>NC_090795.1:1587500-6910000 GCF_040054535.1 Antennarius striatus | reverse complement strand
TATTCCTGACTTTCCCCGCTCCCCTTCAGTCTGGATTTTCTTACACTCTGCCCTTTTTCTCTCTAATGTTTTCTTTCACCTTGATCTTTTGTTCTTTTTTTATTACCTCCTTTGTACCCCTGTTGCTGCAGCTCTATTAGTTTCTCCTTCTTCTAACCTTCCTTCCATCTTTCTCCCCCTTCTCCCCCCTCTCCCCCCTCTCCGTGCTTCAGGGTGTTGGCTTTAGTGGTAGTGAAAGCTGCTTTGCCTTAAAAAACAGTTTGTCTTAATGAAAGGGGCTCAGGGTAGGGTAGGGGGTACGCTGGAGAGAGGAGGTGTGGGGTTTGGGTCGGGGGGTAGGTTGGGGGGGGGGGTCACAGCTGAAGCCAATTGCGTCCCTTTCCTGTCTGAGGTGCTGCGGGCCAGGGTCAAGCTCAGGGTCACGCTGGCCCCGTCACTCCGGCTGAGTCCTGGTGCCGGTTCTGAATTGCCGCCAGCGTGTGTGTGTGTGTGTGTGTGTGTGTGTGTGTGTGTGTGTGTGTTTGAATGAGTTAAGAGGAACGAGGCAGGAGGCACATCTGTTTCTGATCCCCCAGAAAGCCTTGCTCTCTGGACCTGGAGGTGCTGGCGTGTCTGTGGAGGACGGCGAGGGAGAGTGAGGGGAGGCGAGGGCGAGCGAGCGGTCACACGCACGCCGTATGTGTCGGCTACAATGTGGTGTGAGATCTCTGTTTTTACAGCCACCTTCTCCACTTCCTCCCACTTCAGCCTCTCCTAAACCTACATGTCCAAACCGAAAGGCCGCTCTTATGAAATTCCGCATATTCGGTCTGGAAAACACTCAAATATGTCTTTTAATGCTTTTTCTAAAAAAAAAAACACATCTTGGTTTAATGGATAATTAAGTTTATTTCTCCTTTTTGGTGCTAAACTAACTAAAATCACATTTATGTTTCTATTTGTTTGATTTCACGAACCAAAAGATATCGGAATAATGTCGATCTTCAACTTCAACTCTTGGCAACAAAGCTAACAGGCATATATCCCAAAATATCAAACGGTTGCTCCAGGAATGTGGTGTCCCGTTCCGCTGTGTATAACCTTGAAATGAGTTTGTTCTCCTTCTAGTGGGGAAAAAGTTTTTATGACTTAAATGATCATTATAAACGCCGTCCTACAGTATCTGTTTATTCTGCTCCCGTTGCTGTTTTCTGTTCATTTATTTACTTTATTTGATGAAACTTCCATGGAAACAACATGTCGGCCTTCCTTTCTGTCCAGTTTGTTTGCCCTCCTCTTCTCTCATCATGACAGCATCGTCTTACCTCATTCTTTCTTTCCAGTGCTTTTAATTAATCATGTCGCCTTTGGAGACCACACTTTATTTAGTTTTAGTCAGCTTTTGTGCCTTTTTTTTTAAAGCAACAGTATGAAGAAATATCTGGAAAAAAACCCATTTCTTCCCTTTCCTCTCCTCTACTGTGCTCCCTCACTACTTCCCTTCCTCCTCTTCCTCCTCCGACTGCATGGAGAAGGTAAGTTTGAGATGAAACGCCACATCGGTCTTTGAACAGAGGCCGTAAAAAAGGCGCATATTAACAAGCATGACTAACAAGCTGCAGAGCCTGGTGAGCAGCGTCGCACAAACACCTACATCACGTCTGCTGCGTGTTGGCGTCTCTCCTCCGACATCCATGTGCTTCTTTAGGTGCAGCTCTCCTTCACTTTCCACATGTTTCATGTACAATAAGCAACAGGCTTGGATCTGTGGACACATGTTCCGCCAGCTGTGATACGCTTGTGAAACAAACCCCGCAACTTACATTGATTAATGAATTCAAGTGTAATCTTTATTTCAGAGTTATACTACAGCAAGTGCACTGAATCAAAATTAAAAATAATTGTCAAATAATACGTAGCAGACATTTGGGGTCACAATTTCATTCTCTGGCTTTGTTTTTTTGTCATCTTACGGCCAACCTGTGGATCAGATCTTCCAACTGCTTGTTTTTTCTTGCTTTTGGCAACGTTCTCATGTTTTCATATGATCAGTTAACTTGAGGATCTTATCAATCTTATCGACGATCCCGACGGCCAAACCAGCAGAAGTTGTGACTAGGACTCTTCCCAGTAGAGCACATACCTCCACCAAAGCCCAACAGTCCCCTTTAATTCAATCAAGCCTGATCCAAAATCAAACTCAAAGCTCTGTGACCATAATTTGAGGTTACTGGGTTTGTAACAGTCTACCAATTAAATCTGGTGGATCTGTGTTTGTATTTGGATCCGAACTCATAGATACCGACTCTAAACAGGCTTGATTTGACATCGGGATCCATGCATTCCCTGAGGCCTAAAAGAAAACGTGGAAAAATGCTCCTAATGTTTGGGAAAGTGGAAAAAAGGACGATAAAGGGAAGTAGTCTGATGACATAAATTATGCATTTGTCATAAAATATACTTAAAACACATGTAATAGACTGAGAACACTATGTAAAAGTGTTGGGATTTTAAAAAATATATAATTTACAAATAATTTCTTGAAGAATTTTATAATAGTCATTATAGTTCCTGGATGTTTAGCTCTCTCTAGATCATTGTTTTGTCTGAAACACTCCCCAAACCTCCCCAAAAATTATGAATGTACTTTGGTGCAAACCTGCAAACAGACAAATAAACCAACAAACCAAAACCATGTCCTTGACAGAAGTGTTAAAACACACCTTTGGAGAGTTCATTGCTGTTCGCTGCTGAGTGGATTTTCATTTGAGTTAGTCTTTATTACTGATCTTTACTTTTCCTTCTCTTAACTCTTTATATTAGCGCTGATGGTCGTCTCACGGTTCTCCCTGGCGGCCGCGTTACATCATCTCACGTTTCCTCTGAGCAGTAATTACAAGGCCGCAGCTTGTAGCAGTTACCTTAGCGAACCATAAAGAGTAGAAACAGTGTTTCTATCCCAGCAGCACCTCCAGCACCGCTAATTCACAAATTACACCTCATTTAGTCCACATTTAAGTCAAAAAATAAAAAAAGTGAATTCACGTCTTTCCCAAACTATTTCTTTTTGGTATGACTCAGGCTCTGTAAATGTTTATTCCTTCATTCTTTCCTTATTTCTGTTTCTCTTTTCTGTCTCTGTTTTCTCCACTCGTGACAGACTATAATATCCCTCCGTCGCCATTTCACATTTCCAGACTCTCCAGCGACACACCTGAGCCAATAAAGTGGAACGTTTTTGCCAGGAAAAGCTATTTCACCCCCCCACCACCACCACCACCAACACCACCTCAGCCCCTGAGGCCCTAAAAAACCCAACCCACACTTAACGTCCCCCGAGCTCCTGAACACCCCCATGTCCGTGTACATGCCCCCTACCCTCCTCCTGTTCCCCAAGCTCTCCCTGGCTTCATCCCCAGGGGCTTAAGCTGTCGAGCGTTCGACTCCCCCCCCACCCTCCCCACCCACCCTCCCCACCCTCACCCCGGCCTCCACCCCCCCCCCCAGGCCACTCCAGAGAAGTTCTTTACAGCCCTGTCATCCCTGCCAGAGCAGTAAAAAACACATCTGGAATCACACTCTGCGTTCAACGCTCTCACCCCATGTTTAAGAAGCCTGCAACCCCCCCACACACACCCATCCTCCCCTCTTCCCTTTCTCTCTTTCCTCACACACACACACACACACACACACACACACGCTCATGACGCCGCAGGAAAAACACTCCCATAACAAACTACAAACACTGAAATAACACAGTTACCCTAAGTGAGATGTTTCTAATGAGGCCTGGAGAGGAGTGAGACGGAGAGGCACACTTTTCTTTTGGGGGTGGGGGGTGGGGAAGAAGGGGAGTGGGGGTGGGGGGGGGGGGGGGGGGCAGGAAGGACACCATGAAACAAGATGCAGGCGTGTTGGCTCTGTTCATCCACCCACACAGGCTGAGGCCATGTTGGATCTCGCTGGAGTTTCTTCTTCCCCTCCCTTCGCCTTCCGTCTTTCACGAGAGCCGTTTATTGTGCGACCCCGTGTTCGCTCTTTTCTGCATTTGTATGAGAAAGTATCTCCTGGTCTGAAGCGTGACTATATATACATTTAATTAGGGCCTGTGCGGTGCGGTAATGGGCGGTTGGGTTCGGCCTCGGTACAGGGAGGAAATGTCAGCAACAGATAGAGAGCTAAGAGAGCGGAGAGAAAACAAATTGATTCCCTTAAATTGCCACTTCATCTGTCTCTGATTGAGACTTGCGTGAAGAAACTTTGCTCCTGTTTTTTTTTTGTTTTGTTTTTTTTGTCTGCGAATCGTCTTCGCTTCGACTGTGAGAAAGTCGGGGCAAACAATCTCAGTTTTCCTGAACCGGTTCCAGTGATGGATAATAAAGGCCCGAGAAATCCTCCGGCTGTTTTACAATCCCACATTTTTAAAAACTTTTTTTTTTTTTTACTGTGCAACTTAATCAGGATGACAGAAATGAGGAGAGGAGAAACGGGTGAGGAAGGTGGAATGACTCCTCCTCTCTCTCACATGTTCCCCAAATGAAGTGGGGGGGGGGGTTTAGTACAAATGTGAGGAATAAATGCACATGAGATTGGGTTTGCTTCGGAGACAAGAAACCTTTTAACCAAGACCATGTGCCACTTCTTGGATGGTTTTGTGTAAATGTACGTATGCTGGTGTGTGTGTGTGTGTGTGTGTGTGTGTGAGGGAGTCAGAGGGTCGGGTTTCCAGGGGAGGTGCAGTGAGGAGAGAGGGAGCAGTGCGGTAGGTAAATAGGCCCTGACCCGTCCTGCCAGCGGAACACTCTCTCCTCTCGCCGCCAGAATCTTTTTGTTTTGGTTTTGCGTTTTTTTTTCTTCTTCTGCAAGACTTGAGGGGGGGGGGGGTGTAGTTTACGTAGAGGGGAAATGAGTGTGTGTGTGTGTGTGTGTGTGTGCACATGCATGATGGTGGTGGTAATGGTGGTGAGAGGGGGGTGGGGGCAGCTATTAAGAGCACCATCGTTTTTCTAATTAGTGCTTTGGGGAATATTTTCTTAAGGACTGTCGTTCCTCCCTGCAGAGCCCTTTGGGGGGTAAAATGTGCACAAAAGCGTGCACAAACGTGTGTGTGTGTGTGTGTCCGCCTGTGCATATGTGTGTGTGTGCAGTGTATTTGACCGAGCAGTAAATGACTATTTTCTCTCCCCTCATTGGTGACTTTCATCCATTCGCCCCGGTTGCGTCCTGAAGGTATGGATGGACACACACACACACACCCTGTTACACACTCCACACCCCCAGTTCATTAAATCGAGGGGTTTCAGGTCTCCTTTCCATCCTGTACTTTCAAAGCTCAAGAGCAAAGGAAATTTTCCTTTCTCTTTTCTTCCCTCTCAAAACTTTCGTTTCTCTTTTCTTCCCTCTTCTGCTGTTTCTTTTCAGCGAGTCTGCAGCTCTCGTCCTCTCTTTGATCGCCCCTCTCGTCCCTCCCCACCCCTTCCACCCCCTCCCAGGGCCTCCAGCCAGCTCGCTGGAGCGGTTTCCTGAGTCTGCCGAGATTAATGAGTGTAAGTTAGTGTGTATGTGTGTGTGTGTGAGAGAAGGAGGGAGAAAGAATGCCTTAGTGTACCACAAATTGTGAGTGTGTGTGTCTGCGTACAGTCCAAGCCCGTTTGTGTGTGTTTGATCTGCGGTTCGCAAACCAAACTTTATTTTGTGGATTTCTTTTTTTTTTTTTTAGAGATCATCAAAGTAAGTGATTCCACAGTGGGTTGGCTTTTGCGTTGCATCTGGGCCATTTTAAAAGAATTCCCCAATCATGAGGCTGCCGGGATACGATTGCAATCAAGCGGCAGGCGTCTGCAAAAGAAGCCAAAAACGAGCCGAACGCTTCCAAACTCGCCTCAGTGACACCATGAGGGGGTCAGTTTGTGGAGCTGGGCCTGAAACTTTCATTCACACACACTCAAGGGTCCTTTACGCAACTATATATATATATTTTGCATGGAATCTTAGCTTTTTGTTGAGGTTAGGCCTGTTTTTTGGTTTTTTTTTGCAAACACAAACAAACAAGCTCCAGACTGTATTCTTTCAAAAAAAATGCAACCATTCCTGTCACGGCGTAAACCGCCAAAACGCAAACGTGAATACTGAGTCGACACGGCTCCACTTTGTTACGTTTTTTACTCGAATCGTCATGTGGGGGGAAAAAAATGACGACGAAACTAATAGCAGAGTATGGAATGGAACAGCAAAAATCATCTTTGTTTACTCAACCCGCTCTATAAAAACCAGACCGAAAGCTGTACAAGAATGCGATTGTATGCAGGCACGTGGTGTTAATTTAGATAATTTACACCATCATCTACGGGCCTGGCGTGCATACGACAGCAGTCGTTTTCATGGTGTTGTCTTATAAAAGCAGAACTTTTTCCCTAAAAAAATGCGCATTAAAAAAAAAAAAAGCTTTTCTGTTTTTAGTAGAACGTTTAAATGGGGGCCCTCGGGCTACGTTGGGAGCAAACTGCAGCAATCACAATACAACTGATTAGAATTCCTCCACCGAAACACAAAGTGCTAAAAATAATCCCCTAATTGGAGCCATGTGTTGGATTCAGGGGGCGGTGGGGGTTCGTGTGTGTGTGTCGTGTGTGTGTGTGTGTGTGTGTGTGTGTGTGTGTGTGTGTGTGTGTGTGTGTGTGTGTGTGCTGTGGAGGGCTGCAGAGGCAGGAGGCAGCAGAGGGTGGGATGAATCAACCCAAAGTGAAAAAACAGTTTGTCTTTTCTCTGAGCTCTGATAATAACGCCACGTGAGTCCCTGCTGCACAGCGTTTATTTACTCTCACAACTCACAGTGTACACACTTTCACTATTACACACACACACACACACACACACATACACACAAACACACATAGACACACACACACACACTTTCCAGCAGACTTACAAATATGGACATCAACATGTAATCATAACCATGAATGGTCCAGTTTCTCACTCTGACACACATACAGACGGGGGGAGTGGAAGGGAGGGAAATGGGTGTGAGTGTGTGTGTGTGTGTGTGTGTGTGTGTGTGTGTGTGTCTGTGTGTGTGCAGGGGGGGAGGCGTCCCATAATGGCCAGGTGGTTTTAGTTAGATGCTTTCAAAAAGAAAAAAAAAAATAGAATGAATCAGGTTTTTATTTAAGTACATTTTTAAGAAACCAGACCTGGATGGCTCGCTGATAAACCCACAAACATAGTCCATAGTTTGTGTAAAAGAACGTACAAAATAAAAGTCTCCTCTAATGATACAGAAGTGCTTGTTAAACCATTAAAGGGTGCATCTGCTAATTTATTATTGCACTTCCAAAATAAATAAATCATGTGGGGAAAGATTCAAGGGAGCACTTAAAGAAATGAAAGGTCAAAGCTGAAGGGCCAGAGGCCAAAATATCTTGACTTTTAATCCCTTGTGTAGGTTAACCTCCAAAAACACAGGACTCCACACTTCTGGGTGCATCTTTTATAAAAAAATTTCCATTTCTGGTAAACTTTAATGTCTTTTAAATTTCAAAGCATATTATATTATAATTATATTATAATATTTAGTTTTAAAAATCTGTGTGGTTTATTACCCAATGCATGTATTTTTTGACCACACTAAACGTCTGTCCTGTCATTCAATTTGAGCTCGTTGGATAAATGAAATAGTGATATTTTGTACTTAAAGCTGTCAAAATCAACATATTCTCTTTGTTTGAGAAAACTATTGATTATATTCTGTATAATCTTGTTTCTTTACTTTGTTGATTGTGAAATATTTAACCTCAAGACGTAATATTTGAACATATGTAAATATTTTATGGTCTCTATCTAAAGAAAATGCTTTATATGTCATGAGCTTTAATTTAAATTATTTGAGATTCCTTGCAGACATTTTAAACTGGGTTTAAACATTATCAGGCAGCAAAAATGACTTATTTCCAGCAATTCTGGGCTGTTTGAAGGCTTTTAACTTAAAGGTATAAATTATGAGAAAAAAATATAGATTTAACATCCAGTAAAAATGACAATATTTTCAGAATGCACCAAATAAAACCAGAATTACAAGAGTATTCTGTGTTGTATTTCTACTTCAGCTGCTGTTTCTAATCTGAAGGACGAACCCTGAGTGTCACAGAGGAACTGTTTCCTGTGTGGATGCTTCATTCATTTCATTCTAAATGAAGATTTACTCCTTTTAAACAAGTGATGCTTTGGGAATATTTAGAAAAGTAACGTCCAAGAGGTTCAAAAATCAATCAAAGAGGCGATAGGATGACGTGAGGTACACCCGTGAACTTTCAGTGAATGGATCATTGTGTGTGTTTCAGACTGAAGTACATTTTAATTTAATACAGTCACTCTGAAGTTTTCAATCAAGCGTCTGCAGTGACTTTCCAGACCCGTTTTGACTCATAATAGCCTCCATTGTGGGAGAACCACCCTCGACCCTTATCTATGTCATGACTGAGGGGGTTGCCGTGGCGACAGGGACACATCTGTCACATCTGCTGTGTGTGTGAATGAGTACCTCATCTGTAAATGAGGCTCATCCTCACAGATCAAAGGAGGACTCTGATGATGATGCTGGCAGGGCTGTGACTGGCTTATTCATCCCTCAATCATCTAAAAAAAAAAAAGAGGGGCGGAGTGGGCGGGACTTCCTGTGGGAGCCTTGGTTGGGCAGCGGCCTTAGAGGCAGTGTCTGCTTATTTGATAAGAAGTCGTCCGTCAGGAAGGAAAATAAACAGTGTGGGAGCCGCTACTGCAGAGCAGAGAAGAGCTGTTACTGGAGCACAACACAATATTTACACTGCTGGACCCACACACACATCCACACGACACACTCCGCGCTTATACCTGCTCACATGTGCAGGGGAAGACACTGAGGTGTGTGTACATAACACACAAACGGAGGAAAAACAGGTGCTAGGGTGAAAACAAGCGAGTGTGGGTGGACAAACAGTTTTTGTGTGTTACTGAGTACACACTACATTTATTATAAGAAAATGGAGCACAACGTCTCATTCAAGTCCAATTACTTTTATTTCACTCCAGTTTCAGTGTCATAAAAGTGAGTTACAGAAGTTTACAGAGCGTCAAATGTGAGACTTGCAATGATCCTCAAATCTGAGGATCAGTTTATAGAAATAAAATCTGTTGAGTAGCAACAGCAAATTAAAAAATTTGCTCTATTTTCTGCTGACTCCCAACTTTTTCACCTTGATTCAGGGCTGTAATGTCACTGCTGGTGTTAACCTGATATTGTAGTTAAGATGGTCACTAATCAGGTTTACTCATTATTTCTTTTATGAACTAATATTTGGGGTCTTTTAGACTATTATTCAGCCAGAAATTGATAATAATGTGTGCTTCTTAACTTTCTGCCATGTAAGTGAATACAATACTTGAAATTCTTCAAGCACTCATCTTCAGAAAATGGTCTAAAAAATCTATTTATAGACTTTAGTTTGATCTACAGTATATTTTCATACATCAAAAATCAAGTTTGGTTATTCCAGAGGCAGGATTTATAATCGTTGGTTGCAGGTTTTGACATGCGACTGACGTAAAAGTGTTGATTCAAGCCTGGGAGAGCTTTGAGGAACCTTGTTTGATTGGTTTGTAAGTTTTTAAGGTGTTCGTGTTATTGTGTGGACTCTGCTGACAGGAACATGTGTGTGAGCATCTTTGGAGCACTTTGTTTTGCTATTTGTCTGTTTAGAGAAGGAAGGAGGGGAGAGCCGAGGGACCGTGAGAGTGTTGACCTCCTGGCTGTGGGCCCCGCCCTCTGGCTGTGACTGACAGATAGCATCAGCTCGGCTCCTTATCAGCCCTCAGCTCCCTGCCCTCTGATCTGGGATCTGCCTCCCAGCACTGCAAAAAGGAGGAGGTGGAGGTGGGAGATGAGGGGGGACATGCCGAGGCAAGAGGGCAAACAAACGCACACGGACATGCACATATATGGACAGGTAGAGCAGCGTTTAGAAACCCTGTCGTGTTTTGACGTATTGATTTGTGATTTGCATTTGCGTCTGAGATAATGGATTCATAAATACAGGCATGACAACACAATATACCCCTTGTTTCACCACAGAAAAAGACGACTCCATTCCAACAACATGGATTCTTTCTCCCTCCCGTTCTTTGCTTTCTCCAGCTTCATTATTGCTCTTGGATCGCAGGCTGCGCTCGCCGGCGGCCTGTGTTTGAGAGTCTCTGTAAGTCATTTGGTGTGTTTTTTGGAGAGGGTGAGATCATGCTTCTTTGCTGACACTGAACATAAAGACGCTTTGAGTGGAGTGTGGACCATAGGCCAAGTCTGGAGGTAAGGGGGAAACACAGATCTGTGTATGCACACACTCCCCTCTCTCTCTCTAAGGGCAGCGAGTGTAGAGGGCTCCTGAGGGCCGGGGGGACTATCGTTTTCCCCGTTAATTATGAACGTCTGGCAGGCAAGAAAGCAGGAAGTTAGAGAGGGAGACATGGAAAGAGGGAGGGATGGTAGATAGATGATAGGAGCAAGAGGGTGGAGGGGGAGGAGAGTAAGCGAGGCAAAATAAGGGAAGAGAAGCGAAAGCCAAGATGGATAATGGGAGGAAAGAGGGAAAGCTATGTGAGAGGAGTCCAAGAAAGGATGGGGGAGTGGTGCAGAGACAGATCCAAATACAACCATATGCAGGGAAGGTTTGGATGATGAAACCAGGTGCTTGATAAAAAGGTGGAACGTCAAAATTCGTTTTTCTCTTCTACACTGCAGGTTCTGTCTTCTGGCGTTCACCCCCTCACCTCTGAATTACACCCCAACTCCCTGACCTCTGCTTTCGTTCTACCCTCCGACCGTTTGGGCGCCACTACATTGTGCCTTCAGCTTAACTTTCTTCACGACCTTTGGAACCATCCGGGTCCTCTGATCCTCTGACAGCCCATTGTTCATTTGACTCCCACAAAACCCAGAGGAGGTAGCAGTTTGTGTCCTCAGAAAAAAAAAAAAAAAAAGAAAAGAAAAGTTTGTTGTTTAAAAATTTAAGTACAGCGAGGACAGTTCAGGAGAGCTCCGAGCCAAGAAGTTACATGAGCCGATCCGAGCGGAGCGGGTTTGGGATTCAGCTGGCTCCAGGTCCAATTACCACTGTCTGCTGCATCTGGACACAGTTACTGACAGAACTCTCACTACGCTTGAATAGGGATACAAAGTCACACGTTTGAGTCGACAAGCAGAGAGTATTTACTGTTATGCAGCAGTGTACAGATGATCACATATGCTGATAAAACCATAGAGAGGAGAGGGCGGCGTGAGATGGAGTGAGGCTGGACCGCTGCTGGACTGTGTCAATAAGAGGATCATTCCCATGTTGCAACATTCTAGTTATGTTTGAGGATTTTTTGCAGGAGGCAAGCAGTTACTGGAAGAAACTGCAAGATCATGAACTCCAGACTCAAACAGCTCTGAGTTTTGCCTTCAAGAGTCCAAGTGTTCAGACTCAGGCCAATAAATACATTCATGTCTGATGTGATATACAATCATTGATCTTGAAGGGTTGGATTCAAGCGGCTGTGATGCGAACGCAAGCTGCCAAGATACGTTCACATTTGAAACATGAAATTTAAAAGAAAACATAACTTCTATCAAAATACTAAAAGGATTATTTGCTTTTCTCTGAAGAGTTAGAGAAGATTGACACCGCTTTGACGTCTGTAAGTTAAATATGAAGCAGCAGGGTTCACTTAAGGTGCAGCCAGAAGTTTGAGAAGTAATAACGTACAAATACATTCTTTAATTTATTCAAGTACGCTTGAATGTCTGCATTTCTTACTTTTGCTGACGCTGTTTTAGCACAAATGTATTTCTTCTCCTTGCATTTTCAAAACAGGCTGGCGCTTTAATAGCTTATTTTCATTTTTTCAGTATTGCGTGCTTTCGAGACGGATTTCAGAAAAATCAAACATGATCCTTTTGTGTTTCCATCACCGCAACGAATGACAGGAGATACGCTTATGTAAAACACACAAGGATACCAAACAGAAACATGTGCAGGAAACTAGACCATGAAGAAACGGCTGTAGTCGTGTTCTGCATTATGGACATTCATGCTGAACGCATTTTTTCTCTGTGAATTGCAGCAATAAAGCATGAAGTAAAGTTCTGAATGCTTTAAATTATTAAATCATCTGTTCATTTTCTTGAAGAGGAGACGACAATAATCATCTAATCTTCAGCTGTCTCCCACCTTGCGGGTTGTAGGTGTTGCTGGAGTCTGTTTCAGCTGACTACAGGCGAGAGGACACCGACACATCGCCAGGGCATCACAGGCCATTATTAAATCAATGTCAACAGAAATGTCCTTTAAAGCTCTAAATCATCTAAATCAGGGGTGTCAAACTCATTTTCACTGAGGGCCACATCTGTATAATGACTGTCCTTAAAGGGCCAGATGTAACTTGTAATTGTAACTAAATGCAACTCAGTGTAATATAAAATATCTGTAACTGTGATAACTGTAACTACTCCTTCATTTTAAATAACGCTGAATTTATTATTTATTCAAGTTACAAACATTACAGTTGCACAGAAAAAAAAAGTTTGTTTCTCTGTTAAATGCTTTTAAAACAATAGTTAAAGGTAGGGCAGATGCTGAAACATGCAACTGTTTCTCCCCATAGCCTATAGCACAAATCATTTGTTGTTGTTGTTGTTGTTTTTATTGTTATCTATTTTATACTGTACATCTCTTGTCTGTAAAATGTTGTAATCTGCCTTTATCTGTAATGATCTGATGTGTGTCTGAAACTTTTTGTTGCCTTCTTGGCCCCTGGTCCCTCTTGAAAAAGAGATTCTTAATCTCAATGAGGTTAACCTGGATAAATAAAGGTTAAATTAAAAAAAAAATCCTTTTAATTTGTCAGGTAATGAAAACCCCCCACAGAAGTCCATCACTCAAGGATCAAACTATCCAATAAATAAAGAAACTTAACATCAAACACACGTCAAGACATTAACTTTGTTCAAAATGGTTTCATCAAAGTTAAAGTGGGCTTGATTACTGCATTGTGGGAAATGTAGTCAAAAGGTCAAAATAGGTCAAAGCACACTTTTGACCTATTTATTTTTCAACATTTTTAGACCTTCAACATTCTCGCGGGCCACATAAAATGATGTGGCGGGCCACATTTGGCCCCCAGGCCTTACATGTGGTCTAGATTCACTTTGAGTACATTTCAGAGTTGACATTTTCATATATTATATATGATTACAGCAGTAGTCGTATTAAGTATTTTTTGCTCAAGTAACTGTACTTGTACTTAAAAGAACAAAGACTGAGTCTAAGTTAAAGCCACAATATGGATTGTCATTTATAGCCATAACACAAGACAACAAGCTGAAAAAACTATTGAGAACAAAACAAGTAAACACTGTAAATATAATCAAACAAACAAATCTCAAACAGTTATGGCTGCTGCCTTGGCCAAAGAACTTATGTGCCATAAAAGCAGACGTCTCTGGGGAGAGATGAGGCACCTCTCTGCAGAAAAACAACATCTAATCAGAGCCGTCACACAGCACATTCCACATCATGACACACACAGTAACTCAGCCTGAGGTCTGACCCCACCTGAGCTCGGATCCATGTCTCAACAACACAATCACACTGGAATGAGAGCCAATAACAGACTGTTGCCCTCCACATCCCTCCAACGCACACAGGGAAAGCACGAAAGCATGCTTTACATCAGAAAGAGTGAAAAAGAACAATGAAATCTCCGGATATGAGAAGCTCCCGAGGCAGTGATGCTAAGTTTAAGCTCAAGATGTTCCTTCTTTTTTTGCAGCTGTGCATGTGTGTGTGTGTGTGTGTGTGTGTGTGTGTGTGTGTGTGTGTGTGTGTGTGTGTGTGTGTGTGTGTGTGTGTGTGTGTGTGTGTGTTTGTGCAAATCAAAGGACAAATGCAGAAAAAAGATGCCATAAATCTTTTCTCCTGGAGTTGTGCTGGGAATTTGATTGTGCGTCAGGATCCAAGGCCTCAGGCACATCGTATCACGTTACTATTAAACTGAGGCAGCTCAAGAGAAAGGAAAGTATGTTTTCCAGTTGTGCACAGGTACTTAATTATATGCATTGTACTTTATTACATTGATCTGTGCCAGCATGTCTATTATCCAAACAGAAAGGTTTTAAAATGTGATGTGTTATGAGAGGTTTTCCATCCTTTTGTCAGTTTTACTGTCTCTGGTTTCTTTCCATTACATCTACATTTGTAGGATCATGCTTTATGTAACTCGGATGGGACACCGCATGTTTTACTTCTCTTTGAGTGATGACTGATTAATTAGCATCTTAACAGTGTGATGTAGCCTTACTGCTGCAGAGTATGCAAAGAAGCGGTTGACTCAAGTGCATTTAATAAATAATTTCCTTTTTTCTACCATGTTATTGATAAAAGATTCACAATATACAAGACATCTAAAATCAAATAGTAAAACAACTATTAATTCCGTGTCTCCAGATACCCTCTAGTTATAATCTGCATCTATCATCAGGGGGAATAAAGATTCCTGTGTTTGTTGTGTAGCTCAAAATTCAAGGCTAGCTTGATTTCTTGTCTAACTTTCACCAAAATGTTTCCTCTAACGGCTCTTAAGTTTTGATGACTATAGTAATTATTTGTAATATCTAAAACAAAAAAACTATTTAGCCAAAAAGCTGGAAACTAGGTCATTTGTGTATTTGGAGAGAAACAATATCCTGGACTGATGTCACTAATATTCAGCTGTGATCACGCCCGTCATAGAGGCTCAAGATGTTCTGTGATGCTTTTCTGTTTCTAAATCAGACAGTTGAGTGAATCTTTTTTTTTTTTTCTTCAAACCAGAGAATCAGCATTTGCCGAGCAGAAGTGGTGTTGTTACTTTTACTTAAGTAAAGGGTTTGTGAACGTTCTCCTCCACTGTACTCACGCATAAATCACACGCATGAAGCTGCAGTTCAGAGGTCATAAAACACCATCAATCAATTCCTCTAAGAATACATTTTCCCATGTGTTCCTTCTGTGAGGGTTCTTTTTTTTTTTTTTTAATTTTAGGAACACATAAAAGAAAGTTAGAAGCAGAGGAAGAAGCCATGGAGAAAAAAACAGATGACTCCAGTCCGGGCTTTGAACGCCTCGTCGGACGGCTCTGACATGTGCTCTGCAGTTTTTCAGCTTGCATGCATTTATTTTTAGATTTATGCACTGAGGAGATATCAGGAAGTAGAATTCCTGTCATGTACTCTTGACTCTCCCTCCCTTCATGCTTCATTTGTTCCTTTATGCAGATACTATATTATGTGACATGAATAGGACGGCCTTACAGGAGGACATGGGTTCTGGTATAGAACACCTGTCTGGGTTATTGTAATGAGTTCAGCCATGACTGAGGGTGTTTATGCAGTGACCAGCAGAACTTTGCTCCTGTCAGTGCAGATGAACCCTGAATCTCCCACAGAGCTGCAGGATGTTTTCAGTTTCATTAGAAAAAAAAAAAAAAAATTCAATCAGAGCTTTGTGTCTTTATGGTTCTCTTGATGCATCACATCCATGTGTTCACCGAAACAGTAAATGGTGGCTCTCATTGTTTTAGTTACGGAGTGATGAGTTTATGGCTTGTAAAATGAAGAAATTCATACAAATAAATTTAAGCAACACTTCATTTGAAAGTCCCCAATTCAATAAAAAAATCCTGTTTTCAATCTGTGTCAGGTTATGATGTCATTTTTTTTGAGGTGTGAAGACAAATAAAGGCTTTACTTGTGTAATAGAGGCCTTTGAAAAACAGCTGTTTTTTAAATGAATTCAAATGAATGTTTAAAACATCAGCTTGTCCATGGTGTTGAACCTCATTTGACGGTATATTCCGATTGGTCGGCCGTATGCATTCGCTGTAACAGCTGCATAATGCTGAGGGTGTCTGCATCCATCATTTCTGTCACGATTCAAAGCCAACAGTCCAACATGCAGCGATTAGCCACCTGTGCCGAGTTGAGACCGCAGGCAGGCTTTGACCTCCTCTCTCACACGTCTCACTTTTCGTCTGACTCCTCGGACAGCTTGTCCAACGTGGGCGTTATTATCCCCACATTTAAACCATTATTGGATTTAACCCCTCGTCTGTGACACCTGGATTTTCATTGCACCTTTGAGAGGGGCTGTCTGGAGCAGCTTTAAACGCCTTTACACTCAGTCGTGGTCAGACGACACGTCACACAAAGTGTTGGTATAGAGATGAATGATCACAACTGGTCTTTGTTGGATTTGGGTGATGAGATTTCAATAGTCTGAGATTTTGACAATATGAGGTGAGGAACTATGATGCAAAATGGGAATCCTGCACAAAAAATACAAAATAAAACTTTGGTACACTATTCACTCCCTATATAATATAATAAATAAAAGAAATACTGTCGGGTGTCGTTGGAACTGGGTTGTTGCACCAGATGCAATATAATCTAAGTCCAGTTTAAAAGACAGATGCAGGAGCTTGAAGCTTTAAATCCTCATCCTCTGTTTGGAGGATGCATTCGAGTCATAAAACCCTGCATCATATATCAGCATCTGACTTGGTGGTGCAGCATACTGAGTGTTTCAGTTCCCTTAGTGGCTCCCAGAACATCAGCAGCTCCACTACTCAGATTTATTTGGACATACATACTTCAAAAACCTTCACCTTCTTGTTCTGTGACATAAATTTCAAACTCTTCATGAACCAAAGTGGCATGAAGGTAGAATAGAGCGAGACAGGACAAGATTTTTATGAATGTGGGCATTAGAGTGTGCTGCTGAGGTACTGCTATGGACCACAAAGTGTGCGTGTGTGTGTGTGTGTGTGTGTGTGTGTGTGTGTGTGTGTGTGTGTGTGTGTGTGTGTGTGTGCAATTCAATCTGGTTTTGTCACAGTGAGGAAGTGACACAGCTGCTAAGGTCAGCAGGATACAGAGAGGGAAGGAGAGAGCAGGTCGTTGTCATGGCATCCGGTGAAACAATGGCGTGAGGAGGTCGGAGAGGATGCAGCATCGCCCGGTTGAGAACCAGGAGGAAAAAAAACCAACTACCTCATAAGCTGCACACAACCTGACGAACAATACACCCCGAGATAATCACACACACTGGAAGGATTCACACCTGACAGCCGGCCACCAAAACTCACTGTCCGCTCTCTCTCCATCTAACTCTGAGTCTTTGTTGTTGGAGCGCACAAATCACGCCACATCCACACACCCGTTTGTCCTTCCAACTCTGCGCTACATTCATAACAACATTTATAATCATCTACATGACAATCTGTGTGGAGCTCCATAGTGAGACTCTGGGGTGACAAAGGTTAGTGCTGAAGGGAAGCAATGCATGCTGGGATTGTGGCCTGCTGAGAGAGTGGCATTCTGGGAGGCGGTGTCCTGCAGGCAGGGCCTCAGGGGGATGCAGTATGGTTAATAGGCCTTTCATGGCCGGCCCACAAAATCTTTTGTCCCAGGCTAATTCATCCAGTCCTGCACGGTGAAATGGAGAGGGGGGAGGGGCACCTTGGAGGGCTTTTTCTGGAGTTGGGAGCCCCCCCCCCGTTTTTTTTTTTTTAAATGCTCTGTCTCAGGTCTGCAGGGCGGTGTGAGTGTGAGGACACCACATACACACAGAGCCGTGGTCGGTAGCAACGACGCCAAAACATTGGTGAAGTTTACGACATGCTGGCAACCTGCAGCACAAACTGGAAAACACCCACATTAATGACTCCCTGAAAGACATCTTGAAGCTGAAATAACCTGCTGGTGGGATACGGATGCACTTAAAGCTGAATTGGTTTTTAAAATGGACAGAAATTTGAAAACAAAACAAACCCCAAAACCATCCAAGTAAGTCTCCGTTCCCACACCCACACACTTCTACCTGAACAAGAGCAACAGGTGTCATCAAATGTCACAGCCCCCACCCCCCCCCTCCTGCTGGGATGCAATAACCCCTCAGGTACATCGTGGTGGGAGTTCCTGCTTTCACAGAGTGGAGAAGCAGCGGCTTCCCACCGACAGACCACACTATCAACCCCTGTGATCTGGGAATAGTTCACCATTAATGAACTGAACAGGAACGGCTCCCCTGGACTCAAAGTGTGCTGATTGAAGTGGAGGGCATTCCACAGGGAGTGGCTGGGGGGGGGGGGGGTGAGCTGTGATCACTGTAGTGTGTGTGTGTGTTTGTGTGTGTGTGTGTGTGTGTGTGTGTGTGTGTGTGTTGCACTTACTGGACCCAACACAGCACCAACACTGCACAGCTGCACTGGAGGGCCGCTGGACGGGGGTCAACACAAACCCTGTGAGGACTAACGCATACCAAATCAGGGGGAACAGAGCAGCAGGAGGGGGAGGGGGCGCACTTTTCTCCAATGGGACGCCTTAGTTACACAAAAAAAGTTGGTTTCTATCAGTGTTTTGCGATCACACACACACACACACACGTCTTAATCGATAGTGATGCAGGTTCCAGCGTTACGCACGGCCAGAGGAAAGTGCGCGTAAGTGGTGAGAGGGGATCTGTGTGTGGAGGAAGGCTGAGGAGGACGCTGCTGTGGGGTTTTGGGAGCCAGTGCCCATTGTTCAGATCCCTCCTCCTGCTTGGGAAGTGGGAGGACCCGAAAAGGCGTCCCAAAAGGGAGAATTGTTTGAGAGCTCAGTCATCCAAAAACGGCCTTTCAATGTGAGAACTTAGGGAGCCGAAGAAAATGTCGGTGGCATCGCAGTAAATTACTAAAGCAGCGGGGCTTTAGAGGGAAAAGAGAAGTAAAAAACTGCTGTTTTTGGGGACTAAACTTAAAACTCACCGCAAAGGAAAAGACACAGACAAGATCGGCTGGTTGAGGAGAAGTGTGTGAACCGAATAGAGCAGTTCGGGTAAGTTTAATCCCTCCGTGCGCTCCGTGATCAATCTATTTATTCTTATTTAATCAACAAGTCCAACAAAGTTGAGGATAAGCGTGTAGTTTTGTGATTCCTTTGGAATCCTCAGACCAGCTCACACCAGACTTTATTCACAGTCAGTTGCGCTTTTTGGTGTCGGACTCCGTTCCTGCTGGTGACTGCTCGTCTAACCGCGTTTGTTTTGTTTGTCTTTTCCGTATTTCATTGACATAAACTGAACCACAAACCTTCTAATGTTTTGTGATCCCGTTTATTTGGATGGACGTGTGGAGTTTCCGTGCTTGGTTTTTTTATTTTCATCTCCAACCAGAAGCGTTACCCTTTCCCTCGGACTTAGCCTGTTGTTGATTGGATGAGCTCCGCGTCCTTATTTTCCAAAGTTTACCTTAATTTTCTGGCTCTACGTGCAGCTCGACGCATCTACGTGTAGAGGAATCATCTTTGTGTTGTACATTGTGGACTTTTTTGGCTGTGTACACACTTATGCGTGTTTTTTTAGGAGGAAAATGCGTTCGCGTTTTGAAGGCCGCAGCCTATAGCAGCTCCCATAGGATAACCGAAAACAGACGTGCCAGACCCCCATAATATCATCGGGGGAGAGCAACAGTGTGTGTGTCTGTGTGTGTGTGTGTGTGTGTGTGTGTGTGTGTGTGTGTGTGTGTGTGTGTGTGTGTGTGTGTGTACGCCTTACTGAACGTCATAGGCAAAGCATTCAGATATATCTGATGCGCCAGGATTCATTTATCATCCTTTCTTTTCTGGACATCCGTGCGCAAAACGCGTAAAATGCGCTGCGCAAGTTTTATAGTCAGCTTATAACAATACTACATAGCTGCATTTCGTCAGCCCCCCCCGCCCTTCTTCTTTCACCCCCCCCCCCCAAAAAAAAGCAAAGTGTGGTGTCAAAATAACCTAATTAAGCTCCCAGTAAACTGACAGCTGCTCAGGGCAGCCAGGAATGCTGCGTCCTGCGTCTTTGTGCGGAGATTTCTACTGATATCAGCCTCACATTCAAGGTCTGATTTAATGAGAAAATGCTTGTCTTAACCCCCCCCCCCCCTGGTTCCTAATGAGTGTTGGCCGGGGTGTCACTCACCGTGGAGGCCGAGGAGGAAGGCAGAGGAGTGGGGGGCACAACGGACGTGGAGGAGTTCCTCCAGGAACAGCCGCAGGGGCTCAAGTTTCCAACCCCAGGTGTCGTTTTGTGTGGTTGGATTACATTTAGCCTCGCATGGAGGAACTTCTGAGATTCAGTGACAGACATGGCATCAGACATGAGGCCCTGATTGTTCCCGCTGAATCAATGTCACTTGGATTAAAAGTCGAAACGAATGGCCTGGCCTCCATCAATTAGGCGCACAGTCTATGAGGAAATTAATTGGTCTCAGTAAAAAAAAGGCTCTTCTTTTTCCCATGTTGTTGATCAATTCTGGCTGTCTGGTGGATCAAAGTACGGCTAATTGATTCCAGTTTGATTATCTGCTTGTTTCTCACTCTGTCTGGCCCATTTTGACCCAGAAAACCAGTTATAACCAGTAATAATCAGTCTAATGAGATATTGTTAAGTTATAACAGAACATCAACCAGTACAGCAACTTTTTTTTTTAGCTGTATTTTAAATCGTACTGTTATTCCAGGGTTACAACAGTGCAGTCATAAGTAGATAGTTATAACTGGACACCAAATCCCCCGTAGAAATAAAATAATAATATGATTTGTAATCCTGAAGGCTGCCAAAGTGCATTTCATGGTCGAATCAATGGCCAATGCTTTGCCGCACATTATTTTCTTCTTTATTATAGCTTTGAAATGTTACAAAAAAATCCAGATTCACAAATCTTTCATTATAACTTGATTAGCTGTATTTTAAATTGTTTCCATGACGTTTGACGATGTCGCCTTGGGATCTAGGAAACTGAGATATCGTTGGACTCGCAGCCCTTGACGGGAAAAGTAGCTTTGAGTCCATTATTGAATACCACAGGCGCACTTCAACTCCCTATAGGAGTATCATAATATGGTGTTTTTTCTATGCAGGACGTTGTGATGAATGAAACTCTTTCAGATGGTATTCCCAGGCCAAAACAGCTTTGGACTGAAAGTAGTACAAAATTACGCTTGAGGTCTCCTTTTTGACTTTTGGGACTGAAATGTGAATACTTGCTGGTGAAAAAAAAAAAAAAAAAGACATCCAGATTTAGGACAGGAACTGGACTTTATTGTCTTTTGGTTCCAGAGTCTGATACGTGTCAGGATAAAGGGTTTGTCATGCTGTTAGCAGCTGGTTCTTTTACAGGGAAGCAGGACCTTCCAGCTATATATTTTGATTGATCTTGGTTATCTGCCAAACACACGCTGCCGGTTTTCCACCATGTGTCCCAAAGCTGGCGCGTCCATTCTCCAACCGGTCTTTCATTTGTGTTTACAGATGGCAAAGAAAAGTTAGCGTGTAGATTTAGGTAAGCGTCCAATAGCAGCAGAGCTTCTCTCTCGTTTCTCTCTCTTGCATGCCTTTAAAACTCGTCTTGCTTTCAGCTTTTTTGCTGTCTTTTTTCTTTTTTTTTTCTTTTTTTTTGTTTTTACATCTGGATGCAGCATCTTTTGGATGGAGATGCATTTGTAGATAGCTGCTTTCGGCTCTGGCGTTTTGCTGCTCGGATTCCGGCTCCGTGAGAGTTCGAGCCGCGGCGCTGGCGAGAATGGTTGTTATTGCAGAGGGTGTAACATGGGCGTTAATTGACAAAGGAGGAGAAATCCGCCCTGAGGGCACGCTTTCATCTCTATGACAGCGGGTACACTCATGCAGTCGGAACAGCCTGCAGGCCTTTTGCTGCACATGTGTGTGTTGTGTGAGTTCTTCACATACTGGCTGTCATTGTGTTCAGCTGGTCTCACCTGAGGGCTCCTTTTGGGATTAGATGAAGTTAAAAATGTAGTGTTTGAGAAATGAGATGGTCCCTCACACTTTTTAATATCAGTGAGTTTTTCTGACTTTTTATTTGGACACTCACCCCCCCAAATGAGGCCTGGTTTTCCAGAGTGGGAGGGTTTCTGTGACCAGTCAAGACATCGCATAATCGGAGAGGGACACCTGGACCGGCAGGTGGCTGGGGTCCGGGCCCCTCCCCTGGGGTTGCATACCTCTCTCTTCCTGATCGTCGCCGTCGGCCAGGACCACAGACAGCGAGGAAGAGGAGGAGGAATGTGAGCTCAGAAGAAGAGGGAGCAGTGAAGGACAAGGTTCTGACAGGGAGTGGGAGAGGCTGATGAAACGGACCTCCATCGAGTACAGAGATTGTTTAAGGCAGGGATCAAATTACAGTATTTTCCGCACTATAAGGCACACCTAAAAGCCTTTAGTTTTCTCAAAAGCCGACAGTGCGCCTTATAATCCAGTGTGCCTTATATATGGAAAAAGCTTTAAAATAGGCCATACATTGAAGATGCGCCTTATAGTCCAGAAAATACTGTGATGGGATGTGAGGGAAGAGGAGACAAGTTTGTTGGAGGAGGAAAGATTTCGTGCAACTTTTCCTTTGCAGAAATGCCTTTTTAAAAAAAAAAAAAAATTTTGTATAATAATCAGAAATTACGTGGCCACTTATACAGTTTATCTGTTTATCGAAGATGGAATCATCCCTTCATTTGTTTTCTTAAGATTACCCAAAGCTTTAAAAGCAACTGAGTCGATTTGTTCCACTACTTAGTAACAGTCAGGAAGGTCTTGATTGGATAATGAAATTACCCTGAACACACACACACACACACACACACACACACACACACACACACACTGAGAGTGATGTAAGCTCTGTTTCATCATTGATCAACTCCAGACTCCTGATTAGAAGTGTGTGTTCATGTGTGTATGTGTGTGTGTGTAGACAAATAGTGTTGTGTGTGCTAAGCAGATATTTGGACAAAGATTAGTTGGTGTTATTACAAGCCTAAAGCAACCGAGACGCTCCAATAGATCATTCACACACAGACACCAGCTTTACACCCGGAAACAGCCAAACATGAGCCTCAGACAAACTCTTTTCAGTTTTCCACTCAATTACAAGCACTTTAAAATTCATTTTGGTAACTTTTATTACCGTCCTGGTGCACAATTACTCGTTTTAAAAGCGGCGAGACGAGCCGCGTTCGGTATTCCCGTTTGGAACTTGTGTGAACAAAGTAATAAAAGCGCCGGAGCGACAACACATTCAGAAATCTGGGTTGTGTTCCAGGTCTTAACCAATAATCAGATTTTTAAGTGTTGCCCCAGAGAGAAGAAATCTCATCATCGAAGAATGTTAAACTGGCAGGAGAAGACATGACTCAACAGAATAAATCACTGGGCACCAGATTAGTTAGTCGTTGGGCCCCTGAGGTTATCACAACTGGAATTTTCCATTGAAGGGGCTCCTTAGACTTTGGTTTTTTATTTTGTATTTCCAATCTTAGGCTAATGCCTCTCACACGAATCTCTCTCTGGTGTTTGAAACGCGCCTCTTCCAGCTGTTTCTCCTCTTAAGAAACTATTTCAGACGACAGCTTTCGCTCCAGAGCAACAAGTCAAAAGGCGCTTGCACCATCCCGACCGCAGCTGACGCCCCACAGCTTTGCTTTCTGTTTAATTTCCTGCCTCCTCTGTTTTCTAATTCTTCCTATCTGTTTTTGCTATAACTTTATCCATCAGTCATTTTCATACGCGTTCACCGGCTCTCTGTGTTCCCTCCTCTCCTCTACTTCCTTTTCCTGCTTTATCTTGTTTTCCTAATGTCTCCCCATATCTGTTTTTCATATAATATTTCACTTTCTCTGCTTTTCTCTTCCTTCCTTCATCTCCCACTGAGAGTTGATGGACCAGCCTCTCTCTCTTTCTTTTTCTCTCTCTCTTTCTTTACTCTCTCTCTCTCTTTCCTTCTGGTTCCCGTTGAATAATGGGGAGAAATTGCTCTTGATTTATAATTGGTTCCATTCACTCTGATGCATGAGCTGCCAAAGGAGTTTTGGGGCCCCTTCCACCCCCCACCCCCCTTCTATCCTCCTTACGATGCAGGAACACACAGGGAGGTGCGTCTGCGTGTGTGTGTGTGTATGTGTGCAGCTATGATAATCTGTATTAGCACAATCGCTGTGGTGTTTTTGTGGTTTATCTCCACAGTCAGAGTTACGCGTTCGCTTATTTTTGTGTGTGTTGACGTTCAATGTTGGAAAAACGTCTTGAGGTCTCTGCATCTCTATGCCTCTGTAAGTACACTCACCATGTAATGGGAGTGTGTGTGATTGTTTGCTGATGTGCAATCAATTTTGTGTGTGTGTGTGTGTGTGTGTGTGTGTGTGCAGAGAGAACACACACGCAGGGAAGGAATGGTAAATGTATAATCTGACACATTATGTGTGTGATTGTGCGTGAGAGAGAAACAAGCATCATATTTACCCCGTGTGTGTGTGTGTGTGTACTGACTCAGATACTAACACCTTTGCAGAGTGTGTATTTTTTACCGTGTTTATCTTTAAACACCTTCTTTCTTTAGTTTTTCTTCTTCCTCTAGATTCAATAATTGATCGATTGATCAACAGGTTTTTAAACGATAACAGGCGTCTACAGCCTGTCTGTTTATCTCGGTTTCTTTTGTCCATCTTTTGTTTTTGCCTGCTATCGTTACATGTCCTTCTGCCTAAACATTTGTCTTTCTTCCATCATCATTTTTAATTTTATTTAATTTTTTTTTCATTTTTCTTTCTTTTCATCCATATTTCTTTGACTTCCATCCTGCTGTCTCTCTCATCCTTTTCTTCCATTCCTCCTCCCTTCCTTCCTCCCCTGCGTGCTGCATGCCAAACTACTAAATTAAAAATTTCTTCTTCTTCATTCCATCCATCTTTCCCTTCTTCCCACCATCTTTTTCCCATTCAAGCCACACCCCCTCCAATTTGATTGGCTGATGCTCCCTTCGACCTGATTGGGTCCACGTCTTCCTCCGCCGGCGGCTGCGGTGCTCCGGTCCTGTTCCCATGGCCCCGGCGGGGGCGCGCTGGCGTCCCACACGGGGCCGTGGAATGGGGGGGGGGCAGTGTTCACCGTGGAGCAGTAATTAGCTCTCTTTGGTTAATTCGGATTCGTTATCTAAATTATGCAAATGCTCGGCTGCCTAATTGATTAGAGCCCCCCCCCCTCTACATGGCAGGCCTGTCCAGATCCTTCTAGTTAATCCTCAAGATGCTCTGAAGCTCATTAGTGTTGGTTTGGGGGGGGGGGGGCATATAGCTCGTTAATACTTTGTGAAGCATGTGTGTGTGTGTGTGTGTGTGTTATTGGGGGGGGACTAAATTCCCAACCTCCTTAGGGATGCTTCGCTGCTTTTGATGTGTGATTTTATGGCATGAGAACAAGTGATGTCTGGAGTGGAGGATTTGGGACTCGACCCCCTCTCCACCTGTTGGACTGAGGTTCCGAGCCAGGATCAGACTCCAGAGGGTTCTGACAGATTGATGGGAACAGATTTAACTTTTGTTCTCCCGACTTTTGTGCTTATGTTACGTACAACAGAGGAGTACACACATTTCTCCACTTCAGCTGCCGTTACGTAAGCTCCTGTTAGATACCATATATGGTCATGTGATGTCACTGTTGTTTTGACAAATGACAGAATTGTATTGTCCAGGTCGTAATTTGATGCTTTCAATGCGACTTTTTTTTTAATCCTCTAATCGTCTTTTTATAAAGTAACACCTGTTGTTATTAAAGGTTTGTGGCTTGTATAAGGGTAAAAAAAAACAAAAAAATAATTTAAACTTTCCTCATTTGCTGTTTAACCCTAGTGGTTGAAAAGTGTGTTGGTCCAAAAAAAAAAAAAAACAATTAAAAAGAACTTATTTCTGAGCCTAAACTGAATAACTGTTGGACAAGTTTGCAGCAATAACTCCACAATAATTTATTCTGTCCATTGTTTCCTTTTTCTTTTTGGTGTGTGTTGCTCTTTTCCAGTGCGAAGGTTTAATACCCCCCCACCCCGCGTGTGTGTGTGTGTGTGTGTGTGTGTGATTGGTTTGTTGAGCAACCTGGACCCTCATCCTCCTCCTCGGTTCGGCACAAACCCAGAGATGTCTGAACACATTAAGTAAGAGCATGCAGGACGTTCAGGGATGTTCTCATCACACACACACACACACACACACACACACACACACACACACACACACACACACACACACACACACACACACACTGGTGTTGACGAGGCCTTGCTCTGTCCTCCTCACCGCCGGCTGACATCCTCTCCATTAATTTGAGGAGCCATTCTGCTTTCCGAGTCAACCTCTCCATCGCCCCCGCTGCCTCCATAAAGCCCCCCCTCCCCATCTCTCTTGGCCATTGAGCCCCCCCCCCCCTCTCTGTGGTCATTGAGCAGGGCCCATCAGCTCTTCCCCGGGCCCTTCAGAGTAGCGTCTCCCCTTTCTCCAGGGGTCCGCGGGGTCTTTGTCCGCGCACCGGCTCACTGCTTTACAATGACTCTCCACTCTATTAAGGTGCGTTCTGCCTGTTAGCGTCGCCAGGGGCAACCGGCCTCCCGCATGGCAGCTATGCAGCATGGCATTGTGGGCCGCGGGCCTGAGCGGGGCAGTTGAACCCCCGGCACTCCTCACACTTGACACCGCATGTGTTTATCTAAAGGGGGGGCTTTGTGGTGTTTGGAGAACCTCGAGGGTGGGGTGGGGGGGTGGGGGCACTGGGAGTAAAAAGATGTAAAACCAGGGTAGGAAGGAGGGTAAAGTGGGGGGGGGGTGATAAATATTCAACAGCTCAACTCCTCAGAAGGAGTTACTACCCTGCTATCCATCCACCACCACCACCACCCCCCCTTCCGTGTGTCCTCTTCATGCCAGAAAGCAGATGGAATGTGAACACTCAGGGAGGAGGCTCCAGTCTGGTTTTATCCAATTAGTAGGGTTGTCAAAATGAATTTATCCATGGAGGTGGGGGGACAATGGGAACGACAGTGGCCCCGGGAAAACGGGGGCCCCGGTGTCTTTACTTAGCACGCTTACAATGAACTTCTGTCAAGTGACTCTCTCGCACAAGGACGTGTAAGACACTCACATACCTACACTAGTGATGCATGCCTGCACATCACCAGGGGCACACACACACACACACACACACACACACACACACACACACACACACACACACACACCAGTGTTTTCCTCTGGTCCTGACTACAATTTGTGGAAAAACACACCTGTATTCAAGAGAATGGATGGAAGGAAATCCCTGGTCATAGGAGTCCAAGTCCATGAGAGCACTTCCACGTCTGAAGTCTTCCTAGCTGAAATGACCCAGCCAATATAACATTTAAGACCATGTAAGGTTATGACTGAGTCTATAAGTCCCAATATAATTGGTTGGTATAATAAAATCATTGTCCCTTGATTTTAAGTAAGAATGCAGGATTTACCAAAAGTCACGTCTTTAGGGAATCCACAGGGGTCTAGTCTTGGCTCCTCAAAATGATTACAAAACCAGCGTTCCTCTCCGGTTATCGGATTTCTGCTGAGTTTTGATACTAAAATCTGCTCCCATAAAACACTAACCATGTCCTTTACTGGTGAACCTCCACCCCCCCCCCACCCCCTCACTCTCTCTTTTACATACGCAGATCAACACACACATTCTGATGGTTCGTGATCTGGGGGAGAACTCTGTTCTGGTTTTCGTCAGTCCCTCTGCAGCGTAGGAGGCTCTTCTTGCCTCTCTCTGTGCGACTTCTCTGGGAAAGATGGATGGAAAAAGTTGGACGTAGAAGTCAGGCCAACTTTTCAAGTAGAGGAAGGGTATCTGCTAAGAAAACACAGGACCCAGCTGACTAATGAATCAGGCGGGCTGGGACGTGCTCGGAGGAGCCGGGCTGTTTTTTAGGGAGTGATGATGTACGAGGCGCCGTCTCCGATCGTGATGGTAACGACGCTCCAGCTCTGGTTCTGTCACTCCTCTTGCTTTGCTGTCATTAGTTTTTATTCATTTTGAAAAGATGGGCTCGTCTGAGGGTCCCGGTTGGCAGACTGGCTGATGTGGTTTACGGTTACTGACCCCCCCACCCCCACCCCCCAGCGGGGACAGGTGCTCCATACAGATGTAGGTGTCTTTTACAGGCCTGTGTCCATACAGCCACCGGCCACAGAAGCCACGGGCCTTCAGCTCCGCTCGCCGGCGTCCACAGTAACTTACTGTTTGTTTACTGAGCCAGCCCACTACTAATGGGCTGCTCTGAGTGGACAAGTGAGTAAACTACACACGTATGTAGGGCAGCAGATATAGGAAAAAACATTCTGACATTCTTAAATCGCTTCACGAACTTTCCTAAACCAATAAAATGACACATGCATTAGTAAAAAAACTCCAAATCCCAACATTTTACAAGCTTGCACAAGATGATGTTTGGCATTTTGAAAACATTAAAAGGGGTCACAAATATAATTTGGACTGTGCGGTTAAGTATCCATTCTGCAGGTCCACTTTTAGTTTTGACTGTTTTAGCGCCTTTAAGCTCATTGTTTTGGTTTTGGATCATATGACTCTTGATCTTCTTGGCGTCTGATAAGCACCACAAGGAACCAAAGAATGAAGCAAAGACTTAACAGATCCATCAGAAACATTTACAGCTTTTCATGTTTGTCCCAATTATTCAAGAAAATCAGTTGTTTTGCTGGTTGATAATTGAACGAGTCAGCAGTTCATTACAGCATTGTTCTCGTGGCGGGTTGCTGAGTCGTAGCTGTTCATTGCGTGAGAAAGGACAATCTGATATTGTTTACGCGCATTCATGAAAAGCAATTAAAAAACGCAGGAGCGTAATGTGCAGCCTGGTGTGACACTTGGCGTCGTTAACGGCTGTTTTTCCATCGGCCCCGCTTCTTCTTTTCAGTTTCAGTAAATGTTCCAGGCAGCTAAACATTTTCAGAGCCGCCATTAGATGATGAAGGTGCATCGTAAGAGTTTCCATTCTGCTCTGGCCGTGTGTGTGTGTGTGTGTGTGTGTGTGTACTCCAGAGTTTGAGTTACATTAATCATCCCCTTGCCATAATAAGATCGGGACAAATATGTATGAGAAAGTTGTGTTTCCCTTTTTATTTTATGTCTTTCAGTTCAGCAGCGTTCGTGTATATGGGGGGGCGGGGGGTGGGGGGGGCGGAGGGGGTGTAATTGGAGTTTTTCATGACCACCCTCCTCATCCTTACGGGAAGTTGTTAGTTTAACCTGACAGAAAAGAATTTGGGAGACTTGGCAGCAGGCGACAAGGGAAACAGACAAACTCCCTTCACTGCATTAACTGTTAATAAACTATCTTCTCCATATATACATGTATATAAATATATATAAAAATGAAAACACCCCCATCTCCCACCCCCAGCCCCATCCTACCTCTCATTAGTTGTTCTTTGTCCCGACTCCTGAATGCCGCCTGTGTTTTCCCTCCATCCTCCTCCTGGATCCCTCTACCTGTATCGGTTACACCTGAGCAGGAAGGCGGGGGGCAGGGGGGGGGTGCTCGGGTTACGGCCTTCAGAATGAGGGCGCCCCTTTGATGAGCACGGGGTGGATGGGTGCGGGTGCAGGCGGAGGGGATTGGGTCAGAAGTGCGATGGGGGCTGGCAGAAAAGAAAGGCTTTATTTGTGTGTGGAGGCTGTGCTGCTGAGGGCAGTGGAGAATGCACCGCTTCACCTGGGCCGTGATTCGTGAATGACTGGGTGTTTGTGTGCTTTTATACACAAGTAACACAGAACGGCTTATGAAAGAATCAAAACCGACTGGATCTCTTGTTGACCCTCTGAACTCTTGTGTTTTTCAGGGGGCAGTGTATGGAAGATGTCTGGAAAGCGAGACTGGACTCCGTGGATGAAAAAGAGAAGGACTCTAGTGTTGTGCGCTTTGGGTGCAGTACTACTCTGCTGCCTGCAGGGGGACGCCTCTCCGCTCGGTGAGTAATCAATGTGGGGGGGAAAAGAAAAAAAAAGTCAATCTAAAAGCAATAATCTGCAGGAATAAAATGAAAAAGTCTCACTTTCCTCATGCTTTCTGCCTCTGCTTCAAGCTGCACACGTCTGCCTGACTTTATGAATGCTTTACATTCGTTTTTCCAAACACCTGGTGCCGGATAAGTCTTGCCAGGGACAAAATATTTTGGCTCGATCACAGAGGAGGAGGTGTTGTACGTGTCTGGCAGCAGTAACAGAAGTTTATTTGAAATGAACTGAAGGAGTGTTGTAGACGGAGAAATGCTAGCCAACATGGCTGAACTGAGGAAAAAAAAAAGTGTTGCATTCGCTCAGCAATTGATTCCGTGATTGAAAGAAAATTATTTTTGTCGACAAAAAAAATCTTTCGATCATATTTTTTTAATCTGTTATTAATTCTTCTCCTCAGATGAGGTACCGGTGTTCACTGAGGAGCCCATGTCCGTGGTGCAGAAGCTGGGGGGCAGCGTGAATCTGCGCTGCAGCGCCCGACCGCCGTCCGCCAACATCAGCTGGCGCCTGAACGGCCAGGAGTTCTCCGATGGAGATCTGGGTGTGGTGCTGGGGCCCAACAGCCTGTACATCCCCACGCTCTCTAATGTGACTCTGGGCAGGTACCAGTGCGTAGCCAGCACCGGCGCAGGAGCCCTGGCCAGTGTTCCAGCTAACGTCACCGCTGCCAGTGAGTGTGCACCCACACAAAGACCCACTATCCAAGGAACACACTTTTTGTAAAACTTTTCCACTACTGTGATGAAAAACAATCATTGATTGGTATCGGGGGGTTAGGGGGGATGGATACCTCCATATGATCAGACTCTGCTTAGTCTGTGTCATGTGACACGTCTGCTTATAAGCAGTGTCATATTGACTTAATGGAGTTGGAGTGAATTATTCTCCCTGCTGACGTTTTTAGTCCGGCGCTGGTTGGAGTGTGCGGTGTTATATTTGATATGCATCATGGGACCGAGAGCGGGGGCCTGAAGATGTGTAACCTGAACCAGAGGAATGGAGGGGACCCTGGGGCTGGGTCGTAGAAGGGACTAGGTCTCAGCCTGGGGGCCCCCTTGATTCCATCGGCCCCTCTGCTCCTCCACAACACTGCATTCCTCTCCACAGGCCTGACAGCAGGGCTCGGCAGGAATTATGGCCCCATAATTGGTTGAGAGGGCCGGGAGGTAGATATGTGTTTGTGTGTGTGTGTGTGTGTGTGTGTGTATCCAAGGACAGAATATAAAAGTGTAAGTGTGACTAGAACACACCATTAAATGAAGAAGGGGAGTTCTGTTGGCGATGTGATGTACGAAGCCGCCATCGCTGGTGAAACTGGAGGTGTTTCAGGCCAGTCGAGACACGATCGCCTCACAAGACGGGACGTGATGTCACATTCTCCGTCTCCCTCCAGCCCTCCATAACCCCCCCCCCCCCCCCCTGCTCAGACACATTTCTCTTCCTCTTGGCGTTTTTTCACTCTTCACCCTGTCACTTTCTCCCCCTCTTCCCCTTCCTCTCATTATCCCTTCTTCTTTTGTCACCTTCACTTTTTATTGTTCCTCCCTATCCTGTGTTGCGATCGGGGAAAGCAGGAGAAGTTGTAGCGTTTCTACATGTGGAGCCAGACTGTTTGCTCCTCCTCCTCCCTGCTCTGAAAATTTCTCTAATTTAATAACGGTCCCTACTCGGCCACCCCGAAACCGCCTAAGGAATCGCTCCTTGGAGAGTGTACGTGCCTGCCTTTCCATTTCAGCCCTCTTAGCTGTGCACACATGTTTTTTGTGATCAGGAGAGGTTGATTCCAGACCCTCCTCGCTGTCCGACTCTGAACAATCTGTGCTTTTTTGGCAGAAGTTAAAAGCCTCTTGCTTCAACTCGTGTGTAGAGACATGCATCTGCACAACGTGAACGCACAACAGACTGCACAAACATGTTATAATTCAGACACACACACACATACAGGCCTCCTACTGCAACACATAAAGATGATGAATGCACTGTCTCCAGAAATATTTAAGTCTGCCTTGCCAAGCAGCCCTGGTGCGGGAGGTCTGCTTTACTTTATGAATGCCATCAATCCTCCATCCCCTGCAGGATTCACGCTCACGTGCTCGCTCACGTGCACGCCCGGCACACCTGAGGTGGAGGGGGGGTAGAACCCATGCGGGGTTTCTTCCTGTGAAGAATGCGGGGCGGCGGTGGAGGGGTTGAAAGGTGTAGCTGGAGGAATTTAGGAGATGAAGGCAGGAGGAGGATGATGGCGGGGATGGGTCGATATGAGGTGTGTGTGTGTGTGTGTGTGTGTGTGGGTGGGTGGGGTGTTCGCTGTAAAAACAGCACCTGATTGATTTAGCAAATGGAGCGCCACAAAGCCCCCCCCCCCCACATACACACACACACACACCTCTTCTTCCCAGCACGCACACACCACTTAGCTTGACATGTCCTGGCTGCGATTCTCATCTTTCAGAATAAGAGCTGAAACTGCTTTTGCATGCATGTTTCTGCAAACCCTAACACCCCCCCCCATCACCCCCTGATCCCCCCCCTCCATTGTACCCGAATGGAGGGACAACTCGAATGTCTGTGGTGAATAAATCAGGTTCCTGCAGTGAAGGTGTTTGTTCAGTGCTTGTAGTAAATCACTGTGATGTCTCTATCAGTGCCTTAACAAAACTTCACTTATTGAATTAGAGCTGTATACAAAGCGTCATCAGCTGACCGTATATATATCTACCAGCAGCCTGGTCAGAGCCACCGCCACCGCTCCAAGAAAAACACATCAGTTACAGCACCTCTGGAAAGAATGGAGAGAAGCCATGTTTGTTAAGAATAAATCACCAAAGGCTGTTGGACGTTAAATTACCTTCTGGAGGAGTCTTATTTATCTTTAATGTCACTTCTGGATTCCTTCGTGGCTAATTTCTACTTTTCTTTTGCCATCTTTTTCTTTTCCAGTTCAGTTTTCCTCCGCTTCAAATCTATAAAATGGCAGCGTCTCCTTTCCAAAGTGCTTTTTTTTTTTTTTTGTGGGTTTTTCTTTTCTTTTTTCCCATCTTTTTAACAGCAACGTCTTGCTGTTTCCTCCCCAAAAACCCCAAACTGGGTATCTTTCTTTGAAACACTGTAGGACAGACACCTCTAACCTTTGACCCCGTTGGTTAGGCCTCTGGGCTGCTCAGGCGGGGGTTTAGGAGGTCGGAGGTCACATGAGTGTCTGTGTTGTGCAGACTGTGTGTCTGCGGGACACAGTTGCAGCACATGGCCCCAGTAATCCCACTTTGCCGTTTCCCACAGAATCTGATCCGACTCCGGTCCCACTATAATGTTTGATGGGATTATTTCACCTACTCAGATGTTACAGATACCACCGTTAGACAGACGCAAAGCCATGACAAAGAAGGCAGTTAGTTCAAGTGTCTTTCTAAATTCCTCTGATTATATTAAAACAAGCTGAGGACTGACTGTATACATGTGCAGTTTGCTGTGATTTACATTACATTACGCCGTTGAAAGAAGGGTGTTGTGAAGGCTCTGACTCTCTCCCCTCATGTGCGTGCTTTGCAGAACTGCGGGACTTTGAGCCTGATGACCAGCAGGAGATCGAGGTGGACGAAGGCAACACGGCTGTTATTGAATGTCACGTCCCCGAGAGCCAGCCTAAGGCTCAGGTCCGCTACAGCGTCAAGCAAGAGTGGCTGGAAACATCCAAAGGTACCAAAGTTACGATCATACGATCTCATGCAATCGTCGTTTCACTCTCTTTCTCTCTCTCTACATCCCTCTTGATTCTCATGCTATCATTGTAATTTACTGGAATGCTATAATCCAACTATCTGGTCCATCATGAAGCCAGTGATAAGGGTATTATCTCAAATGTTGAAACATGGGAATGCAGTTGTTTATTTTCATAACTATTTAGTTCTAAGTTGCCTGGAAGAGAAGAAAAGCTCCAGTGGTTTGTGGCTGGTATGCTGATGATGCCTCGGAGCTGTAGGTACTGATATCAGCAGCTTATCTCTGAGGAAATGAATTCCACATTGACGAGCTGTTCCCGTCACGTGGTGGGGAGCCCCCTTGTGGTTACTGGAGGAAGTGCACACAGAACTCTGACAGTGTCCAGTGGTTTCTTGTTTCTCTGGTCATTTACCTCTTGTGTATTTTCCTACTTTTAAGTCTGAAAGTAAGATCTTAGTGTAAAAGTTAATATCTTGTTACAGAATCTTTTCATTCTTTTTTTTAGTTGTAACACATTCACTTCTACTTTTCCATGCTGTAGATTTGGTCTTTCACTGACTATTTTTATTATCTTTTATTATTACTCTTATTTAAGTTAGTTTTCTGAAATACATTCTAGATATTATAGTGAAGCATCAATATTTTAACACCTTACCTTTCCTTCAGATGTGCTTTAAGATAGAAAATGACCTTTCGAGGCTTCTTCACAAATGTGATGTACACCCCGATAAAATTCTGGGTTAATTAGGCCTTCAGAGCATGTTCCCACATGTTTGCTTATTTTCTTTCCTACAGGGAACTACCTCATCATGCCATCAGGGAACCTGCAGATAGCCAACGCCACGCAGGATGATGAGGGTCCCTACAAGTGTGCCGCCTACAACCCGGTCACCCAGGAGGTCAAAACCTCAATCTCTGCTGACCGTCTGCGGATACGCCGTGAGTTCATCATACCTAAGCTACTGAGGAGATGCAAACATGAAGAGTTTTACCAGAAACGATTAAAACATTTTGCAAATGTGCAAAAAAAAAATTAAAAATTTGCCCTCATCTTTCCCAGGTTCCACTTCGGAAGCGGCTCGAATAATTTACCCGCCAGCCTCTCGTTCCATCATGGTGACCAAAGGCCAGCGGCTGGTGTTGGAGTGCGTGGCCAGTGGCATCCCCACCCCACAGGTGATGTGGGCGAAGGATGGGCGGGACCTACGCTCCCATAACAACACGCGCTTCCTGCTCAGCAACCTGCTGATCGATGTGGTGGGGGAGGCGGATTCAGGCACGTATGTTTGCAGAGCGGACAACGGAATCGGCTCCTCCAGCTCTGCAACGGTGCTTTATGACGTCCAGGTGTTTGGTGAGTAAAACTAGAAGAGTCGATCATTTCTTTTGTGAAATGTGGAGTCCTTGAAGTGATTTTCATTGTAAGGGGAGTTATTTATGGTCATAGTTTTGCCAATTTTGTCATTTCGTGGTTAGACTGATGTGTGATCGATGGGTAGAAAGTCGAGGGATCTGTAGGTGTGTCTGAGACACGTGTGTGTGTCTGTGTGCGTGTGTGTGTTTGAGAGGCATATAAACCTGGGTGGTGTCATTAGAGAATTTGTACAGAGAGAGCTCTCTATTCCGTAGCAAGACGTGATTGAATGTGTCTCGGTTATGGATGACTGTTTTTACAGTGATTTTCTGCCCGTGTGTGTGTGTGTCTGTGTGTGTGTTTTGCGGGTTGTCTCTCTGCAGCTGGCTCTAATTAGAGCCAGAGAGCTGCTGTAATGAGCTCTGTCTTCCCCTGATTCATAAGCAGCCAACCATCAACTAGCTGCCTACCCCATTCCGCCCAGCTCTCTACATGCCTCCGTCATACAGGCTTCACAAACACACACGTGTGCCCGAGTTGTGATTTTAACCGTGCACATGTGGCATTGTTACACCTCGAACAATTACAAAGAACCACTAATCCTCTTAAATCCCATCAGACATCAGTGATTTATATTTGCACAACAACTTCTTGTGCTTTTTTTCTTTGAAAATATTTTTCTTTTCTTTTTTTTTTCTGATGTTAAAATAATTTGAGAACGGTCCCTCTGATGGTGTTCGTACTCTAAACTTTCATAAATGATTGATGCGAAAAAGATATTCTGTACATCAGGCAATGTGAAAAACAAAAGAGAAACTACATGAGTAGGTTGAGATACGAGTGACTTATTTATAATTAATAAAATATCATACATGTTGTGTAAACCTGTGCACACCTTCATATTCAGACTAAATGTTTTCCTCCTGACTGTTTCTCCTGCAGAGCCTCCTCAGGTGACGGTGGAGCTGCAGCAGCAGGAGGTGGTGTACGGAGAGACGGTGCGCTTCACCTGTCAGGCCCGTGGCAAACCCACCCCTTCTGTGATGTGGCTTCACAACGCCCGCCCCCTCGCCCCATCAACACGCCACCGACTCACCTCCCGGATGCTGCGTGTCTCCAATGTGGGCCCTCAAGATGATGGACTGTACCAATGCATGGCTGAGAACGGGGTGGGCAGCTCTCAGGCCTCCGCTCGCCTCATCACCGTATCAACAGGTGAGTCATAGTGAGATCGTTTCTCATTGGTCAGAGATTTCATTTTTGTTCCATTTTACATGATGATGTTTTTGTCTCCTAGGGATTCCCTCGAGGGGGAAGCTGCCCTCCATATATCGACCCCTCAGCCCAGACAAGGTGCTGAGGGAGCAGCCGCCTGTCAGACCTGGAGCCTCTGGCGCCATGTTGCCTCTGGACTGTTCTGAGCTGCCGGGACAGATCCTGCCTGCAGAAGCCCCCGTCATCCTCAGCCAGCCCCGTACAGGCAAGGCCGATTATTACGAACTCACCTGGAGGCCCCGGCATGAGCGAGGAGTCCCCGTGCTGGAGTACATGGTCAAGTACAGAAAGGTACCGGAGGCATTCACTGCATCTGAAAACACATGCATGCACGTTTTTATCTCAAATGTATGCTGTTGTTTTTTTGTGTTACTCACCCTGTTCCCTGTCTCAGGTGGGCGACCCCCTCTCAGAGTGGACCTCCAGCAGCATCTCAGGCTCCCTCCACAAGTTAACTTTGGCCAAACTGCAGCCAGATAGTCTGTATGAGGTGGAGATGACGGCCAAAAACTGTGCAGGCTTGGGACAACCTGCCATGATGACCTTCAGAACTGGCAAAGGTACGAACGAGACTTTCATAGAAGCATTTTGAGGATGTGCTCTGTACATTCGAGCAGCTTTAGCTTTTGGGATCATTTTTAAGTGTTGTTACAGTTTCTTCATTTAAATTCTGATCTTGTTTTGTTTTTTGTTTTTTTATGTACAGGCCGTAAAGTTCAAATCGACCCTCCGAAGACTCCTTCTGTACCCTCACCGAGCCTCTCTCGTAAGGACCCCTCCAATCCTGTCCCACCTATGTGAACTCTACCATTATTAACGACACTAACTATACAATAACTCCTATCAAGAAAGTGTTTTAAGGCAAGACTCGGGATATCTAACCCACTTTTTGACTAACATTTCTCAATCTTCTTTTTCTGCTCTGTCTCTGAGGGATGAGCTCTGAGTAAGTGCCGGATGCAAAGTGTTTTGCCTTCGCTGTCATAATTACAGAGTGTTGTCTGGGAGTTTGTCTTTTTTTGTCCTCTATCTGACACATTCTTCATCCGCTTGCAGCTCCAGAAGCCCCTGACAAGCCCACAGTCTCCACGGCAACAGAAACATCAGCGTATGTGACTTGGATTCCTCGCGGTAACCGCGGCTTCCCCATCCAGTCGTTTCGGGTGGAGTACAAGAAGGTGAAGAAGGCAGGGGAGGACTGGGTGACGGCGGTGGAGAACATCCCCCCGTCGCGGCTCTCGGTGGAGATCACTGGCCTGGAGAAAGGTCAGCCACTCTCATGCACTTAAACAGTGTTTTTATTATTCACAACGGTTTTAGTCTGGCTTTGTGGAGTTGGGAAGATAAGTACAAAGTCGTACTGTGTCATTACGATGATGAGGCCCTGCAAAATTACACTCCCACGGCCTGTAAATTCATCAGCGTAATGAGTGTTGTTCCAGTCATTTCAGCAAATTGCTCCCATCAATCAGAGCTGTAACCAAAACGCAATCAAACTTGCATTTTTAGAAGTAAAACACAAAGTCATGTAAAAACAAACATCATTAGTCAACATAATATTCCTTCTAGTTGACTTTTAGCCCCCCAGAGATGATTGTTTTCGGTTATCCCTCTCCCTGTAGGTACGTCCTATAAGTTCCGTGTCGTGGCGGTGAACGTAATCGGTTCCAGTCCCCCCAGCGCGCCTTCGAAGGCGTACACTGTGGTGGGTGGGAGAACCCACGAGCGCCCCGTCGACGGTCCTTACATCACCTACAACGAAGCCATCAATGAAACCACCGTCATCCTCAAATGGACGGTGAGCGACTGGGAGAGACATTTCACAGCGTTCATCTTTCTATAATTATCGTTTTGCAGCGAGATGCTTCTCTGGCTGCGATAGTGACATGATTTATTTCCCTCTCTTGCAGTACACCCCCGTAAACAACACACCCATCTACGGTTTCTACATCTACTACCGGCCAACAGACAGCGATAATGACAGTGACTATAAGAAGGATGTGGTGGAGGGAGACAGATACTGGCATTCAATCACTGACCTCCAGCCTGAGACTGCATACGACATCAAGATGCAGAGCTTCAACGAGAAGGGAGAGAGCGAATTTGGCAACGTGGTGATCCTTGAAACCAAAGGTGAAGCCGTTCTCCACACTTTTTCAGGCAGATTAAATGCATCTGAAGTTTGATTATAACACGTGACCCCGCTTTCTGTTCCCCTCAGCTCGTCCTAATCACCTTCGGCCGATTCCATCCGAGACCCCGCTTCCCGGGGTGGGACACTCCAGCGGGTTCGTACCGCGGCCCGGTGACCTCCCCTATCTCATAGTTGGAATTGTCCTGGGAGCGTTTGTCTTCATCATCGTCGCCTTCATTCCTTTCTGCCTGTGGAGGGCTTGGGCCAAGCAAAGTGAGCGCTCCTTCAGGTTCCTGACATATTTAAGTCATCCAAAGGTTTTGTGTCTACATCCTTTTATTTTGTGCTTCTTTCAGAGCAAACATCCGACATGTGTTTCCCAGCCGTCGCTGCCCCTGTGTCGTCATGCCAGTACACCATGGTTCCCCTTCAGGGACTCACCCTGGTGGGCCACTGCCCGCTGGAAGGCCACATGACGGCCCCGCACGCCATCTACCCTCCTAACGGAGAATACGCTTTGGCTAATGGCAAACCTCATCACCCCACACACTGTCTGCCGGGGCTGACGCAGGTGAGAAGCTGCTCAGACCTGTCAGTGTTAAGGCTGGGTCGCCATGTCTGATACAGGTTGTTAATAAGCTCTAGTATTGATTTAAGTGTAATAAACATTGACTAAAGGGGGTGTATACGCTGTGTGTTGCAGGATGACGTGGACTGTGATATGGAGTGTGACACGTTGTTACCCCAGACGGTGTCAAACGGACATCTGCCTGTTTACCATTACTCCACCAGGTATGTTTACACGTAAAACTCACGCAGTGTTTTGAACCGTAATGTGTTGAAAACAAATCATTTATAAATAGACATTATTAAAGCATCTTTAAATCATTCACTAACGGAAGAGAAAATGAGAAAAACGGAATGATGTGTGTATGCTGGAACTCAAATTTAAAAAAAAAAAGCTGAAACAATTTGAACTATAAATAGCATCCTTATGCTAGATCTTTTTTCCCGTGTCCTCAGTGGTCCAAATCATCATGAACACAGCTGCTGTCCTCCTGAAGACTCGACTCGTCAGCTGCACCACTCTTCGCATCAGCACCTGAGTTCACAGGAAGTGGGAGGCGATGGACAAAATGCAGAAGACGACGTCACACGCAGTACGTTTGATGTTGAGTGAAACGCATAATGATGGCAAAGAGAGCTGCATTTTGTTCAGGACACCTTCGGATCATAGCGCTCCATCTGCGCACTGATCCGGTGGCGCAGACGTCAGACGATGTAGATATTTGCGCTGTGATGTTTTTGTGTTTTTAAACATTTTAATATTTTCTCACCCGTTCTCTCTCCACTCCGTCTTTCTGTAGAGCCAACATCCTTTCCTCTGCTGTCTTTAGAAGATGAAGGGATCTTCACCACATCGTCTTCGGCAGCCACAACACCACAATCCCAAGATACAACGATACAGGAAGTGACCATCCTTCCAAATGAAACACACCCTGAGGATGAAGGGACGGCCGACACCGCAGACATATGAGACTGTTAAACAAGAAAACAAGAGAAAATATTTATTTTTGTATGACAGATATTTATATATTTATGCTTTTGTACATAAGTGTCTGATTATACTGTATATAAGGCTATTTTCTTATTGAAAGAGACTCTATTCATATGCCTCCACAAGCACACATTAATTCATGGAGAAAGGGAGTACCATGTTGCATTGCTGTCTGCGTTCCCTGGGGAGGGGAGATCAGAACGCCCCCCCCACACCGACAGGTCTGGACCCTCCTCAGTCTTCATGTCATTCTTCAGTCTGAAAAGGACCTCAGATGCTTCAAACGTCACTCAAAGCCGGTCTAAATACTGTAATTATTAGATGCTTCACCTCTGTTTAGATCCACTTTTAATTGTCAAAATACAACTCCTTTTTTTTTTGTATAGCAAATGTATTATGCATTGTTCATCATTAACAAACTATTAACAAGTGTATGCAACATAAACCATTCTGTTTCAGTAGTGTAAAAGAGATTATATATTGTATAGTTATTTATTTTTTTCAAAACAAAATCACTGAATGGGAGAGATTCTGGAAAATATCTTAAACTCAAGTCACTAATAAGCTGAACTTTATTCTGCAAACACTTGTGTGTTTGCTGATTTGCTGGTTACCAAATGACTGCTGGGTGAGGGCGCTGTGAGGTGTCAGTATTATTCCTCCCAAACAGGTTGGTGCACAAGTATTAGTCTTTACCAGAGACGTCCCCAATCAAAATGAAGGAGATCCTGAATCGACACTCCCCTTTATAAGTGTAGCTGTTCTGTGGCTACACATGCTGGAGCACTATTGCATGTAAATAAAGGCTTATGAAATTTGATTTGTGCATTTTTTTAAAGTCTTAAGTCTTGGTATGTGTATGGTAACTAGTCTGCACATGTTGACGCCAGTGAGTTGAAGAGCAAACAAATAATTTGCAGTGTAAGTTTCTTTTGAATGTTTGATAAAAATCACATTCTCATTGTTTCTCCTGGTGGTGATGATGCAGTTATATAAAAAAAAAAAGTCATTGTGTTGAAGATGAATCTATTGGAGCAAGAAACACAGGATTCTTCAGATGCCAGCAAAATTATCTTATAAATTTTAATCAATTTCTGTATTTACAAATACATTATTATAGGAACCATTTGTATTTACAAAATAGCGCTCTTGGAGAAAAAAAAGATTCTGTACAGTAAAACCTGATATAAGTTAGTAAATTACATTGGTAAGCTATATGTGCAGAAGGTTTAACGACCCATGATACATAGAATTCAAGTTCTAAACCTAAATAAAGATTTTGATTCATGATGAAAACATTTGAAATTATAGTTTGGTTAAACCAAAAAGAGCTTTAAGAAGACCACGACTTCCTTTCACATTAAAATAAACAAATCAAATCTTTTGAGTTCAACTGTGATTCTTATGTATGCCAAGAAAATAAAAAAGTCCGAGACTTAAACCGTGCGAACCTGTCACCGCGAGACAAATGTGGTTTGCTGCAATGCAAACTGAAAATGTGAAGACCTCAGAAACCCAGTTCATCAAAATGTAGCAGGACTTCCTGTCACACAGCTGAGCTGCCATCGTGGCCCAGAATGTGGCTGATGTTGTGGGCAGGACGATTTGGTTGCTTGCCAGAGTCTGAAGACGAGGCGTTGGACAGAGACAGCAGGGGAGACATTGGCATGGATGAACCGTCGGTGGGCATGCCGGTGGCGATCTCGGGGAAAAGCGAGGTGAGGCTGAAGTTTGATATGTGAGGCGTGATTCCAGACGAATTGGCGATGGGCATCGGAGGCATATCTGGAAGCAGGGGGAAGCTGGCCTGACCAAAACCCACAGGGCGAGGTGGCGAGAGAATGGAACCGAAGCGGTTGTTGAGCGGGGGAGCGCTGCCCTTGTCGGCACTTGGGCTCGTAAACATCTGGTTGGGGAAATATTGGAGGGTGACGTCACTGGGGAGGCTGGGGTGAGCGGCTGGAGAATAAGAAGGGTAGAAAGAGGGTAAAGTGTTCTGAGGCTCCACGGGGAGAAGCGACGGAGTCCTGGAGGTGCTGGGTTGGCTGACTGGAGGGATAAAAGTGGAGTTAGCATTGATGGGTGGTGGGGGGTTCATCCCACCCTCGGGGATAAAAGGGAAGCCAAAGTTTTGCGTTAGGTGTTGATCGGCAACCAGGTTGTTGTCACTGGGAACCTGAGCGCTATCCGCCATAAATCGAACAATGGTGCTGCGCCGTGCCTCTCCTCCAGACTGTGGTCTGCTCAGCAGCACCCCCCCTCCTGAAGGTAGAGGCAGGTGACCCTCGGGCTCAAAGGGGTTACCGTGTCTCAGCGACCCCGAGCGAACCCGCTCGCCGGGTCTCAGTTTGGTGGGCTGAGCGTCTCGGGCGATGGTGCGCGAGTGCTGGCTGACAGCGGCGGGCGGTCTGGTGGGGGCAGAGGAGCGGCCCGGCTCAGAGGTGCTGTGTGGGGTCGGAGGGTGGGGGAGACCCGCCCTCACGCCCGGGCCTCCGTGCATATTGTTGCCGACCTGAGAAATGTGGCCTTTGTTGGCCTCTCCGTGACGCATCACCGGCGCCTTCTGCGGCGGGGGCACGCTGGGGCTGGAGGCCTTGGCCTGGATGTCGCCTGAGGAGCTTCCAGACACGCAGGTGTACTCCATACTGACCGGGGGGCAGCACTGCAACCGCTGGTGGTTGCTCTGCTCAGGCAGGTGGGGGGACAGGAGGCTCTGCATGAAACTCTGGTGACACCCTTCCTGCTCCCGAGGGAGCGCCGGTCCGACTTGCACCCCCTGCGTGCTGGGATGAGCTGTGCTGTAGCTTCCACGACTCCTGCCGTCCGCTGGAGGTCCCACACCCATCCTGAACCCCCCCTGCTGCTGCCCCTGAGGGCCCCTCTGTGAGGGCGGCACTGACTTTGGGGCCATGTCACTACCACGGGACACCTGAGCCTCGAATCCACCGTGTTGATGCGTCCCTCCTCCTCCCCCTCCACCTCCCCCACCCCCCATGGCCTTGAACGGCAGACACTCCGACACCCGCTGGACGTCAGCCGACACAGGATGCTCCGAGGGAAGGCGGCTCTGTTGATTATGTGCAATGTTCGCTTTCCCCCGTGACGTGTCCAGGTAACCGCGGAGGTCCGACTGGTCCTGTGCCGAACCGCAGCCGGGCTGAAGGTGGAGAGCCATGTGCTGCTGCTGGTCACCGCTGGTGGGGCTTTTCCCGATCAGAGCCTCTGCAGAGTAGTTGGAAACACGGTGACGTTCCTGCCGGGACGAAGCACAGGACAGATCAGAGGACCGGGACACGGGATTGCTGGGAGGGGAGATGAGCTGCTGCTGCTCCAGAGGCCGAGACGTCATCATCCTCTGCATGGCGTTATGATCCTGACCAGACTGGGGGGGGAGAGAGAAAGTGATACCATCAAAATAAATTATTAGCAATTACAGTATCTTCTGTAATATAAGGCGCACTGTAGGTTTATGAGACAATTACAGGTTTTTAGGTGCCTTATCGTGTGGAAAATACTGTACTCTATATTGGAAGTCATTTTATCATATTAGAGTTATGAAAGTGATTAATGAAAGTAATTCATTGTGTTTATTCTATATATGTTTTAATTTTTTCAGATTTATTATTTTATTCTGCTTTGTCTTTGTAAATGGTCTGTTGTTTTTCACTCATTAGCTGCCAGAGCTTTGGATCAATCATTCTCCTTCGGTGGACTTTCTCCAATGCTCCGAACATTTATAAGTATTTTCTTTCTGTTCTTGACCGACCACAAGATGCTTCGCTCAGAGTGACACTGTGTTCCCTCACTGGTGACCTCTGACATACGCATATTTTGTTGCATCGTAATCTGCCGCAACTTCCTCTGATTCGCCATCCTCTGTTCTGTAACTGGATCAGTCGTCATGACGCTAAATTCCACGATTACAAGTCTGATTTTGGCTAGTCCTTCCCCGTTGAAAAATGTATTTGATGTCTGTAGAACTCATTGACAGCCGGTGAGTTAAGTCTAATATGTGAATTATTTACACATGTTATCCACAGGTTACTGATGTCTAGCATTTGTTTACAACTTCCAGGGAAAAATGAATCAAATTTCTGCAATGAAGTTCCTAACAGCCATTATTTGATATGACAGTGAAAATGAATTGAAATTCAAATGTATTAACTTCTGTTGCTGAATTGGCTCCAAAATTACTTTTTCAAATAGTATGTCGATAAATGGTGATCAATCATGTAATTCTCACCTTGAGGTGCTCTTGCTGGGCCAGGTGGCTGCTGTGGTGGGCCCTGGATCCTGCTGCCGGCCCTTCACAGCTCTTCTCTTGGTGTCTAAAGTGCTGCTGCTGCTGCTGTTGTTGGATCTGCTGCTGCAGATGCTGCTGGTGTCTGGAGTGAGAGCTCTGCTGCTGCTGCTGTAGCTGCTGCTGCTGTTGGTGTTGTTGATGCTGCGTCTGTGGCTGCTGTTGATGTGGCTGCTGTTGGTGATGAGGCTGTTGGTGTTGCGTCGGTTGTTGGTGCTGCTGCTGTGACTGTTGGTGCGCCTGCTGTTGATGCTGCTGCTGCGGCTGCTGCTGCTGTGCGAGCTGCTGATGCTGCGTCTGTTGATGTGAGTGCTGCTGCTGCTGAATCCCAGACTTTTCCAGGTGATGCTGCTTCTGCTGCAGGCCGGCAGGTGATCCGGTCTGACTTACTCTGACCAAACCCCTCTTTTTCTGCACGTGATGCTGCTCCTGGAGCGCCCTCTGGTGGAGAGAGTGGCGCTGCGCGGGGTCAGGCTGAGTCAGGTGATGCTGCAGATGGTAGAGGTGGTGTCTCTGCTGCTCTTGCTGCTGTTTCATGTAAAGGTTTCCTCCGAGGTGTGGCCCCGGCTGGGTTGCAGCGTGCTGTGGGTGGTTGTGTGGGAGATGGAGCACACCCGGCTGGTTCTGTTCAGGGGGTCCTTGAGGAAGGCAGTGCCCATCTATGGGTCGAGTTATTGGGCTCATAAAGGAGTTTGAGGAGAAGAGGGGGCCCGCGCTTTCCGGATTAATCCTGGTCATGGCGGCTGCAGATGTAAGGGGCAGCTGCCCCCCCATCATCTGGTTGTGGTCAGTTGCTTTCACCTCCATGTGGCTGACGGTCGTGACTGATGGAGGGCACGGTTTGGGTCGTTTTCCAGCATTGAGCATCGTCTCCTCCTGAGCCTGCCTCTTGGAGACGATCTTAACTTGTCGCTCGCCCACGCTGACTCCAGCCTGAGCCCGCATTAATACGTTCTTTAAGGGGGTGTACTCGTTCAGCTGGGCAGCGCCTGAGCAAGGTGAGGGAGCATTATTTGAGGATTGCGATATGTGGGCTGCCGCCCCGACAGGTGAGGGAATGGCGCCCTGTTGGCCGGTCAGATTGGGTGAGCCGGGAAAGGGTTGCTGCCCGGAGCTGGAGCGAATCAGATTGTTGATGCTGAGGCTAGCCACGGTGAGGCTCTGAGATTGTACCTGGGGGAGAGACTGAGACTGGGAATATGGGATTTTTTGTGGATGTCGGCTTCCATTGGGACCACTGATAGACCCCTCCCCAGCAAGCCCTCTGGCAGTCACCTGGACAGCGGGCTTCACTGATCCTGTGTCAGTGGGTTTACTCACTTTGGTCTGCGGTCCAGTTGAACTCCTTTCCTTGCTGCTGGACACTGGATGCGTTTTTGATGGCTCCCATGTGGCTGTGGTGGGATTTGTTGCAGAGGCGTTCTCCCCTGAGCAGCTTCCACTCCTCCTTCCTGGACTGTCCTGTTCGAGCATGGCCAAAGCCAACATCTCTGCCTGCTCAGAGGTGAATGGAAACGTTCCAAAGGAGCTAGAGGACGCACCAATACTGTGGCCCTGTGGAAGCATGGATGCCACAGAGAACCCCCTGCCTCCCCCAGCCCCTGTAGACATGGGAGAATCTGCCTGTCGACTTGACGTCATAGGGTGCTCTATAGTTTGGTCATCTAGGTTCGTGTATACCTGCTGAGACAGGGCAAAGTCCTTTCTAGAGGGGGCGTCAGAGGCTGCTGCTATCAAATCCTGTTTCTCTGTGACTGTGGAGAGTCTTTCTACCTGAGCCTCCCGATCTCCTCTAGGGGACAGGGGCATTTTGACTTCAGCAGGATGGCAGGGAGTGGGGTTGGACACATTCACCTCGGTCCGCTGCATTGGCCCTCTACTGGTAGGGACTCTTTTCCTAAGCTCTGAACTTACGGTAGGGGCTCTAACAGAGCTGTTGGCTGCAGAGAACGTTGGGGCGGGTGATGAAATTGTCAAAGTTGTGGACACCAAGGCTGAAATAGTGGTCTGAGATACGGGATTACTACAGGGCAGAGGACACTGGGTACTTGGTCCCTTGGAATGACAAACTGAAGTTGGCTGGGTAGCCGGATTTAAAGATACTGATGCCGCTGTTGTGACAGAGCTGGTACAGACAGGAGTCACACAAACAGTAAAAACACTGGCAGAGGAGTTCAGAGCTTCTGGACCACATGTGGAACTTACAACAGATCTAGAAACAGATCTAGAAACAGCCACGCTGGCAGCCAACTTACTCTGTGTTGTTCCAGTTGCTGAAACGGTGACAGACGGTTTAACGTCTGGAACTGAGCGTTTGGCCACAACAGAGTTGTTTTCCGACCCCACTGCTGGTTCACTCACAGCGGCCACAGACGCACTAACTGATGGCTTGACTGACGCATTGGTAGCAGTCACTACCGCACTCGCCACATCATTAGCATGACTGACCGTTACCTCAGACGGAGTGGAACTAACAGGTCTCTTGCTCTGTGGGTCAGACTGACTCAGTGACGGTGACGCATTAGATGAACTACATGCAACGACCATCTGAGTGTTTTGTGCAGTGGCGACATTTGCTATAGCTTCACTACAGTTTGCAGTTGTGACAGCTGTTGTGCGAATGGGGGGAATATCCTTTGTCGAGGACACGACAGTTTGAGGTGCAGTGACTTGAGTTACTTGACTTCCTCTTGTTGCTGCCACCGGCTTGGTTGGAACAGAAACAGCAGGTTGTGCCTGAAGAAGCTCTTTTTTCTTGGCTGGTTTAGTCCTTTTAGCTGTTTTCCTGGTTGTGTTTAACGTTGTGCCGTGTCTCTTTGCTGTGGGCTTAGAAGCACTGACCACAGGCCTCGATTGGACTGGGTTCAAACTAGGGACCTGTAACTGTCGGACAGGTAGAGCAAGAGTACTCACAGGGACGGACGACGGAGCTGGAGATGGATTCTGCTGGGTTAGTGATGTTGGGGCTGGTGGGGGCTGACTGCTCTGGCTAGTAATGGTAAGGGGAAGGCCCTGAGAAATGCTATGATTGAGACTGCTGAGTGCTCCTAAACTGTTGAGGGCCACGTTAGTTGTTGGTTCCTCACTGGTGGTGGGCTGGACCAGCTGGAGCGTACTCTGCCCCCCCTGGGAGCTGGGCTTGTCGGGAGTCTTCATGGGCTGCAAGGCAAACACTTGGCCATTCACAGTGATCGTCTGTGGGGTTGAAGGAACTGCTGGGGAAGAGGACGCCTGGGTGACGTGAAGGGGAGGGTTCATTTGAGGCTGAACGGGGCGTGGGAGAATGTGCACCAGCTGCTTACCCCCCACACTCTGTAAGGATGTGGCAGGTATGGGGCTGCTGGTGGTGGGTGTCTGAGTGGACACAACAGGGACTGCTGCAGGTACGCCTGCAGGCACTATACCCACCGGGGGATTCTGAGGGGCGGGCGTTGCCTGATTGGGTGCCTGGATGATAACGATATGCTGACAAGGGGTCTGATTGGTTATTTCCTCTCTTACAACTGTCTGAGATGGGCAAGCGCCTGCCTGCTGCAGAATGACCACACTGGGGTTGTTAGTGTTCTGTGGGGTTGTTACACCTGAGGCCGTCCCTATAGTTGGGTTGACTTGAAGCACCTGCATGGTCTGAAGGAGGGGCAACATGGTGGCCTGTGGCTGGGGTACCAAGGCAGGCTGAGGCTGGGGTATGAGAGCAGTTGGTGGATGGGAAACCAATGATGCTTGTTGAAGTAAAGCGGGCTGAGGCTGCGACACAGCAGCAGGGTGGGCCACCATGGCCTGCTGGGGGACTATTGCTGCCTGAGGGAGGACAGCACTCTGTGCTTGGGGGGCTAGGACAGGCTGAGGTTGTGCCTGGTTCAGGACTGCCGGATGTAACTGGGGAGGTCTCTGAAGGGACTGTGCTTGAATGTGGGCTGTAATGGGCGCTTGTTGCACAGACACATGTGGTTGCATCTGCACTTGAATGGGCTGAACGGGTTTATTACCCACCGGACACACGGTCACCTGCTGGACAGCCTGAGTGGTGTTGACGACCTCTGGGGTGGGGAGACTCTGGCAGACTGGCTGTACTGTGTTTCCTGCCATCTGCAGCGTTGTCCAGGTAGTCTGTGTGCTTCCTGCTGCTCCAGCTCTCAGGAAGGCTTGGCTGCTGGGGATAGAAGAGTAGCTTACTGTCCTCACAGCAGCGTCTTGTGTGACCCCAGAACAAACGTCTGACGTGGATGCGGCCTGGGTTAGCATAGTTAGATTGGATATAGGCTGAGTCAGGGTTTCACCGGGAAGCTGTGAGGATGAAGTGGATGCTATGGTGAGAGTCGGGCCTGGGACAGCAGGTTGCGGTTGCTGAGGCAAAGATGAGGCAGCCGCAGGGATCTGAAGGGTGATGTAAGACACAGAAGGTGGAAGAGTGGGGGCTGCAGCTGGTGTCTCCACTACACAATGCTCTATCATTCGGAGGCCCGTTGTTGGTTGGGTGGGACTGGTTGTGGAGCCAGGCAGGAGTGCAGGGGTGGAGGAAGACGTATTAACTTGGAGCAGGGCGCCATTAACTCTCAAACTTGCACTGACCTCAGATGGTGGCTGAATGATTAGTGTTTCAGAAGGTTGTTTAGCTGGGCTTGTCTCCCTCCCTGCTGGACACATCACGTTTCCATTGGAATAAACAATGATCCCCTTTGGGAGTTGGTGAGTGGGGGTCACCTTTGCCACCTTGGCACAGCGCTGTTTGCCTTTCCAATGAATAGTGGGGTCTTCCAGAATGTTAATATCATGGGCTTTGAGAAGCTCAATGTAGTGAGCGCCCTCTCTTCTCAACTCCTCCAGCTGACGTCGAAGTCGACGTATCTCCTCAGCTGCACAAAGAACAAGATATGCACGGATGCACAGATATTCAAGTGTACATAAATATACTTCAATAGCTCCAAGTACTCCAACAGCAACATTCTTCTAACATCAAGTATAAAACAACTAAGTGGAGGTCAAGATGTGGACTCATGCAAAATGAAATTTAGGGTGCCTGTGTAGGTTCTTACTCATCCAGGTCGAGGTAAATTACAAAAAGCGAAAGAAAAAACATCGACTGGAATTGCTTAAGGTTGGTTGAAGACATTTCACTTCTCATCTGGATAAGAGTCGATCCTTTTTTTGCCATTCTTGAAATTTAACATTTCTCTGTTCATGTTTACCTTGGACTTTATCTCCTCCTTCTAGAAGCATTGTGTCATTTTGTTTCTTCAATTCAGTGATGTAGCGAAAAGCCTGGTCCAAGATCATGTTCTTACTCTATGGATAAACAGAGAGAGGTTTGATGTTACAACTTGCCAAACCAGTTTATTGACCAGCAGGATCACTGATTTGACAATATCATGTTCCTGACAAGATAAACAGCAATAGAAACGTGTTACCTGTTTAAGAGCCGGGGAACAAGGTAGAAGATTACCAATGCGGTTAATCCCAGCATTGATCTTCTCTTTTCTGTGTCTCTCAACTATATAAAGAAGAGAGTAACTTTAATGTTGCTAGATTGAGACCATCAGCAGAAAAAAAAACCTTAAACAAGGCAGTCAGATACTGCAACATCCCGTGACATACCTTGATCTACTTCCAGGGTAGGTCAGGATACCCTGAAAGTAGTACCTGACAAATGCATACCTTTGACCTTTCAGGGTAGGTCAAAGCTATGCACTAGCTCTGACCTTAAATCAAAGCTAGTGCATTGGTAGATCAAAGCACTAGCTTTGATCTATGGTCTTGCTAACACTACTGGCCTTCTACCTCGTCTTTCTGTCTTATCCGGTTCCTGAGTGTATAAAAGTTTAAAATTGACCTTGACCTAGTTTTCTCAAAGTCAATGTCATCATCTCATTTTCATCCCCTTTGCTGCTCGAGTAATGTGCTTTTTGTTTCATCTTTCTGTCTGCAATGATTGTGAAGATATTTGGTGGACATACTAACGAATGGACGAACACTGACAATCACAACACATCACCGTTTTGAAGCAGGATGTAATTAACAACAATACACAACTACCGTGTGCACAAAGCAGTAAAGTTATAACAGATTCATAGCTTGATATTACTTTACCTGCATTGTGTGATTCTTTGTTTTTCTTCTTTCTGCGAAAATAAAATGACAGTTCAGTTGTTATTACAACCATATACATATTTAGTGCCTTTGCTGATAATCTGCATAAAACACATCTCCTTACTTGGGTTTACGACCAGGTGTCTGAGTTTCAGTCATCTCTGGCATCCTGTACTAACAGCTGCCTGTATGATAAGGTCAACACATTTAACAGGTGGAACCTAATTCCTTTCTGTTTCTGTCCTGCAACGAAAACATAAAATATTTGACATCAATATGACGACAGTTGAAAAGTATGACACCCTATAAGTACTCAGTTACAATAATGACATGTAATTTTGCACAAGACAGTCAAAAGACCTTATAATAGATCAATCGAACCTTCTAACAACTAAATTACTACATGCTAACAAACTGCAGTGGGGTGTAGATTAACATAATTAGCTTCGCAGCTAACCTAAACTATGTTAGCGATAGACTACACCACAATTGCAGATCGTTTAACAATGGCGTGATCAGTTGGTATTTCTGATCCTAACGCTTACAGAATGACGATCAGATAAATCTCCCATCGCTCAGCTACAACAAAAAACAGAAACATTGGCAATTCCATGTTCAGCTAGCTTTCTGATAGCTCGCAGGCTAATAGCTGTATTAGCTCTTTGCCGTTACCGACATAATTGTGAGGCAAGTTCACGGGTTATTTCTTCACGTCCCTGTTGTATAAATTCCGTAAACAGACGACAGTTCCCACTCACCTCTACTCTCTGCATTTTGGAGGCGGTCAGTCCCAGCAACAACTTTGAGATGGGAGTCCACTAGAAAGCAAGCAAGGCATTCAGCTCATCTCTCAAAACAATCTTGCTCCACCTAACTAAGAGCGGTAAAGGGCGGGCCTTAGCGGAGATGGCGACCAATCACATTTCACATGTTGCGAATTTCAACCAATTGGGCTGCTCAAAGGGGCATTCAGGGTCGGGTTTACTTGGACATGCTGTGGGGGTATAATACGTAGTAAGTGATTTGATTTTACAGCATAAACTTGTGTATTTTAGTGAAGCCACATACACCACATACATGAAGCAGAAGAGATCCACAATAATTTTTACTGCAAATAGTAATTCCTTTATTCAGACGTTAAAAAGTCTTACAATATAGAGCTCCAGAAAAGATAAAAGTTCTTCAAAGGAAAAACATGCTTATACTACAAAGAAGAGGACAACTCTCCTTGCATGCAGAGGGGTCAGAGCTTCCTTGGGGTAAAACACTGTTCAAAAGACCATACCAAAACTTCCAGCCTCTGCAGAACATCAAACTTTAAACCTAATGAAGGCATGAGTAACAGTAGCCAGCTGAGCCAGGAAGTTTGAGACTATTTCCAGCGATTGGCTGCATAAGTTTCCAAAGACAATAAGGTTAAGATGTCTCTCAGACACCTTTAAATTTCTCCTGAAGCTAATGCCCAAATCTTATTTCCATCAACCAATACACTGTTATTTGAGCATCCCTCACAAATGCAGAACACCCTTTGCTGCACATTCAATACAATAGTTTGTCTTTCAGAAATATTTTCATTTTTTTTAATAACCCCAGGAGAACCTCTGAACCGTTTGCCATCAGTATGCAAGAAATAAAAAGAACAGTTGAAGAGGAATTAAATTATCAGGCTGGAAAACAAAGTTATTCAAAAATTATGAGTGGTGAACACGTTTTCCCACCACCTCAGAACCGTTGAGCCTTCCTTCTTCCTGTAATGAAGAGATGGATTTCTGCTTTTCCCTTTGCGCATGACATAAACAAACTTGTCAGACACAAATCCCATGGCAAGGGAATAGTCTCAATTGTTCCACGTAACAACTCAAAGCATCACTCCAAGCTGACCACCTGGGACATGTGTATCAGTGATAGTTTTTCAAAAACTTTTACAGTTTCAAACCAACTTCTGTTGTTCAACAGTATAGATATGCCCCCATTAGCTTTATAATTGCATAAAACAACTCAAACACAAACCGAATGATTTGAACACACTACAAACTCCCCATCACCGAATCTAAAACTGAACTTGGAGACTCGAGCTTTTTGACATTTTCCAATCTTTTGTATGAAGAACAAAATATGAAATAAATTAAAGGGGACGACTTTGTAAAATAAATGCAGCATTTTTTGTACTTTAAATTTGTTTTCTCTTTTTAGTGTCCTTTGTAGAAAGTGTTGAATGTGTTGACCCTGGGGCACATGTCACAGTTCTGTTTCTGTGGCGGCAGGCACATCTGCTCTTTCCAAAAGCTCTGCCCCTACTCTGCCTTCTGAAGCTCTCCGGTGGGCACCGCACATGGGCTGCGCAGACTCTTCTGCAACACATGGGCATCTGCGGGCTCTATCCTCTTGTAGTAATTCTTTTTTGTTTCGATGATCTCAAAGCCAAACTTCTGGTAAAAGTAAATTGCTGACTCATTGCTGATCTGCACATGACTGTGGGAGGGAATAAAGTAAGTTAGTCAGTAATAGTGCTAAAACAAAAAGTAACAATGGAATGAATTATTTTCACACTCAAGATGAAATAATCTGCAAAACTGATCAGTTTTTGTTAATTTTTTTTAAAATTACCAGTAATCTAAATTGAAACCATGTTCTCAATGCAGAATCAGATCACCAACAAAAATGTTTCATGCATCTTCTGCTTTTATACACTCACAGGTAAATATTGTCAAAAGTGCCGTCCTTCTCACATATGTTAAGCACATGATTCAGCATCTTTGTACCTGAAAACAAAATACAAAGGGTAAGTCAGACCAATGAAACACAAGATTGCAAGATGCACTGCAACATCATCTCAAGACAAGGAACTCCTTACCAATTCCAAGTCTACGGTAAGGGGCTAGACAGCCGAGTGTCATAATGTACAGCCTCTTCTGGTTCTGTGAGTGGTCAACTCTGCAGCACACAGCACCCACTGCAATGTCATTGAAGTATGCTGAATGACAGAGGAAGAAAGATTTAAATGTCAAAAAAGAGGGAATCTTCACTAATCTGCATTACAAAGACATGACTGGCTGCCGAGGGTGGAAATGTGAAAGTTTCATGACAGTGCAATCAATAAGGACATGCATATGGATGCATGGCGTTGCAAAATCCAAAATGATTCAGTGACTAAGAATTGAAGTCTGACTTCCCCTTTAATATGTTATTTAAGAAATAAACTAGCTTTGTGATTTTCTTAACAATTGTTTCCAGGAATGTTGGAGCAGGAATGTACGTGATGGTACTTACCTAGCTTTGCAAGCTCACCAACTTCCAACACATCTTTGTAAAACTTGTCATTGTAGCTCACAGGGAAAATGACCTGGTTCAGGCGCTTCAGCTGCTTAATGTTGTGGGGTGTAACATCCCCCAGCTCGATCCGGCTACTGGAACAAGAGCAAAACGGTCAAATGAACAGTCAAATTGTTAAGGATCATTTGAATCGTAATGTCATAAAAATGAAACAGGTATTTGGTAACTTTGGAATTTTGCTTAAGAATCAAGAGTACTCGAAAAAAACAAACAACCCTGCCATAATACACTGTCTTCACTGAATAAACAGTGACTCTGAATCTGGAGCTATCAACCACTTTAATTACTCAACTGACTGAAAATTAGGTTTACGTTTAAGTTTTTAAAAAAAAAAAAAATAAGCGGACCTCTTCCAGTTCCCAAATATGACATTATGCCTTTCCTGTGCTAATTTCAGTAACAACAAATGTTTGTTATATTTATGCATATTAAACATAAACTTTTAAGTTGATTTACAAAACTTATGATGGTATAATAGTTGGGTTTTTTTAAATCATAAAGTTGCAGTCCTTCCATCATATCTCAAAATCAGGACAAACAATTCAGATTAAGTTTGAGTATCACACAGTGCAATGACAGGCTGCACAATACTTCCTGGTACCAGACAAAACCATACTAAATCTGCCTTCCAACAACACATAGACGTGAAGCTTGCGATTACTTAAAACAGCTATAACACTTGTTAAAATCAAGTCATTACAGTAACTTGGAAGTATGCAGCTAAGTGAAAAAAGCACAACTATCCAGTGTGTGTGGTTGACAGGGTTCACTTGAGGTATTTATAGGAGACTACACATCCAAAAAAACAGCTGTTGATCACGTGTTTACAGTGCCAGCATCAGTACACTTACAACTAGAATATCTGTGAAATTTTACCCGAATAATTAAAAAAGATGAAGTTCTTAATTCAAAATGCGTTACAACATTACTGCTAATGTGCGTTTAAGTTGGTTCACACATGTCAGGTTACACAAAACAAGCTGGTACAAACTCTGGAGTTGATGTCAGGTCTTGTAATAATACGGTCACTCGTCTTTACGTTACGTTAATTGACTTTACTCCTTACTGCTGCAGAAATTCATATGTTGTATTTGAAGAGAACAGAATTTACATGGGAGTCAAGGTCTGCCTCTATAGCTTGGCTAAGGTGGGCTTACTGACTCAGCTTCCAAATTGCAGCTAGCATGTTAGCTTTGCTTGTCGCTATCAGTTCGGACAGACACGCGTCTCAACTCAACAAGACTATCGGTGCGAAAACATTTGTAGTAATTGTGCTGTCATATGTATGTTTCGTCCTAAACCTAAATAAAAGTAGCGTAGCAAGCTAGCTAGCCTCGACGTCTCCTCCCCGCCTCCCCTTGTAGAAAAAAAATAGACATGAAAAACTTTAGTCGCGCTAAGCTACTTATTCGTGATTCAAAAGGTTACACTCACCCTTTCATTGTAAACAGATAATATCCTTAATTTTCGATTAGGCCAAACTTAACAGTTATTTGGGGTAAAATAGAGGAATTTTGAGAAAGTTAGGGTCGGGGATGCGTCCCGTTTTACCCTCCACATGTAGCTAGTTTCAGTGGTTACAGTTAGCTTAGCCGCCGCACTCCTTCCACGACTGTGTGGAGAGTGTCAACCCTGACCCCCGCATGCGCACTGACACAACTGCGTTGTTGTTATGGTCCCTGAGTTTGGTCTCTCAGGACAAACTCAACTGACGCTCTCTGTTAAGGGAGAGTCACAATGTAATTCAAAACAGAGAAGCTGTTCTTTAACAGCTATACAATTTAGAAGGACATATTTAATACAACACGTGGACGTGTTAAATTTCAAATTTTTATCATATTCATATTTTAGACTATGATAGAGAATATAATAAAATATTATTGACAGGAATTTGTCGGCGAAGTCGCCTTCATCTTGGTTCAAGCGTTGCTGCAATTAATTTATTAAATTAGACATAACTGCTCTTTTGGATATATGCTGTGAATGAAAAATGGTACAGTGTAAGGCTGTGTGTAGAATAGTCTACAAAAATTTTCACAGCGTTCTTGTGGTGCAATTAATTATTATTCAAACGATTTACAAATTTAGGGATACGGCGATCGATCTCCAATCCACAGTATTTGTAGATCTTTGCAGTCGTCACGGGGCGGATCCAAAATGGCGGCGGTAGCTTTAGCCCATCGGTAACACCGAAAGCGAGTGAATGAAGTCAGCTGACCTCAGCCTGCTGTCACGCATCGCAGCAACCATCGTTTCTCTCCAGATTCAAGACAGTGACCCGCAGCCTCACAACCAGACGGTAACTATTTTAAAAAAGCTTCATTTTTACTGCGCTCCAGAGTTTCAACATTTCACACTAAAAATGGCTTTTTAAAAATGTTGTTAACGTTACACTTCAGCTATTCCGTTGCACCAAAACGGTGGAGCCAGCGAATTTCAACCAGGCCGAGCTATTAGTATAGCTATCGCTTTATAATACCGATTAATGGACAGCTAGCTAACGTTGTTTTTAGTTCTCATAACATCGGACGGAGCAGATATTTCTTCTGATGGTTTTCTGCTTGGATTATTCTTATCTCTCTGTGTGTGTTAAGCTAGCTCAGGTACAGTTTTTTAAGGAAAGATATCAAACTGAATATTAAATTTCCTAGCAGTGTCCCAGTGCCCATTATGTACCATATGGTGCACATGACAGCGACTGTTTGTATGTGTTTCCACGTTAAATCAGCAATCTGTCAATTCCGGGTTTTTGTAATTAACGTCACAGTGTCAGGGGGTTCCGAGGGATCACACTTTCGTGTAACATTTGTGAGCCTATTTTTGCGCGAATATCTAAATAATCAAATACGAAAAAATACCCCGCGTTCATTCTTCATTTACAGAAAGCACAGACGAACACAGGACGATTTTAATCGTCTCTGTCCGCTTTAAATGCCATATTTCTCTAGCATTGCATTTATACATTGAATGAAAACAGATGGGAGACCCCCAGCTTTCTTTACCATCTATCTCGAATTTGCCAACATAACACCGAACGAGTGTAATAATGAAAGATGGTATTCTGTTTGGAAAACCCCATTCCCATTTTATGTTGCGGATTGTGGTCAGAAAAATTAGTTTTTGTTTCCACACGTGATTTGGACTTCCCAGTTTTTCACCATACTAGTTTTCCACTTCCTTAAAGGGTTCCTACAGCCGCCAGTCATGTGCCTAAAAATCATATGATCAAAAGTCGAGTGTCAGTTCTCCTGTCGAATTGGAATGAATACAGCAATTTAACAATCTGGTAGTCATTGTGATTGTGATATTTTTTGTGTGACAGTCATAAATAATAATTATTCAAGGTTGAACATAAGTACTTAAGTATTTCAGTTATCCATGTAAATTGAGATAATAACACATCAGTGCAAAATGAAAGCAGAAAGCTGGAAGAGTGGTGACACCTTCCTGTAATTCCTATATTGACCTGTAGGAGTCGCTGCTGTGCGCCTGCACAGATGGGCTAATCAGCCTAGCGTAAACAGGAAGATCAGGGCATCTCTGGGAAGGACAAGAAAAGGGCATACGTGTGGAACACCGCATCTGATGATGCTGTCAGATGAAACCTGAGAAATGGTGAAACACATTTAAGAAGCGTGAGCACGTTGAATCATTAATAATGTAAATTGTGTGTGGCCGATGAAGCCGTTTTTATTGTGAGGAGAGCATCTGCAGTGAGCTCTGCGTGGGGAGGGGTTTATGTCACGACTGGTGGAAGCCGTGTTTGAGTCGGTCATGTGATCAAATGGTGTTAACGTAGTGTCCGTTCCGTTCTGTTGCCAACAATTAAATTTAATTATTTTATTTCACATCTTTTTCTGTGATGCTGATATTATATTTGACTTGTTTTAAATCTGTACTGAAGTTATTTAGTGTTGAATCTAAAGCTGAAGGTGACAGTTGCAGGTGAGCTTTGCTTTCTTATAGAAAACTTGGTTTTCTATAAGAATTAGCCAAAGCATACCTGTCACGCCTTTATGTCTGAAGCCGGCCTGATGCCTCATTTTGCATCATATAATGCTTGAGTTCTCTCCATTGTTATTGATTTTTTATTTTATCTTAAGTAATATTTGTTCTACATGCTGGCCTGTAATGCAGTCAATTGTAACTAATGAAAGTACTGTCACACACAGTCGCTTCATGGTTGTTTATAAGTGCTCGATAATTAAAATGTAAATACCACTGAAGTTGCTGAAAGTGACTGTTATGAAGGAGATCATCCCTCATCTGCAAAAATCCTCTGATTAATTTTCTCTCTCCCTTCAGCTCTCTGTTGCCTGACGTCCCCCTCACGTTATTCTGGTCCTGTCTTCTCTCCCTGCAGTTGCCCTACTAGATATCTGTAAAGATGGACATGTCCAAGCTGCCCAAGATCAGGGATGAGGAGAGAGAGACCCAGTTTGGATATGTTCATGGAGTATCTGGACCAGGTTTGCCATGTTGTTTATACAAGTATCATCATGATTATCAAAATGTACGGAATAATTCACATTGACATGATTCGTTTAGGAATAAACATGTCCTTCAAAGAGGATGTGTTACGTTTGATAACTTTTGCGCAAAATTTTCCCTTCAGGAATGAATTTTTCCTTATGACTCAGACATGAATGCACCATTACTCTAAAATATAAACTAAAATCGGAAAACGAGCTGAACGATCCTTTTCTACAGTAATATCTGACTCAACACAGGAAATGAAAGAAGGACAGAATGGTCCATCCGATTCTTCAGTGTTTTTTGTGTTTGCAGTGGTCACAGCCACAGCGATGGCGGGAGCGGCTATGTATGAACTCGTCCGTGTCGGCCACAGTGAGCTGGTGGGAGAAATCATCAGGCTGGAGGGAGACATGGCCACAATCCAGGTCTACGAGGAGACGTGTATCTTTTTGATCATGTGACTGATGGACCAAAAGAAGACATCAAACACATCTTGCAAAATATTTTCTAACATATATTTATTTTTACATGTGATTTGTATTTATTTATTTTTCGGACATGGTTAATATAATAGACTTAAAACCTTCATCACATTTACAGCAGGCTCCAGAAAGGCTCCACTGAGTTACGGTTACAGCCTCAATTTTAAGTAATATGTTGATCCTAAAGTATGAAGAGAGAAGGAAGTTAAAGGAACTGAGAAAAAATTGAATGTTAATAAAAGGCAAGGCAAGTATATTTATCCTGCACACTTTACAAACACAGACAGAACATAGTGATTTGCATTAAGCAAAGAAATGGGTATTTTTACAAAAGTAAACAATAAAATCAATTGTGACGAAATAACTAAATAAAAATTGGTTACAAAATAAATGTCAACAGAATAAAGCAGGTACACAGTGAAGGTGGAGTTTTCTTCCTGAGCTTGAATCCAGCCGGTGTGTCTGTTGGAGACCCGGTGCTGCGAACAGGGAAGCCTCTGTCTGTGGAGTTGGGTCCAGGAATCATGGGGTCCATCTTTGATGGTATCCAGCGACCGTTAAAGGACATTAATGACCTGATGAAGAGCATCTATATCCCCAGAGGCGTAAACATCGGTGCTCTCAACCGGGAGCTGAAGTGGGACTTCATTCCCGCTAAGAGCCTGCGGGTCTGTGATTCCAAACCTTTTACGAATGATTGTTAAACCCATTCAAATAATCAGGAACTCAACCTTTATTTAATCTCTATTAGGTCGGCAGTCACATCACAGGAGGAGATATTTATGGCATGGTGAACGAGAACTCCCTCATCAATCACAAGATCATGCTGCCTCCTAAAAACAGAGGCACCGTCACCTACGTGGCTCCACCCGGAAACTACGACATCAACGTGAGTACGCCGCACCTCCAGCAGCGGCTGGGAAGTAGCCGTTAAATGTTGCATTGTGTGGCATGCGTCTGTGTCTGCGTCAGGACGTGGTGATGGAGCTGGAGTTCGAAGGGCTGAAGGAGAGGTTCACCATGGTGCAAGTGTGGCCTGTCAGACAAGTGCGACCCGTCACGGAGAAGCTGCCCGCTAATTATCCCCTGCTCACCGGACAGAGAGTGTTGGACTCTCTTTTCCCGTGCGTCTCACATCCTTGACAACTGTTTTTTTTAAAAAAAAAGTCTTTGGCGGTTTTCCTCCACTCATTTTTCTTGTTTTTGTGAAGGTGTGTGCAGGGAGGAACCACAGCCATCCCCGGAGCCTTTGGTTGTGGAAAGACTGTCATTTCTCAGTCCCTGTCCAAATACTCCAACAGTGACGTCATCATCTACGTGGGGTGTGGGGAGCGTGGGAACGAGATGTCAGAAGTACTGCGAGACTTCCCTGAGGTGGGTAATGAGAGACGCACTCGTGCATCTCAGCTGTGATTTTATTGGTGTTCTGACATTGTTGTCTGGACTACAGCTGACCATGGAGGTGGATGGGAAGATAGAGAGCATCATGAAGAGAACGGCACTGGTGGCCAACACCTCCAACATGCCTGTAGCTGCCAGAGAAGCCTCTATCTACACAGGTCTCTATAATGATTGCATGTCCTCACACTCCCCCTCCTGTGATTGCAACTGACTGTTTGTTTTGGCAGGAATCACGCTGTCCGAGTACTTCAGAGACATGGGATTCAACGTGAGCATGATGGCTGACTCCACCTCCCGTTGGGCAGAAGCTCTTAGGGAGATTTCTGGGCGTCTGGCTGAGATGCCTGCCGGTAAGTTTCCAGTCTCCTGTAGAGTCAGAGAAACATGTAAGGTCCTGTATCTCAACTGTGAAGGAATAAATGCATTTGTGTTTACGTGTTATTCAATGAACGACATGAGAAAATCATTGTCACTAAATCATGTAACTCAGATGCTCGGAAGCTAACAAAAGGATATCAAGTCCATGATAAATTCAAGTTTGGCATGATAGAAGCGCAACAAATTAGAACCCTAATCCAAATTTCAGTGACAATAAAATAATGCATCTGGGTCTTTTCCTAAATCTGGTGCCCCAGCTCCCCAACCAAATTCAAGCTAATCTTTGAAGTACCGGAAGTTAATTTATAACTGACAAAGATCGTACGCCCTGAATCCTCACTCTGTTTCTTTGTCAGATTCCACTCCAAAAATGACACATAGTGTTTGTGTAATCCTGCTAATGGAAAAAAAAACATGGTGAAATCACAGAAACACATTTTAAAATCAAAGGGTTGTAGATTCTTAAATGTGAGTCAGCAGGTTTCCTCTATTCTTTGATTTCAGAATTAATATTTCTGGGGGTTTGACAGAAATAGTCCCAAGAACCTTTGTCTCAGTTGTTTGTGTAACTGTGTTAACCTCGGAGGAAACCTGAGGCTAGTCTGTTTACTCTTGAGTGTTTCCTCTCTCTGCCCACAGACAGTGGTTACCCTGCCTACCTGGGGGCCCGTCTGGCCTCTTTCTATGAGCGGGCCGGGAGGGTGAAGTGTCTGGGTAACCCTGAGAGGGAGGGGAGCGTCAGTATAGTGGGAGCGTGAGTACTGCTTCATTTTGTCCACTAGGGGGAGACATTACCCTGCGCGGTTCAACACCACCAACTAATAGGTCTGTTCTCCCCACCAGTGTGTCGCCCCCTGGTGGTGACTTTTCAGACCCTGTTACTTCAGCCACCCTCGGTATTGTACAGGTGAGTCATCAACCTGAGAACCCGCCATGATTCCTGTTTTCTGCTGATATAAAAAGCTCAGTTCCGAATTCCATTCTTCCTCTGTCAGGTGTTCTGGGGACTTGATAAGAAGCTGGCTCAGAGGAAGCACTTTCCCTCCGTGAATTGGCTGATCAGCTATAGCAAATACACTCGTGCTCTCGATGAGTATTACGACAAGCACTTCCCAGAATTTGTTGCCCTTCGGACCAAAGCAAAGGAGATCTTGCAAGAGGAAGAGGACCTGGCTGAGATCGTGCAGCTTGTCGGAAAGGTAATTTAGCAGCAGCCCACAGCATCGGTTTGATCTTTGGATGCACTCAAATCTGATCTTCCCTTTTCCAGCCACGCAACTTCAAAGTCAAACTCTTAACTCAGGACTCACACATTTACTCTAAGTTTGCTTGTTGCAACGTATTTTCAAAATCATTTATTTCTTTTCGCAGGCATCGCTGGCAGAAGGTGATAAAATTACCCTGGAAGTGGCCAAATTGATCAAAGACGACTTCCTGCAGCAAAACGGTTACACGCCTTATGACAGGTAATGTCTAGCTCACTGCATCGTCTACCCCATTAAATTTTGGCTAGAGATTTAAGCTGTTGAAGAGATACTAAAGGTGAAAATGTGATCTAGAAACAACTCAAGACATTCACAGAAATAATGGATCTAATCTCCTGATTACTGATGATTTTCTTCTCCACAGGTTCTGTCCCTTCTATAAGACGGTGGGGATTCTCTCCAACATGATTTCTTTCTACGACATGGCACGACACGCAGTAGAGACCACAGCTCAGAGCGACAACAAGATCACTTGGGCTATGATCAGGGAGCACATGGGGGAAATCCTCTATAGGGTCAGCTCCATGAAATTCAAGGTGTGAGACGATTTTGTGTGGAAGCCTGAGAATGAATGTGTGATTGAATTGGTCCTCAAGAAGACCTAAAAGTTCGAGTGTAAAAGCATATTTACATAATAAACTTTTTATTTGACTCATCAACATCTAGAAAAATATCACAGACCATCCCATGTCTCTGTTCTCTATTCTGGCTCATAAGTCTGTGTTTCTTTAATGGTGCAGGACCCGGTGAAGGACGGCGAGGCGAAGATCAAGGCCGAGTACGCTCAGCTATTGGAGGACATGCAGAACGCCTTCCGTACTTTGGAAGAATAGGCTCCCACCTCTCCCTACCTTTCGGGTTTTCATCTCTGAGCCCTCCACTGCTGAATCACATTCCACCTCCCTGTATCCCCAAAAACTTATGTGCTCCCCTGTGCTCCTTTTTTTTTCTTCCTGTGAGTGTGTGCGTGTGCATTTTCAGGTGGAGGCAAAAGAGAAAGATGTACTGTATTCATTGTTATCTGTTGCCTTGTGTCGGCATTCTCTGGATCCTCTGCATGATCACTGAGTGGAGATTTCATGTCTGTATGAAAGAAGGACCTTTCCCCTCATCTCTTCCTTTCTCTGTTTACATAATTTGTGTGTGCGTTCGGTCGTGATGCCCTTCCTGGAGACGGTTGTTTTCTTGATGTATTGTAATTCATAAACCACCTGTACAGAAGAGTATTGAACATAAATTTAATAAGATCCGTCTATTTATTGACAGCGGTGTTGATGTTAAGGCTTCGCTGTTCTTTTTTGTTTTTATGGTTGTGTTTCACGCTGTGCAGTGTTGTGTAGTTTGCTGTGTGAATGTGTAGGCATTGGACTCTTCCGTCCACGACTTTCATCATGTTGTTCCCAAAGAATTAAACATGGGGGAAACAAATGACGTGTTGTGTGTCTGTTTGACTTCTCATGCTGTCGTCAAAGCTGCAGAACTGGTCTCACTGCATGTCAAACACACCGGCACCCTCCCTTGAGGATATTTTGAAATCATTTCAAACTGCTTTCAATTATTTGAGTGTGTGTGTTTGGGGGAGCTATTTTAAGCGTTGCAGTCAATCTGTGTGGGGTAAGTTATTGAAAAACACACAGCACTGTTTCACTATAGTTATCCACAGCTGGAGGATGGGTGAGGAAATGAAGTGAGTCCATTTTCGAGCTTTCACCAGGTAGGATGACCAATGACCGTCGCCAATGAGGTGACGACTCCCTCAAGGTATGCTCCTCTTGGCGGGATGAGATACACCTGCAACACTATTGACTTTCCCGCCCTCGGAACTCTCAGGTGTTTTTTGTTTTCTTTTTTCCTGGCTTGTTTTTAACGCGATCAGAGGTTACTAAAAACCGAGACACTGGGTCCACTCCGCGTCAGGTAAGTGACCGTAAACGCAAAGCCTCAGCGTGGATGTGCGCACGTTGGAGTTGTATGAAAGTACACGTTTAACAGCTTCTCAAATCTTTCATTATCTTGTTTTTGTTGGCTAACCGCCTCGATGGATGGTCGCAGTCAGCCAGACACGATCGCAGAAGATCTTTGCAAGTGGTGCCATGAGGCTGCGACGCTGCGCTTTTACGCGCTTCGCATATGTATAATATTTTTTTAACTGTTGGACACAAATGTGCGGATCTTTCCATTCAACGAAAGAGAGTGTTAAACTCATACTGTTTCGGTTCATTTGTTTGATTCCACTTCCTCCAGCGTCTCTCACCCAGTCAAACCAGTTCGGCTGAGGTGATAATGACCTCCCATGTGACGCTGCTGTTCCATCACATTTACCACTGAGGTTCAAATCATGCTCTCAAAGTTCTAACACCCAAAAGACCAACAATTTTCCTTTTGCTATGATGATGCAAATAATGAGGTTTAAATGTGCGTAAGGCAGGGAGCCTTGAGGCGTCTCACTGAAGCGCGTCTTTTTTTTTTTTTAATTCCAGCCCGGCGGCAGATCAGATGGAGGCATCCACCCGGTCAGGGGTGGGTAGTGATGATATTACGGATGAGTCAACATCCATGGCGGATGTTAGGTGGAGCTCTGACGATGAAGAGGTAAAGATGCATCTTCCGTGCGAGTCAACCCTCAAACATCCTCTAAGATTATTTTAATAAACCAGAAAAGGGAAAACCTGGTTTGTTTTGCCTCTAACAAGTTTCCTACCTGCCTCTGGGGATGCAAAGCCCACCAGTTCTTGTTTTATGCACCAAGACAGGTGAAATAAACAACTTAAGTAATACATATTTATCGATCTGTCCATCAGAGCTCTGACCAGCAGGCACCGTGTTTGTATGCGCCTCAAGCTCCTCTCCAAACCTACAAACAGAAGTTAGATGAATTTAAGAAGCTGTTCAAAGAGCTGCCAGACACAGAGAGACTCCTAGTGGGTGAGTTACAGACTGCTTCTACACAGTAATTCAGAGTTTAAAGTCAATATTTTAAACCACAGTATTATTATAAGATTCCACAATTATATTTTCTTCTTCTATTTCTCCTTTCGGCTTTTCCCTTCAGGGGTCACCACAGCGAATCAGTTGCCTTCACCTAACCCTGTCTTCTGCATCCTCTTCTCTCACACCAACTATTCCACAATTACAATTATCAATTCCACAATTACATTTTACTGTTCAAAATACAAAACAGGCTATGGAATATTTTTAAATCTTTTGCCAAAGTGCAACCTTCCCTGAAAAATCTCTGCATGTCAAGTGAAAACTTACACAGACTTTTAAAGTTAAAGTTTTGGTTTAAGTTTAAAACCCTTTCCTCATGCTGTATGATGAAATCAAACTCATACTCTCTACCCTGCACCAATAGAACAGAAAACTAATAATTAGGTTCATATCCATCTTTTTAAATAGCCTCACTGTTGATCCAGTGCAGAATAATCACGACATAATGTAACTGTTAGATCAGATTATGACTTTAACAACTCATTTACGTGTGCGGTTTTCCTCCAGACTACCCGTGTGCCCTCCAGCGGGACATCCTCCTCCAGGGACGCCTCTACCTCTCAGAAAACTGGCTCTGTTTCTACAGCAATGTGTTCTGGGGTACAAAGGTGATGAAGAAGAGGAAGATCTCTGTGCATACAGTCCGTGTATACACTGTGTACACATCCATGTTCCTGCTGAAAAATATAGCGTACAATTATAGTTTTTTGTCACGACCAAGAAACCATAATTACTATTATTTATAATTTGTAATTACTATAATTTTTTGTCAAAAAAGTATTTTACAAATCAAAGATGGTATCAAATGCATTTTGAAAAATTCTTGCTCACACTTTGACGGTAGGGGCAAAAATGTTAAGAGTCCAATGCAGGACACATTTTATAAGAAAATCCACTTTAAAAAAATTTATTAAACAAATATCATCACAAAATAACTCTGGAGTGTAGATGATCTATCTGATGTTGTGACAAAAACTTTTCTTCCTGTAAGTCTTTCATCATCTGTGTACTAATAACTACAAACTCTCCCATTTTTTTTTAGATAACACTGATCCTTAAAGATGTCACCACTCTGACCAGAGAGAAAACTGCTCGGCTGATTCCTAATGCCATCCAGGTCTGCACAACTACAGAAAAGGTGCACCTAAGGGAATGACAGTTTGTTCTAAATTTCATCAACGCATAATCGTCTGTTTTTAACCTTTTTGTCTTTGCTCTCAGTTCTTCCTCACTTCCTTGTCGGCTAGAGAGAAAACATACCAGAGTGTTCTCCAAACGTGGCAAAGGACTGTTACAGGAAAGGTAAGAACCTCCTCTCTTCACCCACTGCTACCTGCCTATCTCTGGCAGTTCAGCTGTCACACTTCACAAAGGAGTAAATAACATTAATGCGGGTTGAATTCTTGTCCGTTTACATGACTTGCCATCATATCGCATGTATCTAAGCTGGAGTTCAGTACTCTGACTGCTGGGACTAAAATACCTCCTAGTTTTGTGACTTGACTGCATTTTTGCAGCACTTATCTGATCGGTCCAGAGTACACATAAACCTGGTCTGTCTTCTGAGCTTATCAGTGCTGTTCTGCTGTTACATGTAGGGAAAAGATTTGCACAAAGGTTTGCTGAGTCAAACACACATTTATGCTGAGATACTGCGTTTGGAATAATTTCCCTGAATGCAGTACAGAAACTGCACTGCAAATTTTCAGACGGTTTTTATTCCAGAGCAGGAATGGAAGAGACAAACTAATATCCATACAGATAATGACACAGGATGCGTCAGGATGTCTTAAAACATCCTCAGCAGGTTTCAGAGATGTTTCGTTGATGATAATTTGCCTGATGATGATAACGCCCCGATAATTTGGGAAGAGATGATTGGATTTTGATGTGGGTCTGGATCAGGGTTCAGAAAGTTTTAGCTGCCTCAGGAAGGAACGTGCTTTCTGAGTGCTCTTCTAGTAAGACATGAAGTCATCAGGTGACTGGAGACTGGAATTACTCAGCAAAAGACAGCCCCCCCCCCCCTTTTGTGAAACGACTGCTGTTCATGATTGCTGTGTATTGGTCATATCTTACGCCAAAGGAACTACCTTTGCTTAAGCCACTGTCATTGCCATACAGCAGTAACTTGAACAGAATAAAAAAAACTACTGGGAAAGATAATACAGGTTGAAATCATAATGAAAAATATTTGACTATTAATTTTAATTATATGAAATAATTTAATATACAGGCTGGAGTTATGTCCGTGTGACATCTTGAATTCCACAACATTTATATACAATAAAACATTTCAATGCATGCAAGGAAACTGTCATAAGAGTTGAGTCACCAGCTCGAAACAAATTATGTAAATATAAAAAAGTGAATAATTTGCAAACCACGGAACTGCTTTTGCTACCAATATCATTGTTCAATTCAGATCTTTATTTTCCTTCAAGGGGATATTGGATTTGCAGCAGAACAGGATATTAAATAACAGCAATATATAAAAGAAAGCATGGAACAATAACACCGGAGAAAGAATAAGTAACATGAGTAAAATGTAACCAGAATAAATCAATAAGAACACGCCTTAAAATAAATAAAATGTTGTTTAACAGTCCGGCTATAACTTCGGTGCTAATTAAGCGCATTTATTGAACTTTCAATCCTGGGAATTGCGAATAATAAGAAAAATAATTTAACAAAATACTGATTTCACAAAATAATGTTCTCTTCTGATCTGCCTTAATTCACCCCCACCTAAGACGGAAACATGAGACTACACTGGGACAAAACCGATCGAATCCCATCAGGTGAATCGAGACACCCCTGCATGGAACTCTGGGAGTTGTAGTTTCAACTGATCTGCATTTAAATCTGTATAGATTTTAAAAGACACTAGTCTGTTCTTATTGCTCATTTGATTATTCATCCTGTCTGTACTATGGGCCTCTATTGCAGCCAACTCGCTGGGGGGGGGGGGGGGAGGTTATGTGCTGTGGGTCTGCTGGGATATGTAGTACAAACAGCAGGTACACAAACATCGCCTCCAAAAGTTCATTGACCCCCTGCAGGTGTGGCTCACAGGGCTCGTTTGCGTGCAGATCCCAGCTGTCACCGCACCAAGCGGACTCGGTTCCGCACCCGAGTCGGCGTCACAGCAGTGAATGGAATCTCATCAGATTAAAGATCTTTTCTCTCGGCTGATTTTTAACTGCAGAGGAGCCGGAATTCCAAGTTAGAGCGAGTTTCTCATTGACAAAAAGGCGGCGCGTCTTTCGCTCCTCAAATAACAGGACTTCCTGAACGCGCCTCGCTTTACAGGTAGAGACCGAAGCCAGCTGTCGTCGGACGGCTTGACAGGTAAGTCAGTCCCGCTGAATGGACTCTAAATAAATGGTTCCAACGATGCGTCCTAGTTGGAGTGAACCGACATGTCAGTAAATGTCTCAGCTGTCGAGACAATAAGTTTCTGTAGGTCGTGTGTCACCCTTGGAGATAGGACTACATTACACAGTGGAGACATGTTTCTAGGTTACCTACAGCTGCTGTGCATTAAACCAGGACGGTGCTACAGACAAAAGCTCTACGGGGGGCAACCCCCCCCCCTTTTAGTTTAAGTTAGTTTAATTATATAATTATAATTATTTAATTATGTTCAGGCCTGCTTATTCTACTGAAATTGCCACCACATTATGGTAGTGTTAGAGTGAAAATAAGACTGGTTAAAAATACAGATATGAATCTTTATCAAAATATTTCAACACAGTATGAGGATTTGTTTTTTTTTTGCACATATGTGACTCAAGCTTATTTTTTAAGTAAAACTAATGATAAATTTACATTTTTGAAAAAATATTTTGACCCATTTAAAATCACGTTGTTTTCATCTTGAATATGTGGTCCTAAACAGCATTGTGGTCGTTTGCTGTTTAGAATAGCTGCTACTTAGTGTGTGTGTCCTGCTCAGACGTTTTAAAGCATTTATATATTATAATGCAAAGAATCATTTGGACAGTGTTCAGTGAGAGAAGCCAGTTTACTACCACTATCATTCCTTGAATGAATTTGTGGGCACTGGTGAGATTTCCTGACTGCTCTTTTTTTTTTTTTTAATTACATTTTTCCCTCTTCTAGCCGCTGACTGGATTGGAATGGTTGCAAATGGTTAAACAGCATTATGGTTGTGAACTGGGCTTGAGTCATGAAGATATGGAGAGCTTACAGTTATCAGCAGAATCAAGTATGCAAACCAGGTAAATGCAACACACACAGACACACACACAGACACATACTGTACATGTGTATCCTCAGCCACAATCACGGTGTGCTGCAATCTGAAACTTCCTGTTGTTTGTCTCCAGCCTGATGGCGAGGCCTGGCGGTGATGATAATCCCGGGAGGCTGGAGCAGACCGCCTCTTTTCTTGGGCCCCTAGAGGCCTCCACGCCCCAAGTGGAAGACTTGCCTTCTATTATCAGCTCCCAGGTTTCTTCCAATGTGGTATTAAAAATAGTTTTATTCTTTATTAATGTGGTTTTGTGTGTGTCTAAACTTTCTATTCATAATTGTTCTTAAATTACATTTTAAAAGGAAGACTCCCATTCCCACAACACCTCCAGTCGACACAGTCCTGCTCCCTCATTGGACCGCCTCGCCTCGGATCAGGCTTCCAAGCGCTCCTTGCTTTCTCTTGACCTCAACGCCAATGAGCACAGCGTGTCTGAGCAGAGCGGTTCAGAGAGCATCGAGGACGGTAAGAAAACAAATTCCAGGCTCTGGAGGATGCTTAAACTTTAAAGGTTTTTAACTGACTTCCTGTTCCTGTGTGTTGTTGCTTCAACAGTAGAGGATCGAGTGGGTTTGTCCAACGTGCAGGGTCGACTTTATTTAAACAGGGTCTTCCACATCAGCGCTAATAAGATGTTCGACCTGCTCTTCACTGACTCCAGCTTCATCCGCAGGTTCATGAAGGTCAGGAAGATAACCAGTAAGTGTTTCACATCTAAAAGCAGTTATTATCCCTCCTGAAATACACTTATTAACCTGCTTAGCTTTAAATCCTCTGTTTTATTCAAGTTTTGCTTTGTGCTACCAGACGCCAGCTTTCCTGCTTGGCAAAAAGACTCATCAGGAAACATGAAAAGGAGCCTGAATTACACCATAACCATCAACAACCCTCTGATTGGCAAGTTCTCCACTGCTACAGAGAACCAGGTATGCTATAAGGCCATGCGATTGGTCCATTTGGGCCTGAATGGATGAACTGACAGCGACTTTGTGCTGCCTTTCAGACGCTGTACAAAGAATCCAGGGATAGCCAGTATTACCTCGTGGACTCGGAGGTGTACACTCACGATGTTCCGTATCACGATTACTTTTACACACACAATCGTTATTACATCATAAGTAATTCGAAGAGGAAGTGTCGACTCAGGTGAGGTATCGTTTTTACATCATTTGGCTTTTGTCCTTTCTCTGTAACTGAAGCTGAAAATGTGTTTTGTACTGACAGGGTCTACACAGATGTGAAATATAAGAAGCAGCCGTGGGGCCTGGTTAAATCCTTTATAACCAAAAACTCCTGGAGCGGCATAGAAGATTACTTCAGACAGCTGGGTGAGAAGGAAGCCCTGTTTGATTCCCTGTCTTCTTGCGTTAGCTGGTGTTTTATTCTATCTAATCTGCTATGAACGGTTTCCTCTGACACGCTCCAGGCTGAGCAGCAGTGAATCATATTACAGCTGGAAGGAAGGAATAAATTAATATAATGGGCAGCACCAGTCTGTACTTATCAGACATTTTCAGAACTCAGAGCACAGTGCCTGAGCAGGAAACATCATTACTTTTGTATATTTTTTTATGCATATGTGAAGCAGACATATTTTTGATGTTGATGTCTTTGTGTAGTAATTGTGTACAGACACACACTCGAACAATATGGTGTTTTAAATGTGTCTGAGGTTTGTTGTTGTTGTCGTGCAGAGGCAGAGCTGCTGGAGGAAGAAGTGGAGATGAACCAAGGGGTCGGAGACTCTGGAAAGATGGGCGGGCTACGTAGGAGGAGGCGGACCTTCAGCCGGACACTACAGGAGCATATGAAGCCCATCAAGCAGTATGGACAAGACCTTGAGCAGCTTGGAGACATGGGTACATGGCATTATTCGTTAAAGTTAGCACTTTCTGGATGGTGGCTTTTGCTTTGGTGTAAAATATGAAGCAAAAGTGTTAGCCTCAACATTAGGAATCACAGTCGGTACCTCCAATGCTCAATATGTAAAAAATGAAATGAAATTCTTTTGTCTTTTCATCAAAGAAATGCACTTGTAGCAGGAGATCCTGGGTATTTAACGCTTTATTTACTTACTTTACTATGTATTTGCTTTAGTTTTATGTACGGCTTTAACAAACAAAACATAGTTTGTGTTTTCCAAACTTTAAAGCTGCTGGTAGAAGGATTTTATTGCAAGACAAACAAACGACGCCAGGCCAGCTGCTTTTCTCAGCTTCCGTTCTTAATGCTAAGTTAAAGTAATTGATTATTTAATGAGCAGGTAAGAGTGGTATTTAGTTTCGGGTTTAATTAAAAATAGAAATGTGAAAATCTTTTAAGGTCCCCTGCTTGAGTTGATTTTTTAGCCATGTTTCTAAACTGACACTGTTTCGAATTTATAAACAATCTAAATATCACATTTCAAATATTTGCATGGTGTGTTAAAACGGCAACATGTTGGAACAAATATCCATAATCCGCTGTAATATTTGAACCCGTTAGGCCTGGAGATCCTTAATTAATCAAACATTATGACACATCGCTACTGAAGCAGGAATAAACTTTCAAAACCCTGACAGAGCCTTGAAAACACAAGTTTATGATGTGTTCCGTACAACAGTAGCTGCAATTCAGAGGCGGCATTGTATTATGTTTTTGTCCCAAGCTGTTGCGCAATGTTGTGTGACATCAGGAGGAAATGTCTTTACCAGAAACATTTTGCAATAACGTCTCATATTTATTGCAACCCAGGTTTTGTCTGTGTAGGTTCTCAGTTATCCAGGTCATAGTTATCCAAAAGCTGTTGAGTCGATCCACTGGACGTTAAGAAAGTTCTTGAAGACATTTCGTCTCTCATCCAAGAGACTTCAGTGAAGTGACTTCTTCACTTTCTTAACGTCCAGTGGATCGACTCAACAGCTTTTGGATAACTGTTACCTGATATGTTTTTCATATTGATACATTTCATACTGATGGATTGAAATCATCTGTCTGTCAGTCCCAATAGAAATAAAAGGACCCCGCAGATTGAAAACTACAACATTGGTGGCTGGGATGAGTGTGATGTAAGTTAACAGTGAGCATGGTTTGTCGCAGGCATCAGGATTACTAATGAAAATTTTGTATTTAAAAATAATGAGAATTTATCTTTTCAACTTCCTTCAGTTTGCTGATTCTGACGTTGATGAATCTGGGCCTGTTTTTTAAATTGTGGGCCATGGAGGACACGGCCCACCGCATGTACCTGAGCACAAAGCATCGAATGAGGGAGAGGACGGAGCCCAGGTTGGATTCTGTTCCTTGGCAACATGAAAATTTGACATTTTCAATGTTTAATTTATTTAATTTCTAGAGAAGGATTAGTCCACAGTTTTTGTTTTTAAATTGTTTTAGCCCACTTTCTGCCTCTTGACGCTTCTGCTGTCATCTTGTAGTAAATTTGAGTTTCACATTTTGCATGAGACTAATTCGCCTCTTTACTTCCTCCAGCAACTTGGTCTCTGATTATGGTGCCAGACCTGGATCGGGGTATAGCATCAGGGACAATACGCAGCTGCTGAAAAATGTACTGCAGGATTCCATCAACCTATTAGAACAGGTATGTGTCTCTCGCATTTTGAAAAATATTATAGACCATTGTGGACGTTTTGGTGTAGGAGCTGTTCTTTGCTGCTCACCTGGAAGCAGCCAGACCCAGAGGAAAATACAATTTGAAAAGAGATCCCCAAAGATGTTTCATTTACTTCTATGAGAGTTTCAGAAGGGATCTCAACAAGGTCTAATTTAATTCTCAGAGTTTCTCAGTTTTCCAGCTAAGACATATTTCAGCACATAACCCGATTTAAATCAGTTAAAAGAGGTTTATACTGTCGACGTTTTGCACAGTTAAACAATGATAACTTGTTAATTAGTGATCTATTGATGTGGCTGTAAATGGAGGTTACCCGACTCCCCCTGCTTATGGTAAGTTAGATAATCATCTGCTGAATGTTAATTTTTTTAGTGGTATTAGTGTGTGTACTTGTGTGAGATCAGTTATAGATCAACTTAGAAACGAGGTCCAAAGACGTGATGGAAGTTACAAAATAGTAAAAAAAACACAATGACCAAAAAAAAAAAAATCATGAGAATGAAATGGCTAAAAATGTGGCGTTAATTCTTCTTCAGAGAAAGTGTAGGCGTGCATCTGTTTAACATCTAGCGGCAAACGTCGCAGTCATTCATACAAATCGTACAACAGTTGTTGTAACTGCTGAGTCACTTTTTCCTTTTCCCCACAGCTTCGCAGCTCTCTGTTGGTCCTGCAGAAAAACTTCGCAATGGCCAATAACACAGCGACACCACAGTGACGCTCCATGCTTGGAAAACAGTCGCCTGTTCCTCCCAGCGGTGAACGCCCTCTGAGGAGAACCGAACTGTTTGTAGATGCTGCCAAGCAGACGTGTCTTGTTAACTGGCTTTACTTGTCCTAAAACTTGCGGCAGAGCAGGATTTTGTCGGATGCAGGATTGCTTCCAAAGCTGTAAAGATGAAGCTGAATCAGAGTGGGATGCACAGGGAGCAGCGGACTGAATTTCTATAGGGTGCTGCTGTCAACTTATTAGCTGGCTTCTGTTTGACTCGCTTAAATGGTGGCATTGGACTTCAGAAAGGATCTCTAATGTGCATAGTTTTGTTCTGATGAGCCAGAAGCCACACCAGGTGATTTACTGTGTATGCTTTTATCTTTTTCTTTATTCAGGGGAAGTGAATCGATATTATTTTAAAACCGAAATATCTCCATTTTATTATTTGCACACAATTTTTTCCACGAGTGTTTTATAGATCTTTTAAAAAATTCTTCAAATAAATAATTTTTTTGTACATCACTGTATGAATATATAAACATGAAATGCAACATGAATTACAAATGGAAAAATCAGGTTTTCATATTACTATATATGAGCCAGTTATAGTGCGTGTTTTATTTATCATGTTTTTACTCCATGCTGGAGAGAATGGAGGGGTGCCCTCGACAGTAGAGGCAATGATGCCTGACTTGTCCTCATCTGTTTATGTGCAATTGCTTTTAGGTTGTTTTTTTTCCCCTTCATTTTCGAACAAAGATTTAACAAATTATGTAGTAGAATTTTTAACATATTTTAATCCGATGTTATTTCAGCGAAGATTATCTCAGTACTGTCAATGCAAAATGCAAGTTCTTTGAGTTCCACATTTCCGGTAGTTTGTGACACATCACTTCATTTACGTTGAGCCCCGTTTGATGTTTATGTTGTTCCATCACCCTTGTCTTAATCACTACTTCTGTTCAGTTCAAAAAACATTTGCACTTGTGTCATCGATTTGTGGAAACACTGGTTGCTGTTTTGTACTTTTAGCCCTATTGCAATAAACCATGTGAGCACAAAACTGACTGTTCATTCTGACTTGGCTGTGAAACATGTTCAGCCAACCTAAAGCAAGTCCAGTTGGTTCTTCTTTTCTCTTCTTGATAATACTATACTCGACACAAGAAGTGTATTCGGCACAGAGATTACAATGTCATATTCTACATAAAGATTATAATGTATTAAAACAGAATTGTTATATTCTACTTGGATTATGTATTTAACACAGATTATTTTATAATCTACAGATTATTAAAAACATGTTATTCTACACAAATGATAGTGTAGTAAAGATAATTACTGAAATTATAATGTATTAGATTATATCGCAGTCTACACAGACATGTATTCTGCATAGATATTTTATATTCTACAGAGAGATAATTAAACAGATTATAACATCATAGTCTACACCTAAATTATGTTATGCACAGATTAAAATGTTATATTCTTCATAGGGATTATAATATATTAAACAGATTATAACACGACAGTGGACAGTGACACTGAGAGATTAGAACTGGTAACTGCGCGCTGGGCGGGGCCAGTCGACCTCGTGTGACGTCAGAGGGCTCGGTTCTGGTGGCGGAGCCGCTGGTTGTTTCCTCCCCAGTTAAACACAAACCCCCCAGACGAAACCAGACCCCTATCGATGTGGACACTTGAATCCAGGCTGATCCAGGATCAGCTGTGGTTCCTGACGCCCGTTAAGTTGCTTAAAGAAACCCCGAGAAACGCTGGTGTGAACGGCGGAGGGACTTCCGGAGAGCAGCCGGACAGGGAGACTCGTTCCTTTGAAGACTGATCCAAAGCGCCGGCATGTAGCTCCTACCTGCTCAGGTACCGAACGAACCGGCTCGAATCCGATCTGTGACTTGTTGTGTGAGCTTCGTGTTAGCTTTGTTTGACGCTACGGCTGGAAGAGGAAATCTGATCTCCGGTCGGTTTGTGTGAGACCTGCGGTGTTAAACTGGAATGAACTCCAGACAGAGCGATTTAAAAAGCGTCAAACAAAGACAAGAGTAGAAAACGAACTACTTTTTATTGATTTTGTTGAATTATTCTATAAATACTCCTTGATTGGCTTTCCAAAGTGGATGTGTTTGTGTTGAATGAAAATATCAGCTACTAGTTTGTTCCTTATTAACTTTTCCTAACGTCTCTATTTGATCACGCAAACATATATTATGATAAACACATCAGAAAACCCTTATAATCAGTGTGAGTAATCCTTCCCCCTATGGACTGGTACAATCTGAGAAGCTGTAGCCTAATCGATCCAGATCTGTGCAGTGTCACTAAAAAAACTTGCTCTACTTAGAAATGCACATCAATTGGAAAAAGCTTTTTTCCACATTTGAAAAATAACTTGTTTTGATGCTTAATATATATTTTTTTTAACATTGCTTAATGACATACAGTATAAATAAAACTTGTTCACATTAACAACAAGGCAGAAAATCCTTAATTTCCCTTTTGGGATAATATCAGATTATAAAATTTAAAAAATTAAAAATATATAAAAACAACAACATTTTACAACATACTATTTCCCACAGTTTCTAGTTATGTTAAACTGAGTTTCTTGGCTGTAGATTCACATTCATCACAAGCATATGAAAAATCATTTGGCAAGAATAAGTGTAAGTAAAGATGTCAAATTTCTGTTCTAATCACCTCAGTCTGACTCTACACTTGAATGTTTGTCGTTTGTTGTCAGTTTTTCCCATTAAACCTCCGAGAAATTCACTCCTAACCTTTATTCTAATGGGAATCACTCATAAAGAGCCACGTCTCTATATTTTTATAGTTTTTGTTCCTGCACCCATTGCGTCTCTAAACCTCCGTGAACCACATCCAATCCCTCAGTGTTACAGCAGGACATGAAGCTGCTGAGCACCACAGTCCCGCTGTGAATTCTGGTAGTAGTATTAGTGTTTTTGATCAGGCAGCAGCAGATGTTCCAGTCAGTGTTGTCACATCAAACACACGTTAATCTGTGTATTGTGCCTAAACTGACTTTTCTTTAGTCAAACTTTACCTCCAGACTGGAAGTATTCTCCAGTTTGATACTGGGTGACCCCTCCTGACCCCTACGTCCTCTTTACCACATTACTTTGATCACCGGCAGTCTCATAATAAAGCCACACGTCATGTGTTCTTTCATTGCTAAATCAAAGCATGAAGCGTCAAATCCCCTTTAGGGATAGGTTTATTTGAGGTGAAGGATTTATTCCATTCAATGGTTTGATGGGAAATCTTCAGTCTGTTGTGTATGTGTGTGTGTGTGTGGGGGGGGGGCATGAAAACTTGCTGTTCTAAATGCTGCCAGCCTTTCCTCCATCCAGATCCATCTGCACAGCCCAAACAGGCTGCAATGGAGTGCCTGCATGGGGGCTGTAAAGCATTTAAAGGTGACAGATGTATGACAGATGTGAGAGTCATACTGAGTAAGGTCAAATGAGCCAGCTCAGCTAGCAGCGGAAAATCAGTTTGGAAACATTCCATCAAAATAAAATAAATGCATAAAGTTGTTAAAGCTGCTGTGCACCAAGGACATTTTAAAGAAACTTCCACCTTCCGTCTAATTCTGTTCACATCTCTTCAGGGGATTGTATCTATAGCACAATTGATGACGGTAATGGTGAATGTCACTTTTGATGATCTGATAGACGGTGCGTATGTCCGTCATGAAGAAACGAGTCGCCAAGGCGCCGCAGGAGGAGGAGACGTTGTGCTGCTGTGAGTACGTGAACAGACAGGGACAACGCAGCCATGTGGCTGCCTGCTTCTGCGACTGCGAAGACCTGGATGATGCCTGTGACAGGTGAGGGTGTTTAAACGCAGTATGTCTGGGCCTCTGAGTATTAGGTGTTGAATGAATTTACCAACTGAAAAATAAATGAATAAGAGGAAATAAATGTTGAGCGTTGAATCGAAGCCTTGTATACTTTTGGAACAAATGCTTTTTGCAAACTCTTGACAGGTTTCTGAAGAGGGACCCTCAGAAACCTGACTCTCTATCAAAGGTGGCCGAAGTCTTTAAAGATCGAATTCGTGTGCCGTGGTTCTGGGGCGGAGCCAGAAAGGTGGACCTGTCCATCATCCCTCCTCTTATCCTCCTTCCTGTCCTTCTGCACATCGCCGCTCTCCACTTCCTGCTCGGCATTGTGGTCCTGACGGCTCTGCCGGGCCTGGTGCTGTGGTACTACTATGTTACTCACCGCAAGAAGGGACGGACGCTCTTCTTCCTCAGCCTCGCCCTCTTCTCCTTGGGATACACGTACTACCTGTTCATCACGGAGCTCGTTCCCAGCGGGGACGTTAGCAACATCCAGGTAGCGGTGGTGACCGCAGGGGTCATACTCACTCTGGTAGCTCTCGTCTTCACCAAGAGAGAACCTGGTATTGTGCGGCCAAACCCAGAGTTAGTCCACAGCACGGTGAAGTACTTCACCCCCCCGGCACACTCTGACCATTTCCTCAACGGGGGGAGACAGGATGTGGCCTTGACGGTGGCCAATCGGGCGGGAGCGTCGGAGCAGATGGAGCTGAAGGAAAGCAGCCAGAGGAACTGGTGTTCGGTGTGTAGGGTGGTGCGACCACCGAGGGCGGGGCACTGTCGGATCTGTGGCGTGTGCGTCCTGCGTCTCGACCACCACTGTGTCTGGTGGGTTCCATTCAAGCGCCTTCCACTGTTTTGTCTTTTTATTTTTTTTACCTCAATAACACATTCAATAAATGGACCCAGCTGTGAGTCCCATTCACTTCCACATGTGTCTGTCTGCATGTGAAGCGTACCCCTCCAGTCTCAGTACAACGTTTTGTCCTCCTGTGTTTGTTTCTGTGTGTCCCCCTCTCTGTTTGTGGCCCGGTAGGATAAACAGCTGCGTGGGGCAGACCAATCATCGCAGCTTCCTGCTTCTGCTCCTCCTCTTCCTGTTGACGTCTCTGTACGGGATCAGCCTGGTGCTGCAGAGGTTGTGTCCCAAACAACACCTGTTCACCGCCCTGCTCTACTGCCCGGGAGTCTACTACCAGTACAGGTAGTGAAAAGACAAGTCATGGTGAAAACTGGTGTCTACTGTTACCCATCGTCCCATCCTACACAAAAAAATAGTTAACCCATACTGTCACCTCTGGTGACTATAAATCCATCACAAATATATATATTTTTTGTATTATCTGTATTTAGGATGCTATCACAGCATCGGCATGTGCTGAACATCTTCCTACCAGGCCTGTCTACAAAGCACAGACATCTGCTGAACTGTAAAAAGACAAACTAATTAACACTTAATACCAAGAATGAACAGTTCTGCATACACGTACACCCACAGAGCAGCGCCAGTGGAAGCGAGGAATGGCAGATGGTCTTTAAGCAGCAATCAGCAAAGCTGTCTTTTAACTGAAGCGTTGTGCAGCACTTTCACAATAAATTACCATAAAATGAAGGCTCAGTGCGTTTGTGTGTGGTTCTCGCACATTGGCCAAAAGCATCCTTTTATTTAAGTATTGAATCAGTTTGAGTGACTTTGGAGTGTTTCCTGTCAAGCTGTTGGAACGAGACTCACAGCATTGAGAGAGTGGATGAACACAGTTTTAATGATGCGCTTTGGCACTGATGAAGGCGTCACACGCTTTAAATAGACTTCTAGAACAATTATCCAAACCTCAGCCTTCTGAACGCAACTTTGACTATCATTTTCTGAAGAGCATTGTTTTTAACTGTGAGATATTTTAGTCTTATATAAAAATATAGATGAGAGTAACAGTCTACCAAATATATTTTGAGTTTTCACTTTGCACTGACTTATTAGTGGTTTTATAATCACATCTGAAGCATGTTTAACACCTCCAGTACAAAACAGGATCATGTTAGAACCTCACTGATGCTTTACATCAGTATTAATTACTTCACAATTAAACATATGTTGGATGTTGTGTGTGTTTTCTGCTTTTAATCTGTCTTCTGTGTTTCTTCCAGCTCAGCCATTTGTTTCACATGTGCGTGGTACAGCAGCATTGTGACGGGGGGGCTGCTGCACCTGCTGGTGGTGCAGCTGATCAATATCAGCTACAACGTGACGGAGCGGGAGGCGTGCACGGCCCTACGAGACAAAACCGCTCGCAGGTCCCACTGGGGCCTCGTCGTGAACACTGGTGTCTACTCTCAAGGTTTCTGGGGCAACTGGGCAGAGTTCATGACAATGGGGCAAGAACAGAACTCTCTGCCTCCGGGCCAGACAGACTTGGTGTAAGAGGATCTAATTCTAATCCCTGATATTATTTAGGAGGTGACTTCATGTCCACAGGATGGCAGCATGGCTCCGTTTACTCTGATTCTTGACTACTGGCCACGAGAGGTGCCTGGACTGATATCACTGTTTTACTGCAGCTTTTTTTTTTATTGCCCTCACTATGACACAGCTATAACATTACATACCCCAATAAAACACATTCATTTCCATTAACGTCACTGCCATCCAGCTTCTCCTCAATTCAGCTGTATCTATTCACAAACCTTTATTCTCTTTCCACTGTTGTCTCATTTCCCTCATCAGTCTCTCAGACAAACCAATATTTCTGCACAGTCCATATTTTCTCCTCTATATTATATTACTTCCTTGAATTGTCCATATGAGGAAAATATGAGAAAACAGGACATTGCTGGGACATTTTCTGCGGAGTAAGTCAGCCCTGCATAAATCAATAGGTGGAGCATCGCTTCAAGGATGGTCACTCTGCACCCTACACCTCCTCCATCATCTACAAACGCTTAACTGCAGTGTTGTGAAATGTGTCCGGTACATTTATCACAGAAAAATAAAACGGCTCAGCACAAGCAATTTCATTGATCTCACCGAAGTTCCTAAAGATCAAATGTCTTCAGTTGTGTTTTCTTGAAGCGAGTTTAATTTATATTAAATGGATTTGAGAATGTATGCCTGGGTTATTTTCATGTTTGTCCAGCGTTTGTTGTGGGTGTGAAGTTAATCTCCTTCAGGGACAGAATCTGCTATAGGCTTCACTTTATAACCGAAGAAATCAGGAAGAACCTCGGCCACTTTCCGTCCCAGCATCTCCCGTCTCGTCTCCTTCATTCTTTCGATGCGAAGTAAAGACGGAATCTGCCTCCAGGCCAGGAAACATCGCCACAGCATCCGTCTGAAGTATGAGCAGATGGAAGAAAGGAGCGAGTGAGCAGCGCAAAACTGAATCAGAGGGACCTGCGAGTTGACAACCCTTAATGAGTTTTCACATTATGTTACTGTGGGCTCACTGACAATGGCAACTGGGCAGCTGGCGGAAATTCACCTGTGGTCATTTAGCTGACCTGATCTGAAAAGTTGAAAATTACTAAGGCTTGTTTTGTGACAATGACAGTGAGATTAAGGCAGCACGGGGCAACAGAAAGCACAATGGGGAAAAAATAAGCCCAATAATAATTAAATCATTAGGTATAATAAAGACCAGTCTGTCTCTCTTGATGCAAAATGCCTCTTTTGTAGGAGAGAATTTTGTAAAACAAATTAAATGACAATCAGAAAAGCTCCCAAGTCAAGTGATGTTTTTATTTTAGGCATTTTTAGTGCGTCAGAGGATGAATCCTAATAGCCCAATGATTGCCCTGACTTCTCATCAAGCTCTCAAGTGAATTAGACTTTTTTGCAAATGGAGTGAATTGTCTCATACTCCATGAGGTGGGTTGGCAGGCAATAGGACTGGGATTCATGGTTCTAAGAGGAATAATCCTAATTAAGGGAAAATGCATCCTAACTAGTGGCTTAAGTGCCATTAAGGGTTTTCACATCAGACTGCACATAATAAACATTAGAAGTAATAAATGACGGCACATGATGGAGATTTTGGCTAATGGCTAAGATGGTTTTGTCTTCTGGGAGATAGTCAAGTTGAAGGATGTCTGTGTAGATTCTCAATTATTGAGGTCATGGTTATCCAAAGCTGTTTAAAATCAATCCAATGGGCCTTAAGAAAGTTTCTTGAAGATGTTTCACCTCTCATCCAAGAGGTGAACTGAAGAATCCTCACTTCATGGATGGGATTTTGGGATTTTTTTCCAGGTGTTTTGAACATTGCTGTCCCAATGGATCCCAATGAGGTGAGAATGCAGGTGACAGTGGAACATGGGGCAATGAATGAACGACTGAATTCTGGAGTATTTCCAGACAAAGGGATGGATCCATACATTTTCTTCTCCTTTGTTTATACAAGATAAGCTTTTTTTTTTAGACCAAATAAAAACGCGTAAGCCACTTTTCATGAAGCTGTTACAGACTGGGGCACATGTCAAAGGAGGAACCATTATATTTTGGAGTAGGATCTATTTTAAACAAAAGCGACACTTGGACCTTGGTGGAGGAATCCACTTTCTTGAGTGTCCCGTATGGTTTAGGCTTTATTCAAATGTACAGGTGGGAAAATAATGGACTGCTAAGCTTTTCACTTTTAATAGATTCAAATTGCACGTTACAGTAGGTAGTTATTGTCACCATCAATTTATCTTTATTGCAAGTAAGTTTTGAATGCCTTAAGTTAATGCAATATTTTCCACGATTTCACAGCATAAATTTTCTTTTTTGTTCAAATCCCAACTGCTCTGCTTTTTCAGCTCTCTGTTCAATCTAATTTGACATGTGGTTGGTCATGTTACTGAGGGAACATATGAGACCGTCACGGGTAACTGACCTGTTATTGTGTTCCTCAGCTTTCTCTTGACGGTCCCAGTCCACTAGCCTCTCCTCGGTCACATGGTCCACCAGCGCCGATAGAAACCTCTTTTGTGTGCGAACGCGATAGAAACGCTCAGCTCTTTCTGCTTGAACCATCCGCCAGTCTTTTAACTGAGACAGACAACACTCATTCAGAGATGGGGACATTTTAATGTCAGTGTATCAATAACCTGAAGTCAAAACAAACTTCCTCTAAAGCTAGGAAATGCTGTTTGTTGGCATTCAACCCATCTTATGTCAGCTGTCTACAGCAGAAGTTTCAACCCTATTCACGGGTTCAAACTTAAACAAGAAAAAAAGTAGAAACTTTCTTTAACGTTAGGTCTGGGTACCTTAAACATAATTGAACGCAGACAGAGCAGGAGATTAGGAGATGCTGTTGCTCTAAGTCACTAGCAGAAGATGGGAAGGCTGCTGCTCTGATTGATTAATCGTGTTTTTGTGTGTGAATGTGCGCTTGTGTATACACACTCTTTTCCAGCAGCTTAAGCTTCTCTGAAGCAGAAAGTGCTGGTACAGTTGGTCCGCATAAGCTTTTTTCTCCGACAGGGACTCTCTTGCTGATTGCTGCCAGCCTAGTGTGCACCTCCTCAGGAGCGAGAGATTGTGGTGGCTCTCAGCCAGCTGGCAGGGATTGAAAAGAAAAGCGCTGATGCACACTGATGAGTGCATTCACACCAAATCACGTGTAGCAAATTGAGACAACGAAGAGGTGACGAATGATGAAATGTCTGCTTTCCAATGAGTCTCGCATTATTGTACAGTAGCTCAATATAGCTCTGAAACACATGCTGTATTTACTATCAGTGTGATTAATGGAGGAACATGTTTATGACTAAATGACGTTGATATTTGCATGTTTTGGAGTGACCAGAGCAGTTCATCAAGTGCGTTAGTTTGGGTTGCCTGAGGATGCACAGCGTGAGATTTGTGGTAAGTTATAGTAATAAAAGCTTCTGAGAAAAGGAATTGCTTAAAAAAGAAATGATTAAACAGGACAAACAGAAAGTCAAAGAAAACTCTTCCAGCAACTGGAATAACAAGTAAGAAATAACGTTAAAATAACATTAATACATCACTATCAGTGATTTAAAGTAGAGGCAGATGACGAGCCAATGGTTCTGCTACCTTTCACAGTATTTGAATTTATCGTTGTTATAACAAAATACCATCGGTTGGTATTTTGAACCTGTACAAGCTGTTCCCACATTTCCTAAATGTTCAATCCTCTTTATGTTATTAAAATTTCAGAGACCAGGCATTTCCTCAAACGGAAAAGAAATTACTAAAGGAACTTCTTAGTATTGAGAGAATGTGGAGCCAGTATGTCCACCCATTGGTCCAAAAGTCATTAAGTATTTCACCGCTTGTAAAGACTTGAATTCTAAAAAGCCTTTGATGGGCACACACTGCCTTTATTTGACTGCATCCAAGCCAGACGGCTGATGCATATGGAGCGAGAGATGTACTTTTTTAATATTCAGGTAGGTCTATAACCAGCTCCCCGTTTATTATTGAAATCAGAGTTGTGTTCGGGGACTTGGGTTAACTTTTGAAGGTCAGAATTCTTCCTTTTAGCTTATTCAAATTCTGTTGCTGGAACATAGTTGATGATGGAAAGCCTAAGGCAGTTTCCCCTTAAAGGACAATATAAAGGGTGCTCCTTCAAGAGAAGGTCAGCATCAGGATTACCCCCTGGAGTCTTAAAATGCTGATTTGGACGATTGAAGCAAGGCTGAACTTGCTGTAAACATTACGTTTATAACTAGAACAGAGTTGATTTACCTGGACGTTGGCTTGTCTGAGCTGAACAAGGCGTTTCCATGGCACCAGACCTCGAAGAAGCAGCAAGTTTCTGTGGTAGTGATAACGAGCCAGCTTCAGGAGCTCCTGTTGTCTCTTCAGCTGCCTCTGTTTTTCCTTTTCCCTCTGCACCAACACAGAAGTCCTGATTGATGCTACTTACCTCCTGCATCGAATCATTTCTTTGTGAACATCCTGAAAAATTAAAGACATCTCACCTCTCTTTCCTGTCGTTTCTCCTCCTTCTTCTTTTCTGCGGCCTTTGACTTTTCCTCCTCCATCTCCTTTTGCCTCTGCTCCTCTGCAGCCTTCAACTCAGCCTAAAAAAACATTTTATTGTTTCAGACAATTAAATCATCCTCCAAACCCTATAACTCCAAACACCTCCTCCATCTCATACCAGTTTTTCTTCTTCCTTCTTTTTCTTGAGTTCCTCAATTTCCTTCCTCCTCTCTGCTCGTTGCTGTGCTCGCACCTCCATGGCTTTAGAAAGGGGGGGCAGGGGTGAGTCGAGAACGAGGTCTCTGGGATATATATGGATTATTGTGTATGTTTTATATTACTACATGGGCTGTTGCTGAGGGAACTGTAAACTTTAAATCATTTTCTCTATAGGTGACTGGTTCACGCAATCTCCCTGACAAAGTGGCCTCATCATGCCGTTGTCATGCATTACGAAGATATAAACCTACTATCTAGGAATAGACTGACCTGTGACGATTGGATGGGGACCAGGTTGTTGTGTGAACGCTTTCCTCTGAGGTTTGGCGTTAACTCTCGGCGCCCTGAAACAACAGCTTGTAACAACTGTTTCAACACATGAACATCTTCCTGCTCCTTATTAGCCACACTTCACTCACACGTCTTCTGAGTTCAACTGGAACGCATGACTTCATTTTACTCACGACAGGTAGAAATTATTTTCAAGGTTGCACAAACTTCTCGACAGGCGTATTGTATAATTGCATAACTTTGTAATTACACAAGAAACGGATGTATCAACTATTACATTTTGGCAGCTCCTCCTGCTTTTGTTCTTTTTAAGCTTTAAAATCCTCCTGCAGCTGATCGGAGTCTTTTACGCTACATTTATGAGTTTTATTTAATTGGAAAGCTATTAATGACTTTCACTTTGATTTACCTCGGCGCAGCTCTTGAAAACATTTATACTACTTTAGACGTTCATTTAAAAAGCAACTGCCTCTTTAAAAAAAAAAAAAAATTCTGTTCATCCATGACAAACCATTGGGCTGTCCGCACAGACAATGGTCTGCCAGATTCTTCTGCCATTAGTCTGCACCGCGAAAGAGAAGTGAGTTGAACTTTGAGGATATTCATCATCTGCAGGACAATTTGGAGCTATTTCTGGACAGAGTTACTAAATCACAATTTCATTGTCCCCGGGGGGTTACGGTGAGAACAGATGACATGCAGCACGTACAACAGTAGCTGCACTGACAGCAGTACAGTATAACTACAATTATAGGAAAACCTCCGTATTGGATCCAAACTGCTACTCATAACCAACATTTTCACATTTACTCTCATCCCAAATGCCTGTTTGTATACATTTTGTTTTTACACTTTATTACTTATCATTATTAATTGACTTATCATTTATCACGTGCTTGTACAACTTCGATTCATTGGGTGAAGATTTTTGTCATAATTTACCAAACCCTTCTGTTGGTATTTCAAACGTGCTGCTTTGAACACATTTCAAGCTTGGGTGGTTTACAATTAGCTCCAGTGCAGTGGTGTTACCTCTGCTCTGTGGGGCCAAAGCTACGGCCCTCTGGTCTGGAGCCTCTGGGTGCTGATAGCTGAGTGAGCGGTGTGCTTTTCTTCAGTTCCGGCTCCAAGCAAATCACGCTCTGCTGCTGCCTCAGCTGTGCGATTTGCTCTTGCTGCTCCTTCAACAGCTTCCTCTGCTGCGCGATAATCTGCTGCTGCACGACGTGTCTGTTCTCCCATCTGCCACCCTGTGATGAGGCTCCTCTTGGTGGGGTGGAGATACCGCCCTCTCGTCTCTGTCGTACCTCGTGGAGCTCAGCAGGAGTTGGCGCTGTGTGGCGGCGAGTCACCTGCCAGGGCTGAGTGGGAGGGGCCACAGCACCTACAGGGGTCTGGTTCTGATGTAGTGCAGAGGAGTTTGGGGCCAAAGGGCCTGACCCACAGTGATCTCTCTAAGGTAAACAGATATGATGATAGTGTTATGTGTGAATAGATCTGATTATACAAAAAGCTTAAGGGATAACAGATACAGAATTAAGTGCTTCCATTATGTCCTGCAGCTGTTTCTTCCATCTCTCCATCCCTTTTCTGTTCCATCTTATTCCTATGTTGGATCCTTTCCATCTGCTCTATTCATTCCTGACTCTTAAATTTACACCTCTTATTTTTTCCCATTATCCCCTTACTTTTTCCCAAAATTAGTGACGAGCTGAAATTTTAACCCTGATTCCATTTCGAAATGTGATTTTTTTAAATTTGTTTTCAGAGTTCACATTTATTGCTCTGCCCACCTTCTCCATGGCGTCCAGTTGATTAGACTCCACAGGTTGTGCCATTACTGGCTGATGGGTTGGGGTTTCTGTCTCAATGAATATTCCTGCTGATGCAGCTTTAATCAAAGCAGCCATCTTGCGCCGGGTCTCCTGCTGCTGGGCCAAAAGCTGTCGTTGTTCCTTCTCCATCCTGCACCACAGCTGCCACTCATTCACACATCTCCGTAGCAGCCTGTGTCGGTCATTCTCGACAGCCAGCTGGCTTTGTCTGGAGGAGGTAGCAGATGTGACCCTATATTTAACCCGCAATTACTGCTTTGTCAGGATATATAAATAAATGAGTTTCTTACAGAAATACTGTCTTAATTAAAAGTCTTATCTTGAATATAGGTAGTATTTATTATGCATCGTTTGCAGGAGGCAGGATTTACAAAATGATGGGTCGACAGAAGCTTTTAATGTCATTTATTATTTACTCTTGCCTGTTTTCAGTTCGTAGCTCCTGCTCTGTTTTTGCCAACTCTCGCTGATTTCGTCCTGCCCACACGGCTGCTCGCCATACACGCCAAGCACTCAGCTGTCTCTTCCAATCATAAAGGGCCCTGGCCTTACCCATACGTAGCCTTTGGTCCAGCACAACTGAATACCATCCAGAGAAATGCCTCTGGAGACACTAAAACATACACACAAATGCATACAAACATGCATAAGACGCAGAATGTATCAGGCTGCGAAGCCACAGACAAAGTACGAGCACCGACCTTGAGATTATGCATGAGAAGTTTAGATTGAATTTTCCGTTCAATATATAGGCGCTGTAGGTCCTGCCGCTGTGGGTTTGTGGGTAAAGGAGGAGTGGAGTGGAGGCTTCTGGCTACCCTCTGCCCTTCAATTCTCTCCTTTTGCCTGTGGTATAAACACCCACATTAGTCAAAAAGGAAAGAGAAAAATGTGCTGTAGTCCCAAAAACGTGCAGTAAAAAAGGCCTTCTATCAGAATGGAAATGAGAAATTAAACAATACAAACGAATGACCACAGTAAACACTGGAACACTGCAGAATGAGATGTGACAACAGCTTCTAGATGGACTGACATGAAGTTTTTTACATTTACAGATGAACAAGTGACTGTATTGATTTCTTTATTTGATTGGATGACTATCTCTAAACTTGGTGCATGTTTAGAGAGCTCTTTCCTGTCCTGATGAGTAGAAACCTGTCCCTGTCAAGTCATGGAAGGATGTATGACAGTTGTGTAAGGAGTGCAATACTAGTGAATGTTGGCCAGTAGACTTGAAAGAGATGAGAGGGCCGTGTTGTGGTGGATCGGCCTTATAAGACCAGACAACAGTATAAGCACAGCTGTCCTGAGACAGACGCTTGGTCTCATTGACCTGGAATCAACTCTTCTGCGTCGCCGATTTTGCTGATTTGGTCGTATTTAGCAAAGCACTTGAATCAGAAATCAAAGTGGAAGACCGTGGGCATCCAGGCAGACCTCAGAAGATCTGGCAGGACTGAACTGGTAGGGACCCGAGAGCTACCGGGTTAAGGGAAAGTAACACCCTTGACAGAAAGCGCTGGTGTACCGCGGTCCACTAACGCCCAACCTATGGCAGCGGCCAGTGGACGTTTAGCTTCTAGCTTAAAGCACTGCTATGCATTAGCCTCAGTGCTAACCCTACGGCCACAGACTTTTAATCTCCATCATTCCATTTCTTTCACTGCTTATCTTTTGAAGGTTTGTCAAAGGGCTGGGGCCAATCCCAGCTGATATTGTGTGGGAGGCGTGTACACTCTGGACAGGTCTCCAGTTCACAGAAGGGCTCAGATGTACAAAAGAAATATTTGTACTCACATTTGCTCCCATGGGAAATTTAGAGTTACCAATTCCCTCTCTCTGTTTGTTATTGACTGTGGGCGGAAACTTCACTTTAATGGAACTCAGAACCTTCTTGGACAACCTTACCACCCAATTCCCTTTTTTGTGTTTTATTAAATCAAATCTTTCACTCCCTTAATCCTCTCACTTTGTATTGAACAGAGATTTTTTCCCCCTATCTTGTTGTGTTTTAGGGTGTTACAGAGTTATTAAAGTTTTCACTTAATGTGTTTACAACCAAATCTATAACTGTTTATTAATAATAACCTCAGTTATAGAATTATGAATTTAATTTTACTTCCGTAACCGTTACCCCAGGACACGGATGTGATAAAGACAATTCTCTTATCTGTTCTCCACAGGGAAGAAATTTGTTTTGAATGGGGATCTGGATAATCCAGAGATAATTTCTCAATATATTGATCTACCGTACTTAATCTACCAGAGGAAGGAGTAAATTCTCATCAAACTCAGTCAGACATGAGGGTCATTCCAGGTACACTGGACAAAACCCATTCAGCAGAAGCAAGCGCTTCCTGTTGATGCTGTACCTCGGTCGATGCAGCTGCTCATTGCATCTCCTCTCCTCCATGTGGCGACGCAGGCGCACCATTTCCTGTCGTACCATCTCCTCCTCCCTCTGTGCCTCCTGCTTCCTCCTCATCTCCTCCCTTTGCTCTCTCTTCTTCACCTCCAGCCTGGCGTCCCGTAGAACGTCCCTCTCTCTTTGTTGCCTCTGCCTCTCAGCCTCTCGGCGGGCCCTGTTCTCTTGCACCTTCAGTGGGAATCAGTGAGTGTAACTGAGGATGCAACTTGGGCGGCCGTCTTCACAGCTGATATACTTTAGTTTAATCAACCGATTGAAGTCACATCTCTTCAAAGAGATGAGGAATTTGAGTTTCACTTCTCTGACATACCTGTAGGTGACGTGCTTCCATAGTGATGATCGGGTCTCTGAACGTCTTCTTTGTTTGTCCAACATCAAGTACCAGCTCCTCCATCATTCCACAGTCCAACACCTCTTTCTCCATCAGATCTTGGAGAACACTGTTAACAGTGCTGCCCTCTTCTTCCTCGGCCAGATGATGGTACAGATCTAAGAATATAAAGGAAGAATTGCATCACAACAAAAGAATTTTCAAAGGGATTTTGACGTTGAATTTGTTACTTTTTCCATCAACTCCAACTCCTTCACACTTTAAATTACTATTGATATATTTTTAGAGCTCATTATTTTTCGGTATTATCAACAGGAATATGAAATACAAATTAGAAAAGTAAGACCTCTGGTAAACTCTTGGTTTTAGAACATTAACATGTTAAAAAAAAAAATCTATGACTGAATGTGCAGAGAAGAAAACAGTCCTGTCTCACAACTGCAATAATATCCTATGATATTGATGATTTAATGATAACTCTTAACATAAATGCACTGCTCAAGCATCCATTAGTTCATTTTTCACTTCATTTATTAAGATTTTTGATGCCAATAGTTATGACAACGGAAATCTGAGCCGCTGTTAAGTAAAAGAATGAGCGTCAGGTTGAATTCACAATAGTGTTCTTATTAATGGAATGCTGTATACCATGAAAGTTACTGTAGTCCAACCAGTCTGGCTGAACAGTAGTCAACATAGCGGGAGTTCTCCTCTCAGCGGAGCACATCAGGTCATCTTCCTTCTCCATCTCCATCTCCACCCGCAATTTACTGCTGAACCAGTCACTAAGAAGAGCCTGAGCTGCAAGAGGAACCACGCAGATATCACTGCTTAACCGGCTCAACTTTAATCTTGTCTAGAGACTGTGTTATTGTTCTCACGGGCAGACGTACCTTCACTGTAAGCTTCATCATGATCTCTTAGCTGATCGGAGGTCTGCAGTGGAACAGGTACACTGTGGATTCCTACATGACGTTTCTGGTTGTGAGGAAAGATGTTGGATACTGCCAACTCTGAGGCCATCTCCACATGCTTTGGGCAAGGAAGTTATATAGCGTTGACTTTTGTTATCGATCAGATAATAATCCCCAAAGCAAAATCAGCTTAGAGTGATACAATATATAAATATGCTTTATGAAAATTTAAATATAAAATGCATGGCTACATAGCACGAACGTTCTTCTCACCTTCCTCCAGTGATCTATAGCATCCTTCTTCACATGCACCTGTCCATGAAGGAAAATGTTATTGCAATCTGATTCTGTCTGCAAGAACGATAACAACACATTTCAAAATATCTTGATTTCCTGTTCATGAATGCCCAAACAAACCAAGACACCTTGAGCTATGGGTGCTCTGAGGTTTTTATAAACTTACATTATCTCCATACGTTTTACCAGTTCCGGGCATTCTCCATTTATGCAGGTGAGGCTTTTGACTCGAGTATGTCATCACCTGTTTAGCTATAGAATTAACCTTCGAAACTTTCATGTGATGAAAACCACGATAATATTCTCCTGTTCTCCCAAGAGCGTTAGTTACAGAAAATAACTACTTAGAAGTCATATAAAGTCAAGCGTTAAAGAGCCTTCGAAAAAACGCAGGACTCTCACAACAAAACTACCGAATTGATCAGGAATTATGGGTATTGTAGTAAATAAACACTACGTTCGGGTACCACTTGTACCGTCAATGAATTACTGCAGGACTACATGTCCCACCAGACATATAAGTCTTTCGGAGTCTTTTGGTAACTATAGCAACGTCTTTTATTTCTATTAAATAATTAAAATTGTGTTTAAAATATGCAAATGAGCAAATAATTAGTAAATAAGTTGAACAAGAAAGTAGTCTGCTTTGTACAGAGCAGAAACAAATCGGCGTCTTGATCAAACTGGGGTAGCTAAACCGTTGTAGTTTTCCGCGTGACGGCAACCGGTGATGACGACATAATTACACGACATGTAGTTCCTCTCAGGTAGTGAGGGAAAAGAATGACACATGTCCTGAAATTATTAACGTATATACAGTAATTCAAACCAGCACACAGGTGGATGCGTACGTGTGATTTTAAAGCCTTGAACTTCCGGAGTCGACGACTACTTGGCTGACGTCACGTGAGTGGTGAGGCTAGGTAGCGGCGTGGCTAATTCTCCATGTGCTCCTGCGCTGGAGTTCACCTACGTCACTGCGCTTGAAAGTTATCGGGGTTTAGATATTACCCGCAAGTGAGTCTGTTAGCCGGGAACAAGATGAAGCTCGAACTGTCCCGCGTGGTGCAGGGAACGATTCGGGTGGGTGTCCTAAAGGGGCTCGGCAAGACGGGTCAGCAGTCTCTGGAAGTACCCGCGTGTCTGCTGCACACTCCCCTCGGCACAGTGCCCCACCTCACCCAGGACACACTGCACACCCTGGGCAACCTACCCCCTGTGGCACAGGTCCCACTGTCCAGCGTGTAAGATAAAATCATCACACACACACACTACACAACCCACATGAAGAAATCTTCTTTGGGATCATTCATTCATTCATTCATTCATTCATTCATTCATTCATTCATTCATTCATTCATTCATTTATAAATAAATAACTGCAACAACTTCACTCCCCCCTCTTAGAGCTGAGCACCAGGAAGTATTGGAGGATTTTAAGGATGGATTCAGAAAGTTTTCAGGTAATTTTACTCATGTTTAATAAATCATGTGTCCTCTTTGATTCATCTGGGCTAGAAGAAAACACAATTGGAGAATAAAACGTAGAATTCTAGAAAACCAAACAGCGTTGATAAGATGCATTGTAACTTGAAATGCTATAACAATATTTTTTATTATGGTAACTTCTCATCTTTCTTTTTAACCAACTGACAAATCTGAAGTGTCAGTACCATCTATCTATCTATCTATCTATCTATCTATCTATCTATCTATCTATCTATCTATCTATCTATCTATCTATCTATCTATCTATCTATCTATCTATCTATCTATCTATCTATCTATCTATCTATCTATCTATCTATCTATCTATCTATCTATCAAGAAGACCAAAAAATTAAGGAGGAATCTCCAGGTATTTATAGCTATTTCAAGACTTTTTTCTCTCTATAAAATTGCTTGAATAGCAATATTTACCTCTCCCAATGACAGTTGAAGGATGACATGTGATTCCCTGTGTTTGTTTCTCTGCAACATAAAAAATATTTCAGTGCATTTGTGTCAGGCAGTGATCAAATTATCAAGTGAAATCCATTTTTCCTAGAAGAGGCCATTTAAAAAATATATATATAAATGATAAAACGGTACTGGTTTAAGTGTTGTGAACTCATGATGGTGCACCACGAATCACAGATCTAGCTCCAGAACTTATTGTTTTGATCTTTTTTGCCTTTATAGAAAATTCTATTTTATTGATAGCTTTTAAACTGGGATGATTAACAAAAACTGTCTCTGGACCTCTAGAGCAAGAACTGAAACATCTTACTCCAGTTGCATTCTTTTTTCTTTATGGAAAATATGTACAGTGTGTGTAATATAATCAAAAGCCACACAACTACTACTGTGTCAACACTGTGGAGTGTTTTTGTCTGCTCCATTTGCAGGTGTTGGAGAGAGGAAGAAAGTATTGGATTTTGGTCTGAATTATAGATAATGGTGATAATGTCATGAAGAAATCTTATGAAAACACCCACACCTGTGCTGTTTACGATCGGTCAGTCCCTTATTTAGAAATAACCTGTTACACAAAACACTAAATAAATCCTGTATGAATCAATCATCACCGTTGCAAAGATGAAGAGGTTACAGAGGAGGAAATGGATGGTTTGTTAAACTGTTTTCTATTGACCTTATTGTTGCTGTGTTTCACATATTCAACCTTATACTGTACATTCATCAAAATTTAAATTGCAACCTCATCAGATGAAAACGCTAGCAGACTTAAAAGTCTATGCTGGAGTAATCAGATGATTGACATGAATGTCATTTACCTTCCACAATTTATATATATCCCCAAAAGAGCTTAAGGTGTATGAACATTATTAACTGGAGAAATTGGAGCGATGGAACCAATTTGCTTCTAAATATATATTTAATGTTAGCATGATATTAAAATCTGATCATTTCTATAAGGCTGACAAAAGAGTATTTTAATGTAATTCATACAAATGTCTCAGAAAGGTGACATCATTTTTGTAACTGGTTTAAAAGTTTACTTGTGTGAAGGTGAGTGTTTGACATTAGAAGTGTGATCACTGGTGCCTCTCTTTGCATAAAGTATGAGGTGATCACTACAGAATTCAGTCATGACTGACTAATCAGAAGGAATAGCAGCTGTCACGTTTGCTCATCGGATCATTTTCCACAGTTTGCTGATGATGCTGTTCTCTTTACACTCATTCATCACATTAACACTCTGTGGCTGTGATCCACTTTTTAGAGTAGTTGTGTGTAATGTGCATCGATCTCTGTTTTGTGCTTTGTTCAGGTCTTCATGATTCGGTCCTGTACTGCTCACTTCATGACCCTGCATCACCCACCCCAACAGGCTACACCACTAACAAGGTGAACTTCAGCTTCTGCTAAAAGTCTTCTCATAGTTGTGCACTGTGTTTCTGAAGCCTTAGCTTACCCAGAACTCACGCTGCTTCCCCAGTTTGAAGTCGCTTTCTGTTGATTGTCTTAGTAGCTGCTCATAATGTTGTCTAAATGTCACTCCCTTCCTGCTGAGTCGGTGCATTTATGCAGACATTGATTAGTGCTGTTATTATCTGCACGACTGGCTCATAGGTGGAACAATTACTCCCATTACCTCTTTGTAATGTTTATACATAACAGTGAGACACGCTGTGTAAAATTGGTTGTAGCACTTTATTTTTGTTTAGCTTCAGGATGACAGCAGATTGGTTGTTATGTTCAAACTGCACCAAGGTAGCATTATACCCATTTCTTGTGCCCAGCTAAGCTAACCAGCTACTCTGCCATCAAAGCTACTGTTTTCCCTTGAATGTCTTTTTGCATTTCAACCCCCCCCCCCCTTCTGTGTCGTCATTAGACGGTGTCCGTGTGGGGCAGCGGTGGGCGGATTGAGCTGACGGTGAGCAAATACATGGCTCTCCTGAAGGCCGTGCAGCCAGACTGGTACCAGAGCATGGCAGACGGAGAGACGTGGCAAAACAATACCTCCTTGAAAAGAGTTCGGAAGTCGGTGGATCGGACTCTGGGTCACTTGGATGAGTGTCTGCTGCTGCATCAGAAATCACAGGTATACCAACACAACCTCCAAACTGTTTTCCTGTTACATCTGTGTATCAGTGATGCGCTGCACGAACACGTGGGACAGGGATTGATGTTTAGTGTTTTGTTTTGTTTTTTCCGGTCACATGGGGGCTGCTGTGCAACCGTGATACGGCTGGAAACGCAGTGAGATTAGGAGGAATAAATTTACATTGGGTACAAAATTATCTGTTGGGGTGTATGCATCAAGCATGACTAATGAATTCTACTTTTTATTTTTTAAAACCAGTGACTCTCTCCCATAATGTTAGGGTCGACTTTCATGAGTTATACACACGACTCTAACTCAGTAACGCTTCACAGGACGTTTAATACTGCATCATAAATGCATCGCTCCTCTCCCGGAAGATACGGGCATTTTTTTTTACGATGCTTGTAGTTCAGTGCCTGTATATCTTTTTTAAATGCTGTTTTTATGTACTACTTCTTGTGATTTTTCTGTTCGGCTGTAAATCAAATTTCCCTCAGGACAGTAGGTTTCAAGTTTGAAGCGATGTAGGGAAAAGAACAGAACAGAATCGTTGGTGTAATGCAGGTTATTTCACAAATCTGTGCTGATGAAACCATTTGAGCTCCGCTTCTCTCTCTGCATTTCTCCTGTTTGTGTTGTATATTTATATTCATAAGGCGTCATCAAAACCCAGATAAGCTCTGGCAAAGAAGAAAAAAACATTTCACTTCACTCCATTCAAACCTGATTACACACTATTTGTGGTGAGAAAAAGCAGCTTTAATGTGTTGTTACTCGTTCTTGTGTCTTGTTGGGTGTTGATTTCAGTATTTCTCTCTCCTCTTTTTGCTCTTCCTTCTATCTTCCATGCTTTCCATTCACTGGTTAATCACAAACTGTCTGCCTGTCAGGAGCTGGAGGGAGTGGAGGTGTTCGGGGTGGTGGAGGGAGGAGACATCCTGGAGGAGAGGCTGCGCTCGGCCAGAGAGACGGCTAAGAGGCCCGTGGCGGGATTCTGCCTGGACGGCTTCCAGTCGGGCTCCATGGACCGGACCCTGAGGACCCAACTCATCACCGCTTTGGCCAAAGAACTACCTGAGGACAAACCCAGGTCCACACTGCTTATCAGTCTGAGAGAAAATGAAGTGTTTTATTGATTACAGCTGCATGGGGTGTGTGTGTGGGGGTGCTAATCACAAACTCTAACCTGATTATTTGTTTTGAAAAAAAAAAAAAATCTCAAAATAGTTACTGACATCAAATCAACCGCAACCACACAACAGGAGACGTAAAGGGTAGGTGGAGAGACAGAGCTCATGTTTCATTATGTTGGTATCAGTAAAACAGATTTTTTTACACTTTGGTTGAATGGCTGATGCTTTTCGTACATTTAGATTACATGGACATATATTCAATTTAAGGCTGCAACAAGAATTGTTAGGTTATGTTTATAATTAATTGTTTTCATGAATCTAACACTCCAGAAAAACAGATAATCCTCTACTTGTTGATTTTTTTTCTTAGATTCTTAAAAAAAAGAGTGTTTTAAATGATAAAAAAAGGCAGGATTTAATCGTCCTTTGAACAATGAAACGACAATAGATTAGCTTTTTTGGCTATAATTCAGTTTATCATCTAAACTGAACAGATGGTTTAGCCAGAAATACATCAGGTTATGACAAATGACTTAATTGCAGCTCAATTGATAATCATAAATGTAACTTCTTTGAATAGTAGTTCTATGAAAAACAAACCAATGCAGTGTGGTTTAAAATGCAGCGACTGATGTACCTGTGTGCGATCATAGAGTAGGTTCTTTTCAATCAGTTATTATCCAGCTTTATTGATTAAAGACAACCAGCCTCCCTGCCCCAAAAAAGTAAAATAACACAAAACAACATTCGGAACCGTTGTTTTCGCGGTGAAGTCAGGACGTTTTTACACAGTAGATCAGAAGAATGGCAGGGACAAGTGTCCATGGTTTAAAACGTACGGCGTGCTGAGATTGAATAATAATTCAGGTATGGAAATTATGAGTAAGTGACAAATTAACACTGGTTGTTTTTTCCATTTTTCATAATTAATTGCGTTTCACATGAAAGTATTACTTAATTTATCAACTAGCAGAAAAGGATCTCTAGCTGGGTTGACAATATATTTCATAGTTTGTCATTTTTGGGGCTTTTTCATTGTGTGGATTTGCTGCTTCTGCCTCTTTAAGGCGTTATAAATGGAATGTCTATGGATTTCAGGCCACTGGTGGAGTCAGTTTAAACACACCACTTCAGGCTCTGGCGGAGCAATAGACTCTTCCTGCTTCTGTCTGATTTGATCTAAATAGGAAGGATTATCCAATGATTATAAACACATTTGACACTAACTGAATAAAAACAAATTTTTAGTTGCAAGCGATCCTGACATTTAGATTAAAACACTCAATACTGAATATTACTTCTAATCGGCATCTTCTGAAGATATTAAAACGGGCCTTGTTGTGTGGGACCGGAGCGACGACGCTGGCAGAATAAACAAAACATACTAAACTTTTGGTTTTCTCCCAAGTTCACCAACCAGTAGCCTCTCAGAGGCTTTTGGCTGTAATCTGTCCCACATGAGCGCTCCTCGTCTGCTGGAGGTGATGGAGGGCTCTGACAGCGGCTCTGAGTTATGAGATAGCGCTTCCTACTGGAAAGTGGAGTGGAGTCATTATCAAATGCTAAATTCGGCTTGACCCTGACGCCTGCAGGCAGAGAATCAGAGGGAGTGTGTCTGCTGGGGACTTGTTAAGAGGGTGGATGTGCTGCTGGTGCCTCCTCTGACTGTAATATGTTCTGTATATTACGTTCACACTAACCCTGACCCTGTGTACTTTCCCTTGGTGTGTCGCTGTCTGCTGATTGGTGGCTGTTTGTGTGTGACTCCCAGACTGCTGCAGGGCGTCGGGCAGCCTGATGAGGTGCTGGCGTGCGTGGAGGCCGGCGTCGACCTGTTCGAGAGTCACTTCCCCTTTCAAGTGACGGAGCGAGGCTGCGCTCTGAGCTTCAGCTTCGATATCTCTTCAGACCCGGAGCTCGCAGGTAGAGCGCCCCCTTCAGGTGTGGTGAATAGACCAACACGATGAAACAAGGTTCAACTGGGTGGATGGATAGATAAATAGTTTTTATTATTAGTGATTTTACTTTTTTGTGTAGTACAGCCATATATTTATGTTTGAACAACATTTATTTACTTTGAGCTGTCCTAATCTTCCCAGAATCCCTCTACTAACACAATTTTTCATACTCTGTTGAGTTTGTATTCTGTGAGAGACCTGCTTTCTCATCCAGCTTACATTATTTAGATCTCTATATTTTGAGCTTTTATGTCAAGACACAAGGAACTTTTATTCTGAATTTAAAACGGCATCTGCGAGACATTTTAATAATTTGGCACAACTTCTGTCACCTTAATCATTTTGCTCCTGTCAGCCCTAATGACCCTTCAGGTAAAGCCACCTTGCCGAAAGCCATAAAAAATTTTTTTTTTTAAATATAAGGAAATACTAAAGAAAAACCGGAGCACTGGCCACATCTTTTGAAAAGTAAGTTCAATATATACACCTGGAGCTATCTGACATGTCATAATGCAATTTGGGAACTCGCCTTTGGGAGTCTGCCTCGCCATAATAAATTGGATGACAATGAAGTGTGATGGTTTTTGCATCATTCCTACGCATATGCAAGAGGTGGCAGTGAGAAAAAATATCCTTTGTCTTAAATATGCTGAGATTTCAGGAACAGGAATGTGAATCATTGAGAGCAGAGAAAATGAAGCTGGTCATTAATCTTAGGGAGCTGCTTAAGGCTCATTTTCTATAGGAAGCCCCTGTGAAGTTGAGTAGTGGACCTATAGAGATGCTCCTACACAATTATATTCGTTAATCTCAAAGCAAAGGGATTCCACATAGAATTTGGAGAATTATCTTTTATCAGACTTGTGTCGCTCTGTATAAAGACCATACTGAGTGTTGTCAGTAAATGAACAACCCTCTGTCTGCTTTTAATTTGCCGAATAACGAGACAAAGTCTGACTGCCGTTAGAACCAGTTTCCACGACTGGCTCAATAATTGAAAGAGAAAAGAGCCAACTGGCCCTTAATGAGTAGGAAAGAAGTGTTTCTATAGCTGTGAGTGTTTCATTAAGGGAATTATTTTGCATTAAATTCTGAATGATCTAATAGATACGGAAATTTATGTGTGTGCTTTTTGTTGGTGTGTAGTAGCCGGTGTGCATTTTTGCTCAATTAAAATAATTGGATTTAATATAAGTTCAGTCAGTGAAATAAAATCAATGGTGTATCTCACAGCAGCTCCAGTAAGGTAACAATTAAACCCATGCTTCTTGTTCTGGTTGTTGTCCCAGATGAAAGGCTGAAGAGGTGCTATGGAAAATGTTCCGACCGGGACCTCTTGAGAACTTTGTGCTTCATTAAAAAGTTGTTAAAGTCATATGATTGACAGTGAAGGTTGGTATCCTGCAGCATCGAGTGTCAGGCAGCATTAATCGATTCTTCACAGAGAGCGAATTGGAGTTCAGAGAAGGCAAGAACAATGATGGTGTCAGGCTTTAAGAGAAATTCGAATTCCCCTCTCTGTAAATTATATGGCCCCATAGGGTTAGGGAGGGGATTTGAGGTATTTCTTGACATAACACACCATAATACTAAAATACCCCTTTTCTTCCTTTAAACTTCTTTGTTTCTCTAACTTCAGAACTTTGTTGTCATCATGTACTGTCTTCTCCCATTGCCCCACATGTTCACTGATTTCTACAAAGTCAAGATGCAGCTAAACTCATAAACAAGAATTCAACGATATCACTGTAAAATAACGACTTCAAAATTGTGTTAGTAGCACGCCGACTCATAACTCTGTCATTTGTGATGTTTTGTGGAGGAGGGTGATAATAAGGGGTTGTTTTTTAGGTGTTGGGTTTGCCTCTTAGTTCCAGTGGAGGGAAGTCTTGTTGTTACAGCAAATCAGTTTAATACTTTCAGCATTGTTTAGTCCATTGTTCATATCAGTTTAACTTTAGTCATTTTAGTTTTATTTTGTTCCATTTATTGCACACCGAGGCATACAGACTGAATGATTCAGTCTGAGTCTAAATAAACTAGTAACTAACCTGTTATAGAACTGGTCCCTTCACCAGGTCACGGCTACAGCAGTTTCAAGGGCTTTAGTCATAACTGTTCTGTACTTACAGCTCTCCCTTACAGCGAACACCCATCCCCCGTGAGACAGACGTGTGTAGTCAGAACAGAATTAAAGAATATGCTGGTACATAATTTTATCATAACGGCTGAAAGAACAAAGGACACTGCATTGTTTAAAAGGGGTCAAACTCCAGTAAGCGTTCCCGTTTTATTTTTGCCACAGGGGCTGATGGAGTGCTGCGGTTCTATATATAGGGACGTATCTTCAGCCGAACAAAATGAGATTATGGTGTGAAAATGGGGTGTGTTGGGATTTATGAGATGGATATATATTTTGGCAGTTCTGGAGCTGAACGAAAAGAAGGACACAGCGGGGGGGACGCTGCAGAACGGAGAACAAGATAATCTGAAAACACAAATGACACCCTTTGAGATCAATCTCAACGACAACAGGTTTGTGACGGTTACTGTAAAACCCCCAGAGGGTTTTATAAACAGCAGTGCTTGCAGAATATTTTCTTCCAGTAATTTGCATTCAGGGCATCTTTTCTTGAAGTGTACCGTAACTGTTTTACACTTCCTCCCAGGTTCAAGGATGATTTCAGGCCCTTGGTAGAGGGGTGTGGTTGCTATTGCTGTGCCAACCACCAGAGGGCGTACCTGCATCACTTGCTGGTGACCAATGAGATGCTGGCTGGGGTCCTGCTGATGATCCACAACACATCCCACTATCACGGTTTCTTCGAAGCTCTGAGAAAAGCTCTGGCCTCTGATAAACTGGACCTACTCAAGAGACGGGTGCTGGAGAGAGGCGGACGGACAGAAACAAAGGATTAAGACCGATCGGAAGAGATAGCAGAGGGATTGATGTCTCTTGTCTCTCTAAAGTATCACTGGAAGTCTCAAGTAATTAAAGCAGAGCAGATCTAGCTTTTTCCAGTTTCCAGTCAAACTGATGCTGTGATGATGCAGAGACCTGGAGATTGAATCACTCCATATTGTATATTACAAAAGTTATGTATTCGAGAGGGGAGGGCGGCGACAACAGAGCAGATAAAGAAAACTGTCTGATGTTTGTGTCCTGGTTTCACACCAGGACCGTTCTTTTAAGGACCCATATTGATCAGAGCTGCTAGCAAGTCGACACAAAGGGCTTTGGTGGCTTAAGAGGAGAAGGAACTTGACAGGAGGTCAGGAGGAATCTGGGTAAAGAAAGAAATGTGAGGATGGATTGTGGTGAACTATCGAAGACTGAATCCTTGTGTGAGTCCCACTGCAGTCTGCAGTCAGCCGATGACTAATATCTACCGGACCCATTGACATAATAAAATAGACTGGAGGGAGAACTTCAGTGACCACTTAGAGGAAGGAAACAAATGAAAACATTAAATTTTCTCCTGTAATATATTAAAATACTTACATCTATAGTAAGGTTTCCTTGAGGCTTTTTTCTTATTATCATTTTATACTTTAACTGGTCTGTCGTCAGCACACATTTGTCATTTAGTAATGTTGTTTCCATGCATAATTCAATAAATTGAGCTTCTCACATGTGCATTGAGTTCAGCATTCACATGTTCTCACTAAACCAGCATGTATGATGGGATTGTGAATGAACGAGTAGACGTGGTGAAGGTTGCCTGCAGGTTCTCCTTGGGTTTAACTGAGAGTTTGAGCTGACAGCTCCACCATTCCGGCTGCTGAGGCGGATAAAGATCAGATAAAGATATAGGTCTCTACTTCCTCCTCATGCTGGCTGTTTGAAGGGGATGGGGATATAATTGACTCAGACCGTGGCAGTGTCTGTGGGGGACACAAGACCAGGAGAGGAGAGGGTGACAGATTTATGGAAAAGCAGTGGGAATATCTATCTTTTCTGGTGACATGCTTTAATTATGTTGAGCATTATAAAGACGTAGGTTTGAGGATTTGCTGATACCAATAAGTGAGTGTTGGTCATAAATAAAAAGAGCATCACAGACAAGTTTTAAATCGGGCACTGACCTCTAGCCTGTGGCTTTTACCCCCCCTTGGATTAGGTAGTGAAAATAGAAAATGTAATTCACGCAGTGCGCCGTTTTCCATGCAATATCACTGTTATTTTATATGCAGGAATTCAGTAGCTAATATTTCTTCTTTGAATTGATGTTTATTCATCAAAATTAGAATAAGTGCACAGTCTGTAAATATCACTGTTTAAAAAAACACTTCAGTTTTGTTATTGCAACAGTTAGGCTCACCTCAAACTGCTCTGGACGACTGCAGTCCAGCCATTATTCACGTTGAAATATTTATCAAGCCGATGACCTTCAAGTGTAAGATAAAAGGAAACACAATGATGAGATATAGCATCGGGAAATAGAATAGCGATAAAGGTAAGCAGATGGCAGGAAGAAGCTTTAATACACCCCCGGTGTACATCGAGTGGCTGGAATAAGATCAAATAGATTGAGAGGATGTGAACGATATGTTAAAGAACAGGCAGGATACACCTGAAGGGTCGACTGTTCACACACACATTACTAAACATGACAAGGACAAAGTACGCAGAAACACTCATCCATCCATCCATGACCCTGGTCTCTGCACAACATTGATAATCTCTCTCTCTCTGACATTTGCAATGATGTTTCAGGTCACCAGTTGATTTTAAGATCAATAGTCACTCTCTAGTTGCATCTGTTTTTGGTTTTCACCAGATCCTAAAATAGAAATCAGTTGTTTTTTTTAGAACAAAGCAGAAAAAAATCAGCAACAAGCTATTCTGATTGAAAAGCCTGTGGCCCAAAATAAGTAACGTAGAAGATGTTTAAAAAGCACCATAGAGCCGAACTACAGTGTCTGGTGATGATTGTGTGGATTTATCACACTGATGGATCAGCCCATTCACATTTAAACCGGCGCTGCCTGAAGGAAACCAATTACAGAGGCATTTCTTGCACTGTGGTGGAACATTCTTCTTAATTTGGACATTTACAAGTATTAAATGCAGATTTTTTTCTCAATATTATGTCCAGTTTGCATCTTTATTGTGGGGGAGGATTTAGTTCCATGAAAAACTTTTATTGGTGGATAAACTGAAAGCAAAGCTCGTATAATCACATTGGCAGGTATTTCCAAAATTCCATTTAAAAAGTCTATTAGCTCTTGTCTGATTCTCCGTAGGGTGGCGCGGAGGTGCAGCAGTACAGCTGATGGTTAAGTCCCCTCTCTGTAGGCTTCGTCTTTCCACCTGAAAGGACTCTGACATAGTCAGCAGGTGGCTCTCATTTGTTTCAACCTATTATATAGATGGAGAGCAGTTTTCAGATTGGGCTTCGTATCTATTTCTCCATTCTGCTGTACGAGTATGCATTGTGAGCCTTGCCTCACTTTATTTCACACTTCCCACAGCAGCCAGATTGTTATCTGCTGTCGCTGCAGCGCAGCATGAAAAGCAATGAAGTCAGCTGTTCTCCCAAAACAACACAAAGTCTTATAAAGCCAGAGGGGCGAGGTGAAGTGGGTGTTATCACGGAGGAAATGACGGCCACAGAAGGGTTTTATCATTGAGGGATTGTGTTGTCAGTGCAGAGAATCCAGACACTTTACAGGATTGTGAAAGCATCAGTATTTGTCACGTTGAGAGGCAAGCGTATGTGATGTCTTGAAAGATTTATATCATTGATTTGACAAGCTGCCATGAGCCACAGCCATGGATCGATTATTTAACAGGGTAACCAGACATACCTCGGAGGCCACCTGAGTCCGTAGGGAGCCAGGGTTTGTGATTGTTAACATTTCTAACAAAGACAGACAAAAGGTTCACAAAGTGTTTAGAGATGAAACAGGTCCAAAGAGCTGCAAAACATGAAAAACAAAGACTACAAAAAGGATAGAAAAGGATTATGAAGTTTTTAAATTAAGATAAGGTTGAAAAAAAATGATTAAAAAACAAAATTATTTCAAAGAAACACAAAAGAGTTGCAAATAGAAACAAATTAGACACAAAATAACTTGTCAGAGGCACAAATGACTCAGAATAAATAACTAACATTTACTTAATAGAGAAATGAAACAACGACAAATTGGCAACAAATGACTTGGAGGAGGCACAAATGATGGGAAAGAGGATTAAAAAAATTACAAAATAGACACGAAACACCTTCAACAGAAAAACAAAGTGAAGCTACGGGACAACAAACAAATAACTCGTGTCAGTTTGTTGTCTCTTGGCATCACCTGTTCTGAATGTCTTCCTCTTCTAGGATGAGGGGTGTGCGGGGAGGGGGGGGGGGCTCCCTCTCCCTGTCCCTCTCCCCCACCATCAGCCAATCAGAAACCATCACTAATACATAAACTTGCAATGTGACGACACCTCTGTCACCTCTGTAGCTTTTGACCCTCTTCTGTGTTGCCACGGTAACCATGAACCAACACCAAGCAAATGCCGTTATTCAACCTACATTGATAGCACGAGATGGAATTCCTTATTAGGGCGCTGATGTACCTCATGATCCCTGTATTCATTTAAATCATCTGACAGCGTTCACAGCAGTAGGGATCTGTTCCCCATCACACCCCCCAAAGGAATATTCTAACAGGGCTCTGAGCATCATAATACATATGTGTAGGTTAAAGTACTCTGCTGAAATATAGAGAGCTCATAATACATTAATGTCTAGAATTATTAGTTAACATAGCTCAAGACCGTTTGCCCTGGTGGTGAGTGGTAAAAGCAGGTAGAACAACCAATGCAGTCAGGAAAATGTAAGATACTTTATCGTAGCTCCTGAACTTTACTGGACTGAAACAGCAAATGTTTGTGTAGTTCATGTTTGTTAGTCCATGTCAATAATGATAAGAATGATAAGCAGCAAGTTTTTACATCTGTTTGACAAAAAGCTTTAGTCTATAATAGATTTCTGTTTCCTGAGTAACCATAGTCCAAGGCTGTTAATGTTTGTATCAGTTTCTGCGCTATTGCTATGACGATAATGTAAATACATTATTTATCATCTAAAGTTGTTGAGTTTCTTTTACAGCTATGAGAAAATGGCAGAGCTTATTCATTTATGGGACCGACAGAAAAAATATTTTCCAATGATAATATGTAGTATCTATGTGATAATATGCATCTATGTGACAACAATATTTTTTATAATACATGAAGCAAAAAAAAATAAATCTCAATTTTAGTGAAAGAGTTGCTTGAATTTATCATCATGCAGCAGAAACTGGTTTGCACTGAGGTCAAATACTTTCATGAAATCTCAAATTGGATTAATTATCATCACCGTATTCAAACAGTGAGGTGGGAATTGCATGATGATTTGATTATTGATAAAAATTTTGATGTATTAATGAGAAATAAATCTTTCTAATAAATCTCTACGGTATCATACCCAGAGCCTCCTAGGCAGAGGCTTTGGGTTTCAGCAGTGTTTTATTATTTGGTATCATTCGAACGTGTTGAGTGTAAACTAGTTTCAAGAAAACCACTTTTATGAAATCTGCAGGTGGAAATAAGAAAGACAAGCCACTAGTAATAGAAATCCACCTCTTCACCAGAGAAACTGATAATATCCACTCTTCTTTTTGACTCACAAATCCTTCACTTCCTCTGTGTGGGCACAAAAGAAGCGTGGCGTGCTGCCAGCTTAGCTCAAAGGAGTTGAGGATTTTTCTTGACTGGGAAAGTTAATTGTGGTCGCCATACTTTATTTGAGGAGGATGTTTTGTTTGCCTCTGACTCAGCAAAGACACCCTCCATAGAAAGAAAAATGGTTGGAAATTCTAGTCAGTAAAAAAAAAAAGTTTTCTCTGACATAGAATCGATAGCAGAACAATAAACCCAGGGACAAAAGAGAAACAACAATTTTTTTCATTTTGGGAACCTATAACTTGTGTGAGTGATGACCCGTGGCACTGATTCAATTTCTGATTATTGTGTTGCAGATCTTACAACCAAAAGCAGATGAAATGCTGAGAACATAAATCCTCTCTTTTTCTGGTCAAAAGTAATTTGTAAAATGTTAAATTAATTAAGGATTTATTAAAAGGACAACAAATGTTACAGAAGGTCAGATGAGCTTTTGCTCCTGTAGTTTCTGTGTGTCACTGAAGCGGGCTTTTCATATTTATCGTTGCTCTACCCTAGAGGTCAAGGGGAGTTGAAGGAAAGGTCATCGGTGTTCAGTTTACTAGGACAGCAGACAGATGAACAGGTCACATGGGATTTGACCTTTGCTGATGCACATCAGCAGGGAAATCAGCAATGAACGCCTCATCCAGCGTAATCCTGGCTATTGAGGTAGGAATGGGGAGAGAGGTGAAAAACGTGAACACCTCTGTCAGCAGCGTGAAAACATACTTAAAGAGGAGGATTCATTAGCAGCAGGATGCATGTAGGGCCTGTAACTGTAAGGATTTATGAGGTTTTCTTATAGGAATAATTTCAAACCAGTTATTACTTTATAGTCTTTGTATTTTACAGCTTATATATTTGTTTGAAAGAGAATAATGACATGCTGCAATGGAGGCTGTGATGATGGTAAATTAATGTGATCACGTCTCCATTTAATTTAACTACTGACATTAAGAGTGAAAGCAACCTATTCGTAATTATGTCACCCATCATGCAGGATAGTTTATCGATTCATTATTTATGAATTCAAAAAGGATTACGGCCTCACTTATAGTTTCCAAAACTGTCTCACACATCTGAGTGGCTGGATGAAGAAGAATGAAGTCACGATGATGCATTACCATAAAGTTAAGGTGCACACGCTCACCTGTGTAATTGTGGCGTTCATCAAAGTCAACAACCACACAGCACCAGTCACTTTCACACACTTCAACGTTAGCCGGAGGATAAACATCAACAGTGACGTCACCACCAATCAGGCGTAAATCAATGGAATCTGATTGTAATGACAGCCCAGAGATTTCCTTCAGTTAGAGCGTGACTCAACATCTTGAAGAACTCACACTCACAGACGTGATAAAATAGTGATCACATTCTCAGAGGGGGTTGGTTTCTCTATGTATTGATGAGGTGAAGAATCAGTTCCTTCTTATGCCTCCACGACACGTAACGGCATCTTTATGGCATTATTTCTTAATGGTGCAAAGATGTAAATATAGAGTGGTATTTCTTTTTATTTCCCTGAAATATTACAGATGATATTCAATTTTTCATAAACCACTGAATTGGGAATGAAAAGATTTTCATGTGGGAATGGTGGAGGAAGGACAGCTGACACAGCCTCAGCGTGAGAAAGTGACAGGTATAGAAAGTGAATTCTTAAGTGGAAGAAACAAGTGACATCAAGCCTCACGAGATCGTCTGGTTTTGGTGGCAAATTATGCACTTGTCAAGCTTTGAGCCCGATGCTCACCAGGACTCACTGTAAATGATGTGTTTTAAAACAAGTTCTTCCTTTAAACATATCCTCTGGCTACATCCAAGAAAATAAAAGAAGAAAAATAATAGGAGTAATATTGTGTTTCTTTTTCATTTCTTTTTAGAATTCCAGACACTGACTATGTAAATACACAGCCGCCTGGGGTTATGTGCTCCACCCACAATGTCCTGTGCCTGGTAGTCATTTCATGCTACTTTGCTTCTTGTCTTTCATTCTGAAATGCTTCCATCACGCACAGATCTGTCGATTGTGACACACCAATAAAAAGAAAAATATGCTTTGATAGCTATCTGAAAATCTTAGTGTGTAAAAAAAAAAAAAAAAAAATCCCAGCAGATTCTAACAATTTGTGTCATTGCTTGCAAAAATATATCCCCTTGTCAAGCTGACATGTGGTGTGCAGAACTAGATCTATAATTAAAAAAAAAAAGATTTTGACAGAATATTTCTCAAACGTACAGACCGGTTGCATGCGTTTTAAATGATCACACAGGATACCACAATCTACTGTGTATTCTAATAAGACTTGAGGCTGAAGTCACACACTAGAGAAGACGAGATAATGGACATTGGTGTGACAAAGAACTGAGTTAGAGAAGGGAAACATGTTCAAGCGTCATGTCGTGCTGTAAAATCTGAAAAGCAGTGAAAATGGAGCTTTTAATCAAGAACAGACTGTTCATTGCTCCCACGGGCATTTCAGAACCAGCCTGTCTCATTACTGTCGTCAGTATTAAAAGTGATCATGCAAAATGCCACAACTAACAAAGCAGAGAGCAACCCACTAAAATCTGAACTGAGGGCACGGGAAAATAAATATTGCGTACGGCAGTGAATCATAATGCAAATTAGACAGTAGGCTACGATGATCTAGACTTTTGCTTCAGGAAATTGGCCACATTATTCATATATGAACACTGTAAAATCACTAATTCGTTCTTGTACCTAAGAGCAGCTGCTCACAACAGGCTACGGATGTCAAATCACAGGAAACATCTTCAGTGGAGAAAGATTTGTTTTGAAGGTTCGCTTAATGAAAAAGAAGTGCAATTACAGGTACTGATTTTTACCAGCAGTTTTTCTTCAAGGATATGAAGTTTGCATGCTGGCATCAAACCTTCAGAACCGTTTTGCTCGCTCCCTAGAACCAATTTCTGTCTCGGTATTTTTATAATTGGTCTTTTAATGAAAAGAAACTCTCAGCTCCAAGTTGTTAGTTTGTCGCATCAATTTTGAAAGATTAACCACCGTTGACACAAGCTGTCCACAGCTTTTCTGAAAAATGAAGTTTGGGCTGTGATTAGTTGCCTCTGCTTGTGACATCACAGATTACATTTTATACATCACACATCTCGTGAGAATTCAGGATAACAGGAGACAGCTTTTCATCGGAGGAAAAAATATTTATCGGCTTGAATGTCTCTCTATATAATCAGAAATCAAAAAATAAGCATCTCTACATGAGTTACAGAACTCTTTGTCCTTGTTCGGCATTTTGCGCTTGGAAATTTCCAACAGCGATGCTGCAGCTGTGATCAATACAATGACATTTTGTGATTTTTAAGGCAATGTCTTTGTGTCTTTATTGAATCAAGATACAAAGAGAGACGTGCTATCAGCGAGAAGGACGTGAGTCAAATGTGAGCTTAACTCTCTTTGTTCCACACGATCTGCAATCAGTTGTGTTTCAATGCTGTTGATGGAAATCTGTTAGGAAGCCCTGCAAAGACACGCATCTGCAGAGGTCCACCTCGTCACGCTGTGTATAATAAGCATGTTTCAGTTACGCACAAACACCTGGGATGATTCACAGAAGACATGTCAACAGTATGTTCAGTAGGGCAAAGCAGCAGTGGGACAAAAGTAAACATTTCTTTACATCTGCTTTTCTAGCACATCCAGCTATACAACCCAAGGCATTTGAAATGCATAAGATGAGGCTGTAGTATACCCAAGTCTAATCATCTGGCTACTACCTGTTTCTCTTTTCATTACAGTTTGAATGCAGAATGGCTACACTATGTAATTTACTATATGTGCACAAATGTCAAGAGGTGATTAAAGGAACAACGTCATAACAGTTCAGATTATAGGACTTGAAACCAGTTATTTCTGCCTGTTGATAGCTTTGACCTTCCAGGGTAAGTCAAAGCTATGCACTAGCTTTGACCATAGATCGAAGCTAGTGCACAGGTAGATCAAAGCAGTAGCTTTAACTGAATTGCAGCCTCATTGGCTACAGAAGCTAAAAGTGTGTGTTTTAAAAAACATTTATGCACGTGATTTTATGAGAGAAAGCGAAGCTGAAGTTAGTTTCCTGTAAACAATAACACTTCATCCTTGCAATCCATGTTCCGATGCCACAAATTGAGCCATATTTTCCCGCTGTGTGACAGCCAGTGACATTGATTGCCACTTGTCATTGGGGGGGTCAGTGATTGTTACCATGGAAACAGCTGTAAGTAACCCCGAGATCAGGTGGCTAATGCCCAAATGAACCCATCTTTATTTTCGTACAACTTGTCCAACTTACCCAACAAAATATAAGAATAAAACTATGACCCATTTAACATCATTTTATGAAACAGCTGCTGAAGTTCACCTATGAAAGCATAAAACTCGTGAGGTCACTGATGACATGTTTGTGGGCGCTTTAGGACTATTTTGTCTATTTTAAGAGAGACTGTTGTGTCTGTGGTGATTCAGGGCCGTGTGTTCTCAGTGACTTTGCATTTAGGTATTGTTGTGGTTGGCGATGCTTGAGCCAGCTGGGTCGGGTTGTTATTTGTGACGATGGGGAGGTCAGATGCAGAGTTTAGCTGCAGGGGCAAAAGAACAGCTGGGCAAAAACTGAATTCTGCCTGTAACTAATGAAAGGCTAGGCCTCTTCTGTCTGACTTATTATCTGTTCAAGTGCACAAACGATTGTGCCACACTTCATGCATAAATATTTGACATTTGTACATGGCTAGACACAGTTTTGCTCTAATTTAAGTGTAAACGTCCGGTCTGTTCACCGTGGAACTGGTTATGTGATGGCAGCTACTGGTTAGAGGAAAACCTTCCCCTCAACACATCAGGTGCTCCTGTGGAAGCAGCCAGACTGATTTAGCTGACAGATCAACAGAGAAAGAGGAGAGGGGAGCCTGGGAGAATAAAGCCTGGGGGAAATAGGGAGAACAAAGGGAACAAGAAGAGAGGTTTTGTAGAACACAGAAGCAATTTAAGTACAATGTAAGTTTAAGGCAGGCCGTGGAAGTCAGGCTTAGGTCATCCCAGATTAATCACCTCGTAGCGGTTGGTCTAGTAATAGTTATACCCCCCACTTACAACCAATGAGGGCTTGGGTTTTCTTTGACTTCAATGGTCCTGCCTGAATTTAGCTGGAAAGCTGTGGAGGGTTTGTGATGTCTTAAATGGCATCTTGGTGATTGTACAAGTGCACTGATATAGGTCTCTGAATTGAACCAGGCTCTGTGGAATGAAAACCATGTATTTGTGCTCATTGATTAAACATTGCTCCCCAGGGTCTCAATCTGCAGATTTAATTAACAAGTTTCACAGGGCTGAGGGGCCGCTGCTGGGAAAGCGAGAGCTGATGGTGATGGTATGGAGAAGGAGATTACCGAAGCCAGGGAAGGTGTGACGGACTAAAAAGACTCTGGGAAATAATGGGGATCAACCTCTGATAGAGCATTTCAAGTTCAGTAGAACACAAAGAACTTAAAATATTACCTGGAAACAACCTTTATGCTAAAAAAACCCAATAGACATTACACTAGGAGGCAAATAATTACCTGCTCAAAAGGAAAATGGCATAAAGAAATATTTTTACATCATTCATGAACACCTTACATGTACAAGCTACAATGTTTGATTTGCGCAAAAACAGCTGTAGAAATTAGCATCCAAATGAGTTCTTATCCCATTTCCTGAAATGACAGTGTCTTCACTAACACAACCAGCTCTCTATTAAGAAGACTAAACGTATTCCCCAAACTATCAGCGGTTAAAATCCAGTCTTGATTCCAAATACATGACAACTTGAATGATATCGAGAGGTTTTGGCAGCAAGAAAAAGTTATCGCCGGAAGTTTTCCTTCACCGCCCCCCCCTCTTTCTCTCTTTCTCTTAATGGGGATGTGTTAAACAGGCTGTCCTGTTGATGTCCGATTAAAAACAGAACAAAATGTACATCAAAATATTTGACTGATAAAAAGTTCCCCAATGAGAGTCTTCATGTACAGCCCTACTGACTGCCCACTTCCCAGTGTTGAGTCATCTGTGATTCAGGCATCAACATTGTGTCCTTGGGGTCTTATTTTATAAATTTAACCCTCAGCCGAGTATCTTAATGAAGATTTGTGCTTGAGACCCTCATGTCTTGTTTTTTATTTCACACACCTAATTAAAATTACGGGGTCATCATCATCACCGACATCTGCAGGAGCCTCACAACGGCCGTTCATCTGAACGCTGTGTACTGGAGAAGGAAGACATCTAATGTATGCTAAATAATTCATTTTTGAATTATCTTGGTACAGACTGTTTTCCTGACAGACCCTCAATGTTCCGTTGACGGCAAAAGGATAGAATTTATGGTCGAGGTGGTATCTTTTATCTACTGAATGTGAATAAAAGAGATGATCTTAAAGTTTAATAACAGAACTTTGATTCTGTTGAAGGACCCTACTGTGAATCTCATTCATCTTCCTCCGATTTGTTTTTCATCCTCCTTCATTGTCCTCAAATCCTGAGTCCTGCCTCTTTGTTACATGAAGGCTTATTATCCGTACTTGTTTTCTGTCTTGTTCTTCCCTTTCATTTATCTCTTAACTCATCTTACCTCTCCTCGTTTCAATTTTTAAACTGCCTTCATTTTTTCTTTCTCGTCTTTTACTTCCCCCCCAATATGAAATAATAATCACTAGAACATTAAACACAACACACTTAGTGCTGAGGAAAATGGCTTCATTTACTTGATACAGGCACAGTTTACCAAAGGATGGCTAAAGCGGTCAGGTAGGTAATAGAGGAAGAGGAGAGGTATCAAACTGTTCCTTTGAGCAGCCCGCCATGCTTTCTAAAGCAGGGAAAATACATCAAATGTTGTCTGTCCTTTGTTTTTGAATACACAGAGTTAGAATCTTTCCAGGGACGGCTCTGGTGAGGGACAGGCCACTCAAAGTAGGGCCGTTTGGTCACACTACTCCATCTGCATTTAGTATGCAGGAGAACCATGCAACTGCAGAGACGTCGGCATTATCCCACCGTAACAACCACTCAGCATCATCACCCAGCTGTCAATACGTGACGGCTGATACACAATGACAAACCACCCATAGGACTGTAAAGCCGAATGGGTTGAAGGACGAATGGTTAAGAAAACCTGACACAAGAGAGCGCGATAGAAAAACACAAGGAAAATAAGGTCTGTGTGTGGAACCAGTAGATTATAATTCCCAGTCTCTTGAGACACAAATGTAAAGAATAAGAACAGGGGTAAATTAAAACTGTGAGAATATGGGGGGTAGATAACAGAAAGGTCTACAGGGAAATAGAGAGACGAAGGGTTTGTCTGTATGCTGATTACGGTAAATGGCTGCATCCTGTTTGTGAAGGTGTGATAAAAACCAGATTGAGCAGAGACTTCAAGCTTTCCAAATAATGACAAACAAGGAAAGAGGAATGTTATAAATTAATCTTGGTCAGAGTATTAGCTGTCTGCTTTGAATGATAAACATTGATGAGAAAATGGTATAATTAGTCCTCATTATGGCCCTACATGTCTACGGTTGACTGAATTGCACATTGTAGGAACTTTGACCCCTATAGGCTGGATTATCAACAGGCCTTTATGCAACCGTCACTTTGCTTCTCTTGCTCTTTCTCTCACCTCACCAGTCGGCACACAGACGTCCCTCTCATGAAGCAAACGTATGTTTTTCCCCTCAGCCACTCCTACAGCGTCGATTTGCTTTTCATGCCGAGGTGGCAGGGAGGGCTGGCTGTAATTGCCCCACAGATTGACAGAATGAGGGGAGCCCAGATCCTGAAAGTTCAGAGTGAGAACGGTGTGACCGTGCATGGAATGTATTACTCATGCATGCCGAGCCCTTATACATTATTGAATATGTGCCTCTTTTTAAAGAGAGCTGCTTATCTGCAAGTGCAATTTGAAAGCTCCTGTACATCCTACGGATTGGATAAAAATAATCATTTCATCGGCATAATTTTCTCCACAATTCATAGCTTAGAACTCATGGGGAAACACAGGAGTATTTGAATTCAGGAAGTTTAACTCTTTCAGCTCTTCGCTGCTAAGGAAGGAGAGCAGAACGTTCCTCAGATGAATGATAATAGGAGCAGAGGTGATGTTAAGCCTCTATCTTTTTCTCCCACGTCTCCTTTGCTCATTACCATCAAACGTAACTCCTTGGTTGAGACCTGTCTACCAGATAATCATCACACGGCCACAATGTGATAGTAATTCTCAGGGGCTCAGCGTTTGGCCTTTAATCTTTTTCACAAGAGAAAATGTAAAAAGGAACGTCCAAATGCAGTAGTCACCCTGAAGAGTTGGAGCAGGTTGGATATGTAAACCTTCGCTTGTGATTGCATGTGCAGTGGATTTGTGTGCTTGCGTACTAAAGAATGTATGCATGTAACTGTGTAAAACCAGTGGGAATCCTGTTTGGGAGTTAATCTTGTGATCCCTTATTGCAAGCTTCTTAATTGACCATTCACATAGAATATATAATGAACTGAAGGTGGGAGTCTTCATGCTGGATCTTGACTTGAAATCTGCATGAAATTTCTGTAGAAATAAACCTTAAAGAAACGAATTAAAGCAAACTGAGCTATTCAAGGTAAGTAATTTAGTTGGAGCGATCACTTTAATCTAGAATTAATTATAACTAATCACTGAATCACGCTGTATTGTTAACTCAAGCGTCTCAACTCTACTTAAAATGTCCGTCACGAAACACATGAAGAACATTCCCCTCTAGAGACCGCCATTCTTCTTCTTGTCAAGGCTTTATCACAGGAAAGAGATAAACACGCCACAAGATACATGAAAGCGCACAGACGTCACAGACGGGGGAGCATGTGGAAATCTGTATGCTATCTGAGGGCACCAAGACTTCTCCTGAAGTCAAAGAAAACACACATTGCCTGATCACAGTTGTTTTAACTCCAACAATTAACCAACGCTAAAGTACAGCAGGTTGTGGTCAAGGCCTCTGGAGGAGAAGTAGTTAATATTTTGGTAGTGGGTCGACCAGTAATGAAGGGTTATGGTTGATGTTCAATCTTTGGTTTCATCCGTCCTTCAGGACGTCACTGGGCCACACATGGTCCCAAAGGTGTGTGTCAGAGAACAGTGTTCTGGATAAAAGTTAAAACAATTAATCTTTAAAGAATTTGTGTCTCAGATATTTACAATATTTTTTCTTTCACAAAATTTTATTTATTTTTTTGATAACAATCATGCTTCCATACAGTTCAGATGTTGAGGTCCTTCATGTCCTTGATACCCTCCAAACAGTTATATTATATTGCATGATGGATCCACTCACTTCAGTGGTAAGAGTGTGAAAAACAAAATGTCCAGGAGTCAGATGGACCGCTATTAAAGGTTTGAGGTGTTTGACGGTGAACTGAACAGTATCTTTACAGGAGGTTTCAAGTGTTTATGGTTGTCATTGTAAAATGTGTGATTATCTGGAGGCCTCTTTTGCTAAATTATTGTGGACAGAGTATTTTCAGACAGGCAGCATAATGATCACAAGCATTCACTTGAGTCTGGTGGAGTAAAACACTGCAGCGTTTGATCATTTCAGCCAACTTGCTTCCTCAGCAGCTTGGCGAATGTGACGACTGCCTCATTGCCCTGGCTTACGAAACCATCCCTTACTTTATCTTTTAAGGTTTCACACTTCTGTTCCCCACGCACGCCTGCCAATGTTTTGTTACCAACAGCAACAGCAACCGATCTTCAACCACTCTTTTTTCCAGCTGACAATGCTGCACAGATGACCCAGAAACTAAAGTCAGTCTCACAAACACCATAAATAACCGCAGGATGAATTTGTCATCAAAACTGCTTTTTGCGGAGACCTTGTGTGGTTAAAATGCACTCAGTTATAAAACCTGCCTGAACTGTTGGAGTGTACTGAATTCATTACATGCCAGGTCTGACACGTCCCACATCGTCCATTGATTGTCTAAGACTGTACAGTGCTGGATTATGGACATTAGACGTCAGCTGACTCCTCCTAGACGCCATAACTTGACTGCTTTGCCCTTCAAACCTTCATCACTGGCAGCTCACCTGGATGCAGCAGTGATGGATATTGGTTCTCTACTCCACAGCCCTGACCACAGCTTCCCCATCAATCTCACTCTTTTCTGTAGAATACTACCCGTGCCAAACCAAAGTCTAACCCAATCCCTAACTCTCTCTTCACTGGAATCCAAGCAATTGCTCCGATTCAATTATATATTTGAGTTATTTAGCTAAAAATACACATCTAATTTTTATTTATAGTATCTAGCTTAGTATTTTAGTATTTGTGTGTTTGTGTGCTCAGGAGTGATCTCTCAACCCTGTTGGACCCTCTTGTTACATAAATTTGGCTCTATTAAGTCATTTGAAACAATAAAAAGAGATGAGATGTCATGATTGACAGATGAGCTCTGCACATGAATGAGTCAGGCAGCTTTATGGGCAGAAAACTCAATCCGATGGCTCCGCTGCCTGGTCGCTACCGCACCGACTCCGTCTCTAAATAACATCACTGGTGAAAGATGGCAGCGTTTATATCCGGGGCATTTTGGTTTCATTTTGTAAAGTGAGAGGATTGTGTCTGTATATGAAGTCGATTGGCAGATCAGAGACACAGGAAACGAGGGGAAGTGATTTCTATACATCATCCCAGATCAGTATATTTTATTCAAACAAACATGTTTTTTCTGTGGTACTGACATGAGTTAATTTTAATGAAAGAAAATGCTGAAATCAGAGCAGAAAGCAAAACATAAATAACGGTCAGCCGGCTTTGCGGAGTCTTGGAAGTTGGTTGAGAAGCACTTTTGCCACATTAAATAAATATCGATGCCCCGTCAGGGACTGTCTCTATGTGTGCTGAGACTCCGTTTGCAAGCATCTAAGTTAAAGGTTCAGGCAGATTAACACGTCGTTTGACTCTCCGTCGGAGAATTTCTCAGGGCATCAGTGTAATGGCATGATGGTGTGATTAATTCATAACTGAAGAGAAAATCTCATCCCATAAGGTCGACTGAACATGAGAGATTTAAAAAATTCATGCTTGGAGAAATATTAATGTTTTTTTTATTCTGAGTCCTAACACATTATACATTAATGCATTCTGAAATATAAACTATGTTGTATGGATGAAATAGAGAGTTTTGGTTTTATTTGTCTTATTGGTTGTTTTTTTTAATTAAGACTTTCCCCAGGATTCAAATTAAATCTAAAAGAAAAACAAACTATCTGACATTCATGACCAAGATATTCATACAAATGTTTCATTGTGGTACTTAAAGGTGAAAATTTCTGGAAAATAAATGATTCCCCTTTTAGCTGGGGGTGTCTGGACGTCCCCTAAGGGCCCCTGGGTGTCAACAAACCCCAGTTTTGTCCTGACAGGTGAAAGTCGGTGAGGCAGCGGTGCTATCGCTGGATGCTTCAGTTACGTCACACTTGATGGTTTCTCTCAGTGCCGCACCAGAAGTCACAGCGCTACCGACCTGCTCCATGTCAGCGTAATGGATTCTTACAGTGTGTCCCCTCTTCCCCCCTGACCACAAGCCGGTCCCTCTGCAGTTCCAGTGCTCATCCCGTTTGCTGAGAGAACCCACCACCATCCGGCCTACAGGAAGTGGAAACCAGAAGCTACTGGGGTTCTCAGGGGTTGCTTGGAGGGCACAGACTGGAGTGTGCTACAGGGGTTGCACGAAGATGACGTGGACGGTATTAACGCACTACATAACGGACCGCACAACATTCTGTATGGAGAGTGTAGTTTCTATCACGACCTTGCGATGTTACCTGAGCAACGAGCCCTGGATAACCACTGATGTTAGGGCCTTGTTGACATGAATGAGCTGAATGCACGCAGGAGCAGCGTGGACACCAGTTGAATGCGTCCACACACTTACATGCAGTAATGATGTTGATAATGTCATTAACCACTACTGCTAGACTCTTCGGATGTTTGCATCAAGGGCACAAGGTTGGAAATGTTGCTCACCGTCCAGCTACGTGCACAATTTGTAATTTGGTGTTTTCTTGGTTGGTTGGTTGGTTGTTTCATCAAGAAAAAAACCCAGCCAACCTGCTAACCCTGCCATCATGGCTTGTTGGAAATTAAATGTGCTGCTAGGATGACGTCTTTAGTTTTCTATTAGAAATTCTGAATGTGGACGTTGTAGATAATAGTATTTATTCAGCGTTCTGACTGGCTCTCAGTCATGTCATAATCAGATTTTTTTGAAAGCGTTTGAAAGCGTCCAAGTTTATATATAAGACGTTTTTTTTTCAGAAGCACTTGTTGCAGTTGTACGTGCTTCTGTTTCTTTGTGATTGCATTCTGCAATTATACGACTGTTCTGCCAGACACCCCTATTAACTCCACAAAGTATCTTTGATTTGGTTTTGATTGATGAAACGTACATGAAATGTTTTCATATGATCTGATGAAATGTGTTTTAGCTCGGCATGTTGTGGCGGGTGGAGGGGGGCCGGGTGTGGAGGTGCTCACTCACAGAGGGGGTAAATGGGAGCAGGTGCAGGTCATTAAAGGGGGCTGGAGAGAGATGGCAAACAACGTTAACCTTTCAGATTGAAATAGGGAGCAACATGTGCACAAATTAATCTGCAACAGCGTTTTTTCCCTTGGCAATAAATATAAAAGTAATTTCTGGCGTTAACATTCTATTCCCTATCATTTTTTTAACCCGTTACTCCTTGTTCATTATGTGGCTCAGAAGAAACAAAGAAACAAAAAAGCTGCTGCTGGTTTTTTGAATGTGTTAGAATCAGAAAGCACCAAACTCAATATTCCCTCCTCTTTCCAGTCTTCAGGCTGAGAGTCACGAGAGTGTTCGGCCTATAAATCTTTGCCTTGTGGTCACTGCTATGATAATTCAGCTAGTGTGTGTGGGTTTGGTTCCCTCTTGACACACGACCTCTGAACCTGAAGACTGCAGCAGACTGTCAGTGAAGGCAGGGAGTGTGTTCACCATAGTGGATGACAGAGCAGGGAGGATGATTATCATGCCCCCTTGACACACTAGTGGGAGGAAAAATGTCGGAAGCATTGATGGAAGCAGAGGGAGAAAGACCGAACATCAGATGAGGCATGTAGCCAGCTCTGTCTGTAATCAACACCTTTATCCATCATCATTAACCACTGCTTAACAATGAAAGCGCCGTCACATCTGTTGGTCCACCCACGGAAATGCACAAGGCCATATTCATTCAGACAAGGGTAAGAAGTGGGGACAGGCTCGCTATTTATTCGGAAACATCAGTCAGTAACGTATTTTTACCCTGCGGGTGTTGCTCCTTCCGTCATGAATACGTAGAAGAACGCTCACTTTAGAAACTAAAAGCTGCTGAGTTAAAAACACAGGATTCTGACCATATATGAGTAATTAAAGCAGCAGGCATCACTCATGCTAGTACCCTCTTGCTTCTGAGACCTGCTGATAAACATGCAAATGCTGCATCACATCCATCTTTTCCTTCCTCCGATGTGTCATTCCCACTTAGCGGGGAGAGCGGTGCAGCTTAACCTTCCGTCTGCCTTTCACTCATGGATAGGCTTCTTCATTTGTGATCCTCCCCGCTCCCTTCGATCTGACGGCACACATTCAATCACACGCTAAAGATAAATGGATCAAACTTGGGTACGTCACGTATAGCAAGTCATACTATTCCTGAAGTTTTTGCATCTGTCCACCCATGCAAACTACTTCTGTTCTTATGCATTAAATGATGGGTGTCAGTGTGTCTGTGTTTTTCCCGCAGCTTTGTGATGTTACCAAACGTGAGTCTTCTCTGTTTTGCCGTTCAGTCCATCATAACCTGACAGGAAACACGTGCATGAGCAAGCGATGGGAAAGGTGCAATGAGATGATGATGTTTGTTTTTTATTAACATAAGAATGAAGCTCAGAGAAATGTCTATAAATCTGTGGCCTCTGGGATGCTGCTGGGTCTCTACGTCGACCACTCGGGTCACTCTGTGGGTACTTCAGGTTCATGATGTTCATCCCTCAGCCCATGGCTGAACCATTCTCAATGTGTGTCTGGAACACACACACACACACACACACACACACACACACACACACACACACACACACACACACACACACACACACGCACATTTTTCTTCCATAAATTGATTTTCTTTAATTAGTTGTTAAGATTCAACCGTGGGTTTTTCTCTCTCCACTTCCTCCTCTCACTCCCGCTCCCCCCACATCCCAGTAAGCTTCTTCCCACTCACTTCATTTATTTGTGTTACACAGTACAGGAGAGTGACTTCGCTGAGGACCCCGATGTTGCAAAGCGTACGTATATTTTTCTGTCAACTAAAGTCCTTTTAAAAACCTTCAAATTGTTATAATTCCTGCTGTGTGCCTTGAAGGGTTTTAGAAATACTCGAGTCTGTACACGTCTCTCGCAAAAAGGCTCTCGACTTCTATCATTCAATCTTTTTTTTGAATGTCAGTCAGTCATCTTCATATTACCACCGCTACATCCGCCGCAGCGGGTCACGGGGGGCTGGAGCCTATCTCAGTGGCATAGGGCGTGAGGCGGGGGACACTCTGGGCACGACGCCAGTGCACCGCGGAGCCACACACAAAGACATACAACCACTCACACACACACTCACTCCTACGGGCAATTTGGGACCCGTCAATCAACCTGAAGTGCATGCTTTTGGAGGTGGGAGGAAGCCGGAGAACCCGGAGAGAACCCACGCAGACACGGGGAGAGCATGCGAACTCCGCACAGAGAGGGACTCGAACCCGGGTCCGCCGTTTTGTGAGGCCACAGCGCTAACCACTGCACCACCGTGCCGTCCTTTTTCGAATGTTAACCTTTAAAAAAGATATCCAAAGCAATATTACATGAAGCGAGGCTTTACTAGGAGCGAGCGATGCGCTTAGAGTCATCACATCTGAGTCCAGTTGTGTGGTCGGTCCAACAAACCCGTGAGAGTGCATTGATGAGGACCCAAGAGAAAAAATGAAACCTGTGAGGGAATTGCTTTGCTCCTTCACCTGTGTGCCTGACATAAAATGTGAAAATTACAATTTCATACATGCTACTTTGACAGCTGCTGTGTCGTTTGGTTTCCTGCTGCTTCTTGGAAATATACAGAAGGGAAAAAAAGAAAGAAAATTAATTATTGATTTATTGGAAATCTTGACACATGTTGAATTTGACGATTCAACAAAATGGTACATTTATGCCTTTTTAATGGACCTGTAATACAATCTCTAAGAAATATATTCACAATTAAACATCTATTAGAATTAAATTATAGAAATGAAAATACTTCTATATTCAGAATTGTCGTTTGAATCGATTGCCGTTCTCTTGATGTAATTCAGCAATAGTCCTCCTTTTTGAGAAAAATTGTGTTTGTTCTCACTGTTCACCACAAATAAATGCTCAAGTAGACAACAGGCAGCACCGATCCACCGAGAGACTTCAGGTTTATGTCACTAGACCGTGAAGCAAAAGCCTCACGATAGTTTGTCCCTCGTAATAAGATTTCCCGTTTAGAATCAGGAAACAAATCCTTTAAAGCAATGATTTTTCCAGATGATGATCAGCTCAACAGCAAAATCAGAGGTTTTTCCTTTGAGCCATGCCACACCGCTGTGAAAGATTTAATCAAAATTCATTCATCCTGCTGACGAACAGACAAACAAACCCCTGGAAAAAAACAAAACCTCCTTGGCGGAGGTAATAAGGTCATGGAGCTCATGCATCCCCTTCAGGTTCAAATGTCAAATTAGCATACAAGGTGTCTTTAATGTACGAAGCGGATTACCATGAAATTGGGTGAACATGTCGTGTATATGCTCCCAGAAAAATGACCCTCTTTTTTAACGATGACCGTGTAAACGTTCCCTTAATGGAAACAAAGGGACAACCCCTATTTTTTATTTTTTTTTGGTGTGACTGCTGCTCACTGCTAATGGAAAAGCACGCTAGCATCATCAGTACGTTTAATCTACTAGCTTCATGTTATTGGATGTAATGAACACTGGAGCCTCTGGGGTCCAGACAGTAGCTGAGGGGCCTTTGGGGCACCCAGCACACATAAGGTTAATTTACAGAAAGACCGAATGTAATTATTGTTGCTTAATGACTGGCTGTAATCTGGGCGCATGTGTATTCACTAAAATGCATCTATAATTAAATTAATTTATATTCAAATTCAATTAAAATACAGAAGATCAAACACCTCCTCTGATAACGGCTGCATCTCAGGCCCCAGTCCCTCTGTATCACCACACGCCTGCATCTATTACACGTCTGCATTATGTTCACTATTTATTTCACTTGTGTTTATGAGACGAACATAAATAAATAATATGAGTTATTGATGTTGGCCTGATATCACAAACAGGATTACCTCGCATATCAGAGGAAATCCATAGCTATAGACACAAACACACACGCACGCACGCACACACTCACACACACACACACACACACACACACACACACACACACACACACACACACACACACACACACCTGGTGCTTCATTATCCTTAATCGCAATGGAAACGGGGCTGAGTTGACGTAATGGCACAAAGTATAAGGGGAGCAGATGTTTAGACCGATCAGATAGGAGCGCTTGAGATATCGGCTGAAGAAGCTTCACTGACCTCCTTTCTCTTTTCTCCTGAATACAGATTAAAGTACGGATATTCCTCTGCCTACAGTTATAGGTGATCCTCGTCTTTTCAGTCCATTTCTCTTCTCTTTGGATTTATTCCTTCCTACTGTGCTCTCCCATTTCCAGACCCATTCATCTGTCTTCTGTATGGTTTACATCCTCCCCCCACACACAAAATCCCACTCATTGTGCCCGGTTTCTCTCATCCCTCCCAGAACGCCTCTATTCACCATATCTGCTGTCTCCCCTAATCAGCAGCATTGATTCAGTATACTCGACAGATGACTGCAAACACTTCATGTTTTTTTAAACTTACAACACACAGTGGTGAATATTCTGTCCATGTCCAACATGTAGTTTATAATCTTGCTTAATTATTTAAAATGACAAATCTGCTGCCACCGGCGCAGATCGTGCAGCAGGCGGCTGTTAATTCGACAATGAATACGGTCCCATGTCCACATTTTCAGCGTTTTACATCAAATATCACATCTTTAATTCAAATGAATCCACACTGAGCACATTACATCTGCATCTTTAGAATGACACGAGTCTTCATCAAAGTCCCCCAAAGCAATCTCTCTGGCAACAATTATGCGGACACTCTTGAAATTTGAAGTACACATGCACCACCTACTGATGGCGATAATGATGAAGGAGGGTGTGAATAAGGGAGGTGATCAAAACCAATTAATCCACTCAGTGCAGTGGCAGCAGGACCCACGAAAAGGTGCCCCACAGCTCTCAGATCATTTTTATATATTTTAAGCAGCTACAAGAAATTCTGTATTTTGTTTTGGCAGCCACTGTGGACGAATGAGGTAGTATTTAGCAGCACGGCAGCTGAATTTCCCATGAGCATCAGTGTCTTGTGTGGTAAAGATCTTTATCTGGATAAAATGCAAAGAACCAACTTTATACATGAACATTTTCACAGGATGCATAGTGATGAGTAGGAGGACAAAGATTTTCTTCCGAGGTTTCAATCCCACAATTCTGACTTGTGTTTTGAATTGTGCTCTATCAGGTTTAGTTGTTTTATTTTTTTTGCCGTTCAATTAGGTCTTTTTTCTTTTTTCTTCACTGTATTGATTTCTGATTGTGCCCCAAGCCTTTACCACACGGTGTAAAGTAAAAAATGAAATTCTCTGAAGAAAATTGTCCTCTTGCATGTTTTGTTGCTGGCTAATCTACTAAACTACTGAAAATAGCGTCCTCTGAATTTGCAGGGAATTGGATCACAGACAAAAGTGACTTTGTGTAAATGGCTCCCCACTTACATTTGGATTTTTTATGAAAATTATGCATTTAACTGAGACTACAACTGTGCTTTTAAAACTTCTTGTAGCTGCTTTAAAGCTCCATCTTGGCTCCGAGGAGCTTCTGAAAAGCCCTGCACTGAGGAATCGTGCCAAAGAAAAGCACATTAACTGTACAAGACATATCCACAAGAAAGTCCATTATCTTGTGATCAATAAGTCTGTATGCACGTAGGTACTGTAAGTCTTATTTGAAGAATAACACTGTTAAGAAGGCGTCCCGGCCCTTCAACCCTTTAAAATTGCAAAAACAGACGCAGGTTTTACGTAGAGATTGTCTTTTGTACAAATTGCAGTTTTTTTCTTCTCACTCCACTTTGCTGATGCTGTAAAACGCAGGAGGTTTGCTTTCCTTGACCATGACCTGTGGTCACTGTTTATTGGATGCACCACAACAGAGTTGCAGCTTGACCGGCCAGGCTCATTTCCATTTTAATTTCCTGGCAGGCCGTCTCCTTCAGCAGGTGAGGATCTTGATGAAGGCTCGCCTGAATTCGATGTTAAAGGTGGTGTAGATAACAGGGTTGAGTGCGCTGTTGACATACCCCAGCCAAGTGAAAGCACTGTAAAGCCCAGGAGGCACGTAGCACGTCCTGCAGTGGGTGTTCAGAATATGAGTGACGAAGAACGGCAGCCAGCAGATGAGGAAGACCCCTGGGGCAGCCGGGGAGCAGGGAGGTATGAAGGAGAACAAAAATGTAAGAACAAAAATGTAAAGGACAGTTTAAACATGAGTTTACTTAGGTAATTCCTTTAACATTTAGAATTTAACAGTTTGAAAGGTGGCGTTGTAAAACTTTTCCAAAACAAAAAAATGGGGGAAAACTGTGGACATAAAGTAGATTAAATATTACAAACGCTTGTTTTATATTTGGGTTTACAGGTTAAGTAAGAAAAAGTCCCCACTCAAATTCAGAATAAATCTGTTTTTATCCTTTAAAATTGCATCCTTACAATAAAAAGCAGGACAGGTGTAACAAACAGGCTAAGTGGATTGTCAATTAAAATATTCTGGTTTCCAATTAACCTGTACTTCCTGTGGTATCCAAGGATAAGATGAGAATATCACCAGCAGCAGACATAGCAGCTATAAAGGCTTTATAGCCCTTTTTTGTTAAAATGCAATACACTATCATTTAAGCACACTAATTGGGGTCATGACATCGTAAAGCTGCGGTCCTTTGGCTGAGAAGCAGGTGCGAAGAGGAGCAGAGAGTGATCATTTTCTATCTCAGAACCGGAGACATGACTTTAATGTAATCAGACTCCTCTGATTACACTGTTGTCAGCGACAGCTTCCTACAGCCAGCTTGACCAGGTTTATGGTGACCTGGCTGATAATTAGAGCGATTGGAAGCTGTGCCAGGTGACGCAGAACGATGTAAACTTGAAGTCTGCACACTTCTCTGACATTCCGGGGTGATTTATTGTGGTTCTAAACCTGCTGTTCCCATCAAAACCAGATAAGACCACAGCACAGGTGGCAGAAATGTTCATGAGGAAAATGTTAAAGGAGATGTATTTTTATTGATGGCATGGAATGCATAAAGTGCTATCATGACATTAATATCCCTCCCTCAGCTTATCCCACTTCATACAGTCTCCACTCACCAAGCACGATGGCCAGCATCTGAGTGGCTTTCTTCTCCCGTGCATGCATGCTCCTGAATCTCGAACTGTTGATGTGAGAATGAAGCACCGGCCGCAGCGACGTGTGCGTTCGTCCGTTGGACAGATCCTTCACCTCGCAGCTCATCCTCACAGGAGGGTGTGCGTTCTTGCTACCGTCAGCCATCTCCTCCTCCTCCTGCTCCTGCTCCAAATCCAGCTCCGTGCGCCCGCAGGAGGCGTGACTGATGCTGCAGCAGTTGTGCGTGTCCACCGGGGGCAGCACCGAGTTCTCCACAGGTCCCGTCTTTGGCCGTTTGCGCCACAGGCAGCCCGACAGCAGGCTGGGTTTGGAGGGGCCTGAAGGCTCAACGCTCTGCTGTGGGGACAAGAAAGTGAGAAGCAAGTAGAACCAGGACATATATTTACTAACATCAATAACATGTGATTTTACAGCTTGTTTACTGACCTTTCATAGCTCCGTGCAGGAATATAACATTTAAGCTGATATTTTTATTTTATAGATATTTTCCACAGACTCACAGACTCTTTTCATTTCCTCTAGAGGATTTCTGGTCCCTCCACATTTGAGAAGGGTATTTTGGAGTTGTTGCAATGCAACATCTACAGACATTTCTGACTAGTAACCAGGTAATGTCAGAGAAAAAGCCATGCTTTGGATTTACAATTTTCATCTCCTGCCCTGAGCCTTGGGTTGTGACGACAGCAGGGCAAAACACACACACACAAACACACACAAACACACACACACACACACACACACACACACACACACACACACACACACGCAGACAGACAGAAGCGCCCTGCCTGCTGCCATGTGACAATCTGACACCATGTTCAATACAGAGAGCTAGTCAGACATTAGGCTGCGAAAGTCAAGACATTCTCACGTGTGTAGTATCTTAACTTTAAAATAACACCCACCACTTTAATCCTTATAGGTGACAGGTCTTGCTTCGCCTTGGGAGTCTCCTCCTGTAGACATGTCTCCTACAGGAGGAGAGAGAATTTCAACATAGTACATATTTTCAAGATGTCCATTAATATATCGTTATATGTCAATCTATATGTTATAGCTATACATATATTTATTTTTATCAGTACCAGAATGTTTTTATTTGGATGTATTTGTTATTTTTATATTGTTGGCACAACATAATTTAGGACCGTATCTTGAAAGGTTGACGAAAATGAGAAATGCGATCCAGAATCTCCTTCTGTACCCAGAAATACCTCATAATAAAACCTTCCCTTTATCTGATTTATTTCCAACACAAAACTTCATCAAAGTCCCCCAAAAATCTTTTAGAGATATCTTGCAGACAAAAAAAAAACATCCAGACAAATAAATGAACATGATCTCACAGACTCCTCCGATCCGCTTTGGTGGAAGGAACTAGAAAGACTCATTGTGGAGGGTAAACATACTACACTTTGCTTGTCTGGTCCATGCCCCACCCTTCTGCAAACTTTTGAGGGAATTAGTTCTGTAGTTTTTGCGTAATTAGGAAGATTTTAAAGAATGCACTTCTGGCAAAGTTGAAGAAAGAGGGGAAATACTCCTGAATAAATAGATCCACTCCAGTGTTTATCAGGTTCTGTGCCGGCCCAAGTCTTTAAAACAAGTCTTGCATGTTTTTACATATTCCTGCTGACAAACAAATTAACTGAACAATTTACCACCCGATGCAGTTGAAATTGAAATCTCCTTGGTGAAGGTCGTAAATATACCTGTATATGCAGCTTGATTAAAGCTCATACACGCCACATTTGAAACAATTAAATAGATGAATTAAATTTCACATCCGTTGATTTAATCAGTCTTATTATATTATTTCAAACCACTTCTCCATTATAACTCTCTGAGTATCAACTCCTCTGAGGTATGATTTGTTCGGATTTGGGTGTCTGCATTCATGGATGAGATTCAAAACTGGGCTCCATCACAACCAATTATCAGTAGCCTGCTGCTAAATTAGACAACTGTGACATAGCGTACAATGAAGGGAATGAATTCTTACACATTCACTCAAGAGGCTCCTGGACACACCAGAATAAGCTATTGATTGCAATAATCTCACAGTGTGTTTAGTAGTGAGGATACAGGCGCGTAGGACATGACCTGATGCGTCTGTAAAAAGACAAACGAATGATGGATTGAACTGAGTGACGGATGAAACCGACTGCAGGCTGGAAACTGAATTCAGTTTTATACTGTAATGATATAAAGATCCTCGTCACCCTCTTCATAAAATCAGTTATATGGCAAAAATAATAGAACGTTAAAGTTAAAACTGATTTAATATTGTGTAAATGAAGTCCTCCTGATGGATTACTATTTTCAGTTTAATGTCATTGAAGAAAATCTTCTATTTTACAGGGACGGGTGTTTCATCCCCTTATGAACAGTAGTTCACAATTACATTTCATCTTTGACCTTGGTTCATCTGAAAGCTCAACTTCGTGCATTTCCAGAGTAGTCTCTCAAAAAAAAGAGAGAGATTTCATCTCCTGTTGGTTCAAAGTATTATTCCTCTGGTGTCTCCTCTGAACTCTTTCACCTGTGACTTAAGGTTAAGGTTTGAAAATGTAATTTTTATAGCTTTTATTGTCACCTTTTTACCCCAATATTTTCACAACAGAAATTTATTTATAGATTATATTAGAATCAGTCATGCAGCTTTCAAGGAGTTTTTGCAAGTGAGGTATTTCCACTTGAAAAGAAAAGTACAGGATGCTTTAAAAGAAAGCCAAATATTATTTCATTATAATGAATGAATTGGAACGAGGGAAGGAGACTGAATCCATATTGAAATATAAGGTTGCTATGATGAGAAAAATGTTAATTAGCCTTTTAAGGGCTAGGAAATATTTGCATTCTTCTGAGCTTTACTTCAATTATAGAAATATTTTGTACTATTATATGGGAATGGGTCGATAATATGGGCTGAATGTGCTTTTAGTTTAGATGTCTTGCAGTATTTCACGACCTAAAAAGATAAATCTAAGTGCAAATATCATCTTAACCACAACCATAACCCAAACTATAATGAATTCATTTCTTATGGTTAATTATAAGTTTATGATGTACTGTCTGTGTAATTACAAAAAATAAGGTATATGTCTCACAATAGATGGTGGAGTTGAGCCTGGCTGCACCTTTCCGCTGGCCTGACCAAAAGTGATCCTCTTCCGCCTCATCCTGAGGAAGACGTAAATCCGGATGTAGACCAGCAGAGTGACGATAAACGGCAGGTAGAAAGACACCACCGAGGAGTAAACAACAAAGTCTGGGTTGGAGATGGAGCACACCATGGGGTCATCTGTGTCAAAGGAAAACGTTGTGCTTGATTCACAGTCTGCATACACACTGAAGCGTGCAGCAGTGCGTGCACAGGTGACTCACATAGGTGACTGTTAAGCTAGATGGAGGGTTGATTTGACAATGATTTTGCTATGGATTCAGAATGAGGAATAATTACAGCGTTTGGAGAAATGACTCAATCAAAATTCCAGAGTCAAAGATCCATCAAAGGAGCTGATCGTATTTTAAAGTGATGTTTGAAACATAAACCACGCGGGCCCTGACCACAGCTGTGAAATGCACATTGCATGTCAGTGGCATGAACAAATTGAAGTGATTTGCCTCTCCCTGGATGTTCCTCCAGATCAATATCACATACCTCAATACACAGAGAGATTGAAACAAGGAGCGACAGATACAATCCATGTCAACTCACACTCCGGACCACCTCCAGTCTCTACACACATTTACCTAATTTATTTTGACACTTTTGCGGTATTTTGTCTGTCAAATTGCTAGTTTTCTTCTTTTGAAGAATTGTTGGCCTGATGTTATGGTTTTGGTCTCTTCTTCCAACGTTACTGCTTAATTTCACACTGACAAACAATTGGATTCCTCCAATCGCCAGCTATCGTTATGCATGGATTGTAAGCTGACTAAAACCAATGCTTCTATCCCTGTGAGAAGCTTTCCTCTGTGTATGACTAATGCTCGTTATTTTGTTCTTCCTGCCGTGCATCTGTGCTGTTGCTGATTGAAATTAAAATAGCTGCTGGTATTTTGTATTTCTGTGTGTTTTGTTGTTTGTTGTGTGAATGAATTAAGATGTGATTTAGAGACACATTTAGTTGTTACTTAAAACCTGAATGATCCCAATGGCTTCTATGGGATGTAGAAGGTAACATCACCTCCATAACTTCATTTCACAAGAATTCACTGCAGGTAATAATAAGAAATAAATTATATTTATTCAATATTGGTGAAGGGAGGACGACTCCTGTTATTGAAGCTTAGGAGTGATGCAGTCTTTGCTTTATTCATAGATGGTTGCCTCCACAGATAACTTTGTGATCCAGGCATTTAAATAGGCTATTATGGAATGCATGTGCTAATTTATTTGTGTTACATATTTAATGGCTCTTTGGACCCCCGGTTTACGAATGAAGTCTTGTAGTCATTGGTGATTGTTTCAAAATACAAGACACAATCACAGAAGACATTATACAGTATCCCACAGGTTCAGTAATCCCCATGAGCAGCAAACTGACTCTGACAAGCTAAACTGACCGGGTACGCCTTGAGAATCCTCTTTAGTTTGTTTCCCTCTCCCACTGCTGATCCTAACCAGCAAGTACAGAATATATTTCACACAAAACGGCAAGGGCCTCTGTGCCAAACATCATATTCTGCATAAATAGATCCTTCTCCACAATGCATCGTGGCAGAAAGATAAAGAAAACATTTTTTGCTCTGACCTGTGGTGTTGAAACCAAACAGCAGGGGACAGGAGACGGCGAAAGCCAAGACCCACACCGTGGCAATCATTGTAAAAACTCTCTTCCTGGAGCGATGGGTGGTGTTGTACAAGACAGGCATCACCACTGCCGTGTACCTGCAGATGCAGACAGATACAGTCTGCTCAGCTTTGGAAATGCTTGAGCCCTGAGCATAGATGGCAGCGTTTAGCTGAAGAGGAAAATGTTGATTTAGTCCAAAAAAAATCGGAAAACGATGAGCCTGAAAATAACTGGTTTTAAGGGGTGCCAGTAAATGCGCTGCTGAGAGAAAACAGATATGCAAAGATCAACAATATGGCAGCAATTTGAAACTACAAGCAGAGATTTCAAATCAAGGGTTAATCAGCATGCTGCATCCCATGAGTGTGAAATGAGCCCTGGAAAAGTGGGTTCAATAGTGTTTAGAAGACACACCAATTATGTTGGACCTCGACCCAAAATGGATGTGCCACAAATTGTTTATCCTCTTCGGACTAATTATACCGGTTCCTCTGAGGTGACTCCTGCAACGTAGAACTTCACTAAAAATACTCTTTCCTCCCTATTTCTCTTGGTCTTTGCCCTTCTGTCATGTTGCTGTCTGGTTAGATAAGGGCAGAGATGAGAAAGTGAAGTAGTCAAAAACAATTTACATGATTTATTGATTGAGTGTAGCTTTAAGTTACATGGTTAGTTGAGGATAGAAATGAGAACTCTCAGCTCTGAGTCACTGCTCAAAATATGTACTTATGCTGTGAATACATTCATAAAAACACTTCACCATGAAATTTGAAGCAAAAAATTTCCCTTTGGGTGATGCAGCCTCTGAAAAGGCTGGTTCCTTCTGTAATTTAAGATGTTGATCTTCCCTGTTATCACAGCAACAATTGGTTTGAATTTATAATTAACAATGCCGTCACAAAGATAACGTAGGCATGTCATGCACTATCACTGACACAGAACGCCTCTGGTCCTTCTCTTTAATTTAGCACCTCACAAACCGTGTGATGCAGAAGCAGTGAGGATGACTTGTCTAATAATCAATCACAAAGCACCAGAGGCCTCGACACAACGTCATCCTGAAACAGATTTTCACAGCATACACACACCACTGCAGGTCAGACGTACGCAAGCAGCCATGTAAGCAAGTGCAAATATAAAAAAGAAGCACAATATTAAATAAAATTTCCCTCTACGTGATCACAGTCTGATTAAACTGTTAGGAGGCCCTGGGGCAAAATCATTTTTCATGCATTTAATTAATGTCCCATTAAGACCCACTCCTGGCTGCAGGATCTTTGCTGTTGAATTTCTGGTACTTAAAACTTGCAAAAACATAATATTGATCATCGGCTTTTGAATGGGTTTTGATCTAAGTGTTGAATAAATCTCTTTTTTAACTCTGTTTTGAACTCCAGCAAATCCTGAGGGAAATATTTGCTTCTCCAGGTACCAACTTTTCTAGGTGATTCACCAGTTGTTTTCTAACTTTGTTTATTTCTGCTTGATAATATATAGTAAATACTTAGTAAGGGCTCCTAGAGCTTTTTCCTCAGAAGTGGAGATGTTGGAGCAAACAGTAAAAGCTGATTCTTCCTATAGAGCTGAAGGGTAGATTTACAGTAGGTGCAGATCCATCACCATGAGAGACCGTTTTCACATATTGTCACATTGATTTCACATTATCAGTTGAGAAAATGGAATAATTAGGTGCTAAATTTAGACACTCTACAATACAAGGGCACATTATTACATAATAAATCCACATCATTTGTCGTATTTGCACGAATGCCAGTGCAAATTTGCAACCTAATCAGATTAACAAAAGCCAACAGAGCTCAGTGTTCGTTAATAATCCAGCTTTGTACATGATGAAAAACGTATTTTTTGAAAGAGATTAACAGAACATTTTAGAGAAGGACTTCCTACCCATGCATAAAAAAAAAATGCAAACGCCCCCATAACACCTAAAGCTGCTCTGAGATAGTTGATTCGTTCGACAAATTTGAGCTCCTGGTGCCTTTGGGTTGTAAGTTCAAAGACTCCAGAGAACTATTAAATATTAACCATGACACAAGAAGAAAACTAAGCAAATAAATAATGTAAACACTAGACGCACATCTACAGTAATAGTTCAAAGTAGTGGCATGGCACGACTCCACCTGCATTAATGCAGACTGATGTACAGCAGTTAGATCCAAGAGATCCGAGATCATCAAATCTAAACACGCATCTAACAAGAAATCCTCATTTCCATCTCCACCTCATCGCGTGTCATTCTGTCACTTACTGATACTCTCAGACACACACACACATCTACCAGGAGGATGTGGACGAGATGCGAAAATAGTTTTGTTCGCCTCACCTCATAAATTACAAAACATCCTAGAGAAAGAAACTATTACCAGGAAATACGGAAATCTCACATGGATGACATTTCTATTGGAGATGTCATGGCAACGTGCGCATCCTCATGCAATGAGGGAAGCAAGCAGGTAAACACTCCCTGGCTAACACACGCATGTACGCACACTCACCGGGGACACTCACCTGTCAATGCTGATAGCACACAGGTTGAGGATACTGGCGGTGCACATCATCACATCTAGCGTGACGAAGATGTTACAGTAGAGCCGGCTGAAAAGCCAGGCGCCGCCGACCACCTGCACAGGACAGACAGGCATATTAACAATGCACGGGTTATTCGTTTCCTCCTTCACCATGAAGTGTGAAAAACCCATTGAGTTCACACATGAACACACACACTCATGCATGTGACATGAGGGCACAGATGGAAAAATGTGCAGCTGGAGATAGTTTGGCCTGAGCTACTTTGGAAAATAAGTATGCTCTTAAATTATGAAGGGTAAATGTTCTGCTATCATTGTACTCTGCATATTGATAGTGGAAGTGTGTACAGTCAAACGGATGCATCAAACACAGGATCTAATTATCCTCAAAGGACTTTCCAACTCACAATAAGGACATGAACACTGGCCTAAACCAATAACACCTGAAAGCAAATCCCCGCAGCAGAGCCATCCTCAAACTGACAGCCTTTCACTTCAGCTCCATAATACCTGGTAAAACTGCCTGAAAAAAATAAATGGAATTCAACCCCCGTCGCCTGATGACTGAATCGCTTAAATCCAATATGGGAATATGAGTCTACCTAGAGAAGGATGGGAATAAGCGCAGCCAAACACACACATACAAAGGCACAAATAGAAAGCAATCTCTCTCACACAGATCAGATTTGAGAGAAGCCTGCTGACATTTCTCTTTTCACACCACCTAACTAACGCCTCATATCCATACATGGTAATCCTGCTTTTAAAGGAGCTTTCCACCCATTTCACACATAAGAATCTGCTTGCTTAACATGGTTGATAGCTGTATAATGTTTCCTGTTTCTTTTAAGTCCCAGAAAAGAAAGCACCTGGCATCATCAGGGTCATTTCATTTTGCACCTGACAGTGTTGAGTTTTTAACAAAAACTTGTAACAAACTGGGAGCATAAACTTTGAAAGATGTGGCTGTTTAACAGGTAGGTTTCCAAGTCGGGATTAAATACATGGTGTGTTCACATTGACTCTGTGAAGTCAGTACGTTTACTGACAATCACAACTGTGAGATTGAAAGTTCTTTCTCTGACAGGACGCATAGTTTGGAGATGTTCTCACTTCGACTCATCAAACATACTGTCACAGGATGTTTAACCGTAATGACTCCCAGACAGGCGGCGCGGTGGTAACGCTTTTGCCTCGCAGCAAGAAGGTTCCATTCCTTTCTGTGCAGAGTATTTTTGTTGTCCTTGTGTCTACATGGGTTCTCTCCGGGTTCTTCCCACCTCCAAAAACATGTGGTTTGGGTGAACTGATCACACCAAATTGCCCATCGGTGTGATTGTGAGCATGAGTGTTTGTATTTCGTATTGAGATAAGCTGGTATCTTATTCAGGGTGTACCCTGCTTTTTGCCTATGGTCAGCTGGGATCAGCTCCAGCAGAACCGTGACCCTCAAGGCAGATAAGCAGAGTTCTCCTCGTCTAGAAGGGAATGGAGAAAAGGATGAATGGACTTTTGGACATTTGAAACATTCAAATCTTGGTATGAGGAGTATGAGCGTTCTATACTACTGTATGTATGCCGCATACAATTAGCCTAGTTTATGGAATTGGGACACGACGTACAGATGATAACGAGTACATCTCAGCCTCACTTACAACTCTGACCATCCTGTTTTAAATCCTTCTTGCAAATCCTTTGACTCTTGTCGGGGTTGATACTGAATTCCTGTAGGGTGCCTTTAATTCTGAGTTTCAAAGGCATGAGAGCCATGAAAATGTTTTGCATTTGGTATGCGACTATCATCATTTTATCTCTATGGGAACCTGTTCCCATAGAACACAGTTCCCCACACACCAGTGCGCACAACAACATGCATGAACAGACACACAACTACTGAGGTGAACACTGCCTGTTATTAACATCATCAACACAACCAGGCACATTTCTATGATTTAATCTTGCATTTCCTCTCATTGTATGCAACACAATAAAATACAGATAATAAAATCATATAGGAGGAAGTATTGATGCTACCACAACCACTTACTTCACATACAAGTCCTATATTAACTGTACCATTCACAGAGTTGGTGTCTTGCACAGGAGCACATTAGTACAAGCTGAAGATGGGAGAGAAATTGTTTCTGTCAGACTATGCAGCAGCGACCGTCTGTTTACAACAGCCTAATCTCCCAGTCCTTCAGACGACAGCTCCCAGGGTGAGGGTGCTCACAGTGACAATCTGGAATTGAAAGTCTTTGCGTCTGACGTATATTTATTCCCAATCATATTTTTGCTTAATTTTTTGGTATTGTATTTTTGTTTTTACTGAACTATTCCTTCTGGGTTTGTAAAAGTCATGATTGAATATCGATGAGGTTCTTGCCTCCCTTGCTTAATCTTTAATAGGAACTAATAAGGAACTAAACTGAGGAGGAACTAATCCTCTTCAGTTCATCTGACATGACATTCAGCAGCAGGCCGTCTTCTTTGTAAACGTAACTTTGAAAGATCTCTTCCAAACCTCAAGTGAGAAACACACCTGCCCTTGAAAAACCAATCCAATATTCCAACAATTCAAGGAAGTTATTAAACTGAATTTATTAAACTGAATTTATTATACTTAGCAATTATGCGCAGTCCACTTGAGTCAAGCACTATCTTACTACAGCTTGTCATCATTACCCACAATCTTTCTGTCACTCACCCAGTTGTCACGGCTAGTTGTCACTATTTGTACTGAGCTTCAACTGAATCTCATTCCTTTTTCTCCCTGACTCCTGACTCTGACTCCTTCTTTTGTTGCAGAAGTTCACTTTGTCTCCCTCACAACTTCACAACTTCTCCGTTCACTGTTGCCAAGCATCATGTAAATCTCATCCACATCCTCTGCATATCTCCTTCTTTTTTTTATCAATTTTTGCTTTAGAGCTCCAGGTCAATGAATCTCCCTCTGAGGTACGTCAGGGGCACTTTTGCAGTTGCCACCATAGGTGTAGCTAAAAGTATTGTACTATTCATTGATCATTGAAAAAGCCCCCAAAGAAACCACTGTGGTAGAAATCAAGTCAAGCTAATCTTATTTGTAGAGCACAAAATCACAGCAGTAGTGTTATCACAGAAATATCATAGGAATGAGTCTTCAAGTAGTTTTACATGATTTCCTAAGGTAAAATAATAGAGTTGAAATTATTGGGTAAATTAATTTTTTAAATAGTACCTAAAAGTAGTAATCTAAACAGAACTCAAAAACTTGCATGACTCTGAATGATCTCTTCATCTTGGTAACAGTCCCATTACTGTGCTGTGGCCTTATAATAATACCCTCCATTAATATATTATTTATTCTCTCCAGATCCAAACTGGAGATTGTGGTTGAAATTCATCAACTGCTCGTGTCATAGTTTAATTAGGCAATTCTAATCTTTCATCACCTTGACAAAGTCAGATCTCACTCTGTTGAAGTGAACAATCTGCGTTCATTCTCAAATCTACCTCAATGAGTATTTAACTCAGACAAACAAACAAGAAAACAAACCACCAAACAAACAAAGATGGGTCAGAATTTCAGACTCTTGCTGGACAGAGGTACTTGAAGATTGAAAAGTTGAATAAATGGTTGACAGTAAAAAGTAATTTAAAAAGATTAACTAGTTAGTGACTGTGTAATCTAAACTGATAAAGTCTCATATTATTCTCTTTTTGACCAGTTTCACACAGATGTCAGACGTCCAACTACAGCACACTATATTCAAATGTTTTGTGCCAAACTGATCTGGGGTCCTGAATTTCAGCTGGATAAAAGATGCTCTGTGGGGAGGGGAGTTACAGATGACCACTACATACCTGTATATGTAGAGACTGGGAAAAACACATATTTATAATATAAGCCCTTTACACATGGAGAATTACTGTGAAAACTGTTGACCAAATGAATGTTTGAATAGTTGCAATACGTAACTAATGAATTAATAATTTAAATAGTTGGCTTATGTTTAAACCATGAACTTAGACTACCCAACTTTTACCATATTAAAAATGCATCTCCCTGTGCACCCTGCACTCATTCCGTAGCACTATTCCAATCCATCATCAGTATTTGACCTGTTTATTGACAATGTCCACATCAGTTAAATTCCATACAGTGTTTTCACCCGTACCTTGAACCCAGGTGGATGCTCACAGAGTGGATACACACACACACACACACACACACACACACATGCCACTAACATTAGCTTGATTCCCAGATGCCAGTGAGGCGATTCAAAGTGGGTCAAACACTGTCACCACAAAGAGCCTTGAGCAAATACTATTTCCATAAGGAGAAGGAATACAGGATGAGAAAGAGGACAGTATAAGATTGAAAACGAGAGCAAAGAAAGAGGAAAGACATTGAACAAAGAGGTGACGAAAGAATGAGGGAAGTTAGCAATGAAGCAAAAACGGAATAAAGGGACTCAAGAAGCAAATAGTGAAGGAAGAAGCTGCAGCTGCAAGCTTTCATTTTGTCTTTAAGTCTTATAACTGTCGCTGCATTGGCACTGTTACATTAATGGATAGTACTTAGCACTTTACATGATGGTATTAATATAGTCTAATAAAGTCAATACAATGGATTTTAAATTGCTTTCTCTTTGAAATGTTAGAAAATGTGTGTTTGGAAAGAAAGGAAAGTGTCCAAGCCTATGACGTAAAGCTATTCTGACGTTATCCACCCGCCTTAAGGGCTTTGCTGACACACTCCTCAGACCGATACCAATTATTAATTACAGACTATTGCTTTGCAAGAATGGTAACAGACGATTCTGATTCCTTCTGTACTGTTTTCCTGATTATTCATGTATTCATTTGGTCCTTAGTGATTTCTCATAGATGGGTAAATGACTGCATTAATGTACTGTATGTTACAGGAGCATGCATGCTGCTGCTCTGGAACAATGTTTTGGTGAAATTCTGACACCCTGCTCTCCTCCTCACCTCAAGGTACACAGCCCAGGGCATAACCAGTGAGGCCACCAGTAGGTCGGCCACAGCTAGACTGACTACTAGGTAGTTGGTGGTCGTCTGGAGGGAACGCTCTCTCAACACAGCCAGACACACCAGCACGTTCCCAAAGACGATGGCCAGGATGAGTAGGGAGTACAGCATAGCGAAGTAGTTACGTTCATCCTGCCCAGATGCCTCTGAGCTCTCGTTCCTGTCTTCCCATCTGAAACTGTCTGATTCGTTCCAACGCTGCTCTGTGCTGCTAAACATCGCCATGGAGGCGTCCCGTTGACATGGGAGATGAGATGTTTGGCAGACCTACCAATGGAAAAGAACATAGTTTGGTCTTAATTTATTAATCCCACAAGCATATCTCTCATTTGTCAGATTTAAATGTAGTTTATAAACCATCATCAGGGCCATTTCAGGTGAGGTGCCTTCTGGGAAAGAGCCCCTGGCTCCAGACAGCAGTGGAAAGCACCCCACCCTCTTTGCTGTACAGGAACTGATGTTTTATTTTTCCTGCTACATAAGAAATGGAAGCACATATTGACGTCTCTTGTAGATAAAGATCTCTGGCTCCTGCTTAACTCCATAACTCCCCAGCTGAAATTCATACACTTAAGAGCAAACTTCATCGATAATGTAAAGCCTATATGATCTTTCGAGTCAGCCTTCCATATGTATTTTCAAGCTACTAACAAAAACAGGAGCTACAATGCAGAGATGGTACCTTTAATGAGGGGATGGCAGTCTGCCTTTGAGCAGTGTCAGCGAGGTTAGTTCATCAGGGAGGAGTAATAAGTCAGTGCCTCCACCCTGAGAGGTCCGGTTGGCTCTGGTCCCAGGCTACGCTCCTCACACTCATCCATCCTTCCTCTCAATTATTCCAAAACTCCCTATCTGGCCTGAATCCAATGACAGTCTTGTGATGATGCTCACACCTGTGCTCAGATGTTAAAACAACCTGATCCGTCTTACCCAACGCCTTTTTTTTCTTTTTTTTTTCCTTTTTGCAATAGAAGACTGGAGATAGAGTAGAGAAAGAAGGACCATATTTAGATCTGGCGCAAACCCAGGTGGCTTTTAAAGATTTTCTCAGTCTATAATTCCACTCAGTTCCTGTGTGGCTCCAGTATCATATGATTATCTACCAAAGAATCTGGAGAGGCAAATAAAAAAAACAGTCACTGATACCGATCACCTAGAGGAAACCAAATGACAGTTCCACACAGAGTTCTTACAAAATAAGGTGCGATAGGTCTTGAGAAAATAAAATCTGGCAATGCACACATTAATTTTTAATCACTGGTTATGTGATAAGGCCTGCATACGACTTCAAACAATTTCTGTCCTCGTTTTTTCTTTGTGAGACCGGTGAATATTAACTACCACCTGATTCTGCCCATTCTGTGTTAATGCGCAAGTGTCAGTCAAGTGTGAGAAATGAGCATCATAAGACCCTCAGACACGCACACACAGAGTGATGTTACTATAATAAACCGCACATACAGTAAAACTTAATTATGTTGTCAGAAATTCTAAATGAATCAATTAACTTGATGTAACCTTGTATTTTTTTTTATTTCTCCATACGCAAGGGAGTCAGACCTTGAAGAAAAATTAAATTAAAGCCCTGATAAAACACCTTATCGGTCTTCACAATCACCCTGACGGGAAAATTGGGGGCGAATATAGTCAACCGACACAAATAACTAATTAGACAAAAACCCGGTACGGTCACCATTTGAGTAGAAGCAAAATGAAACAATCAACAAAGAGTAGCAGTAGATGGAAGAATAAGCAATTTAAGGAACACATACATGAACAACTAAACAACAACAAAGTAACAAATAAAAAGGACTTTTACAAACCGTTTACGGTTTTGCAGTGTAGACTTCATCAGATGCCATCGAGGGAAAGCATCCTCCGAGTCAAAAGTTGTCCGGTGTGTCTATCGCGTCCAGGTCGGAGAGGCGAGTAGCGCTCGGTGCCATTGCGCACAGGCAACTGTGAGTGCACCCTCAGAAATGAACCCGAAGCACATCGACTGTCCTCCCACAGAGCACTGTGGCTGTTCAACGGCAGGTAAGACGCGCTGAGCTTTGGCACTTTAATTCTGCAGCCGCACTGGAGGCGCGCGTATAGGCCGACTTGGCGAAGACGTCAGGCGTCTCTCTTTTACGCGCGTATTGGAGCAGTGGAAAATGGAGGGGACTAGTTGGTAAAAAGAACATCATGTGTTTTAACTTGCCCTTAAATTATTTATACAACACTAGTGGCAAAATGACACAAATACCGATTTCCTTGAATTGTGTAACAGTCCCATGACTATATTTATCAGAATGACCCTGAACTAGTCTGGGTCGTTCCTTGCTGGAAGTGACATTTGTACAAAAATAGTCTAATGATGTCCTTATAAAATAGGACCAATAAAATCTACAGAGCGTAAATTGGGTCACTTTGGGTCCATGCATGAAAAAATATATAGGCAGGCATTATTCTAGTTCTCCTATCATATATCCAAGCCTCTATTGCACAAAAAATGCAAATGAAAAAAAATCCCTCAGAGCACATTAAAAGTACTTAAAACATGCAGCTCACGTTCCCAACCAGTGAGCTTAGTTGTGCTATCTGCTACATGGCATTTAAAGATAAGAATAATAAGCCCTGTAGGAAGATCTGCACACCAAGCAAATGAAATTTGGTCCAACCCAGTGTAAAAAAGTCTTCCATTGTTTATCTTACAATCAGGTCATAGCTTGGATTCCAATCTTATAGTAGAAACAAAAGAAAATCAAGCAGGCAAAGGAAGACCACACAGCTCAGGTTTCTAGATGCTTTTAATAAGCTGAAGGAGAGCAAATACGCAGCCTCACATTACAAAATCTCCCCTAAAGTACATTTTCGTTTATCAGTGAGCAGCAAGAGGTTGATAGCTTTTTCAGGGCAACAGCAACGGCTACCAGACAGTAACTTACTGATCATTTTCCATCTACTAACCTATTGTGCCTTAGCTAATGTTGAAGTGTCCAAATGTCCTTGGAAATCTGACCCATCTGTTTTCTCCACAGCAGCAGCGTGGTAAATTTCTGCCATGTGGCACAGACCTGAGAAGAATCCTAACACATGCTATAGCTGGCATGAATCAATTTATTTAAAACTTGTCCAAACTGAAAGTGTGACCTCAATAAAACAAGCTACAGGAAGTGTGCATTTCTTTCCAGCATGAATATTTCCTCACCAGGGTGATTTATAAGTCATAAAGTTAAAGCAGAGGTACCTCAAAAATCCTTTTTCATGGTTACTGAGTGGACCAGCTTTCTTGTTTGACGCCCCAGTCAATCATCACAGTTGTTTTCACTCCATACTGAGATCATAACCAGAACGTTGAGTCCACGCACATTCACATCTGCTGTGCTGTTTATGTTTTTGAAGTACATTAGTTAATAGAATATGGATGGTGGAAAGGGATTTGGGACCTGGTTCCCCCCAGAATGAAGGATGCATGGACCTTGTACAGATCAGGAGCTTGGCAGATGCTCTCCGAGCTGTAATTCACAGAATCCATACCTGTCTAGACCAATACCAGTGTGAAGGTCAGGCCTGAGAGGGCATTGGTACCATAATGATGAAGTGGTGGGAAAAATGGAAATATATGTTTTTATGGTTGACATTTTGCTTCCATCTACTGGTCTTAAGCTTGAACTGTTTTTAAAAGCTCAGTATCGAACTAACCAGGTTTCAGATCTGAAATAAGTAATTCAATAGGCTGTATGAGGAGGTTCATGCTATTTTTTTTAAAAATCAAAGCATGTAAATACTTTGCATGCAATATTAAAACAGAAAAGTATCAGAGCCTAATATACTACTACACTGCTGCAAACAAGTTTTTTCATTAATGATTTATTTGCTGATAAGTTTCTGAATGTCTGATAAGAATGAAAAAGGTCCCACATGATGTAGACACAAAGTGATGTAAGGTTTTCTTTTATTAGATGCAACGTCTAAAACCCAAATAACAGAAAAAGTTATGTGAACGTGACTATTAACAGTTACCAAATAGTTAGTGATCAATGTTCACATGTGATGTGTAAACTGCATTCTCTTAACACAGGCATCAGCACAGAAACGTCAGAACACAGCAACTATGTCTCAATAACATACATTAAGCAAAGTGACTCCTTTGTGACACTTTGTTCTTGTTGCTAATGGACTTTTTCATTTGTGCAAACTGTTATGACTAAAGACAATCAAAATGTTGAAACAACGATGAAGGATGTTGGTTTTTTCAAATGCTAAGATGATAGCAGTTACAATGAAATGAAAACAAATACTTTCAGTCAATCAGTCTATTGGTTTTATATATGTCTTACATACATATAGAAAACCTTTATGTCAGAAGATGAATCATTAGCTCAGTAACAAAATTTGACACAAGTGATGTTTATTTATAAAGTAAGAGAAAATGTGACTTCTGACTATTAACAGTCCTTATGAAATAAAGCCAGAATAAAACATAGGTAAAGTAAAACAGTCATTCATCTCGAATTGATGTTTTGCAGATTTATAGTCCTTGATGCTTTTCCCACTCAATGTATCCTCCTCCAAGATGTTTGGCCCTGAGAAAGTAAATTAGAAAAGATTATTTTTTTATCCTCTTATCATCAATGTTTTTTTTTCATTGGTCATCCATTGTTCAATTTCCGTGGACATTGCACCCTGGTTTGCATTGCAGCACCAGTAATGATTAATAATTAAATCACAAAAGGATCTATAATGTACATCAGTGTTTTAGTAGACCAATACGTTGATATACTGTACATAACAAATCATGTGTTGTTACGTATATCACGTATAGTATAGGTCCACTAAAGCGTTGTATGGTTTAGTAGTATACACATGATCTAGCATAACTGGAATCTTATTTGGAGAGTCACATTGTTGAGTCACTTTCATTTATTTACTCTCTGTCCTTTGAATCTGAAAACTCACCGATACACTACATAATAATTTGACCATTGGATAGTAAACAGGTTGTGCCTACATGTTTCCAGTGTGTACTGTGCTGTAATTTACTTGCAAAATCCCAGCTGATGAGCGATTCCCAGTGCTGTGGCGCTCCTTTTGCCACTCCTACAGTAAAAGACGATGTTGTCATCATTTTTCCCTGGAGCTGTCACTGCAAATTTCTCCTGGAATTGCACTGGAGCTAGTTTGAGAGATTCCTCCACAGTGTCCACTAACATTTAAACACATACACACAGACATTTGACATAAATAAGACTCATAGAACACTACTACCTTCCCACATTATTTTATCACGAACCAGGCATGTTGACAGCGTCTGCAATGTATCCAGCCTGGTATTCATCAGGAGTTCTCACATCATACAGCTGGACGTTACCACTGGACAACATAGACGCGAGCTGTGAGTATGTCACCACCGAGTCTGACGTGGACACAAAGGATCACAATAATGAGAGTTCACGCTGATGCTTGTAACCTATAATCTCACAATAGATCAATTACTAATGTGGATAAATTGCAGGTTCCTCTACAGCAGGTTACTTAGCTAAAATGTCAGATTTAATCAAATAGACATTTATTAACCCATACAGTTTGACAACAGTGGCAGAAATAGTGTACTCTTTTATTTACGTAGGAAACACCAAATGGAGAAACTTTGTCTTACAGTTAAACATGCATCCAGCATCACAATATACATACACTGCAGTGACTAAAGTTAAACGCATTTAGAATAACGTCCATTGTAAAGGACAGCCTCAGGTCCATGTGAAGTTGGAGCTCAAAGTGGACAATAAGATATGATTAGTATATGATCTTAATAATAAAAGTAGCACACAAGGCGTAAACTTTACTTCACTTAAATTTTAAGGGAAGTAGAATAACCTAAAAACTAATCAAGAAACTTTGCGCCACAGACCGGTAGCATGCGCAATGCGCACGGACATCCCGTTTCGGCCTAATCCGAACAATCATTATTCTACTGTACTTTCTGACTCACCAGTGTTTGGTGATACGTACCGGATTGTTCTGCACAATTCGAGACTGAGCGCACAAGCGACTGACCGACAGAACCGCTGGTGCGGCTCAGCTCGGCGACGACCCGGCACACGTTCCGCGACAGCAGCAAGGACAGCATGATGGAGACGACCGTGGCGCTGACCGCCGAGACGCGACACCGGTCAGCAAAGAGCAGCATTCTGTCCGTCCAATCGTCTGCCTTGACTTTGACACGTGTCCGAACACCTGGTGATCCTTTAAAGGAGTCAAGTTCTCCAGATGTTCTGAGGGGGGCGGGGTAACAGTCTGCCTATCTCCCTATAAGGACGTACATGATGTGTGTAGTACTGTATGGATGTTATTTCTACATCATCGACCTGCGTACGTGATCAGAGTCACGCAACATGTAAATTACCATTAAAAAAAATCACCGCAATGAATATCAGTAATTAATCAGATTGGATCATGCTGAATTAATTCACGAAAAAATCTCAATGTGGTTTTGTCTGCTGTATTTACTTAGACTCTTACTAAATACATTAATATAAATGGACGGTACAAAGAATTAGAAGAAAATATGTTTCATAAATTCGTTCGTTTGGGGGAATGTCTCATGTAACTGAACATGTTGACCGGGGGGTTCGGATGGGAATAAACATTTTGGATTATCTCCAATGAATATTGCGTCACAACACGCAGTGTTGGTGAAGTGGTGTATATACAGCTATAATCAATTCTATTATTTCAAAAGAACAAAATTTTAACCTCTAATCTACAAATTGTCACTAATCTCACCACAGATTTTGGATTGTTTGTATCAGATTCATAGCTGATTAACTATTCAAAGTGGGAATAAAAGAGGAGCAGTAGAAATATTACTGACGTCCGAAAATATTTCCGCACACGTGACTCGTTTCCGGAGAAACCGCATATTTTGGTCAGCTGAACGCCAAGATTTGGCCACACCTCCGACTGTACCATTCGGTTGGAGTGGGGGAGTACGAAAAGGAATATTTAAGTAAATAAGAAGACAATCACCTTTTTCAAATGCTGAAACACTCATATTATTTATATAAATGTCTTTCATACAGCGTTGTACATAATGTGCAATACAACTGTTGTTAATTTTGTTTATCTTAACGTTAAAAAAAACATATAGCAACTGATAATGGTATCAACCAAAATGCGGAATCACATGACACTCTCAACTTCCCTGTCTGGAAACATATAAGAACAGCAGCTACTGTTTTATCATCTGCTTTCATAAATATTGAGAACTAGTCAGATCACAATGGCCACGACAAAGGGTACCTGTTGCGGGGGGCTTTCAAAAGCAGACGAACCTGACGGTAAAACTCATGAGCTCTGTAATACGGTGAGTTTGGGGTGTGGATATTATCAAACGGTCCAGTTATTTGTGTTTCGATGTTCTTTGATTTTTGCTGTGGTACCTTCATTTTTTCAGGTGAAACCCAAAGCACAGGAGATGGCTGATACGACATTCGAAGCCTTCACTCCCATCCGACACAAAAAGCAGGTTGTGAGTGGGACGAACCATTTCATTAAGGTGAATTGTTTTCTTTTTTCTTTTTCTTTTTTTTGTGATGCTTTAAAGTTTCAACATCTAAACTCAGTTTGACTGCCAGCCAGCTACAACTAAAACTTTCCTCTTCCTTGAAGGTCCATGTTGGAAAAGATGATTACGTCCACTTGCGTGTTTATGAAAAGCTTCCTTGTCATGGAGGAGATGTCGAGCTGACTGGTATCCAGGTGTCCAAGACCCTTGACGATGAGATTGCTTTTTTCTAATAGGATACCAAACCAAACTAAAGAAAACACCAGGCTGCAGTCTGATAAAAACAGCTTTGACATGTTCTTGACTCATTCTACCACCCATCTTTGTCACTCTTAACATGTAATAACATGCTGTAATCATATTGATCATGATGTGTTGAGGATTCTACAAGAGAACTGTTTTTGTACAATTTAATAAACGGCTGATTGCTTTGATTTTTATCAAGTATTTGTGTTGTTTTTGTGGCATCTGATTTATAATCCAGCTGCAGGTTTAGGATAAGTCTTCTGATGGCATACAGTTAGATGTCAAGGAGACCAAAAAAAGAAAAGCTTATCAAAGATTTTGTATTCAGCGTGAGATATTCTGACAGCTAAGCAGAAAATATAAATGTTTGACCAGATTCTTGATTGATTTTTTTGTACCGTAAATATAAAAGTAGAATATGCAGTAATTTTTATTTCAGGGAATTATTATGTGTTCATTATTTCGGTTTGTGATGTTTAAGAAAAAAAACACACCAACAGTCATGATATCAACCTTAATCCAGAATCTTATTAAACCCTGAGTGATACTGAGCAGCGTAAAATCACAATGGACACAAAGGGCAGTCCATGTCTTGGGGGGCTTTCAGACCTGAAAGTTGCTGACAGTAAAACTCTGGAGCTCTGTAATGCGGTAAGTTGAGAAAGTTAATATTATGACACTTTGGCATCATTTTAATAGACACTGTGAGTCTGTGTTGATATTTATTTTGATTTTTCTATCGTACCTTCATTTCTCAGGTGAAGTCCAAAGCAGAGCAGGTGACTAGGATGAACTTCAATGTGTTCTCACCCATCACATACAAAGACCAGGTTGTGGGGGGAATGAACTATTTCATCAAGGTGATTCCTTTTCTTCGGTGTGATATTTCAAAGTCTGAACATTTAAGCTGCTGTAAATGCAGTAAGTTGGCATTTATGAGAGTAGTAGTTAAGGTGTGTCTGACAGTAAAACTCTGTTGTGTGAAGCCATCAGATGTGGCCCAATTTCACAGGAACAAAAATATTGTGTTACCTGAATAATGCAGTTCAGAACACGTCTGTCTTTACGGCTTGTTGACTGCCAGCAAACTAGAGCCAAAACTTGACATCATTTCTTTGCAGGCCCATGTTGGAGAAGAAGAATACGTCCACTTGCGTGTTTATGAAAAGCTTCTGTGTAATGGAGGAACTATCGAGCTGAATGGTATCCAGGTGTCCAAGACCCTCGAGGATGAGATTTTGTATTTTGAGCAGGATATCAAATCAAACTAAACAAAACACCAGCGCTTACAGGCTGCAGTCTGATAAAAACAGCTTTGACATGTTCTTGACTCATTCTACCACACATCTTTGTGACTCTTAACATGTAATAACATGCTGTAATCATATTGATCATGATGTTTAGAGGATTGTGAAAGAGAACTATTTTTTTTGCACAATTAATAAATGGCTGACGTGCTTTGATTTTATCAAGTATTTGTGTTATTTTTGTGGCATCCGATTTATAATCCAGCTGGAGGTCAGGGTAAGTCTTCTGACGGCATACAGGACATTCCTCCACTGACCAAAAAAGATTTTGTAGTCAGCGTAAAATATTCTGACAACTAAGCAGAAAATATAAATGTTTGACCAGGTTCTTGATTGATTTTTTGACTCAGACATTACAAAGTACCTCCTGAAGCTGTTTCAGTGCTCTGATATGATTTAGTCTGACAGCATTGTACACACACACATACACACCCACACACACACACACACACACACACACACACACACACACACACACACACACACACAAACGCGAGCACGAAACAATAACTCCATGTTAATAACAGCTGTTACACATAGATCACTGCATTGTCCCTAAACTTTGTTTGCAATATTTATTCTCAAGTGGTATTAAGGTTTTTATATGAAGCTTGAAATAAGTTTATTTACATTATATTTTTAAAGGTTTTTTGCATTTTTAATTTTATTTTATACTGTAACTAGCAGGAACCTGTGGAAATTCCGCGATGAAACAATAATATCAGACTTTTTTTTTTTCTTCCCTGTCACAAGAAAACAAACCACTGTGTGTGACGAAGCCGTAACGGCTCCGTGTGTGCGGGACGGACAAATTCAAAGACGAAGGCCGCTTCGGCGTGACAGTCCTGCCATCCAAGTAGACCCCAGCTTTGTAAGTTCGGTCCTGGTGAATAAAGCATCGGGGTTCCCCACACGACAACGTGAGGTCAGTCACAATCAAAGAATTGACGAAGCCAAAACGGCTTCGTAAGTGGGAGACATGGACAAATGTGAAGACCGGAGCTAATTTGGCTACTGGCCCAAACTTTCGGGTAGACATCGGAAGCGTGACAGCATGAGGTTTTCAAGTGAGCTCATTCAAATACTGTATATAGTAGGATAGATGATCCTCATGAGGAAATTTTTTCTATTCTCATGTGTATTTATATGTTATTGTGTTGTTTTTAATGTAGTTTGTGTATTCCACATTGCATGAAAAAGCCAAACAAATAAAAAAACAACCCCCCACAACAACAAATATTTGCGACACTTGAACAAAAATATTAGATTTTTGTCTTTCCTGTGAACATAGCTAAAGTAGTTGTATTTGATTTTGTCAATGGTTATTTCTTCATTCATTCTCTCAATCTGCTTCATCTGCCTTCGCGGGTCGTGGGGTGCTGAAGCCTATCCGAGCTTCAACACATAAAACTGCTTTTTGATTGCTTTTTACTTTATTTTGTTATTCAAGTCACTTCATGGAAAAATTAGACATAATTTCTTGATTTCTTGCAAAGATCTGAAGTTACAACACGAAGAAGAAAATTAAGTTCCATCCATGATAAGATTAATTAATCACCAACTAATCTTATTAATTATTAATCTAATCATTAAGATTCATCACAAGATTTGTGAGAAATGACCTGCATGAGCGTTTTTTTTCTGCAAACTTTGATAATTTAGGAGGAAGTCTTTGGTTCTGCTTTTCTCTGGAAACTTAAGATTTGTTTGGTGTGTGTCCATGAAGTTTTGACTCTTAGCATAAAATCATTAAAAACTATAGTCAATAATGGCCAGTGCTGCTTTTTTAAAAGAGGAAGTAGAAATCAAAATATCATGCAACATACTTCCACTAATCCTACTTTATGTTTTGGATGATTACGTCTGTTGCACTGTAGACGATCCTTTCCACTTCTTTTTTATTTGGTTCATCACATGACAGACAGGTTTTAATCAGATGCCACACCTCAGACTGTACCACGATATTCATATTAGAGGTGAATAAAGAGGAATGTTAAAATATATTTGAGGAAATATTATTTGTACGATAATTATAAAAGTAGAATATGCAGTCAATTTTATGGCAGGGAATTATTATGTGTTCATTATTTTAGTTTACGATGTTTAAAAAAACACCCACAGTCATAGTATCAACCAAAACACAGAATCTTATAAAACCAAGATTCACTGGTTTGTCCTGTGATTTGACAAATATTGAGCAGCGTAAAATTACAATGGACACAAAGGGCAGTCCATGTCTTGGGGGGCTTTCAGACCTGAAAGTTGCTGACAGTAAAACTCTGGTGCTCTGTAACGCGGTAAGTTGAGAAAGTTAATATTATGACACGTTGGCATCATTTTAATAGACACTGCGATTCTGTGTTTAGATTTATTTTGATTCTGCTGTTGTATCTTCATTTCTCAGGTGAAGCTCCAGGCACAGCAGATGTCTGGGATGAATTTTGAGATGTTCTCACCAATCAACTACAAAGACCAGGTTGTGAGTGGGACGAACTATTTCATCAAGGTAATTGCTTTTCTTCCTTGTGACATTTCAAAGTCTGAACAACTAAAATGCTGTAAAAAAGCTCAATACTATTCATTAACTTGGCGTTTATGAGGATAGTAGTTAAGGCGTGCCTATCCAAAGTATCTTGCCATGGTAATCCAGTCAGTATTTGCCTAAAAATTCTGTTCATGTGTCGTATGAGGCCATCAGATGTGGCAGAATCTTTTCTGAATATGGTTAAATGCAGTGTTCTTCCTCTTGGAAGTGGTGGATAATTGTGGACGAGTTTATTCTCAAATATATAATATCACGAAGACGGGTCTCTTTAAACCTGAGGAGACGCCCATGGTGTGTGTGTGTGTGTGTGTGCGCGCGCGCGTGCGTGTGTGTAAGGTGTGTTACCTGAAGAATGCAGTTCACAACACGTCTGTCAAGCTTGTTGCCTTGCCAAAAAGCCAGAGACAAAACTTTGCTCTTCCTTACAGGTAAAGGTTGGAGAAGGAGAATATGTCCACTTAAGTATTTTTGAACCGCTTCTGTGTGCTGGAGGAGCTATCCAGCTGTCTTCTATCCAGACTTCCAAGACTTTTGAAGAAGAAATTGAGTATTTTTAGGGTACTAAACCAAACTAAGCAACACACCACAGTGCTTGCAGGGTGCACTCTGATAAAAACAGCTTTGACCTGTTCTTGACTCATTCTACCACGCATCTTTTTTCACACTTAACATGTAATAACATGCTGTAATCATTTTGATCATGATGTTTAGAGGATTCTAAAATGTAGCAATTCTTTATACAATAATAAATGTCTGATCTGTTGTGATTCTATCGAGTGTTCATTTCTGTGACATCAAGTTTTTAAACCGCTTGAACGTCAGGACAAGGCTTTCAATGACATATTTTTGGATGTTGTGAGGGTAATTATGTTTCACTATCATGTGTTCTGCATGTTAGTCATGTGATTCATGAATCAGTGCTCATTTCCTGTGTTCTTGGAACTTCCTTTCAGATTTTTGGTTCCTCTTGCAGCCAGATGAATAAGAACCACACAAAAACAGTTGATCACTCCTCATCAATTTACTTCTAGTTGATTATTTCAAGGTCTTAATTCATGGTTTTCATTATGTCCAATGTGCTTCTTTTAAGAACATGTTCTTGCTGTATTCGACCGAATCCATCTTGCTCTCTTATTTAGGCGTCCGTCCTTAGCAAAAGTCAGATAAATTCAAAAGTCAGTCATTCTGACCAGCAAGATTCAAGAAAAAAATCATGTAAACATAGAGTAAATAATGACAAATAATATTTCCGGCAAGTAATTTAACAGTCACCATTGTAAATGATAGGATTCAATATATAACGGAGTGTACAAAATTTACAATATTGAAATATAACCATTAAATTATTTTCAGACTGGAGTCATCTCAATCTCTCATTTCTCTGTACTTGATGTACTGTATTTGTTTGTGTGGTTTGTCCAGCAGATGTCCTCAGCTCCAAGATTTTCATCCCACCCAACAAAGTTAAAGCCACAGCTGGAGACTCATTGGATTTATTCATCTACATTAACCTGTCATTTATTGATTTGATTAAGCGATTTACAAATGAAAGTTGATTGATTGATTGAATTAATTCAGTTAAACAGGGAATGTTGTCTTCCTTTTATTGCAAACCTTTCTGTAAAACGTAATTGTACATCTTCCTGACCGTCAATCTGATAATGTCTTTAGGAGGTGATAAGGTAACATCCTTCAACTTAAACAAAGTTCATGTCACGGTTTAGTATTTCTGTCATGTTGCTCTGCAGTGCTGGAGTGCTGCAGCAGGAAGGGCCAAACTTGTGGGCTATAGGATACTTTCTACTCCTGTCTGCGCCTTGCCTACTCTACACTTAAACTTCCAGCTTTCAATGAAAACAGATGCATTCCTTCTGTCTCCTGTTTTCCTGTTCTAACTCTCTCTAAAATGACAAGAGCAAAAGGATTTTGATTCTAAAATGGTAAAAGGAAAAGGAAAAGCAGGGGAGTTTGATGAGATAAAGGCTTTGCTAGTTAAAATAATGGATAAGTCAAATAATGAATTCCTAAAAGAGTTAAGGAAGGCCATAAAAGAAGTGAAGCAGCTTCAGAAAAATATGGAAGAGAAAGACCAGCACATTGTTGCCTTGGAACAGAGAATGAACAATATGGAACAGTTCATCGTCAACTGAAGACGATTGGGTTGATCAACAACATCTGGATGAACAGCTGCAAGATCTTCAAAACAAAAAGGCTTTTTCCGGAACAGATGAAAACAATCATGATCAAGAGTGCTGACGAGCTGCAAAATACAATCAATAAATTAAGCCCAAAAATACTTTATTGATCCATCAAACAGGGATCAAACTATCCAACTGAATAAAGAAAAATAACATCAAACACAAATTAGGACATTAACTTTGTTTTTATCAAAGTTAAAATAGCCTTAATTACTGCATTGTGGGAAATGTGGTTTTTGGTCAAAGCATGCTTTTAAACTTTTTGTTTTTAGACACAAAAAAAAAAGAATAAATAAAAATAATTTTTAAAAAAGCTGCTCTGAACTTATTGCTTCACATATCTATTCCAAGTGTTGTTGTTTTTTCAGGGGACCTGAACTACGATATGTTAAATCCTCTATTGGTTTTACGGTTAAAAAATTATTCTGTGACTCTGTCCCTGATTGTGCTGCTCCGTACCAGGTATGGCACAAAATTTCTCTAATCCCTGATATGGAAGATACATGTTTCAGAACTTTATTCAGCACTACTTACAACAATCATGCACCCCTCAAAAGGATCTAAGTAAAAATCCACCTCAGCTCCTGCTTTAGTCCTGATTTCTCTTAGCTTGTTTGCCAAAAATACAATCTATTGCATTGAGCAAAGACTTTTAACAAATCTGACTGGCAGTCATGCAAGGCAACGCAAAAAAATTGTACTTAGTCTAATAGATAGACAAAATCCACATACTTCAAACAGGAACTGACTATTAGCCTTGAGCCCAAAAATTCTGGAACTTTAGTATTATGGAAAACAAGAATATGCCTTCCAATCTCCCCACCAGAATCAAATTTGATGGTGTTGTTGCCACTGAAACTAACACAGTCTACCACACATTTGGCTAAAATTATTGCTTGTAGTCAGGCACACGTGTTTAGTTGGACTGTTTGCAGTCCGAGAAAAAGTTTACTTTACAAGCTGCAGATCGGTGAGCAGGCTGAGACAAATCAATGGTGAATTGCAAGCAAACACTCGGCCGTACAACTGTGATGATGATGACAATAATGATAATGATGAATATCAGCCCTCTCCGTTCTTCATCGAGGGTAGAAAAGATGTCTATATCATGACAAAGGTACTCTTTCATCTGTTAGTTACGGGGTCAAATCCTCAGAGCAGCTGTTGATATGGATCTGGGGTCATCCTGGTGTCGGTTAAGGTTCAGCTGTGGGAGGAGCTGTCCTCAAAATGTCAGTCAATGACTCTTCAGGAAAATCCCGCAATACTGTCAGGACTGCATACAGGAACAATACACACTACTGAATTACATTGTGAGTTGCTGTGATGAAATTAATGCAGGTTAAATAATCTTGAATTGTGTTTTATTGGTGTGCTTTTTGTTTCAGAAATGCTTTGATGATTTTGTATTTTTAATGACCACTATTATGTCATTTTGTTCTCAACATTACCGGTGTGCTTTAGAAAAGATTTCCAGCTTGAATCATTTGTTCAAAAAGGTCTGATATGTTATTTAAATGTTTTCTTAATTTTTGAGCAGCAGGTTTACCAGCATATTTGGCTTTGGGTCATAAGACAAGTGAAATTCACTCTAAAGATGTAATCCTCCAAAGATGAGATGTTTGCGTTTAAACTCTTACAAAATTTAACATATGGATACTGTATGTAATGTCCACATATATGACACACTGTAATGTAGGTGTGGTATGAAAACCACCTTATCTATTGGCAGTTGTCTTAGAGTCAATGATTGATCTATATGCCCCATTTCTCATGCAACATATGTCTTACAACTCTGCCAGGTGCTTGGATATCAAGGAAGTGGCAAGGGTAATCAACCAGTCTAATATGGCTGTCAACATCCCAGGAGTAATAGTGATGGTGGTTTTCTACCTGCTGGTCCTTGGGACTGGCATCTGGGCTTCCTTCAAGTCCAAGAAGAAACAAAAGAAAAGTGCAGCCACTGGAATGGACATGGCCCTGCTGGGAAACCGGAGCATTAACTGGATGGTGGGGATCTTCACAATGACAGGTAAGGAGGGCATAGCTTATAGGACTTTTTGTATATATATATATATATATATATATATATATATATATATATATATATATATATATATATATATATATATATATATATATATATATATATATATATATATATATATATATATATATATATATATATATATATATATATATATATATATATATATATATATATATATATATATATATATATATATATATATATATATATATATTCATTCATTCATTCATCTTCTAACCCGCTTAATCCGCAAACGCAGGTCACGGGGGAGTCAGGGGGCAGTCTCAGGGCGTGAGGCGGGGAACACTCCGGGCACGACGCCAGTGCACCGCGGAGCCACATAGAAACAAACAATCATTCACACACACACTCACTCCTATATATATATATATATATATATATATATATATATATATATATATATATATATATATATATATATATATATATATATATATATATATATATATATATATATATATATATATATATACATCTGTGTATGACTGTGAACACCGCACTTTTCAATGACATATCTTCAATAACTTGCCATATTTGTGGATGACAATTGTTTGCAAACAAAGGAAGTACATGCCAATCTAAAACAAGGACATTTCTGGCAGTCAATGATGGTTCCTATCGATAAAATTCAGGATGCTCTTGAATTCTTGTGGTTATCCATGAGATGATTCCATGTCTGCTAATCTATCCTGCAGCTACATGGATCGGAGCAGGCTTCATTGTTGGTACAGTTGAACTGGTGTGCACACCCTCCATGGGATTAAGCCGGGCCATGATAGTGTTCCTCTCATACAGCTTGTCTTTTATCATTGGTAAGACTTTTAGATCATATCTTTATTTTATATGTTTAACATAAAAATTAGACCTTGATAATCATTAAAAAACGAATTATTAGATTATTAAAAATGTAAATGTTAAATGTGTTCTCAACCATTTGTTATTAGGTTTTATTCACCTTTCTTACATGCTAAACGTTATTTTATTTTTAATTAATTTTTGCATAGGAAGAAGATTTTATGTGTCTCTGTCCCAGAAGTCAAGATAGAAGTCCTCGGGCGGGACTAAATAGTGATATTTTTTCCAATGACTATTGCGTTTCAAGGCAATGAAGAAAAAAAAAGTTACATGCAGTTCCAATTACAGTACTTTAAAGTGAATGAAAGCTTGTTTTAGGGGAAGCTGAGCTTCCCTTGTAGTTGTAGACAAATCTCTGAAATATCTATTAACTACAAAAAGGCATAAAGACAAAGGTCATACCAGTGGTATCCACAACACAGTATGTAAGTCTGAAGTCAGGGCTACATTATTATTTGTTTATTGTGTTGTCTTCTAAATTCTGTCTCTTAAATTTTATACGTCTGACGAAATGAAATGAATGACATGAAAATGTCCTGTGTTCGTGCATAATAAGTGTGGAAATCACTGATCTTTAAACCTTAAGTGTTATTTTACTTCCAATTGTTATTGCTCCTGGTATTATTTTCTTATTTTTTCATGTTCTTTTCCTTTAATGAAGGTGGCCTGGTGTTTGTTAGACCAATGAGAGAAAGAAACTGTTTGACGATGCTTGACCCTTTTACTATCAAGTACGGAAAAGAAGTAACAGCTGGACTGAGCCTGCTTTCGGTTGCTTTAGACGTGGCCTGGGTGGCATCAATTCTGAGTTCTTTAGGTAGGGACTGTCTGCCTGTCTCTTTGTCTGTTCGGCCATCCGTCCATCCGTCTGTCCGTCTGTCTGTCCGTCTGTCTGTCCATCCATCCATCCATCTGAATTTGTTTGACAGGAGGAACCATGAGTGTTGTCCTGGATTTGTCTTTCTCTCTTTGCATCTGGATCTCTTCTGCTGTTGCCGTTATCTACACACTAATGGGGGGTCTCTACTCTGTGGCCTACACAGATATAATACAGCTTATCCTCATATTCATTGGTTTGGTGAGTTGGTTTGAATATTTATTATTTAAATGTGTTTAAGTAAACAGGTGTTAGGGTGGCAGTAGCAGGGTGGTAGAAGCTCAGTCCACTAAGTCGTGGGTCGGGGTCTGGAGAGTGGCTAGTTCAAGACCTATATCGGGCAAAAGATTTTGTGGAGTGAACTGGCAGTGGGAGGTGCCAGTTCACTGAGCACTGCCAAGGTACCCTTGAGCAAATCATTATTCCTTTTATAAGCTGCTCCTTGGAGCGCCCCACAAGGGAACAGTGTGTGTGTGTGTGTGTGTGTGTGTGTGTGTGTGTGTGTGTGTGTGTGTGTGTGTGTGCGTGCGTGTGTCTGTGGGCCTGTACCTCATATACATATGCTTGTGACAATTGACTAAAGGGAAAAACTGATTTTTCTTATGGGGGAACGAAAAAATTATTTCATTATTTCATTATTAAAAGGCTCAGATTTGTTTGAAAGCATCATTTGTATTTTTTTTTTGATTCTCAGATCATCTGTGTTCCCTTTGTGTTGATGAGTCCTTACACCATGGACATCAGTCAGACGCTGACAAACAACACCTTACACGCTCCCTGGATTGGTCAACTAGAGCTGAAAAACATCTGGATAATAATTGATGACTTTTTATTTTTTGTAAGCAGGCAATAACATGTACTTTATCACAAAAAATTCACACTATTGTCTTCATACATCTCCGTAAATAAAGGTAGATATTCCGCAGTAATAATTCAATTAAGCAACTAATTGTTTTACTTTAAAGACACTGGGAGGTTTGGGATACCAGAGCTTCCACCAGAGAACCTTGTCAGCTTCTTCTACATCCAGCGCCAAGCTCACTTGTTTTGTTGCTGCTTTCCTCTTGCTGGTATTTGCAATACCTCCTGTGCTCATCGGAATGGCCGCTGCATCCACAGGTAATAATGATGCACCTTTAAGAATAGAATAGAATGGAATAGAATGCCTTTAATGTCATTATAAACAGCAAAGGCAATTCAGGATGTAAAATAAAGAAATCTTAAGGTCCCATATTTTACTTTTTAATCAAGTTCATACTGCTGTCAGATTCCCAGCTACACTGAATTCAACATGTGTCGTCCCAAACTGAACTGTCAGAACACACTGTTTCAGCCTCACCCCACCACCGACTACAATAATCCCTTGCTTATTCGAGCTTCAGGATGTGTGGCTTCACTACATTGCGAATATTTAAAAATGTTTGTATTTTATATATTGTCCTCGATGAGATAAAACTTACGTTACACAAGGGAGAGAGCGAGAGGCAAGGAGCAAGTGTCTCCCATGAGCTGTAGTCTAGTGAGACCGTACACGTATGCTATTGGCTGACAGCATCCATGTGTGCATTCCTCTTGGTATCTATCATCTTTCTATCTATATATCTGTCTGTCTGTCTGTCTGTCTGTCTGTCTGTATCCATGTAAATTCCCCTTATGGCAACCCACACAGAGCAGCACCGCTTCATATAAGCATCACCAACACCTATCTCCCTCATTTGACCTCATCTCATCTTTATGCAGGAAAATCATGTCAGTCATATAATAGTGTGCACACATTGTTGGTGTGTGATTGTTGCTGAGTCAATTTTTCATCAACCAGTAGATATGCAAAATCTTCATGTGCATAATTAATTATTTAGTCATGCAATTTCAAACCCATTTTGTATGATTAACAGGGAAAAAGAATTGTTGTATATTGTAAACACGTTGGACATTAATAAAATAAGTTGTGTATTTACAATTTTCCTTGTTTTGTGCCCACGTCTCAGACTGGAACCAGACTACCTACGGTTCTCCGTCTCCATATGAACGTGGAGAAAATGCTCGAGTTCTGCCTATTGCCATGCAGCACCTCACGCCAGCCTTCATCTCAGCTGTTGGCATTGGTTCTGTTGCAGCTGCTATGATGTCATCAGCTGATTCTGCTTTGCTTTCTGGAGGTTCTGTCTTCACCGCCAATATTTACAGGACCATCCTGAGACCCCAGGTAGAAAACAAAAACAAAAACACAAAAACAAAAAAAGGCACAGAAAGGGATTAGCAGTAACACCAAGCACTGGCTACCAGTGGACAGAGCAGTCCACTGCGACAAAGTTTTGCCAGAACAATCAATCAGACATTGCATGGTTGACTACAAAAAAGTTCTTGAAGACGTTTCGTCTCTGAGAGACGAAACGAGAGACGAAATATCTTCAAGAACTTTCTTAACGTCCAGTGGATTGACTTAAACAGCTTTTGGATAACCATGACCTGGATAACTGAGAACCTACACAGACACTACAAAAAAACTTCCACACACATGGAAAAATGACTCACTGGTCAACACTACGAGCATCTACAGCAATTATGTGGGGATTTAAGTCAGATTGGACAAATGACAGGATGATCAGGCCTAAAGGATTGAAACTACAAGGGAGGGGGTATGTAGGAGACACTCAAGAAAGGTGCCAGTGTCTCAGGATCCCAGTAACAGCAAACAGACAGCATGGTAGTTAACCACAACCAAATACCTCCAGGCAAGTACTAAAAAGTCATCTGAATGATAAGAACAAAGTCAAAGGCATCAACAAGTGGACAGACAGACAGGCAGACAGACAGACACAGACAGACAGACAATTCATTTATCATGAAGTAATTCGCTGGATGTCATCCATCCCTAAGTATGCATTGCTAGTCATGTTGAGCCCTGCTACGATCACAAACTGGCCAAAAGAGTGAATAGAAGCCACAGATATCAAGACAGGAAAGCTCCTCACCATATATACAGTATGTTAAGTGGAAGACAAAGACCATGAACTCGAGAGTTCAGGGTCTTGATGAAACATGATGAAACATTGAAAAGCCAAGAGTACATCAAGAAGATTGCCCCACAGGATGAACATGTAAGTGAGTGTCACAGGCAGCAGAAATCTGATGACAGATAGGAGGAAGAAAGGCACACAACATAGTAGCCCAAGCCCCTACATGGCTTGTATCACCATCAAATAGAAGAAGTTTCTCATATCAATAAAACCTATCAATGAAAACCTACCAAAATCCTAGACTGACAGCAACATCTGAAAGAAAGATGAAAAAGTTTAAAAGAACCAATGGTTGAAAGAACACCTGGAACAGATAAAAATCAGGGGAGTCGTGTAGTCGTAGGTGCAGTCAGGACAGCGACCCCTAAGCTGAAAGTGGCTAAGCTGAAAGCAGTTTCCATGGAACACCAACTGAAGCCTCAGTCAAGAAAAGCACAGTTCTAGGAAAACCTAACATATTGCACAGAACCAAACTCCCAAGTCTTGAGGACATGACCCGAGCTTGAGGACGACACAGATACCACCAGGATATGCAGTATATCTGTCTGTCTGTCTGTCTGTCTGTCTGTCTGTCTGTCTGTCTGTCTGGCTGTCTGTCTGTCTGTCTGTCTGCCTTTTGGTTTTTATTTATTCTGTTTTATTCTCCTCTTCAGGCATCAGACAGAGAGAATGAGTGGGTGGTTCGTGTGTCTGTAGTGGTCGTGGGTCTGGTTGGAACGTCTCTCACCATGCTGAATAAGAGCATCCTGGTGTTTTGGCTCTTTAGTAACGAAGTGGCCTACATCACAGTCTTCCCTGAACTCTTCTGTGTCCTCTTCTTCAGCATCTCCAATGGTTACGGTGCTATAATGGGTGTACTGGTGGGATTGGTGTTGAGACTGCTGAGTGGAGACACATCACTAGGATTAGAACCAGTCATCCACTTCCCAGGATGCACTCTTGAGGACGGTGTTTACGTTCAGTATGCTCCTGTTAAGACTATCTCCATGCTGGCTGCAATTGCTTCCATCTTGTTGTTCTCGTATGTGGCTTCTATCCTCTTCAACAAAGGTGTTCTTCCTGAGAAGTGGGATGTGTTTAAAGTGAAAGCCCGGCACTCACCAGTACCACTTACACCAGTAGGTGGCGCCACAGGGGACAATGAAAATGAGGCATTGAGTAACAACATATTTTCTGAACAAAGGCTACACAACTGAAGATTCGCAAGATTAAATTTTTTGTGTGTTCAGAGGCATCTGTTTCCTTAATGTATAATATAGATCAGTTATAAATACCGTTAAGTAGTGTTGTAAAAAGTTGCTGATATGAAATATTTGAAATGATTGTTCTCTGTCTACATTTTCATTCAAGTGTTTTTTGCTATTGTCATGGAAAATTTCTTTCGACTAAACAAGGAGACAATCACTAATACTGAAACGAGAATAAAGAAGTGGAAAACTAAGGCCCCGTCCACACGATGACGGATTTTTTGAAAACGCAACTTTTCTGTTGATAGACATATACTTTAATTAGCCCAAAGGAAATTCATGTTGCGTTTACACCTTCCGTCCACACGGCAACGCAGATATCCGGAACGAAAACGTAACTTTTTAAAAACGCTGGCCGAGGTGGATTTTTTTAAAAAACGCTGGGTCTGCGTTGTCGTGTGGACGGTGTATCCGCAACTTTTTAAAAACGCTGATGTCTTGCCTGCGACGAAAACCGCTGTGACGTCATATTTATGGGCCCATGTGTTGTGACAACAAAACACGGAGGACTCCTATTGGATAAAATTTCAGTCAATACTGCCACCACATGGTGTGGCATGCTTATAGCCGTCTTCGAAAACGCAATGGTGCGTTTACGTGTGGACGGAGATTTTTTTAAAAACGCTGTCGTGTGGACACAAATCGTTTTCGATGTGTTTTTAAAAAGTTCAGTTTTTAAAACAATCCGTCATCCTGTGGACGGAGCCTCAGATTTTTTTTTGTAATTTTACTCAAAGCTTTGGACTCAATTCACACAAGCAGAAGGCTGGTTCAGATGAGTGAGTGAAGAATATAATGTCTGTGCATCCTTTATACCATTGTGACACAGCGAGTTCTTACACCTATGCAAAATTGATGTGTTTGGACCTGATCTGAATTTAAGTGTAATTTAAGTGAAATAATTTAAAGTGCATCATAAATTGTCTTAACTAATCATGAAGATTAACACAGGGTAACACAATGGTTAATATCTGACTATACAAGCAACAGCAAACTTTCACAAAAAACATAGTATTTTGCAGAGAAACTGTTGCTGTTAATTGGGTTGAAAATGAATAAAGCATTTTAAAAAAGAGGAAAAAATTAAGAAAAATATCATGCCCTACTAAAATTACTCTTGATTTAGGTTGGAACCCGGAATGAAAAAAGTTCCAGTGTGGATGTCAAAGAAATGTTCAGATTAAATATCAAACAAAAAACACTTTAAACTAATGTTAAATTATAAAACACAAAAGCAGAATAATTTGTTACTTGCAAAGTTTGTATTGGACTTTGCAGATTGTGAATTTTTGAATACTGTACTACAAAATGCATAACGATCATGACTGAAATTCGACAAAAACGGATCAAACGTTGTGACTGTCAGTAAATATGAATGATGAAGCTGATTTATCACACAGCTGTAACCGTTTGTTCTTTGTTTCTAAAGGAGTTGGTGCACATTCCCACACTCCCTTTTTCACATTCTGACATGCCTGTTTCTACAGACACACCTCACATTTCTTTCTGTCTCAGAACTATAGCTTTCTGTCAATAAATTAATATTTAATGTTCATCAAATCTGCTGTACGTCACACATGTATACAAAGCTTTTTTTGAGACCATCCAACCAACCAACCAATCAACCAACCAACCAACCAACCAACCAACCAACCAACCAACCAAACACATCAATTTTGAAAGTAGTACCTGACTAGTGCATAGACTAGTCAGGTACTAGTAGTCTACACACTAGTCAGGTACTACTAGTGCAGAGACTAGTACCTGACCGTGGATCAAAGCTAGTGATTTGATCTACCTATGCATTAGCTTTGATCTATGGTCTTACTCGCACTGGCCTTCTCCCTTGTGTTTCTATTCTATCCGGTTCCTGAGCGTACAAAAGTTGAAATTTGACCTTAATCCAGTTTTCTCAAGGTCATCATCTCATTTTCATTCCCTTTGCCGCCCGAGTAATATGCTTTTTGTTTCATCTTTCTATCTGCAACGGTTGTGAAGATATTCGGTGGACATACGAATGAATGGAAAAACACTGGAACACTGACGATTACAATACATCATCGCTTTAAAGCAGGATGAAAAAATAGGTATGCCAATACTCATGCTAACAACAACAACAACAACAACAACAACAACAACAACAACAAAGAGTCTGATCCCAGAAGTTGCAGGTTTTCTGGAACACACAGGATTCCTAAAACAAAGTAAACACAAAGCCAGGTCAAAGAAATGTTGTGACAAGTCATCTGGCTTGAATTAGCTAATGCCTACAGGCACATTCCCAACAATGTAATCAGGATAGTTGTGAAACACTTTCACAAATTCAGATCAAGCAACGGGATGATTAGCAGCTTCATGGAAGGGAAAGGAGATGAGAAAATCAGACAAAGGCTATAGTCCTCCAAACATTTGATGCTTGAGTTTCAAATTACACAAAATTTCACATATTACTACCCCATGTCCACATTTAAGACAAACTGTAACGACACAACAGTAGGCATGGTATTAAAACCACCTTTTCCACAGAAGGTTGTCCTACATACAATGAGGAATCTGATTCGACACTTTCACTAGTGAAATTCCATCCCTCATATGAGTCAGACAGTCAATCACTTTGCTATTAGGAAGTACAAAGGCAGACAGTTTAACATGGCTGTTAACATCCCAGGAGTAATAGTGATGGTTGTTTTCTACCTGCTGGTCCTTGGGACTGGCATCTGGGCTTCTTTCAAGTCCAAAAAGAAACAAAAGGAAAGTGCAGCCACTGGAATGGACATGGTCCTGCTGGGAAACCGGAGCATTAACTGGATGGTGGGGATCTTCACAATGACAGGTGAGGAGAGCATAGTTTACGGGACTAGTATCTAAAGCGTATTCTATAAATTCCTCAATATTAAGGGGCTTATTTCTTACAGTATGGAATATGTTGGATCAATATGTAACATGTTTTATATATATTTTTCTTTCCATGGATGTAATTATTTTGAACAAAGTATGATCTTAGCTGTAGCATTAGATTGTATTCAAAAGCCAAGTAAAAGACATGATTAAGAACCTCACTGAGGCATTGTCCTTTTTTGCCAGTGTACATTTCCATCAGTGATATACTGTACAGCTGTGTGATGTTTTGAAATTTCTTGTGCTGCAGTTGTGGAAAATTTAATCCAATTTCTTTGATTGTGCCCAATGTGATTCCACAGATATCAATCCAACTGAAATGTGCCCCCAGTTCCATGAGTTGTTGGTGTGATATTGTAACTAAACTCATCAAGACCATTTTTTTCCTTTCAGTTTTTGGTTTATGCCAGACCTGTGGTCCTTGACAAGCAATGCATATCTTCAGTTCTTTAGGAGATATTGCACAAGTAGCTTCATATTAAAGCTTGTGAGGATGTGTTGCATGTCAGTGTTGTAGCAGAGAGTTAAACCAACTTTCTGTGAACCAGCCCATACTGCGCTTGGTAAGCAGTCTCTTTGGGTGTGTCCAAAGTCACTTGAAAGAAAGAATAAGTCAACTGTCCCTTTTATAAACTAGCATAGCAAACTATCAGTGTCATCTTATTGAAAAGGAAGACGAGAAAGTCACCAGGCAAGACTGATTTCATCAAGTATGACAGATTGCACTATACAAAATGTAAATACAAGTATTCCAGAGTCTGTATACAAAGGTTGAAATGGCTCATTAGCTGCCTACGTTGACCTTTTCAATAATTTTCAAAGTCTGATGAGTGAAAGTGTTTTTTTGTTGTTGTTTTTAAATGGGAATCATCAGCATTCATAATTGAGGGCAAGGTTTTGCAGATTTCCATGACTCAAACTTTCAAACGTTAAACATTAAAGTTGTTTAAGTGAATCCACTGGACTTTAAGACTTTCTTGAAGACCTTTCACCACTTATCCAAGCCTCTTGGCTAAGAGGCTTCTTCAGTTCTAATGGTGGTTGGTCTTGTCTCAGCATATGTGTTCAGTGCTATTCATATTCTAAAGAGCAGTGTCAAGACCTGTCTGGCTCCTCTACAATGGTCGATGGGAGTACCAGGAGGTGTCAAAGGGTGGACAAAGTTTCATTTAGCCTTTGTATTCTAATGGTGGTCACTAGCATGCTCATGATCATGGTAATGGTAATCATTAGCATGCTTGTGCTAATGGAGGTCATTTGCATGAGCCACTCCCCTTGGCCTATCTCTTGAGAAGTTCTTTTCAGGAGTTTTGAAAGAACCTGATAGTGAATCGGCGAAAAACGATTTCACAGACCCTCTACCCCCCCCCCCCCAAAAAAAGGTGGCTTCTTCACTTCCCTGTCCATAATTTGAACATTGGTATCCTGAAATGAGTATCCCTCTTCCAAAAGGCTAAAAAAGACTGCCGAGTACTGTCCTGATGAGTTGACTCTTCTGTGTTGAGCCATTCGCTTGTGGGAAACCAAAAACAGAAAATGCGAAACTTTTCTATAGTCTGTTGTGTAGACAGTAGTAAGGTATGGAATGTTCACGCTCAAGTATGCACCTGCCTAAATACATAGGGGAAACTAAAACAAGAAAATGCCTAACTTTATTAGAGTCCTCTGTCTAGACAGTAGACTGTCTAGACAAGGTGAGGAATGCTCCCTGCAGTGAGGAATGCTTAACTACATGGGGGAAACTAAAACAAGAAAAAGCCTAACTTCATTACTGTACCCTATGTAGACAGCTCAGATGATTTCCCTTATGTAGACATCTGAGCATTCTTCGTTCAGTTCAGTGTATTGATTTTACTGATAATCATGACCTGGGTAAATGAGAACCTACACAAACAACAGTGTTGAGAGTAACTGGGACATGATTGCAGTCTGAAGAGGAAACATGTCCATAGTCTGACATGAGTAAAACAACTGAGAAAATTGAGACGAAACTAAGATCACATGAGCTTTACTCTACAGTTCATAGTATATATGATTATTATGGATTGCTGTAATGTCAAGCATAAATTTAGAAACTGCAGAAAAATGCTTATGATAATCCAGTACGTAGTTTTAATTGTAATTGCAGTGCTTTTGGAGTGTTTGCTATTACAATAACATGCTGGCCATCTTTCAAAGTAATTTTGTGTGGAGATAATTGATCAATGGATTATTTTACTTTCAGAAAAAAAACGGTTCAATCAAAAATTCAATCTGCACCTAACTTCTTCTCTTCAGAGTTCCTGCTTTAAAAACCTGCCACCACACAACCATCTTAACACTTAACAAAATTTTCATTCTCCTTCAAGCGAGAAATTATCTATAAAATTGTTTTCTGTTGACTTTTTTATCCTGCAGCTACATGGATCGGAGGAGGCTTCATTGTTGGCACAGTTGAATTGGTGTGCACACCCTCCATGGGTCTAAGCCGGGCCATGGTAATGTTACTATCATGCAGTGTGTCTTTTATTACTGGTAAGACTTTAATATCATATCTGATGGGATATTGCATGTGTGAATGTTTGACATCACAGTTATAGTCTGACAATCATTTAACACATTAAATTGGATCTTTTCTCAACCATATTCACATTTTATCATGGTAAAACACATATCCTCGCATGAGTACAAAATAGAAGAGAGACAAACAGGTTGTGTCAGTGACATTCAAAAATCCTGTCGAGTCGAGGTCTAGGTTATGTAGCATGTTTCCCCTTGTCTTCTGTCTTTGTAAAATTTCACAAGGCTGAAGAAAATAGTAACAAAATTGTCTTGTGTGGGTGCATGATGAATGCTGTTGATATAGGAGATCGTCACTCTTTGAATGTTATTTGCCTTGTGATTGATTTTCGTTTACCATTACATTTTTGTAATTGTTTTGTGTTTTTTCTTTGAATGAAGGCGGCCTGCTGTTTGTCAGACCAATGAGAGAAAGAAACTGTGTGACGATGCTCGACCCTTTTCATATCAAGTATGGAAAAGTAGTAACAGCTGGACTGAGCCTGATTTCAGTTGTTCTTGACTTGACCTGGGTGGCAACAACACTGAGTTCTTTGGGTAGGATTGCAGTCATCCTCATTTGAGTTGGTGTGAGAAAAAAAATCTACTAATACACGGTACGAAAAGTATTCAGAACCCATTTAAAATGTTCACGCTGTTATATAAATCATACAAGTAAATTTTTTTCCTCATCAATTTACACACAGCAGCCCATACTGACAGAAAACAGAATTGTTGACATTTTTGAAGATTTATTAAAAAAGAAAAAATGAAATATTATTCAGTAAGTAAGTATTCTCAGAACCTTTATTCAGTATTTAGTAGAATCACCCTTTTGAGCTAATGCATTCATGACTCTTTTTGGGATTTATGCCACAAATATTTTATACCTGGGTTTGGGGATCCTCTGCCATTCGTCCTTGTAGATGCTCTCCAATTCTGTCAGGTTGGATTTTGAACGTTGGTGCACGACCATTTTGTTGGCCCCTCCGGAGATGCTCATTTGGGATTAAGATAGAGCTCTGGCTGGGCTGTTCAAGAACAGTCACAGAGTTCTTTGTTATTTTAGCCGTGTGCTTATGGTCTTTGACTTTTTTGGAAGGTGAACCATCAGCCTTTGGATATCTCTGTACTTGACCATGTTCATCTTTCCTTCGACTGCAATCAGTTTTCCTGTCTCTGCAGCTGTAAAATACCCCACAGCATGATGTTGCCACCACAATGCTTCACTATTGGGGCTGTGGTTTTGTTAACACATACCTTAGAAGTCCAAAAGGTTCTTTCTTGCTCTCATCAGACCAGAAAATCTTATTTCTCACCATCTTTGAGTCATTCAGGTATTTTTTAGCAAACTCCATGCAGGCTTTTATGTGTCTTGCACTGAGGAGAGGCTTCTGTTGGGCCACTCTGCCATAAAGCCCCGACTCGTGGAGGGCTGCAGTGATAGCTGACTTTCTAGAACTTTCTCCCATCTCCCAACTGCATCTCTGGAGCTCAGACACAGTGATCTTTGGATTCTTTTTTTACCTCTCATCAACGCTCTTGTCCCTGATTGCTCAGTTTGGCTGGACAGCCCGCTCTAGGAAGGTTTCTGGTCATTTCAAACATTTCCATGTAAGGATTATGGAGGTAGCTGTGCTCATTAAGCAGAGCAGAAATGTCTTTGTAAACTTGGTCAAGTCTTTGCCTGAGCTCTTCAGCAGTTCCTTTGACCTCATGACTCTCTTTTGTTCTGATGCACTGTGAGCTATAAGTTGATTTATACATTCAGATGTGTGGCTCTCCTAATCAAGTCCTATCAGTAGAATCAAACACAGCTAGACTCCAATCAAGATGTAGAAACATCCCAAGGATAAATCTGCAAAACTTTTAACAATTCTGTGTTTTTCTGTCAATATGAGGTGCTGTGTGTACAGTGATGAAGAAAAGCTGAATGATTTTTAAATATACGTAAATATAAAAAATGTAAGGGGGTCTGAATACTTGCCGTACCAACTGTGTGTAGATACACGTATATGAAGATGATGATGATTTCACAGGAGGAACCATGAGTATTATCCTGGATTTGTCTTTCTCTCTTTGCATCTGGATCTCTTCTGCTGTTGCCGTTATCTACACACTAATGGGAGGTCTCTACTCTGTGGCCTACACAGATATAATACAGCTCCTCCTCATATTCATTGGTTTGGTGAGTTGGTTTCAATTTGGTGTTTAATGTGTCAGGCATCAAAAATCTCAGAAAGCGTCATTTGTATTTTCATGTGATTCTCAGATCATATGTGTTCCCTTTGTGTTGATGAGTCCTTACACCATGGACATCAGTCAGACGCTGATGAACAACACCTTACACGCTCCCTGGATTGGTCAACTAGAGCTGAAAAACATCTGGACAATAATTGATGACTTTTTATTGTTTGTAAGGAGGCAAATGTGTCCGTTACAATATATAATTCATAGTGGTGTCTTCATAAATGTGTAGATTGGTGATAAATACTATACAATATATGTACATAATCACAATACAATATGGTATATACTATCACAATAGTATAAAAAAGCTGTTATTAATTGTCAGAGAACAACCAGTTTTTAATGCCAAGGAGAAATGAGTTATCCTCTGACTGCAGATGTAAAGTTTAGGGTGGATGTGGATTCCAAACTGAATGTATGAATTAACCTTTTTTTTTTTTTTTTTTTAAACCTTTTAGTCACTGGGGGGGTTGGCATACCAGGGTTTTCACCAAAGAACCTTGTCAGCTTCTTCTACAGCCAGCGCCAAGCTCACTTGTTTTGTTGCTGCTTTCCTCTTGATGGTATTTGCAATACCTCCTGTGCTCCTTGGAGCAGCCGCTGCATCCACAGGTAATAAAGGTTGAATAAAGATGATTGTGCTTGGGATATAAAACTTGCAAAAACTAGGGGTGTGAAGTTCATGTTAACTATGTCACAGTATGCTTTTGTTCACACAGCAAAGATAACTAATAATGATATGAAACACAACATAATTTTAATCAATAGAATACGTTTGTCTCCAGAAACAACAGTCTGAGAAACAAACCTGAAATGAAAAACCTGTGTGTCAATCATGGTGATTTAAAAAATTGCTTTCTGTGATGGTTACTAGAATGTTCATCCAGAGCCATTGAGAGACAAGCAAGTAGAGAAGGGCCAGGCAGTGGGGTCACAGGCTGTGGTGATGAATGAACTTAACTGCAAGATGGATAACATCTCACTGCTCTGCATGGGGAAGTGGGGAAGTGGAGAGCCCAGTTGGGCCATAGCGAGGACTGAATTGACTACACCATCTGCCCTCTGGTCTTACCTATCATGTTGTTGGGTATATGCTCATATTCATCGCATTAAAGGGGCTTTTTTTATTTTTTACCATTCCTCATTATGCTGCCTGTAGGAAGCATGGTGGTGAGTTGTTTTTCCCCCCCCATCCCTCTATCATCCATTGACCCACCCTCCCTTCACACCCCTCCTTTCAGTTTCAGTGCATCGACCAGTGCTCCCTCACCAGTGTGATGTGCGAACAAACTTTGATGCAATAATGAAAATAAAGGATTTCTAAATTCCGATTTTCTGAATTACTAAAACATTACGTAACAGCAACTTTCCTTGTCTTGTGTTCACCTCTCAGACTGGAACCAGACTACCTACGGGTCTCCGTCACCATACGAACGAGGGGATGCTGCTCGAGCTCTTCCCATCACCCTGCAGCACCTCACGCCAGCTTTCATCTCTGTTATTGGCATTGGTTGCGTGGCTGCTGCGGTCATGTCATCAGCTGACTCTGCTTTGCTTTCTGGAGCTTCTGTCTTTACTGCCAACATTTACAAGACCATCCTGAGACCTCAGGTAAAAACAATACACTTGTGCTTATGCTTCACTGTCTGACAAAAAATGAGCTATTATTGTTAGTAGTTCACTGTTGTCACAGTCTGCATGTTCCATAGAATTTTTCCATCTGTCCTTTCTCCTCACCTGTTTGCCCGACACTCTCTTTACTTGCCCAACTGTAGCTGCAGCTCTTCACATGACTGTCCATGGTTTCTGACTCAGAGTTTCTGACTCAATGTCACTGATTTTGAACTTGCCCTTTCACCGATTTACCCTTTTTCTCATGGATCCAACTGTCACTAATGGAATTTGGCCCTGCCTGTTCCTAGTAGTGATAAGGAGAGGAACCCTCATGAAGCACTGAAGCTTTACATCCCAGTAGTTCACACGTGGGCCAAAGCTTTATAGTGCTTCATAAGATAAGAAAAGCTAAACTAAGCTAAGACAAACTAAGCTAAGCTAAGCTAAGCTAAGCTAAGCGTTTATAGATAAGCATTTATTCGTCCCAGAATGGGGAAATTTTCATGATCACAGTAGCAGCATTCAAAGAGAGTGGCAGAATAGGGTAGACATTCATCTGCTCTACTATGCCATCAAGTGGATAATAAATGTATAAAGCCCTAACATATTGTGATCTGATTATGTAATAAACAAAATGTGCTTGATTTACTTATGTTTGGGAGGACATTTCTTCATTTTTCAATCAATAAGAACAACCTTTTAACAGTGCTTGGCTTCAGGCAGTTTCTTTTCTTTTTTTAGATTATTTCACCTGCTTTTGATATATACCATTTCACATATAGTAAAGGAGAGGAGGACACTTTGGAGTGGCAAAATTATTATTTTTTAAGTCCCAGTTCATGAATGACAATTTGTCTGAGGGTTTGACAATCTGTACAGAGTAACGCTCTTTACCAGGGACAAAAGAAAAAAAAAAACCTCTGGGAGGCCCAAAGATGAAGGATCTCTTTCCCGAGGCTGTACAGAGCACAACTATTATGATCGTCATATGATCTTGAGAATTGCTTTATGTTGGAGTCAAAGGACAGATCTTGATCAGAGACCACTGCCAGGTTCCATTTAGTATTACTGAGTTGTGTAGGGCCAAGAATAATGATTTCAACAAGAAGCTGCAGGTCATCTACATGTTAATATCTTAAAAAAATACTTTGTCTTTTCATAGTAATTGCTTTGTAATTAAAATTAAGATCATGTCTGTTTATCTGCCTGTCTATCTATCTCACCCTCACAAGACATTTGCAAGATATGTATTTCCTGAAAGTACAATGATTATTTTTTTAAAAGAATAGAAAAAGAAAGCAGTGAGAGAAGTATGTGAAAACAGGACAGTGGAATCTTTTCATTTTAATTTGTTCTATTTTATTCTCCTCTTCAGGCATCAGACAGAGAGAATCAGTGGGTGGTCCGTGGTTCTGTGGTCATTGTAGGTCTGGTTGGATCATTGCTGACCACATGGAATAGCAGCATCGTTATCTTCATGTTCATCAGTTTTGAACTGGCCTACATCACAGTCTTCCCTGAACTGTTCTGTGTCCTCTTCTTCAGCATCTCCAATGGTTACGGTGCTATAATGGGTGTACTGGTGGGACTGGTGTTGAGACTGCTGAGTGGAGACACATCACTAGGATTAGAACCAGTCATCCACTTCCCAGGATGCACTCTTGAGGACGGTGTTTATGTCCAATATGCTCCTGTTAAGACTATCTCCATGCTGGCTGCAACTGCTTCCATCTTGTTTTTCTCCTACTTGGCTTCTATTCTCTTCAACAAAGGTATTCTTCCTGAGAAATGGGATGTGTTTACAGTGAAAGCCCAGAACTCATCAGTAAAACTGACACCAGTGGGTGGCGCCACTGAGGACACTGAGAATGAGGCATTGAATAAGATGTCTCTCAATGGAAGAAACACAAACATACATATGGAAGAATAGCTAAAGGTACATTAAACAGATTTCTTAGCCAAAAATTTATTTTTCTTATTAAAGGTTTGTCACATCCCAAAAATGTTCTCTGTCTACTAAGGATGAGCAAGTACACCACAATCTACAGTATATCTGTAGATTGTATCTGTACTTGTATCTATAGATTGTATCTGTACTTGTATCTATAAATTATTTGTATCTGTATCTGTACTCGGAATGGGGGGGAACTTAAACCAGAATTGGGTGTGGTTCTTCCTTTTGTCCATTCGTCTGTTTGTTTGTATGTCCACCATCTTTGCATCCATCTTTGCAACCGTTGCAGACAGAAAGATGAAACAAAAAGCACATTACTCGGGCGGCAAAGGGGTTGAAAATGAGTTGATGACCCTGACCTTGAGAAAACTAGGTCAAGGTCAAATTTAAACGTTTTTCATTCAGGAACCGGTTAAGATAGAAATACAAGGGAGAAAGCCATTGTGAGTAAGACTGTAAATCAAAGCTAGTGTTTTTTGATGTACCTATGCACTAGCTTTGATCTATGACCCACCCTGAAAGGTCATAACTATGCACTTGTAAGGTACTACTTTCAGGATACCCTGTCCTATGCTTCGCGGGATGTTGCAGTCCCTGATTGCCTAGGTTCTTGTTCTAAGTCTGAAACTGATATGGATTGATCAGAAGTTGCTATATTTATTGTTTATTTTGAAACTATTGACAAAACAGCCTCAAAATTGAGATTCAAATCGAAGTTTTTGATCACATAAGTAAGAGAACTATTTACAGTTTTTTATGAACTAAGAAAATGAAATGCATTAATGAATACAACGCATCCAATAGGAAATTATGAAGTACAAAGTATGCTTGTGTGACCGGTAGAAAATGTCCCTCCTGGGCCACCAGAGTGGGGTAGCAGTCAGCTCCTCCTACCAATCAGCCAGAAATTGGTATAAGGTGTCACTATGCTTCCTTTCTGGCTAGGAGTTGACTGCTTCACATGCTGCCGTAAGTTGTCTTCTGATTTTTTTTTGGTTTATGTGCTTTGTATGTGTTTTTAGATGTATATTTGTCATATGTTAGGTTTTGTTCAGGGACTTCCCTCATGCCCACACAGGTGGATTCCTGGAGAGGATTGTTCCACGGGAGGTAAGGGGACAATTCCTTTAGTGTACAGATTGGTTTATTTGGCAGAGGTATTTAACCTGTCTCCTTTTTATTTTAGACAGACTGCCACTGCTGTTTTGTTTTTGTTTTGTTTTTTTTATATATTTGGTTTCCTTGTTTTATTCAATTTTATTGGTCAGGCTTTTGTGACCTTTTATACTCCTTGATTTTATTCTAGGCTTTTATTTTCCCCCAAGACAACAAACAGTACTGTTGCAGCAGTCCTGCTAGCTTTTAACATGTTTTTAATGGTTCTTTCTATTGCATGAGTGTTGCGGGGCCGGTGCCAGGGAGCTGCTTTGGATGGTGGAGCCATCAGTGGTCGGGGTCCCTCACTTCAGCTCCACACTCTCCTCAATTTGTGTGTGTAGTGGTTTTTTACACAGCCTTCAAGTTTTACACTTTACCCCTTGTCTTTTTGGTTGTTTGCTGTGTGAGTGTCGGGCACGGAGCTGGGTGAGTGCTCCGGCCTCGATTGGCTCCCCAATTAGTCATCCCGGCCGTTCTGCAGTGCTCATGCAGACCTGATAGGTCTCTTGGTATTCTTGTTCTTTTTACTCTTTTGATAAAGTTTTTAGTCTTGGGAAGAACTTTGTCTCTGCCCATTATTGGACCGTCACTTGTCCAATGGTTTTTTTTTAAATATCTGTAGCCTGTTCACCAACTTAAATCTTTCAATTTGGTTATTTACTGTTCCTGAACCATTTGAGTTCTCAGTGGCGGCCAGATGCTATACTTGAACAATTGTCATACACAACACAACTTTCTAATTTTTTTTTTTTTTCTCTTTATTTTTAGAGCAAGACAGAGAAATAGAGAGAACAAGTGTGTGCTCGCTATTTAACAGTTGAAATAGCTATAAAGTATACAAATTATTAATTTGATGGATTTGAACTGAAATGAGAAAGCGTCAGACTAAGCGCAAGCAGGTAAAAAAAAACCGACTGGAGTGGAGGTGGTGACCGATGCCACTCGAGCAGTTTCAGCTCTGTCTGGTCAAATGCCCCCCGTGTAAGTGCAGCAAAACAAACAAGTTCACCAAGAAACCTTAAATAGACTGAAATTGAGGCAAGGTGAAGAAAACACTGATGTCTTTCTGTGGGAAGGGGCAGGTGCTGTGTGTGACTGGTCAATCACAGAGCGTGAAGACAGTTATGTGCAGGGGTCCCCAAAACCCGGCCGCGGACTGATACCGGTACGTGGGTCATTTGGTACCGGGCTGCACAGAAAGAAAAAATAATTTACATTACTTCGGTTGTATTCTTTTCGGAGTCTGAAAGATGTTTTATTTTGAAAAACTATCCGATTCTGTTACATCCATCTATGCCAGTGGTCCCCAATCACCGGGACCCGGTAACGGGTCGTGGGACATTAGGTACTGGGCGGCACAAAGTTTTACTTTCTTTTTTTTATTGATTACCAGTCTAAAGATGTTGTATTTTGAAAAGTGACGTCTGTGTGGAATGACACACAGACGAATGTATGCGTCTGTCCCGCTTGACAGGTCTTGGTCACATGACAGGTTACCAGACATTACCCCTAAATTAAGCGCCCATTAATTAAGTGTTTTGAATTTAAATCAAGGCAGATTATCCTGTGATCGCCCAAAAAGTATTGAAAACCCTGCTTCCATTTCCAACATCCTGTCATTTTGAAGCGAGAGTTTCTGCAGTGACCGTAAAGAAAAGCAAACTGCGGAGTAGACCGGATGTCCGGAACACACTTCAGGTGTCATTGTCTCCCGTTGCCCCTAGATCAGTATTCCACAACCACTAATTCTCATTATTGTAATTATTATTATTTGAATGACTTGTTCACCCTTGTATTGGAAATTATCAGTATTTTTTCTATGTCGAATGCACTGATTGTAAGTTGCTATGTTTAAAAATAAACCTCATCAGTGCAGTCTCTTGAATGGAGTTTGTAATGTAATTATTTCTTTTCATTCAAAATTTTAATGTGTTGAAAATCGAATCTTTCCCCAGACATCAGACATGTCAAAGTTAATGCTGCTGCTCTCTCCAGATTCAGTTTTTGCATTGGTAACCCTTTTATTGTGTTCTGATTACATGTCACATATTTAAGTTTTCTCTGAAAATAATCTTGTTTATGTCTTGTTTAGTTCCACCTTCTAACGTGGTGCCTGAACACAAAATTTGTTTTGAGAATTTGTTGGTGTTTTTGGTGCTCTATTAAATTTTTACCTCATTGTAAAAACATAAAAAGAATAAATAAATGAAACTATAAAAAAAATTTCTGACTTTCTCACAGCTCTGGGATATAAAGAAGCCGTGTTTCAACATAATTACCAAACCAAATACAGTGCGCCCTCATTGTTTGTGGTTAATGAGTTTCAGGAGCCACACGCAATTAATTCCACAATATAGTAATTTAATCGTTTATGACCCTCCCTATACTGTCATTAAACCACCTCCTATCTGTATTACCTTTTCCCACACTCTTATCGACTGTTTAAAGCACTCCCTTCCGAGAGTCTGAGACTCACGGAACTGAGCGCACTTCTGGATGCTGTCAGCCAACAGAATGCGTGTACGGTATCATGTGACTGCCTAACAAAAACCCACAATATGGTGACGTTGCAAGCTTTGATCCGCTAATGCGCATCAAAGTAAGGGCAAGGGCGCACTGTACTGTACATGAGTCTTTGAATCTTATACTGATGAAGAACAGTAGAGGTAAGAATAGAATAAGACAGATGTTACTTTGTGTTACAATTTAAAAAAATTATAACAATTTCCAACATGTAGACTTTGTCAAAAGGGGATCAATGATAATGGATCATATGTCGCAGCATTCAAAGCAGTCCCTTGCCCCCAACTCGCCCATATATACCCTGGTCTACTTAAAGGGACAGTAAAGTTCATTTTAAGTGACACATATGTTATTCATCATTATGAAAAATAGAAGAAAAAATAAATTTTATGTGTGTACATTCATCCGTTTGGTCAAAAAAAGCTTAAATTCTACCGCAGCAGCTTCCGCATTCAGTGGTCACGTGGGCGTCATACTTCACTGGGAACTGATGCTGTACATATATGTTAACGCACCATTTTTGACACTTTGCATTACAACTGCACCATTTTTAACACTTTGAATCACATCTTATAATTCACTATTGTAAATCACCACTTTTTAATTAGTGTGTCTGTTTAACCATCTTTACCTTGAAATTAACACAATAACTCACAACATCCTAAATGAGACCTCTGACCGAAGAATTATGTGATTCTGCCAGCATGTCCTTGAGTGGATCCTGCAGCTGCGAGATAGTAGAGTGAGCCTCCCCAGAACATGAAATATTTGCCACAATGTGGGAAAATGGAGAACATCTTGTGGTGGCATCTTCTGATAGGATGAGAGTTAGATCATCCCATGTGAAAAACTACTAGAAAGGGTATAAATATTGTATGTATATTATGGCTCTTTGCACACAGCTTGGAGTTTCTTTCCTGTTAGTCTCTGTGCCCAGAAATTTCTGTAAAGTACTTTGTGTTTTTGCAACTTCACTTGTTTTTGTCCTGTTTATTTAACTTCGAAAAGAAATTGTCCTAGTTCAAGATCAACGAATACGCCGAAAGGCCATGAGGTCAGCCGTCCTCCAGGACCAGGTTTTCTGGCCTTTCCTTCACTTTCCAAAAATGTTCTCTGTCTACATTTTCATTCAAAATTTTAATGTGTTCACTTACAGTGCAGGGAGACCTGCACTCTAGATTCTGAAGGTCCTGGGCAGGTTTCATTCAACCTGGCAAAACAAGCTAGCTGAGTTTGGATCGGATAAAAACTCTAACCTATAAACAGAACACATATTATATACCTATATTTATAAATATATTTGAATATATTTATTTAAGGCAAATGCATTAAAATATAATTAACTTTTATCATAAATATTATCATGATTTCTGGTTATGTTAGACCAGCAGAGAAGGCCTTGTTGGCACTGACCGCCCACCACTTTTTAAACTTCTATTTAAATTTTTTAAAAACTTTTCTATTTATATTTATATGTATTACTAAACTTATTGCTTGTTCTTAAAGAACTGCTGTTCGGTTTGCTTTTTGGCGTTTTATATTTTCTGCCTTTATTGCCTATGAAAAGCATTTATTTCTCTGCAGTACATCCTGGAGTGGCACCTAACTGATAATAAAAGAAGTCTTGAATATTGAATCTTGACTCTAGATAGAGCAATAAACAGAGAAAACAATAAATACTGTCAGGATGTAATTCTCCTAAAAGAATGCTTGACATTTAAGTTTTTACAAAATATATCAATTTATCAATTTATGGCAAAGACATACTGTACACAGAAAAGGTCAAACAAACTACATCTGTGGTTTGATTTGAAAATTAGCATATCTGCAAGAGGTTGTCCTACAGGCAATGATGGGTTTGTTTCTACACTTTCTTGTATGAAATTACATCCCTCATATGACTCAGACAGCCGGTCACTGGGACATCAGGAAGTGGCAAGGACAGTCAACCAGTCTAACATGGTTGTCAACATCCCCGGAGTAATAGTGATGGTGGTTTTCTACCTGCTGGTCCTTGGGACTGGCATCTGGGCTTCTTTCAAGTCCAAGAAGAAACAAAAGAAAAGTGCAGCCACTGGAATGGACATGGTCCTGCTGGGAAACCGGAGCATTAAATGGGTGGTGGGGATCTTCACAATGACAGGTAAGGAGGGCATAGTTTACAGGAATAGTATCTAAAGTGTATGATTGAGAACACAACACCTGTGAATGACTTGTCATCACAACACCTGTGAATGACTTGGATAAACATTTTTATCCACAGATATGTGGATAAAAATGTTTATCCACAAATATGTTATACCAAACTAATACACTGGCATTTCTGGCAGTCAGTGAAAGTTCCCATCAATACAATACAGCTGGATGATGCCCCTGAACTCTTGTGGTGCAGTTGACATATGGAACCTATTATAGTGGAATAGATCCCTTTTGTCTTAAAGTGCAGTCTTTTCCAGTTGGCTACCAGAGAGGCGAATTAGAGGGAACAATAAGGGCATTGTTTGCATGCTGCTTGAAAGCATCTTTTGTTTTGATGCATTAGCTGTTGATGTGACAATGTACCTAGAAAACCTAGGACTCGCTGGAGAAACTATGTCTTTCGGTTGGCCTGGAAGACCTTTGGACCACTATAACCTGGTTACAGATAAGCGGTGGAAGATGGATGGACGGTGAAAATGTACCTGAGCTGATCAAGAACAGTAGCCTTCTTTCATACAGATAGAGAATGTTATTTCCCACCACAAATGTTACTTTTTTTATTCCATTAGAAATTTTAAAGTTTGATCTTTCTGAAATGTCATTGACATAGATTTTTAGTTCTGAAAAAGCTGAAGCTTTGTGTATTTGCTACTTGTGGTGTCACACACTGTGAAGATGAATGGCATTCAAGTAGTGAATCACAGAATTAAACCAGATATCTCACCTAAAGCACAGCTTGGATAAATTTTTTCCTTAGGGTGTGTCAAAAGTTAACTTTGACACATCTATCCTTGTAGTTCGCAAGAAAGAATTTTATCAGCAATTCGTCACATTTAATGATAGATGAGAATGTGACCCGGCAAGGTGTTTTTTGTAGGTTACAGTGTACTAATGAAGTGAAGCATCGCCAATCTTAACCGATTACAAGGTTCTGTTCCAGCCGTCCATTACCCCAACAGTCTCAAACATGACACCAGATTCTCTCACCAGCGTGAGAGAATCTGGAGGACAAGTGCAGTCTTAACAACAAATGAGACCTTCAGATGTCAAGTTACAGTCTTTGACCAATACTGCCATTTCCCGTCTTTGAAATATCTTCAAATGAAGAGGGTATCTTAGTGCCATTTGAAATGTTCCTTATCCGGACATCAGTCTAAGGTACTGGTGAGTTTCCCACTACAGTTCATGGCTTATATTACTATACTGCAACATCTACTCAAAGTGCAAAAATACTTCATAATAAAGTTTCATATAAGCTTGAAATTGTAGGAGCAGTGCTCTTGGAATTTTTGATGCTGTTGCAGATGCATGTTGGCCATTGTTTCTCCTTAAATAAATAATATTATACAGCAAAATATCATTTGTTTATTAAGCAATCACTTTGCACACTGCACTCTACACCAAACTTCCCTGTTTTGAAATCTAGCCGCTACACAATCAACTTAAACAATAAATGTTGTGAAAGTATCCCATGTCTGCTAATCTATCTTACAGCTACATGGATTGGAGGAGGCTTCATTTGTGGCACAGTCGAACTGGTGTGCACACCCTCCATGGGATTAAGCCGGGCCATGATAGTGTTCCTTTCATATAGCTTGTCTTTTATCATTGGTAAGACTTTGAAATTATATCTGCATAATAAATGTTAACATCATTTATTTTTAAACCTTGAGCGTTATTGTTTCATGTTTTTTCATTTCATGAAGGCGGCCTCATGTTTGTCAGACCAATGAGAGAAAGAAACTGTTCGACGATGCTTGACCCTTTTACTATCAAGTACGGAAAAGTAGTAACAGCAGGACTGAGCCTGCTTTCGGTTGCTTTAGATGTGGCTTGGGTGGCATCAATTCTGAGTTCTTTAGGTAGGACTGTCTGTCTGTCTGTTCATTCATCCATCCATCCATCCATCCATCCATCCATCCATCCATCCATCCATCCATCTGAATCTATTTGACAGGGGGAACCATGAGTGTTGTCCTGGATTTGTCTTTCTCTCTTTGCATCTGGATCTCTTCTGCTGTTGCCGTTATCTACACACTAATGGGGGGTCTCTACTCTGTGGCCTACACAGATATTATACAACTTATCCTCATATTCATTGGTTTGGTGAGTTGGTTTCACAGTTTTTTAAATTTTATTTGAAGAGGCATGAAAATGCCCAAAGATCTTTGAAAGCATAATCTGTATTTTCATGTAATTCTCAGATCATCTGTGTCCCCTTTGTGTTGATGAGTCCTTACACCATGGACATCAGTCAGACTCTGATGAACAACACCTTAAACACACCCTGGATTGGTCAACTAGAGCTGAAAAACATCTGGATAATAATTGATGACTTTTTATTCTTTGTAAGAAGGCAATAATGTGTAATTTATCACATAAAACTCATAGTGCTGTTTTCATAATTAGAATGATGATAAATATTATACGCATTTGAGCAGTCAGCTGTTTTTAATTGTCAAAGAAGAACCAGTTTGTAGTGCCAAGGAGACATGAGTTATTCTCTGACTGCAGATGTAAAGAGTCAGGTGTCCACAATAATTCAATAAAGCATCCAATTCTTTTATTTCAAAGACACTGGGAGGTTTGGGATACCAGAGCTTCCACCAGAGAACCTTGTCAGCTTCTTCTACATCCAGCGCCAAGCTCACTTGTTTTGTTGCTGCTTTCCTCTTGTTGGTATTTGCAATACCTCCTGTGCTCATCGGAATGGCTGTTACATCCACAGGTAATAATGATGCACCTTTAATTTGGATATAACATTTTTGAGGTCATCCTATATTATCTATGACAAAATATAGTGTTTGCCTATTAAAAATATATCACAGAAAAGGTGATTCAGGGTGTACAGTAAAGAAATGTAAAGGCCACATATTATACTCATTTTAATCAGTTTTACACAGCTTTCAGATGTCCAACTACACTGTATTCAAAACGTGATTTTCCAAACTGACCCGCAGTCCTAAATTTCAGCTGTCTAAAAAAATCATCTATATTCAGAGCACGCTGTGCACGCTGTTTCAGGCCTCTAGATAGATAGATATACGGACGGACGGACGGACGGATAGATAGATACTTTATTAATCCTGAAAGAAATTCAGTTATCAAACGCATTAAATGCCAATGAGCTGTCTGTAAATGCCTGCTAAACGTCATTCTAACAGAGAGGATATAGCTAATGGTAACATGAGGTAATGTTTATGGAGGATGTACCCGGTGCTCACCAAAATACGAACACCAATTTATAAAGCTAATGTCTGTAGTCTGTAATGCCAATACTGACTTTCAGTTTCAGTCTCCAAACTGAAACTGTAGTCAGTATTGGTAATCTTTGTCTCCAGTAGTCAGTACATGCTTGCAGACATTTTAGTGGGATAACCAAGCTCCCTCATGTTAGTATTAAAATGATACCTGCTTCAAATGCTGTTGTATAGTGGGCCACATCGGAGCTAACTCGTTAGCCAATTATAAGCTGACTTCACTAATGTTTATAGGCAATAAGATAAAATAATAAAATAAAAACGTGGCAACACTAACCTGTGGCCAGGTGCAGTTATTGGGTTCCGTATGTTTGGGAATGATCCTTTTCTGAGGGTCAGTGTCAAGGCAAAGCCACGATTGTGCTGACCCTCATCACTGAAGCAGGCCAAAGTTTGTTTGTGTGCGCACACAAACAAACATGCAGGAAATGTGACCTTCAAGTTGTAATTAAAAATGACATGCAACCACGGTCTCTTCTCCTGTTCTTTGGCTAGGACAGTTGACACTTAGCAACATGTGTGTCTAGATTGGCACAAAATAATAATTATGGAGATTAACAAAATAGGTTCTGTATTAACAAGTTTCCTTGTTTTGTGCCCACGTCTCAGACTGGAACCAGACTACCTACGGTTCTCCATCTCCATATGAACGTGGGGAAAATGCTCGAGTTCTGCCTATTGCCATGCAGCACCTCACGCCAGCCTTCATCTCTGCTGTTGGCATTGGTTCTGTTGCAGCTGCGGTCATGTCATCAGCTGACTCTGCTTTGCTTTCTGGAGCTTCTGTCTTCACCGCAAATATTTACAGGACCATCCTGAGACCTCAGGTAAGAAACAACAACAAATAAAACAAAAACATGGACGTACCTGTCTTCCATTATGGTGGCGAAGGTGATTGGGCACATGGACCAACACATGGGTGAGGCACAGAAAGGGATTAGCAGTAACACCCGAGAAGCCAAGAACTGCCTACTGGTCAACAGGACAGTCCACTGGGATAGAAATACTTGACAGAACACTCCGCGCATTGCCTGGTTGACTACAAAAAAAATTTTCAACTCAATTCCACACATATAGATATTGCAATGTTCAGAACTGTACAAGAATAATAAAACAGGGCCAGGGTGCTGTGGGATTCAAGTTTCCAGACTGACAATCAGCTGCTGACTAACTATTGGACAAAGTAGTGATGGACAAATAGGATAACAGAATCGTGGTGATAGATGTGGAAAGGCCAGCCTGCAGAAAACATCTGGAAGAAGGAACATGAAAAGGTTGAAAAGTACCACTGTTTAAAAGAACAGCTGAAACGGGTAAAAACCAGGGGATTGCTGTAGTGGAACACCAACTGAAGCCTCAAGAAAGACAACCGCAGTTCTAAGAAAACCTAATACATTGCACAGAATCGCCAAACTCCCAGGTCTCTGGGACAGGACCCAAACTTGAAGATGACACCGATACCACCCTGATATACTGTATATCTGTCTGGCTGTCTATCTATCTGTCTGTCCGATGGTCATTTCGTCCATCTGTCCATCTGTCTGCCTTTTGGTTTTTATTTATTCTGTTTTATTCTCCTCTTCAGGCATCAGACAGAGAGAATCAGTGGGTGGTCCGTTCTTCTGTAGTGGTCGTGGGTCTGGTTGGAACGTCTCTCACCATGCTGAATAAGAGCATCCTGGTGTTCTGGCTCTTTAGTAATGAAGTGGCCTACATCACAGTCTTCCCTGAACTGTTCTGTGCCTTGTTTTCCAGCATCTCCAATGGTTACGGTGCTATAATGGGTGTACTGGTGGGATTGGTGTTGAGACTGCTGAGCGGAGACACATCACTAGGATTAGAACCAGTCATCCACTTCCCAGGATGCACTCTTGAGGACAATGTTTATGTGCAATATGCTCCTGTTAAGACTATCTCCATGCTGGCTGCAATTGCTTCCATCTTGTTGTTCTCATATGTGGCTTCTATCCTCTTCAACAAAGGTGTTCTTCCTGAGAATTGGGATGTGTTTAAAGTGAAATCCCGGCACTCACCAGTACCACTTACACCAGTAGGTGGCGCCGCAGGGGACACTGAGAATGAGGCATTGAGTAACAACATGTTTTGTGAACAGAGGATACACAACTGAAGATTCGCGATTCGCAAGATTAAATTTTTTGTGTGTTCAGAGGCATCTGTTTCCTCATGCATTAAAAGGATCAGTCATAAATACTGTTAAGTAGAGTTACAAAAAGTTACAAAGTTACTGTTATGGACTATTTGAAATGATTGTTCTCTGTCTACATTTTCATTCAAATATTTGTTGCTGTTGCTGTTATATCTGTTGCAAACGAACTACGCATGTCAAAAAAGGAAAAAATTAACAAAATTATCATTGATGTCCAAGAAATATTCGGATTGTACATTAAATTAAACACACTTGAACTACTTGCAAATTATAGAATACAAAAGCAGAATCATTTGATAAAACTACAATTAGTTGCAATGTTTGTATTGGACTTAACAGATTATGGATTTTAAATATGAATATGCATATACCGTAGATGTTGACTGAGATTCAACAAAGACTGATTAAACATTATGAGTGTCACTAAATATGAATGGATAAGCTGACAAGCACCTAATAGTAATAGTTCAAGTCCGTTGTTACTAAAAGAGTTGGTACACATTCCCACACTCCCTTTTTCACATTCTAATATGTCTTTTTCTACAGACAAACCCTACACCTCTGTCTGGATCTGAACTACAACTCTCATTCAAGAAAAATACAAAAAAAAAAAAAAAGAGTTTAGCAGCAGGGCTGGTTTTAGGGCAAACTGGTAGAAATAATGTAGGCAACTGAGATTAAGGTAAAGTAAGAAAAAAAAAAGATTGAGTTCACAAAATCATTTTTGTGTCTCTTTCTTTGGGTTTTCTCTTTTCCTTGTACCTGACAACTCTATCGTCAACATCTTTCTACAAGCGTATCACCTCTCCTCTGGATGTTTCCATGCCACCTCAATTTTATTTCCTTCACCTCTTCAACAAACTGTCCAACTTGTACTGTCCCTCTGATTCTTTTCCAGTACTGTGAATGCCACCGTCTAGAATTCTCCACCATAGCTATAGTCTCATCAAAGTTTTATATGTCCACATTCCCAATTTCTCTGCACAGTTGACTCCCAGGATTTTAACTTATTAACTTTCAATGCCTATACTTTTTTTATTGTCACTACACCTCTATCTTTACCACCAATTCACACACGTGATTTATCCTTGTTACAGCTTACCCTCACACCTCTTTTGTTATGGAAGCTGCTTCAGACATCTGGAAGAGAGGCAGAATGGTGCTTTGTTCCTAAATAGGAAGCCTCAGTGAACATAAATCATTTCAGGACCACTTCCCTCCTCAGTGCCGAAATGCAAAAGTTTCTTATCAGGGATGACAAATTAGATCTCCATGTTCATGATCAAAAATCAAAATGTTAACAACTCAAAAGGGACTGATCTTGGGATTTGCAGGCTGCCTGGAAACACACAGGAGTCCTAAGTCAAGAAACTACACATCCACAGAGGATGTCTTTCCCATGGACTTAAACTACGAGGCCAGAGATGAGGGGCCTTATAACTGAAGGCTTCACCTTTAAGATTACTTTGTGAAATCTTGCAAACTACCAGTAGGCCTACATTTTGGAAGCACAGCATTGTAATGGAAAATTCCATCACATGAGTGTGCCTAACCATTTAGAGCTTTGTATGTGAACAGGACAACCTTCAATTCTGTTCTGGATTTCCCTGGGAGCCAATGAAGAGAAGCTAAAACAGGACAAATATCTCTTTCTTGTGTCAGTCAACATGCAAGCCTCAGTGATTTTGGGATCTACTGGATGGTGTTTATATACTTATTAGTACAATCTGATACCAGAGAGTTACAATAACCGAGCCTAGGAGTGACTAATGCATAAAATAACTTTTCTGGATCATTTCAAGACAGAAACTGTCAGAATTTTATCATACTACTAAAATGAAAAAAGCAAATTTTGAGATTTGCATATGTGGGAGTCAAAAGACATATCGTGATCAAAGACCACTCCCAAGCTTCTTTTAGTATTACTGTAGATTGATTTTTGAATATTTATACGATATTTCCAATGGTTACGGTGCTACAATGGGTGTACTGGTGACACTGGTGTTGAGACTGCTGAGTGGAGATCCATCACTAGGATTAGAACCAGTTATCCACTTCCCAGGATGCACTGTTAAGGGCAGTGTTTATGTCCAATATGCTCCTGTTAAAGCTATCTCCATTCTGTCTGCAACTGCTCCCATCTTGTTGTTCTCGTATGTGGCTTTTATCCTCTTCAACAAAGGTATTCTTCCTGAGAAGTGGGATGTGGAAAGTGAAAGCCCAGCACTCACCAGTACCACTTACACCAGTAGGTGGTGCCACTCAGGACAATGTCAATGAGGTATTGAGTAAGAACATGTTTTGGAATTGAGGAAACACAACCAATTATTAGCACATTAATGTTCCGGTGTGTTCAGAGGTACCTGTTTCCTTTGTGTATAAATAAATGCAATTAAAAAGCTGGGACAAAAAAGATCACAAATGTTTATTTGTCAATAATCGAACTTAATTGTTTTTTTTCTCGTTGCATCATCAGTCGCTTATACGGATGCGTTTCCAGTCCAACCGGAAGACATAATATCAGCGTGTTCTGGATCTGCCTCTAGGTTTTCTCTTGGAAAGTCTGTCCAGTTCAAAGAATGCTCTGAATTTCAGTCTTTATTTACATCACGTTATACATCACATAATGCATTTGCAGGTAAAACCTTTTCAAAACAGGTGGTTTTAATTATGATATGTGATAGTTTGAACACCGTCAGTTAGTCATTGATATTAAAGAATACAGTTTTGATGCCAAATACATTCATCATTACGAGATGATATCCATTTTATTCTTGTGGCATACTTCAAATTACTGTAATAGTGCAGTCATTTGCAGGTTGTTTTCTTTTTTTGCAGTTATTTCTCCATAGGGCACAAGTCATTGACTACCTGTAAAATAAATCAATTTATGTCACATGTGAACAAAAACTCCACATGTATGAATTCTTAGAAAAATACCCACCTGGAAAAGAAAAACATAATTCTGAGAAATGTTTTTTCAGATTTCTGCTCAATATAAAGAGTTCAAATTCGTCTAAACACTGAAAGTCCTCGCTTGTGAAGACACGAGGTCGCATTATAAAAAATGGTCATTGTATGGTGTTTAGTGTTTGGATTAAGTAGAAAACTAGTTTCTATTAGACAACTGTTCAGAAATCTAAAATCTCATGTTTACATGGTTTTTTTCTTATCCTTCAGTTGCTTGTCAGTAGAATGGAAGAGCAGTTTCCTAGATTGTGCAATTCAATTGAATTTAAAAAAATTACATTGAAAATTGTAGTGTCAAATAGAAATCAGCAGACATTTAAATTAGATGATCAATCAAGTTTTAAATAAAATAAAATAAATACATACATACATACATACATACATACATACATACATACATACATACATACATACATACATACATACATACATACATACATACATACAGTACATACATAAGGGAAATAGTGCATTGTGAGGCATTAGAAGCATCATATTAGGAGATTGTCGGTTATACTAGTGACTTATTCAGGGTGTACCCTGCTGCTAGTGATGCACAATGAGGTTTATGGTGAGATGAAGTTCTGTCATTAGAGACAGATTACACATTTTTGAGCTAAACAGAGTGGCATATTTGCCTAGAAAATTGCATCATGACAAAAGAGTGGGTTATTACCTTTACTTTACTTTTCTTTTCAGGTTAAAATGATATTTTCCATGTTTGATTTGCATTTGGAGCAACATTTTAGAATGAATGTACTGCAGCTGCACACCTAATTTTTCAATTTCAAAGCACAGGTACACCCCCTTCAGATGACGCTTGAGGTGTTTTAATGATGATGAGAGCATTGAGAAGATCCTTGATCGGGTGAGCTTAAATCTATCTTCATTCTTGACAGCAGATATATCTCACTCTGTCATCTACATCTGTCTAGATATACAGTACATCAAATTTTAATTCATTCATGCATGGGTGAAAAGCAGATTGAGAACAAGGCAGATAAGATATACTGTATGAAGAACTCACAGAAGTGACATGCTGAGAAACTGACAACAGTGAATATGAGCACATATTTGAGTGGCTCTTAATATTTATTGAACTGCCAGAATAGATGAGGAATAAATCAACGATGTTTTTATGTTTTTTTTATTATTCATTTTGTGATAAGAGGAACAACAAAACAGAGGTCAAAGCAGTCTAAAACGAAGTTAAAACAGTAAAAACAGCCAAAAACATGTAATTTCCCATTACACATAACATCTACATGAGTAATTATTTAACAATCTTCACACAAGATCAAAATAACTGTACGAAAGATGCCATAATTTCTCCTCTTTCTTTGCAGGTTTATTTTGTTTGTCTCCAGCAAAACAAAAAAGACCACCCTCTGAAACTGTTCTACAGCTACCATGGAGGATCATATCACTATGATGCTTGTCTAAATTAAATACATAATAATGATACACTTAATTTCTGATATTAAATTATATTAAATCAGATCAACATATCTGTGCATGGAAGGAGGAAGTTTAAAGTAGATGTAGTCTATACTATGTCTATATACTATATAACAGAATAGTAGGAACAGATTTTAACAGAAATAAATCAATTTACATTTAATTCAACATGGAAGAATAGATTGTCATTGTCTCAAAGGAGAAAATTGGATTGTGTACAAAATATGCAAAGGTGAGTGTTGCATTGTTTTGATAAGAAAACCATTATGACAGTTACATGAGTTATCAGTTATATGTTTCAATATTCAGCAGCTTATAAACATATGGTCAGTCACTTAGAATATAGTCGAACAGTGCCAGGCCAAAATAAATATACTGTATTTAAGAGGTGTAAAATATTTAATCCTTGAAAGAATAATAAAACATATAAATAATGTAGTCTAATGTACTGTACAGTATGTGTAGAAAGTTAAATGGAATGTTTGGAAAGTCAAATACTTTCTAAAATGATGCATAAAGCTCTAGTAGTGAGAAGTGAATAGTGAATAAGTTGACTACAAACACACATAGTTATTTAAGCCATTGTGAGGTCTTACAGAAACCAGGAAGCATTTGCTTTCTTGAAAAGGCTGAAGGAATGGAATGTCACCAGACTAGGAAGCAAACTGAAACAGTTCTACATCTTCACTACTTCCTTGACACTTGCAGATTCTGTTGAAATAGCTGTAGTCTTATGTGTATACTCCATATCTAAGCATCCTTTATTGTAGTGTAGAATTGGTTGTTGGCATATTCAGTGTGGGGTGGTGATAAGAAGTCAATACAACATTTTGCTTGGATTTTGCATCAAGGCAGTGACTTTTTTTAAACGTGACTGAGCACATAAAAGTGATTAAACTGACACTTTAAAATAACATTTTAAAACTCCGAATTAAAGTGCCTCTTCCCACGAGCAAGAAGAGTAAAAAAGAATTCTCATATAAAAAAACAAACCACAAATATGAAAAGATTGTGGTTACACAATTAAACTCCACCCAGCAAGTGGACGGGGCAGCTTTCACGTGTAAGCAGGCATGATTACTCTGTTGGGACACATGTGAGAAATGGTTCAACATTTTAGACACACTAAAATTCTCTTTACAATTCATCCAAATTTGTGGTGATGATGATAGACATACCTGAACTATGGAATGGGATAATGGATGCGACTGAGGAAATTCAGAAGATTTGTGACCAGGTGAGTTCCATTCAACCTTCATTCTTGACAACGTCACACGCAGTTTATCACATTTGTATCTTTCACACATAGGTGAACGGCCAAGTGAAGGAAAGGACAAATGAGACATATGAAGAATTCAAGGCAGTAAAATACATGGACTGGTTCAACATTCACTTTGGGATTGCTTTTTACTGGTTCATTAAGGTAACATATGAATTTTTTTTTAAAAAATGTTAAACTACAAAATCTCCAGATGATGAAAGGGCATGAAAGTTGCTAAACACTCCTCACACAGAACCAAATAACTGTTTGCAGGACTCACAGTTGCTTCTGTTTTGTAGGTCCATGTTGGAGGATTGAACTACATTCATCTGTGCGTTTCCCAAGCATATGAAGAGAGTGGGTTAGAATTGGTCGGTGTACAGCAACAAAAAACCAAAGAAGACCCTCTGGTCCTTTTCATACAGGAAGTTGTGTGATAATATTAAAACACTTTCTGTGTTCTGAAATGCTTTCAAATCTCTCAAATCTATGTAATTTTAACTGACAATAAATAAATTTGTTTGTATATTTTTTAACATGGATATATTTTTGTATCTGAGATACAATCTACTGTAAACTATACCTTGAATAAAGCCTCACTGCACTGAATCTACACTCCGCAGTAACATTGCAAAAGCAGTTTTATACTTCGAAGCAATTTTGTTTTATAATATTAAACACATCCAGCTCTAAGTGATGAATACAGATGAACAAAATACAAAAAGAACAGGAACAAAGGTACCGGGTGGAGAGCAGGACAGGCAAGTACCGTATTATGTTCACATGAGGGCCCTCAGGCTGAACAGAGAAATCAACATCACAAGAATATGAAGACGAATCTTTGGCAGGAAAACGAGTCAGAACAAGGTGAACTTCAAAATCTTCCAAGAATCTCATAAAGCAAATTAGATCATATGTAAATCGAGAAGAGCAAAAAACAGAATCAATTGATCTCGCTTAAGATGGATTCCAACATCCAGACTGGAGACATGAAGAAAATGAGTAACAGGAAACACGGGAGAAGAGGAAGAAACACCTCGACCACAGTGCTACTTTGAATAAAAATAATAATTTGCTTTTTTATTTATACAACAAAGACAATGATTTACCTTTGCATAGTATTTATCAAGTTTGTACGACATCCAATATTGCAGCACAACAACTTATAATTAAAAAAAAAAAACAAGAACAAACTAAACATTAAATCCAATTGTTTAAAAATTTAATTCTCTTTTTGAGAATCAATACAGAATCATAAATATTGCTTGAAATACTATTTTGTACTTGTGCTCAGCACTGGGCAGATGGAAGTTTAATTCTCCAGAAGGATTTTTTCTACGTTTGTTTTTTGTTAAGATGAACAAGTCTGTTTAACAGCAAGAAGGTTCCGGCTTTAATTCCCTTGTTTACAGAGTTTGTATGTTCTACGTGTGTCTGGGTGGGTTCCCTCCACGTTCTCCTGCTTCGTCCCACCTCCTTTCTTACCTGAGGTGAAACAATCACACCAGATTGTCTGTAGGCGTGTGTTAATAGTTGTTGGTGACCGCATAACTCAACTTTCATGACGGATGTTTGTTGACTCATATTTAACTCCAGAAGCGGCACTTTATTCACTCTCATTCACAGCCTGTATTACATGCTCTGCCAAGCTGGTGTCTGGACTCATCAAACACATAGCACAAGAGTATAAGTGCGAGACACTATATACTACAGCATGCATGTGAGCCTCAGTAGTTGTTTGTATTCCATGTAGCCATGTGATGAGTTGGTGTCTTATCTGGGGTGTACATATACCTTTCACCCACAGTCAGTTAGCATATCCAGCAGACCCGTGACCCACGAGGTGGATGAGCAGCTGTAAAGATGATGATTGTGGCTGTCTTGTCTACAAGAAAATGCATGGATGGAATTTGTAATTGGATGCAACATACTTTTGGGAAACGTCAATGGATCATGGACACATTACTTTTTAAATTCAAACTAACACGCCTGAAGACCTGCAGATCATATTTGTATTGGTTATTTAAAGTATGTCAGGCACTCAGTGCTTCCCAGAAGTCATCACAGAGCATTACGAAAGGTATTCCAGCCGTCATGAAATATTATTGTCACTATCATGCGCTCTGATGTGATTCTAGACCAAATTCTTTTAAAAGAAAACAGCGTCTATTATGTGTATACCAACACATAGATGATTTAATGGAATGCAATACTATCAGCAGGAATGATAATGCAAATACAAACTAGAACCTTCCCCTGACTTACCCTGACCTACTTTCAGGGTAGGTCACGCTGAAAGTGCTACCTGACTAGTTCATAGCTTTGACCTTTCAGGGTAGGTCAAAACTATGCACTAACTTTGATTTATGGTCTTACTCACTCTGGCCTTCTCCCTCGTCTTTCTATCTTATCCGGTTTCTGAGTGTACAAAATTTGACCTTGACCTAGTTTTCTCAGAATCAAGGTCATCATCTCATTTTCATCCCCTTTGCTGCCCGAGTAATGTGCTTTGTTTCATTTTTCTATCTGCAACGGTGGACAAACGAACGGACGAACCAACACACGAACACTGACAATTACAATACATCATGACTTTGAAGCGGGATGTAATACTAATTACTATCTACATTTCTTGTGATTATATGTAGCAATCAGACATTTCAAACAAGTCTGATTCTTAAATTGACACCATCTTGACTGGCAAATAATTACAAATAAAGTAAAGTTGAAGTATATATTTTATTATATTATATTATAGATCAATGTAATAATAACTAATAATAATAATCCTTTATTGTCCCACAGTAGGGAAATTTGTGTAGCCGCAAGAGGAGTTCAAGGTGGAGGTGGGACTGCTTCAGGGATCAACTCTGAGCCCATTCTTGTTCGCTATGGTGATGGACAGGCTGACAGACGGGGTTAGGCAGGAATCTCCATGGACTATGATGTTTTCAGATGACACTGCAGGTGGAGGTTTGTGCTGGAAAGGAGAGGAATGAAGGTTAGCCGCAGTAAGAGAGAGTACATGTGTGTGAATGAGAGGGACCCAAGTGGAAGAGTGGGGTTAGAGGGAGAAGAGATCAAGAAGGTGGAGGATTTTAAGTACTTAGGGTCAACAGTCCAGAGCAATAGAGAGTGTGGAAAAGAGGTGAAGAAGTGTGTACAGGCAGGATGGAACAGGTGGAGGAAAGTGTCAGGTGTGATGTGTGATAGAAGAGTTTCAGCTAAAATGAAAGGTGTACAAAACTGTGGTGAGACCAGTGATGTTGTTTGATCTAGAGACAGTGTCACTGAGGAAAAGACAGGAGACAGAGCTGGAGGTAGCAGAGATGAAGATGCTGAGGTTCTCTCTGGGAGTGACCAGGAAGGATAGGATCAGGAATGAGTACATCAGAGGGACAGCTCATGTTAGAGGTTTTGGAGATAAAGTCAGAGAGGCCAGACTGAGATGGTTTGGACATGTCCAGAGGAGAGATAGTGAATATATAGGTAGAAGGATGCTGAGTTTTGAACTGCCAGGCAGGAGGTCTAGAGGAAGACCAAAGAAGAGGTTTATGGATGTAGTGAAAGAGGACATGAAGGTAGTTGGTGTGAGAGAAGAGGATGAAGAAGACAGGGTTAGATACAGGGAACTGATTCGATGTGGCGACCCCTGAAGGGAAAAGCCGAAAAGAGATTATATATCAATGGAGGTCCAACAGTATACTCTAACCATTTCATATACAGGTCCAAATCTCCAAAATATGTCTTCGAAGTTTTTAAAAAAATCTAAAACATCACCTGGCTCACTTATAACACATAGTATACCCTTCTGTTTCAGCACTACCTGGCTGTTTCTGTGGCCTAAATTGCAAATGTAATGAGATTAGTCATTCTTCTTTTAAGACATGAATGTAACTTGCGCTTCACTCGTTTGTGTGTGTGTGTGTGTGTGTGTGTGTGTGTGTGTGTGTGTGTGACAGCAGCGCAAATTCTGAGCACCTGTGTAATTAATTTCTCCTGGAGGAACTGCAAAGGGAACTATGACATCACAGTTGGCTTCAATAGGAAATATTTTGACAGGTGGAGCAACTAAAAGCTTTCAGACCATTTCATGTGGTGACATCTGATTATGTTAACTATTTTGTTAATACTTTTTTTTTTTTTTAAACTTCGGGCAGGTATGTACAAGTACATGAGGTGTGAGAAAATGAGTGGGGAGCATAAAAACATCTAATAAAACCAGGAAACAAAGTTCTCTTTGGCAATTTTCAAAACATGAAGCCAACGATCAGTCCTAGCGGGTACTTGGTCTTGAAGTATTTTACAAATAAACATAATGAGATATTTCATAATACAGAAGTTAAACTGTTGGTGCCACTCAAAGAAAAGTCAGTTGACCTTAAGTCAAAATGATTTATCACCTGAAAGTTGATGTATTTCCGAAGCAAAGTCATATAGTGTCAAAGACAATGTCTTCCCTCCTCGATTTACACTCAATCAGTTTTCAAACTGAAGACAGATGGGACTGAACTTCATCAATTAGGTTCAAAAGCACACAAAAAAGTACAGAATGAATGTCGCTTGAAAACATTTCATTTTCTCTTAAAAAACGTATTGTACATTGTTTCTCAGGAAAGAAGCACACAAATGTTTTACAGCTGTGGTAATGTAATACACAATGGAATTTAAGTGTTGTGGACAAGAGGTCACAGTGGTCTGGAGGCTGTGCAGCTTGCAGTTAAGTCTCTGCAGCTGGTTACAGTTTGAGCTCCAGTCTGGATTCAGATCTTGGGTAAGGCAATTCCACTCAACAGACAGCTTCACTTCACCTTTGGAGGCGTGTAATGGATTCTGCATCTTTCATTGAAAATCTGAAAGATGGACAGCAGAAAAAGGAAACATATAAGATAAAAAGGATTGGTCATTTATATGTCATAATAGGATTTTATGGGCATTTTTATGATCAATATGAACATACCTTCAGACTTCTATCATTGACAACTTCTTCAACATTCAGCTCTGATTGCATGAGCTTTAACTGCAGATGAAGAATAAAAAGCTACATTAGCTAATTTAGTATTATCACTCAAAGTATGAAACCGAATACATGTATAAAAACATATTAACACATTTTGACTCAACTTTGTTAAGAAAAACTACATCAAGGATCTAGTGATTTAAATTACTCATGCCCAGGACGTTGGTAGAGACAAACACAAGGTCAGTGGACCAACCACATGTTACTGCCTTCCAGGTAATCTATCAGGCCTTAGAAGCCCTCTAGTGTTGGAAATGACACTTACTTTGGTCTGCTCCTTTCTCAGCTCTTTGATGAGTGCCAGGTTTTCGCTATCTTTTGCTCGAGCCTCACGCAGGTGTCCCACCACCTCAGATGTTTGGGCTATACACGACTTGATGGCTTTGTCTCTAGTCAGATGAGCTTCCACCATCTATATAACGCATTAGGTTATTAATAAGTATGAATAAGTACACCATTATCTCTACAAGTTCAATCAACAAATTGATTTGCATTTGTATCAACAATTTGAAATTAGAGGGCATTCTACTGGGATTGGATATAGGAGACAAGAAGAGGTTAAGAGACCTGAAAAATTTATACAGACTAATCAGATTTTTTAGATATTATTTATTGAAAAGCTTTTGACCAAACTGCCTCAAAATTTAATTTCAGAGTAGGAGTAATTTCAAGAGTACGAACTAAAAATGTTCATATAAACTTTAATGAATAAAATTTAGTCAGTTACCAAACACTGACTCAAACTAATAATTAAAAAACACACACTAATTTTATAATGGAAACCACTAATAAAATACATTATTGAACATTTACGACACACACAGCTTATAAAACTTAAGAATGTCACACTCACAGATTCATAAAGTTGTTTGCAAGTTTGTGTAGCATCCACTTTGCCTGAGAAGGAGACTGTGGGCACAGTGGTGTTCAGGGAATGGACAATGCGGTCATCTATGGTGCGCATCACCTTCAGCACCTCCTAAAAAACACAGAAGCTCTTTTTACGCTAAAAACCTTGTAATTATTTAAAACAGTAGAATTTTTGTAGTAGAAAGATCATTTTGACACAGTCATTTCATAAGTAGATCGCATGTTAAAAATGTTGAGCACCCCTAATCTAAACATTAGTGGGATAGGATTTTTTCCACCAATTCAAGTTGGAGTCTTCAGAGAAACTGAAAGATGCGCATCTGTAGGGGCTCTACAGAAAAGTGATAAATAATCTTTTATATGCAAAATTTATGCCCAAATGAACAACAAATAGAAAATGAAAAGCTTTGCTCGTTGCTCAAACTGTTTAGACGTTTCTGCATTGAAGCACTCCGCCGCTTTTTTACTATTCCCATGGGATTTTATACACACGGTACAGTGGCTTTTACATAGTGCTTGAGAAATTTATCGGAATAATCACTTGTGAAAAGCAAGACTGTCAGTTAATTTAGCTGGAAGTCTGAGGTACCTCAGGTGACGTTGAATTTTTGACAGATGGCACTTTATCACGATAACCAGATACTTTGATTCTGGTGACTTTTGGATTATAGCTATAAGTATTCTGCGTGTTTTGATTCCCTGTGACCCCTCTGAGTTACTAAACTCGTGTAAAGCAAACAGTGTGAGCACTGGCCACCAGGAGGGTCACAGATTCACGGGCTTTTACAGAAAAATCCAAAATTATATGACTGACGAATGTCGTGTTGTTACGTGCTGCAACTGACTGTTTAAGTATTTAGCCAAAATTACCTGAAACATTGAAAAGTCCTCACAATTCAAAGTTCCACCGGGCGCCGCCATCATTAATGGCTGGGTCCTCTCGAGGCACGAAAGAGGACTGGTCAAAAAGTTGCCTGTATGAAACCCTCCATTATAAGCTTGTTATAAATACCCACGACGTTGTTTGTTTTTTTTATATTTCCAAATTCAGCATCTATGTCTAACGTAATAAAGCACTTCTGGGCTCTGATATAAATCAGTGACATAAGGTTCGAAGAAATCAAGGGTAGTAAAATGTCATTCTATTTTTCACAGTTTTTTTATTTAGCCAACTTTGAAACAGCGTTGTATCGGGTTATCGTCGATTGATCTTCCCAAACCCAACAGTGTACAGCTGAAAGCTGTTATGGGGGTTTATGTTTATAATCAGGCGTCGGCATGGGCTCCTATTCCAGGATGACGAGGTCTTGTTTAGCAGTCCACAGGGTGCGCATCTACTTGACTTTCAGCAGCTGAGTTGAATGGTGTGGTGGGTGCATCGTAGTTTATGTGCTACAAGTCAAAGCATGAATTTTGTCAGATCCCGTCTTTCCATCGGAAACATCTTAGGTTCGTATCTTAAATCAACTTGAGCTTCAGCGTTGCTTTTTGAATCAGGGTATGTTTATAACTTGAACTGAGATATGTAGCAGGCTAATTTAGCTCATAATATACACATCATATACACCTTAATAGATAATACATTTATAAACAGAAGTGTGTGTCATTTAAAAGGTAACGAGCTACAGTCAAACTACATGTAATGTTAGTTCTGTATTGTGAAATTTGTATTTCGTGTACAGGTTGAATCATCCAATAAAAAGCCTAACTAAAATACTTTGACCTCGAAAACTTATTTTATTGTCATACGAATTTTCTTTACACATCTTATTACAAAACGAGACCGCATTCTGGCTCTGTGTTTTTACTTTTTATGTTCGTGTGAAGTATGTTGTTGTTTGTAATTCCTTGTCGTGTATTGTGCTAAATTCTGGAATACTGTACAACAGAAAATGATCCTGTAATTAGTTTTTGATTTGTTGTGTAATTTTATAAACAAAACGGTGGATGTTAATTTTTGGTAGACCAGACAATAATTAGGTCTAATATACTTCTGATTTTTTTCTCTCAACAGGTCAGCGATGCAGACGGGTCACTGAAACATGGAGCCACAGAGGGATGTGCAATAAACCACAGGAGACCAAAGCAGAACCTAACCATGGTATAAATTTTACTTTAACACCACTAGTCTGTGTTCCTGTTACACGAACTGGACAGCCCCAAACCAAAACATCAGCTCAGTTTACCCATTATGTTGTTAAGAGCTAAGATAATTTAATCCTCATAATGAGGCTCTGTCACCATGGAAAAACTACACATAGAATTTGGAATCACATTGGTTTCATAAGAAAGGTTTTCATGACAAACTGTATTTTGCGAATAAGTATTTCAGGATTTAGTTCCATCACTTTTGAACTCAAATATGACACCTAACAAAATCAGCAGTTTCAGATCTGAGCCGATCTTAGTTGTTTTTAATATTGGTTGTTTGCTCACAATTCAAGATTTTCTGGGTGTCCCATGAAATTAAACATTTACCTCCAGATCAGATATTGCAGGGATATCGTCATAATGTTTTGTCAGAAGATTGCAGGCATTGGCCATTAAGCTGGAAGAAAAACAACCTACATTCTTGACTCTATCCTGCTATAGTAAAAAACAAAACAAAAAACCACTTTTAAGAATTCCAGATCAAAATTGTGATCCTGTTTTCCAGCAAATTCAAATGCATTATTCCTTAGGCCATGCCTCTACAAAAATCTGTAAAGTAATCAGAAGCTTAAGAACTTTTTGAAAGATCCTGCTAATAAACAAATTGAATAAAATACATGATTGTTTTGGTAGAGGCACTCTTGTCTGTGAATGTTTTCTTTGTCCCAAAAGGATGAGGGACACAGGAAGTAGCATGAGTCTGGGTTAATAGTGCAAATGGCTCGGGCTTGTGAAACCAAACTTTCCTACATTTACTGTTTGTTTTTTCTTGTTGTTGACTGAGATGGGGTTTTATGGACTTGAACTCTGTTTTGTTCTATCATACAGCTGATCGTGGTTTTAAGTTACCAGGTTACAGACCTTCAAAGATGGACAAGAGGTTTCTGATTTGGACAGGACGCTTTAAGACTGCTGATCAGATACCAACGTTTGTGTCGTAAGTAGGCTCTTCCTGTTTAAATCAGAACTCCCACTCATGTCTGATTTACTTTTTGCATGATTTAATTAAGATACATTGCAAGAACAGAATTAAGTGACTGGATACATTGTGGTGCTGCTTATGGAAAATAATCAGATGTCTGCAGTTCAAGCAAGGCGCCTGTTTGTCGCCATGGTTCCCGAAAACAGGGCGGATCACATCAGACAATCTGCTGCTGTGATAAAAGATGTTATTGTCAAGCATACACACTGCAGACCTCCCACCTTGTGTACTCACAGTCAGCCAAAGCTTGGTACAAAAAAAAAAAGATTTAATTAAAGTTGCTACAGAGACAGGCAGAACCGTGAATAAGTAATTTTTGTCCTTACTGACACCAAATGAAGGAACACAGGTCTTTGAAAGGTGTGCTGAGCTTGTGAACATGAACAAGCACAGGATCAATGTAATGTCCAATTTTGTTTTTTGAAAACTACGTTGGTATAAAGTTTGTTTGTTTACTGCAGGTTTGAGATGATTGATGCTGCCAGAAACAAAATGAGAGTGAGAGTTTGCTACATAATGATGGCTGCCACCGTAGCAGCCTGTATGGTCATGGTCTTCCTGGGTAAACGGGTGAGTGACAATAGACAACACTGGTTAGGTCCATATACTGTATATTTGGACACTGACTCAAGTTGTTGTTTTTTTTACTGTTTAATGAAACATATTTCAAGTACAGTTATAGAATGAACATAACTGCAGCCTCTCAGCTTTCATTTGAGCAAATCCACATTTAAATTGGATGAAGAGTTTAGGAGTTTTGGCTCTTAAAACACGTGACAACCTGTTTTTAAAGGGGCCAGGAGGAATCGGACGATTGACTCAAAAGCCAATTCATTGTCAGGTGTGGGGAATGCCTTTGTTACATCATTACCAATTAAGATTATAAGGCCTGGAGTTGATTTGAGGTGTGGCGCTTTCATTTGGAAGATTTTGATGTGAAGACTGCATACGCTTAAAAGATCTGTCCATGCAACTGAAACAAGCCAATAAGCGTGGCACTGTCCAGGTCTAAACAAAACTGCAGAGGGTTCACTGCATGGTGCAAGCCACTCATGAGCGTCAAAAATAGAAAGGCTAAAAATCAGTCAATCACTTGATGTCAACCCACTTGAGCATTCATTTCAACCATTAAAGACTAAACTTCAGAGAGAGACGGCAACAAACAGAGACTGAAAACCACCACAGTTGGAAGTCTGGCAGAACATTAAAAAGGAGGAAACCCTGCATCCGGTGATGTCCATGAATTCCTGACTTCAGGCTGTCATTGTCAGCAAAGGGTTTTCAAAAAATTATTAGAAATAAACATATTTTCAGTTACTGTATTTAATTTGTCCAAATAGTTTAAGCCCCTGAAATGAAGGGATTTTGTTCCTGCAATCTTTTTGTTCAACCCACTGAATTGAGAGCTGAAAGTTTGCACTTCAACAGTATCATTTACAATTCATTGTGACACTGTACAGAACTAAGATTAGAAAAATTATTTATGGACCTGACTATATTGATGTGCTGTATTTTCTGCTCATAACCATATAAATTGAGGGAAATTCTCCATGTTTTGCATTTCTGCGTGAAGTTCTGTCTTATGAATTGTTCTCCTCATGTCTAAATATTGAAGCTGTTTCTATGTAGTTCAGATATGTGCACCATGTTCAGATCCAACCTCTAATCCGACTCTCTGTCACAGGCTGTTGCCAGAAATGAGACCCTTACAAGTCTGAACATGGAGAAGAAAGCTAGATGGAGGGAGGAAGCTCTGAGAGAGAGGTCAGCTGCTGAAGCCGTGTCTGGCAAGACTCAGTGAAGGAGAAATAGCCCCTGCACAACCGTGTTGACAGTATCAACCCATTTTCTCCATTGATACCGTCATAGCCCTCCAGCGCCATCCTACATAGTGGCCTGAACATATCAGTCGTAGAGTAACACTTTTGTGCCCTGGTGATTATCCTCAACACATTCAGTATATACAGCATCACTATTTTTGATAAAAGGTATCAATTATCTCTCAGTGAATGTATATAACAAACCCTTTGTATTGATTTAATAAACAGCCAAATCATGTTTCTTTAGAAATTTGTTAGAACAAAGCAAATTGTATTTGCTGCTGAGATTTCTGATAAAACCTTCAACACATCTATCCATCCATCCATCCACTTCGGCTTATCCGGGGTCGGGTCGTGGGGGCAGCAGCTTAAGCAGGGAAGCCCAGACTTCCCTCTCCCTAGCTACTTCATCCAGCTCCTCCAGGAGAATCCCAAGGCGTTCCCAGGCCAGCCGGGAGACATAGTCTCTCCAGCGTGTCCTGGGTCGTCCCCGGGGCCTCTTCCCGGTAGGACGTGCCCGCAACACCTCTCCAGGGAGGCATCCAGGAGGCATCCTAACCAGATGCCCGAGCCACCTCATCCTATCCTTTTGATAGGACAGAAACAGAATTGAGCCTGCTCAGCTGATGTAGTAAACTGACTCTTAGTTGTTGGGCTAGGTACTTGAATTTGAGGAAAAATCTCTATAAATTTTTCTTAGATTCAATGGCCTTCTGTAGCCATAATTTATCTGTTCTGATTCTCATGTAATGAGAACAGTTTGACTGATGACATCTGTGTTTGTACATAATAAGCACCACAAACTGTTAGTTCAATAAAGTAATGGTCCTTGTGAATCCCTGTCTGGCTTAATGACCCGATATAGTTTAAACCCAAAGTCTTTTTAAAAATATTGATAGACTTAATGATAGAATATGATTTAAAATATGGGGGGGAACAGTTGTTGACTTGAATGGAACTGTTTATGTAGTAAAATGACAGTTGTTTGATCAAAGCAAATACTTTTCTCGTATTCAAACCACAAGGAAACTAATTCAGTGACACCGCTTTTCATGAAACAGCTTTTATGCAAATGGAAAAATGGAACAGCTGCATAAATTCAATACAACAAATATGTAGCGCTGGTCACCTCTTGCAGAGATTATGATAAAAGTAAGCACTGTAAGGAGGATTTAGCAAACAAACATTCATTTCTGCTAACTAAGGTAATCACCAGTATTTTCAAATTTGAATCTGGATTTTGCATTGAAATGATCTGGAAGGATTTCTGCAGAGTGAAGATTATGGCACAATCAGAAACATGACAGATGCTATCACTAACAAATTGCTTTAAAAAAAAAAAAAAAGACCGTCACACCCAGCAGCTGATAGAGCCAGAGATTTGGCATGATGATCTAAGTGGAAAATACTAAGTTAACAAGTGTTGGATAGACATGTTTTAGACTGCTCACAATTTTCCAGAACACTCTTATCTTGTTTTCAACAAAGTTCTACATTTTATGAGGCAATATGATGAACTGATTGTAATTAGTGTGCTAACAGTTTCAGTCCATAATTTGCTAGAGTCCCTTTGTCAGAAGGGTAAACAGTGAAGTAGATCGTAATCCTTGTCATACCAGGAAGGGACCGAGGATTCAGACCACATCTCTTTACACCTCATTTCCTGAGGAGGTCAGAGCTTTTTTGTTGTCCCAATTAAATTGTCATTGTAAAAACTAAGTACTCTTGCAGAGCAGGTGTCAGTCCTGAACTAAAGTGCTGCAAATCAAATGAAATTATGATAATAAAGATTCCTGCTGGTCTGCTGCTGGACAGATTCCAGAGATAAATAGTCTTTTGTGTTGTCCAAGTCCAATTGTCTCAGTGCGAGGGAAGACTCCAATTCCCATGGTTCCATGGGATTTTTCGCGTCACACCAGAGGTGGCAGGCAGTCTCAAGTCTTCAGAGTAGAGCCTATGCAGGTGGGAAATCCTATTATTGGATAAAGGAATGCATGATAAGAGATCCAGGAGGGAACACAAGCAGCCTGGTTTGCCACTAACCAGCTCCACCCATCAGCAGCACAGTCAAGTTCCTAATTTGTCCATCTGTTGTCACTTATCCCTTGGCTGGAAAAGCAGAGGTGAGGGAAGTCAAACTCCATGTGTTCGGATCATTCAAGTGCCTTTCGTAGAGGTCAGTTGAGTCCTTGGGTTGGCCACATGGCCCTGCTGTGGTCAGTTCAGTCCAAAGACCACAGTCAAACGTGTGGTCAGTGTCTCCTAGTCAGTCCAGTGTTAAGGTGAGATCATTCTTCCTTATGTGCATGTGTGTGGAAGGGGCGGTAAAAATCAGGCCCATGTTTGTCATGTGAGTCATTGTTTTAATCAGACAAGCAATGCATTTGTAATCTGACATGGGATTCCCGATATTATAAAAACATGGACAGGTGCTCTTTGTTTGGGATGGGCTGAGGAAATCCAAAACCTAAGAGGGCGGTGATTGTACATGGACAATCTTGACAGGAAGGTGGGGTTCAGGCGCAGAATAGAGCTCAGCGCAAGACAGAATGATTTGTGAAACCTTCACAAACTGGCTGAGAAGACTGCAGAACTCAACCCACATTAGACGTACGTACACACGTGCTCCCGTAATGTTATTACTTTCATAATCATGTTCATGATTATATCGATCTCTCTGATGATGACGGAAAGGCGGAGGGGAGCAGAGGGTTGTCATAACCCTTGATCGTGGTGGTGGACTGAGAGTGAGAGAAATGAGCAGAGGTGAGAATGTTGGAGCATAGACTGAGGGAGGCATTATAGCTGGAAGCCTTCCATTGGAGCCTCGCACTGCTGGAAGAGGTACTGCTGCTGCTGCAGATCGACGGCAGGAGCCAATGCCGAGTCCTCATCTTCAGTGTTGAAGTAGCGTTCGATCAGGTCGAAGGCTTTCTGGTATATTTCCTGATTCTCATGACCCTGCAGGAATTCCAACTTGTCCAGACCTGAAGAAAAAAAAGGATTGATTTCACATTCATAAATTTTAACATCTGTGCCAAGCATGATTCAAATCAATTTGAGTGTGTGAGTGTGTGTGTGTGTGTGTGTGTGTGACTTGCCATAGGCCTCTTCAATGAGTGCACAATAAGGGTTGATGCCTCCTCCCCTCTTGGCCTCCAGTTCTCCCAAGCGCAGAATGTTCTCCAGGCCGTTTAGAGCCACTTGGACTATTTTGGATTCCATAATTGTGAGCAGGTCACACAGAGGTTTTATACAGCCAAGTTCCACTAGGTGCCTGAAGGTGCAGAACATAAACCAAGTAAACACTGGCTATTTTTAAGTAGTGGTTAAAAAGCACCATCAATAAACCACCCAAAGATAAAACTAAACGTGCTATAGGGTTTAGATGTAATGTTGAATTCGGAACAATATGAAGAATTAGGAACAATATTTCTTTTCCTGTCATTGAGTTGAGACCGTTTTCAGCTGTGCAAAGTATGTTTGACATAATTTTATAGTTTATTTTAACTTTTTTTTTTACATTAAATTTGAGATCCTCAGAGCCACCATGTATGACAGGCCTCACCTAATCTGCTCTGCAGAGCCCCCTGAGGTGGCGTTGGTAATGGCCCAGGCTGCCTCCTTCCTTGTGCGAAACTCTGCTACTTGCAAGATATTGATGAGAGGAGGCAGCAGACCTTCATCCATCACCATCTACACAGATTTTTAAAAATCGCTTTACTTAAAATATAGACTTAAGTCAACTTTACAGACCTTTGTAAAAGCACTTTTCGACTTATTCTGTGGGACACCACACACATTTGCACACACCTGTATTTGTGCTCGGTTCCCTGCAGTGATGTTGGAGATAGTCCAGCACGCTTCCTTCTTGATAGACTCTTTTGGACTACTCAAGAGGTGAAGTATGGACTGCAGTGCTGAACAATTCAAAATAACCTAAGCGATCACACACAATACACAGTCAGAGATATTCACGTGCAACTTTTTAAGTACCTTCCAGTAAGCGAGTATTCAAGCTGCCTTTACCTGTGTCTGTAGATCATCTCCAGTGACTATGTTCCCAACAGCTCGAAGCGCAGGGGATACCACCTTATATTCAGAGTGCCTTAAACAAAGCAGAATTGTGATGGCTTTCTCTCTGCAGTAATGAATCAATGTTGGGTTTTTGCCTATCTTGTGTAGTCAAACTATTCCCTGAGACTGTTCACACAACTCTGATTTCACAGCAGATTTAGTGGCACATATCAAACCTTTCATTGCTCTGAATACATAGCTCTTGGACAACATAAGATTTAAGCCTCACATCAGCAATTCCACCAGCCTGCGGCACACTCCAGAGTCAATGACAGCCTGGATTTTGTCATTGGGGCCATCAGATAAGTAGGAGAGTGCCCAGCATGCATCAGCCAGGATGTCTGTGTCATTAACAAACAGCAGCCAAGACAGCACACTAAGGCTAGGGGACACCTGATGGAAAACAATGGACAAAGAGACATGGTGGAAATTAAGTTATTTGTTTTCAGATAGAAGAGATACAAGGTCTGTTTCATTCTGGATATTAGAAATTGATAAAGCTTGCAACCATGACAAGTGAGATACGATACACTTCAGCCACATTAAATACGAGCTGCTTTCTTTTCAATTTACCTTTGTGAAGTCTGGAGGTGGGTTTTTTCCCCTGCACAGATTTGAGAGTGCCCATACGGCATTCCTCATCATGGTTAAGCGATTCTGCTTGGCCAACAACCTGCACAAGGAGTTTCATCAGGCGTGTTTTTTTCAAGTATTTTTTACTTCCTAAAGTGTAATGAGAACATTTAGGAGGAAAACACTGTCACACTGAGTTGTTACTTACTGCAGCAGGGAAGGCAGAATATTGCAGTCTATGACAAAGTCCCTGCATTCTGTGCTATCTCCTGCAATATTTCCCAAGGCCCACACTGCCTGAAGGAAAAAGCAACACTTCAGCTTAAAGATCGCTGTAGGAAGTTGTTTTTTTCCCCCATTCTAATAATCTCACGTGTAGATATATCGATACAGGCAAAAAAATACGCACAGACACAAACAAGGGCCTGTAGGCATGCAGATAATGGGAGCTGTGCACAGCTCTCATGTGGGAGCACACCACGAGCAACTTGTAAGGGGACAGCGCCTTGCTCAAGGGCACCTAGGCAGTGCTCAGGAGGTGAACTGGCACCTCCCACACTCTGAATTTTTTTGGTCTGAGCTACTGCCACCCAAACATAAATGATAAGAGCATAACAAGTGATAGTAGTTGGAAAATAGTTGGTTCACAGCAGAACGTAAACCACTTGCACAGACAACTGAATCCTCCCTACCTGTTCCTGCACGTCTTCAGAATCTGAGCTGAGCATCTCTATGAAAATGGGTACAGCTCCAGCCTGGATCACCACCCGAGTCTGATGAGACGTACCGGACGCAATGTTGGTCAGTACCCATGCAGCCTCAAACTGAAACAATAAGCAAAATACATTAATACATTACTCATTGGTTAATCTAATTACATTTATTCTATTAATTATGTTCCATTCATTACATCAGCTTCACATGTACCGGTAACTTATTTGAAGTCAACAGCTAGTACAATTTTTATTTCAGAAAACTGAAAGCCTGTCCAGCTTATTCGCCGTCTGCACACCTGCACCATAAGACAAACTGGAAACACACCTGCAATGTGCAGTTTTCTCTCCTCTTCAGGAATTCAACAAAGCGCTCAACCACCCCTGCTGTGGCAATGACTTCATCAATGGGTGGGTTAGGTTCTGTGTGAGTCACACAGTCAAAGTTAACAATATTGCAAAACTTATTAAGTATTTAGTATGGAATAATCTAGATATCACTTTACTAAAATATTTGCCAAGGCATTCAAATGTATAATGTGTACAATTCATGGTTACAAGACTTCAAAATAAATTCCAAGATATTCAAGGTAAATTTATCAAGATAAATTACTGCTGCATCAAAGTTTTTGATAAGAATTTCAAAGAAGAAAACTGCCTGTGTATCAGATTTACTGTTCATATAACAGATGTCTAAAAAAGTATAACCACAGACAGCATTCCCTGAGAGACCTTGTAAAAAGCAGACAATCAAAACACACTTACCTTTCGATAGGAGTTTCCTAAAGCGCTGAGTGCCTATTAGCTGCAGTTCAGGAGAACTGGAGAAGATCATCTGAGTCATATCATCAGAGATCATGCAACCCTGTAGAGTACAGAGTGAGATTTGATTAAACACCGACAAAATAATGTCATAACTAACTTCATGTATATAGTCAATATTTCTCCCCTTACCATTAGTGGGTCCATATTGTTTGCCTGAGACTCCAGGTAGCCACTGTCTGCCATCCCATCATCCTCTGGGGTGCTATAGTCTTCCGCTGTTGCAACATTTCTTCTCTTAAATAGCTGTCATGGAGTAAGATTGGAACAATAATTTTGGTTGAGTTTTGACTCATCACCATGACATTTCGAGGTAGACTGCAGTCTACCATATATCTTCGCAACCGTTGCAGATAGAAAGATGAAACAAAAAGCACATTACTTGGGTGGCAAAGGGGATGAAAATGAGATGATGACCTTGATCATTAGAAAACTAGGTCAAGGTCAAATTTTAACTTCTGTACACTCAGGAACTGGATATGATAGAAAGACGAGGGAGGAGGCCAGAGTAAGACCGCAGATCAAAGCTACTGCTTCGATCTATGAAAGTAGGTCAGGGTAAAATTTTGAATTCAGGGATGTTACAGGATGTTGCAGTCTGTGACTGCATTGGTTGTTTTGTATTTATTTATGCTGTTATGTTTTACAGGGATGTAGAAAGTTGTGACCACAACCTTTAATTGACCTCAAAGATAACTCTCCTCTATAATCATACGTATTGACCCTTGCCCCCACTGCTGCTGTCTTAACTGTGTCCACCACACTCACCTGTTCATCCTTCTTCTGTTTACGGATTTGTAAGCCTTCCTCTTCCCTCCTCCGCCTCATTTCATCTGTGTTGAGGGACTTGTTCTTATAGCTCTTGAGTCGAGCATTGTCCTTACCCTGGCTCATTGTGCAGCCTAAGAAGGAAAAAACGTTTTAATCTCTATTTGAACAGAGTCTCAGTAGTGCGCTTTCACTAGTTCTACGTAATATAGGATCAAAGATCACAGATCCCTGAACTGGATCTTTAATCCTTACATTTTAAAGACCCCTTTATCCCTGTATGTGACTAAGGCGAGCAGTACCAAGCCTATCGGTGAAAAACTCATCTTTTAGTTGCAACTGCAAGAAACCAGGTCTGTAGTTTAAACACGAAACATTACGTCGGGCAGGATTCCTCTCTGTTGTCACAGTTCAACGAACAGGGACATCTAAAGGAACCTGGTTAGCTTTATATGTTTAGACAGCCAAAATAATTAATAAAAAATAAGCCTATCAGTATGTAATGATTTTGGAGGATGCTTCTTTTAATTGATTTCAACAAGGGGTAAAACAATATCGAATCAATAAAGCACCGGTTCACAGGGCAGCGATACTTTCGTAGGATATCTAGCTAATGTCATAGCCGTCGTTACAAGCTAGCTAGCTTTGGGTGGCTAACATTAGCTCTGACGTACAATTTCAACAACAGCACAGTATTTTCTGAATGTTGCTGACGTCAACAGTTAAATCAATTTATATCTATACAATATTGATATACACAGACGAAAAAAAATACAACTAAATACCAAAAACTAACCTGTAAAGATGGGCTCTTAATCCCTTATTTGCTAGGCCACCGTTTGTACGACCGTCGCCGGTAGAATACTGCGCATGCGTAACATTAAGTTTGTACCCACTGGCCCCGCCCACCCACCTTGACGTTGTAAATAACATGGAAATACAGTAACACGTATGTGACGCTGTTCACGTATTTGGGAACGCAAGTGGTCCTAACAACGCTTTTCACGCAACTGCCCAGGGTGTTGGCTCTATTCCAGTGAAAAGATGGAAAATACACGCAGTACACAGCAACACACGGAACCACGCGTTCAATATAAAGTCACCGTGCCGAGGGCAACTTCAAGGAAAGTGTTACTTATCTACGGCAGACGCCTGGAGTGCATGAGGTGTATGTGGGGCTGCTACCAGTGGCCCAGTGGCCGGCAGAGGCTTTAAGGGGACCAGACTTTCGGGCGCCAGCGCTGGCTGACACGTAACATTGTGTGTCACGGCTCTGATCACAACAAAAGACTAATTTTAGAATGGATCAATAAAGTTGAGTTCTTTCTTTCTTTTTCTTCATCTCGGTTTCTTTTAGCACATTCCGTTTTGCATGCTCGAAGCATGCTGGACAATATTCCAGCAGCGACAGTAACAACAGTAATCCTGTAAATATCTCATCTCTCTTTTTTTTTTTTTTAAATATAAATTACGTGCGAGGCTCACGATGTGACAGGGAGTACACGCAGGATGTGATGCAAAAATATACAAAATAATCAGAAACATCAACAGGTGGGAAACTAATTAAAATCGGACATTACACATAAATGTCTTATTTTTGCTTGATTGTGATCATAGACTAACAGTCTGCTCTACTCATTCTGATCTTTCGGGTCATATTGGGGCCACACGAAATTCCAATCTTTCGAGATGAAAGAAAACAGACACCTGGCAGACACGAGGCAGACATCTGCAGCATCAAACACTGACACATTGTTGCACCTTCAATCCAAGTCAGGCATCTACAAACATCCAACCCACGCGCAAAATCTGCCCACTTTCTTCTGCGAAGATGACAACAAACCCCAAAACCAAGGGCTCCCTAACTGCTGACAGGGGCTGGTTTGAAATATGGCACGACTACCTGAACCTTGGCAAAGTGCTGCAGAGGCTGTGGGACAGCCCTGATCGGAACCGGAGGGACACTGAGGGGGGCAATAAAGCTGCACCAGAACCGTGGATCCACATCCAAAGCTCCCGTCGGGAGGACTGCATGATGTCCCCAGAGACTTTCAGCAGCATGTCAGACACCCGCAGGAGAAGCAGCAGCAACGGGATGCCCTCCGATTTCTGCCCTTTCTGTAAGCAGAACGGGGAGTCAGCAAGTGTGTACCGGTCCCACCGACTCAAGTCGGATGACGGCACGGTGACCTGCCCCGTCCTGTGGAGCTACACCTGCCCCGTCTGTGCGGCCACCGGGGAGCGCGCTCACACCCGCCGGCACTGCCCGCTGCTGCAGCGGCAGGAGATGGAGAGGAAGACGGCAAGGTTCTGGTAGGCCAGCTGGAAAAGAGTCTGAAACGACTGGAGATGATTTTTTTTGGTTTATGTTTATGTTTATGTTTATGTGACAAGTGCTCTACACGTTTGAAAACCCAAAGTTTTCCGTTTGATGTTCTTGGTTTTGTAGGCTTTTTTCACTGTTATTCATACAGCTGGTCGTCTGTTCTTCGTTGGGTTGCTACATTTAAAAAGTCAAACTTTTTGGAAATTTGTAAACAAGAAGAACAAATAAATATAAAGAGTGTTCTGAGTATTTCCTTGTTTTTATTCTGACAATACGTCCTTTGAGGTGAAAACATCGAGGAAACTCCATAAGAATCCATAACACTGTACTATTATAAAAACTAAAATACATCTAATTGTTGCAAACATTTTTTGCTGCAATAATTTCTTGAAAATTGTGCAAGATTTCCAAATTAGTAGTTAGTCTTAAATAAAATTACATAAACCACTGTGAATTAGGAAGCTTTATTGTAAAAAATGCAATTTCTTTTTACAAAAATAAGATGTTCTCCAACGTGGTCATCTTTTATTTTGCACTTAAAATCCTAATCTATGATTACCCACGAGTAAAGTAAAAAAAGTACAATATGATTCTCTGAATCAAAGTACAGTAGCATATGAAGTTAGCTTTGGAATAAGAGCTTCAAAAGTGGAATAAAACAAAGCAATTTTTACATATTTAGTAAAGTACTGTATAAAAATGCAGTGTGTTTGAGGTAAACTGTAGTAGGTTGGTCATTGATAATTCAAGATTGCAAAAGCAGGTTAGGGATGAATCTAACCCCGTCCCCCCAGTCATATCCTAACTTATTAATTTTGCCCTTATTGTGATTTTTTAAAGATATGGCAACATTCTAAATAACAACTGTTAGCTGTTTCTTTGATTTGTTTGTTTCAAAATTCAATTAGAGGAATTGATGGAAAGATTTAAAAAATATGATACATGAGTGGAAGAATTATTCAGATCAATGCCTTAAAAGAGACACAGTAATACTTTGCATTTGGATGCCAATGTCCATTGTCAACAAAAAAAGACAGATTCTGGTCATGCATGTTGAGCCACAAACTGATATGCCTGATGATAAAGACCTGTTACTAAACATACCAGGGCAAAGTCCAGCCTTTAGAAACATTCATAATTATTTAATGAAGTTATGAAGCAAAAAAATAATGATTCACTTCATGTAATTTTTTAAAAAACTTCCAATGATAGAGTTCATCCATCATTTGAAAAAAAAAAAGACACAAAAACGAATTGTGAAAACTTTGATAATACATATGCACACGTACTGAGGGGCCATAAAAGCCTCACAGTTACACAACTAGCTTTTTAATGGAATGAAAGCCCCTCCTCAACAGCAGTCTTTGTGTTGCTTACATTCAAGAACACACACTAAAGGGTATGTCAAAGGTTTCTGCTCCTAGCAGTCTTTGTGTTGCTTACATTCAAGAACACAGTAAAGGGTATGTCAAAACTATGCAAAAAAATTATCAATATGGCTGCTAAAATGTCAATTTTCTCTTTTGTTGTAACAGGGTTTCAAGTACGGTGACGTATCCACAATGGCAAAACACAGCGTTGGTCGAATGATTGCGGTGGTGCTGGCATTGCTTTTCTTCATTGTCACTATGGTGTTCACTGCTCTGGCTGGACCAGGAATATGTGAGTCACCGGTTTATTTTTACACATGATTTTGTAATAAAACATTTAGTCACCTTCAACCAGGTCCCTTTGTTGATAGGTCAGTAGGAATATGCAAAACCACCAAACATATTTCAAGAAGCACAACTAAAGAAATTGTATTTAAACCACTTTGTATTATATTTGGATGTGTGTTGCAGCTATTCAGCTCTCTGTATGTTGTGTATGTGTGCCTCAGATCCGTTCTTGGAGTCCACAGGTAACATTTCAGATGAGTTTTCCACTGAGATCACACCTGCAGGATGGACGTTCACCATCTGGTCAATCATTTACATCTTCCTGGCTTTAGTGGTGCTTTACATGGTCTCTGGTATCTTTAGGAAGTATGTCGTGTTTTTTTGTATTTATAAAGTAGCATAAAAAAACATGATTACACTGTATATGCATACTTATCTCTCTGTGACTGTGTTTAGGAATGCCTATGGTTATGTCTACTGCAGCCCTGCTGTTTTGCCACTTGGCTTTATTGTGGTTTGGTGTTTGAATTTGACCCTCAACACCACATGGTTGTTCCTGTGGGACAGAAGGTGAGTTCAGACCTTGAAGCATGTTCATTAAGAAATCTCACTCAGTTAATCATGTGCTAACAAACAAATTAATTTAATTGCATTAGTGGCACATTTTAATTCCAAGCACGAAGTTCATGGTCAAGAGTTTTGTTGGGGTTATTCCAGCCTGATCTGGGTCAAAGAGGAGAGTTGAAATGCATTTTATAGGGAAAATAAATATAAAAGCAACTTTATGTCTCTAGATAGCACAAAGATTTAAATAATTTATTTCTAATCTCAAATTTTTCATCTCTATCAAAGGTTGATGCCTGCTGCACTGGCTTTGCTCATCTTAATTGCGTCAACTAATTACATCATGATATTTTTCTCATGTCATGGTCTTTCCAACTATGGAATCTGGCTCAAGAAATACCACCAAGTAGACCTGTGGCTCCATCATGTGTTGGTTAGTAATTGACCTCAAGATTATGTTTGACATCTTTTATGCAAAATGTACTTTTATCAGTCTTTTGTGTTTGAAACATGCATGCATGCCTAATTTATTACAGATCCAGAACGGTATTGCCATATATGCAACATGGACAACCATCGCATCCCTAGTTAACCTGACCATTGTGCTGATCAATGATGCAGGCATGGACCAGACAGATGCTGCCACCGTCTCACTCTCTGTTTTGACTGTAGTGATGCTAGTGTGGTAAGCACAAAATAGAGAATAGAAACTTTCCATACCTGCAATTTTTATGTTTTAAAAAATGCTAATCTGTTGGTTCTCTCAAAGGTTCATTTTAGAAAACTCCGTCCTCGACAAATATGTGAGGTACATTCTCACCATTTACCCTGTTGTGATCTGGGCACTGACCGGAATATTCATGAAAAATTATGATGCTGTAGCTCCGAGCCGCAACAACATCCTCAATGGTGAGGAATTTAAACAAATATCTAAATCACACAAGTGTAAATGACTTCTGATGACCCACTGTGTCATTCTTCTTTGTCATAGTTGCGCTCCTGGCGGTAGGCTGCACCCTGTTTGTCACACGTGTGGGTTTGTTCATTTGGAAGACCATCAAGAGACCACTTTACGAGAACAACAGCGTGGAGGTCTTGTCTCCGATGGAGATCGCTGAGAGCCAGAAAAAGTTTTTTAAGTGAAAATTCTGAAGTTTTCAATGGTAAATAATAAATATTATGTAACTGTAGATACTGTTTGTTTCTTATTTTTGTCTAATGTACTGTCAAAAATGAATATCACTTTATTCTTTTATAAAAATGTTTGTGGTATGTAATAATGTAATATGTAATAAATAAATCAGTATAAGTGCTGCAGTATTTTAGTCAAACAGTGCAATAGTGTTACAATAAAGTTATAATTTAACTTTGTTAATTACTCAATACGCCAATGATGGTAAGGATAAAATAAACAATATTTAGACAATAAACAATCATGAACAACAAAAGAATAATGATGAAGAACAGGTGCTAGGAATAATTTTATTTTGTTATTATTATTATTAGATATTTAAATTTAGCTTCTGCTCATGTGAAATGTCTTTCAGTGTAATAATATAGTGGTTAACTCTTTTCTAGTAACATAAAATATTATTATAATAACTTCATGATGAAATGGTTGCATTTATGTTTTTGTCTTACTCAGCCTTTGAACTATGACCTCAAACACAAATGATGTTTAGAGTATACACTGTGTGACTTTCTCTGTATTTGATTTGAAACTGTTCGCAGTGAAAATGCGTTTATAGTATTTAGCTCATAAGGTATGAGGAAGTATAAATATTGAAACTGCCTTGAAATAAAATGTGTTGTTTTACAATAAATTCTATTAAACTAAAATGTACAGATGTAGATACATAAAAGGCACAGAGAAACAGTTTGAAGAAAATGCTATAAAACATGTGAAAAGCAAGAAATATGACTGGAATGATTAATCAGGTAATCAATAAAAAAGTTTAACTATTGTTTTGTTTACTGACTTTCCATTTATATTTATATTTAATGCAAAAATGCCCAAAGGTTCCTCAATTTATTATTTGGATGTTTTCCTTCCTGAACCGTGCTGGCCAGAAATTTAGATGACTTTGGATAAAATAATTGACGAGGGATGATAAAAACAGCAGATATTCTACAATGAAAATAATCATATGCTTCTCTGTCAATCAGAGAAACTTCTAATTTGATATTAAGGCCATGTCCACATGTAGCCGGATCTTTTCGAAAACGAAGATTCATACGGCATAGAAAAAGATTTGCGTCCACACGACAGCGTTTCGAAAAAAAAAAACTCCATCCACACGTAACCGCATAAATGCATTGATCAACACATTTATAAGCAGAGCAACTCTAAAAATGACAGTACAGAGGACAGGGACGTATAGAAATTTACGCCGTTCCTCTTGGAGGACGACCTCCATCACAGAGTTCTCACACCAGAAGATAGCGCGTCCCGGTCCAAGATCTGGTGTTGACATGTTTGGTGAGGAACGTGAATGAATTAATGAATAAATAAATTAATATATAAATTTTATGACTCATAAAGAAAGACACAGACTAACAAATATTCAACTGTCAAGTATGTTTATCAACGCCTCTTTGACGTGGAGCTGTTATTCGTCAGAAAATAGCCGGTTTTAGCTCCATCCAGTCTGTTGTATATGAAGAGGCGGCTCACACAAACTGACGTCACAGCAGTTTTCGTCTCAGGGAGACGCTCCCTGGATAGAAAAACATTCGGATACAGCCTCCACACGGCAATGCAAACACGGCGTTTTCAAAAAAAACTTCATACCTTCTTAAAGTTGTATTTTCGTCCCAGATATCTACATTGTTGTGTGGATGGATGTTGTAACCGCAACAAAAAACATGCGTTTTCGAAAAGATCTGGCACCGTGTGGACGGGGCCTAATTTGTATTAAACAATTTAGGAATTTATAATAGTAAAGCTATCTCTTGATATTCTACGCTTGGAATATTTTAAGACCATGGTATTAGTGCCGGTTGCTGACTGGTGACACTTTGACCCATTCCCCCACCACTGCCAGTTTTGCTCTTGTATATTTCTGCCCAGGATCCTCCCTGACTGTTAAAGATGACAGACCCTGTGGCTTGAATCTTTACGTGTGTTTATATCTGTAAGTTTGAGCTCATCCTGGGGTTTGTTTCAAACTTCAGCTGGAATGACAAACAAAACCTGACCAGAAGACCTTAAACGCATCACCACCATCAGCTGCTGTCACAACGCTTTTAACACGTACCATGTGTCCACTGTTTATTCTACATAGTTTACAGATTTATTAAACATTGACAGTTATGTGTATCGCATTCATTCAGCATTCACTTACGCAAATGCGTTTCATAACTATGGGGGCAGCAGTTGAAACGGTTTTATGATTGACACCATGGTGGAGATGTTTACAAGATAAGAGCTGCACGTGATGCTTCAAGTGGTTGTAAAACTTCCCCTTACACAACTGGCTGCTGTATAAAAACCCATCGTCCCCCTCCCTCTCACAGTTACTCTGTTTTTTCATGCTGAGAAAGGTACGTTTTTTCTGTCATCATTACGTGGGTGCTTAATTTGCTTGCTTGAATTTACACGTGTTTGACCTTCTAATTTTAGTTCTGGAAAATAATTAGAGTGATTTAATTCATTGCTGACTATGTTAAAAAAAGATTATAAGGAAGGAGAACTGACTGACATGATCACGTGGCAGCAACACATGGAGGTCAAAGGTTAGGTTCAATTGCAGGCCATTTATGAAGAGGCTAGAAACATGTTGTTTGTTTTTTTATTTTACGAAACTCTATTTGCTCCTCCTTCTCAATTAGTTGAATAATTTTTATTTGGTTATATAAATATGTCATAACTGGGTTTTTTTCCACTTGTGACCATAGAAACACAGAATGGGAGAACATAATCCAGGACGTCTGGCTGCAATAGTGGTGTCTGTTGTCGGCTTTGTAATAAGTTTGGTGTTCAATGGGTTGTCTGTTGTTGGAGTCGGTGAGTGAGTGTAAATGTTGTTAAGTAACATTGTAATAATATTAGAGTCACCATGTCTATTCCTTACCTTTAACAATCTTACTCTATATTTTATCTTCACAGGGCCTTATAAAACCACTACAGCCAATGTGTCTGCTGTGTTTGACACCCAGATCACACCTTCAGGATGGACTTTCAACATCTGGAGTGTCATCTACATTTGGCTGACATTGATGATCATCTACATCCTTTCAGGACTTTGCAGAAAGTTGGGGTCAATTTGTTGTATTTTCTCATTTAAAAGCATTAAATTTATTTAAAAAAAATTCAAACAGAGTGTGCAGTTAGAAATGTTGTCTTTGAGAATGTTGGAGTACAATGTGTGTTGAAAGATATAAAAGCCACAGACAAAAGTAGATTCCTATTACAAGCATTGCTGTAATAGGAACTTTGTCTCCATCATCACTAACTCATATTTAAAGATTGAGCATGCTGCGGTCTTCTTGCAGGAATGGCTATGGCTACGTTTACTGCAACCCACCAGTGCTGCCGTATGGATTCTTTATCAGCTGGTGCATCAATTTGTGTTTCAATATCGGCTGGCTGATTGTTTGGGACAGAGGGTAAGAATTTGCAACTCTCATGCACAGCATTGATTTATGTTTGAACTGCTATGAAAGTTATTCCAAACAACCAAATTAAATGCCTTATCTTATGTTTTACATTCCTAAAGAAATATGATTGCTGCACTGGTTTTTCTCGTCCTGGTCATCTGTACAAACTATTCCATGATATCCTTCGTCTGCCATGGACTGCATGCCTATGGAGCCTGGCTCAATAAATACCACAGAAAAGAACTGTGGTGCTTTCGTGTCCTGGTTGGTTTGCCATTAACATTAACCACATTCTCCTCATTTGATGCTAAGGTTCTGTTCCTGCATGACTATCGTTCAAGCTGCTGAATGTCAAATTTTCAGGTTCAGAATGGTGTGATGATATACACAACATGGACAACTATTGCAACACTTATCAACCTGACCATTGTACTGACTTATGATGTGAACATGGACCCAACGAATGCTGCCACCATCGCATACTCTGTTTTGTCCGTCTTGCTGCTTGTGTGGTGGGTGCACTCTTCTATCAGGAAATATTTGTCAAAGAAATAATGTGCAAAATCATCAATCTGAAGTATGTGTGTGTTTGTGTGTTTCACAGGTTCACTTTGGAAAACTTTGTACTTGACAAACATGTACGATACATCATGGTCATTTATCCGGTTGTAATCTGGGCACTGTCTGGGAACCTGGACAAAAACTATAATGCCGAATCTCCCAGCCGCAACGGCATATTCATTGGTAAGCATTGAAGAAACATTCGTATTAACAAAAGGAAATTTATGGTTGTCCCACTTCATTTAAAATTTGTATGTTTGTATGTTGCAAAAGTGTATGGAGATATATACTGTATTATCATGCTAAATATTCTGGTGGCATTCAGAATAAGTTTTAAAATACAGTAAATACATACCCTACAAAACCTTATCAAAAGTGACCCTAATTTCATTTGTTCATCTTAGCTGTCCTGCTGGCTTTAGCCTCTGTGCTGTTTGTCATTCGGATTGCATTGGTGGTTTGGAGACACATCAAACAGCCACTGTACGCAGATGTCAACCCTGAAGACATGGAACCTTGTGAGATTGCTGAAAAACAGAAAAAAATATTTCGCTAAATAACACAAAGACAACCGCACCTGATGTCATATGACGTGGGGAAAAAAAGATGTGCAGTTGTGTGCTATTACTTAGTTGATAAGCATGAGGAAGTTTTATTTTGAAATATTTTACTGAATCAAATTGTGATCACATGTTGTGATTTAAATTTGCTCTGGAATAACGTGTATGATAAAAAATGTAATGTGCAATACGTTTTTCAACTTTGGCTGAATAATCTGTGAACTTTTTATGGCTGTGTTTTAACATATAGATTGCTAACAAAAGTCATTTGCTTCTGATAAGGAGACTTTTACAACATAACGTGTGGTCATTGTAGTACTATACTTTGAATATGTCCCAGAGTTTGGAATATGTTTTTTTCCTCAAATACAATTTAGATTCTAAAATTTCATTGTAAAAGTTTAATCTTGATTTATTTATTTATATGTAATAAATTAATTGTGCAGTTTTTCATTTATGTTGTTAAAGTGTTAATTATTAAATATTTTATTAGTCTATCAATAAAGGCAAGCTTTTATAATGGAGTAAATTAACAAAAATATCATAATTCGTGTTGTAAATTTAAATTTGAAAAGTTAATGGCATATTAAGGGAATATTTGGACCACTTTTAATGGTGGACTTACCCCAGTTAATGTTCACATTCCAGTTTCATCACATTCCTGTATTTGGCAATGAATTAAACGGCACAAAAAAAGCTTTAAGGCCAAGTTGAGAAGAAAAGTTTGAGTCAGTAACTTCAAAAATGTTTTTTGAAGCAAAATTGTTTTTTTGCTCTGAAGTTGGAGTACAACGTTGTTAATATGAGTGTATAAAGATTAATCTTACAGTTTACAAAAAACTGGGCAAATCAAAGTCATTATTTTATTAATTTACATCTAAATGTGGACCTACTCTACACGTTTATATTCTCGCATCCCAAGTTGCAACAGCTAACCTGTAGGGGGCAAAACTGATCACCTGCGGCAATTCCCCAACAAAGTTGAAGGGGGAAGAAGAAGAGGGCGCAGCCGTACATGAAGCTAATTAATTTTTTCCGAAGCTTGATCTTAAAGGAAACAAGTCTTTGAAAAATGATGTCCAAAATATCAGAAGTTTACGCGTATATATAAAAATATATTCAAACGTAAGTTCACGTTGAAATATATGCAGGAATATCACGGCTGAGCACCTGGCAAAGTTTAAAAAGTATTGCCTGAGAAAATAAACTCGGGGCTTACGTCACTAAACGACACCAGCGCGCGCGGGTCTTTACAAATTTTTAAGAGCGCTACTGTTTTGCTAACGTCTGCGTATTATTGAACTGCGGAAAAAATGATATCGCTCGCTTTCACACAATGATACTTTATTTCTAACTTATGACTTTTAGAAACCGGACTGAAATAAAGGTATTCACTGGGCGAATCAAATGAGGGCAGTTAAAAACAAAAGGATGGTTAGCATTAGCATTTAAATGTTAGCTTGAGTTTTGATGTCGTAAACAGTCTAGTAGCCCTATCATCAGAAAGACAGGAAGCTGCGGAACACAAATGGAAACTAAGTATCCCACTTTGGTGAGTTAAATGCTTCTTTTTGTGCCTTTTTTTGCCTTAGATAGTTGTTAGTTAACTAATACTACCGTCATTAAATGTTGCTTAGCTAGATTGTGTTTGTATTGTTTTACTAGATATGCTATTTGGAGGTGTTGTGATGCTAACTTCTTTATGCAACACAAGTAATGGAGAATGTCCAATCATTTGTCTGTTCACAGAAGAGACCCAAGAGGAAACTCTGCTACGTTAACTTAGTAGAAAAGGAATGGTACGTCTTTTCAAGCCTGTTACAAATATTATGTATCAATAGATTAATAATAACAATAGAATTGTATTTTTGTCTTTTAATAACTGGGTTTTGGGGTATTTAAATTTTTAATGTAGAATAGTGTTGCTGAATTTATATTTGTACTTTTAGTCCATCTACTCAGTGGCTGGGAGGAGAACCTCTGTCATTAGGAGACATTGATAAGATGTTTGATGACTTGGGTGAGTTTTGTTTAAGTTCTGTTTGTACTATGTTTGAAATTTGAATTGCTTTTGCATTGCTTTCTAAGGTAACCTGTATTTAATTACTGTTTTCAGAGTCATCCTTTCATAGTGAGGATGCTGACATACTTCCCAAAAGAACTTTTCTCCAGCTCTCTGATGATACAAAAGAGTGCGACTGTGAGTCACCTAGTGTCCCACAAAAAGAAGGACACCCGACAACAAAAAATTCACAATGCCAAAAGGTAGTACAGTATTACCTTTACCCGTTTTCAGTCGCACAAGATGCTTTTAAAATGTGATAGAACCATATATGTGCTGTTTAACTCTTAAGGGTCCTAATGGAAATGTCCTACATCGTGCCACAAAGTCACCTGGCCCTGCACCAGACATTGGTAAGAGACTCAAACCAATATTTTACTGAAAAAATATTAAACACGTATGAAATGGTTCATCAAAGTTCTGTGAACTTTTTTGTGTTATAGATTTTGTTTGCTTTTGAATTGACTTTACTTCTTTTTGTTGCAGATTTGGATTTTGGATTTAGTGCACACAGACCAGTGAAGACATCAAGCCCTATTGAAGAGAATGTGACTGTTAAAGGTGCAGAAACAACTGACACTGAAAAGCACTGTATTATGTCCCCAATCCTCTTTGCTTGTGAAGATGTAGAAAAAGAAGAGGCAAAGATGGAGTCTTTACCCAAACAAAAACTCCAGTCCAGTGGACAAATTTTACAGCAGTAAGTATTAATGCATTTTATGTATGACATAAGTAGTCTGCAATGAATTATATCATTTTGTTCTGATTGATCATACAGGAGAATCAAATATTCAGCATTAACATTGGAAGCCAGTGTATTCTTACTCATTAATCTGCTGCCATTTTTCCAGAAGTGATGATTCTGAGTTGGACTCTCCTCCAAGCAAAGTTGTTTTAGGCAAACATAAAATTTCCAGTCACCCGAATAAGGTGGAAGAATCACGGTAAGACATGTCAATTTTTATCTTACTAATAATTTGGTTTCCAGCCCCCCCAAATCTCTATTGCTGTAGTCACTGCAGCAGTCAGGCTTTTTATTTTGAGTTTTGAAGATGAAGCTTTAGTTCTGTGGTTCCTGTTTTCATTATTGGATGTTCAGATTGCAGATTATATAAAGTGCTTGTTGTGTAAATTTGATATCTTTCTGCAGTAGAGAGGGTCTCCCAGTTGAAGAAAAAGCACCCAAAAATATGATGTCAAATTTGAATGGCAAAAGAAAAGCACTAAGGTAAGAATTAATGATCTAGTAATATGGTAATATAAATCACATAATACTTGATTAGAATAAATAACATTAAATTTTAATTTTAAGGGATTCATTCATGGATCATTATTTATATGTTGAACACTTTGGTGGAATGCTTTATTACATGTATGTGATATGTATGAATCATAGAAGTGAGGGTGAAAACACAGAGGAAGCATAGTTATAGTGTCATAAATGATAAACACGTTTACTGTCAATTAGATTACTGCTATGAATGACATTAAAATGATAATGTGATGAAGAATCATATCAGAAAGCGTTAGAGGATTTTGGAAATGGAAAACTGAAATTTACTTTTGCAAACTGGAACATAAACGGCGTGTAATAAGACATTATCATCTGCTATCAGTTTTCTGATATGTCTTGAGTCTCAATGTCGATTCATAACATGGAACAGCTTTCCACCAATGTAAGTTTGAAAAAATAACTGAAAAGAAAAAAATAAAGGAATTACAGATAATACAGTTATCTAAGACAGCTGTGTAGTATATGGTGATGTGCAATGATTGAAGTGGATAATGTGATCCGGTCATTTATGTGTTTTTCTTTTTCTTTTTTCCATTCAAAGGCAAGAAAACTCAGACCCATCAGTGAAGGCAATGACACAGGTGCCTGTCGTTACCACTCCTAAAAAGTCTGAAGGTGTTCTGAGGCAGCAACCAATGGCGTCCGCCAGTGTGGGAAAGGGCAAGTCAACTTTCCTACAGAAGCTCAGAGAAGCAACACAGCCGAAACATTCATGGTGAGTTGAGATTAGAGTTGAGCATTGAATTGCTGAAGTGCTTCTTATAGAAAATCATAAACAACCAGAATACGGATTTATACACAAAATAATGGAAATGATGTATCGTTAACAATGAAATAATCCTTATTTGTTTTAAGTGCCAGGAAGTCTCTGTCGCCAGTGAAACCACCCAATCCTCCTGAGCCCGAGGATGATTTCTTGATTCTTGAGGATGATGCACCTATTTTTATTTCAATTCCAAGTAAATCTGTCACAAAAAGGAAAAAAGGGAAAACACCCAGTACTGATAAAGACAGTTCAACAGAAAAGGGGGTGAAGGAAACCACATTGGAATCTGCACAAAAAGAGCAGAAATCTGATCAAGCAGATGGCAAACTGCAGACCCACAAAACGGAGGGGAAAGAGAAAGGGAAGAATGAGGTGACCCCGCCTGGATATAAAATTGCTGAGTTTTGTGTTGAGGAGCTTCCTTCCGATGACTTAATGGAACAAGAGAAACCGAAGAAGAAGAACCAACAACTCAAGAAATTGCGATCTAAACAAAGTCACAAAGCAGAGGCTCAAGAATCAGCCAGAGAGGAAATTAATAAAGAAAAGAATATTCTGAAAAGAGAGAAGAAAGGTCAAACATCCTCTGACACAAAAGAGTCAAAGTTTTTAAAAGATGGGGAAAAAAATGGAAAGACAAGTAAGCCCAAGTTAGGAAAGGGGACCAGAAAATTGATGCAGGAATGCGGTGCAGTAAAGGAGATGGCGTCTGTCGAGCTTGTGAAGGAACTTGATGAGCCAATCAGAGATGGACAAACAGATGCTAAAGGCCTTGACGCTCTTCCAGGTAACCTAACATTTAAAATCACAGGTAACAATTGTGTCTATGACAATTTTGATACTTTTTGTTCTTCTTAACAATGTTCATTATTAATTTTGATAACAATAAATAGATATCTTTTTATACCCCCCCTCCTCATTTAGTTGTGTGTGAAGCACACTTAAATGAAAAGGATGAACAGACTGAAGATGTGGTCATGTCCAAGGGGAGTTCATCTGAAGATAGTGAAGTTGTCGGAAAAAGGAAACGTAGGCAACCTGGACAGTGGTGGTTGTGGAGCTCTCAGACGGACAAGAAAACAGAAGTTTCTCAGGACCACCTCACGCCAAAGAAGTCAAAGCAAAACATAAAAGATGTCAGCGCAGGAATGCTATCACCTGTTAAGACGAAGAAGGAGCAAGTTTCAAAGGGGAGGAATCGGACTCCAACTGCTCTGTCATCCAGTCAGAAAACAGATAAAGTCAAAGAAAAAAAAATCAAAAGGAAAAAAAAAATTGATGCAGTAGAGGCAAAACCGATTGAAGAGCAGCAGGGGATCCAGGACCAGGACCTGGTTCAAGTCCAGTCGAGCCCTTTCGTCCTTGTACAGAGAGACCCCAGCCTTAACCCAGGTGAGCTAAACAGTGAAAAAAGCACTCATAATCAAATACCACAGTTTGAAAATACTCTATTACCAGTAAAAGGTCCTACATTTAAAATCCTAAGGAGAAGAAAACAAGTTCAGTAAAATATGCCTGTGTAACAGTGAAAGTGAGTCTCTGGAAATGTAAATGAGTTTTAAATTGTCATTACACATTTATGAACACATACAAATCTGTTTTGTTTCTTTTGGCTCAGAACATGAGATTAAAGAGTACCCGTGCAATGTAATGGCTTAGAAATATAAAGTCATAAAATAAAAATATGTATTGTGATACATGATATATGATACATGTTTTACAGGGGATCAGTTATTTCAACGAGTATATCACAACGTCTCTCATGAAAAGATGTCTGGCAAACCGGCACTGGACATTCTGCGTGGACCAACAGAGGAATCCAGAGGAGTACCTGAGAAACGTAGGAGGAAACCTCCCAGTAACTGGTGGAAGAGTAATGACGTGCCTGAGGATGTGCAGAACACTTCCTTACAAACTCTGCAGCAGGAGCTCAAGCCTCGCAAGAAAAAGAAAGCCCAACAGAGCAGATCTTCAGGGCTTGGGGTACCAAAAAATGGCAATATGGCGGCTTCTTTGAAACCAGCAGGGGGAACTCCTGCTTCTCCTCTGAAAGTGGTGCCATTATCAGCACCCAAAACTGTCAAGCGCTCTCTCGCCACCTTCAAAGACATTTTCACTTCAGATGCAGAGACTCCGGCTGTTGGCAACAGACAGGCTGCTCGGAAAAACAAACATAAAATTGTTGCAAGTCCTGCTGTGGAAGTCACTGTGACTGACTGCACAACACCCAGCAGGACTGAAGGAGACAACCTCACTGCGGATGCTGATGCAGAAACCCATTGCTCAGTCAGCCACGAAGCCCCACAGAACAGCAGGTGTCAGTCAGATCACATGTACGAAGTCAGACGGTTGCTTTTTGTCTGTACAGGTTTTTATTGTTTTTCTGTTTTTGGCAGGTTAAGATCCCTGAACAGTGGTCCATCCTCTATGATTGTGCTGGAACAGTATGAAGACAGTGATGACTTAAGTATGCACTAATTATTTGTTTATTATTAATATTCATGTTCATGTTATTACTAGTAGTACTGTTAGCATTACTAACATCCCGCTTCAAAGCGATGATGTATTGCGATTGTCAGTGTTTGTGTGTTCGTCCGTTCTTTTGTTAGTTTGTCCACTCCACCAAATATCTTCGCAACCGTTGCAGATAGAAAAAAATCCCGAGTAATGTGACAAAAGGCACATTACTTCTGATTTACCCTGCATTTACCCTGACCAATGAAAATTGGTCAGGGTAACATTTTGAATTCAGGTGTGTCACGGGATGTTGCAGTCTGTGACTGCCTACTTAGTAGATGTGGTACTATTTTTATCTGTTTTTCAGTTGAATTATATGTCAAATTAATATTTAAAGTTTTTTTCTTCATAAGTGTAAATCATATTAAGCCAGGTTCCTCTGCTGTCTGATTTCTACAACTACATGACTGAGCTGTGAGAGAAACATGTACTTAAGAGCCAGTGTGACATGTTTACTAATTGTTTTTTATGTAGTATTTTGAAGTGATTGCTGAAATGTGATTTGTGTTTTTGGCCTCTTCTAATCTTCTTGAAGCAGCGGCACGCATGACTGGGTTATATACAAGGTGAAAGTAGCACATAAACAATGTGGCACAATATTGGCTTCATTTTGATCACTTCATTTCATTTTGATTTCATTTGCATGATTATTGAAACCGATATTGTAATTGAAATTTCAATATAATTGTCCAGCAATATTTAATTTTACAAGTTGTCACATCATGTCCATAAGGTTTCTGGTTTTGCTTGATATTTACATTCAGTCTCTTGACATAAGTATTGATGGGTTTCAGTATTTCACCAGCTCCCTACAGTGATGTCACTGTTAATGTCAACTGGACATGATCCATGTGACATCATGTGTCTGTTAAATGGTGAAATATTTCTGGTTCCTCCAGCTTGTCAAAGAGCTTGTTTTATCTAAACTCTGTTCTAGTTCTGCCGTCCAGAAGAGTCAGTGCTGTCCTGTCTGCATCAGATCTCTGTGCTGCACCTCTCAAACCGCTGATCCTGCAGCCGAAGGATAAGGACAACCTGACAAAGTGGTTTAAGTGTGTCTGGTCAATCACTGCTGAGAGTAAGAATGTCCACTCCATTTAATTGTTTTTAGATGTAGTTACAGTGTCTTAATAGATACATAAAAGGCAGCAGCCACTTAATACTGTTACTCAATCACACCTTCTATCATATGAGCTTTAATTGATCAGCATTTTAAGGGAGAAGATTCATGTACTAAGATGTACTAAGAAATGACCTGTTCAACATATGGGTACCCAGAGAGGAACTGTCATCCTGCATTAGAAAGTCTGGAGTGTCAGAGAAGTGCATTAGAATAGTACCTGGACAGCAGTGAGATGCGCTCCAGCTGTGACAGAAGAGTTCAAGGTAGAGGTGGGACTGATCAGGGATCAGCTCTGAGCCCCATCTTGTTTGCAGTGTTGATGGATAGGCTGATAGATGAAGTTAGACTGGAATCCCCATGTTCGCAGATGACGTGGTCTGCAGCGAAAGTAGGGAGCAGGTGGAGGAACATTTAAAAAGGTGGCGGCATGTGTCTTAGAGGGGAGGAATGAAGATTATCTGAAGTAAAACAGAATATTTGTGCATAAATGAGAAGAGTGGAGAAGAAAAAGAAATGAGAAGAGTGGAGACTACAGTGAGGTTAAAGGAAGAAGAAATAGTGATGGTGAAGGACGTTAAATACTTGGAGTCAACATTCCGGAGCATCGGTCGGTGTGTAAGGAGGTGAAGAAATAGATCCAAGCAGGCTAGAATGGATGGAGGAAAGTGTCAGGTGTCTTATGAGACAGAAAAGTCTCTGCTAGCATGAAGGGCAAAGTTCATAATGATGCTAAATTGTTAGTCTAAGCAGACTAAAGTCCCAATTTGTCAAAAATACGTAAGTAATTTGCCTTGTACTATAATACTTTATATCACATTTAAAATGTTTCAATACTTTTTGCTTTTATTTGGGATGTAGCCCGATGACCTACAAAGGGGAGGCGCTGTGTCCCCCAGTTGTCTTTCAAGGGATTTCACTACAAAAGGGAATAATTGGTATTCAATAAGTAACGCATGGGCAGTATTTACATCTGTTTTGGTCATTGGTTCAATGCTATTTCTGTAGTTACATGTGTGGACGTGTTAGGGTTTATTTTTGTCGGTTTAGAGATCCTTGAATTGAAAATTTTTGTTAGTCACTGATGCGGACAACCTCATGAATCAAATGATTCCTCTGGACCTCTTTGAAACATGAGTCGTTATTAGCCAGGCCTGTCACTGAGTGAGTCGTCTTGGTTAATATCATTGCAGAGGGTTCTGCAATCACCCCCGATCAGTTTGATTGGTACTTCCATCAAGGAAGAGCTATTGGCTTCATGGTGGACCTGAACTCTGGCTCCATCTGTAATGGAAAAATGCTGCTGGGCTCCTACATGAAGAAACCTCTGTGGGTGGATCACAGCGCCACAACAGTCAGTGCACCACTCACGCTTTTTGTTGTTAATGTCATCATTTGTCCTCTTGTATGCTACAAATGTTTAAAAATCTATTTCTATTATTTTGTTTTAATAGGTTTTTAACATACTGACAAGCTCCGTGAATGTAATCATTGACGGATGTGGGACTCGCTTAAACCCAGGACAATCTTTTATGGTGCCATGTGGTAAGGATTTTATATACAGTAATTACGTACATGAAGCCAGAACCAAAAGAATGTTTTGCTTTTCAGTCTTTACGTTTTTATTTATTTATATTTATATTTGCTGACTTTTCTGTTTTCTTTATTTTCACACAGGACATGCTTACAGCATCCAAAACATGATGTCGCAGCCTGCAGTTGTGTACTTCACCAGGATATTTGCAGAGAGTTCAGATTGAAATTCCTTTAAAAAATGAACAAGTGTGTCTGACATTAATTTGGTATTTAAAGTGACTCTGTGCTTTGAAACCTGATATGTAAATAGTAAATGTTAAGCCAGTTTTTAAACCTGTATTTGTCCCTTATCCAGTAGAAGTGTTAGTAATGGCACTGCTAAGGAAATACTAGCAAAAAAGCTTGCAAATAGTTTTGACCTTTTTTGTTAGTGTAATCAGACTCCTATCAGCGTAGCTGTATTATTTCCAGCCAGTTCAATCAGCATACAAACACGGTTTTCTTAACCTGGTAATGAATTTTTTTTTTAAATTATAGACATTGCAAACAAATTTGTTGATTGGTAGCTAATTAAAAAAAGGCTCTTGTAAATACTTGTACAATAACAAATGGGATTGTATTATTTCTAAAGTATAATTCTTAAAGGCCAAAAAATGTCATACCAAGAACTATATCTGTTTTATTTAGAAAACTGCATAGTATTGAGGAATAAAGGTCTCACATTTTTTGCAAACAATGTTGTACTGAATTATCCTTCTTTGTGTTATTGTTGTCTTTTAATTTGCAATTTCATTCTTTAGTTCTATTATATTAAATCAAGGCAATGGTTTGTTGTAAAATGAATTGTAGATTAGTTTTCAGGCAAGAAAAAACAGCAGCAAAACCCACAGTACACCAGAAGTTGTTATCCTGGGATTGAGGTTTGTGAGGAGACATCCTAGTACAAATTGCTGACTATGAGCATCAGGAATGCGACTGAATTTCCTGAAGTTGAAGTCCACTCTAGATATGTATTGCTTATCCTATGTTAACCGAAACTCCATGGTAATTGTATGTCATAATGAAAAACAATTTTTAATGTTCCATTTCCATTGAGCAATTTAATCAATAATGCATCATCTTCTGTTGGATCAAAGTTTTACCCACTGAATTTAATTATTTGTTAAGTCACGAGTGAAGGCAGCAGTAAAAATAACATCAGTGCAACAATATTTTATTCAGAAATGTGTTTGAGTTGAATTTGCACAGAAAATTTCCTGTGAAGTGTTAATGTGTTGTTATGGTCACGCCTGCAAGAGTCGGCCTCTCCCAAACGTCAGGCTTCAGGATAGTTGATGATGCTCTTTGTCCTCCAACCGGTCCACAGTGTGTGATCATGGATACACAGAACAACTGATAAGTCTTGATGTAAGCATTCAAACATGTTTCTTTAGCGCTGTCACTGTCACTTACTATCTTGCTGTCTCCTCTTAAAACCAAGCTGTGCATAAATGCACAATATTTTTCATTAGCATATGAAAGCAATCTGTCATTTCTGTTAATATTAAGCCATTGATTTCACACATCAGAGTCTGTTTACAGGTCTTACAAATCTTACAAATACATTGTTTAAAGCATATTACAGTGTAAGGCAGCTGGGAAAGTGGACAATAACAACAACAACAAAAACATCCCAGGTTGAAGGAGTCACAGTATTGACGCAATTTTTTTGAAACTCTTCAATAACTACTTGAGGTAGCCTCTGTTGGACTACAAGAGGATTTATCCTTTGAAAGTATACCATGAAAGTTTATTTAATTACCTCAACTGGAACAGTTCCTTAGAGGGCCCACCAAGATGTTTTCTCTGAAAAGGGATGTCATTTAAACTGAATGACAAAATATGATGTTTAATTATTGACTGTCAAGATATCGAGCCATTTTTCAATTTGAGCAAGTGTTTATGGTCAAGTCAATGTCAAGTTCTCCTGGAAAGAATCACTTGGAAAACTTTATTTATGTATTTGTTTTTTTATGTTGTTTTTTTAAATATTCCTTCAGCAGAAACAATTCTATTAATAAATGTCTAATATTCTGGCAATATTGTCACAGCAGTAATATCTATAAAGGTTGCTGTTCTTTTAGCAACAAAAAGCACCCTAGACCTTGACCCACACACCAACATCCACCCTCTGGCGGGCATCGCAACTGAAGTAAAACAGCAACCTATGTCATGAGGGTTGAATTATCTCTCTCAGAACATTCAAGCTTTTCTTCATCCATATCTTTGATTACACCGACACCAATATGATTTTTAATTCTTGAAATTGCTCTCTACTATGTGAATTAACCTTAACTCTATGCTGTGATTTCAGTCATTAAGAAAACATAGGATGTCTTTTATAAAACAAAGCTTCAACAACTTGCCTGTTTGATAATTTATCACTTCTAAACTCTTATTAGCTGCTTAGCGCTTCTGGAAACAGTCTCCTACTGAGTGCACTGGCCTGACCTCCCAGGACTTAAATTATAAAGCACATCTCCTATCAAATATGCTGCCTGCAACAGTTAGTGTGCAGAGAAGAGGCTGAAACATCCTCTACCCTGTGTTCCAGTGAAATAAAAGGAGAGGGGATTGTAAAAGATGTCAAGTACAGAATGAGCATTTCCAGAACAAAGTGTTGTATTTGCACATTTTAGTGTGGGAAATGATTCTTGGAACATGCCAAGAACACTGGGGTCAGCACGTTTTATGATTTATTGTAGCTTCTCTATGTTCTCACATTTTAACTGACTGGATGAATTTGTTTGAGCAGACAGTTAAAAACGTCAATTTTCTGCTTTTTCACATGAAAATATGAGAAAACATTCATATACTGTGTTGCTAACGCGAATTGATGACGAAAGTAATCCATCCACCGGATATAGCTCATCAAAGTGCTGAATAAGAAGGCTCTTTATTACACAGGTTTGCCTTGGGTTGCTCGCAAGAAAAAAAAACTGAACACAACTCATTATTCAATACAAATTCTATTCACAAATGTGTGAGTCCTTTTTTGGCAGCAGACTTTTAATCTTGTCTTTTCAGATAATCTGAATTTATGATTCTTTTAATCATAAATTCATTAAGGTTTTAAACAATCATCATCAGTAGGAAAAAGAGAAGTAGACTGTAAAAAAGATATAAATTATTGTTCTTTTAGAGGAAAAAACACACTCATGAATTTGATATATATCTACTTCTAAATCCAAACAAATCTTCTGGTCTGGATCTTAAAGGGAGTTACGACACTGTATCAAACTCCTCCACAGTTAAAATTTCATTGTGGAGCATTAGCTTGAGCTGTGAGCCTGCAGAAACAATGTCACCGTAAAACATGGAACCCAGATAACAGATTTAATGATTCCAGTATATTAATTACAGCGCTTGACTTTGCTGAGCTTTGCATGCCACAAATTCTTTAGTCCACACAAAGGCTATAGAGATGTTTTGTGATAGTTTGAGTTTCACCCCTTAGAACTGACCTCAGGGGCTAAGTATGACTTCCTTCCTTTGTCCAGGCCGACTCTAAACTTTGTTAGGAGTTATACTTGAGCCAATAAGCACAAGAGTGACTGAAAAAGTCTTGACAATAAAACTGTTGTGTGTTGCTCCATTACTCATCCCCTAACAATCAGCAATTTCTTTCAGTCGCGGGCGAAAAACAGGAAATTATTTTTTAATGTCCGTTTTAACAATTTACGCAAGGTTGCACTGGATATCACAGGAAAGCCAAGAGGCTTAATGTTTGAAAGAGGCATTTATGCAACTTTGACACCCAAAATGAACGACTGCATATCCGAGGCTGTTTTATTATTGTTTATGTGTTTTATGGCTTTAACTCTGAGTTAGTTTTGCCCCGGGCCAGTAAAATCTGCACGCAAGTAATCCGATTACAATTCTGTGCAGCTGATTGATTTTGCAGCTCTGGTCAAACTGACTCTATTGACTATTGTTGTATCTTAGTTTCCCATCACAGTCTAACCATTACTCCCTTCGGCTCATTGAATAAGTAAAACGAAAATTGTATTATCTTGACAGGATGATGTCACATGACAGATAGGACTACAGGTTTAGGTACAACTGTTCTTAAGATTATACAAATGTGTTTCTCTGAGTCCGGTCAAAACTGCATTGACACATTGTCAAAGCAAATCATTTAGAGCTCATCCAGGTCAGCAGTCCAGTTCACGTGAGCATCCACATCCTTCGCCTGTGAACTATGTAAACAGATGTGGCGGAAAATTTTCCTCTGCTGTTTCAGACACAGGAATTGGTTATTGATTTCTCACCAGCCTCCAACAGCAGACACAGAGATTTCCTCTTAGTTCTTTTCCCCCACTGGTCTTATAACCCCACAATCATGTTTTATTGTCATCCTGGTGATGTAATTTCAGTTGGGCCAGCAGAACAAATGTTTTATCTTGAGGTGAGTAAAAAAAAACCCAACTCTTCCAAAGTGTTTAAAGTTAGATTTGGGACAATCAAAGGTTAAGCATCACTGAGAGGGAAGACTCTAGATTTATCAGTGCCTTCATGCCTCCGTATTTCTGCGCTGCTGAGATGCATTGAGTCTTAGATCCGTAGCAATCAAAGAAATGGTTGAATGTAGAGTGTCTGTTTGTCAGATTAAACTCATTAATGGAGGCTGATCTGGTAACATGTCACTGAGACATCCCAGGCTCAATTTATCCTGAGGGCATTTACTGAATGGTGTCATTCTCCTTAAAGGTTGATAGTATATTCTTGTTGTTTTGTGTGATCATTGATACCAGTGTTAAGATTAATAATAACTCACCAGTGTTTCCAAAAGCTGCGAGAGTCACAAAATTATCACTGCAGATACTGTGAAACAGGTTTCAATCTTCATAAGATGACTTCACATCTATGTCTGCAATCTAAACACAGTAATAAAGATAGGGTTTATAAATTATAGTGCTTGTAATGTTTTTTGTTTTTTATTGCAAAATTCATGTTTGAGTTGCTGTTGTGTACTAATGGGGTACTGGATCATGTCGCGTAATTTTTGAGGCTGCAGTGCATTGGATTACACACAGGAGAGATTCTTTTATGAAGGAACATAAAAGTAATGTTTTCTGGAGATTAATGGGATGTGGGGGGGGGGGTGAAATCAAAATTGTTTCCCAGGGCCGCAGACGCCCATGTTACCTCCCCAACCCCGCATCTAAATATCTATCTTTTACTCAGACATGTTGGAAATAAATAACATCAGTAAATTCAAGGAACAGCAGGGATGGGATACTCCAAAGTGTATCTGGGCAGGGTGAGGAACTGGCATCGACATATTCAGCTATAAATCCAGAAATACAATCTTTGATGCTAAAAAGCTCCACATTTTCATTTGACATTTCAAAGTCCTTTCTATGCTGCCAATAGCTATTTCCTGAGAAATGCCTCTATGCAATCTGACAGTAGTGGCAATAATTTTGACTATGATGCACAAAGGTTATAAGCTGTGATTGGAGAGCTTTATTCATTCCTGGAATAGATTAATGAAAAGCTTTTGTATGTAAGGCCCTATTATGCAAAAAGAATGTTCCTGTGGACATGGTTCACAATTACAAAGTGCTTTCAAATGTCTTTCATGAACCACATCCAAGGATAAACACAATGTGGCTGCATTCAGTTTTTCAAAAGCTCAGTTTAACTGGAGCTCTCAATCCTTCCATCTTTAATTTAGAAGAAAAGAATCATGTATCTTATTTATATTGACCCCAAATCATAATCATTGCACTTGCAAAAAGGTTAATTTGATCCTATTGTATTGACACCCATTGTATTTCCTCCTAACTTGATTTCACCTGCAGCATCTTGTTATGGGATAATTCAACATTACAGGCTGCACAATCTGTACATGCACAGTAGTTTGAGACAATTTCCCAAAATGCATTCAGTAAATATTTTATATGTACTGATATTGGAAACATTAGCTTGAAACAAAATTGCATTTGAAAAAACAGTAATGGTGTTATGACTCATCTGATTACAGCTGGAAATGGCTACTAGGACACCACATACTGTATATTATAATCTATGGCTGAAAAAGGACAAGACATTCACAGTGGGGAAACTCAGCACAGGATCGTTACCTGCAAGTTTATTTCTTTCTATAAAAAAATGTGAACACCTGGAGCCCTGTGGAGGGATGTGGCAGGAGGCTCATCAGACTCTGGTAAAAGAGAACTGTCCACTCTTTCCATTGCACTCATAAAACTGCCAATTAGTGTAAAAGCTCTGTGGATCTTACACGCTTCACCTTGTGAATGTGACATTTGGAGGTGGATGTAATAATGTTGAAAAGCAGCCAGTAGCCCACCAAATCCATCTGCGGTCTGACAGAGAAACTTCAAGCAGATCCTGACTCAGCTCTCTCTGGTACAGCTGCCCCGCTGCATGCAGATTCAATAACCTACCTGAGATAAGTAATAAAGATTAGAAAGCGTTGTGTTGTTGCAGAGTGAAAGGGATCCCTGGGCTACTTTTAGCAATTTATGTATTTTATGCAAAATGCTGTTTGAGTGAGGTGATGAAGATGAATTTAAAAGAAAAACGCTCCTTTAGAATTGGACCTGCTGTTCTTCATCTTGCGTCCATGTCAGTTCATTCAGTTATTTTACGATGTAGGAGCATTATTGCAATTTACTCCCACTTGTTCTCAGCCAGTTTCCTCCAGGTGGTGATTTCCTTCAGCTCCCAAAATGACTTTCAACAGTGAAGGATGTCGACTTGTTGCTTTCAGCTGCATGCTACAGGGTGAAGGTGAGAGCAGGAGAGAGTTTCAGAATAGCGATTCTTTGTGTTGCAATAGGGTTGCCTTTAACTGGTAACATTTTACATACTTGAAAATAATGATTTTTACAATGCAATGGCAAAGAAAACGCAAAAATATATCGTGACTAAATTACTTCAGAGGTATATCTTCTCCTTAACCCTTTCTCCTTTAATTCAACAGGTCTTTCACCCTTCGAACCCACTACATGCCATTTTGATTTCATTAAAATTCATAACTAAGCATCCATCAGCCTCTGCACTTCTTTGCAAAAGGCATCATTCCAGTGGAGTAGCAGCATCTGGATGTAATCCTCCACAGCCAAGCTACAGCCAAACCTGCCACGGAATGCAAATGTGTGATAAATTTTTTCATACATTTATTTATTTATTTATTTGCCAAGGTGGCACCTCTTTTCCATCCTTTATGAGGTACAGTGTACTGTATAACAGAGTTTACAGAGTTGGACAGGCTATTGAATGTAGCAGTGTTAAATTCTCGCTCTATAAAAAAACTGTTTATCAACTTTAAATCAAATTTCCAGCCTTCTTTTCACCAACGCGGGAGCTGAATAGGATGCACTTCACCACAGATCATTGAAGTTTATAATTTAAAGTATCTCAGGTGAAATGTGTGAAAGACTTTGTCACTATGCATATAGACAGTCAAGGTCCACACTGCTGAAATATCAAACACCTACCACTCAGAATCACTGCCATCATCAACTACAATCCTCTCAACCTTAGGAGTGACAGATTGCTTCAGATACCAGTCACCACAAACTGGATTTACTGATTCCAGCCTTTGGACCTCTGTGTATGCTACACATATCACTGACTCATCTTTACAAGGGGTAAATGTTGACTACATTCATTTTATCTGCAGGATGTAGAAAAGGCTTGCTGCTGAACTGGCACTCATTCCGTTTTATAAATTGCTGAACCTGAGCAATACCACTTTCAGATGTGCGGATGCCATTATGAGGGCGTACAGCTGTATAATCTGTTCATCCACACCTCGTATAAGCTCCGTCTCAATTTTCTTTCTGTCATCTGGGGTTGTCGATTAACATCAGTCACATCCATCCAGTAGCAGAAAGCCACACCTTAGATGTTGGAACATCATGTTGCTGCTTTATTTGTTGAATCTGATTCTTTCTGTAGCTGATCTGCAGCTGTACTGTATCCTTCCATCTCCCTCTCAAATTCTGGGTTAAACAAATTCACGATCTTCTTCATTTCAACGGCCTCAGCAGAGTGATCAGCCACCTTCAGCACCAGCATAACCTGGAGGCTAAAACAAACAATTTCTTCAAATCGGTGACATGGCCTTGAAACTAATTCATCTCCTTTACACTGTTTTTTTTTTTTTTTTAATGAAGTCTTCTTTTGTCACCATTGTTAGGAATTGTAAGAAAAACCTCCATCCTTACCTTCATTTCTGCATAATCTTAATTTCTGACAGCGTTGAAGTGACAGTCAAGCACAAGCAAAGTTAATTGTAAGTTCAGAGTATAAATGGATTGTGTCTTGTCCGAGCCTAGAGCACACACCAGCTGTCTGTGGCTCAACATGCCTGTAGTCACAACAGTGAATTTTTTTAGTCTATTTTTCTGTTTGTTTTCCAGAGCAGCCTGCAATGAGCTGCGGTGATGTAATCATCCCAGACAATCCCACGAGCATCATCTCCGCTCTCCAACCAGAATAACACTCACCTTTAAAATGTTCATCTGCTATGACAGAACATATCACCCTTCATGCTGCACTTATGGATGCAGCTACACACAGACAGAGGTAGCAGCAAAGTCCTGTGTTCCAATTTGAATATGACATGCATTCTGAAGGTCCCATCATGTTTTCTGTTAGAATCCAAAAGCTATCATGGTACAAAAAGTAAAATGACCATGATTTTGCTTCTGCAAACAGAAGAACTAATGATTGGTTTGTTTTCACCAGTCATTTTTGTCTGTCACTTTTATAGGGGTTATAGAAAACTATGTGGCAGATTGTCGTGAAATTTTGGTGGAAGAAAGAACCCGTTGGAATGGATTGGGATAAATTACACTGATTATTCAGAAACTATCTTCCATATTTTGGTAGAGCTTAGTAGTAAGGCTTTGACATGTTACAGGGAGAAATCCATTCCATTTTGTAGGAGATCCAGGAGGGGAATTCAGGATTTTTTGTCTGCCAAGTTAACTTTACATTATCCATTTTTAAAAAAATTTTCATAATTACACAAAAATGGTTTGAAGGATTGCCGTGAAATCACATTGATTGGATGGGGCGTGTGACAAAGAAGGTAGCATTCAATTTTGGACAATATCGCTTAATATTTGGTCACACATCAACTATCTGACAAATATTCATGACTCCATGTGTTTTACTGAATGCCCTTTTAGCTTAAATCTCATTTTTATTACTCTAATAGCTGCTCACTGCCAATGACTTTCATTGTCACTGTCAAACAAGAACCAAAGTACCAGCTCTGATGGTCTCTAAATTCCAACTGAATTGTTTCCCAGCAGCTTCTTCTAAATCAGCTGTTCATCTAATGGTGTAGTACCGATCAGACAGACCTGATTAGAAGGCAAACCCAGATGTATTGTTGAAGTTCAAAATCCTTTAAAGCACCTCTCAAGTCATTTGTCCTTGTATCTCAGATAGATATTTTTTTTACTCGATTTAGTTTATTGCTTGTTTCTCACTGGGAATCATTGCAAACACAAGTAAGATTTCTAATCAGTATGCAAAGGAATATTGGATTGTACATTACTAAAGATTCAGTCACTCTCTACACAGAAGTGAACACCAGGTTGTAAGTAACTTGACAGATCAACGACGAGGACATTATTTTTGACAGTTTAAGCCTTTGACAGGAATGAAAAGCTGCTGACAGAAGGTCATTGGAAAATAATTTTTTTACCATTTCAACTTTCTCTAGAAGCCTTTTAACAGCAACTTAGCTGGAATGCCTGCCTCATTTTGATTCTCAAGCAGCTCTGAGTACAGATTGTCACTAGCGTGTTGAGCTGTACCTGAATAATACAGCAGATTATTATAATGTTAACTCTGAATGCTCTCATTTAGACGCTGTGTAACGACAGTCTGCAGCCACGCTTGCATCTTTGAGAAGCTGCGGGCGAAGCAGAGCTTTGACCTAAATGCTAACATCAGCATGCTAAAGCGCTCTCAGTCAAAAGCTCACATGCTGATGATTAGCAGACGCGATAATTACCATGTTTACCATCCTAATTTACTGTATTTGCATAACAGCCTGTTTTGTGATTATTAAGTCGTATTTTGATTTGTGTATTCAAGTCTGAGCCAATTTCATTGTAGTCTATTCTGCACATATTTTATTTAGCCCGCTGATCATGCTGCAAAAAAGCAGGGATCATCGCATGAAGGCTTTTTATAAACATGTCATACAATCTCAGTGTAATCCAATATAAACCCGGATCTTGGGACCATGAATTTGTCTTTGTTCATATTTATGTACATTTGTTGTGTTTTAGAGTTTTATTATTACCTGCTGTGTTAAGAATTGCCCACTTTGGGACATGCATATAAATAAACTTGAAACTTACTGTATTTCAGTTTGTAAGCTGTCGGTTGACTGACTGACTGCATAACAGACCAACTTGCCAGTGCTGCAAAAATTGTGAGTACTAAACTTTTATGCAACATGCTTGGAGAAGTCATTGGAGGGATCAGCTACCCCATCGGCCCTGGAAACTTCTTGGGATACCGGAGCAAAAAGATCACAGAGGCTTATCTGGAGACAGCACGACTTTTATATAAACACCAGAAATGGGTGAACGAACGGATATCATATAATTCATGGTCAAGATGTCACCCATAACACCTTTTTTTTTTGACATTTTGAAACCTTTGTACCTTCAATTACATTTGAAGGTCACAACCATTTTACACCCAGAAACATAATGATTATATCAGGGCAAAAGATGAGGTCTCAGTGTGAAATAGCATTCTGCCAAGCTAATTCCCCCTCTGGGATGTGTGAGCGAGGAGCAGCTTTCTGTCAAAGATGGACTCATCAATTCCTGGAGGAGCTGATGAGTCCTGGCGGAGGAGGATACACTGACACTGACTATGGTGGAGTCGCCACGCTCCCTGTGTGTAGGCACCATTTTCCAATCCTTCAAACAAATGACAATACTTCTGTGTCATTAGGACTGTGGTCAGGCATGTAGAAACATCACTTTTTCTCTGTAATGGGTCACTCATAGCTGATGCAAACCACCTCAGTTATAAAAGAATAGGTTTGTGCCTCCCATCCGCCGGCATCAGTGTGCAATCAAAATGGTTTCGTGATTAACAAGAACAAAATCGTTCACAGTGATCGTTGAAATGAGGATCTGTTAGACCTTGGAGAGATGCTGCGGCTGTCTCTACATTCAGAGCGTACAATCATTCACTGGTGACTGTATTTGAGTTTTGACACTTTGCCTAACACATGACTCACTGGGATTTGTTAGATATCCTTTACTCAACCTGGTTGATAGAGTTTTCTATAAAATTTCATTTTGAAACGAAGGAGGATGGTACAGCGCAATATCAATAAGATAATGACTCCTAATGTTGAGGTTGCTTCCTTAAATACATCGATTTCCATGATTTCATGCCTTTATTATAGACAAATGAATGAACACAAACACAATCTGGTGACTTTCATGACTATGGGACCAAAAATATCAGCTTTTGGAAACTCTGTTAGCTAAAGAAGCAGTGACAGGTTACATTTTAATGAACATTTACTCACGCTACAAATGAGCCAATTATTCACCACAAATGAAAACGTCTTTGTCAGTTTTACTGGGTAATGGATAATCATCAGTAATGCATCAAACACGCTATATTTTGCCACTTTTACTTGACATACAGGTTTTCCTGAGACCTTGCACTTTTCTTCTGAGACCTGAATCCAACATCAATCTGACAAATCCACCAACCCCATCCTTCCTTCACAAACTGTCATTTTTATGATGCCACTTCGCTTCCTGTTTTTCTCTACATGTAATGAGTGCAGTCAGGAAAGGGCTTTGACACTTACATTTTTCATTTGGCAAGACATAAACCATTGAGGACAAGCTGAAGAGTGTTTTTCCTAAGAAATCATTTCCACTCTAATTCATACAGTCTGGGATTGTGCTTCTAGCACTAATTAAACTGGTATGACTTAAGCCAATGATGGCTCTCCTACAAACATGACAAAAATAGATGTACATAAGAGGTATGGAGTAGCAGAAAATTAACATACTCAAGTACACATACCTGAGAATTGTACTCAAGTACCGGAATATGCTGAACGAGGGTACAGAGAGAAGCGGCTCCAGATACAGCCGGATATGAAGACGTATACACGTCATATAAATGATGGCAGCCGATGGCTGCACCTCAGCTGCTCTTCCATACCTCGCCACAGAGAAAATCATGTTGGCTGTCAAGTTGACTGCTGTTGCCCCGCTATACTGCCATTATTACGTGCCACTTATATCATGTTTCGTTTTTTTATATTATTCAAGCAGCTCATAACCATGTTTAGCTCTTCTTTGTGGCAACACTGAAGCTAAACCCAAGTGCAAACCGCCCCTTTGTGGAGCTTTAAAGTAAGAGGAACTTATCCTAAGCCTCCACACAACTCATTCAAACCTGGAGCTTGCGGGGGATTAAATGTGAGTCATTTTATTTGTTTATTATTTGTCATCTTTTGCTGTACATCACTGGGTTCTTCTGTTGGCTGAAAGCATCCCCCAGGAGGCAACCTGGCAACTGGAGCAATTGATGTAATTGTGCACCTTGCAAGGAGTGTGTAATCTCAGCCCTAGATGAAACTCTATTGATAAAACAATTTCTTACAAAGTGGGCACGGGATTTCCCTGACCTTTGGATTGATGACTTGAATAAAGGCTGCAAGCCCATTTTGATCTTTCTTTCTCTCTCTCTCTCTCTCTCTCTCTCTCTCTCTCTCTCTCTCTCTCTCTCTCTCTCTCTCTCTCTCTCTCTCTTTTTCTTTCTATCGTTCTTTCTTTCTTGCTTTCTGTTTTTCTTACATGCTCCTTGGTGTATTTGTGATCATGTGAACAGTTATCACCTCTGATAAGCGGACGGCTCCTTCCTTTGATCGGTAGCCTCCGTGTCTAAATGATGAATCGCTTCTTGTTTTATAAAGCAGCATGTCAGACCAGAGAGGAACAACAAATACAGATAGCATATGGAACATATAGAATAACTAACTGACAACTTTGTGACCTACACAGGGATTTATGAAACACTAAAAATTTATGACACTGTAAAAATGTTTAGGACTTTGCAAGGGAAACTGCTTCCCGATAATGTACAGTAAGCATCTACACAGTGCGTCATTGAAAAGAAAATCGTGACAAGCATGACGTACAGCACCTTATTCTTTAATTCTTTATGTTTCAAGCTGTCTCAGTTCATGTGAAATTAAATTAAACTGATTTGTCCTGCCCTCTTTTGTGTCTGTACTGTGACATAAATGACACTGAACTATCAATAGAAACAAAAGACTAAAAAAAAAAACCAAACTACTTTTATCAATTCAGTTTTCGCCATGTACCTGATCTGTGTCGACAGTGGCGTACCGGTTATGACAAAGGGATCTTTCTGATATATTTGCATCGACATAAAAACAAAAGCGCTGAAAAAAACCTTCTAATTTCCTCTGGGTCTATTCACTGCGACAGGGCTCAGTTGTGTTTGAAAGACAGGCTTACATAAGCACTCACACATTCAATGCGCTCACCTTCAGCTTGATGGAGACAGAAAACAAATGATGCTCCATTCCCTGATAAACATTCAGGATTATTGGAAAACCATTGTGAGGACATAATAATAGAGTTATAATGATTATGATCAATTTTTGTGCTCAATTGTTGCACTACAGTGAAAATGGATAAGGTGCTAGGGCAAAACCATGAACACATTTTTGGAATGTTTTACAATAATACTTGTTAGAATATCATGCTGACAAAAACACTATCACACCTCAATGTGGCTACTAGAATGAGACAGTTATTTTGAGTCATAGCAAGTGTTTATTTCTAAGAAACCAACGCCTGGATGTTAGTCAAGCAGAGCAATGTCACACAACATGTGCATGAAATTACACCTCGCTCTGTTTCTACGTGCAAATAAATGACAATATAAATTCTGTAATTCTCTGACACCATTAGGAACTATTTATCATGTGAGTCATTAAGTTATTTATCATCCATTGCCTTCTCACCATGACAGACACAGATATGGGCCACAGTAATTTGCCAGCACTGACCTTACTGAAATAAAATACCTTTAGTTTTTCGTGGTCTGCTGCTCTAATGCATCACCCTCTGGATGCAAAGGTCAAATCAGTTTCATATGAAACCATAAGAAAGAAAATATAGTCGTTTTCCCTTCTAATGACTAAGAAGATTGTCTTTTTCCACAAAAAAGTATTTCTTTTTATTCATCTGAAAGGTCACTTCACTTTATCAAAAAGTCCATTTCTAGACGTTTAACAGCATCGGTCTTTAAAGCAGCTAAGCAATTACAATGTAAGAAAATAAAAATATTAACAAATCTTTTCTTTAGGCAAACAAAATACTTGTTTTCTCATAAGCTGTAATTTATTCTTTCTATTCCTGAATAACAATCCATGCAACACAATCTATCCACAAACGGGAGGTCGCTAACACAATGATAGTCACTGAGGTCACACCTGAGAAAAAGCCAAAAGCACCCTCGTGGGGGTAAATGTCGGGACTACAACCAACCACAGGTATCTGCACCAAACTCCACGACAATCATTCGACATCAGCTGAGAAATTTTAGTGTGGAAAATCATCCCTAGAGCTACATGTGGCTGAAAACATGTTAGGCCTCTACAGATAACCCAAGTGAATTGATGACTATCTTGTGTTACAATGTTATTTCATTTCTTATGTTGGTTGGTCAGTTTTATTTGTTTATTCATTTTTACTTGTGATGAAGTAATGGGACCATTTGTCAACACTTTTATGTCCTCCAGCACTATCATGACATCCTCTGTGGTTTAATAACCCTTCTTTAGATTATGTGGCTGCTTATTAGATTAACATGTGACGCTACCACCATTTCACGCCAATGTTATTTATCACATCACCACAAGAGTACGGTGTTCATTTGTTGTTATTGTTATTTATTGCTTATTGTACAGCATGCTCTAACCCAATAATCACATTAGACAGTATCAATAGAGCCGCAGCACTTGAGGAGAGAAGGGATTAAGGGACAAAGGAAGACTTTATGAGCATTCATGCTCAAATTAGAAGGAGTCACACAGTAAAAATAACCAATCATGTCATCAAGGAACAAAAAACAATGAAATGTATCTACGGGCTTCGTGTTGATCATGATTGTTGGTTTATGTTGACTTTGATGATATATTTTCTCCATCAACAACACTGACTGGGTTCACACACAGAAAGATTTGAAAATGTAAAATGTATCTGCCACTGAGAGTGAAGATGAAGACGTGACGTCTGTCCTCCTGTGACGGGAAGTCGATCAGCTGTCACACTGACAGCATGGGCGTGGGATCGTTGGAGAGGATGGGGGAGATGGATGTCTCATATTGCAGCCTGTACTCCAGGAGGGATGATGGGAGTATTTTTGTGGAGGGTTGTAGCGCAGGGAAGAGAAGGGCTCGATTTAATACAGCAAGGTCCTATAAATCATTTTGTACGTCTTCCTTCTTCTGCCCAGTAGAGACAATTTCCTGTCACCTTTCCACACCTTCCTCAACTTTTATTTGAGTCATATTCACACAGATTGTTGACAGTGTTTAAAAAAAGGTGCTGGACACAGCTGATGGCTGATTTGCATTCACAAGACGTCTTACGTGTAATTACACCTTTCTCACCTTTGACACGCGAGAACAATCTGTGTAATGTACTTTTTACTATGCAATGAAAGCAGCAATTTAATGGATTCCTGTGTATGGAAACCTGAGGGATTTGAAAGTACACCTTTGATTTGATTCACAATTTTTCTTCAGCAGTTTTTGGCGCAGGAGGCTCCTAACTTTTCTAACTTTTAATGATTGTGCATTTTTAATTAGTACAAAAAAACCCACATACACAACAAAAAGTAAGCACCATTCAATTCTCAGGTGATATAACATCTATAAATTAGTCTGTTTTCTATTAACATTAAGTACAGCAGTAATCCTTGTCTTTATGGGACAGGCTTTTTTTTGGACCATTATTTATGCATTGGTTTGTTTAACAGAGGCGATGCACATTTAGGAGCTTTGCTGTAGGTGTATCCAAGATATACAAGAGGCCATTTGTCATCTGTGTTCCATAAAGACAGATGTTTCAAAATCATCCTTTAAAAAATGAAATATGATTTAGAATGCAAAGATAAATATTGAAGATAAATGAAACACCAATCAGAACACATATGACCTATCGTGTAATACAATGTACAGATCTTATTTAGGTTTATAACACAGTGACAAATAAAACAACACATACAAAACCAATAAGTAAACAACACACGTGGAATAAGCAGTAGCAGGTTTTATTTTTAATCAGTGGTGAATTGTCTGTTTTCTCCAGTGTAATGAAACGACTCCAGTCACGTTGCTCCGTGCTGGAGATGTAATTTTCACCCAAAAAAAATTTGTGTGTGTTTTTCTTAAATATAGTTTAATAAGGGAGAGGCCATTTGGGATTAGGTGGATGATTATATTATGGCTGTTTCCCCTGTTGTTTTTCCAGTCAAGATTACACAGAGAAACAAGAAAGTGACCAAACATGTGCAGTGAACGACCATGAAGCCTTAGCTGGTAGAAATAAGTCTTACATCCACTCTCTGAACATGGGACGCTTATTTTAACGCCATCTAAAGAAGTGTCAAACCTTAAAGACAGTAAAGGAAATATAACACCAACACCTCCCGTGCTTTCATTGTGATTTGCTGTTTTGTTTGTTTTTCCTGAAAACTAATTAACTGAAAACTAATTAAAAATATGCACCATATCGTGCTGGTATCCTGAGATAGTTGTGGTTGTGCCATTCCATCCACGTGTCGTATTTCCAAATTACACATTAAATTGACTTGAACAGAAGAGCCATATTTCAATGACACAAACTCCTAACATTCACAAACTACTTCTGAATTGGGACGCGAATGAATTCAGTCCCGCTGACGTTGTCTTTACGGTAAAAACCTGCTGGTTATCCATCACAAAAAGCGAGGCTCTGGCTACACGGCGACTAATGAGCGCTCCTGCTTCCTCCAGCATCCTCTGCATCCATCTCCAGTCGGCTGACGCGCTTGTTAACGAACTGCGCCCCCCCCCACCCGGGGGGGGGGGGGACTCAGCTCCGGAGTTGTGATCGTGCGGTGGGGGCGAGGGGGGGGGGTGGTTACAGTCAGCCAGACGCAGCGCGCAAGTTGGAGTAGCGCGCAAAGGAAAGCGTATTACGATGGGGCGGCAGACGAGCTTTAGTCTACCTCACATCTGAACACACACACACACACACACACACACACACATACACACACACATACACACTGACACTTTCTCTTACACATTTTAATAGTCACTCAGGAGTTTTACCGACATCTGGGAATCTTGCACACCAAAACTCTGAAACTACACGAACGGAATGGACGCGTCTCAGCTGCTCCTTGTGTTGCTGCTCTACGGACATGTGCTAAAAGTAAGTGTCCATCCTTTATTTGCAGCACCTTCTCTTCTGTTTACAGAGCAAAACTGTCTTTTGCTGTTTGTAGCGAGGATCCAATTCACTGAAGACAAAACTGGAAAAAAAATATCAGTTTTTAAGATCAAATAAATCAATGTCCAACCTTCCTTGCTCAGCGAGCGACAAATATCTATCTATCTATCTATCTATCTATCTATCTATCTATCTATCTATCTATCTATCTATCTATCTATCTATCTATCTATCTATCTATCTATCTATCTATCTATCTATCTATCTATCGTGTTTGAAACTATTTCTCACTCATCTTTCTGTCCTTTTCTTGGAGAATGTCCTCCTTTCATGACTAACTTCTGGAAGCCCTCCGCCTGCATTCAGTGTCTTGTCTGCCGCTGAGCCAATGGGCCCTACTTATGACGTTTATTCAATAGCTGGCAACAAGAACAGCTTGTGCTGCACAGACACAACATGAACTAACATCAAACAAATTCAAATACAGTTGTTCAGACTGCACTGCCCCAAACCAGATAAGCATCCATGATTATAACAACACATGCCAGGATGGAAATAAGGGGATTAAGCTTTTGTTGACTTCACAGTTATAAAATACAGATCTGTTTCTGAGATTGGTTGTTTTTACCTTTAAGCTCCAACAGATATATTTTATTGATACTTATTTATCGTTTATTGATCATTTTTATAACTGTTTGAAGGCTTTTCAATCAGAAAGAAGCATAATTGTTTTTCAGGGTAATGAATGCCAGTTTTAATTGTTTCCTATAAATTACTATCAGATAATACAAAAATATTGCAGACTTAAATTACAGCATATGCATATTCATCAGCAGTCTTTTCAGCATTCTATGGTTTGAATTCCAGATGAGTTCCAGATGGTGCATTTAAGGAATTAAGTGTATGATAATCTGCATGGGCTTCAAATTGAGCCCAACAACTGTTGATGTTTTTTAGCTTCCTTCAGAGTTTGGTCATCTGAGCTTCTTCCAGAATGATCATCGTCTTCTATATCCTCAGAGTTATTTTACCTCTTTTAAGAAATGACAAAAAAAAAAAGTTCTCAGCTGCTTTTCGTCTCACCGCAAACAACTCTTAACAGTGTCCTTCTCCTACATCTCATGATTTCAGTAATTTCCAGGCTTTCTGGTGCAATTGTAGAAAGCTGCTGAGCAAAACTGATAACGTCTGATTCTAGAAAGATTCCAGATGATGAAACTTTAATGTCTTTTGGTGGATTGCTGTCATCTGCCACTTAGTTTTCAGCTTCCTTTAATGCCTTTAAGTGGAACTCTTCCATGGAGAACAGAAAATAAACACCTAGTTGACTGGGAAAAAGTCTTCCTCCTTATTCCTCTGAACTTTTCAGTTGTCTGGCCCACCCAAGGCTTGAGAAGATTAACCAGGTAGGTCAAATGTTGACATTTTTAGTAGCTCTCTTGGGCACTAGTGTGGAAAACATTCAGTGGGTTGTATTTGTGCCCTTTCCACTGTCCTGTGTGGCTGCTTTACAATAACATACGCTGACATGTTTCATCAATATATGTAGAGGGGAACTGTGGTGTTGAATGAGGCACAGAAAATCCTGTAAGTGTTTAAAGAGAGCTTATTAGTGGCTGGATGTCATGGTGATTGGTCTACTGCAACACAGACGGGAGCAGATAGGAGAGAGGGTCAGGATAATGATCTATTCTTTTTACATTTATTATAATATTTGTATTAAAAGTACATTATGCCAACATTATTTGTAATGTTGACATTCCAGGAAATCTGCTTATTTCCTTTTTCTCACTGAGTTAGAAATCAAAGGCTGCTTTGTTCTTATGTGTACACATGAAAAATACAGTAAAAAAAGAATAGCTTTGTTCAACAGGGGAAGCAAGCTGGCCTGGTTAGCTGGAAAGTTCAAAAATGCCTCTACATTCAACTTAAATATGTTGTTTGGTTATTCTGTAATAACTAATTCCTCACTTGTGAGTCTGTGCCATAAGCTATTGGCAGAGAAAATAGTTCCAGCACATAAATATGCCGAAGAGATGAGAACATAAATTATTGTCTAAGTCTTCGCGAAAAACAAATAAGTGCAAGTCCAATTATTTTTGGAGACAATGGAAAGATGCTATTATCCAGAATTATTTACAACTCAATTTTACTCTCATGCTGCACAGACCGACGCCAGCTCCAGCAGCTTTACATCACAATCCAAACACAAACGCATCTAATTTTTAAAATCCTCTCCTGTGAACGTCCTTATGCTTACTGGCTAATCAATCCCAAGCGAGGCTGCATGAAGTGATGGCTGAATTTTGTATGAAGATGTTGTTCCCCAGCAAAATGGGGAATGGAGGATTAACACATTACTTTTGGATTGTTTGGCCTTCATGTTCTCCTCTTTTGTCTCCTTATCTTGTACTCAAATAAGGCAAGACTGGAGGACATGGGAATTAAAGCGATCAGAAAAAAAAAAGGATGAAGAGCCATTGAGCTGGCAGCTTGCGATGAGCTCTTTGCTAACAAACTATCAAGGCTGGCAGGTATTTATGTGATGTTTTGCTCATGGAGACATTGTGTGTATGCTCGTGTCTCTAAGGCTTTGCAGACGCCCATATATCATCTGCATAGCTTGGGATTGGCATTCTAATTCATTCTCCACTACAACAATCTCCATGGCTGAGCTGAGCGTAGGTGGGTTTTCAACATCTTTAACCAGCTGGGACTTCATCATGATCTCCTCCTTGTCTCTTCATCGATTACGAAACACACCCCAAATGCAGTCGCTCTCATAAATCACGTTCTCTGAGCTCTGATGGCAATTCTTAATGGTTTCCCTCTGTGTGTATTTTGGCTGTGTTTACAACACACTGGGATAGACATGAACTAATAAACCACTGCCACACAACCAGGAGAGCTTGAGCCCAGCAGCCTGCAGCACAGGGCAGAGCACACATCCTGGTATCATGTCAGCCTCACGAGGGACTTTGCTCCAGTTCTGCTGCTGTTTATGCAGCATTAATGGTTAACGTCAGGTTTGCTGCTCCTGATGCAAGTAAAGCTGGAAGTAACAAAAACAACAGGCTGCTTTATATCATATTAAACTGGGAATCTCGTTGTTAACAAGTAGTTTTAGTTTGGAGAACCCACTGAGAGCACTTCCTCTTGAAGCGGCATCAGTGAGGGTCTTTCACAGCAGACAGTCAGACCCCAGTGGGAACAGTCACAGCAGGGACGTGGTTCTGTTCAACTATCCCAGAGAACTAAATGAGTCAGCGCACATGAAACCAGGAACATTGAACGAAGTTGTCTTTTATTTTCTTACTTCAAACTATGACTTGTCATAAGGTCCAGCCAAAGACTGGTGTTTGTGTGTGTTTGCACAGCAGATCACTGCAAATTTCCTTGTACAATGGATATGGCTGATCTATCTTATCTGTTGACCTGTTTCTGCTCACCTGATAAAATTGAATTCAACATTCACTCACCCTTTTATGATAATATTACCTCTATGGCCTCTAAATGACTCTTTATATTCATATCTATATGGAAAACTTTCAGTGTAGGTGTTAACCATTTAAAAAAAACAACTTCTTAGTAAATTAAAGACCAGCTCATTGACGAAAAAACAGTTTGTTTGGTGTAATTATGCTGATCTGCAAATAATTTGTACATTCATTTTTTTACAGTCAGTATAATCAGGTGATATAAGGAACAAAAGGAGTAATGGCGTCACAGTCCAATTAAGAACATAATTATGATTTCACTGATATAGGTAGTCATATATTGATATAGAAATGTTCTTGACACTGTAGTTGTAGTTAGAATTCTATTAATGACTTATGTGTACTTGATATTTGTATTACAATTCCTTGTGATTACAAAGTACCTTCCCCTCTGAGGGCTTTTGGACTCACATCCTCTCCTGAGTGCTCTATTGTTATATTGACTAACAATCAATTTCATGCTAATCAAATACAAGGTTAAATACGGGTCTGACCAACATGAGATTTCCTCCTTCATGCAAGTTGCTTTGTACAGATAATGTTGGCTGTTTAATCTCCTGCCTCCTGCAGCGCTGCTGTTACTTCAGGGTGTGTTGGATTTTCTGCTCTAATCTATTCCGACTAAAGTTTTGTTGATTGTAATATTTTCACAACCTCATCCAAGGGAGGACTGTGTAGAGAAGTAAAGTCAACATGGAACTTATATTTTATATCATATATCTTTTCCTGCCTGTAGGTTAATATAATTAACCCATAATCAACATTTGCCATTAATAAATTATTGTGATGCATAGAAGTCAGTGCAGTAACATTTCAAAAACTGACCACTTATATCAAACATTCATGAAATCCCAATGCTACTTTTCAGTAGTTTTACATATTGTATTTGAAATCATAATTTGTCGATCCTGAATCAAATGAATGGACCAATCCATATACTGTTCATTTCACAATTAACACACTTTGTCTCCTTCATAGAGACCATTTCAATTTTTACTGCAAGAACAGTTTTCAGCTTCCGCCGCATACTTGGTCTAGATATGGTCTCACGTAATTGTGATTTATTCACACGTTTAACATATACAGCACTGTCAGGACAGACTTCATTAAAGTGATGTCTCCAACATTTCCCATTTAAAACACAAGAAACAAGTAATAAACAAAAAACAAACAAACTGGAGTGCAATGTCATCTGCTCCTCGCAGAAACTATATTTAGTGTATTTGTGTTTTATGTACCTAACTATTCCTGCTAATAAGGCCTGGTGAGTGTTATGTCCTCCTTGTTTACATGATGTTCTCTGTGCCTCATTATATTGAATCATTACAACAATACTGTATATACGCTCGTTCATCAAGTGTGTGAGAAACACAAGCGTTGCTCTGAGGTGTTGACAGCTCGGTGTGATCATCCCGCCTGAGCTGAGCGACGCACCACAGACTGCTAAAATCAGCCAGGAGCTTAACTCTGGAATAAAAAAATGGCGTTTGTGAACTTATCAGGTGTAATTAGTGAACATGAGCCAAAGTTGTAAAAATCTAATTACGCTGCATCACTTGTTTGATCCCGACATTTATTGAGTTGAGTCTTACAAGCGTTGTAAGGAATCAGGATGGAGTCGCTCCTCATGAGTTCTTGATGCTCCCCTCTTCTTTCTCCTCCCTTCATCTCCACTGACCTTCTGAAGTTCCTCCAGCTCTCTGCTGCTCTTACATGTCTTCTTTAACTCTCCCGCTTTCCGCTGGAGGTTGTCGGTTTGAATTCTCCTGTTTTTGTTGACACAGATGAAAAATCACAGTGGATTACACAGTGGCCCCCGCCTCTACTTCCTAATGCATTTGCATGATAGCATCTATTTGCCAGGCAAGAGGCGGCAGCGCTGTTTGGACTGCAGACATAGAGAACATTTCTGTGTATTAGCTGCTATTAGCCTCCGGTTCATTCTAATCCAAAGGTTGTGCTGTGAGGAAAGAGATGGAGAAAATAAGCTTTAAATGTAAACTCAATTTACAGACTCATTTTAGCTGACCGTAACCTGTTTACTGGCCTCGTCCTTGTGGAATATGACTAATTTCAGAGTCTTATTGTAGTGTGGTGGAAGTGTATTGGATTCTTCACACCTAAATATGCTTTGTGCCCCTTCCACAGGTGCTACCGATGCAGATGTGTGACGTCGTGAACGAGATTGAGATGGAGAAGGAACGCTGTGAAAATAGAACCTTTGGGAATGTCACTTCGGGTAATTCTCCAAAACATATTTTTCCTCTCTCTGACTATTTGGAGGGGGACATTAGGCTATTCAGAGTAAATAGGAAACAACACAAATGCATTAATAGAGACATACTGTAATAGCATGTGGGACCAAAGCACAGTTCAGCACACAGAAATATAGGCCATGGACTTCCAAAGTTTTTCATTTCATTTGAGGGAAGTTTAGATATAAAACTCACACTCATAATTCAGATACTCCTATAAAATAATCAGAGGTAAATATAGTACAATTTTTAACAATTTTGGTGTGACTTTGGACACAACTTTGATGTAAATATCAGCAAAACTCCACCAAATTAAACTGAACACCGGTTTAATCAGTGTGTGTGAATGTTTTCCATTTAATCAAATGTTAACGTTACAATGGTACAATGTAATGTTAAAGTGTAACAATCTGTGTTTCCAAGTATTAATGTATTATCTGAACTTGTGTTCTTATGTATAAACATGTTTTAATGCGAACATTTAAGGTGGCTTTACTCAAGATTAATTGTCCTGTATAGCAACTATCGGTAGATTGAGCATCCATGAGATATATCGTACGAAGCCTGTCTGACACCTATGACCTGACTACTTTGTCTTACCGTGTAATACACAGGAACCTGACCTCTATGTGAGCAACAACACCGACACAGAATATAAATCTGGAGTTGGATTACATCCATTAACATGTGCACAAAATAACAACTTCGTTTTTGAGGTCAAACTCTGGCCTACTGCTTGTTTACGACTTTAACAAGTGAAACACTTTATTAGTATCACCATATGTTCTCGTTTTAATAAAAATCACCGCACACACTCTGCCTATTGCATAAGTTCATATAGATGAACTGTGTGTGGTAACAGATTGGCTCCTTATCTCTGCAGTGACACTCATTTCTCTACCTCCCTATCTGCTTCCTCTACAGGAAGGTAATGGAAGCTGCTCTCAGAGGTCACATCCCTAATAAATGAATTAGCAGCGTGTGCGTTTGTGAGAGAAACCATATGTTCACAGCCTACGGTTACGCAACATAATAAATGTAGAAATTTCTAAGCAATGAAACAGATCAGGTGAAAAATCAATGTTTCCTGACAGTTTGTGTATTCTGGTGATAAGCGCTGTCACAAAATGAGTGAGGAAGAAGCTATTTGTATAGAATGTGAAGAAAGCCTGGAACCTGTGTTACTTGTTATTACACCCTTTTAGTCTCTGGTCTGTTAACTGTGTCAACATTTAAACTGAAAGTTTGTGACTTTCAAAAGTGTATGTGCAGTTATGTTAACCCTCAAATTCTCTGTGATCAAACCTTCAAGGACTCACAAAGCAGGACTGAGCGGTGCTGGAGAACCCATGTCCTTCTATTGCATGACAAATGTTTGTTCAGGCCTCAGTACAGCCCTGCAGATAAGACAGATAGTGATAGGCGGAGGCAGGTTTCTCTTTTTGAACCACATGATATTGTACAGATGAAGCAGGGTGAGAATTAAGAGGGGTAAAAGCTTGTGGAATAGGAGTGGAATGTAATTGTACACATAAATGTATTCTGAGATATAAAATATATAAAAATAGATGAATATATGCTTGGATCTTAATATACAACAAAGATATTGTTGTATATTACAGCAGAATGCAGTTTAATGACTGATTGGAAACCTCATGAATGTTTCCATGAAGCATCACTGGCTGCAGGCGTGGCAGTCCTACCTGTTACTGATGCGGGGTGGACATCGATCGGGTCATGGTTGCCATTGTCAGCACATGAGTTAATTTAGTAATTGTGTCGTGTTAATCGCATCATCTTTCCTGACAGGCTGTCAAGGCATGTGGGACATCGTGGCCTGTTGGCCCTCGGCCAGCGTCGGAGAGGTGGTGACAATATCCTGCCCCACTTACTTCAGCTACTTCAGCGACCAACACAAAGGTAAACACATCCTCCTTCAGTTAATGTTGATGCAACATGGATAAAAGATTCTGTCTCTTATTTAGGTTCCTTTTTTTATTCAGCCGCTTTTCTCTCATTAAGCATTCATCAAAAGTTTTAAAATGTGTTTTTTAAAACACAAAGACAAACAAATTGCCTTTTTTTTTTTAGAACAAACTTGTGCTCTCATCTTCAGATGAGCTGAGAGACATTTTCAGATGTTAATTTATTCACATCTTGTTCAGCTATGATATTTAAATGTGTATTTGCATACAGTATAGCTTGGTGATTATTGTGGAGAAAATATATTGCTTTCATGCAAATGGATATTTAAAGTCATTAAGCCGGTGGTTTCACCATCAACAGCAGCAGAAAATGATCAGGAACCCTGTAGAAGGCCCAAGGCCAACAACTCACAGGAAAGTGGATATTAATTCATGAGTCTCATGATGAGCTTCGTTGGTATTTGCAAGATGAGTTTGAAAAATGTTCTGACGTTTTTACATTTTTTTTATATTCATATTATTACATGGAGAGAGAGAAACAAGACAACGCTCAGGAAAAAAAAAAAACTTTGACCCTCTGAACCGCCTGTTCACATAGATATTGGAAGTCCTCCAGGCACCTCAATCCTAGGATAAAAATTAATCCTGGTTACTGTAACAGGTATGCCGCATTTACATGAGCCAAATGAAAGAGCAGATTTAAAAGTCAGTCAAAGATTACAGTCACGGTCTAAAAAAACAAAGAGAAACCCAGCTCATTCCTCCACCTTTAGTTTGGAACAGGCTCAGACAAAGAGGAGGGATGGATCAGTTAGAATAATCTGCCCTTAATGCCTTCACCATCAAAACCTTTGCTCCTTCAGCTACCTCCACAAACACTTCATTACTATAAAGTCTGTCGTCTCCTTTAGAGAGTGGAATGTGATGTAGAGACTGCATTTATGAAATATTAAACTGTATATTAAGATTTGAGTTGTCTTATTGAATAGTACGACTCATTACAAGCAGGGAGAACCAGTAATGCTGGTTTATGATAATATGTAGCTTGAATTAATGTGCATTAATTTCTAACTATGTCGGGAGGAAGGTGATGAGAAGGACCATCGTCAGGGAACAAGAGCAAAACATGACAATGCCTATTTACTTACGAGAACGCTTTTAGGACATTTTATTTAATGATTAGTTTAGATCCAACGTGATGAACGAAAATGATGAAACACCAAATGTCCAGGAACATAATGAAACAAACTGACCACTCATTAAGATTTTACTTCTGCTCTCCTCTGATGTGTAGCTAAACTTCCATTATGGATAAACCCCTCTTCAAAATGTAGACTAGCTTTTCAGTACAGTAGAAAAATGAAAGCATATGTTAAAAACAGAGAAAATAAGATCACTAAATGTAATCATTGGGTTTTTTCAGGTGTACATCCTGTCAGCCCAGGCATTCTAGTGACAATCTGTTCTGTGAGGCAGGAGGAAAACTTGAAGGGTAACTTTTGGAAAAAGGAAAAAGGCTCTTTTTACTTACTTGCTTAGATAATCAATTGCAAATAATTTGCATCACCCCCATGTTTTTATGATAATTGTGAGTGCACAATTGAGTATTAGAAGAGTATTCTGAGGTTCTTGGAACCTCTAAGACACTTCGTGCATAACTTTGATCAACTGAGGGTTTTTTTTTTTAGAAATGTTTATACGGTTTAATGAGTTAAATCACAGCCAGGAATGTAAGCTTTTTAGAATGCTGTGCTCAGGCTTTTTTTTGTTCTTTTGTACCCCAGTGTGAAGTGGGCTTGAATTAAATATGGAATTCAATTGGCTCATTAAATGAGACACACATCTCAGCTGGCCATGCTGTGCTGTGGATCAGTACATCAGGTTTTTATTTTTTGTGATGCCGCCAGACCCAAAATGTTCTCAACAGATCCTTTTTCCCTCCTCTCAGAGAGTCTTTTTCACATCTCTGCTGATGGATGTCCAATTCATCTTTTCAGAAGCTCTGGGCTTTTTACCTGCTCCTCTCACACCTTTGCCTCAGTGACTCTGCAAGTCGATGATTTATATTGATGTCTGACTGAGAGATGTGCTTTAAAACGATCGAAGAGGACACTAATTTGTGCAGTAGTCATGATGGTGATCTTCATATTTCACTGATATTGCATCACCGCGTTTGAGTGCACAGTCAAAAATGTATTTGCTAGTCTTTTCCTTTTCTGTCCCATAACCTCCCTAAACTTGAAATTCTGCTGCTACCTTTGCATGAACTACTTTGTGAACCCAGTAAAATTGTCTTGTAAAGTTTTTAATGTGAACTCTCTCTCTCCACAAAGCCATTAGTGGATGCTAACATGTTTTTCCCCTCCTGGGAATTGTGCTGCACTCACGGGGAGATGTGTCACATGATGCACTTTAAACCTACACAGACAGCTGCATTTAAGAGTTTTACTTTGAAGGTGTTTGGCAAAAAAACTAAAATTATAGAGAAGTGTATGGAAAAGGACATAATTGGCACTTTTAAAGGTGGACACTGCTTATGTTTCCAGTCTCCAAATATCTCGTAGCATGTTTAATTTCACTTTGACTATCAGAGTTTGAGCTTCATAAAGGTTAAATCAGAGCCCATTAAAGAATTTGCTCCTTCACTATATGTCAAAATCTCTCAGCAGAATGAGATACAATGACTTTGACTTTTTAGTCTTGACGTAAACCTTCATGAAACCCTGAAAAGTAGTTTTAATTCCTGAACCTGGTTTGTATTAAGGTCAGATTTGTGAGTTCTGCTTTTGATCCTAACCTAGGTTGTCGTAGGAGTCTATTGAATTACTGCACCATGTTAATAGTGACTCTCTTTATGTGCAGAAAACATGTACGTTACATTGTGTTCAGCTTTTTGTCTAGTTCTTTTTTGTTTAGTTCTGAGCAATGTTTTGAAGTTATAAATAACAGAGTCATGCAGAGTTTGTTCTCTGTTGGTGTCGGACCTTTGAGTTATAACTGTGTGGATTTTTTTGCAAAACAAAGTGCTTCATAAATAGAACTCCTACCACCCATGTGTCCCTCTGTGCCTGTAGGAGACACACCAGGGTTTAATCTACTGGTATAGCAAGTATATAAGCAAACTTTATTTATTAAGGAGCTTACAAAGCAGTTATAAAGTGCAGCACATTTTAAATCAACGAAATTTTTTTAATTTAAAACACTAAAAACCAAATTTGAGGCAAATTTTGAAGAATTAAAACCAGTCAAACTAGACAGAAAGCCACGGTCGAAGTGAACATACGAACAAAAGGTAGATGACTATGCTGTACTCAGAAGGGTAAGATGGTCCCAGATAATATTATTCAAAAATGCATATATTCTGTGTGAGAGAATTTTTGTATTAAAGTCTGTGGGAACAGGAAAAAAAGAAAATCATGGACACCAAAAAAATCCAAGGAGGTGATGAAGTTAGTAAAACCTCCAGGAACCCAGGGGGTAAATATGGAATTGTTGTACAATGTAAATTTGTTGTGATGATGGCTTGAATTGGTATATGAGACCTATTGTCAAACAATTTGAGCAGAACTCAGGGTGGTCAGTAATAAGCTGTAATAGAAAGATAAAAACTTTTTTTTTTAGATCTTGAAATCAAATGATGGCACCATAATTCCAAAGCTCCTGCAGCTCTGACAAAGTAGTTATTGTCAGTGTTGACAGTGATGTTTCTTCTCTCTTTTTTTTCCAATAACTTTGGTGGTGTCTTGTCTTCTGTGATACTAACAATGATAGAAATATTTAGAAATTTGGTGTCAATGTTCATGGTCTCTTTAGATCTGTCTATTTTGACATATTTTTCTGCACTTGTTGAGATTTGAAGGTTTTAAATTATCTTCCCGTCTATTGGTTAAATTGCCGTTTCACACTCAGAATGAATCACTTTCATGATCCATTCAACTTTATTCTCACTGACACGAGTCACATTTTCTGTAAAGTGACAAAATTCCTTCCATAGTCTTGACAATAACATCAGCACGAGTTGCACTTTATGTTTACTACTTAATAGAAAATGCTCGAATGGTAACACCAAATAAATGTTGAAAGTTTAACTTGCTAAAATTTGTATTTTTCTTTAGAATTTTAGAATGGTTACATACTCTTGCTCTTCTGGTTTTATCCATTAAGGATTACTTTCGATGCACCAGAGCAAATTGACTTCATATCTCATGTGGACAGAGAGAAGGACATTCATAGTTGGGATCTATTACAGCTGTCAGAAAACCTATTAGAGTAAACTGTATTAATTTGAAGGAAAATATCTGTGCTCCAGCACGAACACTTGCGAAACAAAAAGTAGTAATGAGCTCCAGCAATCCGATGCTTGTTAAATGCAACACCACCTTTGAAAACAAAAAAGAAACAAGACTTGAAAACACCATCAATCATGCTTCACTGATTAGAATGATGTCTAATCAATCATGAACCTCACCCGAACCATTAGGGATGTTGTTGCAGCCTGTATCTCTGAGCCCTGCTGGAGCGATAGAGATGACCAGAAAAAACAACCTTGAGTCCATTATGAATGGATGACAAAAAGAGTTCTTTGTTTTTCCCCCAGCTGCTTGTTAACAGGAAGTTTTAATGATTCACAGCAGTGATGCCTGTCTCACTTTGTATATAATTGCTTCATCTCGAGTTTTGAGCCAACTGCAATTATTTTGTGCATTGGTTAGAATCTCCTCCTGTCATCTGTATGAAAAAAAAAAAAAAAAGCTGTGTGGGACAGAATTGTCACATTTCCACCACTGTTTCAATTTCTACAGGTGTATGACTCAGCTGGATATACTTATCCTGCTATCAGTTTGGAATTATATTAGACTTCAGTTCAGCCACCTGTTTATCTGTGAAGGTGCTTAACTTTTCCACGAGTGTTCATGGAAGGGAACAGCATGGATTATTTAGTAGCAAAGACCACAGCACCTCTGTGGGCATGTGTTGGCTGTAGGGCAAAATTTGCTACAAAAAGGTCACGGTCAAAACAGCTAATTTCTCAAATCTTCAAAATGTCATTATCTCGACTGCTTTATTGACAGGATTGATTTGATTTTTACTCATCAGCAGGTTTTTTTTTTGTAACTGAGGCCTGAAGATGCTTCTCTCATGAAAAGGAATATTTTATAAGGTGAGCATGACCCAGCTTGGCGAGGTCACCGTTTCCTCTTCAGATGGCTTCACGCCGTGGTCGATGATGTTTTCCCCAGTCGCACACAAGAAAATGTAATGACAGCTGCTGTCATCAGGACTCGAAATCATCCACAATATCATCCTGATGAAAATATTCTTCCTGCATTAGAATTCACATATCAAACCATTAGTGCTGGTAATTGGACACTGAGAAGTTTGCTGTCCATGAGATTCTCCTCCTCTCTGGTAGTCGCTGATTTTATACAGCAGTTTCCTTTCTGACTGTATGAAGCAAATCATAATGGATTGCATTAAAAGTTGAGCAACCAGTTAAATGTACCAGTGGATGCAATGGTCACGTTGCAAATGAAATCAACTAAAAAACATCATAGAACATCCAGCTTAGTGCTGTTTTGTATAAATAGAAACACAAACTTCCTATTTTAACTAACAAAGTAATCTTTCCACAGGATTATTGGATTGGTTTTCCTGAACCTGGGAGAGGAGTGTGGCAATTTCGTAGTGGATCCACGATTTATCATTTTACTTCCTTTAGCAGAACCCCAAGGGACCCACGTTGATGTTACACGTCTTTTGATTATGGTTTGACTTAATTAAAAGGGACTGTTGGGCCTCTACAGAGATATTGGCTCATGGAGTGCCACTCTAATTAGAAAGATGTTGCCATCATCATTTCACACGATATTTTAATTAGTAAAATAAAATGGGACTGATGAGAATGAAATGAGAGCCACAATGGCATTACTACGAGATGTAAAGGAAGGACTAAATGTCAGGCTATCTATGTGTTTCTTCATGAATAATATTATTTTAATTAACATTAATGAATTCCAAATATCTCTTCACCTATTTTCAACCAACTGGTCCATGCTGCTGTCTGAATGATGCACAAGGAGCTCAAAGTGAAGCTGATTTCAGCTTACTCTCATTTATGAAGAAAGGAGCATCTGGTGAATAGACTGGAGTATCCAAATCAATTAGAAATAATGATCAGAATTAATTAGCTGTATATAAAAAGCATACCACAAACAAAATTCTGCATTTTTTATACAGTAATATAAAAAACTTGCTTAGTTTAAGAACCATAAATCTTATTGTGATCTAAATTTATAACTGATTTAAAAATACAGGAATATCGAAATCAAGACGACTAAAACAAGAGCAAAAGCAAAGCTCCTTATAATCACAACAGGTTTGAAAAGAATTCCGAATTTAATGTTGAGCCAATGAATTAAAATCGTTGGCTCAACATTAAATGAGAGTCAAAAGCTTGACTGCCGGACGATGGTCCACTTTCAAAAGATACGAGGATGATTTACCAAGGCAAGAGAGGAAGGAGTTACAATAGGTGAAAGGGGGACAAAATGAAAGTGTGAAAAATCATTTCACTCACTGCTTGAGACACAGTGGGCCTGATCTTTTCAGTGTTTCTTCACTGGAAAAAACAGGAAGCAATGACATGTTAGTCCTGAGAGTGGAATTTAAAAGGTAAAAGAAATTGAGACCTTGAGAAAAGTCTGAGGGAACAGAAATAAGAGCTGCTGCTTTGTCAGCATTGAGTCATAGGAAACGGCCTTGCAGGTTTTAAAGAGCCTTTATGCTGTTATTTAAATCTGACTTAATTAGATGTTGAGTTGAAAATTGCATCGCAGTGATGTTTTTAAATGTCTTATTTTTTGTTCAAGGGGACGCACATACATGGCCTTCAAATGGAAGGCGGTGTAAACAGACCCATACACCCATGGCTTCTGAAGCCGGGTTTTTAATGCTGCCTGATACTCAGCTATAATTGTAATTCAGGAACATGTTTAAGGTTTTTCAGTAACTGTGCTGCAAGTTTGTTTACTTTAGGAAAAGTACTGCAAAGTATATGGATCAAGTGTAAAATGTGTATAACTATCCAAACATGTTAGAATAAGAGAAATGTCCTTAAACCAGGTGGAACTTCTTTTCCTTCATTTTTATCTGTCCTTCCTTTGCTTCTCCCTTCTGCAATATTCTGCGGCAATAAATCTGTTGAGACGACAGGAAGCACACTACCCTGACTTCTAATGAATTCACCGGCTTGAAAGATGACTTCACCTCTTCTTCAGATTGTGTTTTCAGCCAAGTTCTTGAGGCGGATGCAGCCTACGTCTTTCTGCAGGACCGCTTTTGAAACTAAAAAAAGAAAGTGTTTATGAATTGTGAAAAAAAAGGGAATTCATCTCAATTCACGATAAAATTTCTGTTACCAGGTATCATTTTTAGCAACAAGCTTCTTGTTGCATGGGCTTTCCTTCACAGCCAAGGCCCTGCAGGATGCTAACGCCAACAAGAAAACACTTTTTCGCTCATATGTAATTCATGTTATTACAACATGATAAAGATTTTTTAAGTTACCTGTAACTAAGTATTGAATTGTTGCATGGAAATGGATTTTAATAGATGCAACACATTTTCTGCTAAAATGGCAATATCAGCGGGATTTTACTCTTTTGTGGTTATGTTGTGGGTCTGGTCTTATTTTAGAGAGACAAAGGCTGCATTGGCATAAGACACTCTGTTTGCCTATTTAACCACAATCAGGGCTGTGGATACAAACCCAGGTCTAAACTGTGTGCACTCAATACATCCACCCCAACTACCCCCTCTGCTATTGTCTTATGGTATTGCTTTAATAACATGTCCTAATTTGCATATAACTAGACTCCAGTGTGTTAATCTTTATATGTGGTGGATGACAAAATAGTGAATAGAATATTGGTGTCTCTAACACCCAGTCATCTTTCTGCAGCCATGGATAACCAGTCAGTAATACAATATACTCATCAAGCTTCTCAATTACTTTCTGTTAAGCCCCCTTAGAAAGACAAAAACATTCTGCGTAGTAAATACTCCCTGCACACGCTCAATTAATTACAGTTAATGACAGATTACATGAAGATGTCTAGCACCACTGACATCTGCTGCAGCGGATGTGCTTTTATATTTTATTCTTTTACATCCACAAAAAAAAAGAATTAAACATAGTTTTGCAGTGCAAGTTCACTGGGGTCACACCCTGACAATCACTGCATTAGTGAGAGTTCATAAAACATTTTATTGTGCAGCTCTTGTACTTTAGTTGTTCGCAGTGATGCGACCAACTGAAGCATAAGTCTATTCATTTTCTCACGCCTTTCAGAACCTGTAGGTCTGATCTTTCCATTTCCCCACTCTCCAGGTAACCTCACCAAAAGTTGCACAGCAGACGGGTGGACTGAGATGCATCCATTTGACATCGCCGTGAACTGTGGATACAATCTCAACAGCACAGGCGATGATGTGAGCAAACCATCACAGTCCATAAGAGGCAGGAGAACACAATGTTCCAAATGTGAATGAACTCAGCAATGCAGCGTGAAACTAATTCAAGAGCCAGTGGGCAGGAAGTATTTGATTAGAACATCCTATCTTTTTTCTCTGTGGGTGGGATTCATCACAGCTGTCAGTCTTTGACTTCTGCTTTTCTACATATACATTCATTCACTTTTTAGTGGTGTTTCTTATGCATCATGATGTTCCATATCATCTTATTATTGATTTTAAGTCCATGTTAAAATCTCAAAGTTTTTAAATCTCAATTATCAGTGTACTTCTGGTGGATTGAACAACATTTTTATTGAAACACCTTAACAAACCCCAGGAGGAGTGATGAGATGTAATTCAGACTTATATCGTGTAGAACTGATTTTAATGCTCATCGTTTAGTGGAACACTGGGTGTGGAGCAAAGTGGCATTTCATTTAGCCTAATTTACTGCACAGAATTAAATAGGGGAAGCTGGTTTGACTCTGCCCAAAGTAAATTAGACTTGTGCCGAGGCAGAAATGTAAAATTTCACAGTCAAGATGCTGCTAAAAGAGCAAAAATGCTATTGCTGTGCTAATCCACAATTCTCATTCGGCATTAACAGTCATCATTGTTAATGCTCTCATACTGCTTTGTGGGATATGATTTACTAGTTAGGCATGGGGGACAGCTTTTTACAATGAGATTTTAGAAACATTTAAAGAATTCAGAATCAGCCATTTTGCATTTTCTTTTACTGTATCCATGGATTACTTTAAATATCATGCAATTTACTTTAAATTGCATGATATTGAAGCGGGTTCTTCGGTTCCGCAGTGTCCTTTTCACTGTAATTTGTGGAAGTCTATTTTCCTTTTGAATGACTGCAAATTTTGACAAAGAATGTACCGCACAGTATGAGCTCCACTGCTCCATACCGACTTCTGAAATGAAATTTCTGCCTCTTTAACTGCCAGATGCTTCACTGACTTTTGCTTGTTAACTCCATCTGAGCTAAAAAACAACAACAAAACTTTAAAAAAAAAACTAGAGCAACTGCAGATTACTGTTATCAGTTGTTTGATATTGCAAGTGAGTCATTTCTTATTGCACTCTCTGGAGCCAATGTTTTTATGAAGAGATTGATTGTATCTGATTAAGGAGAGTGCTGTTGAACTTGAATCTCGCCTCCGTGCTCCTGCAAAGAATTCAGATAAACAACGACTCGTGCACAACGTGAATGCAGCCAGTCAGCATCTTTCATTGTTTCTTGAAGCAGGTGCATGTCTTTAAAGCACAACAAACTTGATTTTCATCGACAAGGCCGACTGACTTTGTAATTCCTGCTTCTATTACCCAGCATTATGAGTCATTAAAGGTTACTCATGCTGCCTTCAGGGTACGGAAGAGAATAAGTACATCAGATGTTGCTCTTATCCAGTGTAATGCAGGGAGAGTTTATCTTGTCTGTGTTGATGAAGGTGGAGCAGTGGTGAAGAGTGGATGTGCTCCACATGATGGTAAAAGCTTTCTGGGTGGGCGCTCTGCCCTGTGAGTCACAGAGGCGGCCTCATTAGTATGCCCTATAGGAAGTCAGGAGGGACCCGCCTGGTGGAGCACTCTAAAAGGAATTCAATGTCCGTTTTTCTGCATACTTTATAGCTTGATAGTACGAGTGCCACGGGATGTAGGGCACTTATTTTCATTTTTATCAGGCATAAAACATGCAGTGTCATGACTGGAAAAATTGTGAGGCCAGTCTGAACAAACTGAGAACCTAGTGTGTGTGTGTGTGTGTGTGTTATTATGAGATGACAATCAAGAATTCATCCGTAGATTCCTTTGTATTGATTTTTGTAGGTAAGAGAAAACAGTTAAAGGTCACTAGAGTCATTAAATGAACTCAGTGTGTGTTTGTGTGTGTGTGTGTATGATGGGGGTTCAATATGTGAATAAATCTGAAAGTTGGCTTGTTTATACCGTAATGCAACTGGACTTGGATTACTTCAAATCAAATTGTTTATTCAATCTAAGTAGTTTTGGATTGCTGAACTCAACCAAACTGTGTCTGCCTGGTAATACTCCACAACACATGAAATGTTGTATAGATATCTTATCTTAAACCTCAGCTTCAGTGCTGTGCTTAAATAAATGTAACAACCCTTACATTAAATATCATGATCAAGATTTCTAAAGAATTATAATGAAAAGGAACAAAAAATGTGCTTATTAAGTACAAACATTCGTTATGTTTTATATTGATGCAATTTTTTTTTTGTTTTTACTAGGGCAAGTTTTTCTGGCAGGTGAAGATTGGTTACACCATCGGCCACAGCGTCTCACTCGTTTCTCTCACCACAGCTATCGTGATCCTCTGCATCTTCAGGTATGTAGAAATACCCGCTGACATCGTCGCTCTGCGGTTGATGGTTGTCAGGTTGTATGTATCTAAAAACAAGGAAACAGATATGCATGTTTTACTCTTGACAGTAGATATGCATCTCAAGTATCAGCACTATTGACTTTATTATGATGATTCCCTGAAGATAAGCCTGTTTCCTGGTCTTGTGCAGTTGGCTGTTGAAAAATAAGATTAAAGCTTAGAATAAAGAAGCAAAAAAATCAGACCAGTCACTGGAGCAGTGTGGAGCATTAGCATGATAAATGTACCCTGTAGCACACTGACACTGATGATGTGGACCACATGACAGTTTATTTATTAAATCCTTTGAAATTGGGATTTAACATCTCGGAAATGTTAGGCTTATCAGGAAAACAAATTCAAAAACACTTTATGAAATAAATTGTCACTCATGATTAGTTTCATTCATTTCATCTTCTTGATCTTTTGATGACACATAGCTGTAGTGACACTGATTTATGAATGAACAGGTTTTCTATTTGATAAGCCAATGACTGATCGGACACTTCACATCAAAACCATAAATTTGAAAAATTACAGGTTTGACATTAACGGTGAAATTGAAGCATTAGATTCAGATTATAAAGTCTGTGTGATCACGTGACACTAAGGAAACAGAATGGACTGTGATTGAAGAAAACAAATAGTCTGATGATATTTCCCTCTCAAACACTTTGTGTAATATTCTATTCATCCCAGATCAGAGGTACTTCATGTTTTCCACAAAAACCTGCTCTCAGTGTGAAATTGTGTCGCCTAGACAGGTTTGTTCGCTCTCATGCATCCAGCGCCGCGAGGCAGTCCGAGGTCAGCATGATAAAAAAAATGTCTGAAAATGTGACATCAGGTCGACCAATAGTTGGGTTGTTACAGGGTACCAGGAGGTAAAGGTGGCTGGCAAGGTTACAGGGATGGGTAATAACAGGGGCTGTGGGATGAGGTGAATCCCATCTGGTCTCATTCCATCCATCCATTCATCAGTCTGTCCTCCTCTGCTAATCCAGAGTCGGGTCATATTTCAGCAAGATAGGCCCGTTCGGCAAATACTCAGCAACACTTTGGGGATCCCAAGGTGTTTCCTGGCTGGATTAGATGTATGGCATCAAACCAGTCCAGTGTGTGGTCAAGATCACAACATGACTAACAAAGTGCTGTCATTTCCAAAGACAATAGATCCTAGTCTGCCACTCCAGATTCAACCCTGACCAACCTTTGGTGAATGTCACAAGAGACAAATGCCAAATCCAGTGGTCCAGCAACCACTGACAGTAATAACCCCAGGGTTCTTCAGGGCGCATGGTCATAGATGCACTCCAACTCCACAAAGCACACCGAAACTGGATCTGATGCATGACCTCTAAGGATCACTCATGCAGGTGTTTCATCAAAACTGACTGGCTTCACTACAGCAGCAGAAATTGGAGGTCAACATCTTCTTGACTGCAACAAAGATAAACATGAAGATCATCCTCTTCTAATGCTTTTTTAAAATTCTTAGATCATAATCGCTGTTGTGTGAAAGACAACAAGATAAGAGCTCTTCTAAAAATACTAGAACATCTGAACATGAGCGTTTTTTTTACATACAGATGTTCAGATGGCCGTTTTCAGTTGATTGTGAACTTTCAGAAATGCTCAAAGATATTCTTAATGTGATGTTTGTGAGGTATATGGTCTTATAAAATGTAGCTCACAGATAGATTTGTGTTTTTTTGGATGACCAAAATTGTGTGTCTCGTCTCTTTGCCTTGAAGGAAGCTCCACTGCACAAGGAATTACATCCACATGCATCTATTTGTGTCATTCATCCTGAAGGCCATCGCCGTGTTCATCAAGGATGTTGTCCTCTATGAGGTTGGGGAGGTGGAGAACTGCTCCTCAGGCTCAGTGAGTTAATTATTCACACTGCTGCTTTTTTTCTGTGAACGACCCAGAGATCTTTGCTTTTTGGAAGTCCTGAAATAGAAAGAAGCCCAAAGGATGATTTTTTGTAATTTTGATATTTGACAAGACAGTGATCTAAATAAATTTCAAATTCAAGTCACGGTATAATAATAGATGAGATTTACTTGATCAAGGTTCTTATCTCTGAGGCAGTCTTATCATGACATGGTATTAACTGTATGACTGGATGGTTTCTCTCTGCCTCTTTCTCTTGCAGACAAAAGTTAACTTGCTGAAACACAAACATACTTATAGTTGCTAAAAATGTGAAGCCCTTTGAACAAGGCTGCTCTTGCATAATGTCATCTGTGTGAGCCATTTATCTATTGATCGGCTGTCTTCCCACCCCACCACATACTGGTGAATGCCGGCTCTTGAGACCACAGTGAGAAGCATGAACATGATGTTTATGTTACATGAAGCACAGCTTCAGCCCGTATTCATTAGTGAGCTCTCCAGTCGCCGCCGTTGTGTTAATGGAAGTATTGGGTTGACATAAACCAGCTGCTGTCATGTTGAAAAAGACATTACAGAGCCAGGTTTGGCACTACGGCGCTCATCCTGACCTCTGCATTACTTCCTGGTGGCTCTGTTACAGTCGCTTTCTCTGTGTGGGTGTTGTGAATGCTTGGTTCATTACCTCTCTTCTACAGTTGGATGTTATCTGTAGAGGACAGCTTAAAACTAATGTGTTATTAGTTGATTAAGTGTGTTGTGACAGTGTGTGTGGCATCTTTTTAAAACTACGCTCCAGCTAGCAACTAATTTACACACATCAGAACCAGCAGAAAATTCCAGTCCAGCTATTTGGGTCTATTTTGTTTCCTGTTTACAAGATGAGTAAGACTCAAACCAAATCCCTGTTTGCTTCACTTCACAGCTGCTTTAATGAGATTTCCAAAACTTTACCCCTGTGCACTAGAAATTGATCCCAGATTACAAATACAGGAAAGTCATAAAACTATATCTGTACATTTCCATCAGGTGTGTTTGATTCTGCAAGAGAACCCTCCAGACATTCATGAGAGGCAGACCTTGTGCCTGCAAAGGGTTTCTATCAGCCATGCTAATGCTAAAAGTACCAACATAAATAGAAGCAGCTACACTGCCAAGAGCTTAGTTAGCACCTAGGATCAGCTTCTCGCAGACCAAAACCTTACAATAGACTCTCCTTGAAGCTTAGACGCAAATCTAACATTTATGAAAGAAAAATGAGATTTCCTTAATTTACCTCACGCATTAACTTCCATTTTTTCATGGCCATCTTCCAGTTTATTCCCTAATGTTACAATAAGGAGTAAACAATGTAATTATTTTTGTTTAATCAATGAAGTCACAGGGATTGTGATTTTTTTTTTTTTCATGCAGCAGATTTAAACTTTAAGAACAAACTGATGGAGTGATGATTCAAACCACTTCTTCAGTCAGTGCATCAGCAGAGGGTAGCATTTTATTATTGGAGCCTTGTGAGCTGCAGCTGTCAGTATGTGAATGCGTATTGGTTTTAATGGTGCGATAATGGTAGGGTATTTCAAAGTCACAATTCATATCATGATATCATGACCATAATTCTTAGAGTTAGCTATGTATTTGTTTTATGTTTAGTTCTTCCATCCGATTTTTGATTTTATTCACATTTTCATCATCTGATATTCTTTTGTTGTCTTGTATACAAATTTTAAGCCATATTATTTTTAATATGCATTCATATTGCATGGGTAAAAAAGATCAATCTTGATGCATATTGTTTGTAAAAAAAATAATCCAAACGTGTAAATAAGTCAAAATCGTCAATTACAGTTGAAGTTCAAATCTTGTTTTGAAAGGTGCAGAAGAATTAATAGCATACATTGATTTTGAGAAAATTATCCATTTAGATATTAGAATTTTTAGACTTCTAAATAGGGCTAGATGTTAAGAATATCTAGTCCTATTTTATTTAGGCTTATCAATATAGTAGTATTGCATCTTCAGTAAAGTACCATTAGAAAATATTACAGCCAAAGTGCAGTAGTTACCTGCACCATAATATAATAAAGAAGAAGTATAATGTAGCATACAATTGATCTACAAAAGTAAAGGACTTGAGTGAATGTTATTAAACTAGAAAATGTCCTAATATATTCTTCACATACGTCAAAGCACAATGTTTCCATGTTGCAGATTGAAGTGATTTACAGGATTATCAGTGAACCAAACTATGAACAGGAGGCGGGTCGTCGTTCCCTCCTTCACTCCTCATTGATGATTAATGACGCCCATGTATCTCTAAGAGTTGTCCACTGCTCATTTTGACACCAGTCATTCATCATCCTCATGCTCTGTCTGTGCGTGTTGAGCTCAAAATAAAACACCAGTCATATTGTGTCTAATATACATCCCATCGGTTCAGTTTGTGTGTTGCATATCTTTATCTCATACACCTCTGTGCCCTACTATCTCCATCCCTTAATGTGCATCAGTCCATTCATCATCGCACTCTGTCCTCTTCACCCTCTTCACCATTCATTCTTCATCTCACAGATGCATGAGCTGCTAAAGCGTTCAGTCCATTTACTTTCGCAGTGTAATTTTTAAAGTGCGTACAGTATTGATTTTTTTATCTGAGTGATCCCGTCCCTACGGCCTCTTTGGGAGTCTCAACCCAAAACAGGCTTATTTATACTCGGAGGAAGGAGTCCGTCTGCGAGTAGAGGAGGTTGGGAAACACTGAGACACTACACAAATCAGCTCAGCCCACACACACCGATAGGAGAATGAACCTTTTATCCTATGTTCTTGTTCTATAGCAGGTATTTTATGTACCTTTATGTTTCTTCTCTTTTATACCTCAGATTAATATGTGTGCAAAACGTGAACAAATTTCCATGCCCTCCCTTTCCAGTCAGGAAGACTACATATTTACTTTATTTTAAATATAACTATTTACTCTACTCACTACTTACTAACCAAATTATCTTAAAGCGCTTTTAGATTAGCTGAAAAATGCAATGATTTTCATTTCACTTAACTCTTTACCCAGAAATGAAACGACACAATGTCACTTGCGAAGGAGGAGAATAAGTCCATCATTTAATTAGAAGTCATTCATAAAAAGCAAAATACTTGTTTACGTCTGCAGTTGTGAATGTTAATAAGTTCGATAAGCAAACTTTTTCTTAACAAGTGGCTAAAACTTGTTCATTAATGGTTGTGTTTGAGGCGCAGATCATGAATAACAAATATTGTATGAAAAAATAATGTTGCCATTAGGTAAAAACATGCTATTAGTGAGGTGAAGTTAAATTAAATTATTGTGGTCCCTTACCTGCTGACTTCATACAATATTCAACATTCTGCTTCATTTAAACTGCACTTAAGAGACATCATAATAATTACACATATTTTAGGAAATAAAGCTGTTAATATGAGAATATTAATGAACTACTTATGCAATTGATCATACCCTAATTATCATTATTTATAAGTAAGGGCTTATATGAGGATTTTGTTTGATTTAGTTGTTTTAAAGCTGAGGCTCACATCAGCCAACCTCTGCTAATCTTAGTTGTTTATATAAAATGCATTTGTTGATTCGTAGTCCTTGTTTGCTGAAGCACTGTTATGGGAATTTGTGTGTTAGAGGCAAAAAATCAGTAGCTGCATTTTAACGTTTGAATATCAACAGCAGTCTGCACCAAAATAAATCAATTGTGACATTCAGTCGTACTAGAACAAAGCTGCATGCGACATCTTTATTTTAATGGTGTACCTGTTGACTATTTCATGTTTATGTCCATCACCAGGTTGGCTGCAAAATAGTGATTGTGTTCTTCCAGTATTGTATTATGGCCAGTTTCTTCTGGCTGCTGGTGGAAGGGTTATATCTTCACGCCTTGTTGGCTGTCTCCTTCTTCTCTGAGAGGAAGTACTTCTGGGCTTACATCCTGATTGGCTGGGGTGAGCGGTTCTTACTTCTATACCACTATTCTTCTCTCATTGACAGATTTGAGCCAAATATGGGCTACATATTGTCTAATAAAGTTACCGTGTACTTATGTTGTGTTTTTAGGAGGTCCGACAGTTTTCATCACAGCGTGGAGCATTGCTAAAGCCTATTATAATGACGTGGGGTACTGCTACTCTAAAATATGCCCAAACATCTATGTTTTATCTTATTTTACCGTGTTACATCTTACCCAAATATTGGTTTTTTGTCCCAACAGGTGCTGGGATATCATCGAGACCACTGATGTGTTCTGGTGGATTATTAAAACCCCTATTTTGGCATCAATCCTGGTTGGTTTAAGGACCTCCTCCTATTTTTTCTTCAAATTTTATTACAGCAACATTTCAGGATGACAAGTCACAATAGATTTTTCCATCCATGCTCCTTCGTCAACCATCATCATAAATATGTTTACATAAAGATAATGAGGCACAAATAGCTCCACCCCCTCTTAAATGGACCTTACAGATAGATGATGAGGCGTTCACAGACAGAGGGACAGACGAGAAACTGACAAATTGTGAGAGTGTGTTTGGTGATGATTGAGGAGAACAAGGCATTCTGTGTGTGTCATTATGTGTGTGTATGTATGTTTGTGTCTATCTGTGAGTCCGGGCATGGTAGCTTTATGTGAAAGCCTGAACTCGCCTACAGGTGTAGTTCTATTTATGCACCTTGAGCTTTCAACATGTTTTTCAAAACAAAGCAGAGCAACAGCATCTTTGTGATCTGTCAGGCTTTTGAACTCCACTATCTCTATTATCCTCACTGTTAATGAACACTGCTAAGTGGTTCAGACGACCTGTAATTCCCATCCAATTTTGGAGCATTTTCAGGTTAATCACCTTGGATAATGCATGAAGAAACGTTTCCCTTCTTAGTGACAAATTTAATCGCTGCACGAATGAGTGTGAATGTGTAGCTATTTTAAAGAAAATTGTATGAAACCCTAGATCCTCATTCTGTACATGGAGTACAGATGGATTCTAAATTACCCATAAATATGAATGTGAACGTGCTGACTGAGCTGGGATTAGGCGCAGCTCCTTCAAAAGCCCTGCTAAGGATTATCAGTTGTGGAAGTTGGATAAATGGATGGATTGATGGATGGATGGATGGATGGATGGATGGATCAAATGATGCCCTGCTCTGTCTATCTGTCTTCTGCAGCAGGTTTTATCACTGCAGGTTTGGTTGTGTTCCTTCAGATTAAGATCAGAATCAGCATGCATGCTGTCACATCCCTCGGTCTCTTTCTCTCTGGGGTAGCTGTTATGTTTTTGAGCACATTATGAAGTCTGTGTGATGCGTGGCTGCAGCAGAGGCCCAACACAAATTAACAATTTAGATAAAGCCCATATTTCTACAGGGCAGCACCACAATCCAGTCAGAACTAGATGAAATTCAGCTTCAAGCTCCTGTTAGGGAGCGGAGCGGAATTTCATTTTTCATTTCATTTTTCATTTCATTCATTTCTTATCTAATAAATAAAACACTGAAAGCTTCTTTGATTGACATTCAAATGCATATCAGAAAATTGCAATACTTTGTAACTACCAGCGTAACTCACTGTGTAAGTTGCCAAATACCCTCATGCTGTCTTCATGTACCCCACAGATAAACTTTATTCTGTTCATCTGCATCATACGAATACTCCGCCAGAAAATCAACTGTCCAGATATAGGAAGAAATGAGTCAAACCAGTACTCGTGAGTAGATTTTATTTTCTATAACTGTAAGTTTCTGTTAATCAAATGATATGAGTTTTTGTCTGGACTGAAAATGAAATTTACTGATGAGGAAAAGCAAAGATTGTCTTCAGTAAAAAAGGAAAGTAATGATTAAGATGCACGTATTTGTCCCTTGGTAACAGCTGATGTGGTGAATTATTATTTTTCTGTTTTTAAACTTCCTCTTGTGAATTTCTTTGTCAGTCAGTCGGTGTAGCAGTCTTACACCGGCAGATGCTTCAAACTGAGCTTGTGTGTTTTTTGCTGTGATGGAGAGCCTCTCATAAGACAACCATAATGCATGAGTCATTTTCCCACTGGTCATTTTAATGATGTTTTTTCATCTCTGGTCTTCCTGAGTTGAAATGCAAAATGAAAGTAGTCCTTAGTTGCATTTCATTATTGACAGATAGAGACAGACAGAAAATTGGTTTCACTGGACGGGGACATTTGAATCTGTTTTGCTTTGTCATTTCAGGAGACTGGCAAAATCGACACTGCTCCTGATTCCTTTGTTTGGAATCAATTTCATTGTATTTGCATTCATCCCAGAGCAAGTAAAGACGGAGCTACGACTCGTTTTTGACTTGATTCTGGGGTCATTTCAGGTATGACCTCAACCAACACACTAGTTTTATTAAAGTTTATTCAAAGTCCTGTCCTGTCAGTCCTGACCTGTGAGTGTTATCTATTGAATAAAATTGTAGTAGGGCTCCTCGCTCCCTGCAGACTCATTCAATGTTATTTCAGTTCCTCACATGCTGAGGAATGATAGTGAACGCAGCCAGACAGCACAGCTGTATTGCAAACCACTTGGAAATCTTTCCAGCACATTCCTCCGTTCACTATTACCATCTCTATTGCTCAATTTTACTATAAACCAACTATCTCAAAGGATGTGTTATTTTAAATATGAACCCTTCACATCTTTCATGAATTAACAAACTCTTAAGTGGAAATTTGGCCTTGCCTATCACCCTCTTATCTGTGTTTTTCTTTCCATTTAGGGCTTTGTGGTCGCAGTCCTTTACTGCTTCCTCAACGGTGAGGTAGGCACACCCAGTCCCACATTGATGTAAACACATTCATATACTGTATACACACTGTTCAAGTTTACCTTGTAGAGATACGACGCAGCATCGTGGCAATTCTCAGAAATTGTAGTCTATCTGTAGTGTTGCTATAACTTCTCTGTGGACCACTCACATTCACTCAGACTGTCCTGAAAGTGGTATGACTCACCAGCGGTGGATGTTCCAGCCTCTTCTTATCCCTTGGACCTCCTTGCAGCATATTTCCAAGGCTGTGCCGACAGGGTGGGAGGGCTGCAAAGCCTTTTGGCAGGAAGCTATTCAGCGATGTCTCAAAGGCTCTTCATGGGCAATTAGTTATGTTCCCAGTTCTGGGCCAGATTGAATCATACTGATGGGTTGGATGGCAAGGCTCAACACTGTACCGCCTGAATTTTAATCTGGCAATCATTTTGATGCATTATTGTACACTTTAAGAACTTCGCTTTCACCATTCTTCTGCCTCAAGAATGGTGAATGATCTGGAAGTGGCGGAAAATCGAGTCACGACAAAACACATGAACTGTATATCAATTTGTTTGTAATTTTCACATTTAAAAAAAAACCTAAAGGCATGAAAATAGCACCATTCCCTCTGTATAACTTACATAAACAGTATAGAGAATAGTGACACTAGATTTTGTGCACTTTAGTCCTCCATTTTATATTATAAAACACCTGAAATTTGTGAACGCTTCTCTGTCATTCATCTCCAATTTCACTTGTTTTTAGTTGCCATGCCAACCGCCCAGTTTTTCCTCCCTTCAATGAAATCTACATGCCATTTTAAGACATAGAATGTTGAAAGTGATTCCAAGTGTCCAAGCTGCAAATGCCAAACCTTGTATACAGGCAGTATTTTTTATTTTAATTTAAATTAAATAAAATATACTGCCTGTATTTGATTTGGCAGTATTTGACAATACTGCCTGTATTAAAATACAGGCACTATTTGATTTGTCATTATTAAGTTCGATAAATACCTCTAAGATGACAATACAGCTGAGACTGTCATGGTTTATACTGCAGGTGCTCATTTACTTCATCTCTAAGTGTAACAAGGGAATGTTTTTCAGTTGTGACATTTAAATCTTGAATATGTACATTTCCTCATATTCTGCATATTGTTATATATGTGATATTCAATATGCATGGGCTATAGATGTTGCTAAGATAATGAACGGAAAAACTTATGACTATATCCCTATCCTATCCCCTAAAATGCAAATAACATGTTAAATCACTGTTATGTGAACCATCAAACCATAGATTGAAATGTAATTATACATAAATGTGGGCTGTATTTAAGAATTGTTGTTGGTATCCATTGTAGGTCCAAGGGGAGATCAAGAGGAAGTGGCGTAGGTGGCATCTGCAGAGATACATGAGCTCGGACACCAAATACCAACATCCGTCAATAGGCAGCAGCAACAACTTCAGCACCCAGATCACCATGTTTACAAGATGCAGCCCAAAAACACGCCGGGGTTCATGCTGTCATGATGACCTGTCCAGCATATGACTCAAAGAAATGTTCATGCCAAAAGAAAAGACATGGTGTTTGTAAGATCTGGCATAAAAGAAATAGACACTCCCTCGTTGGCACATGCATTCATGGAGGAGGTGTTGCTTGAATGTGATGTGGGAAAAGGAGATTGATGAGAGAACAAAGAGAGACTGCAATCAGCCTCTAGGCAAAGTTTAATCTCCACACCTCTTAAAAAACAAACAGATTTATCTAACAAAGACACATTTGAATGAGAACATTCACGTTTTGTGTTTCATGATTCTGTGCACGTGTATGGCTGAACCTGTGAGTCATAGCATCATGGATGATTTGGTCAATAGTTATTAAGTTCCTTGTGTGTGCAGAAAACAGGCAATGTAAAATGTCATGTATTAATAGGGTGAGATATTGGATCTAAATGAGAGCAGCGTTAGCAGACCTGCAATCTGATGTAATTATGCACTGATTGAATATCACTTAGTGGATTCCTGCTGCTTCAAATGAGCGAGGCTGTTGCAAAACCACAGCCAGTAAAGGAAAAGGGGATGCACACAAATCCCCATCATGCGTATTATCATAGTTTGTGTGGCACCTTCGCATGTGAAGGAGAGTTCCTGTAATGCATCATGAGTGGAGGGTTTGAGTACTAAATGTGACTGGTGATGGAAAAAGTGTTTTCAGGCGTATTTTACAAATCAGAAAAGAATGTAAAAGAACAAAAGATTGTGCATCATTTTGTTTTCCTCACTGTGTTGGACAGCAGGAAAAGAAACGTGGCTGAAAACCAGCTGCACACTTTATTTTCATAAATGCCAAATGCATTCAGACTGGGTGACCTGTGTGATGGGTTTGGACTTAAAATGCCCTTCTCTGCACTATTACTGTCATGAGAGACTGACTACCATTTGCCTTTACTTTTACCACTATGCCATCTTCTTTCTGTTTTTTTCTGAGCCTGTGATAGGGTTAATGAACCTGGCAGTTCCTGGTTTCACTGGTTTTAAGCGACATTTTCAATCAAATCTTCACTGGCTGTTTGGCCGTGCCCCAACTCTGGAGAGAAAATTCCTTTAAGCAATTCTGTCTTGTACTGTTTACATTTACTGAGAAGGAGTCATTTAACATTGTACAGACAAGTATACAGTGTAAAGAAAATTAATTGCTACGGATTCTTGCCAAACCGTACTGTGGTTGCAATATCAGTAATGTATCACTGTAATTGTTGTTTGTCCACATTATTGCAACACATGAGCCCCCATTGCACATTTAGTGCTTTTACAGGCTTGTATAGTTAGCAGTCTGTATCTCAATGTTAAGCATAACAGCTAAATAAATGAAACTCATTGGCAACCGACCTCAGGCACATGCAGCTTTAAACCAATTGAATATTTCCCCTTTAAAAAGTGCATTTTCTGCACTCTTCATGATATATTTCATGCTGTAAAGCTTTTTAGCTCAAATCAGAACTAAAAATCACTCGTTTTCTTGCACTATAAAACTTTTAGAACTTGACACCATCACCTAGTTAGCTCTAAGCAAACATTTGCCTAAATATCAGAGTATTTCCTTAAAGATCTGGTGCTTGTCCTGTATTGTCAGTAATGTCTAATAAACTATTGTGAATCTGCCACTGTACCTGTAGTAGTAGTGAACATAAAGAGAAATCTACTCACAGGTGTTGCTACTGTAGATATTTTCTTTTAGTGTTTTAGTAACTTGGCATGGTTTAGTCTGTGTGAAAATACTACAGTGATATCGATTCTGTAACAACTATGTGCATTTATAGGAAGTGTTCAGCCTTGGAGTACCTGTAAAATAGTTTATTTATTTGCTAACTGGATATTGTGTTGTATGTATTTAAAGTTTCAGTTTTTTGTTGTTGTTTGTTTACTGTTGTTCCAACGTGTAACACTGGTGCAATACATACCATGAATGAACTTATTTTGATTAGGTTAGGTTCACATTTTATTATTATTATTATTATTATTATTATTATTATTATTATTATTATTATTATTATTATTATTATTGTATATATGCAATAATAATAATATTTAAGCTACAGATCATACATTTTAAAAACTGTAATGCCCATTTTTCTGATTTATATTATTATCTTGTCACATCAGAAATGCAAAAGTTTTCATTTTAAATATATTCCATTACATTTGTTTTTCTGAATTAATTTCATGATCTGATCAATGCACGAACACATTCCTCCATTTTCCCGATTTAATTAGAAAAGTATCTTGTTAATGCAAAAGAAAAAAAATACTAGGAAATGTTTTTTTCTCAAGTGAATGTACCACATTTCTCTATACTTTTGTGTTGCCTTTTGTCAAAATTAAAATCTCATCATTAGTACGACTTTCTAACTCTTGTAATTCCCTGATGTAATTTATGTTGGCCTAGTTAAATAATTTTTAAGTGCTTTCCAACACTAGACAAGAGCATGGCCTGGATTTCATTCATTTTTCATTTCACATCCAGAGATCTCCACTCAAGATAATTATGCTAATCCTTGTTAATGAATAATAACATTCAGTCTATTTTTACTTAAATATTTATATCTTATAAGCCTGTGACTCAGCTGGAATTCTGCTCTTGTGAAGTTCAAGATGTGTCCGTGTGTTTATTGTGCATCAAGCATCAGTAACTGACCAGACTTTTTCATTTCATTATGTGATGCTATAAGCCATTGTATCCTTGAAGATAGTTCACACACAAAAAAAATTACGCTCCATCTTGGTAAAATCTGTAACACAGATACGTTACAGGGCAGCTGCAACAACATTGAAACACCATACAAAAATAAAACACGAAAAATAGGATTATGTTTATCTCTCTTAAATTTATTCACATATCTGCTTCCGAGAAAAAACACAAGTATAGAACTCGGTGTAAGCTGTGGTTGTATTTTAGAAAACTTCCAAGAAAATATTGTAGCAAAATGATTAATACTCAATTGATCATGAACTGCAGATCAAATTCTTTATTTTATATATCTGAATGTACAGTAGCTATTTTAACTAGATCTTCTGTAACATTAAAGACATTTGCTCGGAATTAAATATTTTTTTGCTTTACACAACAAATTTTTAACAGTGGACTACAAAATTTTCACTCAAGTATATTTTATACTAATATTTCTCCTTTAGGTTTTTTATACTGCATTTTACAATTTGACTTGCAATTCACAATTAGGTTGTAAAATGCACCTCATGTTAAACAAAGCAACACGTTGCATGGCTTAAAGAAAAAAGATTCACGAACACATCCTGCCTTGCTTGGAGTCTGAGAACAACAGCTAAGATTTCATTAGCTCTTGCCATAAAATGGAAATAAGGCCATTAAGTATTCATAAGAACTGTAATGAGTGTAAATAGAGGAACTTTCAGGATTGAAGGTTAGCACATTCAACATTAAAAACACATCAGAAACATCAAGCCTGACGATCTGTTCAAATATGTTGAACAAAATATACTAATATGCCGTTTTTTGCCATCAAATGATGCTTTTGATTATTTATGTTGTCTGACAAACACCAAATGTGGATTAATACTTGGATCCAGATCATATGTGGTTGATCTTAAGGGGATGCTGTCATATAATTTTCATTCTAGGCTTATCCACGAAGGTGGAAGCAAAAATCATTTCAATGCCCTTAAATGGGCCTTCAACAAAATTCTAAATCGGTATCACTGCCAAAATCAAATGGATTGTTCCTTAGGACATAACCTATTAAAAAAAACCCAAAACATTAAAAATCTGCTCAGATCTTACGGAGTAATTCTGCCAATGGAGAAACAAATCAGTGGCAGAAAACAATACCTCTTTGTGTCAGTAACAAAAATAAATCTTTGTATAGTGTCTAGTAGGTACTGTTTGTCAGAATTTATAATAGAGATAGTGGGATGCATACAAGAGAGAAGATAGATGAAGTTACTTTCAGGTTAGAATGGGAGACAGGTGTCTTGCCTTTGAGCATCTTTCAATATTCATGAAGTCACTTAAATATTCATGCGACAAAGCAAAGTTTGAAAAGGCAAGTGAGCCCCGTTCAAAGGACTGAGAGGCCACTTTGATCACCACTGCTGAACTTACAGCTGCTCTGTGAACCAGAGGAGCTGTCCCTCAAATTTGATCTAATCCAATCTGATGTGTGACCGGGAGTCATACCGATGAATCTCTGAGGTTTAGCCACTTTTCAGACACAGACACGCTGCATTGATTCCGTATTCTCTGGGGAGGAGATGAGCACCAGCACCTTTGTCTTTCATACAATGTTAAGCAGGACAGCATTTCACTTGGCCTTTACTTCTTTATTTGCTCTGAAGAGAATATAAAGAATAAAATAACCCTGGACTCACCCACAGGGACCCACCTATGCATACCTTTTGTTTTTATGAACCTCATAATTGAATACAGAGCAATGTTTTAAATCCAGGTTAGATGTTTGCTGTCATGCTACCAAATTAATGAACTGTTGCATTTTGTCAGCCTCAGATTTATTATAATTAAAGTAGAGTTACATTAAGAATGCACATACAAATATTTATGTATGTAATATCCAACGTAAAAGAGCCTCCCCTCTGACCCATGGACTTCTTCAGTTGCTTTTCAACTCATTGTTTTTCTGTGAAGACCCACAATCACCAGCTAAAGATATTTCTATTACTATTTGGTGGGTACCAAAACCAGAGCCAAAACACTAAAATGAATTAGACTGCAACAAGCACAGAGAAAATGAATGCTGCTGCCGTTTTGTCTCTGGCAATAAGTAGAAGGTCGCTGCCAAAGGAACACAAAGTCAACCAATTAAAGCAGTCATAAAAAGATTTTGTTTTTGAATCCCTCGTTCAAAGAAAAGTACCCCTACTCCTTTGTGCCACTCTTTATTTTGATTTGTAAGGTACACTCAGTAAAGATTAATGCACACCACAGTTTAGAAAGAAATTCTAACATGTCCTTACATTCACTGCTCAAGGTGATGTGTTACTGGCAATACACACTATATGAGAAAATGGGTTATCATTTTTTTTCACTGAAAGGATGCTTGATCTCACTTTTGACTTAAAGTGATTCAGGTAAATTATAACCCATGAGGTATCTGAAGCTTGCTGCTTCGTTTGTTTAGTGCTTTGAGTTCAGATCTGTGTTGGTCTGGCTGGTTGGTCAAACAACTAGTGTATGTGTGCGTGTGTATGTGTGTTGTAAAAAATTATTTTAGGGCCTTAACATGGACATCGTAGCTTCTATTTTGTTTTTAATTTCTAATACCAACTTACCGTCCACATTCCAGGAGAGAACTTTTCCTATGACTACAACGAATGGTAACTAATTAAAAATTCTAAACTCTTACAAGAGATTAGAATGGAATAAAATTGTTATACGGTATAGAGTTTGTACTTTTGATGACCAGGGCTTCCCTGTATTCTTTAAATCTTTTCACAATATTGTGGATTGCAAAATTGTAATTGGGTGTGTATGGTTATACAGTCTTTACATGCACTGTATGAAGGTCACACAATGGAAATAACAAATCAAATTCAGATGCTATCAGCTAGTTAATAGTAAGCATGACTCCATAGTAATGTTAGCATTGCTCCATATCTTGATAGGCAAATTCTTGCTGACATGTTTGCTTGGTTTAGTACAGATACATGTTATTATTTCCAAAATATACATGTATTAAAAGTAAAAATACCCATCAGGTACACAAAGTTCAGGCTAACTGACAAGCTGCTCATGATGAATGGAAGCTGTGCTCATATATTTGCAGTCATGCGTCCCCTGTAATAATGACTGAATGGTTGTGGAACTAGAGAACTCCACAGAGAGGCTGGTCCTGTCTTGGCACCAGGAAGGATTAATGCATGATGAAATTAATGGATAATTCCACAGTGTGGGCTGGCACGTGTGGGAAGGGTACCAAACCTGAGGCGAAGATTAAATAGATGAGTGGGAGCCTTGATTAGTGACGCACCTTGATTAAACGTACAATGGCTCAGATTAATTCCATACATTCAGAGAGTTCTCCCTCAGACTTGCCATCATATTGAGGCCATTGACCTTCTGATAAGTCTGTTTTGCTGGACTATTGCTGCTGCCAGTCATATTCAAGATAACCACAGAACTACACTGAACCATTGACCAGCACTTTATTTTCAGACCAGACATTAGAGCATGTAGCTCCATACAAATCAACTTGAATAGACACTTTATGTGTCAAATAAATTCTTTCATACTTTTCTTTTTGCATGTACTTGAGTGCAATGGCAAGTACTTCTATCCACATCGCAACTCTTAAGGTCTTTTACCAATGAGGATGAAGGAGATTATTGTTTGGAAAAAAAATGTGAATTCTCTATATTGCTAAATAAGGTTTCAACTACAGGGAATTTGCCTTCATATCTGGGTGCATATTGATAAATCTAAGCATATGAATCAATATGAAACAAAAACAAAACAATATGCAGGAATAAAAAGACTATTTTCATATGTATACAGTACATCATGCTTTGAAAAAGAAAGGGATTGTTTTTGTATGAACATTCAAAAATATGACTGTGGAATGTGCAATGATCCCAGCAGAGACACAATCGTACAGTATGAGCAGCCTGTGAGGGTAATAGACCGGAGGAAGTGTGTTAATGTGACACATTAAGAGTGAGACCATACATTCATGTAATATGTAGCGTCTACTGGGGCAGAATGAGAGTCTGACTCGGTGGTACTGGGTCTGAGATCTTCTTGATGAGGCCAGCATCATGTAGACAATCATATGGAAAGAAGCTTTTGGTCCAGATGAAGAAAATGAGGCTCAAGAAATGATGCAAATATTCACACTCTGAGGAAAAAGATGCATTTGTTTCACATGGCAACCTCAAAATACGTTCTTTAGTAATAGGCTAACACGCTTTCCGCTTGACAGGATGCTTGTCAGCTTGGGGCAAAAATAAACATAGACAGTGACACATGTTTATGGGAGGGTTTATGACTGTCTCTTTAAGGTTACTTGACAAGTTATCAGAAACTGCAGTAAATCCACAAGGGTTTGGTTAAAGGTCAAGATAAAACACCACAGTATATCTCAGTGCATTCTTGTATGTATGTAAGAAGGGGCTAAAGCAGGGCTTTCTAATAACATTCTTATCACTGGGCTCCATGAAGTTTAAGAGGACTACAGCTAATAGTATAACTTAACTAACAGTAAAAGTTCACATGAAAGGAAAAGACAAACGTATAGAACTTAATTTTAATTTTCTGATAGTCATTAAAAAATGAGAAAAAAAATTATCAGCACTGTGAACAGAACCTGATATGGAGTTCTACCATCATATCCCTTCATCACATAACAGAACACATCAAACATGACCTCATCATAACTAAAAGTTTACTTCTGCCTGTTCTGTTGTCATTTGTATGTATAAGTACTGTATTACATATAAGATGTAGTAAAATATCAATAAATTATGTCTCTATGTAAACAACTACACCTTGCTGGTTCTAGATTTTTTCATTGATAAATTGAAGTACTGTAATAGAAAGCAAACGGGAGCAGAGAAATAAATACTGGTATTTTATGAAAGAGCGCCATCTGGTGTGATATTGGGAAGATGCATCATTCATTTGTAGGCAACTTAATTTAAAATATTTATTCATGGTTTGTTTTTTTTCACTACTGCTTTACTTCTTGTTAATATTTAAATAAAAAACATGAAAGACTTGTAGTATAAATTACAAGTTGGTTAGGTGTCAAACTTCTTTTTATTGTACTTTATTTAATGTCATGTATTTATTGTACTGTGCTCTGAAATGGCATTAAATTTTATTCTTATCTAATCTAATACCTAATCTAATCTAATATAAAAAGTGAGAGTGAGCCACATCAAATTAATAGAATGTCCCTGCTGAGATAATGCTGATCTCTGGGACACACAAATCAAAAATCCACAAATGCAAAAAAACAAAAACAAAACATGTTTATTAATGAATTGTCAGCTTTACCAGTGGCAGAAAAACAATAGTGCACTCGAGAATACATTTAAGAATATTATCACATTGCTTTCTAATATTACAAACCTGTTGCATTCACACCTGCAAACAACCCTATGTGAGTGTAATTAGATATGAATAACAACATTCTGATGCTTTACGTTGAAAAACTTGAAGATCCTGTTGAACCTGAAAGATTTCTTTTCAAACCTTTACATGTATTTATATTTGACTTTGTTTCAGATGTAAAAATATATAAAAAAGGATGTTTTTCAATTTCATTTCCAAAACTTTTAGAACCAATACAATTCCTTCATTGTCATTATAAACCTTAAAATATACTCCAAGTGATCTGGTAAAACGTTTTTTAGAACTTTTTTGGTGACATTTCTGATATTTATACTCATTTAGTCAGAAACATGTCATTTGCAGTGAAAGTGGTGAGTCAGCAAAATCTCCTTTGTATCAAAAATACTATCACATCACTAGTTTACTGAAAATACTAGCAGCAGTATAGAAGTTTTTATTTCTGTGTCATATCATGAATTAGACTGCCATCACACTGATTCTGTAAAATTTACCAACATATCTAGATGACATGACCTCCTTGAGAACAACCTTAATAATTAGAAGCTCGACCTGATATTCCACTGCTTCATCACGTTTAATGCTTCAGTGGAAATATCTGCATTTCATCTTGCTTACTTTGTAGACTGTAAACCAGAACAGATACTTTCAAAAATATTTGCACATTGCGGTGAGGAACATTTTGATTGTCAAAGGAGATGTAACATTTTTGTCATCTGTAAAAATTCTCTTTATTAAAGGGAGTAATGGGAAGCACACAACGCCACTTGTTTGATAAAACTGGTGAACTGATCACTTAACTTCCTGCCTTACAAATGGAATGTCTACAATTTATACAAAATGTTACAAATTTAATTACAAGAAGGTGTAAAGTATTCTTCATCTATTGTTATTTGATGTTATCATGATATGTTGTCAATAGAAACTATACGGTGAGCTGCAACTCACCATATTTTTTTTATTAGTATTTAATTTGCAGATTATTTTCAATCAACCCACCAATCATTTAGTCTAAAATGTCAAAGAAAATTGTCAAAAGAAGCTTACTACAAAGTCCCATTTTCAAATTGTGTCATTTGTCCAAAAAACAAATCTGACAATCGGACACAAGATGCTTCAATTTATGTTGCTAATCCATTGACACAGGAGCTCTATTTAAAATACAATTTACAACCATGATATCTAAATTTATAACAATGTAAGAACCTCAGACATGAGTGGATAAGTGAAACACTAATAAAGTATCTATCTATCTATCTATCTATCTATCTATCTATCTATCTTATCAAATAACATATAATGAAACAAAAATCTAATAAAATAGAAAAATTAAATAGCCTTTCAACTGAACCTGATACAAAACACATTCACAAACTGTGATACCCTAAACTAAAAAAAACATTTAAAAATGATAGTGCACTCGAAAGATTTTTCTCAACATATTTAAAAACAGTTTTACCCAGAAATAGCAGTGCTTCCGTATTCTTACCCGTGCGTTGATAAAACTAGACTACCCACAATTAAAATTTATAAAATGTGTTCGAACAGATCACGAGATATGATTCACCTTTGTCAACAATTTGTATTGAAAATGAAAATATTGTTTAAAAAATGAGATGCATAGTCACATCCTAATCATCAGATCCCCGGCTTTTGCACTAACTAGCTGAGCACCCATCAGTGTATCTTTAAGTTAACACAAAAAATCCCACATTAAATAGCCTGGAAATAAGCTTTAGTTTTACACTCCTGCATTAGCTTTTCAATCTAGTCTAATGAGAAAATAATCAACAACCAAAGTGCTACATTGGCCTCTTTACTTCAATATTAATCTTAACTGAATATAAATTAAATAATTTATGTACTGTGCTGCTTAGAGTGCAGGACAGGCAATGCAACTGTCTACTAATCAGCTCAGTGAGCCTATTTGATAAATGCACATAAATCAAAAGTCTCCTACATTCATTATAAACTACACATTTAATCAATAGTAATGGCAACAGAAATAATACTGTGGAGAATGATAGCAAAATGACTGGAGATGGAGCATGACCCGCTGCAACAATTTAGGCTGTGAAAATTTTTTATGTGGAAAATCTTTGGTTAGCATCTTTAACTGGGAAAAAAAAAACTCATTTCATTTTAGAATCAGACAGCCCTGACTGAGATTGATCAACATTTGGTTTATAAAACAGACCTCACTTCAGCTTTCTGTTAGCATCTATTACACATTGACAAAGTGCAAATACGTATTGTATTGAAGAAAATATTGTCTATAATTTTCCACAATGACACAAAATTTCTTCATACCTCACATGGATCTGGCCGTTACCTCAGAGTGGCTCACTTTCACACTGAGAGGTGCAGTAACAAACTGTCCAGTCCCCTCAGACCCCACAGTCGTTGGCTCTGTCTTTGATTTTGCGGGTGAAGATGAGGAAGGTGGAGAGGGAGGCAACTGAGATGTGGAAGATCAGCTGCCACACATTTCTCAGGCCAAGCAGGTAGAGGTTGCATAGGACGACGACACTCAGCAGAGCGAAAGACTTGTGTTTCTTCAATGATGAATGGAACAGATAAAGGTGACACTGTAGTACAGGAGAGGTCATTCACAGGAAAAAAGAGTCTTAGACACAAGTTAACATGAGTAAATTTAGGGTTTTAGTGTTCAAAATGGCACTGATTTTACCTGAAGCACACAGCAGACAAATGCCAGAAGAAATGCCACAACATTCGATATACCTTCATAACCATCCTGCATAAAGGAAAAAAAAACAAATCAAGGATGTATCATTCAGGTGAAAGCTCAAATATTTTATTATTTACCACATACATTTCAGATTGTGACTAATTCTCACACAAATGATGACTTTGCAGCTTTGCACATTCATTTTACTTTTGATCTCACAGCAAATCACACAGCTCAAATCTCACATCTAAAATACATGTTAGCTTATACACTAACTAAATTCCATATGACAAATGGCTCTGTGAGAGTCAGAGCACCATGGTGCACAATATGCTCCATAAACAATAGATTGAGTATTAAAAATTTTATAGATAGTAAAATCCTTTTTTTGGTTACAGTGCATCAGCGAACTGAAATCTTGCTTCGGTACATCAAAACATTTCTAGCACTGGCACATACCTGGAATGTGTACTCTATGATGTGAATACCACGAATAATGTTCAAAGATGCACACATGATATTTAGGACAAGTGAGAGGATGCCTGGCGCTGACACTGGTTCAAGTCTTACATTGTGACCTGCAGAAATACAGTAGTGCAAATAATAAAAGGCAGACAAACTTTGACAACTTTATCTCAATTCTACCTCACATTTAAATAATTACAGGGGAACTGCATTGTATGTACTAAACTTTGAAAGGTCAAAAGTCTCACCAGAGTCAAGACCTTGCTCCACGTGCCCATTTCCTATGCCATTGGCAAGATCCACTTCCTTTAATTGAATTGTTTGCGGTGGATTGATCCTCAGATCCTCCTGGACTTCTGCCAATGTCACCTCCAAGGTTGGACCACCACTCTGGTTGTACTGTTGTTTCAGCTTCTGAATAGTCTTGTCTGTCAATTGGCGGCAAGATACCATTGTATTTATTTTTGGTTTGAAGTACCTGACCACGAGAACTTTTGTTGTTTACATTCAAAGCAAAATACCGAATAAATACGTGTATGCATATATGGATATAGACATGTTCCAAACTCTTACTCACCGAATTCCAAAAATGGATATGGTCTGTTTGTCAAGGCAATAACAGTGCTATTGAAGCATGCTGTGAACTCCCAGCGCAGATCTTCTAAGAAGCAGAAGGCCTTAGCAACAGGGAGGCTGCAGTGGCACACGGTCATGTAGGATACACCTTCTGATGAGACAAAGCTAAACAGGTGAGAGAAGAACAGGTGTTTAGTAAACAAACAGCGTGACACAGCATCACACGAATGATCTGTGATTAAACGGGCATTGGAGTTTTTGCAACACACAGGTGACACAGTCTGCTTTGGTTCCTAAATTCCTTACTATATGTTGAGTTCCTGGCCCTTGATCGTCCCTCTGACAGGGAAAAGGGCCAACGCCTTGCTGATGGCCCTGAGCTGCTGCTTCCTCTCCTGAAGCTCTCGGCTGTGTTCGAAGTCTGTTGATGCTGACAGGGGGAGCCCATCCCTGACCCGGACCACAAAAGCAAACAGGATCAGAGACATGATCCTCTGGGTCCATGAAGAATGCACTGCCTACATTGGGAAAGAGGAAGATTATCAATCAATTATCAGTCAATCAACCTTTATTTGTATAGCGCTTAATCACATCAGCAGACATTTCAAAGCACTTTAACAGACAGAGAAACACGACAGGACCTGTAACCTGGCTACTGTTTTTCAAATAAATTATCATATTTGGAATAGAAAATGTAATTGTAATTGTAAATACTTAACATATAAGTTGGGTGATAATGTGAACATTACACCTTTGACGTACATATTTAACAAGATTTGATTTTGTAGTAACCACAGAAACAGCAGGTGCACAAAATTACTGAGATGTGAGGTTATATTAACTCAATACATTTTCAAAGTTTTCTTATTGCTGTAAAGTGCCTCTTAATTAACAGCGATGGGCAAGTTTGTTATTTATAGCTCTATGGTGCTAAGGTACCCCTTACCTGATATTCTGAGATTTCATGCTGCACCTTATTTTGCTTTTCTGGGGCTAGCTGATTACAACGTCATGACAAATAATTAGAGTATCAGCACGATCGTAATATATGCGTTGGACGTTTAACGGCATACAAGTATTTTCTATCACAAGCTAAATAATATGTTGTTACATATGCGAAGGAATTTCCATAACAAATACCCCACACGCCACGCACAATCTTGCAAAGTGCTAACTTGGAATCTGCTTCCTCCCACAACAAAACAAAAGTCCTCTACGGAAAGTCAGGAGGGACAAACCTATAGGCGTCTTTGCTTTTCTGTAGCGCACAATCCAGTATTCGCTAAAAAAAAGTTAGCGACACATGCTAATAGACGGTCGTAAATGACGAGCTAGTCTCCTTGGCTACCTACTTGCACAGAGGTGAGGTATGTTATATTATACGCGTCTTTGGTTAACTAAGGCTCAATGTGAATCATATTTGTGGCTAAAAGTCTTAAATGAATCTAATTCAGCCAGCTTCCCCCTTAGCATTACAGGTAGGGTTAGCACAACAATTTTGCAATGGCAAGCATTCGCACTGATTTAGCTGTATTTACCAAATGTAGCTAACCCAAATTAATGTTGCGGTTCTGTGTCTAGACATGGGTAGAAGTTGTTTTCGGTGTCTAACAGAAAGTAATTTCGCTAAACCATTCATCTAGTTTATGTGCTCATCAAGTGTGTTGCTAGCGCAGACGTCTCCACGTTCAGCAGCTGTTAGCTCCGTGGCTAGTACACGAATGTTTGCATTTCGGATCGTGAGCTTACTTTGACTCAAAATTTCAGATCGAAGTGACAACTCCACAACTTATTTTAATTTCGATGGTTGTTTAAATGTCGATATTTGTCTATGTATAATAAATCTATTGTGACCTAATCAGCAGTTCAATCGTGTATTTTAGTTTTTGGCTTATTGTCGGACTTATTCATTTTAACATTGACCATTTAGGATATTAAACTCTTGTAACTTCCGGCTATTTCAGTTTCTTCAACAGATTTGCAAACGACCCATTAGTTGACGCTCATCATCAAGTTAAAGGTTGCATATTAGTAATGAATGGTTTGCTGAAAAAAAATATATTAAATTGATCGGAAATTGTCGCACGAAAGTTATTGATAATCTGTGCTCACAATTCTCACTTCAGAGACTCTAATTAGTATTTATTTAGTATTTTTTGGACAGTGTAAACTACTTATTTGCCACCTATATGAAATAATCTGCAAAGATTGTCAGATTCGCATCTCATTTTCATTCTTCCTTGTAGATGTCATCTTAGAGTCACTGTGTCAAAATAAGATTCATAGCAAGAGCATCTGTGTTGTTCGTACTGCATTTCATAACAAGAATGCACAATGCCTTGCTTGTCAGGTGCAGAATTAAACGCAATGAAAATGTAATTGCATGCCAGCATTGTTGCCCAAAAGTCTGACAAACCCCTAATAACCCTTTAATGACAAATACGATAATAATGGTTTTGGTTCAACTACAGTAATCAAAATGTTCAGAACCACATGCCTAAGACACACCTAGAAAATGAATGGATATTTCAGTGTCTGAAGCTGATAGCCAAGAGGATGGTGTTAGTGTTTCAGGTGTGCAGAGGACGAAGCTGTTGGGTGCTCTGCTTGGATTTGCATAACCTTTTCATTTCCCTGTAGACTCCTCTCACACTCCCCTCCCTCCAGCCTCTCTCCTCCCCTTTCTTTTTATTTCGTCCTCTGCCTTTCGATCGCACAATGTTGTTTTCCAACAGTCGCCGAAGTGTGTGTCAGAACGAGGCAATTGGTGCTTTTTAACAGAAGTCATTTTCCATACTTTTGTACTGCTTTATTCTTCTTCTTTTCTTTTTTTTTAACTCTTTCAACATTTTAGGTCATCTGGACTTTGATCAGTATGGGGTTGAAAGACCGCCCTCAGTGTTACTTTGATGTTGAGCTCAACCGGGAGCCAGGTAAGAAAAACTGACGTGTGACAGACTTTCATTCATTCATTCATTTTCTCAACCCGCTTACGCAGGTCACGGGGAGCTGGAGCCTATCCCAGCTTGTCTTAGGGCGTGAGGCTGGGACAGATATGATGGATCTAAATATAATGTGTGTTTAAAGTTAAACTTTGTGTATTGGATTTTTTTTTGTAGGGATGGAGTTGCTGGTGGATATTATTTTGGCTGTCAGCCTATAGGATGAATGTGGAAAGCCTGTTTTATTTTTTTAATAAACGGTTAACGTATGCTTTGAATTAGATTCTATGCTGACGCTATTAGCATTATGCACTTTTCAAGTAGGATATTTAAACTATTGAAATTACTGGGAAGATAACGAATTGATTTAGTTACCTCATATTTGAACTAGGTGGGACAAAACAATTCCCTTTACTGTAGTATGCTGGTTTCAGATTGGCTTCTAGCTGTGGGAAAAATTCTCTTCTGTCTGATTTTTACCACAGGTTTCTTCACATTGTTGGAAACTAATTAAAAATGTGCAGAGTCGTAACATTTGGGTGGCTTGTAACTCTTAATTATATCCTTATATGTAGCCAATTAATTCCTTCCCCTATTGTTACCTTTTTATAGTAACTGTAATTTGGAAAAATGCAATATCTGAACTGCAGTTTTAAGTTTTGATAAATACAAAATGTGTCCCAGTGTACCATCTTGAAGCATTGTTGTACAAATAATTGTCATGTACAGTATATCCATCTTTTCTACAAGGTGAAGTGAGATAATCTTTTTCTCTTGTTTTTTATCTCCAACAGTTGGGCGCATAGTCTTTCAACTTTTTTCAGACATTTGTCCCAAGACATGCAAAAACTTTCTCTCTCTGTGCACTGGTGAGCCATGTTCTTTCTATGTGAATTGATCTTGTGATGTACTGCAAGGTATAATTATATAATTACAGTAATTATTTTTGCACATAGAATAGTTATTCGTTTTGGAATTATACTCAACATTTAATAACCATAACTTTGATTTCTTCTATTATTTCAATGTGAAAATGAGATGTTAAATAATGAAACCACAACACAGCATCGGTTATTTATTATGTTGGGGGAAAGGAGCTGTGGTTCTTGTGTAAACCAGTGATGAATGAATTCAAGGGGACCTGGCCTGTCTCCCCTGATATTTCATCCCAGTGTGTAGAACATGGAGTTCCATAGTGGTGGTGGTCTGTGTACAGATAGCCATGAATCTGTAAACAGACTGTGGATCGATCCTCCTTCTTGTTTTTCACCCCACTTGGCCAATCGGAATGCAATGCTGGGAAGACCAGACATGGGAGACTGTTAGACTTTTCCTTTTCCTGGACGTAGAGATACCGACTCACACAGTAATATACACCACTGAGCCTTCCAGTGTGCTGTGGCATCTTAAAAGTGGCTGTTGTGTTCTTTTTGGAAAGAATCACCTCACCTCATTTTAATCCAACCCCTTAGAATAATGCTGGAACCAGTGAAGCAAAATTCTAGAAGATTTGCAACCTAAGCTCCCCTTTTGAACAGTCGACCCCCTGTATTCAAAGAGCCCTCTGAAACACATTACCAAATTGAATTAAATCCCTGGCCACACATCTCCTTTGGCCCTAGTGGAAGGGAAATCTGGGGTGTAATGGCTTTTGGCCAGTGTTCTGTCCCCTGCAAGGAACACTCCATGGGAGTATTAATAACAGGAGGCCTGAGCACATAGCTGCTAGTTTATTGAAGCCCCTTTTTTTCCCATTTGTTTTTACTTTCCTGTTTAGAATAGATACAAAGTTCAGCATTTCCTAGGAGAAGCCCTCCTCACACAGCAGCATGTCTACTGAATATTTGGTGTTTTATGTTTTAAAGCTGAAGTTAACATGCAGCTTATTTCAGGTGAAAAGGGAACTGGCAAAATCACAGGGAAAGAGCTGTGCTACAAAGGCTCTACATTTCACAGAGTTGTAAAGAACTTTATGGTCCAGGGAGGTGACTTCACTGAAGGTAATGATTTTTAAAGGATATGTTTAAAGAAATTGATGTGTTAAGTTAGTCATCCCGTCCAAAACGCCGTAGTGGGTTTTTTGTTTTTCGTTTTCTGCTTGCTTTTAGCTTTATGGTTTACTGTTATTTCCTGCAGGAAATGGAAGAGGAGGAGAGTCCATATACGGTGGCTACTTTGAAGGTAATGGAAGTATCTGCTCTTATAATTAACCTATAAATATTTTGCCGATTACTTATCTACTTTGCATGGATAATAAACAATGAGCGAAATAGTGTTGCATGTGTATTTATTTGTGAAATCTCCTATGTATGACTCTGCTGACCTTCACTTTCCATTGTATAATGCTGTCTTCTATTTAGTAACAGTAGTGGGCTTTGTCAAGTCAGCATGGAGAGTAGGCATTCTCTATATGAAAGCTACAATCTTCCTGCCTAAAATTTTCAACATATTCTTTTATTTATAGAGTGGTCTTTTGCAAAATGATAAGGTAAGAGATGTACACAGCTCAGTAACACCATGTCAACATTGTTCCCACCACCTTCCTTTCAGTTAAACCAGTGCAAATGTTTGCAATGGCGCTGGTTCACATGTGCATCGAAGGGATGTTAAAGGATATTCTATTCACACCTTGCCACCCCCTGTCCCTCCCCGAAAAAGACTTGAGCGTCTCAAATTACTTTCATGGTACATGTGTGGTATTTATAGCCACAGGGCTTCTATGACATGTAGAGAGATGCAGGCTGCAGACTTCTCTACTCTATAGAAAGACTCAGCGTATCACAGTGGAGTCTTACAGTGTGGATATTTTGTATGTAGAGTAAATACATTGGGAAATATCTAATTTCTTGAGTTTGCCAAATTATCTTTAGGAATAGCTTGATATTTCTAATCATCTGTGATTGTACAAATCAATAGTTGTGGCACTTAAGAAAAGGAAATAATTGAGAAACACTTCCTGTACGGCGGGATTGGTCAGTAAGACAACGATTAGGTCTGAGGGATGAAAATATTTCTTCTTTTTGTCATGTCCTTCCCAGAATATTTCCGTTGTTGCATGTCAGAGAACGTGGTCTGAGACCCCCGTCTCCCCTTCTCTCCTCCCAACAGATGAGAACTTCACTCTCAAACACGACAAAGCCTTCCTGTTGTCGATGGCCAATCGTGGGAAGGACACCAACGGCTCGCAGTTTTTCATGTTAGTGACATTTAAAAAAGTAAAATGACTCAGAACTCATAATAACTACTGCATTTAACTGACAGGGTGCTTATATTTACTTTGTAATGTTTTTCCTTTCTGTGACTTTCTCGTCTTAGAAACAGTAGAGTATAAATTGTCGTTGAGTGTGAACTTCAAAAATCCCTCTTAGTGTTCAGCTACATTTCATAGTGCAGGAAACATGGATTCATTCTTTTTACCTACAAATGTGTTACATTTTTCTCTTGCCATTTTTTGTGTAAAATTTACAGAAACTCTAGCATCCTGCTCTTCCAAGGTAATGTGTCTCCAAGGCTGTGTTTCTCTCTTCTCCTGACTGTTTTTATCACTCAGTAGTTTGTATTTGCATTTATTCTACAGTCCGCACTTTCATTTTGAACATGTTTGAACAATATGCACAAGGGTTTGACAATAATTGGCAAGTTTCTTATCACTAAAAACAGGTTATCAGCATTAGTTAGAAATGTCTTCCATAAATTTAAACAGAGGGAATATTAATCTGTCCTTTTTATGATACAGATTAATTACACATACTGTCGGTGTGTGTTTCATGGCTGTTTTCAATTCAACAGCAATAATTAAGAGTTTTCTATATGGATATGCAATCTAATGTTAAACATTTTTGGTTGTCTTTCAAATTCTGAAGCCTTTTTGAGATTTTTCCAATGGTACAGTGACACCAAAGCCTCTTAAAGTTGCCTGTTAATTTTGAATCTTTTCCTTATTTTTCTCCTTTCTTCATGACCCCTATCACCATTGTTGTTCGACCTTTCCCGACTTCTTTGCTGGATTCTCCACAAATAGCACAACCAAGATGGCCCCGCATCTTGATGGGTAAAACCAAATGTCTTCTTGACACTTACAGACATCATTAAAATTTTCTTTCAGTTTTGTTGTCAGATTGCCGAGTTGCCAGAGGCTGCCTTTAGAATACACTTGTAAGGCAGACTTTTATTTTTTCGCCTTTTGATCAATATCAGACATGCAGCAGCAGCAAGTTACTAATCATCATGCTTATTCATTTGAAGATGCTACAAAGTACTTTCAGCCGCAAAAGTGCCTGAAGCTGGTGGTTAAACCTGAAGAGCACAGAACTGGTCCTATGGAAACCATTTACTGCTTCTCATTAAACATCTTTGTTGCGAATAGTTGTGAAGATCTTAACAGTCCAAACAACTGCTAATCTTTCATCATGACCATGTGGATGTGGGGTGATTAGATTTCATTGTTTTACTACCAAATACTTTACACAGAGAGTCGGCGGCCCCCGTCCAGACGACACTAAACATTGTCAGCTGGAGTCGTGTACTCATTGTTTATATCAGAGAGAGAAAACAGTTGAAGCCATATAGGGGTAGAAATCGTTGGGAAAATAATTTTATTAATCTACTTTTACAAAGAAAGGGAGACTATTAATTGAAACAATGCTCAGTCTGACTACAGAATATGAGTTGCTGAATCTAGTAAGAATGTAACCAGTAGTTTTTTTTGTAACCGGTAGTTCTTTTGAAGAAGAACTAAAACTGGCCCAGAATTTATTCAGTATAACTTTTTTTTTCAGTATCCAGTGTGTGTTTGTAAAAACATTGATCTTTCCTACCTCCCCATAGAGTCCACGTCGTCTTTGGTGTCGTCATATCTGGATTTGAAGTCATTAAGAAGATCGAGGGGCTGAAGACTGATTCAGCCAGCAGACCCTACGCTGATGTGAGAGTGATGGACTGTGGGCAACTTATCACCAAGTCCGCTAATGATGGTAAGATGTTTCACACCTCTCGTGCTTGTTCGTTATAACAAACATGAATAGATATTATCTGTTGATCGTAACTAGTTTTTAGACATTCATATGAATTGTTTTTGTTTTTTTCCATTCTCGGGGATTTTTCCCCCCATTTGGTACTTTGCTCTGTTGTAATTTGTTAAGGTCATGTGGCCTGACAGTTTAAATGAAGGTTTTCAAAATGTGTACTTAAGGTGTTGCAAACTTTTTTTATGTCAGTACTTGAAGGCAAAAGGAAGCGATCCTCCCATTCTGCTGACTCATCCTTCAGTTCCCATGAGTCGTCCTCTCAGTTGTCTACTTCTGTCGAGTCTGGTAATGAATCAGATGAAAAGCGCAAACATCACACACACAAGAGACATGTAAAGAGTAAACGGTCCAAGAAGAAACGGAGGCAATCCAAAAAGAAGAAGAATGCTATGACCTCCAAGCAAAGGTATATTTTAAACCTTTATCATAGAGTAGAGAGTAGAGTAGAGTAGAGTGGAACTGTATTAATCCCTTAAGGATGTTCCTTCAGGGAAATTAATCATGATCACATCCTGACATGAGTGACACATGACACGGTTAGTCATGTATCACAAATGGAGGGATGGGCATTTCACGCACAAAACAGTGGTTGTTAGTCACTTTCAATATTTGGCTATCAAATGTTCTGCATGTGTCACATCACATTTAATGCTTGTGCCAACAAAGCCAGCCAATGACTGTTGAGCTGTGGATGACCTTCTGCTGGTACTTTGCTCTCCTTTGACTGAAGGTTTGCTGGCTGTAGTGTGTTTCTACTGTCCCTCTGGTGATAATAGTAAATTCCTTCTCTTTTGTGATTCGATGTTGCAAACAACCTTTAGCTGTATTAACACCACCTTCTGGTGGTATCTCTGTTTTACTGCCAGGTGCAGGTAAACATTTTCATCACACGAGTTAGTTTTTGAAAGTCGAAGTCCATCCCTACTTGTATGTAAACAAAGTCCTGGTGTTATACTGTCATGTTGCATCAAGACAGATTGGCTCTTTCCATTTAAAAAAAATTGTTTTGTTTTGTTGTCAAAGCAGTCCTGTGGAAAGAGAGACGCTGGAGGGAGACGGTGAAGTGGAAGGAGAGAGAGAGCAGAGTGGAAAAAGAGAAAAGCCTGTCGTCCGACCAGAGGAAATCCCACCAGTGCCAGAGAACCGCTTTCTGCTACGACGGGACATGCCTTCTGAGGAAGCTAAAACGGAGATGTCAGTTTAAAATTACAATAATTTTTACATGATGTCTTTTGAACTACATTTTAATTTACTCATAGTCTGTCATAAGTGATTACAGTATGGGTTTACTTATACTATTTTCAGAGTTGAAAAAGAAGGAACATATGTTTCAACTGACCCGAAACCTGCAGTCTCCAAGTCTGGACGCAAGATCAGGGGCAGAGGAACAATGGTGTGTTTGCTGCCAGTGGATCAGATTTGTCTGACATGGAGATTATGAGTTAAATGTGGTAGTCTGCTTATAATTTTCACTGATCGACAGGTCTAATTGAACAGCACAGTATTGGCTGAAAATATAATTTGTATTAGAACTCAATCAGAATTCTGCTGGCAGATTACGGATGTGATTACTGTAATGCAGTGGTTCCCAACCTCGGATCAGGACGAGATTAAAAGATAACTCAGAGCGGCTGCCAGAGGGGAACAAGATAAAAAAAAATGATATTGCTGTACGCCAAGATTATACTCATAGCTCGGATCTGTGTATTGTGTGTACTGTATATATTTTGAATATTATGAAGTCACTGAAGGCAAACATTCTTTAAGCAGAGACTTCTTGATCTCTGTAGCTTAGTGGTTAATGAGTTTTGAGTAATTGTTTTCACATTAATTTAAATGTCACTGTTTTTAATATTTTTGTAGAGATATCACACCCCTACAAGGTCCAAATCACGATCTACCTCTGTGGAAGAATGCGGAAGCAGTGAAACTCCACCACATTGGAAAGAAGAGATGAAGAGAACCAAAGTTTATCAACCACCGAGTATAGAGAGATGGAGCAAAGGGGACAAGTATGCCTTCATATTTGGTTTGTGAAATTTATGTATCCCCGTAGTTATTTTTTTCGTTACCTCATTCATCCTTTGACTTAACAGATTGAATGACCATTCCTCAAGCAGATGGGATGACAGAAGCAACTCTGTTTGGTCGTGGTCTGCAGAACACACCTCAGACCACAGCTCTGAGAGATCCAGCCAGCACCGGCAACAGAGGAAGGAAAGGAAGAAGGCCAAACACAAGAAGAAGGCCAAAAAACGTAAACATAGTAAGAAGAAGAGCTCTAAGGACAAACCTCAAGAGCCTCACCTGTCAGAGGGTGCAAGTTCAGTGTCTTCAGAAAAAAAGTCCAAAAGGATCCGGTCTTCATCCCGATCCTCTTCGAATCATCATTCATCAACTTTAAGGAGACGGCGTTCTCCATTTTCTCCAAGAGAATCAAGATCCTACTCTAGATCTTACACATCCAGTCAGTCCAGATCTAGAGGGAGATCCAGGTCTTATTCAAGATCCAGAAGCCTTTCTAGGTCTAGAAGTCGATCTTTGTCAAGATCTAGATCTCGGTCCTATTCTCGATCCCGTTCTAGATCCAGGTCCAGATCAAGATCCAGGTACAGATCTAGGTCATCTTCTAGAAAGAAGAGTTCATCCAGATCTTCAAGAAAGAGGAAATCTAGTAAGAACAAACCAGAAGCGCTGATCCATGTGTCTGAAAAGCTTCCAGACAGCAGAGTCAGTTCTGTCCCCCGACTTCATACAATCCCAGTTCCTGAAAGTGTCCCTGTCATCCCGTTGAGCGATAGTCCTCCACCATCACGATGGAAACCTGGTCAAAAGCCCTGGAAGCCCTCCTATGTTCATATTCAAGAAATTAAAGCAAAAGTAGCAGCTAACATTTCCTCCCCCAGGCAACCGGCTGATAGCAATACAGAAAAACCTCAGACTACAGTTTCAACCAAGTGTCTGCCAGGTGACTCTGAAAGTGACAAAGCGCACAAACCTACTAGGTGTTCACACAGCAGATCCTCCAGAAGCAAGTCCTACAGCCGTTCATACAGTCGCTCGAGGAGTAGAAGTTATAGCAAGTCCAGGTCCAGGTCTCCTCATCAGTATAACAGCAGGTCTTCTTCCTACAGCAGGTCAGACTCTGAAAACTCACCTAAAAAAATAATTAAAAAGAATTCACCAGACAAGGAATTGAAGAATTACAGCTCTCTGCGGAGGATAAAAACTGAAGACAAGTACGTTTCACATACCAGTAGTCAAGATGCTCACACTGGGTCAGAGATCAGGGCAAGCCCTGAGTTTAGTCCTGATGTCAGTGTTTCAAAGAGAAGTAGCTCTTTGGAAAAAACAAAAGAGAAAAGCACAGATCAAGAGATGAAACCATACAGGTCGATGCCAGTGGAGAGCTTTAATAGCAGGACTGAATGGGATAGTGACAGCGATAAAGTGAGCCAAAGCAATTCTGCCAGCCTGTCAAAAAAGCATAAAAAAATGGTTCAGTCTGGTGAAGGTCATGACCAGAATTTATCTGCTAACACTGGATGGAATTCAGAAAGTGACTCTGAAAATTTAACAGCCAGGCCGTTGGCCATATCTGAAAAAGAGGAAGGAGAGGCCAGTTCAGAATCTGAGTGTGAGACATCAAGAAAGTCATCTCAGACCGTGGCGGCTCTGGCTTACAAGATCGCTGCTGTTACCGCTGCTTCGACCGAGTCAGACGAAAGTCCTGAGAAAGCAACTGAGCCTGAGAAGCACAAGAGCAAGAAGAAGGCCAAGCGTAAGCATAAACGAAAGAGACGAAGTGAGAACAAAAGCGGTTCCCATCACAGCAAGGACAAAGGGAAGAGATCTAAGAGAAAACATCAGAAGCTTAAAGAGACATTTCACTGGCAGCCACCCTTAGAGTTTGGAGAGGAGGAGGAAGAGGATGAATCAAAACGAGAGAAGCATAGTCCCAGTAAAGTTGTCAAAGAGAGGCCTAGCATGGACGGTACGATGGCAAAGAATCAACAGTTAGCGTCTTTAAACAATCCCAAGAGAGAAGAAGATAAGGGACAACAGAGAGCAAAACACGCTGAACCTCATCTTCAGTCATCCAGCAGGAATGGTGCTAATTTAGCCAGTTTCAAAGAACTTGATTCATTAGATGATATGGACATTTGTACCCCTGAGCATGATGTGGAAATTGTAGAACCTCCAGTTCTAGAGGAGTCTTATAGTAATGCCCCTAAATTACCTCTAAAATCCACCTCACAGTCTCTAGATATGGCAGGTAAAGATAAAGCTCTGCCTCATGTCAAAGCAGAGCCCTCTGGTACGTCTTCATCAGCCTCTCGTGAAAAGCAGGATGAAGACACCTCTGGCAAACCTGGTACTGCAGTTAATTTTAAATGGAAGCCTTTGAAAGGAATGTCAGCGCTACAGAATGTGAACGCACCACCCACCATCACAAAACCCAACACACTTCAAGAGAACCAGACCCCTAACATGCAGGGAGTAAGAATGGAGATTAAGAGCAAAAGTCGGGTCCGACCGGGATCCTTGTTTGATGAGGTCCGTAAGACCGCACGTCTCAACCAGAGGCCGAGGAATCAAGAGAGCTCCAGTGAGGAAAGGTCTCCCTCTGAGGGAAAGACCAGGACAACCTCCCGCTCACGCTCTCCGAAGCAGTCCAGGTCGGTGACAAGGAAGTCTCGCTCCCATTCCAGCCACTGGTCCCGCTCGTACAGCAGGTCCAGGAGCAGATCCCGCAGCTCCAGCTTCTCGTCTAGGTGAGACAGGAAGCTCACTCAGCTCATGATCAAACCTTTCAAAGGACTCTGGGCTTGTTCTGGCCGGTATCATAATTCCTATTGTTGAATCCACGCAACCTTTTCGTAGGAGCCGCAGCAGGAGTCGGAGGAGGCATGGAAGAAGGTCTCGCTCCCGTAGCAGTGCATATCGAAGTTACAGGACTCACAGGTACGCCCTGACAGGCCAGTTCAGTTATCTGATGGATAATGTAACTAACAAGAGGCTCCATTCATGTTATCAATGCAGTTTTCCAAGAATATAATTACTAATTCTTCAAACCTCCATGTTTTTTTCTTCCTCAGTCGAACATACAGCAGGAGTCATTCCAGAAGTCGCTCATACCGCCGGAGATCCAGGTCTGCATATAGACAGGTTGATCTGTTTAAAACAACATGTAATTGTTTTTGATAAAATAATGTTTTCTTTTAACTGTTCAGGTCAGAGTCTTACAGGAGTTATTCCAGTAGGAGTCGTAGCGTGAGCAGGAGACGAAGTCGCTGCCGAAGTCACAGCTACAGGAGCTCAGACCGCAGATCTCGGTGAGGTGCTCTTCCCTGACAGTCATCGACATAAAGACACACCTCATTTGAATTGTTGTAACCTTGTGTCTTTCCCTCCCTTGTGGTTTACGACATGCCAACAACTCAGACTCTGAGTGTGGAACAACTTCATGCTTGAAACATGAAACATTTCTTTCTAATTTCTGCCCTCTGCAGGTCGTACCGCTCCTCCAGTCGCAGCTCTTCCCGGCACAGGAGTCACAGTCGCAGCAGCCGCTACAGCTAAGCTCTGGAGTCTGCTCAGAGACAAATCCACGGCCTCAAGACGGTGCAGAATAGCAGCTACTGCTAAGATCTCAGATCAGAGCAACTTGATAATCTCTTTATCTTGGTAGTTTGATACTGTGTTGTTACATCTATCCTACATAAGCTGACTCAATGAGTCCAAATAAAGGAAAGTTACAACTGGGAGAACTGGGCTGAGTCTTGTCAACATTGGCTCTAGCTATCAGTTTAAAATAACCTATGTAATTAATATTAGGAGCTGTATATATTTCATATTACTGTATATTTGTTTATTCTTCTACATCTGTTTTTTTTTAACACTGAAATGTACAGCTGTAAATACTGTAATCCCCTTAGCTCTGGTTTCTGTAAAGAGTTGATCAGTTTGTCTTTTTTTTATGTTCCAGAATTGGCAATATTTGTCAATAAAAAAAGCACAGCCTGGTAGTGGTTTTAAGCTCTATTGTAATTTACATTTGTTTCATGTCTTTTTTAACTTGTTTTTTACTTTTGATTTTACTCAAACAATTATGAATGTTCACACTTATTAAATAACACTGCATCTACATTATCTCTTGTTTTTTTCCCCCATTTAAATCATGGAGATGTCAGTTTGTGTCCTCAAAGGATTCAACTTTTTTTTTTCCACATCCACTTTTAAAATTAATTCACAGGAAATTCAAAGATGCTGGATGATGTGTAAACACATTAAGAGTTGGATTTCACTATTTGTTAAGAATTCAATTCTTATATATACTGTATATTGATGAATTGCTGCATTGCTTGCTTCTCCAATTTTTAAGCAGAGTCGCAGTGATGAATGCATTCAGGGTTTAACAGAAGGCCCTCATTACAAATCAAATCTGAATGTACAATATTGCATCACAATCATTTTACAAGTTAGAAAAACTTAACATAGACAAAGTATTGTAAATTATATTCAGTATATACGGATAAAACATTTAATACACATTTTTGTGAGATATGTGCTTCATTTTAAGAGCCTAGAACAAACTGATTTATCAATCAGATGGAGCAAAACGTTATTATACATGTGATAATCTTTATACTTTTTTATATTTCTAAAGAAATGCTAGATCTCTTAGAAAATGCTTCAAATTAAACAAAAGCGTTTTCCTAGTTTTATATATAATGAGTGTCAAGAACTTTGAGGTTTTTGAATGAGATATTTGGTTCCTGTCCTTCGTTTTAAGCTCATTGCCTGAGAAAGAGTCATTCACCTGCTGTCACTTTTGTGGAAATTGATGATTAAGTTTTCACAGAAGTTCTCTCTGAGTTCCCCTTCTCTGAAATGTTCATCATTTCCTTATAAATTTTATATGATAGTGCAATCCAAATCACAACACAATTACTTAATTGACTTGTTGACATGCGTGGGTTTGCTGGCACTTTGCTATTTCAGTTATGTAGGCGTTTATTCTTGTCTGTTTATTGTTTGGTTATTTGGTTTTATACAGGATTACGCAAAAACTGTGGGATTTTCTCAAAACCAAGTGAAGGGATTGTTGTGACCCAAAAAAGAACCTATAAAACACTAAAACAGATCTGGACAGACATGCATACCTATATTTAAACCTTTCCTTTTTAACATCCCCAAATATTGCAGTACTGGGAAGTTTTCTTTTGATCAAATGAAGCAAATAGTATTGAATGAATATCCATGGAAGTTTGTGGAGGCAGGTGTGCATGATAAAGGCAAGTAAAATACGTTTTGATTGTTCAGAAGTCTGTGGTTGTTTCAATACTGGAGCTGAAATAAATAACGTTCTAGGAAGAATGTGTTTAAAGATTTGTTTCTGTCTGGATTTTGATTTGGCGGCCTTTCTGAGTGACTCTATCCACTCTGCCATTCTAGTCTTGGCTGAGTCTGTGAAGTGATGAATGGGTCCAGCTCTGGCATTCAATCAATTTTGTCCTCACCTTGTTATGAGCATATTGACTTCTGCTCCATAGAGCCCGCTCAGGAGTGAGCGATGATGAGGAAGCTGAAAGATTCTTCAGGGGGTTTTGAGACATGGTGGAATTAACCATCCAGGGCCCCAGTCCTAACGTGGGCATGGAGACTCTAGGTCTTGTGTAGCAATATCAGAGCTGAAGCTACTTGTTGAATGACAGCAAGTTAATAAGCAGCAAGTTCGATAACTGATGAATCTTGAAATCCAAATCATTTTTCATTTGAAGGATTTGCTTCACCAGTGTGGGAGTATTCCCATTTATATCCCATGTAACTGAATAAAAAATGAGGAATGACGGTCAGAGAATACAGAGTGTACTTTCTGATGTTTTATAGGCTACTCCTTAGCAGATTAATCAATAAAAAAAATACATGTTAGGCTAATGGAAATGCATTTTATTTATAGTGCTGTATGCACCGTTAAAATCCTCCAAATTAAATTATGAAGGGGACACCTGTATTTTAACCTCTGTCAATGGAAATGGTACATCTCACGTGATAATTTCCTTTGTTTACTGTTTGATCATTTGAGAGATATTTTGACTTGTAATAAATATTCAGTAATTTGATTAAATGTTGTTTCAAAGAGGAGTTGATGAAACTTTTGAGATGGATCTGGGATTCTGGGGGTCTTTTTCTCTTTTTTTCCAATGTGAGATACCACCTTTTTTAATATTTGGCCAATATCATGACAAATAGTAATAAAACCAAACAAAATAAATACATTAAAAAAAACCCAGGCTCATGATATTCCACCAGGATGTGTGTTTGGATCCAGATTAAAATATAGACTTGGAGGAAGAAAATAAATATTGGGTCACAGTACAGTAATAAAGAAAGATAGAGACCTGGCTCTGCTGCCAATATGTGCCTTATATAATGAAAAATTCAAGTCATTCTAATGGATTTGATTTATCTGTGAAATATAAAAAGCTATATCTCGAGTTAAAAAAAGATCCGGATCGGCTAAAAGTCATATATTTGCTGAAAACTCATAAACAACTAATAATAAACACGAAATTACAAAAGAAGGTGGACTTGGTTTGGAGCTGATTTTTTCAAGGGAAAGTAAGATAATTGTTTAAATTCTGATTGTAAATTTGTTTTTACTCTGTTGCTCGTTAGATCCATACATTTTATCCAATCATACTTGTAAATCAGAAGCGATAAAGGACTGACGTGATTCTTCTGCTGAACGTTTTACAATAGATTGTAAATGAACTTTAAAAACCTGCTTCACCCCAAATGAATGAACTCTCTGATCCCTGCATGTATCCGCCATAGTGACGTCACGCGGCCGCAGGAGCGCACAGCGACAGGAAGCGCACCCAGGTTTGCGCCATATGGATGAATGTCCGTTCCAGACCTCTTGATCATGCCAAGACAGAAAGGGAAAAAAAAAATCGAAGTCCTGTACAAAGAAATGCGCCTGCTTGTCAGCTGCGCGCTAAAGAGTACCGTGTCCCTTTAAAGCCGTCTGACAAAAAGCCCATATGATCCCCGAGCTCCAATCACCAATTCCTCCTTCAAAACCAGCCTCTGCATTTTTGTCTGTCTGAATGCTACAGCAGCACAGGGGCAAAGGATTGAGGATAAGGCAACAACTAAAGCAATGTGACAAATCAACCGTCATTTTCATGGAGAGGGGGAAATCGTTGCGAAAGGAGTTATTCTGGGACTCCTTCGAGCCTCGAAGCGCTGGATCAAAATGGTGAGCTACAGAGGAGCGCTGCATTTATGTTTATTTTTTTTATTTTTTTTTTTGTCCCTGTTTGATCCCTTCCAAATGTGAGCTATTTAGCAGGCCGATCAAACTTGGTCCACTTTTACCTAATTACGCGTTTGGATCATTGGCTGTCACATGCGAATTTGGTGCCCGGTATCTTTTTGCGGTGGAGTTTGTAACTTGCCCTTATTGCACAAGTTGGAAATAGAAGCTGCTGAAAGAATGCGATGGCTACAATAGCTACATTGATGCAGAGAAGGAGTTAAATTCTTTCATATCAGGGCGCTTCTGCACAATGCTCAGGTCGCGACTGGTGCAAATGTAGACAGGATGTGTGACAACACACATCGATGAGGGTCAAGTTTGTTGGACTTTGACATCCATGCATGGATTGTATAGTTTCAGGCAGGAGTTGGTGTGTCTCTCTGTGCCTTCAGAACTTCACTTTAACTTGTGACAGCTTTTTTAAAAAAACATTTATTTAGTGTCCCAGAAACATAATTCCACATTAAATCCCATTATTGAAAGCATCTACTTTTGTGTGATAATGTGGAGTGTCATCTCACCGCATCAAAGTTGTGGGTTGGAATCCAGACCTCGGGCCTGGATGTGTGGAGTTGGCATGTTTCACCGGTGTGTGCGTGGACTCCCTCTCGGTGCTCCAGATTCCCTCCCACAGATCTAAAAACCCACATTGAACTTGAATTGTTGACTCAGGTGTAAATGTGAGTTGTTGTTGATCTGTTGTGTGTGTCTGCCCTGTGATGATCTGGTGACCTGTCCGGGGTCAATGAACATATCTTTCCCTCTGACATGTGACCCCTGCGAAGGATAAGCATGTCTAAAACAAATAAAAAAAAGATGGATGTGTTTAATGTGCGGCATCAGGTCAGGTCACTTCCTCACTCCTCTGAGTAATATATATTTAACTTTCACTTTAAACCACAGCCCTCAATGTTTTAATTTCACATCAGCAGACACGATGCCGGTTCTGTACAGACCGGCTAATAGAGTTGTGGGAATAGAGGCAGGCCGAGGCAGACAGGCCATTCTGTCTCCAGGGTCATTTTAGGATGCCTCATTAGGAAAGCATGTGGAGCTTGATGCAGTGGTGGAGTAATCCCAGTGCGCGTTCACATCTGGAGGCTTGGGTTAATATCTGGGTCAGGTCAGCAGGGTTAACCCCGGTGCTCGCTGGGTGGCTTCTGGTGGGAGCAAAAAGGGACGTGTTGGATATTGCTCTGTTTTTTTCTTTTCTGTTTCCTGTTAGCTTTTTTTTGTGCATGTTTTTACATGCAGCAGAAAGCTGAAAGAAAATAGTTTTATTGGTGAATGCATCAAAAATAGTTTTGAATGTTTTGGTGAACATGCCCCATGTGATGGCTGCAATTGCGCTGTTGACATTAAATCGGATTAGTCCCTAAAATTAGCCACTACCAAATTCACTTATTAATGATGCACCGGCCCAGAAGCCCAAAGACATGGGGGTCCTGTGTTGTACATTTAACCAGGTTCAAATTTATCACTGGAAAGTCAACCGAACAACAACAAAGTGAATAAAAGAGATCTGAAACAAATAAAAGGGGCACAAAATAAAGAAAAATAGAGAAAAATAAATAAAAACAGATATGAAATAGCTACAAATAAATAAAATGACTGCAAGGAGACACAAAATGACAACAATAAAACAACTTCAAATACTGTTAAAGTGACTACAGATAGATGCAAATTTCATGGAAAAGAGCCACCACAAAGAAACACAATGAATCCAAAGAGATACAAAATGAGGGAAAATAGATGCAAAAGAAAAATGAGTACGACCAGACACAAAATGAGTTGCAACCCAAACTCAAAGAGAGATAATGACAACAAACATTGTCACTTTCAGTCTGCTCTTTTTGTTCCTATGTAGGTGGAGCTCTTTTCATGTCTGTGGCCGGAGGCGACGCGTATGTTTTTTGTTTTTCTCGTAATTTTGCAAAAATATGAGTCAGCATCAGTTCATGCTGTTTATACTGTAAACGTTAGCTACATAATTATATTTCATTTCCGTGAGCATTGTCAGGTCCGGACTAGGTCCTCCTCTATCCTCGCAGGGCACTGCGAGTTTTACGTAACTGTCTATTCAGGGCATTCCTGCCCACCCTTGACTTTGAGGCTTCACTGTCTCTTGGTGCTGAGCAAGGAAACTGTCTTTAGTCCTTGTGACAAGTGTAGCCATTCCCAAGCCGGGGCAACAAACTCCAGCAGACATCTTTGGCCCCTGGTAGGAGGCCGCTCTCCGTGGAAACTCAGACTATACTGTAGGTGCTGCTAATTTATGCCCCTGAGATTAAGAACAGTGGACAAGGCTGTATCGAGCAAGGTCACACTCACTAGTGTTATGTAAGGTTTCTTTTGTTCCTAATGTTAAAATGGTTTCTTTGGGGTAAGCACAGTTATTATTACGTTTTGAATAAATTAACTTCTTTTAATGTTTCTCAGTGGTGTTTTCCAGCCTTGTTGTCTTTTTAGTTGTCCAATGTAACCCCTTATGGCACATTTTGAAAAGGCTGAGCTGCACTGGAAAAGAATGTGAACGCCTTTTTCTTTTAGAACAGGTTCTGTTAGTCTTCATTGTCAGACAAAAAAAAAAAGCCTGTTTTATGTGTTAATAATACACACATTATACTGTTATAGAAGAATGAGATGTGATTATCTGTGTTAAAACGTGTTCTGAAAAAGAACTTCATATCTGGTTCATTTCATCCACGCTGAAATCAAAGCAAGAGTAACACTTTCACTCAAACCAGCGTTCTACCTTAGTGGTGTTCGAGGCTACCAGACATGACAACGCCTGCTTATGGTAGATGGAGTTTTTTTCTTTAGTACTGGACAAAAATAATCTAGATTAAACTGGTTTCTCGACAATTCCAAAAATGTTGGACTATTCCTTTAAGCACAATTTCTCTTTCATCCATTGATTGGCTGCAGCTTTATAAAGCCAATGCTTCTCCTCTACCTCTTTTTTTCCTCTCTGTCCTCTCTGACCTTCTCATCAAACATGTCAACTGCCTACACACACACACACACACACACACACACACACACACACACACACACACACACACACACACACACACACACACACACACAGAGCAGAGAGGCAGAGAGATTCCTCTGATAAGAAGCTCTTTAGAGTCTTGTGTTTGCCTCTTCTCTCAACGTGTCATGCTTTGAAAAAGATAATGAAGATATCACAGTTTCATCCCGTCAAACAGCCCTCGGCTGTGTCTGTACCTGCTCCTCGCTCCTCATCACAACGATCTTTTGCCTCTAATAGAGGCATCTTTCACTCTGTGTGTCATGTTTGGACAAGATTCAGTCCCTTCTTTGTGTCCATGTCCATCTGAAGTTGACATTGTTTGCATTGCACTAATATATTTGTTTGCACAACCCTCTGCTCTTCATTGTGCCACAGGTATTTGGTATCGCATCTCTACATTTACAGATGAATGCGTGCACAGCGGGCAAGCGAGTGTGTTTGTTCATGCTGACCACATGCGTGTGCAGTCCTTGCCTGGGAACAGTGCGTTACGACTCCAGCAGAGCGTTGGTGTGTGAAGCGTTCGTTGTGGCGTGTGTGTGTGAGGAGATGCCAGCACCATGGGCCTCTCTCTTGGCCAGTCTTCCTGACTCAGCGCTTCCTCACCCAACTCACTGGCCCAGACAGAAACTTCCTGGCAGAGCTTCAGTGTGGATGCTCAAGCCTCGTCGCTGCCAACCCCCTACACCCTCCTCCAGGCAGCTCCTTTGATTATCCAACGCCCTGTCACAGTCGCCTCAAATCCGGGCGACAGCCAATTGATGTCTGCTCTCAGTGTCACTTCTGATTAGGCGACACACACACTGTTCCAGGCTGTACTAAAGTGACAGAACACACTGTTGTCAAGTTTGTTAAAGCGAAAGTTGGTAAAAAGACTTTGAAAATCATGCAACTGAAGCAATCCTGCTCACACTGTCAAATTGTAATGTACTGTATGTCTCCAGGATGCTGCTCATGCTGTTGTCATCCTTATTTTTGTTTGTGCATCCCAATTTCACACTCGGGTAAACACGTATCAGTTGTAGATTGGCTTGTCACCTGTGGTCGCATTAACATATAGATGGAAATGTTTTTAAATCTCATGGTGGAAGCTTGGTGGAGCTCCACCAGGACCGGGTCGGGCCTGAAGTCCACCCTGCCAGATTAGGATGGGGACAAACCCCACAGTGCAGGGGGGAGATTGGATGTCTGGGATTAGAACGGCACTGCTGATAATATTGTCTCTATTAATTGCAGCCAGCAGTGAATGCTGTGGTTGAAAAAGTTAAATGTTTTAATCGGCTGAGGGGAATAAAATAATGAGTAAAAGTAGTGGAAAGAGAAAACTGAATAACCAGCAGCACATTTGTAAAGTAATTATTAGCCTTTCGCTGTATCTGAAATCAGGTCTTACTCATAACAAATTCCCCAGTAATTTGGCATTTACTAACCTAAATCAGACTATTGAGTTAGTTATGAGTAAGTTATGAGTTGTATATTCTTGCAGTAACACTGCCTGTATAAAGTTCATACAGTGCAAAGCATTTATAGCCATAATTAATGTGAATACATCAATTAGTTGACTAATGGAGGTTCAGCATTGCTTTATGATAACTAATAAAGAGCCAGAGTGAATAAATGATGGATACTAATGTTACTCCGTATCTGCTGGATCTACAAGTGAAGAACTATTTATTAAGAACTTTTCCACTTATGTTTGGCGAGATGACAGCTTCTAGTGTTGCAGATCAACTAAGCAGGCAATTAAGAAACTTTTTTCCTTCAACATTAAAGGGTTTGCGAATACTTATTTTAATAATTGCATTGTTACTCAAACATGTGTGTATAACTGCAATCTAGTGGAACAAATGTGCCAATATCTCTCATGATGATTCATAGATTTAAGGGGTTAGGCTTTTCATCCATCTGCATCAAATGCCCCACTAATTTACTGGATTACATAATCCCATTTCCTAATATCAGAAGGTGCATCTATCAGCCTTAATACCATTGTTATCCAAATAAACAGTGTCATCCTGCTAAGTATTAAACGCCACTTTAAAGTGATAATGCCATGTGTGACCTCAGGAGTGAGCGTGTTGCTGCCGGCTGCTGCTGCTGCTGCTCTCCTCTTTAGTCACTGCACATTGATTTTTATTAGCATTTTTTATCGTGCTGCTGTAATGACCACCGCGGGGCTTGTTAAAAGTGAGACCTTGTCACTTGTGCTATTAGCGATCTGCCTCGTCGATGCAAGATCGTGTTTGATAACAAGATACTGTGAGTCCATGCACATTTGGATGCTCATTTTTCATCTCTTTGCACACATCAGCAGTCTCATCGCGTACGCCAGATTTCATTGCCTTTTGTTTACAGGCATGGGCGCAAATGCAAGATTATGATTCAGGTGTAATACACAGGTTTCAGGGTTGCAGAAGTGTGGGTGGATGTGCTGGTGTGATGGCTACTGCTTCTTTTACCTCAAGGTCAGTGCGGGGTCTTTGTGCTGATTGGATTTAAAGAGGAGAGATGGAGTGGAGACTGCAGAAAGGAGAAATCTTTCCCTAGAAGCGGATTAGAAGTCAAGGAGCCACTGGGCTCAGACATGCAGAGGGCCCCAGTCGCTCCTGAAAGGGCCCTCAGATTGAAAGTCACTGTTTTTTTGTGCGTCTTTGTTGTTATGTGAATCCTTGGGGGGATCCTTTTACATATTCATAGTGGTTTTGTGTGTCTGTGTGGTTATATAGCACTTCTTTTGTGGCCCTTTTGCATTATTGGGGGTCCCTTTATTTCCATCTTATATCTTTATGCAGTCACTTTATGTCTCTTTGTAGTGATTTTGCACCTGTTCGTGCTTGTTTTACATATTTGTAAATGCTTTGTGTATCATTGTGTCATGTTACAACTTACATCACATGTCTCAAGGCCCGGGGGCCAAATGTGGCCCACCATGTCATTTTATGTGGCCTGCGAGAGCAACAACATATTTTTTCTGTAACACTGTAATATTTGTAAGTTGAATAAGTAATAAATTCAGAGTAACTTTAAATTAAGGAGTAGTAACATTCATTTTACTTTACATTGAGTTACATTTGGTTACATTTATAAGTTACATCTGGCCCTTTGAGGACAGCCATTATGCTGAAGTGGCCCTCGGTGAAAATGAGTTTGACACCCCTGCCTTACATCATTTAGTAACACTATGGCTATTCTTCTTTTAACTCGCCTATAATGTATTTGAAATCAGTGATTTGCATCTCTGAACGTAATGTTGGCATTCACTCTATAAATGGAGGCTTTGGCCTAGTGGCCCCGTGAGACCCTGGGTCCCTGAGGCTTTACCCAGTATTCTCAGCAATCCATCCATGACTTGACACAAACTCCCAAAGCAGGGACACAATTTTGCTGAATACTTTGCATCCATGCCAGTCCTGCCCAGCCGGCATCCTTGGCCAGGAGATTAAGACACGCCACAACTCTCACCAGCAGGATGAGAGTTCACGTCTCTGGCTCAGCATCTCTCGGACTAAACCTGTTTGTCGTTTGGCGACAGCGGCGGGGAAGGTCTGGTGAGCACACAGAGGACACGGTGTCAGTCATTACCCTGATGACTTTGTAATGGCTGTCTGGTTGGCCTCCTCCAGAAATGACATGCCCTCATCCCGTTCCGTTTAGTTGTGTTTACGTGATGGCCGGACTCGCCGCTCTGACTCTCTATGTGGAGGGTTGGTAATCAGGACTGTCATGCTTTGTCCTCGTCTGCACTGCTGATGACTCAGGAATCAGTGTCTGTTAGCGAGTGGAGAGGAGACTGCTCCTTCTACCATCTCCAAGCCATTGAGGGGAGATAAGGCCTGACGTGGTGCCCTCTCTCCTTCCTCCCAGTTGAAGACACGTCCAGCTCTGTGCCAGGTCCCCCAGCAGGAGGCCTCATTGTGAGGAGAGATGCTGAATGGGCTGTTAGCTGTAGGTTGAAGTGTAGCTCGCACCTCCTGCTGGGCGAAAGAGGGTCCAGTGCATGAGCTTGAGGAGCTACTCTCTTCATGACAGTGGGTGGTCGGGTGATCTTTTTTGTTCTGAATGGTCATGTTCGCCCTGCATATGTTTGACATTTGCTGGTGGAATTTACAAGCTTGAAGGAGACAGAATTTAGATCAAGTGGAGAGAACTCCTTTACACAGAGCACTCTCAGTTATTGTAATGGTCTTGGAGAAAAAAGAAGCACTACTCTGTAGTCTGAATTTCAGCAACTTAAATGTGATTTTTGGCTTGCAGAAAAACAATAACCATGAAAATACTGTATATTCTCAGTTTATTTGAATGCAAGACATTTAAAAGCAATATAATCTTCACATTTAGAATCATTCAATTAATTTCATAGGAAAGTTTCAGCTATTTGTTTTCATCTGTAGCCAGAATGAGATTCACTGATTTTGTTCTTTGGGAAACATTGATAAAACAGAGAATTAATCAACAGATAATCACATAATGAAAATAAAAATCTTAAATTATCATACAAAATACTATCTGAGAGATAATAATAGTAATATTAATAATAAATAATAATAGATACTCTGTCTTGACCTTTGAGTTGGCAGTTTGATGAGACCTTACACCACATACTGTATGTCAAAGTCAAGGTCTGCGGGCGAGATCTGGTCCACGGCAAATTATTTATGGCCCGCCGGTTGGTTTTTAATTACTATTAGAACCAGCACGTAGGCCACATCGGTGTTTTACTATTTGAAAGCAGTGATTGTTAAGATTGTAGAGCAGCACAATAATTTTATTTATTTTATTTTTTTCTGCACAATAATGCATTATTATTGTGTATGCACAATATTATTATTGTTCAGAAGTAATGCAAGCACAATAATGTATTTTCAGTTTATAATGCATGCAATTTCATTTATGCATTTGTCTTGATATTAAGGAACATATTTTGTTTTTGAAGGACCTCTACTTTTTTGTTTCCCCTTCAAGTTACTGACAGAGCCATAACAAAATATTGCTTTATTTAATCATTAAATAATATACTTTCAATACGTTTTAAAAACATTGACCCAGTCCGGCCCTCGGCTTGTAGCAAATTAGTTTTTTTGGCCCTCCATGTTTTTGACTTTGACACCCTACATTATTTCTCTGTGTCTTTTGGGCTTGATTAAGTCATTAATTAGAATTTGCTCACTAATCTTGATGGTGTTTAATCCCCTCCTTTGGTCATGTGATAACATGTCGATCAATGTTAAGAGGTACAGTATCTCCATTTCAAAGACAACTGTGCAAACTCCTTCCACTAATGATTGCCTTGACATGAAAAACACCAAATCCCAATGTAGTAGGGGAGGTCTGGTTAATATTCATTCATTCATTCATTCATTACACTATTAAGGAGAATATTTATAATATAATTGAAAATTTAATGTGTGTTAAATAATCAAACTGATGTGTTCCACTGCTTGATGTGAGACCAAGCTACTCTAGAGTAAAGAAAAAAAACTTCCATAACTTGTGACTCGTGTTTTTAATACGGTCAAATCAAAATCCTTAATTGCAATACAGCAATATAATATAAAGTCACCTAATATAATTGAAGTATGATTTCTTATCATTCATTCATTCATCATAAATTCTGTATTTTTTGTTTCTCAAATCCAAAATTGACATTGTACAAAAAATTGTAATGTTTTGTATAAAATAAACAAGCCCTAAATAACAATATGTTGGTGTTTTTAGAGGAGCTCATTTTGAGCAATGCGCAGACAGAAAGAAAAGTTTAACCCCTGCAGTGCTGCCCCCCTCCCCACTGGGAGGCCCTCCTGTCTGAATACAGCCTGCTCTATTGATGTGTCCATGACTCTATGCTGTTCCCTGACATTGACCTAACTAATGGCTCAGTCTGTTCTCTGGCAGGTAGATCTAATTCCCTGTTCATATGACTGCTCTCAACACGGTGTGTGCGACACGCCAACGGAATAAGATCTTCAATGGATGAACTCTCAAAGATTGTTCAGATTTACTCAGGATCCTATCTAAGAATTATAGCTGCAGCCCTGACTGGTGGCCATTTTTACAGATAAGCCTCAACTACATTATAGGGAACAGACGAGGGAACTTTTAAAATGGCAGCTTGGTGGAGGTCACGGCTCACACTCAGTCTGTAGCTGTGACAGCGATGCAGACTTTACAGAGCTGTAAATCTACGTCGGCCGTCTAGTGCAAAGGTGTGTGAGAAAAAGGTCACTCTCAACGCTGAAAGTCAATTTAGAAAGAAGGATTTCATTCTCAGACTCGGCTCCATCTGGCTCAGGTCCAGGAGTCGGGCCGCTGCCAAGTGCAGGATTCACCAGTTACTCTTTGGCCAATCCTGGTCCAGCGTCATCCATCATAGCATTAACGAAACTGGATTAATGGTGGAGGAGGTTCAAAGTTTAAATCTTCATTCAAGCTTAGCATCGGAATGATCAGAATGATGTTCTTTAAATGCTCAGGTCTCTTCCCAGAATGCATCAGCCTTTCAAAGGTGGAGGGAACTGATTGGTGAAGCCATTAGACCTGTTCAAAAGTGTAATTTAGAATCAAAGTAAGCAAAGAAAAATGAACATCATACCTGTGAATTCTATCAGTTTATATTCGGGATGACCTGACAAGATCTACAATCACTTTTATGTCCGTTGCAGATAAGAATACCTGTACACACACATTTTTTCATGTCTCTATTAACAGAAGTGTTCACTTCCTAGAGCACAACTACAGCAAAGTAAATAACTAAAGCACATGATCGCTCCTCTGTGGAACAGGACGTCTGAGTTCGTCCACTTTATAACTTGTTGTGTTTATCAGACGAGTGTGAAAAGAACGTTCAGAGCTTTGATTGATGCTTGTTTAAATGACATCTGAAGTTGGGTGCATCAGAAATCCCCCCCCCCCGCTGCGTGTTTGTCACGGGTCAGGCTGGATATGAATAATGTATTGGGAGACATCTGACTGTGAGGTTGGTTAAAGGTGACGCTCCCTCTAATGACAGTAAACAAGCTCTCCTCCTGAAATTTCCAAGGAGGGAAGGGAAGGTGTGAAGGAGAGCGGTGGCAAAGAGAGATGACAGATAAAGATGGAGAGTGTTAGATATGTGGGGGGGTTTTAATTAAAGGTCCACACTCAGTTTTGTCTGGTGAGGGTATATGAGGAAATTTGTAAAGACTCCAGTTTTATTGCGTATTATGACAGACATGTCGCATCACCAGATTAAGAAGAAGCACTTTCATGCTGAGTAGGCAGTTTGCGTTTATGAATTCCATGTGTAATTTAGTTATAGTTTCCACAACATAAGCTCATTTTGGGATGCATTTATAGTAATTAAATTCTGAGGGATGAACAGCGGCTGCTTGATTGATAATTGACAGTTATGCCCCCCTTTAGTTATTGTTGCTAAGATCCATGTCTCCTTCATCTGTGGCTGGTTTAGCTACCACCAACAAAACCATGGCACTCAGACGCCCGTCCTCCCCTCATTATCCAGGCAGAAATGTAACACCATGCCCGAGAGATCTGGTGAAATCATTTGCTGTCTTACATGGAGAACATCATTATTTTGTATTTCAAATTACAAAGGCACATTTTTAGATCCCCGAGTGACTCGACAGACATTCTAATGAGATAGAAAAATAAGGCGGTTGCTCGGTTTAGTGTAAAGGTAAAATATCATGGGAAACACTTTGTATTGGACTTAAAGCCTTTTAAAATCATTGTTGATTCTTTTATTTCAACAGTATGCTGCTTACTTTTTGGGTTGTTTATATTCATCCAGTAGAATTTAATACATGGCTACTTTATCCTATTTGAAACCCAGAAGAAGATGCCGATCGTTGTTGATAAAGAAGCAAACTTCCAGTCTGCTACTCACATTTGATCTGATTAAGGCTGCAGCATTTTGCCCTTGGGCAATGTCTGTAGCTTTGCACATAGAAAGATAACCCTATCTCCACCCCTCTCTGTCTTCGAGTCGAATTTAGAAGCTCAGAACTATGAATAAATCTAAGACTCCATAATTGAATTCTTCAAACAGGCCAGATTTTCAAGGTTAGCCTAAAATGCAAAATCCATTTTCTAGCCTTAACAATGAAAAGTCATTTTCATTGACCTCGGTAAGAAAATATATCAGGCAGCAGAGACGCAAAATAAAGTCGTCTAATTTGTAGAACAATAAATACTTTTTGTTGTGTGATTCATTCTCATTTACTACAGAACTTTATATCAATACAAAAAATGGTTAACGGTATAATCTCCATTATTATATTGTTTGTCCCATCTCTCTTCTACTGAAAACTGAAGGATGCTTAAATGTAATTACAACTCAAAGTGATGACGTGCCCATCAACAAGTTTGCCAAAACCAGACATAGATTGTAATTGTACATTTAAAATTAGCCTTCAGGAACCGCCTCAATGATAAATTCCATTAATTGCTCGCAGGGTTAGTTAGTATTTATTTGGCATAGTTTCTCTAATTATTTTGCCCGACATGTTTTGTCTTGTGCATAATTCTCCTTCCTCAGGGACAGTGTAGTGAGTGGGAGTGTTGGTTAATGGGAGGGAGATGGCACTGAATGCTAATGCTTCCACCAGTGGGTCCTTGCAGACACCAGACACTGTTTGTGTTGTGTGTGTGTGTGTGTGTGTGTGCGCGTGCACGCATGTGTGTGTACACATTTTTTCTTTTCTTTGTGGGGGAGGCTTGATTGCACATCAAATATGCATGTGCGTGTGTGTCTGTGCGTGTGTGTGTGTGTGTGTGTGCTCTGTCCCCACTCACATCCCGTCTGGATCGAAACCCTGCCCTTCCTGTGCTAAAATAAACCCACCTTGGGAAGTGGAGAACCTTGCACAAAGCACTGAGTGCTACACCTCTTGATTTTTCCCTGACTCACATTGTGCAACATTCAGGAACATCTTATGTGTAGTTATGACATCGATTCCCTGAGTAATGAGTGTGTCGAGATTCAAATCAGTTTGAATTCAATGTGCCCAATAACCACAGCAGTTTCACCCTAAAATAGTTCTCACCCCTTCCTGGATTGGCTTTAATGCAGTGACCCACAGCTGCCTTTCCAATCCATTTTCAAACACTGGACCTTTTTACCCAGAGGTCACACAGACTGCAATGAAGATCGTTCTCTGTGCTGCCTGCGATCGGAAATATCATGCTGATGTTCTGCAAGTACAAGAGGCATGGAGTATATTTAAAACCATAAGATCAGCATCTGGTTTGACATTTAAGTCAAAGTCGAGCAGCACTGAAGGAAATGACACAGAACTTGATTGCTTTCCATGTTGCAAGGCAGCGGATCTCCAGCGAACAAGGAGCCTGTGAACCTCAAACTGTCTCCTCAATTCAAAGACATTTTTTGTTTTCCGAAAATTGCAACTAACTGCTTTTCAAATATTAAAGTTATTTATGTCAAAACCCCATCCATAACCCCAACGGCACCAAACTTACATCAGTTTGGTGGCGTTACTGTTCTCAGGGACTCAGGGACAGACCGGCTATCTTGGCTTGGATTTTCTATCTTTTAATTCCCTTTAAAGAGAAGATTTCTGTCCAAAAGAGGTTTCATGAAACGTGTCTCACACCTTTCTTCCTCTTCTCTTTGTCTCTCCCACCAGCTCATAGTGGAGAAGACCACAGACTTCCCCTCTGCTGAGTTCTCTCTGGTGGAGGATGTGGCTCTGCACTTCACTTGTTTGATGGACAGGCTGAACGAGCAGCGCCTGTTCCAGCCTAAACTTTGTGACGTCGATATCGTTCTGGTGCGTCAGCACAGCACCTTCCCGGCCCACAAGGGTGTGCTGGCGGCCTACAGCCCTTTCTTCCATTCTCTTTTCACCCAAAGCAAACAGCTACGGCGGGTTGACCTGTCGCTGGATGCCCTGACCTCGCAGGGCCTGCAGCAGATCCTCAACTTCATTTACACCTCCAAACTGTTGGTGAGCGGCCGCACTGTCCGCGACGTGCTCAACGCCGCCACCCTGCTTCAGATGAGTGAAATCGCGGCTTCCTGTCGCGACCTCATCAGCAGCCACTCGCTGAAAACCACCTGCGTAGATATGGCCAAACAGGAAGGTCCGAGCAGTGGTGACCCAGCCGCTGTAGAGACGCCCCCCAGCCAGCTGTACCTGGAGATCAAACAGGAGTCAGAACTAGGAAGGGGGTACAAGAGAGACGGCAGCAGCCCGTTCTCCATTAGAGTGGAGGAGGCGGGCAGAACGGCGTCCCAGCAGAAGCAATATTACCAAAAGGAGGACGGGTCTGTGGGCGACGCTAACGCAGGTGTGGCCGCTTTGTGCAATGATGGGAGAAATGGAGAAGAAAGCAAGAACGCCGACGGCCACACCTTCAACAGAGACCAGATCATTGTTGAAGTCAACCTCAACAACCAAACCCTCAACGTGTCAAAGGGATCAGAAGGTAAATCGGCGACCGCCGCAGAGATAGCTACCATCTTTAGCCGTTGCCATGACGACGAGAGGGATTCAGATGACGATGAGGAGAATGGGGCCGAGAATGATGACACAGTCGGAGAAGACGACGACGACGACTTTAGGAGGCGGGGCATGCTGGGGCAGAGCAGTGAGGAGGAAGAGGACGAGGAAGATGAGGAAGAGGAAGAGAACACCTTAAACATTCCAGGTTTGGAGCAGCCCACCATGATGGATCGTCCACGTCGGGGCACCAGAGCCTTTACCCTGGCGGGATCCACGGCGTCCCTGCGGCAGACGCTCACTGAGGCCACACTCGCCAACCAACGGCAGGGCGGGAAGAGGAGTCAGGACGCCGACGGCCCGGGACAGAAGGTGAGGCTGGAAGAGAAGCAACATTTCCCGTGTAAGAAATGCCCTCGCATCTTCAACAACCGGTGGTACCTGGAGAAACACATGAACGTCACTCACAACCGCATGCAGATCTGCAACAACTGTGGGAAACGCTTCCTGCTGGAGAGCGAGCTGCTGCTGCATCAGCAGACTGACTGTGAGAAGAGCATCCAGGTACGAGTCCAACGCAACATCTGCCTCACATTATTCTTACTTTATTCCTCCCCTCCAGCGTTTAGTGGTAGTATTTATTTTGTAATGAATTGATGTGATCAGATTTTAAAACTCTCATTTTCAGTTCAACTTTAAAATTATGCTGTTGACCTAAAAGTGTGTCCACATATGAGAGCGTGAGTTTCATTTAGCTCCTAATCAGGTAAAGCAAAGTTCTAATTATGTAAATAAGTTAAAATTGATCAGTCCATAAACCAGTCAGCTGGAAGTTTGTACAAATAATTATACGTCTCAGTAACTTCAATATTACCCACCGTTAAACTCCTGCTGTGATCATTGGCTGCTCTGCACCACTGGTTCTATTTCTTTATTTTTTGGTACAGTACATGCTTAAGTACCTGTGTAATCTCACACTCCTAGATTGCATTTATAGAGCCTGTTCCAAATAATGATTTTACTTAAAATTTTAAACTCAAAATAGGCCTGTTATGTATTTTGTCCCATTTTTCAAGTGCGTGACATGTGGCAAGGCCTTCAAAAAGCTGTGGTCGTTACACGAGCATAACAAGATCGTCCACGGCTACGCCGAGAAGAAGTTCTCCTGTGAGATCTGTGAGAAGAAGTTTTACACCATGGCTCATGTCAGGAAGCACATGGTTGGTGAGTGACTGCGAGATCAACGATAGAATACCAGTCTCATTCCCTGTGTTCATCTTTTTTAGTCTTCTAGTGGTTAATGGTGTTTATATAAATGACCTCATTTCACTGAGTTCTGCTTGTCCTTCCTTCATTAGGATATGAACAGAAAACCTCTGACTTATTTAATAAACGAGACGCATCCATCCTTTCTACGCTATATCAGTCTGACAGTCTGCTTATTTGTCATCCTGCTATTTGATCAAGTGAAGCTCAATGTAGAATCCTATTAAGGAGTCTTGTCTTGTGTGTATGTGTGTGTGCGTGCGTGCTTGTGCGTGTGTTTGCAGCCCATACCAAGGACATGCCGTTTACCTGTGAGACATGTGGCAAGTCGTTCAAGCGCAGCATGTCCCTGAAAGTTCACTCCCTGCAGCACTCAGGAGAGAAACCCTTCAAGTGTGAGGTTTGAGCTTCTTTTATAGACTTCTTCGTGTTCTGCTGCTGCTTCCCTCCACTCCGCACACAAAGAGTTTTATTCCATCTGAAATTCCTACTCTTGAAAATCTGTGGTTTCTTTTTTCCTATTGGTGTCTGTCAAAGAGACAGATTTTACCAAAATGGGGAAATATTCCTTGTTTTGATGTAATCAAAATGTGTTAGGATTAAATAATGTTATTAATCAATAACATACATATAAGTTAACAATATTAATAAATTAATAATAAATAAAACTATTGATGCTAATCTTTGATAGTGAAGACATTTTAATTATAATCCATATTTCCGCAAATACCAGTATAATTAGATCAGTTTAAGTACCAGTATTCATATTTTACCAAACTGTAAAATGTGTTAAAAAAATTTACCTCACAAAAATTTTCTGATTTTTGTCATTGAATTTATCGCAAAGTTGTCTTTTTTATCCGGAGATTTTCATGTAATTGTCAGGAGACACTCTTTTGAGCTGCATGTTCCCAATAGTTCACACTTCACTCTGTGCCCTTTCAGAACTGCAGCGAGCGCTTCCAGTACAAATACCAGCTGCGCTCCCACATGAGCATCCACATCGGACACAAGCAGTTCATGTGCCAGTGGTGCGGAAAGGACTTCAACATGAAGCAGTACTTTGATGAACACATGAAGACGCACACTGGTAAGTCGTGGTGTTTCCTTCAAGGGTGTGATCCTCGCCGGGTGTGTCCTTAAGAAATGAGTGCGTTAATTTCACCATGCAGCTTTTTTAAGGCCAATAATTCAAAACATGATTAATTAATTGTTTCAATCACGTTTTCTAGCTTGCACTCTTCTCCTCCCCTACATTTGCTTCTTCATGTTTGTTTACATTGATTCTATGTCGTCACTGTTACCGGTACCGTGTGTTCACACGTTTCTTACACAATTACCCATTCATAGAAACATTACTCAACTGTGCAAAGTTAAATATTATGATTTCCAGCAGACAGGCAGCAAACTTGGCATTTCTTTGGGGCTGCGTTTCTGGCTCCGTGAAATATTCTTTCTACTTTTAGCTATTGCCAACTTTTAATACACATTAACGCTCCATGATATTAACTGATTAGGTGTTAATGTGTCACTTATTGTTAGGAAGGTAGCAGCTAGTGGTTTTTGAGATCATGCTTGATTGAGCCAAGTCTGGTTTTACAAGATCAACTGTGATCTAAAAGACACTGAACTGAACCAAACTGCGGAATGGGATTTTTCACTATGTGGCCCCCACTTTGATGCAATAATGTGAAAATATTGATTTTAGATGCTTCAAATCTGATGCCTAATGTTTAAAGTATGGAGAAAGTGTGTTTTTCCAGCTCTCCGTGTCCCTCTTTGTGCAGGAGAGAAGCCCTACATTTGTGAGATCTGCGGTAAGAGCTTCACGAGCCGCCCGAACATGAAGCGCCACCGTCGCACCCACACCGGGGAGAAGCCCTACCCCTGTGAGGTGTGTGGTCAGCGCTTCCGCTTCTCCAACATGCTCAAGGCACACCGGGAAAAATGCTTCCACGTAAGCGCCCCCGTCGGCCTGGACCAGCCTCTGGCCTCGCCCGCCGTGGACTCTTCCGGCCAGGTGCAGCTGGGGGCGGCGGTCCCCGCCACCACAGCGAGCACGCACGCTGCTGCCTCTAGCCCACACCCCCTCCATGGAACGCAGCTGTCTCTCCCCTTGCTGCACTCGATGGGGGGGCTGCTTCCCACCCCTCATTTACCTCCACCACCTCCCCTGTTCTCTGCCGGTAGGATGAACTCCACCAACTAACCAGTCTGTGTAGCATTGAAAGCACTTTTGTTACTTTAAGTTTTGTCTTTCTTATAGCTTTTAAGGGGACTCCTGCAACAGAGGGAGGGGTGATGCACCTCTGTGACATTTACACTGAGGCGGAAAAATGACTAAAGGCTGTATGCCTAAACACACATTCAGCTACAACAATGAGAAATAGTTATTTTTTACTAGATAACCTCATAGTCCAGCAGGACATGTTGTCTCCGTGCTTTTCCTCATGACTTTCACATCTCTGTTCTTGTTCGATTCGGGATTTTCCACTATGACTCAACTCTCTCCAGAGCTTTGCACAATACATTAATTGTAGCATCTTTTACAAAGTGCGAGGAAAGAGTTTCGGAAACTTTGACTTATTCTAAGCATGTCATGAGTTGAGTGAGAACCACACTATGATAGGAAGAAAGACAAAAGTATTTTTGGTTGTTTTCTGCCAAGATGTAGCGAGTGGTCCGACCCAGCAATAACCAAATGTTGATTTTCTTCGAACATAAACGTGTATATGGCAATCGCCGTTAACCAAATCCTGTTAGCTAACCCACTATAGTTAAAAATGTTATACAGCATTTATAATCTATCCTGCACCTTACATTTAACTGTAGTGATATTTAAATGTATTCCTTATGGTCTTCTTTTTTTTCTTTTTTTTTTACAATGGTGGTCGTGTGTAATATGTGACATGTTACATTGGTTTGTCGGGATGTGAGAGAAGTTGTGAAGCGTGGCGAGTCAGTCGTGCAATGTAGTGTTTGTTGTTTGTAACAGTGTGTGTGAGAACGAAGCAAAGATGGAACACGATGATCTTAATATCCGTGTTAAAGCTAATTAACGTTTGAGCTTCCCCGAGTCAGGAGATGGAGTAATTTGTTGACTCTCATTCTTTGCTTACATTAAGCAGCCTCTCCTGTAGATCCGGCTTTGAGAGATATTGCACTTTCCTGTGACTTGTTAGTAAAACCCAATGTACTCAGTACTCAACAATGTATATGTAGGTTTAAAATCAAATGTTAATGTAACTTACAGCTGATGTCCCGACTGAACCCAACCTATGTGATAAGTTAAGATATTCACAGAAATATGCTTATGTAGCTCATTTATGTGTGCACATTTCATCATGATGTAAATTGTGAAATGATTATTGCAATTTATTCCAATGCCAAAATTTCTCATAGAGCACTGACAGTGATTGCATTTGGCACAACAGAGCACATCATTAAAAGGGCTCTTTATAATTCGCTGTTCATTTTTTTAATAACAGTGATTTGTAGAATCTGATCAAGTTAGAAACATAAAATTTGCTCCTTGTGCACCTTTGACTATTTGTCTTAAATCTACTGCTGTAGAAAATGTCATATGATCAAGTCTGTCAGTAAAAAGTGCTTCTTTCTAAAGAATAGCGTGACATTTTGCAAGATACACTTATTTACATCGTTCGAGAGATAAATGAGAAGACTGATTTCAATCTTATGTCTGTAGGATGATTACGGAGCTGCAGCCAGCTTCTTCTTACTAGTTTAGTAGAAATGCTTGAAACAGTGGTAACGTAAATGAAAACTGTATACAGTTGTAAGAACATCCATCTATTTTACTGGGGTTTATAACTTTTTTAAGTTAATTAGCTCAAATTAGTACGAAGACTGAAAACATGGAAATAGCTAGACTGGATTTGTTAAAATCTTTTCAAAGATTGATAAATCTAAAGCTCATAAATTAGCTTTGTCTCTGTCAATTCTTTATTCTAAGCAATGTTAATTCCCTGGTAGCTTCATCTTAATATTTATTGCACGGATACAAAAGTTGTATCAGTCTTCTTATTTATGTCTGTGAAATAGAAGTAAAGAATCATACTTACCAAAATGTCTGTATTCTTTTAGATCCAATATTTCAATCAATAATTTATCCCAAAAGAGACCGTGCACTATTGATGCACTCCCGCTCACTTTAGTCTCCCCCTATTGTAGCATTAATGTGTAAATACTGTTGAGATGTGTTGCTTCCTTGTGATTAATTCCTCATGTTTACATTTGGCGAGTCCGTTGAATGTGCCCCCACATGTGTCTTTGCTGGTACTAGCGATAAGCTTTTGTAAATGCTGTTCATTGTTTTATTTAAAGACGGATTTGAGCACCTTAGTGTCGTCTTATGTCTGAGCTCACCCCAGTTACATCATGTATACTCCTTAAGCTGCCATTGTTAAACGCTTAGGACCGCATCAGATGTAATTTCATCACGGTACCTTTACTTTTTTCTTCTTGTGTCTGATATGTTTTGTACTTTGTTTTGCTGCTTTTTGTACAGGGTCCAGTTTGAGACTGCCCTTTAAATGAGAAGTTTAGAAATTATTGAATATATTCTGGCTGTGATAAACCAGTTTAGCCTTACTTTCTTACTTACAATTGAGCTCTAGGGTTAGAAATGAAAAGTTTGATGAGGTAACTGCTAACTGACCTCATTTAAGGTTTAATCTGGTTCTTGATTCTCCTGATTGTTGAAAGAGAGACCTAAAAACAACCCGTTTTGTCACAGAAGGGCAATTTCTGTCTTTTAACAAGTTAATAAATGCACTCTATTAGCAATCTTACACCATACAAAAAGAAAATACTCCCTTAAGAGTATAATTGAAATATTACAAGTATTTTCCCGACTCTTGGTTTCGAGAGGCATTAGCCCACGAGACAATTCCTCAAACTGTGGTTGTAGTTGTTGTATTTGCCTTGAGGTATACCTGGAGGGATTTGAATGTTTCTGTGCTATAGAGATGATCGATGAATTGATGCTTAAGGGAGGCAGTTTGGAGTTTTACTATACTTATTAAGCACTTTGCATTGATTGCCACAATGGCCTGTAATGGGCATCATGTTTGATGACATGTTTTATTTTTAAATGTTCCAGGATGACAAACATAGGTGCTCATGAATGACTAAGAAAACCTATGAATCAGTCCGTTTCTTTTACATTGTTTGTTCGACTTTAATTTGGGTCTGTGGTTAGTAAGTTGTGGGTAGTGCCTGGTTCTAGTTACTTTGATTTTAACACTAAAGTAATGAACAGACATTATTCTTATGTCCTCAATTAAAGTTAATATGCGAGCTATATTTTATGCCATGGGAGAATATACGGAGGGTGCCAGTTGCCAAATTGAGTAATGAAAAGGATGTTAATTATTGTGAGCACTTTATACTTAAGATAGCGTTGGTTAAAGTCAAATACTGTAGAAATTATTTACTGCCATTGGTTGTGCGGGGTTTGTTCGTTCTGGCATAAAATTATAGGGATTATAGGAAAATACAAAAGTGCTCTCTGCTCTGTGTCCTTTTCTGTAGAACAACATTTTTTTCAAGCCAAATGGTTCAGATAAAATTCAACTTCATGTTCTTATGTGTCTTATACACACATTTAACTTACACTTGCTGCCAAACAAGTGTGGTATCACTCAATAGTCGTTAATGGAAAATTTAAAGCATTGTATTCATCATGTTGGAAGTCAATGGCTCTTAGCAGATGGCTTCGTATTTTTTTACAGGCCAAAATCATTTGCAGATGTTTTTTAAGTAATATGTTACAAAATTATTTATTACACATAGAGTTTATATCAGCGCATTCAGAGGAAGCATGTAGATTGATGTAGCTCCATCCTAGACAGCCGATTTCAAATTTTAGTTCTTTGACTATTGATTGTCCTATAATTCTAGTATCTTAGAAGGACATTTATGAGTCATCTCAGAAAAATCCATAATAAGACTAAAATTTAACCACACATTTTCTAATTTAATGTACAAAAAAAGAAATGAATGCCAGTGAAGCCAAGATTGTAGAAAAGAGAGAAGGGAAATTTTGCACATTGATTAGAAGTCCTATATTCTTTTTATGTCTTCTAACTAGCCAAATTCTTCTATGAGACTGGCAGCCAAAGTCTTGTATTAGATTAAGCAAAGGAGGACTTGCCCTTGTCATTAATGAGGGTTTGTCAGTGATTAAGGGGGTTCTTAGACAGCACAGTGTGCATCTGCATGTCAAATGAAAAAGGTTATCACAAAATGAGGCCCTGAGTGTGGCCCTTGTTCGTCTACAAAGCAGAGCGCCCTTGGGATTCCTAAGAAAGGTCTCTACTCAGACCTCCAGATTTGTTTATAGCTGCTAGAGTGGGTGTCCAAAAATATTAATGTCTCCTTTACTTCTAGAAAAAAGATGGAAATACTGGTTGTTCATATGAATTTAAGGAACTTTGATTTTTTTTTTTTAAATTGGAGGAATGTTGTTTTTGTTTTCCAAATCTGCACCTGTTTTGGGAACAGATAGCAGAGCCCAAAAACTGTCAAACTGAACATGTCAAGACATAATATGGTTTGTTATAAAGCTTATTTCTTTTAATCAGTTGAAGGATAATTAACTATTTATAATTGATAAATCTTTTTATATTGAATTCAGAATTTCTCCAGTTTCAGCTTCTTAAATGTGAATTTTTCTCTTTATATTCTACTAAATTTGCACAGTTTCTTGATCAACACATTTTACTCTTTTCTCAATTCAATTCGATTCAAAAACTTAATTTGTCTCAAAGGGACAACTGAAAAATTTCTAACAATTTAGAATTTTCCAACAATTTAGGAAATGAAATAAATCAAAAGTGACTGTAGTTACTAGCAAATGAATGTTAACCACTAGCCATTTGATAATCATGTACTTATTTTAATAGTAGATATTGAATCATACATACAGTATTTTCCTTTAAATTGTAAATTAAATTGTAAAGAACCACACACACTGGAGTCTAAATTTTACCTGAGGTTTGTGATGGAGACAGAATGAATACTGAAGATGATCAGATGGTGTTATGAGCTAGCTATGCTAACTAGTCTTAGACTAATGCTCTGGTAAACCAGTAATCCCAGTTAAGCTGTTTTTGACTTCTGAAAAACATGGTTTCAAATTTTTCAAAATCAAAATTAAGAAACAGATATAACAATGAGATTAGCCAATAATGGTTCTTATTAATAAATGTTATTATATTTCCTTTGTATGCCTTTATGCATTGTTATTTGTCTTCTTCTGTCTGAAAAAAATGGCAAAAACACAAGGCAATTATTTTGATATATTGACTGATTGGTCGATATATCAAAATGTTCTTCTTTTTGCTGACTTAAGGGTTTTTTATACTCTGATAAACAACCCTGTCATGTCGGGTTTTGGGATCCACAAAAAAGAAAAATATACAGTTACTTATTTTGGATGTGAAGGTTTGTTTAGCTGCTCTACTAAGTTGTTTTTCTGTTGACTTCTATTTTTTAGCAAAGATGTATGTAATAATAAAGACGGGCACCAATGCCACAGTCATTTCAAAGATGTACTATCCACAAACCTTCAACATTTCCCATACTTACTCATACTGCAGTTGTGTTAAAGAGATCATAATGTGTACTGTTTTGTTTTTTTTGCTGATTCTTTTCTTTATAATGTAAACACTATGTCTTAGTTAACTCTGGTGTAGAAAGACCACGTGTAGGCAGTAGTCGTCAAGTTCAGCTATATTAAAATACTAAAAACCATACAAGGACGATAGTGTTTAGAGGTGCTAATTACATTAGACTGTATTTTCTGTCTTTTATTGTATTATTGACTAGTGTTTCTTGTCTGTAACACAGCAGAGCATAATTAAATCATTTCAATATTAAACAATATAGATATATTATTGCAAAAAGGGATGTGTGATGTGTTTTTTTCCTTCCGGGAAAAAAAAACATTAAATTATTTTTAAATGTTTAATTTCCATGTCCTCCTCAATAAAGTGATCAGCTGGGAGACTTGGGAAATACAGAGCTTATATTGACACAGTTGTTGAATGCATTTTATTCAAGAGTGCAAAAACGCCAACACGCTAGGGTCTTTTACTGTCAATATAATCAAATAATAAGTCACGCACAGACCACATACTGTATATAAAAAGGTATCCTATCAAAAACATGTCAATAAGCATTACATAAGCTGATATCTAAAATCCACTGATTAAACCTCCTATGGGTGAACAATGAGTGACTGGAGGGTCTTTACATCTTGGTGAGACGTAAGGTGTTGAGGCGGACACCCAGGATGGTGGATCCTGAAGCATACTGGATCTCTCTGAGGACCCCGTACCACTTCCTCTCAGTCTCATCGTACCTGAGAAGGTTGGGAGATTAAAAAAAGATTAAAACTCAATACAGCAAAACAGAGCAGATGTTTGACATATTTATTTCTCATTTACCGTCAAATAACAGATAGAATCAAGTTTGGGATATGCTTTTAATGAACATACGCTCTATATGGTATTAGTCCAAATTATTGTCAGCTAAGAGTGTCCCAGTCTGTTCTCTTGACCCACCTCCAGATGTCGTTCATCTCTTTGGGAACGATCTCGTCGCTGTCGTCCAACGGCATCATGGCGAAACCGCCCACAGCAAACAGTGAATCGCCCACAGATGCCAGGTTCAGAGAGCTGCGCTCCTGGGGAAACGCTACGGAATCTGTCCACCTGAAAATGGAAATACACACACACACACACACACACACACACACAGGTATATTAAGTGAGGTAGAATAGACTTAGACATTGAGCCTAAGTGAGGTTGTCATTTTAATCTAATACCATGAAGGTGAAGAAGAACAACAGAAAACTTTTCAGTAACTGCAGCACTCTTTATTATGTCAGCCCCATTCAGTGATTTCCAGAAACTCACTTGTTGGATGCGATGTCGTACACCTCAACAGAGTCTGTCAGCCCATCATCGGTCACGCCTACTGCCACATATATTTTATCCTTATGAACACAAGCGCCGAACAAACAACGGGCGGTGTTCATCGGTGCAAGCTCCTTCCATTCAAACCTCTTGGCGTTGTATGAACACATCTTCCTGAGGCACGTCCTGTTAATAAAAAGAGAGGGAACACATTGCCTCATTCATAGGGGCCTCCTTATGTGGTACTTATTTAAACAAATATTGCATTGTGAAACGAAGCCTTAAATCATCACACTTCCCTCAGTTGTACATATTTATATTTTAATTCACATTTATGACTCACTTGTTGTCTCCCTTTCCTCCAATCACATAAACCACATCATTATGGGATATTGTTGCGTGTCCATAGACTGGATAAGGAACTGGTTCTGATTCACCCCATTTAAAAGATCTGTAAAGCACCAGTAATTGTGTGTTAATTAAGATCCATTTAACATCCTGCTTTCATTTTCAAGTGTACTCACTGTCTATCGTAAACCAAAACAGAGTCTAGCGTCTGCTCCTGCTCCTTCAGTTCCCTCCCTCCGATCACAAATATGGAATTCTCGGCCTCGGCCAGACCAAACAGGAAGCGAGGAGACGGTACGGGAGGCATCCCCAGCCAATCAGCGCTGACGGGGTCATACTGAGGTCACGGGATCAAACATTTGTGAATGGGTTACATTTACAACACCTAAGGTACACATACTGTAAAATTTACAGAATCCAAATTCCTCTTTGGGTTACATCTTATGCATGACTTACAAATGAATTCTGCTTGTTCAGCTCTTTATTAAGGAAATATGGTGTCTACAGTGAATGGAATGTTTGAATTCTGTATGAGCGTCATGTTATTCACTTTTGCCTTAAACTTTTTTTCCAGTGGCACAGTGGGTTTAAAGAGATGTAACACAGATAATGATCATTTTGCAGGATGCACATTGGGTAATTTGGACCAGTTACATCAGACTGAACAGAGGTCCGTTTTAGCAAGTTTCTCATTTTCTTTCAAATGTTATAGCTTTCCTTACCTGTAGGAAGAATGAGCACAGAGGATCTTCTTTGTTGTGCTCATCAAAGAATAATCCACCAGCCACAAAGATCTGATTCTCCTTGGTGACCAGGCTAACATGGTTCTTGGGGACTTGGGCGGAAAGTGATGCAGCAAAACAGTCATTCCCCATCGGATCATAGGCCACGGCTCCCGTGTCGTTAACCATCAGTATCAAGTTCCTCACAAACATGCCAAATCGGAGGTTGTCATTCAGGATGCCTGGGAGAAGACCTTCCTCTTCGTCATTATCCTCAGTCTCTCCATCGTTCTCAGCTCCTTCCTCCTTCTTGCTTATGCGTTTTTTAACCTCTGGCATTTTCCCTGCGCGAGCATCCCTAACCAGCTGGAGTTTCTGCTGCAACTCAGGATTCGAGGAGATCAGTTTGTGTTTCTCCACTTTTTCCCTCAGGTAATCCTCATTGACGAGACGCAAACGAATGCAGTCTAGCAAACCTGGCAGCTCTTTCTCTCTGCTCTCTACGTCCCGGGATACCCAGTTCATCAAAGCCTCGAACACCGCCTCTTCTGTCTCTACGCTCAGATTGTCGTTTGCTAAAATGGCTGCCAACTCACTGGGGAGCAGCTGGAGGAAGTCCTCATCTCTGGATATGAGATGGAAACGCTCGCAGGCAAAATTTCGAGCAGAGATGGCCAGTCTGGGACAGTCCAACATCAGGCCGAGCCTGAATACGGCCAAACAGTTGCTAAGGCTCAGGCGCTTCTGTAGGAAAGATACACAAACAGTGAAAATGGAAGGGATCTGGTACACATTAGCCACTGCAAAGATGTCTTGGACATTGTGCTCTGTCACGTTGATTTTGGACGTGTACAGGTATTTGAGGATCAGACCCATGACACCTGGTTCCACATCCTCCAAGACAACCTCTTTCTTTTTGCTCTCGTCGAGGTCCGATAGAAAGATAGAGCGGAAGTACGAGCTGCAGGCACATAAGACCAGCCGGTGGCAAGGGAACTCCTTGTCTTTGACTTTCAGCACACAGTCGACCAGTTTGTCATTCTCCAGCAGGTCGTAAAGGCCGTCCTGGAGCAACGTCTGCTGGTACACCCTGGGCTCGTCCATTGGGTTTATCGGTACAGCCATTCTTCCTGACAAGGGTAGTTTGAGCTGCCTTGCGGGGGCTTCAAATCCAAAAAAGAAAAAGGTGTATAATCTATGTGACAGAGCAGTTCTAGTTTCTAGCCTGGAAAGAGAAATCAGAGGACGGTCGGTCTGATGTTAACCCACAACAGCTGAACTCTGGGACGGCCCTTTTCCTCAGCTGTCCTGAACCTTCAACTGAGCTCCAACTACCAGGTTATTTATAGTCTGGGTGCTCCGTGTGGAGCTGTGGGCTACAGGCTAGAAATGCAATATCCACCCTTCAAAACCCACCCCATGCCAGTCCTCAGGATCACACACCCGGTATAACAAAGATGACACATGGGATATGTGTCCTCCCTGACAGCAGACGGTTCTAGAGGCTGCCCTCTGGTGTCTCTGCCACTGAGTCATCAGAGCAACTTTATCTTACTCCATGTTTCTACATTTACATGATGTGAACTCAGCTGAGCTCACACAGCCTCGAAGATGCTGTGATTCAATTAAATAGCATTCTTCAAACAATTACACAACAGAGGAACGGCGCAACTGAAGACATTTTTCAAATTCATGATCCAAATAAAAGGCTTGGACGTATTTTATATTTTCTGTCATTTTCAAAAAAATCTCATTGAAGCACTTAAGACAACAATGAATTATTGCTTCTGATGCAGGACATTTCTGTTTTGTCCTCTAAAGGAACCATGAAAACACACCATGCTAGTCTTATTGTCCAGGTAGTGATTCACCACAGGTGGCACCGGAGGTGTTCATTCTAATGGATGGCGGGGAGAGTTTCAAGCATGGAGCCATCGAACAAGAGCGAAGCTGCTGCCTGCTGTTTCAAAGCGAACAGAAATAACCACTGACAGGACTCACCAGTGACTCATCGACAGTAAAGGACCCGTACTCTCATTTAAACAGCTGCATCAGAAAGGAAAAGTACAGCACATTTTTTTAACATTTATTTTCTGCATTATTGAAACATGTTTCATTATAAATATCAATTTTCTCACCCATACATTTTTAACATGTGTGATGGTGGTGGTTTGGGGTCACCATTAGTATCTCCTGGGCAGTTTTCATACTCCATTACATTAGGCTATGGGTTAATATTTATTTGCGACTGGCTGCTAAGTATCCATTGATTCCTGATAAAGGACATCAAACTAAGTTAACTGCTGCACACCAGCCATTTTTATTTCATACTGCAAGCTCACCACAAGATGGCGACTAATGCACAAGCTGCAAACAGGCTACACTGTCCCTCTGGATTTCATGATAGTCTGGAAGTCATCCCATAAGACGATCTCATCTCACTCCATTTTTGGTATTTATCTTATGGCCTCAGTCAACAGTCCTACAGGATTGTGAAGTCTTCATTTCCATTCAAGGATGATGACACAGCTGTAAAGTTAAATAGTTACAGTTTTAAAAATTCTGTCAAATTGCTTTTTCTTTGTCAACCATGTTATGTCTAGAGACTTTTTAAATATTGGTTGACTTCACAGTTAATCTTGGTTCCTTCATCAGCAGAAGCATCCATTCACAATTCACTTTAAAAATAAATTGGCATCCTTCTTTAATCGCACTACTCTGCTTTTTCCTTGCTGGGATCTGCGATGGGCTGAGCAGAGGCAGGTGCAGCTGCAGCATCAGCTGGACTAGAGTTGGCATCGGAAGGGGGATCAGGATCGTCAATAAGGGCCTGCCTCCTCTCTCTCTCCTTTATCATTTGGATCAGGCAGTAGGTCACAAACATGACAGTGATGGTGGTTATAGGGAAGCCTGGGAAGGTAGGAATAAAAAACTTAAGTGAAATTTGGTTGTTCAAGGAATGAAAACGCCTTTAAAACAAAAATCACCTTTGAGAAGGAGTCGTTTGGTGACCAACTTGGCAAAGTCCAAACTGTTTAAGGCCAGAATGTTGAACAGCACAATGCACCAAAAGTTGATTGTATTAAAAACGGCCCTAATCCGACGGGATGTTGCTTCTGACATTGCTGCCTGTAAGTAAAACACTGTATATATAGAAGAATAATTTTGTGTGGAATTATATCTACACAATCCTGCACCAACAAACCTCAAATGAAGCAAATGGCTCCATGATGAACAACTTGGCGATCCACAGCTCAAAGTTGAGGCCAAAACAGTTAAAGAAAGCCCAGAGCAGCACCACCTGGCAGGGTCCCAGCCAGAGGATGGTGATGCCGAAGGTGCACAGTGTGGCCACCAGCTCCTCCAACACGTTATCATGTTTCCCACCCAGATAATCGTATACATACCTGCAAAAAAAAAAAAAAAAAGGGTCGCTTTGGAGATTTGTTGAGATTAATAACACTTTAATTTATCAATCTGCCTGAGAAACTCACTTGCACAGCCACTCATTGATCCCTCTGTCGAAATGGCTTTAAATGACAAAAGAAGAACAGGATTAGTTTCATTTGTATGTTGAGTACAAGGAGTGAATATGAAAGTGTGTAAATTCAACCCACGTTTCAGCAAACATGTAGAGCATAGTGATGCATTTCGGTGGTTTGGGGGGGTCGAGATGATCTAATCTGGACGCTGTGTTGATGACTCCAAACATAACAGCTGATTTTACCCAATCGTACACCAAGTTAATGTAAGCAAGGCCCACTGGGAAAAAACATTCGCACACATACGGAGTCAACAGTTGGTCATCACTGTCCAAGATTTAAAACATTAATGGGGGATGCAGCAGACCTAGCGCCCAATCCGAGAGGTGCTTCAACAGTTTCATGTCAGTGGGGATGGTCAGGATGTACATGAAATGGAAGAGGACGTCCACTACGATGATGACTCCCAGGTGAACCAGCCCCTGCACACGGATATTCCACATCTCCCACTCTTTCCTGGTCAGATCTGACTTGTTAGCCTGCAGGAGCAGCACACACACACACACACACAGACACAAACACACACACACACACACACACACACACCACCAATTGGTAGTTGTTGAAGAACAGTGGTCAAATGTAACGTCTCAAGTACAGTAGTTTGTTCTAGTAGTTTCTTTTGTTGAAACTACTAGAAACTACTTTTGTTCCAGTAGTTTCTTTTGTTTTTTCCCCTCTCATGTCAATAATACTCCTACTATGCTAATGTTCAATTAATGCATAAAAATGATATGAAAACTACTCGTTATCATTATGTAGTAGATAATAAAAGGACATCTGAAATAATCTTGTATCACATGATACAAGAATCTTGTATCACAAGATTATTTCATAGCCAGTTACTGTATAGCTAGTTGGGTAAAATAAGAAAGCGACAGTGAAGATGTCACTTTGGCATCACTTGCGCCAATTTTTTTTACATTTGTTTGACAAATAAATAGTCCTCAGTTTAATATTAGATGAAAATAATAATTAGGTTCAGTCTGAGACATAATAATAAACCAGTTTACCTCCTTGGGCTTATTATTCACATGAAACATAGCAAATTCTTTGGCTTGTCTAACCATAATCCAGACATAGACAAACAGTAAAAAAAATAATGCAAATATTCTCATTAAAGTCTGTCAACAAGGTTGTGAACCACTGCTGTATGAATAAATATTTAATTTAGGGAACTAAGGTCCAACAATCCCTGACAATAATTCAACTCACCTGAACATGAAACTTATCAAAGGTCATGATGGGCCCAAAATAGAAGAAAGGGAGGTAGAAGTTGTATTTGAGCAGCTCCAGGATGCTGTAGCTTCCATCTTTCCTCTCACAGTTTTCCAGAGCAAAGCTCATACAGCGCATTATAGTAAAGCCACAGCCTCCATAGAAGAGAACATGACGCAGGTCAAAGTCTCCCTCCACAAAACCTGCCTGCGAGTTGGAAAATAAAGCCAGAAGACAAGATGAGGAAAGACAGCCAACATGGCAATTAACAGTCACAAGTGTTGTGATGTAAATTAATTTAAGCTTTGACAGTTTACCTGCCAGGATACGAATGGTTCACACTTGAATGTGGCGAGGGTGCAGAGACCCGTGACGAAGCAAAGCCAGCGTATTTTCATCAGGGAGATGCTGTAGAGGAGGATACAGTGGGACAGGATGAGGCTGACGTAGGTCCAGCCCATACTGGTCCACACGGCCAGCAGCCCGTAAACCAGGTACACCAAAGACCTGTACTGTGGGAAAGAAATGAAGCGTTACAACCCAAACAGTAATGAACACAAAATAATGGAATGAAGCACATTTACCAACCCTAAACTTAAATTGAGCAAAAGTTGTACTCTATTTGAGTATTTCTGTTTTATCGTACCTCACAAGATCAAATAAGTTTAATAATAGACCTAAATATGTAATAAATAGAGTACTTAGAATTGTACTTTATTTTCAGTAAAATGTCCTTTGCATTTTTGCATATATACAATATTGCTAAATATTTTTTTGTACTAATTATATTAACATTGTTGGAAGAGGCATTAAATTGATCTTTAAAATGCTAACTTTTATGACAAGAATTTATTGACAAATAATAGCAGCATTTGCTGTTAAAAAAAGACTCTATAAACCTTTACATTTTAATTGGAGGTTTAAATTTTGATGTTTAAAGCCCTTGACAAAGACACTCTGCTGATGTGACACGTGATCCAGTGACAGGGTCAAACTGTCATAAATGATTCAGCTAAAAATAGAGCTGCATTTCCATGTGTTCTCTCCTTCATTCTTCAGTCATTTATCCCTCCTCCTTCCACCTGGTCCCATTTGTCATCTGCTGTTTAGCTAATAATAAAAAGTAAATGTGCTATGTTGTAAAAATAAGTAGTGACAAAGGGGATTTTAAATGTCAGAAAGTATTCATAGCAACACAACACATCACCTCTTCTACTTCACTTCATGCTTGTTCAGTGATTTGTTCAAACATGAGGTAACTTTAATTTATTTTTTGCTGCATCAGCTCACTCAGTTAATCAATCGATCGATCAGTAGAAGCACCTGTGGAGCTAGCATGGAGCAGATCTTAGCGAACAACACATGACCAGTCAGCGCAAAAAGGATGTGCTCTCTGAATCTGGAAAACCACATCATCCACTCAAAATCTGCTGTATCCTGTGGGTGAAGGAGTCAAAATTAGAAATAAAAATTAAATTAGAAACAATTTTACATCGATGTCTTGACACGCAATTATTCTGGTTTCACCATTTTCCTCCCAAAGTATGACCATCCTGGCTTCACGCTTGTTTTGAAGGCCTTTCGGTTTGCATTGGCTGGAAATAGGAAGAGGAAATAAGAGAGACTAAATGAATCATATGAAAAAATTGCACATCACACATTTTCTTTTCACATTCAACATTTATTCCTGTCCTTAAATGTAACAAAATGAAGCCATGAAACTGCTAATAACTGCAGAGCAAACAACATAAATTTCCTCTTGTCCACTGTGGTATTAATACCGACATCTGATCTGGGGAGTATGGCTCAGGGCAACACTTGGAAGGTATGGACTGCACATTGTGCTTTATGAATCTGTGCAATGTAACCCATCCAGTCACTGATTTCTTAAAAAAAAGACTTAATATGTTCACATTGTTGCATGTGCATATATAAAAATGACTATGAATGTAAATAAGAACAGTAATTATTTAATTACTGGACTTTATGGACATGGTTAAAACTGTTGAATTAACTTTGAATTGTATTTTCAGTCATAATCTGGGATAAAAAAATTCTTTTAAAAATATACTCAATCAGGGATGAGTATATCAGCTCTTTCATAACAGCAATTTATCACATAGAATATATCTACATCTATAAACATCAGTATTCATTAGAATCATAAGTATTCACTATAAGAAACTGCAGGATAGAAATGCAAACACAAGATTGCGTGCAGACCAAGGCTGTTCCTGCGATCCTCCACTCATTCATTACTCACTATACATGAGAAAATCATGTGTGCAGTAAATCGACTATGTCAGAGCAAACTGAACCACACAAGCACAAAACTCTCCTCTTTCTACCTGCGTCAGTTTGTGCGTCAGGTGTCATACTCACAGCTGGAGACCTCAAAGATCCAACTGGTGGCCCAGAGCATTGCCAGACACAGCACCGTGTTGTAGAAGTAGATCTCATATTTGGGAAGAGCAGCTTTAATCCCCATCTTCACAAAGACAGTCGTTGTGGAAGCTCCTGAACACACAATTTCATGACAAGTTCACAGGTGATTTGAATAGCTGGAACAGGTTTTCCTTCTATAGTGACAGAGGGTGGTGCTACGGCATATTTCAAACTGTTGTGGTCTGAAAACTAGAAATATTATATATCCTGAGGGTTCATAGTGAACATCAACTCTTCACCATGACCAAACTTCTCATGTGAACCGGCTGGATCTGTTGTGTTGTGCAGAGCAGGTGAGGACAGACAGTCACTCTGGACAGTCATGAAGCATGAACTCGGTTATTAAAACTATGGCAGCAGTGCAACAACACATTTCAGCTTGTCCATCATTCTTACATTAGATCTTTAGCATGTGAGGGTCCCCAGTTGGTCGCATGATATTAAAGTAGGGTCGTGCAGGGAGTTAATTTCACTGGCATCATGAAGAGTAAAAAAAAAAAAAATCTTGATTAAATGAACGAAAACTGTCTTCTATTTTAGTTTTGTGGTCTGTGTTATATATTTATTTACTATTTGGATCTAATAATGTCAATAATTTCAAAGTGAAGAGACTGCTGAATTTGCTGTATTATTCCCCGTTCAAATACATGGACGCGACGCAAAGTGCGTCAGTGAGCGGCCGACCCGCAGCGCGTATTGCGCAATTCCTCGCTAATCGCAATTTGGAAATCAAGCGCGCAGAGCTGCGGTGCGTTCTTTCTAAAATGTTGCTCCAAATGAAATCAAACATAGAAAATATTACATCTACTCTTAATTTTTTTTTCCCCCAACACTGGACGACCAATCAAAGCGGTTTTAATGTCATGCTGCTAATTTAATTTCAAATACTCCACTTTGGTTCCTACATAGTTCCGTCTGTGTCTCACCGGCCATGAACCTCACCGGATGTCGCTGTACCATACTACAGGTAGCAGCACACACTGCTGCTGTGTGTGTTTCCTGTTCCTCACCTTTCTCCTCCTTCCCGTCTGGTTCTGTCCAGGTGTTCTCCATAGACTGTGGATTGGCCTGAGTGGATGTTCCAGCATCAGAGGCCACACGTTTCTAGACTGGGACATGTTTTCAATGACACCTCCCGGCAGGGCTTTGACCCAGAATTTTCTGTCAATCGGCAGATAATTTACCTACCTATTTATATTTACAACGTTCCTTGTAAATATAAATAGGTAGGTAGTTTTAGGACTTTTCTATTGGCAATTAAGGCCTTTAGTTTACATACTGTAGTAATGTCCCTACAGTGAACAGAACAACAGCACTGATCCAGAACAGAGGATGGAGAATAATGTCTAACTTAAACATTTTTTAATATTGACAGACTGCAATGTTTACCTGTTATGAATATAATTGATTGAGAGACTGTTCCTTGACTGCTGGTGATCTGCCTCAACTTCTCTCTCATCACGCATTGAGTGAATGACAGGAAGTGAAAGATGGTCAGAATTTTTTTTCAAGAATCAAAACAAAACAAAACGGTATTATCCGGTTACTTATTATTTTGAATAACTGATTCTGTTCCAGAACATTAATAAGTATAACGTTTTTGGTTTCATTTTCGTTCCTGGCAAAATACAAAAAGTTTCTGGTTTTAGTTTTCGTTCCATGAACAGGTTAAAAGCCCTGCCTCCCAGTGAGGATTTTTTTTGAACTTGTTGAGTATTTAGTCATCTTGTTTATCATTGTGTCATTTAATTCCATGGATTTTGTCATTTTGAAGGTGTCCTTCTGTGGCTGATTTGGGTCAGTCTTGCTCACCTTTTAATGTCTACAAATGCGGGGTGTGATCACCCACATTGAGGCGAAGTCACAAAATGATTTGGTTTATTGGAAATATACATAAGGATATCTTAAATAAGCTGCTTCTCCACATTTGACCCATCCCTAACAGAAGCAGGCAGCCTTCTATGGACAAATCTTGGTTTAGTAACAAGGACGCGACATTTAGACTACTACTAGCGTTTTAATAAACCCACCATCTGAGGTGCTTTTATTTACTCCTCCAGCCTCGTAATGGTTCAACCCTAAATGATCTTTAGCACTTGGAGACTCTTTGGATAGTAAGTGATGGAATCTATCTTCTACAGAATGTAGGTTTTCAGAGCCCAGGAAGGCAAAGCATCACCAATCTACCTCAGTGTTTCACTAAAGTTAGGGTGTTCCTTTATTAAGAAGTATTTTAACACTGTATTAAAACTGAGGCTATATATTTTATAGCGGATGGAGATATCATTATCATACATAATAATCATTGATTTTTTTTCTTTGTCTTAAAAGCTGCCATCAGTTGCCAATTTAATCCACCCGACTCATTTGCGATTGTCAAGAAGAACAGATGATGTCTCTGCTGATGAACCATCAACACACAAACAAAGCACAGCTGCATGCTATTTTTAACAAAACACCTCTCCATTGGAGCGATTCACTTGTTCTTCTGCATAAAAGTTTTTCTCTATTTCTTTGGAACAAATCGCCTTCAAATGTATCTCTCATGTTTCCAGACGACGACAGTGCTTTGTGTGTGAGCGTGATAAAATCTGTCACAATGCCTGAGTGAGGTGTCGGCCACACATAAACACCACACAGTCATGCTCCTCAGCTTGTCCTTCAGCGGCACCTGTTGAGATACTGACCTTGAATGCAGCAATTGTGGACCTGAAGAAAGTTGCTTTAAAAAATTAATTGGAAGGAAAATAAAAATTCACATTCACATCACATTACAAAAACAATGAAAAGTCTATGTATTCTGTAGAGTACAATGGGCCGGTGGTGGGGGGTCCCTCTGACTCCCTGTGAGGGAGCTGCCACAAGCTAAAGGTGACCTGGTATATTTATACTTTGACCACTGACACAGAGGGGGTGGGACAGGAGAGTTGCAAATAAATTCTTAGCCTCACTTTAAGAGCGAGAATCACCTTGACATGATAAGTTACCTGCAGAGAGAAAACCCACCTGAACCCACTGCAGCAGCGATAAAGTAGCATTACAATGTATTTTTCCCATTGTTGCTATTTTTCTTATTCCTGGTACAGGCCTGAGGCTGTTGTAATTTTGAGTCATGGTCAAACGTCTAATGCTTCACATTCTACATTGAGCTTTTAAACAAGCTGCAGCGCCGTCTGTTGTCAGCGACACTGAATAAAGGCCATGGTGTCATTAAAGATAGACGGTCACAGGACAAATTTCACAAACAACAATACTGAGTTTAGTTTATTTGAAAATGTTAGTAAGTATAAAAAATGTTGTCAACCAATATTAGCATAAAACAAGTCATTAAAGAACTGCCTGGGTGACTAGAACTAAGGTATGAGACTCTGTTAGCATTCCAAACTAATTGAGCGTTCCTGTTAAATACATTTGAGTCTCCATCTTATTGCCTCAATAATATTTTTTTTTAAAAATATTCAATAAAAAATATAAAAAAGCAGATAAGATTAATCTGCTTTCTGTCTCTAAAATGATAGTGCTATGCTAAACTGTAAAAATGTGTATCGTCATGTTGAGAGGACCGGTTACTCCTTCCTGCTGGTTTCCTGTCCCACAAAGATGGGGTACTTGCACTCCACTTCAGACCACATCAAGGTACCATTGGCCAGATCTCGAATCACCTCTGGCAACTCACTGACCTGCAACGGGATTGTGCATATTACATTGTGTACAGATAGTTCCACTGCTGTGATATAAAACCTGTGTGTGTTAGAGCTGCAGTCCCACCTCAGCCCTGATCTGCCTCATGGAGTCACGGTCTCTCAAAGTTGCCGTGTGAGGCGTCATGTGCACCGTGTCAAAGTCGATGGTGATGCCAAATGCCACGCCGATCTCGTCTGACCGGGCGTAACGTCTCCCGATAGATCCCGAAGCGTTGTCCACTTTGTGAGACACACCGTTGTAAGTCATCGCCTCAGCTTAGGGGAAGAAACAAGCAATGCCTTAGATATCAAATGGTGTTAAATGAGAAAATCAATATTTCCACCCTTAGATATCAGTTAAATAAAGAGCTGTAGTGTGCAGTCAGCTTAAGAGGTGGTAATAGATTTTAGATTCTGATGATGAGTTTAGGTGTGTCTCCACTTTTCCACTGTTTATGCTAAGCTAAGGTAAAATAAACACTACCTGGCATCTGCTTCATATTTAACAATTAGACATAGAAATAGTGGAGCTCTTCTCATCCAACTCTTGACAGGAAAGTGAAATTGTTGTACTTCCTTATATGTCAAACTATTTCTTTAAAGTACATTCTAATAATGTGTTGAAATGTTGAAGTTAGCATCACACTCACACAGCTGGCGGACAAATGGCATAAATTCCTGATTTGGGCTCAAGGGAAGGATGGAACATTTGTATGGAGCTACGATAGCCGGAAAGCTGAAATACTGGAACGCAAATAAGTGAAATTCATTTACAATAATCAGTGAAACTATTAGAAAAAGCAAAAGATTCTCTCTCAGATCTCATTTCTTGTTTTGAAACTGTCTCACCGTCCTCTGTTCGTCCTCCTGCCGGACGTGGAACGAGTGCTCGAAGATGGAGTACATGATTCTGCCGATGCCAAAGGACGGCTCAATCACGTTGGGTACAATCTCTTCCACTGTGGGGAAAAACAGATAGTGGATTTTCCTGTTGAAGGACAGACTTCTACTCTAAAACTAACTGATTTGGTGACACCTCTTACCATGCAAAGTTTTCTGGAACCTCTTCACACTGACCATGTCTTTGGTCAGCTTAAATGTTTTGCCCCCTGTCTCAATGGTGAACTCCCTGAACAGCAGACAAGAAAACATCACCAAATGAACACATGAGTTCATAAACCTCATTGATTTTCAATCACAGCCATAAAGTACCCATTCTCACTGAGACGTTTCTCCTGATCTCCAATGAAGCATTCATCACAGGCAACCAGGTATTCCAGAACCAGCTTGGCATCTTTCTTGTAGGCTGTTCCAACTGCTCCCTTATTTGGCTCAAACTGGACAACATTTACTAATTTGTGTGAAGAAGTTAAGGAGTAAAAGAGAGGCATTGTTTTTTGCAGGCAAAAAGTATTGATTTTAATTTTCAGCAGTTCACTTTTATACTAATCTAAAAAATTATTCCTGGAAACAAGAGGTAAAACATAATAAAACAGAATTTTTACTCACAAATTAAAATCTTTACAAATAGCAAGAGTATATTAAGTAATATCTTTTTTTTAAAAGATGTATTTCTTACAATGCCATCCAGAAATATCTGAACACAGATAAAACTCTCTTTTATAAATAGATAAATAAACCAATTTTAAAATTCTTGAAAGCATGTCTGCTTGTCGTCCCTTCAGAAAGTGCAAATATTTTCATTTGACAATTGATGTTTCCTGTTTAAAGATGCGTGCTTAGAGACCATGATTTGCTTTGAAACGAATGATGATGTCTCAAAAATCCTACTTGTCAGTACACACATCACATACTCACATTTAAGTGATGATAATAATAGCATGGTTGCATTGGTAGAAAAGAAGGATATGGGCTCTTTTAGGGGTTTCTCTGCCACTAAGGCGACTTTAGTGGCTCTGGAATGACAAGAAAGGTCATAGCAGGCACGATCGGCACAGCCCACAATCTCAATCCAGCCCTGGGGAGGAAAATAATCTTAATTTGTGTGGACCGTTCCAAAATTCTTAATTAATCCATGTCAATAAAAGAGAAAATGATTTACATAGGAGGTTTTGGACTCGGCGTCCCAGCAGTCACAGGCGTAATGAGCCATCTCATTTTCCATGTGCTGACGGAAGCGCACTTTATCCCTGGACAACCCCACTTTAATTAGGTAGAGGTAGATTCTTCCAATGAAGTAGCCCAAGACTGAATTATTAATCACTCCCTGAACAAGACACAGAATTTTTTATTAATTGATGACAGTGAATCAAAAAAAAACTGAACAAATCATATTTATTTTTTCTTTTGTGCTACTTATTTTAAGAATGTCCCTCATTGAAAGTTATTAATTGATTACACGTAGCAGAGAAAAAATATGACGTTAAAAAAGTGGAAATGCTACCAAACTACAAATACCTGTAAAATGTATTCAGATAAATTTACTTTGTTACTCTGTGCAGCTGCATGCATAGATATTCAATTCAATCCAGTTTTCTGTACCAGATCAGATCATTAATGCAACATATAACATAGACAAGACAAATTATTTTTCTATATGGTATTAAGTGGGTCAAACAACAACTTTGGACTATATGCAGGAAATGCAAATATTATGTAAACTTTTAAATACATTTATTGATCATTTAAACTTAAAGGTGCATCTTAAAGTTATTTCCTTGTTCACAGTATATAATAAAAATGTTTCCCACCTGCTCCACAGCATCACCCAGTCTCATGATCTGTGCAGATTCACCACTCGTCTGAGCTTTCGAGGAGAACAACAAAATCTCCAGATCGGCCACATTCGAGAACTTAGGGTGGACCTTCTCATTTGGATCAACGAAGTGCTCAATCTCAGCCATGGTGAACTCCCTGCAAGCAGGAGAGTAATAAGTCTCCTTTTGTGGTCAATAGAAGGTCAATAGGTGCAGTGATGTGTTTGTACCTAACACGAATGAGTCCTGAGCGAGGGGAGATCTCGTTCCTGAAGGAGTTTCCGATCTGAGCAGCACCAAAGGGAAGCTTTCCTTGGTTGAACTCTAGTAAGCGTTTGAAGTTGAGGAACATTCCCTGAGCGGTTTCAGGCCTCAGATAGCTGCAAATTTACATCAAATCACGTCAACCATGTTCCAAGTGTGACATCATCATCTCCAGTGCAATGCTTCACTTTACCCTGGCATGTTCCCGCCTGGTCCGATGGATGTCTGAAACATCAGGTTGAAGGAGATGGGAGGCGTGAGGTCATTTCCTGTTGAAGGAGACTTGACGTCATATTTTATAAAGAGATTGGTCAGCTCCTGCTGGGTGTAGTTGTCCATCTATAGCAGAGAGAACAGCGTTGATATTGTCAACAGCTTCATACATGACTTTTATTGCATCCTGTTTCAAAGCGGTGATGTATTCTAATTGTCAGTGTTCGTGTACTCGTCCGTTCACCCCTCCATTGGTTAGTCCACCAAATATCTTCGCAACCATAGCAGACACAAAGATGAAACAAAAAACACATTACTCGGGCGGCAAAAGGGATGAAAATGAGATGATGACCTTGACCTTGAGAAAACTAGGTGAAGGTCAAATTTCAACTTTTGTACACTCAAGAACTGGATAAGATGGAAAGACGAGGGAGAAGGCCAGTGTGAGTAAGACCATAGATCAAAGCTAGTGTTTGATCTATTAAAGTAGGTCAGAGCACTCGCTTTGATCTTTGACCTATGCAAGTAGCTCAGGGTAAAACTTTGGATTCAGGGGTGTCGCAGGATGTTGCAATCTCTGACTACCTTGTTATTGTTTGCATTAGAGTGCTAAGAACGTGGATGTGATGCTCCCACCTGAGTGATGACGTCCTCCATCTCGGTCACCTTCTCTGCAGGACATTTCTCATCTGACATCAGTTTTTTTAAGTGAGCTGCGAAGAACCAGAGGGATTGTTTAGCAGTATTACAGCAACTCCATAAAGGAAAAGAATTTTCCACAACAACCTCAGTACATGTACATTTTCAATCAGTCAAGTCTTAATTTTCATTTTATTACGGTGTGCAGGAGCTTACCCCACCCCCACCCCCGCCATCATCCATTAATGATTTCCCCTCAGATTACAAAGAAGGTGTCAAACAGACCCAGCTAGACTATAAGTACTTCCTTTTGTCTGTTTAACAAAGCATTCAAATGAACGCAAAGGAAAAATGAGAAGAGACACAAAAAAAAACCCAGACAACTACATTATTACTTCAAGCTTGGCTTGCTTATAAAGTTCAATTTACTCTTATAATACAAAATTAAAGTAAAAATTTAGTCTTATTAAATGTGAAGCAATTTTATTTCAACTCACGGTAATTTTGTTCCTTTATATGGAAAAATTATAGTGATACTAGTTTTCAAATGGTTTTCTCAGCTTGTCTCTGAGTGGTGTATGAATATTACTATATCATTAGAAATAAAACCAGCTCATTGTATGCACAGGCGTTTACAAGAAATCCTGATAATGGAGAAACCATTCACTTCTGATCCTCACTCACACTCTGGCCTCCCCGATAAGACAGGAACAGACCTGTTTGAAAAATTCCTTTAAAACTTTCTCTGAAGAGAAAAATTCAGAAAATGAGAAAATGTCAACAAATTCTACTCAGAGAACCTGTTTGGCCTTCAGCTAATCTCGTCATTCTCCTCTGTAGGAGAGAAATATGACTCCTTCTCAGCAAATACAAAAAGAACAAAGAGGAGGGCCAAATGTAAGTGGAACCGCTTCATGTTGGGAGTCCAAACCCACCTTTAAGGAGATGATCTGCACGGTAACATTCTCCTGTTTTGGCATCTTTCACCATGTAGTCAGCAAATTTATCCACATGCCCTGAAGTCCTGAAGAGCAAACAGCCTTTAGGGCCAATCTCTTTCACCTTTTCCTGTTAAAGCAAAACTGCTGCACATCTTGTTGACTTTGCCACCACCTACTTGAGGACGGGCTCTGGGGTCAGCATGGTGCATTCGATCTCCAGGATCTGCTCCTCCTGGATGAAGTGCTGCCTCCACACCTGCAGGATGTTGTTCTTGAGGGCACAGCCCACAGGGCCGAAGTCAAAGAGGCCGCTCACACCTGAGAAACAATCAACAAATAGCCTGTGCATTGCTACATTTGAAATAATATGCTCACAGCATGGATGCTCTATGAAAACATGAATTCGCAGTGATGTAAAGCTCCAACCTCCATATAAAGCAAAAGCCTGATCGTAGAAGAATCTCCTCTTTAGGGTGTCCTCCATCTTCACTCTGTCCACTATGTCATCTTTGGGCTGTAAGGCCAGTTCCTACAGGTAAGGGTGATGTTTACATATCAGACAGATAATATGGGAAGCCTGTATAATCCAAATAATATGTATTCTACGACATCAATAGAGTGGAACAGATATCCAGCAATCTTGAGTTTCTTCACCCTTGCTTCAAGGATCTTCTTCCGAGCTCTCAACTCTGCCACAGCTTTGCTCAGCTCCTGCTCTGAGCCTCCTTTCTCCCTCAACTGATGCACCAAGTCACCCTGCAGAAAAATACCAAGCTCTTAACTCTCACATTCATTCAATTTCAATGGACACTGGTGCTTTGCTGGGTCACAGGGAGACCGGAATTGATCCCACATGGAGTTGGGTCAGAGGTAGGGCACAACATTGACACATCCTAGCTTTTCACAAGGGCTGATGGATATAAACAAAAATAATTATTTTTGGAACTAAATTCTATAGTAGGAGATGGAAGCAGAATCAGTTTTAACCCACTTAAATAAACACAAGGAATACCCGTTTGAGTTCACTTTTGTTTCCCTTGATTGCACAAATATGCACCCTGTTAATGATTTTAAAAAAGAATGACAGTAAATCATATCAGGAACCCACTCCACACTGCGATATTCTGTAAACTTGTATACTTGTCGGTGCTGCAGGAGTTTCTGCTCACCTGTTCCCTCACTGCGTCCCGCAACGGTGCCAGAACTTCCTCCATGGTGACACGTTAACACAACCCTGCAGCCAGTGGTGTCCGGCCGGCGTTCACTTTGCTTCCAACCTTCCTTTACGATCACAGAAAATAAAGGGAGGTGCATGACTTGTGGAGGAATGCGTGGATCTGTCTGAAACTAGGGCTGGCTGTTGCATCATCCAGCAAGCTCGGGGGAAAATGTGCACATATTTGCCAGAGGAATGCAAACCAAACCCATCTGTTCTTATTTACTTGAGCCTCTAATTCATACGTCTCATATACAGTAAGGTCTTATTAAATAGATAGGTTGATTATTCAGCCAAAACAAACCCACGCACACACACATGCACGCGCAATCAGTAGTAATCCTCCTCCTGATGGACCAGCTCAGCGTCTGAGTGATGTCATCGTGTGGGCTGGCGGGGCTTTACTCCACATCAACCAAGTGGAAGCTGGTGAATCTGATGTGACGTGAACGTCTCATGACGCCTCACCTGCAGAGGTGCCACCGGGGCTTCATGGTGAGTTCAGATCCCCCACCTTAAGTTTGTTTTAACGCATTAAAGGCTATGCTATCATGAACTTTAGGTTTCCCGGTATGTTAGTTCCCACAATGAGGCCGACTGGCGCCATCTAGTGGTCAAACCTTCAGGACAGAACATAGACCAGGGGTGTCACTCATTTTTCACCGAGGGACACATCTACATAATGGATGTCCTCAAAGGGCATGATGTAAATTAATGTAATGTAAAATAAACCTAAAATAAATGTTACTACTCCTTAATGTTAAATAAGTGTAAATTTATTATTCAAGCTACAAAAAAGTTGCACAGAAAAAAATGTTTGCCTGTCAGTTATAACAAATTCTTTTAATATGGCAGGATATTAAACCCACATAAGTCCATTAATCAAGGATCAAACTATCGAAGTGACTAAAGAAGAAATAACATCATACACAAGTTAGGAAATTAACTTTGCTTAAAACGTTTTTGGGAGTTAAAATAGGCTTACTGTACTGCATTGTGGGAAATGTAGTTTTGACCTATTCATTTTTCAGACACTGACATTTTCTGCTCTTCCAGCATTAACTGAGGTAGCATGTTTGTGACTCCATGTGGACTTACCTCATCACTTATGACAACCTGAAAACTTGATTGACAAGAATACAGCCGTAGGTCGGTGTCCAGTAAGTGCTGGTTGTTTTTATTGAAATTGTTATAGGGTACCTAAATCCAATCTGGGTGAAAACTGGAATGGTGGAAGCCTTGTTCCACTGATGCCATCTACCTGATTGCATGTCCTCCCTTTTAAAACATACTGACAGTCATAAAATGATAACTTGCTCATCAAAGAACCAGTCTTGTGTAAGCTTTCCACAACTGTTACATGTGATGAATAGATGATATCATGGTTAGCAGCACAAGGAGCGCTCGGAGCACCACCATAGCTTATCACAATGTAGTTTCGTCACTCTTTCTTCTGATGGATGTGCAATAAGTTTGTGGATTTATGAATTCATGGAGTGATTGGCAGACAAGTCTTTTTTTACTCTTCCACTGCAGACTTCTTGCCGGTTTCTTGTCCTTCAAAGATTGGATACTTGCTCTCCACTTCTTTCCAACTCATTGTGCCGTTGGCTAGATCCCGAACGATCTCAGGCAATTCGCTGACCTGACGGAAGCCAAACATGTTAACTAAGGAATGATCACTTCAGGCAAAATGTATACGATGGAAACACGATGGAACAAACGTGCTGTACCTCGGCCCTGATCTGCCTCATAGAGTCACGGTCTCTCAGAGTGGCCGTGTGAGGCTGCTTGTTCACCGTGTCAAAGTCGATGGTGATGCCGAACGCCACCCCAATCTCGTCTGTCCTGGCGTAGCGCCTGCCGATGGATCCTGAGGAGTCATCAACCTTGTAGGAGACACCGTTTCTGGTCATCGCCTCGGCTAATCGAGGAAAAGAGGAATTAGTGAATGATAGCAGTATGTGTTCACAACTCAGATTTCAATTAATATATTGTGCGCTTACATAATTCCCTCACAAAGGGCACAAACTCCTGGTTTGGACTCAGAGGCAGGACGGAGCATTTGTATGGAGCTACAGTGGCAGGGAAGCTGAAGTACTGTTGGAGGAAAACAGAAGCAGCCAGTCAGAACCTAGAGTAACTCATCTTAATGTCAACTATTGATTAGCTATTGAAATCTGCGACCCAGGAAGGGTCAAACGAACAAGAAAGACGCAGAAGCATAACATCTCTCAAGAGCATTCCATTATGCTAGATGGCAGTTAACACAGACAGAAGTTTCATGACTTGACGTTCATCCTGATGTTCCTATGCTACCTTGAGGATCCAGACTTACTGTTCTCTGTTCGTCGCCTTCTCTGATCTGGAATGTGTGCTCAAAGATTGTGTACATGATTCTACCGATGCCAAATGAGGGCTCGATTACATTGGGAACAACTTCTTCCACTGTGGGATGCAAAAAAAAGACAAAACCAGTTGTTAGAGGTTTCTTTTTTTCTTAAATACAAGATGATTCATTTTTACACTTAACTTAAAACAATCCAAATGAAAACATCATCTAAAAAGATAATAAAAAGGCCAAATACAATATGTAAAGACGCATCAGTCGTGCTGAAACCTCACCATGCAGTGTCTGCTGGAATCGCTTCACACTGACCATGTCCTTTGTGAGTTTGAATGTCTTGCCTTCTGTGTCAATGGTGAACTCTCTGAAGAGTTAAAAAAAAAAAAAGATGCTGACGCTGCACGAAAGGACAAAATCACATGGCACCAGTATATGACTACAATTAATAGTTCTTACCCGGTCTCATTCAGCAGCTTCTCCTGCTCTGTAATGAAGCATTCATCACACACAGACAGATATTCCATGGCAAGCTTAGCATCCTTCTTATACACCTTCCCAATTGCTGCTTTGTTGGGCTCGAACTGGACGACATTCACAACTTTGTGTGGAGCAGTTAAGGAGAATAAGAGAGGCGTAGAGAAACAACTGTGTGGTTTTAATCTCTTTGATGGATCGAAGATCTTCCTCTCTAGTGTTAGGTAATTCTGCAGTTTGAGGATATGGGTTCTTTCAGAAGCTTCGTAGCCACCAGAGGGACCTTCGTCGCTTGTGAGTGGCATTTCAGATCATAGCAAGACCTGTCAGCACAGCCCACAATCTCAATCCAGCCCTGTCAAGGACAAGGAGCAGCTCAAGAATAGCATGAAAAGTGAGACGGGCAAAAAGGGATGAGGAAATGTGAAAGCACCTACATAGGATGTTTTGGTTTCAGCATCCCAGCAGTCGCAGGCGTAGTGAGCCATCTCGTTGTCCATGTGCTGTCGAAAGCGAAGCTTGTCTTTGGCAACACCTACTTTAGTAAGATAGAGGTAGATCCTCCCAATGAAATATCCTAGGACGGAGTTATTGATCACCCCCTGAATGAGAAAGAATGTAAGAATTAACAAAATAAAATTTCTGAGAAATTTGTAAAATCTGTTTCTGTAAATATTAACTACAAAATAGACAACCAATGAACTTTACACAATCGTGGAAGTAGATGTGATTCCCACCTGCTCCACAGCATCACCCAGCTTCATGGTTTGTGCAGATTGGCCGCTGGTCTGAGCCTTGGAAGAGTATAACATGATATCCAGATCGGCTACGTCGGAGAACTTAGGGTGGACTTTCTCGTTTGGATCCACAAAGTGCTCAATCTCAGCCATGGTGAACTCCCTGCAAGCAGGAGAGGAATAAGTCTCCCTGTGTAGTCAATAGAAGGTCAATAGGTGCAGTGATGTGTTTGTACCTAACACGAATAAGTCCTGAGCGAGGGGAGATCTCGTTCCTGAAGGAGTTTCCGATCTGAGCAGCGGCGAAGGGCAGTTTTCCCTGATTGAACTCCAATAGACGCTTGAAGTTGAGGAAGATTCCCTGAGCAGTTTCAGGCCTCAGATAGCTGCAAATTTACATCAAATCACATCAACCATGTTCCAAATGTGACATCATCATCTCCAGTGCCATGCTTCACTTTACCCTGGCATGTTCCCGCCTGGTCCGATGGATGTCTGAAACATCAGGTTGAAGGAGATGGGAGGCGAGAGGTCATTTCCTGTGGTGGGAGACTTGACGTTGTATTTCACAAAGAGATCGGTCAGTTCCTGCTGGGTGTAGTTGTCCATCTGAAAATATTAAGAAAGTAATATTAATAACAAGCAAAGTGATCTTTAGAAGGATTGCAAAGAAATCCTTCATCGAGGTCCTTCTTCTCTTTTTTCACAGTAATTTTCCCAGCAAACATTTCAAATTTGTACTGGTTCCAGCTTCTTAAATGTAAGTTTTTTGAAGCTCTGCTCTCAGTCGAAGCTGACCTGAGTGATGACTCCTTCCATCTCAGCCTTCTTCTCTGCTGTACACTTCTTATCAGACATCAGCTTCTGGAGATGAGCTGTAAGATATAGTGAGATAGAATTAATTTTGCGAACACCTCTGACTTAATAATTAGTGGCGCATCGGAAACGAAAAGAGCGTAATTTAACTCCCTGCAGCCAAAAGACAAACTCTTAGATAATCAGCAGGACACACTTATTTTTAGAGGTGATCTGAGATGTCAAAAAGCCAACTTTGTGTCATTCACAGGTAATGTGACACTGTCGAGTCCCGTCATGTCCTTCCATTAGTGTGCATTGCTATGACAGTTCTGCGTGGTTGGTACTGGTCGAGCAGCTTCCATTCTCCCTCAGGCACAAAGTGAACCTCTGACCTCGATCAACCAGCAGCGGTGGCGACTGACAACAAGTCTCGACTGTGGCCATCTGGTGTCTGCTGAATCCCATGACTTACGTAAATAAAAAACTCACACACACCTCTGCTGGAGGTGCTTTCAGGATGACTGTACGATACAGGAAGCCAAACTTCTAAATACGTTAGTTGGACATAGAAGCGGCTCACCTTTGAGGAGATGATCAGCCCTGAAGCATTCACCGTTCTTCAAATCCTTTACCATGTAGTCTGCAAATTTTTCCACATGTCCTGATGTCCTAAAGCAAAAATAATCAAATAAGGCACGTTATAAGAATCGTTATAAATAGGAATTAGTAGTATTTAACTCCGTTTAAATGATGTATCTGCAACCGGGCTATGGAAGGCTGCTAGAATCACAGTTTCCATGCATAAAATTGCAGAATCAATTTGTGCCCGTTAACAAAAACCCACAGTTCAGCACATTGGAGCCGACTCTAGGAACCACCGGGCGCCCTCTACAGCATTGTTCAATCTGATACAACTATTAACATCGGTTTCGCACCTATAACAGACTGATATGAGAGAAGTCTGTGTAGGCTCTCACTCATCCGGGTTACGGATATCCAAAATTATTTAAATCAATCCACTGGACTTTGAGAACGTTCCTTGAAGATGTTGCACCTCTCACCCAAGATATACAGTAATAGTGAGTTCTGGTGGTGGTTGAGGCAACATCTGCCATCACCAGAACTGAAGAAGCCTCTCGAGAGGTGAAACGTCTTCAAGAAACTTTATTTAAGTCCAGTGGATTGACTTAAAAAACTTTGGATGATTTGAGAGGACTAAGAAGGCTCCTACGTGATGTCAGCACATGTGTAGCTCTGCAACACTTCTGTATCGTTGCACATGATCATTACAGACCACCTACTTGAGGACGGGCTCTGGGGTCAGCATGGTGCATTCAACTTCCAGGATCTGCTCTTCCTGGATGAAGTGCTGCCTCCAAACCTGCAGGATGTTGTTCTTGAGGGCACAGCCCACAGGGCCGAAGTCAAAGAGGCCGCTCACACCTGAGAAGTAATACTGCATGGTAACAGAACGCTTAAAGGGGATGTATAAAAACTTACATCCACCTTTTAAAATCCTTTTTTTCTTAATTAAGTCTCACCTCCATAGATGGCAAAGGCCTGGTCGTAAAAGAATCTCCTCTTGAGGGTATCCTCCATCTTGACCCTGTCGACAATGTCATCTTTGGGTTGTAACGATAATTCCTGTATATATGAGAATTATAATTAGATTTTTCAAGATATGTTTTTTTGAAAATACAGTACGTTCCAAAAAAATTCCTTTTCCTGGAGATGTCAAACCTCTGACTGATTCATATACTTTAAAATCAGCCCCATGTTCGCAAGATGTAACATCTTTGAAATCCATCAGAGCACATCCCTGATTCAAGCCTGCCACAAACTCTTCACATTTCCCAATCTGGATGTCAATGTGGTGTTTTTGCACCAGTAAACATATGTTTGTGAATACACCCTACAAATACTAATCAGTGTATAATCAATATCAAAGCACAGCCTGATGAGTTATGGGACAAGTCAGAAATGTGATGACAACAAAACGCAAATCCAATTTTTCCGTGAAGTTAGACCTGATTGAACATTTAAAGTTTGATACAACATAGAGAACTCGAGTAGAATAAAAGCAAACCAATAGTTTAGCTCCACCGACCTTAGCCTCCAGATTTCTCTTCCTTGCTTTCAGTTCAGCAACAGCTTTAGTGACGTCCACATCTGGGGCTCCATCCTGCTTCAACTTGCGCACAAGCTCCCCCTAAAACACAGAACAGAAACTTTTAATTCTTACATGCTAACAATGTCATCAGCTGATTATTATTATTATTATTATGATTATTACTGCTATTGAATCAGATTGAACCCGGCCTCTCCTCTCAACCCCGCCCTGTCCACAGACGCCTGCTGCGGCAGCAGCACTGAAACGTGGCAAAGGGCGCAGACATGACTGCTTGCCAGGTAGCAGTTAGCATCTAGCTAGCAGGCGACGTCCGTATTCATTCATTGACAGCTTCATATATGCATCCAGTACGATTAGCGGGTCAAGCTAACATGCTAACCGGGACTGAGTGCAGAGCAATAAATGGTTATCTAATCTTAAACAAACAGGCTGCATCATTTTCAAACGCAAGAACAAGTGTTACCTGTTCTTTGACCGCCAGCCTCAACGGGGCGAGAATCGTCTCTATGTCGCCGTCCATGGTTTGTCCTTCCGCCAGCTGCAGCCACAGGCTTTTCTGCTTCTTCTTACTCAAGCAGGGCGACGTTGAAAACGGCCTGTTTAGGGGCGGGTAGCGTGGCGACTGCGGAACCAACCGGACCGTGGACACCGGGCAGATGTAAGCGAGCTCAGCACTAGCCCTCAGCAGTGCTGATTTTGCGCTGCGAAGCATGGACCGACGAAACGCGAGAAGGGAATGATGAAATCCGGAGAATTGAGTAAACTCGATCTATGCGCAGGTCAAGCACTTTCGCTTCACTATGTAGAGACGTGTCGGCAGATTCGTTATAAAATAAAATAACATAAAATAACATAAATTTTTTGTCTATATTTCATTCAATCATTCATTTATTCATTCACTCATTCATTCATCTTCTTGACTTCTTGATTCTAGTACATACAATTTTATGAACTAAAATCATAACCTAAATATAATGAAAAATGTTTAAAAAATACTGTAATTTCCAGAATGATCCATTGTGGTTTGGTTTTATTTTGACTAAGTATTTCAATTTTTTCTACTTTTAAATGTGACTTTTATTAAAAGAAAAAAAAATCTTATTTCATATTTTTGACACTGATTCAGTCTGTAAATCTCTCTTCTCTAGCTTACTGTTTTGCTGTTGTTTTTGACACTATTTAAAATGGGTGTCCATAGACTGATGGCACAATCAATAATCTTGTTATAGTCCAAATGTACAGTATCTTGAGTTTGTATAGGAATTTCTGACAATGGGATCTAATGAGCTGTAATTTCGTATTCAAACAAGAATCAGTGCAGTCACAGACTGCAAAATCCCACGACACCCCTGAATTCAAAATTTTACCCTGACCTACTTGCATATGTCAAAGATCAAAGCTAATACTCTGAACTACTTTCATAGGTCAAAGCAGTAGCTTTAATCTACGGTCTTACTCACACTGGCCTTCTCCCTCGTCTTTCTATCTTATCCAGTTCCTGAGTGTACAGAAGTTAAATTTTGACCTTGACCTAGTTTTCTCAAGGTTAAGATCATCATCTCAGTTTCATACCCTTTGCCGCCTGAGTAATGTGCCTTTTGTTTCATCTTTCTATCTGCAACAGTTGCAAGGATATGTGGTAGACTAACTAACTTGACGGACTGACGGACGGACCAATGGACGAACACACAAACACTGACAATTACAATACATCACTGCTTTGAAGTGGGATGTAATGACATTCCCTATTGTGCAACTGTTAAAAACTCAAATTGCAACTTTAATCACTGTCTTAATAATAAAGCTGTTTTCATAAATTATCCTCCAACAGTGAGTCCTATAATGGTTTTACCAGAATTAGCTTTCCGCATACAAAAAGAAGTCAATTACAGTATTCCTGTCATAAGCCAAATACCAGACACTCCACACATTCACAAGAATAAAATGTCAGCATCTCAACCTTATTAAAAACTGTCCTGATTTAGCAGACAATTGACCATGTTTGGCATTCACTGTTTCAGTCAATGTAATAACATCACTGAAGGCATGTCGTGACATTTGATAAATGATGACTTCTTTCTAAAGGTCTTTTTGGTCAGTACTCACATCAAAAGTTAGCACACGTCTGTTTTTTGAGTCGCTTCACAGTGAACATCTTCAAGTAGCCATGTTGGATTATTTACTTAATAAATTCTACTCTTATTTTTTTAAATTCCACTGATCAAATATACCTTTTTGCAGGCAGACATTTTGAATTTTCAGATGAAAAACAGATATTAGTCATAATGCTAGCAAATGTTTTCTTCATGTACTGAGCATTCTCAGTAAAAACAATACCAGGAACCTGAAAATGAAGTGCCTAGATGGGATTCAGGAATCATTAATCTTATTATTCACCCTGGTACCTTACCTACTTTCATGTGTCGATATCAAAATAATGAATCACTTTTTATCAAACAGTGAATATGTTTGGTGAAGCTGAAAAGATAATGAAAAAGGTAAATCAATAGATTTCCAAGCACTAGAAAGGCTCATTAATCAAATGCAATCAAATGAAAATGACAGTCTTCTCCTCCTCTTTTAAGGCCAAATATAAAAAGGCCTCATAAACCATGAGAATTTATCAGTGTGCATTTTAATGTAGGAATTCAGTTTGCAACAAAATATAGACAAATCATTATGTAGTTTGTTTCATGAGTCCATACATTACTATGAGGGAAAATAGCCTCCAGCTAATTTCGATTCATTCCACAAGGTGGCATCAAAGGAATACCAATGATTTCTACAAAGACAACTCTTGCCACTAAAGTACACTACAGAGTTTGAGTAAATGGATTTGTGGTGTAATAGATGGTGAGTTAACAATCTAACCAGGGTTTTAAAAACGAGGTTCCACAAACAAGACAAATGTATTCATGTTATATTTGAGACGATTCTGTTGCACAAAGCATAGTTAATACACAGTTTGTTGATTGGCAACATTATAGGATCATGCTGATCAACACACACACGCACGCACACACACACACCCACACACGCACGCACACACACACGCACACACAATAGTCATTTGCAACCATTGGCTTCAAATTGTAAGACCACAGCAGAATCTTTCCTCAAACTGTGTCCCTGTATGGGCCTCACCATGTCATTGCTTACGTGGTGTGGAGCTCAAAGGTTCAGCATTTTGAAGAAACAATGTGAAAGAGGCCTATGCAGAGAGAGAGAGAGAGGGAGAGAGAGAAGATTTCGATTCCTTTCTGAACTACCCCCATACAGTATTCATAAAACATTCAAGGGCCCCACTGTCTGACATCACTCCAGATGTATCTGAACAGAGTTCATCTGTGTCTTATCAAAGAAAAAATCAAGACCACATTTATTTTAAATATTCATCGACTGTAACGTATTACTCGTGGATGGTGCTATTCACGTCCCTCACATAAAGGATTGCCAGAGACCAACAATATTTGATATCAATGATGGTGAAGCACTCACCATTCTATAGTGACTTGAAGTGGTCCATTATGATGTGTGGATCTGTTGATACTCACCTTTCTCTGAGTCAACAAGTAGGTGAGGACATGTTGTGAGTGCTTCACTCGGTGTAGTATCTTCTAGTATATGACACCAAATTCATTCTGCTTGTGGTCTTATCACTTCACAGCTAAATTAAAGTTGAAAGAAAAGTACCCACAACTGACATAACATTTTGCTTGCGAGAGAGGGAGAAACTCTATATGAGAGCCCAAGTTTTGCTGCTTATCCAAGTTGATTATTTCATTTTTTTACGCCAGATTTGTAGATTGCAATTATAACTTTACTAATGCAATGATCTAATCTTAATCATCATCTCTATATTGACAACTCCTGTTATGTAATCGCTGTTTTCTTTGTTTCTGAATGCTCATCAGTTAATGTTAGTCCTTAACTTTCTGTTGCAGCTGGTTTTCTGCCTTGCCAATGAGGAAAAGCCGCCATCAATGTAGGAAACAACATTAGAGTGAAAGTCAAGTTGTGTTGTTTTTTTACACATGTTGTTAAAAACACCTTTTACATAAATGTCATGTGATCGATTTTTAATGTAAAACATGGATTGCAGCCAATTTGAACTAATCACGAAGATAACACCATCTGGACGCATGCATAAAGCACTATTACCAGACATGAGGCAGCAGCATCCGTTAATGGAATATAACTGATTTATTAGAGACAAGAAAATTATTCATCCACCATTTACAAAGCCATTAGTTACAACTTTGTAAAGACTGCCTGGCCTGTTTGCAGTTTATGAATGCATAATCAAAATATCATCTGTTTAATATACAGTATTTAATGACTCTAAACTCCAGATGTTTGCAGATGCACAGATTAATTATCCAAACAGTCAGTGGTTTCTTTTTCTCCTTGAGGTACTCATTTATCATGAAGTGACCAAGCTGTGCTTACAAGCTAACTCAGCGTCGTGTAATTTCAGGTGGTCACGCAATCTTGGCACACACACAGAGTACATTAGACAAGATAGGTGCTGAGGAGTGATTGTGATCGCTCTAAGTAGCTCAGGGACCTGAACTGTGGTGTCATATGTACACATGCATTATTGTCAGCATCAGAACACAGACACTGACCCAAACTGAGAGCAGCATCATGTCTGTGTTGAGATTACATACTAATTATGAGCAGCATCAACAGATGACAGCCTGCACTTACTGTTGTTTTCCTTCTGTCCATATGTCATACATTTGAGTCTCAGGTGAGGTCATTCGGGGCTGTGCGAGCATCGGCGCCATTGAAGTGACAGCGAAGGAGAACAGGGGTGAATACTCAGACACATCACTGTTGGCAATTGACCAGAAAACCACTTTATCTGCCCTGTTGTTATTCTACAGTCCACTGAGGTTGAAATACCACGAACAATGCCTGTTTATCAATGCATGTGGAGGCTGTGGATGTCTGGTGCACAGGGGGATATCATTTCAAAGCATGGGGTATTAGCAGCATGATGTAGATTGTGGGATACTAATTGTATAGATGAACTCTCAGCCTGCGAAGACAACTGCTGGTAAAAATATCTAGATACATATTAATCTGTGTCACAGATTCAAGTCCATTTCAAAATAAGCTATAAAGTTAAAGAAATTACTAATTAGTCTATAAATAGATGGAGGGGATTCTATGTAAGAATGATACTGTATATATTAATTGGACATAAAACCAAAATAAAATGTAACCCTATTTCAATAGTAATGCATATTTACAGTCTGGACCTTGTCAGGCTTGTGCAAAAATATATTAAATAATCATTCATTAATCTTCATTAAGGTTAAATATTGTCAAATAATCACAGTATTGATTCAGAGCCAAGTCGGCCCTGATTAATGTCATTGTGTATTGCCATCTTGTGTCTTGATAATTCTTAGCATAAAGAAAAGGTAATCCTTAACTAATAAAATGGCCTATTATTGCCTTCCTGATACAACACAACAAGGCCAGTGCCGAGTTGGTCCAAGGTTTACCCAGCAGTTGGGGTTAAATTGAAGCTATTTTTGGCGTTTTCAATGCAAACTTTTTAAGAAGTATATAACCACTGGGTGTATCACTCAAACAATCTTTATTGTGTTTCTATACTGTATTTCTGTCCTGATTCTTGTGCAGCACTGATGCATGAACTCCTTCATGCATGCAGCGGTGCAGTAAATATGGCATGCACTGCATTCACATTCATGCACCCTGCCATGCGTGAATATGAATGCAGTATGTGTGCATCAGAGCCTGTATTTTAGGTTAACGCTGCCAGTTTGGAAAAAATCAATTATTATCTAAATCTTTTTTTTTCTTTCCTCCCATCTTATTACTGATTTAATTGCATCCACTGCCTTATGCGAGCCTGTTAATGCTCAAATGTGACATTTCACTGGGAAATAACCAATCAATACAGGGGCATTTCCCCCGGGGGAAAAGATTCTAGCGACACCCATGTTAGTCAGTAACTCTAAAATCCTGTATGTCATTAAATATTAACTTCCCCAACAATTTCTGGACAAGTCCGGAAGCACAGCCTCAATTCTTCTTATTTTTTTTCTTTTCTTTTCTGGAACTACTACTATTCTGTAACCTGCATGAAATAATAACCATCCACCGCTCGCTGTTGGATGGTTTTACGCGCGGACTAAAGAGGATTGTAGAAAGTGTGTTGTTGTAGTTGAGCTTGCATGGCCCTCTATGGCAGGAGGACGGTCGCCATCTCTGGGTAAACACTGTAAAACCGTATCACGCAGCAGATATTGTAGTGTGAGGAGGGAAGCCGGAGCAGCAGCAGCAGCAGCAGCAGCAGCAGCAGGCGGGGTGCTATGCTGCCCCCAACAACCACAGCGGACGCACTTGAACGCAGGACTGACGCGTTGTTTGTCTCCTGCAAGTCGGACTGTCATCTCAGATGCTGGACCGCTCGCTCCTCTTCTTCTCGTTGACATTTTGTCCTTTTGGTAGTCTTCGGGGGGAATGCATGCGACTGATGTGGGATTTTAATGCCGCACGCAGCGGACGCTGTAGCCTGCGCACAGCCGGGGGACTGTAGTACGCTTTGGTAATGTTTGCCAGGGAATAAAACGGTGTAGCCGAAGGTGCATAACATCTCGTTTCCATGGACAACACGTCCATAATAACACAGGTTGCAAATCCGAAAGAGGAGGAGAGCATTTCTTCAAGTCATGATAAAGGTAAGACGCGCAGAAAAACGCGGGTGTTTTTTTTTTTTTTTTTTTTTAATTATTATTTTGACGCGTTTGTTTTATATTTCTTTTTATTATAATATTTATTTCTTTTTATTTTTTTTTACTAACAGTTCTGTTTTATCGATTCATATTTCTGCAGCCGTCAGTGCAGAAATATATCCGGCTCAGGACTGCAAAAGCAAAGCCTGGAGTATCGACGCTAAAACCTCCATTGTTCGGCTGAAGCGGAGAAACATTAGGAACCAAATGCCAGATGATAAAGCATATATTATCTTAGGAGTGCGTAACCTATCACCAGGATATTTATTCACTTAAAAGAGGATATATTAGAAATATAACAAATTTTACGACTTTAGAAATAGCATATTTTTTGTAATAAACAGTGTGGAGAGAGCTTGTTTTACTACAGGGGGCGGGTACTCTAATCCTTTCCCCTTGCTCTGCCTGACGTCCCTGTGCGCATTAGTGGGACTGAAATGCCTGGTGTACTAACAATAACAAACAGCAGCAAAGGTCAGGCTTCATAATCAACAGTTTGGCCGTGAAAGCTGACAATTTCAAAATATGAAGAAGCAACACGTTCAAGTGTGCAGGTGTTTGCAGACGGGTTGTGTTTTTACGCGTCTATTAAGACAAAAAGTAAAGTGTAGTAACGCAGAGGCCTGTGTAGTTTAATTCACATGATGTGTGCTTCATCTCAACAGCAGGGACGACACTGATAATATATTGTCCTTCATCATCCTTGTATAGTACTTGACAATAACAAAATTAGAACCAATAGCCAACAATTGATGATCATAGAAATCTGCCTGAAGTGTTTCAGCAGTATTGCAACATCAAGAAAGACCAATTCACTCCTACCGTTCAAATTTTCATTGAAAAGGAAAAAAAGAAAAATCTTTTCAGGGTTTTCCTCCTTCATGACATTGATTAAACATATATTTAACGCTATCCAAAAAGATGAGAAATAACTTTCAAAATTGTTTGCAAAATTATCACTATAGGTGGAACTGGGCTTTGGTGGGGACCATTTGTTGACTTTTAAACTACAATAGATCAAACTACGCATGAAAGCTGTCTTTCATGCGTAGTTTGTTTATTTCCTGATGTATTTATTGGGTGTTATCATAATGTAGAAGTTCATTTCATAAGTGATCCAGTTCATACTAGACAAAGACTGTCCATTTAGAACAGTGTCAAATTATTTTTCACAGGGGTTGAGGGTGGGTTGATATCCTCCCATCACTCATCTTCCTCCTGCTCCAGACTATCCTGCATTAATACATAGGTCTTTTACTAACAGTCATAGTCAATATATATCATCATCTCACTTGTGTACAAAGGGCCTGAAACAACAGTACAACAGTACAACAGCTGCTGTACAGATTACTGTAGGGCTGAGTGAAAACACTGTCTCTTGCTGTTTTTGCACAAGAGGCTCACCATGTGGCGATGGCATCAATGAGAAATCCCCTTCATGAGTCAGGAGCTTTCCGGTTTGCATTAATTTTTTCTGTTCAGGCTGTTGATTCTGATCTACATCCACATTACTTGAAGTCGGTGTTGTTGTGCTGTGAGTGCTGTCTGCACAAATATGTGGGGGGTGTAGAGTAGGTGCATGTGGGAGATCACAGCAGGAGGGTGTGGTTGTTTAGAGCCCAGAGTCCTCGGTATTCTTCCCAGCAGCACCCGTTCCACAGAACCCTGGGGTGCCTAGAGGCCAGAGGGACGTCCTGCTACACTCAGTGCTCTTTCTCTGGAGAAAAGGTCACCTTCCTGCATCACCCGCTGCTGAGCAACAATGACATACATGAAGCTTTCTGACTCACTGACATGATTTCAGTCATGGTCTTGATTTGTTTACTTCAATATAATTGGATAAATACAACACACGTGAAATTTTGGCTTTTATTTTCTATGCCTTCATGTTTATTTTTGGGCTTGACACTTGACCGAGACTGACCTGCAGGATCATAGCAATTTCATCCAAGTTCCAACACATGATTGTTCCTCATCAGAATACCCTATGGTGCAGCTTTCATCATTAAAATACCATAAAGAAATCAGTTGAAGCAGGAAAACATCCGGCTTCATTTCTGGCTGTGCTGCAGCAAGACCTTGTTTTTATTAAAGATAAAACTGTCCTTCAAGCACATTTTTTAAATGTATTTCCTCCACGTACTTAACTGCGTCATCCTGCATGCATTGTTCAGTAAATCCCAAATGGCATGTGGAATTGAACAATTACTCCTGCAAGTTGACATCTAGGTGCAGCGACTGACCTGGTAGGACAAAACAGACATACACACACATACTCGGTATTTCAGATCATGGCCAAGCTATTTTCAGTTTCAGTCACATTCCAACCCCGAGTAAAAGGTAGAAACTCATTAGAGCCACTTTCTTCTCTGACAGGTGGACGTTCTATCTTTATGCATTGTGGATTATGTTAAATGAGGTGATGGCTGGAATCACAATGTGGGTGGTTTCTTTCTTCAGATGGAGCACATGAACAAATTCGAACATGTCATACTTCCACAGGATACACAAAGCTATTTATGCTCTAATCCGCCCTATTTGGGACATGATCTTTATCTGATAAATACTTGTTAACACACTCAGATGTTTTGTTGTCTCATAATATAGTTTTTATGAGACAAAACAGACGTGTTGTCCTAATTTATAGCTGGACTTTTCACAGAAAGTAGTTCAGAAGCGCACAGGAGGCTGAAAGAAGATTTTTCATTTGGCAGCCGTTTTACTCGTTACAATCTGATGCAACAAAATGTAATGGCTGGACTAATAATGCACAGGGAGCCACGGGCCAGCCAACCTCCTCCTTTGCTCTGCAAATCACACAAGCTTTGCTCTGATATTTTCACAAGCTGACAGGTATCAGTGGACGAGCTGTTTACCTTAATCAGATTAGGTTGAATCTCACTTTAGCTCACCACTGCCACAGCATAAGTGTCGACAGATACTTAGACCACACAAAGATCCCAATGTCAATGTTTGGCCGCATATAGAAACCTCTTTGAGTTTGATATATAGTGCATATTGAGGAAATTTAAAATACTGTGTTTAGATGCTCAAGTGCCTGGTTAAATTAAATTTTAGAATAATTCCACATTTACCCAAATTGAAAATTCACAGTTGTTGATGAATATAGTATGTATTTTATGTGCTGTTTTATAATACCAGCCAATTGAAAACTGTAAGATCTTACAAAAACTTCAATGTTACTACTAAAATAAGTGCACCTTTAAAAAAAAAAAAAATCCAACACAACAAACAATATATTCACCAAACTTTGAAGATAAAAAATGACTCTAATATACAATAGGGTACAGGTATATTGAAACTAAATAAACTATCAGCCTCAGGTTATTCCTAAAGAAAAAGTGTTGTTTGTTATGATATCCGTTCCAGCTAATGTTGTAGGATCTATTGACTGTAGGTTCTTTGTTTTGCATTGTGAGTTCTTCCATAAGAAACATAAATCATTATTGTTCTGTGTAAGTGTGCACCAGTGCCACAGGGAAATGAAAAGCCTCATTTTTGCTCCTTTCACATGATTTAATAACTCAACAATTTAGGCCAGAGAGCGGGGAGGTACTGTTTGCTTCTCTTAAATGGTTTAAACTTACAAACTCATTATTTTTTAGTCGGCGTGTGTGTTTTTTTTCTTCTAACCATTCTCCTATTTCATAGCTCCAATGTCATCTCAAGGCTGCAGCAAGACAGTTTGGACCGTGTGCTTTATGTTTCGCAAACTCCATTAACCTTCAGATTTTTAAAACCTCCGTCCTACTGCACACGAGTCTCTCTTATAGCGATATGATGTATGATTTTAATTGAAGCATAGACGGAGACCACCTCCAGATGGTGGGATTTACTAATTGCATGTTAAAATGTCACTATTCCCTCACTGGTCAGAAAATCTTTGCGTTGCCAGCAGGAGCATGAATAGATAAACAGAGAAGCTGTAATTATGCACAAATGTAGAAAAAAGTCTGTGATTTCATGCACACTTGGCTTTTGAGGTTATTCCTGGAACAGATTGTTGCTCTTTAATAGAGTGTTTATGATGTGTGGACCACACCTGCAGGATGGTGTGCTGCATAGTCAGCGAGGGGAGCTACTGTAAGTTTTGGCTGCTTCAGAGTCCCGGCACAACCTGCCATTCTGTTGGGTGTTGCACTTGGCTCTAAGTGTTGGGTACGATCATTTACTCGGCCATCGGTGGCATATTCTAAAAGTTAGTTTGTGACTCTGAAGCCTTCTTCCTCTCCTGAGAAACATATTGCATAGCTGTGTGTGCACACAGAAGTCAATATTCAGTGCAGCATTTTGAAATACTCTGAGTTGCAGGTCCATATTAGAGATTTATGAGCCTATTTCAGTCAATGCTGCTCAGAAAGCTGATCATCTACACCTCCAGGGAAGTGCAAGAGCATCAGACACATCTTCATTACTCCAGTCTAATACTGTACCGGGCAGCTGATTTGAAGGGTCGGGTGTTTTTCTTCCAAGAGTATGCGACTTGACTGATTTGCTTATTTCTATATGCAGGATTGGCCTGGGTCCCAGGTTGTAGATTAACAGGCCTGAAGTGGAAGTTAAAGCTTCTATTCATTTATGTTTTTAAAATATAACAGGATGTCATATTGTAAGTAGCAAATAATGTGTTGTTGTAACTTTTGTTCTTGTTGCTCTGTTCAGATTTTTTTTTTTTTTGCTTTAAAAGTTTAAAACACGATGGACTTGCCAGAAACACTGCAGTGACTGCCTTAGTTGTTTGCCGATGCATTAAATTGTCATCATGTTCATGTCTCCTTGATTTTCTCATTGTTTTACCAACAATCAATAACAACTTTTGATTTTAATCACAATACAATCTCGTGTTTTATCATTTTTAGATTATAAAAGAAATTAAAAACAAAAAGATGTAGAGTTCTTTGAATAATAAGATTCTTCACTAGTCATGTAAATTAGTCGAATGGTAAGCTTAGCGTAGCCTGAAGCTTAAAATAGGGAGAAAAGTTAACTTGGCTCTAGTATAGGATAATAGTTCATCACCACCACTAAATCTTAGTAAATGTTATATGCCATCTGTTTAAAGTGGCTTCAATGGGTTTTTACATGGCTGTTAAACTGGTGAACGCTGATGACTCTTTATGAACATCATTAGCAAATGAGCCCGTCTGCAGGAAGGATGGATTTTTCTTTTTGGGTTCAGTTAATTCTTGTCTCTGTGTCTGATACGAAAGGAGATGAAATGATTTACGGGACCCAGACAGTAGGAGCCTGTGATTAAATTTCCCAGGCAAAGTTTCTCATTGAGTACATAAAGCCGGTTAAAGGGAAGCGGGAGGAGAGTTAACTTGAGAGAATTTTATTTATGACGTTGCAGGGAAGAATCAGCATCAAAAAAAGAACAAAGAACATCAATAAAAGCAGGAGTCGAAGGTAGTCGGTCAGTAAAGGATTCACAGTTGATACTGAAGTGACTGTTTTCATCCTAAATGTAATATGTTCAATGAGCTTTTCCCTGCTTTTGGCTTGTTTTCATGAAGACATAAAATTACAAGTGAATTTTGATAACTTGGATTATCAGAGCCTTACCTCTGTGGAAATATTAGACCACATTGGATTCCGTTTTCAAAATCAGCAAACTGGTAATTAAATTAGGTGGCGTCTTGTAGATGGCTTGTGAGACACAGTGAAGGAGATGCAATCGCACCGCAATCCTCCCTCAGAGAGGCCACAGGAAAAATAATGTGGGTGTACTCTTTTACTCCCACTCAGGCTGACTATGAATTCTAAAACCTTTTCTCAGATTGCAGATTTAACCGGGGGGGGGGGGGGGGGTGACTGTAAATTAGCCTCGGTTTGACTGTATGTCGTATTTATATATTTGTGGGATTTGTTTCAAATTAGTTCAAGCCAAAGTATGTTGAAATATTATGATTCAGTACTTGTGTTTCCAGTATGTTTACGTGTATTCCCAGTTTTAGCGTTCCTCTTTTCATGTACTTCCTCGTGATTGGCCAATTTTAATGAATGCATTTCCAGTAGTTGTGCCTTCTGCAAATGAAAAACTCCAAACGTCTCAGTGAAGTATTTTGTCATGCTGCTCACTGGTTCTGCTGCACAGCATGGCTTGTCTTTTTTTTCTGCGCTTCGCTTTATGTGTTTGTGCTTTGAACTGTATGCTTGACAGTATTGTGGGCAAGTCTTATGTTTGAATGTTGTCTCAAGTGTAGCCTGTAGCTGCGGTTCCTTGTTATAGAGAGAACGCTTCTTCAAAATGTCCACCATTGGCTCTAAAGAGACGACTGCAGCAGGATTTAAAATAAATTCTTTATAAATGAGTTTCTCCCCTGTCCACCTCCATCCTGATCAGTTTGTTTGTCATCGCGCTACAGTAATGCAATTTATATTGATTGGAATGAAGGCTTTTTGCAGAATAACAATAGAACATCCATCTTAAAGCAGCTTTTAAATCTTGTGTACATATTCACCTACAGCTAACTTTCAAACATATCATACTTGAGTCCATCAGATGAATGACTGCCCCCCTGATTCTACTTGATTCCATTGAAATATGCAGCGTTCTTGTGGGATTACATCACTAGCCCTTTCCTGTGGATCTTGACACATCGGCATTCAATGGCAGAGAATGAGTGGTGACTTATTAATGCTTCAAAAGCCACAGTCTCCTCATAGCGAAAAGACCGCCTGCCACACAGCCGCAGGATGCTGCTGCTGCTCTAAAGCCTGTTTCTGATTGGTCTGTGGAGAGCGGCCTCAAGCGCACCCAGAGCCAGGTTTAATTGAGCATCCGTTCAGCCAAACTGACACTGTCTAAACAGATCAATATGGTCAGAGGAAGGTAGGGGTCAAGGAAGAAAGAGAGAAGGTGAAGTGATAGCAGGAGAAAGTGTTCAGATAACAGCTGAGTGTTTCTGGGGTTGCAGACAGGGAACCAAGCCCGGCTCTTACAATGCCTTTCTGCATATTTCGCCCTCTTCTGGTTGGCATTCATCACCAGTAATTGGCTATCTGACAGGCAGATCAGGTTTTGTCCATAATGATTTACTGTCAAGCTTCCTGAATTATGCTTCCTGCCAGTTTGCGAGGTGTTTGACAGAAGAGCATCAAAGGTTTATGCATTTTTAAACAAACCAGCAAGGAATGAGTAAATCTGTGAGTATGAAGACTGTAAGAGACTCTATGCATTTTCCTTATTCTCCAGAAGTAAAAGGTGAATACTGTTTAACTGGGAATCTCAAGGGATGCCAAGTAGGACATGCTGTGTTTGAATATGTGGAGATGAACACGTCTCAGAGAGCAGAGCCATGGGAATCCTTAGCAGCAACACACAAATACATGCCTTACCTGTTTATTTCCTGTCTATAAATACAGTAAGAGAAAAAAAGTTTCTTGATTTAGAATTTGAGAAAACTGCTAAGAGAGAATTTTTTCACTCTTTTCACAGCGCACAGTGAACAGAGTTGTAAATGTCTTCTGTGGCTTTGAGGGACGGTGTCAAGTGAAGATAACCTCGCTGTCTTCATTATGTCTGCAGGGTTTTCTCCGTTTCCTATTGAAAAGGCAAAGATAGACTGGGGGCAAGACTTTTAACGGATGTCTTGTAGTTGACACCACGTTTTGTTTTGTTTTGTTTTTTAATGAAAAGATGGTTACATTGTGGGGAATGAATGTACTTATTTTGTAGCTTTGGATCAATGCCTTTTTTACGTCTCTGGTAAATAACCCAATTTCTGGACTGCTAGTATTAAATTGTTGGAGTGCTCCTTTGAATTCTCTCTGGTTTCTTAATGGATCATACAATCCTACAGCTGCTCGGGCTTCATCCAGAGGGGCACCAAGTGTTCATGCTTGACGATAGGCCTTAAATTTAATCTGACATCAAATCTTAGGATATGTTTTCTTTTTCATTTAATGCACAGGCTAGGAGGATTTCCCATCAGTCAATGCGACTTCGACATTGAGCGCACAGTTGTGCATGATAATAAGAAGCGGTATATAAATAATGAACTGCTGCGGCTCCCAACAACGTGGGCTCTGTTGCTGCCAGTTGCATAACTCTCAGAATAGTCAGATCTTTCTCATTATTTCTCCCCGAGCTCTCAGAGAGTTAATTCCCCCGTGCTTGTCATCTACTTCATTTGGGAAAGCGGCAGCGGTTCTTATCCCCGGTAGGCTGCCGGCATGCTGGCGTAACCGCCACCGCGTCTACAACTCAACGCCGCCGAGGCAGGAAAACAGGGCGGACCCACCCGTGTCTGTGAGTGAGAGTTCACCACGGCACCAGTGAGGGAAATGTCTTGCACAACATGGTTCACACTGAGTGACTTGTGCCTTAAAGTCACTCCAGACCATGTTTTGACTTGTTCCACCGGGTAACCGAGTGAATGTCGGTTACATAAGGTCATGTATGATGCATGCATGTGTAAATCCTCCAGGACAAGTAGGGAAGTAAAGCTGAAAGCTTCCTATGTCCATTTTTTTTTATCTGATCGTCAGTAAAATAAATGGATTTGATTCATAACATTGGTAGTATTGAATAGTATTATAACTGGTAGCTAAACTCCACAAATACAGTATGTGTGGCCAAAAATGTATTACTTGGAGGAGTATAGAGGTCAAGAAAATGGGAATAATCAAGTAAACCATTTAAATGTCTAAATCAAATGTAGTACATCTGCAGATTTATCTGAAATTTAACAGTGGGGATTTTTACATTTTTTTTCTACAAATGTTCTGCTGATCAGTTTCCAGTATTGGTGATTGGTCTCCTTGAATAATCGTAATAGTTTCAGTATCGGTCTTGAACAAAATCATGCCAGGTAATACCAGAACTAAAGGCACGAGGAATGGTTGCATCTCAGCAGACCATAATTTTCACCTGGGCCTCAGGTGTCTGTGTGGGACAATAAAAAGGCTCAATGGGAGTTTGTTTTTGTCGTACTGAGATGTTATTGCCTTAATTGTCTCACACACAAAACACAGAGGCTCTCAGCACAGTGTGTGTGTGTGTGTGCGTGTGTGTGTGTGTGTGTGTGTGTGCATGTGCGTGTGCGTGTGTGGCTCTTCTCAACGTTTGTGTTTAGTTGGCTAATCAATTAGTTGTTGGTGATTGACTTTAGTTTCCGTCTAGACACTGATCGCCTGAACTGACTCAGACATTTCCTGATCCCTGCTTCTCAAATGTCACTAATAAATGTTTCTGCTGTTTCATGGCATTTTGAATTTAACATTTTTGGAATTGTAATTGGAACTCAATGAAGATATATATTTTTCACATTTTTTGTGACCTTTTTTGCAGTTATTTATTCTAAATGCTAAAATTCAACGAGGAAGCAGCTGCCGCGGCTCATCTGTGTTGGCATGGTAACATTTATTAATCAGCTGAAGCTGATGGAAATGGATTGCAGATAGTTAGGTATCACGTCGTATTAAACACATTGAGACATTTACCTGTTGTTAAAACTCAAAAGTAAAGCCTACCAAAGTTAATGCAAGTCATCCTGAAGAAAATGTACTATGTCCGCGGTGCACTGGCGTCGCGCCCGGTGTTTCCCCCGCCTCACGCCCTCAGTCATCTGGGATGTACTCCAGGCCGCGACCCGCAGACCGACATCATGCTTCTTCAATGCTGTTAGCATGATCTCTAAACCTGCTGTCTGTTTTTATTTGTTTTACAGTCGGTCATTGTGATGTCGGTATCTTTACTGGCACGGTGGGGTAAACAACTAAAGAAAATCAATGAATGATGGTTTTTATGACCTGAAGAAGACATTTATTATTGGGAGATATGGTATGTAGCTGCAGGAGTATCTTCCCCAGTATTATTTAAGCTCATAAAGGAGTTCCCTTTTGCTGATGTCTGCTGCTCCGAGTTACATCCAGGGTGAGAAACAGCTTCATCTTCAGGTGCTTACTCCTCCTCTGAGTGTTTTCAGCTCTAGACATTAGATTTCAGCCTCCGGGCTGACAGCACCTGTTGGTCTGTGTGTGTTTGTAGAAGCCTTTTCTTCACATTGGCTGATATCAACAGCTGGTCCAGCTTTTCATGCAAATACCCCTCAAATCTCAGTTCTAATCTATGAAATCCTGCCCACCGCCTGAGACAGGGATCCGTGTTTGGCTGGTGGCGTGTCCTCGTCATGATGTCAGGTTCTCTTTGTGTCATGAAGGCTTTTTTTTAGTCATACAATAAAAATGTGGATCAGTGATGGAAATCCCTGTGGCTCCTGGCTATTTAATTTTAGTTTTTGTTAAGTACTCGACTGCATCATTTAAACCCAGTCTGTTTTCCATCTAAATTATTTAAGATGCACCTTCTCATGGACCGTTCTCACATTTACCTCCATGCCCCCCCCCCCCAGGTACGTTTTACCTGCTTGGCTGGGCAACTAACCGCTGCAGGAGTGCAGTTCATGGACCATCGCACATGCAATACCAACACCAGTTGTAAAAGGATCATTTCATTTAAACCCAAGTGTGTTATGCTTGTAGATTTGGACGTGTCATTGGTGATGATCATTGTTTTATGGTGAAATAATACCTGTAAATGAACCAGATAGCTGTCTTACAGGTTAGCCGCTAACAATGAAGAACAAAATGCAACTTCCAGTTGCTCAAAAACGTAATTTAATTAAACTTTACATGACCCTCCACTGCTGTCAGTGAAGGGTGGGACTTCTCTTGACTGATTAGTTGGCGAACATCGAATAATTTCTAGCCTTAGGCCAGTGCTTATAAAACCGTCATGTTCTCTACTTGTGTCAAATACAAGACTTTACATGTCGGTCTTTGAGCGTTTGAAGTTGTATAAGAGCTCCTCTGACAGTGATAGGGACTTTTTCCTGTTTGGTTTAAAGTCATTTAATTACTTTTGGTATGCACAAGAGTGAGAAACTAAATTTTTTCCTCAGGATGACAGGTTCAAACCAACTTATCTGCAGGTGAATCTGAAGCTGAAGGCTGAAAGGCACAAGTACAGTAGTTTGCCTTTTGCACTTCTACATGCATACATGCATTATTAAAGGTGAAGCCAAATTAACCTCTGTTAAAGTGAATATGATTGAAGTATTTAATCTAATCTAATTATGTAGCATTTATTGCTAAGTCAAAAGTTGTTATATATATATATATATATATATATATACACACACACATATATAATGAACAAAATTCAATCTCTGCTTCCCTGATTTCTGACCATGATGAATATCCTCTAGTAAACCCTGACATCCTGCTGCTAAACCTAAACCTGCAGACATGTTTTATACATATACATATATATATATATATATCCATGTTGTGTTTTGACAGCCTGCGTAATTAATGTGCTTTTAAAGCTACAGTAAAAGAGGCCACCTCAAAGGTCTTGAGCTAAGCCGGAGATCATATTCCCCCTCGGAGCTTGGCGGTATTCCACTCTGTGGGTCACGGGGTGATTATCTCTTCCTGTCAGGAATGCTGAGAATTTCCTGCGTTTTCTCCCCTCTTCCGGCCTTGTGAGCGTCTGCACCCAAATGTTTGATGGCCAGCCTGGATTCTGATTGAATAGAGCAGCTTTTACAGTATCGCTGTCGCCTAATGTTCATAGGGAGCATTGACACAGGCACAACCTGGAGCGCTGTTTTCACATCTGACATCAAGGGAACAAGCTGATCGAATGAAGGGCATTCACTCGGTAAATACTGTGCACCTGCTCTGAGGAGGATATAGCACTCGTCTTTTATATCTCTCTCCAGGGAGCTTTTGTTGCATTAAACCACTTGTGTGCTTCGCCCTTTAGAAAAAAGGTGTAACTCTGGTGTAACCACATATTCCCCTCCAGCTCTTTACAGTCTATATTGTCTTTTTTTTGGCTGTTGTACTGACTGGTGCTTGCAGCTTATTCCCACCATGTCACCCCTCTCCTCAAATAGTGCACTTGAACCTTTTGCTGTTATACTCTGGAATGATGAAAGCAGCATTGCGAACTTGCGATGCAAAGCGAATTGATTCCAGTGGCGTCCCCGAACAAGGGCATTGGAGGAACAAAGTTTCGGTCTGTGATCGGTGCTTCTGGTGACTGGTGTGCTCTTTGCTTAAACATGTGAACATGAGCCACATGGTGTGTGTGTGTGTGTGTGTGTGTGTGTGTGTGTGTGTGTGTGTGTGTGTGTGTTTGCTCGGTCTCTGGCTGCAATCTCTCAGCTCTCAGCTATGTTGTTTGTGTCAAAGGGAGAAAGGAAAGCTCTGTTTGTGTAGGGTGGTGGTGTAGGAGGGGGTGGAGTAAGAATCAGGCCCAAGTATAGGCTGCCTCGCCACAGTAACTCTTCCCACCCATTCTACACCCTTTTCTCCTCTTTCAAGCTCCCCCTCCTTACTCTACGTCTCTTTCGTACTTCCACCTGCTTTTATTTTTTCCTCGGGGCAGCTGATCCGGGGCGGGTAAATGTAGAAGTCTCAAAATGGAGGAAGAATGACGCCAAAGTTATGAGGCCAACTTCAGGGAGAGCGGGAGGGTTCGGCCAGTCCAGAAGATGAAGGTGCTAAAGGGTTAAAACGTTGAGTTGAAGGAAATTGAAAGTTGATTGGGGGGTTTGCAGCATTGAAATGACATTTTAAAAAAGCTGTTTCTGGATATTGTAATAAAATATAAAAAAATTAATTTAATGCCTCATAAAGAACTGCTTATAACTGCTATATCTCCATTATTAGTTAACAAATTATAATTAGCTCACATAAAGCAAATTTTTAGTTCCCGGCTTCTGTAAATGATATCTTACTATGTCAGTTGTTAGTAATCAAGCTATTAATAAAGAAAAATTGTCGTAAAAATCCTCATGTTTGCTATATTTTTGTTCCTCTGCAGAAAGTTTAAAGCAGTGGTACGTTTTGTCGTGGAAATCATAACGCAACTGAAGCTCCAGTTTCAGTTCGAGACGGCGGGAATCTTCCTTCAGCATCTGCTCAACACAAACTAGGCTAACCAATTATAGCAGAGCATGTATGAAACCATATGCACTTACATATTTCAAGAAAATGTCCTCTCATCTGTTTCATTTTCCTTCCATCCCTGCAGTCGACAGAGCAGCACACATTTCTTCAGACTCCATATTGTCATAGAAATGCTCAAAGCTCGCTCTTGTTCCCTTGAGGCCTGATGATTGTTGACTCCATTGGTGTGTGAGAGCACACACACGTTGACTATGTTCACCAGGGAGTGAACGCGTGCCAGCTGGGCCAACCGTCGTCATTTGCATGATCTGTGGTTCTGACGTTAGTGTCTCAGAGTTGTAACCAAATTGATTCTTGCCCAGATTCGGAGGTCAAAGCGTCATCACAGATGTTATTTTTGGTGTGTCTTTTCCAAAATTAGACATCCATGTAAAAACCAAACATTCAAATTTGTTCATTCTGTCTGCAGACAAATAAAAACATCAAGCACCTTTATGTGTTTTCTGTCGCATCAAATCTGTGTGTGTGGAGGATGTCCCTCCATCACCCCACAGGTTGTAGGCACATGCATGTTGTCTTTGTCGTACATTTATTTGTTTAAGTGATCTACAGCAGGCTTTGGACACACAGTGAAAAACCACAGAGGAACTGGCCTCAGTCTGTCACATTCAGTCAGAGGAAGCAAAGCATAACTCTATTCCAGCTGCTAACAGCCTCAGCATGCGTGCCTAACTGGGCTGCATGTTTCACATGGTTTTATGAACAAGGTTTCAGGAGGATGGCTAACAGTGGCTCGACCAGGGAATCAGAATGATGCCTCTACAGTGAGCCTGTGGATACTTCATTGTCCTGGACAGATTCCATTCCTGAAAATTACCTCCAAAGAAATTAAATTGGTCATATTTATACCTCAGGAGCACCTCTTGATAATTTCTCTGTCAGAATTTTTGCCTTTGAGCCAACAATGCCCAATATTCTATTTTTATCCAGCTCATCTCACTGATAGAAAATATGAAAATTGGAATCAGTGATGGAACATTTATGCAGACCTACAGACCAATCGGACCGACTTGTTTCTCTTTGTCAGTGTAAAAGTAGGCCATGGGCATCAGAGACAGTCAAGAAGGTATGATGTAACCAGGGACCCTATGTGTATATTTCTCTCTGGAGCTCTGCAGCACTGAGCCAATGCTCGGCCTTCTCTTTGGCAGCCACATATGTACAGGTTACACTCTTAAATATAGATAAAATGTTTTATATACAGAATCTGTTAAACATAGACAGTGATGCTCAGTCTGAGGTGGGCATCCACAAGACTTCTTACTGTGAACAAAGCATTTTCTCCATCATTTGTTTTATATTCTTTCACCTTTTCTCATATATACATATAAATCTATCCATCTATCCTCCTCGCTTCATCTTTCTTAATGGTAATTAACTGGACTACTTTCCCAGAGGGCAAGCTGACGATGGCTATTTTTGTCCCTGTACTCCTTATTGAATGAACTAATGCCTCGCTCTGTTTTATAACATAAATCTGAGTGCCTTTTGTCATGACGTTGCAGTGAAGCATGCGAGACTATCTGCAAGACTGAGCATCACTTCTGGTTTTTTTTTATTCAAATGCTTTTCATTAATGTAAAGGCTTTTGATATGACACCTGCAAACCATATGCAGAAAGGTATCGGATTCCCAGGCAGATTAGAATCGTCTCGCTTGGATAAGTGTTTTATTTTTTTTTACGTTTCAATAACTAAAATAAAAAAATTAAAGTCATGGCCTGTAGGGCTACAATTTAAAAATGATATAAAGTCAAACTAAAGGAAATGAGTCAATGGAACCACCTGGAATTATTTGATTATATAACAAATGAGATAATGATGCTTTAGTACACTCAAACCAACTGAGCTATAATTTCAACAAGTACATTTTGAGTGGATTTAACTCCTGGAAATGAGCAACATCAGCGTTTGTGTAGGATTAAGCTATTTGAACTTTCCACTTGTCCTATAAATGGTTAGATTTTACGACAAAACCAGTAAAATCTGCAGAAATCCTGTAATGCGGTAAAATATTGTTTTTTCAAGGAATATGTGTCAGAACATCACTCTCTATCACATTTCATAAAGGTGCATGGAACTGTCGGTAATACTATATTATATTGAATGAAATAACATTTGAAGGAGTATTTGTTTCTTGAGTTTTGAGATCAATATCGAGAAACTCTGAACCAGTTAGTTTAATTTAGCATTAAGACTATAAAAAGGATTATTCAACCAATCTTGCAGTTGAACCAAAACAAAATCCACTTAAAATGATATTTTAAGTGGATTAATACACGACACCATGGAATACATCAGTTTTCTCCTGTCTTCAGTCTAAGCAAAGATGACTTTCTTTTTTAACTGACAGATATAAAAATTAGTCATTATATTTTTTATTATACTGATAGTCATTTAAATATTTTTAACGTGGGACTCAGTATTTTGTGCGACTGCAAAAGTTTGGAATACTGCCTACGCTACTGGCACTCGTCTAGCACATGCAAATCTGTCTAACATCACTTTCTTTCTTTCGTTATCACTTCCAGTCTCCCAGTCCAACAGCAGCCTCAAGAAGCACCGGAGCCGAGGCATTTTCAGCCCCTTCTTCTGCTGCTTCCGTAACTACAATGACTACCACGTGGAGCCGCCGCCCGCCAACAACAAGACGTTTTCTCTGCCCCCGCCACCAGAGGAGAATGGCAGTCCTCCTAAGGTGAAGCTTATTTCTCTCTCGCATCATACATGGCCAGAGTACAGACTGCGTGGTTTGCAGCCACATCACCATAAAGCACAAAAAAAAAACCTGAGGGGAATTATTTAGTATGGGACAGGAATACTAATTAGACTCAAGAGATTTGCTACTAAATATCATTTGTTTGCTTTTGCTACAGAGAGCTTGTTAGGGTTTGCCTTTTCCTGCAGAGCGAAGGGCGAGGTGCTGCGTTGCCTCGCCGAACTCCCTCCACAAATTTTTCCAGCTGCTTCAAACCCGCTGAACCCAGAGGTTGTTTACCATCTACTGCTTGAAAACACGGGCTCGCTTCCCATCCTGCATTCTTCGATATCTGCCTACACACACAAACTAACACACACAAAGCATCGAGTAGGCTGAACAGCCTGAAAGACGTACACACTCTGGCGTGTACTATCTCATTCTTTCGCAACTCTTAGATGTACATGCAAAACACACACACACACTCACACATACATGCTTCTGCTTTAATCCCCATGAAGTGGGCCTTGTGCGTGTGTCCGGTGTGATGGATTGCCTGGCGCCCACGTCTCACACACACACACACACACACACACACACACACACACACACACACACACACACACACACACACACACACACACACACACACACACACACAACACACACACACTCAGACCAGTATAGTGAGGATGTGTGAAGCGAACGTTTTGGCGCCAAAACCCTGAACTCCTCCGCAAACACGGTGTTCCGCTGCCAAATCAGGTACAGCAGCGCTATAAATGGAACCAAATCATATCAGGTATCACGCTCCTGTTTACCTTTGAATGTCTCAATCAAGGGAGGGGGGGCCCCGGAGGTGGGGGCCCAGGAGGGGGGGCCCCTGACAGACACCATGTATGTCATCAAATTCCAGACCCCCCACTTCAACAAAAGACTTTGATTTTTGCGTGAACCAAGCAAACTTCTCCATAACAAGCCTTGTTATAGTGCTGAATTTCAAAATGGGTCCGTGCCACAGCCCCTCCCATGAGTGTGCTGTTTTTGGATTTCTGGCCAGCCATATTTGTTACTATGGAATCTCTTGTTTGCTTTCGAGCGAGTTGTACTCACATTCTGTCACAGTGTGTGTGTGTGTGTGTGTGTGTGTGTGTGTGTGTGTGTGTGTGTGTGTGTGTGTGTGTGTGTGTGTGTGTGTGTGTGTGTATGCGCTTTCTCTACTCCACTCCCTCTTTTTCTGCCCATGCATTTGTTGATTGGAATATTGATGTTGCTGATTTCCTCCTCGCTATGATGTTTCACTATTTGTTCACTTGCTTTCCTGCTTCTACTTCTGTAATTTTTTTTTAACGCTGTCCTTCTCTCAACCTCTTTCTCTTTTTTCTCTCTGTTTTTATTCACTCCAGTGTGACCAGGTCCAGGTCATCCCCATCCCAAGTGTATGTATTACTATGGTTCATTTTTATTCATCTCCCTCCATCAGAGTAACCTTCCTCCTTTGCTCACTGTGCTTCATCATTCTTCCTGCATGTGGATGTTGACACAATAGTGATTTTTCCTTGCTCTGAGATGCTCATACTAAAAAATCAAAGCAAACAACTTTAAGAGCTTTACTCCATCACATGATTTGTAGGACATAATCCTGTTCCAAGATTTATTTGTGTCTATTTGTCCCATGTTTTTTAATCACTGGAAGAGATCATGCGATTTTCTCATCAAGTTGAATTTATTCAGTCTTACGCCAGACCTTCACAGCAATTTGGCTCCACAAATGGATGGCATGTCCTTAAAAGACAATTAAATTAGGTATTTTTATTTTGTATTGAGAAATTTTACAATATGATTATGCAATAATGGGCTTTTAGTTTATTCGAGGGAAGTTTTGTTTTGATGAACTGTACTTCCCTAGTCACCAGAAAGAGGACTTCATCTCATCTCTACTTTGTTTGTGCTGAAGTTGCAGTCCATTTAGTTACTTTGGAATCAATGCAAGCCTGTGGTTTGCTGTAATTTAAGGGCATTCACACTCACAGCGTCCCTATACTGAAGCCAAGCTTTAAACTCCATCACCCAGCAGACACCTGCCTTCAGGAGCAGGAAATGCATTCAGCGATGTGGTCTGCTCTTTAATTTTCCTGCCGGGGGTTTGGCTGAGGACAACTTAAATAAGGCTCAAGTTAAACTTAGGTCTGAGTCACTCTGTAATGTAACACAACCCAGGAGCACAGAAGAAACAGCAGATTAACTATCATTTTACACACTTCATCTGTGTGTTCTAATTCACTGTAATGTATTTGTAAAAACTTTTTCTTTGCTTTTAATCTCCTGGCTTTCATTTTGCTTGACATTAAAATGAAGAATAAATATGTAAAGACTTATATACACTTCATTATTATAAGTATTTACAGTGTTTTCCACACATTTGTTAGAGATATGTTAATGAGAAACATTGTTTTGGCCTGTATTCTATAAGTTGGATCTCCTCTCAGTGGTAATGGCGCCATTACCACTGAGAGGTTTTGAGCTAAGAGGTTTATATAGCGCCCCCTGGTTGTACCGTCAGGTGAAATTTTAAATTTGTTTTATCTCCGTGCGGCTCGCTGATGAAAATGTCAAGGTCCCACTCACTCTTTCTTTATTTCCTCAGCCTGCATGTGTAAATCACATCCATCACAGCCTGATAGGATGTCATTCGGTGTCCTTGCTCGTAGGGAATCCTACCTGTGATACATCAGCATGCAGCCCCGCGATAAAAAATGATTAATACCCACAACCCGGCCAAAAAACACACACACACGCAGGAGATGGCTGGCATATTGAGCAGCAGCGCTACGGTGTGAATGGGTACGATTGGCAGTCTTTGCTCCTCACCTCTATATAGATTTGTGCATGTGTGTATGTGTGTGTTCATGAAACCATGTGTATGTTTGCGTGTGCCCCCTATGGCTGGACCATCTGCCCTGTGCTTGTCTGTAGCTCCAGGCCTGCATAGCAGAGGACATGAGTGTTTCACCTTACCCACATTGACCCTGAAGGCATCACAGTCACAGAGCTCAGTCAGCAGGAGGTAGTACACAAAATGTCAGCAGGGAGTCACACAAAAACAGGTAAAATTTAGCAATAAAAGCGCAGCTTTACACGTAGTTTTGATATTTAATTCCATGAAGTTGAGTCCTTCAAGGCTGTCACATTAAGAATTAACTTTATCTGTTTAATACCTTCATCAATTATATATATATATGCAATAGGATTCAGACTCAGGGAGGAGAAGGTTATATGCATTTTTAATTATTTTAATATTTTATAGAAGAAATAATTAAGAAGAAAGAAAAGACGAGCAGCCCTATACTTCACAAAAAATACCTTCCTGCTTTCTCTACAGTCAAGCCTTCAAATAAATTTAAATCAACTCCCTCCTGCAAGTCATTTATGCTGTTAATTGTGTCCTCAGTGTCAGCCAAGTTATCATCTCCAACACTCACACCAAAGCCATCATCACGCCCGTGGTACAAGTGTGTGTGTTTGCCACCAGCTGTCCCTCTGAACCTCCTTTGTCAACTGTATGTATTGTCTCTGCAGCCACCAGCCAAGTTCCTCCTGCCAGAGGTCAGTATAGCAGACTATGGGAAGAACTGTGTGGTGATCGATCTGGATGAAACTCTTGTGCACAGCTCCTTCAAGGTATTTCACCACGCTACCTACTCTATAATAAGTACACTTATAGCAAACAGACTCTAATGTTCTCTTTTATTCATTTCAGTTGCGCCTCCTTCTCCTTTCAGTCGTGTTTATTCCACAGCTTTAGAGGGATAATAGGATTATACATAAATAAATCCCGAAGATGCTATTCTTTGCTTTGAATATGGGTAAGATGATATGATGAAAATTAGCATGCAGTGTTTCTAAGCTCTGTCAGCATAACTGAAGTGCATATAATAACAGGGAAATGTATTGCTATATTGCTTTGACGCATCACTTATATCAAGAAAAAGCACCAAAAAAAAGGAGCTGTGTGTCATTTTTCATCAGGATTTATCTTCATCCAATCCAGTTGCTTTGGCAGGAGGCACTTAGATCTGTCCTGTGAGAGGCAGCATCGCCAAATTGTCAGCTTCTTATGAGCTTATGAACATTTTTAAACCCTTTAACATTGGCTCCTGTTTGACAGTCTTCCACCTACGTGATAAAACACTGCATTGTTTTGTTAGTCAGACCCTAGCAATTAATTTGGACATGTCTTCCATTTAATTATCACACTGTAAGACAACCAAACTGTTTTGAATTGAGCTTTTCTAAGGTGTCAGTTCTATACATGTCTGTGCATGTGCAACAGGTAACTATAGTATCTTGACTGGTAAAATTATTTTTCTTCACGGACAGATTATTTCATGAGTATTAAGATATTTTCTCCTCACATTCAGTGTTTATTTCTTGAATTTTTTGCTACTTTTGTTTTGCTCTGCTTAAAACTTCCTCCGGCATTCATTGGCAAAGGTTATATTTACCCTGTTCACCATCTTTGCTTAGCGTATTAAAATAAACAAACTTCAGCTGAGGCTAATAGGGATATTAATGGCAAGGAAGTTTTGGACAAATTAAAGGTTTTTCATGATGTTCAAACGATAGAAATCGCTCATCCCGAGGGGTACATAATTTCTTGTGCCAGAATTCAGAGCCATCCAACCAACAGTGGATGAAAGCTGCTGGTAGACCAGTACCTTCTTGACATCTAAACTTCTTACATGGTTGACATTTGTGATCCGTGAGTCTCGGTGAAATCCAATTAATGTCATAAAGTTTTACTCTATTTCACCATCAAAAGTTTTCTTCACTAACACCTGACACACCTAGTGACCTACTTCAGCTCAGCCTCCCAGCGCTGCATTGGCCTCAGCTGATCTGATTACATCTCTGTGAACCGTATCTGTGCCTTTTGTAAACCGGTGGGAGTGGAAGCTCAAAGCCAGAGAGTTGTGCATCGAAAGAGTGTAAGGTGAAGCTGAGGAGCCTTTGTTTTTGCTGTAGTTATTTTTTCAGCAGGGGAAGGAACCTACTTGTATTATTTAATTAAAATAACTGCAGAGAAAACACTTTCAGTTCATTTTTATACAGGAATTAATCTGCTGTGGAAACTCCAAAAGGAAAGAAAAAAAAAATAGCTACGTTGAATCAACCCATTCCAGTCACATGCCAGTAGCATGGGGCCACACACATACATCATCACCCACACACAAGGGTGTGTCCAATAAAGTATGCTGTTGAGTTGCCTTGAATAACTGCCGTGATGAGTTACGGAGAAATCCTGCGTACGTTCTAATAGTCTGATGCATTTTTTTTTGTTCAAAACAAAACAAGTCAAAAAAAACCCCCCCAGAGCTTCTCTTTTTCTTTTGTGTGATGAAGCTACAGTTGCAAAATATGTTTAGTCCAGAAATCAGTTTGCAGAATAAAATGGATTCGGACGAAGCAATAAGTTCAAATCAACCCAGTGGAAGAAGAGTGAGACACAAAGCAATGCACACAAAGCACTTTCTCTTCTGACGCCTGCAGGATTTACTGGGGATGATTCTGGTCTGGCAGTGAGGTCAAGAGGTAATTATAGATCAAAAAAGGACAATTAGTGCACAAAGAATTGAATTGAATTTGTGCACAGATGGACATCTCAAAACATTACGTAATGCATCACATACTGATGTATCCTGCATAGATGAAAACATAATTCTTGTAGAAGAGAATTAGATGCAGAAGAATTACAATTACATGTGGAATCAGAATTAACATTTGGTGGTAATCAATTGCTAACAGTGGTGTTGCGATATGTACTGTATTTATGTAGGGAAACTCCGGACTACACCCATACTGGAGTCATCAGTTGAAACATTCCAGAAGTTCCTCATCCGTTGCGGTTGATGCAGTTCAGCACAGATCTACAGTATATAACGCTCCTCGCCATCCTCATTGTCTTCATCCTCCCTCCGTTTATTTCCAACATTTCCATACATGTCTCCTCACCCCTTATAGAGCACAGCAACACATCGCAGTTGCACGACAGCCAAAGCTACGGTCTTCTCCCATCTCAGGTGTAAACATTAACCAGAACCAGTCTGTTCCAGCGAGGCATTCGCAGCTGTCTTTGGAGGGATCTGGAATCTTTCCTTCACTCTTTACGTCACATAGAGAAACAAACACCTCTAGCACAGTGGGTCTTTTGTCACGCTTTGGTCACATTCTACAGATACAGGTGATGAGGAGGAGGTCAAAGCGCTGCCTTAAGTAGAGCAAACACGCCCCCTGTTGGATGGTATTAAACTAACTCATCCTGGAGACAAGTTGGATTGAATTTTCAAACATTTGGGTTGTTCTTTTTCTTATTGACTTAAAATTCTCCAATTTGGTATTAATAAGCTATGCACAAACATTTTATCATAAGAAGCTGACTATATGTAAAACTGAGACAATGAAAAATGGCAGTCAGAGAGTGCTTCAGTCCCAGCCTTCTACATCCATCCATCCATTGTCTTGTAGAAAAGATGATCGCAATCGTCTCATCTAAAGCCGCTTATCCACCTTGTGGGTCTCGGGTCTGCTGGAGCCTATCCTAGCCGGCTAGGGGCAAGAGGCAGGGTACACCCCGGATGAGATGCCAGCTTATCGCGGGGACCTTCTACAAAGTTTTGTTGAAATTGTGGGAAAATAACCAAAAATCTGATCAATGTCTGATCCAAAATCAATTTCTAACTTTCTTTTCTGTCCAATGTCCCATCCTTCCACCAATATGTATGACAATCCACAATATTGTGTTTAGTATACACCTTGTGACAAACACACAATGATTGGCAACAAAAACACCCCCGTCCTTGGTGGTGGTAAAAAGGTAAATATATGATATCAACTATATTCTAGCTAGTTTATAACAACTAGCTGAATTGTTGTCCCTACTTTCTTTAGTTAAGCTGATTTTCTAACTTTGTTTCCTAATTTCATCTACACTGAACACTCTCCTGGTAGCAGCCAGTCTCCCATAAATTAATTTCCCTTCTTAAAACCTCATCATTTTCTGTCACCTATTCTCTCTTTCTTCCTTCTTTGTTTCTGATGTGACTCCTCCGTTCCTCTCTTTGTGCCCTGGGCTTGTCTTCCACATGCCCCACTGGCATCTATCTTCCCCCAGCTCGTTCACTTCCGCTTCAGCCTTTCTTCCTTTTACAATGACAGCACAAGTCAAGTTGGCTTGTGTCTACATCTGTCATCTTGTTTGACTCCCAGGTTTCCCTCTGGTGTGTCACTTCTGGTTTTTATTCGACAGAAAGATACAGAGCGCCAGAGCAGAGGAAACTACATTAGGGTTAAAGATTTCCCAGTTGTAGTATTTTACCTCTCGTTATTTTTTTTGTTTAGATCTGAGATGCAGGCATGTAGTTAAGCAAACTCATCATCTTTTAGGTGTTTTGAACACAAATGCCACCAGTTTTGAATTCTTTCTCCATTTCTTGTCTTCCTGCAGCCCATCAGCAATGCAGACTTTATTGTTCCAGTGGAGATTGATGGGACTATTCATCAGGTAACCTTGATTAATCTATGCCACAGCCATGTCAGAGTAAGATAGATACATGCTGTGTACTCCTCCCAGGATTAAGCATATTTGGTTTATTGACTGTATCTTTGCTCGCTTAAAAGCTTTTCAACGTGTTGCTGAATGTAAAGCATGTCGAGGAATCTTTTGAGTTTGCAGCTGGAATAGTTTGGTTTGTACATTTTATTCCTGGATGAAGCCAAGCTGTAGCTGTAACCGGGTTCAAGTAATCCAGGATAGGCTTTCTGTGTCTATCTTGGCCTATACTTGATTACTTGTACTTGGAGGCAGTTCAACTAATCCACAGAGAGCTACTGAAGAGGACGGACGTTTGTTGGTTGGACGGACGTGTTGCATGGATCAACATCACAACACAATGAAAGATTATGAACAGACAACATATCAAATGATACACAGAAGAGCCACAGCTATTAACATGTTATATGTTACAGAGTTCATTTTACCTCAAGAAAGTAGCGCATCTCTGGGATGCGCTTCAAGAAAGATTTGTGCATCCCGACATGACGTTTATGCATCCCAAAAGTAACAACAGCATGTACAGTAGAAGCGTATATGCAAGCATTGAGTTTTGCCAATAGAACAATATAAAAATAAACAATTTGATTTTAATGTTTTTATTAATAACATTACTGTTTAAGTAAAAAAGAAAAAAAAGAGTTATAATTATATCTAATTATAATCAGTAATTAGTTTATCAAAATGTTAAAGCCTGGTAGTTTTTTTTTTAAAAACCCAACAGTTTTAGAAATAAGGAAAGATGTTATACAGGTTTTTTTTTTCACTTTTGCTTTTCACTCAATAGTTTCTGTCTGACGATCGTGCGTCCCTGTCAAAAAATGTGCGTCAAGGACGCACGCAAACGAGAACACTGATGTTAGATATATCACCACACACCATGCAGTAGTGAGACTGACTGTTTATTTTCATGCCATTGCTTCAGGTCTACGTCCTGAAGAGGCCCCATGTGGACGAGTTCCTCCAGAAGATGGGGGAGCTCTTTGAATGCGTCCTCTTCACAGCGAGCTTAGCCAAGGTTCATCCACACGTCGCAGCAGCAAGACGATGGCATCGGTAACTTTACATGAGCTGTGTTAACGCTATGATTTCCTGTTGGTTTCATCAGTATGCTGACCCTGTGGCAGACCTGCTGGACCAGTGGGGGGTGTTTCGCACTCGGCTCTTCAGGGAATCCTGTGTTTTCCACAGAGGAAACTACGTCAAAGACCTCAGCCTCTTGGGTCGGGAGCTCAGTAAAGTTATCATCATTGACAACTCACCTGCCTCCTACATCTTCCATCCTGAGAATGCAGTAAGTCAGACCTTTAGCTTCCTTCCTAATGGGGGCATCCTGATTGTACTGATCGAGACCAAGGCTTCATGAAATGTCTAGGGTCATGTTGCGTTCATGTTGTCTTTATTCAACGTAAAAAACTGGACTAAAAGGATTGCTCTGAGACGATTGACCTCTAAGGCTAAGTGTTCCATCCAAAGGGTCCCCTGTGCCCACAAGTCTAGTCTAGTCCACCAGTATGCAACAGCATTATTGAGATTCTCACATCATAAAAATAGACAAGCAAGCCATCAATCCATCCCCCCAGAAGAGTCAGCATTTCCTGCCGGATATCCGTCTTTTATTCTTATCTCTAATAAAAGTTATATGCAAAGCTATCCATGAATTTTTTAGTAAAATAGCTCATATCCTTGGAGTTCTCACAGTGTTGAAGAAAAATAATCAATAAATCATCGTCCCTTTCACCACATCCACTTAGAAATGAAAAAGTTTTTTTCCATCCAACATCTCTAATCCTCTCATCAACAATTTGTGGAGTTATTTTTTTGTAATAATGCCAACAGCAGACAAAAAAAATGGTATTGGTTCCTCTTAATGTCTTTGACGGAGGTAAAAATGGGGATAAAGATAATGTTACTGCAGAAAGTATTCTGTTGTAAAGTAACTAATGAGGACAAGTGATTGTATCTGTGAGATGTCGGTTGTCGGTTTTCATCTGCACCATTATTTTAGACACAGCATTGTGCCGTCTGCAGTGTTCCCAATTTTATGAGTTTTCTCTCTGTGGGGAAGTAGCTCAGTGGAGCTGCTGCCACTCTTCATGCCTTTGATGCATTTCCCACATTAATTATTTACACAACACGCGCACCATCTTCTCACCTCACTTTAGCATCGACTGTCAACTCGGTTTTCTGCCTTGATCAAATAAATCCTCATCCATTCTCTCTCTCTTTCTCTCTCTGGGCTCTCTCTCTCTCCACAGGTGCCGGTACAGTCCTGGTTTGACGACATGACGGACACGGAGCTGCTGGACCTGATCCCTCTGTTTGAGGGCCTCAGTAAGGAGGAGGATATCTACAGTCAGTTACAAAGCCTGAGAAACAGGTAGCATCTAGTGGCTTCAGCTCGCGTTCCTCGCCTCAGCCCTGCTACGCAGAGGCCTCACCTCGCTGCTACGGCCCTGCAGCCTTGCTCCCGTCCTCAGACCAGCTTTGGGGGCCCCGGCTTGGCCCCCAATGTGAGGACTTCAGGCAACCGTTCCCGTCATAATCGAACGTAGACAACAACTGTATGGATTCTTACCGTATCTGTATTCTTGGACTCTTTGTACAGGACTACCACTGACAAATGATTCTATTACTGTATGTATATACTATATGTTTCTAAAAGCAAGACATACATAAAGTAATTTTTCTATCAGAGAGGAGGTTTTACTATTCTATCAAGTAATATTTTAGTTACCAAAAATAAATGAAAAGACAGAATGAAGAGTTTTTTGTGTCTTTCTTGGAGAAGTGGGTGACCTGGTTTTGTGGTGAGCGGCGCTACGCGGGCCGTCGTTTCTCGTCTGACCTTTTGTTAAGCAACTGTGATTTATTAATGAAGTGCCTTCGTTACTGTGCTGATTTTGTTGTGTCAGGTTTATGAGGTGCACATTTTTATGCTGCATATTCAGTGAAATCTCCTAAAAGCATATTCACGTAATGCTTAAAGTGGAGTTGGAAATTAGTCTTTGGTAATTGTCAAATAGTCTGAGAAAACACAAAAGACAATGTTCTTGGAACTTATCCAACTAGTTAGACCTGAGTCTTTTTTTTTTCTGTTTAGTTGAGTTCAATTTAACATTGAATTGTTAAATTTCCTGAAAACCTTTGCAATTCAATGTAATTTGTGGATTATTGACATAATTTGACTGTAAATTGATAATCTTTGAAGATAATGAAACCCAACGTTATTATTAAAAAAAGAAACCTTTGTGATGACATTACTGTCCACCTATAAATGTTAACCCTTTGAGGAAATTATAAGAATTAGCATAGATTATATTGAATTCTATTTATTGGGGAAATGTGGGTTGGGTGCATTGTAAAGACTGCTGTTGAAATTGTACTGTACAACATTATTAAAGTTGCAAGTTTGCACACTGTCAGTTTGTATCATGGTGTAATGACCTGAATAAAAAACCCTAAAGTTGCTATAATTAATATATTGTGTTAATTAGAGGAGCCAAAACCAGAGCTAATAGAATTTTCTGACAGTCATCAGGGTAATGATAATGTCTGCTGGATCTATAAACTATTAGCAAGCAATTTTCTTCTTTGTCAGATTAAAAGTGATCTTATGTAAATTCTGAATGACTGACAGCTTGTTCTTGCTGGCCCCCTTTGGTAAGAAATTCAGAAGCATCTTTCAGGACAACTTATATATTTATAACTATATTTTTGAGGTTCATAGTTTAATCCTGAGAATAGAAAACTCTTTAAAAGGTTCATTCAGGAAGACAAGTAATCTGTCATTCACTCATATTATGCATATCCAATATGAATTCCTGCTATAAGCCTAATTTCAACAGCCTAATCCAAACTTTAATGACCCAAACCCTAACATTCAGTTGTCATAGAAATGTGCCTTAAATGGAACGAATATCCACAAAGAGTCTATCGATGACTTGCAATCTTCGTGACAACTAATCAATTTCAAATTTCAAAATCAAATTAGCATTTTATAGAAGTAGATTATCATCTTTAACTATTACAAAATGTATAAATGCATTTTTTTTTCAGTAGTCTGTCGTTACATTCTGAATAGACTTGTTTTAATCTTGTATTTAAACAAAGAAGTCGTTCGGGCTTCTTTGAAACAACGCTTGAGTGCAAATTTCTTCACAGTTTTATGATCAGCAGGTACATTAATTATAGGGACATAAACTAGTAAATGAGCAACAGAGAGCACAGCTTCATGTGATATCTGGATGTGAACTTTTAGCTTCCGCTTACGTAGCCGTCACTTTGCAGCAGTGGATTAGGCATTACAGAGCCCATTGTTTAAGCCTCAGGAGCTCTGGTGTTGCTGGTGTTTTTTCCTCTTTCAGTTTTGCACTTGTTCCATAGATATGTGAAGACTGAGGTTCACCACATTGGTGAAAATATCTTATTCTATTGGAATGGAATATAAACAAAAAAAGATGTGGTCAAAGGTAAGAAAAACTTCAGCCTTTTTGTTTGAAAACCAGGTTAGTTACATAACAATCTGTTTTTTGGAGTCTCTGACAGGAATTGTGTGAACTTTATCAAACAAGGATGAGTGTAACTGATGTATGTCTGAGCAGGAAACAGCAGGAAACCTCATCGTTGATTCACACAGAAGAGAACTTACAGGTGGTTCATCCAGTTTGGAAATGTTTGGAATGATGGAAGCAGATTTGGGAATTAAAGTTTACAGCCAGACTTGATCTCAAGCTTGTGCTTAGCAGTAAAGGCAACTCACCCACCACTGTTTTCTCTTGTATCTGTAGGTCAGGTTAGATCAGGTCAGGGACTTTGTTTTACCAATCGGGAAACTCATTTGTACATGGTGTTACTTCTTTTAACATACACAGAGAACAACAATGCAAAAATAGGAACCAAGGCAGTCACAGACTGGAATATCCCACAACACCTATGAATTCAAAATTTTACCCTGACCTACTTGCATAAGTCAAAGATCAAAGCTAGTGCTCTGACCTACTGTCATTGATCAAAGCACTAGCTTTCATCTACGGTCTTACTCACATTGGCCTTCTCCCTCGTCTTTCTATCTTTAATCGGTTCCTGAGTACAAAAGTTGAAATTTGACCTTGACCTAGTTTTCTCAAGGTTGAGGTCATCACCTCATTTTCATCCCCTTTGCCGCCCGAGTAATGTGCTTTTTGTTTCATCTCTCTATCTGCAAATGTTTCGAAGATATTTGGTGAGCAAACGGACGGAGGGACGAATACACAAACACCGACGATTACAATACATCCCCCTTCACGGGATGTAAAAAGAAGTGACACAAATTCCCATGAAGAGGTCTGACACAATGCCAGTCAGGTTTAAGCAAAATAGTGCACCTATTAAAGCATTGCATAACTCCCTAGTAAAACACTACATTGACCACAAATTGTGCCTATTCAGTATTGCACAGTCTCTTGATAAAATATTAGTCCAACAACTTGATTGCCCATAAACAGTGTTGCACATACTCTTGGTTAAAGGTGCATTCCCTGTGCTATCATCCAATCTTGCCACAGTGTCTGTGTAGGTTCTCAGTCATCCAGGTCATGGTTATCTTCAGTTCCAACTGAAGAAGTCTCTTGGATGAGAGACGAAACGTCTTCAAGAACTTTCTTAACGTCCAGTGGATCGACTCAAAAGCTTTTGGACTTGCCACAGTGCTTTAGACCCAATAGGTATGAAGTTAAAAGCATTAAATTAAGTCTTATCAGTGATAAGAATTGGGGATGAAACATATCTATTGAGGATGTAATCACTAGATAGGGATGATTGTCATAAGCAGACAGAAGGCAAGCTGTTGCTGCCGTCTCAGAGACCAGATACACACATTTTAAATAATTTGGAGCATTCCTCCTACAGAGCAGCGACCCAGCGACAGATTCCTTCCCATCTGACTCTTTCCCTATACCACTGAATGCCTGTTGAGTTCAATTCCCTCATCTACTTGTTATAACAGTTGTGAAATGAATAATTAGTGTCAGGAGACCCATGTGATGCTTGTTGTGCTGCTGCGGGCTTAGCCGCACAGAAACTCTGGCTGGGTGCTTAAAGCACAACCAGGACATCAAATGAGGCTTCAGTCCATCTCAATCCAGGATGTAAAATTTTGCAAAGATCTTGACTATGTGGCCGTCATTCATTTGCAAAACAAGCCAGAAGGGCTTTACTTTTTTTTTCTTTTTTCTGAGGGCCTGGAAACAATGTAAGCATAGGCGTATTTAAGGTCTTTGTACTGTAAATATCGACCCAGGAAATTGCAGGTGTGTTCATACCAGGGTGTGGAGACAAATACACCCAACTCTCTCTGCCGCACACACTCCAGTCTGCACACAGAGGTACAAGCAGAGTCTCTGCCTTGCGTAAAGACATCATCGCACTAATCTCCTTCCACAACTTGCAGGAGACGCCCAGGACATCCTTCCGCCAGACACAAGACAAGGTAAGATGAGACTTTTATTTTGGTAAGATATCTCATTAGATTACTTTCAATATTCCTCTTTTTCTTATATCTGAGTCGCTGCAATTTGTTGTAAATCAGTCCTCCAGACAGACTTCCTGTGCTGTTTTAAAACCTCTATCATTCTGTGTAAAGGGAGATGAACAGATTGAAAGCATCCACAGAGGTCATTTTATAAGTAGGGTCAATGAGCACAGCTGCGTAAATAATGTGGAACTAGTCTTTCCTGTCACAATAATAGAAGCATGGCTTGTCTGCAATCTTTTCAGATATTGTTTGTTCATTTCTTTGTCATTGCCTCTGGGTGGGATCAGATTGCATAGGCCAGATCAATCAATCCTTTTAAAACTCACAACAGGGAGATGAAAAAGGAAAACAGATTGATGAAAAGGAATACTTTAAAGTGAATGACAGGAACAAAGATTGTCCGTGATATCACTCTCGACATTCATTAATGATTAATGTATATTTTATTCATTTGAAGGGAATAATAGATATGATTACAGAGCTTAAATCTTACATTTAGATATTCACCTTTCCAACACATGAAGACAAACAAGCCGTAAACAGATGCAATTATTATTAATATCTTTATTATAACAGTTTATTTCATTATGTGTCAGAAATAAATCCATGTTTGACCATTGAAACCATGGATAAGCAGTGACTGGTTATGTACTTGTACTTTAAACCTAATCAGCGACAAATGTCAGGAGTTATGTCGCCCCTAACCCTTGACTACTATAACCAGTCATTAATGATGGCTAATAACCGAGATAATCGCTCTCAGTTAGGTAAGGGTCTAACTGTTCTTTGATCAATAATGCCATTTCAGCATTCACAGGTCATTACTTGTGTCCAAAGTGAAAGATTTATCTCGTTTTAATGCTGTTTTTAACCAGCAGCTATTTCTGTGTTCGTGATATTATGACTGGATTATGAATCAGCCTCTCTGTTCTCAGACTCGCACAGGAGAAGTATTTGTAACTTCAGCCCAAGTCATATCATTTAATTTCAGTGCCAACCCTTTTTTTGTGTGTGTTTGCTCTGCAGGCCTCACCTTTTTATCTGATTACCAGAATACCAAAGTCATGACAGTATTAATAAAAGGAGTGGGGAACACCCTGGTACAGTACAGATGACCAGACGTGTCTCAAAGAAACTCTTAATCAATCACTGCCTCTAAGACGTTTTTATCTGACCTGGAGATTTGTCTGAGGATGGATGTCATCCATAAATCCAAGATTATTTCTCCTCTGGACAACCTCAGACACAGTTCCTCCATCTTTCTGAACACCCCTCCCCCCCAAAAAAAAAACAAAAAACAACAACCATGAGTTTGTGGAGCTTATATCCTGTATATTTTCATGTTATTGTGTCAGCAACATAACAGCCGACAAAAACCAGTGTCACCACTAAGCCTGTGTTCTTGGCTCAGCTGGTGATACAGTGTGACTTATCAGTGCTGTTGTTTTTGATGGTTTAGTCAAGAGGCGGTTTAAGCATCACTGATTGCAGAACTTGTATGCTGCTATGGAGCCAGGATGACACTCATTAGGGGGATTAGTGATGTATCACTGTTGGAGATTCAATCTTTTGAAAAGGTTGACTGGTTATGTCAGAGACATCTGTTTCCAGTGAAAAGATAGGGAACTTGTAAGGATTAGTATAAGAGGCTTCAGCGTTTCTCTGTTGAAGTACTTTGGAATTGTAATTGAAAACGTGTTTTCTCATCGAGTATGTAAGGTTGTAACACGTATTCTCAGGCAGCTGGTGGAGAACAAAACTGAGAGCTAAAGGAGGGCTGGTATTGTGTTGAAACATGATGCTCCACATCTGCTGTATGTGTGAAGAAGATCATTTTTGTTGTTTTCATGTTCATGTAGTGACAAATATTTTTTTTATGCTATTTTGCTTTTTAAAAAAATGCTGCAAATTAAAAGTATAAAATGTATTATTATTACATTTTCATTGAAAATCCTATGTTCAAAATAGCGTAGTAAGACAAAAGAGGATAAATTTGATTAGTTATTGCAAATAATTTAGCTTTATTTGGTATCATTCTAATATAAAATTTAACAGTTATTTATGTGCAAGTAGAAATTTATTTGCTTCTTTGTTTAAATTGCCTTGGAATGGAATTTTTAAAAAAATATTACTGTAAATATTGTAAACTAAATGTGTTTTTAAAATAAAGTCTGCCAAAAAAATGTCACGTCACTAAGACATTTGCATTTCTATCATTATCTCTTTGCTCATTTTCATTAGGCATCTCAAATGTATACCTTTATATATGTTTATTATTATTTACACACAGCAAAAGATCAATAGTTCACTTCAGGTTAAAAACTGTTTCTTGTCTTACGTCGTTTCAGTTCATCAGAATGAGCGATGACAATCAAGACGCGTTCAGGAACGTTGGCAAAAAGCCAGGCCTGCAGATATGGACCATCAATGTAAGTCAGCCATAGCGCATAGGATGGATGTGTTTTACTGGTTGTACTTGGGTACTGTACTATGTACGATGAAGGATGCTCAAATCATAATTTATTTGTATTTTTTCTCTGTTCCTAGAATTTGCAGATGGTGCCTCTTTCAGCCAAAGCCTTTGGTAACTTCTTTGAGGGAGACTGTTACATTATTCTTTATGTGAGTACAATGAAGCCTGAAATTCATGCACGCCTTGATAGCATCTGTGGAAGCATCAGTCTTCAATCTGTCTCTCTCTGCATCACTAGATAAGTCAGAACAAGGGCTCGGGGCAGTCAGCTGAAATCCACTACTGGATTGGAAAAACCTCCTCCCAGGATGAGCAAGGCGCAGCCGCCATCTACGTCACCCAGCTGGACGAATACTTGGGTGGAACTCCAGTGCAGCACAGAGAGGTGCAGGGCAACGAGTCACCTCGGTTTAGGAGCTACTTCAAAAATGGTCTCATGTGAGTCACACAAATGGGGAGGTGACTAGAAAGGGGTAGACACCAAATAAAGGGGAGTTTCTCTTTCCCTTACAGACTTACGCTGTAATCTTTCTTAGACACAGTTTACCAAACTAAAACCTGTTCATGTAATTATTGTGTTATTATATTGTCCAAGCTGAGCAAAGAATTACAGTTTTCTCTCGCCAAGTTCTGCAACATCTGACATTTAATGATGTTTGTGCTCTATCATTAAAGGTATATTTCAAAACAAACACAACTACAAGTACTATCAGCTGCTCTTGCGTTATGCTGTGTTTTATTGCACTTGAACTTTGGTCATGTACGCCAATCTCTCCACAGCTACAAAAAGGGTGGGGTGGCCTCGGGTTTTCAACACGTTGACACAAACTTCTACAACGTCCTGCGATTGCTGCACGTCAAAGGGAGAAAACATGTCACAGCATCGGAGGTATGCAACTTATGCAACTACAAAGAGCTGTATTAGATATTAATGCTGTCAGCCCAACAACTCCCACTGGAGATATCACAGGCTTCACATCGCAGAGCTACAAAGACTGTTGGCACTCCCTTTTAAATAAATTACAGCATTCTAGTTGCCAGAGTTGTCAAAGCAGGTGCTAATTGCCAGAGGAGTGATATGACTGTATGGTGTGTAAGTGATATATCCTCGTGTTAGCAACACTTTTTTTTTTATGGCTGTTAAATTGAATAAGGAAATGACTTGGTGACTCAACATCCCTTCATGAACAGGTGGAGGTGTCATGGGACAGCTTTAACAATGGAGATATATTCCTGCTGGACATGGGGAAAGCAATTGTTCAGTGGAACGGCCCCCAGAGCAACAGGAGAGAGAAGCTGAAGGTAACATTTCATCACAGACGAGCGTGAAGTCCCAAATGTGCAACCATGGTTGCATTTAACAGGAAAGACAGTTAGAAATGACAGAATTTAAATAATTAATCAATAATTCATGAAATTCTTATATGTTGCATATCGCCATGATAACTAGATGAGACAAAAACTAATTGTCTGAAGTGCAGCAAAGTAGCAGACAAAAAGGCACTCAAAACTAAATTTAAATCAAAACCTCTTCAAAGCAATTTCAATTCAATTTATATTCATAAATATCTTTTTCATAGAAATTAAATCTGTTCCCTAAGTGAATTTGCAGAGATATTAATCCCCTCCACCTCGCATCCCTCTCTGGTTTACAGGCAGTGCTGTTGGCTCAGGACATTCGGGACCGGGAGAGAGGAGGTCGAGCTCAGATCGGTGTGGTCGAAGGAGGAAACGAGAAAGACTCCCCCGAGCTGATGAAGGCCATGACGGCGGTGCTCGGCCAGAGGAGCGCGCCTCTAAAGGAGGCCACTCCTGATGACAGACCTGACGGGGCGCCGAACGCCAACGTCAGACTCTACCAGTGAGAACTCCATCTTGATGTATATTATTGGAAATATTTTGTTCACTTAATAAAATCTCCTTGTATCTCCTCAGCGTGTTTGAACAAGGTGGGAATCTGGTCGTTCAAGAGGTGGCGACGCAGCCTCTGACGCAAGATCTGCTGCACTCCTCTGTAATTGTCTTTTAATCTTCTAACATCATCAGTAGACATTCTTATGAAAGGCCGTGAGCCTTATATTATTGTTGGCTGTATTTCTGTCAGGACTGTTACATACTGGACCAGAGGGGCTCCAGTGTGATGGTGTGGAAAGGCAAACAGGCCTCCAAGGAGGAGCGGCGAGAAGCTCTCAACAGAGCTGTGGTTGGTTGACTAAATAAATCTCCTTTACTTCAGAATTATAGCTCCTTTTACCAAAGCTAAGCAGACAAAATTCATCAGCATCATGAAAGATACTCTCATCTGCTCTACCAGGGTTATATCAAAGCCAAAAACTACCCATCTAGCACCAGTGTGGAGGTGATGGCTGAGGGAGGAGAGTCATCGATGTTCAAGCACTTGTTCAAATCCTGGAGAGATAAAGGGCAAACTCAGGGTCTGGGTTCCACCTACAGCGTGGGAAAAATAGGTAACCTCCACATAACCTCCGATTAATTCATTTGAGTCAGATAGCTGCAAAAAGAAATGTTCTCAGTCATCTTATTCCTTCTTATTGTTATTACACTAAACACATTCATGCTTATTTATGAATATTATTATATTATACTATTATCATATATATTGCACCCTACCTGCATAGAGACACAAAAGTATGTCATCCTAGATAAATTAGATGTTTTTGGTGAAAAAGCCATCATGACTATATAATAAATAGAATAATTTATTTCTAAGCAACATATAAATGTGTAACAAAACCCCATTTTGTGATTTCAAATGCAAAATAAACTGGATGAAATATTCTCAGATGAAATGTTTGTTTTCAGTGGTTTTCTATCACAATGACATCATAAATTATTTATTAGTTTAAGTGATTATTTCTAACGCTGTTAATGCGGGTGTCCATGCAGCAAAGGTTGACCAGGTCAAGTTTGATGTGATGCAGCTCCATGCACGTCCTGAACTGGCAGCGCAGCAGCGTATGGTGGACGATGCCTCTGGAGATGTTCAGGTGAAGACAAAAGACATCCAGTATCGGTGATATTATCTGTACTGAGACAGGAAATGCATGGATCTTATTTATATTTCTGGAATTTTGTCCATCTCAGGTGTGGCGTATAGAGAACTTAGAGCTGGCTGAAGTAAATCCAAAAACCTATGGACAGTTTTACGGAGGAGACTGCTACCTGGTGCTGTACACATATCAAAGATCAGGCCAGCAGCAGTATATACTCTACATGTGGCAGGTCAGTGGCATCATGGACGGCATATTATTTTTGTTTTTAGCTCATCTTCTTTGCTCAAATGATATAATAAATAAAGGTTTGTTACGCTCCATTAAGTTCATGTCTGTCTTCCACCACACAGGGCCGTCATGCCACCAAAGATGAGATCACAGCATGTGCATACCAGGCTGTCAATGTTGACAACAAGTACAATGGAGCCCCGGTTCAGGTCAGGGTGGTCATGGGGAAGGAGCCTCGCCACTTCCTGGCTATTTTCAAAGGGAAACTCATCATCTTTGAGGTGAGCTTTAACGCGATGAAGACTTTAAGTCTAGATTACAAATGGTCACATGCAAATTAGGTCCACGTCTTGTATTTGAGAGAAGTCTAGATAAAATATTGCAGGAAGACTAAAAGGTAATGATTTAGTTCTTAAAATAGTGCAGAAAATACAGCAAATTATAGTCAGTACAAGTATTTACAGCTTCAAGGAAGTCAAAGGTAGCACAAAGCTGCATATTATGCCAATCTGTGTGTGTATACAATCTCTGGATGCAAACTTTGTACTTGTTTTTGCCTTCAGGGTGGCACAGGCCGACCTGGTGTGGTCAACCCTGACGCAGGTGCCAGGCTCTTCCAGGTGAGGGGGACTAGTGAGCTGAACACCAAGGCCACTGAAGTTCTGGCGAGGGCCTCGTCTCTGAACAGCAACGATGTTTTCCTGCTCAAGACTGACCAGACGTGCTACCTGTGGTACGGAAAGGTAAGCTCCAGAATCCTAACTTTTTTTTTTTTGTCTCAGTCATTGCTTCCTTGACATCTGATCACTGATCTTTGTCTCTAGGGCTGCAATGGTGATGAGAGGGTGATGGGCAGAGCGATGTCTGATGTGTTGTCCAAGCAAGACAAGCAGGTGGCAATGGAGGGCCAGGAGCCAGCTGAATTCTGGGTAGCTCTGGGAGGAAAGGCCCCCTATGCCAGTGATAAAAGGTGAATATCATATTAGCAACATCATATTTTTAAATCAGATTTTATGTTACGATAAGAGAAATTTTATTTATCAAGAGACTATTTAATAGTATTTTTAAAAAGTTAGGAGTTTAAATTTGAATCTGCTTGGATAGTTTTTAAATTGATGTCCAGATAATAGTCCCAGTGTAATCAATTAGATTATAGCGTCTCCCTACCCGCCTCCAGAGTGCTGCATAATTTCCAGTAAGGTTAAGGTCATGAGAACTGGGTTGTTTCAGACTGCAGAGGGAGGAGCCTCCTCACAGTCCCCGCCTGTTTGAATGCTCCAATCAGACGGGGACGTTCAAGATGACCGAGGTGGACGACTTCGCTCAGAGCGACCTGGACGAGGAGGACGTCATGCTATTGGACACCTGGGAAGAGGTGAGAGGTCAAGGGTGCTGAAATAAAAAAAAAGAAAAAAAAAAGTGGGGAATGTACAGAATGGTATCTGTATGATCTCTAGCCATCAAAGACTTGGTTTGCATTTTATCGAAAACAAAAATCTGGACCTGATTAAAATGCAAAACTATATTGTGTTTAAGAAAATGCCAACAAATGGATCTCTTGCTGTTAAAAAAATGAAAACAAAACATGGGTAAGGAGAATGTTTCAGTTACCTTTTGAAAGAAACCCAAACTTTAAATACGTTGCATTAAATAATATTATATATACTTTTCACTGTAATTGTACTAGTAAGATTTAAGATCTTCAAACCCATAATTAAGTAGCGTACTTGCTTAAATATTCATATTTAACTTCTGGTCGTGAAATAAGTCTATAATTATCTGAAACAGGTTAATTTTCCTTTCGCTTTTATTCCAAATCCAACCTCAGGTTTTCTTGTGGGTGGGAAACTTAGCCAACCAGTATGAGACCAAGGAGGCGTGGAACTGCGCCAAGGAATACCTCCAGATGCACCCGGCAGGCCGTGACACAGACACCCCAATCGTGGTGGTCAAACAGGGCTACGAGCCCCCCACCTTCACTGGATGGTTCAATGCATGGGATCCTCATAAGTGGAGCGTGAGTCTGTTAAAACCGTTTGACACGACAAATGCAGCGCGATCCAAAGCGTCACAAATCAGACGTCTTCTGAGACTTTACATTTCCATTACAGCAACGTTGATTCTGCAACAGGGATGCAAATATTGCATGCATACCATGACTAATCTTGTGCACCCTGAACTAGAACTTTACTGTACCTGTGGATGATTTTATGTGTTGTTTGATGATGAACAAAACCCTGCATGCTCACTAATTTTTTAGTCTTGGCTCACATGATCTTCTCAACAGGAAGGCAACTCCTATGAGGAGATGAAAAAAAAGCTGAGCGATGCATCTCTCTCACAGATCACTGTAGTAAGTGATTGACTGTAATTAATACTAACACTTAACTGTACTGTCCCAGATGCTCATGTCTCTAGTGTGATGCATATTAATGTCACTAATCGCATTTTATTCGTTGATATGTTGTATAAACATTTTCCAGATATATCTTTTCACACACCAGTGTTCTTTGCCTTCAGGATCTCAACAACTCACATATGAATAAAACTCCTGGTGGGATCGGAGGGGGGAGTTATGAGGCTCCAGGAGGCCCCATTAGCTCTCCTCCGGTATACAGGGTCCATGGAATTGATCAGGCCCCCAAACCCTCTTCTCCCACGAGCCCCTCTACCCAGACGACTCAGTCACCTGTGTCCACAAACCTGGGGCCTTCCTCCAGCGTCTCTCCATCATCCCCAGCTGGTGGATTTGCATCCCCCTCTACTGGTGGAACTGGAACGTATCTGAACCCAGAACTCCTGATTAACAAGTCCCCCGGTGAACTGCCTGAAGGAGTGGACCCCTCCCAGAGAGAGGTGGGTGCAAAGTTATGGGTGTGGAGCAAAACGAGGATGAGGAGATGCAAAATGAATCCATAAGAATTTGTTGTGTCTCTTTGGAGTTGGTTTCAGTGACAGTCTTGTCTTGATTTTATTCGAGCAAGGGCGTGGGGTTTTACGCACCATGCCAAGAATCCTATAATCTCATAAACCACGTGACTGTGACTCAGTGGGCGGGGCCAGACATGATGGGCGTGTGCCACTTTCCTCATGCAGTACCACAAACTTCCCATAGAGGGCAGACTGACTGTTTTCTGTCTGATTTTAGGACTACTTGTCTGATGCGGATTTTGAGAACCTTCTGGGCACCAGTCGGGCTGACTTCAGGCGCCTGCCAAAGTGGAGGCAGGCGGACTTGAAGAAAAAAGCAGGACTGTTCTGATGAATAACCACCGAATCGTTTCACAATCTGTCACTGTAATGTGTGGCAATAATTTGTACAAATTACAGCAAAAATAAAAAATAAAAAATTAAAGCAGCCTTTTAACTGTTGTGAAGACAGATTGGATTGGCCTTGATCATTTCACTTATTGTGAGGAAACACATAAATGTTCAATGTTTACAAGAATTACCTTATTATTATAATTAATTACATTTTAACACCATGATTTAACGTTCACATTATTATTGATTGCTCTGCTATTGTGAGGAAACACGTAGAAACCTTTATTCAGGGACTCTGCTGGTTTTATTTGAAAGTGCAACAAAAACCAAAAAAAACCCCATTTTGTAACACGTCAGGGATTGAAAAATAAAAATAAAGCATCATAAGGAATATTAGGATTTGCTTGACGCTTAACACTTGATGGAATTAAACATGGTTTAGAGCAGCTTCACATGACAATCAATATACTCACTGTAATAAAAACACACTCAAAGGTTGTGGAGTCATCTTTACAGGACAATCTGCTTTCAAAATGAATGGATGACTAATTGCTTGCAAAACACACTTAACTTTCTCTCAATGGAAATAATACCATTACAGCATTGTACAGAACAATGCAGAGAACAGATTGTACTAGTTGAAAGTCTTTAAACACTGCGTAAAGTTAACTGCTTGTGTTGCTTGATAAATACAGCTTATCATTTCTGTGAGCATTGATACTGTTTGTATGATCCAAAGGAAAATATAAAAATATGTATTTTATACTTATTATTATTGTTTATTCATATTTAAAAATTACACATCATGTCTTCAGATGGAATCTACACCCTCTTGTTCCAATGACTGTACTTCCTTCTAGTATGGTAGCAATAGTTTAATGACTTTCTTTAAATAGGTTCCACACAGACATTGTCCACTAAGCTCCTTTAAAAAGCTAAAATTACAACAGGGTAGTGTTACCCAGACAACAGTGAGTAAGTAGCTGCAGATGACACATTCTATTTTCCAACAAATAAAATTAATAAACATGTCGTGACAGTTCTTTAATTTTGTTTTCAATGTGTTCAAATTCCTTTCGAGTCCTCTGAAAATGCTGCTGCTGGTATATTTAGCTGAATACCAGTCTACTCTGCATCGATGAGCATGAGATGCAGAAACAGTCCAGCAGAGCAGATGACATCTCCTCTTTTGGTTAGCAGTGGGATGTGTCGGTACCCTGGAATTTAAAAAAAAAAAAAGGGAAGGAAGTGAGTTTTGGCTTTGTCAGCAAAATGTAGTCAACACCCTTCAAGTATTAACAAATGGAACAAACCGAAGTCAAAAATGAAAAATTCACGCACCGTTCTGTACACTGGTGAGTGGTAGACAATACTGCCCAATGAGATCATTCTGGGATGTTGAGTCATAGTCCTCCACCACAAACCGCACCATCACCAGGTCTGGGACATGAATATTAAACTGGAATCTCTCATTCCACATTGGGTTGAACCCTGCAGAGAAGGATGATTATTTACCATGATATCAGGTACAGAATATAATTACATTTCCACATTAATTATGTTACATTTATTCTAAAAAAAGAAGAGAAAACATCTGTTCATTAATCCAGTGCTCACCGTTGTTTTCAATGTGGTGTGTCTCCTTGCTGGCATTGTCTGCTTGGACACCGTAAAGCTCGACTCTCACCAGAGGGTCAACAATGGATTTTTGTTTGTCTTTGTTGATTTTCGGCAACTGCTGAGCTGAAATTACCTTTTCATCGGAATGGAAAATAGAAAGCATTACACAACACAAATATACAGATAAAACCATGCATACTGTATGGAGAGTTTAAAGTTATCATGCAAATTCAAATTTAAAAAAGCCTGACTGCACCCTGTAGTGATTTTTTTCCACTACTATTAGCATGGGGTGGTTTTAGGGTTTTCTCATGTGCATAAACACATTAGACAAGTTCCCATCACATAAAAGGTTCCCATCACTAAGATCACAGACAAGTACTGCCAAGAAACAGAGAAGCCAAGCTTGAAAAACTGAAACAACACAGGAAAATTTCCTTAGCAAATATTTTATCAGAATTCAAAATTGGTCTATAGGGAGAACAAATATTTCTAGCAAATGAACAAGCTATGCAAAAGTAAACTCCACTTATTTAATATTCAGTTTTTTTTATCTAAAATAAATCTCACCATAACATGAAAGACCTTCTTTTGCAGCCAGGGCCCTTTGGGTAATGTGTCGGGATCAAACTGGGATGACTGGCTTCTCATATATTCTGGTTTCAGGATGTAGCCAGAGAAACCATTGGGCAGAAATCGACCCTGGTTTATGTGCATCTCCTTGTGGGGAGTCTGGAAATTCAATGCCACTAAAAACCAAACCACGAAGGAAGAAGGGAGTGAATCCATTACGTTGATTTTAGTACTGTTCAGCAAAAATGGCTGGATTTCTGCATGTACTTATAACAGCACCTATTTGGCAGCCAACGTTCCACATGGGCACTGGGTTGTAGTTGGAGGAGTCAGTTCTGGAGCCAGCCGGGTAGATCCGACTGAGTTTGTCCGTGTTGTGATGGATGAATGCAGTAGCTACGAGATTACATTCATTCACACACTTCAACTAGATGAAAAAACCACAATCATACTTGTCAATAGGATGGTGTTTACCTGAAGTGTCTGCCAGGTTGAAAGCTTTACTCTCCTTGAAGGATGACATCTCATAGAAAGAAAGGCTGTCCTTGGCGTGTTCAAAGCCATTGAAATGGACACTCTTGCAGTAGACGACGACATCTGAGAGCTGTTTGGCAAGTTTGATTTTTGATTTCTGAAAGAAAAGGAGATAGAAGTTATTGTCGCAATTAATGTAAAGCAATTACCATTGAATAAAAAGCTCTCAACAGACCTTTGGTTTTGCTTTTTGGCCGTTTTCCTTAACATCTGCAGCCTCATCCTCCTCAGACACGGTGCCTTCCTCGACAGTGTTGTTGTTGTTGAAGACAGTGTTCAGTTTGTTAAGTCGCTTTCCCTTGATGAGGAACCTACCCTTCAGCTCCTGAGCAAAAACAAGAAATGTGTTTTGACGTGCTGTTGCTGAATTTATAGTAATAAAACTCGAGATAAGGACTGCACACACAAATGTGGCAGATAAATCTCGAGTACAGAGAAGCGTATTCTTAATATTCAACAGCTTGAGAACGGGTAATTGCTTTCCTCAACCTCTCAACAGCTGATCCAGACAGGTTGTGTAAAGACTCACTTTAATTTCACTTAAGGGTGACAAAAAGGTGCATAAATGTGCTTGAAAATGTTATTGGAAATGTCTGAAAAAGTATTTGATGTGCTATGGAGAAAAATAGGAGCGGAACAAGGAAGAAAAAAAGAATGTATGCAAAAAAAGCTCCTCAAAGGGTGGTTTAAGAATGTAAACAACATCTACATACCATAATAATTTAATGATTTTGATTTTCAAGCAAACTATCCCTATCATCTTCTGCGTAAACACATTAAATCCCTTCGAGAAACAACCCCGCTTATCGAACGTGTCGTCCCACAGGCTGCCCAACCTCGTAATCATTTGTTGTAATAACATATTAGTTAATAAACAACTGCTCTCCAACCTCTCATAAACACAGGCTGCAGTGATAAAAGAGGGGGAGGAGAGGAGTGAAATTGATTGCATCGGTAATTTGGTGCTCACATAATGAGGTTGATGGCATTGTGTAATTCCATCATAAATGTTTTTATTAAGTAAAAGTAACCAGGGACTTGAAAAACATCTGGGATGGTGGTTCTCTAATTTTTAACGGTGACTGTTATTAAAGGAAACACACCTCAGGCGAGGGGAAGTTGGTGGGCATGGTGTCCCCCAGAGGCTTTGTGACCAGCGCGTCACCCAGGATGGAGATCAGATGATGCGCCATGAGCTTCTGCTGCTCCACTGTGCAGTGGTTCTCTAAGGAGAGGATGACCGGATAGTCAGATGTCTGGGAAAAAAAAACAAAACGAAAGTGACGCTCAGCCTCAAACAGTTCATATCTGCATGACTGATAACAAACAGACAGGAAATGAAATGTAATCCTGTGATGTGAAGCAATATCCAACGTACTTTGAATGCAAACTCCTTGATGACTTTAATAACATCTCTGAACAACACTTTGGATGTGAGTGTGTAGCCGTGGTAAATAACAGGCTCGCCATTAGCCCCGTCCCAACAGTCCAGTTCCACGCAGCGACAGCTCTTCATCAGTGCTCTGAATAATAAAAATTCTTCATAAAAACCTCTGATCAAAAGCTTGAGGGAGCAGGGCAACATTTTATTTGCTACTAATTTAAATTCAGACATGTAATTACATCACCATCATCAACACAATGCGCCCATGTGCAATCGTAAGATCGCCGGAGGGCTGATGTGAAAGAGGCCTAAGGAAAGCAGTCATGGTTCTCATTCCCCATGATTAATTTACAGAAGATGTTTGACATGCACAGTGAGTGGAGGAGAGTTATGCTGGTTATACCCTCAGCATCAGATCTGCGTCACTGCAGCCAACACGTGATACAAGATTAGCCAGATTGTGTCTGGAGTCATGAGGAGGAATAATTCACTGCATGCCTTTTAATTATACTTTGGGCATGAATAACTGCCTGCCTTCTCCAATTAAAAGGGTCCTGGCAGAGAGTTTCAAGTCATCTGGAGAAAACTGCTTCACCACAACATAGAGGATACTGTAGAAATGTATTGCAATGTCAGCTTTTAATAAGCATAATATGATATGGTCAGTTTGGTCAACTAAGGTAAAATAAGTGTTTCATCATAAAAAAAATCAAATATGTACAGATTACACATGTCTAATTGGACTAAATGCAAATAAATAGTTTTTTAGAGCGAAGAAAGGTAGAAATGTACAAAATATGTTTGTAGGTCCAGATTTTGCTTTAAATACAAAAAGTATAATGCAAATCTCTGCCCTATTTTTCTGATTTCACAAGATAATCATCCTATTTGGTTAGAAAAAACAGATATTTCCATGAAAAACAAAATCTTAGTCTGCCTTTCTGGATTAATGAGATTTCTTTTGTGAAATAAAAAAAAAGAAAAAAAGTAACCAGGGCAGAAACTGTTTTCTCAAGTGAATGAATTTCATGTCTGCACAGAAGCATAGGAGCCTGGAGGCAAATATTTCACAGTCAAACTCTGTTTCATGGAAAAAGAAAAAGAAAGCCTGCATAAAGCACTTACTTTATGTAGGCTTCTGTGCTGCTGGGTCCTCTGAGCTGGTCCTCCATCAAGTACGTGTTGTGTGAGGAGGAGATGAAGTAGTGGTTGAGGGGCTGGTGCATGTCCTGGTAAATCACTTTATGAGCTGGATTCAAGATGGAGCCGTCCTCCTGGTGCAGGTACATCAAGAAGCCGTCTTTGGTCATCCGCTTACTCTGCTTTGCTGGTAGACAGACAGGACAGGCATGATGAAAACGCCGGTGAACAATATTGTGTGTTGTGAAAAAACTTTCTTTATTAGCCATACCAGTCTCGTCCACTTCGTATTTTTCTATCAGCTTTAGCGCATCCTCCATGGACGCCTGTTCTCTCTGTTCATTCAGTAGGAAGTTCAGCAGGTTTCTGGTGCTCATCTGACCCCGTGTTTCCGCGTACTTCCCATAAATCACATCTATCTCCTCTCGATGCGTCAGCAGATCGTAGAAATGTTTGATCTCTGGACCCTCTAGCGAGCCTGAATTAGACGTGTCGCATTTCTGTGCAACACATCACACGATTAAACAATCATTCAAACAAACATAGCGGACTTTAAGTTTGACCAGCTACACATTTACGGATGTGAAACTAACAATCTGGCTGCGCAGCATGAGAATAATCCAATGAACTCACCTTAAAAATTTCCTCTGCGTAAGTGTCGTCCACTTCAACGTTGATGTGTCGCAGGAAATACTTCAGCTCCTTCAGAGTCATCTGATTGTCAGCATTCTTGTCTGCTTTTCGCATGCAGTTAATTATCCAGCTGACGCCCAGATGTAAGGATTATGTTTACGTGTATTATATCAAAGCACACAAATGAATTCAATATAGTGGAAATAAAAAACCAGGTAAGAACAGGCGAATACACTCAGATACAGACTGTTTTTCTAGGATACTGCTCTCTCTTCTGCTGGCGGCTGAGGGTGCGCAGCTTGCTGAGGATCTTGTCGATGCCGCTGACCCACTGCTTTGCCTCTTCACGATTGGATGCCATCAGGTCGAGGTTTTTCTTGCGACCTTTGAAGATGATGGAAAAGCACTGCTCTTCAACGCCGGGGTCGGTGTGTTTGTTGAGCCCCTCGGACTGACGGCCCTTCCGCACTGAGTCAACTTCATCAATGGAGACTGTTAGGGCAGAAGATTTTCTTAGTTAGAAATACTCAGCCTAGAGATAGTACTAGTGGATTTTTAATTTTTTTTTTTGTAGGATTAATGGTAACAGTCGGCAGCCTGAAGGGACAAGTTAGTGTCTAGAGACAGCAGACTGTTTTGTCCTGATGGACACAACAGCACAGAGTAGAAGAAACCGTCTTATCTACAGGAAGGATTTGGTTTCCGTGTGGCAGCTCGCTCCTTTTACAAGGCCTAAGACGTTCAATAAAAACGATAGCCTTTATACACCCTGCATTTCTGGATTATAATTAAAGCAATATTTTTGAGCTAAAAACACTTAATATGATTGGTTTGGGCAGTAAACAGCAGATGTACAAGTTCTCTAACCTCTAAATTCACAACAGTGAGTGGTAGTGGTGTTTCTAAGAGTGGAGAACCAAAGCCATAAAGCTCGAAAATAAAGCGCTGAAAGAACCCAAAAGGCTCAGAAGAGCTTGTTATCCAAAGGTGGCTCCTTCAACATCATGTGAAGTCATATGAGCCATTGCTGACAGTTAAAGATAATTAGTTTAGTTTTAATAGAATACAATCTAATAAAAATAAAATACTTCTCTTCTATATTAGGGAATAAATTAAGAGCCTCTGGAGCTTGAATGTGAACTGAGATCTGTGTGGTACCAAACTGAACTGACACATACACAGTGTGTTTTCTAATGTATACCATACATTGGGGCCCAGCTCTGTTGTTGTATGGCTCAATGTATGGAAGAACATGCACAGCCATGCATGATGTAATCATGCTAACCTACTGCCTTCATAACAAAAGACTACAGGCTTAGTTAGGAGGCCATATGTTGCAGCCGGTTTGCAAGCAGTGTTGCTACCCTTTCTGTCCCGGGGCTGGGGAGCCTAATGAAGTGTGCCAATGTTTTCCTGTGGTAATTACAAACCGTCTATGGGTAGGATAAATCTAAAGGTCACAATACTAAACAGCAACAATGAGGGGGCGGCCTGGAGAAACACACCCGAGGCTTGGTGATTGTAGACTCACCTGACTGCTAGATGAACAAAATATCTTGGGGGCACTCGCCAGAAGAAGTTTGTTTAATCTGCACGTTATGAGCAGCAAAACAGAGCTCTGAAGAGAAGCAGCGAGTTTGGATCATTTTCAAGTCATGTGTTGTGCTGGCATTCCTCTGCACACAATGAAATTATTGTGGCAGCCCAGACACAGCATTTAGCAGTAGAGTGGGGTCTCCAGTGAAAATGTTAGCCTTTTTATAGACTTAACTTAAAGGTTAACATTACATTATAACCATGTACTCACTTGATCTGTTAAAAATTTACATGAACATCGTCCAGTGAAACTTTGATCTCTGAATATAAACATTAAATCATTTATCTCAGCTGCATCTAGCAAACTGACTCGTAAGACGGGAACGTGTTATGAGATCTCTGCGTCCTCATCCTCAGATGACCCTCTTCTGCGTGTGTGTGTGTGTGTGTGTGTGTGTGTGTGTGTGTGTGTGTGTGTGTGTGTGTGTGTGTGTGTGTGTGTATGTGTGTGTGTATTGGGTGTCAATGCTATCAAGGTAAATGATGGTCGTTGAGTGCAAAAGGAAACAGCAAACGATTTACAGGTACCGCATCTCAACAGTGAAGAGTGTTACAAGGCTGGCATAAAACTCAGTTTGTTTTTGTTTTCTTATGGTCTCCACCACCTCCTAGAGAAAATATCTGTCTCTTCTGCAGCTGAATGCTCCACTATGTTCACACAGTAGTTGCATACTTTTTCTTTCTGCACTTTGACACATGTAGAGCACAGTGCATTCGCTGCAGATTAAAATGACACGGTGAGAGTAAAGAAAATACAAAAAACTGAAAAATTGGGAAAATGGACAATTGGGGGATTATCCTCCGCATTGCCACAGATTATTGATAGATTTTGATGGATCTGGGGCCTTGTATAAAATATACTTGGATGTTACCAATATAGGGTGGCATGGGGTGGGTAGCGCTGTCGCCTCACAGCAAGAAGGTTCTGGGTTCCATCAGTGTGTACCTGAGATAATATGGATAATGTGTTAAACTAGAGCAGATTAATCGAAAATTAAAATCATTACCAAACCAAATAAAGCAATCATATCAGAATTACAGCATGGGTAAAAAGAATGATCCCACCTACTGATGCTAATGAATCATATCCAAAAAGTCATGAAAAAAATACCATTGTCCTCACATACACTGTTCACTTGGAGCTGGTTGTGGTATTCTGGAGTTAGAGGGAAAGTAATAAAACATGCTTGCTTATTTCCATAAACAAGGAAATGCCTGGGAAGGCAAATCCCACCCCTCAGCGAGTTTGGTCTTGTCAAATTGACAAATGATGTAACACATCTGTTCCTGTTTGGGGAATATAAGAGAAACCGCTCCGTCTATCAGTGTTTGTTTAAGACTTGAGGGGGCAGGGGTTATCAGGCCTGGGATGGGAGATATATGGAAGCCGCCAGAGGCCCAGAGGACGTGGACAGCAGATCGCTGAACCAGAAATCGGAGGGAAGTAATCTCCCTCTCACACATGGATACACACAAAAAAACGTATTTTCCTGTTTGTCTTTGTATCACCATCAATTCCCACTTATATCGGACCACTCATGTGATTCGCAGAGTGCATTCAAGCTATTGTTGAGATCTGAAGGAGGCGCCGCGAACAGGGAGATGAAAAAATCCATTACGTGTAAATAATAATAATAATAATAATAATAATAATAATAATAATAATAATAATAATAATAATAATAATAATAATAAGAGAAGAAGAAGAAGAAGAAGATGAGGAAACGCATGCAACTTTGTTAAGGATGACACTCACACGTGTTGTTTCGCCTGAATGTTTTGTGGGACTCATGCCAGAATGTCTTGCAGTCTTCCTGCAATTTGAAGAAGCGACACTTTTTCCATGTGCTGGAGCGAATCTTGATGAGCTCGCCACCAACCAGAAGGAAATTGAGATCCGCATCTCCCTCCAAACCTGCAAGAGGACACAGAAATGTCATAAGAACAAAAAAAAAAACCCCAACACCCTCCAGGATTGTAAATTGTGACATTCTGATAAAAATTTCTGTTCCTCAAAGGGATTCTCTAGGCAGTAAGGATCTCATGTCCATAAACCACTCACAGAAGGTATAAAAAAAGGATCAGACATGATCTTAAAGTAGAGGCTGAGGTGTCCAGAAATGCTGCACCTACGTTTCCCATAATACAACAAACAGCAACATTTTTCATACCTTTCACTGCCTCTGATGTGAAGGTTTATCTGATGTTAGAGGAATCCTTGACTTTCAATGTTGCTCATCAGGAGCACTTTTAATGATGGCATGTTTGATTTCATTCATATTTTTTATTTTGTAGTTGGATGTCTAAAGCATCAGCTGACATGTCCCTTGTAAACAGACAAGCAGCAGCCAGCAGTTTATCATCTACTTCAAACTATCTGCTGAGTAAGGATTCTTGGGAAGGGTGTGTGTGAGACTTGATCCATAACTTCACAGGATGACTTTGACGGGATGGTGCTTGTTTTCCTTTCCAGCTGTGCTGATGTGAGCTACCATTTGCCAGTGTGTGAGGGTGGGACTGAACTTCACACGCAGCTAAAAAATGTGACTAAATGCACACTAATGTAGAGGAGAGTGTAAAACGGTTGAAGTCCTCTCAGTAAATCACACATTTGTAGATCGCTCAGCTTGGGCCGTGTGTCTGTAGTGGGCAGGACTCAGCATTACAAGCATTTTTTCTCCAGATCCCACCACAGACTAACAGAAGTTGTTTACAGCCGCCGGCCTCCCCTCCTTTCAGGGTGGAGGCCTGGACAAAGCAGCTCCAGAACTTAAACCCCACCTCTGCTAAATCCAAGATGACATGACAGTGATTAAAATCCTGTCTCTTCTTGTTTGGAATTTCTTTTTTCATGTAATCTACTTTACCAAGGAGAGGTGATGGTGTTACTTTGGAACAGCCACAACTGATTAGAGACCTCAAGATGTTTGGATATTGGAAGAATGAATTCAAAATGAAACAAACAAACAAACAAACATGAAGGTTTTCTACTTCATTACATGGTGCCTATAATAAAGGTTGTACAGTATTTCCTTCATACTGATACAGCCAGGATGTACTGAATGTTTTACCCTTATGCAGGACGCAGACACACCTGAGTGGAGTTCAGAGAACTATTTTTATCTCTCCTTTGTTTGTTTGCTCGTAAGAATGTAAGGATGTATCAGTCATTTTTAACATCCTCCATTGTCAACATGACATAAAGAATTCGACGCTTCAGGCAGTAAGAAAACCGGACGGCTTTTTTTTTTTTTTTTTTACTACTTTTATCTCCAACAACACCTACAGACGAGTCACTCTGCAAGTTCACAAGCACTCAGAGACTTGTGTCAAAAAGGATCAAGTTCTACTCCCTGTGTTGTTTCTGCGTCATTTCACTCTTCTCAGACAGATCTGCACTTTTTTGGAGCGCGACTTAACTCACCTAGGCGTCTTCCATTTTCCTGCGCAACTTTTTTGATCTGCTCCTGAAAAGCGAGTTCCTGTGATTTAGTTCTTTTCGGACCTTTATCCAAACAAGACATTGTAACAACAGTTGTTGTTTTTTTTTAAATTAAAAGATAAGATTAAAAAATAAATATCCAGTCGGTATGTAAACTGTGTTCGGTGTGGAGAACCACGTCGTTCCCCCTGCGTGGGGCGGGTCTAAACTCAGTATTACTGGATTATAAACCCGGTGAAGGTCCACAACTGTGTGCGCTCTGGGGTTCTGAGGGGTCGGAGAGTTTTATACTTTAATTTACTTCTCCCTTTAGTCTTTACATCTCATTTTAATTTAAACAACTGAGTTCCAGTGGGTTGTGTGAACTTTAAGTGACTTGAAGACAACTATCTAGGTTGTGTAGCGATGAGGGGGTCTCCTGGGAATAATTCCAAATTGCTTTAAGGAAAAGAGAAGACAATAAAACTTGGACATTTAAAGGTCTTTTCAGTTTTGCTCAGGACCAAGCTGCACACACAGACTATTTTCATTTATTCTAATCTAGACCTTTATCTAGATTTTTCACAGCTCATCTTTCCCCTTTGAGCTGTGAAACAGCGCCATCGTCCGGCCGGGCGCGTTCGAGTGGAAACTCGGACATCTCTGTTTGCAGTGGTTGGCTTACAGTTTGCAGTTTAATTTACGTGTTGTTTATTATATAAAATCATATTCAAGTCATTAATTAATTATCAACATCATCGTTGTCATTGTTCTCATTATTCACATCATTATCATCATCCCAAGTGACACCTTATAAGCATTGATATCACTAGAATCACAAGTGCTATAAGTAAATTAATTATAGTGAGCAAACTGATCCCACCGTGGACAGGGGGATAAATCCCAAAGGAAAGCCTTGAGCAACTCGGTTGTTGTCTCTCTCTGAAGAATAAAACATCGATTATATGAGTTATTCTTTATTATTCGCTTTCTTAATTTAACAGAACTCATAACTCTTCCCCTTCAGAGAGAACAAGCCTGAATATTTCCAATTCCACTGTGGAACAAAACCCTAAAACACATCACGTCTAGTAGTGATCAAAGTAAAACCCGCGTCAACTCACCAAGTTTTCCTGCCGCGTTGTTTTGCTCCATTGCGATTTCAGCCATCAAAAATCACCACGCGTGGGGTTAAAGTCCCTTTTCTCCTCCAGAGTGGTGTCGATTACAGCAGAGCAGTTATCAAAACCATTAAAAAAAAAAAAAAAACATCCACTCACTGCATTGCAATCACGGACTAAATCCGATCTCTCCAACAGATCCGATGAATCCGACAAACTGCGCAGTTCGGGTCTGCCCATTAGGCTTTCCGTCCACACCCACAGCCACAGCCACAGCCACACCGGTCAGACAAGAAAAGTACCGTGGGTTTTGTTTTGTTTTTTCCTTTTTAAAAATGTTTAACCGTTGATCAACCCAGATTCCTGTCAGTTCAGTTGGAAATGAACTTTTACAGAAGACAAGTGTAAGCCCTGATGCAAGAGCTTTTACTTTATATATGTCAACCCAGTGCCGTGAAGATTGATTTTAGTCATTCAGCCTGAGTTTTGTTAAATAAAGGTGTTGCCAATAGTAAAGATGTGTCATTCAGTTCCTGAGGTGTGCGCTTGCCTTTCCCCTCTACCCTTTGTGCTACTACAATAGACGTTGTTGCAATAGTCACCACAACTGAAAGTGTGTGGCAGAAATATCCACTAAATTAACCAAAATAAACCAATGTTTTGTTTTTAGTTGTCATGTGTGCATCTCAGATCCCCTGTGGATAAATAAAGGCTCTCTCTGGCCACACAAAGGGGAATTATCACAGAGGTCTTGGAGTTTTCTTTTGCTGTCAGCGACATCAGTTCTTCACTTCACTACTTTGAAATAGTTGAAGGTAAAGTATTTGTTTACTGGAAGAACAAGCTCCTAATCATTGTAATGCTGCAGTCATCTAAATTAGGTTTTGGACAGATCCCTCTTTGTTTGACTTTATTATCAGTCTGCCAGCTTGTTCAGTCTTATGAACTAGGGGTAAGTCTGGAAAAAAACCCACTGGCAAAGCAGGAGACTCACAGTGAGCTCAACAATGGCCTCTTTGAGAATCCCACTTCAACATTCCATGAGCTGATCATCAGTCATTTTTTTGTGGGAATCCTATTTTCCCCAAACAAAATCTATATTTCCAGCAGTAGTTATAACACAGGACCCAGACAGATATCAGGTTCTTCCAGTACCTCTGTGCACTTCTGCATTGTATAAATGAAGCCAACAATCCTTTACATGTTTCAAGGTGAAGAAGTATGAGACAAACGCCACGCCTCGCCTGTCAGTGCAGTATGTGGGTGTGATTGTTTAGTAAACGAGTTCAAGAGTTTTCTCATGATAGATCTGTTACATAAAGTTCAGTCTTTGGTGCTGAGTTCTTATTTATGTATGAATTTGTCATGACAAATATGCAAATTCCGTTCAAAGCAACACGTTTTTCCTGCCTTCAGTGTTCATCAGGTTCAAAATCCTAAAAGGATTGTTGTATTTTTACTACCTCTAAATATTGTTTTGTCTAGTGTGACTACAGTTCCACACAACATCCGATATTTCTTATAATATTTGTAAATCTTTATGCTATATATGTTATTGTTTAGTGTTATTTAACCCGTATAAACCACGACCAATTAATTTGTTAAAGGAAAATTATGCAGGTTATAACAGACAAGTCAAACACGTTTCTGAAAAAAATCAGAATAAAACTTCTTACTATCAAATATGAAACGGACGAAATGAATGAATAAAATGTAATGGATGAAATGAAATCAACTTTATTATTAGTGAAACCAACCCCCATGCTCGTCCGACTTGCTGTTCTTGTTGCCGTCGTCGCAGTTATATGACGTCACACACCACGCGCCCTGGACGCCTCCGCTCCGACGTCGTTGCTACGGCAACCTGACAACAACATGGCCTAGTGTGAGCAGAGCAAGATCCCATTTGGACACCAGCTAAAAAAATGTGAACAATAAGCCATAAAAATCGGATATTGAAGGAATCTGATTGGAATCCGATTTTTCTGCAGCTTTAGGGACTTAATGGGTTCTCAGGTCAGCCATAAGGCTTTATAAAGGAGAGCCAGAGACAGTCAATGTCCGCGTTACACTGGTGTCACCGTGGGTTTTTATCCAAGACAGAATGTTTTTGAGCCATATTTCACAATTTTCCTTCACAACACTTGTTTCCGATTGCGGAAGTACCTCCGGCCGTCGCCATTCGAGAGATTCAAAGGATTCAAAGGATATATAGCGTTGTGCAGTAAAGAAAATAATGAAAATGTACTTTGCCATCCGTGCGTAATGTCACAAAAGTTGTACAAAAACTCTGGCAACCGCACGAACAAGGCGGACGAGGCGAGCAGAACTGACCTTTAATCATGGAAATGCTGATCTGTGCAGCGTTAGCGTTACATCGTTAGCCTAGCTGTTCACCACATTAAGCACAAATTGTTAGATTCTCTTTTCTATCATGCTCAGAGAACCAGAAACCAGAACAGCGTTGCTTTCGGTTCCGTCTGTGAATCGTCCCAGACCGGCGACATTAAAGTCACAGGTAAGGAACACCTGCTGATCAACAGGTGTTATTACTGCTCACTGGATTCTCTTTACACATCAATGTCACCTCTTTGTTCTGCAGAATATTTGTCATGTGTTCGCGAGCACATTCAAAGACCTGTACAGTAAAGACGTCATTGGCAAAGACACTTTGTCCAACTTCATCAAGACCAAAAATGGAAGGAGCAGCTACCATAACAGATATGTGGAAGAGCTCCAGCGGGTAACTCCTGAAGAAAGAAGCACAACTGCATTGAGTGCCTCAGAATGGCTGATTTGATTCTGTGTGATCGTTCAGGCTCATTGTGAGTACAGCCAGAGTGTGAGAGAGGCTGACATGCTGGAGAATCACATCATCCAGGCCAGAGCTCGGGCTGCAGAAACGGAGAGCCAGGCCCACCAGAGGATGAGAGAGACGATGGGAGAAGGTTGTGATCAGCGGGGTATCCTTCTAGGTGAGATGAAAAGACTCATGGATGCGGTGTGTGAACTGTTTTAAGTCAGCTGTTTGTTTTTTTTTGAGGGAATATACTTGCTTTTAATCATCATACCAGGGATGCTGCTCTGTTCTTCATCATATCTCTTCTGTATACTTTCAGTCAAATCAGCCTTTTGTTGGTGCGTGGACAGTGATCTCCTCAGAATGAACAACCTGATTTCCCCCCAGGACTACTTAACTGCACACAAACCACAAGTGGAAGCACCAACCACAACAAGTACCTAATGCTCTCTGTGAATTGTCTTGAATTTTTAATGAACGGTGTGTTGTGGGTCAATATTTCACCTCTTTAATCTTCTTTTCTCTCAGTGAAACACGATCTCACAAAACCCACCATCGCCTTTTCCATGCGTGTGTCGAGAGAACCGCAGGATGATGGTTACTCTCTAATTCCCGGTCCAGGAAAGAAGTTGCCTGAAATGAATGAGTTAGATCTGAGTTTGACGTTTGAATCTGGTTCAGATATCTCAAAGGGAAAGAAAAATCTGAAGGAGGTGAGGATCCAGAAGTTCAGAATACATGGAATTAGTTTGTGTCTTTCTCTGACAGAATCTGAAAATAAATGTCCACAATCCATCAGGTGAAACTAAAGACTAATGAAAGTACTAAAGTACAGACATTAAAACAAAGCATAAAGATGTTAAAATACTGGACATTTTTAAGAGTACATCATTAAAAACTGTTTCAACAGCCGACCCAGACACTATCCAGACCAAAATGGAAGGATGAGCCGAGTGCAAAGGATCGGACAGAGGGACAGGAATACCTTCAGAGGCTGAAAGACCGAACCAGCTTCCTACGCAATCCTCGCTTCCTTCCTCCAAACACACAGCATGGTGGGACATCCCTCATCCGACCCAGAACCAGAGTGCAGAAGATGGAGCAAAGGAGGGAGGAGCAAAGGTATCTCTTGATATAATGGCCCACTTTATCATTTCACTTTAAACGTCGAGTACGAAAATAAAAATAGAAGAGAAATTTATTTATAGCACAGAACACAAGTGATAATTATGTCTTGATTGCATTCTTTACTTTTCTGTCATAATGACTGAGTTACTAAGTTACGTGTGCTTCATTACATCATGAATACTGGATACAGAGAGCCGTTACCCTCTGGATCCTCATTTAATACATTATAGTCCCCTTTAGTTAATTAAACTTAAATTAAATACTCTCATTGCATGCTTAATCAATACGACCGTGGGTTACAAATGGTCATATTTGCATGCAGACTGACTCTTGAAATAACACAAAGGCAGACAGGAAGAAGACACACACACACGTACACACACACACACACACGCACACACCCAATATTGCAGAGTGTACATTCAAAAAGGCTGACGCAATGTTTGGGGGTTTAACTGCAGTGATAGTGTATACTAGATAGTTTATTTTACAATTCTTTTTTCAATAGGGTCAACCACATTTGTGAGCAAAGTGCGGCAAGTTTCAATCTGCAATTTGCATTGGTGTCTCTGAACATTTATCTCCTTACTTTGCATAAAGCAGACTGTCTGAATTCCAAGGATGCATAATTCACTGTAAATTCTCTTAAAATACTTTGCTGTGGGTGAAACTTAAGATAACATGGATATGCTAACAATATTAGCGTGCGACATCACTCAATGCTTCCTGTGGAAAACGTTAAAGGAGAGCAGACAGAATGATAACATGTTTGTGTTCCTTCTCTCTGAAAGCTCCACTGAGACGCCTGCTCCCGTTTTCCTAGCGAAACCTTCGATTGTGGTTTTCACCAACTACAGTAATGGACAGGTTTATGAGGTACGCTTCAGAGGTGCAGACCTGTGATTTATACTAATCATTAAAAAAGAAAAATGGTGTTTGATATTAAATGTACTAAAACATTCTGGCCTACTTTAGACAACCCTGGAGTTGAAAAACTTGACTTCTGTAAGCCGCCAGATCCGAGTCATCCCTCCTACCACTCCTTATTTCTCTATTGGCCTGGGTGAGCTAATCCCTTTATTTTGGTTGGCTTATACAACTTCACACTTTCCCCTGTTGGCAGTAAGCAAGTCCATTATTGTATCAAAAAGGAATGTAGGAATGTTTTGAGGAACAGTCATACATTTCTTAAATACAGTGGGTGGATTTTGGTATCTCTATTGTGAACCCGTCCTTGAACATCAGCATCTCCTACTGTATCAAACACAACACTACAAGGTAAACTGCACATAAGTGAGAGTGATGAAGGAAGGGATTGATCTTCCAACATTTCACAGGGAGATTCCCCGGTGAGGGTGGTGTAGTTGCCCCTGGAATGAGCTGTAAGTACATGGTGCGCTTCGCTCCAGACTCCCTGAGGGACTATGAGGACTTCCTTGTGGTGGAAACTCAGGCTGAAGAATTGCTGGTGGTGTCCATTGTGGCTAAACAACCACCTCCAGTGCTCACATGTGAGTCCCCTTTAAATCTGACAGCCTGACGTATTCACGCTGACCTGTGGAACTTTCTTTGTCAACATGCTTTATTCTAATCATCACATAGTACCCGGAGTTCTGGACTGTGGCTATTGTCTGGTCGGAGGAATAAAGTTTGTTGAGTTCTTGTGTAAAAACCTTGGACTCAGCGCTGGGAGCTTCTGCATCATCCCAAAGAAACAGTGGCCAGCCTCAAACCTCAGGGCAAAAAAAATATCTGACATATTATAAAATACAGTCGTCAAGCATGTGCATGAAAGGTCATAAGATTTTCTTTTTCTTAATGCAGTCTATAGTAAGAACCCCTTATTCTGAGGAGCCGCCCTTTGCAGTGAGCCCATCTCTTTTTGTTCTTCAGCCAGGAGAAGCCATTGTGGTGGAGGTGAGTCTCTTGGTGGGGGTAAATTTGAATGAATTATGAACAAATACATATATGTAAATATATTTCTGTGTGTTTTCAGGTGGTTTTCTTTCCTACGACTGCTGAGAAGAGCCGTCGAGAATTCACTGTGGTGTGTGACAACTGCCAGGTGAAAGACGTTGCCATCGAAGGTGAATTTTTTTTGGGAGATCAGCAACGTTTGTCAGAAACTATTCATTTTACAAAAGTGTTCTGTATAACGTGTGCATTTCCTCAGGCGAGGGCCAGTGCATTGCGCTTGAGCTTTTGTCGGTATCTGGGACGATGGAGGCTCCTGTGTTTGGGGCGGTGCGGGACGTGATGGCAGAACACTTTGTCAGATTTGGCCCGTGTAACCCTCATTCTGTGCAAGAAAGAAAAATCATCATTAGAAACAATGTGTAAGTGTCTCACCTTCAAAAGTAAATCTGATGGGTTTTTTAAAAAACTTTCATCACTTAATGCCACACCACATCACATCTCACATGTCATCTGCCCAGTCAGTCAGGAGACAGCTCTTAAACTGGAGCACCCATAATTTCCCCAGTATATTCTGCATTCTCAAAGTTAAAATGTTAGGTTCTATGCACAAAGTGATATCTTCCTTTCAGGGAATATTAATACACATTTATTACATTCTCTCTCAATGGGGCTTTAGCCACTTGGAGCTGCCTTTCTCCTGGGGGATCATGAAGCCCAACCTGCACCCTCTTCTTCCGCGCAAAATCCCAGAGCCTTCCCGTAGCCAATTCCACCTGGCTGAGGATGATGTTTTCCATATCAGCCCCCCAACAGGGGTTCTGGCTCCATGTCAGGAGCAAGAGTTTCTGTTCACCTTCTTTCCTAAAGAGGTACAGAAGAAAGAAAACAAGCGATTCAATGTCTGATATCCTCTGTTTGTGCTTAAAAGAAACTGTTTTATTGATGTGTTTTAAATGTTTCCTTTAGTTGAAGGATTACCACAGTGTCTGTCACTTGGTTGTGAGGGATGTGCCCCAGCTGCCATCAGAGCCTAGTGGCAATGGGTAAAGTTCTTGTGACTGTGTGTTCAGAGATAAAAGTGTTTATTGTAAATATTAGTAATTAAATAAGTCATTCTGGACAAAAAAACAACAACCTTTGCACATCCAGTTTACCGGGTCTTTGGGTCTCTGTTTGTGGAAATCTAGCACCCTGCAGCCTGTGGGCACTGGATCCAAGTTGAATGATGTCATTGCCATGGCGATAGAGGTTAAGGGGTCAACAGAGCCATACCAAGTTCTGCTGGAGCCCTATGCTGTTGTTATCCCTGGAGAAATTTATATTAGCAGACTCAAGCGCAGTTATTTCAAGGTCACACAATTCTTATATGAACTGAAACTGATTGATTTATGTCAAATCATAGTTACAGTGATTCATGGTTTTCTTTTGTCTTTTGTGTTTATCAGATGTGGAATCACAGTAAAACAAGCATTTCTTTCACATGGGAGAGAAGAAACGGCGGCGGCCACATCATAGAAGTAGTGCCCCCTACTGGTAGAATAGGTGTGTCACACAATACAATGTCCAGTAACACAAAATAAACACCCTCCTTCATTATATTCATTGGAATTTAGGCTTTCTAAATTGTGAAGATCATTTATGTCATCTAATTTTAATGGCTTGGTATTGATCAAATTGTTTGGGTTTGGGACCAGAGGAGAACGAGTGCTCTGATTTCGACTTGATTATTACTGGAACAAAACCAGGAAGGCTCATCACCACGCTGGACTGTTACATAGAGCACCATCACGAGCCTGTCACTTTGGCTGTGGAAGTCTCTTTCAAGGTGGGAAATATTCCTGATTATTCCTCATTAGTAGTTTGTAGCTGTTGCACTCACTGTGTGCCCGTTGTGTGATTTCGGGTAGGGTCCCATTGTGACCCTCAGTGTTCCCAGTGTGGACTTTGGGCTCCTGAAGCTTGGAGAACGAACGCAGACCTCACTGCTCCTCACCAACACCACTCAAATGAAGGCCTCCTGGGCTCTGCAGACGGTGGACTGTAAAGACACGCAGGTGTTAGTCAGTGAACATATTTAGCGCATGTGTTGAGAAATAATTAAATCTGACATCTTTGCAAATCTCTGCTGCTCAGATCTTGGTGGAGCCCTGCAGAGGTGTGCTGCTCCCATTGGCCTCATGCAGTGTGAACATTCTATTTACGCCACATTTTTGCCAGCAGTATGAAACAGAGCTGGAGCTGACAGTGGAAGATGGTACAGGATGGTGAGGATGGTCTGCTCTTGAACTTTTTACGCCTAGATTTAAAGCTTTTCTTGCATAATCCTCAATTTAAGGACAGCTGGAGCTCGTATTAAATAGTGATTCTCCTCAGTTGTTAAGGTGTAACACCAGCTGTGTGTGTTCTAGTCACCTATTAGTGCAAGCAGATGTGCAGACTCCTCAGGTGTGTCTGCTAAACTGTGAGCTGCGCCTCTCTGACCTCTACATCGGAGTTCCTGCGAAGGGAACCATCACTCTCTTTAACCAGACCCTGCTGCCGTCACACTTCAGATGGATGGTACACCGGCGTCCTTTTTTTTTTTTAACATTTTAATACCAAGAGTACACTTTAAATAGAATGACGGTTGTTGGAAAATCACGCCATCTTGTCTGTGTTGCATCTTCAGTGTCTTTGCACTACAGTATCAGTTACAGATGCGTTTTTTATCTCCTCCTCACCAGCCTCAGCTTCAGGGTCGACAATCTGAGCTGTGCTCGGCCATTTTCGACCCCCCATGTGGATCTTTGGGGCCCAACGCCAGCCTAGAGGTCACGGTTAACTTTACATCTCACACCGACGTAAGTATAGTTATTAAAACGCAAGAAAGTCACAAGGTGGGGAAGGGTGCAGCTAAAAGACGCACAGATTGTCTTTAGGAATATTTCAGATTCTAATTCTTTATTAATGTTTTATTTTGTCCAGTTGGAGCTGACTGAGGTGGCTGCTGTCTGTGAGGTCCAAGAAATGAACTCACCTCTTGTTCTTCACATCATAGCATCTAATGCAAAAAAACTTTGCGTGTCCTACTCGCTTCCCAGAGACAGGTAATAATCTTTGCTTAAAATGAACTGTTTCAACACCTTGTAGCTGCACTAGTCCAACATACCCAGGTTTATCATCACTATTGTTCTTTGCCTTCAGCTCCTCTCCAGACAACAATGCAACCTCCTCACCACTGCTGCTTGACTTTGGAGATGTCATGCTGAACAGAGCTGTTACAAACCAGTTATTGATAACCAATCAAACTGCCATTCCTGCTGCTTTCACCGTAGAGGCAGAGTATTTCACCTGCCATGCCTCACAGACAAATAAATCCTCAGAGAGAAGGTAAGGGAGCTCACACTCACTGACTGTCATGAATAATGGATCAAAGAATGACTTTACCGCGCTGCAGGTCTGACACCGGCTGCATTTCAAATTGTGGATTCACGTACGTCAAGAAGCCGCTTCACTCGGTTCAAGCTAAGAAAGTTGAGGACAAAGCACATGAAGGTGAGCGTACAGACTTCTGAAAGTGAGCAAATTAGTGGAGGACGGTTTCTGACTCCTTATTTCTGTATCTGTCGGCAGGTTTTGTGAGCAGCCTGCTGGCTCATGGAAAAGGTGCAGCGTTCTTCATCTCACCAGATACTGGGAATCTGGGACCGTTTGAGACCCAGACTCTGGATGTCACTGCCTACAATAACATGTGGGGGGAATACAGAGATCACCTTGTATGCAAAGTATGTTAATACCTTCTCTGGCAGGATTCAGTTAAAAAGCCTCAGTTTTCACACATGCATTTTCTTAATTTCACTGATGACTGCTGCAGACTACTGACGTGTGGTTTTCCTCCTGCAGGTGGGGGAGCTTGAGGCCACACTCATTCCCATGCAGATGACGGTGAAAGGTTGTCCTCTCTATTTCCAAATGACAGGCCAGAATCCAGACAAGCAGAACCAGGGACCAATCATTCGGTCTGTACCACCGTCGTTTTCTCCAGTTAAATCTGCCATCATTATCGAATTTACAACGTTTGACATTCTCTGTCTGCATCGTTAGGTTTGGAACTCATTTATCTGGAGGTGACACAGTATCTCGTTCTCTTCGGATCAACAATCCCACCGCGTTTGGTTGGTATAATCATGAAACCAATTAAATTGTAAAAGGCTGCTTTCAAAGTTGTTTTGACTCCCCTGGTTGGTGCTGCAGCGGTCTAAAGTCTTTAGCGAGAATGGGAAACCAAACTACCGCTCCCTCTGCAAGATTAATCTGAATATTTCTATGCTGCCAGATATTCGCGTGGACTGGGAAACATATAACGTGGATCCGAGCGACCGTAAACTGGTAGATGTGGTGGTGGCATATGGAGGGGCCTTCCCGCTTAAAGATGCAGATGGCAACGAGGTGATGAGTGGAGCTTTGAGGATTCCTGATGGAAGCATTCAAACAGGATGGGAAGGAAATGAGACCCCAGAGTCTGAGGGAACGAGTTCCTGCCTCCAAAGCATGACAGTGAGTCCATTTATAGCTCAACTCGGATTCAGAATGATAAACATTTATGAAGTTGTGTCTTGTAAATCCTATGCTTTGCAACGCCAGGAAGTGGAATCAGGCAAAAATGATGCATTTTATTCCTTCATTTCAGGGAGGGGAGGAATGCATATCTGAGGATGTCTGTGAGGAAGAGAAAACGTGTCTTTTTCCTTTTCCTCCAAAGAAGAAACTCATCTCTGTCCATGTCAGACCGCACATGGGCAACCTCTCTGATTACCCATACTGCATCACACCTCAGCAGATCGTATGTTGATTAGATTTGCATCCATTTTGGTAACCCTTATTGTAGTTACACCAACATTTACGTGTTTCCATTCTGTTGTGTATCTCAAGGTGATTCCAGGAAAAAGCAGCAGCACAATCCACGTGTCTTTTACTCCTTTGACTCTTTCTGGGTCAGTTTGTGAATCTAGATGTGTGGGTTTGGCTCAGGGCTTTCTAAGCTTAGACTCTGAGGTGAAGCTAAATTTGAATTTTAAGTGCTTAAAAATTGAAATTGTTTAATTTAAATCATAAAAATTGTGTTATTGCTGGGGATGTTTGCAGATGGCTGTGTGTGTCCCTGGGAAAGTTGGAAGAACTCAGGGTTTGGATCTGGAACCTGTCAGAATAGATTTACTTGCAGTCGTGAAGCCGGCAACGTAAGAAATTCCATTCATAATATTTATGTCTCCAAATCAATGCATTAAACTAAATTATTTTTCTCCAAAATTAGCTATGGTTGGACCAGAAGAGCTTAGACGTGGTCCAATTAAGTTTCATATGTCCCTTTTGGCTCCCTGTTGCCGCAGGCTGTTTGTGCAGATGGAGGACGGAGAGGAGGTGCTGGAGTTTCGGGCCTCCGCTGGTGATTTACTAGAGGGAGATTCAGAGAGGGTAGGTGTCAGAAATCTACTAAATAAGTGTTTGCACGAGTTACTGATCCAAGGGTGTCCAGTATTTCTGGTTAGTCGTGCTCACTGGTTGTTTTCCGGTTGTTTTGCTCTGTAGCTGTCAGTTCGGGAATTTAAAATAATGCAGACTCTTCAGCTGAAAAACACCTTAGAGATGCCGCTACACTTCAGGCTGGGGACTCAGCTTCCATTCTCAGTGCTTAAGCCTCAGCCTCGAGCTCGAACCAGCAGCTCCAGCAATCCACCCACTGGTGAGGGACAGTCTCTGGTGCTGCATCCACAGCGCAGCATCCAGGTGAGATCCAGGTCAAGTTCTGGCTTATAGAGGACATAGATAAGAATTTAACCTGAAGCAGGGTTGTTTATCTGACATTCCCATCTCTGATGACCAGGTGACGGTGGCCTTCCACTGCTCCATGTCTCTTCTGGATCACGCAGCTGAGCAGGTTCCTTCTGGAGTGAGACTGATCCACGACGCCGGTGGACGGAGGAAGATGAGGTTCCAGCAAAACCTCCTGATTCACTACAGCAACAACAGCCTGCAGGTCAGAGACTGCAGAAAGTCTCTGAAAATTTAGGAGTAAGTAAAAAATATTTAATTATCTCTCTACTTTATGCAGACGGTGTCTCTTCAGGCTGATTTGTATCTTCCCACAATCCATCTGTCCACTGACAACATCCACTTTGGGTTCTGCTATGTGGGGCAGACACAGACGAGAGAGATCACCCTGTGCAGTGAAGGAGCCCACACCTACTGGAAGTCACTGATAGGTTGGAACTGAACTAGACCCACATTCACTTTAGCTCTTCATTTATACACGGAATATGAGCCTTTTTTTCTATATGATATTATTTGGAATTACACATATTGAACATATACATGTGTTTGTTTGTTCTTTTGTAGACACTACTGAAGGAGACTCCCATGCGTTCAGAGTGACTCCAGACTTCGGGCTTCTCCGGTCTGAGAAGCGGAACATTGCCAGCTGCAGGCAGTGTCTTCAGATCAGCTTCACTCCTACGTACGCACAAGCAAACCACTATTCGTGTCCACACAGGGACCATAATAGATAATCATAAAGGTAAAACCAATATTAAGATGCTCACGATCACGTTTGTCTCGTACGTGTTGCAGTGGAGCCGGCGAGTTCAGGGCCACAGCGGTGATCCGGGCTCCTCTGGTGAAGACTCCTCTCACTCTGCAGCTCCAGGGAACAGGATCATTTGATGAAGCGTACATGTCAGATGTCCTAATGACGTCACAGTGACCGTCTGATTTTTAACCTGCTGTCGTGAAATCAACTTCTTTACGCGTGGTAAATAAATATAAAGAACGTTCTGTTAGGTGTCTGTTAATTTATGGATTAATGGATTAATTAAAGATTTATGGATTAATCTACGTTGATGTACTGCTTCCATTTTGTACCTGGATGCCACAATACAATAAACCCTGGGCAGTTTTTAGAGTGTTAAACTGCAGGAGACATGTGCTAGTGAAGTCAGTTTGATCGTTGAATCATCATTGCAGTGGGCTTACATCAAACGCCTCTTGTATCTCTCTAATAAATGACCAGCAGCCCTGCAGCTTTTAGAAGCCTGCACTGCGTTTGAGGTTCCCGAGCCGTTATCACCTGATGCGTAGCTGATGTGATGACCTGTAGCCAACGCTCCCCTCCCGGGATTCCCCACTGGGAATATCATCTTTTGCCCACAGGAAATCCTACATTTTATCTGGAAATAGAAATTACTTCTTTGGTATTTTTAGGATTTTGACGTGGCTACCAAAGACCTCATTGATTTCCTACAAGTCAATATCAGCCATGGGTCACCCTGAGGAAAAAAATGGATTTCTCCTCAAGACCTTTTTTAAAAAGCGTAAATATAGAAGAAGAAAAAGCCCAAAGCAATAATAAACACAAGTAGTGCTTAAACACACACAAATTTTCTGATCTCGTGCTAGTACTGCTAGGAAGGTAAAGTCAGCTGTGGCTGTTTGTGTGGATGTATTCTCCAGCCTCTAGGGATGACCTCCTCCCTGATCTTTACCTGCTGAGGGGAGTAACCACTAGGTGAGGCCACTTCGTCTTTGGGGCCTGAATGCTCCAAGGTTTAAATGCAAATGCTTCTACTTTCTCTTAACAATAAGATGAAACTTATGTACATATGTTCTCAATCTTTTATCTTAAGTTAACTCATCTTGGGTTTCTGGAAAAGGTCAACTTACTAGATGGGATACGTTTGGTTTCATTTTCCCTTGTTGGAATTCTTGAATAAATATTTTAATCTCCACGCAATCTGCTCTGAACAAATCAGAATTTTTGACATTTGACAACATTGTATTGTTGACTTGAGTTACTGTGATTTCAAAAACAACTTGATACGTGACAGAAATGATATCCACCCATGCATCATCTTTTAAAATACTCATTTACACAATGTGGAAAAAGCAGCATGATTACTTTCCATAAAAGTGGCTGCAGGCAGATTCTCATTTTCTCCAGAGACCTCAAATCTCTCAGAAACACAAAGAAGTGATGCTGCAAAAAACCCCCAAAAAGAAGCACAGATCCAAACACATTGTTTGTAACAGCTGCCTGTGGTGTTTGTCTCCAGCACAGTTCACAGGTACAGATGTCTACAAGCGTTGCAAATCCACTGAGGGATGCAAATACACAATTGATATTCATTGCACTCAGGCTGTCTTACACAGGGCAAGGGCATGTCTGATCACTATAAAACACAAGCAGTGTGGAACTAATCTGAAGAGAGCAATCCTGAAACCAAGGTGAGATGAACATTTGTTACTCTTATGCTTCGCTGAGCAAATAAGCGGAGACGGGTCCGGTTTTGTTTTTGTGCCCATTATGGATAATTTTTGGCAAATTTCCGTGTTATGATGTGTGCAGTCACTCCGTGACTTTCAGTTCACAGTGGTGCTTGTTCAGTTCGTTTCACTGAAACTGTCCTGTAATCTAGAGGTCACGGTTTTCTGTGAGTAAAGACTGAGCTGTGACCAAATGCTACAGATGTTTCTAAGCATCCACACACAAAGATTCACTCTTTTAATATTATTTATATGGACAAAAATCCAACTAAGATTGCTAATTGAACTATTCTGTCCAAAAGTATGTAAATTAAGCACACCCAATTTCTTTAAATGCATGATATATAAATTCGATTTGGTTGTTTGTTTTAAGGAAATAATAATCTATCATTTGCTTCTCAAGAATTTTTTAATGATTATCATTACTTAATAACACATTAATACAAGCTCTGATGAAGCAACACTAATATAGATTTTATGCAATGACAAATCATATCAGTATTGTTTGTGACAGTAATCCTCTTCCTTATGGACTGGTTCAACCCATCAGAACTGTTCTCTCAGCAGATAGTACAATGTGGGCCATGACGCTGCTGTGGCTCTATTACAGATGTTATTTTCTTCATGCTTTTTAATAGTGATGGTATACTTTAAGAGTTTAACAAGTCAACTTTTGAGATTAGTTGAATAAAGATATTTAGGATACGCCTTTAAAAAAAATCTATGCCAAATGTTGTGAGTAATCACAAACTCTTCACATATTCACACACATCAAATCTTTAAATTGAACAAAAAGAAATCATTTTGAATGTTTGGTCTTTTCTCACCTGCCCTGAAGCGGATGTTGTACTTACCACATGTGTCCACAGGGGTGCGCTACTCTCTCCAGTTTAACACCGCTGCCTTGGAAACGCACCACCGGAGAGCGTCACCACTTCCTGTAGCTGTCGTTGTTGATGACATCAGAAGCAAAAAAGCTCCAGGGAGAAAACTCGGTTCCCTTCTGTAGTGCGTGTGGAGACAAGAAGAAGAGCAGGGTGAGAAAACTTTCCCCAGAAACACAACAACCATTGCGGGGTTGTCCTCTCTCGTCAGCCGCAGCTCTGGACTATGCTCCCGGCAGAAGAAGACCCGTCCGCCTGAACACAGTTTGAGCTTTCTGCGCTTCTTTGCTGACAGTTTCCGGATATCAGCCCACTGTTTTTGGGAAGATTTTGCTCTGCATCTGTTGGGATTTTTCCGACTGACAATTCACACATTCGCCGAATAATTCACCTCCATAAAGCCTTCAGCAACAACCAGAACATGAATACATACAGATAACCAGGTAAGAGTCCAGCGGAGTTGCTCTCATGCTGTTGTTTCCTGTTTCTTGCAGATGAAATACCAGGTCGTTGAGAAGGACTTGGGGCTATTATTTGCTTTGGATGTCTTTATTTTAAATAATCAAACAAAAGCATGTTGCTGATCCTGACCAGACCTCCCTGCAGAGGAAGCTGGTTTTCAGTAAATTTAATTAATTATGCTCCTTTAACCTCATTTCAACCTAAGTGGTTTGTGCAGAACTTATCAGCGAGGCATAAACTGAATGTCTGGGAAGTCATTTCTGGAAAGTCACTGTCATCCTGTGTGGAGAGTCATTCATTTTCAGCTTTCTTTCCCCCCCTCTGCTGTCAGTCTTTCAGCCACCAGTGATTCAGCGTGGTTTGTTTTAATTGGATATTTCCCTGAAATAAGGAATCTTCATCTTCTGCCCTTGAAAGCTTCTTGCTTTCTTTCAAGCCGAGGCTTTTCATTGTGGTAAAAGTGATGATGAACGTTTGAAGAGCTTCATCCACAGCTCAACACATTCCTGCATCGTCAGACCTCTGAAAGAATCTGCCATATTAGATTTTAATGAGGCCGTATCAAATCCATATCAAGTGCACTCGCAGGAGTCTTAAGCAGCAAACTGATGGATGACTTTATCAGTAGCTTGGCATGCCCCAAGGCCTCCAAGATAGCCTAAAAGGGAGATAGCCTTACAGTGAAATAGCCTTAAAGTGAGAGCCAAACTGTCAAGTGGAAGCCGCCCACAGATACCGCTGGTGTGCCTCAAGCAAAACAATTCACTGGGCTGATAACAGCGTGGATCCCACAATATGGCAGTCAGAGACAAACGTGATAGGTTACTAGTTGGGACTAATGATGGAAGGGTCTGTTTTGTCTTCATCAGTTAACTCTACTTTATACCCTGCTGTCAACTCTCAAGGAAAAGTCACACTGACTTGCTTTGCGAGACCTTTCCCAAGTGTCTCAATCGTGTCGATGGCAAACCCCGTCCCACTCAGGTAGTACGGCGGCTGAGAAGTGAGAAGTCATGCTCATCACATCCAAGACCCACAGAAGCATGACTAGTTGTCAGATGTCCATTGACCAGAGAGACTGTAGGTTAGAGGTTGCCGTGACTCATTTAATATGGTTTATTGTCCCTTGAGGGCCTGTTATGGACGTTGCCTGGTTACACTAGAGAACAAAACAAGTTTTTCATTCCTTCTTTGCTTGACACAGGATGATTAGACACAATACTGATGTGGATCTGAGACAGTGATTAGAGATGTTTTACAAACCATACAAAGTTTATTTCTAAAGGAGAGTCTGTTTTACAAGCCTGCTATGTAGAGAATGGTAGAGATCAGAGTTTCCTCATCGGGGAGGGTCTCCCTGCTGTAGATTGCATCATGGGAAATGTAGGAGCAAGAGTTTGTAGAGTTTAGACAATTTATGAATCAACCAAACATTGCAAAAGCCCTTCAGTTCTCTGCGGAACGGGACAGAAGAAGCAAATCTTTGCAGCCTTTACTGTATCAATCACAGCTTTGTGGGTAGATAGAATGCTAGAATGAAGCCACACTGTAGAGAAACATTCATGAAAGCACTCTCTGACTTTACCAGATGGCGCTCAGAACTCTGAGTATGAGAGAGAAAAGCAATCTTGACTGACAAGAAAAGAAATTGAGTCTTTGTCCTGACTGCCAAACATGGAATGTATGACAACCTAAAGCGTACCCACCATCCTTATGGTGAAGCAAGGCGGCTCGTCTGCAAAGACAGGCCTGGACAGAGAGTAGCAAGCTTATACAAACACCGAGATATCCCTTAGGAAAATAATCTGTAAACAGAACCGGAAGGATTTATGTCTCAGTGCTGTAACATTACTGAAGGGCTTTGTCCCTGCTTAACTCTGCTTTGAAAAATCTTTGAATTTACTTCAAGATTTAAACATTTCCAATATTTTTTAAACAGTGTGACAGAGCCGAAGCTCATGTGCAGTGAACAAAGAGTGACACTGCACAAATAAAGGTACAAAAAGCAGGTTATGACACACCCAAGATGATGTAATCTTCTGCTGACACTGGTGCTTCTTAATCTGGAAACTGTCTCCAAGTGGAATATCAGGTTTCTGTTTTTTTTTTTTTCTTTCAATAAACTTGACAGCATTTAGCAAAGATTTGTGCGTAGTCATTGTGCATTTGGTGAAGGCTAAACTTCACTCACTTTTAAATTAATTCTACAGCCGAACAAACTGAAGAAAGAAACACAATCAAGCGTTAGTCTGGGTCGCCTTTATTTATCTGCGAAAGTGCGGAAAAGTCCGGCCTGCCTCCTCCGCAAAAACCAACAGGAAGTTGTCTGATTTAGCTTTGTCTACAGGGCCTGTCTGACCGTAAGGACAATGCCATCAGAAGCAGCACAGCCTGAGCGTGCAAGGACAACCGGATGGGCATCAACACACATCCAGACTGGACTCAAACAATAACATTGAGGCTATCTTGTGTAATATCACCTGAAATACCAGAACTCTTCAGGCATCCTTGATGGTTATAGATATATTTTACTGAAAGGAGAATCCTTTAAATTTAAATACAGAAGCAGCCTTGGGGATTTTTCCTTGTCACGCTCGTTCAGCCTCTTGAGTATTCAAAATCCGGAACAGAGACTGTCTTCCCGGATAGATCTTTGGTGGCAAAGAAGAAATACTTCCTTGCCTCTTTCTGAACCGGAGCAGTTTAACATTCTGTCTGGTGAAGTCGAAGTCTATGAGCTGTCTCTGCATGGCTGCATTTGGGTGGAGAAACACAATGAATGAATGTGCTTGTAATAGCATGTCACTACATAATGGAAAAGATGGCTTACTTTACAGATTGTGCTTAGATTTCTCTCGGGGCGACAAGTATGATTCTGGTGATCCAGGGAGTGGATATATCTTCTATGGCAGGAGAATCACTCCTTCATTTGGCTATTTTTATCCAGTGTTACGTGTTTGGTGATAATGGAAGACAGATCTACTTATCTCTGAGCTCTCACTTCCACTGAGGAGGATCCTCTATCACCAGGGTATGATTGTTAACGCAGTACATCCAGCTCTACAATTTACATCGTTTTGGGTGCTGATAACACTACCTCCTGTACCTACTACTGTTATTTCAGGCTTTAGAGACTGCATCGATTGTAGAAATAATCCTAAATTGCTTGTCTAAAAGAAGCTCTCCAGTGTGCGACAGAATGAAGAGATATAGCTCACTTGAATAATTGGCACCCCAGCCCTGTTCCTTCAGCCGAGCATGTATTTACAGTCGAAACAAGAGATACAAATGTGTAGATAATGGCATCAATTCAAAAGGGACATTTTTAAAAAAATCACTCTATTTGAAATAAGAGAGATTTATTGCCAGATGACAGGAAGAATCCTCTTGTTCTGATGAAGGGAAAATTTGTTAAGCTTTGAAAATCTCACATCTCTTCTCATAAATAACTCGCGCGCTGAACAGCAAGAGAGGCCAAGGTTGTGATGAATGAGTGCTGAGGTCCCACATGGGTCGACGTTCACTTGCTTACGCAATCCTACCACCTCCCAGAAGTCCTTGCGTAGCAAAACCCTCGGCTTACTCAATGTGCAGAAGGACATGATCTATTGTCTAAAATCAGCCTGAATAATATTTCTGATTCATCTGGCCACTGCACAGCCTTGGCAAGAATTCAGCAGACAGGACACCCATGTCGCTGACCTTTTAAAAAAACCCGTAAGTCACCTAAATATCCATAGTTCACTAATAACAACTCACTTCCTGTCTGCGTTGCAATTCATTCAGCCTACCGGTTATTGTGACCAGTGCATCAGCTCATGTCGTCAGGCCTGTGATGCATTATATGTGGAGTGCTTCACATTTCTGTTTTGGAAACAAAATTTAAAAATCTGTGTTGTCATATAAACAATGGCAAAAAGATTCACATCACATGGAGTCGCAGTTAACCACAATGACAACCATTGTATCTATTTTTTATTTTGATGTATGCATTCCACATATCTGGGGATCCACTAGCTATAATGCACTGTAAATAAATCATTTAGTGAATTCCAGAAACTTCTAGCTTGCTTGAGGTGTGGAATAGTTGTGTGTCCTGCTATTTTTTTTTCCACGATGCATTACTGTTTGGAGACAATGCAGTAAAAACTTTTTAAGTCACATTAACCTGCATTTAAACTATGCTATCACACAGCAAATATACGGCAGAAATACACGTAAGACTTTGGAGCTACTCAGCCTCATCGAGTTCCAAGAATCTAAAAATTTCCATTTAATACAGAAACTTCAAAAGTTAAAAATGTTCTGTCGTGAAAGGAAAGGTTGAGTTTCTTGTTGACAGTCAGAAGCGGAGACTGATTCTCAAACATCTATATGGAAAATATGAAACTAGAACCTAGCCCTAGCAGCCATTTAGCTTGTCTTAGCATTAATACTGGAGATGGAGAATACCTTATCAAAAAGCTACAAAAGCTACCCACCAATACATCACAATTCACTCATTAACATATGATAAGTAATGTGTTCAATCTGTGCGATCCTATACAATAAAAACAATAATGAGCCATTTTGGTTACCGACCAAGAAATAATCTGGTAAATGAGCTGTTGGATGAATTATTGAGCTTTTATTGAGCTGTTCTGGCAGGCAGGTTTTTTTTCCCCTTTGGCCGGAGCCAAGCTAGCTGTCTCCCCCTTATCCCAGTCTTTATGGTAGGATAAACTACATGCAGCTGGTTGTAGGTTTGCGTTTAGTACACAGAGATGTGGATGGCATAAATTACAATCATTTAACTTCCAGCAAAACAAGCAATACATGTAAGCTTACACGTAACAGTTGTATGGTCTTTTTGAACTTTATGCCAGTCTTGAAATCTAAACCACCAACTCATGCTTTCCTTTGTGTCCATGCATGTTTTCCTTTAAACTGTACAGAAAAGAAGATTAAAACCAGTTTCGACTAGTTGTAGCAAAAAATCTGAAGTTTTGTTGCTCTTTGGTTTTGGTTTCCTACACAAAATAAAGAAATAAATTGGTATACAACTAAACATAAAGAGGATTTTGGGACAATAACCAGAGTTGTAGCAGTGTAAATAAATCTATCCAAGCACTAGACTAAAACCACAGATTTTCCATTGAATTTGGGTCGGGACTCATGGCTGGTCAGCCAAAATACTGACGCCATTATCCCCCGGAAACTGGACACAGCACCCGCCTGCAATCCAATCTCAGGAATACAGCACTGGTGTAAAGTTGTTGGATTGAAGTCCAACAATTCTCAAATGTCTTCACAATGGTTGTCATGTACAGACCTCTTATGAGTGTCAATGGTAATCAATGTAAAGAAGAAGAAGCCAGTGGCACAAATCTGGTGTTGTTACTCTTAGTTTGGCTTCCTGACAATTGTCATTTATCCCTGATATTTATGTCATTTATTTAATAAGGCTGTTTTGTTTAACAAAGATGTGCTTATTTGAGATTGATTGGATAAAAATCTCTATGGCTATTTCTGTAAATATTTAGTTTTTGCAATATCAAAAGTCAACGAAGAATGATCAAAAAGGAGTGGTGTGTTGTTAATCATCTGGTTTAAGTCCTATACAGTATATAGTAGAGGGATTGTATCTAACGTAATGGTAGAAAAATATACTGTATCTGCATTTTCTGGACAAATATTGGTGAATGGATGTGAGTTTCTCAGACACATTGCGAAGTTTGAAGCTGACCTCTAAAATGGCGATTTCCTTGGGACTCCGCAGGGTGATGTCAGACATTAGGTCATACCGGTACTCAGGCCACCGTGCAGCTGGAGAGAAAGACCTTCCATTGCTCTGTCGCAAAGAGGGGGAGTTTCCCTCTGAGGCCGACGGCCAGCATCGTATTGTTTACTTGTTGGAAAGTGATGTAACCGAGCAGAAAGACTTTAGCGTATAAGTGCTCAAGTATATACGCACTTACAGGCCTTATCTTGGCCGTGATTCTCATTCAATCAATCCAATGAAAATATTGTAGCGCGTCGCTCGAAAAGCACAGCTCAACTTCGGCCTAGACAATTTCCCACAACACTTATCTGAAATCCCATCCTTTGCTGTCCATTTTCAATTAACTTTCACTGCCATTTCAACACAGTCCTCAGACAGTGACAAAGGAGCAGCCTCTGCCAGTCAAATATTGGCCCGAGTGGTGATGGTATCCACATTTGACAGTGAAGTGCATCACACCCTTTGTAGCACTTCTGGATTTGGGTGGCATTGGTAGGTTTGTCTCATGATCCAATGGAGAGACTGACAGTCTTTTCTTGGGGAATGTGTGGCAGTAAAACAACAAGAGCGACTGGTGATTACCATTTGATCTTCAACAAGCGGGGCTGTCACTGTAACCGCTTGCCAAGGCGAGTGTGGCAAATTGGGCTAGCGATCTGTGGGCATCACTAGCCTGGCACCACATTGGGTAGAGGGGCAAAGCAGATGGACCATCTGGTGGCTCGCTGGCACAAGACAGGGGCTGTTCTGTTCCTGTGTGTGGATGAGTGTGTTTGTGTGTGTCGGCCACGTGGTATTTGGAGACCACCTGTCTTGTCGCCGCTCCTCATCTCTTTCATGTGTGGTCAGCAGCGCCGTAGGACCACAGCCTGACACAGAGTTTGGCTTTGCCATCACACCCTTCTTTCTACCTGGCATCTACTACAGCCTGTCTGTCACCTTGTTGTTGCCATACATCAAAAGTCTATTAATAATAATAATAATAATAATGGATTAGATTTATATAGTGCTTTTCTGGACACACTCAAAGTTGCTTTTACATTGGATCCATTATTCATTCACTCCTCATTCATACTTGGTGATGGTAAACTACGTGTGTAGCCACAGCTGCCCTTGGGCAGACTGACCATAAAGAAAAGACATTGTGTGTTTAGGTGATAGTTTTGCGGTTGTTCATAGCTAGAGGTCATACTGAGGTCATACATTCCTCTAGCTATATGTGTTACTGTGGTTCAGTAGCTTTTTGATGTGCCAAGAAGGTTGTGGGTTCTTTTTCATTCTCCCAAAGCACCAAAATGTGCAATATAGATGAAGTGGTGAGTCTTTTTTTATGAGAGGGAATGTTTGCTTCTTTACGCGTCAAACGGGATTGAAAAAATGAGAACCTCTCACAGACTCACAGACCCTTCCAAAGTGTGTGATTGTGAACGATCTTTAAAATGCTTGCAGATTGGTTTTGTTGACATTTTGAAAAAATTAAGTCTGTGTGGATCAGTGAGGCTCATTTTGGCAAAAGTGATGATGCACAACATAAAGAAAATATATTTTAAGAACTTTGGCAGTGTAAGAAAAATCATACAAAATAATGTTGTTCATTAATCTTAATGAACTTTGAAGCTCAGGGAAAGGCTCCAGCCCTCACATGACCCTGTAACGGAAGAAGTTATTGAAAATGGATGGATGAATGGGGCTCACTGTTCTCACAAACTGGTCACTCTGCAACACTTTTTGCCCACCTCAAACTCAAACGTTTCAGCTTTCCGATCCATCAACTTTTGTGATGCGTGCCATCAGCAGCAGCGTACACCATGTTCTCATGCTGGGGCTCAGAAGCTGGCACCCTGTGACTCTGCCCCTCAGGCTGTAAATTGCTCTTGTGGCTGTTTTCATTGCTTTTATGAAAAGTTTTTATAGAGAAAGAAAGTATTAATGTCCCAGAGAGACGGGCTGTGTTTGTCTGTGCTGAATGTTTGAGACGCTGTGCACACAGTGGCAAGCTTTAAAAACACAAGAACACATGCGGCATGGGCACTAGAGATAGCAAAACATAAAGTAAGTCATGCTTAAAGAAAAAAATACTTCATCTGGGAAGCATTGCTATTAGTCTCTCTGGAGGCTCTCTTGTGTTTCTGCAAAGATTTTGTTTTAGGAACTGTTAGAGAACTTTATATACCCTGCTCATTCATCAGTGCAGCATTGTTTTATTTTCTTCCATGCATTATTTTCCTCTTCGTTGCATTTTTGTTTTCTGCCTATGAGAAATACGAGCCTGCTTTGCAATTGCTTGCATGCTTTTGTTTGTATATTACACATCATGTAGTCAACATTTGTATGAGATGTGTGAAGCGGCGGACAGGTAAGGTATGGATGTTGATTCTTGATCACGTTTTTAACCTCCGTCCACAGTTTGAGAAAAGGGTCAATCAAAATAACATTAAATCTGAGTAAAGAGACATCAACATAGAAATATCACTGTATTGTGATATTTGTAATAGAACTAATGTTCTTCTCATGGTGAAGTAAAATGTATTACAGAGAGAGTTGTCACAGGATTTAGTTTAACATAGCCTGGAAACAATTTTCTGATGGTTCTGGCTTCACTGCCTGGCATTAACAGAGCTATTCTCTCTCTGGGTGCTTTCTAGCTCTGTGTGTTCCCTTTCCAAAGCACTGTAAGAATGCATATTATCATACCAGTGTATTATCTCTCCTTAATACTAACATATTTCACCATACTGTTGTGATAACACTCCCATTGTCTGCCTTTCAACAAGAGCATGGGATGAATCAATAACACACGTGATGAAGTGTTAGGTTTACTGCAAAAAACAGTCATGAAAGATGTCCGAGCAGCAGATCTGAAGCCTTGAAGTGGAGCTGCAGAACTGATAACGAATGTTGACTCAGTCAATGGGGCTCCAGACTCTGAGACTGTAACCAGTGACAACAGCGGCTGTGATTCTGTGTTGTCTTTCTGTAGCAACAAGCAGCCAGAAGCGGTTACTTCTCACATCATTCAACCATAACAAGGAACCATTTTGATTAAAAGTCATATGGTACCCTTAAACAGCCTAAAACACAAAGGTTTCACCAGCAATGGTTTTCTTTGTGTTCCATGTTTGCATTCGTGTGCATGCCAGTTATTAATTCCGCTTCATTTTACATGTTAATGCAGCACAATGACAGAAGAAATGAGGCATTGTTATAGCACTCCTTTGCTCAAACACACCTACAGCTTAGAGGTAAACTAGAGACAATTTATTAGTCTGCAAATGATAGATTAGCTTGCGTCAAATACGTCTTTAATTTATCTCTGTGTCGCACTAAAAAAGCCTTCTTTGATTTTTGAACTTGTAACTTCTCTTTGGTCATCCAATTGATGGATGGAAACGCATTTTCAATAGCATAATGTGTTTCATTAGATCCAGTCTAGGTCATGTTCCTTTTTTGGGTCCGTGTGTGATAAGATGTGACAGTCATCGTCTGGAAAGTCAGGATTTCCCTTGGTTGTTATGTGAAGGTTTTTGCTTTGGTATACATGAAACAAACTGAGATCTTTTTGCCAAGCAGTTGGATTCTCTCTGTGGTTCATTATTCATATCTATTAATGGAACTAAAAAACAAATATAGATAAATTGAGCTTTTCTGTATCACATCATTATTGGATTTGACATCTGTTTTCGTTCTGGGAGTGCTAACGGTCTTCACTTGAAGAAGACATTGAAGCTTCATTGGTTCTCCAGGGCAAGATTGCTCCTCAGTCACCAAGCACTGAAGAATTCCTCTCCTGCTCACCCCTGCTTCTCTAATAAGGAGACTTTAGGGCCATAGCAGGATTTTGATAGCTTGAGCTCCAAGCAACAACTGACGCTTGTGGCTGTTTCGGAAAAAAGGATATGTCCATCTCAAGAGACCATCCTGGCGAAATAAAGATTAAACAAATGACCGATGTGGTGACACTGATATTGTGGGGAAAAAAAGGCTTTGTGTTGAAACACCATCTGCGTCCTGTTTTGTCGTTGTTTTTGTGCAATCGCAGAAATGTTATGTACACAGTGGAGGGAAAGTGGCACAGTTCTTGGATGCTGAAACCGCGTTGTGTTTGTGTTTCATTCTCAGGATGAAAACTTTGCTTGCAGAAAGAAGTTGAGCTCTGTGCTCGAGTTCAACAGGGCCACTTCCTGATGATGACAGTAAACATGGGTGAGTAGTAATGAAAATAGGCTCGTTGTACCTTATATTTACCTAAAGAAATTTGTGTGATTGTTGGGAAATTATCTTGTTTTTACAATGCTAATAACATATTGTTTTCCTGATCCTTCATTGGAAGCTTCTGGTTGCAAAATTTGGAGTCAGGCTTCAATATTGCATGCTTATTTACTCCTACCAAATTTATAAACACTCGTGCACAACATCTAAGCAAAACCAGCCCCTCACACACACACACACACACACACACACACACACACACACACACACACACACACACACACACACACACACACACACACACACACACACACACATAGGTTCTTCTATACACTACAGCTCAGAAAATAGAACCTCATGTGCATATATTTGCATGTGCAAAGAACTTGTAAAGACCTGGAGGAGTTGCAACTCATCCTGTCACTAAATGACCTCTGTGAACAAGGCTTGAAATATTAAGCAGATATCCTTTATTCCTGGCATTGAAAACCACAATACTCTGCATCAGCAGGGTGTTCATCCCCCATCTCTTCATTTTTTGACGTCAATCCTCTGTAACCAAAACAGCGTGTGTTTCCACAGATGACGGTCTCCAAAATGGACCAGGACTGCACAGAAACTCACAAGGTATGAAAATGTTAATCATCTCAGACAACAAACACTGCTGCAATCATGTTAATAGCATATGAGAGCCATCTTCATAGGAACATACCATGTTACGCCTCAGGTGTGTTTATTCATATATAAAAATGGATTCACATGACTTCTACGTCTTGACTTCATGGGGAAAACTGACATGTCCCTGTTTTCTGCATCATTGAGCTTCCTGTGTTTATCCTGTGAAGTATAGATCGACTTCTCCAGGCCTACTTTGGTGTGACCCGCTCTACCAGTGAGAGCCATATTGTAGTTGTATTTTTGGACTGTTGAGAAAACCAAGCGAGCTCTTTTTACTTGCCTCCAGTACTTTACCTTAGCTAGTCTAATTGCCTCCTGGACTTAGCTCAGACATTCTGCACAAACACTACAGTTATATAAATAAGTTATGGTAAAAAAACAAAAAATGGAAATGTTTCCCAAAATGTCAAACAATTCCTTAAATGTGATTTCCATGCAGGCTACACAAGGCTCTCTTTAAGAACACATTATGTTTCATTACAGTAGTGGAAACACTCGTGAACAGGAGACACGTTGTCACGGGCTTTAGATATTGAATTTTATTGTTTGCATAGACTTTTGGCATAGACCTTGTGTAAACATTAATTGCACATCTATTGTCACACACTCAAAATATTTGACATTACATCATCGTCTTTACTTTTGGTGAAAAATTAACCTCAGGGGTTAAAATGTCACACCCATTAGGTACTTAATTAACTGTATCAGAGTTCCAGCAGGCAGCAAGTTGTGCTTGGAATTTATAGTGAAACTTGCGTTAGAAGAGTGTGTTCGTGTGTGTGTGTGTGTGTGTGTGTGTGTGTGTGTGTGTGTGTGTGTGTGTGTGTGTGTGTGTGTGTGTGTGTGTGTGTGTGTGTGTGTGTGTGTGTGTGTGTGTGTGTGTGTGTGTGTGTGCGCGTGTGCGTGTGTGTGTGTGCTGCTGCCGAGTGAGGACACATTTGGCTCCAGCTGTTAATCCTGCTGGATGCCTTTGCCATGATGTGTCTCTCGGCACCAGGAAATCCCCTCAATGTCTTCATTCAGGCAGCCTGCCTCACACACGCAGTCGCTGCCTCGCTGGCCCTCACTTGCAAGCTGCAGCGGTGTAACCTCTTTATGCTAGTGTTTTAATACCCTTGGTACTTGCATTTCTAACTCCAAACTCATTTGGCTGCTCTGGCTTTGGAGATCATGCAACTACCCGCTAGAGGAAACAGAAGAATAACTTTTTCTCTGAATGAGAATAACTTCTCTGGAATTCCACCTTCATTTCACCCACTGCTACTTTCTGTGCTTTAGCTTGTGAAAAAAAAAGAGAGAAAGATAGAGTGATGATGCAATGCTTAGCAATCCATCTTCAATGTGTAATGTTTGCTCTCTTCGCACAGCTTCCTGGAATTCCCCTATTTCTTGCGCTAGTCACATTTTACCCAAGACATGAGAAGAAGCACCGAATAATAAAGTGCAAGAAAATACAGTCAACCATTATAGCTGTTGTTGACTCCAGTCACCGTAGCTGCTCCATGAGGCTGCTCCTGGCAGAGATGTGTGAGCTGATGGCTTTCCACTGTACTGGTGGTTAGCCTTGGCTGACCTTGGCCTGGCAGCGCCTGTGGACCGGGCCTCCGTAATGTAATAACTTCATTTATGGACGACCGGCACAACCGCATCCTTATGCCACCACGCAATTCTCACACTCTCACTGCCCTCTTCGCCAACCGACCCTCCCACTCTCTCCCCTACTATTATCCATGTCACATAAAGACACATGAAGGCATACGCACAAACACAGACACACATGAAGGCCTCTGGTGTTTGTTTTGTATCCTTGACTGCCGGTGTCGGGGTAGTCTGGAGCCGTGAGCCGGTAGAGGCGGCAATGAAACAACACTTGTACGAGAAAGAGACAGAAAATAGAAAAATGGATGGGAGGAAGCACTGAAGAGCATAAGATTTCATTATAAGACATTCATTTCTCTCACAAGATGTCATCTGATCAGAAGGAAAACCAGTTGAGAGCATTTTGGGAATTATCATTATCTACATTACACAGGTAAAAGATGCCACTTAAGACTGAAAACTTCATTGGTTAATGAAATGGAGTTACAGTAATGAAGCGCTTTCTTATTCTAAAATAAAATCTGTTCAAAGCAAAGCAAAACAAGACACAATTCTTCTTGTCTTGCATACATAGTAAAGCACAAAGCAGACCCTTGGATACTTAAAGCGTGGTCACAAATTGGCTGCGAATAAAAATGCTTTTTGCCGATGTATTTGACTGCTTCAATCAAAAATCCATTAATTTCCTGATGTGGAATATTATGGTCAACTCTGCTGCATATTCAGAGACAGTGACTCAGTTCCTTCCTGTTCAGAGAAGACGATCCTAGTCAAGCTGTTAGTCATCTACCACTCCTTGTACTTTAACTAGCCTCCCTCTTCCTCCTCCGTGTAAGCCCCGGCAGGAAGCTCCAGGTCGATACAGTGGAAGGGTGCTATGAAGGAACATTCTGTGGTCACATGCATGGAGGTATGCGGCCTGTTTGCATTCATTCTGTTCTCTATTATTCCTGATGTCTTATCTCTCCAACAAGCCGAGAAAAGACATGTGAAAGTAGTTGTCTTACACTTACCTGTGTGCGTCAGCACACTTAAAAAAACATCTGACAGAATGGAATGTGAGCACGGTACAACATACCACCACTATTGATTAGAAAAGTGTTTATTTGATTCTCTCTAATTAAAGTTTTTATTAGCCACTTATAAGGTGCCAAAAAAGTTCTTATTGTATGTCCCTTTCCCCTGACTCTCCTTATTTTCACTGTTTGCACTGTTGGCTGAGATTTTGTGGGTGTGACTCTTCTTATCGCTCTGTTTTATTTATCTGAAAGTGGAGGGGAGTGTTTGGGTCAATGGAGAGTGGAGTTGCATAGTGCCTTGCTGCCTCTCCTGCTGCTATATCGGGATTATCAAACAAGAAGTCCATGTCGCTTGCTGCTGCTGGGTGTTCACCTCTGACTGGGCCTGTTGGAGGTGAACATGTGTGATCGCCAGCAGACCCGGTTGGAACAGTGCTCCTGTGAAAATACCTTGGAGTGAAAAGCAAAATAAGGATGGATCTGCAAACATTAAAATTGCATCATTGCTTATTTCAGTAGGCTAAAGTCATGTTTGCAAGTTCAATTAATTGGCAGATCAGTGAGATCATTTTTTTCTTGTGTTCGTGTACTCTCAATGCAGGTGATGATAGTTTGTATTGGGCATTCCCAACAGGAAACCCAAAGACACACGACTGTGAATATGTTACAATAATTCAGTGCTCATAATTGAAATTTTACATAATTCTTTATTGGTCTCTTGACTGTCAATCGCTTGCGTTCCTTCCTTCCATTCCTGTAATTGTGCAGTTATTCGATTTACCTGCTCGGAGTGAATTGTCTCAACGATGCCGCTGATGTCAGTTCAATATGCTCAATCAGCTAAAACTCCACAGACATGGACTGACTACTGCTATTGTTGTGGGACACACTGCAAAAACTAGGGCCACAGATGATCACTGATGTCCTGACTTTTGTGAGTCATGGCCCTTGAAGTGTTCCGTGGTGAATCCTAGTACTATACAATATCCACAGCAGGGATCCACCTGATCCTTATTATTGAAGATTAGATATTTGTTGGATCCGCAGTCAAATTCAGTTTCTTCACCAGTGACATGATAAAATTTAGTGTTTCATTTGCATTCCACACTGGTATCCAGGTTTTAAATGTGGGACAAAGAACTGGAACCTGATCGGGAAACAGTTTCAGCGCAAACCGTGGTTTGTGGTATTAGAGCGGCTGTCGAGAGAAAAGCGTTTGTGTGACGCTTCCATGATCTGATTGTGTAAACCTGTTGGTAAGTGTGTCCCCTGGTCGGACCCAACAGTCTGGTCCATCCTTGCCAAGCAGCCAGGTACAGGTGCTGTATAGTTGGGGATCAGATGTTGCTTTGGACCCCATCTGCTCCCTTATTTATGCTAATATACTGCTTGCTGCTAACCTACTCTTGTGAGTGATGGTCCCACCGGTCGCTCACAAACAAAGATCTCTTGTATCTTAAAGAATACGACATTCTGCAGGTGCCGTTTGTGTAGTGTGGCACACACCTGGCCTGGTTTCTGCTTGTGAGCTTCATAATGAGTGTACCCAGCGCTCTGCTGACAGGCAGGCTGGAGCTCAGGTCAATGAGCTCTTCTTTATATGAAAATCACCTCACTAAGATAATTGGCTCTATTAAGGTCTCTTGATATGGTAATGTATGACGCTCTATTGCATGATTGCCCCCCTTATATACCAAAGTGAGTCGTTATCGTGTTAGTGTGTATGGTGGTAAATGAGACGTGAGAAATGCAGATCCGGCTAGATGCTGAGCGTCGCTCTTTGGCTAAATGAATTTTAAGGTTTTCCTGAAGAGCCTTTCTCTTGTCAGGAAGAAATTCTTCCTGAATTTTGAACATCAGAGTCAGCAGTCAGTTCTTGTTTTAGATCTCAGCTGCTGTCATTTCCAGCCAGTGTCTGACAAAAGAAACTGTTCGATTACAGGATGTTCCTGACATAAACTGCATGAAATAATAAAGTCTCATCAAAGACGAGACGAAACACTCACAACCACATCGGCACTTGCAAAATGAAATGCAATCATTAACACATGCTGCATTGACACACTTCCTTTTTTTTTCACAGCTTTTGTGTTCAGAGCACAGAGTTGAAGTGGAATCTGCATTGTTAGATTCTTCCTCATTGTCAGAATTCCTCACCTTGCTCACACCTAAATCACAGAAAAAATAAAGATTTGTGCAGTACAACCCACATGAAGCCATCAAAACAGATGTCTCCTAATCCATGATGCACTGAATGTCAAGGAACCGTCACATATTTAGCTTGTATCAAGTGAAACTATATATCTATAGGTTGTCTTCATTTGATATAACTTATTTATTTATTTTTAAATCTCAAATGAGTGGGAATGAATGCACATGACTGTTATTTTCTGTATTTTCTGCCTTCAGATGACGAGGAGGCACTGAACTCCATTATGAAGGATCTGGCAGCCCTGGGTCGCTGCTATACCCAGCAGAATAGCCACAAGCCAAAGAGCAGAACCTTACTCTACAAACAGGTACAGATGGCGTTTTAAGTGTTCATTATGTCAACACCTTCCTTCGGAGTTAAGGGTTACTGGTGGCTGAAGAAAGATTGGGGGGTCTGTGGGGATGGACAAGAAGAGCTATGGTCAAATCATGTCAATAATACTTTAGTTTACATGACTTCCATGACTTTAATTGCATGCTACAGGTACGAGCACACAAAGCAGCTGAGAAGATTTAGTCCTTGCTATAAGCTGTGCAAAATCAAATACTGAAATCTATTTTTTTGCAGATGAACATCTGCAAACTGCTAAAATTAGTTGCCAGTTTACTGTGGGTAAGCTGGTGGCAGTGATCCAATTACATAACATGGATGTATGAATGTTTTCACAACACAGACACTTAAGCTGATTGGTAACAGGCATTTATTCTTTGAATCGGCACATTCAGTATGCATCTACACATCAGGCACACCATGGGAACTATGTTTGTTAATGAACGTAAGGCATGTATATCAATACATGCCACCAAAACCGATCGGATTACGAACATCAAACTAAAGCCATCCTGCAGGTTCATTATCTCATTTGTTTGTTGTGAAAAGAGGTTCTTAACGCTGTAAAAGTCCTTTGAAAACTTTCTTGTTGTCTTTCTTTGTTTCAGAGGGTAAACATTTATTTGTTGCTGATAGCAAAGCTTTACAAAAGAGACTGCTTTTCACCTACTGGTCAAAATGGAATTGGGCTTACCCCCTTATTTATGAGATATATCCGTTCCTTATTGCATTTTAACTTAAACAAATGAATTACTTTACAACATAAAGTTAAGATTTTAAAACTTACGCTAACTCATTTACTTATCGATTTATATAAACGATAGTGCTGCATTTTTTTATAGAAATCATTTTACATTAAAATATGAATGATCTAACACAAAATATTAAGTTGTTTAAATTTGTTTTTCTTTAGTGCAATAAGAATAGAATTGAATGTTTGAGAGAATCTTAATTTCAATTACAGAAACAGAACATTGGAAAGAGAACATGTTACACTGTGAAGGTCAGACACAATGTTAAAGTCAGAATTAAAACTTTAAGTACCAGGCCTGTATAGCAGAATCAAATCCGGACATTGCTCCGCCATACTTAAGAGTCTGTTCATAGTCTTTGTTCACTGAAATTTTGTGCTGTTTTCTAAATTCATTTCCTCGTGCATTTGTTCCGTCTGTGGAATGCTAATTGGCAAATCCTCTTGAAGAACCAGTGTTTATTATGAGCCATAAACAAACAGTGAAGAGAGGAGAGTTTTGGCTCAAAGCGAGTCAGGGTAAACCCCGACTTTCTAGCCAGCGTTTGCGCTGATATGGTGTCAGTGTTAGTTTATCAGCATGACCTCATGTAGACTTGCAGGCTCCTCCAGATTCCTGCTTTATATAAATAGAAAACTTAGCTTGTGTCATGCTATCTTTCGAGTCAGGTTGAGATTGTGTTGCCTTTGTTACACTGAACAAAACCATAGCAAGAAAAAGTACAAAAAGCATTTCATTTTAAGACTTTCTGACACTGAAATTTGTTGTCCATCTTATCATTTTCATTTATTCAGCAGGCCAAATCCCACACACAGCCATTAATCATTTTAACTTTCCATTCTGTTGTTATTTTTCCTCTCAACAGGATTTAAGAGTCAAGCTGGAGCATGAGAGAGAAAAACGGTATGTTGGAACCTCCATATTGTTTTTTCTACTCCACTTTCCAAGCGTTAACTCTTCACTTCGGATCCTTTTTGTTATGCCTTGCAATGCCTGGGATTTTGAGTCGAGGGGAAATCGTAGTTACATGCCAGAGTAGCATAAAGAGAAGGAAAAATTCCTGCTCTGACATTTAGCCACGGCCTTGTGTTTCAGACTCGGACGGACCATTTGAGAGAGGGGAAAAAAACAGAGGGAAAAAAGAGAAAAGAATAAAAAGAGAAAAGAATAAAAAGAAAGAGGGCTCCAAGAGTGTCAGTTCAGTGTCCAGTCTTTCACACAGACCAAATTAATACTTCATCATCCGGTCTTCACATCCTTCACCCTCAAGCCATCTGTCCTCCCTCCACCATTCTCAGAGTTACTCAAGAGTCTGAGCATGGTTACAATCACGCTGTCTGACGACACTCTGAAGAGCCGCTTTTACTACATGGCGCCTCAAGTTCATTCAGGCCACTAATCAAGCTAAGGTGCCTCATTGTAAATAACAAATTGTTTGCTTGATTTTGTCGACACAGACTCACAAAGCATCCATACATGGAGCTGCAAAGTCAGAGGTACTTGATCGCAGAGATCCATTGTCCTCTTGAAACCTTTATTCTGACAGTCTGCAGTTATCCAAACAACTAAGGAGGGGGAATTACAAACATGACAAGATGTTACAGTGGGAAAACAACAGAGATACTGACCAGATTCTTAAATAATTGCTTTGATGCAGCAGAATATAAACCAGGGGAACGGGAATTGATTCAGTGAGGCTCTGACTAGAAAGAGAAGGAAACGGTTCACTCCTCCAGCAGAATGCGGATTTACGTCGGACCTCTCTCACTCTTTCACAACTCTAATTGGCTACTGCTGAGAAGGAGATGTGATTCTCATGTCTCTGCATTTCTGTCTCCCCTGTTTCTCATTGTCTCTTTCTCTTGAGCTTCCCTCACACTGAAAGACGCCATCCACTGCCTTCATATGCAGCTCTCTTGCATTTTGCTTTTCCTCTCACTTTTTCTTAAGTCATATCATCAGTTAATTATTTTCATGTTCTGCTTGTTTGAGTTCTGACAGCTTTCACTTTTTAGAACCTGTTTTGGAAAACAGAAGGATATCCTGAGTTTGTTACCTCAAGCAGTTAAATAATAATGTCACATTGTCACTTTAGTATGACTAACATATTGATTTATTCAAACCTGCCATAATCAACATTTATATATTAACAATGGGTCACACTATTGTGTATATAAGTGTTCACTGATAGTGACATATCCACAAAGACCCTGCAGTTCCTGACAACTCTGCGGTGTAGTTTCGGCTCACCGTTCACTTTTCTGGTCTGCAACGTTACTGTTTTTGTTCGCTTTGACTGATTTTACCAGCAGGCAGCTGTTTCCTGCAAAGGAGAGGGAAAATACTCTAAAAACGCACAACTCTCACACCACTAAATGGCCTACCAATCAATTTAGGGATAAGTTGGTAAAGTAGTGGAGCAATAAGCAGCAAAAAAATAAGAATGATAGTTTTTTTTTGCAGAAGATTTAATAGTCAGTCGTATGCCAAGTAGTCAGCCATGCTAACTTAAAATGTCAGTGCTTCCCCAAGGAGTCAAATATTTATACTGTAGGTTAACAGTTTCTTTTTCCAGAGACAAATATATAGCATTGACCAAAGCAGCATTGCAAATTATAACAGTGAGATAAATGACCCATAGTTGGGTCATTATAAAAAAATACTCAGCTCGGTGAGGAAGTGCTTACAAAGAAAACAGAGTGGAAGTCAAACGAGCTCAAGAACTCCAAATCAGATTATGAAAGTTCAATAAGGTCACCTTTAATATGATCAAAATTATGAAGAATCTTTCAATCTTGAGGACACAGATCGTATTTTATTTTTATACCATCAAAAAAAAAGAACAATTACAATCAAAGTTGCAGCACCAGCGTTAATTACACGTTATACAGTATCAGGTATCCAAAGTCCCTGAGTCAGGATAACCGTGTTGTCGGTCGACAATGGAATCTAATTGGATGGTCTCTCTTTTCATTGGCAAGTGCTGAAGGTTTGGGGCAGGAAATAAGAGCTTTGTCTCTCTTCCCCCTGGCTCTGCCTCAGGGTCTCCTGCCAGAGAGTGAAGGAACAGCGCCAGACCTTTTTTGTGTGCATGTGATTCCGTCCATGAGAGAGAGAGAGAGTGTGCTGGGATGCGTGAAGGCATTTTTTTCCCCCTCGCAAATCTGTGTGTCCACATGTTTGCACGAAGGAAGGAAAGCCATATCTTTCGAAGCAGCATCCTAATACTCCCGACCCCCACCCCCCCCATCCACATCCCTCCAGGACTTTATCAGACACATCAAGTATAAACAGAGATGGAGAGCATTTAGCAGTGCTGCTTGACTCTGATCTGCAAACCTCCCTATTCCCAGAATCCTCTCCTCAAATGAGGGAACCAAGCAGTCATTAAGATAGGCAGAGCTTTGGCCTCTGATGAGGAAATGATGGGATAAAACAAGTGCTTTTATCAGGATACTACAAAGAGATAGCGGGTTGCAGATTCTTCAGAAGCAGAGAGTGAGGAAGAAATGTCTCAGAGAATGTCCTTCTCTTTTTCTCCTTTTATTTTGTCAGGCTGTCTCCTTCATTTTTTCCTTTCACCGTCTGTAAATATCTCTGTATCTGTATCTTTCACTCCGTCGCTCTTTGAAAGAGGAGGGAAAGACACACATCCTGCTGCTTTTGCTGCCGCTCCAGAGTTTTTTTTTTCCCCTTTCCTCTCAGGAAGTTTCCCATCTGCCTTTGTGCTGGCTTAGTGAAGAGGCCTAGTGGTGTTGAAACAGTGGCCGATGCGCTCACTGATTGGGAAGCACACACATACATGTGTAGGGGTAAATAAACACACACATGTCCAGATAGAAACCCTCATACGTGCCTGGTGTGCACATGCATTTTGTGTATGTAGAAGTAGAGTAGAGAATTATTCTGGCTCTGTCGGTTTAAATTGTGATAATTATTGCCACTTAAGCACCAGTTTGCCCTCTCCTTGATCCAGGTGTCTGTTTTCTTCTTCTTACCATGCTAACATCATCAAATTGTTCACAAAGCTATTCTTACTTGATCATCCAATCCAAGGACATCTTCACATGTTCGACTCCCTTTTTCATTCTTTCTGCTCCTCTTCTCTTCTATTTTGTCTCATTATGCCTTGATGAAATTGAGACCAACTTGTGAACTATGAGCAATTCTAGCTGCAAGTCAGCCATACTCGCTCATAGTTGACAAGTTAAGTGTGAGCTTGTGAAGCTAGACATGACACCGTCTTCTTACTCTGACCCCTGACCTTGCTACTGTTCCTTGTTTCCCAGAATCATCCCGTTTCAGAGGCCGCTGTTGATCAAGGAGCTGCTGCAGAAAGTGACCGAGGCTTTTGGCCAGCAGATGGACATGTTCTTCATGGAGAAAGAGGTGTGAGAACAATCACACAACAAATATGATTAAGTGTTACAAAACAACGAAGCAAATTTAACCCTTATTCCATTTCCATTTCCGTCTTGCATTTGTGCATCTTCTCAGATTCATAATAATTTCTTACGCATCCATTGATATTTTTTGGATGCCTTCATGATGATAAATGATCAATTAAAGGTCATGCACTGTATGTCTTCTTGTCCTATTAGTTGCTTCTGCCGCTGAAGACCCAGGAGGACCTGGATCAGGCAGTGTTGACATTGGGGTGCAGCTCGGTGGCCAATGGGCTACTCAGGATTCTGCTAAAAACTCCTAAGCACAACCATGTGAGTTCCTGACAATTGGCATTTCTTGAAGACATGAATCTTATCAGTAGATAGATCTTTACAGCACCGGTTTTGCTGGGTCGTTAGATTTAAATATGAATCATGAAACCTTCAGTAACATTCAGTTGCATCATAGCTGAGGGGAATTCCTTCACTGATATGATCATGTGACACAATGATAACGTAATGCTTATTTGCTCTCTTGACGTTGATCCCTTTCTTCCTCCTCCTCCTCTTCCTCTTTCCTGTGTTATTTTTGCAGTACTTACAGGTGAACAGCAGGGACAAACAGAGTGAAATGAGATCATCGCGATCACTGGGAGACCTGAAGGGATCCCTGCTCAAGGGCAATGAGAGAGTGCGCAAACACTCAACAGGTGCGTCAAAATGTAGACACAGAGTCTTTGTCCATGGAAGCCCTTGTATAACTCTTCCATCAGGAGTTATACGACGAGTTTATGGGAGAGTGACCAAATTCTGCTTATTCCATTTGCTTTTCAACCTGCGAGGCCTCAGCTGTGGGTCGTCAAGGTCTGTGCGCAAAGCAGAGGCCATTGTCATAGAGATGTTAAGGCCTGCTATCTAATCTACCTTGATAAGACAGCGCTTTGATTGTGCCGATTATAAACATGTTAATTCTTGTATTTAAATAGTTTAACATACCTGAGGTCACTCTCCAGTGTAAAAACCAGGTGAGGAGATCTTAACCACTCGTCTATTTTGTGTTAAGCCACCGGAGATTGTTAGCTTAACTAGCAGAGACTGGAAATAGAGCAAACAGCTAACTAGCCTACTTTTGTCCAATAGACACAAATTATGTCCAGCAATACATCTAAATCACAACAATTAAGATCTTACATTGTATTTAATGTATTTTAAGCATCTCAAAAAATTAATGTCAAATCAAAACTAGCTTGAGATGCGGCAAAGTAAAACTTTTCTTTTTAAGCTTAACATTTAGCTTAGCTAAGATGAATTCTGTAGCTTTGTATTTAGCAGACTATTGAATAAATGGGAAAGTGGTATCAGCGGGCCCTCCTGTCTTGTTTGGTTAAACAGTACGAAGTTTTATTTTGCGCTGTGACATACCACGGCTACCTTAGTGCTACTCATCCCTGTCTTCCACATCTGAATGTTTTTCTCAACTGACATCAGGTGTGTCCAGAGAGGTCAACGTTATATTCATATCTCAACCCTGAAACATGCAGAAATGTCCAGCTCTCGCTTCTGCATTGCATTCACGTCACTCACTTGATGATCGCTGTCAGCACCAGTGTGTCTCACCAAGACCGAATAGCGTCGGGGCTGTCACCATTTCGACTCTTATAAATTGTATAGAATTACCCGCTCACTCCCAATCCCTCCCCCGGCCAGCCACGAGTCGGAGCGTCAGGGGTATGGAAGTGAAGGGAGTGGTGGCGGATCAGTGTTGACAGGAGAGCTTTCACACTGGATGGTTGAGCGAAGATGTTATGTGAGCCCGGATACCTCGATGATATATAGCAGCGGCGGTAGAGGAGTGGATGGAGATGGGGAAGAGGCAGAAAAAGGCTCAACTGTGGAATAAAAGAAAGATGTTATTTAAGTTTCTGTCTAAAGTAGATGGTTTATTTGACCGTTCCAGTACATCTTTGGCACCTTTTGACCTCAGTGTACTTTTCTCGTCAACAAACAACAGTCAGACTTCCAGTCTTACGGTTTCAAGGACAAATGGTTAGTCTCCACTGCAGCTCATCCGGGGGAGCGTTTGTCACAGTAATTAAGGTTAAAGGTGGCAGAAATCTGGTTTAGTAAATCATTCCTCAAAGACCTGGCAATGTTAAGCTTGTTCCCATGAATAACACTGTGACGTTATTTTCTCCTCTCTGCCCCCACTTTCATCTCTTTATCTTTCTTCCTTTGTGCTTTCGGCTTTCCTTTTCACCGTCACCGCTCAATTTCTCCTTTTGTTTTGTGTTTTTATATTTCTCATGCTTCTCCGCATTGAATTCTTCCATTCCTCCTCTTTTACTCACTGCTCCTCGCTCTTTCTTCACGCTCCTATCCAGGTTCCTTGCACACAGGTCGAACGTCCCCGCCTCCTGGGAGCGTCCCTGAGGAGCAACAGCAAATTGCCCGTCAGGGCTCCTACACCAGCATCCACAGTGAGGGGGAATTCATCCCAGAAACCCACGACCCAAATGTAAGAAAACATCTAAAAAACACAAGAAAGTCATGGTCATGGTTTACCAGAGACGTGGTGTAATGAATGTGGTTACATTAAATATTTATCAATATTGTCACATCATAAACTCAACAGAAACCTGCTAGACAATATGTATATATTGTAGTCCTAGTTAATGCACAGTAATGGCCCAACTTCACAATGGTTTAATTGGCTGTTTTACATGACTTGGCTGTGAGGAGGTCTGTGTTTGACAAAAGGCGTCAGATGTCTGGACTCGTTGTAGAGAAAAGTGAAGTCTACATCCCCCCATTATTTTTAGCTGGGACATCTGAAGAAGAGATATATTCCAGACTGTTTTACTGTCATAAATCAAAAGCTACAAAAAATCAAATGTCTAGAAAACAAGAAGGTCCCACGATAAAGGTCCTGAGGAGTGTGCTTTTGGTATTTAGCTTTAAACAAACCTTTTTAATGATCTACTCGTTTCTCGGGGACTTTCCTTATGACAGTTTATTGTGAAATCCTTATGACAGCATTTTAGAACTGTTTTAAATGCAACTGCATATAACATTTGCATGCATTCTTTGAAGAGAGCCGCTTATGACTTTGCTTTATAATTTTATTTTTATTCTGCAGTTGTACTTTGTTTGCACTGCTGTATACTCTCTTCCACATGATTGCATGCTTTGTGACCCTCAATTTCTTGTCTTATCATGTCTGTCAGATGTTGGATCCTTTTGGGAGTGCAGACAACTCACTGTCAAGCAGCTGTCAATCAATAGATCAAGCGCTGGACAGGTGAGTCGTCATGCTGTGTGTGTGTGTGTGTGTGTGTGTGTGTGTGTGTGTGTGTGATGCGTTAAGTCCTTTTATGGACATGTTTTTCTAGTGATAAGAGACATGGTTTGCATGATAGTATTCCATGCCTATTACAGCATGTTGATGCGCACCTGTATTTTACACAGACAAGCACACACACACACACACACACACACACACGGACACACACGCACACACACACACACACACACACACACACACACACGGACACAAACGCAGACATGCACACGCACACACACACACACACACACACACACACACACACACACACACACACACACACACACACACACACACACACACACACACACACACACACACACACACACACACACAAGTAGAAGCAACCAGATGCTGTCAGTGAAGTTTGCGATCATTGTCAGAGGGCAGCAGAGTTCCCTGACCCTGCCTGAGCTGCCCCTGTGGAAAAAGCAATTGGGTCAGTTTGCTGTTGCCATGGCAATAAAACTCTTATCTAGATGCCTGGATTCCTCTCTTATCATAAGAGAAAAAAGAGAGCGAAACAGACAGAACGAGTGGGAGATGTAAAAGTGTAGAGCTAGAACAGGCTGGATGTGAGGACTGAGCCAGGAAATGAAAAGTGGTGAAAGAGTGAGTGTGAAGCTGGAGAGAGAGCGAGAGAGCGAGGTGTGGAAGAGTGAGGTTAAGAGAGAGAGGGAGAGCGTAGGACGGAAAGAGCTCTACCTGCACGAGGCTTATCTGGGCTCCAGGCTGCAGAACAATGGCAGGAAACGAGCGCATGGAACTTTTCCCTTGGAGCGGGCATGCGTGCCCCTTATCCAGGGTCTCGTGGCCCCACGCCGCCCTGCGGTCAACAGAGACGTCACTCTCTCCCAGGTCGGCAGGGCTGTCCACAGGCAGGCCAACGAGTGTAGGAGGATAGGAAGGTGCCCGATGGACATATTAATGATACAAAGCTGGAGTTCAGCAGTTTAAGAAACTTCGCTTTCACTTTCTAGTTTTAAATACGGACTGTTTCACAACAGTCATCTTTTAATAATTCCCCACTTTGTTAACATCAACTGTGACAGAGAGAAGTGTTTTGCATGCATAAGTCATTTTTACACATTTTGTCCTGCTTTTCAGTCCAACAGCTGCTGCCAGACCCCGTTTGAAGATAAGGGGAAATTACTGCCTGGAATAGCAAACAATTTTTCAACTTTTTCCACTCTGTTCTTTTTTTCAGTCCTCCTTTCTCGCAGAACAACCGTGACAATAATTACCTGAACCTCAACTATGAATACAAAGGTAAGGGGTGGAATCTGCAGCAGATCAAAAAAAAAAAAGTTTCACTCAGACAATATATTATGATTAAAACGAGGAGGAAAAAAAGCCTCATTATTATAACCTTTGTTCTGTTATTACTTTTTGTTCTGTGGTGATTGTGGCAGCAAAAGCCCTTTTTCAGATTAAAGACTGATGGTCTTTTTTATTTGCTCAAAATTACTTTTACTCATTTTTTATAATCATTTAGCATCTACTTTCAACCATCCTATAGTTTATTTCTCTTTCCACTATTCTTGCATTTACACATCTCTATCTTACATTCATATCAAATTTGCATTTGTTTTCAATTCCCGTTTTTATATTCCGTATTAATTTATGGTAAGCTCTTTGAGCTGCATTACTTGCATGAAAATTGCTAGACGAAGAAAATTTACTCTGATTATTATTGCTTCCTGTACTACTATACTATAATACTCTCTTGACGTTACCAGTGTGCAGGAACGTTATGTTATTTGATGGTTTTATTTGATGGTTGTATTTATTTTTTCAAACTCCACATCCTTATAGTGGCCGCTTCGGGTTATTTTTCACCACTTCCATTTTTATCATCAAGTTCTCATCCTCAGCTCTATGTCCGCTTTTCCTTCAGAACATAGATCAAATGCATCAGGATGACAGATAGCGCCACACTCATCCCCATGAACTGATGAACCACAGCAGCATTCCCAGTCTGGCCATTTCCATTTCATTTTCATCATCCCCTGCACTTTAAATTAAAAAGGGAGTTGCTGCCTGTTGTGCACAGAGACCAGGAGTATAGGAGCTTCATATAGCTGAAACAGCAGTGGACTTGTAATGCACGTGCCTGCAAACACGCATATGCATGATTATCCCCTCCCAGATGTAAAGCTGTGTGGCCCCTCCTGGTGAGGCCTGCAGTATTTGTTTACCATTCTCTATGAGTAGATTTTTCCTCTCCATCCCGCGCTGCCAAGCACAAAAAATAACTCTCGTCTCCATGGGATACGGCCACAAAAACATTGCGAGGGGAGGCAGTCATCTGACAGAACAGCTGCTTTCAATTGCAAGTGGCTCCGCTGCTCTCCATTCAGTGTGTGTGTGTGTGTGTATATGTGTGTGTGAGAGAAAGAGAGAGTGTGTCAGCACTCTCCTGCGTCAGCAGCGCTCCCCACCTGCCTTTAGTTACTGCTCCGCTGGGTTCTTAGCTGAGGCTAAGCTAGCACACACGAGCTGTTTTCACTGTCTGTCTTGGCCGCGGCGAGGCAACACAACGGCTCTGTTCAGCATGTGAAAAGCTGTCTTCCATTTGACTCGACTTTGATTTGGCACGCCGTAGCAGTGCAGCGTCTGTCAGATGTGATCAACTGAAATGTGAAACTCTGTCATCTTTATTAGGCCTCGGTTTGTGTTTCTGACCACCTCCAAGCAATTAAACCCGCATTAGTGAACTGGTGAATAAACACAAAGCTGTAGATTGAGAAGTACTGTAATTTTAAGGGGGGAGGGGGATGCGAGGTGAGTTATTAAAGCTTCACTGATCTTCTAACTGAAGACTTTGCCTCATTCCTGTCTCCTCAGGTCGCCATGGGAAAGGGGGGACTTTCCCTCGCCAGTTTCAGCTGCCCAATCGCAGCAAGGATTATGGAGACCGTAAGAAACCGGCTTTTCTAGAGCAACAACAACACCCCTATTATGACACAGATTAAACAGATATGTTACTGTGTGCATAGGAAAACACATCCAGGCACACACCACAACCAGACATTGTTTCTGTGTCTCCTCACGTTTCTTCCACTTCTCCAGATAAAATATTTAACATATTGTCAGCTGCATTTTTTTTTCAATTCATATGATAGATCTGCTTCTCTGGCTTGCTGTTCCAGGCAGCTGCTAGCGATTGCTTACTCAGAGGGTAACCTTGGCTAGCAATGATTTACGTTTCCCTGCGGTGAACCCAAACTTGTATAAAAACACAGCTCTCTGCTTCCTGTCTGAGGGGAAGTGGGACCGAGTGGCAAGAGGCACTCTGCTCAGGGTGGCCTAAGTGTTGGCCAAAAGCTCACCCTCTGCACAGCACCTGTAAAGTGACTGTGTGAAAACTAGTCGTAGTAAAAACAAAAGATGCAGCTCTGTATGTGCGTATATATGTGTGTGTGTGTGTGTGTGAAGTCATTAATACGTCCATTTTTTTTTTATGTGTGTTTTCAGGTCGCAGGACACTTCCGCGCAGCTTCATGCCACAGGAGAACCTGTTCCAGCTGGTTCCTTCCAGTCGCACACGCAGCTATAATGGAGACAGTACTCTGCAGTACAGCGACCTGCGCTCGCTGGGTCGCGCCTCTGACAAAAGCTGCCAGCGCAGTACATCCAAGTGTAAGTAGAACCATAAAAGTCATATAATGTTTCACCCTAAACACACTATATAGACAGTCCTTGGTAAAGTTAAGCTCCGGCTGCTGATTGGTGTTCTAACTCAGGATGGATCCTCTGGAGAATGAAACAAAAACTGATAAACCAGACATGAAAAGACTTGTTTTCTTCTGTTTGTTAAGAGTAGCGATTTTAGACATTGGTTATTTTTCATTTGGAGCTATTAACCACATTATACAAATGCATTTGTACTTCCTTATATTTATTGTAAAACAGGAAGGTGGCTTCTTTTTTCACATGACTGTTTCAGAAATACAAATTTTTGCCAATTTTTGAGAGTTTACTCTAGACCAAGCTGTCGCACAGAAGTTTATTTTGAGATAAAATTCATTTGAATGGTATACTTTTGTTTCTCTTATCAATGGAAAGTGAATGTAAGTAAAGTGAAATTATCAGTACCAGTAATTCTAGAATCCAATTAACATATCCTGGAAGACTTGGACAACACTGAGCCTTAAAAAGAAAAAACAAGGATTTAAGACAATGGAGTCAAAACAAGGATCATCTGTTTTCCAGTGATTACTCTACAGCTGTCAAATATGTTTTTATTTATAGTAGGCAGTAATGGGGTGCTGAGTGTAAAGTCCTGAAATGTAAAGTATTACTGTCTGCGCAGGCAACAGAATTCCCCTCTCATCACCCATGTCGCAGGCTCTGTCCCCATTCGGTCCTTGGGATGCTTTGCCCAGAAATTGTCTTGACCATAAAACCAAAGCTCAGCAGTCTGTGGTTGATGTGTCAGTCTCCACTATCCCTCTCACCCACACATGAACGTTCTGTCTACCCCGACCACAAAGACGGTTGTTAATACCAAAACAAAGTGTCAGAGTCTGGGCCTCTGAAGATTAGAGTTATTGAGATGCTCTTTCTCTCTGTAGGTTCTGACGACTTTCTGTCGGCTGAGTGCAGTTTGACTCCGATATCTGTGGGTTTCCCCCTTCTGAGAGGGTCTGCAGTGGGAATTATTTAACACTGCTGCGGTAGATTGTGATGTCTGGTCTTGGCGAAGTTGGGTTTAACAACTTGCAGGCCGATTTTTTTTTTCCAGTGGATTTAGATGCAGGCTCCAGTGTTGGAGTTGCTCAAATCAGTATATCATGAGGGATCTGTCTGCCTGTGGAGGACTGGCAACAAAATGAATCACTCGTGGGTATTCATCACATGGTGTTTGTTTTCCTGCAGCGCCACGGGCACCAGTCAACTGGCGGCAGGGAAAGCTCCTGGGTCGTGGAGCATTTGGCGAGGTCTACCTCTGTTATGACGCCGACACAGGCCGCGAGCTGGCTGCCAAACAGGTGCCCTTTGACCCTGACTGTCAAGAAACCAGCAAGGTGAGACAATAGAAGTCACTGACAGCATGTTTTTTAAGACGAGATTGATTTTACGATTCAAGATTAAAGTTACATTTTTTTTATTTGTTCTCTACAATGCATTTGTCTATAGGAGGTGAACGCTTTGGAGTGTGAGATTCAGCTGCTGAAGAATCTGCGTCACGAGCGGATCGTTCAGTACTACGGTTGCCTGCGGGACCTCGAACAGAGGAAACTCACCATTTTTGTTGAGTTCATGCCTGGGGTGCGTACAAGACATTTATAAGTCACATGCAATAAAACAGCAAGGAAACGGCCCTAATAGCAATATCTGAGGATGTCATGCTCTTTGAGTTGTTTTGGCTGTAAAGATAAGTACCAGATATGTTAACATAAAATCAAACCCGTACTGGCCACATCTGCTCAAATCCAATGTTGAAATATCACCAGCTGTTAACAAGTGTGTCCTCAGTGGTTGATGTCAGCACAACAGTTCAGTTTATGAGATAATTTTCTCGCTAAATGAGCATCTTAATGAGGCTGTCGCCTGTGGACCACGTCCCTCCGCCTGTTTTCAATATTTCCTGTGATTTTTTTTCCCCCTGAGTGGCGTTGAATGTCTTAGTCACACATTGTCTGAAACTTGGAAATGTTTACGTTCCGCTCGACTTTGCTGGCAGAGGAAACAGAGGAGGTGACAAAGCCAAGTTTGACTGTTACTGTTTGACACGACTATACCAGTGTAGGACACCGACTAAGTCACCCGCACTGGTGGTTGAAGTGGGGGGTGGGGGTGGAATAAGTGCACCTTTGAAAGCCGCAGAATTGTTGAGGTGACTAAATAATGGCTGAAGAGAGTTTGAGGGGTTTTACGATGCCAAGACGTCGTCGGGGTGTTGTTGGATCAGAGCTTTACTGCTGTGATTTTCCTCATGAGGAAACGGGAAATGAAAGGAAATGCAGGACATTGGAGGTGACTGGATGTGCAATCCAGATGATTGATTTTAGCAGGTTGTCTGTTTATATATCGGGTTTTCGCACTCCAAAATTGGCTCACAGGCTCTTTCCGCAATAAAACAATTAATTGTTCAGATAGAAAGAACGTATGCAACCATATTTACCGTGAAATCATGGTTATATCAGACACCAAATGATTTTGTGTCTATTATGGGTATCTTTCCAAAGCAGAATTTGTGAAATTTATACATTGATGATCAATAACAACAGCAGAGACACTGTGAAGATCATAAATGCATTTCTAAGGGCCACTAATTCTCTGTCTGGGTTTCTGGTTTTTTTTTCTATCTCCAGGGCTCAATAAAAGACCAACTAAAGGCCTATGGGGCCCTGACTGAGAAGGTTACAAGGAGATACACCAGACAGATCCTCCAAGGAGTCTCCTACCTGCATAGCAACATGATTGTACACAGAGACATCAAAGGTGAGTCTCTTGAAAAGGTCGGGATATGCTTTAAATTGGATTTACAACAAATGAACACCCATATTTGACACACAGACTCGGACGACAGTGTGTAAACAGAAAATCTTTATGGTGAGGTCGCTCCCGAGAACACTATAAATCCATTGATTTCGTCCTGGCTGACATTTCCTCATTTTGTTATTCACCATCTACAAAGAGAGCATGGAAATGTGCTATTTTGAACTGTCGGTTGAGATAAATTAGGTTTCATGCTGGTGAAATCGACCAGGCTAAAAATGTACAACACCGGATGGAAAGGTTTTAGTTTGGCTGCCCACAGCTTTGGGAGTCACTGCTTCGCTTAGCGACGGCCAAGAGCAGCGAAATATACCGTCTGGTGGGAAAAAAAGATAGTAGGTCTCGCGGGACATGGGCTCCGTGAGAGTAGATGTGTGTGGGATTTTCCACCTAGTAATTCTCGTCATGTGTAATATACGGTGTGTGTTCATCTCACTACACAAGAGCTCCTCTGTATGCAGTAATAAGAGCTGTCAGTACATGGGGTTTTTTGATAGAGCTTAGCATCTCAGCCGTGACATTAGACTCTGCAGTTTCTGCGGAGAGTTCATTTATTGGAGAGTCTCGCGGCAAATGTATCGACAGTGAGAACATAATGACAAAGGTCTCGCAGACTCACGACCTCTCAAGCTGTCCACACCACAGTAGACGCAGATTGTGAATGGCGAGTGGCGTACATTAGTCACTGATCAAACAAGTGGCGTTCCTGGAGGAAATGGGATAGACACAGCTAGAATTTGGAAAAGTACTAGAGGAAGAGAAGAAAGGGTGTCTCATCCACGTGGAGCAGACAGTTCGAGTTGATGTTAAGGTTTCTGACGTGTGATGCAGGAAAACTTCAGTATTTGTGGAGTTGCATAGTGTGGTATTTATGCAAAAGTGGCCTGTTTTGATATTTTAGTCTGACATCACGACTGTAGGAAAAGTTTCCGCGGCTAAGGCTCTGGCTCTTTGTAACTTCACTGTTAAAGCAGACCACATTCAGCGGACCTTCAAAGAGGTTGAACGGCTCACAGGAGACTCTTGAATAACTCTGAGCCAGTTTTGTTTTCCTTCCACCAGGTGCTAACATCCTGAGAGACTCATCAGGGAATGTTAAGCTGGGAGACTTTGGAGCCAGCAAACGTATCCAGACCATCTGTATGTCTGGTACTGGAATCAAGTCTGTCACTGGCACCCCCTACTGGATGAGCCCAGAAGTCATCAATGGGGAGGGCTATGGTCGCAAAGCTGATGTATGGTAAGAGTAAGAGCAGATGGAACTTTAACAAAGCCCAACAAAATGCTGCAGCAAAAGAAGTATTCTTTTGCATTGAAAGCTAAGTAAAGCAGCACACTGTTGAAATATAGTAGTTGTTTTGTTGTCGACCAAGACATGAACATTAACTTTAGATAAAAAGATGTAACTAGGAGTCACTCAAAAAAATACTTCAGCCAAACCTGATAAATCGTGAAAAAGTTTTATCATGGAAGAAACTTTTTGTCAATGTCATCATTCACAGCCTCTGAAAGAAGAAATGAGAATATCATCACTAGGCAGCAGTCAATTGCACCAATAGCACACACTGTGGTGATGTTGTCATGACAATGTTACTTTACTTGACACTGCCTCAAGCAAAAGCAGTAATACTAAACCTACTCTTAACATTCAAAAGCATGTTTATTGTGGAGATTTATGACATATATTTAATGACGAATATTTATTATTTATATTATAAATTAAGCAAACATAACAGCCCAAGAAACTACTTGTAAGGTAGTTTTTGAAGTCAGTATGATTCAACTAACAATCGTTTCTGCTGGTTCTTTGTCTATAGGAGTGTCGCCTGTACTGTTGTGGAAATGTTGACACAGAAACCGCCATGGGCCGAGTACGAGGCCATGGCGGCCATTTTTAAAATTGCCACCCAGCCCACGAAGCCCATCCTCCCCGAGGGTGTGACTGATGCGTGCAGAGACTTCCTGCGGCAGGTGTTTGTTGAGGAGAAATGGCGGCCCACTGCAGACGTTCTGCTCAGCCACCCATTTGTCCAGGGTATCTTCTGAAGCCTGCGTACCCCTTCCCTACCCCTGCCTGCGAGACATCTGTTGCCCCGGCGCCCTCCGTACGCTATGGCCCGCCCCGTCCCCAGGACCCCCTACCAGTCTCCTGTCACCAGGCTCCAGGGCTCAGCATCACTCCAACTTCCTGCTCTGTTAACTATCACCACCGTCTGCCTTGTCAGGACCGCTGCATCCCTCCTCAACTAAACTCAACATGGATTTTTCACAGAGGCTAGGCTGATTGCGTCAGACCTCCAGAGTCCTCTGAGATATTGCAGTGCTGCTCCCCCAGGACAGATTTGAAGGAAAAGCACTTAGCAGTCTCTCAAGCTACACATGACTTGTCTTTTAGCAAGAGTAGGAAATGCGACCAAAGTTAGAGAGCGGTCAGGTCTCAAGCTTTCTGGGCCTTGAGAGTAATTTACTGCTGCAGAACAGAGTCAAGGTCTGGCCAGATGTTATGTAATTGTGACTGGCGCTGATGATGTGGATCATCATGTGGACAGTACTGTAAGCCAGAACCGGGACAGAGAATAAAGTGGCAAGATATTTTTGTAAGACAGTAACACATACAAAGTCATTTTAGCAATGATTTTTATACGTCACCTGAATAAATGTAAATGTATTGTCATCAACGCCTTACAATAAGAATTTGTAAGTAAGAATGTCGTTTTTTTTTTTAAATGCATCTTAAGAGGGTTGCATTATATTCCCAGCACTCACAAGTTTAGAATGACTGTCAACATTGCACTTTTGATATCATGACATATTTCCAACACACAGGATAGTCAACTGAGGAGATATTTTTCTATTTGAAGGTTTGCTGTTTATATCCTTTCATAAAGAGAACCGTGTGGTTTGTTTTCAGTGTAAAGAAAAAAACAAAAAAGAACCAAACTTTTGCATAAGTGCAAAGTCTATTAAGCAATACCAACACAACCGTTGGAGTCTGTGATGCCCATTCTAGTCTCCACTGCTGCAAGCCTCGAGTCCACATAAAGAAAGTGGACAAAGAAAAGTTGCAGAGACCAGCTTCCAGCAACATTAGGCTAAGATTACTGTGCAGTATTTGTCATGTTGGATTGTTTTGTTGCCTCAGAGCCCTATAGCCTTTTCTATGTTATGGCAGCTTTGTGCACACTAGGCTGCACAGACCAAATCTAATGTATCAACGCTGGTTTAGTTGTATGAATCCAGTGGCCCCACGCCTTTACTTTACTTCCCACACTATATGAATGAGTTGCCTAATGACCACTTGGCAGCACACCTTGTTCTGTGTAATGTCAGATAAAGCATTTTACGTCTCCAAAAAATGAGCTGAGTTGGAAAAAATGAAGCTAAATGCTGTATTCAGTCAAGTGATGTGATGAAACTTTAACAGGGGAAATTGGAATTCAGTGTCCAGCTGTGATACAGTGGCACTTAAGGAATAATAGAATCTTTTCTAGCCCTTATCAGTGCCTTATCTGAATTTGCTTGTAAACACAAGTCTTCACTGCCAATGTGGAAAGCTTCTAAATAAAATGAGCAGCTGTTCACTGCAGCACACACAGGATTTGCTGAAGATCTTTTATATGGATAGAGTATACTGTAAATACATATTGTTCTGCACTTTTGTATGAAATGTCTACATTATAAACAAATCTATTTGACGAAGTAGCAATGGTAAACAGTAGGTTGTACTGTGATTTAGACAGGAGCATGTATGATTGTCTCTTTGACAGCTGAAGGCAGTATGAAAAGGCTGGGAGGCTTTCGAGTGGGGCAGTTAGTTTTGTCTAAATGATAAAGCCTTGAACATGAAATGTATCAAGTCATTGATCTTTTGTACATTTAACTTAATAAATCCAAGGTCTAAGACTAAAACTGTGATTGTTATTTAATTCCCATTGAATTACCCTGGACTGATTTATCACAACTGTATCTAGTATTCTTCCACCTGTGGGGCTAATATCAGTTTTTTCACTACTTTTTCTGAATTAAAATATGAAATCCAGTAAATCATTAAATAATAAGTTTTTATATTCCCTGCAATACCCCAATTACATGAACAAAAAATAAAACATTTGGCAAAGACTCAGTTGTTCTTAGTTATCCAACACTTGTGTAGCTCCAGGCCTCACGTTACAAAAGCTGATGTTTTGTAACGCGGTGCCTGAAGACGTGACGGCCGGAAGAGGAGCTGCTGCTGCTGCTGCTGCGGAGCCACAAGCCGGAGGACACCGTCCACTCGTGTGGAGTCGTGTCGGCGTTTCTGAAATAAAATACTGCTACTTTTATTATTTTTTTAAAAAATGTCTACCTCCCGAACGATCATATGTTTGCTGAGGAACGACCTGCGTGTCCACGATAACGAGGTACGACTGCAAAGCGTCTGGAAGCCAGTCCGTGTGGTCAAGAAATGAGCGTAATTTACGCTAAATACGCAACAAACGTGTTTGTTTGAGGTGTTCGGCTACGTGATAGGATTAAGTTATGGGTTCCATTCTCAAAACGTTATACGTAACTATTTATGAACGACGTTAGCCGCTAGCATCAGGCTATATCGGTCTCAGATATAGATGGACGTAAACAACGACTTCTTCGTTGGTGGTTTAAAAATACACTGTTAGCATCGAAATGTAGCATTAGCTCCTCCCGAGGGAGTGAAATACACTCAGTTCTCTTTTTTTATTTTTTTTATTTTTTACCATAAACCACAGTAGAGAGTGTGTATTAAAATAAGATATTGTAGTTATCATTAGAAGTGGTTGTATTCTCTCACTTTTCCTTTTTGCCTCATCAACAAGATTAATGCTGATTAATAACTCAACAAATGTTAATGGACTGTTAGAATAGGTTTTGAAAATTGCTGAAATTATGAGTCTATTCTATTCTTCTATTTTGTAATGTCTGTCATTTTGAGGAGAAAACCTGCAGACCGTTACTCAGTCTACAGTATTTACTTTAGAACATCAAATAAGATTTGATGGTTTGAGTTCTTCACAACTTGTGCTGCCATTGTTTTGTTCTAGAACCAATACATTTTCAGCACATGGCATTTATACCAAATATTTGTTATTTTATAGATTTTAAGGGTTCAATTAACTAGGGAGTGGTCTTTGAAATTTGCTGGGTGAAGACCTCATCAATCCTTTATAGTCACAATTAATTTAAAAAATTGTGTCCTGTATACAGATGCACAACTTCCAAAAAAAAAAAAAGATTTTATGAGATTGGATCAAAAAAAAAAAAGGGTTGGTGAAGTTTTCAATATCTTGTGTCTAAGTATGTGTTATCTGATATTATGATTTAACTCAAGTGTTCCTCTCTCCACTTGCAGCTTTTCCACTGGGCGCAAAGAAATGCAGAGCACATTGTTCCATTGTACTGCTTTGACCCCAGACATTATGTTGGAACGTGCAACTACAACCTGCCAAAGACCGGGCCTTTCCGCCTGCGCTTCTTACTGGAGAGTATCAGAGACCTCAGGAACACATTACTCAACAAGGGCAGGTAACTGAGCTGTGCATTCTTCTGCATAACTCCTCCAGTAATGGAGGTGCTACTGCTTTATTTACATTGATTTCTGCACAGCTCAACCGTTATTATTTATCCCTCAGCTGTCGAGGATTTAACTGATACAAATCTAACAGGATCAGGACACACCTGTTCTATTAAGGGTTGTGTTTAGATTAGCAAAAGTCATGCACGCACTGTTCCCATCGTTTTTTCCGATCAGCGGGGGGAAGTTAAAATTCTCTACCCAGGATGCAGCTTGTCTGACATGGTGTGACTTGTGTGTGTGTGTGTGTGTGTGTGTGTGAGACAGCAACCTCGTAGTGAGACGTGGTAAGCCAGAGGATGTAGTTGCCGACCTCATCCGGCAACTGGGCTCTGTCAGCACCGTGGCGCTCCATGAAGAGGTAGTTTCAGTCTGAGTGTGATCGTCACTAATTAATGACTTCGTCCGGTGGTTTTGAAAAACTTTTCCTCTTTGCTTTGTGTTCCAGGTAACTTCTGAAGAACTGAATGTCGAGAAGCGAGTAAAGGATGTCTGTGCGCAGATGAAGGTCAAAGTTCACACCTGCTGGGGGTCTACACTGTTCCACAGAGATGATCTTCCATTTCACCACATATCCAGGTGGGAGAGGATAAAAAGTTAAAGGGTCTGCGTCATCTTTTGGTTCTGACTCCAGAGTAAGACACATGTAACAGCAGCGTTCCCCTGGTCTGTCAGGCTGCCTGATGTGTACACTCAGTTCAGGAAGGCAGTTGAGACCCAGAGCCGAGTGAGGCCCGTGTTTCCAACCCCAGAGCAGCTAAAGCCTCTCCCCCAAGGGCTGGAAGAGGGGGCCATTCCTGCTGCAGCCGACCTGCAGCAGTCAGGTTAATAAGCCTCATGGTTACATTCTTATAGTTGATTATGCTCCTGCCTCTTGTGTCTTCATGTCAGCATGTGAATTTGAAATAATGAGTAAATAATAATGACAATATTACCGAGACATAGCAGATATTGATTTAATGTGCTTATTAAACTGCGCTAATTGTTCACTTTATGCTGTGCCTCTGATGAGTAAATCCATACTGCTGCTACTTTCAGAAATCAATACCCAAACTGCTGAACACAGATTTCCTCATTAAGTACCAGCAGGTGGATTTCCACATATACAATTAAGCTTTTATGGTTTTGTGTGTCTTCTAATGTACATCGGGGGAGTGTTTAACATATATGAATTCAGTATGATGCTGATATGCTGCTTTTTTTTTCCCCATGCAGAGCCTGTGACTGATCCTCGATCAGCCTTCCCCTGTAGTGGAGGGGAAAGTCATGCTCTGGCCAGACTCAAACATTACTTCTGGGACACTGTGAGCACAAACTTCAAATTATACTCATACAGTACGCTGATAAATGATCTACTATGCTCTGATGATGTAGTAAATACTGTATGCTTTCTGTTTGGTAGGATGCAGTCGCAACTTACAAAGAGACTCGCAATGGTTTGATTGGTGTGGATTATTCGACCAAATTTGCACCTTGGTGAGTGATGACTTCCTCTGTTTGTGACTGCCTACACTAATTAAATATTCCATCTATCAATTTCATGTAAAATGAATCATTAATGGTGGTGTGATTCTGCAGGCTGGCCATGGGTTGCATTTCAGCCAAGTTTATTTATCATCAGATCAAGCAGTATGAGAGTGAACGAACAGCCAATCAGAGCACATACTGGTGAGTCAAAAAATATAATAAAGCCTCACTAGTAAGAAAACACACCAGTCGCAAAATGTATATTTACAGTTTTAATTGAAACACATTTTATCCATGAAGAAAAATACACAAATTTGTCCTCCTCATCGCTGTTTTTCAGGGTCATTTTTGAACTTTTGTGGAGGGATTATTTCAAGTTTGTAGCTGTCAAGTATGGAAACAAGCTGTTCCAGGTCGAAGGTAAAATGAGCCCGAGTTTATAGCTTATTTTTAATGCAGTGGAAACCAGTCAGACACTCTAAGTAATCCTCTTGTTTCAGGATTGCAGGACAAATCTGTTCCATGGAAAAAGGACATGACGCTTTTCAATGCTTGGAAAGGTTTGAAGAGGTTTTCGTCATTGCTCTCAAAATATCCTTAATTTCTTTAGGAATGTCTTAAAGAGTTATATTGAAAATCTAAATATCAATAAGTGAAAAAATATGTATTGTTGGCAATTACAGAGGGAAGAACAGGGGTGCCCTTCGTAGATGCCAACATGAGAGAGCTGGCAATGACTGGCTTCATGTCCAACAGGGGGCGGCAAAATGTTGCTAGCTTCCTCACCAAAGACCTGGGCCTGGATTGGAGGATGGGAGCTGAGTGGTTTGAATACCTCCTGGTAAGAACCCAAGGGCAGGTTTAAAATTATACTTGATTCAACCATCTTCATTTGCATGAATACGCAATGTCTCCATTCTAATCTTTCTTCCAAAGGTGGACCATGATGTCTGCAGCAACTATGGCAACTGGCTGTACAGTGCCGGTTTAGGAAATGACCCCAGAGAAAACAGGAAGTTCAACATGATCAAGCAAGGCCTCGACTATGACAATAAAGTATGTCTGGAAATATGTATGGGTTGTTAGTTTAAGCGACTTCTAACATTTCTGTCACTTTACAATAAATAAATCAGCACAAATATGATGAAACTATTGGATGGAAATGTCGGGCACGTGATCAGTATTTGGCTTCCCACACGTCTGCTTCAGGGGGACTACGTGCGCCAGTGGGTTCCTGAGCTGCAGGGGATCATGGGAGCTGATGTGCACACGCCTTGGACCCTCAGTGCTGCAGCGCTGTCGCAAGCTGGCGTGTCTCTTGGTGAGACCTACCCCACCCCCATCGTCACTGCCCCTGAATGGAGCAGGCACTTTAACAAGAAACCAGTGAGTGTTTGAAAAAAGGGAAGTGGATATGATTGTGTGCTTCTGCTGTTGTGAAACTTTTTTTTTTTGCCTTTTAGGCCACACACAAAAGTGGTCAAAGACATTTCCTGTAGTTATTTTTAATTTGTGAGGCGTAAACTTGATTGTATGGTTTCTGTTTTGTTTAATCTTTCCCACACTACAATATTCATGTGAATTAATAAAAGTGTTACTTGTCACTTGAAGAATTTACATGAAACACCAGCTTATAAGCCCATAAAGTACAATATATTACAGTATATTAGAAACTATTTGTTACAGCTCAGTGGTAGAGCGGATCATGTTCTAAACTATATTTGTTTTATTCATTGAGGTGCACACTTGTTTTCTCCTTCTTTCAGAGTGGCACAGGACCTTCACTGAGAGGAAAGAGAGGCTCATCTCACACTCCCAAACAGCATCGAGACAGAGGCATAGACTTCTATTTCTCCAGAAGCAAAAACCTTTGATCCGTCTCAAGCAAGAGTTGGACATGCAGATGGAAGCTGACAGATGGAAGGTCCAATGAGGCAAACATGGAGTGTCGCTGTAAAAACCTGTGTTGCACATCGACATTCTTATTGAGGGAAGTGGTTTTGACAAAGTGCATTATCGTACATTTGCCTATTTCTGTTTCACCTAGAGACAGTTTGATTTTCCTGTTTGTTGCAGCTAATAAATAAAAAAGTAAACCTTTTAAATTATTTGTCTTGGTATTTCTCTATTAACATCATTTTCTGCATTAGAATGCTTTTTATAGTTTACAATTTCAGTTTCTTTTTCACATGAAGGATGAGAGCAGTGAGCATTCAGGGGCAAAAAAGGGAACAGACATCTCTAACACATGTCCAGACCAAAAGAGGAACGGATTTCCATTTCTACTTCCTGCCATGATTTCCCAGTGGTGCCCACGGCTGCCAGTCATTTCTTTAATAGATCAAACTAAACTACATATTAAAATCCATCACTCAGTTTCTATTTAAAAATTATTTAGCAAAAGATTTAATTTATAAGTATTCTGGAATGCACCTGGGTTTTCATGCTTCTGTGATGACCACTTCTCGGACTTATTCTGACGCTGAAACTGATAATCTGCAGCGTTCCATTGCATGCATGAGGTTTTGGGTTTGCGCAATGAAATGAATGAGAAATAAACCACTGCGTAAACCTCATTGAAAATGGGCGGTTGGCGTTTCTGGTTAAGATTACTATCTAAAATTAATAATCTTCATATGACTCACACTTCCTCAGGAAATAAACGCATCGGTTCACCTTTCATCCACTTCTTCCCGTCGGGGAACGAGTTTGGATTTTACAACCAGCGGTAAAGGTAAACAGTCCACCTCCTCCCACGTGTGACGCGGTCCACGTGACATCACTTCCTTCTGTTTTTTGTTGGTTTTTTTTGATCGGGTGAGCGACTCCTGAGGCAATCTTCACTTTTAATCCGTTTTTGACATCTGATTTTAACAATGGTTCCCTTCTAAATCCCGTCCACTCGCGGATGTGTCGTCATGGCGTGTTCGGATTCCAAACTCGATTTGGAGGAAATTCCTCTCGTCGCACTTAATGTGAGTTTGAGGAAAAAACTAGGGCTGTATTTAAACCCTAAAAACACGGTAGCAGCGGATTGGATGGACGTCGCACAGGCCATGGGGTTTTCTTACCTCGAAATAAAGAACTATGAATCTACAAAGAGCCCCACGGTGTCGGTTCTGGAGGACTGGCAGGCTCGCTCCACGGACGCAACAGTAGGAAAGCTGTTGTCCATCCTGAAGGACGTGGAGAGGAGCGACATCCTGGCAGACCTCAGTCAATCGATTGGTGCGTTAATCTTGTTGAATATCAGCCATTTGATGTATTTTTTTTTAATCAGAACGGTCTCCAGGAAGTGATCCACGCGCCTGTTGTCACATTTACGCACAGGAATTAAAAGAAACATCTGTTTAAATGTATTTATAATCATTAATGAGTTACCTGAGAATAAAAATATCCCTACAGTTTTTAATGTTGGGTGTACTTTCTGTATATTTAATGTTTGTAAACTTGTGCGTCTGTACGCACGTCGTTGTGGCCCCAGATGAGGATGTCAGGAAGTACAGAAAGAGTCTGAGGAAGAAGGCTGAGCCCCCAGTTCAGGTGGCAGAGGTCGACAGCTGCTTCCCGCGCACCCAAGAGAGAGTTGGTATCACCCTGGACGATGACCCTGAAGGTCAGTACCTGAACAATCTTCTTTATATAAATAATTTCTAATAATTAATTGCGTAATGAATGTTCTGTGTCGCAATACCTTTCTGCCACTGTGCTCTGACCTCATGCATATTAAGAAATCCCCTCAGATATGTGGGTTTTTTCCATCCAGATTCCAAATCTGGACGAAATTTCACATGGTGGTGCAATGTCATGAGTTTTCCATGCTTGAGATTTTGTAAAGGTGATCCAGAAAACACATCCTGACTCAAAAACACCAAATTAAATCAGCTTTTCCGTGGCCCAAGATCCACCCCTGCAAAAACTTACCTCAAACTCAGTTGAAAACTTTTCTGGTGGGCAGTCTGACAAATGTAGGCATTCACTCAACATCCTCAAACTTCTGTTGACTGAAGTAATACTTATCAAATCCTGTTATGTCACATGTTACAACACTTGGAACTAGTTCATTTTTTTTTCTTCTCAAAATCAAATTACAATAATTAAACGAATTTAGATAAGGTGGTATAAAAACTTTTACTTCAGTAAAAGATCTTTGCACTTCTTCAATCAATCAGTCAGGCAAGGCTTTATTGTTATGTGCACACGAGTCAGACAAAGCAGTTTATGGTAATGGCATGCTTGTTTACTGTCAAGTAACACCTTTAGCTATTGTATTAGAATGAATGAGATAAATACTCATGTGTTCATTAGTAATTAATAACTAGTTGCTGTGCAAATGACTTGCTGGCACGTGTCTGCACCAGTGTTATGTCTCCATCTTAAAGAGGACAGGTTTTAATTATGCAAAAATGTCAGACAAAACAAGTTAAAACATACACATTTAGTTATCTGGGCTCAACACACAGTCAACATACTTTATTCTTTTTTTTTAGCAATTCGAATGATGCCTTCTGTTTTCTCTCAGTTTTACAGCTCAGGGTATTAAACACATAGGTGTTTGCCGTGTCATGCAATAAAAGTATGTTGCATATTGTGCTCAAGTAATAGATCAGATCAAACAGGAAAAGGTGCACTTCAACTGCTTATCTGATGTAGATCTGGCGCTCAGCTCACATGTCTGCACCGCTGTGCTGTTCCTCTTCCTGGCTCTGTGGCTTGATCTCATTCTGCAAGTAGAATAAATAGTGTATAATTTCCATGTCAGACTTTTTTACTGAACGCTTTAGTGCAATGCTGTCCTTACAATGTTGAAAAAAAAAAAGCTGTTACTGACTAAAATTTGAGGATCAAAAGTAAATTGTCATTAAATAATGCAATGTTTAATAATGAATCACTTGGTTGCAGGTACCCCTGAGCTGTTTGACGCCTTCATCTGCTATTGCCAGAGTGACTTGGACTTCGTTCATGACATGATTCGAGAGCTGGAACAGACGGAATACAAGCTGAAACTATGTGTGTTTGACAGAGATGTCCTCCCAGGCTCTTGTGTGTGGACCATCACCAGTGAACTTATTGAAAAGAGGTGGGACTTGATGTATGCTTTGGATTTTTACTTTAAGAGACTGAGAAAGAATTGTCAAGAAATGTCCATATATTAAACAAGTTGTCAAAATAAAAGAGGGCGGGATATAAGGAGTGCAACATAATAGTTTCTCTGTGACAAAAAAAAACACAGCCTGATTAAAATTTCATCAATTTTGTTTTAATGTGACTTTTTATAGGTGTAAAAGAATGGTGGTGGTGATTTCTGATGAATACCTTGACAGCGACGCGTGCGACTTCCAGACTAAGTTTGCTCTCAGCCTCTGTCCTGGTGAGTTATTTTTTGTATCTTCGGTTTTTCTGATACTTGATCATGTATTCATGAAGTGAATCTTTGCAGGGGCTCGAAATAAACGGCTTATCCCAGTGAAGTACAAACCAATGACGAAGCCATTCCCCAGCATTTTACGCTTCCTCACTTTATGTGATTACACCCGGCCTTGCACACAGTCCTGGTTCTGGACACGACTGGCCAGAGTTCTCTCGCTGCCACAATCAAACTCAGCAGCTCATCCCATGTAAAGGTGCCTTTTTCGCTTTGTCAAAGGGATTATTGGATGATGTCCCAACATTACAGATTTCTGTTCATTCTTGCTAAGAAGTAATATACTGTTGCCTTCAGAATCTATTTGTCATCTACTGTGTATATACAAATCATAAATGATACCAAATATCAGCAAGTTTAAAAGTGCAAAATGTCATATTATGTTTCAAATGTCAATAATAAATTGTATGTTCCTGTCTGTGTTTTTTTTGCATACTTGAGTTATATTTCAAAACAAGAATCTGAATGTATTTGTGTTGGTTAACTAAATTGTGGTGTAAAAGAGTTGGGTTTTTTTGGGTGTTATTAAAAACTTTTCTTTCTGATCATTTCCTCTTTCAATAAGCCTCTAGATGATATTAAAGATTAAGTTAAGATTAAGAGACTATGATTGTGATATATACACTTCATTCTTACTGACTGCTGACATGTTTATGTCTGTAAGCATGCCCCTAGACTTGTAAAGTTGTATTTTTGATATGGTCTTTTTAAAACAATACAATAAAGTGAATGTATTCTACCTTGAATAAATGGTCTATATATGATTTCCTAAAACCGTATTTTGAGGACAGTTTTCTATACAGTACTTGCATGCTGCATGGCGTCATTAAAACTTTTCTGGAGTTCAGAAGGGCAGGCGATGCCTTCTCATCCTGCATGTTAGGAAACGTACCATTGGTGTCGCTATTTGATTGCTGTAATGTGACTGGCCTTGACGCTTGGTACATGAATGTCCAATCATATAGCAGCATTTGCAGCACTGTCCAATCAGAGGACACGGTATTAGCGGAGCAACATTTCTATACATGAACTTGTAATTTGGATCTCCTGGTTATTGCCTGTCAGGTATCACCTACTCTTCATTAAACATTAAAGCCAGCACTGTGAATTAAATCAGTGTAGAGATAGAAGAGTGAGAAGTACAATAAGTTAATAAAAATAAAATAGAAATGATTGTGTGTTGTATCTAAAAATAACGCATGCCTTCAAGTTAATACGCGGGGTAAATTTATATCTTACCAACTCGCCATTAAAGATGTGGCGGAAGCGAAAGGCCGACTATTTATTTGGCCACACGTCACCTAATAGTTACACTTTGTGTGTTTTTAAAAAGAAAAATCAGTCATAAGTACGTGCGATGTTTTTTAATTAAGTTTAATTGTATAGCTTAATAACTTAAGATTTTGTGTTGGTTAAGTCGCAACGGGTGTCGTTATTGTGCTACATGTTTGACACTGTCTCTTCTGTCGTGGTTATAGCTACGTAGAGGCAAACCATTGCCTATATAGTACGTGCTATACATTTTTTCGGGGAACGCCCGGCATAATATCCCACATCCAATATGTCCGACGTGAAGATCCACATTTGCTCAGTAGGAATGCGGTAGGCGGGGCTGTTAGGCTAGTGTCAAACTTTGGGAATGACAGGAGTGCTGCAGGATTCGCAAAGAAGGGGAAGTGTTGCCCTTGTTGGTCCTGTTTGGATTACTTTGACTTCTTTTTACGCAGTCTCTGGATTCCCCACCTTTCTACAGATAGTACGGCCTCAGCAGACTCCTCAGCCATGTCGGAGGACCTGAGCTCCCAACCCTGGTCCATCAACAAAGATGATTATGAGCTCCACGAGGTGATTGGTAAGTGATGCTTAGCTTGTTAGCTAAATGTATGTGTAACCCGACAGTCTAACAGTTTATGTCGTGAGCTATCTAAATGGTAGCTTCAGAAAGCTAACGGTAATATCAATATGTTGTATGTCTAAAGCCAAGTGAACGCATTATCTTTCTCTCGTGGTGCGTTAAGTTTATCACGTTTTAACTCCTAGCCGGGCGGTGTTGAGACTTGAAGTCAGTGAGGACCGTCCGTGAGAACCCCGTTCGCTGGAGCTAAGCCGAAATCATAAACGAGTATCATAACGGTTCCGTCTAGTCAGGTTCTGACTAGCTGCTGGTACCGAACCGGTTTCCTTCAGCAGTCTAGTATTCACATGAAACGCTGCCCTAATTATTTATTAAACTGTTCTTTAGGCTGAGGGCGTAGGATTTTTTAAAAACTACGATACTGTATTAACCGTGGCCTATCGTTTTAAAAAAAAATCACTTTGGTATTGAAGACTGAGCCAACCTGCAGTTGTAGGATTTAAAGGGAACATAATAGAATTTTAGCAAAGTTGTCTTCACTGTGAAGATGAAGTATTAGGCGCAGTAAAATATATATTCAAGCACCGAATTATTTTTTTTAAATTAAATACTTTCCAAGTCCATCAATTGAACTTCGAAGTCTTTATTGGCGCAGGGAACTTTTATTTAATTTGTTAATACGTTATTGCAGAAGTATATATTATTTTTCATGCAAATTTTTTTATTTTGTATGCATTACCTAAATGTATCCATCTGTTCCCTCTAGTATGATGGGAGCTTTTACACATTTTTTCTGCAATATCAAACCTTGGCAAGGTTGAGCGTAGTTCAGATTGGCTGGCCTGAGGAATGACAGCTTTTTCATGAAGTTCTGAAATGTCCCACCCCATAAATAGCTGACCTTTGGTGACTTTGTTGAAGTTGTGTATATGAAGGAGTCTGTAATATATAAGCAAAGTATTGTACTCTCAAATCAGATGGTTTGTACCTCTGGTTTACTTTACCGAAGTGGCGCATGCTTCTTTTACTGGGAATTTGTGTTTATAGAGGGTCCATTTTGCATGCCCTAAATTAACCTTTTGTGTATTTTTATAAGACCTGGATGTAACTTTAACCCATTTCTATATTTCCTCCCTTGGCTCCTTGGAAAATTTGAAATGGGGCACCCCACAAGATAACGCCCTGCAATTTAGTGTGCACACAGAGATAAAGCCCCCCTTGTATAGAAACCAGTCCTGCAGCATTTCCCTGCTCAATGGGTGAACAAATTGTCAGCAAACATTTTAAACTAGTAAGGCTATTTCAAGGTTATACAACAGCATACTTACCTGGGGTTATTTTTATCAGCTTAGTAACTGAATTGTGCAGTCACTCTAGTTTCCAGTTTCTATTTCATTAAAAAAACCTCAATGCTGATAATTTTTGCACTTAAATCTGAGTGAGTTTTTCTTTTTTAACTTCTAATCTAATCTAATCTAAATTTGAAGCACCCTCTGTTTGTGTGTTCAGGCTGAGCACAAAGTAAACATGAAATGTCCTCCAGTTTGGCATCGGCTTCTGTTCACATTAAACCTCACAACAGAAGTCTTGTAGATCTTTCTGTCCTCTATCTGCCAGTCTTTGCTTGATCACCAAATGGTCAACATAACTTTAAAAAGTTGAGATTTAGGTGTGAATTGCTGCTGTTTCTTGTAAGGTCTAATAGATCAGTGATTGGTTAATATAATTAACTTTCCATCAGTGAATATCAGAGTATTAATAAAAAGCAACTGCACTGGAGAGCTCTTTCCATTCTTTTCATGTGGATAGGGGATCACATTTAATTGGAGTCACTTCCTTAGACTTTTTATCTCAGGTTGCCATCTTCACGTTAAATGTCTGGACCTCCCAAACATATTGCCTAACTTAGTCTGGAAATCATGAGATAGAGATGTGGTCATGTTGATTACCAAAGGAAATGCTTGACTTTAAAGGCACTCGTGTTTGGCTTCATGATTGGATGGCATCTACTTGAAAGTTACATAATCAGTCAGAGCTGGGCTGTGGTGGTGTTTTAATGTGTGCATATAGGGTGGTGGTGGTAAACATAAATGTAGTAATGTTAATTCAGATCTTAATTTGATCACCACAGCTTTGTGTTCCATAATTTCTTGCAGTGGGACTGATTGCATAGCTGCTTTAATGCATTACAGATGAAGGGGAAACCAGCAGTCATTTTTCTAAGTTAATATCCCAGCGCTGCATACGGCACTGCACATTCACGCCGTAATAGGAAGATGTATTGATTGCAGTAAAACCGTCTTCTTTTCCCACGTGGGAAATTGATTGCAGGATTGTGTTTAATTAATGTTTATTGTCAAACACATTCTTTTATAATATTTGACAGGAAATGAGGAAAAAAGTACATGATAAAAGTACGCGATAAAAACCTGAGATGAAGTCACCAAGTGGCTTGCCCTGTTTCACAACGCTTCAAAAAATATCAGTATTCAACAGAAGCGAATTTTTTTTTGTGTGTGATAATTTTGAAATGAAAATTGTCAAAATCTTGATCATGATTCATTTTAACTTCAACGAGTTCATGAAGTTTTAGATGTTTTTGAAGTTATTATTGAAACAAAATTGAAATGAAAATATGCCACAATGTGTAGGTCCCTCTCATGCAGCAAAAACTGCCTTGATCCACATCTCTGGGGGTGTGCTGTGGTATCTGGCACCAAAATGTTAGCAGCAGATGCTTTAAGTCCTTTAAAATGTGAGTCTGGGCCTCCATGGATTGGACTTCTTTGTCCAGTACATCCCAGCAGAACATTGTCCAAAGCATCACCCCTCCTCTGCTGGCTTGCCCTCATCCTATTTGTGCACCCTGGTGCCATGTGTTCCCCAGGTAGGCGAGGCACACACACCGCTTAATGGAAAAGAACATGTCATTCATTAGACCTTGTTTTATTGTTCCGTGGTCCAGATCTGATTAATTCAACCTGCCCATTGTTGGTGCTTTGTGTGGTGCACAGGGGTCAGCATGGGCAGCCTGACCGATCTGCATCTATGCAGCAACACACTGTAGAATACTGTGTATTCTGGCACCTTTCTGTCAGAACAAGCATTAACAACTTCAGCAATTTCAGCTACAGTAACTCGATTTTTGGATTATAATGTTATAGCTGACCTGTATATAACAAAAACATTTTTGGGAATATTTAGGTGCTCCATCTACATTAATGAACTTCTGGTAGCACGCCAATTTTCCAACACTAGATGCAGAATGAACCCCTCATGTGATGCCATAATTCTACCTCCTTTGTGCGTCGCAGTTGTGGAGAGGCTTTCAGAGATGAATTTGTCATGATTGATCATGATTGATTTGGATTTCAACAAGTTTATGAAGTTTAGACATTTTTGAAGTTATTTTGAAACAAAATTAACGACTTTGCTCGTCAAGCACTGCGTGCCTTGACACAGAGATCTCATCTGTTATTGTCATCTAATATAGGTCAGGTCAGGACAATTCATCCCATCATGTCTTCTTTAGTAAGCGTGTAGGTCTAATATGAAATGGATGATGGAACAAGTTTTAATTGTTTCATCCGCTGTAGAGCAGTTAGCCATTACTGATGTCAAACAATAAAAATCCATTTGTCAGTTCCCCAATAAAGACTGTAACCCCCCCCCCCCCCCAACATGATTACACTAATTTGTTTGTATTTTATTGTTTCATATTTTGCTCGTACTTAAAACAATTAGTTTTCATGCAAAATATGATGAAAATGATTTATGTAATTATTTCTGGGCTGTCATTTCAGCTGTTGGCTACAGTAGACTTATTATTAATTCTCCCTGGGAAAGATTACTTCTTATTAGTATTGCGTGTCTTTCTTTTGTTTATGGACACATCGAAATATTGATGCAGAAATGATTTATTGTACAGTCTTCCCGAGAACCACCGCCACGCTTTTGGTATCCTCCACTAAGAAGTTAATTCCAGGTCAAGTTAGTCCTCTATGATAATGTGATGTCGGTCACTCTGTTCCCTTTTCACGGAAAGAACGACAAACGAATGTTGAACTTCCCTAACCCTTTTGGGCAAATATATTAAATGCTGGCTTATAATGTAAGTTTTTTTAAATTTTATTTTGGGTCTTCATGTCTTCAGTAAAAGCACTTTATTGAAATGTAGAGAATTAAATGGCCTCTTGGTATTTTTTATGATCTTTTGAGCTGCTTTAACAATCCTAATGAAATCTGTCTCTGTAGCTTCTTCTGTGTCCAAAGTAGGCCTATTATTCCCTTTAGTGTTCCTTTTTGTGTCTGGTATATTTATTAAGGTTTCATGGAGATCCACTTGAGAAGGGTTCCATTCTCTGGTGTCAACTCACTGTAGAGTACAACATGTTAGCTTACAGGTTAGGCACCCTCAGAGGGGCATGTAGACTAATACAGTTTGTAAGGGGGGAAAAAGCCATGTATGTCCCATGAGTATTCCTAAAGCCTCGCTGCATTAAGATGGTCTTGTTTTTAGGAAACATGCTTACAGAAAACATTGTCTGCTTTTCCAAAGATCATGATTGTTTTGTCAATGTTTGTCTCTCAGGCGTAATGAAGATGTTTCACCCTGTCTGCAATATGTCTTTCACTATCTAGTGTAGATTTCTGTGCATATATTCATACTAAATGCATTGAAAAAACACATATGTATGTTTGTGTATGTGTGTGTGTATATAATTATATAATAAAGTCACACAAATCAAAATTCGCAGCTAAGTGTAATTGGATTGGATGATAAATTCCAGCAATAAACTATGTGGAAGTTCTGAAACTAATCATATCAATTACTGTAAAGCTGACATTTGTTTGATTTCTTTTTACTTTCTATTGAAAGGAAAAAAAGAGTAATAGTTTATTTGGATGTCTTAAAATATTAAAGACATTACAAACAATGAAATGGAATGATGATGATGATGAGATTGACATAGATGTGGTGAGTCATGGCTAATTTTTAAACATTATTTTGTGGACTTAATAAAGTCTATATTCATTGGAGTGATTAAATTCATTCATCTTCTGAACCGCTTAATCCGCCGTTGCGGGTCACGGGAAGCTGGAACCTATCCCAGCTGTCTTATGGTATGAGGCGGGGCAAACTCCGGGCCCGACGCCATTGCGCTACGGAGCCAAACAAAGACCGACAACCATGCACGCTCACACTCACACTCACACACTATGGGCAATTTAGAACGGCCAATTAACCTGAAGCACATGTTTTTGGAGGTGGGAGGAAGCTGGAGAACCCGGAGAGAACCCACACAGACACGGGGAGAACATGCAAAATCCACACAGAGCGGGATTCGAACCCGGAACCACCTTGCTGTGTGGCGACAGCGCTACCCACTGTGCCACCGTGGCACCATTAGAGTGATTTATTTAGTGATTATAATAACAGTGATAGTTCACATTCCTCTGTGTGCACTGTGGTATAATTACCTTTAGTTAGAGACTGAGAAGTATCATTAAGTATTTAATAATCTTGTCGCTTGATTATATTTATATATCTGAGACATGACGTCTCTCCACAGAATAACCCTGAGCTAAGTTTGAACTTGGCAAACATCAAGAGCAACAGATCTGTACTAATCCCAAGTCCCAACTGGCTGGTAGATTGCTCTACCTTCCCTGAACAGCTCTCAGAGCTTTCATGACCTTTGACCTTGCCTCTTAAAAACCCAACAATGCCCCCTTTTTCCATTCCGTCCATACATACATTCAAGCACACACGCTCTCCTCTTATCCAACCAGCCCTGACGACTGGCTGTTTGTTTGTGTGGAGGAATTTACTCTCAGGGGTGTGTAGAGCAACTGGGCTCCCTGTGGTCCAGCCAGCATTGCCTCCCCCAATCACTTGCCATCATCCTAAGGCTTGTTTGGTACTGCTGGTGATGGTGGTGGGAAGGGGCTCATGGATTTATTTAAAGAGATGTTCAGCACTTTAGTTCTAAAGGGTGGCGTGATGGCCATGATTTTTGTTGATGCTGGCTAGCTGAGCAAGGCCAAGGAGGCATAGGCTGTCAGTCAATAGCTGGTATCCATTACTGCTGAAGGAAGAATGGTTTCAGATGCATCCTATCCATGAAGATTAAGTGATTTACTGTTTGTCATGAGCTACAAGGAAATTGTGATTTTATTAGATTATCTTTGAAGCCAAGCGTTTGTGCTCAGATATATTGGATTTTAGGGTAGTTTTTTTTTTTTCATATTGCCTGAAGTGCTAGTTCTGTTAGATATACACTGTTAAATATAAAAGGACTATGTTTGGTGACAACTTCACATTCTAATTAAAATGAGGATATTTTCTTTCTTTTTTTTAATGATCTTTTTTTAAAGCTCCATACACACCTGGCCCAATGAAAGCTCCAAACAATGAGCACCTTGTTAAAATTTGGGCATCGCTAAGATGAGGAAAAGCTTACTGGAAGGCGAACCGACTCACCTCTCACACTTTCGCTCACAAAACCTGTTGCCAGAGGAGAATGTGCTCCCAACATTGCTCAGCATCACATATACCCCAGAGAGTTGGTGGAAGCAACTGCTTTTGTGTGTCTGTGTGTGTGTGTGCGTGCTCATGTAAGAGCATTGAAAGGGTGAGTTAAGTGATTGTAATCTATTCAAGAATAACAGGTGTACCATTCCTGGGGAGGCTTTTTCTCTGACTGTAGAATGTATGTTTCAATCAGAACACAATCTCTGTACTGTAGGCTTTGTATATGAAGATAGGAAGTGTGATGATATAGTCTAACATTGATTTGCCACTGTTGCTTCAAGAGTTTGTGCTATTTACAACAAACCTTGAAAGCCTGGAAATTGACTATGTGTGTCTTATCATGATGTTTCTTCTGAATAGTTAGGTTCCTGGTCAGATGATGTAAAACATGTGAGATTGTATCGCCACTCACCATGAAAATGGCTTCAGCAATCTGGTGGTTTTACCAGATGTCTGTAAAGGATGATAGACTTTAATGTTCTCTCTCTCTCTCTCTCTCTCTCTCTCTCTCTCTCTCTCTCTCTCTCTCTCTCTCTCTCTCTCTCTCTCTCTCTCTCTCTCTCTCTCTCTCTCTCTCTCTCTCTCTCTCTCTCTCTCTCTCTCTCTCTCTCTCTCTCTCTCTCTCTCTCTCTCTCTCTCTCTCTCTCTCTCTCTCTCTCTCTCTCTCTCTCTCTCTCTCTCTCTCTCTCTCTCTCTCTCTCTCTCTCTCTCTCTCTCTCTCTCTCTCTCTCTCTCTCTCTGTGTGTGTTTAGTCCGTGTCTAAGTTCCTTTTTCCATTTTTAACAAGCGTCATCTTCTCACAACAGAAAGCCACTGCTCTGGACTTTATTATTGATTCATGATGGTTAAAGCAGCATAAAGGTGACGTTTTTTTTGTTATTAGAGCTTAAGCCTGCATTTTGTTTTCTTTTTTTACAAATGGAATCTAATTAAATGGATGAATATCTATCCATCCGTATTTTGTCAATCGCATTTGTGTGGTCTGTACCCACTTATCCGACTTCCGAGTCACAGATTTGTTAGAGCCTATCCCATTTGGCTACAGGGAAAATTCAAATTCAAAAAACTATTTCTCCCCAAGGGACAGTTCAAAAGGCAGGGTACACCCCAGATAAGACGCCAGCTTATTGCAGTGCCACATGAAAGACAACCATGCAACTTCAAATTCACACCTACGGACATTTTGTTGCAACCAGTTCACCTAAACTGCATGTTTTGGGAGGTGGGAGAAGAGAACCCACCCAGACTCGGGGCGAACATACAAACTCCACACTGAAAGGAATCAAACATTTTTGCTGTGAGTCACCAGCACAACCCACTGCACACTGTGCCACCCATGAAATAGGAAAATAAATGAAATTTTTAAACGAGGCTGATTTAAGGTCTTAAGGTTGTATGTCCAGGGAAAAAAGGCAGTTTTTGAACCATAAGTATACCTAAACTTCTTGAACTCTCATACTTTGAGCTATTAATAAAAGTTTGTTGTACTTTCTTGCAGTATGCGTTAGTTTTTCACGTGGCAGGATTAAGGAAAGATCTGAACGACGCCCAAGAAGCTGAGGAATGCGATTGTGAATCGAAATGATTGTTTTTTTGTTGTTGTTTTTTTTTTACCAAAGTTGGATTCTACTATTGCCTGAGATGACCAATAATGTAAACGAGGTAATAAATACATCTTCTTATCTATTTTAGGGAGTGGGGCAACGGCAGTGGTCCAAGCAGCCTATTGTATACCACGCAAGGAGAAGGTGGCCATCAAACGGATCAACCTCGAGAAGTGCCAGACAAGTGTGGATGAACTCCTGGTAAGGCAAACACAGCACGACTAACTGAAACTGCTGGATGAAGTTCAACTAGATCAAACATACCAGCAAAACTTAAACGTATGTTTGAATGTTTTTGTGATTTCACAATGGCGGTTCCTGATTGTGTGTTGTTTCAATGGAACATCATTAGTTATCCATCAGTAGTAACTTTTCTGTTGACATAAAAGATCAGGATCATTCACTGAGCAAGAATACAAGAAACGACAATTTCCCTTTCCACGTAGCTTTAGAATGCCCATAGCACTGCACCCTCACTCTGAATCTTTCTGGAAAAACCTGTCTCCTTGTTATTTAACTTTGGAACCTGAACACACATCTTGTCCTGCACCTTAGCTTGTTGAAGGAGTAATGGATCAAACATCCACTGGGGGAAAGTTCACAGCAAACAAAGTTTCAGGCCAGATAGCTAAAAAACTATACTTGGCCACAGTATGTTAAAACAGCTTGTAGATTTACCTGCTAGTCCCACTTTGGGAAAGTATGATGCCGATGGGATTGTCACATTTCTGCACCACTAACTGCAAGCTGCATATGATTTATAGGCACCTTTTAATGAGCTCACTTTTCCTCTGTTATCAAAGGGTGCTATACTTCCCACCAGCACAAGATTACACTTCTTGGAACAACCACAGAATGTTTCTGCGGTCTGTGCCTGTGTATGGAGTTGATCCTACCTCTGCTTTTCATCATTAGTTTTCTCCGAACCCTCCCCCTGATCAGATGTGTGGTGATCAGGTGCTCTTTTGTGGCTTGCTAACATTAGAGGGATTGATTTGGTTTTCTAGTGCCCAAAAATAATTATCACCCAGAAGTAATTGAAAATAACTTGTTTTCATGGAAGATCATGGCTCAGGATTACCCACCCACACCCCACCTCTCTCCTTTCTGGAGGATGAATCACGAGAATGTTGCTCCCGGATTCTGGGAGCAGGCGGTCACATGGAATTCAGCAAGGTCGGATTTCCTGCCTGCGGTCCCCCCCATTCCACAGCTTGACAGTTACCCTTTTAAACGACAAGGAAGTTTTAAATTGAACCCAGATTGAATCTCTTAAAAAAACAGCTTTAGTATGTTCAGTCATACCTGTGAAATTCTTTAATGTAAAGTTGTGTTGAAGCTATTCTTGGCGCTGCATTTGGAGGAACAAGCACTTCTGGAAAAACTCAGATGAGGACTTTTGTTGACATGCATTACAGGACAGCTTGAAGATCCTCTTTCATTATGACACAACTTATGCAATTATTTGTTTTTACTGGTTCATTGAAACGTCAAAAAATGTTACATCTAGTGTAGTAAGTCCGAACTGGGCTAAAGTAAATGTGTTTTCTGCATTAAGATCACATTTTAGTGTGTTTTTCCCCTCAGCTGGCAGCAGCTGGGTGTGTGCGTGCTCACTGCAGAGAGATTGGCTTCTAGTGAGTCTGTTAGGGTTTGACTCGCTGATGGTGACGCAATATTGCTTTCATAGTGGCTTCTCTGTTCATCTGCCATCATTGAGATTCTGTGGCACCAGTTTGTGACCCAGTACTGTAGTCACTTTGTGACAATAGGTCATTTTTTTCTTGCTCAGTTTAAAAGTCCTTAAATACTGCAGAGATAAAGCCCAACATAGAAAACATGGATGGGATTGTTTTATGGAGAATCTTTGCAAGTCACTTAAATGTTTTCAAGGGTTTACTGTTTGTCTTGGATTCTACAGCGTTAACATAGATTTATTGGACTATCACAAGATGGAAAGGTCAGCTGGAGTTTTGGTTATTAAATTAACCAAAATGGCTTCACTCATGTCACATGGATGGCCTGATTTATTTTTTTTGGCGGGTATAATAGGAATTTTTGTCAGCATGTTCCTAGAATATGACGTAAAACATTTCAGACATTATAAAATAATGTTGATTTCTGTGGATAAAGAAAATGTTAATCATCTGAAATTTAGAGCCGTTTGCTTATACTTACTTAGAAGTGATGTTAGTTGATGAGAAAATTGTGATTGAATGGATTAGTTGAAGAAATAAAAGGGAAGTTAGTGTCTTGTGTTTTTCTTCACGAGTTGGATGTGCTTGCGGTACATGTGATGTGGAGACAGAAGTGTTTTACCCATGTCCAACATCAGTGGCCAATGCAAAATATAAGTAATATAAGTAAATTCATACTGAAGTTACATGACGTATATGCAACATAAAGCCTTGTATGATTACTTCTGTTGCAGAGACTACTCAGTGTTTACCAGTTTCGTTTAATTTTGCAAATATCTTTGTTTTTCAGCATTCAGATGTCTCAAACATATTTCGCAAAAGCAAAATTTCCTCATGTCAAAGACTGGAGGTCACAGAGAAGGAAGTTCATATGAATGAGGAGATTTCCACTGCCTTTGCTGCAGCGTAGGTTTAAAATGACCTAATCCCCACAACAAAGAGTCTGATTCACACATTGTCTGCAGGAAAAGATGTGGAAATCTGCCAACTGTCAGAGCACGATATCCTCCCTGTTATCCCATTGTTTTACTATTCTGGGGTTACCCTAGCTGACAGAGTTGCCTTTTGGTGTGCAGAGAATCAACAGCACATGTGTGAAGCCAGTTAGCAGCCAACAGGTTAACATTTTTGTTCTTTTTCAGCCTATCATTTATCAAGAAAAAGAATGGTAACTAAGACAACTCACAGAGCTTGATGTCTGGCCAGTCACACCAGACGTTTCTCGACTACTTTTTTATCAACAGCATTAGTTCAGATGTGTATGTTCATATTTTGAAACTTGCCGCCACTCGTCATGGTCTGCCTACTGTCTTCACAGTTTGTTGCTGTCTCTACAGAGTTGTGGCAATGGCAACATGACATGCATCCTTCTCTACATTACCTTTATTTATCCAATACAGCGCGCCCTCGTTCCACGTGGTTAATGCGTTCCAGGAACCACACGCGATTAACAAATTCCGCGATTGAACAACTATTTCTTATTAATTACAACAATTTAAAAGTTTATGAACCCTCTCCATACTGATATTAAACCACCTTCTATCTGTATTACCTTTTCCCACACTCTTATAAATTGTTTAAAGCACTTTTGTGTCTCACGTAAGCCCGAGACTCACGGAACGGAGCGCACTACCGGATGCCGTCAGCCAATATAATGCGTGTACGGTATCTTGTGACTGCCTACCAAAAATGAGGTGAAGTCGTGAGCGTTGATGAGCGAGGGTGCACTGTATCAGCCCAGCGTGGATTTTACATAGTATGGCGTTGACATCATAAGGAGCACTTCCTTGACTTAGCTGCTAACTGCTAATAGTTGATTTTAAAATTATCAGGATGTCTAACAGTTTACAGGTGCTGATGCAATGTTTTTACTACCTCTGCTGCTAAAATTTTATACAAAATAATGCACTGGAGTAAAGAACATCCCTTTTTTTTATAAGTCTGTGTAAAAAATGACCTCTTGTGGTGCCATGATGTCAACTGCCTGCACTAGGCTCTGTTGGAAGAGGCATCACTGAAAGCCATGGACTCGATATTGATGACTCTACAGCAGAGGCATTCCTTACTGCTGCTAATGCACTTTGTGTAAACGATGCATTTATGTTGATGGGACATCAGGCTTTGATTGCTTTGTTTTTGTTCCACAAGCATCTATTGATTGATTGCCTTTAGCAAACCTTCTCAACTCCAGGTTTTCACAGTTGACAGGCTTGTGGACCATCTGTCTGGGTGCAACATTCAGATAATAGCAGTCTAAAATTTGCTCAATTTCCCCAAAGTCAAAATGCATAGAGATCTATTTACTGTCACAAATAACTCGACATACATGTCTGCCTGCTAAAACAAAAGTTCAACTTCTACAAAACTCTTCTTATGTACCCTTGAAGATTTAGAACTGCTTGCATTACAATCCCAGTACTTTTACAGTTCACTTGAGGAAGACCTTTAAAACAGAAATATCATCAAAGTAATCAGTTTTGAGATACTGTACATTTCTATGCAGCTCCAGTAACAGCATGAGTCATTTGTTAAGTGTTCATTTGTAGTAACAGCAGCGGCCCCAACTCTGAAGTCTTTTTCATAGGAAGCTTGTCTATCCTTAAATGACCTTAGGACTGGTGCTGAAGTGATGGATCAGTCTCCATTGCCAGCATTACCTCAGCCCTCCTCCTTTCCAAACCCACACACAGAAAGGGAGCTGTTCAGCTGTAGAAAGGGCTGAGTTCTGGCTGTTTTTGCTGATGCACAATTCTGGATTATATTTAACTAGCCTATTTATTTTCCAACAACTCATGTTAATAAAATACAGGTTTATTTGCTTTAAAAAAATTTTTAAATACTTTTTTATTGAACCAAAAGACCAATGAGATACCGGACATATATTTTCTTTTTTTGAGGGTTATTATATTACGATCATCAGACTTGCCAACATGTCTAAAAAGGGTTATTTGGTTTCTGTATATTTAAATGCACCTCCATTAATGTCGGGTCAACCCCAGTGATAAATTGAATTGTAATGTTGTTCAGTCCATTTAAGTGTATTCTGTCTTGCATTTTGTTTTCCTTGAACAGAAAGAGATTCATGCCATGAGCCAGTGCCACCACCCCAATATTGTGTCTTACTACACTTCATTTGTGGTAAAAGATGAGCTGTGGCTGGTCATGAAGCTGCTTGGTGGTGGTAAGTGCTTTTTTCCTTCCATTATCTGTCTGATTTACTATTCTTCATTGTCAGTCCTTACGAGACAGAATCCAAATCTCATTGTGTCCATTTCTAATAAAAAAAAAAGTCTTAAATGAACAATTTTCGAGTTACTTTTTAGGTTGATTGTATTTTTTGGCTACATAGTCTAATCTGTTTGGTTCCAGATTTTTTTTTTCTGGACACGGCTGAACCAAATCAAGGCCCAGTGGCGAGTACCGGGCTGCTTTCTGGCGTTGATGCTAGCTGTGATTGTAGGGAATGTGACAATACTGATCCTCATTGTGTCCTGTGTGAGCTGCAGCTCTTTCCAGGCTTTAATTCCATACAGTGCAGGAACTAATGACAGGGAAGAGGTAATAACAGCCCGCATGCTGACGTCATGACACCCATGTGGCTGCTGCTGTAATTAACTAGTGAGAGGAGCATGAGGAGGAGATTACCATGAAGAGAAAGACCTCAAAATGCAATATTTGCATCTGTTTCATGTTGTTTTGTTTCATTTTTCATTGTCATATCAAGCTATGGTGTCTAATAGTGTATCTGGATCAGTTTGTGAGCGCTTCCAGACACAAACAGCATTTAGATGAAGGTATATCGTGCCAAACATTTGACAAGGCTCGAAGAAGTGGGCACCTATAACACGGGAGACAGTCTGAAGTAATGGTCTTCTGTTTATAAAGAGGCAAGAAATGGCTTCACGTCTCTCTCAAACTCCTGTTTCCAGTCTCACACACTTAATTATACAAACACCAGTATACACAGACACATCCACACACACTAACATTTACACTCTGTTCCTGCCCTCCCTTGTGCTCTCCGCCCCCTCCCCTCCCCCTGTTTAAACAGTGTCCCACTGTAATGAATAGTGCCCAGGTGGCATGTCTGGCTCCTGGAAACCCTCTGGTTATGAACCGCTTGGCAGACGCCTCGCAGCTGTACCCAGGGTCACGGCGCCCGCCAAGCGACGCTCGAGAAGGCGGCCAGCCTCACAGCGGGAGCAGACACCACTCGAGATGGATCTTATTCTCTTCATCGTTGCTAAACAGACTACCCTCGATGTTGGGTTTTATTGTGCAGAGTAATTAAATGATTGAAGCGGCGACATCTGCCGTGGAGATGGAGCTAGAATGAGGTCGGGTTTATGGAGCATCGCTCCGCGGAGGCAGAGCGTACCAGCCAAGCTGAAGCCAAACCCTGTCTGCTCCACCAGCTTGGAGTATAAGATACCCCCACCCTCCTGTCTTCAGCTGTTGAAAGACTGACATCTTGATCTGATTTTTTTACAGTTTTTGTTTGTACACTGCTGAATGACGGAGCAGTGGGGTACATTCCTGTGGATCTTCTATCTCAAACAGAAGAATGCTGACCACATTGTTCTAGATCACTGTAATCCAGAGGCTCTTGGTATAAACCTATTGGAGATGGTTATTACAGTACAAAGTGTGGAACCACACATGTTCATGCTACATTTGTTTGGAACAAATTTTACCAATGTCATGCTACACTTGTTTTTGTGATCTTTAGTAACAAAGAAGACACAATCTCAACACAGGAGACTTGAAGACAATTTCAAATGAATCAATTAATTTTCACTCCCAATGATGAAAATCTATCTGATGTCACTTGGGCAGAAATGTTTCTGGGCGAGGTAGTGTTTTACATTTCTACTCTCATTTTGTTGAGTTACGTTTTCCAGCCGCAATCCCTCACTGGCTCTTTCTATAATAGTTTTGGCTCCTTGTTTTTAAATTTATCAAATAACAACACAGTGAGCCAAAAAAGAAATGATAGAAAAAAATGCAGCACTTTGTTTTTTGTAATCATAGTCTTCAGAACTGGAATTGAAATTAAATTGTGAGATCAAATTGTAAGGTGCCTTGATGCTGCCACACCTACTTTTGTGGAGGAGTTACATATGCCACGAGGCTTACATTATCCAACGAGATACAACTCTGGATTCTACCTCTTACTGTAGATTCATTTTGACAGTTCTTTTTCCAGGTTGACTAGTGCCATGAATGGCTGAGTAATTCAACCCTGAATAATAATTGAGGAATGAATCTCAACAGGAGATAATAAAAAAAATACAAAAAATTAATGAAGCACAAGAATCAACAATCATAATAGACTTGGTCTCTGAACAGAGCATTAGATGCTTTGTTATTTAAGTCTCATCCAGTCATCATCCTCTTCTTCTCACAGTCCATGTAGTCTGGGCTCCTGGTCCTGACAGAGTCCTTGTGCCACAACACAACAGCTTTGTTTAGATCAGACTTTTTGATCTCTGGAGATGCTCCAACTGAGGCCGGAACTCGGACTTTCAGAAGTTGTGAAATCGGCTGCGCTCATAGTCACGGATGTTTTCCAGTTTCACGGTTTTAATTCCAATGATAAATGGGTTGTGTCAATGCTTTTCCTTGCCATGCTGGCAACACTCTGCACATGACTGCATCATACCAGTCTCTTGGGACTCCTCTATCTCCAAACCTGACAAAACTTCCTCCTTTAAGGTGTATCTTCACCTTTGTCTTCTTCTTCGTTGCTTTGTTTTCATGTCTCTGCAGTATTTAGATGCCACAAAATACTTGAAAAAAAATATTAACGCTAGCCTACTAGCAGGAGACTGGGCTTAAGCAATAATATTCTTCCTCTAAGATGCAGTTTTATGTATTGTTGGTAGAAACATTTACCCGCCAGTGTGGCAGATACCGACGATTTACCCACACACACGTTTTACCCTCCATTGGTGCTTATTGGGTGTTGGTTTCAGACCCTAATGACACACGAACAACCATTTCATTAGGGAACCGCCGGACACTGAATTCGCATTGGAGAGACATCCACTGTAACCCACGGGCAGAATATGATTCATACCAAAGCAAGCCGAGGATTGCATTCCCAGGAGATTAGTGTGAAGCCTTCACTGACCCACAGCTGCCACTGTGGAGCTTAATCAAATGCCACACAGTGGAATCTGGCTAATTCGGATTGTTTGACGGTTTGAATTTAGCATATGAAAGGACCTCGTCATGTTTGGAGCCATTGAATTTCCCATCATTCCACATCATGATGTGGAACGCATTTTCCAGAATTGTGACAATAAAGTTTGACAGTGACCCCATCATTTGTTACTTTTGAAACCTGTTCATTTGCCCTAGTTTATGATAGAGAGTGACATGGTCTGCCCCAATAAGCCTCTGCTCATCACCTTTTATCACTCCACACCACAGCCCCCCCCCACGCCCTACCAGCTTTGCTTTGTATTCCCACTTAAGCACAGTTGGTAACAGCTCTTCTCCTTTCTCCCTCTACTCCACCCTGTCTCCTTTTCACTGTCTCCTCCTCACTCAATTTCACACCTCCTGGTCTGAACAGGAGAAATGAAGGTCGGTGAATGTGACGTCACTTGATGATGTAGGATTAAGTAGAGCTGTTATTTTAAAATCAATCTTCGATTTATCTAATATCGTGTGGATAACCAGATCAAACCTGCATAGACCATCTCTAAGGACTGCTTGTTTTGTTAATGTGTTCCGTGAAACAAGAAGAAACCACAGAGTGGATCACATGCTGGGTGTAAATACAAACTAGAACCAATGCAGTCGGAGACTGCAACATCCCGCGACACCCTTGAATTAAAAATTTTACCCTGACCTACTTCCATAGGTCAAACATCAAAGCTGGTGCTCTGACCTACTCACACTGACCTTCTCTCTTGGCTTTCTAGCCTATGTGGTTCCTGAGTGTACAAAAGTTGAAATTTGACTGTGACCTACTTTTCTTAAGGTCAAGGTCATCATCTCCTTTTCATCCCCTGTTCCTTTTGTTTTATCTTTCTATCTGCAATGGCTGCGAAGTTATTTGGTGGACAAACGACGAACAAACAAACACATGAACACTAACACTCACAATACCTCACTGCTTTGAAGCAGGATGTACAGTAATTAAATTCGTGAGCTCATGGTACGCAGTAGATGCAGTATTTGTGAACACTAAAAAAAACATCACTCATCAGCATGCATGCATTTCGTCAAGTGTTTTTATTACATCCCGCTTCAAAGCGGTGATGTAATTGTCAGTGTTTGTTCATCTATTTCGTTCGTTCGTTAGTCCACCAAATATCTTCGCAAACGTTGTAGATAGAAAGATTAAAAACAAAAAACACATTATTTGAGTGGCAAAGGGGATGAAAATGAGATGACCATGACCTTGAGAAAACAAGGTCTACCCTACCCTACCCTACTACCCTGAAAGGTCAAAGCTCTGCACTGGTCAAGTACAGTGGTACCTCTACTTACGAATGTCTCTACTTACGAAATTTTCTACTTACGAAACTTCTCAGAAATAAAATATTGCCTCTAGTTACGAAGAAATTTCGACTTACGAAAGATAAAAATACAGTATGGGCTGATACTTGCAGCTCCCACAGGTTCCTGAACGCAACATTCTCATAGCTGCTCTGCCATTGGCTGTTACCTAGTATCTTCTTGGCATCCCATTGGCTAAGAGGGACCTTTGTGTGGAGCTAGATCGGTGTTGGTGCAGGGTCCTCATCATTTGGCCCTCGACCCGTGTGGTGTTCTGATAGTTTTGCCAAATACATTAACTTTTTGAGTATTCGCTATGGACCCTAAGGAAGTGACGGAGAAAAGAGGAAAAGAAAAGACGGAAGAAGAGCTTTTTTGTCCATACTAACAAAGCAAGAGGTAATAGAAAAGCATGAGAAAGGGATGCGTTTGGTTGATCTCGCCAAAGAATATGGCCCTAATGCATCTACAATCGCCACGTTATTAAAACAAAAGGAAGTTTAAGTTTAAGGCATTTCGTGGGTGGTTGGAGAAGTTCAAAAGGAGGACTGGAATTCACTCTGTTGTTCGGCATCGTGAGGCTGGAACGCATGAACCTAGAGGGCACAAAACATGAGGACAGTAGTTAAAAGGTAAATGACTGTCATTTTTATTCTTTATTCTTTGTTTTTTTACGTTATGCACAACTCTCATTTGAGTGATAATCTAATCGTAACATGTATTTGTTACATGTTTTGATGCATTTCTATGCTTTATAAAACATATGTCTGAATTTTTGGGGGCTTGGAAATTTGCATGGAAGGGCATTTGCATGGAAAAACATGTCTCTACTTAACGAAATTTTCTACTTAGGAAATTATTGGTTCCGGAAGAAATTACGTAAGTAGAAGTACCACTGTACTACTTTCAGGGTACCCTGAACTACCCTCTGTGGGATGTTGCAGTCTCTGACTGCCTTGGTTCTTGTTTTTATTTTTACCAACACCTGTTAGTAATGCAGAACCATTGCCAGACAGTGGTACTAACACACCCACAGGATGTTTGAAACCGTGTATTAAAAAAAGGAAACAATGATTAGATTTCACTTTATTATCTGTTATCTGGCAGTAAAATGTGTGTGGTGCTGTGTATAGACACATGCTACATCCATCAAAATATTTTATCAATCTAACACCACTGTACACAATCATTTATGAGCAGACTACCAGAAGAAGTAGGTCGAATTTCCATCGGATGATGTAGAACGCTATCGAAGTTTTCTTGCTTCAAGTCCTTGTTCCTATGGGATTCAAGGGCCATATGTGAAAGTGATTGAATTAGATTTATGAAGATCAGATTGTATCTTCACACATACTTGAAAAGATTTTTGTCACAATAATACAAAAAAGAAAATTGCAGTTAGACTTGTCATAATTTTAATGTGAATGCACCCTTTGTGTGTTCTAATGCACATGTAGTCTGCAATTTCTAATTATTTCTAAAATGCATTATTTATGATCATGATGGAAGATAATACAAAACAGTTGTGGAACAATGGGAAATCTTGTAAATTTTCCTTTTTATTTGAATCTTTTTTATAAATTCAAGCAAAATACTAAACTTCATGTCTGTTTGTTCCAGGGATGTGTACCTAATTTGCATTGGGAGCAGTCATGTGAGATTATATGTGAAGCAGTCAAGTTGAGACACACGTCCATGCTGAGTGTGATCTGACGTTGGTACTTTGTTCGACTCCTTGTAGTTTTGCACTGACTTAGTTTTGAAATCCTGACAAAGAGATTACCTGATGTGATGCTTTTGACACCGACTTGAGATTTTGCATGCTTGACTGCACATCATGCTGTTAAAACGTAATTCATTCCCTGTGATTTGAATGAAGTTCCCTCGAGGAGTTGGAAAGCTGCCAAACAGGTGTTGTTTCTGTAGGAAGAGAAAGTTTTTCCCATGCAAAATAAACCTCTTGATTGTAAACCTGTCAGGCAGCGTCACCGTGTTGAAACAACCTAATGAGACGGCAAGAGTTCTGTCACGAGTTCAAGTGAAGCTGAGTTATCCCCCTAAGCCTGGTAGCAATCTAGAAACGTGTTTATTGTGAGCGGTTTTGTTGATGTACGTTTTCTCCCTACCAATATTTTTCTGTTCCATTAAATGAAAGGTTTTGCTTTCTCAGAATACAGTTACTTGATTTCTTGTCAAGAGATTGATAAAAAGATACTCACGCTGCACACGAATGTATTGAATATAAAAATGGCGCCAGCAGTCGGTTAGCATGGTTAATTAATTCAAAGTTTGGGAATAAGCTCTTGCACATGAACTATTTTGTCACTTTTCTAATGTATTCTTGGACTTCATTCCTTTCACTCACCCTCCTCACTCCGGTGACTCCCTGATTGTCTCCTGTCACTTCCTCTCCTCCCTATTGTTATTTCATATTGAGAGCAATGCCATGACGCTACAGCCAAAGGATTGAGAGAGGAGTGCACCGTGTTGAGAACAGTCGAACTGGCTGCATTTTCGTAACGTGCTTCAAAGAGCTGCAACATCAGAGGCTGCTGTCTTTTTTATGCCCTCCCTCTTTGCTAGTACACTTGCCCACACACGCACCTGCTATTGATCTCACATTTTCCTCCGTCTGTTCTCTCTTTAAATGGCTCTGTCACATTTTCCTCCATGCAGCGTCACTGTACGATGGACCCGATGAACCCACTGTCTCTCCCTTACTTGCTCATCCCAGTCTGCTTTGCTGTGTCTCAGACTGTCTACAATAACACCATCTAGTCTCAGGTGGACCGCGAGTGTTGGTTCCACTGGGTAATTCAGTGCTCTACTGTGAGCCGTAGACAAGGACACTCTGAAGTAATTGAGAGAATAAATATCTTTGCACTTCAAGCCTGGCAAACAATCAGGCACAATCAATTTAAACCTTGAATTGTGTCATGGACAATGTTCCGAACCTTGAAAAGGCCATTTTCAGCGTTTTGTTCTCAGATGTGTGTGTGTGTGTGTGTGTGTGTGTGTGTGTGTGTGTGTGTGTGTGTGTGTGTGTGTGTATGTGTGTGTATGCGTGTGCATGCGCGTGTTTGGCTGAGGGTGTGTGTGTGACAGATAACATGGAAGGGTGATGTTTGTGTATAACCGCAACACAATGCAGCTTGTCACTCCTCTTGGCTCTCCGCTTTGTCCCCGTTCACCAATGTCACCCAATTTTCTGTCATACCTAATGCAAATATGGAGCCTCTTTTTAGATGGATGTTCTTTATTCAATGGAAAGTTGCACAAAAGAAATGAGACACTGACAGCAGTCTGATTCCTCATCCAGATCACTGCTTTCATTCAGCAGGAGCCAGACTGGGGAAATAAGATGACAGGCATGCTTATCTATGAGTTATCTGGGCAATTCCAAAGATATTTAAGGTGCATGAGAATTCACATGCAGTTATTAGCATTAGTATTCTGAAGCTCTGTTTTTAGTTTTAAGTTAAGTTGTTCTTAACCACAGAGATGGACTGTAGTCATGATGTCATCAACACGGAGACAATGTCATGACTCATTAGCTGCGGTGATTGTAAGTGGGTGCAGATTGCCAACTGTGAACTCAACATTTATATTAAACTCATTTAGATGGTAAAGTTTGAACAAAAGTCCTCTGAGAACACAAAGTAAATCTAATTTAACCTCTGGACCGCATCCAAACAAAGTCTCCTGATGATGTTACACATTCACTCTGCTGTTTATTCGATGAGATGGGGGTCTGTTTTGTAGGTACCGACTTCACTTTTGACAGTGGCGCATAAAACAACATGAATTCATATTAAGGGTGGGCTGTCTGGCTGTTTCTATCTCCACAATCTTGTTTGTTTTGCCATTGCCAGGTGGAAGGGTCATGGACATGTTAATGGTTATCTACTCTTTTGCAAATGCAGCTAAATCATTTTTTTCATTTAATAAGATCAATCTTATTTTGTGTTGGATGAAATGTCTTTGTCTACCCACAACCATCCATCAGCAAGTACTGTATGTGTTTTCAGTTTGGATTTGATTCCAAATAATTGATACATGCATGTCCAAGGTGATTTTGGAACTACAGTAACATGTTTGAAGAGGTCAGCTGATGATTACCTTTCATTTGTTTGACACTGTTGTTAACCATCACCAATGCAGTTTCAAGAAAAGAGAATCAAAATATGAGAAATCTAAATTTTCGTTTTAATTTTTTGTCATCCAGGTTCTGTGCTGGACGTGATCAAGCATATCATCTCTCGTGGCGAACACAAGACGGGGGTCCTGGATGAAGCCAGCATAGCCACTGTGTTGAAGGATGTGCTTGAGGGTCTTGAGTACTTACACAAGAATGGACAGATTCACAGGTAACGAGACTCATGTTCCTGTCCTCTATTACATTAATAACACTCACGAAGTACCATAACTTTACCAAAGATGCTCTGGGCAGGCATTTTAGAAGCAGCGACAGATGTTTGAACTGAGACCACCACTGGTGATGTCAGGTCAGGTACCCTTTCAGACCCAGGGTATAATGACGTCCCACATCCAAATCATGCGGGAGAAGGAGGATGCAAGATGCCATCTCAATCACATACCTGTACACACGTGTAATATGTTAGCGTATACAACATACATTTTGGGATGCCTAAGGGATTCATCATGATTTATCCACCATAATTTAGTATTTTTCAGTGATCTTGTCACTTAATTCTTATGATTTTATAAAAAAAAAACAATTACAAAAAAAAAAAAGATCCCGGCAATATCACTGGCAATCTGCTAATTAAGTCGTGCTCTTCGCACCTAATTTAATGTGTTGTTTATTGCACAGAAGGCATTGCTATTCTTTTTCAGGCTGGACAACAGTACGTAGGGAACGGCATTTTCAGACATCTATTTTGACTCATTAAATGTCAGGGATGTCTTTGGCATCTATTTATAGAGATGAGGCAGTATATTTGCCCAGTTGGGCCACAATGACTCATCCAGAAGAGAACAAAGAATCACATTGATGACTGTCTCTCCTAATTTCTAATTATAAATCTTGGTGATACACACACTCATTGTTATAAAGAAATGGAATAACTTCAGGTTTACAAGATAATCTTCATGAATTACTGCATAAATTTGCATCGGTGGAATGTGTTAATGGCAGATTTTCATGCAATAAAACATGTGAACTTGGAAGTTCTCCTCCTGAGCCCGTTCACGTTTAAATCGCTGCACTTCAGCCGTTACGGCCAACCCAGTCGACACGCTGGTCGGAAGCCTTTGCTCTGCCTCCTCTTTATTTAATATTCATGACTCACTTTTTCCATACCTCTTCTCTTTTCTCCACTTACGCACATACTTCCAGTGATAGCCTCAAGTGTAAATAATATATAGGTTTTTTGGTTTTTTTCTCATTGCGGTTAAGAGCTCAGTAGCTTTTAAAGTAGTCCTTCAATGAGATACGGGGAAGAAAGTTTGATTAACATATAATTTTAATGTAATCATTTAGGTAAAGCGTCAGCTCCTCAACTTGTTAGTTTAGAAAATAAAGGCTGCATCCTGTTGAAATTATAGATGGAGAAAAAGAATGAACATACACAGTTTCAATGGCTGCGATAAGGAAAATCCACTGCGGCATACCTCTGCTGCAGCATTGAAGTGGACTTGCAGCAAAATGTGGCAGGGTTACCATCACTATTAAGAGATAGGGAATGTTTTTTTTTTCTTAAATTAAAAGCTTCCCTCAACTCTGTGTCCTGTCTGAAGAGGATCATTAATAGATTATTCATTCATCACTTCTGTCCACTCCAGGCAGAGAGGTGTTACTCAAGGAAAAGCGAGTGCGAGATAATCCCCCTCAGCACTGAAAGCCCTCGACGACTGGAGACGCCCTGCTAAGTTGATCAGGGCCTGCTGATGTAAACGTGCACACATGGCAGTGCGAGTTCCTCCTGTATAAAGCTGGATCACATGAGTCGGAGCCTCCGGAAAGAAGCCGATCGACAGAGGCCTGACAGTGAGGGAGAGAGGAGAGTGTCACATGAGCACATGAGATGCACCATCCAGCCTGGGATGGCAGAAAAGCAATTAGAGCATTGCAGCTGTGGCTGCATCCTCAGCCAGAGACATTTACCACAAGATGGCAAACTGCTCTGCGTCTACATTCACAGCAGCGCGGAAAGTCGGGATTCAGAGATCACACTGGTCCTCTAGCCTGAAAAGCAGGTAGATGTCATGCGTATGTTAAAAAACAACAACACTCTAAGCTAAATTTATCAGTTGGTCAAATCTCAGAAAGTAAGACCTTGAGTTAATTACTTCAAAAGGTCCCTAGACGTCGTTCGTACTGCTGTGGGGAGCTCTTAGCGTCACTCATCTTTTAAAACTCTTGTCTTCTGAGGGTACATGCCTGGCAAATTACTCTCCATGTGGTTTAATAACGATCGGATAATGGCTGTGGTTCTGCTACGTCTTGAAGCAAAGAGTCTCTTGTTGGACATATAAGGACAATTGAAAAAATAAAAGTTTAATGTCATAAAGTCGAAATTGACAAAAAAAAAAAGTTTGGAAAGAAAACCAGATGAGATTGAAACCCAGCAGATCAACCAAATCAATTTAAGCAGAGCAAAGGGGCGATTTTGTTGCAGTCTCAGAAGACATGGCTAAAAGAGGAGGAGGGGATTTCATAAAATAAAAAAAACCCTTTCATAATCTTGTTATGGGCACTGAGAGCCTTGCACTAAGACGTGATGTCGCAGGAGGTGACCCAGTAAACCTGCAAGGTGCAGGAGCTTCCACATGAGAATGATAAATCTTCCTGACAACTTTACACCATGGCTGTTCTCACTTGGCTGCTGCCTGGGTATCATTTCAGTAAGTCATAAACCACATAATGGTTTATTTTTCAGTTTATTTTGGTTGCATAACACCATCCAGCATCATAGATAAGCGTTAATCTGCTTTAATACATAGGAGTAAGTAGTATACTTTGGTTCTCCTGACCTGAGGCAACCTGCTATTATGACATACAGTATGGCAGGATGACAAGAAGGAGTTGGAACTGCAGGTTAACATTTTCCTCCCTGCCACAGTGTTTCTTTGAGTTTGTGTGGTGCATTGTGCCACTGCCTCCTCCCTTCCCCTCTTCCTCTCCTGTGAATGTTAATGATTGTCTGCATTCTGCAGCCTCTTTCTCAGAGCGTTGCAAACTGCTGCAGTAAACCACAGCCTCCGTGTTTCCTGAATTAGCGACGGCGACGTAGTCAAATGGCCTTGATGTCTCAGGTGGCGTTTCACCAGGGTGGATCGTTTTATGTCATAAGAAACATGCAAACGAGAATTGATATGTGAAATAATGTAGTGTGGCTTATTTAGACATTAAGAGTTGAGATAAGTACAAAGAGGCTTTGGCAGTAAAATTGCTCTGATTAATAGCTTTCAAGTGGAGCTGGGTGGTAAAAGTTGGGATCAATTATTTCAAGCTTTTACCTTGACGCCAATTAATGAGCACCAGAGGGAAGTGAGCAATGGAGCTGCACAAACCTTTGACTGTTTGTACTTGTTTCGTCCACAGGGCATGCAGGATCTGTGCATTGAGCTACTAACATTAATCGGACGTGGTAGAACTGACTATTACATATTGTTTTTCATTTCAAACATTGAGAACACTATTGATCAGTCTGACATGAAGAAGACTAAGCCCAGAGTGGGTAATTGGCCTTAACTGGAGCCATAATACCTCATTCAAACAAAGCACATCATCGACTAGGGTAAATCCTGAATCACCAGCGCTCAGCGACTTGACTGCAGCCATCAAGAGATGAGACTCTGCTTTCATACATGAGCAAAAGTATTTTGGGATACTCCCAGACTTCACCCTCAGATGGTCCACTCTTCACTGCCACTCATCTTGAAAAAGCAACATCTAAGATTGCCAGATATAAATCATCGCCGTTGTATGTGTTACCTGCTAAAGTGGAGGATGATCATGTTCTTAATTAAGCAGAGCTGATGAGGACAAGAAAGTGGACAACACTATTACACCAGCTCATCTAGGTGATATTATAACACAGCAGAGTGACGGTGGGACAATCCAGAAGGTTTAGGAGAAGATGTCTCTTGTTTCTCAAACGCACTTTCAAAGGCTGTCTTGTTTTGTTTGGACTTTTTTTCAGCTTTATTTTTCTTCAACCTTAATGTGACATTTACATACCGTAATTGAGAGTAATCTGTACACACATCAAACATTTTGAAGTGTAAAAACAAACAAACAACAAAAACCACTGGGGTGCAGTTATACGGCCTCTGCATAGTTTTGTTCCTATCTAAGCAGTGATTTTTGCCCTCCAGCGGGAATCCCTTTGATTCAAGTCAGCGGTCCTAATATGTCACACATGCCGCATTCCTCTCTGTGTCTCACTGCTTGCCACTCCCTACCCTTGTCAGTGAGATCTGTTGTCTGTGTGGTGTTTTACTCAAGCATTGCTAGGGCTGAAGAAGCCTCTCCACTTGAGTTTTCATCACCGTTTAAAGGAAAATCTGAGAGGGGACCTGCAAACTTGAGATACCCCGGAGCGTATTGCATGTCTCCAGCAGGCTATTTGTAAAGACCGCAACTCTAGTTTTTAAGTGTCAAGGCAGATTAAATTGTATTCCATATAAACTGAACTATTTTTTTTGTTAAGATGAATTTTTTCCTCATCTAAAAACCAGAGATCAGTCTAATTAAACTTTATGAATACCTGTTTCTTTGCTGGAATCAAGCAACAAAGCTACTACCTTTTTACTTCAGCTCCCCCATCTGGTAGTGAGGAGAACTACAAGCAATTCTTTTGAATAATATATCAAGCAGTCAGTATAGATTGAAGATGTATCACTGCTAATATAGTCAGAGCTGTTATAAATAATTCAAGATTAATTCATGGTTGACTGAAGGTGGAAGTTGTACTATATTTTTTAAATTTAGTTATTGCCTGGACAGCAGACAGACCTAATTGTTGTCGCCAATGACTCTGATGCCATCCTTACTTCATATTCTCTCGCCTCTAAGTTGAACCCTGTGACTCTGTCTATTAAAGTCTGTTGCCATGACAACTCTGCCTTGCTGGGGAAGAGGCAGTGTTCAGTATGTGTGGTAGTTAGTGTGATTGTGTGTGAGTGCACACGGAGACAGACGGGCAGCTAGACAGTTGTCCCTGCTGAATCCTTTTAATCGCCACCGGGAGAGGCTGAACAGAAATGACCAGATTAACTAGTGGCTGTGAGCGTGTCGCTAATAAAGACCTAATGAGTAGAAAGTCAGTAGTAGGAAGAAGTAAACCTTGAACCCTGTACAGCTATATTCACACCGCAGGCCAGATGTCATCTGTCACTCGTGTGTTTGTGGGGTAGGAGTTATTTCTGTTTTCTCCGGACAGTGTGAACAGAATACATCTTCTAAAATTGTATTACTTCAATTGTTATGTGGATCACTTTCAAACATGATCCTAAATCGGATGCACATCAGACATATGCAGATGTAAAAGCAGGTTGAACAGTTGAATCAGAGTTCGTGTGGCTTTGCTACCAAGCAGTCACATCAGTTGTATTACTGTTATTGGACAAAGTTTAATCTGAAGGGTTGTAATAATGACAACTGAGGTGACTTGATTTTGTGAATTTAAGAAAATCTGTTTTTGCCGTCTTTGGACTGTCACCACTCTTCTGTTACCACAGAAATGAGTGCCTGCGTCACTCTTTTATTCATTTTGAGAGGGAACTGGAATACTAATAACTTTCAGACGAGACAGCGGCAGTTTTTCCTGAACAGATTTCAGACAATAGAAGAATTTATGACAAGTGTGTGAAGTGATTGTATAACACCAGTAAAAATGTTGTATTTTCTTCCAGAGACCTTAAGGCTGGAAACATTCTCCTTGGGGAAGATGGCTCAGTACAAATTGCAGGTACTCCGTCACAAGGAAACACATCTTTGACACCTATGACTGCTGATTCAGATTAGGAGTGAAGAAGTCGTTAGGCTGCGCCGTAGCCACATTTACTCCTTTTTATGCCGACATCTCTGTTAGCGAAGAGACCTAGTTTGTAAAATAAAAATTAACTTCATTTTGTTCAGCTTGTTTTCTCTCTTTGTTCAGATTTTGGCGTCAGTGCCTTTCTAGCAACGGGCGGTGACATCACTCGAAATAAAGTGCGCAAGACATTTGTGGGAACGCCATGTTGGATGGCACCAGAGGTCATGGAGCAGGTTGGTTCCAATAAGTAACCATGACAACAGCACACTTGATCTTAAACAGACGAATAAGGCCAGCTAATATTTCTTTTAAGCTTTCCTATCTGGCGCTATGTTTTTAAATTCATGGCCTGTAGCCAAGGCTCGTCATCTCCACTATAACTACCTTAAGCACTCAGAGACCCTACAATGAAATGAGTGGGGTCTAAATCTGAAGGTCACATGACTCTAAATATGAAAATAATGGAGTTTGTATTGCTAGGACTGAACTTGTTTTTCTTTTTTAACACGTTCTTTCCATGAGCACTGTTCTGATAGGCAGAGCTGATCTCTAATAGTTGAATGTGCTTGCTACCACAGTTGAGGGGTTATGATTTCAAAGCAGATATTTGGAGTTTTGGGATCACAGCCATTGAACTCGCCACGGGGGCTGCACCGTATCACAAATATCCACCAATGAAGGTAAGACCATTACCAAACATGTGTACTTGATTTGAAATTTGACTCAGAACAAGATTATAAAAGTTATAAGAACTTGCTGTGGACTTACAACTTGTTCTTGACTTAATATCCCTTGTTGTCCCCTCAGGTCTTAATGCTGACACTACAGAATGACCCCCCAGTTCTGGAGACCGGCATCACGGACAAAGAAATTGTGAAAAAATACGGCAAATCCTTCAGGAAGATGATCTCCATGTGTCTACAAAAGGAACCGGAGAAAAGGTGTTACTAATAATTATTTCAATCATTTGGCTTCACTGGAATGTGTTGGATCATTTGAACTTTTATTCTGTTACTGTGTGTGTTGCTCATTTGTTGTCATGCTGTTGTTTTTTAGGCCAACATCTTCAGAATTATTGAAACATAAGTTCTTTCAGAAAGCAAAGGTAAGATCTTGATTCTAAACTGAATCAGTTATACAATGAGTCAACATTACCATTGTTTCAGGCACCGGTTGAGCTGGTTGATGACTAAAGAGTCTGAGTCTGCTGAAGTGATTGGAAATGAATGGCCTCTCTTGTGAATTGACCTGTTATTTACTGCAAAAATTGTACTTTTTTTTGTCTTTGTAGTGAAAGTGCTTTAATATAGGATAAATAATTAAACTATAATACATTAATATCTCTCAGGAGTTGTGTGATGTGTGGATTCTTCTCACTTGGCTTCACTCGTCAATGACGCAGGCTGAGGCCATTGCAGCATTCCTTTCATTACTGACCATGCAAAGCTCTTTCTAACAAAGGCAGGGATAAGCAGTCTAACTCTAGCTTCCGGCTGCTTGTTACCATAGCAACTAGAACAAAAAAGAACGCTGGTTCAGCATGTCACTCCAAACAAATACAAAGTGGTTGTTTTCCTGGACTTGGCTCTGGTTAGAAGCAAGAATTGTAGTACTCAGTAGGTACAACAGAGGGCAGCCTTTAGTATTGTTTAGAACAGAAACGCCAATGAAGAAGCAAACTAGTCCTCAGTTGGGCTGGTTGATTTTTATTATTTGTTGTTCTGCAGGTGAAATAAGTTTAGATCTAATGTGAAAGTTTAATGCAATCATTTAAAAATAGACTGGAAAAAAAGAATAATTGTCTTTCATTATGTGGTGAATCTCTGCCCATGCTTTGATACTTTTACCAGTACCAGTTTACCTCCAATTTCTCAGTCTTTGTTGCCTCTGTTTAAACTTGTTATATTTATTCCAACTTTAATATCATAAAACAAACACTGGGGTAGTTGGCAATAAAACACACGCATTGAATAGGCGACATGTTGGTATGAGGTGACTTGTACGACATTTACTGATTTACAGTAGATTTAGAGACTTTCATAAATTTGTTCACTTTGTAGTTAATGTTCGTAGCATTTCATTTCTGAGCAAATGAGGCATCAAACAAGATAAACAGTTCCAAAATTTTCTGACAGTCTTTCATTTCTCTCCTCTTGTGACAGACCCATGACTATTTAAATGAAAAGTTACTTAAGAGGGCACCCACTATAATAGAGCGGTCGAAAAGGGTAAGACAATAAAGATCATATCTATACCTTGTTTTTTACTGCAAAGATAATGATCTCAGCTCGGAACATATTTGTTGTCAGGTGCGACGAGTTCCAGGGTCCAGTGGTCGACTGCATAAAACAGAGGATGGGGAATGGGAGTGGAGTGATGACGAGTTGGATGAAGAAAGTGAAGAGGGCAAAGCCGCTGTTGCTGCATCAAGAGTGAGATTAACGTACAACTGCCCCCCACCCCCTACCCCCTCACATGCACTCATTATGCATCACTTGCATTTGAATTGTTGTGCAGTAGCATGTTTGTCCACTGAGCCTCCTGTATGTATTTATGTTCTGTCTTACGGCCAAGGAGCAGCAGGTGAAGCCTGTTGGCGCTACCAGGCGACAAGTGCGCTTCTCCTACCCACTCGAGCTGCCTGCATCCAGGGTTGTTCTCTTGCCCCCACAATACAGATGGCATTCCCCTAACAAGGAAAGACTCTGCTCATATTAGCGAGGGGGGCATGTGACCAATAAGAAGGAAGGAGAAGACCTCATAGGGAGACATATGGTACAGCAAAACGGCGAATAACCTGCCGGGGCTGTAAATGTGACTTTTTTTTAATTAATCTGACTTTTGGTTAAATATGCATTCACTTTAGAGCAAGGATTATAAGACCTTGTCCTTCAGATGGTAGTAACTCATTTCTACAGTATTCATGACTTTATGGCAGGTTATCAGAAATAATCAGGAAAAGATTATATCAGCATGTATCCAAGTACAACTCTGTACAAACCAGTTAATCAGTACATAAAACGTCTGACATTTGTTTTTATTTTCAGGGTAAGGTGTGTTTGTAGGATAGTAGAATCTTAACATTAACATTAGATGAGTAACTGGATTGTATGCCATTTATTCCTTAAAATTCAGGATGAAATTACCATTTCGTTACTGCTCAAAGGATTTCTTTTTAGTTGTGATAAATTTCAGTAAGCTCACGTCAGTTTTATAGGTAAGCCTTTTCAGTTTGCCTTTAGAGAACTTTGTTCATCCAGCAAGTAGGAGGATTTTTCCTGGAAGCCATCTGTATTTCCGTTTCTCTTTCTAGATCACTTTTTGTTTATACTGACCAAATTTAATCAATACAAGGGAAACTTCTTATCAACCCTTTCAGTGATTTTTTTTTTTTTGCAATTAAAGCTCTAAAGACCATAAAAAAGAAGTGATTCAGATTTTACAGCATCTGCTGCTTTGATGCTGCTTTTTTGGCAACTTATAAGCAAACTGAACTTTTGCATTTTACCAGCGCTATTGACTGTTGAATCCCAGAACTCTGTGTAATATGTGAGTGTGTTCAAGACTAATACAGCCTGATACACAGTCACTTTCTCAAATTCCTGAGCTAATTGGATCAGCTGGACTACTCTGTCAAGTCAGTTTGTCTTCGTTTGGGCCTGTAAAGCAGATGGGCAGTTTGACTAATACCAGAATGACCTCTCTCTGCTTTTCGTACTCACCTATATCTGTTCTCCGCTTCCTTCATAAATAAAATATGAATGTAAACTGCAATGCTAAAGAACAGAAACATTTTCACTTGTTTACAGCTCAGTTACGTGCACCTATAGGTGAATGCTCAGCAAAAAGTAAACCCATAGGTGAGGGATGTGACCTGGAGACCTGCATCACGAAACCATTTCTGTCTGACCTGTGAAGACACACAAACGCACATATTGCTGATGAAGCTGATGTAGGTGCAGGGAAACTGTTTCATAAATATCAGCTGCTCAATCCTCAAGTCATGAGACGCTACATGAGGACACATGGATCACCCAGGATGCATCTGACTGTATTCGGTCATCATGTGATGTATCATATCACTCACACATGCAGCATTCGCTGAGTGACAACACCATATTTGGGACAGTAAATTACAATAGATTCTTGCAGTTGGCATTTTTATTCTCACAACTAAGATCTATGTGTTTTTTCTTTTGCTGAGCTTAATAAAATCACCATGAATCTATTTCACATGTTTTTGGGGTAGTTTGGGAGCTTTCTGTAAAATTGAGGTGAAGCACAGTTGGAAAACTGCAGATGAAGCTGTCAGTTGCGACGGCAATCAATTGATTGTATTTAATCCTTACAAATACAGTACAGTACAGGGTTGATCAGACTCTGCACTTAGCATCTTTACTGTCTCTTCACTAACTAGTGCAGTATAATCCAACCATATCATGCCGTGGGGTGAGGTGTGGTGTACAGTAAGTATCTCCACTCTCATTTCAATGATGTATCACAGTAAAGGAGATGATGGTAAAAGAAGAGTGATAAAGAAAAGTAAACAAGTGAACTCCTTTAAGTCTGTTGACCTCGCTTTGTGTGTGTGTGTGTGTGCATTCTTTGCGAGATGTGTTAGCTTTGATAAATTTGCCAAATTGATGCCTTTTTCTGAACATTTTCTTCCACTATCTGTTTTTGAACAGTCACCAAGAGTGAAGGAGGGATCACAGAATTCAGAGGTGGGTTTCAAAAGTTCAACCCCAGGCTTCACGATGATGATGAAGGTGTTGTCTTGCAAAGTTTTCACAATAAGATTCAGGTCATCGCATTTCCAGTTGAACATTCCAAAATCAGTCGGAAGAGGAAAACTCTAAAACAGGCATGGACATGGAACGCTGTGCAGGATTTGACTAGATTTCATTCTTTCAGTCTTTCCAGACTCCTGAGGCTTTAAGTAGTCAACTCCAACCAGTGACGGCGGGCCAGGCAGAACTACCTCAACCTGCGTGCCAGGTCCCACCGCAGCCCACATCTGTCAACACTCAACCCACTGCCCAGGCGTCATCTCCCACACCAGGTGTACCCACCACCACTGCTGCTGCCGCTGCTGTTCCCCCACAGGTCAAACAGTTTTTCATCATGCATCTTTTGTTAAAGTCTTCAGATGTGTCTACGATCTAATATGATGTAGAATATTTCATGTATTCCTGCACAGGTGTTAGTTCCTCTTTAAAGCTCAAATGAATTTCTTAATCTGTATTTCGACAGGCTCAACCCACCTCTGGGGATGTCAAAGCACCCATTAGTTTGGTATTAAGGTTAAGGTACGTTCACTGAGCAAAAGACACTCGTACAATTTAGCCCATACTTGTTTACTATTGATACTTTACTGTTGATGGAAGTCTTAAAAACTCTCTGATATATAACCTGGTTTCATGTTTTTATCTTTACAGAAATTCAAAGAAAGAGTTAAATGACATCCGTTTTGAATTCATGCCAGGAAGAGGTAAGTCAATTTTACATCAAGAGTTTTAAGTGATTCACAGTGTAAACAGCTTTGGCTATTTAGTTTTTTTTTATCTCTTATGCTCTTGACGTTTCAGACACAGCAGACGGTGTGTCCCAAGAGCTGGTGTCAGCCGGCCTGGTGGATGGGAAGGACTTAGTAATAGGTCAGTGATTTAAAATACAAACACTTCTTAGCTTCTAATTTTAATTTGTTGTGCATTCATAATATTTTTTCTGTTTGCTTTTAATGGACTGAAATACTATCTTTCTTTTCTAGTTGCTGCAAATTTGCAGAAAATAGTTGACGAGCCTCAGGCCAATAAAAATGTCACTTTCAAACTGGTGAGTGAAACACATTCACCACTACTGCACAATGATTAATCCTGGTTTATATGAGAGCAGCAAGCAGGAGCGTTCGTTTTATGATTGACAGTCCAATCAAACTAATAGGTGATGGATCACCTTGAAGTGGAGAAAAAATACAAAATAACTTGATTGACATGAATAAAGTAGACCTAAGCTGTGATTATTGAATATACACATCTTGTCCATTTTTATATTTTCTGTAATTACACCTTATACTCTCTCTAGCTGAAAGGTGTAAGTTTCTTTAAACAAGTGAACAAGTTTATGTTAAGGTTCATATCAATAAACTGTTGGAAATCATAGGAAATCAATCCTCACATATAGGAAGCATATGACTGAAAATGTTGGAGAACATCACATTTTTTTGAGATGCAATGAGAATATGAGTAATAAATCAAAAAATCAACCCCTATAATTTCACAACAATAGTGAATAGAAACAAATATTTTATGTTTACCGCTGTTTTTTTTCCACAGGCGTCAGGAATTGAGGGATCTGAAATACCAGATGACATCAAATTGATGGGCTTTGCTCAGCTCAGCATTAGTTAAAGTGTTGTTCTACTTGGGACCGTGACTTGCCTAAAAATGTGAAAATTTCAAAAAAAAATAGTTCCATAATTTTTTTCTTTCTATGGCTGTAAAGAAACCACTACTGCCAAAGAAAACAGTACCATTTTGTCACCCATAGGATTATGTGAGGCCGCCTCGCTGAGCCAAGCGATCGACTGAAGTATCGGAGCATACAGTACAAGAATCACTTTAAAAAGTTTACATGTAGGAGGTTGCAAGTATCTACAAACAAACTTTTCCCTTTACCTTTCTGGTGTCCTTCATTCTGTCATTTTTTTTTCTTTTTAATTTGTGATGCATTTGCACAATCTGAACTAACGCCCTTGAGCCCTGATAAGTGTAACAATGCCTTATAACCATCAGAACTACTGAATGCACGTTTCGGGGAAGTTCCCTTGTTACCATATGGAGCAATATGTCTTCTGAAATGCACAAATGTGGTTTTAGTTGCTTGTTTCAAACTTTTTACTGGATTAGGAAATGGGATGTACCCCGCATAAGAAATCTGGAAGTAATGAGGTGCATCGAATTCAATGTGAAATAAAGGATGACACTTTAATTTTACATTCACATTACTTTCTGAATCCATAACTCCCCCTTCTGTCAAAGTTGGAGTGAAGCAAAAAGTTTTTCAGCGGCTGAAACCACAAACGTGTCTCTGCATTTGTCAGCTTCTCAAATTCTTATAAAGTACTGAAGTGCATTTTTTTGTTTATGTGGGTGAAACACAAATACTTGATTTGACCTCACATATGTACATAGTTACATTTGGCTCTGATTTGTTTTTATACTGGGTGTTTCACTCTCGGCCTTTTTTCTGTCCACGATCGTGGGTTGTAGCTCTCCGTGACGGATGAGGATGACACTGCAAATTGAACATCGAATCCTCTCATTGTTATCTGACACGCCATCACTGCATGTCATATTTAAGTCTTTTATTTTTCTTTTGCTTTTCATAAGTTTTGAACAGCAGCTGTTAATGTCTGGCTATCTTAAATTGTCCCAAATTTTGAGCTGACTACAAACACGTCTCAGAATTACCTTTCTTTAATCCTCATCAGAAATTACCCAGCTGCTTTGAAAGATTTAAAAGATTTTACACTCTAAATTTGAAATTGTTAAGCATTTTAAATAAAAGTAATCTATTCTGGATTTGGATGATTAAGTTATCAGTACAGATGTGTCAACCATTCAGTAACACCCTGGATGTATTACAATGAATGTGCGTCTGAACGTTACTGGCGCTAATGGCTTCATTTGACACCCTGCTGTGAAACTCCAGCAAGGTTTTACTGTTGAACTCGGTGATGTGATGAAGTCATAACCCTCCAGATGCCATATTGAATGAAAATGAATGAATTTTTTTTTGCTTGCAGATAAAATGTCAAGAGAAAAAAAAATCTTTTTTTATGCTAGCCTTAATTTGAAAATGACCAAGTGTATTTTTTTTTTTTTTTGAAAAATGTCAACTTTTGATTCAGATTTTCAGTGTCTTTGAAATGTAGCCATTGTTACACCTGAAGATACATGAAATAAAGATACAGGATTGTCGACCCTGTGTTCTCCTCAGAGGGGTGCGAAGATATCAGCCACCTGACGTTACTCTAAAATTACTATCTTACAGTTTTTGGTGCCATTCTCCTGGTTTAGTCTTCTGGTAATGACAGATGAGGACAGGATTAAGTGTGTGTATGTATGTGTGAGCCCTGAGAGAGGTGTGTGTGTGTCTTCTGACAGAATTGAAGATCTTTTGGCTTTGATTTCTCTTCATCTATCTCTTCTGTTTCTGTGTAGTTTAAAAAAAAGTGCAACACTGCACAGACGACCGGCAAAACACCTTTGTCCAGGCAATAACTCATTAAAAGGCTGCATTATAGTTAAAATTCCACCTGTTGCTCTATTTTTGATCTTAAAAGCATGTTTCTCTTGATAATTTTTAATCAATAAAGAATGACCGTATCAGCCAACTCTTGGCACTTTCTGTTGTGATATGTAAGTCATTACCTAAGTAAGTAATTTTTGTGTTTCCTGTTAAGCATTTATCTTTTAACAATCGCACTCAATGACTGCACATAGGAATTTCAAAACTTGTGATAGTAGAACATTCGCACCTGTCTGGCTTCTCATCGACCTCATCAGAGGAGAGGAAGACCTTGCAAAGATGTTGAGACAGATTGGTGGCCCCCTCAGCCCTGATAGACTCCGTTAAACAGCAGTTGTCCGACTGTGCAACCTGCAAATGCTACAACAGCGCCAACCTTAAAGTAAAAACTTATTTTAAGGTTTGCGCTAACCCCAAGCTCACATGAATCCAAGCCCTCATGAGCTCTTGGCCCACGCCCTAGACATCCAACAGTTGGGGACCTCTCAGTGTCTGAAGTAGACCCAGCGGACCTGAGAGAAACTGAACAGAATGAGAGCCACTGGTGACTTTGCATACCTGCCCCCCCCCTCCTGCCCCATCATAAGATAAAGCTATGACGATGTAAGTCCTGATCACATCGCTCATTATTACTGGGTATGTAGATTTTTCTTCTTCTTTCGGCTTTTCCATTCAGGGGTCGCCACATCGAATCAATTGCTTCCATCTAACCCTGTCCTTCGCATCCTCTTCTCTCACACCAACTACCTTCATGTCCTCCCTCATTTTATATCCAGTAATAAAGAACAAATTGATCCTTAATTTATTCAAGTTGTTTCCTTTTTGCATAATGAGAAAGCAGTTAGAAAATCCTTAATCGCTCTCTGAAAAAAAAAAATGGCAAAAGTCTGTGAAGGCATTTGTTCATCCGTTTGAATGGCTTTTTTGCATTTTTGCTTACACTGCAAATGTTTTGGAACACATGGGCCTTGAACCAGCAACTCTCCGATCCCCAGTCCCAGACTGAGCTACTGCCGCCCTGGCAAAAAGACTGGTGCAAGTCCAAGAGCTGCTTTAATCAGAATCAGAATACTTCATCGATTCAAGCTGTTCTGCTTTAGAATGTCAAGACAAAGAAAAGGAGAGAATTTAGAATTTAAAAAAATGAGTAAAGGAATTAGGGATATATAAGAGAATAAATATAAGAATATGATCATTTAAACAGATATACACATTGAGACTGTTTGATGGCCACAGGCAGGAAAGATTTTCTATGGCCTTCAGTAGTGTGTTTAGGAAGGGTCACCCTGCTACTGAACAAAAAACTGTTCCTCAATGTTCTCTACAGTGGGTGGAACTCATGGTCCAAGATGACCCTTAACTCATTCACTGCCAGAGCTTTTTAGCAATTAATCTCCTTTGGTGGACTTTCTCTGACGCCCCCTACATTTATCTGTGTTTTCTTTCTGTTCTTGACTGTAAGGTGCTGACATGTTCGCTCGTGGAAGCGTCAACTTCTTCGCCTTCCGCTGATTTTCGATCCTCTGTTCCATAACTGGATCAGTCCTCATTAAACTAAATTCCAGGATTGGATGTCTGATTTACATTACAATTACTGTAAACTTGAAAGGATCATTCATTGTTAAGCTATTCTCGTGTATTTAGTGATCAACGTCCTTTTCCCCATGCACTGAAGGTTTGGGTGATAAAACGTAAGTCTGGAATGTCAGAGTGTTCAGATCATATAGCAGAAACCATCTAATAGATAATCTAAACGGGTAATTCTGTATTGCCTGTAGTCTCCCAAAAATAGTTAAAAAAAAAGTTCTTGGACTCTTGATTTTGGTTGACTGGATATCCTTTAGGTCAACTGTAAGAGTCCTCTGCAGTCTATTAATTTTTTTCCTTCTGTCTGTTCAATAAACCTTGTGATTTATATTTATCTTGTGCCATTTTTGAAATTAGCAAACTGTTCAATAAACCTTGTGTTTTATCTTTATCTTGTACCATTTTTGAAATTAGCAAACAGGCTATCTGGTTATCTGTGAACCGGAGAGGTCAGGTTTGCAAATCCCTGACAAAATCAAGGCCAAACTAATAAATAAATTTGTACATGTACCATGTACAAGGAGAAACATGAATGTAATTTCATCTAATCAATATGATGCAAGCTTGTTGAGCCCCACTGGATCTGCAGATATGTACTGTCTGGCATGAAACCAGAAGGCAGCCATACATAATAATCAGAAGTAACCAATTCTCCCTCCAGTGCGCACATGATGATGTTAACAGGTGTGAATGTTGAATACTGAGGCTGGTTTTAGGTGGTTCAAATGACTGGAAGGCTCCACAGCAGTTGAACTTCAGACCGTGGGGAGATTTGAATCTGATCACATATTAATACTTCAGCCCTTTTTTTTCTCCACACAGCAGTGTGGTGTCACATGTAGGATTAAATGTTAACTTGTCAGATGATGATAAAGTAGATGATCTTGGTACTAAGGCTCAGTCTTTCTCTGTCACTCTCTAAACTCATTTAGATACCAAAATGAGCAACTTTAGGCAAATCCTGAGTGAGATGGGGGAGTTTGGTGTTTTTCAGAAGTGTTTAGTGGCTGCACTATGCATCCCCAACTTTTTCACAGCTTTTGATATGATTGGACAGCTGTTTATAGGCATGAGCTTCCCTCATCACTGCAATACTGACTGGATATTGGAGAGTGCACCCAACCTGACAGAGGAGAAACAAATAAATCTCACCATCCCCATGAAGGAGGGGAAATATGAAAGCTGTAAAATGTTCATGCCTGTGGATTGGGATCTGGAAACCATTGAAACATATGGGATAAATGTCACAACAGGATGTACGAATGGATCCGATTTTGAGGTACCTAAAGGCGCCTCCAGCATTGTGACAGAGGTGAGTAACTTCTTTGTATTCCCACATGTCAACGCTGTTCCACCTAATGCTGTCTCATGGTAGTTTTTTTTATTTTTTATGATATTCACCATTTGCTTGACTAAAAACACATTTTTTATTTTTATATACAGTACTACTTTTTATATTGCTTGTCTCCAATCTTCAAAAACCTGCAATTTAGATGAATTGACCACTCCAAATTGCCTGTAGGTTTGAGTGTGCGTATGTGAGTGTTTGTCTATATGTGCCTGTATATGTGTGGTCCCTCGATGAATAAATGAATGAATGAATGAATGAATGAATGAATAATAGCGCTTGCCTGGTGTCATTGTTGTGGTGCATGTTCAGTGTCATCCAGAAGAGCATTAAAGAATCAGCTGGACTTGCTTTGGATTGGGTCAGCGCTTCTCAAATAGTGTGGCGCGCCCCCCTAGGGGTGCTCTTGTGCAATGCCGGAGGTGGGGGTATGTGGCCCTGTGGAACATGCTTTCTTTAGCTGTATTACAATAAAGTGTAATTGCACATCCACTACAGTAGTTGGCAGTGGCGATCTCATTGTCAGGTGTGCGCAGAAAGTAGTAGCTCTATGGTGCAGGGAAGGCGATATGAAGTGCAGTAAACAAACCCCTCAAGAGACAACATGAAAGTTTTTTTAACAGGGATGAAAAGAATGGTGGAGAGAGATGGAAAAAAATGAGACAAAAACAAGTCACCTGAAAGCTAAGACAAGGAACTATGAAGAAGCGTCTGTAGCGCTGGGCTTCACTGCGACGACAGACTGGTGTGTTTACGGTGTCTAAACATGCTGGTAGAGGACAGCATGAAGCCTAACAAATTGAGACATCACTTAAAGATAGTTCACCCCCCAGTCACGTTGACCAATGAGCTCTGTTAGCATCATATAAGGTGGCGTACTAAATTGCTCATTGCAAACCCCCCCCACCATAACAGAGGAGCTGAAGCATTGAGCAGGAGCTGAGAGTTCAGTATCATGCTTCAAACCTCGCTTCGAAAAGCTGATCATTGCAGAACGAGCTCATTGTAGTCATTAATCCTGACTGCCTCATTTTGATAAAAAAAGAAAGAAGAAAAAAACCCCAGAATACATTTTTTTGTTTTGTAGGTTAGTGTTTTATATCTTGTGCTCCTTGGTTAATGTTGCTGAATGGAATTTTAATTTATTATTATTAACTGATTTTATTTAATTTTATTTTTCAGTATCAAATGGTGCAATAAGTTGGTCAAAAATGTTTACAGTTTAAACAAGGGTTGTTTTTTTTTACTTAAATAATGTTAAAGAAATTCTTCTTTGTTATAAATTGAACTATATTTCTTTTTTGTTTTCTTTAATGTTAATAAGGATAAATGTTCTGCAGAGGGGCGTTTATAACAATTTTATAGACAATTGATGTTATTCATAGTTACGGTGGGGAGTGGGGGGTCGCAAATTGTTTTCTTCTTGCTATGGGGGGCGTAACAGAAAATAATTGAGAATCACTGGGTTGATTGAAGACATTTCACCTCTCATCCAAGAGGCTTCTTCAGTGCTGTCTGACTGGTCGTGAGTCCAGTTGGAGCAGAAACAACAAATGACTGAAACCACCAAGACGCCTAGTGAGACTAATTGTCTTGAAATGTCTTCAACCCACCTTAAACAAGTCCAGTCCAGGCCCACCCAAGAAGAAAATAAAAGTCCTGATTTTGTTTTTTTAGTTTAGTAATATCTTTGTTTCTGTTCTCCTTTCACCACATTGTGTTGTCAGTTCAATCTAGTATGTGACAGAAGCAACCTGATTGAAGCATCCCAGTCCATCTACATGGCAGGCCTTCTGCTGGGAGCACTGGTGTTGGGGCAGATGGCTGACAGGTACATATTCACTCCCCATACATTAGCCTGATGATCATTAACTGCTGTTTACCTTAAATTCAATGACAATTTACTACTCTGATCTAATATAGTGCTGAATTGAAACTTTTAACATTTGCCTGATTCTTCATTACAAGCCTAACATTTGATCTCTTTCTGTAGGTTCGGACGACGCTTTGTGATTCTGCTGTCGCTCTTTGTCGTAATGGTGTTTGGTTTTTGTTCTGGTTTCTCGCCCAATGTCTATGTCTACATGGCTCTAAAATTTATATCTGGCGTCGCTGCCTCGGGCATCCTTTTGAATAGCTTTGTGATAGGTAGGTTATATGTTCACAACTGAATCTTCTGTTGTTGTGTTGTTGTCTGCATTCCAAATTGTTAGTTGTTTGGGCTTTGGAATCACCTCTTCATGTACCTACTTTTGCTATTTGAGTGTTATTGTTTTTGTTTTGAATACTGCTGGCCAAATTAAAACTAAAGTACATCAAATTTACACCGAATCAGCACACCATCAGCTGCAGTTTGGTGTTAGTTCGAGTCTTTAACATTCTTATTTGTTTTCTCAACTTGTGAATTTTCCTTAAAACCCATAAAATTAACTGCTGTGGATTACCAATACCTGAGACTTCAGTGTATGATACATATTATGGAGATTGGGATAACCTTATGCCTAAACCTAACCCAAACCAGATCAGCACCAAAGTACAAAGCCATTCCCTATGTCTAAAAAAAACAACAACAAACAAAAACCCCCTTTTCTAAATATCTTACTAGTAATGATACCATTTCTGCCCTCTTTCCAGCTGGGGAGTGGTCTGATGCCTCTAAATTTGCTCTGTGCACCATTGTGTGCCATGTCTTTTTCCCTATTGGACTGATGGTGTTGTCTGGTGTTGCCTATTTGATCCGCAACTGGAGGTCCTTGCAGATAGTGCTCTTCAGCCCTCTTGTTCTTGTGGTGGGAATATTTTACTGGTCAGCAACCTCTCAGCTTAAAGTTTTAAACTACTTTTTAGCCAAGAAAGAATTTATTGTAATTATAGTCCACGAGTGTGATGATATATCTCAATCAGGTTGCTTCCAGAGTCAGCCCGTTGGCTTCTCACCCAGGGCAGAAAGGAGGAAGCGATAAAGGAGATACGGAGGGCAGCCAAGGTAAATGGTAGGAAAGTACCTGAAGAACTGCTGGACAAGGTTGGCTCCTTATTTGCTTAAAACATCAAGCACAGCAGAGGTCTGAAATAAATGCCTTCCAACTGAAAAAATATGCACTGCACTTGTACATTGCCCAGCTGGAGGTTGAGGCTGTTTCTAAAGGAGGAAGCATTTTGGACATTTTTAGAATATCGTATCTGAGGAGACGTGCTCTCATAATGAGCTCCGCCTGGTGAGTGATTTATTCTGACCAACAGAAAAACTCCATCTATTTCATTTGAACTTTATTGAAGGTATATGTATTTCCTCCACTCTCCCTGTCAGGTTTGGAACAAGTCTGATGTACTATGGACTGAGTCTGAATGTTGGCAATTTTGGTCTGAACATCTACCTGACACAGTTTATCTTCGGCGCAGTGGAAATCCCTGCACGTGTTGGTAGTCTGCTTTTTTTGCAGCATTTTGGAAGAAAAATCTATCAAACAGCGGTCCTGCTTTTTGGAGGCTGTACTTGTCTTGCCATACTTGCAGTTCCAAAAGGTACTCTGTTAAAATAAGAGGAATCCACATAGCCTACATTGTGTTCTTCATATTCATTTTAAATTTGGTTCTCATTTGTCCATTAGACCTTCCTGTTGTGGTAACAATCGTAGCTGTTGTGGGAAAATTTGCATCTACTGCAAGTTTCCAATCAGTTTATGTATATTCTGCAGAATTATACCCAACTGCACTGAGGTAAAGTAAGTAGCATACCAGAAGAAAAACATAGCCCAGGTCATTAGGATTAATTTTAGTAGAAAATGCCTTGTCTAACATTATTATATTCTATGTGTTTGCTTGTCTACACTGACAGACAGAATGGCGTAGGCTTAAATTCCGTGTTTGCTCGTGTGGCGGGCATCCTCGCTCCACTTATCAGGCTCCTGGTCATCTATCACGACATCCTTCCCATGCTGATATATGGCTCCATACCAATTGTCGCGGGGGGGTTCTGCTTATTGCTGCCAGAAACCCTTAATGTTGAACTCCAGGACCACACTAAACTCAAGTGAGTTTGTGCATCCTGTCACAGCAGAGTTCATTATTCTAAAAAAAATGCAAAGCAATTCTATGCATGAGCTCTGTTTTAAATTTCAGAGATATCGAGGACAACACTGCAGAAATGGAATCCTCCAGCAACACTGGAAAGAGCACAAAAATGTAACTTACATGTGAAGAAAACTTTTTCATATCACAAAAAAGTTCCTATTCTCAGTGCTCCTGTAAGAAGAAATCATCACAGCTACCTTAATGCATAGCTTTGACTAAATTCAACCTCGGCTTACTGTACTGTATTGTAGCGTACATTCAGCACATACATTTATGTACATGTATAATTTGCATTTTGATTGTGAAATAAGGCACACTTCTCTTGTACTTCTCTTGTCCTATGGATGTATTTATATGCATTTCAGCAGCTTTAACCTTTGTTCTGGACATAAATGGTCACACAGGCAATGTGGCTATTTTCCTCAGCCCCTGAAGTGAAAACGCAAAAGCCACTAGTCGCCAGTGTAGCTTCTCAACAAGCACATGATTAGTCCCACTAAGAAAGGACTGAAGTGGACAGAAAGCATTTTCATGCGTGTATTAACTCATGGAGTTGACAGTCCATTTAGTAGTCTAGATTTTGTACATACTGCAGCGATGATTGACAGTAACTGACATTGTGTTTTTTATTGCTGTAAGTTCAATACGTCACAGGTTTTTAATTAATTTGATTTGGAATTAAACTTTATCCTCACTCGTAAAGTCATAATTGTTTTGTCTTGCTTTTATGATTTGGGTGCAATGCCACCCCCCCCTCCCCCTTCAGTTTGATTCCCTATTTAAACAATAAAGTTTATGAGTACTTAATAATTAATCGTTGCAGGCTTAAGGAAGGTGTTATACTTGCTATGCCATTGGGACCATTCAGAAGGAGTACAGAATTCAAAATATAAAGTGACGCTATATGTGTGGCAAGGGACTGAAGGTCTGGAATTAAGTCTCTCTGAATGCAGAATCCATGTGTCCACAATTCCCACATTACTATAAAGGTGATTGGATTTCTGAGTGATATCAGGGCTATGATGTTGACCAATGTGGACTTGGATGTGGAAAAAATGAGGCATGTGGGGTTAAAATACAAATGGATATACAGATGGTTGGGACTATGAAGCAAAATCCAAAAAAAACACCCCCATGATCAGACATTGCAGGATCAAAAAGGATGACAATATACTTCCCTTTTTCCCTCTGTTTCATGACAACAGTAATTCAAACTGAGGGTTCACAGCCCATCTGCATTTAGTGTGGATGTGGAAGCATTGCAACCAAGTGAGCATAAGATGTAAAATGTTATCCTAATGAAGGTAACATAAACTGGTCCATGAATCAGTAAATAGGCTCCTCTTCTTCCAATCTGTTTTTACAAAATTTTCAATCAAATACGGTGCTGTAATGCTTTGGTTTCCCCAAAAGTAAGCAGTCAACTTGCATAAAGATAGAATAATTACAAAATACAAAAGTATGTCTCAAAATTGCCTTTTTGTAGTGAATAAAATTATTAGAACAAAAGAGCTTTGAAATCCGCCAAGAATGAATGAAAGAAAAATGAGCTGTAACCTCCTCAGAGTATTGCCAGAGAGGTTGTAAATAGAAGATATAAATCTTACTTCATGTTCTTTGATGATGCCTCTTGGCTCAGAGCAGGAAGTAGCAGGAATGAAAGGGCAGTCAGGGTGAATGAGGTCAGGCAAGCAGAATTAGACCTAATTTAATCTTCTTGTTGTTATAAAAAAAACTGTAATATTATATCACAGACGTGTTCAGAGGTGCTAAAGAATGAAACTTTAAACAATCTCGAAGAAGGAGTTGTTAAACTGGCACTTAGTTTGAATGTGCAAGCAATATGTAAAATATGAATTACCAAGTTAAAATATGTCTATGTTTATAGGTCTGTGTCGAATATTTGCGAAAAATTATGTGACGAATTACAAAAAAAAGAAGACACGAACACGTCATACCACAGAAGAAATAACCACATTAAAAGTCCACAAAAAGGAGAACAAGTCAATCAAATTATAAGAAACAAAAAGAAACCTTATTTCATAAAATAGGAAATAAAACAAAAGAAGTCCATAAATATGGTGGAACAGTGGGTAGCACTACCGCCTCACATCAAAGCAGTTCCTGGTCAGAGTCCCGCTCTCGGCAGAGTTGGCATGTTCTCTCCATCTGCGTGGGTTCTTTCAAGGCTCTGAGACTTCCTCTCACCCTCAAGGTTATTCTGGCAGAACAACCTTTTGTCAGATGGACTGACAAGAAAAATCTGTCTTACCGTCACTCAGCCAAATCCCTGAAACATGATTTTTGATTTTCTTTTCCTGAAATGCTTTGCATTGTACTGTATTCAGATTCAGAAACCTCAGATTGTTCAAGCTTTTTATTTTATTTCAGAAGATTATATATGATGATGAAACTGCAAAATAAATAGATAACTAATACTGCAGGTTGACACTTTCCCTACCCTATAATTCATTATATTGTTTTGCTTGGTGTTTTATGGCTGATATTAAAATTAAAATATTGCTGTTATTTCCTTTTACAACATAGGCCCAAAGGTATTTTCAATACTGAATGGGTTGTCCTTGGTTAAAGGTTGATTTACGAGATCACATTTATACATTCAGTTCAGACTTTCAGTTCATTTATATCTCACTCTTCACGTTGATGAGAAAGCACAGGAAACTTAGTGGCATATCAATATGAGCAGCTTTCAGCAGATCCTTAATGATATTGGGGGGTTTGGCTCGTTTCAAAAAAGGTTAATGATTGCATTGTGTGTTCCAAGCATTTTGTGCGCGTTTGATGTGATGGGACAGGTTTTTATAGGTATGAGCTTCCCTCATTACTGCAACACCAACTGGATTTTGGAGCGTGGACCCAACCTGACAGAAGAGGAACAAAAAAATCTCACCCTCCCAGTGAACGAGGATGGAAGTTTTGAAACCTGCAAAATGTTCACACCTGTGGATTGGGATCTAGAAACTATTGAAGCGTATGGAATTAACAGTACAACTGGATGCACAGATGGATGGGACTATGAGACACACAAAAGTGGTTCCAGCATTCTGACAGAGGTAAAAAAAATTATTCATAGATCATTAGATTTGATAGTTGACAGTTTGTCAGGGTCCATAAGGGTTCACTCCAGCGTCTTTCAGTTATTTATTTTTCTCTTTCCTGTTTTCAGTTTGATCTGGTTTGTGACAAAAATGGCTTGATTCAAGCAACACAGTCTGTCTACATGGCAGGTATTTTCTTTGGAGCGCTGATATTTGGGACAATTTCCGACAGGTATCGACCATCACACATCAACTCCCATGTCACACATGTTGGCTTCATCATCGTTATTGTTATCAAAACCAACAAATGTTAATAGTGTTAGGGTAATAAAAGTAAAAGAAATGACAAAATCAATACTTTCAGATATAAGATACTATCACTACTCAGAAAGGGAATCAGTCGAAGATCGATATTTAGGCAAAACTGAGTCCAGTTACAGGTAGGGTTTGTAGATAGGCCGGCAACAGTCCAGATGAGAATCCTGACAGAAACACAGAAAGATCCAGAAATCACTGTATGAATTTGAAAAAGGTCTTCTTTTCCCTTCAATATAGGTTCGGTCGACGTTGTGGGATCCTGCTGTCACTCGTCCTCCAGCTGTTGTTTGGTGTGGCCGTTGCATTCTCACCCAATATCTATGTTTATACAGTTTTCAAATTTTTCTGTGGATTTTCAAGTGTTGCCATTTTGATGAATTTGTCTGTGATGGGTAGGTCCACTTTTTCAAATTATTACTATTAATATTATTATTATATAATAAAGTATTAATAAATATTAATGTTTATTTTTAGCTCCGTGGCGCACTGGCGTTGCGCGCTGAGGTTGCCCCGCGTCATGTCCTTAGTCAGCTGGGATAGGCTCCAGCTACCCGCGAACCGCACACACGGATGAAGTGGTTAGAGAAAATGAATGAATGAATAAATGAATGTTTATTTTTTATTATTTGTACACACACACACACACACACACAGACATAAACACATACATACATACAAATAATACTACTAAATACTAGTATATAATAGGTAGTCCTCAAACTGCGAACACAATTGGTTCCAACATGCTGTTTGTCAGCTGAATTGTTCGTATGTTTGTATAAAATAATTATTGCAGGAGGCATGGTGGCGCAACGGGTCGCGCTGTCGCTGTCCAAGTCTTTTCTGTTCAGAGTTTGTATGTTCTCTCCATGTATGCATCGGTTCCCCAGCTTCCTCCCACCTCCAAAAACATCCAGTTTAGGTGAATTGGTCATGTCAAAATGCTCATAGGTGCAAGTGTGTGCATGAATGATTGTTTGTCTTTCTAAACAAGTACTACGGTAATCCCTCGTGCATTTGGGATTCAAGATCAAAAATCAACTATCGCTGATTTTTAGTAGGTAGTCTCGTGATACTGTACGTTCATTCTATCGGCTATAGTGTATATACAGTATATATATATATATATATATATATATATATATATATATATATATAAAACACATATGTAACACATATCTGTTTCACAGGAATGGAATGGACTGATCCATCCAGAGCCGCTTCTTGTACTATAGCCCTCATGACATCTTATTCTGTTGGGTTGATGGTGTTGTCCGGCATGGCATATTTAGTTCCTAACTGGAGGATCTTGCAGCTTGTGCTTGCCAGCCCTCTTGTCATTGTCCTGGTATTGTTTTACTGGTCAGCATTCTATATCCAATCATGACTTTTGACTTTTCATTATGTACTTCTTTTACTCTCAGCTTTTCCCTTCATGGGTCGCCATAGCGAATCAGTGGCTTCCAACTAACCCTGTCTTCTGCATCCTTTTCTCTCACACCAACTACCTTCATGTCCTCTTTTACTACATCCATAAACCTCCTCTTTGGTCTTCCTCCAATATATTTACTATCTCTCTTCTGGACATGTCCAACCCATCTCAGTCTGGCCTCTCTGACTTTATCTCCAAAACCTCTAACATGTGGTGTCCCTCTGATGTACTCATTCCTGATCCTATCCTTCCTGGTCACTCCCAGAGAGAACTTCAGCATCTTCATCTCTGCTACCTCCAGCTCTGTCTCCTGTCTTTTCCTCAGTGACACTGTCTCTAGGCCAAACAACATCACTGGTCTCACCACAGTTTTGTACACCTTTCCTTTTATTTTAGCTGAAACTCTTCTATCACACATCACACTGACACTTTTCTCCACCCGTTCCATCCTGCCTGTACACACTTCTTCACCGCTTTTCCACACTCTTCATTGCTCTGGACTGTTGACCCTAAATACTTAAAATCCTCCACCTTCTTGATCTCTTCTCCCTGTAACCACAACATTCCATTATGTACATTTACCTGAACATTGCCAGAAAGGCTAATAATTATTTACTATCATTACCCTGTTTTTAATAGTTTCCTCCCAGAATCAGCTCGCTGGCTCCTTACCCAAGGCAGAAAGGAGGAAGCACTAAAGGTGCTTCAGAGGGCAGCCCAGGTGAATGGGAGGACAATGCCAGAAGATAAGCTGGACAAGGTGAACAGTATTGTACACATTTTCTCAGAGAAATAACGTTTTCTTGTTTGATATGTGTATTTTTTATGAAACATATTCCTTACCCATTCAGTTAGAGATTATGGATACACCTGAAAGAAGAAGCATGTTGGACATCTTCAGACTACCATATCTGAGAAAACGAACCCTCGTAATGGGATTTAACTGGTCTGTCTTCTTTCTATCTAATAACATTTATCTAATTATGTTGTCCATGTCATAGTAATCCATTTCTAGTGCATTTCTGTGTCAGCAACATACAGCACTATAAAGTCAATGAAACCTGAACATGTCTCCTCATTTGTGTTTCCAGGTTTGCATCAAGTATTGTTTATTTTGGACTGAGCCTCAATGTTGGCAGTTTTGGCCTCAATATCTACCTCACACAGTTCATCTTTGGTGTTGTTGAAATCCCTGCAAACTTGGCCAGTTTGGTTCTAATTCAGTATTTGGGAAGGAGAATATCCCAAACAGGCTTCCAAGTTTTTGGGGGAATCGCTTGTCTTGTGGTCCTTGCTATCCCACAAGGTATTGTTGTAGGTATAACATTTGCAATAATTTATTGTTTATTTCAAATGTTTCTGAGATTTAATATTCACCCTCAGATCTTCCAGTGGTGACAACAATCATAGCAGTACTGGGCAAATTTGGAGCCAGTGCTTCTTTCAGCATCGCCTATGTTTATAGTGCAGAATTGTACCCAACTGCTGTGAGGTAAAATCACTTTTTCTTCTGCTGCTCATCATGATCATATTGAGTAAAAAGAGCTTTGAGTATGCTTTAATTCATGTCCACATATTTATCATGTGTATTTATTTATTTTTTGGTCTGCTAAGAGGGTTTTGCAAAAACTACATTAAAGATTTCCAAAAACATTTTTCAAAGCTTGGGGTAACATCCTGCCTTCCCCAGCAAGTATGTTTCATTCTTCGGAGTAGCGGTACCAGCTATTCAAAAATTTTTTTTGTGCATTTTACAATGGGAGAAAGTCACGCAGAATTCATTTCAATTTATCCGGAGCACTGCCGAGGTGCACTTCAGCAAGGCAGTCCCCCAACAACTTGCTCCTTGGGCGCACCACGAAGGAGCTGCCCGCCGCTCTACCATCACCCTCTCTCAGAGTGGAAAAAAATTTCCTATGGGGATGAATAAAGTAAAGATTTATGGACTCACTTTCAGAGAGTGTTGTTTTTGTTTCCAATTGCCACATATGTTACATAAACAAAGCATGCATAATTTACAAGCTCAGCTTCCCCTAAAATCTCAAAAATAAAATGGTCAAATATGTATTATTGTCTTCATATTTCATTGACTAGAAATGTGTTAGAGCATGTTAATATGCAAACAATTAAGTTGACAGTCTCAATTTTATCATCTTTTCGTAGCATCAGTGAATTTGTCTTGAGTAGCAGAGTATCCAGTTACTTCCTTGTGACTGTATGCGTCTCTGGGGGTGAATGGAGCAGTGGGCCGGCCTTGGCTGGCCTGGATGCTGGGCATCCGCACGATGAATAGAGCAGGATTTTACAAGTAAAGTGAAAATATGGCAACAAATTTCTTGGTATTTGCTTGGTGAAATGACATGACTTTTCATTCCTTACTGCAGAGAAAATACATCATATTTTGATGTTTCAGTTCAAAATAATTTCCACATTTGTTCAAATTTACTAGTTTCATTGAACAAATTCATGTTGTTGACTAGGTTGGTAGGCTCTGTTGGTAAAACAGAATCCCAGACAATTTTCTTGAACAGGAACAGAGGGCAGCTTTTACATATACGTAAATAAATTGACACGTTTTACAATATAAGCTTTCCCTCTTTGACAGACCAGCAGCTGCCACTGATGTACAGTATGCGTATACTAATACAGATGAACACTCTTTATATTTCAACTCCTACATTTTACCGTGTCAGCACATTTCCCCCGTGTTCTTGTAAGACATAATATGACTTCAGTCTGAAATGGTTAAAACGATAGCAATTTCAAGAATTGTTTTCATACTTGCACCTGTGTTTACGTGTTGTCTTTCCCCCTGTTTGAATTGTTTTCTATTGTCACATTTAGGACAACTATGTATTAATTGTTTGCTATCCATTATGTTTTATTCCAGGCAGAAAGGTGTGGGCCTAAACTCCATGTGTGCTCGTGTGGCCGGCATCCTTGCTCCACTAATCTGGCTCCTGGAGGTCTTCCATTATGCCATCCCCATGGTGATATATGGCATCATCCCTATTATTGCTGGGGCTCTTTGTCTGCTCTTGCCTGAAACTCTCAATGTTGAACTTCAAGACCATGCAGAGCTGATGTGAGTTGATTATAGATATTTGAAAAGTACATGTAATGAGTGGTAGTGTGTGATAATTACTCAGTGCGGAGAATCAAGATTAATTACAAAATACAACTGGTTGATTAAAAATTCTTGTTGGTAGCACTGTTTTATATAATTGTATTATTTGTCAAAGGATAGGGACATCATCATTTCTGTAATTATACCACTGGTGTTTAGTACTGACTTCACCAGGTCAGCAGTTGAATGGTGACTAGTGTCCTTCGATATTGTATTATCAGAGTTAACTATGTCGTCTTGAACGTCGGTGCTGAAGATACAAAAGATATTGTGGTCAAACCATTTTAGTTGCGATATTTGCATTAAACAAAAGTAGCATTAAGGCAATATGTTGCTTTTCTTTTTTGATTTCAGAAAACCAACGGATGGACCTAAGTGGAGCAGGGATGCTGTTGACCTAATTCTTGAAGAACACAAACTGTAGCCTGAACTGTAATCAACATTATGACAATTTCCAAGTGTCTCATTCTCTTCATTACATTTCTTGTCTCTCTGAAAGCACAAAGCTTAAATGCAAGAAATTAGAAGTATACATTTTAAAAACACAATACGGCACACAATAGTTAATAAACACAAGAAGATAAAGAAGTAAAATAGTCACAAAGATAGTCAGACACAAAACTGATAATAGGCAACACACTGATAAGAAATAAAAATAAACCTCTTACTATAAAATAGAAACAAAAAAGGAAAAGAAAACAAACAACCAAATTCTGTAAAGAAACTACTGCGTTCTTCTCTGGTCACCCCCCCAGCCTCCCTTTCACCCTGGATCTGGAGGTAGACACAGCTTTCCTGACACTCAGGTGGATACTCACCACACAAACACATCATACGGGCAGCTGAATACCTGACTGTGGCACAAAGGAGTTGAGACACTGGCTGGAGGGGGCAGAGCAACCTCTTGTCAGATTGACTAAACACACAAACTTGTCTTGCCGTCACTCAAGCAAATCCCTGAAAATTTTTTATTTTTTTTCCTGAAATGTTTTGCATTGTATTCCAAAAGTGTGAAAGTTTTCCTTTCATTAAAGATGAATAAATGTGTGTTGTTTCTTTCCTGATAATGGATTGTAGGTGAATTTAGATGTCTCCTGTAAGTATTAAATGTCTGCTTGAATATTTTTAATGAGGCACCATATAATTGCAAATTAATTAGATAACTGATAGTGTAGATTAACATTTTCTGTTCCTTGTAGCTCACTATATAGTTTTGCTTTGTGTTTTGTGGCTGGCAATAAAATATTGCTGCTCTTCCGTTTTACAACATAAGCCCAAAGGTATCTTTAGTCATGAAAGATATTCTTGACTTGCCCTGGGTTAAAGATTGATAAACAAGATCATATATTTTGATGAGAAAGCACTGCAAACTCAGTGTCATGTCAATATGAGCAGCTTTGGACAAGTTCTGAAGGAGATTGGGGAGTTCGGTCTGTTTCAGAAGCGGCTATTAATTGCATCATGTGTCCCAAGCATGTTGTGTGCTTTTGTTACATTTGGTGATATTTTTACTGGTATGAGTTTCCCTCATCACTGCAACACTGACTGGATTTTGGGGCGCGGCCCCAACCTGACAGAAGAGGAACAGAAAAATCTCACCCTACCAGTGAATGAAGATGGAAGTTTTGAAAGCTGTAAAATGTTCACACCTGTGGATTGGGATCTGGAAACCATTGAAGCGTATGGAATTAACAGTACAACTGGATGCACAGATGGATGGGACTATGATACGCTGAAAGATGGTTCAAGCACTCTGACAGAGGTAAATAAAAAATATTCATGTAATAATCAGATTGTGTAATAGATAGACCACACAATCGAAGTCGTCACTTTGAAGTATTTCTATTTTTTTTCTCTCTCTGTCCTGTTCTCAGTTTGATCTAGTGTGTGACAAAAATGTCTTCATTCGAGCATCACAGTCTGTCTACATGGCAGGTTTTTTATTTGGAGCACTAACATTTGGGGCAATTTCCGACAGGTATCGACCGTCCATTCCCATGTCATGTGTTGTCTTCATAATGTTCATTATCGTTATTCTGCATCAAACCTATAAAAAGGTTATAGTTTTAGAGCAATAAGTAAGAAAAGAAATGTTAAATAGGATACACAGAGAGATCCGATTATCGTTCTGTGGTATCGACCATCCACTCCCATGTAATGTGTTCCTTGGTAATGTTCTTTATCATTATTGTCAAATGATAGTTTTGATAACAATATGTAAGAAAATGAATGTTAAAAATGAACACTTTCAGATTTGAGATACACAGAGATCCAATTATCACTGTATGAATTTAAGCTCCTCTTCTTTCAATTTAGGTTTGGTCGCCGTCGTGGGGTCCTGCTGGCACTCTTCCTCCAACTGTTGTTTAGTCTGGCCGTTGCTTTCTCACCCAATATCTATGTGTATACAGTTTTCAGATTTTTCTGTGGGTTAGCAGTTGCTGCCATTGTTATGATTTTAACTGTGATTGGTAGGTCAAAATGTTCATTATTATTGTTGCTGTTAAGTACTTTGAACTTCATTTGCATGAGATGTCAAGTTGGTGTAGATTGGCTAAATTATTGTTGTATACTTTAATTGTAAAGGTAGACAATGTGTGTGTGTGTGTGTGTGTGTGTGTGTGTGTGTGTGTGTGTGTGTGTGTGTGTGTGTGTGTGTGTGTGTGTGTGTGTTTGCGTGTGTGTGTGTGTGTGTGTGTGTGTAGTTTCATGCTCAACATGTGAAACACATTCCTGTTTCCAGGAATGGAATGGAACGATCCATCCAAAGCTGGTTCTTGTACGATAGCCCTCATGATATCCTATTCTGTTGGGTTGATGGTGTTGTGCGGCATCGCATATTTAATTCCCAACTGGAGGACCTTGCAGCTTGTGCTTGCCAGCCCTTTTTTTGTGGTCCTGGTATTGTTTTACTGGTCAGCAGCCTACCCCATCATGATACTTGACATGCCATCATGTACAGTTAACCAAAATATTGACAGAAGGGCTGATATTTCTGATATTTATTCATTATCATTACCCTGTTTTAATAGTTTCCTCCCAGAATCAGCTCGCTGGCTCCTTACCCAAGGCAGAAAAGAGGAAGCACTAAAGTTGCTTCAGAGGGCAGCCCAGATGAATGGGAGGACAATACCAGAAGATAAGCTAGACAAGGTGAACAGTATTGTTCACAATTTCTCAAGGAAATAATCTTTTTTTGATATGTGTATGTGTGATGAAACATATTCCTTACCTGTTCAGTTAGAGATTAAGGATTCACCTGAAAGAAGAAACATGTTGGACATCTTCAGAATACCATATCTGAGAAAACGAACCCTCATACTGGGATGCATCTGGTGTGTCTTCTTTCTAAGGCTCGGTGATATTGTCAATGGCGTAATAAACCATTACTAATGCATTTCTGTGTCAAAAATAAACACCACTATAAATTTAATGAAACCTGAATATGTCTCCTCATCTGTGTTTCCAGGTTTGCGTCAAGTCTTGTGTATTATGGGCTGAGCATCAATGTTGGCAATTTTGGCCTCAATATCTACCTCACACAGTTCATCTTTGGTATTGTTGAAATCCCTGCGAACTTAAGCGGCTTGTTTCTAATTCAGGTTTCGGGAAGGAGAATAACCCAAGCAGGTTTCGAAGTTTTTGCGGGCATTGCTTGTCTTGTGATCCTTGCAATCCCAAAAGGTATGGCTGTAGGTATAACATTTGCCATAATTCATTTTTTATTAAACTTGTTTCTGAAATGTATTCTTAATCCATCAGATCTTCCAGTGGTGACAACAACCATAGCAGTACTGGGCAAATTTGGAGCCACTGCCTCTTTCAACATCGCCTTTGTTTACAGTGCAGAATTGTACCCAACTGTTGTAAGGTAATGTCATTTTTTCTTCTCCTGCTCATTATGATCAAATTGAAATAAAAAGAGCCTAGATTATGCTTTCATTCATATCCACATACAGTGGTACCTCTACTTACGAAATAAATTGGTTCTGGAAGAAATTTTGTAAGTAGAAAATTCGTAAGTAGAGACGCGTTTTCCATGCAAATGCCCTAATCCGTTCCAAGCCCACAAAATTCAGACATAAATGTTTTATAAAGCATAAAAATGTATCAAAACATGTAACAAGGGGGGACGACACCTTGCTCAAGGGCGCCTCGGCAGTGCTCCGGAGGTGAGCTGACACCTCCCACTGTCAGCTCACCTCCGGGTGTCACTTTTGGGCGGGAGCGGGAATCGAACCGCCGATCTCAGAACATTGGACGACCCGCTCTGCCGCCCACGTCTGTACTTTGCTCTGAGTGTCAAGGAAACTTTTATGGACTTACCTATTAGAGAGTGTTGCTTTTGTTGATGTTTAAAATTTAATTCCCAAATTTGACTGTGTCAGCATTTCCCCCGGGTTCTTGTAAGACATGATATCACTTTGCTCTAAAATGGTTGAAACGATTTCAAGAATTGTTTTCACACTCACACTTGCACTCTCTCTGTTGTCTTTTACCCTCTTAGAATTTTTTTTTAATTTTTATATACATATTATACATTTTACATTAATTACAATTAATTACAATTATACATTAATCTTTTACAATCCATTATGTTTTATTCTAGGCAGAAAGGTGTGGGCCTAAACTCCATGTGTGCTCGTGTGGCCGGCATCCTTGCTCCACTAATCTGGCTCCTGGAGGTCTTCCATTATGCCATCCCCATGGTGATATATGGCATCATCCCTATTATTGCTGGGGCTCTTTGTCTGCTCTTGCCTGAAACTCTCAATGTTGAACTTCAAGACCATGCAGAGCTGATGTGAGTTGATTATAGATATTTGAAAAGTACATGTAATGAGTGGTAGTGTGTGATAATTGCTCAGTGCGGAGAATCAAGATTAATTACAAAATACAACTGGTTGATTAAAAATTCTTGTTGGTAGCACTGTTTTATATAATTGTATTATTTGTCAAAGGATAGGGACATCATCATTTCTGTAATTATACCACTGGTGTTTAGTACTGACTTCACCAGGTCAGCAGTTGAATGGTGACTAGTGTCCTTCGATATTGTATTATCAGAGTTAACTATGTCGTCTTGAACATCGGTGCTGAAGATACAAAAGATATTGTGGTCAAACCATTTTAGTTGCGATATTTGCATTAAACAAAAGTAGCATTAAGGCAATATGTTGCTTTTCTTTTTTGATTTCAGAAAACCAACGGATGGACCTAAGTGGAGCAGGGATGCTGTTGACCTAATTCTTGAAGAACACAAACTGTAGCCTGAACTGTAATCAACATTATGACAATTTCCAAGTGTCTCATTCTCTTCATTACATTTCTTGTCTCTCTGAAAGCACAAAGCTTAAATGCAAGAAATTAGAAGTATACATTTTAAAAACACAAAACGGCACACAATAGTTAATAAACACAAGAAGATAAAGAAGTAAAATAGTCACAAAGATAGTCAGACACAAAACTGATAATAGGCAACACACTGATAAGAAATAAAAATAAACCTCTTACTATAAAATAGAAACAAAAAAGGAAAAGAAAACAAACAACCAAATTCTGTAAAGAAACTACTGCGTTCTTCTCTGGTCACCCCCCCAGCCTCCCTTTCACCCTGGATCTGGAGGTAGACACAGCTTTCCTGACACTCAGGTGGATACTCACCACACAAACACATCATACGGGCAGCTGAATACCTGGCTGTGGCACAAAGGAGTTGAGACACTGGCTGGAGGGGGCAGAGCAACCTCTTGTCAGATTGACTAAACACACAAACTTGTCTTGCCGTCACTCAAGCAAATCCCTGAAAATTTTTTATTTTTTTTCCTGAAATGTTTTGCATTGTATTCCAAAAGTGTGAAAGTTTTCCTTTCATTAAAGATGAATAAATGTGTGTTGTTTCTTTCCTGATAATGGATTGTAGGTGAATTTAGATGTCTCCTGTAAGTATTAAATGTCTGCTTGAATATTTTTAATGAGGCACCATATAATTGCAAATTAATTAGATAACTGATAGTGTAGATTAACATTTTCTGTTCCTTGTAGCTCACTATATAGTTTTGCTTTGTGTTTTGTGGCTGGCAATAAAATATTGCTGCTCTTCCGTTTTACAACATAAGCCCAAAGGTATCTTTAGTCATGAAAGATATTCTTGACTTGCCCTGGGTTAAAGATTGATAAACAAGATCATATATTTTGATTTGAAAGCACTGCAAACTCAGTGTCATGTCAATATGAGCAGCTTTGGACAAGTTCTGAAGGAGATTGGGGAGTTCGGTCTGTTTCAGAAGCGGCTATTAATTGCATCATGTGTCCCTGGCATGTTGTGTGCTTTTGTTACATTTGGTGATATTTTTACTGGTATGACTTTCCCTCATCACTGCAACACTGACTGGATTTTGGGGCGCGGACCCAACCTGACAGAAGAGGAACAGAAAAATCTCACCCTACCAGTGAACGAAGATGGAAGTTTTGAAAGCTGTAAAATGTTCACACCTGTGGATTGGGATCTGGAAACCATTAAAGCGTACGGAATTAACAGTACAACTGGATGCACAGATGGATGGGACTATGATACGCTGAAAGATGGTTCAAGCACTCTGACAGAGGTAAAATAAAATATTCATGTAATAATCAGATTAAAGTCGTCACTTTGAAGTATTTCTATTTTTTTTCTCTCTCTGTCCTGTTCTCAGTTTGATCTAGTGTGTGACAAAAATGTCTTCATTCGAGCATCACAGTCTGTCTACATGGCAGGTTTTTCATTTGGAGCACTAACATTCGGGGCAATTTCCGACAGGTATCGACCGTCCATTCCCATGTCATGTGTTGTCTTCATAATGTTCATTATCTTTATTCTGCATCAAACCTATAAAAAGGTTATAGTTTTAGAGCAATAAGTAAGAAAAGAAATGTTAAATAGGATACACAGAGAGATCCGATTATCGTTCTGTGGTATCGACCATCCACTCCCATGTAATGTGTTCCTTGGTAATGTTCTTTATCATTATTGTCAAATGATAGTTTTGATAACAATATGTAAGAACATGAATGTTAAAAATGAACACTTTCAGATTTGAGATACACAGAGATCCAATTATCACTGTATGAATTTAAGCTCCTCTTCTTTCAATTTAGGTTTGGTCGCCGTCGTGGGGTCCTGCTGGCACTCTTCCTCCAACTGTTGTTTAGTCTGGCCGTTGCTTTCTCACCCAATATCTATGTGTATACAGTTTTCAGATTTTTCTGTGGGTTAGCAGTTGCTTCCATTGTTATGATTTTAACTGTGATTGGTAGGTCAAAATGTTCATTATTATTGTTGCTGTTAAGTACTTTGAACTTCATTTGCATGAGATGTCAAGTTGATGTAGATTGGCTAAATTATTGTTGTATACTTTAATTGTAAAGGTAGACAATGTGTGTGTGTGTGTGTGTGTGTGTGCGTGCGTGCGTGCGTGCGTGCGTGCGTGCGTGCGTGCGTGCGTGCGTGCGTGCGTGTGTGTGTGTAGTTTCATGCTCAACATGTGAAACACATTCCTGTTTCCAGGAATGGAATGGAACGATCCATCCAAAGCTGGTTCTTGTACAATAGCCCTCATGATATCCTATTCTGTTGGGTTGATGGTGTTGTGCGGCATCGCATATTTAATTCCCAACTGGAGGACCTTGCAGCTTGTGCTTGCCAGCCCTTTTTTTGTGGTCCTGGTATTGTTTTACTGGTCAGCAGCCTACCCCATCATGATACTTGATATTCCATCATGTATTAACCAAAATATTGACAGAAGGGCTGATATTTATTCATTATCATTACCCTGTTTTAATAGTTTCCTCCCAGAATCAGCTCGCTGGCTCCTTACCCAAGGCAGAAAAGAGGAAGCACTAAAGTTGCTTCAGAGGGCAGCCCAGATTAATGGGAGGACAATACCAGAAGATAATCTAGACAAGGTGAACAGTATTGTTCACAATTTCTCAAGGAAATAATCTTTTTTTGATATGTGTATGTGTGATGAAACCTATTCCTTACCTGTTCAGTTAGAGATTACGGATTCACCTGAAAGAAGAAACATGTTGGACATCTTCAGAATACCATATCTGAGAAAACGAACCCTCATACTGGGATGCATCTGGTGTGTCTTCTTTCTAAGGCTCGGTGATATTGTCAATGGCGTAATAAACCATTACTAATGCATTTCTGTGTCAAAAATAAACACCACTATAAATTTAATGAAACCTGAATATGTCTCCTCATCTGTGTTTCCAGGTTTGCGTCAAGTCTTGTGTATTATGGGCTGAGCATCAATGTTGGCAATTTTGGCCTCAATATCTACCTCACACAGTTCACCTTTAGTGTTGTTGAAATCCCTGCGAACTTAAGCGGCTTGTTTCTAATTCAGGTTTTGGGAAGGAGAATAACCCAAGCAGGTTTCGAAGTTTTTGCGGGCATTGCTTGTCTTGTGATCCTTGCAATCCCAAAAGGTATGGCTGTAGGTATAACATTTGCCATAATTCATTTTTTATTAAACTTGTTTCTGAAATGTATTATTAATCCATCAGATCTTCCAGTGGTGACAACGACCATAGCAGTACTGGGCAAATTTGGAGCCACTGCCTCTTTCAGCATCGCCTTTGTTTACAGTGCAGAATTGTACCCAACTGTTGTAAGGTAATGTCATTCTTTTTTCTTCTGCTCATTATGATCATATTGAAATAAAAAGAGCCTAGATTATGCTTTCATTCATATCCACATACAGTGGTACCTCTACTTACGAAATAAATTGGTTCTGGAAGAAATTTCGTAAGTAGAAAATTCGTAAGTAGAGACGCGTTTTCCATGCAAATGCCCTAATCCGTTCCAAGCCCACAAAATTCAGACATAAATGTTTTATAAAGCATAAAAATGTATCAAAACATGTAACAAGGGGGGACGGCACCTTGCTCAAGGGCGCCTCGGCAGTGCTCCGGAGGTGAGCTGACACCTCCCACTGTCAGCTCACCTCCGGGTGTCACTTTTGGGTGGGAGCGGGAATTGAACCGCCGATCTCAGAACATTGGACGACCCGCTCTGCCGCCCACGTCTGTACTTTGCTCTGAGTGTCAAGGAAACTTTTATGGACTTACCTATTAGAGAGTGTTGCTTTTGTTGATGTTTAAAATTTAATTCCCAAATTTGACTGTGTCAGCATTTCCCCCGGGTTCTTGTAAGACATGATATCACTTTGCTCTAAAATGGTTGAAACGATTTCAAGAATTGTTTTCACACTCACACTTGCACTCTCTCTGTTGTCTTTTACCCTCTTTGAATTGTTTTTCTATTTTTATATACATATTATACATTTTACATTAATTACAATTAATTACAATTATACATTAATCATTTACAATCCATTATGTTTTATTCTAGGCAGAAAGGTGTGGGCCTAAACTCCATGTGTGCTCGTGTGGCCGGCATCCTCGCTCCACTAATCTGGCTCCTGGAGGTCTTCCATTATGCCATCCCCATGGTGATATATGGCATCATCCCTATTATTGCTGGGGCTCTTTGTCTGCTCTTGCCTGAAACTCTCAATGTTGAACTTCAAGACCATGCAGAGCTGATGTGAGTTGATTATAGATATTTGAAAAGTACGTGTAATGAGTGGTAGTGTGTGATGATTACTCAGTGTGGAAAATCAAGATTAATTATTCTTGATTAAAAATTCTTGTTGGCAGCCCTTTTTTATATAATTGTATTAATTGTCAAAGGATAGGAACATCGCCATTCCTCTAATTGTGCCACTGATGTTTAGTATTGACTTCACTGGGTCAGCAGTTGAATTTTGACTAGTATACTTCAACATTGTATTTTCAGAGTTGACCATTTTGTCTTGAGCGTTGGTGATGAAGATAGATAAAATATTGGGGACAAGCGTTTTAAATTGTTATATCTGCATTAATCAAAAATTAGAGTATTAAGGTAATATGTTGCTTTTCTTTGTTTAATTTTAGGAATCCAATGGATGGACCTAAGTGGAGCAGGAACTCCACTGAGCTAATTCTTGAAGAACATAAATGTTAGCCTACAATGTAATCAGCATCATCACAAAGTCCCAGTGTCTCATTCTTGTAACTGAATACAATTGTTTGTCTGCATGCAAAAAGCCTAAATGCAAGAAATTAGATGACAAATTAAAAAAACAATAATACAAAACACAGCACTCAAAAATCCATAAACACAAGACAATAAAGAAGTAAAATGGTCGCAAAACAGTCAAGCACAAAATAAAGAATAAGCAACCCACTAATAAATAATAAAAATAGACCTCATACAGTAAAATAGAAACAAAAAAGCAAAAGAAACCAAAAAACAAAACGACTGCGTTCTTCCCTGGTCAGCTCTTCAGCCGCCTCTTCCCCCTGGATCTGGAGGTAGACACGGCATTCCTAATTCTTGGATGGATGCTCACCACTCAAACACATGCCTGAAAAATGTTTATTTATTTTCCTGAAATGTTTTGAAGTATATTCCAAATTGCTAAATCTTTCCTCTCATTAAATAAGAATAAATCTGGGTTCTTTCTTTTCTTACAGTGTATTTTAGGTTTCTCCTATAAGTACTGATGGTCTGCTTTAATATTTTTAATGAGGCACTACTGTATATTGTGCTATATATGTAAAATAATCAGAGTGCATGTAATGACCGGTAGTGTATGATGATAACTCAGTGTGAAGAATCAAGATTAATTACCACTTAAGTACATGATTAAAAATTATTTTTTGGTCACACTGTTTTATAGAATTGTATTAATTGTCAAAGGATAGGGACATTGTCATTCCTCCATTCATGCCACTGGTGTTTAGTATTGACTTCACCCTGTCAGCAGTTGAATTTTGACTAGTGTCATTTGATATTGTATTATCAGAGTTAACCATGCTGTGTTCGGTGCGGAAGATACAAAAAATTTTGAGGTCAAATGCTTTGAGTTTTTATATTTGCACTGAATAGAAATTAGAGCATAAAGGAAATAAATTGCTTCTGTTTTTTTATTTTTAATTTAAGAAAGCAATGGATGGACCTACAGTAAATGTAGCAGGAACCCTTTCGAGTTAATTCTTGAAGAGCACCAACTATAGCCTACACTGTAATCAGCATCATGACAATTTCAAAGTGTGTCATTCTTGTAACTGAATATCATTTGTAAGGTTTTTTTCCCTTTACTCCGCATTAAAACAGCGATGTCTTCCTCAAGATCAAAAAATCATTTGAGGACTTTGCTCCTAATCAGCCACCGTACATCTGTGTGGTATGGCACGTCTCCGTGCTCCAAGTCCATCTCCTGCAACAACAGTTCGAACTGGTGGTGATTTAGGGTGCGCGCACAAATTAAGTTCACTGTTTTCACTATATCATCCATCCCCAGCACCTTCCCACACAACACATCTCAATTGATAATGCAATAGTACATTTCCAGAGGCATGTGGCTGTTACTTTTTTATATTTTCTCCTCGATGAGTCCAACCAAGTCGGCTTTTTCTCCATACATTGCAGGTGCAACATCTGTCGTTAATCTCACTAATTTTTCCAAGAGTGATGCATTTTTACTCATGACCTTACAGCTCCTCAGTGACAGAAAGATCTGACTTCACGCCTCTAGAAAAAGTGGGTAGCAGCATGGGCGATTTCTTTAGCCACAATAAACCTAGCTTTGTCTTCTGCTTTATTTTTTGTCAAAGCTTTCTTTAACATATCCTGCTGTGACCACAGTTTTCCTTTTAATACTTTCACAATTTGCTGTTTTTCTTTAAGGCTCACATTAGCATACTTAGCTCCGCATTTGGTGTCAAAATGCCAACAATCTTGTATCCTTTGACAACCGACACTGCCTCACAACACGAAAGACAAACCACATTCTCTCCTTGAAGCATAAACACGTATACATTTTCCCACTTTTCTTGCAAAATCGTTCCATCTGAATACATTTTTCTCTTTATGGACATTTTGGGATCATTGTCCATCTTTTGTGCCCGGGGATTCCCCTGTCTCACGCCCTAAGCCAGCTGGGATACGCTCCAGCTCCCCGTGACCCGCGACGGTGGATAAAGTGATGAAGGAAAATGGATGGATGAATAGTTTATGGTCAATGCACCCTTTTGACTTATTAGTAGATAATCAGACCTTTTAAGGTCTTGCGGGGAACATAAAATTATGTGGTGGGCCACATTATGCCCACGGTCCATGAGTTAGACACGTGGTGTAGATTAACATCTTCTCTCTCCTATAGCTCATTATATTTACTTGGTGTTTTATGGCCGGCAATAAAATATTGCTGGTGGTCCCTATTACAACATAAGCCCGAAGGTATTTTTCTTCGTGAATGGCACTCTTGATTTGTCCTGGGTTAATGATTGATCAGCAATATCATATCTGTCTATATACATTAACAGTATAAGGTTAAGGTTATTCTATATCTCGCTCTGCACTTTGATTTGAAAGCACTGCAAACTCAGTGTCATGTCAATATGAGCAGCTTTGGACAAGTTCTAAAGGACATTGGGGAGTTCGGTTTGTTTCAGAAGTGTTTCTTAATTGCATCATGTGTCCCTGGCATGTTGTGTGCTTTTGTTACATTTGGTGAGATATTTACAGGTATGAGCTTCCCTCATCACTGCAACACTGACTGGATTTTGGAGCGTGGACCCAACCTGACAGGGGAGGAACAGAAAAATCTCACCCTCCCACTGAATGAAGATGGAAGTTTTGAAAGCTGTAAAATGTTCACACCTGTGGATTGGGATCTGGAAACCATTGAAGCGTATGGAATTAACAGTACAACTGGATGCACAGATGGATGGGACTATGATACGCTGAAAGATGGTTCAAGCACTCTGACAGAGGTAAAAAAAAATATTCATGCAATAATCAGATTGTATGATAGATAGACCACAGCATCAAACTCCTCAAACTGGCATTTGGCTTATTTAATTTTCACCCTGTCCTGTTTTCAGTTTGATCTAGTGTGTGACAAAAATGGTTTGATTCAAGCATCACAGTCTGTCTACATGGCAGGTTTTTTATTGGGAGCACCAATATTTGGGGCAATTTCTGACAGGTATCGACCGTCCACTCCCATGTCATGTGTTGCTTGGTAACGTTCTTTATTATTATTGTCAAATGATAGTTTTGATAACAATATGTAAGAAAATAAATGTTAATAAGTAAGTAAGAAATAAATAAGAAAATAAAGTTAAAAATGAATATTTTCAGATTTGAGATACAAAGAGATCCCATCATCACTGTATGAATTTAAGAAAGGCCCTGTTCTTTTTTCAATTTAGGTTTGGTCGACGTTGTGGGATCCTGCTGTCACTCTTCCTCCAACTGTTGTTTGGTGTGGCCGTTGCTTTCTCACCAAACATCTATGTTTATATGGTCCTCAGATTTTTCTGCGGGATTTCAGTTGCTGCCATTGTAATGACTTTAACTGTGATTGGTAGGTCAAAAAGTTTAATATTATTATTGTTGTTTTTTCTGTCAAGTAATTTGAACTCCATTTTCATGAGATCTGCAAGTCGACCCTTCTTCTTCCTCTTCTACTTCTCAATATTTTTATTATTATTCTTATAATTTTTGTTGCTGTTGTTGTTATCATTATTATCTTTATTATATTTACTATATGTTTGATAGTTATACAGCGGTTTTTGATTTTTGAATAATCTCATGCAGTGTCAGCAAAATCAATATACTTTCAAGAAGGACCTCTGTTAAAACCCTCTATAAAGTGGGCTTATAACACATGAAAAATTAGGAATGGCAAAAAGTAAGCAGCATGAAAAATATAGGACTGATTTGTTGCAGATTGGCCACATACTTATTGTATAGTTAAATTATTAACGTGTACAATATATTTTATATAGTTGCTGGGCTACACACTCAACGTGTGAAACACATTCCTGTTTCACAGGAATAGAATGGACTGATCCTTCGAGAGCTGCTTCTTGTACAATAGTCATCATGGCATCCTATTCTGTTGGGCTGATCGTGTTGTCCGGCATCGCATATTTAGTTCCCAACTGGAGGATCTTGCAGCTTGTTCTCTCCAGCCCTTTTATTGTTGTCCTGATATTTTTTTACTGGTCAGAAGCCTATATTACTTCATGATACTTGACATTCCATTATGTACAATTAAACAAAAATATTTCCAGAAGGGCTGATTTATTATACTTTTGTATTATCGTGTTTTTAATAGTTTCCTCCCAGAATCAGCTCGCTGGCTCCTTACCCAAGGCAGAAAGGAGGAAGCACTAAAGTTGCTTCAGAGGGCAGCCCAGATGAATGGGAGGACAATTCCAGAAGATAATCTAGACAAGGTGAACAGTATTGTTCACAATTTCTCAAAGAAATAACCTTAATCTTTGTCTGAGATGTGTATGTTTGATGAAACCTATTCCTTACCTGTTCAGTTAGAGATTACGGATTCACCTGAAAGAAGAAACATGTTGGACATCTTCAGAATACCATATCTGAGAAAACGAAACCTCATAATGGGATGCATCTGGTGTGTCTTCTTTTTAAGGCTTAATGATATTGTCAGTGACATACCTATAATAACCCATTCCTAGTGCATTTCTGTGTCAGAAGCATACATCACTATAAATTTAATGAAACCTGAATATGTCTCCTCATCTGTGTTTCCAGGTTTGCGTCAAGTCTTGTGTATTATGGGCTGAGCATCAATGTTGGCAATTTTGGCCTCAATATCTACCTCACACAGTTCACCTTTGGTGTTATTGAAATGCCTGCAAACTTTAGCAGTTTGGTTCTAATTCAGTATTTGGGAAGGAGAATATCCCAAGCAGGCTTCGAAGTTTTTGCAGGCATTGCTTGCCTTGTCATCCTTGCTATTCCAACAGGTATTGCTGAAGGAATATCATTTGCAATAATTTATTGTTGTTTCACATGTTTCTGAAATATATTATCAATCCAACAGATCTTCCAGTGGTGACAACGACCATAGCAGTACTCGGTAAATTTTGCTCTACCGCCTCTTTCAACATCGCCTTTGTTTACAGTGCAGAATTGTACCCAACTGTTGTAAGGTAATGTCATTTTTTCTTCTGCTGCTTATTATATCGGGGTTAAAAAAAAAGCATAGATTATACTTTCGTGAATGTCGATGTATTTACTCTGTGTGTTCGCTGTATTTCTGCTGTTACTCTTACATATTACACCTTTATGGTCAGATAATGCACAATCGATTTAATTATTCATCGAGTAAGGTCTAAATTATCACAGCCAGTACCCTCCACCTGCCCCTCCTCACCTATTTGTCAGCCACTCACTCCTTATCAGAATAAACTCCGCTCACCTGTTCCTACTACTGCCAATGCTTTTCATTAAACCCCCAATTTATACTGGTCCTCAACACCCATGGCCTGCCAGATTTCTATTTGTCATTTGTGCAACACTTTCCAGGGTTTTGATTGCCTTCCAGGTTCTGACCCTGCCTCTTTCTGATTCCAATTCTGCTGCTGACAACCTTTTCCAGTCCCTCAAGGCTTGATCCACATCTGCTCCCATCTTCTAAATGCTTGACCTGGAGGAGCAACTCATGATTGAGGAGGATACTTCCTACATGAGAGTGTGAGCAGTCCTCTTACTGGGGCTGCAAAGGATTAAATGCTTCACTCCTGTACGTTCTTCTCCTCGATAACTAGCTCTGGACAAAAGTAAATAGGACATTGGAAATGAAGAGCTCTTGTGCATTTGTTTCGAGGGGACCAACCAGCCAACCTTCATCTGACCAAAACTTCGAGTATATCCAATTTGCCAAAAGGTTGAATTCCCATCAGAGCTGTTTGTCCCTCTTTCTCACCCATTTCAACTTTTCTCTCTCTTAGTATCCTGGATCCCAAAACATGAAGTCTGATGCTCTGTTCTGGCAATTCCTTCAGGGTGAGGAAACCTCTGCCAGCCTCTACATGACCATCCTGCTCTCCTACCCGGTCCCTCCTCTCTCCTAAAACATCAAGGAGTTAAAGCTGCCCTGGAGCATCATCGAAGACCCAGTGTCTGAACTCCAGACATCTATTAATTCCAGCTGCTCTGTACTATGGTCCTCTCCAGTGAGCACACGACTCCAGACGTAGCTGTCACCATGAAATTCACCATTGCAAGGATGTGATTCTGTGGAGGTTCTGATGGCCCATGCTGGAGGAGGACACTCGTGAGTTCTTGGTGCCTACCCTGTCTTCAGCCCTCCCATTGGATCCCTACTAGCCTTCTCCAGCCCTTGCCTGAGCTCCTCTTGACACTTTGTCACCAGACTGCCACTGTCCAATGGCCACACTGTCATTCTCACCGTGGTGTGCAGGTTTAGCAAGTTGGCCCAATTTGTACCTCTGCCTATCCTCCCCTTGACCAAGGAGACTACTGAACGAGTTTTGCTACATGTTGCATAGCTTCCCTGTCAAAGTGATTCCATGAGAACTGCAGTTGACCTCAATCTTCTGGAAGGACTTATTCAAGTCTGCATGGACCACTGTAAGTCTATCATCAGGTGTCCACCCACAGTAGAACGGGCAAATGGAGGGGATGAACAGGAAATGGAGATGGTTCCTTGTGTTAGGGTCTCACCTCTTTTTCTGGTCCCAGCAGCTTGAGTGGGTAGAGTATGCCCACAGTAAATTGACCAACTCTACCACAGGACTCTTCCTCATTCAGCGTGCCTACAGGCTCCAAAGTCCCCTCTCTTGGGTGTTTGAGAAAAAGGTTTCCTGCCCATCAATCCATACTTTCACCCACCACTGCCGCAGACAAGCCAGGGCCTCCCTTTTTTACGCTGTCAGAGCCTACACTCTCCGCATATCCTTCCTCATTTGTTTGTTAACCACTCTCTCCTCATCAGAACAAATTCCACTCATCTATTACTAAAGCTCCTTCAGTTTTTCAATTAAACACGGATTTATACTGCTCACCAACATGCATCCATTCCATTTTGTTCACTTTCATTCATGCAAGAATGACCCTACCTGCTTCTGATTGCACCTGCCATTCCCTTTCCAAAAATGCTAGTTTTGCATCCAATTACCACACACAGACACACCTTTTTATTCAGGCCTTTCACTAAAATTTCAAGCCCTTCTTAAGATGATGTTAATCTTAAAAAGTCTTCTGTATTTATTTTATTACTGGTATTGTATCTATTATATTTCATTTTCTAATCTTGCATATTTTATATTTGTACTATATCTATTTCATTATAATTATTCTTTTAGTCCTATTTTACGCTTGTAGTCTTTAGCTTTTACTCCAGTATTTCCTAAGGGGGGGGGGTTCTCCACACTGGGGGCTGCTGATGGGGGTCCTTGGGTTCCTATGGCCCAACTGGCTGGGGGTTCGTCCTTTATGTTTGGGATTTCACTGCCTCAGAGTCCGGGGCCTGGATGTTAGTCCCCCCGTAGGCACGGCCTGTGGTTCCTCCTAGTGTGGATGTCCCCAAAGGTGGCCTTGATTCTCGGTTCCATGCCACGGCATTTCACTGTATTGTGTGTGATTGTCTGTGTGTGTGTGTGTGTGTGTGTGTGTGTGTGTGTGTGTGTGTGTGTGTGTGTGTGTGTGTGTGTGTGTGTCTGTGCGTGTGTGCGTGCGTGTGTGTGTGTTCATGCATGCGTGCCTGCGTGTGTCTTGAAGGAGGGTGTTAGTGAGGGGATTTATTTGTGATAATTTTTCTTTCTGCAATTGTGTTTCTTGTTTTTATTTCTGTAAACCACTTTGCGTTGCATTTTCTTGCATGACAAATGGATTATAAATAAAGTTATTTGATGTGATTTGACTCTGCAGGACCAAATCTCTGTTTTCTATTTCTCATATACATGACAATTATATATTGAATGTTTTCTATCCATTGTATTTTATTCCAGGCAGAAAGGTGTGGGCCTAAACTCCATGTGTGCTAATGTGGCGGGCATTGTTGCCCCACTAATCTGGCTCCTAGAGGTCTTCCATTATGCCATCCCCATGGTGATATATGGCATCATCCCTATTATTGCTGGGGCTCTTTGTCTGCTCTTGCCTGAAACTCTCAATGTTGAACTTCAAGACCATGCAGAGCTGATGTGAGTTGATTATAGATATTTAAAAAGTACAAGTAATGAGTGGTAGTGTGTGATAATTACTCAGTGTGGACAATCAGGATAAATTATAAGTACAACTGGGTGATTAAAATTCTTCTAGGTATCCCTTTTTTATATTATTGTATTAATTGTCAAAGGACAGGGACATCGTCATTCCTCTGATTATGCTACTGGTGTTTAGTATTGACTTCACCAGGTCAGCAGTTGAATTTTTACTAGTGTCCTTCAATACTGTATTAGTAGTGTTGACCATGCCGTCTTGAACATCCATACTGAAGATAAAAATATATACTGTATATTGTAGTCAAACCCTTTGAATTGTTATATGTGCACTAAACAAAAATTAACTATTGCGTTAATACTGTACTTTCTTTTGTTTTTTTGATTTTAGGAAACCAACGGATGGGAAAAGCCGAAAGGAGAAGAACGGATGGAACAGGAACCCTGTCAAGCTAATTCTTGAAGAGCACAAACTGTAGCCTACACTGTAATCAGCATCATGACAATTTCAAAGTGTCTCATTTGTGTAACTGAATATCATTGTCTGTATGAATGTACATAGCAAGAAACTACGTGGCAAATTTGAAAATAAAACAAAAACACAGCACACAAGCGTAAACACAAGAAGAAGAAGAAGTCAAATGACCACAACAACAGTCCATTAACACAAAAAAGAAAACAAGCCAATAAAATGCTAAGCAATAAAAATAAACCTTGTTTCATAAAATTGGAACAAACAATAAGATTCAGTATAGAAACGATTGCGTTCTTCTCTGGTCGTCTCCCCAGCCTCCCTTTCACCCTGGATCTGGAGGTAGACACAGCTTTCCTAATACTCAGGTGAATGCTCACCACACAAACACATCATTCGGGCACCTGAATACCTGGCTGTGGCACAAAGGAATTGAGACACTGGCTGGAGGGGGCAGAGCAACCTTTTGTCTGATGGACTAAACACAAAAATCTGTCTTGCCATCACTCAAATATTGACCATCTCTACCACCTCCATGCACTGTCTCTCAACCCCATCAGATCTTAAAACTAGAACTGGTGTTGTCCCCAAAATGGATGTGATCAGAATCTGGTCAAGTACAGCAAATTCTATCATAATGGTTCAAAAAGAAACTTGGCTTCATAAATTGATAACAGATGATTTATTGAGCCACCGTGTGCTAGAAACACAAAAATTTCAAAGGCAAATCATTCTTAGGAGGCTGTTAAAATTTTTTGAAATGCAGGCATTCCTGAATGATTTGTGTAATAGTATTCGGAGCAGAGCCACTATAATCCCAAGGTTGTGTTGGCATAGGATTATGTTCCTTCAAATTTCCTTGCTTTCTCCAATAAGCATGCTCCCATTAAGAAGCTCAGGGTGAGTCATAGGGAGAATCCCTGGCTTTCTGTAAGTATATCAGAGCAAATTCATTTAATAAACAAATACTGAGTACACACTACAAACTGTAGTTTAAAACCTAAGAAATAAATGAACCTTCATGATTTGAAAGTCTAATTCTAAGATCAGATAAACTTAAACTTAAATAATTAAATAAGTTTTGGAAAATATCAAATCCTTGTCATATATTAATGCTATTTCAAGTGATATACTTCACAAACATGCAGCGTCCTCCACCTTAGAAAGACTCGATTTGTACTCCTTTCGATTTGGTTTGGACATCACGAAGCATTCATAGATCCATAAAGAATAACTCAGTGACCTTCTTTCTGTCAGCTCTATTAGTTATCATCTGTGAGTCTCCAAGCAGCTGTTTTTTTAATGTTCCCCAGTTTTTGACAGCTCTAAGCAAAACGGCATTCCCTTATCAGGTACCATTGTCATGGGAGAACCTACAAAAAAACATTTGTAACCTCAATAATTTCAAGAGTATTAAAGGATGCAGTGAAAATGGAATGTTGCTATTTTTCTTGAGAAGCCACTGTCCTTCAATACCTGTCACTTTGTTCTATTGTTTTATTGTTTTAACAATAAAACAATACAGTCAGTTTATGTATCATGCATTTGGAGTATCACTTCTGATTTTGTAGGGCAACTACGTTGGCCTGGTCTCTATTGTAAGAGTTTTCTAATCTCATTGGGATTTCTTGGTTTAATAAAGGATACATTTAAAAAATTAAGAATTAAATAATGTAGTCTTAAACTGAGAGTAATTCTTTTTCCAGCTGACAGATTTTATGATGAAGAAATTTATGATGTTTCAATTGGAAGCTTGAAAAGTTCATAATAATTAATTTCCCTGACGGAACCTCCTTAAGGGATAAATAAAGTTATACTCTACTCTACTCTACTCTATTCTACTCTACTCTACTCTACTCCACTCTAATATAACCTGGAATCTTTGGTTTGATGACCAAATCTAGAACATTTGATTAGTTAACATTTGTGGAACTACAATGCGACCGAGAATTCTAGATAGTTTATGTTTTCTTCCTTTTTATCAAGGACAAATCAGGGGTCCTTTTTACTAGGGCATAGAATTTGTATTATGTGTTATGTATTGTGTGTCTGCATGCACCTTTTATGCACCTTCTGGTTTACCTTTTATGAAAACTTAATTCTTCAATTTTGTCCTTGTTTACCATTTTATTTTGCTTTGGGCCACTGAATAATGAAGCACATGATATTGTAAGGATTATGTTAATAGTACAAAATAAAGTAATAAAGGAAATAGAATTCTAGATTTTCTTGTGTCTTTTATTGTTCATTTTATGTTGCATGACTAAGATTTATATACTGCTACTGCTGCCTTACAACCCAGATCAAAAGGTTTAAATACCTTAATCGCACTCTTGGATTGTCCATGGTTAAATATTAATTAGCTTAGCCAAGCATATTCGTTGACAGCACAAGACAACAAGACAAATTAGAACTAAGTCTGTATGTAAACCTTGCTTTGCTCTTTGAGGAGAAAGAAGGAATTAATATGAGCCGCTTCGGCCCGATCCTTAAGGCAGTTGGGGAGTTCGGCCTATTTCAGAAACTGATAGTGATAGCAATATGCATCCCTGGAATATTTTCCCCATTTGATACAATTAGTCAAGTGTTTATTGGTAAGAGCTTCCCTCATCACTGCAACACTGACTGGATTTTGCAGCATGGACCCAACCTGACAGAGGAGGAACAGAAAAATCTCACCCTCCCAGTGAACGAAGATGGAAATTTTGAAAGCTGTAAAATGTTCACACCTGTGGATTGGAATCTGGAAACCATTGAACGTTTTGGAATTAACAGTACAACTGGATGCACAGATGGATGGGACTATGAGGCTCCCAAAGGTGGTTCCAGTATGCTGACAGAGGTAGTTCAATAAATCATGTAATTGTCAGATAGTGTTCTAGTTGTTGGCTGGTCAGGGTCCCGTAGTCCTGACTTTTGGGCCATCATTTTGGGGTCTTGGTTTTATTTATTTATTTTTCTCCCTGTCTCCTCACCTTCCTTTCTTTTATTAATCACCTCTGTCTTTTCTCTTTCTTTCCTATTATCAGTTTGATCTGGTTTGTGACAAGAGTAGTTTCATTGAGGTGTCACAGTCCATCTACATGGCCGGTATTTTCTTTGGAGTTCTGCTGTTTGGGACAATTTCTGATAGGTATGAGCAGTCTCACATCAAATCATTTGTCACAAGTTGGGTAGTTTCTACCTTCACAATAGAGCTATTAATGTTACATTTGTTAATGCTATTAAAAGTGTATGGAATGTAACCCATAATAATGTATATTAACTCACTGCCAGCCATTTTCACTGCAACAATCCCCACACTGCCAGCAGTTTTAGAGTCTTTTGATTTATCTTATAAGACCCACAGAATATTGTGTTCTCTGAGAATGGAAACATCAAAGCTACCAAAAGAAAGAGGATGCTGTACCTTTTTTGTTTGTACCTTTTTTGATTCTGTAGTAAAAAACAACACTGAGAAAGGGATTTGGATGGTAAAGTAATTTATTTATGAGTATATAACTACATAAGTTCAATATCTACATTTGATAAAAAGGTATGATTTCTTCTTTTTGTGCTATCACACTTAGAATGAATCTTGTTAGCTGTATAACAGGTTTCTGGGGTCCAGGAGTTGCATTGAAGAGGATGTGATTCGAACCTCCATTTATTCGTCTTTTCCATGAGCTCTGTCGTTTTTTCTCATGATCACGACACTGTTTCTCCCTGAACTAGTGTGACATATACAGACAACTTATGAACACAATAGGTTCAGAGAGGCTGTTCGTACGCTGAATTGTTCGTAAGTCGTTATATATGTAGTTTCCCTGTCAATCCCCGCCAAGGGGCAGTGCTCCGTACGCACATTCCCAACACTCATCCCCCTCATTTCGCCCAGTTTTTGCAACTGAATATTGGAGTTTAATATGTAACAACTTTTGAACAGTTCAGCTTACAAGTAGGTTATCGGAACCCATTGTGTTCATAAGTTGGGTACTGTTTTTATATTAAATGAATACTAACATCCAACTGTTCATAATTAAGAATGACGTCTATTGTCTATATTGTCTATTTTGACGTCTATATTGACATCATTGGCAGTCGGTGAGTTAATAATAATATTAATGTTGCTATGACAAAAATGTAAGATGTGAGGAAACCAGAGATCTGAATTGACATTGTGCGACATAGAGACATATTATTCTTTCATTTCAGATTTGGTCGACGTTGTGGGATCTTGCTGTCACTCCTCCTCCAAGTGTTGTTTGGTGTGGCCGTTGCTTTCTCACCCAACGTTTATGTTTATATAGTTCTCAAATTCTTCTGTGGGTTCTCGAGTTCTGCCATTATGATAATGTTATCTGTACTGGGTAGGTCCACTTTAGGTTGTTTTTTACTAATATTTTTGATGTCAGCCTTCTACTTGAGATGATGTTTCATTGACACATTCTTACTCTGGTATATACATGTTGTATTGTTATGTGCCTCTCATTGATTAATTGATTGATTCATTGATTGATTGATTGATTGATTGATTGATTCATTCATTCATGCATGCATTATTCAATAATTCATTTTCTACTGCTTCTTCTGCTTATCTGGAAATTAAATCCCATTTGTCATGAATTAATTGAGAAAGAAATCACTAAGGGAAGTCTCTCATGGAAATTAAGCCTTGCCATTATTAGCTGCTTGTGGCTAATCTCTAGATTGTGGATCTCTAGATCCACAGCTTATTCCCTTCTATGCAAACAGGCAAGTTTCACAGCAGGCATTTTAGTTAATTGTACTTCCTCTGCAAGTCATTTTGCAATCATGCATCAATCCCACTTTCTCTTCACATTGTGTCTTATCTAATCAGTGTCTTTATTGTCACTGATGCTTGATTAGTTCTGAATATTTGCCCTTGTAGGATGAACTCCCTTCTTTGGCCTGTCCACGAAAGGTCATGGAAGGGTAAGTAGGTGTGTAAGTCGCATCTCTTTTTCAGCTATAGAATGGACGGTTCCCTCGAGAGCTGCAACTTGCACAGCCCTCCTCATGACATTCTATTCTGTGGGGCTGTTGGTGTTGTCTGGCATCGCATATTCAATTCGGAACTGGAGGATCATGCAGCTTGTGCTCTTCAGCCCCCTTGTCCTTGTCCTGGGAGTGTTTTACTGGTTAGCAACATAATCAATTGTCATACTCAAAGGTCCTTCACATAAATTTCACAAGGACATTTCTTGGAGACCAAACGTTTCTTATCAAGAATGTGTGTTCCAATAGTTTCCTCCCAGAATCAGCTCGCTGGCTCATTACCCAGGGCAGGAAGGAAGAGGCACTAAAAGTGCTGCAGAGGGCTGCCCAGGTGAATGGGAGGACAATGCCAGAAGATCTTCTAGACAAGGTGAGCTGTATCAAAAACCCTTTGACTAATAAATGAAGTTCCATGTAGTTTGATATATGCATATTTTTCTTACCTGTTCAGCTAGAGATGGAGGATTCAATTAAAAGAAGAAACATATTGGACATCTTTAGAATACCATATCTGAGAAAACGAACTGTCATAATGAGTTGTATCTGGTGCGTCTGCTTTAAATTATATGTCGATGACTTTTTCTTTTTCACTGTGAATGACTATATTTGACATACATCAATACTATTCATCAATAATGTGAAAAAGTGCTTAAAGGGCATAGTAATAAAAATAAGGTTGCTTCTCTTCGTATACCAGGTTTGCATCAAGTCTTCTCTATTATGGACTGGGTCTCAATGTTGGCAGCTTTGGCGTGAATATCTACCTCACACAGTTCGTCTTTGGTGTTGTTGAATTTCCTGCAAACTTCACTGGTTGGGTTCTTATTCAGAGATTGGGAAGAAGATTATCTCAAGCAGGTTTTCTCATCTTTGGGGGTGTTACTTGCCTCATAATCCTTGCCATCCCAAAAAGTAATTCTTAAACAATATTTAGGATATTTTTTTATAATTTACTAAAGTTGTCATTTTGTTGTTTTTCTGACAGATACAAATACATGTATTGTTTACCCATCAGATCTTCCAGTGGTGATAACAACCATAGCGGTACTGGGTAATTTTGGTTCCACTGCCTCTTTCAACATTGCTTATGTTTACAGCGCAGAATTATACCCAACTGTTGTGAGGTAAAGTCACAAAGACCATCCCCTCTGATCACAATGATTAAAATGAAATGTTGAAAACTGATTGGTTAATCTGGAAATTATACTTTTAACTAATGATATTTATTTTTGTTTACTTTATTGGTTTTTATGTAGAAATTTGAAAAGAACATGTCAGAATCTTACTGAGATTACTGTCTTTTCCTCAACATATATAATTTAATTTTTTTTTATAATGGCTGTAAGTTATCTATAGTTTGTCCTTCCAGGAACAATGGTGTTGGACTAAATTCCATGTGTGCTCGTGTGGCGGGCGTCCTTGCGCCGCTAGTCAGGCTTTTGGATGTATTCCATGACACCATCCCAATGCTGGTATATGGCATCATCCCCATCGTTGCTGGAGGGCTTTGTTTACTACTGCCTGAAACCCTCAATGTTGAACTTGAAGATCACGCTGAGATGAAGTCAGTGGAATATTAACTATTTATTTAGAAAAAAAGCATCTAAATATTTTTGAAAATAACTAACCACATTACTTTATCATTTTAATACTTTTTTCTGGGTTTTTTTTTGTAGGGAAAAGATGAATGTATTGGAGTTGAACAGACAAGGATCTGTTCTAATAATTGAAGAGCATGAAAATTAAACCTAAAATCTTTAGAAAGTCTCATTTCCCTTAGTTATTACTCAGTGTGACAAATGGGTTATAGTTTAGGGTACCCTTCTGTTCTCATAAATCAAACTGGTCAATAGTTATTGATAGTCAACCATTATTGGAACACACACATAAGCACGCACGCATGTACGCACACACACACACACACACACACACACACACACACACACACACACACACACACTGGCTGCGCATCTTATTTCAATCTGACCAGAAGAAGAGGAAAAGAGAAAGTGCTGCGTGATGTCATAAACAGCAAATTTAACCACCAGCATGCATTTATTTTAAATTATAATAAAAAATGATATTGTATAAAACAAAAATGAGAAATCAATACAATAAAAATCTTCAGAATAAAAAATCTAGAAACACAAGAATCATAAGGCCAGCTGACTTATTGACTTTTTGAAATAGTGGAGAAGTTTATACTTCCTGGTTGACATGACAACACAGCTACTGTGCGTATGATGTTGCAGGTGGTGATCAGTTATCAGCTATGCCCCTCTCATCACCCGAGTGTCCAAAACACATGGTTGAAGGTCAGATGATACAATCACAAGATAGATCATTGATCTCTGGTACCAGAACAGTGCACCCCTCGGGTTTATATCAGGGAGGCCATTCCTCCAAATCATGCTCTTCCTGGTGTCTCCATCATTGCCAAAGCATTGAAGTCCCCCAGGAGAAAAATGCAGGGATCCCATGAAGGACCCCATGAAGGCCAAATACTTTGAGCTGCTATTTGGTGTATATGCACAAACAATAGTTTTCCCTCCCACAGCCTTAAGGCGTAGGGAGGCAACCCTCTCATCCACTGGGGTAAACTCCAACACAGCGGCACTCAGCCGGGGGCTTATGAGTATCCCCACACCCACCCTGTGCATCACGCCTGATGCAACTCCAGAGTAAAACACGGTCCAACCCCTTTCCAGGAGTTTGGATCCAGAACCGAGGCAATGCATCGAGGTAAGCCCCACCAGATGCAACTGGTAATGCTCCACCTCTAACACAAGCTCCAGCTCCTTCCCCGCCAGTGAGGTGACATTTCACGTCCCCAAAGCCAACTTCTGCCACCCAGGTCTGGTCTGTCATGACCCCCTGGCATCATTACCACCCATACGGCAGCACACCCGACCTCATCAATCTGCCCTGCCCTTGTTGCCTTTTCGGACTGAGGCTGGCCGGTCCCCGTGGCAGACCTGGCCACCAGGTGCTCACTGATGGGCCCTCTGTCTTGGCCTGGCTCTAGACATGGACCCCGGGCTTCCTTCAGGCAGCGTCACTTGTTTCCCTTTTCGGTTTTGCATGGGATCTTCTGAACCATTCTTTGTCTGGCCCTTCACCTGAGACCAGTTTACCTTGGATGGCCCTACCAGGAGTACAAGACTCCGGACAATATAGGTCCCAGGATCCTTAGGGCACACAAACCTCTCCAGCACAATAAGGTGATGGTTCCTTGGAGAGGTACTGAATACTTATTGTATATTATTTATTGTACTCCAATAATACATAGATTGTATGTAAATATCAAAGTTTGATTTTATTTTATCCCTTAATTTTGTTATTTGCCATCTCTGCAATGATACACAAGTGGTGAAGCTTTAAAGAGCAAATTAAATCAAACCATAAACTGAGTACAATAAAAAAATATGTCTCTCTTATTGCTCATTTTATGGTTTTGTTTTGATAATTTTGCCAAATATATCTGGTGTTCTCCATTGCAAAATGGATCCAAAGGTATTCTTAGTATTGCGTCAATCTTTGATTGTCTGAGGTTAAAGATTGAAAAGCAAAATCACATTTATCCATTGACAGTGTAAGACTTATAAGTGGATCCATCTACATCTCATTCTGCACTTTGAGGAGAAACTACCACAAATTCAGCTGCAAAATGAGCAGCTTTGGACAAGTCCTAAAGGAGATTGGGGAGTTTGGTCTGTTTCAGAAGCGGTTGTTAATTGTATCATGCATCCCGCCCGTGTTTTGTGCTTTTGTTACGTTGGGTCAGGTATTTGTTGGTATGAGCTTCCCTCATCACTGCAAAACTGACTGGATTTTGGAGCATGGACCCAACCTGACAGAGGAGGAACAGAAAAATCTCACCCTCCCAGTGAATGAAGATGGAAGTTTTGAAAGCTGTAAAATGTTCACACCTGTGGATTTGGATTTGGAAACCATTGAAGCATATGGAATTAACAGTACAACTGAGTGCACAGATGGATTGGACTATGAAGCACCTGAAGGTGCTTCCACATTTGTAACAGAGGTAAACTAATTCCAATGTTCCTAGGTCCCATTTATTAGACAGGTTGATGTATTTATCTCTCTTGTTTTGACATTCTTTTCTCTTTAGTTTAATGTGGTTTGCGATAAGAGTAGCTTGGTCGAGGTATCACAGTCCATCTACATGGCAGGTGTGCTCGTAGGATCGCTGGTGTTTGGCGCAATTTCAGACAGGTATGAAATGTCACACATTCACATGCTTTTATTGTAAAGAGACATTAGAGAGTTAAGAAAAAACAAAATGATAACAATAATAACAATAATGATAAGGATCTGGTTGCATGAATTTGAAGAATTTCTTGTTTCATCTTAGGTTTGGTCGACGCATTGCGATCCTCCTGTCACTCCTTTTGGAACTATTGTCTAGTCTGGCCATTGCTTTCTCACCCAACATTTATTTTTATATAGTTTTCAGATTTTTCACTGGGGTTACAGGAATTCCCATCTTTCTGACTTTAAATGTCCTGGGTAAGTTATTTCTTTATACATACTGGGATCATTATTGCTATTATTGTTGTTTTTGCTATCATTTGATAGACTCCAGCTCTTTGTGACCCAACTCAGGAATTAGTAGAGAAAGATAATAGATGGATAACAATCACAGCTTCATGCCTGTACCATACATCTGTACGTGTGTGATGAGTACTAATAACAAGAGTGGAAAAATAATTTCCCCTACAGGGAACCAATAAAGGATTTTTCAAGACAGAGTCACCAATTTACAGCTATTGTATGTTTCCTGTCCACATATTAAATCCCACATGAATTGAATGTGGCATTTCTCTCCCAGTCCTCCCAGTTTTCTTTTCAAAAGGCTGCCTACAAATTGGGAAAAAAACTATTACAAATCTGACAAATCTATGTTTGTGAAAAATGTAAGCACTCAGCATATACTTATGATTTGCAGGACATTTACCATTGTGAATGATATTCAACATCAATCCAGTGTTTAAAATCATGAGTGGGCTACATTCATTTGTCTTTCAGGTATAGAATGGAATAATCCCTCAAGGGCTGCTTTTTGTACAATGCTCCTCATGATCTCCTATTCTGTTGGGTTGATGATATTAGCCGGAATTTCATATTTAATTCCGAACTGGAGGATCCTGCAGCTTGTGCTCTTCAGCCCTCTTGTCCTTCTCCTGGGAGCATTTTTCTGGTCAGCAATTTTATCCATCATGATACTTGACAATCAATGAAGTACAACTCACAAAAACTTTAGTCAAACATTCGTTTAATATTTATTATCCATTCATTAATCAGTTTTAACCTTTTCATTTTTTTTTACAAAAGGTTCCTCCCAGAATCAGCCCGCTGGCTCATTACCCAGGGTAGGAAGGAAGAAGCACAAAAAGTACTTCAAAGGGCAGCCAGGGTGAATGGAAATACAATGCAAGAAGATAGCCTGGACAATGTGAGCTACATTAAACATACTTTGGCTGATAATTGCATTAAACCTGTTTTTTAATTTTCTAATTTCTAACATTTTCTTCACCTGTTCAGCTGGAGTTAGAAAATTCACCAGAGAGCAGAAACATATTGGACATCTTCAAAATACCGTATCTGAGAAAACGATCCTTCATTTTGGGATTTAACTGGTGTGACATTTTCTCTCTTACTGTCAATCACTTTAGACAATATACATCAATAATATTCATCAGTGATATGTAATGTTTTAGCTGTGTTCAGAGTCCATGCGGTTAAAAAGTAAATGGAACATGTCTTTCTTCTTGTGATCCCAGGTTTGCATCAAGTCTTGTGTATTTTGGACGTAATAAACCATTACTAGTGCATTTCTATGTCAAAAATATACAGCTCTATAAATTTAATGAAACCTGAATATGTCTCCTCATCTGTGTTTCCAGGTTTGCGTCAAGTCTTGTGTATTATGGACTGAGTCTCAATGTTAGCAGTTTTGGCCTCAATATCTACCTCACACAGTTCATCTTTGGTTTAGTGGAAATTCCTGCAAACCTGATCTGTTTGGTTTTACTTCAATATTTGGGAAGAAGAATATCCCAAGCAGGCTTCGAAGTTTTTATGGGTGTTTCTTGCCTTATGGTCCTTGCTATCCCAAAAGGTATTCAGAATCACCTGTGCATTTTTTATGATCTGAAACATTTGCTGTAGTTCATTATCATCAAATTATGTACATAATTTTGAAATAAATTATTTATCCATCAGATCTTCCAGCACTAACAACAACCATAGCAGTACTGGGGAAATTTTGTGCCACTGCCTCATTCACTGCTGCCTATGTTTATAGTGCAGAATTATACCCAACCAGTTTAAGGTAAAATAAGTTCTTTGCATCTCCTCAAGACAATTTCATAAAATTTTGGTCAAAGTATTTTTTTTCTCTGAAGATATAGATTTTTTACTCATTTGCAGTTGGTGTTTAGCTGGAACATGATTACTCAAAAACAAGACAAAATCTTAAAGTCATGTTTTAGATAAAAGCAGTTTGTTTCAATACAGGTGTCATCCTACTTATTGTCTTCTTCCAGTAAACATATTTGACCTGTTTTTCTATTATAATATACTATCCGTCATGTGTTCTTTCAGGAACAATGGCATGGGCCTAAACTCCATGTGTGCTCGTGTTGCGGGCATCCTTGCTCCACTAGTCTGGCTCATGGAGATGTTCCATTATGCAGTCCCCATGGTGATATATGGCACCATCCCCATTTTTGCTGGAATTCTTTGTTTACTTCTGCCTGAAACCCTTAATGTTGAACTTCAAGACCATGCTGAGCTGAAGTGAGTTGGATATCAGTGTTTAATTTAATTTAATTTCATTTCATTTCATTTCATTTCATTTCATTTCATTTCATTTCATTTAATTAATGAAAATTATTGGCTGTGATTAATCATGATTTAAAATAGTTTAAAACACTTAATTTAAATTTTTTTTAAAATGTTTTTTGACTTTAGGAAACCAGTGAATGGAGCTATGTTATGTGGACACAGTGCTGGAGTAGTTATTGAGGAGCACAAACTGTAATTTGGTCTGAAAATATCATCAGAAGTGTCTCATTCTCTCTGATTGATTATCAGGTATGAAAACTTCCAGCCACAGATTTGCTACTCTGACCTACAATTCATTATACAGGAACTGTTGGGAACTGTTATTTTGAAAAGAAACGTGTCTTTTTAGTGTATTTTCTATCTGGTACTTCATGAGAAATCAGTGTAATTATGTAAATGGTTTGTTTTTTTGTTCCATAACCATTTTGTGTCATATTTTCATACATTTATTCCTTTGGGCAAACTAATGTTTCAGGCTTCATGTGCTTTTCTTGGGGGAAATATAACAAGATAATAAAAAGAATACTGCACACGTAGTAGTCCAGGTTTAGCTGTTCTGCATTGGCTGTCTTCATGTCACTTCCTGGTTTCACTCTTCTTGTACAGGTATGTTGCTAATGCTGTTGTTAGATACAGTATTTGCGTTCAGCGGCATTGATTATCTGCTACTGGTTTATTGGAGGTTTCCAGAAATGAAAAGAAATGTATAGATGCAGCTTTAGTTTATTATAACACAATGGTTTAGAACACACTACCTATGAAAACCATGAGGGCCAGCTCACTGAATATTTTAAAAAGAAACTTAACTGTATCACCCCCATTCCTTTCCTTTTATAACACTACATTAAGATTGTTGTGTTGATTTTGTCTGTTTGACACTTGTAACCTAGCAGGATTATTTGTGCAACAACACATCATCAGTAAGGCAAAACTAACCTGTCTGACGGTGGTCTAAACGTTCCCTATTAATGGGTAAATCAAAGCTTGGCAAATTCTTCTTCACAATGATAGGAAGAGCCGAAGGATATTGAATATTTTGTATTGAATTTTCATGTTATTGTGTATTTTTCTCTTCCTGTTTTTCTTTGTTCTTTTAACATCTTATGCTTGTTCTTATGCATGTTCTCACAAAGCACTTTTATTTGTGCTGTTTGTATTGCTGCTGTTGTTATTAGATCAACAACAATGTTAATAATAATAATAACAATGATGATGATGATGATGATGATGATGATGATGATAGTAGTAGTAGAAGTAATAATATTTTCTAAATGTGCTGCATATTTAATCTTATTTGTCAACGTAATCTGATTAAATTTAGCCAGAGGAGGGATCAGGATTTATTTTCACTTTTACAAATTATGACACATGTATTCATATTTTAAGTCATTTACACTTTGTTACATGTGAAAGTTAAGTAAAGAAAACAAGATGTCAAACATTTTTTGTGAGTGATTTTGATGTAACACAAAGAAAATTAGCGTTTCCAATGGGTCTACTTGAGTTCTTGCATCTTTTTTTTTCAAAAATTTCAGTACTATTCTTAATACTGTGTAATGAAGACACACACACACACACACACACACACACACACACACACACACACACACACACACACCACACACACACACACACACACACACACACAGACAATTTGGAGTGGTTTAGCCACCTAAACTGCATACTTTTGGAGGCAGAATCAAGCCAATGAACCCATGCAGATAAAGCGCTTTGTCTTCAGATGTGATTAAGTGATATAAATAAAGTTGATTGATTGATTGATTGATTGATTGATTGATTGATTGATTGATTGATTGATTGATTGATTGATTGATTGATTGATTGATTGATTGATTGATACCAACTCATATAAAGGGATCCAACTCAGCTGTGAGGCAACAACGCTACTCACCGTGCCATCGTATGCATCATATTGATGACTAGGACCTTTAATAAGTATAGAATCAGATATTTGATGTTTTTGAAATGACCAATACAAACACAATCAACCAATTCTAAGCAGGTATGCTCGGAAATAATTTACCTCCAGGTTCTTTTCGCCAGCCTCAAATGCCAACAGCAATAAAGATAATAAAGTCCCTTCTGACTATCATCATGTGTTTGATTGCTTCTTTGTCCAGATATAAAACAAGCCCTTAATGTCACTCATATTTGAATGTTTTCCAGTTTCCAGGGTGTTTCTAGATATTTGTTTTTCACATCAGGACAGTGTAATACTCTTATAACCTTTATTTTCACGTTTTATTGCTTGGAGAAGAGAACATGTGCTCCACAAACATTGTAGTACAGCAATGCAATTTTCGGTCTGCGTGCCTCTCTTGCTGATGAAACGTTATTGCTACTATCTGCATTGCTACTGATGCTACGAGATATTGGATCTAAATAAACTTCCACATAAACTTCCACATCATACACTTGACTTGTGCTTGTATAAGATTAATTTGCAAGAGCAGCTCTAATCATCTGTAGTGCTTCAAATGGAATTTATCCATGGCTTATCTGGATCTCACTTTAGATTATGATAGATGACTGCGCATGGTTCTAATTTAAAAAAATCTCACCCTCCCAGTGATCACTGAACAAATGGATGGGTTTAAAGATGTTTAAATAGTCATTCTTGTGGATATTAACAGTATAACTGGATTGCTACGCAGATGGGACTCTAAGCTCCGTACCCAAAGGAGGTGGTAGAGCGGGTCGTCCAATGTTCCCAAGATCTGGGTTCGATTTCCGCTCTCGTCCAGCCACCTCCGACTGTGAATTGACAGTCGGAGGCGTCACCTCACCTCCCGAGCACTGCAGAGGTGCCTTTGAGCAAGGCGCCGTCCCCATTACAATTTGCTCATTAGGGCGCATCATGCTGGAGCTGCCTGGCACCCTATCTCCCCCACACTGCATACCAATGGGCTCCCAAAGTGTGTGTGTTATGGATCTGTACACACTATATATATGCATGACTAATAACTTTCTGTGAGAAAGAGTATGCAACTAACTAATTTCCCTTCTTGGATTAATATAGTGTATAAAATTGAAAATAAATAAATAAGTAATATATTATCCCCACCAGGTCCCATTTAAAACTTTGATGTAACATTACAGTGTTTATCTCTATACAATTGAAGAATATTCTCTTTTCATGGTGCATGAAAACAAATGGATGGATGTTGGAGGCCAAACCAAAGCAAACAGGTCAGGATCCGGGCCAGGCAAATGGTAGTCCTACTGAAATATATTATATACACAGAAACAGCCTTCTAGCTCATGTTGTCTTGTTATACAAAACAACATTAGGTGGATAGCTATGAAAATAGAGACCTAGCAGCACACAATCATTGCTGACATAGCCACTTAGCTAGGAGACTGCACATCTGACTGCGGGTAGATCGTGGTAGGAAAATGGGATTATCAAAACAGATGGCTCATAAGGTTGTTTGCTCAGTTTTTGGAACATAAGTAACAAAATATACTATATCCTATCAAACTGAGTTACAATACTATACATTATATTAAATATATGTCATTCTTAGAAACTACATTGTTCTCCAATAACTCTGTAAATTATATAATAACATAGAAAATTATATTTTTGATGGTATAGTGAGTTTGTTTGAAGTTTTTTCAATATGTAACCCTTCATTTTGTTGGTAAGGGTTAAGTTTAACTGAGGGTATAATTATCTTTTTATCATTGGTCATTTTATTGTGTTGCTTTGAAGTTTTATCACGCATATATTGCTATATGACTTATATTATTATTGATCCAAAGGCATTCTAAGGACAGAATCTCATGTGTTCATTGACAGTGTAAGACCTGGATTCATCTACATCTCACTCACACTGTTTGAGGAGAAATTATGAGCAGCTTTGGACAAGTCCTAAAGGAGATTGGGGAGTTTGGTCTGTTTCAGAAGCGGTTATTAATTATATTATGCATCCCTACTGTGTTTAGTGCTTTTGTTACATTTGGTCAGGTGTTTACTGGTATGAGTTTCCCTCATCACTGCAACACCAACTGGATTTTGGAGCGTGGACCCAACCTGACAGAAGAGGAACAGAAAAATCTCACCCTCCCAGTGAATGAAGATGGACGTTTTGAAAGCTGTAAAATGTTCACACCTGTGGATTGGGATCTGGAAACCATTGAAGCATACGGAATTAACAGTACAATTGATTGCACAGATGGATGGGACTATGAAGCACCTGAAGGTGCTTCCAGTATTCTAACAGAGGTAAACTAATCCCATTGTTCAGATTGGCTGATGGTTTTTGGCTGCTCCATGTCCATCAGTTCCGTGTACTGACTTATTATTTATTGTTGTCTCTTCCTATTTTATATGTTTTTTCTCTTTAGTTTGATGTGGTTTGTGACAAGAGTAGTTTGATTGGGGTATCACAGTCCATCTACATGGCAGGAATTTTTTTTGGAGCTTTGGCATTTGGGACAATTTCTGATAGGTATGAACCATCACACATCTACATGCTTTAATTATAAATATTAATCAATGAAGTAAACACACTTACCATTTCTACAATTAATTATAATATTACCACCACTACACCACTAATAATAATAGGATCTGAGCAGAATTACGTGAACTTGAATATTCTTGTTTGTTTTAGGTTTGGTCGACGCTTTGCAATCCTTCTTTCACTCCTCCTCCAACTGTTGTTTGGCGTGGCCGTCGCTTTGTCACCTAACATCTATGCTTATACAGTATTCATATTTTTCACTGGGGTTTCAGGAATTCCCATTTTAATGACTTTAACCGTGATGTGTAAGTGATTTTCTTTTAATATTGACATAATTACTTTTGCTGGAGATAGCTTTTTCACTGTTACTGAAATTCAGTTTTGTGAACATTTAATATAAGAAATAAATTAAAATTATTAATGCATTTATCATTTCATATTTTATGTAATTGGAGTTACATTTTTTTTATACAAAAGTTTTTGGGGTTTTTTGAGAAAAGTAAAAGAAAAGTTGTAGCAATATAAGGTATAAACTCATGTTGCATTTACATCGAAATAATCTAAATAGAAAAAGAAACAGGAATAATTTTGTTTCTGTTGGGCAAATGTCGATCATGCTTAAATTAAAAAAACAGATACTCTTGAGATTGCCAAAAAATGTCTTTTGGTGCTAGAAGAGTTCCAACACTACTGCTACTTCAACAACAGCATTTTGCAACAACTGAAGCAACATAGGAAAAAGAAATCCCAAAGAACAGTATATCTAAAATATAACATTTTCATTTTCACACACAGACACAAAAACCGAGATACTATCACGAAATTCCGAGATACGTATCACGAAATAACGTGATACGTCCCGGTTTTTATTTTCTTGGTGTGGCAGCTCTACGCTTCCGTATCATGCTGCCCATAATGAAAGTGATTAAAAAGTCTACTAGTTGAAGCTCTCTGACAGCATGTCTTCTGAACAACCATGGCTTTTTAGTGGAACTTAACAATTGTTACCACCAGGTGGCCCATTTTTACCAACTACTCACAACTAGACCACTCAGTGATCACAAACCTTTAGTTCACCTGTTTAACGGAAGACTTGGATCCCACATGACATGAATGTGGCTTTCTCTTTTGCAGTAGGGTGCTTGTGAAAAATGTTGAATATTGTTTTGGTGCACAAGTAAAAATAATCTAGTTCAATGAAATAAATCACCTAATATGTGCAACATGTGTATGTCTTCCAGCAATGGAATGGACAGATCCCTCCAAGGTCGCTGTTTGCTCCATTATCCTAATGATTGTCAATTCTAGTGGACTGCTGGTGTTGGCTGGTATTGCATACTTAATTCGAGATTGGAGGATCCTGCAGCTTGTGCTCTCTGTTCCAATTGTCCTCGTCCTGGCAATCTTTTTCTGGTCAGCAACCTATCCCATCATGAATCCATCGAAAGCAATAAAAACGTATTGCCAATATTTGTAAAGGTGTTTATTTGTGTTATGTGTTCCAATAGTTTCATCCCAGAATCAGCTCGCTGGCTCATTAGCCAGGGCAGGAAGGAGGAAGCACTAAAGGTGCTTCAAAGGGCAGCACAGGTGAATGGGAGGACAATGCCAGAAGATCTGCTTGACAAGGTGAGCTGTATCAAACCTACTTCCTCTTATAAATCAAGCAAACCTTTATTTGATTTATTAAGTTTCCTAAAACTCATTCTTGCCTGTTCAGCTGAAGATGGAGGGTTCAACTGAAAGAAGAAACATGTTGGATATCTTCAGAATACCATATCTGAGAAAACGAACCCTCATAATGGGATTTAACTGGTCTGTCTTTATTATTATTAAATATTCATTAGTATTTTTTCTCACTATCAATATTTATACGTTATGAGATGCATAATCTTCATCTGGGATGTATAAGAGCTAGTATTGATTCAGGCACTTCAAAGGGAATCTGAACACATCTCTATATTTGTGATCCCAGGTTTGCATCAAGTCTTATGTACTTTGGACTGGGCCTGAATGTCAGCAGTTTTGGCATCAATATATACCTCACACAGTTCATCTTTGGTTTTGTGGAAATTCCTGCAAACATGATCACTTTGGTTCTAATTCAATATTTTGGAAGAAGAATATCCCAAGCAGGCTTCTTGATTTTTGGAGGTGTTTCTTGCCTTGTGGTCCTTGCTATCCCAAAAGGTATTCAGAAGCACCTGTGCATTTATTATATCTGAAGATACATATGTATATGACATCATTACATACAGTATATATCAGACAGATTATGTATGTGATTGTAAAATCTATGTATTTACCCACCAGATCTTCCCGTGGTGATAACAACCATAGCAGTACTGGGGAAATTTGGTTCCACTGCTTCTTTCAACATAGCTTATATTTACAGTGCAGAACTATACCCAACTGTTTTAAGGTTAATTTTTCTTTGCATATATGATTACATATAAAAAATGGGAAAACACTGATTTGTTACCACTGACATTATGTTCATACATATACAGTATTTGTTTGTAGTTTGGCTGTTAACAACAGGACAGAATCATCAACGCTTCAATTCAATTAACAATTTCAAGATTTTTATGATGATTTTTTTAAAAATATAGTTATTGTTAACTTTGCATGTGGATTGTCTTCTTCCCCTAAAATCCTATATTTAACTTGTTTCTTGTATTTACCATGAAATATCGATCATATGTTCTTGCAGGCAGAATGGTGTTGGACAAAACAACATGTGTGCTCGTATTGCGGGAATCCTTGCACCTCTAATCTGGCTCCTGGAGGTTTATCATCACACCATTCCCATGCTGCTTTATGGAATCATTCCCATTGCGGCTGGAATTCTTTCTTTCTTACTTCCTGAAACCCTCAATGTTGAACTAGAAGACTATGCTGAACTGAAGTGAGTCGAATATCAACACTGTATTGTAGAAATTTCAATGTGTTTTTTTTTAAATATAGTAACCACATTAAATTTATTAACTCTTTTATGCCTTTCTGTTCTTTGATTTTAGGAAGCCAGTGCATGGAACTATATCAAACACAAACAATATCGCAGTAATTATTGAAGAGCATAAACTGTAATTTGCTTTGAAATCATTATCAGAAAATCAAAAACAATCTCTTTTATTATCTGATATTAAAACAACTGACTACACCTTGGATAGTTTTGTTTTATGACTTTTTTATGATAATATGTTCATATTTCAAATGTATTACAGATACAATTACAATTTTAACATTAGACACTCAATTGGACTTCCGATCCAACCCCTGAACCCCCTCTTAATGGTTCGTCATTTTGAAAACACATTGGGCCCGTTTCACAAAGCCGGTTTAGTGGAAAACCTGCCTAAGTTAACCCTGAAATCAGGGAAAACCAGGGCTTTCATTTTCACAAAGGGAGGTAACTTAACCCAGAGTTAGAGCTGTAACCCTGACCTGTTTCATGAAGCGAGGTAAACTGAACCTCTGGGTTTGTTACCGCAGTAACAGACTCTCTGAACATAACCTGGTCGGGAGCAGGTTTTATTCCACAAACCCAGGGTTTCCTGTGACTCCGCCCCCTTTCACCGCCGCTTGTGCAGCTTTATTTCCTGGTTCTGTCGGACGGAGAGTTTGACTGACGTAAGGTTTTATAAATAACTCCGTATTTTAGAGGCGAACATGGCATGTCGGTTTGATGTGGAGCCCCTTGATGGAGTTTCCACATTAATTCACAGAGATTGTTAAAAAAAAAATTGTATAGAGTTCAGATGTCCAGTCATATCCAGACAGTTCTCTTTATGATCGGTACCGATTCACGTCCCGATCCATCACACACATCCATGACCTGATCCATCCTCACATCTGCAGCAGTGCTGTGTCTAGGTAGTGGTCCATTTTGTTTTGTGTTTTTTAATTTACAAACGGTAGATATTCTATACAATGTGAGAGATGCTCAGTGCAGCTCGCCTTGAAACTTAAACCCCAGTTTTTCTATTTCCCTGGAGATAAACTCGTCAGAATCATCAAGGAGGAGTTCTACAGGATTGCAGGTGAATGATGTAGAAATCTGATACAAGAATTTCTAATGATATTATCTTAATGACATTGTGCTACAACCTCAGAATTGGATTATTAACTTTAATTTCTTTAATGATTCCCTAATGTAATTGGCTGCACAGATGGTACCCACATTCCCATCAAGGTACATGTAGACTGAACACTGTTTCAACATGTTAAAGACTGCATCATAGACAAACATCTGTCCAGATCATGTTCACATTTTGTTAATCATTTATTTCTAGTATCTTGCTTTACCACCATGCCTATAAAGATTAAAAACTGTAAACTCGCTTCTATATTTTAGCACCTGTCTGTGAATCTTCTTCTGGGTACAGTTATAAAACAAACCCTTAACACTCCTCATTTGTCTGGTAAAGATTTCCTATATTGATCCTTCAAATCAAGTTGGATTGTGGATTGGTTATCTGGTAGAATGCAATGTGTTCAAACGGCAGGTCCCACTTCTTCTTTCTTGAGCATGTGGAAGGGAGTGCTCCAAGGGTTTTGTTGTTAGGACCAATATATACATTTATTTATATAATTTGTATTAATAAGTTGTGGGGAAAAGTACCAAGAAATGCATATCTTTTATATTCTGATGACATCATTATTTGTTGTTGTTTCTTGAATTTGTGTAGTAATAAATTAATGTCAACTCCTGTTTGCAGAAACTAAAGTTATTTTTGAAAAAGAAAACCAACTGCCATTCTCCAAATGCAAGTAACTTATTTCTATATCTGTATTTATTTATAGAGATGTACATATGGCACTTTCACTGGGCTAATCCATTCACATTCAGATTGCATTCTGATGGTTGATTGAAAGATGAAAAGATTGAAAAAAAAGTTACAAAATGTTCCCACGTGTGAAAGTGTCAACCATTGAAGGATTTGGGATCAAGAGTAGAGTTGAATTATTTTTTTTCCTTATTTTGTTTTGAAGTTTTATGGCAGATATACATATATTGCTTTTAGTCCCTATGACAATACAAAGTAGATCATTTTAATTTCTGAATCATAGTCTTGGATTGCCCTTGGTTAAAGGTTATATACCAAAATGGTAAAAATCAATTGACAGTGTAAGACTTATACCTGAGTCTATCTACACATTTCACTGCACTTTTAAGAGCTGAAAATTCAGCTGCACTTCATTATGAGCAGCTTTGAGCAGATCCTAAAGGAGACTGGGGAGTTTGTCTTTTACATGAATGCAGCCAACGAATGGAGAAAAGGCGCCGTTAGATCTAGACCAGAAAAGTTCTTATTTTCTTTCAGCCATTATTGTTTGTAAAAAAAACAACCCCCAAAAATACTGTATCTACTGGTTAATTATTAATTAGTAATATAAGATAATTTGCATTGCAAGATTTACCACTCAAATCAAAACCATTCTGCTGAACAAAGTGGGCTTTATCAAACACATTTTGGCTAATAAATAAATGTGTAAAAAATTCTACTTGAGATGAAGGATACACCTGAAAAGAGAATGTTGTGCAAGCTTGAACAGTTTGTTGATACTTCTGTATTGGGGAAGGGTAATTATTGATCGTATTGCTTGCTTAATATCTTCTCACTATCATTTGTTATGGATATTTTTAAGCATTATATGACACAACACAATACAATTTTGTTGTGTCCCTGATGTGTTATCTGCCCATCACAACCCTTATTGGATACAGCAGTGGCCACACTTGCTGCAACTACCTTCACAGTCCTGATGACGTGAATTGTTCAATAAATTCAGTAACTTTGTTCTATACTCCCAACATAATTATATGTATTTACATCAATGGCAGTGGAGACAGAGTAGCTGAAGTGCAGGTACAGTTCACAAGGTCCTTAATCAGAAAAAAGAATCAAAGACAGGCCAGAAAATCAGTGCAGGCAAAGTCCAAAAGGGCAAACCTGACTTCATCTTTATTACTCTTAATCTGACATGGCACGTTTCTTGTTTATACTGCTAAGCAAGCTAAAACAAAGCACAGGGATGTCCTTTCAGACTAGTTAATGATTAATTAGCATGGCTGTGTATGTTCTTTCATACTCTTGGACATTGTATATAAATCCATCTAAACCTCACTCTGCAGATTTCTGAGGAAGCACAGTCAATTCATAACAATATGACCAGTTTTGGGCAAATCATAAAGGAGATTGGGGAGTTTGGTTTGTTTCAGAAGCGGTTATTATTTGCATTATGTCTGCCCAGCATTTTTGCATCTTTTGATGTGATTGGTCAGGTGTTCACAGGCATGTATTTTCCACATCACTGCAACACTGACTGGATTTTGGAGCGTGGACCTAACCTGACCGAGGAGAAGCAGAAAAATCTCACCCTACCAGTGAACGAGGATGGAAGTTTTGAAAGCTGTAAAATGTTCACACCTGTGGATTTGGATCTGGAAACCATTGAAGCATATGGAATTAACAGTACAACTGGATGCACAGATGGATGGGACTATGACACACACAAAGGTGCATCTAGTACTGCAACAGAGGCAAGCAAACATTTTAGGGTCCCTGCTAAATCTTAATCTCTCAGAGTTTAAAGCGTTAATGATACAGTACTAAATTATTTGTCGTAGCCCTGCTCAGCTTTTTTTTTTTTAAATTTATCTAATGCTTTTGTTTCTTTTGTCTTCTGTTTGCAGTTCGACCTGGTTTGTGACAGGAGTGGATTGATACAGATATCACAGTCCGTCTACATGTCAGGTTTTCTGGTGGGAGCAGTGGCGTGTGGTGCAGTTAATGACAGGTAGTACACATGTGCTCCCCTCCTCCTGGTAAACTGTCAGTGATAGGTGTCAGTATTTCTAAGACTGGAAGTGTGCAGAGTTTTCCAGGAGAATCATGTTGAGGAATATTAATGATATCATCAATGGTCACACCTTGCCATCCAAAAGTGTACACCTGGATGATAGGAATCTAGTAAATAAAAATAATATGCTGTATATGTGGATTCACTTTGTCTCCTAAACTAATGCATGGTCTTCTGTTTGTAGGTTTGGTCGAAGGTTTTCAATCATCTTCTACCTCTCGCTCCTCATGTTATTTGGTGTGAGTTGTGCATTTGCACCAAACATTTATGTTTTAATGGTCTTCAAGTTCTTCCGCGGGGCTACAGGAGGTGTAACAGTGATGAACACATCAGTCATGGGTAAGTACACTTACAATTACAGCTTAAATAACAATAAAAATCTAAAGCAGGGAAGGTCTCAGCTCCAGATAGTGTGAACATATCAGAAAGAAAACTGAGGCTACTTACAAATGAACAATGTGAACAAATAACAAAAAACTTGTTCCACATTTTTGTCAACATTGGAGGACTGAATTTGGTTCGGTTTAAAGATGACTACATGTAAAAAAAACAAAAAAAACCCACCCACAATTATTAAGTATAGGCTGCACTGCATTCATTTACACAATGCTTTTCCATCATGCAGGAGTGGAGTGGACTGATCCCTCAAAAGCAGCAATTTGCACCGAGGTCATCTGCATGTGCTTTTCTGTTGGATTGTTGATATTGTCTGGCATTGCACATTTAGTCCCTGACTGGAGGACACTGGAACTGGTGCTCTTTTGCCCTCTTGTCATTCTGGTGGGACTTTTTTACAGGTCAAGAATCTACTGTAATAAGTTTGCAAATTCATAAATACTGAACTGAAGAGAGGCTAGTATCAACACATCTAAATAAAATATAATTAAATCTGTGTTTAAAAAGGTTTCTCCCAGAGTCTGCTCGTTGGCTCCTGGCTACTGGCAGGAAGGAGGAGGCACGAAAACAGCTTCAGAGAGCAGCCAGGATTAATGGGAGGACATTTCCAGAAGAGCAATTTGAGAAGGTGAGTGCAAAAAAAAAGTTAAAAAATTAAAACAAAAACATAAATTACAAAGTGAAGTAAGCTTGTGTTGGACATCTTTACATTCTCTAAACACAGTTTTTCTTGTTTAGCTGGAGATTGAGGACATGGAAAAAAGAAAGAACATGTTGGACATCATCAAAATACCATATCTGAGAAAACAGACCAGCATATTGTGTTATAACTGGTGTGTATTCTTTAATCCTTCCCGTTTAGTGAGAGCACCAACCATATATAATATCTGTATACTAGTTAATGCTTCACAATTATTCCAATCATGCTGATTTTAGAAGTAAAGTAAACCTGTATCTCTTACCAGGTTTTCAGTAAGCCTTCTTTACTATGGACTGAGCTTGAACGTTGGTGATTTTGGCTTGAATATCTACCTCACACAGTTCATCTTCGGCCTTGTCGAATTCCCTGCAAATATGTTCGCCCTGTTTCTACTTCTGCGCGTTGGAAGAAGAATACCTCAAGCGGGCTTCATGTCCTTTGCAGGTGCTACTTGTCTGCTGACTCTTGCTGTTCCAAAAGGTACTTTCTAAAACCTTGACATGTTTTTCTGCTTAGAAAATTTTCTTTAGTGTTGTCATTTTTTCCCAGCTTTTACCTGACAGGTCCACTATATTTTCCTTGACTATTTTTTTGCACAACAGATTTGCCGGTGGTGGTCACAATTATAGCCGTATTGGGTAAAGGTGCTGCTACTGCTTCTTTCAGCACAGCCTACATTTACTCCGCTGAACTTTACCCTACCGTTTTAAGGTAAAGCCTGCAACTTCTCATGATGATCACGTAAAAAATTTAAATCATATTCATGTGGCTGCCTCATATACTGTATATGGCTTTCAGTTTTCCATCAAATTCAATGCTCATGGATAATGTTACTTTGAAAACAAATGAGACAGAAAACATTTAGTTGAAGCTAAATCCATGACTTAAACTGAGCCATGTTTGATGCTTTCCTGTCTTTATAGTGTATAGTTGGATTTGTCCCTTATTAATATTTCTTTCCAGAGTTTTTCAATATTGTGACAAAAAAAGAAAACAGCAGTGCCAAAATATTTGTCATTGAAAAACTGTATGTTCTTGCAGACAGAATGGTGTTGGACTGAACTCGATGTTTGCTCGTGTGGCGGGAATCAGCGCTCCTCTAATCAGGCTCCTGGAGGTCTACCATTACTCCATCCCTATGGTGATATATGGCACTATTCCCATTGTTGCTGGAGGTTTCTGCTTGCTACTGCCTGAAACCCGAAATGTCGAACTTCAAGACCATGCTGAGATACAGTAAGCTAAATGGGTTATTGAATATGGGGGGGGGGGAATCACATTATGTAAAATAATGCTGTGTCATAATATTGGCTCTATTTCTTCCTAAACAGGAAATCAGCGAATGGAGCAATCCCTAATAAACAAAGTGTTGAACAAATTATTGAAGAGCACAAGTTGTAGTATTCACCAGAATCATTCTTTGAAGATCAGAGTTTGTATTCTCTTAATATTTTATCAAGTGTGAAAACTAAACATTACTGAAAGCTTTTTGTTCATTTAGTTTTACATTTCGTTAGTGCATTTTTGTCTGGAAATTAATTGGAAATTAATCTTTTCATGCAAATTGTTGTATATAATAAATCGTGAAAAGTTTTGTTCCATTATAATAAATCGTCCTTTTAAGTACTGTCTTGTCTGTGCTACCTCTTATCTTGTCAGAGCTATATAGTCCGTTTTCTCATTTACCAGTAGTGATCATCCGTAATTTATCTTTCTGTTTATTTAGTAATACGTTTAGTTTTTGGTTTTTCTTTTTCTTTATGTATTAATAAGCATGAAACTGTCAACAGTTTTCTCAGTTTTAACTACAGTTTTAAAAGTAAATTCTACATTTAAATAAAGTTTTTCATACTGTTCAAGTTATTTTAATACAATGTCATTACTGCTTTGCTTTGAACATACAGTACATTTTATGAAAAAAGTTCATCAGTCACAGTCAGAGTACATTCATTCAAGCTGAACAGAATAAAAGTCTGAAATACCACTAATGAGAGAAGTAAAGTTAAACGGACTCTTTATCTTTATAGACATACACTTCTGAATGCATTCTATGTTTGCATTTGACCATTTACTTTCATTAAACAAACAAATCAGTGGTAGAGTTTTTATTCATTATTTGATTTAAAGCCATATTAACATTTTTCTATCGACAAAGAACAATCATAAAACACATTTCCTTTGATTTGTTGTGGTAATGGAAATCTAAGTACACCACACATTTGCCATCCTACTGGTACCTCGTTGTCATGCTATGTCATGATGTCCCATACAAAGGCAAGATGTTTCCAGAAAGAGAAAGTTTCTGTTTGACTTACTGATTGAAAATGATTACATGGATCAGCATCTTTACTATTTAGGCAACATTTTGCTAAAATGATTATTATAATGAGTCACATTTGTTCCTTGGAACATGTCATCACACTATCATTCAGTCATTATATGAACTTGCTGCGAGATTTTGACAGCACTTAGGCATTAAATGACTCAGACAGGAAGACGGTTATCCATGCCAGTTTTCTATGCCTGTCGTCATTAGCTGTCAGGAGCAAAACACAGTTTGAAAAAAATGAGCAAACAAACAAAACAATAAATTTCATACAAACAGTGATGCCTTTTGATACTCACTTTGTCACTTTATGCCTCTGACTCATTGGATGCCATGTCAGCAGCTTTCTTTCGGAGCCACTGGTTCTTGTGCTGAGTATATCCAAAGCCCTCATCATAATTCCCTTTTCTTCTGAACAATTGTCGGTAGTGAAATATGCAGTAGAATTCCCCATATAAAGGTGCATAATTGTTCATGCTGCAAATGACCAGTTTCTGAATTACAGTTTCAGTCAAGGGCTGAGGTAGTGAAAATATTTTATCATTATAGTTAACATGAGAGAACATTATTTGGGTATACAAGTTTTAAATTGATTCATTTTCTTTGTAAATTAAGTTGTATTTATGATAGCTCATTACTGTCTAATTGCAGTATTGCACTTCAATGTGAAATGGAATCACACACACCTGGTTGGAATAGTAGAAATGTCTTTTGTGGATAAAAATCAATTTAACTTAAGTTTAATTTGAGATTTGAAATCAGATTTCCCCCTGATCAAGTCACATTCCAGTTTGGGAACCAGTGCTCCAAATGAATGCTGTTCCGATAAACTTTAAATTTCGAATGTAATATTGTACACATTTTAAATTACCGATATTTTAATTGTTGTGATTGTGCCCAAAATAAAATTATGTTCCTTTCAGCTGAAAAAAAAAAAGACTTGCATTTTATATTTACAATTTATTTTATACTTTATATTTTACAAAACTAAACGTTCTATATGCACAATTGGAGCTTGGACAAGTTAGCCTTAAGCTTACAGAGTGTCCTCTCTAAACTACAGATGTTAGCTTCAAGCTGGGACAAATCATCAATGGAAGAAAAACATTCATGTCTGGAAACAACTTTAAAGCATCTTCTACCTGGAATAATGTCAAATTTGATCATATTCCAGGGAGAGTGGTTAAGTGAACAAGGGTGCATGCCAGGCCTGATTTGTGATCCACTTTTTCACTGATGATAGAATTATTCCAATTTTTGCCTTGTTAAAGCAATCCAAACAACGATGGTAGGTAGGTAGGTATGGTAGATAGATATCTATCAGATATGACAGAAATTTTTGCTCAAAGTGCTCCAAAATTCATAAGGCTTGTCATCTGTCTGAGTTTTGTGTATTAATGTGAAATTCTATTAAATTGGATTTTCAGACACATTTCAGTGAGGAATAGAAATATAGAGAGTTGAATTTATGGCAACTGTATAATTTATTATATCTTGTATAATTATAAGACATTTTTTGCATTCATAATAAATTTAATCATCATGGAATATTTGCATTTATTTAATTTTATAAGGACATTGCAAAGACTTATCTATGAGTCATTTGAAGCTCAAATTCAATGGATTCAGATGATAGAATCAATTTCTTGTCACAGTTGATTTGTTTGTATAATAATATAATATCTCACCTTAGTTTTTTCTTACACTGTTTACAGCAGAAGCACGTTTTATGAAAGATGTATTTGTCTACCACCGTTTTTTCCATCGAATAAACTGGCTTCAGACAAACCGAACACATCTCTCGACAAGCTGATTGAAGCTGAAGACAAAAATAAGACCGATATTAGCAAAAACAAAACCATTTTTTGACTATAGTCAGTTTTGATAACAAAAGCAGTCACAAAAGCATAAAAGAAAACCAATGATCCATATTTCTTTTTCAAAAAAACAGTTTACTAGGTACAGGCTGTAAATGATTTCTAAGAAAAATAGGACAATATTAAAGTAATAAAAACACTGTATAAATATATTTGAAAAAAAACCCAAAACACTTTACCAAATAGGATCATGTGTATACAGTCTGTTATTGAGAATATGGAAGACATAGCTAACGCCTAGCTAATAGCGAACAATCTTCACCTGTTGATGGCTGAGTTAATGTTTTTGATTGATTGGGAGATGAACTTCTGGGTACTTGCTGACTATCCGTTGCTGAACCGACTCCTGGTTGACTTGTTGCTGGTGTTGTGGGCTGAGCATTGATGATAGTGGAGGTTTTAGAGGAGTAAATCCGATTGCCCAAGTTATCAGTCCTCTCATAGTTCTCTGTTACTGTTTTGGTACCCTTTATACTTTTTCCTTCAGTCTCCACGTCGAGTACGCTGAGCTCTCGCTTTGGGCTAAGTTGGTTGTAAGTTGATTGTCTATTTTGAGCAGGGCTGTTGCATGTCAAGTCTTTTGTTGTCCAAAATTTCTCCTGTGTCTTTGTGTTCTGTTGACATGTTGGGCATAGCTTGGTCTCTGGTGGCAGATCCTCTGTTTCAGTCATCTTTCTAGCAGCAGACTGGATGGAAATGAAGGAGGGTGATGAGTGAGGAATTGATGTTTGCTTTGCAGTGTCTACGTCAAAACTTCCAACTCGACTAACTGGCAGGGCTGTGGTTTCCTGAAGTGCGGGGCTTTCCTGTGTTGGCACAGACTGTGTCCTGCTTGAACCAATGCTAATTTTGCTAATACTGGATGGTGATGGGGATAGGGGTGCTTTCACTGTCCCTAAGGACTCTTTAAGCAGATGTGATAAACCATCAATATCTGAGTCAGATTTCAAAGTAGAGACTGAATAAAGAGCCTTTTTTATGGCTCCCTCTATGTCCAAGAGTCTGGCTAAAGTCTGCTCTTTTAGATTCATGATTTCCTCACTGGCTCTCTCAAGATCTCCAAAGACGTGCGCCATTGAGGACTTACTCTCGGTATTGTCTCTCATTAATGGCCTCACCTCACCTTTGTTTTCTACCTTTATCTTATTTTGTTTCTTTTTATCAGAGTTGATGATCCAATCAGGGACATTCTCAAATACACCCCTCAGAGACTTTACATCAACCATGCTTGTGTCCTGCTCAATTTCTTCAACCTTACTGAGAATTCTCTGCAGTTCCTCGTGCTTCTGCAAGTTGTCAAAAATCTTCATGGCTGCTGTCATGTTCCCTCTCATGATCTCATCCATATGAACCGAAAGACGCTGTCTGCGTTCATTCTCTGTCTCGATTCGTCCTTTTTTCCCCCTAATCTCAACTTTACATTCTGGTTTGATTTCTGTCTTTTCTTTGCTGTCAGTATTTTGTCCATGGGGATCTGATTCTTCAAATACATTTGTAAGAGTTGTAGAATCATTAACTCCAGAGATATACTTTGTGTTTTTGTTGTTGGACTGTGAAATGTTGGCTCTTTTTGGTTTTACAGGTGCATTCTTCGCAGAAAATGTTTTTTCCCCTTCTAATTTCTGACATTTATCACGATAATCTACAAGGCTTCCATGTTTTTGATTCATGTCCTCTATGACACTGAAATCGTCGGGGCTTTTCTCATCTCCTGACATATTTATCTCCAGTTGATGATTAATCATGGTCTTATCTGTGTTATCAACTTCCAAAGTTAAGATTGAGCCAGGAACTCGATGCCTTACTTCTCTTTCATGAGAAGTCACTATATCTTCATAAACAAGATGATGTCTTTCAAGGTCTGTTGAATCCGGCAATGTGCTTGTATTGCTGTAAATCTTTAACTGGTCTGATTTGTGTTCGTCCTCAAGTGTCATCAGTGATGATTGAGGAGGAGCTGGTTTTTTATGTTTTATAGGATCAGTTTGAGTTAACTCAGGATTCTTTGCGTTAGTTGATTGACTGTCTCTGTGTGTCACCTTCAAATGCGCGGGTTTTGGTGGGATGGCCGGCTTTGGACCAGTCGGTCTCTCCTCCTTTTTTAAGATAGTACATCTATCCTTTTTTAGGTCTTCACTTTGGCTTGGCGGATCTGCATTTACATTGACATCTTGACTTGCTATTGCTTGATCTGATTTATGTTCAATCGGAGGGCAGAAGTCCTCTTTTGTGCGTTTTTCAACAGACACATCCACATTTTGTGATCTTTCATTATGAAGTTTAGAAGAGTGTTTGTATATCATAGCTGCTCTGAAATCTCCTCTGGTGACATTAATGTTGGATTTTTCCAGGGAATTCAACGCTGCTTGAAGTTTACCCTGAAAAACAACTTCTTCATCCTTTTGCTGTGTATCTGTAACTTCTGAGCTTTGTTTGGACACCATGACTAATTTCATGTCCACGTCATGTCCATGTGAAGATTCTTCATTAAGTAGTAAATGCTTTTCTTGTGATGAGTGATGTAAAGAATTGGCCTCATTCGTGACCTGTCGAAGGATGTGCATTGCAGTTTGAAGATTTAAGATCTCGTCACTATCATCTACTGCCTCGACTATTTCAGCCTTATGTACCCTATCATTATCCTGTGTCTTAAGATGCAGACCGGATCCCTGTGGCACATCTGCAGAGTTGCAAGAGTCCCTCTGTGTTTGGACAACACGCTGTGTGTTTTGATTTGGAATTGCAAAAGGAATGGCGGTGGATTGGGCAAGATGCTTACATGCATTTTGCTTTAGTGTTGTTGATCCTTGACCTCCAGAGAACATGTTTCTCAGTTTCTTGACATCCACAGGGACCCATTCTGTCCTACTTTCTTCTGTCTGATCATCTTTTGGTTCGTGATGAAGCTCAAAATGTTTCCCAGACACACTTTCCTGGGGGATGAGTTGTTCTTCCTCTGCTGGTTCAGCATGAAGATTTTTCAGATATTCCAAATCTCCTTTTTCAATACAACTCTTAAACATTTTTACATTTCCTTTTACTATCTTTACGGGTCTCATCGACTCTTGGTAGATTTGGTCTTTAGTAGTATCCAGAAGGCAGCTAATGGTTGACCCAACGACACCTTTCCTTACTTCCTGACTGTCTGTTTTACTCACATCATCTCTCTTTGGCTCTGGTTCATCATACACTGTATTTTGTGGAGGATAGTAACTTTTCACATCCTCATCATCAAAATATTGATAGAGGGAGTAAACAAGGACTTCAGCACATTTGTCAATACCCTCCTGGATTATTACGCCTTTCCTCAGAGAGTTATCTTGATTGAGAATATCCTCAATAACTTGAATCACATTAGCCGTTTTAAACTCTTTGTCTTGGTTCATACTGTACTGATGCTGTTGGACAGGTATATTCAACACTGTGGCCTTCATAGCTCCTCCGCTGTCCTCCTTTAGGTAAGTGATGTGAGGATTTAGGTTTGCACGTGGTAGTAAATGGAGTATGAAATTTTGAGCACCACCTTCAGCCACCTCCTCATATTTTATCATGGGTCCATCCTCTGATAGTGTGAATAAGGCCTTTTTGGCAATCATGGTCTCGTTCACTTCAATGATTGAACCTCCCGAATGTATGGCATTGATCCTGTGAAGACAATGCAATGTTTCTTTCATGTTCTCCACCATTGTCTCGACATCATCCTTGTTCTGATGCTTAATTTTGTCAAATGGCATTGATTCAAACAAATAGGCTCTGTTCTTCACATTCGCTTTCAGTGGATCCTGAGCTGTGGGACTGTTGTTTTCTGAGTTAGGGGATTTTGATGTGTGCTCAAAGGATTGCTCTCTGTCTATGTTTGTTGGGATAAATGGATTGTTTTGGAGAAGATCCACTCTTGTCTTTATCATTTTCCCAGGGTTTTCTGGATTAGGAAGACATGTTGCCTCGAGCCCAAAGTCAGTTTCATGATTTAGAAACACTTCTCTACCAGAGTACTCATCATCAGGGCTTCGATCCGGGATATGAACACACGATCCTTGCTTGTGTGCCAGATTTGTCAAATCGAGACTTTTGACATTCAGATTGTTTTTATTTTCAATCTGACAACTTTCTTCTCTAAACTCCTGATTTTGGTTTTGGTCTGCTTCCATCCCATTCCCGGAGAGACTAATGTTCCCTTGGAGTTTAGTTTTAGGATGTTGACTGCATGCGTTCACAGGCCTGCTCTCATATAGCTCTCTGGTCACCTGAACATTTCTCATCATTTCCCGTTCGCAATCTGATTGAGGGACTTGAGTGGAATCAAGTGTTTTGGCATCGTCCATGAACTCTCTCCCACTTTCAGGGCACAGCCTCTTTTCTTTCTCCTGATAAACAGCATTTGTTATGCTGACATTGCCTCCTTCCACTGTTCCCTTTGCCACATGTCTCTGGGCAATGCAAGGAGATCCTTTCTTAGAGTTCTCAAATATCAAGCATCTTGAAAGGACCTCTCCCTCATATCCAGTTTCACCAGTTGTCACGTCATGTTCCGGGCTCAGAACTTCAGCAAACTCCTCATCTACAACATCATCCAGAGTCTTGAGCTCTGGGTGTGTGTGCTTCAGGAGTCTTCTGAGCTCACACTTCTGTCGCTGTTTGTATAGCATTTCTCTGGAGACTTGGGACTGAATGGGTGGTTGGACATATGCCCCAGAGGTGTCTTCTGACATTGATTGACCTTTTCTCTGTTTAGAGTCATCAGCCATCTTTCCTGAACACAGTAACACTTTGATTATGAGTCCTTTGTAAATCATGATGATTGCTGTTAGTGTCTGCAGACATGTTCATGTCACCTTTGTCATGCGTGTTAGTGGGTTGGAGGTGTTCCACAACCAACAGAAAAATTGCAGAATGACTGAGAAAACACTGATAAAAATAAATCAAAATTAAAGTGGATAATGTCTAGTATATGTGTTTTTCTCCCTAGGGAAAATGTGCAGCTCTCAGTAAATGGAGACATGTGGTATACAGAAAGCTTATTGTGTAAAACAAATCTAATTCACACAATCATATACAATGCGCGGTAAAGTCCAAACTCACCTTGATCGGTTTGGCTGTTTTTCCAGATTCAGAGGACTGATCTTTCGCCTGGATGGGAAGAATAATTATTACAAGCTGTGTTTACCTCATTTGCTTGTCATTTCTTATTTGTTGCCATCACTCATATGACTTTCTAAATAAACTCTAGTTCCCAATAATTACTATTAATTTATATCTTCTAAAATCTCTTCAACCGTAGCTTTCTTCAACATCTTCTTGTTTTGTTTTCTGACATTGCATAAACAAAAATAACATCTTTAAGATTGTAAAGATTAATTATAAATTCCAAACTAACAAGGCAGTAAGAGACTGTAACATCCCACAACACCCCTGAATTTGAAATTTTACCCTGACCTACACATTTTGTGCCTCTGGGTTCCTGGAAAAGTTGCTTTTTGTTTTGTAATTCTATCTCATCAGGTTTCAGAGATGTCCACCTAAAAAGGTATAAAAGTGAAAACTTTACTTTGACCTAGTTTTGCAAGGTCAAGGTTGTGATCTAATTTTCACCCCCTTGCTTCCCTGAATATAATGCCTTCTATGTCATCTTTCTATCTTATCCGGTTCCTGAGATATATGCAAAAAAATGTAAAAAAAAAAAAAAATTTTAACCTTGCCCTATTTTTCTCAAGGTCAAGGTCATCATCTTATTTTTCCTCCCCTTTCATCCCCCGAGTAATGTGCATTTTCTTTCATCTTTCTATCTCAAACGGTTGTGAAGATATGGACGGACGAACGAACACACCAACACTGACAATCACAATACATCACTGCTTTGTGGGATGTAATAACAAATTCAGGACTGAAAACACAGAACACACAAGCTGTAAAAAACAGACAGATATTAACCTGTTTTAAAAGGTTGTTTGTGGGTTCCTGAGGCGCCACCTTCGACAGGTAGAGAGCAGAGATGGCTTTCACAGAAACACACAGCTTCTCCTTGGTCTGGATGAACGAACTGCCTCTGAAATCTGCAAATGATCTCCTCTTTTCCTCTGGAGAGGCATGAGACACATCACAAGTTTCACTAAACACCCTAAAGTAACCTCTGAAAGAAGGAATGCATATGTAAAATAAATGCACCTTGCTTGTCTGCCATTTTATGTAAACACAAAACTACTTTTAATTTTGTAATTTTTTTTTTTATTTGTCATTAATAGATGTCAAAAATGCCTTCAAAATAACCCAAGGGTTTCAGCATCTGCCACAAAGTCATGTGACCTAAATATCAATAATTTAAAAAAAAAAAAGTATGATTATGTGTTTCAGTCCATGTTACTGCCATTCAAGCCACTAAACTATGTTAATAGTTTTCAGTTTTAAGTACCAGTTGTCATGCAGCAGAGTTATAAATGAACCACTTGTGGTGAAGGGGGAGAGATACCCGACTCCATTGACACAGATACTGAGTTAACTAGAAATGACTAAGCACAGAAGAGCAAAACTAATGTCTGAAAATTCCAGCTGCAACAGAGTGATAATAAAGAATCATGAACACTGTAACAATGAATCGATGTGATTTATGTTGCTACTAAATCTGTAACTCAAATGTGCTTTACATTTTCAAAAGCACCTGACCTATAACATGATGGATGAAGATTTTTTGACTCATCATACATGCATCAGTCTGTAATTGCCCCTTATTAACGGAAGATGAATCTGTACTCACAGAATTTCAGTTTCCAGTTCCCTCCTCGCCTACTTCTTATTGTCGCTCATGTGTTTAGGTTTGATTTTTCTGACAGTCTCTCTCTCTTGTTTTGATGCTTCTGTCCCTGATGGTCACTCCCTATTTTCGTCCTATTCCTGCCCTAGTGACAGCTGAACCTTTCACCCTCCTTCACGTACGCCTGCTATTTCCGTCCTGTTATCATGTGATCCGACAGGCCCACACCGGGTTGAGTCAATCATGACGTCTCGCACAGTCACCCTGCTGATATTCATCCCCATTTCATACTTTCCCTGCTATTCAAACCATCCAGCTTTAAGCTTAGTCATTGAGCTAATAGAAGGGGTTGGATTCACTTTTTGCCTGTTTATCCACAAGCAGTTTTTAATTCAAGTTATCACCGGACTATGATTTTTATTTTTTTTTATAATTTGAATCTTTTAGTTTCTGACTGAGTTTTTTTTTTTTAAATTACTCATCAGAGAGAATCCTTGAACATTAATATCCCAGTTTCATTACACAGTACCTAGGAATAAATAATACCATCAATACTGTGGGATACTCACCCGCTTGAGAGGCTGTAATCTGTTCAAAATCAACTCCCCCTATTGTTCTTCTTCTTTCCAGTCGGGTTTGCTTCACAACCTTGAGAGAGAAATGTTTAAATGTTACTGCTAATTAGACCATTTCAAACCTATTTAACAATAGAAGAACAACTACAGTGACACATGTACATGGAAAATAAATAAATGACATTGGAAAAAAATACATTATCAGTACTGGAAACAGAGGTTCAGGGTTGGATCAAGCTGTTGTACCAGTCACATCACCTCCTTCAACTTAGGTTGACAGAAGTAATAAGCAATGTTCTCCAATGCTTTGTCTATATACATAACATTTTCTTTTCTTATTCTAATCTCGTAAATACAAGAAAAATTGAAGAAAAAGAAAAAAACTTTGTCCTTACCTTCTGGCTCAAGTGATGATAATTTTCGTCATTCACTGAAGCACCAGCAGGAATCTGGACCTTTGATTTCTCTTCAGGCCTCTTTACCTCCTCAGCATCTCCATTTATTGCCTGTGTGAGGTCTGCTGCCTTGTTGAATGATTGCATATTTGCAGCTCTGAAGCTGCTCTTTACGTTTTTTGAGGCAGCTGGCTTGGACTCAAACAGAGCCTTCAGGACCTCGATGGATCCAGTACCATTTTGGAGGCTCCCCATTGACTTACTGCGGACCAAGTTGGTCTTGACTCTGGATCGCTCTCTCTCCTCATTTCTCCACATCAGAGACTCCAGATGAGATTCTTTACTCTGCAGAAGAGATGGACTTATATGTGAGTACACGCAGACTAAAGTTTGTTCACACATTATCCATACAGCTTACACATGTCATGTAAAAATAGAACTGAACCTCTTTCACACCTGCTTTGGCTTCGACTGACTGTCATTTACCAATATTTCCTGAGTAGATGTCCTCACAGCCACTGTGGACTGATACCTGTTCAAGAAACCCAAGCTTTATTAATCATGTATATCATTATAGAGATTTGGTGTGTTTAGTTGTCACAGATGCAGAAAGTGTGAGAAAGATGCTTTTTTTCACCTGGAAACTAGCTGGGACACAGAGTTGATCGTGTCCCTTAGGCCTGCCTCTTTCTGGGTAGGCTGGTCACATGACATTGTAACGTTCAGTGACTGGCCGTGGTTTTGGTTGCTCCTCAATTCCATGACAAATGACTTCACAGCAGCACCCGAATAATCTATTTAGTGTGGATAAATAATAGCCAATGTTTGAAACAGTTTTTTTCCCTCAATGGTGGAGAAACAAATCCTAGATTTTCTGTTTCTTCTTTGAAGACAATAAGAAATACTGTATGTCTTTCACCACTTGTCACTATATCTTCAAATTTATTTGCATACTAATTTTGAGTCATGCAATGTATATTTTTTTTTAAAACGCTGCATTGAATACTCACTTTAAAGATAACACCAGTGTTTCCCGAAAATACGGTTTTGGATTTTAGAATGTCATTTTGAATAGAATCCTTACCTGGCAGATGTCAGTCGGTGTCTGGTCCCCGTGACAATCAGAAAACAGTTCCGTGGCATCACAAGACTGCCACAGGTTATGAAGCGTTTGAGAGCAAAGTCCTTTTGCTTCCTTATTACTGCGTGAAAAGATCTATAAATATGTGTTTAGTAACAACCCAGACAAACAGAATCACCTGCTTTTATCCGATAAATTCAGATGTACTTACCAAAATTTTTTATATATACACTACATTTAAGATATTTTGCCATTGCATGTTTTGTCTCCTACTTGACTCTTCAGAAAAGATGCAATTACGATTATTAAGCAGAAAAACATCCTATTTTAGGTTTTGTTGTGCTTTGGTGGCGACATCATCACAGTAAACAGTAGAACAAAGAAACAAGAATAAAGATAAAAACAAAGATTACAATTTAGGGATTTACGACGCAATATAAAGGCTATATAACTGTTTCATATGTTCAGCAGAATTCAAAAGCATTTGATAAAATATGTCCTACCTCCTAAAAATTGTAAATGATCCCATGTAGATTATAGCAGCAATGAATTGTTTCAGCCGAGCTTTGGACTTCAATACTGTGTCAGCAAAATATGCATGAGTCCTCTAAAACTCCCAAACTCTTTAGCTGGCATGTATTGTGTCTGTTGAAAACAGAATTTAGAGTGTTCAATCTCAATGGCAAATAGAATTGGTTTTTATGAAATATATTACTACTGCGTGGATAGAAAACAACGCCCCTCTCGGCCGTTGTGGACAAGGACACTTTCATTCATTCATTCATTCATTCATTCATTCATTCATTCATTCATTCATTCATTTTCTCTAACCACTTCATCCGCTTGCGCAGGTAGAGTTGAGCTGTAGCCTATTCCAGTTGTCTTGGGGCATGAGACAGGGGAAACTCTGGGGGCAACGCCAGTGCACCGCAGAGCCACACAGAGACAGACAAACAAGCACACACACACTCACACACACTACGGGCAATTTGGAATGGCCCATTAACGTGAAATTCATGATTTTGGAGGTGGGAGGAAGCCGGAGAACCATCACCACCAGAAAAAGTAACTGATTCTGACACGCTCTACTGAATCTCATTCATCTGGAAAATTTGAAGGTCCAGAAGCTTGTGCTTAATTTGTTTACTTCTTCCATATTTGAACGTCCCATCAAAACTATTCAGCACTGCTATATTCAGCAATTGTTTTAAAGACTTTTTTGTTCTCAAATTGGATTTCCATTCGCTAGGCTTCAGCAATCGTAGATTGGCAGTGAAGGAACAAGTGTGATGAAAGTTCATTAGAGGTCTGCTCCTTCGTGACTACACTGACCCCAAGCAGACTCCCCCGACACACTTTGCAGCAAAACTACATCATAAAAAAAATTACATGAAATGCTCATGACTGGTCACGCCTTTTACTTTTATGCACCACAGAGGAGAACTGCTATAATTACACCTACAATATAATCAGTGTTTCTTCCTCATGTGAAAGCAGCGTGTAGTTTGACAGTAGCGCCATCCTGTGGTGGAATTTCTTTACTGCAGTAAAACTGTCCAACTGACAAGCTCAATGTCAATGACACAAAAGTTCAAAACTAAACAAATATAATTTAAAAACAAAAGATAATTCTATAGTTTTTGGAATATACTGCTGTAATTCAATGCATTTTCTCAAGTGCTTCTTCTATAGCACTTCAATGTGTTGCTATAATACATATAAATTATAATAAATAATAAAATATACTGTATCAGTATATTTAAATATTTTTTTAATGTAAATATAATTTTTTTCTTCAAATAGCAGCAAATAAAAAAATCCATCACAGATATGATGTTTCTGCTTCAGGGTGCTTGATTAATCCTTGATTTTTTTAAAGAAATTTACACTTTTTTTTTTTACAAGATTTTACAAAAAAGACCCCTCCTTATTGGTCCTTGTGGTGGCATCCCACCACAAAACTTCTTGGGTATCCAAAAATAACTGTTGAATTTTAAGAGCATTTATATAATGAGACAAACAAGACTTACACCCTTTCAGTTATTTGTTTTTTAGGGATTATGCAAGTCCAGCATGTGATATGTATGGCATTTCTCCATCATCTCCATTACCTCTTTGCTGAAGACAACATAACGCACTGGGCATTTCATTTGTTAAGTACATTGCACATGTTATAGAAAGCAATGGTTAAAATTCCATCATATGTCATATGCATTCATGGTGGTTGCCTCCTTAGTCCGTCACCCCCCAGTATATAAAGAAATCCCTTCTTTTCCAAGCTGCCCTTCCTCAGGTCAGGCTGTAAACCAGTGGCACTGAATAATATCACATGGTTCGATACGACGTAGAGGCAGCAGGTCATCCATGGTGAGTCTGGCAAAGACTTAATGCCCTGCAGCAGGATAGACTGTCTCCTTTCATAATAATTCATTTTCACCATTGGAACAGAGAATGATATGCAATCACTAGTATCTGATCTGTTTGAGGTCATCGCCTCAGAAATCTGGCGCTTAAATAAAAGTATTATTACAAAAAGATAATGAAATTGAAAAGACTTTTCATTCCTGACAATCACAAATATTTAAATATGTACAGTTAAATGAATAAAGGTAGTATTTTCCCACATTTTATATAATCATTCACATACACTTCATGTGTGAATGTGTTGTTTCTGCTTGGCTGCATTCATTCATTATGGCCACTTGGGGCCAGCAGAACAAGTTGAAACGATTTTGCTTCCTCAGTTTGTATTGTATTTAATCCCGGGAAGTATTATTATAGGATAGAAATTATATGTTTTCCACTAACTGATATTAAGTGTTTACCTTCAAGTATGAGATGAACCTATAAAACTAGTGGTTTAAGGTACCCAGTGCAGTATTAAGATCAACATTTAAAGGAGCATTTTGGGGGGTTTTGCAGACAAAATCGCGCATTTATTGAAGTAACATTTTAAGTACAGGAATTTAATGACTTTATTTCTATCTCACTCAATCTGAGGACATCATTGTGTCATCCTTTCTCTGGATTTCCCCCAATTCACACACTTGCAGACACACAAATGCAATGGAGGTTTGAGACAAGGGGAGCCTTTGTGAGTGCACAGAACTCATATTCACTCTCTTTAGTCTTGCTTTCTGTTATTCAGTCTTCAGACAAAGAGAGAGCAACAGCAGCGCACACACCCCTGGGGCAAAAATAGGAGATTCAGCCTGGCTGTCTCCCCCTCTTCTGCCCCTCCTCTGACTACAACCCTCATTCCTCCCTTCAAAACCCACTCTGTCTCAGAGGCACTGGAGAGATGAAAGGGAATATGCAATGCGCCGTCTTTGACTGTGAACTGTGCCGTGTTATTAGGGGAAGTTTATTGGCCTTGTCTGCGATTTAAACACACTCACACCAGCCAGCTGGTTTGGAGTCTGAGGTTAATAGAAGGAGACCTAAAAATCACTGCTTGCCCTGGTGACTGCTGCAAAAAAGGAAATTTGAATGCACTCAGATATATTTGTATGTCTTCCTATGCGTGAGTGCGCCAAAAGAACCCCGCAAAAGGACTTAATCGCCCCTCACAGTACTTAGACACGAAATTATATGTTTGTCCAGCAGAGGGCGATAAAGACTGCAGAGCGCGCCGCTCTCTCGCGTCTTTTTCCACATCTGGGTTATGTGGGAACTTTACAGTGGGGCCGTCTGAGGCCATTCTGGGTTATTTCAGTCCACTAAAATAACCCAGAATCTACAGCAGCGTGAACAGACATCTGAGGCTCAGCGAATCAGGCGAATCTTTTAAACCTCGTCACTAAATGTGTCTATTTAAAAAAAAAAATACTTTCATGAATTCTAGCACTTGAATTTAATGAATATATTCCACAACACCGTATTTTAGTTTATTCTGCTCAAGCTTGTCATTTAAAGCACTTTGTAACTTTACAATACAAATGAAGTTGTTTGCTGTTATTTTTGCTGACGTTGCTGTTATTTCAGGTCGTGATCAGACCCAGTCAGACTTTAAGCCTGTTTCATCACAGACAACGAAATCCATCCACCCGCATGGCTGATCTGTCTGCGATGCGACGGGGAGATATTCCGTCATCACGAGGCGTCTAAGGTCGAGTACCTCACGTCACCCTGCTGCAGACGCACTTCTTCTTCTTCCTCTTCTTCTTCTCCAGGATCCTGTCTGCATCACAGTCTGGAGCCCCGTGAGGCAGCACTCCGCGGGGCGCGTTGTGATTCAGCCTGGATGTCCTGATCTGACACACGCACACACACACACACACACACACACACACACACACACACACACACACACACACACACACACACACACACACAACCGCGTACCACGCATCTGACACGGACACAGTCATGAGTTTGTCTGACATGGATAATATGCATGCGTCGTGACGCGCGGAGAGACACTGTTTGTGTGACTCAGCACGTGTGTGTGTGTGTGTGTGTGTGTGTGTGTGTGTGTGTGTGTGTGTGTGTGTGTGTGTGTGTGTGTGTGTGTGTGTGTGTGTGTGTGTGTGTGTGTGTGTGTGTGTGTGTGTGTGATTCAAGCTGTTCCTGCCAGTTATCCTGCTAACATGTAATTAAGGTGATCTGGTTGAGACTTTTTGCTGTTGTTGTTTTTGTGTGTATTCATCCGGATATATATGTATATAGATGGTTATACATTATCAGTTAGCCTCATCAGCTGCGTCACAATATGTGCCGTCATCTGTTCAGTGCAACATGTTTCCAAGAGCAAATGTTCAGCATGTGAATCCAATGCAAAATCTCACAAAGAACAGAAGGTTCCTTATCTGTGAAGGGAAAATATGGAGGATCTCATCTGAACCATAATCACACACTCAAAGGTGCTTAAAGGAGTCAGAAGATACTATAGCAGCAATGTCAGAATGTGACAGAAGGTCTCAACCTTTGTTGTAGAGTTGATGTTTGATATAACTTGTAGATGTGTTCACCCATTATAGTGACTCTGAAGTGTATCTGATCCTCGAACGGAGCAACATAATTACCACGCCACAAGCAAAGAAAGAATATTAAATGTCTCGCACACAGAAAATATGAACGTTTATGATACCAAATATGTAGAAAATAAACATTTTTGTTTGTACTCAAGTGTTTTAGGTTATTTATTTAATTAGTTTTAGTACAACAAACGGATTTGAGTGATTTACTTTATGCCCAAGAAAACACACTTTCTCTTCTTTATAATACAGATTTTGACATATTTGTCAAAATATGGTTGCTGGTTGCTCCTGGCGCTACATGGAAAAGTGAGGAGGAGAAAGACATACAAGATGAGAGGAATAAAAAGGAGGTGTGTAAATTTATCCTTTAGCTGAGCCACAAGATGTCTCTTTGCCACCAGAGTGCTTATTTTACGGGCTTACGGCACGTTTTACTTTAAGACTTTAGTCATTTAAATTTTAATGATGAAGGATAGAAGTCACATGCAACCAATAGCAACAGCTGACATGTGGACATAAAAGCACATGAACTCAGTTTTGTTCTGTTGTCACAGAAATGTAGAAAAAGAGTTTTCTTGCCTGCAAGTGAATAAATTCGACGCAGCAGTTCACCCCGGCTATGGTGTGTTTTGGGGAACGGTTAGGGAAACGTTTAAAAAAAAGACTCAACTGGAGGATTTCAGAGTTAATTTATTCTCAGTGCCTGATGGAAGGACTTAAGTTGGGAATCTATGTGTCATTGGGAAAGTCTATTCTTTCCAGCCCTAGTGCAACACATGGCTATAATTTGTAGGAACACTCCCTCCTCCCCCGGGGAGAGTATGAGCGGTGGTGAGCAGCCGAATGTTGGGAGTGTTTTCTCTGTCCCTGTGCATGTTCTTCTGCAGGTGTTGGTGCAGTGTGCTGTGCCTGAGGGGAAACGTGCTTCGGTCCAGCTGAGTGGGAGTGACTATGACCTAACCCATCCCCTTTTTCTTCACATGAGGCCCAGCAAGCCCCTCCCATAACACCAGGGCTGTGCACAGGCCGAATGGTGAGCCCGGCTGCATGTGTTTGTGTGTCAGTGAGAGTGCACGTTTCACACATGTGACCACCGTGGAGGAAGCCAGAGCTCTAAGCTGCTTTGCGAGGCTTAGGAGGGCAGCCACTCGCTGGCTACTCTAAGGGCTCTGCTTGCTGCATGCCTGGAGGTGGTGACCATTGCATAGCGGAGCAGTGAAGCATGGTGCCAAGGGTTTCACGTAACAATGCTGGGTCAAGGGTGGCCCACGGAGCCGCTGCAGAGAACTGTGCAAACACGGCTTCTTGTGCAACAGTCAAAAACAGTCAGTCAACGATAATCTGTCAATGAAAGTATTTGTCTTTCTTGGTTGGCTTGAAGATGAAAGAGCTAGTTATTTAATAAGGATGATTCTTCTTTTTTTATAAGTGAAGTGTGTAGTTGGATACGCTTGAGTGATTTACATGTATTTAAATATTCTTCTTTTTTTGCATTTTGTGCCAACAAAGAAGTATTCAGCCGGAGTCTGACTACTTGGGAAAGCAGGTTAGGCTCTGACAGTTTCTCGACTTACTTCAGATGAGTATGATTAATTGTGGTGCAGATGCACTGCAAAAAACACGCACTCACACTCACACACAGAGGTGTGCAACAGTGTGCTTGCATATGCAGAGTGTGTCCTGCAGGACTTCTGTGCACTGCTGTTGATATCACACTCCAGCACACACACTCCCTCCCTCAATCCATGTCGAGAGCTGGAATATCAGGTTTCCTGTCTTTGTGCAGAGTTTGTACTCACAGCTTCACCTTTGTTCCTCCTCTGTCAGCACACAGCGGCGCTGCATCAGGGCGCTCTGCTGCTCCTGCTCTCTGAGGACATACCAACCGAGCCTCCGTCAGTGCATTTCAGGTTGCCAGGAGATAATCATCACAGTTAAAACAGACTTTGTGTGTATAGCGATAACAGGCAGCATAGAAGTAATCTATGAGTACTGAGATAGTTTTAATGATTTTTTTTTTTTATTCAGTGAGTTTGTTTCATTCATTATTTCCTCCTGTGAAAATGTCATTGTTGTCTCTCTGCATCCCCCCCCCCCTCAGCTGTGGAACCTCAGATGACCCTAGTGTGGCGCCAGCAGAGGCTGGGCACAACGAATAAGGAAGAAGAGAAGGGGAGGGGGGGGGGTGAGAGGATGGGGAGGTGAGGGGAGAACAGAGTGAGCAAAGTGAAGCATGTGTGGATATGTGTGTGACGAGCACACGGTAATACTGCAGCGTAGGCACATGCAACGCTACCTTCTGAGGAATGAATTGCTCTTGTGTGTGTGTGTGTGTGTGTGTGTGTGTGTGTGTGTGTGTGTTTGTGTGTGTGTGTGTGTGTTCACCTCTATCTAATAAGCCAGACCTGAAGTTGTTCAATGTTTGCAAGCAATCAGCTGCACCAGGAAAGAGGTCTGTGGTTTTGACTGTTGGCCACCGGAGCCATGCCTTGTGAAATGTGATCCCAGCATGTGAGACGTCAGAGAGTACAGCTTCTGGAATGTCCTGCATGCATAATGACAGAACAAACTCAAACAGAGGCCAACTGTAATCTCTTATCTCTGGAAATGACACCCTGTACTCCAACAGGCAGATATCGGTTCCTTCTACCCAAGAGGAATCATAGCACTGACATTTTATGGACGGAAATGACATTTTATAATCCACATAAAAAAATATAGACTTTATGTTCTTTTAATGCCGTACATCTGTATTTTTTCTATCGACAGCAAAACGGAGATCCATTAAGAGCAAATTAATCGATGATGTGTTAAATATGTGTGTGTGTGTGTGTGTGTGTGTGTGTGTGTGTGTGTGTGTGCGTGCGTGCGTGCGTGTGTGTGCAGCTCTGCAGGAAGTTTTTAAAGATTCATTTTAAAAACTTGGGTATTTACCATACAAGGAAAGGAAATATGAGGAGCAACTCAGGAAGTACCAGACCCACTGTTTGATTGTACTATATTGGGCTAATTATCAGGATTGTTTTGTTTCTGTTGCATATTGTATTACTTTCATAAGCCCTGTTGTTTTATAAAATTTAATTTCTGAATTGCCAAAGAAACCCTTTGAAAAAGATTTTCTCATGTTTCCATTTATTCCCTTATAGAGCCATGATGAATTTGTACAAAAAACAAAAAACAAACAATAAACAGACAACACAATAAAAAACTAATTACAATTTTGTTTACAGCGCTCTTCAGGAATCCCCTGACCTGGAGTGAATGGACCATAGCCATGGAATTATCCACCCCCTGTTCCCCCCTCCCCACGACTCACATCTTCGCCCTCCAGACCTGGTTTGACCATACCGACCTTCACCACTTGGGGCAGTGTTCTGCAGAATGACCACACATTGGTCATGAGGGGATGGATGCTTCTTTAAACACATGATGCAATCTTGTTGTATATCATCACACGATTGCAGCATTTATTCGTCTTTGATATAGATTGGTTGTGCATGTTTTAATGACCATAAGCATGATAATGTGTGAGAGAATGTTTCTTAAACAAAGAGGAACAGAGTAAGGGAAAAATACATTTAAACTGACTAAATTAACATAATTTATTAATTACCCAAAACATGTGGACAGTTTTGATATGCGGGCCATATTTACTGCTGGTATTAATATTGTATATGACCTCACGTTGTGCGGTTTGCACGTGTGATGCTTTGCAAGTACACAGGCAGAATCCTCTCTTGTTACACAAGGCAGTCACTGGATATGTGCATGCACATGCATGTGCGTGTGTGGTGTGTGTGTGTGTGTGTGTGTGTGTGTGTGTGTGTGTAAGTTGTGAAAGCTGCACATGACAGGAGAGAAAAATGATGAATTGCTGTAGCTTTCAGAAACACAGCAGTATTTACACATACTGTATGAGTGAGCTGCCTAACCGGTAAAATGTGCCCTGTGAACCTGGTCCCCTCCACTTAATCCTACTGGTTACTTCTCGGTCCTCAGTCTTACACAGCTGAAGCTTTGAAGGGTTATCTGCAGATCTGCACATTCTCAGTGCTGATAAGTTGCATGCAATCGAGATATTAGCCTTGTGTAATATGATGTATGTGCTGCAGAAACCAGCTACAATCTGCGCCTGACTGTTTGCACTTATGATTGAGGCGATGGGCCTCGTGACGTTTAATCACATTTTATTGCATAATAGAGATGGTGTTAGGAGTTTCGCCAAGACAGTTATGACACGCTGTAATCAGGGTGAAAAGTTAATGTAACTCAAATCATGCCTTCTTAAACTGGAGTCAACCCACTGAGGAAGATTCCTGTGAGGAAGACGTAAAGAAGTCTTTTGTCGGGACTTCAATCTGCAGGAGGAGATGAGAAGGAAGATGACAAGCTGTTGGCTGTGTGCAGTTTGCCCCTCCACCTCCCACCTCTCCACACTTACACACCTCCGCACCATACTCTCCCTCCTGAGGCGCAACCGTGGCCACCGTGGATATTAATACACTCCTCTGCCACTGAGTGTGCTCAGCACAGGAGTGAAAATATCTGACAGGCACTATTTATAGACCCTGCAGGCAGACAGGCGGAATCCACAGCAACACGATCCAGCCTATTCTGGAGTCGTGTTCCACAGAAATCACCTCAGGAAGGTGGCAACAATGCCCAGTAGCTCGGAGCACAACTTTGGTCATGATGGGGCAAAGGATTTGTTTTTATAGAAGCTTGTGGCAGTTATGGGTGAGGAACGCTCACAAATAAAAGAGACACATGTGGTTGTTAAAGCAATGTAATGTAATATTCATACAGGTGTGTGCCTTTCTCTACATCAGCAGTGCTCTCCTGCACGTTTTCAGATGTACAAACACATACACAAACATACACACATCCTTGGTGAGGTTCTTCGGTATGTGTGTAGCCCATGCTAAAGCAGTGATGAAATCTCAAAGGAATGTGTGAGTTCCTGCTCTTGCTCCGCGGGCGTGCCTTTAATCAAGTCCACATTTAGATTTGAAATGTGCATGAATTAAAGATGATTCACCATCCGGCAGCATCAGAATGTTACGGCAGAGTGTCAGAGGTGGGTCAAGATGGTCGCATGACCTTTGTTTGGATGAGACATCCTGTGTCAGCCTGAGAAAGTGGACACAAATGCATGCTGGGACAGACGTGGGGTGTTATCTCACAGTTTCATGGTATAGAAGTAGAATTAAACCCCACAAAGCAAGGGGTGACAACATCTCTTCACCGGCTGTGTGTTGCATGAAGGCTTTGCTTCTGGTTGCAGAATCTGCTGTGTTGACTATAATCAGGTGGATAATGGCCGAAGAACCTTGGCTTGTGTTTCTATAAGCTGCTTTACTAAAGTGAGGACAGGCTGGGGGCTTCTGACTCTCATTATGACACTAAATGATATAGTAAGTGGACTGCAAGCTTTTAGGTTCATAAGGAAATACTCAGCTTTAGACTGTTTCCCTGAGATATCGACAGTTAAAATAAACTCTTCTCTGTAATTCACCTTCTTTATGTTGACCTCCATCTGCTCTTCCATCATCTTCTTTTGCTTCTGCAGCAGAACCAGGTTTGACACATATCAGTTTCACCTGCTTATACAGCAGCATAAAACTTTTCACCGTAAATTTTCAGCCCTTAACTGGCAGAAAAATCACCTGCAGCATTTGAGAATGAGATTATATCACTAGAAATAAGTAAAAGACTATGTTTACAGTATTCTGCATGTGTTGAATCTACAGTAGGGCTCCTCTACTGGATGAAACTTGAATGTTATTGTAAGTTAACCACTAAAGTGCTGCGTCTGACTGACCATTCACATCCCATTTGAAAGAAAGTTGTTCACACATTCACACACAGATACCGTCTGCTCATCGGGGCCAATAACCATTCACAGAAACACCCCCACATCAGTTTAACACGGAAACTGCAGGTGCTGGGAATTGAACCGCAAAGCTTTCCAGTAAGTCGCAGTAGTTGGAAAACGACTGTTACTACTAATAGCAGAACAAGAGCAGCATGACACGAGAATCATTGAAGTTAAAATCTGGTCAAGATGTGATCATTTGTAAAAAGAGGAAGTCAAGGATGAGAAGCACAGCTTCAGGATCTCTGCAAAGCATGTGGGTAATTTCAGCGAATGCTCTCCGTTTATGAGAATATGTGATCAACCACCCCCTCCCCCCCTCTCCCCGGCTGCAACCCCCCCACAAAACCCATTACATCCAGACCAACTAACGACTGGACAAGAGTGGCCAGAGCAATAAAAATGGCAACATCGGTCAGATCATTTTATCAACGTGGGTCTGGAAATCTTTGTCAAGAGGCTGAGGGGGTTGCAGAACATCTGCTTCTTTTTTTAAATCGTAGTTCCCACACTGTTCTTCCCATGAAGCTTTGCTGCATGAAGCTGCAATCTGGCTTTCATTCCATGATCATGTATGATTTTTTCCCAGATTGCATTGCAGTTTAAGGGATGTTACTATATGACATTATTGAAAAAGAATGCTTTTCAAATTTCACTGTAAATTTACATTTTACAGTCCAGCTGCCTCTTCTTCTACACTCCACTATATTCTGTGTGTGAGAGTGTGTGTCTGTGTGTATTCTTGCCAGAGAGAGACACAGATACAGACAGTGGCAAACAGACGGACTGGCAGACTGGTCATCTGCTTGTCTGCCTTCAGCCTCACCAAACATTGCCTTTTTGTGACTACAGCATGTACTTGTAAATTTGAATAAAGGAGGGAGTCCGCCTCCTGTTATCTGAGAGTCTGTCTGCTCTTCCTGAGCATGTGGAGGGAGTCACGTGGTCGCCACCGTGCTCTCCAAGCCTGTCTCCTCACCTGGTGGTTGCTATGGGAACAGCCAGACAGCGGCAGACTTTGCAGCAGCCTCCTGAGGGGATTGTAAGAACAGAGAGGAGGTTTAAGGACGAGGAAACTCTCTCGGGCTTTTTTTTTTTAAAAAAAGCTTTGGGGATAAACCTGCAAAAACTTACGCTTTTCAGAGCTCTTATTTATAAACTACACAAGATTTCAGCATTTTTTTTTAAATTTAAGCATTTATTATGGGCTCTTTGATGTATTTTGTGAAGCCATAAAGTTTTAAAACACCTTTTAACAATTAACTTCATATGGATATCACGCTGAGCTGTAGCTGCTGAGGAATTGAAGCATTCAGGAATTTCAGACAAAGGGAGTAATGTTTGCACACACTCATTTATGATACCTCCATATAGTGTTATGGCAACATGAGGCATGAGGTTAAAACACACATTCTCTCTTGTCTCTCAGTGTATCAGTGGCTGATCATTTGCATTCCCTCGAGGGGGAAACAGAAAAAACATTGTTGTCCCCTTTCGCTGTGACCTAAAGAAAACCCACAGCTGGACTGAGGCATGAACGCTGCTTCAGCATGCTGCTCTTTTTCTTGTGGCTCAGAGGATTTTTCTTTTTTCCTTAATTGTGCCTCCAGTTTATTTTGCTGACACTTCAATAGCAAGATGTTTCCAGCTTTATCGCACAGGTTGCACACTTCTCTTCTTTGTGTTATGCCAGCTGCCCCGAGAGAAGATTGGGTGAGGGGGGGCTCTGGTCTGGGTGTTTGTGTATGTACATATCAGGAGGATGTTTTGCACTAAATATTGGTTATATGATCTGAAATGTTGTTGTTTTTTGTTAATTTTCTGGTCATACAGTTCTCTAAGTTGTGTCTGTCCCACCGCTCATTGGAAAGTCTTATCAGTATATTTGTAGCTCTGTTTTTATGTTTGTGTTTCAGTTCAGATCTCTGCTATGTCTGCAGGGAGACAGAGTCGGCACCTCTGATCTGTCCTCTTCCCCCCAATCCTCACCCTCCCTCTTTGCTCCTCCCTTTCCCAGCTGCTGGCCCTCGCCGCCAGGGGTGAAACAAGGACCAGTGGCAGGAGTCGGAAAGATGATGATGGGAGGGGTGGGACAACAGAGAGACGACCAGCAAAACATGGTCACGCAAACAAAACAACCAATGGTCAGACAGAGACGCGCAGATGAAAAGGAGCTTGACACGGGACGTTCTGCGGTCCGGTCCGGTCCGAGCCGTTTCCAGTCCACCCGTGTGGGATGACCACAACACAAACATGTGAGGCTCTCCAGAAGTCCCACAGACTTCTGGGAGACACTTACATAAAGGAGCTCTCATCCCTGCTCGGTTCAGTCTCACATGGGGAGACATGTGAGACAGGCCCTCTCTGTTACAACCACCACTTTTGCTTTTTTCCCACCGTTTTGTCCTCCACTCTGTCTAGGCAGCACTGCGAGACGTAGAACTTGGATGTTTACCCTGATGCTCTTGAGGATTTCTGATCAGCCTGCAGAGGAGAGGGGTTAACTGACCTTACTACCCTTCCCCCTATAAGACTTTGCTTCCAATCCCCCCCACCCTTGCGTTGCTTTTGTGAATGTCTCCCCTGACCTGCATGCAAGGCTCCTGGTTGAGCGCCTCCCCCTGGGGCCGTGTGGAGGATGTCCAGAGGTCATTGCATGATGTGCGGCTGTAGGGAGAAGAAGAAGAGGAAGAGGAGGAGGAGTAAAAAGTGCTGACTACGCATGGACGGTCACCCACATGATGTCACGGTCACAGTTTGAGCTCACAGCACTGTATCTGTGCCAGACTCCCATGCTGCCTCTATGGTGTAAGCAGCACAGCCTCAGATAAACATTCACAACTAACCGGCTGGCAGGAAGCCGGCCCTGTTTGTGACGTAATGCCGAACTGTATGCAGTTCTCATGGCAGTGGAAACGGATTTTGAATGATGGCTAGGTTGCAGGATGAAACATTGACACTGTGCAATATTTTATGTCAGATTCCTAGTTTTGCAACTGATGGCAATCCATTTTTATGAGCTTTTTATGGTGTAGTCTATAAAATAAAGCAATGTAATATTCAAAGAAAATCTTTGCAGAACGTCTGGTACTGAAATCTTTCAAATAAATAATTCTGCAGCTCAGTTAGTGTGCAGGAATTCTCTTCGCTCGCCCACGCAACTGACTTAAAGACTTATTCTTTAGATTTAGATCTGTCAACTCTGACATGAATGAGTAATGAAGGTCAAAGAAAGTTGGTGAATTATAAGATATTTAGTATTTATGAACATGCCAAAGTCAATTTCAGGTCAATTTGATTTATGTCCCAATAATGTTATATCCATCTTCTTTCTTAGAAGAGGAGATCTAGATTTACCCTTTATCCTGCTGAGATCTGGCAGTCTTCAATGAGCAAGAGACAGTAGCAAGGGAAGAACTACCTTCTAACAGGCAGAAACCTTGAGCAGGTCCAAGAATCTGCTTTGATTGGTTAGAGCAAGAGAAGGAGAGAAAGCTCGGAGAGAGGTACGTCAGTATTTATTGATACTGTTGCCTCACAGCAGGAAGCTTCGGCCTTTGATTCCAAACCTGGATGATCCATCTTCTCCCAGTGTTTCCAATATACATTATATGTGTATTGGTGACCATTTGTGTGAATCATTGTATTTCTCTATGTGGGTGAACCCTCACTTTAAGTCCTCTGGCATTGGTTCCAGCTTCCTGTGGCCATGCAAAGGATGAGAGGTCATTTAAATAAATGCACTAGTCATTATGTAGATATTCCTTCTGGAATATTAATTAATATCAAATCCAAACAGAATTAATCTGGATTAAAAGTAGCTGTATTGACACGTCTTACCTGCAGAGACAGCATATCGCTCACATTTCCTGCTTACTATGTGAGGGAAAAATCCCTCAGATTGTTTTCCTGTCTGTGCACATATTCTGGGCATGCTTCCCAGCCAGCAGATCACCATTGGCATTGCCAGGCGTGGTGAACGCTGATTCCTCCCTGTCCTTTACCTACTTTCCTGCAGCTTTGCTCCAACGTGCCACCGCCAGCCAGCAGACTGAGACTCCAAGGCAAACAGACGCAGCACACAGTGAACTAGACGGATTATCTTTGTCGAGGGAAGAGATCAAGACAGATCATCGCATAACAGTCCGCACCATCAGTATTTCACTCTCTCCAGGGAACACAACAAAAGTCTCACTCACACAGATTATTATCAGCAGAATGCGGCTGTTGGCTCATTTAGGTGCTCTCAGGAAAGAGCTTTAACAAAAGGGTTATCTCAAGCGTACCATTGTATACCAAAGCTTAGCTGCTGACAAATTCCTGACTTATCACACTGATAATCTAATTTCTGGTTGTCAGACATAAATTGCTGGAACAGGACAAACTATGAATATTTAATGAGAAAATGTAAATTAAAAAGAAAAAGCGTTAAATTTGTCCGTGAGTCACAAAGCAACCGGTGCCTGAGCAGAGTTTAACCTCATCAGTGTTTGCAGTGAATGCTGAACATTATCCCAGTGCTGAAACACACCACTTCCATCTGTGATTATTGGCATGTGCCTGCCGTTCAGAAGAGGGCCAGCTACCGCCTGAGGGAGGCTTAAGTTGAGAGGTCATAACCCTGTCAGGCTCATTGTGAGGGGAGAGTGATGACGGGACGTGTGAGGGGTTACTCTTGTCTCGTGATCAAGAGACCATACCTTTTTTTTTTTTTTGGTGCCCTTTCAAATTCATTAGCTGCCTCTCAAGTATTTTAATCCGATATTTCACAGTCACGCTTAGGATTTCAAACGTAAAAGAATGATTATACTGTATTCTTAAAATGAATGACACCACGAGGAGTTGAGTCCAACTTCACTGACTCTGGACCCAACACAAATAAAGCAGTGTCCCTTGGTTTGTGGATGATTCAGTTGGAACATTGACTGGCTGTCACAATTCTTAGCATATCTCATCTGTAGCGGATTTATTTTATTTTTATTTACTTTCTACTTGGTGGATTTTCTTTTGCCCACAATGCAGAATGTAATTTCAGTCATGCATTCTTAATATGATCAGCAACCCTTTTTTTAAAAAATTAGCTTTAAAGGTGATGCTGTAGTCTTCCAAAAGGAGAAGGGAAATTTGTGGAAAGACTGATCATACAGGTCTAGGAGTGGGTAAGACATAGAAGAAAATAGAGAGAGAACTGACTGCATGCCTGATTGGATCATGTATGTTGTCTGAGCATTAAGTCTTTTGACCATATATGTCAGCAAAGCGTAATTCCAATCGAGCAAAGACACAAAGTTTGTTTACGCGTCTTCGCTGCATTGACATTCATTGTTTAATTTTATTTGATTTGTGGATTGCTCTTATAAAACTTTCAAAGCTACCTTTTGACCCACATTTTATTTATCTCTTTCTCTCTACTCTCAGCCCCCACAATGCTGAGGTTGCAACTGCAGAACCAAACCACATGTTGTCCACCTAAGGGTTTTGTCTATGAATATAAACAAGTAAATACAGCATATGATGTGGAGAAATGAAAATATCTCACAACACATTGTAGGCAGCAGAAAACCTGCGACAATTCGACTCCAAATTACGAATCAGATGTCAGATAACATTAATATAAATAATTATTTAATGTAACTTAGAGTGAGTCAAGTAACATTGCTTCAATTGTACACAAACCTATCACAGATGAAGATGTAGCAACCTACACCTTCTTTCACTTTCAGTACAAAGAACAACATTTTGATGATGTGTTAAATGTGTGAGTCACAAGTGGAAGGTTTTAAATAGTATCAGCTAGTAAAAGCTAGTAGTCTCCTTCAGATGGGAGACGTGTCTTCAAATAGAAGAGGCAAAGAATTGATTGGAAAACTTTAGAAGTTTATTTGTATTCGCCAAAGGAAATTATTTAGATAAAAATGCACAATGTGGTGCAGTAACCTCCTCCTTCTGAAAGAGGTTTCCTTTCAGAATGAGCAGATTACTGCATGTGCTCTCATGTCTAACCAGTTCATGGTTATGTAAACTTTTAACACTGACTTTAACCTGAGGGTTTGTTTGAAACCTGAATTACCACCTCAGTACTCATTCGCTTCCTCTTTAAGTTACGACTTTACGCTCCCGGATGTAAACAAAATGAAATAAGATCTTAACTTGTTCCAGTATGTTTACTGGTATTAGTCTGACTGTATTGTTATTTTGTTGTTTGGTTTCACAACAGGAAAGTTCTGGTTTTGTACAACTTGTAGTGGCTTCTAACCCTCTGTTTAGAGGATGAGATCAACAATCATGTAACAGAAAAGGTCAATTTTTTTTCTTTTTTCAGGCCTACGTCACACTTCCTTTACTCATGGCATGTTTGATTATTCAAGTTGGAACAGCTTCTCAACTATTAACCTTCACATTAGCGGGTGACTCATCTGTCTGGTGGGTTTTCAGCTGCAGATAAAGCTCTGCGTGTTAAATCCTTTATTATGATACCTCAAATGTTGCATCTAATGATTCTTTAGTTTGGATGATGTGTGAAGTTCTTTTTCTTTTGCCAATGGTAATGACAAATGTCTGAGCAGGTGGTGGGCTTGTCATCGTAATGTGGTGTTGTTCATCGGTTGTAGATGTGTGATAACAAAGGACTGAATGACAGTCAGTTTCCAAAATCTTGATGCATATGTGCAACTCCAAGTATGTGTTTTGAGCGGAAGGACTTGTCTGTCACAATCTGAGACCTCAGCTCCTCCACTTAAAACTTTGAACTTGCAGAACCTGAGACAGAGAACGAGGAGCTGAAGGGACTAGAGTTTACAACCTCTGGATGGGCTGTAACATGTCGCGGCACTAACGTCATGACTCAGGATGAGATCACAGCAGCGGTGGGTGATGAATGAAGAGGGACTCTTTTCTTTCCCTCTGGTAGAGCGCATTAATCATAATCGACAGGAAATATGTGCCATTATGAATGAAGCTTGTCACAAACCCTCACAATTATTGGCTTAATTAGAAAAGAGATTTATGCACTGCATTGAGAAAACGCAATGTTTAGTGAGAATGTAATTATTATTTATATATGATCAGTGACGCCCTGTTCACTCTGGTTAGACCAGGAAAACAGGTGAAGTGTGCCAACGGAAAATGATCAAGTCCTCAGGTTATTACTTTTAATATGCATCATTTCACTTCACCAACAACACACTGCACACATGTTGCTCATCACCCTGACTTTGAGTTGAGATATTAGTGATCACATAAACTCCATTGAGATAAAGATGACACACACAGTAAGCATTGTTCCCCATATGTGGTCATGAGTAAATAGAAAGAGGCTAAAATAGGAATGACTCGATGCACCACTGTGGTTGATTGAGGTACTTATGTCATCCAGTAGGCCTCTGGTGATCCTATTTATAGGAAATGTTGCTTTTTATATCATCGGCATCAACAGAGAGCATTGTATTAGTAGAAGGACTTAATGGTACATGTGATAAACCACAAAAAACACAACCCAAAATGCATGGAAGCACCACTTATTTTGTTTGCTTGGTTGCAGAAAAACCTGAAATATCAATTTTGCATTCATTTTGCACGAACAGGCTTTATACCAGAATACCAGATGAACAAAACAGGAATCAGATTCCCAAAACTTTTCTTCAAACTGTAGGTTGGTGTCCTCTGACTTCTCAGAAAACGAAACAAGCCTGCAGCTACAAAGGCAAAGGCGAGGTTTTGAAATGAGTGATTCTGTTAGCCAGAGCCTGGTTGGCTTGTTTTCACTCTGAAACATGATAGCCCCTCGGGATACACCACTCAGTCTGCAACACCTAGGGACTTCTCAGGAACAGAGGGCTGCATCTGCAGAACAAACAGCGTAGTATGTCGCCTTGGCTGTCTCACTGCCATCCTGCCACCTGCCCTCTCTGCTGCTCTTTGTGACAACATGAAGGCAAGTCTTACAAAAACAGCCCCTGTCTCAAAAACCAAATTCCATTGGATTGAACAAGTAAAAATATTGCATGAAAGAATACAGTTCATTTAGTAAAAAGCACCTTCCTTGTTTTCTCAAAGGCGTCAGGAGGGAGTGTAAGGTGAAAGGCTTTTAACAATACACAAAGGGTTCATTTGGCCCTGACCGATGGTTACAAGTCTCCCCCCCACCACTAACCTCCCTCTCACTCTGGGAGTGAAGAATTGCACAACGCTGCCCGGGTGGAGTGTCAGTCACCATGTGCACAAAAAATACTGTAAAAGGTTTTTGTACTCTGCTATTGGTGGTAAATCTCTTGACACACATTGACCAGTAGTCTCCAAGTCTTGCCAAATCTTGGACATGAGTCAAGTAGTACAGCGTCAGTGGGACTGTCTGAGTCTGACTAGATCAAGTATTTCAATGTAGCTGCATATTATCCACATTATTTTAATCATACAAATAGAATAGCATCATAAGGAGAAAATAACCTGTATATTTTAAACAATCTCAGAAAAATTGCGACTTCAAGGTGTTCAGTATTTATTTCAAGATCATGTTGACTCTGGAGCTGACTATCACCAGGACGACTGACTAGGTTTCTGCAGCATGTCCTCCTCTCTCCCTGTCATGATTCATTTGTGCCTCTGTACGCCCAAACGCAGACGGATTCATGACTCAGTGATTTCTGTCTACTCTGTGACTCACATGCCACACACACCTCCTCCATAGTGGTGTGGGCTCAGCAAGCGCTAGCCACCTCCCTACTTTTGTCATCGGTCCCATGTGTGTTTGAAGGTTCTGCTCTGCACACTTGCATGATTAGAATCACTTATATAATGGCAGACTGTATCATGTCGTATTATTTTAATGGCAAAAAAGCTATTTTATTTTTTTTGAAAGTGCATTTTCTATTTGTGTGAATAGATGAAAAATGAAGTTGGATGATGGATTTTTTTTTTTCTCTCCAATCGAATCTTTCTCCTGGTGGGTGTTTAATAGTTGAGTCAGATGTTCCTTTGCCGGAATTCAAACATGCTTATTTATAGAAAGTCTGCAGCAACCAACTACAAACCACCATAAATCTTTGATGATATACACTGTATATTAAAAACAAATGTATATGTATATACATTTATTTTTGATATAAATGTATGTGTGTGTGTGCGCGCGCGCGTGTGTGTGCGTGTGTGTGTGTGTGTGTGTGTGTGTGTGTGTGTGTGTGTGTGTGTGTGTGTGTGTGTGTGTGTGTGTGAGGGTACAAACATTCAGTATTTACTTTGACTCTTCTGACAAGCCAGCAGTCACAAATAACTGAACGAACTTCTGTCGTGATCAATATTGAGTGTGTCTATAATGAATAAACAGTGTGTCTATAATATACATGTATGCGTAACCCCGGTTCGTGCTCTGGACTGCAGCTGGTAAGGCAGATTGTGTGTTATAACAAGTTCAAAGGTCAGCGTTTGGTGGGCCAGTGGTATCAGGCTGCAGCTGAGAATGACGTACGGTGTGATCCTGCACACCCTCACACCCACACAGTCTTCATTCTACTTCTACACACCGTGCTACCCTACGCACACTGAGATCAGGGTTATCTAGTTAATGAATGTCAAAAGCAGCCCTGCAACAGCCTGCTCGCTGTTTAACTTAGAGTGGATTCAGAGCCGTTTTTGGCTGGTTTATCTTAAACACACACACACACACTTACGATCAATCATCTGCAGTATGTGTGTGTGAGCGTGTGTTTGCGTGCATGTGTTGTCAAGGCCCCACTACTCTCAGGTTGCCGTGTGTGCTTACGGAAGCAAAAAGGACGCATCTGCATGTTGATGAATATGATGCAATGGAAGACAGATTTTTTTTTTTATTGACAGAAGACTTCCTCTGTCAGACATCAGCTATATTTGTCCTGTACTGTTGGATTTCATTGAGGGTCAGGATGAGGGCCAACCAAACATAATGAAGTCAATGTATGAGTTACAGAAATTAAATAAACAATGGATTTAGGGACATTTGAGGTTTTCTCTGTATCAAGTATTATGGTTCCTGGTTTCATAATCATCTCTCAAGTAACTCTGTGGGAGGCGGAACGGTTCTTTGGTTGCATAAGATCCCTCCCAGCATCGCCACAGTGAATCAGGTCTCCCTATGCTGATGTAAAGTATTAGTGTGCCATTACCCAAATGGAGCAGTTACTTCAATGAGGCAGCAGAAGTGAAGATTCAGTTTTTATGAAGAGAGAGACGAAACCAGACCAAACCTGTCATTGCAAATAAAATAAGTTTATGGTCGTCTGTAGATTGGCTCATCAAATATGGTGTGTGTGTATTATTCATACGATAACTGCTTGTGAGAGGCATTGCAATCTTGTGGTTCATAAATCTGCACAGAGTGTGTGAATGCTGACTACTGGCCTGTTTAAAACTCCATCGGCTGCGTGATTTACTGACTCATCTTGTATTTTCTGAGGCACCGCATTTGCCCTGAGTTTTCTCATGTCTGTTCTTTCAGCTCATGTGTAATAACTGATGTTCAGATGACACACCCTCAGAAATAGATAAATAAAATTAAAATAACACAGAAACAGACACACAGAGACGTCCTGTCTCATGCAGACCTGCTCTTTCCCCAGCAGTCTTCGATGAGAGAGCTTTTAAGCTCCTCTCATTTGCTCTGTCCCAATTAGCTGATCACAGAAAAGAAGGTCAGGGGTCAGGCTCCAGGGGAAAGGTTGCCCGTCTCCAACAAGGAACCATCCCACATCTTCAATAGACCCCATCCTGTGGAAAAGAAGCTGGTAAGTTGAGTAATTTGACAAAGAATTTACTGGGGGAAAAAAGAAGCTTGTAGTTTAAAGTTAACCCAAAGACATGGCAGACATGTTGTTTATAATCTCTTTTTGAAATTAAACTATTTTTATCATCTAGCAGTCATGTAATGGTTAAGTCTTTAAAATGACTTGGAGTGGTTAAAATTTTTCATCACAGTGTTTTCCAGAAATGTCAAGATGTTGAAATTGCAGCAGTGGCACCAGTCGGCTCGTCTGTGTGTTTGGGGATAAATGTACCAGAGACATGCTGTGATGTACAGACTTCCCAGAAAAGCTCATTGTGTCAGTCTTTCTGTCTCCCTGGAGCACGTCTGGTATGTAAACAAAGAGGTGCCACGCCATTTGAGAAATATGCTCATCGTGACCTCTCCTTAAGCCTGTGGAATGTGTAAATCACACAAACACGCTCAAGAATGCGCACCTAAATCTGTGAACACGCACACACAGCACACAAGACACAATCACACGCAAATGAAAAATACCCTGTCCGAGTGACAGCGGGTATAATTAACAACAATATTTTCACCGCACAAAATCCACCCAGCCTGACGTGTGTTTGTGTTTCAGCAGTGAGCAACAATGTCTGCAACAATCACAGGATTAAAACAAAAATGATCAAAGAATGATGTCATGAGAAGTCTTATTTTTCATGTGATATATTTTTAATATATTCTCCTTGTTTTCTCTGGACCGCTCACATCATTTGAATTTTATTCTTTCCTGCTTCCTGTCACCATTTATCATGAAGGAATAATAGCATTGCTCATTTTAGGATAGCACACAAGGAAATAGCCTCAATTTATAGTTATTAAGAGACTATTTTAACACCCTTGCATTCTAACAACCAACATGTTACTTTCCAATCTCCATCCCAGCTTGCCAGTTCTCTCTCCTCGTTGTGCTGGCCCTTAACCAGTTGACCAGCTGTCAGTCACAGTACCAGTCCGTTCACTAGCTGACCCTCCCATCATTAAGCCAGCTACTGTAGTAGTTAGTTACCGTCTGGTCCTAATCTAGACCCGGTTCTCCAGCTCCATCTTGGTCCGAGCCTCACACCAGCTGTCCGAGGTCTCTGGTTCCCCTTCTCTAAAGTTCCTGGACCATCTGTCCAGGTTCTCTGATTTCACTGTTCTCATTTACAAATAAGACAAATTAAATTCATCATGAAGAAAAGTCAAATTCCATTTCTGGAGACCAAAAATGTGGAGCATTAATTGTTATTCAGGTTGATCTGATAGATACAGCTCTGCTTAACTGACTCTCATGTGCAAAACACATTTAAATGTAATAAATTGAGAGCAGCTAAAACTTCACACATGAGGAATCGTAATGCATGACTGATGCTGATCAGCTACTGCAAATGTCACTTTTGCACTTTGCGTAAATGATGGCTATAATCTAATATAAGTGAGCGAAAAATCAAGATGATATCAAGGTGTTCTGTCTGCGGTTTTAGCATTGAAATGTGAAAACAGTGAAATCTTCTTCATTGTACTGAATATTTAACTGACCTGTAAAACATTTCATCTTAACACAAAAGTAAAACACACAAAGATGATTTCTAAAACTTTTGGTGATGGCCATCATTCATATTTCTTGGAGGATGAGACAAACAGGAAATTTGCTCTTATTTATTTCTCCTGTCTCTGGACGGAAGCACGCTGACGGTGTCGGTTGAGTTCTGTGCTGCACCACCAGGACCACAGACCACAGCGTGGTAACCAGTGATGCTGAACAGATGTTCATCAGCTGCTGAGGAGGGATGAACTCTTCCTGCTTTCAACGAGACTTTATCTGCATTGTATTTATAAAAATCCCAAGACAGCATAGTGAATGGTCACGACCTAAATTCAATACCCACTAGTGTTTATTTGTTTGTTTGTGAAGAACGTTTTAAAATACAAACGTAAGGTGTGTTAGTACCTGGGAAAATGTGTGTGATTTAAGAACTGATGTAATAAGTGGTTTTCTGTTGCTGTCAATTAGCTGTAGAGGAAGTGTTTCTGTTACCCACAAAGAGAATGAGGCTTCACAGGTCGACCATGTGGAAGGGTAAGGCTAACAGATCTCTGTAGGTTGATCCAGATTTGACAGCCACTCCTGCTTTCTTTCCTCTAATATGGACAGAAATGTATTAAATGCTAATGTGAGCTAGAAGCTCTTATCTGGCCGGACAGCAGTTTTTCTCCAGCTTTACCGTATCATTTGCATTTTATACAACGGATATGATTTACTAAACCATAAGGCAATCTGTGAAGGGGAGAGAGAAAAACCTCAATCAGCCAGGGGATAGAAGGACATATGGTTGTCTGATTAAAACAGCATTCACCTGCGGACTGAGATCCGCATCCAGAAGGAGGATGCCTCGACGCCAGCAGGACCGCAGTGACATCAAGGGCTGCTTAATGCACCTGATAAGACGTGCGGAATCCTGTTGATGTTTCAGGGTCAGATGTAGAGAAAACCTGTACATGTGGTTGGTTATATGAAGTGTAGGTGTTTTACACAACAGGCCTGTTGTGATGGGTTTACATAAGCAGCACAGGCAGTATGGTTCACTAGACCAAATCCTGTGTGTCGAGAGCGGCTGACCAATCCAGAGCCGTTTGATTGACTTACCACAGGTCAGTTACAAAGATGACCCATAAAGTAGATCAGACCTGACTCACTTTCCGTTGTCCAAGCTTAATGGTGGCTTTAAGAATAAACTGTTGTTTTTTAAATAGTTTTTATAGACCACAAATAAAAATATTTTCTTCCAAAAGAAGCAAAATAAAATCTCCATATATATATATATATATATATATATATATATATATATATATATGGAGATTTTATTTTGCTTCTGTTATATATATATATATATATCTGTTATACATATATATATATCTCTGTTATATATATATATATATATATCTGTTATACATATATATATATCTCTGTTATATATATATATATATATATATATATATATATATATATATATATATATATATATATATATATATATATATCTTATATATATCTTATATATCTGTTATACATATATATATATATATATATATATATATATATATATATATATATATTTCTATTTCTTTGTGGAAAACAAGGTAATTTAATTTCAACTAAACAATAAAATTAACATTGTATTACCCAGGAAAAGGTAAAACACCCATACCTATTTTCCCACTTAAATGGTTAAAATCACACACGGGTGAATCACATCAGGTGCTCATGAGCAGAACACCGTTACCCTGCATTTTGAAGGAGAGTGGTCCTATTTTAAACCTCAGACATTTAGTTTGGCATGCCTCTGACTGTTGATGAGATCCAAAGAGCTGTCTGATGCCCACAGAAGGAAGATTGTGCCTGCATATGAGTCTAGTGAGGGATTTAAAAGATCTCAAATGACTTCTACTGGGTGTCAGATGGTGCTTGAGGAACATGATAAACCAACTGTAAAAGAATTAAAGCTGAAGCAGAACTTGACCCTGCAACATGACAATGACCCAAAGCATTCAATCAAATTCAATCAAATCCACCAAGGACTAACTAAAGACTAAGAAATATTTTTTGTTATTTAATTGCAATTATGTCTCATTATTTTCCATAATTAAAAAAAAGCACGTTTGAACATTGATGTGCCAACATTTCTTTATTAAATTATTTAGAAAGAGCTGATTATTTTTAACATGACTGTGCGTGTGGTGTGTTCGCGTGTGTTTGTGTGTGTATGTGTATGTATGTGTGTGTGTGTGTGTGTGTGTGTGTGTGTGTGTGTGTGTGTGTGTGTGTGTGTGTGTGTGTGTGTGTGTGTGTGTGTGTGTGTGTGTGTGTGTGTGTATAAAACACCTACCTCTAATTATCACTTCGAAGTGATTCAGGAGCAGGGGAGCTTCTCTGATGAGCGTCCTCGTGTCCCATCTCACACTGACATTTTCTCCACAGGGCCTCCTCCCAGAGCTACATTCCCTTAAGTGGACATGCCATCACTACTTATTACACACACAGGGAAAGTCAAGGGAAAATAAGTATGCCACACTGGCATTATCTGTTTTTTCATGCTGTGATGTTGGTTCGGAGCAATGCGGACAAGGGCTGCATGTCCGGTGGGGAGATGTCAGAGTTGGTAAATATACAATGACACGTCTGAATTTACACTGAGCTGATGGATTAAAAATCTTGATCGGTGGCACCTTTGGGCTCTGTGAGCACAGCAAATAATAAAGTGTTTTCTATGTGTATATCTACTGGTCCTTTGAGGTTTTTATGTGTTTGCATGTTTGACATTCTGAATTTTCTAATTTTTTTTTTTTTAATTAAATTTTGAACTCTCCAGGCAGGAATGCCTTCAGTTTGCTGAAGTTCAGGTATGACGAAAGCTGTCCAAGATAACAACCAGCCGCCAGATGGTTCACTGACTTCTTCCATATGTGATTAGGTGTTTTAGTAGAGGCTTTCTGAAGATCCCCCATTTACTGTCTGTAATTCTGTCCTTGGCTTAAGTGTATTAAAACGATCGTCTCTGGCACAGATTTGTCCAGCAGCATCTGCTGTTAGGGGGGAGTATGAGAAAAACTGAACTCCTGTAGGACAACACAGGAAACATGTCCGTAACAGTGAAACGAGAAGCTAAACTTGCCCCTCAAATAGACACTACATTATGTAGGTTATTGGGGGTAATTTCAAACAGGAAGGGACAGTCTTTTGTTTAATAATCCTGATAATCTTTATGGAATCCCTTAGCATCGACATGGATTAAGTGTCCGACTGCAGATCCAGCCGGCCATTATTAAATGTTAAAGGGGGGCGTAAGCCTAATTAGGCGAAGAAGTCCACTCCTGGGACAGCACTGGGTGAGAAACCCTTCCTGCTGGCAGATAAACGACCACCGAGCAAGAGCGCCTGTGCAACTCAGTCTCTCTTAACCTCTTCCAGGGCTCATTTCCCAGGATTCAATTATTTAAGACGCACCAGTTTGGTTCAGGGACCATGTGACTAAATGTTATTTTGTTGTGGCAGTGCAGTCATTGTGTCAAGTTGTATAAAATAAATGACTCAACATGGAGTTCAGATCATGACTTCAGTTCTTCATACTGGTTTAATAGTCAGCGTCTGTAATGTGTGGGTCAGTCACGTGTTATGAGTAAGAAAGGGTTAGACATTCGCTGTTGTCTCACATACTGCACAATTGTCACTGTTAATGTAGCGCCACAGTCTTTCTGTGCATGATCCGAAATCCTCTCACATCCCTTGTTCCTCAGGAAATCACCCAGAGAAGGGTAAAGGATTGATGAATAGCATGAAATAAATAATTAAATTCATACAATCTTCTTTTTTCTATTATAACATAGATACAATAGTGGATTCATGAGGCTATACTCTGTGCTAATTTCTCTGTGGGCAACATGCTCCATTTCATTCTCTGTCTGCCTTTAAAAAAGTCCCACCCCACCCCTTCCTCCTCCTCCTCCTCCTCCACCGCCACCACCAACACGCTGCACCCCCTCCATCTCCTCTACTTCCTCCTGTTCAGCAAAATGCTGATATGTGCGTAAGAGCGCTTATTTTTCTCATCCATTACCAGATTAATTAAAGTGTGGCTGTTGCCAATGCCCAGATGGATCCTCAATACTTCAAATGAGCTTAATCGCCATGCACTCCCTAATCTTGTGCTAATTTAAAGAATTGCCTGGAACATACTGATGACTGGACTCTCCCAGTTTTCTACCAGAAAGCTTTATCTGGAAAATTCCCTGCGCTGACTAGTTTCGCTCTGGCACCATCAACTGCTGTATTTCATGTGGAGCGGAGCTATTTGACAGGACTTTTTAATTTGGATACGGCGCTTAAAGATTTCACTCTGTTCTGTGACATGTAATGCTCCCTGTGCATGGGGATAGGCTTGTGTTCTGGGGAGATAGTGCACTGTACGCTGCTTTCTAAGACGCAGTGTGGTGTGTGTGTGTGTGTGTGTGTGTGTGTGTGTGTGTGTGTGTGTGTGTGTGTGTGTCTGCACACTGAGGCAGGCATTCTTGTAGCTCTTTGTTGTCCACATGTCATGATGTATTTGGTCATTGCCGGCAGTGAGTGAAGCTGACACGAGAACATGCAGTATGCCTCCAGGAAAACACAAGCTCAGCCTATTGTGCCTATTTCACAAGCACCTCGTCCCCCCACTGTAACATCGCACTGTCTAAAGTGCGGTGTGCTTGCAGTAGAATAGCACAGATCTAATCAAATCATGCATGTGGAAATCATACTATCCATCAACTGATACGCCATTTTCATCCATTTTGATTAACTGATGCTTTATCTACTCATTAAATGTTAACCATTATGTGTTATTTCAGTATTCCCACAGCTAAATAGTATAAATGGGTGCTTATTCAAATGCAAATAATGCTCTTAGGCCAATTTAAAAGCTAATTCCACAGGGGGACGCATGTACCCAATTGAGGTTTTCTTAAGACCATAAAATAAGAGAATAAATAAATTATTAAGGTTTTATTGAAGTTGGGCTGTAAATATGGTTTTTCTGTAATATCAATTCACATAAATATTGAATTGATCGGTTTGCATCCAGATGTGAGGCCTCTCACCGCTCTCACCCCATCCCTCATACCTGGAGAACGGCAGCTGATGCCGTCTGTGCCCAGGGGTCTCGACCCACAATCCTCTGCTACTGTGCTGAAGTAAGTCCACAGAGAAAGCTATTAATCCACTCCATCCTCCCGAATCAGTCGGCTCATATTTGCATAAAGATATCAAAGAGACTGAAGGAGAGCAGCGTGAGGCCCAGGGTATATACACTGCAATATGTTCCTCATTTCTGTTTCCTTCTTCTTACCTGTTTCTCCTTCATTTCTCTTCCAATTTCTAAACAGATGAGGTCCCCGGAGTCCTCCCCGACTGTGTGCTTGTGCACCAGAATGAGGATAGATTTGTTTGAAGTGGCAAATCGCCTGATTCATCAACAAGGACAAAACCCCTATTGATGCCATCCATCTCTGACAATTGAAAAGCCCCCAAATAAATCATTCATCCGGCTGTCAGTTTAATGTAACGTGGGAACAACATGCGTGCACAAGACACTTAATGGATCCTGGATGGGGGGGTTGGGGAGCTTGGAATTGACCCATCCGCAGCACCGATTGCATTTGTGTGTACATGCAGGGTGGGTGTGTGGGGTGTTTGCATGCATGTGTGTGTGTGTGGGGGGGGTTGCATTGGCCACGTCTGCGGTTTATGCGTGGCTGACTGTGATCCAGCCTTAGGGCAGTTCAAGAGAGTGAGCGAGGTCACATTCTGCTGCTCCTGGGTGGAAGCCCACTGGATCGCCCCAACCAAACTGCAAACACCCCCCCAAGGCTCACGCAGGACGACAGGAGTACATGTGCATCCCACCCCCCTTTCCTCCTCCCCTGCAAGCACCATCTGCTACCCCACTACTGAGCCACCCAGGATGTGGCCCGAGGAGGGGCAGCTGAGGGGTGCTGCAGGGGAGGAATGTCTTAAAGTAGCCTCAACATTTGTCCTCCTCAGATGCATCCTGATGTATCTGCTAAGACCTGAGCACCATACCCCTGAGCATGTGGTGGAGATACTGGACACTAGATTCTGATTAACAGAATGTGGAAGATGTAATGATGTGTGTAGACTCCTGCTGAGATTGAAATAGAATTACAGAGGAAGGACCCTGACAACGTAACCCTGCTTTCACAATGCAGCCGTGCGCCGGTCCTTTACAGCAGCCACAGAGGGAAGCGCTGCTGATTGTTCATTAGCAAACTCAGTTGGAGCTTGCACTCGACTGGCCCACTAAAAAAAAAATCCTGGATTAGACTTTTCGCTTGGCTGCAGCCGACACCGATACACCTTCAGTGATGAAACCAGAGATGATGGTGATGCTGGGATGCAGCAGCGGAAAGGAAACCAGTCTTGCTTTTGTTTGTAAACAAAGGAGAGTTTGTTTCACGGGGTGTGAGCACACTTAGATTTATTTTTTTTTTCACAGTTACATGTTTGATTATGTCTGTGCGCACTCATAAGCAGAGCCTTAAGTCATTAATGTTAATGTGTGTGTGCATCCCACACTATTCCCTGCGCTGCACTATATATAGGGCTGTAATGATAGCCAGCTCGGGGAGATAAGAGTAGTGAATTAATAAGCCTCGGTACAAGATCTCTGCACCGCCTCTAGACAATGCTGAGTCTCTCTGTGGAAAAGCAGCTGAGATGAGATGTTAAGGGACCACCCCCCATCCCCCCCCCCACTCGTTTCTTTTTCTGCTCTTCCACTAAAAGCTGAGCATGAATTGATTTCTGACACAGAGCCACAAATGATTCCATTTTAGTTGGAAACTCATTTCTGTCTCTGACCCATCTTGAAATTGTAAAGCAAAAGTCTGATTTATTGATGAGCCTGAGGAGCAGTGGAGCATGATTCACATATAGGCATAAATTAAGGGTTAAGTTGTCTTCTTCCTCTTCTTCTGCTACTATTATTTTTTCTTCTACTTCCTCGTATTATCATTTAAAAAATAGGAGGAAAGATGCTGGAATTGAATAATTGTTGAAGGATGAAGTGACAAAAACTGTCTCACACACACACACACACACACACACACACACACACACACACACACACACACACACACACACACACACACACACACACACACACACACACACACACACACACACACACCCGTGTTACCTTCAGGCAGTGATCTGAGCTCTGGATCCCTCCCCAACTAAGCCAGATGAGCTACCATCCAAGTAGAGAGGGTGAGCTGAGGATAAGATGCCCTAGTTGTTAGGATTGATTGACTGTCTCTGTCTCTGGAGAGAGACAGAAAGAGAGAGACAGACAGGGAGAGAGAAACAGACAGACAGACAAAGAGAGAGAGAGAGAGAGAGAGAGAGAGAGAGAGAGAGAGAGAGAGAGAGAGAGAGACAGGGAATGTGTGTGTGTGTGTGTGTGTGTGTGTGCGTGCGTGCGTGTGTGTGTGTGTGTGTGTGTGTGTGTGTGTGTGTGTGTGTGTGTGTGTGTGTGTGTGTGTGTGTGCATGCGTACGTACGTGCATGCGTGTGTGTCTGTGTGTGTGAAGTAAGGGCAAGTCGTGGTTCTGAAGTTTTATGACATACTGTTTCTTTTTTGTTTTTTTCCCCCCCTGGAGCTGCAACAGTCCACATTTCTGTGATTTGACAACTGTGTGACAAATTTGTAACCTCCCTGTTAGCAGCATCATGTTCCATGTATGGGTATGTGTGTGTGTGTGTCTGTGTTTGTGTGTGCATGTGTGTATGTCTGTTATCAGAAGAACTGTATAATAATTTTAATGATAAGTTACTGGGTGTAAAATTTAACTTTCCCATAGACAGGTTTTTTTTGTTGCTAATATTACAAGTCTTACTGCTCCATAAACAGCCGTGGAACAATGACACCTGAGTCTTTGGACAGTTTCCCTTTAAAAATCTTTTCACAATGCAGTTTTGCTGCTGGGCATGAAACGTCCCAGGAAGATGAAGGCTGGCTGGTAATCCAGTCAGGCTGGCAGCCTGGCACCATTATTGTCTGCTTTCATGACTCCATTATAGACTAACTGAAAGGACAAATTCATGATTATGTCCTGTGTTACCATGAGAGCAATGGAAGTGATCTTGTGACCCGGGTTAGCTTTTTTCAACACAATTCCAAAAGATTGCACTCTGAAATGTTGTGTTTTTTAAATAAATAATGCAATAAGGTTGTTTTTTCCATTTCAAACTTCTCAAGTTCAGTATGTCATAGTCGTGTATAAGCACATCCCGCCAATTGTCAGTGTTCATGTGTTCGTTCATCCGTTCGTTTGTCCACCAAATATCTTCACAACCGTTTCAGATAAGATGAAACAAAAAGCACATTATTCAGGCAGCAAAAGGGATGAAAATGAGGTGATTACCTTGTCCTTGGGAAAACTAGATCAAGGTCAAATTTTATTTTTTGCACACTCAGGAACCGGATGAAATGAAAGATGAGGGAGAAGGCCAGTGTGAGTAAGACCATAGATCAAAACTAGTTCTTTCATTTATGAAAGTAGGTCAGAGCACTAGCTTTGATCTTTGACCTGTGCAAAGTAGGTCAGGGTAAAATTCTGAATTCTCAGGGGTGTCGCAGGATGTTGCAGTCTGTGACTGCCTTGGTTCTCGTTTAAGGCTGTGTTCAACACAGAATAAAAAATACAACTTTAATTGGTTCCAAGGTAATGAAATAGTTCTGTTATTAGCAGTTCAGCCATTTAATGAAAAGTAATTAAAAATACTTTGCATTGTCATAAAAGGTCAGGAACACAAGACATAAGAAAGAAGAGTCCAGTCAAGACTAGGATGATGTAAAATAAGACAAAGCGAGAGTCAGTCGAGTAAAAATGACAATGATTCTATGATTCTAAATATAAATGCGACAAGCTGAAAAGTTTTAAGCCTTACAACCGCCTCCCATCATGAGTTGGCAGTTGGCTTCAGGCTGCTGAATTATAGACCATTTTGTACACGCCTACCTAACATCCAACCACAATGCTTTTACTTTCCACCAGGCAGTAACTGAATATTAACCTACTCGCTGTTTCTAGTTGTCTCTGAAAAGCTTTTGCAGTGAGAACATTCTGTCATGGTTTGTGGAGCGAGTGCCATCTCTGGACAGTAATTCTGGGGAACAGGTTGACCTTTTAGTGAAATGTGCAAAAAATGTCCACTTCCAATCTCACCTCCAAACTGGATTTTTTCTTCCGGAAGTTGAGACCCCTCTGCAGTTCATTGAAGTCAGTGATTTTTTTTTTTTTGACACAAGCCCTTAATCCACACAAAATGGAGAGCTCTTGTTTTTGCAGCCGGCGCCTCTCCAGGCATCTGTTCACTGCCATTAACGTTCATCTGAGCAAAATCACATTCAGACGCTAATCAATCGATCAATATTTGCTCCTCTGTTGCATTCACAAAGTCAGTCTAGCAGTTTATTAGACAACTGAATGCTGTGTTTGCTAATGTGTACAATGTGTCCTCAAATGGCTGATAGTGACAGAGAAATGACTAATGCTTTTTTTATTGGGAGCGGTGTTAGGTTACAGCTCTGTGAGATACAGAACAGGTTCTTACTGTATGTTCCAGGAGGAGATTGTTCGAGCGCTGTGTTCCCAGAGGATGTGGAGGGATCAGGCCTGGACAGTCCTCACCTGTCTGCACTGACCATCTGTTTTAAAGGACGAGTGTAACAATACTCGTTTGTTATAGCACTATTGTTAATCTGGTTTTAAATACAAAGCGAATGGCTGGGGCAGATTTCCACAAGGACACAGTCAGGCTCTATTTCTGAATGGTCTTTCATGCTTTTACAGAAAGGCCTCTTTAAAAATGTTTCATTTTTAATGAAGAGTTTCTAAAATAAATATTAAAAGCTATGCAATGTTTCACAAATGACAACCGAGAGGCTGGAAAGAGACTTTTTTTGAGGTGGTGTTGTATAGAATTACAAGAAGGTAAAGACCTTTTACAGTTGATTACTTAAATAAGAACCTTTTCAGTGTAGAGTACACAATGATGCCCATAAAAAGGTGGGATTCACATGCACGTCACTTTTGAAAAGCTATTCTTAGAACAGAAATACAAGGTTGCTCTAAGGCAAGAATGGTTGGAATTGGATCAGAGAACATAAACAGTGTATATAATGAACTGACAGATCGCTGTTTAGATTTATTCAACTTAACCACGAAGCAGGCAGGGGGGTGGGGTGGGGGTGGGATTGCAGGGCTGTGGTTCAATAATGATCTAGAGTCACTCAGGATTTTCTGGACTGAAAAACAAACTTGACATCAGAGAGGAAAATATTATAACAGTCTTCTACCCTGTCATCCTTTCATGGGGGGACATCGACTAAAAGGAAATATAAATAATGCAGTTTCAGTTTCTGAATTACATGTTTGAGAGGAGAAATTACTTGGAAACACTTGCATGTTTCTGACCATTTCATAAAGTCATGTTCTTGCGGTGTCTTTAGGTGAATATCAAAGAGCCAAAACGCGCCACGTCGTCCTCCCTCTTCAAGGTATTTAAGCGTCATTCTACTCTTACCACAAGACCCTTCTATTCAAGGCCTCCCACTGACTACAGCAACGCCAGCTCAGAGTATTTCAAAGAGACCTTAATCATTTTAATATGAAAGCTGCTAAGTACCCCCAATAATCACTTTGGTGAAATTGAGGACATTTTAAACACCCTCCCCCCACCTCATTTCAGCTTTTCACCCCTGCCTTTCATCAGTATTTTCATCAGTACAACTCCATTGGCGAATGCCACGTAATTTACAACAATTACGTCTATCCAAACTCCATCTCTGTTCAACTCTGCCTTTGTCTTTGTCTTTTTTTCAATCAATATAATCTGGTTTAAAAAAATTATCTTGTAAATTTTACCTTGTTATTTTTGTAATGTGAGAAAGCTGGTGGGTTGTCGTTTATTCATCACAAAATGAATAAAATTTGCAGAGACTCAAACAATTTGCTATTAAAGACAATTAAAAGAAAAATATTCTTTCACTTCTCTTTTCTCACTAAGCAGCAGTAGGTGGTTTCTCTGCTGATGTGCGACCTACGTGTTTTGAGCTACATTCACATTTATAAGTTCATCCTTTAATCTATGTCAGAGTTTCAGAATTATGTTTCATGAATTTTTCCTGTTGATAACGGTCGACCAAACATGAACTCACCTAGTTTAAAAGTTCACTCTGTACCAGCTTGAGCTCAAGACTAATCAAGGACAAGGTCGTCTTTATCTGCAGACCATAACTGGGCCAAATGTGGTCGTGGCAGACATGGAATATAGATAGATATATTATTTCTGCACAAAATCTCAACCTAAAGATAAGGAGACCAGCACTGTTTGGATTTCGCCACATACCACCCTGTGTAGCAAAGATCTGTTGATGAGCCAAGGCCTGTCTAATATTGATAATGCACATTTTAAGGCATTTAAGGCAAAGAGTCTGTCTGTGTTTGGTGCAGTAGATAAAGCTGTTATTTGTATAAAGCAGTCCACGCAGATTACTATTGTTTGATGTGTTTTATGTCATCTGTAAGCATGCAGTCATTAAAGTAGGGATAGCAGCAATATACTGTCTAGTTATTCATTAAATACACTAATTTCAAAGCCCCAAATATGCCTTTGAATTGAAAACCTTATGTTTCCAATAGAAGAGTAAAAACCCTGTATGTAGGTTACAGTCTAATTTATGCTGCATCACATAGAGTATATTTTTCAAGCTCACGGATTTTTAAGCGTCTCATATTTATGATTACAAATTACATACATAAAAACCAGTCCAAATAGATGACGATGCCATTGGGAGAAGTAAGAAATAAACAAACCGAAGAGCAAAAAGTCAATCTCTTGCCCAATTAGACATACAGTATTTTGAAATCACACAGAAGTGGAGCATAACTTGGCTGTTTCTGTTCCATAAATAATCCTTCCATGCGCTGTGACATCCTCTCAAATCCAATCTAATGTAGTACCACAATGACAGATAGAAACCAAGTTGTGCAAATGAGTCCTTGATGACTTATTCATCACCTCGTGTGTTACCTTGGTATCTCTCTCTGCCTTTTGGCAGTTGCACTGCCTTGTGGTTTATTTATACCACATCTCATCATTTATTAAAAACTCAGTCAGTGGGGCAGGCGAAAGAGCATTAGGGAATGAAGACGACAGGCTGCACGGGAATCATCCTCCCCTTGTGCCAAGCGGGGCTCCTCCAGTCCTCATGCCTGAGCATACGGGGAAAAAGATATCAGTTCAGACCAACATATAAGAATGACACCATCATATATGAGAACCATTAAGTGTTATCTATCTATGATCTAAAAAATGTTAATTTTTTGAAGAATGATTTCTGCTCTCTGTAAGGGATTTACAGTCACTGGCATCAGATGAGAGGCTGAGCACATGCGTTTCAGCCAATCAGACAAATGACCACATCTGCTCTGGTAAGAATATGAAAGCTGTAAAACACCAGTGGAAGTCAGGAAGTCTCTGTAAAACATTAGCAGACACTGATTGTGTCCAGAGGTTCCTCTCTGTTGATGTCAGGATTAAAATCTTTACTGGAACCAACGCAGTCACAGACTGCAACATCCCACGACACACTTGAATTCAAACTTTTACCTTGACCTACTTGCATAGGTCAAAGATCAAAGGTAGTGCTCTGAAATCTTTCATAGATAAAAGCAGTAGCTTTGATCTACAGTCTTGCACTGGCCTTCTCCCTTGTCTTTCTATCTTATCCAGTTCCTGAGTGTACAAAAGTCAAAATTTTGATCATGACCTAGTTTTCCCAGGGTCAAGGTCATCATCTCCTTTTCATCCCCTTTGCCGCCCGAGTAATGTGTTTTTTGTTTCATCTTTTTATCTGCAACGGTTGCGAAGATATTTGGTGGACATACTAACGAACACACAAACACAGACAATTACAATACATCGTCGCTTTGAAGCGGGATGTAAAAATCTGTGGTAATAATGATATGATAATGTCAACTCAGTCATTTCCATTTCTGTTCTCATTGTTGTAATTCACAAAGCATTCACAAACTCACAGCTTCACATATTCTAAAACATTTTTTTTAATCTTTGCGTCCTTTGTATCCATCCTTTTGCGTCTCTGTTATCCATGGAACGACAACAGCACAATAAAAATTCTTAAAACTTCCCAAAGCTCATTGAGAGAGGACAGAGCCATTGGCAACCTTTGTGTGGAATGTCACACAAGTGTTAGGAACTGTGAGGGGAGACGGCAGGAGAAGAGGACCACCCAGAGACTCCAGCCGTCCCTGTGGTGAGCTGGAAGAAGGGAAGTTCCTGCTTTCCACAGTTTGAACACATGTGTACCCCGGAATTGTTCTGATCTGGTGACAGTGGTGTGAGGATTTTTGCAGTAGGAGTGTTTCATCCATTCAATTAGATCAGTTTTCTTGACAAAACACACTATTTCAGTTCTTATTTGAAACTTCTTATCACAGCAAGAAGGTTCCTGTGATCTGTTTGGGTTTGGGGCCTTAAAGTTCTGTAACATCTTTTTTTTTTTTTTAACCTCTCCTTGTGCAGCATCCTCAGCATGCAAAATGAAGGTCTGGATGCTTTTTCTGCAAAGTAGGAGTTTATCATAGTCCTGTTGCATAATATGCATTTTATTTAGATAAGGCAGCCGGACGAAAGAGGAGGAGAGAGGAGGTTAGACAGCTGAAGGACTCTTTAGCTTCGGGTGTGAATGAGTTTGTCCATTTGTAAGTGAGTAATCCACTTAAGGTAAAGGATGAATGCATTTGAAGCCTGTTTAGCTACTAAAGAAGGTGTTTAGAATCTGAATGCAGCAGCTTCTGCATGTTTAACTCGTCTCAGCCTTTAATCTGTACCACCTTTTTGGACCACCTGTAGGTATTGCTTTGAAGTTGCGTAAATGCAAGAAAAAAATGTCCTCTTCCTATTACACCAGTTAACCTTTAAACCCTTAAACAAATCTTGATTATATAATTTAAGCTCCGCACACCACTGACCTATGGCCGGCCGGTCCCGGGACACCTTGTTGCACGCTGCTGACTCACCACGTAATACATGCTTTCCCTGTGGTCTGTGACACGGCAGCAATCAGCTGTCGTGACGGCTGGAGAGATAAGAGGCCTGATATAGTGTGCAGAAAAGACTGAAAACACTTTTCATTTCATTTCAGAATTCAGAACCAGCTGAGTAAAAATCTGTAAATCAGAGCCTCTTTTGATTGACTGGAGCACTGAGAGCAGGTGAAAGGTGATGGTGATGAGAGGTTGATTAAAACAGCTAACCTCGTCATGCAGGGGACAGTCAGTGGAGTGCTTTGTTTTGTCCTAATGTGGATTTTCATCCTTCTTCCCTTTGAGCTGTGTGAATGTGGATACTCCATGTGTAGTAGAAGGTGTGTGTGTGTGCATGTGTGTGTGTGTTTGCATTTGTGTGTGTGTGTGTGTGTGTGTGTGTGTGTGTGTGTGTGTGAGAGAGATGAATAGGGAGTAATCTCATTGAAATTGAATTATTTAACATACGGGAGGTCTGCTGTCTGATGGATCTGCCATCCCCTGCCTGAATTGCCACACTAACATTTCAATAATCGCTGGTTACCATCATAACCCCTTCGTAGAGATTTCTTTCTAATGTCACATCATTTCAATGCCGGACTCACAAGGTGCTGAATTGAGGCATGATTGTGCAAGGCCTCTAGTGTTTTCTCTACACAATGAGAATGTGAGTATTGGAACAAAGGAATGTTCCTCTCTGTAACAGAAAGTTCTCCCCTTGTGTGATATTTGCTTTAATAATGATAGCTGGTGTTACTTTACCTCAGTGGTATGACGTGCCACAGACCAACAGGAGAATTTAATCTGAAGCCTTTTCAAGTATAGTGCATTCAAAAAGTTAAATTATATTAATTTGGCCAAAGCACACGCTTTGAGCACACAGTTGGCACCTATCACAGCAGAGACACTGTGCCCATCACAGGACATTGAGGAATCACATCCTTGATCGAACGCCAGCTCCTCCAACTCTTTTGTAGGGCAAAGATTAATTGTCGGTTTGGGTCCCTGCATATCAGAAAAAGCTTTTGGCAGCGGACCATGTGTAATGGAAAAGCACATACTGCACAGATGAGTTATGGAGAGAAAGAAAAAAAAACATTTTAAGTGTCTTTAAGTGCACTATAAGAACATCTTTAAATCACCTTGCTATAGATTATTTGTGTCTCATCTCAGCTTGAGGAATGGACCGCAGTCTTAAAAAAGAAATGTCCTCATATGGTATTTAGTGATGGAATTGGAGAGCATCCTGTTGGAATTGTGAGGCACGTTTAAGAATCAAACTACTCATGTGGCCGCACATGAACTCAAGTATTTGAATTGTCGAACATTACATCTTCTAACTAATTAAAGCGCGTTCTGTAAGGTCATCGAAAAGGGTCACATTTGATGCAAAGTTTTTCTACCCTGATGAGAAAATCTTTTCTAAATGAAATTAAATTAATATAACTCACACGATCAAACAAGTTTGGAAGCTGTGTAAAATAGAAATAGGAACCGAATGAGAAATAATTGTTAGGTCAATAAAATGACATTGTGCTAACGTGGTGTGCAGAGATCACATTAGAGCTGGGATTAGGCTTCATGTGAGCTCTGACCCAAGAATATTAATTCAGTTTTATTGAAAAAAATCATGGATACAATAAATAATATTTCTGTTTTACAATATCATAACGTTGTGCTTCAGTTGATCGCCTGTTGCTCGTGTGTTTATGAGAGAGTCACCTGTCTGAGAAGAGTTTTCCCCAAATTCAATGATTTTGACAAAGCTGGTAGCTGTAACAATGAAGATAAAAATGCTTATTTTACATATTGTGCATTTAATGTGAGAGGAGACCGAACCACCCAGAGGTAAAGGAAACAGACTGCAAGCTCTCCTTCAGTCTGGTCATAGTATGTTGAAGTCCGTGTGCTGGGTAACTTTAGACTCGTCAGCATTTTTGGATATTTCTGCAGCCTTAATACGGACATGTTCTTTTATAAAGAGCTAAATAGTTACTTGATGTAAGAACATATTGTTCTGATTTCTTGTCAGAATCATGACTCATGTTATCGCAGACTTTTGATCCATAGTCGTTCTGCCAAAGTTGGCCGCACAGGTGCCGGAAGATAAGATCAAGGCATCAGTGGCGGTTGATGAGGTGATGCCTCTTGGACTGTAGACTTCTGGTTTCCTTGCCTTGGCTGTCTCCCAAGTCACCTAGTAGCAGGCAGAAAGAAAACAAAACAGATCTCTTTTCCCTCTCCTTATTTTCTGTGTTCTTTGAAGTTTCCATGGCATCAGCATAAATGGGGGTGGGGGTGGATGATCATGGGAGTGTTCTTTGGGAAACCCCACCTTCCCCTCTCGTTGCGGTGTTGACTTCTCACTATGTTTTAAGGGCTTGGTCTGGCATTTTCCAGCCCATGATTTTACCCTCCGTTTACACGCTGAGATCATACATTCCATTTGTGGAAATCACCTCCTGAAAGCAGACATACTTGCTTGTGTGATGTAGTGTAAACCATTCAATTATCTGCTATCGACACAAGCCTCGGTGTGTATGAGACACAACCGGTGTGGTTGTTAGAGATCCAGACTCTCATCACTCATTTGATCCGAGTGATGTCATTTAGCTTTTCAAAGACAATGCCTGACCTGTCTCTAATACAAGAATTGACAATGCATCTTTTTACAGACTTTCTGGGTTTCCTACAGAGAACATTGTGATCTGATGTGACCATTGTGTTGCTTTGATATCACAGCTGTAATAGCTAGACTAATGCCAGCAATAACTTGGGAAATATTTAAGGGATAACAATGGGAAAGCCATCTTACGTGTTCTTTTTTTTTTTTTCCTGCCAGAGGGAGAGCCTTAGAGAAATAGACTTAAGATTAAGGAAGAAATATTTTCTGCTTTTCCTCACTGTTAGTACAGTTCAAAAACATTTCAGTGGGAAAGAAGTCAAAATATTCAGTGTGGCTGATGTTGATGAGTACCAGGGAAGAGATTCAGAGAAAACCAGAGTGACAGTACAACTTTCCAAATTCTTTTTTGACAAAGGGAGAAAAAACAGGGAACATTCTGTTCTTGGTCTCCTTAGAAGAACATGATAAAAGTTGAATTTGGCTTTTCCACGATTGTAGCATGTTATAGGAGCAGCCTTAATAGAGGCTGTATAAAGGTCATGTGCACAGAGGCCCATCATCATGACTTTGCGCATTACAAATGGGACAGAAGCACAATTAATAAATGTTACTGATCACAGTTAGATGCCAAAGTAAATGCCTGCCGATCGATAGTGTTTTGGTAAGAAAGTCTTACTATCGTTGACGTTCAATGAGTGTTGGCATAAAGTAGGTCACAAACGATTCATTGTGTGGATTCGTTATGGCACCCTTAATGAAGGCCGCATTTTTGGGTCACATTTGATGGATCCTTTGAAAATGGGACAACCTTGTTACGCGCTGTGACACATTCGGCCTTCAAATGCAATCTTTGATGGAAGCAGCCTGTGAATTGAGACATGCCTGTATAGGAGGACCAGCATAGATCAGCAGAAGCTTCAACGTGACAGTCTGTGGCTACACATGATGCATTATTTAATGCAGGTCACACATGTTTTAGTAACAATATGGGTGCACAACCATTGTGTTCACATGTAAGCAAGTAGACTTGAATGGTAAAACTAGATGGATTTTCTTAAAATGTTAAACAAGAGCAGGTCACGTTAATATTCTTGCTAGCATTTTTGTAAAACTACTTGTGCACAGCTGTGTATTTATCTAAATGATAAAAGCTCATACTGACAAATCTAACATGATGCCTGACCAACCATGTTCACAATCTCGGTTCGGGCTGTTTAGAATGCTAGCATTTTAATGAGACTTCAGATAAAGTTGGCTTAAGTTGCACTAAATGGACAGGTGGAAAACCTCAGTCATTGCAACAGATAAGATGCACATTGAGCTCATGGTGGTGCTGGAAGAAAAGTCAGACAGTTCATCCTCTGGAGGAAACAGTTGTCTGTAAACTCCCCGGTTTTTCATTTCTTTCTGAACCAAGTAGTCAACATTATTGCCATCCCCATAGGCAACCTCCTAACATAATTGTGACTGGAGTGCCCATGAAATTCAAACTTTGGCAGCAGCAGCTAGGAGAGAGCTTCTTTTTGGTCTCATCTAATAAGAGGGACTTTCCTTAAACTTGTTTTTGAAACATGCAAATAAGCAATGCGTTAAAATTGTGATGGCTCAGCTCTCCGGTTTTAAGGTTGTCCCATTCAAATCTCTTCTTAAAGCAGTGTGTTATTTGTTTGATCTAGCAGAATATTTATGCTCTGCACCAGACAGGGGATTCCTGACTCTGCACCTGGACCAGTTTTTATGGTAGAGCATCAGGTGGGAATGAAGTAAAGACAATTGATGTTGTTTGCCAAATGTGGGTGACATTTTAATGCAAGTATGTTATGCCACATTTGTGTTCTTTATAAGAAAAGAACATTTGCATCTATGAAAAATAACAATACATAAAAGTGGATAATGCCAGTTACAGCACATGTTGTATTTGTGATTTTACTTCTCCTGCATCCCTTCCTGTCCATGCAGCTTCTCTTTCCTTTCCCAGCACCTGCAGCAGCATTTTTGTCTTCTCTCAGTGCAAACTTCAGCATAGCTGCTTGAGTTCTTTTGTGAATTCAAAGGATTTTGAATGAGCCCTACCCTCCATACCCCTTGCTGAGAGTTGTTCCCAGTGCTGATCTGACACAGACCACATGCAGAGCTTGTCTATGATGGTATTGACTTTACATTCAGCCTGCTTACACTCCCAGGACTTCCTTTGGAGATTCAAAATAGGTTAGGCAGCATTCCTTTGCCTGTTGTAAAAACCTCAAGTGGAGTTTCGACATGCGGGACAGATTTATGGAATTGTTACAGAATTGAATCCGTGGTGATAATATGCATATTTAATGGCAACGTCCACACAAATCAGCACAAGTTGTAGACTGATGAGTCTGCAGTTGTGACTCACAATGATGTCAACATTCCTGTATGAATAGTAATGTCATGTAAGAGAAAAGGGTTGGAGCATGCCTGAGAGAGTGTCGCCGACAGAAGACTGTCTAGGAGCCAGTGCATTAGCATAGAGGCTAGACAGGTCCACTTTCAGACCCAGTCACCCGAGCTGTCATCTTCATGCTGCTGCGGCTGCTGCTTGTTGCTTCAAACTCTCCTGCCAGGACTGAGTCTCAGAATAACTATAAAATAATATTCAAAGAAATGGCTGTATTCCATAAAGATGTTTCCCCTGCAGAGCTCATCTCTCTGCCAAGCCGTAATTGGGGTGTGACCTAAATATCTGACTGAAGCTGCACTTGAGCGAGTGTACAGCCTTATTGACCTACATTTGTGGAGAACATTGGCAAAGCTTTGCAAGAATCAATACACCAATGTCCTTGCACTTGGCACCGGAACCGTCCTGTTGGATGATTTTTTTTTTTTTTAAATTGCTGTTATTGTCGTGAGAAGCTTGAAATTAGATTTTATATTTGACCGCGATAAACATGCTGATTTGGTTTTGTTTCTAACCTGTTGACGTCTTAAAATTTTAATGTATTTTTTAAAGTGTCTAACTATATGACATTCTAACTAGAAAATTCTATTTTATTTATTTCCATTTCATGTTTAAATTCTTGACTGATGTCTGAACATCAGCAGAGTTAAGTTGCTATTCACGGTCTATTCCCTCTGGTTGGCTGCGTCAGCTACTTTTCAGAGCAGCTGCATGCAGGCCTCAGACTTACGTAGTTTTAACACTGTGTTCGTCATCCTTCTTTAAGCCGTATTAACATGACTGCACAGATTACATCTCAGAGAGTCAGATGGTATCTCATGTGTATGCACATGGCATTGGCGACTGACAACACAGATAGTAAGAGTTACTAGTGGAGTGGCCTGCTCAAAACAGCATGTTTAGTTCTTAGCGTTTAAAAATTAGCATGCTTAAAATAATCTTTAAAACACTCAATAAAATTTTGTAACTATTAAATATAACTGTGCTTTAGATGACGTGTAAAATTCTATTGAAACATTTTCATAAATTAGGTACATAAAAACTTCTATATATCAGACAAGTAAGGAACCAAAGAACTCCGACAACAAAATGTCCTAAATATGCCACTTTATTTAAAAAAAAGAAGAAGAAAGGGTTATGTTTATGTTAAATATAGAAATGAACTGACTTTGTCAGCAAGTCAGCAAAGAAAAATTCTAAAATTAAAATGTAGAGAGCTACAGGCTGGTACCAAAATTCATCAGGTCAGTTCCCTGTGGATTTGTAATTGATCGTGACAGATCTACCTCCTGTTGATGACAGCCTTTTTCCTATTGTGAAGCCCACGGTGAGTGGGATTGATTTAGGACTTCCTCTATGCTCTTCTTTTCAGCCTTTTCAACAACACTAAAACTGGTTTTTCGCCTAATGATTCTGCGTTCTTTCCCCTGCAGGGATAACCGGCTTGGTTTGGTTAACACGTGCCTTGTAATTAGGAACATCCTCTGAGTCTTGTAATGTACATGAATTAGGAATTATTTGAGAGGAGCTGGGCAGCTTAGGTCCGTAAAGTCAGAGATGCTAAAGGAATAAATGTTTGTTTTACAACATGCAGACACAGGGTTTCTCAGGTTTTTAATTACAAGGCTCTCCGCTCTTGGTTAGTTTATCATGGGTGAGAACTAAAGGCCAGGCTAATTAGAGGTTTGGCACTTTGCGGTTGTCTTTAAACATTATTTAGTTTTGTGTTTGAATATGGATTGCAGAAGTACGTACATTGTGAGAGGTGGTATTGTTTAGTTTCAATTTCCATCATTAGAATATAATAATATACTCATTTCAACCTGCAGAGCTGATTCATATTAGCCTCACGTATAGATTTTATAAAGTACAAGTTCTGTATGCTGAAACGGTTATAAAGCCTCCTGTTGCAAATTGTATTTCTGAGTTTTGGCTTGTGTGTCTATATCAAGACTCGACAAGGCTCTCTCTATTATATCAGCATTAGTGAATAAATGAACAATATTTTAGTTCTCCTTTCATGTTATAAGATTTGATAAAATAGCTGTGATGCTATTGGAAAGTTCTTAAAATGTACTTAAGAACAGCTTCTGCTCCACTTTGTTTGCAAAAACCCACACAAACCTGATCTATCCAGTTCATTGGATCTGTTATTCAAATGATTAGAACACCTTTAGGGAAATCCTTTTATTGACTTGACATGGATCCTGTAGTTCAGGGGAAATCCATACTCATTGTTGAATACAAGAATTTGAAGTAAAACACGAGCCCTATGGTGGGTTCTGGTCTGTCTAAATTGAAAAAAAGCCGCAAGGTTAATTGAGGATAGCTCATGATCCTTCCTTATTTAAAGTTTGAGATCAATGATTACTTCCAGGAATCGATACATTTGTTCTGTGAGTGTTACTAATAGTCTCAATCACATTTCCTCTCCATCCGCTTCCTCTGCGTCTCTCTTTGGCCCATGAGCAGCCACTATTTACACGTGATCCCAAGCAGCGAATGATTGTCCGGGTTCATTCACTGTTAGCAACTTGCTTTTTCTCTGACCAGCAGCCAGAATTACAGGCAGGAAATTGAGAGCAGGATCAGAGCCAGAGGGTGTGTGTGTGTGTGTGTGCGTGCGTGTGTGTGTGCGTGTGTGTTTGTGTGTGTGCGTGCGTGCGTGTGTGTGTGTGTTTTGTACCAAAGGGTGTTTTGTGGAGACAGCAAGTTGGATTGTGGATCCCGTCCCCTTTCGGCGCCATGAGGCCCACACACAGGAAGCCTCTCCTGCTAAATACAGCTGACCGACACCCCCCACTCCCCACCGCCCCACACACACACACTCCTCCCTCCCCTCTCCACCCCTCCCCTCCATCTCCAGGTCTGTACACTGTGAGCTGAACAGAGAACAAACAGTGAAAGTAGCCCCCTTTTGCTAATTTGCCACCCCTCCACAGCTGTGTGGTTTAATGGGTTCTCAGTTGTCAACTCTTTTTTTTCGTCTCATTGTACTGAGATCATATATTTCTATCTGTAAACGTCCGTGACCGCGGTCTGACCTCGCTGCACAGCGCTCAATAACCACCAGACACGCAGCTCCGCTCCAGACCCCCTGACCCTCTGAGTCAGAGACCCTGTAAAGGACAAGAAACGGTCTCAGTGTCGGAAACGGGACTTTTTTTACGACCTCGTTCTCCTTTCACAGGTTTCCATCTCCGTTACACCCTTTCAGTGCCTGTTTAGATCCAGAGCAAGGCTAACACTAATGCTAATCAGCTTTTGACGAACAGATCAAGACTTGTTGGAAAATTAAGCCCTGCTGCGCACATTTCTGCACCGACACCTTGGTTAATGACGTCCTCAATATCTGCAGTCGGTTATTTTGTAATCTTGAACACCAGAGCAGCTAAAATCTTTGCAGAGTGCCTTCTTACTGGTTGCACGTCAATCTTGTCGTCTTACAGTCAATGAGAATGGTTTGCATCAGCAGTCTGCAACCACCAAGTAATTTGGCGGCATGAAATTTGGGATTTAGTGTCGGACAAGTGGAACGTTTTTTTGGGGGTTTTTTTTGGATGATTACAGGCAGTTGAGAGACCTGTTGGGAATAATTACAGACCATTCAAGTCATTTACAACTAAACTAAACCATAAAATGATTAGTTTAATACCAGCGCAAAATCCTTCCGTATTAACTATGCTTTGTATGATTTACGTCAAATGTTAATATGCTAGCAGGAGCGTTGTGGATGTTGAGGTGGCAAACGGAGCTAACTTTTGTGATCGTCACCTGACTTCATTTCACGAATGCAAAGATCTTTTTTCCAACCAGAATGATAACAAACATCTTATATGATGATTTCTGTTCATTCATACATATGATAAAATTAAAATAATCAAATTCAAGTAGCGCGTGCAGGAAAATGCCACATGGTCTAGCCAGTTTATGTCTGGTAGTGGATGAGGCCCGGTAGCCTCTGTGGGACAGGTAAGCTGACGGATTGGGGAAGAAATCGATACTCTCTGCAGGAGGCGGCTAATGAAGGCGGTAAGAAGAGGAGATTTCAAGATGAGAAGATGATGTCCGAAGTTCTGAAGACAAAAATGAGAGGAGGCCGGGATGAAATTTGCTGAACACCTGTTTTTGATGACAACCCACTTAATATGTGTTGAATTAATGGCAAAACAGATAATGTGCGCCTCGGGCTTCCTTCCATAAAGATGTGATCGAAGTGATGTAAGTGGATCAAAGTGAGGCAAACAGACTGCCTGATGAGCTTCTGCTGTCTTTTCCGAACGACTCGGAAGGTCTTATCTGAGCTCAGAGAGAGATTGGCGTTAGATTGAACTCAGTCGCAAGTGGCTTGTCTTAATGTGATTAGGGTTTCGTGAATCCTGGCAGGGTTGGGAGGCTCCATCACTTATTTATCTATCGCCAGTGAGAGACCAGTATGGAAAACTCACTGTTGACTGGTCTCATTCCACCCACCGGGGCTATTGTGACTGATGTTTTTGTTAGATAATCAGGGATAATGTGGCAGCTTATGCTGCTTGCTGTGTATTTTTTGTGCTACAGGAATTAAGCATAATAAGCTCCATTGATGATCATGAATGGAAAACTCGTTGATAGTTATAATTATAGGTGACATTGGCAATTTTGTGTGTGTGTGTGTGTGTGTGTGTGTGTGTGTGCGCGTGTGCGTGCGTGTGTGTGTGTGTGTTTCGCAATTTACCACACACTGAAGAGAATAAAAACAGCTGCAGTTCAGTAGAAGGAAGATGTCCTTAATAATTGCTGTTTATGGTAAATTTTATGTGGGGTATTGCTGGTTGTGGTAATAAATGAGCAATGACACGGAGCTGAGCACTGAAAGCCAAACATGGACAGAACGGACTCACCTATTTAAGGTAATTCGTGCAGTTTCTGCTGCTGTGTATTAATGGAGTGTTCCTGAGCTCTGCAGACTCCTTATCCTCATCACTGCTGTGTGAAGAGAGGGAGCCTAATCCTTTCTGGCCTGCAAATCCTCTGCCAGGGCCCAGACTGTGTGGAAACAGGCAAACCAATGCACGGGCGCCTGACTGGCCCTAGTTTTGTCTTTTTAAAAAAAAATTTTTTGTTGCACAAGCATACACTCACACACACACACACACATACACACACGCAAGCTTGCACAACCATGCACGCACATTCATACATTACATCTGGATAGCTGCCAAAGCCACTGCAGTCACAGGTGAGTGCTTTAGTTGACTGGAAACAAAGACAGGGATTGTCGGGATACTTTACTCGTCACACACGCTGTGGTGGAAAGTGCTGCCTCTTGTGTATGTGTAAGCACAAGAAGAAACTCATGCATTAGGGGTGTTATGAATAGAAATGTACATCAACAAAATCAAGACTGTAAACAGATGAAAAAAAAACCCCTCAACATTCATTTGACACTATATTTCCCAGAATGAAGAGGCTGGAGTGGCGTAAGAAACGCCTGCTTTGCTTTCACCTCTCTGTAGTGCTGTCCTGCCAGTTTGATTATTACACTGCGGCCAAGCAAACCTGACCAAATGAATACAGTGCCCTCCTCTCCTCTCCTGTTCACCAGCCACAGAGAACAGTTCTCTAATTGTTGCTTTGCTGCTCCTTTGCCAGCCAGCTACATTATCCCTAAATGACAAACACACAGTGTTATTTTGAGCGATCCACAAAACTGGAGGAGTCAGTGGGACCAAAACACACACACAAATGATAGTCTGCCTGGTATGGTAAACAAATTATCCACTAGAAATGAACGGTTTTTATCCAAAGCCTCCTTGTGTTCACAAAAAAATTACCTCTGTATTTTACAAATAAAACCAAGGAATCCCTGCTTTGATTTAAAATTGGATGTTATTATGTGTGGCAGGTTTAGTACCGTTTTTTTTATGATAGCTTACCCAATATCAACCAGACTAGTTTTAAATATTATCAGCACTGATCAAATATTGATCGTATTAGTTTGCTTTCCGACCGTAACCAATGGAGCAAGAGAACACAAAGTACCAGAAATACAGGATTTTCAATGGAAACAGATGTTTGGAGCCTGGGAATGAATTCTGTCACATTGTTCATATGTCAATCAATTTAAAAAACAAAATATTATTTTTGAGTCCTCGATAGTAAGAAAAGAACATTACAACAAATTATTGAATTGATAGTTACTCTGGTTTCTTTTGACTGTTGCTTAAGAAAAATTCACAACCTCTAAAGGAAAATTACATGAAGTTAATCTGATTATGTGTTAGTTGATCTTTCTTTTTTACCTTGAGTTGAACTTTTGCGATTTTCAGAAATTTACGATGTTTCTTTTTTACCGTGAGTTAAACTTTTGCAATTTTCATAAAATATATTAATAAATATTAATAAAATATTAATATATTTTATTAATTGCCATGAAAATGGTTTCGTGTGGCTGCAAAGTTGGGCAAAATGGAAAAGCTGGACATTTTGGGACAATATGTTTAATCAAATTGTTATAAGTTATTTGAAAAGATTAATTCAACTAATATACATTATGTGCTTAAAAAGACAAATGGAAACAATAAGAAACTGCTAGTCCTGCTAAGTAGCACTTTGCACTTTGTTTGCACTTTGCTTTTGGGACAATTTATCTTTAGTGCAACTGAAACTACCCTTTTTTCCCCTTGTCACCAGTCAATATGCTAAATGAAGCTACAGATTTATCCTGCAAGCGGACAATATCAGTCTGCTCATCTAACTCTGCATGAAAGCAAACATTTCCTCATTTGTCAAATCATTCCAGCTAATTTTTTAATACCTATTTTTACACTTAAAATATTGTGCTTTGAAAATCAATTATGCAAATACCTCAATCTGTCCATCAACCAAACATATCTGTTTGACACAACATGTCGCCAGCATGAAAAAATCATTCCATCACATCTTAGAAAATTTGCATGTTTATTAATCCCAAATCACTACCCTGAATTGGAATTATTCCCCACCGATTAGCACCCGTCTTTATTCCTCTGAGGCTTAAACTCCTATAGTCGATCTATCTCGGCTTTGCAGAGCCCATAAATTGTGGCTAAAGAGGGAAGACAAACACTGTGGGCTGCTGGTGTGGGAATCAGGCGGTTTAATCCTTTGTCATTATCTGGCAGGCCCTGCCAGCAGACATCTGCTTGTGAATGCAGTTTCAGGGAACACTGAGAAAATAGGCATTACTTAGGTTAGAGAGGAAGAGACACACCCTTGTCCCTTTATGCTGCTTACATGCACTTCATTAGGATCCGGGCGTTCTTCTCAACAATGGGGAACAGGCCCTGCCGCTGATAGCTTTATCTCTGGATGGCTAAACAGGCGCCAGAGTCCGCGGTCCACCCCATTGGCAGCTCCTGCAGAAAAAAAAGTTCCTTCCTGTATCCTCCCTTGATGTGGTCGAGAAGACTGATGAGTCAGGTTAGCAGAGATGAAATAAAAAGTCCCAATTGAAAAGTATACGGGTGGAAAATTAGAGGCCAGAGAAATAAAAGCCATCCAGTACAAGCAGGAAAGTGTTTTATTTCGCAGTAAATGTCCGGCAGTCATTTTATAAGAACGAAAAAAATGGATATTCTACTCACCATACTAGACAGAAACAACATAATAACAACAGTGAGTGGATGAGAATGACAAACATGGAACGCTGATCCTGTTTGTTTCTTAAAAAGGACCATTGGAAAGGCAATGTGGCAAACACAGGAAAACAGAGTCAGTGGAAAGGCTACTAATCTAGACCTAATCCCTCCGGCATCTGTCAGTGATGCATTAATCAGGCAGAAAGGAAACATGTTATTCTGTAATACCTCCTCTTTCCTAAAGCCACTGTTGTTGACTTTTATAGACTGGACATGGGTCATACGTTTATTTCTAGAAACAATAAAAAACTCTTCCTCATAAATCAGTTTTATCTCTTCTCGCTGAATTTTAAGAGTTTTCATGCAAACTGAGCGTTGGGTTTTCAGGTGACTGTGGTTTTAACAGCGCTTTAAATTAAGAGCACACATATAAATGGTTCGTAAAGAATTTCCAAATTGCTCATAATTACATTATTAAATATTTACAAGCTGCATATTTAATGAATTTGTCCTCTTAATAGACTTTTATTAAATTCACTGCATCGTCCACGCAGCTGCCTCTAAACCGTGGTTATTTGCTAAAGTTATTTGCTTATAATGGTGCTGAGGTGCCGGATTGCATAAACATCTTGTATTGCTTTCTAATCACACCTTCAAACACATCTGATCAAGTGAAGATTTAACTCCTGGAAGCTGTAAATAAATAGACTCTGTTTGCTCTTACCGGTTTAATTAATCAGGAACTTCATTAGCATGTTGATAGAGATCGATCAGCTCATGATTGGCCTCCCATAACACTTACTCTAACCCAAAAAGACGCTTGTTATCAGCGGTATCATAGTCGTTAACATAATGACTGCTGACACTGGAGCTGATTGCCCTGTCATCTGAATCCTTTGTGTATTAGAGAAGAGTAGTGTATTGTTGAGATGATTAACAACCTCACCTAAAAGTGAGTGCACGCTGATGCCTGGTCACTGATGGCCTCCCTGCTTAGCGTTTAAATCATGAAACACATGCTGTCATTCCAGCCCCAATCAGTCTTATGTCAGCCAATCCCACTAAGGCTTTGGCGACCAGCAATGAGTATGGGGGTGAGAACCGGACTGATCGGTCTGGATACATCTGTATGCTGGTAGAGTGAGAGGTCAGGTTAAGACCGAGGTGATTAAAGTAGTCACAATGAGCATCAGATCTCAAAACACAGAAGATCTGTTGCCATAATCTCCGAACAAAGACCCAGCCTTTTCCAGAGACGAAAACAAGCGCTCTTGGAAAAACATAAAATGTGTTTACGCAGACTGAGGTCAGCTGCTCACCGCTGACAGGATTGTCATTGTCATGTGTTTTTAATCATTAGAGATAAGATAGATGCATTTCCAGCATCGATGGAATTTTAGCCCAGAGTGTTAGTGCTGTCATCTATATTACCACTTTACCACACCAAACTGATCTACCTCATAAACATGTTGATTATGCAATAACACATAATCAGAGTAGTGATTCATTCTGACGCACATGAGAGTTCTCTCCTGCTTTAGAATGGCAACATCTGAGCATGAATTTTATTTCCAGTTGCATCGTTTCTGGTCTTGATTAGTCTTATAATGATTGGAAATATTTTATGAGCTACACAGAAGTGGTAAAATTAAAACCAGAAAACAATGAATGACACCTCCAAGAAGAAATTGAAGAGAAAGAGAAGATTCATATTTGGTTTTGCTTTCTTTGACTGCATATACATATGCAAAGACACATCACACATACAGTATAGATTCTTGACTGATGGAATCCTGTGTCCGCATAAGACATGCAACTCCCACTCCAATTCAACCAGATGACCTTCCTCCTGGTACACAAATATTGTTCATTACATGGGGGTTTATGTGCTCAATATAGCCATTGACCCTCAGCCTGCCTCTGGCTCCTCTCTTTTCCTCATCGCCTCCCTGTCGATGGCTAGTTACGGATGGGGCTGTAAATTGCAGTGGCTGGGCTGGGATTAGGTATGAGAGGAGGGATGTCTGAGAGTGGAGCAGCACACACACACACACACACAAATGCACACACAAAGATGATTGTCTCTTCGCAAGCCAGACAACACTGCATTTTAGTGCTCCTCCCCCTCCTCCACCTGCAGATTGCGCTATCAATCAATCCAATTTCCTGTTTGCTGTTTTGCTTTTTTTTTTTTTTTTTTATGTTTGCAGATGCACAGGCTTCAATACGTATGCAGCATGTGGCACACTTCCAGGCTGAAATAAACCATTTTCTGCACCTGCTTCAAACAAAAACAACATTTTAGACATTTATGTGCAGATGTTGTTGATAAAAATCTGATTTCAAAGCAAGAAGGTTCAAACACTGGAAGAACGTCTTGCGACATGATGTGCAAGTCGATGCAATATTTACCAGCCACACACTGAAAATCAACTTACTTAATGATTTTTTTTCCATGCACTTTTGTAAAAAAAAACCAAAAAACACTTTAATCTTTATGCAATTTTTTTCTTTTGCAATAAAGATTCAAAAACCTCACTTAATGATTTTTTTTTCTTTTTCTTTTAAAACAACATATGGGTGTAAATGACCTGTTAAGGTCAGTCTTTTTTTCTTTTCTTTTTTTTTGCAGAGCATGTTGGGGGTAAGAGGAGCCAGCAGTCTTAATATAGGGGATGACCTCAGTGGTGTCCTTTTCTCCGTTCCTACTATAGGCGGACTGTGCACACATGGACTCCAGCTCAAGGCAGCCGATAGAAATAGAATTGCTAAAGGGATTTCTCCACCAAATGACCTGGAAAACATTGCCTGCTTGACTTGTGGGATAATATGTGTGTATGTTCTACATGTCATTACACTGATATTTAATTTCTCAAGACACAGAGTCAGGTTTAGGCCTTCTCTTGCTTAATTAAATCAGATATTGCTTTATCTCTCTAGTGTAGTTTTGAACAATATAATACAAACTTGTGTTTGCATGTCTTAAATATCAAAACTGGCCTTTCTTATGTTGTGGGAATCAATTCAGTTCATGACTAAATCCTAAACCAATTCAAGACCGCTGTCTTGGTATGACTCCAAACTATTTCTCATTCTTTTCTCAGTCCTCTAAAGAGCACTGCCAAAACATTTTAGAAATAATTACGTGTACGTCTGGGCAAACACTTAAATTCCCGTCATCTCTCTTCCTATTTTTTTTCAATGGTCTCCTCACGTGCACAAACATAAATGTATGTATTCTTTATGTTAGTGTCTGTATGTGCAAGTGTGTGCAGCAGTGTGTGTGGGGTCTTTGTGTCCAGGAGTGGGAAACCTGCTCCAGTGATTAATGGGGTTCCTGTGTGAGGCACCGCAAGGCGCCGTACACAATCACTGGTCCAGACCGCAGCCCCGCCAGGCTTGTCCTTCACATGAGGAGAACAGAAAGGCGGGAAGGAGGGAGGGTGAAGGGGAAAATATTCCCTTGCTGTCCTTTACTCTCTCTTTCCTCCCCTCTGCCCATCCATCCTGCTTTTCCCTCGTAAAAATCTACTTTTACAACTACTCCCACCCTTTTCTCCCTTTCCGTCGGCCCCTGTCCTCTGCTGAACTCCAACTGTGGCACATCGACATGCACCCTTACACGTGGTCACAGACCCGATGTGAAAAACACATTTCAGAAAAACACACAGGGAAATGAATGAAAGAAGAAAAAAAAAAAGCAAAAGTGCAGTGAGAGAAAATGATGCTGTCAGGGCGACATGGGCACAAGCTTTCAAGAGGAAGCTGGGGCGGAGGGTAAGGAGCCTGCTGCGAATCCCTCTCCCCACACCCCCGACTCCCCTTCCCTGTGGTTCGGGTATGCGGCCCCTCTTCTGAGTGTTAAACAAGCCTTTTAAATAGGCTTTAACCTGGGCCCACCCTCAATGGGGCCATTGTGGGAACGGATGTGTGGACAGTAGTGCTCAGTAAACACTGCTTCTTGTCCCTTTCTCACATTCTGAGACCACTCAGCACTGGCTAGCCCGGAGGTTGACGCTGCAGCGTGTATTTGTGCCATATGTGTGTGTGTGTACTGTACCAAGTGTTTGTGCGTCAGAGGGATTGTGGTTCAGCTGAAATGCACTGACAGAAAATGTGAAAGAAAGCAAGAAATGTAATCTTAAAGTCTGCCATAAACTGGTGATTTGTCTGGTGTGTACCCCCTCACATCCACAATCAGCCAGGCCCCATACAGGGTGAAGGTTACACAACATCAACCAAAGACTTCAGGAGATTTCTTGGTCGATCACTCAGCAAATCTGTGCTACAGTCTGAGGGTCCGTGACCCCCTTTTCCTGACCTGACATCCACCCAGTCATTTTTTTGTTAGCGCTAAATGGCTGTGGACTTATTTAGTTAACCCACATCAGTCCCAGGCTGGATTTCATTAGCTCCCCTCTCACAGGGACTCTAATTGGTCCTCACTGTTGTCGGCCTGGCACCTGCAGTTGGCCTGTATGTTACTGTAGCCCTGGTAACAGCAGCATGCTGCGATGCTGATTCTACGAGTCTCACCAACTGCACATCCCCCAGCCACCCCAATTGCCCCCCCCCCCCGCCACCGTTCCCCTATTACCAGCGACATATTGTCCTCCGTCCTTCCCCAAGTGAAAAAATGCCACTCATTAGATACCGTGGGCTGATTTCTTTGAAGACAACCAACTGAGATGAAAGCTAAGGCTCAGATGACTAACTAGTCTAAGGATTATTTCAATGGAGTCAGTACACACATAATGGCAGCTATATTTCTATAAACACATTAATGCACAATCACAAGTGATAAAATTATTAACTTTACATCACTCTTAATTATCTTCATCTGGACACCTCATTTGGAAGAATAGTGGTAAAAACATTACTGTTAATGTCTTTCTTATCAATAGTTAGATGGGAAGAACCAACTCAATCCTAAATGTATATGCAAATATGAGGCTAAAGCCAGGAGCCTGTTAGCTTAGCATAGCATCAAGCCTGGACAACATTGGGAAGCAGGTATCTCAGCTCTGTCCACAGGGAATCATTATCCCTCTACTGATGCCACAGATTTCCTAATCCATCAAAGTCTCAATAATTAGAACATTTTGGTCAATAACAAATAGGTTTTGTTTTTAGAATATTTATTTGCTTTACTGTTTTTTGTTTTGGCTGTGAGAAGTGACTTTCTGGGAGGATGAGGTCAGTTTCCTGTTTATTTATTTATTTATTGATTGATTTAAACAGACAAGTAAATTTTTCATAAAATCCTTAAGCAAAGCAGAAAAATATGTAATGTCACATATAATTTTTTTCTTTATTTTATTACAAAAGTGAGACCAGTATCACTTTTTCATGTTGCTCTAGCAATAAACAAATCTCCAGACGTTGAAAAGACATCTTTTAATGCTGGAGATTATTTTGTTGTGCGCTGATGCATGTTTAAGGTGAGTTGATGTAACTTTAAGGTTTCAGACAAGTTACTGTCACACTGTGATTTCTCAGCCCTTTATACACAGAGATCATTCAATAGTGCTGCATAGAAGACCTTTACGCCATCTGTGATTTTTTTTTTTTCATTGAACAAGCCTGACTACCCGACATAAAACACAGTGTCATCAGCATCGAATTTCATGTTTTGAATAGGTCTCAAGCAGCACCTTTTAACAGTGAAATAACACATGATAGGTTGGCCTTGTCTTTCTTTCAGAGTCAGATTTCCCCAGTTGGAAGATTTTTTCTGCTGAATGTTCCTTTGAATTTGCTGTTGTTTATGACTTGCTTTTCAACTAGCATTTTAAAGCAGGAGTAAAAAAAAAATAGAACTTCGTATTATATTGTGCATGCGGCCAAATAAAAGGACACTTAAAAAGTATTTGGTGTTAGAGAGCAGCTGGCTGAAGAAAATGGTCACAAATGTCAACAAGATCAACCAGCATGTAAAAAGAAGATGAAGAAATTCAAAAAAAACCCACACAAACCGATGAGTAATTTCAATCTGTTGCTTTTCTTCGCAAGTATGCTGTTGAGGCACAAATATTTCCTCCGGAGAATTTTCATGATGAAATGATCAGTAGGCCGACCTTAATTTTTCCAAATGGCACCTGACTTTACGCTGTGAAGACCTGCATGCTTTGAAATTGTCACACAGACAATAAGAACAAAGAGAAGGAGGAAGTTCTCCATTCGTGACAGGAAACACAGCAGCTTGTGGTTTCCTTCTCCTCTTGTCAGTGAGAGTGTGACGTGATGTTGGACATCCATGACACCGAGCTGGAATGACAACTTCATTTGCGGAAGCATTTCTGGGGAAAGGCGATCTCTTCCTGTAAATGATGTCTCTAATAACATCGATAAGAATCGTTTTAATATTGAAGCCGTGAAATAAAGCAATTACTTGTTACATATATTAGTGAGTTAATTCTTTATAGGTTCAATCCCACAAAAATAATATTAGTCAAGATTTAGAGGGGATTTCTCTTCACTCATGGTTGCTATTTGGGCTTGATGTTAAATCATACATTGTAATATGCTATCAGCTCTATGACAGTATTGGTATAGCACTTCCTTTACTTCAGAGACCTCTGCCTTTTCTCTCAAAGCACGTGTGCTGCATGTAAACACTTTAATGAGGAAGTGCTGCAGTCAAAGGAAAATAAGCAGATGAAGGGTTTCACTTTCTTTGTCTGGCTTTAAACCAAGCTAATATCTTTGTACGCACACTGCATCTCTTAGAACTGTTGTGTAGCCGTAAAGTGGAAGTTGCCATGTATTGATTTCTCGACAATGAAAGGAGCTGTCGAGAGTTGTAAATTCTGGAAGACATGTGTCTCGACATCACTGCTGCCTGAGCAGTGATGTTGGAGTTTCACAGCAATCATGGAGAGTGTGATGCCAGCGTAGCATTCTGCAGGGATCACAGTATCTGATTAGGATAAAGGCCAACTGCGAGGTCCAGGTTGAAACCGAGGCGATAGTAACGGGTCTCCCTCGCTGACCTGTCGACCATTACGAACCGTTTGGCATTGAACTTTCACACCTATCCTTTCACTTTCTGTTTTGTGACATGATCCCTGTGCAGTGGGTGTTGCTGTTTAGTGATCTCTTATCTGTTCCTCTCACACTGTAATATTGCATTCAGCCTATTAATATTCTGCATGCCGTACCATCTGTCACACGAAATGAATAAAATTAACTCGCTAGTGGCTCAGCGCTAGAGCGGACGTCTTATGACCAGACATTTGCCCAGACATCGGCGGTTCGATTCCCGCTCCCGCCAGACATCCGACATCCTCAGAGTGTGAGCTGACTGTGGGAGGTATCAGCTCACCTCCCGGCCACTGCCAAGGCGCCCTTGAGCAAGGCGCTGACCCCTTACAAGATGCTCAATTAGGGCGCCAACCGAAGTTGCTGCCCGTCACTCTGCCTGCACAAAATTCTGTATCTAACACAAAAAGACATGTATAGAGTGTAAAACGTAATTTCCTTGTTAGGGGATTAATAAAGTGGATCTTCTTGTTCTTCCTCTCCTAATATAGGTTTGAAAAGTGTAATGAGGTGAAAGAACTGGTTGATTAATGATTTTTTAAGCAGCAGAAATATTTTTCAAACCAAATATGAACTAGTTTCCTATCTGTGAGCATTTCTTAAACTTATTGGGGCTGTAACTAATATATTCATCAATTAACTGTTAGCCCATTCAATTTCCATTAAAAAAAATCAACACATTACTTTCAATTTAACACAATGAAATCTGTTGCATTTCAAGCAACATGCCAAAAATATTAACAGAAAACTGAGGAAAGCAGCAACTATTGAGATTTTTGACAGTTTTATTATGACCAATTGATAAGCAGTGAGTGATAGTAGCAGCTGATTCTTTGATCGGTGGTCCCGCGATGTGCTGGCAACGTCTCCAAGGTGTACCCCGCCTCACACCCTTGGGCAGTGGGGATAGGCACCAGCAGACCTGTGACCCGCATGATGAATAAGCAGCTGTATACAAGACGATTGTGGTTGTCTCAGCTACAAGAAAATGTATGGAATCTTTGATCGAACAACTAATCACTACCCAAGGGGTCTTTTCAGCATTTCTTCACCAATTCATAGATGGAGAGCATTCAAATGCTGTCATATTCTATGTTTTTGGATTGACCCTGCTCCCTGAGGGACCCCATGAAGACACTGAACCATATGCAACTGTTTTCAATGAGAGACATCAAAGGCTTTTCTGACTTTTTTTTTTAATTACACAAAATAAATCACTTCCTATACACAATCAGCAGATGAATCAATAATCATACTGAATGCTGCTTTTTCAAAATCTATTTATCTCCATACAAAAATAAATAAATGTATCCTATACTCTTGATGCCTTGAGTGAGGCCATTCTTTTGATAAGTCTATTAGGCAATCAATAACATTATGTCAGGGGAAGTCTATCGCAAATCACACCAATGAATAAAACATAGAACAAACGTCCTGGGAGAGACAATCCAGAATGCATTAGTCAGACAGCCCTGTGACGTTGCCAAGTAAACAAAACACAAACTGGCAGCTTTCCTTTCCCTAAAGCTAAAGACACATCCAGAGAACCAGTAAGAGCAAACACACATACTGTATGTAGTGAGCAAACCAAACATAGTGTTGCTTGTTGCTGAATGAATGGAAGCATTGAAAAGTGAACATTTCTTGTCTCACTACAGCAGCAACAAAGATAAACAGCAGAGGTAAGTTGTTGAATTTATGAATCATGTCCGAACAATTGAAACCCATGAATATTATTGAAGCGTGTCGTTTAGACAGCCCAGCATATGACATTGACAACGGCAACAATTGCTTTGTGTGGGTAATCTGAATAAAGAAAAAAACAACACACAGTAGGGGTGGATGTTTGAAAGGGTCTTTGTTCCTCTTGGAAAACTGCATCACATTTCCTCACTCATCCACAGAGGTGGAGGAAAAAAAGGGGGGAAGAAAAGAAAAAGTGACCTCTCCTTTAATGGGCAGCTGGTGATGTCATATCACTACACACAGATTCTTTGGTCTCCAAGAAAACCAGCTCCTGTGCTTGCTGATTGGCTGGCTGTCTTGCGAGAGGGGGAGGGTGGTTTTTCTTCTTCTTCTTTCCCTCTTGCTCCTGGATTAATCCCTGTGTTTGAGTGAGCTCATCTCTTCTTTCTTCTTCTCTCATGTAACTTGTGTCAAAACAACAGTTATTATCAATGCAGTCATGTTCCAACCGTATCAAACAACACTGGATGATTAAGAGGATGTCGTGCAAGATAATGATGTACGTGTGTGTGTGTGTGTGTGTTTTCTGCTCAGGTTTTTAAGTAATCGCATTAACAAAACACTTAAGTGTTGAATTGCTGCTTGAAATCCACTAAATTAGCCTCATGTATGCTTTCCTTGGCTAAATCTATTTCCTCAAGTGCTCTTTTAATCCTCTAGTCTCATCCCCTTTAGCTGCACTGCTTGTTTTTTCTTGGCTGTGATGAACAGTGGTGTGAACTCTATGTTGCACTGGCTGCCCTCTTCAGTGAAACACAATGCCATGCTCCTCTATCACAGTCGTGTCTGGGGCTACAGGTGACCAGCTGTCTGCCTGTGTTCCTCTCCTCTGGGACAGCTGGAGCCATCAATCAGCCCCCCCCCCCCCCCCCAGCCCCGTTGTGTTCGTCTACCCCAGTCTGACCATCACAACAACACACACACACACACACACACACACGAGACCCTCATCTGGTCCGATGCTCCTCCAGGGGACACCTCTCAAATTCCATCATCCCAAATGTTGCTATGAATGTATCCTTGAATTCCAGGCCAAATTTAAGGATGGTCTCTCTAAATCTTAGCTGACACCTGCATGTGGTGAAGTCTCTTTAATCACGCCTATTTAACGATGGCATTTCACTTGATGGCCCAGCGTTCACCTTCAGATGAGTTTTATGATGCCTCAGATGGACATAAATTAATACATTGTTGAGTCCACTCCACACAGCACGTGCAGTCACAGGCCTTTCTCCATCCACAGATGGAAAGCATTGAAGCCCATCATTGTACTCTTGGAGGGGCGTCTTCCACCATGAACTCTCTGGCACACTTTTAAAGAGAGTAGCCTTAATGTATTCAGGCCTGATTCAGTGGCTTTGGCACTCGGGCTCCCATCCCCCCATCCCACACACAAACACAAATATGCAGCTCTTTTTCTTAGAAGAGAGGGCGAACATGTGTGAGTCGCACTACTCCCTGGAACTTTTTCTTGTTTATCAAAAAGGGAATTGATGGATCTGACGAGGGGGGGGGGGTTTCCACATAAAAAGGCTCCATCAACCAATACTTTTCCTATTTATCTCCAAGGAACATTGCAAAGGACAGAGCAAAAAAAAAAAAAAAAGAGCCACGCAGGAACAAGTTGTAATGCCAGCCAGATATTTGTCCATCACAACAACGTTATTGAAGGTGTGTCAGTAATCTGATGTTTGCCAACACTTTGACTATAATAAGGATTTATGCCGAACCAAACCACAGAAGCGTCACGGCGAGCGAGACTGTCTCCAGGCTCTGGAGGACTTGTCAACAGCAGGCTAATTGTGCATGATTTTTGTTATTAGGGTGTTTTGGTGTGAATGGGGGTATAACTCCTCAGTGATGGCTGTGATTGCTGTGGCTGCTACCCAACACAGCTATCCCTGGTGCGGCGGATGGTTCATTGTTGTGTCTTTAAGACTTGGAGGGCGACAGGGAAGCTAATTGGGTGGAGTCTGTCTGGACACACAGGCTCCACACTAGAGCATTACTATGTCACACACACAGACAAACACACACACACACTCACACACACACACCTCACCTATGATGTTAAATACTTCAGATGCAGAAAAACATAAACACAAACCCAACTGTTTATTATTGCAACACAGTTAACAATAACCCACCATTTAAACAGCACTATTTACTATTTATTTACTTTATTACTTACCCAACATTTACTTTGTTGCTTTTTACCCCAAAACTAAACTGTGAACAGCAAAATCAGTGTGAGTTTTTTTTTACTCCTAGTATTTTGCTTTGAAGGATTTTTAGATATCTAAAGTAGTAACAAGAACCCAACTGGCAGAAATCAGAGAGAATCAGAAATGTTTACAAAAGTGTTTTTTCTTTCTTCCACTTTTCCTTTAAATGATCTCGTTACTCCTCAGACTTGATGTTGAGAGTCACTCTCTATACGTTCTCCTTCCACTCTTAGTTGCAATAACAACGTTGCAAAGACTGCAATAACACTTTAAATGGCCTCTTCGTTCCTCACCTTAATGACAGTGTAATTAGGCTGTAAAAGTATGTAATGAAATAGATACCTTGATCCTGACTGTTTTCTGAGGAAATGTTTAGAACTATATAATAGCTGAAGAAAACGTGACTTCTAGCTACCTCTATCTTGTGTTTTACTAACTTTACTTGCTGGATATTCATATCAAAAACCTCCAAGACTTTTAAAGATGACTTATCATATCTTCCTGTTTTCACTTTTTTTCCCCCCATTTCAACCAAAGCTTGAAACAATCTATTTGGGTTGACAAATAGAGTGTGTCTCCTGCCATAATCTCTGGTATCTAACCCATTCATTATCACAAAGCCAATCATTCTTGTTTAAATGCTAATTGATGGCTCCAGTGAAACTGTGCTGCCAAATAAAATCATGTAAATTCACACCCAGCAGACCGACCCTTGTGTTAGTATCACGGTGAATGAAACTCGTAACCAGGGTTTTTATTTTAAATAGAAACACTGTGGTCACAATAGGAGCCATAATGGCGTTATTTTCTGTCGTCATTCAGCTTTATGTGCTTGTTCGGCATCTGAGGGTAATGCTCTAAGTGGGGCCCTCAGGCTCTGTGATCCAGTGAGGAAAGGGCCCTTTATTACCAGGACACAATTAGCTTTGGGAGACCTGTCCCCACATGTGAGACAAGAACCTGTATCTAGGCTGAAAACTTAATTCCATTGTTCAAGTTAGGCTGAAACTGAAAGCACTGTTACAGTTAGGGCACTGGCTGTGGGCGGCAAAACTTTTGAGGAAGGGTTAAAGTGTATGTGACGCTGCTACTTCTGAGAAATAAACTCACTCAATCAGTTATTGAATGTCGTGTTGATGTAAAATCAAACATTTACTGTCATTATTCACTCTTAATTATGGGAACATTTATTCTGGTGCCTCGGCTAGTTTAAAAATGTTGAGGTCTTAATTAAAACTTCTGTTATCACAAAGAACAATATGTTGTGTTTGTGATCTTCTTTTTCTCTTTAGACTGACAACTCGATGTTGTGACATGGGGAGAGAGATAATGTAGAAAATGGGTAGTTTTCCGTATTTTTTGCAAGAAGTTTCATTTTGTATGACTCTGGTAATTATATAAAAATTTAATCTCTGGAATTTTTAAGTCTGCAACATCGGCGTTGATTTTGTGACACCCTTAAATGATAAAGGAGAAGTTCGAAGGAGAGGGAAAATCACATTGCAAACAAAGCGACAAGCTGATACACCAACAATAAAGTCACTGATGTGACCAAATGATGACAGCAGCTGATATTTCAATGGACTGTCCCAGACAATAGTAGCAGGAAATTAAGACAGAGAGATGGGAGGAGTACATGACAGGGTGGTGTGAGAAATAACTTGGTCTGCAATTGAATAGTCTCCCTTACTCAACTTTCACAAGAGCTTCCTTCTAAATGTCACAGATCATTTCCCCTAAAATACTAAATTACTTCCAGGAAGCTTCAAAAGGAAATGATAAGTAACTGATCATATTAGGACTTGTTTCTAAAAATCCTCTTCTCTGTGCTGCACTCAAATTTAATTTGAAGGCAATTGTCTTGCGATTAGAAGAATCCTATTTTATAGCAGCTGAGTCTCGTTTGCTGAAACGTGGTGTCTTTTTATGAATGTGGTTTTGATTGTTTCTAAGCAGAAGTTGTTGTTTCCTTTGAAACTGTGCGTCCCTATTGATTTATTCCCTCAAAATGAGTCATGATTTCATACAGCTTCATAGTTATTAATTTCTTTGCCTGGAAATAGGACATTACCTCACTGCCCACGTCACTATTAGACATGATATTATCTTAGCAGTGATGCAAATACTATCTATCTATCTATCTATCTATCTATCTATCTATCTATCTATCTATCTATCTATCTATCTATCTATCTATCTATCTATCTATCTATCTATCTATCTATCTATCTATCTATCTATCTATCTATCTATCTATCTATCTATCTATCTATCTATCTATCTATCTATCTATCTATCTATCATATAGAGCTCGCCACCAGAGGTTTCTTGCCGCTCAGGAGTGCCATTTCTTTTCTTTTCCTTTTTTTTTTTTTCTCTCTTTCTTATCGACTACTATCGTCATTACTATTTTCATACAATCGATCGCTGATCATGTGGCTTTTCTCATGCAGATAGTACGCGCAGGCAGTCACAGAGGCGGCCGGGCAGGAAGCGGCGTGGGCAGCCTCCCTGTGTCACCGCCTGCGTCAGACCAGACGCCAGGAGGGAGTTTTCCACTGACGAAAAAGGCTGCGCTTCTCGGCAGTTTGCTACAGACAAGGGAAGCGCTTCAGCTGGTACGGAGCTCCGAGCGGAGGACAGACGCAGACAATAGCACAGTGGAGCTATCTATACACGGGGATAAACGCTCCATTCAGCCGTGCCATTTGGATTACTTATCATCGGCGGTTTATTTACCACTATTTCACCACTAATGGTGATCGGATACTGGAATCGGTGGTGAGTACACACAGAGAAGGGAGAGTTCTGTTGTCGGTTATTGATATTTCATGTGTTAAAACCTCAGCTGGGAAACGAAGCCAAATAGTTTGATTGTTCTTTTTTTTTTTTTTTTTTTTTTTTTTAAATTTTCCTCTCCCTTATCGGAAAGGAGGTCATTTAAATCCATCAAATGTGTGTCTGTCCGAGAAACGGTGTTGTTACCGGGGGGGGGATCTTTACGCGTTCGATGGGTTTCCTCTTTAAAAAAAAAAACACACACACACACACTTTGCGTTCAGTCGCTAATTGACCTTTTATTTGAAAGGTTTTGTTTTATTGGCTGTGAGTGGGTGAGTTTTTAACCTGCTTTGGTGTTCCACACAGGTGATCGCAATGCGATCATTGCAAAGAAATAACATTGATTTAGACAAGATTCCAACAATCCTCTTATCGATCTATTCAGACATATCGATCAACTATTAAGGGTTTTTGTAGGAGCATCCATGCTCGGGCGGTGTGTGCTGTACTTTTTCATTATTTTGTGTCATCGGCCGACGATTCATTTGTCTGAACTGTTGATGAGGTCGGCTTTGTGTATTCAGCCAGTGCAGAGTTGTTCTTGTTCACCTCAGTAGTGCTGGTGCGCCTCTTGTAACTCGAGCGACTCCTGAAGGCACTACATGTGAGCACACACAGCTGACAGGGCTGCTGTCATTGGAATAAGCATTAATCATGAGGAATGATCGGGTCAACCCGGAGAGGGAGAGAGAGAGAGAGAGAGAGTACACCGCGATGCGCACGTTTAATGATTGTTTTCCTTTTTCTTATTTCACCTCTTGTGGATAATATCGAGCCACGCGTGGATATGGATTTTTTTTTTGTTTTTTTGTAGCACTTTGATTGTTTTTTTCCATAAAACAACACATGGATATTTCCTTCTTCTAACCGGTAATTATGACGCACACGTGTTTGTTTTATTTCTAGGAAAAGCGCGCCTGTGCGCTCCGTTTAAAGAACTGCGAGCGGTTATTAAAGAGAAATGACACCGTCGTCAGACGCTCTTGTTTTAAAGACTATCTGCCTTTAATAAAGCCACTGAATGGGTTTAATCGTCTCTAGCGCGACCTCACCCGGATCATTTTTGGAATCTTTTTTTTTTTCTCCTCTGGAATGAGGCTGTACAGAGAGCTGAATGATCCTTTGTTTACAGAGAGGGAATTTAACACTTGATGATTTGCATTTTGGGATATCTCATTTGCCAGGAATACGAGTTAATGTTGAATAAATCTTTATCTTTACTTATACAATGCAATTTTCAATTTTAGATTGTTACCTTGCTTTAAAAAAAAAAACTAAGTTAAATGAAACAAAGGCAACAAAATCTTTGTGCAGTATTTTGAGGAATTTCACAAATAATGACTACCATCCATACCTCCTGACTCTTATCACATGATCCTGTAGTCTGCTAACCTTGTAGTGCCTACAACTGTCGGACACAGCACAGATAAACTGGATGACCACTTCCTGTCCACTGCAGTGTGCTTCCCAGACTCATATTCTCTTAGTCCCCAGCTGCTCAGCTGGAAGAGGCAGTGGCAGCAGCCTCACTGGGTTCAGACAAGGTTGTCTGTGACTGCTTCATTTTGGTCACACAGGATCGCCCCATGCTTTTGTGTATGGAGACTGGAGAAGGGAGAGTGTATGTATGTGTGTGTGTGTGTGTGTGTGTGTGTGTGTGTGTGTGTGTGTGTGTGTGTAGTTTGCTGATGGTCTCCTACACAGCAACGGGGAGCGCTCCTATCTTGCTTTGTCCTCTCCCGACATTCCATGCTTCAAGTGTCCCAGACTGGAGCATGACCCTTAAACCCACAACCACCTCCTCCCTTCCTCCGCAGGCACACCAAGAGCGCATGTTTGCTGATGGACTGTCATGCAATGGAATTCTTTACCCGAGGGTTTGTCAACTGGCTTGTTTTACCCAATACACAGTTTATGATTATTAAAAACTACCTGCGGAAAAAAGAAAATCACACTTCCTATACTTCATATACAATATAGTGAGACTTTCCCAAAGACATAGTTTCCTTAAAATAGTATTAAGATGAACTTTTGGGTTGTACTTTGTGGCTTGTGCAGGCATCACCTGGCCATTCCAGTTTGGTCTGCGTAGGAGATTATTGACAGTTACGTGCAGATAAGGTTCACGTGCAAGCTAATTCCCTGTCAGGTGTGGCTAGTAAGGTAGCTCGCCTGACTGCCTCATGGGAGTAGGACATTCCAGTGGTTTAGCTGCAGAAAACACATCTGGGTTGCATAGAGCCTGTGTTCTTCTCTCACCATTACAGCAAGTGTAATGCTGCCAGAATGGAATTCCTGTGGCTTGGAGACATGACATTATTTTATTTTTTTGTACAATCCATCCTCCTCCTTCGTACTACCTCTTCTTTTTTGCACACAGTGTGTGCATGGGCTGAAGCCGAGGAACAGAATGTTTCTGTGGTGGAGTCACAGCAAGCTCTTGGCTTCAGGGAACAACAGGCTCATAGACGTGGGGAAGGCAGCTCCCCCTGCATTGTTCCAGCAGGTGGAGCGCTTCAGATTAACAGCTGAGTCGAAGAAATGAGCCACTGTGTCCCCAGCTGTGCAGGAGCTGGAATCCAGCCCTGCCGCCACCTTGATGGCTCTGATCAATTACCTCTGTGTTCTCACCGACAAGCACTGGAAGTGAGAGGTGCAATGCCTTGAAGCCGAGGGGAGGGGCTGCCCAGACACACTTACACACAAGCAGGAGGACTCCCAGGCTCATCATTATCACATTTTATGAGCACTCAGCTCAATCAGTCAGTCATTCAGAAGTTGCTCGGGGTTCTCTGTGTGCCATGCAAATGCTCACGGCTGGCTAAGTTTAGTACGACTTGTTGCTCCCACCCACACCGTTATCAGCTGCAGAGGGGCTGGACACGCCGTGCACGGGGGCAAAGTCAACTGTGACTTGTCGTGTTGAGCAGCAGGGCAGACGGGGGCAGTTCAAACAGGCTGCTGACGGATGTCAGTCCGTACGGTGGATAGCATCTGAATTTTTATTCTTTGGGTAAAATAAATGCGTCCTCTCAGATTATCTACTTTGTGGAAAAATGTATAGGAAGGTAAGTTTTGGTTTTTTTTACCTTTAAATCCTTTTTTTTTTTTAAACTTTCATTTGAAAGTAGAGCAAAATTAGTAGCGTGTTTGATGTTGAATGTCATTTGTGAGTGACTTAAGCAGATGAAATAGAAATCGGTTGTTATTTTGAAGTCATATTAACAGCCTGCAGCGTTATCAAGACAATCTAACTCAACTGACATGGTTATGCATCTGACTTGATGCTGTCTAGTGCTTCTGGTGACAAATCTCCTCACCTGAGATTTATCTTCCAAAGTCTGCGGTGGCTCGCTGGGGAGCACCTCATCGGATGAGTCCTTTATCTGCCTGCTTGTGTGTGGTTGATGGAATGACAGTGATGCATAATTTAGTGTGCGTTGAAAACATGCTGTGCTCCCTCTCTGACTCGGCTGTCCGATCACATCCATTCTCCCTTTAGAGAAAGACATTCACAGACATCGCTTTCTTGAGGAGTCGACTCTGAATTCTCCTCTTTTATCTTTGTTCTCCCTCCCCCTCCACCTTTTTTTTTTTTTTTTTTGCAAATCACTGCTCGATTGTTGTCTTCTTTTTTTTTTACCCTCTGCTCCTTGTTTCATTCGCTCTCCTTGCTCTCTTGGCCTTGTTCTGTGGGTGCAGTGGCTGAGGAGGCTGAGAAACTCCAGATTGACTACGAGCCATCCCCTTGCCAGGATTAACCTCTCGCCATTGTTTCTGCCCGTTGAACAGGATTAACAAATCAATGTGTCAGGTAGACTGCCGTCAAGAGACAATGACCCAATTCTGACACCACTGCCCCCCACCCCTCCACCTCTCTCCCCTTCTCCTCCCATTCTGCCTCACTGCAGCTTTTAATTAAAAAGACTTTGCTTAGCTGGCGCTATGCACTCCCTTGAGGATGCCTCACAGCTTTGTTTTCTTTTCTCTTTTTATGGAGAAACTGTGGTATGGGAGCGATGGCAAAAATGTAAGGTGAGCCAGCGAGAGCTCCTGTTTTCTGCATCAGTAATAGGTTTGTTGTGCTATGACATTTCAAACGCACTTGTTGTCTGATCTGTGCATAAGCAGCAGATGCTGCACCCAGGTGTTTCTAAATGGTTTAATTCCATGATATGATAATATCAGTAGCTGTGAAAGATGTTTTGTAGATTATTTGTGGCACGTGTAAGTTGATTGATGAGGAATGAGCAGCTGCTTCTCTCATTGGCTGGGTTAAAAAAAAAAAAAGGCTCGGAGCACCGAGGTGGTTCCAGTTTGAAGGAATCCTTTTGTGTTTGTTGCAAAACCGTATAAGCCATTTTGACCTATGGCAAGGTGATTCATTCATCATATGTGCACAGGGGACGACAATACCTGACTGCAGCACTAACAATAACCCTGTAAACAGCTGCAGAGCTGCCCCCACTGTACTCAAAGGTGTCAGCTTCTTGCCCTTGACTTTGACTTCTCTTTTATCCTTGTCAAAAGAGAAGACTGCTTCTGCATAATTGCTCAATGTTGCATGCTGAATATGAACCCCTCCTCCTTGCATACCTGTTTTTTTTTTTTTTTTGACTGTTCACCAAGTGCTGACACTTGCATAACATCCTGATAAGATGAAGCAGCCGTGCAGGTGACACATGGAGTTAAAGCTCATGTAAAGCCAATGGAGGATCTCTGGGTGTGACGTATCTTGTCTTTGACACATTTAGTTAATCTCTAAGGAGCAGCAGTGACAAATTAGCCCGTTGGCACAGCAGTACCGTGTCCATATGTGGTTGAGCCATGTTTGCTGCAATAACTGACATGTTTGGAACATAAATTTAGGTAATTTTAAGTTCCATACTCTTCAATTATACTTAAATTAGAGCAAGTCAAAAAAAGCAGCAGTTTACAAAAATGTCTTTTGACAGGTCCTTACAAACATTTTCACAAAATTATAGGAATTATCAAGAAAATCTTTGTACAATCATAGCAAAAAAAAAAACAAATGGGAAAAACATCCACGCTCAAGTTGCAGCAGCTGCTATTGATTTGGCTATAATTCTACAGACTGTAAACAATTTGATGGTGAAATGATCCCTTTATGCATAAAGTAAAACCTTATTTCCCATTCCACATCATCGAAGGGAGTGTCTGCACTGGAGTCGCTCCCAGTCTCGCCTCCCCCTCGCCCCGCACTTCCTTCCTCACTCCACCTCTCCGTCCCTCCTTGCATAAGGAGGCGCTCAGCCCACGAACTGCGGTGATGACCCGTTGTGTCTCGCGGTTACAACTCCCTGTCGCTTCCAAGAAATTCTGAAGAAGATTGTTTGTCACAGCTACGTGACGCATTTACTTCTCATAATCGTAAAACACAGTGGCAGTAAACCTTCCATCTCATCTGACATGCTCACTTTTCCTGTCATATGATTTCTGTTCTTTTTTATATTCCTGAAACAACCTGAGCAGAGAAGAGTGTTATTTGTTTGAGCTTTGACAGTATTTATTCATTGAATAAAGTTGAGATTTAGAGATATGAACAAAGCTTGTACTTAGACAAGTTTTCATGGATGTCAGGCAATGTTTTTGAAGATTAATGTGTAAGTGGCGTTCCCTCTTCTAGTGAACTGGTGATCATCTTTTCCCCTGTCTTTCTCTATCTGCCTAAGTGTCTGTCTCAAAGGATTGATTGTTTTTATCGCTGAACCAGCAGCCCCACTCACTGGAGCAAAAGACTACATGCATGAGTTGCATAACAAAACATCTTGACAAAGTATAGCTGCTCATATTTATTATGCGAGGCATATGAGCACATTAAACAGGACAAGTGGCAAATTGCCCTGGCTTTGGTTCACATATTTGATAGTGAAAGTTTCCCATAGGGAATGATTGAAATGAAATGTCTATGGGTAGGTGATTTGGTACCTCTGAGCTCGGTCCTTCTCAATAATCAATGCATTTACAGGGCTGATGAGATTTGGAAGAGGGCATAGGGTCCGGTAATTGTTGACTTATGCGAATAGGCCTGATTGATTGCTTCCTGTGCCATGGCTGATTTCCTCACTGAGCAGAATGCAGCATGAGATTGGGACGCATACGGTATCACATGGCTGAGCACAGGGCTCTCTTGTCGCAGTAACGCTGTGAAAAGCCTGTGTGTGCAAAAGCTTCCATACGATGCACAGATGTTGTTACACTGCCTCTAGTTGTAAATGCATCGATGGGAAAAAAAAACATGAATTATCAGTGATCAAAGCTGTGAATTCCTGACACATGCTAATAATGTGTTTCTCTCCTTTTTTTTGTCTTGTCTGCAGACTGCTCACGCTGACGCCATGAGTGGGCTTCTCAAGAGGAAATTTGAGGAGGTGGATGAGGACCCATGCTACTCATCACCCTCCTCCCTCTCCTCTGCCTGCTCAGGCTGGGACTCTGAAGGGGAGAGCTGCTACTCGGACACCCTGGACTCCACTCCCAGCAATCCCAGCTCCCCAGCAACAAATTTTAACAGTGAGTTTTCTCTCCTAGCAACAATAAATCATAGAAACAGCTGATGTTACCATGCATTTTTAAAGGATTCCATTGCCTTGTTTTTACTATGCTTTGGAGGATCTGATCATAAACCTGTAAAAGTCAGGGAGGGTTAAAGCATTTAGATAACCCATGAAACACTTGAGAGAAATTATCTCAAACTTCTATAATGAGTACACCTTTAATTGCATACTCTGAAATTGGAAAACAGCTAATCATTTTATGTTGTGTCTGATCGCCGTGGCTCACCTTCCACTCAGAGCCTTGTAGACAGGCTCACCTTACCATGGTAGATGTGGGTCATACAGCTTCAGGGTGTTTCTGGCTGGACCCGGGTCCATCTGCTGGCCCTTTGGGGACTGGTCAGGTTGGAGAGGGATTGTAGGGTAGAAGGGCAAACAGTTGTGAGCTTTCCAGGATGGTGAGCCAGGAAGAGAAGAGTGGCAGGTTGCCAATCCTGGGAACACATACGGCCTTGTATGAAGCCCAGGCACGCACCCAGCACAGGTGCTGAAAGAGACTGGGTGCAAGGATACAAAAAGGTGTGGGGGTGGGGAGATTGAACAATCTGGAAAAGAAGGCATGCAGAGACGTCAGGAAGTGCAAATTGTGCAAGCCAGTATAAATCAGCTGTTGGTGTTGGGCAGAAAGAAAGTTAGTACTGTGGTGAGTTGAAGGAGGACAAACAGCCTGTAAAACCATCCCATTCAGAGGAAGAGGAGAGGAGAGGAGGTATATACAGATCAGATACCATAGCAAGTTGTCTGCAACTGAATTGGGCAAAAAAGAGTTGTTTCTCCTTGTCTGAACTTCAGTTATCTCAGATGTACACAGATTTTCCCATGCAACTTCTGTGACTTTTCCAGGCAGAGGTTCAGAATACACCCCATGAACGCTTCCAGGCTAAGAAAAATGTGAATCTACAAGGAAATCTCCCACCACAAAATAAGACTAATGTTTAACACATGGGGAGTATTAGGATCCCTTTCTTCTCAAACGTACACAAATAAAAACAGAAAGACATTGGTTGTCTTTTAAGTGAGGCTCAAAATGTGTTGAATATCTCTGGACAGAGGAAGTGGAATTTATTTTAAAGCTGGAGTTGTTGTTGGACTTCCCACATGTGGTTCCACTTCGATTCCCATATGGTTTTATTGTGCTTGTCTGGGTATGGAAGGATGGCTGGTTGCTTTAGGTACTGAATGATTTTAACAGAAAAGGGGGCCTTTGGCTTGTGTCAGTTATTGGTCTATTTGTGAGAATTCACATCTAGCAAGGAGATTATGGTGGACAGTTGATATTTCTGTCCTGAGAGCTACTTGTTCACCCTCCACCTCTTTCGGAAGCCCCAAGCATTAACTCCAGCTTGTGATCCTGGCGGTTTCACTTCCTACAGTGTGTTGGCCACCAACGGGAAATTCCTGGGATGGGTGGTTTTTTTGTTGTATACTTGGAAACAGAACAAGGCCGACTGAATTTGTGGTGGTAGAAGTTTCACTTTACAGGATGCAAGTGTGTTGGACTCTTGTTGGCACTGTGAATGGGCATATTACATGATAAGGGTTGAGTTGAGGACTAGGGCAATGAATCAGAGGAGTGTCCTTAAACGTTCTGCTCAACCGGGTTTGCGTACATCATATGACTTCAATTGGCGGGGCAGCAGGCCATCTAGTGGTACATAAAGGAAACTGGGACAATTCAAAACTGTTCTTATAAAACTGCTTTCCTTGGTTGAACTGTGTTCTAAATTTGTTTCTTTTTCTACAGCAACATCCATCCTTAAGAAAGCGAAGAGAGCACGGCGGGGCAATGTGACATTCGACCAGGTTACTGTGTTCTTCTTCCCTCGGTGCCAAGGGTTCACCAGTGTTCCCAGTCGAGGGGGATGCACACTGGGCATGATGCAGCGCCACAGCATGCTCCAGACATTTACACTTGCTGAGTTTGCTGTAGAGCAGCGGCTCTTGCGCCGGGTGAAACTCTTCAACAGACTAAGGGAAGAGAAGCTCGAGGCTCTTAAACTGAAGGTGAGCAAACAAGTTCCAAAGTGTCTTTGATGATGTGACATATGAAGTATTCTAGTATGTAAATTCAGCTCAAGAATGACTCGTTAAATTCCTTTCCTATCCCTCTCCAGCTTACTAAGAACGGAACCCAAGAGAGCGAGGAGGCAGAGCAGCTAACCATAGACGACATTCCTGAGGAGGACATTGACATCAGCGGAGCCAACTTGGAGGAAGGTTCTTTTCTCCAGCCTTACCCGCCAAAACATCGCTATGCACTGCTCAAAGCAGCTGGTGTGAAAAAGATCGACAAAGAGGAGAAGAGGCAGCTCCATGAGCTGAGGATCTCCAGGGAAAACTGTGGTTGTGACTGCCAGGGCTTCTGCGAACCCGAGACGTGTAGCTGCAGCCTAGCCGGCATCAAATGTCAGGTAAGAGCTGAGAAAAGGTCCAACAGTATGGGCTCTGACTCCAAAAAAAAAAAAAGCTACTGAGACTCTTCTGCATTCCACACGTAATTGAACTACTTCTCTTCGCTTCTCACAGATGGATCATTCCTCTTTCCCCTGCGGCTGCACCAAGGACGGCTGCGGAAACACAGAAGGTCGCATTGAGTTCAACTCCAACAGGGTACAGACGCATTACATCCACACGATCATGAAGCTGGAGTTGGAGAAGAGGCTTGAAGAGCAGTCTAGCAACGAGGAGGAGGAGGAGAGCACAGCAGTGGCCACTTCTTTACCAGTAGTGCCCTCATTCCCCTTCAGCTCAGAACTGGTGGCAACTGGAGAAAACAGTTGCAGTAGCAATATGACGGACTCTGATTCTTCAGGACAGAGTGAGGACTCTGAGGCAGGCGAGAGTTCGTGTGTGCATCTCACCCAGCTGGATATGGATGAGAAAGGCCTGAGCCGCATTCTCAGTTTCAGCGACACGGAGAATTGCTCAAGAAGTAGCCAAGACGGAGAACATAAAGACATGTGTTGCCAAAATCAGCAGCAGGAACAGCAGCAGCAGCAGCAGCAGTTGTCTACGGAAGCCTTCAGCAGCTTTAGCATGGTGGACTTTGCCAATGATAATGAGAACATAAATGCTGCACTGTTGGACTCAGATGATCACACAGACAATCGAGCAACAGCCATCTCAGAACTTTTAGATGAGAATGCCAACCAGGGAAATGCCCTATTCCATAGCAGTAGTGTGCCACGCACACCCTCCCCCACCATAGATCGCTCTGCGAGCTACAACATGGACCTGAGCCTCTCCTCTGAGTCAGACCTGGAATTCTTTGATGGCTTTCCCTGTTTGGGGCCCAGCTCACTCTACAACTCCCTCAAGGAGTATGAACACATGGACAACTTTTTTCAATTTCAGCTGCCTAGTTACCCCAGCCTCCCTCCAGTGAGTGATCCAGGAACCTGCCTCCTGGAGTCGCTGATTGGCCTTTCAGAATCCGTCCCAGAACCTCCTGCCACTTTTACAGACAATCAGTTGTTGGAGGAAGCCATGAAATTGTCTGTGATGGAGTCTGTGAAAGTTTGACAAAACATGAAAATGTATGGACAGTGCAAAAAAAAAAAAGAGGGATTTGGGAGGGATCGTGCACATAAGAAATTAATGTTGAGCATTATTTGGGAGGAAACTGTTTTCCATCTTGCCTAAAAATATTCAAATTCCAGACATGCCTTCAAAATGTTAGCAAAGCAGTTTGGAATTTTGCTGTGTGAGATGGCAGCTAGTGTAAAAATGTGACAAGATATGATAATACATCAATATGATCAGGCCCTTGAAAACCAATGGTGGCTCTCAATTCCTAAGAAAGCTCCTTTAACCAAACAAATATCACCAACAATATGCTAAACAGGAATCAGACTTATTTGGGGCCAGGTTGGGATTCTCAACACAGCTGAATGTGCACCTCAGGGATTTTTTCTAGCTTTCTAGCTTTTGGAGGCAATGTATGGTGACCATTGCTGTGATGGCCTTCATCTTAAAACCTGAGTCAAATCATAGATATGTGGCTGCCCTCGCTTTGGGCTTACACCCAGGTGACTTGAGCAGTCAGAATCCTCCCTGTGTTGGACTCTTTCTCCTCAAGATCTCTCCCAAGGGCGTCATATGGTACAAAACAAATCCCTCTAGAAGCTCCTCGATCTGCACTTTATCTGTGAAAATAGTTGTGTATGAAAAGGCATTGTTTCGGTTGTATGGGATCGATTCAACAGTCCAACGCTAAATGATGGAGTTTCATATTTATGAGCCGGGTAACTAGCGATAATGCTCATACCATTAAAAAGCTGTAGCTGTATTGTCTTTATTACCTTTGTTTTAAATTATTTCCTTTATGATTTTATTTTATTTATTTCAGATAAAGCCTGCTTTCACTCAAGAAGCACTGTGGTTTGATTATTTTCACCTGAAAGTGCAATCTTCCTTCCTTTTTTCCATATCACAGTAAGGCGTTGTTATGGGAAATGGGACCACAAGTCCATTTTAATATTTAATATCTATTCGCTTATGCATTTAACATTTTTTTGGTAACTTATTACATCATCATTTCATTAGTTATTTAATTTAAGACATTTTGGCAATAAAATGGGGTGTTGTGAAGTTTACTGGATGTGCCTGCTTATGAAGGGAGCCATGCCTGCTGACGGTGTGTGCACAGTGCTTCCATGTAAGCTTTGGGACTGAAAACTGTGGAATCTCCCTAATCACTGAAACTAAATTATGGGTCTATTGTCTCGCTGCCTACAATGTAACCATAGAAAATTACACTAATATTTTGTAACTAATTTATGTAGGTTGATAAAAGAATTCTAATTACTGACAAATTGAATATTTTATTAAGGGGGCGAGATGAGTCATTTTCAATCTGGGACAAACTTTGTAATATATGAATTACAGAGAAATGTATACTTATGGAGGTTATTGATCTCTAGAATTCTGAAGTATTTTTCATAAGCGGTCTTATGGTTTGATATTTTAGCAAAACAAAATGCCATTAAAAGTAAGTAAATTGCAAAGATCAATTTGATTCTTGTTCTGAATTCTTTGGAAGTCTATGACTTAGGTTCAATAATATTATAAATTACACATGAAGAGGGTATTGTGGATAAAAACTGCATATATTATACAATTTTTATTGCACACTGAACCCTGAAATTTGAAGAGTTGCCTCATTAATTATAGAACAGGAACTTTCAAAGGTGATTCTGCTCTTACCTGTGTGAATGGTTTGGAACACCAGAGAGTTGTACATATCTCACCCTTTCTACAGCTGTTTCAGCAGCCTTTCTGGACCCTTTAGAATTTATGCATGCAGGTCCTGTTTGTTAAAACTTCTTCTGATTAATTGTATACTTTGAAAAGTGTTGATGCACACTGCAAATGTATTATTCGCTTTTTGCCTTTTTGATTACTTTGAAATCCATCCGATATACGTTCTCATGCCATGAAGAGGGCACTGATTTTGTTTATTTCATTTTTAATTGCAAGTAAAACATTTGTTTCTCTTGTATAAAACATAAATTCTCATGAAGAAATGGCAACAGTGAGTGTTTATCAATGTAATGTATTACAGTACAGCTTTTAAAAATTTGTTTTCAAAGAACGTGTCTTACTTTTTGCCTTTTGTGTTGTACATATTTCTGCTTGAACGGTCCTGCAGAGCAAACAAAGCTGCTTTATTTTTTACATAACTCACTATTCAATAACCTGTTGTTCCAAAACAGTTTTTCATCTTAGCCATTTGACAGCCTGTCCCTACGAATAATAATAATAATAAAAAAAACATTTTCTAAGTGTTTGTCTCTGTTGTGATTTGTGCACTTTATGCTACATGGCATAATGCATGACTTTAGTAACATTTAATTTCAAGGGCAAATGAGGAGCAAATACTCCTACACAGCACCTTTGTTTATCCTCAACCAAGGGGGAAATGTTTTTGCCAGTTTTGGTTTGTTTGTCTTGTAGCAGTTTACTCACAACCATATCAGTAGGTTTTGATGACAGTTTCTGGAGAAGTCACATATTACAAAGACAAGAAAAGAACAGTCCATTATATTTTGGTGTTGATCAGCATCCTGATCACTTTTCAATTATTTTTTAACCATTGCGGGAGAGGGACGGTTCTTTTTGCTTCTAACTTCAGGAATAAACCCTTCAATTCTTCAAAGGTAACTCAATGGCAACCCCATGGTATCCAACATACATCAGAGTCTGATCTAAAATAAAGTGATATTACAGATTTGATGATCCAAAATCTTTAAATGTATTATTATGCTTGAATCATATCACAACAGAAAGCCTGCTAAATCAAGATGGAGCTGTTGAGCTGGTCACAAAATTAAACTCACTCCAAGAACTGATGAAGCACGCACGTCTATTGGACTGAATGGACTTTTCACAACAATAATGTAACTAAAATAAAATAATCTGAATGTCACATGAAATGTATGGATTTGGTTGATAATGTGTTGCAAGCAAAAAGATGTTGATTCAGGGGACGAGAAATTCACAAGCCAATGGCTTCTACCCGTCAACCCTTTTTTTTTTCCGGAAGTTGTATCTTCAAAGTTACTGAACTAAATCTTAAAAACAAGCTTTTAATAAAATACTAATATTCTAGAACAAGGATGAAACTAATGATTCCAATATTCTAGTGGTAGAATTTGATAAGCAAGAAGTCATAATATTAGGATTTAAATTATTGTGAGGCTATTGCTTTAATGTGGAATTATGTAATAAAGAATGCGTCACTGGCTTGGTTGAGGTTAATGCTTTTGAATGCCTAATTTGTTTGAGTTTACGCGTGTTTTACGTGGCCTTGACTTCTAATGTGAAGAAAATTCAGATGGTTTCAAGCTTATCCCAAATAAAATTACTGTGGCTTTTATATTTCAAAGGGTAAAATACAGATCACGCTCACTTAAGATGAACTGATGCTCATTTAGGGTTTTTTGTGGAAACCGTTGTATTTTTTCTGTGCTGTTTGGTCAGTGTGATGAAAAGAAAATCATAGAAATTCCACATGGGCCCATGACTGCTCACATTTGGCTATCATTTCGAAAATGTGGTTCTTGTTAAGTCTTTCAGTACAGGAGAGATATAATTCTGACATTTAAAGGGATTGCCTCCATGCCACAATGTCACCTAAGTAGTTTTGACCAAACAGAAAGTTTGGTTTAAAACATTCAAGAAGGGAATTTTCTATGTAGTCTGGTCAAAATTCAAAGGGCAGAAGATCAAATTGTTACCATTCCAACGTAGTATTCACCAAACAGCGTTATTTTCAAACTGATTGTAAGCATTACCACAAAATGTGTTCAATAAACAAAAAACATTTCCCACACGTAGAGAGTACAAGAATGACAAGAACATCAAGGCTGAGAGGAACTAGACTGGTATTCAGGAATAGGTGTCTATCGCCACCGTTTGGCAAGATCAAGAATTACATCAAACATAAATGACAGGTTCATATCCCATTTTATTTCACTGGTTTACCTTGACTGTTTGCACAGAACACTTTCCCAAACATATTATGCAACCTGAAAAACAAACAAATAAATAAATAAGTATCAGTCAACTAAATTGCACTGACGAAATATGGTGAAATAATCAGAATCATATTCATTCATTCATTCATTCATTTTTTATACCCCCAACATCCGCTGTCACGGATCGCGGGTTGCTGGAGCCTATCCCAGCCGACTGGGGGCATGAGGCTGGGGACACTTCAGGCCCGATGCCAGTGTACCGTGGAGCACAGAATCATATTTTGATGGTGAAAGGAGGCTTACTGAAAAGATCCAGTCACGGAAGGCAGAGACTCTGGTGAAGACAGTGGGCTTAGTAGCCTGGTTGCAACTGCCTGCTGGGCCATAGCTAACCACACCGTGGATCCACCAGGATCCATGACTGAAACAGTTCAAGGGTCCTCCAGAATCACCCTGGGACACAAAAGGAGATCAATTTTGAAGATGATGCAAAGGCCAATGGGATGCAATGTATTTCTTATTTTGTCTCTTTTTTAAACCCTTACAGAAATTTTTAGAACAATACAGTATAAAAGTATGGAAAAAAAATTGTAGGAACAGGAAATAGGATACTCTAAATGGATCAAACTGGATTTCTGATGTTGGAGAATTACTACTTTTGTAGATCAAACTGGTTACATTTAGGAAACAACTACTTGCATTAGACAAGTGCACACATATGTTTGCTGTACCTGGCAGCCCGATACGACTCCATCCCCTCCAGCACACACCATGGTTTTGAGAGCATTGCTGCCCCACCAGTCTGGCCGGGAGCAGACAGAATGTTCCACCACTGGGAGCATGGCTTCCTGAAGAATGGCAGGAACACTTGCATGGTCTATGAAAAGAGTGAATAAAGAAGGAGTGCATCAGTATTTTTATTATCATTCATACGTAAATGTGTGCCTGAGACATATTAAAACACATGAGTGTCATCTCACCGTCCATTACTCCCCAGCCGGTGATGTAACAGGGGAAACCGTTATACAGCGCATCATCATTGTGGGGAACGTTCCCAATGCTCACAAAGCTATTGCCAAACACGGGTTCGGACAGTGTCATGACGGCAATATCATTTCTAATAAGAAAAAACATTGAGCATAAGAGTGTGCTTTTTAATTTCTTTTCTTTTAAATAAACAACATGCTGTTTCTTTACCCACGACTGAGGTCACCATTCCAGTAAGGATGGATGTGAATGCTTTTGACACGTCTGAACTGCTCATTGCCCTCATACTCAAACACGTTGTAGTCCCCCGCCACCACACGATACTTTTCAGGACCCGAACTAACAGGAACATAAGACACATAAACATACTGTACTCACCATCAATGATCCAGCAATCAGTCAATAAACACAGACAAGGACCAACAAGGTTCGTGTCCAACTAGTTAGTGCATTTGCTTTCACATCTCCTTCAGAGACCTCTTAAATTCATAAATTAATTTGTGTTACATGTCCATTATCACAAATGCTGGGTGTATATTGGTGGGAATGAATGAGAAGCTAAATGAAACCCAACTCGATACAATGAGCCGCGGTCATGATGTGGTAAGCATCAATGAGACTTCCTCCACAGATGTGGTAGAAATAACCATCATCATAAAAATTCTGCTGGAGAGAAACCTGAGGGAGAAAGAGGGTTGAACGTTATTTCAGATACTGAATACAATTTAAATCATATAAATGTCATTATATTATATTTTATGAAAGTTTTTTTTTTTTTTTTACCTGCCAAGTCCATACCCCTGGTGCAGCATCGTTGCCTCCTATGACCCTGTCATTGTGCACACCATAGTTTAAGGGTGTTTCAGCACAAATCTGCCCTTTGGTGCAAACATGAACAGTGAGAACAGTCATGACATCAGTTTCATGATTGAAGAATGTTTGTAAAGCACTTAAAAAGTGTCAAGTTACTTGTAAATTACACTCACCAATGCAGGAGAGGAAAACCACAAACCAAATCATGTTGGAATGCTGTGGTACAGGGGCAGTTCTAAATATTTATACCCACTTTAGACTGGAAAATTGTCAGAAAGTGGCTTATCAAACAAAAGAAAAGGTTTACTTGCCAACACCAGCTATCTTAATTCCACATCCAAAATGCAACATGTCATGTTGTACTAAAGAATGGAAAAAAACACTTTAGGAACCATTCATCTATAAAAATCCATCTATAATTATATGGTTACTGTTACATACATATATATTTTAACTGTACTGTATTTAATTAATTTAGGAAACATATGAATTAAGAGTTTGTACATCTTATCATGGTGGGAAAAGAACAAGAACATTCACATGTAGTCAAAGCCAATCCTAACACACGTGAAGAGTGTTGCTCAAACACAAAGTCTCCTAAAGATAAGAGTTGTAAATGATGAACGACATGTGAAAAGAAAATGTGCCACAACCAGTTATGGAAGAATTTAGTCAACTGCATATAAAGAAAAACAGCTTTAAATATCAGAAGATGATGAATATATGTTATTTTTACAGTACAAAAGTGATGAAATATCTGGTATTTTATAGCATCAAATAAGCGACTAAAACAGTTTCTTTTTAGTGTCATTCTTTGATTGTTTTAAATCTATTTATTTGCAGCATCTCTATTTTACATCTCTATTTTTCAAAATCAGTATTACTATGAATATTTGCATAATTTTTTCTGAAAATATATTGAGGACTTATGTGCAGTGTTGGGAAGTGCTGAAAGAAATTTATTTTAACTCATTTTGGAATAGCTGCTTGGTGCAATATCTACATCTGAACACTAGGAGGCAGCCGTCTGACTCATGAAAATTTAAACTAAAAACAAGATAAAAGTAATAAAACTAAAGTTGTAGTTATTTTCACTTTCCTGTGAGCAGTGAGATATTTGTGTAAACAAGTATTTTTTCTGCAAAAAAATGTAATGTCATGTCTCTATTTATGTAGAATTTCAATGTGACAGGTAGTTTTTCTGAGGAACATTTATTTTTCCCAATACATTTTCTTCAAGAGTAGCCCAAGAAGTTATTTTTATGTAAATTTATGCAAAGTTTGCTTCTCCAGCACTGCGTATTTGGCATTTTATCTAGATGTTTAAAATTTGTTTATACACATAAAATAGCTGTTTGGATTAGTGCAAAGTCCATTTTCCTGCAATATCTTTTTCCAGACTTTGAAACTAATTTATAAATTTATTTCAGGTCTTACTTCATCAGACTATAACCTAATATAAAATGCATACTTTCTTTGGTGTTGATGCAAGAGAGTTTACTATCTATGTAGGTTATCTTTTCTTTCAAAATATGCTGAAACAGATAAAATGACAAAGCTGGTTAATGATGCATTAAGAATGCAAAACTTTAATTCATTACTATATGTTATCTGGTCTCACATTTCTCATTAAAGTGGGTGAAAAGACCAAGTACATGAACTCAGAAAGAAAATTAACTCTACAGGTAACGTTCATGACTCAAATACAATCTTTACTCACGATAACTCATGCAAAGAGGATGACGTTGCAGGAATTCAGGACTTTATTCACTCCCAAATCATTTGCAGTCTTTTATTAGTAATAACAGAAATGCTTTTGGAATATAATTTCATTTCTTATCAAAGTGAACCAAATCTGGATAATAAGTTTTTTAAAAAATGTTGGCATTCTAGAATAAGGATCAAATTAATGATGACGCAAATTTTCTCGGGGAAGGAATTCATGAGAGAGAAGTCATAACATGAGGAAAAACTATTGTGGCACAATTCCTTGTATGTGGAATGATGTAATAGAGACAGCGTCATGGCCTGGTGGAGGTTCATGTCTCTGAATGTCTAATTTGATCCAGGCTGTTCATATTTTACGTAGTCTTGACTTCTGAAGAGAAGATTATTCAGATGGTTTCAACTTTGAGCCAATTAAAATCACTGTGGCTTTTATATTTGTAAGTGCAGTGGACAGATCACGCTCACATGAGATGAGGTGATGTGCTTTTTGTTTTTATGTGGAAAACACTGGAAATGATCTGCAGTGTTTAGTCAGCTGATTAAAAGACAATTACTTTGTAAGACGTCATCTGTCCTCCTCTGACTTCAACCACAAGCATATTGCCAGAATTACCAGATGGACCAGTGACTGCTCACATTTGGCTACCATTTAGAAAATATGGTTCTTGTTAAGTTTTTCATTAGAGGAGCAAAATAATCCTAACATTGAAAGCAGTTGCTTCCATGTCACATTGTCACCTAAGTAGTTTTAAAAATGAAAGTCCAGTTCTTACTCGGATTGAAAAGCCCAAGACTTAGTGGACTGAGTTATCGCCACCCCTTTTTCAGAATGAATGTAAGCATTACCCTAAAAAATGTCCAATAAACAGAAACATTTCCCAGACTGAGAGAGTATGAGAATGAAGAGAAATACCCTTTGGCAGAATCAGGAACTACAGCAAGCACAAACGACAGGTTCATATCCATTTTATTTCACTGGTTTTCCTTGACAGTTTGCACGAAACACTTTCCCAAACAGTTTATTCAATCTGAAAAATATACAAATAAATAAATGTCAACCAACTGAAACAAATATGGTGAAATGATCAGACTCACATTGTGGAGATGAAACGAAGCTTACCGAAAAGATCCAGTCATGGAAGGTAGAGACTCTGGTGAAGACAGTGGGCTTAGTCAGTTGGTTGCAACTGCCTGATGGGCCGTAGCTGACCACACCGTGGATCCACCAGGATCCATGACTGAAACAGTTCAAGGGTCCTCAAGAATCACCCTGGGACACAAAAGGAGATCCATTTTGAAGATTTTGAAGTAAAAAATGTGCAAAAAATACTGTAGGAACTGGTGATAAAATATTCTAAATGGATCAAACTGGACTTCTGATGTTGGAGAGTTGCTACCTCAGCAACAAATAAAATTCAAACTAGATTTATTCAGGAAAAAAACTGCTTGCATTAGACAAGTGCACACATGTGTTTGCTGTACCTGGCAGCCCGATACGACTCCATCCCCTCCAGCACACACCATGTTTTCCAGAGCGATGCTGCCCCACCAGTCAGACTGGGAGCAGACTGAGTGTTCCACCACTGGGATGATGGCTTCCTGAAGAATAGCAGGAACACCTCCATTGTCTGTGAAAGAGTGAGTGAAGAAGGAGTGCAGGATTTTTTTATTCAGCATTCTTAAATACAGTAAATGTGTACATATGACCTATAACATATGAGTGTCATCCCACCGTCCATCCGTCCCCAGCCAGTGATGTAACAGGGGAAACCATGAGACAAGGCGTCATCATAGTTAGGAATGTTTCCAATGCTCACAAAGCCATTGTCATAAACGGGTACAGACAGTGTCATGACGGCAATATCATTTCTAATAAGAAAAAAACAGGATTTGTTAAATAAAAAATATAAAACTGTTTTTATGAATAGCTTGCCTTTTAAATTAATGACGAAATTGATCAAAAAGGGTTCAAACTTGCTGTTTCTTTACCCAAGTCTGAGGTCACCATTCCAGTCAGGATGGATGTGAATGCTCTTGACACCAATGAACTGCTCGCTGCCCTCATATTCATACAGGTTGTAGTCTCCCGCCACCACACGATACCTGTCAGCATCAGCACTGACAGGAAGATAGGACACAAAAGTATACTGTACTTACAATCAGTGATCATGAAGACATTAATTCACTTTGATGTCTCATCAGAGACCTCTTGATCAATAATTTCATGTTACATGTCCATAACCACAACAGCTGGGTGTATATGGAAATGAGGAGTGAAGTAAAAACCAACTTGATGCAATGAGCTGCTGTCAAGACGTGGAAAGCATCGATGAGACTTCCTCCACAGATGTGGTAGAAAAACCCATCATCGTATAAATTCTGCTGGAGAGAAATCTGAGAGAGAAACCAAGTAAGCAGAAGGTTCAGTGTTACTTCACACTCTAAATAAACTTTAAATCATATAAATTTCATTATGTGGTTTTTATGATTTTTTTTATATTGCTATATCATTATACTGTATTCATTTTTACCTGCCACGTCCAGACGCCTGGTGCAGCATCGTAGCCTCCTATGACCCTCTCATTGTGCACACCATAGTTTAAGGGTGTTCCAGCACAAATCAGCCCTTTCACACAAACATGAAAAGTGAGCCGTCGTGACATCAGTTTCATCATCGAAGAATGTCTGTAATGCACTTTAAAAAGTCCAACTTTAAATGTAAGTTAAACTCACCAATGCAGGACAGGAAAGCCACAAACCAGATCATGTTGAAACACTGAAGAACAGTGGCAGTTCTACATATATATACCCACTTGAGACTGGAAGACCTTCAAAAAGTCGTCTATTAGGCAAAAAAATGTTTAACTGCCAACGTCAGCTATCCATGTGGAATTTCACATTCAATATGCAACATTTCATGTTATACTGAAGAATGGAAAAACAAATCTAAATAAATGCAGGTAATCAAGAACCAGGTATCCATCAAAATTCATCCATCTTTATATGGTTACTGTTACATACATATTGTAATTGTATGTAATAAATGCAGATATGAATACAAATTTAGAGTTTGTACATCTTATCATGGTGGGAAAAGAAAAAGAACATTCACGTGTAGTCAACAGCATCGAGACCATATGTGATGAGTTTGGCTCACGCACAAATTCTCCTATAGATAACTTTTGTAAATGATGAACGACATATGAAAAGGCTCCTTGGCTATACTTACCGACATATGATATGCATAACTGCATATGATTGCAAAAAAGGTTTTTATTCTAGAAGATGCATATATCTCATTTTTATAGCACAAACATAATGGATGATGTATGGAATTTCTGGCATTTTTTACATTAAATAAGCAAGTAAAACAATCCTTTTTCAAGTTTTTTACTTTTAATTGTTTTTCAAATCTATATTTTCGACATCTTTATATTATATTATATAACTATGGTTATTCTGAAAAAATATGTGCACTGTTGGGAAGCAGTGAAAGAAAATAAATTCAACATTGCTCGGCGCAATACATACATCTGGACACTAGGGGGCAGCCGTCTGACTTATGTAAATGTGTATAAAACCAAAGTTGTACTTATTTGCACTTTCCTATGGGCAAATAATTAAAACAACCCTTTGGGGGTTTTTTTGGGTTTTTTTTATGTGAACAAGGAGTTGTTGTTTTGTTTTCTGCTGGTTTTTCCCAAGTGATATTTTTATTGTTAGTCAAAGTCAAGTCAAAGTAAGCTTTATCGTTGGTTGTGCTACATACGTACACATACACAGGACTGAAATTGGATATTTCTCTAACCCTAAGACATAAAATACTTATAGCTAAAAATAGTTTGTGTCACATCTGTGTAATTTTTGTATAAATACTTGCTAAATTTGTTTCTTTAACACTGCTTCTGTGGTAATTTTTCCTGATTTTTAAGATGTCTCTGTAGACTTAAGACCTGTGTTTGGAATAGGGTACAGTCCAATGCCCATAAATACAGAAACATCTTTCCCCACACTTTGAAACTAAGTTATACGTACATTTGTTCCACATCTGTAACCTAATATAAAATGCGCCTTTTTTTGGTATTAATGCTTCCCTTTATCACCAGTCCTCTTCATAAAATTTATGGACTATGTTCAATTAAATCAAATCAAATTAGAGATACTTTATTAATCCCAAATAAAATTGGAGTATCTAGTAGCACATTTTGTACAGTGTTGTATAATGCATTTGCAAAGAAGTACAAATTGGAAAATGTCATCAATATTGCTCAATTAGTTGGACAGTCAGAGACATTACCTGTACATTAGATACAGGTTGGAAACGGAAACATCTATAAAGTCTAGTGGCGTAACACGTCAAGGAAAGTTAGGGACCCCAATGACTGTCAGGGTGAAAGACTTCCTGAGTCTGTTTGTGTAGCATCTCAGTGACAGCAGTCTGAACTTCAAAATGCTCCTCTTCCGTCGAGTGTCCTGAATAAGAGGTAGCTGGAGTGTAGCTGGAGATTCACAGCCGCTTGTTCAGAGAACGTCCTTTAGCCATCGTCATCACCGAGTTCACCTCCATCCCCACAACCTTGACAGACCTCTTAATCTGTCTTTGACTTTCACTTTCCTCTGCACAACAAAATGTAGAAGAGTACACTGGGGACAAGAGACTGATCAAACAAAGACAGCGGCTTGTGGCTGATGTTAAGAGACCGTAGTCATTGCAGGAAGTACAGCCAGCTCTGGCCATTCTCAGATTACCACTGTGTTTCCAGTCTAGGATATTTTATCATCCAGGTGTACCCTCAGGGACCTGTGAGTGGGGGCCACCTCCACTCACAGCTGCCAGCAACCTGGACCCAGAAAACTGTTTCTTTTATCCTAGCTACTTAAAAGCCTGTCCCTAAAATTGTTTTAATTAAAATGTAAAAAAATGAATAAAAACTGGCAGCATGGTGGCACAATGGGTAGCCATGTTGCCTCACAGCAATAAGGTTACTGTTTTGATTGCATTCTGTGCAGAGTTCGCATGTTGTCCTTTTGTCTACATAGGTTCTCCGGCTTCTTTTCCACCTCCAAAAAACATGCAACTTAGGTGAATTGGTCACTTCAAAATTGTACGTAGGTGTCAGTATGAGTGATTGGTTGTCTCTGATGTACGGCCCTAGGACAAGCTGGCATCTCATCCGGTGCACACCTTGTCTCATGGCTGTGGTCAGTTGATGTATCTTCAAAGTTGACAAATCCTATAAACAAGCTTATTATTATTTTAATTTATTATTATTATTATTATTATTATTATTAGTAGTAGTAGTAGTAGTAGTAGTAGTAGTAGTAGTAGTATTATTAGTATTATTAGTATTATTAGTATTATTATTATCCTGACCTACCCTGAAAGTACGTCAGGATAAATTGCGGGATGTTGTTATTATTAGTAGTAGTAGTAGCAGTAGTAATAGTAATATTGTTGTTGTTATTACTACCACAGTGCACTGGCGTCATGTCAGGTTTGTACCCTGCCTCACGCATCAAGTCTGCTGGAATAGGCTCCAGCGACCCCGCGACTGCAGAAGAAGTGGGTTGAGAAGATGAATGAATGAATGAATGAATGAATGAATTATCAAACTAATAATGGTACAAATATTTAGTAATTGGATTTCAAGAGTCATAATATAAGGATCAAACTATTGTGGCACAATTGCTTTGATGTGGAACGTCATAATAGAGAAAGCGTCACAGCCTGGTGGAGGTTTATGTCTCTGAATGTCTTATTTGATTCAGTCTGTGCATATTTTACATAGTCTTGATTTTTTTTGAAGTGAAGAGCTTTCAGATGGTTTCAACTTTAAATCAACTAAAATCCCTGTGACTTTCATATTTTTAAGGGCAGTAGACAAATCACGCTCACATGAGGTGAACTGATGTTCTCTTCACTTTCTGTGGAAACCACTGGAATTTATCTGCGGTGTTTAGTCAGCTGATTAAAACACAATTACTTTGTAGTTGTCATCTCTTGTCCTCTGACTTCTAACACAAGTATACTGTATATCCAGCATTTCCAGATGGACCAATGACTGCTCACATTTGTCTACCATTTTGTTAATTTGGTTCTTATTAAGTCTTTCAGTAGAGGAGCCAAATAATTCTGGCGCCGAAAGGGGTTGCCTCAGTGCCACATTGTCACCTAAGTAGTTTCAACCAAATAGAAAGTCCAGTCCTGACATTGGTCTGAAACATCCAAGAAAGGAATTTTCTATGCAGTCTGGTCAAAGTTTGAAGGGCAGAAGATCAAATTGTCAGCATTCCAATGTAGTATTGACCAAACTGCCTTTTTTCCAGATTGATTTTAAGCATTACCACAAAATGTTTCCAATAAACGAAAAATCCGTTCCCAGACTGAGAGAGTACGTGAATGACAAGAAGCACATCAAGCCTGAGAGGAACAAGAATGACATTAACATCAGCATCACTATCTATGGTCATACTTTGATAGAATAAGAAAGTACAACAAACACAAACAGTAGGTATCATATCCATTTTATTGCACTGGTTTCCCAAGAGATTGTGGACAGAACACTTTTCCATAAGTTTTATAAAATCTGAAAATATTCAAAAAATAAAGTTAAGCCAACTGAACTACACCAACAAAATATGGTGAAATGATCAGATGGTGGAGGGGAAAGGACACTTACCGAAAAGATCCAGTCATGGAAGGTAGAGACTCTGGTGAAGACAGTGGGCTTAGTCAGTTGGTTGCAACTGCCTGATGGGCCGTAGCTCACCACACCGTGGACTCTCCAGAATCCTTCACTGAAACAGTTCAAGGGTCCTCCAGAATCACCCTGGGACATAAAAGGAGTTCCAGTTTGAAGATCATGAAAAGGCAGTCTCATTTTTTAAATGTTTCACAGAAACATTGTAGAAAATATAATTAAAAGTATTCAAAAACATTGTAGGAACAGGAAATAAAATATTCTAAATGGATCAAACTGGACTTCTGATGTTGGAGGGTTGATACCTCTGTAACAAAAGTCAAACTGCTGTCATTTAAAAAAAACAAACTGCTTGCATTAGACAAATGCACACATACTGTATGTTTGCTGTACCTGGCAGCCCGATACGACTCCATCCCCTCCAGCACACACCATGTTTTCCAGAGCGATGCTGCCCCACCAGTCAGACTGGGAGCAGACTGAGTGTTCCACCACTGGGATGATGGCTTCCTGAAGAATAGCAGGAACACTTCCTTTGTCTGTGAAAAGAGTGAGTGAAGAAGGAGTGCAAGATTTTTTTATTCAGCATTCTTAAATACAGTAAATGTGTACATATGACCTATAACATATGAGTGTCATCCCACCGTCCATCCGTCCCCAGCCAGTGATGTAACAGGGGAAACCATGAGACAAGGCCTCATCATGGTTGGGAAGATTTCCAAGGCTCACAAAGCCATTGTCATACACGGATTCAGACAGTGTCATGATGGCAATATCATTTCTAATAAATAAGACAAAAACAAAGACCAAAAAAAATTCCAAATCTGTATTTAGGAACAGCTTGCCTTTTAAAATGAAACTTGCTGTTTCTTTACCCAAGTCTAAGGTCACCATTCCAGTCAGGATGGATGTGAATGCTCTTGACACCAATGAACTGCTCGCTGCCCTCATATTCATACAGGTTGTAGTCTCCCGCCACCACACGATACCTGTCAGCATCAGCACTGACAGGAAGATAGGACACAAAAATATACTGTACTTACAACCAGTGATCCAGAAGACAATTAATTCACTTTGATATCTTATCAGAGACCTCTTGATCAATAATTTCATGTTTTATGTCCACAGACATAAATGCTGGCTGTTTACTGACGGGAATGAGGAGCAAAATGAAACCCTACTTGATGCAATGAGCTGCTGTCAAGATGTGAGAAGCATCAATGAGACTTCCTCCACAGATGTGGTAGAATAAACCATCATCGTATAAATTCTGCTGGAGAGAAATCTGAGACAGAAACCAAGTAAGCAGCGTTATTTCAAATGCTGAAGAAGATTTTAATTGTATAAATGCCGTTATATGAATCTTTACCTGCCACGTCCAGACGCCTGGTGCAGCATCGTTGCCTCCTATGACCCTCTCATTGTGCACACCATAGTTTAAGGGTGTTTCAGCACAAATCAGGCCTTTCATGTAAACATGAAAAGTGAGTAAAGTTGTGACATCAGTTTCATGATTGAAGAATGTTTGTAATGCACTTTAAAAAGTCTAACTTTACTTGTAAGTTAAACTCACCAATGCAGGATAGGAAAGCCAGAAACCCAATCATGTTGGAACACTGAAGAACAGTGGCAGTTCTACATATATATACCCACTTGAGACTGGAAGAACTTCAGAAAGTCGTCTATTAGGCAAAAAATGTTTATCTGCTACCGTCAGCTATCCATGTAGAATTTCACATCCAATTTCTAACATGTCATGTTGTCCTGAAGAAAGGGAAAAACACACCTAAATAAAAATTATCTACAGGTAATCAGCAACCACGCCCATCAAAATTCATCTATTATTATATAGGTACCATTACATACTCATTTTAATTGTAATAAATTCAGGAAGAATGAATTAAGAGTTTGTACATCTTATCATGGTGGGAAAAAAACAAGAACATTCACATTTAGTCAACATCAATGAGAACACACATGTTGAGTTTGGCTCAAACACAAATTCTCCTATAGATAACTTTTGTAAATGATGAACGAAATATGAAACGAATATGTTCCAAGAATAGTTATGGGAGAATTCAGTCAACTGTATATAATGTAATAGAGATTCATGTTTCAGAAGAAGATGCATAGATGTGTTTTTGAAGCAAAGACATGTAATGGAACATGTGGTCTTTTATAAGCCACAAATAAGTAATAAAATTAGAGTCCATGTTGTAGTTTTGTTTTTTCACATTGTTTTTGAATCATTTTACTTGCATCATCTCTATTACATCTACCTTATGCAAATTAAGTTATTATCGCTATGAATATAATACCATAATTACTGAGAAAATATATTAATGCTATATGTGCAGTATTGAAATGGAAATTGCACTCTTTCCATTATGTCAATTGAGGACAAATTACCGTTTAAATTTTCCTAATTCCAATGTGAAAAATAGTTTTCTCTCAAACTGTGTTGAAATAATAACTAATGAATTTGGCACATGAAATTATCATTGCATGCATATATCATCTACTGAACCTAATGAAAAATGAGCTCTCATTTCTTATCATTGTGGGGGGAAAATAGCAGGTACATCTATACGCAAATGAAGTCAGCCAGACGTGTAAAGTTCATGACTAACGCAAATTTTCACTCAAGATAACTTGTGTGTCTGACGAACGACCGGTTAAAAGATCATTTGTCAAGATTCTAGAAAATACAAATGTGATCATGTAATATTAATACATACATATGAATAGATGAATCATGTTTTTCCGCTGGATTTGTAAACACGTATTAAGACACCTTGTCAAGGGCGGGTAATCGAACACTGCACCACCGCTCGATTATTCTGTCATCTTTATTTATTATTTCTGTCTTGCTCCCGAGCGGCTGCTGTCAATCTCTGCGTTCATAGCCGAAGATGCTAGGTAGCCAGAAGTAGCTGTGTAGCTTTAAGTAATGAATCGTAACATTACTCTACCTCGGTGAAATTTAGTCAGCGTTAATTGTGTGAACTGTTCGAGACAATGGGAATACCGCAGAGCTCGTTTTTGTCGGACGGAGGGACTCATAGTGGCTATCATGTTCACGGGGTAAGACGTAGCTTTGCGCAAAGGTGACATACGAACATACAGTTTCGTGTATTCTATACCCTGTTCGATCATTTGCTTCCGTGTAGTTTCAGTCCAGTTTACGGACATATAAAATACACTTGTCTTTGACGAATATTGGAGGTACTTGTGTAGCGACACAGTAATTTAGTGTTAAGTCCTCAGCACACAATGGTGTCCGCCCATGATGAGGTGGCACTTGACTACCGTTGAAGCTTAACTTTCACAGGGACTGTTATTGTTTAGTCCTAAACGTAGAGACTGATAAGTGTAAATTGTGAGCTTAAGGAGGCCAGGAACCTATTCACCATGTGAGAAGAAACATTTGGTATCAACACAATTGAGGACTGTGAACCACATACTTATGGTGCCCCCCACCTCCCTTCTCCTGCCCTCCCAACCTCTTCAGGTTCAGGAGAACTCTCCTGCCCATAAAGCCGGTCTGGAGCCCTTCTTTGACTTCATTCTCTCAGTAGGAAATGCCAGGCTTGTAAGTACACAACTGTGTCAAGCTCATGTTAATTATGGATTTCCATCACCCAATTTAATAAATACTGCCCAATGAAAGATGGTTCTTTATAAGTGGTTACATTTTCACATTTACTAATCGGGCAAAGTGAGATGCCAATGACCTATGAAAAAGAAATGAATATATTGAAGCGTGAAAACAGATTCAGACAGGTAGCTGAACAAATGTAATTTATTCATCAATATAAACGTTTGTAAACAGTTCACAAGAAACATTTATCATCATTTTGTTTAGTGTTCAGTTATTAACTTTTTTTTAAAAATGTCTGTATTTGTCATTATTTTATATCCTGAAGTGGAAAGCAGTATATAATTTATAGTGGAAACAGGTAATCTATTGGTTAGATTTTGAGAATATATGCAAAACTCCAGCTATGCAGTTTGCTGCTAGTTTGTAGTTTGAGATTAAACACAATAATTAACTTTGTCTTTGCTTGTATGTGATGTTATTTAATAAATTAAAAGGACTAATAAGTGGTTAAGGAGCTTTCTAACCAACTTCCTTTTTTTTTTTTTTGACTCCTGAATGTATGCATTTCTTTATGTCAGATGTAAATTACGGTCTCAGGAGGAAAAAGGTGTCTGATAGATGTAGTCTGATCATTTATTACTGTGATCTAATTCCATGTTCTTTTATAGAAAATAGATTTGTTAGACCATTTTTCCCTGCTTCTCCAGAATAAAGAAAACGACTTGCTGAAAGACCTTCTGAAAGCAAATATGGAGAAAGCCGTCAAACTTGAAGTGTACAACTCTAAAACCCTGCGGGTGAGGGAGCTGGAGGTCGTGCCCAGTAATATGTGGGGTGGTCAGGGTCTGCTGGGCGCAAGTGTTCGCTTCTGCAGCTTTGAAGGAGCCAATGAGAATATTTGGCATGTGTTGGTAAGACAAATACAGCCTTATTCAAACGCTATTCTTAAATTGTATAACATTAATCGCTTACTGACCTGTAATTAAACAACTGATTAAAAACTGTGAGGTAGTAGCTGAAATGTTTTCTTTCAGTCAGTTGTTTCCAACTCAAGAAATAAAATGAAATTCCAAATGTACTTGAACACTTTATAATAACAAATATAATAATATTTGTTATTATAATGTTATCACAGGGTTCTTACCTCCAACTTGACACATTATTGTATATTAATGTCACCTTTAGATAAAACAGACAGTGGTTTTAAATGAATATCTCTTAATAAATACATTTTAGGACGTGGAACCCAGTTCTCCTGCAGCTTTAGCTGGGCTTATCGCTCACAATGACTTCATCGTGGGAGCAGACCAGGTGTTACAAGATGTAAGCTCTTCTGTGTTATGCTTTTATTTACAGTATGTAAATGAATATAAGAACAAACAACCATAAACAGAATAGAGAACATAATCTGAAATTGTGTCTGCACAACCTTTGCAGTCAGAGGATTTCTTTTCTTTGATTGAAGCCAATGAGGGGAAACCTCTGAAGCTGCTGGTGTACAACACAAAGACTGACCAATGCAGAGAGGTTGTGGTGACTCCAAATGGAGCATGGGGAGGAGAGGGAAGGTACTGCGTCTTTGAACTGAAGTGGTTTATCAAAAGCTGGGAAATAATTGTCACCTGTGTACATTGGCAAGAAAAAGTATATGAAATGGTTTGTGACCTGAAATGTGGCCTGATTTTCATCTAAGTCTAGGGTATTGACAAAAAATATCTATATTGAACACTCCTTCAGTATAGAGGCACATTATATTTGTTAATACCCTCAACCTAAATGAAGATCAGGTCATATTTTATGATGAATTAACACAGAAAACCATGAACTTATAAAAGGTTCTCATACTTTTTCCCACCTACATATACATATAGATATTTATATACATATACACACACATGCACTTAATGGTTCTGTCTTACGTTGCAGCTTGGGTTGTGGCATTGGCTATGGATACCTGCACAGAATCCCAACACGCCCAGTCCACCCAAACACCGAAAACAAATATCATCCTCCATCCACGGTGTCTGCCAGCAACATAGAGCTGCTTCACCAAACCGAGGTACAGCTTGTGGCATGCCTTCACGTTCTTTTATTGAATGATCTTTGGTAGAAGCCTTTATTGGATTTTTTCCCAGTGTGAATATCTGTTCTCAGGTGCCTTCGGTAACTGAATGTAGCCCCTCAAGTGCCAGGGAAGTACGTTTTAATCAAATTGAAGGAGCTCTGCAAGACTTGTGTGTGACCTCACCTACACAGTCAGCTGTAGACTTTGGTAAACATGTTTTAGTTCAAAAGGCATAACCATGACTTATTCTTTTTTTCCCACATACAGTAGCTTATTATAATTTTTTTTTTTTTTTGTAAAGCAGATATTTCCACCATACCTGAAGCAGTGACTCCAGACTTGTCAGACATGGTTTCCACCTATGACTCCATGCTTGCTGATTATGGAGATGACTCTGGTGGTCAGTGTACCTTTGGTAAGTAATTTTATGCATTCTGCAAGTAATTGATTGTGTAGCTGAGTAGACAAACATTTAAAACCTAAACCAGTTTAAACCAGCCACTGTTGTCGTATCTGTGTTCCTGTAATCACTTTGTCGTTGATTCTTAAAAACATCTTACTCAAAATAAATACACACACACACACATATATATTTATTACCCAATATATTAAAATATGTTTATCCCAGCTAAAACACCAATAGCATTTTTAATATTTGTACATGACAAAATTAATGCCACAAATTAAAACATTAATGCGAATGACAAAAGCAATTTGTTCATTGCCATGGATACACCCCATGCTTTTTTTGCTTATTTTGACAGATACCTCATCTTTTAACCAAAGACCTTCATCACCGGAAAAGGAAGAAGAGCCAGACACCAAGGAGTCTGAGCATGTCCACACTATTGACACGATCGTCGCTGCTTCTCCTCCTGCAGAGAATGACTGTGTGGGCACTGAACTCACCACAACAAACCGGAGTGACCCGAGTATCTCTCAGGTGCAGAATACTAGTACTGAGCCTTCAAGCTTCACCAACATTATGGAGGAGGAGAGGTCAGAGACTGCTGCTCCAGACAGTTAGGAATACAGTGTGACAGTATGAGTGTCTCACTGGCTATGGAGGTATGTTAGAGATTTAGTTCACATTGGAAAGCTTCACTTATGATTCTAAGTTGCAACAGAGAAATTATTTTTGAATTTATTTCCACATATACACGTGCCACTACTGCATGCTAAATTGCACATATAAAAAAAGTGATTGCTGGAAAAGAGATTAATTCCTAAAACTGTCTGAATCTACTTTATAGTTGAAGAATAGAATAATAGAATGAAAATAGAATAATTCTTGTCTCAACTTTATGCAGGATGATGCCTCAGTTGAGTCTGAGCCATTGTTTGACATTATTCTTGTTTGCACTGAAAAAGCCAAAGGTGAATAACATCTTGTCTTGTCTCATACATAGTATGCAACCCCGCTAAGAGAAAGGTAGGGCTTTAGCTAAGACAGATACATCATGTGCTGTGTATTTATATTTTACAGGGTGGGGCACTGTAAGGTGCACTGGATTATAAGGTGCACCTCCAATGAATGGTCTATTTAAAAAAAAAAAAATCATACACAAGGCACACTGGATTATAAAGCGCACTGGATTACAAAACGCATCTGAGGACTCATCTTCAATGAATGTTCTATTTTAAAACTTTTTTCATATATAAGGCACATTGGATTATAAGAAATTGAGAAAATTAAAGGCTTTTAGGTGCGGAAAATACTGTAATTGCATGCGTGCACACACACACACACACACACACGCATATATACAGTATATGCCTTTTGCCCAAAGTTTGCTGGCATAGGCTCCAGCAACCCCTGTGACCCTCAATGTGGAAGAAAATAGATGGATGGATGAATCCATAATTGCCATTTGGGGTCATTTAAATGTCATTACTACTCTAAATAAGAAAGTACTATTCCCTAAGACTTACCAGAAACTGTTACAGGACATAAAAACAACATTGTAATGTAATTTAGCTTTAGAGCGAAGGAAGAGGAGGAGGGAGGAATTATTGCCAGTGAGAGACAGAGTTCTCAAAGGAGAGATGATGTTTCTTTAGCATTATCATCACTTGCCTTATGCTTTTTGCCAAAACCACTAGCACTATCTTTCACTAGCCTTTACTTTATCAGTCTTGATAAACAGTAAAGTGTCCAAGGATGTACCAAGCCTGATGCGCTGAGATGCTCACAGAGACATGAACAAGAAAAAACTGGGGAGATGTTGCGGTGCTGCTCGGCGGGGGGTTGGGACAAAAAGGGGTACTGCAGTAGTCGGATATAGCGGCACAAGGTTGTTTGTATCTATGAATGTTCATATCTTGAGGACTACTTGTACATATATTAAAAAGAAAAAAATCTCAGGCATTTAAGTTTAAGCCTCTTTGCCTTATGTCGCCATTTAAATCCCCCCTCCCCCCGTTAGGTGCGAGTCGATTCACTGTTTTAAAAGAAATGAGCCATTTTGATGCTTCTTTGGTTTCCTCTTCTTTATTTCGTGGCTGTAACTAAATTTTGCTTCAGATTTTTATTGCTGGAGAAAGTTATTTATTAAAACACAATGCTCAAGCCAAACGTGTGTGTGTGTGTGTGTTTCTGTGTGTGGGTGATTCTATCAGGTGTGCGTGGGCGTGAATGCGGTATTCATAGAGGTGGAAGTTTAAGCTTTGACACAGTAGGTGGCAGCAAACACTCGGAGCACACCCCACCATAGAGGAGCTTCAGCTTTCTACCCTTGTATCCTAACAATTACAGTCAAATTATGTCTGCTATGTTATATTTTGCCTCAACTTAGGGTGTTTTTCTACATTGTTTTTGCAAAGATCAGAACAATTATGAAATTTGCTAGCCTGGCATTCCAGAACAAGAGCAGCTTTCATTTGTGGGGATAATTTTAACAGCTTCAATGCATCATTTATATCATTTGTAGTACCCAAAGCTGAATCTTTTCATCATTAGCCACACATTGTATTAGATACCTGTTGGGACGTACGGCCCAGTTGGCAGGAAGATCTCTCATCAAATCCATTCAGAAGAAATTGAAGGGCATCACATTATGGAAATGTGAGAAATCATTTAGAGACCGATGTTTCTATTTCATTTTGTCATTTGAATTCAATGATCCTTCTCCTCTGACTCAGAGACTGCATCAGTCCATAACAGAAATCAGTATGTGTTCAGTACATATTGGAATAACCAAATATTGTGCCACAAAAGCGAAGCTGAAGAAGTAGGAATATCCTTCAATTATTTACTGGGGGCCTACTTCATTTAAAGGGGGGGGATGGGCAGCAAGTGACTGTAGGGGGATGATAGAAATGAGGAACGGATTTGTGCGTCTCCGTCAGATGGTGAGAGGTGTTCATAAATGAGCTGGCACACCTAAGTGTGTGTGCTGAAGGAGGGATTATATTTTTAAGATGGTGCTGGCTAAGCAGCTTCAGCTTCTCCACCTACACACCAAACATGAATCGTAGAATTTAAGCATCAACATAAAAATTAAAGCTTCGTATTAACAATATGGTGCTGGGCTGTTTTTATTGTTGTATTGGTTTAAAAAAAAAAAAAAAACCACATCCTCAGGGTGTTTCTTCCCCTTTGTTCCCATTGCAACACAAAGGTGGTATTTAAAGAAGCAGCCGGAGGCGCAACCCAGCAGCTGAGCGCCAGGAGGAGTCAAGAGGTGAAGCATTAAGGGGAGCACCTTTGAAGGAACATGCCTGGCCTTGGTTTTTCCTCCTTTTCTGAGGCTGTTTCAAAGGACAGTGTGACGCTGCTGAACCCGCTTGTCAGCCTGGCTTTATCTCAAGCCGAGAGGCTCGGCTCACAGGCACCAGCATAGTGCCCGTTGCCTCAGCCTGTCGTTGCAGCATGACAAATTGTGAAATAGAATAGCTGAGGAGAGAGAAAGGGAGTGGGGGGGAGGGGGGGCGTCGATGGAAGGAAAGTGTGGAGAAAAAAGTGCAGAGATAAGGCTGAAAAGAGCACTGGAAAATGAGAAATTAATTGTTTCAACAGCATCTCAATATGACTTTTTTTTTTTTCATGTCTGGCTGAAACAAATTAAATCTTGATGCTCAAGTAAGATTAAATGTAGCATTTTAATGATAGGTTTACGGTGTATATGTGTGCGATAAATGTGACAAATACACCTGTCTTGGTTCACGCATCGGTACGAGTCCCAAACCGCATTCACAGACTTTCTATTTCCCACCCTAATCTCAGATATCTCTATATTTGGAAGCGCTGGGAGCTGCATTTTCAAAGAAGTGCCATGCGGTGTTCTTCACAATAAGAAAATCGGAACCTGGGAATAATCTAAATAAGCTTCTGCCTGAATGTTAAGACCCTGATTGCATTCATTCATGCAGGAGAACTATCACTCTGAGGGGCTTGAATTCATTAAGAAGGTGTTTTCACCTCTCACAGTTGTTATCAGCTGGATATGTGTTTGCTCCTCTTTTTCATTCATTTCCTCTTACTGTGTTGTTTGGTAGCAGACAGGAATAAGCAGTGCTGCTTTGTAAGGAGCTACACAAGATTAGCTGTCATTAAATGTGTGTCCTGAATGTTTGATCATTAAATGTGTTGCAGTATTGTCGGTAGTGGGATGATACCAAAGGTTGTGGTGCAGAATGTATTTATTAGATGTCTGTGAGTACAAAGATGACAGGAAAATAAAGGGAATAATATGTTCTCTATAATATGAAAAAACAATATGGTTTTGGTTAGACCTTGCTCTCATCTTTTTCCATAAGACATAATACATTTTATGCAGAACGTTGCATTCACTAACAAAGTCAAATGTCTTTTAGAATGCAGTAAAACATGTAAATGCAGTAATATAAATAAAATATGTTCTTGTCAAAGGAAACCAATGCTGACTGTAGAACCTCCCCTCTAGGTTTAATCTTAAGAGCACAAGACAGCACTCGCTGGAGAACATTGAAATAAATCATTTTAAGATTTGAATAAATGAGAAAAAACCCCATGGTGATGCCTCAAGGGCTCTATGGTTGAACAGATGAGCTAGTAGGCTAATAATTCCTGGGATAATGATTCTATTCGTATTATCACAGAACATATTACAGCTGTATCTGATGTGAAGCGCTGTGACACTCAGCACCCACGGCAAAGAAAATACTAGGGTGACGTTGCTAGGTTTCCAAATTAATGCCTCTCTCCTAATACCATGACCCTGGAAGCCTTGTTCATAATCAGGTGGTAATCGTCAGTTATCACTGAAAGTGTTATTTATCTTTCAGGATCTGTAACTATATGCACACATTGTTTAATTGAAACAGACACGAAAACAGACATGAAAATCACATAGATAGAGATAGATAGATAGATATATACTTTAATGATCCCATGGGAAATTCAGGAAAAAAATGACTTTCATTGGGGGATGAAATGTGAACAATTTCAGGTATGATTATTTTGCCTAAAAAAAAACAGGCATCCCAGGATTCTTAGCCAGATGCCTGTCTGGAATCGCTGCCACCTTCACCCTCCTACAGCTGTTCCCTTCCTGCTATCAGAGCAGCATTTTCCAAAGCAGATCTTTAATCGTGTGCAATTTGTGTTAGTGACCCGGTGACAACAGGGACAGAGATAAGGCGAATAGGTTGCTCTGGTCAATCAGGATGGAAGGAGAGGGTGCCCTGCTTTATTTCCAACTGTAATAGCCATTCAACAAAGGGCGAGGGGCCGGCCACACAAGGCAGCACACATTGTTCTACTGTCAGCACGACCCTGCTGATGTGGAGCCTGAACCCACCTGCTGCTGCTGTGCACTCTCCTAATCCTAAAAGTGATGTATGTTGCATTTTTGTTACTGCAAGTTCTCAAAATCAGATCGTTTCTTTTACACATCATCTAGTTTATTTCAATCCCTGCAGTTCTTCTGTTAATTATTCGTGATATTATGCCAATGACTCAGATATTTAATGACCCTGAAGTGTTTCTTTCTAGATGCTCTTTTTTTTTTACCAAATACCTAGCAAGTTAAGTTTTAATCAGCGAGCATTTAAATTCATATAGTGACATTTAAAATAAATACTCCATTTGCATTACCTTTTCGAGGTTGTTTCTTTCATCCCGGCGGAATAAGCACAACAAAAACCAATTTGCTCTGACAGCATTTTCTATATTTTATACACAGATTGTCTGAAATGTCAAGCATTGCAACTTTAGATGGCAGCAGCATTCTCCCTGTGCTTTTTCGCTTTCTCGCTCTCTGATCAGCGAGGCCTTATGTTCTGATGAGAAGCAGCAGATGAGACAGAAGGATAAAGGTTTGGTTCGTCCTCTCGCGGTGTGTGTGTGTGTGTGTGTGTGTGGTGAAGAGACTCGGCACATTCCCTGCTGTTATCCCGTGTCCTGTGTTATCTGTCATATTTGCTGTGACATGCCCAACACTACCCAGGCTCGGGTTTGACCAGATTAGGAGCTGTCTCTTAGACTTAACCTCATTTACTCATCAACCATAGGCCCCACAGGGCAATGCATGCATGGCTTTGGCTCTGCTCAGTCAACATATATGACATGCACATGATATTGCATGCAATTTTCTAAAGGACATATAACGCCTGAAGAAAAAAAAAGAAATCTGCAAGATAGGCCTGAATGTCAGAAACATCAGGATGCAGTTTTATAGCAAGTGATGCTGTTGGGTAAGGCTATAAAACTGAAGCTGTGCTTCAGTTTTATAGTTTTCACAGCTGCTTTTATATTCTCCCTTATTTGTGATAAATCCTACTTTTTGATGTCAGCGTTCCACAGGAAATCGACCAAAAAAACCCCAAAAAAAGATGTTCAAAATGAATTCTGGTTCTGAGAAACCCCATCGATTATAAAATCCTCTGTCCCACGATTCATCAACCACTTGCACAAACAGCCCCAGCATTTAATTCCAGCTGAAGCATCTCCAGTCACTGTTTGCCTGTGCCTTCTGTTCATAAAACAGCCTCCAGCCTGAATCTGACAAGGCAGCATGTGCATCACTCATCTGGTCTGCTTGTGTCAGGCTATAGAGAAAAGGACTGATCTACCTGATAGCCTGAATGGTTGTATTTGCACAGGGTGGAACGGCCAGTATGGTTGGAGGGAATGACGGTGTCAGCTTTTTAGAGCAAAATGGAGGCACCGTCACACAGAGCTGGGGAGAAAGGCATTAGAGGGAACGGTGGTGCAGACTTAAAAAAAAAAAAATCCGCTAGAGCGGTGGAGGTGTGGGAGTCGGGAGATTTTGAAATATTTTTTTCTGCCTAACAGATTTGCTTCACACCTGTAATATAAATGAAATTCTTATGCATTTATTTTATTAGAGATTGATATTTTTTTCCTGGACGGTCTCTGCATAAAGAATGACAGCTTAAACACCCGGTCGACCATGTTTAACATCCTGCAATCAGGATCGGTCTGTGAGAGGCAGAATTACTTGCTGTAATTAACGCTGATGGGGACACAGTAATTGCTGACTGTGTAAAACATTGAATACTCCTGTTGCATCACCTGATATAATTATGGTCCTCGTGTTTTTGGTGTTGCTTTTGTTTAGTCTGCTTGTTTCTGTTGCCTCTTAAATGAAGACAATCACTTAAAGCTAATATGAAACAATACGCAGGTTGTCATTTTCTTGCAACGCAAACTACCCGAGCACAAAAAATGCAGTGGAGCATTTTATTTTTTTTTAATCTCTTGAGATGACTTAAATTGATTGATAATCTGTTGGCAAATACAGTAATGTTTTTCTGCTTCGTTTGGATACACAAACCTAAGACTGCAGCATCTGTAAGCAAGCCATTCTCAAGTAAACATCTAAAGCCCTCTACTGCTGAGCCCCCCCCCCCCCCCCCCCCAAGACATGGAGAGTGTAATAATATTCAAATGTAGTAGGGAGGGAGTTTGAATTTAATGGAGGAAACTGGAGGGTCGATGCAAACAAGGAACAAACTGGAGTACAAAATCTGGGGTTGGGAGGAATATGTACATCACGTGAAAAACATGCTGTTATCAGGTTAGGCCAATGCTCACACACACACACACACACACACACACACACAAAAACACACACACACACACACGCAGCTGCCCCTTGAGATTTTTGTAATTACTTTGCAGCGAAAGTAGTCTGTGTGTGAGTGGTGGATGGGGTTGGGGGAGGGGGAGGGGGGGCGGTGAAACCTTTATATTTTCACCCACCCTGCTCTCGAGTGCTGTCCGGCATCCACTTTACCATTGTGCTCTTAAATGCAACCTCAAATCAAAAGCGACCAGTTCTTATGCAAGTCATTAAGTAGCTGTTAGAGTCTGCTGTCGTTTGTCCACATCAATCACAGTGATTGCATGAATGGGCAGGTTTTACATCGGCGGGTGGTGTACTTTGGTCTGCTCTTACAGGTGGAGATGGTGACGTGTGTGATTTAGTGCACTGCACACATGAATTGAAGACTTTATTTACATTACCTCCATCTGAAAGTGCAATTACCCTTGCTAAGTGGAGATCAGGAGGTTTGCCCTCAGGGGAGGCAAAAAGGCCGTCTGATCACTTATCTGGAGGTGAGTTATCAGGGGCGTCTTGTGTCAACACAGACCCATCAGGAGCAAAGAGTCAGAGGCAAGGATTGTGCATGCAGTAAGCACGCGACTGGATTAAATGCGTGCAGATCTGCGTTTGTGTGTGTGTGTGTGTGTGTGTGTGTGTGTGTGTGTGTGTGTGTGTGTGTGTAGGAGGTCTTCGCTGTGCTCATGGTTAGTTTCCACGGCGGTCGTTTCGTGTCCTCTGACAATGACGACGGAGGTCTCTTCTGGTTTTCCAGCTCTGCACGCAGACACACGTGTCACACAAACATGAAAATAAAGACACAAGGCACTGGGGAGCGTGATGCGCTGATTCAGATTCAGATTTCTTTCCAGTACATTGTGTTCCCTGCTTTCACTACATGCACTAATGTAGAGAAGCTTCACAATGGAGAAGGTGGCGCTGACTAGGTTGACATGTGTCTCTGAATCAACTGGATATGTTGTCTGTATTAAAGTTTGAGTCAGACTTTCAGGCAAAACAAGCAAAAATGGCACGTTTTCATGATATAAAGCAAAATTAAATACAACATTGGATTAATCACGTTTTCAGGATATTAGACGTCAGCTTTCCAACGCAAAAACGCCATATAATCTTATCTTTGCTATAAAAGCATATTTTTCCTGCCTTTAATCCACTGAGTAATTGAACCATTTGTCTCCAGTGGAACAGCACACGTATCGTAATTGATTGTATTGCCTCCATCGCTATGGCAACTGGAAATTACAATGACGGACATAATTACAGGGTGCAGTGAAATGTCTAAAAACAAAATAGCATTGTTTCTTATTTAACCAACCACTTTTATGCACCCCCTCCACTTATTTGCTTCTCATGTCGCAATTGATTTTGCTTTCGATCTTTCAGGAAGCTGCTGCGGAAACCTATAGCTGAAAAATGCCAATACTCTGAGGGGGGGGGGGTGAACATCGAGGTATTCCCTGCATATAGCGAGCTTTTTTATTCAATAACACTCTAGTGCAGCTTGTGAGGAAGGCGTGACCTCAGCCGTGTGCCCTGAAGTTAGGCAGCTGGCGGTGTCTGATTCCTCTCCTCCTCTCAGTTGCTGCTGGCTTGCCCTAGATTCCCATTATGACATTTCAGGCGGCAAGCAACTCCATTAAGAGCTGCAAAACTGGGGATCTGAACTCATGTTTACAGATTTTAATATAGGAGTTTCTCTGATATATTTTTATGGACCTAGCTCTGTCAGAAGTCATCTGCTCAATGTGACATAGTGAGACAGAACCCTACATTCACACAATGTTGGGCAACAGCTCTCCCTATCAATAGGGTGGATTAACAACATCAGCTCTCCTCTGACCTGTGGGGCCAGATTGGAATAGTGAACAGATAGGGTTCATTATCCCTATCCCAATCCCTGATTCAGATTTCAGTGTTCATCTTGAAAATGCTACTATTGTGTAGCAGAGAAATTTATTTTTTAGCACACTGTACTTGACCAAAATTGTGATTGCAGTTGAGGCTACCTCTCCCTTTCTCTGCTGACCCCTTTGTAAACTCTAAAAACTGCCTGTGGCAATCGTCACAAAAAATCAATCGATCGAAAAGGCTAAGTAGGGTCTACAGTATTTGGATCCGTCTGAAGGCTTCTGGCTCACTGAAATCTTACATTTGTTTCTTCCTTGGGGGTGGGATGCTTGAGGCGGTATTAAATTAGATGTGGTGGAAAATATTCCAAGGTTGCAAAGCATTATGCATGTGACTAAAGCTAACGCTGTGATTTAGAGTGTGCTAATAATTTCCCTATGGGGATTAATAAAATATATACATTTACATCACATAAAGTTGGACGAAGTGTACAACAAATGTCCTGTCTAGACCCATAACGAACAACATCAGCCTATCTTACACTCACTCGGTCAGTAACTCACATCTCATTCCTTTAGTCTGTGCAAAAACAGATTGAAATTTATTTTTATAGGTTAAAAAATGACATGACATAAGTACTTCTGGCAAGAAGCTGTTTTTGAAATATTACACCTCCAAAGAGACAATTTTTTTTTTTTTATTAAGTTGTAATAAGACTCTGTGACACTCTCAAAGAAACTGTCTTTTATTTATGGGATTTACTGATTTGAGACACTGGTAAATGGATCAGAAAAAACAGTAGACGTTCGTCCTAGACCTGGGTTATTTATTATTATTATTATTAATATTATTATTATTATTATTATTATTATTGTTATTATGTGTCTGCTGTATTGAGTCTTTTGTACACGTGAACCAACATTATAATATCTTGATGTCACAGACTATGGAATAGGTCCCTTATGGTAATTGGCCATCTGATTGGGCTTATCATCTCTGCTAATGTCGCTCTCAGGCTGCTGTGAGTGGCTTTTGTCTCCATCTGCTATTCAGTGTGGGTGCATGAGCCTTTTGTCTTGCCTGTTGATTCAATAATAAAGCAACGCTAATATTTGCTCACACCCACAAACATGCAAACACAGATATGGGCAGTAGTTCATCCACATCTATGGCCTAATTGTACAAACACAAAATTTAAAACTGCTGTATGACCGCTAAATCAAATGTAAGACATAAAAAAATCTGATGTTTTATGATTTTAATCACTTATTTTCATTTATTAATATTCAATTACATACCTTTAATCATCTTAATTAGGATCATTCTTTTTCATCATATAATTACATCACATATATGCATATAAGCTTATCTAATAATATATCCTCATGTTTTACATGCCAGTATTTATCATTTGCATCACATAAAGAATCAGATGATGAGGAACCAGTCCTTTGACTATTGTGGACATTAAAGGATTGCTGCACTCTGTCTTTTCACATTTATATAACCATCCCTATGTCAAGACCCACTGCTGTTTCATCTGATGTGCCTACAGGAAATGTACATACCAGTCATTTCTCCACAGAAAAACACAATCATAAACTCCATAGTTGTTGAGCCAAGGGCAGCAGCTGTTTTTATAATCTAATTTCTTTTTCCATTTTCGCTCCGTCACCTATTACTCCTTAATCTTGAAGATCTGAGGCTGCAAGGATCAAATCAAATGCAAAAAAAAAATTGGTAAATATAATCAAAACTGACACACTGGAGTTTATAAAACTCATGACAAAACTTGCACGTAGTGTATTGTGAATGTGTAGCTGTGACTCTTCTGTGAGGGCTTTCCACAATATTTTAAAGTGTGGATACAGAGATTCTATCCGTTTATCCACTTGCGCATTTGTCAAAATCATTGATCATCACCGACTTTGATCAATGAGGCCAGAATCTGAATCTCTGCTCAAGTTCATCCCAAAAAATGTACTTCTGATATAAAGTGGTCAACTCTCAACCCTAACAAGCCCTGATATCAAGAAGAATATGGAACAACAAATATATGAAAATTGACAAATGGGAATGTGAAAACAACATGAGTTATATTTCAGACTCTCCATCATAAATTCATATTTCATATTTGAGTTTCTTCTCCAGTGAGTAAATATTTTATGAGAGAGACAAATTCTGTTCGGCTTCATCAAATATGCAGTGAATTGACACGACACCAAAAGTTACAACAGTTATTGATCTGGGGTTCTTGCATCTTTATTGCTTGAATAACGTCATACATTCTCTCCCTGCCTGTGGCAGCAGAGCCACTTAAAACACGATGAGGGTCCGACTTACCTGACCCTTCTATCTACGTCAGCATTCAACATGACTCATGCTCCCTTCTGTCGTGACTATATATCAGTCCTCCCTCTCTGACGCTTCTCCTTTTGCTCCCTATCATATCCCCCATCCCTCCCTTTTTTTCCCCTTGGCTTTCGTCCCAGTCTCTCTCACGAACACACTAGCATACATATTTCTATTTGAGGCATTCAATTGTAGCAAATATGACAATAAGACTGTGAGAACTGACTGGCTCAAGCAGCTAACCCTGATTACACATCCATTACATGTTTCGCCGGTGCCATGACTTATTGGCGTCATTTTTTCTTCTTTTTTTGTTCTCTGAGGAGTCCCAGAAATAGCATTTCCCATTTCACCCTCTTTTACAGTCTGCCATGCTTTCCTGTTGACAGCTGCCTTGTCACATAAATAGAACCCCCCCCCCTCCCCTTCCCCCCGGGCCTGATTCACGTAGAGGAAAATGAGCGAGGGAGTGGGGCAGAGAAATAGGATGATAACATTTGGCAAAGAGCAGATCCACCTCGATAACATGAGCTCAGGTCATTCCAGGAAGTCCAACAGTTGTGTTATGTCAGTATGAGAGGAAATGCTAAGTAGGCCACGCTTGCTCCAGAAATAACTTCATTAATAGCATCTCTCCAATAGTAAAGGGTTTCCTCCTGTCTGTGTGAAAGACTTTGTATTCATCCATGCATATTTAAGGATCACTTGCAGAGTGATGACCATGTCAGGCTGATAGCACTCCAGCCATTATTCCGTCTGAGCTGTGTTTCCGATAAGAGGCAGGTTTTTTTTGAATGCGAGTGGGAGGAAACTTTTCCACAATCTCAGAACCAGAGGCTATCATGTGGGGAGGGAGCAATGTGGTGAGAAAAAATGAGAGTTTGATGTACTACTAACTGAAACTATTATCTCATGGAGATTTAATTGAAAAAGAATATTCCGTCACATGTGGTTTAAGGGTAAAAACAATGTTGGACGAGAGAATTTTTTTTTTAAAACAAGATTACTTTAGAATTTTTTATATCTTTATTTCAATGCTGTTTTGCCAATATCATGTGCTGACTTGATGAAGGTGTTGCAAGAAATGTGGACGGTCTGTTTTCATGAAAGATTAAGTCAAAATTGGACATAACGGTGTGGATGACACAAACGTAACGCTAATATGTTTTCCATCACTGCAATTACGTTGGCAACGCTTCAGTGCACCAGCATATTTTCTTACTCTGGATGAGCATCTCCAATAAATGTCACCGAATCATCTTCTGAATATGTACTGTAATTGCAAATATCCCCTCGCCTTTCATCACTGAACTGCCTCCTTGCAGGCAGTCAGATAGCTTCCCTCTTCAGTGTCTTGCATCCTCACTCCGTGTGAGCTCATCCAACTCCCTGTGGTCCATCTGCTCATATTGAGGAGGTGCATGGGGCTCATTTGGTTGCTAGTGCTGTTTGCTCCATCTGTTAAAAATTCACAATGATTATGGCCACCAGGAGAAGAAGCTTGTCAATAAAGGCTATGGATTTTTCAGAGGCAAAGGCGTGGGAACAATAACAAGCTGCTGTGTGCCGTGAAGGCCTTTCATTTCAGCCTGCAGGGAAAAACTTGAATTACTACCAAGGCCAATCTACTTTATTTTGATGGGCCTTGCTATTGCACATATTCGTAGATACGAACAACAGCATGCACACACACACACACACACACACACACACACACACACACACACACACACACACACACACATACACACAGACAGACAGACGGACGAAAGGACGGACGGACGAACAGATAGATATATAGATCTGCTGTTATCTAGTTCTTTATCGGCCAAGTAATATTTACTCGCTGTGATTTATGTCCTTTATGTCCTCTCATGACATCATTCTCTGAATAAAATGCATCAGTGCACACGTTTATTCTTATATTTTCTGGTCTGTCATCGTGATGGCATTTGTGGCTGTGTTTTATGACAGTGCTATGCCATCATCATCTCCAACAAAGCAGATTTCATGTTCCTGCCACGCCTAACTGAAACATTTCGGTTTACACTGGGAATGTGATTCAGTATCCTCTGGCCTCCTATACTGATTTCCTTTATCTGTTTCTTGTCAGCAATAATGTAAAATCGGCTCAGCAACGGGCTTCGTGTTGTGGCAACTGTTGTTTGCCAAGATAAATCTAACCATGTTGCCTAACCTGCTGTAATCAATAGTCTGTGTTAGTGGAGGAAAAATAAAATATTTTGTGATAAAATCAGAACACGTGAACCTATCTGCACAGAGAGAATGCTGATAGAATTTTTTAAAAAATGAATAGGCTCTCTGACGACATAATCCAAACCGCAGGCCAGTTGTTGAATTTCAAATTAGATTTATAAACATGTGTTGCCACAGATAAATACTGGAATACTCTCTGTATATTTTCCTGAAAGATAAACAGCCTGGTAAACCGCTGCTAATAGAGACGTAGGGATCCTTGTTCACTGTGGCACATTTGAAAGAGATGTCTGCAGCTCTAATGTGAATTTGTCATTGACACCAAATCCCACGATGAGACAGAAAGCAGCTTCTGACAAGAACGTCTCAATGTAAAACACCTGTGTTTAGATTCTTTCACCATGAAAACAAACGCTACTAATTTAATCTTTGTCATCGGTCTGAATGAGTCAGGATTGCCTGTTCTGCTGCACAGATTCCTCTCATCCTATATGCATACCTTTGATAAAAGTTTCATGCAATTTATCTACATTTTTGAGCCAAACAGTTGTCCTTGAGCTTTACAAAATGTTAAAAATGTTGTTTTTTTTAAATATTCTGCATTCAACCCTTTATCTGGATCCACTCCAAAATTCAGTGGTTCCCTAATAGGTGCCGACTCTATCACCCCAGCATCATTTATACTTCTCATCATGCATCACAGGACAAGTTTCCAGTCCAGTTATTTTAGGGGCTGTGTTTTCTGTTTTTGTCGCACACCTGTGTTCCTGTTCCAGACTTCCTGCTCCCATCAGGATGTTATCCCATCCTGATTGTTTCACATTCCAGCCTCCAACTATTTCTGCTGAGATTATTTGTTTCTTCCTCCTTTAGATTGGTGCCTGATGTTGCTCTCTCTTTTTTTTGGCAAGTGAATAGCATGATTTATCAGCTAAGTCCCATGTTTTTGTTTTATTTGGAGTTTTTTTAGTCTAGATTTTGAGTCAAATTGTGGTTTTAGTCTAGACAGTAAGTGACTGCGACAGTCCAAAAAACCTAATTTTGTAATGTTTAATAAAAATATCCAATTCCACCCATTTAATCTGCGTCATGTGTTCCTGGATTCCTTTGCCGACCCTTCCATCAAGTTTCATTAAAATCGATAAATACTTTTTGCATCCTTCTGCTAACATATCATAAGGACGGCCTTTTCTTCTTGCTCAACTATTGTTGATTCAAAGCATGCATGGGACTGGCTTGCCGTGAGGTTTTTTTCCTTCAGAATAAATAGAAATAGGTCTAACCTTGATGACCCATCGTGTTTTCCTTCCTTAAAACTCTGGTTCTACACTAATACCCTTTCCTGGCAGACAGCAGCCTAATGAGATAAAGTTGTATATCAGGTTTAGGCTACACAGACTGTATCCTACAAGCCTGTTCCTTCCCAATTTCTTGTCAAAACTGCTGTACATCAAGATATATTCTGGCTTCTTGGAGTGGTAACACAGGCCAAAGTGAGAGTGACACAATGATTAATAGTAAGATTTATAAATTTATATGGGTCCTCATAAACTTCCCATTAAAACATCTTCTCCTCTGACCTCCACTCTCAGGATGCCCTATCTTGTCAACACTGCCATGCAGACGATGATTAATACTCCATTATTAATAATTGACTGTCTAACTAATAATTGCTTGTGCTCATTTAACAATCTGGCCACAGACTTTGCTGTAACTGCTGGGATGGATCAGCGCTTCCACAGCAGTGATCAGCCACTGTGGGGGCGTCATCATGTGTCACAACTTCCTGCATCACATTTCTCCTCATACTGCTATCTCATTGGAAACTACATTTGCAATTTAATATGACAACTTGATCAGACACTGGACAGCTTGTTTGGTAGCAGACTAGCAACTCCGTAAATGACTTTTAAGCATACGCTTATTCCCAGGTGCTAATGTTAGTGGGACTTTCTTTTGCCCTTGCATGATATATATTATGTGAAAACGTTTGTGCAAAGAGTACAGTACAGTGATGCTGCTGCTTTATAACCACCAGGATCTGAGTTTCTGTTGCTTGGAAATTAAAATAGAACACAAAACAAACACACGGTAAAGTCAGTGCAAGGTGACAGAATTTATGCTGAATCTGTGGACTCTGTTGAGGAGTAAACCAAGTTATTCTTTTACTATGACAAATTCTTCTCACCTCCTAAAATGAGGTGTCCATTCTATTTTCTCTCCAAGTTGGCATTTATAGCAGGAATAATATCCTCAGTCGCCTGTAACCTTTATAACTCACTCATAACAAGTAAATGAAAATTTGTAATATAAGACTTCATTTTCCTAAAGTCTGGGTTAAAATGGTTTAACTTACTCAAAAAAAAACCCCATGATAACCATCAACCTTATGAAAAGCAGTTAAACAGCTGAGAGGTTTCTAGTGTGTGAAGAGTTCTTGTTCGATGTGTTCGTGTCTGCTGAAGTTGAGAAATCAAGAGTCTAACAGAACATTTAGAATCAGATGGTGAGCAATTCCACAGATGTCTTTGATTTGTCCCATCATGTGTTAACTGACCGGTGAATTTCACGAAAAATCAAATCATCATTTGATCTTCAAAATGCAGGAGAAGTGTGGAAAAGTGTTCCAGAGTCAAATTTGGTATATTTCATTTTGCAAAAAAGTCTAACAGACAAAAAAATATCTCGATGTTGCAGCTTGGAAATTGACTTAAAAAATTGATTACTCTGGCTACAACTTTAGTTTAATCTAAAGCTGCACATTGATTTGAACATTAAGATTATCAACATAGTTTAGTTCTTTTGTAAAGGTGGTGGTTGAAAAATGTCTGATTTATTTGATATTTTTCACTCCATTTATATTTTGACTCGGTTCTAGGTAATTCACGTATTTCTACTGGCATTGGATGTGGACTGGCTGTGAATCTACTTTCCTGAGCCAGCGGCTAGAGTCCTAATCAATAACGTTATTGGCATATGTACACCTAGACTGCACTGCAGGCGTGAGATGCTGACTTATAACATCACATTACAGCCTTTGTGGAACCCGCTGTCATAAAACAGGTTGAGCGGTGTTGTTATTGTTCTGTTTCTAGCGCCTGTGGGACTCTTTCACAGTGTCAGATTGTGATTCATGCAGTTTGGTTCATTTTGCACCCCATAATATTACTGATGCTTCCTTCACGCTCTTCATAACAACATGATGCATCTAGACTTTAAAACCTGCGAGCAGAGCTGCTGCACAACAAAGACATTAAAACAACAGAGCTACAAGTGTGCTTGTGTTGCTGTCAATAGTCTCTTTCTCTCTCTCCCCCCCCCCCAGCTTTAACCCATCCACACATAAATGAAACAGCATCCATCGCAGCATAATGATCCATTTAAAGACCCTCGCTTAATTGTACACGTAATTAATCGACCTGAACATTTATTTGTGAGTTGGGAACCGAGGAAATGTAACATTTTAATAGGCATACAGAAAAGAGTGTTCTCATGAGATGAGCAGTCTAGTCGAGTGTATTATGCGTATTATGGATCAACACACAAAGGCTGCTGTTGCGTCAGTTGAGGTGGTCTCGTCTCCGGCGGAAATCTACACGGGTTGAGTCATAGACTAATCAAAACCAGAAAAAGCATGTCTTAATCACAGACTCTGAAAAGGGTAAACCGCTCTGGGCAGAACTGGTAGTTTCTCTTTCAGACGGTCGTTCTGATGTTATTTTAAGATGGGGAAGAGGAACAGATTTTTCACTTCTAGCACACTAAGTGAGAAACTCTTCACTCTTTGAGTAGACTCAGAGATACGGCAGCCAGCTCATCCTCTTGCTCCCTTCTGACATGATGCTCAGAGGTTTTCCAGGCCACGATACACCAAAAAAGAGTCACCGCGATTTAAGAACTCCTCACCTCACCGCAAGATTTTTGTCGGCAGTTTTCTTTCGACATGAATCACACCGTTAAAGATGATGAAGGCCGTTTTTCTGCTTCTGCTCATGCAAACCGATGCCTGTCAGATTCATGTGTTACCCAGTGGTGGGACTTTAATAGCTGTCTCGTCACCTGTCCATCTCTCTAAGGGACTCTGTATCATTTCCCTTGGGTACACCTGTCAGGGAGTCCCGATATCTGAGCTTAACTTTTGACATATCAAATTAATCACCTAATTAAACAACCTTATGTATCAGGATCTGTTATATAAGGTAGTCTGGAGGCTGTTTCCTGGCTAATTTAGGAATACAGCTCACTTGTACAGTAAATGGAAACTAATTAAAATTATGATGAGGTTCGAGCATTGGAAATAGAAAATACTTGGCATACTGAAAAACTGAATCTTTTTATACACCTATAGTGTTGTTTAGAGATTGTTGTGTATGAAGTCAACTCGTGTGCAGTTAGACGTGTCCTGGTTTGCTCTAGTAAATGATAAGTTTCAGATTACTGTTCTATATCTTCATATATATACACAAATGTACACTCTGCAGGAAGTGTCAGAAGTGAAATTTGTCACTTTAATCCAGATTGGCTGTTTTTGTTGGTTCTTCTATTTGCCCCCTCCCCCCTCCACCCTCAAAAGGCATCAGAGTTATTGAAATGTCAAACCATTGCTTAAATGAAAGCTGACTCGATCGTGTTTTTTCATCAACTGGACCAATATCAAACCACCTTTGCCCACAGAGATTGATGCAAGTAAAGACATCCGGGATCAGTATCACTGTTTGAACAACCCATCCATGACTTGTATCAATCAAAGAAGATGATTTTGTTTTAATGCAGTACAGCACAAACAGTAAAAAAAATGTAAACAGAAACAGTAAAAAAAAAGGAAAAAAGAAATGCACAAGAGATTCAACAAACAGTTGAGTTGAGTTGCAGAATATTCCTCTGGCCACACATGCTGCTGGCACTCAATCATTTTAATCAAACTCTTTTTAACGTGCAGCCCCAAGCAAGCCGTGAGATATCTGAGAGTAATGATGCCACATTTCTCCCAAATGGCTCCACGATCAATAACTCCCTCTGAAAGAAATTAAGAGCCATACTTGAATATTGGGCTCTGACACAACCAGCAGAAAACACAGTAAAAAAGGCTTTTTAAAAAATTGGCAGCTGCTGTAGCTTTAGGATCCAATTAAACACGGGCTCTGTGGGTCTGAGGAGCTGATAATATCACAGCAACCGGGAAAAAAATAAATAAATAAATAAAGCGTTAATATTTATCATCTGCCACAGTGAGCACAAGTTGGATCTGGATGAGGAGGGAACTGTGAAAAGTCTCAACTCTGTTCCACAAGATGACAACTTTACAGCCTTCTAATTGGGCTGATACTTTTGAACAGCCATAGAAGTCATTGCTCATATTTGAATATGATGACCTAATTTTATTGAAACTTACATCTTTTCATATCCTGTTTCCATATTTTAATGATTTGGCCTTATTGATTAATAACATAGGCCTATATGTTTCCTCACTTTCAACACAGCAACTGATTAAAGCTTTGCAACCGAGGCTGCTTCTATTTCAGTGTAAAACCCTCAGAACATGATAGCTAAATTTACTTTGAGTGGTTAACTTTTGCATGTTTATTTCTGTCAGTCATCCCACCACTTTATTCTATGCAGGCGCACTGAAGTATTGACTGATGCCTGCAATCAATAGCTTGCTTATGGGATGGTCTACTGAAGATTAGCATGTTTATAAATGTACTTTTTGAGAATTATCTTTGTAGCAACTTAATATTAATTATATTTTTAAAACCCTCAAAAGCAAATTGTCAAATTATGAATTTTGGGCTATACAAATAAAATGTGATTGATTGAACATAATCTAATGGCTTAATCTAATGGCTAAACACAGACAGCTTTTAAGCCTTAACACGTTTAGCTTGGTTCAAATGGGTGTCTTGGGAAGCAAAATTTGGACAACAAAATTTGTTGTTGTTGTTTTTTCATCAAGGTGGATGTGAACATGAAATCAGACAGGAAGCTCCTCTGTATAAAAGTAGGAATCCTCTGCTCATGCATTATTAAAAAGGCTATACTTAGAACAAAATGCTGAGTTGGCCCATTTATGTTTCATGGAAGTATGAGGCCCGTTTTTGACTCCAGCAAAGGAAAGTGCAGACAGTTCGTCCGTGGGGATGACGAACATTACCGTGGGGGTAATCTCAGTGCAATGTTTGCAACAGCATTGGGCAAATAATATAATACCCTCTGGCTTATTTGAAAGAACTTTTAAACCATGGATGTGCAGGATAAAATGATTGCTAATGTGTTTATATATAATTTTTGCTCAAATATGCATCCGTGTATTTAGCACTGTTTTTGCATATCATCACTCTCTTCAAATAATTGCCTGGCAATTTTTTTTTTTTTTTTACAAAAAAGACTTTTTAGGGGGGCTAATTCATCTGATTCTGGCCACCTCTTCAATCCTCAGTTACTGTAAGTAGATCGTGCCATTTTGCCCCTTTATTATAATTGCATATGGGCATGAACAAATGGGTCAGTTGTTCTGAAATCTGAAAAAAATGACTTAGGCAATTATTTTAAGAGAGTGACAGTACATAGGCCTTCTTGATTGTACCAACTATAATGCTTAGTTTTCTCTGCCCAAGAGGTGCAATAAAACAAGAACCTACACACAAATTGCCAATTTATTCCTATTTTCTATGTATTCCATGTCAGTAACATCCCTGCTTTCACATTCCCAACTCTCCAGAACCTTAAATAGTTTAATAAGCCTTCCAGTCAATAGGACCATACACAGGGCAGCTGACGTTTTGTGCTCTCCGGTCAATGAAAAGGAAATATGGCTGTTAATCAATGACAACTGGCCGACGTTAAGAAGGATGTTAAAGTAGACACGTGAGATAGAGGAGATAGGGCGGGGGGGCTGCTGCAAACAGGTGATCAATACAAAGCATAACTCAAGGCTTTCCAGTTTGGTAAGCAAAGCCAGTTTGGTTAATATGAAATTCTATTTTCATCAGCGAGATGACATGAAAATGAAGAGAAAGCAGACTAGTGAGAGGATGGTTGACAAAACAAAACAAAAAAATTCTCTGCTAAATATTCCAATGGCTTGTTTAAACAAAATGAATTGAAAAGTAAGAGGAATATATGTGACTGCTGCTTAAACAGAAAAAGAATGACAGCTTGTGTTCTGTTGAGGTACTAAGCTACAAAGGTTTGCTCACAACTGAAGTATGAGGATACAAGAAAATCTTTCACATAACAAAATTAAAATATTTGAAGTGTCAGCCACACAGAACACCACATTGTGATTTTCTGAGTAAAATTCCTGAGATTTGAAAATCAGTTAGATGCCCTTTCTAATAATTTATGTTCTGAGACATGCTCTCTGATCTCAAATTAATTAGCAAAATTGACTTTTGACTTTTAATTTCCAAATAGAAAATGTTTGATGGAGCTGATTGTAATGCTCACAAGAAAAACAATGTTTTGCAGATGACATTTCCATCATGTGTAACGTAAGCAGAGCTTTAATGTGTATCACAAATTATCATATTATCAATCATGTGGATTAGATTTTAATTATCATGAATTTTAAATGTTTTTTTATGACAATTGCTGCATTACAGGGCACACTAACAATTTGACCTGTTTTGATCAGCAATTAATCTTCATTATGTGCTCACATCTGTTTTTAAATTGCACATATATTTAATTGATGGCCTTTGGCAGTGAGATTAATATGAAAATGATGAGTGCTGTCCACATGAGATGATATACAAGACAATATTTATTCCAAGGACAACATCAGCCAGTGTAGCCTCAGCTAAAGCTGTCCAACATAAAAACGAGTGCAGCCAGGATATGAGAGGCTTAAAATGTTGCCTTCTCCCTAGCTACATTTAATAGAGCAGACACATTACTCTGTTGAGTGAGATAATTAAAAAAAACCTCGAGCACTTCTCTCCTCATGTATCTCTTATATGAGATTATGCACTGCAGAAGGTAAAATGAAGAAACATAGTGCTACTGCTTCTTTGTTTAGCTGTGTTTTATATGATGTTTGATGCACTTGTGTTGTTTCCCTGTCTCTTTTTTTCCTGTGGTACAGACACTGGATGCTAAAGCTGTCACTGCTTCATCCACACTCCAGGTATTTTTAGACGTCTGTTCTTGTCAAAATTTTGGGTGTTCCATCAAAAGAAGAAAAAAAACCAAACAAAAAAACAGAAGCGCTCTAACTCAAACGATTTTGCCTGAACAGAAATATCTTTGTAGCCAAGAGTTGGATATGAAGACAAATACCCCTATTACATCTATGTAGGGGTTAGGAAGTTTGTCTTTACTTATGATTTTTGATCTTTAGACAGCTTCTGGTTGATTTTGTACCATTTGGCCAGACTAGCTTTTACCCTCCTGTTTCTAATGTTAATGCAAAGCCGACCATCTCAAGATGTTATATTTTACTACACAGCCATGAAAGTGATATCAACTCTTTTTCTCACCCAGAGAGAAAAAGGGAGATTATCAAGAAATTATCGTGAATATCTTAGCAACAGTAACATTTTATATAAGGATAGTGTTGCCTTAAAGAAACTTTAAATTACTTTTTAATCATTTTGAATAACATGCAAATAGGACAAGCCCAGGGCGTTATATGTCATAGCACTAAAATAACTATCCTCAAGCATTCGTTTTAGCAAAGCGTCCTTAAAGTCTCATTATTTTGCTTATTCTAAAGGTCATAATTATGAATCTTCTGCAAAATTAATTTATTTTCTTTTTATGTTCATATGATTGCAAAGTAGTTACAAATTCCTACCATGTTGACACTGTAATAAGTAGTATAAACTTAGAATATTCACATTCCCTCATTCTGGTTTGTGGTAATTGTGAATCCTTTAATAAAATACGTTTTGACGCGGATTTTATTACCACAGCATCTCAAATCACTTTCTCTGGCGCTCTGGACTTAAGTCACTCATCCCGGTCTGACCCAGTCTGATCCCGGTCTGACCCAGTCTGATCCCGGTCTGACCCAGTCTGATCCCGGTCTGACCCAGTCTGATCCCGGTCTGACCCAGAACTGGCGTCGGCGTCTTTGGCGAGAAACGTGAATGAATGAATAAATAAATACATATATAAACTTTATAACACATAAATAAAGAAACAGATGAACAAATATTTAAGTGCAGAGCATGTTTATCAACGCGTCTTCGACGTGGGGCTGTTATACGTCAGAAAATAGCCGGTTTTAGCTCCGTTTGTCCATGTAGATTCGGGTCACATGCGTGACGTCACAGCGGTTTTGGTCCCAGGGACACGCCCCCCGGATTAAAAAAAAAAGTTCCTGTGACCAGCTGAGGTTCCTGTTGCATCGCCTGGGGATTGAACTCCAGCTAATTTGAGGTGTTTTCCTCCAACACCTCCAACTCATTTCCACGTGTCCTTCTCTGTCATTAGAGGGTGCTCCACATGAATATTCAGCTGCTTTATTTATGGATGTGAGCCAAACACATATGATGCACGTTTATGTAAAGCAGCATTGCAGTAGGGTTTACCCCCCCACCCCCACCCCCACCAAGAGGGCCCTAGACGCACACATGCACGCGCACTCACACACACACGCGCACTTGACCTGCGCCACCATGATTTCATGTGTGTACAATTAAATCCAGGTAGGCTGGTTTCTCTACTTCCGCATTCCTTTCTCATATGATCAAATCGCTCCCTTTTGATCTGGTGAACATGATAATGATGCTGATGACTGACCCACGCACATCCTTTTCTCCCCCGAGTGATGACGAACACGAGCGGGTTGAGGTGGGGAGCAGTCTTGGGGAGGAGGAGGAGTAAAAACCACTGGCTGTGACAGTTGCTTCACGCACCGACTCTTTCCCTTCATCATCATCATCATCAGCATCATCATCATCATCATCCTCAACCTCATCCTCCTCATCATCATCATCGTCACTCTACGCAAAAGCAGCTTCAGCCTCATCAGCAGCAGAAGCAGCGTCCATCGACAGCGTGGAGAGCAAACAAGCAGCAAGCATCTCCAGGAGGCGCTCCGGGAAGAGGAAGATGGGGGGATGGCATGCGTGTAAGGACCAAGAAATCAACCGAGGTCTTCCTTTATGATACGGAAACGGGTTTATCCACCAGTAGGAACTATTCTAAGTACTCAAGGTGAGATTTTTGTGTATTTTTTTCTGTACGCACACAATTATCCTCATACTGCAACGCAAATCATACATCTCCTGAACAAAGGTGCATTTAAAAGGGTTTTGCAGCAAATTCATACTATTTGTGCCAGTTGTAACCTAAATATAAGATATTTTAGTCACTTACATGGCAACATATGTCATTTATCAAACTAAATATCAATATTTAAATAGAAAAATATGGAGACTGGATGTGGTTTATTTTGTCTGGAATGTCTGAAAATACGATTTTGACTCAGTATTTATTGTCAATTTTTAAATGCTTGCAGCATTGGCTTGAGGTTCCTTTTTACCCTAAAGAAAGAAAAATATAGGTATCCTCCTTTATTTTAGGATATGATATTTTGATATTATCCTACCGCTGTGTCACAGCATGCTTTAAACGTTTACTACTAAGATTTCAGTTAATTCAAGTAATGTAATGTATTAAATAGGAGGCGCGCCCGTACGTCAGACGACAGAAGGCGGATTAGAGTGTATTTCTGCCCCCTTGTGGTTCAGATTCGTGCTGCATCCTAATGAACCGATGGCTGTCGATAATGTAACACAGGCAGTTTAATTTGATGTATATAGCTATATATTTTCTCTTTCTCTTTATTTTTATATTTCCTAATTTGTTGAATTTGGTACCACATTACATCATTGCATCCTTAAAGCCAGTTACTGCTGTTCAAAACAAGCTTCAGAAATCTCATGAATGAAGGAATCATTCAGCACCATTTAACCCTTTCACAATTCACTCTTCCTGGGATTTACTTATTTATGGCGTGCGTCTCCTTTCATCTCACAAGTGGCCCACATTCGAGTATCATCCCCTCTGTGGTTTCTTGTTATGTAATTTCATCCCCATCCAATTGCATCAGCCTCAGAATGTTTGCTGCTCGGCTTCTATGGTGCCATATATATATATATGTGTGTGTGTGTGTGTGTGTGTGTGTGTGTGTGTGTGTGTGTGTGTGTGTGTGTGTGTGTGTGTGTGTGCGTGCATAGCTGCATATATATATGCAGAGTACAAAGGTAACAGAGAAAGAAGTGATAAATGTGTGTGCATGCATGTGCATGAGCTTGTCAAAATGCATGTATTTAGTTGGAGTGTGTAGGTGTTATGGGTGGATGCTGGATGTGCAAATGATGAATTATGCAGGCAGTTCTGTCTGTTTCAGAAAAGCTCTGTTTTGACTTTTCAGGGAAACACAAGGCGATCCACAGTGTAAACACGTTGGGAGAATTTTAGCATAATAACAATTTTGTGTCATTTTTCAGATTGCCCCTTCTGATGACAAAAAATGGATGTATCTTCATCCTCGCTGCAGTATGGATCAAAAAAGCGGGTCAAAATTCACCCTGATACAGTGACAGTGAAATATGCCACTCATTTCCCTCAACCTGGCGATGAAGGCTATGATGACGCACCGTCTTTTGAGGACTTCGGTGCTTTTGCAGAGGCTAATGTGGGAAAGAGATTGGTGTCGGACAGTAAAGGTGGCAGAACTTTCTTTGGAACCATGGAGACCCAGCCTAAAACACCAAATGTGCAAAAAGACAAGGGGGTCGGGGGACAACTGGCCAGTTTTGGTGAGGCGAATGTGTTGGCCTCCAGGGTGACCTGGATGGCCTTGTTTGGAGCAGCGGTGGCTCATGGTTGTGTGGCACTTATTACCCGTTTAGCAGCTGACCGCTCTAAAGTGCCCTCCCTTGAGCTCCTCTTCATCCGCTCTGTGATCCAAGTGCTGTCCATCCTGGTAGTCTTCTACTATCACGAAGCCCCCTTTGGTCCTAAGGGCTACCGGCTGCGTCTCTTCTTCTACGGTGTATGCAACGTAATCTCAATCACCTGCGCCTACACCTCTTTCGCCATAGTACCGCCCAGTAATGGTACCATCATGTGGCGTGCCTCCACCACAGTCTTCAGCGCGGTACTGGCCTTCCTGCTGCTGGATGAGAGGCTGGGATACACAGATGTGGTCACGGTGGTGGGAAGTGTGTTTGGTCTGTGCCTGGTTATGGTGCCAAATATAGCAGACGAGGAGAAGTCCAGGCTGGGGTTTTGGAAAGAAGCCTTCGGCTATACGATGACAGTGATGGCTGGCTTGACTGCTGCCCTCTCCATGATCGTCTACAGAGCCATTAAGGAGCGTGTCAGCATGTGGACAGCACTCTTTACCTTTGGCTGGACGGGCACAGTGTGGGGCGCCTCCACCATGTTTATCATGCAGGAGCCCATCATTCCTCTGGATGCTGAGACATGGGGCTATTTAATCGGGATCTGTATCTGCTCCACCGTGGCGTTCCTCGGAGTCTACTACGCCCTAAACAAGTTTCATCCAGCCTTAGTGAGCACCGTGCAGCACCTAGAGATCGTGGTTGCCATGTTCCTCCAGCTCATTGTTCTGAGGATGATCCCTTCTGTCTATGATGTTATCGGAGGCTTGGTTATCATGATCAGTGTGTTCACCCTGACGGGGGTGAAGCTGTACAGGGTGAGCAGAGCGGTCAGGCAGGATTATCAAGAGATCCTAGACTCGCCCATCAAATAAGTTTTGATATGTCAGTCTATTTGTTTACAGTGTTGCTTGGTTGTGCAGTTAAATGAATGTCTGGATATTCATCTTATGATTTCATATTGTGTTGTTGGATGGGTGACAGTTGGTTGTAAAAAAAACAAACAAACTAATGTCTTAATATTTGTGTGTGAAATAAAAGACCAATGTAATATGGTGACCATTTCCCCCGATAGCACAGCTTCAGTCTCAAATTGTGGCAAAAGCCAAAATGTCAGCAAAATAAATAAATCTAGAGGTAACTTTCGTGGTTGGATCTGGTCTTGTCAGTGGCAGTGTAAGATGGTAAATTAAATGATATGCACCTTTTATACTGATAACATCATCAGGCTGTGATGTATTACTCTTTTGTCACTCTGCCACACGTGTCACTGTGTAAATGTCAGCCCCAAAATCATTCCATACAAGGAATGAAAGAATAAAAATGAATACCACCCACATCTCATAAAAAGCCTTGATCTGTTGCTCACTGAGAGGGTACAAGATAATTAATTAAAACAAAATTCCTTTATAGAGAAGCCACCTTCCGACTCAGTGCAGGGATAGAGGCACTATCACATTACTATAATATAATTCTAGATTGTTAAAACCGAATCTCAAGTTTCAAGGAGAGTTATTAAGTTTTTAGGAGATACAGCAGTAATCCGTCATATAATACTTGCACCCAGCAATGTCCTGTGCACACACACAACACTTTTAACTAATTCGTTACTGTCTCTTATACATGTTCCAGACCTTGTATCTGATTGACACCATTTACTACATCCCTGGACACTGCCTCTGGTTTCGTTCAGATGCATATCAAACTAATGCCTACAGGCAGGTGCACTGTATTGAATTAAAATCCCCTTTAACGACATGAGATCATCTGCTTTACCTGTAGCAGAGAGGTCAACAGCACACCAACCATGTTTTATCATGTAGAAAACCAGACAGATGCAGTCATCTGTGTGATTCGGGTGCAGGGGTGTTGAAATGAAATAAAGACTCAAGACCGGATGAATGAAGACATCCTCTTGCATGTGCGAGTTCACAGCTGACACAACATTGGATGTTTCACAAACAGCCCAGCAGGTGGCATTCACAATCCATTTCTCTCATTTAGGGTCTTGAATTAATAGAAATTTCAATTGAAATAAATATTCAAACACAGGACGAAATGATCATCCACAGTGTCACTTGATGAAGTGCTATAAATGTAAGACACTCTGTTGAATGTTTCACATAATAATTTTGAAAGTGGAAGTGAACAGGTTTGTCTTTATTTCCACTCAAGCATAGCAGGGGTGTTGTTGAAATTGTTATGTGTGATGGAAATCTGCTATCATCCATGTCACATCAGATAATCTGATGAGTAAATTTCAAGCTCAGCCACAGCCCACTATCACAAAAACATAAAAAAAGGTACAAAATGTCTATTATGGTGAAAACACATTGTGTCTGTAATATAAAGTTTTATTTTAAAATGCTTTACTGAGTGGTTGCAGTTTATTTTACATAATGAAAAGGCGACTATGCCGAGATGAAATGAGTTCAGGCTCCATTTAAATGTGCTGTTTTATAGTGTCGTTTGGATGCAAAGAGCAGAAAACGAACAGGAGGCCCATCTGTTTGAGCAGGAAACAGACAGCATCCTGCGGTGAGCTGCACAACCTTACAAATGATTCTGCAACCCTCCTCACCACAGACATATTTATTAGAAATACCGTCAATTCCCAGGAGGAGCCTGAATGGAATTTACTGATGAGTTATTGTGTGTATGTGTGTGTGTTTGTATTTACTCAGCACAGAACAGTTGACTGAGCTTTTTTTCTTTTTTGCAAACGTCTTTCCGAATATATTTGTTCATCATATGTGGCCATGTTTGGACAGGTACAGACACCATATGACCAGGTGAGCTTATTTTTAAACCTTTTCATTACGTAGACTGAGAATTTATTCTATACTGAAAATTATTATGAATCATTTTTATAATATTTTTATTTTTATAGTATTTTTATTTTTAAATTATTATCTTGTTGAGGTCCACATTTCTTCACTTTGTGGGAAAAAAAATATAACGGATGTTTTTGAGTGACAGAACATCAGTCCAATCAACCGCGTTTTAATTCATCTACAACCAATAGGATGCGAGTGGGCGGGACCCAGACTCTGAACAGCTTGTGAAGCTGCTGCTAGCTTAGCTTAGCAATGCTGCTGAGCAATGACATGCTGTGATACAGAAATGCTATTCCAACGGGGCACAGCGTCTCATCAGCTAGGCTAGCTTGTTGGTGTGGAAAATTAACAGGCTGCTGGCTAGGATTCTGGACATCACTTGTGTGTATCCAGTTCTGGCTTATGTGACGTTTCTACACATCGAATTATACCTGGAGGATCTAAGAAGAGGTGGACATCGGCAGTCGGGTAAGACGTGGTGTTGCTGAATTGGTTATGAATCTGTGCTGCCCGTCTGATGTGAGTCTGGTCCCGGTTACCGCACTAACCTTTTCTCGAGAGAGCGACAGGCTAGCTAGCTGCGGCTATCTTTCAATTCGCCGAGTAACGTTATAAGTCACGTCGGCTAAAAACTAAGCTGACTGGTAACCCAGACAATAACAAAACAAAAAAAAATAGTGTGTCTCCTTGCTAATATTTAACACCCAATGGCTGTTTAACTGATAGTTTGGCTGTAACCCAAGTGTTTGTAACCACTGAAAGCATTTTTCCCCCCCTTTGGGATAATGTTAGCTAAGTTAAGTAGCGTGACACGCTGTCAAGCTTAAGTTAAAGGCTAAATGGTCAGATGAGACTGGCTGCTACACAACATGCAAATGCGGCTTCACTTCTATTTCACGCATTGCACCACGTTAACACTTTTACTACTGAGATTAAAGATGGAGACGACAAAGGGAGACACTGTAAGCAGTTTTCCCCGAACAGATTGCATCCCGGAGGTTAACATAACGGTGCTCTCTATTCAACACGTCGTGCTCTGGTCTCATTTGTTGGTGTTGTTCGGGTTATCTTAATGCCAGAGTTGTGGTATGCACACTCATCGGACCCAACTTGGGCTTTCTCCGTGGAGGCATTCCCTGACATGAACCCATGATCTCCAGCTATTTCTCTGTTGGTACAGACATTATTAATAGTGAGAGTATCAACAGGCTGTTTAATGATGGATTGGAATTAACTTTTTTTTTTTTTTTTACAATGTTCAACTATCACTAATACTTCAAGGTGGCTTCTTCAAATTACCCGTCTTGACTAAACAAGTGTTTCAAACTCTACAAAATTATGAAGCACATTAAAAAAAAAAAAAGTTTATTGGACTAAAAAAGATTTAAGAAAAAAGAAACCAGGACCAGGACTAGGGAGGAGAGTGTCCTGTGTGGATGAAACCAGTACTGTTTTAAAATTCTGGTTAATTACACCTTTTGATTATATCAACACTGTTTCCAGCTTACACATTGGAGGCCAGAGTAAATGACATAGGTGAGAAGGGCGTTCAACTGCCATCTGTCTCTTGTGACTTATGTTTATATGTGGCCAGTTTAACATCTTATTCAAAAGAGTGGTTATTTTATCTCACACCCTGTTAATAATTTGGATACATAATAATTTGGATTTAGCTGAAGGATCTAATGGGTGTCATGTATTTCTTTCCAAATGGTAAAGGGGGAAGGGGTGGTCTTTCAGCAGCTGCTAAATAGTAGTTTCTGTAATTGTTGTCACACTGACAGACCTCTTTTCAGTCTCTCATTAGGATTTCATGGAGGTGAGATGAGGGAGACGGACAGCCTGCTATAGCTCTTTTCTCAGACGTTGTCAGAGGGAGGATAAATACACTTATTGAAGAGAAAAAGATAATGGAGATGTGCTTACTTGAGTGATTTGTTTGAAGAGTAAAATTTTATTTCTCCTGTGCACTGAGCCAGACTTATCAGAAATGTGAAAATGGAATTAGGAAACCAATGGAGCCCATTTGTACCTCCTATCAGCTGCCAAGTCATGAGCTCATCTTCATCCGGCTGCACTAAAGCTTTCACTATTTATGCTGATACGGCATTAATGTGGCTCTTTGTACTTAATCTATGTCCTATTTATGGCTCTTGTTGACTCAGATGCAGTTGCCTCCAACTGTGCCCTCGTTTAATTGTTATGACATTATAATCTTTTGGATATGTGAAGAGCTCTTCCTGTTGAAGACCCTGTCTCTCAGAGGCCTCAGGCAGCTGAATCTGTCTTTTCAGCCTAGGGGCAAAATACCAACTGTGCATTTTCAGGATGGCCAAAAAACTAATGTGGCAGAAAATTTCCTTGGTCAAATGACAAGCTCAGGAATGTAGTCTTTAAGATGCTATTGTAAAAAACCCCAAACAAACAGGGGGGGGATTTTTTTTATCCCATATTGTGTCTTTTCTCTTTGTTTCACCCTTTTCTCAGTTATTACTCATTATCACTTTTGTGTCCTTATTTTCTTTTGATGTCTCTTTATGTCTGACATGACTTCCTTTGACTGGTTACACATGCTGCAACGTTGCAGCCATCATTAACAAGAAATTCCCCTATTAGCTGAGATCATCTGCTAAAGAACTGAATTCAGCTGATTTCAGGGTGCAAAGCGCAGCACCACTAACAGGGAGCATGACAGGTGCTCTCTTTTTATACTCAACCTAGATGAAAATGTAAAAAGAGAGGTTGTTTAGCTGCTCTGTATAAATGCTAAGTCATGGAAAACATTGTGGTTATTGGTGTGATTCCTTCCTATCCTGTAAAAGGTATGGTTAACATATTTGCAATCATGTCTCACTTTAAGTCAGTGATTTGACCTCCTCATGAGGGAGAAGTGTGCAGTTTCAGTGGTGTTCTCATCTTGATCAGTTCATCATGATTTTGTAGATTTTCTTTCAGGGGGTTTTGTAGTGTAAATTGAGGAAATGTGTAGTTGCGAATATTGCTGTTATGGTGACATTAGTTCTCGTTTATCAATAGCCCCTTTGACGCAGCCTGTCTTCTGGTGTTACTGCCTCATGTTTCACATAAATATTACAAGACATCAACAGGACACTTGGAAGTTCCACCGCCGAATGCAGCAGAGGAAGTAAAGGTACTCATTTGATGTCTGAAAACATGAGGCAGCAGGACAGGAACAGGGTGTGAAGATTTGACAAATGTGTGTTATCCACAACTGAAAGACTTGAAAAGCAGCTAGCGATTGGCAGCTAACTCAAAGAAGAAAATCTACTGAAAATGTGTCTAAACTGGGAAGACAGTGATATCTTACCATAAATCTTAAGGATGACGTCATCCTCCATGTAACAGGAAGGTAAATGATTGTTGACACCTTGCATTCAGTTGTCACACTCCTTTTTTTCTTGCCGTAATGTTTTTCTCTGTAAATAACCATAGACACCAGCTGTGTTTGTGTTGCCTTCAGCTCAAAGTAGACTAGTCTGTGCATCTGGTTAATATAAAAGCAGCCTGGGAAAAGACTACAGTTTTAGCCATAGCGTGTAGAATACCTCTCCAGTGATTAAATTAGTCTAAAACAAGCTCACGGCATTTCATCACACATCTGCTCACAGCCTGTGGAAAATAGAGCATGGAACTGCTCATACTGCAAAACACAATTAGAACTATGTATTCCATCTGATATTCAGACCGCTGATTGTTCAGGTAATTCATCAGTAGATTGTTATAGATTGTTATTATATGTCCAGCTTTTGGTTTCAAAATACATTTCAAGTACTCTTTTTTGTGATTAATGAATCTTTCAGATTTTCTTGTAGAAAGAAATGGTCCATCTCTGTGCTAGGGAAAGTTTTTCTTTCCTTTTCTGTCCTGTCAAACATCTCATTGATGTGTGTAGATTCCAAATTTTTGTGGCATCACTCTGAAATCTGGAATGCCTACTGCTCTCAAGATGCTCATACACAAGTTCCAACTCGTGGCCCTCCCAGCCTCCTGTCCCAAGTGGCCTGTTGTGACAGCAACCCCCCAGGCTACATATTTGCCAGAATGTGAAAAGACTAAGAGGAAGCCAATGTGTATCCATTTCACCTCACTGACACAGACTGTCTTGGATCATTATCTTGTGGTTTACAAATGATCTGCTATTTTGAGTAGCTTTTTAGAGGAAGCAATAAGGTGCTCCGCTATAGCATGTTGTATAGCCTGATTTAGATTCAATCTAGATCATTTCCTTTGCTGACTCATTAATGATATTTGTCTTTTTAAATAGAAGGACAGAATAAACAAGGCAGTCAGACTGCAACATCCTGCGACTTATCCTGACCTACTTTCAGGTTAGGTCAGGGTACCCTGAAAGTAGTGCCTGACTATTACATATGGAGAAGGCCAGTGTGAGTAAGACCATAGATCAAAGCTAGTGCATAGGTAGGGTCTTACTGACCTACTTTTCTCAAGGTCATCATCTCACTTTCATCCCCTTTGCTGCCCGAGTAATGTGTTTTTCGTTTCATCTTTCTATCTGCAACGGTTGCGAAGATGTTTGGTGGACAAACGAATGAACGGACGAACACACGAACACTGACAATTACAATACATCACCCCTTTGAAGCGGGATGTGAAAAAAAAACAACAACTACAAACAGCTGTATTTTGTTTTAGGACTCGATGTAAAGAATGGTTTTGTTTTGTACACTTGGATTAGTCATTGGGAAATCCCCTGGAGCAGTCAGAGGTGGTGAGGTAACCTGATGGTATATTTTGCGCTCTTGTTGATCCCAGACTGCTTGGATGTGGCCATCATTGGACCTTGTTGCTGTAAGTAAGTAGGCCACCCTGAACAACAACTGGAAACAACAGAAACCAGCATGGCGTCAGTGTGGGTGTTTGTACTTTGCAGGCAGGTGGGGTCAAATGAGATGAATCCTCTCTGACAGTATGGTATTATGCCCTATTTGGTGTTCGTAAACCGAACACCAAATAGGTATTTGGTTTACAACTTATTACAACTTATTTCTTCAACTACAAATACATCAGCTTCAGATAAATTTCAACATGACATGGATAACTGATTTGCTTCATTATGATGACTTTAGTTTTCTCTTTCCTTCGGCAGGCAGACTTCCGTTTCTGTCTCGTGTTATCCCTTTTTGCATGCATCTGGTCTCATACCAAAAATAAAAGACACAGGAAAAGCAATTTTAGATGGCTGCATTTGACATCCCCAGACAAAGATGTATAGCTAAAATTGGAATTTTTTTTTAAGGTGCTTCATGCTGTGTGACTTTTAATCTATTTTCTGCAGCCACAAAAAACAAAAAAGTCATTTGGACAGGGCCATCTCTGTGGTTAAGAGAGTAAAATATAGATTCAACGGTGCAAATTGAAGAATATGGAGTCATAAAGAAGTGGAAATTGAAAAGGGGAAAACGCTTTTGTGTAGTGTCTGTTCATTAGGTTTATCTACAGTAATTTATCAGTTCTTTATGATCATTAAAAATGTAGTAAGATAAGAGTTAGTTTATTGATCCCAAACTGGGAAATTTAAAAAGTACAGTAATAGTAATGGAGATCTTCTGTTATTAGTGGGTGCATATGTTTGATGTAAGATTATCATAGTTTTGATCAGAAATGGTTTGAGATAAGAATCAGGTTCAGGTGTCTCAATAGCAAAGAAAGAAGTATTATTTGTTTTGTTATTATTTGGATAACATTACCCTAAGCTTCATAAAACCTTCACTTGTCTTTTTAAAAAGTGTCTCTGTACAATGAGTCAGAGTGGACAGGGTAGATCGCTGCATGAGTTGTCAAGGCATTTTATGGCTTAATTGCTATGTAGCATATTTTAAACAGTGACATTTGTGTCCATTTCTCATAAATGTGTTTTGAGCACAGCCTGAACCTTTTGATTTGAAGCTGGTCAAAAAGACAGCTTGAAACCTTTAGTGTTAGGCACTGCTGTGAGAGTAAAGCTCTGGCAATTCTCAGAGGACATGAGCCCTGGCCTATTTTAGGCCATTCTCAACTGCTGAGGGTGATCCTGACTCCCGGGGGGTGGATAAGCAAGTGCTTTCACACAGACAAGAGTCTATATAGCCCAAAACATTGGTGGCCCCTTTTTATTTAAAATATAGTGTGATACTATAAAAATTTACAAGCAACAGAACGCAATCTCACATCTCTTAATTGGAGTACATTAAATGCGTCAATGCAAAGATAAGATATCTAAACTCTGGGGTCAAGCCTGTACTTTGTCAGATTGCATCACTTTCCCATCATCCGGTCACCCTTGTGTCCACACTTCCTGTCTCACAGCTGGTCTGCCAAGTCTCCCATGACCCTTTGCTGCTGTTCTGCTTTTTTTTTTTGAGAGAGAATCTTGGACAGCTGGGATGAGCTGAAAGAAGAGATCCTAAATGTGTATTCACCAATCTGCCACTGCTGCTGCTGCAGCGCTGTCCATTCGTAAAGCAGGCTGTCCCCTTTAGCCTCAATGTGAGTTTTGGTATAAGTTGGAGGAAGTGCAGCAGTGCTAGAGGGGATGAATGAGTGGCGAGCATACAGAGCACATTCCAGAAAGCAGCAGAGGCTGTGATTTTAAGAGGCTGTCACAGGGATTAGGTTACACTGTCTGCTTCTGTGAGCTCATACTGTTGCTGTCTCAGTGCCTCAGCAATCCTGCCGAGCAGTAGTCGTCTACTGTATCCCACAGCAAAGAGAGGCTGGGATCCATAGTTGTGCTCTTAGCTTTGTTTGACATTTTGCAGCATCCAGTTGTTACGATTTCATTTTATATTAACTGCCTGATGTCAGCTTGGTAAATATAATCAGAAGCCATTCACTGGAGTTCACGCTGATAGGTATGACCATTCCAGTTCATCCTTTTGTCATCCCTATAGTATATCAAATGAGGCACTGGATGTATTCTTAGGCTAGATATCTGCTTGTGTATTATTTCTCCAACAGTGATACAAGGAGTTGTGGGAGCAGATGTAGACTGCAGGAAGTGGTGAACGTGTCACTCTAGTTTCATAGTAACTTGCAAAGTTGCACTCTGCATCTCTATTACACTTTTTATGTGCACTTGTTGTGGTTTGTGGTTTCTAATGTAACTTAAGCTTCCTTAAAATTTATTGACTAGTAAAAACATACTTAAAAGAACAACAAAGTAGAAAATTACCACCCTATACTTTCTATTGTCTCATTTATTCAGATTTGTTAGCACTTCACTGTTGAGAAACATTTCTCGCCAGTGTTAGCACTCTTGAGAACCTAAGTGTGTTTGTGATAGTGACACTGGTTGACCTGTCATTGGCTCACAGCTACAGTCATGGTAACAGATAACTGTGACAGGGCAAGTGAATGGGCAAGTGACAGAGAGCTAGAACTTAGCGATGGAAAAGAAAGAAGCTGAGAGGAAAAGGACAGCTGTAACTTGTCCGTCTGGTAGTACAAGTAGAGAAAAAGCTGTAATCATCGAATGCTAAGATTTAAGTTACTTAATTGGGGAATTTCTTTTTTCAATTGATATATGTTGAACACAAATACAGGTTGGAGCATCTTGCGAGGGCACCATGGCAGTGCTCAGAAGATGAACTGACACTTTTCCAACTACAATTTCGCACTCCATACTTTGGTCCACACTGAACTTGAACCCCAAGCCAAATCCTTGTGGACTGAGCTACTGCTGACCCAATCCCATTGTGGTGGTCTAGTTGAATCTGGTGCATTGCTTTTCAGAAGCAGTGCAATCCAACCTTGAACTGGAGTGTCTTTATGGAGACTTGATGAGCAAACTTTGACACTGACATGACAATGTCATACTTCGATCTCTATTTCCATCTCTATTTTTTGTTGAATTCCCAGAGAAAGCTAATTCTGTGAGTGAAATAAATTTTTAAAAAAATACCTCGGATCCACTGCCCTAGACAATTTGTTGAATTTTGGCAGAGGCCAAAACTGCAAGCAAAATGAGAGTTTAAAGTTTACAATCCCAATACATGTCATCATGTCTTCTGGTCGACAACTGCATTACTTGTACGGAAATTAGCTGTTTTTGTGTCATGTCTTCTACCCAAGTTATTTTCAGAGTTGAATACACAAAACATCTAGATACTAATTACATGGGTCATATTTGTTATTTGTCAAGGAATAGTGGTTCATTACATCTCCAACAAACTTCCCTTTATTTCTAAATCAAACGTCTTGTTTTGTCACATTTTGGTTGCAATTCCTTTTTTAGGATGCATTTCTAAATAATTACAAGGAGGTTTGCTTTACACATCTTTCAAACATTTTTTGTGATAGAAAATAACATTCTAAATGCTTCCATCAGTAAAACACTAACTCAAATTATGACTGGAAGATCAATTCAGCTCTCCCTGTGGTCTTGAATTGATGCTTTGTGAGACAAAGTTGAAACGAAAGGAAACTTTTATTCGTCTTGCTTAAGCCTAATCTTATATGCACTGTGGGGTCATGATGGATTTGCTATGTAAATTCTTCCAGGCAGCAGTGTAAATGGAGATCTGCTGTGGATATAAAATACCATTTGAGCAGTTTGACCTGTCTGACCTTGCGTCTAGTGTTTTAGCATTTCGTGTGGCCTTGGCTCAGTCTGGAGCCGTGCGATTAGCTCATAGCATCTGTCGCCCAACGTTTTGATCCTCTCACATCTGCACCATCGTAAGTCCTTACGATATTAATGTGCACTTAGTGCTCAACCCTTCTTGACATGGGGGAGTGATTGCGATGAAAAGACATGAAGCTGGCATGCAGTGTGCTATTTGAAAATGAGAGAGTGCTGGGAATGAGAAAGGATTACTTCTTGCACTGGTAGTGAGAATATTAAGTAGGGAAAAAGTTAGTAAAGGAGGGCCGTTGTAAATGGAGAACGAGCACACTCTTGTCAGCCAGTTTGGCAGACAGTTCTCCAGACCTGCCCAGGGAGTGGAGGGATTGTTGCCTTTGTCTCAGTGAAAGAGGCAGCACTCGATGAGAGAAAATCAGCCTTTTGTTTTCGTGAGTTGCAACTCCACACCAGGGTTCCTTGATGTAATTAGGAGATGGAAAGGAGCAGGAACATGTCATGGGGCAAGACCACAGAAAATCATACAATCCACTAAAGGAAAGACATCACAGATGAGTACCACCCTTGACGTTAGTTTTGGAACTTAACTTTTTGTAACTTTTAACTTTTTTTCTTATTCACCTTTCATTTCACAAACAAGTTCTTCTCAGCTGTGAGACCATGCTTATTTACCCTGCCCTTTGCCCCTCTTGGCTAATTATGCTTGAAGTTAGTTTTTTTTTCTTGTGTTTGCCTAAGATCACTTTCATGGAGAGAGGGGGGTGCTTTTTCAAGGCCAGCTGCACCTGAAACACAGACACCACTGCCTCAAAACTACTCATGAGGTCTCGATCAATGAGGTCAGTGTCTGGTCCCTGATGTCCATTTTGAGACCTGGGGGAAAGTGAAACTCATCTGCTCCCATGATAGCGGAATAGGTAAACAACTGCTTTAATAGCATCTCGCTTCTCCATTGCAGAATCAGCCCAAGCAAGCTCCATCCATGCGCACAGCTACATGGGTCATAAGACCAGCTGGTCCTGAATGTGTGCATTGTTGAATAGGAACAAGTTTTGATTGTGGATCACAGTTCTCCCAAATACTAAAAAAGTTCCTGGGATGAAGCACTTCAGAAACAATAGAGCCATGCATAAAGTGAATCACACAATCACAGCGTTTGCATTGCCTGCACGTTGGGAATATTTATAGGCTTATGTTAAATTTAAATTAGCATCATGCATCATCAGTACACTGAGAGCTACCCCACCCCCACCCCACACAATGCTGACGCACAGTGCACCTCTTCTCTGCTTCCCCATTACAGTACAGTAATCTTTGCCATCTTCCTGGCTCTTGCGTTAACGTCCGATGGCTGACACAATAGACAATCGTTGGACTCCTCCTGAGAGGAAATCATCTTGGGATATGAATGAGGATACTGGCAGATTGTACTCTCTGGTAGTTCTTGGGTTTTGTTGAGAACTGAAAAGTATAGATGTTTGTGTCTGTTAATTCAAGATTGCAATTATTGTGTGAGAAACTGTTGAAACAGTAGCTGGATTTACTTAGGAATAGTATAATTGCATCACTCTGTCTTTAAATCTAAGGGGAAAAGTTTAACCAATCATTGTTTAACTATGTTATTTCTGTTTTTTTCTAGGTCAACACAGAAGTGTCAGAGCCCTTGAAGTTCTTAGCTTTGATGCAGCACAGGTACAGCTGTCTATTTTCAGTTTCCATAGATTCTGTATTAACTTTTTGTGTTACTTGTACCTAACTGTTGCGCCTTCTGTGTTGTTACTGAGTAATTACATAACGTTGCCAAGATAAAAAGTTAACAGATGGTTTTCATTCATAAATGAGTAAGACATTTCTTGTTAAAAGACGTTTGTGTGAAATGTGGTTTCTAATAAGTCAATGCAGTTTTCAGGAATTACGAATATTCACCCTGTCTATTCTGATGCGAGATCTTTACCCTGTCTCTCCCCCAGTACACCTAGAACAAAATGACGGAAGAGGTGATTGTCATCGCCAAGTTTGACTACATGGCCCAACAGGACCAAGAGCTGGACATCAAGAAAAATGAGCGCTTGTGGCTCCTCGATGACTCCAAGTCCTGGTGGCGGGTCCGAAACGCTACCAACAAAACAGGCTTTGTACCATCTAACTACGTGGAGAGGAAAAACAGCGCAAGGAAGGCTTCTATCGTCAAGAATCTCAAAGACACCCTTGGTAAGGAAAATCCTTTTGGATTTTGGTTTTCAAGTGTTGTTTCCACATTACTTACAAAGCTATAAGCACTTACATACTGTATATTGCACTTCAGTTCTTCAGATCATTTTTCTGTTTGAGATTGACTGGCTTTGTTTTATACCCACGAGTCTTTGCTTTTTAACCTATATTAAACAAAATCAATGAGTATCTTTTAATTAGGACAACACTTGGTTATATACTAACAGCAGCCTGAAAGGAAAATGTGACAACAATTAATCTACCAGGTCAATTTGATGTTAATAAATGTAATTAGCTCCACTTTTGGTGTGTGTGTGTGTGTGTGTGTGTGTGTACGACTCTAGCAGATGGTATCCACTTACATTTTTTCTCACATTTTTTTACATCATAGCCTGAGTTGATGTGGCACAGGTGTTGTCTGAGCTGTCAACATAAGGGAAATACTGGGCACTCTCATTGGGTCTTTGTCCTGCCTGGTACAAGCCAAATGTAACTGTATACATGAGCCAGGGCTACTATTTGTCTTGGTTAACTACTTGAGGACAGACATTGGTGGTGATTTGGAAATTATATTCAGACTACTGACATCCAGGCTGGATTACAGAAAGACTTTTATGTTTCTTATGATTTAATGTTTTGATTATGTATTTGTGCTTTTTCACAAAATAAAAATAACCAATATTTAGTTTCAATTGCTTTTCAAATGTTTAACTTTTGCTGCTCTGCATGACATCAGTAACAAGATTAAGAGCGATAGCATAACCATGATATTTCAGCCACCTATTTCAGCTATAAATAGATTTCCATTGTGACATTGACATTAAATCTAATGAATTCTGTTTTATAAAGACTCATCCCACTTATATAGTATATTATAATAATCACTTGAGAATTTTGGGAGTATTTCTCACAGCTCCTGCTGTCCATGCTTTTGTTTGAGGTGAGAAACAGAACATTAAAACCAGAGACGTGAGCAGGGTTAGGTATTGAAGTCTGTATTTCTAAGCACACCAACCAAATCATATTGTGACGTTTGAATACAGATTCATGTTGAAGCAATTTATGTCACATTTGGTTTGTGGATTATGTTAGGTAAGGAGAAGATAGAAGGCTTTGCTAGCATGGCTACTCGTCAAGAACCAATGCAGACAACACTCCCTGCAGTCTAATATAATACATGGGTCTGGGGCAGAGAAAGCCATCTAAACCGAGAAAACATGATCCAACACAAAATACATTGAAAAGATGAAGAGTGTACTGTGCTTCATACAGTCGAAACCCAGTCCCTTGCAGCAGCTGCTAATGGTGTTGGTTATTTCAACTGATGTCCAGGTATTGTTACAAGTTGACAAGCAAACTGTTACCAAACAAAACTTGTTTGGCTGATGAAACAAGTCGCCTTATCTCCTTCCCTTGTGTCTGATGTGGAGCTGATGATGTCAGGTGATCTGCACGAGAAGACCCTGGGCCTCAAAGCGCCTTTTACTTCGCCTTAAGGGCCACGAGAACGGTGGTGTTCTGCTAACCAGAAGCATATCATCAGTTTCATGTCTGTATCACAACACTGCAGCTATTTTGCTAAGCACTTATCTGCTGGACATGTGAGCTACATCTTCCTGTGAGCGGAGCAGCATTTCTGTTTTAAGAATGTGTGAACGTTGTAGCGAAACCAGTGATATTTTACATACTTTTTTATACAGAGGTCATTTTTGAAAACCCTGATTTTAACTTACAAGACATTTCTGTTATTGGTTAGCGTCCGCCCAGTGTTTTTTGCCTTCAAGTGTGTAGCTTGTTTCATGTGTGTGGTTGGGTGGGGGATATGTGCTGTTATACAGCACAGCCACAAGACTCCCAACAACTTTCTATCTGCTTCTAAACCTACTGACTAAACAACTTCGGGTTACCAGCTGCATGATTGCCACACTCCCCTGTTTTTCTTCTGTGTGTTTGTGAGATTAGTAAGAGGCCTGATGACCACACGCCTTGTGTTGTTATGTGGGAGGACAAATCCTGTCCTTGTTTTCCTTTCCAAAATGAGCTTGTTCCTGGGCGTGGAGTGGCGGCATCATGTCACAGAATTTGTGATAGTAAGATCTGTCTACACAGAGCTGTGTTTTGTTGCTTCTGTGTTTGAGGACTCATGTTTCCTGGGTTTGTTGTAAAGTTGTGTCTCGGCAAACAACTGAGGTCATATGACACTGAGGACCCACTGAGTTGTTCTCCCCGTTTTTGTTTACCTCTACGCTATAACAAACTCAACCCTGCTGATAAATGTTGGTGGAACAGCGCCTTCACTTTCCCTCTATCTCCTTTCTTTCATCTCTTTTTTTTTCTCAGAGCGTTAGCCCTCTCCCCTCCCTCGTTGTTCCCCTTTCCATGAGGCCTCTGTGCTCTGCCTTCCAGAGCTGAACTAGAGGCGCCTCTATCCCTTCGCTCTCATTGGCTTAGCCAGACCACATGGTGATGGAGTGGGCTGCCCTGCTCCGCTATACGCCCAACTCTCTGGGTGTTCACATGGAATAACTCTACAGCTGCAGTGGGAAGAGAGCAGGGGCCGGGACAGACACACAGAGAGAGGGGACAGCGGCGAGCCCAAAATGGACATGGCTAACCTATTCAAACATTTCTTTCGTGAGTTTTCAACTTTCCTCATCTTCTATAATGCCTTTTTAAAATTGCTCTTTGTTTTATCACAAGTGGTGTTGAAAGCACTGGCTTTATGTTTGATTGGTTCCCTTTTCTCTCTTTGATTGTGCAAGAGTATTTTTTGGCTTTAAATTCAGATTTTTCACTTTTAAGTCTGTATTGTCTTAAGATAAACTAAAACGACGGTGCCATAATTAGAACAGGCAGGACATTTTTTTGTGCCAACACGTTGCGCTAGCAATGCGAGAGAGTATGTGTGTGTCTCAACAGCTTTCGAGGCCGTTCCTGTGAGCGACTGCAAAGACTGGGTGGATATGCTTTTTGAAAAGCTTTCTGCCGAGTCGAAGCCTGTAATTGCCCCAGCGGTCCTCCTCTGTCTTTTTCCTTTAAGCACACACACACACAGTAATTCCATCTAATTTTTTTTTGAGCGTTTGTCCTCTTGAGCCCCCCACCCCCCCTTCACCTCATTTAGGAATATCCTCAAGACATAGCCTGTTTTCTTTTATGCTGCCCTCAGGGTGAGCTCTCTTGTTCTGGGCTGGTCCCCTCACCCAACCCCTCCACCCCACAGCCAGATCATGAGCTACAGTCCAAAGGGATGCGGGGTGCTCCTGTAGAACACTGTAGGCATTGTGCAAAGAGGAGGAAGGGGTCTGTACTGATTGATGGGCCCAGGACTCCCATATCCAGCACCTCTCCCAGTTATCAGAGGAATGTCATTACCTTGGCAGCTCCGTGGGCCGTGGATACTTTACAGCCACACTGACACACTTTTTGTGAATGGTGTTGGCGCACGCCCATGTTGTAATCTCACCTTGTAACTGTTGAGTGGTATCTCTTGACTCTGCCTGTGTTGCAGGCATTTGTGTGTCTGTGTGTCAGCTAGCCTACCTTTTTTTCGGATTAGAATCCAGAGAGAACACAGATGAGCTAACAGAATCCTTGCTTGTGTAAACCAAGAGCTGTTAGTCTCCTCTCTTCCCCTCCCTCTGTTTTCCTGTTTCTCAGCCTCCCTAGCGAGCGGAAACTCTAATTTGAGCCACATTTCTCCCTGAGCTTTAGGAGGAGTGCAGGCCAGAGAGGAAGTGAGAAGTCAGACGGAAGTTGAATCATTGTGTGGGTGTCTTTCTGTTGGACTTCTTTTCTGTCCTTCGGTCCCGCTTTCCGATTCCCGCTTCTTTTTCCAAAAAACTGCTCTCTGCCCATTCCAAACCAGAAGAACAAAAAACATTATTATTATTATTGTTATTTTTAATGATATTTGCTTGGGATCTGTGATTGTCATATAGGTCCTGAAAAGTTCCCCTCTTGTAACATTGTTCATGCCTTACGGGGCATGAGTCCCACCATTCCGTTTCTTTACCATTAAGGGATTTCTTAAGAGGAAGTGTCCAGCAGTCTGGCCTTGTGAAAGACTGACCAGAGCAGTAAATATTAGCAGAGAACAATGATAAGGTTTGTTGAACCACTCCCTTTGTCAGGGCTGATTATTCTAAAAATTAAATTACGATTAGAAAAACATCATGTCTCCTTAGTCCACAGTAAATTGCAGTAGGAAGTTCCCAGAGCCTGCGTTCACGTTTTAATATATCTTTTGTTAAACTCAAAGAGATTCACTTTACAATAGTAAGAAATCGAGGAAACATTCACATTTAAAAGGCTCAATGTGAGTAAAATTTCACTCTTTACTTTTTGGTTTCAAGGATAAACAGCTTTACCACTGACAAATCATTGCAAATGCATTTTCGACAGACCAATAGTTTGAGCTGTGATGGCCTCATTTCCTGTCTTAAATGGTTTTAGTGGTTTACCTGACTATAAATTATTTTCTGTTAAAAACTAGTGTAGTTGATGTTATAACAATTCACATCTCTACCATGAGTTGAGATTGATTTTGACCTTTTTAGAAATATTTTTGGTGGGTGTTCTCTGGGGGTTTCTGGCTTCCTCCCATCTCCAAACACATGCAGCATAGGTAGATTGATGATATGAAATTGTGTGTATGTGTGTGTGCGTGCGTGTGCGTGCGTGTGTGTGTGTGTGTGTGTGTGTGTGTGTGTGTGTGTGCGCGCGTGCTTGTCTGTTTACGTGTGGCTCTGAGGTGCACTGGTGTCGCTCCCGGAGTGTACCTTGCCTCACGCCCCAGTCAGCTGGGATAGGCTCCAGCACTCCGTGACAGGAGACGATGCGAACATTGACAATGAATGAATGGTTAAAGAACTAAAGGCAATTATGGCACAGACCATGTGAGGCCAAGCTTCTTTGTCTTTATTACGTACCTTGAATTGGCCATAAAAGCTATTGTTAATCTCTCAGTTTACTTACCTTACAGTTGCCCCTGCTGTCCACAGAGCGAATGGTATTCTTTAGTTACTTATCAGAATTCAACACGCTACCAAATTAAACTGGGATCATCTGTTACTAAATATTCAAGTCATCCAAATATCATACAAAACATTGAAGTTCAGTATATGTTTGCTCCTAAAGTTTTGGTTCTGAAGGGAGACAAACCCTGAATAGAACATACTTTAGATTTGGGTTAGCGTTACAGGGAAAATGTGTCAGTTGAAAATAGCTGTCTGACCATAAAGACATTTTTACCGATAGAAGTGCTGCAACAAGAGTTTGAGAGTGAGGTAATCCTCCACCATTGCTGCAGTGATGCGGTCTGGGTGGATTCAAAGCAGTAACACTTCAGAAAAGAATCTGATAATATTTTCAAGAAGTACTCTACTCCCTTTAGCCTCTGTCAGTAAAGACCAAATGGAACGTGGAGCCTAATTCGCTCCCTGAGGTCCATCCGAGACACCGATGGCTTCCTTGCTTTTGAAGCCTCTGAAGGCTGGCTTGTTTCCTGTGCAGGTATCAGTCAGTCAGCCTGATTGAAGACGTCACCTTTAAAGACTACCTGAAGAACACACCCACTCAGTCCTGCACGTCTTCCCCTTTAACTGGTTTGACTCACTCTTTCTGACTGCACATGGTGTCATTCAGTGTGTAAGCCTTATAGTAGACCATACGACTGGGGTTACTGTATTGTGTCACATGTCTGAAAATGAGTGAAACATTGTTGATTGACTTGGAATCACCATGGTTACAAACATCACTAACATAGAACCTACAGCCTGGCTTTTCTTTGCTAGCCTGGTGCGCCTTTATTCCGCCGCTTTGTCCTATTTCAGTGGAATGAAGGTGAAATAGGGTATTCCACAGCCCCAAAAAGAACGGCATGACTTGAATGACTGATGTGAAAGAAGGGAATTTGTTCTGTCGCTGTTATGCAATGGTTGTTTGAAAGAGGCAAGTGATGGCATGGATATATAATTAAAGACATGAAAGAGATTCACTTCAAATATTTGATGTTTTCTTTCTTTTTTTTTTAGCTTTTTCACTGCTGCTTAAATTGTTCCAGCTATCTGGTTTTGATCAAGCATGGGGATGTTCAGAGACTGTCAGGCAGACCCAACGTGGGTTGTTGCCGTCCACAGAGGAAGAACCCTGGAATGGGGGGAAGCCAAAGGGTCGAAAGGGCCCTGCCAGACAATGGACACCACCCAATGTGGGCAGGCCAAAGTTACAAACAAAAATAGTTCCTGGCTGTCACTGGCAGCCAGAACAAGTCCACCGGCACTTTCTTCTCCTTCTCTCAGTTTGTCTCATCCTTAAACAGAAAAAGTTTTCTGAGAGTTCTAACATATACGTGTTGTGGCCTTTTAGCATTGTCTGCAGTGATTTACTGCCGTCTGACGCAACGTCATTTACCTCTTCTGCATCCCTCTCACAGGAAATGCACAGGAAAAGCATCTGACAGTAAAAATAAAAGTTTCCAGACCGCAAACGTTTGATTTCCCAAGTATGGGCAGAAGCAGCGTTGTGTTGCTTTGTTTGAGGGAAGGGGGGAAAGCTCTCAGCCACAGCATCTGGCGAACTGTACATACAAAGGTCATGCAGTTCACGGTTTGAAGTTAGGGTGGAGAGACGATTCTTTTGTTTGTATTTTTTATTCTACTGCTTTTGCCATGTATGCTTATGGTAGTCGTTGTAGAGTTGTACAGATGTTAGACCTGTTACACAGAATTTAAGGATGTCTCACTGCTTTCCTATTTACTGTTAATATCAATTCTATCCTTGCATGCTGGTGTTGTGGTAGAAGTGTTAGGTGTAGCTTGCTGGCAAGACAAACTGTCTAGAAACAGTCGTCATAACTAATCTAGACAGAAGTGTCTAGTGCCAAGACCTGGTAAGATAAGAGCCTGTTCTATATTTTTATAGGAAACTCACTGTTGTTCTCTGCTGTGGATCAGAAAATGACATCACTTTGCAAACAGTGTAAATGAAAATACATTGCTGTTAGCAAGCAAACTGTCTATGTTATGAAACAGTGTTCTTCCAAGCTTATATTGAAGTATCCTTCACACAATCTTGCCTTTAAGTGAGCTTTTCTGTTTTTATACCTGATCACTGGGTACCGGTTGATCTATTTATCTATAAAATGTTTTACCAGTCCCAGTTTGTCCAAAAAACAAAACAAAAACACATTCACTTTCCATTTTGTCCTAACTTTTCTGGAATTGTACAGAACGACAGGTTGGCCGTTAGATAAGCAGATGTCCTCACTAACCTCTATCTTCTGGTCTTGTCTGTAGCTTTGTAGGCAAATCCCAACTTTCCCTTACTGCCTCCGCTCAGATGAGCATCTAGAGAAAAGCAGTGTTCCTTTGTTCTGGTTTTTTTTAATGCAAAGTGTGCGTGCGACTAGCAGGAAGCAGCGAATACAATCCCTGACAAGGGACACACTGATAAAAGCTGCTGTACCTGTACTGGCAGTCTAAATATGAAGTTCTGTTATCTCCATTCTCAGCTGGAGCTCAGAGATACGTGATGGATGCAGACTTGACCCCTAATCTTTGTTTGAAGCTAAGTAGGTCACACAATACATCCTGGGGTTTGCACCTGCGCCAACATCTTTTCTCCCTCCACATGTCATATGTAAGCTCTACTTTCTTCCAGCAGCATATTTGTGATGTTTTAAACATTGAAAATGTCAATATTTAAAGACAGATGTTTCAATCTTTTACCAGGTCTCTCTTGAGTTTGCACCTATCTAGAAGCAGCCTCCACGTTCAGACAGCTTTTAACACTCCGTCTGCAGTTGGGAGTTATGTTTGGTGTCTGTGTGACTAATAACAGGGTCTGCCTCCAAGCAATTTGCCGTTTGACTCACAGTGCTACCATGAAATTTGTCTGTGCTCCTTGACACACGGACACGTTTTGATAACAACTTATCGACGGTGAAACGGATCCAGCATGGCATTGTGACAAATTACTCACGTTCCTCGCTCCGTAAACAAACTCCAAGAGACGATGAAACCTGCCTTCGTCTATAATTTTCCACGGCTGACTCTGGATTATACAAACAATAGCCTCGGAGACGTAATCACAAATAGTCACTATGGTCTGTTCCCGGCGTCTGGTCTCGGTGCCTGTCTCAGCTTTATTCTGGTTTGCTAGCATCATCACTTAGACCATAGATCTGTCATAATAACAGTCATTTCATATTAACTTTGCAAGAGCTAGCAAAAAGGGGGATTGCTGCTTTCCCTGTTTCTGCAGATGGATTGATCAACTTTGGAAAGTTGGAAGGACTGGAAAGTCTTGTCCAGTCGGACAATCACAGACTAGCTGGAGCTAAGCCTCTCTGCTGCATAAAGCAGGGAAAAGCTGAAGGACCTGGTAATCCCCCTCCCGTTAATGTCTGGGCTGCGCAGGTCTTAGACCACGCCAAGAGGTTTCTCTGCACTCATGATAAAATTCACCATGTGGTCACCAGTCCTCTTTATAAATTCCTTTTTTTTAAAATCATCCCATGTCTGCTGAAGTCACATGGTCAGAACAGTGGGATGCTCTGAGTGTCATGAGGTCCAGAATGGAGGGGGGGGGGCTCAAAAATGACTGCTGGCAGAAATGTGGTGGAGTTTGTAATGGAGGCCTGCAGGTGCTAGATTAATCCCATGTGATTAGCGCTGCGTGATTAGCAGCGACAAAATGTGACCGAGCCCCTTTTTTGGTGCTTTTTAATTTCCAAGTGAAGTTGTGGGTGATGTGCTATGCGAGCGTTCATGTTTTTGGTTTCCCCTGGATTCAGAGTCCCATGCCATAATAAGTTTTCATCCCACTCAGATTTGTACTTTTCAACCACACCAGCATTGCTTTTTGTTTCATCAGCACCGAGACACAATCCCCAAGAATGTATTTGGATCTGGAGTGCTTGTGTGTGTGTGTGTGTGGGGGGGGGGGGTTCGAGTGCCGTAATGTGGAAAAGAAATGCCTTTCAGCCCTACTTATCCACCCTCTGTCTCTCAGCACAACCTTAATGCTCATTATAGCTGCCTCGTGTTTGTCTGTTCTTTTATTCTCCTGTAAATTCAGATTTTTTTTTTAACGCCTGTTCGGTTTTTCTTTTCCGTTGAGACTTGTTCCAAGCTTGGAAAGATGTGAAATTCCAGGGACTTGTGCTTCAGCAAAGTAGCACCTATTTACTTAATTGACACATAAAGATCTGAAAGCCTGTTTATCTTTAAATTCAGCATGTTAGTTGCCTTATAATTGTCTGCTCTAGTTCATTTGATTTAAATTGAGTGTGGATAATGACAAGGTTTTCCACTGTGAACTCTGACATCTTTCCATGAAATTTTTTTTTTTTTTTTTTTTTACGTTCTAGGAATTGGGAAGGTGAAGAGCAGAAAGGGAGTGATGAGAGACACGGCCTCCAACGCAGATGCAGACATGTACGCGGATAACGGCGAGCGGCTGTACGACCTCAACCTTCCTGCTCTGGTCAAGTTCAGCTACACAGCGGAGCGCGAGGACGAGCTGTCGCTAGTCAAAGGCACCCGGGTGGTGGTGATGGAGAAGTGCAGCGACGGCTGGTGGCGCGGCAGCTACAGCGGTCGCTCCGGCTGGTTTCCGTCCAACTACGTGACGGAGGATGTGGACGGTACAGCGGGGGGCGGCGGCGGCATGGGCGGCCTCTGTTTGGGAGACCCGGCCGGATCGCTAACAGAGAAGCTGGCGGCCGTAGTGAACAGCACCACGAACGGAAACAGGGTGCTGCACACGGTCCAGGCGCTCTACCCATTCAACTCAGACAACGACGAGGAACTAAACTTTGAGAAGGGTGAAGTGATGGAGGTGGTGGAGAAGCCCGAGAACGACCCGGAGTGGTGGAAATGTCGCAAAGCGGACGGACAGCTGGGCTTGGTGCCTAAAAACTACGTCACTGTGCTGGACTCCAGCTCCCATAAATCCACAGCAGGGCCCGCCGGGCCACCCACACCTGACTGTGACTACATTTCGCCCTCGGGCAGCGGGCGCTTCGCGGGGAAGGAGTGGTACTACGGGAAGGTGACGCGCCATCAGGCGGAAGTGGCGCTCAACCAGAGAGGCATCGAGGGAGACTTCCTCATCCGGGACAGCGAGTCTTCGGTCAGTAGCCTCAGCTGCTCACCTGATCATCTTTGATCGGTTTACAGCTTTTCATGGTGGGATTTAGGCTGAAATATTCACAGTTGGTGATTTATATACCGGTAACTCTGGCTGGTGGGGGCGTTGCGTGGATACCAGTGTTGACCAGCATCGAAAGGAAAAACGCTTTCCTTCCTGTTCTTGTGTGGATGCGTCAGACGTACGGTCAAAGCTTGTTTATTGTTTTAGGACATTTAGTTCTTCCTCTAAGTTGAATTAGTGAATCAGAAGGTCCTGGAACACATGGGGGGGGGGGGGGGGTGGTTAAGAATTCATCATAATTCCACATACTGGCCAGTTCCTACTAGTTAGCTGTTACTTTGAACACGGCTGTCATCATAAATATTTATTTGTCTTTGTCATCAGAGCTTTCACAGTAACAGTGTAAAACCAGCAGAGAGGGGGGGGGGTCTGTAGATTGCTGTTATCATGTTTTTATGAAGCCACATGACAAACTCACTGTAGGTGCATCTGCATGGCCTGAGAATCTCAGAAACGCATCCAAAACAAGTAAACGAGACGTATTTTGAGTAACAGGAAGTGGAGACCACCCCCTAACAAACCGCTTTGTTTCCTTTGCTTTCCGCAGCCACACGACTTCTCCATCTCCCTGAAGGCGCAGAGCAAGAACAAGCATTTCAAAGTTCAACTGAAGGAAAACCTTTACTGCATTGGACAGCGCAAGTTCAACTCCATGGAGGAGCTTGTTGAACACTACAAAAAGGCCCCCATCTTCACCAGTGAGCAGGGAGACAAACTGTACCTGATCAAGGCCCTGGCCGCCTCCTGATCCCCCTTCACCCCACAAACACTCACACACAGGCCCACACAGCAATACATTGTTAGCTGCATCCATATATAATACGCACACACACACACACACACACACACACACACACACACACACACACACACACACACAACCAAATACAGATACAAATATTAAGCCAGAACACACACTAACATATAAACTCCAAGCCTGCTGACTTAACACATCATCAGGACTTAATGCCCGATCTGTGAGCATTCCAAGAGGTATGGGGGGAAAAAAAACACGGAGGTGTGGAAAGAGGAGACAGAAAGACTCCTGAGAGTTGACTACAGATCTCTTGGTCGCCTATTTTAAATTATCCAGATGTGTTAGGTCATAGGCAATGCCATGTATTTTTCACTTTACCTATTAGAGTTGCATTTAGTTTCATCCTTTTTGTTTTTTGTAGATAATATATAATCTTTTTAACTTCTTTTTTTTTTTTTTTCAATGTGATGAGTTTTAACTGCGTCAGAATTCACAACCACCACTTGCAGGAGGCAACGTTCGGACGTTGGGGCCTTGGTTGCAAACTCAGTTTGTTTTTGTCTGTCTTCATCTACTCCTCGCGTTTGTGGACTCCCTAATCCACAACTTCAGCTAACTGCTTCTCACGAATAAAAAAAAACATATAATTAAGTGACCAAAATATATTTATTGATACAGTCAGGATCGCGGATATAGACAGTAGAACATTACAGCCGTTTGCATCGGGATTCCTCTTCTTGTGGGGTGGGGGTCAGAATGGTTGCATCAACTTTTTTTTTTTTTATTTGTACAACACAACTGCTTGTCTTACATATTGCTGTATCCATATCATGTGAATGTTACAGAGCAGACTGTGGGCGTGCAAGGAGGCAAAGAGTTAACATGATGACAGAGCGGCCTATCTCCGTCAGGAGGGCAGGGAGAGTCAGAAATCCTCCCTCGTAGTCTGAAAAATCCCCCCCCTCCCCTGCTAGAATGTGACTGACGGCTGATGCGTCTTCCTATTGTTGCCAAAGAAGACATTTCTCTGGTAATGAGTTGGAGGGGATGGGGGTGAGGGAGGGTGGGGTTATTTGAATGGCAGCAGTGAGGCTTCCAGTGGAAGTCATTGGGGCTGTGAGAGGAACTAGTGCAGGCGGTCCAGTGGATGATGTCACTGGAGGGAATGGAGATGTGGAGGGTCAACCAGGGGTCATGTTATCTGTTCACGTGTTTGCTGGACATCTGCATCAAGAGTTTCCAGGAAGCAGCTAAGTTAAGTTCTGGTAATAGAAAAGTGTTTTAGATGCTTGACGTCTGGGAAGTCCTTCACGATGCACAAGTCACACAGTTTGGGGAAAAAACCCCCCCAAAAAACTAGATTGTTTCTCCAAATGTATGGTGAGTCAAGTTAGGAACAAAATGTTTTCAGCAGAAACACATGGTTCATATTTACAGTGCAGATTTGGGTGTTTGTCGAAAGAAAATAGACCGAGTGGTGCTTGAATGTTTGAAGGGCAACTCGCGCCGGCGCCGACAATCAGAGCTGCAGCGGCGCTGGCAGGGAGCCGTTCCAGCGGCGGACCGAGGGAGATGATGATCTCTATGCATGCGATGATGAGTTCTCCAGCTGTGGTGGGGTGGGGTGGGGGGTGGGGTGCTCACGGAGGAGGAGGAATGGAAAAATGAACCCTAAAAAACAAAAGTAGGATGCAGGGAGGAGACTAGGAGAGGCTGTTCCATCGAACAGAAGATCTGGATCACCGCTCCCCAGATGTACGCGGATGAGGAAATGAACGTATGAACGTGATGCATCATGGCAGAAAAAGGGTTTTTTTTAGATGGGAGTGTTTCAGAAAAGCTTTTAAGGTTTAGTAAGTCAATGCGTGAAAAAGTCTGTCCCGCAAGAATGAGCACAAAACGTGGGCGTGAGCTTCATTCTCCATTCCCCGGCGTAATGAGCTGCAGCTGAATTCTGAGCGGTGAAACAAAATAGCTTTTATTTTAACTGATGACGGGTTAGAATGTCAAGAGCTAATTCTAGACCTGCAGTAGCAGATGAAACATTAATTTAAGTGACATTTTATTTAGCAGTACAAAAACATTCCAGGATTAAAAAGCTTCTGTCAGGACTTGAAAGATCTCGTTTTTGCAACCTGACAGATTTATGAGTTCCATAGTTCAGAATGTGAATCACATGATTTTTAATTTTTTTTTTTTTTTGGTTTATTTTGGGTCCCAAGATTTACTTTTAACCTCAAACCATTTTTCCAAGTCGTATCAGACATTTGTGCCTGTGTTCCCTTTATTTTCGGTTGCCCCACTTCTTTGCTTTGTATTATTAGTCACCAGAAAAGTATTTTGGGTAAAGGAATTTTATTATTTATTACACCCAACCCTGGTTTTTGTATCAGTGCCATTCTTTTGACACTTTATGTGAGACGTGTGTTTGCCTACAGTAGAAATAATGCTATCAGCAGCCCAGTTTGTTGTGAAATTTCCTCCCTGGCTTCCAGTTCTGCAGAAATCTAGCTATTATGCAGCATTACAGTGATAAATGGCAACACAATGCACCCCGGTCTGAAAGATTTAGCTTTGAATGTGCCTTCACAGCTCTCTGTTAGCCAAAGGTCTAGTGTTGTTCTTTTTAATCATTTTGTTCCCACTTCTGTTGTCACCGTCGTGTGTTGTTTAGTTCCAAGATTTGCATGTGCATCAGCTGAGCGACATCCTCGAAGAAAAAGTTGTCTTTATCAACCGTCTTAGGATGAACTTTTTGTTTTTTGCCATGCATAAAATGCCCATTTAGGTGTTTAGTTTCAAGTGGCCTTACCTTTGCTGGTTACAACAAATGGATGCCTACATGTACAGTATAAACTATGAGCTCATGTTTGTTCAGAAACATAACCCCAGGTGTGATGTAATCATGACCTGAATCTCATGTATGAGCACCTCAAGTTAACGGTATCATATTGTTGGTTGTGATGAAACTGTCATGGTCTCCGGAGGGAATAGTTCTTTTCAATGCCTGTATGCATTTCATAACAGTAGTGGAAGACAGTCACTGTTGCAGGTTAGACTCTTAAATATGTAATTTTTTTTTTAAAAAGCCTGCAATGCTTAAATGTTTGACTTGATATTCAAATACTGAAATACATTATCTCCCTACATAGATAGAAATAAACTGGGATCTTTTTTCCATCTTACACCAACAGAGGCCGCATGAGCAGAGCCTTTGAAGCTGTACAGAAATGATTCTGCTTAAAGGACATGAAGTTAATTGTGACAGATATTATCGAGACTTTATATAATCGATTTTCATGTGCAGCTGGAGTTCCTTCACTGCTAAACAAGCCTGAGATGTCAAATCTTTAAAAAAAAAAAAGATGTCTTGATAATATTATGAACAAATGACCCCGTGGTGCTTTTTGTGCTGCTTACATTTCTATAGTGTCCTTTGTTTCATGAAGCTTTTTTTTTTTCTGTACGAGGGAGTGAAGAAAACAGATCTATGCTGTGGAATGATTAAAAAAAAAAAAAAGCAGTGCTGTGAAATTTAATGTCATGCTCTTAATACTGTTTTTACGGAGGGGAGATCATCGTCAGGTGTAATAATGTAGAAGAGTTTATTAGAGTGTTCAAAAAGATTTAATAAACAATGTAAAAACATGTATCTTTGAATGCTGTCAAAGTGAACCTATTTTTCAGTCATTTACTGATTTATGGAATACAAAGTTTATACAGTGCTTAGCAGCTGTAAGAGATGGTCATTCTTTACCTGCCCTTTAGCGTCCTGTTGTAATGTATGATAAATTAGAACAATATCTGATAAACATAATTCAGTGTGGTAGTTCTACATGATGCAGGTGTGCCACCTAGTGGTCTTTTGTATCATTACAGCTACTGTCAACGGGCACGTAAATACTGTATTTTAGTGACTATCTCGAACATTTTTGTGGAAAATATATTGATTGCAATTTTAAAATAAATCATCTCTTCATTCACATTTCATATACAAAACATTTTTCTATCATAGAAGTTGTGTTTAAAATGTGCTCATTAATCTCATCAATCAGGCTCACTGTCAGTAGCATGTAGGACTTCTGGGTGAGCGTGAGACAAAGTGTGCTTGTGCTGCACTTATGTAACTTTAGTGAGTTGAGCCAAATCTCACTAGTCTTACAGTAGCTGACCTTGGGTTGCTCCGGCGTCGCCCCCCCCCGACAGAACAGCAGGAGCTTTATCTAGAACCAACTTTGCTCCCATGCTGTCAGAATACTTGCATCAGTCCAAACCTCAGCAGTGTCACAGAGCAGGAAAAAAATCCAACATAAGAGGATCCTGACGATCTAATTAACCCAAACCACCACAAATCAACCAATGCAGTTTTTACGGCTACGAGTATGTAGCTGCTGTCAAACACATAGTAAATGCCAAGTCTCTTGGAATATACTGTGTATGGACAATTAGATTTTGTCGGACAAAAGGAATGCAACAATCGGTTTTTCTTTAAAAAATCGCTTTTTTTAAGGCTTGATCCGTGTGTGATTGTAAAGGCCCAACAAGACACTGCAGACACCCGTCCTCAAGGTAAGCTCGAGCCACATATTTGAAGACTTCCTGTACCTTTAAGAAGAGAGACAAGAGCAGGAACCACTCCATTAGAAGTAGAGGAAGTCAGTTACGGCGCCAGGCAAATGGGTCATCAGCTGTGTTCTGATCCACCAATAGGGATCGCTCGGGTTGTAGCGCGTGTAAGGACGCTTAGAAGTGATGGCGTCAGTGATGTCATCCAGGACAGGGGTAACTTCCTTCTGCCCGCTGCCACAGTAAGAGCGCATTTGGGACATGAGGTGCTCAAACTTGGCTTTCCCATAATCCTCCTTCACCTGCTTGGGGGCCTCATTCCACAGCTTATTGGCTGTGCTGGCCACAATTTCACGGGACAGGATGCCAGTGGCCAAAATGAAGTTTCCCGGTTCGACTATGGACACCTTCACCCCCCAGGTCTTCATCTCATAGCGAAGGCAATCAGAAAAGGCTTCCACCCCGTATTTGGATATGCAGTAAGACGACCGCATAATGTTTCCCATCCTGGCGTACATGCTGGCCACGTTCACAACACGGCCTGTGGAGACACCAGCAGTAGAAACACGATGAGGCTTTCACACATTCTATGTGGATTTATGTTAGACAAAAATAAATAAACCCAAAAAAACAAACATACATGCTTGTTCCTTTAAGAGTTTTGCAGTTTTACCCTGCTACGTTATTTGACTTGATTTATAAATCACCAGTTAGATTAGATGTCATAAACAGGGTTATTTTCTCACTGCTGACCTTTGGCCCTGCGGATTAAAGGCAAAACGGCTTTGGTGACCCTGATGGTGCCCCACAGGTTGACCTCTGACGTCTGCTTATAGGTGTCCATTGATGTAAATTCTATTTCTCCAAACGTTGACACGCCAGCGTTGTTCACTACAGCCCACAGACCTGAAACACCACCAGCCACAGATTGTCAGAGAAAGAAAGAAATCATTTTTTAAAAAAACAACACACACAAACTCATCATTCCTGCTCCAGACGTATTTACCTCTTTCAGGGTCTGCAAGGTTATCTTTGATAACAGTGACGGCCTGGTTCACCTGCTCATCACTGCAGACGTCCAGCTGGACCACCTTCATCCGATCTGAATGAAAGTCCTCCAGTATCTTTGCACCCTCTCCACCTTTGTCCTGAAAGGGCGACAGTGTGTTTTTACACCAGTGAATATGCTAAGATACAGATCAGTGTAATACGTTTTAACTTTAGAACTGGATTGCTCTGGATTTCCTGAGGCTTTTGCTCATCAATTCAATTGTTTTATTTGTGTAGCGCCAAATCATAACAAAAGGTTATCTCAGGCACTTTCCAAGTAAAGCAGGGAGAGACCTGCTCTTACAAAACCCAACTTGCCCCACGTGTGCAAACATTTCTGCAATGGAGTCAAGAAAAACCTCCCTTTATGAGGCAGAACCCAAGACACATCGGGGGCAGCCATCTGCTTTGACCGCTTGAGTACAACTGCTGATGATGAGAGACGGACAGAGAGCCAACAGGGAGGAGCTCGGTGCATCATGGAAGGTTCCCCTGGCGGTCTAGGACAATGACAGTATACCTTGTAGCTTTATTAAAAAGGGAGTACTCACTAAATGAGTTAATGCATTACCTTAAGCAAACACCCAGCAAACACTTGGAACTCCAGTTTGTGCAGATGTTTAGCGAGGGCATGACCAAAACCACTGTCACAGCCGGTGATGAACACGGCTCTCCCCTTCACCTGAAATGAAGAAATTTCAGATGACAAAAAAAAAAAGTTTTATCTGCAGTAAATGATATGTGTTTTCGTTCCACAAATGCCTCTAATTTTGGAGGCAGAAGTATACAATGCTGACACATTTTCTTAGATTGATCCAAATTCCAATTTTAATCTGCACAGTTCACTAATGATAACCCGGGAAAGTCCATTAGTATAATTAGTAATTACCGATGTCATATTTAATTCCAAACAATAAACTCTGGTCTGCAAACCATTCACGATATTTCGGTTTATTGCAATATTTCTAAACAATTAAAACAACAATATTAACAGTAACTTCTCTGTTATACCTGCATGGCTGGGGTCATTACAATTTTCTATAATTTGTTGTTAGCATATATGTAAGCTTCAAGGGGACTCGTTATTTTCAGTGCTGCAAATAAGGCAACAGTCCAAAAGTACAGTCCGAACAGCACTATATTATTACCTCAACTGACCCCCGAGGAATTCGAGGCGTCGCAACATACAGCACAAAAAGTAAGTAAAGCGTAACTATGCATTCGGTGACACTCGTCTCCGGTAGTCCCACCAGCCTCGTCAGAGCGTTCAGCAGAGCTGGGAGCCCTAACCCCAGCACGGCTGTCAGCAGCACCGAAAACGACACCAGCAGCGCCGCTCGGAACACGGAGAGCGTGGCCATCTTGTCGGAATGATGCGTTTACGTTCCTGCCGTGGCAGTCTTAAGCAACCACCGCTGGGTCAGGACACGCCCCCTCGGCCTCATCAACAGGCGAGCCTCAAGGCTGCGTTCAAGTCACGGATGGAAATGGGTTTTCTGCGGGATTTCACATCCGGGTATTTTTTTTTGTAGTTTTTTTTTGCGGTTGAAACTAAATCTTGTTGGAGTAATAACTCATCTATAAGTTGCACTGGCAATGGCGGTATGCTGTGTTTTGTCTGTAAAGAATTAGACTTTGAAGTGTTTATTTACAATTACTCAAGCGTTAATCAACGCAAGAGTAATTTCCTATCAGATGCTACAGATTTGTGACACCACACCTACAAACAATGGCATTTCAAAACTAAAGCCGCAAAGTTTAAAAAAATTTTTTATTTCTCTACCTCTATTTAAAACAATGAAAATTGGAAGACTCCCTCATAAATGTGACATTTTGTCACTTTTTTAAATTTCTTTAGAACTTTATCTTGGGCGCCCTCTACCGACGTGGAAGTAAAACAGCTGACTATCATTCTATGACTATGACTTCCATCCTCGTGGAATATTTCTCCAAAATTTGGAGGATAGTAAATACAATGATGTTAATCCTTCTTAGACCGGATTAAAATGGATTTGTAGGCATTTTATGTGGCATTTTCATGTTTTATCCGTGTTCCTGTTTCTCAGTCCAAAATAATATGCAATAAAAAGTAAATTGATATCTTGAAAAAACAAACACCAGAGCTCGTGAAAAACTTTAAATTGTGTTTAATATTTCCAAATGATTTTGTGATACAGCCAACATCCTCATCAACAAATACACAAGACTGTATTAAAAATGTATTCTTCTATTGAGAAACTGCGAGCCAAGAGCAGATAGGACTGTGGCAATAGGCAGCAAGACACAAGGCACTGAGGACGTAGTGTGTGTATGGATCAATGACCATAACTTTAGAAACGCTGTAAACATGTTTTATCTGTTAAACAAAGCTCGTTTCAATGTAAAAGCATGATCAATGACCGTTGAGAAAATATCTTAATACTCTGAAGATTAGTAAGTGACTGGATAGTAAAAAAAAAAAAAAAAAAAAAAGGTAACAAAATGAAAATTCATGCAAGTAGAAGCAAAAAGACACAAAAAGGCCAAGTTCTTTTGTAAGCATCTTTTTCCACAGACAGCAACAACATGAAAAAGAACAAGAAATGAAAGTACCCTCAAGAAAATGAATTTATACCATTACAAATCTTCACAGTGTGAACGGGTATACCGATTGAGTCTTGCATAGGCAGTCGTTCATATTTAAATTTTTATTTCCTCATTGGCATCATCTTTGGAGTGTGGAGGGTGTAGCGCTGGTGGAGGGGCAGACAACTCATTTGTACTTGAGAAACAGGCAAAAAGTTAAACTGAAACCTGTTCTACAGCGTGTTTGTGAGAATCGTGGCGAGCTCTGTCAATCTTCAAGATTGCTATGCCTTCATTTGAGAAAACTGTCAAGCTTTCTCTTGATATTGTCAAATGAGTCCGTTCCCATGTAGTCTGCCTGACCTTGCTCCCATTTCTGCTTCCGCTCTTCCGAGGACAGCTGGGGTTCGAGTGCTTGTGCATATGAAGCAGCAACCTCCTCCTGGGCAGAAAACAAAATAACACACCAAATCAAACAGGATAAAAGGCAGTTGTCAAATACATATGGCGTAGAACATATCCTTTACAATCATTGCTTTCGGAAAGCACTGAACTTGCCATACATAGCATTTGAAAATTAATAGCCCGCAGGCAAACAAGCAAAAGCTCTGATTTTAGAGGAACACAGTACTAGCATTAAAGGCCCAGTGTTTAAGATTCAGACACATTTGTGGGAAGAAACAGAAGACTTATCAGGAGTGTACTTAAGAGGCACGCGTGGTCAGAATTAATGATGTACGACATGTCTTTGAAAGAGAAGCATGTTTGCGCCGTTGAAAAGAACAGGACAGGATTCTGATATGTTGATTCGCCACAACCTACTGTAACCCAGAACCTCCAGGAAAGACCTTTGACGACAGTCAATGCAAGGAAGTGGTCAGACGAATAGCGTTCAGCTGTTTGGAATCGGAAACCACAACGCTAGATGTCGGTAAATCCTACACACTGGACCTTAGCAACAACTGCCAGAAAACTATCACTTGGAAAGCCCAACAACAATACAACGCCATACCTTTCCACTTTCAAAAGTCATTATGTCACTGTACTGGAACTTAATCAGATGAATAGAAAGAGAAAAGAAGTACATCATACAGAATCAATGTAATGCAACATGTCTGCAGCAACTTTTATTACAAATAAAAAGATAAATGATGTTGGTTAGACTGCTAAAAGAAATCAAACCAACTTTTGGTAAATTAAATTTATTTATTCTTCTACCCATTTTCTGACTGAACAGAATGACGCAGACAGACGTCAGGGTAGGACAGCAGGTGCAAATAAAGCTTCAGCTCACCTCCACACATCCGGAGTCGAAAGGCTGGTCGACATATTGCTCCTGCAGCATTGGCACCACAGCGCTGGAGTACAGCGTCCACCAGTCCAGGAGGAAGGTGTGATGTGCGGTGGCCTCCTGCCCTGAGAGCTGCTTGGTTCTGGGGTCAAACGTGTAACTCCAGGGCTTGGTCTGCCCAAGGAAATGGACCACCTTCGCATTGCTGCCATAACTGAAAGGAGAAACACAGCTTATTATAAGAATTACATCCCCATTGTGGACACTTGAGAGCAGTGAAGTTAAGGGTATTGTGTTTCACTGATTTATTTATTTGTACTGTGTGAATGTTAAAAACCTTTACATTTAGAAAAAAAAAAAAAGTGTTGTTCTGGTTCTAGGCAGAAAAACCACAAAGCAGTCACCCCTTTTGATAAACAGTTCCTAAAGCATGTCCTGTAAGCACTGACACTCATGGTGCAAACAGCTGTTTACTTGAGGGTTTGTTTAAAATGGAAAGATTGTGAAAAGTTTTCCAATAAGATGATACCTAAGAGTATTCACACTCTTTTATTGTTAATGCAGAAAGTCATGTTCACTTTGTGACGTTACTCGGGAGCTAATTTGTGCCCCTTTCAAAAAAACGAGACTCATTTGAAAAGAGCGCTTCCATTTACGTTGTTGGTAGCTCCAGCTTCGTTATTTTTGACTCCCTTCTTTTCAATAGGGGCATGGGGGCACAGTGGTAGCACTGTTAAATTAGGCCCTGGGGGATTGTCTTATAGTGTTTGTTAAACAGCTGAAGCATTAATACGACTGACATCTACTGACAAGCAAGCGCATGTTTATCACCTGCGTCATTTGCTTGCCAGAAAATAGCAAACATAAGAGCTTGTTGATGAAGTTTGTTTCTATGGAGGAGCCATTTGGACGCAGAAGGGAATTAGGGATGGATGTGTGAGGGGGGGTGGTGGTGGTTGAGAGAGCACTGCACAAAGACCAGTCCGGGATGTGAATATAAAAGGTCTTAAAATAAACAGTTCTATTTCTGGGTTTGGTTTCAGCTGTTGGGAGCTCACTCAGCGATGAGGCCCGTTGGGGGGGATCGTCTACCCAGCTGGAATCTTCTCATCTTGTTCGTAACCCAATGTCATGTCGCAATATGAATACACACATGTGATTCAGTATCGGCTTACACCTTGGCTCTACAGTCACGTAAGCCCCGAGTATCATGGACCGCTACGCTACAATATCATGTGAAAATATACGCTGTAGGAGCATTAAGTGTGGAAACACACCAAAAAGTGGGTCTTAACTCTGACGTCTCAAATACGTGGCCGATGACGGACGCTTACTGCTTGAATGCTGGAAGGTAAGTGTAGACGGCGATGCTGCTGAGGTTGTAGATGAAGGGGAGGTGTTTGGATATGTCAGCTGTCGCCCAGTCACTGAAGTAACCATTCAACACTCCCTGATCGCCTCCTGCACAAGAGAGGAGAAACAAAAATCAATGATGCATCACTAACATGCTGTATCTTTCAGGAATCATCAGTATAAACCCTCAGGTAAACGGGATTAGAGAGTATCCACTCAAATTATTTTACAGTTCAAATCCTGCAACATATTTATAGAATTATATTATTACAGAATCCAATACAAGCCATAACAAAGACTAGTTATAAATTGAAAGAATACTTAAAATCAATGTCAGAATGGAGGTTTGAAACAATTTGTCTAATGCATTTGTTTTAGCAGCACGAACAAGCTATGAAACATCCACTCTGGTGGCACAACCTTCAATTGATGGAACAAATCACACCCTAAAAAAAGGCTTTTGACAGGTTTAGGGCATGACGAGCTTTCTTGAAAAAAGGACAAGCTGAGTGAGTGCAGTGAAATGATCCGCCCGTCTGACGGACAGATTAATTCATCTTTCTGCTTCACGATTAATCAGCAATTTGCTGAGCTCAGTATACTGCTGACCCGCACATTCTGAGCATGGACCATTAGTTCCTTTCCAAACTGCTAAGGTTATTTCTAAAAACTAGTTTCTGCACATTTATGACATTTAAGAAACCATCCTGTGCAGGACATGTTTGTCACACGCAAGTTGACGTGGGAATCCCTCCTCTTCACTGATGGCAAAATATCAAAGATCAGTGGGGTGTTGAAAGGGGGTACGCATGTATACGTGACAAAGATAGGTCGAGTTCTTTCGGCTTATCCACGGCAGCGAGGAGAGGATTTATCAGTCTTATACTTGACAAAGATTGATTGCCTGCCGTTAGCTCAATATTGGAGGTCAGTGAGCTAAGTACAAAGTCAAACTCTGCTCAGCAACATGAGACGCCCTTCAAAAAGCTGCAGCTCCATAGCCTGTTAAGCGGTGGAAATGCTGACTTCTCCATGGCAAGATTACAACCTTCAAACTGTCAAAGGTGACGTAAACTTGACAAGTAGATTCCTCCATTCAAGTAAAGATATGTAATGCGTTTTATAAATAATGCAAGAACACACGAAACTGGTAATATAAGATCTAAAAGAAACGATGGTTTGATGAGTTTCTTTGAGTTGTTGTAAAATCAGCTTGCGGGAATGGGCATCTTCTAGTTGTGGGTTGTTCACACACATTATCAAAACGCATGTGAACGTTTACTTGCACTGTTAGCTCACAATGTTTGTACAAATGTTGATTCTGTGTCATAAATATGGCAACCAGATCTGATGTAGACTGAGAGCGTGGAAAGATTCATATTTGATGTTAATTATTTCAGTTTGACCTGGTTGACGTGTCATTAAAAAACTGTTTAGACTGGATTAGTTCAAGAAAATTGCATTTAATATATTTGTTTTAAATAATTGGGTAATCATTTAAAATACGCGAGTTGGTGTCATGAAGGGAAAAATGTTTTCTCTCTGGGTTGATGATTTGAACTTACTGGTTTCACAGGTTTAAAGATCAGATCGGAGTCACATTGGTCTTTGGGGTTCAACCGGAAAGCTGCAAAAGCACCAACTCTTACTCAGTTTGGCCAATTTAGAATTGGGGCATTGTCATGGCAGTGGCTTACATAAACACAGCTGGGGATGTGGGGATGAATTTAGTGTAAAGTGGGTCAGTTAAGCTTCGAGTCTGCAACCAGATCCGAACTGAGCCTTTAATAAGACCTTTTTATGACTGGCTTGATGACCGTTAAACTTCTTCATCTGGCTGCAGTCAGTCCCTGCACAAATCTTACACAGAACATTCACATGGAGCTTCGAAAAGTTTGTGAAACTGCTTTTGCAGTATAAAATAACATCTGCCATTTATCCAAACCCACATGCTCCAACTCAAGGTTTTAAACTTCGTATGGGTCAGAGGATCTTCATTTTGAGGGGATAAGCAGACCTCAGCAAGAATGTCCACCCTGCTCTGCCAGTTTGTGTTGGCAGCAGACACGAATGGAGCCACAGATTGAGAGATAACACCTCCATGTTGAGCCACAGAAATGTTCCTGTCATCTTCCTTCAACTATTTTTCAATACTAGCCCTGAACAGCAGAGACGGAGCTTCGTGCCTGCTTACAGGAGAAGGAAACAAAATGCTAAAGGTCAAAGCAAAGCCACCTCATGTCTCTGCACACACGAAAAAGCCATCCATGGCAATAAATAAGGCAGATTTATTCATATGTATGCCATTGTGTATACAGATTGAGACGTCACGGTGAAATACTGGATAAAACTATGCACAGACAGACATGAAAGAAGAAGTGTTTCCTGGAAAAATGAACGAGACAACAGTGTCTTTTGTCCGTGGTTGTGATGGAAACAATTCCGCCTACAGACATTTGTAGCAGCCAGAAAGAGTCGGCACTTGAAAGCATTGGCAACTATTAAGTGAACTAATTGGTTTTTCCAACGAAGCCTCCCTGGGTGGAATCTCTTTCACAGCATCACAAGAGAAAAATAGCTCGTCGTTTAAATGTTTTTTTAAAAAAAAGTTCACAAATGTTAACAAAGACTAGGTCAGGCTCGTCTGAGATCTACCATGATGACGCTTCCTGTTTTGTTGGTCAGAAAATAGTTTCCTTTGTTAAGAAACATTTTGAGGTCACAGCACTCAGAGCACACAATGAGTTTGATTAGTGCTCAGCTGGTATACAGGCAGGGGGGGGGCTGTGGATGATTCTAGGTTAGCACAGATATATCATGAACAAGAAGTCACTGCAGAACTCTTGAATCACTACCAAATAATCTCAACTCAAGATCAACTTTAAAGATTTGTTTCATCCATCATGTCAGATCAGCTGGAATGGAGTCATCTTAAACATAAACTTTTGAAATTAGTCATGTGATCAAGACGCCGTTTCATTTTTGAAATACTACTGGTCTGTCAAAAACATAACCCTGACAAAACCTGGCTTACCTCTGCATACAAAATTATGTCTGTCTATCAGGAGGTTCATGACTTCACAGGTATCCATGAAAATGTGAAGGTTAGGACACTTGGCTGAGAAGAATTCATTATTTCCAGAAGATCCAGGAACTTCTTCACCATTTTCATCTTCTGCCATCATGTTCGTCAATTACGTTTACAAGGAACCAGTGAATCCTGGAGTCCCTTCAGGTCAAAGGGTGGATCCAGGATCAGGATCCAATCATTCAGATACAAATATGCAAAAATCTGCATTTATTTAGACACTGGTTTCAAGGATGAGAACAAGTTATTAAATTCTTGGCTAGAGCCCGCCCAACGGAAAAGGAAATGCTGATGTTGTCGGGACAGCTGTTTTTCTTGTGACACAGCATGATGGATGGTTTTTATAAATGTGTTTACGTGGTGAAAGAATGCAGGTGTTGGCTATATAAAAGGCATGAACATGCAAAAGTTAAGAAGGGACAACCTTTGTAATGTTTAAGAAACGCTGTGACTTTGTAGACAGAACCAAGGCGCCCTACATTGGAGCAATCTGATTTGAGCTGTTCAGTAAACTTGAACTAACAACTACGACCAGAATTCATTTACATGACGCCCCACGAAGCAGATTTGTTGAATGTCAACTGGTGTTCTGAGCAGAAGAGGGCCTCTGAAATTTAACCTTCACTTGACCACAGCAAGCCCCTGAGAATAACTCAGCATAGCTAGACCGTCTGACAGGAAGGGCCTTGTGTCGAGGCACCGGGCCTGATAGAGGCCTTACTTGGAGAAAAAGGCAAACAAGTTTGGTTTAACGTCACGTTACCCAGAAGTCAGTGTGACTCAGAGCTGGTCGGAGCCAAAATGTTTGAGCCCGACTAAAAAACATGATCATAAGATTCATCCATAAACTGAGATTGATGACAAAGTATGGATGTATTATGAAAAAGTATATTTCTGTATATTATGCCATACCTTCACTAAACCATTGTATCTGCAAATATAAAATACGTGGAGATCAGCAATACCCTCACATGTCGAACAGTCTCAGTCTATATAAAAACAGAAAAATGCAGATTCACCCTAAAACCAGAAGGTCATCAGGCGTCATTTTTGTCTCACCATCGAAGCTGCCGTGCTCTGTGCAGTAATGAAGCAGTTGCTTGAAGGTCTGCACAGAGGGACGAAACACAAACACACCGGTGTTGAAGCAGTCGGGCCAGCCTGGATCAGGAGCGGCAGACAACTCTTCCCTGTCGAACAGGTCGTCTATATTTGAAAGCACCTTAAGATACAGACAGAAATAAAACACAAGCATGTTCACACACACATACACACATGGAGGTATCCTGAATCTTGCTAAAAAAACAAAAAACAAAACAAACTCAGACCTACCAGTGTGTCTGCATCCATGAAAACACATTTACTGTAATTTGTGAGATTCCAGCAATGAAGTTTGGTGAAGGTGACTCCAAGGTCTGGCCTCTTCATCATGGCCAAGTGTGCCGTGTCGCCGCTGTCCAGCACGTCTACCACCCTCACCTCGTCGAAGATTTTCATCAGCACAGACCTGAGGATTCCCAACAGAACAACATCGATATTCCAGATGGAAAGCAAGGCAAAGAGATACTGGTTGGAGTTAGAAGCAATCTTACCGGCAAGGTTGTGACACTTGTGAGCAAATTAGTACCACAAGTTTCCTGGTTGTGTTGTGGTTGCGGAGGGACTTGCCCAAAACCATGGCTCCACGGGCGTACTTATCAGTAGTGGCCAACGTCACAAAAGCCTGGTCTGCAGATGAAAAGGGGAGAAAAAAACAACCCATTTTGTATTTGAAAAATAAAGATTTTAACAACAGACCTTTGTACAGGATCCTTTACTGAAGCTCTCATCTCATCTCATGCAAGACATATGTGCCGTTTTACGATTGCCTTACTTTGTCAATCATACTTTTGGGCTTTGGTTTTTCTACTTGCTGACATCCCACATTTTCCCAAAATAACTTGTCAAAATCTGGGGACAACGTGCAATAAGCAAGTCAAGTCATGCCAGTATTTACCACTGAGTGCAAAGTGGCGAGCTTGAGTCTGTCAGACGGGTATTACTTGACTGTCTGACAACATAACCGTGCTGCAGAAGTCTTGACAATAAGCCCCGTCTCTCATGTTTGACAAGTTACGAGGAAAAAACAGCATAAAATCAGTAGCTTTTACTCCGTTCAGGAAATTGAAGTACTTCTCTGTGGCTCGTTTGGTCTCTAATCTAAGTGTCGAGTTCATGTTACAATCTGCTTAAACCCAACTATAATTTCAAATAGTCAAAAAAATCTATTGACATTCCACCAGTAATATGATGATTTCTAATTTGTGTCAAAAGAAAGATTTAGGTAATTTTATGTGCAGTGCGGTGACTATTAAATCAACTCCTCTGACGCTTGGAGGGAAAAAAATTTGTCACTACCTGCAAAGTCATGTTTCGGGACAACGACTCGCTTTGAGAGGACATATTATTTTGAGACGATGAAGTCGGTACGGCTGTTGGAGGGACGACGGCATGTACAAAAGGCTTCTGTAATTTCGAGCCAGTCATGATGCAGGATTGCCCATCGGGGTGCCAGGAGACTTGTTCCGTCTCACAGGCCGTAAACACCACCACACCCCCTTCCTCTCCCTTTCAATTGGTGCAACCAAGTAACCCAGCATTGAAAAACTTCATGAACAAGGCGGCACTAAGAGCACAAACTTCTGCCAAAGCATCTCAGTTTCCACATAATATCATCGCTCCTAAAGAAATAGTCCCATGATCGTTTGATTCTCATGACTCCTATAATTTGGCATCACATCAGTATCTTTAAATCGATCTTTAATTTGAACTCAGTAACTTATGGATATTTGTCAAACATGATTTCTAACTGAATCTGCAGTTAAATCCCCCATTTGAACTTGGCTGCAAGTCAGCCTCGATCAAATCTTACAATAGGAATTCATTCATGAGCATTATACATTTAAAACATTCTGCTCACCTGAGCCACAGTATGAACCCATAAGTGGATGTCTTGATGCAATTTCTGCACAACATCCATTAAGCAATCATTAAGCAATAACCTTGCAACTTCCTCCATCTCATAAAGCTTAAGCATCCTTTAAAAGCAACAAAATGATGGTAAGGTTAACCTCAATTTAATTATTTCCTACCCCCCCCCCCCCAAAAAAAAACTTTTTTGAGTAGTCCTGCTAAACAGACAAATCAATGCATGTAAAAAAAACAACAACAACCTTGTTGGAGTCAATAAAGTTAAAAGAAAAAACACAGGTAGCGTTAAAACACATCAGACTGCTGCACATATAGGATTGAACCATTATAAGTAAGTGCTGCATATCGCTTCCAAAAAATAAGCCCTGGTGGCCTTTATAGCGCTTCTACTTAATATTATTTGTCATTTAATTCCGTATAAAATTTTTATTAGAATATGACCAGAGTTTTTTTTTTTTTTTTTTAAATTTTAAACAACTTTAAGGGTCTGTAGAATTACTGGAGAAATGGTATGACCCAAACATTAACAGGAGCCACCGTATCCCGTCATACATGTTGAACCAGACACGTCCACACCCGTCATGTAGATAAGAACACGCAGGTAGCGACACGGTGTACTTTCTGCTACATTTATTACAACTTTATCACTTTGACGCCATCTTCACACAAGCGCACCGTTACGCCCTAAAACGCCACAGATTCCGGCGGACTGTTGACTTCCAAAAAAAACTTTCGTTTTAGCTTGGACTTCAGCCAAAACGCGTCGCAAACGACTCGAGAAAGTCGCGGTTTTGAAGATGTTCCGGTGTCACCATACCTGCCATGACTGAGGAGAGAGCCGGAGCTACGGTGTAGCCGGGAGGCGGCGGCGGCGGCTTTGCCTGGAGAAAAGGACAGACTGAAATATACAGAGTGGATTTATACCATCGTGACAGTGGTCAGACCCCTCGTCACGTGACTGGCTCCACACACCCACCTGCTCCAAACACGAGCCTCTTCACGCACACGCCCCCTCCCACGGCAGGTCAAGGAGTTCAACTAGTGATTCGACTAAATTTAAAGGTTTTTTTTTGTTTGTTTTTTGTTTGTTTTTTCAGGCAAAAGTGGTGCGTTTTGTTACATTATACGAAACGGTTTATCTCAAGGGGATTAAATGGAAAAAATAAAAATAGGAGACATAATTTTACATTCAAAAACATCACAGCAGCTTTGGCCATTCGAACAACCGCCTGTAGGCGCTATTTATTTATTTAATTATTTTTTTTACCTGTGATGACGATGGGATGTCGATGGTGATGCTGTAATAATGTTCTGTAATCAGAACAAGGTGTTCTATAATATACAGCTGGTGTTTTGTCGCCATCTTGCGGCGAAAACGTAAAATGACAGTAGAGTGATAAGAATAACGTGCAGTTGGGGAGGTCCTTCTCCCCCCACCCCCCAGTCCTTTTGTACTGTGTTATACAACAGAGAATTATTTTTAGTGGTCTCTGCAGAGCTATTTTGAGATCGTGAGGAACAGAAACGCTTTTGGGGATGGTGGAACATTAGAGGGAGGGGGATCTGCCTATTGCCTATTTATCCAATATGTTTATTTGAGAAACAATATTTATTAATGAAAAAAATACACAAATATAAAGATTTTTTTTTTTTTAAATGTGGTATATAATACAGACACTCTAATTTACAAATTCTTTTGATGAAATATTTCTCAGACCTGCTTCTGAAATGTAAAACCATGCAGATAAGATTTCCCGCTGATCCTTGGCTCCTTTATTTTCTCCACTTGGGCAGATGCTTGTCTGAGTGGAGACGCTGCCAAAGAGTGCTCTGCGGTTGCTACGTACTGCGCTGCTGGCCTAAAATCCTTAACAGACTGGTACCCCCACCCTACCAGCCTCCATCACTGGAGCAGTGCCAGCTCAAAAAGGGGGCTCTCCAGGGTTCAAAGGGGGGGATGATACAGTAAATTAGTGCTTGCTTTTGTTTTCTTGAAGGCTTTCTTTTTTTTTTTGATTGAGAAGCATTGTCTAGGTTTAACAGACTGAACCGTTCAAACCAACCTCGTGGAGGAAGATTATAAATTCATTACCTCACTATTATTTCATGAACCATGATGGCAGCAGAGAAGCCTTGTAGCCTATGAGGGGCCGCAAAGTGTGAGCATTATTTCATTCACCACACATCAGTGTTTTATTCTATATTCTCACGGATGACGAAGATGCTGCGTTGTCATACACACAAAGAATTTATTCGGCATACGAGGATGGATCATTGATTTTATTGTTTTGTACTCATCTTGACATTCTGTCACACGCAGCGAGGAAACATGGCGGGTGGTGCACGTATCCATGGATACAGGCTGGAGATTGGAGGGGCTGGGGGCTGGTACAGAGGAGCTGAGTTGGCAGGGGTCCTGGCAGTTCCACTCTTTAATAGAGGTTCTTCTGCACGTAGGAGGCAATGTACTTGACGGCCAGCATAGTCTCCTCACATGTGGGCTTGATCTGAGACTCGGGTAGCAGGAAGCCGTAACGACCAGTGTCACGCAATTCGAAGGTGTAGGAATACTTCACTCCCAGGTCGTAGGCCCAATCATCGGAGCCTCCAGCAGCAGGGTCTGAGGACAGATAAGGAGAGGGAGGTTATTCAGGATTGGATATGTTGATGATTTGAGGCAGCTTGAATCTGTTTTCATATAAAGATTACGCCTGAAAATCCTTTGTGTGGTAGGAATACTTTTATTTGCACGAGAGTCTCTTGCCCTTTTGTTCCCTCTGTGGGTCTCTACTCTCAAATCATCCCGAGCATGAGTCACATTATTATAAGTGGAGCATACACTATCAATATACTCATTCCCTATGGAGACAAATACACTTACAAATGGTTGTAGCACCAGGACCACTGGTGTAACGGGTACCATACAGACTGCGCAGAGCAGCGGAGGCTCCCTCAGCAACCTTCAGCTGCAAGACAAAGAAAAACAATTCCATTACATGTTGTGCAAAGCCAAAGTTCAGTATCTGCAAAAATACTACAGCTTTTTGTGTTTTTATTTAAAAGTTAGTATAAAAAATATGCACATATTTTGCCCAGGAGCTTTTATCATTCGCTGCTCATGTTCAAACAAAAAAAAAAATTTTTTTTTACTGATATTACAAACAACTGTTAAAAAAGCCTCTGACAGGAAATGAAATCTCCAGTGTAATCCACAAACAGGAAATTATATTTCTGGGAGGAAAGATGATTTAAGATAGATTCGCTGATTTATTTTGTTCTGTAAAGTGTCAGAAGAGATTTTAAATTATAAGTGAGTAAAAGTGAGGCAGAGACGTGTGATTTGCCTCGGTTAGTGCGAGAGCTGAAGCAGGGGTGTGAGTGTTAACTGTGTAGCACTCGGACACCCCAGTGAGACGCAAAAGAGCCTCGAGAAACAGGCGAAGGAGAAAGGAGTAAATGATTTGCAGCAGTTAAGTTTGTCCTTTAGATAAGAGTCATTATGGGACTTGGGTGAGTTCTTGCTTAAGCTTTTGGAAACACCTTTGGAGATGTCATAATTGGCTTCTATTACATTTTTTGTACATCAGACCATTTTTTTGTAGTTTTGATTTGCTGCTTGCCTTTAACTTAAGGCATTTCATTTTATACAGCTCACATCTGGTGATCTCTGGGGGTAGAAGTAGCTCAGTCCACTAAGGTCTTGGGCTGGGGGACCCGAGGGTTCAAGGCCTATGTGGACCAAACGTTTGGAGTGTGAACTGGCAATGGAGAGTTGCCAGGTCATCTCCTGAGCAGTGCTGACTTGCCCTTGAGCAAGGCACACCAAGAAGGAGCTGCCCGCAGCTTTACCTCTCACTTAGGGAAAAAATTATTTCCCCAAGGGGAATATTAAAGTAACCTTCTTCTTCATCTAAATTTAATGTAGATGTACCAAAACACATTTTTGACTAATTGTATATGAAAATCAGCTGTCACTGTAATCTATAAAATGAGACTCCGACATTTATATGATCGTTCAATGATGAATCAAATTGATTCAAATTTAAAATATCTATGTATGTTTTATATATTAGGGTCAGGGTTAGTTGCTCTACACACTGCCGTGACAAACAATTATGAAGCCACTGTGACTGACAATGTTAGCTAATGAAGTCACTGTCTTTTCCCAGCTGTATGGACAGTACTCATATTTATAGACCACACTAATGTCTCACCAGCTCACTGTGGTCAGCAGCCAACTCGTAGGTGTAGGAGTAGGGGAACAGAAGCAGCTGTGAGTAGGAGTGGATGGTGAGGTAGGCCTTGATGATGGATTTGTTTCTGCGGATGAAGTCGACAACATTCTTGACTTCGATCTCAGACTCGGGGCTGTACCCACAGAAGGTGTCACTGCAGGGGTTGCTGGAGGCTCCGAGGGCTGCAAGGACAAATGTGTTCTAAAAAACAAGGGCTGCTTCAAGTACATCTTCACTCTTCTCTTACATCATCGACTGACGAGTACAAAGCAACCCAAGAGCCTTTAAGTTGTCGAAAATAATCACAGTGATGTCACAGGAATGACATCAGGGTGACATCTGTCTCAAATCAAAACTGCAAGTTAAGAAAAAGAGATTGCCGTCCAAACTAGAAGTGTGGAGTTTGAAACATCCAACTGTTTGCTAGTTGAATTGAATGTTCTGCCAAGTTGCATTTTGGGAAATGTGTGACTCATATTTGGCACTAAAGGTCAGGATATCTTTGCCTCTGCTGCACAGATTCTGAGGACCATAGTTAAGATATAAACCGTCCTTCACTTACTGCACCAGCCAGCGTCAAAGTTCCTGTTGGGATCGGCTCCAATGCAGCTGGATCCAGATTTCCTGGAGCGAGTTTTCCTCCACATCCTGGACTGAAGTCCCCATAATGGACAAAATAAACATGTCAGACATTCAATAAACATATCACTATGTTCTGCAACATCGCCAGAACAGCATGCCTCCAACAGAGTCAGACAATGTACTCTGGCTTGAAGATGTAGCGTACACTCTTATGGGAGTAGTCATAGCCGTCGATGTTGAAGACAGGCAGGACGAAGACATCCATCTGGTCCAGCAGGCTGGTCATCTGATGGTCACTGCCATAGGTGGACAGAGCCTGAAGAAGAAGAGAAAAACATTATGTGCTATAATCAGTGTCTTTATCAGTGTCTTTGTCTTTAATCAAGTCTTTATGTAAATGTTTGCCATGGCTGTCCAGGCATCTTTCTTACCTCCTTGACAAACCACTGGCAGAAAGCAGGAGAGATCCACTCTCTGGCATGGATACCGCAATCCAGGAAGATAGCAGGTTTAGAGGAGCTGGACTTCGCACCGATCTGCAATTGTCAGCAGTAATCACAAGATATTGGTTAGATGTAGAAAAAAAAAAAAAAAATATATATATATATATATATATATATATGCTCGCAACATTATTCAAATCAAGAAGCAAAAAATACTACCTTGAGAAGGGTCATGGGGCGTCCCTCGTAAGTGTTTCCAATCACCTGTTTGCTGATCAGTTTTGTGTTGGAAGAGGAAATAGAATGAATCCAAGAGTAGATCTAAAATTAAAGAACACATAATACGTCACACATGTTTATATACAATATTGTGCGTGTATGTTTGTGTGTGTGGGTGTGTACACAACGCTTACTTTGTCCCAGCTGTTGTACTTGGTGTAGCTGTGGGCTCTAGGAGATGGCTCATTGTCAACCTCGGCGTCAACAGCAGCCTGAACATCCTCAATGAGGACTCTGAGAGAGACTCAGTATTAAAACAAGATACAGTATTTTCCGCATGATAAGGCGCACTGGACTATAAAGCGCACCTTCAACAAATGGCATATTTTAAAACCTTTTCATATATAAGGTGTACTGAATTATAAGGTGCACTGTCAGTTTTTGAGAAAATGAAAGGCTTTTAGGTGTGCCTTATAGTGCGGAAAATACTGTAAGCATATTACCGTAGACGACTACTGCTTAAAATGTTGACAGTATAAATCTAAAAAAGAATTCTGCTGCTTTACTCGTAGTCTATGTCACTCTGCTGCAGGATGGTGTACACCATGTCGAGGTACACGGCGGGGACACGGATGTCCACATCGATGTCAATGGTCACCGTCTCAGCGCTGTCAGGGCTCCAGAAATCCACCTGCAGATGGCGCCAGAGTCAAACACATGAACAGTCGAGATGGTTTCTGATCAGATATTATCAACTTACTCAAACCAAGAGCCACTAAATATGGCTGAATTTATGTAAATATTTAAGAAGATATGAATTTATTATTAGGGGGACTCATAAATTGATGAATGAATTTCCCCCCCCACCATTAGTAGACCAATCAAATCCTTGCAGTGAATGAGACAAAAAATATATATATGAGAGAATGCACCAGGGTACCTCAATGCTCTTAGCCAGGTCCTTAATGAGGGTTACATGCTCATCAAGAACAGGCTTCAGTCGGAAGACTTTTTCTCTGGAGAAGGAAAAATGAGAGGAATCATAAGGACAGTAGGTCCACCTTCCTGTTACAGAGTAAAAAAGATTTACCCCTCAAAGCGAGCGACGTCAGCCACGGCCACGGCCACCAATCCCAAAAGCAGGAGGACCCTCATGTTGGAAGTGAGGCTGATCCCACAGCTCGACAGCCCTTATAACCCCAGTCTGCTGCCCCTCCACCAGCCCCCATATGTGATCCAGCAACATGTCACACAATCTTCCAAAATACATCCTGTACTGTGCTCACGTTATCTGCAGGTGCCTTGTGGAGGCGTGGGGGCCGGGTGGTGCATGAGGTGTGATAACAAATAGTCAAAAGGAAAGCTGAAGCCAAAGTCACTGGGATTGGATTCCAGTGTTTGTCTGTTTTTATTTTCTTAAGGTGAAAAAAAATCAATTTACTGTAAGGCTGTGTACATTTTTCATTTTATTTATATTTTCATATATTCACAAATTATACACTTAAGAGTGTAGGAAAACAAAATCATGTTTAACATGTTTAAATAACACAACGACGACCACCGAATATATCGACAATGATCACCCAAACCTGGAGTAGCTGAGTAGAACTCTTATAAATATGGTCATATATTACTCCTAGACAAGGTGACATTAACAGCATTTCAATCTCATCAAGCAACATACACTTATACATTAAAAGGAGAACATTATTTGGTTTTACAACATATACCACACCACAAAAGTGTCTAATATGTTATTAACTGATGTAAAGTTACATCACTTTTTTTTTTTTGAGTACACTTCAAAATGTTCCACGTAAACAACTTCTGGCAGAGTATGCATGGCTGGATTATAATTATTTCTTTATTCATCTATTTGTGGCTACTTAAGCACTTCCTCACTGTTCCGACTGTTAAACAACCTGCTGGGCCCACAGGCACACATCCATGGACAATATATTACTGCACCACTTCTTGAAAGCAATAGTGCCAAAATCCTGCAGGACACATGTTATATTTCTTTCAATATAAATAATTCGATAATTATGAATAGTCTTGTCCGCTCCACTGTTAATGTCCATTTTTTTAAAGCTTTGCCAGTTTTTCGTGATGAATTTTGAGCTGCAGTTCTAGTTATTCTGCAGGTAAATATTGCACAAGGTAGCAAATGTCTCCTGGCTTTATTATAAGGGGACATTAATACAATTTTTATACCATTCTACATGGTACAGTGCTTATAACTTAGTTGGAGTTTTAAAGTGTGGATTTTCTCCAACACTGGCCCCCTTTACCACAGTATAAAAGAGCAAAGAGAGTGAACGTCTACACTCTTTAAATTTCTTTCTCACTTAATTTCAAAGGAGGCTTTACTTTTAGTAGTGAGGCTCAGGGCCTCAGAGGCCCGGAAAGAGAGGGCGCTCATCTTGGAGCTGATGCTCGGGTGAGGCCTCGTCGGCTCGCCAGGCGAGCAGCGCAGGAGGCGCAGTAAGTTTTTGCGGAAGTTGTGCCCGACAAAGCCGTAAACAATAGGGTTAAGACAGCTGCTGAAGTAGGCGATACAAATGGTGAAAGGCATGGCCGTGTCTATTATCTCCAGGATTGCACAATTCTCTCCCAATATCAGCTGGATAAGCACTTCCATGAAGTGAAACACCTGATGGGGCACCCAGCACACGAAGAAAGCAAGGACCGCTGCTGCAAGCATGCGCAGTACTTCATCATCCCGGGAACGGGAGCTTTTCTGAATTTGTTTCGTCCCCAGCAGCGCACGCCCAATGAGGAAATAACAAGTGATGATGATGATGAAGGGTGCCAGGAAGCCCAGAAGGCTTTTCATGATGTTGATGGCCAGTAGGACCTGCTTGAAGCTCACAGAATTTTCAAATTTCGAATGCAAAATGCCACAAAGAGTTTTGTTTGAGTTTGTGACGTTGTAGACATCCCTTGTCACAGCCGTAGGCACGCTGAGCACCGAGGCAAAAAGCCAGATCAACACACACGTGACGCGTGCGTACCCTACGGTACGATACCTTCGCGATCGCACCGGGTGGACGATGGCGAGGTAGCGGTCAATACTAAGTGCTGTGAGGAAGAATACACTGGTGTAGAGGTTGAACATCGCCAGCCCTGCACTGGCCTTGCACAGGAATTCTCCAAAACTCCAGTGGTAGCCTGTGGCAGTAAAGGTGGCCCACATGGGCAGAGTGATGAGGAACGTGAGGTCTGAAATAGCCAGATTGAGCACAAAGATGTTGGCTACCGTCTTGAGCTTCATGTAGCAGTAGATGACGGCCACCACCATACTGTTCCCCACAATGCCAATGAGAAAGTTGCAGCAGTAGACGATGGGTACGAAGATGAAGATGAACTCGTGCTCTCCAGAGATGCCACATGTCAGATTTATTCCTTCTACCTCCGTTATATTCTGCATTTTCCCTTTTTTAGTGCCAGATCCCAGGACTTTTAAAACAGGCGGCCCTGTCGGCAGGGAGTGTCTGTGTGACTGATGCAGGCCTTGGGCTAGGGGCCTCAGCGAGTCCTATAAAAGAAACACAACAAAAATGTCACAGGCAGTCTTGGGAAAGAGCCATCATTACTGCTGGCATGGCCCATAAACGCTAATCCACACGAGCACCCATGAAAGTGCTAACCCTGCATCAGCTCATTAAAGTCCTGCACATTAAAGCCATCCTGACTCTTTATATTATTTCTGTACGATAAGAAGCCATGAAAAAACAGATGTTGTACATTATTCAATATTCCAAAAAATGCCCTTTGAAACACCATTATTCAGTTTTTCTGCTTGCTCCTTTGTGCTTTAAATTGTCTTTTGGGGTAATGAAACAGTAAAACTGTACAGTGTGTATCGAATGGCCCGTCCATCTGGGTGGACTGTCAGCACCCGGAAGGAGAACATTTACGCCTTGCGTTATGACCTGTATTAATGAAGACTGTCTGGCAAAGTGAGAGCGTGGATAACAACACCATTAAACACTGAGGTACTGCGAGGAGCAGGGAAGGGAGACAAAGAGAGGGTTGAGGCTCCAGTCACTGTAAAAGACATGTCACGTTTCAAACCCTCGGTGTGCAGAGATACATTGTACCCAGCATGAGAACTTCTAATCAGCGCACACCTAAACAAACAGGACAGCAGGGATCCGGCTCTGTGGAAACTTTGCGCTGTGAGAAAATCAAACCTGCGTGCTGTGGAAAATTTGCCTAGGGGGCTACTTTTTGCTTCATTTGTATGAGCAGAATGTGAAATGGGAGTAAAACACAAATTCTCCCCATTATTGAGAGTCTTCATGTTTATTAGAATAGCTTAGTGGGAGTCATTAGTGGGGCTGATGTAATAATATTAACATAAGCCCGATGTATATACTGCTATAGCTGCAAAAGATGGTTTCTGCTGCCATTTATATGAAAATGATGTTCGTGGTTTAAGCCAAACAGATGCCAGGAGAGGAAAGAAATTGTGAGCTCAAAAGAACCCAGCATATGACACTAATAAAACCACAATTTGATAGGTTGGTTGTAGAATTTGAAGTATGAAAAAAAAACAGACAAAATGTAGACCTGCTGTACAAACTGCAACAAAAAAAATAGGAAATCTCAGATTTGAAGTTTGAAGCAGGTGTGTTGCCACAAGATGGCATTCTAGCATTTTACATACTAGTCTAGTACAACAGTGTCACTCTGTAAAGCACGTGCATTCAATCTGTGTAGTTTTAATTTTAAAATGTATTTAAAAATTCCTCTTTGCTTTTACAGAAATGCAGCCACTATTGGTTCCTTCACTAATATTATGAACTGCAACTACAAACCCTTTTAAAAACCCTTCCTCATCTATACTCCTGGCTGGCATCACGACTGTCTGAGCCCCTCTGGTAGAAATATTTTATCTCTAAGTCAAAGATCTACCTCATTTTCCACCGGGATCCAGCAAATGAATTCTTCGGGAAAAAGAATTCGCTAAAGCAACAGCCATATCGATTACAGATGTTTGGACTGTTGAGTGTGGAAGACGTTTTGATGCCAAGGGCAACAGAAATAATGAAATATCTCTCAGAGTTTCCCGTACAGACCTGGTCTAGTGGGTATAGGGTAGAGCACCAACACAGATGTCACCCCTTGGATTTACTGTGCAGGTGTTTCTGTCTTTAATGAGTAAAACAGTGGGTGGCTGTAAATTTAAACTACACACAAGAAGGCAAGGAAACATGAATAAATTCACAGTTTAGAGCTTTAAAACCGTTTAAGATGATCTCTCGATGCTGCAACGCTTGCTGGTAACCGCACATGGAAAGATGGGAGGGGGGGAATAGACACCTCATGGTTTTTACTATTATTGATACAGTTGGCATTTAACTGCCTGTAGTTTTCCATGAGAGAGATGCTCAAGGCGAATGGACATTTGTGGGAAGCGAATATAAACAAGGCTGAAAGTTATTACCGCCTATATACAGTATGTAAGTGAGCCACATCGTAAAGGTAAGGTGGCGCGGACAGAGGGCGACTCGGAAGCAGGCAATTTAGTGCAGCCGTGTCCACCGAGATATCTCCGAGTGAGATGGTGCATTACTGAATGACAGCCATAAACCCTGGGTGACCACAGACAGGAAGGCAAACACCCACTTCACAAGGTCAGGGAGCAAGCTGCATCCTCTCGGACACAACAATGGACGAGGCCTGGTGGTGTTTCAAACGCACAGCCGCTCAGGCTTAATGATAAAATTAGGATCGGTAGGAAGTTTGGGGACGCCTGAACCCGTAGGTTCAGAGGGCGAGACCTGGACGGCTCTGCAGTGGTGGCATTCCATTTTTAATCTTATTCTCGGGGATCATGGGAATGTTTTACAAAGTTAAACCTCGTGAAGTTAACGGCCTCCGTTGGCTGAGTTTGGAGAGAATCGCAGTTCCCATCAACAGAGTTATCCGGGGCCGGCGGAGGCCTGAGCACCACCACTCCGACATGAGCACCACCATCTGGCTGCTGGTGGACAGACATTAAAATGTTTGGTTGATGGAGTTAATGATTTATATCAGCCCATTATGAAGTGAGGTTAATCATACCAGGAGCAAAGCACCTCAGCCTCTTTTCCTCATGATCATGTTCTCATCCGGACCTCATTTCATACCTGCTTCCCATCGCTGGAAACTTTCAGCTCTCCCCACCTTTGGGTTTAACACCTAGGTTCCCGCTAACAACAAATATTGGCTTTAAAATAGGATCACACCTTACTATGTCGCTCCTTGTAAAGTAATTACAGGTACATGGGTGCAGACGAGCGTACTACACCTCGGACTCAGCCTCCTTTGATTCTGTCTCAACTTATAAGGGTGTCACTTCAAATGAAGAGTGTTCTAAGTAGGAAACTTTACCAAGTGTAAACTCACTCAGAGTTATGGTATGAAAACAAACAAAGCACACTTTAATTTTCAGAATGAAAGGAGTAAATGTGTGTGTGTGTGTGAGAGAGAGAGAGAGAGAGAGAGAGAGAGAGAGAGAGAGAGAGAGTGACAGTGTCCATGACCTAAATGACAGCTTGCATTCTGCTAGCAGGAGAGGGGCTAATGGAAATATTGGCATAAGAGATCATGGTTGCATTTTTCTGTTTATAAAACCGAGCTTTCACGTCACTCGCACAATTAAACAGCACAAACTTAAGCCCATTAAAATTCTCATTATTTCCTGATCTGTATTTTATTGAATATGCCACTGGCGAAGATTATGAACGTTTTTCTCTGCTACTTGTGTTCAATCATGAGTATAGGTTGTTAGACCATTATTTCACCCGAGGACCAGGGATTAGATTTAATAACACATTTAAAAAGCTCTTAGAGCAGGTTTGTCTTCAATGTGGGAGCATTAGGGGGTAAAGTAAGAGCCTGCAAATTTAGGGGTGTGATGCTGGGAAACCTCCACTCCAAACGTGGGGAGAAGCCTTGACTTCTTCTCGTCTTTCTTCCTCAGCATGCTCTCACACCATTTCTCTTTTAAATGGAGTGTCGGAAATTATTATGTCTTTTTTCTCCTCCATTAATTAAATCTGTGCATGCAACCTTGATTCTTCACCATCTTCCTTTTTCACATTAGGTCTAAACTCTAAGTAAGGATTTGTAGGAGCACAGGATGAAGTAAGGATTTGCAGGAGCACAGGATGAAGATTTATTTCCCTTTAGGAATACGAGACAATGCAAACTTTCTTTTAGGACGACATCCCTCTCTTCCTACAGCTGCATAATCAGTTCTGGATTCTTCTCAAATCCACCGCACGGCAACAGCGGGTCTTTTTAGGGCTCTATAGACACAGGACGTTCACTTGAACAACTTGAACAAACAGCGACAACAGGTAGCTCCTATTACGTCAGTGAACACATCCAACATCTCGTACGCTCCTTACATCATGTGGGTTCCCAAGGTAATGTCACAGATTTATAACAAAGGGCTCGTGAGATAAATATTTACAGGAACTGAAAGCTTTTATGAGCCTGAGAAATGTAGGAAAACTAGACCTGGTTGAGATTTGCAAAAATAACGACAGACTTTTTCATAAAGTTGAATTCAAAGAGAGTGTAGACTCAGATAAGTCCTAAAAAGTTAGTGTTCAGGGAGTCCTGTCCTGTGAGCTCATACCTGTGGTGTGGAACCAGGAGGCTGCTGATCCTTCCAGAGCCGGACGGACGGAGACGGAGAGAGACCACCGCAGCGTCCCAGTGGCTGCCTCTGATTTAACTTAACTGGTGGAGCGAGACGAGCAGGAATACTGTCTGACACACAAACACACACAACCACACTCACACACTCCGTATTCTCCCTCTTTCTCCCTCCCTCTCTATCACACACACAACAATGATGAATGAATTATGTTTTGTCCGAAGCCATCCTTGTCTGTGACCAAGAGCGCATGTACACACACACACACACACACGCACAAGACCTTTCACAATAGCACCTCTCCTCCACCTCCTCCTTCCCGTTCTTTTTCACTCCTCTCTCCAATCACTTTCTCTCTTCCCTCTTTCTTAAAATCTGTTTCTAATTACTCATTTTTGTTCCCTTGTGATTGTGATATATGTTCTTGTTTTTGACAGGTGGAGCTGATTAAAGCACTGAATCTAATCCCGTTGCATAATTTGGGTGATCAGTTTGTTATTACAGATTCAGACACAGACTTGCATCTACATCACCATCGTTAATCTCACTTTAATACCTCAACTACCTTCCTTTCCCCACTGGCTATCATCTCTAATGCTATGACAGTCGGCTGTCCTTTGTCCTCTGCACAGCATGAAAGGAATGGATAGACTCTGATTGTGATTGGACCTGTCAACACACTGTATTAATAGCAGACACAAGCTCACCCTTAGCTTAGATCAGAGTGTATCAGGGCTCTGAGTAGGGGAAACCGCTGGCACTCTGAGAGTTCAGTTACCACTTTTCTTTCGCTTGTTGCTGGGCTTCCTCAGAACATTTCCCATTTTCCATTGTGGTTCAGCTGTCTGTCATATGTCAAACTTTTTTTTAAAGCATACGCATTGGTAGTGTGTGTGTGAATCATGTGCAGGTGTGTCAGAGTGACTGAGGCGACAACTCCCCGCTGTCAAGTCGGCTTTGTCGGGCTATTTGAATGTGATTGAGGCACTTGCTAATGAACACAACTGGTAAAACTGTACCTCACAGGATAATTTCATGCACAATAAAAGAATCTGAAGCCTTTACAGTTGTGTAATCCAGATGTAATAAGAGTTTCTATTTTTACTAAGGCACACCTTGGAACCAAGGATATTTGTCTGTCACTATTATCGTCTTTCTCCAGGTCATGACAGGTGTTGATAACTGGCTCACAAATTCACTTCTCTTAGCTGGAGAGTATGTATTGCAACTGTCATAGAGATGGATAGTGATGGATGTTATCCTCAAGTTCCCCTCCGTTTCAGCGTCTGCAGTGTTGATGAAGAATAAAGCCATCACCTGGGTCGCAGACAAATAAGAAAAGAAAGAAAAAATAAACACCTGGCTAAGTAGAGGTCCAGTTTGGTGGCTTTTGGTTACTCGTGTGTGACATAGCCATTGGAGAATGATCACTGTTAGTGAGCTTTCAAAGGTTTGAAGCTCTTTGGAGGGTGAAAAGGCAGCACGCAAAGAGATCTAGACAATCTTTTGCAAATACATAACATGCAGCAGATTGCCGATCAGCTGGAGCAGGTTGCAGAGAGGTCTACGGTCTCTGCACACTTCAATAAAGCCATTTACATCTCCAGAGGATTATGATCAGACCCTGTGAATGATAAGAATCATCCATTAGATGGCTGCTATCTTATTGCATATCCCGATCAACAGTGAGTGACAACGTATCAAATTGCCTGGTCTGGGTGTTGCTGCTATGAGAATTATCAACAATGTAAATCTGACCTGCGGGACCCCTCAGGAAGTTAGTTCTGTATTGAGGTTTGAAACTACAGTTTTCTCCACAAGAAAAAAACAATTCTCTGCAAGGACAGGATGTTGTTGCAACACCAAGTACTAAAACACTGATTTGAGGCCCTTCGGAATGCAAACAGAAACAGATGTTGATGACTTGAAAATGGGGATCTGGAGGAAGATGATTAAATGAGCTTTTCTATGCGGCTCCACGTTTTATGAAAGAATGGGTGGTGTTTCGTTCAAGGTTGTGGTTGATGCATTAACAAAACAAAGCTCCCTGTCCTGAATATGAACCCTCTATAACAATACATCATCCCAGAATTATTTCTGTGTATTGTGCAACATGTAGGAATCTGCTGTAACTAAAATCCAAATAATGCAATCACGTAACATCTGTTGGGTCATACATCATTTCTGGGTGAGTAAGGTCAGAAAAGAGGAAAAAACTGCATCTCAAGTGCTCATAACCCAGAGGTGTAATAACGGGTGATGTTCTTGCTAATCAAATCACCGTAACAAGATTAGCTGTGTTAGCACCTATGCTTTACTAGGATGAAATGATGACCATGTAATTACTGGTAGCACAGAGCACTGCAGGGAACAGTGGCCTTTTACACCAAAAACAGCACAGGCAGTAAAATGTCAAACCCTGGCATTGCCACCTGCTGCTGAAAAACAACATCCTGCAAGGTCTGAAGACCAAGCTTCGATGGTAAACCACTGTGCAGGTGAGTTATCTTGCGCATCTATAATTAAATATATTTAAAATTTTGCATGGTGTCAAACAAAAAGCCACGGGTGAATTTATTATTTTTTTAACTAGTTAAAAGTGTTCAACTCAATTTAAATATGCCTGTTTCGTCACATGTTTTTCATTAAAGTTTGCTAAAAACAAACTGCCAGTTTGCAAAGCAAAACACACCTGGATTTGACTAACATGTAGTCATAAGGAACACAGTCAGTTTTCCTGTAAGGGTCTGTTTCAAATCTTGCTTCCTCATTGTTCCCAAATGAAATATATTCATAGAACTGTTTCACAACAGCAGACATTTCTGATTCTGCATGGCAGGAATAGCACAGGTGGAACTAATAACAGTAAGGATGTCTATGTTCCAGCAATTACTGCAATGAAAGGTAGCATCAATAATGTCATTTGATACACACGTGTTTCACGCAGCAATATGCAGTGGTCGGTTTGTCGTTTCCTTTTAAGGCATTGCCAGCAGTGGAGAATGTATTAATATCACACTGTGAAAATAACCATTCCAAACCAATATTAAAACAAAAACAATTATGATAATAATATTTTTACTTAAGTGTATGAGTTCATATAAATTAGTTATATTCCACTATTGCAGAAAGAAAAGTCAATATAAATACAGTATGCTATATTAAACGTAGAAACCAGGGGGAGGTGAGCAATAATGATGAACTGATGAATGTTAGGAAATCTAGGAACTCACAGAGCGCATTCCTCCAACACCCCCACTGAACTCTGAACAATGGGAAATTCGTTTCCAGATGATGTCATCTAAAATCTTGCCACAATCATCATTGTGCAACAAAATCGATTGGCAGATGTCAGAGTTGAAGAAGACCAGATCTCTCCGTTCCTTAGATACCCGGACAGTGTGTTCATCTATTCCAGAAATGGCATGAGACAAAGATGTCAGATTTCAGTAAATGACAAGGTGAAATGGATCGTAAACTTTGCAGAGGGTTTATTCAGTGGCATCAGATCTTACCAAGAGCACATAAAGAGTCTAAACTATGTTATGAACTCATATTCTCTCTGGGAGGCTCTTTTCACCTAAATTGTTTCTCATCTCATAGACAATACAGAATCTTCCTGGCATATTTTGACCATCTATTAGATGGTTTCTGCTATTTGGTCTGAACACTCTGACATTCCAGACTTACATTTTATCACCCAGATCTTCAGTGCATGAGGAACAGAACATTCAGTGCTCAACACATGTAGAACCATATGTTTAAGTAATCTGACTCACTTATACTCGCTTGACAGTGAACAACCCTTAGAACCATAGTTATAATGTACTGTATATAAAATTATTACATGATTGAGTAAATATTTTGACACAGATCAACAGTTTTTGTGTCATTGCATCCAGGGCACAGTACATGCATGCAGACCTACTCCTCATATGCAGAAACAAATGTTTATCATCAAATGTTTGCCAGTCATGAACAAAATATTATTTTCAAAATGTCAGATGCAGTTTCAGTTTTACATGCAATCCATTCGAATTCTTTTCAATCTGTACCGTTGTACAGTAGAATTGAAGTACCACGTGAACGGCAACTTGTAAACAAATAGCACAACCGCATCAATCATCTCCTTTCTCCCAGCGTACCTGAACGCATCATCACGGCGGTCTAAATCAACGCGCTACAGTAATGATGCTGCAGATGTAGCTAGCTTGGTGCTAGCTGCCTCCTCCTGCTGCTAACACTGTATAAACATTTGGTGAACTGACTTTAGCGCCCTAATTATCACTGGTGAAACTAGCGCTCCCTCCAGCTGTTTCCCTCCTGGTCCTTCCTCCCTTGGCCTCCAAACTGAACTTCAGACCGGAAGTCAGTCTGCGGATGTCATATTTCAGCTGTGCATGACGTCACCAAGGTAAGAAGTTTGTTGTTTGTTTTACTGCACGTTATACGTACGTGTTTTTAGGTTTTGTTGTTGTTTTTTTTGACAAAATTGTTTGTGACCAAGTTCTTTTCTTTTGCTTCTGATTCCACTCCTGCAGCTTTTTTCATTGTGCTCTTTTGTGTTCCATAAACACTTTTGATAAATTGCATTGCAATACCTCAAGCAAAGCTTCACGCTATTAGAAAATAAAACTGACTTTGCAATGATTTCCTTCCTAGTGATATATAGTGACGTGGAAAAAATCCAATAATTTAAACCAAATGACGTGAAAGGCTCAGAGGACTGAGGAGAGTAGACAGGAGTACAGGGAGATGCAGCGTAAGGTGAAGGTAGAGGTAGCAAAGGCCAAACAAGGGGCTTATGATGACTTGTATGCTAGGTTAGACAGTAAGGAGGGAGAGACTGATCTATACTGGTTGGCAAGACAGAGAAAAATAGATGGGAAGGACGTGCAGCAGGCTAGGGTGATTAAGGATAGGGATGGAAGTCTATTGACAGGTGCCAGTAGTGTGATTGGAAGATGGAAAGAGTACTTTGAAGAGTTGATGAATGAGGAAAATGGGAGAGAACAAAGACTAGAAGAGTTGACTATTGTGGACCAGGATGTAGCAAAGATTAGTCAGGATGAAGTGAGGAGGGCATTGAAGATGATGAAGAGCGGAAAGGCACTTGGTCCTGATGATATACCTATGGAGGTTTGGAAGTGTTTAGGAGAGGTGGCAGTAGAGTTTCTGACTGGGTTGTTCAACAGGATCTTAGGTAGAAGATGCCTGAGGAATGGAGGAGACATTTGTTGGTGCCCATTTTTAAGAACAAGGGAGGTGTGCAGAGTTGTGGCAACTACAGAGGAATAAAGCTGATGAGCCATACAATGAAGTTATGGGAAAGAGTAGTGGAAGCTAGACTAATGGCAGAAGTGAGCATTTGTGAGCAGCAGTTTGGTGTCATGCCAAAAAAGAGTACTACAGATGCAGTATTTGCTTTGAGGATGTTGATAGAGAAGTACAGAGAATGTCAGAGGGAGCTGTATTGTGTTTTTGTAGATCTGGAGAAAGCTTATGACAGGGTGCCCAGAGAGGAACTGTGGTATTGTATGAGGAAGTCTGGAGTGGCAGAGAAGAATGTTAGAGCGGTGCAGGACATGTATGAGGACTGTAAGACAGTGGTGAGGTGTGCTGTAGGTGTGACAGAGGAGTTCAAGGTGGAGGTGGGACTGCATCAGGGATCAGCTCTGAGCCCCTTCTTGTTCGCTATGGTGATGGACAGGCTGACAGACGGGGTTAGACAGGAATCTCCATGGACTATGATGTTTGCAGATGACATTGTGATCTGTAGTGAGAGCAGGGAACAGGTGGAGAAGCTAGAGAGGCGGAGGTTTGTCCTGGAAAGGAGACGAGTGACGGTTAGCCGCAGTAAGACAGAGTACATGTGTGTGAATGAGAGGGACCCAAGTGGAAGAGTGAGGTTACAGGGAGAAGAGATCAAGAAGGTGGACGATTTTAAGTATTTAGGGTCAACAGTCTAGAGCAATGGAGAGTGTGGAAAAGAGGTTATGAAGCGTGTACAGGCAGGATGGAACGGGTGGAGAAAAGTGTCAGGTGTGATGTGTGATAGAAGAGTTTCAGCTAAAATGAAAGGAAATTTGTACTAAACTGTGGTGAGACCAGCAATGTTGTTTGGTCTAGAGACAGTGTGACTGAGGAAAAGACAGGAGACAGAGCTGGAGGTAGCAGAGATGAAGATGCTGAGGTTCTCTTTGGGAGTGACCAGGATGGATAGGATCAGGAATGAGTACATCAGAGGGACAGCACATGTTAGAGGTTTTGGAGATAAAGCCGGAGAGGCCAGACTGAGATGGTTTGGACATGTCCAGAGGAGAGATACTGAATATATTGGTAGAGGGATGCTGAGAAGGATGCTGAGTTTTGAACTGAGTTTTGGTCTTCCTCTAGGCAGGAGGCCTAGATTTGCTGTGGCGACCCTTGAAGGGAAAAGCCGAAAGGAGAAAAAGAAGAAGGCGTGAAAGGCTCAATTTTGAAAGAATGAAAGATTAAATCAGAGTGATGTTGTTGACATAATTTAGTTGGGTGATGTCAGCCCTTAGGTTCGAGGTCAAATGCGGAATTGTAAAAAATATAATAGATTTGCAGAGTCGTATCTTCCTGTAATTGTCCTTATTTGACCTTGTCCAGCATTGTGGAGGAAATATCAATGTGGGAGGAAAGCCACGTGAATTCTGTTTCTGACTGTCCACACTTTGCCACATAAGGAGGAATCAAATATGTATTGGATTTTGGAACAGATTGGCATTAAAAAGATCAGTTGTTGTAGTCGCAGTGCACGAAAAAAAAAAATTAACCACAACCTTTGGGTCTTGTAGGTGCAAAAACATCTGATTTGGGAAACTTAAGCCTGCATTGTAAATGAAGACGTTGTATTTTGCAGAAGCTATCTTTGTTGGAAACAGCCTTCACACAGAGGTATTCTGGCAGGTTGTATTGACTTACAATTGATTTGCAGGCATTGAGAATTTACTTTTCTAACAAACTTCTATCATTCAGAATTTGATAGTTTTCACACTGAGGTTTTTGTCCATTTTCATGTCAAAAAGGTTCAGCTATGCTTCAAAACTCAACCTTTCCACGGACACCTTATCGAGATTTTTCCATCAGTTATTAAGTTATGTACAAATAAGTATTAGCCCTGTCCTTACACCACAACTTGGCAGAGCCTTGCAATAACATTGGATTTACTGAAATCTACTTGTGACCTTTGTCCTGTGGACTCCATCTTCGTTGGCTGCTGTTATTTGTTTATTGCCACATTAACCTTGCATTTATGCCGTAATGGTCATCTCTTGTGTTTATTTGTTGCTCTCTGTGGAAAGCGTGGAACTGAAATCTCTACACACGGTTGAGCTATTTCCCAACCGTGCTTCCAAGCGGCAGCAGAAAGCAGCTGCCGTTGATTCAGTTGCTGCTTATAGGTTGCTGTGAGCATGCTCCACCTCCACCACACCAACGCCACCAACTTACTCAAAGCTCTCCAATGAGGAGGTGCATTTATTATCTTTGCACCCCAATTTTTGCTGTGCTGATAATTTGTGTGTATTTCATGTGTACACACATTGTCAATGCAATAGATTGTCAATGCAATAAATCATAATTTGGAATCCCTTTCTTCTGAAGTTTCATTTAGTAAAAAAAAAAAATCTTACTGATTTGCTTCTATGGTGTAGAAATAGAAATACAAATCCAGTTCAATTAGATTCAAACGGCTGAAAATTAAAAAATTTAATGTACATTTACATGGCTCTGAGTTTAATACTGGGCAAGCCTTTATATATATTTTTTTCTAATGGACACTCAAAGCTCTTATGCTTTATACAGACATAAGAAACATCAGTCTGCACAGAAGTAATTTCTGATCTTTTGACAGTCCTAAACACGCAGAAGTTCATATATCACCCTGGGATAGCCCACGAGGGACCGGTCCGATGTCACTTTAACAAGGCTTTTATTTTCTCTGTGTGATGCGTAGGTGTCAAGGACAGCTGTAGCAACGTCCCTCTGGTGCAGTCAAGGCTCTAAAAATATTTACTGCCTCTCACTGAACGGACCTGCCTTGTTAGCGTCGTCTTCCGTGTGAGCCTGCTTGTGTGGGAGGTTGAGATGTGTGATGTGGACAAATAGTATCAACATTAAATTTTTCCAAATTGTTTTTCCTTTTTAATCGTTAGGTGTGGTATAAATATTCAGCCTGTAAATGTGCTGATTTGGGGTTGACTTTTGCCCCCTAGCTTAAGTTCCTGGTTGACGTCACGGAAACCAGTGACCCAGAGTTGTGACCCTGGAGATGCAAAATTATGTATCCACCGTGCTCCTAATGATTGGAGCAAAAGAACAGATATGTCAAAGACAACAAATCTTTTACACAAACAGGAAGCCTCCTAAAGATTGAGAGGAAAGTGGTGGGAAGGCCTCAGTTGGGCCTCTAAGAGATCACAATGTTTAGGTCTGGGCTCCCCAAGGTTGGCTTTTTACATGTGGGCTACACACAGGGAGGGATGGGAAAATACTGATGGGTTGCTGAGGGAGGTTTGCTACTTAATGTAACCTCTCCCATGAATATTTTAAGCTCGTTATTAGATCTGTCAAGATAAAAACAGGGCATTTGTGCTTCCTTCCAGTCCTGTGATAAAGCAGTGAGCTATTATACAGATGTATTTGGCTTCCTTAAGGTGCTGTCTGCTCATCCAAAATAGCATTATAGCTAAGATAATGGAAAAAGAGGTAATGTAGCCCTCAAGCAAGCAGTCTGTTGCTTTGAAGGCTTCTGTTTATTAAAGAGATTTGTCATTATATTCAGACGTCTCAGACACAGATTGGGACAGAGTAAACAAATAAATTTGCCTACATGTTCTTTTACTCTCATTTTCTTTACTTTCTAATGTTTTTACTAAGCAGTTCTGGGCTGTAATTACGTGTTAAATTGTTTAAATTTGCATTAAAAGTGTTTTTTTGTGTGCACGTATGTCAATATGGTTGTAATCTTTGCCTGGTTACTGTTAGTGTCCTTGCAATAACATTCAGAGTGCGTGTGTGTGTGTGTGTGTGTGTGTGTGTGTGTGTGTGTGTGTGTGTGTGTGTGTGTGTGTGTGTGTGTGTATGCTGCATGTGAACTTGTGTGCTTAAGACGGAGTCCCACACACACACACACACACACATGCTGGTCTACTAAGGGGCTGGAACCTGTTCTTATCCGTAGCCAGGCTTTCCTTATGTAAACAGCATGTGAACGCCTTTGAGTTTTCTTTCTCACCCGTGAACCCCTGTCCGAACCAAAACCAAGCTGGGCGACGTTATAGAGGAAGTTGAATTAAAGTCCTCCCCCCAATTAGATTGAAAAAGCAAAACAAATAATAAACTTGCTGTATGTGAAATAATATTTGGACTCTTCTCAGAGGGTTATATCCAAAAGGGCATATGTACAGTATTTCTGCCTGTACCCACTTCCTCCGCGCCACGCTGCTCCTCTCTGGGGGGGGCTCAGAGGAGTTCGAGATCAGTTGAGTCAATAGCCCTGAGGCCCTCCAGACCATATAAACAGCCATGTTCTCCAGGAAGAGCATGACTCGCACCACGCTGGCGATGTTTGTCATGTTCTCATCACTATTGTTGCAACAAACAGATTAGTCCTTGACAGATGTGTTTGCAGGGAAATGACTTGACGACTACGTCATATCACAAATAAAAAGGCTTTCTATTATTTTACGGAGATTTCCATACAAAGAGCAACACAGCACACCTAATTAGTTTGAATATTGTAGAATAGGGTTTTGTCTCAGTAATTGATTCAGACTTCAGGCAGCAACAACGAAAAGCGGAAATATTTTTTGTGGCATCAAAACAAAAGTCATAAATTCACTATCAAAATTTGGTGTGTGCAGTTCTTTCACCACAGGACTGTGGAGTCTTTGCTTGATACTACTGGACAACTTCACTAGTTTTTGTGCTTGATTACTAAGTTCTGGTGTACTGTATTTGTTGTTGAGATGCTGATACTTGGTATCTTGTATTTTTATTTTTGCTTGTGATTTGGTTTATTAATGAATTAAGTTTTTACTTCAGAGGAATTTCAGGTTTCCTTCAAAATATTTACAAAGTAGGACAGAAAAGAAAAAAATAAATAAAAATTTTGCAGCCATTGTCATTAGAAGTATTCTCATGTCCTATCATGACTTTGCAAATATTCAAAATGACTATGCTAACCTACTGCCAATAATTCTATGATGATTTGATGATAAATCAAGAATTCAGGTCACTAAAATCAATTTTTAAAAATGTAACAGTCACTTCTTTGTGTGTCACTTTCAGAGCGCACGACTCTTCTTTCAAAATGTCACAAAACAGCCATGCGATAAAACAAGGAGCCAACTCTTTATGGCCTTAAAAGGAAACCTAAACGTCCGCTGTAGTTCTCTTTACACTGCCATACATTTCATAGAACCACTTCTGGTATATTCCTGTAAGTCCTCTTTAGACATTTATCCCTTGTGTGTTATGCCAGCCATGACTCAGTAAATGGAGGCATTAACCTTTGACAAGAACATACTGTATTGCTGTTCCATAATTCTTAGCCGAACTGTTGAGACTGAGGACAAACTGTAATTTGTAATCTGGAAACCAGACTCTAAATAGCCTCATTTTACACATTTCCGTCATCTCTCTCTTCATCATGAGGTTCCTGTGTGTTAATTTGGGATGTGGAATTCCCTTGACCCAAATAAACAAAGGTTTAAGTGCTTTGTTCCAGCCAGCGTGGACAATCTTCTGTCCATTCCTACATTTCTGTATTTGAACAAGATGCACATAACAAGTTGTACTTTTTTAGTCATTTACGGTATTTCATTGACACGGTCAAAGCTCTGTTTTTGCCGTTTTGTGACGAAGGCTTTGATTTTTGAGCATTCTACAAAACTTTTCCTGCACATTCCCAGAATCTTCTGCTGAGGTTGCCGTGCTTAGGGAGTTTGTCTTGGCCCCTTTTGGAGAGGAGAGCCAGTTGCTGGATGGCACTAACATCTTGTAATCAACTTTGGTGCCTGGGAAGGACAAGCTCATTCTGCTTTCTAATTTTATTTTCCGTTTTGTATTTGGATATCATTGACACAACAGTTAAGTCACCTTTAGTTTTCGTAATGTGATATATTTTTGAGCATGGGAAAATTTTTGCAGGAATGTAAGTACATCATCTAGGGATTTTATTTGGTTTGCACAAAATTTGGTGTAAACACTAGAAGACGAGTCTCGGGAGAACCACAAAGATTTACTGCCGGATCCTAACCTTTCGGCCTCATCTCCCTCACCTGTGTTTTTTGAAGAAAGAATAAACAAATTTCAGCCCCCTCGACCAATGTACGTTGGAAAATGTACTGTAAATAAATACGTTTTTCGTTTTTGACTGTTGGCTGTCTGGTTGACTTATTGTCTTGAAAAAACAGTGAGAAATGTAAAAAAAGAAATCTACCCATAACGGGAACTTTCCCCAGTTCTTATTTCTCCCTGTGGCATACCATCATTTTCTGAAATCTGCAACCTCATGCACCTCTACATGATCCTGGCGCCCCCACCTGGTAGGAGGAGCACAGGTGGAGCCTTTCATCATTCCTCTATTGAAGTACCTGAAGCAGGCAGCGAATCACAAACAGTGCCTCTTGTGTAGTCTTTCTTGCCAGGACCTGCTTCTCCAGAGAAGTTCAAGTTTTATCTACATATATGGCATGTTTTTGAAAATTAAACAGCAGAACCGGCACCTATGTTTAGTAATGAAAGTTTTTGTCTTGTTTGTGCCACCATTCCTCTGGCTCAAGTTGTGGGAGTAGTTTGACAAGACATAATTTTAACTCATGGATTATTAACTATGGAGTCCACACCTTAACCTTATCGAGAATCTATTTGACGTGTGGGAGAAGACTTATTGCTGCGGCCTGACTTTCCAATTGTTAATACGAGATCTTGGCCAAAAGGAATGCAACGATGGACAAGAAATATAGCATTGCATAAGCATAACAAAATGATGCCACAGTGACTACCAAGCTAAAGATGGTCCAACAAAATTTTAAAGCTGTGGACAGTGTGCATCCAATTATGAAACACCTGACAGATGAAGAAGAAGGAACAACCTTTAATGATCCCCTTGGGGAAATTATTTTTTTTCACAGTTCACACTTAATAACATTCTGGCTTCTATCTAAGATTATCAAACGCAGTGTGGTTGGAACACAGCATGATCGGGGAGTATTCATTCTTGATCTTTCACCGAGAAGGAATCCCCACTAAGTCTGTCTGTTCTCCAAACTGTCTTTGTGGCCAACTGATACTCTATTTTTCCTCCTTATTAACTCCTCCGCTCCCTAAGCCCATGCTTACTTTCATTGGCTGTAACCCATTGCAAAGCTACCTGACATGAACATATACTTAAAATGTTATTTACGTACTTGTGCTTCAGAGTTTCTGAATCCATTTGTCTTCATCCTTGAATGACAGCTGTCTGATTTCATATTCAGCAGCTCATGAAAGTGTTTTGTTTTCTTTGTAAATCATTTCACTCATAACCCTATCTGCCTTTGAAATACTGTATTTCAAAAAGAAAACTGTTTGCTTTCATATTTGTATACTATCATTATTATAGATTGGAGTCCCAAGCTCCTAAATTGGACATAAGATGCATGTACTTTCTTATTCTCCTGGTAATCACAGAAGCATTTAGATGCCCCATGGGTGCTTGTACTGTGTGTTTCTGAGGTCAGTAAACCCATGCTGAGGGAGATGGGGTGTATGAGAGGAGGCGTACAGCTAGAGGAAATAATACAGCAGCGGGATGTCTCTCGCCAATCAACGTACGGTATAAGTGAGAAAGTTTAACCAGACGACTGATGCTTGTCGATTTCCCAAGACTGTGTGGGTTGATGTTTTTACCCTTGAGAGGATAGAGTGGTTAATGTTCGTACTGTGGCTTGATTCATATATTGGGATTACCCTTTGGCTACTTCAACATTTACGTTCAGCCTTTCATGTTCTGAGGAAATTTGAGCCCCATTATCATATGTTCTTTGTCTGAGTGCCATTACATTTGAATCCATAAGTAAGTGTTTTGATTTTCTGCCCGATTGTTGCTGTCATGATGGCCTGTAACTCATTTACCATGACTTGACACCCAGGGTCAAGTTTTTAGAGTACTCCCTCTCTGTGTCAGTATGAAGTGAGAGGAGGCAACTCACCATGAGTCAACTCCTGCTGAAATCCTTTCCTCTGAGCTCAGTAAATACTTTCATCTTCTCCCTCAGTTTGATGACAGACTTATTCCACTCATTTTTCTAATTAATCACAGAGGAGTTTAGAGAGGCTGAGAAAGGATAAGTGGTCACTGTGGTGGTGGTGACTGTTGTTGGAAACTGTCCACATCAACTCAATATGCATCCTAAATATATCATATTCTAGGTTTTTTTAAAAAAAATGCAACTCTTATGAACTTCCAGCTTTGACGGCGTTAAAGTTTAACTTCCAGTCTTTTTAGTACAACTTTTGTAAGAAATATCTGTTGTACATTTCTTTCAATGATTGCAGACAGTGTCACTTTCCTGCATGGATAATTCCAATAATAAGTAAAGAAACTGTTGGTAGAGTGTACACCTACAATTGTTCCAGAATTGTTCACCCTTATCCAAAATCCTCACAGTCCTGTAACCAAAATTGAATGTTATTTGATTGGTGAAAGGCATCCACTTACAAATGTGTTTTATCTGGATTTTTTTGTATCTGCAATAAAGTGAATACCAATTGTCGAAAAATGCCAAATTTTTACGATTTCCGGAAGAAAATCAAGAATGTGTTTGCTTTTTCTAAATCTTAACCAAAATTTAATGAGGTTACTCTTTTTGCAGAGTCACCCTCCCACTTATGTTCAAGGAAATCCTTAGCAGTAGGTTTTACATAACTTTGCTGACTAATCGACCAACAGACAGATATGGATGGAAACAGCCTTCGTTGTTGAGGTAAAAACGCTGATCAATTAAGATACAGCAGAGCACCCCATGCCATTAACTCAGCTGTTGACACCATCACTCATGTCTTGATGGAAAGCTTTATTAGAACCATTTGGGATTCATTGTCTTCTCCAAAACAGTTGTTCTATATGTAACCTGAGCCAGGGATTGAACCACTGACTTTATGATCAGTAGAACCCACTCTACCTTCTGATTTCCGCAGCTCCCACATAACAAGCTGAAAGGCATCGGCCAATATACTTTGGAGACCACTCACATATCTGGGCAGCCCTCCCAAGTAAAATATATGTGTAGGAATTACTGATGAGAGAAAATTGTACATATTTAGTAAGACGTTTTGGGTTTAAGTCGTCATGTTGAGCATTTTTCGCCTGGGAACCAGATTAGCTGCCAAGCTTTTTTTCTCTGGCCAATACATTTGGCCCTCTCATATTTCCATTTGATCTGGTTCATATCAGGTCAACCAAAACAGTTTATCTACAATTATAAAATGACAAATATACTATTTGTGAGGTAGTCCACTGATGCCAGGCTTGATATTTTACACCATTTCCTGACTTTCTATTTTCCACGGCTCCCACATATCAAGCTGAAATGAAAGATTAATCTGAAAGATAAGTAGTTGCTGCTTCAAACCCAACTCTTGTTGGTCTACATACAGTAACAACAGTGCTTTCAATATGTTCATTTTATGCAGACAACATGTGTAAAGGCCTGTTCTTTTTTACCTTTAGATACAAATTTTCAACTGTATTATGGAAATACGGAAAATAAAAAATTTCATTAATAGAATATATTACATTTTATATAACAATATAAATATATCAGGGGAAATCTGGAAATTGAGAAAGTATTAAACTGTGAATTAAATGAATGAAATTTCAATGAGATGTCTTGCTGATAATGTCTAAACATTGCGGTGCTAATAGCTTTATATTGGGGAAACACTACCTTCATTCATGAGACAATGTTGTTTTCTTCTGTAAAGATTAATCCTCGATTGGGGATGTGTTAGATATGAGAAAACTATTACAAAACTAAACATTAAAACAAAGTATTTCAAGTTTTTGTTTTTTTTTATTACACAGATGAATCATTTCACTCCTAGCTTGCAACACTACACTGACTTTGTTACAGGAACTTGGACTCCTCTCTGCACGTTACATAAATACAAGCGCTCGCACAAGTAATCTATCTTTGACGAGTGAGACGCTCCAGTCATGCGGAGGAAAACTTGAACCTGTTCCGTCTTTAGAGAGCCCTAACGCCTCTGGTCTTCCTGGTAATTAGAAAACTATTATTTACATATGGCAGTGATCCTGATTGATGAAGCTGAGTTTCCACATCACTGTTTGCCAGCTTTCAGATGGATACCATGTGGCTGTTCATCATACCGAAGAAGAAACCACAGGTTATTTTCCTAGCTTCAAGCCTCTTCTATAGTATCAGATGCATACTCTATTTGTCTTTGTCTGAAATGATTCAACTCATGATCAGCATCTGTATATTCCCTCATCAAATTAAGGTCACACTACTATTTGATTGTAATAGGGTACACTTACACAGACAGGCACGCGCTAAATGAACGTCACAGTTAACAGGTTCTCAGAAACATGTCCATCATATTAATTTAATCACTTCTGATGGGCTTTGGGTGATGCAGGCAGGTATTGGTCTCAGAGCTAGCGCAGTGGAAATCAAGTTAGCTTTTACACTGAATGTGGAGAAGGCCTGCACACCTGCCCTCTGTTCCATTTCCTCTGGCTGCATTACCCACTTCTAACAAAGTTACGACGCATGTCTCATTTTTCATTGGATTAAAAGGGCCATTTAGATTTGGACATGAGACACTTTGGTACATTAATCCCCAAGTGTATTTGCCCTGCTGTTCACACACACACACACACACACACACACACACACACACACACACACACACACACACACACACACACACACACACACACACACACACACACACACACACACACACACACACACACACACACGTGCACGCACACACACATGCACACACACACACACAGACACACACACACACACACACACACACACCTTTGTGTTCCCAGCATGCGTTCTCACTTTTTCATCACATCAGGCTTTAGCTCGGTGCTGACCCTCCTCAGAGCAGACGATGCTCAGTCGCCTGCTAAATCACATCAGAGAGAGGACAGCAGCGATAACGATCAACATTTACAATGACTCAGAACCATTAAAAACGATAACAAGGCAGACGATGGCCAGTGATAGCAAATTATTTTTATGTCGTTTTTGTCTGATGTTTTTTTAAAATTGTAATTTACCTTGTATTAAAAAAAGAGGGCCGTTGAAAGCAAGCTCTCTGTTGCAATCTTTCCCTTCTGATATCCATCCATTCATTTCCTATAAGCGCACATCACCAGTTCATCATAAACACACAGAGGCACACAGATAGAACCTATAATTCACTTATATTGCTTATATTTTGGGGCATAGTCATTGCAATGCCAAAAGTCCTTGGTTGAAATCTATTTGGATTGTAGTTGGATCTGCAGCACCTGGAGAGAACCCACACAAGCTCCATTCAGACAGCGTTTTCATTCCAGACCAGTTGCGGTTTTAATTCTGCCCTGATGGTTTGTTTGAACGCAATGAAGGCGTAATGGGGGGCCTGTTTGTTCCATCTCTTTAAAGGTATAAGAAACTCATTGAAAAGTTATATATATTGTGTCTATCATCATGAATAAAAAAAAAAAAATTCCTGATGTTTGGCATCATCCCTGGTGTCAGGACACCTTAAAATCTATGTTGCAGCAGCTCTTGGGGTCATGTGTCATCGACGACACCCGTTGATTCTTCAGTCAGGGCAGCCAGTACAGCACAATGTGATCAATGAAGTGATACATCTGATAAAATCATGGTTACCTGTGAGGTGACTGCATGTTCCAACACCACAAGAGTTAAACACAAGGATAAGAACTTTCTTCAAAATACCTTCTGGAATGATCGGAGAGCAATGGAAAGCAAGGATAAACAGGGACAAAATGACTAAAGATCCAAGAATCTGCCATGAGCACTGTACCCCGGATGATTCTGAAAGAGATTTGAATGGAAGATCATTTTCGGACAAACCCATAGTATTTATTCTGAATTCCCAAGGTTTAGTGGATAATTAATTCATGTCTGGAGGTATTGCATAAATGTTTTTATGATCAGATTATCATGCTATTATAGCACTCGCGAAAAGTAAACAATATCAAAAGTGATAGACAGGTCAATTGATTGGCTTTGTTTCCCCCGGGGCTGGTTACTAATTTACAACAATTACCTCAGATTTTGGGGGGTTATCTCCTTGACTGATATCATATAGGGGCTTGTATAGTTTGCGGTTATAATGCAGTTGTAACATCAGGTGGTAATTATAGGGGATAATTACACCCCCAGCTGTGTTCACAGGGAACTCCTCTTCCGAATTTGATGATGATGACATGATTTGAGATGATTTTGTGATAAATAAATTTGAAAATATAAGCTTGTTATGTTGTCGCTTGCTGTATATTTATATAATGGCGCTTATACGTATTCACCCCTATGTCTACGATTGCGTCACTTCCGCTGTGAGGGAGCGCATTGTAACTTATGATTTTTTCTTTTGGCTAAGTCCCCATGAATCATAAAAAAATAATAATGGCACCAAAACTTCTGTTTAATTATGCACATCAAATAATACACCTGGTTCATTTTGACTTTCCTGTTCCTTTAATGTCTTTGGAGATGGTAGCAGTGCAAAAAGAGGTATGATAGAAGGAATTCATTTGGTGAATACCTGTTTAAAAGTGGCTGCAACCTCTACAGAGATGGGTCCCTTGCCTTGATTTGAAAGCATGTTGAGTTAATGATGACTGAAAGAAAAATAATGTACAGCATATGGCTACAGAATGAGTTACTGATGACATGTTTAGAATGGCTGCGGTCACATTTCGAAGCACTTCTATTTGATATTAGCAGTAGAAAGCCAACACTCCTCTCCTCCACGGATTTACACACTTTCTCTGTCAGCCAATTCTGACAAATCTGAAATCTTTGCTCCCTTACAGGCTGCTTTCAAAACATCATCATGATCCAAGGATTATCAGTCACAACTATATGTGGCTTCCAGCCAATTTTACACCATGGTATAATTCTTTGTTTGACACCTTGTTGCACATCTGTGTTGTGGAGAGTTATCCTTTTGGACTGAAACTGGAGCTAATCCGTTACGTAAATATGACTGCAAACTATAATTATCACTATAAAATGCTTTTTATCAATGTCTGAAACATTACTTTTGCATTTTCCAGAATAGCAAAACCCCTATACATTTTCTATATTCAAACAAACATTATTCTTCATTTCAAGGGTCATTTCCTTTACCTTCCATCTGCTTCTTATTTTGTGTAGCATAACTTACACTCCTCAAGGAAAAGAGTTTTTTTTTTAGGAACATCTTCCCATGTTCTTCACAGCAACTGACATTTAGGTTTCCTTATCAAGAACTATGCGTTTAGTCACGGACATGTGTTAGACATTCAGGAGAAAGGGTTTCCCTCCATGGCACTGGTTTTCAAAGCTCAGTCTGTTTTGAGAAGAGAAGCTTTCCCATGGCTGTTTTCCGTGTAAGTTGTGCAACACAGTTGGCGAGAAGGAAACACTGGGATCTGGGGTTGTACTTTCCATTCTTCACACAGGTTGTATGAAAAACATTTTTTTTTTAAATTCAAGACACTATGTTTCAGGAGGAGATATGAGTTTAATGATTAGGTGTTATGCAATGCTTGTGTTTTAGTTGTATCATATTAGGAACATCCATCATATGTGACGTGTTCCTGATCTTCCTGTACTCACCAAAACCCCAAAAGACAAAACGCAATATTGAGGCCCATGGCTGGAGTGCATGAGGCTCACCAGTCTGCACTGATTTTCAAAAAATAATCACTATATAACGGTTAATTTGTTACACACCTTTACCACCATTAATGTACATTAACATCCATTCATCCATCCATCATCCATCCATCCATGCAGCCACTCATCCACCTTGTGGGTCATGGGTCTGCTGGAACCTTTCCCAGCTGGATATGAGTGAAAGGTGGGTTACACCCTAAGACCCTAGCTTAACATGGGGCCATCATTACCATTTATTTGATATTTACTTACTCTGCTTACATTTGTTTACTTATTAATTTAAATCTATATAGAAACTCAGAGAAGGCATAACTTTTCAAAGGCTACATATCAATCTCTAGATCTGCATCCATACTTTATTTAGGGGCATTGATCCTCTAACTCACTCACTCACTCACTTGCTCACTCGCTAACTAGCTAGCTTAACTAACTAACTAACTAACTAACTAACTAACTAACTAACTAACTAACTAACTGTTGTTCAAATGGTCATGAAAACAAAATTTTTGCAGAACGGAGGCGGAGGTGAAAAACATATGACACATGGTGACTAATGCTCTATACATTAAATTAATCCAGATTGTTATTGTGTTGGTTGGAAGTTACTTTATCATAGCTTGACTAAATATTTATAAGGCTGAATAAAAAAAACAGGACATATGAGACCATTTGCTTGGATCATGCATGAAACATAAAGAGGACTTTGTTGAAGTCATCTGGGCCTTAAGAGCCTCATGAAAGGGCCACACTGTACATTTTGTCAGCCTTACATCCATCAAGGACACTCATACACGCGGAGGAAAAAAGGCAGACAGGCTGTTAGCTGTGCATAACCAGGCTGCACTGATGTCACAGGCAGAGGATGTATCCTACATCTCTTCACCACAGAGACACAGTTCCTGGATAAAGGAGGTACTCTGGGCAGTAAGTCAAGTCCAGTTACAGCTGATTATCAGTTGTTCTTGTTTTCACTCATAGTGTGAGCTGTAATTTTCGGTAATCCTCGTAATGTGCACAGTTTAGAGTTCTTTTAATCCTGTGAGGAGAAACAGGTCTTGTGGATTGGTATATTTTCCTGTAAGTGAAAAATGGAATTTACATAGCTTTTTGAAAATGTATTTATGTCTTATCCATGCATTGGATGTGTATAATGTGATCCGTTTTGGATTGACTAACGCAGTGGTATTTTATAATGAAGTACAATAAAACAGTTCTTCTCCTCTCCTCCTTCCCATGTCTCAACTCTGCCCCATGGTGGACTCTTAAATACAAAAAAAGTTAGCATCTGTGACATCTCTAATAAGGCAATTAGACTCCTAGTTATTACAGACATGGAAGTAGACAGAAAATTAATAAAATTGATCTGTTATGTTGAAACCAGTGAATTTGCAAATGCAAATTTGAAATCAGGCAAAACTTTATATATCTATACTTTTTTCGCTCATTGTAAATCTTAAATTTAGTACATAAATATTTTTTCCAAAGAGCATCAATATCTTAATTCTAGCTGGAGACTTCAGTGATAGATATAAAGTGTGACATGTGAATTGGATGGCTGCCATCTTGTGGTTTCTGGTCTCAATTACACAGAATTGATCCACGGCTTCAGAATCCACCTCATCAACAGGCCAGAAGTAAGTCATCGCTTCGTGTTAAATAAAAGTGTTTCTTTTTCTTTGACAGTTGTGCAGTTGTGCAATTTTGGACGTGAACCTAATGTTTAACACATGAATTACACATGAATTGGCACAATACCATGAACACTGTCCTGAAGGCTGAGGGTTGCTGACCTGCATTCGTTTCGATTATTTATACTTAATATTATCAAGAACTGCCATATAGTTTCTTTCAAACAAAGGGTGAAAAGTCCCCGTTTATTTTAGTCGTGGATATTTTTTCCTCTACCTCATTTTCATCACATTATGCAAAGTTTCTTCCCTGCACATTAAACTCCTTTCTACTTTTCTGCTTCAAGAAATTTCTCTGCTACTGGGATTCACGGAATTACAGTGACATTTAAATAACCCCAGCCTTTATGTGTTTGGTTTTAAGGTGCTCCGCAATGAAATAGCAGTTAAATCACTGAAAGTGTACACAGTTATTACCATTATGTTTGACCACACCCCTGGAGTTCAATTGAAGCGTTGTAGCATGCATTTAGTGGCTGAGTCCCATGGTGAGAAGTTGAGGATGCTAACTCTCTCACCAAGCACATCAACTGGCTAGCCTAAGGCAAAGGAAGCAAACATGCAGGATTATTTGAGTCAGTTTGCATCCCTAATGTCAGAACAAAACGGTAGCCCCGGCGGTAACGCTCAACGCTTTACTTGTTTATTTATTTCTGTATTTTTGCCCCCTTCTAATCTCCTGTTCCCGAATTAATTGCTCAATTAGCATAGTAAATTAGCAAAACAATTATGATGCATGGAAAACTTCCAGCACACACCATCAGAGTCAGCCTGGATACATTTAGTGAAGCGAGGTGAAAAAAATAAAAGGAGTGTGAAAGCAGGCAGGGTGGCTTGGAAAGTAAAGCTAGAGAATTAGAGAGTTTGTAGTGAGATAAAACATTTTAACAAATGGCCTTGCCAAATGCAATGTGTGATACCCTCTCCTCAGTGTGAAACGTAATAAACATAGCGGTGCAAATTTATTAGCAATGTATAAAAGTGGCAATGAATTAATTCTTCATGGTTCTGAGATGGTTGCATGGAGTGCACAAAGAATTAAATTCTCTCCTTTATGCTGGCACACACACACACACACACACACACACACACACATACACACACACACACACACACACACACACACACACACACATACACACACACACGTTGCGCTGATTTCCATGGTTTCTTAATTGCCTTACCCAAACTCTAACTCTGATCTGGACCTAGAGCTGGACCACGATCCCCATGACAACTGTTGGTCCTGATAAGGATGGTTTTTATCCAGAAAATGGTCCAAACCAGGTCATAAGTGGAAACAGATGCACAAAATACATGCACAAACATACACATGGAGGTGTCACAAGGATGAAACACACAACAGAATTTGAGAAAAGAAAGGAAAAGGAAATATATTTCTACACTAAATTATTCCATATTTATCCTTCATGAAATTCACTAAATAAGTGGGAAAAAAATGTCCTTTGGTATCCATGTGTGTCATAAAAGGATGATGGACATCAGCTCCTTTTAGCTGGAAACTTTCTTTGCTGTGGTTGTGTTTCAAACAAGAGCACCACTCTACCCAAAGGGTTTTGACTTACGGGTGTCTGGACAGGTTAATCAATTTTATTATATCCTCCATTCCAGAGCCTTGAATGAACTCAAGTGATTATCACAGTTGCAATAAGGGAAAGTCCATCTCTATTATAAAAGAACTGACGACTAAGAGCAATGATTTGTGGGATGATGAAACAGCACGAAGCATGTGACCCTCACTCTGCCTCTAAAACAGCACTGGACCTGAACCGGCCTGTTGAAAAGTTGGTGGGAGGGACTGACCCTGTATGTGTGTTCCCTACTTAACTGCAGGAATTGGAACAGGAATTTAAAACCCAACTTGATTTGTGGTCTTTTCAGTCGTGTTGCAACACGACCGAGATTGGCCGCCACTGGAGTTGGGAAAAGCAGAAATAACCTGCATCCAAGTCAGTTGCAGCGATGTCCCTGCAACAACAGCCAAACCACAACTCATGTGCAGGAGACAAGCGAGAATGCAATTTTAAAAGCCTCAAAGTGTTCAGCTCTCAGCACTTTGGTGGCTTTTAATTCAATCTCTGTAGTTCAAATATTGGTTTGTCTCATGCTGCCATGTCTGAAGTTGAAGATATTTGTTTTATTGTACTGTTTTGTCGTGTCTGCTTCAAACTGTAGGGGTCATGTTATTTTGCTACTGGGGTACACCAAATAGTTCCTTGGGTTTAACTGCTCCATAATTGTAGCCTTTCAAAAACTTGTACTGTGATTAACATGTAGAAACTTCAAACATGTTAAGTACCGAATTATCAAAGTTAGATTTTCTATATTGTGTAGAGGAAGAGTACACTCAGAAGCAGTTCGTTAATCGTCAACTTCTGGAGGTCTGACTACAGATAGTCAAATCGGTTTGTGCAAAAGTTTATCAATGAGGTCCAGAATTTGTGAGTCTGTGAGAGTTTCGTTGATGATGCTCACATATTCTGTCTTATACTTCAGCTTTAACCAATTATATGCCAGGCTAAGCTGAATCCTGCTCATTGAAGTTTCATATTTACCTGTAAGATACAACCTCAGGACTTCCAATATTTCCTAAATGCTGAACTTCTCGTTACAGTCAGAAAGATAAGGTAGGCTTACTCATAAACTTGTATTCGGAAAATTCATGAAGTTTTACATCCATAGTGATTCACCTTCCAGCAGCAGGTAGTCCAGGTTAAACTAAATACCATCTCACATACTTCTGAGAGGCATTACGCTTTCACCGTATGTGTGGTTGGTTCCAGGCAGGTGTGGAATGGTGGCATCACAAATTTCCATTGGCATGGTCCCAATGGCACAAGTTCCTTGTGAATATCAAATACCTCATTACTCCAATCCGTTTAGGTTCAATGTGTAATTAGTTTAATGAGTGTCGTCCACTGAGAGTACTGTGGCGGGACTCATCTCCTAAGCTAATGTATTTGCATGACAGTATGAGAGGCGAGCAGATTGCACATCATAGTTTAACAGTAGGCTACTCTCCTATGTGTAATAAAAGATCAAAAAAGTCACTGATGGCAAGTGAAATGAAGTGGACTGACATCACATCCTCAACAGCCCTCTGCCTCCATTTAATTGCATTACATTGAGCGGCAAATATCTTCTTTCATTTGTCTAAGTATGTGTTTTTTTCCCCTTCTTTAATTTATCTTTTCCAAGGCCAATGCAATCTGTTCAATCTTGTCATGTAAATAAAAGCTGCATAGTGAATAGAGGAAATTAAATTCGAGGCATCCCACTGACTGCCTGGCAGCTACATCAAATGGCAGAAACAAGAACCTCTGTTATACTTTGTTTGTTTGTTGTCTTCTTCTTCAGAGATTAAAGCCCCTCCAGGGGGAAAAAAGAGTGAGAGGAAGTTGGTGAATGATGAAGCAAATGATTCTGATCAAGCAAAAATAATTAATTTCCCAAGTGTGCTTCATTTCGGGCATATTTGGCATGATGTCCGGTCCAAGCGATGGCAAACTTTAACTCACACAGTCACATTTCTGGAACATTTCCTTTGTTTTTGAGAATGGGGGGTGACCCATTTAAAATGTCTGCAAAGCAATTTAACTGTAAATAGACAGGCTGCTGCACTTCCACTCAAAATGCTATCTATCTCATGAAACTACTCGAGATTGCAAAATTGACCGGCCTCGTTCCTTTCACTTTTTTTTCTTTTTTTTTTCGGGAATAAAAGTCGGCGGTCGGAACGTCACCAGTCTTCGCCTGTCAAGGCTGTCACAGCTGGACTCCGCTTGTGAGTTGATTAAAATAGAGAGAGTCCATAGCTAATTAAAAAGCTCTTCCCTTTTAATGCGAGAGTGTTAAATAAAGGAGCAGGCGCGGGGATATAAACAGCCTCCTGACAGATCATTCATTTGCAGAAACTCTGAGCTCCCTGTTGACTGGAGCCAAGTGTGTGAGAGGGGTGCTGATTCGGGGTGTAAATGCAGTGTCACAGGTCACCTTTATGGAGACGCTTGCACCATCCTTTAATTGAGTGTCCGACCTGGGTACCTCCAGTGTGTTAAAGTTTTATTTCGCTGTTTGATATCAGATTTTGGCGTCCTAATATTGTTTTTATCGGTGTCCCTACCCATGGTGAGGATGGGGAAGAAGGTAAAAAAGCAGCTTTCCTGTCTGCTTTTCCTCTCCTGGCTCACAGGGCAGGTAAAGTCTTCAGTCTAAATTTTGTGTTTATTTTACGAGCGACCCCTGCTGCTGCTCTTGCTGCTGGTTAGAGCTATCTCTGGTGGTGGAGGTGATGGGGTGGGTAGGGAGTGTTTTCCAGTTTAGAGTTACACTATTTCTGTACCCTGGACTTAGTTTTCTTCTACAATTCCTGCCCTGTGCTCTGTCTGTCGTGAGGCGACGCCTTCAGAGAACCAGATCCTGCTTGAAAATGCTCAGCACTTAAAATGGCTCTTTGCTTTTTATGCCATTTCTTGAATTTCATTCTTAGTATTCGTGATATGTGATGCACAGGAATGCACGGTCATATGCAGATGGTGAGAATTTCCAAGCGCCCGGAAAAGCTGACTGTGATATACGGTGTGGTCGGTCGTGAACTGTGCCATTTTCATCACCTAAATCCCACACGTCACCCAGTAGGCTTACAGGTAACTGATGGTGAGATCATTATTTAGACCCGTCATCTTTTTTTTTTCCACATACAGTAAAGGTTAAACTTTTTTGTCTATACTAACTTTGATTTTTCTTTTTTATACTTGTTTGTAAATTTTCCTTTTTCCCTCATAAAAGTTAAAAGAATAGATTTGCAAAAACATTTTTTTTTCACAAATGTTTTTCAGCTTAACATCATGTCCATCCATGCATGATGGCCTGCAGGAGACATGCCACGTTACACACGCCTGCTACCGGTCGTCCAAAAAAATAAACAACACACTTCAGGAAAAGTGAAACAAAACATGACTCACAGATGATGATAGTGTAAAAAAATATTTTGAAGCCATATATCTTATCCTGTCTTTACAGCCACAGAGGTGATCACGAAAGAAAATATTGTTTTGATCGTAAGAAAAGCCGGACAATTGACCTCATCTTGCAATTGCATAGATAAAATCGGCCATGCAAAACAGCTGTTTTTAAGAGCTTTTGTGTGGCCGAAGAGTTTTATGCTCCTAATTTCTTCGAATATATTGCCAACATAAATATGGCACTTCACTGTGGGATGTTCCGCTGAGGGTAGTTAAGAGCATAGGCTTGGCAGCAACAGGTTTGGACACAAAACTTTTGCCGCAGGCTCTATGAATTTGTCCCATCAGTGGCTTCTCGGCATGTTGGTGTGTGAGCAGAGGCCATATATTGCTGGTTTTTTTAAAGAAAATGAGTTCAGAAGCTTGTGTTGGATGATTTGGAGATTAAACACAGATAATGTGCACTCTGCTTTCCTTCATTTTCTTTGATAGTTAAATTTGTTTTTTCGTTCACAATGTCAGATCAGATGCTCCCAACATATGGGAGTGATGTTTCTCATTTGAACCTGAAGGCTAGATGTAATTAATCCACTCTGTAAACAGGAAGACAGGAAGAAATATCTGCACACAGAAAAAATAACGTCGTTCATGGCATGCTATAAACAAGAAATATTATCTTACGAATGCAGAAAACATCAACACGTTTGCAGAAGAGCTTAACATTCTGGTGTATCCAAATCATCTGTGGTCTTTGAGAGAACAGAATATGAAAACTTGAAAGGCTATGATGCACAACAGGAGAAAAAAGCAGATGACTATATCATCGTAACCCTTTGGCAACAACACTGTGGTGGGTGATTCGGAAACATGTGCTGCCATTTTATCATGCCGAGGGCCAAGTTTTGGAGCCTTAAACACCCCGCCAAGGCTTGATAAATCTGGCTTGAAAAATCTCATTTGCAGAGAGTTAGGCATCTGCAACAATATTTATCTTCTTCCCTGTCCAAGGGTAATGGGTTAGGCAGGATGGATGAGGGTGCAGTCCTCTTGCCTTCAGGTGCAGCGATCTCACAGAGGACCCGTAGACAGGCTGCTTATGACGATGCAAAAGGAAACACATCAGTCCCCTCAGTGAACATATCACCGTGGTTGAACAATTGGCTATTAGCATAATTAGCCAGTCTGATCTTAGACTTTTTATGTATTGGAGTGTGTGTGTGTGTGTGTGTGTGTGTGTGTGTGTGTGTGTGTGTGTGTGTGTGTGTGTGTGTGTGTGTGTGTGTGTGTGTGTGTGTGTGTGTGTGTGTGTGTGTGTGTGTGTTTGGCATGGGGGGTGTTTAAGTGTTGTTCCACAGCAATTAAACCCATCTAATTTCAAGAACAAACATTCTTGGGTGGCTGGGGGAAAGCTTCAGGGTGCAGAAACTTCAGGAAAGAAAAAGTCCTCGGTGGCACCAACTCTGATGATGTTTGCTAATTAAGCAACCAGGCACTTCCTGGGAAAGCAAAAAAAAAAAAAAGAAATAGGCATGGGACTGTGCCTGAAGCTTATCAAGAAACAAGCAGGCAACTCTATCTTTGGTGGCCTCGTGTATCTCGAACAACAAAAGGACTGAAGGACAGGAAAAGAGAAAGAGCGAGAAGACAGAAATCTAAAGGTCAGTTTCCAGTGAAACGACTTTGTCTCAGATGTAATTAACCTTTTGATTTAGGACACTCTGCCTCGTAAATAAAATGGCAATTAGTTTATTTGGCTATCAAGTGATAGTAATGACTCTCATTAGCATGATGTGACCTCCTCTAATCTGCTGCCTCCCAGACTACTGGATTTCTTTTGCCTGGTGAACTGGCCTCTGATGGCTGCTAATGCTTTCCTTCTGATAGAACATACAAGCATTTCTGTGAAGCCTGTACTTCTGTTGTTTCTTTTTTTTATTACTAACTTTCTTTCCATCTTTCATTGCTCTTTTTATCTGTGAGAAAAAGGAAGGTCGTAACTTTTGCATGCTCAATTACAGAAAATACTTAAAAGCCAGCAAATGCATGAGGATTCAAATCATTTAAAATTGCTCCCCGAATCAACACAGAGATACCAATATCATTCATCAGACAACTTTGGTGCTCCAACTTCCTTTTTCTTTCTGGACAATATTGCGAAACAAATTCAGCTCGATAATAAAGAAGATCAACAAAGCAGAATGTCATCGTGCTGTCAGGTCTGAAAGTTAACGGGGCAAAGCGTGCAGGAAAATGTGGAGAACGTGGACTCTGAAACCATAAGCCAGGAAACCATGGGGTGGTAAGATGTGTGAAATGGTCTTCCCTGTGCAGCCTCTGTCACTGAGGGCCATGGAGGTAAAAAAATATGACCTGTTTTTACAGCACACTGACTTTATTGGTGATTTTTTGACTTAAACGGAGACAGCGATCGCTTTCACTTTTGTCAAGAAAAAACTTTTATGCCAAAGCATATTTAATCCTCTGCTGGATGATAAATCTCAGCATGATTTTGTGTGTGTGTGTGTGTGTGTGTGTGTGTGTGTGTGTGTGTGTGTGTGTGTGTGTGTGTGTGTGTGTGTGTGTGTGTGCGTGCGTGTGTGTCTGCAATGCTAAATGTTAGTTCACCTATAAACTTCCAATGATTGATGTGATTACACATATTTAAACTACTGAGCAGACAACGGTGACACTGTATACAGTTTGAAAATGCCACACAAAGCATAAATGTGCTATAAAAGTTATACACTGAAAACAAAAAACTCTTTGCTGTGTGCGTGCAATATATCACTGAATGCTTTAGGGTGACAGGCTGCAATTAACCGTGCAATGAGAAGACATTTATAAGCATTTCATATCTCATTAAATACATTTATTTATTTTACAAGAAAGGATATTTTTGTTTTCTGAATTTATTTGTTTCGAAACTGAATGATTGATCTTTCAAATGTTTTTTGGTGCCGTGTTGGAAGATTATTCAAAGATTTTTTATTTTTTTTTAAATGAAAGAAATGTAAATTAATAGAAAATGTTAACACTATGTGTCCATTCAAGCTCACAAATGGAAGATGAGGGTGGATGATTTGCCTCGGAGATGCATTTTTATTCCCTTGAGAAAGGGAAAGATCAGTGTTCTGTGGGGAATTTTAAATTCACAGATTTCCTCTGAGACTTACACCAGAGCGATGAATTAAATCCCAGCAGACACAAACCCTGTCTGGACTCTTACACCTTCTTTTCCACTTTCTTCTGTCTCGATCACTGTGACATCTGGTGTTATTTATGAAACCGACATTTATTTGCAATAAAAAAGCAGCTGTGTCTGTATGAGGAGAGGACAATGGCGTATAGCTTCAGTAAATGTCAGTAACTGCTTCTAAAGGACTGGGATTATGGCCGTAAACCTAAACTAACCCCCCCAAGAAATATTGAAATAATAATAATCATAAAATCTGAAGAGGTTACCTCACTCTGCTGAAAGACTTAGCAAGCCTTAAACTCACTGACAAGTGAGTCGGGTTGATGGACAATAATTTCTCCCACTCAGAAATGTCCACCTCCTCACTACGGACGATCCTGACTGATGCACCCCTTTGGCACAGATGATAAATGCTAATATATACCTGCATGCACCCTGCTAATTATATCCCACTTGATTGCTGTTGATTCAGAGAATGTGAACAGATTATTTTTGTGTCTCTGAGACACCTTCAGGTTGAGTCACGCTGTCAGTGAGGCCTGATCATGGCCACTGTTACGTAGAGTCATCTATAAACATGTTTTTACTGATATGGACTGTATGCAGGCAGATGATGCTCAACAGCATGAGACACCCACTACAAAAGTCTGAAAGTTTAAAAATATCTCTATCCTAAATTAATTAATAAGGGACTGATAGGAAACAGTTGATCCAACAAACAAAAAAAAGTCATCACTGTACATTTCTTCAAAAATATCCCACTTGGCGTGTTTGGCTCCATCTCGGCGTCCAGATTGTCGTCCTTGAGCATCAAAGACGTCCAGCTCCAGCTGAGATGTTCATCCGCCTCCAAGTCCTGAACCATCCAACCGAAAAGAACAATTGTGTTTTCTCGCCTCCTTAGTGTCCCATGTTCACTCTCTGTTCTGCACAATGGTCAATATATCCCAGAGTTCATAGCGAGTGCAGCCATTAAACACCCCTGCGTTGAGAAAGCCATGTACTACTGCGTTGCAGAAAAAAAACAAACATAAAAGCTCCCACAATCGCTTTGAGCGAAGAGAAAAGAAAACTTCCTCGTGTTTGAGTCCAACTATGTTTCCAGATGTGCCAGGGGTCAGGGGTCAAAGATAAAAGTACCAAGATGTGGAGTACCCCAACTAGAAACCGGTTTGCAGTGTGTGCATTCCTCACTGGAGGGGGGCGATGAGCGCAGTGCCTTGTGTTTCTTCTTTCCTCTGCTCCCAGTGAGCGGCCTCATTTTGCGGTGGTGAGTTATGACACCACAAGTTTCGTACTTGCTTCTTTGGCGAAAGCTCGCTATTGGCACTGAGGCGAAATGTCAGTCGTGTTAAACATGGCGGGTGAAAAACAAGTTGGGAAATTGTTTTCAGTCCTAGCGGTGGAGTGGAGGTCTCAGACTTGCCTCTGACCTCCTCCACAGGGAGTCGCTAGTGGTGTTGAAAATACTCCAGAACTCAAGAAATCATTTAGCACCACATCCTTGATTAGAAATTTCAAATAGGAAGTTAAAGTGCAGCGTGTAGCAGGCCAAGCAGGGAGAAGGGTTTGACGGATGGCTCTTGAATAAGGAATGGGCCTCTCCACCCCCTGCCTGGTGCTGAGCAGCAATAGAGACATCACAAGTTATGCATAAGAGTCTATTACATCGATTCAAAAAATGTCTCCCAGAAATTGGACTAATTTCACAAAAAAACGCTAATACGATTATTTCAAGTGTGTCAGAGGCTTAATAAGTGTGGAAATTGGCTTGTCATATAAGACCTGAGAGCGGTGGTAAATTGTGTGATTACATTCGCAAAGCCTCGGCCTCACTTATTGTTTCTTTACATATCGTAATCTGCTAAATGAAAACGTACCGGACAACTTCATTAGAATTCCAAAAAAAAAAAAAAAAAAGTGGGTAACATTAATATGACAGAGACAACTTTATTGTGGCATTATGGTAATAATGAGCTTTGGAGGATGTACAAAGATTACACGTCCCTGGAGATGGCTTCTGTTATTATTGGGCTCTGAGTCTTCTCTCAGAAAAAAGTGCTCTATTACCCCCAGAGTTGCCCCAGAGAAGTATGAACACACTGGCACTGGTAATTGAGCAAAAAATAAATACAAAAACTGCTTCATAAAGATGAAAAATGACTGATTATCTTTGGACACGTCATAAGGGTTAAGCATGTGTTTGGATTTATTCACAGGCTGTATGAAATGCAGGCAGCTGTACGTTTGGGGTGTCATCTATGATGAAGAGAGCTGGCTGTGCCACTAGATGGAGTTAGATCCTACAAAAGAGCAGGAGGAAGCAAGACAATAACAGCAGAAGTGAAGCAGAGGACAAGAAGCTTCACCACAGACCTTGGTGTTGGGAGGGTACATAGTTTCTCGCACGGAGACCACAGCACAATTTTCCAGTGGCCTGGTCTTATTTAGTATCTTAGGAGCAAGCATGACTCATAAATAGGCTATACACATCCATGCCATGGGAGCAGCTACCTTTTATTAAAATGAAAATGATAATCACCTTGAGTGCATCCCCCAGCTTTCAGCCCCTCTCATACAGTGAGCTAATTACCTATTGTTTGTATCCATAAGGCTACAGTGTATGTGAAAAGGCTCTGCATGACCAGATTTGTGTGTTTATGTACCTCATACTCCTTTTTAAGCACCGCGCTGCTGGAAGAAAGTGCTAAAAAAAACTCCCTCCAGGTTTCAGCACTTAAGTATTTTTCCGTCTTTTTTTATGGAGGGACAAAAAGAGAATGAAATTCATCAAGAAATGGACTGACGGCACGCTTTACGGTGTGATATGATAATGCTCACACACGAGCTTATTCCAGCATCTAATGGACAGAAAATTATACAGTGAGGCACACCTATAAGAATAATGGATATGCTATTCTTTCTTTTTATGCTCTCTCCTTCTGCCTTGAATACAAGAGAAGGATTTTGCTGTTAATTTTGTTTTACAATACTAAAAAAAAAGGCAATTATTGATCCAGTTCATACGATGTAGTGCAGTCTGATCAAAATAACTGAGAAATGAAATATAAAACTCTGACTTGTTCTTTTAGGTACGAGTGATCTATTTTGGTCACACCATGTTTATTTAAATTTTATGTACATTGCGTCTGGATCTCCATATGTCACCGCTGTACTACAGAGACCGCTTCAGTGTCTTGACACAATGTGAAGTTAGACTGAAGGGGAAAAAAATGGAGTGCTGGTCCCACAGGAGTAAACGTGAACTCTGTCAACAGATGTTTAATGCTGTGACAAGAAAAAAAAGCTCCACCTTTTGTCTTGATCTCTCACGTGAATTGCACCATTTAGCATGTAGTGATTGTGACAGGTAATTGACTTCAGACTCTGGTGAGAAGTAGTTGTCATGGTAAATAATGCATTGTTTCACAGCCTTTGTGAATTTTCATGGTTAAATCTGATTGAGAGACAAATAGACACTCTTATATAGGTTTAAGTTTCTGTTTTCTGCCATTGTCAGACAAATTTTCCATGCACATGAGCAACATTTAAAGGCCCCTCTCTGTTCAGCTTTGTGTTCAATAGAAAGTCGACTCCAGCAGCTGATACATCTGAGATGCTGCGATGAATTAACCATTGTTGTTGTATGATCAAATCTATGCCCCTGCTTTGAGCTCAAACTTCTAATTCTCTTTATATACTGAAATATTAAAAGCTTAATATGTCACCTGTCACGACTCTCATTCATCTTCCTCGCTGCAGCGTGTCCTGTGGGCCCGTAAAGACCTCATTCAAATTACTTTTTATTAAATTGCCAGCATTTGTTCCTGTTTACATGCCTGTCCTTGCATTTCATTTTGAACGTGGCTCCATTAGCAGCTGCTTGTCTGTATTTAAGGTTTGTCCCTTCCATGCCTTAATTTACCAAATGGCCCAACATCCCTGTTTCTGTCAGGTTGAGACAGTTGAGCTGATTAAGAAGGTGGCTTTTGAACACCGATTTATTCCACTTCACCATTTTTGTTATGGTCATTGTTTCATTTCAAGTTTACCCTTCTTCTTCTCCTCGGATGGAAGTCACGGTGATTCTGATTTCCTTTTGGAAAAGCTATTTAGTTTTACATTGTATGATGGATCTGATTAGTCATTCAGGCTGGCCTCTGCTTTTATGCTTACATTAACTAACACAAAGAGCCCCCCTACAGGTTAAAGTTTAAACGTGGATTAGCAGATAAAGCAACTCCTGATTAGGTTACTGCAGGGCTTAGAAGAGAAAAAATGGATTTTCCCCGCACATTATTTCACAAACATCTCCGCTCCGCAGTCTTTCTCTTTCCCTCTCTTTTTTTTTCTTTTTCTCTCCGGCTTCATCCTCTCACCCTCACTCCCAGCATGTATATCTACTTTGGTACAAAAATCTTTGAACAATTATGCAAATGCATGTAAGGCAATGCACAATACAGTATGGAAATGGCTTGGAGAGAAAATGGACTCATTAAGGACAGATGGCATGAGCGCTGAAAGCCATTTGTTATAGATGCAGGAAGACATTTCAGACAATGTCAGAACCTGAGAGACGCCAGATATGTTTTTCACACCAAGCACTATTTGTTGTGGTGGCGTAGTTCTTGATTATTTCATCATGTTGGTGATAACAAACGAGCAGAGATTCCTCTCGGTGTGTTGTATAGATATGTATTTTCTTGGAATATACATTTTCCTGTTTGTTTAAGTGATGACTGTTTTATCATCCCCTAGCATTTCCTTTAAGCATTTCTCTAAATGATATCATGGATCACTGCAAAAAAAAAAGTTTTCACAAAATTATTTTTGTTTGATCAAAGCAAAATCAAGCTTCCATGCATTAAATACAGAGACATGCATTATGATAATGAACGAAAACAGAAATGTAAAAACAGTTGCAATTTGAGCACATGCATGACATCTGTATTGATAGCACACATATTTCAATGTCACTTCATGCAACATGAATAGGGCTGCATATAAAGGAGAACAGCAGTGAATGTAAGAGATTACAGTTTCCAAATATATCCTTTGAAATATGCGAAAAGAGCGCATAGCAAACAGTGGGGATTTTTCACAATTAAGAAAATTAAGTCTTTCTAATTGTCTGTTAAGGATAAGATGGGGCATTATCACTGACGCCAGCATTATCCACAGGGAGGGAGAAAATTATTTGTAGCAAAGATTAAGCTTTACAGTTACAGATGGCAGCAGAAACACAGCAGCATGGGCGCAGAAAACCTGCAGGAGTAACACATCTGAGGTGGGGAGGGGGGGTGTAGCTGGAGATATGTGTGCTCTGACATAGCCACTGTTTATTTTGTCTTAGACCCTCTATGGGCTTCACCAGTACTGTCTGGTTCTTTGATGTTACTGAGGTTATTGTCGACCAATCTCCCCCGTCCGCCTCAATATTCATCCAAACCTCTCGCAGGACACAGACGAGAGGCAGAGAGAAAAGACTGCTATTTATTTATACACTTCATTTTCATTTGTGATGAATGGCTTTCTTATTGTACCATTTGTGTCTTTGAAAAATGCTCTTTGGAGCAGAAGAAATTACCAGTTTCCAAATCAAGCGTGGCACTCATAGATTAATTTTTTTTTTTTAAATGAGGGCTAGTAAATTAAAGAATTGTTAGTGCGGAACTAAATGCTTTTATTGTGGTAGATTTAAAACAATAAATGTCAAACTTTTTTTTTTAAAAACCTGTCTGTTAGTTTTTATCGAGCAAGTAAATATTCTTGGTAATTTGATTTTCTATAAATCAGAAATAAAGTTTTGTTATAACCCCTCAATAACTCTCTAAGGTTGAATGTTTGAATTTCAAATTATTTCAATGATTGTCCCATAAAGGGTTAAAAAAAACATTCTTGGCATTGTTTTTAGCACTTCTATTTCTTTCTTTTTTTCACATTAGTTTTTTTCTGTTGGTATAACAGAGCTATTAAAGCACAATAATAAAAGTCATAATAAATCCTCCTTCAAATAAAGACTTGTGTATTGCAAGTACAATAAACAGTAGCATATTTCATAAAAGATCAAATATATATGTTTTATAAATTAGTAATGTATGCACAAGTAACAAAAGAAAATAACCAGTGTAAAATCCAACTCTTTTAAATCTACTCTAAATGTGACATTGTAGCAAATTTAAAATTAGACAACACGTTATTTTACTTATTTGTTCTGGAAATTCTGACAAGCGAGCATTATTTTACTAATCCAAATATTCTAACATCAAAGTCTGTCGTGAAAATCAAATCCTAAGAAAGGACGTGGAACAAGTAAATGAGGGGTATCAAAGGCTTTCAAATTCTGGACTTGCTCTTTGTTGCATTCAGGTCATCTTTTGTCCGTCCCTCGACTGTGACACCAAGACTTCTAAAGGCCAAAGTTTCTTATTAAATTATTTCTGGGTGAGATGAACAGGGGCCTGAATAGAATCATTAAACTTCACCAGTTATAGGAATGCATGTGTCGTGCTGCCGTCTGCTGCGAGATGAAAAGCGGTGCGTTTTCATGCCCCTTCAAAACCTTTAACTGGCCAAGAAAAGATATGACATCAATCCTGGCAAAAACACAAGGGAGAAATGAATGATACCATTGTCGCGTCTAAACATCAATCATGCTCAATACTTTGGAAAAACAATACATTTTTGTTTGCATTTCAGGGGTGACAAACAACACTTGTGACTGACCTAACGTTGTCAATTCCCATTACTCAAAACCTGAAGCAAATCAGAATTAAACTGTGGCCCTGTTGCTAGGCAGTAGAGTTGTCTTGATATGGTGGTTAGTTTTTCTTTCATTGCTTGACAAGAGTGACTTGAAGGGAGTTTAGAAAAACTTTCTTAAGGCGTTCAGAGGAAGGGGATAATTGGTGGCTGTGGATTGTGTAGTGGTCCTTGTGTGGAAACTTACAGACCTGGAAACAGAGACAGTTGAACACAACAAAATGTAAAGTCTTGTATACAAACTTGATCCCAGGAACCGCTGCAGGGTTTTTCACACTTGGTTCACAAAATGTTTGCCCCAGCGTGGCCCGGGGCTCAGTCTCAACACAGCAGTGTGTGGAGAAACAGGTGAGGGCAGCAATGCCGAAAAGCAAATCGTGACAACAATGGCAGCGCTTCACTTTTGTCTGTTTTTGCAGTGCAAAGAAGGTGCTAAAACAGAGACTTCTAGTGAGGTGAGTGAGAAACAGGATCGAATAAGGTCATCCTGATGCTGGGGCCATGATCATTTTTATTAATGCATCTCTTGAAATAAGAAATAAGTTAAGCAAACAATAAGACGGGGTCTGTGCCTTTAATGACCTGCGGATGAGTCCGGCCTGTGAAAGTGCACACCCAGTTTAAGAGGGAACCAATTAATGCTGGATTAACATTCATGGTTATTTACAGTTGCTTTTGTGGTTGTTTCTGCACTCCCGACTTCCACGCAGGAGAAACAGAAAGGGAGAGAGCGAGGGAGCTCTGAGGGGCTCGGGGGTTGTTTGGACGCAAGAGGTGCAGCGAGGTGGCTGGGTCCATTGTGAGGACACCACCTCTCTCATTATGCCCTCTCAATCAACACTCCTGCTCACAGGAAGCCCCTGTAAAGCCCATCTGCCATAGCTAATCTACAGGCAGCCCCGCGCTTGCGTCTGGGCCCGCTACCCTCAGCCGCATTATTCTCAGATCCAAGGCTTCGCCAGGGATCAGCCAAAGCCCATTAAAGTAAATAATAGCCAGAAATGACAGGCTTAGCAAGGATTGGGGAGGAAGTTGAAGACCAGTTTGAGCTGTGAGCTCTGATTAATAGAGAAAAGCATTTTGGGGGAGAGAGGGGGTTAGATGAAGAGAGAAAGTGATGGAGGGAAAGGGGGAGAGAATAGAGGAAAAAAAATGACCTTAGTCTGCCGCAAAGAATTCCTCAACCTCAGGGTTGTTAGAACTAGTGGTACCATCTGAAGCATTAGCAATCCTTGAGCCACTTTTGCTTTGATGAAGCTCAAACACGGTGGGGTGGGAGCTGGAAGGGTTGATGAGGCAGGGGGTGGGATGCATGTCACGGTCTTCAGAGGGCCCCCGGACCAAGATGTGTCAAGAGTCTGTCTTTGCAGTGAGTGCACATGGCACAACAACAACAAGCACAGGTTTTAAGATACTTTTTGCAATATTAACTCTAAACCTTTTAAAGGTTTAGAATTAATTCACTGGTTTGTCGCGGTCTTTTTCATCTATGCTATAATATCTATCAAATGCAAAGTTTAGAGATTAAAGTATTAATCAGCAGAAAAGCACTCCGGATTTGATAACCTATTCTAATTACTTAAGACAATTACCAAGGAAACAAGGGAAGTGTTATCTGGTTCAAGTCGTTCAATGTTGGTCGGACCAAACAAGCTATTTAAAAACATTCCTGTGGGATTCTGTTTAATAGTGATGGGCATTTTTTGGCTGTTTTCCGATGAAACAATTAGAGGATTAATTGAAAAAATAATGGATAATGACCAAATTAGAGACAATAGAATTGTGATTGTGCCAAATAAGCTGGCAGTGCAACAAAATGAAATGGAGCATCTAAGCAAAAAGCGCAAACAGATTAAGACAAATGGGCAATATCCAGCACAAATAAACAGATGATTATAGATGTGTTTGTTTAAAAGTATTTTAATCTCCATTATAGGAGCTAAGTCTTATTTTGTGATGTTGTCTGTGCTGTCATGCTATATTTGTATTTTGTGTAATTGTGTGTGTTTACTGGGCTTGGAAGCTATTCTTGCCACAACATTGTTATTTGTAGTGGAAGAAAGCCTGTTGGCTAGTTTGAAAGGGTTATTTCGTCATGGTCAGCTTAAGGTTAAGCAATTATGGCGGCTCCCTGTAGTCAAGTTAGTGTCAGGTTCGGCATGAAAACGGGTGGTTACTTAGTAAAAGAGTAGAAATTGAATAATAGTCATGGTTAACTTTTAACTGGCCTGCTGCACCAGACATGACCCCCTAATCCCACAAGCCTGCAGTCCAACATCACTGATCAGACCCAACAGAACATGCTATAACTGTCAGAAGAAGGTGTTTTATCTCTGACGGTTTGGGAAGAAGAAAACAGGCTCAAAATTAAGCATCCATTCCTATGTGCTGTGAATTTTGTTGTACTGAAAGGTTGGATAACATCTATCACACAAGTGTTTTCCTTGTCCGTGCTCTATTGTTGATTGCCATAAAAAAGCTTATTCTACTTTGTGCTTGAGCTCAGCCTGGGATTTAACATGATTTGTCACTAGGCCGACAGTGGAGACGGTCTGAGCGAGATTATGTGAAGCAGTTCCACCTCTGCTTAACTACTGTAAAAATTGCTTATACGTCTGTGAAGGAATTGGAATGCATTCAGGAAGCAAAATTATCGGGTTTGTGGTCTGCCGGTCTGCTTCTTACGGGATTCCCTGATTGGACGGATGCCCCAGATGCCTGGGGTGCAGGAAGAAACAAGTTAGCGCTGCATGAAAGGTACGCTCACTCCTATAAATATTGTCTATTGTTCTATCGGTTACCTGGACCTTCAAAACGTTGGCAAGGGAGAGAGAAAACTCATGAGGAGACTGCTGCCTCGGAGATGTGATGAGGAATGACAAGAGACTGTAAAAAGATATGATACATATAAACCAACAAGGACACAGGGGAAACACTTAAGGCTTCTTTGAGAAGTGTTTATTGGTATGGATTTTTATTGTTCGCCAAACAGTGTGAAGACTTTGACTGGTTTATTGAACGGATTTAGACACATGCTCAGAGAGAAAGGAGGCTCTTCTGCTCTTTGATTTAATCCGTCAAACAATGTGTGCAGTGAATTTAAATAAGATTCTCCATCTCAGAGCCCCCATATACACAGCTTCACTTTCAGATTTGAGGCGTCGCTCCTTATTTTACAGTAGCTGCTTCCTTGAAACGCCTCTTATGTCATAGTCCCCTGTGTAGGATGTGGTTTGTTTCCCACTCATGTGACAGATGTTAGGAACCCAGCTGCCAGTAGAGGCCTCTCAAGTCTTGTACAACCCTTGATAGAAGTTAGAGAATTGCAGGGGTAAAAGCTAAATAGACATTTTGAGTGATGTAATACCACAGGTGCAGCAAAATATTTAGTACAAGGAAGTAAAACATAAGGTTCTTGAGCTTTTAAAGTCCCAAGAAAAAGCCTTAACTCATGACAGGCTTAGTGGCTTAGAAATGAATCACTTTCTCTCTTCCGGCTGGTGAATTCAGTGCTTGGAGCTGCATCACAGCTCTTTGACCAACAACCCACCCCCCTCTCAACGTCTCCGTCCAGCATGATCTTTCCTCCTCAAAGGCTTGAATACTCATCCTTGACCGGCTCATCTAAATGAACCCCTGCTCTCCTCATGTGCCACAAAAGTGCCACTGTATGGTGTCACCCAGGCTTTTCTTCCCAGGAGACAGTGTGATTTCTATATCCGTTGTCATGGTGATGTGGTGAGGAGGGAGGAAAATGGGTGCGCTAACCTCTGGCTTTTGCCGGCTTCCAGGCCAGACAGTTCATTTGGGGAGAACAGGAAACAGCACTCTGGCTGTTTGTTTGTATGCTGACAATGGCGGCACTCGAAAAAGATGAGGTGGGGACATTATGGCGCTGTCTGTCAAAACCTGTGGTGCTCCTGAGGCCGTATGGGGGAGAATCTGTGACACACTAAATGATAATAAGGATGATGTGGAATTATTAAGTAGATTTTATTGCGAACCAAAACACTGAAGGACCATTACTGTAATCAGGATATAAGACAGTGTCACGAAGCAGAGGGAGGTTTGCTCCGTTTTAACACCCTCAGTGAAAGCAAACTATTTCATGGAAGCTAATACAATTCCTCAATTTGTGAGGATTGCAGTCAGATACTCCTGCCAGACACACCTGATACTCCTTGACTATGGTATGAAACGAAATGAGAAGTGTTTCTGTCTAAGTTCCTAAAATGGGGTGTATCATATTAACCCAAAACCCACAATTTAAAGAAGCCGGGAGGCAAAATGAAGACATTGGTATTATTAAAATCAAATCTGCAATGGCTCACATGCACTCCCCCACATAATGATGAGGGAGTGTCATGGCCAGTCGAGAGGAAGAGAACACCATTTTCTATTCATTTGGCAGCATGCCCAGATCTCATTCAACCAAAAACTCTCCTCAATCCAAACTTAATCCCAGCCAATTAAAAGATGGTGTAGCTTTTCCTCCTCTGTGGTTATGCTGATGAGACTGCATTTCATCGCCAATAAGGTAGAGCTTTGATTTTATGCACTACAGAACATATGGAATGGTTTGACAAGGATAATGTATTAAATATACGTGTCCAAACAGTCATCGCGCTGACCAAATAAACCATAATGTGTTGCAATGTAATGACAAAGTTGAAAAGAGATTGATCTGAGGGAAAAATTAATATTTATTGATGCAGGAAAGTATGCTTTGTGTTTTCCCTGGCTCCTAGGGGGAAGGTGTGAAATCTAATAAAGCCATTCTCAGGAGGGGAGACTTTGATCAGAGATTCTCTAAACAAGCATCAACTCCCAAGTGAAAATAAGATCTATATGCTCAAACATGTGCTATCTTTACATCTTGACTTCTGTTTTTGCTAAAAGAGAGCTGTCGTATTGGAAACAGCTGAACCATTTCAATTTCAGCCAGAGGCAACGTTCTCTCAGAGAAGAGTCTCAACACACCTTACAATGTGTCAGAAATATTTTCTGTGAAGTCGACCTGTATTACTTCTTTTTCAAAATACTGTCCCAAGGTACAAAAGTGGTATGTATCATCTGTATTCTGTCTGAGTTATATCTTAAATAAAATCTATGAGATTGAAATATTATCAAGCTTAGTTGAGGTTAGGAAGTGATGCACAATGCAATTTTCAAACACAACTTGACTTGGTCGCTAATTATTCTGAACATTTGTCGAAAAAGCAATTATTTAGCACTTAAAGAGCAAGGTTACTCTTCGACATTATGTCATTGGACCTAAAAATGATAGATTGAACTTTATGACTCCTTAAGTAACCCACTTGTGAATCTAGATTCATATTGTGTCATGATTATGACCACTCCATTTCTATTTCTTCTCCAAAATTTGTTGATTTCCTCCATGGCCCGACCCTAGTCTTCCAATCTTCATATGCATAATTTTCAAGTAGTTTATAAGCACTTTCCCAAAAAGCCTAATTTACAAAGTAAAGTGTCTCAGATGGTGGCACGTCGACGCATTGGGTGGTGCTGTCGACGCACAGCAAGGCAGTTCCTGGCTCGAGTCCTACTCTGTGAGGAGTTTGCATGTTCTACCGTGTCAGTGTGGGTTCTGTCTGGGTTCTCCAGCTTCCTCCCATCTCCAAAAACATGCAGCTTAGGTGAATTGATGATGCCAAATTGGCCGTAAGTGTGAGTGTGTGCGTGGTCGTCTGTTTTCGTGTGACTCCGCGGTGCACTGGCATCGCACCCAGAGTGTACCCTTGTTCTTGTCTCATACTCCCAGTCAGCTGGGATAAGTTCCGGCATCCCGTGACACGCAACAGCGGATGAAGCAGGTATTTGACAATGAATGAATGAATAAATGAAGTTGTATCTCTGATCCATGATCAGGACTCATGCTCAACCCTTCTACCGTGTTCTACCATGTAGTTTTTGTTTAATACACAGAGATGGTAAAAAAAATTTTTTTTAAAACGCAAAAAGAACAGCAACATCTCCAAATGAAAAGGAAAGTGAGGAAAAAGCCATGATTCCACTCTTTTGTTTTGAATTTTTCCAAAATGTATTGAGCTCTCTTGTGTCATATCCCCCAACCCAAGTTAAATGAGAATCAGTCAAGTAGTTATTTTGGTTAATTCTGCTAAGAGACAGATAGATAGAAAAGCAAGAAGGACCAATGCCGGCAAAAATATTACCTGCTAGGTGGAGGTAAAATAATGGGATTCAGATGAAGATGTCATCAAAATCCATTCGCAATTTTTTTTCCATTATCTCTCTAAGAATCAATCTGGTAAAACATTATCTGCATGATGGAAGCTCTGAATTCTTTCACTATACTCTTTCATTTTTGCCTAGTAACAGATTGTGGTGGTGTTGATCATTTAGATGAGAAGCTACAACTGTGAGAGCAGCATATTGGAAGGGACAGGGTAGGAGGACATTTGGAGTGATGATGACAGCAGAAATAGGTGATTTACATGATGATGTGAGATGCACCTGACCTGGAGGAATATGCTGATTTGATGAAGCAGAGTGGTCAGTGTTGCTCCATGCAGAGTCGGTGTGTGTGTCTCACTGTGACTCCACTCACTCCAGAAGGTCAAACAGGCAGTGGCTCACACACACACACACACACACACACACACACACACACACACACACACACACACACACACACACACTGTGGGCCAAACCTAAAAATAACCAGAGAGCATGTTATTTACTGTACGAGATGTCCAGCATTGCAATTTGGTTTCGCCTCAGGTTTTTTAAGCCCTTTTGAAACAGTTTGTTCAATGCAGATTGCTTGCTGATTAGTTTTTATTTGAGTTTTTTTTTTAGTTTTGTTTTGATATTGATATTCGGTTTGTTCAGTAAAATCATGTATCTTTCTGTCAGCTGTCATCTTTATCATAAACACTAATGTCAGCTATTACTGACCACTATGTTGGACTAGCTCTACTGCTAGTCCAACTATAAAATCTCAGAAATGTTTTTTCAAATGCCAAAAATATTTAAAAGATATTCAGATTTAACAACTAATAATAGACTGAACCTTTCATTCACTGTTGCGGTTTAACCTTTAAACATTTGCAGTTTGATAGACAGACAGACAGACAGACAGGACTTCATTTTTCCCAAAGGAAATTATATTTCATCTTCTGTTAACATACTTCCAAACATGACTGACTATTCTTGTGAAATGACACATTTAAAAAAAATAGCAATCCCAAACTGAAATAGAGCTATGTAAGGAGGAGAAAAAAGCTCCTTTAGAACATGTTCCAGAGGGATAACTGTGCAGCAGTGTGAACACACCTAACTAACAACTTCCTTCACATTGGATGCACTTTGACAAACAGCCCTTCTCCTCGGTGCTTACGCCATGTGCCTCAGCATTAAAGCTAACGCCCTGTGGTATGGCCGGCTGGACAGGCACTTGACTGATGGCTCTATTAGAGCTCCCCACCACGGCATCTAGTCCTATCACAGGCCTTCCTCCGGACTGGACATGCTGCTGACAATGCCCTGATGGGGTAAGGAGAAGACTAAATGGACGATCCAAACGTACCAACGGCCACATTCAGAGTTGCACCAATAGACCAACATAAAAATCAGGCAAGGACACATGTCCGTTAAGGAAGTAATGTGAACGCAGCTGTGCGCACACACACACAAGACCCACAAAAGGAAGTAGAAAGGATTTAGCCATGCTTCACCTTTTGTATTTGGTTGGAACAATGGCTTACACAAATACAACACACAGCTGATCCGCACCCCTCCGATTCCGCCTCTTTGGTGGCTTGTTCCCTGAGACCACCATGAAACATGGAGGCCACTGAAAGGCTGGCGCTTGATAATCAGCTCCAAAGGGGGTGAAAAATACAATTCATATCTCCACCCTTCTTGGGAAAGCAACCAGTGGAGCAGGAAATGACAGTGGATGTTTTAATCTTCAAACGGTGAGCACCACGCTCCCTCAGGCTAGATGGAAGAATCTGCTCAAATGTGACGGAGCTGCCCGCCTGCTCACCACAGTGCAGACCTCTTTTCTTAAATGTTAAAAAAATAGATGTCTCCCAAAATAAATTTATAGTTAGCTGTACACACAGACACATACATACAAAAAATGTAAGAGAGAATTTTTGTAATTTTTTCCCTCAAATCGCCATGAAATTCACATCCATTGTAGCTGAGATTGTTGGCTAAGACGACCAGACTGTGCTGTCTCTCCAGGCCCGGTTCAGCACCACTCTCCTGCATGACACTATAAACACCTAGCCCCTCTGGCACCTGTCATCCATGGCTGTCTGCTCCCTTCCAACAGGACTCGCAGGGAATTTGCAAGGTAGAGAAATGACACGACAATTATGTGCCACCACCTCTTGATGAATATGTTGCTACTTTCAAGACTTCCCCTAATCCTAAAATAGAGTCCGCTGCTGAAGCTTTCACTGATAGCCTGAAGAAAACAAAGAAAGCAATGAGCGGGGAAAAGGAATAACATGTGATGCTCGACCAAATGGAGTGTCTCTGGCCCAAATTTGGATTGAAATGAGCTCAATTTATCAATGCCAATAACAGCAGCGATCCCAGGATAGAGAGACATGCATATTAATTGAAAATAATCAGATTAAGCCCCACTGAAATCTGACATTTGGAGATGGGTACTTTATCTTCAAGACTGGAGAGATGCAAGATTGCCAATGTACAAATCAGAGAACAGTGCTTAATTGCATGTTATCACCCAATGATTGCCTTGGCATTATATAAAACAGTATGGTAATTACTCCACAGATAGCGATGTAAATAGCCTCAGGCTGGTGCTCCCATAAGCGGAAGTAGAGCGAGGGCGTGGGGCTGAACATCTGGGTGAAGAGGTAGCAAAATTAGAAGTGTAGTCAGGTGATTACTTACATCACACGGGCAGTAGAAATGGTAGAAACATTTACTCGACAGCAGCAGTGAGACTTCACTGTGAGCACTTGACTCCGGGCCTTAAACAAAGTCAGTTTCAAGAGACCCTTAAACATGTACATAAACATGAGTTAAGAACTGGAATCTATAGGATGATGGAGAAGGATGTAAGTGGCCCTCATGGTGTCACTGCTGCCCAGCCCAATGAACAGATGCACTGCAGGCCAGCTGGAGGTCCCCTCTCTCAGCAGAGCCCCTCCCAGCCCTGGAGGAAACGCAGCTCTGAGGGCTGCCGTCATATGTTTTCAACGTTTGTACAACGCCTGATAAATGTAATGTAAAAGGGGCTTTGTGTGCGGGGGCCAGTGGGGGTTGACTGTGATTGCTGGTAATAACTGACTAATAGAATAAAGCAATAACGCAGAGCCTCGGGGCGAGTGAGCTCTGTACCGACAATTTCATACCCAGATTTATCATCGTGTGGAAATTAGCATTTCAGTCTGTTCACTTTCCCATCTGAAGGAGCTCCATCATGAGATCGTGTGCCCTGAAAATATGTCTGTCAACTTCTGGACTCCTTTGTCACGACACTCCATAACTCTCCCAACACCCCACGGAGAGAGACATCTCTAAGTTGACAGGGAACAATAATGATGAAGATTTGCAGCATGGCTTTTGTGGGCACTTCATAAACAACAGAGTATTAAAATACAATTCCAATATTGACTGATCTACAGTATGTGCACTAACGTAACAATTCATGGATATTGCAGGCTCTGTTTCCTACAAGAAGGTATTACTAATAGAGTGAGAACATAAGGAATTTTCCACTCATTCATAACATACAGCTCAAAAATGAAGGTCTTCATTGTATTTCAGGAGGTTTTAGGTTGTGTAAGGCGATTTGTCGGCTTAATCAAATTTGTAATATATTTCTGAGGCTTTTCCAATTTAGGACACTAACATCTCAGAAACTATTTCTTTACACACTTAATTTATTTATATTTTTTTGGCAAAATAAGACCACTGTGTAGAATTTCTAAATTTAAAAAAAAAATCTGCTTTTGTTCCCTTTGAAATCAATTTAGCGTGAAGTATTTATTTCCTTCCTAATGATGCATTTTTGTCAGAAACACAGCAGAGATGAAAAGAGATTGTTTGTCTTTAAGTTAGCCTTTACTCAGCGTTCATTTTCTCCGGAGTACTTGTTTCTCACCAACAGAGTCAACGAGTGAGTGAATAAGCAAATGGTACTCAGTGGATAATTTTGTTTACAATGTTCTGGAGGCCCATGATTAGAATATTAATTAGGCCCATCTATGACGGTCAGATAATAACAATGTCAGAGGGCTGAATGGGTTCTGTGACCTGTAAAAAGCCTATTCACAATCTCCAGTCTGCCATAGTCCATTCTTTTGGCTACAGGCAGCAGACTTTTTCACACCCTTTTCTAAATGTTCCGATTGTCCCGCGCTGAAACCCTGTGGAAGAAAGTGTGTTAAGAAATACAAATATGTTAGAGTGCATGTTTTATGTCAAACAAAGTTGAAATCGTAGCTCATTTGGAACTTTTTTCTAACTTGGTGTCAGTTTCATGAAAATTTGTCACTTAATTCGTAAAGGGTTGACTTTGCTGTATGTTTGAACTTTAAAAACATGATACGGATCACAAACACCGAAGCGGAAGAAACATCCTATCCCACGATTAGCTGATGAGATCTCGTTCTGTTGATGAATGAGGAATGTTTTTAACTGAATCCAACCATTGGGAATAGAAGACAAAGACAAAAAAAACCCCCAACAATCATTGAATATAAAAAATAATGCTCTGTTCGTCATTCTGCAACAATCTCAGGAAAACTGTTATCACATGGCATCCATCATAAAGTGAACCTGGAAGACTAAAGGATCCTGAATTAATAATGTTGATGTGGAGAGTATCCCTTGTTTGCCCTGTTAATGTGAGAACATTACTCAAGTTGTGCCTCCTGGGACGTCAGTGGGATGCCTGTGTTCGGATGACGGGATGCTTGGGAGGCCAAATATGTTCGCTGTACAGGCTACTTACAGCAATCGGAGCACTTAAGAAACACGGCCAACAGAAACACGACATTCTCACACCGACTAAAAAGAAGGGTTTCAGGGGTCAGTAGGTTTATTTTATGTATTATTGTTAAGTCTCTGGGGAAAAGGCAGGATAAGCTTCTTTTTTCTCCTGGAGCTCAGTGACTTCCTGTGAAATGACATGAATAATCCAAGTGCAATTAAGGGGTGGGGGGAGGGGGGTCCTGACAGCAACAGCATTTGATTTAATATAAGAAAAGTTTTTATCACAGTTTAGTCTGGACCAATGTTTATTATTTCTGTTTTATGTACATTATCATCTACAAAGAAATTGTTAGATTTCTTATATTCTCGGTCTTACTATAAGATTAATCTGCCATGACATATGGTACATTTGACAATAAAGTTGACTATGGCTATGATCATGACTATGACAGTTTGACCTGAAATTAGACGGGACACATTTTTATCAAATCCGACAAGATACAGACCTAAACAATCTGCACCATCACTAAAACCTATGTTGTAATAAATAAACTTGCAATCAGGATAGTTTGAAAAGTCAATGGATTTTGATTACATTTTTATATAGAGGTGGATCTTAAATCAAGGAAGTGATGAGTCCATTTGGAAGCAGATCTGACTACAAATGTAACTTTACTTTCTAATTTCACCAGTGATAAAAGCTTCCGACAACATATCCACTTTCACCATGCTTTATAAAGTCATGTTCATGCAATCCCAGCATTATGCTAGTTTGCATGAAGTAATCTTATCCTAATTTCAAACTTACATAATGCTAGAGGTGATAAAAGCGACAAAACACTCATCTAATATTCTAGTAGACACAACAAAAGGCACCTGAGCTGTAATCCTTTAATAACGTGAAGAAATCTGTGCAGACTGATGTCGTGTTGCGCTCTCATGAGCTTCCCCTTTGCTCGATCAAGGCTGACGTGATTACGGTTTCAGACAAGCCATATTCACAAAGCAAACTAGACACAAATTGTATGTTACACATTTTTACTACAATTACAAACTGGACCCCAAAAGCCTCCAAGCTAATTTCCTTTTGAATTAACAAAAAAAAAGAAAAAGAAAAAAAAGAATATCAAATCTTTTTGAATCAAATCAAAGAGGCATTCTGTTTCCTCATTTCAGTAGCATTTAGTGTTGCATTGGACTCACTGGACTGGCAGTCATGTGGCTAGTGGCTGTGGACTGCAGTGAATGAGTTAAATCAGTCGCTTCTGAGCCTGAGCCTGTGTCGTCACAAGAGGAAAGAGGCCAAAGACTCACGCAACGAGGTGAGCTGGTGTGGTAGCGCTGCTTCCCGCTGGTTCCAAAAAGGCTCAAATAACTCCCATGTGCACCCAAGGAGAGCAGAGGACAGACATACATGAGATGGGAAGCTGGAGGCCGAATAAGTCTTGATTTATCCTGCAGTTTTCAGAGAGATGTTCCAAATCCAGACTGCACCTAGTTGCTCTCAGTTCTGCCAATAGCGGACTCACTTGACTGTAGTGATGGCTCTACATACTTACTCTTTGTTGTCACTACAATTAGTTACCATAAAGCTCGGTCTACTTAACAATGTATGATACAATTTCAAACTAAAAATACAGACATTTAACTATCACATGTTCACACCTACAAATGTGACAAAATATGATAACTGGTACGTGCTATTTAAAATTAAAATGTCCAGATTTATGGTTTATTTTGAATTTTCAAGAAACAAATAATTCCTGATCAACAACAAAAATAAACCTTGGTGAAACGTAGTTACATTTGTTGTTTTTATAATTTAAATTGGGATTTGTAGTACATACCCCACATCAGATATAGTTAGACAAAAATGATGCTGTAATTTCTAGAACCAACTTATTTTTTTTATATAATCATCTGCCATAGACTCCATAAAGTTATCCGCTGTGATGACTCAGCTGATATACCTCAACCTCCGTCATTTCCCATTAGCTGTCTTCCTTTGTGATTGATAGACGAGTTGAAGTTCCATGAGAACTTCTGAACTATCTGTATTGTCAAATTTCTCCAAATATCACCTCTCCATCATTTCTCCTCTGCAGCCAAGTTTCTACTGCGCGTTGGCTTGGCAAAGTAATTAATTTGAACCGAAGATTTCCCAAAGCTGCTTTTTCTCTCTTTAATGAAAAACAAGTGTTAGTCATAGTGGGAGCCATACTGCTGTCCAACATTAAAATAGAAGCCGTCGGCCGTCTGCCTGCACTGTGACGGGGGTTGGAGGACTGATTGCTCCGACCAGCAGCCACCACCTGCTTTGCGTGTTCACGCTGTCATCAGTGCCCTTTTTTGGTGCGTGCAGAGTCTTTAACAGTTTAGCTAGCCCTTTGATGCCCTCTTTGATTTTTTTAGAATATGCACAGGATCAATAAGGAGCATGGACTTCAAAGCTGGAGCACCCCTCCACCTGCTGCTGGTCACCATTTCTGAAGTGTTTCCAATCACATACAGAGACTAAACAAACAGTAAGGAGGGGCTGGGTGGAAGCTGACACGCTGATCAATAGAGACTAAAACCATATGTGGAGAAATTTGGTAGCATTTTTTTTTGCCACTTGAAGTTCATTTTTGATATTTCTTTGCATCTTCATGAGATAAAGGACAAAATTATAAAGTGAGAACATTCATTTTATGAAAAATAATTTATAGACACATTTTTTTCCAACAAGAATGCATGCTTATAAATGGGACTGAAGAAACACACACACTTCAAAGTGCTTACATTAACATGTAATAATCTCCATAAGCCAGAGCGGTTTAATAACTCACTCTGATGTCTCTAATATGTCACTCAAACTTCAATCACTGAACATTTGATAATAATGCTTTTTTCTTTTCCCTCCTACAAATCTAGTAACCTAAGTGGCAGCAAAGTTCAAAGAAGCAGATTGTAATGCATGTTATGGAAATAAACCCGGGACTGATTATCCTTTAAATCTCTGGCTTCCCCAACCCCCTCTAAAAATGGCTGTCATGATGAAATGACTATCCTTTATTACATTCTTCTCCCTTAATCCTCCTCAATTTATTAGAGGGGGAGTGCCTCGGCACAACAATGCCAAAACTCATTTCCATGGGAGCCCACTCCGCAGGATGTCTATGAAGGGAGAGACAACTGATTTCCTATGCAAAGGGACCTTTTGAAAGGGGGGAAAGGAGACAACTGATTCTTTTATTGCAAATGACTTCAGTGTTTTGTTTAGGGGGGCTGAGGGTAGGGAAGCCAGCATGACTTCTGCTTGCACACTTTAATTCAGCTGATGCAGGTGCATGGCTAATTGCAGGTGTGGCAGTGGACAGCCTCCACCTCTCTGTGTATCCTTGTCCACACACAGAGACACACTCAGACCCTGCTTTCTGTATAGACATTAGCCAGGTACAAGAATAATAGATCAGCAAGCACCTCATTTGCATTTTCACCATTCAAACTCTTCTGTAAGTGTGAGAGAAACTGAAGGGCCCTATTCAGAAACCTAAATAGTCTAGTGGGTATCACAGTGTGGGAAAACTAAGCACAAACTTGTGTGTGAGGAAAATATACAAAAGACTTGCTGCGAACTGTTCGCCTATTGTCCCGGAAATAAATAATAGTTGGTTTAACTTTTGAAGGAGAGACTGTAAAATGGAAGAGCAAGTCCTACAATGGAAAGCTTTTTGTCATTTAAAGCTAATTTTAACCACAACCACCCTTTTTGGTTGTGCTCTTGTCAGGTTTTTTGGACAAAGTCATAATTTTTTCCCCTCTTGAACCCTTTCCTGTTGTAAATTTGATGTAAGAAATTACGTTTAAATGAGAGCGAGAGGTGGTAAGAAAAGAAACTTCTTAATGAAACCTCTCTCCAGATCCCAAATTAGAGGAAATTACTCATCAAATGATTATGAAACTGTTGGCATTATAGAAATCAGAGTGAAAGAATAGAATCAGGAGGAAAGGAGGGAGGGGATTGGCAATTTGTTCTCAATGGACATCGGATGAAGGGGTGGCAAGTTAAAGTCTCCAATTTGAAGGGTCTCCTTGTAGAGCTAATTCCAGTTAATGGCTAGTGAACAAGACTCCCTTTACCCACTGAATCTGACGTCCTGGCTTCAGGTAATCAGACTGACATTAATGCAGACTCCAAAAGAGACAACTCGTCATCAGGAATTTTCCTCATTGGCACCGAAAATGCCAGGCTGCACACCTCTGACTGCGTGGCCCCCACATCTATTAACCTTATTGATTTGGAGCCCCGCTGAGCCCCTCCAGAGCTCCCGCCCCCCTGCTGCTGTACTGAAGTGGATCAATCCTACGCCGGGGGCCACAACTCGATAACAACCCAGTGTCAGAGACTACTGTTTGCAACTTGAAATGAATACGCACCTAGATGTTTCTCTGTATAGTCACTTCCTATATCATAGACACTTTTTTGTCTAAAGGTAAAAATTAAAAAAAATAACTAGGTGTTCATATTGAGTAAATTAATGATTAGATTTTAGAAGATTTCCACTAGCATTCACATGTCTCCTTCTGTTATTTAAAAAGAAATTTTCATAAAAGTACCAACAACTGTATGGTTTTATGTTTTGTTTTTTTTTGCTGCTGATACAATTAGAGTAGTCAAAACTATTCTGTTCATTGACTTTTTTTTTTCAGTGCGGTTAATTTACACTAACAAAGTGCCCTTCAGAGTAAATATTCTACATCAAGCACTTCAGGCAATCAGCATACTCTGCTCCACCATTGTACGCTTAAAGTTTAATCAATGCAAATTACATGTAGCAAACTACTTAATATTTTGCACCACCATTGGAAAAATGGTTGTCGAAGCTTATTGCTCCCTTTTTTACAAGAATTAGGGCCGTGACCACGAAAATGTTTACCCTGTGCTTTTTATTGTACTGTTGGGTGTACGAGTGTATTTTCATTATCCTTGTCAATAGTATGGACAGTATTTTGCTAGTGTAACACTAAAAATTACTTTGTAACTTTCTTGTTTGAAGACTCAAGAAAAAAAAGCAATATCTGAGTACAACTGATTGTATTGTTAAACTTTTTAACATTCTTGCAGATCCACCTTAACTACTCCAGCAGTACAAATGCATTGATATATATCATAATATGGTGATATCTTTGGTTGGAATCCATATCTCAGCATCATGAGTGATGATGGGGAATAGCTTCAGTGGCAAACAGCTCCTGCTTGCTTAAAGTACCGGCAAGATAAATGCAGCAGCAGCACCTACATTTTCTTTTACTGTACAAGAGTGCAAAGCACTATGTGGCAGCAAAGTACCGGATGCTTGGTAATCCACTACAAGCTCTGTGTGATGGAAGCATAAGCATCAGTGTCGAGAATGGTTGGTCTCATCTGCGACTCATCATCAGCTAGTGGAACCCAGCAGGGGGAAAAATGTACACCCAGGGCAAATCTGTAAACACCAATTTAATCTGCATGGAGAAAGTTACTGTCATCAGCTGTGACAGCAAAAGCCTCTGGGCAACACCAGTGCGCAAAGAGTCACTCTTCTTCCCCCAATATCTCTGTCAAACACAGACATTAAGCCATTATGGACGTCAAAAATGTGCCATTGAGAAGTTCTTTTCTCTCTGCCAGTCAATGCTGCAAAGCAAATTCTACAGGGTCACAGTGTAAATGATGTTCCATGGAGTTCTTCCTTGATGTTAATTGCTGACAAATAGCTATTGACCTGTGGAATTAGAATTAGGAAATTTAGTATTCATCCGCACATAATTATGCATGTTTCACAAAAGCCGATTTGCCTTTTTCTGGAAATATCAAGGCAAGCAGTCAAGAGGGAAATGTGTAACCTTAAATAGCCATGTGTTGTAATTAATTTAGGGTCATTCTCAGACTCAATAGGATTTTCCTCATATCTCTAGCCCTTAAAACCAACTGCAGATGTAGTATAGTTGTTTCTTGGCAGCGGAGCCAGACTAAGGCAAAGTCAACACCAGGGACGTTGAACATTTAACAATAATGAGAATTACTTGCGGTCCCTCCCCCGTTTTTCATACCCTAACATCCTGATTTCATGGGTGACACTTAGGGACCCCCCAGGCTCTGTAATGTGTGCTTGGGGACCCATGTGGTAGTCACAGCCAAGGCGATCCACAGACACAAGGATAACTGTAGCACAGAGAATATACAGCATGTTCTTTGAATTTGATGCCGAATACATGATCATTTTCCACAGTTGTTTGTTGTAAAGCCATGATGCTTTGGATTTTATTTATGTCCTTCCAGTGTTCTACAACTGATTAGCATTTGAAACCCCAAACTGTCAAAATGACCATGTCATGCTAGCTATTTTCTTACTACCAGTAGAAACTGATGTTACATGACAGGTGGGCTTGCATCCATGGTCTGTGATCTGCCAATCCCACTTCGGGTCACCATGTTTGTAATGGCAGGGACTTGCAAGGTTCAGCAACTTGGGCCCGGAGAGGGGAAGGGGGCATGCTAAGTGGTCTATCGTTCTGCTCCTGGGGGCAGCTTCTGACAGACCAGAAACATCAGGACAGAAGTGGGAAGGCAATGTCGATGGGGGAGCTTTAGAAGGCCTGGCAGTGAGGGAGCAACCATGCAGTGGGGCAGCTTCCCAGAATTCATTATTCACAGCTAATTTACAGACAAGGGGAAAACCTGGCAGCAGGATGGACTTCAGTTTATGGAATTCTACTAATGCTCTACAGTGTTTATACATTACCTAGTTTTCTGTGGCTGACACGAGCTAAAGAAGAGCATTTGAAATGTCCATATGGGGTTTATGAAGGTGGGACAGAGTTGCAGACTCCTGTAATGCAGACTTTGGTCCACTCCCAGAACCAGTGAATGTGAGAGCACACATATTGAGTCCTGTACAGTATCTAACCTCACATGATACAGTCTGCACATAAAGGCACATGAAGTCACTGATTTGATTTTCCCTGCTCTGTCTATGAATTATATCTAATCAAATTGCTGTCCTGCAGATGCATTATTCACTTTGAAGATGCAAGAGGTTGGGGAACATCTCCAGGAGAGTCACATATTGCATCACCCCTGCTGCTTTAACCCATTTACTTCATATCACCAAGTCAAGGCTAGGGATTCCTGCACGGGAGTGGTTTTGCCAAGCACTGGGCTAAAATAATTAGATGACATCTTCAATTGTCTTGTCACCCCCTTTAACCAAGACATTCACAGCTGCTAATTGAATGAACTGAAAGGAACGGAAGCCTAGACAATTCCTGCGACTCGTAAATCTTCCATAAACGTTATTTGTTGGAAAAAAATTGGCGAATCCCATGCTGTTAAATTCCTCAGGCCTGCTGTTGTCGATTAAAAGGACAATCAGCTGGACACTCCTTTCCTACTGTGTAATGGTCAGTGGCCAGACCAGTGACCCCTGCTGCTTTGACTAAATTAACACTGGGCAGGACATTCTTTGTTGTTTTAAATTACTATACAAATACATGACCAACAACCTCAGGAGGCCAAATGCCAACAAAAAAAAAAACTTTTGAAGCACATATGTGTAAACACTCGCCATCAAGCTTTATTCACTCTATATATTTTCCTGAGTAGCTGTTGATTGGATGCTAACTAAAACTACATTGTCAGCAATTCTGGAGGATTAAACTGGCATGTAATTGAATATTTGTGATTGCTGTAATGTGCAGTTACATTACAGAGCTATAAAAAGCTATGTATTTAAAGGAATGACACTCAAGACAAGTCCAACGATGGAAAAGATGACCTTTAAAATGTTAATAGATGGTCCCAGTATCCATGGTGTAACCTACAAAGAAATTGAATTACACAGGGATAAAGCATAATTACATACCATTTTAAAAGGGAGATAGTCTAATTATTGGTGAAGCAGCTTAAGTTGCTTTGCTCCTTAATTGAAGTACATCATGAATGTTGTGCGAATCTGTCCTGGCATGTTCAAACCAAATCTAAATCTTAATTAAATTTTGTGCAAAAGAAAGTGTTAGAGAGAAGCCTTAATCCATTTAAGGGAGGATGGTGAAGGGCTATTAGGGGGTGTTAATTTGTTAATCAGAACTTTGTATGGCTATCCTTTACTATATTGAAGTCTGCACTATATTTGAACCACACAGCGGGAGGTGTATACAAACAGCCGCTAGCCATTGTGGATGTAGGTGCAGGGCCAGGAAATTAGAAAAGACATTGAGTGAAGTCAGAAAAAAAAGGCTCTCATGATGGTGTAATATTCTCTTTTTCATGTGCTTTCCTCCATTTCTAATGACTTCCTATTATGCTTCTCTGTTGATATTTCCTATTGAAATGGGATCATCCTCAAACAAGTACCTCAGACAGGTAAGCCATAGTGGCCATGGTAACAAAGGCTCGACAGGGGTCAAGTTCCTGTGAAAAGCCCATGTTAATGACTTCATAATGGACAGAGTACTACCTAACTACAACTTCAAAGTAGGTGAGCGATGGAGAGAGTAAAGAAGCTTAGGAGATGAGACTCTCCATGACCATGTTCTCTAATAGAAACATCATCCATCCCTATGACACAGCGTGGAATCTTAGGTCTAAAAGCCACTAACTGCAACCCAAATATATTCACACAAATGCACAACAAAGCCAAATGCTTTTAAGCCTGCAATTGAGTTTTCTAGTCCTAATACAGCTGCTGTAGAAGTAGTGTCCCATTCATGGTTCTTTACTGCCAAAAAAGAAAAGTTGAGGACACATCCTTGACAAAATCCTCTTTCCAGACATAATCCACCTAGCACTATTTTACTTAAGGACTAGAGAGTGTGTAACATCTGATCTTAACCCAAAAGCCATTCAGCGCTATGTAGTGTCAGGATGATTAGGTTCCCGGTGCACACAGGACCCTTTCACTCCCCAGTGCCTCCCCATCACACCTGGGATAATAAAGAGGATTTAAACAGGTCTGAATAGGTTAACCAGGTGTTGAAACAAATAATGGTTTGAAATTGTAATTAACATGGCTTGAATAGAGCATTGCTCTTCGTAAGGGTCTCCTCTGTTGAATGACTTTGGTATGCAGGGGAACACAAGACTGAAAGGCCCCATCTTTGTCAGTGGAGAGAATAAGGAACTAATGGGGAATTAACATCTTTACAGCCTGGATGCTTCTGTTATATGGCTTTTCCCCTTTTCTTCAAAGATGTAATACCACAGTTCATAGTCCTGCCCAGTGAATTAGATGCACTTCCCGAGAATGTTTAACTGCTGCCAGCGATCTATGCTAAAATGCAAACTAATTAAAAGAGTCTGATCTCACTTTGGACTACAGCAATTCCAGAAAGAAAAAAAAAAGCAAGAAAACAGTTAAACTAATTCATCCAAGAACAAATACAAGAGCAATCTGTGGTTTTAAAGTAGCAGCTAATATTTAGCGTGAAAAATTGTGTCATTATCTATAAATACAGGTGTATACACATGAAATTTTCAACCCTTGCTCTCCATTTATACATGGAAAACATTAGCATTTAAATGGCCTTTGGTGCTTAATGTGGGTGTTTCATTATAGGCCTCTGTGGTACACACTGTCTTCTGTAGCTGACGTAGATGAAAGCCCTGAATGAGAATAAATGTAGTCGCAATTCTAAAGATTCATGTTATTACAGTTTTTGTGTATGTGTGTCCTCTTGGTGTTGGAGGAAAGTACTTAAATTTGCTTAGAAGCTATCCTTCTAGTTGCTCTCATCTGCTAGTAACCAAAAGCCAAAGGGTCACACTCTGCAAAGTTTCCAAACATCAGGCTGTAGAACTTCCACATAATTCTTCATTTCCTCTGAGTGTTTTAAGCCCCCCGTGGAGAGGATCCTAATCTTGACGCATCAAGCAATGAACAGAGAAAAAAGGCTGATTGCAAGTGATTGACAGGTCATGCGGTTACCACAGTAACTCCTTTTTGGCTTTCTATGGAAGTCCAATTCATCATCAGAATTAGATGACTCTAAAAGGCCTATTATCATAAGGGGTGCACATGTGAGTGGCGCAATCGACTACCTGCAAATCGATTGAACTGTCTGAGTCAAGCACTCAACAAGTGTGTTAAAAATAAGTCCAAAGTATGTGCAGAATATGCAGCATTATCAGCAACCCTGTTTCACTGTTCCTCATTGCTTTATGTTCAATGCTCTTTTGCTGGATGTGACTTCTTCCTTTCAGGCCACTTCTCTCGCATTATAGGATTATGGATTAGTTCTTTAAAAGAGGTGGAATGACCAGTTTCATCTATGTATGCAGATGGTATCAAATGGGGAGGGGTGCATACATTCCACGTGGTTCGTTTATGTATTTTTATGATGGCACTTCCACAAGAAAGATGTAAGTTGCAATGGCATTACAGGAAACATAAGCCGTTTCACCCCTGCAGAGGAATGAGTAATGAGAAAACACACCCAAGCCCTGTCTCTCTTTTTCCATCCCCTGTCTCTCACATACACAATCAGTATGGTGTTATTGGCACAGGGAAGGTCTTCTATGTATAAAGGTCATCTGCGCTATTTTGAAGAAATGTTTCAGGATGGCCATAAGTGGCATTATAAGTGTCTCCAAGTGTCCTTCTACAGGCTTGTAGTACATGCTTGAATGTAACCTCAAATATGTTCTCAGTGAACAGATTGCTATACTGCAATGTAGACAACACATCTAATGTATTTGTTGACCTGCAGATAAAACCTAAAAGCAGGAAATCTCTAAATGCTGTCTGAATTCATCTCCTGTGGTCATTTTTTTGTGTCACATATGTGTTTTTGTTCTTGTGTTTGCATGATCAGGATGCAGGCCAAAGCAGGCATCAGCATCAGCGTCAGTGCTGTGCAGCGTCAGTGTGTCAGGGACAGCGGGGGCCGCAGCACCCATGCAGGCTTCCCATCAGTGAAGGGATGGAGCTGAGTCTCCCAGACAGCACCGCGGCACACTCCCAACTTACTTAGTGCAATTAAAGTTGAGAAAGGTTAAAGTTTGACACTGAGATGAGGTGAAGGGTTCTTTCTCCCAGGCAAGAGTCCATACAGGACACCTAGTCAAAGCGGCTAACTGGTGAAGCCGCTGACCCTCTAGGAAAGCAAGGCAGACAAAGTGGGAGTGCAGACACACATCCGCTATTATGATTAGGTGTTCGGCCTTGAGAGGAGGGGACATTCGTGGGTACATATAATTAAATTGGCCAACCTTTTGTGGCAGTCGTCCTATCCAGGAAGATACAGGAACATCCATCCGGAAGAAGAAACATGTAATAGTCTGTGATCAGTGTCTGAGAGGACTGTGTGGACATGCTGAGGGTTTAATCCCAAGAGCAAACACAACAAGATGTAATGTCAGCTCTAGAGATGGAAGTAATTTGACAGTTTTGGAATGACACAGATTAGCCTGTCAGCAATTCGCAAGAGTCTTGAGATTAAAGACTCTGCATTTTCTTTTAACCTTAGTTTAGGTATGTTTATGAAGTGGCTTTTTTGTGCTAGTTTTAAAAAAACAACTCTTAAAATGATGGCTACCTGTAGAGATATGTATTACAATTTAAATCCCCCTGTAACAAGCATGGCTACTTATAAAGAAAATGTCAGGAATCAGAATATGTGATATATGCTTTATTGGGATTCACAGAGAGCAAGTGAAAACACGAAAAAATTTATAATGATAAGTCATGTTTGGGCTCCGCGGTACACTGGCGTCGTACCCGGAGTGTCCCCCGCCTCACGCCCTGAGACTGCCAGGATAGGCACTGGCTACCCCGTGACCTGCGTTAGCGGATTAAGCGGGTTGGAAAATGAATGAATGAATGAATGAAGTCATGTTTGACCAGGTGTTTTTTTTATATTACAGATTAATGAGTATTAACAAGATTTAAGTTAGTAAATACATAAGACACCTATATCATACCAATTTTTGGAGACACTGCAGCATTTGCACATATTCAAGTGCAGTTTTATGTGAATATACAGTGCGCCCTCGCGAATTTGCGCATCAATGCTTGCGACTTTTGGTAGGCAGTCACGTGATACCGTACATGCATTCTATCGGCTGACGGCATCCTGAAGTGTGCTCCTTTCCGTGAGACACAAAAGTGCTTTAAACAGTCGATAAGAGTGTGGCAAAAGGTAATACAGATAGAAGATGGTTTAATATAAGTACGGAGAGTGTTCATAAAGGTTTAAATTACCGTGAATAGTAAGATAAATAGTTTGTAGCTCTATCGCGGAATTCGTTAATCGCGTGTGGTTCCTGGAACGTATTAACAGCGAGGAACAAGGGCGCACTGTACAAATATATAGTTCTGCAAATATACACTCCTGTTTACTCGCACACACATACATGTTTGTTTAGATGTTATGCACATCCAAACAGACATATTGTGCTCCGTTGTGAACACTCAGATGCAGCCGTAGGACGAAACAATTGCTACTTTTGCAGGCAGAGTCTAGGCTCTTTCAGCCTGGAGAGATGGAACACATGTGGTAGGCTTTGTGGATGTCAGGAGACCATACAGGAAGCCCTTCGTGTTTTGTTGGCGTGTCACTTGCACCCTCTCCCTTCTTAATGTGGTGAAACCCACTTTCTGTAAATGATAGACCCCTTTGTCTGCATTAAAAGGACTCCTTTTCTCTCTGCCAATCTTGAATGGGTTTTGGCAGCTGTCAGGCAAAACCAGTGAATTTCATTAGAAATTAATTCATTCAATCTATAAGTAATTATTTTTTTTCTGAAATTCCCTCTCTGCTGACCCCCTCTGCCTCAAATCACATACCAGCTATAATTATCGCTCCTAGCAACAACCTATAGCACCCGAAAAACAAATAAACAGCAGACGCTTCAAATCATTTGTAAAGCGAGCGGGACCGCTTAATAGAAACATCATTAAAATCATGCATTTATTATGCATACACTGATGGAGTTAGTTATGTCTGTCCAAATGTCTGCATTACAAATGCCTCACTTGATTAACTGTCAAATTTGATTACAGATGGATTATATATTTAACAGCTGTATAGACCACATCCTGGTGATTTCTTTTAATGTTTTCTGGTCAGTCATTAGCGTGTGAAGTGAAAAAATACTGTGAAATGATCAAAAACGCATCAAAGAATTTATGCTATGTAGTGTAAGAGCTACAGCAAGTTATCCAATGCCGATGTATATTTTAAAACTAAATTTTAAGTCGATGGAAGGGGGAAAAAAGCCCAATCCTGCACGCGCACACACATACATACACTCACACACACACATGATAACTTCATGTAATGTGCTGGCTCACACCTTTTAAAAATGAAGAGGTAACAGACGTTTCTGTGTGATGGCTTGTCCTTTAACTTTTCAGCACAGCATTTTGAATTCAATTCAGATTAAAACACTCCCCTGTTCAGATATCTGAGCCCTGAAATATAAAGCCCCTAATCTTCGCTTCCCAACCACAGAAAATCCTATTAAGATCACCTTCAGTTTAACACGCATTGTTACGAAATGCAAAACATGCAGCTTCACCGGTATATGTTTAATTGAGGGGAAAGTGCCCCCGGTAGATATATACTGCACTGTATGCAAAAACCATTTTAGCAATTTTCAGAATGCCTGTCAAGGAGAACCTCCAAACCGTAGATTCTCTCTTGGGGGCTCCCTCAGGGCTGAGCCATGGGTGGGGGGCAAAAGGGGTTCCGTGGGGCATCATCGTGTGTCTCACAAGAGGTGTCAGCTTGAGAGGATTTGACTGATGAGGTAATATTCCCTCATGTTCTCGTGTAAGCAACATTCTGGGAAGTCATTTCCCGACGCCTATCCTCCTGTAATTCTTGTCTTCGCCTTTGCTCTTTCACAGCAACTTTCATCTCTTAACATGGCGACTCGGTGCTTAAAGAGCTGTGACAACAACCTTGATGGTGGTGGCAGGCGTCAGCTTTTTATTGCAAAGCCACTTACCCAAGAGGGCACCCCTTGGTGTAAACGGTGATGCTTAAATTGCCCTCAGACCCACCGCCCCAACTGAAGAGTGTCTAGGTTTAAGTTAGCCACCGTTCATCATCATAACCTCCTGTCCCACAGAACAACCTCATAAATGCAAGCAACTTATCGGCTAATGAGAGGTTGCTTACCTGTTGTTAGCGTGTGAAGTGTTAGTTCCTTTGAGTTTAAGAGGAACAAGATAGAGTTGACCTGCAATGATTTCCATGAAAACTGACAGTGAGACAAAATTACTGGAATGTAAAGAAACAATGCTTTTAGCAGACGTAATGCCTGGCAGTTGCAAAAGAAAATGCAGTAAATGACCACTTTATAGAACATAAAAGAGGCTGTCAGTTCACTTGAAAGCCACTGAGGACATCTGACAGCTGTTTGATGTACAGTAGCTGCCAAGCAAAGCATTCTTGACTCCTCAGATAAACATGGATTGAAAGATTAAACATAGCCTCTCATTTGAAATACTCACATTGCATTTTACTGTGCAGCAGTATTAGGATAAAATTTCATGCCATATCTTATGTTCGGTGCCAAATAAAGTTCTGATACCTTTCATAACCTGCAGAAAAGTGCAAATTACTGTAGGTGATGTCTACTACTGTGTATAATAAATCTGAATAAAGAACTGTGAATGAACAGCAATCATATTTCTTTTGTATAGAAAACTGCCTTCAGTAAAGTACTTGATTGTAGGCATGGATATTAAAGGGGGATGGGAGAGCTTCAAGCTAAGCACAACAGCTTTGGCGAGAATGGGTGAACCTTTCGTTTCTGATATTTGTGATACATGGATTTCATGAGATGTCAATCCTCATTTCATGAAACTCTTTCAAATGAGCATGTGTTGATAGGGGTTGATACAAAAGAATGGTTATCAGCCATCTGTTTCCAAGATAAACATGTGATCAAAGAGTATAAGAAAACATGTAAGCCCACCACACCTCCTCCTTGAAGGAGTTTAAGGAATGTGGAGCGGTATCCAGGGGATACAAATGAAAAGCTTTGGAAAATGGAGGGAGGAATGAAGCTAAAAGGGGCAACTTCTCAGGGAAATTCCCCTGTAGATTCTGGCGCCATGTGATGAATCACCAAGGTTCTTCGTATCACACCAAGAAAGGAAGAGATGTAGCAATATTTAGTTGCGGTTCCCCCCAGTTCTTTTTTAATTAATGTTGCTTGTTAATAAAAGCGACATCAGCACACTGGCGCCTCCAGTCAACCTTTAACCCCTATTGTGTCCGTAAATCACTATTTTGTTGCCAGTATTTGCTATTTCAGTCTTTGATGGGTTGTTTTTTGGTTCATGTGACAACAGTTTAACTAATATATATATATGTATATATATATATATATATATATATATATATATATATATATATATATATATATATATATATATATATATATATATATATATATATATAATCAGAATATAGACCAATACAGAAAATACGCTTCTATAACTTTCAAACATTGGGTAGATGTTAGCCTATTGTTTCCATTTGATTTATGGAATATGACAATTAAATGATTGTCTTTTAATAACTGACTATTATTGGTCCTAACTAGATAAAAACAAGATATTTAAATACTGAACCTTGGACTTATGGACATCAGTGGATTGTACTTCAAGATGGATTGGTGGATGAGTGGGTAGGTAGGTAGGCGGGCAGGCAGGCAGGCAGGCAGGCTCTTTGTTGCTCCATTTATGCTCATTGTTAAAGATGACTGTAAACTGAACCTTCTGTACAAATTTCATGTTTTTTTTTCTGTTAACCTAAAGTTGATCATTTCCTCTGATGCTGGAGTTGAAGCTAGACATTTTTAAAGCTAACTTCTGTCTTCCAGAAAAGTGACTAAGCATGTCGAGCTGGTGAGTCTTGTACCAAGGTAATACAGTGGGAGTCTGCCTGCCTCTTGACCTTCTCGTACACAAAGGATTAAAGAGTGGAGAGACATCTGAAGAAACACGCCTCAGCTTACATTTCTTTACATAAACACACACAGAGGTGTCTGTGCACCCTCACGTGTACTAAGAAGGTAAACCATGTGATAAGACTGCTGCAAATGTCCACATAATAGACTACGTCTACAACTCGTGTAAACAGCAGCTAGTCAATCATTCGACAAATCAGTGCTACTAATGCATTTCCCCCCTCTGATTTAAACATACCTGCACGATCTGCGGAAATGGCGAGCCCACTTGGGTTTGTCTCAGTAGTTTTGATGCAAAAGCTTTGATTACATAAATAGCATGACTGTTTGTCACCTTAGCAACCAACCTTTTTGCACCAAGCAACCGTTGTTTAAAGCATTTCTGGATCTGCACCACATTTGGTTATATGTTTAAAACAGGATGCCATCCTCACCCTGTGATGTTCTCATTATTGGTATGTTGATCATTCTTACCCGACTGCCCTCATTAAGTCTGACAAGTCATGCAGTGATTAAAAATTGGAATGCTGCAACAACAGTGTAAGCATTAGGATCAGTGACTGCCTTAACTCCCAGTGACAAGGAAAGCCTGGCCAACGACTCCTCTCCAGTCAGTGGGAAATCTTCAGCCTGGCTGACTTCTGCCGATTCAAAGTGACGGCTCCTCAAAGTGTAAGCGAGACCGTAAGTCAAGTAAGGGCTACTCAGGTGGGGGTTGGTTTTTCCACTTCTTGCCCCTATTATAATCTGGTTTTAATCAGCTACAACACAAAGGTGAAAAGGCTTTGCACAACTAATCTCTGCAGCAAAGCCACCACTTAAAAGCACTGCTAACACCCTGGATGGAAAATACTGCATGTATCCGTACACCATATGCTGTTTTTGCCATAACACATATTCAGTTAGACAGTTGTGAAGACACCCAAGCCAGGTTTGGTGCATCATTGCTTCCTCACTGCAAGGATAAGTGACAAAATGACAAAATGTGGCACTCAGAGAACACAAAGATGTGTCCGCATGATCATCGTCCAAGTTCAAGGACTCTAATTAATCATTTTTGAAGACAACTTCACAAGTTCACAATGTTCTGAAATGTCAACACAAATTCATATTCAAAACTGAAAGAGGTCATATTTTGGATTGATCTATGTAGATGTGAAAACCAAGCATCACATATCTTGCATGCTTTTGCATTAGTACATGTTAACAGCAGGTCTATGCAAGTGTGACTCAAACAAAACACTAATATGCGCTTTGGATTCCAGACCTCTGTGTTGATGCATTGTTGGTAAAGAGCCAATGGATAGTAATGTCACCACCCATATGCTCAGGATGGCAGGAAGCAACTAAGCAAAGGCATAACAAGTGCCAGCCATGCTTTGGCCTGCCACCAGGCCCTGTCATCACCCTCACCTGCTGGGAGCAGAAGCTATTAAAATCGAGGTAGTGGGGTTCTCAACCAGAATTCATGAAACACTCTGGATTTTTGTGATAACCTCGCAGAACAACTTTAATGAACAAATTTTGTCAACAAAGTGTAGTTGACCACAGAATCAGTTTTCTGTGTGACCGTAGAAGTAAGAGTTTACAGAGGAGGGGAAACTCATGCAGCTGAATATTTTGGTACTAATACACAAAGTGTTAGCCCATAGCAGTTTTACTCAGTCATTTCCTGCCCTTCAAAATAAGGCCTTGTTGAGTTTAGGGAGACTGAGTTTAGGGAGATATGATTGACTCAAAACGAGTGCTCTGTTAACTGTACCTGACTCTGTGAAGCGAAATTAAAGACATGTTTAAAACAGCACAAAAATAAAGACGTCTAAGCAGTTGCAAGACAGCAGTGAATGATGCGTAGTCCCATTGCACATTTCCACTTTTTAATGGATCGTATTTACTGAGGTTAGCGGTTTGAAGTTCGCTGCTGAGTCCTGGGAGAAATTTTGTATTCTTATTTCTCTGTGTCACCGTTTTTAATTATAAGTTGACAGGGCTTAAGATCTCATAAAATATGAGAGTATCATTTGGATGCTTGAAAGACAGCTTAGTGTCAGTCAGCTCTATGGTGATGGATATAATAAATCCAATGTTTTTCTAATCCTGTAATGTTAAATTCATTTTTCAAAATCGCAAATAAATCACCAAAGACAACCCTCTGAAATGCGTAATGGTGGATGTCACAGTGTTAGCAGACAAGTTGCAGTACCCTTATTTCACAAGTGTCAGATAAAGAGTGAGAGTCAGACACATGGGCCCTCCAAAGTAAAATACTGTACACCTAAATGTACATCATCACTACTTCCCTGTCATGTCTTTATTCAGAATTGGGTTTTGTTGGCAGAATTTAATCACCTTTTCTACAATTTTGGATGCTGCTAGGTTAAAAAAAAGAAAAAAAGAAGATATAGTGTATATTTTAACATGTTCTAATAACTACAGAGAAATCACAAGGTACCAGATAAACTCCAGTTTCTCCTTCTTTATACAGGCCTTTTAATGTGAAAAATGTAGCACATTTGGAAGGGAATTATGATGCAGTTGTGTGGAATTTAATAAATTCTAATTAAGATTGCAGGCTATGTAAGTTGTAAAGTTAAACAGCATGACATCAGCCTCAGATAATGTCAGTCGAGGCAGATAACGATGGCGAGTGTAAAAATGAAACTAGAAAGATGGAACAAGACACTCTACCAAGGCAAGCATCAAGTGAAATAAAAAGTCAATATCTGTACCCCTGATGAAGGAAAAGGCTCAGATGTGTCCACATCATTCATGCAGCGCAGGCAGACACATTCATTAACGAGAGCCATTCTGTCCAGCAGCTCACAACCCTCCTCTTTTCTTTCTGCATCGGTTACAGAGTTACATCAGCCTGCCTTTTACTCAGTTGGTAAAATATCTTCAGTGAAGATACTTGGACAACTTTACTCATAACACTGTGATAAAGTTACAAGCTTAGCTCCCCTCTTCTCTGCTTCTTCTGTTAGATTTTCTTCCAGCTGATCGGCTCCTACACTGGCCCGAACCTCATCGGAGTCTGGGAGAGAAACCAAGGTTAAAAATACATTGAGCTCTGCTGTAGATTAACATACTTAAATCACTGATTACATCACATAATCCTCTCATTAGGATTATTTGATCTAACTTCTATTATTTGGCATAATAGTTAGAATTTTCATTCTGTTGATTGCTTGAAGATCTTTTAGTGCAAAAAATCTCACTGCCTTGGGCATGTTTTAAGTTTAAGCCTAGTGATAAAAGAGAGCATAAAGTCATGGTGATTTGATAAATTTGCAGCAAAAAGGGAGCAGCCAAAACCGCTTCTACCACAAATCTAAAAAAGCACCTATAGGCCCACCACCCCACCCAATTTGCTGAACTTGAACAGATGGCCGCAGCTGCAGGTCAGATGAGAGTCTAAATATAAACCTGTCAGAGCCAATAAATGGCTCTTCTTCATGAGGTGTATTTGTGTTACCAGTGATTAGATCTATGCTGTAATGGTAATGAACATAAGAAAACAAGTCCTTTCATAAAGTTATTTGTGTGACTAAATTGTAATGATGACAGTTTTATTTCTAAACTACATTTGAGCATAAATGCCAGTGTGACTTATCTAAAGAAGGAGCTCCACATGTAGGTGTATGTCCAGAATAGGAGAGGATGACACTTATAATTCAAGAACTTGGTCTTTATACAGTTATATTTGTCTTTTGTTTCATTTCCTATCTAAAAGGAATATCTGTAGATGTTTTAAATAACTGCTGGGAGTATTAATTTGTGTCTGATATAGTTATCACACGAAAAGTTTTTGCAGACACAACCTCTAATGTTTTAGCATAATTGCTCAAAGATCAGGAGTTCACCCCATAGCAAGATAGTCTTAGGCCGGTCTATGGGAGGTTTGTATGATCTCTCTAATATTGTTTGGGTTTCCCGTAGATTCTACTGTATATTTATATTCAGGGAGGCAAGGGGATGAAAATAAGATCACAACCTTGACCTTGAAAAACTAGGTCAAGGTCAAATTTTCCCTTTTATACCACTCTAGGTACACATCTCTGAAACGTGATGAGATATAATCACAAAACAAAAAGCAACATTTTCAGGAAGCCAGAGGTACAAAAATGTGATGATGACCGTCACCTTTGGAAAACCAGGTCAATGACAATTTACCACTTTTGTATCTTTTAGGGTGAAAAATTCTGGAGACAGACGATAAAAACTATGAAAATAATCAGAATTCAAGGAAGTAGTAGGTCAGGGTAAAATTTTGAATTCAGGGTTGTCGCGGGATGTTGCGGTCTGTGACTGCCTTGTTCAGTATAGTGATGGTCAGCTCAAAGGAGAACATTGATAGTCTCCAGTTCCCCAGGTACCTCTACTACTATAAAAATCCAAAAACGCTGCTTAATAACTGCCCTTTGTGCTTCGTCAGCGTTACATCAATGCTCCTAATCTGTTGCTATTTTTTCTAGAAAAAAGGATGAACTGCCTTAAGGAGCCAATTCAGCATCCTTCATTTGTTAAATGGAATGGGGGAAGCGGAGAGAGAGGGAAGTGTGTGAAGAGTATGGAGCAATTAAAAAAATCAAACCTGATTCCCAACATCTGTCCAGTTGAATTTGACTGTTTCCGGGTTTCCTAATCAGCGAGCAGAATAAGATTAAGGGATTGTACCCATTGAGCCAAGCTCAGTGTTCACTTTGAAATAAATGAAGACTCAACTGGTAATTACCCCACCTGGTATTGATGCAAGACATTGATTTTTTTTGACTTCCCAGACTGGAGGAAGACAACTGCACTTTCTGTGATTCGAAAGAGTTTCTCTTTCTGAGGCAGCAATCTCTACCCAAAAATAAACATGAAAACAGACTCCTGAAAAGTAATGCAGTTTTACTGTATTTGAAGTTTTGTTCTTCCAACAGTCATAATGATTACACAATGAAGTTCTTACAGAAGAGATATTAAGTTTTTAACTTTTAAATAATTTAATGATATAGTAAGCTAAATCTAAAACTATAAAGCAATTGATTTATTCCCGACTGACAGTATCTATGCTTTAAAGTCTAGTTTGGATGTCAGATGAGCTGTGGTTTTTTTCTTGTGTGTCTCAGATTGATGCATCTCCTATTATTTTCCAGGAAAGTATTAAGATCCAGGAATAAAATCCAGGTGACAGACAAGATGTTATTATTCTGTCAATAAAAGAAGATAATAGACTGTTTACAAGAGTAAATACCATTCTTGAATGGATCTTTTGATGTTTTTTTAGATCCAAAGTTTGCTTGATATTTACTTACCTTTATAATGATGAGAAACCACTTAAAATCCAGAGAGATGTAGGCTAAGAAATTATGAGAGAGGGACCTTGTTATACCCAGTTGATACCCATGTGACACTAAATATACTAGGATTTGAATAGTGTGTTGGTTCAGTAACAGTAGTGAAGCACACCATCCGTGTTCTCAATGAGACTTTGGTGTAGTATCCATTTGAAAATAGATAATGATCCCCTGCTGTTTGTTTGTAGAGCAGTCCTATATACCTAAGAGAGTGTTTTCTCTCAAGCTCCAAAGTTAGATCAAAACAATATAAAACACACAATCCCAGAACCAGTGGTCCGGAAATGCAATAACATGTTTCTTCTCATTCCAGCATTAATGAAGTTCATTCGTAACACTTTAGTCTAATTCGTACAAATTGAAATATGGGCTCCGCATTAGCAGCAGTGAACAAGTACAATGACAACTTCATTACCATAAGTAGAACTGTGCATCATAAAAATCATATTAAAAATTGCTCCCTAAATTGCCATATTAGTTTCTTTATGGGGTAATTTCTACTCTACACACAGTAATAGAATATATTCTTTACCCTCCAGTGCATATTAAACTCACTTATCTTCCCTATAAAGTCCAGCAGTGTGGATGTAATGGTGAAAACGGGAAAGTTCTGTTCAAGCAAACTTATTTACAATCCAAAATTGACACAGGCAAATGATTTCAAAATGCAAACAACCATTTGAGAGATTGCAACAAAAGTAATATTTCACTTCCTATTAGAAGGCGTAATATAGACTTAACGGGTGCAGAAACGCCACGGATTAAAGGACAGCTCAGGATTGGATGGATGAGCTGTGGAGTTAAAGAACGCCAATACTCGAGTGATAAATGAGTCAACTCTGATTAGAAATATTGCTTTTTTTCAACATTGTCAGTGGAATAAAGACATCAGCACAATGGAGTAGTTACTGCCTTTTTCATAATTGAGACTAGACCTTCTAGCCGTGCCCCACAGCTCATCATTAATCAAGCTGAATGACGAAAGAGGCAACATGACAGTTTTGGATAGCACTGGATGGGGAAAGCACTTTTTCAGGTAGCCAAGTGAACCTGTGAGTCATGTGTGTGTTCATTTTCTGCAAGTGTGGATTTATGCTCTTATACTCTCCCATTTCTGTATTTCTTTTTTATTATTATTATTGTAAATTGTGTCTTTATTCATAACTAAATAAAATGAATGAAAGGTTATTTGAGATGTCCCTTCATTTGAGAGGAAATTCTTTGTTTAAGTAAAGAAATACCCCAACATGCTGCTTGAGGTAAATAAAGTAACTTTATAACATAAAGTACTATAAATCTATTAAATCTTCAAGTTGAGGGACAGGCTCTCCTAACTGGTCTGTCACTGAGAAATCAATAGACTGCTGGTGAGCCAAAGCCCATTATTGTTGAAAATGATGTTCATTAATTATGTCATTTAATTGGATTTAGGCAGGTGCACAGTGAACACCTCAGCCAGGGTGGTCAACGGTGGTAAAGGCTTGAGCGTCGCTCCTCTCCTTTCTATTAGGAACCAGCATGTCCCCTGTCTCCGGAATTGCTGTGCTCTTTATTGATTAATGACCCTAATTTATTACTGAGTAGAAGGTGCTAAATGTACTATTAATCAACTTTCAGTCATCAAGTTATGAGGATCTGCGTTGAAAATGCCACTAGGAATGCTGGAGACCAAGTGGCTATTCTCCCTCGACTCCTGCAGCAAGTCCAAGGTGGTGATTTTAACAGGAGTTAAGAGTCTTTCATTGCTCTAATACCTCCTGTCTGCCTGTGACAAATGTCTCCATGAGAAACTGAACATAATTCCTTTTGATGGAATGACCGCCATGTTCTTGCCTCAATTCACAGTCAAGCCAACTAGAGTAATGAAACGCTCATCCATACCCTTGAAGACCATCTATTAATTTCAGAACAGGAGTGTAAAAATGCCTGAAGCTCCAAACATATCACAGATAAATCAACAATATTATATTAAGAAGAAAACAGATGGGGGATGAAAGAACCGCAGGCAAGGCTGCAATGAATTTAAACTGTGCGGCACTATCATTTCCCATTAACTGTAGACATTTATGACATTTTAAATCTAGCTTTGTAAAAACTAGAATTTATCATAATTTCTGCATGCAGAAATTATGATAACTCCAAATGCATTGGAACCATGCAAAAAACTAGTCTTTTCCACAACTGTGTGGTGATGCATTAAAATTCTACTCAAATGATTCTGCGATTTACCTATTAGGCATGCTGAAATGAGGCAGTAACCCACAGATTTCACTCCTTTGACAAGTGAACAATAAAATCCTGCAAAACATCTGCAAGTCTGTTGTCTTTAACAGAATGTACTTAGATTGTTCTATCATAAAAAAGCAAGGTGTAGTTTTAATTTACCTTACATTTTTTAATTAACTGTGTTCTTCCACCTCCTGAATGACAATTTATTTAAAATGTCAAAATTTAAACGAACCTTTGCCCAGTTATAGCTGTGATCCCTGCTACTTTAATGATATACTGCTAGAGCTGCAGCATTCTGAGGACCCAGACAGACTTTCAAAGCAAATATCCATTTTTAATGAAACTCAAAAATCACGGGGCTGTAGAATCCGTCCCACTAGTCATCGCAGGTTTTACATCTACAGCTGCTCTGAGAGTCGTTCACCAGCATGAATATTAATCAGACGACCCCAGACTGTTGAAATAAAACACATGATTTTCTCTAAGAGCAAACATTTCTTCAATCCAAGAAGCTAATATTAGCCATGCTACAATTATGCATTGATGAGGTGCGTCACACACATTAGAGCTGAGCTTGTCTGTTGTTTGTTGTTATATATAGAGCATTGCGCATAGAGTTACTTTGACTGCAAGATGTTATTTGTATTGATTTTGCTTGTTGTATGTCACTTAACAGACTAAAGAAGAAATAATCAAGAGTAGGTGGCAAATATTTTAATAACTGAATTCAGTTAAATACAACTTGAATTAAATGAGTTGCTTTACTTTATTTTTTATAATTGTTAACTAATATTGGCTTCTGGTTGAACTAAATAAGACATTTGAATGTCACATCTTGCACTCTTTGGAGATCATTGTGATGATCTACAAGGAGTAAACCTTTATAAATTAGACCAATTGATTCATTGATGAAACAATGAGTGAATTGATGGACAGAGACAGAAATGTCTAGAACAATTCAAAGACTCCCAGACTGCAGCTTGTTACCGTCACCAGTTTAAGTCTCTAGAGGCGAAACCTTGAGGCTAACTGTAATTGTAAACACACTGATATCGAGCAAGGATCTGGATTTATATCCCCTTAGGGTGAGCCCTGGTGTCAAGGGGAGGAACAGGGTCAGAGGAAGCGTGGTAGCAGTTAGAAATCACATGGGAAATGTAAAGCGGATTCCTTGAAAGGGCTTCACACAAATACATGACAGGAAACAAGATGATCTCTGGTGATGTCTCCTTCAAGCAAATATATATACATATATATATATATATATATATATATATATATATATATATATATATATATATATATATATATATATGTGTGTGTGTGTGTGTGTGTGTGTATATACGTGTGTATATATATATATACACGTATATATATATATATATATATATATATATATATATATATATATATAATGACAAAAACGGGCATCTGACAAAAACGCTCTTTAAGTAACTACATACAGTTCTGTTCATGTAGTCAGCTAACAGAGCCATCACTTCTCTAAAATTTCTTCTTTTCCACTTGCTCTTTTGACAGTGCCTTTTTCTTTAACGGTAGCTCTCTTCCCAATCTCACGATTAGTTATCTTTCTTTCTCCAGTTAGCCTGCTAACATTCATCTGCCAACCCAGCGCAATCCATGATTTGCCAACACAAAGTCGTTACGTCACCACATTGACTTTTGACTACGTTGGGTGCGCTTGATTTATAATACAAACACATTTGTTTTCATATGTTTGGTATGAAGTCTGATATTATTGTTTTATCATGGAATTTCCATGGTAGTATACTGTATATATATCATTTTAATCTCCCATTTAATCTCCCGTACACTGCTCATATTCATAGCATTGGCAGGTAAGTCTGTCTCCGAGGCAGACAGCAGCAGGCATGGCTGAGCTATGAAAAAGAAATGTCCTACGATGATCAGGAACAATCCACTGGTTTGTCAAAACGTGGCAGAATCTCTGGCTCCAGCAATAGCACCTTGTTAGATTGAGGTGCTCAATCAGAGGAGTGCTGGCCAGGCCAGGTTGAGAGCGGTGATTACCGGGCCACGGCTGTCCAAAGCCACTGAAATGCTCCACCTCGCCACAGGAGGCCCTCTGACATTCAAGCCTGCATTTTCTGAATCAGTCTTGAGTGATTAGGGCAGCGACAGGCAAAAGGACAGATCAAACAATTATTCCTCCTCGCCTTCCTCTCTATCCTTTTGACATGTGGCAGAGCAGGAAGACCGCAGCTCAGAATTTAAAAAAAAAAAATTAATTCATTTTTATAGAGACAGAGAATATAGGTCTATTGAAGTGAAAGGTCAGTCGGAAAAAATCAATTCCTTATGCAAGCAGCTCTGTGAGGTGTAAGCAAAAGTGTTATGCAAAAGCAATGTGCCACTAATCCCTTTGTGCTGGGGCTAAATAGGCTTATTCGAAGGCTGTGTGTTAAAACTACGAATGCACACTGTTGCTGTGTGTTTTATAACCTGCAGCTTTTCAAAAATGACATCAGATCAACAGAAACTCATATCACTCAGCATCCTGAATAATATTTACATAATATTTAACTGCTCCACTGCCTCTTTTCTTGTTTGGGGCTGTGCCGTTTGAGCTGCAGGGACAAACAGCAGTGAAAATTAGTCAGCGTGAACAAGGGAGAGGGAGTACAGTATGTGTCAGAGCACAAGAGGGCAGTGTAAAATCCCTCTGACAATCATCCATCCAACTGACTCGCCTCCCACCTGAAACAACAGCCGTAAAACTTGTTGTAGGCTGCCACTCTCCGATGGCTGTTTTCTTTCATGAAGCACAGGCCTGAGATCTGATTACAGAGGGAAAGCTGGAATGGCTGATCGTCGTTCAGCAGGGACTCCTGTTTGATCTTGAAGAAGACTTGTACATCTGAGTGAATGTGTTTTCAGACATAATAACATAAAGCAATCTGAAATTAATAAAAGAGAAAAGGGAACCCGGTATTCTCACATCACCTCTGCTTAATGCCGACATTCATTCTTTGAGAAGATTAGCGAGGAGAAGATTATGGGTAATGAGTTGAAACATGTAAAATTCAGCGAATATTCATAGCGTGGCTTTCTGTGAATGGTTTCTGCTCTCTGCGGAGCACTCACCTACGACAGGAAAGAGGAACCTTTAGCGCTGTGCACCTCAAAAATAACTTAAAGATTGATATCATTTTTATTCATAGTTTAAAAATACCAAAATGATTAACAGCAAAGCACTGGGAATCCTTGCACAAAGTCATATGATACATAAGTTTAATTACATCGACAAACTATGATCCAGACGGAATTATTAGCTGTCAAACACAGTCTGTGTTTGCTAACTTTTGTGTAGCTTACATTTTATGTTTAGCTCTATGCCAGAGTGTAGCCTTGAAAAGTGTGACCTGTTGCATCAAAGCCTAGGGGATTTGAGTTTTTCCATCTCATAATTAATATGGCTGAGGAGAGGGCGACTGCACCTGAAACTGGAAAGGTCCAGCAGCATCCCGCTGTGGCCAGAGAACACCTCAATACCCACAATGCACCACAAGCTGACTCCATCTGTAGAAATACGGTGTTATCCATTTCTTCTTTAAATAGGCTCGGCATCCTTTCTCCCTTTTCTCCAAACGTCTGCTTTAAAGGCCAAAACAACAAATACATAGCACATGTTTGTTTGTTTTTTTAAATAAAGAGCTTCGTCATCCTGTTGCTAATTTAAATATAATCTCGGGAAATTCTTGACATTTTTTGTGGCCTTTTACCCTTCTGGGTCGCTTTCATTTCCCAAAAGTGGCAAATGTGGTGTCTTTTTGAAGCCTGATGAGCTGCATTTTCTTTCTTTTTCATCTTTTCTTTAATAACATCTGGTACTAAACCCAAGTAAAACTCTTTTTTTTTTTTCCCATCAGTATGGGAACATGCAAAGATATATTCATGCATCAGCAATGTATAGAAAAGTGGAATCATTTAAAAGGCATCTCTAAATAAAAAAAAAACCCTGAATCTGTGTACATTTTACCCTTTTTTTGTGAACTGTCCCTGTATATTGCGAATGTGATATTTTCTCTCTCGGTTATCTCATGCCAGAATACAGGTGAAAGGTTACATTGCTTTCAGAGGGAATGCTGATTCAAAATTGCCAGCAGTTGTTTTGGAGAAATCCCTGGTTGCTTTGAAGTCTGCACCCCGCTGGGTGTCCTAACTTTGACACAGAGAGCCATGGCTGCGGCTATTTATACTTCTTGTGGGAGAATAGGTTTCCCTACGTAACAGACTTTCTTTTTCTCCTTTTTTCCTTTTGACGTTGTCCCCACAATTTAGCTTTGCTACAGAAATGAGAATAGGCTAGCCTGATAGTAAAGAGATGCACAAAACCGTCTAGTCTCAGTGCATGATAAATGCTGTTTTATCTTCTTATTTTCACTGCTGTTCTGTTTCCCCACTAACTTTGATATAGCAAAGTACTAGGGTCACAGTCAGAGAGTCCAAACCAATGCATCTCTTACAGTTCTCAGTCTATTGATTCTCCTTCTGAAATTTATGTTGCTTTTCAGTGGGACCCCCTGCTGTGGCCCTCACTACCTCCTCCACAGGAGGGTCACAGTGACACAAGAGTGCTGGGCCAGATGCCGAGCGATCCCCTCTGATGCACCTCCACTTCCAAAAGCCACATCCAATGCCACTACGGGACAATCAGCCCAAAACTCATTGAAATACCACACACCAAACCTGAATCACCAGCATCGCCTGCTCTCCTGCTTGCGGCTTCTTCTTTTTTTTTCTCTCTTTTTTTTATTTTTATTCGATCAACAACAGGAATTGTAAATCTCTAGAGCAAATGCTCCGAGAGAAAAAAAAAAAAGATCTGAGGAATAAGTGGAAACGATGAAATGGGAGAAAACAGAAAGGAAGAGAAAAACACAAGTGAAGAACAAAACAACCCAGCTGGTCCACCTTTGCCACTGGAAGCCAGTGAAGTCACCCTATGTTTTTGTGAGGGTGCGTGTGAACAAAATGGTCTTTGAAGTTGGGTTACAGCACTGTACTGTGGCATCACTACGGCCACTACTAAGCCCCTGCAAAAATGTGCTGGGCGATTATAGAAAATGCTATAGAATCTAGTCATAAATCAACTAAATTTTCATGCAAATGGCCTCCTCCATGGGGCATTTATGTCGTGTGTGTATAGTGGCATCAATGGCGCATAAAAGGCACATTTTGCCTCTTAAAAGAGAAATCATTGAGACACCACAGTCCAAAAGCACACAGAACCTTCAAGGTCAAACACTGAGAAATAATAAAACACTGACACACAGAGAGACACACACACAAACACACAATTGGGAGGTAGAACAAGACTGGAGAGTCGTTAAGGCTTTTATCTTCTGGTTGAAGGAGAAAGATCCACCCGACATCCCAGAGGGTACTGATCAATCACGGCCTGACTGGTTCAAACTGTTTGTGCTGGATTCCACATCTATCACCATCCGATGGAGCGCTGTGTCCGACTACAGCCCAGAAAAAAAAAGGAGAGCACTTTCAATTAGGGCATGGCGAAATAGATTCACACCACTTGATTTATAGTGCAAGACTAATTATACTTGCCTTTTTCTGCCCATTGCAGACTGAGCCGAGACCTAGTCTCATACTTAGGGAGGTTATTGTCTTAGAGTGAATGGCAGGCAGCAAGTTTTTGCGTCGCCATGAGAAAGCTTGCGGTAATCACAGGAGGGATAAGTGCAGATTCAGCCACTGATGTTATGATAGAAAGTGAAATATACTTGTTATAGTTCACAAGTGTTTTTTTATCCCAACATTTATTTGAAGAGTAAGTTCATACCTCATAGACGACTTCATAATTTAACTGCTTAATTTCTATTACCCGGTTATTTTAATCGTGAAATTTGTTGTGATAAAATTTAACAGACTACTCCAGAATACGTTCAATTTCAGCGATGCTTTTCTTTTTTTTAAATGCATAAGTGCAGATTATGTCATTTCTTTAAATGTTGCCACTAGCCTATACCTCAGGGGAAGATAGGAGGCTTAACAATAGGTACAAGCTACTGGCGGAGGCCTGGGGCACGCTGCACCTCATGAATATCATTAGCTGTGAACTGAATTTGTATTACTTTGGGATTACATCTAACCCCATAATGCAACCTGATTGTGATTGCGAACTGGAAATATATAATAACATAATCATATGTAAAGCAAATGTAAAAATACAAATCATGTTGAGGCATTAAAACCACCCCAGTTGGTTGGTTGTCATAGAAGAAAGCAGGGAGCCCTTCCCTAGCAGAGCCATTTATATAGCGTAATTCAGTGTGGTACGAGATGTAAATGCACATAATAAAACAAGACAAGTGAATGAAACAAGTGCTAAATACACATGAGAGATATTGTTATTGCCTTAGTACCAACAACTGAAGCATTTCACTACTGTTCAGGTAAATAGTCAGAAAAATAAAGCTTCATGCTCCTTAATTTCACAATAAAATGCACCAGATGGCTTTACAACTTAATTTATCCACTAAGCACACAATTATGCACATTCAACATTTCCTCTCTTGTATTTAACACTTTGTAATCAATCCAATTAGGTGACAACTGATTGTGTCGACCTATATAACTTAAACGTCTCCCAATTAAGGTGTTTTTGTGTTTATACTCCAGTAGTTGTAGGGAAGTCTGTTGATAACCTGTGACATCTCTTTCACCCTGAGACATCCAGCAGAAGCAGAGGTGACAGAATCTGGGTGTCAGGTTGGGAATTTAGACACATTTTCCATCACTGAGGCCTCAAGGGATTTCACAGTCTCACTTAAGACACTCTGCACCTCCCAGTAGGTGCCATATCTAAGACGGGAGATGGTATATGATGGCATTCAGGCACTAGATCCTCTGATGACAAGCAATCAGGCTTTCGGAAGACAGGATGAAACTTGTTGCACCAGACTCTTGATGGTGATTATCCCTTCAGTCACTGCGATCATTTGTCAGTCAATGTATGCAAACTGTTATCTCTGCTTACAAATCAACCAACATTTAAAATGATTCCTGATCATGCAAGATCCCAATAAACCATTCATCAGAACCTTGTTATGGTTTGCTGATCTGTCAAACCACTAAAAAAAAAAAAAACCTTTCCAGAGAAATTCCACACCAAGCACAGCAGGCAGGCGCAGTTAAATAGAATTATGTGCAGAAATTGATAAATGCACAATTATTTTGCTTGTATCAATGCAAGCTTGAGCCAGATACATTACAACTATTTCCTGGTTCTTAAATGATAACATATCTCCCTATAAAGTGACTGAAATGATCACAAACCCTCAAGCACACTGTTTCAACATCCAGATTAATTTCTTTTAGCTTGCAGGAAGAAGGTTTGGATTAAGAACTCCTTCATGAAACTGACAGAAGGTTCCACTCTGATTGAATGTGAGAGCTGCTGATCAAGCCCCAGTTAAGGCCATACGATCAGGGCTGAGGTGTCACTTCAGAGCTTAGCTCCAGGCGTAAACGCCACACTCCTCCTTAAGCGAGATGAAAGAATGTTCTGCTTGATACGAACCCTCCTAAACACTCTGACGGATGTGATCGACCAACACCACCCCCCATCCCCCTCCATCCCCCCCACCCCTTCCAAAGACATGCAGTGACAACAGATGATCTGCTCAGGTAAGCACCATCTTGCTTTTCAAAGTGCTTCATGTTGCAACTCCTCATATGAGGTTGATTTCAAAGTCATCGGTAGTCTGAGTCTCGACAGATTTCCTGCCCATGCGGATATGTGGCGACGTCACGGATGTCTTGGAGGCACAGGTGATAATAGGGACCTAATCGCCGTGCTGGTTCTGCTTGTCCCTCTCAATGTCACATATCCGGATAAATACGGTAAATATCAGGAATAATGCCACTTGATCTGTTTTTGTCAAACCAAGGTCTTGGTCACATGAAATGGCTGCGAGATGAAAGGTGTAGTTTTTAACATTTGCAATTTTTAAAGCCAGTGTACTCTATAATCACCTGGTTAATGCTATTTGAATGGTTTGAGGTGGAAACTCTTGGATTAAACATGAATCTGAATGAGAAGTACTTATTTTTGCATGCAGGATGCAAAGACTTTTTAAAGGGAGGACGGCTTCTTTGAGGCTAACTTGCATTTTTCACAGACAGGTGAGCAGAGCTCAGTGCAGAGATCCAGCCTTTGTTCATGAGGAATTTGGTTGAAAAGTAATGTATTGGAAATGGAGGAGAAATAGTTTCAAGAGACTTTGGAGAATTCTTCCAGGCTAAAACATAATCAGAGCACACTGCTCAGTACCATTTCATTCGTCATGTACCAGAAAGAAATTTCAACTTACTGCCCTCACACATGCTGCAGAAAGAAGAGTCTGCAGTAGTGATGCTCTGGCTGCTGTGCAATCCTCAGCTGAATAAACACAGGGGCCATTTGTAGCTTGGCAGACCCCGAGATGTTTGTATTTCAAAGCAATCCACCTCCCTTCCTTCACTCTGGATGACCCCCTCACTCTCAAACATAAAGGTGAAGAGACCGCAGGAGCTTACAACCACCACAAGTCACCGCAATCTTCAGTAATAGGGCTGCCGCTGTTTGCCAAGAAACCCGGATGACACAATCATTGTGGTCCAAGTGTAAGAATTTACAGTTGTGAGAGCGGTAATGCAGAAAAGGAGAAAGAAAATTGAACTTTAGAGGACATTATATCAAAGGGACCAAATCAAATAGGATGAAAGAGACAGCTCTCCGATGATTAATCAGCGTAATAACAAATCTGATCTGCAAACTGGGACACAGATTAAAGTAAAAAGCAAATATTAATATTCAGGTTAATTAACAAATTACACATAATGAATCTTGATATTTGATTAGAATCTTTTCATCAAATGCTAACAGTAGCAATCCCAACCGTGTATTCTAGAAATTAAATTTACTAATTTGTTTTCCCAGTTCATTTTATTTTTATCTTGTCAGGGAACAGCGTTCTTGTACCACACATAATTTGCTGTTAGGATGTGTGGTGGGCTTGTGAAGGGAAGAGTGGTGAGTTAAATGTAACAAATGTACACTGGTATAGATTGAGGAAAGGATATTTTTATTAAAAGAGTCTTCGTATAGAGAAATACAGTAAGGATGCAATTGATTATTAAAAGCTACTTGACCCTTAAAAACAGGTAGAGGTCATGAGACACCGATGTAAGTGTCACAAGATGACTTCCAGGAAACAAAATACAATTTAAAAATCTGAAACAGTGCACTTTAGCTGCAATGCTTACGAAATAGGAATCAAATAGGAGTCGTATATAACATATATGAAAAAATAACCTTCAAGCCACCGAAGCTAAGTAAAGCAGATTAATAAATTTGTGTTGTTATTCAAAGAAGGTTAGCATAAATAAATACAGAAGAGCATACATAGCTTCTAATTATTAGTGCAGAAACATGGTTCAAGCAAATATGCTAACCTCATTGATGATACCTGGTTCTCCATTAATATTCCAATGCATTAAGGGTTAGTCTTCTAAGGCTAAATGTGGTCAGCTGTGGCTGTTTTGTATCACTTTTTCTACAGACTGTTATACAGACAACACAAACACACACACACACACGTACAAACACGCACACAGACACATGTGCAAACACATTTGTGGGGTTGGTGTATAAATTCAATATTTCACTGCTGTGTTCCTCATTGAAAAACTTCACCACAGGTAGACTGTGTGTACTCAGCTCAGGCACATCTCCGAAAGAAAATATTCTCAAGAAACAGAAGCACCTAAAACAAAAGCTGCCTTAAGAACACAATTGCATTGTGAATTCACGACCTGGCTCTTGTTTGGGTATGGTGACACAAAAGCGAGCACAGTTCGCTGTTACTGTCAGTTTAAACAAATAACAATGATACAACAGGAGAGCTTCCGGTGAATGTGAAAAACACGAAGCCCCATGATGGTTTGTCATGCATCACAACGGCCAGGACGGGCTTGGTATTAACTTTTCCTTTTGACGTGTTCCAAAAGGTTTTCTTTAACCCACAGAGGTTGAATGGGAATCAGCGGATAATAAGAAATTAAGACGTAAAGAGGACACAGGGGAAAGAGCAAGAGAGAAAGCCAGATCCTTGCCCCAGGGCTTAATGTTAGAACACAATGGCCACTGAGGCAGTAAAGGATTCAGCATTTCTTATTCGCCCCCTCCCTTAGTGCCACCTGCATTACAATTAACCTCATGGCAACCTTGAGGTCTCTGATTAGTGATGGCCTATTGTCTCCAACCCGTTAATGCTTGGCCCCCACTCTGCCCTCAGTGCACTCACATCAACAAATCAAACCCAGTTTCCGGCAGGCTCTTTCAGTGCAGAGAGCTGCCTTCTAATATGGGATGGCTATAACTTAGTCATGGGAGGCCTACAAAGAGCAGTTCTGGGTACCTGTGAGGCGAGATGACTCTGAAAAACTAAACTGTAGCATAATTTGTGTGGGGGGGTTTTCTACCAGAATGGCAGATGTCTCAATTGGTTCAAAATACACACAGGAAATCAGCAAAACATGGGTGAAAACTGGAAGAGTTACAGGACATTGCTGTTCCCTTTTGCCTCGATGTTAACTGTAACCGTGTTCTGAAAAGAAATTCTTTTTAATTAAAAAGAACTCTAACCTTTACATCGATAAGAATCAATAGAAACGAAAGGCATGGAAAGGAGGGAGCGTCCAAAGAATTAAAAGCATGCCAGATGTTGGGAGCCCCTCGAGGAATAAACCGACACATTAAACATAATATCACGTCATGCACTAGAGTGCAATCACTGGCTCTCTTTGGGGAGCTGTTATATTATGTGTTGCTGCCACAGTTTAAATATCAAGAGCTAGAAACTAATGCCCCACAGACGGTGTTGGCCCACTGAAGGGTACACTTGGGAGCTCTGGCTGCCTTGGCAGCTCCACACACAAAGCAAAGAGTGTGTTTCTATTTGTATCAAGTTCAAAAATCAACTACAAGCAGTCATATCTGATATCTTTGCGGGGATAAACATGCAATCTTTTTATTTAAGCTCGCAGGCGTAGTCTTTCCTCCCGATTCCACTATTTGCTCCGTCTTAAATCACACATGGCAGCTGCGACAAGACCAAATTATTCACACGGCATGAATAAGAAGACGAGATGCAATATTTGCGCAGGAAGATTGATAATTTCCTCACCTTTAAAACTCTACCAACATTTTGGCACCTATTATTTAAAGATAATACTAATTAGTAAAGTAGTTTGGAAACATTGGAAGTGACTTTGTCAAAACAAACAATTGTGAAATGCATATTTATCACATTAATGATGAGATGAACCAGAAGCCTGATTGATTTAGTCACTGTAACGTACAAGTTTGTTTTTTTATTGGCAGATTTGTTTGATGAAGCCGTTAAGGTGACAATTAAGACAAAAATTACAGTCATGTCCTCTTTATAATCATATGTAATTACTGTAATTAGTATTCTGTAATTATTGTAAATACTGAATGTTTAGTATTCGTGTTTCTGGTGGAGTGGGGATGAATTGTGTTGTGAAGTGGTAAACCTAAAGGTAAAGTTTCATGACATTGAGGTTACATTACAAATGCTTGGTTCAAGCATTGTGCTCTGAACGGGCTACAAATGATAAGCTTGCCAAGTACGTATGTTAAGAAAAATGTAAGTGCTGCTTTCCAGACTAACAATCATTTGTGTTTTTTAATTTTGTAAGTTTTTATTTAACACCATGTCCACAATTAGGAGCATATTGTTAGGGTGATTCTGAAAAAAAAAATCTACATTTATAACAGCTGTGCAGGTACTTATATTTAAATGATTGTCCATGGGGCGGGAGGTGTCATGTGACCTGCTATTAAATATCTGGACACAAAACACCTCTCATACCAGCTTCAGGACTTGTGAAACAATAGAGTGCAGTCTTACAAATTCATATTTCATTCATATGTCCAGGTCATTTCTGGATAATATGTGTGATTTTTTTTTTCTTTTAATTATTTATAAATTTTGTCTTAAGAAATTCAAGTAAATGTAAAAAAAAAAAAAACATCCTGGAGTAAACTAAAGCCTGAGTCTCATCCTAGCAAAGTAACAAACAATTACAGATCATATCTAGTTTGTGGCAGGAAGTAATTACGAGTTGCAGACGTGTTGCGGTGTTCTGTTGGTGCTTTCAATTGGTGCCTCATTGCTTAAACTATGCAAGTGTTACTACTAACCTTTATTTACCTTCCTGCTATTTACAGTAAATAGATGAAGACTGACGCTGAAGAGGGTGAACGGGCCAAAGCTAGAACGGCTTATTTTTGGCAAGTCAAAGGATTAATAGACAGTCGCTCCATAGTTTTGGGCAACCCTAGCAAAGAAAAGTGCAGTTTATTATTAGTGTAGTGTTGTCACCAAAGACAACAACAATGCAATGATCTGAAAAAAAGTGGCTCTTGAATCTCCGCACCACAAAGAAGCGCATACAAAATGCTCTATTGGATGCATTTTTAACTAAAATGTTAAGTAACCTCTACACAAACAAGAGAGGCAGTGGGAATATAAGTACCTAGAGCTGTTTCCTTGTAATTGCACACTTTGAATTATGTAGCTGGAAATTAGCATCAGCTTTCTTGGATCTTCTGCTGAATTCATTTATTTTATGGTGCTAAAGGCCTTTCGAGCGCCAAAGCTGGACTCTGGGGGAGGAAAGGGGCCAATTTATTCCAACTTACAGGAAAGTATTGGTGTTCTTGAGAATTTCACTTCTCTCCATCACTGTTAGCTCAAAGCCAATTAGACTGTTTTTGAATCCATGCAGTGTGTTGTTAGATGGGTAATTCAATACGATGCTTGCCTTCTGCTATTCGTGTCTTGGTTTCCAAAAATGTAATCCTCATGGATCACCAGACAAAATCTTGATTTCTGAATATAGTAACTGCCAAGTTTATAACAACTGCCCTTCCTTCTAGTTCAATAGAACATATTTGTGGTTGCAGAGAATAATTTAATAATTAACTTACATGGACTCTGACAAGTTTATGAAAAGGGGATTATACATGGATAATCTGGATGCTTTTGGTTTCAATAAAACGAGACAAATCCATTTAACTTTTAATTCTCTCTGTGTCTCTGTCCAGCTAAGCACCACAACAGTCACACCATTTATGGACTGTCCAGTGTGCAGGTGGCAGACAAACTTCTGGGGCACACCTGCCAGCCGATTCGACCATTAGACTACGCACTACCCTGTCTTCAGCCCCAATCCCCCCGAGGATGTCGCTTGCCATTTGCAGGTGCAGAGGCTGAGAAACCGGGTTAGGGTTTACTCCACATTTAGTAATAACATCCTTAGAAAACCTGTCCTTTGTCTGTGAATGGAACAACTTGGTGACTGTTTTTAACACATTGACGGGAATGAAGTTTTTATGCTTCAACTGAAACGGCACTCACAGAGCGCAAACCTCAAGCAAGGATATAAAAGTTTAAGTCACCTGAACCTCAAGCCAGATTCATTTCAGAAATTCCCATTCCAAGGAAATGTGATAAATGTTTTGGGAACCCTTTGAGATATTTCTAAAGCATAATAATCAGGTAGACAGATAAACATAATAGAAATACAACTGCCTTGGCTAAGGTAATAAATAGGTCTAGAATGTTTCAACTGAAAAGTCAGATGAGGTGACTGCGATGTCTATTACACCGACATAAAGCATTATTTCAGGATTCTGATTTTGGCGCTGGAATAATGACAGTTTAAATAAGTTCTGAAAATCATTTTTACGACTCCAAAAACACTTTCTGTCAGCTCCAAAACAATGTTTCCTTCTCCTACTGACATTATCCAGTACTAGCAAAGCTTCCACATGGCTATGACTTCACCCAGCAACCATCACACACCCAACCATATGCCGAATGTAATGGTTTAACTCTGAACCAAGTCCAACCCAAATAACACTCCTGTTAAGATTCACAGTAACAGTGGACAAACTTTTATATGATCTTCCATCATGTGAGATACAAAGTAGTAACTGGCCAAAAAATAGTGGAAGCAGTGATAAATTATATTGTCTGTACTGGAAAGACTGTCAAGATTGAGAATTATTTTTAAAAACAGGCTCTCTCTCTCTCCCTGGCATCTATGCAGGAATATAAATAGCAGGTTAACTTTTTAGAAGAATGTGTTTGTCTGGTGTAATCTTCCATAAGATTTATCAGTGTTAGTTATTGGTGAGGCTCCCCTGGGTTAGAATTCTTTATCTCTGTCATATGAGGAGATAAAATTTGATCCATCACACAATCGACAGTCGGACCCAAAGCAGATACATAAGTGAGTTTGCATATGTAATGTCTTTGAGTGTTTAACATATATAATGGAAAAATACAGATGAAAGCGCACCACTGATCTGCAAATAGAAACGATTAAAGCTTGGCCACAATGTGCTCATTCTTTGGTTGTCTGGGTATCAATACGCATCGGTAAATTCATCAATCCATTAAACTACAAAGATAACACATAAACGTTGTCTCCTTGCAAAACCAGATGTTGACTTGTTGATTTTTAGAAAGCCCTGATTCAAAAAGAAAAGTCGACACAGAACAATTTTGTTTAAAAAAAAACTTTAAGTTCATCACAAAACCATTTGCATTTGATTTAGATCACATATAAATGATTCATTCCCAGGGATGACACATTGCTGTTTTTTAGTTGCAGCTCAATTGTTTTTCTCATCATCTCCCTTATTCAAAGTGGTGTATTTATCCCAGCCTGTAAACAAAATAATCATTAGCCAGGGATGAAATGGAAGTGTTTCATCTTGGTAAAATATGATACCAGGTGAAGCTGTGTGTTTTGACAGGTCGCCACTAATTTGGTCTCTTTGTGGCAGTGGCAAATCCCAGCACAGCAGCAGGACAATTATATCCAGGTGCAAGGATTTGATTCAACAAATTCTAGGTGGATCTTTCCAGCTTGCTCCCCAACTACCATCACCACCACCCTGTGCTCTGTTGGGTTTCGTCTGGGGCCAACCTGGAACAGATGCCCTTGAAAAATCTACAGCCCCTTAACATGTGACTGAGAACCTTGTCAAAAAAAAAAAACTGAAGCACTTCCAGACACTTGAAAGTCACGATCCATGTTGTATATTATATTCATTGAGATGGCAGCAAGTGGAAACATTTCCCGGAATATTCTGTAAGATAATGGGACATGTTAATGAGCAGGGAATTGAGCCAATCAAAAAATGAGCAAAGGGTTGGAGAGGGGAAGGTCTCCATAAAAAGTGTGAGGCATATCTTGGCAGTATGTGCTGTGTCTGTGCTCCTCTTCTTCTTCTACTTCGTGTAGTCCGCCTGTCAGAACTGTTGATGCACAAGTATGATTTGGAAGCTCACACCTGGCAGGCAGAGGGATTTCAAGCTATGACAAACCACTCAAACAATGGCATGCTAAAAGGCAGAGCTTTACTCTCTTGTCGATACACACAAGTTGTGTCATAGGGCCCATAAATACACTCACTCGGGCTTTTTTTTTTTTCTACCGAGGTGATTTAAAAAAAATGTCTTGCACAACTTTGAGAAAATGTTTTGCATCTCAAGTAGGAAGAGTTTACTTGTTTTAACTCTTTAATTTTGATTTATTTTCATTTTAATGGACTTCAGAAGGGACGTTTTTAGGCAATCAGGTTTGTCCCATTAAGCCTCGCAGCTTAATTCCCTCTAAATGAAGATTACTACTTTAGATGAAGCTTATAGCGTGGCATCTTATTAAAAATGCCGGACTGCATTTTCCCCGTTCGCCGACTTCCGTCATCGCTGACACTCTACATCTCAATCCTGCAGATAACTGATTGGATTTACTCAAAACTTGGGCTGGAGAAAGTCTCACGCTGAGAGTAAAATTGACTTAGGCCTGTATTCAGAGAGAAAGATGAAGGGCATCCAGACTTATCATTCCCCATACCATATCTCCCTGCAGTCTCAATACGTTCCATGTGTTATTCCAGTTTGTGCCTGAGAATCTTTCGTACATGTGATGTCAACATTAAGCGAGGACTCAAAGTCAAGGGAGGTACAAGAGGTTGTGTCAGAAACGCTGCCAGCAGTTTATGGCTTTGGAATCTGCGTCCAGATTGATAGATGAAAGATCACCATAAGTGATAGTCAGAATAGAGACATTTGTGCGACATAAAGGGGTGAGACTGGTACGATTAAGGTAACATTTTTGCCCTTATCGTCGATTAACAGATATGAAGCTGATGCAGTATATTAACTGAAGTCCCAATTCAATATTATTTTACCTTACTTTTAATATAAAACCACTTTAATATTAAACTTCTGAGTACTTGATGGTTCTGAACACACATCACAAAGGTCAACATTTAATATGTATGTTACATGTAAATGTTGTGTGATGCTATTTTAAAGATTACCATAATTCTAATTTATGAAAAATGCAGACAGTCTAACCTGAAGGATGTGTGTAATTTCATTCCCACTGCATCCTCACCGGGGTGCTGGTTCTCAGACTTCAACCAGAACCTTTATTGGATTTAGGGAACTCCCCCTCTCATGTGCCTCCTCTACTCATGAAGTGTCCCAGTATGGAATGTCTGCATTATTACACTGCTGACAGAGATTGATGCTCCTCCAAACCATCTGCACATGCAACAGACTGCAACTCCAACAAACTTAATTGCAGAAGAAGAGGAAAAAGAGGAAGAGTAAGAAAAACACTTTGAAGAGTTACAAAATGCAGCTTCAGCTTGCGGTGTTTGAAACATATGTTTAGAAATGAAGAACAAATTCGGTTTAGCGTCGCGCATGACCGTGAAGTTGGGTCATGTTTTAGCTGAAGCAACGTTGACGCACAGAGTGTTGTAGTTTACGAGTCAACGACAAATCATCAATAGCACTCAAACTGTGGCTCCAAAAGCAGGCATGCAAATTATCTTAAAGTTCTTGTATCATTCATACATGTCTTCTAAAATATGTATTTCAAAACATTAGGGTTAAGTCAAAATAGATTTTTTTAGAAGTTGTGATTGCTGGTTTGAACCTTCACGCATCTCCTTTCCTTTCAAAATCTTTGTGACATCCATATATCCATACATATTAATATAAAGGTTGTAATTCACAATAGAAGGTGTGTTATATATAATGTACTCTTAAAAGCTCGGGGAACAAAGGCTACAGCACCCTTAAACAAAGAAACATCCTGTAACCCAGTAGGATAAACTGTTCAAACCTCACGCTATTCTGTTTAACAAGGCTGGGGATCAAAACTCTAATCCCTCCCACACATCCTTTTGGTTATAATTAACTCACAGCCCTCGATGATAACACTGTTGTATTTAAAGATATGTTTCTATGGGCTTTAATCCCAATTCGATCGCTCTTCCTGTGCCAAGAACTGAGAGGGAATGAAAAAGAGGGTGGCTTTGTCCTTTGTGTTCACTCTCTCCTGTCTTCACATCTTTCATTATCAGTCCAATACCTGATATCACAGTGTGTTTATGACCTGAGTGCATTCATGAAAACAGTGAGTTTATGTGGGTTCAGTGCATCAATAGCGTAAAAAGTAGACTCTCGAAGAGTCACTTCAGCAAGTGGTTTCTTTAAAATGAACCACAATTCATGATTATAGATGATAAATTAAGAGAAATAATTTTCATGTGAAGTAGCTTTTTTTATACTTTAAAATCTCAAATAACATCAAAACATAAACAAAATATTGCAGTGAATAGATCTGCAGATTGAAGTATTTAAGTGTATGGCAATTATTTTATGTAAGAGAGGAGGACATATTTGTTTCAAATATATTTATTTAATGAGGTTAGCAGAAATAGCTGCTGTCAAACAAACATTCCACTCGCCATTAGGTGAAGAAACATACCGCCATTTATCTGTGTGATGATGGGGGCAGCAGCTCTCTGTGAAGCGATGACAGACGGATACTTACTTTGCATAAGTTTGGAGACAACCTTTGGCGAGACGTTCAGCTGGATGCTCTTTTTGAGAACTTATCAACACTTGTCCATTAGACAGAAGCCACTGCTGTGTGTGGCTTTATACCAGATAGCTTAGCGTGGATGCAATGCAGGGGGCTGTCATATATAAGAATAAAGGGAGAAAAAAAGAAACAAGTGGCTGCAGTCATCTTGCACATTTTTACACCAGCCTGTTCGTTGGTGGGTGTAAACACACATGCAGTAAATTGGACCCATAATTATACAATCATATATGATGGGATAGTTGTAATAACATCATTAAGATTCTGTCATAAATTGGCTGCAAAGTTTCAACATTCAGTTCTCAGTTTCACAAAGCTGCTGACAACTTCCTAGTAAGACACAAACCACCAGTGAAAAATTGCTTGTGCAACGCCAACGCTGTTGCTCTGATGTGTGTTTGTCTTTTATGCACCAGAATACAGTGCTCCCTCGTTACTCGCGGTTAAAGCGTTTCAGGAACCACACGCGAATAATGAATTCCGCGATAAAGCCACAAACTTTTTGTCTTATTATTTACTGTAATTTAAACGTTTATGAACCTTCCCCATACTGATATTAAACCACCTTCAATCTGTATTACCGTTTCCCACACTCTTTAAAGCACTTTTGTGTCTCACGGAAGTCCGAGACTCACAGATCATAGCACACTTCCGGATGCCGTCAGCCAATAGAATGCGTGTACGGTATCACGTGACTGCCTCCCAAAAATCCGTGATGAGGTGAAGTCACGAGTGTTGATGTGCGAATGTGAGAGGGCGCACTGTATCTAGATTTGAGCTTTTATTCCTATCTTTTCCAATTTCTGTATGTTATTTGTTGATTAAGGTCTCAATTTTTCACAATTTGACCTTTTATGAGAGCTTGAGTTCGACCTTTCAGTGAAGTGTTTTTCTAGCTTTTTATTGCCACAAATAGCCTTGTTAGTATAAAAAGAAAATAACTTGTGAGTTTAAAAATGGAATTAAGCATAAACTATGATTAGCGGTGACAAATGTGAGAAGGAAAAAAAATATTTCTTAAAGCACCATTTCAGTCTGACAATAAAATTTTTCTATTTGCAGACATCAAATATCAGGTTACAGCCCACACATTGACCTTACCTCAAGCAAGACATAATCCCCTGACATGGCAAGCATTGAAATCAGCTCCTATTGTCATTAATTCAAAATCCCTCAACACTGTCATGCTGTGCAGGCAACAATGACACAACAAATGTGTGTGGTTTTTTTGCCTGTTGTACTTTACATATTTTTTTCCGACGTGTAAAAATTAAAACAGTGGCATTTTGACAATAAATATTTTGATGCATTTTCCACAAAGACTGGCAGTGTGAGGCTTTTGGCCACAGTTGTGCTATAATTTCCTTTGCAGGTGTAAAAAAAAAAACACTTAGTGATTAATTGATAGGGGTGGAAAAATAATAAACGGCGAACACCTGGAGCATGGAAATTTAGGCCAATCATTATCAATCAAACGGTGAGTGAGCAACGAGCAATTCTAATTAATAGGATACGCACATTGCATCGTGTTGAAAATGCATGACATTTTATTTAGAAATTGTTATTAGCAAACAAAGTGAATTATCACAGTTGTGACTGTCCGGTGGTTGTTAATGCAGAATAGATGGATTTGTTGTTCAAGAGGATAAAATGCCTGCTTTTTTTTTTTTTTCTTTTACACCTCGAGCCATCACAATCTAAACAAACAACATCAGTGCATTCAAAAATTATGTTTTAGCTCGAGGTGTGTGTATGACATTTAACGGAACAACCCTTTACTCAACATCCCTCCCACACATTTATGTAGGATCGTGTATGTTGGTAAGAAACGCCGCTGTCTCACCTCTCTGCGCTTCAGAGCTTGACTCCGGAGACCTCAAAAATAATTTAGAAGGCACCGGTTCATGCTTAATATTGTTGGAGAGGTGCGTTCGCACCAGAGCGCAGAGGTTACTGCGGCTTCTTGAAGTCATGTCACCGTGTTAGATCATCCATTCTCAACGGAACCATGTTGTATCGCTCAGTTAAATTTGATATTGTAGTATATCAGAGGCAAAAATGACACGCCAACTTGCCTACAGGAACATCCGCTGCAGACGTATCGTGCGGAGTTTTACATCAGGGAGATACAGGTTTTAGTATATCCCACTTATTATTTTGCATCTTATCTCTTGTATAGCTACAGCTCATAGTGATACCAAAAGACATTTAAAATAATCTTTATTTTCTCTTTGCTTGTCATACTTTTCATTATCATGTTGTTTTCTTTTTAACTCATAATCCTTTAGAGACTCCTAGATCTATTCTCTGCCATCATTAGGAAGCTGACACACTTCCAGAGTTCATCATGCATTCATACAAACACGCAGACAAACACACACACACTCATCTTCCACGTCTTTCCTGACTTTCCCTCACCAGTCAGGTTGTGTTTCCACCTGTGTTCTGCTGATGCAGCTGCTGAAAAAAACCTCCACTGCCAAGCACACTGTTATGATGATACCTCTCAAACCACATTTTGTTTGCCAAATTTTACTTTTAATCACCCTCTTTTTGCAATGCCAGCAATGAACACGCAGCGGAGAGATGGAACATATCGAGTGTGTTTGCAGCGATGCATCAGTCGGTGCGTTTCTCTTGTTACTGGTAGCAACTGCACGCTGGCTGCAGGCTGTCTGAATGGCTCGTGGGCTATTGCCAAGGTTAGTGAAAATGTAGAAGATGAGACAATATGTTTTTATTTCTCCTCATGCTTTCTTTAACGTGTAATACATTACAACTTGGTTTAGGATCTTGGCTCGATGACTTCAGTTTTATTCCTGAATTAATTCCAGATTCCCCTGGCATTAATGAACCCCAGCATTGCAAACACACTACTGGAGTCCATGGATGGATAAACGTGGATGTGGTTCTACACTGGACAACAGTGAACCAAGACTATTGCAACGTTAAAAGAAGTTAATTGCAAAGTAGATTACAGAATAATGCCTGGATATTAACATAAGATTGCAAATAACTGCAATTATGCAGGCACACACCAACAAACCGGGGAAATTATTCCAGTTGGTTTCATTGCACACGTTTTGTCTGAAATGATTTAATCATGAGGGAGAAAACACCAAATCCATTTTAAGTTAAATGTCTGCACTCAAACCTGCATTTACATCATCTTGTCTCTGAAAAATATGTGATAGTTTTGAGCTGGAGCCCAACAGCAAAACAGGGAACCCAAAGACAACCCAAAGATAAACTGTTCACTTGTAGAGATTAGTTTGTTAGATTGGCTGATTCATGTGTTTTATGTTAAAATATTTGACCACTGATCTGGAACTAACCAAGATATTTGAATGTTTTTGACTCTCAATCATCTGTTTATCACAGCAGCATAGCTTTTTTTTAGGCTCTGACAGTGTAAACAAATGACATTTTTCACAGACTGAAGAAATTTGTTTTTAAAAACTATATTGTAAATTAATGAAAAAGATAGGATTTAGGTTGGTTTTTTGACAATGTCGTAATAAGAAACAAGTTTTGGAAAATGCTGTTTTGTGGCAAAGAGCGGGCTTCTACGTCGATTTACAAAATGCGAGCAGTGACAAATAATTTGCTACCAATGTGAAACAGAACAATACAATAGTAAACACATTAATTGGGATGAGCAGAGAGCAGAATCAGTTCATCTTACTATAAACCATTAAAACCTTGGAGTTCATGGGTTCAGCCGTGTTTCCCTCGGGCCACCTTATGGAGCACTTTGACAAGAATGTTTATGTGGAAGGGATGAGGAGAAATCTGTCAGTGATTATCTTTTGCTGGTCATCTTCCTTTGCGAAAAACAAGTCATTATAAGATGCTTCGGATAAACAGATGTTGGCAAGCTGCTCCATAAGCAAAAAGAACCTCTCCATTAAGACAATACATTAACACACCATATGCATAGCTTTGAATAGGCTACATAAAATCAAAATGGAAGTCTGATTTCATTATAGCTAATGAATGTATCAGAATGTGTTCTAAGGTAAGGCGTAAAGAAAAGAAGCAACATTAGATAAACCATCAGTCGTCATTGTCTTTGACAGGCTATGCATACATTATTGATTACTCTAGATATTACTAATCATATTTAAGCGGTCTATTTTTTTTTTGGTCATATTAAAAGCATCAGAAAATGTGTCTGAAAGAAGTTACCCAAATTTTTTTTTAAAATATGCATTTACTCTTGCACTGTTTTACTGCACAATGTTGCAAGGGACTAAAAGCGAGATTGTCAAGTAATCTCCTGGGTTTAAATGAACGCCGAAGTGCCGCTGAGCAAGGCAGTTTGCACTTCAACTGCACAGTAACCAGCCTTGGCTGCTTTGGAGGAGCTCAGGTGTCCATCACAGTGTCGTTGCGCGTTCACGCTGCTTTCCTCGAACAAATGCGGCTCAGACGGGGACTATTTTTCCTCTCTGAGCAGTGCAGCAGTTTCACCCTGTCGCAAAGAGCTAATTGGAGTGGCCTCATTTAACAACACGTCAAAGGGGACGCGGCAACACCGTGTCAGCGCCTCCACAAATCTCCTGCACGGTCTGTGTGTCAGACACCACAACTGATGCAACGGGGGTCACCGTGAGCCTAATGCTTCACTATAACGAACCCTCTGCGCACCGGCACTGGGACCGTGATGGCGGGCTGGAGATTAATGTCCCAATCAGTGATGTGGTTAAGTAAAAGTAGGAATTCGCTCCTGTCAGGATCATCAGCAGACATTCAGGCAATAAAAAAAAAACAAGACATAATTATATATATATATATATATATATATATATATATATATATATATATATATATATATATATATATATATATATATATATATATATATATGCAGACTAATATGAAATCATATTGTATGTACATACTGTATGTATGTATATATATGTGTGTGTGTGTGTGTGTGTGTGTGTATGTATATGTATATGTACACACACATATATATATATATATATATATATATATATATATATATATATATATATATATATATATATATATATATATATATATATATATATATATATATATATATCTCTCGGAGCACACTGCAGCATTTTTTTTGTCCTTTGTGAAGACGGATGGACCTGTTCAGGAGATAAAAGCAGACTTGCACCAGAGTATAGCTCCGGTCATGTTGGGCTACACGCGCGGAAATCCACAGGCTACAAGTCAGAGGGAAACTGTTCGCAAATAATTAAGGTGGAAAGAAAGCGCTCAAATAGTACATCATAATAATTTACGATATGTCAGAGGATGTGTCAGTCGGATTTAGTCATTTAGATGGTGTGGTGTAAATATAAAGCTCGTGCCTCAGTGGGAGGTTTACACATTTAAATCATCTGATTTAATGTATTCAGTGTTTAGTTTTTGAATTTGTTCTCCTTCTTCAAAATCAAAAAGTTACATCGCCAAACGTCAAAATTACCTACTAGCACTCTTCTTATCGCCTGTGTGTGACGAGTATAAATCATTTCTGAAAATAAAAAAATAAAAAATCAATATCTAGATGTTGCATGCAAACTTCACGGTGCGATGGATTGCTCCATTAGCACGGAGTCTGGCAATGAAATCGTTTAATGGCTGCAAATACGACAGAGTTTCTTGGGGGCGTTTTTTGAAACGTCTGCGTGCCAATAAACGAAAGTGGACTTGACTTGAATTTGACCTTATTGCTTTTTGTGTAAATATATATATATATATCTGTGACGTAACCCTCTTCTCTTGAATATATGCTTAGCCGGACACCTAACAGTTAAACCAAACTGTAAATCGATTTAATTCCCACTGAGCGACGCCAACCGGCAAATTAATGGGCGCCTCTTCTTTGCACTAAACTCTGCTGCAAGTTCTGGAAAAAGAATTGCACCTTTTTTCACATTTGACAGCCGGACAGCAAAATTTACTCTGTCTCTAAAGAAGGAAAGGCTCAAAATGCCAGTAAGAAGAATCAAATCATCCAAACTCCTGTATAGCCTTTAAATAGAAAGTTTATTCTGTATTAATTTTCTACTTTTTAACATTATAACATAGCCAAATGTATTTCCTTGTGGATTCTGTTGTTTGGGTGAATAAAACAGTTATTTTAGACTTTTAAATGCGTAAAAGCAACACGAAGTGAAAGACTGAGCCACCATTCTGAGGGATATTCGATGCGCAGCTAAGCTGCAGAGTGTCTACCTTGGTAACACAAACGTCAGGCTCGGTTTACTGCTCGCAAGTGCTGGTGATAAATATTCATGATGCTGGCGCCTGCGCTTTCCCGGTATGTGAGTGTTTGTCATCTCCAGACTTGAGCGTAAATACATTTAAAGTGGATGTTTTTCCTGCGCTCCTGTTTGATTTGGAGTCGCCATCAGAAATATAGAGACGCGCCGCAGTCTGTTGTCGACGACTCTTTTGAAGAGCCTCGACACCACTGTATAGGTTGAGTGAAACGACTGAAGCATGAAGAGGGAATAAAACAGCAATGTCAATGTCCATGCTCGGTGTTGGCACGTTAAAAGAACAGCGTCTGGGTATTTGGGTCTAAAATATTAGATTTTCTCTCTCCACCAGAAACACGCAGGGAAATATAAACGAGGATAATATATAAACTCAAGTCTGTGTCCATAAGGAGGCAATTAACCATCAATCCGTGGAAGCAGTCTCCGACATCACTGGCACTGAGTGAATTCTTTACCATTGAAGTTTTTGTTTTTTTCAAGTTCACATGATGAATAAATTGTCTTTTACGCGGATTAAACTCTTTTTCTATTTGTTTTACAGGCATTAATAAATATGGGGCACCCCAACGTCGAGCCGAGTGTGCGTTTTTAACATATTTTTTTAAACTATCCGTACTTTCAGTTATATGTGAGCATTTCTTTTCCACTATAAAAGCTGCAAAGTGCCACCACAAACGAATTCACACAGCGTGGAATGCGTCTTTTCTCTATCAGGAAAGCATCAGCACTGGAACCTAGATAGATAGTGTTAAATAGAGTCGAAAAAGTCATTTTATTACCATCCTTCATTTATCTCCAAATTTAATAGTCCGTGAAAAGAAAATATGAATACATTTCAATACATTTCAACAATTCATCTGAAGATGGTGGGAGTCCTGAATGTGCTTTTTTATCTTTTATTTTTGCTGATATAAACGGAGACGTGCACGCCCGCACACACACACACACATACACACACACATACACACACACACACACACACCTTTTGCGCTGCTACTGTGTACAGATTCTTTTTAAGATTAAAATCGGTTGTTTTCGGGTGTGCTCAGCACTTCTGACAAAGCTCCAGACTGACAGATCGTGGCTCCGTGCGCACTGGCAGTGTTAACCATGATCACTGGCGGCTGCTGATGTGATCCCTGCCTAATGGGGCGGTCAAGCAAGCTGCAGCCAGGAACAATGAGGGGCCACATTGACTCCTCAGCACTCCCTAAATCTATGAAATCCGACAAACGCAGGAAAGGAAATAAATTAGATTTGAAAATTAGATTCCCGAGCAATTAAGTAACGCAAACTATTCCGGCTTAGACTGAGGAACAACCGCCGTGATTAATCGATTTAATTTGCACATTACTGCAGGGCAAAGTGTTGCATGTTAATTTTAATAAACAGAAGATGCAGAAGAGGGAGTGATATCACTTATTACTGACTGTCAGGGAAGTTGCGACAGTGTGCGTAAAAACATACTTTTTAGCTTGCTGATCTCTCTCATACACACACACACACACACACACACGCACATACACAGTAAAGAGTTAAAATTGTTCAGCTAAACATGCACTATTTTTCTTTTAAATTCTCATGATATATTATAGGAGCAAAAAAACAAATTAGCTGCAACAACCAGTTCTGTTCCTGGTGAACCCTAAGTAAAAGGAACCCATTAGTTTCACACTGCATTGCAGTAAGAACACCAAATGAAACCAACAACCTCCAAGTCGTTGTGTTATTGTATTTTTAATGCTTTAATATAGTACGAAATGTATCCAAACATTTTTTTGTAAACTAAATTTTACATACGAGCGCATTTCTCCATAAATACCGATCATTTCTAACATGTTACCGGTCCTTTACATGCGGATAAATATGGAAAATTGAGCTACTTACATGTAATAATACTTCCTTTCAGACAAAGCAATTGACAGAGTTTTTATATTTATCACGTACATAAACAGATTGACACGGAATTTCAGGCTTTCACTACACGATTTATCGACATGACATTAAATAACAACAATGATACTGTGCTACTCAAACTGGACCTTGGACGAAAATGTTGCACTGAATAGGCTACAAAAGCACATTAATACTAAGAGTCGGTTAGGTCGACGTGTAGACTGTAGTAATACTGAATAAATTCACATTTGGTTCACAACTATAACATTCTTTTCAATGAAGTCTATTCATCGCAATATTCTTAAAACCTTCTCATTTCTCCATATATCTAGGGACCACATTTTCACAAATTCCCTTAAGCTGTGATAGAACTATTTACAAAATAAAATATTACATTTTTCCAACTTGGTGAAATCCGTATGTACAAAAATTTTCAGGCCCGCAGATAGCATGCTTTTTGAGATCTCTCTCGAGAAAGTCTCTCAGTAAAAATAAAGAAATATTGAAGGGGGTGGGTTGGGGTGGGGTGGGGGGGTTAACTCGTTGTCTGTCCTCGCCTCCTTTTTGTCCTGCTCTCTTTCATTCACATTAAGACAGCCTTTAATTGATCTTGTCGGCCTCTTGTGTTTTCTCAGTCCATGTTTCACTGGCTGACTTTATAAAGTCTTTTATTCCAAGCAGTTCTTTTTTTTTTTTTTTAAATAGTCTTTTTTCGCTTTCTTTTTTTTTTTTTTTTCCCAAAAACATTTACACGTACCATTCATTGAAATTTGACGACAGCGTGCTGTGGCTGGTCGTGTGGTGCACTGCTGAGGCTGCTGGTGATATGGAGCTGCTGCTCTGGTTCTCTGTTGATGGTGATACTATGGTGGGAGGTGTGGAGGACTCGTACCCTGAACTGGCCGCTGGAGATGGTTGCGGTCCCGGATTGGTGGATTCGTGAACCTTCAGTAATAAGAAAAAATGTTTTTTGAAAAAGAATCTTGCACGAATGCTGTTGGTCCTTGTTTTGTTTTGTTTTTAAATGCAAATACACAACATCAGAACTGAATGAAAATCCTAACTGTCTGCAAAATGTCTAAACAAAGCATATCTAAAATATTAAAATTGAAAGATTTTAATTTCATTTATCAGTTTAAAGAAATAAAAGAATCAAAGAAAATTTACTCATATTTATTTCTGCAATAAAAACCTCACATTTAAGAATATTTTTATTCTAAATTCCAATCTCAACAAGCTGCACAAAACCACAAATTTTTATTATTCTTCTGAGAAAGGTGTAGAAAAAAATAAATAAAAAGCCAGCGAGGTTTTACCTTCATGTGTTTTCGGAGGGAGCTGGGGTGTGTGTAGGACTTGTCGCACATTTTGCAGAGGTAGGGCTTGTCCGACGTGTGGACGTGCATGTGTTTCTTGCGGTCACTGCTGTTTGCAAACCGCCTGTCGCAGCCGTCAAACTCACACTTAAAAGGCTTCTCACCTAAAGACAAAAAACAATACAAAGTTTAAAATGGGATTCAAAAAATCGGATTTTCTATGTGATTTTATTTCAATAAGATTCCAAACTCGATAATAACAAAATAAATAAATAAAATATAAAAGGTGCAGGCTTCATTCTGCTTCTTTTTTTTTTTTTTTTTTTTTTTTTAGAAAGACAGCTGCTTTGCAGACTGCAGATGAATTGGATTCAACCCCAGGAAGCGAAATTAATTAAATGTTAACACACATCACACATTTTATATAAAACAAGAATGGATTTTTTTTTAAAAACCACGTGAAATATTTTCTGTTGACAACTGCGTTGAATCACATGCCAGTATGGAGAGCCCATCAGCTGCCTAATAAATAATAGTAAGCCGGATCGCATGCAAATTTTTTGGATGGGACATTGTCAGCGTGAATTTGGAAGTAAAAAGCGGTCCGTCTGTGCGGATCTTACCGGTGTGAGTCCTTTTGTGAATTTTTAGATTTTCCGATCGAGCAAATACTTTGCCACAGCCGGGGAAGGGACACGGAAAGGGCTTTTCTCCGGTGTGTACTCTGATATGATTTACAAGTTTGTATTTGGCTTTGAATGGCTTCCCTTCTCTGGAGCAGTCCTCCCACACGCAGACGTGGTTCGTCTGCTCCGGTCCACCGACGTGCTCCACCGTCAGATGGGTGACCAGCTCATGCATCGTGCTGAAAGTTTTGTTGCACGACTTTTTGGGATTTGTCAGCTGCTCCGGCTCGATCCACTTGCAGATGAGCTCTTGTTTGATCGGCTGCCTCATGTATCGAAAGAAGGCCCCTGCTCCGTGGTGTGCGGCCATATTCATGTTCATAGGGCCGTAGCCGTGCAACTGGGTCGAAGCGTAATGATCGGACCGCGGGCTTGTAACGTGGCCGTACTGGTCTGCTCGTCCGTACATGTCCCCCGAGAAGCCCAGCCGCATCTGGCTGTTGACCACGTTGGAAGACGCGTGGGTCGCCGCTTGCTCGTGGAGCCCCGGGAAGAGCAGGTGCCCCGCCGCATCTGAGTGTCCGTGTGGCCCTGCGAAACTCCCGGAGGCGAACAAACTGTGCTGCGCTCCGGTGGCATCCCCGAATCCTCTATTTCTGAAGAGAAAGTCCCTGGTGGAGTTGAAAGCAGCTGTGGAGTAGGAGCCAACGTGGGTCGGGTGGTGGTGGTGTCCCAGGGCGGCCGCTGCGTAACCGGGTGTCTGGGAGGAAAACGCCGTTTGTCCGGAGCCAATATCGTGGGAGCTGTGGTTTATTTTGAAGGCGCCCATCCCATCAGCGAACGGATTTATCCCCAACGCCACTTCTCTCTCTGTGACTTCGCCTGTTGAGTGATGCCGCGAGGAGCCGAAAGTAGTGACTCCTATGGTGGGATACTGCGGTCCTGCGTCCAAGAGCATCTTCAGTCTAGACTCGCCGAGACGACTGAGAGCAGAAATCACAAAAACACGCGCAGATATTCTTCCTCCCCCTCTTGTCTGTCTGTTGGACCTCACCCGACTGAGCAAACTCTCAAATCCACAGATTTTCTGTTTACTTTTTAAGACGCGAGGAATTCCCTTATACCGCTCATCCGATGCACATGCAAAATCATGTATACATGCAATATTGTCTTTTGCGGTTTATCTTCCTGTGGCGCAACTTTCACCTCCTCAGTCAGGCGGTGAGCTCTAGACTGATAGTCGCAATCATTCCTGCAGATAAATGAATTGAAAAGACAACACAGTCCAGCCCTGATGAATGGGAGAGGAGGGGGGTGGTCATGTGGCTACGGAGCTGCGCTCTGATTGGCGGAGCCCCTTTCACCCCAATAAAATCCACTCACCAAATAACAATTGAAGATGCAGGGCCCACACTTCTATTGGCCTCTTTGCATCATCAATCCCAGATATTGTGAGATTGCTGACTTTGAATTTGGTTAAAAGGCTGAATAACAGCAAAACAAAAACAAAAAAACAACAACAACAAAAAAACACGAAAGTTGAGAAACACAAGTCGACAACTGACCTTGTTGAAAGTCAGCGCACGCTTTGCAAGCCGCGCGAATTGACTGTTTATAGATGCAAATGCGTTGTATTGTCTTTGTTTAACATGATTTTGTTGACGGATAAAAGCATCTGGGGGTGTAATTGGTGACGTTTTTGCACAATTAACCACTTAGACGTTTTCTATCTGTTCATCTATAATCTGTGTATCTGACACGAGCTCGATAAACAACGAAAACAATGCAAAATGGATATATTATCAGTTTGTTCTAGAGAGACTGGGATGCAGTGTAGCTTTACGGAATTATGAGGTGGGACACCAATGCGCGCCAGGTCCGACGAGCTTTACGTCTTTTCTCAGGAAACCTCGTGGGAACGCCTCGTGTTTGATATGAAGTCATCACTCCCTTTTAATGCCGGTTATTGTCAACTCATCTATTACATTTTGAAAGGCATCCACGTAACATCTCGTTGTCTGGCTGGAGCAGCGCGCCCCGTGTGTTTAACAGCTCTGTATCCTTTGAGCGCAACGTTTGTGCGTCCACTGGAGCTCACACCGGTGCAACATCTGTGCTTTAGATTTCCACATCAGCGCGCTCCCCAGCAGCACCCCACGTTCATAAAGGTTACCTTGAATACATAGGCCAGTATTTAACTTGGATGCACTAAAATGTATCCATCAATATCTGACTTAACTCGTGCAACTTTTCTTTTTTTTTTTTACAAGCCACTGGTGCATAGCTTTTGTGTTAAACGTTGTGGGTTGTTGAAGTTATCAAGTGGGATTTGCGGCACTCTCCGCAGGAACCTGCGGCTGCTGGAGTTCAAAGTCACATACACAGACCTTACCATACGAATAACTAAATGTATTCTTGACTTTTAGGTTAGTTTCTGCAAGAAATTTCCCAACACAGTCTTGGGGTCCAAAGCAAGAGCGAACGTTTTGTTATTCTTGACTTTACAATAGACCTACAACGTTACCCGATATTACAGCTTGGTCACACTCTGTTGTGCAAAACTTGAAGGAATCCTTCAACAGGTGGAGGACGATAAGGAGCCAACCTAATGGTAAATCGCTGAAGGAGTCAAACTGGGGGTCACATACTCAGACTTGCAACAACTGAGGCCAAATTGGAAATAACTAGATAGGCAAGAGAATTGTTAGAATTCTGCACAGTGTTCCAAGTGTGTGTAAAGTGTCTCTGCGTCAAAATGATCTTTAAATATTTGCCTTAAAGAGGAATCCTAATTAAAAGGCCAATAACCATTTAGTGTCATGATCCATGCTGGAGTCATATAGGATGTAAAATGGTTAGCTGGAGCTGTTTGGGACTCACAATGAAAGCTACTAAGTCAAAGCAGTGTTTTATGAGACACTCTGCAAAATTCACCTGGTCGCGGGACATGACTCTACTTATTCTCTTCCAAGAGTGACTGCATGCACAACTTGGACCAGAAAGAGCACTTTCTACATTATATTTGCGCTGCGATGCATTTGAAGGCTACAGCTGTGAGCCACATGTACCCCATGCGTAAAGGCTATTTAATAAACATCTTTTGGACCCGTCAAGCCTCAATATAGTGACTCAATTTCTAACGTGCTGTTTGTGACGCTGTCATTAACGATTCTGACAGCTCAATTCAAAGAAACAACCGAATGAGTATTGAATATTTTTCCCTTACAAAATCAGAGAAAGGTGAGTGAGTGCCTTGTTATTAAACAGATCCCTGAATTTTTTTATGGTTCAGAGCCGAAATGAATACATTCAGTCATCCAAAAACTTGATTTCATGACCACAGCCGCAGATGAGCGCATCTGGCGATTAATGGTAAAGTCTAAATTATTTATTTTCGCAATAGAAGTTAAATAACCAATGCAGTCATCGCTCCACGTGACTTTTAGGTGACTTGGTAACAATTTATTTTTGTCAGCAAGGACAAAGATCCCGCCAACACACATGAAGTTTTAAAAACTTTAAATAATAAAATAAATTTAAGTTGACATTAAATATTAAATTATGAGCGCGTTACCATAATAGGACAAAATTTTATGCAGTGAAAAATGTGAACCTTTCTGTTTGCTGCAGGTACGTGACACACTGCTGGACTACAGTCGTGACTATAATCCAATGAACAGTGATAACCTATCCATTTTGACATTTTGGAATTTTTAAACACTCATTTTCATCAAAGAAACATTCCTTTAATTAGTGTTCATTTAAAGTGGCAAATAATTAGTTCCACATGTTATTACTCATCTTTCTTTTAAGCTTTCAGCCAAAAAACCCCCAAAACTAGACAGTAATCTCTGTGATAACGTTCTATAGCATAGTAATAGATACTTACAGCATATATACGTTTTATTTTGAATACGACACCTCCTCCTGTGACCCCCATCTGCTCCCGTCCGGGTCTAAAGCAAAATTACCCCGGATCATAACAACAGGTCCTGTCCATTACATTTTTTTTTTCTTCGGGACAATGGCTGCAGCTCGCCCTATTCACACTTACCCACGCGAATCCTTCCAAGTAGATCACGGAGTCAAGACTGTAGCGCTTACCGAAAGGCGAACAACGGGATTTGTAAACACGGGTATTTGTCGACGCGCACATTAAGGGTATGTAATCCGGACAATTTTAAACTCCCACGCGGAGTTTTCCTGGTTAAACTGGCAGGTTTCACTCCGCCGACTCCGATATTCTCAGTGCGTAAAACTGTGCGCAATGTGTGCGTAAAGTTGTCTTTCATACGTTACGAGGCAAAGTGAAGATATTACTACGTTATTTGTAATCCGCACAACTTTTATAGTGACAATATGTATACTCTTGCGAAGTAGTCTGTTTTATAATTGCACTTCCGAAGAAAGGAAATTGTTTTTTTCATGGCCGCGATGCCTTTGTTCGCTGCGACAAAAGAAGAGCGATTACATATCTGGATCAACATTTTAGGATTTTTATTGTACAATAACCTTTGCATAACAACTATTTTTCTCAAACGTTGCCCGAGGCACTGCGCATGCGTGCTGCCTGCTCGCTGTCACTAAGACATTTTTCTTCACGCTGGAAACTGTCACTGGTGACGTCAATCACCGAGCTCTGACCAATTAGAGCGCAGGGTGATTGTTTAGCTCCACGGGCTGCAGCGCCTACCATGAATCTCTATTCAGTATCAAAGCGTCCTGCTGCTGCCTCTCAACCGAATGGGATTCCATGCAGTCTGCAGATAGACTTAACTTTATAAAGTCTTTTTTTTTTCCAGTATTTTTCATTGCGATTAAAATATATTTGTCATCATCATCATTATTATTTTGCCTGCTGTCAAGTTATTCTAAAATTAGGAAGTAATGAGCGTGGATGCATTGGGAAGCCCCGTCATGGACCCTACGTTTTCCAAACGGAACACGGCGCTGAGATTAGTTGACTTGGCAGGGGCTCACCACCATCACCATCATCACCACCATACCCCTCAGAGCGTGACAGGCTTCCCGGGGTTCAGCAGCCATCCACACTCAATGGCTCACTCGCACCCTGGGGAGATTACTGCGGAACCCCGCCTGGGGCCGAGTCCATTCGGGCCAGAACACATGGGGCACTCCGCGGCCCTCAAAATCAGCCCAGCCCATCATTATCCCCACCACCATCACCACCACCACAATCATCATATGGCAGGCCACAGTGAAGTGGTCTCCAGTCAAACGGGAGCTTTTGGCCCGGTTCAAGCGACACCGGCCCCCTATTCTATGTCTCACACGGCCCAGGCTTTATCCGCAGGTAGGGACTTCCTCATCCGGAGAGATCTGACAGCTCAAGCCATGCCAATACTGACTGACCAGACTGCTGGTTCAGCCTCTCACCACGGAATGTTTGTCTCAACAACAGGTAGCTATCCCGGACACTATGGTCATCACCCTGACACTGGGAACCATAACCTCTTCTCCGGACTCCATCACGACCAGCCTTCCAGCGGATCACCGGGTGGCCAAGCGTTGAATGGACAAATAAGGTTAGGACTACCTGGAGAAATGTACGTTAGGTCTGATCACTTGAGTCAGGTGGCAAGCTCCAGGGCTGATCCGTTCTCCGCCTCGCCTTTGCATGGCTACGGTGGTCTGAATCTGAACATGAATCTGAGCGCTCACCACCACCACCACCACCATCACCACGGAGCCGGTGCCTTTTTCCGCTACATGAGGCAGCCGATAAAGCAAGAACTAATCTGCAAGTGGTTGGAGCCGGAGCACTCGCCGAAGAAACTTTGCTCCAAAACTTACAGCACCATGCACGAACTCGTTACGCATGTGACTGTGGAGCACGTCGGCGGACCAGAGCAAGCGAATCATATATGTTTTTGGGAAGAGTGTCCGAGGGAAGGCAAACCATTTAAAGCGAAGTACAAGCTTGTAAATCACATTCGAGTGCACACCGGGGAGAAACCGTTTCCATGTCCGTTCCCTGGCTGTGGGAAAGTGTTTGCAAGATCCGAGAATCTTAAGATTCACAAAAGGACGCACACAGGTTAGTAGCCGTATATTCTAATAAGAATATCTTGTGAAAATGCTGATAGATCTATAATATGTATCCTTAAATAAATGCATGGCACCACTTAAGACACATGTTCAGTGATTTATTTATTTTGCAGAATTTTCAGCCATGTTTTTACTAGTTTTAATTTCATGTTCTTGGATTTTACGCATTTAAAAAAACAACCACGCCAGTTAATGAGTGTGTGCTGCTGACCGGCGCGCTGCCACCACATTGTCAAGAGTTGCATCGCAAGTTTTTACTAAGGTTGGAGGGCTATGATACAGCTCACTCAGGCGTTTGACGGTTCAACCTCTTGTTTACACCACAGCACAAAGACATGGGGCCCACGTCAGATCTGGTCCATGTGGGCTAGTGCATGCCACACATGACTGGCAGTAAAGTTGGGAACGTGTATCTTCTCGTTTAGTGTAACTGATATGATGATGTGGTGATGCTGCTGCTATGATTTTTATTATCCAGTCATTTATTTGTGCATTAGTTTCTTCATAAATAATAATAATAATAATAATAATAATAATAATAATAATAATATAGAGGTGTTATTGCATGGCTAAATTTAAATCTACAAAGAAGGGAACGTCTTTGTGCTTTACAGAATTTAAAGCCTCATATTTACTTAATTTTTTCTGACAACACGCATTCACGGATTATAATATGTTTTATGGAATGAGCTCCCAGTAGACTCCAGCCAAAGCAACAAGTTGACAAGAGCAGAGAGCTTAAGTGATCCACCAACAGGTTGTCAGAGCTGACCGCGTTCTGAAACGATTGTGACCGGGACGCGGCTGTGATTTGGGCTGTGGAGCGTTTTACCTATACAACATGGCTTCTCCGTGGCCCGAGGAGTGGAGTTAGTGACGAGAGAGAGGAAAAAATACTTTCAAAATGTCGACTTGACTTCAATTCATTTTTGGTGGCGTGGCAATCCCCCCCACTGCTCAATTTCTGTGCCCTATGTATTATTCATATAATTTGCTCACATTACCGAAGTACAAATCTGTTAAATTATTTCTGTGTGTTGACTCCCAAGGGGCCTGCTCTTTGGTATCATGTTTAAAACCTATCCGAAAGTGTGGTTATGACTGGGGCTGCCCCTGGGGTTTGTTCCTCGACGGTTTCTTGTACTACACTAATATCCTTGATTGGCTCTCTCAACCCAACAGCTGAAGGTCAAATTGATATTCAACCCGCAAGTGTAATTAGACAGAGGCAATTACATATCCTCAAAAGCCTTAATCGGAGGGACAAAAATCAGCAGTGGATGAGTCCCATGTAATTTATTCAGATTGTCTTTTTTTTTTTTTTTTGCTTTGTCATAATCAGGAATATTTGTTATTAAGACGCGAAATTAGACGCAGTTCATAAGCAGGGATTCCAGCAGCAGACAGGCTGCCGTTAGCTCACAGTGGGTGAAGCCTGGCTGTGGGGAGACTTATATTAATCATGGCTTTGTTTTAGGCCTTCAGTGTCTCTGCTCGTGGCTTTCTGTTTTGACGTGTGTCTGGATGCACGCAGACACCATAGGTATAGACGCAGGACAGTGGGTGGGTGGGTGGGGGGGTGGGGGGGTCTAGCCTTCCTGTTTACTCCAGACTGAGACCCATGACAGCTCTGTCCAAACAGACAAACTTTAAAAGGTGCACCTTTTAAAGCTGAACCCCCCCCCCCCCCCTTCAAAAAAAAAAAGTTGGAAAAAAAATCAACCCATTTTTATGTCTTCTTCCTGTTCTTCTGTTTCTTTTTTTTAAATTTTCTATTTCTCCCTGTTTTCTTCTTCTCTTTTTAAACTTGGTTACTTGTTGCTTCGATTATTCTAAAGCTGTGTGTCCATGATAGATAGATAGATAGATAGATAGATAGATAGATAGATAGATAGATAGATAGATAGATAGATAGATAGATAGATAGATAGATGATTTATTGATTGATTTGTATTTAATTGTGTGTAACAGGTGAGAAGCCCTTCAAATGTGAGTTTGACGGCTGCGACAGAAGGTTCGCCAACAGCAGTGACCGGAAAAAGCACTCCCACGTCCACACCAGCGATAAGCCCTACAACTGCAAAGTGAGAGGCTGCGATAAGTCCTACACACACCCCAGCTCCCTGAGGAAACACATGAAGGTGCACTGCAAGTCCCCCCCGCCCAGTTCGGGCTACGAGTCGTCCACGACCTCCCTGGTGTCCCCCTCCTCGGACGTGGGCCGGGAGCCAGGGGGCTCCTCGGTGCTGTCGGAGTCGGTCGGAGCCTCCCAGCCGGCGAATTTAAGTGAATGGTATGTGTGCCACAGTTCAGGTGCCAGCGGCACCCAAACACCTCCCAGCGGGCCCTCCACCCCAGACCCGACAGAGGAGGCCTCTTACAGAAGCGCAGAACCAAGGGACGCGTTTTAACCCTCTATATGTGACTCGAACGCCAGGAGACGGAACACATTTTCAACAGCCGAACTCTTAAAGCTGGTTTGGCTTTGGTGCCTATATAAGCCTGTGAAGACCCACTGCCCCCCCACCCCCTTTTTTTTTTTTTTTTTTTTGGGATGAGCCACCCAACAGACACCCAGAGCCAATATTTTAACCACACTGAAAGAAAATGTGGAGACCTTAAAGACGTGCTAATTCTCATGCACATTAAAAGAATATTTTTTCAAACCTCAGCGATTCGAACCAGTTGGCCCGGTGCCTGAGGGCCCCCACGGCCCCGCTGCTCCACTTGTGGACAGAGTCGTGTAAATCCGTTGGACTGTGTGGTGCAAGTATTTGTAGGCTGTAGGCATGTTGGTGTAAAGTTCTTTTGTAAATTGGACTTTTGACTTCGATATGTTTTTATTTATTTTTCAATATGATCTCGAAGGATTTTGTATTTTCGAACCAAAGTGCATGTTTCAATTAGGTCAAAAATGTACATTTGTAAAAAAATTTTAAGTTTCGATGTGTTTGTTGATGTTGATAGTTTTGTAAGGATATGTCTCAAAAGCAGGTTGTTATCGATTACCGCAGTTATTTGTACATTTCATGTTTACAGCATTTATTTTCCTTGTGCAGAGGGTCAACAATCGAACTGTTTAATAAGCCTACTATTTGATATATGACTGGTAATTATAGATGTTTTATCAAAGTGGGCGTTTTGTGCTTTTGTATCATTGTCGTCTATTTTTTTTCCCCTATTTTGAATATGAATTCGAGCAGCACTCAACACGCGTACCGAATTGCCTTGTAATTTGAGTGTATTTTGAATAAACCTTGTAAAATGAAAACATATATGACCCACTTGGGTTCGTGTGGAATTTGGAAAAAATTAGTCACCTCTCTGGGCAATACGTATAGGAAATTTTAATTTCAATTTTGTGTGTGTGTGTGTGTGTGTGTGTGTGTGTGTGTGTGTGTGTGTGTGTGTGTGTGTGTGTCTTGAATAATTATTTCCATTTTTTAAAAAAATTGCCTCGTTTCAAGGCAGTAGAAATAAACACGCGTCTACTTTTTATTTTCAGGAAAAAATATATGAATTATCAAATAAATAAATGAAAGGGTCATCGCGTAAATTAAATGTGGAATTTTCTGAAGTGTCTCTCCGTTAAACGAAACGACTTGAATTGTGTTCCACTTGTGTTAAAGTCTCACTCCACTCTCTGAGCTGAGCTGTGGTTTTGATGCAGACGTGGGCAAAGCCTGATGAAGGACTACAATATTCTGATCCAGACTTCAAAGGGCATTTCGCATAAAGAACCATTTTTTTTCACGACGGTGAATCCTCATGGTGAATTAAGATTTCTATAGCAATAGCCAAGTCAAACTCAAATGATATGGGGCCAAGTCCGAGGCCTCAAAAGCCCGATCTAAAGAATGTAATATTTGCTTCCCATGGGGTCGGAAACGGTAATCTGTGTCCTTTATACCGCAGACGAGGGCAGAATAAAGAAGAAAAATATATTCTTTTGCTCCGGGCCTACTTTACGACAATCAAAGGAAAGGCGACTATAAACGCAGTTGTGCCACACAATAATAGACTTGCATTGCAAGAGTGCCAAGCTGCTCAACCGTAATCATAATTTAGGCTTTCATACATGAAATGAGTAAATCCATAAAAGCTCCTTTGCCCTTATTGATAGCTGAAAATGTTCCTGATAGACATGTACATTTTTTTTTAGTGCAAAATAAAATAAAAATTTTTGAAGTGAAAGGAGTGGAAACATGGATCTGACTGAAATGCTTTACTAGGAAAAACTTTTTCCTTTTTTTTTTTTTGGCGGAGGGGTAAATTTTCTTTCCATGCCATGACTAAGGCAGAAGTGGGTGGAAACGATGGAGCAACTCTCAGATACGTTTATAGAGTTTGGTTAAGTGCATGACAGTTTGGTCCGTGAAAGAGATCCGTCTGGAGAAGAAGAATAAACACTAAACCAGCCAAATAGAGATGATTTGGCACCACCTCTTATGCGTAAGGACAAAAAAACCAACAATGATAGTTGGATCTCAATTGAAAGTGAGAGGCTTTGAAGTGGAAGTTGATATCAGAGGGATTCTTCTAGGTCGTCTGAACGACGTTGATGACACGGAAAGCCTTTTGTCACCGATTTGTTGGGCTCCTCTCTATTGGGCTCCGCTCTATTGGGACGTCTAAAGCTTTTCGTTCCAGTCGTCAAAATGGACAAGAACTAACTGAGTCGCGTAAAAACATTTTCCATTCAGCGCTCAGAGTGAAGGATAGGCAACATTTAAGGGGTTGTTCCACTGAAGAAAGGAGAGAGTTAAAGCGTGGGTCAGTAAGGTATGGCATCCTGTGATTCTAGTCGAAGTTTGTGGATTTTTTTTTTCCAGTTTGTGCAGATAAAAAGAAAAAAAGAGATTAAAAAAACAAACAGGAATCCATTCTGCAGGATTGCGCAGCGAAGAAAAAACAGATTTCTGACTTATCACATTCAGTGCACTGTTTGCACCACAGCAGACATAATATGATAATTGTTTGCTTTTATTGAAAAAGTTAAATGACCGGCGTTCAGACACAGGATCCCACAGGCAGCGTCAGTTTTAACAACAGATCCTGTTGGGTTCACTCATCGGGGCTTCCCTCCTTCAGCTGAGAGTGACAACCTCTGATCTGATATCAGCTATGGGGTCAACAATCAAGGACAAGTGTGTGTAAGTGTGTATGTGTGTGTGTGTGTGTGTGTGTGTGTGTGTGTCTGCGTGTGTGTGGACGCGCGTCTGACACAGAGACGTGTACAGGCACCCAGAGAAATAACACCAAACACACGCATGTCAGTCAGAAATCTGGTGGTGTTTTTTGCAGTTTCACGGGAAATACACATGTTCACGTCAATAAAAGAAGAGATGTTAATAAAAAGAAAAGAAAGGGGAGGTTTGAAACTATACCAAAGCGCAACAAAAAGAAAAAAAGAAAAGAAAAGGAAAATGAATCCATTTCATTTCTTCCAAGGCCTTCACACCACCATTGCTACATCCTAAGGCTCATTTGAGTGTGAAATATCATTTCTTTGTAAAATAAAGGAGTCGGTAATCCTACTTCCGGAAACTGTCCGGCATTATTGAACAAAACCCTTTTAATAGGGGGATTAGCATTCTAGGAGTAAAAAGCTTCACCCGCCCCACCTCCCTCTTTTTTTCCCCCCTCCACGCCCATGCACCCCACGCTGCAGCTCCACCATCAGCACCTCTAACACCAACCAGGTCATAATTATCAAGCATGAAGTGGCCGAAATTGGCATGGAAAATAAAGAGAAAGAGAGACAGGTGCAATAGAGCCACCAGGAACAGACCGGAAAAGCAGGACAGAGTTATGAAAGGGATTCTGGGAGCACCATAGAAGAGGACAGAGGTGTTAAAAGAACTTTATTTTAGAAAACGACCAAAATAGACGGCTTAAACGTGGCTACAATATCCCAAACTATCTGTTTTTAAAGTTGTATTCTATTTAGTCTCCATTAAGAATTTTAGTATGATGTATGATATTATTTTAGTGACTTAAAGAAGCATTTTACTTTAAAGAAGTGAGGTCAAGAGGAAAACTGCGCACAACCAATTTACGCGAATATTTAGTATTTTATTCCAATCTTGATCCATCTTTAAATCCGAGGGGGGAGATTTATAAGATCACATGATATCTTATGGGCTACCGCCGGCTTTCGTCATAAAGATTTATGGTGAACCTTTAAGTTAACTGTATTCTGCGTATATAAAAAGGTTGAACTAGCTGGGTTAAGACGGGCTTCAGGCTATAATCCTGTATAGGAGCTTTTGTAGCAGAGGAAAAAAAAAAACGCACTTAGAGATCTGCGGAAAAAAAAGAAAAAAAAAACTTGACGCAGATTTCAGGAAGCGAAGTTATTTTACTTTTACACACCAGCGGACTCCCTCCAACGCGAATCAGCCCCCTAGTAGCCTATAGGCCCGAACACGGATTTCTAACAACCTCCACATTATATAGCAGAATGTGCCACATACTTCACACCTGCAGTCTGAATAGCAGCTCCCTTTCAGTGTATGATACGCCTGTTGGCCTTGCTCTCAATGCAGCTGCATGAATGAATCAGCAACCCGCTTATTTGGACTCTTTTGATCTGAGATCTCCTTCTCTCATTTGATCTCGCAGTCTGAACTGAAGCAAGAGCCACGATGACTTCCTCCCTTCAATGCGTGTCACTTTATATGTTGAGGAACTTGTTGCTACAAATATATATATACACATATATATGCATAAAGATATAAATATTGTTGAAGTCTTTATATACTGCGTGCCTGGAGGAAAACATGATGAGCGGCAAAAGTGTAGTTCTTTATATAAGGACAGTATAAACAATAATTTGATGGCGCATCTGGGGGAAGCTTTAACAGACTCACGTCAACATTTTATTAAAAAAATATAAAATTTATGGCGTTATTTAAATTTTTAAAACTCAGTATTAACAAATGCTGAGGAAAAAAATTCTCCCACATGCTTCTCAAACTTCGCCTTGAGGAAAGTGGACCATGATGCCAGCATAAAGGATTTTAAATTTGAAGATTGGCCCCGTGGAGTTTATGTCGCAATTTATCATAACTTGAATTTATCATCTTTCACTGACCTCTGCGGGGTCTGGGAGTCTTTGTGACGTCTGGAAAAAAAAATTTGTTAAAGTTCCAGACGCTTTACGCGTGAAGTTTCAGCACTGATCTAAATGGACTGAAAAAAAAGTTGTAGAAGTAAAAATAAAATAGCCATCTCTATTCCTGCTCTGCATTGGAAGCGGTTCACAAACAGGGAAATGAACCGTTTTAGGACAAAAAAAAAAACCCTCCTACTGATTTAGCCAAAGCCATAATGGCAAAAAGTGCGTTTATACACTCGATAAAAGTGACAGTATGTCATCATATATCAAAATAACACAGAGCATTATGGGATGCAAATGCAGCGACCATTATGAATCATTGGTTTATCTGCACTATTTCACACGTCAGATGGGAAATATGTTCCAAACAGACAAGCAAATGCACAGTTTGAGCAGAAACATAATGCATGTGATCAGTCTAGCAGTATCGAAGACTTTGGGTCATTTCGCCATCTCCCGCAGGAAAGACATTACCCCTCTCGTATTTACATACTCTTTAATATTTGTCAAACATTCATAAATTACAAACTAATGAAATGTTCGGCGGCCCTTGGAGATCAAGCTAATGAAGACATAGACTTTTGCTTTTGACACGTCTTTGTTAGGTTTTAATACCATTCTCTCTATCACGCTCTATTAACTATTATTATACTTATGTCAGGCCACCGCTGACACGTTGCGACATCAGGATCACCTGCTGGAGGTGGGCACGCCGTGGGATATAAATGGCCTCCATCCATAATGGCAGTAGCCTGCATTAAAAGTGTTAAAATGTTCCTGAGATTATGTTCTGAAGGAATAAAATATTCTACTATCCACGGATATATATCCATATGCAGAAAAAAAAAACGAAAAAAAAAAAAAAAAGGAACAGCAGTTTTAATGTATGTATTTTTCCAATTTTATTGACAAGTATGAAAATACACTGCTGGAATATTTTCCGACCTTTTTTTTTTTAATTTTATTTTTTTTTAAGGAAAAATAATAATAAACACGCCTGATATGTTAAAGTGGATGTTTTCTTTTTTTGCAGTGCAAGCAGCCAGCGTGACCACTGCAACGTCAAGACGCACTGGAAGGACTGAACCTATAAGGAAGAAAGGATGAGGGGGGGTGGAAAGTAGGGGAAGATATTAATTATAGAACAACGTCTACACTGGCCAACCATTTATTTATTCATACGTTCATATCATTAGTTTTTCTTTATGTGACCCGTCATTCGCTGCTGCGCACGGGAAAACCTAACGCTGATCAAAACGATACACTAACTTGAAATACTTTGAAATTCAATGAATGGGAGGTATTGTCACCGCAACAATATAGATCCTTGGAGACGTGTTTATTTGACAGAGCAAATCCCCAGCGTGTCAAGGTTGTCATATTCCCCTCAATGTCCAATGCAAATGCAGCAGCTTAATCAGATGCAGCAGCATGACGCGTTTATTACTTTGTCAATCATTCTGGTACGACAGTATTGAAACAAAGCTTGCCCACGTCCGGTAATAGAATTAAAGAAAACCCTTTCAGCAGCAGGCGATTTCAGTTTGACGCGTAAACCATATGTAGGTTGAAGTCCCTCTCTGAGAGGTCACAGGGAAAACTTTATTACCACTGTTCACTTTAGCAGCAATGTTAATAATATTAACGCGTTTTACGCGCTAAATCTAAAAGCCTCCGAAACGCCGGAGAATTAAAAGCACTTGATTCTCCAAATAAATACAAAGCAGCACTTTTATTAAATTATTCCTCAGACGCTACACGATGCTTATCCTCATTATACACGAATTAATTCATGAAAAGGAAAAAAAAAAAGTTTCAATAAGATTTTTTTTTTCTTAGTTATTATAATAAGCCAACCACTGCGACATTCTTTCAGCTTCTTCATAATACTGATTTGTGTAGCCTAGGAAACTACTCACACCAGTGAAGAAGTAAGCCCAAAGGATTTTTTTAATGGTCTCTCACTTGTCTAAATTCAACATAAAGATTTGGATAAATTTGACGACCAGACGAAGAAAATTTTTAATTGTTATTTTAAGAAACGCGCACTAGAAATAAACACAACTAATGTCAGAGCAGACGAGGTAAGTCTCATTTCCCCCCCTCTCACATTGTCGCGCTGCTTATAGTAAAAACGCACTTGTGTGAATGATATGAGAGAGTGTGTTAAGATCTGTCAGGAAATCAGCCTCTGAGTCCTTACCCAACGTTGAGGCTGTCTAATTTCTGGGCATAATTAACTTTATGCTCAAAATCAATTGTTTCCTGTACACAGCCAGGGTCCAAGACTGCAAGCGGCGAGAGGCCTATTTGAGCGTGTGAGAAAGCAGGAAGCAGTCCTACCTGCCACTCATTAAGCCCACAAAAACTCAATACAAAGAGGGGGGAAGAAGGATTAGACCTGCTCGTTATACCTGCCGCGCAATTAACACTACTCATTCTGATAATCCCTCTGTTCCAGAAATAATTGTAGATGGAATAATAACAGAAAAAACACACACACAGAATACAACTCTTAAATTGCAGATGATTTTTTTTTTTACGCGCGTTGTAATTATAATGATAATAATAATTTGTTTATTGTATGTTCTGTTAGGAATGCAGGTTCTAAAATTGTCTTTTTTCTTCTAGTGTGATGCGGAAGCGAGGTGAGGAAGAGAAGGTGTGTGTGTGTGTGTGTGTGGGGGGGGGGGCTTTATGGAGAATCTTCATCTCTGGAGAACGCTCTTCCTCTTCTTTTCACGTGAATCAGGTTGAGAATCTTCTTCCTCAACCCTGCAGCTGGTAATCACCTCCCCTTTAGCAGCGACTCTTTGTCCCCGTTGTGTTGTAGGTGAATCGGAGCACACTTGAACTGAAAGAGGACTTGACCTTTGCCTTTATGTTTTCCCCCCAATGTTTGTCTAAATCACAATTGTCTTTTGTGCGGGGACGTGCGCTGCCGTCACACGTCCTATTGAGCGGATAGATGTTCGTAGTCAGACGGATTGGGCAGGATGTCAATGGCGCATAGGTGTTTGTAAACTTTTAGGTGGAAAAACCCCCCCCAACTGGAGCTTGAAATCTAGAGAGAAGTAATAAAGTATTCATAAATAACCTCATGAATTGTTATGAACGCGTCTAAATTCTTAATTATACTTAAAACACTTCATTTGTCGCTTCGCTTTCATTTATGCCACCGATAGATCTTCCGACGCCCCCCTCTCTGCTGGATGCTCCTACGGGTCATCGTTCTCTCATGACTTGACGGTAAACAAACAATGACACACATACTATAGTGGTAATTTGAATTAATAAAACTATAGACAAAGTAATTGTTATTTTCTTTTACTATTATTTATGATCTTACAAGGGAAACCTCCAATAAATTATTAAATCATCCCATTTTATTCCTATCTATCGGAAGTAAAATATTTAATCATATTTAATGAGAATGCAAGTCATTATTCTTCCAAGAAGGCTTAAACTGTTTAATTCAAGTTATGAATAAATAGGGTTACACAGCCTGTAAATAAAGTGTAGACTACATTATTCCTGTTTTACTCGTTTAATCCACCTGATAAATAATATACTAGAAAAAGAAAACTCTTTTGTAAGGCGTGTCAGGCATCCTGAAATAAATTTGTCTACGTATGTTTTAAATTGTAAAAGATTGAACCTAACACTGTTAAACAGCTTGATAAAAATAGATCATGGAAATATCCCCCAAATATTTAAATAAATAAACAGAAGCGAAATCCTCGAACGCAAACACGTGTAATCACAAACACGGGGAGTTGTGTTGATGCACCTTCTCACACCAGAGCCTCTAACACATTTTCCAACTGACTTTTGACACGTTCTAACACTAGTTGTCACTTTTCACAGTGTCTTTATTTCTGTGTTGCAGTTACACACTCAGCACTCGCTGCGTAAACTGCGGGGGAAAGTTGCTTGGGAGCGACAGAAATTCTGACGGACCCTCTAAAACGCTGCTGTTTATGACAGGAGGGACATTATTGTGTCGCTTGTTGCCTTTTGGGAAACCAAAATGTGTTCGTTTATCAGATCTGGCAGGGTATACACGGAGAAAACAGAAGCACCTTTTCCTTCATCGTAAAGATTCATGAAATGACTATATGGCGATAATTAAAGTGCTGAGTGGTGTAGGCGTCAGTCTTGGGACTTTACGCGTGCACGCATAGATGTGACGTACACGCAATATTAAGGCGCACGTTACGCGAATTTGTAAATGAGAATGAAGCTCATACAATTGGGTGAAATTAAATTGTTAGACAGATAAAGGATGACCCGATTCATTCCTAAACATCCCCAGAATAATTCTCCAAACCTAAATATCACACATTTTATCCAACTTGTGCTCTTGCAAGAGTAAAACGTGATGTCACAGTTCTCTCTTATTGGTGCAGTGCCTCCCAAAGGTGAGCCAGTAATATTTTTGCACTGATAAACTCTTACCAATGAAAACATGATTCCATCTACAGCAACAGCCCTCCATCACATTTCAGCAGTGATACTAGAAGAGGAGAAGTCATCCTCTGCAGCACTCACCTATATGCGTGATCTCACCGTGTGACAGTCGAAAGGTGAAAACAAGGATTACCCAGACTGTGTCAAATATTAAAGCTCCCACAAGACTTTTCAGAATATCATAATTAATATTTAGGGTCGATTAAAGTGTGGGCTTCTGGCAGCTACGAGGGCACGATGGGAATGTGTGGAATTTCATGTCTATCATTCATCCTGCAGGAAAAAAAAAAGTTCAGATGGAGTCTGTGCTCACACATCCTCAGTCATAGTGTCACTTTCTTTTCCCTCTTTGCTCCATAATTGTAGGTTGTAGTCAGTTATGCCTCTTTATGAAGATGGAGATGTGGGAGCAGTGAGAATGTCTGCTGCTGCACTCAGTGGTGACTTTCCTGTAAACACGTTACACTTGTTCATCCCCTGCTGGACTTTTTGTGGCAAGCCTCTCTGCTTATACAGTAGTTGCATGGAGACTTTAATAAATGTATCATTTGGGTTGCTTGTTAAAAATTATTATAGTTATTTTTCATGGGAGATGACAGTGGAGGGAGCGCTTTTTCTTTATGGCCTGTGCTGATAATCAATTTCTGTCTTTCTGGGCTTTTCAAGCTGGGACTGAGGGGAGGTAGCTCAGGAAAAAAAAAAGAAAATAGAAAAGGAAAAAAAAACAAAACCCTCCTCTATATCATCTCCTTCTCTCCATAACTTCATTTCATTCGGTCTGCAGATCAAAAGCTTCTGAGATTGGTGTCCCGAAGTTGCACATTGTTGAGATGACGGGGCGACAATGCGGAGAGAAAGCGTGGTCTATCAGAGATGTCAGCCCGCAGAGGAGAGGGAGGAGAGGCCTGGGTGTCGAATTAATACCCGAACTGCAGGAATTTCAAGCTTGTAGTCGTTGCCAAGATAGTATTCCTCCACTTAGAATTTGTGGTCTATGACTTGAGGGTATATTTGTTTTATAAAATGAAAGCTGATCATGTGTATTTCAAGACTTTCTTCCATAAAATAAAGAATAGTGAAGTTTATTTACGAAATATATATATTTTTGAAGCATTTGGCGCCATTTAAATTAATTATCTTTGCCATTGAGTGAGATTCTCAAGTAAATGAAATAACGGTTTGGATGTAATTGTGTGCGTGTGTGCGTGTTTGTGCGTGAGCGTGCGTGGATGTGAGTGAACGAGCCCAAATGTAAGACAGAGACTGAATCCACACAGAGGAGCGTCTTGGCGTTGCAACCTGCTGCTCGAACAAAGACTTTAATAGTTGAAAAGAATCCGAAGTGACTGCAGCTCAGACGTTCACAGAATAAATATTTGTATTCATTTGAGAAATGAGGATTTGAGCATCGAGACAAAACCCGACAAAGGCACACAGAAAAAAAAACAAGCATGAATGCAAGCATTGTCCCGGGCTTAGAAATTCTGATTCACCATATCATAACCCCTGCGAGGAAAAAACATCAATATCCCCGCGGAAAGGATACGTTTCTATGGACAACCAAAGAATTTTAGCGCGTAACAGATCTTTCGCGGGGAAGGGAGGGCGGGTCAGAAGGATCAAAGGCTCTGCTCAAGGAGACTTTTTTTTTTTTTTTTTTTGCTTGAAGAAAAGATGGACGATGTTGACTTTTAAGTGTTTGGCAAGAATTTTAGAGACCTTCTTTCTGCAGCCCGTGTTTCTGAAAGAGCCAAAGTGCTTTTGTTTGCTTTGTATTTATTATTTTTACTCAAATTTCTGAGACACAGATTACGACTCTTTTGAATAATCACACACCTAAATGTTTTTTTTTTTTTTGCCTAAACCCATAAGTAGGAGCTGCATGGATTAAGACTTAGTACAGGTAGACCTCATAAAATAACACCTTTCCTCTCTTTAAACTCAATATGTGATTTCAAAGTAGCTACACCACACCTGGTTTAGAGCTGCAGTCAGGTTCAACAATTTTTCCAGCCTATAATAAACCCGGCAGGATGATGATGGCTGAAATGTCTCAATTGTTAGGCCTACTCACATTTTAATCCATATGCCTTTTCAGGTACCCTGACATGCAGGCAGCATAGAAACAACACTAAAGTAAACAGCACTACCAGGGAGACTAGTCCTTTTGTTGTGCCAAAGGCAGCTGCCCAACCCTCCATTATCCTAGATCAGACTGACCGCATCCGTCCCCACTGCACCCACACCAGCCCAGTGCACAAAAAGAGAGGGATGTTCTGCTTGCATGGGTAACACTGTCGTTCCAGCCCTTAGCAGTCCTCTTACTCTCCTTTGAAAAGAGTGGGTGTAGTGGACACAGCCTGATCTGCTGAGCACAAAGGGTCTCCGTAGAGTCCCAGCGCAGTGAATGGAATGAAGGGGCTGGACATTTTTGAAAGAGGGTCGGAAGATTCAGAGAAAGAACGGAAGTTTTGTTGTTGTGCTTGATTTCCCCTTCTTAACTAGGGATGGATTGGATGGCTGGACACACAGAAACTGAGTTTACTCATATTTTAGTTGTAGAAAAGAGTCATCCTCACCTCCTGACTCAGACACACACACACGCACACACACAGAGGACACTGCAAGTCATGTTCAATATGTTCAATAGAGCTTTATTAATACTTAATGTTCTGAAATATTGTACAATAATAGTCATTTTTACTGTTTTTTATATGGTCATTGGTATCATTGGAACTATAAGGAAACTGTTTAGTTACACACATGTCCTATAAATTTCACACAGCATGAGATTTTAGGCTTGTCATTTAATGCTCCAAATAATATATCAGCAAGATATGAAACACAACTTTGTCTTTCTATTTTATCCCATCATTGAACATGTTATTGTATATAAATACTCCAATTTAAATAAAGCTCCAAAACAGGAGAAATTAGTTTAAAGCCAACCATTTTGAGATAAAAGTGATGATTTAGAAGAATTCAATATGAAATTGCTGCCAGGCGGAGATAGGAATGGGAGGCCAGTGCCCTCAGGGAGTCCCATGCTGGCAGGGTTTATGTGGACACACACTTTCAACAAGGATTGAATACGACCCTGTTGTTTCAAAATGGCCTCCTGATTTATATCCATCAAGGTTTAAAGGGCCTGTTGTGTCTGCTGAAATAGAGGCGTTGACAGCCATACTTGACAGCTTCTTGCTCATACTGTTTTAATGCTGTCTTACCTACTGAATACTCAGCAGCGTTCTGGCCCGTGGATCCGAATGGTTTCTGTGGATCAGGTTGCTCTGACATCCCTCATGGATCATCGTGCATCCAATGAATGAAAGTTCACCACATCTCATAAACAAATATATGAAATCACTGCCACTTATCAGGCCTTTCATTCTGTGAATGGTGACAGGGACAAGCCACAGAGGGACAAGAGTGAATTTGGATTCATGTAAACTGATTCTTTGAGTGAAGGAAAGCAGCACAGACAGGTGGGACTTTTTGATACCACAATATCTACTAAACCAGAGTAGGGGAAAAAAAACCCTGATTTTACACAATGTCAGGAGAGCAGAACCCCCAAAGAAATTCATGCAGCCTGAGAATCCTCTTTGAAGTCACATTCCGTGGGTCACAGTGCAGACACCACGCAGTCCTGCCGTTTCATCCCCACCAACATTTGTGTGGGCTGCACAGCCCCGGGGCCTAAAGAAACACGCTCGGGATTTCTCAGTCTATAGTTAGCGTCAGGCCAGCTCCTCTGGCTCCACTGAGCAGCGACGGGACTGACATCAGCACAGCAGCCCTGTGATTGGAGCAGGGAGTGGAACAACAAAATCACAAAGCGTTTTGCTGTTTGATTACATTCCAGCTTATTCTATGTGCACTGTAATTGAAATCCGACGTTGGTCTACTCACACTACATGCAGAGCAGGTCTCGCTCACATTGTGTAAATAAAGCAGAGCCTATTTATGCCGTCAGGTTATTTCAGCCTGAGGTGTGTGCTATTTTAACTCTGTGTGCACACTGTGACTGTTCATGCTCTGGAGAGAGAGCCTCTGGTGTTATAATCACATCATTTTGAGCCTTGTCATTCAGAGACTAGCATGAGAAGCATGCAAACTCCATGGCTGGGTATGCATCGTCCCGCTTGGCTTGGGATTCATACACGGCAACGATGTGCTTTCTGCTCAATCAAAAAGTGAATGCCTTATTTAGAGTGGAAAAATGATGAACGATGCAAAGCTGTGAGACAGGAAGAAGTCAACGTTCAACTTTTGTCCTAATGTGCAATGTGAAAAGATGATTGTTGAAAAGACAGTGTGCAACTTTAAGATAGAAGTAAATACCTCATTTCACCTATTTCAGTCCTAACTCATCATGGTAGGACTGAAATACAAGTATTTATATATTGTGGAACAGAGCAGGTTACAGTTCACAGAAATATAGAAAACAACTACATTATTTGTGTTGAATTGTCAAGCAATAGATTCAAATTTGCGTTTCTAAGCTCCTCATATGTTCCAATGTGCATTTTTAAAAATCTGTAAAGTGATTAGTTGGTTCGGTTCTTTCACAAGTTAAAAATACATGTTCCACAAAATCAAGTCTTTCAAAAAGCATAGATTTAAAAGATGTGCAGGAATTATCAGTGAGAGTCAAATGTCAGATAATGTCAAAGACATCTTACATTGAGGAGTACAAACACGTTGAATATTTTTTCCCATTTATTAATAATAATAATAATAATAATAATAATAATAATAATAATAATAATAATAATAATTACAGACGTATTAATAATTACTTATTCCTATTATAATCATATGTTGATGCCTTTCACCTCTAGGAAGATGGTAGACAACTGCTACCTCTATGGTCGATGTGAGGGCACAAAGTGTTTTAAGTAATGCCGAACACATGGTGGCTGAAGATGTGGTAGTGTCCACATCAACTTATGTCAGCTTCCCACCACAGGGAAGTTGACGTGTGGGAATAGAGGCTCCATGCATGGCTGCCATGCATTGGCCCTTACGTTTTGCACATGTAGGTAAACAATCCCGCCTTGTCTGCTGAGAGGCCTGAGTTTATACATGAGTGCAAAACATGTGTTGCGGCCAAAGTCGCACCAAAGGTCACTAAGCTATGCTTTGAACACTTCAAAGCTGGGGGATGAGACTGTAGCTTTTAAGTTTTATGGCAGGTGTAAGCAGGGGTTGCTGACCAGCCCAGGGTGGTCTTGCTCCCCGGTCTGCAAGAGGCTGCTGGTGGTTAGCGTGGTAGGGGTGGTGATGGTGGCGGTGGTGTGTCCAGGGCCAAGGCATCGGGGGCAGGGATGCAACCAGCCGGTAGAGGATGTGTCCAAGCTGTCTTCATACAGAAGGCCACATTTGGAGTCCTCGGACCTCAGAGGGTTTTTGGGAGCAGACTGGACACAGGCAGACGTCCACTTCAAGGATCTCTGGTTTCAGAGGACCTCAGCAGGGTACGTCTCAGGCCTGCGTCAGTCTCATTTGGAAACACATACATTGGCAGGAGATGAGCAGAAAGGTTTTAAGCCAGATGACCATACCACAGAGTGGCCACAATGCCGCACCCTCCCCTGACAGACCAGAAACAGACCCCGAAGCAAGTTCAAAGGATCCCAAGGGGTCTTTCCAAAGTTCATTTGCTGGAATTCATTCATCTCAGCGCCTGATGTGGTTCACTGCTTCTCGTATCGTTACTCTGAGGTGCGGGACTTCAAAGGTGGCCGACGTTATTATGAGCTCTAGCTCGAATGGAATCATTTCGTTTTCAGTTAATTCACCCCTTTTTACACACGATCCAGTTTCATCACAAATGAACAAAAAGCCGCCGTCAAATATCACTTCCCTGAGATAAAGTTGGTCAACGATGTGTTTATGCGACAAGGAAAACAATCTGTATTTAGTGACGATCCTAGATGTTGGGAAAAGAAGGGGTTTTTTGGGGGGGAAATTTTGTTGATTTTGGCCTCGACTCTAAATCGATGTTGCTTAAAATGACTCCATTACCAAACAAATGTCTGCCTCAAGCTGCACAAAGTCCACGTTCTGCAACAGAGCTCCAGATTCCCGCAGTCGGGCGTGCTTTAAAACATCACATTATGAATATTGAAATCAACACAAAGTGGCTTAATCACCCCTTCCGTGACAGAGCCCGCTAAATTGATCATTTTGAACGCTTTACAATATCCATAATTATGCGAGCGGAATACAAGGTGCTGCGCGTCTGGTTGATGATCCTGGAATGACAGGTCTATAACGGCACCCCCCTCCTCTCCTTGAGATAGTTGAGACCCACATTGAGAAAAGCCATTACAAGCTCAGGGTGAAGCAGGTGTGTTTGCAGCACTTCACAGATGGCTGGGAGTGTTGTTAATGAGACAATAGTAAACACCACAAAACTTTTATCTCTGATGCGCCATTGTTTTATGAAGTGTTGCTCCACCGTTCAAAGCCGGGGGACTTCAGGTCCTACAATTTGATTGACCTCTGCCTCTTCATGTAAGGGTCCCACCAGATATTTAGCGAGCACTGTTTATGAACTTGTTCGCTGGAGATACTTGCTTACAGATCACCTGCTCAATCGGACTTTCATTTATTTATTTTTTGTCAGTATTCCAAACGTCACACACGCTATCAAACTATGGCAGTCGTATTACCAACTCTTAATTATTCTTGTCCTGGAAACGGAACGTTTTGCAACACGGAGAGAAGCATTATCTTCCCAGAGAGTGTTGCTTCTCTCAATTTCATTACACTGAGGTGCTGCAGTGAGATGATTAAAAGTGCATTACCTGCGCACGGCGATTCCCTGAATGAGCTATGTTAAATTGGTTGCTTTCTATATTGTGATTAATTGATGTTCTACGGCTACAATTCAGCACACTTTGTTTTTCTGTCCCCAGTCATCACCTATTATTAAAGACAAATTTTCGATATCTCTCTGGGAGTCCAATTAAGGATTTACATTGTGACAGTATTTTTCACTTTAATTGCTATAAATAGCGCGAGTGGTGATGTATTTCTGTATTTATCAAACTGCACAGTGGAGCAGAATTCATCAAGTAAACGGATAGTTAGATTCTGTAATTGCAGTTTCCTTTTTTTTTTTTTTTAAATCTCGACAAAAAAGACAAAGAAAAAAAGAAGCACGGATCTGAAATCTGATGAACAATTGAATAATAACTCAGCTGGAAAATAACTGCACAGGAAAATCAAAGCATAACGAACAGCCGAATTCAAAAGACGTATACAGCAGCTGCATTGGTTTGTGCTATTAACAGAATGCATATACAGTGCGCGCTCGAGCATTAGTGCATCAAGGCTCACGACTTCACCTCATTGTGGAATTTTGGTAGGCAGTCACGTGATACCTTACGCGCATTCTATTGGCTGACGGCATCCGGAAGTGCGCTCCGTTCCATGAGTCTCGAACTTTCGTGAGACACAAAAGTGCTTTAAACAGTCGATAAGAGTGTGGGGAAAAGGTAATACAGATGGTGGTTTAATATCAGTATGGAGATGGTTCATAAATGTTTAAATTATCGTAAATAATAAGATAAATATTTTGTCGTTCTATCGCGGAATTCGTTAATCGCGTATGGTTCCTGGAACGCATTAACCGCGAGTAAGGAGGGCGCTCTGTAGATGGAAAAGACATTGAAATGATGGGACTTTGGTATTATAATGCTGAAACACTCAACAGTGACTCAACATGTGCTCTAATATTACAGCACGGGATTCTGAACCACAGCGCCTTGTTGGAACTAAGCACCAAACATTCGGTCAGTGATATTAATTACGTTTTGCTTCACATTTGGCAGATTTGGGATCTCTACAACTAAACAACCCTCAGTGTTGTAAAACATTAGTAGATGCTAGCGTTCACATTTAACCGGTGCACAGTGTTTGACGCTGGCATCCCAGGATTCCCTCTTAATATTTTAAACCCAAATGTGTCATTGTTGGAGACAACTGCGATTGTGTAGAACTTAAGTGGCTCCAAATTGAAATTTCCTGTGGGTTTGCAGCCTGCATATGGAGCCAATAAAAGTCCTGTGGCCCTGCATAAATGTTAATTTTTCTTTTTGTGGGTCTGTGGGGTAAGACAAATGATGACAGTTTCTCCACTAAACATGCGGATATTCTGTGAATAATCATCTCGTTTCAGCATATAAATTTATTAAATTACAAAAAAAAAACCCCCAACATTATAGCAATCCTCTTTCAGTGATGGTTCCCTAGAAGCAAGGCCTGCAGTAGCATGAAGTAATTTTCATTCAGTATCTACTGTATGTATACCACCTCCTTTGTGTGACCCAGCAAATATCCTCTGGGCCTCTTCATTAGTCTGTGGGGCCTGCATACAAAGACTCTCCAGTTAATTTGCCCCGGCAGGACTGCCCCCCCCCCCACTGGATATCAACAGGGGGAAAAGTCTGCTCATGGAAGCATACTTGATGCAAATAGTTATATATAGTGTTTTTGTTCCTTCATTTTTTAACATGTTCTCTCCATCCATTATAAGTGCTCCAGCAAATCTCTTGCACCACTTATTGGCTTGTTTATGACCGGCTTTCCGGTCTGATCTTGTCATGCGCCGGTGATCTGGGCACAGTGGTGGATCATGGCTATAACAATTTTTTTTTCTACATTGTTTGGTCGACCACTTGCTGCTACAATTGACCTGCAAGTGAAGCTGATGACCAAGATGGCTAACCCCCGGGGAGGCCGAGTCAGGGAAATCATGCGAGAGATGGAGAGGGATGGAGAGGGAGAGCAAGAGACCAAGACCTACTTGCACAGCATGGTCATGCAATCAGACACTGTGGTACACACACTGTACTGTTTCCACAGCGTTCTCAGCGGCTGATCTCAGTGAATTTCGAGTGGGAGCATCTGTGGCCGAGATCAGACGCCACATTGCAAAGCCGTCATTTCTTTTGGGTGCAGGAGCTCCCGGCGAGGTGCTGGCATGATGCGCCCGGCTCTGACAGGTGCTGCCATCCCAACAGTGAACCTCGGCCACCGACCAGACAAGAATTGCCTGATGAAGCTGCAGAAGACCCAAGAACGTGCTGAGAGCATGATCCCGACTTGGCACAGTCCACAGCACCGATCGCTGGAGCTGATTTAATTGAGTCTCTCTTGGGAGAAAAACAAAATTGAAAGAGATGGTTGCAGTGGAGTATGAACATAGAATATATTATCACACCTTCAGTTCAATATGTCTTTTAAGTCTCTCGCCCGATGAGGAGCTATGGTTTCCTTACCCAAATTGTCATGGTAGGGTGCAAACTCCAAATGCGTAATGTTGTTTGGGTTATCAGAGGTAGACGTGGAAACCGAGAGAAGAAACCACTTTTATACAAGACAAAGTCTCACCATGAAACATTTGAAAACACGTCTACCGCCACGGCAGGGTTTTGAGGTAGCACATGGAAAACATTAGGCTCTTTACAGATTTAATAAGGATGGGCCAATAAATGTCAGGAATTTCAGCAAGCAGGGCTGAATCAGACAAAATAAGACTCCATCATTTGCCTTCAAATCCGGTGTTAAATTCATTATGAGAACAAGCATTTCTCACCACATACCTCCTTCCAGTCTTCTGTGCGCTCTGTAATTAGCACAGGCAAGCAATTGTTTCCGTGACAGCTAGAACAAGCAAGAGGCAGACAAAATGTAAACAAAGAAATAAAGAGCAAATGAGGAAAATACAGACCAGGTGGAAATTTTTGGACAAATCTATAAAACAATAATGAGACATTCACAACTCACCTGGCAGATTCTCAGCACCCATCTTCTCTGTAGCGAATGGGGAGCATGTTTTAGTTAAAGCTGTAGAAAGAGAGGGGAAAAACATAACCTTTAGAAGAGATTAGATTAACTCGGCGCTGCAAAGACATCAGGTGACAGAGTTAGAAAGACACATTCAAAACACCATGTTGATGAGATTGAAAACGTCAGCTTTAATTTGTGAGACTTTGGCTAAGCCAGGGCTGCAGATGATCCAGACCATTCTTTTGCTGGACGGTGTCCAAATCTGTCTCTCTGGAAGAGTTACTGGGCCATGGGACTTTATCCAGATACCCAAAGGAAACAGTCTATACTATACAGAGCTGCACTGTTGCTAATCTGATTGGCTGCAGAGGTTTGAGCATTGGATATTTGTCCTTCTGATCAAATGCTTAAAATCTGCACAGATTTTTTGTATTTTTTTAATCATGACTTGTTAAAGTTGGCCGACGGCTCTGGCTCCAGATCAGCCTGAACAATCTTTTGATCTCCACATCAGACTGTAAATTTTTACTCCTTTCATGATTAAATTCACACACGTCTGTCTGTATGATGTATTTAAACTGGAAGCGGATATGTATTTGAATGAATACTAAATATTGCTTTTTCACTATGCTAAGGTTCAAGTGAACCTCGTTTGGAAGCATCTCAATTAAGAACCCATCTGCTTCATGTCCTCCTTCAGATTAATAATAAGGCGTACACCTCAACTTTACTTCTTATTGTTTAACTTTGAACAGTTTACATTATAAAGTTGTCCTTCTCAAGTGATTGTTTTTTTTCTGCTCATCCCTCAACTCCAACATTTACAGGGGGGGTGAACCATCAGAGTGAAATCATAGGTCTACAGATGTTTTCAAGATGTTTTTTTTCTGTCAGTTGCAGATTATCCCCTGTAGCAAAATCTCATTAAAGTGCAATTTACAGAGCTGCACTGATGTTGCCATCAACCAAAATTAAAGGCATTAATTTTTCAAAGAAGTTCACTAAAGTCCACATAATAAATGATGTAGCACTTTGTAAGAATGATTTGCCAAAGTGTTATTTTGGAGGAAGAAATTAACTCACATTAACGAAGCAAGGGGATTGGACATCGACTGCAAAAAAAGATGTGCAAATGTGGCCATTTAGTCAGAGCGTGTCGGTACGGAGACATGCATATTAAGGCTACCATGCTGGGATAGATGAGGGGAGAGGGAAATGTGAAACCCTGATGGAGGTTATGACACAGACACATAGAGAGATGTGTACACTGCTGTACTCACTCCTGTTTTAGTCAGAAGGACAGAAAACAGCCAAAAACCTTCAAGTCATTTGGGTGAAGAAAATCTTGTTCTTGAATTAACAAGTGTTGAAACTGTTCAGGCCAGAACGCAACAATAAATATTAATGTTGGTGTCATTTTTAATACGCTTCCTCTTTTTTTTGAACATTTTTATGTTACAAATGAATGTTTAATAATAATAATAATAATAATAATAATAATAATAATAATAATAATAATAATAATAATAATATTTTAAATAAAAAATATGCTTGAAATGATTTCCCTTCATATTCTATGACAGAAGCCCACAAGGCCTGTCCTTTCATGCCAGTCAATAAAAGATAAAAAGATAAAAGTCTCTATAAGAGATAGAAGTTTAAAAGAGGCTGAATGCATTCATCTTGTATTCTTTTTAAAGTGAGAAACCATTTGAGCTGATGATGTATGAATAAATAATGACCCAAAAATAATTTACAAGTATTAAAATGTCATTTCAGATTCGACCTGAATCAATTTTCCGCATATATATTAAATAACGAAAAAAAAAGAAAGAAAAAAAGAGTGTCTGTTGCAAAGAGCATATATAAATGGTTGGTTTAATTTGAATTTGACTTAGAAATTTTGCACAAATTGCAAATATTTGTTACTGTCAACTAAAGATTATTGAAACTTGACTGATTATTAAGACTAAAAAATAAGTTCTTTTATTATAGTATAATAATAATAATAATAATAATAATAATAATAATAATAATAATAATAATAATAACTATTTTATATTGTATTTCATTTCTTACAAACCTCTCTACCAGTGTTTATGTCAGTGACTCACCACAAACATTATAATTACCCAGACGGGATTTTAATATACCGTGTTGCACATTATAAGTTGTGATTGATTACTAAATAGACATCGAGCAGAAGTGCAGCTCCGTCTTTTAAGTACATTAAAATTAATACCAAGAACTGGTCTGTAAGCTGAGGAAAGTGCGCCAGCCTTGCTCGGTCCCTGCAACCAGTCATGGAAGCTGCAGGGGTGTGATTTATAGTGATGAGGGTGTACTCCAGCAGACCACGTAGGGGACATAAAAAAGTAGAGCATAATATTGTATAGTCCGATGATTTATGTTACTATTTATGATTCGGAAACGGTGCAATTAACATTCATAGACTCGTGGTCTGAATAAATGCAGCCTTGCATGAAGCCAAGGCCCGTGTAGCTCAGCAAAAAGATGAGACAGTTTAATTAAACTAGGTTATTATTATTGTTATTATTATTATTATTATTATTATTATTATTATTATTATTATTAATATTATCACCATTACTATTATTATTATTGGAGTTTCCCTGACAATTCCAAAAAGTCCTGAGGCGCAGACGCGGCTCTGGCAGACCTTTAAAGTTCAAGGTCTGTCTGGACAGAACAATGTAAGGCGGATATACGTTTAATTAAGTTAACTCATGAAAAAGATGGCACAGCATGTCGCAACCAGTCTGCCCGCTGCACATAATGTGCGCGAAAGAGCAAATCCAGAGAGCTTTCTCAGAGCTGGACGCTCTCTGAGGCGCTTGTTTTTGTCCTCGGCTCACACCGTCGGGGCGTCACGCCAATGCCTATCAACTAAACATCAAAGACGCAGTGTCGGATGTTTTCACTCTGCATTTTTACCTTATTTTATCCGATCCCACCTGCTGACGCGGGTTAAGTTATTTAAATGCGCCATCTATTTTGGAGGCTGCACACGCACGATCCAAAACGCTATTGTCTTTTCCTCCCCTTTCATCCTTAAAATACGGAAATCATTTGCAAGGAAATTATAGGCTTCGCGAGGGGCAGGTCTTTTGCATACTAATTTTGTTAGACTTACCTCCTGTGGTCGATATTCGATGTGACCATTAGTGGGGAAAAAAAACTAGAATTTATTTTATTCGATTGAAAAGACAGTCTTTGGAGTAATGTGGTGCGGACATCCCAGGCCTGCGTAAAGATAAATAGCCATCTGTGTCTGTTCCTCAATGCGGGCCTGCTGCAGATCTGCCTCAGGAAAACACGTGGCCTTTGTGCGGGCACAATGGCATCCTCATCAGGTGCTTCCTCAGTATGACAGACGCGCTTTATTTATTTATTTTTGCAGGAATAATTAGGGTTGCATAACCTGAAACGTGATATTCTCCACCATCAGTGAACATACCTATGCGCTGACCTCCATATCTGCGACCCACCCTTGCTTCGGCACTTCCCTGAGCATGATAGAATTACAAGAGGGGAGGGTAAGGGGGTGGGGGGGGGGCATATTTTCTGCTCGAATTATGTGGACGCACCAGGCGAGTTTTTGAAAGGTGAAAGGGAATAGTTTTTACAAGCAAAAAAAATAAACACTCCTCCAGCCTTTTCGATTTGTTTGAAAAAGGCTGTGGAGTGGAGCTTGGAGGCAGGAGAGATTTTTTTTTTTTTTTTTTACTGTTGGTTTCTTTGGGGGGGGTTGGTGAGCTTGAATGGCAGGAAAGGGGAGGAGGGGAGAGGAGGGAAAGTGTGTGTGTGTGTGTGTGTGTGTGTGTGTGTGTATGTGGGGGGGAGGCTTCAAAAGCTGCTTACCAGCAGGTGGCGGCAGCATAACGTTGGAGCGGCCCCACCCCTCCAGCTTTCTGGGTTGTGGACTCTCTGGTAATATTGACAGGTGTTTTATCCTCCAGCTCAAGAGAAAATAAAAAGTGTCAACATCCCAGCAAATATGGTACCATTGATCACAGATGAGTGGGATTCAAAGATGTTGTTACATGTTGAAGCTTTTTATTAAAAACACTGTTTGGCCAGTAATGATTATCTGATTTTGAGATCCCGTGGACATTGAATAAAATATACTTTTTGCTTGTTAAGCAAATCCTAAAAGAATAAACAGAAAAAAACAACAACAACACCTCAGCATCTCTGGATGACACCCGGACGAGACAGGGATGCCATTAAGGTCCTCTGTGGTGACTTATCCCCCCGGTGGTGTGGTCCCTTATGTGGAGAAGATGAATCACATGATGCATTTTTAATTTCCCCGCCGTGGCCCTAGTCCAGGACTCACTGGGTCAGATGGAAATGAGCGCCGGACGGGCCGGCGACATCAGCCGAGGAGGGCTGCGGCACTTAAGACATGATGTATGACGGTCATTACCGGAGGCAGGTCAGGTGGGAGCGGGGGTCATTCTCGCCACCAAAGAGAAACAGCAGAGGAGGCAGAAAGTGTCTGGCCGCTTTAGAAAATGCCACATCTCTTCAGACCTTCTGCAGGAACGCACACAGGGCCCCTGTCGGTTGAATGGTCCCTCAAGACAGCAAGGGATTATTACCCATCCTCACCTCTGCTCTTCGTTCTTGTACAGTATGTGGCTGCAGCGCTTGGGATGCTCGCTCCCTCCAAGTCGCATCACAAATAACGGCTTGACATATGGGCCACTTATCAACACGTCTGCAGACAAGTTGGCAAGTCACACATCTATTTTAGTTAGTGGCTGGTTGGTGGTGGTGCAGATTCAGGCCTGAGCATATGTATCACTTCCACTCTTAGTGTTGGCAGTGTGCACCTCCAGCACAGTAGAAGCTCCAGCTAATTACCACGTGTCTGATGACCTTTCCTTTCCCCACTTTGGATTGTAAGCTTGACCTTTGATTCCAAAGCCAGGTTGTGAAACGTGTCTTCTTTGTGGACGTACTTCTGGGTGGCGCACAGATCAACAGGGCCCGCAATACACCGGGGCCTCAGTGTTGTGACTGGTGTCACAATATATGGGGTAACAGAGAAGCAAATAGATTAGAGCAAAGCAAGGTGTGAATGTCGATTAATATCGCCGCATGCATCTCTGCTTTGAGATTTTATGGTTTCCTTATTACGAGCAAAGGGGTTATTCAAAATTGAACAAAAGTGCCTGACAAGTAGAGAGCTAATTGCATCGAAAGCCGATTCAAACCTCACATCTCTGACGCAAAGAGAGGACAGCGTGTCAAGGAGATTAAGAAGTGGATCAAGCAAGGAGAGAAAAGGGAGAGGGGGAAAAAAAAAATGAAAGGAAATAACCAAAATGAAATAATGTGCTGGACCACCTCTCGAGTCAGTACAAGCATGGCATCTGTGTCAGATGTTGTTAATTAATGTCAGTATGTTCCTCGCTGCCACTTGGCTTCCTGTCCTTCTTGCAGGGCAGATCCTAGAGTAGAAGTGCTTGTGAAGAACGAATGTGTGTGTGTGTGTGTGTGTGTGTGTGTGTGTGTGTGTGTGTGTGTGTGTGTGTGTGTGTGTGTGTGTGTGTGTGTTAGACACAGCAGTGGTAGGGGGTGTTAATCCCACTCATTATAATTCCAGTCTGTAGCCTGTCTTGGGAGAAGGACTACAGGGGCTTACCCCTGCTTCTTATCAATATGTATTTCCCCCCCTTTCACCTGGTGGCCCCTTACTGAACTGTGGTTATCTATCCTTTCCCTCTGTCTCCTTCTCTGCAGCTCTTCATCATCATCAGCATATTGTCCCGACTCCTCATTGTAGGAATACAATGCAAACTGGTGACAAAAAGATGATGCAGACTCAAGGAGCGCCGAGCACACTGATCTGTTTTGCTCAAAAATTATGTGCAACAATAAATTATACTCCCTATGAGGAATGAGAAACTTTTGAACATTTGGTTTATTCTTTTAAATATTATTTGTTTTCTGCAGTGCACTGGTGTCGTGCTCAGAGTGTTCCCCGCCTCTTGACCGTAAATCATATGGGATAATCTCCAGCAACACCCATCAGCGGAAAAAGCCATATAGAAATTGAATGAATATAATTTTTTTAGCATGAGAGGTTGAAGTGCGGAAATGCAAGGGCACGAAGGGGAAAAGCGCTGTAATCATGTTGCCATGAAATACAACAGCATGTTACTTATATAAGAGCTTCCAATGCACAGTACACACTGTATGCACTATGGGAAAATATGCATGCCCTACTTACGATTATGGAATCCAAGAAATCCAACATTGGGTGAAGAGAGCAAAGATAGGAGCAAGTACAAAGTCTGTAGTTTCTGCTTGAGCTTCTGATTCTTTTAACATTTACATGATTTAAAAGCTTTTTTATTGCACATTATATAAATAAATATAGCTGCATTATTTTTCCCTAATTGAGTAACTCACCTCACACCACATGCAAAATTAAATTCGCATTACATAAGCTGCACAACTAGAAAGCTCTTCTAAGTTTCGCCTCCGGTGTTTTCTTTATTTTTGGTCTTTTTTTTTTTTTGCAACACAATAAACCCCTACACCAAAATGTACATTTTGTCTTGTCTTTGGGGAAATCAAAGACTTTAAAGACAGTAAATTATTTTTAATGCTTGCACAAAAATAATAGGCCATTTTCTAAATGATGTGCCATGCTGGTGCTTGGGATCATCAGGATGCCAGTTTTGCCTCCCTGTTGATCAGCTAATTTGAGACTGAGCGCACCTGGTGTGTCTTATTGCGTGCACAAGTGCTGAGAAATAGCACTCTATCTACTGGGTTTGGTGATTTCCATGCAGAGCAGAGGTACTGACGATGTTAGCATTAACGGGCCATTAAAATGAGGAAGGATGAAGTCATTGCTGTGAAAAAGTTGCTGCGCCTCGCTGAATGGGAGACCAGAGCAGGATCAGATAGCGTGGAAGTGGAGCCTTCGACATGGCCACCATGTCCCGGACCGATCGGTGTTAAACTTTTATAATCCCATCCAATGAGCAGGGACTCAGATTAATGTGGACATCAATATGGGAGCAGTGGTCTGAATGGACTGCAGTGGAGACTCCACTGGGGCTTGTTGCAGATGATCCACATCTGACGGTAAAAGTGAAATGACCATACCATGCAGATGTTAGAAGCATTGAGAACCATTTCACCTCCAAGAAAAGCGATAAAACCTTTTAAAAGGTCCGCAGTGGATGATGGTTATAGTTCTGTCTATTATAACATATATGCTGTTCATCTTTTCTTTCATTTTTCTTGTTTTGGCATGCTGGGCTGTCGAGCTGCTTCCAGGCAATCGTGAGGCGCTTATCTTTTCAACAGGTTTTTAGGCTGTTGTGGACAGCGAATCGGCGGCAGGCTCAGCAAAGGAGTATAGAGCACAGTTTGGGGTGGCGCCACACCTCTACACTAATTTCAGGGTTAGCAGAATGCCCAACAGGAGAACAGCATTGCCATGGCAACAGTTAACAGCTAAAAAGCACTGTCTACAATCTGACAGGGGCCCCAAATAATCAGTCATCCTGACACACAGCTGATTATAGCAGGCTTTTTCCAAAATGGAAAAATTTGGGTAAGCATTGTTTCTGTGTCTTTTGTTCTGTTTTTACATGTTATTTTATTTATAACGTTACCAACTCAAATACATGAGTCCAGTATGTAATGGCAGTATATTTAATACACTTTTCATCCATTTTTTTTTTCACAAAATAACACAAATAACCCAGCTTTATCTATTTTTCCACAAACACTTTACAAAAGGAACATGGTTACATTTTTCCCCCAAACCAAGCAAGTGAATTTCTTTCCTCTGAATCTGTCTGTGTCCCCCCCCCCCAAGCATACAAGAGATATAAAAAGTGAATGAAATACGTGGCAAACCGAAGAAAGGGAGCGATAGCCAGTCAGGGGCAACCACAATATACTTTCCATCAGGATATCAATTTATCAGAGGAAAAATGTTATTAGCTTCCAGATAGCTGCAGCAAAAGCATGCAGGTATTTTCCTCCCCATCAGTCTCCTTTATATTATTAGATGGTTTTTATGTGAGTACAATGGCCTCAATATCAAACATTTTAAATGATGCTTGAAATACCAGTCACTTGACTTTGATGTCACAGGCAATTAAATCCAACCTTACCCCTCTCCACCGTTAATAACAGCAATCTCGCCGGGCCTAGTGCCTAATTAATATGTGCTATTTGTCACTTTGCCTTGACACATGCATATCAAAGTGGGGGTGGGGAGAGCGGCTGCAGTGGCGAGGAGGTGGCTTCGGGAAGTGGAGGGGTTGTGGGGTGGAGGGCAGTGGTGAAAGAGTACTATGCTGGGCTTTCATTAGGTGGTGTGGTAGCACTCCTTCTTCATTCCCTTTCCATGCTGCTAAGTGAATAACAGATGTCATGTCATTTGATTTGATAAAGCGGCAGAGAGCAGGATGAGGTATGAGTTTGATGAGCTTCTCAAACCTCAGATGGAAGAGGTGGCATTGGTGTGGATTATCTTCAGAATTCAGGTTAGGAGGATGTGTCCAGATGAAGGGTTGATATAATGACAGGAATAATCACACAATAATCATCTTTTGATTTATTCTTCTGATACGAGCAGTGGGATTCTTTCCACGTTTTCACATGGTGGATGCTTCGTTTTGGACCAAAAAAAAAAAAATTCCCATATCGCCTATTTGCCTATAATTCTTTGCCTTTTAGAAAATCATCATCCTTCACTGGAGTTTGACTGTGGAAAAGCGGTGCTTATAATTAGGCGTGTGTTTGTTTATGTGTGTGCATGCATGTGTATTGTGCATTTGAGCACATGCCTTGTCATTGCCATTTTGCTCTATGGCTCGGCGGGTGGGAACGCGGCACTGCAACGTTGCAATGAAATCAATGATCCATGGTTCTTTAGATGTGACCAACAGACTAAGTTGTCATCTCATTATGAAACAAAAGGGGTGATGGGGGGAAAAAAACTCAAGGCACATTGCACAGGAGCTGCTATGATTACACAGAGAATGTGCAGGGTTTCAGGCCAGTGCAGCTCTCAGTGGGGTCAGCCTACAAACACCAAATATTCATGCATATACACACACACACACACACACACACACACACACACACACACACACACACACACACACACACACACACACACACACACACACACACACACACACACACACACACACACACACCCTCTTCTCACTATCCGCCTGAAACCTTCTGCCAAATGCTGCCAGACTCTCACATCTGTGCCGAAAATGAATTGTATCCCAGAGCCCTCTGAGTCAAGGATTCACTTGTAAAGAATGCAGTTTTATTGGATGAACAGACTAATGTACCATGCAATGTAGTTGCACTAGCATTTTATGCCACATTGAAAAAGTCAATTAATTTGCATAATTCAAACGAGCATGTTCTTCCACTTTGAAGGCATGGCTGGGCATCTTGGCTAGTCACGTCAGGTCCTCCATTTCTGATAAATTAATCATTCTTGCCATACAATTAATTACATTTATGACAATTTGAACCTTTGTCCCACCCACCGGCCCAGCAATTTTACAGCCAGGCTGCAATATCAGAGCATCCTGATGAAACCCTGGTGATTTAGTGAAAACCTTAACGGAGAGCCCGTGCCTAGGGCTGAATAAAATTAATATTTTGTTTCCCATCTGGTGGAATCAGTAGAATTAATGAGGGAAGGAGGCCTGTAGCTACACAGAATCCAGGGATCAATCTGCCTCTCTCGGCTGGTTACTTCTCTTTGCTGGAGGTGTGTGCAAAGCTGTGGGTGGATGGGTGGGGAAGGGGGGAGGTGTGTGTGAAAAAGACAGTGGGCTGTACACTTCTACAGTGTGGGCAACCTTCACCCACAATGCACAATGGTGATCACTATTGTAAATGAGTGATTACAGCAGTGCCAGTCAGCAGTCAGTGCAGCCCTGACAGACAGCACAGTTCCTTACCCACCACCACCCCACTGATTAATTTTCAGTCATGGCCGCCCGTCTGTCTGTCTTCGCCTTTGTCACTTGTTTACAGCCTCTAATTGAATTGCAGTAGGGCAAATGTCTGTAAGCAGTGACAATGTGCTGCGGTGGAGCGAGGCTGGTTCATTGGAACGGCTCAGCATCTCATCGGTATGGAGATGACTGGGGGTCAGAGGGTTTTTTTTTGATGCTGTCAAAACAAGATGAGGGGGATTAGCAATCTCCTCATTGTTCAGGATGTTTTACATTGTAGATTCTTCCAGATATTTCTGGTCACTGGATGTTCTTCCTCTTGATGAGAAAGTTTCGTAGTCAAAGAACAAGACAGGAAATTTTTCCTTTGGATCATTTCATTGCAATTTCATTTTCTGGAAATTTCCTGCTAGGTTTTTGTGGGAGGAATTATTTAAATTCTTTCAAGACTGCTGTGAGCTACAAGGTTTTTGTTTTTGATTTTGCCAAAACTGGGTAAAAAAAACCCCCAACCTCGATATGCAAGATTTATTACATGACATTTATTATATAGTTTACAGAATTTGTCTGGATTGCTATGAAATTTGATACTGTTGAAGCAACCATGGAAAATTCAAGAAGTCACTCAATCATCATGATTTAGGACATTGCGGCTTTACTCTGGGTAAATTGAATCATTTTACAGAATGTTCTGCCAAAATTGGAAGAGGAAATAGAATTTTTTTTCTTCCCAGTGTGAATTTTATAGATTTTTGTGGGTCATTGAGAGTTTTAAGGTGGTTTGATGGACCACCAGTAGTTATACAGTTCGTATAATGCATTTTCTGGTATTTTCATACATCATTCTAGATAACGACACATGAACATGTGACCCATGAGACACATTTATCAATGGAAGCAATTAGATATGAATGCTTAGAAATGGTTGCATAGATGTAATAAAACATATACTAAATTTAAAATAAATATGGACACTTGAGCCTGCTGATGCATATCACACAAACAACCAAGAGAGAGAGAGAGAGAGAGAGAGAGGTGAGAAAGGGAGACAGAAAAAGTCCTTGTCAGACAGAACAGGTACTCATACGGTGTTATCCAATTTCAGCACCCCATTACCTCCTTCTTCTACCTTGTGTGTGTCTGTCTTCCATGCTCCATGCAGCGTTTTGCTGCTTGGAGAAGGTGGTAGTCGTCCCTTTGAAGTATCACTTCAATTAAGAGGTTTAACCCGTGGGTCAGTCCTTGATTATATACACAAAGCTAGCCCTATTTCTGCTGGAAAGCCTCATCTATGCCACAGACACAAAGCTAGACCTCACTCTAATGCAGTGAATTTCACATCGGTGCTCTTACCACTTTGACCTGCATCTGACAGGGTTACAGAACTCAGCTTTGTGTTTGTGGCTTTCTGGGTGATATGAGATCATTAACACTGTGATGCACAGAGAAAAACATAAATGTTCATGTTCTTATTATGAACCTAGTAAAAAGTGATCCTGCTAAAAAGGGCAGTGAATAATAGATTGTTTTGTTGATCAGTTTGCTGTTTACTTACCCTTTTAAATCCCTATTTTGTATCCTCCCAGCTGGTGGCCTTCTATTGACTCGTTGTTATTTTTTCATGAAGTGGTAGCAATACCAAGCGCCGCTATCACTCCTTCTTAAATAATATAAACAAGAGAACAACCAAAAAAAGGGTAAGGTCTAAGTCATCTTTCCTGTTAGTTCATTTCAGCCTAGATGGCCTTCGCTCACCGGAGCGTGATGCGTGCAATGAAACTACGAGGGTCCTTTTCTCTCCGTGGCCCTGTGTGTACCACCCCCATAAAAGTTGCAACTGCCAGCTCAGGTGGAAAAATGTTGCAGAGTAAAAAATGTATTCAATAAATAGAGAGGGACAGCAGGAGGCCTGGGGAAAGAGCGCATGAGATGGAGGTTTGGAGAGTGTCATAATGGAAGAGAAGGTAGATGGGGCATGAGTGTACATTAAACAGTGGTGCTTGACGCCTGTGAAAGGAAGCATACTGCTGGGAATATAACTCTTAACTAGCATTGTCTCCTTTCAATTTAAAGATAGTACCAGGGCTGTCTTCTATATAACTCTTTTTTTTTATGAAAGAAGATTTCACTGAATTTCAGCAATGAAATATTTCATTGCGTCAGGATAGCTCAGTTGTCAGTGTTCAGACCAGAAATATCACATAGTGATGTAATATGAAAAATACTTGGCACAACAGTTGGTGAAAAGCAAAGCCTTAGTGGTTAAAATTAAATAGAACAAAAGCTATAAATATAACAATTAGTCAGCATCATAGGCAGCGGGTTGCACACGTCTAGTTCCAGTCTAGTGGAAAAATCTTTTATATAGCTAGTTGAGTAAATATCGGCTGCGTCTCTGAAATAGACAAAATGTGGGATGACTAGTTGACGTCCTGCCTCTGACTCCAAGTAGTAGAAATATGAATTGTAACAATATTCAAACTTGCTGAGGTGAGAAAAATCTGTAAAGCACTTTACCAACTGGTTTCCATAAGCCAGAAAAGAACAAAGATAGAGATAAAGATAGTACAGATAAAGATGACAGGCATTTTGGAAAAAATGGTATTGCAAACTTATCAAAACTACATATAACAAATGATAAAGATAATTTAAAAGCGAGCAGTCAAAAGCAAAATTTAGAAACATGTAATAACAATGATGGTTTTAATGCTAAATAATTGTACTCTAATGGACTGAAATGTTGAGAAAATATAGGAACCAGATGAGTTGTTGAAAAGACCCTTTGTGCTCAGTTGTCAGGAACATTGGAGGGATATGTACATTAGACAGAAAACATTTGAAACCATCTATAGAGGCTCCGTATGCACAGTATGTGAATTTATAACGTGAGTTGTGTCTTTGGTGGAGCCCATATAGAGGAGGGTAGGGCTCTGCATTTCACAATGACGATGATTGCAGTGGATATTTAGGTCTTAAGAAAAGATTTCCTGTCATGCCAATCCATCACGCTGATACACACCTGTCAAGAAAGGAACAGAAATGTGCCACTGTGGTCATGTGGTCCACGGAATATTTGACGCAGCGCGGCTGGTGATGGGGTTTTGAGTGACAGGTAGTCCCTTGATTGTCAGCTCAGCACTCCCATCAACTACCATGAGTCGATTGTAATGCCGCGTAATGCGTACAGTAACGTGGTCTCCTGCCAGGTAGAGATTTTACATTAAGAGCAAAGGATCCTGTAGGTATGTGGACCTGACATGAGTGCTGCGGAAAATGATGTCATTTTCAGCTTTTGTCCGAAGCTTTCAAAAGCTTTGAACAAAAGCTGAAAATTACAAAAGATTTTATATATATATAATGTGTGCATGTAAATGTATATGTGTACGCACACACACACACACACAAACAAGCTATATCATCAAATTACATCAAACTACAGTAGTCTGATTGATCAAACTAACATTATAAGCATTTTTAGAAATGGATGCTTTGGCCCAAACTATGAAGGATGCTCGTTCTCCGGGTCCTGTCTGTACCATTGGACACCTGGGAACCTTTTCCTCCCTCTTTTGCCTCACGCAGATGTTGGGTCTGGATAGACGCTCCCTTGGGACTCCATTATGGATCATTGCTCATTTATGTTTTACAATTTACGCATATCCGTATTTTGTCATCAAACATTTCATATATTGTCATTTTCTTCGTAAGTCAGCATGTTAGACAATATGATTAGAGATGCATATTTTGTTAGCATATTGTATGAGGAATCTTATTTTTTAACATCTACTGTATATATTCTGTGATTATGAATTGGTTTTCTGCACATTAGACATCTGTTACAGTTTATTCCAGGATAAAAATCCTTCCTCTGTGTAACTCTCACTGTGTTTTCATCCATTTTGTGACTGCAAACCCCACCAGGGCGTTCTCCTTTGTGATTTTATGCAACATAAATAAAACTGACTTCATCAACCTCTCTAAATGTGAATCACATGAACAGCCTGTCTTCTTTGAAAAGCAAACTGGTAAGAATGCTCCAGTGTTGGGGGTCCCACAGCATCCTGACGGCGTGTCTTTGTGCCACTGAAGCTCACGTAATATGCCTCCTTCTGTCCATTTCAGACAAGGCATCAATTTCAAAATGTGAGGTATCACAGTGCAGAAAATTTCATATTGTCCCCATCAACTGTGCCAATGTTTTCTCTCTCTGCCACAGAGAAAAAAGGAGTGGCCTCGGCATGCATCTCTGCCATCTTTCCATTCCCCATGGAGATATTTGAGTGCAAGATGAGTCTCCCTCCATGCTGTGTACACAGACAGGAAAGAGAATTGGTGTAGGCACATCCATAGTTAGGCAGAATAGCAAGTTTTTGCTCACCAATAGAAACAGAGCAAAAGTATTCAATTTACAGCATCTGCTCCATTCAATAATTCATGGCGTTTTAATGTTTTACAAGTAAAGTGTGTAATCTTAAGGAGGAATGATGCAGCATTGTAGAGGGAGCTGTTGTAACTTTATCTTTCGTAAACAAGGGTGATGATGTATTTCTCCACACTGTTAACTGCTTCCAGCTTGACCCATAACCCACGTTAAAATCACGATATATTTTATCATATATTTTGAACCTGTGAGCTTTAGATCCTGAATATTTCTCTCTGCTGTTGATTTTATCTTGACGGATTTGAATAATGTCGATTCCTATAGGCATTACAGTTGTTGTTTTTGCTCCCTGGAGACGATAACCAAACAGGATCAAAAATGAGGCAACGATAATTTCAGCCAAGCAGCTTTATTAACATCCCTTTATCTCTGAAATCATCAAAAGGCTATCATCAACTAAAAGTTAACAGCACAAACCCTGAGCTCCTCTATCTCCTGAATGCGACGCACCATCATTTGCTGTGTTTTTTCCTGCCCCCGTGACTGATTATCATTACCTTTTCTTGCAAATACCATGCTCATTACGTTAGTGTACAGCCAAAACATTAGTAGAGGGAGCCTATCTCTCTCCCATGAAGGGAGAGAGGAGGAGAAGAGCTATGGAGGCAGATTTTCCCCTAGCCTCAGCAGCCAGCCCTGGCGCGCTTGGCTATTAACCACAATGAACATGGGCTTTGTTATTAACATCTGTTCATCAGGGATCGGCCCAGGCCTAATCACCCCTCACACCTTCTGTTTCTGCACAAGAAGAGAGGCAATCAAGGGCATCATTTGGCAGCTGGCTGGAACTACTAATGCTTTTCTCCTGCTCTACTCTGCCCCCCCCCTCCCTCTCTTCATCGCCTTTTCTCTCTTCCCTGCCATCATTTTTTCCTGTTTTCTCCCCTTATCCTCAAAAAATGTCTTTCTCACCCTCTTATGGGATTATGTTATTTGAGAAGAAAAACACACACATAGAAAAACGAGGTCTCACACAGGAAAAACACGCACACATACAAACGGAAACAGGCAGAAATCGAACCTTTGATAGCGGAGAGACGGTAGATTTACTGATGGCCGTAACAGTCCGGCGCCATGGGGGGTTCACGTGAACTCAACCTCATCTCACTGTCTCCGGTTTGTTCCCCCCACTGTATCGCAGGCAGATGTTCACAGGTTCATATCAGCCGCCGAAAAACGTCATTCAGAAAGGGTGTGAGAGGAAAAGGCAGATGAAAGGAGATGGAGAGAAAGATGCGAAGACCAAGAATGGCAAGAAAGCAACTGAAAATAGGAAGATAGAAAGATTACCAGCATGTCATAAATAAATTCTCTGCTGTAGATCCATCCCTGAAGCTAAAGCAGGGATTTTTTATTTTTATTTTAAAAAAATAAATAAATAAAATTTGTGACACTCACACATACACACATTGGGTTATTCATTTTTAAAATTTCCCATCACAATTTATTTTTTTTTTTTTCCGTTTGTAGCCCGTGTACGTTCGTCTGCATGAGTGCTGCTGTGACCATATGATGTGTATTTTTCTGCTGCAACTTATGCCAGATATTGCAGCATTTGTTGTCATCGGATTAATCCCTTTGTCAGCTCCGACCTCTTGAACACATTGTGTCTCCTTCTGTTACCCACAGGAAGGAAGGACTGGGGCATCTGTGTTTGGGTTGGCTATGTCTAAATCAGCACTCCTTGTCCTATCGCAGAGAGGATACGCATACACATACACACACATGCACACACACTCTCTCACTTCCAGTCTGTCTTGAATGTCTGTTTCTAACTGAGAACAACATGTCCTCCTCTGTCTCAGTAGAGGAGCTTCACAACACAAAGCACTTTCATATGTGGATGCAGGTCTGTGATGGCTGTCACATTCTGACTAAGTTCCCCAGGGCTGTCAGCTTGACATGATGTTTGTTTAGGATGCTGCTGTCAATCACAAAAAGTTGCTATTACCGGTATTACTTCAGAATGTTTCTTTGATGGGAATGGAATGATCAAAATAAGAAGAAAAAAAAAAGTTCCTAAGGTGATGACATCAACCTGTGCTTGTAGAAATGAAAGTATGACTTGTTTGATATTAAAAATCTGCATCTTAATGATCATTTCCCTTGAAGTCATTTGATAAGATGATCTGTAACTCCATGTAATTATGTGTGTTCTGTCACTTTTGAGTCACCTCAACTTAAATGATTGAGTTTTTAATCTTCAAAACTAGTTTAGAAATGTTTAGAATGATTTGTTGTTATATAAGAATGATTGTTGAAGAAATTATGAACCGGATCTGTACCCATTATTACCCGTTGTAGTGGAACATCACAAGCTTTTAGTTTGATTGGTCGATTATTGTAAATTGTAAAAATTGTAAAAAATAAAATATAATTGAATGACAATCCATAATGGCCAGAGTTCACAAATATGAATATTCCTGTGCGCATTTTTAACTAAAGAAACATTAAACACTGCTTGATTTCTAAATCTTCCTGTTCAATGGAATGTTTGTGAATAATTTAATTTCAAGATTTTTGATTTTGACATCATGCATGGAGTTTTTAGATCAATCAAATACATTCAACTAGCGAGCTAACTTTAAGTAGTAGTGAAACATCATCTGTACCACTTTGAAGGAAGAAAAACACAAACTAAAATAAGAATAGCCATGTTTTGATTAGAAAGCATATATTTCTAAATTTGTAAAGTAACCTATGCAAGGCCATCATCAATCTACATATTATTGAAACAACATCATTTCTAAAAGCTAATAAACATGTTTTAAACTCATTTAAAGTCTCAGTTTTTCTTCCTTTTTCACAGAGGCAAAAAGTCTTCCTTTCCTTTTATACTTAACCAACACAAGTATGATAAGATCATTTTCACCCCCCGCCATGTGTACTACTTCTAAGTGTGAGCAGAATTTGTTTTAATTAGCCTGTTTGCAGGCTTGGAGCATCACTTTTAATGAGGTATCAGGTCGTCAAGGTCATTTCCGTTTTTTTTCCAGCATGTGTGTACATCTTTCTGCTCATGTGTGAGTGTGTGTGTCTTTCCGTTTTATTTGTTTGTGTTCTTTTTATTAATTGAAATTTGTTGACTCAGGTTGTCTCCATCTGTTAAGTGAGGAGCAGCATGACCGCAAATAACAGTCTGTCTTTTCCCAGAATGCCCTTCTGTCATGGAGAACAATTCTTGTGCAAAAGGAAAAAAAGTGTTGTTTCACTTTCTTTATGAATACAAATATTTTACCTGAGGATACTTACTACTGCAATCATTTAGGGAATTGACTCTGAATGTGTAAAGACTCATTTCTTCCATTGTCACACCGGCACATATTTATCTATAACTCCTATTCGCATCCCCCTTCACTCTCTTTTCTCATTTTCAGCCACAGGGGTCAAAGAAACGCAGTCGGTTGACATTAGTCAACAATAGCTTTTTGGTCATGGCTCACAACGTCCACACTTTACCTTAACAGACAGGGGTCGTCAATTTTATTGTTTAAAAGTCATTCTGCCTAACCTTTATTGACTCCATTTTCTTTCATTTCTTGACCTAACTACCCGTTCAGTTCTCGTCTCCTTCCCATCTCGATGGCTTCGGCACATATGTATTCACCACGCAAGACCTCTCTCATTTCCACTTTTCCCTTCATTGTTGTCTCATTCTTCACAGACGGTTCTATTTCTGTAATGGTGCATGGTCAGCCATTATCTCTCCATCACACATTTGTCTGCTGAAGGCATTTGCCCATATACAGATTGAGTTTTTCACCTTGGTGTCACCTATACTCGTTGTGTCCTGAGCCTTTCTCCCTGACTTAAACCTCAATCCATGTCTACAGAGTCAGCAATGCTAGTCAAGCTAAACCTCCACCCACGTAAATACCCATGATTCAATGGGAGCAAGCCAGCTCACAGTGGAGATGATAAAAGTGGAACTGGTGTAGGCCTGTATAGCCAGGGGAGTGCAAGCGTCCCTCCTCTGTCAAAGTAAAACCAGTGTGGTTCTAAACACCTTCCATCCCAGCAGTGGCAGGGGGCTCACAATGCCATTAGAAAAAGTGTGGAGAAGCATTTGGAGTGTCAATTCCTCAGGCTGGTTATACCGCAAGTCCGTTTGTGTCCAGGGATGCTGCGGTCATGCCAGTAGGACATAAAGACAGGGGGGTGGGTGCTCTAGGAATTATATACTGAGGATCAAAGAAAGATGGGGGTAGTAGTAGGTGGAAACGAGGGATATGCTGTGCTGCGACATATGTGGTCTGAACCTGGGATGGCTATTGAACTACTTACCGACAGGCAGCGTTGCAGCGAGGAGCCCACCAACACCGACAGGAGAGAAAGAGATGTAGTGATGGTGCACGTGTTCAAAATACACACAAACACATCGGGCATGTAAAGACAGAGACGTGCACCATCGCAGACTAAAACACACACACAGTCATGTGTGATAGCGAAGAAAAGTAGACCGGGCCTTGATGGGTTAAATGGCCTTGTCCCCCCTGTGTTGTGGGGTAATGCACTCCTGTGCTGTGAGCGATCGCTTCCTCTCTCTGGGGCTCCAGCATGGGGCCAGACTGGTGGCTGTTAGCTGGAGATGGATGACTTCTCATCCTGCCCCTTTCCGACAAGGAGAGTGCACAGGCAGAAAACAACACGGAAAAACCTGAGCACGTGGCCGCGAGTAGCACTTTTCCTTTTACGTAGCAGACGAACGCATTCACGTACCGAGGGGGAGAAACGTGGAAAGTGACTCACCAGTGTGGATTGCCCTCAAGATCATGATACAGTATTGCCATACATAAGCATGATTAAAATAACATAAGAAAATTTATTTTAAATCCTTTAGCCATTCCACCCTGTTTCACACAGTGTTTTAATTGATACCCATCTGGATAAAAACTTGCAAATTCCTGAAGTCCAAATCTCAGTTTAAAAATAATTCCATTGTAATGCATTATACTAACTGTACAGCATTTCAATGGCCACTTACGACTAAAGACTAAAGGCTCAAATATGGTCCACAAGGTATAAGAAAAACAGTCTGCTTGGCCCATGTGTGTGTGACGGCAGGAATTAATGCACTTCATCTCCACTCTACATGGTCCAAGAATGGAGGTCACCCTCAAAGCGTAGTACAAAGAGTGGACTGATCCTGTGGTGTTGACTTTAGCATAATGTCCCTCCTCCACTCTGCAATGTTCAGAGAAGCCTGAACAATGTATCTAAAGTGAAGTTCTCCCAGCAGGTGGAGGTTAAAATGGGTCCCAGACCAGAGGCACCTCGGGAGGGATCGTATGGCTGCCGCCTTTAGGCCTGGCCAAAGTTTGACCCGCACTAAAAACAGGCCTGTTCCAGACCATTGCTGTGCTCTCCCTGCTAAAACAACAGCAGGGAAAGTGTGTGTCAGTATAGGCATTGGTTTAGGGCTAAATACTGTGTGTGTGTGTGTGTGTGTGTGTGTGTGTGTGTGTGTGTGTATGTGTGTGTGTATGTGTGTGTATGTGTGTATGTGTGGTGAATGAAGGAAATGTAAAGGTATATTTGCACCTGAAAACACTGACCCAAACCTGGATAAACACACAAACGACCACCTCGAGGGGTTTCCTCTTTGAACTCATGTGACGTCCAGATGAACGTGCCGGTGCACGTACTTATGACCCGTGTGTGCGTGAAGCATTCTTCATCTGGGGTCAAATGTGTTACCTAAATAGACCCACATGAATGTGACATTAACATTGTGTAATATTCTTAAAGTCGATCATTTTGATACTGATGCTAAGAAAGATCACTGAATCTCTTATTTTAATATCTCTATGAGCACAAGGAAGTTGTACTTTTCACATTTCTATATTTATTTCCTTACGCTGAAATTATTTAATTATTTCTAGGATTACATTTTAGCTTTACAAAACAAAACTATTAAACAATGTCTGGGTCAGACATGCGATAGGAGTGGGAGTACTGAACATCTTAAGCGTTGATGGCCACCAGCTGATAGGCCCCGCCCTTTGGTCAGTGACTGATGGGCCAAACTTGACCTTCTCTCAGAGCAGTGATGGGGTATGGGGCCGGGGGATTGAAAGCATCCTCTCAGAGTGATGGCTGTTTCAGGGACTGGAGACATGAGAAACATGGCCCGCCAGTCACACACTCTATGTGGTATCAGAAAGAGCCAGCAGTGGCATGCCAGACATGTCACCCATGCGCCAGGCAGACTTTGCAGGCCAGGCGGAGCCAGCAGGACGCCACTGGTCACTTACCAGAAAGAGGGCTATATTCTGGAAGAGGAGGCAGCAAAGTTTTGTTAATAACTTTCATTGCAGTTACATATTCCATAGTTGAGCTGCAGAAAGTACTCCACTGTGGATTCTGCCATTTGGATTTGATCCAGCGTTCAGCAAGACATCTGCTCTATTGATATAACTGTCATAGACTGATGATGTAAAGGAAGAAGAATATGCGTATACTCTATGTTTATGTGCAAGTGTGTGTAGATCAGCAGCCTCGGCTGATGAATCTATACTGAATCAATATGAAGCTAGTAATGATGAATACCCGCACGCCTTTAATGATAAGGTTCAGAGATGCACAGATTTCTTCTGTGATTTGACAAAAGAAGTGTGTGTCTTGCGTGTGTGTGTGTGTGTGTGTGTGTGTGTGTGTGTATGTGTGTGTGTGTGTGTGCGTGTGCGTGTGTGTGTGTGAAAACGCCTTTAATTGACCAAAAGACAATTTTGGTCGATGTGTAATTTACTGATGATTTGAAAAATCACAGCAGTATTTCCTCTAAAGTGCATCTCAAGTGGACTTTCTTTTGGATCTCAGGGAGAAAGAAGACATCTTAAAAAAATAATGGAAGTCAGACTTTGTATTTAAATACATGTTTATAGCTCATTTGAGCCATGCTTGGAAATTGAGTGATCCAGTACCTTTTACAGGGTTGTGCAATAGTTTGAAAATATGATTATCTACCACCTCAACAAGTCATCCTGTCTTCTCCTCCTGTTTCCAGCTGTCAGCTGGGAGCTCAGTTGATCAAATTGCAGCTGTGGTTGGTGACCAAGCAGGAAAGTGACATGAGAAAGTGTCATGTCGCTCTGAGGTCACACCATGGCGTGGAGAGGTTTCTCTTATGACAGAGCAAACGCTGCAGTCCCCACTGAACGAGTAGGAGTCATATGTGGCTTGGGGACTGGGTTGAGTTAGCCACATATAATGTTAAAGAGGACATCTCCCCATAGTCATGCTTGAGAAACGGCATGAGAAAATGATGTGCGCCCAGGTGGTCAAATGCTCTTTTTGTCTCTCAGCAGACAACCAGTGCTGCTTTCATTGCTGTTCATCACTTTAAAGGAGGACCCATGGCGGGTGTTTACGGTTCCTCGCTTCCCCTCAGTTCTGCATGCTTCCAAACTCCCCTTTACCAGACAAGTGGGAGCTTTTGTTGTGGAAGGGGAAGTGAAAACTTGTAAGGGCTTGTAATATATGGTGTGAGGATATGGTGTGTGAGTAATAAACCATACATCTATTCAAGTAAAGCTAGTTGGAGTTAAACATATCCCACATGCCACTTGTGAGAACCCCATATGGACACCCTATTCTTTCTATACAATAGCAAAAAAGAACACTCCATTTATTTTATGCCAGATGATATGTGTACAATAGTGGTCCTATTGGGCACACAGGCTGGAACATTTTGATGCCAGTCATTAGGCTCAGACAAAAACTTGCACAGATATATATACATAAGACCCAACAGAATGATATTACTCTGAGTTGTCATCCATAAATTGTGGAGATATAGTGTCGCCAGATAGAAGGCATATGGCCATGGTAGGACACTGCTCCTTGTAATTGAGCAGCAGAGCAAGCAGTCCATAAAGATGCCAAGACATAGTTAAATATTTATGTAGATGAATGGAGCAATAAATAAATGGTTAAATGAATAATGGCTCGACTAAAGTGATCGCAATAGATAAGTCATGTTTTATTCAGGACCTCTAACCCGTTTAAAAAGAACGAGGGCGTTATTCTAATGAGTCGTTTGTTTAAATTCCCTCTGAGTCAAAGTAAAGACATGGTATATCATAGCTACACTTCAAATGCTAATTTCAATAACTGTAAAATGTCAGTAAAGTTCTTAAAATAACGTCAAATGCAGGGCTACAGCTTAAATTTGTATATTCTTCGTTTAAATAAAGTCTAACAAAAAATACTGCAACATGGAAATATTGTAAAAACTAAGTCACTATGATTTTTTAGTAATATTTTTCCAATTTCTATGTATTGCAATATTAGTTTTTTATATATATTTACATATATTTAAAAAAAAATCCTTTCTTTATGGACAAATGAAAGACGCTCAGAGCGTTTCCTCTGTAGGGATGTTGTATGCCTCCACTCCTTCCCCAGTGACCTTGATCAGATTGCTGTTCTGGCATGCCCTCTACAGGCTAAGACTGGAACTGACTTCTCAGTCAAGTGGGGGGAAAAAACTCTCTTCCAAACACGACACAGAAGAGGTATGGAAATTATTAATTAATAACAAAAAAAAAGAGCTGTCTTAAAATTGACATTTTTACTGAAACTCAACACTGTCAGCTTGCGATCACCAAAGTCAACGTCCAAAAAGTGGTCAGTGTTATTTCTGTTTCATGCTCACCATACTTTCCAATGTGGACACGAAGGAAAAGCTGTCAGCAGCACAGACACAGAGTCCCACTGTGAAGTCAGGACCACATCAGACATGAAGCTGTCCACAGCATGCCAGCAGGATTTCACTCTTTGTCCTTCAGATTCTTCCCTCTTTTAGCTACGGATGAAAAGATTGTTCCATTCTTCTATTTGACACAGATGCGGTTTGTCGTCATCTAGACATGTCAGTAGATTTGTAACAAAAACGTGTAAAGGAAAAGAATTTCTTTTTAGCATTGCGCATTCATCATCCAGAAACAATGTGATGTAAAAGATATTTGTCAGCATTCTATATGCATTAATGGTGTCTAACGAACTGGAGTCATTTTGCTGGTGACCCTCTTCATTCTCCCAGGGGCCCTGAGGGTCCATAGACATCACATGTTTTAAGATTACACTTTGAGAACTATTTTTACCGTACATGAAATTATTTCCAGAAATGCAAACAGAGCACTTCTTTATTTGTAAAAAATGATTTAATTAATAAACAAGAGAAAAAAAAACAGAATATCTTTTCAGGAGAAATCAATAAAAGCAAAAGGACAAAAGAGTCTGCAAAAACTGTGATCTTTTGGTGGAGGAAATAATTTTCCGTGTTTGTGCTTGTGTGTCCTTGAGTGTGCATATTGTTCTGTGCATAGTGTCTATTTGTCTAGCCTTTTAAGACTCTGCCTTCCCCTGTGTGTCTTTATTGTGGGGCAGCTGAGGCCCAGCCTGTAGCTCTGTCCAGCACAGAGACTCAGACACCAGCTGCATTCACTGTCACAGACCTCTGCCAGCCTTTGATGTCCGCTCTGCTGCCCAGCCCCTGACCACAGACACACAGAACCCACCAACCATCAGCAAAACTAAAAAAAAAAGAAAGACAGAAACAACTCACTCCTATTAACATGTTTTTATTATCTAACGGGAGAGGAGAAGTTGTTTGATATCTGTGGACAAAAAAACAAGCTGTTCGGTTCTGGGCTCTCTGGGGTGTCTGACTGATTGACTGCATGGGCAAAGTTCCCAGGGTCTGTCTTTGTGTCCAACAGCTTTTCAAACAGCCCCAGGCTTGAGAGAGTTTTGCCTCAGGCAGAAAAATGATAAATTAGAATTACATTTTACCAAATCAGAGTGTCTAGTTTTGGACTAGAAAGGTGCAAGAATGAAATGAGATAGCCTTTTATCACGCGGAATCAAAGGACAATGGTGTTGACGTGAATGCATTTGTCCTTTTGACGAGTAATCATATGAATATGCAAAATAAAAAGACATGGCTTCCTGCTGCTGTGTTGATGCAATTGATGGAACACTTTTGAATTTGATTTGGGTTGTATTTTACAACCCAAATCAAATTCAAAAGCCAGCACTGAGCTGCACCCCCTAAGACAAGTTTTTCTCTTGATCATGTGTATCCTGTCGCCTGAATTAATAATATTAGTTATGTGCACATTTATTTTTCATATTTGTCCAAAGCGAAGTTGATGCAGACTGCATACAAGAATAAATTAGATTTAAGGGGGGATTACCTGCACTATTACTCTGATCTATTCCCAAACCATCACAGCAATGTTCTTTACAAACTAAAGGCAAAGATATGGGCTCAAACTGGGCTTTATTTCACCCTCTATGTTCACCTTCTTTTCCCTGTAGTTTAAATACAGACTGTCCTTCAAAACAGAAAGGTGAGTATAGAGCTGTCCAGCGTGTGATGATGGGGAGCACAGGGGCCGATATCAAAGGTATGCCTGCGTCAGTAAAGGAGAAAAGAAAATTAAAATTAATAGAAAAAAGCTGGAGACAACAGAAAGAACAATGCTGATCCTATTGTCCTTTGTGCTTTAATAGCGGTTGTTTAAGGGACAGTGTTTCTATCATAACCTTTCATGAATTCACCTCTTATAATGGCATTTCCATCACAGGACGTGCTGCATCGCAGACAGATGACACGACATCTATGTAAACCCCTGGATAGCGGCTTGCTTCACGATCATTGTTAGCCTTAAAGCCCTTGCGCAAGCAACTCACAAAAACCTAATGGTCTTTATCATAAATATCAGTACTGCAAAGGTTACAGTTAGATAGATACCTCCCTGCTCCCTGTTTAGTTGCATAGCAGACAGTTGTGACTGATGCTGCACTCACAGAGGTGGAAGCACATTGATCGAGGAGGCTTAGAACCAAATAACAAGTGGCTTACTTTCAGGGTAATCTTAATGCAAGTGAAATATCTGCTCCCACGTAAAGGTTATCTCAATATAACTTCTACATTGTTCTCTCAAATCTCAGCAACCTGCTCCATTCTGCAAAAGCATGACTTACAGTCAGGACTGCAGACATGGAAAACAGACTGCAACACACACACACACACACACACACACACACACACACACACACACACACACACACACACACACACACACACACACACACACACAACCCTACCAGAGATGAAGCGGCTCTCTCAGACAGACTCAAAAGACTATTTAAGATTTGACTAATGGTTCACTCCACTGAATTATAATCACATGATAATATCTATTGACTGTTATTGATTTGCTATTAGAGGCCTAGTTAACCTTGATTTATTGCGCCAAACCTGCCGAGTTCAGAGCCATAAAGGGATCATTGACAAGCAACAATAGCCCTTCTTAACATGCCCCTAAGGTCCCCTTCAGCACCAGATCAATACTGAGAGTCTATAGCCATTATTTACCGCAATGGTATTTCACCTCTTTCTGAACATGATGTACTGTATCTGTCTGAGTGCAACAGGAATAGATTGTTCTTAACCTTGACCTAATAGGCTTAACTACTTTGCTGTAATTGATGTGCAGGCAGGTGAAAAACTGAATGTATTATCTATTAATCTTATATTTGTAGGCCTGCTACTAATGATTATTTTTATTTTCTTGATTGATCTTCTTGTCAAACTAATATCAGATAACTGGGTGGATAGTGGCCCAGTGTGTAAGCAGAAAGCTCAGTGTTGCCAGTTCGATTTCCCATTTCCTTATTTTACATAATCATTGATGAGCATAATACTCCAAAAGAAGTTATATTAAATAAGATTGCAGTTAAAACAAAGGACCTGAACTTCTAAAAAAAATGTTTAAATGGTTTAAAATTATAAAAAGAAGAGAAAAGCAGATATTCACTCACCAGTAGTTGAGAGCTTGACGTTTTAATGATTTCACTGTGTTATTTACATATTTTAAGCAAGGATGGTGGAATCAGCAGCAACAGGACAATGAAGGTACAAAATATTTTTTCTTTACTGATCACGGGAGGAGGAGTAGAAGGACTCTTAGTGACTTATTTGTAAAAGCTACACATTGCATACTGAATTCTTTAAAATAATATGTAAGGAATTACTCAATAATGGTCAAGACGTCTGTGCAATGGTTTACGTACATGCCAGTGTGCACTTGATTGTGAAAGCTATGGAGGCTCCCCATTAAAGAGGGCCTGGGGGGACAGAGTATCTCTCACCGAGTGACCTTTATTATGAAAATAGCCAGCGGGTCATTGGCTGTGACACATATGTATTAAGCTGATTAGGGACTGTGGCCCTGACCAGGGTCTGCAGGTGTCCAGCAGCGTGATACTCGCCTTTCTCCCTGTCCGAATTAAAAGCAAATGACATAAATGTGACCTTTTTAGTTCGAAGAGAAAACAACTTTTCTTATGATTCAACATGAGTTTGATTCTTTTGCTTTTTGTTTCAGCAGGGAAAGTACTTAATGAAGAAAAATGCTGAGATTGCATTTAATGGTTATGTTGATGAAAGAAAACTTTTCATATGATGCAATTTCGGTCTTTCCCAAAGGTTGTGTGTGTGTGTGTGTAAGCGATCAAGCACAGATACCTCTGCATGCAGTGTGTGTCTGTCGGTCAAGCGAATCCACTCAGACAGGTGATGTGGGTGAGTAATCCATTAGACGGATACTGAATCCCTTCCTCAGCAGTGCACAGTGTGAGCGCACTCAGCAAGACCTTGACGGGCCCCAGAGCCAGGGCCTGTCAAACCACGAGGCAAAGTGATGGAGAGCCCCCACCATGGTGCACTGGACCCGAGCTCTCACCCACGCACTGCCACTGAGGCTGCACGCTCAGGGGCCTACGGTCACTGCAACACAATCCAGATGTAGTCTACTGTGTGTGTGTGTGCTGTGTTCAGGTACGCCTGTGCTGGATGTAAATGCACATGTTCTCACTAAGGGTACAGGACTGTGCCAACATAGGGTCAATGTAGATTAAGATATTTCCTGCCAGCCTCCTGTCTGTTTGTCTCAGGGGCTCAGGATATTTCCATTATTGCAGAAAAATTCACTCAAAATCCCTAAACCTTGTCAGTCAATGACATGCTGTCCCAGAGGACACTGGGCTTCAACTCTGAGGGATGTTAATGAAAAGGCAACCAGCCAGCTCCCTGGAGAAAAGCCACTAGTGCTGCTCCAGATAATGGCCACAAGAGACAGAAATAAGTCTTGTTTCTTTTATGGGAAGTTTGAAAAAGTTGGAAAATGTTTTTTTGTCACCTGATATAAGCAACCAAACTAGATAGTTCTTTTTAAGTTCTCAACATACAGTCACAAACTATATGTGGAAAGAGATGACTGAAAATCAATGCCCTAACCGTATAGCGACGGTTGCAGTCCACAAAGAAGCTGTGCATTAATGGTTAAAAACAGGAGATCTTCTGGACAAAATGTTTCCCCACTGCACTATTGTGCACATATAGTTACCTGCAAGAACTCCTGTGTACATACGTGTGATCTTCCTCACTAAACATTCAGTAATACAGTAAATGATTTCAAATTAGCAATAAGCCATCGTCACACTGAACATAATACTGTTCTTTTGGTAAATCAGATCTCAAAGGACTTATTACTGAAAAAGAAAAGCTCCAACTTCACTAATTGGTGCCGTGATATAAAAAAAAAAGTGTGTGCGATTCTTCCCTCGCCTATTGTGGTGAATAAAGACACTCTTGGTTGTTATGAAACTGAATCAATAATGTAGAGCACTGCTGCGTCTTTATTGCATATCTGGGGAGCTACGGATTCATAAAAAAACACATTACATTATGGGATTTGCTCGCCCAGGGGTTTGGATTATTGAAATTAAAAAAAATATGTCTAACATCAATGTCTTCTGTAAATATTTCCACTAATTTATCGATGCATTAATTTGATAATTATTCATTAAAGACTAAAGATAAGAAGATATTGAGGAGTTACTCTTAGTTGCTGACACATTTTCAATTAGATCAGTCTCTATATCAAAGTTTCTTCAAATGTTAATGCTATAGATAATAAGTTGATATATTTACAGCGGCTTCTTTAGAAATACAATTTGTTAACATCCTATCACCACGTCATAAGATGCTGCTGTATTTTTTATGTGTGTTTGTACAAAGCCTGTCAACCTGAAAATCAGTTTGGGCTGTGAAATCCCCATCAGTGCTCAGGGCTTAGGCATTCTGATCTGCTTGGGAAAGCTGTTACACTCATAACTGGAATTTACCCAGAACGGTCACATCATCTCGCTGTAAATGTTCTGTTTGTTTCCCTCATCCAGCAGTCCTGCTTACTCTAACATTTTGTCTTACGGAAACCAACAGCAGCCAAATAAACGTACTAGCTGCATAGGACGTGGCTGATTAAGATTCCTGCTCATGAAAGAATTTGACATTTAGGAAAACTTTACATTCACTGTCAAATGGGTTTGGTGAACAAATTCAGACTTTGCATCTGCAGCATAGGTACTTGTTGTTTTTCTCAGCTTGGAAACAATAGTTTATCTGTTATTTTAAAGACAATTCTGTTTTATTACAAGTGGGCTGTTGCGGTTGTCTAAAAATATGTCAAATTGAGCAATAAACAAAGCAGGGTTAACAGGATTAAAATAATCGTTCAAAATTATCCATAATGTGAATGAGACAACTTTTCAGATAGAACTTCTTCTTCAGCTTGGAGCTTCCACATATTATGCAACCAACCTGGCTAAACCGTGTCTGTTCACATCCTGTCCGACAGTTCTTGCTGCTTTTCTGGCCCTCAGTCAATCGTGATGTCACTTTATTTTCACTCTCTCTAAGTTACACGAGGTTAGTAATAAAAAATAAAGAAAACCGATTGCGCGTGTGTGTTGTGGTGCAAACACGATTGTGGAAAACATGAATCAGGAACTGTAAAAGTGGAAATAGTTCATGTTCTTATTTACTTGCACTTCTGGACTGTTTAACAATATATTTTTCCTCACTTTTTATAGACCAGTCTTAACAGTTTCCTTATGATTCAAGCATTTGTGCTAATGTTCTCTAAAGACCCCATTCTCATTAAACTTTGGGTCTGATCATAAACATTCCCAAAATATTGGCTGTTCCTTTAAAACCCTTTGGGCAAAGAACCCACACAGAGAAGATTTCGAAGATTTCACCATCAAATATTTGTACAGCTGTTCGCCGACGGTTGCATAAGTTAACCAGCCACCATCAAAATGTCATTAACAATAATTGAAACTCTCCACGGATCTCTGCCCTCTAGGTGTTGGGGCCGTCAGAGTTGGTTATGTAAAGGAGGACATGATGACAGTGAACGATTGTGTGTGTGTGTGTGTGTGTGTGTGTGTGTGTGTGTGTGTGTGTGTGTGTGTGTGTGTGTGTGTGTGTGTGTGTACATGTGAATGTGTGCGACTGAAAGGTGAGTGTGGTCGACATTGTGGACAGTTCGCGAACCAGCGGGGACATCGGCGCTCCGGCTGGGTAGGTAATGATATCAGATGCCACACTCCACAACAACAGGTGCCTTGGCACCGCCACCACCTACCTCCACGCTGTGTCAATGACATCAACACCGACCCACCGGTTAATTATAGATCACAATCCCTCACTCTTCACCGGTCATCCAGGAGAGGAGCTTGTTCTGAAGAAGCATCTTGTTATTTGGTAAAGATCATAACACTCCAAGTAATTTTAATTTTGTATCACATAAGTTTTATATTCTTATTTCTGTCACAATGTCTGATATCCATGGATATAATATTCATATTCCGCTTGGATATGATGAAAAAGTAAACCCTCACAAGTAAATGGATTGAATTAAGTGGGAAAATGAACTGAGAACAAAACAAAAACAGATGTCATCCTCTACATTTCTTGTTTTGGTCTTAATAAGTCACCATCAATGTGGTAATTTGTGATGGTGTGAGGAAATGACTTTTGTTTTCTGGTCTTCTAGTTTGTGACTTAAACCGGTCACAACAAAACAACTTTGAATCTTACTCTGTGCTTCAGAGATCATTTTCCATTTTAACGATAATCAAAACTTTTTTTGCAGCTAATAAACTCTGATTTACCAAGTTTTTCATTTTCTACATCCCCCCCCCCTAGCCCCTACAACCCCATTTTTCCATTTAGGACATATGATTTTCTCTGTCTTGTACCTCATATGCTCAGAAGCCTTGTGACTAATTCAGCAGAAGAGCTCCTCTCCGGTTGGAGAGTGAGGGAGCAGATTTAGGTGCAGCATTTGGATGACCATATGGAACTCTTTGTGGTGCCAAGAGACCATGCAGCTTGGAAACCTGATCACCATCTCCCTGGTGACAGCTGGAGCCTTTACACCATCAGAACATTTGTAGACTTCTAATTTGTCATAACCACCTCCTGTGGCAAAGAAATATGCTCCAAAAATTAGGTAAGCAAAGTTTTGAATTTCTGGGACGGAGCAAGAATGTGGGAGCTGAGCCAGGGGAGACAGCGAAGAAGAGGGTGAAGACGTGGGAGGATGTGTGTGTGTGTGTGTCAGTAAATGGTGAATGCTTACATAATTCCCCGTGCCCTCAAATTGTGAGTTTTTTGTTGCACATGGCGGAGGCAAAAAAAAATATTGTGAAGAGCATATGTGTGCAGCCACTTGTCATTTTGTCATGTCACAGACATTCTCAGAATACAGGGAGAGACTGCTCTCAGTGTCCTGGAGGAGGTATGTGAGGGGTTGTCTTTGCTCCTGTCCAGTCATAATTTCACAAGAGTGTGCATGAGTGTGTTTCTGTGTCCGTGTGCTGATCGTATGCATGTTCTTCTGCACCTTGTGGTTGTCAGTCAAGCATAAGCCCTCTCGCCTCGGGTTCCCTCAAGACAGCTTCAGGTTCTTGTGGCCTGTCAGTAAATATACCCAATTAATATTTCATGCCTCTGTTTTTCTTTTTTGATGCAGCTTTCTCTTTGTGTATCTTGTTGTTTTCTCTCCATTTGTCTGAATGGACCATGTACCTTATGCTCATCAACCAGAAAAAAACCCCTATTCTCCATCTCCAGTGTGTAAGTGTTTTCCGCCTGAAGGCACAGTTCTCTTGTCATTGTTGTACACTCAGGGCCTTGTTGTGGTGTGATGTAATTGTTTTGCTCAGAGACCTTTAGCTTTGCACACTGAAAACAAAGGATGGTTTCATGGTCTATACAACTCCAAACCTTTTAACGTCACAGTTAGTGTTTAACCCTGATTGTTTAGCAAACAAATTAATGACTCTCTAACAAAGGCTCACAGTAACAGAACAGTAATTACTAGAATGCAACTCGGGTATCAAGCCGTCAAATTGGTGTTGTGGGCCTATGATGCTTGCAATAAACACAGCCTCAAATTCTCATTACACTTAGAAGAGAGCTGGGCTTGTAGGCTAGTATTTTTGAGTGAGAAATAGTGTTTTGTTTTGTTTTTTGTTGCACGGTGGTAATGCTCACTAACACTGGTGGTTCACTCTGCAGGCAGTCTCACAATTCTCATGTGGGCCTTCCCAGAGCGCTAGCTGAATTAAGTGGATATGGCTTCAAGATTTTTAAAGTGCGTCACACCATCGGTCTACCGTGACATTATTTGTTTACTAAGTGTCCTTTTAGTGGATTACACCAGGCTTTGGCATGTTTTTTGACAAAGCAGAATGAGGCAATCAAAGCTACTTGGCCTGATAGTGGACGTAGAAGTGATAGATTCTGTTTCTGTTCATTTGGTTCAAGCTGGCGCCTCTGGGACCAGAGCAGACGGAGAAATGTCCAAGTCGGCATCAGGAAATTAAAAACAAAAGATGGGAAGCCAGGCATTAGGAACCATTAAAATGGACTATGTGGTTGCAGTTGAACACCAAAGAAATGGTTTCATGTACGAAACCATCTGTACAATATGTTTGCCAAAAAGAGACAGCTGCATTTGTGAGTAACCACAGAGTGTACAAGTTTATGTCTATTTCTCTTCCATCCATGAAAATAATGAGTATGCACTGATACACCCAATCATTTTCAGCACCAATACTGATCTGATGAAGAACACCAGACATAGCTAGCTCTCACTGAATGCTCTTCGTTTTTCAGTCCCGTTATAAAAATTATTTCTGGTCTAACTAATTTTACCTGTATTTAGTCTCGTAGTACATAATGCTCGACTAGATTCAACTTAGCTGGTCTTTTTTTGCATGCCCATCGGTAAAACAGTGCCTGGTGCTGCTACTGCTTTTTACTAAGTTAAATGTTGTGATTCCAAGCAGGTATTTAAGGGTCGCATGGAACATTACAGACCACTGGTCAATGCCTAGTACGCATGGAGTATCCTACAAAGCAGAAATGATTGGCCATCAAACTTAAAAATAGACAAGCTACTTTAAAAACCTCTTTTTTTGTGACAGCTGCATTGAGAAGGAACAGACATTTCTTTGTTAAACATCTCAGCTCAGAAAATCTCAAAATGTGTGAGTCACATTGAAGTCTACACCACAGTTTCTTGTGGCATCCCATCTACACCAAGGAGATATCGTTTCGTAATGGAAAGAGGACCCTCAGAAAACCGCTGAGTCGATTGAAGTACAGACAGTTCTATGCAGTGGAAATGCAGCTCTATTCCACACAGTGGGCTGCTGATTTTGCATTTTGGAACATGGTAACTCTTATATTAGATAGTTACTCATTTTGGTAGATACCCTGAATGTAGGATTTGGAAAATGAAAACTTGGCTTGCAGCATCCCTACAAATGATCATATCGGATATCATCTCTGTCTGCATGTGTTGCAAGTAGATCATTAAAGGAGCCTAGATTCTATACGAGGCAGTAAACTGTAGCTGTGACTGTGACTTCTTTTTCAGGTTCTCTGGTGTCTGAGTAAAACCTGTCAAACCAATTCTCATCCAGTCATTTCCTGACAAGAAAAGAAATCTTGTTCCACAGCCAAACACAAAAGTCAGGGTGAGAGCAAAGATGAGAATAAAGGAAAAGAATGGACCAGCATTAGACGTGCTCTGCTTCAGTGACAAGCTAGCTGGACTGTAACTTAGATATGTAGCTTGGAGAGTGAGAGAAAGAGAAGGCTATGGATTTTGATCCGACAGTCGATAAAGGTCAGCGCTCGAAAGGGCTTTATTCCTCAGCTCCACATCAAAGTGTAAATCCGCTGATTGCAAGCCCTGAATGGGAAGACAACAAGGCTCCATTTGTGGTCTGTTTCTATGGCTCAGTGTGTGTAAGACCCCGCGTGCACGAACCCATAATACAGGGGGTTTCTATCAGGGGCCCCCTAGATCAATGGGCTGCATGACCTTTGTATTGTGCTGCCGGCTTGGCCCGTGATGTCATGCCATCTATCCGGTGCACCACTTAAAGAGGCAAAAGAAAAGCAAGGCAAAGTCCCACACCTTCCTCCCACTGCGCCACAGAAAAGACAGCATGAAAGGCATCATCTGCAAATGTATCCACCTGAAACTGGACATATTCCTCCCCAAATCACACCTTGGCAGATTAGGGAGCTCTCTGAGACTAAAGAAAATGAGTAGCCCGCTGCTTAAATACTGCATGTCACAACGACAACTGCAGGTTATCACTGAATCACTATTTGAATATTTGCTGACATTCACAAAAGCCTTACTGACTGATTCAGTTCCACCCTATCACTTCTGGAGTGTTGTTCTGCATTGATCTATGGCTATAGAAGTTAAACACGGAGCGGCAGAGACTCCGGGACAAGAGACAAGAGAAGCCCTCTTATTGTTCCCAAGTGAAAGGTCCTCTTTATAGTGAGCAGAGACGATGGCAGCTGGTAGGTTCTTCCCTCTATAGAAGATAGAGCACTTTCACAGAGTTGTGGAGTGCATTTGAATGGAAATCTAAAGAGGTGGGCGTGAACCATTTGTTTTGCTATGTTTGTGTTTGCTGTCAACATGTCTGTCTGCGTTGTAGGGCAGCCTCTTTTTATTGCGCAAAGTGGCCAACCCACCAACCCCACTCCACCCGCATCCCCACAACTTCCACCAACTCTGTACCCCCTAACCCCAATAACCAGACATAATCGCAGGGGAGGAAGAGTTGACCCAACAGAGAGTGCTGGAGCTATCTTTGAGGGTAGCTTTGTCATGGCGACAGATGTTGTAATTGCCAACTGATGGATCACTTGTCAAGGACGTCATTAGGATTTTGGTGGGCTGGCTCATTGCGAGAAGAGAAAGGCTTGAAAGAATGACTGGGAAAAGATGGAGCCGGCTTGGGCAGGAATGGATGTGAGAGTAGGTCAAATCTATCAATCTTTTGACTGGGACCATGGAGATTAATAATGTGATTGGCCACGCGGCAGACGGGACACCATCAAGGATAAAAGGGTGTTAACTTCTGCCTCCACGTGATGGTATGGAAACTTTAGGCCATGACAAAATTGCTATGGCTTTCTTTGAGGAACCTTATACACTATATACAGTATATGTATATATGGTGTGCCCTCGTTCCTCGCGGTTTATGCATTCCAGGAACCACATGTGATTAACGAATTTCGCGATAGAGTGACGAACTATTTATTATTTACGGTAATTTAAATGTTTATGAACCCTCCCCATACTGATATTAAACCACCTTCTATCTGTATTGCCGTTTCCCACACTCTTATCGACTGTTTAAAGCATTTTTGTGTCTATACATATACAGGTATATGTATGTATATATGTGTGTGTATATTATATATATATATATATATATATATATATATATATATATATATATATATATATATATCACACTGTCTGCAAATGAGATTGGCCTCCAACTGCAAGAAAAGCATCATTAACTGGTGGCACATTCAAGGTCATTTAAACAAGTGTCACTCCACTCCAAGTTGTCACTTTGTTTGTAAATGCCATTTGATTGCGTAAGGCATCCTCTCATGCACACATACACAACCATGCACAAAGATTCGCACACACCAAAAGCTCCCCAGAGGTCAATTAGTACAGACAAGGGGCTTTCCAACAAAGGGTGCTCGTGGCCCAGAGCAGCCAAGGGAACCACATAATTAACAGTTATAAAGTACTTTACTCCGTTAATTTAATTAGTTGATCCTTTTATCAGTGATTCTTTGTTGCGGGGAGTCATTACAAGGCTCCTCTTCAGTGTCACACATGGACTAGCTGTCCTCTTTCAGTGTCAGGGCTGAATGGCTGGTAATAGAGCTTCAGAATTGGTCTGATCTGTAATGGCTACAAAGACTCAATGTGCTGTGAGAACTGAACCCCATCTGAGGTTTGGGGACTCGTAGTAAAATGTTGTCACATGTTAATATTCCTCATTAACCTGGGATATTTGGAAGGCAAAAAGGATGTTATGGCAAATCAGTGTTTGGGATGATTTTGCTGTGTTGGGCATCCACTCAACATGACAAGAGACATGCACAGATCAAATGAAGCTGAGCATATGAGGTTTCTGATTCAACTGGGATTTTTGAAGTCATGCTACCATTTTCATGTGCTGCCAAGTCTGCCTTTGTCCCCTCTGGATTGCCGTCTCCTCTGCTAAAAACCACATCCAGCTCTGCCCTCCTGAAACAACTAAAATGAGCAGGGCTTGCTGTTATTTCATAGCATCACACAAAATATCGACAATAACGTGCATGTAATTCTGCGTGAGCCAGCTGGATATAGTCACACCTCTTTTCAGGTGCCGCACTTTTGAGCGTCAAATCTTTTTTTTTTCAAAATATTTTAATTATCAACTCCACTGCCCCCTGTCGGGTTGAGAACCCAGCATCAGGGGTTCAAGGGGGAGCGACTAGACGGATCCCCTCCGGTCATTGCCTCCGCTCCATCTCCACAAGCATTTAACTCGTACCCAAAGATAGGAGAGTGCACGCAGTCGACCTCCGAACACTCGCTGATGTTTATGAACAGAAAAATTCAAATCATCAGCAGGCTCTGTGTGCGCCTGCCGTCACCTGGATTCCATATTAAAGTGGTACACAAGGTCCTGCTGATTGCTCCAAACCTTACAGCTACAGCATAACACCATTACAGATGAAGCTGCTGAGCTGGAGATAGAGTTTATAGGTATTGCATGCAAATGTCTTGAGTGTTAGTGACACCTTCACATTAGCTGTTGTGTAATTTATGACAAAAACAAGCAGCAAAAGAGTGTTTGTACAGCAGGATGGACAAGTAAACACCAGTAATCCTTAAAGCATGTATATAAAAAAAAGCACTTATTCTCAGCAGAAGTTGCAGTATTTGTTCAGTTTGTAGAATAAATTGGCATTGGTGTTGTGAGTGCAGCGGGTCAGTGCCAAGAAAACCAGAATCGACTTTGCAATCAAACAACAAATCATTATCTGACCAGATGGCTGATTGTTTACTGGAGTGGAAAAAAGTGCAGCTCTGATTGCAATCACCCTCAACCATCACAGCTTCATTAGGCAGAGTTGGGAAATCATGACAACGTAGATGTGGAAACACCTGTTAGTCACTGTTAATGTTAATCGGGATGATGTCTAGGTAAAGTCTAGAGATGTGTCATTCTAACACCGGAGAATTAGTCTTTGTTAATTAAATACACCTCCTGGAGCATCTGCCAACACGCACCAGTCTTTAATTGTCAAATTAAAAATATGCCAAACGTCAACATATAAAGGATTATTCTGGATTTCTGTTAGCTATTCTAGCCTTTTCCCCATGGTATTGTGGAAAAAAATAGTACACAAAGATACAAACAAAAGTACTTACTGTTCATCCAAGACAGAGTTCTGAATTTTTAATAAGGTGGTGCACACCTGAATAACATGAACCTTTGCAACCTGAATGTTTTATGCTCATGATGTGGGAAGAAAAGGTTTAGTCTGCCACAGAAATATAAATAGAAAAGTGTCTCAGTGATCAAACCTTAAGAGAAGAAAACACTTGCTCTAATTGTCAGTACTAAACTTAAGTATATTTTATCTTACTTTGTGCCTCCACTCCTCTGCACTTCAGATACGATTATTGAACTTTTTACTACATTTCATTTCATTTTCTAAAATTAGTATCACTTACATATGATACAATATGAGGATGGATTTTTTTTGGGATACTTTAATGCATTGGTAACAATAATGTATTTAGACTCAAATAAAATTTTAGATGTAGTAATTGCACTTGTAAAGTAGTATTTATACATTATTATATTAGCAATCTAAAAAGCATGAATATTTTTTTGCTACTGAACCATGACATATATGAAATGTATTAATGCAAATGTTACGTGATAATATCCCCTGAACCGAAACAATGTAAACCGTACTTTAGCTCACAAAACTTACACCATAAGATAAGTTTAGAAAAAAAAAAAACCCAAATCGTAAAAAAAAAAAAGGCCCCCTATAATTTCTGGCGGTCTTTGATGCGGATTTGTGCTCAAATGAAAATGCATGTGAAATGAGCAGCCCTCTGTGGCCCCCACAGTGTGCAAAGATGGCATACAGCAATAATCTTAAAAAATGTAATTAAACACAGATAAGATTAATACAATCAGGGAGAGATGATTGAAAGATGCTGTTGTTGTGTAGGAGGGTGGTGAGGCCCCCGAGCCCCTGGGCCCCAAAACGAGGCGGCTAGCTGTGGGGAAGGAGGCCTTTCGCACTGGGATTATCTTAGCCAGGTGGGGGAGCATCGTAGTTTGAGCATTTAAATTAGCGGTGAGATGACAACCCCCATTAGGAGGGATTAAAGGCCTGCTGGCAGGCAGAAATGCACTGGCACTGGCAGGGGCATCCGTCACACAAAACCCAAGGCGATGTGGCACAAGTCAGTCACTTGACAGCCGCAGCCGTTCTTCTCATCTTGATCACATGATGGTGTAATGCAATTTCATTTCAAGAGTCAAGATTTGTATCAACTTGGGACTTTAATTCACTTTTTACAACGATTGTATAGCGTTATAGGTTGATGCAAGAGCGCCTTTCTGCTTTATAAGCACAAGTTAATTGTCTTAAACATACATTGTTTTGTTATTTCTATTTTGTGTCTATTAATTTTGTGCCCAACAGTGCAGTTGGATTTAATTATTTGAGAGTTTGCATTGAGTCAGAGTTGTGTTATGACTGAATGGGAACTTTGCCTCAAGATTTGGCCATGAAAACAATGTCTTCCTGATTTTTGAAAAACTTTTTTTTTTTTTACTGCTGTCTCTTCCACAGCTCACTTTCAAAAGCAGGAGCTGCAGCAGCCCAACTATGCAGCCTCTCCAAAAGTTAATTCAAAAGGACAGTGTCCAGGTCCAGGGGTGAGATTGCACAGAAGTCCAATCATTATGAAGATCCCCACAGAGAATCTGTCTGTTGGTGGGATTGTGCTAACGTCAAAAAGCTGCAAGAGGAATTACTGGCTTACTGCCACCTGACAATAGCACTTTTTGTTCCCCATGCACTCCCATGTTCTGAAGGCAGAGGAACAAAACAAAACTAAAAAAAACCAACACACCAATCCGATTAAAACAGTCTCCCTGTGCACTGATTAACATGCATTTACATGACAATGCTCCTCTGAGATTAAACAGTGGTAGGTGAGTCCTGCGTCGAATGTGGTGTTATGGCCAGAAGGGAAGTCCACAATGCACTGCACGCCACAAGACGGGAGTCTCCCCTGCTTGGCTGTATCCATGCAGTTTGGCCTGCGCTGCTCATCGTAAATGTGTCATCTCTCTCACAGCAGCTTACAAACAAGAACTTTTAAAGCCCACCACCTGCTGGAATAAGAACGGCGATCAGTGTGGGATGAGAGGATCATATCTCTATGCAAACTAACTGATGACAAGTCCCAGACAGCCATAATGACAACCTAGCGTAGGAATCAGAACACCAAGCGGAGGTGGGACCCTCCTTCTAAAATACACCCTTTAAAAGCCAAGATTTATGATTGTGCATTTCACGGTTTAAGCGATTTCCTTGTATGATGAACATACGGATGTTAGGAGTTATGTCCTTACCTTATTAGTGAGACGAGGCCTGCAAAACAAACAATGACAGGCACTGCAAGGGTGTCAGTAACAGCTTGAGATGGCGAAGGGGAAAAAAACAGGGATGATAAAAAAAAAGGAATTGTAGACGGGCAACGTCAGATGTCACTGTTTGGTATTTCTACAAAGCTCCAGAGAGCGGTGCTAGCCTGGAGCCATTGCATCGTTTGAGACAAATGAAGTGAGAGTGTGCAGGCTCCTGTGCCAACCTTGGCCTTCTCTCTTCCCCTACAGAACACCGAGCTCTCCAGCGGCAACAGGAAATCAAACAATTAGCAGGAGGGAAATAAAAGGTCCTATTTTGCCCTCTGGCAGGTGTAAACATGGAAACAGTGTTTGGAAAATGCTGTCACCATCATGCAAAGTTTTTGCTTCCTGCTGTATCTGGCAACGCGATCAAACAACACTTCCTGTCAAAATAAAAAGAATCAGCTCTAAGTGTAAAAATGAAGGGAATGTTCTTGCTTTACAAACTAAATTTTATACATATTTGAGAGGAATGATGCCTAAAATCTATGCTTTTTAGACAAGTTTTCTTATTAATAATTTATATACTGGCTCTATGAGGAATTTACATATTTAATGTGAAATAATTTACATGTAACACAATTTTAAAAAGAAATTATGTAATTACTCACATTATACAGCACTTCTCACTATTTTGCAGTGGAAAAAGGTTCTTACAGTTATCTTCATAACACACACCCAAATATATAAAATACTGATTAAAAATTGGCTAAAACAATTAAAACAACAGCCTTCTGATGCAATCATATATTTATTTGAATGTATTCAATGGAGGTTCCACTGCAAAGCAAAGTGTAATAGAATAAAATAAGGTTGTAACCTGAACCTGAATTGTTCATTGTACTCATATTCAGCCAACTGGGCATTGAGGCTACATTTAGAGCGACATGCAGTAGCTTTAAAGCACAGGACGAGAACATGAATCTCCCAATATCGCTGCAGAGTTCATCGTGCTCTCTAAGTGGAATTCTTAACTGTGGGACCCCTTCACAGCGAGGAGTTTCTGTTTACATAAAGAGCCAGCCAAGGTCTGGGACATTTCACTCGGGACTGGGACATCCCAGTTCTCCAGGTCTAAATGGAATGGAGAAAACATGGACGTTAATGTAAAAGCAGAAAACAAGGAACATGTGTTTTCTTCCCAAGATGAAAGTTTCCAGGATGGTTTGTGTTAAGTGACTTGAGAATTACTTAAATGTAGTGCTGGACTAGATTTTTATTTTATATCTTTCCTTTTAAAAATGTGTTACTAATTTTTATATTGCCAGTGACACATATTCTTAAACATGTCAATAATATTTTCCTCACATTTTATCCTTTCCATATGTAACATGGAGGGTTTTTTTTTAATAATGGAAAGAAATTAAAATTAATTTTAAAAATGGCCCTGTTACAAAAAAAAAGTACTTTTTGGAAAAATTAACTGTAAATGTAATTTAAATTAATGACTCATTGAAGGAGTCACTTTAATTCTCAACACATGACACCTCACTCTGAAAAAAAATATTTCACAACAGACTTTTAAATAACTTTGACTCTTTTTTGAAGCAGTTTTAGAAAAGTATATTTCCTCTTTTCTTATTATGACTGCTCTTTCAGAAATGGGGAATTATTTTTCAGTCTGGGAATGTTCACATTAAAGTGTGTTGCTACAGCATTAAACGTGGTTTAAACCTCATTTTGAATTATTGAACAAATGCACATGAAAGGATTTGTATAATACCTATAACGGTGAAGCTGATGGATATTACCACAATATCCCGACAGTGCTGGACCTTTGTTGAGTAAAGGATTAGAGTGTCTGGCTTTTTCTTTGTTAAAAGTATAGGGTGCTTTTAGCTGAATAGTGCTTACTTGCAAAAACATTTTTTAAAATTAATTTTTTGCTCATAGGATATGTAATAACTTATTATTTTAGAGGTGTCGTATAATCTTGAAGGTCAAATCTGTTTTTGATAACTTGGTGAATGCATCTATAAATAATTTGTCCTTTCATGTGTAGAAACGCTTTAATATTTTACAATAGGATAAGCAGTGAGCTACTGACTACACATACAATATATTTTATTTCATGGTGCCATTAATTTATATCACATCCTTTACCTTTTGGCTGTTACTGATTATAAGTGTGATTACTACTGTCCTTTCCTTGTTCCAGTCGGTCTGCCTCTTCATATATTATAGTGTACATACTGTACAGAGTCCATAAAGTAACCGGAGGCCACTGTGGGCCTGACCTGTCCACATTCTCCCCAGCCTGTCTCTCTGCTCCCAACATCCCTCTAAGTAGTGCTTTACACTCAAGCACCCTCTGGGGCTGTGGGGGTGCTCTGATGGAGATGGATGAGCTGGTGCTCTACTGCCCTCCAATGGTAGCAGCCACACACACACTTTGTGGAGCTGGACTTCTCTTCTCCTGCCGGTGGATGAGAAGTCAGTTCTCACCGCTGACAGGATGGACTGGAGACCAGGAGTCTGACCAAAGCGAGGCCAAAGGAGAAAGGCCTCCACACAGGAAAACTAGTTCAAGCAGGTGATGCCATGCAGGAGACGCTTGTAGCGGAAGGCTGTGAACAGGTGTAAAGAAGCATGGTGGCAGGATGGACACTGGGGCCTCCCTCTAACATTCACAACTGGCCACGGTCAGCGTGCAATAGTCATTTTTGCATGATTTCAATCACACAGAAAAATATGCTAATGTAGCAAGCGCACACTCACACACGCACGCACACACACACACACACTCACACACACACACACACACACACACACACACACACACACACACACACACACACACACACACACACACACAAACACTCATGTGTCTAAATACACACACACATATATATATATATATATAATATACACACATATATACATACATATACATATATGTACATATACATACAAACATATATATTTCTATATATAAATATTTCAATATATATATATTTCAATATTTCATAGAGATAAATGTAGACAGTGTGTTGAGGCCCAGATGGCTCAGTCACAATGGCGGTGCAAGGCAGCCTTTGATGGGTGTGAGTGATTGATTTCAGGCTTGACTGGGTCTGATAGAGTCACCTCAGGAGGCGCCTGGCAACCACAGGCCCTCGTCAGAGCCTTTCGGCAAGAAACAAGATGGAGCTCAAATTCACAGGATGCCCAGCAGCTTCACGCGCGTCCCCATAGAGGTCCAATACATTTTGGGTACTTAAAACCACTGGAATTGGATAGATTTTGTCACTGGGCTCAACTTTCAATGGCAGAGCGGGTTACAGTAGAGTAATGGGTCATTTAGAGTGTCACAGCATGTCACTCACATCACAAAATATGCCTATTTTCATTTTTCAACTTCTTCCCCTCTTTTTGTAGAGCTACTGTGAAACCTCGATTAACTATCACATCCACAAATGTAGTGCAGTTTGAGCGTTATAAAGTGACAACGCTCCCAATTTATTCCATATCAATACAGCTTTTCCTTTGTGACTTTACGCTCTGTTGAAACACTGTAATTTGCCATGCTTGAAGATATTGAGTGATGGCTTTAATAGAATATGACTGTTATCTTGGGGTGACATTTTCAGCACTGCCACTGTGCGGCAACTGACTCCGCTGAGCTTGCTGGGCAGGAGGGCAACGTGATCACGAGGACATATTTGCCCTGGAGTCATCTCGGTTACCCTCTACGCCGTGACATGATTTGACAATCAATTAACCATTCCCATGCTAAACAAAGCTCGAAAAGCAATCGGACCATAATGTCAACAGTCTCTGTTGTAAGGCATAGCAGAATCATTGTTTTTAATAAAAAATAATATACATGTATAAACTGTTCCTATAAAGCACTGGCAATGGCTCCGATGTTCTATTTTTCACTGCATTAATTTCCTTTAGTATGAATGCATTTCTTTGCAAATAAAAATATAAAGAAATGCAACCCCTGATTTTATTTCATTCATCACAGTATGGACATATGTGCACTGAAATATTCAAAAGCTCCAATGAATGCAGGGAGGTCTGACATTCATAAGAGGTAATGTGCTTTAAAAAATGATAATGGCCACTAAAAGTGAAAAATCACTTAACATTTGCAATTATGTTTGTATTTCAAATCCCACTGCCTAATTTCTTTAACTAAATAAATCCCACTTTGATTCACCATGGCAATAGCATTACCATGGTAATAATTACTGCTGTGATGACACTGATATCAGGCAGGTACACTTTGCCTAATTTGAATAATTAACATCTTAAGAACCACTGCTCTTTCTCCTTCTCCCTTTTCCCCCCATCATCCTCCATTTATAGTACTAATTGTGAGTTTATTAAAGAAGCAACTGATGAGCCGTATGCATAATTTACCAATTAGCTCTACACATTTGTGAAATTGCATTCTCAAATAACATGCGTCACATTTATTTAAGATTAAAGTTTAATGCCCGTTTGTTGCTCCTCATGCCGAAATTAATTTGTCGAAGAATATCCCCCAGCTATTCTAGAGGAGATAAATCATAGTTGGTTTATGATGAAATGCAACAAATAACAGTGTTGAACAGCATCGCAAAAATTGAAATATGACAAACTAGAGAGACAATAAAGACCAGTAAGGAAACATAGGGATAATTTCCTTAAATAAAAAGAATGCAAAGCTGAAACAAATTTCTTTAATGTACATGCAAAGCAAGTAGAACTTGAATTTATCTTTATTATACGCCATGGCCTTCTAGAAGTGTAAAACAACATTCTGAGATGCAGCAGTCTTCTTCCAGCCGAGACCAACTTTGTTAACCCGCATACTTAAGACAAGAACAGAGGAGTATCACTGCTGCTGATGCAGCTCCGGCTCCAAGCAGACATATATCTTACAGGAGACAGAGGGGCGGGCAGGGAGGTGAGCGAGAGGGCAGGGCAGCGCTGCCCGCCTGGGGAGTTTGGCATGTGCCCTCCCCGGGCCTCCCGCAGGCCTAGGGTCAAAGTAAATAAAGGGGCGATGTGGACCGCCTCCAGCAACCCCCTTACCAACCCCCTTTTTTTTTTTTTTCTCGCCCTTCATTCCACAGCCCAGTAACAGGAATCGGCTCCTTTATCCGCTGACCACGCCCTTCTGTAGCAATCCATACCTCCACTGCCACATGCCGCCTTTCCTACATTCTCCAGCTCCATGACCAGACATGAGGCCAAGGCCCCTTCTCCACAGTTTGTAACAGTCTGACAGTGAAACACAGTCAGGGAGCTATGGTATATGAACTCTGGTGGTGCTGCAAACAGTGTTTCTCCATATGTGTAAAATACTTGTGCACGCTCACACACACACTCACACACACACACACACACACACATGCACATACTTTGCCACTGCAGACAGGCATGCATGAGCATTCTCTGTAACATATTGCCACATTTTTTTGGGCACTCTTGGATACATAAATTGAGGGCTTTCAAGTACATCTGACAACTGCGTTTTGCACAAACTCATGTACGCATACACACAAACAGAGGCGCGTGCACAAACTCAACAGTAATGAATTCCAGAGCTGCGTTTCACTGGAAAACGGAAGGAGGATGTATAGAAAGTGATTCAGAATTGAGGCACGAGTGGACAAAAGGGTTTTCCAGTTCTGCCATAGATTTAGAGAGTGAAAAATGCTTTACACATAATAAAAAAACAATAGGTAACCAAAGACCTGCTGAACTCATGGCAGGAAACACAGGATTTGCAGTGTGGCCAGAGCACAAGAGAGCTTAGCAGCTTTATAAATGTCACGTTAAATGTCTATTAGTCTGCAGTTGTTAGAACGATTACCACTCTCACACTGTTCCGTGTAACAAGTCCTATGTACCATCCCACGTAATAAAACACAACAACTCTCCATTCATGCTGGAGGTTTTTCCACCCTCCCCTTTTATGTCTGTTCAGTCCCCTGAATATAATACATTTTAAAATATTCAAAGATGTCAACAAGACACGAGCGGTGTCTGATAAAGGGACAATAAGCCAACAATATTCAAGTTAATGTCAGGGTGCCACAGCCACATGGAGACCTCCCCCTCCTTCCTCATCTTTTCCATCCCTCCATCTCCCCATCCCTTCCGATGAAGGAATTCCCATCCCTCTCTGCAGGTAGCCAGCCAGCCAAAACCAGCCGAACATGTGTTTTCCTCCCATGCACGGGTCAAAGCGAGGTCGTTCATTCATTTCCAGTGATATAGCGGCTCGGCTCTCCCGCTTGCATGCTTATCATGCACCGCGCCCTCGCAACAGATGATGAATTTCGCTCAGCTCGATAGATAGAAGTGAAAGGGATGGAGGAGCAAGAGAAAGATGGAGCAAGAACCCCCCTCTGAAGTCTCCAGACGCCTCTCGTCCCAGTCAGTTTGCAACTCAATCAGTGTGCAATTTTAAGAGGGTAATAGTATGTTAGGCCACTGTTGCTTTTCAGATGTTCTAGACAGGATGGTTTTGAACTTTGACCGCAAAGTTATGAATTTTCTTTAAGAAGTCAGAAGAAGTGAAGAAAAATATTTTCGGGAAAATGTACACAGGATATTCATGTTTCAAAGCAAGTTTGGACTTCAATAACATTGGGGAATCTGGCTTGTAACCACACTATTTACACAAGATTGTTCAGTTCATACTTAACAGCACTCATAATATTGATGCAAGAAGACTAGATGACCTACATACAATATTCTGACACTGATCATAAGATTCTTATTAGCTCACATATCCAGGAAGAGATTCTGTTCCTGGATGGGTTTGGTCTAACTTTATTTTGACACAAAATAAACTGGAGAATTAGAAGCTTTCAAAAACACGCTCTTATCATCGATCGGATCGGCTTTGCTTGGACATACACCCCCGAGGTCTGTCATCATGCCAGAGGCAGATGCTCGGGGGGTGGGGTGGGGGGGGTGTAATACCTGACAAGGAAGACGAAAGATGCTGGAAGGTATTTTGTCCAAGTGGGATTGAAAAGATTTTGGAGGATAGAGGAGTGTTGATGGTTGTGTGTAGTTTGCAAACTGTTTGCTGTTTTTTTTTGTTTTTTGGTAAGCAGTGGGGAGTTGGGGGTGGGGGTCTTTCTTTTTCATCTTACTTGGATATTTAATGTTCTTTGCAATATAGTTAATAATTGCATTAATTACTTTCTTGGCTTTAGGTTTAGAGAATGCCCAACCACTGATTTATGCTAGGATAAAAAAATACATATAATTGTAAAGCCAGTACCAGTGTCATATGTATGTATTTTACTTTGAAATGTTGTGGAGATTATTTACATTATTATTATTATTATTTAAGATTGAAAGCTTTATAACCCTGCAGTGGACCCTGCAATCATTTTTGTCCCTAAAATAGAGCAACAAGTGCCCAAATCACCAAACAGTAATCTGGATTATTTGGCTACTCATGTACAAGTTTAAAGAAATAACTTCCTCTAGTTTAAAGAAAAATCATCACTCAGACATGCAAGCCTCAGCATTGTTCCCTAATTTCAACCAACGGCAGCAAACAAACAGAAAAGCCTCTACATAAAGGGATATAAAATAAACAATAATAATAACACATATCGCAGTCTGTGCTCGATGTTTATCAGGTGTCACGGCGGCCATGACACCGTGCTGAGTAAGATTCTCTACGGGAGGCATCCTCTTGGCCCCGTCGCCAGCATGGGGGCACCGACTGGAGCCCAAAATGAGAGACGAGAGATTAAGGAGGCAAGGATTTCTGTCTGTGCATCCTCCCCCTGTCACAAAACACAACAAACCTCTCCGTGCGCCACAACCACCCCCCCACCCCACCCCACAACGTACACACAGACCCTACTCCCATTTTTTCTTATTACAGTAAGCACGAAGGGAATAAAAGGAAAAAATAGTACTTACTAATGGACTAAAAATGTCCCCAACTCCCTTCCCTTCTCTCCCCAACAGCCAGAAAATCCTCTTTTCAAATCTGTTCAGTCCCACTATTGAGGACTGCATTTAGTCAATCATACGGTGCCCTATAAGGAATGTATTTCAGGACATCTTGTGAGACTAGGTGAAATGTGAGTTAATGGTCGGTGGTAGAGTGAAGAAGCCAGGCGGAGTAGGTAGTTAAAGAGCAGAACAGTGCCTTTGGGGTACTCAGTGCATCTGGACTCACACTGGGAAAAGTGTATTTATCAACTTAATAGCAGGTGTCTGATTGAACATGACTATGATTACAGTAAGTTGTTCCTTTTTTGGCTCCACTCCTCCTCCTACTCCTCTTCTTCCTCATCATAACCCCCCCCCCACCCTCCCTTGTTGCTCCCTCCTGTTTTGCAGCCCGCCATATTACCTCCAGTTCAAGGCAAGGACAATGGGTTTTCGTATTGTCAACACAAACTGATTTAATTATTTCATAACAACTTGATATATTAAAAGGCACTTTATGAGGCCTGTCAAAAAGTTGTGTGTGCAGCAGTTTTTTCTGGATTTCCTCGCCGCCGCTGTCTTTTATGTGTCTAATCATCTTCGTGCAATGCGCTTCATCGACTACCAACATATCTGACACTTGTAGTAACGCGAGTACGCAGAAGAAGTCTGGATTACCAGAGGCTGGAATGATATGAGAGAGAGAAAAAAAAAGAGTGAATAAATAAGAAGAGGAATCTGACTTGTGGAAGACGGGAAGTGGGAGCCATTTAGCTGAATAAGGCAGTGAAGGCCCTTCAGGTGTCTCCTGCTCCACTGCTGTGTAAATGAGCTCCAATTAAGCAAGCTGCCCCTGGCTCAGGGTCTCCCCGCAGCCCTCCCCAGCCTCCTCAGCCTCCTCCAGCCCCTAAGCCTCCCCCCAGCCCCTCGCTGCTCGCCGTAAGGCCCAACCCACCCCATGGCTCCTGCAGCTGCTCGCTCACTCCCACTCTGTTTTTCACTCACACTGCGTGACCCAAAGGCCTGCTTAACTTGTGTGTGTGTGTGTGTGTGTGTGTGTGTGTGTGTGTGTGTGTGTTTGTGTGTGTGTTTGTGTGTGTATGTGTGTGTGTGTGTTTGTTAGCCCCGCAGCATTTTAGCTTATTGTCAACTGTCGATAAGTGACAGCATGTTGAAACGCAGCTTCCCAGTGTCTGCTTGATTTGTGTATATTTCAGTAATTGCTCAGAAACTTGAAACTTATTCTTTCTGTACAACTCCCTGTTGTTGTTGTTGTTGTTTTTGTTGTTGTTGGTTTTTTCTGTAGTTTTCTGTCTCTATGTTCCCAAACTGCACCTTCTCTGAACACTGACCAAACACAACATTAACAGTTTGCAAACATTGTCTGATTCCTTGGATGGCCTTTGCCACGCACCAAGTGGGGTCTTAGAACAGCGGGTGATTTGGCCAATTAGATGAGGCGGTGATTTAGGTGGCCAGATCGGGAGTGTCGCCGCTGGCTGCAGGCCAGGACACCGGGGTTACCACCCCTGAACCCCGAGAAGCCATTCCACAAGTTCCCAAACCGCAGTGAGGGATGAAGAGGGAATGAACATTTGATGGCAAGTACTACGTTCATTTATCTGAAATGTACATTTATTTAAAATAAATAAATAAAGGAAACTGACAGTTAAAAAGAATAAAATTTTATAATAATTAAAAAACACTTTTAGCACAGCTAAAACTACGCTAATGTAAAAACAGACAACCTGTCAATGGTCGCATTTTATAAAGTAAAAACAGCTGATGTTTGGCAATGCGACAAAAGAAATGATGCCAACAAATTAACTAAATCTACAAATTTTGTTAAAAACATTGATCCGGTCAGCAAACCAAATCATCAGTTGATTGTTTCATTTCTAATTAAACGGAATTTGATAGAAATAAAAGAGGAAAAAAAAAAAGACTTTTACCTCAACAATTTACACTTGTTTTTTTTTGTAGTGATGAAAATTTCCATTCTATGACATACATATATTCACACGTATTTACATATTTTGAAAACGCTTTTAAACATGTTTTAGATACTATATTCATATATTAATAATGGAGGCTTTAGAGCCACCAGATCGTGAAGGCTGGCGTGTTACCGGTTTCTCCCCACCTCCTACTGTACGAGGAAAGCACAATTACCTGTTCACGTCTGGGCACACAGGACCTGTCAGCAGCTCCTCGTGCATAATACATACCTGACATTCTACCAACGTTACCTGCCACATGTAACCAGTCTCACTGTAAAAGGTGTGTGTCTGCTTCCCCACTACTCCAAATGCTAGAGACCGAAAATTAATGACTGTGATTAAGATACTTTAAAACCGGCAAATGGTATATTTAAATATTAAGTCACATGTAATTAAGCACAGAGAAATACTCACTCCAGTTGTTAGGGCAATTATAACAATTTCCATCAAGGGATTTCGCAGCTTGACTTTTGTTCTGAGCAATAGTGATTAACTTTATGGTTAATTGAAGTCATTTTCCAAGACTTGGGATCTTTGTTTTCCTCCTGGCCTTATGAAAAAAAAAAAAATCAAACTGGACAGAGCAGAAACAGCGTGCGTGGTATAGAGTCTTAAAGACAGATTTTTCCCTCTCTTTTTCCTTCCTGTGAGCATATTTAACTCTATGTGTGTGTGTATCTGTGTGTTGGGGGGGGGGGTCTGAAAAGGTCATTTTCCCTTGTGAGAGAGGTGAGTCAGTGGACAGTAGGAGAAGCCACACGGGGGAAACACCATTTCCTGACACAATTCTGGAAAAAAACGGACTCGTAATGTGAAGTCTGTCCCGCTGGCTGATAACAGACCCTAAATGATGTGTCGATTCTTAAACTATCATCAGACAGTCCCATTAAAACAATCAGCAATTAAGTCATTAGTTGTGGTGGTAGGTGGGAATTGTGGTGTAATGGTTCCAGTAACTCCAATCACAAAATGTGTTTGCTTGCTGTCATTCTGACCTTCTCCAGAATGAATCCAACGGCCAGAATAAACCTCAGTGACCGCAGATGCATAAACTTTCTTAGACACACTTATATTTCATATATTTAAGTTATGCCCAATTGTTTGATGTTTCAATTTTATGTTTGTTAAGACAGACACAAAAGTTACTTAGTGAAGAAATTGTCCTGATGATTAATTTAAAATGTGCTTTTTTTTACTTCAAAGATGCTATAATGTGACTTGAGGCGGTCTTCAACAGTGGCCTCCACCATCTTTCACCCAATGAACACGTCTGCAGGGTTTGCAGAAATATGGATTATTTAATCTCATAAAAACTAATTTATTTGCAGTAAGATTGTGTCATTCATAATCAGGGTGTTTAAAATGCTCTGCTAAAGCTTGAAATGAATAGGATCAAATCAGCACATGTTCTTCTTATTTCAGGATGCACTGAGAAGAAAATCTAACTTTTTTACTTCTTTTTCTTGTCAAAAGTTACCCGATTATTTACACGGCATTCATAACTACTCATGATGATTAGGTTATAATGGTTCTGTGGTTGAGTAAATCCTATAATGTGAAGTATATGGCTGAGATTGTCAGTCAAACTGACAAACTTCGATTAAATTTCATGCCTGTTTATGCGATAAGTTCTCCTTTATTGTTTGTCATTTGCTAAAATTAACATTTCATTACTGTAAATCTGTTTACGCGATGATTCGATGATGTGCCTTGATATCAGCTAATTGCCGTCGCACAGACAGCGTGCCGTCGAATGCTGGGCCCCTCTGTTAAGATGTTCAAATCAAGACATAATTGTCCTCCAGCTTTCATGCCAGACAGACAGTACATTTCCAAATCTATTTTACTGTAAGTAAAACGCCTGCATACTGTCATGAGTGACATGGGTTACTTCTCCGGCGCGCCGTGACCCGTTTTAAAGATCAACGCCAGCCCATGATCATGCACCCAGCGGTTGTCCTCCCTCTGAATGTTATTACAGAGGGAACCAAGGTCAGATTGCAGAGATGATGATACATGGGAAGCACTTTTGAAATAAGAAAGTCTTTTTTTTTTGTGACTTCGTCGCATATTGACCTTGGCATTTCTGACAATAGCATCCATCACACATGAAACCTTTCCAACAGGCAAGGCTGGTCTGTTGAGCAGCCAAGTGAATCAGATTAAGGAATAACACCAGTAGATGGATGCCTGACGTCAAACAGCCGAGGGATCAACCTCCCCCGTTTCTCATGCATTCCACTTCCTCTGCACACCCCCCGTGCTGCCTGCTTGGCTTATGTTTCTCCAGTTTTGACACAAATGATTAACGGCTACGGGATCACTGTGTTTTTTGATCGATACTGCAGCATCGCAGCTGTAATTATTTCACTGGAGCATCGAGAGGTTGTCGATCGAATCATCTTCCAAGCACGGTCCATCAGTTTGAAGTAGAAGTTCTGTGAGTTTTAAAGCCATCACTAAAGTAGAATTTAACCACTGCCTCAATACTTTATGTCTGTGTTTAGTTAAACATTATTTTATTACGATTTGCTATAGAATAAAACGTCTGCCTGGTCATAAAGTGAAACTTGGTACCTTTATGAGCTTCCCGGCTCATCAGTTTTAGTTCAGTTTATTAATACAAAGTAAGCAGAGACGTAGATTTGATAGCAATCAGACTGCAGGAGAGGAAAAATGCCTTAAAGGCTTATTTAGAGTCCTCCACTTAATTAAGAACACAACACTACTCATCAGAAAAAAAACCCCAACAATACACAGCATAAAAATAAACACACATGTGACATTAACAGCAGTAAAATAAAGAAAGAAGTCCCTGCAGGATGTTCCCTGTAGCACAAAGGAAATACCCATTTGAAGCATAAACCGCATTTTCAAATGTCTTGAGTCTGGTTTCCATATTCCTGAAACATTAACGGTTGCACTTATTGCAAAAATAAATACATATATATATATATAAAAAAAACAACAACTACACAAAGAAAGAAGTCATTACTCAGGCTGCGCTTGGGGTTTGCATGCAGACAGAATTTGATCTCAGTTGTGTGTTCTGTGAGACATTATAATCTCCAACTGCATAAGAGCAACGGCAAAAGTGGACTTTATTGTTTTGCTTTAATTAGAAACACCGTCTGTTGGTTTTATTCTGGAAGAGGATGCAATTTTAATTGGAATTTGCAAAAGATTACCTAAATATTGACAATATTGACTGTTAAGAATTTTGCGCTTAGTAACGGAGGAAACGTTCACTCCTCTGCTTAAAGACGCATTTCTCAAACATTTTTATTGATTGGAAGGAAACACGTTCAATAATCCTCGAGTTTCACAGACAAATGTAGACTGCAGCTTCGCCAGAGCTTTTGCACAGGGTGCCAGCATGGAAAAAGACATTAACACAGTGTGTGTGTGTGTGTGTGTGTGTGTGTGTGTGTGTGTGTGTGTGTGTGTGTGTGTGTGTGTGTGTGTGTTTCAGAGAAGGGCTGAACTGAAGTACTCAGCTGGGAGCATCCAGTCAGTGACCCTTGTCTTTCCAACAGCGTGGAGAGAAGTCTTCGGTGTACGTGTATGAGTGTGCGTGTGAGTGTGTGTGTGTGTGTGTGTGTTTGTGTGTTTGTGCATGCTTGTCAGAGAAAAAGAGAGTGTGTGTGTGTTTACAGAACAGAAATAAAGACAAAGACAGAATGAAATAGGAAAAAAAATTAAAAAACAAAACAGAGGAGCATTGTGAGGCGCTGAGGCTCCTCTGGGCCGACCCGAGCGCGTCGTACCCATGCTGAGGCTCACGTACCACGGCCCGAGGAGAAGTTCTGAACTGTGCCGACCTTTGCGCTTTTGCACTGGCACAGACTCACACCGGGTAAGGTGGTCGCCTCGCTGTAACCATCTGGTGGAGCTGCGTTCAACGCAGTTCCTCAACAGCGGAAGAGACTAGCAGACTGACCTGTTTGTTAGGAGCTTTGTTTGAGCGAAGACATAGAAAATCATTAATCATCATCAGTTCAAAAGGTGAAATGATAACACAACCTAAGTTGATAGGCAGACATAAATTATAGTAAGTTGTGTAAATGTTCACTGAATTGAAAATAAACTTTTTTTTTTTCACTCTTGAACTGTTATTTTTAAATGTCATATTTTCAGATGCAAGCCGCTGCATAAAGGTAATGATTTCTTTTTTTATTAAAATAAAATCCCAACGGATTCTTCAAATGAATAATGTGGACATCATTTAGACCCTGAACGAAAAGAAAAACTTACATTTGTTAATATTGAGTGCTATAAAATCATCCATCGATGCCACAAAGGGAGCGACTTACTATTCAGAACTGAAAAAAAGTTTTTGGACCGCAAACATTTGTCTGAAATCTAGGAGGAAACTCAAAATAAACATATTATTTGTGCAACAATTTCTTCCCCTCCTCTGCTGTCACAGCCAAAATTTGAAAATAAAAACATCCCCTATTTTTCATTTTATCAGTCTCAGCGTGGTGGTGCTTTCCATAATCAAGTTTTACAGTGTGCCGGCAGGACACCGTGTCCACGGGGACCCTCTGGAGAAAGAGGTGAGTACCAGGTGCTGCGAACCCTCTCATGCTATTACCACCACACTGTCATGGCTGTCCCATTTCTACCTTGCATACACCCTCCCCCCAAAACCTGCCAGACAACGGGATGGCACCACAACAGCTGCATGTTCTGCAAGCTTTATCCATTTACTGGACGTTTCATAGTTTTCATGTTTGTTTTTTTCACTCCCTTCCTTTAGTTTTTTTTAATTTAATTTAAATTTTTTTTTTTTTAACAGAGACCACATTACTGGACGGAGGACTCATTTTGTGTTGGCAACTTGCAAGCATAGAGCACCAAAAAAACAAACAACTAAAATGGAGAGGGTGATTGTATTTTTCTTTTTTTGGGGGGGGGAAGGGAAAGGAAAGGCAGCAGTGTGGGGTTGCATTGCCCCGAACCTTCTTTAGTCAAACGTAGACTTTGAGCACCCTCTATCCATCACAGATCAAAATGCAGGCCCGCTCCAGACTCTCCCTTTGCTGCATCTGTATTTGTCTGATTTTATCATCACCAGAATTTTAACAGAAACCTCGAGAGAAGACGGTTGCTTGATGCTCCATCGACCAACCACCATCAGCAGTAACCCCATGTTATACAGACCCCTCAAAGGGCTGCCCCCAAGGAGGCTGGTGATGGAGGGGGGGGGGGATTCAAGGCCTCAGAATTTCTCCATCTTCCCTTGAACCGCATCCGCACACCCTCTGCAGGAGGTGGATGAGGACAGCTTTGAAAAATAGCACCTTTGTGATCTCCAGAATTTTGGGGATGGATTGTGGTCTGCAGATGGCTCCGGATGCGCTCCTCGGGATGGATGGGAGAAAGACGGGGAGAATGAGAGGAAGAGGAGTCTAAGCTGTTTGCACCTGAGAAGGAAAATGTATTAGAAATCTGAGTGTGAAATTTCTAATCTAAAACCGTTTCCAGTGCACAATCGCATTGCCGAACTGGCACACCAAAAACACAAAAAGATGCTCGACAGGAAGTATCACATTATTGTCTCGTCCGACATCGTCCTGATGGTGAAAGCAGGCTGCAATTAAGTTATATGACGAGCCTCATCCTTCTGAAAGCTCACACATGTCCTACATGTGGCCAACTAATGGGCTTCAGCGCAAAACTAAGAAGCAGACATCGGACCTAGAAACCAAAGCGTTTTGCAAAGGGAGGAATAAATTATTACAGGCCCAGAAATGGTGACAGCACCTTTCCCTCGGACTGGTGGAGAAAAAAAACAGCGCCTTGAACTTCTCACCCCGGGTTCTGAAATCATTTTTAGCTGCAGTTGACGGTCAGTAAGCGGTGCTCGACGGCGAGCTCGCAGTGACACTTTCTATCCACTCAGCAGGCTCCTCCAGCGATCCGGCCCGTCTGCAGAGGTGATCTGTTGTGGTTGGCTCTCCTTATGGAACACAGAAGGCTCAATCCGTTTTCTCACCTCATTTGCATCCTTCTTGTTTCGGTAGCTAGCATCAAATAAAGGTCAAATAACTCAAAGGCAAATGTCACAGTATGAACGCTCTTTTTAGTGAGCCGCTAAGGGCCAATCATTAACATCAGTGACAAAAAAAACGGTGGAATTTAATCAAATAACATTGACGTACTATAATCTGGACACGTCACTTCTTTATTCTGTCTGTACTGGAAGGATTTTTAACCATAAAATCTAACGTGATGATTGTGTTACAGTATTCATTTGACTATTCACCCCGCAAAGTCAGCATGATTGCCAGTCTGGGGGGGCTCGGAGCACAAGACAGTGCCTCATGAAGGCTTGTGTTGCCTCCAAACAGCTGTGGTGCCTCTTTTGTGTTATTTGGAGGGCCTGTTGCCCCGGCTCTATTCAGGGCTTTCACACCAGCCTCACTCACTTCTCACTCCCTGGGTTCCTCCTCGCAGATCATAAATTAAGCAGAGGGAGGGGAGGCTTGAGATCAGAGAAAAAAGATCAGTCAGGGCCTCATTTAAGTTCAGTTTTATCACACATTATGCGATATCTTCGCTCCCGAAGAGTCCGAGTTTCAGGAGAGTAAGAAGAAAACCTGCAGCTCGGAGGATAATTCTCTGATTTTAAGGGAAGGACGTGGATTTGTGAGTTGAGACGGAGCATTTTGGGGTCTAAAACCACTTTGGGCCACAGTGATGTTGACACTATATGTTATTTTAATGAGTGTTGCAGTGTAGTGGTTAATGCGGCCACAGCTCATGGCTCAGAGGTGTTGCAAAGCTGTGTGTGTGTGTGTGTGTGGAGACAGACAGAGAAATGGTGGGGGATGGGATGGAGGAGTCAAAATATGGTTATGGTGACACTGGGATAACTCATAGCGCCTCTCAAAACAAAGACTACTTGAGTTGAATGAAGCCAGCAGCGACTTACTTTATGTCTAGAGAGAAAAAAAAAAGCGAAAAGCTTTTGATGCCACAGTCTTTTATTCCCCTTCTTCCGTTCAGATGGACTTCATTCTTACTTTCCCCATTTCGAATTAAAAAAAGAAAAAAAGGAAGAAGAAAAAAAATTTACACGACCGTATTGTATTCTGTAAGGTCACCATCCTCAAGCCCAGCGGCACATACTGTGACAATGACTTAAAGATATGAATACAGGATATATCTCTCAGCTCAGTGGCCTGTATGGCGGTGCCATTATGCCTTTTGTGGTAAAAGAAAGATGTGGAATTATGAAATATCATGCGACACATGTGGGATCTATTCAGCAGTATCGCAAAACTCCCATTGGAAAAAAAAAAACCCCGGTTAAATGGCTGTGCGTGAGGCTGTGTACGGAACCATATGGACTCCTCCACATCTCCTCATTTCATACATGTTCCTTTGACATCAATAATGCCTCGGTATCCAGTGGCGTTTGGAACGCGTCCAAAACAATTATAAAGTTGCCGTGGAAACTGAGGACCTGTGCCAGGGTGAGGCATACTGTCTCCGCTCAGATAACGCCGTGGAAAGTCACGGCAAACAAAGCACTTGACAGGGGTGCAGAAATGGGAGTGATAAAAAAAAAAAAAAAAAAAGAAGAAGAAGGGAGGGAGGGAGGTGAGGGATGGGTAGAGGTGAAGACACAGAGACGGAATAACTAAACCGGTGAATGCGGCTAATGTCACAGATGATTGAAAACATGACAAATAGATTTGCGTGTGTGTGTGTGTGTGTGTGTTTGTGTGTGACGTGGACATCTGTGAGAACAAAAAGTCAGATTAAAGATGAGTATCAACCTGATGTTGAGGTCCAGTTAAGGATTATTAAGCCCAGGCAGCTCCGGGTACAGTAACCGCGTGTGTGTGTGTGTTTTTGTGCGCGCATGAAACATTATCATGGCAAACTAACACACAACCTCGGTGACACATGCAATTTCGCGTGGGGAACATTGGGACTGGTGTAATGTATTGTAACCTTATGCTAACCTAATGAACAAGAGGATGAAAGCGGTGTAATGGAGGCGTTTTTACATTCATCTTTAGGCTCCTCATTATGCGCTGAATATGACAACCTCGTTAGGAGTGCACGAAAGATTACCCATGCGGGTAAAGAGCACCACCTTCACGAACAAAAAAAAAAGAAAAAAAAAAAAAAAAAAAAAGAACACAAACAGACAAAACAGGTAGGAATGTAGGGAGAAGAGACTGTACAATTGTCTCTCTCTCTTTTTTCCCCCCTTCTATTTTACGCACGCACACACGCACGCACAAACCCCCGGTGGGAGTAACTGTGCTCTTGGAGTCAGAAAGACAGTCTGACTGGCTTTCAAAGACCCCTGACTGTCCAGTCTGTTTATTCAGATGGGAGCACAGAACGCAGCCATTTCAAAGTCATTGCAGCACTTTGTTTTGATCTCACTGATGAAGAACATAAGTTTCAGTGTTCCGGTCGAGCAGTTGGGGTGATAAAGAGGGCCCCTGTTGCTACCAACAGTTCAGCTTTACTTCACTTGTGATGTAGTGTTTTTCAAAGCTTAATAAAATAGCAGAAAAAGATATTAATATACACCAATTACAAGAAAAAAAAAATCAGCAATTATTGATGCATTATTTAATGCGTTTGCTTGTTTATAGAGGAGAAAACACACCACTTAACAGCGCACGCAGTATTTTCTAGGCTATGTCAGGTCACCATAGGCAATTACCGTAAGATGAATCAATTAAAACATGTTTTTAGTTGTCTGCACCTGAAGTGTCAGCAGATCTGTGAGAGAGTCATCATTTGTTCTCATTAGGGTTTCTTGGAGAAATCAGTAGCGCTTGAAGAAATCAGGTAATTTGTATTCGCAAATAAGGATATACCCCGACCTAACGCCGTCATGTCATTTGTAACGGAGTAGTCAATGTTTTTGTGTGCGAACTGTGCGCAGGGCAGTGTGTGTGTGTGTGTGTGTGTGTGTGTGTGTGTGTGTGTGTGTGTATGTGTGTGTCAATGTGACCATTTTGTTTTGCAATGAAAAGGCAATTTGTGCATTAGTCTTAGTAATGGCTATGGAGTTGAGCATCGCCAGCCCAACACTGCCCTCTAGAGGAAAGACAGCGGAATGACGCGCACATGAAGTTCAAGTGCATATCAACTGTGTGGAATGTAGTTCCAGTGGGTCAGTTTCATGAAGCAGGGTTAACAAACCCTGAGTAAAACCAAGTTCTGTTTAAAAATGAAATCTATTTAAAATTTTCTAATGTATATAAATAAAAAAGTAAAATGGCATATGCACATTACAAACAGTTGACAAGAATATTCATACCATTACGTATACCTATATTATATAAGAACTGAAATCAAGAGGTGAAATCTAGCCATTTTGCATGGTTTTCTTGATAATAGCCAAAACTGCTTTAGTTTTTACATCAATAGCTGTGGCATTGTACTGCTTGTAACTGCTTTTAGGCATTCAAAGTCTGTTAGTTACATGATACACACAGGAGTTCTTATTTGATAAAAAGAAAAAGAAATTAACAAGAAATTGAAGAAATTGAAGAAAACAAGGTGGTCTAATATTTTATGTTACTGACAGTTCCTTTTACATTGATTAACATTCTGGTGAAAAACAGCGACATTTAGCCTCCACTGAAGTATTGAGACTTTCTCATGCTTTTTTAACAGCAAGGCTGGACAGTAGCAGAAGGATCCCTGTTCATTGACTGCCAAGTGACAAAGATGTTCAATAAACACCAGGGGTTCATTCGGTGGAATTCATATGTAATTGTATGTTTCAATGTCCGCCTCATGTATTCTCAGCTATCTGTTAAAGAACGTTATAGAATTCGCTTTTAAAAAAAAATACAGAAAACAGATAAAGAAATGGTATACTTGGACCTCCAGATTTGGAGTGCATATCTGGAAATAGATATACTGGAGCACAAATTAGAGGTGGGTGATGGTGAATCATGTTAACTGTGACAATCTTGACTTTTGGAATGATACAAAAACAAACTTTGTATTTATAAGAAATAAAGATGACCAAATTAAATGTCTATTGTGACTTTATTGTGACCCTCGCAGGAATCATTCTGAGGTGACGTAAGCACTGGAATCAGCACTGGAAACTGGAGCTATGGTCATCTCCACTTGGATTCTTATCCTGCAGTGAAACCCAGTTGAAGTTCTCTTAAGGGTTCAGCAGCCTCGGTTGCCTGGGTAATCTGTGTCCTCCAGATAAAAGCTATCAAAGTTTCCTCTGATGTATATTGGATTTATTAGAGTGACAAGTGAATTATTGTGAAAATATTTTCTTTACTGACCATGGCAAGGTCTGCTCCTCAGGTAAGACTCAGCACATATCTGTGAGTCATGAAGCAACCCCAGAAATGTAGTCTGCAGCATCAATCACACGTGATTTGGACAGGTGTTAGTTCATCTATGACGTAGTCTCTAACATGTTGAAACAGTAGTCACTTTACATGTACCTGCACATTTATGATGTGAATAGACTTCCTATTCACATCATTAGCCTCATTATGTGAGGGGCCTTTGATTGGAATGTGGGTTCAATCTTTGCAGCCATTCACATTGGGAAATTCTAAAGAATTTAAAGTTACTAATACAATTCTGAGGTTGCAGCACAATGCCATTAAGAAAACATAATTTCAAATTCATTTTTCAGATGTCTGCATCATTCACCTGTAATCCTGTGGAACTCCTTAATGACTGACGGGTTTATGCTCAGGAAAATTGACCAAATTGTCAAAGCTGTTTCAAATAGAACCACACTGAGCATCACCCACGTTGTATAGAGAACTAAATTTGAAAATAAAAAACTAAAAACTAAACGTAGCGCTACACAAAATACCTGATGGGATGTGAAAACGTGACTGTGATTCGTTATACTGCCGATGTGAGGATAGATTAGGTTGTGAAAGGGCAGAATCAGAGGAAACCCTGGGTTTGTGGAATAAAACCTGCTCCCGACCAGGTTAGCTTCAAAGTCTGTTACTATGGTAACAATCTCAGAGGTTCAGTTTACCTTGCTTCATGAAACAGGTCAAGGTTACTCCTCTGACTTTGGGTTAAGTTGCCTCCAATTGCGAAACCAGAAACCCTGGTTTTCACCTGATTTCAGGGTTAACATAGCCAGGATTACCACTAAACCTGCTTTGTGAAACAGGCCCACTATGTAGTGAAATTATTATTATTATTATTACTTTGGGTTACATTGAATCTTTTCTGAGATTTTACATTTCCTACATATTTTATGCGTTATCAGTTCACATTTAATAAATCTTCTAACGCAGGGAAGCGTTGACAAATTGTATTAATAAATTCATGTTTGATCCGTGACAGTAAACACATCACCAAAATCCCACAGGTGACTTCAACTGTTTTTGTCGTTATCTTAACTTCTCCTACCATTGCGTTTATGTAGTACAATCTGATCAGATTACCTTTTAAAAATTGCCATCATTTTTTTATGACCTACAATATAGTTGATTATTTTCTGGAAGTCCTCTGGATATTTGCTAATGAAAGTGTACAGGAGAATGCACTATGAATGAACGATGAATGACGTTTATATGGAGAATACATAGACAATTTTTCCAAGGAAATCACACAAACAAAAACTCCAGCGTATGAAACCTAATTCACAAAAATACAAACTTTATTCTGTAAAAAAATAATTTTTAAAAATATATCACCGACGAATCTTCTGAAACACACAAAACTATCCTGCAAGCGTGCGTCCATTGAACATAAATTCTCGCCAAAAGTAAATACTAATTTGCGAAATGACAGTCCGGTAAATTCAATTCTATTCAATTCTATTCTATTCTATTCTATTCTATTCTATTCTATTCTATTCTATTTCATTCTATTCTAGACCCTCGTCTTGTCATTGGCGCATGGAAATGACGTTGACCAATGAAATTATAGGTTTATTCCATTGTGTTGGTTTCAGAGTGGCCTGTTTTTCTTTTAAGCAGCAAGTGAAATACAGGTAAGTAATCGCGATTACAATAAAATATCCATTTATTCAAGGGCCAGTGTTAAATTTTCGGTATATTAATCGCGCGTTGACAAATGGTCACGTTTAAAAAGTCGCTAATTCCTCTGAATGAAAAAGTAGGCGCATCTAACCTCAGCGCGCTCCTGTCCGTCGGACAGGACATTTATCGATGAGGGGATTTAACTCTTCACACCTTCACAGAGACGTGTGCTGATGTGACCTACATTTCGTAGACGGGTGGTGTTGTTTACTGGCCTATTGCGTGAACGGATTTCTCAGGGAGGTGCGTTCCCGTTAGAATCCCGTCACTTCCAGACATAACCGAGATTATCTGTGACGCCCACCCTGTCAGGTCTGCGTCAGCCCCCCCCCCCCCCCTCCCCACACACACACACACACTCCCCCAAGGCTGTGAGCCTGGGCGTGGGACCGAACACGATGGTGGAGCTCCTGGAGGTTCTGTTCATTTGAAAAGGCGGAGAAACATAAGAACCGCTGATCTCCTGCAGCCATCTGTCTCCATCTGTGTATGAGTGACACGCAGATGAACACAAGGTGGCGCTGTGGCCTGAAACGCCTCGTCTGTTGACAGGTCTCTCCCGCCAGGCTGGCAGGATGAATATGTACGCCGTGTCCAGTATACCAGGCTGTCCGCCAGGGTTAGAGTACCTGACTCAGGTAAGAGTCCGCTTACGTTAGTTGTTCTTTCACTTCAACTGTAACAACAAGAATAACAACAATAGTAATAGTAGTAAATAGTGATAATATTATTTTAAAATGCACCACTGTGTGTTTATTATAAGGTTGTTTTTTTGTATTTTGTTTCATATGAGGATTAAAAATGGTATTTTAGTTCCTTATTCATTTTATCTTCATGTTGATTAGTGAAAGTTCAATTCAGAAATCTACTACTTCATTTTTTTAAAGTAGTGTATCTCTAAAGAATGGCATTTTGTGAGTAATGTATGACAGAAACATGGATAATTATTTCACTGATGACACAAATGATGTATCAAAAGAGCGTCGACCAGTATTAATAATCCTCCTCCTGATGGATCAGCAGGACCTCTGGCTTAGTCTTTGTAAAGATTCTACTTAAATGAAACTTATCTTATCTTATCTGTTCAGTGTGGCTGATAAATGTTAGTTCAAGTCAGTCCAGTCCTCCAGAAAGTTTGTTTGTTTGCTCATGAAGAGAAGGAATAAACAAGTCTCACTTTTCCTTACTATAAATATTCATTTGCGTCACTATTCTTAGGATACTGACCAGCTGGTCAAGCAGTAAACTGAAGCTCCTTTTCTAAAAATATACTGTACCTTTAAATGACAGAAATGTGTACTTGTCGTCTGGTTTTCCAGGTGGATCAGCTGCTCATCAAACAGAAAATTGAGGTTGTTGAAGGTAAAGAAAAGAAACACACACAGATTTATAGCAATATTTATGTGTGCTTTAAACCTTGATTTGAAAAAAGGTATTTAAAATATCAATAAAACAAAAAAAATCTACAATTTTTCAACCCTTTTTATTCACAGATTCTGACCTGAAAAAAGTTGGTAGTCAACTTTAATGTTTGATTTCATCTTGATCCTTCTTAATGTATTATAAATTTGATGTCATCAACTCATTTCAGTCAGGCATGGACAGTTTGTATACTAGCAATCCCTTCCTGTTTCATTTCCAGCATCCCACCGTTTTTTTGGCATCAGCGTTTAGGTGCATGTGGAACATTTAGCCGGCTCTGTTTAGCTTCAACATCTTCACACGTGTCTTTTTTTTCCGTGCAGCTCTTATTGGCTTCGAAAGCAATAACAAATACGAAGTCCGTAACGTCATGGGTCAGAATATTTACTACGCCGTGGAGGAGAATGACTGTCTGAACAGACAGTGCTGCGGTCCCATGCGCCCCTTCACCATCCACGTCCTCGATAACTACGGACAGGAAGTCATCACCGTCACCAGGCCGCTCAAATGCATGTCCTGCTTCTTCCCTTGTTGTCTGCAAGAGGTGAGCGGAACATAACTTTTTCGACGTTCGTAAAATTACAAAGTGACTTTGGTTCAGCTTTTACATGGTCTGTTCTCCCACAATCCCTCACTCAGCTGGAGGTGCAGTCTCCCCCTGGTAACACAGTGGGGTACGTTATACAACAGTGGCATCCGTTCTCCCCTAAATTCATAGTTGCGAACGAACACAACGAGCCTGTGCTGAAGATCCACGGGCCCTTCTGCGGCTGGAGCTGCCTTCCAGATGTTGATTTTGAGGTGAGTTTATGCAAACAGAAAAACCCCAAAAAACAAAACTACATCTTTTTTTTTTTTAAGGGAACCTCCGTGTGGTTCGGAGCAGAAAATATGTTTCCAATCACAGTCGGCTGTAGCTTGGATGGAGACGTTTGCCGCATTCTTGTGTGGCACAGTGTTGCCATCGTTGTACGGCTCAGACGATTTTATTAAACTGAGCTGTGAAGGAGATCTGGGTCAGTGATGCAGACCTTTTACCGGACCCAGAGAGGGGATAACTGAAGCGTGATATTACTGTCCTCAGTCTTCCAGAGCTGCTCTGGAGCCAGTAGGCAGCAGGCAAATGGATGCAATTGGACGGGGTTATGACTTGTTCCATGATCTCTCTCCAATAACTACAGAAGTTAGGGACTGATCTCTATCCCAGTACAACACATGCTAATATTTTCTTTTCCTTATGGCTCTCTCTGCAGGTTCTGACAATGGATGAAACCAGTAAGATCGGGAAAATCAGTAAGCAATGGACAGGACTTCTTCGGGAAGCCTTCACAGATTCGGACAACTTTGGCATCAAGTTCCCCATGGACCTGGATGTGAAAATGAAGGCTACGATGATCGGTGCCTGTTTTCTCATCGTAAGTGAAGTAACACACAATTTTATAGTTTAGTTGTTTGTGAGCTTTCAGAATAGTGACATAATTACTTTACATTAAAGCCCCGTAGTATTCCCGTTTGGGATTCTGTCATAGAAAAAGGAGAGAAACCACTGCCAAGATGTGGTGGCTGCAGATCCAGACTTAGCCTCACATGACCCATCCTTTGTGGGGAACTTTCCTCCTCACTAGCTGTCAAACATTTTGCATAGCAACCACTCGTTTTAAAACTTAGCCCACATTTTGCGGGCAGTGCGACCACTTAAATCACTACAAATATGAAACAGCCTGTCCTTATACTGCAGAGCCACGCTGGTGCTCTAAAATACTCTGATCTCAGCAGGTTTTCAATGTGGCAGCATGTAAGTGCATAGTTTTCACACCTTAGCTGATATGTTTAACTGCAGTTAGAGGCATTCGGTGTGTATAAATTTAATGCTGTTAGTTTTCCATTAACACTTTTTTCTTGTTCTTCCTACACAGGATTTCATGTTTTTTGAAACAACTAACTGAGAGTCAAACAGAACGTCTATGTAGAAGTACAACATTCCAGGATGGACAAGGCCAAGAAACCATAATGATCAGCTTCAGATGCTCTGGTTGAGGGAAAGTTTCAGATATGTTAAAGTTTTTAAAGAAAGTACCGAAAGGTACCTAAATGTTCTAGTTTTGCATGAACAATGAAATAGATTTTATGTATTTATTTATGTATTGCATTGCTGCTCAGGATGTGAAAACACATTATCAGAGTGTGGGTGCGTAGTGCCGTCTTTACATAGGAAATATTTTTAGGAGGGCATTTATCTTCTGTCTAGGTCTAGAAGCTACAGTATTAAAGACAAACGTTAAAGATTACAGGAGAGTTAACATTAATATGCTACGAACAGGAAGGCTAAAACCACGACAGGTGTCCTGTAGTTAGTTTAGGCAGGATTGTTGTCATTATGGATGTTATGCAAAAGGAGTCAGCCAAATAGTACTACAGTTGTATCTTAATCATATAAACAGTGATGGTGTAAATTATACAGATCACTACCTGTAGCTATGTTGTAGTAGTTTATAGTTCTGATAGTCAATATTCTTTAATTCAGTTTGTTTGAAAATATGTCAAAACAGAGCAATGTGTGCGCACTGCTTAATTTGTGTGTTTGTGTGTGTGTGCTATGAGTGTAAACGATCAGTCACGTGTTTCAGTGGCGTAAGAAGTTGGTGTCAAGCCTGGGGAGCTTGTTTCTTTGGAAATACGGGTTGTGGGTTGATATGCAATACCAGTTCTGTCCACAAGAGGGAGTCAGCTTTACATTTAAGAACGATCCTACGCTGCCCAAATCGACAAACTCCCAGGTTTCTGCCTACACCATCAATTTTATTCTAATATTTATGTCTATTGAGAAAGTATATTTTTGCACAAACTCAGGTTGATGCATGCTACTGTATTATTGTGTTGAGTCCTGCTGATTCCAGGCATCACACACCTGCACCAGATAATATATATGGATCAGATTTTATTATGGAAAAGGTATTATACAATAAATCATCACATTATCCATCATTTTCATACATTTTGGTGGGTCAAGTTGAATTTTTAACTGTGGCAGCTCCACAAACATCCAAAATGCAAAAGTTAAAGAAAAGCTGCATTTCTATTAAACGGCAGATGATACTGCCATGGCCCATGCTCTGTTGTAAAATTCATTAGGGCCAAGTATTGTAGCAAAGATATTATCTTTGTGCTCTTTTGTAGCATTGCGGTAAAAAGATTTTCTCAATGGTGTTGCTTGTCATTCTGGTAGGCTGAATAAGAACATATTGAGCCTTTTTGAACAGATATAAACTAAGAGGCTTTTATTTTTGTAGAAAGTGTTGTTGCTGCTAGTCGGAAAAACTCATGTCTCCAGTGTTAAGTTAAAGTTTCTTGCGCCTGCAGTGCTTTCTCCGCCTTTTTAATATATCGACTCTTGTTTGTGGAATTACCTTAAGTGGAATTATCTCTCTCTTTTCGAGCAGCAGTTGATCTAAAGATTAAATACACAATAAAGTATTTAAGTTGGATGTTTAATAAGTATGTTCTGTTTTCATGGCTCAAGTTATTTACAAAGTACAATTTAGGCAAATCTGAATTGCATTCCAGCCATTAGATTAAATTGATCCTTGGCACGTCTTGTTTGGTTGAATTTGTGGCTAGTATAAGATGCTGGTGCTACATCCTGGCTCTATGATTGTGTTTCAAAGCCAAATATTAAAGTTAGAACGTGATGCGAGGGGAATTTAGCTGTTCCATCACATATATTGAAAATAAAGTACTTATTCTTCTACTTTTGCACTAATACTGTGAACTGAGAAAATGTAGTCATGCAATGAATGCAAATAACTCTGTGAAGTTAGCTTAAATTGTGCAAATAATCCTTGGAAACACTTCAATAAAAAATCATTGTGATGTGTTTAATTTGTTTGACATTTTTTCATGAAAGGCTTTTGGGAAATAAACACAAAATACTTTTAAATTTTTTTTAAAAAAATCCATAGCTCTTGCTATCAGGGTCTGCTATCCATTCAGTACAGTTTCTGACCATGAGTGGAGTGGTGGCCAGACCTTGTAAATTGGTCATGCAATTCCAGTGAGCCTTGCTGGTAAAATAAGTTGAAAAGTGCCGTCATTTTAGAGCCTTCAAAGCCTTTTTCTCAAACAGTCTTTATGATATGTAAATGTGTTTTCTTACACTAATTGGATTGACCAGTTATATTGAGCAAAGATGTCCCTGAGTGATATTATGAAAAGTGAAACAAGACCTTTTAATAATCACCCATTTCAAGTAAGCAATTAACCTGAAGCTAACCTTGGATGGAACTGAGAGAACTCACATTTAAAATGGGCTTTGAAGCTTTTTTAAATCACACATTGAAGGAAAGAGTGACTAAGGGTATGTGAGTGTGTGTGTGTGTGTGTGGGGGGGGGGGTGTCAATGAGTGTGGCTGTTTCTGGTGGAAGTGGTACAGTTTTTCACAAATAAATATATATATAAACACCAGCGCAGAAAAAAAAGATTACTGTGGAAAGTTTTCCAACATTTTAAGTGGGGCTGATATCAGACAGCCTTAAGATGTGAACGTCTATGACTCACAGTAAACATCACATTTGCCATAATGATTGATTTTATAATTACCCTGATTGATCCAGAGCTGCTGCATTGAATCTATGCAGCAGCAGCATTATATCTAATAAAACCCTGGTTGGAAAACAGTGTTAACCAAGAAGGGTTAGGGAGGACATGGAATAATATTCTATTTTTATCTATCTATTTATTTATTTATTTTCCCAGTTCACTAATAGAAGCAGCATGGCTCCAGGCAAGACCGTGACAGTCAGTCGGCTGTTCGTGTTTGTCCAGCTTTGAGTTACTATTTTCGGTCATTATTAAGTTTAATTTAGAATTTGTTTTGACTTTTATAATCAAATATGTGTTATATCATAACCCTACACTGCTCTTTGTTTTGTATCAGCAAATGATAGCATGCTAATATGCTAAACTAAGATGACAAATGCAGTAAATATTGTACTTGCAAAACATTATAATATACATATACATGACATTAAACGTGCCATGAGTATTTAGCAAAAGTTTCTTATTTCTTCTCTATTTTTACAGTTTTCTAATATAAAAAAACAGTAAATTAAGCTGCACTTTTAATGTAGAAATGTATCTTGATCCCCAATTTCTACACTGTCTTGTAATGTAGGTACAGCAAACAGGTTTGGTGTTTGGTGGGTACATTTGAACCCCTGTTGACCTCAAACTTCTACTAAGACACTGGAAGCTTTCTCCAAACAAAAGTACAGTATGTAGAAACATCTTTTGTCCGCAAAGATAAGATGAACCGTTGACTCTGTAGGAACTCCTTTTAGTGAGTGAATTGCCCCTGTATGGTTATTCTGTATTATTTTTGTATAAAGAAATTGTCTCATCGTAAAACATGTTTACATAAAATTCTCTTCCATTTGGTTTGAATTAAAACTAAACCAGGCATTAATTGTCTTGTTGACTTCATTGCAGATGAGGTTTGCTGTAGAGAGAGCACAGATATTTCCTCCATTGAGATTTATTTTGTGATAATGCAACACATTGTTTTGCAGCAATTGAAACGTGTCTTCCACACGCACAGTTAATATCGCAAGTGCCAACAACGACACGTTAGCCACCAGCCATGTATTGTCATGCAGTCAGGACACATTCAGGAGATGTTGAGTGAGGTCCCTGTTTGTGTCAAGGAAACTACCTGTATATAAATTCTGTTTCATAAATGGAACAAAAAGCAAACTTCTCTGATTACGTTTGGAGCCCGGCACTAATGTTGAGGTAAACAAAGATTTACTAAAGAAAGCAGATGCTGGAATTTCTGGTATCTTTGCTTTAGTTCTTCTTTGACCAACAAATGGCTAAAGAAACAAATGTCCAAATAAAGCCAGTGAAAAATAGACAACTGAGAGAAAGGGAGCACACACAAACCAGAAAAAGGGGGATGATTGTTTGCCTTCACACACTGGTGTGCTGAGCCATGTGAGTTTGAGGGAATGTAGTAGTGTAACAGTTGAGACAATGTGTGCACGGTTTTACAGTGTGTTTATATACAGTAAACTTTAAAACGTGATAGTTTATAGCTTCTACAGAAGTTTAATTAACTGAAAATTATTTAAATTAATTTGACTCCTCCCACATCATTAAAATTCTAAAAACAAAATGAATATGAAGTTATGATTGTTTAATTCTTCAACACAGAATTTAACTTAGAAGTAAATTCTCAATGTTTTAACATACTGCATCAGGAGTGACTTTAAAGTTAACTGTGATGTCACTAATCATGCTAGTAAGCTGTTAAGTAAAGGCAAATGTTCCACTTTTAGCATTTGAAAGTGCAAACAGTTCACTCAATGATTGAACACGAAATTCAACTCAAGGAAAGGAAAAGAAACCGATTTTTGAATGGGAAGGGACCTTTAAGGCGTTAAGGTGGCACTGCAATGAGATTAATGTGAGCCTCAATCCACTCCTTCAGGAAACTTGCTGAAGGCTTGTGGTTAACAAGCCACCCAATGATGACAGTCAAATGAAAGGCTGGCAAAAAAAAAAAGTCATTGTGTGTAATTTTCAAGGAGCACAGCCCTAAAAAGTCTATCCAGCAGAAACTCAAAGGACTGAACTCATGCAACTCTGAAAATTGAAAATATCTTCCACTTTACATAATATGTTTATAAAACTGCTTAGCTCTTCTCAGTAAACTCAGGCTCAGTCTGAACCAAAGATGAAAGATGGGCCGAAGTCAAAGATAAGTCAAGGTGAATTAATTTGCTGCGCTTGTTAAAATTCTTTAGTCTATGATTAAATGCACTTCTGATGAAACACTTTTCCATCTCCCCCTCCCAGAAACCCCCTGTGCCACACCCTAGACCAATGGTAGTCTTGTGGCCTCATAAGGAGTGAGCAAAGGATGACGTAAGATCAGTTCTCGTGAAGACGAGCCGAGCGCTACAAAGGATCTTTGCCCTTTTCATTGATCTGGACTAGTAATTACATTTTATATGGAGCGATCAAAGCATGGGCCAAAAATAAAAACCCATTCTTTTACAATCATTGTACAATTGCGGGTTCTCAAGCAGGATAAGGAGGAATAAGTGACTCACAAATGCGACTGCAGAACTTTTCAGTTGTGCCACGAAAGAGGGTCACATGACAAATGAATCAGAAATAAAGGAGAGAAGAAAAATGTCAGAGGATTATTTCAGCTATATTGAATTGAAGTTTTAAAGTTTCATTGAACACGGCACCATTTTATCAACAACAACAATAATAATAATAAGAGGAAAAAGAAGAAGACGAAGAAGAAAAAGATAATAACAACAACAAGATCAAGTATAATAAGAATAAAAGAGTAAGAATATGAAGAATAAGAAGAACAATGAGAATAAGAAGTACATAATGAAGTTCAAGTACCAAGTATCCAATAAGAATATTAAGAATAATAAATATATAATAAAGTTTAAGTACCAAGTCTCCAAATCTCTCTGATTCAACACACAAACACATTCATCTCACACCCTTAATGGCTTCCAATCCTATGACAAACACACCTGTTGGCAATTGTCAAAAACACACACAACAATGTTTCAATGATACAAACACCTTTCTCACAACTCTGGTATGTCTGGTCTGCTCACAGTTCATTCTGCTTCAATGTGATGACCACATGAAGTACCGGACATGATACAACTTGTCACATCCTCCTGTTTTCCGATGACTTGCAAGCTATCAAACTCTAAAAATGTCATTCATCTGTCATTTCCGGTACGGCACGATCTGCAACCCGATCTATCTCAACCCAAGTCTCCTGGGTTCATTCATACTGGAAAGACCTAATCCAGTCGATGGCTTCCCTTGGTGATCTACTTCCTGTTTAAGTACTAAAGACTACTTCTATTCACAGTAAAAGCGATATTTTAATTGTATCATCCTGATTGAAAACCAAGAAATTACTTGAACTAGCTCCAGTCTATGAGTTGGAACTCCAGTCAATATTAGGTGATGATATGACTATGGATTTGTAATCATTTACAATAGATTAGTAATTTTTGACAGGGAACAAGAAAATAGTTAAAAAGAAACACAACAGGAGGGCTGAAGCTGTCTTTTTCCTCATGTCCCGTTTCTTTTTAATGTTTCCATTCACTGTTTAGCTTCTCTATTGTATCTAACTAAGGAATCATGCATTCTGATTCAACTCAAACTGTACCTAAACACCCACTGTCTGTACTATGAACAGTCTGGCCTCATTGTGAAGCAACACTGTTTAGTCTTTTACCAACATAAGCAAGATGTTGGCTGGAGTCTAGTGGGTTTTATTTGGCCCAAGAATAAGCCAAAATGAAACAGCTAGCTCAAGAGTACCCCACTCGGGCAGTTAGAAGGTTCCATGCAGTCTGTGCTTGCATTTAATGTTGATCATCAGCTGCATTCAGCTGTACATCCGTGTGTCTCCCAGCTCCTGTATCTGCCAATTTCTGTGCAATTAAGTGTAATTTTCTCACCAAGACCACATGCATACCGATTTAATTGTCAGCACCACTGCCACCTCAATGGAGGCTTAAAACTTAAACACTTCTCCAAATCCTGAAGCTTAAAGACTGAACACCATCACATTCTAGTATCCAGGGTCTCCAAGCAGAGGCCTCTGATGGGATATTAAAGCGCTCGTATAACTTTTGAACATTTTGTCAGGCTGTAATCAAATCCAGAGCACATTTGACCGACTATTCCAAATGTTTGGTGAGTGTTTGCGACTTGAGCCAGTTGAAGCAAGACAGTGCATATTCTCTATCATATCCTGCCAAGATCCAACATGAGGCTCTGTGCTGTAGGCGCTTATATTTTCCAGATGAAAGCAGTTTCCTTCAGAAAACCTCGTGGTGAAAAAATGAAAATCCCTGGTAATTATTTGCCACGGATCCATTTGATTGGAAATATAAGGATCGACACCTTTGCAACTTTAGAGTCAACTCTCACCACCCAATGTTCCATACATGTCCCTGCTCAGTGCTCAGTCTAGTTTAAAAAATGACTGAAATTCAAGTTTGCGGAGTTCCCCGGGGGCCTCACTTGGGTCCCATAAAGAAGCTTGGCTTCTATTCCGGTAGTGTTGAAAACCATGAACCCGGTGATGTCATTAAGTGAAACAATCTGGGCACTGGCGGCCGTCGAGACTGCTCTCCACAGTGTACGCCAGGCAGGAATAGCTTTTAACCAGGGGCAAGTCTAATACTGCAAATAAAGAATCATGGATGGAAGTGACAGAAAACACTGTTTTCTGGGCCAGAGAGATAGAGGTCCAGCTCATGACAAATGAGAACTTGATTTTATATCTGGTTCCTGTTTCCTCCTCCATTCCTCCATTGTGTGTGTGTGTGTGTGTGTGTGTGTGTGTGTGTGTGTGTGTGTGTGTGTGTGTGTGTTTGTGTGTGTGTGTGTCTGTGTGTCTGTGTGTGAGTGTATTTGTGTATCGATTGTAAGCAGGAATGGTTCCAACATCTGCAGCTTCAGTTAATATTTTCAAATCAACACCAGATGAAACCTGGAAACCATGACATGTATAGATGATAATTAAAGATTAATTAATAATCTATACGTTTAACATATTACAGTTTTATCTATTTAACATTCTAAATGAATAGTGTTTTATCCTTCCGTGTTGTCAGTGGTGGAGAACGTATTCCCATTCTTTCTCTTTCTCACCATACTAGACGGTGACGAGACACTGGAGTTTGTAGAAGAGGAAAAAGGGTTTTCAAGTCATTTCCATGTATAATATTACTATTTAAATAACTTATCCATTTTGCAGTTGTAATTCTAGTTTAACTTGAGTAAGGCATTTTGCTTCTTTCTCTGCACACAGAGGCATTTTTCTATCACCATACTTGGTGAAACAGTCAAGCAGCAGCTTGTGATTTGAGGAAAATCAACACATCAATCCATGCAAAGAGAATATAAAGACTTCCAGAATGTGTCCGTGTATAAAATATGATCAGTTCCTTTCTTTCCTATGAATCTGAACGGAGAGAGAGGGAAGGGAGTGGAGGGAGAGCGTTGTGGTCATACAGGCGCTGGGAGTTCAGGGGGAGGGGACCAGGGGAGGTGCAGGCGCCTGGGGTGGGTGGGGAGGGGGCTCAAATACAGCTCTGCTTAGTCACACTTTCGCTTGGACGTCAGGGAGTGAATGGTACCGTTATCTGCCCTCCGCGGCTCTCCTTCATGGGCTGTGACTTCACCGGGAGCCCGAGCGGCTGCAATTAAGGAACCACGCCTGTTGCGCACTAATTCCCCTGCATTTCACTACTTATACACCCCCTCGCCCGAAGCGAAGGAGAACTTTCAAGAGCTGACAGTCCAGAAGAAGCGATCTCCTCTGCTTTGTAACCTGTTTATTATTTCATTACTTTATTATCGCGACAGGACGCCTTGGTCCTGAGCGCGTCTTTGGTTCCGGGAGGTAAAGGGACAGTCGGCCACCGGGAACGCGCACAATGGAGTACCTCAAGTTTTGTTTTGTGTTTTCATGCTGGCTGAAGTTTGCAAATTCTGTCTTCACCGAAACAACTCAGGCTCCTGCACCTATTCCCAAAGGTAAATACGTTTTTAAAAAAAATAATTTTTTATTATCCCTGTTTCTATTACTCCGTAATAATCGTCACATTTTACATTTTTGACCCCACGATTAAAATGTGTAGGCAAATAACTTTGGGTCTTCTATGATGTCATTTGCTAAAGATTTACATGGTGTCACTGTTGCATGCCAGTGAATACAGCCCTGCACAAACTGGAGCATCCACCCAAATGATAGTGCTTGACGCACAAGAGCCGTCTGCGGTTTCTCGCAATCCTGCTTTTATTTCATGTTGTTTGTTTGCGTGCAGCCTCTGCTTTTACGCGCAGATGTCAGGCTGTGAAACGACGGTGCGAGAAATTATAAAGCAATCGGAGGCGAGGCTTTGATGGTTTCAGTAGTTTTTTCTCACGCTCTGCATTCAGACTTGAATTTAATAATAATAAGGGGAAAAAAAAGGTAATCATACAGACATTAGCCCCGAATTACCATAGATCTGAATCAGAAATACATTTAATGTTAAAGCAAACATTCAATTACGCAACGAGATGCAGCTGTAAACCTGTTATAATGGGAGCTGCATGGATCACTGCCAGATACAACCTGTTTGAGTGCTCAAACAACCTATATACAGTGTAAGTATGTATTTATTCTCCCCAATAGCCCCCCCCCCCACACTACGGTTTTATTGACTTGTTGAAAAGATCTTTCCCTGGTAGTATGCTGTTGTGGCTGCGTTGCTTTAAAAGCATTTAACTTAAAACACAGCTCCTTTTATAGTCACACACACACCTTGTAAAAACTTGCAAACAACAACATAAGTGGATGTAAATGTCTATTTTATACAAGCATTGGTGTGATAATAGATTTATTTAAGTTAAACCAGAGGTTTTTCTAATGATACATTTTGCAGTCAGTCAGTAAGTCGCTTGTTTTGTCCCATGCTCTGGTATTTTTAACTGGATGTCTTTCAAACATAGTCCAGGTTTATGGGGGTTTACTTGGTGTTTTTCAAACAGTGGCCAGATTTACGGGGGGGGGGGGGGGGTAAAATGTTTGCTTATGAAAGCCTTGTTAGTTCAGCTGTAGGGGTTTACATACAAGTGATGCAGCTTGTTGGGATGCAAAGAGACCATGCAAACTGGTTGCAATTCACTTGTCAAAATAACATTTTATTAAAGTAAATTATTTATGACTTTCATCAATGATTACCAAAAATATTTCCGGGGAAAATTTTCTCAGTGTGACAAAGAGCAAAATGTGATCATGATTAGAGTATGTTTTATTTTTGAAAGATCTGTTACACTCCAGATGTTACTTGCAGAATGAAACTTTTTATGAATGTCAAGGTTCTATTGCAGAAGTTTTTTTAATGCCACGTATATTTTGACAGATCCGTACTGCAACAATAAAACGCTTTAGTCCACGAGTTATCGGCCATTTTGTGGACTGGTTGCAGTTTCAGAAGCAAAATTTCTTCTTACTTTTCATTCGAAGGAAGAAATGCTGAATAGAGTCGACATGCATATTCACATTTTTAACAAGATTGTTTCAAGAAACTGCACAAAATGTTTTGGAGTGATTTTCCCTGTAGAGGAGCCAACATGCTAACCATTATAACAAGGCGGGACTGATGAGTGAGACCCAAGAGGTCAGCATGACCCCAACTGTATCTCAGTCTGAACCCCCCACCCCGAAACAAACCCCAAAAACATTACAGCAAGGCACAAATGATTGGTAAGGAACTAATAACTGGATTTATATGCAGTGTGCAGGTTTTCCTGCAATATTTGTGTGGAATTCCAGCTGTGAGAGTCTCGCTGTAGGAACTCTTCCTCTGTTGGTTCAGATTAATGTGATGATTCAGCAGTAAAAAAAAAAAAGAATATCAGAAGAAGAAATAGGAATGCAGACCTCTGCCCACCTTCTCACCTATGTGCACCTGGCTGGTACTGTGAACTGCAGACGTGGCTGCTGGCTAGTTAGTTTTGGAATGCTGCCCAAGCCTGCCGGTGCAGACCCCCCCCCCCACACACACACATAGTCTGGTTGTGTGAAAGAGGCCTTTCACTTTGTTTTCTGACTGACTGTGTGAACAACACCTCTGACAGATCTGTGTATTGATTTTAATAAGCAGCTTTTGTGTTGGAATCCGAGCCTCTAGATATGTGAGTGCGTGACCCCCTTCATTCTAAATGAACTGCTGGTACTCTTGGTTATAATGTGGTGAGTGTTTGTGTGGGAGACTATGATTAACACCATCACTCAGTATGACCCGCTCTGCTGCGCTGTGGAATAGGCCTGTGTAGACCTTTCCCAGACGTCAGTGACGTGTCAGCAGACAACATTTTGTAGAGAAGAAAAGGAAACTCCACCTCAAGTTGTCCTATCTCCTGTGTAATAGTGCAAGCTCTGCTGCCAGGCCAAGCCTGTAATCACATCTTAGAACTTTGTCACTATATCACCACAAGGCTGGATCCTTTCCTTGTTTCTAGCCATATGCTGTTTGTGGACTGCTTTTTTTATGTTGTACTCTTTATTTAAGCTCCATCCTGACATGTTTTCTGCCAGAAAACCCTGCCAAAAAAGCAGGACATCAAATTGACAGTTCTCATGAAGCCTTCCTCTAATGTGCTACTGAAGACAGAGGGCAGTTTAGCTCTGTCAAGGCAATGGCTATAGTAAAAATATCCCATTGTTCCAACTAGCAAGTCATTTTAAATGATGGCTGTCTCACTATGGGAACTGAGCAGCTGTTTATCCCAACGAAGAACCAAGCTGGCTGCATCTCTTCTTATAAAAGCTAACAGGGTGTAGTCGGGAAATTGTCAAACTCAATATCATTCAAACTAAAACCTTTGTTTGACAATGTGTTAATAATTTCGAAAATAGACACACATATAGGAATATTTACTTTAACTTAACAATATGAACCAGCTTTTAGATGTGAACGATTATTCTAAAATAAACATCCTACAATTGTTGGAAGTGGCAGAAACAAGTTGATAGAATCCAAAAATGTTCTAGGTTATTATTGGATTAGGTGCCATTTGGTCTTTTTATGAGCAACCAAATGCGCTTTGAGGGGTTGCAATAGTTTTATTAATTATATTTCACTGTTTGAGAAAAGTGGGCAGAGTTACAATCAGACAATTAAAGAAACCTTGGATCTGAGGACTATTTTGTATTTCAACTTTACCACATGTGTTTTCTTCATGCTTGCTTCAATGTCCCCAAAAGGAAAAAAAACTGGCCAATGCTTTAAAGCATTTTCATTTCACTTTCTATGTAGAGAAACAGGCTCCATTTCCAGTTAATAGTGTGTGGCTAAAATGTGATTAAAATACTTGGGATGTATTCCTTTGTCCTTCAACGTTTGTTTGATTGTTAATCTTTGAAAAACTGCAGTGTATTAATAAAACAGCATGAAATTGTGCAGTTTTAATTCTTGAATGTTAGCTTTACTGGCTAAAAATATTCAGTCTTATGCTTACCCCTAGTGAGACACATGGGCTTCTTTCTGTTTTCTTTGATTTGGAGATGAAATGTTCATTAAAATTATTGTTTTTATTTAGTGATTTATGTGAATTCTAGATTACATCCAGATTTTTAAAAAAACAATTTTACGAAAAACCCTATTAATGCAGCTTTTTCAAGTTCTATCTAAACTACGATCGTTTCACCGAACTAAACCTCGCAGGATTCAAATCAGATTAAATTAGTTATTTTTTCAACAATGCATTGGTTTTTGTTGGTTAAAGTAAATAATCTTTTCAAAATGACACAGGACTACAACATTGTTTCCTGGCTCAGATCGAATGACATCATGCCACATCCTAAGGCTGAAGGACCTGTGGTTAGACGTATATAATTGGAACCACATCCTTTTGCTGCTCTTGCCCAGCAGGATTCTTTCATTATGGGTACGGTATGTTTTGTCAATTATGGTGGCACCAAAACTCAAGAAAAGAAAATAACTTTATTTTAGTTGTGGGCAACTGAACCAACCAGCCTGTTATATTATTCGGTCTTCTTGTCACTTGAGCATCCATCCCACTAATATGGTGACTACACAAGTTTTTAGACAGGAATCTGTAGAATTAATTCATTGCAAATTAGATGTGTGAGGGCTATTTGTCAGAAAAAATTAGACGACAGATGTATTCTTCTGTCCTTCTGTAGAATACAGTTCTTAAACTTGTAATATGCTTCATCGAGAATTCGTGTTGAGCAGTCAAACAGCTTTCGGAACTCATATCCCACGCACTTTTCCAGTGTCAGATTTAGAGCGGGGAGGGTGAAAGACCGTGGCCAAGCCGTTCTGTAACTTTCCAAAACCAAAAACCAGACATTCGTACCTATTTCACACAGTGATCAGCCAGATGTTACACACCTGCTTCTGTCGCTTGTTTTGAATAATCATCCCCTAGACTGTGAAGCAGCTGCAATTGGTATTTTCATAAGAATATATCAAGTGACATAATGAAAAACATGCAAAAATCTGAAAGTGGTCACTTGAAGCGATGACTCTATAGAATTGTGGCTTCATATTCAGGCAGCTGTTTCCAATTGCTCTATAAACCTGCTGTGTTCTACCTGCTCAGCGCCAACCAGCAGACAGACAGTTTGTGACCGGCTGGTGGATGTAGTGGAGCATTTAGCAGCTCTGAAACTGCTTGATGTGCAACAATAAACTGTTTTGCTAACAAGTTCACAGAAGTTTATGATGTGTCAGTGCTGTGCTTTTTCCTGCCCACTAGTGCACAAAAAAAAGCTTTTAGAAGATTTAATTATAGTCTTTCTAAATTGCTCCCTGGTCAGTTGATGAAGTGTGTAGATTTAAAAGAAATATTCATCCACTGTACAGTGTTTGGTGGAAGGAGCTGCTATATTGAAAAAGTGAAGCAAAGCTTCAATTCAACATTAATGTGGATGGACAGAAGGGGCTCCACTAAAAAAAAGAAAAGAAATATGTGTTCATAGACTCATTCACACTTCCTCGGTAAAACATGATGCTCATTTTAGAGCAAAAACAAATAGGTTTCTTTGTGATTGACATTTCTCGTCAGATTCGTTGTTAGATCCAGTCAGAATGAAGACAACAATAAGCAGCCAAAGACCTTTTCACACATGGTTGCCTCTGGTTTCATAAACCAAGAGTGTGACAATGCCAAATTCGAGGCTTGCCCACAAACCAGTGGGTAAGGTCATTTTGTGGTTATACTTGGGAATGCCACATAAAGTTCCAATAAAAAAACTGAACAAAATATCACTCTGCTGCTCTCTCATGGCTGTCGAAATCTGGCCTATTATAGTGTCCTTTCTTCACCTAGAGATCAGTTCAACAGATGCAAAGACAAAGGAATGTACACTATTCACTGAGCTACCATCGCTTCATTCTTTCCAAACAAATTCTGAATTTGTTTAGAACTGTTTATTTTTTGAGATGACTAAAATAGATACACATATGTACACTCTGTCTATTTTCCAATGGGGAAATATCCTGTTTTTCGTACAAGAAAGGCAAACCAACACTCCATTGAAAAAATTCTCTATTCTTTAGGAAATGCTTTCCTCCTGTAAGCTTTGTGATCCTGTTAGAACTGTTGCTCAGTGAAGTATGAAAGTTTGCCTGGAAGCCTGAACCTTATGTAATGCAAATACAGAGGGAAAGGGCAAGACCACTGAGTATCCAGGCCTTTCTTGGAGAAGTTGCAGCAGGAATTTATGAGGTATATTCATCTTCTCTTGCTGGCCAGTCTCACAGATCTCGCATGAAAGTGTTTAGTGTTTGCTCTCACTGGACACTCAGCCCTCAAAATCTTGGCTGTAAAAATCTCACCTGTTTAGTGCTGTCTGTTCCTCAGTTACCAGTTTATTATCAATGCGATTATGTTTACAGTTCTGTCAGGAGAAACTGATGAATGAAATTAGTTGTAGTTCCAAGTAAGTTGTTTGTTTCTTGATCATTGGAGACATATGGGGTATCCCTACTCAAGTCATGCTTCAGTTACACTCACAGTTCTTAATAAGACCACTTTGGTCTCAAGCTTTCACAATTACAACTTTTATTTTACTTTTTTTGGCCTAATAAAGTAATTTAAACACGTCCTTATTATCATCATCCATCATCAAAATGTGTGCAGGGTTACTCCCTCTGTGCCATTAGATGTACAATTTAAGAAGATCCAAATGTTTCCTTCTTGTTGTATTTGGAGATACTATCATAGCTACCAGCCAAGGTTTCCAAATATATTTCACTTGAGGTCATCGTAAGTCCTGATGGATTTTCTTCCCTCATGGATTGTTGATGGAAAAGTGATGAGACTTGTTGGTGACTGTTAAAGCAACAATTGTAATGCAGAAAATAAAAATGTCTATCTTTCAAACAGAAGGGGGTTTGAATCCTAAGTTTGTTCTTAACTAGAATCTTGCGTGATGGCAAGGAAATGTGACTGTGTGAAGAAGAGGAAATGGGGGTTTCCATAAGGTCATGGCTAAGTCACAAATAGTTAACTGGTGTAAGCCAGTAAGCTGTGTTAAATCAACAGAGCAGAGACCACCATATGTTCTTTGATGCTGGATTTCATGAAAACAAACAAAAAGGATGAGTTTGGGTTTTATTTGTATATAAAAATTAATTGTGAGAAATACGGAACATGTGTCCGGCTATAATCACAACATTATGAAATGAGATGCTGTCGGTATAATTTGTTAGATACACCCATCAAATGGTCCATTGACTTCAGAACTCCACTCTTTTTTACGCTTTTCTAATATTGCATGGAGTTGTGTAGAAAAATATCTGAACCTTTCTATAACCAACAATCTGACACTCACAATCTCTCCAAACAGAATTTGGCCAGCTGTAGAAACAAATGATGAAAGCTTATGAACTTATCTCTCAGGCGCTTGTTTTTGGCTTTCTGAATTGTTTCCAGGAGTGAGCTCTTAAAAGAGTGTCCCATATTTAGCAGCTACAAAATAAGCTGCCAAATTCAGAAATTGAGGGAAAAGAAATTTTGAATTAGGGTTAGGGCGAGGGTAATTTTTTTGAAACAAATTGGCCAGAGCAGGAATTTTACTTTACCATGTGGTTCTGTCCCTTTTCCTATCATCAGAAAACCTCTTGTTCTACAAACCTGCAGGGGAAATGTGTTTTCCAAATGTGCGAAACATCCCTATCCTGCTTTTTTCGTGATCATCTTCTACCTCTCAGCCAAGAACAAGGACAAGGATACAACTGTGGATATATTAGGTGTCCTCCCCTCTCATACACCCTGAATCTGTACAGTCCTGTCCCGTATTTCAGCTGATCCTGCCAGGTTAGAGGCAGACAGGGAACTATTTCCTACCTGTAACAGGACAGCTCTGGACTGGTTGTTAGAGGGATGACATGACTAAGACTAGACAGGAATAGAAGGATGGCTTACTGACAGCGACGACAGGATTGCATGGAAAAGAGCTGCTTGTAGCATAAGGGAGTCAGGGTGACTGGATGGGAAAATTCTCATGTCGATTTTACTCTTAATAATGGTTCAGCATACAGTAGGACAAAGATTTTGTGTTCCCTCTTTTTATCTTAGTTTATGTCACCAGTGTGAAAAGTGATTACAAATAGAAAATGTCAAGATCTTTAATGAGATTGTTCATATCACCATGATCTCTTTGGCCTTTCAATGCAACCGCAGTAGATTTGCGTTACAGGCCAAATAACAGTCAATAAACTAATAATTATGCATCACTGAACGCCAAAGTCAAAGTAATATTATTGCAAAATCTGAAACACAGCATTTTTCACTTTTCAAATACAGCTTTCCCAGATGTTAAGTAGTTCCAGATGAGAAGTTCATTTTCTTTAGAGGCTGTGCAGCGATCTGCCACTATCAGAGCCAAATTGTGCTGATGATACAGATCAATCAGCCAAACCGATCAATCAGTCTGCCTGTAGCTTGTATGATAACTACAGGTGAGATGCATATGCTTCGTATACTTTCAGTCAGAATATTTACAATGTGGTTTGCAGCGAAGTAAAAAACCAAAAACAAAACAAAATCAAAACCAGCCTAAAAGGATTTTTTCCACAATGACGCATTGAATACTTTTTAACTTTGTATTCCAGAGTCTCACAGCTCTTAACATGTGTTCAGGGACGGAGAGAAATTCAGATTATTTTTCACACTTCCAGTCCCTCTTGCTAAAATATCCAATAAAGAATTTACTGGGTTTAATGGAACATTGTGCTCTTTGTTGAATAGAAGACAGATTAGATTTTGAAACATGGAAAGCAGGATTAATGGCCTAGTGGTACCTTAGAACCACTTTAAAGTGTCTTTAACTTGCTGGTGAACATCTTTACTAGCACAGAATAACTTGTAATATTTTGAAACGACGCCTTAAATGAACAATCATTCTCCTTTGATGCAAAAATAGAGTTTGATGAGCCAGATTTAGAGATTTGCATACTTCCTATCTTGACTCACAGATCAAAATTGGCTATTAAAAAACCCCAGAACAAACGGAAATTAGCCTGGTGTGTTTGGTATGCATATCTTGAGCTTCACACGAGGCTGTAGAGCTAATTTGGTCTCACCCCTCCTCAAACCAGGAAGAATTACATTCAAGTTCCAAAATGTGCTTCAGCTTCTCACTTAAATCATGATAAGCGTCAGAATTATAATATTCACAGTCACGGCAAAGTTCTTTGCTGAACCGAGTGTATCAAGTACTGTGTTTATGCACACAGCAATAACATATTGTGGATATCATTCAATAAAAACAAGAAAACATTCCAAAAATCTCTCACTTCATAATTAGAAAAAGTAAAGTTTTTAGTTGCAGGAGTATATTCCTGACATCCCTGTGACCTTTGAAAACTTGCGTAAACGTGTTTCCCTTTCTTTTCAGAAAAGTTGCTCGTCCTAACTGTAGCAACAGAGGAAACAGATGGCTTCCTCCGCTTCATGCAGTCTGCGAGCTATTTCAACTACACTGTGAAGGTGAGAGCTTCTCATGTTTGAAAATTGTTCCCCTAAATGTGCAGTTTATCCTGGTAAATTATACCACACACACACACACACACACACACACACACACACACACACACACACACACACACACACACACACACACACACACACACACACACACACACACACACATGCACGCACGCCCGTTAAAGAAAGCAAAGTGCTGCAAGCTACAGAAATATTGGTCTTAAAGGAGCACTCCTCACTTTGGGTCAATAATTCCCTCTTTGGTTTAAGACAGCTGTAAAAAGTACGTCTGCATTCTACACCAGTTTGCATTTCACTTCCTGCAGGTACAAAATTGTGATTTATTTTGCAAGCCTTCTGGACCCCAAGGAGATTCTTGTTTAAATTAGTTTATTAATATGTTGTCCAAGATTTATGTACAACCATATCTGTAGAAAGAACATAATGAGACTTCAGCAATAAATAAATAATTACTGTGTTTTAACCGATTTACAAAGACTTGCAAAGTACCTATAAAGATCTAACGTACTGTAGTGGTATCCTCCCGCTGGCTGACTGGTCTTCAGACATAGAAAAGGAAAATGTGTGATGAAGCTGTTGGCTGTTTTGTGTCAAGCCGGTTCATGTTTGACTCTACAGGTTTGTCTCCTTGTGTTCTGCCTCAGGTGTTAGGAATGGGAGAAGCGTGGAAGGGTGGTGATGTGGGCCGCTCTATTGGCGGAGGGCAAAAAGTCAGACTACTGAAGGAGGCCATGGAGGATCTGGCTCACCAGGAGGATCTTGTTGTCCTTTCTGTGGATAGGTATGATTATGTATCTGGAAGTATTATTTCACCATTATCCTTCTAAGTTTATACTAGTCCTTCTTCAGTGATCCCCTTCAGTATCCCATGAGAGAAGGAAAGTCATTCTTAGACAATCTCAGTGGTTTAGAGGAACAATTCTTTTGCAGACTCAGATAAAACAATATTTACTGTTCTGAATGCACAACCTGACATGAATAATGTTATATATAATTGCAGAGAAAATTTATCACACCCATGAAACAGGTGTGTTTTTTTCCCATTAAGAGACGTTATGAGCAACAGCGTGTCAGTGGCAGAAAACTCTAATTAATTATCTGAAATGGTAACATAACCAAAACCCACAACGCGAATGTAAAACCAGTTAATTCCCAGATTAACTTAGTCTTCAATTTATTTTCACATAGTAAAAATTTGCCCGGAGTGTTTTATCATGGTCTGGGGTTTAGTTTATATTTCAGCAATAATTACAATTGTAATTAATGAGTTAATGCAACATAGGGAAATGCTGTACTTGTGTGAACACATGTGGGCCAAATGTGGATATTGTGGGGCTTACAGGGTTCCTTACTCTTATTAGAATATCTTCATTACATGCCTGGCTGAGGTGGGATAGGTTATCTCCCTTTGTCTGCAAGTGCAGAGATAACGATATGGAGAAGAGGACTGCAGAATCATAGTTGCATCTGGAATCGGCTGTTTTATGGTCAATGACTCTGTGGAATTGGTGTGACCATAATGAATCAGCTCTTTTACTGTTATGACTTTACCCAATAAAACAAAATCACCAGAAACATAAAAGACTTTCCACATCCACAATTTATCTGCCCCATGAATGAGAGTATTAGTTTGAATGCGCCAGCACCAACTCACTTCAAGGGTTTGTCTCAGAACTCCATTGTCTGTGCATGGATGAATGTAGTTTGTGTGTTTTTATGGGTTTCTGCTTGGAAAAGAGAGGAATCTTTAGGAAATACCTTACAATGTGAGGCAGGAATGCTTGCCTGTACAAATGTCCTCCTGTTTCAGTGTTTACATTTAGATTCATATCTACCTCAAGCAAGTGGCAGCCTAGTTTGTGAAGATGTGAGATGATGACAGGCAAAGCACATGCAAAAACAGAATGCCTCAAAAGAAAAAAAAAAATTCATGATCACATTTTGTCGTATCTCCTTCCTCTTAGCTATGATCTTATCTTTGCTGCTGGGCCTGAGGAGATACTCAAGAAGTTCCAACAAGCCAATCACAAAGTGCTTTTTGCTGCTGAGGGGCTAGTATGGCCAGATAAACGGCTAGCTGACAAGTACCCCTCAATCCGGAGTGGCAAACGCTACCTCAACTCTGGAGGTGAGTTCCAGAAATACAAAATAAGATCCAATTATGATTTTGTTTTAGAATATGTGTATGTCGATCTTTGGACAACGTACACTAATATACAATTTGAATACACCCTGTGGATATTTACATGAAGAAGTGAAGCTACTGCTATGCTAAACACATAAATTAAATGGGTTGCACACTGGTTCACATTCCACCATCAGTTGAATGAACAGAAGAGTCGACACTGTCTGGAATTCAAGCAGCCAGGCCTCAGCATTGTTGGGTTAAAGAGTTGGAGCAGCTTCAAGGAATAATGACAGGCAGGTGTTTGTTTTAAAATATAAAACCACAGGACCTTCATTGTTACCACTATCTGTAAGTTGGAAGTATATTTTCATTAAGGACTGGATTCATTGAGGTATTTCCTGCAGACAGTGGGTGACAGAAGCCCATTCATTTAACTTTAGCTACAGACACAGTCCTTTTTGAACGCCCTAGACTTCAGCAATCACACTCCTCAAGTTGTCTCTGGCGGGCGTTATACTGTATATCAGAATGTTTCTTGGTATATTGTGACGTCAATAATGCAAAATCTTTTTTATGTGGCAAAGAACAGTGAATATATGCAAGCCTTCTTTGCAAAAGGAGAGGAATGGTACGTTCTCATGTTCAATTCACAGCCAAGATAATAGAATTGCTACTTTCCCAATATTGACGTACTGTATAGGGAAATTAAAAAAAACTTTCTCCGTTTTAAACTGTCTGTCAAAACAGATGCATATTATTCTTTTGCTCAGTGTTTTTTTTCTAACAAATTAACTTTCAGAGTAATACAGACTGTGTTTTCCAGCAGAGCATCCTGCAGGTGTTAGATCACAGGAATCTGTTCTTAAATCCATTATTTTGTGAATAATTTATCAGTGTGAGAAAAACGTTGCGATTTTCTGTCAACTTTTTTTTTTTTTGTCTACCCGTCACGGTTACGTCAGGTCTTTCCACTGACTTGTTTACAGTGTCTAAGGCTTTTTTTAGAGATGAGATGCAAAGTGGTGCACACAACCAACAAAGCCAAACCCTGCAATCTCTTTTAGTGGTCAGGTTCACTGAGCAAGAAAAAAAAAAAAAAAAAGACGAGGTGGGGGAAACTTGGAGAGATTGCACTTAGAGAGGACACTGCACCCTGCTGTAATACAGTACTGTCACACACTGCTCCAGAACCACCTTTAGGAAGAGAAAGTCCTTGGTTTTTGTGGCCAAAATTCTCAGTCATTTGAAGGCATTCACGCTTCAGGAAGGAGCCAGCAGATGCAATATAATTGTCACCAAAAGTCTAGCAGTTTTATATGATCCTGCTTGTAAACATCTCCAAAACCTGTACTTTAAGTGTTGACTATGTGTTTCATGCTGTTTACTTGCAGGTATAATGGGCTATGCTCCATACATAAACAGAGTTGTTTCACAATGGGACCTCCACGACAACGATGACGACCAGCTCTTCTACACTAAAATATATTTAGATCCTTTAAAGCGAGTAAGTATGTTGTGTTAAAACTTGTGTAAAAATGCAAACCCAGAAAAATATGTCAGATGGCTAAAATACATGTGTCCATGTCTCACAGCAATCTCTTAACATGACTTTGGACCATAAGTGCCAGATTTTCCAGAACCTGAATGGGGCTGTTGGTGAGAATTTAACACTGCTGATCCAGTTCATTGCAAATTTTAATATTTTATAGTATTAGGCTTCTCAATTTAAGACAGAAGGAATAAGAAGAGCATTATCTGTGTTTAACCTGGGAGTGGTAAACCTGTACAGCTCTCATCCATGCTGTAAAGCGATTTTCACTACCTGGCCTGAATTTTTCTTGTTCCCTTTTTTTTTTTGGCAGATGAAGTGCTTCTCAAGTTTGGAACTGATCGTGTTAGAGTCAGAAACACTGTGTATGACTCTCTGCCAGTGGTTGTCCATGGCAACGTGTACACCAAAGTGAGTGAGAAGTGGACTCCTTGGGTTTACCTACCACAGCGTGCTCACACTTTTAAGCTAATCATTTTCATCAAGGACACAGGCTTTGGCTTGAGTTATTTAACTCATCTTTCCTATATCCAGATAAGTTTCTGCTTCCACACACTTTTTAGACTTTTATTCAGCTAAAATTAATTATGACAGATTTTGTTTCACTGATTTAATAGATGAAATACATGTATTTTGTTTTCGTGATACTTTCTACTAACCTTGGCCACAGAAGTCAGATCATTATTCAATTCAGGGAAGAAGTCAAAAGGCAAAATCACTTTATAATTCATCTGCCCAGATGTCTCCTATTAATTTCGGGCCTTAGTCCCTGTTTATTAGAGCAATGGTCATAGCCAGACGAAAAGCAGGATGTCTTCACAAAACCACCACCATTTTGAAAGTTCTGCTCCTGTTCTTTTCCCCATTTTTTTTACAAGTCTCGGTTCACCACCAACCGTCTGTCTTTGCTCTTCTCTGGTAACAAACCAAATCTGCCAAACTGTTGAGTCATTCTTCCCAAAGGCTTCACCATCTGCAGGAGAAGCTTGGTGGGAGGGTTGGGCTAAACAATTTCAAGCTGGATGAGGAGAAAAGGATAATTTTTCACTTGTTTTAACATTGTAAATGTTTTTTATCCATGTTGGTGAAAGGATTTGAGAAGTACCATGGAAAACACTGTTAAAGTTTGATTTGGTCTAGATATAAGGAAAGATTTTCCACTGTCTTCAACTATCTTTATCTTTACTTGTCTTTTTACTAATATTTTCCCAACTTACTCAGATTTCATATTACAACCCCTCCACAAAAATTGATGAGGAGGGTATCAAGTGAAAATGGCCCGCTAACCTAAATCAACTTATGTAGGATTGTTTTACTTTGGCAGAAGTATGAGCTCTAGTGAACTTCCTTCTTTCCAGTTTTCATTCCAACTTCAATATGGGTACAAATGTACACACAGTTTAAAATAATTATGTCTGTGATGAGAGACACTGTCGCCAGTGTCTTTATTCACTGGGTATAATCGGTGTAATTTATTGATTCTGTATTTATTATAGTCCCCCCTCAGTTTGAAAATGATTCTACTGGGCATATTTATCTTACATTCTGCAGTAAATCTGCAACAGTTAAACAGTTTAAATCCAAAGTTAGACATTCAACAGCAAATCAGGATAGTAAAAGGAAAATGTTTTTCTACTGTAAGTGCGAAAAGGAGGTACTGCATATGCTCATTTTAATCTTCCTGCTGTTATGTTTGCTTTACAGATGTACCTGAACTACTTAGCCAACTATGTCCCCAATGCATGGAATTATGAACATGGCTGTGGACACTGTGATGAAGATCTTATCGATTTGTCTCAGTTAAATGTAAGTGTGCTTGAACTGCATTCATTTTACTTCTGTTTGTCTTTGGTTCACTTTTAAAGTGTATATGAGGAATGTATTCAGGCACATTCTTCTGGGTATACTGTAGGAACCATCACATTAGTCCGCCAGCTTAACTTCTGTCTAGACAAGAGAAATGGAGCTTCCTGGTCTTATTTCAACAGATAAGACTCTTGATACTGGACACATTTCCAACAGCAACAATTCTATACTCACTGGATAACTATCTGTGTATCAACCTAACTACTTGAGGGGAAAAGGAAGTGCTGCACTGCTGTGGTGCAAGATATGGCTTCTGGGGTTTTCAGAAAGGCTCATTTAAAGGGGCGTCACCATTGACCAGCTTGTTTTTTAGTGGGCCTCTCAGTATTGGTTTTACCCACAAAAGTTTTAGTGGTTATGCTGAAAATTTGTCGGAGTTCAGGCACTCCGGTGACGTAGGGGAAGCAGGAATGGCAGGCACTAGGCAGTGAATGTCTATCTGGCAGGATTCCCACCAAATGCTGTTTTCTTTTTGGGTAGAGAAGGCAAACATACAAATATTCAAGGTCTTCAAACTGACAAACAGCACAAGGTCTCTCACAATATGTGATATTGAGACATCCAGATTTACCATATAAGCTGTGTGAATTATTGTGCTTCAGTGAAATGAAAGCCATATTTGTCAAAGTTGCTCTCAGTGACCTTCCATAACGTCTGCAGATCAAACACTGGTTCTCAATAATGTGCAACTTGGTAACGATATTTCATTCCACTGTAAAATGCTGGTCACACTGTGGTAAACCCTGGTCACTGGCAGTCTAGCTTCGCTATTTGTGTACTTTGGTTTTGGGACTGAGCCCAGGTCTTAAAAAGACACTGAGTTTTCACCAAAAAGCCCTATTGTGAGCTCCCCAGACCATCCACTGCCTCTTTTGGTCTCTTGTTTTTGAATCAGAGTCTAGTTGTCGCTTCAGTCTACTTTAATAAAAGTTTTCGTCATACTTCCCTACATCATTTCCTGCTGCCGTCTGTCCTCTGTATGTCTGTAACAATTTAAACTCAATCTGTCGACATGCATGAATACTCTCGAGTCTGAAAAGCAACCATAGCGGAACTTGCAAATTGGAAGGTTCTCCATGGATCCCTTTTCATCCCTGATCCAGGCCTTTCCCTTGAACTGGTCAAGAGGATCAGGGCTGCAGACAGAGCTGTGTGGGCTGGAGCTGGAGTGTCATGGGAAAATGTTTCCTCATCTCTTTTTTTGTGTTTTTTTTTTCCTTTATGCCTCTTTATATCATCCTTGCCTAAAAGGATTACTTTTCTACATGGACAGTCCCTGAACAGAGTTATACATAGCTGACTATTCATTATAAGCACAGGTTATACAAGTTTTCAATGTAAACACTTAGGATTTTATTAAAGCATCATTTTCTCAGGAGGACTGAAGAGAAGGTTACCCATGTCACCTTAGTTTAATAAGAGCAAGTCAGTGACATTAATGCAAATGCCTGAACTAACATTTGGTTATGTCTGATGGGAAATGTCAAATAATTGGTGATTTATGTTAAACAGTGCTCATGACCAAGCAGTTTTTGTTTAAAAAGGTACTCATTTATCTTTCATTTAATATAAACAGGAGTATCCCAATGTGCTGGTTGGAGTCTTCATTGAGCAGCCAACTCCATTTCTTCCTGAATTCTTCCAGCAGCTGCTGACTCTGGATTACCCCAAGGATAAAATCAAACTCTTTGTCCACAATAATGTGAGTGAATACATCTGCAGCTGCATTTAGGTTTAGTGCTATAGTAGACCTCTGGGAAGCATGGGTCCACATATGTGGCCTCTAATGTATTCATTTTCGTTCTTTTCTTAGGAGGTCTATCATGAGAAGCACATTCAAAAATTCTGGGAAGAGAATAGGAATACCTTCCACAGTTTCAAGGTTGTGGGACCAGAAGAGAATCTTAGCCAAGGAGAGGCCAGGAACATGGGCATGTATGGATCCCTCCTCTCTAAACTCCTCCATCAATCACTATCCCTTGGTTTAAAACAGAAACACAATATAAACATGTCAAACAACATGTTTTACGCATCTGTAGAATGACTTCAATACTGCCAGCTCAATAGGCTCCTCTCCAGACATGAGGTAATGTGCCTCATTTCAGCTGGAGCTGTCAGAATTCTTCTATGACAGGTGCTATATTTCTCCAGGATTCCCCCAATGTTGTGCCATTTCACTTATAGCCCTGTGTTACTCTGTTGTCATGGTGATAATTTCATCTTTGAGGCCTCATCACAGAGATCCTATGAGAAACCCTGCATACCTAAAAGCTTTGGTCAGGACAGCCCTATAATTAAGATGTCTACAGTTTATTAGCAGTCTCTAATGTTGGTAAAATCCCATAATGCACTAGAAGTTTAAATGCCGTGAGTGAAAATCTAGCAGTAGAAGCATTTCTTTGACTGTTATCAGGTCTGGATGGAATGATGTCTTCTTCCCCTGCTGTACCTGTGCTGTGTTATTTCATTAGGGATCTTTGCCGTCAGAATGCCAAATGCGACTATTACTTCAGCATAGATTCAGACGTGATGCTCACCAACAGACAGACGCTGAAGCTTCTCATTGAGCAGAACAGGTATGGGACAGAAATCACATGTTCAAAAAGCTTCTCTAACTGGAATATGTTATGATTGTTGAACTGTTGAATTTATCCCTCCAGCAGCCAAAAAAACCACAGGGACATTAAAGCAGATTGAACGAAAGTTTAAAAATAAGCCTCTCTGGCTTCCTGTCTTTGTGCCACATGGAAACACAGAATTACTCTATTGCCTCGACCTTCACATGCCACTTTGCGTTATAGGAAAACAAACCATTTTCCTTTTGCCAGCTTGTGAATTTCAAGAAACCTTCCCATGAACTGCATGTCTTTGTGGCTAGTGTATGGTATTATGATCTGGTAAAGGCATAAAAAGGAAATATCTTTCCTCAGATATTTAAAGACAAGTATGAGAACTTTCTGCTGGCGCTGACGTTGTGGGGGCAAAATGACAATATACGTTAACCAAAAAAAATTCTGTATTAGTATATAGTCCTGTAGTACATCCATATCAACCAACACTGTGATTTATGGCTCAGTTCTTTACAACCTGCCAAGTATATTTCACATAATGGAGAACAATCCTTTCATCGTGGTTTGCTTTGCAAGACGAAGGGAGCAGCAGTGGAAAAATATGGTTCCTTTATTTATGCAAATTCTAAGAAGTAGACCAGATTTTGGGTTTAGAATAGCAGACGCTTGCAGTAAGCCATTACACTTATCCAACTTCAGTCCAGTATGACTCACGGGTCTGGTTTGCTTTATGCTGTATACCGTACAATCTTTTAGCAACTTGGCAATCATCATATCTTTCCATAGAGAGGTGGATGTCTTCAATGTGCCTTCTGCCTTCACCATTCAGAGATCCGGCACATTTGGTGGTTGGCTGTGCGCGACATGTCCCTGAGTCGCATGTGCTGTAACAGAATAACCATCTCCATTCTTTTTGCTTCCTGACAGAAAAATAATTGGTCCCCTTGTCACCCGTCATAACAAGCTATGGTCCAACTTCTGGGGAGCCTTGAGCCTGGATGGTTATTACGCTCGCTCTGAAGATTATGTCGACATTGTCCAGAGAAAACGAGTGTAAGTAACAAGTGCAATAATGCTGCATGCAGAAATGGCTTCACCTTGATGGTTCAAAATACACTTTTAATTGCACCTCATGTCCAATATGAAAATGATTCTTATTGGGCTGAAACAGTTATCACCCATGTTCAGCCATAAACAACAAGAATGCAGTCATTAAGACCTAAATCTTAGAATAAATTTATAAGCCATCATTAAAGTCACATTTGAGCAATGATTTAGTGGTGGGTGGCAAAAGAGTCAAATTCATTTCCTCCCTCTGACCTGCCCACTTTTTTAAGCGTTTAAAAATAAGTTGAAATGGTAACCAGATGGTACAAAGGAAAAAACAAGCACCCACCACAGAAGAAAGCCAGGATTAATCACCCGTGGACCTGTGGCAGGAAGACAGTAAGGGATCAGGTCTTTCTGGTAGCACAAATTATAGCCGTGTCAGGGTGTGTCCAAAAAGATGGTTCAGATCTGTAGATAGACAAAAAAACCCTCCAAAACAAAGGATGAAATTGAAACGTAATTGGTATAATAGACGAAGTTTAATAAAACTAATCTGTGAGGAAAGACAGGCTTTTAAAACCTCTGGAAGTTATGTAGTTTATAGTTTAACCCAATCATCATCAACCAGACATTGGTCCAATTGCAGATAAATACAATCTTTTACCCAATTTGCCATGTTGTCCTTTTTGGCTTCGCCTCCACTAACACCTTTTACAACACACCTGAGGTCATGTACGCTTCCTTCCTCTCATTCGTGTCCTGTTGTTTCCAGAGGTGTGTGGAACATTCCCTACATGGCGCATGTATACCTTGTCAAGGGTAGTGCCTTGAGGAATGAACTGAAAGAGAAGAACCACTTTGTTCTGGAGAAACTTGACCCTGACATGGCTTTCTGTAGAAATGCCAGAGAGATGGTAAGAACAGCCCAGCCCCCATTCTGAGCGATTCACGACTTAGTAAACATGTAGTGAAGTAGTCTGGATTCATGACAACTTAATATTTTAGGCAATTTTTAAAAAAAAAATCTGCATTTTTACATGGAAAAGATTGAGTAGATCAACTTTTAAAACATTCAATGTATCATAACGCTGACAAAAGTCAACAGCTCAACGGGATCTGAACACTGGCAAGTATAAGCAGTTTGAAATGTCCTTGTCTTTCCTCCAGGCATGATCCTGCTCTGTTTATGGTCGCTGTTTTGTGCTTTAAGGTTCATCATCCAATAATCATTCGTTTTTCTCATCCATGTTGCCACATCACTAAAGTTCAGTGGATCCATTTTCATGCCTGTGTTATTAGCCAACAAAAAAGTCATGTTGTCTGTTCTTCCTCTCCACTTTTTAACTGTTCATCCGTCTCTGTTTCATATCACTGACGCGTCACCACACAGCTGCACTCACTACTAGCACGCTCGATGTGCTTCTGCCTGCTATTACCTTTGCCCTAGCATGCATTAGCTCCCATATTAACCCACAAAAAACATCAGTTTCAGAGGGAACCTTGCCTCTTTTTTCATGCAGGCACATTTCTTCTCCTCCTAAGTTGCTATGTATGTGACATTTATTTATTTATTTATACGTGTCAACTGTCACCATGTCTTATTCTGAAACAGTTATTTATGTTATAATATTTTCATGATGCTTCTCCTTTATTTTAGACCAGTCACAGAGAAAAAGACTCTCCTTCTCCGGAATCATTCCATATGCTCAGGCCCCCAAAGGTTTCCATTTGTTTTTGATTATTCTGTTTTATGAAACATCCATTTCCAATGGGTTAGCATTTAGAAGTCAATTCGACTCATTCCTTTAAATGTTCAAAAGTTTATGCCTAATTTTATTTAGGATTTTTACACAGTTCTGAGTATTAACCTGTAAATTTGGAGGTAATTTCACATTAGAATTTGTCTTAGAAGTCAAAAGAATTTTGGCCTCATAAGCTCTATTTTAACACCAAGTTACTCTCTGAGTCGCTGCCGATGTTGTCAAAAAAGAGCTCAGGCAGCTCTTTGGAAATTGATGTTGACATTTTGCTTGAGTTTCAGTTTAGAAGGAGATTCGTGTTGCAGCTAGACAGAGAAAGATATACTTTCTGTCCTAATTTTATTATTTGTTCCGAGAGGAGGTCATGGAGGAGAAAGATGGTTGAAGAGTCAGTTCACATGCAAGTCCCCTGTCCTGATGCTTTACCTCGAACAGCCAACCTTTAGAGACAACATACGTAACCAGCTGCTCCCTCTAAACACACTGACTGATCTCAGACTAGGCTCCAACAATATTTTTTTCATGCATCTGAACCATCTGGTCTAAATAAGAACTTTTATGACCTTTTTCATTACTAAGTTGGATCGAATTTGCAAAAACTAATCCTTATAAATTTTCTGAGGTCATCACCAAAGCCTAGTCTGACAGAGTCTAAATCCTGCCCCCACACAGTTCCCTCCCTTTGCTTCACTGTAGAAGGAATATCATTCCTGGATTTGCTTTATCCCAAACAACCCTCCATTCCTGTTCTCCCACTACTTTCACCTCTCTGCCCCACCCCTTCCTGTTCCCAACCCGACAACCCCTTGCAGCCTACAACCCATAAATAATCTGAGATTATTTATACGGTACCTACATCTCTATCCAAGGTAGAATGTAATTGATTTCAGTGAGTTGAAGTGCACTTGGATCACACTTCATTTTCACTTTGATAAAATTAACCAGTCTGCCATGAGCAGCTTGTGTCATTAACAGCCTCCATAGTTACCATTTACAATGTGTGAAATTATGTCATGTAAATCTGACTGTGTTATGGTTGAAAGCGTTGTTTCTGTGAAACTGACTGAACTTTTTCCTACTTGTTGCAGGGAGTCTTCATGTACATAACAAACCGGCATGACTTTGGAAGGCTTATTTCCACAGCCAATTATAATATATCCCGTTACAACAATGACTTGTGGCAGATATTTGAAAACCCTGTGGTAAGTCATTATGATCCCTTGTTATTATGATTTAAAAAAAGGTTCTTATTACTGACTAGCGGATATAACTCCTGTAAAGGTTATTAGCCATAGTGACAGGCTGGCAGAGACCTGATGTAAAGACTTTCTGTGATAAGACTCCTGATTTAAGTTCTTTTTATTACCACATACAACATGTTGGGACTTGCCCCCATGGAAAAGAGAATTAGTGCTGTTAGGTATGCAGGTCAGCAGTCCCAAAAATGCCCTCTAATCTGAAAATCTCTCTCTTTGTAGGACTGGAAGGAGAAATACATCCACCCGAACTACAGCCGAATCTTCACAGAGGACTACACAGAGGAGGTCTGTAAAAGTGTGTGTCTGTGTTTGAGACTGAGACAGAGAATGACGTAAGACCGGACAGAAAATCCCAACATCTGTTTTTATACACATATGGGTATTACATTACATCCATTACTGCTCAAGGTGACGGTGCAGTCCAAAATCTCACAGGTCTGACTCTGTGTATGTGTGTGTGTGTGTGTGTGTGTGTGTGTGTGTGTGTGTGTGTGTGTGTGTGTGTGTGTGTGTGTGTGTGTGTGTGTGTGTGTGTGTGTGTGTGTGTGTGTGTGTGTGTGTGTGTGTGTGTTGCAGCCTTGTCCAGATGTGTTCTGGTTCCCAATATTCACAGAGAAGGCCTGTGATGAAATAGTGGAGGAGATGGAACACTATGGATCGTGGTCCGGAGGTAAACATGAGGTCAGTACTGTTAGCATAGTTTCACTGAACCCCATGCTGTCATCAACACACTGCAGACACTGCACTTTTTATATCGTGGTTATGTTCACAAATCTTGATGAAGGTAAGAGTAACATTATTGATGGGAAATATTGCTAGTTGTACTATCATTGAACTTTTTTTTGTTGGACTTTTAACTGAAACATAAACTTGTTAACATGGTCACTTGGGCTGATTAGTTGGTGTGAAACTCTCTAATTCAATTAAATTATAATTGCTTGTTAGTTTCATTAGGGAAACAATGGTTCTTAATCTATCAGATTATGTTGCATATGGATTATTTTTTGTAGTTGTATTGATAGCCTTTAACCAATTATTTCTATGGATTCCATGGCTAACATCTAATTTCAGTCTGAATGACGTCATATAAATGTTGTGGTGTGCAGCAGCTACTTCCACCTAAACTGGATCAGCTTTTGCATAGATATTCTAATACGTGACATGCTCTCCATAACATGATTAACAATACATAGCTAAATATAAGTCTCTCAATACAGCGATTATTTTTGTTTGAAATAACACTACAGGTTTGTTACAGGAGGTTGGCATCATTTCCAGCAATGGCTGCACATGGAGCTCATTTTATAAGCTGAAGCTGTTTGCTATGCTATAACTACTGAGTAAATTAATACAGAGACGATGGCTTCCATGTCTCAAGTGTTTGCCGAGTGTGTGTTCTGTGTGTTTAATTAATCAAACCCAGACACCAGACATGGACATAAGGAAATAATTACTCAGTATGGCCTCATAAACTTTACTGTAACAGACATGCCTTTGATGGCTGGATGAGCTGTTACACTTAAGTGCCTTTAACACCTTTCTGTGGGGGGAGGTCAAATGTCAGCCAGATGCAAATGCATTGTCCTCCATAAGCAACTTTTTTTGAATTTATATGCCATACATTTGTTCCCTCAAACACACACACACAAACATGACAGGTACTGATAGTACTTTTACACACATGGTTAATTTTATGACCGTCCTCTCCAGGTCGTTTAAATATAGCCAAGTAAATGGTTATGATGTTGTGTTTTATGTCTGTGGTGTCTAATTCATGTGGCCTGTTTTATGTAGGTTGAAATTGGTAAGCAACATGTCGAAAAGTTTGCTCATGAGCCCCAACGTACACACACAAACACATGCACACACACACAAACACACACACTTTGAAGAACTCTGCTGCTGAAGCTGGATGGGTCATTAGCCCCACATAGGCACACAACAGTGCACCCTCCATTTTTAAAGACACGTATGTGCCTGCACACGCTCTGGCAGAAGCACCACTGTCATCATCACCTTGAAAACTGTGGTCACACACAGCGATGGTGGTGGGTCATTCGTTCCGTCGTTAATCACACCACTGTATTCTTCCCCTTCCTTTTTTTTTTTTTTGTCAGGACAAGAGGATCTCCGGCGGCTACGAGACCGTGCCTACAGATGACATTCATATGAAGCAAATCGGCTTTGATAAAGAGTGGCTGCACTTTATCCGAGAGTTCATATCTCCCATCACACTGAAGGTTTTCTCTGGATACTACACCAAGGTTAGCCCGAAGTCACAGAGAAGCAAAAGCAATATATTATATTTGAATCATGTTTGCCCAAAAGCTAAACTGAAGAAAAAGCCTCTCTCTCTGGAGCCTGTTTTCACACGTACGGCACGAGACATTCTTCTGTGAAATGTGAGATGTAGCATCGATTGGATGACTCACTGTCAGGTAACTTGATGTGTTCATGTGCTCTTATCATAGGGTTATGCTGTGATGAACTTTGTGGTAAAATACACACCTGAGAGGCAAGCATACCTGAGGCCCCATCACGACTCCTCCACCTTCACCATCAATGTGGCCCTCAACAGCAAAGACACAGACTTTCAGGTAAGAAGATGAAGAATCTGTATGCCATCACAATTTTTTTTTCTTGAAATATATTCTTCATAGTCTTATGGACTCTATGACTTCTTGAAAAGACAATACGTCAAATAATTCTTCATTTTATTCCTCATTAGGGTGGAGGTTGCCGTTTCCATAGGTATAACTGTTCCATAGATTCACCAAGGAAGGGATGGAGCTTCATGCACCCAGGACGTCTGACTCACCTCCACGAAGGCTTGCCCACGACCAACGGCACCCGGTACATTGCAGTGTCCTTCATCGACCCTTGAACTTTCAAGTGTTTTGGCTTTGCTTTGCTTTTTTTTTTTTTTGTCATTCTGATTTTTGTTTTGTCCTTTGCCTCGTGCCTCGGATATTTTGCCAACGCAGATGAATTTTAAAAGCAATTGCTTTTTGAAGAATGATAGATTGCTGTGAAATATTCTCTGTCAAACAGAGCGTAGTAAAAAGGGAAGTGGCAAATTGGCACAATAAGAAAGAAGTATCTTCTGGCAGGAGTCTCATTCCTGCATCCACTAAAAGCAAATTATTCTCCACGCAAAACATCATCCTAACAGGAATGATCTTGATCAATCAAGTAACACTGTTATGGTAACAGGCCGCTGTGCTACCACCTACAGTGCGGCATGTAGATACCTGAGGCCTGGGCTGATTCATTGTATTTCAGGTAAAATATCACTGATCTCCGTTATCCTGTAAAACTGTCATTTCTTGAATGACTGGTGCTAATCAATAATCCATATTTTTCTTCCTAGGAGATTTAAAGGAATAGTTTGGGTATTTTGAAGTGGGTTTGCTTGAAGCACTTATCCATAGTAAGTGCATTAACTCAGATTTTGGCCACCTGAAAGAAATAGAAAAGGAATCTTCATCTCCTATCTACTCTAAATAAGACACTAACCATCGATAAGTACACAAACAATACCACTTCTAAAGTTCAAAGTCTCTTGTTAAGTCATTATTGGGTGGCAGTTGTCTTTCTGCCTTCATAAGATCAGATTTGTGATGTCAGTTAAATGAAAGTTTGCCAAAAAGAAAAATACATTTATTTTTGGATTGAAAAACATGACTGCAGACTTTAATATGAATTCTGTTTGAATTAAGGTAATTATTATTTTTTTGTCCTTTATTGCTAATGAAAATTGGTCTTATTGCTTTTCTTTCCTAAAGCTTCACTGCAATGGTTGTTTGTTTTTTTCCTGAGAGATGTGTGAATGGACTTTGAAACCAAAAACCAACAAAGTTGTTTAACTTATTGTCAAAATAAATAAAAAAAATCTTTATTTAAACAAAACACATTTGTTATGCTGGTGATTATTTGTATCTTTAAAATGCTGCTGAATTTAAAGTACAAGCCTTTCATTAGATACTTTTCCACAAGTAGTAACATCACATAATCAACAACTCAGCATGAAGTCCTCTCTGCTGGCAGAAGAAAAGGAACGTCTGGAAATAATCATTCAACACAGCAGACAGTCTTCAATTGTATGATAAGTTTATACAATTAATCTCCAAGTTATTCTCCTCTGAACACAACTTTTAAAAACGGACGTGGTCTGTCCTGGAGGAGCCTTGCTGGGAGCAGCACTGACGTGTTTAGGTGTGGTGTGATGATTTCCACCAGTGCAGATGCAGTTCAGTTTACTTTAAGAACTGTGTGTACGTGTGCGTGCTTTGGAAACTTCCTGATGGTTGGATGTCAGGATGATTACGGAGTAGAGGGGGATGGATCGAGGGTGGTGCCCAAAGAGAGCTTATCATCCTCCAGAAAGAAGTGACTATTTAGTGTCACATTTAGTGTCATGAATATTGTTTTCATTTATGTGACACTATCATTTCTTTTAGAGAAACAAAATGCATAATTGCAACAAACTTAATTAAATATGACCAACTTTTAAATACGAAGAAAATCCTCTAAAGTATATCCTAAACTTTAGATCCCTACTTCACTTTTAAACGACCAACTGAGCTCTGGCCTTGCCATCAAACCATTACTTCTCAGAACCCACAGCCTGTAGGAACTTGTCCTCCACCTCTGAGGTCCACGTTTCTACCCTGCAGGGTTGATTCCCTGACTAGGCACACATTTCTGCTCCCTGTGAAGCTTGGATGAAGGCTGAATGTCTCAGTAGCTGCTAAAAAACAGCGAGGAGGGAAGGAGGAGATTTAGGTCAGCATGGAGAAAAGGCTCCCTCCTGAAAGAGTCCTTTGTTGCTATCATTTTGCTGGGTGTGCTGCATGCTCAGACCCTCTGAAAGGTGACATTGATACCGGCTAGGCGTGCAGGAAAAACCTGCATAAGTAGTAGTTGAGCAGGTTCTCACAGCAATGGTTTCATCAAGCGGCAGGAATGGAGAAAAATGTAAATTTAGTCTGATTTATTTGTGAAGTCTGGGCATTCAAAATGCATAAACAGATATTTTCTTACATTTGAATGATAAAAATAAACAAATCCTGAATGTATATTAGTATACCCCAAAACTCTGAATTTAAATACATATATTTATGGTCAAAGAATCGTACAAAGGAGAATACACCTAAATGCATTCAAGGAAGCCACTAACTGCAGGATGCCAAATGACATATGATGATTACCATGGCATTCACTTTGTTTCTGGCTAAAAACAGGTTTTAAAAATAAGTGTTTTGCCATGATGTAAGCATACTGGGGTCGGTCGGTGTGCGGTTATATGTCACGGATGGAAGGTAATTGTGCTTTATTGCAGTCATCAGCAGTTTCCTGCCTATTTTGTCTGGCATTGATGCACTATTTCACTATTCATCATGTAGCCTGCGTGACCTGCTAGGTGCAAAGAAGAATAGCTGAATAGCTTTTTTTTATTATACATTCAAAGCTACCGTCCATTTGCTACCCCTTTCTTGTGTGTTATTTGATTTTACTTATCACTTTTTTCATTATTTTCTCATTGGTATTCATTTCCTAGATACTGTATTTGCATGAAGAGACCTGTGCCGCAATCCAAGTTACGCAGATTTCAACAGAGATTTCAATCCTTGTTGCTAACATTTGTGAAACAACTTGTCAGATTAATCAGAAAGTATTTGGCTTCTTGCCTATTGATGTACTATTAACTCCATTACCATCTAGTACAGGCTATTACAGGCTATTACCCACTCAGTGTTACACAATATTATAATGGCACAGATGTGACTATTAGATGTCTACATTGGCAGTCTCCAACAACAACAACAGATATACAAATGTGCAAACCACGAGCCTCCTTGATTTTACTTTTGCAAGAGCTTCATTTAACAATATACCGCACGACCGCCGATGCCACAAGCCCATTTGTTTCTAATGAAAACATAAATGAATGAAGTAATTGGTCACACGTTTATTTAATTCTAATTTCCTCTGTTCTAATTTAATCTAAGTTGATTTTTTAATTTCCTGTTACAGCAGAGGAGAATGGAACTACTTTCAGATGCACATTTTCAGCATTGTAAATTTGGGGCATTGGTGGTATTTTGAAAGAAAGTTAAATCCTCATTTACGAATAATTAGATCTGATATAGCGACTCCTTTCTGCAACTCCCTCTGTCTCCCCCATGTGAGCATGGGAAATCTAACGCAAGCAGGAGAAGCACAGCACCCCCCACGCCCCACCTACCCCTTGTGTACAAAACAGAGCAGGCGTCCATGACAACAGAAATGATATTAATCAAGTCAGATGGAGCATTAAAAGCAGCGGGAGTGGAGATGTGTTGTTGTGCTGCTTGCAGAGGAAGAAGCGAGAGCTGGCAGGAGGATCAGATTGAATAACACAACCTGATGAGATTTGTCAGTTACGAAATAGGGAATGAAACAAGCTACTAATAATATCAGCTGCTACCAACTGATGAGCTGGAAATGCGGTTTGAGTTTGGCTGGTGAGGACTCTCTGAGTCAGTTTCATGTGTGAGTGCATGACCGATTGAAAATAAACTTGCTATTATTGTGCTATCAACCCGAACCACAGATCACTTTCTTTTACTTCTGAAACCATTTTAGGATGAGACAGAAGAAGAAGAAGAAAAAGAAACTACAGGACAGAAACCAAAATGAATCACTGATGTCAGTCAATTCTATTGAAGTCCCAGGTGGATCATTCACTTTTTCAGTCTGCCTGAAAATGAATTGCCAACAATTCCAGGATCGCTCAATGTTTTTGATCATGTAATATCAGCAAGTTGACATCCATTTGACTGCAGTAATTCACATTGGCCTGAAGTATTGTTGGTGCCCCTTGACATAGGCCCAGATGAGGATTAAAAGGTTATTCATTTTTCTCTTTTCATTCAAAGCAATAATAGAAGATCACCTGCAGCCAGAGGTATAGGTAGATGAATGAAAGCTATTTACAGTTTTTGCAACCAAATCAATGAAATGTATGTGACATGGCAAACACTGAACCATAGTGTGAACCATTGAAGTCATTTCCTGTATCCAGACTCTTAAATAAGAAAACTAACTTTACTGAAATGTCGTAGAAATCCATCTGTGGTGAGCCATCTGTACAAGATGCTACGATCCAAAAGTGAGGAGCATTCCAACTTATTCGTGTGCGTGCGTGCGTGCGTGCGTGCGTGTGTGTGTGTGTGTGTGTGTGTGTGTGGGTATGCAAACGTGTAAAACATGGCCTCGTTAGATTTAAACATGCTTGGAGGAAGGGAGGAAGGAGTGAAGGGTCTCTGGGCTCAGGCAAAGTGCATGCATGAGTCAATGGAAAAGTACTGGGAGTATAACTAATGTGAGGAAATGTCAAGTACTGCTCGGCACAAATGGCATTAGTTCATGTACGTGTTTGTTAAGGGGTGCGTGCTGAATGGGAAGGAGGGGGAGAGGAAGTTTGTGTCCATTATTATATTTCATATAAATGAGATTTCAGATACAAAACATACTTTTAATTCAGGAATGCTTGAAAGCTTGACATAAGACCCCCTCCTGTGTAAATTTCTTCTTCACAATAAGAAACCTTGGAGCCTCTGCATTTTGAACATTAATCAAAGGATAGGGCTGATGAAGTGTGACGCCCACTGTTGATTTCTGACTTGTTCATTCAATGTACCTGCATGAAACCAAAGGAACAGCAGAAACAAATGAGAAGGCATTAACCAGAAGAGGTTCAGGGCAGCTGCTCACATGCTGTCACTGAACATCACCATTAAAAGTTCATAGATGTGAACCTGGTTCTCGGGTTCAGAAGGAACATCATGCTTTGATAACTTCTATGAAACTTAACATTTCATTAACAGATATTCCAAATAGATCAAGAATGTACATTTAGCCACAAATGTCCCTTTTAATTAAAATGTCTCTACTGTTACCAGTTTATGTCAAGGTTAAGTGATTTACCAGCTGAAGTGAGGCACCAATAAATTCTTCATTTTTAACAGCTTAAAGCCACAGACTCTGGCAACAGTGGTGGTTCTAACACCTTGTAAATCTAGTTTTTAGTTCACTTTATTGCACTCTTCAGAAATGGCCATGCATCTCTGATTATATTTGTCTCTCATATTGATTTAGATAATTGTAGAGTATTGTACATGATGGATGCTCGGCATGACGTGATGAAGTGAATGTGATTGTATAATTTCACTTAAGCACTGTTCATTATTACAAGCTGGCTTTCATGCTTGTCTCTCAGGTAAGTAATCAAATGTGCCCACAGTCCACAATACCCCCACAATACCAATTATAGCTGATTGTATGGTTTGGGACTATCAGCACACTCCCTTTTAACCAGGCAGATGGTTTACCACCTAAGCATAAACTGGGTGCAAGTATAATTTAGATGAAATTACACGGCAATGCAGCCCCACACCCACAGACTGGTATTGATTTATGGAAAAGACAAAAGTGAGATGGAAGGCGGGTGCAGGATAGAGAATTGTCAAAAGCCACAGAAGCTGTGTTTATGGTATGAAGAGAAAAAGACATAATTCACTCAAAGTGCCTTTTATGGGATATTTTTAGGCTCTTCTGAATCATCCTCCAGTGTGTTTTGTCTGGTTTTGCTTCTTCAGTCAGTGCTTTGCAAGTTGAGCTGAAGTTGAAAGACTGACGGGGTTTACTGGCGTCAGGGTGTGTACACCCCAGTGGATGTGAGGGCTGCATCCTCGCTTGTAGGAGGGAGAAGCACAGAAAAGGCCAATTATCAGACCCCAAGAGCCCCCGTGTGGGGGTAATATGTTTCTGACATGTGTGCATAAACACTTCTATCAGAAGATGTTATGGCCCCCTAAAAAGTCTCACAGCAAATCAGCCCTCACTGACTGAAGTTTTCTTAATGCACCTTCAACATCCATGTGAGGCAGTAAAAAAGAAGTCACACAATAGTATCCATGTAACATAATGCACACTTTAAAGTGGGTTAAATTTGGTAAAATAGTTCCCAAGATGATGTCATGTCTGTCCTGGTGACTCTTTTTTTAGGCAGGCGGTGGAGAAGCTCACATAATGTTGTTTGCCTGAGTGTTTGTTGACATCTGTTTAAAACCCTCATCCTCTGTTTGTTTACATGCCATCAGTTTCTTGCAACTTTCATTAGCATTTGCGTTTGAGATTTTTGGCCCAGGATGGCTGCCCACACTGATGTTTTGGAACAGTGAATAGGTATTGTACTATGAATAGTCACGGTTCAGTAGTTTTAATTTAGTCTCTGTAATGGGGGGGGGGGGATTTCAAGGTCGGCTATGAATCATGAATTGAAATCTGATGAATATATTACATATACTGTATATCAAGTTTAATGATATTCTGCATCTTTTGAATTTCGGAGGCTGAGCTCGTCTGAGATTCCAGACTTCCATGTTTATTGAGCCTTGCAGGTAACAATTCTCTCGTGGCTGTTGTGATTTTTTTTTGCCTTCTACACAAAAAACAGGATAGAAAAACAGAATCTGGCTGCTCTTTCCCTCAGCCAATTACAGAACATCTGAAGTCAGAATAAAAATTAAGGAAATAAATGAGAAATCCATGCTAGAGTGAAGTACTGGAGACACAAGAGTATTCCCATCATTGCTCTGGACCTCATTGCCACAGAAACCTTTCTCTCCATGCCTGTGCATCCACTGAAATAATTGTACGTTCTTAGTTGTGTGGCTCTTGTTGGATTTGTACTGAGCGGTTCTTCAAGTCCAATCAGATACTTGACACGCACACTCCCTCAGGAGGGGATATTTGTCTCCAGCCGTCTATGTGAACCTGATGCCCGATGAGGAGCCGGCAGCAGCAGACTAGCAATCTGGTACCCACAGCACATCAAGACAAAACCAGTGGTGATCCACCCTAATCCTTTTAATTGGCTCTCTGGCTCCAACTTAAAATACCAACCACAAGTGAGGTTTTTTTTTTTTTTCCCCCCTTGGATATCTCTGGTGTGTTTACAAAGGAAATCTTCTAAACTGGACTTTGGTGTTGTGTAGCTCGGCGTTACAAACATTCTGCTGTCGTCTGGGCACCAGACCATTTAGGAGTTTGTTTGACTTTCACACGTTGTCATTTAGGAATGATTTATGATGTGGGTCAAGTGTAACCAGCCATGCAATTCTTCACTATCAAATTTCATGAGCAGATTTTCTTAGAAAAGGCACAAGACACATCTATCTATCTATCTATCTATCTATCTATCTATCTATCTATCTATCTATCTATCTATCTATCTATCTATCTATCTATCTATCTATCTATCTATCTATCTATCTATCTATCTATCTATCTATCTATCCATCCATCCATCCATCCATCCATCCATCCATCCATCCATCCATCCATCCATCCATCCATCCATCCATCCATCCATCCATCCATCCATCCATCCATCCATCACATTGAAAACCACAGAAAAACAACAACAACAATAATAATGATAATAATAACAACAACAATAATAATAATGCAGTCATCACATAAAAACTGACACAAACAGGAAAGGACTTGATTTTCCCTCTTAGTTCTATAACACTGTTATGAGATGGAGTACATTAGTGCTACAGGATATCTGTCAGGTGCTGTTCTGTGTAATATGAGGTTTGGTTTGATTCAATTACAGAGTAAAGAGGACGTAGCGGTGGGTCTGGACTGTAAAATGAGAGAATTTCATCTTTGGAGGTCATGGTTTGGTTGAGAAACAAGCGCTGTGCACAAGGCTGAAGTCAAGTGGTGGTCATTTCAGAGCACACATAGGAATCACACCCCCGCAATCTCACGCTCCTTTTTCCCCTGGACACACATAAACAAAGCAGTTATAACGAAAGGGAGTTCTGAAAGCTGGAAATCTCACATTTCTCTCAAGCAACACAACCTCCCAGGAATGCAAAACCTGAGACAAAGTCAAAATTTCTCTTTTATGTCCTCAGATGTTTTTCTGCATTTCTCTTACTCCTTCTCCACCAGTTTCTGCTCAACCATAAAAAAAAAAGCAAATAAAAAATACTTTTGTGTCACTCTCTACCTGCTGCAAAACTCCAGAGAATATTGATTTATCACCGGAAATATGCATGCTGCAAGTGTACACATGTTTTCATTTTTGAAGATACTGCTAAGTTATGCTTGTGTAGAGCTCATGTTGAAGGGCTATAAACCGTTTTTGGCTTTTTGATTACCCCAGGTTGCGACCTCCAAAATAGAAGAGGACTCCAACAGATTCCCGGAACAGCATCTGAGCTCACCATCTGTTCTGAGAAGAGTTGAGATATAGATCCCTTCAAATTCCCATCTTTTGGTAAGATGGCTGATGCTAATGTGTAGGTTGGGCTATAGTGTGGTATATCTTCTTCTTTCTCCCATAGCTGCAGATGAACAGCCCAGACTTGAACTGGAAACTGTCCCACCATGTTTTTGACCCGGAGTGAACTGGCGATCTGTCAGTAGCACACACACTGCCTTTCAACCAGCTGTGATAGGCTCCCCGTACCTCTGCATACAATATGGCACTCATGGAAAATTGATGGGTGGAATTTATGTGCACGACTGAGCAAAAAAACAGATTTTGATCAATTATGTCCTACCCGTTATTTATAGGTCTCATAGGTAAAATACAGCCAGAGCATTTTAATTGAAAACACACCCCAATACAAATGAACTCTCACGTCTCTTTGTGTTTTGACTTGATTATCAGTCTAAAAATGGAATATTTCTGACACTAGACAGGCTCCTTTTTTTTTCTCATGTGCATAAAACATTTAAACATTTAACTGAAATAACAAGGTCACTAGGGGCAATGGTTGCTGTCTGCTCGCCTACGTGCATATTTACACACAATTTCCTATAATTTTCACTTGCACAGGAAGCCCATTAAATACACACATAGGGCCACCCAGCGCTGAACCGAACACGCTGATTTTGCAACTAAAATCTCTCCGTCTATCTATTCAAAAGGAATTTATTTCCTGCTGTACTCATGTCACGCAAACGGTTGGAAGTTGTCCAGCCATTTTTTTTTCTATCAAAAAGAGCAATATATAAGAAGGACATCCAAAGATAAAACATGCTGATTGAATTTGAAAGTTGTGCACACATGAATTAGATTGAGACTGAGATGTAAACTTGAGCGTGGCTGGTTGCTTTATCCTTCAGCCTTGTGATGAATTGTCGACCTGTTCAGGGTCTCACCTCTCGCCCAATGTCAGCAACGATTGGCTTTGCAACCCTGTGTGGGATAGTTAGTTATAAAGCATGGATTGATGGCTTATATTTCATCTCCATTAGTGTTATCAATCTACCAATTCTGAGGTTAGCCAAGATGGAATAAAAAACAACTATTTGCAGGATTGCCTTCCCTGCCAAAGCTAAACAAAAAACAAAAAACCCAAAACTTTCACTTTAAATCTGTGCCATTCTCCATTGTGACAGACTGGAATGTATCACAAGAAATAAAGGTTTACAGCTGTATGATCAAAACCTTGGCTTGTTTTTCATGCAGAGAAAAATGTAATTGGAGGGATGTCATAGCCAAGGTGTTTTTCCTCACTGAGTTACCCTGCCAAGACAGTTGTAGCTGCCAGAGGCCGAAATGTAGGGCAGCATTAAAGCACAATCTGAAACTAATGAGTCATGGTAGTCTAGGCTAGGGTGACATCATTTCCTTTTAGCCTCAGTGGAGATGGAATGTAACCCCCAGCCCTTCCACAGCCGCTACTGCTGCTATGTCTGGATTTGAGAAAGCTGTAAAATTCATATACAGTCATGGTTCATCCAGCTGTCTGAGTGAAAGTCAAATTTGACACACATCCAATGATAAGAAGGCACTATGGTTAACAGAATTTCACTTCAGGCACTTTAAATAGAAAAAAAGCAAATAACAAGAGCCTTTAAATGATGCGTATTTTCCCAAATGCTGTTTACAGAGAGGTGCTTTAATCCAACATCATCAAATTGCAGGGTTTAACTGGCATTAAATGAGTTCTTCTTATGTGCTAGGCATGAAGCTAAATGCCAAAAATGAATGGTGTTATTACTGCAATGTGATGAAATACCATGGCATTTAAATGGGAGTTGTGCTGCAGATGCAGAACTAAATATGAAGACCATGAGTGAAATATACTGCAGGGATCTGAGGGAGTCTGGTGAGATGTATTTTCTCAGACGGGCTGAAGGAATGGTGCCTTCACTAAAGTGTTACTTCATTTGCACCCAGTATGTTTATGTGTGCAAAGAAGAGCTTCGTGAGCAGTTGTCCATTAAAGATGGAAACACTATAGTCTGTGCTGCGTGGGACAGACATCTGGTCTGTGAAGTATGGGAATGGAATGCAGCCAATCAGGAAACACTGTAAGATGAAAACCTCTGCTGCAAGAGATTTCTGAAATCTGAGAAACAAGGATGTAATTATGGTAAGGTATATTTTTGTCAAGGTTTTGTAACAAATACATTGTACTGTTGTCTTGACAATGTTCAACCTCTGAAACAGGGACCAGATGTCCAAGCAGGAGTTCACCATCTATTTTTATTTGTTGTAAAATTAGTAAATGGGGCTGATGATGTTTCACACATGGGGGACTCATAAAGAAGGATTATATAAGCTATAAAGATCCAGGGAAACACATGTGGTCTTCAGATTCCTCACGCCAAATCAATCCAGATTGTATCTCAATCCATTAGAGTTAGCCTGCAGTTCACTCGTTATTAAGAAGTGTTATAAATGTGAATCAGAAAAGCATCTCGATCTCATTTTATTTTTCCATTAACACCATTTGATAACAGAGGGAACTACAACATACAACTAAAGATTGTGACAGTTTTTATCTGGCTGCAGTCTCTTGTCTGTAAGATTTATTCCTGTGTACCTTTCATTTATTTATCTACCATTCATTAAAACAAAAAGAAAACCTCCTTTTCTTGTTTTGAGCATCTCCACATCAAATCTACTCATTTTGGTGCCGAGTGTCAACACAGTTGTCTGAGCAAAAGGAGGGAAAGAGGCGAGACAAAGCTGCTCCATGTGTACCTTAAATTCCATAAAAACTGGACATCTGGAACTCATACTTCATTCATGGAGTCGACTTCTGACCAACACGGAGTCACATTACAAACTAAACAATTCTAAACTCACATAAGTACGGGACTTTAATCGAGAAATGATTACATACTGTAAGTAAAACAATTGTTAAGCATATTCTTAGATGGTAAAACGAACAAACCAAAGCTGCATAATAGCCAGAGATGTTCTATTCTGAAGGGCTGACATGTCCATTTGATAAATCTGGCTGTAAAATTAACACACCATTTAAAATGCAATAATTCAAAATTCAAAATCTGGATACTGCTAAATTTTGACAAGTACCTAATGTCGACCGACTTCCACAAGATGTCACTGTGAGAATGACCTTCAGCAGATGTCCTCCTAGAAAAATCGTTCCAGCGTTCTGATGCAAAACAGCAGGGAGATATTTAGAAATGCTTCCCGATCAAACGACTGATTAACATTTTGCTCATTTGGGTTTGTCAAATGCTCGCTCATCAGAAATATCAGAAGTTGACTGAAGTTGTTGTCGACATGATGAACAACAAAGTGGAATTTGAAATGAATGGGAAATATTTGATCAGTGAGATGAGAAGCCTGCATCTGTTACGCTCTTCTTCCCCTCATGAAGCCGGAAATGGGAGACGAAATCAGTCCTAATTAAAAGAGCCAGAATATCAAGCATGTCCATTTAATGGATTAATTCTTGCCTTTGGATTCTCCCAACAAAAAATGTCTCCATGAAATTTGACTTCTATGAAATAAAAAACACTTTTTTCCTCAATAACAATTTTATTGTGTATGTAGTAAAGTAATTATTGCAATAATTGCAATAATTATGTTCCCTAACATAATAAACTGCTTCATGCAATCTTTTCCGTCACAAGGAGTAATGTTGGTGTTCGTTTCTTCACCAGAAGGTGGCGCCAGAAAGCTGTGAATGGAATTCCCCAAACTCCAACTTGAACCCCAAATCCAGTTTAACTCCGCCAAGTTAAATACTCACAGTGGTTGTGCGCCCCTAACTGATGATGTGGGTTTTGAGTTCTGCGTCATTCACTGGGAGCAAACTGGGTCATAATTTACAAACATCATTTAATAATGATGCCAATTCATTAGTGCAACACCCAAGCAATCTCTTTCATCGGCTGAATAAGAATGCCACTGGGGCTTGAAAGAGGGTCGGGGTGGGGGTGTAGATCGGTGAGAGGTGGCGGGTGGTGGGGGAAGTAAACAGCAGTGCACATTTTCCGGCTTTATGTGGCTGCCTGGTGGATTTCTGTGCCCTCTGTGAATTTGTAATCAGAAATGAGCTTCATCTGTAAAGTAGAAGTAAATGTTTTTGTTGTTGTTGTTTTTAGGCTCTGCAACAATTTGGGAATAAGTGATTTCTCATATTAAAACATTTTTTAAAAAAGGTGTGTTTATATTTTCTGTTGTTGTCTTCACATAAAGGAACTGGATGGCCGATATCTTTATGTCATATACCTATATCTGCAAAACATGTGTCCGTTCAGAAGAGGGAGGGAATGGTTGGGAAGTGTTCTCACAGAGAATTGTTATTCAGTCTGTTCTGCTTTATAGGAGATCAGAGGAGACTGCACAAGTAGAAGAGACGAATGGCCATGGAGGAGGCTTGGTTTATCTTCTCTGCGTTTGTGTCCAGGGAGATATGATGGATGTCTGTATTAACCATGACTCTAGGCAGAGGTATAATAGAATGTGAGGGATTTTTCTCAAGGTGGCTTCAGTATCACCCAAGGATAAGGACACTTATCTACCAAAATTGCAGTCCTGAGAGACGACATCAGGTGGCAAAGAAGTGGAATTGGCTCTCAATCTGCTCTTTGTGTCTGATAAATGACGATGGCACAAGCACCTTGCTCTCGCATTATTAAATCAGCTTGCAAATCCCAAGGACTGACTTATATCAGAGACACAGGTAAAAGCAAACATGAGACTCACTCATGTTCTAGTGTTGAAATGATTGCATTTGTAGTCATCCACCTGAAACAGTTTTTAATGTTAGATATTTTCTGACTACTCTAAAGTGTGAGGATTTGCTGCAATTTCCGTGGATATTCTTGTCATACAATGTGTCTACCAATAGTAATAATTAGTTTTTGAAATAGATCTTTACAAAAGCCAATGCCAAACAACAAATCAAGGATACTGTGGCCAAAGGAAATCAGAAAGGGCTGGAACCATTGCAGTCCTTCAATAAAAACTGTACACTGGTTGTCCTGTCTCCCACTCTAAGCACAAAGAAGCCGTTCGTCAAAGCCGTTGGATTTACTTTTTTAGGACCATTTCAAAGTTTACACATTTTAGAGAAGGTTAAGGTTGCTTTAAAGAAATTCTGTATTAATGAATAAATAACATCTTTCACTTGGTAGAATAAAACCACAGCCAACAACATTTTACTAACATTTTTCATCCACTTGATCTCAGCATCTGACTTTGTTCTTAATTATCATCTTCATGTTTTTAATCATTGAAAAGTAGGATTGGCATTCAAGACACTGCTCTAAACTCGTTTTAAATTTTACCTATCAAACAGAACATTTTCTTTTCATTGCCCACTCTGTCCCAAAGTGTTCCCCAAGGCTCAATTCTGGGTGCCATTACTCTGTGTTAACATTCTACCACTAAACAAAACTATCAACGCATTATACAGTAAAATGTCAACATTATGTTCTATTGGAAAACCATTAAAAACAACATTTATCGCCAGTTAAATATGGTGACTGTTGAATATAAAGTGCTGGATGACCTAAAATGTTGTCCAACTAAATATAATATAATAACTGTTTTTCTCATCTAAAGTCTATTCCTGTCTTTAAATGTCAACACTGCAGCAAGAAACCTTCTGCAGGTGGGTTATTTGACATTGAACTTTCACTTGAAAAACAGGTTACAAAAACATCTTCAAACATGTTTTTATCAACTGCAAAAGCTTCTAACAATATACGATTTTCTCTATCTGCCTGATCTTGAAAAACATTTTGCATTCTTTTTCTTTTTTCAATCATCTCTCTCTTTAGACAGTTGTAATTCCTGTGTTCAGGGGTTATCCGAGAATCTTACAATTTAATATGTAATCGGAGATAGAATAGAGAATCATGCACATATTCTAAATTTAATGGTCAGTTTTCTCAATTGTTTTTACTGATTCCTCTTCATAAAAACAGGACTAAGCACAGCCACAGACAATAAGGAGACTGGACTGGCTCTACCTAAGTCCAAAAAACACATCTGTTGTCGCATTGCTGTTCATTGATTTTATGTTGTTGTTTTTACCTCATTTATTCATGCATCTCTATGAAAAGTGCTGAATAATTTTATTCTTTATGGAAAGATTGGCTGTCTTACTGACAGTCCATGATAGTAAAATAAGTCATCTTGTACTATAGCAACTCTGAACAGTCTGCTGGTACGTCAGAGTAGAAGCTCATTGAGCTTCTCAGGGTGCTCATAACCCGAGCTCCTCTCATGAGGCGTAACAACAGGACAAAGCACAAGGTGAAATAATTCCTGAGAGAATAAAATCTATTCAGGTCCAAAGACACCTTTCAATGTCTTGGATGAAGTCCCACCTGTGGGAAAGATAGATGAATTATTAACAGTCAGTGCTGCTCTTTGTCTGTTGCATCCATACAGCGCCAATCTGATTTCTCATCATCTTGTCAGGAAGATGAGGTCAATGTCACATTCATAGGAGTCACAGCTGTTTTCATGACATTTCAGCTTCTATTTGAATTTTGTGGGATGGGAAGTGCAAACAGTGGAGCTGCAAAGACAGATTTTGAAAAACTCTACACGTTTATTGTCAGATGGACCTTCTGTGCTTCTGCGGTAAGAAAGCAATATTGGTGGTTCAAATATTACAGTCTGTGTACTTATGTGGGTGACAAAAAGCATTAGTAGTGGCAGAAGGGCAGCAGGTGGTATTGCGTAGAAGATTTGAGTAAAAATGTGGGAAGTGAATCATAAATTGAGATTTCACCTCCCCTCTATCCCTGCAGGCGATTGCCTACAGTTTGATATCTACCATATTCCCATTACATGCTCCTTCTGTGCTCTTCCTCTGGTGAAACACAGCAAAGCGTTAAACAGGAGGGACAGACGGAGAATAACGAAATGCATGAGAATCGAAGACCGAAAATGCCGACATCCCATATCCAAAGCCCTCCCTCCATAAATGCTGTTGTCACTCCCAGGTGCTGGAGCAATTAATCTCAGCCAGAGGAGGCAATAAGAGAAATGCGCAAGTACAAAAGCTATCAAGATGACAAGACTTTGCAGTGCAATTTACTAGGTTTCTATTTTCCTGTCAAGAATATAAATGCCTGGATAAACATGTTATTGTGTGTTGGGAGCACATCGGTTATGTGAAGCATCTGCTGACATTATTATAATTGAGATTTTCAGTATCATCTTTTGTGCAGCTAATGAAGAGAATAACTGTGCAGTCTAAACATGCAATGTAATGCATTTGTAAGATTTGTGGGTGTTATTGAGAAAAAAAAAATCTAGAGGGTCACATGGGAATAACAGCGCCCAGAGAAGAAGAAATCTTGGGCGGTCAATCATTGATTAAATGTTGGGAAAAAAACCCATCAACAATAATTTCTTTCCAGCAATAATGAATTACTGAGACTTGAATTCTGCAATCTAGCTGAAGTGATTGACAAAGAGTGATCAAGTGCCAGCTCTCAACGGAAGGAGTGCTGTTACAATGACTGGAGGAAAAAGATCTTTGCTTTAGAGTGCCTTTTCCAAAAACACAACACAAGACGCATAAATCAAAGAGACAAGTTGCTTTGTGAAAGCCGTGGAACTCTCACTACATACCTGTATGGAACACTCTACATGTTGCTAACAGAGAATATTATCACAATTGGTTCCGAAACACGCTGCTTGAAGGACGAATCATTCACGAGCAAGGATAGGTCAAGGTGCACCACCTTGTGAAACACATGATTGAATTTCAAATTCATTCTGGAGAATCCCAAGACATTCCCACAATGGATTAGATTAGTAATTACTCCAGAGACTTCTGGGTTTATCCAGGGGTCTCCTCCCACTTGGACATGGTCAGAAATCCTCCAGATTTCCCTTCGGATGTCTGAGCTCCACGTTCTGTTTCTAAGCCCAGCTGCCCTACAGAGGAAACTAATCTCAGACGCTTAGATCCACAATCTCATTCTTTGGTTCTCTACTCGGTGCTCATGAGTCTTGAACACAGGGGGGAAGTGTTAGAACATAGATCAGCAAGAGAGCTTTACCTTCCAGCTGATCTCCCTCTTCACCAAGAGGATCAGATGCAATGCCCCCCATTACTGCTGATGTCACACCAAACAGTCTGTCAATCTCACAGTCCACTCGCTTGTCAGTTGTGACCCCAAGACACTTAGACTCTTTTGGAATTGACCCCAATCCGGAGAGAAAGATGACCTCAGATTTTGACAGGCTGACTCTTCCTGCCAACCGCTTCACTCTGAGCTGTAAATAGCTCCAGTGTCACCTGAAGATAATGGGAAACAAGGCTCTAGAATTAAATCTAGTTCCTAAGTTCTGTCTTTATGATGCATTTCTAACAACCGGCAGTGTAACATCTCTATATTTTTCACTGCCTCATTCATTGCTACAAATCTAATTATGTTCACTAATATTACTTTATCTCCAGTCTGTAAATTGAGTTCCAGGTAAAGTTATTAATAATAAAAAGCAATAGAAGAAATGTCATTGTATAATATATATCTTACTTTAATCATAAACCTGATTTACTACCTTTTCTTCATATGGACCAAACTGCCACATATTTAAATTATGTTTTATTATCCTTTACTGGGACTTTCAAGGTTACTTACAAGTACTAGCACAAGATGGTTCCTTTCAGACATTCTAATGAGATTTTGTGGGATTTTATGATGTACATTAATCCCAGTGTTAGATAAATACTGTAGTTCTTTAACAGATGGTGTGAATGCAGTCAAAATTTCCAAAAAAGTAAAATCCCTAGTGCAGACATCACCTCATCACATCTGAGGTTCCAGAGCTGAGCGTGATTTCTTTCAAATCTTAACTTGTTTCTAACTGTGGCATCAATTAACAATTTTAACACCGGTAAACACGGATTAGTGAAAAGAGAAACTGACAGATTTTTTTTTTTAACAAAAAAAAAGGATGATTTTAACATTTATTATGAAGATATTGTATTTTCTTATGGATTTTTCAAATAATTGTTGAACAAAGTAGTCATTAACATCCATGTGTCTATATAGATAGAATTCTTTCAACGCTGTTGAACGCTTTCAACTTCTCAATGATTCTCTGTAGGCAGTAGTGATGTACATTTGGAAAAATCTCTTTTTTCTTTTTTTTTTTCCTTCACACAGATATAAAACATGGAAAATCCTGCAGGCAGGAACAGAAATATTGCTGAGCGTGCATCCCCTCTAACCTTTACTCATTAAGTTGACTGTTGGTAGATTTATGCTTCATCGGTAAAATATTATGGCATTGCAAACAAACAAACAAACAAACAAACAAACAGCTTTTGCAAAATAACAACAGATATGCTAATTTGACGAGCAGAAATGACTATTTACCTCTCACAAGGATAGTAAACAGCAAAAGATTAAATCTGCTAAGTAAAGTAAACTTCTTAATGAACGACAATTTCAATGACAAAACTGAATTTCTAAGGGTTGGATTGTCACAGGAGTTCTTACCATCATCTCCATTGTATATTCATGCCTAGAAAACTCGACAACATGAATGTACTCTTGCATTTTGTATGAAAAACATACAATGCTGGCATATTTATATGTTATAAATGTTCTCTAAAGAGAAAAATACTTTCATTTCTTTATCGACTCCTTGTCATGATTTTATAGTTAATTGTTACTATAAATTGTTTACCTTACAATTTCAAGTAACAGATGGGTATGAAATTAGAATAACAACAACGCCAAGAACTCAAACTGATTTAAATAATGCAGGATTCAAAAGATTCAACAATGCATGAAATATGTATATTTATTTTCAAAATGCATTGCTAATGAAAGTTTGCATTTTTTTTTCTTATCACTGCACAGAGGCTTTTAGTTACAGAGTAAGATATTTGGAATTAGTGATATTTAAACAACACCTGCATCATACATCTAAAAACAGTCATACATAGTGTATAATTTATGTGTATAACTTTAGATATTGACAACAAATACAATGCCAGTGTGAAAAATGAATGTCTTCTCACATTGAATTATAATTCAATCCATATTTAACTGAGCCTGGAGAATAACTTGATTACAAATGTTTATAAAGTCCTCTGCTTTGTTCCCGTCTTCATTTGATACTCATTGATTCATTTCAGGTTTGTTAATTAAAGTGTAACTGATAAACTTGCTATAATTACCTACGGCCTGTGTGGTCTAATTTGTTACAGTTAATGCAGCAGTCTGCAGAATTTCTTTCAATAGGAATGAGATGCATAGGTTATTCAACAAGGCCAGGATCAGCTGATCGAAAATTTGCCATAATTGGATTTATTGAAGATGCAGGTTATTTTTTTCTGCCGCAGAGACATTTTATGTCCCAGTGATGTGAGCGTTGGAGGGAATAATGTTGACAGAAGCAGAGCTGTACCTTTTTTTTTTCCTCAGAGGTGTTCAAACCACTTTACATTACAAAAGAGAGGAACTGTCACAAGAGAAGCAAATTATTCACCTGATATTTACCGTTGAGCCAAACAATTCAACACAGCAAGTTGTAATTTTTTGTTTCTGTTTTTTTGATAAGATACCAAACACAGAGCTGACTTTTAATAAGGTGCATAAACCACGCTGCCTTCCTGCTCTAAAAAAATCAGCTTTCCACCTGGCAGATGAATGAATATCAACAAGGAAATCATTATTTCTGTCTTGCAGAATACAGAAAAAAAGGCATAGAAATTTCTGGTTACATGACATTTTGTTTCTTTTTTCTTTTTATTACACACCTCAGTGCTCAATATTCATGTATGTTTGGAACAGATCCAGTGGAGTGATTACCGATTGTGCGCTGCAGGTAATTATATAAGTTATTTCAAGTAGAAATGTTTCAGAAATGCAAAATGATTTGTGTCACTTTAACAGTTTTACAGACATAAACTAAAAACAGAGGCTTACTAAAGCATCATCAGGTTCATCATCATCATCATCATCATCATCATCATCATCATCATCATCATCATCATCATCATCATCATCTTAACCCTCCTAATTTAAACACTCCCAATTGATTGCACATGCTTTTTAATAGTGATTTCAAATCTGCTTTTAGGTGAGGATTATATTTCAAATATTTGTTCTGGTGGCAGCTCTGTCTGTTCATTTGAACAAAGCTTCCATGCTATTTTTTTTCTTCTTACCTCCAGTGGATGGTCAGAGATGGTTAACTTCTCATTTCCACGGCGCTGGCGCTCCTGTGAAGTCCAGAAGACACGGCCATTCAGCACCAATTGTATAACTCCTCATATAGTCATTCATTAACATCAGCGTGTCTCTAAATGTGCATAGATTGTGTTTAATACATTCTCACTGCTGCAGATAATAGCATAAAAACAACAACCCCAAAACAGTTTCCTTAACTTTTCACACATTTGCTTCATTTTCAGCAGTACTTCTGCTTTTCAAACAGTTTGATCTTACATCAGGAATACAGTGCACCACTAAGTGCATTTTATATTTCAACACCAAAGCACAGTGGTTCATAATAGATAGACGTCAAGGCTAATTCTCACTGTTTTCATGGGGGGAAAAAAAAAGCATCATCCTATTTGTGGAAATATTCAGCCTGAACTCTCGGTGTGCTTTTCAAATTCCACAATAAGACAGACTTCAGAGGTGATGGCGGCAGGACTGAAAACATGAATTATTAATTTTTTGCTGGCCGCATGTACTGTTCTCCGCAACCAACTGTTTTCTTCAGTGACACCAAACACAATAATAAGGTAAACAATGCACATACAGCGATGTGCTACCGCACCTTGAATTCAATTTTCATCATTTGCAATATCTAATAATCATTTCAGATCCAGCAGAAGGGTCACACAATACAAAGCTTAATGAGAGCAAAGGATGCCGCTACCTCACAGTGATTTCTGGACACATGTTAATATACGTAATTCAAAAAAGTCCACATGCGCAGAAAGCACAAACACAAACTTTTATGAGCAAAAAAACCCCCCCAACAAATTTGCAACCTTATTAAAATACCACGACAAACATGCAGGGTGTGTTATTTTTAGAGGGCTGGAGGCAGAAGGGTAACTGCTGGAGGTTTCATCCACCAGCATCTCTGTGGCTTGTCAACAGATGGCTACCCTGTCAGATCTGGACCACGGGTCAACATAATTTGCATATCAAATCAGTCAGAGCAGGAATTGCTCAGCTTACACTCACCTGTTTCACACTTCCCCAAAGACCATTTTTCCCCCCATTTGTCAGATGTATCAATGCATTTCCCCCCCCCCCTCAACTAAAGATTCCACATGCACAAAAGGGTGGCTCTGTAGTTTATAATGTATTACAACTCTCAACGGTTTTTCATTTCCTAGTCTTGTGTGTTTTTCTATATATTGAAATTGGTTTCCAGTGGAATCACAGCATCAGTTTGTTTTCCCTAAAGTTTCCACTCTACCGACTCCACTTGACACTTTTTTTTTTTTTAAAGTTTTCCATTGGGTTAAGTTTTTCAATATCCTTTTTGGCTTCAATTCTGTCGAGGTTTCTGACTAAGCCGAGACGGCACTACACTCTGTAGATCGCTGATTGTTCAGCGGGCATCATAACAGCACAATCAATCTACAAGCCTCTCCTCTCGCTGTGAATAACTGCTACATACTGGTGATCAAGAACACATCCATTGTTTCCATGTGTGTGGGTCAGGCTGAAGGCGTTGTCAATGCAGTTTCATGCTGTGTCGCTACAACAATCAGGCCAACTGAGATACTATTCTTGTATAACGTAAAACGACCTCCAGAAAAGCACCTGATACCGATGTTGAGCCGAGCAGAGCTGCACTGGAAACATGGCCTGAATGCCGTACTGTGTGTTTTGGGCTACAGTCAAAATTGCAAAATCATGTCAAAATAAACTGCGCTCCTCAAACATGATTAGTCTTGTCATAAACCATATTTTCCCATCCCCTGCAAACGGAAAAATGCAACTGGCATGATACATTTGCCTAAAGTAAGAGGTTTAACATCATTTGTTCTGACAAATTTGTTAAAGGGTTTAAATATTTCCCCAGGAAACGGCTCCAAAAGTTGTGATGCTTTTGTCGATGTTCCACCCAAAATGATTTCACTTCTGTGGAACACTGCCTTCCATTTTTCGTAACAGTGAAAGAAAACAAACTTCTTCTGATGGCTGAAATCCTATGAATACTTCAGTTTGGACCAAGTTTTCTTATCTGCTTTGGTTACAGCCAATGAAATTTGGTATGGATTCACTCACTTTTTCTGCCAGGAGGCTATTGACAAAAATATAACCTGGACTTCCCTTTCAGGTTACTCTCTGTCGCTTCTCGCCGGCAGCATTCTGTGGGATAGAATTTGCTCACATAACACGGGCTCACCTCTATAAATTAAACCATAGAAATTTGATTTATCTTCTTCCTTGTGGCTCTTTTCAGCTGACTCTCCGAAATAACAGCAAACATAAATAGGAGGTATAAAAGAGGATGTGAATGCTGAAAAGAGTGGATTACGCCATGAATCAGTTTATTAACAGTAGGCCATGGAGCAGCGTCGGCCTGGGGGGAATTTATATTTTCATAAAGCAGTGTTTACAGCATTTATCTTTGCCTGAGAACAGGCCCCTAAAACCTAACAAAGCACCATAAGACAAAGATATGATATGATGGATCTAAGACTTTCCGTGTCAAGGCTGCCAACAAATTGACATATTCCTGTAGATTTGGAAAGGAATAATACAATCTTCTACACAATGGAATCCAGAGACAATGCTGCTATTGTTTCCGTAGGCTGATTGAATCTGGTTTGTTTGATATAATCCTCAGTCAGACCAGCACAGAAGTGTACATGCTGTTTAAGTTGCAAAGCAGAATGAAGGAACTCCCTGGGATTCACACCAAATGCACTCAATATGGAAAGAATCAAATTATTAACTTTGATTCTGGGTTCAAACCATGTCGTACCAGGTGAACTGAGTTGGCTCATATACTCTTTTCCTGTGGGGCATTGTAAGGCAGCATGGATATTTTTGCCATTCCAAAGAGTAGAATGATGTCCTACCATTAAAATACCAAAATACAATAGAATCAATCTGGCTGAAATTCAAAAGCCTAAATATGGGAGCGCTTGCCTGGAAACCACAGTTCTTAGTAAATGTCAGGGTGTCATTTTCTTTTTGACCTCATATTGTTCGTATACAATTGTCTTCATATATTAACATACCCTGGCAGAATTTAGGATTTTCAGTGAATATCAGTGATAACACAAAAACTTTTATTTTACTGTTGGTTAGTGGTGGAGTGAAGCCATTCATTATCAAACAACTGTGTCAAATGTTTTCTAAATCATAATGTCGACAGACACTACCCAAATGACCCCCATCAAAAGTTAACACACCCCAGATCTTAATACCGTATATTGCCCCTTATCACCTCAGTCACATGTTAAAGTCTTTTGTGTTAGTTGTACATGAGGCTCCATTTTTTTCTCAGAAGGTAATGCTGCCCACTCTTCTTGACAAAAAGCTTTTAAACGCATTGAGAAAATTCTCAAACATGCAATCAGTCCAGAAACTTCACTTTGTTCCGCTGTAGACAATAACAGGTCAACTTGGCCTTGTGTTTTGGATCATTGTCATGTTGGAATGTCCAAGTATGTCCCATGTGCAGCTTCTGGGCTGATGAGTGCAAATTTTCTGATAATGTGCTGTATTCATCTTGAATTCATTCATCTTGTATTCATCAATTTTGACCAAGCTTCACCAAAGCAGGCAAGATCCACCTTCATGTTTCACAGTAGGTCTACCTTTCATCATAGGCCTTGTTGACACCTCGCCAAATGTAATGTTTATGGTTGTGGCCAAAAAGTTCAGTTTTGGTCTCATCATTCCAAATGACTTTGTTCCAGACGTTTTGAAGCTGTTTGGCGTATTGTAAGAGGGATGCTTTGGCACTGGCAAAGTAATGGCTTTCTTCTGGCAACTCGACCATGAAGCCCATTTCTCTTCTAGCGCCTCCTTATTGTACATCTTGAAACAGGTACACCACATTTCAGAGTCCTGTTTTTCAGCTGAAGTTACTCTTTTCTTTTCTTTATATCGCAAACAATTCTCCTGGCAGCAGTGGCTAAAATTTTTGTCTACTTGACCGTGGTTTGAATCTCTAATTGTCCACCAATGGTCCACGTCTCTGACATTCTCATCCTGATTGGCATCCTCAATCCACTGGATATCTTTTAACATCCCTTGCCTATTCTAGACAGTTCAGTGACCTTTTCCTGCAAACCTTTTGACAATTTATTTGATTTCCTCATGACTCAGAAATCAGAAACGTCAATGCAGTACTGGATGAAAGATGCAAGGGTCATCAGGAGCCCAGAAGCTCTCTGACCTTTTATTCATACACGCTGATTACAAGCAAACATATCACAAGTGAGGATGGTTACATTTAGTAGCCATTCAAACCCATTTGTTTTGACTTGTGTGCATGTTATTAGGCCAAAATCTGGGTAAATTCTGTCATAATTAGGATTTAAAAAAGTAAGAAATAAGGTTTTCACCTAAGAATTTCTTCTTTTATTGTGGATTCAAATTAACTGAGCTCAGAGATCATTTAAAGACATTCCTATTATCAGTCACTCCCATGAGAAGAACCTTCCATTGATCCTTTAAATTATTTTTTTTCCTGATACAGCTTTTTTCTTTTGATGGTATCCAGAAAATATTGACTGCATATTAATTATCAACAATGTCTTACCTCCTCAATGTGGTTTATTTTAGGTGGATCCAGCAGACTGCACTGCTGCTCTACTCATTATAAATATTAATAATCATCTAGATAGGGTATCAAATAATGACACAATACATTTTGTCTTTTTTTCAGTTCTTTTTAATTTAAAAGAAATATATTTTATAAATATCTGACAACATAAAGAACCCAAACCCCAGACGTTGAGGAAAGCCATGATCCAACTACAACTCCTATTGCTCAGGAGGTCCCTGAATTGTGCACCGAGTGAGTGAATGGATGGTAAAGAGACGGCGCCCCACAGATGGTACTGACCATCTCTGATATGGGCAGTCACGCTGGGTGAGGCTGTGCAGGTGAGTCCGTATCTGATTGGTGTCTCGCTAACTCACTGGTTGGTTGATTACTTGGAATACGCATAGCAGGAGGCTGGCAAGGTCACATGTGTCTGTGAGGCAACAGCATGGTGGGAGAATCATTATTCCGGTGGACTGATTTTCAGCTGTTATCAGTATGACATGATATCTTTATGTTTTTGAACTGGTAAGGTGGGTATTTTCAAAGAAAGAAAGAAACAGAGAAAGACAAGACGTCAGTATTCATGAACCCATTTTCATTATTGTGGGTTTTTTTGGTTGCTTGTAATTGACGTGCTTGTCCAGAAAAAAAAGCAAACTGAATTTTGATGGGTTTTCAATACAACTTTTTTTCCATTTAGCAATGATCAAGAACAGGGTTAAGTATTATTTTATACCAGTAGTTCATCAACTGTGCCGTTATAGCTCAATGCTTTCCTCTTCCTAATTACATGTCAATGAAATTTCTCTGTGAATTTGTCAGCGACATCGTGACGGCTATTGAAGCCAAGCGAGCTTTCACTATTGACTCATTCTACACGAGTACTCAGCCAAATGAGGTTTGCTGTAATCGAAGAAAAAATAATTTTTTCTTTGCTTTGTTTATTGTTTACTCCTTTGGCCGCATGACAACAAAGAACAACACACTAGACTTGTCAGATTATCAAGGCTGTCGTTGGGGAATATTTATTAGGCTTGATAAAGATGCTATTATGACAAAAGAGACCTTTTGTTTATTTATTATATGTAAAGGTTCTACTTGTCCTACCTCATACTTTATTAAATCAACTGAGAAGTGTCTTTCTATTGATGACACATATAAAATGCTTTGTTATGTAATGGTGTGTTATTTCTTTCATGCTCTTGTCATACAGTACATGCTGTTTCTTTGTACTAACCATCGACTCCCCCCCCCATCTCATCCCACCCCCCACCACTTCCTCCTTGGCTTTCAGCAGCAAATTCTTTTGCTTGGTTCTTACTGGAGAGCAGAATATTGATGTACGTCACAATCTACTGGCTTTTGTCAATAGGAGACAGGCGAACAGAAAAAAAATCGAAGCGTGAGCACACAGGAAACATTTCTTGATACCCTTAGAAGAGGACCAATCTGTATGTCATATTCACTGTGAATAGCACGCTGTGTATCCTGGGCAGATCACATGGACATAAGAGCAGACTGGCTGACAATGCGTGGGATTCAAGTGAATAAGGCAGGGGTCAGTAAAGTCAGATCACCAATGTGACCTTTCAATCACGGTAGAGAAGTGTAAGCCTTAACATGTCTGCAGTTCACATCCTACTGGCACATGTGTGAAGGTAGAGCTGTGACACATCCATTGGATGGGAATAACTTTTCTGTTGCACAGGACAAACTACACGGACTCCGTAGCAACCCTAAGCTACCAATTTCTCTGCATTTTATAAAGTGAAGACAGTTGATTTTACCAAAGCTTCAATATTAGTTTTTTATTATGCCAAATGCTGCACTCTGCTTCTATTGCTCCAAAACAAATTTGGCAATCACAGTATGACAAAACAAACAACAACAACAAAAAATGTCTGTATGTGTTCCTGCACATTTGTGCCGGCAGACAGTGTTTTCATGGTTATGTTTATTGTGCATAAACTTGAAGTTAACTGAGAATTTAATCACTAAACTGAAAGCACAGCAGTATAATATTTGAAATCACGACTCCCTCTGGATCGTTTCCTCTCAGACGTAGTTACATCCTGCTTGTGGGGCTCGAACATGGCGGTGACTTTTGGCAATGGAATAAAACTTGGCATCGGAAACAAAATATGAACTGGATGTACTGACACTCAACAAATATTTGTCACTACATTAAGCCCCAGTGAAAAAATAAAACATTTTTTTATTTAGCTTTTTGTATTTTTATTTTTTTACACATCTTTCTTTCTTCAGTGTCTACATACTTTCCAAAAATGCCACTTCCCAAAATTCACTGTTTTTTTTCTCCATATTTTAGTCTAGTTTACTCAATCAAACTTTCATGGGATGATAAATTTTTTTCATCTTTAAAAATTAATTCTAAAATGTAAAACACTTGTTTGAAAAAAGTAAAAATTTCACTCAGTTGCCAGTATTAGAAATAAATATGTGCCATTCATTTTCTGAAGACTGTCCGTTTTTTCTGACTCTTTTTTGGAGTGATGGCTAACAGGAAGGTTCTGTGTTTAAATCGAGTTTGCGTGTTCTTAATGTATCTGAAGGAGTTCCTTCTGAAGGTTCTGGTTTTCTCTCACACTCCTCAAACAAGCAATCTAGGTGAACTCTCTGCTGGAGCATCTCCAGGGTCAGATACAGAAGACAGGTGTGGAAAACCCTGACCTCCAGAAACCAGTAATCGTGCTCATGCATCGCTTCATTCCAAACGCCCGCCCTGTAGACACCACAGCTGGCTGCTTGTATCACGAAGGAGAAACAACCAGAAAATAAAAAATCCTCGCAGGGCTTAAGTTGTAACCAATTGTCCTTCAAAATTAACCTTTATTATAACATATACTTAATCACTTTACCTAACATTCATGACATTAGATTCTTCTTGGCTTCATCTAAACTGGATTAAGGTATGAAAATCAGAGGTAAGTCAGTGAGAGTGAGACTAAAGCAAATAAGAAGATTCTTTACAAGAAATACAGCGGAATCCTAAAAATGTAGGGTAGCATGATGTGTATGAGTACGATGTAGTTTAGCAAGACCTATATTTTTGATTATATCTTTGTTTTGGAGCCTATTCTAATACTGATAAGTGTTTGTTTATTTGTTTTTTTTCATAATATGAGAAGAATGTGTGTGTGTTTAAGCATATGTGTGTCACTGCTTCTCCTTGGTTCTCTGTGAAACAGTCGGGACTGAGACAAGAAGGTTCCTGGGAGGAGTGTGAGCACAAGCTGCATGTGGAAGAAGGCAGGAGCCAGCAGGGCAGCAGAGAACAGAAGGGGCAGCAGCGAATGAGCCAGGACCTGTCTATGTCAGGGAGCACACACCCCACTTACTGGACATCATTGCAGAGCAGAGCATAAATGAGATGAGTGTGTGCATGTGTGTGTGTGTGTGTGTGTATGTGTGTTCAAGGCAAGAAATAGCCTTGTATATTTAATTAAACAGAATAATTTTCCAAACCCTGAGAGATGACGTAAGAGTATTTACACAGACTCGAGACCTTTAAGAACATGTATTCTTCCAAGATCGTTGTCATTATTGCAAAAAGGGACTCTCATAACTAATTTTGCAAATTTGATAGTAATGATAAATAATAAGCCTTGAGACTCCTGGAGGATTCCTTTCAGCTGTGGGTTAGTTTCAGGTTGGGACTCATGCAAAGAAACTGATTACCCTGATTACTAATAATGCACACATAACTGGATGTAATTCCACATAAATTGGAATCATTGTGGGCTCTAATTATAATCAGGTTTATGGTTGTAGCTGAAAATGATTTAAAAAAAAAGAAAAAGAAAACAGGAGGATATCACTTACACTGAAAACTGGTTACCAGCAGGTTAAAAGTTCTTTCATTCTAGCCCAGCCAGATATAAAACCGTTCACTGAGGCATTACAGTCTCGGAGTAGGAGGTTAGGAGAGCCAGAAAGGGCGAGTAGAGAAGTAACGTACTTATTGTTAAATGTTCCCTCCTGCAGTGATGCTCGTTATTTGTCTGTGGTCTTCATTTTGCACAGTTACAGCATAAATCACTGTCCATGGTTCTGAATTCTATCATCTTAGTGTGGACACACTTGACAGCTATTAGTTACAATAGCACAGATGGCTTTCTGGAAAATAAGCCTAGTGAGCTTTGCAATTTACTCTTATATACTATGATTCGATGTCAGGGAGGGCACAAAGTAAAAAAACAAAAAAAACAAACAAGAATTCAAGCTAAAGCAGATGAAAAGATTTCACCTAATTAATTTGGAGACCTTTCAGTTTATGATTACCAGTCTGCATTGGAGTCTAGATTCTTTGAACATTAAAGAAAGTGCAGCCATTACATCCGCCCATGTCACACTGTGCTAGAATAAGAGGGTGAAGGGAAGACAGCCATTCCAATTAAATGCTTAGCAGAAGATGCACTGTTAATTACTTGCAGTTGTCTTCTGGGTTTGCAGTAACTTGGGACAAAACCTGCATATGAAGCGACAAGCAAGGTCTTACTGCTGATAGCACAACATTTCCATGCAGCTAGTGTATTAGCCGTGGCCTTGAGTGTGTATTTCTAATGTACAAGTCTTTTCAAGCAACTCTACTATCATGAGAAAAATTCACACCACTGAATGCACATTTTTGTTTGCTTACCATTCACACATAAATCCGACAGACTGTTCATACCCTTCTCACGGTTGTACTTTACAGCTGGCGTGTGCTACAGTGCTGCAACCTCATCGTAGCCGAGTACCTTATTAGCTACTTGAGATGGTCTTATGCTGGAGGTCTCGCCTCTAGAGACCTGATTAGGCTAATAAAGCATATCCACAGGCATGTACTGCACGTTGATTTGTCCAATTAGGAAGGTGACAAACCCTGGACATATTCTATGCAGACACTTGGATTCTCATGTTATGATAATGAAGCAGGGGAGGAATTCTGAAACCGCACTTGAAAAAGCACCACGGTAACATTTTTTTTCCCCCTACTGTGCCTGAAATATCTGGACAGAAAAAAATGTCGACACGTGTTTCACCCATCTCTGATGGTCATTCGACATTGATGGATCAGAGATATAATTCAGGAGATGCGATGGAGCTAAATGTACGGTGATATTGTCGAACAGCGATGAACAACGTGCTGTTTTATTTGAATCAAGTCAGTAACTCCGCTTCCTTGCGCTGATCTTTGTGTACATTTCCTAAGTTGTAGGTCACGTGTGAAATCCCGTGTGGCTTTCTGACAGTAGGTGTTGTTTGTACTTAATGACTCTCAAGTAAATGAAGACCAGTGGGTATTGCATTAGCCTCGTATTTCCCATAATTTAACAGCCCTGTACACCTATAGATATTTAACCCCCAGCTAAATGACCACCCAAGTTTTATTTTGTTCATCACAGTAAGCCCCCATTCTCATAACCACATGCACATACTGCATAATGCTCAAATATACATAAGCCCCTTCAGGTTAATGAGATGAGTACACACACCACTGTGCAATGCTTGGCTGCACACACATACACACACCTTGTCAGTGGTTTGTTTGTGTTTTGTTTGTGCACTTGTCAGAGCAGAGAACCGGCTCTCATATGAGTGTGTGTTGGCAAAGGGAATCGGTGTCTTAAAAGCCCAATTGGCCTCTGCAGGGCAGCCTGTGCACATTCCTGTCCAAAATACAGAGAGAAATCAACACCTGTAGTGCTGCTAGCATCGTGATCCAGCCTGATCTTGGATAGACAAGCTGGATCTTGGTCACCAGGAAGATGTATTCTTGACAGGTGGCCTTCTGTTGGAGGCAGTGGTTGATGACCCAATGGATGGTAGATTTCCCATTTTCATCTCGTTATTCATTCAGAGCCACCAATTCTGTTTTGACTAAGCTTAGCCGAAGCTTTTCAAATCAAACTGCCAGCACATTTCCTTTGCTAAGCCATCCAACATTGCAGAGCGGCAGCAAATGATCAGAATATGTGTCAAGTGACTGTTTGGGCTTCACGAAGGATGCAGTGCTGAAGAGATGTGAACATCTACTGTTCATAACCTTTCTTGCAACAGTGAAGAAATGATGGCTGTGGCAAAGCTAAAGATTAACTAGAGCATTTAGTCAAACTAAATGAAATGTGCTTCCATGGAAATGTTTTCTTGTTCTTGGTTTTTCATTTTGTTAATAACATCCATACAGACTACTTCTCTTCCTCTAGTCAACCAGGTAACTCAGTCACTGAGTAAGCAGTGGAAGGAAACTTGGACAGGTGTGCTATCCAAATTCTATGTTACAGTATATATGTTTTTAATATAAAAAAAAATTTAAATAAAATTTACAATTACTACTTCAGTTTTGAGTGACAGTTGGATAGTCTGTCAAATTTCTTACATTTTACAGAGGTTTTTCACATATGATTCCGCCAGGATTCTCATGCTTGCTTGATTAATGGTGATCTGCCACATTATCAACATTGCCTGCCAGATATTCAGTTTCAGTTAACAGTTACACAGAAACATTATGTGTTTAAAAATTTAATTGGTTGGACCACTCTGCTATATTGACAGTCATTAAAGTGATGCATTTTGACTTTGTTTTTTTTTAACTATATGTGCTGTGTAAGAGTGATTTGAGAAATTTTCTATTGCTCCACTCCTATAAAATGTGTAGATGGCGGTGTGACCTCTATATTTAAAGTGTGTGAGTCCATCTGGTCGTTGACGAATGACTCCCCAGCATGTTGGCCTTGATGACAGCTATAGGCCACCTCATTAACAACAATCCTCCTCCGCCAGTAACTTTCCTACTGTTGTGAAAAACAAATGGAAAAATGCCAAAAAAATGCAATTTGTGTTTTGCGGGCGAGATGAAGAAAACCGGTAGTGCCGACACAGACGGAGAGATGAGCATGCAGTCAGAGACCAGAGGTCCCTGTGCCACAGTTAAACTGTCAGTCTGTAGGAAACATTGCATTCAGCCCTAGTTCAAAAAACAAAACAACAATAAAATCTGTTCCCCACACTAGATTGATATTATGACAGGTAGAATAGACATGATATGTGGGAAATAAATATTTTATTACACCTTGAGAAAGTCTGATATCATCGGGCCACAGAGGAGTCTACACAACTTCTTGTTGCCTCGGCTCTTAGAAATAATAGTAAATGCAGGCTTTACATTAAAGTTTGATGTATAACAATGTACTGACTCATGATGTATAATGTCAACCACACAGCAGAGGTACTAGGATTTTGAAATTGATATTGTGGAATTATAAAACTTTTTGCTGTGACACAATAGTAAGGAAGTGTGTGTTTGTGTGTGTGGGTGCGTGCGTGTGTGTGTGGGTAATTTTCATTCAGGGTGCCAGTTCTTTTTTTTTTATACCTTGGTTGAAGGTGACATAAATCACTTTCTTAGTGAGGACTCACATTCCACCTTGAGAGCACCTAGTCCCAGTTATATCAGTATTAATGGTTGTCCCCTGACTTAGCCAAAGCTATTTCACACATGGTTAATTTAGGTATAAGAACGTCTCCTTGGCTGTATGTTATTTAACAGGGTTTTCCTAAATATTTTCAAGATCACTAATGACTAATCAAACTCTGCCATGTGCACTAAAACACTATGAAAGCTCACAAAAGTAATTTGTTTTTGTTTCCCACATTGAGCATTTCTCAGCTAATGCCCCGTGAAGCCTGATGTGAGGTTCTCGGAGAATCTTAATTGGTAAATGTTCAATAATGCTGAGCAGCTATTCCTCCGTTTTATGTTCTGGTCACACACTCTTGCACACACACAGAGTCGTACACGCAAACGTCGAAATATAAAACATTCATAAAGGATTAAGTGGAGTAAATCTACCTAATAAGAAATATCACCATCTTCCAAAACAAAGTCCAGGTTAACTTAACCACATGCACCTGTTTTTGTTCAGGATGTCGTCTGAATTAGCTGTTAAAGCTTCACCGTGACAGTTTTAACAATACCTAATTTATCTGCAACAAAAAATAAATCCAATTCTGTGTTAGATAAACACTTTTAATCAGTGAAGCAACTTGTGCGAAAAGGACCCACACAGCCCTTCAAAGAAAACACCTTCCAAGAATGCAATACAACTTCAAATTGAGTTTGAGTCCTTTATCCCATATGCTCCAAAAACAAAAAAAAGACCCATTTCTGCTGACTCCTACTCATGGCTTGATTTGTACCTGCTGGAAAAAGATCTCTAAGATCTGAACCAGCACTTGTTTTATTAGATACTGCTTCTTTAAAATCTCTAATTCAATAAAGGAATCTGAAATCTTATCTTCTCTTTTATCATTTGCTTATTTTGCATTACAAAACAAGTGTCAAATGAATCCGTGTTACTCTGATTATAATTATTTCACCTTTGCTTTTTATGTCTAGACTCCTTTGCATATGATTAGTGTTAGCTGTGTGTTTTACTGAGCTGGCATTCGTGTTGTGCTGAATGGCTAAATCATGGGCTGTAGCTGCAATGCTGTCCCCTGAACTGAAACAGAACAGAGGAGGTTCATAAGCAGACAGAACACTTCAGTCGAATCAAGTAGTTTACTGATTACTATTGACTGATGGTGGATGTGAAAAGAAATTTTGTTGCTAGTACCATTTTCCTCACATTGCAGCAGTCAACCAACAGCAGGGATCCAACGGGGAAATGAAGGGACTGTGCTTCTCACTGCTGATTTGAAATGATTTTTGTGAATGCTCTGATTAATAAATGGAAATGAATATTTTTCCCAGGATAGATAGCTCTGTCTTGAGTAATTCAGTGACTTCCCTGACTTTTTATCTAACCCCTGACCTAACAATGTTCTGGGACCTCCTGATTTACAAATTAAGTGCCAAAGGCAGGTCAATATCCGCATTACTTCTTGTCTTCCTTTCTTAACTCTCCAATCTGTTATCCTCTTCACCCACCACGGCTCATAGAAAACCAACCCTGGATCCTTTGTTTCTACCTGCACACAAACACAAACAGATATACACAAAAACAGGCCTGGTGCCAGGTGTAAGGCTATTTACTATTCAATTTCCATTACTAAACATTCAAATGGAAAATTCAGTCGGGCAGCTGGGTCATAACTTTGGTTAGGTAAAACTAATAGAGGCAGTGCGGTGTGTGCATATGGTGCACTTATTATCTGGAGTTAAGGCCAGGAGCTTCCCCTGCCTCAAAAAATAATAGAAATTTCAGAGGTTAAGTAGGTGTTTAACTCAAGGTTCAAAGGTCAAATCATGCTGAAATTCTCAGGTAAAAGCTATTTTTTTTGGCAGTAATGCTACAAAAAATAAATAAATGTGGTTTTATTCAAATGTCCGGGTGCCACCTAAACACCTCTTACAAGGTCTGAGTAAATAAGACTGTCGCCGTTATCCAGTTGATGTGTGATGGACTGATCCAAGCCCGAAGATATATCTTTTAATCTTGTTCAATTCTAACGGTGCATAACTTAAAGTGGGTTGGTATATTCATTAATGAGATTTAACCCCCAAAAATGGCCTGTATGCATGCAGCAAGGGTGCAACATGCAGCATTATTCTAGAAAATGGAAGAACGGGGATTGAGTGGCCGCTGATAATTACAAAAGCAAACACAATCGGTGGCCATTTAAGCCGAAAGTATTTCTAATTTCACAGATGCGATCAACCTTGCCGAGAGGAGTCTCTCTCCCTCTCTCTGCTCTTTCTACTTCTGTGCTAAATTGCCTCACTCCTTCTGGATGTCTATGACGGTGATGATGGAGTATTAAGCAGGTTTCTGGTGCACACTTTGTCACTTTGCTATCTAGTTGATTCGGAGACTCTCCTCGGTGGTGGGACGGAGCTTACAGCACACCACTGGACCGTGAAACTGCCAAGTTTGCCCTCAAAGCTGCAGGAATGCCCTTCAGAAAAACACTCTGGTCTGAGTAATTTTAGGATATAAAATTTTACTTCCATAAGGAAAGAGGAAGACTTATTACAATGAGGGAGAACATTACTTTGACGGAAATAATGATTAATAGCTTTTGTAGTTGTGAATAGGAAATGTTGAGGCTTTCACGAGCATTAAGCTCCATGTTGACTATGTTGAACTCGCCTGTTCATTTGCTGTGAAGGTCAATTGAAAACATTAAATGGAATTGTTAGGCTCTCCTCCCCCTACGCCGGAGGCCTGCTAACATTAGCTTTAAGTGTGACTGCAGGTGTAATCTGTCAAATGGGCCTCTCACAGTGAGTCATTGGGTGGCTGCTCTTATTCAGTCCAATACCTAGAAAAAGCCTGTGATTAAATAGGAAGTGTGACATAACTCTTATTTAATGGTAGAAAAACAGCAGCCAGTATGTTGGCATAAAGTCTGGCCTGTGGAACATAAATTGTACTTTTGCACAGATGCTGCTTGTAAAAGGTCAGCGTGACTTTGAATCATTTTAGTTTTAAAAATTAAAAGGTAGAAGAGGCTAATCCATTATTTTCATTTGTTTGCATAGCCCCACGTGTAGCATTTGTCAAGACAAGCCTAAGGTTGTCATCGCAGCTTGACAAAAAGCAGACCAGAAATCAATACGGCTGATATTCAGTGAAGTGTCATTCTTTATCTGTGTGCAGCGCTGCACATCTCTGCACACCAGCTCTTCATATGCAAATCAGCTGAATGAAATGATCAATAGAATGCATTAGGGAGCTGGCTTCTCATAAACTACACCCCCAGGCAAAATAAATGTTTTTAACAGAAACATGAGTTCTAAAATATTACAGCCGAGGGGACGTACTAAAAAGTAATCATACTGAGGAAGTACACACACACACACACACACACACATACACACACACACACACACACACACACACACGCAGTATCTGGATTTTGATGCATCTCCAGCATCATTGTTCCGCGTACGGAATACGCCAAGAGAGGAAAGATTATTCTGCACCGAAAGCAGAGGCGATGCTGATTTTGGGCCACGCCAGCATCTCTAACATGACACTCTGACTGCCCCTTGATAAATAACGCTGAGTGTCAGTTGTATATACAACCCCGCCGTGTCAAAATCATTTCACCTCCGGACAGATGATCACACTGTTTGAAAAAAGCAGAGCAAAAGCATATGACACAAAATCGACATTGCCTCAGGTTCTCCTCGCCACAACCGAAACGGGACAACAATTCAGTGACTTATTGGGAATAATCGACTTTCCCCTTAGAGAAAGCTATGAATAATTCTTTTTTACCAGGAAAGAAAAAAAAAATTCCCCCGGGGTATTGAACGAAATCGTCTTTTCTCTTCTTCATTAGAAAAAAAGTCTACAAAGTCTTATCAGCATTCTGCATTCTTTGCCATTTGAGCTCAGATAATTGATTATGTTTAGGAGGTTCACTATTGGATATGCTACGCCTTAGTAGTGGAAAGAGATATAGCATTAAATTAGGTTTACCTTCCCAGGACACAGTCAGACAAAGATTCACTGACCTCAAAGGACATGGTGAAATTGAAATTACATTACAGGAGGAAAAGTTTCATTCAGAAGTATTATCGCGATTGGCTACACAGCCCACCCATATTTCCCTATTTAAATGACAGAATCATGGAGCGTGTTTTAATGTCATCTATGATTACAAGCTACATTTTATTGCCTCAGAGTCAAGCCAGCGTTTTACAGTCCAAATTAAAGCTTGTATATTCAGCGCCTCTGTACAATGTTTCCACAATTTTACTCTACAAATAAATCCTTCCATCCACAGCACGTCTACAAGAGGAAGCAATTAAACCGGGCAGTGGAGACATGGTTCTCTGAATTGAAGCCACGTAAGATTGTACAACCATATGAATTAACAGATGGGGTTCACTCAGCTTCAATCAGTCTGTCAAATGCGTGCTAGATTTATCTTCATTTGTCTGGATAGAATTTGTTATCTATCATCTTCCCTTCTCTCAGAAAATTATTCCAAGTAAATAAATAACTAAATAAAAAAACAGATATATAATTTTTCTTTTCAGGTATTATACTTTTGCAGGTGTTTTTCCAAGGGTTGTGGCTCACAAAGGCCTCTCCTGACCTCCCCGTGGCGTTTTCATAAAAAAATTGCCAATTTTGGAGTAGAATGCCACAAATAAGACAAAAAAACCCTTTTGTGCTTCTGGTGAAACTCCACCTGTCAGACTGTAATTTCACTTTGGAAAAAGAAAGCATCTGGTTGAGTGACGCAGCTAAAATCACATTAATGTGATTTAATACCTTGTCAACTTTGGTTTTGAAGCACTAGATGTGACTAAAGCAGTCGGAATGCGTGGAAATTTACTGGAGTCACTGAAGTATTATTTTAATGCAACAATGCATATTTTCCACAAGTATTTATATGTATTTTACTGTTTGATGGACGTTCTCTCTTTTTTATGCACAGCAAGGCGTTGCATGAAGACCTACAGGCAACAGGCTGCACACATCACATTTCCCAGCAATGTAACAACAACTTCCAACTACCTCTGCTCTGTGCTGTGTGGAAAAATATTAACACACAAAATGAAATCAAAATGCAGTTATCACCATGGGTGTTGCCCATCAACCAAAACTCCCACCCAAAAGTCAACTCAGTCATTACCATCAACCCACAAGTACACTTGAACTTTCAACGAGGAAAATTGACACAAAACAGATAAAAATGCACATTCATAATAACCTGCCCACTGTTTGTGACAAATATTGAAATGAGCAAACATCTCAGGAAGGGAAAATCCATTTCTTCTAAAATACAGATCTATAATAAGGCCTCTATGATAAGTTGAGACTTGAGCAAGTCTCAGTTTCTGTTAAGAACAAAAAAAAAATCACCAAAAAACAAACATGGCAACAGAAAGCACAGGTGGATTTGTCCTCTCTTCATGAATAGTTCTTTTATCACAGTCTACAGGAGGACCTTGGGAGATGAAGGGGCTATTAAGGAAATAAATAAAAGCCTGTACAGACACTTAGCTTGATCAAGACCAAGCATTAAATAATTACTGTAATTCACTTAGGTTTCTTTTAAGCTGTGTAACGATTTTTCCCGTTTCCCCCCTGCATAAAATTGATCTGATGAGGAGGACTAAACAAATGACCTCTAAATTAATTGGGATTCTCTCCACCCCAAAGCAGTGCATCTATCTGTATGAGAAAAGCTTTTAAAGAAGATAAGGACAGAGAGAAAAAAAATTCTGAAAAGGCTTGTACGAGCTTTGCATAAGCCACCGTTGCAGCATAGATGTTAGAATGGAAATGAAGGCATCCGGTACTTTGAGAGAACCAAAGTCACCAAGTGGAAATGGCATTTCAACTCGCCCTTCTCTTCAAAGAACACGCAGAACGAGAAAAAGGGAAGAAAGTTCATATTTATGTGCACTCATTTGTCTCTCAAGTCTGTGTCAGCGCTGAAGTCTCTGAGCTGTAAAATAGGCCACATGTGGAGAAGAGATGAAAGCAATGATGAAAAGATAGTGGAAGTAGCAGAACTTAGAGTGGACATCACAGGATATGACACAGAGTTAGTCTTGACAGCTGGGGCCAAGTGAGTTTAGGGGACAAATCCTCTCAGAATCAAATCAAATTATGTTTTTAATGCACCTGACATTCACCGTCCATCTTCATGAGCTGGTGTCCAGAGGCAAAAAGAAAAGCCATGAGGTGCACAGTAATCACAATGGTGTTCTCCAGTGTTCTCCCCATCCCTACTCCTGGTCACGGATCAAAGAACACGTGCTCCCTTTGAAGTGGAAGGGCCGTCCGTTAAGGGAGGAAGGTACACTTCTGTCTGCAGGCTAATGAATCAAATTCTTCTCCTATTATCTCTGCATGAAGAGGAAATCGCACAGAATCACTGGTCCTCTGGCTCAGTGATGGCAAATTGGAGAATGAAGATACTGCAGGTGTTTCTGACCTAAGTCCATAAAATACACAATGTGCTTTTTCTATTAATGGACAAAGGAATAAGGAAACATACAAGCAACAAATATTAAATAAAAAATGATGCTAATGATGATTTGTAAGGGTGGTTTACATGTTTGTACATTTCACCCAAAATGATATATTTGCACAATTTCTAATAATAAGTTAATTAGAATCTAATTTCCATACATTTATTTAAATTTACAAGATAGCAGATAGTGATAGAACTGGATTTTGTGGGGATTGATGCTACCAATACTCGCAAAGCTATTATTTCCAAATGCGCTTGACCCAAAATAGTAAATACAGACTGTTATTAAAGAGAATTACTCATTTTAAAGATCACGGCTGTTCATTATCCTTCTCTCTCAGGGTGACAAAGTCATTCACACCCCGTGGGAGGATGACTTGCAAAGTACTGCATTCGCACTACCAGCCAGACTCCAGACATCAGGTTAGAAATGACGCACAATTTCTCCTGCCAAGTGTGAAATGGATGAGAAGGTGCTAAAGTCCAGCAACGCCTTCTGTTCTTTATGTTTTAATGAAGGACTACAGTGAATATGTCAAAATTAGTGCGTAGTGAATGCTCGCATCTAGTGATTCGCTCCATTTCTGCCCATTCTTTTCATTGATTTTCAATTACTTGCTATCTGAACTACCTAAATTCATCACTCTAATGACAGAGAATGAGTGCAACATCTCCCTGAGTACCGCTCTTGATTCCTCACCTTACCAGTAACTTTTGTATATAATATGCATGGCATCCAAATTGCTCATTTTTCTTTCAGTTAATCTGATTTCTATGCAGATAAGAAAATATTACTTAAGAGGAATCACGATCAGCCTTGCACCAATCCCTTAAATTACTAGGATCTATCCACATTGTATATTCAATAGGAAATTTACTATTCCAAAATAGTGGTTTTGTATCCAAGCATTACTCCACAATTTCTTTATACTTCAATATTTAATTGTGTGAAAAGAGTCTCTCTGAGTGACAAACCAAGTAACTACATCTGCCTTTGTTTTCTTCAACTCAGTGGTGAATTTTGGCAGCTTTAAGTTAATTCTTTTGGTTCCATAACCTACGGGTTTCACTGCATCTCTTTGTGTTATTTCTAGGAGCTGCAAATAGCTAATCAGTACAAAAAAAAAAGGATCAGTAGAAGTCATAACAAGTAAATTCTTATATTTTGCTAACTAAATATTTTGAAATAGAATTGATGCTGTATGTGAAACCCCAAAGGAATACTAATGCTGCTCCATGTTTGAAAATCAACTTCATAAATTGATGTTATGCCAATGACAGCTTGTACTGTTGACCCTAAAGAAATTAAAAATCAATTATTGCTGCTGTGAGTTACCAAATTTTATTTTTATCTTGTTTTTACTTCATTGGACTGACCCATGCACCACAATTTATTAGTTTAACACATTCCAATTGCGAAACTCTGTCCAAGTAGTGTTATCCATTAACCTTGGGGACTACAGTAAGCGCACATTGTTAGTTCTGAATTGAACTCCAGCCAAATGCACATAATTTGCAATATCCCCAATTTTTCCTGTCCCTTTTACATTGTCAATTAGCTTGCCACTAAAGGCATAATGTTTCCTAGGTTTTGTCAGTCCACCATCAATCAGCATCATGTGGGATGCTGGCCGACGTCCTCATAATGTCCAAAGCCCCCTAGAGACCTGTCAATCCTACCTCATCATTGTCAGAGTAAATCTAACTTGTACTTGTGAGTATAAAGTTTGACCTCTACTACGTGTGATAGCTTGGCCGACTTACCTGATTCATGACCCGACAGCACAGACCTCAGGTGAGGGCAACTACTGCCAGATGGTGCATCTGATGTCTGTTACTCCTGAAATACACTGTCTCCACCTCCCTGTCTCGTACTTTGGAGTATTATCCACCCAGGTGTGATGCCAAAATCCACATCTATGGGAAAACTTGGCCTGCAGGGGTCTGGAGATGGAGGCTGTGGTATGGAAAAGGATGATAAACAATAGTTTTGAACTACCATCCAAGACAACAAATAAAAAGCATGCCTCCAAAGAAGACAGCCTGTCTTGACGGCTACACAGAGGTGACAGCTATATAGTCTCTGATGGAGACATGTTTGCACAATAAAAAAGTATTTTCTTGCCATTGTTGTGGACTTGTGAAAGGAAATGACACATTTTAGAAAAATTTTGGTCTGCTGGATGAATGTAACTATAAGTCACAACAGCAAAAGAGGTCACTTAGTGGTGACAGGGGAATGGTCAGGGTCAGGTCAGCTCCAAACCACATGTTCCTGCAAAGGTCCAAAAGCCTGTGTTGTATGTGTGCTTTTTTCCTTTTTTTTCCATGACAACACTCACTCTTTGTGATGATTCTGAAATCTTACAAGCATTATATCTTGTTTTCTAAATGAGCACTAATGCGGTAGAGGACAGAAAAGATAAATTGTGATAGACCTGGCTCTCAGACTTAAATATCCTATGAAATTGTGTTATACTGTACAAAAGATTATGTTGTACTCATCCACATTTTAGAGGATTTTTGCAGCAGAAGACCCACAGAAAACTTTTTTACATCTAATATGACTCAGAACTGCTCTCCCTTCCGCAGGATTTTTACTGGTGATACATAGCGTAATTATAGGCTCTGGAAATTTAGAAAAAAAACCTAAGATATGGGGTCAAAGACGGGATGTAAGAGGATTAGAAAGGTTTCTAAATTCAAAGTCATTAGCAAATGATGCATAACAGAATGAAGGCAGTGAAAATAAACCAAGCAATTCTTTAAATTAAAGCTGGTTTCGAAGAGAGATGGCCATCTCCCAGTTGTGCTTTCCAAAATAAACTTGCCTGTACAGATGGACGGTGTGTGTCGCTCTGAATTTAGCCTTTGTGCAGGTGATTGACAGCAGGGGTTGTGTGTACCTGCATCAACTCAACTGGTGTTCCGTGACAGGTGGACGAAGAAGTGGTTAAGAAGACACGTTCAATCTCATCCAGGGAAATTATGTCAGACAGTTCTACGGGGATTGGTCTGTTCGTCCGTCGATTCCAATCTTCCACTTTCCTCTTACAGTAGCAAAACCATCATCAGTACCAAGAAATGGGAAAATATTCATTTAAAATATGTAGCCACTGAACAATGTCAGAAAGCAATCGCCTGTGTTAACAAACAGGAGGTTGTCGACTCCTCGTTGTTGATCCAGCCATGCAGGAAGGACTCATCCTTGATGCGTCAGAGGATTTTGCTGGCAACAGCAGAACTTCTTTTTCCTTTCATTTGCAGTTGAAACCAGGGACACGTTTTATTGACACCCAAATTGTTTAACATCTGTGCACTTGGCCTTGCGTTGTGTAAAAGATGGTACGTATGTCTGGGGGATAGAGAGGGTGATGAGGCGAAAAGAGCCAATCTCCCTTTGGACTGTGATTTCATCGAGGTCGCTTCCTTGTGGTAAGGGCCGGTGGATGTCACAGATGGAAGGACTGATAAAACCAACAAAACATGCAACAGTGGATCAGAGTGAACTGGCATAAAGTGATGTTTAGGCTCAAGTCCATTTTCACCATCTTGACAGGTTAGATCTTGTGAAAAAATCTGAAAATGTAGTATGGACAATGTTCAGCACAGCCCACACTTTCATTTCTACCTGTTTATAGTTGATATAATCAGTAATGTTCAATTATATAAAATATTTATCATTATTTTGTCTTGTTTTGAGCAATGAAAGTGCTTTCTAGTAATCTGCAAGCAGTTTGGCAAAAGAGAAGTAAGTAAATTAGATGTCACTGAAAAGCAACATAACATGATCTAACTGTTATAATTAACTGTGTATTAGGACACAACATGCAGAACTCAAGCGAAGAGGAAAAGTTCAAAGTACAATTCATTGTTGAGAAAAAACAACAAAAAAACAACAAAAGTTGCAGGAAGGCAAAACCGCAACAAAAGGCTTCTCCTCACGGCTGAATACAGATCAAAGAGGAGAGTGGGTTGCCAGAATGTGACAACAGCCATTTGGATGAGAATGGACCTGAAGTACAGGAAACACAGTCAGGAACAGAGTAGTCAGGTTAAAAAAAAACTAATTAAGAACAAATCCAAAAAAGAAAGAAAGAAAGAAAGGCATCCGGGTACAAATACCAGAGAGAGAGTAAACTGATGATGTGAAAGAGAATGGAGAGAACAGATGCAAGGAAGGGCAAATCACTGGACACAAGAGGGAGAAGAACTTAACCACCATAATAATACCATATTTCAACATAATCTATATTCCTTTCACATAGCCTACAAAGTACATATCATGATAAATGCTTCAGGCTCAGAGTGTTTCCGGGGCTGCAGGGACCATTCCAGTGGACGCTGTCCCACGAGACAGACAGACTAAGTGATGACGTTAGCTCGTGTTGTCGTTAAGTGTTGCTGTTAAGCTTTCAAAAGTAATTGGTCGGAGCTGTTTTCTGTTACATTGCTGGTTGAAGAGCACAGGCAGTTAAACTTGTCATTATTTTTGTTCTTACTGGATGAGGGAATAAACACTCTGTTCTTTGACTACGATTTTTTTTATTTATTCATGACTGAATTTCAGGGAGTAAAAATTACCAAGCTTTTTAGCTTGATGCCAAGACTCAAAAATCCCTATAATGGAAATTAGAATCACATGCATGACAATATTTATTTTGTAACTAATGCATTTAACTTTAAATGCTTGATATGCTCACATTTGTACAAATATATTTTAAAAACTAATGACTATTGACTTTACATGGCTAACTCAGTATGAGCTATGTTTGTGTGATTCAAAGTGTGATACCTGTATTAATCCTTCAAGTTAACATGCAAAAGATTGTCGCAAAAGACTCAGGTGGACAATCATTTATATCTTACAAATGCTTACATTCATATTGTTCTATAACTTTAAACTATTTACTTAATGTACTTTAACTTGTATAATATAAAATGAATTTGCCTAGAAGATCAATGAATATCATCAGACACATACACATTTTTACAAATTCCTTAAATACGGTCATGTTATATGTTTGATTTGCTCTGGTAGAAATGATAATGTCAAGGATCCCAGATAAGAAAGTGACATATGTGGAGCATTTTCACACCACAAAACAAAAAAAGGACTTCTTTCTGATGGAATACAGGCCTGAGATTGCCTCCTTGTGAAACATGAGATGTCTTCTGGCATTTGACTGCTGAGTAATAAGGATTAACGCCAACAGGCTTTATTAAGCCAAAACCTAGGCTGAGATTTCAGCTCTGGGCTCATATACCATTGTGGCAGATTGCAATGAATCACCCCCTTCAAATCCCTATCTCAGCCCCTCCAGTCTTGTTTTTCGCAGAAAATGCTGCTGCCAAGGCATTAGCCCACCCTTGCTGCTGCAGCTTTCTTCTCTTCTGACATGAATTGGCAAAAAAAGAGAAAAAAAAACCAACCAAAAACAGATGTTCCCTCTCTACCCATGCACAAATGCATAAAAACACCCTCTTCCCAAAATGTGAACTCTAATCCAATCTGACTGTCAATTCGGGGACCTGTGGCAGGGTAAGGGAAGCGGTAAGCTGCTCTTGTCTTAAGGGCAACGTGTGGTGAGTAGGACACATTAATCACAACGGCACAAGGAAGGAACAGCAGACCAAAGATTGGAGTGTGCGGTGGGTGGTTGAAAGGCTGCACTGACAGAAGTTACCATCAGTTTGTCACTGCTGTTGTCTTAAAGGCAGAGGCGTCTGCAGACCAAGTTGGTGCTTGTCAACACACCATCAAGCTGGGGAGCTAATCATATCACGGAGGCTGTTAGATAAACACTTTCAAATCATATTAGCGTTCAATTACTCCCACAAGGTATACTATGCACGTAGATGTGAATCAAATGTTTTCTGTCAGTTCATTGTCTAGTGGATTGAGAGTCTCGAGATCAGATGCTTGCAAAAATTTAATTTTGGATTGTATTTGTGATGCTAAGAAGACCCTGAGAGACTGAAGCAGGATTACAGCACACTGAGCATGTTAGAAGCATGCCCCTCTGATCTGACAAAGTAACAGTGTGGATCTCTGAGGAGCAAAAAATCCAGGCAAAGATTTAAAGGTTTTAAGGTATCATTATACTGTATATGGTAAAGGTTGGATGGGAAAATTACGAGTGCAGATTGACAGACCAGGCCAATAGTCTGATCCTGGAAGTTGGTGAAGCAACAACATTATGTGGAAACTTTGAATTTTGGATCCTGTTAGGGCTGGCTCGTAAGCCGCAACAAATGAGGGAGATGTAGACTGGGTGGCTCCAAAAGCTAACTAGAATTTATAAAGCAATACAAGGAAAAAAGCAAAAAAGCTGCGTGGCATTAGGAGGGAATAGCAGGAAAATGGCAGCGACCACATTTGCAAGCCCAGCATGAGCTACTGGAAGTGCAGCGCTCTAGTGAAGTGGCAGGCGGGGTAGTCTGGGAACACTGGCCAGGTGTTCCCGTTACGGGTCCCAGATTATGGTGCTCCAGCAACAAAATATAAATCTGTGAAACACAGATGAAATGCAGCAGCAATTGAGACACGGATCGCTCAGTTTGTCGTTCGGATTACGTCTCTATTCAAAACAGTTTACAATAAAACAATACGTTACATTCCTTTGGCTGTCAGTTTCCATTTCAGTCTATTTTAACTGGTTAAGTGTGTTAAACATCCAAAAATCCATTAATCCAAAACACCTCATTTAATACATTCACAGCTGCATAAGTTTCAGACTTCAGGGCTGCTATAAAGATATAGTGCAGATCACTGTCCTATTCACCTGCATTTCAAACAAGCAATTCCTTATGCTATAATCCTGGACATATACACTTATTTAATCGTCACTTTCACACCAAGAGAAATGTAAATTAATTTCAATGTGTCACCATTTGACTATAACCACATATCACCATAACATTTTACCTTTCAGCTACAACTTCTACAGTATAAACACTTTAGGAACAAATTTCACAATACATACAAAACAAATGCATTAACAGTAACATTAGCTTTCATTTTATGTAAATGCAGCAGCAATGGAATTCAAATTATCAATTGTGTTGGTTCATTGAAAAGAACTGTCTCTTGGCAGCAGTCATGTCTGGCACATGTTAAACTAAACTTGATATGGTGTTGAAATTTTGAGGTGATGATTATAAAGCTTACAAAGACTAAACAATTAACTTATCCATCGTTTGCATAAATGTAGAGTGCTAACATTTTGGTGATAACTGGGCTGCACAGACCAAGAACCGGACAAACAGGCACCATAATCACCAGAAAAACACGTTTGTCTTCAAGAGAAACACTTTTTATTTCTGGAAAAAACCGACTTGACACTGTGGAACCCTTTATTTTCCTGATCCAATCTCAACTCAATAACTGACCACCTTTTCCAATCCGAGAGCCATTAAGAAAAAAAACATTCAACGGTGTTGGAAAAATAATCCCTCTTATTCCAACGATCCCTGTAAGGTCGACTTGGGATAAAACGACCCCTCTCTCCTCAGACTATACATCCAAGGCTTTTTTTTACACTGAAATATGAAACCTTCCTCCGAAAACCTCTAGGCTCCTGATTTTAGATAGCTCCATTTTTATTGACTCAGCTTTCAGCAAGATGTTGGTGCTAGCGGATACTGTGATGAGGTGACTGTCAATGACAAATGACAAAAGCTGACATGAAACTGCTTTAATTTTAAATTTCAAAGAAGAAAATTTTCAACTTTTATTTGAATACTATGTATTTCTATCTCATGGATTTTTTTTTCTAGCTATATATGTGGGTTGTTGTCAAATAGTGTGGATGTCAAAGCTACAATGAGCAATACAAATTAAAGAAAAAGGTCGCATTATAACACTGGCAGTATTTTAGCTGTGTATTATTTCTCGTTTAGCTGATACTGCAGATACGAATGCAGTTCTTGAAGCATAATGCCGGTGATGAAAATGCATGAATGACTTCACAGCTCCTTTTGAAAATCTGAGCTCTTTTTATAGAGTCTCCTTTTTCTGCTATTTTGAGAGGAAATACAACCATTATGTTTTAAAATTCCAGAAGGAAAGACTGAACAATTTACTAGGGATTGCAATTTTGGACAAAAAATAAAGAAAGACATGTTTTTTGTCCAATGTTTTAGAGATAGAATTTTCCCTGGACTTTTTGAAGGTCAGAAAAAGAGAACATGTGAATCTTCAGCCAACTTCTTTCATTCTTTTTTCTCTTTTTCTACTCACAATGTAAAGACAACTTATGTTATGTTTTTTTATATATGTGAATCAGATTGACTCCGAAATCGAAAGCAACAGAATGAGCGATTCATGCAACTTCTGCTTCATGCATTTTGGTTTAAATGTGATATGAGAACTCTGCTGCAAACACTTCCTCCTGCCAATTCAGTAATTTTTGAAATCGTTTCAGGTACATTTCTTGCATTTACTTCCTAGATGTCACGTTCCTTGAGTCCCTTTATGACAAAAAGAACTATTCTTCAAAAGGGGATGCCACGGGTTCTGGTCTAGGCTCTTGTCTTTTCGTGCTAAATCCTTTCTGGCTGGACCGCCTGTGCAATTTAACCTGGAGTAGCCCTGCAGGTCTTCTTTCTACACAATCCCCCGTCAGAACAATCTTAAATATTCCCCAAGGATGATTTAGCTTCTAGGGGTCAAAAGCCAACAGTCTCCACAGTTGATTTAGATAAAAATTTGCATGCACCACAGGCACAAGCTGATATTTCATATTATGACTGGACTATTGTATAAAACACCCTGAGTAACAGTTAGGTTTTGGGTCTACACTATAATTTATGAGCAGATTTACAGTACAGTAGTTCGAAACTCTAATGATACCACATGCAGAAGCCAACATATTCTGGGATCCCAATAAGACAGACTCCTTTTTCCCAAGTGGACCAGCAGACTGGACCAGACAGACCAGGGACTGGCCAATCACCATTTCCTGCATAAACTTTTACTGGCCCCGGGAAACACTCTAAGTTATGTTGGATGCAGAGCCAATGTTTCAGGGTCTGACAGCTACCCAGCCAAATATAAGCTGCTGCAGTTCTAGCTTCTTGGTAATAGGAACAAGCTCCTCATTGACAGCAGGATCTTTGCACACCTTCCACCATAGACCTGAAAACGCTTTAGCACCTGCATTGTAACGCATTAAACTCTCATTTGAAATAGTTTCACATAGTTGATCACACTGTGTACTGTTGTGTGGCTTAATGTTCTTATTGTAAGTTATTTTGCTTAAAATTGTGAGTTAAAAAGATGTAATGTATGTAAAATATATTTCAGAGAGTAAACGAGGTAGCGTGATCTGAAGCAGAGAGTGAGACAGTAATGCTACAGTTAAGTCTAATCCACTGGAAAGCCGTGGCTTGCATTATATGTATTTTTAAAAGCAGAAATATTCAAGGGTAGTAATGGAGAGCACTGAAGATAATTAAATCGAAGCATTTGCAGAGTCTGGACTGAATGCAAATGAAAGAAAATACTTAGACTATCTCAAACCTTAAATCATAAAAATGGATGAAAGTTTTTGCCTCTGACTGAGGTAAACTTTAACAGGGTTTCAGGTAGGAAAAGTATCACATGTGGTTCCAAGAAACTTCTTAAATCACTCCTCCTGCATGAGCTGCTTCACTTTTATCCATTTATATGCTCAGTAGGTTTGGAATATTGTTAATTACTTCTACATGTACTTCTTGCATCTCAATTCCCAGTCCATTTTCACCATATCGACTATACGTACAGTATGTAGCTACACTTCAAACCCACTGAGCTACAACAAACCAATATGAGCATGAACAAAAGATAGTAGCATTAGTTGGTTTTTCTCTTTTGATCTATGTGTAGGGAGGATTTCCGTCATCTTTATGGCGGACAAATAGGACTTGAGGAACACAGGCACCAAAAAGACCTAGACCCACAGCGCTGTCATGCGCAACAATTTGCTAGAGAATGTCGTACAATCAGCACAATTCACTGATGAAACTGCCACCACCTGACACATAAAAGCATATGAGTTTTTCTCAGAAGGGTATAGTTCTCTTTTTTTCATTGCCTGATCTTCCACAAACTGCTTCTTTATAACAAGACTGTACATTCTTCCCTTTGCAAACACTTCTAAAAAAGTAAGTCACTAGTAGTCTAAGATATTCCTTTAAGGAGTGATCCAGATATTTTCTTTTAACTGCAGGGCTGGAACTCACTAACATTCCTGTCAGATGCTCTGCCTCTGTGATGCATGTACAACGCATTGAGTAATAGACTAAGGGTTGTTGGTTATGATGGCTAATTATGTGCACCATAGAATATGGATTACTGCTAACTGTGGCTCACACTGCCGTAAAAAAGAAAAAGCAATGCTAACACATTTTCTGCCAATTACAGCTAAAATCCCTCTCTGCATTCAAACAGGTTTTCATTCATGTTGCAGCACATTAGGACATCATCAACCTTTTTCTACAAATGGGTGCACATATGTCTCTACAAATAAAACCTGGCTGTGCAGCGTTGCATAAAGATGCGCAACTTACTAAGTCTGTATTTTTGTTCCGAATGTAATTAATGTCAGAAAAGAGACACGAAGCAGGAGGAAAGACAAAGAGAGGGAGAAAGTGATTAAGCTCAAGAAGACAGGTATGATTAATCTGACTCTGTATATGGCACAGGTGTCGCACCGCACCGAATGAAGATAAACCCGGGGCTTTGCCCAATGGCCATTATAATTGCTGATTCTCTAATCCCATCTGTCATACCCCTCATCCTTGCAAGAAGATGTGATTGACAATTTGAGCAGAAAACATATATTTATATCTTTCGTCCTCCACTTGATGAAAATGTCTTCTTTTTAAAAAAGTTTTTCACATTAAGTCTTTTCTTTAATTTTACCAAAGTGACACCTCAGGGAATGAAACTCCTTCCACACTTAATTTTCACATTTTGTCAACACTTGCTCTTGCTTGTTCTTTAGAGTGAGGCATGACTGAAATCAGTCAAAGAAGACTGGCAGACATTCTAAAGCGGAGAGAAACACCTCTACACCTCTTCACATCCTTGAAAGAGAGGTGTTTGTATATATATGTGTGTGTATGTATATATATATATATATATATATATATATATATATATGTGTGTGTGTGTGTGTGTGTGTGTGTGTATGTATATATAAGTTTGTGATTCTCTACATTCATTTTAATCATTTGTAAAATTATTGATTACCACATAGCTGTGTTTTCTCAATAGCAGATAAAAAAACATCAGTTAAACTTTGACGTGCTTTTTTTTGGGGGGGGGGGGGGGGGGGTAACAAAGAGATCGGATGTTCCTTCTCCAGTATGGGGGGGTCTCCGGTTAAAAATTGGATTTCTTCACTGAGAATAATTATTATGCAGTGCTTTATTGCTTGCTAAAATAAAAAAAAGAGATCCCCTGTTGTTTTCTTCCTCCAACAGTCAGTCCAGCATTCTCTGGCACTTCTCACATCCCATATTAGTCACACTGCACTCTCAGTGTACACAATACAGGTGGAAGAGGAAAGATGAAAAACTGTAAGGAACATTTGCTCACTCAAGGCAGAAGTGAGGAAGAATGCCCACTGGGGAATCTATATTAATTTAGTATCCCTTTGAGGTCAACCGGAGCCCTCGGCAACCAGTGGCCTCCGCCTTTAGCTGGCCTCGCACCAAATACACCTCTGAAAATATTCTAAAACGAGTCTATGTACTGCTTTTTCAGCCACGTGTGCAAACATCTACAGTTCTAAGCCAATGAAGTAAATACGCATGAAATGAAATCATTTTCACCTAAAAATAAATAACATGTTTGAATATGGTGATTGTGTGTTTTTCATGTCATTATGGAGAGAGATTACAGTCATCCCAGTTTATGGAGGCTGTTATTAAGTAACAGGGCTTAATAATGGGTTTAAAAATCCTAGTGCGCAAGCATCTTCAGACTATCAATGCTGATGATTATCAGGTTAACTACGTTATTAGAAAGTCTCACAGTTGAGACTAATAGGAAAATTAAGAAAATTGCCAGAATTTTATCCTAAATCACGAGTTTGGCAATCTAAACAATAGCTTGAGATATCTTTCTATAAACTACAGGCTTAGAGCCAAAGCCATCATGAGTCATCACCATGGAACCTTGAATGTCCAAGAAAATCACACACCAACATTGTGATGACTCAGTTAGATTGCATTTCGCTTCATCTTCTCTCTTATTTTGTCTTCTTCCCATTCTTTAATTTGTATTTGTTATGTGTTTTCACTTTCATTCGATCAGTCTGTGAAAGTATATCCTCCTGATTCACTTCCTGTTAGCCATACCATCTTTGTTCCTGTCACAAACAAATGTTTTAGACTGAACTTTTTTTTCAGTGAGCAGTAGTTACCTTTTTAAGCTGATAGTCTGTCCGAGCCATACGTATGACAGTATATTTTTTTCAATGTGAATTTCTCTAGGCTAGGAATGCTTTCACAGTTACATTGGTAAAACGTCAACAAGGCACACAGAATCCTCAAGGTCACAAGCAGCCACAGATTTGGTAAACAAGACATCTGAATATAATGGATTTACAATATAGATGGAAGAATGGTAAGGTTTGCTCTTATTGTTATATGAGCATTCACTGCATTGAGTTGAATAGTAAAGCAGACATTTTCAGTACTACATTCACTTTGGCTCTTTTCTTTTCATTGAAGACGCATGCATTTCAACAGCTTTTTATTAGAATATTACCTTCAAACATAGTTGCAGTTCATGTTATTCACTGTGACTGTGCCTTTTGTTTTTACAGCTTTTATTTACTCTTCAGCCAATGCCAGCATTCCGTCTTGAATTCTCAAGGGTAAAAATGGTCAGGTATGCCTTCTCATTACAGAGTTAAAAAAAAAAAAATACAACTAGCAAATTGCACACCAACCATCCACACACACACATACATACACACAGCTGTCAGAATATCCATCATCGTTGTCAGAAACATCACATCTTTATTCATTAATAGACACGGGTCAAAATGTGAACCTGCTTATCATCTCTCACGGGTGGCTTATGGGGGTCACTCTTGAAAAAGTCAGAGACAGATTGTGAATGCTGAGATAGTTGCTCTTCTGAGTTAAAATTTGCTATGTGTGGAAGTGATCTGAAGCTACCGGGAGTTCTGCTTCTTCCAGATCAGACGTCTAGTCTAGCCTCTTCAATCTGGGAAGGGGGTTGGCCTGTAAAGCATGTTTGACATAACCAGGCTTTCTTTACATGTGCTGGTTTGATAAAACCTAAAACCCGCGTCAGATACAATTTGTAACTTGTGGTCTATTGCTCTGCACAAATACCATCCATCTGACTGATTTATACTATAACTATTAATACATAAAGGACACAATGAACAAAATTAGTACTTTAATTTGACCACTATAGTGTAGTGACTTAATTCCAATATGACAACTACACATTTCCAAGCTCTTAAACTATAAATTTGATGCAGCATATTTAAACATTTTGCTCTAGAAGCGCATTGAGGTGTGACAGTCTCATAATGAAGGAAATGTAGAAATAATTTTAAGTTTAAAACTCAGGGAGAAAGGCAGGACCAAGAGTTGAATAAACATTTAAAGGGGTCTAGCTGTTGTGCTTTCATCATTCAGAGTTTGTGTGACTCTGCTGTATTCATATGGTTTAGCTCGATGACATTTTTAACGTATGGTTCCATAAATTTGCATGTATAAAATATTCTATCATCTGGCAGTGTGTATTGCTCTTGGAGAATATTGTCAGGAAGATACAAAGTGAGAGGGTGCAGCTGTTCTCGAGAAAATATTAATCCTCAAGTCTGAACACCTTTCTCTTCGCACCTGTGAGGGTGCATTTTAAGTTACTATGGTTACCAAGTCAAGGTTACAAAAATGTCACACTTTTGGCATGACAGAAAAAAACACTTGCTTTAAATGGAAAACGTTTCACTACCATTAATCTTACTTCATAGTGCATCTATCTCTTTCTTTAAGTTTGTTGTTGTCATTGTTGTTGTTTATGTCTAACCTTTAGTTTGGGCCCAGCTAATTATTTTTGCACTTGAGTCATTTATGCCCAAAAGCACAACTCAGACCATGATTGCTAGACTGATTAAAGATTGATTGTCCATTTTCGGGAACAAATAATCCATTTACTTCAAAACAAAAAAGAAGAGCAACAACCAAAAACAAACAAAACAACAACAACAAAGAACGACTGAGTAAGTTTCTTCTTGAATTGTTTTCTGTGCTCTCAGAGCACCCCACGAGAGAAATGAGGACAAACAAATTAGAAGTAGCCTCACTCGGAAGGGTCAGGCATTTACTGCTGTTCAATCTTCTCTCCATCAGTTTGAAAGAATAGGCCACTTTACATTCTGTGGTGCGAGTCTCCCCTGAGCAAAAAATAAAGTCAGATAGCCACAAAATGATTTTCCTGACCTCTACTCAGATGATACCTTCTTACTGCATGCAATTACATTCCTATTGACTTGCAAAACAATGTTCATGCAGCTCCCATCCAGCATCGAGCGAGTGAGAATCAGTGTGACAAAAGAGAGTGCATTGATTCAGTCGTATGCTTTTGTTCTTTGCAAAATAAAGTACGTTTTTGCTGTCGGTTACATTGTTTATATGATATCTCAAGGAAAATGGTGTGACAACATTACAAAAGAGTGTCAATCTTAACTGTAATTATTATTTTGTCACAAAAACACAGTGGAAATGTTTCTGATTGCTTTGAGAATAGGCTTAAAAGTCAATAAAGAATAAAATCTCCCTGTAAACCTTTACTCAAAGGACAGGAGTGTATCTTCTGCATTGTCCCATGTCCTTGGAATGCAGCTTTTCTTTTCTTACAGTACACCTTTACCTGTATTGTTCAAGCATCATACTGATATTTGGGCTCGCTTTATCCTTCAAGGTTTATTCCCTATTACAGGCTGCTTTGTGTGCACGACTGAAGGGTATGCTTGGTGACATGTTTCTTGGGGTGTTCATGTGCCCGGCTTAATGCAGCGCCTGACTTCAACAAAAGCTTTGCCGCAAGTGATGTCTAGATTTTTTTAGGTACTTCAGCAGACAAGTTTTATGAAATTCCATTCCATTCCATTTTAAAGGTTAATTTTATTTTTTTTTAAATTGGACATAACTACTCAGTGGAGGAATTAAAAGAAGGCTTCTTGTGAGCTTTATTTATATCTATTTTATGAATCTTTCTGCTTCTGGCTTCTGTATTAATAATAATAATAATAATAATAATAATAATAAAAATAATAATAATAATAATAATAATAATAATAATAATAATAATAAATAGGTACACAGAAAGGTAATACAGCAAAAAGGTTCTAAACTACTTGTAGAACACTTTCTGTTTTACAAAGAAATGAAGGTCTCCATCTCGAACATAATGTATGATTGATAACATAAATATCACAACAGGCCCACAGCACTGTAACAGAACACAAACTTTGGTCTCCTACGCACATAAAGAGCACACTTCCTCTTGCACTGGCCCTGAACATTGCCAATGAACAGAAACCTTGATGCATGAAATCATCCTCTATGAACATAAAGGAAACAGCCTCTCTTTTATGCTCTATATGTGTCATTATAGCCCTGGCACTTGGCTCAGTAGACAAAATAGACCCAAACTACAATAAGTTAGTCAGGCAGCAAACAATTTTTTTTTGAAGCAATATGACAAATTTAAATCTGCAGGCAGAACTAAGCAGATTTGTCCTCCTTTTGTGAGCTGCTGCATCCACTGATAGGTTAAGTGTAGATTAGAGTGGGCAGGTTGATTAGGTAAGGATTTTTCTGTCAGGGCAACGAAAGGTAAGGGTCTGTGCCGACGGTGGCACATTCCTCCTTTTTCTTATCCCGCCACTGATTAATGGCAGAGTCCCACAGTCCTCGGAAAGATCTCTGAAGCCGATGGAAATCTCTAGAGATGAGGCTCCTGCCAATTACCTGCCTCAATAATGTCCGCTCGATGCCTGAATGACAAGGACCTGCCCCCGAGGATCTGAGTGGGCCGCTATTAAAGCTGAAAGTCGCAGGTTTCATGAGTTGTGTGGCTGCATATGGAACCATGTGTAGGTGGGGGTGGGGGGGTGGGGAATAAAACCATGTGAGTATTGTGCCGTTATTGCCATCTGCCTACTTTATGTTTTTATACACAACTGTGTGACGAGGGTGCTGTGCCAGTGCTTTGACCTTGAAGGATTTTTCTTTCAAGTAAATCACACTCAAATGGAAAGAAAATGCAGAGATGTTTGCATGATTATTCACATTTTAAATGTATGGAAATATCGGAAAGATGATATACCGTAATCTGATGGAGCGAACGTTTTGATTGCACCTCTTGGGTAAAAGCTGTGAACCTTCAAGGGCAAAAACGGCTTCAGATCGGGCCACCTTTGGAGAAATTTCCTCAGAGAGAGTGCGTATAAGCAGGGCTGAAAGGACAGATTAGGAGCTTTCAGGAGAATCTGCTTCTCCTTGCTGATTTGGGCATCCATTTTAATGGGACACTTAAGACTTTACTCTGAAGCCAGACCCGGACACTCGCCGGCTTCTTTCTAGCGCTGTCACACTACACCCAGAGCATGGAAATGGTGGCCATTGTGGGCATCAAAAATGCATTACCTATGCTCCTCCGTCTGCTCAGCATTCTCACTAGTGGCCCAGCCCGTTGTCAGCGTAGTCACCTTACCGACAGAGCGGAACAGTTTGTAGGCTACCAGGAAACAAGGCTGTAAAGAGCTACACTCTGCTAAACATAGTTCTGCAATAAGAAGTCGGATGGTGGAACTAAAAAGATCTTGATTCTTTGGTAATATTTTTTTTTGTCTTCCTACTTGTCAAACATTGAATGTGAAGATAAAAACTAAATTAAGAATTCAAAGGCTCACAAAACTGCTCTGCAAATTCGGTATCAGAGTTAAAACTTATATTTTGATGTCTGGAGACTGGTTGCTGAACTTCATTCTTTTTTTTCCAGCATGGAGATCAATTCTGAATCAAAATCTCATGAAGTACTTCACTAAAGGGCTACTGGCATCGTGCTTCCCAGGCATTCCTCACAAATGGGACGGTCCAGTGCTAAAGGGACAACATCCAGAGACACTGGTGGGAGAATGTCAGCCATTTATGTAATACAATACAGCAACAAAGCAGTGTGATTGAAAATCATCAAGACTGTATTACCTCTGTAGAAAGGTCAAGCTCTGTGTTTTTTCTATTCACCTTTGACAAGAGTAACTGGTTCGTTTATTTATTGTACATTATGGCACATGACACTCACACTAAGACAGACACATACAACATTTATTCCCAAAGCAGTCTTATATGCTTTGAACATGCAATTAATGTTGAGTATTACTTTGTTCTTTGTTTTTCTTTGTTGCTGAAAAAAATGTTTGTCTTTCAGTGACATCATTCGGTTGTTTTTCTGTTACATCTTTTCTTGCTGCAAATGATTGCCTCTTTCCTTGACAGGATTAAAATGGGAAAACCGATGAAAACTCTCAAGGGGAAACTCATTTCAAACCATTACAGACAAAAATAAACAGTCACTTAGGATGAGTGAAGTACTGCTAGAAATTATTTTTCTCATTTCCCTTCCCTCCCACCATGAAACGTAGATACCTCAGACCATTACACACTCATAACAATGCACATGCTATGATAATCCATGGTGTGTGTCCTTTTCTATAATAGATGGTATGTGGCAGAATAAATTACATCTTCTCCAACTCACACTGGCGAGGCGCATGAAAGATAAAAATGCAACAATGAGGGAAAGTAAGAGGAAATAGCTTGATGTTGGAGGAGGCAGCATGTTTCTGATCCGTCAAACAACAGGATTTTTTTAAAAAGGCAGTTCAATGAACATTCACTGACTTTGTCCTGTAACATTTCCAAAAAGAACAGCTATTTGTTTTCCTGTGAGAGGAGAATCAGTTTTGCTCTTGTGGATTGGAATATACACCACAAATATATACAACATGAGGCATTTCATTATAAGCAACTGTTGCGTGTCTTTTCCTTGTAAAAGCTATGCAGAGGGAGTGTAGTACGTTTCATTAGCATACAGTACAAAGAACACTTTGTGGGCAGAATATTAATGTGTTTTTCAGAATAATGTGACAAGCATACATCTTGGCCTATGGGCTTAACTGAGAAGGAAGAGACGAATTGGAACGGGGAAAGTACTTAATAGTATTTTGGGTCCAACTGCTGGGAGGTGAAAAGAGAATTACTATTATCTGTAATGTGGTAACAAGAAAAAGTAGATAGCTCAAATTGTGAAAAACCAGAGTCACAGTGAAACAACTCAGGAATACCGGGAAATGGAGTTAGTGAGCAAAAATTGTGTTTTTGATGACTATTATGATTTTTTTTGTCACAAAGTAATAGTCTCAAAACACTCTATAAAATTCACAAATTACAAACCAAGGAACAGAAGTCACTGATAGTTTGGAGTGAATCTAAAACATAAATTCTCCAAAAAACACAGAATTGTTTCTAAATGATTGAGAAAGTAAAGGTTAAACATCATTAATCACAATCTCAGTCTATAATCTAACGTGTTTTTTTTAATAGTAATGCCAATTACTTTCTCTTTTTGCGTCAGTCAAATATAATGAGTTCAATATTTAATTTTCATAAGATTCCCAGAAGCACACCAACTAACAAATACCAAAATAACTGTGTCTATTTGATGTGAAAATAAATTGCATGTTCTAAATATGATTTTTTTTTAAATAAATAAATCTTGTTTTCCTCTATTGAAACAAAAAGAAAATGGTGAAAAACATGAGGCTTTACCACAATGCAGCAGTGAACATGATAGCAAACAGGAATGCTGTGTTTGTTCTATATCTTTTTTGTATATGTTGGTAGATTGAAACTTAGCAATGAAGCGTGCATAATGCCACCTACCCCAAATATGTAGCTGCTGTGCTTGTTAAATCAATGAGAGCAACTCTGGAAACAATTCTATTATTGGCTCTGTTTATGGAATAATTCTACTGTTGGCTGATAAGTTACATACAATTTCAATTATCTGGTCAATGATTTTTCAGTCAGACATACTGTGCATTTCTATCTAACAGGCATATCCACTAAGTCAGCGTTGTATTTTTATATTACAACAACTTCCTCAAGCGGCTAAAGAATAAATGAATGGAAGTATAACCTTTAATATCAGTTTAAAAGCAGGACCCAAACAAAGACAATAAGTGAAGGCGAAGACAAAGTTTAATGTGATAATACACTAAAAACAAAATCAATTTAAAAAAAAAACAAAAAAACAATGAGACTGAACAAAAGTTCAAAAATAAGAAAAAACAGTGCATAACAGAAAAAGACTAATATCTAACGGTAGACAAAATTCAAAAGAAAATGAAACCTACATAAAAACAAGCAGCGATGGGGAATGAATGGTACAAGGAGGAGAAGACAACCAGAGACAGGTGGAAGTATGAGACTGGGCAAACACAGACACTGAGGGAAAGGGAACATATCAGAACTAAAAAATATAGAAGACTAAAACACAGAGGAACCAAAAGGGTAAAACAGATCATAATGAAAGAAGACAGGAAGAAACAAGCACAGGACATGGCTCACCAACAACATAGCACCAATATAATTCTGAATTGTCTTTGGTAACTCATTGCCAGCTGGATAAACTACGGTGTTGGAGGCTTTGGTTGAAGTGAATTACATGAATTGCTATCACCAGCTACATTACTAATGGTATATTGCTGCTTGCGACTGTTTTAGCAGGTTTTAATTTAAATTGGACATAAAATGTGTTTAACCAGCAGTGGATTTAGTTGTTTGGTTAACCGCACCATGACATCTAGTGTCAAAGGCAGAGATTTGTGAAACAAAATGTACTAATTACATTACAGTCAAACATATTGACTAGTATTAGCAATAGGGGCAAGTTGGTGTTAAGTAGTTCAGGGAGGGTAATAGCCTCTGAGTTTTATTATTGATTGGCGGTCTGGTGGGACTGGTAAACTAAACCTGTCTCAACAGCTATGCGTTCCAAAGTAGGACATGTGACTCATGTGTTTTTACTCACTTCGGTTAAAACAAGACATTTGCAGATCTGTCATTTTCACCTTGATTGAACTGAACAACTGAATCATTACAAACTAATCATTACACTAAAATTATATTTTTATTGCTTTTTCACTGTTCATTTTATTGTCTCCACTACAGATTGCTAGCCCACTGAATATGCCTTATATTATTCTCCTTTGATATTGATACATTTCTTGCAACCCTCCCTGGCAGTCTAACCACAGGTTAAAATAACCCTCATTGTTTGTGCTCGGTCCAGCTATATACCAAGACAAATATTGCCAATCTAGCTCCTGCAGGCTCTCGCTCGTTACTCTGTGGCCAAAAAGAAAAATGGTCTGCTTTCCCAAAGCAGCAGAGGTAATAGAGCTATGTGCAAGGCTATCAAGGCTGTGCAACTCATGGATTCTGTAGATATTGCACTTTCTCTCCGAAAGAATACCATTTATCTCTTCAACAGGAGCTACAGATTGGTGGAGATGGTTTACTTTATAGAGATGTCAAGGGTGACATTTGCAGACATCAAGCTAAAATGGAATGTTTGGAGGCATTCAACATAATAGCTAAAAAGTTGACAGCAGGGTATATGCCAGGCCCTAAGAGAGCACATCCTTCAAATGAAGCATCTTTTGCGATTGGAACTATCATGTACCAGATGGAACAAGATTATGATACACTGTCTGCTGTGAGAGCATCTGGGCTTTCGCCAGGTACCACGGAATGCTAAATTTGTTCACAGGTTGATATTTACCTGAGAAAATGTCTGTCTTCATTCTTTCCTCTTTGGCTGCCAAGAAAATACATCATAACACTGATCATAAGATATGATCAGTTCAGAATGAACCAGCTTTGATGAAGTAAAATACATGAATATCCTAAGAAGGGCAGAACAACTCTGGTGTGTACTGTATATTCAGTGCTTTCAGTAAAAGAAAACCTGCAATGATGCATTTGATCTCAGCGATACAATGGTGGACTTTATTTAGAGGCAAGACAAGAATTGAGAACAGCGGTGAGATCCTGGCTTCAATTGACAGCCTCGCACTTCCACAATTGTAATTAGCCCCTTGGAGACACAAACAACACTGTGTTGAAGAAGATATCATTATTTTCTCTTGCTCTTGTCAGGAATCATGCATGTGTTCCCAGAGGTACCTAAAACCTAAATAAACAACTGTATACACTTTCAAATGTAAAGCATGTCATTACAACATCTAAATGTCACTTTGGTTTTTGTCTTTGTTGGAAATTCTTTGAAAAAAAAAGCACATTTTAAAGATGATGATCTGTGCAAACTGTTTTTAAAAGAGAGAAAAATGTATAAATACTCCATTTACTACCTCGTAGAAGTCATCTTTCTCTGCCTTTGTAACATTTCATTGCATGTAATTCCCCAAATTAAAGGGTTGGTGTGTCCAAACCAACTTGATGAGCATAAAATTAGACCAGAAACAGATATAGTCAAAAGACATGTATAAAATACAGTCAGAAATTTACAGATTACAACAGCTCCTCTACTGAAAGGGAGAACGCATGAGTTTGACCTTCAAATGAATGAAAGCAATAAGCATACGCAGAGAATCAAGTCAGCCATTACTGTCATATTCGCTTTACTATTTTCCATTTTCCATGCAAATTTCACATATTTTGCATGTACTATCTGAAATGTATGAACACATGCACATTTGTCATATGTATAATATGTTCACCCGAACAAATATGTGCACTCTGCCACACTCACATAGAGAGATATCCAGTGTATTTTTTTTTTCCTACGCAGACAGAACTTATTTGTTTTCTCTATTTCAGATTGATTTTCCTATTGTGCTCCACTCCAGATGCTTGGTCTCTGTATTCTGTGTCAGCAGTTACAGTAAATCCTGACTTGTGCATTTGAGCTTGGTTGACCAGACATGAAAAATGCAATGAAATACTGCAAACTTTAAGGGCACAAATAAATCCATAGCAAGTGCAAGTTCTGGGTTTGTTTCATGTTGAATTACTGAATGTATAATTTAGTGCTGCTGATGACTCTAAATATCATTTGCTCATCATTTACTCCACTAACAAACTGTATTATACTTGGTATGTTTGGGGTAAATTCCTATCACTGTTTTTTTTTTTTTAAATACCAAATTATTTGCTATCTGATGGATAGTAAACACTACTTGTCAAAAAGGAATTTGTTCTGTCAATACAAATTGAATAAATGAAATAGAAAAAGCAATTTATGTTATCTATTATGACAGCCATCTAAAGATGTGTATTTAGTATATGAATGACGGTTCACAGATGAATCATCAAAATTCATTTCTAACTAAAAGTGATACTAATATTGCCTTCAAATAGTAATATACTGTAAGGCAGGGAATAAATGCATTGAGCTAAGCTGGTTGATTACAACAAATGACCTGTCCTGTGTTGAGCAACAGGCAATATATTAATATGCTCCTCCAGGACAAAGCGTTTTGTTTCTTCCAAGTAAACTGCAAATTGCAATTATCACTGCTGAAGAAACCAATAAATTGTAGACCCATTGGAACATTGGTGCAGACAATGACTTCAACAGATTCCTTACGGGTGGTTAAGGATTGATGAGAAAGGAGAAAGTGATTGTTCATCGTGACATGCTTGAGCTGCACTGCAAAACTTCACACACAGGATCCACCAGAAGCTTAAACTTCTGATAAATTAAATTTCTATACAAGACAGTCTCCAGCAAAAGATGTTATGTTGATATTTTTTACTCATAAAATGAGCAAATTACAAATGCTAACCTTGTTAAATTCAACTGAGTTCTTTAAGTAAATGCAAAATTTAACTGTCCTTACAAGAATAACATTTATTACCAACACTGGTAAGAAAAGAAAGAGGTTAAAAGAATTCTTATAATGATCTCCATAATCAACATTTTCTGTTAGTTATATCTAAGTCACATTCATTATTCAAAACTCAATGTATGATCATCATTATGGATTTTTTTTTTAATCTAAAACAAAAGTTATTTATGTTTGGGGGGGGGGGCAATGACCACAAAGTATGTTGTATACACAACCCAACAGATTTCCAGGTGCATTTGTTTTAGTCTAACTGTGTTAGAATCTGTTTTGGCCTTCGAGCCTGGTGAGCTGGTATCAGTTCATTTTTGTCATGTACTCCTCAATTTCTATGCTTTTTAATGGAGTCAGGTTAGTTTGACGAAGGATTAGTGGATTAGTTAGGTAAATGCGTCAAATGTATTTCTATAAAAATTGTGCTTTCAGACTCAAGAGTACTCATGGAAATCAGTGAAGTGTGACCAAATCTTGAATGCTTAGAATTAGCACAAAACCTGCCCTACATATAGCTGTATAACCAATTTTAAAATAAAGTAAAGGATTTCTGAAATTGGACTAAGAATGAATGGTGTATTTTTCTATCCATCATTTGTGGCGTAAAAGAGATGAAAAATCAATGTCACATAAGCATATAGACTGAAAGAAGAGATAAATCCAGCAGAATGCAGAACTACTTGTGAGCCATGAGTTTGTGTGATACAAATATTCAACATATGAGAAAAGATCTTCATAACGACACAAAATGTTTGGTTTGCATCAACACAAAATGGTTTCCAACACTCATCTATCATAATACATGTCACTAAATATAACTCCCTCTCTGCCAGTGATCCCTGAATGCAATCTGACAACCACATAGGCAGCTGTTTAAAACATAGGCATCTTTTTGTTAATGCACTGCACTTATCTAACATATCCCGAGGCAATATTGTCTGCCTGGACAATAAATCACGCTGTAAAGCCATGTGTGCCGAAACAAATGTAAGCCTGTAAATGTTTCCATTAGAATGCTTGCTTCAGTCTGCAGGTTCTGTTTTTCCTGGGGGGCGTTGAGTGAATTTAGAGGAAAGGATCGGTTTCTCAATGAAGCACATAGACAAAAGGATGACATCTAAACAGTCCGGTGGGATTTGTTTTCTATCAGTGGGTTTTAAGACTGCTGTTTCTGTTGAAAAGAGTTTTCCTTTAAACACAGAAAAAGTGTAACAACTACAGTATTTCTTAATTAGGAACGCAATTCATACATTCAAATATGAAAATGGGGTTTAACCTAGATATTCACATTTATTTCAATCAGTTTTTACTCTTGTATTGTGCAGTGAATTGAAAATATGACAAGATATCAAGAGCTTTTATATTCATTAATTTTATTATAAGCAGCAACTCGGACTTGGCTGGGATCGCCTGAAAACTGTCCACAATCCACTGATGCTACAGTGGGTTTCCTTCCTTTTATGACAAAAAGAAGTTCTGTTCCTCGTTTCACTTCATTACTCGCGGTAATGCCGCCACACAATGATGTATGGAACTCTTCTCACTCCCAGATTTGCTGCTGGCAGGAATGGTTCAACAAACTTGCAAAAAGGATGAAAACTAAAATGAAAACACCATACCAAAACTTATTTCCTCGAGTGTTGGTGAAAAACTATTTTAAATGAACGCCTCTTAGTCTTGACATGAACGTAACTGTCCTTGGTTTTATAAAAAAGGTCAATTTGAGAAGGTATGTCTCATTATGAACAGATGAAAATATTACAAATTCAACTGAATGTCTACAGAAATGTCCAATAAACTTCAGTATGCAGAATATTAATTATGGATTTTTTTGTAGGCTTAGGTATGTGTAATCACTTGACATGTTCATTCCACACATTAATGTCTCTTTTGATGGAAAAAACAAACTTTCCGTAGTTTAAGTCACCTTCAAAGTTCACGAAAGCAACCTTTTACATAACTGTTCCTCTAACTGGTAGCATCGTATCTGCACATTACATATGCACTGTATGCATCTTCTCTGTAACATCATAATGAAATAGAATTTGGTAAGCTAATATCGACTAATACTGTGATGTATTCGGTTCAAATAAATATCATTTTGACATTAACATACAGTTATTAGCTGCTATTGTAATACAGTACTAATAATGACAGCTCACAAACTGTAAAGACACAGTCGAAAATAAAGATGACCACTTATTGCAGCAAGTGGTGTGTCTTATCTGGACTTAGAAGGTTCTGTATCAAGACTCTTGAGTGAGATTATAATCTAAGGGCGTTTGGGTTGAGCAGTACCATTATGCGTGCCATCAGGTAGTGCAGATAGTGATGGCCGTGGCGGCTGATAACTCCGCTGAGACTTGATGATACCGATGATGCTGACATGAGTAAACCAGAGGCAGAAAGAGAATCATATTTTAGAGACAGCAGCAAGATGATGGGAATGGTGCTGATGAGAACAGCTGATAACTCAACCGACAGCTCCAGACAATGACAGCAGGTGATTTAGATTGGGCGTTCATGAAAGGTGTGAATGATGGGATGGTATGAAAAATAAACAATGACAGATGTGTGGAAGGAGAGTGTTTCTGACTCCATCTCCAGCAGAGCTTAATTCCTTTCTTTTAAACTGACATCCTTACCATGCACCGTTTAATGTTGAAAATATGATGTTATTCAAACACAGGTGGCTAATCTTTGTTGTTAAAATGAATGCTGAGTGTTTGGGATTTTTTTGTGTTGTTGTTTTTTTTCCAGTAGTGATTTAAATACAGAAATTTATTGAAAGCAATGGCATGCACAGTTGCTCTTTGTGTTGCCTTAGTGGCAGTATGTGTGAGTTGGTATAATTAAATATAGACCAGAGTATTTTTAATTAATGTAGTCTCAATTTAGTTTTGGTTATATCTTAATTAGAACCACAATTAGATCAGTAAAAAGGGAGTTTTTAACATTATGTAATGATGATATTTATACCTTGGTACCTGCAAGATTCCAGTAGTATTTCTAACTTTATCATCGTATAATATTTAGCTAAGATTATCATGACTAAATTGTGCGTTCGCCGTGTCAACGTTACCCGTCAATGGCCTGAGAGTGAAATTCCAACTAGTGGGTACATTCTCGGTGAACGATACCTCTTACTGGCCAAGAGAGTGCTGAACTTTCTGCAGTGTTTACAGGACCGTATTTGAAATGTCTGATTATGTTATAGCACCGACAAAGCCACTGTCAGACTGCCACTGTGATGATCCCCTCTGTTTGAGCTGCTCCAAAGCTACAACTGTATTTCCAGCCCTATTAAAGGTGATATCTGACATTTGTTGTGCTTCGCTGGAAAGACGGCTCGATCCTGTAAAATGTGCACCCAAGCTTGATTTCATCTAAACCTCCAACTGGAAGCTTTTGAAAGTGGAACTTGTCACTCAAGCCACTAGGGAATGTCATTGTGACAGAAAAAAATCCATGCTGGAATTACAGAGAGAACTAGGGGTCAAACTAGGTAATTTGATTAAGTTGCATTTAATCAATGAGCATTCAAGCATTGGCATCACTGGGAAAATTGTGAATAATCAGATTTCAAATGTTTCATTTATAAATTTATATTGAGGTTGATGAAGGCAGAATTAATTGTGAAGTAGGAAAGAAAAAAATACCACAAAGACAAGACTCACATTTCATGACTTGTTTCCTTCCGAAAAAATAATAACAATTCAGCTTTAATAAAGACATTTCCATCAGCTTTTTATCAAAAAAAACATTTCACTTGAAGTGCAGAATAAAGTTAGAAGACAAAATGTTTTGCTGTGTTTGTCAATGGGGTATACTGAGAGTGATAATGAGTAATTGAAATGGACTGAAATCATCCATCAAGCAGCAGACAGGAGATTTTTTATTTTTTTTGTAAAAACTTAAAAGAGCAATTATGTTAAATGTTCCTCAACCAGGGACACGGAGCTTAAATCCCATTGCTAAACCCTTGGTGGTGCACTATTTTATGAAGTCGTTCATGGTAGAATGAATCCTCTCTCCTCGACTTCATACATTGGCTCATTACATCCTCAGCCCTTTAAATTTGTCTTTGTTTGCATGCTTGTGTGGAACTTTCAAGAGTGGAAAAGGACAATCTAATCCTCCAAAAATGGATTTGAGCCAATACAGAAATTGATGTGATATCTATTTAAATTCGTTCTCACCATAACAAGTAATACCATTATACCATGAAGCTATCATTGGCAAACCTTTTCTTACTTCTTTTCAGGATAGGCTTCATGAGATATAACAGTGAGGATTCAAAGGGACATCTGTCTGCTCCAGGAAAAATATTCTATTTTAGATTATTTACAAGCCCTGAACCTCCAGTTGATAAAAACAGAGTGACGCAAAAGATGCACAGATTCCCAGTCAGACAGATTTCAGGCTTGATAAGTTTCTTGTGTCTTGCTTTTCTTCATTGACTGTTACATACATACATGTTTATGCAAATATATATATGCAAATATATATATATGTGTATGTGTGTGTATATATATATATATATATATATATATATATATATATATATATATATATATATATATATAGTATGTATATTGTATGTATATGTGTGTGTGTGTGTATATGAGGGAGAGAGAGAGAGAGAGAGAGAGAGAGAGAGAGAGAGCATGAGTTTATGTCAGCACTCAGCTGGTTCACAGCTGGTTCAAACATGAAACTTTTAAATCACAGGTCAGGACAATGGAGATTTTCATGTTTATGGTTGTGAAACCAGCTGGACCGTAAACCAACGCACACAAATGCAGCATGCTGCTCATGTGCAGTATTCAATGCGCTCCAGAAAACTGTCTACATGCAATGCTCCATGGTTATCAGCCAAAAAAGATTATTCGCCTGTCATCTTTTTCACATCAAACTCCTGCATGGCAACGTAAAGCGTAATCAGTCAGCGTTTGACTGCGGTCGAAATAACAGGAAAACATCTTTATTTTCCTTTATAGTTTCAGCTCAACAGAAGTGGTATCAAAGTGTGTCATTAACATAATATGAGCTTTAATATACATTTATTCGTCCATCCTTTTATTTCGACATCAACTCGTTCTGTACGGGGTTGTTCAACTGAAACTACAAGTCCTTTAAGTCACCTTCTTCTGAAAGAGATATCCAGCTTCTTTCCATAACATTCAATATCAATCTATATAAAAAAAAATCATCAGTGTGACGAAAAGAACTGTTAACTAAAAGACAAATATTTCTGTGGGGACCCTGCATCTGGTAATGTATGTTCTTACCCATCAATCCACGAGGAAATTAAATACCAGAACAAATGACAGGTTCTTATTTCTTTATTACTGTACATCACAAGGCTTGTTGTCCAGAATAGCAGTTACTTTGTAGTGGGATGTGAACATTTCTGCAAGTGCTTGAACTATGACAGTGCATTTACGATTAGAGTGTAGTCGTGAAGGTAATGTACGCATTCAAATAACTAAAAATGAGTAACAAATTATAGACTGAAAAAAAAAATTTTTTTTAAACCACCTAGTGAAAAGCAAGGAATTAAGTGAAGTGGAACACCACAGAGTTGGAAGCCGTCTGTCTCAGGCGAATACCAACTACTGCTCAGCTGAGATCAGATACTCCTGATTATCCGTCCATTAACCTACAAAGGCCTCCAAATACAGTCACATGACAGCATCAAAGTAAGTCTTATAATAGCTCTTTGTTGGCTGAAAGCTGAAGCAGCGGCAGAATAGCAATTATTCTTAACAGTGGATGGAGCCAGTCGACAACCTAATTAGAGGGTCAGAATGTGAGTGGGCACTTCATTGGACAGTGACACTAATCTAACTTGAGTTATTAAAACATTTTGCTGAGATTTTTTTTGTACTGTTAAGAAATATTTTATTTGCATGCTTACCAGGCTGGATTTGTCCTCCTATAAAATCAGGGGAAAATCCTGAGGGAAGGCTGATGGATTGCGAGTGATTATTGATGGTAAATCATGTCATTATTAGGATGTGCCACGATTATAATAAATTTCCTATCCTGCATCAACAAAACAATCCTGTAATCCATATGATCTGTCCTGAGCCCATAGCAGCAACATCAAATGAAACCTTTGCTTGGAAAGCAAGGTTGAAGGGAAAGGCAATACATCAATAACATGAATTAAACGTGCATTTAGGATCAAAATCCTTGCTATTGGCATCAAATATAATGCAGATCTCCATTGTAACAATGTTACGGTGACCTAATCCATACTAACTAGAAAAGGTCTCATTTCCAATAAGTTTGGACTGTCAGACACACAAAGACATGGCAAACCAGGAAGCAGAGGCTCCCTACCAGTCCATGATATTTAGCTCCCTACAAAGGGGCAGAGATTCTTCCTAAAGGCATATGGAGATTTTACAATAACCAGAAACTAAAGCATTTTTGCCTCTCTAAAGGTGGTGGTACCAACCCAGTGGAGGATCAGATAAATTCACTCTGAGAACCCTAGGAGGGCGCTGCAGCCTGAAGCCTGAGTGAAAATCACAGCTTCCAATGGAGGCATGGCCAAGATGAAACAGGTTTAATAATAGGCAAAAAGTAAAATTAGAAGTTGGAAACATCTAACTGGTTGCACCTAGTGACAAACAGCTCTCTGCTGTAGCAACTGCTGAGTTGTTCACAGCAGTCAACAATAAGCAAGAAGGATAAAATTAACTTTTTAATTAATCAAGAATACCTTGATACCTTTCACACTCTAATACCTTTGCTTTGTAGTACCTTGAGAAATTAAGACTATACAGTGTTGACTATTAGTGAGGACACTTAATTCATGTGATTGAATTAGACTTACTGGGATCAGGACATTGAGAACCACCAGTGGTACAAATTATGCAGCAAAGATGAAGGTTCAAACTTTTAAATTCATCAGGAATTGAGAAAGGAAATAATAATATTGAGACTAATGCTGAACACTGGACCCGTGACATCCAAGGCTAATAATTGGTTGCTCTGCAGCACGACAGTAGCAACACCTCTGAACGCCGATAATGAGTCGGTTTCAGGTGTCGTAGGATCAGGGAATCAGCAGACGGTTCACACAGTTTCCTCACAAATACAACACCTAATGTTGAATTCAGAATAATGTAGTAGGATTAAGAAGCAGACTGAAGTAGCACGTGTTTTGGCATGTGTGTTTAAACTCCCCCCCCAAAAAAACCCGGCAATCAGCCGACAGTTTAATCATCTAATCATTACGAGCACATTTTTTTACAATTAGAATTAGTGTCAAGCTCAGACTTTGAGCAGACTTCTTTCTTTTACAACATCCTTCATGTTTTCCTTTAAGCAAGTGTTTTTCACAGTTCTGCACAGGCCTGACTGAAGGTTCAAAGGACTTGCTGTCTGTACCTAAATATAAAGAGGTACGGGTCAATCAATGTTGAGCTGGCTTTTGAAAATAAGGGGATGATGTTTAATCAGGTTCTGCTGATGTTAAGTGCATTTTTCACTGGCTGTCTGACTGCCTTATGCATTGGATTATACTTGTCTGAAAACCAGCGTTGGCCCATTTAACCGTGCATCCTTGCAGCCCATTGCATTTTATTTTATTGTAAATGGATACAATACAGGCCGTGCCGTATTATACATTGTATTAAAGTTTGAGCACTGAAATGTGCAACTCATAAACAAAACAAGAAGCCCAGTTTTGACATGAATTGACTATCTTTGCGGCTTTGCAGCGCTGTGCTGTTGTTTTCTTGTGCTCAGTGTGGTGAAAAGGTAATGGAGGCTGACAACAGAGTCTTTTGATATTTGCAAGAAGCCAGAATTTTTTTTGGGTTCATTAGCACTATTCCTCATTTATGTCAAGCTTGATCCCTGGGTCGGTAATATATTTTGGATGTTTACTCATTTGGAAAAAAAAAACATTTTAGTACTCATAGTTGGTGTAAAGTTTTGTATGCTGAATATCAATTGAACTTTTCAATGAATTGCTATCAAAGTACAGTACAGGCTTGTATCTGATTGGCTGCTCCGCCACATGTTCGTGTGACGGTACAAAAAAATTCATATTCAGCATTCAACTCCCATCCACAGCAGTTAGTCTCTATTGTTAGCTCTTTGCACATTAGCATCCCACTTATTATCATACCCAGAGGTGATACTGTGATCAAAGGCAAGGATGTACTGTTTAATATTTCTTCCTCATTACAGTAGTAGGGCTTTTGATTACTGGCCTTTGTCTGCCTCTGTCAATTTGAGGCAGTGATGTCCTTTGCTGTTCAGTGGGAACTGAAATATTAATAGCAACAGAACTTTGCTACTGAATTAGGCAAGTACTCCAAGGTGCAACATACCAATTTCTCGACAGTAGAGGGCCCTGTAATTGGTCTCCGTGTGACACCTGCTTGACTCATTGTCACGTTTTCCCATTAAACGTATCTCACTGACTTTAAATATCACACAGCGATCCATTGTTTCAAAAGCAACACTTCTGAGCTGGTTTGTTAGCTGCAAAATCTATTACCAGCTTTAAGAGGTTTGAAAAACTAACAATATGATATGTATGATTCCCCACCAAAATAAATCCACTTTAGTTAGACTTTAAAAAAAGGTGTTCTTGCATGACGTCACAAAAACAATCATACAGATCATTTTGCAGGTTTACAAGAAATGTAACAATAATAAAGTGCAAAAATCATCACTTTTTTTTTTCTATTCAGCTCTTCTGAGCCCCCAGGGCAAGAAGCACAGAGTAATTTCTCCAGAATACAGCCCATGAGTTAGTGGATCACAACATGCTGTCACCGAGCAGACGAGTGCAATCTAAGCCTCTTGTCAGTATTATTCATACGAGGCCATTATCTGTTCATTTGCAGCTCTGTAAGGAGACTTTCTCAGCACCTGCTCCGGAGCGTCCCTCCGCTCCTCAGCGAGAAAAGAAGCAGTGAACGCTCTCCAGGTGCATTAGTCTCCTATATGCTTGAGTAATTAGAGGAAAAGGCCTGGATGACCATGAAGATTGTTCACTGTGGTTGAATAAACAGTGCGATGAGATTGGCTTGCTGATTGATGGAGCAAGAACTGCCCTGGTGTCGATGCATTGATCCGCCCGTGTGCTCTAGCTGATTAAGCAAACAGCCCTGAGATCATCCCCTACCGACGACAATCCATTACTAGCTAGTCACTACATAGCAGCAACATATGCCTGTCTCCACCATCAAGACATTGCCCCTGTCTATATGTGAATATGTTTGCTGCAGGAAATAAGCAAGTGATCGATCATTCCATAACTTCACTGTTAATAACTTCATGAACTAGTCAAGAGCAAATTATTAGAGGGATCTTACTAGAAACTTTGGCTTAAGAAGAAAAGAAAAAAAAGGTCAAGGATCCCACACCTCCTCCTCCTTCTCTTCTGTGGGCTCTAAAAAAAAATCCCACAAAGGAATGGTTTCCACAGCATGGAAATCAATTTGACAGCTTTCAACTGAATCTGTACCGGCGAAAGTCTGCAACCGCAATGATTAGTTCATCCACGTCCACCCGGTGTGTGTGTGTGTGTGTGTGTGTGTGTGTGTGTGTGTGTGTGTGTGTGTGTTTTTTAAATAAAAGAACGTTAGCTCTATTCTTCTTTCTGTTCAGCCACACACAATTCTCAGAATCTGTGTTGGAAAAAGATTGAATTCATGAATTATAGCTTAATTTTTCAATCATCTTGGGGTCAGCCAAAAAAAACAACAAGAAAAAACAGGCATCACAGTTTTAGTTGGTAGATTTTTGAGTTAATCCTAAATGGAATGAACTCACCTGATTCACCTACAGCATTGTGAGTGTAATGCATAGGTGAGACTGACAGGCATTCATTAGCTAACATGACAGACTGCGTGAAGAAGAGGTGAAGCGGAGGCAGCTACAATGTGTATTCTGGGCACAACCTAAACTTGGCACTGAAAAAAAATAATTTGTTAATTAGCCGCATTCAGGCCAGTCAGTTCATCAATTTAAAATTATGCTCTCTATCTCTCTTCGTATTAAGTGATGCTGGCATACCCACTGTTAAGCATGACTTTGCAACCTCGGTGGTTAATTTATGAGCAGCTTTAAAAAGGTAAATATTTTAGCCAAAACTGCGCTGAGCAAGTAAAGTAGACTGAGAATCTATCACACCTACCAACTGCTGAAGAAACTTGGCAACACATTATTGTTTCAAATTGATTGAGCTGTTTACCAGATGCTAAAGTGATGAAGTATGGTTGGTAGTATGTTAATGAAATACCTTGCTACACAAATGTTTAAACATAAGGAGTCAAGCAATACCGAGAGGCTGCTGAAAATGAAAGCTCCTTCACAATAAGAAGTAATAATTAAAAAAAATTGTAGTAGAAGTAGTAATATAATAATTACAATAATAATTATTATTATTATTATCATCACTTCATGACAACTGACTGAAATAGTTTTCCAATTAGTAAAATATCTCATCCATCCCTTTAATTTGTGTTATTAAATCCCTAGAGGTATTAAATGACGTGATGTTGAGCATGTTTTCAATATTTGTTTTAATGCCACAGACTGTTTTGCATTAGGACATAGAATAATGGCAATACAAACACCATTCTACACATTCCTTATTACCGCAGTATCGAAATCCATGTGACAAATAGCCCAACATTGTCTAAATAGGATTAAACTAAGTGAAACACAATCACATGCTGTAATTCTCTTCCACACATGCAAACAAAGGGCCACACACTTCTTGTTTATAGAGATGAGGAGCCCAACTTTCAGCAGTATGTAACATTAAATGAGGCGCATTCCCTGTGATGTTCTTATCACCTCATCCTGCTCCTCTCGCGGGTCCACTAATGCATCCCTCTCCCCGTTGATGCTTGACAGAGCCGATGTAGTCTGGAATGAGTTGAGCGGCTGGCCCAGATATGACAGAGAAGCAGAGAACAGTGAGGTCTTTTGCCCAGTAGGGATGGAAGCAATTACTGGCCATATTATCTCCAGGTGTAGGCTGCATGAGCTCTACTTTCTCCACACTTTTGCATCTGAGTCTGAAGATCTTCTGGGATTTCCTTCAGCTGCTCCTCCATTACCTTTTTCAAATTATTCCACAGTTGCTCTCATACAAAAACTAATTTTATGTGATATACAACACATGCTTAAGCTTAAGATATATATCCACAATAACCAAAGAAACGTCCCAAACCACTTTGCCATAATAAATGCATGTTGTCACTTCTGTAAATAAACTGAACTGCAGCTGTGTTAAGCACTATCTGTAGCATCTTGAGCAACATGGAAATTATGTCTCACTCTCACAAAATGAGACTTCTGTTTTTATTATCAAAGAAATTTGAAGATGAATTTATAAACACAGCATAATAGATTATATTGAATGCATGTTAATCTTGCTTTTACATGTTTATGAGGGTGTTTATGATGATGGGAGGCCCCCGCAGAGCTGCTGTCAGTCAAACCGCTAAACAGTGTGAGATCGGCTCATTATACCGAGAGAGTTAAAATTGGATAATGATCCTGGCACGCTTTCTTCACTACATTTGTTTGTGACATACGATATGTTGGCATCCATCCACAGGCATGAAACAGAGACGTATTCCAGGAATTCACAGCATATCTTCAATATGAGGCCCGTTGAGTCTGCAGCAGCCGGAGCAGTGAACAGATTAGCTGCTCTAACGTACAAAATTAGGTAAATGCTTTATTGATTTTGCCCCTTCCTTGGACAGAGCATAATAGTATGGAAGGAGATGTTAATAAAGACTGAAGCTTTAATGAGATGACGCCCACAGTGTCTAACTCCTGCTGAGTTATGCATTTAACTGCTGTTCCCACGGACTGATCCTGTCTACCTATCCGCTTAATACAATAACTTCAAATGAATAGTTACTTTACAAGTTCCCAAGGTGTCAAGATCAAGGAAAGTGATAGAACTAAGTTACTGCTTCTGATCCTTGTTTAAGACTTAAACATAGTCTAACTGGGGCTTGACAAGTATTATTAATGAGTTGCATCAGCCCAAATTGATCAAAGCCTTAGAGAAGATTATCAAAAGTATTTGAGAGAGAAAGAGAGCAAAACTATTGATTCTTCGGGTTAGTTGCTTCGCTTTTCCACGGAAATCTCATTAAGGATGAAGAGCCCTGCCACAGTTGGCTTTGAGCTGTGTTTACCATCTTCCACATAGAATTTTTTTTAATTACGGGAGCTGCCTGGCTGCCAGAGTCGATAGTTAGGAATCTCACCCCAATGGCTGGGGGAGAGGGAGCCCACTTCAGTGTGGGACTGGAGAAGGGGAACAGATGGACCCGAGCTCTTTGCATTGGAGTTCACAGCAGTGTCCTTCAAAGGTTTGCCTCCATTTCTGATGGCCCATACAAAAGCAGGGGGGAGGAGGATAAAAACAGACATCCAGATGGGCAAACTGGATAGAAATTGGTATGATGTGGAGTTAGTTAGGCTTGCTAATTTTCCTTTCACCGATAAAAGTGAGAGAAATTAGCCAGAGGCCAGTTCACCTCCTTTTTTTTTTTTTTGCATGGGTTCTATGTAACAAAAGTGCTTCTGTGCATGAAATATGCAGTGCTTTCCTTCTAGCCATAGTTCTGCCACGGGAATCACAAACATGACTACTTTTACACACACTCACACACAGACTCACACACAGACTCACACACACACACGCACACGCACACACACACACACACACACACACACACACACACACACAACACACTCACACACACACACATATACATGATAACCTCCTCCATTCCTCAACAAAACCACCACCATCGTGAAAAATATTTGCAATTTAGTACAAAAATCAGCAAAAAGAATGTAAATGAAAGTTTCTGTCTATACTTGCACAAAGAAGACAGTCCTTATCTGATGCTGCAACACAGTTCTTTTTAAGTTAGAAGAGCGAAGAGCACACAAAAGTACATTGTTCAGTTTTATGATGAGATTTTAAAAAGGACAACATCTACTTATAACTTCATCCCTGGAGCTTTTTTATGTAGATGGATAAATTATATTGGAATAGCAGCTCTCCATATTCCCTCTGCTAAGTTCAATTTAAACAAAATGTAAAATAACAGTAATGATTAATTAAAGATAGAACTCATTTCACATAATTAACATCCTTTTATTTGAGTGGTTGCAGCCACACAGTGAAAAGGATGTGGTCGAGGAAAATTAGGATTTAATGAGAGCGGTGCTGTTGAAGGAGATACAGCATGAGACCTGGTAAAAAAAAAAAAAAAGGTATTAATTTTTCATTGAATGGACTGAGGGGTTTTACAGCCTCTGAATTTCACTTCAGGCAACAGGGCAGTAATACATTCGAGAGACCTGTGAAAATATTTGATGGGCCTTGAAGCACATTACAGCAATCAAATCAAAAATACATTAATGTTGGGGATGATGTTACTGTATGCTCAGGTATGCTCGGGATGGAGCTGGTTTCTACAGGCATATCAAAGCCGAGCTGAGAAAATGTCAACATTGATCAGTGCAATTTTGCAAGCATGAGTGTTAGCGCCTCATTACATATATATTGATAAGTGTTATAAGAGCTAAATTCAATTAGGCTAAATCCTTAAAATAATGAAGTGCCCTCTTCCTTCACAGCAATTACACCCATCATTCAAGCTGATGCTAATAAATACCACGCTTTAATTATGTAATCATCAGTGGGTCTTTCTTTGCATATCATGTCAAAATGTCAACTTAAATGAGGATGAAAACTAAATTAAGATGAGTCCTGACACATGTTCTCCGTTTGCGGTTGCACAGATGACTTTCAGATTCCTCAGCAACACCACAACCAGCAAAGATTGCAGCTATAAAATGTTGTACACTGAGCTGCTTTTACTTTAATCATTTTGGCCGCAGAAACAGGTGAAGCCTCCAAGCTTGAGCTGTGTTGCAGCATTATCCAGCCTGTCTGTTTTAAAAGGTGCTGAAACCCATCCAATAATGCTGAGCAGAGTGTATGAGTGCAAGAAGAAACAAAATAAACAGTATCGACATGGAGCGTACATGCTCTCTTGATGTCCTCGTCAAACTGTCTGGTTTAAAAGCTTGGTGCTCTAATTAGCTATGGATTATCCTTTACAATGGCTCTTCCTCATTATTTGACACAATGTCATTTGACCAACCCCCCCAACAGTTGTTATTTGAGCAGCTGCTACGCTGCTTTGTGAACCTCTGCAATATTCTTCCCAAAAGCATCACTAATCATAGCTGAAAATGCTGTCAATTTATGTGGTCAGTGATTTTTATCTCAACCCTAGTGTCAACTTTAGGTTAGTTCCTCATGTGAACTGGCTCCTAATTGAGGTAATTTCATTTTCCTTTAGAATGCATTCATGTTACCTGACAGAATTATTTGGTGCTTGTGCAAAGACGCTCTGTGTTACACATGTTTTATGCCTTGCTTGAAATAACAGCAGATACATAACACCTGCATTTCTGTTAGGAGACGAGAAACTGGGGTTATAATTAATTAGGATGTCTGCAATTAAACCAATAGATCAGTCCATAGATTTTAGGTTGGAGACCTCGGATATAACTTCTAAATTACAGTAATATATGTTACTATAAATTATATCAGATTTTTGCTGTAAACTCCCCTGCTAGTGTCATTAGCTCAGCGTTTCTCTTAGTGCTCAGCATTCACAAGGTTTTTACCAACAGCTCATATTTGTACTGATTATTTTTGAACTCTTGGGGGTTGCTAGGTGACTACAGGTATCGGTAAAGTCAGCAGAGACATGAACATGTGAAGAGAATTTAATTTAAATCTTGTTCCAAAGCAGTTTACTGACAGACTGACCAACCAACAATTTAGCATTATATGTCAATCATCTGCCTGCTCCTATATATTAATTACATAATCCTTATTTTCTTCTGTGCCACACCAGACAAAGTGTTAGCGTGTTTGTTAAGCTGGAATAAACTGGTCAAATTGAAACCAATGCTGTGCTTTCAATGAAAAAAAATAACATTCCTGTTGCCATTTGCCAGACTGCTAACGCAAAGAAAAATTCACATTGCCAAGCTGTTGGATGATCTCAGTAATGTTGACACATTAACACATAAATATCCTCAAAAGACTCCCTAACTGCACAATTAAGGAGTCCAAAGATGTTTCCTAATTAAAAAAAATAATAAAGGAAGTACACAATTGGATCACATTCCATTGCTTTCTTGCTGCCTTATGTATGCAGTAATGAGATGACGGCATCATCATCCCACATTCCCACTGGGAAATAATCTCCCGGGTGTCTATCAACATGTGCTGGATACTGACTGAGTTTCCTGTTTTTCACCATGTTTGGTTTTTCTACCCAACAATGGGCCTCCATGGAAGCTGATCATCAAATCGGAATTCTATGTCTTTTTGCATTTTGAGGTTTTTAAAAAAAAATGTAATAGCATAAATAAACCCACTTACTTGTCCTTATGCATTGTTGAAGTTACTTTTTATTGAATACTTATGCCGTCAGCCATCCATATTTGAGTTATGTAAGCAATTTCATTTGTGCAAAAGTAATTTCTGTCTCTCTCTCTTTTGTCCTCTTATGTGTGTGTGTGTGTGTGTGTGTGTGTGTGTGTGTGTGTGTGTGTGTGTGTGTGTGTGTGTGTGTGTGTGTGTGTGTGTGTGTGTGTCATGACCACGATACTATTACCGCTAACTATTACAGCTTGTTCTCCCTTACACTAACAAAAGTAATAGGTCAGCAATGTTTATATTAGGCTTTTTCCAGCTTGTATTGTATCGCTAGTTTACTGTCAGAGGCTCCTCCAGTGAATTCAAAAGCACCTGCACAAAGACCTGCAAAGATCCCCTGTGCATTTCATGAAAATGTTTCCCTCAACACAGCACAAATCTTCACACTTTGTGCTTGTCTGAGTAAACAAGATCCTCAAGGTGTGTGTTTTCAGTTGCAACCAACATGGCCTATGTCACTCAGTGTTTCACGCTCCCTCTCTGAACTTTAAAATCGTTCAGCACTTTTTTCCTCGGTAGAATTATAATCAATCACGAAGCCCTCTGGCCACCACAATGAGAGCTCTGTCATTCTCTGCCAGGATGAAAATACAAAGACTTGAATCAGTCGAGAATATAGAGAGAAAAAATCCTGAGGTCTGTAAATAAAGTGAGCAGCTGAAGTCTAATTTTGGTAGATGAAAGCCTGGGAAAACTATGACAGAATCTGACCCTTTTTCCAAAGAACTTATTTACATTTGGGATATAACTGAAGTGATCCTGGGAAATCAGACCTTTGTTCCTGTGACTGGCAGGACAGAAACTATAATGAGCTTTTGATTAAGCAAACACACCAGGGAGTAAACAAGCTGTATGTGTGTAGCTGCAGTTAAAACACCTACTGTGGTAATAAAACACACCTCAGGCATTGACAAGTTTTCCACATATAGGTAGGATGATGAGGAACTTAGCAGTCTCTCGCTCATGATCACGGAGATAAAGAGAGTGAGTGACAAACTGAGAGTGACATTTTGCTAACATTTAACTGACCTTTTATATGAACTGATGAGGTTACTGCCTAAACTTTCATTGGTTGTGTGCTCTGGGTTGTTACTATGGTGAGTAAGAGATTCCAAGTAGTCTGTCTAAAGCAGGTGTCAGCAACCCCTGGCCTTGGAGCCGCATGCGGCTCTTTAGCGCCTCCCTTGCGACTCCCTGGAGATTAATCACAAAATAAAAAAATAATCCTTAAAAGAAAAAAATAGACAGATATTCTACTCTTAGCTAAAAATCTTTTCAAACAAAACTCATTGTTGTGAATTCCCTACGTTTTGTTACGTTATCTACGTTATTTTGACGTTTAAAAATTTAGTCGGGCACTTTCTAGGACAGCTCCAATGCACCGTGGGATCCTAGACGATGTTTTCGTGTATGTGTAGTGGGTTAGTGACAGAACGAGTTACCGATATGATTTACGGAGGCTGTTTTCCCGTACAAAAACCAAGTGATTCACAAAGTCAAGTTTTGTAATACTACAAGTTATTAATTAAATACCAGAGATCTGAACTGTCCCCTGACTATATCTCCAATAAATGGTGATCACACGAAGGATTCATTCATTAAAATTACTAAAACAAAACAAAGATAACACAGAAAATTTAAGACATGCTTGTCTCCGCAGACATTGAAGGAAAGGACACGAAACATCACCAATTAGCAAATCAAGGACATGAATTCAACTCCAGCATTATCAGTTAAATGTGATGAGTCGTGTGATTTGATCGATATTGAACAGATAGTGCTCTTGTGCAGGTATGTAAACGCCGATGAACCGCAAGAAGAAATGATCAAATTAATAGCACTGCTTGTTTAGAACCTAAACATGCTCAATAAACGTCTCCAGGAGCGGAAACACTGTTTTGTCATTGGAGCTCAAGCTGACTGTATTCATCAGGGATGTACAGCGAGGCTCTCACCTCCCCTCCCTGAAAGAGTCCAGAGACGTTCATCACCATCACACACTGAATAGGGATTATTTAGGAGCGATCGTTGATATGCAAGCTGCATTTGGGAGCAGATTTAATGAATTTGTCAATGCAACAAAAGATAATACATTAATGTAGTAATGGATGTTAAACTTAAAGCACCAAATATGGTACAACAGAGTAGTCAGAAAGGCCCGACTGAGATGGTTTGGACATGTCCAGAAGGGATGCTGAGTTTTGAACTGCCAGGCCGGAGGCCTAGGGGAAGACCAAAGAGGAGGTTTATGAATGTAGTGAAAGAGGACATGACAGTCGTTGGTGTGAGAGAAGAAGATTCAGAAGACAGGGTTAGATGGAGGCAACTGATTCGCTGTGGTGACCCCTGAAGGGAAAAGCCGAGAGGAGAAGGAGAAGAGTAGTCGTGTGGTGTTTCATTCTCTCCAGGATGCGCTGCATGGAAAATAACATTTGATCATGAATCTCATTGTGCATTTTTAGACTAGTTAGTCAATTTGATAGACAATATAGACAGTATAGCCTGTGTTGATGCATATAAAGCTTATAAATGTTTTGCGGCTCCCGACAGGTTTGATTTGAGTTTTTTTGGTTCAGTTTGGCTCTTTGAACGTTTAAGGTTGCCGAGCTCTGGTCTAAAGTGTAGTCTCAAATATGCTTCGTACTATAAGAAATTAAACACCTTCTGGTGACAGTAGCCACAGTATTGTGAGATGGTGATGAGAAGAGATTTAGCAGGGAAAACTCAGGTAGAATTCACTCCCAGGCCAAACGGGATGCTAATCAATCATGAACTTTCTATATGGGCACAGTCGAAGACAATTTCATGCAAAATCCCTTTAATGTTACGGTTGTTAAATGGATTTTTTTTCAAATGACACGAGGGTCACTGTCTGCCTTAAGATAAGAATATTCTAACTTCACGCTTTCTTTCATAACATAATCCAATAAACCTAGATTTTTTTTTATAGGATGAAAATGTTTATCATGAGCTCAGATACATTTATTGTGCAGCAAAGTGTATCCCAATCCCTGACTCTATCTCTGTCTGTCTGTGCAGTTGTGGCCATCATTCCAGTCTGCAGCGTTAACATTTTAGTCACCAAGTAATTTGCTAAAATCTGGAAACATGTCAACACTGTCTAAACAGTCTGATGGAGCAAAAAACACGGGCAGCCACATGAAACATATTTGGCACAAATCACCATTTGAGGCACAAAATGAAAGCAAATGATTGAAATGTCACCAAAAATGTTGGTATGAAACAATGTGTACTTTACTTTTTTACTTTCTATGATTTTTGCCTCTAAATAATGTAATTTAACCACATTAATAAGTTGTAAGGACATTTCAGTCCTGTGTCCTTACACACAGGAATGAAATGTCCTCACACACACCACTGAAATGTTCAGTAGTGTGTATGAGAGCACATTTATAAAAATATTTAAAATAAAAAAATGTTCCATGCATCAATAATACAAATCTACAAAATATGGAATTTGGTGAATCATTTAAAGTATTTATGATCATGAATATAAAAAAACTCCGCATTAAATTATTATTATATAAAATTGCCATAATGAAAAATGTTAATTTTTTGCGGGAAGAGAATGTGAAAGACTCAATTCAGACTCATTTGGTTCACTCATTGATATTCATTTTGAACCCTGATGTTTCAGAAGCAGTTTGACCTGGTCCAACTGTTTAAAACATTAATGATCTTAAATTCAAAATATAAATATTTTAAACCAATGTAACCCAACTGGAAGGCTCAACGGAAGGTCTCAAATTTTTTTCAGAAATAGCTACATGTGATAACTTGCTGACGTTGCAGAATGCAAAATGCTTGGTATATTTCTATCAGGAGAGAGTAACAAGAGCAACAAACAAGAAAGAGGGAATCTTAAGTAAAATTTCATTTCATTTCAATAGAGGGAAACATACTGCCTTCCTTGGAGTTTTAGACCATGGCGGAAAGTAAACGGTCGCCCAATGAATTGCGTACCTCCAACATGAAACTTCCCCCAGGACCATAGGCACTGGTGCTAGGATGAAGGATGGAGCTGGATATGGGGATAACTTAATGAAAGTAAAACAGCAGAGAGATGGGTCATATGGAGAGTCTGACAGTCACATATGATTGGCTAAAGAAGAATCAGACTTGGATGAGCTAGAAAATGAGCCATCAAATTTTAATAGTTGGAAAGTGCCTCTGATTTGTCCTCTGAGTTTTCCTGACCAAACTTTCACTAAGCTTCATTTGTCATCCATCCATTTTCAATAACTGCTTATCATTAATGGGGTCAAGGGAGTTAATCCTGGCTACATGGGGATGAGCTATGCCAGTTCACCTGTATTACATGATTTTAAAATGTGGAAGGAAATAACTCCCACAGATCTCCACATAGTCCAAAGTCCACATAGAAATTCCCCAGGTTGGGATTTGAAATCAGAGCCTTGTGCTTGAGAGACTAATAGTAGATAAAAACGGAAATGTGAATTGGAAGCAATATTAAATTAACAGCTAGCATAAGGAATCGACATTGGAACTTAAACCCCAGTATGAAATACAGTAGATGCCAAAGGGAAGTCATGCAACCAACTTCACAAATTTGACAAATTGCCCCAAATAAAGAAGGCAATGCTGTACCTGGATGTGAAACACTAGTCCAGAGGGAAGAAAGAACAGGGAACAGCTTGAGGAAAATTGCTAAATAGTAATGCAAGACAATTAGTCATGAATGAGCTGAGGAAAACTATCTAGCGATTGTGCAGAGGAAGCTGTCATATGGTGTCAAAGAAAAGGTCTTACATGACAGAACAAAAGCATTAAGTACAGCGGATGTGGTGAGGGATGATGTAAGAAAAATGTAGTGTAATAATTCAAGAGAATACTGAATAATGATCATAAGAACGAAACAAGGAGAGAAATAGAAGTAGCAAGAGATGCTTATGACTTAACCAACAGTTAGTATCACGTTTTTGGAGATTTTGAGCAGTCAATGTTGTAGGAAGAGTACTCCAGTGGCATACCCCTGGAAGATGAAGTCTCACACCGCTACAGAGGTGGATGCAAAAGTTCTGAATGACTGGCATGAATACTAAAGAGAGGATAGTTTGACCTTGAGGTGAAGCTTTAGAAAGGATGCATAGACCGTTGTTCTGAGATCTTCAGCATTGAATTATTGCAAGCGATTAGAAAAAGAAGCAATAACAAACAGAAAGATTTTACCATGGCTATTGAAAGGCAAAGTAGTGAATCATTCCAAAATGTTAACAACTAAATGAGCACCATTCAGTTTTGAAGGTTTATTAAAAAATTAATTGTACAGTAGGAAGGCTGAAAATCTGGTCTCTTGTAAAATTAAATGGAACATGTGGATTTATGTGGGTTCAATCCCTGACAGCTGCAGCCCTACGGGGGGCACAAGCCAGTGTCAACTGTAGTCTAAGGCCGAGCCCACATAAATGCAGAGAGTTGTGGCAGGAAGGGCATCCAGCATAAAAAGCATTGCCAAACTAAAATGGTAAAAGGATGACACACAGTGCCAACTCCTAACGGGACAAGCCGAAAATAAGTAATGCGGATTCTCCAGTAGAAGAAATGACATGACTATCAACATCATAAAAAGACAAGCCCTCATGATGAACATTCATTAAAACAAGAAGCCCAGTGGGGTGTCATCTGGTCATGGCAACAGTAGAAAGGAAGCATTTAGAAATAGAAGTCATTTTATTGCTGGATTTGGAAAAAAGGCTGGGAAAGAAGGAGGACATGTAGCATCTGTGCTGACAGCCAGACAAAGACCTGAAAATTTAAATGGGACAAAGCATTAGCAATCATGTACTGACAAGGCTGTAAATATTGAAGTGATGTGTAATGTTTAGCTAATTGATTGGCTGAAGCTGGGGCATTTTCAAGCTCTGGTGATCAAATGATCACCAGCAACTGCGTCATACTGGACATCGTGGACAGATGGAAGATTTTGAAGGCAGCCATGAAGACATCCTCCTGTTTGAGTCAAAGCATATTTCCTGGTGTGTTTATGGAGGCACTCAGTCTCATCAGATACTACTCACTCAAGGTTGTGAAGGAAGGGTGAATCAATGATTGCAATAAGGTTTAGCAAGCTGGGACAGCTGGAGTCCTGGGGTTGGTAAATGCCTTGGGCTGGGAGACTAATAACTCTCTTTGAGCCCGAGTCAGTTCGGTGGTTCATCATCCAACATGCTTTGGTAGGCATAGAGAAGGCAACAGAATAAGTGAGCGAACATCACACAGGTAAGAAAGGCAGTTTTCTAACTGAAATTCGGTCAGCTTCATTGGTTGAATGATGTCAGACTATAATTAGTGTTTTTGAGATGAATGGAGGTAATCACTGTAATAAAACTAGGAAATGCAATTTCACAGCAGTGACCTAAATAAAATCCTTGCCCCGCTAAACAATACACATTAACATTGCAGCCAGAGGTAATAAATTATTTTCAAAGGGGAGTGTAGTGCACATGAAAAATCAGTTTGAATGAGTCAGACAGAAATATTCTATGTTTGAACATCCAGCGCGATTCCCTTACAATCGAAGTCTGCTCATAAGCACTGCATTAAAGTTTATCTATGTCTCAACAAGTGTTGAAATGCTAAAGTTAGTCTAACTCATTAATAAATTCACATCACTGCACCATTTTTCATTCCTTGTCCCCAACCATAAACGCACTCCTCATATAAATGGCTCTTTGCTATTATGCACCATAGAGGAAAACAATTAGTTTAAGTACTGATTGTGCATCAGAGATTCATGACAAGCCTATTTGTTAAAGGAACACTTTATGGTTTCATGGTTGCATAAAAGAATAAATCTGCATCACAGATGACTGCTAAAAATAGTATATGTGCTTAAACATACAGTATGTGGAGGTGAATAATGCTTCCCCTGCTGATAAAAAGCTGATTGCAGGGCGACCCAGTTGCAATCATCTTTGTGTTTTGGTGAGCTTGACACACGACAGCGATTATGTCCACAATGGATGTGAGCAGTGATAACAATTCACTTTAATTTCCCGCATAGATCCCAGCTGTCCACCATTGTAGCTCCTCCGCTTCTCATCTTTGCTCTGTCATCTCCTTTTGATCACAGTGTCAATATGTAGTCCATTTCCCCGGGTGACTTGCTGCCATTTGCGCAAAAGACATTCATTCAGAAAGTTATTAATGCTTGATCATATGGGACCCACGCTTTCATTTCTCTGTACACTTCCTGAACATTCCCTTGACAATTCCGGAAATCTAATTTTATTGGCTTGTTATCAATGTGTGGGAGCGCCTGGGATGGGACACAATGCAAATTAAAATGCTCAGTCGCTGCTCAGGGTGAGAAACAGAACAGACAGAATGATATACAACACAGTGATTGGAATGACAGATGCTGAGAGAGAGCTACCCACCATGTAATTACCAGCACATTGTTATTCTCCATTTATTCTCCTAAAAGATATGTTAAATGCATATTAAACACTGATACATGTGCAGCAGCTGACTCAAAGGCACTTGACTCTCTCTAATGAAACATGCAAATGCTCGCACATAAATACCAAGAAACCCACAATACACTACCCACATAGGCATATCACATTTGATGTCTTTTTCAGTTTGAAACCTGTGGGTATTGTACTTTTTCTCACCTCCTGCAGATTACACTCAGATTATTAATTTAGTATAAATAGAAAATGAATGAAAGATGCACATGCACATGCATGGCGCAGTTACAGTCTTTAATCTAATTTGCTTCTCATTTTGTTAAGTTAAAAAAACGTTTCAAGCATCTGCACATCTACTCAGTTTAGAAATAATTTATAGAGCAAAGGCTTTCAAAGTCATTTTAGGTTTTCTGCATAACTCCCAATCTGCAAGCATTAATTCAGATGCAATATATAGTAGACACTGATATAGACAGTGTAGATGAAGTGTATTAGGTCCATGTTGTCATAATTAAGATGTAGTGCAACCATGTTGTGCTAATTGAACTGCTGCTGTGGTTCTTATCAGTAATTCTAATGTTTCCTGTAGATAAAAGAATTTACTGTGTCTCTGATATTAGTAGATGAAGAGATGGAACAATCCCAAATCCAGGTTCCAGGTCCCAAGACCACAACGTTCCTCTGAAGCAACTACAAATAAATCCTTCTTAGCGATTATGGAGGATTAAAGGGATAACCTGAAAACAAGAGAGAAACAAACAGGCAGCTCTTGGAAGCATTAAGATTTTGTTTTGTTTTTTTTGGGGCGGGGGGGTTGCTATATTAATTGCCAGTCTCTTGGATATAACGACAGTTTTCAGTTTCTTAGATTTAATTTTTCATGTAAACATAGTGTTTGAGTTTTTTGGCCGTCCTTGCAGCTAACAGGCAGGTTTAACTGATCGTGGTTTTGTCATTACTGCTTGTTGCCTCAAGTGACGACCATCCATCCACCTTTTGCTAATCCATCATACATGTGGAAAATAAGAGAAAGGGATTGCCAGCAATGGGGAAATGGGTTATATTGCTGCTCTCGGTGCTTTTCTCTTAAGGCGATTCACTGAATCTCTTAATCAAAGCCTCTGCGCTGGAGAGAATAGTGAGGATGGATGTTTCGTACTTAAACTATATGAATCACATCACTTGTCATTAGCGGTTCCTCCTTTCTACCCCTCCCCCTATTGACGGCGTTGATAGAGAACCTTGTAGAAAAGTGGGAGGAATCTCCTCTGTCATGTTAAGTCATTTGACTGGGAAGGACACATGGAGGCCCTTTAGTGAATGACATATTCCAGTGTCTCATATACAATGTCGGCTAATGATGAACAATCATGTAACTGCGCTTGTATCCATTGCTCTCTTCCGACTGCATTCTGAGTGTTATTGTTGGCAATGAAAATAGCCTGCTGTAATGGTAGCTAATGGGGCTTTAATGGAGAGCGTCATGGAACAATCAATCTGAGGAGAGCGGATGAACAGAAAACCCATCACTAATGAATTTCTGCAGCAATAAGACAAAATATTGTTCCTCCAGTAACTTGCGAGATTCACTGGCAATTTACGTCAACACAGACAATAATGGAAGGCTGTTACGTTTTTAATTTAATCTGTAAAAGCCATAGCGATATGTCGTAATAAAATTACAAAGGCAATAAATTGAAGTTATGTTTGTTTTCTCTGCAAAAGTCTTAGATCTGAACACAACATGATGCTAATAGACTCAGAGGAGTGTGTAGTTGTATTCTAGTCACACAAAGTTCACGCCAAAAATTCAGAAGAAAGGACAGAAAATGACGACCATTGAATCCTTGCTATCCATTCAGCCGGAGCAGTGGACCGAGAGAGAACTGAAGGGGTGGCAATGATGTAAGGGCAACATTGAATTAGGGTAAACACCATACTTGATGTAAAAAGACACCTCAGTTTATTTCCAAAAACATTTTCATCTGTGTGACAAACACAAAGTGGCAGCGCTGCCACACCACAACTAACTCAGATGCTGTTGCTCCTACTTGTTCTGTCCAAATACTATGATTCATGCAGGAAGTGTTCCACATTGCAGCGGGGTGCCAACAGCTTGCAGACTTCAAAGTCTAACTTTCTTTTGATTCGGTTTAGCAATATTTTCTTTTTATCACAAACAGTGTTTCCTTCCTACCTATCCTCCCTCTAGATATTAAATTACTTTATTGTATTCCACTGCACCAGAAATAACTCTTGGACCCTAAATTGGCAGATAATAAGCAGACCTCTACAGTGCCTGATTGATTCTGTACTCCCTGAAGGACCCTGCTGTAAGTATCCATGATGAAGAAGGCACAATTATTAACAGTATCTCAGATGATCCGGTAGTAGCGTTTCTATTTGTTGCAGATTTGACTCCCTTGAGTACAACAATCAATATTCCCTTGTTGCCGACGCTGTGAAAAAGGACTAGTATGGTATGGATATATTTCCAATCTGGTTGCACCACTGCTTTGATACTGATTATATGCTTTGGAGATTTCTGCCTCTTGAATGGAGATGACAAAAGTAAACTCTAACAAGGCAGTCACAGATTGCAACATCCCTGAATTCAAAATTTTACCCTGACCTACTTGCAGAGGTCAAAGATGAAAGCTAGTGCTCTGACTTACTTTCATAGATCAAAGCACTAGTTTTGATCTACGGTTTTATTCACACTGGCCTTCTCCCTCATCTTTTTAACTTATTTGGTTCCTGAGCGTACAAAAGTTGAAATTTGATCTTGACATATTTTTCTCAAGGTCAAGGTCATCATCTCATTTCCATCCACTTTGAACACTTTGTGTTTTTTGTTTCATCTTTCTATCTGCAGCGGTTGAGAAGATTTTTGGTGGACGGACGGACAGACGGAAGGACAAACACACAAACAGTGCCTATTACAATATATCACTGATTTGAAGCAGGATGTAACAATGTCTCTTGGAAAAGATGAAATGCAGAAACCATAAGACATTACATTAAGCATGAGAGATGCTGCAGCCAGGTTATGAAATTTTATAGACAGCCCTTAAGGATTTGTATTCTTCTATGTTGCTTTGAGCCAGATTCATTATTCTCGCCATAAAGGCCGCAGTGTTCCTGAACAAGCCTGTTTCACATTTTTATGACAAGAATGACTAAAACAGGTTAGAATTGTATAATATATTTTCATGCCTCATCCGCATGGAAACCATAAAATTTACCCCAACAAATAATAAAACATCACTGAGATGTGAATGATCAGAAGCGATCTACATGGTACTTCACTAATAAAGTACTGAACACTTGTACTTAAAGTTTAAAACAATGAAACCTGATTCAGTTTTTAAATGACTGTAAAAAGGCCATAATGGTATTTTATTGGCTGTAATAATCATTATGAAACATATATAATGGTAGATGGAACTTATTTCATGATTTATAACGACTATAACTGACCTTTTTAACGGTGAAATACAAAGTCACGATTGGCACTGAGGTTAACGGATGATTTTTAAATTATTTACGATATTCTGCATTTAGAATGGAAATGACCTTTGAAGAAATGATTAGTTACAGAAACAGAAACTTAATATGTTAATATTTCGTATATTTCTGTCTAACTCTGGCTTTGGTTCATTCCTCCATATATCCCAAACTCCTGAATTCAGTATTTCTTGTAGTGCTACTTGGAAGGAGCTATTATTAACTATTAAATTCCATTTTCCTCAAATATTTTTGTGAGGGATCATTTTTTCAAACCAAATAATCACTTGTCTAAACCTCTTGTATCCACCCTCTGAGTTTGTAACTATAGCGATATCTTACTGATATGCTGTATGCATTACATTCTGCATCAGAGTCTTTCCCCACAGCCACGCCCTCTATAACCACAAGCTCTTCTGCAGAGAATGGATCAATTACAAGCTGGCCTGCCAAGCGATCAACTCTATAATAACACAGACTCTCCATCTTGTTCTGCTGTAGTAAATTACCTGTACTGCAAGACAAGCCTCATCTTTCCCTCTCTCAACCCTGGAGGGATCTTTATTAATACCCAGGCTTTACATCAAATACAGTCCTGTGACCTGGTAATGAGATCACAGCTGAGCCCGGCCTGATTTAAATGCTTAATACGGGTCAAAGCCAACCAATGACCTGAACATACTCCAATGGTTGGGTGTAATGAAAATCCAGAACCTGGTGTTATAGAAGTGGAATGGAGGTTATCAAGCGTGTGTGTGTGTGTGTGTGTGCGTGTGTGCGTGTGTGTGTGTGTGCGTGCACACACATGTCTGGGTGTGGAAAAATAATGCATGCTGGTTAACACGAGCAAGGGAACTGAATGATATTGGAATTAACTTCTGAATAAAAAAATCTATTTGGCCATATTTTTGCAGAGGAAGGAGTCGAACAGACAAAAAACACCCCTCCCTAACACACTAATTACCCTAACCCCTCGCAAAATGTGACCTGTCTAAAAGTTGAGAAAGAAGAGATGAATACAAAAACAACAAACTTGTGGTAATTAAACACACTGGAAAAAGGAAGCACTGATCCATCCAACTCAGCTGATTCCATCGCACTAAAAGCATTTACACTTTCATTAAAAGTGTGCAGCCGAGAAGAACAAAATCCTTTGGGATGCCCTACATAAACAGGAGTCAACCTGTGGCTGTGTCTGCCAGACAGTTGAGAATACGACCATTAGGAGTAGCCGCGGTCACAGCAAGACATTCACAAAGAGAAACATCAGAGAAAAAATTGGGCTTGGATAAATTGTTCAAAGATATAAACCGCCGCCTGACAATGAAGGAGATAACGATCTTACGACATTGTTCTTCCTCAATGCACAAAATGGAAATGATAAATACTCTAATATGGATAAAGGGATTCTTATTGTCAATCTCATTTCATCATATATGAAACCCTTGAAGCTCAGCGTTTGAGCCAAGGAATACAAGGAGCCAATAAAGTATTAAAAATATTTAAATCAAAATGATCTGTCAAACACAAGAAAAGGCCCAGGAAAGCTAGCAGCTGAGCTAAGATTCTCATCTGTTGAGGTTGTAATGTAATTTATGGGGAAGGTCTGATTCATAAATTTCACGCGAAAAAAAACAGCCACCAAGTGCAAACCATGTAAAATGTGTATTTGAAAGTTTACAGGTATGGAGGCAAGAAATAATCTACAATACATAGAGCTAATAGTTTGTAGAGAATCGTAATAATTATAAGGCTGGTTTCACTTGTCGTAAAAGTTTGTATCTGCCTTTGGGAAGCAGTGCAGAGTGGCTGCAGTTGTTTATTTGCTGGATGTCTTTTCTGTAGCATTCTATATTAGCTCCCCTATCGATTAGTGAAATCATAAAGCTTTCAAATATGTATGTAGGACTAACTTATTAATGTCAGTCACAAAGGCAAAGCAGCCCACTCGATGAGAAGGGATTTCTTTTTCTTTTTTTCTTTTACACTTCATTAAGTTTTAAAATAGGAAAATCAATGCCTGGAATCCATAAAGTCAGCGGTGTTTTTTAAGAGATACATACAGTCAGTGGCTAGAAGTATGAGTCAGTCTGAGACAACTTGAAGGCTCACACTGCTACCACTCCCACCTTCATCATTGCTACTGGCATTATGTATTTATTTTTTAATGATTGTGTTTTTCTAGAGGCTGAGTGAACATGCTGGAGATGCATGCGGGAAGGATATTGACAAAGGCAGCACAGGGCAGAGAGAGGGAGGGTAAATACCTAAACACACCGACCACAGAGTTTGCAAAACAGAGTTTATTCTAGGTCTGTCTGCAGCATTGTGAATGGTGCCATCAAAGTTAAGTCTGTGTTTGATGGAGTGGTATGATCTGTTCCTGCAAACTGATTTCCCACTTATATGCATTGTCACCATTGCCACTGCAACTAAAAAGGCCCAATGCCTTAACATTCCCATCTGTAACCAGAGGTGATTGTGACAAACACGAGCAAAGATGTTGGAAGGTGAAAAATAACAATGCATTTGCACTACTGAATAAAAAACAGGCAGAATATTTATGTTTAATGCAAGATATACAGTTGTTTCCCTCTCAAGGTGCATTTATTTCTGAGACTGTCAAAGGAAATATTGCCATGCTGGAGCAGCAATTTTTATTTTTTTTTATCGTATTGACAGTCGCAGTGTAGGTGAAACACAGATCCTGCAGATAACACCTAAAAACAAAAAGGATGAGTTCAGCAGCGGTCAAATCTGCAAAGTACTGCTGGAGTGATTTCAACATAGATTGCAATGCATTTACTAAACTGTATGCATTCCCGTTTTCTCAACAGTGTCCTACAGCTGTTCTTAAGGGCAACCTTTTTTCTTATTCAAAAATTGAAATGAGTTACTTTTTTAAAGGTCTCTTCATGGGTGGGGTGTAGGCAGCTTTAATGTGGCAAATGTGAAAGTTTTATACAGACAGATAGGACACCAGCCGCATTTTTAATATGCTCTTCCAGCTGAGAAATGTCCAGAGGCTGTTTGGGACTGTAAATAATAGGAGAATTAAAAAAGATGTAAGTAATATATGAAAATGGAAATACAAAGAAATGTCTCGCCTAACCTGGATAGAAAACGGTAATGACAATCAGATGATGTTTTTTTTTAAATATCTTTTTATTAAAAGGTACTGACTCACTTTTTCCTCAAAAATAAGTCAAGCCAAATCATTAAAAACAGCAATCAATGTCGCTGTTGTGTTGTTATGGAAAGAATGAGCTCATAACTACTGTTCCACTAATAAAAATAAAACATGCAAGCCTCATAACTCGCAACGACCATGAAGTCTGATTAGAACAGAGAGTGACACCTTTACTGCTGCTCACATGCCTGACAGCTAGAAAAAAATTGATCCAGTTAACCCAAAAATTGGAAACGACATTAACTGACAGTTTCCAAGGTTAATGAAGGAGTTTGGGGTTAGCTGATGAGTACTGACAAGTTATTTCCTCTGAAGTAACATCAAGCACGGGTCCAAATGATTCAAAAACATAATAATAATACGAAGAAGCAACAATATGTTCCTTTTCATTTTCTCCGTGTGTGATTGCAGCCTTTGCATCGAGGTGCTAATTAATACAGATCATTCCTGCAGCTGAATTTCGTTGCGTCCTTATCCTCAATGCACAGGTACACAAACGATCAATGCTTGCCAAGTGCCTGTTTGCTTTTTAATTAGTCCTGCTTTCAAAGACATTGCATCTGAAATGCACTGTGTCCCTCTGCGCACCCGACAAAACACCACGTGGTTAGATTACACCTGACGCTTACAGTGCAGTGCATCCATCTACAAGCCAAAGCACAGGCTCAGAAACTGATATCATCAGTGGGCTCCTACCACCGAAAGCTGCGCAGCGTCCACTCCTGTCCAAAAGGAGACAAATGACAAATGGTAAATACAGCAAACAGACTGTCGCTGCGATGATCCGATGCCCATTCTTCATTTCGTAATAACAATGCGGGTGGAGAGTCCTTTTCTTTTTGGGTCTGCTGGTGTGTGAATGACTCGGGGAGGACATCGGCCCGGTAATTATTCTTTCCTCCACTCATCCTGCCATCCCTCTCACACACACACACAGGAGATACAGGCTATTGAATCCTAATGGGAATTCCAACACAACAATAGCTTGTATATACACACACAATTGTTCCTGGTTGGGCATTCCATCTAACTCTGGAGGATTAACAGTATGTATGTGGCAAACTGTGAGAAGTGACACGTACGTATAGATCTGTGGAAACACTGACTTCGTATGGATTTCTGTCTGATGACAGTGATATCAGGCAGCAGCGTTCAATCATTCTGTGAGCGACGATAATATCACTTCATGAGACAACAGTTAACATTATGTGAAAATCCAAATCACTAAATTGAATGTCAAAACATGACAAAGATGGAAGCTCACCTTAGACTGAATATAAATGTCCTGTAGCATAAATTCACATCCAAATCTACTTAACACATGAGAGTCGGAGCATAGAGACAGGGGAATTATGAAAAGCAGCGACACTGGCCTTTACTATGAGAATATAAATGTGAGGCGATGTCCTACAAGTGACAAGAGGACGGTATTGTTTTATTCACATCCCTTTCTTTTCAGGGCAGAGCACAAATGAAAATAAGTCTGTTGACCTATGAAAGGTCACTGTCATCCCAGCCAACTGGGGAAATGATTCAGGTGTCACCGATGGTCTTTTTTTTTTTTTGTACACATGAAAAGAATATCAAAAAGCATAAATGTGCACTATTAATATGTGGTGTTCTGTGCAAAGACTTTATGCAGTCACATGTGAAGCTTTCATCTCCAGACAAAAAAAAAAAAAAAAACAGTCTGTCTTCCAGTTGTTTTGGGTGTGCATCAGTGATTACCTGCAGACCTGCAGACTGTATTGTGTGTTCCCCGCATGAACGCATTCGATGTACGTTTGCAAAGCAAGGAAATATATATTTTCTTGAACACAATAAAGGAAACAATAAAAGCAGTGGGAGGTATAATTCTCCAGATGGTAATGCCGCTGTGCATGAGGATGCTGATAGAAGGCCATCGAAATGCAAGCCAGCTGGGGGAGGTCAGGAATTCTGTCCTCAGAGGAGGAAGCAGGAGGCTGAGAGACCAATGGACTGCCAGACGGAGGTCAAGACATATAGGGTACAGCTGCTTCATATCTCTGTCCTCCTTCACAATTTCCCGAGCTCACAATGCAGTGCTCTCTCTCTCTATGAAAATCCCACGGTCTCCATTTTCTAGGCAGCATCAAAAACATTTTCTGCACTGCTAGTCAGTAAACTCCCCCGTATGTTCCCCCAATGTCAGTAAACTTTCCCATATGTTCCTCATCTCTGCTTTTGCACAAAGCATTAACTTAAAATGACACGTTTTTTAGCCTCGTCATGCTCCATCTCTTCCATGCTACTCATGAACTCTATCAATCCACAGTCAAGAGAATCTCCCCGGTGTCAAACAGGCTTGCCATGTGCTCTCAGTTCAGCAAAGAGATACTGTATATGAGGGCTTTAGAATGACACCCCAGGTGGCAGGAGAAGCCGAGGGAAAGCCTGTCGTGACGGTGATTTGGAGGGACTTCAGTTGTGGGTTTGTTTTTACAGAAGCACAGCAACAATTCTAAGGAGCAACACAAGCAATCAGCAGCACATTCCAAAATGACCACAAGCAGGTGACCTCCACTCGTTCTGGTTCACCTGAGAGCTATATTTGTTGCTGGCTTTTTCTTTTAAATTCACGACACAGAGGCTGATGAGCAGAACATGATATGATAGAACAGGACAGAAAGGAGAAAGGAGGAACCACGCTAGCTGGTGGCGTAATCCAGACCGACCCGCTTTTCAAACAAGTCTTGTCAAGTTGTGCAGTGGGTTAGACTATGAAAGTGTGTTTTCCACCTGTGTTTATCATCTGCATGTTAAACACACACATTTTGCTGAACATATATTCACATCACACCATCAGCAGCCTTGGTCACAGTTGGCAGCTCTGATTTTCCCATTCTGCTGCAACTTCACACTTGTTTCAGTCAAGGTCCATTGGCTTCGTATGCCCTTAGGCCTTGTCCAGACAACGTGTAACCTTCCATGTATGACATGGTCTGACACAGTCTGGCTTAAAGTGGGAATAAAAGAAGGCAGAGAGAAAAGGAATGAGCTGTCAAAAATCACTAAAGGTGGTAAAACACAGACTAGTCTTAAATCATAATGTCACCATCTCCCTTCTTTTTCACAGAATACAAAAGAAATATTGAGAGATAAGGATGTCGGATGGAGGAAATCAGTGACGCCTGATGTATGCCCTGCTTCGGGTCTGCATACGTCCGCAGTCTCAATGAAAAAGGTCACGCATTTCCGTGAAATGAAACCTGACAAGAATGCGATTCATTATTTTGAGCCAACTGTCTTTTTTATTATCAGCTCTGGTTTGTGGGTTGAAATGCATGCAATAATATCCCAGCTGCATTATTCATAGCTTCACTCAAAGTAAGAAATTACTACAATTTCAGAAAAGACAGCCATAACCATCAGCTGCCATTCCTGGTCTTTTCAGGTAGTCCCATAAATCTGCAATGATAAATATCTTGACGGTGATGAGCGCTTCAAATCAGTGTGAAATTGAAGTTATTCTGGGGTCTGTGGTGTGTTTTCATGTGTTTCTCTAAATACATGCCAAAAAAATTATTCTATTTGACAGTAATGTGAAGCAGTGATGCCACAGGTTTTTTTTTTGTACTGAACACTGATTTCTGACCTATCACGGGGCCACAGAGGAGGGGAGCAGTTTCCAATTCTGATTCCCTACAACCATTCATCCCTGGAAATGGTCAGTGTGGATCATAAACTTCAGTGAATGTGGTTTAAAGTCTTGTGCAGCGAAGAGCCTAACAAATGTGACCTTTGTAACTGTGAAAATCCCTAATTCAGTCGGTGCAGCCATTAAATTGTTAACAAGCACGGTCCGTCCATTTGCTCCCTATACTGCCCAATTCTGGTGGTAAACAGACTGTTATGGGGTCTGCCTCTGCCTCAAGCATCCTCTGGCCTATGGGCTCACTGCGTCTGCACTGGAGCTCTTAATGAAGCAGAAAATTAAAAGGTTTGGTGGGATGTTGTAAGCTTGTTTCCATCTGTGAGAGGCTTGTTGTTGTTGATGTTGTTTGTTGTTGTTTTTGTTCATTGTTTTACCCGCTTCTCGTCGCCACAAATACTATCATTTTGAAATCACATTCAAATAACAAGCAAAGGTTAGAGTGAAATTAATCCACAAAAGTGCTTCACATATAGTTGGAATACTGTCAAGTGGCTGAGCTCGGCAGGCAAACAAGTCATGAGTAATTACGAAAAGTGATCTTAATCAAAATTACAAATAAGGCAATATGGTAAAATGTAAAACTAATATCACATTTGAAATGAGGGTTTTTTATAATACTTATTTGCATACTTAAGTAGATTTTTAATAAAATATTCCAGCAATAACATGCTCTGCGCATTTATAGAGCTCCTTTGGGTCTTTTGCTACATTTAAACCAACAACCAACCAACACAATAGTCTCATCAGAATATTATATCTGGGGGCTTCATAATACTTATTTAAATACTTTAATAAATGTTTAATGAATCGATATGCTGCAGAAACATGCTGCATGTTCTACTATATAATTCAAACCGACCAGTGAACCGAGGTCTCATCAGAATTTAATATGAGGCTGCTACTGGTGTATATGATGACATAAGTGACTGGATGTAGTGCATTCATTCAGTCGCTGACTCACCTTACCAGGAGGACGTAGCACAGAAAAAAAAACAGAATTAACATCCTGTTGACCCATCGCGATAAAATATTTAAGATATTTTCTGGCCCCTATATTATACATCAGGTTTCCACTCACCCGCTGTTATACAGGAGGGTGTATTTCACGCTCAAATAACTAGCCAGGTGCCGAAACCCTGCGAGTGGTGAGATCTCACATCATTCCCAAATGCCACTCACCTGCTTTTTAATAACTGCAAACACAGCCATATCATTACCGTCCCATGGGGCCACTTAGATTCTAAGGGACCAGCTGAAAACATGCTCTGTCTTTATATCTTGCCTTTTTCAGGATGGGGGATTCTTGGGCTCAGATGTTTTAAACTGACTTGTAAAGTGCAGGAAGCGGTCTTCCAAGGGAAAATGTGACAGGCGTCAATATCACCGCAAGTTCTAATTAAAATCAGAGGGCTCACCACTGAGCGAGCCTCGAACACATTCGAGGAAACAAACAAGCTCACAAAGTGCTTTGATTGGTAGCCAGGGGAGGAGAAATTGTTTGCCAAAGGTAGCTGGAACTTTGCTCTGAAAATTGTACGCTGACCTCTGGAATTGACCTCAATCACTCGGCTCTGCTGTGTCCCACAGTACCCTCAATATTTGGCAGTTCCCCTGCGTTACTACGGTGATGGCCTAATTTGAAAGAGGATGTGGGAGTGGAGAGTGCGGTGGCTTGTTATAGGAAAGGACCTGGGACTTCAAATCTTGGGACTTGGCCCCCTGTGACCCTTGCTTCCTGCTTTGTTTGTGTCATTGCACTGAGAAAACATCTTCATTGGCTCGGTTTTTGTCTCAGCTTTATTTTCCCAGAATCTCAGAAAGACTAAATTGTTTGAATTGTGCTGCTTATCTGTGACCTCTGTTGATGGATGATAATTTATGAGCAGGGTTTTCAACATATCTCACACTCCAGTAGGATGTAAATAGAATTTGTTTGTACTCAAAGCATCAAAAACAACATTTGAAAAGCTCCGATATTTCTTTGCAGAAGTAAAGTTCCTGTTACTTTGGATAAACCAGAGTCTTTAAAGAGTTTTTTAAGATGTTAAAAGCTGCATATTTACAATAATGTTTTAATGGGATTTACTGTTTAAAGCAGGATCAGCAGCACTCAGGATGTCAGCAGGACTCAAGAGGGTCAAGTCGAAACAAAACAAATGAAGACGGTCAAGATGAGTTGGCTGAAAAAACCTCTTTGTTATTCCTAATGCTGAGGAGACAGTCTAAATAGGGAATATATAGCAGGAATTTATGAGTACAGCTGATGCATTGACATTTTTAGTCTTGTGTCATTAGCTTTAATAAGAATTCCATTATGTAACTATTATGATCAAGGGAATACCAAACATATTTAATTAATAATCTGTTTTATAGTACTGATATATTGCATATTGCTTTGGAATACTTTTGTATTATCAACATGTTAAACATATTGTGACATCGATTTCCATTTAAAAAAAAACCCCATCCATTCATCTTACATCCATTTTAAGTTAAATTGCTTCTCTTACAGATAAAAAATATTTGATTTGGATTCATCATCAACATTTAATGTTGAAATTTAATGAAGTATTTGTGGTAAAAATGAAAAAAATAAGGTCAAAAGGCAACAATTGGGAAATTGTAAATTGTTCTTTGGAATGTCAATTTGACATCTGGTTGGCAGTCACGTCCAGTAAATGAATAATGAGGTTGTTGTATAGATGCTAAATCGTCATCGTGAGAAAGTGTGACCAAACATGTCACGCCTTTTGTTTGTGTGCTGTGCAAACTCAACAACAAACAGTCAGCCGTGCGCCGTTGATTGACAGAAGGAAGTTATTGCACATGATCCGCTTTAGCTGATGCGTCTCCCAGACGGTGTACATATTTATATATATATTTATATATCTGTAGCTGGCAGAGACGCGTGTTGAAAACATCACTTGCTTTCTTTCCTCCTCTTGATATTTGTGATGAAGCGACGAGGGTGATAGAAAATCTCTCTCATCCCGGAGTCAAAATGGAAACCAGACAGGGAGGAAAAGAGAGTGGTGGGCCAGAACAGCTTCCATCACTTATCCACCACTCATGCATGATTGAAAGGCCTCTGCAAGATTGAAGGACTGCATCATTTATACCAGACTCCTTGAAAAATCAAGAGGCAAGCAGCGTCTATAGTTAATATTGACAATGCATTGACTTAAAACAAATTAAATGCAGAGGGAAGTCTAAATAAAGTACAAATCGAATCCCTCATGGGTACAGCTTAGACTTTTGTCTTTCCTTTCTTCTCTGCTCCTGCACTAATCTTTTAGATGGATTCAGCTAAATTGTTATAGTCTCTCACGGAACATAAATGGAGAGCATCCAGGGATTTGGAAGCTGCTATTAGGGAGACAAAATGATCCATCAAAGCAGCTGCTAAGCAAGAAACCGGGAAATAAGGATGATGTGAGGAAAAAGAGCTATTTTTGAAGGGATGCCATGTGGTGCTTTTTTGCTTTTTTTTTTTTTTTTACCCTTTCCTATTCCTTAGCTTTGTTTGTTCTCCCACGCCGCCGCAGTGTGGTGAGCTAAACTGTGTTCTCTTGCCCATCGTGTGCTCATACATCTGGCCTTCATCAAACTTGCATTTGGCAAGTATCCATTAAGTTCAGGCCATCAGACCACCAAAGCAGCCACCTCAGTAGCAGCGGCAGCCTCAACAGGCAAGCCCTTTGGGCTCGATCACAGCGAGAGCCCCCGAATGCTCTCCGCTTGTCGCCCACCTCATGTCGGTATCGACAGCCTCAGGTTAACTCCGAGGATTTTTGCTCATCACTCAGACCCCAAAGTTGTGTGAGGTGTTGATTCCAGGTTAGATGCCAGGCAGCATTTGGTTATAGAAGCTTTGCACACTTCAGTTATCGCTGTAGCTGTGGTTTCATGCCTTTAAAAGTGTGTCATCATGCTGGGATGTGAGATAGTAACCCAGGTTTGACTAACTAGGTTTCTATGGAGAAAAGGAAACCACAGTATTTACTTAGAGTTTTATCCTTTTCTTACAATCAAAAGCAACAATAAAAAAAATTAGATTCAAAGATATAAGGACAATCAAAGTTAAAGAAGAACCAAGAATTCAGGTTTTAATTTCAGCTTGATGCTCTGTCACTGGGAATACTGAAGATATCATTGAGTTCAATATCATAATACATTTTTTTTAAAAGATAGATAAGATGTAATTTCATCCAAAAAGATGGGAAACCATCTTTGTGGATGTTTACAGGCAGTGCTGCCTTGAAAGAAATTTGTTCAGTACAAGTGTCAATCGGTTTTTTAAAAGAAGACTTATTTAAATTTTGGACATTTGAAGATCTGGGCAACTTTAGAAAATGTTTTTGAACAGACAGACAGACAGATAGACACAGAGGCATTCCTCTACCTCCCACATGGTTGGTCCTACACCTCAGGGTCCTATCCTGAGGTTCTGTGTAATTCTCTGATGAGATGAGTGATAACATATGGCCACAATATCAAAAATCAAAGCCAACAATCCTGCCAGGTGTAAAGGGAAATGATGATAAAAAAAATCACACGGAATATTTAAAAGAAATGAATTAAAGTTCTCCTGCTGTGCTTATCAAATATGTCTGTAATATCCTGTGGATTTAATTAATAACCTATTCATCCCCTTCTGGAATCACTGAGCTACTTTCCCTGTCCTGTTTTTCTCCTGTAGGAGGTCATATTTAGTTTCCATGCATATGGAAAGCTTTTTTTTATTACAACCCAGAGGCCTTATTATCAACTATTAGCAAAAGGGGAAGAGATATATATTATACTGTATATATATTCCGAGCTGAGTGAGACGTGATACTGTATAATTTACATCTCATTGCTATACATACAGTCAAGCAGCTCAATTACTATGTTAAACAACTGAGAAGCTTTCCACAGGAGTCATAGCGGGCGTCTGACAGCAGATGCCCTTGAACTCGGGTCCCTGCTTGTAGACGCTCCATGCTGGGTGCTGATGCACAAGCAGAAGCTGACAGACCTCAAAATAAACCTGACTGAGATTCAGTTACAAACTTTCTCTCATTAATGTTTCCCACACAACTGAGAGTGACTTATCAACCGCGCTTCACGTGGGAATTATCTGTGATTGATTGCCTCGGCAGCCTAGATTTTCAAGGACTCACTGTGGTCGGATGAGTGAGGACAGATATGCTTAGTTGACCTCCCAGGCTGCTGATTAATGCTGTGTCTACTGCTGATTTGTGCCACTCTGCCAGAAAGCATTGGGAGGAGTTGTGGAAAATGTGGTCCTCTCTCCTCCGATAAAAAAAAAAAAAGACACTCTCCTCTTCCATCCTCTTAAAAAAGGAATGATTTAAATGGTAGACACGCAGCAAGTAATCCACCTCAGGGCTTTTGCAATCTATACTATTGCTAACGCCACATCCTCCAATGAGGGACAAGATGTTGCGATTGATGAGGCTAACTACAGCAGTAAAAGCGAATAACAACAGGACACGCTGTTCATAATACGAGGAAAGCTGGGAAGCTCGTGTAAAGCCAACAAAATGCTTTTTATAGGCTCATACCGGGAGATGCAAGTGGATAACGGGGCCGAAGCTCAGTAAAGGCTACTGAATGAAAAGAGCTTGAGGAAAGGGTGGACAAGGTGTGGCAAGCAATCCTTTTCATGTGTTTGTGTTCAAGGGCGAGGAGCGAGACAGGTCTGCGCCGCTGTCGTCGTCCCCCCACCCCCCCGGGCTGAAGGTTTTTGTTTGACACAGTCCAGATCAACTTTGTTTACGTTCTCCTTGGGTTTTTCTGTTTAGTTTCCTCTTTGCACAGCTGCAGGGCTAAACGTGTTTGTATTGCAGAGCCCGGTGTGATACTGGAGGTCCCTCGGTTCAGGGTTGAGATTTTTGACGGATGGACATGATCCCCTCTGGCCACGATATCCTGCCTTCCTGCCTACGAAGGCTCAGCATTAGAAGACCATCTGGAAAAACTCAGCAAAAGGGACTGAAAAAAACTGTGAATGTCTCTGATTTGTGGCGTAGAATCCCTCCAGGCTTTTCTTCTTTTCCAAAAGGATAAATATATTATAAACGATTGCAGATCTATTAGTAAAGAATATTAAATATATTGCTATTGCAATGTGCGTCTTGCATTTTTATTTTATTTCTTCTTCACAAGATTCAGCACCATTTCAATATTCAAATAAAGTGATACTATACAAGGTTTACCATCCGTAGATGAATATTACACTTTTATTTCCATACTATTTCCTCACCGCTGCACACAAAACAATTCGCACATTTTCATTGAATTTTCACCTTTTGATCCAATTTCCACTTGTTTATTCCCCTTTCGTTCACAAGAGACAAGGGGGGGGGGGTTGGATAAATCCTAACAGCAGAGAGCACAACCCTGCAAAATCTGTTATGACACGATATATGATGGAGGACGATAAAGAGAGGAGACAAATCGCTACGGGAGAGAGCAGGTCCCCCGGGGTGCATGTAGGGGTAGAAGCCCCAAGTGAAGCTCCGAGCATAAGGTCAGGAAATCACTTGTGTGGGCATATGCAAACACAAGTGCGCAGCGGGCCGAGGGAAATAACAAATGGCCCATGAGAATGACAGATTAGAGGTGCAGATAGGATAAAATGGCATAGAAGGTGTATGTGGGGGGGCGGGGGGTATCAGACACCATCCATCCTGGTCTGCAGGTGATCCATCAGGATGTGCAGGGGTCCAGTAAAGGGCAACCCAGGAGATGCAGCAGGAGACAAAACCTTGTCTGCCAGATGTTGAACATTATTCCTGGAAACCATCAAGCATAGGCGTGTAAGAGTGTCACACAAATGATAAGGGAGTATGTGAGTGGCTGTGCATGTGAATAAGCTGTGTTGTGCGTATGAGTGTACTTAAGTGAGAGGCATTGATAGCTCAAGCATGCTAAAGGTGGATATGAGAGATCTGGGGGGGTGTTAGGGTATGTGCATGCGTGCATATAATCTAGGAAAAGACAGGCTGCAGTTCTAAGGTGAAGAAATGCAGAAAGCGACGGTAATGCCGTGAAAACATTTGTAAAAGCTGTGTGTGCATGTTTGTGTGTGTACAGAGGTTTTCCATCAGCCTGCATTCAATGTTCGGGTACCAACCAGCTCAACACAATGTCACATAACAAAGGGTTAAAACAATATCCGTTGTGATAACTTGGGAGCGAGATTTGCTGTGGTGATTATGCAGTCAGACACAGCAGCCACTTTGAAGTGTGATCGTACTGATGATAGCTCGAGAGCGCAGGGATAAAATGACAGTTTTATATTCATGTATATACTCCACCCACCCACTGTCACCGCTAACACGACACATACTCTACTCTACGCATTCATCTCCAGCCTGCTTGCACTAAATGCTGAATAAAAATGTGGACTGACAATTCCAATCTGGGCTTCTGCTTCTGAAACGGACCTCAGATGATCCACGATCCCAGGGTTGTGAAATCCGAATTGAGAGGCCTCCCGAATAGAATGACTGTCAAACATCATTTTACATCTCTAACTTCCCTGGCTTTGGTTTGTTTGCAGAAACAGGAGTTGAAATCAGAGATGCTGAATCAGATAGATACATGGAAACCGGTTCAAAGGAAATGTGTTAGGGCCCATGCTGAGAGTATAATCAAAATACACGATCACATTTATCCTCTGCCTAAGCTTTTGGGATTCCAAGGCAATATATAGAGCTTACGCTTATGCATCATCACAAAGCCGGGAAGGAGTTGATAACATGCAGCAATGTAAACAGTAAAGCTATGGGTGTCATACAGTCCTCAGCGACCAGAGGTGTCTACACCCTAAGAAAGCAATATGGGTCCAAATGAAGCAACGCTCATTCATTTTCTTTAGCTGCAGAGTCGAGCACGCTCCTCTTTTTGACTGCATTAGGGATCTACGCACTGGTTAATGGTGCCTCCAGACTGCGAAGGGTTGATTAATTGATTAGGCCCATTAGGAACGGAGCATTAGAAGTGCTATTAATTTTGCAGCAGCAGTGCCCCTACATGTGCTGCCAGAGAGCAGATGGCAATGAATGATGTATTTTGTTAGAACAGTAAATATTGACAGGTGCGCCCAGGCAACTCCTCTAGCTCCCCATGGATCATGCAAAGGGAGAGCTTCTTTAATTGGCTGTCTCCAGCGAGGAGACCTCTGGGAAAGACATGCAGCGACCTACTCCGGCCCCCCACAAAAATGCAGGCTTCTGGTAGGTGTGTTACCATCTATTGTGAATGAATGGTTGTCTGGTGTGAAGGAAGGCAAGAGGGAGAAGGAGTCGATGGTTTGGCCTGGGGAGCCCTTGATAACAGATCTTCACCTGGCTCCACTTTGCCTCCAGTCACAATGGTTTCACATCATTTCAATCGGAATGCCAAGAAAACTCATTTCTGAGCGGCCTTGACATCAATTGCACTCTCCTGCTCAGTGGCAATTTTAAATCGATTGCTTGACACAGATCCCCCTCCCAGACTTAGTGAAACCAAGCCAATTTCAGATACAACACTGACACTATAAAGCAACATGGAGAGACCCATGAAAGGAACAATAAAGTTATATTAGTTGTGATTAGCTGCTCTCTCACCGTCTGGGGATCACGTCATAAATTTTTATGGCTTGATTTCTAAGAAGAAGGTGTCACAGGAAATATTTCCTCGGTATTATAAGTTACGACGACTCCAAGACTGTAAAAAGACTTCAGTACATGCAAGATGCATGTCTTTGTCCTGTGAGAATTCACAAGAAACATGGGCAAACACAGCAAGATGTCATCAAGGCATCGATTGGGGCTCCTCCTCGCTGGGAGGATCCTCCTGCTACGATGTAGGAGAGGTATAAATTATGAAATGGGAATGTGGCCCTTGAGGGTCGAACATCGTTGAGATGTGTAAGTTCCCCAAATACTATGAGGAATTGCAGGAATCCAAAGTCAGGAGGAGAGCCAAACTTGGGAAACAGATCATAGAAAAAATAAATGAATAAATAAATAAATTTATTACAAAAGATGGCATCGTCAAACTTGCTTCTTTACTTTCTTTTGAGCTGTATTAGATTTAGAAAGATATATAACAGGATTTTTTTTTAATTTTTTTTATGAGGTTTAGGAAACACCTAAACCTCATAATTTTATACTTTAAACAAATTTTGTTTACTTGAGGTTATTTGAATATTCATCAAAATGGGGACTTTTCTTTGAAAACTACTTAGTAGTAAAAATGCTGATGGTATCATTTAATAACTTATTTAAAACACACTGCCTTTCTTTCCCTATCATGTAACATCACAAAGGACTCATTTCTTATTTCCTCTGCACGTATCTCACGCCTTTGGGTTCACAAAAAAGATGAACCGTGTGTGATAAGAATCAAGTTTTTCCAGGCAGCAGTTTTCCCCTCCAGAAAGATGTGATGTAAAGCCCCCTGGTGAAAATCACACGTGATGCTCAGATGAATTGTCTTTCCCTGAACAGTGGGAATAACTCCCTATCATCACTTCTTCCTCCATATTTCTCTGTATTTTGCTCCTTGATATGGGCCCACAGAAGCTCCGTTTCTACTCCTTCATCCATGGAGACACAGGAAATTGGATTATCCTCGACCTACGTGTGTGTGTGTGTGTGTGTGTGTGTGTGTGTGTGTGTGTGTGTGTGTGTGTGTGTGTGTGTGTGTGTGTGTGTGTGTGTGTGCGTGTGTAAATTTCTGCATGACAGCATTAAAGGATGATATGGGGGTTATTTTAGGCAAAATATTTTAAGTGTGCTCACGTAATTTTCACCTTAGCAAGGTGTAAAAAAAAAAAAAAGAACTCCAACTCACAAAAAATTATATCTTTTGTCATTCCAGTAAGTTATTCCGTATTACCTAAAAATGCTTTTTTTCATATTTCATTACGTCTTGTTAACCTTTTCTCTCTTGGCCTATAGCTGAACTATTACCTTCCATATCATTGAACGCTAAAGCACATTTATGAAGCTACTAAACACCCCTCCAAGGCTAAAAATAAATTCATGCTGCAACCAGAGAGATGGATAAAGAAGACTTTTTACCACCGTTGCACCAGGTCAATAGCAGAGTGCGTATGTGTACACTTCTTTGTTTACACTGAGCACAACAGTGTCCTGGTGATGGTACAAGTGTGATTTTTAAATGCAAAAGAGCACTGTTGCAAACGGCAGTGTGGGTAGCTTGTGTGAATTTTTTTTTTCTACATGCATCGAGTGGTGCTTTGCAAACATGTGAAGTGCGAATGGAAATCCACGACATAGATCTGATCATATAACATTGTTTCACATTCCTGCTGATAGTCAGGAGCGCCATCTGAATTCTTCAAGGACACTTTTAGTCCATTACATGACTGACAGCTGCTTGGATCCTGTGAACCCAATCATATTACGATGCCCGGCTGCATTTGGGCTCACTAGCCAAAAACACAATTTGTGTTCTCCATCAAGGTACTACAGTACTCAACACACTTCCATTACGTAGCAGCTTTGATAAAACTCAAAGCACAGGAAGTTGTTCTAAGACAAGGTGAAACAAGGTGAAGAGGAAGTAGCGGTCCAGTTTTTCACTGCCATCTAAGTTCTCCAAGACTTATTATCCAGGAAGAAATGAACTGATGCTTTATAAAAGGTTGAAAACACACGCCTATCTCTACCTCTTTTTTCCCTCAAACAAAAGGAAAAAAAATTATGTCTTTGTCAGCAGTTAGGGCATCTGCCTTCTTTCAGTCCTGCTCGCTTTGAGATAAAAGAATCAGCAAAATAGCATAATGGTAGCTAATGGGATCTTTATTAACCAAATTACAGCCTGGCCTGTAATTGTTTTCTCAATGTCATGCAACCGCTATCACACGGCTGTTGAATTACCAGTGGACATTAATGACATTTATTAGCTGGCATCAGTATGGTTTTTCATCACTTGTTTTGAATATTGTAAAGGTTTTACTCAAAGTCGTGCAGCAAACATCCCATATGATGCATTCCTGACCGTGGGACTGAGGATTGCTCTCTCTTGATTTGGGAGCCACTGCATAGAAATGTTTCCACTGTGCATTCTAATGCGAGTTTCATATACGTGTGGGTGTTAAGTGTTTTGATTATGTGTGCACTCACACTGGTTTTTGCATGTATGCATTAACGTGCACAAGCATCCATTTAAAATACCATTTCGTTGCAGAGATGAGCTTTGCTTCTTTTTAATTAGCGGCCCAGTGGACTTAACCTCACCTCATCATTCTGCCTGAACTGAGGTCCCACAATTAATTGACTCCTCTGAGTTGTCATGGAACTTCATTTCCTCAGGACACTCCCACACTGCTTGCGAGTTCACAGCACATCACTGATACACAAATGTTGAGTCTTTAGTAGTGACATATGGTGACGTCCTGCAGGTCTTTGATGTTCTATTTTCCATCTTCCTCAAAGCCATGAGTTGGATTCATTCATCAGTCTGACTATAAGCTTAACAACTTATCATAAAATTAACCTTTTTTCCCCCCATTTTCATTCCCCTTCCTCCTTTACAAATCATTACAGATTTAATTGTTCTTTTGAACTGCCAGTAAGTTGCGCACTGCCCTCAGTTGGTGACTCTATTACCGTTTCCATCCAACTGTCGAGAGAATCTGAACTGCACTTTTGAAATGTCAGGAAAATAAAATGCAAATAAGGTTCGTTTTCATTACCTGAGCTGAAGGGAATAAGTATTCTTTCAGAATCGAAAGCTTGCTAAAATAGAAAATAGACCCCAAACAAAAATGCAACCAGTCTTGATGCTACATTAAATGACACATGGTAGGAAAATTTTAGCCCTCTCTTTCATCATCAAAATATATCCATCATAGTGTGCTATTTGGTGCACTATGAAATTAAGCATTAAAAATTAAAAAAAAAAAAAAGTTACAGCCCTTTTGATCAAGAATAGGGGAGACCAGAATATGCTAAATAAATAAATAAATAAACACAAAATATGATTAGAAATGCCAGAGATGATATATGAGGGGAGCCTGAGATAGGAAGGTACCATGGGATGCAGAAAGCACACCTTTGCAAATAGGTTTGCTCCTGCCTTGGGCTACACTTATACAGTACATTATATATATTTATATAAAGAGAGTGAGACCTGAGTACTTACAATTCCCTGGCAAGGATGCAATCATTCTCAGTCTGCCAAAGAAGGCGGACCTCAAAACTCACGAGTTTTCCTGGATGAAAAGAAAGGGATAGAATAGAATGGAAAAAGATTTATTTTATATTGGTATCACTCTATAAAAATGTGTATCCTGCAGCTTCAGCAGATACAAACTTCACCTTAGTTTTCTGAACTTAACTTTTCCAGATTAGGTTGCTGGTCTACCTGTAGCTGTTACAAAATACTTCATGATTATACATCTATTAGCAGTGTGCTGATATACTGTACCACCTTAAAGAATAAGTCTTACCATAATCTACATTTTTCAACAAATCTCATGATGGGACCTGTCAAGACTGAAGTAATGAATCCCACTCAGTGCAATGATGTGTCCTTCCAGGCCTAAATACACAGTAAAGAAAAGTGGGTACAGTATCCTATAAAGCAATCTTGGATTGGGGCTTTGACTTGTGCTAAGTGTTGACCAAAATACCAGTGACGCATTAACCTCTGGGGGTATTGGCAGTTGTGTCCTGTAATAAATGTCTCAGCAGAATTGTAGGGAATGTATAACAGGAGAATTAGTTACCTCTATTTAAGGTCTGCTGCCTCGGCTTCCCATTAAGCTTATGCCAACAGATTTATAGGCGAAGTGAATGTGTACGGCTGCTCTGGTGCAATCTTGATTCTGCAACACTAAAGCTGGAGCAGCGTTGTGTGAACTCAGCAGGAGTTCAGCGTTTATATTGAACCTCATCCGTCATACCTGGATAGTCAAACCACTGCTCTTCACCTACTGAGTGTCATCTCCCTGGAAGGATTTTTCTTTAGCCTCCCTGAACTCACCAGGATGATGTTCTCTTTGCAGAACATAACCATTTCAATGTACACCCATTGGTAGCGCCAGGGTAGGTCAGGATGGAGCTAAAGATGTTGTGCTGAACTGCAAGTTTATATAAAAAGTACTATTTGTGTTTAAGACGGCTGATTAAAGTCACATTACGGACTATTTCTTTTAGTTTCTTAACCCATCATGGGATACTACGTATATTTGTAGTATTTCTGCAGTATTTGTTCATTCTTTCTGGAGTTTTTTTTTTTTTCTCAGTTCATTATCATGTATATTACTGTTGTGCAGACTAACACTCTCTCTGGCCACAAGAGAAATAGGATGTGTTAATTTATTCATATTTAAATATGGGCCTATTGTTCGTGTGGGTAGGGACAGAACATGGCAGGTCTCACACACACACTGCACACACGTCAGATAAAAACTCCCACCATATGCTGATGAAATAATCTCCCAAAAGTTAATTTAATGAGTAAAGGTTTCACCAGAACATTTTTCCTAATTAGCCACGCAAAACGCGAGGTGAACCAGAGTGACAAATGACAATCTGAAGTCACGCCTCACTTCACATGTGAAATATAATCCCTGCACCGACAATACTGGTCCAAACATGTTTGGCTCCTGAGTCGTCTTCATGTGTCTCTACCCAGGAGCAAAACTCTGATGCTGCGAGCACGACGTCTTCATCCTGCATTAGTTCCTCTTCGTCTTTGTTCATTGGCAGATAAACTGACTTTAAAGAGGGATGCTGAATATATATCGGTGGGTGTAGATGCTGTGCCTTTTAAGCCGATCAAAGCAATGTCACTTTGCATAATGGGGATTTTATTTTTTTAAATGTATTTATTTCTTTATTTTCTGGCTGATAATATGAATTTCCCTTTATTGTTTCCTGTGGATTGTGCATCCTGATAATGAGCCTTCTTCAACCAGATGCTAATAGGACATTATTTTAGCTTCTACTGCTGAAATGGAGAACTGTAAAGATCGTGTTCTCTTGTATTTTTTTGTCGGGTATGATGCAAGTTCTCCCTGGAGACTTGAAAAGAAAGACTATTCTTTTCTTCCTGGACGTCACCTAAAGCCGCACTTTTAAATGGGCTTTTAGTGTAATTCATTTTCCCACCTCCACAACCACTTCGTCTCAAATTAATGGGCCCCTAAACGTCTATCAACTGAACACATTTAACAACGCTTTACTGAGCTTCAATCACTGCCAATGCTTTTAAGCATTATAATTTTGCTACTTTGCATCAGATGGAAATATTCGCTCTCTGCATTAACTACATTACAATTTCCCTCAGAGCCCAGAAGACTCGCAAAGAAAAGAAGGAAAAAAAAGAAAATTGGCTCAGACCTGAGGTACTTTCAAAAACTTTATGATCATGTCTTTATCTCATTCCAGCGAAGCTAGATTAGCACACGAGGAATTGATGTCAATCACTGCAGCTTCATATATCATCAATGCAATGGCATGTCGAGACTTCCAAAGAGAAGCAGAAATCATCTAGTTCACTGTGTTTTTCTGCAGCTGAATAATCCTATTTATTAAAAGCACTGTCACAGCTTCTTTGGTTAGTGCAACTGGCTTGAGGCATGAGGCAAAAGCACACTCCTCTTAACAACAAACAAAATAGGCCATCGCAGCATGGAACAACATAAATTTCAGCAGATCAGCTGGTGAAACCGTCTGAACCATGTGGTCCATGTGGGTTTTGTTCATTTATCCACACTGTGCTGCTGACTCTGACTTGCTATTTCTGAACCCAGAAAATCACAGCTAGGTAAACAGCTGCATGAGAACAAAGAGTCGGTGACAACAAAAGCTGTTTTGGAGTCCGGCCGGCTCCTAAAATATGTTTTCACCCTACAGGCTAAAGCGGACTCGAATCAGGTCCGCCCCAACGTGATCTGGAAATAATTAAAGCAGTCGCAGAGGTCTACAGCATCACACCGCATCACGGGTAAATTCGACTCAGCCGATGCGTCACAAGGTCGTGCGACTTCCCGTCGTCAAGGCCGATCTGCTCTTTATGTCTCCTTTTGTTAAGCTGTCATGTGAGGATGTCACAGATCAACTCCTGCCTGTTTACGCCGGCATCAGTGCCTCACAGACACAGCGCCGACACAGCTGGTCCGGGATCACTGACACAATTGCACACATGACTGCATAAATACAGCTGCTTCCTGGGCTTCAAACGCACGTACTCATGAACACAAGATGAAAGATGAACACACCTGCGGTATCGTGTTGCAGACTCAGCCCACAACAAGAGTAGGGGAAATCAGATACATGTCTTTCTAAAGCTGACACACACACACACACACACACACACACATACACACACACACACACACACACACTAACAAAGTCAGAATGAATGACATTCCAGGAAAATACCCAGGAGATTCCGCATCCCAAAGACCGATTGAGATGGAGAGGCTTCCTCACTCTTTGTCTTTGCTTTTTTTTTTCTGTCCATCTCTAGCTGGTTGGGGTGGCTTTTGACTCCCAACACAGAGGCCAGGGAGACTCTTGCAGACTGGGAAAGAGCACAAAGCAGCAGCCATGACAACAACAGTGCCATTCTTTCCTTTTCAAACCAACTCACATTCAACCACCAGGCTGACAAGAATCATTACAAGAGCAGAGGGCGGGAGCCAGTGACCCCACATTACACTGATTAGACCATACTGCATATGATTAATTTAAAATGCTAGAATAAGAGACACAGGACAGAGTCATCTATCCACGATGCTTTAGATATGTCTACCTCTGAGTTGTTCCCTGGGTAGGGTTAAAAATCAATTTGTACGCCGTAAAGGGAGAATACAAATAGTCTTGCTTGCCAAACTTAAATTTTATATTCCCCTCATTTGACTTTCAACAAGCACATGATGTGATATTTGCTCAAAACTGCATGCAAAAGCAAGATGAAGACCCAGCGGCGTACCCAACTTTTAAATTGATATCCCAAAAACCCGATGCAGATGCCAAGATGTTGTCTCCTGCATTCACAATCCTCACAAGAGCCATGTGCAAAATCCTCTTTAAAATTAAAGTTTAAGCATCCTTGTTAAAGTCTATAGAGCTCAGCTCATGCTACCACCGAGTGCAACTGTCTGATTGCTTTTGTTTTGCGGCGTTAGCCTTTTTATATGTAATTAGCTGTCAGGGTTGGTGAAAAGGGGCTAATTCTCTTTCTATTTTTGCCTGCCTGAGTGGAGGATACGCTCAAGTCTGACACTGACAATAATTAAAACTTTGCCTCAACGACTCTCATGTGCAGAGTAACATTTGTTTTCACCCGTGTAATGTGTAATACAGCTGGGCATCACTCCCACCATTTCTTGGTGTAATTTGTTCCCCCTGAAGGGTTTGACCGCCTGACAACACCGGGCCATGATACTTAACCGAGCTATCACTCACAAGGTAGTTAAGGAGTATCTGAACTGGAGGGCTTTCAAAGTCAGTAGAACGTGAACCAAGATCACACATTTTGTATCAGACAGACTCCATTATTTATGGTGACACCTTTTTCTACTTCAGCATCTTAAAATTTTGGCATCTTTGAGTTGGGGATTCAAGATACCCATATTTTCTTGGGTTTTTTTTGTTTGTTTTTTACAAACACCTAACCAATAACCAAATAACAACCAAATAGTAAAAGCACAGGTATTTTTTCATTCAGTTTTAAACTCTGATGATAAAATACACCTTTCCTGTTATGCACTTTATAGTAGCACCAGACACCAGACAGATACTAAAAAAAAAGTCATTTAATCATTTTAATATCACCAATTCCACTTTATTGCTCAAATAAACAGATCGAACCAGGAGATGGTCCAGGTTTGATATACAATAATACATTGGCCAGAATAAAATAGTTCAAAAGGCTAAAAGCAAATAGAAAATACAAATTAAACTGACTAAACTGACTAAAACATCAGGATTAAGTAGTGAAAATCCACAAGAGATTACTAATACATGAAAAATAAGGATTTGCTTGTGGAGCATATAGATACATCAACACATACGTAACTAAAAGAGGAAAATGCACAGATAACATATACAGATAATAATGAGGGAAAGGTGAAGACCAAACACTCAATGTGAAAAGAAATGCAGGAGGTGCCAAGCAAAATTGTTGACACGGGGAAAACACTTAAATACAAATATATAAATACTAAATAAAGGATAGAAATTGAAATGGAGTAGAATTCAACTATTGATTACAGGTTATATGTTTATATTTTCATGGTAGAGCCAAGGCGATTGTCAATAAACCTCTCCAAACCTAAGGTCTGTCCACTGCAGCCTCACTAAATATAATGGAGAGCACTGCATCTTAAATTGTCCAAGAATGGTCTGGCATTGCTCAAAACCTAATTCAATTGGAAATTGGAAATAGACAATACACACAGCAATCAGATTTTAAATGAATTTTCTCGCCAGCCAAAGCATGAATATAATAATCACACAACAAATTATGCATCTGGGAACCAACAGCTGTTATTAGAAGGATTATCTTCATCACAGCTATCAACACATCGTCATCATCATAATACAGTATGAAAATGAGTCTATGTTCACATCCTTTCACCTGTACAAACACACTCCTTTTAGAACAGCAGCCCGATGATATAACGCATGTGTGCGTCAATCACTTAATCCTATTAGCAAAATATTTCAGCCCTGATGAGCCTTATAATGAAGCAGTTGGTCAACATCTCCTGGATTTTCAGGACATCTTGCATCAGGAGGTGCACAGATGCTTGTTTTCAGAATGTGCAGTGAGAAGAAAAAACAAAACCTCACAGCTCATTTTGCTTCTTCGCCTGTCTAAAACCTGCAGCATATTATCTAAATACTGTTTGTACAAGTGAGAACAGCAGCAGATTACCGCAAGGTAAAAAGTCTGACTGTCAAAGGACATGGAACACACAATGCAACTACTGTACATATTAACAATGAACTGTTTTGTGTTTATACACTGAGTTGAATTTTTGACTCTCTTCATGATACAAATAAATCCAACTCTGGGCTGATGAGGCAAACCGCTGCATTTAGAGCACATTAAGATCTGTGACTGAGAAAAACATACCAGAGTGTTGAAAACCCGCTATTGTTTGGAAGCAAATCTCCAGACAGGTGTCGCAGACATCTATTTTTAATTTGCTACATTCTCAGTATTCAGCTGCACGAATGGAGGGGACAGCTCCCCTCGCCCCAAAAGGTGCAGCGAGGAAAGAGGCAGACCTTCCAGGGAACGGTTTTGATTACTGTTCATCACTGCTGTCCGTCTGACAAAGGGTCATATCCCCGGCCGCAGAGATGCTACAAAACTGATTAGCAAAAGTACCCTTATTTTCTGGTGAACTTTTTTTGCACCACTTGTAGACAGAAATATTGTCAGACTTTAAGTGTTAATTAAAGTGATTTTTTTTTTTTAAGGCCCATTCCCCAACAGCTACAGACGTGTGAAACCACTCTGTATTTGTGGCTAAGCAGTGGACAATTACCCAGAAACCACTTTAGACATTAGCATAAAAACTTGAAATAAATTAAATTCATGAAAAGGAATAAACAGCTGTAAATCCAGCCGGGGTGCTCACCAACCACGGTGCTGGGGCCGAATGCAAATGCTGATGTATGCTGATGCCTCTGCTGTTCAAGGCAGGGACAAACTGTGAGCCTAATTATCTCCCTCCAAGTTTGCTGTTGTCTGTGTTTCCTATCTCTCTCTCTCTCATCCTCAACTCTCACTTTAAACCCACCGCAACTCCCGCACAATTGTGAATATTTCCTAACTACACACTACAGCAGTATTCATTTCCAATTAGAGACACTATACTTTCATCCCTCAAGTGAAACTGGTAATTTTTTTATCCGATTTGCTTCCCTCTCCAGTTTTTTTCCCCTTCCTCTCCTTGTGTGATATTTTCCTGTGTCTACATTAGCATAAGTGAAGCAGTGATCTCCCTCACGTTGACGGTTTTTAATGGGGAGGCATTTCCATTTCACAGAGGACACATGTGGCGGTTGGGATGTCGAGGAGGGCTTGGGGGGGGGGGGTGGTTGTGAGGAGCAGTGGTTAAGGGGAAGCAGTACAAAGAGAATGATAGAGGCATTCTGGAACGAGTCCTGTCACGCTTAATAATTCACCACGGATCGGAAAGGAGCAGTCGTCCTCTTGCCTAAATGACAGGCTCGGGTTATGTGCCCCTGGATGCCACAGAGCGTAATTAAAAGACGAAGCCTCATCTCTGTTCATGCATATGTGACCGGCAAATCTGAACCACGAAAGTCTCTGAGGTCCTTCAGGTCTTCCCGAAGGGCCTCCGGGAAGCACAGGTGACACGTAGCTATGTCCCAGCGCCTGGGGGGACAGTTCCACGGACCTCATGACAAGGACTTGTCCCAGATGTCAGAGGGACTTGACCCACTTGCTGGATTGAGTGATGGCAGCTGTCTCCAAACACAGCTATCTGCCGGATCGGGGCTCATTGAAACACTGCAACAACTTGAGTAAGTCTAACAGTTTGGTCTAAAAGACACCATTTAGTTACTTTTTTTTTTCAGGTAACAGCATGTGTGCGGGGTGGGCCTGCACCATACTAACATTGAAAAGGTTAGAATCAGCAAATATAACCCCAAAGGAAATGAACAGCAGTTGAATTATGAATATTTTTCATAAGTAACCCAAGGCCAGTGCGTTTCACATTTCTGTTTTCAGCAACAGTTACTTGTAAGGAAGAGGTCTTCATATCACAGACAGCTCACCGCTTTCTTAAATCTCCTAGCAGCTAAACTTTTTTTTTTATTTTGTATGTCCATAAATAGTTCAAAAACAACAACACTTCAACTGTATTCCTGATTTAAGCTACTCTCACTGTCACTCAGCACATTATTTATAACCATAAAGCCATGCAAACAGCTTTACTCCACTAATAAAGTAACTAGATATGAGTAAGTTCACACCTTTTGTATTATATTAACAACATTCTGATGTTTAACATCCTACTTAATCCAAGGTCTGATTCAGATTTCGCACGATGATGTTGCTATGCGCTTGGGGTTTTTTTTTGTCTTTACATTTTTTATGTACTTTTAAATGCCAGAATATTTTCTCAAATTAAATTTCACAATTGGCGTTCCGTCTCCAAAGTTACATGACGCTTATATTGAGTGACATATTTCAACTCAAGTTGTCTCTGGTGTATCATTTTTGCCCTTTTCCCCCATAATACAACCTGACATATTCGGTGTCTTTAGAAATGTTTGTGTTATGCCTGGAATTCGAAAGGAAGTTCTGCGGTTTTCAACAGTGCTCGTCTTCGCACCATGCATTTTAATGATAAATCCCTTGACAGTCCAGTGGGGTTTAAGAGGTTTTAAAGCCAAGGAAGTACAATTGTGGAAGTCTACAAAATTCACATTCATTTTTCTTCTATTCGTTTGGGGAAGGACATGTATACTTATGTCCAAAATCTTGCAGGAACTTGAGCATAAAACATTTTCAAGCAAGGCGGCAAGAGAGGCACGTTGAAGCGAGAGCTCAAGTTGTCTATGCAAATCTAAGCAGTCTTGCAGAGCGGTTTACTAATGAACTGCCAGGTGTCATTTTGATTGACATCTGCTCTTAAAATATTTCAGGTCAAGTTCCACCTGCTTTACTTAAAGTCTAGACTTTTACTGCGCATCGTAAAAGACTCATCTCATTAAGATCCATGTCATTAGATTTGTGTGCATCTCATCCATGTTGGATATGGTTTTGTGAGTGGACACACGTCCCACTGGGGTAAAACCAAGTTAATCTGTATCTTCGGTTGCATGCTTGCTTTTTATGCACCTCAGATAAATGAGTTCTATGTGGCTGAAATAATCAGCAGTGCTGCTCATATAGAATTCTGCTTTTTGCACCTCTCCTACAAGACAAAACAATAATCCCTTTGGAGTCCGCGAATGCCTGCAGTTTTACTTTGTTGTGCAAAGCCTGGTCATTTTTGGCACCATTGACATTGTTTGAAAATATGGTTTGGCACACAGTCGTATGCACGATTCCAATCCTCCGATTCATTTTTAGTACTGTTGTGTAATCAAGGAGGTGTGGAAAAATGGACTGGTAAATGAAAAGGTGCTGCAGGACTACATATAGAGGATAATGACAAAAGCAGCTTTATAATACAGGGAAGAAGAAAAGAAATATAGCAGCTGATAGCAGTTCTTTCAGCTGTTTTGTTGCCGCTGCCTGCAAAAAACTATATAAAATAGGAATTTAAAAAAAACTACATACAGCACTAGTGATGGAAAAACAGCCACACCAGAAGCAGGAATCAATAACTTATTGTCTGTTCTAAACACGTCAAATTACCAGCAGTCAATTGAGAGTGGATTTCCAAAGACTGACACAATGGTCAGCACCATCAGAAGTGAATGTAATGTTCGTAATTTAAGTATAAAGTCGAAGTTGAAAGTCATGGTCGACGTCAAAGAGATACTAGAATCATAAATTCTGAATCTCTGAACAGTAAACTCAAATTATTTAATAATCAACATCTGACAAAGATAATGAATTTAAGGTGGGGAATGACTTTTGGGCTTTAAAATGTTAATTACCCTAAAATATAGTTATTTCTGTCAATAACCTTTCTGTTAGCTGAACCCCTTAGTTTGTCTACGTCTACAACTTAGTATGGACAAAAATATATAAAGTGGCGTCAAAAAATCACCTACATCTAAATTTTAAGTAGATAGAAATAAAAAGTAGAAATGATGCAACTGTCTGTATGAGTTTTATACAAGTCAAAAGCAAAGATGACATCTCATCTAAAATAAAAGAAAGAAGGGAGATCAGCATCTTTTTATCAACAGCACAGTCTAACATGGACTTAACGTGCATCTTAGAGATACCGGAACACATGACTTAGATCACATGGAGTAGAGCACAGTGACCATGTGAAGGCTCCATAATAAAGGTATTCAGCTGTGAAGTCCATAAGACATATTGCATGGTTACATGTGGCAGCGCAAGTTAAGAAAATAAAGTGTTAATGCAAATCACTAAATCTGTAGTATGTGTTGTAAATTTCCATAAAATGTAACACAGGCTGATACTCAATAAAGCCTAGAAATGGCACAGATTAAGAAAGCAAATTAAAAACAGGCCTTTTCTGTTAAGGTCCATCCAAGACGTATCATTCATCCAACTAATCACAACACAATGAGACAGCGTGAGAGCGACCCTTCACATGGTGGGTCGAGGCGTTACAGGAAGTCGCAGCACAAGTGTCAATGGAAGATAAGCTCACCAGAATAAAAGCACAACAAAAGGAATGTTTAAAAATAAATTATGATCCTGACTCAGCATCCAGTTGTGTGCGCTGATGGTGCATCAGGAGTTTTCCATGGATTCTTATTTTTTTATTTTGATTATTTTTAAGAATTTGTGTTTTTGCTTCTTACTGACATGAGCACAGTAGAATATATAGTTTATAGCTCCTCAGGCACACATGAGATCAATACTGGAGACACAGTGATGAAATCAGATGCCATCCCATCACGGTCAGCTCAACACGGTAGAACATGACAGTACAGTTGACAAACTCAAAGTAGCTCTGGCGGTTAATTACCTCACAGCACAGATACAAGACACACATATATGTTGATGGATCATACAGCACACATGCGACATATAATTCAAACCTTAAAGGGCTACTCACCCAAAATAATGTCTTGTGGGACTGAAACAGTAGCATTTGCCTGTTTCAAAGCTGAAAGGGTTTGTTGTTACACAAAAAATGAGCTAAAATAAAACCTTCATTTACGAAGGACATGGTTTAAAGCTGACAAAAAAGTATGTTATTTCACCTGTCAAGAAATGTTTGAATAATTTAGTCTAGTCTGTATAAATAATCAGGCTAGATTTTTATTTATAAAAATGAAGAAAATTCCTTTTAAATTATGCTGATTTTTCTAGATCTAAGTCTTAAAATCTTGGCATAGACCGAACAGTTTTTGCTGTATGTTCCTTTTATCTGTGTGGCAAGGGCCTCTCTTTTTAATGTCCATTGTAAAATCATTATGTGTTTCCTCGTGTTTATTTTATGACTCAACATCTGTCCTTAGATGGCTGTTTGGAATGAAGCAGCAGCCTCGGTCACTGTCTGCTACAGCAGTTGTGATTGGGTAAGCGTTGACAATAGGATCCAAGAGGATACATGTCTGACAATAATTTCCAATTATTGTCGGACATCAGAGAGCAAACAAAAGCAAATGTGACTTGAAGAGAGGGCAGGAAAAATCAAATTCATGAAAATAAGCTGTCAAAATTCAAATTCACAAGCAAAGATGGAGTAAAATTTGGGTGCTGCCCCCTGCTTGCTGTAAACTCGTGTTTTCACGACAGTGCAGGTGTAATATAATACAGGTATTTTATGATATATAAGACTGAAATATAAATGTATATGTGAAGTAAATGTGTGTTTTTTAGAGTTTAATTAAATGCTGTACACCATTTACTGTATCTGCACTGAACGACTCCAGCACATTGGTACTTAATCAAAAGGCTGCTACTCGTTTTCTTGTTTATTTTCACTTTATATTCCGCTCAAACCTTTTGTTGCTGTTTCCTCTCAAGTTAATTTATTATTCATGACATAAATGTTACCGAGCGCAGAGGGAATCCTACATTTTGTTTGTGAAATACTTTTCTGTAGTTTCGTCACCAGGTTAACTTTGATAGATGAAGTTAATTGTTTAAGTCGTGAGAAACAGTGCGGACTCATCTCGACCACGTGGAGATGTTGCCCCATAATTCTGAGCTGACATATTTCACAGTATTTTGCAACAGCCTATAAATTCATATGATGATAACTCAGATCTAAGTAGGTAGCTGGCAAAATTTTTCTCCATCTCAGCTGCCACTGGTAGCCTGGCAGAGTTGAGCAGATGGCGCTTTATGTATTTATAATTGTCCAAACACTGTAAGAGCCTCTCAGTATTTGGATCTTGTGTGCACTAATTAGCTTTATGGGTATAAATAATGTGCTTAAAATTTTGCACATTCTTGAAACCACGTGTCAATGTGTTTGTCAGTATGATTTAAACATAATGTATGGACTTTGCTTGCAGATGAATTTGCGTAAACCCCAACGTATTATAAGATCCATCACCATGTGTGAATTATCCAACTATTCAACAAGCTGTCACGAGATGCTCTCAGCGTTGCCAGAAAATCATCAAAATATTTATGATCCTTCCCAGCAGAGTTGTAAAACTGCTTAATATACTGACATCCAACATTTGTTATTCCTGAAAATTATTTGAGGGAGGCATAAATGAAAGATCTGGTGGACTGATTTTGAGTCACTGTGTATGTTTTAATGATGTGGACTGTGAAGAATATAGCTGTTGAGCTGACAAACACACCAGCCCTTGTTTCAGATCAAGAATTTAACAATATCAGGCTTTCAAATGGCATGTAAAGATTGTTAATTAATCATTAAAGAAAACCTTGATGAATATTATTCACGCAAATTATGAATCAAAGAATGTATCCAAGGATACAGTCTCTGCAAGCATCTGCAGCAATGGATGCGTGAAATTGGACAAAAAAAATCTGCCGTGCTATTTTTATGTTGCTTGTATTGCAGCTGGCTTTCAAGAGTGGAAAACCTATTATGCAAAAAGACTAAAGTTCTATTAATACTTTTTTCTGTTTTCCGTCAATTGTTTTTTGAATCTACAGTATAAAAAACGTATTTAATGATTAAGTAAATGCTATATTACCACTGAAACAGTAAATAGACTTCCTTTCTGATCATCCTGAGTACATTCAGGTTCCCAGAAGGGCACAAAATTCACACAAACATTTCCAAACTAATTTACGTTAAGTATTAGAGCACCGTCAACAGGTTGGTCAACCTTCAAAACATTCCAGTACAATGATGACAGCTCCATCTCTAACAACAGTGATACCCTTCATTCATTTATTCACATGAAAGACAGACAACCATTCGTATGTTGAGGACTCCAGGCAGTCCTCGACATACGAACATAATTAGTTCCAAGAGGTTGTGAATGAAATTGTTCGGATGTTGATGTTTTATTCTAAAATTTCAATTCATAATCACCGTTTGAGGTCATGGTTGCATGATAACATGATATTCATCACACTTACATGAATGACACGCTGATGCACTTCCTGTTCATGACACTTTATGCTCTATTACTCCATTTTATTTCCATTAGGTTTTCTCAGTTAACTCAACCACGAGTTAACATCAAATGGTAAAACATCCAGAGTTCCACGTTAGCGACAGTTAATGCTTCCTGGCAGAAACCTAAGCTGAAAACATTGGTTCCACATAATTTACCTCCTACAGAGGGCCAGCCTGACAACATGAAAACATGAAAACAGCATAAATTAATTAATTTACAGGTAGAGGTCTTTTGAGTTAAGACTTCTCGATCATACATCAGTTTTTAAAAAAACACAAGGAAAAATGATCATCAAGTTTACATCATTTGAACCATTACAAACGCAGGACTCTTAAAACCCCTAGAAACCCATCAAAAGCACATAATTCCATGTTACTGTACAATTAATCAGAATATAAACATATGATATCATATTAAAATATGAAGTTCCAAAATTTGTTAAGTGTTAATGATGATTCACATGATTACTTTGAATTCACAATAGTTTATGGTGAACGTTTGGTCCTTATGATTTAATCCTCGAGGAGGAGAAGAATAAAACACTGCAAAAAATTCTTGACCAGTTTTAAGCACATTCAACAACAACAAGTCAAGTCAAGGAAACTCAAGTCAACTTTATTTTGTGGTGAAGATGGGGTTGTGAATAACAGCAAGGCTAAATATCCAAGGTACTTATTTTAATCACTAATGTTTTTCTTTGATACAAATATGTGGATCCCCTCTGTTTATGTATTTAGAGTACAGCCATGTACCAAATGTACTTTAGCATGTAGCATGTAGATTATCTTTAAAGTGAAGGAAGAGGAGGACGAGGGAGGGGTTATTGTCGGTCAGAGGCAGAGTTGTCATCAGAGAGATGGTCACCACTACTACTATCTTCACTAGCCTTTACTTTACCATCCATGATTAACAGTAAAGTATCCAAGGTAGGAAGCCGGATGCTCCGAGGTGTTCACAGAGACAACAACAAACAACACAAAGAGGGGGAGATGAGTGATGGAGCTGCGCAAATGCGGCAGTGCTGCCCCCTGCGGTACTTATGCCAGAAAGTAGAACTGCTAGACGATAGTCGGATATGGCAGCATGCATTTGTTCCCGTCTACAAATGTTCTTAAGTCAAATGTTCATAAGTTGAGGACCACCTGTACCAATATTTTTAAAAACGCTTTAATGCTTAAACGAAAAAACAAAAACAGAAAGCCATTTTCAAACATTTTGAAATTTGGTGGGAGAACTAGAAATCCGTGGATACTGCTGCCCCGTTAAAGGAGAAATTGTATTCATGCTGATGTGGATAGATCATAACCTCTATCACAGCAGAATAATAGCAGAATGGCATTAAAAATCTAAAAAATTCTTTCCGTGGCATCTCTGATGGTATGTTATCAACCCTTAACCCCATCAGCATCAGCACCAAATTCAACCCTGATTCTGTCTTGAGAGACTCAGACTGACTGGCTCTGGCACCAGCACTGGCACCATCACCAGCTCCACCACTGACATGCAGTCACGCGTTATTTCTCCCAGATTGTATTGCAGTTTACTGCAAGTTCAGAGTTTTTCAGGGTAACGACATCAGTTGATGTCCCTCGAGCCTGAAACATGTAAAAGTGAAAATCTTTCATGTGAAAAATAAATGAGAGCAACATGTTTCTCCCCCAGTGAACCATCTGCAGTGGACTCATTTCTGGAGACATAAACTAAATCTGCAAATAATTTTACCTTGATGGTTATTACTCTTACAAGAAGCACCGGTTTCGTTGCTGATGTCACTGCTAAAGATCTGACAAAACCAGTGACTGCCTTTGAGCACAATTTAATCTCAGGGAGCTCCAGCTGTGCTCTGACATTGAAACTGCACTTTTACAAAATCTCGGAATTTGGATAAAAGCCGTAGATATAAGCACAGCTGTTGCAGACATGAAGTATGACATATTAAACTGTGTGACAGAACACAAATTTGTCTTGTAAAGCAAATAGTTAGAAAATATTTTCAAAAGAATTTCTGCTTACTTTGAGTTTCTGGATATTTTAACCTCATCTAATGGTTGCCTTCATCTAATTCAGTCATTATCATGGGATAATAACATGTTGTGAGATCTCTGTTGCTACATTTTACAAAGAAATAATTAAACAACCTGTATTTTATTCCTTATTAACAACTACTGATTTGTTTAATTTCATCAGAAACAAATACAACACCAGAATCACAATTATCTCGGGCAAAACAAGAGGAAGAATAGAAATATTCTACACAGTGTGTCTCAAACGAGCATTGATTGCAGCAGTCATCCTCTTCCTCGTGGACTGGCCTGAACCCTGGACGATGTCACCCTGTGGCTCGCCCAGTCTTTGTTCAGAGCTGCCTGGAGATGCTGTCAAACTCACTCAACTGACCCCACAGGCCTGAATTGGGGCCATTTTCAGAACCGTGACATCATCACGCTCCAGAAACTGGGAACAGTAACAGTGTAAGGTCATTGAGCTTGAAGTTCATCTGGCCTATATAGGACAATTTCCAGTTCATTTTGGCATTTGTTTTGTCCAAGTCAAATTGTCTACATGTTCACTCAAGCGGTGGAGGATGCTAAATTGTCAGTATCGCTCAGTACTTTATGTATCACAGAGGCCGCAGTAATTATGTGTGTACACCGCTGTAATTTATGGGAAACGTGTCCTATTTTGATGTAGTAGGATTAAGAAGCCTCCGAGGCTTTTTGACACCAATTCACAAAGGAATGAGCGCAAAACATTCTCGGCATGTCACCGACAGCCATATCTGCATCAACAACATTGTGCTGGGGAAAAGATTACACTGATGATGCGTACATTGTGCGAACGCAGTCATCTACACAGTTTTCTCCCTTTTTGCCTGTCTTTTCTTCTTTTTTTTCCACTTTTTTTTTTTTGTTGATGTAAACCAGCAGGCTGTTTGGCCTCGTTTCTGCAAAGCTGTTCCCATTCCATTTGTCAGATGAACATAAAAATATATATAGAAGTATGAAAGTTATTTTTTGTAAGACGTAAAAGGCCGGTAAAACCCTTCCAGATGACATCATTTGTGACATTTTGTTTTTGAAAAGTCTATTCCAGGAAGTCAAGAGCTTGATGCATTTGAAATGAATCTGCTGCGTTCCAACAGGAAGTCTCCATATCAAATAACCGCAGAAGAAATTTGGAACATCTGACATGAGAGTCATAATCAATTTTCACCCATTTATTTTGATCATTTTCACTCTCTCTTGAGGAAATAAAAAACACCCTTTCAAATTAATATAAAACGATGCCTTAGGGTGGGCATTTATCTGGAATAACCAGACACTGTGCTCTTTGGGCGATGAGTCTGTCATCTTTTCACAGCGACTGATAATCCTTCTGCTCCCACTTAAAGCATCAATAATTCCCGCCATGTGGGCAGGGTAAATATAACAGTTTGACAGGATGATGCAGCTTTCTCAGCCTGACCCTCAACCCGAACATGCTTGTTTTCCTTTCCTGAAATCTTTAGCGTGGGTGTGGTTTGTCAAACTGATCTTGCATGCGTGTGTGTGTGTCTCAATTTTTTTTTTTTTTTTGTCAAAATTAACATGAAACCAAAGCAAAAAAATGTGTTTTTATGATATGTTGTTCAGCAGAGTACAAGCTCCCTTTTGGTAGAGAAGAAGAAAAAAGTACTTAGAGTGACACAATAATTACATCAGAACTGTGATTATATTTATTTTATTTCAACCCACTGATGCATATGTTGACAAAAATTAACTTGAGTAGTAATTTTGATGTTATACAGACTATTTCACATTCTGCAAAGGCTAAATCCAACAACATTTAATGAGGATTGAAAGGAAAACCTTCCACAAAAGGTGAAAGTCACTGAAATTTGAAGAAGGTGGACACTTATGTTTGTTGTGAGCTATTAAGTCTCTCCATTCACAACTAAAGAGATACTTTCAAAAAGACGTTTGTAGTCCTTGCTACAGATGACAAAATCAATACCTCTCATATCTGTTCTATGAAGCTGCAGTAGAGTTGTGTGTTAACACAAGATATTTTAGAAACTATATATCCATCCACCCATTTTCTCATAGATGAGACAATAGCAATCGTCTCGTCTACAGCCTCTTATCTGCCTTGTGGATCACGGGCCTGCTGGAGCCTATCCTAGCTGGCTACAGGTGAAAGGCAGGAGATAAACAACCGCACACACTCACACCTGCATGTTTTTGCAGGTGGGAGGAAGACGGAGAACCCAGACAGAACCCACACTGACATGGGCGAGAACATGAAAACACCACACAGAATGGAATCAAACCTGGGACTTTCTTGCTGTGAGGTAAGAGCGCTACACACAGTATTACTTAAAACTAGTAACAACAATGTTCGACAGATTTTGTTCAAACCGGATTTTAGCTGAAAAAGACAAATAAAAACAGTCCTTCTGGGTTCATGGCACAGGGAGAGACTGAAGGGAGTGTATCTCACAGCATAATCCTTGTGACTGTTCTTTACCCTGGATGGTGTCATTGTTTCATGGTTCTGTTGAAGGCTGGTTTCCAGCACAATCTCCTTTGTCACGTCTGCTGCACATGATAAAATCTCTTCTTCTTCTTTTTTGCAGCCTGTTATCTGAGCTCCTGGACCCATTATTGGATTATGTAGCATTCTACATTTTTCTTCTTCTACAACCAAGCCTGCACTTTGTCTTTCAACTTCCTCCTCTTTATCCTCTTGTATTTTTTTCTCCTGATACAGTAGGTTGGTAAGCCTCTTAACCCAAACCTTCACCCTCATCTTTCTCTCTCGCCTAATGATTAGAACAAGAGGTTCATGATATCCAAGACGAAGGAGGAAGTCCATATGTCACTCTAGGAGGAATGTTACTGGGATGGGTCAAAGCCTCTATCGCCTGCTATGCAATGTTATAAAGGGTTACGCATCCTGGAAGTGGAATCGCATCAATGTTACAATCCCTCCAGTTGGTAAACCAACAGTTTCCCTGATTTATTTGAAGCCAAAGCCCAAAAATAAAGCACCAGCTCAGCGGGTGTGGCCTACTTAAGCCGGTAGCTTGATGTGTTTCTGTTTGATTTAAACTGGGAGTTCCAGAAAGACTTAGCTTTTAAATGGTCTTCAGGGTCCAGACCTTACAATGAGATCAACTCGATGTCTTCTCATCTTTAATGTCTTTGGCTTCGCTGTGACAATGCATTTAAACTGGTCGTAATGGGGATGAAAGAGGGCATTCGTATTTCTGCGCCAGCACATCCCCAGAATTTTTTCTGTGTTTGTCGTCTGTAATCTTGAGTTTTGTAGAATATTAGAAACTACAGCTCAAACTACAACCACCATCAGCTTTGCTTTCATACTCCACATAAGTCACGGTTGGATGATCCACCCAGCATCTTGGCCGTAGATACTGATTTGACAGAGCTGTCTTCATTCATCAGGTTGGGTTTTGTGGGGTGGGGGTTGGGGGGTTCATCGAGGGAGCTTGTGTTTGTTAATTTCTCACATCTCTGTGCAGGATGGAGAGTGTGGTGCCAGGATGAAAAAAGAAACATTCCCCTTCTGTCATGTCTCCCGTTCTTCTCCTCTCACTCATCTAAGATCCCTACAGTGCGGTAAAGCAAAGCAGACGGCTGTCCAGACTCCCCAGATCATTACACAGGAACCACACTGGGAGAGGTGTGTGGGAAGTGGTTATGACTCAACGTGTGCACCATTGGTTATTGATATTCATCTCCACATGTCACAACCCACCCCCCCAACCAATCACAAACATGCATTGAGGGTTCGGTTTTGGGGGAATAAATACATGCGTTTCTCTATGGCAGCTGCATGTTTCACATTTATTACCAGGCAAGATAAGATGGTATCTCCACAGACGTAGTTCATTTACATATCCTATCAGATTAGTTTATATTTCGCCCATTTCGCACCCTGCACGCCGATCTAGCACAGGCGTGGTAAAACAAACTGTTTAGACGAAGGAGGGGAAAAAAAAACAAAACTCAAACCTCAAATGAATGCCCTCAAATCTCAAATGAAAACGACTAGCTCTTGTACCGATTCCAATTACATTTTGGCATATCAGTATGAGAATACATACTCCAGAGCAAATTAAAGCCCTTGCTTAACCAACCTCCCCCAGCATTTCAATTCTATGTAGTGCTAAAATCACTTCCCTGACTGCACTGCCAATCCCTCCATATGAGGAGAGAGATTCATTCCAGTCTATTTCTGAAAGTCTAATAAGATGAACCCTCACACTTTCCATGCTTAGATAAGGAGTCACTTGAGTGTGTTGAAGTGTTTACCATGAATCAGACTTCACTACCATGAACACAATACCCCCCTATGAGTTTTAACGCTCATATTTCCTGACTCTTCTATAGAAATAAAAAAAGGGGGGGATTATATGCTGTGCTTTTTAGAGAATAAATTATTTAAGTAAAAGCAGTCATCCGTTACACAAAAGATAATGTTGCATGTGAGCCAGTGTTCATTGTTAATTTTAAAAACCCAGAGTTGCTATGGTTACTTTTTGGCGATTACCTATAAGGAGATAGGTCTCAGAAGAAGAAGGAGATAAGTCAATGTGCATACTTTAGCCTAGAACCTTATTATCAACCCTGTTATTTGCCTCAAAGCATTCCGCTGTGTTCCTTATGATATTGAGCACCCATAAGCTACGGAGCCTTTCCATTGTGGATTCTTAAAATTGTAAGATAGCTTTTAAAATTCACCAAAAAGCTGCAAATCCCTTTTTTGTATGATGCAAAGCAAAAAAATGTCATCCTAAGTGTTGATTGTCGTGTCTTACGAGGGGTCAGATCCACCTCCTCTTTTAGATGCATTGACTCCACCTCCACTCCAGCATAAAGAGGTACAATAATTATTCACAATGAAATAGCTGACATTTAGGATGATAGGGGGAAGCCGTGAAAAAGCAAAACATGCAAAACGCAGCAAATCAGTTCCCTCACGATTGAAATGATTCTTACAGATGCGTCTATAAATATGCATCTGTCTTGTGAGGTCACGCAAACAATGTTTTTGATGATTTTTCTGCATATTTTTAGAATTACATTCCCAGCAATGACCGATCTCTATTTATAAACGCTGATTGCACAAATCACTAGGGCACAATCAAGCGCCTCCAACGTAGCAGAGCTGCATTGGTTGATTGTTCTCTGACTGGTTGCCTTTGATTATTACTGGCAAATGCTGCAGAATGAGTGCAATCAGAAAACCCTTAAAAACACACTCTCCTCACACTCCTTCAAAATATGATCTGTTGTAATCAGGTGGTTGGTATTCGCCGTGTGTGTTGATCTAAGTCCTGATGAAGGAATGAGTTTAACCAGAGTACAGTAGAGTCAGCCGCTGTTTAATCTACTTGGCCCCAAGGCGGTAATCCTCTTTCTTCCAACCTGACCTCAAGAGCTTAGAACACAAGACTGAACACACAAAACCTTATTCAGATGATACAATAATAATAATCATCTCTCCTCCTTCTGTCCTGCGCCCCTGCCTGCGCCGCACGGCACCATGAATCTTTCTAATTATCCCTACGCTGCAGATGGGGATGGCAACACATGATTAAAATCCTCTCTGAAAAAACTCACGCTTTGTGCCCACTTCTCCGGACAACATAATTTAACAGCCCACCTTAATGTTGAAAGTTGAAGTTAGCTGCGAGGGGAAGCTGCCACGAAAGTGGTTTTTCAAAGTAATTGGTGCTTTTCATTTTGGCCCTGGGTGAGGAATGGAAAGTAACAGATGTCTGTCTGAAGGAAATGTAGGTCACTGAGTTTCCTGTGCTCCCATTGATACCATCAGATAAAAAGGAGGTTGTTTCTGAGGCTGCTTCCCTCTATGACACCCTATCAGATCTCCAGCCCTGTATTACTTCCTATGTCTGAGGGAAAATCCATGTCTTTTGAGACTGCTGGAGAGGCCATGTCAGAGTAATTACCACACCATGATATCATCTACCCCCACTTATCCTCTAATGGCAACAGATGCCAAATCCCAGTATTGTGGCTCCCTTTTATGTGCTTTATCCCCGTCTGGCATTTTACTTTGAAAATTAGAATGCTTTTTGGGAATAAAAGAGCGATGCAAAGAATGGTTTACGCCGTATTGGTCAGAGTTCTTGGCAATATACTTACAACAGACGGGACTAAGGGAATCCTGAGCATGCATCCCTCTAATCATCTCCTGTGACATTTAGGCTTGTTTCGTGCCATGGGGTTAACAAGGAGCTTAATGGCATAATCCTCATCAGCTTCCTGTCTGGCAAACTGTCCTCTTAGTGACTTATCTACTGAGCCACAGGTCAAAGTGCACCATCCAGGAAAAACACACCAGAGTATGTATGTTGAAATGTCTTTTTCGTGTGCCGTATACAAATTCATGAAAGGATCGGCTTCTATAGATGCTTCTTTGTAAAAGCAATGCAAGTCTGACCAATTCCAAATTCGACCCACCCTTCTCCCCCCCCCACTCGCTGCCGCATGACCTCTGCAGCCCTCGCCATCCCCTGGTGGATTATGGGATGGCATCGAGGGAAGGCTGACTGACTGGTTTCACTATCTGCCAGGTGTGACCCACATGCCTCTCGCTGGCTAATCCTTTGGTTCCTGCGAGAACCTAACCTCATCTAAGCCTCTGCGCTGCTTTATTTCAGCATTAGATTTCATCTCATTCACTTGTCTTCCTGATGATCGCCTTCATTCCCCTTGTTGACTGTTTTCACATGTGCAGCGTAGCCGTTTTTTGCAGCAGGTTCTAATGAAGGGGTAGGATGATGTCACAGCGCATCACCTCATAATACTAGATTACATTATAGTGTATAATGTATCCTATTTCAGTGATATGAATCATTTTCCACTTCAAATCTTTGCCACGTTTGAAGTATCATTTACTCACATTCCCATCACCTTGGATCCGAGCTAGTCGAGATCTTTCTTGATTTTCTTGTTTGTTTTGTTTTAATTGGATGTCTACAATTTCCAGATGGCATGCCAGAACGAATATACCACGCTACACTAACCTCCACCTATTGATTGATCAGTTCAATGCATCAGTTAATACAGTGTGACACATCTGATTTTTCCTCATAAAACGAAGGGAAATTCCCAGATGGAATACGGAAGAAACGTTGTCTTCTCTTGATTGAAGTAACCCGACGTGATCATGGTGGTTTTCAGTTTTAATCTCATTTTTCAACGCTTTTTTAAAGCGATCCTGGAAAATAAATAGGCCATACTTATTGTAATTGCTTGCTCACAAACACACACAAAGAAGATTGAAATTGGTGGAGGTCCCTTGAGTTATTCGAAGCAAATCAACAACCAACCCAGAATCTGTCTAATAAATAAATAAAGCACTCTGCATCTATTATACATGAATATATACGATAAGGACACATAAAAGAAACAGAAGAACAATTCATACCAATGCTGTTGTGAGAATGGTGAAGAATCTACAGATTAAATGTACATTATTTTCACAATTATGAAATTCTGCCCCAAAAATAAGTCATATCGGTTACAACGTTCAACCCACACAGTAACCCGAACCCTCTCTCCTGCATATCTCTGAGTAAAATCCCTTCTTCCCCTCCCTTTCTTGGCTCTTTGTTCTGCCTTTTATGATCTTTCATGACCCCTGGAAGTGAAATTTCTTTCACAGATTGTAACTCTGTGTAGATTAAAGCTATATGAAATAAAAACTTATTTAGCACCTTTGTCACATGCCCTTTCGGCTGCTGCGGTCGAGAGATTTCTTGGGCGACCCTGCGGCCACATGGAAACAGTAGCCACAGTTGATTTTAACTTAAATACACATGCGTGGAGCCAGTAGACCCTCTGTGGATTGTTCAACATGACTCATGGGTTTGGAGATTATATAGTCAGCCATAATTCATTAAATAAAAAATTTAGATTAATTGATTATTAATGATAGTAAAGCTCTGGCAGCTAATGCACGCTGGTGTGATCAGACAAAGTTAGCAATGCTGAATATGTGTATGCAAATATAGACTTCTTCCTATTTCTTGCGCTTAACTATCTCGTTTTGAATGACTGGTAACACCAGGCTGTCTCAGCCGCAAATAGCTAACTAATTAGGGTAATATTAACTCCATGACGTGGTTGGGAATGCTGTTCCAGGCTGACTTAAATGAACAAGAACCCCATAAGAGCATGCTGAGAATGCAGTTGATCATGCATAAATCCTGTCTCACTGAGACCAAATGCGTCAGTACTACGTGACAGGAAAAAAAAAAGGCAAGTTCTGCACAAATCCTTACAGACACGGATATATTCAGTCCCATGTAATGTCTCTAAATGTAAGGGTTGTGTCAGAGGGGGGTCATTTTCCTTTCACAAAAGACTGAGCAGCTGCTTAGCTCAGAAACGCTAATGTTTTTATAATATAAATCCTATAAAAAAATTTCCAGTGTATTTGTAAATGTATGTGTCGTGTATCAATTCTTAACAAAGCTTTTAGAATTTATACGATCCAATGTTTTTGGTGACTCAATGCTTTCTAGATGTGTGTGTGTGTGTGTGTGTGTGTGTGTGTGTGTGTGTGTGTGTGTGTGTGTGTGTGTGTGTGTGTGTGTGTGTGTGTGTGTGTGTGTGTGTGTGTGTGTGTGTGTGCACATGGGACTGCTATGATATTTTACCAGTTTACATGTCATTAAATTAAAATATAAATTAATGCAGCACAAATTGGATTAACACTTAAGTCACTAAGCTTTGGCATTTTCATAAATCCGTAAATAAATGTTTTTGGTATTCTTATTAGTGATTTTGGATTAGAGGCCACCATGGGAACACATTCTCTGCACGCAGTTTACTTTTTAGAAAACCATTGTGTAAATGCTGAAATTACAATTCTACTTGCACAATGGAACAATGGGACACAAGTGTGGTGAGAACTGTGTATAAAAGGAGTCATGACATTTAAAACTTGAACTTGAAATGCAAATGCAGAACATATGGATAGGCGTGTAAATACCACCTAGAGCTTATCGTTGTGCAAGATCCAAATTATTCAGCGTGACAAAGCCTGCAGCTTTCCACGTTTGTTTGTTTTTTTTTTTTGCCTTTTCTTTCTCATCGCTGCATGTCTCCGGGCAGCCAGTCGAGATCCCATTTATGCAGAATAAATGTTTCAAGGTCAGATTTTTGCTCTTTAACTCCAACTGTTGTGCATGTTTTTGGCACCAAAGTGCAAGAAATGAAGAGAACAATTTCATCACTCGAAACTCACATTTGCATTAACAGCCAGCAATTTATTAGGAAAGAAGGAGAGAAGATAAGGAAAGATCTCCTAAAAAAGAAAATACTGATGTCTGATATGATATGGATTAAAACAGTTCATTAACTTCACAGGATGTGTCTAAAAGCTAAAAAGGAATGATGAAATGAATGTGTTGGCGGCTGGGCGTAAGAAGTCAGGGGTCATGTTTCGTCTGAGCATGCGGACGCACACATACCCTCTCAGGCACATGCTTATGCGGAAAAAAAAACAAAAAACTTGGCAGCCTCCACCATAACTACTCAACAAATTGCTGTCTAACCCACTGTAGGCCCTTCTGCATCATGTCTCAGCGCTCGGACGACAGCTTCGAGCAACTTATTATGCAGTTTCTCTGGAGTGCTGTTTGCACGTGCTAGCCACAATCTCTGTGCAGCAGCAGCTGACTGGGGGAAACTGGAAGTAATCATCTGTCATTCCTCGTTGGATGCTTTGACGTCTGGCGTATCCCCTCTGTGGTGAGCGAACAGAGTCGTTTGAAGTCCAACGCGTGCTAGCATGCGTTGCATCTTCATTCAGATTAGAGGTTGAAGATAGAGGCTGAACAGAATAACTGCAGGTCCGACCACAGAACACGGACAAAACTGAATTATTAATTGAGAGATTTTTTTTTTTTTTAATACCATTTTATCATTTTTTTATTTTTATTTTTTACAGAAACAACCACAATGCCCAGATAATGGCAGACCGGTCTTCACCCAAACATTTGTTAGAATTTCCAGTGTGACTTTTTTTTTTACCATTTCAGCCATCATTTTGGCTGCTTTGCTGGGTATTTCTAATTTGAACAAACATATCTGGGTCATTAATCAAAAACTAAAAAACAACAACAAAAACTATCTTATTGACCCTAAAGATGTATGAGTGTCTAGTGTTCATGTAGGCATTGCTTCTCATATGATGAAGGTTGAAACCTAACATATAGAGACCTGAAATCTTTCATTAGCTTTAATAAAACATTTTGTCAATCTTATTTGAGCTCAAATGTTCACGAGAAATTCAGTTGTGTTGGAGAATTAAGGAGGGAGAATGGTTTGTCTTTGCCCCTCGGTCACTTTGCTCTGTTGGAAATAAATACATGACTGCAAGTACAGTAACTTAATCATGTTGCCTTCAGCGTGGATAAGAGGTGAGAAAGCGTGACGTATTTATATCCATGAGGTATCGGTTTTTATAAATGTGCACCGTTTAGTTCTTTCCATTTCTTACATGGCAAATTCAGCAAATCTGAGTTGAAACTTTCTGACCTGTTACCAGCTTTAGCTGAATGTCACTCAGAGAGGTGGACAGCCATTAGAGAAATCTTCGGTTTCGTCCACTCAAGTGTCACTAAGTGATGGATGCCTCTGGAGTGAGCCGGGCTGCAGTTCTGCAGCTGCCTGAGGGCCGAATGTGAAGAGCACCAAGCATTTTAGCACTGCTTTTCACAGGCATAGTGGAGATGCCACGTGAGGTCACGGCAGAATAAATATAGCCTAGAGGAAAGTGTTAAAGTCTTCTGTCTGGGTTTGGGTTCACGTCCGATGTGTTGCCCTTCCTGTCTTTTGTAGGGCAGGTAAACTAAACGAGACTTTAAGGTGCATGGATGTGTTCGGGTAGATGAAGAACAAGCAGCAGGTCTCATGTTATAAGATGGGTTACAAGATTTTCCACCCATGTAATTCCAATTGTTCATTTAAACGTGTTTGATTACCGTTATCTGGAGTGCGACGGCTGTGGAAGGATTCCTGCAGCCATTCAGCAGCCTGCCTCTGAAGTGTAAGCATGAACAACTACAATAATCAGTGCAAATGTCACCAAATATCATCCCCAACTTGCTAAAGGCTAATTACATTTTGTCTCAGTCACAGCGCATCATATGGGGAGTGATAAGAATAGGATACCAGGGAAACGTCAGCTTCACTGCAGACACCCTGACAAATAGCAGTAAATGAAGTCTAGATTTGGAGCAGATGTGCACATCAGGATTTAATTGATCGGAAGAGGATGTGCGGTTGTCATTCTCTGCCATACAGGCTGCCGCCGCTCGTTTTTGATCCGTTTGTACAACGGATAATATTTTGTCTTCATCATGGTTGAATAAAAGCATGGATAAGTGAGCTTGCTGAATAAATGATGTTTATAATCATAGCCCTGGGCGTCAGCTAATGTGCCTGGGGAGTCGTGGGTGGCAGAGAGATGAGGAGCTCCAATCATCTGTCCAAGCAAGCCCCCTCTAAGGCAGATTATAATGTAGGTCATAACTGCTACACGGGTGGGTAATGGCTTTCCTGCTGGACCTCTTCCCCGAAAGCTGGGTATGGGAGTCACAGCACGGCTTCATCTGATGTGTGTGTGTGTTGCACATATTATGTATGAGACCTTGTGTGGTGGGAAGGTGAAAACGTAGGAGGTGCACTATTTCCCCAGTCAGAAGTATAAGGGAGTGACTAATAAAACTAAAGGACAGTTAAGGAATAAAGGCTCGGGAGGGTTCAGGATTGCCACGATTACATTTTTGTGTTCAGTTCAGGCCTCCTGTCACCGGTGATTAAAGCTAAAACGGGTTTTTATTGGATTAAAATAACAGCAATAAACAGCAAAATCATAAAGCACTGAGGCCACCATTTGAGTGTGGATCTGAATGAATCATAGGCTGCATGAAAGCATGCATTTAATTGGAATAAAGGAAGTGTTCCACGCTTGACCTTCATCATGTGATCGTCGTTCCTCTTCCTGGAGCCATCGCACTTTGTTTGGTCGATGTCGCAATGATTCTCCAGATGGTCAGGAATCAAATTGAGAAATGTTTTTGTTTTTTTTACACATCCCATTTAGATGAGTAAGCTTTGTAGGGCGCCTCGTGTCGCAAACTGCTGACTGACAGTTTCCTTTAATGGCTGGTAGTTAAAACATCCTCCATACCACACGATCGGCCATTTTGATTTATCCAAAGATATGATTCTCGAACACGAGGCCACCAGGATGACTGCAAACGCAAGCACAACTATTTATATGACTTTTTTCCTTCGTATCAGTATCATTAAATTCTGGCCTGAGCTTTGATTATAACTGGCTGACTGGATTCCGAGGGGGAGATAACTTCGCACCCCCATAATAAGGTTGCTCTGGAGCAGCACTTTGAAAGGGAGCTGTTAAAGAAAAAAAATGGCCACAGTGAATAATTTCAGTCTTTTCACACATTCCTGTTCATTCATTAAGTTCCTCCTTGTACTCCATTTACTTACATTATGATTTCAGACATACAGGTCTAGACTATTAAACCAAATCCATCAAATCCGACTCCCATTATGTCTTCTTTTGGTCAAGCATGCTGTTATTACAGTTTTTTTTTTTTTTTTAAGGACTGACTTCAGCTTCTTCAGATTCTTGTGTTGGGTTTAGGGATGCATCAGCTTTAAAAGAAAAAAAGAGCCTCAGAAGCAGAGTGCTTTCTAAATGAGGCATAATACATGTGAGAGTGACATAACCATGTTGAAGGGATGTAAGCCGCCTGACAAGAACATCGCTTCTAGCAACTCCTGTGTTGCATTAGTGATGATTTTCCAGGAGGTGCTCACAACCAAGTCTTCACAGGGCTCTCCGGAGCTCCAGCCAAACCTGGAAAAGCCACCCCCACCAACAAAAAAACAAAACAAGAGGCCATGTGCAGACGAGCATGCAGTGCCTGCCACAGCTTCACACATTGTTATTCAAAACCGACCCTCAACACTGGCCAAATCTGTTTCCCCCACTGCTAAAAAAAAAAAAAATATATAGGACATTTCAGTTCTAAAAATGGCTGCTTCTCCCTGGGGCTAGCCAGAGCATGAAATAGACTTTACATCACGTTAGCCAAGCAACAGCAACCGGGAAACTTTCCTTTCATTGTCGTTACTCATTTTTCATCCTCTTTGTTGCTATAATCTAACATATGGCGAGTCTCTCATTCTCTTTTTTTTCACTTTGTTTCTGACCTGAATAATATATCAGCGGTTTGCCAGGTTTTCGAATATGACAGACGAGGCTGGAGTCATGTACAGATTAAGATAATACGGTTACGGAGCACTTTACAATGCCTTCAACCTCTGCCTTCCAGACTTCCCCCGCGTCGATAAGCAGGAATTTCGGGGGATTTCAAAAATGCTTGGGATTTGCAAACTCCTGCTGACAAGAAGGCAGTCACATGACAGACAGCAAGAGTTACTTCCTACCTGTTTATAATGCTGCAGTTCATGGCAGATAAACCACCAGTAGTGGCTGCAAAACACAATATACAAACAAATAAATAAGTTGCTCTCGCCTTCACTTACATTGTGACACCTTAAGAAGGAGATCAATAGAGGGATGCTCGGTTGCACCAAATGACACCAAAACAGTGAGGAATTGTTGCGGTTCTGTTTGCTGCAGTTTGACACGTTTCCAGATACTCATCCTGCACAAACATATTGTCTTATTTCGTTTCAACATTTTCAAACTCCTTCTTCTTCATTTCCAATTCATAAACTCCCCAGTGGCCACCCCTTGAAATTGCCTCATGTTTATTTAAACTGGGGGCAGCGATGACGCACCCACCCCCACACCTCCCTTTTCCCTTCTCTGTGGTATTTTCTCGTAGCCAGCAGACCCTGTAGCCATTCATCAGATGGGATAAGTGTAGCTACAGTAGAGAGGGCTAAACAGCGCTTTTTCCAAAATGACTGTGACATCAGCTCTCCACGCAAACCAGCGGGTGTGTCAGAGAAGCACAATTACAGAGAAGATGGAGAAATGACCCTAAAGACTGAAAAGAAACACACCATCAGTCGTCTAGCTTCTAATTTTTTTTTTTTTACAGGCCCGAGGACATTTTCATGTCGCCACAGGCTTTTACAATACAAGGGCGAGCTGACTGATGACACACAGGGACAGGAAAAGCTATTGAATTAAATGTTACAAACTCACACAAATGTCACAGAAAATTAAGAAAACTGTTTAGTGATGAGCAGGAGTGTTTACATGTGTGAGTATGAAATGCTTTTTCTTTTCTTTTTTTAGGTTATGTTGTTTTTAAGAAGAAAAAGAATTCAAAGATCTTTAATATTGAACTAAATTTCCCTATAAAAACAACACAAAAAATTAAATTCCACACTGCCACAATAAAACATTTAAAAAATGATCTCAAATATTGATAAAAGGGGAGGACTCACATCCCAGTTGAGCGGAGAGCACAACAAAGGGAAAAGATGGGTTTGGCTCCAAATTAGGAGAAAGATGAAAATGTAAAAGATCAAAAACAGTGGAGGAGGAAGGAGGAATGTGGAAAAAAGGAGCAGGAATTGGCAAACAGACATCCAGCTGCGTCACAGTGAATGAAATCTTAAGAGGAATATAAAATAAAGTAAAATCTCCTGCACAGATATAAGAAATTTAAAATAAAATGGACAGACACAAGAATCCACACAGAACAGACTAAATATTTATATATATATATATACTTTTTCTTTTAATATTTAAACCCACTAAAAGTTGTGAATACAACTTTAGAATGAAAGGCACAGGAAAAATCAGACAACGCTGATAATACTCCAAAGGAAAATTACAGTACAAAAGTGGACAGTTAGTTACGCACAAACAAATCCCTCCAGGTTCTTCAAAATGGGGGGGGAGGAGGAGAACAGAAATATCTGACACAACAAAGAGACACAGGAAGGGGGTTCAAAACCAGAAATCCTTTTGCCAAACTTCTCTTTATTGCTTTTCATGGCTGACGAGGGTGGAGTCAGCTACCCGGCTCACGCAGAAGGCCATAACACACCTCCGTTTTCTGGATTCCCCACAGATGAGGTGTTTTATATTCACTTCATTACTGACTGTCATATGCAACACTGTGTGAGAATGAAATTCATGTAATTTATTACCAAATGAGCCTATGCTTTGTCATTATTCTTTAATTGCTTGGTCCACCGAGTGTAAAATCAACCCAAACTTCTGAGTAAATCAGTGGAAAATGAGTGGGCTTCACGATTTAAAAAAAAAAAAAAAAAAAGGGTGCAGGTCAGACACCAGCTTCTGGCTCCAAGATGAAAATTTGGATCTCTTTATTCTCTTCTTTGAATTTACTTGATTCACGTTTATCTCACTCAACACAAGCGGGACAGATTTGACGATGGGTTTGAGGACATTTGAAGGAACTCGAGGCTCTGATTCTTTTAACAGCATCCTCTCCAAGTTTTGATTTGTTTTTGTTTTTTTACCTCATTGAAGATTCTGTCTTTATGTATGCGTGGCTACCACACCTCTGCATTTGGTGCTCTCTGGGAGTAAAAAAAAATCCGTATTCATTTCTGCCACCTCATAAGATCGTGTATAGATATCCATGGACAGCTCTACTGGGGAACATCTGGAGGGAAAGGTGCTGTCACACACTGTACTGCTCAAGGTTCTTTTCATTATATATAGCCTCTTTGGTATAGGCACATCTGCATCAAAGGACCCACACTGTCCAATTATTCCCTTTTCCTATCTGCAGCTTCCTCACATGCTCCATTTCCTATTACGGAAAAAAAAAAATTAAAAAAAATAAAACGTAACCGCTGCAATGTGCGAACCTGGAAATGAAGTGATTGATTGGAGCAGCAGAAATTAGACTAATGCGACAGCTTTTTCTCTTCTCCTGCATGAAAACCAAAGCCCCAACCCGCTGCGTCTCGTCTCGTCTCTACGTGCTGCGGCTTGGCCTTCTCTACTCCACTGTCTGACAGCAGGAGGTTCAAGCTATTTTTTGCCTGGCCTACAGCCATGTTACATAGTGTGAGTGTGTGTGTGGGGGGGGGGGGGGCATGGCACAGGAAAAATGTAAACTTAACAAATCTACTTAGACTTGGCCCTGAAAAGATGCAAGAAAAATGAAACAAACTTTCTGAAACAACAGTTCTGACAGATTGCAGACTGAGTGGGAGGAAGGATGTAGTCGGGGCTGTGGGATGATGCTGCTGCTGCTGCTTGGATGTTCTGGTTTTGCGTTAGCCTGGGTCCAGTGAAAGATGCATTTACCAGAGCTTTTTATCACCTTCCCCACCTCCAAGGATGACAGCCCACCCTGAGTGAGGAGGTTACCTCTATCCTGTCTCTATCCTGGTTCTAACCAGTCTCTTAGATGCTCTTCTTTCACACCGGAGCAAAGTCAGGTACAAGCCAGAGCTTTAATGAATCTGCTTTGATGTTTGATTCTTACATTTCCTGATGCAAGACCTTAAACCTTCCAGCTCCAGTGCAAAAAGGGTAGCCAATGACATCATGTACAAGAGCCAGGATCTCTAGAGTCCAGAGATTAAGAGTACATGATCCAGTCTTTCAGTGCGTCAGGCTAACGCTGACTCCATTCATTACCTGGCCGATGCCGAAGAGGAAGCGGCAGCTAGCTGTGTGAGGTATTCTCGCAGTTCCTTGGCCGCCTGGAAGCGGCCGAAGTGCTTTTTGGGTTTGGTGCACTCGTCTAAAAGGGCCTCAAGTTGTCCATCTTTGGCTATGTGTGCAGGGGGGTCATGGAGGAGGCCTCCAGTGGTGCCCCGCCACGTAGCATACCGTGACAGCAGGTTCTGGCACACGGCATAATAGTTGTGGTCCACGGTGACCCTGGAACAAAGGGAGTCCTTCGAGAAAGACAGGCAAGCCTCCCTGTCGCACTCCTCAAAGCGGCTCTCGTACCACACGTCGTAGTTTTCTGGCTTGTCTGTGGGTAGACAGAAAGAATTTTTATAAACACAGAATATGAAGATCAAATGTTTAGGTCCAGTTTGTGTTTGTTTAATCAAAACCAAACAGCCAGTATTTTAGAGCAATTTGCATTTAAAAAAAGCGTTTCGAGCATCCGACAGTTTACATTTTAGATTGCTTCTCTTCAAGGCTCTTCTTTTCTCTTCACAGAGACACAATACACAGCAAGTTAGCAGCATAACCAATTTAATCAACCGTTGTCTGTGACTGTGTCTGATCGTGAAAAATAACTATTTTTCAAATCTCATATATATTACTACACAAGAAACGAACCCGATGGAGAGCCGACTGAGCTGACGTGCCGTTTTCGATACCCCAGGGGTGCCAACAAGAAAGTGTCAAAGCATGCAAACAAACTGCTCAGCTACCGTTTCAAATGACAGAAATGAAGCACTTTCTTTTATTTATTGAACGTAGAAAGTTCTTCCTGCATCTCATTTCACGTCGTTTTTTTTCTCTTAGGATAATTGCACGAGGAGAAGTACGAGGCAGGAAAATAACCTGGAATAATGAGAGAGCTATCGGTTTGTGCATTAAAAAAGCAGATCAATAACACTGTTGGGAGGGAGTGCATTGGGGTGGGGGCCCAGAGGATGCAAAGACATAATCAGTATCAGTGTTGTAATGCACTACTCCTCTGGCTCATCAGTACAACTCAATCAAACACACAGCGCTGCCCAGTTAGCGAGGGGCCCCCGGGGGCCTCCCTGAGGAGGAGGGGCACATCAACCTCAATCAGTGATGGTGATGAAGATGGATCTATCCGTGTGTGTGTGTGTGTGTGTGTGTGTGTATGTGTGTGTGTGTGTAAAGCGCACATACATGCACACACACACACAGATGTGAGCGTGGCGGCAGCGAGGTGAGGTGAAAGCAATTAATGTTTCAGAGCCAGCCATGCATGACACCTGAGCTCTGATTGACAGATGGCGTCAGGAGAGTGTTCCGTTCTTCTTAACTCAAGGCGAACACACACACACACACACACACGCACACACACGCGCAAAATATAAGGGCAGAAGGTCTATTTACGTCCACCGGCGTCCCTTCTGTTCAACTCTGAGTGTTACAAAAGTAGAACATTTCCAAAGCACACTATATCATTTCCAATTCAAATGAGCGTTAGAGTGGCGAGGGTTTGCTGCCGAGTCACTCTCATCTCCTGTGTGTCCCGTTCCCTCCATCATAAGGAGCTCAGGTTGGACTCGCATTCACCTCACTCCCCATGCCTTCCCGGAGAGACGCCCAGCCAGAAGCGCTTGTTAACGTGGCCTTACTGGTGGCATTCAGCTGTACGAGCAGGTTTTAACAATGCATGTCTGTGTTGAGTGCATTGTTCATCGTGAAGAGGGTGGGGACGAGTGCAAATGTGTGGAGAGTTGTGTTATTGTGTTGCAATCAGCGCAAAACTAATGTCAAAAGAATTCATAATGTAACTTCTTTTCCCCACCCCTCCTCCAAATAAAAACTTAAATCATGAACAATATCGGAATCAAGTCTGTGCACATTCTTAAATCTCATGATGCAGTTCTCACATTTAACAAATATGATTACATGCATAAAATGAAGTTATGCAACTCTCCACTCACATTTGTAAATAGCTTTGTGACAAAAATAGCTCCATGCACAGAGAGACAGAGAGAGAAAGAGAAGAAAGAGATTGAGAGACGGTGTGTGTGTATGAATGTTTTAAGTGTCTTGTAGTTGAGTGAGTGAAATGTGTGTTTGAGCACACTTTTCCAAAACCCACAGAGGATGAATCAACCCTCAAATGCTACCAACGCTATGATGAGGACTCACTCCCTTTCCACCACTGGACTTTGTAAATACGCACAGCGCAACTTGAACAATGTGTGTTTTAATCTCACCAGAGCCTGAAGCATCAACATGGTCACCCCTGACAAGAGGGTAGGACTGTGTGTGTATGTGTCTGTGTGTGTGTGAGGCTTTCTGCATCTTTGATTTGCAAATGACTTGGCCTCCGTTTACACAGACGAGATTTGCTCTGCACAAAATAACTTGCTTTCCATCTCGGGCTCCGGCTGCGTCGATTGGATCGTGTGCTTGCGGAACCGTGGGAGGTTAAAACGCCTATTTCCTACTGCTGTCCGACATGTGGCCGTGGCCTCGTAATTCTCATTACTGCAGTCATCCCTCTTTCTTCGTGCTGAGCCTCTCGTTGCTTGGCACACAGATGGAAAAAGATCAGCACTCAAACAATTTTTGAGGCTTAAACGCTGAATAGCCATGGTAAGCAGCTTGAGTCGTAAAGCTCTAAATGTGTAGCGCACACAAGGTAGCCCCAACTTGGATTGTGTTTCGGGGCTTGCAGGGGGCGATTGCGTTAAGGCACACACTATGGTGACTACCTTCACTTTTGAGCCTGGCATACACTCAAGCATGATCACACAGGAAGTTGAAGTGAAAAACTGCTGGAGTACATTGACCTGTGCATCTATATCAGATTTTCTGGCATCAGATCATGTGACTTGGCAGCGCGGCCCTTTATCTCTGGACAAATTCATCTTCCAGTACCTTCACCTAACATATAGACACTGTCAGAGGGCACAACACTGGAACCACGGCAGCGAGTGACACAACAGTTTATCACTCTAATAGGTTTTCTGTAGGAAGGAACAAATCCCAGGGCCCGACTGGGTGGGTGTCCTTCTCTTAGAGGTAGCCCTAGGTAAACAGACAGAGAGGTAAGCCCCACCCACGCAGACTGTGTGATGTATAACTCTCTGTCGTCGTTGCGCGGTTTATTCTGAGAGGGAAAACAAAACTAAAGCAGCGGAGACGGCTTGTTATCCAAAGGATTTCTGCTTTGATGGGATGAACGTGTCAGAGGCAGAAGGGGTGCTGGAGGAATGTATTCCTACAAGAGAGGAGGCTTCAAGCTTGTGCAGATTTGCCAAGAGCCATCTGTCCCTCAGAGACTTTCCGTCAAGCCTTTTTTCCCCCCACTGTCACATACGTTACAGTTCTGACTCAAAACGATGGTGGATTCTGGTGAATCCTGGCTGTTGCTTAAGGAAGTCTGTGATAAACACAGTGTAGAAAGCATGAGCAGCTATTACATGAATACTTATATAATGAATACAATTAACGGTTAATTATCAGTTTTTACACTTTAATAGAAACACCTATTGTTTTATAAACATAAAAAAACCTATGACAGCTACATAATTAAAGTGCCGAGAAAGGGAAGCAGGCATTAATGTAACACTCAGCTTTTTCTTCTAGCATAGCTCCAGATAGTTAATGACGTGATGCATGTACGAGAACAAAGTAATTCATCATGGCAACTAGGAGAGAAAGATGTATTCAATATTCCTCACAGGGTACCTGTATATACAATATGTAATGATGGACGCTGCCACTTACTCTGCTTGATCAGTCTTTTGTCCGCCACGAGAACATTCTCTGCATCAACAACAATGACCTTTCCGTCACGCGGGCCGACCGCAAAGTTATCGAAGCTGACATCAAGCAGGTAGAGGGCGAACTCAAAGTCGTTGTTAGTAAGCTGCTCGGCGATGTCCATCAGCTGACGTGCCAAGTCAACCCTCTTCTCCCAGGGCGCATTGTAGAAGCTCCACAGCTCTTCACCCACATAGTTGACAGCTACTACGCGCCCACAAGCTCCCAGGTACTTGGCAAAAGGCCATCCTTCGTCTGACGGAAAACTCTGGGAAGGATAAACAGAGGAGAAAAGAAAACCTTGATTCAAAAACGCAAAAATAAAGGAAGTCATGCTGGGTAAGGCAAAGTTGGCTGAAAGGAAGACATAAATAGACCCATTTGATCCAAAAAGCCTTGGCCAAACACATTAATCATAAAAACGTCCACACTGTCAGAAGTACTTGTTGAACTTATATTTTTAACAGTTTCTCATAAAACAACAAAACAAAACAAAGTGCCAAAACACAAAGTTTCTGTGTGCACACTTTTTGATAAATACTTCTAAGCGCAATGGTTGAAAATCTGCCAAAGGATCAGAAGAAAAACGGTGCCAGCGCTTGGTATAATGGATTAAATTTAATAAAGGAGAAGAGCCAGTTTGTGTTTAAGCCCCACAGCTATGAGCTTCTGTACGCCACTTTCAGAGAACCGATAGGAGGTGATTTGTGGTAGCACCATTCCACATTATGTGTTGTGAGGCAGCAGTGGGACGATTTAGACTGCCGCCTGGTGTAGGCTGACTTGAGGTAATGTTGTTTGGACACACTGACAGTGTGTATCCCTTGTAAAACTGATTAATAATGATGCAGTAACACCTCCAGCTTGAAGTGGGATCACTGCCGCTTCACATTATCCTTGTATTTTGAAGATTTACCCAACTTTATTGAGGTCTAATAAAAACGCGCATGGATATCTAGTGTCACTCATTCAACACGCAAACCCAGACACAAACAGACAACTCAAATGAGCATGAAGCAGCTGCGTTTGGTGAATGTGTCAGACCGCTTACGGACTGAATCTGCCATGTCTCACCATGAGCTCTGTGTTTAATACTTCCCTTCATCCTCGTTTCTCCTGGTCTTCATTGCCACAGACAATCACAAAGGGTGGACAAATGCAAGCAACCGCCCCTTTTTCGCAGCCCAAATTAATTTTGCTACAACCGATAAGCTCCTATCTTTTATAATAAAATCCCTCTGCTGCTGGCCTTGGTCTTTCACAATTAGTATCCAGCCATATGCTCCCTTAATTACAGCCCAGACTTCCAATTCAACCACTCTTTCCTGGACTCTTAGACAGAGGGTAAGGAATGCTCATGTTTCACAGTAGTCTTGGTCGCCTTGCCTTTCTGAAATTGAACCCCACAAAGTTATAGCACCATGTCATGGCAGGTAAGGTGTCAATGACTAGTGATAATTCAATACTTCACCAGCTTCCAATTTATGTCACAAGAAGGCATTTAAAATATGCATGGCTGCCCTAACTCCCATTCAACTTTAATGAAATAAAAATTATTTAAAACCCCACTGGCCACACAGCTGCCGGATCTCAAAGACAACAGCTGGATCCCTGCCATATAGACACTGTGGGAAAGGGGGGGTGAGTGTGACAGAAAAACCATGGCCTGGTGAACAGACGACTATGCAGCGATTTGCAGGTTCACTGATCTGCTAGTAATCTCTATTAATGGACACCTGTATATGAAGGTGGAATCTGTGGTCAATGGAGTAAATGTTTGGATTGGAAGTGTTCTAGATCTTGTATGTAGTCAGAGTAATTCAGAAATCATGTTTGAACGCCCTTTTGTTGCAGACTGGAAAAACATGTTAAAAAAATACTAGCTTTATCAGAGCTTCAATACAGAGCTTTATCTTAGATGAACATAACATAACATTTTTATGCAGATGAAGTATCGCATTATGTTACCGATTCCATTCACAGATCTCAAGAAACTCTATACCTGGATATCTTTGGCGTAGCAAGAACAATGTTGCTTTTTTACCCAATGTTAAAATTAGCTATTAGTTTTTAACAATCATCTTAGACTGTGCATGTATTGTTTATATCAGTTTTAAGAACAATACCCCTAAGAGTGGTGGACAATGATAAGTTGCATGAAATGCAGCCTTGGCAGAGCTGATTTCCCTTAGGGTGACCCAATCAATTGTGGGCCAGACAAAAGTCTGTTGAGGAAGCAATACTGGCTTCCAGCAGCCTGTCTGTCTGACTGTGACTGTCAGACTTAGCAATGACTCAACTTCCCCTAATTCTTAGCCTAATGACCTACCTCTACATTTTGGGATGGAGCAAACCTGTCGGAAAAAGAAACCTGGGAAAGCAGGCATGTTATAAAGAGTGAAAAATTTACTTGATTAGAAATAAAATAAAAAAAATAATGGGCTGATTGTATTCCCCATTACTAATAAATAAGTTCTTTTTGCAAAGGAAACAATTCTTGACAACTGAGATGTTTCAAGTTAGGCAAACAGGCTCTCATATGAGTGATTTGGGGTTTAGAAACTGATCGGGCAAAATATTTCAATATCTGAGTCATTTTGCTTCCTGAGGTCGGCTGAGAAAGATTAGTTTGAAGTTGGATCAGTAGGTGGATCATCTTTTATACGCTTACTTCTCTTGACCCAAATTCAAACATCAGATTGCTTTGTGTTTTTGGAAATTTGAGCAGCTTTTGGTCTTCTTGCCAAAACTTGGCATGCTCAGTGTGCACGGCTAAATCTGCTTTGTAAAACACCATCCAACCTCTCACTCCTGCAGGGTAGATGCATATATGTGAGGAAGTACTGGAAGTGGTGGTGGTGGTGGTCGAAGGGATCTTGAGCAAGAAAAGAGAGTGATAAGAAAAAACGGTGTCTTTTCCAACAATTAGGAGGAGTAAACTGGCAAAGGCCTGTTTGGTAAACACGTCTCACTCTTTGTTGTCAGTTTGCAGCTCGAAAGGAAGCTAAAGTAGAGTGACGGCAGATGGAGAGTGGGGGGGTGGGGGTCGACTGATTTCAGTGGGGTGCCGGATGAATGCCCTTAGGCTACTTTCAGACATTATCTGTCTGTCCAACCTTGGTGTGCTGTTCTTAACACAGACGTCTTTCATTCTTCACTTTTATTGACAGGCTCATTCCCCAGGTCTTTAAAACTCATATGTGGGCACCATCTTTACGAGTTTCCTATTCAAGTTTCATATGCAATAAGTGTAACAGCGAGAACTTTTGAACAGGGAAGATGAGAGGGTAGACACGTGGAAGTGGACGCCTGAGCTTTGGATTCGCCAATTGCAGAGGTTGATAAATACTCCATGTGTCCCATCAATCATTCTCCCTTAGCACTCTTTAAACAGTTACTCTGCAGAAGTCATTAAAGTCTGCAATGAGGCGTTTAGGGGTGTGTGGGTGAAATAAATTGGAAAGCCCAGCCTAATGTTACATCCGCTGAACTATCTCTAGCAAAAAAGTGAGGTGCTGCATGTGTGTGCACTGCATAGGTAGTCAATTTTACCAGTCACCTCCCAATGATGTTATTGCTATTGAAAAACTGCTGAGGGCACAGAACTGCCAATGACACATCCCAGCAGCTTTTACTGCTTTTAAGGTATAATCACTTCTTGTTCCTGTCATTTGATAAAAAACCTTTTATGTCCAGCTAAGCAAAACCTTTAACTTACAGAAGTCTGTGCCAAATGCGGCTCTAATTTTAAACTTATTTGCTGGAATTCATTTCAGTCTTACAAAAATAATGAGCCTCTCTTTGGACTGTAAAAGCAAGGATGAACAACAAAATCAAAACAGAATAATCTAATTAAAGATGACCTCACTATGACCTCTAGGACCAGCTCTGACTAATTTAATCATAAAAGTTGTGTGCCCTTCAGTAGTATTGACTGATGGAGTGGGGTGTTTTTCACTCCTCTCCTTATACCACAGAAACTGTCGTCCTCTTGGAGGAGATGGAGTGGGCTGAAATGAAACAGAGCCACAGACAAATGGATAGCCTCTGGAGAAGATGATGAAACGAATGGAGCAAGAGGAACAGGAACACACACCTGCGTCCTGACAACTGCTGACAAAGGCATGCCCCTCCACAAGGCCACCGGGGGAGGGGGCGTAGGTACGTCTATGTGTGCGTGTAAGTGTTCAACAGAGCCTCTTTGTGTAACACAAGCAGTGTGTGTGTGTGTGTGTGTGTGTGTGTGTGTGTGTGTGTGTGCGTGTGTGTGTGCGTGTGTGCGTGTGTCTGTATGTGTGTGTGTGCGTGTGTGCAAACATGTTTGTGTTTATGCAGAAGTACATTCAAGTGCGTGTGAATTAGAACGTGCAATGTGACCGGGGCTGATAACAACCTCTATTCACGACTGGAGTAAACAAGTGTGGATCCCAAGATATTGCATTGGCTGGCCTGCAAAGAACCCTGGTAACTCAAACGTACTTATACATTGACGCACAGAGGTGCAAATACAGCAAACACGCCAAGCTGTGTTTACGCGAGATTGTAAGGAATGAGTTGCCGCCATCCTGAAACCACAGCTTCTTAAGCAAAAAGGAAATTAGCAGTTTGCCGCAAAAAGTTTTTTCATGTGTGCAACTTCTTCATGCCCTACACTGGGTGTGGTGTAAATTCTCAACATTTTCTGTCTTCGACAAAACTCCCCAATGCCTCATGGCAAGCATGTCAGGACAGGACTCATCAGGAGTCTGGGGATCAGAAGGTAAAATTGAAAAAGCATGGGGGCATGCATGTTCCCTGATGTTACAGAACACAGACTGAGCGAAATTGTCAAAAAGAACTAATAAAAGGAGTCACATCTCATCTGCAGGTTTTGGGTTTCGAGCTGAATTTGAAAAAACACGGCCTCACTTTTCTCTGTTGGTCTCCTATTGACCTTGTGTGACTGAGGGACGTGTGGCAAGCCCCGTCTGGCATTTTACTGCTCATTTAAGTTTAAAATCCAGTTGGTTGGTCCACAGCAAGAGCAAAGATCCCACAGGGACGCCTGCATCGACTCCTTATCCAGGCACACATGGCACTATCCCTTTATTATCTCTTGCTTCTGACTCCTGCTGCTTCTCCTACTAACCCTGCTTTCCCCCCTCCCCTCTTTGTCCCCCCACCCCTCCCAAAAAAAACCTGCAATCTAGGGCAGGGATGTTGTCTGTGACATGGAAGCTGGGAATAGCCTAGTAAGAATACTAGGCTGTAAAGAGAGAGTCTGTCTCTACAACAGATAAAAGAGCAAGGACAGGAAGACTGTTCTGCATATGTGTCTGAATTTAGAAGAGTCCCAGCTCTTTCTTTACCAGACATGTGGTCCAAAGAATGCAAAGTCGTGTGTAGAGCTGGCAGCAATGTTCCCAAACTGGAAAAGATTTTAAACCATAAAGACTTACTGGATGTGTGAGAGCACATTAAGTTCCTGGAGAAGTTAAGAAAACCAGTCCAGACAAGACATTAATGAGATCAGATTGACGGACAAAGCAAGGCTACACTCACAGGTTCGTGGGGGGGTACAGACATAAAGAGTGTGAGCATGATTCAGTGGCTACCAACTAGTGATATTGGAATTGGTTGGTTAGCGATGAGTTCCACAGGCCTGTGCTTTGTACAGGGAAAGAGAGCAGGATGAAGAATGGGAGCAGAGGATGGTGCAGCCGAGGGTTTCAAATAATCACTCTGCCACCAGCTGATAGCTGAAACCCTTTGCTGACTTGAACCTGAGCTATGGAGCAGAGCGCTCTCATGAATTCCCACAAATGAAAAATGGGTAATGTTCAAGTATTAAGTCACAAACTATGGTGTTGACTGAGTCTAGGCGGTATTGCCGCCCACATAGCTCAGGAGGAACCCAAGTGAAGCTTGGCTGGAGACCTGAGGGCTGTGGGTTTGAGGCCTGCATCGAAGGCTGCGCATTTCAAAGAAGGCGGCAATTATATTGGGAGCAGCTGGGTGGTGTGAGTATGTACCCTGGTCTGCACCCTATGTTCTATGCAGGAGAAAGACAAAGACAGGGAGCACTTTCCCTTCAAGGCACAATGCAAGAAAAGACGTCATAGAAAATAGACCATAAGAAAAGGTGGCAGCCTATGGCCAGTTCCTGTGTCATCTACACGAGAGCATTTCAAGTTGTTTTACAAATTGAAAAATGCTCCAGACTTGGAAGATGCTGCAGTATGTCCCTGACCTCTCATATTTAGTCTGACAGGAAGTAGTTGCCTGACACTTTAATGCAGTGGACTTCATTAGTGCACTACACTGATGTGCTAAAAAGCATATTCATGCTCCAACACAAGGTCCTAGACTTTCAAGGGGACATGGCACAGTTAAAAGATGCTCTTTACTGATACATTTTGGCCGTGTTAAGTAGCCTGGGGGAGAGTTGAGGGGCTGTGAGAGCTGTACAACTCTCCAGTGTTTCAGATGGCTTCTTCAAGAGTTGTGCATAACTTGGCTGGGGGTGCAGGATGTAACAGTAGGAAACTGGGGGTTGGAAGAAACTAAAATGGTGGGTTTCTTTTATTTTTGGTAGGGGTCAGCCACAGGCATTTACCTAACCAAACACAGCTGTCCTGCATGTGTGTGTATTGTTTGAAGAAAGGGAAAATGAGAAAAGGATTATGGTAACACAAGCAGTCTGGCTCATTCAGATGGGGGGGAGACATCACAATGCTCTGGCTTGTACAACACACACTCTCTTACACAAACTCCTCTCCTCTTTTTCTTCTCCCCTTTGCACCAGGGCCTCCATCCAGCAAAGGCAGCCAAAAGAGGGGAGTCAGGCCCAGATAACTCCCCATCTTATCCTAACAGGATTCAGCCTGTACACAAAGGCCTACAAGAATAATGAAAGGGGGTTTGGGATCACTTGCAGCAGGGTTAAGCAGCATACACAACCTCCTCTCTTATGTGCTAAGAGCGTCACAATCCCCCAGACTCAAAAAACAAAAAGGTTCTAATCACAGAGTAGCAACTTAAATACTATTTATCGGTGGACCTCAGCCACTGAACTGGCCTTGGAGACAGAAGGTTTTCACTTGCATGCAGTGTCTGTGATTAGATGAAAATAAATAACATAAGATTGCTGTTTTTCCCTGAAGAGGCAATTTAAGGGTTCATATTCAGTTCATGCTTTGCCAAAACATGACCATGTTGGCAATATAGTGTTTAATTTAAAATACATTATTGTAGGAATGTTCTAGCAATTCAATTTATCCTGCTTTTGGTTTTCTTCTTGCCTGGCCAAAAGGGACATATAAGGTTACCCTTGTCTGCTTGTATGTACTGTATATAAAATACGGTCAGTTCAGTTGCTTACTTTGACGTTTTGACAATTTTATGTTAGTTTGCTTGATATTTTCAAGTTTTATTTTTTATTTGACCTATAAAGTTGACTTGCACGATCATCACTGAGCAGATTTATTGCAATACAATTTATTCCTGTTTTTCAAATGCACATTCTATTCACTGTAGCGAAGTACTGTAATAGTATCTTATGGGCCACAAATAAACATGCATAAGATGGTTTTTTTGTAATCATTATTCTTTAACCTAAAAAACACTAAACATCAAAATTTGTCATTAATCTTTGCACACTTTACGGTTATCTGACTAAAGCTGATGTTGGCAGGCTGCACATCTATTTATGACCCATTACCTAATCTAAAACAAAAAACAATTTAGTCACAGACTGCAACATCCCGCAACACCCCTGAATTCAAAAATGTACCCTGACCTACTTGCATAGGTCAAAGCTCAAAGCTAGTGCTCTGACCTAATGTCATTGATCAAAGCACTAGCTTTGATCTACTGTCTTACTCACACTGGCCTTCTCCCTTGTCTTTCTATTTTATCCGGTTCCTAAGTATACAAAAGTTGAAATTTGACCTTGACTTAATTTTCTCAACGTCAAGGTCATCATCTCCTTTTCATCCCCTTTGCCGCCAGAGTAATGTGTTTTTTATTTCATCTTTCTATCTGAAACGGTTGCAAAGATATTTGGTGGACATACGAACAAATGGACAAAACGAAAACACGAACACTGACAATTACAATACATCACCGCTTTGAAGCGGGATGTAATAAATCAAGATTCAGTAGGTTATAATCAAAGTGGTGCTTTGCATCTTGAAAATTTTACCAAAAACTTTCCCTCAGCTTGTCCTGTTAGGGGTCGCCATAGAGTGTCATTATTCTTCCATTTTTGATAAACATTACACATTTGTTTGGCAAATTTTTTTATGCCAGATGCTCTTCCTGTAGCAACCCTCTGCATTTATCCAGGCTTGTGACAAGCCTACAGTTTACACTGGCTTGTGCCCCTGTAGGGTTGTAGATGCCACGGATTGGACCCAGGGCAGCATACATGTGAAGCATGCGCTCTTCCCCTGAGCTATATCCCCAACATCTTGAAAAATACACTGAATGTAGACAATTTACTTCATCTCAGTTTCTAAATATGGAAGAGTGTTCTAATCAATTATGCACTCATTGAATCAACAGTATACCAAAGAGGCATTCCTACATAAACAGAAAGGAAATCTAACAAGCTGCCAACGCATTTTCTCACAGTTCAGTGAATATTTTTACATTTGTGTTAAAACACTGCTGTCAAAAATCTCAAAAGAAAGCATGAGATAAGGTCAAACATCTAGTCTCACTGCTCTGTCTCCAAATTAGTGTCTTTGTTTGGATGAAAACAGAGGCTCACACCATTGGATGAGTTGCGTCTGTTTCAGGTGAAGACAGGGTGTCAAATGAGAAGGTGGATCTGTGAGAGGTGGGAAGTGGGTCATCTGGGAGAGTAGAGTCTGGAGAAGATCAGTAGGTTAAACCCAAAGGTCCATTATGTCCTATTCTCGGCTTTACTGAGCGATGCAGAGCGAAGAATCAAAAAATTGTGCAACTTATTCACATGCTTCTGGCAACTTCTCCATACTCAATGATCTGGAAGGGAGGACCAGACCAAATTGAACTCAATTATCCTTATTAATTGCATTCTTGAAGATGTGGTCAGAAAATATTCTGTTACATATGTATGTACGGGCAGACAAGGATCTCTCTACATGGTTGCTTTGCTTGGGCATAAAAACATCCTTCATCAAGAATATATAAGAGAGAAAGCAGATGATGTTACATAAGGTGTGTGTCATTGCACAAGGATTTCTTTTGGCCGTCAACTTGTTCTCCTTGAAAAAAAATACAAGCCAAATTTTCTTCCATGTGACAGAGGAGTAGGGGTTGTGGTTGGCTTTGTGTTTGTGTATGTGTGTGTGTGTGCATGTGTGTGTGTGTGCGTACACTTGTACTGCAGAGCACACAGAAAAAGCATTGTCGGCCAGACCCAAAACAACTCTGCAGATTGTTTCCCACTGACAAAGAAGGTCTAGTTTCTCATAATGAAATGGGGCCGATTTACTGCCTGTGGCTTTCAAAAGACTGGAAACGGAAGACATTCTTAAAGAAAATAAATAAAAAAAATATAATAAAAAAACATTGTAACTCACTGAGCAGATAGCAGAAATGTTGTTGGCATTCAACTGTATAAAGCCAGATGACAGAGATAGAAAAAAAACCCTCTAAAACCACAATAATGGCGACCAAAGACAAGAGGGAATCGTATCGTCTAAACATAGAGAACTTGAAATGTACACTAATTATTACCGGCTTCTCCAACTTTCTGAAGAGGATGTTTAACTACAACCTGAAAAAAATAGGGACTCATGAAGCCCTGAAGAGAAGGCAGAGTGATAAAAAGTCAAGAGATCGGGTTTCATTAAATAACTGGCCATAAACTCTTCCACAGTCATCCACCTTTTGTTGAAACCTGCCACCACGCTGTAGCTCTAACCTCTGGCGGAAAAGGAGACCTGTTCCCGTTCAATCTTTACAGACGCCATTAATTCTTTATGGTCTACTGCTGCCCAACGTTGTGTGTAGGGACTCTCAGAAAATTTTTTTCCTCATCTTTTTTGAGTTCAGTGATGCTGATGAACACTCGAGGCACTCGGGATCTGTGGCATCTCTTTAATGTCTGGCACATTTCTTTGTATATTTTCCACGCAAACCATGCCCACCATCTGTTATTGCTGGCGAGGGGGTTAGACAGACCCTACCGTTCTTTGTAATGCCTGCAGGTCGCAAGTTCAGGACGAGATGAACAATTCATGAGTCTCTGTACACATGGCAAGACTACATAGAGAAGGGAGTGAAGAGAGCAGTGGAAAATATATGATTCTTAGCATGTGATATCTACAACTCTGTGCAAGATGAGATGAGATAGTACTTTATTGATTCCTGTGGGGAAATTATGTTCGCACAGCCTACTCATGAGGGGCACTTGGTCATTTCACCTCTCGGTTAGCCGCCACTTAAAGAGAGGTGTAGAGAAAAGAGAGGGGAAAGGAGGATGTGTCAGTGGGGGAGGGAGAGGGTGAGAAAAAATTACAACTCTTTACAATGCTTCCATCAGTAAGTGCAATGGACTGGCAAAAAAAGTGCCCAGTATTGCTGCAACTATTTGCACAGACATAACACCAATCACATGACGGGTAAAGCAGAGAGCAAATGTGTATGCAAGTTATGTCTAAAGTCCAATGTTTACATATACGAGTTCTGTTGGAAGTCCTTGGTCAAGATGACACTGCCAAGAGTCAACAACAGGTGTCCAGGGAAGTGAGAGAACTTGTCTAAGCCTTGTACTCCCAGGAGGAAAATGCAAGTGAGAATGGCAGACAGAAAAATTGACATAGGAATAAAGAAAAGAAAAAGAAAGCAAGTGCAGGAGGAGGGGGCGGCCACACGTGGCTAATCAGATTTTATAGACTGACCAGCCTAAAAGGCTGATCTCGCCTTTTGTCCTCAAAAAGGCCTGGGGGTATGTAGACCTGCATGTACATCAGAAGGGGTTGTAGGTCACTGCGTGTTATTGAATGTCTTTACAGGTCACGACCATTGTTGTTTTGTTCTGTTTAGAGAAACGGTCAATAGCGTGTTCAAATTGAAATTGATTGGCTGCTTGTAAATCAGTGGCATAAAGGATGTAGAGTGTTTTTATAACTTATGGCATCTTTGACCTACACAATGACCGAAAAGAAATGGGTTAGAATTTTAGTTCATACCCGTGGACTTGTTGGATAAAGCTAAGAAAAGTCAAAAGGACCTGAGAGAATGAAGATAACAAATCAATATGGACTGAAGCAGTTCCATAAAGATCTATTTAAGCTCACATACCCAGACTAATTCTAGACAGGTTCATGCAGTCAAGTGTGTGCACACTATTCTCAAGCAACCCAAATGATTCAACAACTGTGCAAACAGCGGTAATAAAGCGAAAGCAGCAACGTTCGTGCCGCGAGGCAATACCGACAATTACGAACATATTGACAATTCAGAAGGGTAGCAGGCAAAAAGAAAAAAAAGTAATACAGCTCTCATAAAAGACAACAACAAAGGCTGGGGAAAGTTTTAGAATCATTTCAATTTAAAAGCAAGTGTAATATCCATTTGTCTGTGTAGCAAAGCTAAAACAGCGTAAATTCTATATACCGTGTCATGAGCAGTGTTGTGGTCCTTTGCAATGTCTTCCATGTTACCCCTTTTCCAGTAATCTTTGGTTATTCTATCAAAAAATAAATAAAAGCTAAGCTAAAATCCCCTCTTTTCTCTTGGGTCAATGCTGCAGAATCAAGACAGTTAGCCTGTCTCAGGCCAGGTTATTTTTCCCAAGCATAAGTTTCCATAGTAACCGATCTTAAAATATATCACTTGCTTTATAGAACTGGGTCCATTAAAAATGAGTTACATTTACTGGCCTAAGATTGGTTTATTTGCTTAAGTCTGTATTTAGAGCAGGTGTCAATGCAAGACAAAAACAGTGAAGGCAGTATATTGATGTTTGCAGCATGTTCCATTTGTTGATTTCCAAGACGAAGTGCTCCCACTATTGGTCATAAACTTGGAGGCTGGTCAATATACAAATATTTATGCAGATACCACTAAACAGCCATGACAGAGACACCTCCATATGCTGTCTCCCACAAGCGACAAGAATCTAGTGGACATAGACAGATTCAAATTAAAAACAACTTGGACCATTTACAGAAGCAGCCCTGAATAATTCAAAACTGCCCTACATATAGTGTTAAATATGCAGAATTGCCCCCAGCCAAATCTCTCATCTTTTGAGAGGCCACAACTCTTAAATTAATTCCTATCGGAAACAGAATTATTTGTGCTCCAGATAGTGAAGGTGCGGCTGACACTTCAGAGAGATTGTAATGTCCCGTTTCTATGGGAAAAGAAACAAAAGGAGGTTTCCCTCCCTGTAATTTACTGGGGGCTTTGTGCATTTACACTCTGGCTTGCTTCAGCCCGTTGATCTTAACCCATTTACAGTCAAGGAATGGTGGTTTATTGAGTGCTCCAAAAAACTAGTTCCAACAGATCAACTCAAATATTTTTGTATCAACAGGCAAAATGGATAAAACAAAAACAAAAAAATCAATACCCAAACATCACTTGACAGAAGAAAAAATATCATAAGAACTGATTATTTCCTGAAAACACACAATGTTTAAAATGTGTATAAAGTACCTGTAGTACGAGTGGCTCCGGGTTGAAGGCCAAGGTCATGAGCAACTGCATTCTCTCCGTGTCCTTGAGATTCTTCAGCAGGAAGCTGCCCGAGTCTTTTGTCTCGGCATACCTGCGGACCACGCGATCCAGTAGCCTCTGAGAGGGACAATGCACCAGATCTGACCAGCCCTCCACCACCTCTGGGGTGAGCAGACGAACATCACCGTTGATCCTGGCAAATTCAGTCTTGTACATTGCCTGGATAAGGTCACACCGAGGCCTGCCCGTGGCTCTCTTGCAGATTTTCTGGTCTATATCAGCCAGCTCCTGGTTAGAGCCAAGCCGTTTGAGTACCACTCTACGGGTGCCCTCCCTAGGCTCGCCATACTGAGCAAAGTAAACATTCTTGACATTGAAAACGTCCAGGAATCGTAGGCGACCCCAGGTCTCAAAGGATACCTGGCCGTTCATGAATTTACGGCACCAGCTAGTGCCAAAGCAGGCGGGACACTTGTTGAGGTTGATGAAACGGCGATCTGTGAGTTCATTCTTCTGGAAGGAGGCAAACAGGTTGTGGGTGTTCATCAACAAGATGACAAACAACCCCACCACTAGCAAGAGTTTTAGACAGCGGTACAGACGGCCAAGTTTGAGGGGCAGGAATCGCAGCATGATGGGACGGGGGGGCAGGAACAAGGGGGTCTTGAGGGATAGGAAGGATGAGAGGTAATGAGATGCTTCGTCAGGGAGCTATCCTTAAAGCCTTTCCATCATGATGAACCCGTTGTAACCTCTAAAGCGGCAGGCATGGGCAAGGTTGGCATAGCTGCCCCGTCCCAGTCTCTGTCAGAGTCCGGTGAGTCATGTTCTTCCTTCTCTAGGTTTGTGAGGAACTTTGAGTCAGCAGGCCTAAAATGAAGCAAAGAAAGAGAAGAACTCATTGCATCAGGTTACATAAAAAGTTTTTATTTCATGCTTTGAACATTGATTATTTTGGTCATAGATAATAAAAAGGGTTTCCTCAGTCTTTTTCTGCTGGACCAGCAACTTCACCTGAAGCTTAGCAAGTGATACCTCCCTAAAACCAAGAAGCATTTTCCCTGGCATATGAAACTGTCACACAAAAAGGACTTACCTGAGTAATTTAAGATATTTCAATACCTATTCTGAACAGAAATTACTTTGCCTTGGGCAAATGCAATAAATTTGCCCAAGCCTCTTTTACATTTATTAAGGGGATTGAGGTTGCTTTGTAAATACTTTCCTGATAACATGAAAAAAAGAGAAAAATAACATGTTATTTAAAATTATGAGATGTACAGTGCTTAAATAAATAAAGCCACAAAGAAGCTTCCTTCAAGAACCTCCGTCTGTATGTTTTTCTCCACCGTGACATCTATCATTTTTCCTCTGATGAACAGCAGAATAACTTGCCATCTCCACACCTTAATGGTTACACTACAAAACATGGTTTGGAGAATTCATTGCATTTCTAAGAACCCTGTTCTGCCTACTTTAACCTTTGATCAGAGTTGTTTTGCTTTGCTTTTTAAATCACATTCTGAAACGGTTTCTTTAAAAATGGCTGTTGTCACTAAAATAACATTGTCGAGAACTTGAAAATCTCTTTTAGGCATTTCAATGTCAGCAGAGAGGGGAATAGTAAGAACTAAGCTAAGAAGAAATAAACGACAACCTGGGATCGCAGTAGGACAGCAAATCTCAGACAAGCCTCACATACACCCCCAACAGTTTGCCAACGAAGAAGACATGATAGAGCCGCACAATCAGCTTGTGAGTAATAAGTCTTACAAATCTCTTCAAGAAAGACAATGACTCGGCCCATGGAAATTAGCCACTCTAAATTAGGGTTCATTACAACATGCCTATTAAGACAACTGAGTAAGACGACATGGCTGGCGAGCGGACGCACAACAGCAATTATTGTGCATTGATGGTTCCTGTGCATTTTCATTTTCAGATGGAAGTGGTGGAGATCCAGGGAGACAGGGGGCTCGAGGCAACCAAGAGAGCAGCGGTTGTGAGACGAGCAGCTGTGGAGTCAGATAAGAAGCTTAATACGTCGCTCTTACCTCACACCTCCGTCTGAAAATACCTCTAGCAGATCAGGCCGACATCACTAATGTAAAAATAGATGATATCCGAACAGACGACCGCACTACATCATTTTTTTAAGGAAGAAAAAAATATGATTCATGAATTTTATTTCTATTCTTACCACAAATCAAAAAACTCGATATGACTCATACATGAGCAGCGTGCCATAAATAAGATAGCGATATGACAGTGAAAGAATTACTTTGTATTAGTGCATCAGAGAATCATTAGTCAATTTCAAAATAAATTAATGCAAATAGATGCTATAATTCTTATGATTCCAACAGGGATATGGAACAATTTGCAAACAATTGTACATTTACTAAAATTACATTTTTGACTTTATAGATCCATTATTTTGAGGCACCCTTTTTGGAAAACCGTACAGGAACATGTTCGTTCATTTTGTCATTGATCGTGCTAAATGAAGACACGCGTCGAAAAGCGTTCTGACTTTAACAACATGCATCTGGTCTGATGAATAGACAAATCCCCAAATAATGAAAGAGATCAAAATAAAATGGCAACTCAATCATTTAATTGTGTTAGGAAAATCATTAACATTCTGGTAAAAGACAACAGATTGAGAGAAGAAACCAAATTTATGACTAACAATATTAATTTAAATAGGAGTCAAGGGGATATTTATGTTCCGTATAACTGGGATCAAGACAAAGACGATTGCTCGAGGGGGAAAATGTTTCAAAGCCTCGATAGAAGCGGCATTAAGCATTTGGCGAAGGCAGTCGGAGACGACACTGACATCAAAAAGATTTTCCTAAAAAGGTCAACAACAGTTGTAAAAGGAAAGATAGTGACCTCAACAAGTCTGAGCCGTCAGTCATGTCTTCATCCCTTAGAGAATATGACAGAGATGGTGCAAACAGGAGCAAGCTTCATCCAACAACTGGATGCTGCTGAGTAATGAGATCCAGTTGATATAGTGGCTAACATGGACAGGTTGCATGGTTGCTTCCTCCTCTCCAGAGAAAGTGTTAGGCCTTAATTACCTATGGAGCATTACCTGGATTATGTCAATGACCGCACTAATTGCTGGAGCGAGAGTACATGCTGAATTTTGGTTCATGTTTAATGAGACAATCAAGGTGTTCAAACACTTAAAATGTTGACATCAGACGCACAGATTCGCAGTGAAAGCTTATCCTTGATCCTCTATTTTTGTTTAGCACAAAGCAGAATGTGTATTGAAATGCTAGAAGATTAGTGTTTTATACGCTGCTGCTGCAAATTAAGTAATGTGTGAATGAGAAACATTCAGCTTTATTGGAAAGACGGCATGGTCACTTAAAATGGGGCTATTTTAACCCCACTTGATTGCTTGTAGTGAATTTTTTACACCTACAAAAATATTTTTCAACTTCTCTCACTGTCCACTGCCGGATTCTAACCCCCTAAAAAGACCAAGAGGTATTAACAGGATGTGGAGAAAGTTGCATATTCAAGTTTTTGACACGGGTAAATTCCCTTAAAGCTCTAAATTACAGCCAGCTGCTTTGTGTTCTGACAGATGTTACCCACTGGAGTAAAAGGGCTGGTGAAATTTAAAGCAGCCATTTCTGTCAGACAAATGTCATATTGCGGACAGAAAACGGGTGTTTTAAATTAACCCCTTCTACCCCCATGGTGCCTCTGATCCACTCTGACCACGGATGCACGATACCAAGAGCAGACCAACGTTTAAGCCAAGCGTCAAATTACATTTTATCATAGGTAGCCGCTGCCAAAACTGGAGTACGAAACTTTTTTCCCGTGTGCTCCATCTACAAAGTACTACGGTGAGCGTTTCGAAGGAGGCAAAGAAAAGAGGGCAAATCAAAGGATGCCTGACTCCTCATGCATAGGAGATGAGACTCGCATTCAAAATGTTCCAAGTTTGGCAGATGTTAAGAGCCGAAAAATGGCTCATTACTTGGACAGAAAAGGCACAAGATAACGCAAGAAGATCCACGCTGGCTTAAAACGGAATGACAAAGGTCGAAACGGAAGATGACATTGCAATATCTCAATATTTTAACTTTTATTAAACTTAGATTTTGACTGAATGGCCCAGATAAGAAAGAGGACGTTGAAAAGGATTTTTTTTTTTTGTCGAGTAACATTTTCCAAAGAGAACACATTTTAAATAATGACACAGAGGTGCAAGGCTACTCTCTGGTTGAGCCAGTTCCTTTGCCGCACCTGAGGCTATCATCATGATATAATGAAGTCAAGCTACATATGAGCATGCTTGATTAATTCCACTGGAAATGAAAAGAGAGAGTGCAAAGGGAGAGTGGTGAAGCAGACTGCAACATAGTGGAAGAGCTGGAAAAAACCGACATCGAAAAGAAAATAACCAACATTAGTTAATGGGCAGTAGCTTGAGAGAAACTTAGAATTATTACTCATGAAATAGAAATGAATGACATTACTTGAATGCAGATCAGCAGGCTTCCATCACTGTATGGAGGCACACAAATAGACACACACGAGTTGTAGCCCTGGAGACTGCGGGCATTACCACCAAGCCCTACTCAAAGCTGGGAAAAAGCTTCCTGATTCTCACACACAAACACACACACACACACACCTTCTATTGCAATGTGCAGCTCTAGCCGAAGAGAGGAACTACTGTTGCCAAGGTTATCGACTGGAGGAGTCAATAATGTTTGATCACAAAAACATTCAGCCACAGCCGGATCGCCTCAGTACAGCAGGGTGCAGACAGTGATGGATGGATGCAAATGACAGTAACGTTTGCATGCACAATGGAAAATTGAGTCTTCAGAATATAAGCATCAATTAATAGCCTCCCACATAAACATTAGTCCATTCATCTCTCACCCAAACCAAACGATAGAGACTTTCATGAGATCATTGAAGTTATCAGCTTTGTTCTAAATAAACAAAGATTTTCAAGAGGGCACATTTTGAACTGGAAAGACGGGTCTGGATTCTTCAACATAACACATTTGTTTTATTTGATAAAAACAGCTGCAACTTTTCGCACGCCAACATCACTTTCCGCAGAAGTTTGAAAAGCTGTCATACATTTAAAATCTCTTGTTAGTGCTATTGCAAAACAAATGTATCATCTGAGTGAAGTAACACTTGCACTGTTTAAAACAACCTTTCAAAACAGGAATTAGTTTAAACTGGAAGGAAGGGGGAGGGTGGGGGGTGGCAGGAGAGATCTCGGGAGTGGAAATGATCCAAAAGACGTTTATTAATTTGTCTAAGGTTGTTCGAGAAGGGGCTCCAATCTATTGTAGAAGTCGCCTCATCCAACTAAGATTTGTAGAGTTTGGAGGTCAGAAGCAAAAATCAACGGCTCCTTTGGGGGCACTTAGGCCACAATTACAAAATTCCCCCAGTCACGCGAAAAACACTGAAATCAACTCCCAGCAGAAGGTCTTTAGTGTATCGGTCTATTTTCATCGCTCCCTTGTCCGCTAACCTGGCAGAAAAGCTGCACAATTAGTCTCCTGCTATGTAAAAAATTAATTCCAAGAAAACCATCCTATTCATTAGACTGTAAAGAGCAAACACCCCAGGACTTCTTGTGAGCTTTTATGGCCCGTACATTATGACTTGTACCGGCAATCTACAGTTCTCTTGAAGAAATCAAGGTTTAGAAGTTTGCAAAGAGCAAAGGACCACCTAGAAAAATATCATGTTCAAGTCAATTTAATTTATTATTACGATGCATGCTTTCATTTTCAATAAACGAAGCTTTCTCACTCTCTCTCTCTGCGCTGAGGGCAAATGACTGAAACTGCTTTTTGAGCAAATGACTGGAAACCTGTTGAGGGACTTAGATTTTGAAGCTACAGTGTCAAGCAATCGGAAAGCAAATCGACAAATTTAAAATGCAAAGAGGGCCTAAAGAAAATTAAGACTGCTACGTGAGGATGTGTTATTAATCCCAACAGCTAATGGATTATATGATTAGAGGATTAAGTGGCAGAAAATATCCTCTTCAATAATATCAACATCAGCCTGGCGGTGCATGATGACTCTCTATTGTGTTGATGTGAATTTATTTCGTCAGTAAAAAGCACATCAAGGTACAAAAAAGTGTTCTCTATTTCGAGTCTCAGTTCTTCTCTTTTCATGAGGTTAGAAAACTTATTCAGCGACTGTGGGCATCTGAAAATGCTATTTTTTTAAAATCTCATTCATTCGTTTCGGAGAAGTAAGAGTGTCAAGTTCGGTGTCAAATATCCATCGCTTCAAGAAAGCAAACAGCTGTAGTTTATTCCGGATTCATTCTCCTGTTCGATCGTCACAGTATATCGAACTCCTGAGATTCAAAATTATTCCGATTCAACGTTGTTAAAAGGGGCTGACTTCAATGTGACCACAGACGGTTAAAAGAAGGAGAAAGTGGAAAACTAACCTGAATTGACTTTCGTCTGGTGCGTCTGTAGTTTTGCGAATTGCTTTAGCGCTCAGTTGGATGTCGTTCTTCAAAGTTGCGGGTAACTGAACGAGGAGGGCGACGGACCCTGGAAAGAACTGCCGGCGATATCTGAACCGAAACACGGCTTCCGAAAGCTCGACGGAGATCTCTATCATGCAAACTCACACGGGGCTTCTCATTCCTAGCTCATGTGTATCTTAGCCAGCTAGCCTGCTAGCAGCCGAAATAAACAGTTGAGATGTCGAGTCTTAACTCTTCATATACCGGCTCTTTCCAACCGGGCGAAGCGGTTCTCTTCACAAAAGAAAACAACGTCCATGATGTATTTATCGTCCTTGCGTGTCCGAGTCTCATTAATCCCTTCGTAGTGACAGAATTGCCGCTTTCCTCCTCCTGTCAGGCGGCAGCTCACTCCTCTCCTACACCACAATGGGTTCTGTTTCGACTCTTTTCAACACCAGCCTCTTTAACAGTTACGACACACGCGGTTTCTTTACGGCCGCGGTTGCTATGCGACCTTTTCTAACGTTGTCTGGAAAGCTACACTCTATGCAAAGTTTGTCCATTTTTTATTTTGCCCCCACTCCCAGTTTTTTCATCTGTTTTATTTTTTTAAGAACATTCAATTAAATCGATTTTCTTTTAAAAAAAAAAAATCCAATTACAATTCAATCATCTCTGAATACAGTATAAAAACAAACGCTTGTATTTTAATTGCGTAATCAAAAGTAGGTTAGACCTATCTGCATGAGTTCAACTACAGAGCAGCAATAATTAGAGCATTGGTTTTAATTCAGCCAACTTAAATATAATGTTCAAAGATAAAAGACGCACTTTAAATATTTTTCTCTTATTGTTTAGTTACAGTCGAAATAACTGAAAGATCAAAACACGTCATTACGAATGAAACGATTAATTAATCACCCAACTCCTCATTAACTCCGTGATTGAAACCCTCGGAGCAGAGAAACAGCGTGGAGGGGACGCTGGGAGCTGTGTGAGCATTTGTTTGTATTGAGCGCCATCTGCTGGATAAAAGATGATATAATAATGAGGCGTTTAAAAGCGTGGCCAAAACACGACGATATGATCCGTGTTGTCAGATGTAACTTGAGATACAATGTGTCATTATAGGTGGACTTGACTGGTGTGTTTACTCAACAACAGAAACGTAACACTTTTGTTTTATTTGTCATTTTAACGTGGATTTAAAAAAAGCTTGTCTTATATTTTCCCCTGGGCAATATGACATCAATACTGCCGTACCTAATAAATATCTTATCTCACATTGTACATTATAGTGTGGCCTTTTGTTACAAGTGGCCCCAAGCAGACCTGTGGAATAACGATGCAGTGTAATCAGCTCCGTGATGAGCCATACCTGTCAAGTGGATCGAGGGCGACACTTTTGTGAAGAGTGGCGTGGACATGACCTGCTTTTCAAAGCACAACATCCCTGTGCCACAGAGTTGTGTGATAAAACTGCACATTTCAGATTTTCCTTTTATTGCGACACACACCGGTTCACTTAACATGCCATTTGATCACCAATTCTGATTAAGCTTCACCTGTTTTGTGGATGGATTATCTCCATAAAGAGCATGGAAATCCACAAACATGGGGAAATGTTAGGGAAACTGCAAGACCCTGTGTAATCAGATGTGTAATTTTTACAATTAACATTACACGTTTTAATCCAGCTCAGAATAGTTCCCTTCTAAAAGCAATGGGTTGGTGTATTTTTAGACATTGTATTGACTTTTGATGTGGGTAGTTAGTGGTTAAAGCTTGAAGGCTCTGGGCTCGATTCCAGACATGAGGCCTTTCCGAGTTTCGACAGTCCAAACACATGCAATGTAAGTGAGCTGGTGATTCTTGCTTGCCTAGGGTGTAGTTGTTTGTCTCTGTGATGAACTTGTGACCTGTATATCCCCCCTCTCCCTAGTCAACTGGGATAAGCTCTAACCCCCATGGAAAGGATTATCATTATAGAAAATAGATGGATTGTTTGCTCTATGGTGATAAAGCAAACTCAACCTTAGGCTAACATTACACTATCAGGATGACCTTGAAAGTAAAGTTTCCTCCCAGGGCCCTTCCCTTTTAAATAAAGTTTGGATGAAACAAGTTTCATTTATTACTAGTTTGATCTTGATGCCAAAAACTGTTAAGGATTCGTTTTGATGTAAAACTTGATGAGCTGGTTGACATAAACATTAAACATCATTCAACGTTCTTTATTTAAACTATTTAAGCTTGAGAAGATATTGTTTAGCAGCTGCTATTATGGAAAAATCTGCATACACTCTTAACAACACTCTTGCATCTTGTCTGTTAGACTCACATCACACCATCACTGCTTAGGACACGTAGGAAGAATCATCCAAAGATATCCACCAATCTCAGCACCTCAGATGGTGACTATGGCAACTTCTTGTCTCCTACATTCCAAATGCAAGTTACTAAAGTGAATCTTTTATGCAGATAGATGCTCGACAGGAACAGGTGACAAGAGAAGCAAAGCATCCCAAGAAAACATCTGCTTTAAAAAAGCAGCTGATAAATATTGCAGGGGGGATGTGAGAACAAACCAACCCATACAGAACGCCTTTTCTCTCTTTGATGTGGCTGCATTCGGTCAGAAATAAAACTCTTTTTCTCCAGGGCATCTCCTTTCATTGCATCTGTATTCTTTTCCCTGGGTATTACATCAATAGTCTTCTGTAATAGCTCTGTTTTCTACCAAATTACCTGCATGGTCTGTTTGTTATTGGGGAGGCAATGGAATGGTATTACAGAAAGACGGAGGGCAAGAGAGCAATTTAACCTATATTAAGGATTTATTAAGGAACTGATGGAGGAAATTGCATTTTCAGGTGTGCTAGCCGTGCAGACAAAGGGAAATTAGAAGTCAATTAAACACAGAGGCCAAAAAACATTTTATAGAGTTGATAAAGTAACACAAAACAAGCCTGATAAAGGGCTTTATATTAACTAGTCCTCAAAAATTGTGCATCTGCAAACACAAAGTGTGAAAACAGTCTGTTTCAATTTACTTTTCCCACTCCAGACATTTTCTTTTTGCCCTACATGCATCACGAAACACTTTAAATGCTGCTCATACGTCATATGTGATAATTTCCAGATGCACTGCTGCTTGACGCAGCAAGATTCCTTTTGCTTTTTACGAACACACTGAAACAAAGGTTTCATCACAACAGTTGTTTGATTCTAATGAATTTTTTTATGATCATTTTACCGAGTCGGAGGTATGAAATTCCTATTCTCGTACATAATTAAAATATGAAGATTATCCATTCTGTTTTATACACCATGTGTTTAATAGTGTTTTTTTTTCTAAAATAATAAACATCCAGTCGTGCTCTCAACAAATTTCATTAGCATTTTTAATTAATTACATTTTCAATGCTAAAATCTAATTTAACTCTACATGCAAATATTCTTAAGGATTTTTATCGAAGTTTATAATACAGGTATATGTGTTATTTTTTATAACCAAATTCCGCAGAAACCCTGACAAGAATGATTTGTTAAAAATGAATTAATAAGAGGCTCTAAAGTCACTGCTGAGTAGAAGAGCCAGAATCTTGACATGGCCTTCTGGTCATGAGCATCACTAATGCTATTTTAGCTCCCTGTCATATTTCAGCTGTAGTATCAGAGAAATGTGTCATATCAAAGAAATCATGCAGTGAGCTGGATGTAGCCGCACACTGGCTAACGAGTATGGGAGGATATGGAAAGAGCACATGTGAGGAAGTGCTTCTTCATTTCGAGCTTTTTTTTTTTTTTTTTAAGCTGAGAGAAAGGGAGTAAGTGAACCGTGAACCTTGATTCATTCAGGCCAAATGTAACTCTTCACTAATGGCTTAGACTCTTTGGACCTTTCAATGCTGGGGTCTCATTAGCAAACCAGCAGAGGCTACCACAAAGGCCATTACACTGGTCAGAACATTCTGTATAGCCTTCACACCATTAAGTCTGATACATATGGGGACCTAGCAGAGAGAGATAAGGATTTCATTGCATTACTGAGTCCATTATGTTCCGCTGGGGAGTAAAGCATTAAAGTTTGTGGTCTGATTAAATTTAGTGCTGCTCAGCTCAAGAGGCAATTAGTGTATACAACACACCTCCATCCCTGACTGTGTGGCGCAGGTGGCCCTTAAAATATAAACCACCAGCATATGCATAATTTATTGATTACAGTCTTTGTATTATTCTCTGTTATGCAGTTTTGTATTTATCACACACAGCCTGTATGCATAAAAAAAGCATATATATTGCGCCTTGTGGGTAATTGCACCAGGAAAAAAAAAAGTAATTTATATTGAGCTTGACTATTCTAGCAGAAAGATGGGAGCAATTTAAAGCTCTAGCCACCATTTCAAAAGTAAATTACTGGTAGACCAAGGTGCCTCTCCAAATCTGCAGTTTCACAGCATTAGAAATGATAATTATCTTGTTTTTGTCACTGATGACTAGAATGCAATTTCTCCTGGAAATAGGAATTTTGCATAGACAGGTCTTAATTTTTATTAAACGAAAAATGTATGTGATTCATGCTGCTTCAACATTTGTCGGCTTTTCAAAAATCAAAACTGAAGGGATTCTCTAAAAAAATGAAATGGAAAAGCAGTGTTATTGCAGCGTCAGCTCAACACCTTCTCCTGAATGTAATTGAACTGAAATTTGGAAATGTGTCGAGACCTTGCGGGATGAAAGGATCAGAAAAAAAAAAGTCAGGATTATTTTGATCTGAATGTATTACCGCTGCTGTTAGATCCTCAGAATGTAACCACAATCGACATTTAAAGGTTTTGCTGGTGTTGCATCATGTTGGCTAAGATGAGAAACAGACAATGTGTTTGAAAAAACACCTCATCTCTGGTCTCTGCCTGTTCAAGGTCAGACAACTTGTGATTTTCAGCTAGGATTGTGTTTCCTGTTAATCCATCTGCTCTCTGATCACATGTAAATTCACCCATTCCCATTATTCTAACGACTGGAATGGAGCGCTCTTTGCTGACAGAAGCAGTCAGACTTCACATTGCCCTTTTCCTGAATCAGCTGTGGAAACTTGAGTCATTGCAGCACACATTTGATCAGGAGAATTATATTTACCAATAAATACAAGCACACAACACACAATTATTTTGTTGTTGACACTGATCCTTTGTCTTGTAAAGATTATTTGTTTAGGGTGATGGTATAAAAGGTCTAACCAGGCACAGATGGCTGTATCCTCAAAATTAAAATTTTTTTTGTTTGTTTGCTTATTTACCTACATCTCTTTGCCTGTTGTTGCCAGGGTACCTGGAGATTGTTGTGACATTAAATTTCAAAGAGAGAGAAAAAATCAAATGGACGTCTGACCTCGCTCCAAACAGAGATGCTGATGTGACTCTTGTGTAATATCTGTCAGTCACGCCGAGTAAATGGAGTCCTCTCCTCCCCACGGAGTGCCGTCAGTCACCCACACAACAGCTCTGCCTTTTTACAGGAGGCCTTTCGATCCCGAGGTCCTTTTCAATCTGCTCCTGCCACCCATCATGTCCCACTGAGCTCACACCCGTAATCAGGTGAGACTGCTGGACTGACACGCCACCGAAGAGAGGAAAAACACAATATCTGAGGATTGCTCCTTCTATATGGGAGATGCATCCTCATACAATGTACAAAAAGTGTGTAGAAACTTCAACCCTATAAATTGTCAGTCAGTAAAATAATTCTACATATGTTATGTGTGAAAGGATCATTAAGTCACATTTGATGTGTGCCAGAAAATGTGCCTGTTTCGTTTTCTCCTTTCATTCTTTTTTTAAAACAGGTCGTGCTTATCATCAGATAAACATAATTTTGTTCATTTTCAGTTAAGATGCAGCTCATTTGACAGCAAATTCCATTTAAGTCTTTCTGTTTATTTATAAATGCGCATGCATTTGTTGTAGTTCCTAACTGTGTACTATTATTATAAATTATATTATAATACAGATTGTGATCTAGTATCTGTAACTGATGTACTAAACAGTGTCTTTACTAAGGTCAACTAAATTTTCCATGAAGGTCTTTCATGCGTTTTTGTCTAGAATTGAGTCTCTCTTTTATTTTCTTGCATTGTATGGTGACACAATGGGCCCTTTGTCAGAAAAAAAATCATGGGTGTAACTAATAACAGTAATTACTGCCCTAGTTCGAGCGTCTCGGTCTGCCGCTCCTGTAAACCAGCAGCATGCATAATAGCACAGCTCCTGCATCTGCAGTAGCATACATAAGGGAGGGCAATCACTGTGATCTTTTATCACACCTTTTATTTATCAAAACACAACAGATTTATAGTGTAAAACTACAGCAGGACAAAAAAAATTAACAGATGTAATTTGATGCGAACACAGTGAATAAAATGCAGGATCTGCTTGGCAGCTGATTGAAGTGAATACCTGTGATGCTATTCTAACGTCAAAACGCTAGAGGGCGCTCTCGCACTTTTGGAGGAAATTGAGATATTCCAATAGCAGACTTACTGTATTTGTGCGTAAAGAATATCAGTTGTTGTTTCCATGAAAAAAAATTCAAAATATTAAATAGTTAGCATCCTAATAACTATTTTTCTCGGATTTTTCCTAGAATTAATTTTTTCCCCCAATTTTTTCAAACCTGCAACAATACACACACAAATTTTATTAGCTAGACCAGTAAAGTAATATATAATTCAATACCGTTCAGCCACAAGGTCTACTTGTACTTTAAGATGCCTTTTATGTTCAGTTGGAAACAGGGAAATGCTAAATATAGCAGCCTATATATGTAAAAAATAGACCACAGGTGTTTGAAACATACTGCTGCCACTATATATGTACGTAAATGAAGCTCTAGTAGTTCTGCAACCATGACCTTAGTAAATAACTTAGAATGAAATGAACCCATGCTGTGGCCTCTAAGAGTTTAAATAGCTTTCTGTTTCCTACATCTGAGATTTAAAGTTAGTGGTTGCTATATATTATTGACTCATAATGTTTTATATAATTGGAAAGGTTAATGTCCTCCAGATGTTATTGCTGGAACTAATTGGCTTCTCCAAGCTGCTCAAACACCATTAGATTTCCCTCCTTTTTAAAATTTTTTAGTGCTTCCCTAGAGTGTCCTATGTCAGATGCTCTTGAATTACCATGGGACAGTGGGCGGGGTTTGATGTGTTGGGTCACGTGGGTGTTATTAGACGCTATAGAGCCAGACCTGACCAATCCTACAGCTTGTTAGTGAGTCTGATGGGGTAAAGATGGTCTCCCAGGAGTGAGCGAGCCCTTCTGACTCATCTGGCAATTTGCATCCTCTTCCCATCTTCCTCCGCCTGTCTCTTCCTCTGTTTTTCTCTCTTTTTTCTGTCTGTGAATCCCTTTCTCTCCTAAAACGTCGTTACCAAAATCTCAGATTGTCCTTTAAGAGCACGAATAAGACGGCTTAGTCGCTTGACCTGAGGACAGTACTTCAAATCCCAGCCTTGGGCATGGCCATGTGCCGTTTCCGTGGTAACAGAGTTATGCCAATGGACAGAAAGCCTCCCCTGGGGACACCCTAACATACTGATTACTATGGGATGTCTCACAGTAACAGGATTCGTGCTTGGCACTCACTGTTGGCCCATCAGGAGCTGGGTGGGCTTGTTTATTTGTGAGGGAGCGCCTGCAGCGGTGCATTCTGGGAGAGTCTGATTTTACATTTACATTAACGCCCTCATCACCTGACAAACAATCTCCTGCATCATCTCACACACTCACTCTCTATAGCCTCTCTATTATGTCAGGCTGCTGGTAATAAATACTGTGAAGATGGATATATGCTAACAAATGTCGTGTTTGTGTGTGTGTGTAATATACAGCTGGCTGTGAGCGACCCATACAACACAAACACACACACACACACACACACACACACACACACACACACACACACACACACACACACACACACACACACACACACAAACACCTATAAATGCTTTCAAATTTATTGCCCCTTCTCTGTGTCCACCTGTGCAAAGCAGTCACTGCCTGGAAACAGGTCAACACATCTATCTTCTGGTAGCGTCTGGCCCCATTACCCAGACTACTCAGGGGGAAGCCCTGCTGCGGTTAGAGGGATGACTGATAGGCCCGCTCCGCCTGGCACTCCCTGATGACCTCACCACACGTCCTTTTGTCTGTTTGTCCTCTATCCCAGGGCCGGCGTCTTTGGCTTCACCAGACTGACGGGGGCCAGGGAGCAGATGGAGGCTTGTTCCTCGCTGATTGCCTCCTGTTTCGGGCCATTATTTCAAGCCGCTGACCCAGGTAGCTGGCTTCATGAAGGGATTATGAAGCTCCTGAAGCAGCTCTCGTCACTTCAAATGGCAGCACTCTCATTTTTTTAAAACATTACAGCAGATTTTCTTTTTTTCTTTTTTTTTTCCATTTCAATTCTTTAAGCTTTTACACAGTTAATATATATAACACACACATCACAGGTTTAAAAAAAAAATGAATCAGCGGTTTGTGGGTCTGATGCTGTCCATTTCGATGTTACACACCATGACAAATTGTTACGAAAAAGGTCAAACATAGCTCACGCTGTTCTTCCACACTATCGGTACCTCTTTTTTCATTTCGTACATGATGCTATCAGTTGGCGTAGAGAATATATGCATAAAAAAGGTTTTATACTCTTGTATCTCTAACCTCTGCAGAGCTCTTTATGTACAGATAACACTGTCCAGATCTTTCTACAGACTTTTTCTTCGAGAAAAAAGTCACCACATCCTCTCCTGCATATACCGAATAACTGCTTTAAATTTGGGGCACTTTTAGACTTAAGTAGAAACACAATATAATCTTGGTTCCTCAAGAGCAGTCAAGTGGGACGTCACATGGCATCTTGCGACGCTACGACAGAGAGAATGCTAATGTCCTCATTTTGCAATGAATTATGTATAACAAGGAGTAGTTGATCTGGGTGGGTGTCAAAGAGGAGCTGTAGATCACAATGTCACTCTGACTGGCGTGTTATGCCGACGTTCGTCCCTGCCAACCTCAGGAGCACTCATCACTTTTGTTAGAATCACAGAGCGAAGCGATGAACGCCAACAGCTCTACAGCCGGTCTGCAGCCAGCGAAATTTTCCTGTCCAAATTTATGCCAAAAAGCATCGACGTGGACGCACTATCATAGTCATCACAGGCTGGCAGCTTTCAGCGGAATTGGACCTCAATCCATTTTCCACTTTGCTTTGTCTGGACTGCAAAATATAAAAGATATTTAATCACATCGTCAGTGTAAACTTCATCAGAGAACAGCAATAGCGAGAAAAGAGTTGTCCAACATGTTAGGAACTGGTAATGATTTTGATGTCAATCTCCAGCGGGTCACCATCGATGACACTGATGTCATGCAGTCTCCGAGGTACCTGGGAATCTGTAGATGTGATTAACCTGAGGGGAAGTTGATAATTTAAATTTACAGATATCATTAAGGTCGAGTCCGTATGATGTTTTGGGGGGTTTTTTTCAACTGACTTCTCCTCAGGCTTCCCATCCTCTTGTCCATTAGTGTCACATTGTCCATACATTAAACCTTCCAGAATCCATTTTTGGTATTTAAGATAACCCATGATTTAAAGATATTTCAATGTTTAGCATCCGTATTGATATACTTGAGAATATCTTCCTGTTCTACAGCTTAGGTGTCCTAAGCATACATATTTGTTCTTTTCTGAGTGCAGTATTGGTTTTTAAATTGTTGGTTTTATATAATCCCCAAAGCGCTACAACCATGAAAGCTGTTTTTCTCGGACTCAGAATAGGATACACGGATCAGGTCATGAAGTTGAATGCACGCCACGCTGCATCCTCTAGCCCAAGGCATGTTCACAAAAGGTTGGTAAAATCCTCAGTCAGCTTCTCACAGGACAATCTGAAGCCAGTGAGGGCGGCCCTCTTTTCCTTTTCAGTTTGCATTTATTTATTGCAGTTTTCAATCTAATGAATGACATATATTCCTTAAACATTTCAAAAATGTTAGAATATGTACAGATTTTCTGAAATTGGAAATAGTGTAAAATGTCCTTAGGATAGTCCAGGATTCTAACCAACTTTATGTCTTTAAGGTCATATATGCAGAGGTAGGTATATTTCACTCTGTTGTTATTTGATAGCTTACATTTATCTGACAAAAAACAAAGATAAAATATCACAATGACATCCCATTTCTTAAGTGAGCTCTTGTTCTCAGAGGGATTTGTCACATGCGAGCTTGTTCTTGTGTTGTTTCTTTGGTTTCCTGGAAACAGAGAATCAGGTGGGGAAAGGTTCCAATGAGAAGGGATTTCCTGGTATAGCATTTTATTACCTTTATTATCTCACCAGCACCTTTTTGACATACCTAAATCTTTAAAAACACAACAACCTTATCTTATATTTGGACACGTGAAAACAGAAGCTGGTTGCCTGTTACATCAATACTGGACCAAACTTTAAATTTTAATTCAGATTTTACTAAATCTGATCTGTGCTTTTTGTACCAAACTGACTTCTACTCTCTATTGTTCATTTCTTTGGAAGAAAACAGCAGATTAACTCATATTCCCCATGCTTTTTGAAGACAATTAAATATAATTTAGTTCTCAATGTAACAGACAAATAATCCACTGAGAGATTCAGAGTAAACAAAACTAACCTCAAAAACGCTAATTGGAAGTGGTGCGTTTTGCTTTCAAACTGAGAGGAAGGACACTCTATTGTTGCGACCCCCGTTTGCAGAGATTATCGTAATCCCCTTGTTGACTGTTATCTCTTAATTTGCCTAATTTGATCAAATCAGCGAGCCGACCCCGTGTCGTGTGACTGAGACGTCCACGAGCTTTGCCTTTCTCTAAAACCTCTCCTGATATAATTTGACCTAATTAGGCTTCCGTTTGACCCTATTCAAGTGTGTTATGTCTGAAATGATTGTGTGCTCTTTACACCTCTTGTTGTTGCTGTGGAAACTGATGAACACTTGACAGCTGTGGGACGGGGTTGCCATGACAACACAGCAAACCCGCACCCATGTACTTATGTGTGTCTGTGTATATACGTGTTTTTTTAATTTTTAATTTTAACCACTTCTTGCAGCGTGGCCGGTGCAGGACGTGGTCTCATCAGCCAAGCGTTACGTGAACAGGGAGACGGAACAATCCTGACTCCAAGGCCGACACCCCCCCCCCCCCCGCTCCAGATAAGGATTCCTCCCCAAACAGGAAGAGCTTTAGACCCGTCAGAGACCAAAGAGCCAGATCTGTCACAACAAGTCCTGAGGCTGCTCCATTGCCACTGCTCTCATTGTCAGTCCGGTCCTATCCTGGCTGGGATGACCTCACCGGCCTGGTATTTTCTGTTGTCATTAATGTTTGGGCTTCAACATGTGGAATGTGGATCTACTGGGGGGCTGCAATACAACATACATTTTATTTTTGATTTATGATCATTTTGTTTTGACAGTATGAATTCTTTACAGCTGCTGTTCAGGTTTGTATCTCTATACAGTGAGACCTCTACTTACGAATGTCTCTACTTACGAAATTTTCTACTTACGAAATTTCTCAGCAGGAAAATATTACCTCTACTTACGAAAGAAATTTCGATTTAGGTAATGTAAAAACACAGTATCGGTTGATAGTCGAATCTCCCACAGGTTCCTGAATGCAACATTCTCATAACTGCTCTGCCATTGGCTATTACCTATTACGTATCTTCCTGGCATCCCATTGGCTAAGACGGATGCCACTCCACCTCTGTGAGGAGGGATGTAGGTGCTTATGGAGTGTGTTCAGCATTCGGCACTCCACCCGTGAGGTGTTCAGATAGTTTTGCGCAAAAATATAACTTTTTGAGTACGTATTCACTATGGACCGCAAGAAGGTGACGGAGAAAAGAGGAAAAGAAAAGACGAAGAAAAGAGTTTTTTTGTCCATACAAACAAAGCAAGAGATAATAGAAGAGCATGAGAAAGGGATGCGTTTGGTTGATGTCGCTAAAGAATATGGCCGAAATGCATCTACAATCACCACGTTATTAAAACAAAAGGACGTTTAAGGCATTGCGTGGGTGGTTGGAGAAGTTCAAAAGGAGGACTGGAATTCACTCTGTTGTTGGGCAACGTGAGGCTGGAGCACATGAACCAAAGAGGGAAAAAAACAATGGGAGCACCTGTTAAAAGGTAAATGACTGTCATTATTATTCTTTATTCTATTCATTGTTTTTTACTTTATGCACAACTCTCATTTACTGTGTAATAATTTAATCATAACATTTATTTGTTACATGTTTTGATGCATTTTTATGCTATATAATACATTTATGTCTGAATTTTTGGGGGCTTGGAACGGATTAGGGCATTTGCATGGAAAAAGCGTCTCTACTTACGTAATTTAATTTCGTAAGTAGAGGTACCACTGTATTTTTTTTTCTATCTGGTGTAATTTTTTTTTTAATGTCTGCATACGTCATCCCTGCAGATCGCAATCTAATGTAATCTAATCTAATTCATCGGTGAACATAAAGCACAAAACAGCACTCCGGTCGATATCTTACAGAAGGAGATGCTCAGTGCGTGTAGAATTGCGGTGCTGACAGGCACGTCACCACCTCGTCAACGTTAGTATTGTCCTTGTCACTCAACGTCAACACTTAGCCGCCCGGTGACGCCAGACGTGTGTGTGTGTGTGTGTGTGCATGAATTCATTCATATTCTCAGGACCTTCCACTTGTTATTTACTGTCAGTGAACTCACGATGGAGTTCTGTTTATATTTGTCTCCATGGATGCTGTGTGTGCTGAGAGAAGCAGCTGTATAAATAAGTGAATAATAGGATACTTGTGATTTTTATTCTAATACGAATTTCATTATAAACATGCTGAAGGAAATCATCGTCCTCCTATTTCTCAGTTCATCACATAAAAGATTGCATATGATCCGTTATGTCATCTGTTGTTTCTTCCTCAATCCCACAGAAAAATAAAAAAAGAACTAGGGGTCAGCTGAAATATACAATGAGGCGTTGTCTGATGTGGTGTCACGATATTCTGCCACTGATTGAAGAGGTTTCATCAGTTGTAAATGATTGGTTTGGAATTTTCAACATTTCATCTCACACCTTGACATCCATGACATTGAAGCTGAATGATTTGCAGGGTTTTCAGCAGCTTCGCATCAGGGGACACTTCAAGAAGTCGGCGCTGGTGATTTGACTCTTACTCATCTTAACTCTCAAAACAGTAGAGAGTGTGTCGATCAGGAGGTGTTTCAATTCTGTGTTGCTGAGCAGTGAGTGAATCTTACATTATTTAAAATCTGGATCTCTCCGCCTTTAGTTCTTTGATATTAAATTGCAATTCAGCCCCTGAAATAATTTGCAATATAATGGCCCCGGTGATTTGAATATGAATTACGAATGTGGGAAATATGCCCAGTAAAAAAACAAACAAAAAAAACCACACATACACACATTCAGGCACACATGGTAAGAACTAGCTTGTGTTCATTGTCTTTAAAAATGTGTTGATTCAAGATGTGAAATCTTGTTATGTGTGAAATAATTTTTTTTAAACTGATTCACACTCCTCCGTCATGCACATTGACCAGGTGTGCAGGTTGTTCCCCTCATGGTCATTAGTAACCACTGAGACGGAGAACGATCAACGTAGCACTTCTTTATGTTCATCAATCCACTGAGTATTCTCCTCAGCTCAGGCCAAACATGTCTCTGCATGAAGTGTCAAAATCCTTTAGCCAGCGCTGTCGGTGTGCTGAAATGTTCTGTCAGCTTCAGTTCATACACGGTAACCTTAATTCCCCTGGTTTGCCCTGTTTGCATCAACAGAGGCTATAAAGACTGATGAGGTTTTCTTCATGCTATCATGTCTGCATGTGGATCCAGATCTCCACTCCCTGCTGCTTGGTGAGAGCATCCTGAATGATGCGAGCATTTTATTTCTAGGTTTAATTATGCTGGAGCTCAGTCTTCTCCATTTGCCGCTATGGGGGTGGATGCGTAGGGGGTTGGGGGGTGAAGTGAAGGCTGGATGGACTCTGCCAGCTTTAAGGGGAAAGGGTGCGATTGGCAAAAAGAAAAAACTGGATGAGTACCTCGGATGATATGCAGCTGACTGCGTAAGCCGGTTGCCCCTGGCGCTGTCAGCATCTCATTAACGCACACAGCAGAGGGACTCACTGCCAGAGTCGAAATACACTTCCAGCAAACGGACTTGGCTAACACAATTACTGTCATATCCAGACAAAATACAGCATTTAATCCCAAGAAGCTTGGAGAAGTAACCACAATGAAGTCCCACCTCATCTGTGTAGTTCCCTCTAGTTTCCTCCCTTCTCTACCATTGCTGTAAAATGAACATTGCACTGCTCGCACAGATCGCAATTATTGTTTGCTCTTTTACACACTGCTACTACACAAAGCTGTTAGAGTTAATCAGTGATAACAACATGGAGAAAGAAGGTATTCACTTAGGTCCACATTCACGGCCAGGCAGGGAGAAAGATGGAGGTGAAAGCGAGATGACGTGGATTTGTTTGCATTTGACTCCTTGCCTGAACAATCTGACATCTCCCTTCCTGATTGCACAAACGGGTCCAGATCAGTGGCAGACGGAAAGAAATAAGGACGAGCGTGCACGTTACTATCTCCACACCCATTGACGCAGGAGTCCGTGCATCCTGCAGGACAAATGGTCAGATAGCATTGTGTCTCTCCCTGGAGTGGCGTGAGCGGCCTTCGTGCCATCTCCCGTCACTTGAATGGCTCGCTGAGCCCTGCCGGTCGCCCTGGCTCTACACACAAAGCCGGCCCTTATTAGCGGGCCACGCAGGGTTCTGGTGCTGGAATTTTAACAAGCTCACAGAGCAGCTCAACCTTACGCTGATGCGCCCTCCAACAGGCACTAAACCTCCGGCTCCAGCGGCCCTGACCCAGAGGCCATTCAACCAGGTCTTGTATCGACATCTTGTGAGGTTTGATCGGGAGCTAACGTCCGAAGATGCCAGTCGTGACATGACCACGATGACTAAAGTCATTTAGTGGACTTAATATGATCTTACAACTTGAGCATTTTCACAGAGGAGATAATAGGATTTTCCGTTTTGGCTTGCCGAGTTCATTGATCGATTCCTTCCCTTTTCCATTGAGATTAAGGTGTGTACCGGTGTGTCTTAGAGAAGTTCATCCTGACAGCATGAAAAGTAGAGATGCGCATCAGGTTCATCTTTGAGACACTGCAGGGTCTTTTAGCAAACCTAGAATTATAAAGTAAGGTACTGTGGTTTGTATTCCGGCCATCAGGTGTTCCTCTTTAACCGTAGAAACCAAGAGAAATACAAAAAACACAGCTTTGTTTTTGCTGAGACTTTACTAGAGAATAGTCAATGAGGGCCCCTCCCTCTCAAATTCTCCGTTCCTCTTTCTCCTTCCTGTTGGCCTCTACTTCACTAGTGCTTTTGCTCAATGAATTCCATCTGGAAGCCCCTCCCGACCTCAACCCTACCCTCTCAAAGTAAATGTTTACAGCAGGGTGAATAGCATGCTGCTGTCTTTGCAGACAACAAGAGTATCTCCTGTTTCCCTCTGACTGAGAGGTGACGTCTCAAAGGCCAATAATTCGAAAGGCTCATTTCTCAGGGGGGGGGGGAGTTCAACCTCTGAAGAATCTTGTGTGTTAAACGCTGAGATCAGACAGAAAAGAAGTTGACTTCATCATCTCTCGGCTGATTTACTTCAACAAGCACGTGGGTCAAATTCCGGACAGCATTTGAATCTTTTAAAGACACAAACAGTGTTGTCACTTTAGTGCTTCAGCATCCATTACACTGATATTTACCAGTGTAAATATGCTGCTTTTTGTTCTTTTTGTCTTTCACCCCTGTGATCCTTTTTTATAACAATTTGCATCCATTTTTTTCTTCTCCGTCTTCGTGTTTTATTCTCACACTGGATCCCTCCTCCCAGTTTTCATATTCACAGTTATAAAAGCTTTCCGATACTTTCATCCCCTCCCATCTCTGTCTCCGCTCCCCAAACTTAATTATCACCTCAGCATCCGCTGCAGTCTTTCCACTTCCTCCACTTGGTAATTGCTTCTCTAACCAACCCCTACAGTACCTCTTTTATCAACAAAAGCAACATGGCTAAGTGTAAAATGCTCTTGCGGCATTAACGGTTGCAGAGGGGTCTTCAATCAAGCCAATAACCTATGATGAGTTACGCAGCTGTCTGGCATTTCTCTCTGATCTTATAGTAATAAGAGTTTAAGATGAAAAATGAGAATGTGTCATGGGCGGTTTGGGATACGGCTCAGCTCTTATTTGCGGTGACAAATCTCCAGGTGTGAACGTTGCACAAACTGAGCATTTATTAGACACTGCTGATGCTAACCATATTGCAACAACCTGCTCTGTTATGCTGCTTCTTGTCTTAAAGGAGTTTCCCTTCGACGTACAGTTGCTCATTATCTTTTAATTACTTTCCTTACCTGTCCCTGATAATTACAACACTAGACTCCAAGAGGTGTTTTCATTGTTTTGTGAGCCAAAAGGGAATTTAAGGGGAGCTGGGATGTTGTAAACAATTAGTGGTCCTAAAACTGCAGTAATTACGATACATAAATGAAGTCGTTTTCCATTTTCTGTGTTCACATCACAAGTACAGGGTCCAAACTTGTGTTGTTCTCGTCTCATTTGCTATCTGGTTTGCCAGAGGGGATGTGGGATGGTGAGGAAGTAGAGGTGGGGTGTGGACCTGAAAAGTTTGATCTTAAGACACAGTAATTTACTCTAAAAGCTTTCATCCCAAACCTTAGTGATAACATCGCTTCTTAGGTTTCAGACTAGAATGGCTGTCGGGATTCTAGTGTTAAATATTGTATGATTATCCTCGTGAAAATAATTAGCTCTCAACTCACTAAGTTCTCTTGACTGGGTGACAAATATTTATGCTCGTGGAAACCGGTGGACTTTATGGCAAGTGTTGTGTCACTCGCGAGGCTGGATAGAATACAACTCCTGTCAGTGAACTACTGTCATGTCTCCCTCAGGCGTCTCCTTCTAACCACATGCACCAACACGCTCGCCGCTGTACAATATCAGCAGCACGAGCAGCTGTTTGATTGGCAAGCTGGGCTGTTTTGAGGCCACTGGCACTTCACATACCTGAGGATGAAAGTGTATATTGTCCGAACACAACCGTCTGCAGTTTCATGTTCAAGAGTCGATGAATGAAAAAGATTTCATTCAACCCAGACCTTTCTTTTCCATGCACACAGATAACTTAACACACAGGTTGACAATATGTAGCTATTCAAAAACAGTTTTGGAATAAAACATTTCCATGCGTGTAACATGATAACCCACTTTAGCATTCTTGTCCCTCATTCTTGTCTGATCGAAGAAACTGCATTGTTATTAACTTTTTCACTTGATCTGATTCATCCAAAGTTAGCTTCTGTTGGCAGAGCAATTGTTATTTGTCTGATTTCATCTGTATTTTTTATTATATTTTTTGTTGACTAATCGTAATGTGGTTGTGTGAAATCAATGCAGCTTACATATGCATGCCTTACCGCGGCCGTTCTTCCTGTCCTGATTGTGTCGAAGTGGATTGCCCTCGTTCAGCTCGCATTATAGAGCTGTCTTGGCAGAGCTCTTTGTGGCTTGTGAAGAAAGCCAGGTTAATGAAGCAGTGTAACCTTTCTCTATTTAACCCTGACGCACAATCTATATTAACCCTAATGGCCAATCTATATTGTAACGACTGAACCTTTCAGCCCTAGTCTGGTCCATTTTTTTGTCCATCTCAACTTTTAAAGAAACCAAAGAATAATGGTATCATGGGGACTCGAAGTCCTGGACACTGTATGCAATCCAGAAATAGCCCAACCCACCCAGGCTGTTTGTCTCCTTACCATTACAAAAAAGATCCATCAAAAACTCTAACAGACTAAATAACAGACCGCCCAACAGCTTCTTCCCCAGAGCTGCACCCTCCTCCACAACACATGCACATCTGCAGCTGCTGAGGACTGATCTAAAACAATATGCACATCTATATTGTGCACTAATTGCATTGTAAACCTATTGTTACCAGTCTATTATCTTGTTCTCATCATGTGCTAATAGTTTTTTAATGCAATCTTCTCCTCTGCTTTGTCCAGTGCAGTTAGTCTGAGAGGTAACTAAAAATAATGTAAATGAAGACTAAAAATGAAGTATAAATGAAGTAGAATTGAAATCTGCTCATTTTCAATTAAGGATTCTTGGGAATGAACATTTCCAGTGTGAAGAGAAAGGAAGAAAAAAAAAGATTTGTGTCATGAAACCGGTTTTGAATCTCATGGTTCACCACAGTAACCCAAAAAAAATTTAATCTGGACCCTGTAAAACTAATCTGCAGGACGCCGCTCCGTGAAAGTGTTTTTAATGGTCCATTTGAGGCGCAACAGCTACTCGTACAGAGCAACACAGTGACTAATAGGAGTCCTCCTTTGTGTCCTTTTCTAATTGAGGCTTTCTTGCCCTCTGTTAATTACTAGAGTTTGGTGACGGTGGTCCTGCTGACTCCAGACCTTACAGGGATATCTGCTATCATCAATCTTACACTCCTCTAAACTACTCATTATGTGATGCATTTTATTTGTTGCCAAGCGCAACGTGTGGAAGATGTGTTACCTCAGCCAGTGCCACGCAAACCAAGGAGGTTGTTGTTGCCATAAATCAAAAAGGGATCAAAAGCTGCAGCGCTGGCATTGGCCCATTAGACTTCGTTGAAAAGTGCTGGACTGAAGGTTGTAAACAGGAAGTGCTGAGGCGAGGATACCGCAAGTACAGGTCAGAATTTTGTGTGAAGGCTGATGATGGAGGGAATAATGGACGGGCTTTACTTAGCAGCCTGAAGCAGAGGCAGTACCTATTCTCTGCTGCTGTATCTATTATTGCAAACATCACAGTAATTTTACATTCTTTGATTCTCTCTAGAGTAAAAGAACCAAAAATATGGAATTGAATTTCTGCACCAAAACAAGCACGCCCTGTGTGGCATCAACCCGCCATGCATTGTGTTTCAAACTCCAGCCAACCTCCTCTTTACCAGCAGGGGCCCTAATCACTCCACTCTGTGCCTCTCTTTGTCCACATTCCTTCTCCCCCCCCTCACTCTTTGCCTTCTGTGCTTTTGGTTGTTGTGTGTTTCCGGTTTTGTTCAGTTCTGTTCCCCCACATCTGGCATGATTCACAGTGATGATGTCATTCTTTGACATTCATCTTTCCCAGAGATACGTGGCTCTGGGGTGGAGGTGCTAGGAACATTTTTGGCCAGAAATGTGAGGTTGCTTCAATTAGGTTGCGCAGCACATTATGATTAAGCTGTTTATTCAGCTGGACGTCAGTGGAACCAGGTCATTGAGTGGAAACTGGGTTGGGTTATCTTATCTGATGTCCTGTATTGAATACTGAAATGTAGATGTAGCTGCGATAGTCTCAGGAAGAGTTTCTCAGGTTTGATTTGAAATTTTTTTCTTAATATCATATATTATTAATATCAGGCTTCGAATTGGTTATGGATTTAGTTGATTTAATTTAAAAGGTGCCAGATAGAAGCGCACATATGAAATTAAAAATCTTCATAAATCATTTCCCTGCAGCATGTTCTCAACATGAGAACCCCCAGGGCTCTGTGCATTAATCAGTACACAGATGATTCTCACAGCTTGATTACATAATATGTGCATGTATGAGCAATTTTGTATAGTTTGCATTAATTACATGCAGCACATTGTGTTTCCAGTTCTTTGTTGCTATTAACTTCATTCAGTCTAACATTTGCCTTGTATGCACGTGTGCAATCAATCTTTAATAGCTCTCCGGTTGTCGAGCTAACGCATGTCATGTTGGCCCCTCTCTAGCTACCTGCTTAAAAGGCTAAGCACAGATGGAGGACAGCACACTGTCATACTATATATGCATGCTTCACAGAAGGCCAAATAAATCAGACATGCACACTTACAGTACTCATCTATGCATTAATGATTAATTATCGGTACCATAGTGGACTATTTATCACAGCGAAGGTGGTTGAGTCGTTAGTAGGATAAATATTTCTTGTCCTTGCAAAGCTCCTAAGGTAAAAGGGAGGCTTGTCTGGTTTAAGAACTTTTTTTTTTTATTACCAATGCTTAAAGCCAAAGTTGACCGAACTGCTAAAAACAGAAATGAATGATTCATAAATGAAATCATAACATCTGTTCTTAATTTTGTCAGGATACAACGCAGGGACCTCAAATTGGATTAAATTTGTTGCACCAAAAAATGTTGTTTTAAAAATAATTCAAATTCTTTTTTTTCATCTGCAGCAAAAGTTGTTCGACTTGACCTGGATTCCACAGGAACCGCGGGACTCAGTTGAAGATTTATTTGTTCATTTGCAAAGAAATATTTTCATGAAGAGTTCTTTTAAAGTCTAGGAGTCTTTTAAAACCAAATCAGCTCGAATTCTTTAACACAAAAATGAGAATTAAAAAAAAAAAAATCCACCTTCAATCCCTCGGATGACCTTCTTCTTCGTCATATTCTCAGTGCCTTTTCTAGTGTGCAGCTCTTTAACATCTTTAAGATCTTTTCATCACCACCATGTCTTCATAACCATTATTTGCATACTTTTCTTCTCGTCGGTGGACCCTCCCTCCCTTCCCAAAGATTGTGTTCTGGTCTGTTTTATTATGTCCACATCTCCTGCCACAACCTTATCTGCACCATCACTTGACACTTATTTGACCAGAGTTGTTTTCCTGTTTTCTATCTTGCTCTTCTGCTGCAGTGCAGTGAAGTAATTTCCTCAGTCCTGAAAAAAACCAACAACGCAGCATTTAGATTGCACAGGTTTTATTCGGTGCGCTCTCCAAATGCCATTCGACTGGTCCGCAATGATCACCATATCTGCAGATTAAGATGCTGCATTGCAGGGTTTCCTCTGAGGAACGCCTATTAAACAGAAAGTTAAATAGGTCTTAAATTATTGTTTCTGCTGCTTGTTTTCTGTTCTCCAGCAGAGCTCAGTGGAATAAAGATGTTTTAAATAAGCTTACGGAACTTTAATTTATAGTGGATTAAGCTCTAATGCCCAAAGGGAGAACGGTAGCCTAGGTTTAAGATGAAATCTTATTAGTTTTAGAAGCTACAATGAATGAAGTTCCTTCTTTTCTTTATGCTTTCCCTTCCTGTAAAAGAGAAAATCCACTCGTCAGCCTGGTAACATCTTTGGAAGAATCACAACAGAGAGATAAATGAATAATTAAGCTAACGGCTTAAAATGTCACACAATAACTCAACAAACAGCTCAAGGTACAGATGAGACGGAATTTAAAATGACTATTTTATCAATAGAGTCTGGTGGCTTTAACAAGAGCAGCTTAATGGTTGTGTCCTTTAAAGGAAGAAGGATTTTACTTTGAAAAAAAAAAAAAAAAGCTATGCTGCCAGTAACCCACTGGAGCAGTTCCAAAGATTTTTGTCCCTGTTCATTATTCAGCAGGCCAAATTTGTAATAAATAAATAAGTTTAAAAAATACTGCAATTACAGTTTGAAGTAATTGGGTTCTACCAATAATAAGATAATAGTTCGGTTTATCATTTTGACTTTTATTTTTGATTTGCTGCTTTTCCTTCTCATTTATAATAGGTGATATAAAGTATTTTTTCCACATCATTTGACATTTTTTGGACTAAATAATGAATAGATTATAGATGAAAAATAATTGGCGCATTAATCCATAATGGAACAACCCTTTAATTGCACACTTTAATGATCCTCATCAGATCTGTTATCACAGCTACCATAAAATGTCATGTGCTATCGTATCCCGTCGCCTTCCATTGAATACATGCTGCTTTTGAAGAGGATGGATGGAGGGGAGTTAATGGATTCCTGGCAAGAACTGTCCTTCCCGGAGAGCTAGCATGACCATAGCGTATGCCTGAGGAGGAGACACTCCTGCGCCTGCACTTCAAGGAGCTGCTCTTTCTCAGCCCAGTACCCAGATGGCCAGTAATCATTATAACAATCCATTTTCCACCAAAGGGTCAAAGGCTCCACACAGAGTCAGCTGAAGCAGAATCATCTGCCAGTGCTCTTATGTTCTGAGTCGGGGGTTGCCAGTGACACAACATTTGATAACTGTTTAGCTTTCCTCCTTTATTGCGCTTCCTTCACAAAATACGCTCAAAATACGAGAAATCTGACTGAATCAAAGATGACCCAGATGTACAAGCAGGGAAAAAAATGTGTCCATAAAAATGAAATAACCCTTTTATTCAATGCTGTTAAATGCTCTCTGGTTTTGCGCAGTAGATTTTAATCGTCCTCGCTTGCAGCCATTGCCGCTGACAATGGAGATGGGCTTTATTGGAAATGAGGCTGAGATGGAAGTGTTTAATTACCTCTTTTCAAGGAGCTCAGAGGCCTTTGATAAAGAGAAATGGCTGCTTTTTGGGGGCAGGATATTGCTTCTGAAAATCCATATGGTACATAAGAATTAGTATTGACTGCAGGGTGCAAGAGGGCTCTGTTTCAGCAATAGTCCCTGACAGACAAGTTGTCTTCTCTGAGATCCAGGTCTCTTTATTATTCCAGTTATCGTATATTGAGTTGTTATTGAAGAGTTAAAATCCCTGTGATGGTTCAACAGGGGCTGCTTTTCTTTCTAGGTGATTTTTATGCAGCGAAAAAAAAGTTTTTAACGCAAAGAACTTTTCTTGTCTCATCTTGTTTGTAGCTGTGACCTGAATGTCACTGATTCAGAGCAACTGTCCCCAGACTGTCCTCGAGCTCATGGGAGGTTCACAGGTCAGGAAACTGCAGGATTTTCTAAAAGTTTTAACAAAAAATGCTAGTTATATCCCCGATAACTGGGCTCATATCCTCTTCCTATCTGCTGCCCAGGACACTTAGCATTCAGTCCCATCCAGCGCAAAACATCAAAGTGTGTGTGGAGGGCAGAGACAGCTGGGAGAACCGGATTGGCTTCAGCCTCGGCGTGGTACTGCGCTCCTGCCTCTGCATCCTGAACAGAAGATATTCAGAGAACATTTTTATGCATGTGTGTGCGGATCCAAAGATTAATGAACTTGTCAATATTTTGCCTCATCCTTGACTGCAATAACTAAATAATTTATTTTAAGCAGCTTTACTACAACTGGAAAACCTCTGTCAGACAGTTTTTCCATGAAACCATGTTGACTCAAAAGACACTTCAATTTTTGCACGTGTCTCATAAGAATTCTCCTTAATCTACACACAGTATAAACACTCCTTCATCTGTCTGTCAAGATTCCGCCATGTCTACGTCTTATGATTCCTTCTGATCCTTAGATGCACAGATACCTCACACATCCCAGAGTATCATCATGTTTGCTGTGTTTTTTTTTTTTTTTAAAGATCATAGTGACATTATTTATTGCGATTTATCTTCTTCTGCAGCACCATACTACATTTTTCCCGGCCTCACAATATATGGTTGATAAATGGCTGCTGTGTTGATAAATGTGTGGAGATGTTATTGCAGCAAGAATCTGGAAAATGAAAGCTTTTAGTCCAATTTATCCTTCAACAACTCTGAGATTATTCCTTTCTTTTTAGTGCCTGCAGCCGATGCCATTAATGAGGAGGCTTAGAGACAGTGTCCCCTGTCAATGAAATGTGATTTAGTGTGTGTATGTATGTGTGTGTGTGTGTGTGTGTGTGTGTGTGTGTGTGTGTGTGTGTGTGTGTGTGTGTGTGTGTGTGTGTGTGTTGAAAGCCAAATAGGTAAACATAAAAACAATCAAAATCCTTAAGTTGTATAATAATTTGCTGGTGACAGAAGCTGTTCTGATGTTGTCAGACTCTATTTAAAACAGTTCACCCTCAGTTTGATCTATTTTTGTAGCTGTATTTTGGTAGAAAGTAAATAAAGCTCACTTTAGTGCCTGAGACATACGACTGTGGGCGACTCTGGGTGGCTGATGATGCGGTAGAAAGGAGTGTTTGATGCGCCGTGATCTAGGGTGGTGCAGCAGCAGCATGTTTCACTGCCTGCCTGACCCACTTTACCTCTCCTTACATAAGAAGGTTCCTTTGTAAAAAGCCATTGTCTTGCTTTTCTTTAAAATTCTCCCACCGTCACCTCTTCCATCTGTTTCTCATGGATTTACTTTGGGAATATTTTGAACTATTATGTCACCACTTTACTGTACCCTGAGGTCTTTTTATTGGGAGAAGGGAGGCTGCCTGGACAGTGATGGTCTGGGTGTAATCTGTTGCCCACAGGCACAGTTATTGAATGGACGCCCCTCTCTGGTTTTCGGTGGACGGTTGTGCACTGCTGTGATGAATGCCTTTAATCCGACCGTTGTCTCATATGTGTCGTCAGTAAATTTGAGAGAGGCTGTGGTGTTTATCCTGCCTGCAAGAGAGGCGTCCAAAGAAATAACGCCTCCATCCACAATCACCACAACCCGGCTTCACCATCTGGGTTGTGGGTACGGCTGCCGTTCTCCTCCAGCCATCTCCATCTCTCAAACACACACAGACGCAGCTTAATTAGACTCTCATTAAATATTTAGCTCACGTAATATGCAGCAGCTCTTTGTAACGCATTTCTGAATTCTACCTCTCTTTCCCCCCCCACCCCTGCTAATCCACCTTCCACCAGCACTTAGCTCTGCTAGTGTCTTGAACAGCTGGTGCTCAGGGGAAAGAGGGTCTACAGGTCCCTGGAAACACGTTACGGATCGCCTAGCATTGAAGTACAGCTCGCTTTGCTGTGAACCTGTGTGTACAAAGAATCCCACAATGGCTATAGGGAGGACACAGGAAGATATGGTTCTGGTTTTGTGTTCTGTTACTCATATAAAGTGTCATAGCGCTATCTATGAATATGAGCCCAGTAGAAGGATACAAGGCATTAATTACATACTTATATTATGAAAGAGCAATCTATGGCCTAGATCACAGTGGTTTAATTGACTCCCACGGTCCTTTGAGGCAATGCTTTTGAATCTCCATGGGTTGCCAGTGTGTGTGTGTGTGTGTGTGTGTGTGTGTGTGTGTGTGTGTGTGTGTGTGTGTGTGTGTGTGTGTGTGTGTGTGTATTCCTCCTAACCTACCAAATGCTATTAAAATCTGTCGAGTAGTTTATACACATTCCCGCAAAAAAAAAAGACAAACGGACACTGATTTAAACGTATACTCCTCAGCATTGGGAGAAATCAATATTTCCAAAATGTCCCATCCCATTCTGAATATTAGAAGGTGTTTTTACCCGAGCTACACAAGCACAATACGGCAAAACAATCTGTGATGTGATGTGATGTGATGTGATGTTCAACCTGGAGCAGTTCTTTTGTTAATAAATTAGAGATCGGCTCCGGTCTCTCAATCTGCCAAGTCGCTTCATGGTAATGCTGACGTTCATGAAACAGACAAAGAACCAATATCTCTGTAAATTTCCCCGGGGTGGTAGATTTGCGTCCACAAACTTGGGTCCGTTGTTCTGCATCAGCTCAGCAGCTGACAGAGTTTTTGCATTGTTGTTCATGTATCATATCTTCACCAGGACCAAACTGATTAAGAATTGAACATCCAAATACCGGTGAAACCTGCTTCTTGTAGATACAGCTGGAAAGACGAGCCACTAAAAGTAGCTTTGCAGCTTGTTGAAACAGTAATCTGTTTACTGCACTGTATTTGCGTCTCTGGGTTCTGGAAGGAGGTTTTCCCACTTGTCTGAATGTGGTTTGATCTCTGGCCCCTGCAGTCTAGATGTAGGAAGTATCCTTGGGCAAGATACTAAACCTCACAAAGCTCCCAACGGCAGCTCTATTGCTTTGTTTGTGTGAAGTTTTTGCTCTTTGCCAATTCGGCCTGCCTCATATGAATGGCTAAATCGGGCCCTCCGTGAGGTTTTAGATGTCGTGACTGTAAAGATGATGCAAAGATTTTTGCACAAACTTGGGGTATTTTTTAAATCACTGCAACATGTCTGGAAATTTTAACAATCTTCATAGTTTCCGCCAACCGTTGGTTAAAAATAATATCCCATATCTCGAGTCAGCAATTTTCCGGAAAGACTGGTGAATGCTGGCTTGTGTTCAGATTAGATTATTGGGCTCAGAGTGGTCAAACATGCTTGTCTTTGTTCCCTGTCTATAATGACATGATAACCATTTTTGTTTTTCTCGAGCACTTTTGAAGACATCTTTTATTAGTTTTTCTCAATTTAATAAGATAATCTGCTTTTTCATGACTCTATTTGTAGTTTGGATAGACGTGACTGGTAATCACATCTAATTTTAAGTAATTATGATGATATTTGTAAAAAATCCTACTTAACTGCGTCAATAAAACATTTCCCATTCATTTGTTGCACGTGTTATCAGACTAGACGTGTCCTTCACAGCTCTTCACTTCTTCCTGTCACATGTCCTTTTCACGTGTGAATGAGTGTGCATACAGATCATGTGTGCTGGTGGAGGTCTGTACTGAATAATACACCTACCTTTGACGGGTATACTTCAATCCCCAAGACACTGCCATCTTTGTGTGTAGTCATTCAGTCTCTGGCGCCTATTACCGTTTACTGTGTCGGGCCTTCAGGGCTGTCATGTTTCAGAGAATAACTGTGTTTTCACTTACCACCACCACCACCCCCCCAGCACCACCACCACCTCCTTCCTCAGCTCCCTTCACATGCCTGATTGCACAAAGCGATGGAACGAGCACCAACGTAGAAAAAACTTCATTTTTTGTGAATAATACATTACATTTTTACACCTGGAGCAACTTTAACTGACATTCCATCTCTGAAGTGGTTGTGTGGAGGGGTCTTTGAAAGTTTTCCATTGTATGAAATTACTGTGGTAACGTTTGGGAAGGGGGTTCTTTTTCTTTTTTTCCCCCTAGAGCTACCTCAAAAGACCTCCAACTGCAGATGAAGAGGCCATTTTGCAAAATTTGTTGAAGAAAGCTGGAATCACAGATAACAGGTGCTTCCCATTGCATTATAATGTGGAAATGGTAACGATTGCCGCTCTGCTTTCATATAGAATATAGAGTTTATGATTTAATTTTAATGCAGAAACCGAGACTGAAGTGGATGAGAAGTCTTTTTTCCTCAGTTTACTGTTATGTTTTTTTTTACCACATCCAGCTTAAACTAATCAAAAACAATCCAAGAAGAGAAAGTTCCCGACCGTAAAGCAAGAACGAGGATTAAAGAACGAAAAAAAAAGTTGAAGTTTATAACCCAGGCTCAAAGGAAAACCATGCATAGAATGTCTTTGTTTGTTCCGCCCTCCTGAGTCCTGAGACTCTCACAGCCGCAAACGCATTTAAACAAACACACTCAGAAATTCATAACATACAGGGGTGAGCCTGGAGAGGTGATCTGTCTGTCAGACAGTAAAACAGATGACGAGGCAGTGAAAAAAAGAAGAAAAAACAGCCTCGGTTTCGGTCGGCTCATTTGCAGCCTTCAGAACATGAGACAAAATGTGCTTTTAAAGCCTCGGCTGCCCGACTCTCCTTTTCTCTACAATTCTTTCCTGTCCTTCTCCATTTCAGTCTCAATTTCAAGGTGCATTATTGCCCACACTTGAGAGTTTCATTGTGCTGTTGTAAAATCAAGTGATTATTTACAGCTGCAACTGTGCAGAGCAATAAAGATACTACTTTCCTGCATTTGTGTGATTGATGGTATAGTTGTGATATCTACATTGGTAACTAACAACGAAACTGGAAAATCTTCCTTTTCTCTTAATCTCTTTTTCCCCTCCACATTGTCATGTTTGTTGCACAAGTGAAACCTCCAGGGTCGTTTTCTTCCCAATGAAGAGTTGTGCCCGGAGGAAAGTGGATATGTGCCAGCATTTGTCCTGCCATCAGTTTCGCACCGTGATGAAGAATAGCCCAGGGACTGTTCCTGTGTTCGGAGCCATTCTTACTTTCTCTTAGTTGTGGGACTCTTACCAAGTGGCATCACAAGCACACAGTTTCTCCATCATTGTCTGTCTCCTTGGCCTTGATGAGGGCTGGGGGTGACAGGAAGTCCCTGGTGAGACCTGAGATCTAGTAACTGAGCGGTCTGTGGTCTTTAGGCTTTGAGCATTGACCAATCCTGTCCTCTCTGAGCCCTATTTTAACAGCTATATTTGTTCTGTGTAATTAATAGGGCAGATAATGTGTTCTATTTAGATTTTAGCGTCACAATGGTGTAAAAAGGAAATTTCTTTAAAAGTGCCAGACTGAAGGAAATTAATTCTCGTTCAGATATTCATGGCTTCCAGTGGATGGATCATGCTGACATCGCTGAATTGCTGACTTTACTCCAGCATCCCCAATAGATTACAAATTGTGTTTCACAGTGAAATGTATTCACAGCTAACTTTCTGATTATTTTGATATTGCTAAATTTTTAACAGTCATAAAGACCCCTGGCAATTCTTTACACCATATGGCACAAAATATGAAGAATATATACAGTATTTACCTTATACGTTGTATTTGTATCTATCCAATTTGAGTTTTTTCCAGTAGTAGCTTGCAGAGGAAATGTCTGTCCACATAGAGGACTATCTCTTGTTGCACAAATTGACAAAAAATGCATTTTTAAAACTCAGCAGTGAAGTTTCTCTCCAGACATTCAAATCTGTTTACTCCAAAACTCCGAGTTGTGAGCCGGGATGTGAGCTGTCATAATAATACGGCGCTATCACTGGTGCATGTCTGCACAGAGCCCACGTTTACACCCTCTGATGATGAAATTTACCATAATGTTCTGGTGGACATCAAAAGGTATATTTTGGCTTCAGTCACTTTAATTTGCATACTCCGGGGCCAGCGAGGGATCTAACGGCAGGACGAGATGAGGAAAGAGCTCACATGAAAGTGTACAAGTTTGGATCGACTCATTTCAAACTATGTGTTGCTGGTGACAACGCAATTAGTGTAACACAGACACGCAGACACTGCGTGTGTGTGTGTGTGTGTGTGTGTGTGTGTGTGCGTGTGTGTGTGCTCTCATATAAAACTTGGATTCTAAGGAGCAACAGCTGCAGCCAGGCTAATTGCTGGCCTGTTTGTTTTGCGTGGACAGATGGACGAGTGGAAAAACGTGTCTCTGATGTCATTCGCTCTCCCTCATGCCCCACTGACCTCATATTAGTCTCCATCTTTCTCTCTCACCCACAGTAACACACTCTTTTTTGACAGCTATCATTCTGCAGAGTCGTGATAAAGTTTTGTCAGTTGTAGGGATTGGTGCAAAACAAAAATACATCACACTTATGCTAACACACACACACACATGCCTACACCCATCCACCATCTTCATGTAAGGCGCAGCGGGCTGAAGGAGAGAGGAAAGTTACTCATGTATCCTCACAGGAAAATACAAACCCATGGCAGGAACGTGTCAACCCGATTAGACAGAAGATACTTCAAGGGACTCTTAAGATGAATAGTTTGGTCCCTTTGGTGGTAAAGAATGGAGGCAATCAGGGTAAGATAAAAAGAAAAACCTTCCTTTTCTTAGTCTTTATTCTTCTGAATCAAAGTGATCACTCTCCAATAAGAGAAAATGGGTAAGTGAGGATTAGAAAACCAACTTGGACAGGCAACAAAGGCTTTCCGTCTCGCTTTAAAATGTATTCTTAAATCTGCCATCCAAAGCAATCTTTGTTGTACCCCAGTTTCCTGAATATGGAAACTTGTGAAGTCGTCCATCTTTTCTTTTGTCTCAGAATAGATCAGTGTGCTTAGATGACTGTCTCTGAATTGTCAAGCAAAATGCATCTGTTATATCTACAAAACATTCATTATTAATGCAGCCTGATGATCGGTGATGGATTGAAGCTACGATATTTTTCCAAGAATACTTTGCCATCACTGTTAATCAAAACTTCTACCCGTTATTTCTCTTGTCTTGTTCAAGACTTTTATTTTTCCTCAGCTCAAACTTGGGCAACCCCTCCCTATTTAGCATTCTGACAGTTAGGTCTCATTTTTCATTACGCTAGCCTCACCTCCAGCTGGCACAAAGGTTTAGATGTGCAGCGCTAAGTGGAACCCTGCGAGTTCCGCCCGCCACACCGACCGCTGACTGTGTCTCATTAATATATTAATATGAAGTGTTAACATTTCAGACGGTTTGTTTGTCAGTCAGGGAAGAGGCTCTGCCATAATTCATCATGTCTTTATCCAGAGGTGGACCTTTACATCAAATCTACATTAACTCAAACCCTTATTTGACATTTCTGTAGCTAACACTGTACTAAAGGCGCCCATGCACTACACACATATTCTAGATTCATGAAAATGATGTTTCTTTGACTGGTTCTACATTCAGGGTCCATTTAAAACATGACTCTAAGTGAGGATTTTCCCATTTAGAACATGACAGAAATTGTTGCCAAGTAAGTCCAGTACGCTTGACGGCTTTTTTATCCAGATAATTTCACAACAGCACCGAACAAAATAATGGCTTTGTTTTTTCTGTTCTTTCTGTTGTGCATCACGTATGTAAGTTGTCGCTGCACCGTACTTTAATACAGTTCTCCAACCGAGAACACCAGGCTAGTGTAGATGTGGCTGTGTAGATGTGGCTTAAGATTCTGACTGTTAGCTCCTCACGTCAGCCAGCCAGTGTTACTCTCAATGGCACGAGATACAGATAGGACTCCTTCAGCTCGGATATCAATACTCCTATGTGTGTGTGTGAGTGTGTGAGGGAAATAAACAGGTATGTGCGACTGCTAAAGCACCGCTCTCCCTCTGACACAGTTCGATGGGTTTCCTATTGCAGTGGATTGATAGTTGTGGCGGAGAGCAGAGAGACTGAACAGATTGCACTGGTAACTATGTCTGTCAGATCAGCCAATACCGGGAGTTTATCAGGTGGAGATTGACTCTGGACGGGGGTCTTGTACATTGGAGTCCTCCGCTTCAGCCTCCACTAAAAAGGCCCAGAGGCACGGCCTAATGGATGTGTCGTCAATACCAAGAGGGAGGAGGAGGGCCATTAAAAACAGCATCAGGGCAATAAAAGCACCCACTTGTGAATGTATGTGTATGTTGACATGTGTGGGCGTATGAGGGTGGATTTTCTAAATGCAGAGCTGGAGGTTCTGCACTAATACTTAATGCAAATGGGAAAAAATACAGACACAAAGTGGTTAGTTGAAGAGTATTTTTGACTTTACTGTTAAAAGACATTCTCAGCAAAGCACCAGAGAGGGAAAAAAAAAAGGTTAGAGGGAATATATAGCAAGAACATCAGTATGAGCTGTGTGTTTCTCTGGCAGGTGTCTGTGGGCTGAAAGAGGATCCACACATGAGTATGAATAATAAAACAAACACGGGGTGCCTCAGCTGTGCACGGGCTCACACATGCATAAATGCAAATGCACACGCACACACATTTTTCCACTCTGCCGGTAGATGAACAATGCTTGCAGAATGTGGCCTGCATGAGTCCCTCGGAGGGAATGTGAAATTGGTAATGAAGGTTGATGGATGGTACTGACGGGGATAAATTTGCAACACTGCAGAGCTGCAGCAGCAGAGGTGGAAAGCATGTTCAAAACGCTCCAGATCCCAATGTGCCAACAAGCAAACCACGCCGTGTGTTTGTGTGGGAGAGTTGTGGGGGCTACTTTTTGGAAGTGGAGAGAGCTAATGAATCCAGCTTACCCAGCATCCCTTGCTGCCTATAGTTACCTCGTCTTTCAATCACTCGCAATGGGCACATCTTATTTATAGAGCCATTATTTTTAGCCCTGTATAATTTAAGCCCTCTCCCTCTTGAAGAATTAACAGTAAAAACATTGGAGGCAATGATGGAGACAGAAAAATGGAAGAAAAGAGGCAGCATGGGAAGGAGAAAAGATTAGAACTATTGCATTAAATTGATAAATTAAAAAAATTTTCCCAAGCTGGTTAATTTTTTCATTGCTAAAGGCCTGAAAATGCACTTCCTCATTTTACAAATGTTTCTTCATTGCCAAGGCTTTAGCTTGCAGCAGAAGAAGGTCAGGCAGGCTGCAGAATTTAACTTCTGCTGTCTTCTATAAATACCTATCTGGAAAAGTGAGGTGACCCAGAATGTTGGGTACCATCAGGACCCTGACATGTTCATGTTCACATGCTGGTATAAAGGCAAACAGAAGGCAGGGTTTAGCTAAAACCCAGGTTTCCTACTGATTGTTTCCTATAGGACAACCATTGCTATACTTTAATACTGCATTTCACATCATCCTCTTATCTAAAATTCTCTCTTCACAGCGGTTGAACCTGAGCTGCACCCTCCCAGACTGATTTAAAGGTCACAAGTATACCTTCCAGTTCTGATATTTCACGTGCACTCATTAGAATTGATAAACTCAGCATAAGTTACAAACGGCATGTGGCTAAAGTCTCTCAGTGTAACTTACGCTTGTGAACCTTTACTTAGTGTACGGTTAGTTTTGATCAACTTGCCCGGGACATAAATCCACTCACCAAGCAGTGCACACTGCACGATAGTGAATATTGCATGCTAATATTTGCATGAAACACAAGCTAAATCTAAACAGAATATCATTAGCTTTGAAGGATCTTGGTCTTAAAAGTTACATTCAAAGGACTTTTCATTTCTGTACTAAACTTTATTGAAATCCCTGTGAACGTTGTTGTTATATTTAATAATTAATCAAAAATGCCATCCTCTAAATAGCACTTGAAGATAAGTCAGGGGATCTCCAAAGTCAGTGAGATTCATCCAGTTTTGTCTACATAAAAATTTCATTATTCTCCTTCTAACAGATATTTCTATTTGGACCAAAGTGATGCGCTGACCCAAGGTGCCATGCATAAACTAATGCTACTAGCCGTGCAAATTATTCAAGGAGAAATTTGCTTAATGTGTTTAACCGTTGCATAAGTGTTTAGCTACTAATGTTGTTTACAACCTGTCTGTTCGCTACAGGTGACCAAGTTTGGCGGAAAAAATCGTTTAAGTACAACAACAAGAAAGGATGCATTCATATCTTTGGACAATGATCTATTGTTTTCTTGGTTTGACTGCTTCCTCTCCTTTCGTTGTTGAATCTTATTCAGCATGAGTCGCCTATGAAAGTTACCCCATTCCACCCATATGAGTCATTCACGATTTCACTCTTAAGTTCACTGTGAGGTTATAACCAATTCATTTTTCTGTGATGAGTGTTATGAAATCCAAGCTTCCTGAAGTGGTTGTTGTTTGGTCCCAGCTGCCTGTTTTTATGGCAGGAAATGTTTGGATGAGGAGAACAACAGTATCGGTCAAATATGGACTCCCAAAACACAGATGGAAAAAAAAGCAGGTATAATGACTCAGTAGAAAGTTCATGTAGAGAGAAAAGAGTCAGCAGAGACATATGGAGGGAAAAGAGTGTGAAATGACAGAGCATATGCTTAATGACATTTACGCAGCCCCGAAAGCCTCACCGCACAAATCAAAATCATTCAATCAAATCTGCACTGAATGCAATCGTTCAGAAACGTTAACTAGAACAACAAAGGTCAAAGTTCAGCCAATCAATTGCAGGTTTGTGCACAAACATGTTTTACGTTTGCGTTTTTGGCATATGTTTGAACACTTCTAACTTGGACCGTAGATCCTCGCCTGCTGGCAAAAATTCAAGAAAAGAAAAATAGACTTGGCAGGCCTAGGCTTGGCCATCTGTTGGTGTGGATGTGGTCAGTCTGAATTAGGTCCTTGTGTGTCTGTGTGTGGGACACAGACACACAATTCCATCCTTTTTCTAACCAGCTTTCTCGTGTGCTGTATTTAATCGAGCCTCTTCCATGCACAGACACAGTGCATCTGGCTGTCCAGTCTGCCGTGTCCCATGGCCACATGTGTCGACCTCTGTTCGGACAGCCTGTGGTTTCTTTGGGCGGCTGAGGGTGGGGTAGCGGGAGCTCGTATCGATTCTTCCCCTCAAGCGATGTGCCAAGAAGCTGCTCTCATACTCCTGCCTCTTAAATAATTCACACCTCACCCTTCGAATTTCATCAGCACCTACAAACACTGAACAATATCCCCCACCCACAGCAGAGCTGTGAATGGGGTGTGAGCGTACGTGATGGAGGGGTGTATGGTGGCAGCAGGTGTAAGTTTCATTTACGCTTGTCTACTAAGCCTCGAGTCCAATGATGCAAAAGCAGGCCTGCTATCATCCAGCTATTACTCCAGTACCTAACATATAACTAATGTTTTTGTTATTCTAAAGCGGTCTTTATCCTTACATAATTAAAGATGGCAGAGTTCAAACACGATAATCATGTCCCCTCTCTGAGGAGGCCACAAAGGAATTTTTTAAAGGAAGAATTTGGCTTCACATCCTTGAAGCAGTTTTTATGTCAACGGAGGAAAGAAGGAATTTGAAGGACCAAATATAGCTATATTAGAAGACTTAAGCACTAGTAGCATCATGAGTGATCTGACAACTAATGTGCACTTGCAGACGATGCCATTACACTAATCCACTTACTGGAAGCTTATCAACTCCCCTTGTATGTGAAATTGGGTGGTTTTACTGACCACAGCCTTTTTCATTATCATTTCCCAGTTCATTGTGATCGGCCAGCAGAAACACAGCAGGATGTTGTTGCAATTTCATTAATTGCTTTGTTTGTGATCAAGAATCTTTAAACAGCTTCTGGCTGGCAAGGCCCTAACGTTGCATTTGATACTCATATTTGTGCATGCTTGTAATTTCAAACATTAGCTTGTAGCTACTGTTGATGGTAAAATTCAGTCATCATTTGAGGTAAACATGGATTTGCTTTGATTTTCTTAATGTACTGTAGATGCTAGAGAATACAAAGCAATTATGATTCATGTGGGAAGTATTTTAATATTCATTATGAATTTGCATTGCATGACCTTGTTTCAGTATTTCCATGTAGACAGTGAAGGTCTTACTTGTGCATTTGTTTACTTATTTGGATCCCTGTTAACTGTTACTAATATAGAATCATTTTTTCCTGGAGCCCACACATAACAAATAAAATAAGCCATGTAGAAAGCCTTTAAAAAAACCATCTTCATTTACAAGGAAAGAACATATTCAAGTTCTTTGTGTCTAAATTAATATTGGTAATTTCATAATAATATTGGTGTTATAGTTTTTTGTAGGGTAAGACTTGTGAGCCAGCAAAAAAAACTGCCAAAAATGTTTTGTCATAAGTTATGTTTCTTTTTCTTTTTGATCAGAAGCAATAGCTCATCTTCCATTCTTGCCACAACACTGATCCCATCAGAGGCTACACATTATTCATCAATGTCTTAAATAAAAACTTGTGATATTAATAAAAACTTTTAAACTTTGACAATGTATTAATCACAATAATAGGTGATTAATCAGGGTTATTTGAAGATAGAATTTAGCTTTGGGGAGTAGCTACATTTGATGCATGCAAGTAGTTAAATCTGTTTATTTTATAGCATCTCCTCTGAGGCTGTGACTGTTTTTCAGCCCGTTTTTGCCTCATCTTGCATTCTGCAAACTCCGCTTGACTAGATTTCAGAGTTCATTTTACCTCAAGAAAGTAGTGCATTCCTGGGATGCGCTGCAACAAAAATGTGTGCATCCCAGCGTGACGTTTATGCATCCCAAAAGTAATACCAGAATATACGGTAAATGCCATATGCAAGGATTGAGTTTAGCCAATAGTACAATATAAAAACGAAACAAACTGTTAATTTTAATATTATTGATAATGTCATAACTATTTATTAAGTAAAAACAAAAAAAGGAATAAATTACATATTATTTTTAATTTAAATGTTAAAGCCTGGTAGTTATTCTTAAAAAAAAAAACAGTTTCAGAAATATTGTATCAGAGTAAATTATTTGAGCATAGAGAACTAACCTTTTACAGTTTATTCGTGTGCAAGGATGCTTAATACTAAGATGCCTAATTATTTTCTATTAACTCTTTTTCTGAAAATTCAGCCAAACTATCCAAAAGTTGGCTTCCTGTGAAGTACGAGTCATAATGCATGTTCTGTTGTTTAAGGAACTCCACATCAGGTACACCAATGCCATGCATAATGATAGTTTTAAGCTTGTTGAAGGGTATATCTTCACCAGCCATCCATTTCACAACTTTTAAAAGAACTAAGATTGCATTATCCTTCTTGGCATTGGGTTTCGCAATGCATCTCTTTCAGTCGTCTTGCAGTGAGGGGATATCCATGGCCAACATGTGTGCATTCAGTTCAGCATGACAAGTAAAGGTGGACATCATGAAATTTAGATTTTTTTTGCAGATTTGTGCATACCATTGACTGAATTGTGTTGTGTGCATACCTTGCAATACATGTAGTTTTCTCCATAATGTGCCTCACTCATGGAAACAATTGCGTCCATTGATGTACAAATGCTCGGATTTTACTGGTTTTTGCTTGTCTTTTTCTGCCTCTTCATTCTTACTGTCCACAGAAATATCTGTCTCTTTGTCTTCATAAATTTTTGATTGATTTTTATCCGAAAAAGCACTGATTGTCATTTGGGTTTTTTTGGAGGCATGTGATAATATAAGATTAATTCGTCGCTCTATCACTGCTGCGTGTAAAATGAGCAGACGTCGTGTTGCAGTTACTCTCAATGCAAGTTGATTTTAACAGGGCTGAATCCCGCAGGTGAGTCATAACGGCGATTTCCGGGTTGGAAATTTAAGTGGAGAAATGGAGAAATTGTGAATATTTTTTGTTGAATGTAAGGGCATTTTTTCCCAATATTATATCGCGGAAAAAGGTAGCATCGATTGTTTTAATTGTAAGCATTTAAAGCTTGCGTCCCTGAGACGCACGCTGTCTGACTATCGTGCGTCCCCGTCAAAGGTTGTGCATCAAAGACGCAAGGATGCACGCAAACGAGAACACTGAGATTTAAGCTATTCCCCACTATCACTCTAAGACACTCAAGTGAATGTTGTGAGAAGGGAAATAGATTGTGTGTGATAATATCTCTGGCTTCCACAACCTCCTCTGCTCTTACTCTATCCGTGCATCCATCCATCCATCCATCCATCCATCCATCCATCCCCATTGTCTCATCCATATGCTTGTCCACCTTGCAGGTCACAGATCTGCTGGAGCCAATCCCAGTTGGTTACGGGCAAGAGGTGGGGTACGCCCCGGATGAGACGCCACCTCATAATGAGGTCTGGGTTTGACTCATCTTTAGCAATTCACGGAAGTCCAGCTGGCTGGAAAGCTGAAAGACCCCTCCTGCTAAACCCACGCTGCTTGAAACAATGGTGATTGTCAGCTTCCACGATGGAGGGAATTGATGGTGTCAGAACATGTAGGAGAGGCACAGAAATATGATACCGTTTTATTGCAGTGTGTTTCCAGCCTTTGTTGTATTATACATCTACACAGTAAACACTTACCACATTGAAAATTGATTAATGGAAGAAAATAAATCATATTTAGTGTTTTTGTGCTACTGTAGTTTTGGCTCATGAATGTTAAACATGTTGGAAGCACAATTATTACAGGAAGTTTCCTAAATATAGCACAACAGGCTACGTTTACTGACTGCTGCAGGCCTATGATTATTAAAACCCTGCCGCAAACAAGACGCTGTGTTTTAAAAATACTGTAACTGATTTGCAAGAAGCTATTCAGGAGGTTGAGTAACACTGACCTAACAAATGTTTTTGCTTCCTTTTGGATTTTTTTTTCTTACTCTTTTCCCGTGGGTCCAGTTATTTAATTACAGTAGTTAGTTAGGTAGTTAGGTTAGTTAGTTATCTAGAAAATGAACATTTGCTAATGGTGGTTTTCTTTAACTTATCAGTTTAATGAGGAGATTATCATTATAAGGACTATCAGTGGCTGAACTAATCATAGTATCTATCATATTTATCTTCCACTTTAATGTATTAGTGATCTCCATTACTTGTGTCAGCACATCATCCTTTTTTTTCTTTTCAAATGTCTGCAGTTACTTTGCTGGCTGTGGTCTATTGGTCTCCTTGTGGAGGTCTTGCACAAGAAAGGAATAATGGAAAAAAGAGAAAAGGAAATGCAGGGGCCACTAGAGACTCCAAATGCGGGTGTTATTTGATTTTTTAAATTTTTTTTTTACATCTTCTGTGTTCTTGGGGTTGGGTTTTTATTTGTTTCTTTGCTTTGTTGTATGTGTGATGAGTACAAAGTATGTGCTGCAATAAGGAATTAGAGTGCAGGCGTCCACAGACGTTTCTGAGTGCAAGTTGCACCTTTTTAGGATTTAATTTATGCTTGTTTCTTGGCACACTATTATCCATTCAGGGAGATTACACACATTCAAGCACACTCTGCCTATTATTAGGTTTGAAAAAATGTTGCCTTAGAAACAAACTTAAGCTGAAACTGTGAAAACTACATTCAACATTCTCTTTGGTCAATTTTTTCTCTGTATGGTTTGAAGCTAATACATCAGCAAGAGGTGTTGTTGAAAACATGGAATGACTTGATCTGGAGATGCCCTGTTAACCACAGTGAGGACTATTAAAATCTTTACTTCATTTATTTTTGCACAATATTGTTGAGCCATCATTATGTTCCTGAGGGTCAATCTTGGCTCCAAATGATTGCCATTAGTATTTAACTCTGATCCTTACAGTATAAAGTAGTACAGTAATATATTATACTGGAAATGACGTTTCAGGTTGAGGAATGGGTCAAAGCCCCTTAAGAAGACAAGGTTAATAAGGGAAGAGAGACTTGAGAGTTGAGAGGTGGTTGTGTAGCAGTACACTGTTAAACTTTATGGTAAATTGAGAGAAATCTGTACATTGATACACTGTTTTCATCTCTTACATTAAATTGCAGTTTATTATGAGAAAAAATGTAATTACAGAATTTTACTGTCGTGCTATCATTTACTAGAATTTACTCTAAATGTTATGACTATAAAAATACAGTAATGAACTGTGCTTTTGTTTATAGCCATATAAAGCACAGTAAAGAATTGTAAAATATACAATAGTTTGCTGGCAAAGCTGTAAATATAGAGTCTCACAGTGGAGCTGTGTTCCTCTGGGTTTCTGTTACCTTTTCTTAAAGCTGAAAGTAACTGTGTTGATCCCTACTGAGGCACCAAAGACACAATCTGTCCCAGCAACAGTTTGATTTATCTGAGTGGGCTTACAGTAATGTAGGGCAACCAATCAACGATGAAGATTTATGCATAGCAACAACAATGTTTTCCGATTTCCTAAATAGTGCCTCTTATATTATCGACTGCTACAAACTACTGGTAAAAATATCAGTCAAATGCTGGGTAAAATCTGGTATTACAATCCTGTCAGTACATTTTGAGATTACTTACTTTTTGGTCAAGAAACTGATGGACATCAATCTTGTCATTTAAGACTAAAAAGCAAATATAGCATACATCCCAAAATGCCTTGCTTCACTTTTTGAAATAAATAATGAAATGCATTCACTAAAAATATGAAATTTATATTCATAGGCCATAACTTTTGCAGTCTATGCTTTAAAATAATCATGTATTCACTGTAGTCTTCTGATTTTTACCAAAACAAACAAACTTAATAAATCTGAAGTAAAACTTGTATTATCACCCAAGTCCAATTTATTGGCTTTGTGTCATGGCTAACAGTCATTCCCATGTTGTTGTTATATAGTATACATGATGTTCCCATCCTGTAGCTCAGACTTAGTGACATAAATGCTAGCTTGGTAACTGGACATCTATTGCATGAATGAAAATCTGTCAGCATTCATGGCAGCAGAAGATTTTTAAAGATGTCTTCCAAAGAAATCAAGTATGCAGCTATGTAAATATCACATAGAATACTTCACTAACGTGATGTACATACACATGACATGATCACACACACCACTTATCTTTATTTTTTCACAAGCTGAATTGACTCGATTTTTAGGTTGAAGCTGCCCATTGTCTCTCACTCTAGGTTTTGCTAGACTGACCTAAATACTGCAGTCAGAGACTTTGCTATATATGGATTGTTCTTTTGTAACACTGCAGTAATAGGAATACAGGCTTAAGCTGTGTTTTTCTTTGATTTGTTTCCTCTCATACTGCAGAGCCATAACCCACTGAGGCGCAGTACTAAGAACACCTCATTCATCACAACTCAGATTTAGTTATGCATGCAGTTTATGGTCAAATAAAAATGCAATGGTGCAAGTAGAATAGTTCCCATTAATTTGTAGATGAAATTCCTGAGATGTTGTAGAAAATGTAAGCATTTCAGATAAAATCTTAAAATTGGGATTGGCGTGCATGTGTGCATGCTGTACATGTATTGTTCATATCTATGTTGCTTCCAAATCAGATCTCTGGTGACAGGAGTGGGCGTTGTTGAATATGGAATCCTTGTGAATCCCTGGTGGGAAGAATCCCCAAAGGGAATTTGCAAACAGGAAACTCCATGGATGACTTACAGCTTGCCTCTTGTCCAAACTCACAGCATAGAGTAAGAGCAGCTCCTCAGAGACCCTGACTCCCTTTACCTCCTCTCTCAGTGCTCCTCCTGTCTATTTCATTCTCATCCTCTCTTTCTCCCCCTGTCAGACCAGCAAGTAGACTAAAAAACACAGGCGGCACATCAGAGAGAAGTGCTATAACTTCATTTTCTCTGCCTGTTGAGCGTATTTTAATTGATTACTTGAACTCAAGAAGAAGCATGTGTGAATTTTTATTAACTAGTTTTTATCGCACTCATCACAGAGGAAATTTTATCTTCCCACACTCTGCTCTGCAAATCCAAACTGCAGTATCTACAATTTTGGTCAAAACTATGTGGTTATGGCTGGGATTTGACTTGTTGAAATTTAGATTAAGGTCAGGAAAATAATGTAGGAAAGCAAAATCCAACCAAGAACATAATAGAAGATATTAGTGTACAGACTGGCCTCCTTCTCTCGTTCTTTCTCTGCTTATTGTTTTGGATCACATTGAGCATATGGTCCATAATTGGGTGTTAAATGGCACCATTTCTAGTAATTGTTCATAATATATACATGGAATCTTCAAAATATGATCTAAACGGCAAGCATTGCGTGGCATTTAAAGTTTGCTTATGATTTGATTTTTGTCTGATTAGTGTTTGATTGGTGTTTATTGCATTAAAACAATACCCTTATAATATTCTTATCATATTCTATATATAATATATTTGCATACATTTTACATGGCTTTCTTTATCTGTTACGTATTCATATCAACAAAAAAAACATATCAATGCTGTATACCTTCATTTTTTAATCTAGTTAGTTTACTATGATTTTCCAGCTATAGTGATTACTAAAATACATTTTCTGCTAATAAACACATTTAGATTGGAAAGCAGTTCATGCGATGTGCCTGTGTGTAGCAGTGGGAATACAAGGGCGAGGAAAATTATTTTCCCACATGCAAACATGGTTAACATCTACCTGCAGACTTCCCCCAAGCTAAAAAGATATATTATGAGAGTTCCTCATGTGCAAAACAGTTAAAATCTCTGTGATGTTTTGACGTGTTCTCATGAGGCCTGTGCCTGCAGCACAGCAAGCAAAGCTTTATCACGCCACCAGTGTCAACCACTCTGATAACAATGCTGCAGAGACACAGCCACACATGTACAGTGTGTGCATGCCCACACATACTGAATCACTGATCAAGGTCTCTGAGGCTTTGTGGGAATAGCATCCTCTGAGGAGGTGTTTACTTATATGTGTGTGTGAGGCTACACTCCACGTCATGGGTTATTCTCAAATATGTGTTGGACAAGATCAAGCATACATCAGCTACTATCTCTTATTGTTTCAAGAAAAGCTTGCGTTGAAATGTGACAGCAGCTTCATATTAATAGCAGCGTTCCCTAAAAGCCTGGATGAGTTGTCAGCAAGGGCCATGTGCAGAGCACTGTGTCATCCTGGAATTTGTCCAGAGATATTTTAGTCACAATGGAGTGCAGCGTGGCCAGTTGAGATCATATCAGTGCACCAAGAGCCCTTTATAAGAAAGGGAAGCGAGTTTTGGCTTCTAAGATACCAGATTACTAGCAGAATAAAGTCGCTACTGCTGTACTGTAGACAAATCTGTCAGATTGAGGAAGATGGAGTGACTTTGTCAATGTTTTTTGTCAAACCAGAAGAGTGATTTCCCTCTGGAGTGGAAAGCTGCACCCCATTTGGAGAGGTAACTGGGCCAGATCGCATACTCCAGTGGAGTTTTCATGAAGAAAAAACACTACTTCCTGCAGCAGATACAAAATTATGTAAAGTTTACAGACAGTCCTCCTCCTCATTTCCTCCTTTGGTATGTTCCTCTTGCCGCCGCTCAACATTAACTTGTTTTCAAATTTCTGTCTGTGAAATCTCAGCCAGAGGATGTAGTTTGGACATGACATGTTTGTATTGAATGTCAGGGCTCTGAATATCCCAGGGATCAGATCAATTTCGAAAATGCCAAATTGTGAGACCAGGCCAGTCAACAGCAAATACACAAAATGTGCTATTGGACCAGACCCGCCAACCCTGCCTCGTTATCTTTTTGTTCCTCCCTAGAGAGAGAGAGAGAGAGGAGCACTCCTTTATTCTCTTTAATGTCTTTTTCTGTCTTATTCTAGTCAATCTTTCAGGCTCATCTCTCCCTTTTTCATTCAGCAGGAGCACCGACTCATCCTTTCTCTCTCTCTCTCGTCGGCTCAGACTGCCTGCTATCAAGCTACAGGACCTGGACTTACTGTTATATTTTTGCTCTCTATTATCTATTCCTTTTGCTTTACCTTTAGTTTGTGTTCTTCTTTCATCTCACACCTTATCTTCCCTTTCCTCCTCCTATCAGCTTAGCTCAGTCTGTCGCCGTGACTTTCAGAAGGAGCTGTGTCACGGCCTCAATGCTTTTGCGCCAGACTACAACAACGTCCTCTCTCGGGCACCCAGAAAGACCTTTTAGCCTTTTGTATCTGTAGATTCAATACAGACTCAATGCAGGTTTCTCCTTTCTACCACTGTGATGAGAAGTGTTGTATATAATAGGCAGGACATAAAGGGAAAAACCGCATTAAGAGGTGGGACAACGTGATGAAGACAAATAGAGTAATCTGAGGAAGTGCAATGGATGTTGTGCGGAAAGCTAGGAAGAAAGAAAGCTAAAAAAGATGGAAGGCGAAGAGCAGAGACGACAGAAATAGATTTGAATAAGGGGAAAAAATAGATAAAAAAGTGACAAAGATGGATGGGGTAAAGATAAGACTGGGTGTTAAGGGAAACTTAAAGGGAAAAGGTGATGAAAATAGAGGAATTGCAGCGCCAAAAAATAAAGTAAAGAACTAAATAAATGTCTTTTTAAGATGGATGGTTTGTTGTGATCAAAAAAAAAAAAAAAGCCCAGTAATGATCAGGATGTTTTCCCTGGTAATTCACATAATAGTTTCACATCCCAGGACCTGTCAGAAGCATAGCGTAAAATAGCCTCCATTCATACTGTATGTGACAGCCAATAATAAAAGCAAGGATGAACAGAGAGACAGAAATGCAGGCAAACAGCAGCAATGAATCAAGGAGGGACGGCAGTCACACCGCTCTAACGCTCTGATTGGAATCACCTCTCTGTGTTATTGCACAAACCTCTCAGTGAAAGGCTTTGGCCGCAGCACATTCAAGGTTCACACAAAGCTACACACACAGTGCACAGTCATGGCACTATCTCAGAATGTCTTGAGCTTTGCAGCAGTAATGCTAGGCTATTAGAGTTAACTGCTGACGTGTACGAACCAGAACCAGAACCAGAATCCACAGCCGTCTAACACTCAGCAGGCGTCTGAACTTGGATATTTTATACTCACTGTATAATTTATTTATTTTTTAAGCATTTTGTGCTACTTTATGCTTATGACTAATTTGGGTTATTATCATATGATTTCACAAAGTGCTGCAGTTTTTAATCACATCATTTTGATTTCAGGTTTTTACGGTTACACTGGTGTGACGGTGCTGCAGAGTGCAGGTTCAGTGCAGGTGTAGATGCAGTGTTCTGCATGCACACTAAGATAGAGCCATTGTTTCAGCTTGCAAAAGCTGAGTCACTACAACAAGCGTACAGCCGGTTGACCTCTCCTCTTGGTCATCTAACCAAGGATGCTAGCAGTAAAGTGTGCTCAGCACCTTTACAGGGTAATTATCACAACCACGCAGGATGTCAGGCTTAATTGTGACACGGTTTTGCCATTTATCAAAAGTTTACCCTGCTGACATTTTTATAAAGATGTGGCTGATTTTGTTGAAACTGTTTGAAAGGTCATATTCAAACTGAGCTAAGTTCCACAGTGGCTCTCATTATTGTAATATCACATGCAACACTTCACTGAGGATATTAAGAAGTAAAGTTTCACTGGTGGAAAAATGAACCCTTGGAATTTAAAAGTTTCTTTCACATTTTCTTGTTTTCAGTCTGGCTATGGCTGCACTCATTTCAGTCTCTATACAGAGTGAGAGTGGACATACATGAAAACCCAAAGATTCTTTCTTTTCAGGTGAAAATTTATTTTCAACCATATTTAGTTTATGCGAGATTTATCTGCTCTACTTGATGTTTCTTTTTTTTTTTAAATTTTTTAAAATCTTTTTTGTGCTTACCTGCACTTTGTAGCTCTCATTTAGATATTTCTCCAGTCTCATTGAGATCTGTGGCACTGTCATTTTACGATCACTGGTTTTGTCTGATTTGATTTGCTTATACTATCACTGTAATTGCCAAAAGTACTCTAAATGATCTACATGGAAATTTATATGATTCAATTTAGGTATCCAGATGATGGATTTTCATGAGGATCCCTGCATATATACAAAACTTTTTAAAAAACCAAGAAAGGAGAGAATGCAAAAGCAGATTATGACACATTTCAGTTGCAAACAGATCATAAGACACAAAATCAAGTCCCAAGTCACAACTTGCAAGTCCTGAGTTGTGTCATAACATGTCCGATGACTCACCTTGTACCTACCAAGTGTTTTAAATAACCTAAATAGATAGGATAAAAGCGGTGGGTTTCTGGGGTCCTGGAAGGCACTACGATGTCCTTGCTGGGGTTTGCATGCCAAATAAATCATTATCTATTCCAGAGTTTACAATATGCACCTGAATGCACCACCAAATCATTGTTTTTTGTCCCAAAATTCCAAACACATTGTATGTGGCTGGTGTTAGTTTATTACCAGTGGTAATAGTGTTTGCAAGCTGAGGAAAAGGAAGGAAGCCATTTCTTCACAGTCCATTTTTTAAAATAACATATTGTATTTAGTCTTTACCCTTGAGGGAAGGTAGCAGTTCCTTTCCCAGCCAACAAGCTCACATCTAAGGGAAGTCACAATGCATTGGTGTTAAAATTGCATTCAAATTGGAAGTTGTTAGTAAGTAAATCATCAGATTTTGCACTCAGGTTTAACTCCAGCTGAAAAGATGTTAGCCGCGTCCATACCTACAGTATCAGTACCTACAGATTGTGCTGGGAGCTGCGTTTTCTGATAGGTTGCAGTTTTCTGCAGTGGAGGGTACCGAACAAAGTGGGAGAGCAGTGATCACATTCAGAGACAATGAAACTTCATTTACTTAAGAGCTATTTTTAATCACCACAAAAGTGCTGCAGAGCAGTGCTGCATCACATTCCGATTCTGTATGTGTGTTCTGTACCTCACAGACTTAATAACGCAGCATTTGTACACATTAAGGATTTACAGTATATCCTGCCATCCTCTCCTGCAAACACATAATATGCTTCCACCTTCTAATCCTGGTCCTGTTGTCTATTTGAACACAGCTTGACTTCAAAGTGGAAAAGAGGTTCAAAAGGAGGAAATGCATTTTTGCTTCCTGCAAAATGACAGCCTGTAGCATATATTTTCCTGCACACAGGCCTTCTCAGCATTCCTTTTTTTGCTGTCCGGGCACATCCAGACACACACTCCCTTACAGCCCTTACAAACTCTGCTACCCTGCAGCACTCCATCTTCTCCTTCTCCTTTTAGCTTTTTATTTGGCCAGTCTTTATTTGCACCTGGTGAATGGGGCATGATCTGGCCAGGCAGAATGCTGGCATTATGAGCCCGGCGAGTCAGACAGAATTGACAGCACTGCAAGGAAATCTAGGAGAGAGGATCCCGGTGGGGAGCTGAGGTCAAGCTTCAGGTCTCTTTCTCATGAAATGGATAAGGGACCAATGGGAGGCGTGTTTATCTGGTAGCAGATCTCCTGGGACTGTGCAGTTTTTGAGAACAGGATGTTCCTATATAAGCACAGGGCCTTGGGTCCCAATTGTAAAAGCTGAGATCATTGGATACGGGTCTTCCGTCCACCAAGGGGTGCAGATTTCCAACATTTCTATCAGACAGTGGGTGGTGCCACCCCAGAGAGTCTTTGTGCATCCATGAGTAAGAATGGATCTCTAATGGCTTGCAGGTTGCAACAGCGAGAGCCAGACACAACACGGGGCCTGTGGCACCATCTCCACTTCAAGTATCCTTTCACTTCTTTCTTCAGCACTCCACTCTGGCATCTGCTGGCTCTCACAATGGTTAATGCATTGGTCTGTGGAGTAGGAGCCCTTTTATGTGATTTTGAGTTGAGGGTAAGAAAAGGCTTCATTTCCGGAAATATAGAGAAATACTCATATGTACTATGATGACAAACTAATTAAAATTCATTCATATATGAATGGAAGTGTGCATGAAAAACATATGAACGTCTACAGCATTAAATTGCTTTTTTATGTATAATAAAGGAATATATCTTCAAGCCATCCAACAGTAAAATCGCCTGACCAGCACAACTAAATTTTATATTTCTTTTGGTTGATCTGTATCAATGGAAACTGTGTAAAAAGGAAATCTCCCAATCTATTGACCTTCAGGGCTTAGCCTTAAATATTACCATGCAAACATGTAAGTAACAACATTCTTAAGGATTTCACCAAATCTTAAATTTTCTTGCTTGAATTTATTTGCTTTTCACTTCCGGGTCAACTGGATTCCTGCAAACAGAACGCGGTTGAACCATTTGGCAGTAAGGAAACATTTTTCTCCTCTGCAGCGGAATTTCATGAGGACTGCATTAAGTATAAGCTAATCTAATTTTACCACTTAATGTCCCCGTGACCTGGCTCGGCGCTTGGTAAGGAGCACATCATTTTACTTTATGGACTCTATCGCCAGTGTAAAACAATGAGAGGCCGATTTGTGAGAGCATTAATTTAAAGAATTCAAACACTGCATGTGAGTATTAAAGTTATGTAATATTTTTTCAGAGAAGTGCATTAAGAGTGAACGAAGAAAAATAGATGAAAAATAGACTACTGGTTCTCAAGTAAAACATGAACCACAAAAGACAACATTTAGATTACATGTAAGACACAATTTATGGAAAACTAGACAGCCCCCAATATTGCAGCTTGTTGAAACATCCTATTATGGTTTGTTGAATCATGTCGTACATGTCAGTTTTCTCTTTGTCTCTTTAATTATCAGGTACAGCAGAGTTTATGAGGTGTTGGCGTTTACGGAGTCTGCAGAAACTAATAAAACCCCATTGTTGATATTTACATTTTGTGATATTGCAGGATGAATAAAGCAAGAACAAATTACAACACAAAATGAGAGTTTTCCACAGCAGTGAATGTTTCTTGTGACAGCTTGTCAGCAATTACAGTCAGGTTTTTCTGGACTGCGCACATTTTCCTTGTACAGTAATAAGATTGAATAAGGAGCATTTGTGAACAGATACCTTCAACTCATACACATACATTAGAAGATTTCATATATGTTTGTTTCATACTAACATCTTTAAATATTCCCTGAGAAATACCACTTCTTTGTTCCTTTGTGTTCTCTCACATCTCTATGTTCCTGCTGCTGGAAAGCCTCCTCATAACATGTTGCTGCTGCCACCACCACTTTTCAAAGGGAGGTGTTAATGAGTGTTAAAAGCTCCCATCAAACATTTTGCTTCATGTTGGAACTGAATGCATTCCAGATCGTTTTACAAAATAGTTGCAAAGCAGTTGATATTTTTTGCTTAATATTTGATTCAGATATTTGATCCTCTCCAAGGAACCATCATCTTATCGTGGTGGAGATGTTTGTGTGCCCTAGGTATCCTGGGAACTATGTTGTCGGGAGTCTTGTACTACGCGTAGGGTCATCCAAGGCAATTACAGTTGGATCTGGCGGGGCTTACCTCCACGCACAGCCTCGGTTCTGGATCCAAACTCCTGGATAGGGGTTGGATCTTGTTTTACTCTGGAGTTGCGTCAGGTGGGAGGCGAAGGGCGGGTGTGGGGATAGTCACAAGCCCCCGGCTGAGCGTCGCTATGTTGGAATTTACCCCAGTGGATGAGAGGGTCGCCTCCCTACGCCTTCAGGCTGTGGGAGGGAAAACTGTTGTGCATATGCACCAAATAGCAGCTCGGAGTATTCAGCCTTCTTGGAGTCCCTAAATGAGGTCCTTCACGGGGTCCCTGTGGGGGACTCCATTGTTCTTTTAGAGGATTTCAATGCACACATCGGCAATGAGACCTCGGGGCAGACGCAGGACCAGGTGGAGGGATGATATCTCAACACTGTCCTAGGAACGCCTTGGGATCTCCCAGTCAGAGCTGGTGGATGTGGCTGGGTAAAGGGAAGTTTGAGGCTCCCTGTTGAAGCTGCTGCCCACGCGACACGACACCGGATAAGCAGTGGAAGACAGATGAATGGATGGATGTGATTCAGAATAAACTGGAACTCAGTAGACTGCATACATTCACCAAGCCTGAACACTCCTGCACCAGTCTCTGTAGCCTGACGATGTATTACCATTTCACTAAATTTTGTTGTTCTCTGAGGAGGATTCGGCTAAAAGTTTCAAATCAAACCCATTTTCAATTGAGGCCTTGAAGCAAAAAATGTGCATGTCATTTAATTCCAAAATCTATGTAAAGAATGGCGCTGATTTGACCGGGTGTCCTTCGGTTATTTTACACAGCACGGCTTGTCGCCGGCCTTCTGAGAACATTGATTCAAACATAAATTTTCTCAGTGCTGCCTGCACAATTACTGTTCAAAAGAAATAACCTCTTATTCTTTGTGGAAGGATGCTTTGAATTCAGGAGAGTTCAACCAGTGAGGGTTTTATTATTCATGAAATATTTTATTATTCATTAAAAATGCTGGAATCTAGTGAGAAAGTGATGGGGATGAAACTGTGACAATACATACTGAACTCGGTCTAGACAGATCAACATCATGGAGAAAAAAATCCACCTCTCATCACTTCTAATGGTCACTAATGGACATGTTTTACTTGCATGGAGTTGGACGATGCTAATACAGCAGTACCGGGAGATACAAGTTTGATTCGTTGCGTGACAGAGCTAGTAATTTCTGGGATTTTCACTAGTATGTTGAACAAAAGTATGAGCCGAAAAAAACCTGTATGTCTAGGCACTCTTACAGTACGTAAAGGTACTACTGTATCTCCCAGTGGATGAACACGCACACACATATGCATGTAAGTTAGTGTTCATATGCTTTATTTCTTGTTATAGAGGTTTTTTTTAAAAAGTCAAAGTCAACTTTATTGTCAAATGTACCATATATGCACTACATACAGCACAGAAGAAATTACAGTCCTCTCAGACCCACAGGCTGTAAAAAAAACAGTAAAGAACCGAGAGAGAGAGAGAGAGGGGAGTCGTTGCATGTGCAGTTTAATTATGCTTCGTATTCATCTTATTTATTTCTGCCATTGTATTGCTTCAGTTTTCTCTGTGGACGTCAATGAAAGCTATTTCATTTGGTTTAACCCTTTTTTGTTTAACCCTTCATAAAATACCCAAAGTATTTTAAGTATAAGGGGAAAAAAAGTTCTATTTGGACATAACCAGGTTCAACTTTTGACACTTCTTCACAACAAAACTTTGCAGTCTTTGTAACCATAGTGACCACAGCATTCTCGTACCCTTTGAGTATGGTTAAAATCTATGCGGCAGCTGGATTAGCACATTTGAGAGAATGTGTGTCCGTGCATCCTGTGAATGTGAAGGAGAGAGGGACGATGAGAGAAGCCGTGAGCAGGATGAAAGGTGCAGACCATTGTCTCCCATTGATGGAAAAAACCTATAATGGAGAAGCTTTGATGTGGACCAGGTGAGAGGAGCCTCGGCACGAATCCTGCTCATCGGAGTCCCATCCCGAAAGCACGCCATACAGCTGCCATCTTAATTGTTTCCCTCCCAGCCTCCCAGCCTGGATTTAACACTTTTCTCTTAAACGTTGATTCTGACAAGACATCAGAGCCTGTTTGAGCTTTCCTTCTGGTGGGGGGAGGTTAAAGACAGCAATTCTTGGGAAACCTGGAAACCTGTATTTTAGATTTTACTCCGGCATTCCAGAGGCCAGCCACGTTAAAAGGGCCTACGAAGCCTCATACCTTCTGTCTAAATCTTTCCCGTTATTATGGTATTTCATCATTTACAGCGGTGTAACATGGGTTACACCTTGGGGAAATGATAGCTAGTACCTGGAGTGGTCAAATAAATGCAATGAAACAGGAAGTTGGCTCTGAAACATAGAGGAGAAGTCAAATGAAACCAAAGTCATCCATAGATGTGTGACAGTCTGAGATGTTGAACGACAACCACTCAGTATTTAGGGTAAATTTAGGATTTATGTCATTCTGAAAGCTAGAAGTAGCATCACTTAGCTTAGCTAAGTTCAGTTTATACTAAATAATTGTAAGTATAAATTCTGAGAGCATGCAGTGCCTCTGGTAACGGTTTCCTCACAAAACAGTACAAGAAAATATTATTATACAGTTTACTGACCTTGAAGAACTGACCTTGATTTTGTATTAACAGAAATACGATTTTCCACAGTGGTGAGTCACTTTTTCTGCAGCATATAACTTTTAAAGATAAATGAAATCCGTTTGAATGAAGAAGAAGACTTACTGTTTATTATCCCCGTAGGGAAATTAGATTCCATATCTGCATTATTTTTCTACATATTGATGCGAGCCCCATGTCTCCATCCAACCCCGTTACTGTACTGTGACCCAAAACACATTTCAATCCATCCAGATTATGATCAGCAAACAAGGCCCTTTCACACCCTGTTAAATAATCCAGAATCCACTTCATGTTCCCCTACATGCCTCAAAACTTGATTGATTCTTTCCACCCCTCACACAATTTAATCAAAATCTGTCGAAAACCTCATGAGATATCTTGCAGACACACACACACACACACACACACACACACACAGTGCAGCCTATAACTGTCGCTGGTGGAGTAGAAAACCTTTGGATAGTTTTTTGCTAAAATAACATAACTGTCTGCTAGCTGTGTATATTTAAAAGACAAGAAAATATATTTATTGACCATTTCGTCTAATTCCTTGCAAGAGAGGGAATGAACTTATTCCTTAACATGTCAAACTGGAGACAAATCCAAACAAATTATTTTCTTTGATTAGAAATAACTTGACTGCATGTGCTAAAAATGGTTACAGGGGACAAAACCCACACTGATTTTACAGAAAATAACTAACGAAATAAAATGATTCAGTCAATCATCTCTTAAGTTATTCTTTTTGAATGCAGACAGTCTATTTCATTCATCCCCCTTCGTTTTGGTGTGGAAATGATCTTTGGTTCACTTTTATTAGCATAAAATGGAAATGGAAACGCCTTTAAAGTTAAAAAAAAAAAAAAAAAAAAGTAATGCAGTTGAGTAAATGTACTCATTACGTTTCCTCTGCTGATTGGAGGTCAGGAAAAGGTGATGTGTGGGACATGTAGGAAGGAAATGAGCTCGCTGCCAGGACAGCTGAAGCGGCAGTTGGGCGTCTACCTCCACACACACTCAGCACCTCATCACACACACACACACACACACACACACACACAAACGAACGACCTGACACCACTGTATGGCAGAAAGGAGTTCCAGAAGTTATAATTATCTTTACTGTCTAGCATTATGCCAGCATAGAACAAGGACCCCTGCTCCATAACTTCTGCAGGAACCGAGAAAGTCATTATCCACCCTTTTCTACATCTTGTTACCCCCACTTCTTGTCTTGCCCTCTTCTCCTCATTTGGGATATTTCTAAATAAATCTTGCTTGTTTTTTTAGTTTTTTTAGTGCTCATGCCACTATTCCTCATGGGTTCTGAAGTGCAAAAGATTGCTGTCATCTAGAAATTTCAGCACTGTTAAGTAATGTTTTGTATTTTTCAAAGGTGCGGGGAAAAGCATAGTGAACACTTGAAGAAGAATAATTATTAATCATCAGAGAAAAGCTTGCAGCTAAAGGCTCATATATGTGCTGCCATTTTGCAGGGTTGATAATGGAGGAGATACAGATGGAAGTGTATTTATTACATGATCGGCTGTCACGCCGTGTGCTGAAAATAAGCGTCAGATGTTTAATATTTCTTTTTATTAGCAAATGATTACCTGCAATCACAATTTGTAGCTCTGAGCACACAACAGCCCCAGAGAACTTTTACCCAGCATCTGGCCTCCAAAACCAGTCCTCTCTACTCCTGCTTGCAATGCTAATTAGAAATATTCTAGCTTGTACTGCATGTTATCATCACTTAAACACATTTATAAACCAGGTCTGACCTTGCCTGCAGACACAATCAAGTGGGAGACTGACCCATTTTGGCTGAAACAAGATAACACCCCCTTTTACTCCGAGTAATTTTTTATCTCCATCAAGCAGCTCCCTCCTTGAAAGTCTCTTTTCATCGCTTATTTTATTGTGAGCTTTTATTGTTTAAGACAGCAGCAGATCGGAGCTGTTGCATTTATATTAAATACGCTAACAACTTAGCAATTTGGAACAAAAATAGCACAAGCACCTAAAGCTCAAATGACTAATATCCTGCTCACACTGCAGTATGTTGTGTTGAGAAAAAAAAAAAATCTCCTGGCATTTGAATGACGGTAAGCTGATGATGACAGTGGTCTTATTAGAGAAATATGATGCTGAAAATAAAAGATAGGTGTCCGTCATTTCAATATCACTTCATGTAGATTCCATATATTTAAAAAAAAAAACAGTTTTATTGATCTGGCTTTCCTTTCCCTACTGTATTTCATGTTTATATTTTTCTCGTACTATTACAACCATTACTTGGAGACCCGAACACGGGTTTAGACAAGGCTCGAAACATATTTCCACTCCTGCTCTCAGTCATCGACACCTCCACACCTTTGAACCAGCGTTTTGCCCTCCTATCAAGGTCACCGATATCTACAGGCGCTGCTGACACATTGTGCTCCTCCGCTGACCGACTTCGCTGATGTGGAGGGGTTTTTTTTGACAGACTCTCCGTGTTCATAAGGTAAGACCTCTGTGCTATTGCACACTGTGCACATCATCAGAGACCAGACAGAAATTAAACCCATTGACTATAATTTTCCATTTGTTATTCAGGACGAAGAGCATCTGTGCAGGATTGAACCAGAAGTCTCTGACGCAGGAGGGAACAGAGCCAGCTCGTTTTTGTAAGAGGTGATTCTGGATGAACCATTAAGACATGCTGGAGGGAGACCTGCGCCTTTGGCTGTAGCGCTCCAGGACTCCCTTCTAACCCCGGCTTATCAGCCTCTCTTGCCCTGAGGCTGAAGCTCATGCCTCCCAGAATGAACGGGGTCACTGACTGAGGGCATCTGAGAGGAGCCGACTGGAGTCAGCGTAACAATAGCTCCAGAAAGGTCATGCAACCCCCTCGCGTCGACATGCATGCAAACACACACATTCTCAGAGGGAGAAAAACAATTACAAAGGCCAATGCGCCTTGTGTGAGCTCTGCTGATGATTTCCTTGGCTGTGCTTAAATAGAATGATTAATCCTGTACTGAGCCTGAAGTCAAACAAACAACATGCGTGGATGTGCATGCATTATAACGGAGGACTTCTGGTGAAAATAAAGTTAAATATTTGTTGCTAGAGTAAAAGCTACTTGGTTACATAACTTCTTGGTTTTGAACTTTTGGGGAAATTGCTCATGAGGACTCAGAATCAGAGTACAAATCTTTTCATTTGAATCCTTATTAAAAAGAAATATTTGCATTGTTTTTGAATATTGTTTGAATTCTTCTTGAAGTATAGCAACTCAAAGCTCAGAGTCTCATTGGTGTGTGAAGCAGGTTGTGTGACTCCAAGGTGAAGGTTAGACTTTGGAATCCCATAAACTGTTTCTCCCATATAAATAAAACCATTGTCCTTGAAATGAGGACCTTATTGATGTTGTGGATGCATGGCTGCATTTCTGGAATGTTTCTGTTCTCACAGGATTTTGTTTAAGCTGATGTTTGAAAACTAAACCTCTTCCATGCAATTCAGTCTCTTACAGGTTTTGGTGCCATACTGAGGTTCGATGTTATCACCAACATTTATCAACTAAAATTTTTATGCATTTGGTCATTGATGTGCAAATTACCCAAACATTCAAATATGACATTTGAAAACCCAAATGGAATTGTCTCCTTCCAGAAATGAATCTGGTGAACCACAAACCTCAGCTAAAATGTTTTCATTGAGAGCTGGTCGCTGCTGTGTGCCCACTAGTTACAGTATCTGTCTCTTTACAGGAAGAGAAATAAAATGTTACTGTTCACAAGCCCTTCCAACTTTTTAGTGGGTCGAGCTTTCCAAGTGTAATTATTGGATGCTTTGAGAGTCACAAAAACATTTGATTTATTGAAGTGCACCTTTAACTTCAGCAACCCACACCTCTAATAACACAAGATCTTTATTTTTGTTCGTTTTCTTCTATAATGTTAAATAGATATCATTTAATGTGAGCGTACTCAGTGAATGTATTTCAGCCCCATTTCTGTTATGTTTAAGATTGTGCTCTCAAATGACTAATTATAAGGCTTGACGTGTGAAGTATACAGAATTTTTAACTGTTATGAATCTAATTTTTACCCTGTGGAGTTCTGACCATTCCTAATTTTACAAAGCAATGCTTTTATTGCATGTACATGGATGTGGATAATAAGGATACACCCTCTGACAATGATTTACAATATTTCACTGATCTGCTGGAATCGAGCGTCGAGAAGGACGAGAATAAACAGGTAAATGCAGAGAAAACTGACTGAAACAAGGTGGGCTGCAAATTTTGCAGGAGGATTTGCATTGCCTTTGCATTCTCATGTCAGTCAGACCTCAGAGACGTGAAGGAAACGTTCACAGGGCACCTTTAAGTTGTGTAGATAATGGAATGATGCTCGTACATTATACCAGCAGGTTTCTCAAATGATGAGACATCAATGTGACTGATAATGCACTGAAATAAGATTGTGCATCGCAATGTCTAAAAGAGGTCACTCTTTAAAAAGCTAGAGGTCATTAAAAAATGAATGTTTTAGCAGCTTTTTTGTTGCAAACTTTCTTTGACTTGATGCATTTTAAAAGAACTTTGGGGACCAGAGATTTGGTGCTTAGGAAGTTTTACACCTCAATGGGAGAGGTTGTGTTTTTCTCTCTTTTGTTTTTTTTAGCAGAATAATTTAAAACCATGAAAAAGTTTAGATATTGATTTTGCCGATGATTTGAATCATCATCTGGATCAAGAAATGTGTTGATGGATTCTTATGGGATAGGGGAAATTGTAAGCTTTTAGATAATGCCAACAATGCTTAGTGAAAAAAAATACAATGAAATCCCCATAAAATCTACAACACATCATAGTCAGAGCTGTATTTAGGTAATATTCCAGATCTGATGAACTGGACAGTTTATATTTATAGGGCTTAAGGAACATCCATTCCTTAATAAACAAGATGTATCTTCAACACTTACTAATGTAGATCCTGAAAGAAAGAATCACTAGTACAAAAAAACTAAGAATGACTTTTTTATATTCATCTATCTCCTAGAAGCAGATTTTCACAGTAAAGGAGTCGTATGATGAGGCTCAAACTGTCATGGGACTGTTTCTTAAAGGCCAAAAGCATAAATGGAGGAAACTGAGCTGCCTGGGTGGAGTTTTAGTTAACCATGACTTGATAATAATGTGCAGCAGTGCTGGTTGTAAAATCAAAACTTCATAAACCGTCTTGTTGACTGTGAACTTTACTCAATGCAACATTTCCCAGACTGTGTGTTTTTTATAAGAGCAAGCATTTGTAAACATTTGAAATGGTAGAACAGACTGCTTACATCGACACTGAGACAGAATTTCCAGGTTTTCCGAGCCATGACATTGTCCATAGTGCATGATATCATCCTATGAGGATTTGGTGACAAAAACAAACAAACAAACTACTCCTACTGTTCCATCTGATGTAGCCTACTGATCACATCGCTACCTATGGCACATCAACGAGCCAATTTATTGATTGTCTCTGACCTCAGATAGTACAAACAGTAGCAATGACTTTTTTTTTAAAAACCAGTTATTTTTCTCTTTCATCCACTATTTTCATTATAACAGACAGAATGGAGACTGAAAAAAATGATTTTTGTAAGGTTTTGCACATTCAAAAATAACTCCGAAATTTCCACTTGGTAGTGTTTTAACATGGTAAGGTAATTATACAGTTGTTGTTTTCTTTTTCATCCTTTCCGCTTCATTGAGTCTTGATTCGTAGGCCTTCGCATTGTCAAACACATCCAATATCCCTGTATAAAAGGAGCGGTCCCTTCAAATATCAGTGTAATTCAACTGAGAGAAACATGTTACATTCCAAATGCGGCCAACGGAGCTCCTCCTATACTGATTTAAAGTAAAGCTTTAATTCCACAATAAGAGGAAACGGCACTCGATGCAAAATGAAAATTAAATTAATCAGTCTTTGGTGGTGAGTACATTTTCACAGTTTGGAGTGTGTAAGCAGTGATTTGCTCAAGTCCTTGGCCTCCCCGGCTGTTCGGACTCTTTCGTACCCTAGAACCGACATGGCGTGGTGGCAGTAGTCCTCCACTTGTTTGATCTGTTGAATGCTGAGCACTGTTCTCCATGCACTGGCAGCTTGTGTGGCATTTCTGGACGAGACAATGAATGGCTTTGAGGAGGAGCTGGAGCCGCTGGTCATGTTCAGCGCAAAAGACTCAATGTCGTGGTTTGTGGTGAGGTTGGCAAAGGGGTAGATGCTCCGCAAGGTCTTCACTGGGTTTTCAACCAGGTCCTCGTATCGCACGGCCATGTACTTCCCCTTCAGCCAGCTGGGTGGGTTTAAGGCAGACCTCAAAGTCCTAGAGGTGCGGTCACAGATCACCTCCATGGCTCCTATGGAGTGGTAGTCTGAGCCGTCCTTCTTGTTCGCTTTGTGGCCAGGATCCACAAAAGGTATCCGCCGAAGTTTAGGATCCCTGCTGCGGACCACTTGTAAATTCTCCCTAATCAGACCATGTCTGGATTTGATCCTGGAATTAGCCACAGCCCGAGGGTCTCTGACCAGGTGTATTACTTTTAAATCTAAAGATGGATCCTCCATGAGTGGGGCCAGCACGTTAACGTCCAAAATGCGAACCCCTTTAATCACTATGGTGTTATATTTGAGGCACTCCTCCTCCAACAATCTAAGGCTCTGAGGGGGGCACTTTTTACACACCTTATCATCCACCATTCCAACCACCTCCTTCCTGTACGCAGAGCAGAGGGGATAGGAGCACACCACTTTGTTGAGGGTGGCCCCAAATAGTCCCAGGGAGGTAAAATTCTTGCCCCCGGGGCTGTTGTAAAGTTGGAAAACAGACAGATCACAGCGGTACAAGGAGCTAAGCATGTCTCTGGCTGCCCCTTGTAAAGACACCGCATCACCCGGGTAGAGTTTCTGCCAGATGTGCCACATGGGCTCATACAAGAAGAACACTTCAGGATTTTGGTTAAAAAGCTCCCCGAAAAAGGAGGAGCCCGACCTCCAGGTGGTCAGAACGTAGATGAGCTGCCTCTTTTTAGCCAGCGAGGGCCTGTACAGGAAGCGAATGTCAGATCTGCTCTGATATGTGGTGCTCCTCATCTGATGATTACACTGCTGTGGCTCTTTAGTCCATTTATAATTGGCCAAGTTGAGCATAGTGAGGACCAGCAGTAAGAAATAGGCCATGAATAAGACAATCCTCTTCCTGCGGAGGACTTTCATCACGATCCCAGGCTGTGCTATTATCTTTGTATGATTCCTGTAGGTTTTAAGCTTCCTCCCAAAGCCAGCATCCTTCTCCCAAGGCGCTGTCAACTTCAGTGGTTGATGATATTGTTTGCCTCTCATCTGTGCCCACAGAGAGGGGGGGGGGAGAGATCTCGCCACTTGACAAAGCTGCTTACATCGACTGCGCAGGAGCGCGTTCTGCAGAATGTACACAACCTCTACACCGGCAACCAACACATCAATAGAATACCCGATTAATAGGTTATATAGTCACCGCCGATTGCAAATCCCATGCGAGATTTTTTTTTTTTCCCGTTTTCACTGCATTGCGCAACGTTCTTCACAGGAGCGACGGGTGAGAGGAGCCTTTCAATTGTCCATAAGGAGCGCTGCGGTGATTCTGTGGGTGGCCCGCGTTCAACGCAAAAAAGAAGGAGCCTTGATCATTGTTACAGACGCCCTGTTTGTCCATGATCAGCGGAGGTATCCCTACGCAGTCACCTTCTCATGCATCCTTATAAAGGCAAGGCGGGAACGATCGTTGGCATCGCAGATAATGAGACCGTCACGATTTTGGCGCGTCTCGTATTATTCCACATCTACCCTTTATGGAGCGGTGAATGGGCAGTATCCACGGCTACGGCGTACAGGGGTCGGTTTGCAACTCTTCCTGCTCCCCCAAGCTGGTCCAACTAATACAAACTGGAAGGGTTCAATCAGAATACAAGAGAAAGTCCCGCCCATACCGTGATGCGATTGGCCGCTCGGGGTTTGGACGCGCGTAAACGAGCCGCGCCATTGGATCTGCAGCGCGTCTGTCCAGTTGCAGGCTCGATTCTGGATCCCACTGATCTCAGCAATGGTAGATTGTGGGAAATGATGCTGTTGTTATGTTTCAAAGAGGTCTACATCATCAGCTGCATCCATGTAAGCATCCTCCATCCTGCTTCTGAAGAAACACGGCTGCAGATTACACCACCCGCAAGCGCTTCACTGGATCACATGAATCTCTCTTCAAGCGCCGTTTCTCATCCCCCTCCCCATTGTGTAGGGTCTTTGTTCTGTGTTCAAGTTTTTGTTAGGAGTTTTGTGTTTCCCTGCAAAAATGATTCTCTTTGTATACATAAAAAATAATCAATATTTCAAATTAAACGTATTTGTTTTTTCCCACTACTGCCTCAAGAGGGTAGCCCACATCTTTAAAAAAAAAAAAAAAAAAGCTCCATACCCTTAAGGGAGAAAAAAAATCCTATTATTAATTAAAAGGAAACAACCAGAAGCACATTGCAGTAAGTTCCACAGAGATATTTAGTGTGTAAAAAAAAATCAAGTCAATAACTCATAATAAATGAGAACAGTGGGTCTAAAAGGACTGCTGTGTTATTTCATGGACCGTAAAGGAGGCAGCAACAAGCGGCACAGCTCTCAAGTGGAATCAACTGAAATGTGACGTCTGACAGCTGTTCCCCAGGAATGGAGTGAAGCTACTGTATAAGGCCATGTGTTTGAACCGAGGAAAACACATGCTCTGCAGATTGAAAGTCATCTGTCCTAAGAGGCTTGTCAGTTTGGGATTAAAACGAAATGTCACAAAGGAATGAGTGAAAGGGGTCGAGCCCTTTGACCCTATGATGAGCAATCTCCAGGCAGTGGTTTAAAGAGATAGGAACTGTTTGAGTTTTGTGGAGGGGACACTTATTGCACTTATTTCAGTTTATTTTAGCACCACTGAGATGTCATTTTACCGTCTAGTTGTATGTTTGCATTTGTTCTGGGAAGGTTATGGCCTTGTTTATCTCAGAATACATCTGTGAAGTTGTGCGTACTGCAAGTGTCGACTGATCCTTCAGCTATAGCACTCATCCAATGCAGCTGTTTGAATCCCAGAGTGTTTGTACAGACTGCCCTCTGCTGGAGCAGGAAACTGAATTTTCACTCAAACTCCAAAAATGAACAGAACAGATTTGATTTAAAAGGACAAATAATCCATAAACTACATGAAAATGATCTAGTTCATCAACATTTACACCTATGGAACAACCAGTTGGCTGAAATAAACAGAAATGAAGCAATCAGGAGCTTATACTTAGTCACATATGCAAATTTAAAATCATTCTTTCTCTTTCTCAATCTGGGATCATGGAAATGTGATAATGCACCGCAGTATCTGGCACTAAATCTCAGCCTGTACGAATCCCACACTTTTTTCTCTCTTTGCTTTAATGCAGTCAATTAAGCGAAGGATGCCATAGAATGCTGCATTGTTGGGTAATAAAGAGCAGTAACCAGACCTCTTTCACCATTAGCAAGTACGAGAGCTCACAAATGGAGTGAGTTGGCTGAAGCATATTTTAAAAAAACACTCATAAAATTTAACAGCTTATAATTACCAGGACTCAAGAATGACTCCATGTGGAATATTATAGCTTTTCTTTGAGTTCATTGACCTTATAATGTTTGGTCGCAGCTTTTTAGGTAGATTTTAAATTATATAATTAATCTGTTAAGATACTTACTCAACCATAATTCAACCTTATACATTTGTTAAGGCATAATCAATCATATTATCAACATAGTCAAATAATTGTAATATTTACTCAGAAATGTGTTTGCTCAATCATTGTATAAATATTTTATTTAAAGACATGGACTTCTGTTTCAGACTTTAAAGAACATGTTTCTATCTGTTGACGATGTAATGGAACTTGTAGCTGTTGAAGTGTCTGTGAAAAACTGGTTAATTCTGGAGGACTTTTACCCGTCAGCGCTTTGATAAATTTGATATTGTACCCTCTAGTCCACCATCACCCTTATCCTGGCTTACTGAGATGAATGAGTAGAGTTATTGCTAATGCTTACAGCAGCACCTGTGCTTCTATATCTGCTGTGAATCTAATTGTCTTTTTATATCCAGAATATTTTTGCTGCAGCTGTTATGTTGCCTTAGCTGTCATGTTGTTTGATCCCCTGGTTTTATTAAAATGCAAAATATTCTAAATTGCCACTTTACCCATCCATTTCTCTGTCGTTATCTCAACAGATGTTTGCTGTTCTGTGTTTTATGATCCTGCCTGCTGTGATATGTGTGAATTTGACTAAAACCATTAGGACAGTTGTGTTTCGCCTACATGTATTATGTGTTCTCTCACTGTCTGACTATATAAAGACCCAGATCCCTCTCTTTCCTGCGTTCTTTCCATTATCCATATGCAGTAAAAATAAAAATAAAACTCATCCATGCATCTCCAAACGCATCAGTGTCAAGGACGTGCTCACATTATACAGGAGGTGGTCCATCCACTCATCAGAGGCCCACGCACAATCTTTTCACATCAGACGACAGCCAAAATAAATTATTATATTTAACAGGATTTAAATTCAAAACACATATATAATCATGATGTTTATGCCCCTCAGCGGACGTCTTTGTAGTCTTGTATTTTTTTAAGGAATGTTGGATGTGCACATAATGGACAACGTTGCGCTGATTTGCAGTTACGTAATGCAAAGAAACACAACGGCTTTGCGCCTGCCGAGCGGTCGAGCAGGTGGAGAAGGAGACATGCGCAGTAGACGCCTCGTCAGCAGCATCAGGACCAAGTAGATCCCTGTGAGCCTGTGCGATGTAAGAAGATGGCGCATGTAAACACAGCAAGGGAAACGACTGCGATGTTTTTTCGGACCGCAGTTACTTCCTGCGTGCATGCAGCCGACATTTAAAGTCATTTATTGCGGGAAAAAACATCTATCAAAAGAGTTTTTTCATCCAAGAGGAGCGCGTAAAAGGACTCGGTGGAGATGCGACAGTGACGGCAGATGAATTTGGTCTCTTTTACGCATCTGCCGCGTTGCGACGTTCCCAACAAAAAAAAGAAAAAAGAAAAGATTCATCCAATGTCACCCCTCGATTCGGGCTTTCTTGTGTAATGGTCGCCTCTTTCTAGTGGGATGCACATCAGTGTGTGGCCGTACTCGCTTTCCGTCGTAATGGCAGCTCTGTATCAGGGCACGGACGCCTCCTCTCCGGATAAATTTCTGGCCTTGAAAGACGTGAGAGAGGTGAAGGAGGAAACAACGCTGGACGAGAAGCTCTTCTTGCTGGCATGCGAGAAAGGTTTGAGTTTATTTGTGTCCTCCAAAATAAACCCAACGTCATGTTCTTTATGGGGTTTTTTTTTCTTTGTGTGTTTAAGATGTAAGAAAAACTCATAATGCTGGAATCAAGTTTAAGATTTAAGATGCTGCAGAAAATTAATTATGTCATGATAACAACTCCATATATATCCAGCAGCGTCATTGCAGTAAACATGTACAGTCATTTTTCCCTCTCACAGCTTTAATGGCTACTGTGGAAATCCACATCACTGCTACTTTTTAAAAGTTCTGTCTTTGCACAGCTTCTGACAAACAAACTGAAATGGTCCAAGTGTAAAATACCAAAAGACCCACGCCGTCAGATGGGAGGAGATTGGTTCATTGATAAGAAAACTGTGCCAGCTGAGATTGTTTTAGGTGTGCGGGCCACAAAGTGTGACCATATAAAGCCTCCACAGGCTTGGCTCAGGAGCAGAAATTGTCCTTTGATGGAGATGTTATTGTTACACGACTGAGGTTGAAACTGAGCCTGCTCCACAAGAGCATCTGCATCTCGATGTGTGTGTCTGTGTGTCTTTTTTTCTCCAAAAGTATTCATGTAATAGAGCTCAATTAGCAAGAACTTCCTAACGTTGCTGCTTCTCAGGCGACTACTACATGGTGAAGAAACTGCTGGAGGAGAACAGACACGGCGAGCTCAACATCAACTGTGTGGACGTGCTGGGCCGAGACGCCGTTACTATCACCATCGAGAATGAGAATCTAGACATCCTGCAGCTTCTTTTGGAGCATGGCTGCCAGGTAAAATATACGCACACACTGAGAGTAATATGAAATGCATTCAAGACGTTACACGTTGCTGATCTATCTAAGAAAATTCTATCTCTATGCAGGCAACAGACGCCTTGTTGGTGGCCATAGACTCTGAGGTAGTTGGAGCTGTGGACATCCTCCTCAACCACAGGCCGAGGAGGTCCTCCAAGCCCTCCATTGCTGTTAGTCTCCTCATATCTTATCATTCAAGATCAACCCATATGGATGCAAACAGCAGGTTGAAAGAATCCATATGCCCTTGTGATTTTTCTGCATGACGGTATTTCAAATATTTTCAGAAACTGATGCAGAGGATTCAGAACCCGGAGTATTCCACCACAATGGATGTGGCTCCGGTAATCCTGGCAGCCCACAGGAACAATTATGAGATCCTGACCATGCTGCTGAAGCAGGACATCTCGCTTCCCCGTCCCCACGCCGTCGGCTGCGAGTGCACGCTGTGTAACGCTAAAAACAAGAAGGACAGCTTACGGCACTCGAGGTAAACGGCGCTATGAATGCGGTTTGCTTTGTCTAGATGTCTTCATTTAAAGTGACACTGATGTAAACCAGAGGAGTGGAGCTTCTCTGGATTACTGTAATTTGGAGCCGTCAACATCACTTTAGTCTTCTTGGTGATTATTGTGTTGTTGTCCTGGCCGTGCTCTGGAATGTAAGCACTTAAAAACAGCTATGAATCAAAAGTGTGTCAAGTTAGGTGTTCAGTAGAGATGAAACACTGCGGTGTCTTGTTTTGCTGATAGCATCAGCTTCAAAATGCCATCTTGGAAGGAAATGATTTATGATCAAATGCATTTTTTTCTTTATCACAATGGCTTACAATATGCTCTCAGACCCACAGAGGACTCCTAATGCTCTCCAATGCTGAGCTCCGCCTATGCATAGATAGCGATAGCTGGTGTTACAGTATTTTTTTCATATCAGTGATGCAGGGAACAGGTGGAGGAGAAGCTAGAGAGGCGGAGGTTTGTCCTGGAAAGGAGAGGAGTGACGGTTAGCCGCAGTAAGACAGAGTACATGTGTGTGAATGAGAGGGACCCAAGTGGAAGAGTGAGGTTACAGGGAGAAGAGATCAAGAAGGTGGAGGATTTTCAGTACTTAGGCTCAACAGTCCAGAGCAATGGAGAGTGTGGAAAAGTGTGTACAGGCAGGATTGTACAGGTGGAGAAAAGTGTCAGGTGTGATGTGTGATAAAATGAAAGGAAAGGTGTACTAAACTGTGGTGAGACCAGCGATGTTGTTTGGTCTAGAGACAGTGTCACTGAGGAAAAGACAGGAGACAGAGCTGGAGGTAGCAGAGATGAAGATGCTGAGGTTCTCTCTGGGAGTGACCAGGAAGGATAGGATCAGGAATGAGTACATCAGAGGGACAGCACATGTTAGAGGTTTTGGAGATAAAGTCAGAGAGGCCAGACTGAGATGGTTTGGACATGTCCAGAGGAGAGATAGTGAATATATTGGTAGAAGGAAGTTTTGAACTGTTTTGAATTGCCTGGAGAAAGACCAAAGAGGAGGTTTATGGATGTAGTGAGAGAGGACATGAAGGTAGTTGGTGTGAGAGAAGAGGATGCAGAAGACAGGGTTAGATGGAGGCAACTGATTCGCTGTGGCGACCCCTGAAGGGAAAAACCGAAAAGAAAAGAAGACGACGTGATGGTTTTACATTGAAAAATAAAATAAATACAAACTTTTATTCAAAGGGAAGCTGAAAAGCCAGCAGTGTTTCCTTTGAGAATTAGTGATTCATGTTTTCTGATACCATCTTAGACTTGCAGATGAGATTTTACTGATCCCCTCTGCCGAGCATTTTTATTCTGTCTGCACGGCGGCGTCACTTCCCACACAGTCATCTAAATAAATCAGCCTGCAGTTTTCCTGGCAAACAACAGAAGAGGTCAAACCGAGTTTGGATGAAACAGCTACAGCCGAAACTTGTAGAATTACTTCTCATCTTTGCTGTTTATTTCCAATCATTTACCTACCGTATCATGTTTATCTCTTTGTTCACCTTGATCTCTGGTTCAGATTCCGTCTGGACATCTACCGGTGCCTGGCTAGCCCCTCGCTGATCATGCTGACTGAGGAAGATCCCATTCTCAGAGCCTTTGAGCTGAGTACAGATCTCAAGGAGCTCAGCCTGGTTGAGGTGGAGTTCAGGTACGATTGCTATCAACAGCCACACATCCATCCATCATGTCAGGGCATGCTAAGGGAATTTCTTTGCACATAAAGAGCAAGACACAAGTACTGGAAATGCACAAATATGCTATGTATACTTAAACACTGCTTTCTTTTACATCCTTAAGCCGACAAGGAACATAATCTTTAATTTGTTCTGATCGTATCTCATTTCGTACTCCAGGAATGACTATGAGGAGCTGGCGAAGCAGTGTAAAATGTTTGCCAAGGACCTGCTGGCTCAGGCTCGAAACTCTCGAGAGCTAGAAGTGATCCTCAACCACACATCCAGTGAGGATCACGTTGACAAGAGAGGCTTGCTGGAGGAACGCATGAACCTCAGTCGACTCAAGCTCGCCATCAAGTACAACCAAAAAGAGGTGCGGTGTCACAAACCTGCAACTTCTGCACCAGTAGCAAACAAATCTGCAACATTGATATGATTAGAATTTAATGACTATTTATAGGTTAGAATGAAGTATATTATACTATCCATTATTAATGGGTTGTAGTGTACTCTGTGTTATGAAGGACTCATCTGCTCCAGCACACCTTGAGCTGATAGCTCATGAAAAATGAGCTTGGCAGATAAAGCATTTCCTCCAGGCAACAGCAGTCAGTGACAAACTAAAGTTGGGAAGTTTGGAGCCGTGGGGCAATTTACAGCTGTGATGGCTACGTCTGAAAAGTTTGACAGATATATCACGGTGCAGTTCTTGGCATGCTGTTGTTTTCTACTGGAGAAATAACACCTCTTAAGCGTATATCAGGGCAATGCTCCATTATTCATTCTCTTTACTTCTGCCAAGCCGGTTGTATTTTCTCTTTACATTGACACTCAGGGTTACGGAGAAAATAATGATCCAGTTTTTGCAAAAATTGCAAGACTGTTGCAAGACTGTTAGTGCTTTACTAAATCTTGGAGTAGGCCCTAATCATGGGCCGGATGTAATAGTTATTATTCACTTTTGCATCATTGCAAGATTGGGTATTTGGCCCCAGTGGAATAAATTACATCCAAAATGGTTCTGCTGTGACAAAACATGGCCAATTATAGAAATCTGATGATATCAAAATCCACATTTAGGGATGCCAGATATGGAAAAAAAGGGGATTTGTGGTATTTGTATTGCAGAGAAAAACACTGATAAATATAAAAATGTTCTAGAAAGCTGCTAAAAATGAATGCAATTTGATCAGATTCAAGTCCTCGTGTCTTCTCTCCTGACAACCCTCTTTCAGTTTGTGGCCCAGTCCAACTGTCAGCAGTTCCTCAACACGGTCTGGTTTGGGGAGACGGCCAGTTACCGGCGCAAACACACCTGTCTAAAGATGGCCACGGTGCTGAGCGTGGCCATGTTGTGGCCTCTGCTTTCTGTCTGCTACCTGCTGGTGCCGCGTTCCCGCGTAGGCCAGATCATCCACACGCCTTTTGTCAAATTCATCATCCACAGCGCCTCCTACTTCACCTTCCTCCTGCTGCTCAACCTGTACTCTCTAGTCTACAATGAGGGAAAGAAAAACACCATGGGCCCTGCACTCGAGATGATAGATTACCTCCTCATTCTCTGGATCATAGGTCAGCCTTGCATCCCCTCCACTTTCATGCAACAATTAGCATACATGCTATGCTCAGAGGAGTATCGTGTGCGCTGCGATCATAATGCATGTGTCAGAGCTTATGTAGGGGTTGATTTATGGAATTGAATAAGCATTCATCTCCTAATGGACACAATGGAACTAAGAATAGATTAAGAATGCAATCATACAAAACTGAATTTAATAGAAAAAAACATTATGTAGTGGAGTGAGAAGGAGAGAATCCTTTTATGGTCTGGCATTAATCTAGTATCCTGTATCCGTAATTCTATCAAGCATAATTTGACAAATAGCTCTTTCCATGCTAAATGACAGAAAGCCTGATTTGACTGGAATAAATCTGTCTACATCTAATTGAGTTCTGCAGAAAGAAACCACAGCTTCTTCCGTTATCCTCCATGGCCCATCTAAGTGCTGGTATTACAGGACAAAGCCCACGTACATTCAAACATATATTTGCATGGCAGCATTGAGATGAGGCGGGATGGTGGCAGTTAGAAATTGACCCTGTCTCTCTCTTTCCCTCTGTCTCTCTGGGGAATGGGTCTCTACCTTCCTCTTCTGCCAAGAAACCATTAGCATGAACATTCAATCGCTTTAATGGTCCTGCCGTCTCAGCAGACGCTCCTCACTCGGTCGGAGCGACTTACCCTTCTCTCCACCAGACACAAAGCATCGTTAACCACAGTCGATTGGTCTGGATGTCATCGCCGGGTTGATAAATCATCCCAATAATCACGCGTGATGGATCGCAAACGTTATTGATGCGTGTGATTCAATGATATGAAGATGTTTGTGGGATAATTTGCAATTTAATTTGTATAATGCGGGAGTGAGATTAGTCATTAGACGTAAGTGAAAAATGGACTCAGATTGATTCCTTAACCAAGTCTAATCAAAGATCAATAACTTAAGATTGAAGATTTTTTCATAAATATTGTCTGGATATGAAATTTGGCTGTTTGGTTGCATGTTTATTTTCTTTCATCAGTGGTGGAAGAAGAGCTTGAATCTTTAACTAAAATAAAACTAGCAATTCCACTGTACAGAAATATAAAAATATTACATGTAAAAGTCCTTTTAATGAGATGTTGAAGTCAGGATTAGCATCATATAAAAATGTGAGAGATAAAACGTGTAATTTTCACCACACACCTCCCCTAATCCCACAGATGACATATTTTTAACACATTAATTTCCAATGCTTGTTGTCTGCCTTTTAAAACAAAATTCAAATGTGTCTCCCCGTAGGGATGGTGTGGTCGGATGTGAAGCGTCTCTGGTACGAGGGGCTGGAAGACTTCCTGGACGAGTCTCGGAACCAGCTGAGCTTTGTGATGAATTCCCTTTACCTGGCCACCTTTGCACTTAAAATAGTCGCTCATAGCAAGGTGTGCACACAATGCATGCACTCTTACAGCGGATAGACAGCACCATTTGTAAGTTTTCATTATTGGCTTGAAAGAATTAAAGCTTTCCAACCAGAAAGAGATTTTTTTCAGTGTGGAAAAAAACGTTAGTAATTCATTGTTCGGTATATCTAACAGCCCAACACACCCATACAAATGGAGTTATTCATTTCAACATTTATTTTTTTTCCTCATGTTAACACCAGTAGACAGGGGGACATGCTCATCAAGTACAGTCCGTACCCTTTCACATGCTTTATTCAGGCATAATACGTAAAAGTAAGCGTAAGAATAAGCTCTAATTTGCATTTCAAACAAGAAGAGCTTTTTTTGAAAGTCTAAATTCCCATTTACTGGATAAATCTGTGGTATCATCTTTTTTTTTTATCTAACTCTCTGCCAGAAAGTGAACAAGCACATTTCGTCAAAAAGCAGAACAGTTGCTGTGGATGTGAAATATTTGGATATTTTTGCAAAAGTTTCAAAATGGAATCTAAAGTTGTCAATCAAAAATCGCTCCTGAGGCATGATTCACTTTTCATTTCATTTTCAAAACTGGTGGTATGAATAAAACTAGTGAGTGTATCGTTTAATGAGAGTAACGTGTTTGTCTTCAGTTCAAAAATGTGGAAGACACAGAGAGGAAGAACTGGGACGCCTTCCATCCAATCCTGGTAGCTGAAGGTCTCTTCGCCTTTGCCAATGTTCTGAGTTACCTGCGACTTTTCTTCATGTACACCACCAGTTCCATCCTGGGGCCACTACAGGTAGGAAAGAAACATTAACACCTGCAAAAAAAAAAAAAGTTTTAGTCCCATTGGACTGGGGGATTAGCCAGATTCTGCTATAACGATTATAAATCATCATTTTGTCTCAGCTGACCACACACACACACACACACACACGTGCACCGCCCACTCTTTCTCCCATCCAGGAAGTGTGAACGCTGAATGATGAGCCCACACTAAACATCACACCAGCTGTGCTCAGCAGCAGCATAACTATCATCATCAGCACTAAGTACTGCATAAGCACGGTGAACTGAGGCAGCAGATGAATGTGTTCTGTTGGGATAATGTGCTCATAATGAGCTGAAGGCAACATTGTGCAGCTCAGCTTCCATATGCATCACTGTGCCACCACCATCATCATCATCAACATCATCATCACTGCTGACAGCTACATGAATAGTAAGCCCATCAGTTTGCACAATTGATTTTTGTGAGCTGACTTCAGTTTGCAGTGAAACAGAGCAGCACAAATAACAGTCTTTTGACATCTTAAGAGACGTTTTGGCTCAATATGATTTAATTCAGGAAAAAGGCCAAGTACGCTAACGTGGTATTTGAAAAAGTGATGACTTGTTCTCCTGAACTTTTTGGGCTAAGAAAATAGTTTTAAAAAATATTGTTCATGCTCAATAAATTCTGTTCTCAAAATGTTAGGGCGTCATCTTTTTTGCTGCAGTTGAACATTTTGATCAAAATCAACAAGTTAGCAGAAATTACTGTAAGTATTTTCAGAATTGCTTCTTTTTCTCAAAAGCCAATGATAAATTTCAGTGTTACATCTGCATTGATCTGCTGTAAACCTGTAAAATAGTATAAACTAAATGAAATTTGTGAAACTTTTTTTATATTCAGGCATTGATCTCTTGTGTTCAAGAGATGAAACTGTTTTTAAATGCCTAAAGCGGTGTAGGTTTTGTAAAGAATGTTATGTTATATAATTGCTTTTCCACCTCCATCTCCAAACGTCTGGTCTTCGTATTCTCTCTGCTCGAGCTCATCAACAGTCTCCATGTCATAGGTGTTTCTTTTTATTGCATCATGGTGTCCAGCCATCTGGCAGAGAGACTTTAAAGCAGCTCAGTGCTTGGAAGAAATTCACTTTTCCTCCTCATATGATTTTATTGCAAATCAGTATGCAATGAGGTAAACTTATTTTCAAGGATGTCTTCCTGTCATTAAGACAAAATCCTGCTTGTGGTTGGCTTATAAAACACCAAGGGTGCCCTTAAAGATTGATACTTAGTGCTTTATAACTACAGTTTCTCCACCTCCTCTGCTTTCAGTCTGTCCCCCTTTTTTAAAACATTTTTATTCCCGCTATGACATCACTGCCCGTCTTGGCAGGATGGAAAAAATGTTAGCTTTGGAAATAGTTGCTGCACTCACACGAACACGGCAGACTCCATGCGAATACACACGCGCCCACACACATCCACACTCCTTGTGATACGTGAGCGTGAATTCAGATGAGCTCCTGCTCACACAGACAGCGAGGCAGTGATATGTGGGCTGCGGTGAAGCTTTGATTCCGTCCTTACTGCCGAGTGGCCAGCTCACATTTCTGCCGGGCAGTGCCCCCCTGCCGAGGTTGGAAAGTGTGAGTGTGTGTCTGTGGGATTCCGCTGTCACCATACAATGAGCTCACTCATGGCCCAGACTTAACCTCACTGACGGCGTTTATCTCCCACGTAGATTGGCCAACCAGCATGCTGGTGGGAAAATGAAAAGAAAAAAAAACCCCATTAATTGAATTCTAATCATGTTCTCGGTGTTTGACTGATTTAAGGTTTCACTGTGTGTAGTAGGTTTAAAAGATGACCATCATTTCTTATGAAGGGCGTCTCTTACGTCCTTTCATTTCTTATGCATCTTGAGTATATATTCTGTATATGAATATAAGATTATTTCATTGAATGTGGTTGCATTTTAGGAAGCGCAGATGAATCAGACCTTCCCCCCTTCCTGTGAAGGTTAAGAGCTCCTGACCCCCCCCCCCCTCGCATTCCTGTTTTATTTGTTCAGTAACTAAGTTAGGCTACCTGTCAGGCTTCTTAAACAGGGAACACCCTCACTCCCTAAATCAGACATGTGCAAAGTGACAGAGGACTACGCTAGGGGCCTTCAGAAGGGACAAGAGAATGAATCACCTTAATAAACCAGCCCTTCTCCTCCAACAAGCTGCCTGGGTTGCACTGCAAACACCATCGGGCGTCGCTGACCCTGAAGTGCGCGCTGCGTGGTCATTCGTCACACTGGAAACTGTGTGTGTGTTTGTGTTCAGCAAGAGTGAGTGTGTTACGACCTTGTTTGAGCATCTCCGGTGCACAGATAAGCCCCTCAGGTGTGTGACTATTCGGGTTTCACAGGCCTGAGAAGATTTTCCCTATCTTTAAGGCCACAGAATATGCTGCCTTTTCCATTTTCTCAGGGAAGGCAAAAAAAAAAAGCAATGAATTGTGCAAAATTTGTGACAATGGGAAAAGTATCGCGATCCCAAAACACAATCTTGAGGGCGAAGAATTTAGCCCTCAAAAAATAAGAAGCATAAGTGTCATAAAGTTTGTTTAAGGAAACTGAAATATTCCTCATCCTAAATATATACAGTAGAGAAACCTATTTGATTTAACTGCTTCCTGCTACAGGTTAAAGTTCGTGCTGTGATTTATTGTACCCTGTCAGCATGAGTCTGGACTTACACTACTTCTCAAAAGTGTAAAAAAAAAAAAAAAAAGTAAAAAGAAAATGTACTTCATCAAATGTAGCCAGATTTACCCTTCAGACCACATCAGAGAAGATCTGAAAATGTATGACTTTAGGGTGAATTTGATTTGCATGCAAAAAAATATCCAAGCAAAGATGTTCTACCTTTTAGTAAAAAAACCAATCAGTCAAGCTCTGTCGGGATCAGACAGTCTTCCTCTCTGGTGTCACATCTGATCCCTGTTAGCTCCTTTAATGGTTAAGGGGGATTACTGGGATTGCTTTCAGGAAAATTACTGATGGCAAGAACCATCTGGAGGTGACATATCCACCCAGCCCCCCACAATCAGAGAGTATTTGCACGATTACAAAATCTGTCAATTTATTGGAAACATTTTCAAGAAAACAGGCAAAAATGAAATGTTGCAAGTACCAGAAAGAATCGCTTCTGCAAATATCAGATGTGTCAGAAAAGTTTCATGTAAATGTATTCCTCCTGTATTACCCCTACATTACATGCTAGAGTGATAAAAAGTGAAGCAATGCCTGATGTCTGTTTGATTAGATCGAATCAGGAAGGCCAGGATTAAGATTTGTCTCTTTTCTCAGATCTCCATGGGTCAGATGCTGCAGGAATTTGGAAAGTTTTTGGGCCTCTTCCTGTTGGTGTTGTTCTCCTTTACCATTGGGCTCACTCAGCTTTACGGGAAGGACCAGAAAGACCCAGAGAAGAATCCACCCATGGACTGCGAAGGCATATTCTGCCAGCAGCAGAGCAACGATGCATTCCACACGTATGGGCCAACATCAATCTGTCTAACAGGAGAGCGGCTGTGACAGTAATGAATGTTGAGACGGCTTGTTGAGTGATTTATGTGTGGGGCTGGGATGGATTGACTGGGATGATTTCACTACATACCCACTGATACCAGCGTCTTTTCACAGGTTTATGGGGACCTGTTATGCCTTATTCTGGTACATCTTCTCCCTGGCACACGTCGCGCTATTTGTCACGCGTATCAGCTATTCAGAGGAGCTGCGCTCTTTTGTGGGTGCCATGATCATAGGCACCTACAACATTGTGGTTGTTATTGTGCTGACCAAGCTACTGGTGGCCATGCTCCACAAAAGCTTCCGGCAAATTGCTGTAAGTGCAAGAGGAATTTGACTTCAACTTAGAACTGAATGTTAAAACTGTTTTCACTTACTGTTAAGAGAAGATTGTTTTTTATAGATTTTTTTTTCTAAAAAAAATCAAATGCTACACAGATGTGTAATTTATTCATTTCACAATGAAAACCGGCAGCATATTGTCTCCTTTCTTTAGCAGTGTTTGGTCTTTTATTATGCCTTATTGTTGTCTTGTATTCAAGATGCCTGTCTAAAATGGAGAAAAGCGTGTCAGAGTTCACAGTAACATTCCTGCATTTTTTTCCCACCCTTCTCTAGAATCACGAGGATAAGGAGTGGAAATTTGCTCGGGCCAAACTTTGGCTTAGCTATTTCGATGACAAGTGTACCATGCCTCCACCTTTCAATATCATCCCTTCCCCAAAGACCGTGTGCTACCTTTTGACTAGTATGAGCAAGTGGATCTGTTCACACACCTCCAAAGGAAAGCTGAAGAGGCAGAACAGCCTCAAGGTAAGAAAAATGGTCAGAACCTTGAACTAGATACCGTAATCTAATTTTAGTTATTTTTAGAAAACAGGAATGGCAATCTTGTGCCATTTCTGTAAACCTTTCAAATCCAGTGAGAAAAATTGGAAAGACAGTACTTTATTTAATTATTTAAAGTACTTTAATTAAATAGAAAATAAGAAGCCAGTTACACCTTGGAAAGATTGTAGAAAATCTTTATTGCTGATAAAAAAACCCTCCTTTTTTTGTTTCTCCTTCAATATTTCGTCATCAATCTTTGTCTTTACTCTATTTTCCATATAGGAGTGGAAGAATCTGAAACAGAAGCGTGATGAGAATTACCAGAAGATCATGTGCTGCCTGGTTCACCGCTACCTGACCTCTACTCGGCAGAAAATGCAAAGCACAGACCAGGCAACTGTGGAAAATCTGAATGACCTGAGACAAGACCTCTCAAAGTTTCGTAACGAGATGAGGGACCTGCTTGGGTTCCGGACCTCCAAATATGCCATGTTCTACCCAAGGAGCTGAAAAAGACAAAATACGTCTTCCCATTCCCCACAATTCCCAAATACTTTGCTTCTCGTTTATCTGGGATGCGGTGTGACCCGAGCATGTGATACACTCTGCTTCTTTGAGTCACAGAGGCAAACTTTAAACCTGGAACTCAACTAGAAATATATTTATTCTTTGCCAAAGCCTCCAGACTCAGGCCCCCTTGTGTATTATTCCACTACTCTACCCTTTTCTTGATTTTTGTAAATAACAAAAGCCATTGATTTCAACAAAAAAAGACAAATAAAGATTTATGGAAAGATTTGACCCTCTGGGGCTTTCATGGCTTTAAAGGCTGATTGTGAAAACAAATGCTACTTTTCAGATCTGATGTTACTTTGTTGAGAAATTCTTTGGCCACTCAGGTATGAGATCCAGAAAACTGCCAACATTTCAGCCAATTGCCCAGGGATCCAGTTCAAGTAAGAGTCACATTGTTAAGGGTGGGGTTAGGACCCGCATGCAGAACACCAGGGGAGAAGTTCCATCATTTATTTAACCAAAGATTCTTATGGGTTTCAGTTAGACAGCAAGGACCAGAGCAATAGACAAATCAAAATCTCAAAAAGTCAAAGAAACCAGAAGGGTAGAAGAGTTGTTCGTAATCTAGCAGTGAGCTGGGACAAAATAAGAAATGGAACTCAGGTGTCTTTAAGATAAGATATGCCTTTATTTTTCCCACAGTGGGGAAATTTGTGCGATTTAGTGACACAGGTGATCGGAATGAGCGGATTGGTGAACCCAGGATACAGAGGACAGGAGGGAAAACTGGATCTGGGACCATGACACAATTACACACACCTGATCCATTCTCCTGCTTAGTAAAGCATAGCAGCCTTAATTCATCAGACTAACTACCTGTAATCAATTATTTGGTTTCAAGTTGAACTTTCTTGTAAAAATGCAGACAAACAAAGCAAATGTGTTGAAGGTGTTTTATTTGGGGAAATGAAAACAATAAAATATAAATAATATTCACAAACCCTTTCGTATGAAAATACTTTTAATTTCATACTTTTGCCTTTAAAAACTAAGAAGGTAAATAAGGTGTGCTGATGCGTTGCTTAGCAACTGTAAACAAACTGAAGCAAAGAGCTTTAGCTAGGAAGCTCCTAATTTGTTTCACATAAAACCAGCATTAAAATATAAAAAATTGAATCATGTATATATTAAATATTGCACATTTTATTACAACTTTTAACCTTTCTAATCTTGCCCATTGAAACTGAAAACCATTATTAAAACCCACATTCAGCTGTGGCAAATCCCCTACGAATGTTAGTCAGGCTTTTCAATTTAAGATTCAATTTAAGATTAAACTCTGTTGCTGAATTCTCAGATCCCACATTTCCCTTCAACAGCCTCAAAGGGGAACAAATAAAGTAAAGTGCAATCATTGGATGCAAAACTGAACAAAACTGAAAGCTTGACACAGTCTGATAATTGCCTCCGTGAAATGTTATAATCCTCTTTCCTGGCTGTTGTTGCTGGTTACAAATTAATTCTCTTCTAGGGGCATGACAGGAATGTGACTGCAGTTAGAATGGACAGAGAACAGGGATGAAAATATGGGATGCTGTCACAAAATAATTGCAGTGAAGTGTTTTGTAAGATCACAGGGTGTAACACCGCTGTTTCCAATTAATCTGAGGCTGCTAGACAGGCTGGTATGTAGACCCGGGTATTGCCCCCTTACAAAAAGATGGAGATCATTTTGGTGTTAACTTCACCCACAGCTGAGCCTTCCCGTCCCCTGTGGAGGTCCTCAGGGCTGCACACTTGGACTTAGCACCGCTTGTTTTTCAGAACGTTGAGTACTTTCTGGTTCTTTGTCTTGAAGGCTGTGACAAAGTGTTGAGGGGCAATTTTCCCTCGGCCGTCGTCGTCCACGTGGCCCATGAGGATGTAATTCAAGCCTGGTAAGGTCACACACAAAAAACCTGAATGCAGTGGCGGAACGGCAGAGACATTCAGGAAGGGCAAAAATCAGAATCTCCACCCAGCAGGTCTGTGTACCATACGTTTATATGCATACATATAAACATATTTAATGCTTGATTGACTGCTTGGACAGTGAGTTCTGCCGCTCACCTCATACTTGGGGAGGAAAGTTCTGTCAAGCGAGTATGATGACACGCAACGGAGGCAAACTCAGAGCCGTGGATTATTGAAAACAGTCAATCAGGTTCTGCATGCTCATGATCATCTTTGAGGTGAAGATCACGTCATACACAGAAATTTTCTAGAGGTCACTGAGCGGTAAACTCACCTCTTCTGATGAATGGACACTTCTTGCACAGGATCACGATTTTGGTGCTCATGGTCTTTCCTGCCTGCTGAATAGCTAGATTGCCTTCTTTATACACGTTGATGATGGAGACAGTGGCGTACATGCTTCCTCCTTTCACCACCGCAGTGATGACAGTCCCGGTTATCACTGTCAAAGACACATATACATACAGGAGAGGTGTTTTTAAAACCAAAAAGTGCTGTTTCTGGGCTGTGACAGGCCATTCAAAATTAAAAACAATTTTTTTAAAATTAGGTCGCGGATTGTTCTGAAGAAAGAGGTAACAAAAGCAGTAAAAGACCATCACCTGGGGATCATCAGTATCTGGATAGATCTGAATCTCATGGCTAGTCTATTGGGCTTCGGTTTGAAGCAACATTTTGAAATCAATAACCAACAGCCCCAGAGCCATCTCACAAGGATGACTAAAACAGTCAGATAAAGTTTATTAAAACACAGGCTTAAGAAAAGGGAAGACTTTCTGTCAGCAGTCATTGTTCTGTGTTTGGCTAATAGTTGTAATGTGAAATGTTATTCACTGCTATGCTGATTAAACACAGCTGTATCCCTCAGTAAGGCCAAGTTATGTCATCTAAGGAGTAGTATTACCGTACATGATCAATGCTGAGTTTGAATGACATTTAAACTACGAATCATGCTTTTAATTCCTTATGGTTGGACTTTAGTAATGGTCTTTAGCAGGTATAAATAAAGATCAGTAATCAGTCATTACAGAAGAATAATACATTACATTTATTGGTTTTAATCATTCCTTCTTTTAAGTTATATTCTTTATTTATTCAATGTTTATTCAGTGTTGTTTTCAATGTGTTGGAGAACTTTTGGCTAAAAGCCAGACTGTAGAAATATATTTTACCATTATTATTAATTATTTACAATTTAAAGTAAATGTTTCAATGCTCAGGAAAAGACAGTCTAAAATTTATACTGGATAATTAAACACACAATAGCGAGAGGGAAGGGAATCTGCATTTTAATTGTCAACATTAATAATGTAACAGACCTGGAAACAATGGCTTTAAGTCCTTTCAGGCTTTCAATGCTGCCCTTTGACCTTTTTATGTCTCCCTCATCCCATCGCTAGCTAATAGCTCCTTCTCAAACTCAAAAAAACACATTAAGGATATTGTCATTTCAAGACTACCACAGATAAGCAATCCCTAAAATATAGCACATAATTGTCGAGAAAGTAGCAAAACTGTTTTGAATATGAGTCAGGAGGGGAGGGGGGGCATTCAGTAATTTATATGACACACTCTGACACAGAGATGAAAACCTCCCTGCACAATGATTTCATCTAAGCAAGTAAGATGAAGATTTAACTCCATCACAAATCATCTCATGGTTTATTTAGCAGAATAAAGAATTGCTACCAACTGTATCTCCCAGTTTTTTTTTGAGGTAATACAAAAAAACAGACAAACTGGAAAGGGGAAGTAATTTCCTGTTCAGTCTGACAGGGTCTGTAAGTGCACAAAAGTCCACTCATGATAGATTAGACCTGGCGTTTGACAGCCGAGTGATAGCAGCATGAACAGGATTATTTACACTGACGGTGCCAATATGTCCGGACTTAACCCTTCACCTGTTTCATTTCCTGACAGGGAGGAGAAAAGCCAGACAACCTGTTTCAGTGATGCTATCGTATCCCAAGCTCCCACATGAAGGATACATAAACTATTGATAAGCACATACATTGTTGGACAAAACAATGCCTAAAGTGATTACTCAAAGAATTTGTAATTAAAATATAAAGCAATATATCGTGTGTCCCCTCCACCCGTACATCACAGAGACAGCTTTTTTCTAAATTGCACCACCACATCACTTGCTTTTCCCAACTTCCTCTAGCAAACTCTTTGAAATGCCAAGCTAACACATGTGGTAAACATCCCTGAGAGGAACACATCGCAGTCTCAGGAGAAAATGCAGGCCGAGCCTGAATCAACACGTTCATTTATCAACAGTTTGCCCACAGTCAGAGCCTGGTGAGCTTGTGTGTGTGTGTGTGTGTGTGTGTGTGTGTGTGTGTGTGTGTGTGTGTGTGTGTGTGTGTGTGTGTGTGTGTGTGTGTGTGTGTGTGTGTGTGTGTGTGTGTGTGTGTGTGTGTGTGTGTATATATACACATATACATATATATATATATATATATATATAAATTCAGTAATATATATATATATAAATTCAGTAATTAGATGAACAAAGCTATATAATTATTCTCACCAAAATTGCTGGAGCAGTAATTGCTCTCGAGAGTTCCTCGTCTTTTACATTTCTGCTGGCACAGAGCTACGGAGTACTTCAGAGCTGCAGAGACAGACCCACACGTGCAAGAAAATGCAACCTGTAATTAAGACTTCTAATGATACCAGAATATAAGTAATGCTGGCATCTGTTTCCAACTGTGGCTTAATTACAGAATATTCTGGGTGGCACAAGAGTCTCTGCAAATTAATAGCCACAGAGGCAATGTGTGACATTAGTACAGACAGTTTGTGTGTATAATAATGTGACAAGTGAACATCTGTTTGAGTAAGAAACAGTAAAGTAGCCCACAAAGAAAGGCACCAGGAAAACAGAAGGTGTCAAGTGAATATTATTTTTACAGGAGAAAAGTCAGTAAAGATTAGCCGATGAGAGAGCGATGCTACGGTGTGACATCATTAAAGGGAGACGCAGAATGACCCGAAATGACATCATCGTGTTGATGCAGACATGAAGTCTCCAGTGCTGCGTGTTCTAGTGACTCTTTGCACAGATGAGCTTTATGATGTCACACATCAATGATCCACAACTTAGATAAAAACTTCTACATCAACAAATATAAATGTTACAGGTCTTCTGGAAAAAAAATTGCTACCTACGTATGGGCCTGGTGGTGACTGGCTGTGTGGTAGTGGTGGGTGGTATCGTGGTGGTGGGAAATTTCTTTGGTCTAAATTTATAGTGTCCAATGAAGCCATCTGCGGTCAGACTGAGATCTGACAGGAACTGGATCAGGAGATGGTTTCCCTCCGAGAACACCGGCCTGCATGGAAACGTCAAACAAGAACCTGAACCCAAACAGATTCATGCAAAGGATGCTTTGATGAAATAAATAAATAAATCTTCATGATAGAATCACCTACGCTGGGGGGCTGTCTCCACAGTATTTTCCAATCCTCCTGGCATCATTGATTTCTGCTCCGTTGAAAATAGAGACGTGGTCGTAGCGGCAGTAGTTGTCTCTTTCCACATCAAACTTCTCAAATTTGACTTCAATAATCTGCAGGAGGACACAAATGATAAAAAAAAATCTCAATTACAGGCTTCATCAGACTGAAGCCTGTAATTTGGCCATCAGGAAAGGCTGTTCAATGGAAGGAAAACATACCATTTGTGGCATGATTTAGTCTTGTTCCACATCAATCCTAAATCAGCATTCTATTGATTAAACATGACACTCCTACAACTACTTCAGAGTCACCATAGACAGGCAAAGATATCTTTTTTGTATTCAATGCTCTCTTTCTCAGTCAAAGCATGGTGCCTGCATTACCCACAATGCAACTCCACCACAAATCTAAGCAGAGATTCTGGGCTGTTTTGCTGTCGCTGATGGAGAGACCACAGATGTTGGGAGAGAATATGTGATTTTTATTTTTAATTTTTCAAACTTGTCTTAAAACTGACACAGCTTTTAGTGGCATCATTGAGGCAATTTATCCAACCTTGTGTAACTCACTTTAGAGCCTCAAAATCCTTCTACAACTTTTTTCTCATATGCATTATAAATATACAAATCAATAGACTTTTCAGTTTGTACAGTACTGATGTTTTAGGCACCAATGTTTAATTGAATAAGTTAAATGCACAAAAGGCAAATTTACTAGCCATCTAGTATCTACATTTTGCATGAAACTCCTTATTTCATAGACAAAAACTATTCCATTTCCATTGGGAACATTCTGACCTGGTTTTTTGGTGCCACGATGTGCCAAGAGCAGGTGACACCGGCTGGATAGTCCTTCTCAGGCCAGTTGGGTGTTTTGAAAGTTCCTGAAGGCTTGTCCAATCTGCCTCCACAGTACTGGTCCCCTGTGGAATGACGGTTTTGTTGCATTTGTCAGGAATAATGAGCAAACTATCATTTCTAACATTTAAAGGAATTTGTCCAGCTCTTGTCTATGCACCTTTTCTGTGGTAAGTCCCCCATCTGACCTGAGCAGTGAATGGTTAAAGACTTTGTACTTTTGTCAAGCATCTCAGAAAATGCAGTGTAAAACCACACAAACTATTCCAGTCAAAGAGCTGAAACTCTGATAGGCTCGTGTTTTTTAAAAACATACACCAGAAATGTTTCAAAAAAGGACGACAGCGACAAAAATAGACACTTAGAAATGTTCCGGTGTTCAGTTTTGAGGACACTCAGACAGGGTTACAGGAGTCTGTTATCATACATTGTCAAAGACGCACACGGGCTGGTTAATAGACATCGTTACACCCGTCAGCTCTTTCAGTAATGACAACCATCCATTAAAATTCCACCACAACACTTGAGACAAGATCGGATTGGGAAACGGCCATTCAACTTTAAGTGATACTTCTGACCTGCGGCTTCTACTTAAGAGCTCCGGGAAAGGTCAGTGAGAAATTCCACAACATACTGCGACAAGTGTAGAAATTTTCCTCTCTCTTTGTCCACATGCTGCAAACCTTAAAAGCCGTAGACAAACGAAAAGATAAACGTTCACTGGTTATTACAAAGCAGAAAAAACCCACCTTATTGTTGTTCTAGGTGTCTTTGTGACATGAAAGGGATTCTTGGAATTATCCAAAAGCTGATGCCTAGTTGAGGAATTTTTCCTTCTCTGTCTGGGCACCTTGATACCACATGATGACCTCACCAAGACGACCCCTGCTAAACCACCCTTGTTAATTTCCTTTTAAAAGACTGGCTTCTTCTGAAGCAGACACACTCCAGACCACTATCAGATTCCTGCATGTGGAGAAGTCATGGCTGAGGCACGGCACCAAGACCGGCAGTACCGGTGCAGCTTAGCACCTTTGTGTAGGACAATCAAGAGCAAGTGCAAGCATCCCATAAGTTTTTTTGTTTGTTTTGTTTTGTTTATCTACCTCTCTCATGTGGGTGGGCAGCGGAGAAAACAGCCAAGAAGCCACTCCCAGCCGTGTTGGCATCTGATACCATCTGCATGAGCATCTTGTTACCCGTGGAAACCAAGGCCCCCGGTTTGAACGTTCCACAGAAGCGACCAAGTCTCTGCCCATTGACGTGACCGCTGTAAACATCCACATAGTCATAGCGACACAGGTTGTCACTCTCCAGGTCAATGAAGCGGAATGACAGGACCACCACCTTTCCCTCAGGAACCTGGACAGGAATCAAAAATCAGATTTCCATAATTAAAGCTATGAAATGTCACAAAAATCTGATAAAAGTTTTTTTAAACATAGAGAATAGAATTATGAACTGCATGCAGAGTGCAACTTGGTCCAGCCAAACTATCAGATCGACTGTTTAAATGTGCCAGGGAGCAAACACTGCCTCGAGTGAACTGTGGTTAAGTATTTTTAGAATCAAATTAGCAGTTTGGGGTCAGTGAAAGAAAAAAAACCCCATACTGTTACACAGTAAAGTCATATCAATTTGGTCATTAGTTATATCATCATAATTACCCCCCCCCCCCAAAAAAAAAACAAAAGAAAAGAAAACAAGTGAATGTGAATTTGGACTCACTGTAATCCTCCACACACATTTGGTGTTCGGGGGATAAACTCCTGGGTAGCCCTGGCTCCCGATGACTCCAGATTCTCCAGTAATATTTCCGCCGCATGTGAAGGCTGGTCTGGATTGAGTGAAAGAGAATATTTTATGTTTTCTAAATAGTAAGTGATGATAATATGTTAAAACAATACTCTTTTATACACGTTGTCCAACAACGCTTGATTTGACACAGATTTAAATTTCAGATCAATACAAAAACCCCGCAAATAAAGGTGTACCTCCGCTGAGACTGCGCGCAGACCTCTGCCAAAAACAGTAAACTCCATGCGCAAAAAATACTGCACGTTCTCCACATTGTTGCGCTCACAGAGTGGGCGCTTGGACTGTTCTCGGCCCCTGATGTGAATGGAACGGTGGGGAAAAGTACCCAGGGGTTCCTGCGTGGAGTTTCAGTAACTGCAAGCCGGAGCAGATGAATATATCGTTTGTGCTGCGTGGTAGGAGGGACGGAACACAGACTGCTGCTTTTTCAGAATTTAAAAAAAAAAAAAAAAAAAAAAAAAAACGACTTAAGAAGCGCTGGGATGGGTATGAGATGACATTAGTTTCCTATAGGACTGGGCTTGACCTTAGAAAGGTGACATGAATAAACTTGATCCAAGTAATTCCTGAATGGTTGTGAATGTCAGTCACTAGTTTATAGACCTAGGTTTAGATTTAAATACCCAAATCCCAAGATCATACAACTCAGTGCCTGGAATGCATTGTATGATATTAAGGTGTGCTGTAAAAGAGGACAGTTTCAGAAATGTGAATTTTAAACCAGCTGATCTATCATTAAAAGGAGTAGTGAAAATAGCCGAAGGCTGAGAACTGTCATAATTCCAGTGCAGTATACAGTATGTGCAGGTAACACACGTCTGCTGGATTTAGAAGGAATGGGAGCAAGACCGCCACCTGCTGGATAGCTCATGTTAGAGTCTGCAATTCATAGCTTTAAAAAAAAAAAAACCCCACTTGATTCTTTTACGAAAATGAAAATAATGGAAAGAATCTTAATCGTATTAAAACAACTACATTTATTTTGCTATTTGTTCTACGCGAAAGCAGATTGTATTAGTTTCTTTGTTATAAAATCATTATTCCTGTAATTCGTGGTGATTTGCAAATGATATGATGATAATTTAACCAATATCTTGTCTTTTTCTCAAGCTATCTATAGTTTTCATTTACATGTCCAGTTCCAGTCTATTTTCTCATGATCAAAAATACGTAGAGGGATAAAAGAAGTTTAGCCATCGTTAATTCGGTGATCGGCTGTATGGCCTGTTAAACACATTTGACATTATCTTGTGTTCGGGGATTGATTATAATTAGTTCCACAAAAGATGGCGGACCGAGCGCCTGGTGGCTCTCAAAAAGCTAGCGCTAAGGTGAATATACATTTGTTATCGTATTATCTAGGTCATATCTGTTTTAATGAAAACAACGTAGATGGCACTATGCCTTAACATCCCAGTTTATGAACACATTTGTACCCTGTAAGAAACAGGAATTGTCGTAGGAGTGTTCGCTAACTACCAACGCGCTACAGCAAACGTCGGCTCTCCGGCCACACTGGCTAATTTAGCTAAGCTAAGCTAACGTTTTCACCGACACAGTCATGACCGTAATAGTAAATGCTAAATGCATATAACTGACACAGTTAATCAGTTGATATGAACGTAATTGGTCTCCAGAACAAAGTTTACTTGATGTATATTTAAATTTAGATGTACTAATGATTTATTTGGGAACTCGGGCCTAACTTTCAGGCTGTGCTCCTCCTAAAAGTCATTCCGCGCTTCATGGATGTGTTCGGTGGTTGTGCAGCAGCAGGTACCAGCTGATAGGCCGCTCTATAGTTCACTAATACGTATCTTTTTTGTTGTCCTTTTGCAACAAAAAAAAAGTTTTTTAAAATTCAATTTAAATTGGGACCATTTATTGTTTTAGACAATTATGAACGAATCCGTGTTGGCACAACCCACTTTCCGGTGTTTTGAGTAGTCGGATGTCACTGTGAATACTTCACTTATTTGTCAACACAACACAAGCGGCAGGCTCCAACAATCGTCTGGGTACCGACCAACACTGCATGATGTACTACTGATTTAATGTTTCTGCATAATAGAGTAACATGACTCTGAAATACCCATTGAAAACCCTTGCGTTCTTTTCAACATTTACAGGCGCTGCTTGAGAGCAAACTGAAGTCTTTCAGTATTGGGAAAATGGCAGTGGCAAAGAGGACACTAAGCAAAAAGGAACAAGATGAAATAAAGAAAAAAGTATGTGCACAGCTCCTTCTTGAAGATATTTGTGATCACTTCACCAACAGTTAGCACATACATTGATATTGATGCTGGTGTCTGTTCAGGAGGATGAGCGGGCAGCAGCAGAGATTTATGAGGAGTTTCTTGCAGCCTTTGAAGGAGGAAGTGAGGGGAAAGTCAAGGCCTTTGTTCGTGGTGGTATTGCTAATGCGTCAAAAGGTACATCTGGTTTTTTACATTTTTTGTTTTTCTCCATTGTTTATGTATTAGCAGCAGCCTGTTTCGCAAATGTTTTTAACTGTGACTCAGATAACATGCAACACTTATGTAATCATAGCAAAATTCAGTGAAACTATATGATTTTTCAGAGGAGGCAGCCGCTGATGAAAAAAGAGGAAAGTTGTACAAGCCCAAGTCACGCTTTGAGTCCCAACCAAAAAGCTTTTTGCCTTTGGACACTCCACCTCAGTTCTTAGCATTAGACAAAAAACATGTAAGTACGGTCTCAGATGATAAAGTGCCTATTTGGTTACTGCAGTAGCACGCATCGCAGTTTTTAATATGACCACGGCTGTGTTTACAGTCTTCGAAAAAAAGTATTGAAAAGGAAAAGAAGAAGAGCAACTTGGAGCTTTTCAAAGAAGAACTTAAACAGTAAGTTTCACAAAACACAAATCACATTTTTGAGTTTTATCTTTATGGTGTGACGATTTGGAGTGGTGCAGTTCTAAAAAATACTTAGAAATCTTGATCATAGGTTTTATGATGATGAAGATAATGATGTGTTGTTATGATGTGCTTTATTTCCTTCAGAATTCAAGAGGAAAGGGATGAACGGCACAAATTGAAAGGACGAGTTAGTCGTTTTGAACCCCTCTCGGGCACAGAAGGAAGACGCTCATGTAAGAGTCGTTGAGCTTCATAACTGCGTTTCACTTACTAACTTGGCCTAAAATGGCCCCGTCCTGCACGCCTTATTACAGTCCCCCTCACCCTTTTTCTAAATCTACCCTGAAACAAAATTTATACTGCTTTTCTGCTTTTTTTAGCGGATGGTTCTTCAAGGAGAAACCGTCCGTCCAGTGGTAATTTTGACTTAATACAGTGGCTGTGAATACTATCTTCATCTTGTTAAAAAGAAAATCTGTTGCTTGGTCAGACAGCAGTTGGAAATTCCTGTCTTTATTTTTTTCTGTCTCTGCAGTTTTGGATGATTGTGCCCCAGGTTCCCATGATGTTGGAGACCCATCCACAACAAACTTGTACCTCGGGAACATAAATCCACAGGTGAAGATAAAGCAGTTGACAATTTTTTCTACAGGCTGACTAAATATAAAGGGATATGTGCTGTTTATGTCCTAAATTTCCCTTGGTAATGTCCAGATACAGCATGCAGCCAATATACATTGGAAATGGTTTTATAGATTTTTATATTATTTTATAGATGAATGAGGAGATGCTTTGCCAAGAGTTTGGACGCTATGGCCCACTGGCTAGTGTGAAGATCATGTGGCCGAGGACCGATGAAGAGAGGGCTCGGGAGAGGAACTGTGGCTTTGTGGCTTTCATGAACAGGAGGGATGCTGAGCGAGCGCTCAAGAACCTGAATGGTACATATCTGTTTTAAAAAAAAAATTAAGCTTGTTCTTAGAAGTGGATGACTTGATTTGGCTTCTTAACTGTTCCTTGTAAATCCATGTTTTTGCTGTTTCAAACTCCAATTACAGGAAAGATGATTATGAACTTTGAGATGAAATTAGGATGGGGCAAAGGTGTGCCCATTCCACCCCACCCCATCTACATCCCTCCTTCCATGATGGAGCACACACTCCCACCACCTCCCTCTGGCCTTCCCTTCAATGCACAGCCCCGAGAGAGACTAAAGAACCCCAATGCTCCCCTGCTTCCTCCACCTAAAAACAAGGAGGAGTTTGAGAAGGTAACTCAGCATGTCAGCCTCCGGTTTTCTCTATTGCGTTAAGTCAGGGTTTTGTTAATAAAGCTGGAAAGATGTTAGCTTCTATAATCAACCAGGGTAGATTTTAATCACATTTCTACATAAGTGATAAAGATAGACTGAATTCAACTAATTTTGCACTCTTAATAAGTGTGGTAATAATGAAATGTTAATGAGTGGAACATTCTCAGTGTTAGAGAACGGTTTTTGTGGTTGAATAGAGTCTCAGGGGTATTTGGCCTTTAGCAAAACTGACAGCAGTAAAGGAAAGTTGTTGTCTATTTGCACTTTTAAAATGCATTTTTTATACTTTTCACTTGTTGCCTTTTAACAATTCTCACATTCTATGTTTATTATCTGATGTGACTTCATATACAGACTCTGTCGCAAGCCATAGTCAAAGTGGTTATCCCAACAGAAAGGTACATGTTTTTCTTTTTTAAAATTGGTAAACAAAGATAGAAAAAAACATCCCATAATGAAGCATAAAGCTGGATCGGTTGATCACTGCATGCTACAGGGGGCTGGTCAGTAGGGGTGAGCAATGGTTGAGGCTAATGTACAATATCATATTAGTCCATAGAATAATATTGACTTAACGGGTTTGTCTTGTCTCTTGCTCTTTCACAGTTCACTATCACTCATGTTTCTTTCACTAAATAGCAAAACAAGTCATTAAGAGTCATATAGTTCTTATATGTACATTAAAATGTGCTGCTTGGAGCCAGACATCATAACTTCAGTCCATCACACTTCCCTTCCACACATCAGCATTGAATTGTGTTGTTTTTCTACCACATACTGATTCTAGCTCTGTAGTGGTGAAACCCTGCTCTCTGACCATTGCTCATTCAGACCGTCTACCCCCTTGGCCTCTGTCACCCAAATGGGGAGCTCAGTAATCCTGGCCCCTGTCAACAAATCCAAACCTGCTAGCATTAGCTCTTATATGACCTTTGACATTGGCCTTGGTGAGCAGCACAAGTTGAACTGTCTGCAGCCGCGAGGGACCTGAAAAGCCTCATGGGATGGATTGGGAAAGTATACTGAATTTTACCCCACCATTGGTACGATCGGCTCCAATACAAGTAAATGTGATTTGTGTTGTCAATTAAGACATCGTCTTGTTGGCCACTTGAGGGTTAATTGTATTCAGCCTGCACCATTTATCACACCAAAATTGTCACCGAGGAAATTAAGAAATCTCTTTTGTACTGTAGTTCAGTCATTACTGACTCCACCAGTAGATAAGGTTAAGCCTGTTCAGGCCAACAATCCTATACTGCTTTGATGTTTTTCCTCACTTCACATTGGTCAGGAGATGAGTGGGAATTGAGAGGCACTGTAATGACAGGCATTTTTGTTCATTGTCTCACTCTTACAGTTTCAAGTCTTTGTGAAATTTAAAGTGAAATGGTCTAGACAATGCGGAGTAGTTACGACGTGGCACTACAGTTTCAAAAGATACAGGCATAAACTTCTAGCAGTTGATCCACAATTAAGGATGTTACTGTCACGCAGATTTAGTTTTTTCCAGACCAATGATAATGGACATTAAAGTTCTACTGTAACACCAGCAATTGACATTTTAGATTGTTTGGCGTCATTTTTGCATTGATGTTATGCAACGCCTCACAGGCGTAGTTGTTTAATTTATGCCTCGTCACTAGACACTACACAGTTGTCTCTGTTAAGATTTCTTTCATCTAATTTTTGCTTAAGTCATTTTAATACCATTTGAGTATGACTACTACGGCGCGACTCTGTGTTTGGCAGCTGCCGTCCTGTGTCCGTTCTGTAAAAACCTGCTTGACGTCTGTGAAGAGACAACTGTTCTGGGTGTCAAAGAACCGGGCAGAAGTTAAACTGACAGGAGGTTGTAGTGGTCAAAGGCCCGGCTGGTCTGAATCCGTTTGCTTTAACTGTGTCTTTCTTGTAGGAATTTGCTCTCTCTCATCCACCGAATGATCGAGTTTGTGGTGCGTGAAGGCCCAATGTTTGAAGCCATGATCATGAACAGAGAAATAAACAATCCTATGTACAGGTCGGTCTCACATCAGAGGTGTTTGACTTAAATTACGTTGTGATGCACATGCTCATACAACTGCTTTTTTGAATCCAGGTTTCTGTTTGAGAACCAAAGTCCAGCTCATGTTTACTACCGATGGAAACTCTACTCCATACTACAGGTTTGATTATAAAAGCTTTAGTTTCCAGTTGACACATTTCACTGGTACCAAGCCCATGATCAAGAAAAATACCATCCTGCATGCTTTATATTGTCTGTAATTGATTCCCTGCTCAGGGTGAAGCTCCAGCCAAATGGCGAACAGACGACTTTAGGATGTTTAAGAATGGCTCTATGTGGCGTCCACCTCCTCTCAATCCATACCTCCATGGGCCATATGATGATGGTGAAGAGGAGGAGGAAGAGGAGGAGGGCAGCAAGAAAGGCAGCCTAAAAGAAGAGTAAGTCCATCACCTTCAGAATTTTGACATATCTTTAAGTTAAAAATCGGATGGATCGCCTCTTATTTTCCTTCTCTTCTGCAGAGAGCGGGACAAACTGGAGGAGATGCTGCGTGGTTTGACTCCCAGGAGGGGAGACGTAGCAGAAGCCATGTTGTTTTGCCTCAGCCGTGCCGAAGCAGCCGAAGAAATTGTGGAATGTATCACAGAATCTCTGTCCATCCTCAAGACCCCTCTACCCAAGAAGGTAAGATAAATATCTGCAAGGAAAATAAATGTCCTCAAATGTCAGGTTCTGTGGGAGATGCAAAACTTTAATAATCAGTCACATCTTTCTTTTTTCAGATTGCACGGTTATATCTAGTATCTGATGTGCTGTATAACTCCTCCGCCAAAGTATCCAATGCATCTTACTACAGGAAATAGTAAGCTCTATCATTTGTCTTCTTGAAATGTGATAAATGACACGGGTCAGTTTAGGATGAGTTTTACTGTCATTTTAACACTCATACTCTCACTAACAGCTTTGAAGCAAAGCTCTGTCAGATTTTCTCAGACCTAAATGCGACATATAAAGCAATACAGGGCCACCTGCAGAGCGAGAACTTTAAGGTACCAAATGTGCAAATCTGGCAAATTCATCTCTGAATAATTTACACCATCAGTTAATCATCTACATTACGCCCCTCAATCGTCCTTTTTCCTTCTTCTTCGTGGCAGCAACGAGTAATGTCGTGTTTCCGGGCTTGGGAGGAGTGGGCTGTGTACCCAGACCCTTTCCTTATCAAGCTGCAGAACATTTTCCTGGGTCTAGTCAATCTGTCTGCAGAGAAGGAATCCCCAGTCATCATTATGGAGGTAAACCATGAAACGAATGGTGACTAAAGTGATCTAAGAGTTATGTCCCGTCATCGCTTGTTCATAATGAATTTTTCGTGTGCCATTTTTGTCCAGCCTGAGCCAGTGGAGGACATTGACGGTGCTCCAATAGGAGGGGAGTATGTAGACGGCACTCCACTGGAAGATGTAGACGGGGTGCCGATCGATTCGGGAACGATTGACGGGGCTCCTATTGACGGAGCCCCTCTGGACGATCTAGACGGTGTTCCTATCAAGCCCATGGAAGAAGATATTGATGGGATACCTTGTGAGTAGAGACACAGAATATCAAAAAAAGAGTCCAGAATTTCCCTGATATACAATATGCATACAGTATATGAAATACTGACATTTGTTGTAATGTCCCTGCTTTTTTTAGTGGATCCATCTAAGGAGACCGCCTTTAAGGTAGCTCCCTCAAAATGGGAAGCTGTGGATGAGTCAGAGCTGCAAGCTCAAGGTTCGACCTTCATGGCATCAAAAAACATTTGAATCATCTTAATGTCACCTGAATGTTGTGCATTTTTAATTTCACCTGTGCTTTCTTCCGTAGCCGTGACAACTTCTAAATGGGAGATATTTGAGCAACCAGAAGAAACAAAAAAGTGAGTTCGGTCTTCATGCACATGACGAATTACTTCATTTCACATTTAAATATTTCATAAACTCTTTCCATCTCACAAGGAATGATGAGGACAGCGATGACGACGACAGGAGCCCTCGTTCAGAAGATAACCAAAGCTTCTTCAACCCCATCAGAGACGACTCTGATATCAAAACCAAGATGTCCGAGATGAATGAAGAGAAACGCAGCAAACTCAGAGAGATAGAAGTATGTTACTTTATAAGGCTTCACCCACACCTGTGGTGGGTTTTTTTGTGCCAATAAAATTCACTGTATGGAACATTTTTTCTTTTAATTTTCACCCAGGTTAAGGTCATGAAGTTCCAGGATGAGCTGGAGTCTGGGAAAAGGCCCAAGAAACATGGACAGAGTATTCAGGAGCAGGTGGAGCACTACAGAGACAAACTACTACAAAAGGTATCCAACTGAACTTTCCACATTTATATTTGAATGTATCTGTATCAAATGAAAAAAATGGATATTGAAAATCAAAGTAACTGATCGTGTGCCCTCGCTGTAGGAAAAAGAAAAGGAGAAACTTGAAAGGGAGAAAGAGAAGGAGAAGAAAGAGAAGGAAAAGGCCGAGGCACGGTTGAAAGACTTGAAAAAGGAGAAAGAAAAAGAGGACACGCCAACCAGGAAGGAGAGGTGAGATAACCACTTGGCAGGTTGCACTGCTATCTGGACTGGTATTGCGGTGCGCTGGAGACAATGGGATGTTTCCTATCTGACTGTTACTTGTCCTCTTCGGCTGACAGGAAGCGGCGTCACAGTGGGTCGGCCAGCCCCACGCGGAGTAGCAGCAGACGAGGTCGGTCGTCGTCGCCTAGATCAGAGAGATCAGATCGGTCGTACCCTAAAGACACGACATCACGTTCTTCACATAAAGATTCTCCACGCTCCAGCAGCAAAAAGTCCTCCAAGAGGTTGGACTGCCTTTGAATTGCAAATATTGTGGATGTACCATATGTTACTCCCTTTTCTTTATAGTTGTTCAGAGAAATAACTCAAAACGTCTTCTCTGTTCCACCAGATCGCCCTCACCTCGTACACCCAAACGATCCAGGAGGTCACGCTCCAGGACACCCAAGAAATCCACTAAAAAGTCCCGCTCTAAATCAAGATCGCCTCACCGATCCCACAAAAAATCCAAGAAGAGCAAACACTGACACGTCCTTTCCTTCCTGCCCATCCTTGCCTTCTCCGCACCGTGTTGTATAAAAAGATAAACCGACTGATCAGGCAGCTGAGGATCTCTGCCTCAATGTTCATGTACAGACAACCGAAGGGAGAGTGTTGCATGGATTGCCATCTGGTGTATCAAATGGATGGGGCCCATTGTTTTATATTGTACAAAGAAATGTGCTTGTGTGTCCTGATTACCCTTCACCCCTGCCTCCCTCAATGGAATCATCCATGTGGTAGACCATACCGGTACAGCGTGAACGACATCTGTCATCACACTGTCATTTTCTGTTTTTGTAGTTAACATTAAAAATAATTCCTAAGAAACAAATCGTCAATGTTTTAATTAGAAATAGGAATAGAAACAATAAGAACCTTAAAAAAGGTTGCAGTTGAGTACAATTACAAAATTATTCGTAACATTTTGTATAGGATGACTTGATCAGCAAAATTCATTTCTTAAATGATTTTAGGTGGTTTTTGGTGTTGTGTCCAGCTAATTTTAAAGCTTGGCCTGTGCCTTTTTTAGTTGATCCCTCAGTTCTAGATGGGCGATGGAGGAGAGGTGGACTTCATCTGGCCCGTCGGCGATGCGTAGAGTTCGCACATGGGAATACCTGAGAGGAAATACAGTCATACTGAGTCAAGATGGAGGCTGCTTTAAACGTGTGTGTGGGGAGGGAGGGACTTACATCTGTGCAAGGGGGACGTCTTCAGACACACCTGCTGCTCCATATACCTGTATAGCACAGTCCACCACCTTACAGGCCATCCTGGCTGCTGCCACTTTGATCATAGCAATCTAAGTCACAAAAGCAAACGGAATTTAGACTTAGCTGTGCACCAGTGCTGATGTAGAATTCGGACAGATGTTACTGCTGCACCTCTAAAGGAGCCTTACCTGCTTGCGAGCAGCGCGGCTGCCCAGTTTATCGAGGGCATGAGCAGCATGTAGAGTCAGCAGGCGGGTCTGTTCGATCAGGATTCGGCATTCTGCAATCCAGTGAGCAACAACTTCCTGGATAACAGAGCAGATTCAATCAAGCTGCGCATAACACTGCCTACTAGTTGTCAATAGCAGGAAACTGGTCGCTGTTCTCCTACGTGTTGGTACAGTTTCTTCCCAAATGTGCTTCTGGAGGTTGCTCGCTGGCAGAGTAACTCCAGTGCAAACTCTGCCAGGCCAATGGTCCTCATGCAGTGGTGCAGCCGGCCAGGCCCGAGACGACCCTGAGCGATTTCAAATCCACGTCCCTCTCCTGAAGCAGACCCAGAGACATAATTCATGCCATGAATTCTTAACAACAGGGAAATTATCAACCATCAAGTAAAACTTAATGTCTTTACAAACACAACCAAGGAGTTAAAACAGTTTTTTTTAGGTTGAGAAGCCTCAATGTAAATAAATACATGAGAACTGGAACAGCAGCTCTTTACCAAGAATAATATTGGAGGCTGGGACGTGCACGCTTTCAAAGTGTACTTCAAAGTGGCCACCATGGATGGCATCTGAGAAACGGGAGGAAATGATCATTTGTTATGTCTGTATGCAAAAAAGTGAGTTAATGTGAAAAAACTCAAAAGGCGTCACTAGACACAACCCTACCATCCTGTCCAAAAACCGTGATCGGCCGGACGCGCTTCACACCTGGCGTGTCCATCGGAACCAGGATCATGCTGTGCTGGCCGTGCCTAAAAAAGCAAGATTGAAACAAAATCTCGAACTGATGCATTTTAGCTCCATGACAGAATCTCCATGCTGCTCCAACTGGGAAAGTGACATTTCCTCCTGGAAGTATTTTTAATCTTTCTTTGCTGACCAGGTTGGCCGTGTGCCATTTTGTTACACTGCTGGCGAATCAAGAACAATATCACATCAAGGGTGTGTAGTTTCTTGATTTTTGCGAACACACGCAAGAGTTTGTGAATAATTAACTCTGGATTAGAAGAATGGCGCCAATAAGTCAGCCACGACTGCAGTGTTAAAATGCACATTCATACTGGGTAACACACCCCCTAACCTAAAATAATTACATGGAAGAGTTCGGGAGACTGAAGTACAGTACAACAGAATAACGTAAATACAAACTTCACTGGTTGAGCTGGAAAAAACATGACATGATGGTGGAAAACTCTGACACACCACCGACCTGCTACTGTCCTGAGTGCTGCTCCTGCACATCACAATGGCCACTTCACATTTGGGATTTCCTGCACCTGCAAGACAGGACAGGAATACTGTGGGTGACTTGAAGACATGCTTTGTCGCTGACTGCAGTTGCATTATCAAGCTGTTGATAACCAAATCAACAGCTTGGTTATCAGACAATCTTTAATTAAATCTAGGTTGTCACAATCAGACCAATGGTTCTGTTTATTATTGCTGTTAAAACTGTTCTCTGACTCGGGACATATGGACACCAGACAACAACATCAATGATGTTTTAAATGTTCACAGAATGACTACATGTCAGCACTTCAATGCAATCTGAAATATATCTCACGCTTAATCTCTGATTGCAGAACTCTAATTACATCAAACTACTTCTATCCCACTCCATCCAAACTCCACGTCTATCCTGATTTTTTGTGTTCAGCTCCAGGGGAGGTTTGGTTTTCCTGCAAACCCTTACATTAAAGATGAGTCTTGTCTGTACATGTCCCATCACCACTGGAATGAAAAGAAACAGTCCCAGCCCAGCAATCTGTCTGCGTGTGATTGACATCTAAAAAATAGAGTTTCATGCCAGTCAAACATTCCAACATGTCTTTTATGCAAATTTAAAAAAATACTGAAAAAGACTGAAGATTGAATTTTTTTAAAAAAACAGTGAAATCCAAATAAATTTCTAAATTTAGCCTGCTGAATTTTCCTTTAAAAAAAAGGAGGAAATGAAAAGAAAAAAGAAGATGGCTGCATTCCAGCAAACCACAATAAACAATACACTGTGGAATGGGGAGATGTTTTCTGTCCTCCTTTCCTTCTTTCATTTTATTTGCTCAGACATAACACAGGGCAGCCAGCCTGGCCCTCCCAGTGCGACAGGACGAATCAGAGATTAGATTCATAATTAAATGAAAAACTGGAAAACATCTTATCTTTGTATGCTGTGCTGTAAGAACAAAGTCAGGACAGCGAGGACTAAGGGAATTCTTATTTACACATTTATCCTTCAACATAACGAGCTTCAGCGTCAGTGTGTCACTTCATTCCTGTGGAGTTCACAACTTCAATCCTCAGCCGACAAAGCAATGGTTTAAACAAACAAAAAAAAAAGGATTTGTATCAACTTCACAAAGCAGCAGACACAAGGTAAGAGAAACATTAAGACATCAACAGTTCTGTGGAGATTTGCCTGTTTCACACAAAATGAAACAAGCCAAACTCTCACAAAAGGAACGAGGAGAGTTTATACGGTGCCAGTGTTTTACTGAATACGGTCTGAACTGTTTGTGCTGCTGAATTGAAGTAGGTAACTACATTTTCTATTTACTCCTCACAGTTCTGCTTATTGTTCCGGTAAAGTCTAACAGTCAAAGTCCTGTTCAGGATATTTTATTACATCATTATATCTTTATTATTATCAACAAGAGTGTCATTACTGTAACTAAGATCTGCTGTTAGGATAAAAAGGAATTGAGTTCATGTGATTATGCTTGAATCAACTTTTGTAATGTTTAACCAGTAGTCACTAAAATAAAAAATAAAAATGTGCATTGTGTGATCAAACTGCAAAAAAAGTTTTTCATTATGTACTATATGCAGTAAAACTGAAAAGGATACGAGTTTCATGGTGCCGTTTACAGTAATATACAATAAAACCTGTTCACTCCCCAAAACAACAGCAGTTGTCATCTGTGAATCAGTGCGATCTGCCAAAATAATATTAATCCCATATTGTGTTTTGCCTTTGGATTTCAGTTCCCTGAAGTCTTTGATGATAAATTGGATAAAATCTGAAAATGTGAACTTTGAAGTCAAACTTCCAACTACGTTCCACATCCTGTGAATGCATTTTCCTTCCTGCAGGGTATTAAACCTTCCAAGCAAAAAGAATCATCTGTATTTGATCACCATGTCCCACCACAAACAGGACTGTGTTTACTAGTCCCCAGTAGACATGATGCCTCCACTTGGAGCTGACGAATAGTGAGACCTGACAGCATTCATTTAAATGGCACTTTAGATAAAACTGTTTGTTTTCTGTCACTACAGCAAATAATGGATTTTTATTACCATGATGATGAGGACTCCAGCTTCAACGACAGTTACGACTACAATTATGAACACACCATTTGTGAGAAAGAAGAAGTACGCTCCTTTGCTGGCATCTTCCTCCCAGTAATCTACAGCCTGGCTCTGGTGGTGGGACTAGCTGGGAACGCCCTGGTCGTTGTAGTCTACATGTCAAAGTTGCGACTGCGAACCCTGACAGATGTATGCATCCTTAACCTTGCCTTTTCGGATCTGCTACTTCTCTTCACATTGCCTTTCTGGGTAGCTGATGCTATCCATGGTTGGAAGTTAGGTTCAGCAGCCTGCAAGCTCACGTCTTTCCTCTACAGTACCAATTTCAGCTGTGGAATGCTAATGCTGGTGTGTATCGGTGTGGATCGCTACCGTGCTGCGGTCCACAACCCGACCGGTAGGACTGGCTCAGGTTCCCGGGTGAAGAGACAGTGGCTGTTGGTGTGTTTGATGTTGTGGCTCGTCGCCAGCTTTCTTGGTCTTCCAGAGCTTATCTTCTCCACAGTGAAGCACTCCCACCACAGGATGTCTTGCACATCGGTCTACCCTCCCAGCATGGCCCGGCCGGTGAAGGCTACCTTGGAGCTGCTGGAGGTGACCCTTAGGTTCTTACTACCCTCCTTGGTCATGGTGGTGTGCTACTGCAGCATAGCGCGAATGCTGAGCAGGGCGGCCGAGGTGCAGAGAGTTGGGAAGTGGCGCACCCTGCGGGTCCTGCTGGCGGTGGTAGCCGTATTTCTGCTCACCCAGACGCCCTACAACGTGGTCAAGTTCTGCCGTGCTATGGACATCATCTACATCCTCGTGACTGACTGCGATGTCAGCAAGCGTCTGGATCGTGCTCTCCAAGTGACAGAGGGTCTGGCGCTCAGCCATGCCTGCATCAACCCTCTCCTCTATGCTTTCATTGGCTCCTCCTTTAGGGGACACGTCCTCAAGGCTGCTAAGCACTTTGGGCAGAGAATCGGGAGGTACCGGAGACGGACCAACGAAGAGCCGGCAGCGGAGATTGCACTCAAAACTCGCACTCAATCACAATTCCAGTCTGTTTCAGAAGAACAAGACACCAGCACCTTCACAATCTGAACTCAAATCTATTTCTATTTTCCTATGAACACAAACACTGATATGTTTCTGTGTACTATACATACCTTTCTTACTAGAATTAAAGATAATGCATATCTTTACTGTTATATGAGGCGAACTTTGACACAGGTATTAATAGTTACATCCTGGAAATGTCAATGTAGGCAGTGCCTCTGTCTTTCCTGACTAACTGACACTGTCCGTTTATGTTGTACTTTTTCTGTTTCTATGGACTTTAACAAAAAGTTGTCTAACATAAAAATTACAAGCTGTTGTTTTCTTACTACAGAGCACAATGCTCATCTAAACTTTGACATGTGGAAACATGAGACTAATTATCTTTTAATCCAGTCTACTAAAAAGTAAAACGATCTAGGTAGTATTAAGCAATCTTCTCAAATTCAGTTTTATGTCTTGCATCACAACACCTCCATGTTGTTGTTAAAATCTAATGATATTTACAGTATACTGGCATGTCAGGGGAAATATCTCCAAAGCGATTAAATCTTAAATACTGTTAAATTTGAAATTTTTGCTGTCTTTCCATGTCAAAAAGCTGTTCGTATTTTTAAGAAGACGATATGAAACAAACAAGCTCCTCTGGAACATACTTCTAGAATTGAATGCAAGTCACTAAAAGTCCGTCATAATATATAATGTCTTGAGTCTCTTGGATTTTTTATAGTCCTCTCTAGTGAAACATCATGACTCCTTCTAAAAATGGTACTGAGAACATAACAGACTAACCTTTTCAGTCACACATAAAAACATTCTTGGGTTTCACAAGAATTTACCCAAAATGATGATTTAAAGTTAATCTAGGAGACAAAACAAGTCCTTGTTGTTTAATGAGACTGAGACTACCTAAAGGCTTTCAGTTCTAAAAGGAAGAGAAAACCATTTAATGTTGTTTGTGTTTGACTAATGACTAATATAATAGAGAAGTGACATACCGCTGCTCCACCATTTCTTGCCATTAATGATGTAGTTGTCTTCATCCTTGTGAAGAGTACACTCCATGTTTGTTGCATCACTGGAGGCCACATCAGGCTCTGGAAGAATTAAACAAAAACCTCTAACAAGGCTCACACTGCCTTGAAAATAATGTTGTTGTTTTTTACAAAATTCCTCCTCAGACCACAGATGCTGTGTTTGAACTAAATAGAGGGCACTCACACACTTTCATAACCAAACTGTAGAGTTGAAAATAGGGAGGAATTACTCATTTTGAGTTTGTTTTTTGCTGTTACAGAGTTCAGTGTGAAACCTGTGAAATCTATCAGGCATCTACAAGCACTGCAGTGGTACCTCTTAACAAGGTTCTGACAGTGACTTTATAAGTTTTGACACTTTCATCACTCGTGTTTCCATTGAATGGAAAATCCAGTATGTTTTCCTTCGACGTGGACATACCCGTCATACAGAAGCAGGAGCGGATCTCTCCTCTGAGCAGAGGCTCCAGCCATTTCTTCTTCTGCTCCTCACTGCCAAACATGTGGAGCACCTCCATATTTCCTGTGTCTGTTGAGAAACATCACATCATTGACGCTGCGACGAACAAACACTTTTATTGCTTTTTCATTATCCATTCATATTCCGTTTTCATGGTAAGTCAATCCAGGCCCCGTCTAGAAAAATCTATGAGTTTAAATCTTTAAATAACAGCTCTTCGTTTGAATGTTAACTGTGTTGTAAAAGTGTAATGTTATGCTGTCATTAGAGTCATATGACCAATAACAAGGAAGTTATACTGGGAGTGCCTCTAAAATAACCTCTGACATGACATCATTTGGGCGGTCCTACCAGGAGCACTGCAGTTGAAGACTTCAGCAGCAAAGGCGCAGCGTCCAGTTTCCTCTGCGATGTAGGCGTAGTCCAGCTGACTGAGGCCACTGACTGCAGGCAAGAACAGGTTCCACAGTCCTGCCTCCCTAGCTTTCACCTGGACATACATCATGATTATACGAGTACATGTGCATGAGCAAACTGCTTACAAAAAAACATGAAATGTTAGCTAATTAAACGGAGCAAGAATTAATGGAACTCACTGTATTGTTACTGAAGCAACACCTCTTGATGTTCTGGAGGCTCTTTTTTATAAAGATCTTGTTTTCTTTATAGATTTTCTCACCTACGTTATTACACCCCGCTTCAGGGCGGCGACCTACCCTGAAAAGTCTGTGACTGCCTTGGTTCTAGTTTATATATTGCTTTAATGTCCTGCAATATTAAAAGATTTTTGATCATTCTGTTTGTCATACTGATTGTGATAACATATGGGGATCTCTATGAGAAAGGAATGTGGCATAAAAAAGGATATAAAAAAAATTCTTCCATACCTTTAGATCTTCTATTATTTGGGGGGAGTGCCACCTCTGTGGAGACTGAGAGTATCTGGAGTAATACTCTGCAACTTCCTGAAGAAAAAGGGAAAAGCATTAAAGATTATTGCAAATATTAATCTATTTTCATTTGAATAACTCCAACAGCTTGCTCCTGTAGCATAAAAGCAAATGAAATATATCATAAAAATATATTTATTAAAACACAAAATATTGTGAAGGAATGAGTCCTGATAGTCTGGATGACTGGCAGCTCAAGGCATTGACCTTCTGAGCAGGAAGCACATGTTGTCTCATGAAGTCTTTGACCTGCTCCAGAACGTCCAACCCTTTTGCTGTCTGCAGGAACAGAAGGTCCTTTCTAGGACGTGCAAGAGTCCTGGAAAGAAATGAGTTTTATGAGTTGTAAAAAAACAAAAAGGAAGAGAACAACAGGATGCGAAATTGGCTAAATTTTAGTCAGTAGGTGAAATCAAACTGGTTTCTGTATGACAATAACACTAAATGTTGGAAAATATATACAATGTTTATATTACAGCTAAAATTAGGATACTGAGTCATACTGCTGAAAATGATATTTAAAACTTTATAAATTCCAGCTATCCCATAATGCATCTGTGACAATTAACAGATAAATATGGCTTGCAACACTGACAAGTGTCAGATAATCTTTTGGAATATCCACAATCTCTTAAAAATAATTTGAATCACCAACAGCCAACAACTGCAACCAACCCTTGTGAAAGCTGCAAGGCAACCTTAGCCAAGGGCTCCACACACTGACCGAACACAGCTGCATTGGGAGCACTGGCATTGCCCAGTAGGTAGCGCGCATAGACACCCTGAGATGCAAAGAAATTAATACGGGACAATTATAATTCATTTTTAGACATTTCAAATACCACAATGTATAAGTGAAAAATTTTTTTTTTTAAATATATGTATATATTATTTCTTACAACTGTGCCCTTATCTGCTCTGTACATTTAGATTTAAGTTCATGTGTACTTGAAAAATAGAAAGAGATAAAACTTAAGTACACTTTCACATAAATAGTAGGTAGATACAAACTTGGGAAATTCCTGCCAGTTTAAAGACAGAGAGGGCCAGGTAGAAGTTCAAGGGTGGCAAAGTAGGTGGGATACCCCGGCAGCGGCAGTAGATAGAGATCAGCTCATCCACATTTGGGATACCTGCTCATTCATGAGAGAAAGAGAAAGAACAGTTACTGAGGTCACACAGAATACGTTATAACACTAACCCTATGTATTTTCTTTACTTAGTATCCTGTTTTGAAATGCTGTCTTTTACCTTCTATTCCTTTCAAGCTACCCATTGTGCTGACGATTTGAAGACTTGCAGGCCAGTAGTGTTGCAGGAGGAAGTAAGCAAAGTCTGCTAAGGGATGCCCAGTGGTAGACAGCTCCCAGTCCAAAACTGCTATCACACGTGCCTAATGTGGTTAGACACTTTGTAAAGCATTAAACACACATCAGTTTTTCCAACTATTTGTTCAATAAACTGTACCTCAGTTGGATGGAATATCAAATTGTCCACTCTAAAATCTCCATGGACAAGAGTGACTTCGTCATCATTGGTTGGCAAATTCTTCCTCAACCAATCAGCCAGCTCATTCATGGCTGGAATATCTTTGTCGGCTGCTGCAACATACTGCTTTGTCCAGGTGGACACCTTTATAGATGGAAAGTAGTTAAATGTCATAGCTTTAAATCATTTCTCAACAGAAGAAACAAAGTCGCTCTGACTTAATGAATGCGACGGAAGATCTCACTTGTCTCCTGCAGTAGCCTGATCCTTTTCCATATCCCTCAAGGTTCAGTGATGCCAGGTCCAGCGAGTGAAGTTTTGCCAGCACTTCCACCGCAGCCACATAAAGAGCTGCTCTTTCTGCTGCACTCACACCAGGAAGACGACAATCCTTAAATGCACGCCCCTGTTCCATAAGTATCATTAAGGAAGAGTTTCTTTTGAGTCTCTCATGATAGGTAACCATTGCTACGAGATTCAGAAATTTTGGCATTCATTGGATAAATCAAGTCTCTATGTGTCAACAGGTAAACACATTTAGACTTTTAGTTGTAGTGCAAAACTACCTTCACGTGTTCCATTAAGTAGAACTCTGTTCCAATGACTTCAGGGTCAGTGCAGTGCAACAGAGGCTGAGGGACCGGGAAGCCAGCAGAGAAGAGAGCCTTCTGTACCCGATACTCCCTGTCCACCTGCAGATGAAGTCCTTCATTTTAAATTAAAAAACTACAACCAAGGCAGTCACAGACTGTAATATCCCGCGACACCCCTGATTTCAAAATTTTGGCAGTTGGAGAGGTGCCAGTTCACCTCCTCAGGAGCGCTGCCGGGGTGCCCCTGAGCAAGGCACCATCCCCCAACAGGTTGTTCTTTGGGGGCTGAATGCAATGTAGCTGCTCACCACTCTAACATCACCCGCTCCCTACTTGCATGCCTACAGGCCCCTTGTGCGTGTGTGTGTGTGTGTGTGTGTGTGTGTGTGTGTGTGTGTGTGTGTGTGTGTGCATACATGTGTGAAAGCAGAAAATACAAAGAGTGGAAAAAGACAATAAAATGTTTCTTCTTTATACCCAAAGTCAAACGTTTACATATAATAAGACTTTTACAAACTCGTCCCATACTTTCCAAACAACATTCACAGATGCACAAATGAAGACATGTGGATGTAAATCCAAAGGGAACTTGTTAGATAAAAATCTAACAATTCCGGGAGACACCTACTACAAGTGAATTAAATCGAATTATATAAAATAAAGAGTCTCCTCTTTTCGAAGTGTACTGACATGGCTGCAGTAAAACAGGGAGGCAACGTGCTTGAAGCGTTACACTGTTATTGTCCATGGTTATCCATTAGTCAGCCTTACCTTGTGAGCCCCCGTCAGCAGCTGACCCGGGGGTTTCTTCCGGAGAACATAACTCTTCGAGGGTGTTTGGAGCAGGAAGGTTGGGTTTGACTGACCAGCGCTGCCAAAAAAAAAAAAGAAGCAGGACGAGTTATCGGCTGGTGTTAGCTTGACATAAATGGTGCCATTGCATTAGCCTCGATTTATTTGAAGATATCCAACTGAATTCTGCACTATAACTTACATGTACTGTCTGACACTAAGTGTGTCATTACTGGACACCAGCGACTTGACAGATAGATAACTTAAAAGTCTGTTAACATTAAATTTATGTTGCTGCCGTACAGGTGTTGTTAGCTCGTCCATGTCTCAGTCAGACTACGGTAATGATGTCCAGGTGCATTGTTAGCAAAACTTTCGCTGTTGATTGTGATCGGACCGTTTACGGAAGCGCACACATGACGTTATATTTTCACAAGCATTTATCTTTAAACTTTATTCATTTTAATACCTTATAGACACACAGACATTGAAATGAAATCATAATTTAAAAAAATTATATTCGAAAAATAGTTGTAACAATCAATTAATAATGTCGGAACAATTCGACGTAACTGCATTCATTTTCCACACGGACATTATTCAAGGAAACACATTTCCAGACAGCTGATTGTGGATGTGAAGACGTGTACTTCCCTGGCTGATTTAGTCATCAATATTGTTCATTTGCTTTGTTATTATTGCTCATTTTACTATTACTGTGCAGAGGTCATTATTTTCTTAATGGCGACTGTAGAGGAATTGAAGCTGCGGGTTAGAGAGTTGGAAAATGAGTTAATAAAGTGTAAGCAGAAGCGGTGTGCTACGGAGGATGCCCAAAGCTCTGAACTTCTCAGACCGAAAATTGACAAAATGAGCGCCGAAGTTGTGGATTCCAATCCTTACAGGTAACTTTTTTATATATCATTATTGGCTTTTTAAGGATTTGACTGCTTATGACGTGATTGGGCTACACCTTATGAGTCACTCCTCCCATATGGTGGTAGTGCATGGACCACAAGCTAATTTCAGCTGTGTTTCCATTGCAGTCGACTGATGGCTCTGAAGAGAATGGGAATCGTGGATGATTATGAGGTAATAAGTTTAAAGGCTGTTATATTTACAGTGTAGTACTTAGGTCTGAGAAATACATCATTCATAATCATTATAATCTATATTTAAAATTTAAAAAGCTTTAAATATTTGCCAATATTTGTCTTCCCATTAAAAGGACATAAAGAAACAAGACCTGATCCAATATCATTTTTAAAAATAGTTGGACTCCACGTACAATTAAATGTTAACAAGGAAAGGTTTTGTGCACATGGACGTAATAAGTGTTGTATATGACATTAGAAAATACCGACCAGGGCTTCTGTAATTAAAACGATGGCTTAAGCATTTTAAAGGTTGAAATATATTTTCCGTATTTTTGGCAGAAAATCCGGACATTCACAGTTGCTGTGGTTGGTGTTGGTGGAGTTGGTAGTGTGACAGCGGAAATGCTCACTAGATGTGGCATTGGTAAGGTAATAAAAACCTTCTTACTATTCTTCATTCTGCATTAACGTAATACCTCTTCATCTTGGTCCAATCATCTCAACAAGCTTACCTCCATAACCCAATGCTGTGCTTGCATCTTCACAGTTGCTGCTCTTTGACTATGATAAAGTAGAGCTGGCCAATATGAACAGATTGTTCTTCCAGCCTCACCAGGCAGGCCTTAGTAAGGTGGAAGCAGCAGAACACACGCTTAAGTACGCTGTTGTTAATTGTTATCCATATCTCAAAATTAAAGGCATTTTATTTCTTTGTGCTCACGTTTCTCAATTCATTCAATAGGAACATCAACCCAGATGTGTCATTTGAGACCCACAACTACAACATCACCACAATGAACAATTTTGCACATTTTATGGATCGTATCAGGTGGTTACCCTTCCCTTTTAATCTTTAGTTTAACTGAGCCTCATTGAGGTTCAAGCCTTTGAAAAAAATATTCTATGTCTTCTCAGCCATGGAGCGCTTGAAGAAGGGAAGCCAGTGGACTTGGTCCTGAGCTGTGTGGACAACTTTGAAGCCAGAATGGCCATCAACACAGTAAGTGACTCACTCTTACAAAATAATAACAGTGCTTTATGTGCATGCTGCTCTCATAAGATTGTAATAATCTTTTTTGTTCGTCTAAGGCTTGTAATGAACTAGGTCAGATCTGGATGGAGTCTGGTGTCAGTGAGAACGCTGTGTCAGGACACATCCAGCTCATCATTCCCGGAGAGACAGCGTGCTTTGCTGTACGTCCACACAGAAGCTGAAGCTCTCTAAAATACCAGAGACAATTGCCCTCGTAATGCAGTATCTTTTTATTTTTTTAGTGTGCTCCTCCTCTGGTGGTGGCAGCTAACATTGATGAGAAGACTCTGAAAAGGGAGGGTGTGTGTGCAGCCAGCTTACCAACAACAATGGGGGTTGTTGCAGGCATCCTGGTGCAGAATGTACTCAAGTAAGATATCATTTCAGACATCTCACTGTACAGATCTATAGTGGTTGGTGATTCCTGACTTTTGAGTGTCTCTGCAGCGTGTGTATGTTAAGGTTTTTTTTGTCTCTCAGGTATCTGTTAAAGTTTGGCACCGTAAGTTATTATCTTGGCTACAACGCCATGCAGGATTTCTTCCCCACCATGGCTATGAAAGCCAACCCCCAGTGTAACGACCACTACTGTAGAAAACAACAGGAGGAGTACAAGGTGTGCACTTGCTATTTTCAAGTAATAGGATGTATGACTGATCAGGTACTGATTATATGAACATATCTGTGTAAAACTGTTTCCTGCAGAAGAAAGAAGCTGAAAAGCCAAAAGTTGAAGTTGTGCAGGAAGAGGAGGAGGAGGTTGTACACGAAGACAATGACTGGGGTGAGCGACAAAAGTCACAATTGTGTCTAACACGTCACTCGGACTTGTCATTGTGCAACACATTCTATTTCTATGTGTATTAACACACAGAATTATGCTTTGCAGGTATTGAACTTGTATCAGAGGTGACTGAAACAGAATTACAGGCTGCGACAGGAACCATGCCTGACCTTCCAGAGGGCATCACTGTGGCTTACACCATTCCAGCTGAAGTTAGTATTCTGGAACACATCTTTAGAATCAACTTGTCTATTCAGTTATTATTGCAGTAGTGTCACTGTAAAAATGTAACAGAAATATTGTAGTCTCCAGTTTATTTCCCTGATAATCTAAATAATGATCATTTCTACATGGCTTCAACAGGAAAACCAACCTAAAAATCATGATGCTGTGGCTAGGGATCAGTAGCAATGCAGAGTTTAATGACAAAAACCCTAACATTTAGGCTGTTTGATGTTTGTTGTATTGACTCGGTTCTGATGATATTTGTTTTCTTGTGTCTGAACCAGAGTACACCAAGTGGAGAGACTGTGGAGGACACTGAACAGAGCCTTGAAGAATTAATGGCTCAGATGAGAAAACTGTAGAATTTTATTACGTGTCGATTCTTCTGCTTTCTTTGTTAACAAGCATCCTGATGAAAACCCATCTAATGCCTAACAGTTAGGAATTAATTCCTCTAAAATCCAGAGAGGAATATGCATGGATGATGGCTCATGGCATTTCACTTAATACATGTATATTACATGTGTAATATACTGGGAATGTGTTTAACACTCATGATGAAATGCATGTAAAATGTAAACCTAGAATAAGATCACCGTTCATGCATCAATATGTATTTCATGTGTGTTTTTTATGTTTGGATGTGTAAATGAGTCCGTCGTTCACACAGCTTTAACAAAACGTGACGCAACATTGGTCTTAATAAAATATTTATAAGATGGAATACAGGGTGTTCAATATATTGGAAGTGATTTTTGTTGTTGGCCTGTACAGCTTTTACATTAATACATGATTATATAAATACTATAGATACATTGTTTAAACTACATTTGGCAATTGATACAATAGGTTTTGTGCCCTTTTTTTGGTCTCACATTCAGTCAAACATCCTTATTTCAGTGTACTGAAACCTGGACATTCTTGCAGTATTGTCATATTAGCTACATCCAATAATGTGTGGATCATACCTTCAGCTATCTTTAGTGACAATACTTAATACTGGTACATTTAACATTATACAATGTAAACATGAATGGTTCTTAACACATCTTTTGAGACAGCAGTTCTAAAATCCTAATGTGAGGAACACAGCATGGCAATAAATCAATACATGTCTGAACATTTTGTATGAACAGAGTTACATGAACATATTTAATTGTTCTGTTCCTTAGAAAAGTGGCTTGATGTGTTTTTTTCTATAGTTTTCGTAAAGGTTTTCTTTTCATAACTAAATTTCTTTAAACATTATCCCCAGTTCACTAAAAAGCAAAGTGCATAGAGTAATATTTAGTGTACTTCACAAAGTACCGTACGTGGTTCATTATCAGGTTTTATGGGTCAGGTTATGCCAAACCCTCATGGCATAAGCCATTCCTACACAGACGAAGCACAATTTGAGGCATTCAATGAGAATTAAATGTTTGAATCTGAAAAACATGAGCGTAAACCTGAGTTACAGGCCCATAACATGGACTTCAGAATGGATTTTAGAGATCAACATCCCTTACATACATAATTCAACCTGGAATGTTAATAAATACGTTTTGGCAAATACAGAAGTGTCACAGACTGGTACAAGAGACTTCACATGACTCTAGTCGGAACAGTAAATGTGACTGAACCCATGCAGTGTGACGACTAAGACAATTCCCTTTTTTTTCCGAGAAAGCCATGGGGTCTGTTAGTAGTTAAAGCTGTCAAAACATATTTCATTGTGTTGTGGCAGTAATGGTTGAACACAGTCACCTTGGGGCATGTGGGAGTGGAGCAGGTACTCTAATACTGAAGGTGTCCCCACTGGAAGAATGGCGGGACGGGGTGTTCCCACACACCAATGATGGCTCTGCCTCCTTTATCTCCATCGCACGTTTGTAAAGCTCTGCTGCCTTCTCAAAGTCACCTTCTTCATAGCTATAAGAAGGGGATGAAGGCAGAAACAGAAATGTATCCAAAATTTATATGGAGCCTCTAAATAAAACCAACATATGAGACAAATATAACCTCAACTACTGTACCTGAGCACAGCCAGGTTTTTTAGGGTCTCTCCCACCCGTGGGTGTGAGCGTCCTAAACTATCTTCATACACTTTCAGTGCTCGTTCATAAAGAGGCAAGGCATCGCTGTGCTTCTTCTGACCAAGACAAGAATGAACCAATTCAAACAAACAAATAGTAAATATTTAAAAGGAATACTGAAGTTGAGACTATGCGGTTAGGAATGAATGAAGTACAATGAATATTCTCACAAGTTGGCAGTAGATTACAGCCAGGTTGACGAGCGCTGTGGCCACACTGGGGTGTTTGGGCCCAAAACTCTTTTCCCTGATTTCCAGAGACAGCTCATATAGCGGCACAGCCTTGTCTAGCTTCCCCTATACAAAACACATTGTCAGATAACAACAAACACAAAAATGAACAGTTCAACAAAATGAATACTAGTTTCGGCGTCAGCAGGCTCTGACTTACTCTACGTTTATAAAGCATTGCCAGGTGTTTGAGTGTGTATGCCAGTGAAGGGTGGTCAGGGGACAAGGCCTTCTTGCGGATGTCTAACGCCTTCTCGTACATGTCCTCAGCTATTTCATATTCCCTTCGCTCTGTGTGCAGTGCAGCCAGGTTGTTGAGGGACTGAGCGCAGTCTGGGTGATCTGGACCAAGGACGCGCTGACGCATCTCCAGTGAGCGGGTCAAGAATACCTTGGCAGCACTGATGAGGAAAACCATGGGGATATTAGCCAAAAAAAGAAAAAACTTCTTAAAGGTGCAATATGAGGTAGACTGGAGTTCCACAAATAATTTTCTTAATATAAAGAGCTAGTCTTTGCTAATGCAAAGATGTAAATGTAGTCTTACTCCAGGTTGTTTTGGAGATAGTAGAGGACACCCAGTTCATTAAGAGTCTTGGCACAGTCTGCAGAGTCTTTACCCAGTGTCAGCTCTTCTAGCTGTAGGGCTCTGCGTCTCAATAAACTGAAGCCATACTAAAGGAATTACAAAAACGGTGTTTAGTCATATTGATTGAGTCCCTAGTCATGCTTGGGAGCACACGTGCAACCTGCTTACCATATGACCTTTCTGACGAGCAGTCTTCTGACGTATCTTCATCGACATCTTCCTGAGTTTCTCTGCTTGTTCATACCTAATTTAAATATATCAGGCGTGAGCTATTACAAGTGGATTAAAATGATGATGGTACTGACATTGACGATTGTCTTAATAAAATCATAAGGACAGTTGTGACGGTGTTATGTAACCACATTTCTTGGAACAAGAACAACTGATCAGCGACGCTACATGAACAACATTTATACATATTGTCACACATGCCGAGAGGGAACCATTTACTTGTTTTGTTTCTGATAGAGCACGGCGAGTGACTCCAGCTCTCGTGCAACACTGGCATGCTCTGCTCCGAAGGCATTCTCACTTATCTCCAGGGCCTGCTTGTACAGTTGCTCAGCGTTGCCATATTTCTTCCACTGAACATAAACCCCAGCCAACTGGTGCAGGGATCGAGCTACGCTGGGATGGTCTGGATCCAAGGCTGTCTCCCTTATTTCAAGGGACCGCTGTAAAGGGGCTACAGCCTGGACAAAAAGGAAAAAGCAGATGCTAATGAAATTAATAGAGTAGACACTCATTTAGGATGCAGGAATAAATTACTGAAAATATGAAAAACTGGAAATGAAAGGTGGGGGGGAAAAAAATAAGACATGGTAAAAAATCTTTTTTTCATATTTCATACTACCTGACTAGGGAGGCCAAGGTCTTTAAGGAAACGTCCCAAGGTCTCGTAGAGGTTTGCCAGCTTGGTCATGCTGTCTTCAGTCTCACAGCTCTTCTCATAATGTTTCAGGGAGTCGAAATATTCATTGGCCATGGAGCTTTTATCTTTTCCCACATACTGCCAATAGGCCAGCAGCTCAGAGAAATGACCCCTTGTAAAAGAAAACAACATGAGCCTGAAGTAAATATAGCAGGCTTGTAAGTTTAACTTGTGTGTAAGGGTAGAATTGTGTACCTCTTGTAGAGGTTCTGAGAGACAAACAGGTTCAGGAGGCTGTGCTGTAGTTTAGTCCTGTCCTCCTGCTGTTGGAGCAACCAGGGAAGCTCATCTGCAACACGCCAAGTCACGCGGTCCTGGCTGTGCACACACATACACTAAATCAGCTGTCCTGATTGAAACATGAGTTGTGTTGTATGTGAAGAAGATAATCACTCTTAAACACCTGAGTTGCTGACTGAAGTAATGAATGAGCCTCTCTCTGTAAGCAGCAGAGCTGCTTCCTCCATCCAGGAACTCCAACCTCACAGCTTTCCATGCCTGAAAGAAAAACACATTGTTTTATTAAAATTGTTCAACAGTGTCTGGGAGTTTGACATATTTAACTCCTCAAAAGCCGTTCTGAAGTAAGGAATCTTCTTGAATCGTCTTAAAGCTTTTCCTACAAGTCCAGTTGACATTATTCAACAAAGACATCTATATTAAGTTCTGTTTAACTAGGGTTCATTACCTGCAAGTGTTGAAATCTGATGAGCCCACAGCGGAGGCTTACAATGCAGAGTCTGTTCAGACGGTGAAGCAGAGAGGACAGAGCCGGAAACTCAAGCTCCGGGAAAAGATCTAGTACCTCTGATTCACTCACTCCATTATGACTGGCACATACAAGGCAGAGCATCTAAAGACAGATCAAAACAAGCACATGTTCCTCTGTTACATAATGGAACCAGATATTTAAGTGTCCAAAAGAAAATGCAACTTCAACAATGTAAAATATCAGGTATGCAAGATAAACTTGCAAATTAATCTGAAAATGATGATGTCACAAGTTGTTGATATGTTATCTGGTCACCTCTCTCATAACGTATCGTTCTCTGTCTGTATTGAGAGAGTTCAGCATCATCTTGAGTGCCTGGCGGTAGAGTGACATGGTGTCCTGACACTGTAGACATTGCTCCAGTCTCTTCTCCAGAGACCAACAGGATATACTGCTGGGCAGAACATGACAAAATACATTGAGAGGCAACAGCATTAAAATCAAGATCTATATCCACATATAAAACAGATTCACAGAAAATTCTTTTCAAATTTCTATCCATCTAATCATGACTGACCTGATGATCATTCTTGCCAACAGCGTGACATAAAGAGCATTGCAGGTGGATGCAGAGCGACAGTGCCGTTCCAACTTCTTCTCCTGCAGCAAAAGTAAATAAATACTGTAGGTAAATTCAGGAATTTTAAATCTCTCAAAAAAGGGGAAACTGATGGGATAATAACGAACCTGGTCCTTGGTAAATTTTAGATCCATGCTTTGGCATTCTGCATTAACAATACTCCTGACCTCTTTGGGACTCAGTGGGTCTAAGTGAAGTGTGGGCCACAACCTAAAATGACACACTGAATTACAAACGGCAATACTACAGCAGCATTTCTGGAAATATGTCCCAGCGCACAGAAAATAAGTAGCATTTTAAGCCAATTAAACACACATGCAAAACATTTATTTAACAACATACACAAGACATAAAACATTTAAACAGTGTCTCACCTCCAAGCTTGAGGACATGTCTCCACATTGACGGACACCACCACTCTGACATTAACAGGAAGAGGGTCAATCAACCACTTCATGTGTCTTTCCGCTTGCTGGGGAAAAAAAAACATGGTCTACTGAACTGTAAGTATTCATATAATTCTTATTAATTGTGATTAAAACAAAGATTAAAATTTGTGCCTGTATTTGGTCAATGGAGTCAATGATGATGATGATGTTTCCCTGAAGGCGGGCTGACAGTCGTTCAAGCCAACGTGGAAACTCTTCCAATATCTTACTGGGCTCCATAGACAGGCCAGAAATGGACCAGAAGTGCTGCAGCAGCTACATGAAAACATTCAGATTCCAAAATTCAAAATTCATTCCAAAATTACTTTCTTTTTACACTCCAATAAAGCTTTTGTCTGTGCATTAGCCCTGGAGATATACTTACTTTGACTGTAAGGCGTTTAATGATGAGAACTGGCTCAGAACTTGTGGAAAATGGTCGACCAACAAAATGATAAAGGAACAAAGTGTTGGGCGACTGCTTCTGCTGCTGCTCAATCCTGATGGGATTACAAAACATTCAGCATGGAATCAAATAATATGTCCAATTCCAATTTAGCCCACTTTACCATTAAAAAGAACTAAGATCATTTCTTAGAGTGTGATTGACGGCTCAGTATTAAAAAAAAGGATGCATTCAAATGTAAGGATGTAAATTTAAGGGCGTACAGATGTTCTGCCTTGTGGTTAAAGAGCTACAACCTTAAGAAAAGGCAAGTGAAAAAATCATTTTTAAAATGCTCCTCTTCAGTTCTCACCATTTTGAGAGCAGGAGAGACTTCCCTGAGCCTGGACCACCTGACACCAGCAGAGGAGGAGTTGGAGGGGGAGCAGCTATCATGTCATTCAGACGCTCTATGTACTGAGGAGGAGAGATAAAACACAGACAGATTAAATTATGAGATCTGAAGACAAGATTAAGAAGAGATGATCACCCACTACCTTTTGAAATCCTAACTGGGAGCTGCTATTATTACAGGCCTGCTGGTAGGACTCAATCTGTTCCTGTTCATCATGTAGGTCCCACAGCCCATCCCCTGAGTCTTCCTCCTGACCTTCTTCTATTCCAGAATCCTTAGAGTCAACGTCTACTCCTTCAAGACCCAGCAACTCCTACATAATGAAGGTAGCAGTGGAAGTAATGTCAGAAACACACACAGAACATAACTTTTGAGAGTCTGGCGCTGCTGGCAGACAATTTGTACCTGTTTGATGGCTTTCTCTATTTGAGCATAAATCAGGTCAGCCCCCTCCTCAGCAGAACCAGTATGGTCCACTACCTGGGTTAAAGTTCAAAACATATCAGCATTATCTGACCAGTACATAGATAAACATAGTCAATGTTAAAAGGCAATAAACTTAATAAACTTCTGCATTTTGCCAATAATTAATGGCTCAGTTATGATGTGAGGGAAGTGTGTTTGGAGTTGGAAGAAAATCTGTGAGAATAAAATCAACAAAGCAGGTCAGCATTCATTCAAATTGGAAGGATTACGGATATTAGAAAATACTTAGAAAAAACATAAATATTCCATATGCAACACACACAAACCTTGATTTTTGCAGCCTTGTCTGCAGCATTGACCCTTTCTAGCAGTTGTCTGGTGGGTCCAGTCAAATTACGATTTTCTTCAGTCCTGAGGTAAAGCACCAGTGGATGGCCGTCTGGATTCTTCACAAAAGCCTCCTCACAATCCTCCACCACAGCGCTTCAACCATGCATGAATATCCAGAGTTTTGTTTTTTTTTAATTGAAAAATAAATTTATAAATAGTATTATTAATGAACTACATTGACTATATCTCAGTGGTGATATGTATAGGATGTACTGTACCTCGTAACAGAAGATTTTAGAAGAAGCACACACACAGAACTCCTTTCAATTTCCTGTTTGCGCTCCAAAGCATATAAAGCAGAATTTTCCTCTGGGAAGCAGACATTCAGGTAGAAATGGCCGAGACCCTCACACAGTCTCCGCAGCACAGGAGAGTGTTTCTGGAATGAAAGATAAAGAAGAATTTTCTGTTATAAAGTTATAAAAGTTGAAATCATACCCCTGTGCTACTTTAGGTCTTTGGAAACAGCCCCATAAATATGATAAATATATACATAAACACATGTATAGATATGATATGAAAACAAAGTAAGAATTCCGTTGACTTACGGTGCCCATCTTACTAACCTTACTAAAAATGTCAAGCTCTGCTTTAGTCTCCTGAGTACAGATTAAGTAGCATCGTACTGTGTTACTCCATAAGGCCTGGGGTACATGAGGGGAGACCTGAAGCAGACTGGCCACTGCAGCATCCCAGTCATCTGACAGAATCATACATACACAAGACAATATAAAGTTTGCTAACTTTTGTCCTTGTCTCCCTCCTTTCCAGGCTACTGGAGTTCACTTACCTCTGCTCACATTTGCAAAGGGTCCCTCCACATCAATCAAGCTGTGTGCAAATTCTGGTCCTCTGAAAGTCTGTTGCAACTGCATCATGCTACCCATAGATGGCTCACTTCCCAGCACACCACCAGACCAGTACTCACACTGCGTCCCTGCAGCTGAAACAGTTGATAAAGCAAATACAGTAATGTTATTACCCCCGTCAAGAGGGTTCTGACATCGGTTCAATTTGCTTTTAGACTCACACAAAACTCATTCATATAATTAGATGTTACATGCAAATGAACTTTGGATTTGTCCTGTTCGGGGTCATCAAGGCGTGTTGTTCTTTTCCATATCAGCCTATCTTCTACATCGTCCTCTCTAACACAAACTGCTCTCATGTATTCCCTCACTAATTCCATCCACCTTCTCCTTGGTCTTCCTCTTGCCCTGTAGCTCCATCCTCAACACCCTTTTACCAATTCAATTTCTCACCTGGTCATGTCCAAAACCATCAAAGTCTGCTTTAGTATCTCTAAATTTGTCTCCAAAACATCTCACCATGGCTGTTCCTCTGATCAACTCATTTCTGATCCTATAAACCTGATCACTCCTAGAGAGAATCTCATCTTCATATCCACCACCTCTAGCTCAGCTTCCTGTCTTCTTTTCAGCAGTACAGTCTCTAATCCGTACATCATGGCTGGCCTTATCACTGTCTTTGCCCTTCATGCTAGCAGAGACTTTTCCGTCTCATAAGACACCTGACACTTTCCTCCAGCTGTTTTAGCCTGCTTGGATTTGTTTCTTCAACTCCTTACCACACTCACCATGGCTCTGGACTGTTGACCTCAAGTATAAAGTATTTAAAGTTCTTCACCTTTACTATTTCTTCAGCCTGTAGCCTCACTCTTCATTTTCCATTTCTTTCATTTAAGCAGACATTCTGTTCTACTTCAGATAATCTTCATTCCTCTCCTCTCCAAAGCATTCTACCACCTTTCTAAATGTTCCTCCACCTGCTCCCTGATTTCGCTGCAGATCATAATTATTAACAATCATATTTGTTTGGCAAAATTTCATGTTGGATGTCCTTTCTGCCACAACCACAACCATTTATCCGGGCTTGGGACTAGTCTAGAGGTTGACATTGGCTTTTACCCCCCGTATGGCTGCATTATATACATCAAATGAATATATTGCAATGAAAAAATTAGACAAAAGAACCTAACTGTGTTGTCCACTGGGCCTTACCTGTGACAGTGGTTTGGTTGTCATCTGAGTCGGAGTCAGCTGGGTCATAGACTTGGATGCCCTGAGCTTGTAACTGTTGCAACTTGGCTTCTAAATCCCTTTTTGCCCGCAGGAGATCTTGAATCTCTTTTTCTTTGGTCTCTCTAAAAATCTGGCAGTAATGTATCCAATCAGTAAGGGGTGTAATCATGATTACTGGCACAAAAGATACACTATAATACGTGATAAAATGTGAAGTGGTTTACCTTAAACTGACGTTTAACTTTGTCCCTGTCATGTTCAAAGGTGGAAGCTCTCTCCATAGCCTGGTACTTAGCCTCAAGAGCACTCTCCTTTTCTCTAAGGATCTTTTGGTAGGTCTTCTGCAAAGCCTTTTATCACATTGAGAGTGATGAGCAAATTTAAGCCGTGGTATGATAAGCAGATAGTGTAAGTGTCCATTGAATTGATTACCTGCAGCTCAGCTCTAAGCCTCTTGTTCTCTTCATCCAGTTTGGCCTCCTTTTTTTGCATGGATGAGATCTCGTTGTTCTTGCTGACACGAAAGATTTCATACTCCTTTCGAAGTCTTTCATACTCAGCGGCATACTCTAAATCCACAGAACCTGTAGATTTGAAACTAGCCCCAATGACCCGAGGTCCTCTACGAAAGGAACTACGCAGTAGTCGTGCTTTTGGTTTGACCTCCACTGGAATCTCACAGGCTTCCCCACCATCACCTCCATATCCATCCTCAATCACCTCTCCTGGACTGACCAAAGAGGAGGCGGTGCCCATGGCAGCACCTTAAGCTGAAAAACTTAATTCAGTCTTTTTGCTTGCCCATAGCTGTTCCTGCGCTATGACAGACAGGACAAGGGTGTATCGTTACAACAAGCTTATTAGTGTGGGGATTTACACAAGCAGGCACACAACACAACACATCATATTCACTTAAAACGCAAAGTCACATTTTGTCATTTGTAAGGGAATGGCACTGGGGAGACATGATGTTGACGTTTACTTTTAACTACGACATGGTATGGTGTGAAATTCTGTCGTTTTCACAGGTTTAAAGATTTTTACATTAAGATTTTAAGCGTGTGGTGTTTGCTATGTTGCATGCTTTGTGCTGATGTTGAGTCTGCTGTTTCCATTTTTTGTCTAATCAAAGAACTTCAGTAGCAGGGGTTTAGCTCCGACCTTCTATGACTGGAGAATCCACCAGCTATTCACAACAGTTTTTTCTTTTAAAGATCTAATTTAACAGTTTTATACTATTTTTGGATTCAATTATAATAAATTGATGTACAGCTATATACCTGCCTCTGGTCAATTGTCCCTTAGCGGGTAAAATATGGAATTAGCCACACTACATTCAAGGGGAGATCCGTGAGTCCTGCCCATCCTCAGGAGGTGGCGTTGTCAGACTAAAGGAGGTAGTCTCCTCGTTAGGTACCGTATTAGGAAGATCTCTTCTGAAGACGTTTTGATAAATGGTTGTTACTGGTATTTCTGTGTGTTTCCTAAAAAGATCTATACGTGCTGTGCCACGAACGCCAAACAACTAGTCAACTACGAATCGGTCAGCTGACACATTAGCTCGCTCCTCATTCCAATTTTGCTCGGTTAGCTAGCATAACATCATTTAAACAGCCGTTCAATTCACTCGCCGCGACATTTACTGGTGCAAGCAGATTGCATAAATTAATAAGTAAAAGATTCATTCCGAGCATGTATTGGTTTCGATGGAATGTCGACTAAAATTAAGTTTTGTTTGAACCGAAGTTAAGCAAGGAAAATCACCCTTACCGTCCGCTCCCTTCGCAGCTTCTTCCTGGCTGCCTTGGTAACAAGTCGATGATACGGGTACCCACAAGAGACAAACTTGACTAGTTTTTATTTCTGAAGTAAAGCGATTGCACAAAAGCTACATGCGTGTTTTTTTATTAAATAAAAACACATTTTGCGAAGTCATGCCATTAGTATCCCCTCAACTCTCGAATGATTCAAATATAAAATTAATTAATAGATCTATCAGAGGAATATCATTGACCTATAATTGTTTAGACCTACATTTCTTAATGTGTAACAATGATTAAAAAGATTAATTTTTTTATTATATGTTTGTTATTGCTTCCTCCTTGCCTTTTTAAACAGTTGAAACAATTTTTCCCTGTATGCAAGGTTCAGGAAAAAATAAATGACAGGATCCAGCACACCACTAACACAGGTCAGTGCAGATGTGATCCGATTAGCTCTTCTTAGTGACATGAACCTCAAAACAGGCATGTGGTCATGACTTTTTAGGATGTAGATTATCCTGCTCACATGGTAGGGCAGAAATGCAACAAGGAAGATGATCACGATGACAACGATCATTTTTACAGCCTTATCTTTCACATGTTGCTGCCTGACTGTCCTCAGTTTCACCACAATCAGTATGTAGGAAGCTGCAATGGTGATAAGGGGAATAAAGAACGCAAATATTGTGGAAAACAAAGCTTTGGATGATGTCTTTTCTAAGTAGAGTTTGGAGCAGACCCCAGTGGAGTTGCTGGTTATGTTCTCTTTTGAGAAAAGGATAGGACTCATAGACCCAATGGCTGTCACCCAAAGTACTCCAACTGCTACCTTTGCATAGACAGCCTTCCTAACTGACTGGTACTTTATTGGTAAAACCACAGCTAGTAGTCTATGGAGGCTGATAAAACTCATCAGGTACACACTGCAGTACATGCTGAGGTAAAAGAGAAAGCCTGCAAGTTGACAGACTACATGTCCAAAAGGCCAGTACCCATTAGATAGGTGGTAAACAACACGCATGGGCAAAATGAGAATGTATGATGTATCTGCTATAGCCAGGTGCTGCAGGAAGACTTTGGATGGAGATGTACTGTCTTGGTTGAAGAAGGCCCACAGTGCTAAGATGTTTCCAGGCACTGCTATGATGAAAATCAAGGAGTAATATGTGGAAAATATTATATTCTCTTGGAGGGAGTCACTGCTGTCGAAACTTTCCCCAGAGATGTTCATTGTTATCATGGAGTGGATGAGCCCTGTGCTGCATGGATGGACACAGAAAACCTGTTATTGATGACCCAAAAATACACTAAGAGAAGGAGTTGGGGTTTTTTTTTTGTTAAAGTCATACATGGTGCATCATAATGAAACTATGACTGCAAAATGTGGAAAAAATAGATAACCCGTATGACTCAACAATCTATCAGTACATGTCCATCATGTGTATGGGATTTTTTTTTCTTAAAACAGGAACTGTCCTTATCTAGTACTGTAATGTGTAATATTTTTATAAGCGAGAAAAAAATTAAAGAGACATGTCACTTTTTTTTTTCGACATTTTGAGACATTTTCAATCACATTACAAATATAACAATATTCATTCATGGTGTAAATGATACGTTAATTTGATTAAATTTAAAAAAATTGCTGTGTTTTTACAAGTTTCTCATTTTATAATCCATTTTAATTATACTGAGCTACAGTTTTTAAAAAATCAGCAGTTTGAGGTTAAAATTTCTGAAACTACCACGTGTATGGTACGGTATGTAGTCAAAGCACAACTACTACTTCTTATGCTTTACACGTTTCCCACTGAAAGTTTTTAAATTAAATATGGGTAATACATCTCTCACATATAGGACAGTATCAATAATTATTAAAATTATTAATAGAAATGTTCTTACCTATAATTGTTCTAATAGGGGATGTAGAATTCTAGCATAGGTTTTCTATCCATACCAGAATAAGAGACAGTTACTACAGTGAAAGCTTCTCTGTTGTGTGGTGGTTGTCGTCTCCACAAATATATATGTGTATATACATATACACACACACACACACACACACACACACACACACCGTAAATACATACACACACACACACACACACACACACACACACACACACACACACACACACACACACACACACACACACACACACGTGACAGGGGTTTAATAGGAAGCTAGAAACCAACAATAAAACACTGACACTCCATGCATTACAAGCATGCAAGTCTTTATTTTTTGCTAAACCAACACGATTTTGTCTTAACCACATTACTCATTTATAGTATGATTTAAAGCTTTACAAAAATGAGGAAAACCAGATATTTACAAATCTATTTGTGCAAACGTAATTCTTCTTTTACACCACTCTCCTAAAATATTTGAAAGGCATGCATACAAATAAACTTTGGTATGTTAAAAAAAACTACTTATTTTCTTAGTAGAAGTATCTATGTACATGTGATAGAACCAATTCATCATTTTTTTTAGTACAGTTTACATTTAGACAACAATACACGTTAACTTAACAAACCGAGACCAGCAGTACAAACACTGAGGTCAACACTTGAGCCATCACACATGAAAATTCCCCGAAATCCTGTGATTGGGTTAGGCCTGAAGTTAGTCACTGTACAACAACTTTGGCAGATAGGCACACCAAACTGAAAACATGTATACTCATGATACCAATTTCATAATTCTGTAAATTAAAATGGCAGTGAGACATGAGAAAATACAGAAGTTAACAATAATTTCAACTTTAAAATGCCTGTATACATTACGCATACATTTGTAAAAGGCATATACAAGGGCTGAGCTGAATGTCTGGCAACATAAGAAATATAGAAAATTTAATACACTATGGTTATTCAATCTCTGCTTTCAAAAATAAAACAATATTTTTACATGGTAATTTGTGATTGTACATCAACTCTGTATTTCCTATTCATAGCTACAGAAGAAAAATAGATTTTCAACACCAAGAAAGCCTTCCACTGTGAAGTGGTAAAACTACAAACATTTTTTAAATTCCATTATAAAATATTCTGTCAGAACAGTACACCTTCAAGGAAAAATATGAATCCATTTTTTTCAGAAATGCAAAATTCAACTTAAAAGAGATAAAAGCATCGATGTGAGAATGCCAGTGTCAAATGAAACATAAAATGTGAGAGTGCATCGCTTAATACTTACAAAAATTTCAAAATAAAAAAAATAAAACAACATACCAAAACAATATCAAATGACATATGATCAGGTCTACCTGATAGGCTCTAAGCCAGAGGGGCAAAAATGGGGCTAGGTAGTGTCCTTAGCTGCTGTGGCTGTTGGGATACAGGATTTGCCGCTGCTGCCGTTGTGGGACCTGTAGCTGGTGAAGCTGGGGGTGTGTATGGTGCGGATGCTCTTTCCACCTGGGCCCACAGGTGTGGGCGACAGAGGGGAGGGGGAGGAGGAGGATGAGGAGGAGGAGGAGAATGAAGAGGAGGAGTGCACTCGACCATTTTGATTCTGCGAGGAAAACGAGAGAGCTTTACCTGTGTGCTGTGAGGGTGTGGGGAGTTTGAGGGATCCGTTAGACAGGGAGGGGATATGGGAGGAGGGTAGGGAACCGGAACGAGGAGTGTGAGAAGACAGGGTGGAGGACTTTGTCACAGAGGAACAAGAGGAGGACGAATGGTTAATTGGGTTAGTAGCATCTGAGTTCTGTGCAGACTGGGAACTGCCCTTAGTAGAGCTAGGATAAAAAGCAGGGATTTTAGAGATGGGTATAGTAGGGGAAGTAGTTTTATGATCCCCTCCCACTCTTTTAGCACTTCCGTTAGCCTGCAAACAGAAATGCCAAAACAGACACCGGTTGTCAAAAAAGAAATCTGGTCAAATAATACATATAAAATGGTAAGACGATGTTAAAAAAAACCTACAAGTTACATACATAGAAACAGGTTACCACTACACAAACATTAATATTGCTAAGACACAACTAAAAGACACCAAAAACAACAACAAATGCTGAAGCTCTGTTTTAACAATGTTACACGAATGGTGAGACACATGAGACATGTTACCATAAAACAGAGCACTGCAGGTGTTAGACAGTGTGATAGTAGACAGGAGGGGCATCTTTACAGATGCTGGTGTTAGAGGGATTGTCATTCATTGTAAAGGGACTGTAAGGGAAGTTTCATAAGGCAGAGATGCAAGACTGAAGGGAAATAGAAAACAGGGTTAGGAGTTTGAATAGCAGACAGGGGCAATGTGGGCCAGTATTCCACTGAAACCGGTGATGCAAGATGGTGAGTTGTGGCGAGGTCTTGGGTGTAAGGAAATATTTCATTGTGAGGTTAAGAAGCTATGCAACCATGTTGGGTTTGAGCAGAGGTGCATTCTGAGGAGGAGGAGGAGGATGCATAGGCATATCAGTTAGGTTTGTATTTCATAGCCATAAGCCTCCTGGCATTTGACAACACTGTTTAAGAACTCAGCTGTGATGGGAACAGGAGGTATGATGAGAACTCATAATGGCCAGGGCAGGATTCCACTTTTCTTCACCATTTTTCCTTTTTTTTTTTTTTTGTTTAGTCACCAACACAGTGAAACCATGAGCAGTGTGGACATGCAAAAGCATACAGTACAGTGATGTTATGGGGTAACAGTCAAGAGTCAAGCATGCCTTCTTGTCAGAGCGGACTCGAGAGAAACATCAACAGCTCCACAGGTGCTACCGTGGTGACTTTATCTTTTTCAGAACACGTCATAGCTCACAGCTTTGGTAGGTATGTCTCATGTCTTCAACTGCTATATGTTTGTTTCCTCTAGTCCCTGGTAAGGCTCTATAGTAAAACTACCTGTCGGAACTGCCTCTGAGCGTCCTGCAGTTTTTGCTGTTTTCCCGCTTTGTCGGTAGTCCCCGGCGACTGCCTGGACTTCGCAGACAAAGGGACGGGCATCCGACTAGTAGGGGAAGCGACACTGGTGTTCTGCAAGGGGATCCAAACGAAAAAACAAAAGAAGAAATAAAACAAAAGAAAGAAAACACACCATATAGGAAGTATGAAAAATCAAAGCACTAACAGGTCAAAGAACCTTATTTAACACCTCAGTGATTAACACCAACGACAGACCATGCACCCAGTGAGACTTGAAGTCAATACACAGTACATGCAGTCAAGAATAAGGAAGATATTAAGGAGTAATTATCGTGACAGTGTCTTTGATGAGGAGTTTGCCACTTGCTAAAAACCTTGGAGTTTTAGCAATGATCTGAAGGAGGGACGTGGTAGCCAAGAACCCAACAAAAGGCCACCCCAATCATGTCATGTGTCATGATTTCACAAGGGGAGAGAGCCTTGGGGAGGCATTTCCAATGTATCCAAGCACCTGTGGAGTGGATTAATCATTTCAGAATTTCAGTGGTTAGAGTTGGAGTAAAAGTAGGTTTTTAAACGACAAAGAAGGACCCAAAGACCTCCAAGAGCAACAAGAGCTAGAAAGAGACCTTTTGTACGGTGTTGGGGGCACTGGGGGCAGTGGTGGCTGTGGTAGTAGTAGGGATGATTACAGGACGAGGAAGGAGCTGAGGTTTAATCTTCTTCTGGAATGATTTTTTGCTGAGTACCTTTGGGCCTGCCCCTCTAGAGGTAGGGAGAGAGGAAGACCTTTTCAGCCCTAATCCTTCTGAGCTTTTCCCATTCCCTGTTTTAGATTCATCTGTGCACACTGGCTCAGTAGGGGAGTGAGGTCCCATCTCACTGATAGTAGTCTCCAGCTGTTTGATAGTCTGCTCCAGGCTGTCCAGTGTCTTGTAGGTGTTCTTCCTTATCTCATTTGTCCTGCAAAGGGAGTCAGAGTTCTGCCTCGTCAACACTGTGGAACCCGTTACTTTGGGAGCATCTGCCAAGGATTTTGCACGTGCGATTTCAAATCTTGTCGCCTCTTTGTGTTGTCTGATAGTGCCATCACATTCCTCCTCATCCTCATACACAACCACCTGTAAAGTCTTCTTGCCTGACTTGGTGCCAGTGCGAATTGCCTGGGTGAGTGCAGCCAGTTGCTTTTTAGGGAACTTAAGTTTGAACCTCTTCTTGCCATCCTGCTTGGTGTCACCATTTGACTCTAAGTTCACTCCGTTATCCGTCAGCTCAGACATTGAAGAAGATGATGATGATAAACTATGATGGTCTGCAGTCACTTGTGAAGTGCTGACCTTTTTGCCATCTACAATCTCAGCTGATCCAGCGTTTACCTGCAGCCCACCAATCTTCTCCGTGTCTGACTCCTCACTCTCCTCATCTATTCGCTCTTCTGCTAGCATCCTGTCCAATTCCTCCTCACATTCAAAGATGGTAGACAGGCGTTTGTAAGCTGAACGGATGTCCATGGGTTCATCAAAAATGATGATGACGGGCTTCTTGTTGAAGCAATTATTCTGTGGACCTGTGGAATCAGTAGTATTATTCTCCCGGCTCACAGCAGAACCTACAGTGACAGTCTGGACACTTCCTTTTTTGGCATTGACCAGTTCCTGGTACTCGCCACAAGACAAGGCTTGAACTTTAGTGTTGGTGATCATAAATGCTATGTTGTCAGGGGGTGGAGGTGCCTCTTCTCCAGGTAAATCAGGACTAAGACTTGCCTCATCATCACCATCCAGACTGCTAGAACTGGGTGGAACAGTGTCCTCACTAGCAGCCTTTTTTGGTGGGGCAACATAACTTTTAGGACCTTCTTTTACGGTATTGTTTGTCGTAGCTGCCACAGACTCCAGTGTTGTATTTTTACTTGAGGAAACATTTAGGTGAAATACTTTGCTTTTCTTTTCAGTGTTAATTTTGTTAAGAATTTCACCCTTTTCCATTTCTGTGCTGGTCTTCAAGGATTCGGACCGTCTTACTTGCTTCTTCGGAAGTTTGAATTTCAGACCCACAGGTTTTGGTGATATAGGAGGAGGCGATTTTGGTGGAGGTGATTTTGGTGGTGGAGACAATGGCGGCTGCTGCTGTTGCTGCTGCTGGCTTGGAGAATTGTCATTAACATTGACATTTGACACCTGTGATGAAGGCTGTGTGGGTTCTCGAGGTTCAGAGGTTTCCTCCATTCCTGATGGGGGTTGTTGCTCTTTGGGAATCTGGCCAGTCACATAATATATTACCTAAGAAACAAAGAAGTAGCTGTTTAAAATCTCTTAAAATATAGAGCATATATTATATCTGTAAGTCGGAATATTGCATAGAATCTACAGTCTGACATACCCCTTGGCTCTGACGGACAGTAGTGTTGCCATTTTCATCTGTGTCTGGATCTTTATCCTCTCGACTGGGTTCTGAGCTCTGCTAGGACAGTGTGTGAGGGAATAGTATTATTGTGCAACTGGTGTGTAAGGCTGCTGTCCATTAACTGAATTTACATAAAAAATACCAGCAGCATCCAGTCAGAACTGCATTGGGCAACAACCTTCTACAAGGTGACAGCAAATCATTTACAGAATGCTCAGTCTGGCTAAAATTTCATAATGTTAATCTTATTTTTATGCTATATGTACAAATTGAGGGAGAAATGATTAAATAATTTTATAAGCTGAGAATAGATAACTTTTTTTGACAGTGACCATATCAGCAACTTATTAATTGGTAAAACTCTGTCTGCTCAATGTGGCCTCCAGCAATTTTTTGTATTAATCTTTATATTCTGTTTTCTGTCTTGCTCATACAATACACATCGGTTAAAAAAATAATCTTTGCAATATTAACTAATGCACATTTCTTTCATTATTTACAGTAACCACTATCTTGTTAGCCCCTGAAGACCAATAAACCTGTGGTCTAAAACAATGAGTTTTAGACTGCAGGTTTTGAAAACTTGGTTGTGAGTTTCCTCAAACAGATACATTGTGATGTGACAAAATCATATTACATGAGTGTATTATTTTGTAAGTACAGGGTTTTGCTGGTTAATACTGTGTAGGTGTAAAGCTGAGGAAGCATACTGGAGATAAGTTCAGCAAGGCAAAGAGAAACAGTGGAGTTTAAATGTGGTAAAGTAGCATGCAAAGTGGCCAGACTGACCTCAAGTGAACCAAGTCTGCGAACACTAGCTGTGTTGCCACAGTGAGTTTCAATATGTAGTTTTGTTCAATTTTCTTTTTTTTAAAAAAGAAAAGAAATTGGCTTTATTAACGCTCCATTAAAGAAAGACACAAGACATTTGAATTGCCATTAGAATACAGTGCCAAGGTCTTTATTGATTTGAAAGACAAGACAACTGATGATTAAATCGGTCTTCAAATACATCATTGTCTGGTTTCAGACACACGAAAAAACAAGAGCACATTTTCAGAGGCTTCTCTCTATGCAGACTTAATCCTGAGATATTCAAGATGTGAAATCCAGCAGAATTGCAGTGGGGAAGGAAACAGAGGCAGCCAGGAAGAGTATTTTTGGAGGCAGATGTTACAGGTTTCTCTTGAGCAAAAGCAAGGGTGCAAAACTTGTAGAAGGGTTAAGACACAGCCGATCCACTGAATCAGACAGCTGACAGAGGCAGGCAGGTAGCTGAGTAGCTGCATAGCAGTGTATATTTTACCTTTTTCTCTTTTAGGGGCAACAAGGCCCCAGGTCTTATTTCCCTGATTTGTGGTTCAATTCGAGTTGTGGGTTCTACCAAGTTTTTCACCCCCACATCCTTAACTGCACACTTCTGGAAAACCTAAAGAATGGAAAACAGTGAAGGGGAGGAAACGAGGAAAGTGGTTTTTGAAGAGGGAAGTTTTCAGCGTTTTCTGCTTTGGAGCCACTGAAAAATCTCACATGGAGGGAGGTTGATTCAAAATCAAGCAGTCAATGACAGAGCTCATCACTGTAGACTTCAGGGGAAGTCAACTACCATTGGAAGAAACGATGGGAAACCCTCACCCACCTGTCGTTTAAGTGTTTTTGAATACATGTATGTGTGTGAGGCGCTTTTCTAACCTGGAGCTCTGCCATGATCTTGTCTCCTTCGTCCTCCTCTTCCCCACTAACTGAAGCCGTGAGAGGAGGAGGGGTGGCCGGCTTCAGCTTGGTTTCTGGAGGAACCTTGGTGGGTTTGGTTTGTGGAGCGGGAGGTGGAGCATCCCCTTCATCTTCCTTTAAGGAATTGCACCGCATACATACATTAGAATTAAAAAATCCAAAAATGAAAATGCATGATACCAAAATCTGAAAACAGTTGAGGAGACGCTTTCTCAATGTTAATATTGAGATCACAAGCTGCAGACTGACCTGAGTCGTCACAGACTCTTTCCTGATGAAGATCACCTCGCCAGAGCGAGTGGTGGTCATGCCTGAGCTGGAGCTGGGAAAGGTCTTCCTTGGAGGAGGAGGTGGTGGGGACTTGTTGAACTTCTCAGACGTTTGCTTGGTGCTGTCAGTGGACGCTGGTTTGGCAGCACTCTTGGAGGGTCTCTCCAGTGCCTGTTTAGCTGGTTTTTCCATCACAGGCTTTGGAAGTTTCTCAGGCCCTTTTTTTACTGTTTTGTCTGGATTAGGCTCAGACTGCGTCTCCTCTGTCATCAAAACAATACCGATGAAGTTAAGAGGACACTCAAATTAAAATAAATCTGAGTTGACATTTCTGTTACATTTGTACCTGATGGTGATTCCACTGGTTTGTGGGTGTCTCCGCTAGCAGCAGGGGGAAGGCCTGGGTTCTCATCAACATCCAGACTGGGAATGCCCTTCATCATGTTGGCCTGGGCCTCCTGGAGGATCTTATCAAAATCTTTCCCATCATAGTGTCCCATGCTTTGCCTCTTCTCTTCCCATTCCTTCTCTGCTGCCTGAAAGAGAGGGATCATTAATGAAAGGTTCCATAAATTCAAGGCAAACTGCGTCAGACAATTTTATTTCTGGAACAACAAATATTGAAATAGGTGTCAGCTGTGACATTTACAACAATACTAATTACAGCGAGAGAATATTTCCACACCTGCTTGATAAAAACACACAGATCATTAAACATACCTCTATAGACAGAGCTCTGTTCTTGCTCTTGTCCTGACTGATCTGGAGCTCCTCTATGACAAGAACTTGATTGGCAGTGCTGTTTCCATTATTTATTGAATTCCCATTTGTTTTCTTATAACTTGGTTGATCCGAGGATCCCCCACTGGGAGATTCCCGGCCTTGACTCTTGCTTGGATTGGGAATAGGGGTGTGAGAGGGGCTGGGAGTCAGTGGTGGACTGGGCTGCAATGTCAAGGCTGCCGACTGCTGGGACTGCTGCATGTAGACCGGGGAACTCTGGACGTGATGGATGACTACCGGAGAGGAAGGCATCACCTCTGATCTGATGGTGGAGGTCTGGGGCTCCAGCTGAGCTGACGCAGAACTAGGCTGGGGTGATACTTGGGAAGATTCTGCAGGGTTATGTTCTGCTGCTGTTGCTGAAGGGCTGTCGATCATTGTGACATTAGTGGGAGGATCTGGTGCCTTCTGATGGCCCTCAGTAGCGCATCTGCATGGAGGAGGAAAACAGTGTGTCTTATAAAACATATTATAAATGCACTGTTGAAATAAAATTCCTAAATTGTTTCGCTTACTCAACTGCTCACTTTAAGTCATTCACTTAGAATTAACGTGCAAAGATGAATCAAGTTTGACAGAAATCAACTTCATATCCAGAGTTAAAGGCAATAACATATCTAATCTTTTTTCCCTGCATTCATATTGCAAATATTGCACATCAAACTGAGTTAAAGTATGAAAATTAACAGATTAATTCTGACATGAGGGGTAAAACCACAAGCCACAGCTACGCTGAGATGTCTTATGGTTTTAAACGCAGGCATGATTTTTATTTATTTATTTACTTTTACAACAAGAGAGTCATGCAGGGACAATGACAGAAAAGTGGGGAGCAAATGTGGTATCTGTTATATATTAAAATGGAAATCAGACCCTGCAGTGTGCAGCTAATTAATTCAGTGATCAGTTCACTGACAGCGACGGAGAACACAATCCTAATCTTGATCAGAAGCCTCGCCGGTATAATTGAATAGCAAAATGTCCCACATCCTAACCCCTATGTGAAGCTCTGAGGGGGGCCGTTTAGTTTTCATCTTCAACATCCCTGCTTGCTCTTCACCTGATCACCTCTTTATCTTCACTGAGAGACTTTTTTTTTCTCTACCTTCTCAGGGTGCTGAGGGTGTCAGTCAGGTTCTTGACCCTTTTCAACATGCTGTCCAGCTTATGAGGCTCCTCCTTCAAAAACTTGACAGCTTCCACTTCGACCCTGAGCACAGCTCGCATTCTGGTTTGCAGGGCTGGGAACTCTCCTAAGGAAACACACCAAGGAACATGTCCAGTTATTGTTTTGATATATGAGTGATTGATATTATTTTCTTTAAAAGTCTGATTCAAGAAGCTTTATTTTATAGCTCCAAACACTGTCATTTCAGAGAATATTATTTAATTTACTCAATTATCATCTCATTAAAGTATCGCAATCTACATCAAATCACCTAAGAGATAAATTATTAACTTAAAGTTTAATCACTTTATTGAGTATCTGAGCATCATATCTGATAAACCCCATTTATCATAAAAAAAAAATTTTTTTGAATGTAATAACATTATTTATCTGTAAAACTGATAGCACAAATATAAAAAACTTGATCTTTTGACATACCTTTGAGTCCTGCCAGAGACTCGCCCACTTTCCTCAGAGTCACCGCTCCCTCCTCCACATCTTTCAGGGTCACCACTCTGCGTGTTGCTGCCAAATCTTTCTGCAGAGACACTACATACTGCTCCAGCTCGCTGCAGACACAAACATATGAGTGGAGATGACAAAGAGTTTTGATTTTGTGAGGGAAAATTTAAGTTTTCCCCCACAATCTAACCTGGTAGACAATGATGTGTACATACAACATGTTCAAGGAAAAGACGAGAATGAAAACTCAGTAAGAAGTCATTGAGCGGTTCTCCTTTCTCTGATGAACATAAACGGTAGTTACTCTGTAATGTAACCTCTCTAAACACCAGGGGGCAGAACACAATCATTTATCTTAAAAACAACACTACCCCACAAAGGGGCAAAAGTTAAATCAGACAGTAGATCACTGAAATATACAGCATGCACAAGGTTGAACAACAATAGTAAACCTTCCCACAATGCACACTTTTCTGTCTAAAGATTGCTTGAAATGACTATTTACATTAAATGGAAAACCAAAAACTCTTGTTAACCCAATGAAGGCTTATTTTTAAAGTGAGAACTGCCTCACAGAAAACATCAAGCTTTACAACCCTCCCATTTTTCTAAGAAGAATTCCACCCTGAGGGGAAACACGGCAATGGTAACGTCAGATTGAAAACGAGGGTGGCCTGGTACCCTTGAGAAACACTTTGATAGAGCTTTCCAAGATGAAGCGAGGAAGGGAATAAGGAGACCGTGAGCTACATTCCAAAGAAATGATAATGGAAAATGCCAGATGAGGACAAAAGTAATAGAGTTTCCATTTTTGTTTTATCTACATTCGCTTATCCGACTTGCAGGTCATGGGTCTGTTGGAGCCTATCCCGGATAGCAACAGGCAAAAGGCGGGGTACACCCCAAATAAGATGCCAGCTCATAATGGGGCCACACAAAAGACAAACAACCACACGGAAAGGTTGGAAGATGGAGAACCTGAAGAGAACCTATACAGGCATGGGGAAGGAAAGGAATCAAACCCAGAACGTTCTTGCTGTGAGGCAACAGCACTACCCACTGTGCCACTGTTGATCTATTTTTCATTAAAAACCATTCAGAAGTTAGAGCAACAATTGTCTGCCATCCTATTTAAATCTCCTAGGTTGAACTCATTTCCTTTTTTTTCAAGTATTCCAGCCCTTGGATTACCATACATATAATTTAATATATAGTGTCAGGTCTTTTTTGTAAACTGGCAGTTGTTATACTGTGTGTAACAAAATGTGCCCTTATAGCTTATGAGAGACTGCACTCCTCACGGATTTCACACCTCAAGTCTCCCACTGGTCTTAAAGCCAACAGCCCTAATTACCACGTCTTACATTTTAAGGGCTAGCAGCCATGTTTTGCTGACTCACAGCTGGCTTGATACCAAAGGTAACAGCGAGTTTAATCGACTGACTTCCACCTCGTCTGTGATCCTGTCTCCATGAGCTGCTATCAATGCGTTTATTGACACTATTTTGATCAACCTGGCCTGTAAACACTTATATAAAAACATTAAGTTACTGTTCCCTAGATGAGGAATGCGAATTTACGGCAGGTTAGAGAGAATGTAACAGACAGTTGTGTCCATTGTTCATGTCTGCTGTTTTTGAGAGGCGGGCGGCGCTGCCTGTATGAACCTGTGAGTTGTAATTTTCAAGGCGTTGGCTTGTCAAGAGTAGAAGTGAATAGCATGGGTGAGCTGATAAAATATTAAGCCTTTTTTGGGGATTTCCTGTGACTGCAGTCTCTCACAGTAAAATCCCTGACAATAAACATTCAATAATGAATACGTACAACCAAATATGCTTTAAATCCATTTAGAAACTTATTGGTATTAAAGCAAATACGAATCAAAAATGAATTATATCGTACATCTTAGCAGTCATACCACATTTGGATAGGTTACATCCTGTGACGTCACCCCAGTATGCCTCCTTACCCAAGTTGTGTGAGGACACGCTCCTCCAGACCCAAGTACTTGTGCCTGTCCTCTTCTACCAAGACTCTTTGCTTTTGGACAGGGTCCTCCAGACTTCGCATAGCCTCAGTGAGTTTAACGCTGATCTCCTGCTCTGCCCGCTTTAGATGGGCTCGTAATGCCTCCTGGTTCTGGAGCTGTGGGAAAGCACATGGTGGAAATGAAATATCAGAATTCCAATACACAAAGATGTGTGTAGTAGATACCAACACATGAAAATGATTAAAAAGGAAATAGGGGTCTTGCCTGAAGCTGTCTCATCTGATGGAGTTGTATCCGGAGGTCAGACACATTCTTCCTGAACTGCAAGAGGTTGACTTTGAGTGGAACCGAGAGCTTGTCTGTTGGGGCTATATTGCTCTTGGGACCCAAAATGGGAGAACCACCTGTGGTGTTGGAAAACAACTCAGTAATTTGTAGATGCATGAAAAACATTACCTAAATATACCTTAACAGAAAGCAACAAACAAATCAGGCTTATGTTTCATTCTCATGTATTAAATCATGTCTGCGAACACATTTTCTCTGGCAGCAAGCTTGTTTTTTTCCCAGTGTTTGGTAATGATTCCCTGCACTCTCTTTTTCCCTGCACAGTACACACAGATATACCAGCACTCATATACTGGCTGTATCTCGGAGGCCTCAATATATTTCTCCATTTTAGCCTCGGCTAAACAAAGAGAGGTACTTAAATCCACCAAAGCCATGAGAGGTTATGATAAGGAATAAATGGTCAACAAAAGCTATGATTTAATTTCATCCTCTAAAAAAAACTCGACTTTAATGACCTTTAGGGATTTCGTCAAACCATTGAAGCTTCGTCAACCAATCTTTTCGTCAAAGATCGAAGCGAGAATTGACTTCACTCATTAAAAAATTAGGTCACTTCATTTTCAGTTGAAAACAATTACAAAATTGTGTTCTTGAAAATGTTGTCATTTTCAATTTCCAAATGGAAATTCATTAACCTCAGTTGGACTGGTTTTGAGTAATGAATGTCTAAATACATGGGCAAATAACACTGAAACTGAGAAGTTCGTTGATTATCAATTGATGCAAATGACAATATATTAGTTTTGTAGTTTAAGAGTCGTCCTTCAACCTTGTTTAAAAAAATTAGTATCTCCAGCACTCACTTACACCAGAGGGCAGGGAATGCTCAGACTGCACGTTAAACCCAATTGACATGAAGACTCTGCTGAGACAGTAAATAATGTGCTTTTGTACTCATAATCCCAAACCTCTCGTCTTTGTCATCTATTTGACAGCTGCCTAGACCTGAAGTACAGGTTACAATGTGTTTTGTTGGTATTACTTTTGGCCTCAGGGACACAATGTCCATCAAAACAAGTACAGGCTGAGTGGTGACAATGAAGACATTTGAGGGAGAGGGAAAGAATGCATTACTGATCTTTCACATCTGTTGTGTTCTTGATTTGGTGAGTTCGAAGTCCCCAAAGTAACTTTTCTGATGTTTCGTTGATTCTCTCAAGCACAAAATAAGTAGAATAAATGTGTCACCAGATGTGAGATCAGTTAGCAAGGCAGACAAATTGCATTGCTTCTTTCTTCTTTTTTTTTCCTCTGCCACTGGTGAGGTTGAAGATCTTTTATCAAAGCTGGATCTGACTACATACCCCTGCAGAGCCCAGACTGAATAACTGCATCATCTTGGCAGGTTTGAGGAGTAATAGCATCTTGTTTGAAGTAGTGCTTTGAGCAGCCTGTGTCAGCTTTGATTCCTCCTGTACCTTATCTTGTATCAAACTGGATCCACCAGGGGGAAAGGATTATAAAGAAATATGAACCGATGACAAACAAGGAATTTTGAATTTGCTCGACAGTCTGCCCATTGAATTGTTGACTGACGCTGCTATGTGGGCTTGTCTGCACAAGACATTATGACACAAAAACCCTTAATTAGAAACAAAGGAAGTCATGCAATGAATAAGGACAACCAACCTGAACTATGTGCACTGTGGGCTGGAGACGAGGTCTTCGGTGGTCTCTCACTGCAGCCAAAGAAGAAATGATATGAACTAGATTTTACTTTGCCCCAAAAAAACCCAACATACTTTGGGACTGTTTAGAATAATCCGTTAGTATTAGTAAGAACAAACAAATTACAACAAAGTATGATGGAAAATACTGACGAACAAGAGGTTAAAATGATGTTAATAATGTTAACAAGCTTCATAATTAATCAGTATGTAACAGAAACATACAAATCCAGTGCATTCACAGACATCCATAGAATTCAGCCGATAAACTTTATTTAGTGACCATTTACCTAGAGAGCAAAGGACCGCAATATCAGATTCACAGTGAACTTTCACCAGTTGCAAAATGGTGAATAGGTATTTTTTTAAGGCCAATATATTTCCCCACCCTAGCTGGAAAACCAGATTTTTCATTTGAGACTCCATTTCCCCTGATGCATCACTCTACAGTGTGATTGCTTACCTCACAGGCTCCTTGGTGCCACTAGCGTTTGACCCCTTTAAAAGTGCATGCTGAACAAGACCAGTCAAGCTGGCAATCTGGTGCTCCATTGCCTTCATTCGCTCTCTGCAGAAACATTAGAAAATTCTCCTTTCAACACCGAGGCCTAATGGATATTAATGCTGCCACTCGAGATAATATGACCTCAGAATAAGAAATAGAGGGCTGTAACCGAAAAGTATGATGTTTCAATATACCTTAAAGTCATTTATTTGGATTAAACATTGGAGACTGTTTCGCAATTACATCCTAATTAATCTGTTTCTGAATAACAGTACAAGAAAAATAAAACTAGATCTAAACAAGACGGGCGACTAAAGAAGAAAACAACCCCAAGGTGGGGACAGAGGGTGTTCGGGTAATATTGTTTTTTCTTTTTTTTTTTTATAACCAAAAGCGAAAAGTTCTCAGAAAAGAATGAAAGGACAATTGGAAATTGTTCCTCCATAAGAAAGCCAACACCAGAGGGGCTAAACGAGAGACTTCTCTCCAAAATTGCTTGTGAAGCCTAGAGGTAGAAAAAGAGAATAACTTCTGTTTCCAGACGTCATTTATATTGAGGAAGGAATTGTTGCCAGCTAAAGACATGGGAGTGATAGAGATCGTAGCTTTAGTCGTGCCCTAGACAAAAGACACATGGTGTGTGTAAACACAACATTGCATAACTTCAGTGTCATAAACCAAAATTCACATGAGTTCTGACAGCAGCAGAGCAGCCAAAGTTGGTTCAGTACTTTTCCATCCAAATTCCTAGACTGTTAACCCGTATTGCTAAGGTGATTCTGATCTGATTGACCGACTGCACAGTTTACAAAAATTACCCAACCTGGTCAATATTTTTTTTGGTTTTCTAAAGCATGCATGTGGCCTCCGTAACCTCCTACACTTGCTTGGAAAAGCAGAAAATTTCATGTTTATACTCTCTCAGTGAAAGCAGACAAACCTAGCCCAGGTACCACAATGTCTGCTGGATTATCCAACCTGAATAGACTCTCCAGAGGGATTGTTGATAGAACTATCGTCACAGGGTAAGGGAAAAATATACAGTGGCTTGATGGGATCCCCAGACACTATCCTGTTTCTACAATAATCAACATTGTAAGCTCCAGAGTTCGAATATGAAACTACGAAAACAATGGTAAGATAAGCAGTTGGCTGTATACACAAACCAAACTAATGCATTACTATGTGCATACATTCTGGGTTAGATGTTTTGCCTTCAGACATGAATGATGAAACAATCAGAGCCAAGGATTCAACCAGCAGCTCGCAGTTAGGATGGAACCGGGATGCAGGGTTAGTCCATGCTTCCATGCAATGTCTTCATCTTAATTTTAATGATACTTCCAGCCAAGACCAGGTAACATGTGGTCCCCTGGTTCTTACCGTGTCTGATGGTCCCCGGCAGGTGGGATTGGCCCTTGGAGGTGACCCTGGGGGTCAACAACTACTGGTGATCCCATGTTACTCCGTTGCTTGGTTCCAGTCAAGTCCTCCTTCCTGAAGGACTGGCGGACAGGCGAGCCCCTCTCCATAGAAACACCATGAGGTGGAACGCCGTGGATGTCAATCATTCGTACCTCCGTCATCCTGTGAGGTGATGGGGGAGGAGTCTTGGAGCCCAGAGTAGGCAGCTGGCTGTTTCTAGACTTCTGCCTGTACAGAGAAGGGTGATCCATAGAGTCTGTGGGGCTGGGCCCGCTGTAAGAACCAGTGGAGCGTATTGAGGCACGGTGAAATCCCAAACCATGTTCTGGACCATCGAGACCAGGGTTGGGGTGTGGTCCATGGGAAGAAGCCATGCTCATTCTTCCCTCTTGAAGCAAGTATGGATCTGCATACAACCCCTCATTTCCCCTAGCTAGACTGTGGCTTTTACCACCCATGTCCTCATCGGGCTTGACATCCCGTCTCTCCAGGATGGCACTGGGGCAGGGGGAGTTGGAGCGGGCCGGCGGGTTGGTTGACACTCGTTCCCTTGGCATAGTAGCACTGCCAGGTATGGAGCTGGGCCGGGGACCGAATGGGATCCTAGACGGAGATGGGGGCATGGAGTGGGGAGCTGGGGGTAGAGCACCCTGTATTGGGTGGTGCAGTGGTGGACCCACGGGATGCTGCCTCAGAGTTTGAGGACCATCACGACTGACATGACCCATCTCGTTGTGCATCTGGAAAAGCATAAAAGCACAAAGATATTATACACCAACATAATGCTTAAAAACCAATACAAAACCCTTCAATTTTAGGATTGTCAATAAGCCAGACTACATACTTCTGCCAGCTAGACAGCTTACACTACTATTTATTTTGTACATATCCTGTATTTTTGGACTGAAGTTGCCCTTAAAACAAAAACATCCATCTAACTCAGTTTACACGGTTTTTGTTCAAAGAAAATAGACAGTCAGCTATTTTTCCCGAAGCAGAAAATTGTTATTCGCAAGACTCCTATCCCTGGGTACACGGTGCCGCATTTCACTCAAAGTCCTGGATGTTATCCCCAGAGGCTTCGGTAAAACAATATTGCAATGCATCAACAGATGACTCCTGATTCTGATGGGAAGTCCATATTTTTATAACGATGATTTTTTTTTTTTCAACAAAAAACAGCATGGACATCTCCAAGGCTTGAAGGCAGTTGCTTAACCTGCTCATAAATGTCATACCATAACATACAGCAAACTTGACCTCCTTTAACTAGGTTTTAAAAACATATGACCGCTCAGGCTGTAGAAAGTCAAACATTTAACTGTGAGGTGAAAGTCTTACTGATAGATAGTACAATAAAAGTAGAGGGATGTCTGTGCAAGTAGCCACTGGTGTGAGAGAAGAGATGTTTTCTTTTGTCAACAAATTGAAAGCCTTATTTCGATTAGTAGCCGAGGAAGAAATAGTGTGCCAGGAGTTAATCCTCTTCAATAATTTCTCTTTTGTTAATGTGAAAACACAGCTACCTTTGATTTAAAACTTTCTGTATGGTATGTAAATTACCTGTAAATAAAATCCCAACCATTGTTAGTTGACAGGTTAAACATAAAACATATCAAAAATGATGTGCCACAAATAGAACAATGTAATGATTAATTCCAATACCCAGCCAGACTAATTATGCTACTGTTTTATAATGCCATTTATTATCATCACTTGGTGGCCATAGAACTTGTTTATGCCAAAAGATGACAGTTACATTGATTCATACTGGCAAAATGTGCTAGCCTACACTGCTATAGAAGATATTCTTTTCATAACATATATTCTTTTCATATTCTTCTCTGCTTATTTATTCCAACCTGGGGTTCATTTTTCATACACACTTCCTGCTTGTGACACTCCCCTCACTGAGGAGTGTCACAAGCAGTGCTGAATCGAATCCATCTTTCTTGTTGTATGACACATGTTCCTCCTGTCAAATAAACAAGCTATTGTTCCATCAAGGTATGACTCATGGCTGACAGAATGAGTCAAAACCTAATGCGAAGTTCTTTAAAAACCAGACTTTATGACAGCATCGCTTTAAGCATTGCCTTTCATTTTTCTCCAGTACTGATGCCTGTGTTGGGGCTTGCTGTGATAACAAAAGACACCAAAAAGGAAGATCGCTGCTGGCATTGAAAGCATGCATTGTCCACAATATGACAGCAATTAATCAAACCAAACATTAGAAGATCTAAAAGGAAAACTGGAGCCACCATAGATGAGCATCAAACTGCTTTGTGAAAGATCAAACAAACACACACAACAAAGTTGCCCTCTTGTGCAAGAATTTCTTTTGGGCACTCTATTTAATCACTGACTGCTTTTCCAATTCCAGCAAGATCTTATAAGACCTATTCTGGGCCAAAAGCATCACTTCAAATCCAAAACAGATGTTACACCTGTGAAAGACCAATCAATCTTAAAATATCCTCAAATACTCTGACTTTGCAAAAACAGACTTAAATTATTGGTATAAGAAAAATCAGACAAGCAAAGGCTTGAAAAACATATAAGTACATGACCATGTCAGGAGGCCTGGCCAGGAAACATTTGGTTTGTGTTTGACTTGTGGAATAGTCTCGGATTCCAATGTTGCTCTTACATTTCTAATAAGGAAGGAAGCATGCCTGGTAGGAGCAAGAAAAGTCACCTCGACCTAGAGCCATGCCGAAGAGAATTGGGAAGTCTCAGTAGATAAAGGGGAGGTGTGGCAGGGTTTTGGGAAGAACATCAACATGTATTGTAATTGTAAGCAGGAAAAAAAAAAAGCAAGACCTATTTTTTTTATTTCTTTAGTGCTAAATTATGTGGGTTTATCTGGATAACTGGGGATAAACAATAAATGAACATCTATTGACAAAATAACTTCTATGTCTATGTGTACATAACATCGCTTCTGACAGCCACTATTGACTATTCCATGAATACAAAGCACCGCTTTGTGCACAATCCCTCATATGAAACCAAATTATTTAAAAATATTTGCCATCCATTTAATAAAACACAAAAAAGATCCTTTGAGTACAAGAAAACGCATTTTATCCTCACTAGCTAATGCATTTTCTAGGGTTGATCCGGATACTCGTTTCATACGAGTAACCGGTACGGATAACACATTTTTGATGAGTACGAGTACAATACAAATAAAACCCGTTAACACTCGTGATCGGACTGAAGGAAAATCATCCTGACTGTTTTCATGCTCTGTGATTGGCCAGTCACACATACTTCCCACCCCTCCCTACAGACTGCAGCTAGAGCGGAGCTTGTCCCTGTCCCACTCTCCGGTACACGCAGACATTTACTGATCTCTCTGTTGGTGGCTTCACCGTAGCTCAAGTCTTTCTTCTTAGGTTTTCTTCCTTTGAGTTGATAATTTCCTATGCACTTCATTAATGCACTTGGTGTTTACTCGCTCTATGATATAGTTCCTTTACTATTGTGATAAAAAGCGTTGAATCTCAATTCTGAGGCTCTTCTATTCATTCATAGACTTAAGAATATTCATGTTCTGACTCAGTTCCATAAAAAACTTGTTCTGTAAACAGTTCTCTTACTTTTGTGAAACTTTGATTTGAATCTCAATTTCGAGGCTGTTCAGTAAATAGTTTTAAAACAAACAATAAATATCGCAACTTGTGATCAATCCATATCAATTTTAGACTTAAAATAATGTAGAGATTTAAGCCCCACCCATTTCCGGTCAAACTACACCCACTTTCAGTTTAAGCCCCGTCCGTTCCGAGTACAGGTACGGATACAGATAATCTAGTTGGTTGAACAGATACAGATACACATACAGATACAGATAGTGGTGTACTCGGTCATCCCTAGCATTTTCTTTCTTCCCGAAATACTCATCTGACCAACAGTTTTATCCATTCCATCAGGACACAAAGCTTTGATCAATAATAGAGATAACTACAGATGATACTTTAAATCTGATCCTAGGTCTAGCATTCTTTTGTGATAAGAGGACACTCAATAGCCCACACAGATCTGAAGTACCCACCCTAATGCCCCCCCTGAAGTGTTTGAACAGGTGCCCAGTTCATTGGGTTGTATTTTCCTCTTTTGTCAAGTATGAGTTTCTGTTTCATTCCTAATAGGTTGCCAAGAAATAAAACAAGAAAGACATTTTTGTCGCTCTTAATCATTTTAAAAAAGGCAAACAAATGAAACAAAAATATTCCACCCAAGCTTTACAGCAGCCAAAAATACAGACACTGCAATAAAATGTTTGTGTTTGTGTGTCTGGATAGTAAATCTTGCCAATATGTTGGTGGAGAGACAATAGCTTGTCGCCGTACCACTGCAAGAATGCAAATTATTATGTGTATGCAATAAAGGCCGTTAAATTCATCCTGCCCCATTAACCAACCTGGCATTCACACCTTACAACCACGTCCAATCTTTATATGTCATTTGCTGCTTCGTTAAACATTCACAGAACTATTCATGACAACAATGTCTTCAGTTTGTTTCTACTCCATGTCTTCATTTCACAATATTTGCACAAGAACCTTTGTAAAATTGCCTTGTTTCTCTTGCTTAACGTGTTACCTTTACATGTGTGATGCGCATACAGCAGAGAGGAGCAGAGGGGTAAAATAAAAGGGCCAGGCGGATTAGAGGGAAAGACTGGAGGAGGAGCTTTTGAGGAAATGCCTCTTTCTGGCTTTAGTCTGTCACATTCACGTGAAACATGCCTGAATCTTGAGAAGTTATCGATAACATTAAAACAAGAATGAACAACAGAAATGATCCTGAGATTTGAGCTGCATTGTTTCTTAGAAAAAGCTGCACCAGATCATAAAGATGAGGCACAAACGCAAGCCGGTGAGAGAACAATATCAGACCCCTCTGGGCAGATTAAGAGAAGGAAGAGGAACATTCTTTTCTTTAACTCCAAACAGGATATGCTGAATGAAAATAATTGGAGGCTGGGTTTATAAGTCTATTTCCAACAGGTTCACTTATTATGCAACTACTGCTCTTAATGAGGTAATACTTTTCATTGCTCTGCTTGCTGAGTACTCACCCTGGTATCACCATTGGCAGGTCTCGGCCCATGGCTGAACGCTTGTGCGGGGTCTTTGTGGTAGACCTTCAGGGATGAGTGATCCGTGATGTTCCTGTAGGGGGAAAAGGTGCGCATCGGTAAATGGACAGCCCAGGTATCACCGTCTGACAGTGGACGAGGATGCCCTAGTCTGGGTCTCTTTAGTAGCCCCGCCAAGGGTATATACCCTGACACAGGCGCTGACAGTCTTTTGTTATTTGACATTTCTTCTAAATCTCTAAAGTCTATAAAAGCATTTGCTAATACTCCTTTCAAACGTGGCTCTACTACATAAGTGTAGGGCGGATCTGTTCAGTCCCTTGCTCGTCTCACCAGTGTAGCACCCTGGACCCTTGTACCAACCTTTAGGAATCATGAGACATATTTTACAGCCCTGATAAAGCGCTAGTCACTAAGTACACATTAGACTCAAGCAGGAAATCAGCACACAACAGGGCAAAGTTGCAATGCAAATCCTTTTTTTCAATAACTTGGAAAAATGGATGGGTACTGTCTTGCCAAAAGGAATCTATGGCATTATCGAAACACGATGGGGAATCCCAACTGGGAGTGTAAGAAGATAAAGACCAAGATAGATACAGGTATGTGCTTGTATGCTTACAAATTAGAATCAAAATAAAGCATAATCATATTGTAGATTATGCATGCATAACAGGACATTGTTTATTGCAAAAGAGATGACGTTTAAACTTTTTACAATCAAATTTTACTGGAGCAGAGGGTATAACAGGTAAGAAATTCATCAAAGAGTCTCAAGAGTTTTTTCTTCAGTTTGTTTGGGTTTATTTCAGACCTTTTCCTATATGACCTCATTTCCATATAACTTTTCACTCTAAGTTTTGACATGAGGTTAAAAGGAAGTGAGACATTTTCCTGGTCAGTCACACTTTCTATTCAAGGGGAGTGTAAAGGGGAAGAGCTCAGGATATCCTGTTAAAACAACATACTCACTTGACATTGTGCACCAAACACCAACAAATCTTTACCTGACATCATTGAGCTCGTAGTACATATTCCTCATGTCATCTTTGACATAGACGGCAACGCTGGGTGACTCCAACATCTTCATGGTGAGTTGCTGTGGGAAGGCACTAACAAACAGAGCTCTGACAGTATCGATGCTGGTGATCTCATTAGGCATGCGGATCCGCTTGGTCTCGTCCCCGTACTGCAGGCACAGTACACCTGCAGAGAGAGAGAACGGTGGTGCAGATTGGTAAGCAAACTATTGCATTCACTCTACATTCTCATGGATTAGAATCTCATTGTGTTTGCAGATACTAGAAGAACTCCACTCCCCAAAGTAGTATTAAAATGTTAATTCCAACAAACACTTCATGAATACAAATCACTGCAGAAGTTGCAAAGATAACAATGTCAGTCAATTTTTGATCTTCCAGGACACATGTAAAACATTGTTGTTACACTTTAGGTGAGCCTCAAACAATGCATAATCCAAATGAAAACTATTTCCTGCACCATTCCTGACCTGTTAAAACACAGTTGGCACCTGGCCCACATCACAATGTCTTGGTTTTGGCTTGCTTGGTGCCAGGACCGGTGCAGATGTGTGGCCAGGCATAAATCACTTTCCACATATTTCCATTAAAAACCATGAAAGCCGTGCTGCTGGCACTGATGAAAACACATTCGTCCTCTTCAATATCTACATATTTAGATGGTGAACTGCTCTCTGAAGTAACCATTTGTGGGTTAGGAAAACTTTTTTTTTCACATTTGAATTGAGCTAATGAATGGTTGTTCTCTACCATTGCCCCAAGGATATTAAAGTCTTTGAAAGCAGTTCTGTGGTGCATGTTTTCCTGACACACAGTTCCTGCTCATATTAATTTTGTTTTAAAAAAAACCCATGCTCTATTTTCCAGACAAATAATGGTATTGAAAAGTGGATAGAAATAAGGGACGTAAGCAAGGGCTGCGTGCGGTCCGGGTGGAACCGTGCAAGTTGTGCATCAAAAGGACCAAAGCCTGAACCTTTGAACTCTGGGTGTGGCTTCTGTACTGTGCTTTAGAAAAACAGATGTCTCCCCCCACAAAATTTATGTTAACGCCCACTCTCCACTTGTATAAACAATGCCACAGAAAAAAAAAAGACTTTTCTATGCTTATTCTCCCATTTTCATTCCATCCTATTCTCAATGCCCCAAACACCATGACAACAATTTAAAGATTGAACTGAAGAAAAAATTCAGCTTAAATAAAAAAAAATGGAGTTTGTGCTTTTCCTCAAGTTGTTTCATATTTCATGAGAATTGTCTAGCTATTCCACTTACTTATACACTCGTGCCCTCTAAAGCTTTTAAGGAAAAAAGGTAAGGATTTAGTTGGTGTATCTCCATAAAAGGGCAGAGCCTGTAAAAGCTACCAGATGTTGGTGAAATATTATACAAGATCTTACATGCTCCATGAGACACAGTGAGACAGAGAGGGCAAATACAGGAAATAAAATTGCTGAGTCTATCATTGCTCTTTCTGGTATGTCTGGGTTTCTGGGCACTAATATTCTAACAAACTAGCCATTTGCAGAATAACTTCCATCTTTCCCCCCAGAGAGTTGTTATGGTAACAGCCGGCTAGTTTTCATCCAGATGTTAGCATTTAATGGATACGTGTTTGATGACAAAGCTTTAGGAAGTTTTGAATCACTTTTTTTTCTTTTCTCAGCAATAAAGCTCCAGAGCTCGGTTCTAACAAAGCGTCAGTCGCACTGCATTCCCGTGTGCCAGATTTCACTGGAAGCAAATGGCCAGCGGTTTTCCAAACCAAATGGGCACAGCATTGCAGACTGAGTACAACGTCTCTCAAATGACACGCAAAAGGTTTCATTTGAACATAAATTTAAACTACTAAGACATTGAATGGAACAAAAACACAAATTAATACTACATTAAAACTTCAGTACAAACAGCACGGAATACAATTCAGGGCATTTTGTGATCATGATGAAATCTGATACTTACATTAGGTTTTTAAGGATTTCTTGCTTTCTGCTGATTTTGATGATGCTCTGGAAAAGGACCACGTCACAACTCCTACAGTAACAGGAGCTACTAAACCTGAAGAAGAATCCCAAAACGTCCGTTGGGACCCAGTGAAGTGTGTGCCTCTGTGTTTGTATGTGCATGCGTGTCTGTGTGTGTGTGTGTGTGTGTGTGTGTGTGTGTGTGTGTGTGTGGTTTGAGAGAGCATGGAGGAGGGAAACTGAATTTAAGAGGTGCCCCATTTTCTCTCCTCCCCTTTCACCACACCATAACCCCCCACTGTCACATCGCTTTGTCCTGATGTTTTTTGGTTTTTTTTTAAAGAAAGATGTGTGTGTTCGAATGTGCAGGCATGCGTGGAAAAGGTTGATATTTTTTTCATTCCTTTTGCATTTTTAGATCTTATGGTGATTCTGGTGGCTAGAGGTGTGCAAAACATCAAAATTACAGTAACTTATTTTATTTTCACTTTAGTGAAAAGGCTGTTATTATCTAGCAGCAAATTCCTTGCTGAGCTGTGAGCTGCCTTTGAAGACTATCCTCCTCAAATATTACAGGCTCTCCTCCTTTGTTTGGGGAGTTCTAAAAACTTTTTCCAAAACCCTCACCCTAACGGAGCAACTTAATTCTGAACAACTTACAGCATTTCTGTGAATGGATGCAAATGAAGCACCACTCCTGTTGATAAGACGCCCTATTTCTAATCCTGTCAATAACACAATGGCATATTGTGGATGAATTCACTAATCTTTAACTGCAGAGGAAGCAAATTCTAATTAAAACGAAGCTGCGAGCTGAGGGGGAGAGATGAGAGACGGAGGGAGGGAGGAGAGTAGAATTTAGATGGAGTAAGAGGAAAGCACTTGGACAAGGTGAAATAGTGAGATTGATATTGTTTCAAAGTTATTTCAAAGAATTCTAAAGTTTGGCTAAAATTATGTTAAAAAGTTGCAAAATGTTATCGGGAGGGAGTCATGGTGTCACTTTCGTATTGGTGCGCTTCCACGGTAAATTAAACATCCAAGGTTGAACTTTTTATTGAAAATAAGCTTTTAATTGACCAGAGAGAATTTATTTTGTCAGTTTGGAGGTTTTCAGAGACAAACTGACATTCCACAACTGTTCATTGCCACATTTTGTAGTGATAAAAAGTTACTAATCCTAATCCAGAAATGTTCTCAGGCCAAAAAGTCTGATGCACATTGTACCTAGGGAGCGATCCTTCGTCTGGTTCGTTGATCGCACAACGGGCAGGCTGGCACGCACCCTGCTGCCCCGGGTGAATCCTGTTGGTGTGTCTGCCTCAGACATGGTTTCCAATGACTCCAGCGAGGCCAGAGAGAGGTGGTCAACCTGGTCGCCGATGCCGGGTTGCGGATTGGGGCCGTGCTTTGGGCTTCTGGTCTGGAAAGGGGAAGCACATATAAACGTGAAACGTTAAGGGTGAAACCATACGTGAGTTGTGAGCATGATACCGCAAAGCTGTCTAAACTTTCCAATGTCAATGAGCATATTCATAATACTGCATTTAATTCTTTGGTGGGTCACAGTAAAGCACCTCTGAAGTTGACTTTGAGCTTGACTTCCCTTCATGAGGAAAAAATAAAAATATAGTGCAGTCATGCAAGTGTTAACACTGTTAGTACGTGATAAAGTCACTGATACGTGCTCAAACAAATGATGCTGCTCGGTATTATCTCACACGTCCGTCACACCAGCAAACTTCACAAAGAGTAAGGAAGCTTCTCAGCTTTTCAAATGACACCAATATGAACGGGTCTGAATTAATAATGAAACTAACAGCACATGTCAGAAGGTTTCAAACTGCTCAAGCATAATGACAAACTGAAAGAGATCAAACAGGGACCTAAAATGTGGGTACAACAGAAGCAGAAATTTATTTTAGTGACTGATTGAGGATCAAAACCTGTGTCATCAAAACTTTAAGATCTGTTCTTTGCTCTGTAATTTGACCTACATGACGTGCCATTCTCAAGCCACAGCTACAATAAGACAATGTGTGACAAAACTACAGCACCCATTGAGCTATTGTGCTGAGCTGAAAAGTGATCTGTTCCAAAGGGACTAAACTGAGGGACTGGTGAACATCGAGTTCCATGAAATGCTCTTCTTTTCAGAATGTGGAGTCAAAGCAGCTAGAGATACTGGACCAGGTCCCCCGGTCTGTCTTCAACACACCTGTAGGCATGCACAGCTGCTTTTTCATGCTCACACACGTACAGACAAATAAAGAATTTAAGTGATTTATACAAAGCTCAGTCAACAATTGTGGGAGCTTTCGTGGACAGAACTGGTTTAGCCTGGTAGTCAACTCCACTTTGCAAGCAGACAAGACAAGTGCTGGGAGAGTAAAGGACATAAGAGACTGGGGCTGTGCTCACAAAGCAAATATGCAAAAGAGTAGGATGCACAAATTTCCGCACACACACACACATGACATGATGCAGATAAGATAAAAAGGCTGACTAACTCTGTGGGGCAATTGGATTCTCATCAAGTACCTCTGAATGTCAAGCTCAGAGCGAAGGGATGAGAGCATGTCCTGAAAAGACTGATGGGAGAAAAGAAGAGAGGAGAAAATGAAAAGGCAAGAGGCTAAGAAATGCCAATGCAAAGGTGAGATGGGAAAAAAAAAATCATCATCAAATGAAAAAGTGCAGTCATGGATATAAATCAACCTCAACAGCACACTAAAGAAAAGCAGGAAACAGGCTTACAGGAGAGGCTGGACAAACTTGCTTCAACATTTTCTGTGATAACCCATCACTAAGTTATAGTGTGCTAACGTCCAGCACCTTCACAGGGAATTACGCAGCGGGCGAAAATGCTGAGCCATCACTCAACTCCTTTAATTCCATAAAAATACCCTTAGGCTGCAACAACCAAAGATTAAAAATTACATGAATAAAAACGTACCATCACTCTTTTAATATATGAAGATAGCCACCTTCTAAAACAGATGGGTCACCTTGAGTTGAGATGCCACCTGAAACCATGCATGTGTCGGGAAATTTAATCTGGATGCTGAATGATTTATGAGTGTATCTGATGGTAGAGGGTCCACTCTGCTGCTCTACCTTCAGGTATAGAACTGTGTCACCCTTCAGATGATGAATCACATTGGTTTCCCCCAACACCTGCACTTAATTATGTCAAAACGGATGAGCATAATATTGAGCACTGGCTTATTGAAACTAGTCATCAAAGTCTCACAAGATGAAACTTCTAACATTGTCTTGACATATTGTGAAACATTGTCTTCACAAATTCCAAGTATTCACTGATATACTCAGAGTTGTCTGTATGTGAGTGGATTGCTCATGGTGGATTTTATTACCAGGCATGAACAGGCCAACTGTCATTCTTTAAATTTGTAGTTTAGTTCGCACTGGGGATTGAGAATCTAAGTCCAGAATAGTCAAAAAAAACATCTCCAGAAAATACTGCACAAAGAGCTGGGGGATGGTTAAAACATTAAAAGTGAAGTACATTGCAAATTAGTCCTTGAGCCTCCCTGTGGAAAAGAATGAGTTAAACACTCAACATCAATGGACAAATTTGACATCTGACAAATTAGTTGTCCTGCCAAAGGTCAACAATTTAGCAGAGATGAACTCCTGTCTCTCTCCCTCTCTCTCTCACTTACATTTAGCAATCATCATCCTGAGAGGAGGCATGCATGATGATGTTGCCTCACACAAAAACAGACAGCCACTTCCTGTCTCAGACCAACCATTTCCCACTTCAGGGTGCAGATTTGAAAACCACAGGCCAACCACTGATTAGCAGTGAAACATGCCCCCTGAACAGCCTGTGATTGTGCTACTTCAGCAGCGACCTCCTATGTGCGTCATATTCGCTCTGACACCTATGATGAAACTGAGACATGGACACTATTGTAACGCACAGGAAGATGTTATACGGTCAATAAAAGAGGCTCTTGATAAATAATGTCTTAAAAGTGGACTGACTGCGAATCGCTGTAGCCGATGTCAGCAGGTTGTTATACTCCTCGCTGTGATTCAAGTGTGTCAGGGCAGGTCTAAAAAGAACTCATCTAAATGCTCGCGAGGTGAGACGAACCCTTTACTCAAAAAGGGGACTACCTTGTGTATTCCTGCAGGTTTCTAATTGGGAGAATTGTGATTAAACAGGAAACAAATGAAAGAAACGTGTGTTATCTGGATTTGAAAAGAGTGAGATAGAAGGAATACAAAGGGAGACAGAGTGCACGCATGAGTGAGTCAGGCCATTCCACAAAATCTGACCAGAACTCAGGACATCCTGAGAACATTAATGCCCTCGGGGGCAGACAAGCATTCCAATACAATTTCAAAGAAAGTTTTTTGTGCTACTGCATTCAAAACATATATTGGGACATTAGTAATGTACCAAACTAGATTTAAACATGTACTATTAAACTAAGGTACCGATCCTTGGCATGATTGTTCTGATTTAACTTTGATCACTTTTCTACACCATAACCGTTACCTTAAACTCTCTTACTGTTCCGGCTGTCATTTGAACTCAAACAGCGTCACTGCATTTGCACCTGCTGACCCTGTACGTACAGTATAGAGTCTGTTCTGTCTGTCTTGAATATTACAGCAACTTTTCAACGTTGCATAATTTCCCAGAGTGTATTATGTTAAATCATGCAGCCTCTGTCTAAGCTCCTGACAGACAGATTGGCATTCAGAACCAAGATGAGGCAATTAAAGAAAATCACGGCTGTTAAAGAATAATGGCAGTTCTCACCAAGAGTTTGCCGTGTCACTCATGGACATTTAAGTATAGACATAGCCTCGAAAAGTGCCAGACCGTCGTGCACTACACCTGCTGTCAGCCTACACAAAGCCCACTAATTGGTGCCTCATTTCTTATATAATGAACAATTTTCTGGTTACAATAGTTTTTTGATAACATAGCCTAGTTTTTACATTAAAAACTGCCTCGTGGTTGCAAATTGACATTTATGATTTCAGCAAGTGAGTTTCCAGTGGGAAAAAAAATGCTTTCCAGAACATAATGTTATAGTAAAGTTGACCTTTAGATTTTTGATGTCATCACTGCATTTTACATATTCATGTGACTTTCAGCATCTCTAATATGACAAGAAACATCTTTGAAATGTTCAACTGTTCTTGACCTTTGATCACCACATTAGCAGTAGTTGATCCATGAATCCAAGCAGATGTTTGCCAATTGGAAAGGAAGTCTTTCCAGACTGGGACGGATGCAACCCAGAAACACGACATGGTTGTTTCCAGTCTGGAGGCATGAAATGATTGCATTCTCCTAAAATCACTGCAATTATATCAATCTTGTTCACCCTATTCTGACAAATGATAGACTTCAAGCTTCAGAAGTCAATCCAAGAGGCTAAGACAACTTTTAAGTTGATGAGTAATGGCAACAAATGGGATCTGGCCACATTCATGTGTCATCTCTTGCGCACACAAACAGAGTAAGAAGACACACACACACACACACACAGACACACACACACAGACACACACACACACACACTCACACACACACACACACACACACACACACACACACACACACACACACACACACACACACACAGGTAACCAGAGGAACAGGTTCCATTAAACCATTCTATACTATATTTCCAGATGTGAAAGAAAGTAAACATGAGTTAGAGGTGGGGAGTTGTGTGACTTTAAACAATACCTCCAGTGTTGTGAGCAGAGCTATCGACTTAAGATGTTAATTTGGCCCCCGCTCTGGGGAGTGGAAGTAGAGCTAACTGTAATTACCTGGCCTGGTCTGCATGACAAACACATAAATGGAGGATGGTGGGTCTACAGATTATTAACCCCTTACATAACTGACATGCCTTTCCACTTGAAGCATTCAACCTGGCTTTTTCATGCGGCATCGAATTCAGGTAAGACGATTAAAATATTTGTTTCCCTGTGCAAAACACTAAATGAAGCACATTTTCTTGACAAGAATAAAAGTTCCAAAAGCAGGCACACAAATCATAATTCATTAAAAATGCCTGTTTGTTCCTAAAAGTCATTGCCAATGCTGCCCAACTCAACTTTAAACTATATAGCCCCCATCAATCAACCAGTCAGCGCTTGATCCGTATGCTGTCTGTGGACGTACCATCATCCTTTGTCTCCCCTGGCCTTAATGACATATTAAAATCCCCTAGTCATCCATTCTCATTCATTGCCGCTACATCCCACTCCCTCCCACCCTCATGCATTCCTCCTCTAATCCCTTCATCCAAATCCCCAGATGACCTTTTCAGTGATGGGCTCACTTGTTAATTGGTGTGTTAAAGGGGGATGACTTTATGGTATCCACAGCCAGAGCTGACAGCGAAGGTGAAGCTGCACTGTGGCAGAAATGCTCAAAATAATAACCAGGATTAACACCATCCCATACAACCACACAGATCAATCAGATCGCAAATGAATGACAATATCTGGGAAAAAAACACGTCGTGTCTGTTGACCCACCGCAAACAGGGGGGATGATGACTATCGTTTTCACCACTTGTGGCATTTTCCACAGCTGAGATACACCGTCCTATTGTTTTCATCCACCCACGCATGGAAAAGTAAGCCACGGTTATCACTGGCAGACATCAGCAAATCCTCTGAATGAGCGAGGTTACAAATGTCAACTATGAGTGACCGTCAGACATATAAGCTAATAGCAGGTTGTTGACTACTCTGTCCTGAGCTGGTTCTGTCGAGCTGTAATTTCTTTTAAAGTGCAGTGAATATAAAAGTAACAAAAGCAAGTTTGAAATGACAATAAAAGGAATAATTTACCATGTCAGACCAGTGACAATTTCCTCAAAGCAGTAACTGTCCTCAAAGAATGGACACTCCCTGGTCTAAGGGAAACGATGTCTCTTCCTCCACTGTTATTTCAGTGCTTGTTGTATTTGCTCTACACAACCACCCTGTCCTGCTCCCATCGTTTCCTGCTCTACCTCACCGCAGATGTTGTCGCTCCATCCAATGCGAGCACACTAGCCTACATCCCAAAACTCTCCAACAACACAATGCAAACTCACACACAATCACCACCCAGCGGAAAGAGGGGAAGGCCATTGTTTCTGCATGGGGCGTCTGCATTAGTGCACCAGTATTGGAAACAATGCATGTGAGCAAGGGTGAGGAGCATTTACACGAATCACAACGACCAAATATTTTGCATTTACAGGTTATTGCAGCAACTTATGTGTTGAAAATGGAATCACAGAGACAGCTTCAAAAACTCCATAAAGTTTTCATTCAACGCTTAAAGACATCTTATCTTAAAACGGGAGCTCCAACTCTAATCCCCAAGCCCAATCTCAGCCTCTATCTAACAGCACTGAGGATGTGGCTGAAGACAGAGAGATGGCACTTGTGTCCCGAAGAGATAAGGCCCAGCTCTACCCTCAGGGATCCTAAAAGTCTATGGCAGATAGACCCAGCAGGCCCTCGTCCTATAGGAGGCACACATATAGCGCTTTTGACATTGGATCCATTGATGTATCCCAATGCATCCCAATAGTTGTGCATGCATACGATACATGCCCACCCATCATACTTAAGCTTCACAATGTGCTGCTGAGAACACAATTCATTGTTGAATAGTGCTGTCCTGGTTTCAGTCACACTTTCAAATCAAGATGTAACATAATGATAGTACAGGTCCAGACCTAGACTATTACTGCCACATTATTTACTAGTTCAGGGAATGATTTGGACACACCTTTCAAATGTGCACACATGAAGTCTCTCAGCCCTTCTCACTCACGACCTCTTAGCAAACAAAACCTTGCCAAGTATTTGCTGACGGGGCTGCAGAGATATAATCTGTCCAGACTTGTTGTTTAATACTCATTATTCACTTCATAACGGGCAAAACATAATTTAGCGATCTAAACACTTACTGCAGAGTCACATGATAATGTAATAAAGGTTCAATCTGTCACAACAAAATAAGATCCAACTATAGTGAAACACAGACAGTGCCAACCATTAAACCCTGTGGATAGAACCACATTTATTGTTCGAGGGCCCAATATATATCACATGTCCTCAAACAAACCCAGAGAGAGTTCCTCCTGGGGTTTAATAAAGGTTCTTCCAGGTCTAATTTGTGCTTCCCTGGGTGTGTGTCTGAGAAAGTGTGCCTCAGAGCATGTGGTCACCTAAACAAAGAGGGCTTTCTTCTCTCAGGTGAAATCAGAGTCCTGCATCTTGTGCACCACGCTACACGTACATTAAGTCATGTATAATCCCACGCAAAGAAACAGGCATTATTCTAAAATCACCAAAAGTGAATGTAATTTTTAAACCTTTATCTGCAAACAAAGAAATGGAATTCTTGGCTAGTTTTAAATAGCTGTAATTTTTCAAGTGTCGCGTCTCCTTTTCATCCCATGAAAACAGCGCTGATAATGGCTTTGCTATACATGCCTAATTAACAAGTCACTGCGGACCATAGAGGCCCTTCCGCTGAGCCGAAGATTTATTATACGCAGCCTCTCAGAGGAGGCATCTCTCTGAGTATATGTATGTGTGTGTGTGTGTGTGTGTGTGTGTGTGTGTGTGTGTGTGTGTGTGTGTGTGTGTGTGTGTGTGTGTTCAAACTGAGGCGCATATCAGCAATAAAGTCTTTCATTAAGCTCGACAGAACTGTATACAATGTCTGAATTCCTCAAAAAACACGATCCATGAGAGATCACCGACACGTAAACACTGTCAGCTACAGTTTATACTCTAATCTCTGTGCTTATTTGCCATCCACATTTTCATCACTGTCTATTGTTATATCGTCCTCCCTGATTGGTCGTAACAAGCATTTTCCTCATTATCCACTTCTGACCCAAGTGACCTGCTACTGACCTGTGGGAGAAACAATGGAAGAAAAAACCCCACATTTCTCACACACGACCATGCATACGCTGAGCTCCCAGTTCGAGATGACTCAGTCAGCTTAATGTGATAAGTTGTGAAACTCCAGCTCACAACATCAATAAACAACAGCATTCATCGGTGCTTAAGGTGCTAAACCGCCACCAAGTTTCCCGTGAGCTTCGGAATCATTACTGACTTCTATTGTTAGCCAACATTTTAACACTGACTGCAAAGTGCAAAACAGGTTACAAGGAAATTTTGTGAATGCTGGTATATGCAAAACATAAGCCGTAAATGTGAGGTATATTACAGTGTCAACCTTATGAGGGGGTGTGATGATATACAGCAGCAAATACACCATTTCTGTCAAATAGTTTAATTTAATACCAACTTCATTACCTGTTGAAATATACTGTAGATGGTCTCACTGTATACACTCTTAGTCCAGGTGTTCCCAATAATCTGTCACCTTGTCTGGTAAAAGAAATCCCGGCATTCTCACTCTATCTGTTGAAAATGTACATTAAACATTTCAAAAAGCCAGAGCCAAATGCTGTTCTCGAAACCTTGAACGCTCCGTCTCCACTGAGAAAGGCCGACTGGAAATGAGCAAAGAAGATCAAAATGAGGTCTGAGCCAGATGCTTGGATCTGGTCCTGTCAGTAGTGAAATCATCACGGTGTGTCTCTCCCTGCTTCATCTTTTGAAGTTAGCTTCATAACTTTGGCCCAAGGTGGACTCCAGATGTTGGTCTGCATGCAAAAAACTTGCAAAGGTGCAAGTACAGATAGTGAAAGTGAGAAGCGAACACCTCTGTTGCTTCCCACCCACCAGTTCTCAGAATGTCATTGCCAGCAAATCCAAAATATTAACAGCAAGGCTGGCAATATATTAGAATTAGTTTCTTTCTTCTTTTTTTTAAACTCCTAACTGAAGACAGATCACGTTAAACTCTAGAACTTCACACAAAGCATAGTGGTGCTTTGAAACATCAACACAACAGCCACCCATTAGTTTGTCAAAGACAGCAATACAACTTAAGCCTAAGGCTTCCTTCAAGCATCAAACCCACATAAATGAAATCAGTAAATACATTTGAGAAAGAAGTGACACTTAAATAAATGACAAGCTAATCTTATGCTCTTAGTTTGTCTGTTTAAGTACTGATGTTCTTGTCATGTACTTACTTTGTTTCTTAGCAAAATGCAAACAGATAAAAAGCTTTCACTGTGTTCTATAAACCAATAATTAATCCATTATTATTTCATGCGCTGCAAATTGGAAGTTAACTTAATAGAGGCCATTACAATAATGTATTGCACTTTTTTGACTTCATCAATCATTGTATTGATAAAGTCAAGTCAGATGTTGTTTTGCATGTTATTACACAAGGCAACACAATGTGCCTTAAAGTAAGAGACAATGCAATCACAACACAATTGCACAGGTCCACATTCGGAAGATAAACCTGCATTCCAAGTGTTGCCAACTGTGAGCAGTTACATAAGACTTTGCATGTAGTATACACATTAAGCATACATATTATGAAAAGTGCTGAAGGGCTGAACTTGCAACTCTTTTAGCTCACAGAATATCACACTGAAAAGAGATCAGACCTGATTAGCTGGCCTGATTAACGCACTGGCACTGCATTTGAGACAGTGTGTAAAACTGCGTCTGGCTTGACTCATAATCAGCCGTGATCAGAGGCAGGTCCATCAGGGCCTTCTGTCAGAGCAGCTTAACCCACCCCCACGACACTCAGGATTAGACGCAGCCTTGGCGCCACTCCACAGACCACTTGTCCTCCCAGCTGGGGTGCTGCACCCCGAAAACGCAAACCCCGCCACTAAAAACGTGTTAGCTGGCAGGTTAACACATGTCTGTCATTAACCTTGTGGTTCTTGTTTGTGTTACAGAAGGTAGCTCTCAAAGCATCACTTCATGTGGAGGTGGCGAATTCTGTTAAAAAACAGTACAGCTGGTGCTTTCTATGGTAGAGGTGCGACGATCGAAAACAGATGTTTTGCAACAGATCTTCAGCACACAGTATCAGATTTGTGTGATAAAGAGGGAGTAAAGGCTTTAGTGCAAAAATCACATGGTTAGAAATGTTTCAAGATCCAATGAGCAGCACTTTTGCCCACATCATTTTGTTTAGATCACAGATCAGCGTTTATACTCTACTTTGGAAGGTGTTTTAATGATCATTTTTCTTGGGGTATTTTGGTTAGAAGCACGATTAATTCCCTAAACTCACTCCCTATCTCTTGTGGGAAGTTGATGCACGCCTCAAAGCTCGCGTTATCTAGCTGACCTTGGTTTGTGGAGCAGGAGTGAAGCAGGGCCAGGAGCCCACAGAAAGGAGTACGTGTTGCAATGCCTCTCAAAGACTCAGAGGGAGAGTTTACAGTAGTCAAGAATGACAAAACAGCAACATTTATGTGACCTTGCTCAACATGAATTGGTGGGAAGGAGCAGATATTGCACACCCTTCCATCTTATTGATGCTGCTGTTGTTACTAAATGCGGGACTTTTCCATACTTCATCTTCATCACTGCTCTATTTCTGACTCACTGCCAAACCGGCAGTGAGTCAAAGGGAATCTTCCTCTGCGATCCTTTTTCGAAAGATTCATCAAGTGTTTCATTCCAGTTAAGTGTTTTTCTCACCCCTTTCAATTCATCAGTGGATTTTAAGGTCCAAATTTTTATTACAATAAACTCCTCTAAGATCCAACTTAGAAAACCTGCTGATAATGTTTTATGGCTACAGCAAAAAAAAAAAAGGTTCGCTGTGTACCAACAAGAAACATTTTCAGATATCTGATAACATCAGCTTCAGACTGGCTTTTTCCTTTCTTTGTTGGCAAATCTTGTTCCAGCCTGACAACAACCGACTGACTTGTTGGAAACAAATAACGAGAGGATGTGTCTGCTTGTGTACAAAATATAGCAAGAAATGAATGAAGTTGCACATAGTAATTAAAGAGTTTCCAACAACAGCCTGTTACAATACAATTCCTGACAAGAGATCATTTAGACTTGGAAGACAAAAGTCATGGAATGCAGACACATCCTGAGACACCAGAACTAAAAGACACTCCTTTCCACACAGCTTACTAAAGAACCTGCCATCCGTGGACGTTAACATGTGGTCAGGATTCCAGTTTCCTGACATTATTATGGATCTGAATCCGACACCTGAGAGATACACAAAACAAAGCCTGAGGGCATCCAAAAGGCTCGATGCTAGGGTCGCACATCAAAGCGAGATTTGTTTTTTTGGAATGACGTGACAAGAAAGCCCAGTAATATTATGGACAGCTTTGTTCTAAAACTATTTCATTACAACTTGGAGAAGGATGTTGGCATGGAACGGTTTAGTTACGTCTTGAGCAAAGGAGGAACAGATGACATACCATGGAGCTCTTTACCATCTCCAACAACATCAGGACGACTTAGTGAATTTTGTTTCACCAACAGAAAGAATCTCAACAAATGTCACAAGGTTTACGAGTATTTTTTTCCCACAGATTCTCAACTGCAAATCCAATTTTGAGTGCCCAAATTCTGGGTCCCGTCAACTGATGCATTTGCTTCCCTTTTTCTTTAGGCTTCAACTGCATAAAAGAGAGATCTGACTTCAAGTCGAATACATTTTTTTTAGTTTGTCACACAACAGCTCTTTCCCATTTTAAATGCTTTCTGGTTTTTCTGCATTCAAACTGAACGATGACACTAACTCTATGAGAGCTTTCTGACCCTCAGTGGGTGTGACCTCATTAACTTAAATTTACTATGAGATCATGTGAAAATCCTCAATATATAACAACTAATCTGAAAGCTGTACTTTGGTTTTATGCAATTAATAACATGCATTCATTTTCAAAGAGTTGTGTGGGATCTTTTTCTTTTGGACGAACAGCAACATGTTCAACAAGTGTGGGCAAAAACTGAAGTCTGCAGCAAACACAACACACAAATCTGGCAAAGCACAACACGTTGTGTGTATCAAAAACATGTCACCAGAGATTCTACCTTGATGTATTGCAAAATGACCCCACCCTGCAGATGTGGAGCATTTATTGACAAGACCTGTGTGAAAAGTTCTTGCATTGCTCAACTCTGATTTGTGCAGAGAAGTAACAAAAATCATCTCCATTAAACGCAGCCCACACACACACACACCGTAAAACACATGCAGCATGTGAACGACACGGCTAGCACCTGTCAAACACTGCACCTCGAGACAGCTTACCCATCGTGACACAAACTGTTAACATCAAGCATGCTGTCATAAGCAAATGAATTATCACAGTTTGCGCTTGGAAGACCTGTCTGTCTGGTGCCCACAGCTGGAAGCAGCTGTCCTAACATGGTCGTTCCACCGAGCACAAAAACCGTTGGCATAGCAAGTCACAGCTCATCACACACACACACACACACACACACATACGCACACACGCACACACACGAAAGGAGGGGGGATCGGCGAGTCTATGTGGGTCTATGATCGGTCAAGCGGTTCAGTTTGTGCTCCTCAAGGCCCCCCGGGCAGAGGGAGATGGGAGTGAGGGTGTCGGTCAAGCCAATAGGATATTATCTCATATCCCTTGGGTGGGATCCAGGATTTTGCAGGCCTCATTACGAGAGAAGGAAATTAAAACGCTCGCTTTTGTTGCCGGTTTAAGGATCACAAAAAAAAAAGCGACAAAAGAAGAAGTGAAGGGTAACTTATAGAGGAATAATCCAGGGTGTGGGTGTGTGTTTGGGAGTGTGTATGTGTGGGTGCCGTCATGCTGGGTGGAGTGGGGTCATCCTCTTCCGGGCTAGGGCGATATCATCTTTCCAACCTCCGCTTGACCTTGATAAGTCTTCAGCTTTGTAACTCCTATCTCCAGAGATGATTCTTTCTCACCTCTCAAGCATATACCATCGCCGCTGATGCTGTCTTTCCTGTATGGTGACCGCTTTGCACAACACTGAGACGATTTCCCACACTGCCCTGTGACAGATTTCACAGCCACTCCACTGGTTTTCTTGCTATTTTTTTCTACAATAACAATCCAGCTCTATAACACCAAACGCTTCAATAAACTTGACATAATTGTTCTGCTTGTGTTTTCTACTCTGTGTATTGGAATGACGGCGTTCATCTTGACATCTCGAAATATTAAATGGCAAACTCACTTTTATTTGCCAGGAGCTCACGCTCAAACCAATTAAATCCCAAACAACGACAGTTTCATTCCAAAGTCATTTTAAAAATGCCACATCTCACATACAATTAACAATGACACATCATTTCATCTCTCTCACTCCTGTTATTTTGTTGATTCAGCAAATGAGAGACAAACTTTGAAGAGCTTTATAATTAGCCTGCACAAAATGGAATAAGACATCTTAGATAATTCCAAGAGGAAAGCACTGACAGATAATCCCCTGCTAATAAGAGCATTCCTTTCCTAAATGAATTGTCTGCATGAAATTTCACACACATGCAGGATAAAGTATTTCTCCTCTGCCTATATTTCCATGAGTTGGCCTTGCAAATGCAAAATGAGGGAAGCTGAAATCCAAATCCAGCAGTCCTTGACAAATTAAGGGCAACATGATGTCATCTAGTCTCAGAAACGAGCACACCTCCAGATTCCATTGAAATTGGTCAAATAACCAGTGCGTGCCAGGAGTCAGAAAAACAAGCAAGCAAGAAAAAAAAACGGACTCCATTTTACAAAACTAGGTTGGAGCCGAGGTGTTACTTTTGTGGTATTAAAATATGTCTTAATAGATGTGAAATTACTAATAACACGTCACACATTTGGAAAAATAAACATTTGGACTCTTATCAGCGCTTTAGTGACATCTCAATCAGTTATTACCCCAATCAATATCAATACACATGTTGTAACTGAGTCTTTAACTTCATTTCAACAATGATAATTTGCGTGTTTAATATGGTTGCTTAATAACTACCCTGGTTTTAGTTTAATAGGAAGCTGCAGGTGGTCGCACCTAAAGATTTTTTTTTTTTTTTTTTTTACTGCAGACAACCTTGAGGCGTCCCTCTTATCAGTGAAGCAGAAAGAATGGAGAGATCATTCCTTCAACTTCTCTTTCCCCAAGTTTTGAGTTCGCGTCTTCAACTTTGCAGCACCTGTGCGCAACTGCACCAGGACGCGCCGCACTTCTCTTCAAACCCCGCGCATTGCTGCAAATATCTTTACGCACACGGTGACAGAAATTATGCTTTTAAAATATGGGAGTGCACCGACTCTCAAAGAAAAAAAAAAAAAAAAGAAGCGCAAATATATCCGATAATACAGTACTCTACCTTTGCAGTTTCTGTCCGGATCGAAGGCGCCGATGCGACAAGTTTTAATCCGTCTGTTTGTAAAGTATTTCTTTTACTCCTCTGCGGACTTCACGTTAACCACAGCCGCGCTCCACGCAAGCTCCTGATCCATCGCCGTGTCTGCAGCGCAAGCGTTCCTCCACACGCACAGCTCCGAGCGCAGCCAGCCAGTTCGCTCCAGCAGGCACCTACAAGTAAGCTGAGCCCCTTCAGCTGTGACATCATGAGTCACTATGGCAACACTGACTCCACCCCAGTCCGGAGCTGAACTTACCTGTCTGACTACCTACGTTTCATAACAAACTCTTCACCTGTTCTCCACCGATAGTAACACTACACGCACAGTTATTTATGATAAATAGATCAGTTGATGCATGAAGTAATACCATGTGATCCTGAAACATTAAATAATTAAAAAGCCTTGCGAAAACAAGAAACCTTAAATTCTTTTGACTAATATTAGGCCACCTTTGCAAATTCCTGATCAGTGTAACGGACTGAAACAATACCTCCTGAAAAATGTGACAGGCTTTGTGGGCCGGTGTGAAAACTGTACACAAAATCCCTTTTGCACAATGCCTCACACCATAACGTGGAGCTCCCCTGTGGCTTTGTGCCAGTCTCCACTATTACCTCCATTGTTTTGGCCATAAAGCCCGTTTGCCCCTCCTTTTTGTGTCCTCTGACCCAGAGCACACAAACAGACAATGACCAGGTGAGTCAGTGTCCACAGTGACTCCCACTGACTAGCCCCGCCCCGTCAGGTTCACAATGGAATGCTACCTTCACAGATCACACTGAAAACAAACTAGTCTGAAACTATTAGCAAGTTCAATTCTGACTTTTTAGGATTTAAATGTTTTGTACAGCAAACATTATGTTAGTGTTTCCCAGCAGCTGTGGGAAGAGATTATGAGATTATATTTCAATTAGCCTAAGGCAAAAAAAAAAAACATAGTAAAAATAAGAATGATAAAGTTTTTTTTTTAATGTAGGAAATACTTTTGCAGCTGCACTGCAATTCTAAGCTACTGAAATACAATTATTTATGCAGGATTATGTGTGGCCTACTGTCATGTCTGTTATGTTTGGTGTCATGTTTAAGAATTAGCTCAATATTTTTGGAAAATGTTATTTGCTTTCCTCCAGGAGTCGGATGAGAATATTTGCAACTCTTTTATTTGGATGGTAAATATGATGCCGGCTAGCTGGAGCCAGCAGCTGTCAGATTAGTCGACAGGAAACAGCTAGCTGGCCGTAACAAAACCTTGACTTGACAGTGTTGTCTGTCTAATACGGATGAAACAATACGTCTGCAAACAATTATCTGTTTTACAGGACCCAGTGTGTTGAATTCCAACCGCATAGTTAAAATAGAAAAGTCAAGTCATAAAATTCAAACTGTTTTCAAGAGTTATTTGTGGGTTGTCAAAACAGCAGGATGTTGAAGAAAGATTAAACTCGACAAAGAAATGCATTTTTGGTCATTGCTGTTTCTTTAGGAGGCCATAAGCTTCTATTTTAGAGAAGGAATAAAATCCAAATCAAGATATATCGAGTGACTAAGTTAACATTTCAGTTACAGTGGATCAACAATTGTATTGCTCTGGAGTTGTGTTTCCTTTTATTTATTTATTTTTTTAATTTTTTTGCCAACCGTTGCTGGGTATGAATTTGATGTATTTGTCTTTTCAGGTTTATAAGACATAATGATTTCACGTAAAAACAGCTGCCCTCTGCTGGAAATAAGCAAAACTACAGAACAAAAACATCCACTGAAAGAAGCTAAAACTCCCATCCCATTAACACTCAGTCATTTGAGACCTATAACACAGATTTTTTAAAAATCAGATAAATAAGGAAGTTCTCCCCATCACCCAATCAGCCACTGACCTGTTCTCGCAGCCTCTCCTGGTGGCCCATGATTGCTGAAGCATGATGGGGGTATTTATGCTTCAAATGCTCCAGGAAGGCCTCCCTCTTCTTGTCCATGTCTGACGGCTGCATAGCTAAGATCTCCCGGGAACCGCGGGCTCCCCCTAACGTGTGCCTTCGAGGGACTGTTCGGCTGCCTTTGGCGTCCCCTCTCGAAGGGGCCGTCCCATTTGGCGAGGCCTGTCTGCGACTTACACGCTCTGCGTCCTCTGGGGAGGTTACCTTCAAGTTGCTTTTGGTTTGCTCTGAGGAAACAGATAAAGAGACAACAGTGTCAAAACATGGGGAATGTGAATGTAGGATGTATGAATACTGGAAATGAGAACGCGGCATTCAAACAATTGTTCAGGCTTATTTACTTTGCTTTTATGTAGATATGCATTAATGTTAGTAGACATACATGTAGAACAAGTAGAGCATGTTGTCATCCATCCAGAGCCACACAAAGTCTTAAGCCTGAGCAGAAACCTTTAGATTTATAGATAGCCGCGTTCATTTTTTGCTGACATTGTGATAAAGCCTTGCTCCTCTTGCTCACAGCATTATATCTACACTGCCATGACATTAAGGACATTTCTGATATGAAGCACACTTTTTTAAGAAAGCCCAAGACATACTGCTCCATTAAATTTTATCATATAAATCACTTCTACAACAAAAAAGTGACATTAAGGATGAATATTTGACTTAAGGGCAGAAAGCAGACAAAATAAACACAACCTCCTGAGGCGCCAGAACATCTTTGCACATCTTTTTATTTGAAATCATGGCCTGGGGAATACAATTATAATCCATCAATCTGAAAGCCCCTACGAGTCTGCAAGAGGAGAGGAGAAGAAGGGAAAAGAAGAGAAGCTGTTTGTGTGTAAAAACAGAGGGAATGAAAACTAAAGCAAGCTGATGTGCTGGCTTGTTTTCTACAGGCAGGCACAACCATAATGTGCACCTTTCAAAGAGTAATGGTGGAAAATGAAGGACCTCTTACAGAGTTCAGCTCTTCAACAGCTGAGGGAGGATATTTCAAGTGATTTGCCGCTGTTTGGTGGGTGCTTTAATATGGCTTACCTTTTCTTCTTTGAAAGCTTTCAAGCTCATTGTGAGACACGTGTTAAAAAAGGAATGTCTTGTTTGCCTCTCAAAAGACATGTTGTGATTGAGACAGAGGTCACTTCTCAGGTTTAAATAGTCCAGCAACTGAAAAAACTAAGATGCAGTGATTCAATTTTGTCTTTCCATCCACCTTTCAATCTCCCATTTTTGTCTTTTTTACCAGCAGATATTTAAAACACAACACAACAAAATAAGCGTCATCTTTGAGATAATGCTAACTGGTGGTGCATCGAGACCAAGAAAGCCCCGTCACCAAAGCCCCACCTCGCTGCAGTTCTTGGCCAGTAGTTTCATGTACTTCCAATTCTATTTTTAACCCCCAAACACTTGGTGGTTTCCCCGCCGCTAACCAAATTACACTCAGCAGACAGATCAGACTCAAACCCCGAAAGTATCTGAATTAGTTTGCAGGTGGTATATGAGAAAACTCATTACCTTCCCCAAGTAAACAATCTTTATCTTCATCTGCTATATCCTCTTCCATTGCAGTTTGGGATCAACGGACACGATGACGGTGAAAGAGTGGAGCTGGGAGAATCAGCTAACGGCTTGCTTAGAGATTCCAGACGCAGCTCGCATGGAAAATGGGGCTTGAGATAGGCCCTGCCCCACAGCCCCAGGATAGACTGGTGGGGATTTAGAAAGTCAACTGCATTCCAGGACACAGAGAAACTTGCCCCTCACCCTCGGGCTAAAAGCTCTTCTTCTCGCATTGAGTAGCCATAGAGTGAATGTAAATGTGTGTACAGAGCATTACAAGAGCAGATGCTGTCAAGAAATGCATTATCTCCACTTAAAACTGAACCTCGAGACTAAAAGGTGTCAATAGTACTGTTTCAAGCCCACACATACAGTTTACGCAGACTGTTTATAAGGACTTTGTCTGCAAGCTGTTTCTTGTCTGTCTCAGCACAGGGGCCCATAAGACATTAACATACATCCAAATGTGTCATAACCTACTTCTGAGCCACATACAGACTGCTTTCAGCACACCAGCAAATATGTGATTGGGCTATCTGATCAACAAGACAGAAAGAGACGGTCGTCAGTCATGCAGGCAGTGTTGTTTCTAATTAGGAACCTCATGGGGGAGGCCATAGTCTTTGTGTTGTCCTACTTGGCTGACAGACGGCAAACACACTCATATCTCATACACTCATATATATATTTATATTCATATGTGGTCGATGTTCGCGTGTCTGTGCAGAAGACAGGGGTCGGTGGGGTGGAGTGGTGGTTCTGCATGAGGTCACTTCTTTGCAGCTGTTGATGTAAGTGACCTGATCTGAATGTCCCAGAGGAAGGCGGACATATACCTTAACGGAAAAACGTGAGGGGATCAATGGTTTAGTTTGTGAGCCGTGTAATTGGAGGTGGTTGGGAGAGCACATGAATGGGCGTGATTCGGCAGCTGATGGATAATGCCTAACATATGGAGACAAATCTTGCTTCCACTCACTGTCTGTCTGCTTTCGCTCACTCACATGATCGGGATGTCTGTCACAATGGGCAGACAGTTAGCAGGTCAATAGACAGGAATCACGTCATTTAATTATAGCATGCTGCAGAGCTAATTATACTCTGGTGCTTCACGCCATGCTATTAGTAATTACACTGTAATGTAGTTCTCGCAATTCCTTTGCACACTTTTATGTCTTGTGCCATCCAGTCATTCCCATCATGCATGTTAAGTCTTAACTTCCTGCTATGCCGTCGATTGAGATATCAGCTGCCCACATCTATCCAATAGAACAGAGACACAGCTCTCCATTTTGTTTCTTTTGTGACGCACACCCTCCACCTCACCATCACAGCCCAGTCTTCACAGATAAACTAACTTGATTCATTGCAGAGTCATCGGCCACCGCCACCACCAATCATCTACTACAAAAAAATAATTATTGATCCCTTGACAGTTTGTCTCTTAAGATTGAACTTGGACATTTATTTTAATTTAAAGATCTGTGAAAAAACAGGCTAAGTTACCTTTTTACACATTTCAAGCACCTGTATCTGCTTCTGAAAGCAGCAATGACTTTCAAAGTAATTTGTGCGTATACATTATTGATGAAATCAAGCAAAGTGGAGTCAAAGTACATAGAACTTCAATTAAATGTATTTTAATATGTTTCTTAACAATAAAGAACATTCTGTGAAAGTTGGTTGGTCATTAGGAAAACTTTTGACTGTCCTTAAATTTTTCATGAATTGGTGTAAATAGCTTTTGACACAAGGCAAACCTAAGATGAATATGATATACAATTCTTATTTCGGCTTTTATTTGAAGATTTATTGTAAATATTTCATAATATGGGATTGAGAGACTGCGGTGCACTGGCGTCGCGCCTGGAGTTTCCCCCGTCTCACACCCTCAGTTAGCTGGGATAGGCTCCAGCTCCTGGTGACCCGCTACAGCGGAAGAAGAGGTAGGAAATTAATGAATGAATGAATGATTGAGAGTCAATTCAAAGAGTGTAAAATAAATTATGAGACTTCCAATGAAATTATTATACTTTCAGCCGTGGCCGTTAGCATCAGAACAGTGACTCATACATCATCGCAGCCAACCGGCAGGTCTTTTTCAAGCCAGAGTCATAATTAATGCAGCGGCAACAAACCAAAAATTACATCCTGCGGTCTGAACAACCAGTCTCACTGCATCCTTACAGTCAGCATTAAAGGCCAAAAAATGACCTCCTCCTTACAGAATGTCACAGCGGATCTGCAAGGGAAATGTGTCTCGCTCCAGGAGCTCAGAAACAACCCTCTCTCAAATTCACAACTGTGTTGAGTAAACGGTGGTCTTCTTCAGTTTAAAGACAACATTTCACACTTCCCCATGAATACCCAGGTCTTTTGAGAAGCAAGGCGTCCTGCTGTTTGTTGTTACTCTCTGGCTGTCACTTATTTATGGAGGAATGTATCCCCATGAGTCCTCCCACTATCCCCTTCCATTACTGTCCCATAACTAAGCAGTTAGATACAAAGCTTTGACTGTGTGCAATAAAAGCATGTCTCACATGGCAATACCCTGAAGCCATTCCCAGGGCACACTCGACAGCACTGGTCCAATGTTAAGTCATTTTTATTATGTAAAAGTTACCAGAGTCGGATATCAGATGATCCGTTCATGTGGAACTGAGCTCAGAGTACAAAAGGGATTTTATTTAAATATGATTAGAACAAGTTAAGCTGCTAATACACTGCAGTAATATCCCATTAAAAATGTCAAAAGAATCATTACAGAGATTTTAAATCTGATTTCTTAAATGCTTCCAATGGGCAAAACAATTATCTGTCATTGTTAATAAATATTTTAATTTTGCTAATGAAGTGCATCTCAGGATGATGGTTTGATAGGTTTTTGTTCTAACCTGTAGTAAACAAACAAAAAAGGTGCAAACATGTTAATAATTTTACAAGCCAATTGCATGTTGACATGTATGTTAACGTACATCCTCAAACAGGCACCAAGGAAGATGTACATGCTTGTTTTTTTTAAGGTCATGAAATAAATAGAATTGAAAAGGAATCATCCTGGGTATCATCATGTTATTGGTTAACATTGTGAATAAAATCCAATTACATTCAGTTTTTAAAAATCTACAATAATAACTTGCACAAAAGGAAGGTGAGGTTCTCTGAATATTGCCTGAAGATTGTTTCTCCATCAGCATCGTCCTTCCTGTGTGTGATGGAGACCACCTGATTCCATGCCCTCCATCTATCATATTACTATCTTCCACCCACACCCGGGGCTGCAGGCTGACCATACCACGATATAACAGAAGGCTAATGTGAGAGCGAGTGGAGGTGAGCTGCTCAAAGACCACGGAAAAAGAAGCTGACTTCAACACTGACTTGTCGCTGATTGCTGATCCAAAACAGATAAACCGTTCCCATGCAGGTAACTGACAAACATTTTTTTAAAAACCCCAAAACCAACCTCTGCTCATTTTTTCAAGTCTGGCAACATTTTTTACACCACCCACACATAACGCACACACGTACACAAGCATGCATATGATCATGCACAGACAGCTTTCACTTCCATGTAAGGTCTGTCTTCTTATTTGATTATCTGTTTTGCTCTTTGCATGCTGAAGCAATAAATCTTCAATTTCCTTGCATGCCAACACTTTCAAAGTTGTCACACAATGGCAAAAACATTTCCTTGTGTGAAAGCAATTCCTGACAAAGTGAAGGGGAAAAGAGATACCATTCATAAATAGACAGGAGTTTGAATTTACCCTAAGGCTTGCTGCCAAAGAAAATTGTCCACATATGAAGTCTGCCAATGAGAGAGACCATTGTAAATGAGAGGACCTTCGCCCTAAAGTCCTTCCCTTCATAATAGGCTGTGGATCAAAGCTGCTTTGTGTTGGTTTGCAAGACTGATCACACATTACAGTTCAGACAGTCAGAATGCAGACAGATGATTCAGAAATTCCTACAGATTTAGAGTGTATTGTACTTTACCCTACATGTCCTCTTTACTCTTTCACCTCCTTTTCCTCTCTTTGTTTATGTGATTCAAACACGAATCCCTCAACACCCATGTGTTCAGCGACAGCCTCCACCCTTGGCTGTGGCATGCATTTTACATTTGGGACATACTGTCATGCTATACAGACCAGAACAGTCATAATAATATAAGTATCAACTGTCTCCAATTGTCCAGTTGAGCAATTAAAACATGCAACAGTGTGTTCCTTCGGGAGTAACACAAAACTAATCAGCCCACGTGAAGTGTGTTTATGAAGCTGACAAACGAATCCTCATTAGTGGCTTAAAAAAGGTCCAGAGGATTTATCGTACTCCTCTCCTAAACTCCATAACACCTTTGGCTCCTCAGCAAATGACTGGATTTTCCTCTCCTTCACATATTTTTACATCTCCTTTTCTTCACTAGCTTGTTGTCTCGCTCTATCCCATGCATTCCCCTCTCGATCTGTCACCTAATGAGGCATCTCCCTGCAGCCATTAATAAACACAGGACCTGACCCTATTAGTGTAAGACCACCACAACATCTGTGTCAGCTCAGACTTGTGGATGTCTGCGATGCACAAACTGACTACGCTGCACTATTCAATTAAGATATCTCCCTGGGGATGAGTACAGTGAGATTACTCTGTGTTTGAATGTGTGTGGGTGTGTGTGTGTGTGTGGTTGTGTGTGTGTGTCGTCAGATACGCAGGCCTGTCCAGACTTTCCGCTCTGGTGAAGCCTTATAAACATAGAGGGCTGCCAACCTGACAGGCAGTCAGCCAAAAGATATGAGTTGCAGCCATGTGGTCTGATGCATGAGTGGAGGTGTCAGCGCTGGGAATAGTAGCAGTGGTGGGGCGAGTCAAACAGCAAAGGATGTAACAGATGAACATTACAAGATAAAGGTTAAATAGATATGCATCATTCAGAAGACACCAAGCTTATTTGAGGGAGGCTTTGCACTGTTAGTGCACTCAGTGAGGCATGCCAAATTGATCTGAGTGTCATTCTACCTCCCAGTAGAATTGCTTATCCTGAGCCAGAGAGACTTGTAGATCTTTAACTCAAGTGAAACTGTAAATAAAGCCTTCCGACCAAATGGACGACAACTATAACGAAGTTTAAGTTTGAAATAAACTTAAATTAGATTCTTCCTTTGGCTCTGCGGAGGTAAATAATACATAAATTCAGGATGAAATCACTACTTTAATGTTTGAAATCAATAATTCTGTTCTCAAGCATTCATTTCCCACATCCCTTCCGCTCCCGTTTTCTGCTGCTGTTATCAGCAAACAAATCAAACAACTGTATGCGAGCAGAGAGACGAGGCGCTTGCGGAGGAGGCCTAGTTGTGATGCTTCCTTCTAAGATAGTCAGAGGACTCAGCTCAAACAAACAGCTCTGTTTATTCTCCTTCATTCATCAGTACAAATACTGCCTGTCTCCTACTCCTGTCTGGCACACATACACATGGAATCAGTCCAATAGTAAAAATAAAATTAAAAGAAATTAAAAGAAATGAAAAGAAAGCTAATACCCTCACTATGCTTAATTTATTTGTTGCTATATTTGAGATGCACTGCATTTTCCTCACACCAGGGGGCGCTGTAGAGCGCAAACACGCACACACGCACACACGCACACACGCACACACACACAAAGGCACACAGTGTACAGTGTGTTTGTAGGCGTGAGTGTGTGAAAATAAAAGTCTTCCTGCGTCTAGTAGGTCTTAGAGTGAATAAGTTCTAGAATATTTCCTCAGTCATTTATTAACTCAGACACTAAGTGCTTCTTAATGAACCCGCATGTTTATTAGTGTGTCGCTGTGTGCAATTATGTGTGTATGCGTGTGTCTGTGTGTGTATATGTGTGTGTGTGTGTGTGTGTGTGTGTGTGAACCCAAATGCACATGCGTTTTGCCAGTAATCCCCAGAAGTGTATGCACTTCATTAACTTGTGGCCAGAGTAGGTGTAAGTCAACCTAGCCGTCGGCTCAAATGTCTGCTAGTCTCCCGTGACAACCGTCTCTGGGCCAACAGTGAGGTCGGTGGCGTCCTGAGGGGAAGGGCTGGGAAGATGATGAGAACAGCTGCAGCTGCAGGGAGATGACATCCACCCAGGAGCCACAGAAGAAGAATACGCTTCCTTGGAATCTGACTGGCTCCAGGTCCTCCTGAGGATCAGGATCTCCCGAGGAGATCGAGTGCCAAACATTCTCCCAGGAGAAAATATAAGAGGTCACCGGGGTAGAAAATATCAGTAATTTAATGACATTGAATCCCCAGTGTGAACCACTCATGTGTTTAACAGCCTACCAGGTGTGACTGGGGCTTTATGAGATTTGAAAATATTCAATAGAAGTTCAAATTCAATTTGAGAGATTCAGTACAAAAATAACAAAATACTTTTTTTCACTCTGGTGACTGGCATTATCTTTACTCTTCACTCTCTGGTAAAAAGAATGGAAATACAAGTAGGGGGGAAAAATACGTTGACACTCAGTAATACCGAAATAATGTAGTAACACCACAAATCAACATTTTTCTAAAATGTGTTCAGCAACAACAACAACAACAACAAAAAAGACCTCAACATTATAACCATCATGCAGGGCTGCAGTTCTTATGGAGAGTTTACGAGTTTCGATGGACCTAGCTGACTCCCCACTCGTCTCTTTGGGGAGAATTGATCCTTTAAGCCAGTAGCTGCTTGGGACTCCATCATCTCTCTGCTGAACTCTGACCATGCAATGATAATTTCACTGTGGAAATCAGCTTTTGCCAACAAGAGTTTTACTGCAGGCTGTCCCTCAGCCTTGCAGAATGTTGCCTAAGTTGCAGCAGAGACGACATGGAGGAATTTTTTTTATTTTTTTTAAAAGTTGAATTCTCAGGCCTCCTTCCAACTGTGTGCTTGTTGATAAGATATCTCTTATCTGTTTTGGTGAGTTTTCTGTGTCAACAAATTCAGAACAAGTGCACACAGCAGAAATGCACTCCCGATGTCAACAGACGTACAAAAAAAAACACGCAGCTACGTGCGGTAAATAAATGATCCTGCTGAATCTGCACGAACGAGACTTAAAACACAGGGAGAAAGAAGCACCTGCTCTCGTTACCAGATGAGATGCAGTGGCAGACTTTCTAAGACGGATGCAGATGAGGACGGAAAAGTCCTGAGGAAATGAAGGCAATGTTGGTCCCCTTTTGCTGCGACGAGTTAACTATGCGTTCAGCCTCCACATGGCTCCCATTTAAATATGTATTTCACTATGCTTGCTCCTCCATAAGTTTATTAAAAAGTGATTGCGCTGCAATTGACTCTCTTCATAATGATAAGCAGCTTAAGGCCCAGACTTTGCCAGCAAGTCAATCATGTGCTCCTACTATCCCCTCCGCACTGCGTATCTATTCCTCTCCCTCACAGTTTCCTGCTGGCACAACCAGCATAAAGTTAAAATTTATTACTCTCCAAGAATGAAAACAAAATATGTTATTTCAATTGAATCAAACCAAAATCAGCATTAGTCAGTCGGAAGGATGAAGAAAAAAACAAACTATTATCTATGATTATAGTCATTGATTTTTTTGTCAGATGTAACACCTCAGATCTCATTATAGGCTCAAAGCATTCACATTTGTGTGTGTGTCGGAGAGATGAGCCTGCAAGAGCTGATAATTCAAGCAGGTATTGGTGAGATGTGAAATGGTCTCTTGAAATGGGGGACAGGGGTGGGGGGGGTGAGAATCCAGGGAACACTGGTTCCTCTGTACTGTGCTGTATCTGTGAAACCTACTGTCTACTGTCTGTATGCTAGATATGGTCGTGAGTCTGTGTGTGCGTGTGTGTTGGGGGCGTTGAGGTGGAGGTGGAGGTGGGGGGGGGTGGAGGGTACTGGTTCCAAGTCGAGGGCTCCGAGGAGCCAAAGGGGGCCGGAAGGTTTTATTGACAAGCTTGAGCAGACCTTTTCAGAGGAAGGTAGAAAATGCCTCAGCGGATGAAGTGTTCATGAACTGTAACAGAGTAGATTAAGCACATTGTTTCCTTTCTGTGCTCTGAGGAATAATTTCATTCAAAATACGCACCATGAAAAGATATTTTTTAATTTATTTTTTACCCTAATGTGTAAATACTTAACACAGGTCAACAACGTGAGAAGAAGCAAGAGGAGAAACAAAAGTTTATGTATGTGTGTGTGTGTTTCCCTGATTCTAAAATCTACCTGCTGGTTCAAGTCAACATTTAATTGGGACAACTTTACATTAACCGTGCAAAGTATAGAAAAAAAGCCCCCGCTCCAGTCCTCTAAAGCAACAGTCAAAACACATTTCTAATGTTTGACTGGTCTGACCTCCTTTTTAATGCTCAGCCCTGCCTGGTGGATACCAAACACAGGGAAGTAGAAACTATTCACGTGGATGGGCACAAAGCCATTCATTCGTGTGTTATTAAGCTAGTTTAGCGCTAATTCCCTCAGGGCTGGATTCATGAGAGGCTCTCTCCTCTTTGGGAGAGAGTCAGTCGTTACCCTTTGGTCCAAGGAGGAGGCAGAAACGGGTCTGAGATGTATGAGTCGCAACACGAGTCTAAAAATAACCTCAGGAAAAAGCACAAAAGACACACCACAATTTGAGAAGAGGAAAAGTCATAGTCTGATATTTTACTATTTCAGCCTTGGGAGCTGGCCAAAATCTCAGGAGTCTTCTGATTGGTTATGAATGACATCATCTCCAATGCTGGTCGTCCTCCCAGGCCGAAAATGTGATCAGTGCTGAAGCATGTCAGTGATGTCATGCAGGGGAGGGCCATGCACCTCTTCTTTCTGCCATTGCTGTCCTCCCTTTCCTCCCTTCCCTCCTCCTCCCTCCATCTTCATCTGTTCATTAAACTCTTAAAGATCATCTTGCATCCAGACAAAAATCTCTTCCCACCTGGTTAGCACTCAAACGCAGGCCGCAGAGATTTGTACAAAAGCCCCGAGCAATCGAGGGCTTTTAAACGGCTCCTCAAAAGACTAAAAGGACTGGGGAAAGGAAGGACTTTTCATTCTGTAATCCCGTCTGTGTCGTTTAGCTGTAATTAAAATATGGATCACAGATCAGGTCCATTCTTTTCCCACAGGTGGGTATGACATCAGTAAATTGTACTCTAGATAAAGAGCTCCTCTGCAGACTTAGGTACATAAAACTACAAGGTTGAGCGTAATGGGATCAAGTTGACCACAGATACAAACTGTAACTCATAAAAAAGTGGCAGCTCACACTTTAACACGAGCACACGCAAATGTTCAGCCCCACATTCGAGTGTTATGTCACTTTGTAGGCATTTGATTAATTCAGACCATTTCATCTTTTTGGCAAGTGCTTCACATCTGTTTTTTAATCACAATTTGCAAGTGTGTGTGTGCACAAATGTGTGTTTGAGTGCGTGTGTGCGTGTGTGTGTGTGTGTGTGTTTGTGTGTACAGTACGTGTTCTGGGCAAACATTCAGAGCTCAAGCGGATTAGCGAGGGGACTCTACCCTGATCAAAGCAGCGCAGAATCCAGCTTAGCGGGACATTCTGTGATACACATAACCGCCATGGAAATGATGATACATTCTGCAAACCCACAGAACCAACTGCAGCGCTCACAGCCCCTTAAAAGGGAATAATTTGGGAAATCTTTTCATCGTCTAGACAAATGGAAATCAGAGAACTGACACTCAACTGAAGTGCTGTGATCGAGGATGAAGGGTGCAGCTGCTCCACAGAACCTTAGTACTTGTTACTTGGTCCAAAGAGAATCTAGAGGTCGTTTCCAGTAAAGCACAAAGGACACCCCCCACCCCCCACTCACACACACACAGAGACACACACACATCCACAATGATAATGTGAAGTAAATTAAAAGAATAAATGAGTCACTTAAGTCCTTTAATAAGTATGCGTATGCAGTGAATTTAAAGAATGTAGTAATTCTCACAGATGTGTGGAAGGTTTGGAATTTCTCCCTTCTCTTATATAGTTGTTCATTTAAAAATTGTTTGTTTGCAAACCGATGTCTCAACTTTGCCATAAAGTTGCTGAATAAATGTTTCATATTTCATTGATAATGTGGAATAGTTGCTATTTATGAAAAAGTGATGGCAAATTATCAGCCCAAGTTACAGGTTCCTTCAGCTGCACATCGTTTTAGTTCGTGTTCCTGTTCCAGTGTAGACATGCAGCAGGTTTTGCTACATTACGAGAATGTTTTACATGTATAACTTTAAGTATGAGTAAAATATAAAGTATAACAGCATAGATTATAGATGAAAAGAGTCCTGCTTTTCAACAGTTAACAAAAAAGCCTTGCAGCAGATTTGCTGAGAAACTGAACTTCATAGTTCTGTCGTGATTACTGGTCTAATTGGGGCACGCTGGTATCGAGTGAGACATGCATAATGAATGCATTCCCAGTAAATTCAGATCGAGATAGTGACTATAATTAAGACATTCTCCAGCTCCTCCGAAGACTGCTCAATCAAACTGTCTGAGCTTGACTCGACCAAATGGGATGTGTCTGGGCTGTGTCTAATAATAAAGGCCTTGGATCTGCCTGAGCAGACACAGAGTACCTTCGGGCTAAACTTGCAGGATGTAATAAGAATCAATATGTTAACCTGAATAAGGAATGTAGCACGCATTTGTCCCTATATGGCTCTTTTGAAATGACTGCATTTCAACAGCTGCACATGCGCACACTTTAAGGAAGCCAATTTCGTACCACATCCATACCCTAGCTTTCATTATGCATGTTGCTGAATGGTTATTTTGTGATGCCTGTGCGGCTAACCACCATCATCCACCACCTAATGGCTTTAGCATGCACCTAGCAGCCCGTTGGCTCCAGCTGTCTCAGGTATTAGATAGCTGAAATAAAGCGGGACATTGTTTTGCTGCTTCCGGAAAGGAAAACCCGATGGGAAGGAAACTTCGAAACAAAGTGCTAAGAAAAGGTGATAACGGGTACAAGGGGAAGGAACTGTGTCTTGGTGTGCCTGGTGAGTTTGTGTGTGTGTGTGTGTGTGTGTGTGTGTGTGTGTGTGTGTGTGTGTGTGTGTGTGTGTGTGTGTGTGTGTGTGTGTGTGTGTGTGTGTGTGTGTGTGTGTGTGTGTGTGTGTGTGTGTGTGTGTGTGTGTGTTAAGAGGCTGTTCCCCTTCTTCCCACCATTTTATAAACGAATGGAAATGTGCAGAATTTCGTGGAATGTCCTGTGGCCTTGAATTTTAAAGTAGAAGCAGGGAATGGAAACTCTGGGCAGACCAGTTTATAGCCATTTTCGTCCATTTATGGGGAACATAATGATAGACTGGTAAACCTTCAGACTGCTCTATAATGTAGATATTATCTATAAAAATGAGCTTTAAATGATAATGTCTCTTAACATGTCTTGTGAAAGAGCTTTTACGCTAAGAGCTCAGCAAGACGCCCGCCGCCGCTGGGCAAGGCAAAAGAGGAAAATACCTGAGGGCAATTAAGAACAGCCATAAAGACTGCTAAAATATTTCAGCAATATTTTCACACTGGGGAAATATTTAAAGTGTATTCATCACCACCTGTCAAACTAATCTGGGATGCTGAGGTGAAGCAGAGAGGTAAAATATCAAGATATTCTGGGACAGTGTTAGAGCCATGATGGTGGCCACGTGTTGGAGTTTTAATGAGACTTTATTTAATGAACTGATTTTAAAGGAGCAGTTGGTAGAAGCCTGCACACGGCTATTGGTACCATAAACATGAGCTCACAGCAACTAGATCAACATGTAGTTAACCCGAACCCCTATATAGCCCAGATGTTTTATTATTACCACAATGTATAATCTGACCAGGAAAACTCATGATGGCACAGAGGGTTCAGCTTCTGGGTGGTGTTACAAACAGAATTTCATGACAGTTCGTTAGAATGTTTTTGAGACAGGATCAGGTAAGGAGCAGGGGTGGGAATGAGGCGGTGGGGAACGGTATCCTTCATAGAGCCAATGAAATGGAGTGTGGATTTGAAGTTTAAGAGGTATAACACTCGTATAATCCTGCCACAACTTATATAAAGTCCTCCGAGTAAACAGCCTCCATGTCTTGACATAAACAAGCAGCAAAAATAGCAACTCGCACCGTATTTCATTACATGGCCTGGAATGGTTTTGTCCTCCTTCCAGTTATTCACATGGGCGAGTCTTTATCAGCCGAAACAGGACGGCGTTCTTTAAACAGACCAAAACATTCCCATGTTCAAGTCAGAGACAGGTTTCCTCAAAATATCCAGATCCGGATTCTGGCGGCCGGTGTTCTTAGAATTTCCAAGCTTAAAAAAAACATCCCGTGTGTCCCAGGCTTTTGCAGAACATTTTCAGAGAAAGAAGTTCATAATCTGCACTGTGGCTAAATGAAAGCATATCAAGTTGTCAGCTATGAGAGGTAATTATGAAATCATGTCATGATAATGACTCCTTAGCAAACAATCAACTCGGTCGATAGAGAGGATGAAAAAGCTAACACGTCAGGATAAAAAGGGCAAGACACAGCAGGTTGTTAAACATTCCTCAGGGAAGAAGTATTATGCAAGTATTTTATATGTTTCCAAAGATGCAAACAAACCCTAAGTGCTGGCACACAATGGGTGTTAAGAGAACTGCAGAGACAAATTATAATATTTCACTCTCGGTCAGCTGGGAGGATAAAAACATGCAACTTCTGTTGATGTGTACACAAGGCATGTTAGACACTGAGCAAAAACAGTTCTGGTATGTTCCTGTGCATTGTGGGCGACGGCGCGTCAACCCAAATACTTAAAGGGGTAGACAGATGGGAGAGGCAAAGGGATGTTTACACTGGGAGAAAAGAGCCGAGGGGGGCGATAGCGAATGAGGAGGGTAAGACCGGTGTCCACTGGAGCCTCTACCGCCTCCGTCTGAGCCTGTGGGTGGAGAAAATTGTTGTTGCCCCCCCCCCCCACTTTCTCTTCACTGCTAGAGAGAAAAGGAATTATCACACAAGTGACTTCACAGAATAGATTAAATCAGTGAAGTGCAAAAACTTAAAGAAAAACTTTTTTTTAACATGATTTGTTAGTTTAGTGCCATCAAGAAAGAACCAAGTTTTAATTTCTGATTACAAAACGATACGTTCAATCTTAAAATTCACAAGTTCTCCACTTGTAAGTTAACTTAAAGTTACATTTACAGCTTTCCAGCAAATCTTGGCAACTTCCCATTAGTTCAACATCCAGCATGACAGAAATCAAGATTTTTCCTCTATAGATAATCGTGATCGCAGCCCTTATCCACAGCAACAGCAAATACTAAAGCGTAAAATGAGGCTGTGCCAATGTCAAACAGCAACACCATCAGAGGTCAAAGACATTATGCGCTCTTTTTATTTTAGAACCATACTGTTTGGCATGCAAGGAATGCATTTGTTCGTTTATTGCAATTCGTCCATTCAGACGTGCATATCTCATTATTATTATTCTTGGTGCTGCCTCAATGACGCAGTCAATTTTGTGTTCAGGCTCAGCATCAATACAAGTAGAAAATGTAACAGCGCTCAGAACAATGAGGTCTTTTCCAGCACATTGTTGATGCACACAATTCGAGCTTTTCTTGCTATGGGTTCAAGCACGCGACGCCACAGTTGTACCCTAAGTTCACACTGTAGTGCCGTTGTGTCAAGCAGTACTGGGCGACACTTTCCTCGACACTTTGCCACCCGCCATGGAGTAAGTTGCTAGAAAATAATCACAGTGATGCCATTGTTGCATAGAGTCAATGAAGCCTTATATTTACTGCTCTTGAAAGGATGTATTATATTGATAGTAGGTTGCTTACAAGGCAGAGAAAAGTCCCCAGAGAAAACAGAATTAAACTGGAAATTAATTAATGTTTTTATTTGCCATATGGAGCTCAGCATTTATCAGGAGGATAAAAGAAATTCATTGTGTGAACCAGGACTGCATATGTGATGTCTTTGAGAAGAACACAGGACAGTCCTTTTCGACCGTGTTAGGAGATTTAATCGATGAGTGAATTCAAACTGTTTTTGGTGTTGAACTACAGATTCTGGGATGGTGGAGGCAGCGGTTCCAAAAACTGAGGACCGCATACTGCAACTGTTCCTCACGTCAAGTGTTGCCCTTTAATGAAAATACACCAGGCACACCTGGCTTTTGAAGGGAAGAGGCAATGACACTGTAATTGATTAAGTTCATGTCACGCCAAAATGCACTTATAATTAATCAAGAGACTAAATACAGCTCTTCTACACCTCACTTTGCACTCAGATTTGGCAGATTAAAAAGGAAAAGGTATCTGGATATGCACAAAATACACTGTACACAATGCATTTTAGACTGCTTCTGAAGAACCCGATGGTGAAAATTAAATTTTTGAATCTTCTGTTGTAAAAGATGGCTAGATATGATGTTGCATATGGATTTCATTCCCTTCACCGCAGAAATAAAAGATTTTCAAAGAGTCTTAAAATGTTCCTAAAAACATGATTTGTCTAAAATGAGATCAATTTATGACACAAAAGAGACAATTATTGATGTAAAGATTTTATCTGATTAGGCCTTACAATTATCACTTGTCTTAGAGTGAAGATGTTTTATCCCTCAACAAAGCTTCAGGTTTGCCACATTGATAGGATGAGATATTTGCAGATAATGAGAATATGAACTTCCTGAGCAAAACCGCTGCAACGGCACCAGTAGAGGATGCGTTACTGTACAAAGGAAACTGTGAGTAGGTTCAATAAGGGAAGTGAGGATTCATGAACATAAAAAGACAAGACGTAGTTTGACATAATACTGTTCGGGATTGAAGAGATCTGAGGTGGTTTGGCTTTCAGCAGTCAGCATAAAAACCTTTGGCTTGAGGGTTTTAAAGTTTGACTAGATCAAATTACTGGAACATTCCGAGCAATTTCGTGTCATCAAAGGAACATGAATTTTTTTGAAAACAGTTTAAAAAGTGACATATTGACAACATTTGGCATAAAAATGATCATTTAATCATTTAATCATATGACTCGACCACCAACACAAAGTGAAATGAGAGCTTCACTAAAAGGTTTGATCAAACCCTGAGGCGCTATGAGACATGGTACATGTTGGCTCGGAGCCGGATGATGGACGGCAATGCAGACAGCTTGCAGGCAAAACACCTGGTTAACCCCCCCTCCCTAAACACCCCCCCCGCCCCCCGATCGGCCTTAGGACTTCTCGGCTACATGCCACTGGTCCAGGTGTGTTTCCACCAGGCTCAATGTCCCGTGTCGGCCATAAAACTCAGCAGCCCCTGATGTGTATCACTTAATACACATGGCTCAACTTAGTTCTTGATCTCTTGTTCAAATGCAGACATTATCTGATGTGTCTTGAGAGCAGTCCAGTCAGGTAATCAAGCCTTTTACGGTGTAGCCTCAGCAAAGCAGAGCAATCTCAGATACATGGAGGCACATGGTCAAGAGCTACTGTGTGCTTTTGCTTGTAAAAACATGTTCACAATCCCTGCACCTCACATGCTAGCACTTACACAAACATCTCAGCTGAATCAAACCGGCACCCGAAGCATCGCTTTCCAGTTAGGAACAGTTTCCTTTGCTCTTGTGGGAAAATTGACAACTTGCTATGTCAGCATAGCACTGGGAGGGGAGACAGTCTAGAGTTGTTGGCAAGCCGGAGTGAGTGATAAAGGATGAGGAGCGGGAACTCTAAAAGGGGTACCAGGGGTGCAAGCTCATTTGTCTTTCTGATGAGGCACTCCTCTCTGACCTGTTAATCTTCCCTCCCGGCAGGAGGAACTGAAGCTGATGTATTCATCGGTGGAAGAGACACAGCAAATCACACCCATTGCCCAAAATCACACAGCATGAGAACTTTCCATAACTGTATCAATACAGCTTCTGCAGCCAAAAACAGCCTAATTGGTGCACCGCCTAGTCTACTGTAAGAGGCACAAATTAACAACTGGTTAAAAAAAAGACATTTTAGAACAAATTTTACATTAAATGAGATTCATATGAAACATGAATGGCTGTGAAATTACCCTTTTTAAATTAATTTTTCCATCTGCCTTTACTTTGGCAGGCCAGCCTACTCCAGATGTAAATCTACTCGACAGCGGAATATGTTAAACCAATTCCAGCTGTAATGGAGATCTCCAGACAGGAAAATAGGCTTGTTAAGACAGTAAAATACTCAAATGCTATTTTATTTGCAGTGTGGTGACAAACTACTGACATGGTATCATAGCTCTTGGATAAGAAGAGGTCATTACTGACTACGGTTTACTGCTCTATGAATCTATGTGACATGGAAGTAACACAACATCTTTTAAGTTGACAGTCATGTTCATTTTGAGAGGAGGAAGGTGACAATCCCCCTGTGGGAAAATGAAACAGTATTATCCAGAGAGTAAACACCACCATTCATGACTAAGTTCACAGTATGCCTCATCTTTCATTAACTTTCACCTGCAGACACCGTTCGTCTCTGATCTGAAAAGCGGGATGCCTAATCATTGAATGTGACGATCAGTGTCACAGACGGGTTCTGAGAAAGTGACCATTGTGTTTTCAAGTTTGGTCCCTCAAGGTCTGACCCTCTCCACTCATCTCCCTCATTAGCTTAATTAGACACAGCCACAAACACATTAGATGGTACTCTTCTTTTTTCTTTTTTTTTTCCTGCTTCACATACTGAATGGCTGGCTGCAGTTCAAGGCATCCCCAAAAACACAGCTATGCAAAACAAGTGGCTTTCGGTACCATCGGAAAACATTGCACGCACTGAGGACACTAAGTTGAACGTCATTCAGAAAAGTATCTGGAATTTAAAATGACATTGCGTGCAAAAATAACAACAAGGATTTTTCTTTTAAGTCATGCAAGAACGCCTCCCTCTGAATACATCAGTTTGAATCAACAAGGGAGGAGACAGAAAAGAGTCTGATTGAGCATATGGGCAAGCTTAAGTTCATATCTGTTGAAGAATGTTTTGTTCATCCTGGAAGCAACTTACCTTTCCTTTCAGGCTCTACGCAAAACAGTACCTCCTTACAGAAAAAGTTGTGGAAACTACCAGGGTGACAGAAACGAACTCATGCACCATCCCTCACACCACACTCAGTCCCAAACTTTATGGTCTCTCCCAGCAGATCTGCACTCCCTCCCTCTCCTTCTTACTTCAGCACTTCCTGGACTGCTGTTTGTGCTCCAATCGGGCCATCCAAGGAACTGCTGCTGCTGCCCCCCCCCCCCTTCTCTGCCTCAGCCAACAGCCATTGTTGTTACATGTAGACGTCAGAGTGTGTGTGTGTGTGTGTGTGTTCCCTCTTGACACTGAGCCGAAGCCCGGCTGCCCTCAATCGGGAATGAAAGAGTGAGGGCGGACAAAAGTTGAAGAAAGAGGATGGGGACAAGGGGTGGTAGTCCGTGGAAAAACACATGGAAAGTGGGGGTGTCCTGTTTGGATGTAACGGAGACAGATACACTTTTCCAGGCATGAGGATAAGGGGTTGGTGGGTTAGGGAGTGGGTGGAAGCACTGAGTAACAGTTGGGGGTGTGTCTGTAACTTTCTCTCCAAACCCAGCAGCTTGTTGTTGCTGACCGCAATGAGGCTCAGGCCCACGGTAGCCCCCAGATAGCCCCAGAGCTTTTACCCCCCCAAACAAGGCGCCTTTCTTATAGTCTGCCAAATGTTTTCACCACTATATCACAACCACTACTCCCCGATTCCCAGCCTTTAATTTGCTGCCTCACAATACCAGCCAAACAAGACCAGACCAGCTCTTTCCAGGCTTTTGGGGGAAATAAAAAGGGTGGAGGTGGGAGTTGAGGGGGGGGTGCACCACAGTGTAAGCAGAATAAGGTGAAATGTGATGCGTGGGAGGAGACAGGTTGACAGCAGCACACTGGGCTTTTCTTCGTGTTGTGAACGTCTCCATCTCGCACGAAGGTAACACCTCGTGGGTTTTACTTTCAAGATAAAGATTCAGGTTTGGAATGCAGCCAAAACACACTACAGAGTTGAAGGATGATTCAGGTTTATTATAGTTTACACTTGATTTGCTGAGTCCATGCTGACATTGATTGGTAAATCCACAGCAAGACTTGGACAGACAGGTCTGAAAGCACCAACAGTGGAGCCACATCATTTCAGCAACTTAAGTTGGACATACAACAAAATGTGAGAGCGTGCAATAGCTTACATCGTAAATTTTCCCCGAATGCATGGACAAAAACCGCTTACTAATTTATGAGATGTTTTATTCTTTAATTCAATTCAGAAATTTCACGATTCTATTGCTTCTCTTCCAAATAGGTTTAGCTAATGTGGATTTATTGTATTTCCATATTTGCCACTGCTTCACAAATTGAAGCAGTGGCAACCAAACATCCCAGTTTCCAGTGTAATCCATTCAAAACACCAGTTTTTAAATTTCCCATAATGCTAATCTTTTATTAGATCCTAAATGGCAGGAAAAGATCTCCCAACATCATGTGCTCAGTTTATAACAGGGCTTTTTTTGGCGTAGATTCGTAGCCTCCAAACCAAATTTGATGACATCATCATTGTGCTCTAAAAATGTCATTAGGGATATTTTAACTGAAGTTGAAGCGCTCCCGCAGAGCCACACGAGACATCTTAGAACTGTTTCCACAGGGTGAGTAGCTCTACTTGCGATGGGTAAACTGAATGTGACGTGTAAAATCAGCGGAGTGTCCCTTTAAATCCTGTTTATTAATCTGAGTGCTCACATCTTTTACCCCCATCTGACTTCTTTTTTGTCGCCACATTGCAGCTTTCCAAGCATTCAACCATCAACTTAGTAAATAAAATCATGGCCTAGTTTGAAGTATGAATTTATGTTCCAGTTTGTAACTGACTGGAATCATTAAACACATGTAGTAAAATCAAAACATGAAAAGAACAAACTAAAACGCTCTCTTCTTCTGTCATCTTATGGCCCGTTTCTTCCTCTCTCCTGTCTTAAAACGTGTCCTTTCTTCTTCTTCTGAACGTGATTCTCTTAGTCAGTCCATCAAGACACGCGAGCAGATTGGGTTGCTGGATGCCAGGTTGGATTCCGGAAACATTCATCTAGTTGTTTAGTCTGTGCACCATGTGTTAGAGCGAAGAGACCACTCCCTCTTGTGCACACAATCACAGAAAAACCCACCGCCTGCACACACCATAATAGGGTGCATTGTTTTGGGGTTGGATCGCACACGAAAACCCAACTTCAAAGTTGTATTTCACACAAAGCATTAAAGGAAATGCTTTGTCATTTAAGATACAGGTGCACCCAGATGGAGGCTTCACGCTTACGTATCTATTTCTTTTTCTATTTTATAACGTAATAATAAATGACAAAAAGGATGTTGACTCAAGCAGAGAATCATTCATAGAGCAAATAACAAGAGGCAGGTGCATTGAACTGTGTGCCGGGCAATACTCGCATAGTTATGCGTCTATAAGACTGAACGCGCTCACTTCGGACTCATGATGGCATGCGACAGAAGATGTGCTTTGACATCACTTTCTTTTTGCATGAACAGTATAAACAGAACCCACTTTGACTAATCCCTCAGTTGATAAATCCCTCCATTGCTGAAAAGAGACTCCAACAATTGGAGAGGGGAGACAAAATAAATCAAAACACTTGGGATTTAACCGGTGCGACAGCAGATGAGGATTACACCTAAAGCGATTCAGTTCGGAGCCCTGGCCTTCGCCGGTGTGTGACGGAGGAATCCTGGAGTCAGGCAGTGAATGAGACACCTGTGTGACTTGGAAGAGGCTGAACTCGACCGCATTTGTTTAATGAGACTAAGCAAAGAGGGTGAAATGAGAGGCACTTTGCTTTCATACACACTAATGCCAACAGATTTAGGGAAGAGAGACTCAGTAGTTTCCTGGTATGAAAGGCAGCTAAAAAAGCCTCTACAAATTAAAAGCCTGAAGATAAATTAGTACCAGATTTATAAGAGAAATTCAAGAAGAACAGAAAAAAGAACGATAACAGACAATTTCATTCACAAGTGGATTTTAAGCTTCAGTAAAACTCAATCTCCTAGAAGCTGTATTTCAGTAAATCTACAGAAAGAATGACTGTAATAAAAGAGTCAAAGGTATTGCTGAGGTGTCATTTTTCCTCCTATGAGAAAAACTTGAGAGACGATATCTTGCATTAGGTTTTGGTTTGCGGTGCTGCTTTTAAACAAAATGATTCAGGGCGCCAAAAAACGAGGCACCAAAAGCCCAGGCTGCCATCCTCTCAGATCCCACTCTAGCCTGGGGACTAAGTTTCCCTTTACAAATATTTAGCCTCAAATCATCCAAAGCCCTGGTGAGCTGCTGAACTCTACTTTAAAGGCAGTTTCATAATCTTCAGCAGGGAGGCTGGGGAAATTTTAGCCGATGGCAACAGTGGCGCCTAGTATGATCTCTGAGTCAGCACTGAACACTCGAATGCAAAAGTGCATGAAAAGAAATTTTACATGACTTCATGGCCTTACCAGTTTGAAGGCGCTGGCCATGCTTTAATTCCACAAATAGTAACACAACACTGTGAATTCCACATGTCACCAACACATCTCGGTCAGCAGAAACACCACGACTCATGCTCATAACTTCATGTAGCAGCTTAGCCAATCTGCCTGCCATGACGGATTTCTGGAGAGGAGCTGTTAAACAGCTACTGATTAAATAAATTAATAAAAGCCTGTGAGTCATGAAAATGTGAAGTGAAAGGTGTGAGATCACATCCAGATTGGAGAAGTAAATGTGGCACTATGAGGCCAGTCTGATCGCCCTGCGCCCGGCTGCGAGAGTGACAGAAAAGAACAATGAGACATAACACATCCAGAGAATATCGCACAGAGGGTCAGGGGAGGGTCACATGACTGCGTTCCTGACTCACTGCCTGTCTGACTGTTGCTCTCGCTGTATCTGGGTGGGCACGCTCACGTGTCTGGATGCAAGCGGCAGCAACCGTGAAAGATGTGGTTGGATAGATAACATTCTAGGAGAGCATGTGAACGTATCATCCTGGCCAGCATTTGAAAATCTTAACAAAACATAAAGCAAAGTAGAACATGGCTGCCGTGGCTTAGTGAGTAAACGCATCAGAGTTTAACAAAGCAGAGGATGAACGCCAGCTCGAGGGCCGGGCTCCGAGCCAGAGCGAGGCCGCCTGAATGTTTGAGGAGTTGGCTTGGGATCTGATGATCACAGGTCTGAATCTCAAACTGGGCAGAAATGTCTCCAAAGAAATATACTGCACTTAAGTAAATGAAGAAAGTGCGTTTGACGCTTCATTGCTACCAGCAGGATGACCGTGAATTTAAGCTGAAAGTTACTAAAAGAATTAAATGTCTGACTCTAAATCTTCACACTGACATCTCTTTAATCCTGCAGCAGTATAAGCCCATTACAGTATCTTCTTACAATAAAACAAGTCTTTCCTCCTGCGTTAGGGTAAATGGGCTGCGTGTATATTTTCTCAGACGTAAAGTAAAAGAGTTTAGAATTATTGCCACTCATTCTTTATTGCTATGGGCGCTTTGTGATACGTTGGCTAGAGCATGCACAAACACTAGTGCACAAAGTCTCTATGAGCAGTGCACGACTGCTTTGCTGAATTGTCGAGGCATGGCTAATGCCAGCTCTGTCTTCCCTTGTGGAGTTTTTTATTTAATAATGATGATGCTGATGATGACCAGGTTATTTCTCTTTGACTTCATTCTGAGAGGGTGACAGTACCAGAAAATACTGCTCTTCATCTAATGTAATACCCAACAGAGTATGACATGATCTTTTACCACAGGGCTTGAGAGGTTGGATTCTACTGCAACTTTTGGATCTGGAGGTATTTAATAGACCAGTTGGATTGTAGAGGCGGTGATGCCACGGAGCATATGGAATGTTTTCGAGCAAGCATCTTTTTTTTCTCTTCAAGACACCAAAGCCTTTAGAACCTTACCTCAGCTGAGTCTGGATTCTGTTAGCAGCTTAGACGGTCCCTCTGTGCACTGAAAAATTCCTTCTTTTTGTTCTTCTGTTAACAATTTAATGGTGCGGTGAAGAGTACTAGACCCTCTGCTGGCGTCCTCTAGCTTTAACTGTCGCACACAAAAGGAAACCTGAAGGTGTTGACCCAATCCCTAAATCACCAGCGCCTTCTGGACAACGCAGAGGTGAACTTGGTCTTACGCTAGGGATCACTGTCTTGTTCCATATGGCATAAAACCTTTCAGGATTTTATTTAGAGTTACGGCATTAATGTCCTCTGGGTTAGCATTGGTTTCCTCTTCACTACTCTCCCATGAATGCAACTTTAGTTCAGTGTCTTTGAGGAGTTGACAAATGAACACAGATCTTCAATGAGAGCGAGAGGTTCATTGTATGTACTCTTTAGATCTTTTGCAATTAAATGAATGAGATTTTTTGAGAGTTTTGAGGGAATTCTGGAAGGTCGGCCACCTGTGTTGCAAGTTTTATCCATTTGGACATAATGCTATCAACATAGTTGGTGTCAGGCCTGGATGTATCCTGTCCAGCTGCAGCCACTTATTAATGCAATGGATTTAGTTTCTATTGGGCAAAAACTCTGGTGATTCATGCATTGGATAACAATTTTGTCTTCATAAAATAATGATTTTAAACTTCTATTTTGTGTTTATTTAGGTTTATTTGTGTTAAATTTCATTTCAGGGATAATGCAGAGTTTAGAATGAGAAAAGCAGGAGAAGTTTGGAGTTACACAAATATTGTTTTTTACAGTGCATGATGTACATATAAATTGCTCCTGTCAAGTCTGTATTGTTCAAATGACAGAATAATGCAGAGCCACCTGCTGGTTTCTTTTCTCTCCCTCCACCTGGTTCCACATCAGTCTCTCTCTGCCTGTCTGCTCTGTATTATGCAACACTTTTGAATTATTACAAGTGCAGCCCAGCAAACAAAAAACTGCAAACACACATTTTTTTGTTGTCATAGAAATGTGATTCCTAATCAGGTTAACAGTAATACAAAGCCTTTAGCTTAATTGTGTCTGGCCCGTAACTGCACTTCAGTGCCATCTGGTGCAGTAGAAGAATTATTGTTCTCAATATAATGCATTTAGAATAATGCAACTAAATTATTTATCAGATCGGGTGTTTAATATCAAAAGAAAAATGAGCAAATATGGGTTTTTTTTCCATTTGCGAGGGTTTTAATGGTGAGATGCAGCACTGCATCTGCTTTTCAATATACTTACAATGCAAGACGGATCTTCACAAAATATGAAGATAAATTGTCTCTAAAGATAAGAGTTGTTTGCTTATCAATAAAAGCCCCCTTTATTGGTCCTGGAAAATGTTTCTACAATGAATAATTGATGACTGCTGGTTGCACAACACATCAAGTGTAAGCTGTCACATGTGACTGTGTGCTTCAGTATCAACTTAACACACCGCTTCTGCTTCCCATTGATAGAACACACTCCTGTGCCTGTCATAGAATTTAAAGGGATCAACAACAAGCATGAAATATTGAGGGCACACATCTTGGTACAAGTCAAAATTATAATTCTGTCTCCAAGAGCATAAAGAGAGCAAATGAGGAGAGGCTAGAAATAAAGCACAGCTCAGACTTTATTACATTATATATGCATATGCTTGCATATAATTGTAGAAATTGCATAATCTTCCATCTGCGTAACGCTTTCAGTGTAGTGATACCACCCATCAATGTCACTTCCATTCCTGTGACAGAATTATTAGAATGTTTTTGGACTAAAAATACACCTTTTAATAATTCCAGTTATTATTTCTGGAAACATTTGGTTGAATCAATGAGATGTTTTTGTAAATTGCATGTAAAGTGCATGTATTGATATGAATGACATGAAACTGAAGGCTAAGCACACTGTAATTACAGCATGACAAAAACATGTCATCAGAAACGTAAATACTGTGATTGTCGTGTAAAACGTTTTCAGCAATCAGTGGTGTAATACATGTTTTCTGGATGTGAGCATTTTCTAACTTTTTAGTTTGCATCAGGAGAGAAAATTAGAGACAGAAAGGCGGACAGCTTATAAAACCCTAAAAGAGATCCAGTATAGACACATCTTTTACATAGGGAGCATTTGATTGATATTAGAACAGGCCAGTTAAAATATATGTAGCAGTATATATCTCATACAAGTACCAGTATATTGGAAATTGCCAATAAACATTTATTGGAAACCTGCTGAGGCACTTATTTTACTAAAAATAAATAAATAAATAGAGATTTGTTAGTAGAGGGTTTACTATGTGTGCAGGAATCATCTGTCACACCCTTTGTGCTGAAACAACAAAAATTGTGGCCAGTATTGGTTGCTGAAAGTTTCAGGATGGTCAAACATACAGAAAGCTGCACTCTGACCTCTCCAGCATCTGTTCTCTGAAACAAGCCCGCAGGACATTGACAAAAAACCTAGCTACATTACCTCTACCGTTAGAACACACCTGAACATGTGTTGTTATATTCATGAACCTGACCACGTTGGCCGCAGATGAAGAATTTCCAAATGGGAATATATAAGACTTTCATTCTGTGCACATAGATATTGCCCTGATTCTAAAATGATCGCTTTAGATTTCTGTCCTCGTTTCACTGACTGTTGTACAATATCAGAATGTCTTCTTTTTTGTTGTTGTCATGCATTTTCTTTTCCTTCAGTCTGTCTGGTCAAAAAAATAAAATAATGAAAAAAACTCATACATTAGATAACAGGGGTTGTTAGATAAGAGTTTCTGATGCCTATCAGAACACATCTATGTTTCCCTGGAGGGCAATTTGAAATACTTGGCAGGGATGGATCACGACTGGGCTGAGTGTAACTCAACAAAACAACATTCCAGAAACAGAATCCTCAAAAAATGGATGGGAACATTTGACTTATGCACAGTCAAAACAATCTGAAATGTGTTTTCACTTTTTGCAGGAGCAGCATCAGAAGTATTACATCTTTCTTTGTCATCACTTACTTGAATGGTTAATTACATTTACTCCTATCCAGCTTCCAAACCTGACATGTTCATCTCTTTTGATTAAATACTTGTGAACTGAAGCACACAGGACAGCACAAATTTCAAGTAATGAATTTAAATAAATAAATCCAGTGTCCCAAAATTCTCCTGTGTGCCACCATTATCAAACCTGCAGTGGTTGACATCAGTTCAAGTCAACTTCCTTTACATAACTTATGATCACAGTGTACAATTTGGCTAGAAGAGCAAAAAATCTGTCACAATCTGAACAATCTGTGTGACACCCTCCATCCTCCGACCCCCCGCTTCACTACAGCTCCGGCTAAAGAGCTGCGTCAGTTTCACAATAACTTCAGCTGCCAAGCTGGAAAGCATGAATGTCTTACCAATGACTTCATCACACAGCCAAACCGTATTATTTCTCCTTTTTTGAAAAATCCCCAGATTTAAAAAAGGGTGGGGGAGGAGAGCATTTGATCCCAGATTCAGTTCATCCACTGCTTAATATGGTCAGAATGTTCTAAAGATGCTCAGAGGCACAGGGCGGCTGTCAAACCAGCTCCAGTGATGGAAAGTACATTTACTGAAAGCTTATTCTAACACTACTTTAAATTTCTACTCTAACACTGATTTAAATTTTTTTTAAAAACAAGAGATTGAAAGGAACTTTTTAAATCTGATGTTTTAGGAAGAATCTGTTCACATTACTTGCATGCTTCTACTCAAACATCTATTTTAAAGCCAGAAACTTGATTTGTGTTTGACTGTTTTTGCAGCATGGCACAGTTACCTCCAAATACTTCTTCCACCACTGCTAATATGAGCCTGTAATGGGAAGAAGGAAAATAATTCCGCCACAAAGTGAAGATTTTAGACACAGCCTAATTGAACAAGCTGCACTAGCTGGGATAAAATGAATAAACGTCAAAATAAAACTGACAAAACGTGGGAAGTAAACTTAGGCAGAAAAAAAAAGTCTGGTTGTTAGTCACAGCTTAATTGCTGTGAAAAAAAGCTACGCAAACTGGGAAATGAATAAACATCAAGTCAAAATGGCAAAAGCACACGAGAGGCATTAATCTGCATGAGAAGTGAACCTCTAGTGTGAGCATAATGACTCAAGTTCAACTTGAACTCCTATTAACTGTACAGCTGGGGGCGCTACATGCCAGGAGCCGTTGAATTCTCCATACAAAACGTGTTGATATGTAACTACTGTATGTGTGGTAGCAGGAAAAAAGAAACATCACTACTGAAAGCGTTGGATTCCATCTGTGGCCAGGAAATCTCTTTTTTCTCCAGTTGCTTGAAACACATAATAGGGTGCAGCACACGCAAACGCATACACATCATCACGTGTGTTACACAGACATGATAGTCTTGAACACAGACAACCTCGAAAGGTCAGAGAAAGAACGATTTTAGAAACAAGGATGGAAAAACAGAATTAGTTTTTTAATAAGAGAGAGGAAAAACGGCAATGTCGCAGAAAGCATTTTACAAAAATGAGAAAAACAGTTATCTATGCATTGAATTTGTCACCTTCATTATTGTCTTACATTGACAGACCTGAGAGTTTATAATTCAGCGCACACAGGTCCTCTCACTCTGACAGTCATTTCAACAGCGACGTCTGGCTGAGACCTGAGGAAACGATGATCACAGTGGTTTCTGTAAGCCTGGATAGCAAAGTAGGCATACTTTGGAAACTGAACCAACTATATTTTATTGGTTATCAACTGGTAGGACATTACATCATCATCTGACATCAGCGCTCTAACTTTGAAGCACAAGGATGTGACATACACACAACCTGAATCCCTTCATTTGGATTCGGCTATTTGTTTCATTTTGTCCTATTTTGTGAATCCAATTTTATCTCATCAGATTTTCCCCTTAGTTTGAAATGTGTTATATGAAGATGCCTTTTCTTCCTTTGATGAAATTCAATCCTCTTACTGTACAATTCATACATTAAACTGGCCAGAATTCTTTTTGACTTGTTAGATATGAGTTGTTTCGTTGCAGTCACTACTGAAGACAGAAAATAAGAAAACCCCCAACCCCTCCAAAAAAAAAAAAAAAAAAAAAAAAAACTCTCTCTTGACTCCTGGCATTCTTTTCAGAAATGATCTGTGAAATCTGCACAAAAACAAGAAAAGTTTGCAAATAGAAGCAGTCTGGATTTGTTTTTGTGAGCAAACGCTGATGGAGTTGACACACTTCTCCCACGGAGTTGAATCCCTGACTTATCACTTTCATATTTAAGAAAATGCTGGCAACCTACTAATCTGAAGGGACCCTTTGTTGAAAGAAATTCTCACTCAGGGCTACTTAAGCCTTTATTTGTTACAATTGTATTGAAGCAAACATATTAAAAGGCAGATTCCTGTGAGCATCTTCGCTGCTGCTGGGGGAACAGATACAATCAGACGGGTCAACAAAAACCTCCATAGCAACCACACATGTAAACACAACTGTAGGTAAACACACGTGTCCATTAAATGCGTACACCTGACAGAAGAGAGTTTGTGATTACAAGACGCACAAAGAACACAACAAAGTAACCATGACGATAAAATGTCACAGACGGGGAAATATAAGTGAATTAAAAGAGAAAATGACATGAGTTCCTTCCGCAATTTCTCTCCTTTATTTGTCAGCCTGTCTTTCCATCTACCAGCAAAGAAAAAGGTAGAGGGAGAAGGAGAAAAGAGGACGACACATCAGTGAGATTTAATGCTGTCTCAACCTGCTCAGCACTCCTATCACACGTACATCATCAATAATGTTTACGAGCAGGTGACGGGGCCAAAACACAAGGGTAAAGTGTTGCTCCTGCTGGAACCACAAACTTCCAACCTGGGTTTCTTGGAACTTCCTTTCTGTTTTTTATTTTCTGTGTTGAATTGAATTTCCGGCTAAAGAAAGTGAATTCAAACACTAGTCGCTGGCTTAGAGATCTGTCTCTGACAGAAAGAATAAAGCCCCCCGAGTCCTAAAACTGCATCACAGATAAAGATTCATCAACAGGCAGCGCTGGAATAAATTTTCATTTTTATTGTTTGCTGAGCTGAGTGACTTTCACAACAATCACTGAGCATTCACAGACTGTTGGTGCTTTCCATGTGGGTAAGTGGGACAGGCAAGGGCATTTCTGGGGCACTAAAATCTGCTGTCCCAGTAGGTGGCACAGAAAATCAAAGTAAAGCCAAGAGTGTTGTTCCTTTTCCTGACCATAAACCACAGCCACATTTTCAAGATCGCCCATAAAAGCTTTATGCCCTGTCAGAGAACTCAAAAACATCCAATGTTACAATAAGAATTACTGGAGTTTGAGAAGTGTTCATAATTAAAACAAAAATGGGCATTTCAAAGGAGGAAAGGTAAGGAAACGAAGGAAGAGGGGAAAGCACAAGAAGAACTGTTACCTTGTGGTAACTAAATGTTTGTTACCTAAGATATGATTTCAACGAAGACATTTAAACATAGTTTTGAACACAGCCTCCTTTTCATACATGTTTTAATGTATGTTGTGGCTTGAGGTCATGACAAAAGGAAATGACAACACAAAGAAAGACAATCTGTTCCCAAATGATTTGAAAGGTTCCTACACGTGTTTAGAACCTCAAGAAAAACAAATAAAAGAATAATGGCTAATGGAAAGCAGTAACGCTGTGGTAATTCCAGGAATGTGAATCTTAAAATGTTGATGCTGGGAATAAAAAAAAACAAACCTCAAAATATCTCATCATGAAGTATCACACATGATTAAAAGAGCTCTATTGCTCTGATGTCTAGACTGAGCCCAGCAATGGAGTCAGCATGTTGAGATGAGAGCAATACCGATCCCCTCATTTGAAAGGGAAATATCATATTTGCCAAAATGTCAAACTATCCATTTAATTTTGTAAATTAAATGGATAGTTTGATTTAGGTGGGGCATTATTTTCAAATCTCTAGATCACATGTGTCAAAGTCAAGGCCCGGGGGCCAAATGTGACCCGCCACATCATTTTATGTTGCCTGTGAGAGCATCAAAGGTCAAAGTGTCTAAAAATAAAAATGTCAATAGCGCTTTGACCAGAAACTCCATTTCCCACAATGCAGTAATTAAACCCATTTTAACTCGATTTGAGAAAAGTTAATGTCCTAACTTACAGTATGTTTGATGTTATTTTTCTTTATTCACTAGGATAATTTGATCCTTGATTGATGGAGTTCTGTGGGTTTCATAACCTGACAAATTAAAAGGATTTATGTTAGAACAGAATAACAAGCAAACATATTTTTTCTGTGTAACTTTAATGTTTGTTACTTGAATAAGTAATAAATTCAGAGTTACTGTAATTAACTTTAAGGATTAGTTGTATTTATTTTACATTACATTGAGTTACATGTAGTTACATTCATTAATTACATCTGGCTTTTTGAGGACAGCCAATAAGCAGATGTGGCCCTCAGTGAAAATGAGTTTTACACCCCTGTTCTAGATCACTGGTTATAAAAATTGGGATTTAAGATTAATATTAAGAAGCTTTTATTGTTATCATACATGGTAAAATAAAATTGCAGGGTTAAAATGGAGAATTAGGACTTGTGCATTGCTCATTTGATCGTCTCAGTAATGTTCATACGGAGAGGTTATTTTATTTTGTGTTTTTTTGGTTATGATGTAGAATTACATAGAAGAGGCATCCCTGTGGCATCCCTGTCGGACGCATTGTCTTAACAACCTCAACATAATATTCAGTGATGATGACAGATGGGTACTGGCAGATAAACTAAACATTAATGAAATATCAATGAAACGTATTAAATGAAAATCCATGATGCCACGAAAAAAACAAACACAGCAGGGGATTCAATTAGGATCCTCTGAACACCGGAGAGGAAAGTGTCTGAATATTTAGAAGTTTGTTTGTGCACATTCGTGCAATCCAAAAAGCAAACGGGGAGATGGACACAGATTCATACTAGAAGTGTTAAAGGTGAACACTCACTGATTTCTTCATTGGCTCTTTGAGGGGACGCCCTGAGCAGGTCCTTGCATCGGCTTACAGAGTTACTTGTCAAGAAAGTGGGCTGAGATAAAAAGTTAAATAGTAAAATAATTTTTAAAACAAGACAATTAATGTCACATATCTAGACCTAAAAATGTTTATATCTCGACAAGGACAAAACAATTTGCACCGAAGAGACTAAGGTTTTGATCTTTCCTAATTCTGAGATGGAGAAAATGTTGATCACGTTCAACCGTATCTCTTTATTCCACGGCCACGAAGAAGCAAATATTGTCCTGCGTAACACCCCGAAAGAAAAACACACCAGCTCAAACAAGATGGTTTACTATACAAACTCGTGAGTGGTCACGTTACTGAAGCTATTTCTTCTTGCTCAGTCGTCCGATTGTTGTCTGTTTCAGTCTGAGGGATGAATCACATCGAAACATCTTCTGAACACACACCTGGGTCAGTGAATTCACCATTAATTCACCGACTCCCATGCTCTTAATGACTCATCGGACTTCTCTCATTCTAATGGGAAGTGAATTGTCAGCCAGAGACATTGGTGACTTGTCTCCTGCAGCTGAGAAAATACTGAGCAGATGTTGCTTCACACATTGTGGAAGAGTTAAAGTTCTTTAGTAACTTTTAAAACTCTCCAAACTGACTCAGATGAAACTGATGAATAGATGAGAATTGTCCAGCTTTTCTTAGATGCTGGTATTTCAAAAGCTTTACTTTTCAATTTAATTGCCTCCACCTAATGGGGTTAAGCGATCAGTTAATTTTGTTTATCTGTTTGTCAATTTGCAGAATCATTTTCACGAGGCCTGTTGGGGGAGGGCTTCACGTGCAGAAAAGAAGAACCCATCAAATTTTAGATTGCTTCCAGATACAGAGTGTTTTCAAGGACATGTTCTCACTTTTATTTGCCTTACAAGATAAGTTGGTGTTTTTTGACTGTTGTAGGTACTGACTGCATTTTTTCCCCATTCCCCCCCCCCACTCTTGAACACTGCCATACGTCTGAAGAAAGTCGTTTTGATGATATAAATGTTTGGAGTGCAGACCTGCCATCAACAACGCATCCCTTCTCACCTTGTCTGACTGATTCCACAGGAGGTTATTTTAGATGTTACCTTCATTTACAAAGGTAACTGGCCCGAGGTGGTAAGATGAAACTGTGATTGAGAGATAAGTCAATGCAACCCTGACAACACTGGAAAAGTACTGAACAATCATATCATTGTAAGGTATTTCATTCTTAAGGTTTATCTGTTCATCCATTTAAGCAGTCATAACAGTGTTGATCATGTGTCAGAGGTGGGTAAATGTGACTTTTCATTGAATTGCATAATTATTCTGTACTTGTGTGCCAAACATATGTTTCACGTGATTGCATTTAGATTTTGATGTTAGATAAACTTCTAGTTATAAATTATGACATCCTGACAAGTCAGGAGATAAAGTACATTTTGAATCAAGCCTGTATGATTTAAATCCAAGCCTGAACATCAGATTATAAACACAAATCCATTTATTTAAGAAAATGAACACACTTCACTTTATCAAAAACTTTTTACTTCACATTAGAATCCAGCCCGGCGCAGCAAGAGACGCCCGTTTGAAGCCGGATCTCAACTTCATCTGAACTGACACTGGATTGTGTGAAGGCATGTTAAGCAGAGCTGGGTGTGAAAACATGTGAACTCAGTGTTATGGTTACACTATTGTGCTACTTGAAACTTTATCTGAAAGCTGGCAGGTCTGTGACAGTTTGGCCCTGGCAGAGATATGCACTAGAGTGCCTTTCTAGTTTCTCCTGTTCCACTGCTCCTCTTCCTTCAAGTACAAATTAGCTAATCTGGTACTTTTCTTTGACAACTGGTATCAAGGCATGGGTTACAAAATCAAAGGAACCCATTCAATGAATGTTTGTGGTAGCTGGATGAAGTTGGGGGGGGTTATTAAAATTAATTCTACATTTAAGGACAAAAAATATCAGCTCAATCACATAAAAGGCCAAGTCTGGACACTGTAGAAGAGGTCTCTCTCAAATTACCTTTTGGCAAAGGAAAAAAGCCCTTTCAAGAAAGCGAATAGCATCTCAGAAGCTTTAAAAAGGTCAATTCTGTAACAGATATGTACATAAAAGGGTAATCAAAATTGATTTCCAAAGAGTCAGAGCTATAAACCCGTTTTATTGGACTCATATGTGTGGGGGCAGAGAATTTTGTTATCTTAACAACTTTTGCCTGATAGTTGTCAAAGAAAAAAATCACCCGGAGAGACAACCAGTTGTTTAAAGAGTCACAGGAGGATGCCATTAATGTAATCCCTCCTCATTGATTCAATGTCAAAGATATGGGAGATCACCACCTCCCAATTCTTTATTAAGTTATTCCCAGCATAAAGAGACTTTTTTTCTATTTGTTTAAGGTGGTAAGGCGTCTTCTGCAAAGAAAGTAAATTATTTGTTTCATTCATACTGTCAACATCGACTACTTTAGCAGAAATGAAGTAAAACTAACTCTTCTCCGGCCAATTATTCACATGCTGATGCTGCTAACCCTTTTGCTGTTAGCTACACTCATACATTATTGTACCTCCAACAGTAAAATGTTGAAATAACACTCGACAACAGGCTGAAGCAACTCTTCACATACTGATGTGGTGATAGATCTTGCAAAACATTTAAGAGGCAAGAAACAACAGAGCACAAATGTCTGAACGAGAACAGAAAATGCAGACGATGAAGATGAATACCCCCCTCACATGCACGCATACACACACACACACACACGCACACACACACACACACAAACACTACAATGACATTCTCTGTTTCATTTATTGACTCACCTTCTCAATCACAAGAGGGTGAGGTCACCCAAAAGTACGAACACTGGCTTTATCTCAAGAACATCTTGAAAGCAAATCCTTGCATGATGGGACATGGCATCAGAAGAAGTGATAAACTTTCAAGTTGATGTAGAAGGGGAAGATTGTGAGGTTTGAAGATAGCAAAGATTGATGGGACAGCAAGAGAGGGGTTAAGTCTTAAAGCTGTCCGAATCCTGTCATCAACTTTTTAGCTAACTTTAGTTAGATGACATTGCTTTGGTAATACATTCTACATCTTGCAAATAGTCAATAAACTCCCAAGTGAGGGATTCAAAACCAAGACGTACTACAGAAAGTTTTGTTACTGTATACAAAGGCCCATAAAAAAAAAAGTCTTCTAAATTCAGCGTGAAAGAACTTCTGCTACATGCAGTCTTGAATTTCACCACGTCCAACACCTTTGGAAGGAATTTTGTGAGCTTGGCCTTATTGGCCAACACAAGGGCACGACCTCACTAATTCTCTTGTTGTCCAATGACAACAAATCCCCAAAGCCTGTTTTGAAAACTAGTTGACAACCTTCTCAGTTGGGTATTACAGTGAATTATAGTGTATACATATGGATGTACATTAAGGACTTGAGATGTCAGAAGGAATGGTGCAAATCACTGCAACATCAAGCAAATCACAGTCACTCCCAGCCTCACAACGGATGGTTTATATGTGAAATGTGAAATCTGTAAACTTTATTTTTTATATCTGCTGTCAGTTTCAGATGTAACTATAAAATTTAATGATCTAATTTAGGTAAAAGACTGTATTCAGCCTATACTGTTAGTCACACTTCACAAGTCTCTGTTATGTCTTTTCTCATTCACTAAGTTCATCATCTCATCAGCCTCTTCTTTTTCATTTTGTGGCCCACCAGATCCAGCCAGCTAAGGGTTAAGGGTGAGGTACACCCCAAAGGAGACGCCAGCTCATTGCAGGGCCACACAAAAGACAAAGAACCACTCACACTCACACTTAAGGACAATTTTATAGTGACCAGTTCACCTGAGCTGCATGTTTTTGGAGGTAGGAGGGAGAGAACCCACAGAAAGGAATCAAACCAAAAACCTTCATGCTGTGAGGCAACAGTGCTGTCCACTGCGTCACAGTGCCACCAAAATTTAGTTTTATGACATACAAAAATTTTACTTCTTCATATCAATGCAATAGACAGTTTGATTGTGCCAAGTGCTGCAAGCCTTTTTAAAAAAAAAAGAATTTAGAGTGAACAAAAACTGATTGTTTCTGTAAGCCAAATGTTGCTGAAAGGTGGTTTGATGCAATGTCACACAGTATCAAAAGTGTCTTGTATTATAGCCTCTCTGAACAGGAAATGTCAAACGGATTTCACTTTTGGTGGGAACTGCTACTTTAAGACTGAAATTGGGCCCTCTGGCAAGCAGCAGTCAGCTCTGAAGCTTTCACACAGTGAAAATGTCACCTGTCACACACACTTATCGTCTGCCAGTGCAGTGTACATCAGCTCTGTGTGACCCTGTGGGCCTATGCTTTAGCTGCCGTCATGCCCTGTAACTAGCATTAGCTGAGGAGTTGGGAGACCTGGCCCAGTCTGAGCCCCTGCAATGTTACCCAGCCTGTTTGTGTACCCGTGGATAGAGAATATGATGAACTGCCCCCAAGGAGGGAGCTATTTAAGATCCAAATACACATGTAGCACATGGTTCCATGTAGCCAACAGCAGTGTCTCAAAGTGAAAGCCTTGCATGGTACGTAAAAATAAAGCGTTAGATATAAAGAGCTGTGTGCAACTAATGTTAAAGAGACTGGACTGAGCATTGCCGTTTGAATGTGAAACTTCAAAATTACTCATCTCCAAACTCACACTTAGAAATGAGCAGCAGGGCAAAAGCAAAATGCAGAAAATAGACACAGTTCATCCCTTCTTTTTGATGGTTTTTGGTGACATAATGCATATGATATGTGGGCAGACATGAAGTTTCTCAATAACTGATTCGAGAGCTGTCAACGTACGACAAAGAAGGAATGAAGAGGAGGAAGATAATCAAAGGAGAGGGTGTTACCGACGAGAAAAGACGAGGAGGAAACATAACGAAGTGAGCAAAAGAACATTGAAGGGCGACAAGATGAAAGAAGACAAAAGAAGACATACAAATAAACTAAAAAAGTTAGATATAAAAAGTCAAATTTCACATTCCTTTTTTAGGATGAAATTCCGTGATACCTCAGCCTTCTTCTTGGAACAAACGAACCTGACCTTAAACCTTAAAACGTGAATGAGTTCTGCTTAAAAGCTATTTATTTGTTGTTTTTTTAAAATGACTGGAAGCTGTACAGACAAGAACATCTGGTTTCCAGCACAAACCTGTCCTCATATAAGTCATAACCTATCTTTACTGCAGCGAGGGACGCAGCTCAAGACCTGTTGATTTCCCAGCATGCTCTGCTTGCATTCCTGACCTCCTTCTGTCATTCTCTTACTTCACTCAACCCCTATCGCCTATGTCTAACCCCCATAGACTTCCCAACTGCTGTCATTAAGTACAAATATAAGCAACAACCAGCAAGTGTGATTCATTGACTGACAGGAAACATTTCAACAGATGGAGAGAGAAAATTCCAGTGTGTCAATCAGACTCTTAAAAGTCAACGACAGTATATGCAAAGGGAGAATTTTGGTCTCTCCGCCTTCGAGGTTGAGACAAGACTTAAACCGCAAAAGCTTGTGTCCTGCAGGGTTGGGAATCTGGTGAAAATAAATGGAAAATAAATAAAAAAATAATGATAAGAACTCTTTTTCAACCTTTTTGCCCTACAAGATTGAGGCATCAGGAGAGCAACAGAGATTATTTACTGTTCTCAATCAGGGTCAGGCCCACAACATCAATGACAACGCAATCTATCTGTAAGTGACTGCACAAGTCCATTTTTGTACGGTACAAAAACTTTAATTTGGCTAAAATTGTAATTATTGTGAGACATTGTTTTGGTAAATGAAGAAAGTAACTGTAATGTTAATCAAGAAATGATTAAGACATAAAGGAACATTTCCAACTGCATGTTTTTTTTTTTGTGTTGTGACTTGCCTACCTAAAAACATTCCCATGCGTTTTTTAAAAATCTCTACATTTTTTGCCCGTTAATGGTAGATCCTTGACGTGCGACTCCCACCCATTGCCACAAGGCAGGAAGGAGGAAAAAAGACCTAATCCATGTGGTGCTCAACACAGTGAAGTAGCATTCAGAGGACACACGACAGGCAGATCCTAATCCCCTTCATACTGAACTGACCAACCAGTGATGTCAGATGAGTGGGAAAGGAAAACAAACCAAAAACAAGACCAAAAGACTGTGGGACACAACTTTCACATTGCATTCAGATTCGTTTTCTGCATTACTTACTGTGCACAAATCCTTGACTGGTGGCTTTAGGTGGGCTGATCTTTGTCTTAGGAGACTCCATATTTTGGCCCTTCTCACCTGGACTCTGGCTCGAGGCCTGAGTCCCAGTCTGGGTCTCCCTCTGTTCTTTGTCCTGTGGAACAGCAGGCGTTAAAGACTTCTGTCTGCTCAGGATACCATCAGTACCTGCCCTCATCAGTTTTTCTCCAACACTCAGCACCCTGGCTCGACCGGCCGTGCCAGGGCATTCCTTTCTGGGAGAGGGCAGCTTGGATCCGGCCCCAAACGAGGAGGGCCTGGCCAGCCTGGAAGCCTTGGACATCCTGCAGGTCAGTAGAACAGTCTATCCCAGCCAGCGTGACTGAAACTATGTCCCGTGGGTAGTCCGGGGTTCCTCGTCTCTCAATGACTACGACTCTGTGACTCGCCGGCTCCAGCGTGTTGCAACTGGCTCAGGTAGGCTGAGAGGCCCAGAGGGTAGGCACTTTTGGGAAGCCCAGTGGGAGGTGAGCTGAGGATGAAGGGTAGGAGGTTAACAGCTCCTCAGAAGGTGTTCTCTTCTGCTGGCTTGGCCTCCAGGGATCATCCTCCAAAGCAAACAGTGCTTGCGCATGTGTGTGGGGGTGGGGTGTGTGTGTGTGTGTGTTTGTGTGCTAGTAAATAGGTGTGTGTGTGAATGAATCCGTGGAGTGACAGGACGTGCCTTGCCAAACGCAAACAAAAACTTAGGTCTCCAGTGTCAGCGCATTCCAGCTTTTTAATCCATTCTCCACCTCTGTTTCCCCTTCGTCTTCTCGCTCTTTTTCTCTCGCTCGCTCGCTTTTTCTTTTACACTCATAATATGGTTGTCAACTTCTCCTACCTCATACCCAATAATTCTTTCCCAGGTTAACGTCCTCTCGTGCCTCCACTCTCCTCTTTCACTTCGGTTAACTTGCTCCTCTTGCTGATGCTCAGCGGGAAACCATTCCAGTGCTCCGGCAGGCAGAGATCAGAGAGAGAAAAATGTAGAAACAGCACCAGAAAAAGGGGCACCAGAGAGAGAGAGAGAGAGAGGGAGAAAGTGCTGGTGGAGACTTCACGGAGGAGCCCTTCTTTTCAGGTGCAGCTTCCCAAGCTGTTCCATATGTGTGTAGAGCGCTTCGCTTCATCAGCTGACCGCTCAGAGCAACATTCTGGTGCAATCACCGGCTGCAAGTCGTCCTATTTTCCCCCCCTTTCCTCTTCCTTCATTTTTTTTTATATCCGTCTCACAGCCTGTACTCCTCACATGTGATGGGATGTTCTGGCTTCCAGAGGCAGGAATGCACATATTCATGCACAACACACCAAGCCCTTCACTCAGTGGTGGAATTTACAGAGAATTAAAGAACGCAAAGGAGGGGAGCATTACAGCATGTGTGTGGATACAAGAGACAGACAGCGGAGCTGTTCTGATCTCCAGCACTGAAAGCATCATTTGTAACAAGGGGAAAAAAACACAGCAGACATTGGCTGGGAGAGACACAGCGAGGAAAAGTAGATCAGAGCGCTTAGACACTTCTCTTCCTCTTAACCTCTGTCCCAAAAAATAATCCACTACTCATCACCAAAAAAAATATCAACTCTCACAAAGTAGAAGTATTTCTTCTCTTTTGATGGAGTGCTTGGAACAATTATCTGACCCGGGAAAATTCCTTTCATAGAACAAAGCGATCATCGCGACACCAGCATTGTATAAATCATTTAGTTGGGTTTTAAAAAAATGTAAGAGCATTGAGCCATTACATGAAAAGCTTTTATGACCATTTTATAAAAGTGAGAACCAGTCCATGCCTGAGGTAAACATGTAATTTCATTGCACGCTATTTATTTCTTAGCTCTGCAGACAGGTCTGAAGTTTGTGTAATATTCCACATGTGAAAAGAACATGTGATCTAAAGCCCAAACACTGTTGCATGTTTACTGTCTCAACACCAGCAAATGGATTACAGCGAGTGTAAGGATCAAGCGGCTGTCCAGGCAACACATTATAAAAGGGCAAAAATCCACACGGACTGGGCCACTGGCTTGGATTTACATGGGGACGATTTCCCTCTAAACATTGGAGCTGTGGCAGTACAGTTAAAAAGACCCAGGTTAAAAAAAAAAGAGTCTGATTTTGTATTTTACATGCACTGTCATGTTTTATCTACAATGCACGGCGATACATCGATCGACATGTTCGATGTGTATATGGGGATTTAGGGGTTAAAAAAGCATTCAAATAGGTCCTGTGCTCCATGTATATAAGCCTCCCTCTCCCAGATGATTGCCTTTTAGACTACTAAGCCCTCTCAACACAATGGCAGCGCTCGCTGATCGTATACATATGAAATATTAATCATATTGCGACATATCTGCGTGGATTTAGATAAAAAGTAAAGCAGATTGACCTACATACTTTCTTAGTAAATAGTTCTCAAAATTGAAGGGATAAAACCCTCCTGGGGAAACTCTGCCTGTGTGATGGATTTTTGAAAGAGAGAAAAAGTAAAGTCGATGGAGCTACACACGAGATTAAATATTAGAATTGTACCAGATTATAGTTGTGGCACCGGTTTTTCCGAATTCCACTGTGTTTACAGCATGGTAGTACGAAGGATTATGTCGAACCTGAGAAAAGTTGACCATGAAAAAAACACAGAGAGTGAATGGTAACTCTCTCATTCAATGGTTACATGGTGCGTTTGTGTGTATGTGTGTGTGTGTGTGTGTGTGTGTGTGTGTGCGCGCACTGGGAGTAAATGAAAGCCCTCTGTGTGGAATGGATGCCTCCCAGGCACCAAGCCAGTCCGAACTGTACGCAGAAGTTGGGAACTCGGTTCAAAGACTTTAAATAACAGAGCGTTTAGAGATGGATATAATTTGAGTTTCCTAATTAAGCCTGTGATTCTGTGCAATGTGATAGATCATAAAGTACATCTAGGTATCAAATGACAACCCATAATGTGTGCACACTACCCAGACATGGCATCAATTTGCATTTGAGACCAGAAGTGGAATACAACCATGCAAAAGAATTTGAACTTTAAACAAACTTATGAGAGGTGGTTATCTGAGGAGTTGCATTTGCCTCTGACAAAATGGACCCGATTGACAAAGCTGCCACTCATTGGTCGTCTTTGCAGCTAGCCCTGGCAATAGAACAAATGCATTCAATACAAAAGAGCTCACTACTCTAGTACTTTTCAAGCAGGGAGAGGGCAGTTGGGGGTTGTGTGTTAGTTGTGGAAGAGTAGGAGGGGATGGGCAGAGAGTATGGAAATATAACGCAAAGATTCCCACAAGTTCTGGTTTAATTGCTTATGGTCCATACTGTATGGAGGAGGGGCTATCTGACATATTTAAGACCGACGGAGGGCTCAGCAGGAATTGTCTGAGTGCCTCTGTGGTATTTCTCTAATTAACTGACTTTTCTGTCTGACGATTATTATTTAACCGGGTGTATTACAAATGACTCCCTCTCCCCAAACGGAGCTCAGGTCAGCGTGGGTTGGGCTCATTATATGAGCTGTCCATGCAGAATCTGCCATTTGCTTGCCACCTCTCAAACTCAAGGGAAATGCACTGGACCATAAACTATAAAGTGTAAAGGTGCTATAATCATTTGTAGACTATCAATAGTCACATAGTATGCACATGAAAAGGGTTACTTGTAAAGATGAATCCAGAGAGGACTATTTTCTGACTATACAGTTTCTGTAAGCACTAAGGAGTCTTATAGCATGTGTTAACATGTTGTTTTAGGCCCCAGCCTCATAATTTCATTGTTTTTTATTCATTTTTATTGCTCTAATAGTCTCAATTTCATCAGCAACACGTGGTTCCTTTGATAAAACTTTCAGAAACAAACTGTCTGACCACATTAAACAGCCAATAAAGTTCAGAACATAGCGGAACATTCAGCATCTGAGGAGCCATGATAAAGAACTAATAGTAAAAACAAATGTTATAAACAAATGTGACTATTGGATGTATTCAACCAGCATACCAAGTCCCTTAGTACGTATGTCTGTGTAAGTTTTCAGTCATTCAGGTCGAGGTAAATCTCATCCAAGAGGCTCCTTCAGTTCAGAACCAACATGGTGAGAGGTGACGTCTTCAACCAACCTAAAGCAAGTCCTGTTGATTCCTTTTTCTTATTATTGATTTAGTCTATATGATACTTAACTTTCCAGTTAAATCAGGTTTCACATTTAACCTGCAGAAATAATGTTTGGGGAACTTGTTGGCACCATAAAATAGCACACAGGGAACACAGCACAACATGGATTTTAGAATTTACTTTTTACTCCACAATAATAAGTATATAATATGTAATAATATAAGTCCAATTGATTTCCTATGAGCTTGGTCAACTCTTTAGCAGCTGTATTCAACAGCTGGTTACTAACTTCCTTGGTAAATAGTTTGTTGCTGGGCCAGAGGTGTGAAGAAGAGATTTTACTGGAAACAGCTGCCAGCTGTTTGTCGACCTAACAATAAAATAATGGACCTGAAAACTTGGGTGGTAATTATTTGTAGATTTGAGTGTCTCTTTTTACTCATAACCAGTATTCATAATCATTTAAAGATACAGCAACTTTAATTCTGTGATTGGCTCTTCATAAACACAAAGGCCAAGTTTATACTGGGCTCTTCATAGAGCACGAGGTTGGGGGGGGGTTTGGTGAGACAGTGGGGGGTGCAACAGTGAGTGAGCTGCTTACCTCCCCGCCATGGATTAAGGTTGAGTGTGTTTTCCATGCCCCCAGGGGGTTGGTTGTTTCTTTTCCTGCATTCCACCTCAGCGCAGCCTCCCGACCATATCATGAGTCATTACCGACTGTAGCATTCACTCAACATCAGTTACTGAAGCCACACAACCTCAAAAGTATGCACATGAGATAAGATAAGATATAAAATAATCTTTTAATCTACAATTTATTTGAGATTTCTGCCTAATGTAAAATAGATGTAGTTGATTTCACCCAGAAAAGCATCACAGAGAGGTAAACTTTAACTGAGGCTACTGTAAAACTTGATCAACCCAGAATAATAACATTTTCTCCATCAAGCGAACAATCAATCATTCATCAGAGAGTTTTAGTAGTTTACAAACTCATGAAACTATGATTTGAATCTCTAACTGGAACACGTAGCGTGTTTTAAATTGGTCAACAACAACTGTTTTTACTGCTTCCCTCTCCTCTTTAGCTCTTGCCATTTACTGCTCCTGGGCCCCCCGGTTAAAGAAAAGTGATCCAAAGGCATAAACTAAAGCTATAAGACAATGACACTCACTGACAGTTTTGGGACCAATTAGTTTTAGGACTCTGCTCTTCCCTGAGGAAAGTCACCAAAATATATCGGATTGTAAGTCACAGCACAGGCATCAGAAACGGTGGTGGAGATGCTGCCGCTCATTCAGCTGGTCAGATGAGACGGTGACCCAGACCGGAGGAATGCTAAATCTGGCTTCATCATCAATAGCCACTTAAAAAAAACAAGATGGATCAAGGTGAGTCTGAACTCTGGTCCACTTGGCTCTAATTAGACAATAAAGGCTTGAAGTTTTTAAGCTGGTGCTCCATTTACAACTCTCTTGTGTGTCACACTGAACTTTAGAAAACCATAAAACACATTTTTTTTTACAGTCATTCACTTGGTTATGCTGTGGAAATCAGCCTTTAGAGACTGAGTGGATGCCTCGTCAACAGAAAAACATTATTCTGATAAACTTCTCGATTTCAAATCCACAAGATGCTAATGACAGCCCGTCTTTGCTGAGGCACCCAAAACCATCTAGGTTTCCTTTTCTAACCATGAAATTGTTTACAACATATCTGGATGATGACTGAAATAGAAATATATACATTGATAAAAATAGTATGATTAAAGTTTTTAATAGCAAACAGTACCATCTCACAATGCAGATGCTTCAGGAAGATTTATTTGTCATATATTTGCATTCAAACTCACGTCAAAACATATCTCCCTGCTTTTTTGAAATGTATTTTCTCATCTTCAGTCTTCAGACTGACAGAAGAAGATGGAAGAACACAACAGAAGAATTCTCAGTGTTTTTTTAGAGGGAAATTGTAAATTTTACATTAAACCCTATCTGTCTCTTTGGTGATTTGAGCATTCTCAAACAAATAAATACTGAGAGTTTGTAGAACAGCCCTTTCAAGTCCCTGCAGCAACCCAAAACAATCAGTTTAATTCCTAAAAATAAAATTTTGATGGATTATTTCTTTTTCGGGCACGTTTCTGCAAAAGATCGTTAATTTTATGAGACTAAATGAATCAAACTTAGGGCTGCCTGTAAGGTAGGAAATAAACTTTAACACATCTGTTAAAGAAAACAATTCACACTGATGTAAAACATCAAGAATAAGTCATTAGTAAGCTACAACATGCAGAAAAACATTGATTAGGGATGCAGGAAGCAACAGAAGTAGGTTTAAAAGGAGGAAAGCATCTAAATAAAAGCAAGCTGCTTTCAGGAATGAAGTCATGTCAGCTCATTTGGGTGAGTTCCCGTCCAAGGACATGAATAAAACCCCTTCTAAACGTGAAGCCGTAAGAGGATTATGGTACCAGATGCTTATATGAAACACGTATGCTTTGAACATTCTCAAGGTTTACATCAGACAACAAAAGAATAAATTACAATGATTAAACAAAATCAATATTGAATTTTTATGTGAGAAAGAATTCTGGAGGAAGTTTACACTGAGCGTCATCATAAATTTTTCCTCTTCATGTCCTGTCTCTGGGGCCCCCCTGTGGCCTGACGCACCACTCATGCTCTTTACCCTCCATGGGTATTAACATGTGAGCGTTCACATGTTACACACCCCCACACTGTCTGGGAATATTTAGCTCCAAAATTAATGTTTTTATCCAGTTACCCTGAGGGAAGTGGCGACACATTAAGCGCATCGCTTCCTTCTCTCCTTTAGAGAGATCAGCGTCTATTCTGGACAACCTGTCAAGTGTGTTATTGAAGGTAAACTGAATGCTTCTGCCTGGAGTGTAAAAAGAAGAGAGGAGGAGAGACAAAACCACCTCTCCATTTGGAGTGATGTAAATAAGGGGTTTCTCCATTTTCTTTATGGCTTATTGATTTTAGTTCGATGGCCAGCTGCGGGCGGAAATGGAGGAAAAGGAGGAAGAAAGGAACATCGCTCTTTATCTTCAAGTGAGCTTAATGCGATGTGAAACAAACACACTCCTGTGCCTGAGCAGACACACAATCTATACTACAGAAACCTGTTGAAAACTGTTAGCATCATGTGGTCAGCATCAAGATTCATAATATAAACCTCATGCATCATGTTTAAAAAAGAAAAACTGGCCACTAGGAGCAGCATTAAAAACTTCCAACTAATAAAACCATGCATGACAAAACCTTTGAAAACTAATGATAATAATAATAATAATAATAAAACTAATAATAATTTCTTGAGGTCATTTTAGATAGGACAAATGCCGTACATCATTTCTCTTCAATGCAAGAGAAACATTGCATCCGGGAACATCCTGCTCAAGAGTCTACAGTATTTGCCAACTGATATGAGCTTTAATGTGGTCAAGAATACATTCCTCTGCCGTTAATTTGGTGGTTCTTCAACTTGAAGTCTTTTTTTTTTTAACCCTTTTCTGCTGTACAAGCTGCAGAATGAACAAATTCACGCTCACAGCACTGATGTCTTTCTGACCTTTCACATGTGTAAATGTGGTGTGTCTAAGCACTCTCCGGGGATTGTGAATAATCTGTGCGACTGTGTCTATATCTGTGTGTGCGTGTCTGTGTGGACACGTTTGCCAAGAAATTAGATTTTCACGGGAGGTTTTCATGGCTCGAGTCCCTAAATCAAGCTGACAGATTTCAAATGATTACCATCCACATAAATTTGAACACGTTCAGCGGTAAATATTATTCCACTTGACATCACTAATGCGCCAATCACTACAGTCAAATCATATGCCATAAATCACACGTGGTGTGGAACATATGGTGGGAATTTTACAATGATTATTCACAGGGTAGTTTATATTCGTTTGTTCATAATGACATGTCACAGTGTTAATTAAAGTGACAATTAATCTTAAATTTGAAGCTGAATCTCTTTAAAAAAATAGGTACACATGCAATGTGGATTAAAAAGTCATAGGGAATCCCTTCCAAGACATCTCTTGCAGAGAGACAAGAGGCTTCGCTTTGGGATGACATGAATATTTTCCAGCCTCTTTACACATGAAAGAAAGGAAATGTCCTCCCTTTGTAATGAATAAGAGTTTGGGTGTGTTAAAAACAAGCGCCATAAACCTCAGGGGTTGGAAACAGTTTGGAAAAACAAAACAATCACCGGAAAGTATTGAAGAAAAGGATCTATTGATTATTGTATTAATATTTGCAAGTTCATAAAATCCAATATTGATATTTCTCTATTTTTTTCCACATGTAGCCTCAATCTCTTTGAAAAAGATTCCTTTCTAAATTCTAAATCATGAACTATTCAGGGTCCTCCACCACGGGTGCATTCCCTTGACAGTTAGCAAGAAGTTTTTAAAGTTACCTGATAAAAAAATGTGTTACATTAAATAAAAATCCATTTTAAAAAAAAGAAATTAATGGAATACTTAAAATTCCCTGAAACTACTTAACAATTTTTGAGTTATTCCCCAGAAAGCCTCCTCCAAAATCCTATGCAAAAGAGCGAAAAAACTCTACATAATGAATGACAAACATTGGACAAAGCAACAGGTAAACTGCAGGGACAGCAAACACCAGCATCCACGTCGCTGCACAACAGGATGTCCTCCGACTGCACACACAAATGCAAGTTGGCAGACACGCATACACACATGCATGGCCACAAAAGCATACAAGGCTTCAGTCAGCAGCAGGGATCTGCTGAACTAACAGCAACTGGGCAAACACAGGATGGAGATACTCATCTGACGCAAAGGGACACAAAGTGATGGAGACACAAAGGGCACATGAGGGCGATCAATATGGAGCTTGAAACGAGAGACGAGTGGAGTCAAAATAAAGCAGAGTAAGAAACTGGTGATAATGGAGGGAAAGGTGCAAAGTGAACAGATGGAGGACATGGGCGGAGGAACTGGTCACATGACAAATGAGGTGGTGTTGCATGGATCTGACCAAAAAAAGATAAAAGACACACAATTTTTTGTGTGAATTACTCCTAATGATGTTGTGACCCAAATGACCCTACAGGAATAATGAGCTCCACTCTATGATGTTCCTCCATGGCAATAACACAATGAATGGGCGAGTTCCTCAGATAGAAGTAGCATTGATCTCAGGATAATTGTGATAAATCGCGTAGGAAAGAACTGCTGGCGATTGTTGTTGACCTTGCCTGCAGGAAACAAAGACTTTGTCTAATTGTTCCAGCATCGGTGCTTACTCATGTGGTAACATCTGTCGTTTGTCTACTGCAGCTCCAGCTCACTATGGGGGAAGAAATCCTTTCTTCAGAAGTCATGTATAGAAGTGAAAGTTTCCAAAACTGTTCGTTGACAAGGTTACCATGTCTCACTAGGCAGGAGTCACTCACATCCCCACGAGATTCTGCTGTGCCTCACTGACAGGGAATGAAGGGACGCGACAGTGGTTCTTTGTTTCTCCAAGTTAATTCATCAAACATGTCTTCAACAGGAAAGGCAGCCTGACTAGAGCGCTGGCACACATGTTTCTGATTGGCTTTCAATTTCAGAGCTCGGGTCAGGGGTTTGTTGGGTCCACTCCTTGTCTGACATCTGCCCTGACCCTTGGCCTTGTCACAGGATTATGTACACAAGTTTCGGTGCTCTTGTCCACTCAAGACAGAGCCGGACCTCCTCGGGTGGGTTTCCTGTGCTGCGCCGCGCTCTCTGACTTCAACGAGATCACTTCCCCCCTCCCCAAGGTGGTGATGAAAAGACTTCAGAGACCTGATTCATCTGGGATATGGCCTCCTTAATGAACTGATGAACTCACTCTATGGCGTAGAAACTCTCTGAATGTCGGAGAGGCTGATTAGAGAAAAGACTGGGGGGTAGAGGAAGAAAGGGCGATGTATAGAGGGAAAGAAGAAGAGGGGAAAAAATCATGCTCTCTTGAGGTACTACTGTTCCTTCAATCTTCGCTGTCCCTCTGCTCCATGTGGAAGAGAGAGGGGAGGAATTCTTTGGCCAACCCCCCCCCCACCCCCAGAGTCTGATCCTCATTAGGAAGTACAAAGAACATCAAAGACCAACCCCAAACCTCTATCAGTCAGGAGCACTCGCAATAGCCATGATATTAAAACTCCCAGGCGCCATTCAGTGTCAAGTCTCGAGGCGGGCGCAGGGGCTTGGGTGACTCAGGGGTTAAGGGACTTTTAAGGTCCCGAAGGTCAGTGGAAAGTTTGGGCTAACTTCTCCTCACCTCAGTGTTTGGCTCCTGCTGAGTAAGCTTTAGGCTGAGAGGAAAGAAAAGGAGCAATAACTGGCAGACGCAATGGTTTCTAGCAGCTGTGAGACGCTGAGAGGCATTTAACACGGTTTAAAGTGAAGTCACCGTCAATCTCTTATAAAACAGCGGTTTCATAACCAACAAATTGTTGAGTCACATTTTAAAAGGTCGCTGAGGGGAAAGAAAAACTATTCAATCACTTTGCGTTGCATCAGGGTTGTTTTTTTGTTTTGTTTTTTCGCCTATCAGCTCCTTCAGCTCCTTCAGCTACTTCAGGAGCCACTTTACTCTCATGCTAATGCTAATACTTCATAGTAAGGCACTCAGTGACTATCTATAAATAAAAAAATTTAAAAACTGTAAAATGATAAGACCTAAAAGTTTCAAGTAAATTGCTGAACGTTTACTTCATTGTGGATTCATGGATTTGCTTCAATTTAACCTAAAAAAAAAAAAGTATGTTGCTCATATATTTACAGCATTTCTCAACAACAAAATTATTGAAATTAGTAAATTCATATAAAATCTCTTTTAGTTTAAGTTTTAAAAAATGTCTGAAATGTCAACTTTTATTCAAGTATGATAACAGCAATAACAATATTTTTTTAATGAGCATATTTTGAGTTGTAAAGCCAAAACAATGAGCTGAAGGACATCCATAATCACCTTTAAATTTACACTTAGTCATTATAATGTATTAATAGAGATTGATGCAGCTTGAAGTTCAATAGAAAATCATTTGATTTCACGAAACAAAACAAAAAAAAAAGTGTTGTCTTACAGCGCAAAATCATCCAACAGTGACAAACTTTTATTTTTTCAAGAGGGGTCTACAAGAAATTATGAGACGTACAGACGGCTTTATTGCATTTTAAGGAGATTTTAAATGCTGAGTATATTTTCCACAGCCGGCGGTCTGAAATGTACAGCTGGGCTGAGACAGCAATGCACAATGACCGAAGGAGCTGCTTCTATCAGGGACCCAGCAGGCATCAAACATACCGATAACTGCCCGTCCATATGGGGGCGACGAGACCAAAAAGACGGTCTGCAACAGCCAGAGGCATGAGAGGTATCAAAGTACCCAACATTCTCAAAAAAAAACCCCTCTGAAACCAGTTGTGTACACACACATGCACGCGAATAACATTATTTAAAGGTTAGCCTGTGATTTTTAGATAGCCTGACATTTCTCCAGCTATAGAGCTGTCGTCAAGTATGATGTTTAAAAAAAGAAAAAGACTGGGCAAAAAAAATTACATCCTGTTCTTTTTGTATTGTCACTCATCTCATGCTAATGTCTAAAATGACTCTGCAACTTTATCTGATTTCCTTTTCCTTTAAGTTAGCTGCTAACTTCTATGAGCTGCTTCTTTTTTTTTTTTTTTTTTGCATTTTATCAGGCACTCTAGATTCTCCTACATATTCGAAGAGAAGGGCGGCTGTAGGCGTTAGACGCTCGGTTGCAAACCGTAACCTTTCCGCTATAGATGCATCTTAATCTTAAACACTAGTCTTTAATGTTTACACCCAGACTTGCTTTAATTATAACTGACAGTTCAAATAGAGGACAGTCAACAAAAGGCATGCTTTAATTAACTGCACTTAAGTTAAATATCAAAAATGTCATCGAGGCATTGTTTTGTTTTGTTTTATTGAGTCCTAAGTCTGTGAATCATAACAGAAGATAATTAAACGCATTTTTGACAGATAACAGCACACAGCAGAGCGTCTGGAGGCTGGGAGCACCCAAGCATTTTGCAGGATGACTAACAGGCTGCTTGAATGCGAGACACAGAGAATAAAGGACCTCACCGACCTTGCCAAAAGGTCTGATGATGGCTGCCCCCTCTTTAGGCCGCCAGGCTGCAGCTTTTAAATCTCTTACACAACTAGCGGCATTTGCTCCTACAAAACAAGTCTGTATCAAACAACGCTCTGATTCACAGTTAAATATATCGTGCTTTGATTGTTAAACATTAGTCTCACCTCCAGCGGTGAAGAGGTCTGATTAGCTAAAGGGGGAACGTTACACAACAAAACAACCACCATTGTAACATGTAGAATAAACTTTAAGGAGGGATCCAATGGTAATTATTATTTCGAACAAAAGAAAAGTAAAATATAATCCAGCTTCTCCAAATCAATACGTAACTATAGTGGCATGAGTGTGACGAGAGTAAAATGTGGTGATGACTCAGGGTAATAAAAAGCTCTTAAAAACATTTGTCTTAAGATCAGATGTAAGGATCGACAGCCATTTGCTGAGGCAAAGCACTGAATTACCATATTGCAATTACATTGCCTTTCGAGTTGGGGCTGGGGGGGGATTAGTGGGGCAGATAAACTAACTTGACCTGGAATGTGCCAAAGAACTTACTGTACACTAGAAAGTTACTCTCACTTTCTCTTATTCAGCTACGTAATATTGCTGGAAAAGTTTTTACACAAGAGGTCGGATGATAAATCAATATGTCGCTGCAGATTGTGCCACTCGTTTTTCTCTCTTATCATCAAAAATAAAAGACATATAATTGCTGCGGCTGAAGGTGTTGAATAGTTCTGTAGATTCATCATAATGTCTCAGCAGTTTTTAGATTTTCCTCCCACAACCCCCAGCTGCGACCACACCCAATCAGCGCCTCCCTTCTCCCCTCATAAACACCCATTTGTATCCTCGCTATAAACCTCCCATTCATCACATTGACAGGTGTGGCTTGTGGTTATTGACTGGGAGTGGATTCTTTTTCTATCCTTGAGCTCAATCAAATCAAATTAGATGCTGAAGCAATGTGTTTGGAATGTTAAATAAGTGGCATCCGATGGCTTGGTTTAGCAAACAAATGACTGAAAAGCAGTTCAGTGTTACTGGAGAAATGTGTTCAGGTATGTATTAGAGAGGAGGTTTATTTTCTCTTAAGAGCTTAAAAAAAAGATCCAGCATCTTTGTTTATCTATGCAAAATAAATCAATGGCATCATAAGACCATCCCAGTGTATTTCAACAACATACCATTTATTCAGAGGTGTTACAGTACACATAGCAGTGTGATGATGGTATGTATTAGTCTCTAAGAAGTAGTTGTGAGCAAGAAAAAAAAACAAAACATGCCAAAAAAATTGTTCTTCCTCACTACATGGTGGTTAATCATTTCCTCTTATTCATAAGGTAAGATGCTCTGCTCAAAATCTCACATAACATAAAATGTCACCAAAACAGCCCACAAATGTCCTGTCTGATGGCCTCGTTGCTCGATCTGTTCTGATTCTGATCCAGTGCATTGTGAAGAAAGGATTAATGCACTATTCTGGTACATGACAGCTGATCTCGTCCTCTAACCAGATGACATTTTCAGTTCTTTTTCCATCTTCTTTGACTTCCACTAATTGATGCGAGCTAGTTTCTCAGTTTCCTGGTCTGGGGTCATGTATATGATATGAATCTTCGAAATGTCACGGCACCAGCCTACCTCCACCAGCATCCAGCTCATGCTTCCACAGGTGTTCTAGTTGGTGCTCCTACCTTTACTGCCGTCCCAGACGGCAGTAGAGGTAGGAGCATTCTTCAATTGATTTTGTGCAAAATGAATAACATCAGTCCAGTCTGCCTAGAGAAGGTTGTGTAAACTGTGCTTATGTTAAGTAGCTATCATGAGAAATTTTTGACAAAGAAATATAAATTTTCCTCAGGAAATTTTTTATGGGTTTTTTCCTGGATTAAACAAACATGAGCTAATTTGATTAAACTATTAAGCCTGATTTAGCTGATTGACTGATTTTGTGGTTTTGTATTTTCTTTATGCAAAGGTAAGCTGACTATTTACCCTTTAGCTATGGGACACAATTATTGTTTTTGTGTGTGTGTGCGTGCGTGCGTGTGTGTGTGTGTGTGTCATCCACCTTTGTTACACTGACCCACATCCTTTTGATTTGTAAAGTAATTAAAATCACAGCTGGTGATAAACAGTTCAGTGTCATCAGCATAAAGTTTACAGATTAGCCTAATTATCGGACACACTCACACTCACATGAACCGCCTCATGTTTTCCCCCACATACAGTATCTATTTGATATTTTCCTTTGAACATGACCTCGCTGCAACATCAAAGAAGATTTGACTTCTCACTCGTCTGTGTCCGGACCAATTTTTTTTTACTCTAAAAGAAAACAGAATGTCATCGAGGCTGGCATCATGCATCATTAGCGCTCGGGGATAGCATGTGGAGAATGTTATTGCATCCCTGTCTCCCAGAAATACAGCCAGATTGTCTCTAATCACCTATAAAGTAGCACAGATATTTCAAGACCACTGCTCAGGGCAGATGAATGACAACTGTTTAGAGAGCTGTGGCACCTTTGGGAGTCTTCATTCTAACAATGTACATTCCCATCTGTGTATTATCAGGCCTTATATACCCACAGAATTGAGACGCAGAGAAACAAGGTAGAAGTGTTTATGTCACAAGGGCGACAAAAAGAGCAGCAGTGGGAATGACAGCACTCCCAAGTGAGCGCCAGCTCTGCTGCAGCAGCCAATAAGAAGCCCTAAAAGCCTGGTGGTGAAAGGTCCATGTGTCACCTGTTCCTGCCAAACAGGTGAACTTCATTATATCCATAGTCTTCACCCAACAGGTGGGGAAAAGTTGAACCAACAACATACTCACCACCACTTTGGTTCCACTACACTTTTGAGGAAAATTACAATTACTTGCTTTTTCTCTTCTGGAAGGCGCTCACAAGAGAGGAAATCAATTTTTCACAAGACATACAGAAGGAACTTGAAAGAGTAGCATAGCAGCACTGGAATCTGGGAGCCAGAGTGCTGGAAAAGTCAAGAGAGAAAGAATAATTCATTAGGTTTACAACATAACCATTCAGTGAGACAAAGGTGGTGACACAGCCAACAGAAATCCCCAGGCTACCATCTACTGTAAGGTATAGAAAAGTTTTATAGAAAAAACTTGGCAATGTTTCTCGTTTTTCATTGGTCTTTTCAAAATACAATCTCCCATTGACTTAATTTCTAAAGTGTGACCTTTATGTTTCTCACAAATGCTTGATGATGGAACAAAATGTCAGAAGTCAGAAAATAACAAGCAGTATCTTTTTCCCAAGAATGGGCCAAAGGGAGGCAGAAAGCTCACTCTTTCATCAGTGAGAAATGTTAGAGCTGGATACAGTGAATACAGTGCATGGAAACACATGAAAAGGTCAGCAGAAAATGGATGTTAGAGATTAAATGCACTCTGATAGTTTTTGTAAGTGTCCAGTAGTATGTAAAGTTCTTGAAAGATATTTAATTTCAAGTTTCACGACAATGGATCACTACATTTTGGCGCGATGGACTCAATAATTTACAAAGAAATGAGAGGAAAAAATCTGAATATGCTTCAGCAAATTTGTGAAAATCCAGAAGAAAGCTGTGTTGAGCACCAAACCTCATTCTGTGATTCACTGGAACATCATGCTCAAAATGCTTGGTGCTCTAGTAACAAAAAAAAAGCAGATATCAACTTTAGATTATTGCGCTTTAACTGAGAATGACATTCACAGTTAAAACCACAACCCTTAAGCAGAAAAAGAACCCCTCAGCATATCCTTAAATCTCTGGAGCCCTTGAGGGACAGTTTTTAATCTGCTGTGAAAACAGCTGTTTAGTGTCTCAAGGGGCTGGGCTATTTCCAGCAGGATCATCTCAAGTGCCTAGCAAATGTTATCAGCATCTACACCGACGCCGACAGCCCACTAATGCCAGCGTTTCACACCTCGCCCAAGTAGACGGTAATTCGATTTTTTTTAAAAAGGGAGGGGGGGGCGGAAAAAGTGGTGGGTGGGCCACACGTGGTGTCATAAGAAATTCAGGTCAGTGTTTATCCTCACCTTGATGATAGAGCAAACACAAGTTGGTACAGACACCACTATGTTTGAATAACAAATCTGTTATCGGAGAGCACGTAACTATATCTTCTTTATGCTGATCGAAACATTCTGTCACTGTTTCCTTCGATTTTTCTGCAACAGGATTCATTTTATGTTGCCTTGGTTATTTTGTGATTCTTAGAAATGTCAGAAAAAAAGTGACAAGCCATTAACAGTTGTGTAAAACTCAAGGTGAGCCATTGAAATTGCTTTATTTAGTCCGACCCAAAGGTCATAACCCTAATGTGGACTATTTAATGTCAAGCCAAACAAAGGCTTGACAGGATGGTTTTTGGAGGTTAGCATGATAAATTACCTTAGAGACTGAGACTTTCCTCTGAAAATTCCCTTCTCCTCATAACTTATATTCTTATTTACGTGCAGCAGCAATATTTAAGATTCTTTGCCCATGAAAACACACAGCTAGAATTTAAATCCATCCACAAGGTTTTGCTGTAGGGAAAACAGCTGTTGCGAAACAATCTGCATTTTTTGTTTGGCAGATTTTTCTAAACTTAAATCACCTGTTCCCATTCCTGATACCCATCTCTGATCAAAGTTTCGTGCTGATCTGTCTATAAATGTCTGGTTAAAGGCCGTCCTCGGGGTTCTTGTTATGTTCTTAAAGAGAGAGAAGATTAAATCAAATTTACAAATAAGTTTAATAATTCCTTCTTGGAGACAGTTCTCACTCTTCAACCCAGTTTCATCATGATCTGTCAGGTAGTTTCACTGACAAAAAATTTAAAAACCCCTTAATCTGGAAGAACCCCAAAACAAATTGATCACTTAATCTCCTTAATGGAGATAACATTTTATCCTCAATGAAAATATCTGCTGATTAATACCTGTTTGACTGACTAATAAATTAATTAAATACTTTTTTGATAAAGTAGCTAAACTGTCATCACACGTGGTCCTGCTTGGTTTTAATTTATAACCATCTCTTTGATCTAATTACAGTACATCATCTCATGAATAGGAAATAGGTGTAAAGGGAAAAGCTACGTTCCATCCTGCGGTGCTAGACAGTCTAGAGGCAGACAGCTCTTTCAAGTCAGCTTGAAAGGTCGCGGATGGAAAAGTTCGGACTCATAACGAGTCTGTTTGATTCATTTGGCTTGTGGAGAAAAAGACATGACATGTTTGAATTAATGGAGAAACGCTTCGTGATGGAAATACAGCAACAACATTATTTAGCCAGGGGAACTGAGGCAGACGAAGAGCTTGGAGCTGTTTCCAGTGAAGACCAGGTTAGTGATTGAGTTGAAACCAGACTGATGGAAAGGGAAGAGGCAATATCTTCACTCAGCCGTCCAATCAGAACGGTATATTCCTGCTCCTATATCCGATGACACAATCTTCTTCTCGATGGAAACTGGAGATGGTGAAGATCGGGGCACGGATTGCAGCTGTCTGTGATGTGGAGGAGCTTACCGAAAGATACGTCCCTCCCTGTTTTGTGCATCAACAGATATGTGTGCTTGAACATGACATAAAGCAGATGTTCACGATCACAATCTAGGGAAAAAACTGGAAAAATAGTGGTTGAGTCCATGCATTTTCATTGTGTTAATAATAAAACCGCAAAAGATGTGTTGTGTGTTATTACCACCAATCATTGTGTCCTTCATCCACACTAACAATGGGATTTTCCAAATCCATCTCACTTCACTTTTCTAAAAATGCTATTTTTGAGTGTTTCCCATGCACATTTAAAAAACTTTTTCAAGAAGATGAAGGAGGATGGGTCGAATAATAATCGGTTTCACTTCTGATTTCACAGAGACAGATTATTACACACATAACCTTTTCATGAAATAGGCCTTGATACTTGTCTAACAAGGCTGGAAATGAAGAAGGTTGTCATTCAGCATTAAGAAACTTTTTCTTAAAAAGTGAGGAATAGTTGGGAGTCAAGCAGCAGCAACCATGGGAAGAAAATCATAGAAAACAGCAACAGGGATGAACTTGACATTAAAATAGCGGATAGAATAGGAATAAAACACAACAATCCAGCCTATTATAAGCATATGTCAGCAAACATTACTGATAACGCAGGCAAAATTCTCCAAGCTTGATTTCTCCCTTTTTGTGCAACAGACTCCTCACATGTGATGAAGCGTTTCCCTCCAGCTGACACGGAGAACATCATCCTTTTCGGTCTAAACATGAACATGAGTGGTGCAGCTGCTATACGACATTCATACGATGAGCGAATGGGTATTTAAACTTAAGGGGTCTATTTTCGGATCGGATGTGGATACGGATTGGAAGCCCGAGTGTGGTGTGTGTGTGTGTGTGTGTGTGTGTGTGTGTGTGTGTGTGTGTGTGTGTGTGTGTGTGTGTGTGTGTGTGTGTGTGCGTGCGTAAGGCATCGGAAAGAGGGGAAAGGGAAGTGACTGAAATTTGACCCCCAGTGTCACTCGCATCTGGACCGCTGCAGAAACGGATGTAACGGGTCGGATGGAGGGGCTGCTGCTGAAGATGCCACTCTGACACCCCCCCCCCCCCCCGCATCTTTTCACGCATTAAAAGTTCCAGAGCGGCTCCTTATGATGCGCAAAAACATTAAGAGCGCGCACATAACTTGCCATAAGACTAAAACGCGTTATGGATACACCCCTCTGGAGGGCTTTGCGACAATCTGGCAGTACAGTACATATACTCTCTTGCTTCCTCGCTCACGTGTCCCGTCATTCAACCCGTCATCACCATGGAGATGAGCTCAGCATCTCCGTGTCGCGCTGTAGTGCGCACACTGCAGCACGACGCAGCAGAGGAAGGGGACAGCTGACTGTGTAGCACCTCACCACACTTGTGCAAAGAAGAGCACAAAACAGTCGTTTAAGAAGCACTGATGCGTGGAAACTGAGGTATTCACTAACGCATCCTAGTGTCAGCACTAAGCTTTGGGCAAGATAGAAAATTAGAATTTTTTTTATTCACACTAAGGGTAAATAAAAGTAAATAGCAGCAAGTAAAGGGCAACTTCCACTTCAGATAGGTGTACAGAGGCTGGAATCACAAGACTGGTGCATTCAAGGGAGTCAAGAAAAGGGTCAACTCTACCTGTGCGTACCGCTATTTAGCGCGCAAACGGGAACATGACATAGGAAGTCTGTAACATTTCCCTCAAACATTAACATAAGAGTTCTTTTTAGGAAAATGGAAATGTGTTTATCTCAGCTGGGACTTCTCCTGTTGATTGTATTTTAATGATAAATAATTATGGCATCAAAGAAGCAATTTCCTTCCCCTAAAGAAGATAAATTGTTCAACAGTTTTAGCCTCTTAACACCACAAAATTACTAAACACCAAATTTAATACAAATCATTACAGTTCAAGTGGGAAAGATTACCCTTAAATAAACCAGAACCTCCCCTACAAACATCGCTCTTCAAGGTCATCAGAGATTACTTCTCAAAAAATGGTTCTTACTGTGAAATTTAGGACTTCCTTTGTGCTCACTCGGAGGAAGGTCTGCGAACTGCACCCGGTGTCCCGACATGTCCGATCCAACCACCTCAAAACACGTCTGAGAGCAGAGCCACGCGATCACCCCACTGCGTTTTGCGCCTTTGTTTCTAAAGTATCCACGAACTTCCTGGCGGTGGAGGTGAGACGCGTCCCTGAGCGTTTGGAGCGTGGGAATCCTTCACAGACGCGCCGCACGCCGCTGGGGAGCGTCTGTCATTGGCCGTGTCTCCGTGTCTCCGTTGATTGTGTGCCAGTGCTGCGGGTGAGGCAGCCCCCCCCCCCGGTCCGGTATCACCTGCCCTCTGGCCAGCGGCATTACACTTTACGGTCCATTCGAGACGCACCGGAGCGGGCAGAGGCACCGTCTCTCCTCCCGCATTAAGAGGGATAAAAACTTTTTTTTTTTTTTTCGCTCAGCAATGTCCACATGACTGCAAGGTTACGTCATCACTGCAAAGCTTCACAGGGAAATGATCCATAATAACCTCATAATAAAGTTTGAGTAGGCGGCTGTATGAACAGAATGTTTAGTGTCGGAATAGATGACACATGTTTAAACTATTTCAACTGATAACAAAAAGGTTTCGTTGGACAAACTTCTGAGTCACGGATTCCAAGTGTTTTTCTTAAGAAAACAACTCTCATTTTTTGTTAGAATCCGGAAACATTTCCGGTTTTGTTGTTAGAAGTCGGGGCACCACGAAATATGTTCAATTTTAATCCTCTAGGCCTGATCTTCTAGCGCTGCGATTTGTTTGAACAGAAATACAAGTTCGTTTAACGGAACCATAACTTTTGTCGGCGCATGCTGGGACCTGCAGCGCCCCCTAATGGAGAACAGGGCAACGAGCTGCTATCCGAGATCAAGTAGGCAGGATAGAACCACAGGCATTTAATATGAATTGTAGCACATGATGTTGTTTCATACATGGATAAGTCAGGAAAGAGATAAAGCTTTTATTTTGTATGTAGTTGTAGATTTTAATAGGAAAAAACACATTCGAAAGTGTCTCGGGTAACATACTGGATGTCCTTAGACACTTTGAATGTGGTTTTCAATTCTATTGGGAGTCATGCTGGTTGAAACATGAAATTAATTCAAATCAGGATTCTTCGGAACTTTATTTTGAAAAAACGGTTGACAAAAGCTGGAAAAGAACTAGAATAGAAAAAAAAAACTGTTGTTCTCCCACACATTTGGACTTCACTTGTATGAAAAGGCTTCAGGTGCAAAGAGTCGTTGCATAGATGTAACAATGGACAAACTGTCTCTGCGATTGGCAATGGAACAAAGCGCAATTATGATAGAAAAATAACTGGTCTGACCATTAAAGGCAGAATAAATACTGTATATTCAAAAAAAAAGCACTTCAATGTACAGTTAATGTACAGCAATCATGAATTTCATTTATAACCCATATACCATAAAGCACAGGCTCGCAAACGTTCAAACACATTCAGAGATCACAGCCACTAATGGCTGGTTGGTATAAAAACCCAAAGTATGTGCACTGCACTTCTTCTCTCTCACAATATAAATCTTGTTTTCTTTTTAAAAAAAATTTTTTTTCAAGCTTGTAGAAACCAGGCAGAATGAGTGTATCTGCGTTCTACTGTATCAGTGTGCATCCTTTAACCTTTTCAGTCTTTCTTTCATGCGCTTCCGTTTTGCTCAATGTACATCTTGGACAGTGAGGCCGCCATGGACTTCGCCAGCTCCTCGTCCCGTTTCCTCTGCAGCTGCGAGTGTCTGCACCAGTCCTCGTATTCCGGGTTTGGGAGGCACTTGTCTAGGAGGACGTCGTAGTGACCGTTGCTAAGCCAACTCAGCCAGATGGCCGGTTTGGAGGTGTCCTCTTTCCCCAGATAGTGCGCCATCGTGGAGACGGTGGGGCTCTCCAGGCTGCCTCCGGTTGTCAGGTGGATGACGATGTTCAGCATCTGGGTCATGGCGAGGAGCTCGGGGTATCCCGCCCAGGCGCCATCCTGCGCCGCGTTGATCAGGAACTCTCCTACATCCCCTTCGATGATGGGGTTGAACTCATCCAGGTGGTCTGCGATGTGGTGCACCGTCTGCTCCCTCAGCTCCCCGTGCCGCCCCTGGTCCCCATACACGGCTTTGCACACGGCCCTGTACAGACAGTTCCCATCCGGAATGATGTGATACCTGAATTTCTGCCTCTCCTCGAGGTACTTGTTCTGTTTGTCCACTTCCGCTAAGTAACGGGTGACTTTTTCGTTGGCCTCCTGTCTCTCCTGTGAGGGCGACTCCTGCAGAACACTGAGCTCAAAGGCCTGTTTCTCATCCGTTGATGGAGCAGCAGCGTTGCCACCTTTCTGATCAGTGGCATCATCCTTTATGAGGTCCTCTGGTTGAGTCGCCCTGGGGGGCTCTAGCTCCTCTTCGTGTAATGAGGCCCATCCATTGTGTTTGATGGCGCCATCAGTCTCCAAAACTGTGTCATCCTCACATGAATTTCTAACCAACCTCTCATTTTCTTCCATTCTGGAGCTACAGATGTCGTTACTGTGCAAAATCTGATTCCCAAGCAGCTCTGGGCAGTCAGGGAAAAGCTCATCTGTCCCATTTCTTAGACGATCTATCAGGTCTACAATCAAATCTGAGTCATTACAGAGAAAACTTTCCCCAGCGTGTGAGTCGGGGGAGGGCGGTTTGCTTTTACGCACGATGTGGACAGGCACAGACCTCTCCACGCCATCAGGTCTGCGGATTAATATCTCAGCGGTCGACGTGAAGTAAATAGGCCTCATGGACGAAGCTTCGTAACACGAAAAGGCAGGCATGTTTGCGGAAGCAGCAGGAACACTCGCTGGATCCCCGTTGGTCGTTGAAGGCGCGTCTGGTTGCGTAAATTGTGGTTCGTCGGCCTGGGAAGAACTCGGTACCGTCCCGTTCAGGTGGTCAGAGTCGGACGAAGTTTGTGTAACTTTGCGAGCCGACCTCGGGTAGTGTGTCAGCGCACTGTTGTACAACTGCATTTTGAGAAGAGTCCTTTATACCGAGCTCCGCAGCCGGGCTGTTAGGGAAAGATGACAGCAAGAACTAAAAATAAGCTCCATGTCATCAACACCGAAGTTGTAGGGAAGGTTTTGCGCGCTCCTGTGCGCTGTTATCATTGACACGGAGAGACGCGGACGATGTCCAGTTTAGCCTTCTTGCGTCATTTGGTGTTGGGGTGCCTCCCTAATTTTAGTAAACTGCTACAGGACACTGTCTGCTCTGACAGCGTCAAGTCAGACGGAATGAAACCGACACACACCTGTTTACTTGCTTTCAAAATATATTCATTGTTTGACGGTACAGATTCTTTGAATTAATGTTGTCGAAACTTTACTTGAATATACGCACAACGCAGGTTTGCGCGACTGTATAAAGTATTACTAAATATACACAAAACAGAAATATAATTCATAATTAATGTCACAAATGACTCGGACACTTATTTTTTAAAAATTATGAAATCCCTTACGCGTTGCAGAACTGCAAGCGCGCACATGATGAACTTTATTTTGAAGGCCCACTCACCTGACATCCGGTATCGTTCGTGCTGTCTGCAGGTGACTTGATGCAGCTTCCGACATTCCAAATGAAGGACTGAATTTAAAGGATGTGATGTGTCACAGTTGAGTTGCGCGATAATGTGTGACAGTAACAAAGGTCTGTGTCCCTTTCTATAAATAATAAATGACAAGCAATGAATTAAAAGCTACTTCTTTCATTTGTAATTTTCTGTACAGACAAGTGTTACTAAAGATATTTCTAACCATGAAAAAGTCAAGAACAATTAACAAGTTTAGTGAATATGAATCATTGAACGGTGTCTGAATACCTATCAGTTATTTAACCCAGTCGCAACTGGTCTTTCACTGATTATCATAATTATGTACATAATCATGAGTATAAATACTGTGTCTGGAACACACTGCATAATGATGGTCCTTATATTGGCTAACTGGAAACAGCAGGCTGCTGCATGCCTAACCTGCTCATGTCTCTATTTTTAACACTTTGACTGTTTCAGTTCGTGCCACTTGTGTTGACTGTGAGGGCTTATTACCTCTGGGGGAGGTGGCTATGAATCTAAAATGAAAAATTATATTTGTCAATAATTTCATTTGAAAAATGGTTTCATTAAAGTTAATTTTTAATTATGTGACTTAGTTAGAAAGAGCCTCAGCCCTAAAAAAAAATATTGGCAGTTGTGAAAAAATTCAAAAGAGAAATCTCTATGAAAAAACATAATATGCTAGATCTAGATTTTTATTTTGTATTTTATTGTGAATTTCAAGCCTAATATATAGGCATAAAAATACTAGAATGGAAAAAACATTCCCATTCAGGAATTAATACATTTGTTGTTAAGACTGCACTAATTTGCATACTAAGATATATCACCTCCTAAATATGACTTATGAATTTAATCATGAACCGTGTATTAATCCTTCAGATAAAAATGGTTCTACCCCTTTGTTTGGATCAGCGCCACAATTAATGGGGGGGGGTATTAAAACTCTGGTGTGAGGCGACATTCAACCACCAGGGGGAGTCAGAGGATGTCATGTCGCGATGCGCCGCTGTGGTCGGGTGCAGTACCGACCTGAACACATGGTGGCGACATTTCGCTTTGCAGAGAGAAACGCACGCCTGTGTGAAATAAATGCATGCAAACAGTCAATGCAACAGCAGCTGTCGCAAGGCTGTGCGCTGCATACAAATGAAGGCATCGATCTTTTCCTTCTGTGTACTGTTGAATTTAGTAACCCGACGTGATGCACTAAACCCCCAGCTTTGAAACAAAATTGACAAATACACCCACGTGTATTTTCTACATCTCGTTCCCGCGAGAAATAAAAAAACACACCGAGCTCTTATGGCGACTACCATAGTGGACGTGCGTTTGTACAGATACATAATTTAGTGGCATTACCGTGACAATAGTGGTTTCCATTCCCGATGATGCAAGACGTCTGGTAAACAACACAATAGGATCGCAAAAGCGCAGACACTCAACGGGTATTAAAGGAGGATGGTTTAATCTGATGGATTACACAACACCATTACTGAAAATAGAATAAACTGTTCATGCAAACCACAAACAGACCACGAGGTTAAGATTGTGTACCCTGTAGCAACGATGGGATGCCCCCCCCCACCCACACCCCGGAGGTTATATTATTTATGTAATGTGCAACCACGAGGTCCGCAGCGCTCTCCAGCAAGCTTGTCGTGATTCTGACTGCCCGCCAAAAAAAATCAGCGCCTTTCCTGTGGCTCATAATCTAATGAAGAAGACTGTCGTGTGTTTATGTCAGATTTCTTTTTTTCTTTTTTTTTAATTTAATGGGGCACTCTGCAGTAGTTAAAACTTAGCAGGACTGTATCCATGTCAGTGGAACAAGGCATGCTGATGTCAGAGATTTTTTTTCCTCTGCCCTCCACAGTGGGAGGATCTCAGTGCGTTGAGTCACGCAGCTGTCAAAGATAGCTGTCACCCAGTTTCAGATCAAACACAGTCAATGAGAAAAGGGCTCTGAGCCGAAGGGACGCGGAGAGATCACAGGTAACCCTCTCAACGACCCAAAACAAGGACGATCAGAAGAGAGAAAATACATCCAAAACAAAACAAACCAAAAAAAAAAAAAAAGGAGGGAAAGAAGCCAGTTTTTGATGATTAAGGATTTTCGAATAAATCGGATACACGCTTGGGGATCTCTGGAGAAGAGAAGAAAACACTGCACTAACACAAAGACAATTTACGTCTGCGCTTGACGAGGAAAAATAAGTGGGGCATTCTTGGACGGAGATGAAGACGAAAAAGGGTAGGGTGGATGTTTTTAAAGCAAAAATATGAAGCCACATTTAGCTCAGATAAACCAGCGGTAACATACAGGAACGATTAACAGATATTTCCCTCGTATGCAAACCATGCAGCCCATTGTTTCCTTTCCAGACATGACAGGGGGATTTTTTTTTTTGTTGTTGCCATGTGTTGGCGCGATGTCAGAAGTCGATAAACGTTAAAACATTTGCTTTTTGAACATTATTTGTGATTAGCGATTTTTTTAAAAAAAATTTACCTTTTGACACATTTACGCACGGCTTATTTAACCATTTGTTGTTTTCTCGTCACTCGACTTACCCCTGAAAGCTCCCAGAAACGTCAGAAAATGAAGCTTAATCATTGTCCAGATTCGAGTTTATTTACTTGACGCCGAATTTACGTCGAAGTTTGAAGGAACCAAGTTAAAAGTTCACCGACTATTCGACACTTCAAAAAAAAAAATGTAGTTTTTTTTTTTTTTTTTGCAACGCTTCATCTTAAATGTGTCTAACTTGTATCTTTTTGCTGAAACACAACAAAATCCTGCACTTTTTTTTTTTTTTTTTTACTGCGTCCAAATCCCTAAAGTAGGCTAATGTTCATCCTGACCTCATTGTTGGGGAAGTTGCTGTTGCCTTGTTGCGTTCACGGACCTCGTGGTGCAGCGCTCACACACAATAGAAACCCCCTTACAAGTTATCTAAACTTAGGAAACTGAGTGACTTGGTGGGTTTAATACCTTTTTTTTCTACCCACCGGATCAAAGTGTGATGTCTTGGCTTCGAATGAAATGAATGTTGAACTCGGTGTTTGACTATAAAAACTTTGAAATCGCGTACAAAGAAGCACGCAGCTCTGGATTCTTTTGTTTAGTCTGGAGACGCTGATTTGCAACAGGTCTCCCCTCCCCCTTGCTCTCTCTCTCCAGCCCACGTAATTACCTCATCCTGTTGGACGCACACACACACTTGGGGAACTTTCTTATTCTTTTCCCACTAGTTTTATGCCCTAGTCTTAGTCTGCAATAGATCTGTGGATTATAAATAATCTGGAAGTTATCATACCATCGTACATTCAACTATAAATAATGTTCTTATGGTTTAAAAACAGATTAACTCATTAATTTCCAATCAAAATGTAAATATTTTCAGCTTCTCCTTCAACCAAAACAAACTGTTTATAAACATGTTTATTGTGTGCCTGCTTTGTAAACACTCCCTACATGGAGAGTGATGGATCGTCAGCATATTTCATTCGCCAAGCAAGGTGTGCTCTGCCGCACCAGACCTGGTTTGTGTTTGTCCAGGCAGGTTTTATAACTGCCAGAGCATCAGACTATCCTTTGTGACCACCCCCGCCGCCTGCCGCTCCCCCCCCCCCTTCCTTTCCTGAGCTTCCTCCCTTTACACACCCTCCCTCAATCCTTATATGAATCACATGGCTGAACTTGACAGCTTGCTTCTGACACATCAGCTGCCTCCCAGACAGCACGTATTTTGGCGAACGGGCTGCAGGAGAGCGACTGGCGTATCGACGACAGCGTGTCCGACTTTAAGCCGATTTAAAACCCTCTTTGTCCCTTTTTTTTGTTGTTTTTTTTTTCATCATCATCTTCTTCTTCCTGCACAGGTTTGATGATGCTGTCAGGGAGCGAGACGGACGACGAAGACAGCGTGGACGCCCCCCTGGATCTGTCATCCAGCGGGGGGAGCAACGGGAAGAGGAAGCGGAGGGGGAATCTGCCCAAGGAGTCGGTTCAGATCCTCCGGGACTGGTTGTACGAGCACCGTTACAACGCTTACCCCTCCGAACAGGAGAAAGCCCTCCTTTCCAAGCAGACTCAGCTCTCCACACTACAGGTAGGGGCTCAGATGTAGAAGAACAGATGAACAACAAACCCCTCTCAGTATAAATAGACCAAAGGAAGGCAGCGTCAGTCGGACTGAATCATTTCCTGTCTAGATGACAAACAAAACATGACTCATAGAAAGTGTAACCAACATCATCCAAAGCAGCCTGATAATGAAACGACCAAGACAATTCAGTGAGTAAACTCACTCCCTGTGTGCTGCAGACTTATAGCTGAGGCACTTGGGACAGGAATTTCCCTCCCTCCAGCCCCTTCCCATCCCAGCTGTCTGGGAACAATGCAGAGTCATTTACATGGTTGAGCTGCGAGTCTCCCTGAGCCAGTTACGACTAGCTCGGAGCGACGGGAAGCAAAAGGAAGACGACGGCGTTTACTGCCGTGACGAAGGACGTGACCTCATTTTTTCTAAAAACTTCCCCTACCCAACTATTGAAAGTTGATTTAACTTCTCGTAGTTCCTGAAAAAAAGGGTCTGTTTTTAATTTTTTGCATTGCATGGAATGAAAAATGAGCGCGTGCTAATGGTGAGAATTATACGGCTTCCAGAGACAAATGCTCTCCGATGGGAGTTGTGCACGCTTTCATTTTACTTTCTCCATCGGGAAGCAGGTGCAGGCCACACCTGCGGGTGAGCTCGCGTGCAGATTTTACTTCTAAAGTGCAAAGACGACGATAAAAGAGCCTCGTGATGCAGCTTTCTCACAGCGCAGGTCTTTGTTGTCTCTTCCAGGTGTGTAACTGGTTCATCAACGCTCGGCGGCGCCTCCTCCCGGAGATGCTGAGGAAAGACGGCAAAGATCCCAACCAGTTCACCATATCCAGGAAAGGCAGCAAGGCCGGCGACAGCTTCTCCGACAGCTCCCAGTCCCCGAAACACAGCAGTCCGGCGCCGGGCGCGGAGGAGAGCTACGACAAACGCGTACTCCACCCCTCCAACTTTGAACCTGCCATGCCCGGCGTCCTGAGGAAGGCCGTGTCTCCCTCCGTGCCCTCTCCGACCTCCGTCTCCTCTCCAGTGGGGCTCATGCCCTCTCGTCCCTCCGTCATCTGTCACACCACTGTCTCCACAGCAATGCAGAGCAGCCCCACGGCCTCCCACCCCCCAGTCCTGGGAATGAACTGCGACAGGACGACTGAGTTCTTTCAGTCCACACAGGCGCCGCCGCCGCCGCTCAGGTGCAGGGATGAAGTGCCAGGTGGTCAGCCCATCCCCGCCGCCACTGTCCTCAGCAGCACCGGCATCGAGGGCAACCTGAGCCCCCGCAGCGGGCTCTTCAACACCCCTCCTCCCACACCTCCAGACCTCACACAAGACTTCAGCGGCTTCCAGCTCCTGGTGGACGTGGCCCTCAAACGGGCCGCCGAGATGGAGCGCCAAGCCAAACAACTGGTCTCCTAAAAGGGAGAACGCGACAAAAGAAGAAGTAGAAGAAGAAGAGGAGGGAATAAAAAGACTGACTTCATGTCTCGACTGTGGAACTCCTCTGAGTTCAGTGACTTGTCTGCACGCGACAGAGAACAAATCCACATGGAAAGCCTGATCATTTCTATTTTTGGTATACCAATCAAATTGATGAGGATGTTTTTTTATAAAAAAAAAAACTGTATCAAGGTGCCTTGGCTGTAAGTTGTTTATTCATTTCACATTCATGCGTTTGTATCTGCATGTGTATCTTATTTGCACACCCGGGACCAAAAATGTTTTCAGAGAAATGCTGCCTGTCTTATGTCTTTCCATTATAACTAACTATATATCGTATTAGGAGAGCAGAGCAAGAGCTAGAATCAGCCTTCCTTCATGGGTCGATAGGACCGATTGATCGCAACCCACACAAGTTTACCGCCGTGCATTTCAAAGATCAGCTCCTGATTGGTCTGCCTTGTTTGTTTGCACACTAAAGGCAGAAGGTGGTCATCTCAGTGTCTTAAACATACTTTGCTGTTGGCATCTATGACAAACTTATTCACTACTGTAGTAATGTCTTTTCATGAGTATAAGTATAGTTTTGATTTTTTTTGTTTTGTTGTAATTTTACTTTTAGCTATTTTAAAAGAAAAAAACTGCTTTTTTTACTCTTGTTTTTTCCTCCCTCCCCCATGAAGGGATATTTCAGATGACCGATGTAGCAGGTTCTCAGTCTGAGCCTTCATCCCATCACTCAGCGATTTAAAAAAAAAAAACAGAACACACACACAATGGCCAGTGGACTTTAAAAATGTAACACTACAGATGTCGTTTCTGGATTTGTCATCTTTGAAAACTGACAAACATTTTATGAAATCACCAAAAAAAAACAAAAAAAAAACTTTTTCATGTATTATAGGACCACGTGTATAGTTAATGTGACATGATGCCCAATGATGTGATTTCATTTCATACTGTGCAATGTTTGTGGCAAATAGGGGTCACATGGGATTCAAATAAAGTTTTGTTTTTCTACACCTTTGAATCGATCAGTCGTCTTTGGCCGGAATCGAAGATTCGGAAAGCTTCATGTTCTTCTTCATCCTTCAGAATTTAACGAGCATTAGATTTATCCCTGGAGGACATAAGAAAGTAAAGTTAAAAAAAAAAAAGAGCGCAGGACAGAAATAAAAGCGCGCACGTCTTTACGCGCACTGGCGTTCCTTCCAGTGCGCAAAAGGTTTACAACAACTCCTGCCAATTAGCATAATCCAGTATAAATTAACATGAGCGCACCGCAGACGTCAAGTTTCTTGCCAGCAGGTCTTTATGTGCGGCTGTGTCTCAATGGAGTCGATGTAAGGCGGCTTACGACTGAGCGCGTTGGCTCCTTCGGGGCTGGGAGGACAGCTGTTCCCTTCTGCTCCTCTTGTGGCCTCGAGGATTTGTTGACTACATTTGTTAAGACAAGCCCCTTTTCATTCATTCATTCATTGTAATCTATTTGTCCGATTTGAAGAAAAAAAAACTTTTGTTTCTTTACAAATACCCCCAGGGACAATCACTTGCCCCAGCAATCAACCAGCAGCAGTAATTCGTTGGTTTATCATAGAGATCCTGAACAAATATTTAAGTGTATTTTCAAGATTTTGGGTGATTATTTGTAGTCAAGCATCAACAGATCGTTGCCCACCTTTTGTGGGACATCTCCTGATGTACCCTGTAACTCCTAAACTCGGTTATGCTGAGGTCAGCACCTAACCCTCCCAGCATGTCTGATGTGTGAATGACGAATCACCAGAAGCTGCACGTACAGGAGCGATGGTTCTAAACCGAGGCCAAAAAGTGCTGTCTAATTATGGGGATCCGCCCCTGCGGAAGGGAATTGCCCTGAGAACACAGGCAGCGTGCTTTGGCCTTGTAATCTGTTTAATTATATTCCGATTGGAAACATGTGTGGAGACAGAAAGAAATGAACACCACAAAATTATGGCAATTATATATATTTTTAATGCTGATAAGAGCTCATACACGTGCCATAACATCAACAGTGTAATAACATTAATTACAAAATGTATATCTGCTTAATATGTTATTTGATATTTTTTTTAAGTTTACATTTACATAGGGAAACATTCCTTTATGTACAAATGTTTATTTGACTTCTTTCTTTCTTTCGTTTTTTTTTTTGTTTTGTTTTTTTAAATATAACTACATCACAAGCTTTAAAAAATTTGGAGTGTCTTTTAATTTTAGCAGTTTACAACAACCCACCGTTCTGTTTTCTAACTCCCTGCTATATCAGGAGAATTATTATTGATATGTAATATAATAAACATAAATAAGAAGTCAGTTATTTGATAGACAAGTCAATTCAAATACAAGTCCCAAAGTTTAAAAAAAAAAAAGTCACTAAACTTCATATCGACCAACTAAAGGACATACAAATCATGTCAATGCTTCTATCAGCGAAGTTTTCCAACAGCTGTTCAATCGGGACAAATAACATGAATATATCCTGAACTAGACTTGTTCAATGGCACAAATTTTTCTTCTATCAATACAGAGAACTGGACACTGCAGTCCTACTATTCTTTGAACAAAACAATTTCCGTATGTAATGGCGAAATCGGCTCAGGATTGTCTCCACTTTCAAGCAGCTGACAGAAATACCTTGTTTTTTAAATTTAAGTAATCAGGACTGAGAAAGGATCATCATTCAAAAAGATGGCGTGGATGCTAGTCCCCTGTTTAATATCGTGGGCAATCCATGTGGCTGGGGGTTACAAACATTAAGAGACAAAGCTATGCATCACATATAGTCACATGACCTCACACATACCCTTTCACACACACACACACACACACACGCACACACACACTTCTTCCCCTGAGACTGCTGTTGTGCTCGACTATCATATAAGAAATTAAGGCTGATCACTGAAACACAAACAAAAATGGTGCCTGTCATGCAAGAGAACCAACATAAATAAAAACAGAGAGAAACACAGTATAAGGGCCTTGTCAGTGCATAATAATAACCACAATGTCAAGAAACAGTCGTTATTATCCTAATCAATAACTTAAACATGAATACAAAATATTACAAATTGGATTTTTTTTTCTTCTTCTATGACCTTGAAGTAATTGCTTCATTTGGAGGCAGAGATAGTGCACACACAGTGAGGAGAAAATAGTCCCTTTAATACTTAATACTGTCAATAAACCTCTCATCTAAAAACGACGTAATAAAATAGAGTACAACTACCAGTATTGTACCAAATATCAGTATTTTTAAGATTGTAACAGTGAATGTGAGATGTGACTAGACCCGCAAATACCAGTCGCCTTGTGTCAGCATGCACATCGTGTCCTGCTCGTTCAGTATACTTCAGAATGGGGATGGGGACGAGTGGTTTGCGTACAGACTGTTGATACTGCTACCTCGACTTGAAATCACAACTACCACTCTTTAGACTTAGAAAAATAGGAAGCACTTTTTGAAATGAACATCCGAATCATGAATCTCTCTCTCTCTCTCTCTCTCTCTTACACGCACTTTGTGGTATTTTTTCGAACACTGATTCTTTCAGCCCTACAACCTCCTGGATCGACACCCCTCACCTGGAGGAGGAAAAAAAAAAATCTGACCTTTTGGCCTTTCCTGCAGGGTCATTATCCTGCTGCTGGTAAGACCTGTTTCAGACAGAGGGCGGGTTGTGTCGCTGACCGACGCTATGGGTTCCTTACATTTTCAGGTCAGATCATGGGTTATTGATGTATAAAAATATAGTGGTTTGGGTCGCTCCATGCGCTATTTCTTTGTGTGAGGCTCCAAGAATATGTATCTACTTGGAATGGACATACGTGCTCTCTCCTTGTTTTATTCTGATTCTCCATACTGGAAAAGCATCAACCTGAAGCATCACTGTTGTGCTACAACTGGCTTATTTGTTATATTAGGCCACTTGAAAATAAGGACTTACATCTTGTCAACATAAGGAGCAGGTGGAGGTACAGGAAGAGGAGTGACTGCTACATTAAAGCTGAGAGACGGGTTCGGAGACGGGGTAATAAATAAATAAAAACTGTAAAATGTACATTATTCTGTTCAACCAGTTTCCATCGGGTCTGACGCCACAGTGGGACAAAAAATATGTCATTATGCTATGCTAGCACCCGGGCTTTACCATTCAGTGCTATATGGTGTGGATGTGGCGGTGTTGTGGGTGTGTTTGCGTGTCTCATAGTCTGGTCTGAGCCTCGGGGATATAGATCTCAATACTGTCTGCGCTCTCTGTGGCGGAGCTCTGCCGAGCTGAGGCGGCACGTTTGGCAGCTAGCAGGCGTTTGCGAGCCTCCAGACGTTGGCGCTCAGAGCTCTCCAGCGAGCGGTCCCTAGCCAGGGGAGGGTGGCCCTTCAGGGGTTTCTTTGGCACAGGAGGGGGCATCCTTCTCTCCTGGACAGGAATAACAAATAGTCTTAATAGTCCAAATGGCAAGTTTGCAGCTAAATACAGCAAGGAGCGTCACGACCGCAGCCAGCTTGAATATGGGTTAGAACGTGTGATGCGGCTGTTGTGATCGTAATGTCGGAGCATGCAATTTCTCGAATGAGGTTATGGTTCACAGTGGCAGCCATTTGTGTGGGGTAAGAGAGCACGCTGATGGCCTTTTGCATGAGGTAAAAGTGACCATTGGTGGTGAAGAGGCCCCAACGGTGCATGGCAGGTAGTGTGGCTTCTCAAAAGCAGCTCACTGTCAACAACAAGACAGAACAAAACACAGACAGACACATGTGGTGACATCAGGCAGGCAACACGACTGTATGCATGCTAAAAAAGCTCGACAGAATCATCAGGACTTAGAGTTCAAAATATAACAGTAATGGCAGCAGATAACATGCAGGTTAGTAAAGCATTCCACAAAAAACTGAGGTTAGGTGAATTTAATCATTAAAAAAACAGTTTGTGTTTAGTTTCTTTGTTTCTGCACCTGAATTTCTGGTGGGATCAGAGGTTTCCAGTTGTTGGCTTTGAGCTGGTGGAGTTCATCAAACTTCAGGCTAATGTTCTCAATGGACAGCTGGAGCATGTCCCAGAAACCAGCCAGGTCCTGGGAGATGGGTCGCGGGTGTGCGTTTGGGTTCTGACACAGACACATGTTCACAAGCAGACACACAATAAAATACATATGTTGGATATGCTAAGCATGTTTTGTTTTGGGGGGGGGGGGTGTCAACAGATTTTTTTGATTATTCGGGTACCATATGCACAAGACTTCTCTATTACCCTATTTTTCTATTTCAATGTAGGTGGTCCACTGCTATACATAAATAGCATGGTTATAATAAATATTTATTATGGTTCACAAATTCTGCTTTTATGATTTCCTAGTTAACCAATAATGATTTCTTTAGTTGCATTCAAAGGCAGACTTTCCACATGACAGGTGTTCTATTCAAACAATGCAACACAAATACATATGCTAATATTTGGATGTGCAAATTGTAAAATGAAAAGTGAATATCTGCATTAAAAAAGGTGGTTTTCAGGCTGTGGTATTCACACACGCTCAGCTGGTTCCATTTCTTTGTATGTGCAAAACAGTAAGGGTGTGCAGATGTACACTCTACACTCGATGAATAGTAAATGAGCGCTGGCCTGGCCTGTCAGGATGATTTGTGCAGGATGATGTCAGTGTTTCAGGGGGAGAGTTGGAGGGTGGGGGTGGGGGGGAGCATGCAGGGGATGAGGCGACACATACCTGATTCTCCTCACACAGCTCCCGGAACTGCTGGAACTTCTGGGACATGAGCAGCTGGGCACTCCCCACTGCACTGCGGATCTTCCCCAGGACTGCAGAACACACAGCCGCACATGAATGCACATACACACACACACACACACGTACACAATTCACAATGTAATTACTCACAGAACCGCATACTGCAGGCGTGTTGCAGCGTTTGATGGAGAAGCTGCAATTGTAATGCAGCAGAAAAGGATGCGCTACGATGCTCTTTTATGCCCACCCCACCCCAAGAATTTAGGGAAGTTTAATCGGTTATTGAAATGAATGTCATTGTAGGTCTAAAAAAGAAATACAAAAATGTAATGAATGTGTATAGCACCCAGAAATTAATTTAATATCTTCCCATTTCAAAAAGAAATGGTGCTAAAAGAGCATAGCATCAGATTTCTCTCACAATGTCTGATTGGCAGAATAATATTGATATTTAAAAAATAAAGGTTTCAATCAATAACCTGATTACATTGGTCAGTCTTACTGCCTCACACATCCCTATAGAGTCGGAGTATCAGTCTGCATGAAGAAAATGAAAGAGAAACTGGGAGAAGGGAGTGAAATAAATCTGCACTACACATATAATTCAGCTCCTCCAGGACACCTCTAGAGTGTCTGTGTGTGTGTGTCTGTGTGTGCATACGTGTGCGTGTATGTATGTGTGTGTGTGTGTGTGTGTGTGTGTGTGTGTGTGCGTGCACATGGTAGCCTGAGATCTGGGAAAACATGACCTTGAGACAGCCTCCCTGTTCTGTGAGAGAATCTCTTGCCTGGAACCTCAGCAGCAACACCGGCTGCATAAGCAATGACATTTTTCATGAGACGCGAAGTCAGCTGCCCTGCAAGGACAGATATAAGCTGCTGCCTGAGGCATGTTTGCTCAGTCTGGAAAAAAAACAAAAAAACATTCCGATGTGTGTTTATAAATGCACAGCGATGCACATGTGTGTCAGGTCAATATGAAGTAGCTGCCTTTGAGGTGCAGTGAGAAGAGAAAAAAAACTGTGTTTGTGTAAGAGATGATTATACGGTGTGTGAACAGGGTGGATGTGCGTCTGGGGTCAGCACCAGCCTTTTGAGAGGTTTGCTAGCGCAGACCAGAAGGCCGGAGACAGGAGCAAGGAGATACTTGCGGACCGATGCCCTAAACGTCGCCACCCTCAGAGAGAAGAGGATGCTACTCACTCTCATCAGGAAGTTCGTTCTCCATCTCATCCTGCTCCATCTGCCTGCACCAGCCCTCCATACGATCCATCTCCGCTTGCAGCAGCTTGAGGAACCACCGGCCATCACGGGGGCACACCATTCGTCTCGCGGGTCCCCGGACCACCTCAACCTCCGGCTCCGCGACGGTGTCCATCCACGGGTCCGGAGGGGGCAGGATGGAAGGGTCGAACCCCACGTCGCCATAGTCATCGCCGGCGCACGCGTGGTAGTGGTTCCCCGATCCCTGGATGCTGACGGTGGAAGAGGCGGCGTCGCGGGAGTGCTGACGCGGCATGGTGGAAAAATGACGCGGCGGCAGCTCCGGGGCGTCTGAGTGATCGTCGAGGTCGGCCTGCACCGCCGTGGTGACGCTGTTGGAGCGAGTCATCTTGCGGTAACTGTAAAAGGAGGCAGTGAAACTTTTACTGTTTAATGTAATGGATTACTCATGTCATTATTCACTAATGACGGAGAGCATTTTTTGTTTGTTTGTGTGTGTGTGTGTATGTGTGTGTGTTCATTCGGCATGCAATGAGCTGTCTAATCAAAAGCTCTGCTCTGATGCTAATGCACTCAAACACATTCCTGTATCCAAACACACACACCGTTGGGACTCTTCTCTGCAGCTGGGTGTGACGTGTTGTGTTTGGCTCAGATGCTTGCGCCGCTGTCGGACAACCGTTGCCAAGTTCCTCCACGCCATGTGCAACAGCGGACACTTGTGCGCAACGATAAAATGAAAACACCCTCACACTTTTGGCTACCTTTCTTCAGAGCGGCTCGCCATCCCAGCAGCAATCAGGATGTGGGTGTCGGTAGGGTTAAAGAGATTGAAGGAGCTGGTGGTTAAATGACTCTGAGATTATTATTAATATCATATTTTATTAACACAAAAGAAAAAGCTGCTCATTGAGGCCCCTTAAAAGACAGACATCCAGTATTTTCTGCTCTGTAAGACGGATCTAAAAACTTTTAATTCTCTCAAAAACCGACAGTGCACCTTATAATCCAGTGGGCCTTATTTGTGAAAATAGTTTTGAAATAGGCCATTCATTGAAAGTGCACCTTGTAATCAGTGCACCTTATAATCCAGTGCACCTTTTATATGAAAAAGGTTTAAAACAGGCCATTCATTGAAGGTACGCCTTATAGTCCAATGCGCTTTATAGTGTGGAAGATACTGTACTCTGACAAGCAAGGATGCAAACAAAAAGGGAATAAAAGTAACATATCACAATTCAAAAACATCATATCTGGCTTTAAGACATATTTAGGTCCATATGTTTAACTTTAGCTGCTGTAAAAGCGGTAAAAGTTAGCAGGCAGTCACAACTTTGTCAAGCTAGGAGAGAAACTGAATCACTAGCCTGAGCTAGTCTGATAAAAACATGCCCACGGTCGTCTCTCACCTAGGTTTGACCTGCCTGCAGCACAACACACACAAATGATCATCCCATCTCCGGACACACACACACACACAAACACACACACACACACACACACACACACAGACACACACATGCACACACTCCACCTCTGTACCTCCCCATTTTTTTCTAATTCATCTCTCCTCTACGGACAGTAAAAAGAAAAGAGAGAGCAACAACAGGGGAGTGGTTTGGGTGAGATCAAACGCACGTATGTGCTTTGTGTGTGCATTACTCAGCCCCACGGGTGTGAGTGTGTGAAGAGAAGTTAAAGAGTAACTCCTCCGAGCAGGTGTTCAGTTCTAAAGGCCCCTGCCTGCTTTCTGCCAACCCGCTAATAACTTCCTGCAGCCGAGACAGAGACGGATATATCAATAGGCTGGAGGCGAAGGAACGAGGAAGGGCAAGGAGAAAAGTTGACTTGCGGGAGACAAGAGGCTATAAAACATGAGCAATGAATGCAGGAGGAGGAAGAAAAGGAAGGAGGAACAGTCATATGATTTTTTTTTTTTTAAGATTACATTCATGTGGCGAAGGTGAAGTAAAGTTGTAAATCCGTGTTACCTTTCATATAGAGCTGTGATAAATCTTAATGATTTTCCTTTGTCTGAAGAGAATGCAGTTCAAAACCACAAACACAAAGCTGAGCCTGACAGATTGAGAAGTGTCGCAACAGGTTTTTAGGTGTCAAAGAAAATTGACACTACACGTGCAGCCTCTGGTTTGCTTGTCCTAAACCAGGAATGGCTGCCCTTTAGTTAGTTTGGATGTAAACACGAGGCAGGGAGGTCTTGTTGTGTCTTGAGTTGACTTTTCAAGATGGTCGTGCATGTGTTTTAGTAACTAGGACGGTAAGTAATTCTCCTCATCCCCTCTGACTGCAAAGACATCTGGCCACCAATGACCCCTACACCTTCAATTTGAAATGCCCTAAAAATCAAAATTCATTGTTGATTTACGAAACAAAGTTTATTCTTTGGCACAGTTTTTGCGTGTGCATGTGATTTTCAGATTGAAAAAAATATGTAATTAAATTTAAACATATTTTAAGGTAAATATAAACATGCAGGAATAGAAATTTAGCATTAGAAGCTAGCACTTCCTGAATGAAAGACGTGCAGCCAATCGTGTTGTTTGTTGTGTTTGTCTGTTTAAGATCCCAGCGACTCGCTCTCTGTTAATCGTAGTGCAAACAGCGAGGGGAGGTTATGACCTGCAACTGCAACTGCAACATATAAACAGACACACACACACACACACACACACACACACACACACACACACACACACACACACACACACACACACACACACACACAAATCACACACTCACAAAGATTTGTTTGAGCAATGGAGCAAGGCCGTAGGAGTTTGGCACTCTCACTGTCTGGGAATCTGATGTAGGGGGCAGCATGCCTCGATGTCCAAGGTACACACACACACATACACAAACACACACTTCAGGTTGTCATTGTGATCCATGATGAATATTTTGCTCCTTGCGTGTCTATTGGTTCCCTTCTAGTCCAATGTGGGTTGGACACAAAACAGATCGGCTGCAGCCATAAATCTGTTTCTCCTCTCTTTGCCAGGTGTTTTCCTTTTAATTTATTTCTTATCAAACTTCACCCCTCCATTTGAAATACTTGTTCAATCAGCGTCTGATGTTTCCAATGCATTAGGGTGGAGCTAACGCTCTTATGAAAGACTTTCAGCTGGTTGTGGAACCTGTTTTTGGTTCCACCTGTTGAGCAGTGTCGGCTACGGGGACTCCTATCTGGAGATGTGTTCCTCTAGCATCATGATGAGGTGGTTAAGCAACACGAGTCTGCGCTGTAATATGCTGGCGGGGAAATTGCTGAATTTCAGCAGGTACAGATACATTTCCTGGGCATTTCCTGTACGCCAGTGACCTCAAAGCTGTGGAGACAGTGGCGTATTGAGAGTCCGGATTGTGAACAAGCAATGGAAGATCCACAAGGATGGAGGTAACCACTGTGTTGGCGTGTACCTCTATCTAACGCACACAAGACGACACACACACGTAGATAAACACAGGCATCGTCCCCACCTACTCTAAACATGAACCAGAGAAATGCAGCGCTGTGCTGCCTCGCTCTAAGACTCGGCAGACTGTAGAAGGTGTCCGGATGAGTTAATATTTGGCTTGGCAACTAAGAAAACTCTTTGGTCGGCCAGTCAGCTGAGACCTCCCCTTTCAGAAAGCCCCTCTCGTTCCCCGACACTGTGTTAGTGTGTGTTTTGAAGTGCTGGATCCAACAATCGCCGTGACCTTTGATTAAAAAAGGTGATGTCTCTGAATTCCCCAAGCATGCCTCAGCTACAGCACGAAATCAGCACCGTGGCTAAATTTCTCAACTCCTCTCAACAAGGCAAGGAGTTTCGATTGGGTTTCAACAGGGTGAGCGGATGCAACGTGAATGGCTGTGTGTTCCATCGGAGGCCCAGACGAGTCTGATGTGTCTCGACCTAATGAAACAGCATGCACACTAGGCTGCTTCTTCTCAAACTGGGGAACATAACATATGAATGAGAGGCTGTGGCCGGGAGCACAGCAGCCTCTCAGTGTTCTCACAACTAAATAAACCCAATAAAAGCCCACTCCCTCCCTCTCATACACAAACAGCCGCAGAGTAGTCTGAATCACAATGACTGGAACAACAGATGGCTGTCAACTCCCCCCCTCCACCTTCCTAGCACCCTGCACCACATCCTCTGGCCCAGCTGTCACTTGGGGCCCCTGGCTGAGGGGGCTATGACGCCAACCTCACCCTGAACTGGGAACAGCTGCTGCAGGGAAGCCAGTGCAGAGGGGGCAGAAGTTTGCCCTGTACACCCAAAAGCCCCTCCATCCTCAAGCCCCTTCAATTCCCTCCTCCCATCAGATCCATCGCTCCACTCACCATCGCTCATCCTCCACCTGAATTCCTATTGATTGGAATTTAGATTGCTCCTCCTCTGACAGCCCTCCTTCCTCTGGGTCCACCTTAAAAGAGGAAGGAGGAGGGACAAACTGTCAAATTCCATCTTTACGTTTCTCTTTCAAGAAGTCTCTGGCTTTTCCACCAACCTGGATCCCTACGGAGAGGCACTTGCGGAGCGCTTCCCTCTGCGCCTTGCTGTCGGAGATGTGCGCGACGGCAGAGGTGGTGGCGCTGGCAGTGATGGTGATGGTGCTGTTGGTGACATGCTGGCTGGCAGGGCCGTGCACCTGAGCGTTAGCCGCCTCTATCGCCGCCGTCAGAGCTTTCATGCTGTCGATGCTTTCCGTGGAGTTGGACAGGCCCGGCTGGGAGCTGATGCCCGTACGAGTGCCGGAGCCCCCGTCCATGTAGGCATCTTGGGCAGACTCGGTGCTGCTCTGGGCCGTGATGGATATGAATGGCTTGGACGGGGTGGTCCGAGGAGGAACTGGGGGAGGTGTCTTCTTATAGGTTGTGATGCATGATGACACTGCAGGGACGACACAGAGGACGAAAGTTAGAAAAAACATACGTAATACATACATCTCAATAAAGGTTCACTGACATGCTTGAGGGGCCCCTAATGTGTAAGATTTGGGCTGACAGGAAACAGAATTATCTTGTATCATGGGAAATAGACTCTTTTTTTTTTTTTAATTACACCTATGGTAGAAATGGCAGTATATTGTCACATGTGATCTTTTTTGAACACCCTGACTTCAAGATTAAGATTAAGAGTAAAATCTACTTTGATGCTCATCACTGAAATTATAGGAGCGATTGAACTTGATGCAGCCACAGGTAATGGCAGTACTGCATAAATACGATAACTTATAAAATAAATAAATTATTATTATCACATAAATAAATAATTCTATATAACAGTATGAAAATGAAAGGAAAACAGCATTAAATGAATGAAAATATTCGACTCAAACACACAAATACAAGTGATGACACAAAGATAATGACTGTGGTGACAGGTGACACCCTGACAGATAACACTGAGGGTTAAATCCTTGTGTTGGAGTCAAAATGGACAGTAGATTAGGACCAACTTTAACAAACCATAACCTCGTCTAGTAATAGGATTATTATGTCAGCCACTTGACCCACTGATCTAGATGGTTAAGCCCTTTATGCACTAACAGTAACCGTCCATCTGAATGTAGCCCTACATACCCACATGCGTTATTGTTTGCTTTCTTATTTAGCACGGAAGCTAAATGATATTTATGATACTGCACAGAAGCTCAATTCCACAGCGTAACAGTCTGAGAGCTCAGTACGCTAAAAGCTCCCCATTAAATCCATGCGAAACAAATATCATAAATGCCTCATGGTGCTGGTTGGTTACACACACTCTCTCTGTTAGAGCTCTTTCCCTCTCAGGTTACAGCTACAGGTCCTGCAGACAATGGAGCCTCTCACACCCACAGACTCAGAAGCCTGAAACATGACAGCAGACAAAAACCTTAGTCTGTCTACAAGGCAGCCAAACAGCCACCACCTAGCGACTGAACAGTGTGCCTCGGAATCTCCTTCCTGTGTTGGTCACATCATCAAAAAACTAGGTCACTCCCTCGTTCTACTCTCCTGAAAAACTAGGACAGCAGGTTTCCTGGATCCCTTTAATCCCCACAAAAGATAAACATACTACCGTAGAGAGATTTCTGCGCTGCAAGCGGCGGACAACTGTTGCCAACCACATCCAGCACGAGCGGGCACGTCTCTATTAACTATTAAAGCCGGATATTTTTTTTCTTGCTTTTGTGTCTTTTCGTCTGGCTGACAGCTACAGAGAGGCCTTAACATACTGAAGGTGAGCAAAAGGCTGACTTCATCGTCTTAGTCATCTACCGCCGTCCGCCTGGCCCTCCCACATGCTGTTGCCGTGTCAACATTGATAGCGTGTTTCCAGAAAAGGTTTTGTCAGGTTATGACAAGCCGGGAAAAAATCTTCAAATGGCATAGATGAAGGCTTAAGGTGAGATCATCTTGCAAATATATCCATCTTTGATGGTGGTGAAACAAAAACCACAGCAAAAGCTAAAGATGATGATGATTCAGTTTTTACAGCTAAAACTTTGTGTGTGTGTGTGTGTGTGTGTTTTTCTTTTAATGCAGTCTGGAGCGCCGTCTCGACTCCTCGAAGATGTCTCAGGAATATGATTGACATCCGGGGGTTAATCTTCAGAAAGGTCACAGAGTACAGACCCACAAGAGACCAAAAAAAAAAAAGAAAAAGAAATGTTGGGCGAACACACACATGTTCTCGCGCAGAGGGAGAAGGAGAGGGCGAGGTCCTGCCCCTATCAGCAGCAGAGGTTCAAAGGATAGAATGTCAGCCCCCTTTCAGAGCTTCTATCCCCTGAAGTCATCTAAAAGCCATGTCTGATGACTGCATGTGTGTGTGTGTTTGTGTGTATCTGTGTGTGTGTGTGTGTCTGTCCTCTCTGAAAGAAGAGATGCTTTTAAGGGCAGTCGGTTTTTCACGCCATCAGTAAACGCCGCCTGAAACAGGAGACGACGCGTCGGGTCCCACCTAGCTGTCACTGAGAGAGAAAGACGTGCAGGAGAGGATGACAGGCCAGCTCTGAATGGCGAGATGGGCTAAAACAAACACACTCGAGTTGTTGGAAAATGTCCACACTCGCATGCACACACACTCAGGCCTGCAGACATGCAGACACAGAGGCACGGAAATAACATTGACACGGCCCAGCTTAACATTTCAGCCTCTGGAGACCGCAGACTCGCTGTCACTGATACGCTCTCAGCTCGCCATGCAATGGACCACAGCCACTTTAAATGTATGTGAATGTAAGGATGTGTCATTAACAAAAAAGTGAGTGGATTTAATCTCTTATGATGGTCCGACAATAGCGAGGGAGAAAGAATCTCACCCAAAAAAAAACAAAAAAACAACTGTCCTGATAAGACAGAAGCCAAGTTTCCATTTTCCACACAACGATAAGGAAATAGTTTGATCCTCTTGCAGCCGTGGAAGCATTAGACCGCCCTGGACCTCCCACACAGATAGTCAAGGACAGGGTGAAGTGGGAATGTGACGCAAGATTCCATCAGACCCTTAAAAGAGGAATTTGGAGATCTGTTTCTTCCAAACTAACCGAGATAAACACTCGATGAGCGCAGAAGCATTTTCGATCACCACGTTAATATCGAGTTGAATCGAATAACTTCTTCGTTTTAACGGACGTCAGGAATTTCATGTCCCCTTCGCTCAGAAGGGAGCTGCGGTCCCTGTCGTCCAACGGGGGGGGGGGGGGGGGGGGTTGTGAATGACAAAACTCCCGGTGGCTCTCTGCCAAATCCTCCTTTTGACAAATGCTTCAAAAGTCCCATGCTGACAAGTTGGTGTGAATAGCAGCTCTCAGCGGAGCACTCCCCCCACCTCTGGGCTTGATAATATCAAAGAAAGCTCTCTTCCCTCCCCGGAGACAAAGCAAAGTCTGCATTCATTCCTACGGCCCTGCAGAAGAAAACAGAATTGCTCGTCACCTCCTCTTTTCTTCTTTTTGGACTGATCATGGTCTCATTCATTCGTCTGCGTGGACGTGTAACATTTCCCCCTTTTTTAAAAATCCTCCTGTTCACGTTACCGGACAGATTTTAAAGGAAGGCAGCTGTGTCTTAATCTCTGGCGTGTATCTTTGATTGGCCACTTCAAAAACAGTAGACGGTTTGGGTTTTTTTAAGAGGCTTGCTTACAGGAACGGGCTCCCCCGCGTGGGGGCCGAGGGCAAATCCACCACCCGACCAAACAAATACAAAGGCCCGGAAAGGGGGCGGTCAGCATGGGTGAACATTGACAGCTGAGCCCAGCTGCACGGTGTTTGGGAGGAGGGTCCGCCAGAGGGGGGGGGGGGGGTATTGAACAGAGACCAGGATGAGAATCAGAAAAGCAGGAGGGTGAATCGTGTGCCCGTCTGTCCATTTGTCCATCTCTAACACACACACACACACACAATCAGCAGGAGTTCTTTCTGATAGTGTCACCATGGCGACGTGCAGCAATATAAAGTTCGCAGGGAGGCCTGGTGTTTCACCAGCGGCAAACAGAAAGCCGCTGTTTGTTTACCTTGACGGGGTAGAACGCTGCGGCGGCGGCGCTCACCTCAACGCCAGCCGACAGGGAAACAAAAGCAGGGATGACGGGTCACAGCTAGCTAGCGGAACTTCAAAATCAAATAAACCAAGGGGATAATGGGAAGGGAGGGGCACCCGGGTGTCACCCTGTTGCAAATGAACATGTAATCTTTTGTAGATCTGAAGCTCTTGGGAACGCTGAACTCTACTGCTTCTGGTGCTTGTGATGCATCGTGAGACACGTCGTCTCTGTGAAACGATACACTTCTGTTGGATAAGACAAAGCAACGTGAAAATCTTGAGTTTTAGAATGTTAAAATAGCTATAAACAGAAAATAATGTGCAGAGACGCACAAAACTACACAACGGTACTTTAAAAGTCCTCTTAAAGCTCTATGACTCACCTGGAAGCCTCCCAGAAACCCTCCTGTCAGTCTGCGGCTCTCAAACCACCAGAGGTCAGATGTCACCATAGAGGGTTTCTGCTCTCCAGATGCCTGAACTCTCGCAGACACAATAGCTCCCTGTGTGAGTATGTGTGTGTGTGTGTGTGTGTGTGTGTGTGTGTGTGAGCAAGAGAAGGTGGCAGACTCTCAGAGTGCCATTAAAAAAGAAGTATATTTAGCATGTGTGAGTGCTTGTCGCACCGGGAAGGGGGGGGGGTGCAAATTGTATGAGAGTTGTAAACATCCTGCACTAACTGCACCCTCCAAATGCTTTCTTTAGTTAAACACAAGCATGCATTATCAGCGCCACACACTTGTTAAATGCACCTCCGGTGTCCCCCCCCCCTCACACACACACACATCTCCAGCGCTATCGACAAAGCTGTGTGCTCTGGGTGCCCCCTTTATTTTTTATTTTTTTTGACAGAAACCCCTGTCAACGCCGGGTCGCTGCTCCTGCAGGCTCATGTCTCCTGGATGTCTAGATAAGAGCGCCCTCACAGCTGTCACTGCGAAATGTGAAAGGCAAGCCCCACCCCCCCCCTACCCCACCCCGTTAGACAACGGACTCACTTCACTTAACCCATTTCCCTTTGCTTCACATCCAAATAAGCGCCTGGTAACCTGCATAACTATTTTATGGCCTGACACTCTCCTCTGCTCTGTCAATCAGTGACGAGGCAAGGAGAGACAAGGGAATCAAATTTAGAGTCTGTGAAATATTACAGTTATCACATTATTATTAATGAGCCTTACGCCGATACAAATAAAAGCTTTCAGAGGAGCCACAATGACGTTTTTAAATATGCATCTAGTGTATTTAAGCTTCTACTGTGATAGCAGAGCATTCCTCAGCATTGACACCGTCAGTGGGTGACATCTGCTGCACTGTCAGGTATAAGCACCCAGAATTGGGTGTAAACGCATTCCGCCACAGTCCTTCCTTGACAAATGCTGAAACATGTGAGCTAATCTCCTTGAATCTCCCTTTTCTTCCATTGAAGGGGGTTTTCTCATTTGTCCAGTGATGCTTCCAGGCTGTTTCCATTGTTCTAAAGCTGCTCCTCAGCCAGGGCTTTTTTTTTTTTTTCGTGTTAAGTCTGACTAGTCTGCAACCACATGAACAGGCACATCAATCTTTTGTTTCTGTCCCAAAGACCTGCCGGTGGTGGTCATGGGAGGGCTGAAAGATAAAGCGGTCACCCAGTAAAAAAAAAAAAAAAAAAAAAGGAGATTGAGAGAGAGAGAGAGAGGGATAAAGAAACAATGGGCAAAGAAGTAAGAAGGAGAGGATAACTTTGCCACGCTGTTTCCTTCAGTTCCTGTACATTCCAGCTGCTTCGTGAGGCATAAACCTGAGCATTAGCTGTAAAGCTAAAGCTAACACGCCCACACATCTCACGCATGCTTTCACTGCACTCATTTCCCACCGCCGTCGCTCACTGACTGAAACTTTCAATGCAGACTGGCTCCCTGCGCAGAGTGACACATCACATGCGCTGGCAATGACAGCATAGGGCAACAAGTCGTGGCATACTCGGACACAGAATCATGGTAGCCAGGGTGGGGGGGGGCGTGTGGAGATTAGTCATCAGTTTAAAAGGCACTGACTGGTGGATAGGTCATCCCAGAATGCGTTCCTACGTAAAGTCGAGGATGCAGAGATAAAGGAAGTCAATGAAATCAAGAGGAAGAGTCATGATGAGGCATTGCTAAGTGGATAATACAGTCTACTTACGCTAGTAAAAATACCCCCACAACAACTTTGCCACCACACTGTCTCCATGTGCTAAATGCGGCTGTAAAATATGACACAAGTGAAAGTGAGTGTAATCACAGAGTACACAACAGCAAGCCTGGGGAGTTAAAGACACTGGGGTAAAACTGCTTAGACACAGCAAGGCTGAAACACACGCAGGAATCCACGTTAAGAGGGCTGAAACACAATGCCGATGTCATGTCATTACAGGAAGGATCACTGCTAGCTGCAGCTGCTATTTACATATAAATGCAGCAGAATGTGGTCAAAAGTTCACATGTTCATTCCGGAGTTCCGTGGAACAAGTGCTCTCAAGAAAAAAGTCATAACCTGATTAAAAAATGACAGAACAGGAAAAAAAAAAAACAACAACAGGAAAAACTAACTGGCTGACACTTTTTACAGGCGCTCTTATAGCCACTGTTCCGGGAACGCCGTGAAACATCAGTGTGTTGTTTCACAATGCTGGTATTTCTTTTTCTTTGCTCGCATTCCTTCCCCCCCCCCCCTTTTCCACCCTGTTTGCCGCTCTTTGTCCTGACCACTTGCACATGCAGGCGAAAGGAGACACTGGCAGTTTAATCCACCGCCAGAGGCATGCTAAAGCCATCTGGGCCCAAAACCAAACGTCAAGCCTTTCTGCATCTCCTACATGAGAGGAGGAACGGGGCAGGCGTGGGTGGATGAATGGAGAGAGGGAAATGGAAAGTAAGGATGGGAGAGAGAGAGAGAAGAAATTAGAGGGGGAAAAAAGGAGGGGGGGGGGACTGAAAGGTAGGAGGTACGAGACTGAGTAAGGGGGATTGTTGGAACAAGACCCAGCTATACTGACGTATACTGTCTTTGTGGTTTCCAGTCCTGACCCGCTGACCCTATACATCCTGTTCAGAGGAACGGAGGGGGGGGGGAGGAGGGAAAGATGAGATGGCAGCTATAGGCACTCGCTGCACGCATGAGTCGAAGCGATGCGGAACCCCGTGCATCTGGGGCATCTGGGTAGGGTAAATATGATGCAGATGCCACAATCTGTCTCTCAGGTGTGACTTCTCACACCCCTCTTCCTTCTCTTTCCTGGGTGTTTACATCCACTCCCTTGCAGAATCTTGCAGGGGGGGGGGGGTAAGGAGGGAGGAACAATGCTCTCAACATTCCCACTCTCCTGCCGAGAGCCCTCGTTTGTCTCCCGCATTCCTTTGCCCATTCATCTCTTTCTCTCTCTCCCCTCCTGGATAGGGAGGGGGGGAGAAGAAGAAGAAGAAGAGAAAAAAAAACTCCTGCTACTTTTCACTTGGGGGAGGGGTACCAGTGTGCGTCTTAAAAAAAACCTCTGAGTGGAATCAGCCCCTCTTGAACACAGCCTACCCCCCCCCCCACCCCTTTTTTTTTTCCTCCCTGTTTTACTTGGTTAGTGAAGCAGCAAAGCTCAAAGAAAACTGGGGGAGAAAGAGGAGATGCATTCTTTCTCTCTTTCTCCATGTCTCTCAGTGTTCACCGGGGTTAGTTGTGGGTAATTTTTAATGACTGGTTAAGAAAAAAAAAAAACACATAAAAAAATAAAAGAGGGAGGGCCAAATCTGCCCCCCCCCCTCCCCTTCTCTGTCGGTCCGCTTACACACAGTCTCAGACGCTCACGCATACACATTACTGTAGCAGAGTCTGGGACTTTCACAGAGAAGTCTTTAATTTGCGCTGGGGCCCGGCCTCCCACACTGTTCAGCCTCAACCACCCATTTTACAGCCATGCACCATTCCTCATCGCTCCTCCGACAAACTCCCACCCGTCCCAAGCAGTGAAAGCAACATGAACTTCCAACCACACAATTTAGCTGTCAAGCCAAGTCTCGAAACTTTCAATATCCTGTCAAGAGAACAGCTAAAAAAAAAAATGTAAAAAAAAATGTTTGTCTTCACATTTTTCTTCCCAATCTCAATGGTAGGAGCTTTAACTCCTCCACAGTGTTTTTCATTCACCCGGGGGGAGGGAGGGGGGTATGACTGCAGGCCCTGCCTTGCCCCAGCTTTAGCATGCAGGAGCCATGAGGATCATCCACAGTCAACACTGAGGAAATCCTTTCGGGGCTTTGCTTTTTCCTTTGCTCCCTCTGATGCCAAAACACCGACAGGAAGAGTAAGAAGTTAGGCGTGGGACAGTCTATTTGAAAGATTGCCCCCCCCCCCCTGTCTTGCTTGATCAAAAATTTCAAATGGGCTGTTTATAGCTTGAAATAAAAAAAATTAAAAAACCCAGATCTTCAATGCACAGACTTGTTGTTTTTAGAGGTAAAATGGTGCATGTGTTCTTGCTGCAGAGCGAGAGACAGTAGGGGTCCGCTGCCGCAGCCATTCTTTGTGTTTGCCATAGCTCCGTCAGCTCCTCCCTGCATCTCCACCCCCCCCCACCTCTTTCATTTTTCTCCTCCTCTCTCTCTCTCCTGCCTTGTTTCTAACCCCGAGCAGGAGGAGAGGAATGAATGACATTGTCTTCCTCGTGCTTCCTGTGTCAAAAGATATCCAAACGCCAGTCTTCCTCCCTAAACGGCTATAATCAAAGCATTCCAGGCCTTCACAAACTGGGAGCAATTAAGTCGTAAGTAAACCTAAAACATCTAAGAGCCACAAACTGGAGCAGCAAGAGCTCCAGTTTTATTCTACTGACTTTAATTCGACTTCAGAGCATGCCCAGGCATGAAATCACTGCTGAATTAGGTCATGGAGATGCACAACAATTATACATGGATGATACTATGCTATAGAAATTTCCGTACAGGCAAGAATCAACAGGTGAAATTCATCTGCATGGGCCACCTAGAATTAGAAAGCATCAGGGCATCATGAGATAGATGATTAGGGGCATATTTAACACCTACAGGTTGGACCACTTTTGCACAGATTCAAGAGGTGCCGTGAAAAGAAGCAGCGTGGGCTGGGATGACATCTAGTGAAAGATTTCATATTGCAAGACAGGAACTTCCTCATTTCCTGCTTTTACATCTGGACCACAAGTTGAATAGAGTCTCACAAGCTAAGCTAACAAATTTATGCTGAAACTGTGCAACTTAGAATAACAGGTAGTAAAATACCCAGATGTGAAGCTTTTGAACTTCATTGAATTTCTCTGCATCCGTTTCATCTGATGACTAACGCCTCGAAGCTGAGAAGGAAGCTGAATGAAAGAGATGCTGTGTGTGTGTTTTTTTCCCCTTGTGTCAGTGAAAGAGCGACAGTGCAAGTTCCCACTGGCTTGCATTCTCAGACAGTCGTGACAGGATGAAGTAATTACTGAGTGGTTGACACACCAGCATGACGAGGATTTATCTCCTCCAGGAAGAGAGATAGCCAAATCACAGTTTACCCACATCGAGCTCCCAGTTCGGGCTTGATCCTGCAGCTGCGAATGAGCAAAGCCACACACAGAGACTTTGACAGCGAGCAAACCCATGCCTGCACACGCACACAATCCGCACGCTTAATGAAAAAAAAAAAAAAAATCCACGGAGCTGCCGACCACAACTGGTGCTTTTTCTCTTTTTATTCCAGGAGCATGCATGTGCTGGTGTGTCACCACACGCCTCCTCCAAGCCCTCGCTTCCTGTTAAACACACCTACTTGCACCATCAAAGCTTGTGGAATGAGCATTCTGCAGGTGTGTGTGTGTGTGTGTGTCTGTGTGTGTGTGTGTGTGTGTGAGAGAGAGAAGGAAAGAGAGAGCAACAGAGGCAGATGACACCAGAGTGCTGTTTAATTTACACCCCTTTGAATAATAATTCCACCTGAGAGGATGGCAGCTTTGATCCCCTGACACACAGGTGTATTTCCCATGCATCTGCAAACGTAGCTAAGGCAAGGGTTTTATCTGTCCCTGTAATTAACAACAAAGTAGGAAGTGCAGAACTGTCCCGAGTGTGTTTTTGTGAGTGTGTGTGCGTGTGCGTGTGTGTGTGTGTGTGTGTGACTGGAGAATCCATATGGCGGGAGTGAAAGATGGAGCTCAAGAGGAGCATTCCTTCAGAACGTCCTCATCTTTTGATCTTCGCGTCTCTCAGGAGCTTAAGTATCAAGCAAAACGGGACAGTCAGTAATGATTTAAGGCACCAGTATTCCATTCACTCATTACTCTCTTCCTTTTTCCATTCCCGGCTTTTCCTGCCTTTTACATGAAAACGCACACGCACACACACACTGGAACTGTTTAAAAAGGCACACAATATGCCTAAAAGTAATGTCTGGCAGCCTTACCACATAATAAAACTTATTTGCCTCATGTACTGGGAATCACCGCATTGTGGAAAGATCAAAAGGCAAAGCAGATTGATTCAAACTGTGGGTGTAAAGCTCCCTCTAGTGGCAGAACGCGAAACTAAAAGAAAGTTCAAAGCAAAACTTTCTGAAGAAAAACAAGAGTATGTGATAAAGATAAATGAACTGCAGTGTATCGGACTTTGTGCATCATTTTTATATCTGAAAATGAACAAAAGTATCCAATATGTCTTCAAAAGGGATGATAAAGTGTATTTTCTATACTATATGGACTACTATATACATCTATACACTTTTATTATTGCATCAGTTTTGGCCACTTATAAATACTAACTACTGTATATGAATACATCCATTAATATGTAGATTGTGGGTTTTTGTGTCCACCTGAAGTACAAATTAACTTTTTGTAAAACCCAGCTTTTTTTTCTCCATTCAAGATAAGACGAAAAAGACAAAAGTAGAATGATAGTTTTGCTAAGGCTGAATGAAAACTGATATTAATTATTACAAATAACTTAAAAATATTATTATAACTGAGGGGTTTTGATGCAGAAAGCTCACATTTCAAAGTGTTACCGGCGATTAAAACAAGCAACCGGTTTTTATGGACAAGAGGTTGCAATGACCTGGTAGACAGTGTTAGAATGTTCTCTCAGGCTCTATCGTGCTTAATAGCTCAGTATTTCTACAGATTTAATTAACAGCCATATTTTCACCTGACCTTGTCGTCTTTGTTCTTCTGTCTTTGTTCTGTTTTTTATATGTGGCTTGCTATAAATCTGGAATTAACTTCCCCATGGCAGGAATTAAAAGACTGATGAAACAAGGAAGCTGAAAGACTGAAAATCCAGCAACTGAGAGACATCGGACTTTTTTCTCTTTATTGTTAGTTTAATGACATCTAATTTTCAAGATATTGTTTGCTGTCTGACCCTGATCCTTTTAAGTTTTTTTGTTACAGTTTAAGAGTTTGCTGCCATCGTCTCTCTTTTTAACGTCACTATTTATGTGGACAGCTCGTACCTTTACCAAACGACAGATGAGGGACCGAGTCCCCCAGCAGGTGGTTTTTTTTTTAAACTTGATAATTGCTTCTTTAAAAGATCCTACAAAATACAGGAGGGAAAAGCTGAAGTCTTAGCACCTGTTATGAGTGAGCATTACTGTGAAAATATGTCTGAATAACTGACGTGTACATGTTCCACAGAGAAAGGGGGAGGGTGAGGAACCCATTGGGAGGCTGGTTAGGTTATATTATCTTTCTGCAATAAAGCATCACTGAACTGAGATGGAGAGAATATAGAAAAAGGAGGAATATTGCAAGCTATGACCGGATCTGTTATAGTCCCTATAGTCACATAGATTCTTTTTTGTGTACTGATGTAATTGAACAAACAATGATTCTGCTCTTTAAAATGGCCTCGCCATCTGGGAACAGCCATCCCTGAAACCGCTTGCTGCACCATTACTTTAAATTGCCGATACATTTAAACAGCTGGTACGTCAAAATATGGTTGTGTAACCGTGCCCTTGAGAAAACATTTTTCAGGATGAATTTTGAGCCGCTGCTGATGGGTCGGAGAAATATGTGAATGAAACTAATGATCCCTCAGGGTAAATAAACGCAGCAAAAAGAAAGTGATTTGATTCAGCTGGGGGTAGTGACTGCTGTGTGAGCACAATAACCGAATATGAAGTCATCCAAAGCAAAAAAATGGTTTTAGTAACTTTTGAGACCAAATTTAAGGTAATTTTATGATACTATTGGAAAATAAAAAACATCTTCTAACTCCCCTTCAAGTTTTTAGTTAATAGCTCGATAATGTCGCCTTCTGAATCGGTCATTGGCTAATTGTGGATGATGCTAAAATAATCTAATGTATTTGGCCTACTTGGATCAAGAGTGTGTGTGAACTCTATGTGTGTGTGTCTGTGCCATGTCGCAGTCCGGAGAGTCTTAAGAGTCTTGTCCGGGAATAGAAATTTGGATGCTAGGAGGAGATGGGGCAGGAAGCATAGCTGGCAACAGGGGCGAATATGAACCAGTCTTGTGACTCGGTGAAAAACAGATGGATGGTTGTTGACACGGGGCGACGGTCTGCTGCTGGGGGGCCTTCTACCTACCCTGTCAGGCCTTGAACTGGCAAGTGGCACCAGTGATCTCGTTTCCCATAAGACCTGTGAAGCTCAGCATCAACCCCTACTTCCGGATGCTCACTTTAACAATCACAGAGTGACGTCTTTGATGAATGAACTCTAATTCCAGAGGCACCGTGAGTTTGACCTAAATAGCTGGACCCTGCAGAGGCGTGTGTTGTGATGCCGGGCCAGGCGTCGCTGTGTTTGACGCAGACCGCACCTGTTGCCCTCGCCCTCACTGATATGATACGAAAATAGACCAAGAGCTGGAAGGGGGATCTAAATTTCCCAGCTACCAGTCAGTGTCCTCACATGGTGCTCATCCAGGCATGAAAAGAAGTTGTAGTGTCTCATAGAAATATGGAAACATGGAGACAAAAAATCAAGCAGCTTATATGTGTTTTTAAAAATTAACTTTTAATGTGGCTTGTTTATATTCTTTTAATATAATTCTCTTATTATTCAGAAATTTATAACATTTCTGAATAATAAAGAATTGTGCATTATTTTGGTAAAGCAAAAAATTACTATAAAGGTAATTATGATACAAAAAATACCTGGGCAATCAGGATTCAAGTCTCATACCAAACTACTCAGCATTTTTCTTCTTTACACTTTGATATATAAGTTATTAGAAATATTATAAATATTTTTAGCTGAAAATATAGAACACTATACCTGAGAGAAAATTAATACGGGTGTGTGTATTTCTTTACTTTCTTGTGTTTCCTTGATTTGAATTTAATTGTGTGATCATGATGGGGAGAGGGTCTTGCAATCCAGTCTGGGATGGCCCAAATGTTTAGCATCACAACATAAAGACAGGAACTACACACATTTACCACTGAGGCAGAACTTGACCAGACATAAACACCAGCTGTATGCAAATATCACAAATATATAGAGTAGTATAAAGAGAAAGAACTTTATCAGGATAATATTTAGGCTTTCACTACGATTTTCTTTCTTCATGAATTTTTTTTCTTTAAATTATATATTGACATTTGAAGATAACAGTAATATTTTGCCTATATTACCACAATAAACTTGAATTAACTAGAAGTCGCCTATGACTTCAGTGTTAAGGGACCGTCGCTAAATATCTTCCGGAGAATATTTTCAAAGTAAAAGCCAATGACACATATTAAATTTGAGTTGGCCGTTTTTATATCCTCACTTATACAGAAGTCACTTTTAAATGCCTATAAGTTTACCTATCTAAAGATAATAGGACGTGCTGCAAGTCGAGATAGTATCACATTGTTGCTGTTCGTGCAAGCGAAAAAAAAATAATCGGCTTTTAATTTTCCTGCTACATGAGCTTAACTTCCGGCCTCAGACGCACAGACGCGGCTCGCCTTCGCCCACAAATGACAAAGTCAACACTAGTTTTTACTCACAAAGGTAGATCCAGGAGTCACACATGGCGAACAGCGCGCTGTAAAGACACCGAAGTAGCGCCATGACAGCTGAGAACCAGTTACAGATGTCCAGGTGAGTTGACAGGATTCCTTTCTCCTTCTTTTCCCCCCTCCACTCTGACGACATTGGCTCTTATGTCAGGCTGTGGACGCGCCTTGATCGCACCCCCCACACCCGCCCTGCACACATTTTGTGACTTATAAGTCATTCGGCACTGGGTGGGACAGCCCTGTTAACTTTATCCTAGTGCCCATCTCCTTTTACTATTTTACTTTTTTTATTCTCAGGCATCCTGGTTGATAAAATGCACAAATGATGTATTTCCCTGTATTGTTGTATTATATATATATTACTTATAAGAGCATAATTTGGGATACTTCCTGTCACAATGCTGTGTTATGGCGCCAATTTCCTGTTGCATTGGGTTCAATTTAAAGATTAATTTATCCATGTTTTGCCCATGATGTTTTTGTCCATGTATACTCCACTCAGTTTAATGTTACGTTTTCTTATTGTGTCTCCAATCTCCTCTGTTTCTTTTTCTTTTTTTGTTCATCTGACGTCTCCTTTATGTTTTCCCAGGTCATTCCCACCTGTCTCAGGCTGACCCCCCACCCATCTCCGTTCGCTACCTGTTTCTATGTTTTTATGTGTAGCTTGTTTGGCAGTTTATTGTGTCAAGTATGTGTGGATCTCACCGTGTTTCCCCTTTGGTTCACGTCATGTCAAGCTGGTATTTGGATTTTGCCTTTGTTTTTTGACATTTGTGAAACATTGTGTTACCTTTTGCTTCTCATATGAATTGATTAATGAAACAATTTCCAGAAATTTTTGGATGTAATTTCCAGAAATATTTGGATGTAGTGGAAGTATCCCAAATGGCACTTCAGTTTTGACTTAGTTTATTACAATTTGATCTCTAGTCGGGAATATTATACATGTTATATAGTAAGGAATGCTTTAAAACTTTCTCTGTCCATCATCCATCTCTTTAGGGTCTCCTCACTTTAACTTTAAAGCTTAGTCTACATGTCCAGCAGAAGAAGCTCATTGTTTTGGTAAGAATGCATAAAAGAAATTGTGTTCAAGGACACAGACACCCTTCTACTGGAAATACTGACAGACACAAAAGTTGCCTAAGTTCAAATGTGACTAAGCAAGCAAAAAAAAAGAAAGAAAAAAAGGACAGAAATCAATAAACCAATTATTAGATGCACACCTTCAGAAACTGCACAAAGCAGGCCACCTTGCATGATGGGGAAATAAAGGTAACCATAAGTAGACACAAGCAAATGTTTATAATGTCGATAATTCACTTTGGGTGACGCTGCAAAATAAGTCAATTCAAGTTTACTTTTGGAACTGGATTACAAAATTGAACAAACCCCCTATCTACATAAAAGCTACTGATGTACTTCATCTATTTGATTCCAAGTTCTATAAGTAAAGATGAGATACAGATGTGATTCATTAACTCTGACTGATTCATTTAATGTTGGCTATATGGTTTAGTAAAGCATAGCACACTTAATCTGGTGCTTTCAAACCCACCAGCCAAGGATTTAGCACAGTATACCCCCTTGACAATGCAAATATTGCTGTGATTTATAGGCATGCTGTATATTCTTGTGGAAATCACTGTGAATTTATTTTTTCAAGGAACACTTCTTTACATCAAAGCAGATGTGTCATTTTCAAAAAATGAACAAGATATCAGATTACAGTTATCAATAGTAACTACATTGAAATAAATTCCTGGAGGTGTAGGGATTGTTTACAACCCTTACCATGCAGTAGTATAGTGTTAATAAACATGTAAAACTACTTCTAATCCTTCTCAAACCTACCTTGACAGTGGTTCTAATCTGAAAACAAAGGAGAGCCCGAAGTGACGTTTCTCTGTGCTTATAAGATATGAGTCTTCCTCACAAGTGAAAAGCAAATTTCAACCTTGCTCACGGAAATTTACGTGGGCCAGAGAGAGAAACGCTCGGCTTGATTTTAATTTGAGCAGACCTTTGTATCCCTGACACTTATGTTTAGCAAATGTGAATCTGATGATATTCAATCTCACACAAACAGAAAAGAACTCCAGGAAAAATACCAGAGTTGGCAGCGATTGATTTTTTGCTAATTGGGTCAAGTTGTCTGGTAGTTTTTCATCCACCCACTCAAACAGCTAGAGACAGTGGAAAGGGCAGCCGCACTGTAGTGCTGTGTTTTCCTGAGCCCCTGGAGGCAGTGTTGCACAGGATTTATTTCAGCCTCCAGCACCGTGTTATGGAAAGAAAGAGGAATAAGCAGGAGCCCCATGTGATTAATGAAAAGTAAAGCTAGCAAACCTTGCAGCGAATTAGATTTTATCAGGTTACCATTCCACAACAAAAAACAATCCTGCAGTTTATTACTGCAATGCACTTTAGGAAGCTGCTCGTACCTGAAAATGAGCAGAAAATAAAAAGTAGTATGATTTTATTGCTTGTTTTTTAGAAACAATCAAACATGTAGATGGACTGATAGTGTCTGGGGGATTGTTTCCAGAGCTGTGTCAGAAAATGAAAGGAAGATTCGGCATTCCAGCAAATGTATGACAAGACCGTCAGTGAAACGGACCACGGACATGCCTTGAACACTTAAGGGATGCTTTATCGAGCAAGACGTCTCTGTTCACGAGGCATAGGAAATTCACAGTCACTAAATTAAACATCGTCCCGCAGCCTATTACGGCAGCCAGAGGGGGGGAAAAAGCAACCTTTTTCAGCCAATCCCTCAGCACCTCTGAAAAATAGATGCTGGGAAAATGAGGCTGGATAATTGACAGCAGGTCAGCGAGCCAGAAAAGCCGAGGCTGAGAAGAGGAGAAACACAAACTGTGGCACATTTCCCAAACTTAAACTTGTGTATACTGTTTCTAATTGAATGTCAATTTGTCTCCTCGGGGGAACCAACAAGTTGATTTACCCACACTCCTAACTGCTGCTGTGAAAAGGCAGGGGATCTAGCTGTTGTGTGAAAGGCCAAGGAGGAGGAAGACAAAGCAGGGTGAAGAGGCGATGAATATGTTAACTGGAGACGACGTGGTGTGGAGGAGCCAAGGCGCAGGAGCAGTAAAATCCTCTCATTAACCGATTGCTATGGATTTTCCCAAGCTTTAGAAAGAGGATCTGCTCTAGATTTCATTAAACCGATACAAAGGAGCTGATGTCCGGGGCCAACATGTCTGTTCAATGCGGCAGTGAACGGCATGTGAGCGTTTACATGTGTGTGTGTCTGCATACATGCCATTCTGAGCAGGGGAAATAGCAGCCACTTAATATTCACAAAGAGGAGATCAAAGGACAGCCTTCACTCCTGTCTCCTTTCTCAGGTTTAAAAAGATCATCGGTAACAATGGGCAGGAGCAGAAGAGTGGGCAAAGTGAGGAGGAGCAGGAGAAAAAGCTGATTTGCCCCCCCTGTCCTCTCTGCCTCCCACTCATATGTGTGCATGTGTGTCATATTTTGGGTGTGAGGACAAGTGGGAGCAGAAACCATTAGCGAGGGCAGCTTTTTTGAACCTGCTGCCTAAACCATCCTTCAGAAACATCATACAATATTCACCACAACAACATCTTCCCTTCTCACTTCGGGATCCCATCTGATTTCCTGTGAAATGTATGAGTGAGTGTCAATGTGTGTGTGTGTGTGCGCACGTGTGTATGTGTGTGTCTGCAGACGGTGGAACAGCAGAATAACAGCTGCAACTGTTTACTTGTCACTTGCTATGCACATGTGAGAGAAATGAGAGGGAATCTTTCGAATTAATATATGATACTGTTGGAGTCTACGGATAAAGGCTTATTTTTTTCTGTGAGGGGTTAAAACATATGGTTTATTATTAATAGACTGAATTTCCCTTCATAAGTCAAAATATATCTGCTAATCATAAAGTATATGATGGTAATTTGGATTGTTTTTAAATGATTGACCTTGAACAACGCCATCAAATGTTAGCTGAACGTAAAATGCACTTTTAAATTATGCAGAAGAAGAGTAGAACCATATTAATCAGTCTTAATCGACACTTTCTGAGGGTGGCGTCACTTTATGTTCACACCAGACATGGTAGGATGGGCAAGGTGCGCATTAGCCTCCTGTTCAGTGTAATTTCCGGCACTGCTCCTCACCCTTTAACATAAAAGATAACTAATTATCCTTGAGCACCCCCCCACACCCACCTCCAAAAAAATTAAGGTTTTTAAGTCATATCAATATTATGGGAGTTAATTAAAAGTGTCAGAGAGCTCTTATGACACACCGAATGCACACACCGATGCAGTACGAAACTCAAAAATTGCTAATGAAATGAACTCCCATATGACACGACAGTGGTGGTAGTGCACCTGTTGAAAATGAGACGACATAAAGTTCATCATATTGAGATCTTTCTCAGTTCCCCTTCCAGCCTTCCTCTTTCTCGCTCCTCTTCAATCACCTCCTTTCCCTCAAGAGAAGAAGGAGAGGTGGCTAATTAATTACAGTGATTGAGTGGTGGAGCTCTAAGGAGTGATGAACTGTGCAGTAATACAACTATGACAGTAACATGAACACGTTTTTTTTTTTTTTGGTGAAATGTTCTAATATATCTCTCTAATATATCAGTCGAACTCACTCTTGCAGATGATTCAGATACCATAAGGTCAAAGGTCACAAGAAGTTGATAGCCAATCATGTAGAGCTGTGTGAATCACACAATGGATTGCCCTTAATTGTATACAACAGCTTTTTCTTGTATTATTAGCGACCATCCACCACCAATATCTATTTTCTGTCTTACACCATTCATCAATCGTGACCTCAAGGGCCAAAAATGGGGTGAAAAAACCAGCTGCGAGGTAATCCCAACAGAGATGTGTTCTACGTCACACACAAACACACACACACACACACACACACACACACACACACACACACACACATGCACACACAAACGCTTTTTACCTGAGACTGGTTTAAAGGTGTAACTTAATGATTACACACCAAGATAACTGCATCCACAGACATCACATGTTTGGAAGATGGAGAAATAAAGACTTCCTTAATCATGGATGGCACAATAGAGGAGCTGTGTGGCTTGAAAACCAGATAATCCCGACAACACCTGATAGATGGTCTTCATTATCACTTCCTTTCACAGGGGAACGAGCTCCGGATGTCTCTCACTTGATCTTTTTCGGCTATAGATAGATATATATACAGCTGCACAGATCAGGAACAACCACCATGTGATGGCTAAATATCATCCAAATCCTCTGTTAAATGAAAGTCAACACATTTTACCTATTCTGTTAGGTGTGGGGACACGTTGTCGTTATTAGTAAAGTACGGAGAGATGCCTTCAGGTGACAGTGATGCAGTGTGCAAAATGTGAGGGAATGGCTTTTGGATTTTCAGTGGGAAACAGAGAAGCATCCAGTGCTGGATGCCAGCACCACTCAGCATCAATACTGAATGCGGTAATGCTGGAAAGCCAAGCGCTCCAGACCATGAGGCACACAAGAGGGCTAAAATAAGACCCAGCAGCCACTGAGCCTTACAGGCCGAATAAGCTCTTTTGTGGGGAAAAAACAGTTCTGCATTCATCATATTGTATGTGAGATGAAAAATGGGTCAGATGGATAATAATGTAGAGGGTCTGAGTCTGCAAAGTGAACGTATTACCCGGTCAGCTAAACTAAGCAACTCTTTCCCTGATGAAAAATAAAGGAAAGGGATTTCAAAAGGAACATCTGATGGCCCTCCATTCAACGATCAATCTCACTCTGTGAGACCGCAGCGCTAATTCATTCATTTACTTCTTGCTGTCGACAATATGCACATTCTGCATAAGTTAGGCAGCACATCTATTATACATATATCCTATCCAAATGTATCAATTTATAATGTGAGGTGAATTATGCATGCTCAAGCTGACCTGTGCTGCTCTGGATGGTCCTGACGGTGGTGGTGGTGCGCGGGGGCGAGTTGGACCTCCTGTTGCCCACCGTGACGACGCCTCCCTCTTCCTCTTCCTGAGAGCAACCTTTCTCTATGGCACGCACATAGCTGTGGCTCCGCATGCGGAAGCAGCCAGGCATGGGCAGGTCAAGGGCATCGACCGCCTGCGACTCCATCTCGCTGAACACCGACTCGCACACGGCCTCGATCTGCCCGTTCACCTCTACCTCGCTCACCTGTGGAGGAGGGGGATACATGCATACATGGAGTATGTGCACGCAAACCCAGTCCAGATGAAGGCAGTAGGGGCTAAAAGCATGCAATGCCAATAAAGCTTCACTAGGCAGGAGTCACTGTTAAAGTCAGGCAGGTGATGCATATCTGGAAACCTGATGCTGTTTTTTTTTCTGCACTTCTGCTCGTGATGTAATAACAACTAAACTGTGAGGAGTCTTTTCAGTAATAGTTCCTTTCCAGGAAGCAATCATGACTGGAACAGGGAAGTGTAATTCAGTCTTTGTTAACGTCAAGCTCAGCACGAGGTGTGCAGCTTAAACACATCCTTTTTTAACTTATATTGCTTAAGGTTTTGCTTCTCATCTCCAGGTTGCCTTCTGAAGCTTTAAGTCAGATAGAGAAATTCACACATGCTGTTAAAAGAAAAGAAAAGAAAAAGACTCAGGAGAGAAAACACTGCAGGATGAAAACCAAAATGGGAGGAAAAATCTGTGAGTGTCATCATTAGAGGAGATTAGGAAGTGTCAAAGTGAGGACTAGTTGCAGTAGAGGTATAAATCAGACAACGACACACCTACATCATCAGATTATTTAGGTTTGAAAACAGGCAAAAAAGAAGCAGTCTAGCTACATATGTGAGGACAAAAAAAGAAGAGGCTCCATTCCATTATTTGAAATCACCTCATCCATAGGGCTGCCCATGGAGCAAAACCTAGGAATGGGATGTGGCCAGGGAATAAATGTTTGTGTGTTTATCGGGGGAGTGTATTTACTGTAGAGCTTGGAGACAGAAAGGTTTTCGGACCTTAATATAATCTACCAATGTTATATTTTGGGTTTATTTGTCGAATGTTCCTCAAACACACCTGGCTCATGCATGTCAAATACAACAGCTGCTGAAAAGGATGCGGAGCCCGGCAGCACCTCTTTCATTCCTTGGCCTTTCCGCAGATGTCAGGTCCGGTGTGTCATTCTCTTCTCGGTCGCACCATTGCCAGGTCTTAAAAGAGCATCTCAAGGGTTCATCTTTCAGACTGCCAGGCAAATTGTTGCCCCTGGGCTTTGGAAGGGAGCACATGTCCCTGCTACCCCAGGCAAAAAGGTAAGATAAATTCCCCTGTCACTCCAAATAACATGGAGTTTGATGCCTTGTTCAAAATCCAACACGACTACCATCCTACCCCACAGCAGCCGTGACATTAACCCACTTCCACCGCCTCCTGCCTATGCTTCCATATGTTCACTATCAAATCAAGGCAAATGAGTATTATTTGTAAAAAATCCCTATATTATTTATAACATTTATATGACGGGATTTTAATTCTTGTTTTTGTATTCCTCACGAAACAGATGCCAAACTGCTCAACATTTATTCTGCTTCAGACAGCATTGCAAGGAAAACTGGGGATTACAGAGGGGGATGAGATTCCGTATGCCCCCGTTTAATTAGGCAGTCAGAATTTGCCTGTAATCATCTGAGCTCCAGAAAAGCAGCGCAGATGTACTGTATATGTTAACGGGAGGATCGAGGGGTTTTCACTTTTCATGATTTGCTGGAAGGTGACCTGATTGTTAATTCACGCCTTAGGAATTTCTTTGCATTTCCTCCCCCCCTGCGCAACCTTACTGGACATAGCAGTGGAAGCACAGAGTTGTAAGGGGTTGAGGCAAAGAAGCACGGGCCCCCAGGTGCCACTAACCTGGCTGATGGTGCTCATGGCTCTCATGTAACTCTCATTTCGAGAGCGGAACTTTGGCGAGGCCAGCAGCCCTGCTGGGTCCAAGCTGTCCAGACTCCTATTGATGGAAACCTCACTCACCGCCCGCAGGTAGCTGTGACTCCGAATCTGTAGCTTGGGTGAATGCTCTGCAGAAATCCTGCCACGAGACGGAAGCAAAGAGAGAATGGAGATTAAAACGTCACAGTGAGGAAAATGAGCTGGGTAGAAATTTGGAAGCAAAGCGAAATAGAGGTGCAGAACAGTATAAGAAACAGAGAGAGAATAAAAGAGGGCGAGGGAAGGTATTTGCCTGTCAGTGTGTGGGAACCTAAAGATACAGATCAATGGACAATTGCTTCAGGAGACACCCCTATACGGTATAATCAACAAGTATAGTAGGCTTGAAGTGTAGCTTAGAAAGTGTGTCCTTGAAGTACCTCGTAAGCATTTTCTAAAACACTTAAAGGTAAGAACACACACACATATGAAAGAAGATGAGGCAGGAAGGGCGTGTGTGTGTATGTGAGATATATTTAAGCTATAAAAAAACTCCTCATAATCAACAAGAAAACTCACGCAACCACAAACACATCCCCCTCTCCAAGGTAGATGACTATGCGTCTCATTAGTTTGCACCTGCCTCCAACGCCATCGCTCAGCATGCTTCAAGACTATGTGCATGCATGTGTGCATTTAGGGACACGTGACAGAGTGGTTGTGTGTGTGTGTGTGTGTGTGTATGGGGGGGGTTAAGCAGCGGTTGTATCCCAGATAAACAATTCATTAATCAGGGGAAATTAGACCTAAAAAGCTGAGTCGCTTTCCTCTCGATGAACATGGTGGCCTACAAAAGCAACTTCCTGAAAACAAAAGTGTGTGGAGAGAAGAGAATGTATCTCTGGATGGAAAGTCTAGTCCAGTTTTATCAGTAAAATAAAATATGTATTTACACACACACATACACACATCTCTTATGTCTCTCCAGATCATGACTATCATAATGACATATTTCCTCCTTAACGTACAGAACCCGCAGGAGAGCAAACTAGATTAGTCATTCTTGGGTGGAAGGATGGAGGACAGTGGAAAGAATCAGGCTAATGGAAGGACAGATGAGCCGCTGACATGGTAATAAAAAGGTGATGAATATGAACATACATCTTCATATAGCCACGCTGTCATTCTGGCATTTCAATGCCGAGCATAAGCTACTGTATTACCGCTCTCAATTCGTAACCACACTTGCCAGTTTATTTTATCCACACAGTTCATTCTTGTTTAATCTGACATTTCCCCATGGAGGGGTTTCTGTGTTTTTAATGCATATTTAAGACGATCTTCACAGACGTCATTTGTTGTTACGTATTCAAAGAGTAAGAAAAATTTTATGAGAAGAATGCTGCGTTTTTATGTCTTAACAGCATGACACCACTGAAATTTAATTAATTAATCAGCAGAAATTTAGTCTGGGATATTTCTATATCTCTAACTTTGGCTGGTTAAAAGTCCTAAAATGTGATTTGGAATATTTTGTGACGCTTTGGTCTGGAGAAAAAAGGAGCAATCGGATTGATATGAGGTTTTGTAAAAACCTTTTAAGACTTTTGGGAAATGACATATGTCCTGTCTAATTTACTTTAGAATGACAATTTCACTTTGTGATTAATTATTTGTCAGTAAAAACAACCTAAATCTTGAAAGTAATCAGTCAGTTTTAACCCTGCTTAAAAGTAGAATAGAATAAGTTAGATAACATAGTAATAGAAATGAAGAGCAGCTCCACTCAGGTGAAAAAAAAAAGCCTCCACATTGGCCACCGGGATGCAGGAAGTGTGTGTGATTCACAAAGGAATAAAGTCAAGGAAGAATCAGCCCACCAGCACCATTATCTCTATCCACATCTCCTGATTTCCCTGTGGGGCTGATTATAGGGAGAACCAATGATGCAGTCTGTTATCAGTACCACCAGTGGGGGGAAAGTTCAGCGCGTCCCAGGGTGTCCCTCCATTGAACAAGTGACATTAATGAACACACGTTCTTCTCTGACAGGAAGGAATCAGGGCAGACTGAAGCTGTGTGGTGATTTCCTTGGCATTAACAAGAACTCTTGTTATTCTACTTTTTTTTTTGTTCCCCATCATTTCACTTGCTTTACCTCATCTTCCAGTCAACTCCTCTCCTTTTTCTTTTTCGCTGGCCATCTTCCCTATCCTCCATTTCCTTTTACCTTCTCCTCTTTGCCTTCCTCTTAGTCACTGTCTGAATAACTGCCTTCAGAGCAATGACTGTGGTTTTAGGGGGAATGCAAGGACAGACCCGCAGAGATGTGATTACTGCAACCTATTATTCAGGATGTCTGATCTGGCTGAGAAATAAAAAAAAAATAAAAAAAGATCAAATCTAGGCCAGGAATAAATGAATTTGCAGCAGGAAGAAAGACAACTGCTTGCCAGCCGGGGATTAATTCCAGCCGCTTAAATGCTCTCGTTATCTGTGTGTTTTAATAAGCAGGAAGGTTAGAACTGGGCGAGAGTAAACAAAACCTGTAAATTCTCCGGAGCCATTCATCACTAGTCAAGGACACGGTGGTCACAGGATGGGCTCTGACACATATGGAAGTACAAACTGAGTATTTAATCATTGCCGACTGTAACACAGACTTGCCTTTTCTCCCAAATGCATAGTGTGAAAACAAGGCATCAGCTGCTCCTGCTTAATTCTCTATCTCCAATGTGCAGCACTGCGGCTTCGTTTGTTCCACTGGATTCCATCAGATGATGATGGCGTTCCTCGGGCCAGATTCAAGTCATTAGCGGGCTCCAAGCTGCGACACTTGCACTTACATGACAGTGTATGCCTCCATATGTGTGTGTGTGAGTGCGTGTGTTTGCGTGTGTATGTGTGTGTGTGTGTGTGTGTGTGTGTGTGTGTGTGTGTGTGTGTGTAACAGTAACAGTAACTGTGAACCCACTGGTGTTCTTTTCATCTCTGTTTTTGCACACAGCTTATCAGTCACAGCCTCAGTGCTACGTACGTCAGGCTTGAGCGTCACTCTTTCAAAGTTTCAAGGCAGTATAATTTTAAATATTTTCAATGGGTAGGAGTTCGTATTATAAGACAAGAAATGGTGGAGGGACATATATGAGAAATCAAAAGAAGCTGCTGCATTCTAACTTCTGCCTCTTCACAGTTGTACCCATCTCTATCGGTTTTGATGACTCATCACAGGAAATAGGGATGGTGACAGTTTTGCACTGATGTTACTTTAAACAATAGTGAGCACAAACTGAAGGTCAGCAATAATCGCCTTGTTTCGTAGTGAAATTTTGGCTGGTTTTAACCAGATAGTTGGTCCTTGTGAGAAAGAAAAGACTTCGGTTGAATTCTCTAGGTGTTGCATTTGTGGCTCTTCTCCCATCGCACCTTTATTTCTGGCCGTGTCCGAGCGTTACCATTCCATAGTGAATTAATATAATAATTACCATGAATTGGACAACAAGCTAGACTAAAAACCATGAAAATAGGACCCAAGTTAAAAGGAACCAAAGTGTCCAGATTATTAAAGATTCTTGTCATCCTTGTTAGGGTTGTTGGTGTCTTTGTTCTCTTCCTGCCTCTGTGATTGCCCCCACTTAGTTTCACCTGCTCATGATTAGCCCCCTGTGTATTTAGTCCCTGCGCCTTTCCTCTTCCCTTTGTGTGCCCATCCCCTCCTCCTTGTTTGTCCCCGTGTGACCGATAACTGTTTAGATTTATGTCGTGTTATCAGACGACTCTAGTTCGGATTGATTTGTCAGATTGAGAGTGATTTTTCTGGCCTTTCAGCCCATTTTAACATTTGTCAAACAACCTGTCAGGTTATTTAAGTTATTATTTTCGTAGCTTGGTCTCAATTGATTTTGGAAAAATGACAGCAGAGAACACAATATATCATATCAGTTTGTTTGATTGACAGTATTAATGATCACTTATATATCACTGGCTTGAAATGAAGTTGGTTCAATGTAAGTGTGTAGCTTTGAGGTATTTTGTAGGCTAAGTTGCTGTAACTTAGCTGGTTCTGGCCTCGCAAAGCTTTATTTCATGTCAGTAACTAGCAGCTAATCCGACTGTTACCACTGAGCTCCATTTTATTAACTTGTGACGAATCTGTGGACGACACTGTCGGAGCATGTCAGAAATCAACTTAATGAAGTCTAATATCACTGAATTATTCATGAACTCAGGCTGCGAATGAAAGGATGCTGCACAAAACAACAAACGACTTCGTCAAAATCTGAACTTAGCTTCAGAATTACTCCGGCGGAGAGTAAGATATTCCTTGTGTTCACCGCCCACGGTGCATTCCTGGATATGTCTTTTCTTAAAGAGACTTCTGCTCAGGAACAGGCGTCAAGTATTTTCAATTAAGGCTCTATCTTTTCAGTGTGTGTGTGGGTGTGTGATTGTACAAATACAGAGGGATTCTGTCACATAAGGAGACTTCCGCCTTCATTTCTCTCTGTTGATTTTTCTGTCTTTGATTCATTCCCTTGATCTCTCCAATCTGTTCGATGGAAATTATACAGCATGCAAACTTTTGAACATTATGTTCCGTGGCATGTACTGTAATGACACTGACATAGTATTAAGCATCAGTGTTTTTAGTAAATTAAGTGATTCAATAGAAGAACATAAGAACATAAAATAAACACACATTTACTACCTCCTGCTACACAAATGTGATGTTATATAATTTACTTTGATTTTTGGTTAATTAAATGGGGGGGGGAAAAATCACCTTGACAAATATTTCTCACTCTTTTCTTACATTTCTGATAATGTTCGTATTCTGAAACTAGACTGGTGAGAATAAAACACTCACTTGAGCGTGGTCACCTCGGTGAGTGACGGCTGTGTGGCCTTCAGGTAGCTGGCTCGTCTCGCCTGGACCTTGGGCGAAGGTTTGGGGCTGCAGTCGGAGTCGCCGCTGTCCTCTTCTGCCATAGCCTTGATGTAGCTGCCGCTACGCATCCGCCGACACGGGATCTCATCATCTTTTCCCAATGGAGAGAAACCACTCCAGTCGTCCTGAGGCACCTGTGGAGATGTGCACACACAAGTCATCCTCCAGATAAATGAAGTCAATATCGTCTTCCTTGGCCTGACATAAATACTTGATCTCAGTGTTGAAGTCCTGCCTTAATATATTTAGTAGTAACTGTATCAGTGCAATGCAGGGTCTGCCTTAATCATACCATAAGCTTGTGTTGTGTTCCCTGCATTTCAAATGCAGGAGAGGTTGCAGAGCCCTGGCCTATTTCTGCTCTCTGACTTTTCACCCAGACTACAGAAGGTAAAAACAAATGAAGGTAAAACTACCTCCAAGCCCTAATCTAAAAAAAGAGAGAGAGAGAGGGAAAGAGTTGCATAAAGCAGACATGAGGAGCGAGGGAAAACAAAGGAGGGTTTGTTCAGCAGAACTACTGCAGTCCCAACGCGAGTGGCTGTCATGGAACCAGCTCTGAAGTGAAAGAAATGAGATACAGAGCGAGAAAAAAGTGCACCAGAATCATTCAACAGACCAGTGCGTAGCTAGGAGACCAAGCTGACTTTAACGGTCAGCTCCAGACTGGTCTGGGATGATGTAAAAAAAAAAGAAAAGAATTTATGGTCACGGTGAAAAGCTCTAAAAATGCTTTTTAATCCTATTAATCTTATTACACTTGAGTGTATCACCATATTTCAGATGTTCTAACCTTTTTACAACATGTAAGTGTGAACATCAAAAAAAATGGATTACAACGCTCGGTCCGCGGAGGTGGAAATAACACGTCAGCTTCTTGTTTTATGGGTTCAAAAAACTGTGCAGACTAACAACTCCGACTGCTCTCCTTTTAAAGCCCATTTGTCTCTTCTGTCTCTTCCAGGAAAAAAAGAAAAGAAAAGGATGGCTCTTTAAGGTCGGAGGGGGGAGATTGTTGCTGTACTGCAGTGATCGCATCCTTCCTTGATCTGCACACCCCATTTCCAGGCTGTTAAAATACACGGCTACAGAGAAGTCCCTATTTTCCACCCCCTCATTCTCTCTTTCTGTCTTTTTTCTCCCATTTTCCCCTTTGGTCAGTCTCTTTTAGTTAGTTTCCTACAGTACGCACACAAATGAACCTCTCTTCTCCGTTCCTCATCTTGCATAAGGAACCTTTGCCACCTGACTAAAACAGTTGGCTCCCTCTATTAGTCTGTATGTGTGGCTACTTTTTTTTTTTTTTTTACATCTCATTTCTTTATCTGTTCACCTCTGGCTCTTTCTGATCAAACAGCAGCAACTTGAATGAGACACACACACGGTAACACACACTAACTCTGCTCTAAACAGGCTCTTAGCAGTGGTGTATAGTTCCATTTGACAGTCGCTGGTCTGCCTTCCTGTGCCTTACTGTAAAATATAAATGCTGATTCATGGTATTGCTGCACAGACCCGAAAACTGATATAAAATCAGTACTTCTTTATTTCTCTGAAAGAATAAATCTGACATCCTGTAACCTTTGACATTCTGTACCGAAACATCTGCATGCTCACAGACAAGTATTTCCATGCAAATTGAAAGAAACATGGGAGCAGATGGCATGGGATGATTATGCAGAAAGTTTTTGTTTTGTTTTTGTTTTTTTTACTACAACAGAAAGATGAAGTGAGCCTATAATTATTTAAGACAGGAATAATGGGGTCTCAGCTAATCCCCAGTTGTCTTTTCTTCAGGCACACGCACAAACAAGCACATGCAGAAATACAGATGCATGGAGGACGAGGTGGCGGCAGAGGTTGCATGAAGCATGACATGCAGGAGGCGTGGCTGTTTTAATATTCCTACCTGTAGAAAATGGCAGGTGCGTCCCTGCTCGGCTTTCACTAGAGCTTTATCTAGGTTGACCGAGGCCTTCTGGTAGACCTCTCTCGCTCTGCTCACCGTCAGACTGGAAGACCACAAGCTCTTCTTCAGCTGCACTTGGCCATCCACGGCACCGACCAATGGCATCGCTGCGCCGCTGCCCCCTGAGCAGGTTGAGCACTTCACATCGTTGTTGCTGCGTGATGGCTTGAGAGAATGGGCGCTGATGGTGTTGTAGGACTCCATGAAGTACTGAGACTGAGATTTGTCCGGGTGCCTCCCCATGGTCATGACCCCAGACGACAGGCCTCCGCTGCTGCCCCCGTGGTGAGGGTGGTAGAGGCACACCTCCCGGTCGAGGGTGTCATCTGAACTCCAGTAGCCTGAGGTGGCAGTGCGCATTTTAGGTTCCGACTTTGAGCGGTCTTTGCTCTTACTGCGCTTACTGTGCTTCAGGGTGCCGGAAGAGGAGGGCGGGTCATCAGGACTGGATTTGCTGCCGTTCATCCTCCCGACCCCTCCTCCGCCGGACCCAGAGGGTCCCTCCAGGGAGTGTGACTTGGTGAAGAGCTTCTGGACTGAATGGACCAGGTGACGGATTCGACCGGGGCTGTCACTACGTTGGTGTTCCACTGCGGTGCGCTTGTACTGCAGTGTGTGGTAGCCTTCACGCCGGATAGGCGCCTGGCGCTCGAACTGCTCCAGCAGGTTCGAAGGGATGCGGTTGTTGTTGTTTCCCCCACCTCCCTTAATGCTCCCCGTTGGCCCTGTATAAGGCACCACAGCTCCACATTCCTCCTTCAGCTCATGGTGAGAGTTGTAATGCCTGCGAGGGAAGGTACAGCTGGCCAGGTCAGGGTAGGCACTGCACTCGGACTGGAAGGAGCTGCGCTGGGTGTAACAGGGGTGGTCTGCAGGATGAGCCTCCCCAGGGTTGAGAAAGTAGGACCGACGATCCGAGTGCCCCAGGGTCATGGAGTCATACGAGGGGTCACAGGTCACTGTGTGGTGCTGACTACGGCTGCTGGACAGGCCTTTCATTGTCATTGTGGCCGGGTTGACATGCACATCCAACTGCTGCCACAGGAAGTTCGCACAGGGCCCAAAACTGGATTCTCAGAGGAACACGCAGACATGAAAAAGAACAGACAAACAAGAAGATAAGACACAGCGAAGAGAATTATAAATATCTCTCATTTGCATAAACTCAAAGAAGACAATAACGTCTGCATCTACTTTAATTTCAAGAAGATGCTTTTTGGCACTCTTTCACAGATGAGAAAGCTCGATGATGTTGACGGGACTTGGACCTATTCTTTCATATCTGCCCTTCAAAACTTCAGAGGGAGAATATCTAAAAATAGCAGCCACTTGGCATGTGGTCCCTGACATCCATATCGTTCCTCGTTCTTCCTCCGCCACTCCTCTGCCCCCCCCCCCCCCCCCCCCGCGGTTGATTTCAGCAAGAAAATGACAGGGGATAGAAGAAAGACAGAAAACAAAGAAATAAGAGGTATCGAGATGAGATCAACTCTATTTCCAGCTCCAGTGCGTGCTATGTTTATCTGGTGGAAATGAAGCATCGAAGTAACTCGATGAAAATAAAATGAGAATTTTGTGGCGGCAACTCAGAGACGTAGGCCACCTCAAGAAGCAGTCTTGATCCCTCGTGTGATTTAATCTGATAGCAATAATTAAACAGCTGACATCTTCCAGGTACACACCCTCCCCCACCCACAAATACAACCAACCACGGCCAGATCCTACACTTTCACTCTATACTTCCAGTTCTCCTCAACAGCCCAACTAATTGGCCAGTAAAACCCAGCTGACAGCTTCTGGGCTGGTTGAGGCAAGCTGCAATAAATGACCTTTCCCTTAAACGGAGACGCGAAAACAACAGCATCCATCAGCACCCTTAAACTGCCTTCCTTACCCATCTGGAGCCACGGCGGGCTAGCCTCTGAACCCGTTCCATTTCCAAAGGACTGGCGGTAAAGCTAATGAGACAATAATAAGAGCCCACGGACCCCGGTAGCAATGTGGCGGCAGTGTGGCCACGTCTGTGCGGGGAATTCATTACTGTGATTTATAATGCACCACCAAAGACCACTGTTGTAAATAAAAAGAAAAAAAAAAAAAAAGGAGGCGGGGGTGAGAGGAAATGAAGGGAGGAAACATAACAGGAGAAAATGAGAGAGACAGAGGAGCAGAATGAAATATAATATCAATTCTTTACGTTAGCGGCAGACACTGTGCAGGGCAGATACAGGAAGTATTTATACGCAAGAATATAGTGAGTCAGATTTATGATTTACTTTGATGGAGCTGTAAACTAGAAACTGGATGTGTGGAAGATTGGGCAAATTATTCCTGTAATTTCCCACTAAACCATGACCTCAAATCACTGCGAGAGAGAATCAAGCCAAAGTATTACCACAAATGTGTTATTCTTCTGTTGTTAAACTGAAAATTTAAAAAAAAAAAAGAAAAAAGCTTTCAGTCCCCGCAGCTTTTTGAGTGAACTTACACAAAGCACACTCTGCGTGTTGCACAGACCCGCACAGTGTCCGCTTCTTGCAGGGCACTTAAAAAGTGGGCTGCATCCAACGAAAGGTATTCATTGCAGTTGACAGAGATCCCTTCTGTTGGCCGCTGAAGCACAGAATGTGACCTAAATAAAAGGCCCTCGCGGTGATCCACGGCAGCGCGTTTGTGGCACAGCTGTCCACAGCACTGCACTAAAGCTGAAAAGCTGAAGTTGGGTCATGCTGGCTTTCTGCCTGCTAGCCACACAGAAACACACACACACACACACACACACACACACACACATGCAGACGCACGCTGATACATAAACACGTAGCATATCTGACAGGCTGCGTATCTCTGCTGCATTTTGATGCTGCTAGATTGTATAAAGCGGTTTAACAATAACAAGAAGACTATCTGCTGGTTCTGCTGTCTGGTGCCGCCGATGGGGACATGAGGAAAGCTCATAGACAGCTGTGGTTCCATGTTATGCTGTATGTCTATCTCAGCTGAACAACCCATTTGTGTCTCAACCTGTCCGGTCAAGGCACCTCATATAGCGCAACAATACGTCGCACCCGCAACTGGACAGACAGATCACAGAATAAGCATACAGTATTTCTGTCAATATATTGACATTTGAAGAATTGGGATGCATGAGGGTGAACATATAGTATGCAATCACAACCCTTGAAAAAAAAGGTGTGTAAAAGTGCTCACATCATTTGAAAAAACAAACTGGTTACACCATTAAAAGGCTGGCCCCAGGTTTATTTGTTAGAGAAAGAAATTCAATGTTTTACTTGTGCAGGAACCACAAAAACTGAGAATTTATTGGATTTAAAAAAGCAGAAACAAAATACAGGAGTAGATCAAATTAATTTAGGCTATTAATGTTAATGCCCATTAATACCTGCACTGCACAAGCAGACCACAAAATGTAAAGCAGATTTCTTTTCTTTCACAAACTTGTCCAACATAATAGCCAATCTTGGACACAATGTATGCAAATACACACTTAATGTTCCTTAAATTATACTAGGTTTTGAGACACACCGCAGGTAATAAACAAAGGTAGCATGAAAATGCAAAGTAACATTGATTTGCTGCGTACCATCTTTTGTAGGAAGTGGTGAAATCAATACACCTAAGTCGGAGAAGACGCTGCAGCTTCTCTTGTTGGCAAAATAAAAGGCTGCTGTACAGATTGCAGTTAGCCTTCTGGGCTGACACCTAAAGGCAGTTGAAAGATGGAGCTCCGAGCTTACAGAGCTTATCTGAGGCCGTGAGTTTCATCTTCTCTCTTAAACCTGGCGTTGACGTGAAAACATTACCAAAATCCTCTCCACAGGGGATCAAATCACCTCAGTGCATGTGTCTCTTTTTGTGGGTGTGTGTGCTTCTCAGTTTTTTGTGTAGAAGAAGAAAAAGTGCAGCAGTTTACTGTTAGTTAGGCAAAGTTTTACTTTGGATTACCCAAATGTTTGCAGTCCAACACTAATGCCTATTATTGCTGCACAGATTGCATGTGGAAAAGGAGGACTTACATGCACGTGATTGGATTTTTTTTCCATGCATGAGATGGAATGGGAATTGTTTATTTCACTTTTCCCTTGTGTAGGAAAAAACAAAAACAACACACATTTTTGCATGCGCAATTGTCACTTAGCATTTCATATGAAAAATTCATGTTTCTTGTCCTGCATAAAATGTAGGCTGTGTTATAGTTATTTATTTATTTATTTATTTTTTGCATATTTGATTGATATGCGCTACATCATGCTGATCATACTGAATGGAAAATATCACATTTGATGCTTTGTTCTCATATTTTTCATTAAGTATCAGAATCTTATTTTATGAGCCTTATCATCTTTTGGGCCAAATATTTGTGCACACATGAACTAGGATGCTCATTCTGTTCCTGACAGGCCAATACCTTTGGTTCAATGTTCTCAGGCTCAGTCCTTCAGAATTTCTTTTACGGCTACAAATGCGGTGAGGATATTTTTATTTATGACTTTTGAAACTGAAAGCTGGAATACAATATGCCTTGAGTCAACAAACAGTGTACTGGCCTTCAGAATTTGTTGGGATGAATTTCCAACAAATGAAACCAAACTAAATTCCATCCCACTCTGTCATGACAGAAGTGACAAGAAATCAAAAACTGCAATATGTTCCTTAATTGTTCTAATTTGGGACACTTTATAACAGAAGAGCATAAAGCCGATTGGGCTTCATGCTCTAGAATAAACAAGATTAAAGAATAAAATGTAGCATGACGTTTAAAAAGGTGACACAAAAAAACAGTGCTCTGTCTTGCTGCTGCTTCAGACATGCACATACAATATATATTCATTTCTTCTGAGGAGTGATTATAACAGACCTTTTCACAGCAGCTTAAACAAGCCCACTGTATAAATATTTAATTACATGAATATTTGACTATTTAATAACTCAAAATGAAACACACACACACATACACACGACCACACACAGCAGAGCTGCAGCTGGCAGAGAGGATGTTCTCAGTCTGAATGTTTGAAAAGTGCCCTTAAAAGAAAATCCCCAGGAGAATGATGTCATAGAACATTTTTAAGACAGCCAGGGGCCAGAAAGCTGTTGAGGGAATTGGTAATTTTTGTGTTTCCAGATTATGTAAAAGTGACTTTTAGGGATGTCAAGAGAGCTGACAAGCTTTAACTTTAACGTCTTACTGTAAAAATGGCTCTTAAATGATGGATGACGGTCTCCTCTGAGTGTCCAGCGGGGCCACATTTGAAGAAACATGGAGCATTATTGCTTTTTGCTTTATATGATGTGCTTCATAAAAGATATGGATGTCTAGTAAAGCATTATGGGACATGATAAAAGGCCGTTTGGTAGTGGGGAATGAAATGTAGCTCTCCATGACTGACGATGTAATGTGAAGCATTTTATTTCGAACAATTTCCCATTCCCGTGGGTTTTTCATTGACGTGTCTTAATTTGCACAGAAGACGTCAGGCAAGATATTTTTATGCATCCGCCCCATGATTCCATTGTGATTTGCATGCATGCACATATGTTTCTGTTTGTTGTTCTGGATGCATTATGAAAACACATGCCTTCATGGACGGATTGATGTCTCCAGTTCTTACAAGACAGCTCCTTCGTCATGACCAAACTAATTAGTCTGACTGTCAGGGTTCTCAGTGACAAATGGAGTGCCTGCGTTGTAATAGCTGCCAAACACATTCTGGAGACAAAATCTTTTGGTGATGAGGTCTCTTTGATCAAGGTAAACAAATTAACAAAGGCATTAAGAGTAGAGAAAGATGTGTTGTTATTCTCGGGCGGAGCTGTCGCTCAGGCTCGTTCTGCTTATTCCTAGAAGCTCAGCATCACAGAAAAGTATTCAGGCCTGACTAAAATAAAACGATAGAGGAGGCTGTGCATGTGAGGTCACTTCAAAGTTATGTTAGGAATATCTGACTGGAGTGTTTCAAAATTAGAATTCATCTGCTGTATGCGATGCTTATTACCCTCACCAGTGGGAGCTGATTGATTTTAATGAAACTTTGTTGGACACATGGAGCTTCAGGCAACAAAATGTGTATTACATTTCCAGGTAGGATGAAAATTCTGGAAACTTGCTTCACTTTCTTCAACATATAGATGTTTTTATTGCAACTTTCAGATGTTTTTATTGATATTATTGCACTTAAATACAACAATGACAGCGAATGTTTGACCATCATAATAAGACCCCATGACCATGAAAATCTACCTTTAGAATGTTGAATCCATCCATCCATCCATTCTCTTCCGCTTATCTGGGGTCGGGTTGCGGGGGCAGCAGCTTAAGCAGGGAAGCCCAGACTTCCCTCTCCCTAGCCACTTCGTCCAGCTCCTCCGGGAGATTCCCAAGGCATTCCCAGGCCAGCCGGGAGACATAGTCTTTCCAGCGTGTACTGGGTCGTCCCAGGGGCCTCCTCCCGGTAGGACGTGCCCGGAACACCTCACCAGGGAGGCGTCCAGGAGGCATCCTAATCAGATGCCCGAGCCACCTCATCTGGCTCCTCTCGATGCGAAGGAGTAGCGGCTCGACTCTGAGTCCATCCCGGATGACAGAACTTCTCACCCTATCTCTAAGGGAGAGCCCGGACACCCTGCGAAGGAAACTCATTTCGGCCTCTTGTATCCAGGATCTCGTTCTTTCGGTCACGACCCACAGCTCGTGACCATAGGTGAGGGCAGGAACATAGATCGACCGGTAAATTGAGAGCTTTGCCTTTCGGCTCAGCTCCTTCTTCACCACGACTGACCGATACAGAGTCCTCATCACTGCAGACGCTGAACCGATCCGCCTGTCGATCTCCCGTTCCATCGTACCACCACTCGTGAACGAGACCCCGAGATACTTGCACTCCTCCACTTGGGGCAGGATCTCATCCCCAACCCAGAGAGGGCACTCCACCCTTTTCCGACTGAGGACCATGATCTCAGATTTGGAGGTGCTGATTCTCATCCCAACCGCTTCACACTCGGCTGCGAACCGCTCCAGTGAGAGTTGGAGATCACGGCTTGATGAAGCTAACAGCACCGCGTCATCTGCAAAAAGCAGAGATGCAATACTGAGGCCACCAAACCGGACACCCTCAACGCCTTGGCTGCGCCTAGACATTCTGTCCATAAAAGTTATGAACAGAATCGGTGACAAAGGGCAGCCTTGGCGGAGTCCAACCCTCACTGGAAACGAATCCGACTTACTGCCGGCAATGCGGACCAAACTCTGACATCGGTCGTACAGGGACCGAACAGCCCTTATCAAGGGATTCGGTACCCCATATTCCCGAAGTACCTCCCACAGAACCCCCCGAGGAACACAGTCAAACGTCTTCTCCAAGTCCACAAAACACATGTAGACTGGTTGGGCGAAGTCCCATGTCCCCTCAAGGACCCTGTGGAGGGTGTAGAGCTGGTCCACTGTTCCACGGCCAGGACGAAAACCACACTGCTCCTCCTGAATCCGAGATTCGACTTCCCGACGGGCCCTTCTCTCCAGAACCCCTGAATAGACCTTGCCAGGGAGGCTGAGGAGTGTGAACCCCCTGTAGTTGGAACACATCCTCCGGTCCCCCTTCTTAAAGAGGGGGACCACCACCCCAGTCTGCCAATCCAGAGACACTGTCCCCAATGTCCACGCGATGTTGCAGAGGCGTGTCAACCAGGACAGCCCCACAACATCCAGAGCCTTTGGAACTCCGCGTGGATCTCATCCACCCCCTGGGCCCTGCCACCAAGGAGCTTTTTAACCCTTTGGCTGGCAGCCAAAGGGTTAAAAAGCCCACTGAGCCCGCTCTGCGGATGAGCCTGTTAAGACGGTCCATATCTCTTTTCCTGGCCCCCCCACCCCAACACACAGTGGCGTATGACAGCACACTGGAGACTACAGACTGATAGAACATGAGAAGGAGCTTAGGACAGATGTTGAAGGAGGCCAGCCTCCTCAGGCAGTACATCCTGCTCTGCCCCTTCCTGTACACACAGTCCGAGTTGAGTGACCAGTCCAGTCTGCTGTCTAGCTGCAGTCCCAGGAACTTATAGTTTCCTACCACCTCCACTGAGATCGCTATTGTGTGCTTAAGGTTGAACTTCTCAAAGGTCTGAATGGAGAAATAGTGCAAGTCAAGGATAACGATGATAGCTTCCATCATTTCCAATAAAAGGTACCATTTCCTGTTAGATATGGAACTCTATTCGTGGTCGCTCATAAGATGTGACAAGATTCTGAGTTTATCTTGAAAAAGATATCATATGATATAGTACTGAAGTGCGCAAGCAAAATCAATCTAGCCATTTCTTGTTTTTAGTGTTACACAGATAAATCAACTTAACTCTGAAAACAACTTAATGATTAATGACTGCAAAGCATTAAAGAACTGATTGATTTGTTGTTGTTCTCTTTTAAAGTTTAATAAGAAGCTAAAATATAATTAAAGTTAGCATTCAGGAAATGTAAAGCAAATGTTCTTTGGTTGGTTCAGAACATGAAAGTAATTCATCTTTAAATGTAATTCTACTCTTGTTAATTTAACTTTGTCCCAAAATAATTATGCATTATTGGAGGAAAATAAGAATATGTTTGGAAAAATGTGTTGAGTACATTTAAAATGAACAAAAAGCCAATAAAGACTTTTGAGGGGGGAAAAAAATTCAATAAAGGAATCCATGAAGAGCAGGCAAGGAGATTGGATAAGGGAGGACATCGCCATGGAAACAAATGGATTTCCTGGTGAAAGACAATGTGTTTTCACCTGGCTAATGATAACTCGCACATAAGATTCATTTTGGCATCATATACACAAAGAAGAACGATGGCAGCCTTGTACTTCTTGTGTATCCAAGACCACCACTGAAGGCCAAAGCTGTTTTAGTGAATTCAAGTTGCCTGAATTAAAGCACATCAATTTTTTAAATAAAAATATGTCCAACATCATATTCTAATCAAGAGTGTTTTATTAAGAAATGACGTTACATTTTTTAAACTTAATCTTTACCTAAGTAGAAAAGAACCCCCACTGACATGAAAAATCTTTTTTACAAGCGTTGAAATCCTTTCATCCCATGCATTTTATCACAACGCCTCTCTAAGTAGACCGCTGTACCATTCAAAAAGGTAGTCTGAGTCTGCCTTTGCACCAACTAATAAATCAAAGGTGAAAGACATTTTCATGTATTTTGGATCTGCATGTTTCCCCTCTCTAATGTGAGGCAGAATAATAACCTTCATGTTTATATTCTCTCTTAAGAGCTGTGAAATCTGGGGCGCGTAATCCTGGACTGCATGGAAGTGACATAGTGCTGTCACAGTGGTAGCTAAATCGAACCCTGCAGACTCAGGGCTATGTGTGCGTGTGTGTGTGCTTTTGTGCAGCCATGACCCACATGTGAAAAAGCTGCTAATGCTGCTAATATCAATAGAAGCCTTGTAACTGTTCAGCTCCTCGTGGCACAAGTGCTGCTGCTTCTTCATTATAGCAGTCATTTCCAAGCTTGTGAGCAGCACAAATAAACCGAACATGGATAATTAAACATGACCAAACTAGAGTACAGTCCCTGTGTACATTCAGCCGCCTCGCCGTGTTTCAAATGATAATGTTTTTTTTTATTCTCTACCAACTCGCTAAAAAAGCGACGCCCCATTGCGTTCGACTTGCACAATACAGTATTCATATTGCTTTAGGATTTGGCACACGCTCACTGCCAAACACGCGGTGCGGTGGTGCGCATGCGCGCTGTGTGTACAGTACGCATGGCGCGGAGCTTGCCGCTGTCAGGCGGTATTAGCGTCAAACTGCTGCCACAGGCGTTTAGAGCGTCAGGTGATTTTAAGCAGCGGATTCTACAGTTAATTACATGTCAGGAAACAAAGCTGACCCAAAGTGGACACAGTCAATTTGTTAATATGCTTTTAGATAAAGTACTCTAAATACCTGGCACAGCCCAACAACTTATTAAAGTTTTATTCAAACATATGTGCTGAATAAAGATTAAATATTAACAAAGGGCTAATGAAGCCTGATGTAAAACCATCATTTGTGACTTGTATTTATATTATAATGAAATAAATCTCTGCAGCTCAGAAAACAATTATTCTTTCAAAAAATGATGTTTTAAAAGAATTGCTTTAAAAGTGATTTAGCTGTTTATTTACTCTGGAAACATTTTTCATAATGGGCTGATGACCAGCTCAAGCCTTTTTGATGAGATTACCCCGACTCCATCTCTAAGACTAATGCAAGGCTATCTGCTTAACTTCTGCTGGCAGAGGTCGCGGGGTGGTTACGGGAGGCACTTGGATAAAACAACCAGACAAAGCTGGATGATTGGTGCCTTTCCTTTCGCCGAGCGAGGCATGTCAAATTGAGGACACGTCAACAGATGCCTGACAGATCTGGGAGAGGGATCCGACCGAGCGAGAGGGGTGGGGTCTACCCCGCTGTCTTCCTGAATGAATGCTGGTGGACTGACATCCAATGTGACACACAAGCACACTTGTGTGCACACACACAAGCACACTTGTGTGCACACACACACACGCAAGCAAGCACGCACACACACACAAACACACACACACACAGCACCTTGGATGGGAGGTGTAGTTGAATTTCTCTCTGAACACTGTGGAGATTTGAGCCTCAACCTAACACACTTCACTTCACAACATCAAGAGCATGAAATTTCTTAACCACACAAATCCAACAAGGTTTATGTCATCAAAGTGGACTAAGTTATGTCTGCTGTCTACCCAGGTTTAGCTAATGTTGATCCAAGACTGGGGCCTTGGTTCTTTTCTTCAGTAAGATATCAGAGGCTGACACTGATGTTGTCCAACGTCATCAGCGTCATAACGAACTGAGCGATGCGCCACAACGCTTTTCCATTTTCAAATAGACACTCGTGTACGTTCTTTTTTTAGGATTCGTCACAAGTTAGCCAGAATTCTACCAGCCAAAATTATAAAAGCACAGTAACTCTCAGTCATACACTGTCAAAATATTACATGTCAATTTATGCATGCAAAATCAATTAAGAATAAGTTTCTGAGGGTAACATCATCTGTTCAAGCTGGGAAAAAGAACTGGACATTCTTGAGGGCAACTCTGCTTTGTTCCGACAGCGCTCTGGATGTTCTGTTCTTTTGTTTTAAACGCCAAGCACAAAGTGTGCAAATTAAAATCATTTACAATTGATGTATCCAGACTATTAGAGGAGGGTCTTCCTGGGTTAAACAGTACACCAGTGAAGTCAAATTCGTACTTCAAACTCTTCTCTGATTTTGATGGCTACAATTCACCCAATGTGGGAGTGCTTTTTCGTGGAACCTTATTCGTGTTATTATGATCAGTGTGTTAAAAAGTACATCAAGTAAATGCCTTTCCTTAATCTCCCTGCATTGTTAATGTTGGAATTAGAAACAAAACGCAGAGGGTGTAAAGGTGATTTGCTGTTTAGTGTTTTATGAATGGTCAAATGAACTGTGAAATGTGCTGCTCATTGAGCAAGTTAAATTAGCTTCCCATTTCATAATTTGCTCAGGTACACACAGATAACGACCCCCGACTTAATGGCATGCCGAGGGTGACACACATTACCTTAAATAACATTAACTTTTGAATATTAGATGTTATCCTGGGCAGAGCTCAAGACAAGAACCACGGTTGAAGGGGTCTCACTTCTGCCACAAAGAGATATGATCTTAAATTAGTCTGTGAAAGATAGAAAAAAAAAGATTTAAATTACGTTTGCAAGTGTGTTATTATGAATTAATCCACTGGGGAAGGTTCACAGATAAGGACGTTCTCGGTGAGTGTTTCCCGGCACTCTATATTAAAATACATTAAGACCTCATTAATTTGCTGGAAGCTTGGATGGATTAATAAACGCTTGATTGCTATCACTTAAATGTCACATTTAAACTTGTGTTTGTAGCTGTTTGTGCAGATCTCTTCTGCATGCTCAGCGCTTTAGGATCAACCTGTTACACACCACTGTCATCATCTGCTGCTGCCTGTGCACCTGCAAGTTCTCAAATAACCTCTTCTTTCAGTTCCTTTGCTGGAGGAAATGAATCAAGTTGCTTTTACAGCTGCCTAGCTGAGCATCCGTGCACCCAGCATGGTGACTGCAGTAGGTGAGCTCAACCTCAGGCAGTTAATTATTTAGCTGTGAGCATAGATGACGAGCACCTTTGAGCAATTTCACATTTCCGTGATTTGTGTACGTCATTCCACTGGCTTTATCTTATCTCTTTCCTCTCTTTTTAATCCTAAACTTGATTCTCCTCCACCTCCAACCTTTCCCTTTGATCATTTCTCCTCCGTGTCCGTTCTGTTCCGCAGTGATAGCCGGTATCTGCGCCGTCGTGGCTCTCCTCCCACCGGCCAAGATTTACCTTGTCTGATTGTCACCAATTACCCTCTCATTCCCTACCTAATCTCCATAAACACACTCCACAGAAGAAGAAGAAAAAAAAAACACTTGATGTTGAAAGCCCAAAATATTGTTTGCACAGGAACACACTGAGAAAAAGAGTTACATTAAAGAGGGTGGTGGCACAGAGGGAAATCTGTGATAAATCCTTGGCTGTAGACCAGATAATCCACTCATTGCCGAATCCTTCCTTCCCTTTTTGAGATTTTCTGAAATATGTCTCCTCAATGTGAAGCAAGACGACACAGTGATACACTTTTAACTGTATCCAGTGTCCACTGGTGTTCACTGTAAACCACGGCTCTAGCAGTCGACCCATGGTGCTGGGTTAGGTCCCTCTAAAGAACAAATCATGATAGTGGCTGCAAGCTTCAACAGTATGAGGTTAATATTAGTCAAAACATAATAACAGTGATTAATCACTAATTATGATGATGTAAGAATACCATGTTAGTAATAACTCCCAGTCCTTTTCCCTCCTGTTTATGTTGCTGCGTCGCTTTGGCTTATGCCTGGCACAGTAAACATGTTCAGTACTTTTCCGCACTTTAGCACACTTTTTAAAATGTTTATCTCAACGCCACCATCTGCTCTGTCACCAAAAAAAAAAAAAAAGTCTTTCAACAAACCAGCCAGAGTTCCCTCCTTTCTGTCTGTCTGTCTGTCTCATCTCACCCTTATGCCGTTCTGTTTTTTCTGCCATATGCATTCACATTCAAGCCACACAGCATACTGATGGATTCTCCCCGGTCTCCTCTTACATTTAGTTACATCACAAATATTACCTCTTAATATAATCCTCAAGCCCCGAAAAACATATTTGCACAGTGTTAGGGGAAAGGATGGAGAGAAAGAGGAGAGGAAGAGCAAAGATAGTGAACTTCAGGTTAATCAACATTAGAATTTAACCCCTGACCTCTTTGTGTCTGCTATTTGCTGCCAACCTTGACTGATGTGTGTAGCGCTAAAGTGCTACATCAGATGCACAGAGGGCTGTGTTTGGAAGGTGAAAGGTGAATCAGGAGTGTGAAGGGGTAAACATTAACAGCATTCAAGGCCAATCTCAACACTATTATAATAGGTGCGTTTCATGTTTTCTTAATGTAATGCTTTGCCTCGGTGAGTCCCGTTTATAGGCAGCCGCTGACCTGTGCACCAATAAACGCCGCATCCACAGCCACTTACAGCAGCGCTGAAGGCAATGTAATGATCAGGAGGGGAGCAAACATGCAGAGAAAGTGAAACTCACCTCCTTTACTGTCTCATCTTTGGCATCTTTTATCTCCTGTGCTTAATTCCGGGCTCCTTGTCTTCTGTTCGTGTACATATCTCCACCTGGAAGTGAATAAAGGCTTTTTATGGTGGAGAATTCATCACAACATATCGGAACACTCCTGCGGCGCCCTGGTGGCTAATGTGCTGGTCCATGTGCCATGAGCTCATGCTGTGCTGCTGCTCCCTGTGCTTTTTCCACACTCACTCCTGTGTTGCAATTACTGCTGAAATACTGGGGGATGGTGGACACAACACAGTTTTTCTTTGGAAGAAAAAAGGAATATACAAACCCTCCCAGCTTTTAGTAGAGCAAAGAACAAAACTTGACCAGAGGGTAGATCATAAAAATAGATTATTTAATAGCTGTGTTCATAATCGGCTATGCCTAATTTTCTTCAGTTGTAAAATCACAGCACCAACATGTTGGTTTGATTCTAAACCCTGTCTTTTGGGAAGCAACGTCTTGGCACAGAAAAGAGGGCGGGGACTTGTGCATAATTCACTGCCAGCAACAACAAAATAAAGAAGAGAGATAAGGAGTGGGAAATCATTTTAAGCCCATGTGAACACCTTTAAATTGAGTGTGTTAAATCCTTGAGGTGTTTTGAAAGAGGGTGAAACCAATCCTTGTCTGAGGGCGATGACTCACTCTGCTATACAATAAAACACATTACCACTGTACCCATTTCCTGAAGCAAACAGCGACAGTCTGTCACATCATTGAGGTTTTTGGGGGATTCTTTGTAGCGGGGTAAAAAGGCTTACGTAAGGAAAATCCAGATTCAAGATGGAACATATATTATCATCCCTCATGCTAATTAAACCAGATTCATTAGTGCGCTTTTGAAACTTTACAAATAGATAAAAAATATTGCAAATCACTTCGCATCACTTTCCTGATACCTCAGGAAGGGGACGAAGAGGAGCTGGCAGGTAGTTCAGCGCTGGGGCAAAGAGCAGATGGTGGTCTGTCCAACGCTTACCAGGTGGGACCTAATTGGAACAGGTTGCACATACACACACTTGCGTGCGCGCACATACATGCACACACATAGCATAAACATAAGCATAGGTCATAGGGAGGACACTGATAATCCAGGGGGCCTTCAAGTCTTTCTGACAAGGCAAGGATTCAGGAATTTCTATAAAATTTCACGCAACATAATTCTTGTACTTTATACATAACATATTATTGAAATGCTTGTTCAGTATTTCCGAAAGAATTGTCAGTAAATATATATTAGGCACTAGATATTTATGATAGTTCTTGTTGTTGGTGTTTGTGGTCCATCATGTTCCACTTCAAGCCGCTTTTCTCATATCCAAAACACAGCTCGTAATCTAAGGAATGATTTCAAATTCACTGTTTCATACCAGACAGCAGTCATCACTGTTTTGAATATTGATTATAGATTCTTATAATGTGCCGCGTCATAAACGTCGAGAGCAGCGAAGCCGTCGGTGAACGAGGTTCCTCATCCTGACAAGTGGAAAACGACAACTTCTGTTAAAAGGTCTGATTTCTCATCTCATGAACCCTCCGCTGTTTGTCAGTCATGTCACATCTGCGAGGGGAGAAACTTCAATTTCACACTCTGCTGAGGTGCGTAACAACACACACGTCGCTTAAACACAGAGACGAGGAGCTTGGGGGTGGGGAGGTGTGTGCGGGGGGTCGGCCTCATCATGGATAAACATACCGGTATGTATTATTGAATGACTAAAAAAAACCAAATCAGAATGAATGTAAAAGAATGCAGACAGTTTGAGTGAATGCCGATGGGGCCTTTATGGTGATAATTAAATAGCAGTAAATGCGAAATATACCTTATCTAGCCGCCTTTTCTTTAAAATTATTATTAGACACATCCACTGGAAAATTAAGGATAAGATTAGACCTTATTGTTTACAGGAGTCTGTCGAATCAAAGCAGCAATAAGGTAAAAATTTAATCTGGACCAGCTATGTTTGCCCAATTTTAACAAGAAGTTCCTGTCTATAAGCTTCCTGTAACTCATATTCACAGTCTTAACTATCTGCAGTCTGAATAATTCATGACTGAACAATAAATACAGGAAAAGAAAACATACCCGTCAAAAGGGGAAATTGCTGTGACCTTCTATAACAGGTATAAAACAGGGATTGGGGGGGGAGGGGGTTGGAAACAGAAAAACAGAAGAGAAAAAATGAGAGGGAAATAAAATAAGAGCCGTGCAAATCAGAGAAAAATCTTTCCTATTGTAAAAAAAAATACTGGACTGTGATACGGAAATAGGTCCCTCTGTATTCATGAATCTCTTACAGTGCAATCAATGGGGTAACCGATACATAAAAGATGAGGATGAATTTGACCTAAGTGCTGAAGGGACGGGTTCTGCAGAGCTTGTACCGGAGGAGATGGCGATTTCAAACTGTCATGGCATCCTTTGAAGTTCTGGTAGATGAGGATGGACCGAGGATAAGCCCCTGGCCCTGGTGCATTAACCCCAAAAACCCCAGCTATGCTTGCACTGAGTCAGCAGCAGAACCGCCTGGGCTGACTGCCTAGCCAGCATCATGCATAATCTCACCGCTGGTGCAGCAGAGAGCTATCGTGCAGAGCCGTTATTCAACTTAACCGATGATCAGCTCTGTGCTTTAAAAAAAAAACACAAAAAAAAACATTTTCGCAGCTGCGTGACCTCGCAGACGGCTGCAGATATTAATTTGGAAGCAGCAGAGAATAAAAACGCAAACGCAAAGGACCTTTATCGAGATCAAGATCAGTGCAGAGTGAAAGTCACACACATGCACACACAGTCAGGCACAAATTGATGGTTAGTGCGCTTCTGCCTGATTGTTTTAGGCGTGCAGTCGCTCTGCCGATAAATGGAGGTGAGCTGCGTCAGAAAGAGGATTAGAGGGGCTGTGAAAAAGCAGCGCGTTATTGACAGAAAAGAGAAGGATTTAGATTTGACTGTGCCAGTCCACAACATCCTCTAACCCCTCCCCTCACCCCTCTACTCTTTTTCTCACACACACACATGCACACTATGACATAAACTAGTGATGACTCAGTAGCGTTGCCTCGATTCACTTTGGACTGACATTGCTCAGGTATACTTGGTAATCCAAGCTGTGACCCGCTTTGACCCATCTTCCTGTCAGGGCTCATCTCGCCTCCGCAATCCCAGTCAGATATGAATGTATTAGCATCCCTGGAAAATATGAGGGGCAGTGTGTTTCCAGTGTAATACATAAAAGGATGAAGGAGTGCACGGACACAGAGTGAGATGTGAAGTTGTGGAATTTCATCTATCTGTAGAAAGACACACGTTAATCCGAATATAAACGCTGCCAAATCTCCATGTGATTAAGAATAATTCCAGATTTTCAACAAAAAAAATCGTGGGTGATTACAGCGACCCAGGATACCCATCACCAGGCTGAAAACATAATTCTGCTGCTGAGGATGAAAGTGGCAGCCAGTTACTCGAAGAGCATTTCAAGGAGAAGACAGGAAGCTGAGTTTCAGACAGAAAACAACTTTTACCTGTCAAATCCGACAAGGTCAGGTTAGACTATTTCACCTCTCTATAAAAACAAAATAAAATAAAAAAACACCAAGAGTTGGTCCGTGCATGTGTGTCTTCGTAGAAAAACAAGGTAAGCTGTTTTTTAGGATAAATTAACTGATGAGCTCACCCATAACACAGAACTCTTAATGGATTTCTGCACAGAAATAGACCAACATCATCTGACATGTAAAAAAAATATGGGTCCCACCTCAGGATACAAATGAGCAGCAGATTTGGCACTGAGCCCGAAGACTCGTGATGTTAAAGTAGTTTATGGGTAGACGAGATGCGGTGCTTGGTGTCAGACTGCGATAATGTTAAGAATCTGTTTGTACAGTTTTCTATTTTCTAGTCTGACTCAATAGATGTTGACTCAGATAAGCCCTCCTGCTGCCTGATGATTGCCTTCTGTTTCTTCCCCTCCCCCCACCCCCCGGGGTATCCATTGGCATTTTCAGCTTTAACTAACTATGACATACAGTTGACCAAGCTAACAAGCTTTATTAGATATAATTATTATTATCGTGTAACAATAAGAAAGCTGAAGCTGCATCTTCCTTTGCACGATAATCCAAACTTGAACGATACTGTACGTGTTGCCAGAGCCCATCATTGCCCTGTGGGGGGAACACAGGTCTACTAAAACATCCAGTCGTAGCTGTACGCATTGTGCTAAACTTATTTCACTGAGTCGGAATGTTAGTAAACTGCTACCAAATATGATCACACCTAAAAACCTCACAAACTTCTAGAACTGTGACATACAGAATACTAATGTGGCAAAAAAATAAGTCCAATCATTCTTTTTCTTGGAGCCTATTCCAGACGGCTACAGACAAAAAGGAAGGGAACACCCCAAATAAAACACCAGCTCATTGCAGAACTACATGAAAAACAAAAATCCCATTCATATTCACACCCACAGACAATCTGGTGTTTCCAATTCACCTAAGCTGCTTGTTTCTGGAGGTGATAAGAAGCCGGAGAACCTGGAGACAACCCACGCAGACACGGGGAGAACATGCAAACTTCACACAGAAAGGAATTGAACCCAGAATTTCTGATTTTACATGTTGAAAAAAGAGTTTTTCATCTTCATTGCCTCTGAATTTGAGATGTAGCACTCTCTCCGGATTTTAATTTTCGTGCTAATGCTGAATCCAATTGTTGAAGAGCAATATATGCTTTTCTCGGAAAGTCAATGATAACTTTGATTGAAAAAAAATGCAGGATGGCATGTTAAGTAGGTTATTATTGTTGTATTTTGTTTGGCAAAATCTACTGACATAATATTGGAGAAGCAATAATGTGTTCCCTCGTGAGCACCAACCAGTTTGCCTCTCCTCTAGTGTCCCCTTGAAAATTTGAATTTCAAAACTTGTCTTACTGTTTAAGCACATTCAGTTAAGAGTTTTTATGCAGCGAGAAGAAGGTCGAGAAAAGAAACACCACATGCGTTCCCATCTGAAGTCAGTCAAATAGATTTTATTTGGATCTAATTATGGCAGTGAATCCTGATTGCAACTCACAAGCACTTACGTATCAATATTTACCCACCTATTCTAAGATGCTGAGGTTTAGTCAGAGTGAGACGTTTAAATCATTGCATATTTGTACATTGTGAAGTCTACTTAAATATTAATAGGAAGCAAACAATGCATTGTTAATAGACCATTACCTCACAGCTCCAGTCCATCTCCTCTCTCCATTCATATCTGTCTTCCTTATCTTCTCCTTCAACCACAACCTTTATTTCTGATTTTTTTTTTCTTTTTGCTCTCTTCCACTCTTTAATTCTCTCTCATGCATAATCACCGTTTCCTATCCTCACTTCCCCTGGAGGCAATCTCTTTCTATCTTACCCCAACCTCTTCTCTCCCTCCATCGCTCTCCACTGCTCAGTCAGAATAACAGCAGTGATCTCTCAGAACATTTTCTATAACCAGACGGAAATTTCAAAACCTGGCTGAGCACCAGTGTTTCGTTTTGTTTTTTCATTCCAAAGACACTGCTGTGATAATAAATCCAAGAAATCTGATTAACACAGTGTTGTGTGTACACTGCAGCAGCGGTAGCAGTGATGCGATGCAGCAACATTCCATGCACGCCAGTAACTTCATGCAAATTCACGAGATTGCCACGGGCTGTGAATAATTGACACGAACTGAAGGAAAGGGTGCATGTAAGTAGTGACTCTACAAAAAGGTGTGCTCGATGATTAAGTGGGAAAGCTAGGGGTTCCAATCAGGCCAAATCAATGTGAACTAATCCTGGGCCAATTAAGAATCCATGGTTCATCGCACTAATTCAATTTCTTTCTTGCTGTGAAATGATTGATTTAAAAGTCCTGGACAGAAGCCAGAGGGAGGTGAGAATGCAGTTATGATTTTTTTTTTTTTGTCCTTTAACAGTGACAGCCCTTTGCATTTAAGTTGACATTGCTCAGACTTAAAGCGTTTCATCGTATTGGCTACATCATTCGATAGTCCACGGTGCGTTGAGGAGATAATAAGTGGGCTCTGGCTGAGAAGAGGAAATGAGATAAGATAAGTCAGATTGTGGCAGTGTTGATGATATTTTCTGGACCCTTATTAGCATCTTATTTCTGTTTTTAATTTTTAACTCTCAGCCATATGCAGTCCTCTAATCATTACCACCCCACAACAATGCAGAATAATAGCAATAATACAAAAATAAAACTTCATTCATTCTTTCATAGGGTATCCTGCTATTGCTTTTGCATTTGTGCTATCTGACTATACTGGGTTATCCACATCGAACAACAAAATGTGTCTCATTGTCAGAGGATGTTTATGTAATGTTTTCTCGACCATGTTGGGTTTTTTTCTTGCATTAAATTCAAATTTAAATTCAGCGAGAGCGAAACACTAAATCCTTTGAATTCATAAAACTGCTTGCGTAACTGCAAGGTCCTCTTGGGAAGCATAATTCATTGATATTTACCCCGACTATAAATGGTATTAGGATTATATAACCCAAGATTTCAGAGGTTCTGGCTGAATAAACAGAAAGCTGTACGTATAGAATCAAATGTGGTGGCTGGAGGAATAAAGAAAACAGACAGGAGTCACACACTTTATCATTTAACATTCTGAAAGAGGAAGATATCCCATTACTGAACCAGTAAGAGTGTGCTAAAGCTCTATCAATAGCACAGGGCAGCCAGCAAGAACCTATCCTAGCACAAACTGTTAAGCCCTCACATGGAGTGAAGATAGAGAGAGAGAGAGAGAGAGAGAGAGAGAGAGAGAGAGAGAGAGAGAGAGAGAGAGAGAGAGAGAGAGAGAGAGAGAGAGAGAGAGAGAGAGAGAGAGAGAGAGAGAGAGAGAGAGAGAGAGAGAGAGAGAGAGAGAGAGAGAGAGAGAGAGAGAGAGAGAGAGAGAGAGAGAGAGAGAGAGAGAGAGAGAGAGAGAGAGGAGAGAGAGAGAGAGAGAGAGAGAGAGAGGGAGAGAGACGGAGAACAGCCCTCATGTCATCCACAGCAAGTGGGATTGAATGAGCATTCAGACCCCCGCTTGGATGAGTTACAGCTGAGAAACAGATGCATCATGCAGCTCGGAGCAGCATCAAAGGAGCAAACCAAGACAAAACAAATGTGTGAAATCCATAGGAGCGATGCGGTCCAGATTTTCAGAGAGCCAGGCCATCTATAATCTTTGAGCAAAACTGAAAGAACACGAGAGTAATGAGAGAAGATTGCACTGAGTGTTTGTCAAAATACAGAGAATACAGCACACAAACACGCATTGCTTTGCTTTTTAGTGTATTGGGACAGAAGTGGGGGGGGGGGTTACCTGAACTAAAGCTGTTAAGGTGCCTACCTATACACTTTGTTTGGCTCCAGGACTTGGTAGCATGTAATTACATTTCTCTGAGACAGCTCTCCTGTCACCACGGTCTAATAAAGCACCGCATTCTTCACAATAGAGCCTTTAGTTATGGAGGCTGCCAAACTCTCATCACAGGGAATCATCATCTGTATCTCAAAGATGCTTGAATGCACCAAGAAGAGGATAGCGGCAGTGTTAAAATGGCTCAGGCAGCCTATGTTTATGTTGTTACCTAAACAGCTAAATCATTATTCTAAATGGGCAGGCTTTGAGAGTTGACATGCTACCAATTCTAAATCATTATTCCAAAAGCCATGCACATACATGTGATGTAATATCAAATGAAATGTTTAGCATTATTGCTTTCTAGCATTTTTGGATAATGTTAATTAAAATACCATGATTATAACTGCGTAACTATGCAGTTATGCAAATGCATTATGTTATAATGGACCTATTCCACAAGCGAAGTTTTAATTTGTCATGGAAAAGCACACGTGTGGATGGGGGTTTTTTTCCGATGGTGGCTGTATTCCATTAAGTGTCCCAGTAAGCCATAACAATAAAGCAGCAATTACAACAATTGGAACCTGAAACTATCACAACTAATTGGAATGCATGTCTGTTAATGCTCCTGATTACGCCATCATTTTCAAAACATGCCAAAATGTGTGCCGGGAAGTGCATCTATTTTACATACTTGTGCTGTTTTCCAAAATTCACGTGGATGTAGCACAGACTTTACAGGTTGTTGCCAGTGTTGACAAGATATTAATAGAAAAAGAGGTCAAATGGACTCATTCCCACTCATAAGGATCTTTCCACAGTGTATTATTATCTGTGAGGTAAAACTGTCCAAATGGTTCACAGTCAGGTCTGATTTATCACAACCCATCCAAGTAAAAATGTAGTACTGCACGGTTACAAAATCATTCTGAACATCTATAAAACTCTTCTTCCGCCCACACATAGAGGCCTTCTTGCACTGGTATATTTAGTATTCTATTTCAATAACTTCGAAACGCGGCTTAATCTCCTCATAAACACAATAATAGTTAATTCGATGTTCAGCAGCGTGAAATGTATCCCTGGCTTTTACGAAGCGATGATAAGTCAGTTGCCGAGCTGCGTTTGATGGTATGAGATTAATCAGGACGTAGTAATGATGTGACTTGTGGAGACATTAGGGAGGAAAGTGTTGTGAATAGTGAGCTCGTTGACTTTGGGTGGCATGTCGCCAGACATATCATCAGAGTAAAATACAAATGAGAACAATGAGCTGATCGTAAGATATCTGTATATGAACAAAAATCCGACCTGTGATTAAAAGGGTTAAGAATCTTAGAAGCACGCCGCTGTCAAGTAAGCAGATTAATAAAACAATAGTATCTCTTCATTATTATGCAACGCTGTTTGCATAATTTTGCACTCGTCTGCACATATCCTTGTACAGTAGCTCATTTGGCCTCAGGCAGCATGTTCATGCTCCAGCTTCATGGCTTGCACAACTTATCTTTTGCCTTTACTTGAACTCGTCTGAAAGTTATTCTGCCCCAGTGCATCATGGGAGACTCTCCATCCTTGCTGCTCCTGTTCGGTGTACTGCAATAGGCGCGAATACAGGCAAGGGAGCAATACAAGGGTGACAAATGTTTAAGGATCAATAATTCTCCACATTAAAGACCTTTTGCATTCACTTCACATGTATTCGGATGTGTTTTCATAGAGTCTATGGATATGGATGAGACCACAATAAATTTTTGCGGGTGTTGTCAGTGCAATTCAAACCAATAGGGGAGGGTTCAGCTAACAGTTCAGTGAAAGGAGAGCTAAACCCCCGCCTGCAATGAGAGAAGCCTGAGCAAAGGGTGATTAAGATATCATCAGCAGTGATCTTTGTTCGACCAAAGAGAATCACTGATGGACCCTCTGATTGGTAATGGACTGCGGTGACTTTGCCACATTAAGCAGTCGCTGAAATTACACCATATCCTACTTAATATCCTTCAGGAGTACCAAAGAAATGACACATGAATATTTTTAACTTACAATAAGATGCAAGAAGAAAGTTTTGTCGCACGTTATAACTCTGACATGAACAGGCACCAACCACTACAGAGACTAAGACCGTAGCCGTTCCTTTTTGAAGTGGATGGAAATAAGCAAAAAACTATGCATGAATTCTGCATCAAGAAGAGATGATGTTGGCTTCTGAAGAGAACAATCTAAAGCTGGATACCTCAAAAGGAAAGACTGATATTTAGCTCCAGGCAAGCTTCGAGTACAGCTCAAGGGCTCGCTTTGCAGACGGCAGTGATTCAGCAGGTTAAAGAAGCCAAATGTGGTTGACTGGCATGTAGCCTGGTCCAGAATGCGAGACCCATTTTTTCCCTGAGAATATCTAAATATTCCTATTTATATTTATGGCCGATTTATCGTGTAACGCTGTTTTTTTGGAAAATGCTCTCAAGACGTAAGGTTAGGGGAGCAATACAGATCTCAAATCTCTGTTAACTTTAAAGCTGTCAGACCGGAGGCAAGTGAAAACATCAAGTATGGTACATAAATGAGTCACATCAGCACCCGTCAAACTCAGTAATTAACACTTTGTATCACGGTTGTGTAATCACGACACAGAGATAAATGTTTCAGGGAAATGGGGGGTGGTTCAGGTTTGTTTTGAGGCAGGCTGCCTCCTTCACCTCCTTCTCTTGTTTCATAAGTCATGTATAAACACGAAGGTGGTATCAATTCTCTGAAGGCTGTTATTATTCTCTTCACTCTATACTCAGATCATTATAATATATGCTAAATGGTATTATTTATTGAACTGGAACACATGGCATTCTCACAAACACATTAGAAATGTGTCTTTTATTCTTCCACTGATTCTTTTTTTTTTCATCCTTTATGCTCCATCACTAAATAATGCATTTATCACTCCCATAATATATTCCTGTTATACTTATTTTTCCAAAGCTATGTCTGTTCTTACTTTTTCTGCAACATGCAGTATATTTGATTCTATTCAGAGTTATAATAATTCTACAGGCATTGGGAGATTTTTGCGTTTTTGTGATTCGTCCCACTCTTGCAGAACCTCATTATACCTGTGTTGATGGGTCTTGAGCTTTGGAGACGTCTGACGATTTAAAGTAAATAAATAAAACATGCAATCCATGCAAATGTGAAGATAGGACGGGTTTTTTTGCATGCAAAGACAGAAATGCAAACCTGAATGCTCAGCCCTCTGTCAGTCTGACACCAAGCATTCCTTTGAGGAGCATATAAAATGTGTGGGTTAAATGTTTAATGCATACTTACATAACAAAAAGCATGACTGAAGAAAAAAAAAGGTTGGCACTTTGCTGCATTGCCTCTTAAAGAGAGCAATTCCTGTTTATGAGACCTATACGACATTCACACATTTATATGAACCTCTATGAGACGACAAATCAAGTGTTTTACATATTGCATTTATTAGATGGAGCACTTGCAGCACTTCACAGGAACACTCCTTGATCCTTACATCTGCTCATCTGAAATGAAGTTACAGTACAGAGGAATTCCACACAGCCTGATGCCTGCATAATATAAAATGACTCCACACACTTACATGCAGTATAACTGGAATTTCTGGTGTATAGTTAAAATGTCAGTCACTGACTAAAAGCAAGTGGGTACTTTTTGCACAGCATGTCCTCATGACCCAATCTAGATTTGTCAACAAACATCATGTCAAATAAAATTTCTCAACTTCTTTTTTGTTACAAAATTACAAGAAGCGACAGCTGACTTCAAAACCTTGGAAGCTGCACTGATATTGTGTGCTGCAACGACGCCATAAAAAACACCATATGCTAGTTTTTCTAATTGATTTATAATTAAATTTATTTGAAAAAAATTAATTTATTTTCCCTTTTGCTATTTGTACATCATGCAGAACTTGTCTTCTGCTATTTGAAATCACAATATTCAATTGTGCATAAAGCAGAAAAGTTAGCTGATTACACAGCATTACTCCCCAGAATGAGAATGAGACCCAACAATCACCTGTTGGAAACGTCGAGATATGTCACATTGCAAAACACGCATGCACATGCCTAGCAGTACCAAAGTAGCTGAGAGCTTAGGAACTCAAAATAGGACGAGTGAACTGCAGGTTATATTTGCCAGGACCTGTAAAAGTTGCATCATCGGCCAAGACTGGCAAAAAGTGCCGTCACCTGAGCAGAATCAGGTGCCAGGAGGTCACCAGGCACCGCGCTCACAACTCTCGAACTGTTACAACCGCCTACGCAATGGTTGAATTAATCAGACACAAAACATGCTTGCACGTCTGCTCACATGCATCAAATACTATAAATACACATAAACACACCGCCAGTTTATGTGTGCAGGATTACTGTAAAACCGGATTAATACGCATTCATGCATGTGCAGAAACTCAGCATGTAAACAGATCTGTAAATGATTCAACTAGCGAATAAATACAGACGAATTGTGTAAAAACATGACAAAACATGGAATTTTTGACAAACAGAAAAAATATATCTATGATCTTTGTGGAGATGTAGGAGAAAAAACGGCCATGAGATAAATTGGATCAAAACATATTACCAGAGTTTATAAAATGCGTCACCGCTTGCTGTTATTTGAATCACATCAGGGCTTGAATGCGTCACAGAGCTACACATCCAACAATAAGGTATGCGTGGCCCAAACTGTAACACATGCACCCTCTTTCCTATACTCATATACAACAGTCAGTTAATCATTTCTATTGACGTTTGCTTTGGGGCAATCAGAGGATGTTGACGCATCACTACGGTGTGGTCTAGTTTGTATTGGTCCTCTTGAGAAATCAATAGATACAGATCGATTGTGAGCTATCCTATTACTATAGCCGAATTGCTCCAGGCAAGTCTTAAGTTTAATGGTTAATATTTTGATGAGTACACTGATTATACAGCTAGCAACCGAATCATTTTTTTTAATTACCGTATCGTAAGAAAAGAATGTTCTTCTTCTCTGGGTAAATATTCAACTGCTTAATTCATTTTTTGTGAGCAAAAACGAAGCCATAATAATGGTTGGCAATGTTAGGAAGCTTAATTAGATGTCTAAATGCCTGGTGTGATTTTTGCAGGATTTGCTCCAAGAGTATATTGTGTGGCTTGTAACCAAATGCAACATGTTTTTTAATCAAACTGTGTTGTGATCATCACTTAAAATTATCTGGCATTTGGAAGCATGAGGGATAGGCGAGAGCAATGCCAAATTTAAAGTGGAAATAAAGTCAAAAAATCTGAATCGCTGCTGAGGGTAGACAAGAAAGAATCCCAGCATGCATCACAGCAAAGGTCACAACATAATTAGGGAATTTACTCAATTCAACTGCACATCCTTCAAAGTACTGCCTGATATAAGACTGAATGTCCAGTTTTTCACCTTTTCCATAACTTATTTTCCTATTTTTATCTGTTAAGGTTAGCTAAACCTAACTGTCAAAATGGTGTTTAATGATGCAGAACCACTTTGTTTTGATTTAGTTGCCTAAATTGTGACAAACAGTAAAGTAAAATGCTTCATTACCATTCATTTCTCACACACTGAAGCAAATAAGTAAGAGACACACTGCTGCTTTCACCATAACTCCCCGCCTACACACCAAATCTATATGACAGTGATTGCTCATCCCGCCGGCCAGATCCTCATCAATGCTGGCCCAGATTTCACCAGATTATGCATATGACATCATCAAATCTGTGTTTTTTTGTGTGTGGATGCATGGTTGGGTTTTCGTCAGAGCGGTGTCTTTAGCTCTGTGAACCGTGTGTGCATTTGTGACGCATTCGAAGCTCTTAAACAATCCTGATGTTATAAAAGCGTCATCACATTAGAACGGGACTGACTCCTGGAGGTACCAAGCCTTCGGCCTGGTTGAACAAAGAGGTTCCAACTAGACTTCATCACACTAAAGAAACGCAAACCAGCTTTAGAGACACAGCTTGCGTGTCTGTCAACACAGAAAGTACATCTGTTGTTCTGCGGGCCACTGACCTTCAGCAGCTGTATTTTATGTGCTTACATGCATTTCCAGTGAATGGAGTCATCTAGAAGTGAGCATAAAGACACTATAACACGCAAAGAATAATCCCAGTGAGCAGCAGCGAACGGAGGTGTCGTGACTTGGTTTGACTTTGGCCATACTGAGCTACTCACAACCCCCCGATAGGGCTATTCACTTGCATTAATCAGTACAACATATACCTCCATCAAGGCTAACAGTCACCTTTAATCCATTCAAGCAAAATCAAATGCCCTGGAAACCATACTTTAAGATTACTGGATTTGTAACAGGCAAACATTCAAATGTCTTGGATCCAGATTTTCTTTTCAGTACACCAAACTGCAATCGCTGCAACTCAACCTCATAAATATGCTTGCTTTTTTCTTTTCTTTATCTTTTTACAACTGGATCCATGCATTATCACCAGAAAAATAAAAGAAACTGTCAAAAATGTTTTGCTTGCAAAGTTAAAGCAAAAAAGGTCCCGGACCTCTTTTATATTTGGGTTCATGCCAAAGTTTAATGTCTGTTTTGGCCAAAGATCCATCCTCATATCGAGTTTCTGGGAAATCCGTTCAGTAGTTTTTCCATAATCCTGCTCACAATCAACCGGTGAAGCTATAACCTTCACTAAGGAGGTTTAAAAAAAAGTAAATACATAAATAAAAAGTTGGATCAGGAGAAAGAATCATTTTTGGTTGCAACTGTATGCAAATTGTGAATCGAGCGTCAGCGGGATACAGAATACTGAATCATGGGTTTATTCTTTTTTGGCAAATGCATTATTCAAAAAAAAAAGTGCAAAAGGATCTGCATCTGTAAAAATGATGCAGAAAAAAGTGTGACCTGACAGGTTTATCATATCAATAATTGAAAGATCTCTTAGAGGTAAGAAGAAAAAACACAGATGCCCCTGCTGGTGGAAAAGCTTTGTGCTGATGCTCATAGACCTAAACAGTCTCTTTAGCAGAAAAACAGCACAACAATATAAAAATATTGCTAAATGTTCAGTAATCCTATACATCCTCTTTGGAATTAAAAGGTTTTTGCATACCTGTTTAGCTCTGACAGCTGACCCGACAATGTAAACGGACCTTTGCTGACGACTGCAGCATGTGAGGCAGGGAAAAAGAAATTGTGTTTCTTTTTGCAGTGGCATATGACAATACATTATTTAGTATGTAAACTGAAGCATTCAAAGCCAAATTACTATATTGATGTGCTTTTAAGTAGCCCACAATTTGTCTGCTTGTTGTTTGTCATCTCCACAAGGTGTAAACACTCACTGTAAATATAACTGTCAAAGCGTCTCAGACATCTTCTCTCCACTCTGCACCCTCTTCTCATTCTGCCGCTCATTCATCATCTGTCTGCACAGGGATTTCTAGACATGCATTTGCACACAAAAGAAAACATTAGCTCCAAAGCCAGTATATGTTGCAGGAAAACGTCTTTCATTGCAGTCTGATGTCAGGCTGTGTATATTAAAAAATCATTTGGTTTAGAAGCATTTATCTCTGTAAAGTTACCTAAATGTGCACAGATGAAGGGGGGGGGTGATATCAAACCTAAAGGTCACAAAGTTCTACCGTCAATGTAGAACCTTAGTTCCAAAATATTTGTGTACACAATGTATAAAATATATAAAATGAAAATAAATGAACTTAAGAAGAGCAGTAATATACCATAACATATCATCATTCGTCTATTGACCTGGTTTATCCATGCATAGCTTTAAATTAATTGTCATTTTGTGCAATCAGCAACTTTCCAAACTCTGAAATATGTTAATTGTGTCACACTTGGAATTGGCTTCAATAAATAAATACGCAGTATGTTGTATCTTAGAAAGAATTAGCAAACTATGACATTCAGATTTTTCAAAAGAGAGTGAAAAGAGAGCACAGGAACGGCCAATTATGAAGAATATCTGCAACCTCTGGTAGCAAAAGTCTGGTTTAAACCTTCCTGGCGCTGCAGCTTTGATCACATATGTAGGTGTCGAATAAAGGCTACAATCCGAACCGGCCCGTAAAAGTGTGTGATGATTATGTCTGATAAACACCGTGAGAAAAGTGTTTGTTATGATCATCCCCTCAAGAAGATCTTTTCTCACTTAGGTTGCTGGAGCCTGAGAAAATGCCTTGGCTTGTCACAGCTATCTAAAGAAATTGGCTAGCAATGACCCTGACTAAACCATTTTCTGCTGCCTGCTCAACTGCCTCCCTTATCCTGCCTCCAAAACTGCCAAGGAGATTTGGGTGTCCTCGTAGATGGAAGTATTTCACGCTTTCGACACACCGGCTTTCACTTTCTCTCTGCCTGGCAATGTGGAAGGTATTTGTGGGGGTAAAAAAAACAAATAGCAACCTCTTCTTGACAACTTGCTAATTACATTACAAAGGCTTTTCGGCTATCCGTAATGAATTAGATACATCTCGTTCCAAAAAGGGACAATGCCATTAACCGATTCGCTCTCTGATCTCAAATTGATGAACAAAATAGGTGTCTGTTTGCATTTTCTACCCCTTCTTCTTTTTGATGTAGTGAATACAAAAACAGGACAGGAATTTTAGAGAAAGGAACCAAACCTACAAAAAGTACAGCTTGTGCCAGAACCTTTTCACCCACTCTATAAAGTTGAATGAAATGCCTGTATGAAAGGAGACAGGGAAGTAAGTGAGAGAGAAATGAATATTCAATTACAGTGGAGATGAAACAACTTGATGTCCCCGGATCCTCTCAGCCATGTCAGGTGGGTGAGTGGTTTGATAATTTACATCTTAACCATGCCGTGCTGTTCCTATATAGGAGCTGATGGCAGATATCACACAAAGCATCCGTTTGAACTGAAAGGGTTATGCCAAAAAAAAAAAAAAAGACACACCAAACGTTTACATTAAACTTTTATATAAATAGTTCATGAACCAAAAAAGGTTGTGGATGACACAAACGCCGGCATGAGGGCAGAGCATAGAACACATTACATGCATAGTCTTCTTATAACCTGCCTGAAAACACACATAACATGTTTAACACATAAGATACAAGCTAAAAAAAAAAAACAGGTAGCACTCACATTTATCTGCACAAATCAGATATTATATAACTTGCTGGGTGACTATTTAATAGAAGACACAAATGATCATCTGTCTCCTGTACAACTTGTCCCCTCACTTCTGAAATCATAGCTACAGCCCTACTTGCAAAAGGTTCTATGATGTAATGGTGATCAATCCAGACACTGCAGCAAGGAATCGGATTTCAAGTCTCAGTGAAACCTGGTTTTAAACAAGTTACACTGGCCCAAATTCATTCAAACCAACTGAAAGATCCAAACAAGACTATGTACGACTTTATTATGACATGAGAGGAGCAGTAAGAAGAGTTTGGGTAAGGTCTGTGGAAAATACAGATTATTATTAATATTCTGGGTGGTATTATTAGTACTCCCACAGATTCAACACAAAGACGTAGCTGTGCTTCTTGTTGGTATTTATTCACATCCCGCGAAGGGTGACGTATTGTAATTGTCAGTGTTTGTGTGTTCGTCCATCCGTCCATTCGTCCGTCCATCCACCAAATATCTTCACAACCGTTGCAGATAGAAAGATGAAACAAAAAGCCCATTACTCGGGCAGCAAAGGGGATTAAATGTGATGATGACTTTGACTTTGAGAAACCTAGGTCAAGGTCAAATTTCAACTTTTGTACTCATCGCAGATTTGTGGTAGGCAGTCACATGATACCGTACACGCATTCTATTGGCTGACGGCATCCAGAAGTGCGCTACATTTGTGACTGAGTCTCGGACTTCCATGACACACAAAGTGCTTTAAACAGTTGATAAGAGTGTGGGGAAAGGTAATACAGAAAGAGAGTGGTTTAATATCAGTATGGGGAGGGTCCATAAACGTTTAAATTATAAGATAAATAGTTTGTCGCTCTATCGCGAAATTCATTAATCGCGTGTGGTTCCTGGAACGCGTTAACCGCGAGGAACAACGGCGTCCTGTTTACCTTTTTAGGTACGCATCTCTGAAACCTGATGACATCTAATCACAAAACAAAAAGCAACATTTTCAGGAAGCCAGAGGCACAAAAACGTGTCGGTCAGGGTAACATTTTGGAATCAGGGGTGTCGTGGAATGATGCAGTCTCTGACTGCCTTGTTCAGTCTACATGAAGCACCGTGTCGTTAGATATATAATCTAAAGAATATGTCATGTTTCACTCCATTTGTAAATCATTTAGTTTTCATTTAATTTCTAATTTAATTTTCCCCTATATGTAGGACCCCCTACGTGTTTGCCACCTGAAGATAAAGCCTGACTTCTCTAAGCCATGTTGACATCATAGACTAATATTTGTGTTATTGTTGTTTTTAAATTGATTTTCTTTGCTTAGACCCAACCATTTTTAAAAATAAATAGATGCATATGGAGATTGACAAAGAAGAACAAAAACAAAGAACAGAAACTGAGAAGCAGAGGTTGTGTGACCATTTCCTGAAGGCCACACCCTTCGCTAATCAAGTCACTGACTGGGACAACAACAGACCGACAGGGAAGAGCCCGTCCTGGTGACAGATGAGCAACTTGAGGCTCATCATCACCTCAAAGTTCAGACGTCATGATAAAAATAAGATCCAGCATGTTTAGCTTCCCATCTGGACTGAATTGGATGCAGACAAAGAGACAGGACACCAATAGCTCCCAGTCATATGCAAGGATTCCACCAGATGTGGTAAGAAACAGTCATCTCTGCTTGTGTATGAATCACGGTTCATTTGTAAGACGGTAGGTATTTAATGTCCTTCTCATTTTCAGAGGCAAAAGGCCTGAAGGCTGAGAGAAATAAAAAGACAGCTTGCCAACTTGAATGAAATGAAAAATAATGAAAAAGAAATGACTGACGACAACTCTATTTCAGGCAGCTTACAGTACACGTCACAGGAGTTAGCACTTCGTGACATTTTTGTTGGGATTCAACATCGTGATGAGAGAAGAGGTGAAAGGGAGTTTTAATACAAGATGATTGGTTCTTCGTCGTGCTCGGTACGCAGTATCCCCGGGTCCATTTACAGAGTCCATTTACAGAGTGTGAACTGCTATTTGCTGAGCTGATCATGGAAAGGTGCTGGTCATTAATCTTTGAACATGTTGTTTGCTTTCTAGTGTGTGTGTGTGTGTGTGTGTGTGTGTGTGTGTGTGTGTGTGTGTGTGTGTGTGTGTGTGTGTGTGTGTGTGTGTGTTCGTGTGTGTGTGTGTGTGTGTCTGTGTCTGTGTGTGTGAACAGATGGACTGCAGTGATACTGATAAAGGAGCAGCATGTCATGTATGGAGCTGGAGACGCTGTCCATGGTGCTGAAGCCATCCTGCAGACTGCACTGACTCGCTGCATGGACAGCATTTATCCATCTTTCCCTCTGTCATTTCAGTTTGAGCCAAAAAAAACATTTTGATCCGCGTGCAAATCTGCCGCATTGAAATCAATCCAAATCCACATTCTAGATTATCTTTACTAAAAATGGCATGTCCCTGAAAAGGCTCAGGGAGATCGCAGGCATAAGTGGTGACCTGAAAAAAAGAAAAGAAAAAAAAACAGCGACCAATAACAAGACGAAATGCCGGCTAATTCTGCAACGGTCCAATCGCTCACCCCGCAGGGCCAGACTGATGCCTGACCTCCAGATGTCTGCTCATTTTGTGCTCAATTAGCAAAGAACTCTCTCTGACGCACATGTGCAGTGGAGAGACTATGACCTTCTTCTCAGTCATTCATTAATTTACAAATAAATGACGAGTCTAAATTGTTCTTTCACAAAAGAGATGACATGGAGGTCAAAAGGAGGGGAATCGTCCGGATGAAGCTGATTGTTTTCCCTTTATTTCCCTTCTGCATGGGAGCAGGGCTTAAAAGTAAGAGTATGTTTAACATGTAGCCATGGAAATACAAAACATAAGAAATGAGAAAAAGCTCTAAGTAGCAAAAAGAACCTTTTCCGTACTTGAGGTTTCTGTGTCAAAGGTTTCATGAAAAAAATTAAACAGTTTCTTGAGTTATGTTCTGGAAACTGAATATGTCAAACAGATGAATGGAATGCCTTCCCCTCTTCGTTCATAGCAGGGAATAGAAAAAGAAGTCAATTATTAAAGAGAAAAATAGCATAGTGAGCTTTGCCAAGGCCAGTGTGAAGAATAATAAGAAAAGAAAAACAGTATAAGATGGATTAGTTTACGTCCTTTTAAAGAACAGCAATGAAATTCAAGATCAAATTTGATTAAATCTCGTGAGTATCTAATTTAGATATCCTCCACTCCTCTTTTAAAAGTCTGTCTGTTTCATGTATTTAAAGATAAACATCCACATTGAAATATGTCAAGGATTAAGCTTTTTGTCAAACTGTATTTTTGACTTGTACATTTTATCCAGAATGAAGCTCAAACTATCCATATGTTAAAAAAGAGGCCCCCTAGTGGCAGAAACATAATCCATCCACATCAAAATTAAAGTAGCTCACTGTCACTGTGATGCAGTTTGATCCATTTCTCAAAGTGAACAAATAAATGGGAGCCTCTTGTAAAACTATGAGACTAAGACTTAATAGCGATCACTGTATTCTCTATAAGAAAAAAGATTAGAGTAGGCAATCTAGATGATTGGTCATAAATAGAGCTCTGCCCGTTACTGGAAATTGAGAAGAAGGTTTATTCCTCTCATATTCTCTCTCCTTCCGGCCTATTTTTGTGCCCGCAACCTTGGCTTTGGTGTCATTTTGGCTTTGTACCACATTTCCAGTCCACCCCCAACACACACTTCCGCTCTCCCCCTTTCTCTACCTTACATCCAACATGCAGTGGTGATATATCACCTAGAAACATCACACAGGGAGGAGATTTTAATTCGTACCTCACATTATTAGACATGTGCTATAGACTGGGATTATTAATCATGTAGGCTGTTTGGAGAAGTCGGCTAACAATCCGTTTGTCTAGCTATTTTCTGTAATCTGTATTGACTTAATCTGACAAATGACTGTCTCCATAAAACGAGAGATAAAGCCAGAATCCCTACAATTATGGTATTTGGCTGACCACATTTAAATGATTGTTTTGGATTAATTATTACATTATAAGTAAAATATACCATTAACAGCTAGGTTTATTAAAATGTTGAAAAAAAAAAATTCCACCAAGATGGAAAAAAGGCTTCTAAAGAATCCTTTTCTGAACATGACAGGAATTCTGAAAACCTGTTCCTTTGAAAACTAACACCCTTTGGGAATTTGAACCACAATGAAACCAAATCAAGCCCCCCTGCTCTACACCACAGTGAAGACTCCACTTGTTGTTACACTTATTTCTCTGCAGAAACAACCCTGAGCAGCGACACCAAGCATTCACTCATTCACATGCTGACCCACACAAACAGTCACCATCTGTCATGCTCGAACCTCCCCGAGCTCCCTTTCCCTTCTCCGTCCTGCTGGGACACATGCTCACTAATGATTCCGTAACTTTGTTAGCGCCTCATTATGGCGGTTAGTAAGCGCCATAGCTAGATTTACCACTTTGTAATTTGACTAGCGGTGCCGACTCATCTGCTTGACAGGCGTATTGATTCACCGCGCCGTGACGAACAGCCCGGTTGAGACGACGGCGTAGCGACGCTGACCTCCACCTGCTCTGAAGCTACTTGCCATCATCGTGTCCATCTGCCTCCTCTGCTCCCACATGTGATCTCATGGCGACGGCAGTTATGGCTCAATATTTTTGAGAAATGTGATGCAAATTAAATAAAACATCTCTGTGGACAAAGAGATTTTGCCACCGCACAGCTTTTGGAGCTGAAAAGGCTCCCAGAACAATGTGACTGATGTGTTTACACACACTGCTCTATAGTTTTACATCACTCTGAAGAAAAAAAAAAAAAAACTATCACGGCAAAGTAACTTGCCAAGGAAGAGAAAAAAACGAAAGAAGAAACGGGATTTGAACACTTTGAGGAGCAGAATGTTTCTAGCAAACTGGCTCTGCAGCAGAACAATCTCAGATGATACAGCATCGGCACCCAAGTTGCTCTGCGTACTTATTAAAATATTCAAATGTAAATTGTCTTTGTGCAGTTTCCGGACTTTCCTGGAGGACCTTTTGAAAGAAAACACCCTGTTTCAGAAGAAAAAAAAAATTCTTCTGTTGCCAAAGAGGATTTCCTTTAGAAGGGAGCCAGAAGCATTTCAGCCCTGCTCTGCATGTTGGTCTCAACCTCCTGGGAAACGTCTCAGGGGAAGCGCCATCAGGGAGAAGAGAGCTGCTCATGCTGCGTGGAGCAGAATTGGTAATCTACTAGAGACCCAATCAGATTAGTTGGGGGGGGGGGTAGTGTGAGTATGCTGAAATTGTGCAGGAAGGGGTTAACAAACATTCAAACTATCCCAATGACCTCTCAGTTAGGAGATGACCAGTCGCACTTTGGATCAGATAATCCCTGGAAAATCTGGTCTTACTGACTGAAAATGGTCTCCTCCCCCCACACAGACAGTCGACACTCCCGCTGCACGCCGTTCTATTTGTTTGCATCTTTGTCTTGTTAAGAGTTCATGGCTTCGTATGAATTATCCTTGCATTATTCATGCAATTTACATAATGCATGCTCCTTCACAGAATGTTCTTCGTACTTGAGATGACTGACGCGATACAGTCGCTTCAACATAGAATCATGTGTTCAGTGTGCTTCTACAGCATAGCGGTGCATTAGCGGTGCACTCCTTCGTCTTCCCCGCTTGCGTTGCCTTCCCCCGGTCCCGGGCCCTTGTGCCTGATTTAGCCAGCGCCTTGGGCCTTCAGCAAACTGGCGGTGGTATAGAGGGCCATGTAAATGTCACTGTCTCAGAGGCTGTGCTCTGCAGAGCGTGAAATGAAATCTGGCAGAGTTTTAAGGCCCGGCCTTCCCTCACATGGGTTGTGGGACGCCCAAAGCCCATGGATCCTATATAAAACTCCACTGTATGTTATGATTGCATCTTGGCCTCACCAGCCACCCCCACCTCCCCATACCACTTTTTTATTTTAACTTCTGAAGTATTTAGGTGTTGAGTGCAAGGCGGCGCAGCCACTTTCAGTGTGGGAATACATTTTTACAACGCGATTAATGTTATTAGTTCAGAAACAGATTATTTTTGCTGTCATGGGAAATTGGATAGCTTTGCTAATCCAAAGTAATCCTATGGGCCATGCAACCATATCAAGATTACTACGTGTCGTATGCATGCGCGGTATATAAAAAGAGTACTTCATTTATATCCATAACTATACACACACATCATCAATCAATGTCAGCCGTCAGTAGCTGATTTATGCCTTTAAAGGAGTAATGGCTGATATCTCCTCACAACAGGAGGTGATTGAGTTGTGGGCATTATGCGCTCACACAGAGGGAGGGGGGGAGTAGTTCAACATTTCACTGCAGGAAAAGTTCCACTAATGGGAAGATTGGCAGTTCTCTTGAGGGGCTCCATCTCAATTAACGTCAGTAACACAAGGAGGATTTCTGTTGTTCCTGGTGTGGCTCTGGATGCAAAACGACGTGCCAAACCTACAGATCCAGATCCGCATCAGACCACCTCTTATGGGATGTTGTCGTGAAAGATGGAATTGAAATAAGCGTCTCTTTTCGAACAGTCACTTTAAGCTGAAAGCATTCAAATGAGCTCAATGAAACCCCGACATTACATCCCATTCAAAAGGGATGGAATCAATTATTGACTGTCATCACAAAATATCTGCCCATTGTTGAAATTCCTCTCTCTCTCTCTCTCTCTCTCTCTCTCTCTCTCTCTCTCTCTCTCTCTCTTATCACCTCCATTCATCTCTCAGCACTTGTGGACATTTACAAATAGGCTCTTCCTGTCTATTTAGAGCTGTACCTTTTGCGGCTTATCTTGTGTAACAAGCTCTTAAATAAATCTCCCTGCTTTAAATAAACAGGAGCTGTGCTCACAAAGGCTCTCCACAATTGTGGGTCACATGACAAAGTGGACCTGCCATGGAGACTCTGATAGGCTCATACCAACAACTGTGTATTCCCTGCTGAAGGAAGAGACCGCTTTAGAATATAATTTGAGACATTGACAAAAAGCAATTTAATGGTGATGAGTTTCAAATAAAAGAGCACTATTAGAAGAATCACAAATAATTCTCTTGTTTCCGTAAGAACTTAGAGGAGAGATAAAACCTGGCCTGGTGTAGCGGTGATGTGTGCCAGCTTTGCGGGACAGCACTTGTTTATGAGCTTTAAAATGGCCGAATGTAACTGTGATCACAAGCTCTCGCTGCTTGATAGCACACGGCGACTCAGAGAAGAGTCAGTGCCGGGGAGATCTTCGTCATGCCTCTGATTCATCGTCATCCTCCTCCTGTCACAACCACTGAGAGCCAGCCAGGCCAGCTGCCACAGGGCACTGCAGAAAGCTGTGGGATGGAGGGATGCTGGCAGGCCAATAGGAGCCCCCATTTCCACCAGCAAGCCAATCGTCATAAAAGCACTTGAAAGAAAAAAAAAAAGCTGTTTCACAAGTTAGACTTCAGAAAAATCAGAAACAAATACTGATTTTTGGTAAATTTATTATGTGTCGTCTTTTTTTTTAAGTCTCTTGATTGAACTGACTTCACAATACACAAGAGACTGGCAGGGATTGATACGACATGTAATCCAGTCACTGCAAACTTGAGGTAGCTAGAAATAAGTTCAACTTTTTTTGGTATTACGGGAACTAATGGAACAAAATGAACCAGATGCAATGAAAGCCACACAATCTATTAAAAAAGAATTATAGATAAGATTCTGATCTCAGTGAGCTTTAAATAAAGAGAGAAATAAAGACGGTGGACTCACTTTGGAGATAACAGCATTATCTTCTTCTTCTTCATTACTTGACAATGTTAGCTCTTAATATTGAAAAATTAATGCTGTTTTGCATCTGCTTTGTTCCTCACATCTCCGAACAGTCACAAGAAGCCTCACTGGACTAGGATGAAGAGCTACAGCATTTTTTTTTCCATGCTTGAGGAATTGTGAGAGATCTGTTTAAAAAAAATCAAAGCAGCAGAGGTAGCAAATAGAAATTAAGTTTTTTTGGAGTGTTACCATGTAATAATCCCCCCAAAAACACTGTAGTTCCCGAGTGCAACTCTAAAGTGCTTTTCATTACACGCTCTCTGCTTTGTAAATGCACATTTCTTTTGAAATCTGCAGCACTCAAGGAGACGTCATCCTACCCGTTCCGTCACAAATAATGTAGAAATCGAGGTCTGCCTGTGATGGAACACGTCCGCTTTGGGCGTCTATTTCTCTGACTTGTCGTTCAGATTCAAGCCAAAACAAGTCAAACTGAAATACAACTAAGGAAATTTGACTTGCATCTCAGCCGAATCGCAAGAATCCCTCATTGATGTCAGTGAGCAGTGACATGTCCTATTAATTTGTTATCAGACGTTGTGACATCTGCACCGTGAGGTGGTTAAGTAGGTTGAAGTGGCACTGAGTGGGGTCCATTTCATCCCATCAACTCGACAGCTAAGGTTTGATGCAGACTGCAAAGGTATTTTCCCTGTTGGCATAAATTATGTAGATGACTTAAGGAAAGAAGGCATTTTAAATGTTGGGTTGACAGCATATGCTAGTATCTCATCTCTAAATTGCCACACAAAATCAGCCATGAGTGATTATATCTTTGATAAAAAAGCTATTTAAGGTTTAAAATGTTTTCTACTCAGACAGCATGGATTGTCCAAAAAGCCTATTATTTAGTAGGCAAAACCTCGTTCAGTTTCATACTGACTCTGTGTACTTCTAAAGGATACACGCAACTCAGGAGTACCAAAAACTGTTCCATGGATACGATAAGCTTTAGAGACTTCTTTCAAAACAGAAGGTCTTGTCAGAATCTTCTCCAACAATTCTTTCTCATCACTGTCAGTCTAGTTGACAAGACTGTAGACTTTCCTAATACGCCAGTCTGCCTGCAAATGAGAGTCTCTGGCTTTACTAGGTAAACAGTAATTAGCGCGCAGCTCTGCCTCTGGCCTGCCGGGTCTTAGATTAGTCCATACCTGATGTTTAGGCTTAGAAGAAATAACTTTGTTTAGAAATATGCAAAAATTAACATATTGACATTCAAGAGTCTTAAATCTTCTATCATAACTATATGCCTTATATGTGCTGAAAAAAGGTTGGGCTTTAATGGGCTGCACAGAGCTGTTCATACTCAAGGGATAAGTTTGTAAAGAATTGAACACGTATCCTTTTAAAGGCATTCGAAAATTTGACTGCTTTAATTCTCTTAGTGGTGTTTGAAGTTAAAATATTCTTACCCTCATATATACTGTATCTATTTTAAATAGTAGGTCAGTTGTGCATTTGCATATGTGAACAATAACATTGAGTCTGAATCTGGAATTCAGTTGGAATGAAATGAAAAATCATGTTAATGTATCCAATAATGATTCCCTATAATGAAACTGACTTTACAAACTATAAACTGAATATATTAATCATGCATAAGAATAGATTACTCACTTAATTATTACTTTATCTATACAATTGTGTGCTTATTTGCATTTGCATGTGCATGTTTTAACACTAGGCATGCAGCCTGAGTGCATGTCCACATCCTATTAAAGTATTTCTCTCTTCATGACTGACGATAACGTCTACAGCCGTACTTATTAGATTGCAAGCAATCTGATACTGAAATACGAGTCTGTATATGAGCCAAAATGGGCCAATGATTCCACTATTAAACCACAAATCTGCTGCTGGAAGACATTACTGTTCATATCGGTTCTGCAGGTGACCATACACGCCGGCATAAATTAATACCATCCAGACACAGAGCATTATCTCTGGGATGACTATTTTTCCCTGAGGAGGTATTTTTCGGTCTACATTTATCCATTTAGTTTCTCACAATCTATTATAACACTTCCCCCCTTCCAAAAAAACTAAAAAAAATACTTTTTGAAACACTTAAAAAATTGCTTAGCATTCAGCCCAGACAGGGATCTACATCTGTACTGAGTGAGAAAGGGAAGAGAGTGCACAGGCAGCCCTCCCCAGCGTCTGGCTGTAGGCCTCCCTGGTGGATTATGTTACCCAACAATGGCCGTGGCCTTTCACAGTCGAAGCATGCTCCAATAGCTGGAAGGCACACAAACATGCCTCCTTTTGCCTTTGCCTTCCTTTCCCATCAGAATTGACATTGTCCCCTGGCGGATGCAGGTCTACAGTCTTTATATTTACAAGTGAGTGACCCAGTTTCACGTGAATGGCAAATTTAAAAAAAAATTTTTAAAAGGCAGACTATCGTTCCAAAGCGACGCAGCGCAGCGTGCGGAGGAACCGCATCACACATAGAATGGGGCTGCTGCACGGATGTGAAGACAGAATAGATGAGGGTGCTGCGTTTCTTGGCATCATCTCGCTCATCAAAGAAGGATGAGACAGAAGACTTGGCAACACACGAGTGTCAAGATGTAGTATAAGATACTGTTTGTGTTTGTAATGTGCGTAGAGAAACACATTAACTAGAGTGAAAAAGCCTGAGGCGGACTGCAGCATGTCCCGGAGGCACGAGGAGGAGCTGTGATGTTCACCATCAGAGTCAATAGCTGGGATTTAAAGCTACTATACACTTGTGAGCCGAGCTGAGTACATCCAGTAAAGTGAAATTATCAATAAACGTTATATGATATTCCAGCTGCAGAAGAATTTCACCTGCAAACTATTTATATTCGCTTATAAAGTCCATAATGTCAGCTAAATGAACGTGTTACGTAAATGCTGACATTCCAGGGCTGGACAATATGCTTTAAAAATTCCTCTGGTGCCAAAAGAGATTTTTTTTTCCAGCCTAAAATTCTTAAAATATTCTACACATTTTCCTCTCCCAATCTATCTAACAAGTTTTTTCCTTCTCTCTCATCACAACCGGTCAAAGCAGAAGACCACCCACCTCCAGTCCTGGATATGCTCGAGGGTTCTTCCTGTTCCGTTCTCTGCAGATCCAAACCTTCTCTTTTTGCAAAGTGCCTTTGCATAATTTATGAGATTTGGCACTATATAAATAAACTGAATCAAATTAAATTAAAAGGCAGATAATCTCAGAAGAGGGTGATTAGTAAATTTATTCAAGCATTGAATCTTTGTTCATTTGGCACAAGTAGCAATCAGTACTAGGAAGCGGGACACACTTCTTATAAGGACCGCTTTTCTTTGGTGAACACGGGCTTTTCAAGGAATGTGCAGTTTCCTTGATTTAACGCACAGCAAAAAAAGTGAAATAAATAAAAATCCAGAGGTGAGATTAAACTAAAGCCAATCTCTGGAGGCTGAGATTACAGGACTAGTGCAGGAGCACTTGGAGAGTAGGAACTACAGCGTCCTATTGGTGCTGGAGAGAGAGAGAGAGAGAGAGAGAGAGAGAGAGAGAGAGAGAGAGAGAGAGAGAGAGAGAGAGAGAGAGAGAGACTCCTCTGGAGAAGGAGGTGTCCTGTTCGTGGAGGGGCCGGTCGGGGCCCTGCTCAGCAGAACAGTGCAGTGTAATTAAAATCCAGCAAAGAAGAGAACACAGCCTGGAACTACAGCACATCAGAGAATACTGCTCCAGCTGACTCATCACTGCTGTCATCCACGATCATCATTACGACATGATGGTGACTTTTGGCCTTGCCTAATAAAACCTAAGGGGGACAAGTGATGAGTTAAGGCCATGTCGTCACTGTGCATTCACTGTCATCATCCCTTACTTTTATTGTGTTAGAAAGCAAAATCTGTGCCACTAGTAGTCTTATTCTGCCTTTTTAAATTCTGTTTTATCCTCAGATGAGCTCAAATCAGAAGGGCAACCACCCAAGTAAGGCCAAGTGGACCCTTCAATGATAACACCTCAACATCCAGACAGAATTATTTGCATACTTTAAAGGCATAGGGAGACTAGCCAGGTCTAGAAGAAATGGGAACAATAGACAAGGTTTTTTAAAATATTCAGCAACCCTTATCTTTGGCAGCATTCTTAATATTCCACAGGCGGCGCGTGGAATGCAAGCAGGCGAGGCGGTGTATTTTATAGCAGATGATGACGATCTCAATCGTGTTTTAACTCATGTGTTCCTGTTTAGTTCAATAGCACAACACAGGTAAGGTGAGCTCCCTGCTAATTGGCATGGGAATAAAAACGGTGGTCACAAAAGGAGCTCAATTCTGGGGCAAATATATGAAAATTCCAAAGGGAAGCCAATTATGGAGCAGGGGCGCGGGGTTGAGAGTTCAAAACGGAGCCCGTCATCATATGACGACCAAGAGGAACGGAAGGCAGCTAATGATCGGTCCAATACTCCCACCTCCACAGTGGAGATGGAGCCACTGCATCCAGTCATGAACAAGATGTGAAGGGTTTGTCAGGGGAGGGGTGGATGGAAGCGGGAGACTGTAAGCGCTTGTCAAGGAAAGCGTGCGCGTAAAATGGTTTAAGGAAGTGAAAGAGGCGCTGAAGGAAGATCAACAGATTGTGGGACCGTTTGCCGCTCGTTTGAGATAAGCAAATGCAAATGGGGGGGGGGGGGATCCCTTCCTTGCAGTGTCTTTCATTTGGAATAGACTAGAAATTGAGATAAGAAAAGGCTAAGTCATTAAATATGTCTCAATTCCCCCATAGCCTCGATCCCTGCATGCCCTTTTCTTGAGTCGGAAGAACAATTGCACTTCTCTGACCCCAGCGCCCTCTTCTCACACACCAGTAATTATAATTAGTGTATTCTAATACTACCGTATATAATTTTCATCTACACCAGTAATAATTATCACAAGTCTTTTCTCTCACACCAACGAGTTAAAGTCTAACAAGCGATCCATTCAATGCGCAGCTGGAGTTATGTTGGAGAGTAATTTGCAGACATGATGCTGCTCGTTTGATGAGCAGAGTACTACTCGTGTTGGTGTTTTAATGACCCGGATCGTTCGGTGATGTCTGCTCAGACCACATACAACACCGAGAGGAGAACGGGTAAGAACGAGGAGAGCAGTAATAAGAAGAGCGCATACAAGAAGCTGTCATATTAAACACCTCAGAGCCAAAAGTGATAGGATGGCACATGTTCTGCTGGTACAACCTCATCCCGCAAGTCCTCAGTGCTGTTCTTTTGCTGTCAGTGTCGGGGAATCATGATCCCTTGACAAAGGAAGTTATCCTCATACAAATTACGCAATTGTAGACGCGGTTGTTCCGTAAATGCGCACGGGTATAGAAGGATTTTCCTTTATCCAAGGCATGTGAGTGACAGTTGAGAACGTGCCACAGCGGGTAAAATACACTCCAACAACTTTGTCTACATCTAATTCTTTTTAAGTGCCTGGTTCTCTATAAAACAATGCAGTCCGTCAGGCACAGTGTGACAAACGTGACGTTCAGGACTGGACAATCAAGAGGGAGAAAAGTGGTAAAGGAAACACGTTTTGATCAAAGACGTGTGTTTGTTAAAAGGGGTGACAAGTGCAACCAAATTCTCTCCGCAGAATGAATTAAACGACAAAACAATTTGCGCATTTTGTCTCCTACCTTGTCAACACAGTAGAGTGTCCGTCCGAGAGCCGCCTGGCGCGTAATCCTCTGAATGTCTCCTAAAAAAAAAAATTACGCGTTTACGTCAAGAAGGTAAAAAGTCGGGACTGATCATGCAGGACGTCACTTGGATGGTAATGTCCCACACACTGTAGTATCCTCCTGCATCGCCCCGTCTGTGGGCTGCAGAGGCATCACCGAGTGCATGGAACGGTGCTTCAGATGAACGGAGGAAGGGAAAGTCCGACATGGAGCCTCGGTCTCTGGATTAGTCCGAGGCTCCAGGGTCCACTCAAGCACAATCCTGCAAGATATAGTAGCTGCTGAACATAAAACTATCATTTGTGGTAGTAATTATAAAGAAATACTATAAAATTATGAAGAAATATCACTGGAAAGAAGTTTTGTGGCTGTTTGTATAAAGGCTAACACTGTAGCCTGTATAGTGAGGACAAGCAGGTACATTTAATTTGTCTTTCATTAATTAAGATTTGGCAAATGGTTGCAGGACAAATGTGAATTTTGGGTTACTTCCAACAAAATTTAACTCAAAATGCCAATGCTAAATAGTGAAATATGTATTTACAATATCTATACAAATATAGATGCTGTGTCAGAATGGAATCCAAAAGAACACTTATTATAGAGCACTGCGACATTTGTGTTTTGGTGTAGGAGTGTCATTTTGTGAGCGCTTGTTTTGTACTCAGTCACACACACATATGAAAAACAGAGAGTTGTTTATCACTCTGCACACAGACTCCTCGCATCACTCTCTGTCTCCATCTGTCTAGCAGTGATGCTGATGAATGTCTGGAGGTTGTTCTGCTGGAGCAGAGCAAGAACCAGCAAACCAAGCAAGCTTCTGCTGTGAGGCATCCTGTGAGGTTGCATTTAGTTTAATGGTTCAGGCCTAGAACCAGTAGTAAAGTTTAAACCGGCTGTGGGCCACTGGTGAGGGTTAGGCTGGACTTTGGATGACCGGGCTTTAGAATGAAATACACCACTCAAATTTGGATACACAAGAAAAGATCTTTACGGAGACATTACCCGGTGGGATTCACTGCAGCCTGGAGCATTTTCATCAAATAGCAATCAACAATTTATTTCTGCGTGGCGGTGGGTCAATAAAAGCATTCCTTTAAAGTGTCAGTGAAATCAATATTCTGCTGTGACACAACATGCAACCTGGAGACAAAAGCAGATGGAGAAAAATAATAAAAGCAGAGGAATAAGATGTGGACAGACTCTAACTGAAATTGACTACGATGAACTGTATTTCCAGTGGAGCGTCATGAACAAACCGAGGTGACTACTCACAGCAAACTGGGCTAATTCTGACCAAATTAGCACATTTTATCTCTCCTTTGAATTTATAGTCGGGATTTAATCTCAGCTGATTTGAGTGGAACGATTTCTGGTTCTTTTGGGAAAAGCTGAAGGCTGTAAATCTCTTCCTCAAACAAACAACAACAAACACGGCTATCCGGCTCAAACATGGCATTCATGCTCCTGCAGAGCATCTTTCAGGGTATTTCTATTCAAATCCATGTTGTTGTTGGGTTTTCTTGTTTGTTTGTTTGTTTGTTTTTTGGTGTGTGGCGTCTTTAAAGGAGTGTGTGCTGGTGCAGCGAGTCCCTCGGGAGGAATGTGTGATCTCGTGTGCGTCACAGTAACATGTGTGTGTAAAGTACACCCACGACACAAGCCTGCACATCAAAGTGAGAAGTACATTCGAGATAAATACGATCCCCAAGGATTGTCAGCGATGCAAATCAACAAGGCTGAAAATACATGAATGTTTATTGAAATAACTGAAAAGGATATAACACATAATCCAACTGTGAAAGAAAAGTGGTTGTCGGTACATATTTTCCACATCAGATTAAATGTCAGCAACCACAAAAGAGGGTGAGTTTCATTACATCCAGTCCATGTTTTACTCTCCTCTTTGGCTCACCATGCAACAGCCAGCTATTTATCAATAATTCATACCAAAGGAGGGAGTTGCAAACATATGACAGATGACACAGAGAGTGCAAAATAGCTGTTAGTTTACTTTGTTGTCATAATTAACTTTAAATCACCAGAGGGTTTCGTCAGTCCTATCAGTGATCTCTCAAATAATTCCGAGAAGGAGCTTTTGCACTAAGTCGCCTGCTTTTTTAATGCATCTCTAAAAGTTAATGCCAGCATTAACATTTTATAGTGTGGTGTACATGCTTTGCCTCTGTAAACACGTTCATTTAAATTTGTAACTGATCCTCTATATATTTGATAAATCAAACATCTGACGCTGTCAAATGAAGCACGGGCACCATTAATCTGAATTATTTAAAATTCCACATCATTAAAAATTCTGCTGACGCCGCTTCGTGATGGTGACATGCTTCGGGAATGAAATATCAAGCAGCTTTTTAATGGTAGTGTGTGTGTGTGTGTGTGTGTGTGTGTGTGTGTGTGTGTGTGTGTGTGTGTGTGTGTCACATTGGATGCATAATTAAAAAAAATTTGAAAAAAGAATCTAAGTTGCATCATGTCAATCAAAACAAAACCTGTGGTATCTTATTGAGCAACATGCAGCAGATGTCACCTGCATGTTCCAGCTTCACCCTCCTGCCTTTTGCTTTGCTTGTCGCTCACCTTCCCCATCACAATTACAGCATTGAGAGATTAGCAGATCTCATCCACCAGGAGTGGCTGACCAAAATCACTTTCACTGGAAAGAAGACCAAGCACATTCCCACCCAGCATTTTCCAATCGATGCTCATGAAACGGCCCGGAGGGACGTCTGCGAACCTTTGATGTTCCCTTGAAGACTCTATCTCTTTTCAGACGGATTTAATTCAGGGTCTCTTTGTCTTGAAGCAAAATTAATTCTGGGCAATGAAGTGATGTGTAAACATCAGTATTTGATGTCAACCCTGCAGTGTGTGTGTGTGTGTGTGTGTGTGTGTGTGTGTGTGTGTGTGTGTGTGTGTGTGTGCATTTTTTATGTAAATGGAGTGTGGACATACTGTTGTTAATAGTTCACCTGAAAATCCATCCAGGTTGTCATCATGAGCGATGTCTTTCTGCGTTTCAGATATAATGGATCCAGATGGCTTTTTGTTGGTGTTCAAAAGTCACGATCCAAGCTGCTAATCTCGCAGCACATACATGAACTTCTCATCCGTGCGTGGATGCATGTTTTCCTTCTATACGCTGATAGGCTGCTTGGTTCAGAGAAAACAGTTCTGCTCATGTCCTTTTATGTGGACTCATCGATTTGTTAAGCGTGTGTGTGTGTGTGTTTGTGTGTGTGCATCATTGCTTAATTTTAAAAGGGCTGAGGGACACGTTACAGAAGGATGAACTAATCGTATCACAGTCCTCTGTGGACTGACTTCATTCAAATGCACTTCATTGTTAAATAACTCACGAGTGATGAAGAAAAACAATGTTAACGTCTGGATGTAAACGTGAACCGGGGGGGGCTTTGTACACCGAGAGCAACTCTGTTTCCCCCATCGTGGTTAAAATATGTCTCTCCATTTTCAAGAACACGAAAGGCAGCGAACACACTTTTTATTGCTCACGTCCTTCCCTCCAGCGTCTCTCTAAGGGACTTGTGTTTTTCACACTTCCCTAAACATCACAAAAGAAATTCACGGCATTAATATTGAACGATACAAGTAAGAACATTAACGTGTCAGATTGTCAGCTTCATGGCTGGATGGAAGAAGATTTGTGGATTAAGGGAACAGTTTCAACTCAGAACCAGCTAAATGGACAGATCTGTACACACTGTAGTCACACAGTCTTACCTTTGAACGGAGCCATTTTATCTGTTTCACTATTTATAAAGTGTTTTTTTGAACACTAAAGCAAAAGAAAAGGGTACAAAAAGTAAAATAATAATTAGATTTTCCATTAAATCTTATGTCTATAATTCTGGAGAAGAGAGCCGAGTGAAAGTGATCACCCCAGCCACCACGAACCATCGTGACAGGACACACAACTGCAAATGAACTCCATACTGTAAAAAAAATTACTGCGTTGACCCACCAGCTATGGAAAGGACTCGAGGAGCAACTTTGACACACAACGCTTTATTCCTTCAGACTTTGATTAATATCCAAGCTTTTCCGCGAGCGAACCTTCCCCACTCTGGGAAAGAAGCCGCTTCTATTGTTATGATCACATCGTGTTGTTGCTCCCTGCCACCGTGTTGTCATTCTGTAGCTGCCATGTCCCTTTTGGTAGAGACAGGCAGGAGCAATCCCTGCTCTAACTGTTAGCTGACAGGTAGAAGACGTTGAGAGAACCAACCCTTAACTGCATTATCTTTGCTTCACTGCACCGCCTCTGCCTTTATTTCCCTCCTCTTTGCCCTCTCGCTCCCCTACTCCTTTCTTCTTCTCTGACTTTCCCTTTCTCTGGACCTTTCTCTGCAGCCCGGCTGAAGTGACAGGTGTCAGAAGGCCTCCTCTCATTTGGACTAAAGACTGTCACCTTGGAGAAGAGTCAGCCTGTGTCGCATTCATCATGACATATCTCTGCTCTCCAGTTGTCTCCGCCACACACACACACACACACACACACACACACACACACACACACACACACACACACACACACACACACACACACACACACACACACACACACACACACACACACACACACACACACACACACACACACACACACACACACACACACACACACACATATGCATGGGGAAAAAGAAACTTCAGTCATTACAATTTCAATGCAAGTGCAGGTTTCAAACCACGCAAGCATGAAATTTCAGGTGAAAAAGAATTTAATTGTTGATTTTATATAAAAATGAGAACGTGTTAATCTATTTTCACTGCCAGCCACGCTCAATTATTTTCAATCCTGCTAAATAAATTATAGATTTTGGACTATTGCACCCTTCACTGAATGGCTTCAAAAGAACACAATGCACTGTGACCACATGATACAGAATGGGTGAGCATTATCAATCTATATTTTTCACATTGCTATTATTCCTTTTCACTGGAACCATAGGAAATAAATGCCTTCACTTTCTGGTGGATGTAACAATGGATGCTGGGAAACGTGAAGAAATACAGTGTGTTAATTCTACTACTAATTCTACAGAGTACACTGTATTTCTTGTATGGCATATTATTATTACACAATAACCTAAAAGAGAAATACAATATTAGGCAATTGCTATTTCCAACATGTCATGTGTAAAAAAAAAAAGTTTTTTAGTCCAAAATCATTCGACAAACCTTTCGAGAAATGAAGCAATATCCAGTCTAACAATGCCACTAAGCCCTGTGTGCTGAGCTGCTGGGGGGGGGGGGGTTAAGGCTGTAAGAACGACTGGATTCAGAGATGAAAGCATGGGGGAGGTAGAAGTAAATCATGTGGGATGGAAAAGAAAGAAAGCTGATGAATGATAGACACGCCGCTGCCGGCATACCTGCCGTCGAATGTTTGCTGAGGAAAGCTGGCTGGGATATCAGGGAGGGATCATAACTCCATATCCACCACCAAGTAACCACGGTTACAGTATGTTACCGTAATAAGATACATCTTTTCATAATAGTCTAATTAATCATGTCACACAGCAGACAACCCAGCGATGGGAAGGCACAGCTAGTCTTAATTCTCTTGACGTTTGACATATCTTTGCTGCCTCTGCGTGTCCTTGCAATATTTGTGAGTCTTCCAGTTCATCTGCTGCATTCAAACATTTAAAATTCCTCCTTTTAACATTTTCTGTCTGTCTGATCTGTCTGATCTGTCAAATCAGTCTGATTTGTGTTTTTCACAAAAAGATGAACAGGACTTTTGATGCAATGGGGGTTTAAAATCGGACACATGTAAGAACTAACAGCAGAGGTGCATACAGTAATGGAATTTTAAAATCACCCGGGATACCGTTGTGAACATGAACAATAGAATCCGCGACCAAATCCAGAGAGGCAATGAATTAAAGGAAAAGCTAACAGACGGAGTGTTAGTAAGGTGATGGATCACCCTGAGCTAGCAACACAACGTTCCTTAGGAAGCCTGTTAAAATCTATTCAAGTGATGAAAACCATCCTTTTGAATGATATTCCCCCATTTGGTGCCAGGATGATGTGAGATGATAGGCAGTGCTGTGTTAAGATTCTAAATTACTTCAGCTACAGACCCCAAAAATAAAGTAATATATTCTTGCTGGTTGCATATACTGGCTGATCGTTTATAATTCAGTCACAAGAGAAGTCAAATCAGACTTTTAATTAAAAAAGAAAACTGTTGATTGAGAGGCTGGACCACAAGCCGGAGTACAAAAGCTACACAGCTAACGCGATTAGAAAAAAAGATCACAGGAAATACTAAGAAAGAAAAAAAACAGGAGAGATTTATACCTTGTTTGGATTCAGCACATTTTTCCCTGTGATTTACCATTTCTCAAGTGACTCTTAAAATGCCAGATGAAAATCTGTGGATGGTGGATGTGGCCGGGAAATGGGACGTTTTGGGACTCCCTGTTGAAGCTGCTGCCCCCGTGACCCGACTACGGATAAGCGGTAGAAGATGGATGGATGGATGGATGGATGGATGGATGGATGACAATCATTTTAATTTACCTTCAAAAACCTTCTGCTTCACTCTCTCATCCCTTTTTTTCACACTCGCTCTCATGAAATGTTCTGTTATTTCGTTACAACTCTGTTCAAGTAGGAGACCTTTATATTTGAGTAGATGTGGCTTTAGGCCAAATGTCCACGACCTGATTTATTCAATCACTTGGTTTGTCTGAAGGGTCCTGTGGTCTACACCTCATACCCCCCGCCCCCCCGCGCTAGACCAGCAGACACCACAGTTTGACAGGAAGGCAGGTCCAAGACAAGAAAGCAGCGGCACTGAGAAAACCTTCGCAGTCCATTTGGTGTAAATGTTCAGTTCTAAAATAATGCTGTGTTGTGATAATGCAGCGCAGCGGTTGACAGCAGTGGTTACCAGGGTCCTTTGGTGGAATGAAAATATTATTTTGACAGCCTCTTCCACACCAAAGTGGTGTCATGTGTGGAGATTTATCTCTTGCGATGTCTCGTCTGAGGCGAGGATGGGATACAAGGCAGTGAGATTGGATGTGATCCCCCACGAAACCTCCGTCTAAACTGAAAATACAGTCTCTGCTGCTGGTCAAATAGGTCATTTATTTTTAATTTCTCCACAAACCTCTACTTTTGTGGTGTATCTTGCTATTTTTGTTCAGCAAAACGCTTGAGCGAGAACATTCCAGGCACCAGGAAAGGTTTCATCAAGTGAAATTAATATTCATACCATTGTTAGATGCTGAATTCTGCTGTCTGAACAGATATAACACTGCCTTAATAATATCTGAATTACACTTCTGGGACTCAGTATCAGCTCTGATTGCATTTAAAGGCTAATGTCCCCCACTCTCACCTTTATTGTCCTTTGCCATCCTCATTTTTAATCTAGTTGGCACAGCCAGCACTATTGGTCACGGCAATTTAATTATGACATTAGGAGGCCACTTGGTTCTAGAGGGATCCACAAATGTCTTTCTCAAATACAGCGTGAAAGTCACGTAGCCTGGGCTGAGAGGAGATAAATACTCCGAGTACGCATAGCTTGTTAGTCATGGTCCCTAATTACTAAATAGTTACGTCCCAATTGTCCAATCTAGTCTGCACAGAAATTATGCCAGAGGTGCTGCCAACATGCCAGAGTATTTAAATTTAAGATCTTTTTTTTAAAAAAACGTTTTGTTATTCTAGATCCCTGCCACTTCAAAATAACTGCTTTTTCTCATCAACACCATTAAAAAAAATGTTGCAGATGAAGCGTTTGGATGCAACACAGAACCTAATGCGACTTATCTACTCTCAGAGTGACGGTGATCTTTTATAATACCCATCAAGCACACATCCAGGCGATCAAAGATGGCGGCCGTGTAATTGGATATGATTTTGTTCATTATGTGACAAGAAGCCGCCGAATCGGGCCTCGTCCTCTTGCCACCAGAAGGGGTCAGGGCAGCCATTCAGTCGACTTAAAAAGAGTCTATCTGTACGGAATGCAGGATTCCATGAGAAATAAAAACACGTTTTATTCCTGTAATGTCAGTAATAATCATTACTGGCAGCATCAGCCTCAAGAAGAAGAGCTTTAGACTTTACTTTATATTCACGGACAACACAGAGTGAATACATAGCTGTTATAATACCCCTATAACGTTTGTGTCGTATGACTAGTGGTATAACTGTGCTTTGTGGACCAGAAAGTAAAGGTAAAACTTCAGGTTTCTCTTAGACTGTGTAAAAGTATCAACACAATCATGTATAAATAGGTAAATACTATTTGTATAATACTACACAAATACTTATTTATGAATGTTTTGCAACAATAATATGTCAATGTGTTTGTAGCGTTTCTTTAAATCCTGTTGTGTAGCTTGTGAATTTCCTCAATCAATAAAATCGTATCTCCAGCTTTACATTAATTAAATACACATAAAAGATCATCTAAATTAAAGCACCAGTACTTCAAAAGTGCATCAACGTGTCCACCGCTGTGTATCTAAGCAACGGCAGGTCCTGCATGAAAGTTTCCTTTCGTGCAGCGTTTCCATGTCATTCAAAGCACCGTGAAGCAGCAGACACGCTCACAGCGCCAACATGCGCTGCATCTCCATGCGCTGGTGCCGCTGTGTGGAGGACGGACGCACACGCAGGACGCGCAGGACTGCACCAGGTTAGCCGCTTAAAATACAGAAAAGTGTAAGTCAATAGTAAAGTGGCCCACTTTAATGCGAAACTAGATTTTAAAAAATATTCAAATCGATTTGTGACAGGTATAAATAAATTAAAGTTGCAAATTATAGTAATGGCTTCCAGGGTTAGTTCATGTCCTTTCTTCATCACTCTTATTTTCATTTCATGCTGAAGCCACTACAGCATTTGAAGTGAATTCTTCAGCCTCAAACACAATCATTTATCTCAGATGGGATCTCAGAAAAGTAGGTGAAGTTCTGATTGAAGCCCATCAAGGCCATCCCGCTGGTTTCTGTTCCTGGTCGTGAAATCCATGTTTACACCCTGGTCTTTACTCTTTACCCTGGTTTTAACAACTAAATTGGAGCTTGTTTATGGCGGGCAAAGATAAGAGATGCTAAGTGTAGGACTGTAAAAAATGATGACATAATATAGAGCCTATCATGCCAACACAGGTTGTGATACTTCCGTAATTCTGATTAGCAGACCAACAAAGCTGCAGCAAAACCAGACAGACTGGGTGAAGAAAGCTTTTATATACCTTTTATATCCTAATTATTATTTTTTTTATTTACCGGGTACCTGCTCTTAAGGGGAAGCTGTATTCTTGTGGACTTTTACCCACAGATCATCATCATGCCCACCGACAGCACCGCCCGCGTGCTGCTCACGCTCATCGGATTTGTCACCTTTTTAGCGGCGCTGTCGTTCAACACTCTGTCAGGGTTTGGGTCTAAATCAGGTGAATAGTTCCAGGAGAATGAAATCGGTTCAGAAATGATGTTGTGGAATATGTGACCGACCGTGTTTGTCTCCATGTAGGTGTTTTCAAACAGAGCATAGATGAAGCAACGCTCAAGTATACGACTCCGATAACCCCTGCTCAGTGGGCCCTGTTTGTCTGGGATTTCATCTATTTATGGATTTTAACTATGTTTATATACCTTGTGGTGGGACTCTGCAGAAGGTTGGCTTTTGCAGCATTTGTGTTATTCCCATACATGATTAATAACAGATCACAATGCTTCCTAGTCGCATGGGGTGACATAAGTTAGTCTAGTTTTTATTCTTTTATCTTCTCTTCTTGCGTTATTGCATCAAATCTAATCACTCCACCTCATCCAGCACCAATTTATTCTACCTGTGTGCCGTCATTTTCTCATTCCATGCTGCCGATTGCTTTGACTTTATGATGATTATTTCCCCAAGGGCACAAAGTGTTTGCTGTGGCACATTTACACTCTCAGATCTGACAATATTATCCTTTCTCTCGACAGGAGCACTTACAACTGGATGTACACCACGCCATCAGTGCTGCCCTATGGATTTCACATCTTTATTATCATCAATGTTTGCTTGAACACCACATGGTTGTTCCTGTTTGACAGAGAGTAAGTATGTGAGTTCCGGATGGTGGAACAAACACAGTCTATTTTTTTTTCTGCAAGCATGATAAACAGCCGTTGTTGTTTTTTTCTTTGCTGTCACTCCTAACAGTTGAAATGTCTGCTTCTCTGGGTGTGTGTAGGTTGTTGCTGCCAGGGCTGATAACCTCAGCTCTTATGACGCTCACGGATTATATGATTCTATTTTTCTCCTGCCAAGGACTGAAGATCTACGGTGCTTGGTTGAACAAATATCATAGGATAGACCTGTGGCTCATCAGGCTTTTGGTAATAGAAACAGTTTCTATGCTTTTTGAATTAAATACAGTATATATATGCACATATTTGTTTTTTTAATCTCAAAATGAAGTTTCAAAGACATGTCAGCTCATAGAACCAGTAAGGAATTCATAAATTCAGCATTAAAAAGTTACTCTTTGGCCCAAAGGGCTCCACATATGCAGAAATGCAGAAATTCATGATCAGGATGAAGTCTAAAAGGTCATTTTATTGACAGTTGTCAGACCGTTACACCCACACTGTTCATATTTCAGTTCATCAGGACACATTTTAGCCTTTAACATTTTAAAGTTTCTGCTTTTCATTTGCTTGCTGTTAGTGCCTTGTTTGCAAGGTTAACAATACTTCCCATAAAATTACCACTGTGACCTGTGGAAATGAACGGTTGCCTTTTCCTTTATTGAGTGATTAATGTTAATTTTATAGGAAAGCGCAAAATGTTAAACATAATGTAAAATGTCTCAATGCAAATGTTAAAGGGGAACAGAATCGTATGTATGAAAGTCTGAGGAAGAAAAAACTGCATGTGTGGAAAACTTATATTAAACTTTGCGTGGCTCCAGAGGGAAACATTTGAACTCTTTCACTCAAGTGATTTAATTTGTTTTTCCCTTTACATTGAATTTTATCCCAAAAAAAAAAAGTCCAAAAGCATTATGTGCTGTGGACTTATGAGTTCCTCCAAAACGTTAGTCAAAAATCCTTCCTTTCCCTCCTGCATTTGAATTTAAATGTCTGGAAAATGGAATCTACATGATTTCATCATTGAAAATGAAATAATTCTGGGGGTAACTATTTAGAAAGAAGGGCAGTGATCACACATTCACTGCCTGGAGCTGACTTCTACATGAGGCTGCATTTACAGTGATAAAAAGCGCACTAACTACTCTCTGCATCTATCAGTCAGTAAGGGGGATCCTATTTACCAGTCGTGTTGCACATTTCTGATTTATTATAAGGTAAAAAGAAAGTAGCCTCTGGTGCCGTCCACATGCCCACTCCTCTGAGTTGAGGTTAAGACACAGATAAAACCATAAGATTGGTTTCCTGGCCTTCTTCGCCTTATACTTAGAAGAAGTGGTGAGATAGGATCGCGGGACCTAAAAGCACAAAGAAAATCTGACAAATCCTTTAGGGCTCAATAGCTGATAGTGGAAATATTGTGGGTGGCTGAACCTGTATCATCCATTCATTCAGCTCATTCCATGACAGCGTCTGCGTTCTGTCTATGAATGGCTTCATGTGGATAGGGTTAGGCTTACGTGTTTTAGTTTTACGTGTTTTTTTCTTTTTCATTTCATTGCATCAGGTGCAAAATGGAGTAGCAGTATCTGCAACCTGGGGCACCCTCGCCGCTCTGCTGAACCTGACCATCTACATGCAGTATCAGACCGGTGCATCTCAATACGACTGTGCCCAGCTGTCGCTGCTGCTGCTCCTGCTGATGCTCTTAGCCTGGTGAGTCAGACTCCCCGCTCCTTCTTGACCCACCGCTGCTCCTATTCCTTTTCTCTCCTATTCACGTCTTCTTTGTCTGCTTTGTTCCCAGGTTTCTGTTGGAGAATCTGTACCTCGATAAACATGTGCGTTACATCGTGACCATCTACCCGGTGGTAATCCTGTGGTTGACAGGCGCACTGAATAATTCAGACTCTCCTGAAAGCTCCATTTACATTTTTGAAGGTACATTCCACATATCTTTCCAAAATATGTTTTCTTCCTCCAGTGTTCATTTTGAAATAAATCTCCTCTTCGTCTTTCAGCTTTAATCCTGGGTACTTCTGCTCTCATGTTTGTGGCACGCATTGCCATGGTCACATGGAAGTATCACAAACAACCCCTTTACAATGACAGCGAAGTCAGCATGTCACCGGTGGAAATATCACTGACACAGGGGAAACTCTTTCTATGAACACAGAAACATTCAGCGGGTGCTCTCTTTCAATCCAGCCTTTTGTTAGTAGGCTGATGAGCTCATTGATCAGGTTTTGTCTGTTGTGCACAGTTTGAGTAATAAACAGGTAACACACGGGCAGTAAACAATGTTTATTGATGTAATGATATACAGCACTTATATTATTTGCCTCCTGTCTTTTCTTTGTACAATGTATCTTTTTCAATTGTTAAAATTTTTTTTGAATTGTTCCATTACATTTAAGTTCATGTTTTGAACTTAAATGTATGAATGTCTTGAATAAATCTGTCTTTTTTTAATTTGTATTTGTATTTCTTTCTGTTATTTGTAACTTTACAATCTAAGTTAACTTGGGTTTAACCAAGTTAACCAAGTCAATTTCAAAGTAAATGTTAAAAAAAAAAAAACTACAAAAAAATGTACGTTTAAAAATGCAAGTTAAAGTGCTGTCGCCAGGAGAAAAATATTCATTTTTACATTTAAAAAAAGATGTACGTCGGAGTAGTTTAAACATTTATGAACTAGAAAACGTTTTTGTGCATTGAGATATTAAAAATACAATAGATTATTGTTAAACCAAAAATTACAACAGTTAAGCCCAATGAAATTCAGTTGAACATATTAATAAATAAATTATAGAAATATATCCCTTATATATCATAAATTATAAATCAGCACTATGAAGATTAAATGGAAAAGGTTAGGTTTTTAGTGTGCTATATTTTGAAACAAAGTAAAGCAGCCAACCATATTTGAAAATCTCTTTTATACTTTTAATAGCTTTTATTTTGATCATCTAGTTGCATCATCGAGTTGCCTGCTGATTTTATCGCAGTCTTATCTCTGTGATCTCTGTGTGCTGCTGACTGCATCACATGAACTTCTCTCTCTCTCTCTCTCTCTCACATACACACACACACACACACACACACACACACACACACACACACACACACACACACACACGCACACACCTGCATTATCACATTCACAGTGATTGCAGGTCTAATCTAAGCGATCCTATAAACTTTCACATTGCAAACAGCTATCCAAAGTCTAGATTAAATTGTACTTGCAGTGTCTCACGGTCATCCGTGCTGTCAGTCGCAGTCGTGAGGGTCCTGATGTCTCCCCCCGGAGCGAGGAATCGTTGTCATATAGTGGTGCACGCTGGGAGTATCTTCCTGGCTGTCATCACTCAGGTGATCGTAGGCTTTTTCTTTATTTTGGCGAAGGATTGCTTCGTGCCCAATGGTGAGCTTTTCACATTTACTGAATGCTTTGTTAATATAACCGTGTCAGAATATTAAAGATTATAGGCAGAGTTTGGATTTGTTTCATAAAGTTAAATGTAGCAAGTAAACGGTGGTGTCACACACTTCAATGCACCAATCAGGATGGTGATTTTTCGACTCATTCGGTAGAGAATATTTAATGGTGCAGAAGGAGTTCAGATTTTAAGGCATGTCTGTTTTCCTCTGTGCTTGTGACGGGTAGACCTTTATCCCAATGCTTATTTAAGACCATTTTTGTAACCTGTTCACCTGGTAGGAAAGCAATAACACTAACTATGCCACAACAAAACACACACCAACAACCAACATTGCAGGATATTATAGTATCACCTCTACAAAGTCATGTACAGGGTACAGGGAATGGTAGGAAAGGTGGTTGTACGCTCAGAATGGGATTTATATCTCAAGAGAAGCTTTTGAATCTTTTTTTTTTTTTCAGTTCTGTGACAGTTTGGTTTTTAGTTCCGGCACAATAGCGGCCTGGGAAGTTTAAGAAAAAACCCACTGACTTTAAAATGAACCTTTTCATATTGCCGAGCAGGTGTTACAAAGACCTTCCTGGCACAAAGCCTTGAAGGCAAACTCTGACAATGTGCACATACTGATTATAAATGCGTGATCATCCCACCTATAATGCGTCACAGTCCACATTGTCTTTTTGTTCTTTTGCGTTCATGCAGTTCTGTTCCAAACCTCTACCAGAAATGTGTCTGAGACTTTTCCCTTTGAGATGACGATGGATTGGTGGGCCCAAAATTTCTGGATTATGATTGACTTCTGGTCTGTGGCATGGCTCCTCAGTGCAGTGATCAGCCTCCTTAAAAGGTAGTTTTAAATAATAAAAGCCTTTATGTTTGGCTGAATGGAACATTTCAATCCTTGAGTTTTCCGTCTGGTTTATTTGTGTAACACCACAGGTCTCAGAAAACATTTTTTCAGCTTCTAATGATAATGTTGTATCACAGCTTGTCATTGCTCCACCTTTAGAAATGTCCTCGGCCCCGAGTCGTGCAACCCAGAAATCCACCCTCCAATTTTTTATCACACATGGACCTTGATTAATGTCACACGAATGTGCAGCATGATCCTGTGGGACAGACAGTAAGTCATGTCGATGCTGAGAAATCCTGAGTAATTGCTTGTGCATGCGACCAATCGAAGCCGCTGTTGCTTTCCACAGCGATATTCTTGGAGCCGTTCTATCCTGGTGGTTGATTCCGGTCCTCAGCTTCTACATGCTGTACATATCCTACTCCAACCTCATCAAGTACAAAACCGCATTAAGTATCATCAGCCCTGGTGTGATCCCATGGACGCGTTACCTGGTGAGGTGACCCCATCACTCATAATCAGTACTACGATTGGTTGTGAGAATGTTTCTCCACATGAACGCGTATCCTTTGTCATTTGTGGCAGACCCAGAACGGCTTGGCGGCATTTGCATGGTGGTCTCTCCTGCATGCAACGGTGGGTTTTGGTATCCTGCTCAAGTACAAAGCCGGCATGCTGGACGCACTGGCCGGCACCGCCGTCCTCACCATAGTCTGTTTGTCCACACTGATCTGGTGAGAACCACAGATCCAAAGAAACGTCAAGTTTGTTTTATTATATAGTATTAATTTTATTCTGAAGGTTGTTCAATTTTGATTCCCTCAGGTTCGTCCTGCAGAGCTTCCTGTTGAGCAAATACCTGCGTTCTACATTCAGTGTTTATGCCATTCTCATTCTGGGCCTGGGTTCAATGTTCACCAGGAACTACAGTGTCAGTGACCTTCCTGCAAACACAGTCTATTGTGGTATGGTGTTACTCCAGTGCAGATGTACGAATGAACTGTGTCTATCGGTTGTAAAAGTCTTCCGTGTTCTCTGCTGTCTGTAGGTTTCCTCATGGTCCTGATGACCATCTTGAGCTCCGTCCATTTGATCTCGGAATGTCTGCGTGAAAATGAGTCAAGCAAGCCTGTCGCCCTGGAGCCCTACGTGACATTTGAGTGCAGTGAGACCGTGTCTAAACCTGCAGGAGCTCAGAAGTGACGTCATTGATGAGTTCTACTGTAATATCTGACAATTAAATGATAAAAGATCAAGGCAAAAGAAATTCTTTGCAAGTATGCACTTTATATTCCTTTGCAAGAGGGGGCAGCATATCCTTACTTTACAATGACAACACGATTGACAAAGTTGTGCCAGGAGATGGCATAGTGGTTCAACTTTCTTCTATAAAAGAACATCTTTGTTGAGTTTATGAATCAAAAGTCGGTTTCCCCAATTCAAAAAATGCAAAGCATTTAAGAAATATATGAAAACATGTTTCAGTGTGATTTTTTTTTTGCTTTGTTTTTAAGGACAAGATGAACAGCAGGGAGAAAATCCTAAAGCACAAAACGTGGCTTTTTGTTGTTGATGTTGTTGTTTTAACTTCTGAAAAACGCAGCTTCCAGATTAGGGAACAAACGTAGCTCATGAAGCTTCCCCCTCCCTTCCGCATGTCTCGCTGTCTGTGACACAGCGATAATCACACATGCTAACGTTTATGAGTGTCCTCTTCTTCAATGCAGCTTAAAGGATGGAATATCAAACATGGCTGATGGCTATGAGGAAGAGCAGCTTGACCTTAGATGAGGATGCTGGGCTGAAATGATGTTAAATGAAAGCAGTAGAGCGGTAAAAAAAAAACAACACAGTGGGGATGCAAACAATATGGATCAACAGCTGAGCAAATCTGACTCCATCCGCAGAAGGGTTTCGTTCAATGGGATGAATAAAGAAGTCACATGCTTCTTCCCTTTATTACATTGCTGGTTTCTGAGATGCAGAAACAGTTTCACCGTTGATTGGTTACTTTACATGGAAGCCATAAGGTTCATATATATAAATATAAAAAAATATATTTTGTCTTGCAAAAGTGCCTTCGGCTGTGGGTGGGTGTCTGTGACCCTGCCCATGAACTCTATTTGACTGCCTCATTTAGAAAAATCCTGGAGAACATTATTTGTTCCCATGTCATAGAACAGAACTGATTCACTCACAGGCCCACTGCTACAAAAGGCAGAGAGTCAGAGTAAAAGTGAGTTGAAAAATCATTAATTACAAATCTGAAAATTTTGTGGATGCTGATAGGAAGAAATTCTGCTTTGAGAAATATCAGTTTTTGTTCCATGTTGGAAAATATTTACAAAAAAGATTTACAGAGCTGATCAACAGAGCTAACGAAGTCGGGAGGATTGCACATTAACGTTTGTTTCAAACCTTTGTAGTCATGAGGAAATCTCTGTGAAAGTTTAGCGACTCTCTTAAGTGAACCGAACAACAACAAAATATGAATAATTTCTGTTTTTCTTGGGTATTATATTATTGTAAACTCGTGCTTTTTGTGCTTGATTTGAATCTTTTTGATTCTCGTTTAATCAGTTGGTCACAAATAAAAAAATTGAAATATAATTTTATGTTTTATCTGTTATAAAAACTATGTTATTTTCTGATTATCGTCTAGTTTATGTCCTAACTAACTTCAGACAAATCTAGACTTTCTTCAAATGTTACTTTTGCCTCTGGGAAATTATCATTTTTTTGAGCAATTTGTAATTCTTGTTAACAAATGACAAAATTATTGATCAGGGAAATGATATTAGAATAAGTAGGCTCTTAGAAATTGTGATCACCAGTTCGGACAACATTACCGTATTTAAATGGGAGTGGGATGAATTGGGGAAATGTGCACCCACTCATCTTAATACAGGTGAGACGTTGTTCCTGCCCTTGATTGACACATATTAGGCCTCCAGAAAAGATTTCATAGCTTCCAGTTAAGAGTAGCATTACATCAGGTTATTTTATTTGTTATAGCTATAGCTTGTTATCATAATGCAGCAGTGAAAAACACTTGGGCAAGAGCAGAAAATTAGATTCCCCCATACCATTTACCAGTCAGTATCAGATTACAAGCACGATCGAATTTCCTTCAGAACTTTTAACCCCTTCTGTGCTGGGGCAAAAGATTTTTTTTCTAATGCCAACAAGTGATTATGTGCGGCAAAAGTGGCTGCAAAATCCATTAAATTCCTTCATGGATGTGACTCCTGCACACATTGCCATGTGGTGTTATCACATCTTCCCACTGGAGTACCTCTGTACTCCAAATCCTTTCAGGACAACAGCACTGATGGGAAAAGGCAGATGAGGAGGAGAACAAGGAGGTGTCTTACTGTCTGGCGGGATAATAATTGTTTCTTAGTCTCCGAAGACCGTTTTCCCCATAAGAGAAATAACCTAGATATGCAAATGTGCATTCCCAATTAATTTAATTCATATAATTATGTAGAGAAAAGAGGTTGTGAAAAAGAAGTCCTGCCCGCTGCCAAGTTGTGTTCCCACCGAGGCCTCCTCACTCTGCGGGGTACAGCTAAATTAGCTCTAAATATTGAGGCATGCTCGGCTACACAGATGAGCATCAATTATCACTGACATTTTAATGAGCGGACTTCAGTCATTTGGAATCAACAAACAGTGAGTGGGCGGTAGTAATCGATATAAGCAGACTTTTAAATAGCATGAATGCATGCACCAGCATGACATTTTGACCCAATTATCAGTTAATTCTACATTTCTTTAATTAAATCATGTGTTTCAGAAAATTCTTGAGTCCTGTTTTACATACTGAGTCTCCCGAAGCACAGTTGATGCCTCATCTGCTTCACTGATTTTGTATGTAATTAATTGAAAATAGCGGCAGAAAAACTTCTAAGCAGCTAAAATGCTCTTCTTTTCAATTATGCATATTTGGGAATTCTTTCTCTTCAGTCAGTTCTATCACGATTTTTGATTATTTCATGCTCCTTTGAATGAGGAGGTGAAGAATAAAATAATACATCTGCTGAAAATGATATCAAAAATTCATTGTAGTCACAGTTTGTAGTGAAACTGGGCAGATTAGACTTTGCAAATGGAAACTGCAGGATAAATTAATCCAGCCAATGGAGATACTTTCATTTAAAAAGAACCACTGTGATATAAAAAGACATTGTGATGCTTTTCGTGTCATTATTAATTTAGGGACTTTCCACTGTGGCTTTTAAATCTATCTACTATCTATAATTTAAAAAATAAACCTGTTATCTTCCCTCGATGTTTTCTGGATTATAACAAGCTGTGCTTATTATAAGCGCATGAGTGGGATCACTGTGTTCTACTTTCACCCCTTTAAATGCTGTATTTGAGACCTGAAGCAAGTCTGGGATGAACAGGTTCTGAATTATGCATTCATATTGATATTCAGGTGCTTTAACATGGATGCTGTATCTCAATAAAGCCGGTAGGCCAACAACAGCGTGCAGAAGGTTGACATATCGGCTTGTGGTTAAGTACAGAAACTTCACCGATCCTCGGTATCAGAACAGTGACACAGTGATGGCAATTATCTAAGCAAGACTATTAGAGTATATGCAAATGATCAGAATTAATTAATCCCAAGACACTTTTACACTAATTATCTGGTAATCCCTGACTCCTATCGCTCCGTATTTAAGGCAGAAGCCACTCAGTCCACATAACAACACACACACACACACACACACACACACACACACACACACACACACACAGCCAAAATTGAACTCTGTAGGAATAATTATTACCTTAAATTGATGATTGTTTAAAACTAATTAGTGGTGGTGCTTTTGTGTCGGAGCAGATGAGCATTGATGGATGTATTCTTCTAGGACACAGGCAAACCAACAAGGAAATTGTTGACGTTAATCAAAATATATAGATTTTAATTTACAGATGTAATTAAAGGAGTAGTAATTAGAAGAATGGTTCTCTGGTGGTCTGTAATTGACTTAGGAAGGATAGATATGTAATTTAAAGTAACATGTTTAGAACCAGAGAGAATAAAATATCAAACTTTTTTCATATCCATGCTTTTCTATCAGGATCGACCTACAGCACTGGACAGTTCAGGAACAATTCTTTGACCACATTAATGGCCTGTTTATGTGGATGTGATTGGTTCACATTCAGTCTCTCCAGCGTTTAATGTGACGTTGATGCACTGACTTGTCAGCCCTGCATCGTCTGAATGTGAATAAATGCGTCTTGAATTGTGACAAGTCAAATTAGCAAAGCCACATCTTACTGCCAGCGGTGAACGATGTCATCCTGATTCTTAAACTTTATAAGCTCAAAATATCACACGCCCGGAGGTTTATGAGGGGCATGTCGACAAGATGCAGAAACGAAAATGTGCCTGCAGGGGGAAAAAAAAAAAATGCTGAAGAAGATTAACCTAAATAAAGTAACACAATAAGAAGTTTTAAGGTGAACCCAGGTTTCATTCTAGATCCTGGAAAATTAAATGCAACAAATAGGCCCGAAATTTCAAATAACATGGAAGTTACTATGACGACTGAAGATCAAAAAGTTGAGATGAACGGTTTTCATGTTTTGGGTTTTTTTGTCACTTAAGCTACTATTGGCTTGTTGCAGCTCACAATACAGATATAAGCAAAGTATCAGGCTTCTTATCTTACTCTAATCAAGTCTACTTTCTAAAAGCTCTGGGTATTATTTTGATTTCAGAACGATAGATCTAAATATCTATTTCTAATATGCATATTTATGAAGCAAACAGCAGCAAATCTTCCTGGCTCAGAGCAAACATTCCCAAAACATTAGCATGAGATGGTATCATGATGATCAGTCCATATTGCTTAGTGTATTGCAGTAAAAACAGGCAATCAGAGTTTCCTAATTACGATATAAAGAACATTAAAGAAAGCAGTCACACAAGGACATGGCTTCCAGAGCAAATGCTGCTTGGATTCAAGGCTGAACAAAAATGTGAAAATGTAAATATTACCATTGATTTTTTACATTTAAAAACCATTACTGCAGGGAAGTGTTCATTACGATGGACCTTGAGTGCAATACAATCATGTTTACATCCCTCCTGCCAATATATACATACTAAAGACCTGAGCTCGCAGCGAGCCTGAAGACAACTGCTCAAAAACAATGTTAGCAAAGGTTAGCATATACACGCATGTTGCTCACCAGATGAAATGTAGGGATGGATCTGGCTACAAAGAGCAGGTGTAATAATACAGAGCACACTTATCTTGCCCAGTACCTTTGTGATGAAACATGATATGAAGGTCAGTGATTGCAGGTTGTTATGTATAGACAGGGTTCGATTTGTGGGGGAGGATGGGGGGAATCATTCCGGGGGTATGTATTCTTTCTTGTGTAACACGTGTTGTTTTTGTGTAACGTATATTGTATGACTATATGTATGTGTATTTAGCAGGGGTGAATAATTTCCCTTTGGGATTATTAAAGTATTCTTCATTCATTCATTCATTCATTCATTCATTCATTCATTCAGTCAGTCAGTCAGTCAGTCAGTCAGTCAGTCAGTCAGTCAATCAACAGTTCACTTAGTCTTTCTTATTTTTGCTGAGTTATTTTGACATGACATGTGAAATCTTAATCTATGGGGTGTCAAGGTTATGTTTTACAGACCGTTAGCATAAATTATACCTGTCTGACATGGAGCGGTATAAAAAGACATCAAAACAGGACCGAGCAGCTCAACACACTCATAAGTGTTACTATCTATGCCTCCTCTATGCTGCTTGTTGCTATTTATACGGTATATCAACAGAAATATATTTTTTACTTGAGGTGGATTGAATTCTGATCATCCAGGAAAACATCACGAATTCAGGCCAAAATGAGCTTATCTTAATAAATCATGAAGAGAATTTTATTCCAACTGTGAGCGAAATGCATTTCCACTAATGGCCAATTTTTTTCACATGTAAAAAAAATAATTTTAATGTCAAGGGGAATATTGTTCCAGCTGGAGGAAAGTGGGATCTGTTTATGAGTAAACAGCAATTTGTATAAGCAAATGGTTTGAAATAGTGTTGCAAGCTGTATCAGGGTGGCGCAGTGCTTAATTTAAAATTCTATCTAATGTGAGATCAGATGAGGATAACAATAATGGCTGATGAAACCTTACACACACAGTTGTTTCCACAACCAAATCCTCAGCAGTTTGTGAGTTACACTGAGCGAAGACAGGCTCACCTTCCAAAATTAGAAGTGTCACTCGTGTCTTCATATTCAAGATACCGACAGGGCAAAGCATAGTGCTCACACACGAGAAAAAAGAACAGTGAAACCTCATTGTCTGACATGTGAAAACAGCATCGGTATCAATGGTCGGTATCAAGCGTCTGACTCATTGTATCCCAAAGGTGCGGGGGTCTCTGATTGCAGTAGATTACACAGATTAAAGGACCCTTCATGTGGTTACACAAGTGTTCTCTGTACTGTTTGACATGACATAAAAGGTGTGTAAAAATGTTAGTGCGTGCATTGTGGGTCAGCAAGTTCTAACACACGTCTGCACTATTTATTTTTAACTGAACGAGGTGAGAGGAGGGTTGGAGGAAAAGACTCGAGGTGCCAGACACGTAAAAAGAAGGTTGAGTAAACCTGTTGTGATGGAAAATGTGTAACATATGGCTCCGTTGCTGAACACATTCACACATATAACGTTATGACTTTCTTTAGGGATGCTGTTGTGATCCAAAGCCCTACGTTTCTATTGTTAAACTTAAAAATATTACTGTTATTTTAAAGAAATACAAATCTGAGGCCTATTTTACCCTGGCCAGTCCCTAGGAGCAGCAGATGGATGGCTCTTCTCAGAGTTTCTAGACACATGACCTTGAGTGCTTTATTAATTTCCTTATTTTAGGGCAACACCTCGGGCTATCCACATGAAATATGAGTCAGGGGATCACTTGAGGCACACAACCTGAAATTAGACAATTTCCACTTAAAAAGACTTCAACAAGTCATTAACTATTTCAATTAAAAATTATGTCGAGGAATAATTAAATTAAATTGATCAAATTATCTTTTGCAGTATCTTTAACCTACTCTTTTCAATTATTGAAAGGACCATAATTATTAAGGTATTTAGAGACAAGAGTTTGGTTAACATCTAGTCCTGTAAAGGTTTTTTTCATGGCCATTAAGTCCGTGCTTATATTAGGGGAAAAGACAAGATTTTGAAAGTGCACACAAAAGATTTTGTCATGCAGAACAATCCTATGCTCCATTTAGGAGGATTTAAAGAGTTTTAATTGGATTTTAAGATATAGTTATGGTGATGATGCTCATCTGGAAGAATTCTCCCTGGAAGGTTTATATAGGATGAATATTCAAAAACATTTTAGGATTATTGCCTGGAGTTATAAAATTATCACCTGCCAAAGATCATCTAGTAGGTAGCATATTACCAACTATCAAATGCCCTCTCAATATTATATTAATTGATGGCTGCCTAACGTTAGCTGCTTAGCTCAGTTAGCTGTGCAGGTAGTCGCTTTCCAGTCGGCCAAGCCGGAGGGCACAGATGGAATTTCAAATACTCATTTTTTCCAAAAAAACAAATAAGGGTCATAGCATATACAAGACTTCAAAAGAACAAAATGAATGAACTTTTACATTTTACATTTCGTTACACACAAAACAATCTTCAACGCACATACTTTTTGCAAAGGTTTGTAGAGGATGTTTATCCTAATTTTTAAATGATGTGTGTTGCACAGATTGTTATAAAACAAAATGAGGAAAACCTCAACTCACCAAAGTATTTTACACTCAAGGAACCACCACGGATGAAAATGACGTAGAAATAGATCCATTAATTTTTGTGTAATCCTACTGATAAATGAATAAATGAAACCAACCAATCAAATAAGATCATGTTGGTAAAACAACAAAATCCAGTTAAATTCAGAAGTTTCAAAATACTGTATCAAAATCCAGTATCTAAAGAAAACAACCCAATCGCCCAAAAGGTCACCACCTAACAGGGACGGGCCCTTGGTACAATCATATTGGTACTTCCTCCATTTCCTTGATCTTTCCTATTTACCAATCCAGATGACCCCCAACAACAGAGGCATGGAACGTCCTAATTACGTCGATAAAACATACATTTATCATAAGAAATTATAAATCATGACTTGAATTATATTTATCTGTGTGTGAGTGGTGCTTGCTTAACTTTTTTCTGTATCTGCAGCTGCAAATGCAGCCATAACATGTCAGTCAGCAGGACAGCACCCCTGATGAATACAGGTGGATCGTGACCTGACGCAGCCTCCGAGACTGATGAAAGACAGCCTGACGACAGGTAATACAGTGCCGTGGTGATTTAACAGCTTCGACAAGGACTCCAACTCCAGGGACGAGGAAGACACGACAGGCAGAGTAAAAGGAAGCAGGACAGGAGCAACATCATTTATCACCAGCGAGAAAAAACGGTATAGATTAAGGATTTACTTCAATCCATTCAGAGTTATTTGGAGAGTGCATAGACAAATCAAATTACTTTCTGTGCTTTTTTTATTTTATCTCTTGACATTTTGTTTGTGTATTTGTTTATTTCTACCAAAGATAAGAGTGCTTGTGCAACTTGGAGAATTTGCTTCTTGTACATCCCCCAGATGAAATTATGGGGTTATATTAAACATTTGAGGTTTAGTTAGCATGACGACTTCAGTAAATATTTTTTGCAACAGAATACAAGAGCATTTTTATCATTGTTTGAATATGACCTGCAAGATGAATATTGCTCTTCCTTGCATAATACCAAGTATAGATGACAGATACCTGTTGCAAAGAGGAAAATAATGATTTAAACATATTCTTTTGCTTCAAAATGTATTTTATTTATAGAAAATACATCTGTGGTTGGACACATGAAGTGTTGACAGGGGCAGTGATGTTAACGTCACAACCCACAGCTATCAGTAACCATCCGATCATTCTCATATTACTCTAAAAAGTGCCTTTGGAGGGGGAAAAAAACAACACTTTCATTACAGGAACTTGAAATTCTCATAGCATAGCAGGCCGTAAAAAGCATTTCCATCCTTGGCGAGTCCACAGCACCAGACAGGGTCAGAGCAATTCATCAGAATGATTGCTGTGCAATAAGGACACCTCTGTCAAACATATTGTGTGCCTTTAAAAAGACAACGACAACAATCGCTAAACACAAAGGGGACATCAGTGGAATGGAACGAGAGTGTGTATGTGTCCAATAATAACTTATAAGAGGTGTGGCAGGTTTACTAACCTAACAAATACAGTGTGTGGAAGAAGTGTTATTTGAATTCTTATTATGTGAACTGCAACAACCTGAAGTCTGTTGGAAACAAAAAAACCTCTACATATAATATTGAAGAGTAGCCAGCACCACTTTATCTTTGCTTTTTCTATTCGAATACAGTATTACAAATATAACTACTGAGCTTTCAGCACATGATCGATAAAACATACATTTATCATAAGTAGCACTGGAGCTGACACAATGATAAATGTAATTAGTTTTGAGGATAAAAACTAAATATCAGACAATTTTTGATGGCACTAAATGGAGAGTTAACAAAAACACAAAATTATTTCAGGTCATTCTGAGGGGCATCTGAATCTCTTTGACTATTTCAAGGACAAGATTCAAGTTTACAGTGGAATGAAAACATTTCCTGAGAAGCTCCCTGAGAAAACGAGTAAGACACACAATTCTAACAAATTAAATGTGAAAAATATTCATAACACTGTTAAATGTGTCCTTATGATTTTTAAAGTATGCTAAATCTGGAACGAAAATAAATGTAATCACTTTTGTAGCTGATATCAACATAAAGGTAGGAAATGTTGCCTCAGGAATTAACAGTGGCAATAACCTATTCCTGAATCACAAAAATGACTTATAAAAAGTTAAAATTATACTTACACTTGCTAATTATGTGCTCCTTTTTGGCCCACAGGTGTATTGCATGTAGGATGTTACACATGCGAGCAACTATTGTGAAATTTAAAAGGCTTGCTGCAGTCTTTTACGTACAACACCCCACCTGAGGTCCATGTTGTATCAAGTCAACCTTGAAAAGTACTTTTGGGGTATATAGTCCACGTTGGGACGGATGTTCCTGTGCAGGAATTTCTACTCTGTACTCAGCCAGCAGACCTTGAAAGAGGCCCTCTACACCTCCATCTTCACAATTTATTGGATGGGTTGGGTTTTTTTTATTTAATCTGCTGGGCCAGTGCTTACCTCAGCACATCACAGCCCAACAGCTTGCCTGCCTGAACCTTCTGCTGGCATGACAGGCACTGACACACACTGATGCTGTAATTAGATGTGGTTGGTGCAGTGAATGCAGATATAATTGACTTTGAGGGACAAATGACAGCGGAGTCTGGCAGCATCAAACTTTTCAGGAAAATAGAGGAAGAATTAGAGATTTCAGTTCAGAAGGCTTCCGCTGTTTATTTTCTACTGCACATTTACTTTGCTGCATTATTTATGATGACCTTCAGATATTTTTTAATAAAATCCCAAGAATAAAGTAACAATCTTTTCATGAGAACTTTTATACTTTGGCACATACTTTTACAATGGCATGTGAAATACTAATTTTCAAAAATAAATAGCTGAACATTTAATTTCTAAAGATGTTGTGTTCAAATGAACCAATGTAACTTTCAGAGTGTCCTCACAGACCCAATGAATAATGACAAAGTCTCAGCAGGATGCTTCCCATGTGCAACACTTGTTATCTCATAGGATCACAGCATGAAATCCCCTGTTTATCTGTACAGTATTTCACATCCAGTCACTCATTACCCCCATTACCACAGGACAGACACACAGAAATTAATTAAATTTATGTGGCAGGTTTACCATCACAATCCTTGATCCAAGACCACATCACATTTTTCTCCCTGGGTCATTTTCCAGGACCCGCAAAGTCAAGTGCTGACAGAGCATGTTAAATTCTGGAAGTAATATAGAAAATTGATGACTCACTATTAATGAGGATGAACCCAATGTGCCAGGACAAGGTCAGAAATGCAATTTACAATGTGCTCATGGATAAAGAGGCAGAAAATACCTTTTAGGCATGTGTGATGTCTGCATCCGGTTCAAGCGAGGTGAATCTCAGCCGCTCTAAACATGAAATTGTTGTATTTCCAGTGAGTCTAATTTCCATGTCAGCCTACTGCAGGGTATTTTCATCAGCGATGGAGTGTAAAACAGCTGGAATTGCAAGTATGACATCTGCTTTAATAAGGAGCACCTCACTGACACTGACACAATGAGTGGGCTGTGTTAACGCCTTCATAGCCCTATAATTAGCAGGATTGCGTTTCACACAGCAAAGTACTTCAGGATTGACTGCATAAGCGACTGCTAAGCTGATTAGATTTTTGCACATCAGTTATCACCTGTGTGAGGGAATCAAGGGGACGGAGGAAGGCGCATCAGCTCCAATTTCTAGACCCGTGGATGATACAAATGGCAAGTGTGGCTCTCTACATGTGTGCTGATGCATATTTCATGGTTGCTTACACAAGAACACTCACACTAGGAGAGGAAACGTCTTAAACAAATCTGGTGGCGTTCCGAGGATGTACGTGTTAGTAGAAGCAACAATTTCAGAAGCACTCGACACTCACTTCAACCCCAAGGTTACTAAATGAAATGAGGTGAAAAGTGCTTCAGCGCTGCCGTGGCAGCTGCAGAGCCAAAGGGTTTCAATACGGAACTTAATGTGGGTTGAGCTGCCATTAAAAAAGCGTCTTTTTTTTTCTCTATGATGGTAATGAATAAAGGTCTAATGGTGCTGACTGGGGTCAGAAACTTTCATTTGGCTTCTGCATCCACCATCAAGACCTCACCCTGATGGATTATCTTAAAGGACAGGTGGATGTCGGCTACCTTCATAGTCATCCTGACATTATAAAGTCTGATAGGGTGGCCCTATCCAGAGGTGGACTCCGGCTGTCTGAGGGGCCCAGTGGGCGGGGGAGCGAAAGATATAAAACGGGGACCAGCTGCACCAGCTCAGGATTAAGTCTTTTATAGGAGAACACTTTCAAGTGAAGATTAAAATTATTTTATTACCTGACTCCCACTTAATGGATAATTACAACACCTCTCTATTACAGCACACAGGGAGCTGATTAACTCTTTGAAGGCCTGACTAATATTCTAGCATGGGTCAGCTTGTATGCGCTGCATTGCGTTTTCTCCAGTAGGGCACCCTGGGGGGCATGTTTCCTTGTACATTTGGCTACCATAGAGGGCATTCAATCATGTGCATCTATCATAGGGGCGTACGGGAAGACACTTTAGCTGTGATCAAACAGCCACACAGTGTCACTGCAAAAGGCAATCGGTGCAATGATAGTATAATTAAATTTAACATCCAGGGACATTTTCTCAGGACATTTAACAGCAAAACTGAAGTGTGCAACTCGAAATTCCCCAAGTAGGAGAAACCTAAAAGTTCTGCTCAGGAATGACATTTGAATCAGGCTTCCTTTTCTTTTGAATCACGTATGCAGGTGATGCCTGGGGGAGTTAGAAGGGTTGCCTCACTAAAGTATCATCCATCATAAAGCAGCGGGAATCAGTGTCTCCTTCAGCAACCTGAGATCATTACAGAATAAGACTAATTACGCAGAGGGAATGCTATAGGCAGCAACAGCCTGACTAAACAGAGACATCCTCCTCCTCTTCCACCGCGTACGCCTCTGAAATGAGAAGCAGCTGCTTTCGGTGCGCGCTGGAAAACACGCACACGCACTTCTCCCGCATGTTTAGAAAACGCAACGATCGCCGTCACAAAGCAGTATCCCCCCACACCCCCCCCAACCCCCACCTCCCGACGACTACGTGGTTCACTCCAGCGTCTCTGTATCCTCGGGATGCCGTCACCGACACCGAGCCAAGGCGGTTCGATCCGACACCAGCAAAGTGGATCCCGATGAGAGCCCGAGGAGAGAGAAAAAGAGGACCTCTTCATCCCGATTTGTTAATGGGGTGAGTTATTTCCGCGTACGAATAAGTCGATACCGCCGAGTTTTACTTTAATTTCCATTAGGATCCCAAAAAAGTGAAGATGTGTTAGATGATGTGTAACAAGTGTTCGGGTGGATGACAACCAGTCGAGCGCAAAGGGGAAACCTCAAGGGACGCACATTTAAACGATGAAGTTTATCCTAGGGAGTGAGATCTCTATAAATAAACAATCCATATGATTTTTTTTTTTTTTTCCTGAGTGGGTTGGCAGCTGAAATCTGTTTAGGAAGCGACATGAAAACACGTTTCACGAGGACAACAGGAGGATTAAGCTGCTCAATGCGCGGCCAGGATTCAAGTTTAAGGGTCGCTTTACGCAGGCTTTTCACATCCATCAAGCCAGAGGACGCGTCTCCATACCTGTCCTTCTTTCAGCTGCACATGACGCCCCGGAGAAGCCTCTCCGCGGGGGGAGTTGAGTAACAAATGAGCGTACAGTCGTTTCACAGCGGAAAGAGGGGATGGAGGGGGGGTTGTGATGCTGTTCACACGCTCACTCCTACAGAATAACCAGGTTAAAGCAGTGCGCGGACACAAAGATGAGAGGTGCTTTTCCCTCCAATCTCTGGCTGTCTGCCTTGATGGTTGCACATAAAATGAGGGGGGGAAATCCAAAGTAAATATGTGCGCAATTTGGAATTACCTTGCGTTTGCAGAGGTAAATCACACAGGTGTTCTTTTATGCTCTGTAAATAATAAAGTTCCTGCTCGTTTCAGCAGCACCGGGTACTTTCTTACGCAGGGAAAGGAAACTGAGTTTCTCAGTTTCTGATTCATTTGTTCATCTGCAAATTAGAATAAAATATGCACAGACAGGGAATATTTCTCTGTCAGGAACATGATATATTTTAACTTTAACTTATCCTCCTCACCTCAGTTCTCCTGCCGCCATCATTATAGGTGAAGGTACCCAGATTTTATGATGGATGGGGGAGATGTTCATCTGAAACCCATTTTGTTCCTGTTTAATTTCCCATTGTTAACTCAATTCCCCGTGAAGCTCAGGATCCAGTGTGCCTGTTGAAGCAGCGTGCTCTTCCATCCATAGCCACATAGACCTGGATATATTCAGTTATTATCCTCTGACGTCAGTGAATGTGCTCCTCTTCCTCAGTTTACATGTGTACATTTGCATGTCTATTCCTGCCTTGTGTGTTTGTTTGTCGGGGTGAGTGACGGCAGCTGTTGGAGGGAGGGAACAGACGTGTTTGATTGCTCCTTCCGTTCATAGCGGTTTTCCAATTTCATGGTTATTAGACTTGTTAAAAGGAGCAGCGCAGAAGGCCTATTGGTGTGCTCGGTTGAACCCTCTGAGTAGACAGTACAGTTTCTACCATGGGACAATGTCATATACACACAACGGGTGACAGGGCCATGGTTTGTATTGTTGGTACCCAGCGGGCCCTGTTGTTAAATGAATGTACAAACATGAATAAAGATTTCAGCAGGAACTGAGTGGTTTCTGAATCTGTTTTTCTTCTTTATGTCCTTAGATATTCAACAACTTTTGTTGATTTATTCATCAGATTAGCACTGCAGTTGCTAAAACTAAAAGTATCCTCAGCGCAGGCCAAACCGCAGGCAGACTATGATCCCATTGATTAAACTGTGCTATTTAAATCAAACTCAATTAGAGCCATTAAAATCAAATGAATTATATGCATTAGCTCCACTCATTATGGACACTACCACTGCACCCAGAGGCCTGGGAAAACTCTGAACAAATTGCCTAAATCCCCTCATTATAATATCACAGGAGGAAACATTCTAAATGAGAGCTTCTACTTAATGTTCAAAAAGGACCAGTTAAGGTCTGCTTGGGTTTGCACCGGGTCATCCGTATTTTTAAAAAGTCTGGTAGAGTTGTTAGAAGCAAGGATAGATCAATTAGATTAAGGAGGGGGGATTAAAGCTGAGAATCATAAATATTATTAATGATTAAAAATGAGACTGTTGAGTCTGGTACATGTCAATGTTTTCCAGAACACGATGTATCAAATGGTTATTACTAGATTGGATGTGTCTAGATGGGACGTGTCTCGGTTAGAATAACAACTCGGGACAAAAATAATGACATTCTAATAGTGATTGTGTTTTTAATTTAATTTATGTGGTTATATCTGGCATATCACAGTAGCTCGATTCATTTATTCATTTATAAGTTTCCTGCACAATCTTTGCAATCCATACCAAACAGACATTTCAGCATGCGGCTGATGGAGAATACAAGCACTTGATTTCAGATTCATTGTTTCTGCACCATTGAGCTGGGCCCCCCCAGACCTCCCACCCCCCTCCCATATATGTATTGATGGAGCTGGCATGTCAAATCTTCTCTTCTGTGAATCTGAAACAAAGACGATCCTATTTCTCCCTCCAACACGCTCTTATTTGAAGTGAAAAATGGAGGCCGTTCTCTGCAGCCACTCCAAACACCTAACTTTGCGAAGTCAAACAGAGACGATATCTCCACGGGATGATAAATTCCTGAGTGAATTTGCTCCACTCAAAATTGTTCATTTGACTGATTCAAATCAAGGAACAACAGTGGGATGATGAAACTGAATATTTATGGTCTTTTTCAGACCCAGAGATGTCCCAGAGTGCTTCAGAGCCTTTTTAAACAGTAGATGAAATTGCACTTGAAAGTTGGGGGCAGGTTGCTTGACAGCTGTGAAACTGAAGTGCTTTTTACAATTGTTAGCAAAATCACCGAAGTACCTCTCTTGTGCATGATACTGTAATGTATATTTGTGCATTTGCACAGTGGTGCAAAGCTGAAACTTACAGCTACTGTTGTTTCTTATTCACGCATTTCTTCTTTTGAATCCTTCCTTTTTTTTCTCTCCACTGCAGACTCCATCAATCTTCTGCAGACATTGTCTCTGAATTCCTTTGGCCCTCAGCTGCGGGGCCCTAAGCAGCTACTATGACATATCCCAACAGCAGCATACTGACAGCCAACTTCAGCGGTGCCTTTGATGGCCTGGACTCTGGCGGAAACATCTACCGACCTTTCTCCCTTTTTAGTGTGCTCACTCTCACCTTGCTGGCCATGCTGGTGGTGGCCACCTTTGTGTGGAACCTACTGGTGCTAGTGACCATCTTGAGGGTGAGGACGTTCCACCGGGTACCTCATAACCTCGTGGCTTCCATGGCCATTTCCGATGTAATGGTGGCCGCCCTGGTCATGCCGCTCAGCCTCGTCCACGAACTGAACGGCAGGCTGTGGAAGCTGGGGCGCGTGCTGTGCCAGGTGTGGATCTCCTTCGACGTGCTTTGCTGCACGGCTAGCATCTGGAACGTGACGGCCATCGCGCTCGATCGCTACTGGTCCATCACCAGACACCTGCAGTACACGCTCAAGACACGCAAAAAGATCTCCAACGTGATGATTGCTCTCACATGGCTGCTGTCTTCTATCATTTCCCTGTCACCCCTCTTCGGCTGGGGGGAGACCTACACAGAGGGGATGAAGTGCCAGGTGAGCCAGGAGCCATCCTACACCATCTTCTCCACCTTTGGAGCCTTTTATCTCCCACTTTGTGTGGTGCTGTTTGTTTACTGGAAGATCTACAAGGCTGCAAAATTTCGGATTGGCTCCCGCAAGACCAACTCAATAACGCCTATGGCTGAGGTGATTATTTTCCTTTTTTTAAAACAAATATTTTATCAGTATAACCCCTCTCTTTTCAAGTAATAATAAAATCATTATCATTTTCATGTCATCATTGTTGTCCTGGGTATTGGAAACTAATCAGAAAGCTTTATAAAAGCTGCCTTACTTTTTTTTTTTTTGAGGTTAATTGACAGTTTTATACCAGGATCACTCATTTCGAGGGTGCTGATGTTATCGCAAGAGCATTAATAATGTTCAGATTATAACAAAAATGTGTTGGTCAGCAGTTAGCCTTTAGGATTCTGCAGACTGGTCTGCCTGGAGACAGATTTATCAAGTACAAGTCGGCTGAAAAGTTAAGAAAACAAATGCATTAAGGTCCAGGTTGGCACATTTATTTAGCAGTCGACTGCGTAGCTGAAAACATTTTCAAGTGATACCGTTTAGACGAGGGGAGGCAGAAGATAATACAAAATGATGCAACTAAATTCAAATGATTCTTTTACACTACAGAATAACACAATATATGAGCACTGAAGCTAGAGGGAAAAAATCTTCAGGATGACTTGGGTGAGCTTTGCAACACAGAGACTGATTGTGATCTTCAGGTTGGGTCTGACTTTAAATCAGAAACTGCAATGCAGATGGTTCGAAAAAAAGAGAATGTTGCACAGCTAACAAGCCAGCGGCAGGAAGCTAAGTTTTCAGGAGATGATACACAGGCAAGTCTTGATGTGAGGTAGGAGATAGGTGAAAAAAGGCATGATGGGCAGGAGAAATCCCACTTGAGGAGTAAAAGGTCCTGTCTATGTAGAATGGAGAAGCGTAATTCCCAAAGGAAATACCCAACGTTTGAATCTGAGTGTAGAAAATGCCTTGATTTGGAGGGAAGATGTTTCTCAGAGTGATCAAAAGGAGATCTCTACTAGCAATGAAACAGTATTTAGCAGTATTTAAGGAAATTCTGGACAAAAAAAAACAAACAGTTACGTTCAGAAATGATAAAGCTGTCTGTAACTCTAATCCATTTAGAACACTTATGCTAAAGAAAGAGTTTATGTAGGAGATTTCTAGCTATAGTCTGGAAAGGTCAACATTTACAATGGAACAAACAACAAACGGATCAGAGGCCAGAGGTCTGTTTAGTGGGGAGGCAGAAGTAGAGCTGGATAGAAGAGTAAAGCAGGTTACTGCAGCTAATAGCCAGCAGGGGACATAGTCTAGTTGTACATGCCAAGCTGTCAGACTCGACAGTCTGCACATCTTTGGATGCAGCCTCAGGTTTCTAGCAGATACTTGAGGAGAGAAGCATGGTCAAAATATTTATCGATTTATTTTTGGGTGTATTGTGTCAAGCCATCGTAGTAGTAAAATTCATACCCAAACTGTGAACCACAGAAATCAAATGAAGGGCCATTTGAAAGGAGAAGCATGTCTGGATATAGAAAAAGTGTTCCAGGTACTTGGAGGTCCTTACCATAGCTTAATATAAACCACAAAGGCTGGCAGGTGTTTAGGCAGAGAGGAGCAGCTACCTGATGGACAGAAAGTTGGAAGCCAGATGAATATCATTGGGGGAAATTGACGGAGATGGGAACCAGGTGCACGCAGGAGTGCATGGTCAGAGTGTTGATGCATTGTCACTCCGGCATTTAAGAACAGATACGATGATGCAGAGACAGAGACGGCTTGTCGTGTCATTTCTGTCACTCACGATCAATATCACAGCACAAGCTGGATGGAAAGTCTGCTACGCCGAGGGATCAACAACTGGAAAGGCAACCGAAGCTGATCAAAGATGTGAGCATGTGTTAAATTTCTCACATCAGGCTGTCAATGAGAAAAGAAATTTTAGAGCACTTATGTTACTAAAATCAAGGTCTGAACATGCAGAGAAAAACTAAAGGAAACTGGTGGAATAAAAAATCTCCTGGCTTTAAATACCCAGAGGAAGCACAACGTCTAACAAGGGTAAACAAGAAAAAGAACCACCACAGTCTTAAAGTCTGATCTACCGTGATTATAAAGAACACAGGCATCCCATTGTGTACACAGTCTATCCACCCACTCCTGGACAGGAACACAACATACTGTTATTTTATTTGTTGGAAATCATATTTGCAAGATATATCTGGAGATCCCAATTCCCAGTCTCCCGAGCGCGCTGCCCAAACATCAAAAAGACATACACAACAAGATGACCCGCAATTGCTGTTAATGCCCCGCAGAATTGCTCATGCGACAGAAGATCAGAATGAGGACAAAGCCTGAGAAGGATAAACATTCATCATCCAGGACACACAGGGGAAACCACATCTAGCTCAAACTAGAATGGTGGACCTTGACAGGGTTTGATTTTTGGAGAAACACACAGAGGAATGTTTCTCGAAATCAATCAGAGTTAAAGAAATGTTGACAACTGCTACATGAGCAAAATCAATCATTATATGCTGCATCTGGTTGAGGCTTCTGACCTGCATGTAAGAGTTGTTGTGCAACTGTTATTTTGCCTGATGAGCTATTCTGCAGAATTCTGGGAAACATAAGTGTCTGAAAGATGAGCATACGAACAAATAATTGAAGCTCATCACCACCAGCTTGTTAATACACATCGGCAGAAGGTAGAAAGCAATAAATACCACTTCCAGCATTTTTAATGGACCACTGCACCGTCCTGGCTGTGGCACTTCTCTAATCAGCAGACACAAAGGTCTAGATATTTTCCACAAGCATTAACAAACATTTAATCAGGTAAATTTTGTTTGTGAAAATTGAGTCGGCATCTACTTTTCACCTGCCCGTGTGGTGGAAAATCCAATTTTAACCCTCCCTCCCATACACAAATATATACAAGAAAATACATTTCAGTAATTAAGACTGCATCCCCTCCAGACATCCTGGTGCAGACGGCTTTTACTCACCTTAGAAATGCTATTAAAATTGCTCCAGGTCTTAACAATTTGGGAAACATCCACAGAGAGGAAAGTTTAAAGGGGGAAAAAAGCTGCCCAATAGTGATATAAGATTAACCTACTCCATATATAATGGAACATGGTCTGTCCACATGAAATGTCACACATTCTCTGCAGAAATCCTAAATACCTGCGTCTTCTTTGCTTATTTTTATGTTATTAATTTGAATTTGCATTGAATGTAGACTATTTCCAAGACATTTTTTCATGTCATTTTATTTAGTTATTTTGCTGTTTTATTTTTTTCCAGTAGAGGAGGCTTTTGCATCCTTGGATTCTTCAAGTTTAGGTTACCTTTCCTTATGTAAAGCATTTTGCAATTTCCTCCAAATCCTCCAGGTACCTATCAAATACAGTATATGTGAAGTCAGCACACAATTAAGACAAGTCGTAGAATGGATTAGCCCACTCTTTTTACTTTTGTTGACTCCTGTGTTAAGTTTCATTTCACAAAGAATCACTCTTGTAGCAAACAGAAGGTGTTTCGTTAGTCAGGTTGCTTTTTTTCTAAGTCTTTCTGTAGCTTGTGGTCGTCTTCTAAGTGTCTCATTATACAGCCAAACTTCATTCCCATAGGTCCCCAGTGGATGTTGAGAAACTGAGGCACTTAGCCCAGCAAAGTGCCACGCTGATTAAAGATATGAGCAATGGTATCACTATACAGGATAACAAACCTCCATCAACAACACCGGCTCACAGGCATTAAGTCATAAACACAAGAACATGCAAACAAACAGAGTGTATTGGAAATATTCTTGTCCTTGACGCACAAATGACTCAATGCCATATAAAGAATTGTTGATATGAAACCCGACCGATCTCAAAATACTGATAAATTACCTTTTATGTCTACATGGGCATTCTGTAAACATTAAGGATGGCTTCAAGGCATTCACGCCACTTGTCATCTCTGAACATTTGCACCCTTTTAACATATGAAAAGCAGTTGAATCTGGTGGCAGGGGCCTGTCACCATATCTGTGAAATTCAGCTTCAGCTCGCATACAGATAAAAACAAACTTAAACAAGAACCAATGCGGTCACAGACTGCAACATCCCACGACACCCCTGAATTCAAAATTTTACCCTGACCTACTTTCATAAGTCAAAGATCAAAGCTAGTGCTCTGACTTACTGTCATTGATCAAAGCTTTGATCTATGGTCTTACCCACTCTGGCCTTTTCTCTCGTCTTTCTATCTTATCCGGTTCCTGGGTGTACCAATGTTGAAATTTGACCTTGACATAGTTTTCTCAAGGTCATCATCTCATTGTCATCCCCTTTGCCGCCAAAGTAATGTGCTTTTTGTTTCATCTTTCTATCTGCAATGGTTGCGAAGATATTTGGTGGGCAAACGAATGGACGAACACATGAACACTGCAATCACAATATACACTGTATCACCACTTTGAAGGGGGATGTAATGCAGGGCAGAGGCTTTGAACAACATCCATTCCTTACTTTAGCCTCATATTAAACATATTGACCTCAGAAAAGCGATCTTCTCTTTTCAACTTCCGCAAAGTTCAAACATAATCTTAACTAGTCCTTCAACTAGTGGTGGCTGCTCCAACATACAGTGCCTAGCGAAAGTATTGGCCCCTCAAAACCTTGTTGACATTTTGCTACATTTCAGGCTTCAAACTTAAAGATAACAAACTGAAAATATTTTTGAAGAATCAACAAAATGTGAGACACAATCGTGAAGTGGAACCAAATGTATTCAACACTTTCTATTGTGTTTACAAATAAAAAACTGAAAAGTAGGATGTGCGAATGTGAGACCAAATGACACAAAGGTCACTCTGTTTGTCATTGCTGTCATTTCGGTCAACATTGGATCATTCAGAAGTCATCAGGGAACTTCTAGAGTCGTTTAGCTGAGCTGAGAGAACAGGGGGCCAATATTTTTGCACATCCTACTTTTCAGTTTTTTATTTGCAAACACAATATAAAATGTTGTTGTTATAAAATGTAAATTTGGTTTCACTTCACGATTGTGTCTCACATGTTGTTGATTCTTCAAAAAAAATTTCAGTTTGTTATCTTTAAGTTTGAAGCGGCAAAATGTCAAAAAGTTCTTGTGGGGGGCCAATACTTTCGCAAGGCACTGTACAATAGAAGTGCACTTAAAATAAATCGTGTTTTCAGGGTCATGTCACAGAGGGAGACCGGAATGACTTCCTCTCAGGTTGCTGGGATGGATGTGATCCATTTAATGGAAACTAGATTGTAGTTTCAAGTGAGCCATTAACTTAAGTCTCACTTCTTGGTTCAAAGATGCATCTTAACCATATCACTTATCTTCAGTGTAAGGGAGGGAGTCTGTATTATCTGCTTTACCATCAAGGTGTCCAAAGCCATCCACCAAAATTCAAAAACCTCCTTCTTAACAGCCTTGCGTGCTTTTAACCTCTCGACTTTCCAGAAAATGCATTTGCTGGGTCTGTATTACAAGTTCTTGGTGCCGCAGGCCCATATTGATCCAGATAAATTTACTTCAGAGGGTTCACGTTTCTCCATCTGCGTACAGCGTATTGTTTGCCTGCATGCATTACGTGACAATTTAAGAAGGATGCTTCCTCTCTATGAAGCTGTTAAGCTGCAGAATGACCTGACGACTTCCCCAATGAACAAACTTTTTAAAAAAAAGAAGTCAGCCTTGAGCAGCGCCCGGCAGCAAATATGCAAGGAGAAAATTCAGTAGATTATTGCTGACATTTTCTTTTTACTTTTCCCGGTTCTGCAGTGTATTTGTTTGTTTGTATGTTGTTGTTTTTTCTGTGAGATGGCGGGGGGTTATCATCAAATACCACAAAACGGTTTGCTGGGAAAATGTAGATTAACACACAGCTCTGGCTTTATGCTCCGTGACGTTGTTGTGTGAGACAGAGATGAAAGAATCAGCTTTGCCTCATCAAATCACTTGTTGATTCACACTTCCGTTCAGCAGCCTGTAATCCATCTTTTTCAAGCCACCACAAAATGGTCACTTCAGCATTTGCTTTTTTTTTGGCCTTATGTTGTTAAATATACTGCTTCTATAATTTAAATGCTAACCAGGTGCCTCCGACTAACTTGTGAATAGATGGAGTAACTGATCTATTGTCTGAGCAGGTAAAGGAGGAAACGCATCAGCCCCAGATGGTGTTTACCGTGCGCCATGCCACCGTGACCTTCCAGACAGATGGAGACACGTGGCGCGAACAGAAGGAGAAGAAGGCGGCGCTGATGGTGGGCATTTTGATTGGTGTCTTCGTGCTTTGCTGGATTCCCTTCTTCATCACCGAGCTCATCGTACCGCTGTGCTCCTGCGACATCCCGCCCACCTGGAAGAGCATCTTCCTGTGGCTGGGTTACTCCAACTCCTTCTTTAACCCGCTCATATACACTGCTTTTAATAAAAATTACAACAATGCCCTGAGGAATCTGTTCTCCCGCCAGCGGTGAGCGGAGTCACAACCTCAGCAGACACCACCAGCATGTACTCCTCAGTAATACTTGTCCAGACAGGAAGGAACTAGCCTGTCTGTCACTCCATCATGGGGATGGAAACCAGAAACTGTGTGAAAAACCTTTAAAATGTGTCATTTTTTTAAACAGTTTTATTTATTATCATGAGATGACCTCACAGCTGGGCTCAGATGGATGTCTGCACCACTGTATCTGCATAGAGCGGGATAAATTGGTTGTGTGGTGACATTAGCAAATAGCACCGTCCACATGTTGGGTGTTTTTATGCTATTTCAGGCTCATTAGGGATGAAATGCATGTTAACTCTCTAATAAACCCTTTAGTCATCATGTATGAGACTTGTGGAAAGATTTCAGAGCAAAACTTGGAGATGTGTGGAGAAGAAACGTCTTTCAGAGCTCACAAAACTGTGCATTCATTATTAAACCAGACAACTGAATTCTCATCTTTGTAGATAATGCGAGGAGTTGAAATATTCATTTGTGAATAGAAAAAGGATTTTGGGACCTGAAGTCCTCCAGTGGTGTTCAGCGACCTTCACCTTACACAAAAACTCAGTTTTCACATGGAATTTATTCATACACACTTTCAGATAAATCTACCATCTCTGTTCTGCTATTCTTTCATACAAACTCCTACAGACCCCAATCCCCAACTGCAGAACTGGTTATTTTTTCCCATCATCCTGCAGTAGATGCATAGATGATAAAGTGCAGCTGAGAACACAACCAATCTCATACTGGATGTATAAGTAACACTGAAATACAGATGTGTGGATTGGTGTAAAGCTATTCAAAGTTTTATTTTGATATATTCTGTAGCTGGAGATTTAACAAAAAAAAGTCTTTTGCTTGGAGGAGACAAGACTTTTTAAAATTCTGACTTTATAATAAGTTCTGCACAAGTTATGCCTCTGTTTGTCTTATGTGTGCCAGTTGTTGACCTTTATCAGATTTTTATTATCCTGTTCCTCTGTATTTCTGCACAAGCTGCCACTTTACTGCTCAGCGCCGTAGAAACTGTACGAACCTGATGCAAATTCATCAAAAGTCATTTTGAAATATTTCAGAGAAAAACAAATGTCAACCTGCTGCTGGTGCTTTAGGAAATGTCAGGGTGATTGCTTGCATTTTGTTTGGGTTTTGTTTGTTTTTTTGGTGGGGGTTGGCACCACCAGCATGTGTTTAAAACTTTAACGCTGTTTTCCATACGGCAGTGGTAATGTCTTGTGTGAAGTTTTTAATTCAGATTCACTGAGAATTCTGGATACCAGCATTTCATTATGTTTGTATTTTTACATTATATGTTCCCGTGTGTTTAAAAAAAAAGAAAAAGAAACTACAAATGACATTGAGTAAGAATGGAATATAGTATGTCTAAATATAACCTTGTCAGTACCAAAAAAAGTAATAATTTAGGCTATAATAAATTGTTAAGTTGAACACAATCAATACTCTACGTATGAGATAAAATTTAGCCCACAAATTGCAACAGCGGTTCAAGTGATAACAATATTGTCTGTGGTTAAAAAAAAATTAAGAATTACTGCATGGATTAACATCAGGAATAAAATAAATGAATGGCAGTGCTGGTGAAACTGGTTTGTTCTCTCTTACCACGTCTTTCATGTCTTAATCGTATGACTTGCTGGTTGACTTGAGCCAATGGGGAGCTGGGAGAGTCACTTATTTAAATGACTTCTCACTGCACTCTAAGTGGCCTGAGGAGGTTTGATTATTCAATCTCTACCGCTTTTAAGTCTCGTTCTGTGTGATGACTCTGCTGAGGAATTTCAAATTGTTGCAGATAGGCACTGATCAGCATCCAATCCTCTTCCCAGCATAAGAAGAGGGGAAAAAAACACATCCCTCCTTCAGCGGCGCCTCTTGGAAATGATTACTTGCATATTTAAAAAACAAAAAGGAAACGTGGGATTCTCAGTGGTCGAGGATGTGTGATAATTGCATCCGATTTTTTTGTTTTGTTTTATTGTACAGGGGCCTCAGATGATCACATTGTCAATAAACAAGAACCTCATTTGGGTTAGGCAAGATCAAGCGTGGAGTTTTGACAGGAGGGCTTATGGAGGTAACAGCTGTGCAGGTTAAGCTACGAGGCAGGGCACACGTGCACTTATTCACTAACTCACAAAACACACGTGCATGGACTAACACCTACAGAAAATAGAAAACAAAGTATGACGGAGAGAGATTGTGTTTTTTCATTTTAGTATCGTTGCCCATCGACTGGGGGTCATTTTATTTTGACATGGACTGCCGTGTCCTATCTGGCTGAGCAGGTTTCAGAGCCAGAAGTGAGACTGCTGCTGCTTGAAGGAGCTCATCCATCCAGCCATGTTTTCAGGGTGATGGCATGAAAGAAAATGTGGCTTGGCTAAACTGACTTAGGATTAGAAGCAAATGCTTCCGGCAAGCAGAATAGACCTGTGCTGTAGTTGAGTTTTTACAGAAATAAATGCAACAAGCGGCCTCACAGCACACATGTATTTCCATTCTGTGGAAATACCTGTGGGTTAACACGTCTGAGGATGTTTTAATACAGTGGTTCTTAACCTGGGTTCGATCGAACCCTAGGGGTTCGGTGAGTCGGTCTCAGGGGTTCGAAGGAGACGGAGGTCCAAACAAAACACCCGACGCAATGTGTCGGACGTTTTTGCCGAGCACACACGAATCACTGTGTACGTTTGACACACCGTGTCAATTCGTGAAGACACGCCCCCCTTAGCCATCACTGGCTGCAGGTGATCACGTGACGCAACGTGACGCACGTGACGCAACATCGATTAGCCTGCCTGTGCTACGTGGGATTTTGCGCGCTCAGTAGTCAATTTTTGCCTGTTGTGATAGTACATCATCTGATTGCTTTCTTAATATTTTAATTCATAGTAACTATGTTGAGCAAAAAAAGAAAGTGGTCTGACGAATATATGCAACGTGTATTACATGTACTGTATAACAGAACGTGATGGGAGTCAACATTCTGCATGATTTGCAATGTCAAGTTGAGCAACTCTAGTCTCCCACTTGCAAAAATAAAGGAACACTTCCTTAAGGTGCATGGAAAAAGAAAGAAACAGACTTTGCTGTGAAAATTACATTAGAGTAACACTTGCCAAGGTGAAGCCACACATATTTGAACTGGTCTCTCAATAACAACAGCAGAAGTCACACTGATTTGCAGGTAGGTCATTTCATGTAAGTTCATGCACTGTCCTGGTTTTGTTCTTTGAAAAAGGTGACATTAATTCACAATTCATTAAATACACCAGCAAAAAATATACTTATGTCTTAAATTTAAAAAAAAAAAATACAATTTTATACCAAAGAAGGGTTCGGTGAGTGAGCATATGAAACCGGCAGGGTTCGGTACCTCCAATAAGGTTAAGAACTACTGTTTTAATAGCACTGACTGCACCACCTGTGAAATCCTGAGACTTGGATTTCCATAAATCTCTTTTCTTTGACATCAATGCTGGTTTTACATCCTTGCTTTCCAACACTGGATTCTACAACAAAGTGTGTTTTACACAACTGATGCGGTGGTGGAGACACACAGCGTAGAATGGCCAGACTCCCACAAACTGCCTGGTCTCTCTTATCTTACCAACAAAATTGGCTCAGTCTCTGCTGTCTAAGGCCACACAGACTGTGTGACTCTGTTGTTGTTCCACTAGTTATTCTGCAACTGCAGTTTTATCAAAATAGAAACTGCACAGTAGGACTGTTGAGAAGAAGATCCTGGTGGGCATATGAATATGTGATCCAAATGAGTGATTCCATCCCACTTTCTACCACTTTTAATTCAGGGAAATTTAAAAATTTAATTCCACAAGTGGATATATTTTTGTGTAAACTTTGGACAGAGCTTGATTTTTATTTGTTGCATGTTTTCATACATGGTTAAGTATAAATTAGTGATCTTACTCTATTTTTTGTTCTTTAAATACTACTGTTTATTGATATGAATAATTGTAAATTCAGAGTCAGCTTTATTGCATGATTTTCAATATGTATATGGTGAAAAATATATAAAACTTGGAAACAGGACAACATTAACTAAGCAAATGAGCTCATTATGAGACTGCAAGCATCTATAAGGATTAAACTGATTTAAGATCACAGAACAATTCTAAAACAAATGGAAAAAAATATGTTTTTGCCTTGAAGTAAAAAGTAACAAATTTTTAAACCTTAGGAAAGCTGTCAAAAAGATTCTTTGGCGGCGCTCATCATCCGACTTTTGTCAGAGTTGGTAAATGTGATTAATGTCATGTCCTTCCTCTGAACACTGATCCATTGCTTACATTCTGCCATCTTTTGCACTTGTGCTCTCTCCTGACCCCTGCGCTGTCATTCACTCTAATAACTCACTCTGCTAGACCATGAATACTTGATACAATGTATGTGGGAAGCATCTCAAACAGGCCGTGCAGACGCTGCAGTGCTACAGTCCAACAGATGAATTAGGATAAGGCGAATATATTTTAAATGGGATGACTCTGGAGTGCATTTATCCGCCTCTAAAACCCTTCATAAATAGCAATGCAGACGCTCAGATAACAGTAATGCTACACTGTATATGTTTGCACAATTTGCAAAAGATCCTCTGCATCTATCCTAAGAAGACAAAAAAAAAAATTTTTTATGGATTTGCGATAGAGCGATGTTTTGTCTGTCTGTCTGTCTGCATTTTAATTTTATACCCCAGTGGGGTTGGAAGGACCAATGCAGAGAGAGTACAGAGAACTTTGAAGGAAGTTTGAAATAGACACTCAGGATGGGTCTGAACGCCATAAAAAAGGGCCGGCTCTTGGTGAGATCAGGCGGGTGGCTTGATTTTGAGATTGCAGGAAATTACAAGCAATCTCATTAAAGGGGTAATTGCTCATAGATGGTGATTGGTAAGCTGTGTGAAGTCTCACCAGGAAGAGGAAACAGACAGGCATACATTAACGCAGACACACACAGTTACACAAAAAGATGGCTTTACTGGTCGTCAGTCATTCCAGGTGATTCCTGTGCTCTTCGGTACTGTAAGAATGGATCAACACAACCTCATGCTCTGTTGCTATGGCACCAATACTCTGAAGGAAAGCTCTGTGAAGATTCTCAGTCACACTGGCTATATATGATGTGTTCCAGTCCAACGTGAAAGTGAAGCAGGGAGATGGGATTTTTTTTTTTTCCCCTCTGAGATTCCTGAAACAAATTCACCTTTAACTCTCACCGTACCTTTGGAGCATCATCTCCACCAAGAGATAGAATGCATTCCATAATAAAACTCGTTACATGCCAAGACTTCCTCGCTCCTCACAAGTGTTTGTTTGTGCCATCTAATCAGGTTTGTATTGAGTTTGAAACTCTTGGCACAGAACACGAGGCGTACAGCACAGACGCTGCAATGCTTTGCCTGTGTGAAGGCATAACTCTTGGCAGGTGTGTCAGCCTGGGGGTAGGATCAAGAACAAGGAGGGAGGGGGGGGTCTTGTTTTTTTGCCAGAATAACTTTCTACTTCTGGAAAAGACAATGTGTGTGTATTGTAATTCATACTGTTCATTCTTTCAACTGATTTAGCCGACGCTGGTTCCCTTTGCCTCATTCGGCACACTTTACACTCGCCGCTTTGATGTCTGATGATGTGCATGTCGGCCCTGTTGTATCATTGATCACATTATACGCTGCCAAATTGAGAGCTTCTGGAGTGAATGTCATTCAATATAATATGAATGGTGTCTATTGCCTGGGAACAAAATGTACGATATTACTCTGCCCTACAATCAGATAGATGATGAAAAGACCTTCAGAGGCTCTTTTGAACCTGTTAAGGACTGTGGTGAGAAAAAAAAAAAGCTCTATTTGTGTATCCAAAGAGTTGCAGTACAATTTGTGACAACACAATCACCACAACTGAAACAGAGTCCACTCAAAAAGAAAACAGCCTTCATGGTGTATTCCATGTCCAGGACATACTTATATTACATGAGAAGATATTAAATTTACTTTATGGCCCTGCAATTATCATTTTAGGTTCAGACGCTCAAACTGTTACGTTTTTGTTTGTTTTTTTGTTTTCTTTTTCCAACGTGAAGATTTGTGTTTGCTGTTAAATTTTATGTCTTGTTGCCACGGCATTTTGTTGAAGAATTACATCCACTCAGGTTTAAACATTTCCTTTTTTTCATGGAGGCCAATTGCATTCCATAAGTCCATATAGAGTGTTACCTCTACTTACGAAATTAATTGATTCCGGTAGAAAATTTCGTAAGTAGAGACGCAAATGCCCTAATCCGTTCCAAGCCACCCAAAATTCAGACATAAATGTTTTATAAAGCATAAAAATGCATCAAAACACATAACAAATACATGTTATGATTAGATTATTACACAATAAATGAGAGTTGTGTATAACGTAAAAAACAAAGAATAAAGAATAATAATGACGGTCATTTACCTTTTAACTGCTGTTCCCATTGTTTTTTGCCCTCTTTGGTTCATGCGCTCCTGTCTGACCATGCCGAACAACAGAGTGAATTCCAGTCCTCCTTTAAACTCCTTAAACGTCCTTTTATTTTAATAACGTGGTGACTGTAGATACATTACGGCCATATTCTTTAGCGACATCAACCAAACGCATCCCTTTCTCATGCTCTTCTATTATCTCTTGCTTTGTTTGTACGGACAAAAAAACTCTTTTCTTCCGTCTTTTCTTTTCCGCTTTTCTCCGTCACTTTCTTGCGGTCCATAGTGAATACGTACTCAAAAAATTATTATATTTTTGCGCAAAACTATCAGAACACCTCACGGGTGGAGTGCCGAATGGCGAGACACTCCATAAGCACCGCTCTAGCTCCTCACAGAGGTGGAGTGGCATCCCTCTTAGCCAATGGGATGCCAGGAAGATACGTAACAGGTAATAGCCAATGGCAGAGCAGCTATGAGAATGTTGCGTTCAAGAACCTGTGGGAGATTCGAGTATCAGCCGATACTGTGTTTTTACATTATGTAAGTCCAAATTTCTTTGGTAAGTAGAGGTAATATTTTCCTACTGAGAGATTTCGTAAGTAGAAAATCTCATAAGTAGAGGTATCACTGTAGATGCAAATCTAACCACGATTTCACGGTCATCTCATTAGTATTTATGGTTGTGTTTTTTATCCCTATTTGTTTAAAAAAATAAATCAATTCCAACCCACACGATGAAAACTCCCTCTTTCTCCATTTGCCATTGTAACATAGGCATTAAAGTTTCTGGCAGGTTTTCTGACAATCTTGAAATGCTGGACTAATGACTGCTAACCTTTACCGTCTATCTGATTGATTGTTAGTTTCCACTTCTGCTGTAGCAGTTCTCAAAAGATTCAAATTGCTGAAGGAAATGTTGGATGAGCTCTCTGGTTAGAAGTGCAAAACGTTTGTGCAATCTTGGCTATTGAGAGATCCTTATATGTTTAATGAAATTTGAAAATGTGTAATGAACAAAACCCAAAAACATCAAATCAGTTGCGTCATATTCAGCAGTCAATTTATTAAAAGTGTATTTAGAAGTGTAGACAACAACAGAAAATGTGACTTAATACGATTTTATTTATTCAGTGATACTAACAAACCCTGCCTTAGTTTGTTCATAGTTTTTCATAGTTGGTTCGCTCCACTCAGCCCACTTCTTTAAAATGTCCTCTTGGGCTGCAGCACTTAACAACATGTTCTCTCTGCCGGCCCAGCAAGATTCAATAACCTAAACCATGGGGGTGATCACTGCTAAACTTGAAATGAATTCCAAATTGTCCACAGGAAACATTAACACTGTGTACTCTTTGGTTATACGACTCCCCTTTAAAGGATGGATCATTTCACACCCATAAAACCTAAAACATGAATAATTTGCCGTGAAGTGCAATGAAAAGTGAGATAACATATGAGGAAATAAATGGGCCTGAATAACTCCCCAGGGAACCGTAACGAGGAGAAGAATATTATGACGGTTAAGGCGTCAACGCCAGTGACCGTCCATAGAGATTTCTACAGGGCTGTATCGTTTCACTGGTTTCTAAATGTAGGCTGCAGTGACAATTATTGATTAGTTAATTAGGCAGATTGCAATGCACTGAGTGGGACGTTTCAAGAGGAGTGAGCTGTCCCATTAACTAAAACATGTCAACCCCTAGAGTGGAAATAAGTATTGTGTGGGTGAATATTGCTCTGATCAGTGGAAAATATTAACCAAATAATCATGCAAATGTAGAATGTACTGTGGAGCGTCCAACGTTTTAGATTCATCATCTGTCTACTAAAGCTTTCACTAAATAACACATACCTTTATGAGCATGGAGGCAGCAATCACAACCAGCATCCATAAGTTAAAACCCAACTTAACTCACTGTTACTTTATTCCACAAATATGCTTTCATTTAGAAATAAACAAAAGCAGGCTCTATTTTAGGCAGATTTTATTTATTACTCATTCATTTATTTATGGAATTAAGCTGTACTTAAACTCCATGAGTCGGTTGAAAACAACTTGTGCTACTTGTCAACGTTTCCAGCTGACATATATCAAGAATGGGAATTAAATATATGGAAGTTAAAAGTCAATAGTTCTGAAAGACTATCAGATAACACAGCATACTTTATTCCAACATTTAAACCATACTTTTTTTTAGGTTTAGGACTTTGAAATGAGAACCAGTTAACAAAAAAACATAATAAAATTTCATGTAATGTACATTTGTTTATGACTATTAGCTAATAAGCTAGTAAATACTATTTACTGTGATAAAAAGTATTTGAAAGAAAAAGCAAAACATAAAGGACTGATTGCCTGCAGCTCTCCGACCTACAGAAGAAATTCTTTTGTCTTGAAGTAAGTAAGAATGCCCATCTGCAACGTTTTAGCTATCTGACTTCAGAGTTCTCATCTTCATTGAGCCACAGGATGGAATGTCAGGAAGTGGATCTTCAAGCGTCGGTAGGGATTAGATGCTGATCCTGACGGTTTGCAGTGAGGCTGATCCTCCGGTCAGTGTTATATGAAGGGCAAGTGGAATCGATCATCAAGAGAAGCTGGTCGGGGTTGCATTAACCTCAAATGGTTGTCTCCTGGAAACTAATAAGTAATGTAACATCCTCTGATGTGAGAAACTGTGTGTGCCTGTGAGTCATTTGTCATCATCAAGGAAGACATGATCTGTCAGACTGGAGACGATGAAACCTTCATCACGGCGCCCCTGATTGACAGAAAATGTATGCATGAGGAACAAGAGCATTGACAAGCACATGATCATCTTCAAAGCAGAGAGATCATTATCAGTCTGTATCTACTTTGGGTGCATTGTGTGTGAAACTGACTCGTGACACACACCAGAGAGAGATTTATATATACGCTAAATCTCATCGCGTTTACTATCAATTTAGCTCAGCATCAGCCTCTAGTACTTATATGTGCCAAACACATTATTGCCACAAATATATTGGCGTGCCTTGTTAATGTTGTTTATCTCATACATAATCCTAAAGTGATATAAATTAGCTACATTAGGACGCTGCCCTGATGAAAGCATAAGTAGCATTAATGCTCACATCGATCCTGTCTTCCAGCTGTACATTTGTGCCTTCTACTCTAAATTGATGACACTTTCCACTACCGGTGTTGACGGTAAATCAACCTGAAAAGCCATTTGCCTTTTATTTTTTCTTTATACATTAATAAGACAGCTCATTTGAGAGAAATTCCCAGTGTTTGCCCAGTGTGAGTTGGGGAATGCAGATATCCTCATGAGAGCATCAAGATAAAAGCAAGAATTTTCATATGCTGCTCACAGTGTGGACACCCTCCACTGGGAAAAACATCCACCTGACAGTAAAAAGATAAGTTGGACCACGCTGCTGAATTAGCTTCATACGACTACTGACTCCGCCGCTCGCTCCCTGCAGAACTTCAAAAAGGTGCAACACAATGCATGCACGACTAAAACCAAGCTGCATGACTTAATTGGGATTCACAATGTAATGCAAATCACTACATGTGTATTCATGTGTGTTTCTCCAGGGTGAACAGTATTATCAATCATTCATTTGTGTGTGTGGAAGTCAAATATTTATTATTTATCAGTATTGATTCAAAGTATTAAGCCGATCCATTGGTCTTTGATGTGGCCCGATAAGTCCCCACTGGTGGATGGATGGATGGATGGATGGATGATGGATGATGGATGGATGGATGGATGGATGGATGATGGATGATGGATGGATGGATGGATGGATGGATGGATGGATGGATGGATGGATGGATGGATGGATGGATGGATGGATGGATGGATAGATAGATAGATAGATAGATAGATAGATAGATAGATAGATAGATAGATAGATAGATAGATAGATAGATAGATAGATAGATAGATAGATAGATAGATAGATAGATAGATAGATATGGAGCTCTGTTTACTGTACATTTTTGTTAAAAGATGACGCATTCCACAGTCTAGGAACAAATGAATCAAAGGCAGTGGATAATCGAAGCATGGCACTCAGTGGAGAGATCAAAAGTAGAACGTTTCTGCACCTGTCATTGCCTGTTTGGTGTGCGTCAGGGTTGGATAGCTCACCATGGGAAACAGGACTGCACCTCCTGTCCTGAGAGGACCCTAACACAACACCAGATGACTGACGCCTCTGTGCACACAACAAGACTGATTTCTCAGGTGTTGTTTGTGACTATCTTGTTTATTGAGCTTTATGTGTGATGGGAGATGCAGAGGCTGACACATGGGAATAAAGAAAATCCTATTATTAGTACAGGTAATGTCTGGATATGTCTGATCCGAGGAGTGTGATGTTTTCCATCCATGCTATAATAAAAGTGCAAATAGTGAGATGAAAAGTGTCCTTTCAGATGCACTCTGACATCTTAACCTGCCTCAGACGCAAATATATATGAGGTTTTTTGCTTGTGTGATCGATCGTGCTGATACGTGTCTGAATTCATTTCCTTTTTAATGTTATTCTTGCTACTCCTGTTATCACACTTGTCTTATCCTCTGAAAGACAATTAGATTAATTCATCCGAGAAGAGACTACATTTAAAGATACAAACTACATGAATAAATAAAAGCAGCTTAAAATGGTAGTGAGTTGTTTGATTGATTCAGCAATACAAATTAAATGAGCTATTTCAAAACAAGGACTCAAACGCCTCTATGCCCCCACACAGGTGTTTTCATTTCAATCTGATGTAATGGTAACATAATGATGGCTGCATTCCATTTAGAGGAGGTTCATTGGCAGCAGCGTGCATTTCCTGATAAAACAAGTCTAAATATCTGTGGTGGAAAAAAACATATCTACTTATAATGGATCACTGAAAAAACATTTGTGCAATGTGCAAAAAAATCTCCTTGTTCGACAGATTTCAGATCTAAATTTAGGATAAAATACAAAACATTAAGAGAATGACAGCGCTGTGGCTGTTGACTGGCTAAAGATAATACCCAGTAACTTTAAAATTAAGCATGTGGTTTCCATGCTTCTGCACAAAAATAGCTCGCTCAGAATAATTTGTATGTGTTAACACTCTCAAGTCAGGCTAACAGAAAGGCTTTCCTGATCTATACAGTCTGTCCCTGCTATATGTAGCAGCAGCATCCTGGCTGATTAGATAACAGTGGGAAATCCACAGCTGTAACCGTTGTGATAGAGCAGCAAAGTGAGGACGCTGTACCTACAGAGAGGAGGTGGAATTACAGTATATGACACATATGGGACCACCTGTGTGGATCCAGAACAGTCTATGGTGTCCTATTATGAGGTCTAGTCTGAACAGGCATTTCAACATGTCATAGTAAAGTGTTAAGGTAAATTATCACATGAAAAATCTAGGAAATCGTTCTAGATTATTGCACTGCATTGTATAGGAAATACTTGATTGTTCCTGTATATGTTGAAGTGCAGAGAGTAAGTAAGACATGTTTCATTATCTAGGTCTACTTAGTTTAGCCAATTAAAGAAAAGTCATCAGAAACAGTGAAGTTCAAAATAATGAAATTTGGAGATTTGTAGGCCCCACGATGCACTGGCGACATGTCTGGGGTGTACCCTGTCTCCTGTCCGTAGTAAGACAGTATATACACAAGGTGGAACAGCGGCTGTAGATAAGATGACTGCAGGCATGTCAGCTATAAGACAATGGATGGATGGATGGATGGATGGATGGATGGATGGATGGATGGATGGATGGATGGATGGATGGATGGATGGATGGATGGATGGATGGACGGACGGACGGACGGATGGAGATCCGTGGTTTTTGCTGATCAACAATGGGATGAAAAATTGTGATCTGGTCGGCAAATAAAGCTGTCAGTGTTAGCTAATAAAGTTAACAAAAAGGTTGATAATCAACCTGTCATTTTTTCAATGCAGGAAACTTCACATGCTTTAAAGGCCATATAAGTGATGAATTAATAAACTTCAGTGAAAGCATGTCATAAAGCTCTGATGAGCTACAGGAGGCTTGTTGATGTCTGGTGGGAACTGACCTCCTTGGCAGTGATACACATTCAGCTCTCACAACGGCACCGGGCTTGTTTTGAGGCTGGCGGCAGAAATGGGAACTGCAAAAGTCAGATAAGGCAACATGAGATTGTTTATATCCACAAATATTTTCAAGTTGGATTTTCATATCTTGAGAACTGCCTGTATTGGAGCTTTATTTTCAATCGTCCATACCTTGATTGTTCAATACATTATATGTGGCGTAAACAAGGAAAGCATCTTAACTTCTTTTTAATCTATTAACGTGATGTTTCTTTGGTCCTTCTTCATTCTGTTCCTGATTTATTAATAACAGACTGCACTCTAATGCATGACACAGCCCTGTCGGCCTCGGACAGGTTCCTCCATTCTCATGTACGCTCAAACGCTGAGAGCGAGTGTCAGACATAACACATCTGGGTCTCTATTTGACTTGCTGGATTTAGATTCCAGTTTCAGGGTTTTTACCAAGCAAAAGAGATTTTCCTGAGCTATGGCTCACGAGCAGCCAGGTGTTAATGAAAGTCAGGCCCCTTTTACAGTCTCGCCACAGTATAAAATTATCAATGAAACATGAAGAAAAATGTGCAATTGTAGGTTAAGAAATCATTCGTTATCGCAGAAAAATATCATTAAGTTTCTACAGTTGTCATGTGAGTATTTATTTATGTAAGAGCTACTGGGTGGGGTAGTTTAAAATACCAAACATTTTAGATGCTCACACACGTTCATTGAATCAAAAAACCCTACTCTGCTCATGAAAGATGGGAAATCTTCCCACTCATGGTGTGTTGACGTCAAGCAGACCCACTTGACAGTCAGAGTAGGGGTTTTGATATGTATATCCAACATAATTATCATCCTTGTCACACCATCCCATGATGTCATTATCTGTATTTAGATGAAAAGAGAACTTTCATAATAATTGCCAGCAATTATTGGATAGCCAGCATCCATTAGCATTTTGTTTCATGATTTATAAGTGCTCCATAAATGATAAGCTTTAATTAGAAGAAAGAATACTTTTAAAGGGATGATAATGACAGGCAAAAGAGAAAACAATTTACCAGCAGCAACAGTTTAATTGTGGACAGCTTTAGCAGAATATATTTCCAGTGTGTCATATGTGGTGAATGCTGTGACATAACATGACCCTAAATGTCAGGAAATAGATCATCGGTAGTGTTTATCAGTGTGCCTTTAAAATTTTGAATTTATAAAGGCACTCTTTAGGTGAAATTCATTCATACGTAATATGTACTCTGGAGGAAGCACTGACATGGAGACTCACCTTTCTTCAACCCCTCAGGCCACCAGGCAGTCTGTTATCAAAAATTAAGTTTGTCACATTGGTGGATCCTGCCTGAAGCTTTGAAATGAGCTGAGGCTTGAAATTGAAAATATCTGCTTGCATTCAGATAAAACAATTTTTGGACAATGGACGTCCCTATGTGACATCGCTTGCCGCTCTAGTTTTTAATTTACAGCACTGGTACAGCATTAAGAATAAAAAAAATTTTTTTAAAAGATTAAACTACTCATTGTGTGTGTTAGATGCTTGTGAGGCTCTGAAACACTTGCGGTGGGATGTCAAATTTAAATTACTGTCAAAGTTTCAAAGTTTCTTTTATGAAGGTCGCCGAGAAACAAGAGCTGAAGGATGTGTGCTTTTGTTCTGGTGTCTTAGCAACACAGCCTTGTATCTATTGTTGATATGAAGAGAAAGACATAAGTTGCACCATCGGACTTAATTAACTGCTGATACTTTTTTCTAAATACTGAGGAAGTGATGCCACGCCAGGCTGAAACATATGCAAACATGTGACCTTAGCAGCTAAAACTGCATCGTGTTATTAGCATATTACTAAAAGAATTTTAAAATGAAGTAAATAAATGTCATCCAAGTTCAGGTGCTCCTCTATTAGCTGTTGTGTGGGTGCCATCTGCTGGTCTTTCTTGTGCCAAAAGATTAACCTGCGCTATGCACGATTCAACCACTGGGGGGACACTACACTACACCATATAGACACCGACAGCAAATATGGTGCTTCAGGCAACTTCAATGACTCAAAACACTATATTTGATATATACTATATATTTGACTAACCTACAATACATTGTCCTGGAAAAACGTTGCGTATTCCCTTTCTTATCTATAAAGATAACGACACCTACGCTGCAGCACTATTACTATTTAAAATTATCAGCAATAATAGAGCAGCTATTTAGGTGACCCTGCAATAGCTCCTGCCTTTTATCAGGGGTAAAAAGTTCAACGACATCATGGTCATATATGGCTAAAAACTCTGTTATGAACCACAATATGATGTTCATAATAGTATATACAAATTATATAATATTTAATATAATACTAATACATTTGGTTAGTAATTAACATGATGATTACAAATTTGATTTTTGACATCTCCTGATTTCCCTGTTCTGCATCTAGTGTACAACTTATACACAAACGCATATGTGTTTTACATTTTATGTTAAAAAGGTTACATTTTTCAATATAACAATTACTTCAGTGCACATCCAAGTGACATCAACGTGACGTTGATTTCTCTGTATTTAATTAGGTCAATTTAAAATTATCTGAGAACAGTAAACAAAGCAAGTTTACCATCTAACTGTTACACAGTTGTTCCGCAGCATTTCCCCTGATATGAGGCTGCACAATGTTAAACATTAAGCAATACGCAGACACAGCTCAGCAAAAGGTTGACTCAGGTAAAAGTGGTGTGATCATGATTGTCTTTAATAGGTACCTGGCAAATAGAAAGGCTCAAATAATATCATAGTCATTAAATTTAACCTGCCTGGAAGATTCAATAGGGTGCATTAGTGATATAATACGATTGTAAATGTGGAATGATGCCTTTAATCAAATACAGCTTTAACTTGGGACAATTAATAGATTCACATCTTGAAAGAATATTTTTAAATGATTACATTATTTAGGTACTGATAGTAGTTTAACTTTATCAATATTTTACATAGCATCACAAAGTTTTGGATTTCTGTACAATAAAAAATGAACTTTAGAGGAGCTGCAGTGTGGAGTTAGTTGCCTTGTTATCTTCGAACAAAGGCAAAGTAGCTATTTCCACTATTCTTCTACATATATAAAGTTCACTAAGTAGCTGCAGGTTATATTTTGCAGATATTAGAGTGGTATGGCTTGTCCCATCTGAATAAATTTTATTAGCTACTAAGCATGCACCCAAATCCCAATAAAGTTACCATGGATGGGTGGTGTCATAGTAACACTATTAGTCACAATCTATCAATGGATTATGTCATCATTAAACTGCAGACTTGCTCAAACTTACTGAATTAGCAATGCTGGACAACAACATTTGAGGCATGTTTGAGCAATATTGTCCAATTCAAACACTCACTATCATCACTATCTCTCTCTCTGTTTCTCTCTCTCTCTCTCTCTCTTTCAGGAACGTACCCAGTGGGGGAACAGCTGTGATTGGTCAAGAATGCCACCTGAGCCGACAGCCGGGGATAATTTAGAATGCTGATTGGCTGTTAGAGCCCTGCTGTTCATGGCCTCCTCCAGGGCAGCTGACATGCAAACACCTTTTGTGTAAACACACCTCCTACACAGGCTGGTGGAAACAACAAGAATACTCATGATATAACCAAAAGCAGTCCAGCCAGCTACAATTTTCATGTTTGTGGTGTTGATTCAAAACATATAAACCATAAAGTCATTCAAGAAACAGTCATCAGCGCCACTGTAGATACACAACATACAAAACTCACCACGGTGCAATTTCCTTTCAAAATCAGATAAGTCAAGTATTTTGGTGATTTAGAGGTCAACAGCACTAAAAAGCTTAGCGTGGGGAAGCTCACGGATGATAACAGTAGTAGGCAGTTTATCTAATAGACGTGCAGTGAGGATTGTATGTAAGCTTGAATGAAAACATCCATGTTTGGGAAATATTCCAATCTGCTTTCGTTGACAAGTGTTGGATGAGAAGAGTGATTCTGCTCTCAAGCCTGTCCTGATTACTTCGCTTACCAGAAAAGAGGGAAAACACAGTAAACAGGAGAACTAAACTAACCTCACTTCAATATGTTGTAACTTTGGGGTTTTAGCTGTGCTAAAAGTCAGATTCGATTCCTTTTGGACAGTAAAGTGCAAAGAACTTCCAGGCTAATCTGACCAACAGTTATCTCCAGCTAGCTCAAGCTTCATCATTACAGTAGAGACATGAAAATGATATCCAGCTTCTCCCTTAAGTCTGAGGAGAAAAACAAAAGTGAATCATCATGTTTCCAAACACTCTGAAATCCTTTAAACAACCACATTGAATGTAAATCACATCTCGGACAGAAAAACATTTGTATTCCCTAATAGAGCCTATTTGGCTAGTGGCTCTAATGCTGGTTTATCATCCTTTACACCCCCTGCATTTTTTATCTGTTTTGCTGTAATACACCCAGAATAATAATCATGCTGTGCAGGAGCAGGTGTAGGATCTAGATATAAAAAGGAACAATAAAAAAAGAAAAGAAAGAGCCTGGGAGACTACATTCCAGTGCCGCACCCTCAAGCTGTAAAGTCAAGGCCTTTATGGCGCCTTTTGTTGAGATGCTTGATACACTCTATATGCCGGATTTTGCTTTCATCTTTCATGGCACATGGGAGAGAAAGCCACTAAAAGGGTTGTGTGTCTCCAGAGTACCCAGAATGTACTGAAGCAACGCTGCTGGCAAAAGGAAAAAGATCATGTTTGAGAATTATGAGCATCCCAACAACTAGTAATCCAATAAAAGTAGATGGATGCTCCAATTACTTGTGATGCATATACTTGCAATGTTACTTTTATTCATGGGTTTGCTAAATATTCAGTATTTTTGTATTACAAAGATATTGCCCGTGAACAAAAAGGAGAAAACAAAATGATATTGGAAACCATTTTTGCCTAACCAACTATCAAGAGGGTGGTTTAGTGTGTTTCCCTTCATAATTTTTGTTCAGGACAGGGAAAAGAAATTGTCAAGCTCAAGTTTGATGGATCAATTTACCAGCAGGCTTCTCCTATTTCTATAATTCAATCCCTCCCATTCTAACAGCATAATCTATGACACGCTTGATCTTCTATTTATTTGAAGTGTCGTCGAATCCTGCTTTATCTTCTGATGCGTCTGAGACCTCCTAGACGCCAGCGCCAGCTCTGTGGTTGCTTGGAGCTATTTGCTATATGTAATAGTCATGGTTATTACAGCCCCAGATGAGCCATATACAACTTGAGATTTCCGTCGCCCCATTAGTGCACATATTACTGTCAGTAGAGGCAGTAAAAGCCAAATTAGGAATCTAAATTCCTGCAGGCTTCTCTATTTTTCACAATTACATCTATTACACATATTGAATGTGTCTTCTACTGGGAAATCATCTTTGGCCGCACAATACACTCTCTTAGCAGAATCACAGATGTGTACTCAAAAAAGATAGAGATTTACACACCGATACTCCCCCCACATACGGTGTTTCAGATTTTTGTCCTCGGGCACCTGAATTGCTCACATAGAGAAAAACATTCGTTTAAAGAATGTACGCGCACTCCTTCCCAGAGACAAACCTGCACATGTTCACTTTCTCCTGCAAAGGACCACTTTTAATGGATTAGTGAGGCGATGTACTAATTTGGGGTCCTGACCTCCTTATGCTTTTAGTGATTTATCTGTGTTAAACATGTGGTCCAATGAAAGTAGGATAAAGTAAAAAAAAAAAGACTGATAGCATTATTGATGGGCTGCACAAAAGTGAATGTCCCTGAAAGCCGGTTTAGTGTTTGTAAAGGGGTCATGATTGAGGATGTATGCCATTTAAAATGAGAGGGGAAAAAAGAAAGCTGTTTAAATGTTTAAAAAATTCTTCCTTCACGTCCAATAAGGCATGCTGTATTTGTTTAAGCTTTCTGCATGCACCAACGCGACTGTAAGGACTCCGAAATGAGATGGGGGGGGCACAAATGTACACTTTTCAACCATCGATATACTTTCATGCTTGACTTGTTTGATGCAAAGTAGTGAAACAGCTTCAGTGAAGTGCAGCTGTGACATTTATATTTAACCACTCAGTTATCACTGCCCTTTTAGGAATTGCATTTTCTCATCCTGTTCCAGTAGAACCAATTTTTACTTGGTCAATTTGAAATTGCTGCTTGGAAACTATTATATCTATAAGATGACTTACAATATGCGTCCGTATATAATATGTACATTCGAAGGTTCAGCTTGAAGCTGCTCCAGTGGGACCAAAAAGAGCTTCTTTATAACTTGGATTGTGTGATGATATGTTTTGCAATTTAGTCTTTGAAAGAAATCCCCTTCAGTGAATGCACCATTGCTATTTTATATACAACATACTGTATGTCTGGAGCTGTTGGCCACATGGTGACTCCATTCATGCATTCACATGCTCCTTGAATGGTACAGTTATGTATTTTTTGTTGCATTTATGAGCTTTTTTCTTCCTCTTCATGGAACAAAAACAGATGCTACAAATAAAATGTCTTGTGTTTATCATGGGTATTGCCAATAAATTACTTTTCTTGTCAATTTAGGTTACAGTACTAGAAAAAAACAGTTCATGATATTTTACAAAATATTTCTGAGATAAAAATACCTCCTTATTTTAGATTATAGAGTTCTTATCAGAATATATTGACACATTCAAATACCAACTTAAAAGACTCCTGTAGAATCACATCACCTGAGAGTGGGCAAATGAGGTGAGTAACTCTTTGTCAAAGTAATTTGTCATTAAATATTAATTGAAATTGAGTCTGGAATATCTCCAAGGTCCCATCTTATCTTTTGGCATCATCCTGCTCAGCTAAAACCTTCTGGGACCTCGTGTCGATGCAAGCCTTTTTCATATCCACAAAGCTTCACAGCAGCCTTTTAATCAATGCCAATAAGGTTAACCTTATGGTGGTAAAAATTAGGACACATAATGGGGGATTCATGAATACCTGTCAAAGAAATGTGACAAAAGTCTAATGATTCATTCATTAACGTAAACGTCTGTACAAACTGATTTAACCCATGCATACAAATAACTGTTTTTTTTAAGTCATAGTCTTATCTCATAAAAAATGTTTACACAGTCACAATGTTTTTATAGTCACATCCTCAGAAACACAGAAAAGCAAAACATGCACATATACCTGTATGTTTTTGCTGTAGGGTTTTCTTATCACATTGCCCTACATAGACCTGGCTGAGGCACAAACATTCTTGCAAAACATGTTTCCATGCTGTTGTCAGTCCTTGAAAGGCACTGAACCTTATTCATTTACCTTATCCCCTGGCTGACGTGTGGGAGCCCTGCACAGACATTCCCTAAACACTCCTCTTTGCATGTCACGCCTCTCATGACCTGACCCCAGGTTCAAACGTTTTTAAAAACATAGGGGGAAAAAAATTGTCCTATTTCCAAACGCCTGCCTATATAAGGGTACCTGTGGAGGAGATTGAATGTAGTTTGAAGAGAAGCAGTCTTCTTTAGCAGTTGGATGTTGAGGAACAACGTTTAAGCTTTCTCTTCTGTCTGGTAAAGATATATTTCATTCTCCAGAATCTTATCATTAATGTGCATCAAGGCTCAGTATTAACTGATTTGTTTGCATTTATTTTCTGTATTTTGCTCCACTATACTCCTATTTTTACATTATTTAATATCTCATGTTGACCATGTAAAACAATGAAAATGATTTTCACCATAATTCTCATATTGCTTTTCATAGTATGAGCTGCATATGCCTTGTTGCCATTTAAAGTACTGCTGTTTCTACTTTCACTTCAGGCTGTCGCCAGTCTCTCGATTTTGCGCGTCTGTTCCGGATAAGGGGGCGTGGCGGTGGACATACGTCATATCAGCTGCCGCGCTCTGATTGGCTGTCGATTCTCACCCGACACAGCTGTGATTGTTTTCTGCAGAGGAAGCTCTTGCCCCCGGTAGGATGAGCTCTGTGCTCTGGAATGGAGCAGCGTTGAGTGTTTTTTCTTTCTTTCTATCTTTCTGTGTGTTTCTGCTAACGATGATGTGAATGAACAGCGTGATTAAAGTCGTTGTTGTATCGAACAGGAAAGGAAGGAAAGAAATCCTTGTGTAATAAGGCGCGAATGAACAGGAGTGGAGGATTCTGTTTGGACCACACGCTGAAGACATCTCTAGAAAAAGGTAAGGAGCATTTTCATATCTATGCACACTTACAGCTGATCAGTCTGTGGCAGATTCCTGAACACTTCGTTGATATGTCGGCTTACAACCGTGTTCATCTTTGCCTGAGAGCTGTGTTGTTCCAAACATGTTGTCTCCCTCGCATCCAGCCCCTAAGTGCCAAATGTCCAGCCTGGAGGACCACTGCTGGAGCTGCTCCTGCGCATCCAACGTTGAAGCCAAGCATTCATCTGGAGCCAACTGGTTAGCATCCAAAGCTGATGAGATGATGTCCATCATCAGCTCAATGCTCAGCAATGCCTACGGCTCCCTTTACGACGTCCGAACGGCCAACCTGATCCGTCGCGGTTTCGTTCTGTTCACCGTCGGGGCGTTCCTCGCCCTGGTGCTCAACCTGCTGCAGATACAAAGAAATGTCACGCTGTTTCCCGAAGAAGTGATGACAACATTGTTTTCGTCTGCCTGGTGGATCCCACCATGTTGCGGAACAGGAGCTGGTGAGTAGACCGTCTGACCTTGGTTATCACTTTGGACCTACATGTGGGACAAAGGACGACATGTGGGGTGGGAGTTATGGTAGACTTCTACATGAAAAAGATTTTAGAAAATTATAATGAAAATAACAACTATAACAATGTATAGGCACTAAAGGCTAGAAATAATCCCGTGGAGTTATTTGTGACACAAATAATGCGGTTTTTTAAATCATCTAAAACAATCAACGGTGCTTATTGTCACAGCTGTCAGCGTCTATATAACCATGTGACTATGACTCACCGTTTGGCTTTGTAAGTAATCTAATCGTCTCTTTATTTACGGTGCAATGTTTTTTTATCAGGTAGCCACGTCTGTGAAACAAGTTCTGAATCAACTTGATACGAGCAGTAGATTGTCGGCCTCTGATTGGCCGGGAGAGATAGATACGAGGAGAGCTGCGCTCTGATTGGTTCATGCGGTAACGGGTGAGCTGAAGGGGAGGGGCTCTTAAGGCCAGGAACCAGGAAGTGAGGGAGGGACAAAAACAGCATCGTCGATTTGTCCTGTGAGCTAAAAGGAATAAGAAACGAAAGTAGAGCTGGAGATATATTTCTTAGGTTTATGTCGACCTTAATGTAAGAGCTTTATTAATTCTATGTTGTGTAGGAGCTCATTTCAGATCCTCATTGTAGTGAATAGGCTAACTAAACTCTTAAAATTGTTTACAATGAACTTCTTGTTGATTGTTCTCTCCATAAATCAATATTTGTATTTCATCGGTTGATTGTTTATTCTATAAATATTAGAAAACTGTGAATGCCTGCTTTTAAAATTAACAAAATAGAAATATGAAGTAAAAATAGTCAGAAAATAAATTATTTTTTATTGTTATTATTATTTTAGATATATGGAAAAATACTGAACAATAAATTTTCATAATCCCAGCATCTAAATTGTGAGAACATTATTTTATGAAATATTAAGATGAATACATTTTGGATTTGGGAGAGACAAAAACAACCAATAATGGCTTGATTTGGGATATTTCATGAAAAAGTAGATCTTACAAAATAAAATACATTTGAAATCACACAGAAACCAGGAATTAAAAGCAGGCAAACAATGAAAACTAGGATTTAAAATCAAACTATTAGTTTTCAGTGGGATTTAACTGAATGTAGGCGTCTGAATGAGTCACTAAATATGGAAGTGCATGTTTAGCAAATGGAATAATCCCACACAGCAGTTTGAGGACGGAATCTGCCAGCTTGTGTTTCATTTCTGCTTATCTCACATAATTGTGTTCTGTTTGTTTCTTATCATAGCTGTTGTCGGTCTGCTCTACCCCTGCCTTGACCGCCATTTGGGAGAGCCGCACAAGTTCAAGAGGGAATGGGCCAGCGTCATGAGGTGCATTGCGGTCTTCGTCGGCATCAACCATGCAAGTGTTGTATCCTTTCATGAAAGATTTGTCGTGTATAATAATTGTTTTTTTTCAGCGTGGTTTTCATTTCGAACTTGAGGAAAATCCACTATTCTGTGTCCAGTCTGAATGGCATCCAAAACAACAGGATGTCTCTAGTTCTGCCTTAAAAGGTGGAGTTTGAGGCATCTGAGTTACTCAGATATTTTAGGAAGGAGTCTTAGTTTGCTGTGTCAAACTGTTTGACTTTGTCCTTGACCGCCTCTTGAAACAGAAGCTGAACTTCGACAACAACGTTCAGCTTTCCCTAACCCTGGCAGCCTTGTCTTTGGGCCTATGGTGGACTTTTGATCGGTCCAGGAGTGGGTTTGGTTTAGGCGTCACCACCGCCTTCCTGGCAACGGTGTTCACGCAGCTGCTTGTCTACAATGGGGTCTACCAGTAAGTACTAAGTTATCCATGATTTCACATCGGAGGGGTCAAACTTACAAAGTTCCAGTATGGTTATAATTTGTATGTTTTCCCCACTCAGATCTGTCTTTGGGATTTCTATTAGATACGCTGTCACGTGACATTTTGTGAAAAGTTATTTAGCTTCATGTTTATTTTAGGTCAGAGGTTACATTTAGCTTCAGAACATCACTATTAAACCTGTTCTGTATTATGGAAAGTGATTAACAAATGAGGATTCCTGTCTTTCAGGTATACATCCCCAGACTTCTTGTATGTACGTTCCTGGCTCCCGTGTATATTCTTCTCAGGCGGTGTTACTGTGGGCAACATCGGACGCCAACTTGCTATGGTAAAGTCTCCTGTCTTTTGACGTTGTACTTTTATAACCTGAGGTATATAAAAGTATACCTCGAATATGATTATTTTTTAAAATCATGATCAATGATGGCAGTCTGTAACCTTGAAAAGAAAACTCACCTGTGGTAAATGAGTAAGATGCCTTAGTAGGCACATTCTTAAAATGACCCAGACAACTATTTAATATTTTTTTCATTAAGTCAATTAGCTTGATATTTTGTATTTATGTCATCAAAGATCCACTTACAAATTTTATAGATCAAACCGTTTGCAACACTTTTGATTTATTGGGTTATTTTTCAACATCTAATTCTGTGTGATGTGTTAAACTTTTTGACACATGGGGAAAAAAAATCAGAAAAGCCCAGACATGCTTTATTTGTATTTAGTCAGGCATTATCAAATGTCTTAAAGTTGTGTAAAGTGCACTGGAAGTCTCCTTCCTTCATTATTATCCAATCAAGCCGGCTTTGATGTCTCCATTAGGCTGTTGCCCAGAAGCCTCACCTCATTCCGTCTGTAAAAGAAGAGTCCGATCACTCCCTCAGTTTGACTCAGTGAAAGCGTGAAAAGAGATTAATCGCTGTTGTTTTTCCCAGTCGTGGACAGACGCAGAGCCAGTCAGGACTCGGTTGACCGGAGGGTCATTTGCTACTTGTTGTTGATGTTTGTAATGAGGCCTGAGGAATGTTGGCACAAGTCAGCACTCGTGGTTTTGTTCTCGCTTTCGCTCCAGTGGGTGGTAGGATCAGGAGGAACATGAAACCCCTTGTGCTCAAAATAGATTTTTGTTGGCTTCTGATTTTTATAACAGATTAAAAAATGCCGGTGCTGTTTGGCAGTATTAACAATCCAAATAAAATCATACTTCTTGGAACTGTTTTAAAGCTACAGTACATTGGTAATAACTGAAAGTTGCAGTCATTTAAAATATTGCTCAGTCCCGTACACAAACTGTTGAGACTTAAAGGTAGTGATGTGAACAATAGAAAATTGGAAAAGCATGTAGTAGAAAATCTGGAAAATCTGATGAATGTTTTCAGCTGGGGGAAATTTACCCATCTCAAATCAATGTGTTCATGTGGGACTCACCACTTTGTGAAAAGGACTCGCTCTGAAGTCACCAGAACACAAGTTTAGTTTGAGAGAACATTGTCTAAGTGACTTTCACTCACTCTAAGGATCGTAAATCCAGTTCGGTGTTTACTTCAGGCGCTTCCTTGACGCAACAAAGAAACTACTCTTTACTTCCATAGTAAGAGCTGTGTGACTGTTTTACTATGGAGATCCTGTTTTTCTAACCGTAGTGTTGATTGACTAAGATCTTATTTTTAACACTGGCCTCCTCTTTGTCTCTCTCCTCAGGGTGCTGTCGAGAAACCTCACATGGACTGAACACACCGCAGAAAATCGGGCAAAGGAAATGTGAAAACGGACAAGTTACACAAATGACAAAAACAGGAGAGAAAAGACTTGCTGTTTTGGATTCTTCCCTTATTCTCATAACAAGGAACGAGTCTGAAAAGCCCCACATCTAACTTGCCATGTCCTCTGCACCTCCTTGTGGCCAAACAACCTCTCATCTACTCCGTTAGTGTTCTGGTATCCCTCACATCAGATGAGAGGACATGCTCTTTTTGTTGTTCTTGTTGTTGTCTTGGAGTGTTTTCTTTTCATGCTGGATGTACGTATCTTTCTGATATGTATGGAGTGAAAGTGTGTGTGTTGACGTGTGTGCATCCTCAAGCAGGGGCTGTTATTAGCTGAGACCTGGGGAGGTGTATAGTGTTTCTTTTTATAAGTCTGGATTTAATATGATCATCAAAGGGAAATATTGTAACACTGAGCAGAAGGAAATGTCTGGATGCTCAAATAGAGACGTATTAAGCTGGGGCACAGGCTGGAAATACAGCATGCCAACCCTCCTCTCCCCTAAAAAAAAAAAAAAAGTACTAACTTCTGAATTACCCACGAACCAAATGTGCCGTATGTTTGATAGTGAATGGCATTAAGCTGTAGACGTGCGATGGATTTGTAGCAAAATTCAGCGGTTAGTTAGCTTAGCACAAAAACTGGCAACATGGAGCCTCTCTCCACTAAAGGTAACAAAATTACCTACCAGCATCTCAAAGGTAACTCATTGACACATCTCTAGTTTAGTCAAATAAGCTAACTGCTCTTGGTGCTGGCTACAGACTTGTATTTTTTTATTATCTAGCTTGGCTGAGGCATACTGCTGACATATACTTTAAGTATTAATACATTAGGACATTTGACTCTTGTTTAAAACAAACTTCAGCTTTTTTGTTTCAGTCGTTACTGTCAGGTTTGGGACAAACAGATGAAGATTTGTGTAGCAGGAGGAGGGAAGAGTAAGATGTCAACACATTATTCTGGACTGAAAGGCATGTACATTTGTGTGTGTGTGTGCGTGCTTGCGTGCGTGTGTGTGTGTGTGTCAGCAGTGTAACGGCCACCATAGTGGACCTTATCTTGTGAGAATGTACCTCGAACATATGTAAAACTTTTGCCAGCATTTTTGGTTTATGTGGAACCAATTTATAACACTTTCCAGATGATTTTTTTCCCCCCTCTATGTTCAGGTGTTAAATGTCTTGTGGAACAGAGTTGTGATTGCCATGGAGACAGACATCTCATTGTGAGGTTGTATACGTGTCCCAACTGTGCTAATAGTTTGGAAGTATGCAGCAGCTGAAGGAGAGGGCAGGACATTTTTAAATGAGATTTGCAATCTGTGATTGCCGGTGTATTATAGAATGTAGTGCTTTTGTCACTATAAAGGTTAAGTTTTATCATTTTTACGAGCAGGACGACTTTGTTGCTTGTATATTTAATGACATGCTTATGTAATCAGACAGGTATTATTAGACTACTAGACCAGTATGTTATAATTTGGGGTCTAGAGGATTAAGTGCAATCAGATTACACATGAGCCGATTATTCTTCCTTATTTATTATTATTTCTGGCAAAGGCAACAAAAAAAAACAACTTGTAAGAATATCCAATTTGGATATTTTTTTTAAAAAAAAGCAATAACATCATTTTGTCAGAGGTTACATGCCTTTTAGAGTCTGTACCAATGGGAGACGACATAAAAATATATTGTTTCAAAGCGTGGATAGAAAAAATCATTTACTAGCATCATTGAAGGAAACCTGATTTATTTTTTAAATGTTTTGGGTTTTTTGTGGCAAATCACTTCAGGGTGGATCTGCTTACATTCAGGTGTGCTGATCTGAAGAGGAAGCTTTATTTTTTTTAAGGAGGTGATGAAGAACCTCCTGTTCATGTTTCAGAGTACTTGTGTGTGTCTGGTGTTTCGGCCGTGTATCATTTTTGCTACCATGGATTTAAGTGAAAAATAAAAAACGTGTCGAGGCTGCCTGTGTGTCATCATCACTCACATAAAAAAACAAGATTATTATATGGTATAGAAATACACATACGTTGACACATTGACTTTATCCCTAATCGGGGTTTTTTATTCCCTTCCAGTGATAAAAACCTGACACAAACATCCCACCAATGAGCCTCAGATATTTATTCCGCCTTTGATAACCAGATACTACAATCTAATTGCGCATCTTCAATAAAACAATAACCCTGTGATTTTCTTTGATGGGGTGTCAGAATGCAGCCAGGGCTCGTTCTGGCTGGATCTTTCTGGGGTGCTGACGGTGGCAGTTTGTTGTGTCTGCTGTCAGAGCCCGGTTGAATAGATGAGGACACTCTTTTGTCCAGGGTTTCTGTCAGTCTCCGGAGCCATTATAATGACTCCGGCTGCATCTCCCCCTCTATTCCCTTCCTCTGTAAACCCCCCCCCCCCTTAAAAATCCTTGAACCTACACCCCACCCCCTGTGTGTCACAGGGATCATGAGGAACTGCCCCCTCCTCTTTCTACCCCCTCGCTCTGAACACGCCTTTCTGGAGGGCAGACTTCTATTTATACCTAGCGGGGGACTGACAGTTAACCTTTTGCACTGGGGGAAATTTCTGGGAGTGGGGCCAATATCTGTGGGCTGTTCTGAATGAACTCCTCATCCTGGAGGCCTCTCCATCTATCTATCCATCCATCTATCTATCCATTTATCCAGCTATCTTTCTGGACAATGATTTAGCGCCACACGCCATTTCTTCTCTTCCTCCTCTTCCTGTCTCCTCCTCTTCTTATAGGCAGAATAATTGGCAAGGCTTCAACCTTCTATCATTTCCAGCCACGGCAAACTGAAAGACTCCATTACAGCATCTCCTACTGCCAAAAGACACCCCCCCACCACCACAATCACCACCCCTCCTCCCATCTCTTCCTCTTTCTCTCCGCCTGTCCTTCAAGGCGAGAAGACAGGCCCAGGCCCATGTGATTCATTGATCGGAGCGATACGTAGGCTACATTCTTCAATTTCATCTCCTTCCAGCACCTTTGTGTTCAGATCATGTCGGTTATTCAGCCTGTAATTTGCTGAAGTGAGTCGGCTGCCAGGAAATGTTAGGATAATGATGTTAATGTGGAACTAGTACTAAAATAAAGAGAGGCCTTTGCAGAAGCTACCCTCTGAGAATGTCATTTCAACATAACATGGGGGGGGGGCACCCACCTGTCATTCCAGGCAGCCAAACGCTGCTCAGAACCACAGAAGGTTAGTTTCAATTCTACATCTTCCCTTAGAAATATGTCAGGATACATTTGGGAGAAATGACTTAACAGTCTGCCATGGTGGATGTGACACTACATTATCATCCTTTCATAAAACAAGTGTGGAATTGAGTCTTCTTATGGATTAATTGGTGAATTTTTGCATTTTGTGACTCAATTTCTAATACGGATGCTGGTTTTTGCATGACCCCCCCACCCCCCACTGTAGATGTCATGATGCTGGCCAGAGCTGAGCTTAATAGAAGCTAATTTATTTAAAAGTTCTATCTATACATCAGATGATGAGGTGGATAAATGGGGGGGGGGGGGGGCACTGAGAGACACAAACTTTGGCAAGTCAAGGCAGTGTACTCAGCAGCGATTGCTTTTATTACCACCAGATGACAGTATTCATCGTTTCAGCTGGTCTGAACATAATAACCATGACATCCGTGCACCCCTAGTGGAGGCCAGAGGGACCGCTGAGACTCTCAGGGCCTGATCTTACAATACAAATAGCTTAAATCTATTGTTCTAAATACTTTAAGAAATATATCTTATAAATCCACTGTGGGCAAAACACACATCTTATATAAGAGAATCTGTAAAAATTCGTGTCAAAGTATGCAAATGTTACTTATAGAGAGGAAAACTTGTTAGAAAACAAATTTTCCCGAAGGTCCTCCATACATCCAGAGGAGCATAAAAATTCTGATTCAAAAAGATAAATTATTAAACAATAGCAGGGATATTATTCTTGGAATATTCATCTCACACTACAGTGAGCGGACAGAATCACATGCATGATAGAAAAGGTCAATGAAATGGATTGAGTGTGGAGAAAAGCGCTCCACACTTATTTGTCTGCCAAAAGGTCTTCAGCAGCATTAACGCTTGACTCCCTGTGATATATAATGAAAATGTGTGTGTGTGTGTGTGTGTGTGTGTGTGTGTGTGTGTGTGTGTGTGTGTGTGTGTGTGTGTGTGTGTGTGTGTGTGTGTGTGTGTGTGTGTGTGTGTATCGTTTAGGTCTACTGAGCCTTCATTACACCAGAGCTGGGTCCAGTCCTGTCCTCTGCCCTTGCTCATTGCATCTCCCAGTGCCGGCCAGGAATAATGAATTACAGTGGATGCCATGGGGGCGGGCGGGTGGGTGGTGGGGGTGTTGAGTGAGTGGATCAGAAGTGGACTCCATTTTAGCTCAAATTATCTCCAATCCCATCCAAATGGCAGGCTGCTTTCTGCCTTCATGTGTCCTTGTCTGAGGTGAAATAATTCTTTATCACCTTTTTTTGTTTGTTTGTTTGTTTGTTTGCTTGTTTACTCGTTGAAAAATCTCTGATTCCAGCTCTTTTTCCCGGTCATACCTCCAATGCTTTAGGTTAAATCCCAGGAAAAATCAAAGACATACGAGAGGACATCTACATAAAAACACAGGGAATAAACAAGGGATGCAGCATCCTCTTTAATGGTGTAAACAACACTTCGCATCTCAGTGGGATTTATCAGTTCAGTCAGCATGCTCAGCCTTGTGTGCCATTCCTGTTGATACCTTGTCTTCCTTGCACAAGGCTATAATAAAAATGACAGCATAAACCTCAGGTGATGGCACATTATGCATGCCATCCAAACAAATCCATCCCAGTGTAAATTAAACACACCCAGCGCATCTCACAGCCCAGATTAGACTCGTAAATCAAGCCGGGCATTACTGAATAAAAGGTAATGGAATAAATCCAGGTGAGCATTTCCACTGCATGATCTATCAGAGGCGAAAAAGCACAAATAACGTCAGATAAACATCTATACCTCACCTCAATCATGAAACTTCTTTTAATTTTCTGAGAATAAGAAAAGGATCAGTTGTGAAGTAGATGCTGCAGCAGTCCGGATTCTAAATGCGTAAATTTATCCAAATATCAAATATAGAAAATATAATGCTTGACACAGATTTCTTCATTGACGTGTACTACATCACGTCCCGTCTGGGATGCACTAAAAGGTCAGTGGTTATCATGTTTTAATTAGGATTCATTAGTAGGCGTATGAGGCGTTTGTGCGGAGCAACAGGCGCGCAGCCTGTTCGTCGCGCTGCTGAGAGATGCACAAAGTTGGCAGGCTAAATCCATCCGGGAAAAGTTATTGCACCTAAAAAGGCCTTTGACAGCGTGCCCCCGATAAGTGACAAATTCACAGCATATCTGCAACTGGGGGGTAAAAACAACTCAGGTGCACAATGTGGCGAAATGGACTTGCGCACTTGTCGCACATGGTGCTTTCTGGGGAGTCCAGCACTATTTTTTGCGAGTTGAACGGCGGAGGGCGCGATGCCACACAGGGAGAGGGGTCGAATAACTGCTTATGACTGACCTCCTTCAACTATAATTAAAGTTGCGAGCATAACACACATTGTTGCGCGCATTTAGAATGAAACAGAAATGAAACCGAGTTCTCACGGTGTGTATTTTTTACTACTTCATTAAATGTCCCTGCCATGTCCTTCTGCTCACATATTAGAAATCAAATAATATATATATATATAAATAATTCAAATAAAGCACATTCCTACAGGTTGGTGGTTGATGACTTTCTCAGCTATTTCCCTGCATCTTGTCTCTAAAACATGGGTTAAAACTCTACAGCAAGTGCTTTCCACCTGTCTCTCTTTCTCGCCACTTGTTCCTCCTTCCTCATACACGCAGGAGTTCGAGACAGGTGCAGGAGGCATTTGGGTCACACCAACCTGTAAAACATCTCGCTGTGCCCCACAAAGGGGCATTACGGGGCAGGTGGTGAGGGGTTGAGGTCACTAAGACCAGGTAGATGTGGTGCGTCTCCAACCATTGCATTTGAGACGCTACACCTTCATTCATTCATAAACACCAGGCCAATACACACACACACACACACACACACACACACACACACACTAACACACACACTCCAGGCCCTCTCGCCCCTCACCCCACATGTAGCCTATTTGTCCTGTATGACTGAGAATGTAAACCCATTAACCTTACGGAAATAGCCACCACGTGCAGTTCATTCTTCTCTGTCACAAGTAAGACGTCCCGACGCGTAAAGAGTGCTGCCGGGCAGCCGGAGACCTGCAGCGGCCTCTGAGGACCGGCCTGAAGCTCGGTTCAGAGTCACAGGCTTTAAAAGATACGGAGGACGCCTGAGTATTAGTGATGAAATGAAAACTATCTACATTTACAAGTTCGTTTAAAGACAAATTGAACATCATCCGACTTTAAAAGTTATCCAGACGACACTTTCTCCCACAAAACGTTTAATTTTTTATTGTTTAAAAGAACTTTCTCGTTTTTCTTTTCTCAAAAATTTCAAAATAAAACGAATGAAAGTGGGCAAGATGTTCAGTTTATAACAGTTTACGTCTGGGATGGATTTCCTCAACTTTTTTCCATGCGCTCTGAAATGTTGCTGTACAGGGAAGAGATGTAATTTATCATTTTAATTCATTTTCCCCGTGTTGTGAGTCTTTATTGGTGTAAATTAGTTGTCTTTATGGTTAACTAGTGCTTTTTGTTTGTTTGTTTGTTTGTTTGTTTGTTTGTTTGTTTGTTTTATTTTTCGAAAACCCAGACTGTCTGTGAAACCCTTGCTATTTTACGAATAAAAAACCCAAACTAAAACCAAAGTGGGTTTGCAATAATTTCAATAGGTTAAAACAGATTATCAATCAGATAATCACTGACTTGACTGAACCTATATTTCCAATTGTGTCAAATCGGGTTTAGAAGTTATTATTTTCAGTGACTTTTTATTTTACTCCATCTTCATCTTGTTGTCTACACCAAACTCAGCGACCCGCAACGTAGAATTATTTTTCTCAACTTAATTTAATGTGTTTTTCTTTTTATTGTTCACCCTTTCTATAGAGGACGGTTAATTCACACAGAAGTAAAGCCACTTTTTCTGGAAGAATTATTATTTTTTTATATTTTAATTAACAATTTCGCCTTAAAAGAGATATATAATAAAAACAAAACTTTCCGCTTGATACTTTGACACAGTAACGCGTTCATGATTTTGCTGCATTCACTTAGACGTCATCTAATAGCTGAGGCCTTAATTGCGCTCGGGGTGGGGCAGTTGTTTGTGTTAAGCTCTGTTTGAGAGAAATACGAGCCGCTCCTTAAGAACAATCACAATTCAAATGAGACTTATCTACGCCAGAGCGATCAGACGGATTAAGAGTTATTAAAACCTATAAAGGGATGAGACCAGAAGATTGAAGCAGCCCCAAAGTCCGCTGCGTGACGACGGGATCACACGCCAGACATCAAGGCTACAGAGATGTACCAAGAATAAACAGGAGAGCTCGTATTTTCCCTGAGAAGAAAAGAAGGAAGCTTAATTTGTATTTCATGTCATGACTTTAGAAGACTATAAGGCTGATTAGGAGTTCAGACAAACAAGATTGGCAGTGATTTGAACGGCAAAAAATGACGCAATGGCTTGTGGTGTATGGAGCTGCGGAATAATCCACATCTCCACGCTTGTGCCCAAAGTCCAACCCCTGCGATCAAATAAATACCTGGTAGCATTTGTTTCAAACCCGAACCCACCTTTTCACTTGCAACTATCCGCGTTTTCTCACATTCTTTAAACTTTAGGGATAATTCATTGAAAACAGATTGGAAAAAAGGTAAAACTCCATTATTGAAATTTTAGATTTTATTTCTAAACCGGTTGACCTTTTGCAGTGCAGACTATACCAATTAGGCCGTTTCTAATCTTTTCTATTTCGGCTTTGGCTGACCCTGGATGGGGGGGAAAAAAGCAGGGGGGTTGATGGGTGAGGGCTGGGGGGGGGGGCAGCGAGCTTCCAGGCCAAAAAGCACAAAAGCACAAAAAATCATACAGGATCATCAAATAGGAGAGACATGCTTTCAGGGTTTGAAAGGCACAGGAAGCTGGAGGATTTGGTCCGACCCCTGCATGGTGACAGAGCTGATATCTTGGAGACCCCCATTCATCTGGAGGGAAGGATGGTGAACAGCGGAGGGAGGGGAGCCGGGGTATGGAGGGGAACTCGGGGTGCATCTGCAGAGGTCCCACCGCCCTCTGATCTGTGAGCTGGCACACATCACGGCGTCCATTCACAAATCCTCCTTCTGTGCGTCACCTTTTGTAGTACTCCATACTACTGAACGCTGGTGACGTGTAAGACAATCCTACCAAAGAAAATACAGCAGGAAAAAAAAATAGGTTATAGGTTCTCAAGGACAGGGCACATGCGCACAATGGTTGCGATTTATTATAGTAGGAGGAGAACGGGAGTGCGTGCATGTGTGGGGATGGAGGGAGGGAGAAGGGGGCTATAAGTGAATTTGAAATTTAGCTGCATGGAAACAGAGACGTTCAGACTGTGGGATATCCATTCCTCCAGAAACAGAACGCAAACACTTCCTTGCAAAGAGAGAAAAAAAATTTCTTTAATGGCTGCTTCACACAAAAACAAGAGAAAAGGAGATAAACCCAAAGCTTTTATTTATTTAGCAGAACCTGACAGATATGAAATGTGCAATAATCGATATTTCCTGCTTCCCCTCACAGAATATATTCATCAAAATAATATTTTCATTAAGCCTATGCTTTAAAGATTAGCGAACACTCTTAATTCACACTTCTGAAATCGTAAAAACAACACGTTCATCACAAAGTAGTCATTTGTGAGCAGATTAATAATAATCAGAAGATTTTTTTTTTTTTTTTTGCAAAACTTCATTGATCAGTGACTTGACGTTGAGCTTGCTGGCGGCTATTTGGACGTTACGCTGCTGCTGTGGAGCAAATTAGAACAAATAGCCTGACGCTTGAATATGAAAATTACGCATTAGTGCTTTAGTAGAATGAGGTTGGCAGAGCTGGATTCGATTTTACACATTGCAGAGACAAATCTATGGTGGTTGGGTTTTTTTTTCAGGACTCATCTGTGCCTAACTGCAACATTAAAACAATGGCTGAAACACACCAGGTGATTTTTAAAAGTCACCTTCAACCACTACTCCCAACGCAAGCGCCTGATTTCTGCTCGATAAGCGTGAGAGTGCGTGTTATAAACCCAGAACTATTGATTTAATTTGATTTTTTAAATATTTTTTTTAGTTGTAACCAAGAAAATAAAATATGACTAAATATGATAAATAATGTAATTTCACCGCTTCTGCTCTTATACATAAGTGCAAACCTGTTAACTCACAAAACTTCCGCTTTACGCAAAGATTCACCCCTGCGTGAATCAACATTTTAATAAACAAGCAACACCCTAAGGACTGAACAGGAAAGCTTATCTAATATCAGATGAACAATAATAAAACCACAAAGCAAGCGTGGCCCCGAAAACAAACATAATAACATGGCACCTTTTTTTAAAAAATAAATAAAACAGATTTAAATGGCTTCATTAGTCGATTGATAACTGATTTTGGATAGGATAGATGCGATAAAGGAGTAAATACTACGTGTAAATCAAGACCACAGACGTAAAACGCGTGTAAACATTCATCAGCAGAAAAAAGTGACGCAAACAGTCTGGATTAAGTCATATGACAGAACATCTCCGTAAACATGATGCCCGACTGCAAGGACTTATAAAACATGACACGTTTGATCTTTTTCTTTTATCACAGCTACCCAAAAGCAGAGCAGTCACAACTGAATAGTCAGAATAAACGCTCAGAGTCAGTGTTATTATATGACTGTACGGTATGCTGTGTAAAAATAAACTGAAAATCGAGTTTTGCATGTTTCGCCTCATTTTGAGGTCCGTCCTGTTTGTAAAAATCACATTTTCCCAATAATATAATCAAACTACTACATCATTTTTAGCTTTAAACCACTATTTCAAAATAGAAACAAGTTTTAAAAAAAGTTCCAAATGTTACTTCTGAAAGCAAAATAAGATGTAGTATTATCAGGTTTTTGTTTTGGCGCTCAGAAATGGGTCTGTTCAGCTGTGCGCACAGACTCTGATTATAATTCAGTGCCTGATATGGTGTCATTTCCTCCAGACATCCCTGTTTTGCTGTGAGGTTAGAGGCCAAGCCCAGGCGGTAGCGGCCTGTCTGTGCCTCCATTGTCTGCTGCTTATTTAGCGCTCAACATTAATCTGCGCTTCCCTTCACAAGTGAGAAACAATCGCAGCATGAGAGTGGCCTGTCTAATTACATCTTTCACTCCCCAACTTTCTCTTCAGCAGCCCGACGTGAGAGCTCTGATGAGCCCTTTGTGGTGTGGACATGTGAGATAGGAGCGGAGGGTGATGTTCTGTTATATTTGGGGATAACGTTTAAAAAAGGAGCAGAGCGCTAACAGAGAGCAACTATTAACTTGTAGTTGAAAAACTGCGCCAAGATCAACATGAAGCTTGTGATGTTTGTGAATTTAAGTGCAAATGAGCTGTTAAACCCCTCCAAAAATCATTTAAGCTGGTAAGACTTGCGTTTAATCAAGAAAAAGTCAAGGCTGGGATGTTTTACGCAGCAGTTTATAAAATGGGTTATATTTTGTATCTTAAAGTCTGTATTTTATGGCAAACGTCACCACAGTTATCATAAAAAACGACTAAATAAATTGATATAAAAACTTGTATCCGGCCTGTGATGCATAATATTGACGACAAAGTAGCGTCTGCTGTTTATGTCTGAAATGTGCCTACTGGTTAAGTTACTCCCACTCCCCCCCACAAAAACAAACAGACAAATAAGAAAGCAATGCATGCTTGTAATAATGAAAAGACAGCAGCTGACTGACTTTTCTAAGTGAAGTATTCAAAAGCTCCTCACTCCGTCTCAGTCTCGCTACTCCTCTGGTGCTCCTCGATGACCCCATTTTTACGCACAGCTCTGGATAAACGCCAGCGGAGAGTCGGCTGAGCTATCCACACAAGCACGTTGGCGCCCCGGGAGGAGGCGGAGAAACTTAGCGCTGGTCAGTAAAGTTACCCAAAGTTTTGTCTTTGCCGCGACTCTGCACCCTGAGCACTGTGCACAAAACAGTTTGTTTGCATCACTGATTTCCGTTAAAGGGATATGGACCCAGTTCTCTGGTCGACCGCCGCGTCACGACAGGCAAGCTCAAGAAGATAAAAAAAAAAATACGGAGCACACATTCGAGCACCATTGGAATTGGAGGAAGACTCTTTTGGCTGTCACGTTTCATTTTTTTGATGCATTTTGTTGCCAATTATGAGGAGACTGAAAGAAACACGTCATATTAGACCTGCTGCAAACTGCAGCTATAAATTTTATTGCACATGCCAAGAGCAGGCTGCAGCCACAGGTTAAAATTTCGAGGATTTTTAAAAAAAAAATCAACTCTAAATAACTATAAATATTCATGCATGAATGCATGCATTGTACAGACATGCAGAAATTCAATTTACCGAATTTAACCTTGGCAGGATAAACTGACTTGAAGTCAGTCCAACTGTCCTTCCGCGCAGACACATTGAGCTATCTCCGACAGATAATAGTATTTTCAGTCTTGGCTGGATGCGTGGATTCAGATAACATTTCAACACGTTGCCTAAAAGACGTTATTAACATGGGTCTCTGGAATAATTAGTAGTATTGACTTATTTTTAATTTGCTATCAGATATACCCTTCTCTTTTGTTTTATAACCAAACCGAATCGACTTGAAATTTTAAATTAAGTGTTTCATGAAACTTATTTCCTGTATGTGATGGTGCATCACGACGTAGTAACAAAGGACTATTTTATAGGGGATCCCCCAGAGGTGCCCACAGTTCACTTTACCAATCCCCGCTTCAATTTCTTATCGATTTAATAAATTTTATTTCTGGGCACACAAATTGACGCACTTTCTGTTTTATTTTTAAGGCCATAATTCTAAATTTTTTTTTAAAAAATTAGAGATTCAAACACATCGATGAATTATTGGGAGTATTTCAGAGCATGCACTGGATTTAAATAAGGCTCCCCCCCCCCCTTCAGTCCAGGACTCGTTCCCTTTACCGAGGCGAGGATGGGCGTTTGTGGACTGCTCTAGAGTCTGCGTCACGTGGCTTAGTTTCTGCCACCCCATTGGTGCAAGGCACGTGTCTGGGAGGACGTTGGGAAAGCGTCACTCGGGGGGGCTCGTATTGAAAATAAGAACAAAACTCCAGAGTGAGAGTATTAGAGCATCAGTTTAGGAGCCTCTTTATTTACCTTTAGTTTAGTTTAGGCGTAGCCATTGCTGGGCACACTGAAACTGGATAACAGTAAATTGGATGGTGCGCAAATGGCACATGTTTTAGCTCTCCGATATCAGTTGTAACACAAGATTGAGGGAATATATGTAAAAAGTATGCTTTTCTCAGAGGACACAACCGCAAGGCTTTGCATGGTGTCCAAGGCACTCAGTAGAATTTGATATTTTTTTTCAATTTATTTTGCGCGTTTATTTTTTTTTTTAATTTTTTTTTTACCCTTTCGCCATCTAATTTTTTTCCTGAGCTTTCTTTGCAACATTTTATTGCAGCGCGGAGAGCGATAAAGGGGTTAAAGAGAGTAAAGCGGGGAAAGTGAATCAGTATGGAAGAAAATGATCACGGCAACAGAGACGTGGTGGAGAGGCAGGAGTCGGCGGATGAATCAAACAGAGCCATTCTTCCCCTATTGCAGGCGCCGGGGAACCTGCAGATCCCTCACCGGGTCACCAATTTCTTCATCGACAACATCCTGCGGCCGGATTTCGGACGGAAAAAGGACGGAGGCGCAAACCGGGAGGAGAGTAGCCTGGCATCGAGGGAGAGTCACAACAGCCCCGCCGCCCCTCAGACCGAGCCGGAGGGAAGCACGGTGCCAGCAGAGGGGACCTCAACCCCCCACACTGTAACCGGGACCAAGAAGCCCGCTATTGCGGCAGAGGAGACCCTGAAACCCCGCGGGGAGAACGGGGACCAGTGCCTAAGCTCAGACTCAGACAGTTCCCATGCCAGCTCGAACCAGCCCTCGTCTCAACCCATGCTGTGGCCAGCCTGGGTGTACTGCACCAGGTACTCGGACAGGCCTTCTTCAGGTTGGTTGCACCGTGCATGCGTTCATTGTTATTACTACAGTATCTCACTACCGTAACCTGAAATACCCCGTAACACTGACCCCGTATGCCTTGACCGACTTTTTTTTTTTTTTTTTTTTGTATCAGAGCAGAGCTTTACGCGAGCTGCGCAGCGCACAACAAGAAAATTTATAGCAAAAAGAATAGAATTTGGATTTTGGAAAAAATATTAATTCATGTATAGAATATTTTGTCCCGTATTGGATTGGCTGCATGAAAAACGTCCGTATTGGAAGTGGGAATGAATCAACATTAAAACAAAGCAAAATGGGTTTTGGGGGCAGAGTGTTTAAAATGGAGAAGATAAATTCCCCTGAACTTTCCTTGTATTTTTTTATTTTTTAATTTTAAACAGAAATGTGTGGGTTTTTAAAAAAAAAGACATTAGATGCTCACTTGTAATATTTTTTCTTTACTAAAATGTCCCTTTCAGACAGAGTTCTTGCAAATTACCTGGTGTTGTGAATTTAATAATACTGACATTTACTACACAAAATGCACTGATAAGCTGCACGTCTTCCAGAGCATGTGCAGGTCTGTAAATTAATTTCTGATGCTCTTGTCTGGTTGATTTTTGCTCGTTAGTTACACCAGGGGATCTGAATTTGGGTAAATATGCTTCTCGGTCCATAATGGACGCTCACATGGACCACGCAGCATTTTTAAAAAAAAAGGCTAGTGGTGACTTTTTGGGTATTGTTCATAATCTTATGCAGAAAAAAAAAGGTTTTCCAAGCAGTTAAGTCAAAATGTAACCTATAATATTTTCTACATGTCAATCAAAAGTAGAGTACAACTTGTTCTCATGCATTATGGAGCGACGTGTGGAGCGGCGTCTGGGCTCAACTACGAGCTGTCGAGCTGCAGATAATATATCCACAAACGAGACTGTGTTTTCCACTCTGTCAGGAGGAGGGAACCAAACAGAAAGGCCTCCGTTCGGATGGAAAATTAATATGTATCCAGTGCTGCTAAAATCCAGATCATTGTTTTTAAAATGACCCACAAAAACAGAAAATGTGAAGCAGCTGCTCTGCGTCGCTGCGTTTCCGCTCAAAACATTGGCTGAGATTTGTCGGTGATGTTTTACTAGCGTTGCCCCATTGGTTCATAATTCCTTATTACTATATTGTCTGTGTGTGTGTGTGTGTGTGTGTGTGTGTGTGTGTGTGTGTGTGTGTGTGTGTGTGTGTGTGTAGGAAGAAGGTTAGAAGCAGGGAGGAGGAGGTGTTTGCATCAGTGAGCATTTTACTATAAGTCGTCCTGATTTTTTTTTAACAAGTTTGTCAGACATGTTTTTTTTGGAATTCATCAAAAACGCTTTAAAAAAAAAATCTGTTGACATAAACGCTGATGTCAATGTTGTGTGAGAAGCTATTTACAAACAAATTTACCAAATTAGGAGATTTAACTCCGAAATAAACCAGTTTTATTCCTAATAATGCTCTTTACGCACAGCTTTGGGTATATGTGGCTCTTGGCGTCCAGTCGAAACGCACGAAGCGTTTTTATCTACGAAAGGGAAACTGATGTGTTCATAAAGTTGTTTTCTGTTCAGAACCGTTCATGATGTGTTTATTATTTACAAACCCATTCCTCTCCATCCAACCCCACCCGTATGCCCCCCATCCACCATCCAGGGCCAAGATCTCGCAAACCAAAGAAGAAATCGACCAGCAAAGAGGACAAGCGACCACGGACGGCCTTCACAGCAGAACAGCTGCAAAGACTAAAATCGGAGTTCCAGACAAATCGGTATCTGACCGAGCAGAGGCGGCAGAACCTGGCGCAGGAGCTGGGCCTGAACGAATCCCAGATCAAGATCTGGTTTCAGAACAAGAGGGCCAAAATCAAGAAGGCCAGCGGCTCCAAAAACACTCTGGCTTTGCACCTGATGGCACAGGGACTGTACAATCACGCCACCACCACGTCGAAAGACGAAAAATCAGACAGCGAATGATTTCCGGAGATGCAGCCTCCTGACGAAAAAGAGCCTATAGTAATCCTATGATAGATTTTTTTACAGAGATATCACTGCAAAACTCCGCCTACATGAATGTTTAATCATAGCCTGCCACAGCAGATAAATACAAATAAAGTTCTATCACACCCCAGCACAGATATAGTCTAGCATAAGACACCCCCCTCCAGAAATCAAATAAAAATACTACAGAGGAACAATGAGGTCACTGGACTGCTGAGTCTCTACAGGAGGATTTACTGACACCACAGGTCTCTGTAGGAATATTATAGTGATTTTTCGTTATAAGGGAGGTTTTGTCAAGCCTACAATGCAATAATTTCATAGAATAAAGGGCCAGTCTGTAGAGAATACCAGCATAAATTGTTTAAAAAAAGATATTTCTGCAATATCAAGTCTATGAAAGATGTTGTATAAAGGTATGTTCTCATTGTTTGTCGCCCCCCCCCCCTCGCCCCCAAACCCCAACACCCCTCCAGTAGGCACAAATGCTTACACCCTTCATTTTTCTAGGCTTACTACTCTCCATGATTGTCATCATTACACATTTAACCCAACTGGCACTTGACGTTTTTATCTTGTCAGTGAAGTAAACAAACTGAAGTCCAAAGAATATTTTTTCTGCTGCATCCAGGCTACTGTGAATTTAAATAAATGCTAACACAATTTTATTACCACGCTTTGTTGGTTTCCTTGGTTGTGATTGTAAAAAACAAAACAAAAAAAAAACAACGGATAGGAGAAGGTGTCTTTTGAGTGTCAGTCGCACACCTAATTGGGCAGACTCTGAATTTTGATACGTTTTTAAAGGCACAAAAATCAACAGAAAGTTTCTTATTGTAAGAAACTGAGAGAAGTAGCAATTTTTTTTCCCCACGTAATTTAATTCAAATGCTTTGTTGGGCCTTTTGCTTACATTTATGTGATCGTCTATAGCCTTCAAACAAATATTATGTGCGACTCCCTTCGTTATACCAATGCGTCGGTGCAGCTTTTATAGTTTTATACAGCAATATGAATCGTTTTTTGTAGCTAAAAGAAATGAAGGCTAGAATGCTGCCTATAAAGTCACAGAAACAACTCTGTAGCATAAAGACAATGACAAACATTTTTGCGCACTCCTATAGACTATAAAAGCAGGTTACTGGATGTTCTCATTAAATCTTTCTCTATATACAGTTTTATTACATATCCATATATCATAAAAGGCAAATCCATCAGTGACTGTATTACAAATGTTGGAAATCTCTTATCGTTGTTGAAAGGACTTCATATGTGTATTTATATAGATTATATTGATTAAAAAAATCTATCCAATGACCAGTGTTGCTTTAGAGTAGATATCTGAGGTGTTTACACTGCTTGTTTATCTTGCAATAACTTCATTTTGTTTTCTTTTTTTGTGAATGAAAAATAGTTTATGGGGCCTTTGCATGAAAGCTGCAATTTGTTGTACTTTGGCAAATAACCGTGTTTATAATATTTGGTCTTTATTGACGCAAGTATGATCAAGCTAAGTTTCAGACTGTATCCATACCAAATTGTGGACTTTTTGCCTTTCAAAGTGTTTTGTTGTGTATCTGCAAAAAGTGTGTGTGAATTAAAATCCACCAAACAGAAACACACTTTGCCTTAAAGTTCAAGTGTGAACTTTTTATGAAACAGAACTGTGCCGAATCAGAGAAGCAGTATTACTTCAAATGCAGACTATTCAAGTTTAATGCCTTTATGAAAACTGCTGGTATGACATTATGAATTTACTCATCAGCGTATATCTATCTATATATGAACATGTTTAAATAAATTTACAACACAGAGTTGTAGAATACAATGATATTTTTTATTTTATGTTTGAAGTATTCTTTGGTATAAATGTACATAATTTGTATCATGTATTAATTGTGTAATTAACTTCCTCTTGACCACTGCAAAAGAAGAGTAAATAAATCTTGAAGATTATACACAGTCAGGTTTCTAGCATCTTTATGTCAAAGCAAAGGGTTGGGATATTTTCATAAAAACACAAAAACAATGATGTGAAGACTGGCTGAAGCAAAAATTCAACGCTGAGCCTCTGCAGACATCAAAATCTACAAAAACCAAATTTAATTAGATAAAATGGCCTAGAAATGAGAAACATGCACAATAATAGTTTGGAATAAACATGGCAAAAACCTCAAATATTCACAAATGTTTCCACAGACATTAATTTGCATAGCATGTAAATCCTTTACATGCAAACACCCACTTGTTCAATGGGCAGTTCAGGATCACATTCATGGAGGATCAAATTCATAGGGTGTGAGATTAAAACATTTGAAAATGCTTCCAAACATTATGCAAGGGAAAGCCTTGAACAATTCCCAGGCATGTTTCCTCGACAATGCCTTATCTGCATTTCCATACTTGCACCACTAGTCTTTGAACGCCATGTCTAACGGACGGTGACTAGCATTGGAGCAGATAGGACTGTTCCCAGCTCTGTCCTTGCGACGGTCAGTCTTCTTCACGGCTTCTGAAAAGAAATGTGCTTCTATCACAAGGCAGAAACAGTAGTGGAAAGAGAGGGAGAGCAAAGGAAGGAGGGGGTGAGAGAACGAGTGAGCAATGAAGGTCAAAGCCTGTCATGGCTGCAGGTGGCTGGTTCTCCCCCCCTCCCACCCCACAGTAACCCATTCTCCACACACAGCTCTCTCTAACCCACACTCCCTCTCTGTCTCTGTCTCTGTCTCTCTCTCTCTCTCTCTCTCTCTACATCACGCACACAATCACTTTTATTTTATTCTTACCTGACACGCAAATCCTCAACCTCACACACTTCATTCATTTCTTGTTCCTCACATGCACACATAGCCATTATTTTGGTGCTTCATTCATGGCGTCAATAGGAACCGTCATCAAAATATTCACAGGCAGGGACGCTCCCCTAAGTTCAGATAGGGACACCGACGCTCGAACAATAGCTGAGGCTGTAAGCCGCATTCTCCCTGAACTAAATCTATTATCGGAGAATAATTTGTCTCATCTCCAGGTGACAAATGACAGACGAGAGTTTATCAAATAACCGGAAGTTACCTTTGTTCGGAAATGAAACAGATGGATTTGAATTCCTGTGAAAATCTTTGAAATATATCATCAGCAATCTGAGTAGATGAGACTTAAACATAGGAGGAAATTCTTGGAACAGAAGCTACTTGCTCACTTTTTGCTAACAATTTGGGAAAGTTCTCATGCTGGAAAAAAAAATGGAAGTGAACACAAGATGGGTCAGGAGAGTATCAATGTCTACCTCTTAACACAAAAAGGGCCCCATCTTGCTATGACCTCTCCCTACCATCCTCCCCCTTCCCTACTGTGTCATTTACCCACAGTTTCTAAATGCTTCCTACAGCCAGAGTGGAATCTGCTTGGAGGTGCTTGGGCTTTGTGGCGGAAACATAATTAAAGTGGTGAAAGATGTAAAAGGTGAAGAATGGGGATGACATCAGGCCAATTTCACACTTGGCACTCGAATGGCTAGGTCCAAGCCAGGACTCTTGCCTCGCAACACAGATCAAAGCCCACTGTCACCGCACCAGTGCAAGGGGAAAAAAGAGGCAAAAGGACACCTAACTATGCTAATCCCCAGGACGAATATATTTTAATCTTGTTAGAATACAAGTTAATGCTGTGGCTCAGTGACTGAACTTTTTGGCAAGAATGAGAGGTGGACAGACTTGCTTTTACCTTTTCTGCATGAATTGCTTCTGTCTGCCACAGGATAAACAGCCGGAGTCTGAACCAACTTTCTTTTGGGCAAACTCAGCATATTATCAAGGAGCATACAGTACAGGCAGCAGATACTGGTCACAAGCCACTGAAAAGGCAAGTAACAATTTCGATTAAGAAGAACGAGGGTGAAGAAAACTTCAGTGGCCGTGTCAGTGACCCTGTCTGAATCCCCACTAGGGCACCTAACATGCAAAGGAAATGAGTATTTTGTGGACTGGTTTGTCTGCTCTCACATTGAGCTCTCCCCTCTCAAAAGCACCTTGGTAACCCTTGATCTCTCATGTATGGAAGGCAGGGCGCTGGGGCCTGCAGAAGTTGACTGGGCAGACAATAGCGAGCGGATGCTTCCTGGAAAAGTCACACCCAGGCAACTCTCATTTCACACATCGTGTTTGAGCGACCCTTGGAAAAAAAAAAAAAGATGCAACACTTTTCAATAAAGATTTCCTTTTGTTCCCTTGATGAAATTCAGAAAGCACAAAAAAAACAAAACTCCATGAGCTTTTCTTCCACGTATAGCCCACATTGTTAGTTTTGTGAGAAGACACTTTCTACGTTGGCAGTGTATTAAAAACATGAAATATTTGCTCATCGAGTTACTATTCAAGAGTTAGTATGTACTCATAGTTCCTTCAGAGGATTCAGGTTGCATTGATGCTTCAGTTTAGTCATGACTTCCTGCTTTTGGATGGTTTTCACTGCAGCTTTGGTAAAACTGTTTGCCGTTAGAAGGAATTCTCAGACATATGCTCACCAGAAACACTTCTGAAAATTTCAACACCGATTTATCATGTCTCATGTCTTTGACTTGGTTTCACAAGGGCAATTCTTTAAATATTAGTTATTAGCCCCGTGGCAAATTCTCACACGACAGAGGAGGGGGCCAGAAAAGGTTGGGGTTGTTTTTTTTTATCCCAGGTTAATTTTCTGCTCATTTTAATCAAGCATTTACTTCAGCAATAAACGGGATAATAGGTTATATATGGTACATTGTGTATTAAATAAATTACAAATGAATAGAACTCCAGTACAATTTAAAATGACCTAATTTTTTAATCTGTATCAAGCAGTAATTAGACATGCATTTTAACCTGCAATGGTTATCTGTGGATAACATTTCTCTAAATGCTTTATCTGTAAAGTTAGATCACCTACTTGTACTGTAACACCTGCATGTGGAATTGATTCACTGTCTGCTGCAAAAAAACAGCCTCAAATGTTTCCTCAAATTCCTTTTTTTCATTCCAAAAAAAGTTAGGATGTCATTCCTGAAAAATTCACAAACATATTTTTCAGCTCTCCTGAAGTCTGAAGCTTTCCATCACAACAGGAGCTAAAACATAGGGGGGGGGGGGGGAATCCTCATAATTAACCAGCTCTGACTCTAAAGGAATCAACAGAAATAGTCTGTCCCTGACATCTTTTGTCAGTCTTCAGTCATATTAATAGTGAATTTGTAAACCATGCTGAAACTGTACCATAATCACATCCATGTTTGAAATGGCTTCTTATGAGATGAGCAAAAAAAAAGAGCTAAAAATGTATTTCTGTGATGAAATATAAATGGTGGCTCTTAAGGTATCAGCTGAATGTGATGCAGTAATATAATTTATGAGCCAATGGAAATTATGCAACAAAACCACATCTCTAACAGAGAGTGTGGAGGTAGCTTCTTCCTGTACATGCTAAATTAAGATGTACAATGTACAGTCATGCCACTTCTCTTCTTTGTTACCAAGTTGGTGTTGCTTGCTGGCACAACTAGACAGGGTCAAGGATACATCTGACTCACCTCAGACCCCCTGCTCTCCCCGGGGACCGGCCTGCCACTCACTTTGTGGTTACGCATCATAGCTGACAGAGGCACAAAGTGAGAGCTCGATGCTGCATCAACAGCAGCAACATCATCACCAAAACCCATCCTCAGCCTGACATCTTCCTCCTAGTGCTGCACCAACTCTCTACACTGTGGAAGCAAGGGAAAAAAATACATTCACACTAAGAGCCAATAATAAAATGTCATTCAGTGAGAGTAGGCAGAACTATAAATAGAAGATTTGGACATTTACCTTAAAATTCTCCACACAGCAGTTTGGATGTGGAATAGAATTGTTATGTGAGGAAGTCAGACCTGCAAAGGTTTCAAATGACTTAATTTCAGGAGGTTTATTGAGACTGGATACATGTGAATAAATTCTGAAGGATGTGAGTGGGGGAAAAAGTGGAGCTGGTGCAGCCTATAGCCATTAATTGGCATTAGCTGGTTGATAAATCTCTCTGCTTGTGCTTGTTTTAAGACTAAGAGCAAAGGATTCAATGATCACTGATCACAGCACTTTGTTCTTAATGCATTAAAAATGAATACAGTCAGTGTAATACTGTACTGCACCACTTCAGAATACAAATTATGCTTTGGATAATGCTGCAAAGCAAAACTACAACCTACAGTAGTATCATTAAGATGCACATACTGGAAATCTTAAATCTTTGATTTATATCTTATGCATGACAGAGAAATGTGTGTGATCTCCAGCAACTGCCCATTTCCTACTGTGACAATCTGCGAGCAACATTTGAGGCGAGAAAAAAGGGAACCCACTGTGGATGAAAACATGTTTTATTATATTTGTAAGTGCCATAGTTAAAATAATCTTGTAACATAAATGCAGTCTCTCAATGCATTTGTACGATAGAGGCAAACTTTCTGAAATTCTAGTACTATAAAATGACTAGCAGGTGAAAATAGAGTATATGGTGACATTTTGTTTCACACGTGCACAACTGCAGCCGAACACGACTGGAAAGCTGAACTGGGGAAGTGACAAAAGCGGTTAACCCACAACTCGTATCAGAACCATCTACCTGTCGAGACGTCCTTAGTTTCGACACAGACGGACAAATAAACCCCCCCAAAAAAAATCCACTCAGTTTGAGTTGGCACACAAGGCGACTTATGACTCAGTCGACCGTGCCTTAGCTTGGAGTAGTGGGCGTCTCTCTCTTTCTCCCACTCACTCATTGTGCTGCATGCTGCCATTTTAACTGTTCCTGAGTGGCAGGCGAAAGGGCGGGGTTGGTAGTGGCGGCCATCATGATGGAACTGCTGCACCCACTCCTGAGAAACAGCATCAACATCAACCCCAGTTCACACATTTGTCTACGGTTCAGGCCAAATCATGGACTTAAGGAGGAGGAGGAGGAAGGATATGATGTCATAAATAAGAGCAGAAACCGATTCACACTGCATGAATGAATAAACATACTAATTATGATGTTCTGTTTGAAACTATCAGAAAAGAAAATATATCTAATTATTGAGCAACTTGCTTTTGCATGCATTTAATCCTTACTTAGTATATATGTCGAGAGTGTACTGTATGTCAACGTTAGTGCTGCATTTAATTTAAAATCTGTTCATTAAATCATGGATGTACTGCTACTACGTATATGTACAAATGAAGAATGTGAATACTGAGAGAAGCGATAAATTATTGTCCTCTACTGTATAATCTATTACATAAAAAATGTGGAATAACAGGGAGTCTATACAAAGACATTCGTTTCACCTAAGAATGCCTTTCTGTATCTCAGATCGAACAAAATAAAATGTTGATTTAAAGATGGTTTACTGTGTATGAAACATTGTCAAAACCATCAAAAATCCACCAAAAGCAGTTTGATTACCTTGATGTGTGTCACAAATTATAGAAATAAAAGGATGTGTCCTCCATCATGGAATAAGATGAACTAAAGCTAACAAACAAAATACTCAGGAAAGGAACTAGAAGCTTAAGATAAATTAAGCAAATAAGAAGTGAAGTTTTAACAACAAGTTCATGCCTGTGGTCCCTCAAAGCAGACTGTGTATCATGTGCGTCATATCCATATCACAACCTCGTTTCCCCATCCTCAACTTAAAAAATTAAAAAAGAAAAGGGAAAGTCTTCCTTGGAAACCTAGTCGCTCCTAACCAACTACATTTGAGGTCAAAGTTCATTATATCCCCTTGGCAACACCAGGGCAACAAGCAACTGTGTCTAGACAGGTCATGGTATCTCCCCAATGCCCAAACCAATCCACCACCCCTTCTTTCCGGAAGGAGGTGTCAGCAGCAGCCAAGTGCAGGGTAAACAGGGCAGGGGTGGGGGTGGCCTTTGGCCCTGGTGAGGTCGGATCAGCACCTCTACCCTCCAGTGATCAAAGATGAGGATCCTCCATGCCAGCGACTCGGTCAAAGGGGGCAGGGTCGTGAGATGAACTCTGCGTTTTCTGTAATGTAGAAGTGCCCAAACCCGATTGTCTTCTTTCACAGCCCAAAATGGACCCTTCCGGCGCAGCTGATTACATTAGGGAGGACAGCCTCTTTTCACAGGGACGCCTGGACAAAAGAGGCGCTTCCGTGCCCCTTGCCATCTGGTCCCAAAATAACAGAAAAGGTCCCAGGAAAAGAAAAAAAAAAAAAGCACAGCCTGCACACAGCTTTAAATAAAAGGAACTCTGTTTGAATAGATGGGATGGCTGGAGCGATAAGCAAACATACAGTAAAGCCTCACACAGTACGCAGAGACTGGACGCCAATCTAGATCAGCAAACAAAGCAAGATGAGCAAGTCTGCAAATTGTTGACTGATTTAAGCAGGAATGGAATTCTGCTGCACCATAAATAAAGAACTATGCCTTAAACACATGATTATTATTGCAATGTGTCAATGCCCAGAGGCTCCTCATCAGTTTAATCTGTGTTGTGCTGCAGAGGATTGCACCGTGGAAAAAAGTAAAATATGTAATAGATTTGATATTACCATGATAAATAAAGGATAAAATCAGGGGGAAAAAATCAAAGTGAAAGTGAAAAATAATTTGAGGTAATGAATGCACAAACAAAATGAAAAGAAAACAGTGCATTATATTTGGCAGGATTTGTAACAGGAGTTTTTCCAGCCTCATAGTTCACATGCTGTCCATCATCTCTCTGCTGGTTGCTTTCACCTTGTGACCAGGCTCTGTCATCCCTTTAGGCACAGATTTGATTTAACTGCACCTCAAGCTGCCTTGAAAACAGGTGACAAATACCTGGCCTCCATTATATCATAGAAATGCTTCGGGATTAAATATCATCGACATAACAATCATTATTTGCAAGTCTTAAATATGTCAATGTCATCGGCATATTTAAGACTTATTTTTTGTGAGGCATTAATGATTGTTTACAGTAGAATAAAAATCCAGGATAATCAACTAAAATTATCAATCAACTGGGCATCTTCGTGCTCTTATCACAAGTATAAAAAGCAAGTTGTGTGGGTCATGTTTTAAATCCAGTACAGACAGGAATGCGGTTGGTACATTTGAATTGTTGACACATTTAACACGGGTAAGGTACGAGGTGTTAAAACTGTCACAAAATGTGTAAGGGCTTTTGAAATGTTTTAGCTAATGCTGATTATATGCTCTGCTATGCACGACTTGTTTTCCTCTGAAAGTCCACAAGGAAATTTGGTAAATAAAGAACCTCATTAGTGGAAAAGGTGATGCTGACCTTGATCGTGAATGGTTTTAACAGAGGAAGGAGCAGCAATGAGATGTAGAGTTGGATTGAATAGCCTGCTCATATGGGATTATCGTCTATGCTAAGAAAAACTTTTGGGCTAAGTTCAAACTTTTAAGCTATAGAAGTCTACAGAACTATACAAGAGCTCAAGGAGCAGCGATGAAAGAAGTTGTGTAACAGCAACCAATCAAATGAGCAAATGAGTTAGTATTGGGATTAAAAGATGTCTACCAAAAAGATATCTACCAATCACAAAAGGAAAGCCTTGATGAAACCTCTTCAAACTCTATCCATATCTCCACATCAGGAACACAGAACCCAGCTTTAAGATACATTCAAGGTTTCACATGGACCGAACTTTGAATCAGCATAATGGGCATTTATAAAAATCCAAACAGATGGTTGATGAAAAAAGACCATGCTATTGGAAGAACTGAAGAACATTCAAAGTAATTTTTGATAAAGATTCTCAGAAAAGTGGAACTGTATGTAATTTTAATATCTTCTTCTTCTTAATATCTTGAATTTAGCTTTAAAAACAAGTTCAAGGTATCCTAGATTTGCCATCACTCATCTTTTTTATTTAAGGTTTTACAACAGCAGTCTAATTCATAGTTCACTTTCCATCTCTAAGTCCCAATTTTCCATTTTCACTGCCTGCTTTTTTTTTTCTTTATTCATTATAATTCAATTATTTAATTTATGTGAAATGTTTGTTATAACAAACATGCGAGAGAACTGTGAATCAAGCCACGAACAAACATTCTAGTAGCCAAACATGTGCAAATAACACATTCAAATAAGCAGATTCTTAAAAAGGCGAATGACAGTCTACTAGGACGATTGTGACAGCTATAACCCAAGAAAAGTGGAAATAATTGCAGACTTCCACATCTTAAAAGATCTACTTCAAACATGACAACTCGCTCCTCTCATCCCTGCTGTGATGCAGGAACACTCTGCCATTGTTTTACATCTGTGCCATTTCTAAGACGAGCAGTTAAAATAATTGAAAATCGAGAATAAACTGCGGCATGCTGGAACCTGCTGGTCATGGGATAAAGCTAAGGGGCTAAATAGGAGACTTATTTAATACCAAATAATAGTAAAACTTCCAAACTTCAGAAATGATTATGCTCAAGAGTTCTTGTAGACTTTCATTGCAAAAAAAGAGTCTGACATGTATTTACGCAGCTTGGACACTCAGTTGCCAACAATAGTGGTCGTCCTCTCTAATGATGGTGCTCACTTTCACCTACTTTGGTTTCTTTCAGCACTGAGTCAAATCTCCAAAGAAAGAAATTGGTGCGGCTGATGTTTGTCTTTGTTCTTTGTTTGCTGAAGAACTTTTTGGCCTTGCAACTAATGATAAAATGTAGTCAGGGAAAAAAAAGGGCACTAAACTGGAAGAGAATACAAAATTCAAGGCATGTTAAGGCAAAATGTTGCAAGATGAGACTTCACTGGTAAAGCCACAATATGTAATATTTATACATTAAAACATCTATTTTGTTTAGTTTTATACAAACAATCTTGCACCAAGGAGAAACTTTCATACAAGGCAACAGTAAAAAAAAATTTGGTCACCTATCATGTTAATCCCCTTATTGGTTGCTGTGACCTCACAGGTGATCGGTCGAATGACATAGGTTGGAAACATCTCAGCTAACTAGCTAACTAACAGGTTTAAGTGTTGACTCATGTTTGCATTGCTCACTCCTGATGGAAGGAGAGTATTCATTGTAGTTTGCTGCATGTCCTGTTTAACAATGAAGACAACAATTCACACGCTACTTCACAACAGCAAAATAACTGCCTTTTGTCAATTTTTGATTGACTGTTTGAATGTGTGGGATATCTGGTACACACTGTAGGTATGAGCCAATTATTATTCACACAGCTTGAATGTTATGACAATTTTTAGAATTCACTTAATTTATTTGAACTCGCTACACCAGTGCAACTCAGGCATAAATGTTTAAACTCGTATTTCTACAAGCTCAGGCAATCTCACACCGAAGTCTTACAAACAGAAAGCTGTTTTATATTCATGAACTACTTTGCCACATTTCAAGCAGGTAGTGTGGAGAAAAATATAATGCGGAGAGTGACTCCGGAACTGAAGCGCTCCTCCTCATACAGTGTTCCTATGATCAAATACCATGTTTCCTGGCCTACTAAATGTTTATTCTCAAAATATGGTAGAAAACTATTTTAGACACAGTGCAAGAAAAACAAAACTCTTCCAGCAGCAGGTCAAGCGAAAAAGCATCTAACAAATCCTGTCCAGAAAAATACCATGTCTTCAGACCTCTCCATTTGATGCTTTAACTTCCCTACATCAGTGAAGACAACAACGCTGATTCTGTTGCCATCACAGAATCCCTCTTTCTTAAAACTAGCAATCCAGTAAATCATCAACTTCTAATTCTTTGTTTACGGGTAAACACAATGTATAAAAAGCCCACAACATTGTCAAATCCAGCCCACGTTGTGCATGAGTCTGCTGGGGGTTGCACAAAACTGGAATACACCAGCTCAGTTTTTACAAGCGTGGGGTAAGTGAAGTGAGTGTGACATAGTGTATAGAGGGCAGGTGGTGCCAGTCAAGTGAAGAACACAAATGTAGTCCCAATCTGTAGTTTCTTAGTTCCATAATTAGTTATTTTTCCATAGCGAATCACAAAATTATGTCATCAGTCCTTACAGAGGACTCATTATTCACTGCAACAAACAAGCTGGAAATAACATTCAATCCTATGGAGACCTGAGAACGCCATTCCGGGGAGGGACTGGAGTCTCTGTGTGAAACCAACAAGAACCAACACGACACCTGGCATTTTCCACCTAAAGTGGGCTGTTGCACACTGCTGAGCACAATGGCAACACATGCTATTTAATTGTGCAGGTTTGAGAGTACATATGGTTGTCCATGTAAAGAGTTAAAACCTGCTTGTGTTCAAGCAAATTAATCTACTAATAAAATAACCTAACTGATCAATGTTTCAACATCTAGAAGTTGCTGTACAGAAATGAGAGCTCTTGTGTTGATGTGAATCTGGCCCAAAGTTATTACTCGGTTTAAAAGGAAACTCCCCACAGCGTTCAAAAGCAAACAGTCAAAATAAAATCGCAGAGAAGGAAAAAAGATGGCATCAGATGCACAAAACAAACAAGGTATGATAGAAGTCACTTCAGATCAGACCACATTGGAGGAAGGGATGGGCATGCAGCACAGAAGAACTCATTTTAGAATTGATCTGAGTAAGAAGGTGTAGTTTGGAGTACTTTTTGAAAAAACTGAGTTGTTGAGCCCAAAGACTATGTGCCATAGAATAAATAACTATCAAACTAATAATACCATCGTGATTCCAAATTCTAGGGAAATTATCATGATTAAGGAGTCATTCTGAGGGTCAAACAATCATGAGACTGCTGCTTTCAAAAACAATGACAAACTGAGCTGGCCTGAATTATGACTATACTGTAATTTAATTACCTTTCCATGTTGTACTCTTGGAAGTTTGAGGTGAAGAAAACAATGCATAGATCAAACTATCAAAATTATAGGGTATTCCTTTTTTTTTTCATTAACAGAATGACTACATGAGAAAAACATGTTAAAGATAGACTGAAAATGACAAATTGGACCTGTCTCTAAAGGCCATATTACTGTCGTTTCTGAATCTTTGCTTACATACATTCAAGATTTGTGACGCTATAAGCTCAAACTAACTGATCATAGGATCCAACTAAATCAAAATCTTACAATATATTGTTAAACCTCTACATTTCTGTGCAACTGGTGGTCATAGGTTATAAATGTTCAATCAGTAAGGCTTTTCCAAGCATCCTGAATTCGTTCATCAGTCCTGCACCACTTTCACTGAATTCCATTTCTGTCACTTCATGATACAATTTATTAAAAATTAATAAAGAACAGTTGTTTGACAGAGCGCCATATGGCAAATTACTGCAATTGCTGCCAACGGTGTAAATGTAAAACTAACACAGACGTGAAAATGACGACTTCAGCATTGATGATGCATTATGAAAGAGATCTAATGTAGTTAAATTAAACACTTAGAGGGCAAACCTCTGCCAGAGAAGCTCTGTTTTTTCATTTTCTCACCATAACTTAAGCAGCCATCATATCTGGACTCTCAAAATGACTCCTTAACCATGAAAACCTGAATTTGACGTCGTTATTGATGAAATATATTTCACTAATGGCAGCTTTCTTCAAGATGTGGCGCAGTAATGATTTATGTCACTTCAAATTTAATTTTGTTACAAGCTAAAGGTCTTGTAATTTCCCCTGTCCACAAATTAAAATTGTTTAAAATAGATTTTAGACCTTGCAAGGATCTGGATCACCACCAAACTGTTCCTTGAGAACCTCCCCCCAATCCAACAAACAAACAAAAAAAAACTTTCATCAGCTTCCATTCATAATACAGATACCAGCAAATAACGCTACTGCTTTTGAAAATAAAACCTATAAATGCTGATCATATAAAGGGTTAATTTATCATTAGTATCATTAAAATTCTTGTTTTTGTTATAACATAAAATAGTTCTAATATACAATTAAAAGTTTAACATGTTTAAAACTGGTTAAAAACTCTTGCGCTTTAAAAATAACCTGGAGTCTGCACTTGCAGAAAGGTAACAAGCCCTCACTTAAAGACAGTGCAAACTCTTTAAAGAGGGTAATTAGTTAGCAGTTGAATGTAGTAATCACCTAGTAATGAGGATGAAAGCACTTAAAGGAAAACAAACTGGAAATGGACTGGTACCATTCACATCGCAGTCGGATTCTAGAGGTCATGTGCTAAGTCCTGTTAAGAGCCTCAAAGGGCAAACGCTCAACGTTGAGCACTTTTGTGTGAGTGTTTAGAAACACAGACAGATTTTAAGCACACAAACATGAAAAATATCAATTTCACATTTGGTTTAACGCTTTCACACTTTGTGTCACTGACACCCAGAGAGAAGGGCTGTGGAAGACAAAACATAGCTCCTGGATAAGGATCATGTTAATGCCTATCAATTAGGATCAAAAAGGGATTAACTGGCATGGTTGCAGCGGTAGGATGGAGGCCCATGCAAAGTCACTGAATGGTAGGGGTCACACCCCCGACTTCATTAGGCCTGACCTTTCCACGCCATTGTGTGACAGGAAAGAGACTCTACAGTCTGTGTTTCCTTTTACTCATCTTAGTTGGCTTATGGAGTCAAATATGAGATATGCAGAAAAGCTGTTAGAGATCAGTGAAATATGAAATATTCACTTTCAAAGTCCAGGGAGACTTATTAGGTTACTGCAACTTGGTGCAGGTGGGTATTTACTCATCAACCCCCATCGTCTCTGCAAAGGAAATTATTCTTTTTCCCCACCTTGAAGAGGAGCGAGATTTACTAATTAGTCATGGTGCAGCCTCTCCTCGCTATGATGTACCCTCTGCTTGAAGAACTTTAACACCAACTTGCCATCTTAATTCACAAAAGGTCAAATGGCAACATGAAAGCAGGTATTCCAGGTGTGTTAAAATAAGCCCCAATTAGATAAAAAATGTGAGCACACCTTCAAGTTTTATGTATCTAGCATGGAGGGAACTTTTGGGAAAGCTCTCAAACTGGTAAATTTTAATGTGGCATGTCAGTTTTTACTTAATCATTACATAATGAGAGAAAAATCTTTGATTCCATTTTAGAGTTTACGCCAAGTCCCAAGACGAAGATTATACAACTTACTGCCAAAGCTAATCAATGCAATATTATTCTATATCTGAAAGCTATAAAAAAGTTTTTAAAAAAAAATTTTTTTTACACATCATTCAGCCTGCTACTGTATGTCTGACAAGGTTTCATTTACTCTGGTAAAACCAACTACTTTGTTTCTACATAAGCATAATTTTTGTCCAAATTTGCTTGACACTGGATTACCATGCATATGAAATAAACTTTTCTTAGAATGTTTTCATTTACCATCAGGTTTCAAATGAAGTTGTGGTCCAGCTCGATATGACAGCTGGTTTGTACATTACACTTTTCATACCGTGGGTAAATGGGGTCTGGATTGCATTAAAGCTTCAGCTGACAGCAGAATAGGTTTGGGTAACATAACTGTTGCTGACTTGTTCTGACCAACAGAAACCAGTTGGTTTTTTTGTAGATTTAAAAAAACACTACAACATTTTCATTAAAAGGAGTCCAAAAATACATATTAGATATTTCTATGGAGAGTAATTAGGACTCAGCCATCATTATCAACACTAATATTTATTACTGGGAAGAAGACGACTTAATGATAAGATTTAATTTCGACTGGAAATGTATGTTATCACAACTTACAGTAACCACTGATGTAATACAACACAATGAGCAGTTTACCAAAGTACTGTTATCAAGCTTCATAATGTTATTTTTGCATGTATTAACATCTTTTTATTTCACTGCACGGCATTTGGGATGCAAATTTTGTATTTCCCTAATTTCTATATTTTCTTTATTAGTAACTTCTAAGATTCAAATTATTCAGCACTGATAGGCAAATGTTTGTGTAACCAATCAGATAGTTTATACGTCATATCCTCTGCTCAGAACAGAGTGTTGTCTTTACAGTGAGAGGGTTCTGCATAAAATTATAAGAAACTGTAATTTTGTTGGATATAATCCAAAAAATAGTGAATATCCGACCTGATGAAAGGCTGTGCAGACAATCAAATCTTCAAAACCCTTCAAATCTTCATGAAGCACTATATAAAATTATACTTGTTGCGTGTTGCTTATATCTGAAACCATTTTGCTTATTTGTTGAAAAAAAAAGGGGGGGGGGAGTTAAGAGTGGATTTTTCTGTATTTGTAAGGTTGTAATTCAGCTATTTGTAGTAAGAACTCACCGAGTTAGGAGTTAAGTAAAACAGCAGAAGTTCATCTCAGGTCACAAGTTTCCTTCAAGAAAGTAAGTGCATGTTCATGCTGCTGTTCAGTTTCGGCAGGCTTGTAGCCTTGTACTGCAGTCAAAGTGGCCAACCAGGCCCACAGCCTTATTTGTGTTGCTTATAAGGGTGTTGTAGATGAGCACACTGCATTTAAAAGTCAGTGTTGGCCTTTCACACATTGCTAAAGCTGTGCATGCTGCATGCTGAACAGGTGAGTGGGAATGGAGATGTTGCATGTACACAAGACAGTCTGTCAATGCAGAATAAATGCAGGTGAACACTGCAGTCACAGAAACCAAGTCATGTGTTTATTTCATCAACTCAACAAGAGATGTTTTATCAATTATTACGCGGAGAGTAGTCACTGTGCAATTCAAATGAGGATCTACTATTCCTGTGACACTGATATCGATGTTGTGGCTGCCCCTGAAATTCAAACCTCTGGTCTGTCAGTGAGTGCTGTAGCTGTGTTCATGATAAACATGAGGTCTGCAAATCTACAGGCAAAGATGTTACTGTTGACCCATGATCAATATCGCACCTCACAATCTGTATTTCAGTAAAAAGCATGATAGGTTGCAGCATCTACCCGATAAACATGTTACATGTTATTCTATAAGGCTATCATGGATACAGTCACCACTAAAACATCTGGGGCGTTCACATGAATGGCTATTTAGAGTGAGCAAGCATAATTACAACTGCAAAATATTCATATTACCAGTTGCAATATTGGAACAAGGAATTTGCTGACATCGACGCTATGTGTTTTGCACCGTTGAAAAAAGGTCAGCAAGCTTGGGTGTAAAAAACAACAAAAAAAACCTTATAAAAATAAACGGGTAATTACAACATGCCGACTTTACCTATGAAAACCAAAACATAAGCGTTTTCCTTTCTGGCTCCATGACAACACAGAAGAGGTCCAACATCATATGTTACTGATATGCACTGTTGTGTTATGTAGCATCAGAACACAGTCTGCTTTTCAGAGTCTGACCAGTGGGCAAAAACAAAGACTCCAGATGTAAAGGTCACATAAACCTTCTATCCAGTTAGGATAGCAGCTCTGCATCTGCGTTTACAGGACTTATTAATAAATGCCGCAATTGACAGATTTCAAAATTTGGAGTGTATTTACATACTATGCAACTTCATTTAATAAAAATAAAAAAACACGTATTTTAAATAATGCAACTAAATAATCGTATTGCATGTAACTCTGATTGCTTTTATTATAATGCATATTATACATGAGGAGTACAATACCCTATTACAACAATTTTATATTTATAATATATACTGTAATATGTAATAATTATAATACCCAAATTAAATTTAATGACATAAATAAAAAGACCGCACAAATGTCACAAAAATTGCTAACCGACCATTAAATATTTTTTATTACTTCGGCAAATTTAAAAAAAAATCTAAATGGTACAGAAAATGTTTAGAATTCATAATACCTTTGCTATTTAATATGCGTGTTTATCTGTGTGTCTGTATGTGTGTGCCTGTGTTAGAGAGCAGAATTAAATTGCATTGAGACCAAATCCGATCTCTAATATTCACCTGGTAAATTTAGAAATCTCAAGATTACGAAACATAACAAAATAAATATCTTTTTAATGAATCCGAACAAATTTTTCTTTAAGTACAGGTGACTTTTTCATCTCCGTAAGTTCTTAATGAACTTCAAGTTTGGATCACTTTTGCAATTAATAAGAAATAAACCAAACAGGCCATGCATCACACACAATATTTTCACAGCTAATAATTTCACTTTGCGACCATTATAGGAGTGAGTACGCTGTATGAAATTTAATTAATACATCACTTTATTTAAATCTTTATATTCAGTTTTAGCGACTTATGTTGAATAATCGATCGAAAACCGTTAAAAAAATAAAGTAGATAAAACTTGGATGAAGTTGATTAGCTTGTCAAAATTACAATAAATAACAAAGACAGGATGTAAACAATCACTCACATATGTGTATATACAATTATAGATTTGCAATTTCAGATATGCCCACATATTCCGTGTTATTTGTTAAAGCTAGTCCATTGAAAAGTTTTCTATTCCACAATAGCCACGCCGATTCCCGACTAGATTTACGCTGTGGGCTCAGATATCATTTTCTATGAGGTGCATTAGAGTTTTTTCTTTCACCACAGCCAAAATCTAAAATGGACGCTGCTGCCTTTGAGTTATCGATAGCTAGGACCAGCTAAGGGTCACAGCTGTGCAGTTGTGCTCTCAGGAAGGAACAGGCAAATGGATCCCATGTTTTGGCAGGCTGCCAGGACACTCCTTAAAATGCAGTGAAGGGCAAGATTTAAAATATGCCAACCCAATGTCAAAGGAAACTGCGTCATTACGCAGCAGAGAATGGCAAGATAAACATCCTAGCTTTTACAACAGACAATGCCAGGTGCTGCTGTTGCTCAGAACAATGCTTTGATGCATGCTCAAATTTTATTCTGCATGTACACAGAAATAACCCAAGAAATCTTCTCATTATAGCACAGCCAGCATTAGAGCCTAGATGAAAGCCTGTTTCTCTCCAGACATCATCATGATGTTAGACCTCGTGACTGCTCGGTGGGCGGAGTGGATGAGCAAATAGAAAAACAGGATGAAGATTCAGAGCCCGCCTTGCATCAGCATTTTCCGGCTAAGCCTCAAGTGAAAGTTGTGAGATCCATATCCATGATTATCTTATGAAGAGATCACAAATCTGGGTTCATAAAAAATTATCGCTGCAGACGGGTGAACGACAGAACTGAATTTGCTAAGCTATTTCTCAACATAACCGTTAGAATTGGAATTGAAACCCAGAGCCCAACATCTGTAAATACTAGTCTGTGCAACAACTGGTCAGCAACTGTTATTTCCCTCGGGCAATTACATTCACCCACTGCAGCACCTTAAAACACTCTAGAACTGTTTTGCTCAACTTTTAGCATACTTGAATGTGCGTTAATGAACAGGTCGACAGACTTTACCATTTGCGCAGGCACCCTCCAGCATCAAAGACAAGAAGGCACGAGACAGGCTGCAAGAAATCACGGATAGCCTATGAAAAACAAAAGGAAATATAATCATGAAACGGATAGAAACGTTGGGACAGATAGCAAAAGTAAGAATACAATATATAAGAATAAACAAGGGCAGGAATTATAATTATTATTCTTTTAATGGATGAGCAGTAATTGTTACACTTAAATTAAAATGTATAATATCAACTTCAAGATGTTGATTTTGAAGAGAAATGGTTCCAAAATTAGATTACATGGTGCATCCCCTAAATTAGTCTGCATGTAGAAACCAGAGCCTTGAATAAAATTCTATACATTATACAAAACAGACAACTAATTTAGTAATCTAAAATCATCATTTAATGGATTTAGATCACTATATGAACAATAATCGAGCCATACCCTCAAAAAAACCTATTTGATAACCTAATATTTATTTACTAAAACAGGTTGAAAAAAGCCCATTCAGAACAAAGTAAAACCACCATAAATTACCACAAAAAATTCACAACTCTATGAATCAACTTTTCATTTTTTCCTACCTGATAGCAATTCTCTGTTAGACACTGGAGGAGTGGTTTAGTTCAGGCCTGCAGAGTTGCTGCATCTTCTGAGTCAGTCTGTAAGCTCAAGTGAAAACATAATTACCAAAAACTCAAAACCATTCAGCAATTTGACAGGACAAGATGAAGTGGGCTATTTGGGAGAGGCAATGATGAAAAGATCAGTCAAGCTGGTCGCTGGTACACAGATAAATGTCAGGAAATGAGGAGCACTTTCCTTAGTAAAAAGTTAATATTACTTTTAGATATCCTCACTGTAGAGTGGACTGTAGAAAAAAAATACAGCAGCAATTTTGATATTTTCACTATTTTGTGTATTTGTCTTCTCAAATTTATTAAAACATAAAATAAATTCTAATATATTATAATGAAACTAATAAAGTGTTTCACAAAATAGTCAAAATGACAAGTTTCAATTTATAAAAGTGGTCTTTTATGTGAAATCAAAAGGTATGTCTTTTATGAATGTCTTTTAATGACATTTTTATTATAGTAAGATTACAGCCACTGGCATGAAGGAGAGGAATAACATAAAATGCAACTTGTTACATTTACCTTTCCCTTTTCAGAAGAGCAACTGAACAGATTTAGTAGAGTCAGAGTAAATGCATTACTTAAATAAGAGTAATTAGTCATAAATTCAAAGAAAATGCTGTAAAAGCACGATCGATCTCAAACTCAGACTTCCACATGCATAGCATACTTGTGCTCACACCTTAACAACCCACTTTTCAACTTGGTAAGTAATTACATGTAATACATATTATTTTTATTTCTTTCAAGCAGCCTGAGAGATGTAATGCAATTTGTGAGGGTATCCCTGATACCTACTGTAAGTATTTATCAGTTACATACACGCAATAAACTAAATAATGTTATTTACGATTAAATATTTCAAAAATTACAAGTCACTACTGACATTTATTTGCGGAGATGTGATTGCTTCTGACAAATTGTGGGATAAAATCTTTGCCACCAATTGGTGACAACTAATCCCACAAAGCATTACATAAATGAAGAAAAAGTCTTAAATGAAATCAGTAAATGGATACAAACACTGACACCGTCCAGGCTACACTAACAATACGATAATGACTAATGATCAGCCAAATCAACAAATTTCAACTGGAAAGATTCCCTGTCCCTATGTATGCAATATGTGATTGGGCAGCAGTAGTTGTCGTCACTGAAGTACAGTACATCTTCATGTATCCCATGTTTTCTCTGCTCACGTCAATTCAAATGTGTCATGGGCAACAGCAATGCAACAGCAGCCATCTTGCCCAAAGCAGAGGCCAAGAGGAGGGAGGAAGACTCCCCCAAATCATATGACTCAAGACAGCCACAGCAAAAGCATCTGAATTAGACTGAAGCAGATCAGGTACACATGAACTGTTGTTGCACTACAACTTTCTCTAAGTATTTACACTCTCATATCCAGCACAATAAGATGCTGAAGTTCTTTGCATGGAAAATGGTACAACTACTATAATTTTTAAAAGTATGACGTAACTAAGTTCTAAATATATTGTTCCAAACATTAAGATTGAAATAAAATCATAATATATACAATGGTAAACAAAGCAACTGAAAATGTATTCAAAATAAATAATTAAGGTGATAATTAAACCAGACTCAAACTTGGCTCTACAAAGTTGGGTTTTTCTTGTATTCACGTTTATTTGTTATACCTCTGATGATTGTGAGGTTGTGGTAACTGTTTCATGATACTTTAAAAGATACTTGTGGGAAAACTCTATTGCAGGTGGCTCAAGTAAGGTTTTCAAAACACTTGCAAGGCATTACAATCTTGATGAATGAATAAATACTACAAGCTGCTCAATATACTAAATATTTACAGTTTCAAAAATACTAACCCTAAACAAAGTCAACAGCATGTTTTGGTGTTCAATGTGGAAATAAACCAACCTTTCTGAACTGGTGCGACTTTCTTTTGAAGTCTGGAACTCTGCCTGCAACCCCCTGCAAAGATCACAAACAAGAACAGGAAGAGAACAGGAAGAAAAAAACACTATCATCCAGGATTCATGTTACCTCACCTCAGGGTCAAATAGATTAGTTTAGATTAGTCTAATTAGCAACCGAAAAGAGTATTGTTTACAATAATAAACTGTTATGGCGGTGCAGCTGAAAGACATAAAAAGATAATTGCTGAGTCCACAGAGGAGCGGCTTCCCTTCAGGTGTCTGCTGAGTAACAGGCAGGTTTAGAGCGCGTGGGGTTAATCAACAACATCACGTGAGCAAAGGTGCGTCACCTGCGGATCCTCCTCAAGTAGTGTGAAAAAGCCAAAAAATAAAACACAGCTACTGTTTGATATTGATGGGAAACGCAGCATGCGACCAAAAATAAAATAAAAAAAAGACTCGGTCTATTTACAGTCTGATACGAAAGAGCACAATAATGTAAATTACAGGCTATAAAATAACTGTTTTCAACAAAATTGCACGGCTAACACTCACTTTTTGGCTAATGTGTACAGATACAGTAGCCTCCGTAGGTGGGCAGCTTGCACTTACCTGTCTATACGAGAGGAGCTCTCTGTTGATGGACTGCAGAGGGGAAAAAAACTTTCAAAGCGTTTATCTAAAAAAATAAAATAAAATTATCAGAACGTGTCGAGTCGTGAGCACTGGGGGGTCTGATGAGGAGAGCAGAGATCCCCGTTCCATTGGGAGGCTTCCTTGTAAATGTGCAGAGAGATGTGAAAAGTCAATCTCCAATTTTATCAATTTCAGACAGACTCCAGACAGTCTCTGAGCGGTTACGTGCCTCTTTAGCTTGCGCGTGCACGTGAATGGCGCGGGAAGCGACGAGAGCGGATCTGGAGTGACAGCGTGGATAGCCAATGGGAAAGGAAGAAAAGATTCATTGTTCAATCACAGTGACGGATATGTATAGAGTCCCGCCCCTCCATCCTCTCACCCTTCTGTCGGCAGTGCGCTGAATAAAACAACAGTCTGAGTTAAGTAGTTCATCGCACATATTTGTGGGTCACTGACTGCAGCCTCTTCAGTCTGGTAAAAATAAAGACGCGTAGCACCGTTCATAAGCCCAAGAGAAATGTTATCACCCCTGAAAGTAACTTTGCCCATTCCCATTTAATAGTTTAATTTTAAATTACTTCATACTGCTGCTCCACAAGGTTTCACAGGTTATAATCATACTACTTTCTCCATTACAATTACTGTGATTACTTTCAACATAAAAAACATGACGTTTTGGGGCCATAGAAAGGACAGCTATTATTATTCTTGTCATTATTATTCTTGTCATTATTACTAAGTGACTTGATTTTTAACATGAAAATGATCTTGCTTTCGTTAGTTGGTGATGGAAACAAGATCATATGATATTCTGTAATAAAGGGAGTAATTTTGCACAATAAGTAAATTAACTATGTTGATAATCCTGGCCACATTTAAAGCCTACATTGAGACATTGTTATTTGTTTCCACTTACTTAAAACACCTGAGTAATCGTTACAGTACACAACCAGACCATTAGTTTCATGTCTGAGACTTCAGTTGGAATATATTGAGAGTACAGCAAGACAATAATGAAATGGTGGTCTGCGTAAAAATAATGCTCATATTGAATGTTTAAACCCCTGTGCACCTAACCAGATTTGGAAAGCCAAATTAAGGTCTGATTAAAGCAGACCTGCACCTGACCATCAGTCCAGGATATCTGTTTAATCCCCACAGACAATAAAGAGTCAGTACAAAATTATTTAAATCATTTGATATTTCTATTTGTTTCATTTCCAAATTGCAAACTTCCCACTCTGAAATTCCACTATTACTTTATCAAGACAGATTCTAATTCGTCCAAACTGTTATTTAAAAAAAGTGTATCAAGCAAAGCTTCCCAGTTTGGATTTAAAATCTGACAAAGAATACACATGGCATACAGAAAGGCAGAGAATATCTGTCCTTGGAATGGAAAATAACAAGTCTTGTCTCTTTTGGCTATGGACCCTTTAATTTGCATTGTTATGGAAAACCACTGGATTTGGATAGGGTACACAATCATTGAGGTCACCATAATAGACTGTGACAGCTCCTCTTTTCACATCTATTTGGAGATAAAATAAAAATTCCTGGGAAAGAATACATAGAAATATCTCAGACATCTTTGGGAACAGCTGTTAAGAGTGAAACGATAAAAGGTTAGGGATACATATGTATATGAATTGCATCTACATTCATTTCAGAGAAAAAAAATTGGAGAAAAATATGATAGATGTAATTGGCAGGCAAAATCATCATAGAAGGTTATAAAATAGTGGTAGTATTGGGTATCATTTATACTTATTATGTTAACTACTACTCTGCTATAAATGTAATACTGTATTACTTTCAGTGTAGCAGCAACTGCACATGAAGCTTGAATGTCCATGAAGTTGCAGCACTGTGATATAAAATTGTATGTAATATATGGAAAAGACTTCCCAACCCACTATATTATTAAGCAATCCCCACAGTTCATTACAATGCACAGACTGTCTTTCATTAGGAAAGCCCCTTTACTCTTTCACAAATTAAAAATCTCATGGCTGATCCCCTCCATTGCCCTGGCTTTCAGATATTGACCTTGTGCTGCTACAAAATAGCTTCTTCCTCACTGCAGGATGCCATAATGAACCAATACAATGACGCTCCAGTTCACTGCTCACCTCTCTTTGGTGTCTTTTGGGGTCTTTGTTGATATTTGTCAGCCTCGGATGAATTTGGGCAATAGAACTCTGCTGTTGTCGAGCAGCAGACTCAGACAACTTCAACTCTCAGACAACTCTCAGCATGAAAGAGGGAACTTTTGGTTAGAGATAAAAAGACTTTGACATTACAGGGAACAAAAATCAAAGAAGTGACTTGAATAAAGACAAAGCACCATTTTGAAGTCAAATTCACCATGATTTGAAAAGGACAAGCATTTATGAAGCAAGCATTTTTGTGCTAACACTGATTTTTTTTAAAAACTTTTGCAAATTGTTAAGTAACTACAATGATAAAGACAGATGGGACTGGCTAGGACTAGTCAGCTTTGTCTTTACACATGTTAAATTCTTGTCACATCCAGGCAATTCACCATAAAATCTGACTGCTTAGAAGGAATGACCTACAGTGTGCCACTGTGATGAAGGCTGATTTAAGTCTGATCCCAGCCTAGTACTTTACAGAGTAATTTGAGGTAGAAGCAGTCAAAAGCAGTTGTGAGACTAAGACATGTTGAAGAATGCACTTCTGCCTTTCATCCATAGTATCGTATCATGACCTATGAAAGTGTTGTAATATGTTATATTTTTTCATTATGGGAATCAGTCCTTAATTGACATAGTATTTTATCCATATGGCCTACATTCTTAGTTTAGATCTTATGATTCTGTAACAGCAACTGTAAATTTTACACTCTGCATTGGACAAAAAAACCACAAAACTATTAAGTAAATGCTGCCAGAAGTAAAACAAATAATAATGACAACACCTAAATATAAGCAATATAAATAGGTTGTCACTCAGTCTCAAAAGGGAATGTGCAAATTAATTCATATAAATGTAATGGTGTGTGTTTTTATTATTAGGTGTTGGTCCTTATCAAGGTAGGCCTTTCTTGTCAAACAAGTCACCTCCATGCTTAATGAATTCAGGCTATTATTAATTTATAGCATTGGTATTGAATTGCTTGTGAAGCCATTTAGTTGTACGACAAAAGCATTTTCTAAAACAAGAATTTGCAATGGAGCACATGCTTTTGTTGGGAACAGAAATAAGTCAGAATCTAATTGTAAACAGCTCGTTTGCCTGACCGTCTGCCATCTCTGTCTGTACGCCTCCCTGAAGAAAACAGGTTGGGGAGCTCGTGTCTCCCACCCACAATGCATCACCGCTGCCATGTTTGTGCGCTGTCTGTGGATGGAGCCCATAGCCGCATAGAGCATGTACACCTTCCAGTTTCGCGGTTCATATTAATATAATTGTGAAACTTCAGTTAAAGACTGAATGTGCTCTCTATGTTTATAATCACACTTTAAGCGGGACGTGTCTTGCACAATGTCAGCTAAAGCCACGGGTGAGTAAATTCAGCGGATTTTGTCGACGTTGTTGTTAGCCATGTAGCTAAATTGGTTAACAATGCTAGCTTAGGCTAACAGTGGTTTGCGTTATGGCCACATTAACCGTAGGCCCCACTGTTGCAAAGTTAGCTGAACTTGGACAATAGTCCCCACCTATAGATGAAATAATCGAATGTTAACTGAAACAGCTGTGGCTTTAAATTTATAGTAGCGGTATTTTGGAAGTTATTAACGTGATAAAGGAACAGGTTTTTGGAGCGAATTTGTTCACTAGTTTGAGCTAGCCGCTAGCTAAGTGAATGAATTCAGGGCCAAATTCCGGTCTACGCATTTTTCGAAATATGTTATATTGTGTTTATTTGTGTTAAATGTTTTAGTAATGACGTTTAAAATGCTCTTAATAATTTAGCTACATATATTTCTTACTAGCGTATTCGCAGTCGATGCAATGGTAGTGTTTCAATCTCGCATTCAAAAGATCTGACCCGAGAGTAATGTGAATACAGTTGTCTTGTTATAGTTACTACATTTAATGCTAGATATGTTAACATGATCGTTTAAAACGAATAATATTTTAATGCTTACAGTGTAAGCCCTCATTATCTGATACAAGATCGGTGACGGTAGTTGACCTTTATACAGCAATCATCGAGAAAGAACGTACTGTTCTTTGACATCTTCGTTTTACACGATATTCTTACACTGTTATTTTTATTTTATAGCTTTCACAGTTGCTGTTTCGTTGTTGACTAACAACCTTGGTATAGTTAACGTCTACACATGTGGTTTAAGCTGTAATAATAATAATAATAATAATAATAATAATAAACCTTTATTGTCCCACATTGGGGAAATTTGTGGAGGCTAACATAGTTATGGCCTGAGAGACACATTAGAACAGTGGTATTGGTTTGGGAGACTCACAGCGTCACTGAAGCTGGATTCAAAGCCAGAATATCTTCACCCAAAGAGACAGATATATTTTCTTTGCAGCCTTTTTATCAAACTTGACAGTTGAAGACGTAAACATTTGTTCAGGCATGTTGTCCTAAATTGGTGTAGAAAAACTATAAAAATTCACAGCTCCTTAGTTTATGGTATGATCTTAATGTCGGCATGTATCCCTATTTCTGCATTGTTCTTAATGCAAACACACACCTGTCTACATTAGGCTGTCTGTATGCAATCAAGCACTCTGGTGCGACTTGCATCTGTTATTCTGATCTTAATTATCTGTGAAATATCTTCTTGGGTATAAGTATATTTTTTTATGGTGGCAGACAAAAAAAGTGATTAGGTTGAACTAATAAAATAACAGATAGCTGAAGCTGTTTGACAAAGCCACACATTTCTATTACAGCATGTGCGGAATTTGCACACCTTTCAGTTCAGATGTTTGTGACCTCAGAACTAGAAGCATGCAACAGACCTTTGTGTGACTACCACAAGTCATTGTTATCTGTAGAATTTTTGCCTGCATTTACAATTTTTGTTGAGGAGAAGAAACTGTATCGTAAAGCCAACACACTTCAATAAACTTTAATGACACTTTTTCATTGTCAAATACATAGTAACTGGAATTTTTCAGTTTTTTGTTGTTTCCAATTTGATGCTGCATAAAATCTTTTGTATGCTTATAAGTAGGCTATCATTTTTGAAATTTCCTCTATTTTTTCCAAAATAAATTTTTAATTTATACATTTAATGGTTTGCTTTGCCTTAGCTACTATTTTTCAACTTTTCTCCATTTGCAGAGTGACAGAATGCCACATTTTAAACAGTAACATGATAAATAAAATCTATTAAACTTGAGTGAATGGAGCATATAAGGTGGAAAGATTGTTGTTCCCTAGCATCAAACTGTCGGAAGTGTAAAAAGTGCTGGAATGACTTGTGGAGTATTAGGATTAAACATAGGTTAATATCTAGTTTCCATATTCAATGTTTCTTGTCTGGATATATTAAATAATAAAGTACTGTAGCTCAAAACACTTTCTGCCTCAGCAGTCAAAAGAAAGAGTTGTTTGCCACATCTGCTGTGTACCATGTTGTTGGTACAAATGGCATTATGTGCTTGTTGTTGATTCAGATTACCATGAGAGAATTAGTATGGTGTGCTAAACATTTTTGTCTGTAGACCAAACTGATGTCAATCTATCCATAAAAATGGATAAAAAATTTAATAAAATTTTCAAGAAAAATCTGTGAATGAAAGTAAGTGAAACTGATTTTCTCTCGCAGATTATGACTTTGATGAATATGACAAACCCGGTGCTGAGCGGTCACGCAGGAGGAGAGGTGACGATGACAATATTGAGAGGTAAATTATCTTATCGTAATGTCATGTCAGTATACTAAAAAGAAAAAGCAGTTTAAAACAGCACAGCTCTGTCATCTAACTAGGCTCTTTGTTCTCTTTCCTCCTTAAAAGTGATTTTGAAGAGGATTTACTTGAGGATGATTGGCTCTCAGGTAAAAAGGTAAGAGAAAAAAATTGTTGCACGCTGTCTTCCTGAGTTATATTTATAACATACTTGTTACCAAAAGATACACTCTGTGGTGGATCTCTGCTTGCAAGCAGGAAACAAAAAAATAACATCCGGAATACTGACCGTTCGTGTTGGTAGAAAACTGTTGTTGGTTAGAAAATACAAGTGAACAGTTGAGTTGTAGCAGGTGGCTCCTCCACAGGGGCAAGTGTGGATGTGAACCAGGGGGATGTACAGTGTACCAAAAAGAACTATGTTGACCTGCCCAGATTGCCTGCTCCACATGGGAATAAAGCATCCTTTGGGGTTGGAGGTGATCCCCTGCCCCCCACACTTTACATGTAAATAAACGAGGAGCTCTTTTCAGTAATTTTTTTTCAAATTTACGTTTCAGAATCCTTCAGAAGCATCAGATGAGGAGCTGAATGATGACCTTCTACAAAGTGATGAAGAAGATGTAAATATGAGGTATACTTATTGCGCAAATGCCCTTGTTTCGTTCAATTTGTGTGTTATTTTTAGAGCTGCCAGAGTGAACCTACAATGTTCACACATTTTACCATCATAAGTATTTTCAGTTTTCCTAAAAATCCAGATGGTTTGTTAATTTTCAGTGGCCTGGATACAAATCTTGATCCCTCATATAGCTTCAGCACATCCTATGACCAGCAAGACAACTTTGAGGAGGCGGACTATGCAGATGATGTTGTGAACCTTGGTGCAGAGGGCTGTAATGAAGGGGATGAAGAGGAAGTGGGGTACCAGCAAGAGGGGGAAGAAGAGTACACAGAGGGGTACAGCCAGGACGAAATCACAGAGATGCCTGAAGACCAGGCAAATTACATCGACGAGCAGATGGAGGGAGACGATGGCTACCAGGATGAAGTGCTAGACATCCAAATCAATGAGCCTATAGATGGTGAATTTCAAGTGAGTTCTCACATTTGCTGACTCACATGTTAAGGGCAGCAACTGCACACACACACACACACACACACACACACACACACACACATGCACACACATCCTCCCACTCCCTTTTCTGTCTCACTCTATTGTATTCTAGAGATAATGTCAATTTTCTTGTGTCAGTGAGGGGACAGTCAGGATTGAAAATCTATTCAGGAGAAGGAGATGTTGGTTTGTGTTTTTGGACAGGGGAGGATTAGATTCATTATCACCTCCTGCCAGTTAATTTCTCCATCTTGCTGACAAAGTTTGTGTTGACAGCTTGTTTGGCATGAGGTAATGCACTCCTGTCGCCTCCAAATCTGGAACCATTGTGACCTTGGGGCCTGTATCTTTGGTTGACGAAGAGGCTGCTTTGTGACAGGGAGATGTGCTGCCAATCGATGGAGGCTAATGTGGGGGGCTTTTATCTCTGGCTTTAGACTGAATCTGATAGTCTCATGCAGGTGAAAAGATTATTGACCTTACTGAGGACGTGCCATACAGTTTTCTAATGATTGATGTGAGTTTCCCTTTCATTCGTTTCCCGTCCCTCTTAGGAAGGACTAAGAGGATCCTAGATAAGAAGAGATCCATGTGCAAATGTCTTTTATAGGCTATTTATCAAGGTGTGATGGTGGTTGGCACCTGACAGAGACGTATTACCCTAACTTCCCTAAACAAAGAAAAGATGCTGACCTTTTTTGTGAGAGTGTACAGCTCAAGTGGATGCCTATTTTGGATTTTGGGGAAATGTGTGCAGGTGTGGATTTGTCTTTGTATTATGTGTAATAACTGTTTACAAGGTCAGTAAACTGCCTGGCCTTGACATTTTGCTTACCGTGGTATTCATTGAGTGCTATATGAAACAGTTTAAAGGATTAAGCTGTTGTGCTCCCATGAGGCAGCCTGTCCAGTTTTCCGGTTTGGGGAGTGATTTTTTTTCTTTCTGCATTAATACGGGCTGCTGTTTGGCAGGTTAATGGAGCGCAACACAAAACAACCCGTTATGACCTACACTCTGACCTTATTTAGCCATGACTTTTTGTTAGAGCTTGTAATGCAGGTTGGCTCTTTGAATTGTTTTCCACTCCTATACATTTAGTAAGAGTTTGCTGGAATAACTCAGATGTTCATTTTGGTGGAACAGATTTATGTAATTATGGAGCACAATGTGGTCATGACCCAGAATGTTTACATGTGTGTAATGTTTTTGACGTGGATTCATGAACCTGCCGTGTGGCCGGTAACAGAGAGATTTTCAAGAAGTCACTAAATGATATTTTCACCATCACTGAACTAGGGAGGAGTGTTTTTATCTTTGCCCGCATTTTTGTATATCATGTCAAGCATTTACATCTCATTGAATTTCAAATTCTGTCAGGAATAATAATGAAGCCTTGCCCCCACTGTTATGGTAATTGAGATTGGGGGCAGGGGGGGGCGGTTTACATGATATTTCTCCAAAATCCCCTCTATAGCACTTTAGTGTTTTCTACATGCTTTGCATGTTTATTCTTAAAATAAAAAGTTGTAACAAGTGCGTCTGCAATTCAAATATTCAATAATTTATTATCACCAGCATGACTTGTTTTAATTAAACCATTAAAGTAAGATAAAATGGACTTCCATGTCATATACATTCATATTTCATTAAGATTCTTTTATGTTTGTTTGGCTCATCCGCATATATCTTGTGTTAATGTATTTACACATATTGTACATACATAGTTGCTGACTGAATGACTGGGCAACCATACAAATAATGTTCTCACTGCTGTAACTATTCTGAATGTTTCATCAATGTTGTCTTTGAAGGAGGATGATTATCAGACATCCTATGCTGATCAACCTGTGGATATGCAACAGAAGGAGAACCCTGAGGAGGGGGTAGGAGGAGAAGAGCACCAGGAAGAGGAGGAGGAAGACACTGCTCAGACTTCTCAGGTCTTTGACACAGAGCAGGTATTCTCCAAGTAATAACTTAGACTTTGTGTTGCGATGGATTGTGGTTATAGATAGTTAATCATTGAGTATTGCCTCCACCAACAACAGTTGCAGGGTTGTTTTTTTTATTTTTTTATTTTTGCCTAAGGTCATATTGCCAGTGGTGGTGAAGATTTGTGCTCCTCGCAGGCTTTGTTCAGTTTTTCTTAACCACAGCTCAGTGGATCAAGACTGTGGTTTTATGGTGCATCCAAAGCAGGGTTGTTTCAGGCATAAAGTTGATATTAATTTTAATTGTGTAGGACTTTTTCTCAGAAAAGTTTTCCAGTAGTAGAGATAATTTGCAGAAGTAAATGTTTGGTGAAGTACTACATTGCAAATCCATTTATTCTTTGATCTATGAAATTCCAAACAATGACAGGTTTTGGCGAGTGCAAGATGTCATCTTCAATTTAGTTTTTTTTGTGTCTCAATCACAGTCTAGAAATTAAAAAGATGGATTTACTGTAAAGGAATAATCAATTTTTATTTGTTGTTGTTGTTGTTGTTTTAGAAATTTGGTGTGAGTTTTTCATTTTATAAACATTTGCACCCATTAAAAATTGCCAATGGAATGTGTTAGAATGTTTCTCAATTCTGTCCAAAACCTTTTCTCAGGTAGAGGATGTAACGAAGGAGGAATCTGATGAGGAGGATGAGGAAGATGGAGAGTCCGGTCGCATACGATTCAAATCCGAGAGGAAGGATTGCCCTGTTGCCCGGCTGGCCGATGCAAGTAAAAGGAGGAATATCCCGGAAACATTAGGTACAGATAAATCCAGTTGATCTCTATTTAATCTTTATTTTGTCACAGCTGCAATTTAACAACCTGTTTTGCTCTTCTGCCTCTCGTTAGAGTTGTCTGAGAAAGCCAAGCAAGATCTGATGGAGTTTGAGGAGCAAGAACGGCAAAAGAGACAAAACCGTCATGGAGGTCGAGGAGGCAGAGGAGGAGGTCGAGGAGGCAGAGGAAGAGGAGGTTTCCCATCTTATGGAATGGTAGATTTTAGAGGAGGAAACAGAGGAAGAATGAATGACCAGAGGCTGCCCCTGATGGGAAACCTGGGCAAACAGGTAAACCATTGTGCAGCCATCCGGCTGAATAACTTTAACGGTCTGGACTGAGTAACATCTCGTTCAGCACTGAGCCACTTGTCTTGTAGAGTAGCTAAAGGAAGTGTTTGGGCTCCTGATTTACCCAATAAATTTTTTAGTAGAAGGGGAAGCAAGCACAGTAGAAAGCAGGGCCAAAGGCTGTAGTATGGGTTTTTTGCAGCCAGCAAAATAAAGGGTCCCCCTGGGAAAATTTTGAAAGTAAACATTTAAGATGGTGCATTTTTTCTTTTGCAGTAAAACTTTTGAAAATATTTCACCTTTGGCTGAAATTGAATTTTTAGGTACACTTTTAGATAACTGGATCAAGAATATGTTTTTTCTTCAAGAAGTTGTGTGACCCATGCCCAAAATATGCATTGTTAATGTTTGTTTTTAGTTGATGAAAATTATTATTACTAGGTGTATGGCTGCAAGCAATGATATTAATTACACCCATAGAGGAAGTGTGTTTTTACAAAATGCTTTTGTTTCCTGATCTTTTCCAATCAGCTGCCATCCTCCCGAATGCCTCCTCCTCACCACCTCCATCACCAGCAATCGCAGTCACAGCACCACCACCCTCTGCATCTGAGAGGACCGTCTCCCTTCCAAGAACACGGACGCCCACTGGCCCAGCCTCCTCTTCAACCCCTCATCCCTCTGCGCATGGCTCACCGGTCCCCGCCGCTGCGACCCCAGATGGAGCCAATACCTCGAATGATGAGCTCCCCACCACCCAACTTTCCCCACCACCACCAACAACAGCCCCCACAGCCCAAAAACATCCACATTAACCCACATTTCAGAGGCCCGTCATCGTCCTCTGTACAAGGTAGGTTCATGCACAGTCACTCAGTTTTTTTTTTACATCACCACAGTGCGTCACGGTTAATATTATTAAAACTGACTTTTTAATCTCATGAATGTCAACAGTTTTATCACCTATGCATTAGCAGGGATGTCAGCTCCTTCTCTTAATGCATAAGTTACTCCAACCAATACCAAGGCTTTACTAAACGATGCAGGGAACTTGGAATGAGCACAACATGAAAGAGACATCAGATGCTTATTATATTTGTTTATATCAGGAAATAGTCTTACGTGTAATTTTTGGAGGAAGGCCATGTACATAAACATTTATGAGATTGCATTTGTACGATTCATTTATCCATTGCATTGTGTATTGATATGAAATATCTTTTTTTTGAAGACTCCCTTTTAAAAAAAATTTCAGGTATTTTTACATAACGTGAATGTACCCTTTGTCTTGAGGAAAGTGAACGTTAAAGACCCATCCCAGACCCAAGTACTCTGTATGTCGGAAATAAAATATAGAATATTTTACTTAATGACAAATCAGTACATTTTTGAAAATTTTGCAGCTCCAGTTGAAATATAAGATGCTGCATTGAGATGCACAATGCCACTATGGCTTGCTCTTGTCTTCCCAAAAGGTGTCTGGATTAGAATGTCATTTTGGTGTGTGGTTGAATGACAAGTGAATAGCTCTCTCAGCCAGTAATGGGTTTATCCTCCATTTTTCTTCTGGCAGCATCACCGTTTCATTCCCTGAGATGGGTTTATCTGACTTGTCTATCCAGGCCAAGATTGGAATTTTGTTAGCAGACAATGTTTGTGTGTGTTTATATCACTGGGTTTAAGTGTGCCTCAGAGTCGTGGTTTGCTACTTTGAAGAAGAAGGGTTCTGGAAAATTAAGCATTGCCTGTGTTTAAGGATAAATGTATTTGTATGTTTTTTTTACATATTTATTTGGTCAGGTAATTTTTCAAATGAAAGATATCAATTAATGGTTTCCAGGTGTAGACACAGAAAAACAGTTGTCTCATCCATATATTCGTTCAGTATGCCAGTGATGTAATTTTTCCAAATGTTGTCAAACACCAAATGTCTTATTTTTCATTAGTAGCATTTGGCAAAATGTTCAAATATATTTAATATTTCCCTGAACTCCCTGGTCTATCCTCAGCTGTGGAAAAAATTGAAAAGCAACCCTGATATTAAAAAAAAAAATCCGAATGTATGTCTGTATAACAGCCTTTAGCATGGACATGTCTAATTGGGCTCCTCCTTTTTTACTATCGCAACCTTCTTCTGCTTCCTACCCCTCATTTTCATTCCTCTCCCCCCTCCTCTCTTCACCCCCTTTCTCATGCCCCCCCCCCCTCTCTATCTCATTGCAGTGCCCTTGATGCCTCCTGCTCAGAGCCAGCCCAGACCTGCTGTGAGTCCTCAGAGGTTCCCTGTGAGTAGCAGCTGCTCCTCTCCCTCCCTCTCGCCTCACTTTCTCTCCCTCTCCTCACGGTTAACGTCCCTTTTTCTGAGGGCAATATCATTATAGCAATTAGACCGCCTGCTCTGTCCAAATACTGTTAAAGCAAATCTGTAAACACTGATATGAGTCTGGCTCCACAACTGGAAATGCGTGATAGGGGCTTTAGGCGGTAGACTTTTGGAGGTCAGGGCTGCAGTAGCGGGACTTAGTTAGCAACTCTTCATGGATGGGCTGCGGCTCAGACTAGCCAGCTTGGCACATAATGGAATTGAGAAACCAGGATATACTGCCAGTTAAAATTCGCTTTTCTCAAGTTTCTGTCCCAAAGGCGCGAAGACCTTTTTTGAACGTTATTTGAATTAATGAAACATGGTTGAGGTTTGAAGGGGGCAGGGTGAGCCTTTTTCGTATTTTCCAAATGCTGAATTTCACGTTAGAGAAAAGGGGTTTTAAGTCAGTGATTTCCTCTCAGAAAAGGTCTTTTATTTCACTCACAAAGAACCCATCTTAGAGATGACGGAAATGCCTTTAAAGTCATTACTCTACTGAGGGAAATGGCTCAGCCAGCGAGTCAGCCAAAGAGCCTGAAGTTACTCCGTGCTTCTAGTTAATGATGTCCAGGCATCAGGTGGTGCAGCTACTGACTGACATCTTCCTGGAGAGTGCATTTTTTATGGATTTATGCAAATTAGCTATCGGAAAATAGCTGCATCCAATTGCATTCATGTGGATTTACAACACTTTTGCCAAATGAGCGTAGGAGTCAATCTTTGTGCAAAATAAACTGTTATTTACCTCTTTTCCAACATTGAGTATCGTACTGTTCCTGCTCATTTGTCCTTTTTCTACATATTGATGGCTCAGTAGTCGAGTGCTGTTTTGGCTTTTATCAGACTGTAGGTGGTTGGGGTAGAAGGATATTCAGTCGACTGCATAGCGTCGGATTTCTCAGCTGTCAATCGCGTTTGGGCCATTGTTGCCAAGGACACAATTTGAAATGCAGGTGACACACCAGCCAGCAACATTCCATTTACCACTGGGCTCCTGATTACTCATGATTATCATACATTATCATCCCATCAAATTTAATTGTTAAAAGACGTCGCGGTGGGGTGGGGGGCAGGGGGGGTCGTAGCCTCTGGTATAACCACATTCAATTTTTTGCGGATAGAGATTCGGCTTGAAATATTCATCCCAGAACCAATTAAATGTATTTGAAATTTCCACAAGTTTAGATAATGACAATTCAGTTGACCACCAAAATCAGATGCCAGAAACTGCACTATTTGGAAATGTTCTTTTTTATTTTTTTTTGTTGAGGGAAATGTATTGTTTTATATCATAATGCTTACATTCTTCTTTGGTGGCGATGGTCACAGTCCTTTAACTTTTTTGTTAAATGCTACCATATCTTGAAAACAAACACTATGCCTCAGTGCCATTAGACCTTCGGGTATTAGATGAAAGAAATACTTTAAAACCCAGAAGCGGAAAAAAAACCCCCTCTTCATTCATTGTTTTTTGAAATACTTTGACTTTTGGCCCCTCTCCATTATTTGCGTGTTGATTATCCCCTCCTTGCTGCAGTGTATCCTTGCATCAGTTACACATTGAGCAGCCCGCAGCCTGTTTATCAAGGATTAGAAGTGAGAGAATGAGCTGTTATTTGAAAGGAATTATGTGGACAGTAGACGCCTCATTGTGCAGTCCTGCCTGTGTGACCTTTTAGAAGAGTGTGATTGCACCCGCATTGTGTTCCCTTGTCTTTGTAAGCCCCCCTTGATTAACTTTCTGTTAAGCAAGTTTGTGGGTCTCTGGCCTTCTATCGTTAGAACACCTCTACCTTCTAAATACCACCACGCAGTGGTGGAATAAAGATGGATTAAGCCTTGATAGCATCTTAAGTAATTTACAATAGGCTTGGAGGAGGTAAGCAGCCTATTTGTGTAAGTGCCACATGTTGAATAGCAGGTTAAATATTTCAAAAGAGATAGATGTTTAAAAGAATAAAGAAGATGGTTATGAGGGGGATTCGAATTTCAAGGAGGGATTAAAGGGTTGTTATCTAGTTTTCCTTGGGAGATAGCTGGGGAGTAACGTGCATGCAATGAGTGGAAAGCTGTCAAACATACGAAGTGGTTGAAACAAAGGTGAGGCCACTTATCCCCTCCTGAATTACCCCTTCCTCGTTAGAGATTTTGAATTTAGAAGGTTTCTCAACAAAGCTCCAAGTATCATTAATGCAGGTTTGCAAACAGATTCAAACTGATGTGTTTCTTTAATATTGGCATGCATGTTGATGTTTACAACTCCGAATTCTGCTTTTTAATTACCCTAGTCCTTACAAGCGCTGGATACTCGGTGCAATCCTCAACAAATTCCCATTTTTTAAATTAGTTTTGAGTTCCCAGTTTGACCTATAAGTCATAAGTTTTGTGTTTTCCCAGGGACCGGGAGACTTCCAGCAGCACATGTCTGGTAATTTTGGTCAACCCCAACGACCCCCTCATCACGTAGAACCCTTCAGAAGCCGGCCACCTCTTCAAATTCCCCAAGAGAGAGAGCCCCTCTTTATGGGAGGTGAGTCCTGCACCCAGCCTTCACAAGAGTTACAAAGCTCCCATAGCATTTTAAATCCTTTTCGGCATCACCTCTGGCAGAATACCTACAGGCTATGCTGGTAGCTTGCCGGTGCTGCTCTATTAGCAGCATTCATGTTAAATGCATGTGTATATATACATCCAAATGAGCCTTGGAAGTTGCATTAAACATCTGTATTTTTTATTCTTTTTTTTTTTCATTCACAGTGTTAATGTAAAATTAAATATAGCCTTCCTGGTTGTTTACTGTTCCACCTTGATGGAGTTGTCTGTTTTTGTTTCCCTTTGCTGTAACTGAGCAGTCTACAGAGGAACTGACTGATGAATTGAAATTGGCTCTCGCAGCAAAAAAAAAACCTGACGTCTTTCTTGTGCTGTTCTTGTTGTTTGATTGTCCTTGTCTGAGTACAGAGCACACCGAGTCAATGCGGTTTCCAGGACAGCACATGTTTGATCACCAGGGCCCCAGCCCTCTAATGAACAACAGCCCCAACCTCCACCACCAGCAGCCGTTGTCCGACCATTGCCACATGGGCTTCGGTCCGCCAGGACCAGCCTTCAACCAGCCCGGCCAGGGTCCTCTCGGACTTTTTCCCAGAGAACCACCTAGACCCAACCTCCCTCCTCACCAAAGCCATCAGGGGATGGTTGGTGTAAATCAACCAGGCGGCCCCCCTAACCAGCCCCGACCCTTTATGGGCCCTCGTCAACCATTCGGTCAACAGGGGAACGTTTTTCCCCCTCCACAAGTCCAGTTCGGGATGCAGGTACGACTAAGAGTAAGTGACTTTCTAACCAATAAACATCAGTGTATTTGTCTGTGTGTCGTGTGATTGTTACCTCCTCCAAACAAGTGATGTTTTTACCTACGGATATTTGATGTTTTTCCTGTCTGTAGAAGAGTTACATTTTCGTGAAGAGGTAGGGCGTGGCTCAAGGAACACTATGTGAGATTTGGTTGAAATTCAGATCATCACCTGGATCCTGAATTTTTTTTAAGGGGTTCTTTACTATTAGAGGATGGAGATCCAAGTAATATTCTGGAACCAGTACTCCGGAACAATTAAACTTGTGTGGCTCATAGAAAATGAGCTACAGTTAAATAAAAAATGATAAATTGACAGATTTACAGCTGTAGATCTGATTGTAACAGAAGCCATGCTGATACATTTAGGTGTGTGTTTTGACAAGAGGAAGCTACTACTTTTAGTGAAATATATTCTTTCTTGAAGAGCTGTTAAACTTGGGAGGAAGGGAAGGAAGGCTGTCATTGTCACTGTGTATTATTATGAGTCCAAATATGATTAGACTATTGCTTTTTGATATGGTGACTCAAGGTGAAATCCAAACTATAGACAGGTTTGACTCTGACCGCTGTTTTATTTATTTTGAATTTGTATGATTATTTTGACGGTTTTAACGATACATATTCCTTTTTTGCAATGAATTTATGATTTTTTTATGGCTTTGCTCAAGATTATTAAAATTGCTGAGGGAACAGTGATGGCTAGACTTCAGTTCTGATCACACGATTGAACTACACTGTCACCCTCCCTGCTGCTGAACCAAAGTGAAATACTCATGTCTGTTTGGCACCTCTTGCCCCCTTTTGGTCAGCAGACACAGACAAGAGCTCCCTCTAGTGATTGAATCGATGTTATTGTTTTGTCATGAAGATGCTTTAGGAAACCAGTTGGAGATAATGATGTGCTGTTGCTCTTGTAAAGGTTTCAGTTCAAGTAAAATTATTGTTTTGTGTTACATAGAACAATAATTTCTGGTTGTGCTTGTTTGCTCAAATAACAATTGTCTTCTTTCATTGATATTTCAGGGCTTAATGCATGGTCCTCCTGTCTCTCAGGTTCCACAGCATGACACCATGCCATCCCATCAACCTTTGCTACACCAACATCACAGGCAGGAGATACCCCATCACCAGCAACACCTAAATGTCAACGAGCCTCGCCCCATGATGCACCATGGCCAGAATGCCTTTCACCAACAGCAGACACATGGTAGCCCAAGGCAGATGACTCCCCACCTTCAGAACCCCCAACAGCGAAGCATGTCTAACAGGCACAGGATGGTATGAGATTCATGTGTTGTATCTATCTACCGAAGTATCCATCATCTTCATACGTATTCATAGTTTGGCTTTTCTTCAGAACGCACCGATCTCCAAGCAAATGCAGCACCGTAACAGCAACCTACGGGAGCTCCCCGTAGCACCTGGCAACACAAACATGAACAGTGCCCGCCCTGCCGCCAACGTTAGGCCTGTTGCCAAGGCAACACAGGGGGTGCGTGCTGGGCAGAGCAATCAGCCGGTCCCTGCCGGTGGCAGAGGAAGAGGCCAAGTTGCTGCCAAGAATGAATCGCAGCCTACGGGGGAAGGCAGGACAGTGGTTCGTAAGGAAATCCCAAGCACACTGTCCAGCACGGCACCACAGGTCAGCTTGTTAACACTTGTGTGGGAATAAAAACAATGAATCAGACAAACCTTAAATATTCTTGCATAATTGGCATTTTTTGTGTGTACTATATTAAAATGTATATAATGCTGTAAAAAGATGTCATTTATTCTATCTTGTCCTGTTAGTTTCAGTGTTCCAGGTATTTTAAGCTGACCCAAATTGATTTGTGTGCTCAGAAGAATTCACATGTAGTAAATGCCCAATAAGAAAAAGCTTGTTAATGATGGCGGTCTCATTCCACTGGGCACAACAAATCAATACTATTGCATTTTTCTCTTGGGTTTTGCCTTTGATTACTACTGAGTGTCAAATCTACTGAAATAGGATACTTAGCTCCATTTCCAATAAGTGGTATTCATATTGTTATATGTTTTGTGCAGAACCCAGAGGAGGATGAGGAGACACGGCAGTACCGTATTAAGATTGAGGAGCAGAAGCGCCTGAGAGAAGAGATTCTGAGGAAAAAAGAGTTGCGACGACAAATGCAGGCTGGTGTCAGAAAGAATCAGCTGCTGGATAGGCTCAATTCCCAGTCCACTGCTCCAATCCAAACTTCGGCCCCGTCACAGATACCAACTTCACATCCAAATCAGCAAATGCCAAACCCTGTAGAACAACACCAACCACCACAGACGCAGCAGGAACAAAGACAAGGACAGATGCAACAGCAAAGACAGTTTTCTCAGAAAACACTGCCGTCATTAAATCAGACTCTTTATAACCCTAATCAAGTCACCCCCGTCCCTCCTAATGGCAGTGCTCCAACTCCTACACAACACCCCAATGTCAAGGCAAGGTTCCAGATGGTCAAAGGCAGCATCCAGCCACAACAGAACCCCGGTCCTGGTCTAGACCAGCCGTGGAAACAACCCCAACAAAATCAGCTTCAGCTGCTACAGCAAAGGAACTGTGCTGTGAATAACATAAACAGACCTTGTGCTCCAGTTCAGTCCAGTCAGATGCCCCAAAAGAATATACCTGTAATGACTTCGGTGGGTTCTGTCCAAGTTCAAAGTCAAGGACCTAAACCTGGGACAAAAAGGACTGTGATGCAGCGGGCCAAGAAACCTGGTATCGAAGGACAGCAGGTGCCGCAAAAAGTCCGACTCATCAAACTTTCGGGAGCGGTGAGCGTGTGAACTCATTTTCTTTCGACAAAGTCTTTTCTTTTTCAGTCCGACATTTATGTGATCGTCCTCAACCGATTTTACCTGTGAGGGACTCGACAGTTTTGAAAGGAAATGCCACTGATATCTCTCACACAGTCTGTTTTGTAATGTAAAAGATGTCTAACCTATGGGAATGACAATGTGATGTCTGTGTCATTTTGACGAAATTGATCTGTTAAAGTTTCCTTTCTTCAGCTTCGGGAACTGGTATTTAAGTTCCAATACCTTTGTGGACGTTGTACCTTTCAAGCGCAGAAAGGCTGTAGGCATTAACGAGAGCGGGATGACATTTATCTGTAGAATTAGGGACATCTCATCACTACTCTTAAAGGTTGATATCCTCTTTTAAGGGCAGAGGAGTACTCTTTCAAACGTTAGAGAGTAAAACAAGAATTACAGCAATGCCGCGTATTTTACAATTACTCAAAGTGTCATAGCTGTGACCTTAATTGGGCGTTAATCTTTATTGAAAAATCACAAAGACATACATGTTAAACATCCATGCTTATCACTGATGGGACGTGTCGGTATGATGTGATAGTATTTGAAATAAGCTGCTTTCCTACTGTCCCAGAGGATCAAGCCAGCAGAGCCAAAGTCAGAGGCTGGCTGCAGATGAAGATAACTGGGTGTCAGTGTGTTAATGGAAACCTGCACAGAGCTATCTGATGCACTGCATGGTGGAGGGGGTTAAAAAAAAAGGGGGGGGGTGTAAGGCCTATAGAGGTGGTGAAAATAAGATTGTCTAGATGCTCCCTCTTTTACATTGTTCTGCTGTCATCAGTGGGAGCTTGAAAATGTTATCTCCTCTTTTTTGTTGCTCTCACTCTTCCTCTCTGTCAACCCTTGGCTGCTTTTTTCCATCAGCCCATCTCTCAGGTGCGCTGCAACAAAAGAATGGCAATCCAGGACCCTTGTAATTAATCTTTTTCGGCTGAATGGGGGGGAGGTGGGGTAACATAATACCTGTGTAAGAAAGTTGCCACTTTTGAGGATTTGGATTTGTATGGCTTAGGCACACAGATAAGAGGCAAATTATATTTTCATCAGGGATAATACAAAGCAGTGCAAGACACAAAAGCTGGGATGGGGGGTAAAAGGGGGGATGGGGTACACATCGAGCTGCTGTCGTTCCAGTGTAATGCAGCTTAGCATTTGATGGGTGCAATCAGGAGCCGTGATTTCTATAGGAGGGATTAATCCATTTACTCTCAACTGGGGACAGGTCAGAGATATAGCCTCTTTTCTTCCTCTGTATTGATCTGTCACATCTCTGCACGGAGCGGAGCTGGAGACGACCTTCAATTCCTCCCTGCGTGTCAACAGAGTTGAGCTGTGACTTTATTCGATAATGAGACCATCACCTTGTTGGGTTGATCTTTTATTCCCCACAGATATCTGATAGGCATCCATTTCCAGTGCTGGTCCATTTTCCATTTGCGATGTAGATTGGACTTTGAATTTCTCCGTTTGTCCATAAACAATCCTTTAGCCTAAATGGAGTGTTTTGTGATGCCTGCAAATGAAGATAGAGGCTGTGGTTTTGTGTAAAGCGACTAAAGCGATTGTCTCCCATCAGGGAGGAAAGGGACCTGGAACAAGTGACATTCAGGAGCAGCAACAGGACACCTGGTCAGCACCGCCAGTCAACCAGGCCATCCAAAGGAAGGTCACCATGGCAGGACAGCAGCAACAGGGAGCAATCGGAACACCGCAGGCTAGCCGAGGGGCCACGGGCAACCCACAGCAAAACAGGGTATGTCGCAAATGGGTCCACAGCGTCTTCTGTGCCGCGGACACCAGCAATCATTTCGCCTAAAAGATCTATATTAACAGTGCAGAGTATGGAGTAATGCAGCTCTGAAATAAAAGATGAAATGTCTCATGCAAAGTTATCTTGTGCCGCCGGCGCTACCCAGGCATTCAGCATACCAATCGAAAAGTAGTGGTAATAAGACAGGACAGTGTGCCAGGTGCAGGAGTATTGACAAGCTGAAAGCAGTTTAACATGTGGGGGGGCTACACGAGGTCCCCTGGCCTCTCTGCACGCCTGTCACCATCAGGCTGCTGTCAAAGTTACCATACTCACTGACGCTGACAGGGTAAGGCAGTCACCATAACGCTCGCATGGCTCCATCTCCCTTTCTGCTCCCCCACCCCACCAGCACACACACACACACACACACACACACACAAACGCACATACAGCATTTCCACTACTTCTTTTCAGGGTCTCTCCCTCCTCCGCCTCCTCTTCCTCTGCAGCTGAGGAAACATAGCTCCCACTCCCGAGCTCAAATAAAGATCTGCCATGCCACATGCATCGTGTTCTGACATAGATATTCTGTGGCGGAATATGATAAGTCAATCACTGGAGAGCTCAGCGAGTTTTAGAGATGCAAGAGGAAAACAGTCTGTTTAAATTCTCATAGAAAACCTCTGCACGCTTTTCCTCATAGTTGAATTTTAATTTTTTTTACCTCACATACCTAATCTTTCCTCATCGGTGCAGGTGGTTGTGTCGGGCCGGGGCCGAGGTAGAGGGGTTGGCCAGATGGGTAGAGGTCGTCCAGTGTCCACAAGACAGACCCAAAGAGGCACAGAGAGTGAAAGCTGTACAGTATCCATAGAGGGCCTCTCCTCATCCACGACTGACATTCAACTGAAGAACCTCCTCCGGTCCATTGGCCCCATAGAGGTAGGTGCAATTTAAAGCACTCAATATAGATAAAAACACTGATGCAAGGGATTCTCCCATTACTTCTACATTTAAACTATTTACCTCTTAATGATAATTTCTTGCACATACCAGATTGGCACTCACATTTTCTTAGTGGTTCCATAGCGCCCCCTGTCATAATATTCTGGTAGGTGGGGAAAGTGAATTAATTAATTGATTTGCCTCCACCACCCTCGCTCCACCTAGTGGTCAAGGAATGTATGAATGTATTCTAAACTATTTCTGTGCGCCACAGATGTTCAAAATGATGCCCCAGCAGAGGAAAGCAATCGCCAAATTTTCCAGTCCCCAGCATGCAGCAAGTTTTCAAATGAGCTTCCACAGGTAATCAATACTCCTCACTTCTTCCTCATATTTCTAAATGTACTAATTAAATAATAACCATATGTTATAGTTGGTTTCCAGTGTGATGGCTTTAGATGCTTAGCAGTCAAATAGATTGTATGTAGCGTGGTGAGACGATGGTTCAAACACTTTCATCACAATTACCACACAGGCACATGATTGATTTGTCCCACATTGACGTGTCGCTCATCGATGGATGAGGAACGCAATCAGAGCCTCGGCGTCCTGAAGTCTCTTTCTCCCAATCATGTGCGCGCTCCATCCGGACAGAGGAATATTTCTGCAGCTCTTTATGGGTCTCACACATCTCTGCACAGAAGCGTCGTTCGTCCCCTCCAACAACATGGAATAGTGAACATAAAGACCTTGACTGCAAGCTGCAAACGATTGTCCATTGTTCTATAATGGCATTGATGAGACTTCAGACTCTCAATCCTGTTTATGTAGTTTGTAAAGAATTTTTAAACATCTTACAATGACCCTAAGTAGAACTTATTACGGGTTAATGGTTGCTCCCCTGCTCAGAGTAATTCTAAAACAAACAAAAAAAAGATGCTAATTCTAACCAGAGATGTCCACATTGTAGTTTTTACCATTTGTGGTTTGCTGTTTGCTTCGGATAAAGGATGTTGTCTTTAGTGGCAGACGACAGCCAGACTGCTCACATGCAGTCGCAGTGCTTCTTCCCGTCTGTAGGTGGAACTGTTTCATCACTTAGTAGCGCCTCATTTTTTTACGAGCTGTTGTCAGGCTGACGGATCTCAAGCAGTTTTTGGTTGAATGGCGCCGCCTAGCGGAAGACGTGGGTACATGCAAGGCGGATGGGTACAGTAGTAAATGGGACAGGAACAAACATGATTTGAGGAATTGTAAATATTGCAATTCTTGTGTAAATTCTGTGATGTTTTTCGGTGTCCATGCTGCTTATGGAATGGATTGTTCAGATTAGTTGTTGTCAGTTTGATCCTTTGGCATTGCTACTTGTTTTGTCTTTTAACTGTTATTTGGAATTAATTTTGAAGTAACACTTGGATACATATTTTAGTTGTATATATGAGAGTGGAGTTGTATGTTTGTAGTCGTATGTTCTGGCTTTCAGGGATTTTGTGGATAGACTTTTTTTAAAAATATATGTATGTACACATGTGTATATATTGTTTGAACATCTATCATTTATTTGGCAGACCAGAAAGTATTACTTCCAATTCTTTGCAGGATACACATCCAAAACTTCAGTGTTTGCTTGTTAACACATGAGTGCTCCACTGGTAGAGCTGAAGCAAATCGACACAACTATAAAAATGATTTTATCCCTGAGATGAGGAGGAGTGGAGCAGAGAACAGGGTGACTTCACCCTGAGCCAATAAAGTAGATGTTTGGCAGCAAAGCAGGAGAATAAAAAAAAAAGATAGTAATACTGACTGCATGTTTATATTCAGATATCCGCTATAAGTTCTGGTCTCTTGCTTGTATGGAGCGACTTTCTGAAGCTTTTCTTCAGGTGTGTGAGAAGTCTTGTAACATCACAGAAATAAGTATGTTTTAATTTTCCATTTAGCCTGGCGCTCTTCTTTGCAGAGCATGAAAAACACCAAAAACCTCAAATCTGCTAAATGCTTCAGTTCTGTGTGATCATTTGGTTAATGAAACATCATATTAAAGTAAAAACCACACCTTAGGTTCATTTTATTCTCCAGATTGCCATTTCTTTTTTCTTTATTGCACAGATGCTTAAAACAGAAATATCCCTAAGTGTTCAATAATTATTTTGAGGAGAGAATGTTGTTTTCATTATCCTTTGGAATGGGACATAGTAAGCAGAGGGGGCAACCATTACCTATGTAGTAATCATGTAAATAAGTAGAGCAGAACTTTCTCTCACCCTGTTGTGCATCCAGTTCAGTTTCTTTGTGTTCTTTACATAAGATATGTCAACTAACAATTTTTATATGTAAGGATATGCTGTTGTGTCCAGACATAAATCATTTTACAAGTGTTTTTTTTTTTCTAATTCAAAGCCAAAATGAAGAATGACTGGACCATGTTTCTGTTTATAAAGACGCTTGACATACAGTTAAAGGGAAAACAAGTAAATAAAAACATGGCCAATATACCGTGAGCATGCGGGTATGTGAAGCCGGTTCAACTTCAGCCCAAAGATGTGTGGTTGTGCGTGATGTTCATGTGTCTGGTACCTTTTACATCCAATAATGTGCTGCACTTTATTCAGTGATGCTTGACGTGTTTTTGAAGTTCCTGGGTATAAAATTTGCAATATATCACATATACTTAAAAAACAACCTATCCTGTTAAGCAAGAAATACTACCTCGTATAAATTCAGGAAGGTGCCTTTGAAATTTTGGCATTAATTTATTTGCTACACATCCAAAAACATTTTAATCGTAGTTTTTTGAACTGTGATTTCATGCTAATGTCCAGCTCTGTACAGCCCCAGCATGCTAACGGTAAATAGCACGAGGCAAATTCAAGTTTGCAGCATCCTTAATGATTTCACTGGATTCTGTGGGTTTTATTAAGCTACAATGCAAAAGCATACTTTTTCTTTACTGGTTGTTCTTGTAGTAATTCTTGGCTGTGCATCTGGATGACATCACAGATTAAGGTTTTGGTTCCTTAAACTTGAGGCAGGTCACCAGGGCTGCATGTGTGAATCAGATCAATCATTTTAAACGCATTTTTCCTAAACTAGCTGTTACTTGAAGTTAAAAAAGAAAATGAAAAGAGCTGCACACTCATTCATTCCTGCCAGTCGGTTTCAAGTTTCAAAGGTATTGATTTAAATTGGGTGTCTGAAAATGTCTATAACTCCCAAATGTCTTTAACTCCCAAAAATTCCATCTCACCTGTAAAACTTGAGGTTATGTGGTTTCATGTTTTCTATGTTGTACGGTTGTGACGAACTGACTTGATGTTTTTTTTCCTTTTATTTTTAGTTCAAGTGCTGTAGAGCTTTTTGTTCCCTTACGATGTGTTCCGTGTCTTTCGTGTTGTGCATTACGCTTCACGTTTAGAACTGTGATGAATCCTGTGGATTTGAAAAAGTACTGGCAATGCCAGTCATAGAGTTTACCAGTACAAGACGTCTAATCTTGTCACGATAGAACAGATTCATATTGAATCTATTTGTACCTTAATTTAAGAATTCTGTCTGTTTGGAACTTTCAGCTCGGATTCTATTTCAGTTGAAAGTGGTTTTCTCTGTTAGCCTACAACCTGATTAACAGAAGGCTCTGTAGCTAGCAGGATATATTTGCACTCACATCACCTCATATAGTTGCAGTAGGTCATGAGTATTTAAGTTATGTCACATGTAGGTGGGTGGGGGGGGGGTTGGTGTGCTTCACTGTGGAGCAAAAAACTAGCCAGGCAGTGCTAACTTATCCTTTTCCTTTCAGCGGGTCCATTGGGTGGAAAAACAGCGCCGACATTCTCCAGACTGAAATAACCATTTTATTTTCCCTTTCTTCAGGTCAAATCGCTTCAACAGAGCATTCAGCAGCAGTCGCCGCGTCCCAGGTCAAAACCGATGGTTCGGCATGTTTTAGCTAACCGACTCATTGTCCCATTTTTGGCCATTCAACAATTTCTAAATCTCTGCTATAATTTTTCTGTACATAAAGATGACTGTTGCTTTTAGTTGTTGCTTATATTGTGTTAAAATTGACTTTGTCTCTCTAATGTAATTATTTCTGTTTAACCTTTAAAACGAGGTAATTTGAAAGCAGTTGTGACTGTTTTTAAAGACATTCCTCTTTTTCTTTGCGACGATAAGTTTTGTCTTTCTTGGTCCCACTAATATTTCTAGATTTTTTTTAAAAAAGTAGAGAATTCCTGATATTAAATAGCGTTGGCATCAGTTAGTCTTAAATTTTCAGATGACCTGCGTTGTTTTGTCATTTACTTTGAGAAAATCAGTGTTTGCGTTTATATGCTATTATTATTAATACAAAAGTAAAAATGATTCATTACAGAAAGTGAATCAAACGAGAGAGTAAAAACATACCGAACCATCGGAACGGTCTGACGCTCATGCTCTTGGTCTGATGTGACCACCGGTCTGCACGGTGTCTCAAAATATAATGATTTTCTTATTAATACATGGATTTTTCAGCAGCGTTCCATAGAGAGGAACCGCCGTCCAGCTTCTGTCTGATCTTTGTCACTTTTCCATCTTTAACTCACACTTTGCTTTTAGGCTGCAGTGAAGGTTTCCATTTCCTTCCATTCCTGCTTCTCCTGCCATTACCTTTCTTCCAGCCTCCTCTTTTTCCTTTTTCCTTTCTTGACATCGTTTCCTTGATGCTGCTGTTGTTGTATGAACTGAAAACTTTTGTATCAAGCAGGGTGGCCTACCTGGATCACCTTTGTTTGTTAGCCCAGTGGATGGAAGGTTTCACCTCTGTGACGACAGCGAGTTTCACAGAGCAGACACGTTACTCTAAAACCAAAGGTCATCCCAGCTTCTTGACATATATTGTTTGGTTGGATGTAGAAAGAAAAAAAAGACACTTCAGTTCTTTCCTCATCTTGAAGAATATGATTCAGTGACTGACTATCCAACCTGAGATGAGTCCATCCTGTCATGTGTTCACACTTCGATGTAAAACTGGAAAATATTCATGACTTATATTGGAAAAAAGAAACTTAAATCACTGTGAAATTTACTGTAAAATGAGACTGAATGTTTTTAACGAGAATGGAACTTTTGAAGCAGATGGAATATTGATGAAAAAAAAAAGATTGATGAAAAAAACAAACTGAAAATAAATAAATTCCTTGATAAATGTAGCCGTGTCATTGTGTTTGTTTTCACTGTGAAATCGAACATGGTTGCTAAGTGACTCCAGAACAACTTGGTTTGAGATCGGCACCATCCAGGTCAGAGGTGGTTCTTCACTTCTTTCAGAGAAACATCATGGGAAGTAACAAAGGTGTGTTAATCATATTTAGAACCAGATCTTTTAAAAAATATGTTCTCCCCCCAGTTTATGCTGCCGCTTGTGTCTCAAACACTTGGCCGGCCGCTGCAGCAGAGGAGTAAACGTAGCCTGCAAAAGACCGAAGAGCTGCCATTTGCAGAACTCTCTTAGAAACGGAGAGTTTTTTGTTTTTCAGAATGCCAGACTTTTCATGTTTGCAAATGTCAACATTTGTAAAAGCCGTCGTTGAGCTCCAGCAGACTGAGGGCCCCCGGAGGGATTAGAGAAGGCTCTGTTTACCTGCTCTGAGGAATGCTGCCCTGCACGGACGCTTTTGTATCTGTCAGGGACCCAAGGTCACAGCGCTGGGAGAGATGGGCCGCTTTGTCCCTCTCCAAAGTTTCCACCTCACAGTATCAACAACAAAACAATGTGAGCGACCTGAGAGAAGGAAATGGAATTCCTGCTCATGTTGCTACAGTGTTCAGAAACTCTGGTTCAATGCCCCCTTTTACCTGTGATCGCCTCGGTGAAGGATGGGATGTATTTTTTAAATTCTTATGAGAGAAACTTGATCACTTCACATTTATTGGTATTAGAGTCATTCACTTGATCCTCCACTTCTTTAAAAAAAAAACAATTTAAAAAGAAACGCTTAAAAGCATTTAGGACTGTATTTTCAGCCTACAGGGTTGGATACGAATAAATTCAAACTTTTTTTTTTTTTTTTTTAAAAGAAGCTGACGTCATTTTGTGTTGCAACTGCAGTGCAAATTTTTTTGCACCATTTCTGTCAGTACTGGTGTTTCACCACTTGGTGTCGCCCTTGTACAACATCTGACCAGGAGATCCTGATGCTGGAATCGTTCTAAAACGACACTCATCTAAATGACACACACACACTCAAAGCATCTCCTCGGTGCAAAACCTCACTATTAAGTGCTACATGCACGCCATAAGTCCTTGTGAAAATATTGGAGGATTACAGCGATTTGTTAAGACTGACAAATGTTTTACTAAGCTGTTTAGACAAAGCCTGCATTTCTTCTTTTTGGACCGGACTGTCAGTTCACTGATGGAGCAATCTGACCTCAAGCTGCAGACACCGAGAAGCGCGTTTAGGGCCGACAAACAGTCTTGTGTTTAATTTGTCTGCGAGTTAGAAGTTATTTGCAGAGGGCAAACCTCGTTAAATCTGACACGGGCTCTCAACATTTCGCAAGCACGCAAAAAAAGGTAGTTCAAAGCTCCATATTTTTTTTTTCCCATTTTGTAAAAGATGGCAAACAGAGTGAAAATGTTTGTTAGCTCCTTGTCAGTGAATCCCAGTCAATTAGAAAGGAAAGCAACTGTTGTGTGTCAATTCTAAGCACACAAAAATGATCGATGCGCTGATTTCAAACCTCTTTTGTGTTTCCCATGAAGACAAAAACATGTAACAACTGCAAGTTTGAAGATTTTCTTTATCTCATTTTGTAATAAACATATAAATAATAAACTCTAGACATTTTTGACGCATCGCCCTGTTATGAAAGTTAACTGGTATGGTCTGGCTATATAGACTATCCAAACTTTGCATCTGCCGCAGGTCATTTCTATAAAACTATTTCCCTATTACAAAATATGAAAAGAAAAATACATTTTAGTACATTTACAGGAGTTACTTATTAATTTATTTAAACGAAACTGTTTCAGTACTACCTTTAACTGTTACTGAATTGTCAGAATCTGCATTTTTAATGTTTTTCTCAGAAGAAAACAAAAATAGAAACACAACCAAATAAAAGCAGAGAATGCAGACATGAGGCAGAATATCTGTCCCTCTCCGACAACTTAAACGAACAGTTTCCAAAATAATAAAATTCTTAATAAAACAAAGCAGTACAAGATTTTTTTCCAATACTTTCCCAACTACTGTATTTAAATTAAAATATATTTTCATATCTTACACTATTTCAAATAACGAAATGTGATTCGGTAGCGATCTGTCAAAATCTAATTTACAATTCTGTGTATAAAAATATAATTTATGGAACCCCGCGAAGTTTGTAATCCCCAAAATATAACAGTCAGTTGCACATATATGCACATATGAACATTACAACCTGTCAAAGTTAGCTCCTTTCTAATGGTCTTCTCTCTCTTTGTGATATTTCTTTTTCTTTTTTTTTCTTCGTTTTTTCTTTCTTTTCTTTTTTTTTTTGCATTTGAGATATACAAAAATAGATTATGCACAATTTGCTGCTCACACCGTTTCAGAATCCATTTGTGTGACGGCAGCGAGTTCACACGAGAATAAATTATTCAAAGAGAAACTTTTTAAGGCTCCATTCATTCTTTGAAAGGGGACACATGGAAAAGTCGCTGAAATAAATATCCCAACTCCGCTGGGGCCTTTGTCTTGTTTGTTTGTTCGTTCTTTTTTTTTATTATTATTTTTATTTTTTTTTAAATCTACTGAATAGTTCGTGTCCTACATTTAAGTCTCGTTCTGCTCCTGTAGTTGAGGTTTCAACTCGGGTATACCGACATCCCAAGTGGATGGATCGAGTGGCTGTCCAAGAGCCATGTTCCTAGTTGATAAAGGATCTTGGAGTACCAGTGCACCCCGTCGTTCTGCGCACTGACTTGATGGTTGGAATTGAAAAGCAACGAGGACACCCAGTGGGCGAGCCTGAGAGGTGCCAGGGCCCAGTGCGCCAGGTCGTGGTCCTGGATCACTGCGTAACAGGACGCGAGGACCTGGTCCACCACGACCGTCCCCTGCACGGTCACTGGTGCAAAGGAGCCCTGGTGCTCTTGCGTGTAAATCCGTTTCACGGTCACGGGCTCGAGCCGACTCCGATCGGAATCGAACACGAACACCTTCTGTCCACGCGTAACTTGGCTGGCGAATATCGCGGACATCGGCTCCTGTTTGGTGGAGTTGTGGCCGACGAAGAGGAGGTGCGCGGCGGTGAGGGTGATTTTCTGGCCCGAGTCGGTTTCGATGACGTAGAAGAGCCTCCTGGTCGTCGAGTCTTGATCTATGAACATGATGAAGTCGGTGTACATCGGGTTTCCGTCGTCATCAGCTGTCAGGACCCTGTCCCCGGGCTGGAGGTCCCTGACCGCCTTCTTGGTGCCGTCCTGGAGTCTGACCGTGGAGGATCCGGGGAAACAGCCGCCGGATTTGGCTGCCACTGAGTTCTCTGTTAAAATAAAAGATTGTGTCGTTAAAATATAAATTCGTTTGTTTTTTTTACATCATCAAAAAAAAGTTTATTACCTCTTCTAAAGTTTCACTAAACTTTATAGACATCCTCGAGACACTCAAACGCACCGCATTGATCCGCATTTAAAGCTTTTTAACGACTTCTAGATAAATAAATCAGGTGTTCTGAGCCATTCTAGGATCGGGGCCCATTCAAGAGCCTATACATACATCACGGTGGGCCATATGCATTTTGCATAATGATGCTACTCCTCCGTGCCGAATGCGTATTGGCTTGGCCCAAATTGTCTGTCTAGAAGCCTGAAAGCCCTTGGCTCATCTATTCTTAATTAAAAAACCTCAATAAAGAGCGTTCATTGTTATTCTAAATCAGCTTGTGGATCGAGCCACTCTCGGTAAAGAACACTTACGCCTTTCTCAGCTTCTCTTCCTATATTTGCTCAGGTGCAGAAACCTCCATGTGACAATTCACACAAATAGGCGACTCACAACTACTATTTACCCAGCGGAGCCACTTTCCAAGCTTCTCGAGTTGTAGATTTGAATTTAAATGAGGGTCCGGACTCTTAAATGCTTTCTGTTGTGCCACATCAATGTGCCCTCTCTCCACCACCACTCTCTGCTTTGTAGTCGGTCTTGATGACAATAATTTTGGCCTTGGTGGAGCTCTCCACATACCAGTCTCTAGGATCACACTGTCCCGCACACAGAAAAGGGGGTTTCCTACCCAGAATTTGGGGCTTTTAATCTTCTTTTAAGATTCCCGAGCATGAAATAAGGTGACAACTGAAAACCAGATTTACCCCAACCAATTCAACATTGTTCAGCCAAATCCTTTTGGTAAAGTCGCATGACCCCTAATGACACGTCGGTCCAGCCCACGCTGTGATCTCAAAACGTGTGTGTTGAATGATAAGTGAAGGATTTATTAATAAAGTCCGAGCTGAGGAAAAGGCGCGCAAAAGGCGTGAATCAGCGCGCAGAAACGCGCCACATGGCTGAGCTCAGTGAAAACGCGTAGTTTTAATAGTCTTAAAGCTTTTCTCTCAATTAAAACAAGTGGAATTAAGCATCAAATTCTTCGACAAACTTTTTTTTTTTGTTTTGTCATTATGCGATAGGGCTAAAATAAGAAATTATCCCAAAACGCCGCAACTTCCAACATTTTATTTTGACCTGCAAAATCAAGAGATCACAAACTGATTTGTTTTTTTCTGGGTCACGTGGAGGAGCCTCATGCGGTCGTGGTTCCCACCAGGAGACAGAGTGGGGCGATGTTAGATTAAGAAATATGTTCTATACGGGAGACGCTCGCAACGCGCAGGCTGGGATGTCCATCAATGATTCATAGAATTTATTCTACTAAACCTTGAATAAACACCAGAATTTGCTTCGATTGCTTATTTTATATTTACTGACTGATTATTTGGTTATTATTGATGATCTTGAAAAGCGTGATTTTCAATATAAACGCCACAACCGTCTCTTTTCGGGCTCTGGCGGCTTCAGTGATTAACTCTCTCCCTCCCTTGAACAAAAGGAAAAAGGTTTCATTTAGAAACCTTCTGATGACGCAGGACTTCCTGGAGGTACACCTGCTCTTACCCATCACACCTGAGGTGCGCACAGGTGATCGATGAGGTAGAAGAGGGATGGGTGAGGTTATGTTTTCCTTCGCAGTGCGCATGACCACTTTTCTCTGGAGGTAAATGGTTTTGTGGGGGGTTTTTTTTGCTTCTCATATGGCATCCATACCTGCTTTCACAGAGCAGTGAATGTGGGCTTTGGATTCGTAATAGACCCAGTCGAATCCGGCTTCCACCGCCAGCCTGGACAGAGTGCCGTACTTGCTCTTGTCTCTGTCCGAGGTGGTGATGTCCACGGCCCTCCCCTCGTAGTGGAGCGACTCCTCGAAGTGATGTCCGTCCTCATCCCAACCCTCGGTGACCCGCAGTTTCACCCCGGGCCACTGATTCATGACTGAGATGGCCAGAGAATTCAGCTTGTCTTTGCATCTCTGCGGGAGGAGAAATGGAGCGGTTAGTCACCTGTTGTGCGTCACGGGCACCGCATGGAAAGAATGCCGACAGGTCTACAACTGGAACAGCATGTCCCCAGCTTTTACTGAGACAATTGTGTTGTCAGGAGTAACAGGTGCTCACATTTGATCAAAGTAGCTCATATTTAGGTCTTAGAAATCAATAAGAATTACACCAAACGCGCCGTAGATATCCGGGTTGTTTGATCAATTCATGCAGTGGTGACGATTAAAAAAAAAAAATCAAATTCTAACTCGCTGGAACCTCCCCCACCCCCGACGCCTTTGACTCAGCCAAGCTGAGGGGCTGAGCTGCTTCTATGGCCCCTGAATGCGAGCTTACATTTCTCAGAGTGCGTAGCAGCGTCAGAGGGCACATCTCGGATAAGAAAGCTGCTGATAAAATATTAATCAGGCACCGCGTTCGCTTCACTGGCCTATAACATATGGGTCCTTTGGTCTTGGAAAGGTGCGAGTAACATGCCCCCTCTATCCAAATGTGTTGCGTTCACCATTACATGCATGCATTACAAATTCATAAGTTTGTATTAGGTCAAGAAATGAGCGAATCCTTTGTTGGTTGCAACTTGTTTGTTTTCTTTCAATCAATAATTGATATCCAGATGATATGAACGTGATCCTCAAGAGCAGCTGCTCCCTTAAAATATCAGAAATTTGTCGTATAAATAAAGCGTCTCTCTCCAATCGCTGTGCGCTCTCAATGAAGATGCCTGGCCTTCTCCAGGACAACTATTCTCGACACTCAAGCAATATGTCAAATAAAACATCACAAAGAGTCTTTTCAGTCCAACCGTGGAGGGAAACTTTCATTATTCCTCTCCTGCAAAGTCTTGGGAGACGTGACATGCCTCCTTAAGTCGATGTGTTTTGGCTGCTGACTGACAGACTTGTGAAATATCCAGAGGTGGTCTGAGCGCACAGAGAAGCGTCTGTGTGTGTGTGTGTGTGTGTGTGTGTGTGTGTGTGTGTGTGTGTGTGCGCGCGTGCGTGCGTGTGTGTCATCCAGAATGATCATGTTCAAAATATCATGCAAAAAAAGGTTAAAGGAAAACAACAGCACATGAGCAAGTGTTTCATGATGACATCACACTTGTAGAATGTATCGAATAAACACCGCCTCTCATAATAATTTTTTAAAAAAAACTTTCCAAATTCTGAGTGGGATTGTTGGAGTCAACAGCCGTAAAGCTTAACCTATTTATTAATTCATTAGGTCGTGTGCCGCAAATCAAACCAAATTCTGCTCAGCCACCGTGAAACCCAGCAGGGCGCACCAGACCGGCGCTTTATGCTCGGGCTAAAGTTGTTCAACAACCTCCCTCTTAATCTGTTCACAAATGATTTGGTTAGAGGAAACACTTATCAGCTACCTGTCAGTGCAAACAAGCCGCCAGCTCCTCTCCTTTTCCGACAAATTCGCTCTGTGGGCAGCATGTTTTACATCTCAAATGAATCCCACTTTAATACCCGTTTAATTTAGTGTGATGTTGGACTTAGTCGAGTCAAAGAAGAAAAAAAAACACATTAGCGCCCGTTAATACGACATGATTTTACAAGGAAATCACTTATTTAAGCCCAAATTTTTCCATAATATATTCTACTTTGTTAATTGGCTGTGGAACATGAGCGACACGTGGGATTCGGGACATTGAGGAATCTCACTGCTCCGCTACAGAAACGTCCACTTACACGAACAAATAAAATGTCTGACATAAAACTATAACGTGTGTATGTGAGGTGGATGAGATTGATCCCCCTGTTAAAGTCAGGTTAAGTAACTTCGGGAAACGCTGTCCATAAACGTCTGGAAAACGCCTCCGTTGGCAACTTTCCTGGCAGTGAGCAATGCCTTAATAGTCTTAAAGGGAGTGGATGCTTGTTGAAGCGCTCCTTTAAGTATTAAGTCCAATGTCATCGTATTAGCTAGACCTCAGTCAATGTATAAACACACTCACAATGCACACACCTACGGGAACTGCTGCAGCGACGTACCATGTTGCAAGAGTAACTACAGCCTCTATTGGTAATGCTAAGAAAACAATAAATCGCCTGTGCACCCGCGCGTAAAACTCGTGCGTAAAGCTCCATGCGTAAAGCCGTGCAACAGCGCCAGCACTATTGGCTGCGCAAAATTCTCATGTGCGAATACTCATGTCATTTGTTCAATGTTTTAAGAACAATTCCAGTCCTTCTCCTGAAGATATATACACCCGAAAATGACGCTAACGACGGTCAAAGCGCTTTCAACCTGCTATGCACACGCGCAAGCCAAAGGTCATAAGTTCAAATTGCGTTTCAGTCCTATAGGGGTGCCTAAAAAGCCAAATCTAGCACAAATTGCAGCTTGCTGTTTCTATTTCTGTAATCGCTCAGATACTGGATGAAAAGTGCAATGATGCACCAGGATCCACAACTGCTCACCCTCTTTATGAATCTGTAAAACGCAAAGCAGCTCCCCAAACAGGATTATAAAGCCGCTGAACGAGACAAACTTCAGTCACAGATGCAACACATGATCCCATTTTATCTCGCGTTGCTCACACCTCGCATGTATATTTGTATGCAGACATAAACACAGCTGCTTGTAGCAGGTGTGTGTGTGTGTGTGTGGGGGGGGGGGGGTGATTGAAATCCTTACAAGCATATGTTATATTCTCAGACTGGTGTGTTTTTTTTTTCCTGTGAGGTAAACCTTTGACATCATATATCATACGTGGAAGAGAGGTGTTGGGGGGGGGGGGGGTCGCCTGTGAAATCCCGATCTGTACACTTTTGCACAGTGAATATTTCATCGGTGCTCGTGCTCATGCATGGTGCGAGGCATGGGTTCAGGGACCCCGAAGCGCGCCTGGCGTCATCACCGCCAGCACCACCACCATCACTACCGGCATTTTATTATTACTGAGCCAATATCACCCAAGCGCTTTTAATAATTCACCAGCATCTGAGTGCTAAGCGTCAAGATGAGGAGACGCGGGCATCCTGCAGCCTGCAAGGAAATCAAGGCTACACCTTTTCGATGTATTATGAGGCTCGTTTTATCCGCAAAGAAAGAGTAGCGAGCTTTCATAACTAAGGAATGAGTATTAAATAAAGCCTCCATCGATGCAAGTAAAAAACCATCACCCCTGCGCGCTTCGCTGCTATGATTGACTGAGTCCCACCCATTTATAAAGTCCTGATAGTGTTCGGAACACTCTCAAAGAAATGTCACTGTTTTCACGCACCGGTGCACACCATGCGAAAGGCTAAATTATGGCAGCCTGTGCAAGAAAATGTCTGATTGAACCACGCCATGCCTGAATAAGCCCGGCTGTTTGAAGCGGTGCGCATCACCAGCTCTCCGTCTTTCATGGCTGGGAATAAAGAAAATGCGCTTAAACAAGGTGCAACGTTGAGCTTAAACGGACAGCAAAATGCTGAATTTGTTGGACGAGATGTAAAGAAGCACGAATGTACGCCCGTAAAACATCAAATATAGCCCCGCAAAGATACAAATATAGATATGAGGAGAGGGGCACATTAATATTTTAAATACACTGTCACAATCATGAAGGCCGAGTGTCCTGACTGTCCGCCTGCACATCACTTCTCCAGCTGGATTTCTAAGCCTGCTACCTCTGAAAAACTCCCATGCTGGTGCAAAAAAAAAAGGAAAAAAAAGCGCATCTGCTTTTTACAGTGAAGTTAAAAGGCTCAATGTGAAGAGTTCAGCAGCGGGTAACAACAGACTTCACTTAAGGTGTGCAATCAGTCTGACAAGGAGGTTGTTGTAGTGCGCAGTGATGGTGCGTCAGGAGACGAGCAATAGTGGGGGGGGGGGAAAGGTGATTCTGTCTTATTACCTGAGTCATTAGCCTGTCGGCACCGGTGTTCTCCTCATCCTTGAATATGATGTCTGTGTTATAATTGGGAGTCAGTTCTTTAAATCGCTCGGAGTTTCTTGTGATCTTGCCTTCGTATCTACCGCTTGCCCCGAGGGTCTTCTCCGCCACGTTGGGGATGAACTGCTTATACGCAAGAGGTGTCAGCTTCTTCGGGTGTCTTCTCCTGCCGTAGCCCCTGCCCGGTCCGCATCCCATCCCAGAAGACACCAAGGACAAGCAGATGACACCGACCAATACGATTCTGGTCCAGAGCCGCATTTTTTTGTCCTTAAAGATCTCAAACGCGTCGCCGCTGCTTGTCTTTAAACGTCTGCGTCTCCCCGGCTCTCTCTCTCGCAAGGTCCTTGTCTCCTCCTCTACTTCGCCTTCGCCTGGTTTCTACTGTGACAGGTGCGGAAATGAAAGCCTCAGACAAATGCTAATTGCGGGGCACATCGAAGGAGGGTTAAAAAAGTAGTGAGGGAATTAAAAGCCACGGGATCTCTAGTCGAGCTGCAGCCGCTTGTGTGAGGCGACCGCTTTTACTGCTTTGTATTATAGCACCGATCTATAGCAGGGGAGGGATTTGATTGGCTCTCCTAGACAAACCCTCCTGATGTTATCCCACAAAAAAAAAAAAAAAAAATCTTAAAAAGATTTCTTCCACCTGAGGGTTAGCCTGTGTAGCAGGGAGGAGGGGCCGCTCCATGGGAAAACATCAATTATAAACTGTCTGTTTTCACCCTCCCATTTACCAAGATTTCACAGGGAAGGCAGGACAGACAGGAGCACTTGCGTGGTGCGGGGCTCAAATCTGAAGCAGTGATTTTCACTGCGTGTGCGGTAAAAGAACTGCGTCTGGGATAACTTTCAACCCAGAACATATTCCCGGGAGAATAAAGCAACCCGTGCGTGGACGCGCACTGCGCAAGGCTTTACTGGTAGATTTTTTTTTTTCTGCAATAAAAGAGTAAATATATTGAGGAGTCCACGCACTCTTTAAATTATGAGATAACTGGTTTTAAATGTGTGCCTTTGGACACGTTCCGTACAGTTTAGGTTAGAGAAATCAGAGAAACTTAACGGGATGCATTCTCTTCAAACTCAGTGCAACTGGACATGAAAACGAACGCGCAGTAACATCTCCTGCAGAGCCCCGGTGCGCGTCAGGCCCCTTTACGCACCAGTGCATTAATGTCCAAATAATTCATACATCACGTCACAACAAATAGTGGCACAGCTCAGTCCCTTAATGGGATAAACTCTTTAAGAACATGACTCCAACATTAGATATTATAACACAGCCGAGGCTTTACATCCAAAGGGAGCTCCATCAGGAATCACGCATTATCATTGCGTCATAATGTCCCGCGTTTCAGCCAGAGGTCAGGGCTCACTCCTACGCGGGGTCACCCATCCAGAATCCACAGTTTTGACATTGTTAACTCCAACCAGCACCACCAACCAGATGCTTTTACTTTAAAGGACAAAGGGACATGAAGGCTTCTTGCACTTTCCTGTGTTTAAGAGTTGGATTAGATTTAATTTCAGACACCAAACTTCCTGAGTTGTTTTAAGGGCAACACACAAATAGCTGTATTCCTGTGATTAAGGGAGATTCTGCAATATTTTATTGTCGGTGTTGCTGATTAAAAACTGCCATACTATCACACATAAAACACTATTATATCCACGTTTATAGCGCAACAGTTCAGACAAAAACAGGCTTCTGAATTGTTTCAGGAAGTCAAATTATTGTGCGGTAACAAACCAACAGTTACAGTAATTACAGGAAGAGGGGCTGTTTTGGGGCAACTTCAGCTCTCAACACACTGCGAGTGTGGCACAGGTGTTCAAAAGTGAGGACAGGTATTCCAGCCTTTGGTGTGGCTTCAGTCTCATTAAACTTCACTCTGGCTGACCTCCAGTCTGGTTCAGTCCCTGCCAGGCTTGTGGCACTGCAACCAGGGCAGGTGAGACTGCCTGCCGTTGTACACACATCAAGTCTTTGCCAAAAAAAAAAGGCATGTGTGCTTGTCATGCTGCTACACAACCCAGACAAAGATATTCTGATGGATTTGCATATCACTGGATGTCTTATATTTCTGCTAAATGCCACAGAAGCCTTCACAATGTCTTCACTAGACAGTTTTCGGCTGCTGTCTATGCTGAGGTACGATTCAAACACAGAGCTGACAGCGGTTGTGGCGCCCCGGGGGACACTGGAGGCACTGTTTGGCCCCAGGTCAGAGTCTTGGCTTAGGTGTCAGAGTTCCGAGATGAAGCCTAGCGTACCACACAAACGCCTCAAAAACCACAGAGGCGGGAGGAGATGACGTGGAAAATTCCCCACTTCAGAAACAGAATAGGAGTTTAACAGGAATGATAATAAGAATAGTACAACAATAATAATGACATAAACATTAAAATATCCTTTGCAAATGAACTGAAGGACAACATGTGACGCTGAGTGAAATGAATAATCCAGAGATTGTGATGAATTATGCAGCCTGAAGACCAAGGTGTGCTGATGTGAGAGACGGGATGTGAACTTGAGTTTCTTCCACAGAGGAAATCAACCATCTATCAGCCCAACCTGGGGCAAACAGTATTTGCAAACATTACACTTCATTGTTTGATTTTGGCCTCCTCCAGTGCCGGATGGGTGGAGTTTTTGCAACTCTGTGCAATTCAAAAATCACAGCAGAGTTTAGAAAATGAATCAAAGCAGCGATTGTCAGTTTAGAATAGAAATCTTTTTTTTTTTATATTGTCCTGAAAAACTCAAACATCTTCAACCTATCTTAAAAAATAATTGCATTGCTTGGCTGAATCTGTTCAGCCGACAAGCAGCTTTAATGAAGATTCTGGAAACGTTTGTTTAAAAGCATCAAAAAGCACAAATGTAGGCTTTTCTGATTGGCCATCATGTATTCTCGTCGCCGTATCATGCTCTTTGTTTTGCATGCGAGGGTGACGCAGCAAATTAGAAGCCAATTTTACAAAACGATTCTGCAGGGATTGAGGGCATTACGCAATTCACATTAAGAAGCCTATTGCATGTGACGGCTAATCCGGCGTGAGTTGGGAAAACGGCCAGTGAGTCATCAGTTTTTGACTCCTTTTGTGTCACACCTCCATCCTTCAACCCCCCCAAACAGATCTCCCATTCCATTCATGTAACTTCCTATCAAGTCTGACACATCCACATCTGCTTAGTTACTCTTTCTTTTCCTGCTAAATCCACACCCATGGTTGATTTGTTGCTCTGCAGTCCCAATGAAGCAGAAGCGAGATGCAACTAGAAGTGTTTGAGTGGAGTTTTACCAGTTTAAGTCCCCCAATTACTGCTTTAAAGCCTCCTCCTGTCTGAATGTTTTGCAACATTGTTAGACGGATTAGAACTACAGAATGATCCCGCACAAACATATAAGTAGTTTTAGGCTTTCGTTGCTGTTTTCCTCCACTGCAAATAGAGTTTCCTTTTCTTCCAGGGCAACAGAAAACCAGCTATACCACAATTCATTGTGGTTTTTGTCTTGCAGGTGGGGTCTGCATTCAAGTGTTTATCCTGTCCTGACCTTTTGACAAGCGCTCCGTAGCACAGACAGGCTCTCCATCTAACCCCGTGAAGATGCGTACCCTTTTGTCAGCGTCATTAAGTTTGAATAATCTTTCTTTAAATGGTTCATCTAAGACACATGTAACAAACGGTTTTTGAAGACGCCAAGAGCCAAATCGCAGTCGAACAGATTCAGGTGCCCTGAGGCTACTCTGTCAAGTACAATGGAAATTTCACAATACAGTATCTGGAATCGCAGCCCTCAGCGTGCCCCGGAGTCTGTAAAGGCATTTTATTTGCACTCTCCAGCCGCTCCCAATACTTAAACATTAAACGCCAAGGCTAGACAGGCAAAACCACTTTGAACTGCAGTGCAGGGTGAACTCGGTGGGAGGGGAAGGAGGTGAGAGAGTGGTGAGAGGGGAGCTGGCTGTGGAGTGTGTGTGTGTGTGTGTGTGTGTGTGTGTGTGTGTGTGTGATACTCCACCAGGTGAGTCAGAGCTGGCTGCCATGCATTTCCATCACAGGGGATGGAGAGGGGATCAGTCTCATTGGTCGGTACATGTGTTGACTTTCAGACAGAACTGAATCCAAGAAGTTTTTTTTTTTTATTCAGTTCATTATTTTAAAACGGTTAACATTTTAAAGTGATGTTTAAGAGTCTAAGAGACAAACATGTAGATGTTACTACTGTAGAAGCGTCAGAACCGCTGTTATCTGTTTCCCTCACTTTTCAGCCTTGTGCAATGCTACGCTAATCAATTCCTGCTCCAGGTTCTTATTTAATGTAAGACTCATATCTGCGTTCTTATCTTTTGTGTGTATTTTTCCAAAATATTCAGCATTTTAATTAAAAAAAAAAGAAACCTCTGATATGAAGCGCTAATTTATTTTTATTTTTTTCCAAATCATGGAACTGTGAAGCTGTCAGTTTGGATGATTTATTTATTTTGACTTGGCTGATTTCAGTTTAATTTGTTCCACAACTGTTCTGTTTTTAAAGAATGCACACAAGTCAATTTGTCTCTTGTTTAAGCCTGATAATTTTTTTTCTCTCCAAGGGACGTTGAGTTTGAAAAAAACAGAAGCAACGGCTAAAAAAAAACCCAAACAAACCACACAGCAGAAGCAAAGATATCCTGATTTTTAGTCTTTAGCATGTATCACACTCCAGAAACATTGAGCAACTCTATGGTTTCTTTCATCAAAATGTCTTAATACTGCAGATTTGTAACACAGACTTTCTGTTGAAATCTGTAAAATTAAGGCTTATCAATAATAACCTTGACGACATCATTGGGTTTATTTTCTCACAAGCTTGAAAGCTGCCTTCAAGTTAACCTCATCAGCGCTGCACTAAACCCTTCTGCTAACATTATGAGTCGAATATGAGTTCAGACGCCTCTGTTACATTTTACACGTCTGTTTTTACGTTAAGTATAATTCACAAAAAACAGGTCAATCAACACGATTGGATTGCGGTAAAGAATTCCAATCGTAACATCGCCTGTAATAAAGTTGTGAAACAGTCTGCTGTTGACTGACGTACACGCCACCACTGACTGAGAATATCTGCAATGCAAATATACTTCTTAGTGATGAGCAATCTGCTTCAACATGATCTATTCTGCACTTGCTTTCATTAAACTAAGGACACAGATTCTATCTCTCTAATGAGCCTGAGTGCTTTGAGCGTCTGCCATTTCGCCCCAGGCCATGAAAATTGAGGATATAATTCCCTCCTGACTAAAGTTAGGTGTATGAACACAACAAACAGCAGAAATCCTTACCCACACCCCCTTTAGCATGCAACTAACCCTATCCAGCCCAACCACAGCAACCACTTGTGTGTCTGATAGTCAATAATGATATACTAACATGCTGCTCAGGCATTCCTCTCTTCAGTCAGCAACATCTCATCTGTCATCAAACTGATGCATAGTCATGTTTGTTAGGTTGGCATTGCGTGTTCATCATTTCTTCTTTGTGGATATCTCTGTCTCACTTAATGTCAGTCGCTCTTCTCTGGCGTTGACATTTTCACATTTATTTCACACCGATTTCTGAGGTATTTGTTGCCGATATCCCCAATTTAAGAGGAAGAGGCGCTACGTTTTGTCATAAATCAACGTTGATAGCGACCATTTGCACAGCAACTTAAATCCTTCTTACTCCAGGCGCTCGTTCAAACCTTACTAATCCAGGAAATTGCTGCCGCTAATCAAAGTTATTGCCTGGAAGGAACAAGGAAGCAGAACAAAAGTGACACTGCCTCATATCCGAGTATGAGTTGTGGTTTTGGATGGACACAGATCTTTGTCAGCTGGATATTTGATTGCCTTTCAAAATGAAAGTGGCAATTAATTTTGTGTCAAATCCTGTGGTCTGTGCAGTGATCCAGGCTATTGGTGGGTAGCGGAATAAACAGATATGGTAAACACAGTCATATAGAAAATGTCCCTCTGGCATGTGACGTATATGTCTTGATTTATTGAAATGTACTGATAAGTCACATCCAGACAATCAAATCAAATAGGTTACTGTAAATGCCTCTGGTTTGACTGATTGATATCAAACTTGGTTTGATCAAACTACTTCCCAGAGCTGGAACATCATTGACTTAAAGCCACCTAACAGTATGTTTCAGGTTTTTTCCTGATAGCGTTTTGTTTTGTTTTTTCTAATAAAGATTAAAAGTGTTTCATAACAGCGGCAGATAATTTATCCTTAGATGCCAACATCAAGGAACAATCTACTAGGGTCATGTGAGCTCACCTCTTTCTGAGTCATCACCAAGTTCTCAAATTATATCACCAAAGTCAATCTTTCTGGTTACATGTGGCTCCCTGTGGAGATACAAAACTCTTTATACATTTGTGGCCTGAGACATGCTTATTTTGTGTGTGTGTGTGTGTGTGTGTGCTTTTTTTAAAATGAATTGAGTGATAAAGGAAACCCATTTTTTTGCACTGCAACTCGCTGACGTGGAGGAATTGCAATATAAATAGATGATGCATTCTGTTTACAAAATATTATTATTTCTTACGTTTTCAGAGCTCTCAGTTCCACATCATGTAGCATATTGCCACAACATTCTAATTTTTTCGTGTGCTTTCCTTAAGATGCAGAATGAGCCAATGTTGATTGTGACAAGTGTTCAGGGTTCAGGATCTTCAGCCGAGCTCCCAGATAAAGCTCCCTCCATCTTATCTCAAATAGCTTTCTTCTCAATATTTATTATAGGCAAGGGTGAAAAGTGATGTATCTATTGAGCTTCAATCCCAAAAAAAAGTACACTCTTATCCTGTCAGCGCACTTAAAAATCAATTCATCTGATCAGAGGGTAACACATCGAAAGTGAATCCTTCAGCTGTACTAATTCACACAAGCAGCAAAATGTCAAAACATGTCAAAAATGTTCAAACTGACACACAGTCAGTTCCCTCCGATGGGGTAAGTTTGACTCACTGGATGTATGCGAGGAGGCATATGTGAGGGCACATGCATGTACGACGAGCAGCGAGGAGAACAGGAGTTAATGAGGCCAATGACTGACGGAGCAGTCTGCCTGTGTCAACACAGAATGGAAGGCAGTCTGGCTGGGAGCTAAGCGTCTGAGAGAGCCCAGGTGAAGAGAGAGAGGGAGGGAGAGAGAGGGAGAGTCAGGAGCCAGTGTTGATGGGAAATGTCAAACGCTGCTCCGGAGGACGAGTCTGATTAGCACCCATACTCCGCTGCACCTTGGTAATGACCCCTGCCACTCACGGTCCCCTCCTCTACTGACACCCTGGAAAACAAAATCCACCCCGGGACATCTTCTTTCAGTCCTTCACAGCTCTCCAAGAAACTTCAAATAAATCAAGATGGGACAGAATCCCTTTACGATGTCTTCTTTAAAAAAAAAAAAAGAAAGAAAAAAGAACAGCTGCCAAATATTAGCTGTAAAAATGTGAGATAGATAGATAGATAGATAGATAGATAGATAGATAGATAGATAGATAGATAGATAGATAGATAGATAGATAGATAGATAGATAGATAGATAGATAGATAGATAGATAGATAGATAGATAGATAGATAGATAGATATGCAGACATAACAAACTTGTGGCATCATTCCTGGGTGTGTGTGTGTGTGTTTACATAACACACACCTCTTACCACACAGCTTATAATTTGCACATTAAAGTGTACATCTGTTTATCTCTTTCCTTGGGTTGTGAAATATGACAATATGTTGTTATAGTAAATCTTCTGCGTTACAGTTTGTAAAAGCCCTGCAGGCAAATTGTGATTTGTGATATTGGGTTAAATAAATCTAACTGACTCGACTTGCCTTCTCTCATCTTCAGCCAGTGAGAGGATGTTGTGTCTTGTAGGCTGGTACAGAGTTGAGTAAGTTGGCTTGTAAAAAAAATAGATCATTTTCATATTTAACATTTCTTCAGACACAGACAATATAATTTGTCTGTGCCTTACAAAACAATTACGAATTGTGTTAAGGTGGAAAAAATCTGTTTAAGCCTCTCATTAAGGTTTGGTTCACGCACAAAAAGATTTTGTTGGACTTTGATGGGATTAAAATTAAGAATGTAATTAGACAAAGATTAGGGAACACATCATGCTTCAGGTCAAATTAGTGTTGCTGTTATGACATCTTATTATCACGCCTTTGCCTTACTCTATCACCATGATCATTTCACTTTTTTCAGGAATATGTCTCCTTACACAAAAGTGGATACAAGCATCATGTGGGGATACTGTTCACTAGGTCTTCATGTCAATCATTGATCCGTTCGACCTCCTTCCAACGTGGACTTTATCTCTGCAATATCATCTTACCCGACCTAACCTTGTCTCCTTTTATCCCCATCAACCTTATTTGCCCTGTTATAGTTCCTATGGTAGCTGGAGAGGTTTGTGACTGGAGTGAAAATATTTAATTTCTCCGTATGTTTTGTAGAATGTCTAAGAAATGTTTGGCTTGTGTTGGAACGGACTTTTTACTTCCCAAATTTCTGTATTTGTTTGTGTTTATGTATGTTGTGCAGTGAAGTCCATTCCTTCATCTATTCCACCTAGCTCTAAACAACCCTTCGTGCCTTGTAATATGGATTTGGTGAACACAGCGCCTTAGGACACTGAGCTAATCATCATTAGCTTCCATTTGGGGTTTTGTTACTGGTCACTGATAACAAAAAAAAAAAAAAATCTTTCACATTGCATCTTCCGAATTGGTTCATTGATTCCATCCACGGTCCTCTACTTGGAAAACAAAACTTAAGATTCAGAGCAGCAACCAAATAACAATCTAGAAAAAATTCCAAAGCTTTATGAAGGTCAAGAAATAATGAAGCAAACAGGGACACATCATCTGCATAGAGGCGAAACATAATTCTGTCAGTAGACTCTTTGACGTTTGGTTCACTGATAATATTTAGCTAATGTTTTTTCAACATTCTGCAGTAGTTGTTATTTATCTTTGCTTGTTTGGTCATACAATCACTCATGAGGCTTTCTATACTACTTTATGCTCTACTTGGGTTCAAACAGCCTTTCAAAAAGACGCATCTTCCCGATTGATCTGGGTTCAACTGTGCATAAATAGAACTAAATTATTTTTCAGCAATAAAAATGAGAAGATTGCTTTAGGTGGAACATATGAACACAAATGACTTCATGGAAATGTCAGAACAAGTCTTAACTATCTTATTTCTTTGTCTTATCAGAAAAGGTAAAACTATATTGTTTCTGCAGCAGAATTCCTAGATGTTGGATTATATTCTACATCAGACGGAGGGCCTATGAGGTGAAAGTACAATCAAAACTGCATCTGGCAGCCCTGGCTGTAAATGAACTCCATCTTACTTCCTGTCTAGAGGTGGGGAAACTCCTCATGCTTTATCTTTCCAGCCCCAGAGAACAACTGCCCTGTCAGGAACGGAGGGGAGGAGTTTTCTGGTTGAAAGTTTTTTCAACTGCAGGGTGGAGAGGTTTATAAAAGGCTTAGATCACAGGTGAGGGGATCACAGAGGAAACTGTGCAGGTGTTGGAGGAGTGAACTGAAGGCTGTTTTAGTACCGTCTACATAATATTATATCATACTTTATCTTTCAGCTTTGTGACAGCGTGTTCTATCTGCAGATCAAAAGCACAGGAAACTGACTTGATCAGAGTTGGGACAAGGGTTACATCTCGGAGTACATCAATCTCACAGAGCTTATCTCACGCAAGGCTCTTATTATTAAATAGTAGCTCAGATTGATTATTGTTTAGTGTTGTTCAAATTGATGTTTATGCTCATTCCAAGCACATAAGGCGTTTTTCCCACATTAGCTCTTCTTTTGTTTCTTCAATAACCTCTCTTCACACTATTTCTCATCAGAAAAATCCACATTATGGTCATTATAGGTTATATTTCTGTGCCTACATGGGTTAGTAGTTGTTTTTGACTCTTTCCAAGTGTTGTATGTGCTCAAAACCCTCTTTTGTTCCTTCTAATCTCACCAAACTATCAGAGGCCTGCTTCCACCGCAAGGTTTTTGGGAAGGTCGGGGCCGATGTGAGCCTTCGCCACATCCTCTGCTTGCGTAGCTCCCTGAAAACTGACAGGGCGGTGTGTAAAAACTCACCCACTCGTTACATTGTGGAGTAAGCTGCTGAAAAAAACTGGCGCTCAACGCTCAAAAATGTGTTGAATTTACTGCTCTGAATGCCTTTTCTTTAAATAGAGAAAGTCTCAGACACAAAGACACAGATAGAACGTTAACAGTCCAGACAGACACACGGTGGAAGTACGACCGGTAATTACCTTTAAATGTGAGAGCTCAATAATTAAAAGGCAACAATCCAATCAAAAGTTGAGAATAATTACAAGAACTGCATAAAAGGATGAATAAAGTGATTTTATATCCACTGATGACGCCCCTGTTAGTTTATCTGACAAGGCTGAGGCTGTGTGACGCATAGCAGGCAGATAACAGAAGCCATTCTCCACAAAGACTGATCTGAGGTGTCTTGAAGCTATTTGGCCTCATAACATCTGTGATGACCTGCTGGATGTTTGTGGCACTTTACGTCTTTGATGTGCAACAAGAAGTACCCGCAAATCAAAAGTAGATTTATTTTTAGTTGTAATGTTCTCTGTGCCTTAAAAATTGTCTTTAAAATCCACTGAATGTAAATCATTTTGTTCCTTTAGAGTGGTCATAGCAAATGGACGTATTTAATTCCATTTTATGTTTAATGAGAATAATATTTTTTTTTAAATTTAGACTAGGAAATCAACAGTAATATTTGTGTCTGAATGACTGAAAACTGAGAGTGAGGCTTTTAAGATAATAAAACAAATTGTCATAATAATTAAATTCAAAAATCGAGGAAACGTGTTGGATAAAAGATATAAGAATTTCACACTGCAGCTATCAATATAATCATAATGTGACGATCACTGCTGCTCTGATCCCTGAACTACACTAACAGCCTTGCTTTGCATTGAAAAGACATTCATGCACCAATATAAAAGAAGGGAGCGAATAAAGGCGGAGGTAATTGAGGTGGATCGATCTCTGGGAGAAGTTTGCATGAAATCATCTTCTGATAGTCCTGACATTATTGAAAAGGTGATTGTTAACAGCTCGCAGACAGACTCCAGGAGAGGTGACTGCATCGGCGCTTAGAGCACTTAAGGAGCTTTGAGTGCATCAAAGAAAGGAATAAGGGTGAAACAGGAGAAAGTGAACAACTTTAATGAGGGTATGATCAGTGTGCAGCCACTGCTCTTGTCATGTAGTGAGCAAGGAAGCTGGCAGGGCTAGAATAGGGACTTCTCCCCTGCTGCTTGCCATAATTTCCTCCCATCAGAGCAACTTACCTCACTTCAGCCTGCATATCAGCGCACCTGAAAGGAAATGGGGAAAAAAGACAGGACGATATGAATACATGAATTATATTCCTGGGTTTTTCTTGTGCAGAAATACCAAATAAAATCATGTCTAACTTACTTTAAACATTTGAAAGTCTTTTTTTTTTTTTCTTTCCCCACAGTTCATTCTTACTTCCTCAGAATGAAATCTTATTCTTCCTCATGAATGTAGAGGATCAGCCTCGTGAGAGAGGATCAACAGATGATTTGGGGGCCAATAGGGGGCACTGGGAGCCTAATCCACAAGTTTGGGAGCGAGCAGCAGCTCAAGTAACACACACATGCCTTCTTCTACTTCCCCACACACTCACGCTGAACCGGTGCACTTCATGACTCTTGTGTCATTTGCTGAGATTAATCTGGGGCAAGGCGGCCTTATGCAATCAATCTTCTATCATTTCCTAGATCGTCGACATGGCTGCCACTGTCTCAACCATCATCAATGAGTCAGCGATGTCTAATCAGGGCTTGATTGGCACCCTGGGTAAATCAATCAAGTGAGAAGTGTTATTTGAAGGGCTCAATCGGCTCCCTGTATGCATAAATAAAGCTGTTTTGCCTCTGTTAGGAATGGCGAGCTCTCAGTGCTGTTCATTTTTCACGCAGACAATGCAGTTTGAACATGTTCTAAAGAAAGTCTGCTTTTTTATCATATTGTATTTATCCTAATCAGAAACGTTTAAAAGCCTCCCCCACTAATTAAAACCTCTTAACAGCTCCTGATTGCATCTGTGGTGAATTAAGTGAATTATGATGAAGCACATTGTTGTCACTAGTTATATGGCGCAGAGAGACTGACCTGCTCTCCTTCTCTGACTCATGAGCTGTGGTTACCAATGGAAACAGTACAAGGCTAACATATCCCCTCACTCCTTTGTGTGATGTGTTGCAGTAAAAAAGAGAGATGAACAAAGGACTGTAGCGTTCTGTGTGTGTGAGAGACGGCGACAAAGCTCTGTAGAAATCCAACTTTCCCAACTAATGTACTTTGCGTGTCTGGCAGTGACAAAGATAAATTAACCAAAGAAAGAAAGGAGACGCTTCAACAGCAACCGACCCTCCAACACCAATTAGCAGATTGATTATGCGCCTGAGAGAAGCGGACGCTTGTCAATCAGCGCAACACAAGGGGAGCGACAGGAAGGAGCTGGTGTGGATGTACCTGGAATGTTAAAGGAACAAGAAGCTGCTCCAGGGATCTATACAGAGGCACTGATCCATAGACTGTGTAGCGCTCAACACTGACACACTGAACCAGCAAAAAGGTGCAAATACCACTATGCCACATGGAAGCCTGAATACCTTCACAGGCTGTAAAATCAAATACCTGTATAACCGGCGTCACACAGATCTGTTGTGATGGCTGGTCGTCCACTCTGCTTCCTGTGCCTTATGATCTATATGAGTAGATTAACCGCAAAAAGTTAGTGTGCAAAAGGAGCGTGCGCGTGCATGTATGCATGCATTGCGTGTATACGATATTTGTGCACTCACACACAGAAAAACACACAGGCTTTGCACATCCCCTTGTTATCCATCAACTCCCGAGAGGCTGGGCAGCGCTGTCCTCTGGATGGTGACAGTCCTGTTCGCCTTCATTTAGCAAGGACACACCAGCAAGGACAGAAAGTAAATAAACACCGGCCGCTAAATTTAGTGCTGCCTGAACCCAAACCCCAAAGAACAAGAGAGTTTTGCATTAACTTGGATGCAAGAAGACTGCAACTGCTGCTGCTGAAGGAGGTTCAAACCAGGTTATGTGCACGTTGTCAAGAGCAGAAATATTGAGATATACTCCAAAAAAAACTTCACATGTTAAAAAAAGCATACAGGCAAGTCAACAGTTAAAGTCCAGAGAGCTTGATCTTATTCAATAGGGCAGTTAAACTCAGAAGATAAGGGCACAATTAGATTTGGCTGAAGGAAAGACCATTAGGTCCTGATTCTCTGCCTCCCCCTCAGAATATATGGTCCACAGTCACTCTTAAAAGGATGAGATGATGACATCACCTCCATATTCAGAATACCTACTGCATGAAAGAATGAAAAAAAGGAGAGGAAACAGAAACCAATTTGTTAGATTAAACATTTCTCATGCAGCAGCATGATTTAGAAGGTCTGCTGACCGCAGTCGCACAAGGTTTTACCTCCCTTAAGACACAGCATTCTGTCAGTCTGGCCCAGCCAGAAATTCTAATTATAGGCTGCAGACGCAAGAAGGTCAAAAGCTTATTAAAAGTCAAGATTAAAATTCCCAATGCATATTATAAGGTACCTCCTCCCCTGACTGGCAATTATTTGCTAACTCATGCCAGTACAGTGAGCAATATTTCTTCGGAGGGACAAGTTATTTGTGCGGTGATTGTGTGTGTATGTGTGTGAAAGATGTGAGATCTGCACCGCAGTGGGCAATAGAATGGGAATATTGATGCAATCTTTACATTCTGAATAATGAAACTGAAAAAATATGTAACCTTGACTTTTGCAACTTCCGTTTAACAAATGTGAAATATCCAAAACCGTCAAAGTTTGAGCAAAAAATTTCCCACTTTCCCCAGAAGTGGGAAACTGCATTTGTGTCACTATTATTGGTTTAGTAATTATTCCATAAATATAATCCATATAATTTGATTTGTCTCTCGAGTTTCACAGTAATCTGACAAGTAGGTTATGTCTCAAAAATGATTAAGGCGTAAAAAAAAAAAAAAAAGGTTCTGACATTTCCCCTTTAGGCACAGCCGCTCCAAATTTTAAAGGGTCGTATCTCTTTTCAAGCTCACCCATACTGCCAAGTTTCATAAAAATACATCTATGAAATTTTTGTGTAATTTTTTTAACAGTCAAAAACCTTCTGAGAGAAATATGAACCGTAAAGATTTGCTGTGTGACAAAACAAGGTCGGCTACAGTGTTGAAGTCAAAGCAGTATAACCATAAAGATGTGGAAGCAAAACAAAATAAAAAAACTTTTTTGGCTTCTGTGATCATATTAGCAGAATTCGCAAAGTAATAAATGTGACGGCGGTCTGTTTTGTGTTCACGTGAAGTAGTTTCAGAAATCCTAGCAGGTTGTCTGAAAGTCTAGCCTTGGAGTAGCATGTTTTTGCAGCATGGAGGCAAGCTCACGGTGTCAAGAAGGGTCATCACAACAAACATCTTTTCTCCTTCTTTCTCAGAGAGACTGCTTTACTTGCCATCTTTAAAGAACGCCCCCAAAAGACGTGTGGACAGACGCTCCAGTGGACCAGCTAAGCTGTTGCTAGCAGACATGGTCTGTTATGAAGCGAGGCCATTTCAGTCAACAGGATCGATCTAACTTGGAAAAAAAAAAAAAAAAGTAGCACTCCCTCTTTTTTTTTCCATCTCTGAAAAGCTGACGTCCCCTCGCCTCTGCTCTGGTATAGATCCGAGCCCACCTCCCATTACAGAGTTATAGAGCCTGAATTGCATTGAAAAATTGATTACAAGGATAATAACGTGACTCCTGTTTAACTGACTCCCAACAAGTCGAAGAAATAAATATACACATATGCGTGCGCACTTTATGGTGTGTGGATAATGAAAGCTGCCAGGTGAAAAGCACTTTATGAAATGAATGGCTGAAACGCTGCAGACCATAGTTATTATCAGTCCAGGCTGGAGACTCCTGTGAAGACTAGGACGCATCTGAGCATAATCTCTAACTGGATTTAATTGCTAGGTGGAGAATGGGTGTGGGGAGGGGAATGAATGGGGGGGGGATTGCCATATTTATGAAAGTATACATGATACCTCTCTTCCATGCTCTCTCTTCACATGTGGTTTCCAATCTCAGGTCATCTTCCCTGCATCTGCTCCTCATGAAGGCAACTGCTAAGGAATAAAGTATTAATTATGGTTGTGTGGTTAAAATTGTCTAGGGGTGTCAGCTTGGCAACACAAGTTTTGCCCTTCATAATTCCTGTATGTTTGAGCTGGGATGCAGGACCGGGCATGTTTACAGTCAGCATTGATGCATTCAGGGTTCTGAAGAAAGAGCTTGAAGAAACCACACATCTGTATGCACGCATCCGACATAGGAAAAGTGACCTTCTCTGCAGAAGCTGTGTGGCATCTGCACGGTGATCAATTTCCTCCGCCAGACAAACATGTTGTTGCTGACCCTGCCTCCACCTCCACCTCCACCTCCACCCCCTTCCTCACTCTCTCTGATCTTCTGGATTGGGTTACTGGCACGGCACAACAGCCAGACTCTGTATTGGTCGTGTACTGTGGTTAAAGGGTCACCTGATATTGTGTGTTGTCCACATTGCATCTTTTATGGCAAGGTAAAAAAAACAACCCCAAAACAACCCCCCCCCCCAATAACCAGAAGTTTGTTTCGTTTCAATCGTGACCATTTTCAAGTCTTCTTTTTTGATTCAACTTTCCAGGTACAGCATGTCATCCGCAAAGTAAAACATACATTGGATCACCTTGTCTTTAGTTTTAATTTTAATGTCCTTTTGATGTGTTCCTCCATGGCAGAGAGGTAGCTTAATGCTTAGGTATCAGTAGGAATTACAGGAGGCCTCCTGCACACTGTCAGCCACACTTTCTTGTGGCTTACTAAGTAGAGCTGGCTGCTGCTGAAGATGAAGGGCCACTGTGAAGTTTTACATAGATGATCATGCCTGATTTTTTTTATGTTCTCTGCTCCAACCTTTGAACACAGGATGTGTTTCCAAGTTGAGTAATTAACTTGAGGTGCAGCAGTTTTCATCCACAGTCTGTCAAAAAGCTCCGACAGAGGCTTACCAAATAATGAAAATGAAAGATCGATACTTTCCAATATTACATTACTGATTGCATTAGTCTAAATGTGTGTGTGACTCAGTTGCAGTGATTACCTAAATTGTGTAATGAGGTCATCGAAACAAACTTAAATCCAGCCAAGTTCTTAAACCATTTTTTTTTTTTTTTTTTTGCTTGGCTCATAATTCAGTAATGTCTCCGTTGAACTCATTGCTCCGCCTTCGCCAAAGAGGAAAGTATATTAAGGTTTGTGCAGAAATAATAAATGACAAAGCACTTTTTCTCAACCGGGTTAAGTCTGAGTCTGAGACTCTGTCTCTGTGTGTGTGTGTGTGTGTGTGTGTGTGTGTGTGTGTGTGTGTGTGTGTGTGTGTGTGTGTCTAATATCTTGTCGTGTCATCGCACTAAAGTGGGTTTTGAGCAGTGTCTTGTGTAGAATCGAGATCTGCCATCAGTGGTTGAAGGAGTATTCAGGTCTTATGTATTAAAAAAAAAAACAGTCATACTTCAATGTAAGAATTCTTCATTACAAATCATACTTACTTCTTAAGTGCAGTATCACCAATGTGCACTTAAGACTTTTAAAAACACATTAACTTTTAATGGTCATCTGACATAGATAAGAACAAAACAACACCAAAAATGTAAGTGCCATACTTTTTTTGTGCAGTGTGCAAAAATGTGATGCATTTAATGCACAGGCCTGCGAGGGTGCCAGTGATCCCGGCTCCTGCAGCGGTGGCTGGTCAGAACCTGTTTTTGAGGTGCAGCAGGAGGATCCCTCCATCCTCATTCTGGGTCGTTACACATGGTCGCCCAGGACTTGGGCAGTCTGTCGTCGTTCTTCTGGTTAGATAACGATAGTGCGCACACACACCATTGTGGAATGGTGAGCATTTACTGCCCTGGTGAATTGTCTGGTGGGCTGCACCGCCTCCAGCATGCCAATGTCACGATCCCGGTCATGTTGCCCCAGCCATGGCATTCTTGTCTCACCAATCCTCCTGCCTTTTCTTTTTTTCTTTTTTTAACAGGGGTGGGTTAGTTTAACAAAGGAGTGGGAATAGTTGGATAAAAGCATTGTGGTCATTCCTCTGAAAATTATGTGTTCAGATTCAACTCCTCAGAAGAATCATTAAATCTGCCCTACATGTATGTATAACCAGCTTCAAGACAGAGAATGGATCTTCACTACTTTATGCATTCACCTCATATAGTCATGTAGACCCTTCAAAGATCAAAAGATAAATGCAAGGTGATTAGTTCCGTTGTACAGATATTAATTTGGTCTTTTGACATTTTAGCTTGTCATTCTTTTTTTCTAAAATGTTGAGTTTTACCTGATCCAGTGTCCAACAAAATTATAAATAAATAAGTAAAAGTAGTGCATACGTTTTTGCAAAATCATCATCTGAAACCATCAGACAAATTTTGTTATTGCAGCAGATTTATATCCATGTACTGCAGAAAAATATTTAATAATGCTTTTCCTGTCTTGATGCAATCGCTGTTCTGATTCCTGGTTCTTTTAGTCCACACATAAAAAGATGTTTGAGTCACTCCAGGGAAGAATTTTTAGTTACAGTTTTTGTTCATCGAGGGAATTTAAAAAAATCTGTAGGTTGAGTAAAACAACTCTTCCAAAGCAGTGGAAACATCCTTGCCTGAAGAATCTTCATATTCTTGTTTGATTAACAAACTGTAAAATTTTAGTTCATCAAGGAAATTTAAAAAAACAAAACATTAAATTTAAATTAAAAAAACAAACAAACAGAAAAATGCAGTCATATGGCTAAGAAACTACTCAACCAAATTTGCAAATGATGTAAAGATAGGTTTGGTTTTTTTTCTTCAAATGACATCATCATAAGAAAGTTAATCTCTTCCAATGTTTTCTTAACAGCCAAAAGTTTTTATTCTCATGAAGGATCGGCTATGCTTTTTAACTCTTGGCACTTTATCCAAGGTCAATATTTGAGGCTGTCAAAGTAGTGAAAATGTTTCTTCTTTCTGAAGCAAAGACTTTTTGTCTCCAACCTATAAAAATTACTCGATGATGCTGTAGTTGCTATTATCAGTTAACCTTTTGCTAATATGTTCATTAACAACATTTTGCAACTTGCCAACCTGATAATTTACGACTTTTCCTCATTATATTGATAAGAAATGCCCTTCGAGATCCTTCAGAATGTTTCTGCTGTTGCACATTAGTAGTGCACAGCCATAAATTATGGGACACAGGGTTGCTGTAAAATTTGCAGACTGGGAGACTGAACAGATTCTCTGTGTGCCTCTGCAGTTTTAGCTTCAGTGATGCCTCCAGCGTCAGTGCAGCATCTCTGCCTCGCTGGCAGCCAGAGGTATCGATGATGTAATGCTCATCCAGAGACAAATATAGATATATGATATTACATCATTGCTACTAAACCGGGGCGTGCATACACACACACACACACGCACACGCACACGCACACTCACACACACACACACACACACACACACACACACACACACACACACACACACACACACACACACACACACACACACACACACACACACACACACACACATGAATACTGTACATAACCGCGCACTCACCCACACACATATTTGGGATAATTAAGCTTTTGCTGCTCAGCCTCCATTGTTGACATTCAGCAGCCTTTCAGAACTTTTGAATGTGGTGCTAATTTGGCAACGATGGTGCCTTTTATCGTTTAGCAGATGCTTTTCAAACGTGCGATGCTGTGGGGGGAAAATGAGTATCTCAGGATGGTCTAGAGGAGTTTGGTAAGTTGGTGGATTTTGGGGGGAAATGAGGAAGCTTTCAATGTGTCTACACTTAGGGTGGGAATGACAAGACCAGGGTGCAGGAAGAAGCAATTATATCCCCCAAAGAGTTGTTTGACAGTTTTATAGTGCAACATCTATTTTCTCTATCCTGCATATCGACATCTGTCTGGGGAAAAGAGTGCCATTAGTTCCTCTAAAACACATCTCAATAATTAATGTTATGCTTTGGAAAATCACTGAATATGGTGGATAGAAATGTTGTAGTTTGGCCATTGTCTCCACAGTGGCCTGAAGAATGTATCAGCCTCTTCTTTCATAACACACGTCTGGTATCCAGTGTTCCTGATGTGTTTTCACATGTTTCTAATGAGGTGCTGACAAACATAAATGCCACTCGCCACATTTGTAAATCATTTTAAACGTCTGACTTTTTATAATTAAGTGTATAAAATGAGGCATTTTCAAAATCCTGTCAAACAAATGGCACAAGATCAATAACTGCAGGATTTCCAAAGGAACAGGTCGGAATTTAGAAGTATCTACAATAGCAGTCAGTGAGAAAATTAAAAAATAACCAATACGAGAACTGCAGAGGTATCTTTATTTGTGTCCTGTTGCGCAGTATTTTGTCTTTTATTTTACCGAGTCATGGTTTTCTTTTTTGCGCACCACATGTTTTCCCATCTTAATTTTCCTTCATTCTTATCTTTACTAGTCCACAGATTGAGATGGAAATGAAGCTTGTCAGGATGTCCATATGTACTTTACTTACACGAGTGATAAGGATGAATTTCCAGTTATTGGATCCAGGACAGCAAATATTTACTTCTCCTTGCTAATGAGCCTGCCAAAGTACAATTACGCTCCATAGCTTCCAAGAAATTGCTTCCAGCAATATATAGTGACTCATCGTCTGAGTATCGTAAAGCTTAAATGATGCTCCCGAGGAGATGGGATTGAAATCAATAGCAATTTTCTTACTTCATGTTTAAGAACAACAGCAATTACCTACATTTAAAGTATATCTGCATGATATTATTCTTTTTATGTGAAATTTCCTCCAAATATAATGAGTTTGTTTTTTAAACTCTGGTAGAATTAATGTTTTTCATTTACGTGATCAAATGACTTTGTTAAAATTAAAAATTCCAATTGCATAAATTGTTATATTAAAGGTAAATTTTTATCCCAAGTCTATTTAAATCTGTGAATTCATTTGAAAGCATTTTTACCTGTAGTGGTAAATAAACTTAGGACATCATCAGTCAGATCTGTGATTAAGCATGGAGCATTTCCTCGCATCGTTCTGTATCGCCTCAGGTTACACTCCCTGAGCCAAGTGGTGTTTTAAGTGTCCGCTGCAGTTAAAATACTTTCATCTCGTAAATCACAACATATTACTTGAAGTGTCTGCAGTGTAAGTTGAGTTGTTATTAATCAGAACATCAGGATCGATAAGACATCCCTGTGAGATGTCCAAACACCAGCTTCCGCACAGATGGCGAAGTGTTTTCCTCCAGGAATGCCTGATGTTCGGTGGATCATCTTACCTTCTGCGTGCTGCAGGTTTTTAATGTCCAAGAGAGCAAAGCAGCCCCTGAGCATCAATATATTCATCATCATCATCATCATCATCATCATCATCATCATCATCATCATCATCATAATCCTCATCAAGCTCCTGTGGTTTCAAGATGTGTTTCTTTCTTCTTCATCCAGACATACTATTGATCCACAGGCCTGAGAAGTTATAGTTTTCTTTCATCGTTTGACAGAACAGGATCTAAATATTATTTTCTGCTTTTAGGTCAGCTGTGTTAAACATGTGTTAAAGAGCTACTACACCCCTATGTACCTGCTCACTCTCTCAGGTCAGCTGATCAGCTGCTCCTGAATGTGCCCAAAACCAAATGGAAGCTCAGAGGGGACCGTGCCTTTGCTGTTGTGGTGCCTAAATTGTGGAATGATCTGCCTCAGCAGATCAGACAGGCCTCTTCTCTGTCTGTTTTTAAATCTCGTGTGAAAACCTACCTCTTCTCCTTGGCTTTTAACATCTAGATAGACACTGGATTTTATTTTATTTATCTTATTTTATCTTATTTTTATTGCTCTGATTTTACGGCTTTTGCTTTTATCCATATTTTATGTTTTTAATTAATTAATTTTACTTGCAATATTTGAGCCACTTTGTCTTTTATCTCTGATGTTTGTTCTTTTTATTTATTCGTCTGTACAGCACTTTGGTCGACTGCGGTTGTGGTAAAGTGCTCAACAAATAAAGATTGGATTGGATTGGATCTTGGAGATCGGGTGTGGAACACATTTAAATGTGGGCCTTGACAGAAAAAAACTTTGAGGCTCTACTGCTAAAGTAAGTCAGTGTTATAAAACACTGTCATTTAAAGATTTATTTTGAGTCAAATATGGAGAAAAAAGCTAAATATAAAATGTATTTGGCTTTTAATGGTTTTGTGTAAATTGAATAGTATAATTTCCAGATAAAGCAAATAAGGGGTTGAATAATTTGACATCTAACAGTCCAATTTTTTCATCCTACTTCAGTGCAAACATAACTTTCCATGAGATAATGAGACAACATTCATGTATTTTCATGATTAGGTAACTCCTATACAATAATTACAAATATATGACATGGATCTCTGAAAATGGGTAGTATTTACAGCTAAGACATTGCTTTGTTTAATATAACCAGATGAGGTTAGAGACATGCTCTGCTCACTGTGGACCAAGATATGAAAAGGATCAAGAGCAACTCCTGGTTCCATCTAATCAGCACTAACAACGCTGGACTCCTGATGATGCTCCAGCCAAACTCCTTTTCTGCACTGGCAGCAGTGTACTTCCTGCCAGCCCGGCCGTCGGCTGCTGCAGGATTTTGCGTCCAGCGCGTTTTTTTGTGTCTCTCAAGCTGCTATTGTCCTCCGAGTTCTCGTCAGTCCATTTAATCCAAAGGTCTGCCACTGATCGGATGTCTATCAAACCAAAAACTGGCAAATTCAAGACACTCTCCTAACCTGGCATCAGCGATTCATTATTGTGTTCCGAGATGCTTTAATCACACATCTCTCATATTTAGTAAAGTAGAAGCTAACTGCTGACTCACTGTGTGCAGGATCAAGCTGTGTGTAAAAACAGGAAGACATATGCAACAAAGTGGCCGCTATATATACGTTTAGACAGGAAGAAACTGTGTTATGACGCACCTAACACTTTACAACGGAAGGAATTTGACATTATCTGTGTTTTCATCTATGCTAAACATCCTTATATAGGCTCAAATGTACCGCGGCTTTGGTAGCCAGTGAGAGTGCTTGTTTCCTCTCACAATTACCTGTGAGTGTCATCACTATTTAGCTGAAAACCCTGTAATATTATTTCTTCTCACCATGAATTAAGGACTATGAAAATTACAGGCTGAAGGTCTGCCTCACACTTTTATGAACTTTAAGTGCTGATATTGATGGAAGGGTAATGGTAGACCTCGGTCCTGAGTGTAAATAGTATCTAAGGTGATTACTCTTCTATCATGTGGGGGAAAAGGTGGGGAAGCATTTAAAGCAAAAGATCAAATGTAAGATCCAAAACGGAGACTCATCCATGATGGGGGGAAAAAAATTGCCATGCAAGATATGATACAGACACAATCTAATATTACAATATAATACAAAATGTCAATCAAAAAAGATTGAATTGTATTTTTTTTACAACTTGATATTAATCTGACATTTATGTAATGTTACTAATTAGAATATTATTTTACTTCAGAATAACAACAACAACAACTTAAAAAGAAAAAAAAAACTCGTTCCAGAAATTGAATTGTTTTTTGCCCCAGAATTTCTTCTTGTTATGTTAGAGGTTTTGGAGACTAAGTCAGAGAGGCCAGACTGAGATGGTTTGGACATCTCAGCATCCTTCTACAAATATATTGGTAGAAGGATGCTGAGTTTTGAACTGCCAGGCAGGAGGCCTAGAGGAAGACCAAAGAGGAGGTTTATGGATGTAATGAGGGAGGACATGAAGGTACTTGGTGTGAGAGAAGAGGATGCAAAGGACAGGGTTAGATGGAGGAAATTGATTCGCTGTGGCGACCCCTGAAGGGAAAAGCCGAAAGGAAAAGAAGAAGAAGATGGAGTATTTATTTTATGAACTTAAATGATTAAAATAAATATTTTTAAAAAAAAGTCCTTTTTACTGATCAAATTTTGAGAACTGAAATAAAATATGATTCTCTCTATTCAGCCTCTTCAAACTCATCGGTCTCAGCAGACTCATCTGCCGCCACCACCACCAGTGTTTGAACTCCGTAATTATCTTGCTGCTTTTTGAGGCAGATGCCCTTCAGACAATGTCCCAGTAGAGTCTAAGCCTATCTGACAGACTAATTATCCCATCATCTGCTGCAATAAAGAATTATCTTTACATAACTCACTTGTCACACCTGTAATGATCCATGTTTTAGTGTAGCAGTGTTTATGCAGGTGAGGTGTTGTCAAAGACGACTATTGCCTGTCGTCTTCTATTCTGGTAGGTTTTTACTATCTTCGCTCTGTCTTAATGCTGAATGTTTTATTGTGTCAACGTAATGTGTAATAATAAGTATATTCATAAGGTTTGTGTCAATTATATTTGTTTACATGGAAGTCTTCAGAACCACAGATTATTAAGGATAGTTTGCAAAGGGGAAATGACAAGAAAAATTTTGGCATTTAAACTAAACCAGCATGCACAGAAAGAAAATGTACCCAAAGAGAATTGTTTTATTGCATACATAATGCAGTATATCCTTTGCAGGTAGGTGTATTTTAACAATCTTACACGGGACTGCGGATGAAAATATCAACTTTAATTAAATATTGAATTGTGATAACTGAGGGCACGTGTGGAATAGAAAATTTGGTCTGTATTTTGACTTTATTCAATATTTTTTATGCTTTTGGAACCTTCACATTAGAATTACTGCTGATTTAAGTGCACAGTAACGGCTTAAGCAAGGATATACAGCATATTTACACAAGACCGCAACAATCAACAACCTACAAGGTGTAGTTCGTAACCTGCTGAGTATCTGAATATGTGATCTACAGATCTTTCAGTGGTCTGCGGTCTGTTCAGCATCACTCCACAGCTGAGGACTCAGAACAGAACCCAATCTGAAAGTTGCTCTCCTTTGCTACATCAATCTCCCTGGCAGCTCCTCTGTTCACGGTTAAGCAGCTGTTAAATGATTTTGGTTAATTCATAACTGCCTCTTGCCACACAGAATTTTCTGAAGAAAAAAAAAAAGAAGCTTTGTTGACACCCATGTCGAAGGGTTAAGATTTTTGATTCTCATCAGCGAATCGTTACCCCACCCCCACCCCCCAACCCACCCCATCTCCCTCTTCCACCAACGTTTTGGCCTCCTCTTTCTGGGTAGCTGAACGTATAGCTGATATCTTTCAATCAAGAGCTCTCCTGTCCTTGCAATCACAGTGTCATTGTTCGTCTCATGTTGTGGAAAGCTCTTTTGACAGAGTGCTGTGATGAATCACCTGGCTCAGGCTTTTGGAAAAGAAGCCTTCAGATCCCATCGCCCTCTTTTTCATAGAGTTGGGGAAAAAAACAACATTCAATTCATTTCTCCTGCTCTTTCATGTCTCCTGCTGCTTTTTTCGTGTCGTACACACAATGTTTTAAAAGTCATTCACTGCAAACCCTCCTCTTTTCTTCTCGCTGGGCTTCGCAAAGCAAATATCTGGCGGGTTTAGTTCATAAAGGAAGCGCTTTTACTTGCTTAAGGTGCTGACGGCAAGGCACACTGTGTTATGTTGGAGGCTTAGAAAAACAAAACTTTGCAGGGTAAGTCTCAGCCGCCAAATTAAGTGGCAGAGACTTCTAATTCTTCCTCGTTCGACCTGTGGAAAAATGGATCCCCTTGCTCTTTTGTCCAGTAAGCTGCAGCAATGTAGAAAACTTGTGTTCTTTTTCGTGTTTCTCGTGAAATTCTGCTGCTTTTTCCGTCTTATATCAACTCCTAAAAGTGAAAAGAGGGACAAATATAAACTTGCAGCAGCAGCATGTGAGCACATGATCGGGTCTGGGGCGACCGTTTTTCAAAAGGCTGAACACATCATAGAGAAAACCGACTGTGGGCGAAGTGCAAATGACACTCCCTCAAACCAGGCAAAGAGAGTGATTTAGAGCACCTGTGATTTCATTACATGAGAGCACAATGCGCTTCCAGTGTCAATGATCACTCATTAGGCTGATTATAATAGCTGCTACACATGTACGGCTGTGTCAGTATTTAAATCATGTTAGCTGTGGCAGCTCTATTGGAGGGCCGGGATAAAGATGAGGAATTTCATGCATATCGGAAAAAAAAAAAGTCTATATCCCAAAGTATTGTACCTGCCAACTGTGCAGCGATCGGCTTCAGACGTAACAAGCTGCCTGAGTGATGGGATACAAACCGTTGGACTGGCCTCCAGAAGCTTTACCTTAACCAAACACTGCAAACTTCAGTGACACACAGTTGAAACTTAATCAGTTCTGATATATTTAGGCATCACGAAAATCCTGACCACACCAAACACTGAGGAGATCTGCCAAGCGCCTCAGGGCATTACTTTTTTTGCAGTACACAGCAATTAAGACACTTTTTTGAAGCGTTATACAATGCAGCAAAATTATAATGTGTGATTAATGTTGTTTGTAGAGAGGTTAGGTGCACCGCTTAATACTTTTACCTAGACAATACAAAACTGGATATTCGATAAATGACGGTTCCTGTCTGTTGAAAAGTTCGGAAGTTTTCTCAAGACCGCAATTAAAAACACAACATTCAAAAGTGTTTTCAAAGAGCCTCTTCCCATTTCCTGCATCTTGAAAAGTCCTCAATGCAGGGCATGTTCCGACTTTGCAACAAAAGGCGCTGTTATTTTGTCACGATTACTTTTCAGTTCTTTTACAGCAACATTGAATGAGACAATCTGTTCAATTTAGGCACGGAGGCTTCAGCAATGTGGAGTTCGTAGACCTGGACAAACCCTTTGCTGTCTGTAGTGGGAGGCCTGACACCTGGGCAAACACTGCAGCCCAATGATCTGTCATCAGCTATGGAAACCAGCACCAACCTGGTTGCTTTTGTCAGCGCACAAAAGAAAATGCCTCAAATTAATTTAGCACTTGGCATTCATCTTCTGTTGAGGCTTAAGACCTCATCTAAGCTTGCGAAACAGCAACAGGCTCATGGGGCTTCATGTAAGAATTTTGGCTCATAGGTGAAGTCAAACGCTGTTAAGACGTGACATGTTGACTCTTTAGTGAAGTATGTGTATCCTGTTAATTCAGACAGTTGGTAATACCAGGGATCTACGAAGCCCTCAGATGTACTTCTGTGTACCCTCCTCCTCTGATCTCTTTTACTCAGCCTTTCCTCCACTATTCCAGACCTCTTGAGGACATACAAGATAATTGTCCCGCAGCCTTCTCTCTCCTACAGACAACTTCAAACAAAGCATTGCCAATTCAAGATTATGTCAGGAATTGCAGTGATGACTTCTGAGGTCCTCGGTGATGATGTGTTGACTTTTGTGGCGCGTTGCTCAGACTTGAAACAAATATTCATTCCGTCTGGAATGGAAGTGATTAATATCGAACGATTTTTGGAGCAGCTCATAGGTTATGGTGGATTATTTTACTCTGGAGAATATATGAAGGGAATAAATATATTGTGAAAAATTGGCATTTTAATTTTAGATTTGTGATTAAAAGAGTGCATCTAATTTCCAAAACTAAGGTCCTGGGAGTTACAAAATGAAAACATTTTCACATTACACAATTGTCATGTAAAAAAAGAAGAGATGAGTGAATTTACTACAGTACTACCGCTTCTGAATGAACGAATCCAAACTGCTTGTTGCACGTCATCATTTGTGCAACAACAGAGGAATTCCTGTGACTCCTTTATAGATTTGATAAGATCTTCATTTTCAGCTGTTAAATAAACCCCTACAGTCACATAAAGCCATTTAGTGCACCTTACCCAGTGCACTGTCTTAGAGGGTGGTAAATTTTTGTCACGCAATATGTGTCATAAATATGTCCTAAAAAATGCAGGATCGGGTTGGAGCCCTAACCTGTTTTCCTTTGGGTTGTATCTGTCAGTTCATTGTTACAAGTGTGAACCAAGACTCTAAAAAAATTCTGTAGAATAGAAATTTCTGCAAGAGAACCAAACTATATGCATGAACACGCCCTCAGTGACAGAAATTACATACAGTGCATTTAACAGAATAAATATTTCATTGCTAAAAAAACAGTAGCAACATATATACGGTATATATAGAGGCGAGGCTGTCCTACAAAGGATGGAGAACAGACTTCTGTGTGTATTTTTAGTGTTTCCGAATATGATCATGTGAGAAAACAAGAAACCAATGTCTGTCTGTTGAACCCTGACTCCTAAAACAGACTCAGTTGTGTTTATATCTCTACAAATGCCTAATTAAATGCTTTTTTAGAGCAACACACCAGCTTAACTAGATTAAAATGTCTACTTAAGTGCATTTGCTGCCGTAAATTAGCCATGTTTTGGACATAGAATCATATTTATTTGGCAAAATATCACCCATAAGTATTTTTAGATGACATCATAAGACCAAAAACAAGCAAACAGGTAATGATAATCATTGAAGTGCAAGTGTGAAAGCTACATTTACCGCAATAATTTGATCTAATGAAAGCACTAGAGAAAAGCATTTATCATGGGAAAGACTCACTTCCTGCTTAAATAATTCCTATCTATAAAAAACACGGACAATATTGATTGACAGACATGCAGACTTCTTCAAATCTCATTCATCAATACCAAAACCATCACAGCTAAAAACCTCTGATACCAGAAGGCATAAGTGATACAAGTATTGAACTGCAGCCGTGACTACATACATTTATTGCAGGTATGAGTAACCTGAGCACCATTTCCATGGTAACGCCATGTGGCTGGGCTGCAATCAGCGCAGCAGCTACAGCCTGTCACACAAAGCCATTCAGACAGTCGAGAGACCTTGAGAGCAAGACGGAAGGAGAGCCAGCGTGACAGGGCCTTTTCTTCTGAGCGCTGCATTGTGAGGCACGCTGCTCAGACTTGATCACACACCAGAGGAACTCATCTTAAGCTCTTTAAACTAGCCAATAATCCACCAATATGTGCAATGTGACATGAATCTTTTGGCTGGAAAGGAGGGCATGCTACTGCATTGCATTCGGGTCAACTAATTCCTTGTCAGTATTATCCATCCCACATCCATATCATTACTGTCAACAATACTTGCTTTCAGATAAAGCACTTAAAAGGGAGTTAGTGAATCATCTGGATTTACTTGAATGGCAGGAGAATTTGGCAAACATGCAATTCCAGATATAAGTCAAAAGAAAAATTTCACCACGTTATATTTAATTTTGGTGTCTGTTGCATAATAATCTGCTGCAGAGTAAAAATATTGCATGTTAAGTCAGACATACCAACCAATCAGTCACCAGCGAGGAACCAGGGTGCTTTAATAGGATGTTTTTGAACCTGAATGCAACTTAACTCATTAAGTGGATTCTGATCTAGAGCAAAGTGAGAAAAAAAGTGCTGAATCTCATTAAAATACAGTATACAGTTCTAGCAGCCATTCATCCAAATATCATGATATAACTGTGTAACTTATATTATCTGCCAGTAAAAATTAATAGAGAAAAAAACAAATGTAAAATCACATCTGCAGAAAGAAAAATAAAATTGAAGTAGGTGAAAGACATGATGATATGTGCAAACAATCGTCACCTTTTTTAATTTATTTCATGTGCAAAACGCTTTGCTATGAAGCTAAAAACTCAGCCTCCAGTTTACAATCCTTCTCAGGTTTCCTTCCATGTATCCAGATGATGAACAATATACTTTAGTTGGCCCACCCGTCTCATGGCCAGCTTCCCTGCTAGTTTCTATTCAACGGCAGGTTAGCCACCAGGGCAGATTAAGCCCTCTCCCCTCCCCAATCATCCAGTAATACCAGCGGGCTGCATAAAGCCCATGTTGAGTTTTGCTGTTGAATGGTGGCTTATGGCAGCTAAAGACCTCTAGAGGGGGGAATCCTGAGGGGATTACTCTCACGTTCTCTATGAAGTGGGAAATCAAAACAGTCCTGAGCGTCTGGGGTTGATCTCACACATCCAACATTTCCCTAGACACACACACACACACACACACACATGACAGTCAGACAAACACACGCACATGTAAACTTTAGGCATACTGATCAGTCTCATCCTTCTTACCCATTGACACCCAGGGTTTTTTGATACCCAAGTATATCTAACAAGGGCCAACTCCACTCTGAGAGGATTAGTGTAAGTCGGACTGATAATGAAATCATGGGCTGAGTAGCTCTTGGCAGGATTTTATACAAAAGAGGCCTGAATTACTTTATCTTCTCTTTTTCAATTTCTTTAGTCTCAATGGTGAGAACATTAAGAACAGTATGAATTCTGCTGCGCATGCCACCCTGTGCCCTCCCCCCATCCCTCTGCGGCGGGGAACCTTAACATCTCCAACATCCATCAAGAACCCCGCCGCTCAGCGTGCTCTCATCAGCAGCGGAACACATCGTCGTGGCATTAATCTGTTGTAAGACCTGCATCCTCTTTCACCGCAAGAATTTCAACTGGGATTACACAGACGATCAGCGTTGCCTCGCATAAATAGATTTTTGCACAAGTACAAAAAGTAGGCTGTGCTACTGTGAATAGTTAGGTGTCATCATGGATTAATTAATGATCATGGAAACATAATAATCCAGTCTGCTTTTCCTTTCGTGTTCTTCAGTAGATTTATCCCAGAGTAGATTTCTGATCATATGTAGCAATTTATGAGGTCATAGATACAGTTTGGGATGAGGTGTACAAAAATTTGGTACAATAGTTGCTGGATTTTTGTCATTAAATGAAACCGTATCTGAATGATTGTTACAGCGTTTAAAGAAAATAAAACAAAAAACAAAAAAAGAAACTTATGTGGATTGACAGCACTTCTATTAATATCATATATAATTTATCCTGCCATGTATGGTATTGTATTGTATTGTAATCTTTTTTAGTGTGGAATTTGACTCATGCTATTGCCACTTTGATTATTGCATAACTAAACTACTTTACGATACATAAAAATCTCAGACTGAAGATGAAAACACTATAATTATATAGTGCAGAATATTTCCTTTTCCTTTAAAAGCCAGCGTGCACTCTGGTACAACAAGCAACACACCCACCTGTGCGCCGATCATGTGACACAACCCATAAATACTTTGTTATGAAAGGCCTGATAACGGTGGCAGTAGCGCTCCTATGAAAACACAGCTATACAAACCACAGGCTCGGGTTAGCATTTCAACCAACGCCGCGTTAAATATTAATCTCATATACTTTGAGAACTGCATTCCTGTGAGATCACAGCCGAGGCAACTCCTGGAATGCAAAGTCCTGAAAACTGCACTTCCTGGCTGCGAACAGAGGCATGCTGGGAGAACCTGGAGACACCTCTTACCCTCTGTCTTTCAACAGGTGGCTCTACCTTCCTGATCCCTAAATTACCGCTCTTTGGTGGGACCCTCCAAGGGCGTTGGGGTTGACAAATACGATTGTGGTTGCTGTATTCTCCCTCTGATTTAAGTCAACAAAAGCGGTATGACAGCTTGCACTGACGTTTGGACTTTGGCTTTTGAAGACCATTAAGTTCATGAGGTGAAGGTGTGACTGTATCCCGTACCCAAACAAATAACAGTCCAACCGATCACATGGTGCACGTCTTGAGCAAGCATGTGCAGGCAGATCTGTGGCAGTGCTTGTGAAATATCTTGATATAAGCCCCACTTGCCAGACCACATAATTAGCTTTTGACCTACATCTCTGCCCAGGATTTTCCATACGTGAGCTGCACTTCAGTTTTATTGGGATTGCGACTCGACGTTTCAAGGAAGTTTTGATACTTAAATCCGATTGACACACACATCATTGTCAAATGTCTTGCAGTGTTTGCCAAAGAATGTGACCTTCTTCTTCTTGTCACGTGTAAAAGCTGTTTATTGTTGTATTGCCTCAAAGTGAATTGAGCGTGACACGCAGTGATTGTAAATGCTAAAAGATAACTCTTAAAAACCCTCCTATGATAATGTGACGATGCTGAGGGAAATGGTTTTTATAGCGTTTTAACACCGGGAGAAATGACCGCGGACTTCATTTCGAACTCTCTACTGATGTTTACTTGGTAAACATTTGACCACTGAATCGCCTTTATCTCGAAATCTTGAGGAAAATCCCAGTTCCGTCTGTTTTAATAGAGTTGGAAACATTTGTGCTCATTTTTTGGACACTTCAATACACTCCTCTCTTCATTTTGGCAGATTTCAGTCCAATAGGTGTCAGATATTATGGCCTCTGACTTCAGCAGGAATGAAATATATTGTCATCAAATTAAAACTAATAATACTTTTTCTAAATAATAATGCAGAGGTAGCAATAATATAGAAATTTGGTGTGCCTGGTGACATGCAAACAGATTTCATGTGAAGAGTAACCACATTCAGAAATAGAAGCTTTATTTTTCTTCAGCAATCAAACTCAAAATGTTGAGTCTGTTTTTGAGTAGCATAAATCAACTGTCTATTTAATGGTCATTCAAGATGTTTAAGAAAAACAATTGTTGTTACAGGTTTATTCAATGCAAAACTATCCTGATTCCGTCACAGCAGGGTTTCCAGATGTGGCATCTTTTCATCTTGATTATTTGTCATCCTCTGTGTGGTTCCTGATCAATATTTATGAGCAACAGAAACAAAGACGACTTAGACGGCAGACGCCCTGCTGATACTAGCATTTATTATGGGCTCATCTCATCTCACTCTAAATGCAAAATGTGCGTGACACAAAACTAATCAATGAAAATATACGTAGTAGATTTAACTTTAAGAAGAGGGAGGGAAACCCAAGAAGTAGCTTGTAGGTAAAGAATGTGAAGAGTCTGTTGGTCAAACATAACTCCCTCAGAGCGATCATTGCACTGATTGGGTGACAAAGATGAAAAAGGCCTTTTCAATAACTCAGACTAATGTTGTGCCTTTGCTCAGACCAGCTGTTGCCCCGGGTGCGTGTGAAATGCTTGGCGTGGACAAAGTAAACCGCGGCCGGTGCCCATGCTCTATTGTCCTCAAAGCCTCCTAAAGAGGTCTCTTCACAGGTCCAGCAAACACACTCTCCAGACTCTTGGCATATCTCTGAAGATCCTCCTTTTGTGTTAGGAAACACATTACTCTCTCAAGGAGAGGAACAGGGGAAACAAGGCAGCACTAGTGAAAAGGCTTAAGTATCTCAACCCCCCACCCCCCACCCCAGACCACCTCTCCTCTATGCCAAATGATAATTGGGACTGAAACACTTTTTTTTGCTCCGAGCCTAATTCAGTGAGTAAATTGCAACATGGGAAAAACATGAATGGGGCCCAGGCTGTGTGGTGACTCAGCCACAGAGACGGTAAGAGTCGCTCTTTGTGGTCTTCTACAAAAGGGAAATGTTCTGTTAATCAGCATTGTTATATAAGTAAGTGTGTTTTCCTTCAAAACTATGTGATGGAACACTCCCTCTGAAGGGGGGCGGATGAAAAATTGTGATAGTGAAGGATGAGTATGAGCAAATATTAAACAAGCCGAACGTTGGGAAAGTAAACGAGGAGCTGTGGCATCTGTTCATTTCATCCCACTGTTTTTGTTTGAATACGAACAAACAGAAAGTTTGCGAGTACCAAGTGTCGTTGTATCGATCAGTCACTTCTCACAGCAATTTAATTCCTCGCAGCACAGAAAACAACCTGCAATGCTGACCTGACCTGCTTATGCCGATTTGTTTGCCTCTGCTTTGTATTTAAAAAAAAAAAATGCAAAGCAGATTAAAATTCAACGAGGAATGCAAGAAATGCCTCTCTGCAAGGATCAGCAACATTCTAAACTATGCTTCACTGACAAAGAGAGGGTCGACAAACTAATGGGTGGACATCAGAAAAGTTACAAAGCAGCCGCACCAGGGGGTCATATTGCGACGGAAACCTTGGATTCAAGCTTGACTTTAAACATAAGGATTTTCAAAGTGGTAGAAAATACTACTTATTTCTGGATCGTACAGACACAAGTAAAAAAAAACCCTGTAAAATATCATACCTATCTATTCACACCAATCACATTTGTATTTTTTGGTAGTTACCATTATTGCTATGTGGTGCAAATTCATTCCAGAGGCCTTTCCGTGTTTGCTTTGGTTCCTCGTTGCTCTGACTCACTCAGACTCTTACTCAGTAAAAGCAGTTATAGAAAATAGTTTAATTTATGTAGTACTTGTCCTAAAGTGCTGTTAGCATTCGGCATTCTGTTAGCTTGAAATTTCACGTCTTGTGTCTTGCTTTTGAGAACTAACTGCAGTTCGCTACCACTGCACCCACTGACAGTTTTTGTTGTTCTTGTTTCCCTTGCTCAAGACCTGTTATGCAAATTCAACATTAATATTATGGACCAGGATGGAATCAAATGCCTGTTGTGGATAATCATTAAAAAATGTTTATGGAATGTTTGTGTGTACGCACATAACGCCATATTGCCATATCAAGCACCCATCAGTCCCTATAAATCTGTGTAAATCTACCTGATGCACTTTCTCATCAACTGTTAAGTGAAAACCATCGCGTGTGCATAAGTTTGCTGCTATAAACTGAAGCCAGCAAATTATGAATGAATCTGCCTGCCTGCAGTCACTACTCACACCCTAAAACACTGGGTAGCTCCTACTTTTACCAGGAAACGGGATGAAAATAATGTACAGAAGTATAGCTCCAGGGAATTTGAAGTGATAATTTTCAAAATTGCTAGTCTCCTCTTTCTACTATCAGCGTACGAGTTCAAATCCCTCGCTCAGACAGACAACTCTCTCATTACCGCTCTCTCCATGCATGTGATGTGAGCGGGTAAACAGTAGCGGTGCTATTGCGAGCTTGGTGTACGTTAAAAAAGAAGCTGCCTCATGTAACATTACTAAATAGTTGGTGGTGCAAAGTCACATCGTTTGTTTGGTCAGGCTTTAGTGAGATAAGATGGGTTCAAAGCAGCAATTCAGTCAAACCATAATTCATATTTCCAGAGTCCAATCAAACCTGCAGGACTTCATGACGCATATTTTTATGTAATTAGCAGAACACAATGTTCTAGCTCCTGCATCAAAAGGATCCCGAGAACGTTCTCCACGTTCCCTGGTGTGTTCTGTATATTCACTACCAGCAATGGCTAACCAAAGGACATAAAGGATGATAATCTCCTTGGAATTCCACTGCATTTTCTTATAGAGAGGAGGGGAGTGATGGACAGTGGGGTTGAAAGGTCAACGGGACCAGTTTGCTGAGGCCCATCTGTCGGCTCCTGCTCTGTTTACGCACCATCTCAGGAGTGAAAGGCAAGCGTCTCAAGAGCTATCCTGTTCTCATAACACTGCCCAGCTTCATATTGGTGGAAAGGGGAACTCGTGCACCCAGCCACCAGCAGTGCACCTCCTGCTATTCACCGTCTCCTCGTCCGGCTAGACCTCCAGACAAAAAATAATAAGTGAGAAGACGTTCAGATATTCTGAGTTTTTTGGCTTTGATGCTGGAGATTTCATGACGGTTTTAGCAGATGAAGGCGAGAAATGCATAAAAGGCTATTTTGGGCCAATTCATGTCAATGTATGGGTATTTATAGACCACAGAGATATAAATAAAGATAAAACGACAAACAGAAAACGTTCAACTCAGATGTCAAGAGATAGCATGTAACCCTTTACAAACAGCTTGTACAACAATTATAAATATCATCATAGGACTGGGATTGACACTGCAAATTTGAAGTGTTCTGATGATCGATTTTTTGTGCATTAAATTAAAACTATGCTCTTATTCCAACGCAGACAGAAACATTCTCATTCCTTTAAAATGGCCCATTCAGACCTGGAGGCTTGCCGGCTCTGAAATACTCTAAGTAAACGCTTCATACCTGCCATTTTGGCTTGACAGCGACTCGTTTCATTCACAAAATCTATGATTATATGTTTTAATAACACTGCGCCACTGGATATGAGAACGGATCGCTGACTGAATATCAAATAGTGATACATACAAAATGAGACGGTTATCCCAGCCATTTGAAACTATGATACTGTATTTAGAGAGCATTTTGCCTTAACTTGTAAAAATTACAGCCCTGGCTATGTGTTTAAGAGGAGGTGACTGCAGTTGGAAGGCAATATATGAGCAGGCCGTGACCACATTAAACAACACTTTAATATTTGACTTCATAGGGTAAAGAACACCGGGGGCAACCACCAACAGCAAAAACAATAATTTCACACATCATTATAAATATTAGTTAAAATTCATATCTACGTTCCAGTGGGATTTTATTGTGTTTACATCATGTAATGAGAGGTTTGGATGAGGACCGAGAAAAACAAGAGGTTTTTTTTAAAATAAAGATGTTTTCATCTTTTATAGAAAGGATGCAGCCTAAGTTAATTTTACCAGGCAATTAGAAAAGTTTCCATGCTTTTATAACACACACACACACACAAACACACACACACACACACACACACACACACACACACACACACACACACACACACACACACACACACACACACACACACACACACACACACACACACACACACACACACACACACACACACACAATGTAGTGCATTGCTTTATTTTTTTAATTGGTTTACCATATGTAATCATTTAATAACTGGTGCAGACGTTGTAAACCTTGACATGAGCGCTGTGTTCCACCCCACAGTGTTCTGTTACCTGCTACACATCATATATGTTTGAGAACTAAGACAATTAAACCATACTGATCTCTTTTCATATTTTTGTAACATGATATTATTTTCCAACAAAGCAATATATGTGCTAATTCTGCTCATTTGTGATTACAAGACATGATTATTACTTATTGAAGATCCTGTAATGTTTAAATCTTGGAGGCATGTCTTCAAATGTATTTTATTTATCACCTAATGATAAAATGAGATTTAATTCAGCCATCGCGTGTTTATTGTTGAGAAGCTAAAACCACCCTGTGAGCACGTTCATTACATTAATCACAGGGGATGAGGCTGAACCTCAGTCAAACACTTCACTGGTTGTGAACCTAGTCAAAGGCCACAATGAGGCTAAATCCTAAGAGATAACTCCACTTTTGTGTTAGGGATGTGTTAAATGGGGAAATTCCTATTGTTGCCAGATGTACCAGCAGACTGACAGTCCTCCAGGCATTTACTGTGGAAGTCTTGCCTACGCTAGACACAGCCTGAGGAGCTCCGACGCAATACTCAAATCACAATTCCAACAACAAAAAAAAGCACATGGATGACAGGAGAAACAGAAATCATGCTGTCAACACATGATGTTCACATGTGAAAAATCTGCACCGTCGTGTCATCTTTCTGTATTTCTATGCAATTCACTGAGCAGCTAGTGGGAAATAATGATGTGACAAATAAGAACATCAAAGATCTTGAGACACATTGAGAATTGCTTTCTGCAACCAGACATGGACCTGCCTGGACAAGCCTGCAGGAACATTTAATAAATCTTACATTGAAGGAGGAAAACACTTAACAGGGTGATTAACTGCTGACAGCTTTATGACAAAATTACTATTGTTGCACTCAGAGCCCTCATCATTAGTTAAATCAATGATAAGGCATGATCATTTTTATTATACCGCACTCCTTGTGTCGCTGTTCACCCTTTTATTTGGTCCAAGTCTCTCAACAGCCCCTAGCATTACAACACAGGCTCCTCTAATAGCTATAGCATTTGGAGTCATGTGGCACAGAATAGCCTTTAGTAGATAGGCTACTTTATATAGTGAGAGAGAATTAAATTCATAAATCAATTCAGAACCCTAAAGGGGCTTAAAATGTGTCTTCTTCTCCTTTTGGCATTTCCCTTCAGGAGTCGCCACAGCGAATCAGTTGCATCCATCTAACCCTGTCTTCCTCATCCTCTTCTCTCACACCAACTACCTTCATGTCCTCCCTCATTACATCCATAAACCTCCTCTTTGGTCTTCCTCTAGGCCTCCTGCCTGGCAGTTCAAAACTCAGCATCCTTCTACCAATATATTCACTATCTCTCCTCTGGACATGTCCAAACCATCTCAGTCTGGCCTCTCTGACTTTATCTCCAAAACCTCTAACATGTGCTGTCCCTCTGATGTACTCATTCCTGATCCTATCCTTCCTGGTCACTCCCAAAGAGAACCTCAGCATCTTCATCTCTGCTACCTCCAGCTCTGTCTCCTGTCTTTTCCTCAGTGACACTGTCTCTAGACCAAACAACATCACTGGTCTCACCACAGTTTAGTACACCTTTCCTTTCATTTTAGCTGAAACTCTTCTATCACACATCACACCTGACACTTTCCTCCACCCGTTCCATCCTGCCTGGACACGCTTCTTCACCTCTTTTCCACACTCTCCATTGCTCCGGACTGTTGACCCTAAGTACTTAAAATCCTCCACCTTCTTGATGCATGCGTTTGTAATCAGTAGCTAGAGTGTGCGTTCTTAATTTCCCTTCGGGGATCAAACCAGTATATAAAAAAAAATAAAAAAAAAATCTCTTCTCCCTGTAACCTCACTCTTCCACTTGGGTCCTTCTCATTCACACACATGTACTCTGTCTTACTGTGGCCAACCTTCATTCCTCTCCTTTCCAGGACAAACCTCCACCCCTCTAGCTTCTCCACCTGTTCCCTGCTCTCACTACAGATCACGTGTTTGATTTGGCAAAAGTTTTACATCGGGTGCCCTTCATGACACAACCCTCTGTATTTATCTGGGCTTAGGACCGGCACAATAAGACATGTGCCCTCTTGTGGCTACATTATATAAATAAACTTCATTAACTCTAGAATTCTGCTTTATATTTATGGTACTGATGTAAGAGTTTGTGCTGTCTTGATATGACGTCTTGAACGTAATGACAGCACAGCCTCGTGGAAATTCCTTTTTAGGTTTCCTTCCACCGGGGGCTGAAACTTTAGCGGAGGTACCTGAAGCATGCCAACAGCTTCTGATGCAAACGAAGTGGAAAAACACCCCGAACAATACCAACTTGTCTGAGTGAAATGATTAGGCTAAATCACATTTGTTTGGCTAAAGCAGCTTAGTGCAAGAAGCATGCATCGCCAACATGGTAATAACAGTGACTGGTGAGGGGCTTAAGAAATACCAAAAGTCTGACAAAACAACAAACAGTTGGGTGGAATGGCCTCATTATTCTGTCTGTGCTCGGGTTCAGCACTGACCATCTCACGCATCAACCGACGATGCACACAGCATCAGTCCAGGTTCTAGTAGGGTGTCACTGCAGACTTTATACTTGGCAATAATAAATTTAAGAATATGACTTTATTTAGATATCCCCTTAAAACCATTTAAGATGACATTTCCCACCCATGTAATGAAACCAGAGGAGCCAGACGACCACTGAGAAAATCATTGAGGTAATTAGCACTCAGATTTTGGCTCCTTGATGTTTTACAGGAAATTCATCCCAAGGCTTCACGGCTACACTTCCAGTGCAGAATTTTTTTGGGGGGAGGGGGGGGGGGAAGAGATGTGACAATGCTGGATGCAACTTTGAATTTCACTCGACACATATCACTGTCGAGACATGGCAATTCAATATGCCCTTATGCCTGGGGTCAGCCCCTTCCTTCAGCAGCAGCCGCACAAGCTCCGACATTTAGTAACTTCATCTCGTCCACATCATCTTTCACAAAAGGTGTGTCTGTTTACAAAACCCCGGCAAACGCGACACTTACCACGTCGGCTGGTACAAAAGCCCCAGTCGAGTGATCTGGGCCTGGCAATGAAAGATGAAAGCTCAGACCGTGGCTGCCGCTCGGAAGCAAGTGTCTGGGTGATGCTCTCATCGACCATGCGGATGGATAGGTGGAGGAAGAAGAGCGCAACGATCGCCAACAGACGGGGATTAAGCCCTGGCCACAGTTGGGCATACCTGGTTTCTCTTTAATACACTTTGATATGTGTTTCTCCACCTGAGCGCAGTCTGCGAGCACGAGGGGCGATGAGCAAGGACTTGTCAGACACTTTATGGGATGCACCGTTTGTTTATTAATCACTAGGTTCTGTGATGTGTCTCTCATCACCCCAACAGGTATAATTAAGCTTTAAAGGGCACAGGAGGCTTGATGTGTCTGCAATTCATTTTGTTTTATCTCCTTGTTCCTTTTGAAGTCAGTGCTGCATGGGTAAGCTGTGAGTGTACACTGTGGAGTGTGTACATTTATATGTGTGTGTGTGTGTGTGTATGGTCAGAGAGCGCAGTCAAAGAATTAGTCTGTGGTTGCCATGTTGCAAGACCGTCGAAATGTCTGCTTGTTTGTCACGGCAGCTTGTTTAGCATGACAAGTCTTGTTTAGCCTCAGCCGATTCAGGCGTTTTTGAGGAGTGACAGTTCAAAGGTGTTCCTTCTCTGATGGCCAGGTATTGTGCTGCTTGTATGACATCTTGGGTTCCCAGCAAGCAGCTGCATCGGTGTGTTTTTCAGAAGGAGTATGTGCCAGATGTTTGGGGGGGGGTAAACACAAAGACGTCTCGCCGTGACTGACGCGGCTCTATTGACCCTATCAAAAGGTCAAGTGAATTGGAATATACATCAGAGAAATGTTTGAATTTCATGAGTTCTTCCCCACTTCATCTCTCCTAAAATTGATCTGTGGTGTCAAATGTGATATGTTGAGTGGGACTACATGTAGGAATGTAAACAGGACTAGCCTTGATCTTCCATTTCAGTTTCTCCTCCTGAGATCCTCACATTTACCTTTCAAGAAAGAAACCCAAGAGCTGCTTCAGATTCCAATCAAACCTTTCTTAGTAGTTATACTTCATAAATATTCAGTCGGGTAAGGTGACACTATTAAACCCTATTACCTATAGCTTCTTCTTGGTTCTGTTCCATGTGATTCCCAGTCAGGAGCAGGCGGAGGTGTGAAAAGAAGAGAAGCTCACCTGTTTACCTTGGCAGCAGAGACGGAGCAGGCGAACAGCCAGTAGCCTGTCACTGATCCTGCTTGATCCTGCCGTTGTGTCCCGTCACATATGAGTGAATCGATGCATGCAGAAATGTTACCCGGCGGCGTACTTAACATGACGAGCACGGGTCAGGGGAACGTTATCTGGATGGGTCTCGCCTGCAGGAGATTACATAAATTAAAGGTGGTATTTGTATGAACACACGCTCATCTGGAAAAACTGATTCAAGTCTGGAGGATCTAGGGTTGAACACTTAAACACATGTTAAAAATGCAGACTAACATAATATCTAGATAAATCACTTACATTTTGTTGTTCTTATGTAAATTTTATGTCATTCCTTCTTCTTAAACTATTTTTGTCTCATTTCTAACTTTTTTTCCTCTCCGCCTCCTTGGTTTTCTGGATTAACCTGAAGGCACCGTGGGAAATGCAGTGAAGTGGTGACATTCAAACATCAGCAGCTTCAAGCTTCCATGTTACAAATTCTTTATGTGTTTCACCTTCTCATTAACAGAAGTAATCATGAGAAAAATAGGGTTCCTATGAGATGAACATAGAGTTATTTGATCTCCTACATCAAATGGTACTGACATTTGAAAGTAAACATTCATTAGAATAGATTCAGTGAGGAAAATCATGGAAGCAGATCATCTGTAGCCGCACCTTTGGCACATCGAATAACGGGTTAAGAAGTGTTGCTACTTTACCTTTCATGACACAATAAAATTATATGGTGAATGACTTATGCTCAGAATTATGAAGCAACATGCGTCTTTATAGACAGTGAAGATTTGATGATTTTCTTAATGATTGATTTTGCTTTTGATGATCAGAGGAGTCTTTTAGAAGAGCAGACATTCTTCAACGTGGTGCTGAAAGTGAGACGTCATCCATGAGACGATGCCTTAGTTTGTTGTGATTACATGCTCAACACCCTGGACCCCTCCCAGAAGACACCTCTGTGGATTTATGGGATTTTAAAAAAAAATCTTTAATGACATAATGTAACATTAAGATAAATAATATTACACCTGTCTTTGTTGGAGGATTTATTATATATTTTTTCCTATCATTGTTTCATCGATTCAAAACAATGTAGTCATATCATTAATTGCGAATTGTGTGCTTAATTAACTAACTAATAAATCGAGAGAATATTTATCTAAATAAGCAGAAAAGGATAAATCTGTCTGTAGTCATTCTGTCAAAGACATTTTGTCAAAAGAATTTTGAAGTTTACTTTATCTCAAGACATATCAAAATTGCAATATAAAAGTGTACGTATGCTGGTTGTGAATCTATAAGTTGGACTGCCTGTATGTCAATTCTTACTTTTTAAAAAAAGCAATTTCCTATAGTAATCCATACTAACAAGTATGAATTATGGCTTATTAAAAGTGTTCCAATTTGGGAAAATAAATTAGGATTTTTCAGAATATTTAGTTATTTTTATTTATATTTGTGAGAATTCCTGAAGCAGTGACATTGAAAAAAACCCCCAATATTGAATAGTGTGTGTGTGTGTGTGTGTGTGTGTGTGTGTGTGTGTGTGTGTGTGTGTGTGTGTGTGTGTGTGTGTGTGTGTGTGTGTGTGTGTGTGTGTGCGTGCGTGCGTGCATGTGTGTGTGTCTGTGTGTGCGTTTGGTTACATTAAAGGGCTAAATAGGGTTCTTCCCCCCCACTTAACTATGTGCTACCTGTTGCAGTACATGTATGGTTGGAGGAGGAGACTGCGAGAACCTGTGCAGACACGGAAAGTCCCCAATTACGTGGTAATTCTAGAGAGTGGCTGTGATATTTATTCTTATTGCCCAAAGAACTTTGTATTTTTGAGACTCACCACAAGCATATTTCCCACCACACAGACAAACTCCAGACCCTTTGCTTTTGTTCAGTCAGATGAAATATCATGGTGCTGATTTCTGTTTGGAAGTTTGGAAGAACATGTCCAGTAGCCTGCCATATTATAAGGATTCTCACCCATTCCACACACTTCCTTTCCATATACTTCATTAATTTCAATACAATCAAAAAGTGTTTTCCTCGACCTGAAGGATCTACAATTGGATCACACAAATCCGATGTCATGTTTTCAGTCAAGCATTTATTATTTAGAAGAACTACTGCCGTACATTGAGCTTATAACACCTGTTAAAGGTCAAATGGTTGCACTCTGCACTCACTGCACTTAAAAGGTATGATTGGACTCGATTGGAAGTGCATTGTATGCAACCAGCATGGAGTCCAAATGTAAGGATGAAAGGGAAAGTGTAGAAGCTGCAATGCGTCTCAGGCGCAGCAGGGGTAGCTGGGTTTTCAGTGCTCATGCTTTCATAGGGCACAATTTATGACCATTAGGGTGGTCTATTTCCAGCTATAGTGATGGATTCTGCACAATTATTGTCCATTATGAAGAAAGATGGCTGCATCACCAGGCCTGAAGTTATTGGTCCGCTGCACTGATAAATTGAAATCATCACATCTTTTCATTTCAGCCAAATGTAGCCTAAAACTGAGTTCTGCTGTTCCACAATAAAGTAACTTATTCTTTCCAAACATTGTGCTGCCTGCCATCCCTTAATGTAATTCTCTCTCTCTCTCTCTCTCTCTCTCTCTCTCTCTCTCTCTCTCTCTCTCTCTCTCTCTCTCTCTCTCTCTCTCTCTCTCTCTCTCTCTCTCTCTCTCACTCTCTCTCTCTCTCTTTCTCTGATGAACACTGTATTTGTCTTATTTCAGGGGCTTTCAGGACTAATTGTTTTCAGAAAATTAGCGGTCAAAATATACAGCAAAACTTGTTGTGTGCAAGGTTTTTAAATGTGGTTAAACCAGTTAAATACTAAGTAATTGACCTTCACATAACAGGAACATAAGTTTGTCAATCTGTGTTTTTTATGTTGAATGAAGATAGGTGGAAAATAATTTGCTTGCCAATGACCAGAACTTCAACATTTGCATTCATCATGGAAAATAAGTGCAAATATTAGTGCAATTGCCACATTTTCAACCAAAATTTAGAACTAACATCAGCAGCTAGCTGAGTTATTGCTGTGAGACTCAAGGTTTAGCAACAGTCATCATTTCATTCAGAAGAAATGGTAGTCGCCAACTACAAATAAGTAGCCTTCATGTGTCTGTCTTTGTGTGAAGACAAGGAGGCATTATATACTTCACACAAAAATGTTAATTGAGAAAATATGAAAATATAATTTTATATTGCACTGTAGAAGCCCAAATAATGCTTTTCAAAAGATGCAGTGCAGGATACTCTGAGTGTGATTTGATCCATATGCTGTCTGCACATCATTGAAATTATCTAATAACAGCAGTCCTGAGTTATTCACCACAATATATCCAATAATGTCTCCTTCCTTCTGCTTTCAGTAGCTTTATCTTTGAATGGGAATTTGGAAACAGAAGGTATATTTCTGTTATTCCTGGTATAGCGCAGCAGTGGCTGACGTCTTGCCAGAGCGCAGGCTGGCAGTCAGCACAAACGGGATGTTATTGAGAGGGAGAGGTCCTAGCCAGCCTTGCACAGTGGGTCCTCAATGGACCTCTGAATGCCACCACAGCCCGTAGCAGACATTAATCAAAATGCCTGATCAATAACTTCTCAAGTGCTAATAAGCACTGGCACATTTCGTGATATGTGAGCCCCTTCATCATTTCAACTACCTGCAGATTTATTGGAAATCCATTGTTAGGTCCAAAGTATGAGGTAATGTAGCACTTAGTAAATGAGGTAAAACCAAAAGCCTGAGGTGATTTGTATTTCATTTACAAAGGACATGTCTAATCATTAGGAGCTCTATCTCTTTGAAATGCAACCCTATGGTTTTAATGATGCTTGTGTTCTTTTATGGCTTACTTACTCAGCAATGATGCAGGAGATAACAGCAAATAGTGAAGCCTGGCTGTCCTCCGCTCTTGACTGGTTCACTCCCAAATAGTCACATGGGGACTCCTATCCACCGCAGAGTGATTAAAGTCATGTTAGGGAAGCATTATGGGTCAAGTCATAAAATAATTTGATTTCCGTCGCCCTCCATTGTCTCCTATCAAAGTGATTGGTCTCCAGGTCATCTCACTGGCTGACATAATTGTTAATTAACCATTATGGCCTGCCCTCTCTCATCTATATCTCACAGCAATAACTTATTTGACAACAATGCAATATATCACAGTATACGATAAATGGACTCTGACCTGTTTTATGACCAAGAACCGACTCAATATCTTGATAGCACTGCATATTTACTTATGGATAGATGCTTTATTCATTCAAGTTTTGTGTCAGTTTTGTGTTACATGATATTTTATACAGGGGTCAAGACATTCGATCTCATTCCTATCTGTAGAACTGACCAATAATTTTCTGTTTTTTTTTCGAATTTGCAAAGCAGCTCCCCTCAGCCTTTTTTTAAAAAACATTCACTTAACTCATCAGCTCTTTGCATGTCAAAGTAAGTTTTCTTTTCAAAAATACCACAGATCATATAAAGAGGTCCAGAGGGAAGAAAGTTAAATAAAAAGCTTTTTAAAATGGTATTTATAAAGAAAAGGACAAACAATGTACTTGTTGAAAATGAAAGCACGTACTGAGGTCCATTCTGATGACAGTTGAGAATGCAGGCTTTATGGCGGACTTGAGCCCCATCTTTGCCGTATCTTTTAAGCGTGATTATTTACTTTAAAAAAACAAACCAAAGCCTCAAGTCCGCAAGGCTTTTGATTGAGCTCTGAGCTTGAATTCTTAACTAATAAATTGTTCCACGCTTTTGTCTGGGGCATTAACAGCAATGGTCTGCATTTTTCTTGCCCTAATCTCAAGAATGCAGCAGCCTCTTGAGAAGATCAGGGGTTTCCTCCTTTCCCATTGCCAGGTCTTCACTTTGTTTTCTTAGAGTACTCCCTGGATTGACAGGCCTTGCCGTTAGTCGTCTCTTCGGCCATCTGTTTTCACCGATTCTGACTGAACACATCAAAGTCAATCAAGTCTGCAAAGCATTTTAAGAGTTGCACGCCCCCGTGCCGTGTGTGACAAATAAAGAAAAGTTTTCATCAGGTGCACAAAAAAGAGGCGGTTTTGACTGGGCAATTGTGTGTATGGTTTTCGTGTGAGGGATGACCTGGGAGGGATCCCTTAGCTCACGGCACAGGTATGAGCAGCTTAGCTTTGTTCAGTGCCTGCTCTGACGACAGCTAGGTGAGTCAACCAGACACATAGACTAACCTCCTTTGGTCAGCTTCCAACTATTCACCGACAACACCCTGACAATACAATAATCATTAGTGAGATTGAGACACAACATGTAGTTCTCAAAGATCAAAAATACTGTCAATGGTGTTAAAAGGCAACAGACATAAAGAACTTTATTAACTGTAAAACTATCAACAGTGGTGGAAGAAATGTCCATTTGTTGTTGAAAAAAAGGCATAGAAAAGGTTTAGAATATGTTAAAGTGAACAATCCTGTGTTATATCTGCATAGAATGAGATTATTTTCAGCCAAATGTGTTTTGATTATTGGTATCAGTACATTAACATGTAAATTGGTATTTCAATAAATTCTAACATCTCTGGTTATTAAATGACAAGACACTAAATATGGATAAGTTAAAAGCTCAAAGTTTCTCTTTGAATTACAGTGGATTTGCAATATGTGTTTTACTGCAATTAAAGCATAAATAGATGACAATAGAAATGTAGGATCAATATGATGATAGGTGTAGAAGATGCCTATTGGGTGATTTATAAAACTTGTAACCTTTTTCCAATATAATTTGTTTCCATCTCATTGAAGTATACTGTATACAGTATATTTGATTTAAAAGCAAAGGCAAAATTGAAATGCTGTAATGTTATTGATTTTCCCATTTGTGAAAATTAACGACATGACATCATTTACAAAGTAAAAACAATTGTAATCTCTAAATATCCACTTGAGATGCTCAAAGTATCACAATCTCTTAAAATTTCGGGCCTGCAAAAGGACAGTGAACGCATCATACAATTGGAACAGTGAACCCAGGGGGTTTCAGCTGAGCCAATCGGAGGCAGCGAAAATGTTCCGGGTTGAGAAGGGGCGGTACCTGATCTGGTTACCTGGTAACCTCTCACTCGTTTGTGTTGATAGGATGTCAACGCGGAAGGTCTGTGTTTTAGCTGATGTTTATCCCACCCGTGTTGTTTTTTGATTTATGAAAATACATTTATTTGAAAGATATCAACAAGGATTTCCTTATATGTGTGTTTAGTCTTTAATTAGTTAGTTTCGTTTTCTTGTTATTGGCCTTGAAGTTAATCCCGTCTAATGTTTTTGCTGTTAGCTTTATTAAATAGCTAATTAGTTAGCGAACACCTGCGTAAAATGAGCTTCTTTATGGATCAGGCTTAAAACAACCCATGTATTTTATAATTTATGAGTAAAATAAAGTTACTTTTGCCATTTTTATGGAAGTGAAATATACAATATAACGTTCTGTTGCAGAGCTCTTTTTGTCACTTTTTAAAAAGTAATTTAACACGCTGCATTAGCGAATTATCTTTGGCAAAGATAGCATTTTCCTTTTAGCTATTCAGTGATTTATTCTGTATTTTGATATAATTTGATCTCATCAGTATGTCTCTGAATGCTTTTAGTCGTAATTATTGCTTATTCTGGTCAGAAATAACGCCAAGTCTAAATCTCCACTTTACCAAGGTTATAAAGTTTTTCAAAAGTATGCCTCATGCATCCCTTTATGAAAATGAAGTAATGAGCATCTATATAATATTTCACAGGATTTGGAATCTAAAGCTAACAGGAAGTTGGTGATCGACTCTGTTGCCTTTCAAGACCACATCACCCGCACACTGCTGCACCCAGATTTCTCCCTTTCTGACCCTTTGCTGACATGCAGAAGAAAACCACCTAGAAATGCACAAACAAGAAGACGAGTGAAAGATAATGGTCAACAGAGACAACATCAGCAAGAAGAGAGAGAACATGTGCTTGATTCTGCTCCACCTCCTTTGACATTAGGTAAAACATGCATTCAGGTAAAGACTTCCTAAGACCTATAAATAACCAGTATATTTCTTTTAGCTCAGAAACTGGGTTTGGTGGCCTCCCCTGCAGGAAGACTGACGGAGAATGAATGGACTCTGGTCAAAGCGAGATCCGTTCGGCAGGGGGACTCTGCTCTGCCCTGTGCGATATGCAGAGAGGAGTTTCTCCTTCAGCCTCAGGTATTCCCCCTCAGATATTCTGTGAGAGTGTTCTATCGTCCCTGTTTTACATGTTCCCAATGTCCTTAATGGAAACCTGTGTTTCTGTATGCACACATAGGGACACCCACCCACACAGATACACACACACATACACACACACACGCACACAAAGCCCCCATCTCCCCCTGCAGTTCCTGTATGTTCTAATCTGTGTGGACAACTGTACAAATTTACCCATACTGCCTTGGAACTCAACTGTGACGTGATGATGTAGCAATCAGTGTGTTACTGTGAGGGTCATTCAGTCTTTTACACCTTTCTGATCCCCTTTTAAGATGCCAATCTCCTCAAGAATGTGGGACTAGAATAGGCGGCCTCACAAAGAACAGTTGCCATAGATGCGCCTGTAAATATTAGTTTGACTCAGGGAAAAAAGTTAATTAGAGCCTGCTAACAAGGGAAAGTGACAAGAGGGAATCTTTTTTTGGGTTGGGTCGTTGATTTGGCATTCTCCTGTGAGCATCTGTGTGCTGTAGTCTGGTTTTTCATTCAAGCATTAATATGACAATTAAAGATGCTTAAAACAGCAGCAGTTTGCTTCTCAATCCAGCTCATATTTCTTTGATACCAACCATGAAATGAAACTATGTCTCTGCTTCATATTTCATATTTATCTCATTTCTCTTTCCATAAACTGTTGCTTGTAGCCTTGGAGTCCTTGAGAATTGTTTCTCTGTGATCTCACTGTCTATCAGGCTCCTGGATTTTGAACACTGCAGGGGTTCTTTCACTGTTAATGCAGGGTGTTGTTCCAGCCAAAAACAGTGGGATATCAGTATGTGTACCCCCTACCCTCTACTGATTGAGTAAACTGTTGTGTGTGCCCAGCCTCATAGCTGTGGCTGAATCCTTTCAGATGAGAACAGAGTCCTTATTCCAGGTAGAATCCTGGTCCCAGGTCAATACACACCTATTTAGTATGGCTTAAGGCTCACATAAACAAAGATTATAAAGAAACTCCCTGAGCAAACCTGAAAAGTAACTCGCATTCAGTAGCATTCTACGGAGACAAACCAGTAGTTGATCTAGTTGTAGTTGAACTTTAAAATTAGTTAATGTGCGCATTCTTGCTTTATTGCATGTCATTTAAATGTTTTGTCCGTGTATGCTAAGTAATTTATTTTGCTGTTCTCCTTTTAGGTGTTGCTGTCTTGTTCTCATGTTTTCCACAGAGTCTGTTTGCAGGCTTTCGAAAGGTTTTCGAGGAGGAAGTGCTGCCCGATGTGCAGGAAGGAGCAGTATGAGACACGGGTGATTCACGATGCAGCTCATCTCTTCAGACACAAGTGTGCCACCAGGTACATGCTCTAAGCTACAATTCCATAGAGTGAATCCATAAAATACACAGTATTTTAATCAATATACTACATAGTTATATTCCAATTCAGGTAATGTACAATTATAATTCATCATACTCTGATCCATCAAGTTACGGAGAACAGTTTTCATCATTTCAATTTTAAATACAGAGCAGCTTTGAAAGCATCCTTTCAGATGATTTGGTGACTGAGTTTGTCGTGTATTTTGTGCATCTGTATGCGTGTAGAATCCAGGCCTGCTGGAGAGGTTATGCGGTTCGAACGAGATACAGAAACTTGAGGAAAACCATCTGTCCGAAAGACAAAGTGCTCCGACGCAAATTCTTTGAAAGAAAGGTGAGTTTGAACTTCAGATATGCATTGATCACATTATTCTGAGGAATAATCTGCACTTAAAGTCATAAAGCCTGTGACAACTATCACATCTTGAGGGTTGAGACATAGGTTTCAAGGACTCGCTGACCCCAATGCTAATGTACACACACACACGCACACACACCTTCACCTGCTCTCACCCTCTCAAGCTCCTTTTATGCTTTGTCTCACGCTGTTTATCTTCTAATGTGGAGACGGTTTTGTGTTTTACTCAAACAGTCTGGCCTTTCAGACAAAAGCACGTCTCCTGTGCACGACGAGGTTGAGCATGCTTCTATGTGTTTCTGGCGTGTGTACCCCTGACTGCACTGTGTGAGAAAAGGGGGGAGAAAGGGAAGTCGGGCACACCAGGTTGTCTGGATACCTGACACAGGTAGACGTTTCCATTGTAAAGGTATAAATCATGCAACAACCGGTCTCGATGAAGGGATTATTTAAAGATGGCCTCAAGAGCAGCCTGTGTTTGGAGTTGTTGGAGTCTGAGGCTGTGTTGCCTTCATGGTGGCTCTGAGAAAAAGGGAACATTGCCACCTAGTGAACCTCCTCCAACTGAGGCCTTGGATGACCAAAGGGGAGACTGGTCAGCCAGTGTGGGCTGTCTAGCTGTGGGTTGTTCCTCAGAGTCCTTTGCCATACAAATTCATGCCGTGGCCACGCTTTAAAAAAGCTACAGCTCCAACTCAGTCATTTTATGTCTGATGTCTTACAGGCACTATTTATTTCTATGGGAGTGTTGTAATCAGGCAGAGTGCTGCTGCACTTCAAAGAGGCTGATTGAGCAAAAGTGACAAACACACAAGGGCCACACTTACAATGTGTTGCAAGGGTTGGGTGTCCTCCCCATCTGACTGTCAGTCTGTATCATCCTGCCTGTAAACTATGCCTTTAACATGCCACATAAACAAAGACCCAGCATTTACTGATCCAATTAACCGTGTTCTAACACATTAAGCTGTGTCCGGGTCCACACGCTGGAGATGCAGTCGTAGACCGTCAGCCACTTTACTTTCAAGTCGTGTGATTCAGTGGATGTGGGTGGTCATGAAATTGTCTCATATCTTTTGTCACACTGAGGATGATCTTCAAGAGCTTTGAGCTGCGCAGCACAGCGCTGACAGGTCTGATTGGCTTGATTTTCAAGGGGGAAGACTTATTTGCTTAGCTGACTGTAATGCAAACGGGCATGTTAGTGCTGGGCTGGAACCTGTGCGAGAAGGAGACACCTATTCTTTCAGTTCTTCTTGTGATAGCAAGAGGCAATAAAGCATCTTTGTACCACAAAGCCACAGGTGTTCCTTAGAGAAAAAAAAACAAAACTCTCACAAATCAGGTCAGTTTCATCATCTTATCAACTGATCCCGATCCCAGCTTTCAATTTTTACTTGCTTCTGAGATCCGACCTTGAGTCAACACATTAAGGGGGTAGGGGGGCACTACCGACACGTAGATGGACTGCCCTGAGATAAGGCCTTCGCACTCCACCTCCTGCACCCCCATCTGTGTCCTCTCCCATTCACATCTCCTGTGAAGCAAGGCAAAGTTCACCAGAGGCTGTTCTGTTTGCCTTGACTGTCGAAAAGTCAGCCAGGCTCATAAAACCCTCCATTCGGATGGCCAACAGTTGTTTAATTAGTGATAAAAGCCTAGCTGTAAAGCAATTCTGATGTCAGTGTGACAGGCTCAGGGATGGGGTTTGTATTTGTGTGTTTGTGTAGGTGAGTCAGGCAGAGAAAACATGTACATGTGTGCGAGCAGTTACTGAAGATAATTGGACTCTAGAACATGTTGTGGTAATTACATTCCTTTTCCCAGATGTAGGGCAGCAAATTTGTGTAAAGCTGCAGCCATTAGTTGATTAACAGAAGTTAATGCACAACTGTTTATTCACTTAAGGAATGATACAATCTCCTAGTTCATTCTTCTCAGTTGTGAGGATTGTGGTACTTTTCGTTGTCTAAAAATGGGAGAATCTTTGTAGTAAGACATTTTCAGAAACTAGACAGTTTATTTGTTGAGAAAAATCAACGGATAAATAATAGAGAACCTACAGTCTCATGGGATTCCATACACTAATGAAAAACCCCCAAATCTCAAATATCCCAAAAATCACATTGGTCCTTTTCTTGTTATTTGTCCAGACCTTTCACTCACATCTCAGGTTACTGCCATTGCTTGGTTGTCATGGAGACAGTAGGGTTGTATCACTTAATTGTGATGATGATGTTGGTGCTTATGTTACTTGCCGAACTGTGGATGAGTAAAATATGTAAAAATAGACCTGGCATTGATTGCCTGTATAAGTTTTGGACATAATATGCATATGCAGGCATTAAGTGTTGCCTAGCAACAGCTGCTGTAAATGGGATAAGAACAATGAGTTATGAGAGGAAGGATATTAGTAAATTTTACAATGGAAGACCAGACGCTTCACTGAATGAACATACTTAAATTTTAAATCTTGGCTTTGGTACCATCCCGTCTCTGAAATAAAACCAAAACCAACGGTCCTCAAAATGTCACAAGTATTGGATTTATTGTAGTTAATTCACTGAGTCAGCTTTTTAATTATAGTTTTGATTTATTTTACACTATTAATCTGACAGGTTAGTATCATTGCAGTATTAGTTTGAATGCCATCCGACATCTTAGAACCTTGGAATTGATCTATAAAAGTGCCAGACGTGAGTGTGTTTCTATGTTTTCCAACACTATATTCCTCTTTTTACTGGTTTCCATTAATTGTCCATGTTAGTGGGAGACATGACTGTATTGATCCGGCTGTTAAACAAGCCTGTCAGCATGCCTCAGCCGTTACAATACACAAGCACAATTAGGCTGCGCCGACAAACCGAGTCTATTGTGTATCTGAATGAAACATGCCTTCTTTGTGCCACTAAAAAAAATTTTTTTTTTCTAATTAGTTGCAGGAGTTGAATGACAGCTTTGTCCGATACTGTCACACTGACACGGAGGCTTTTCTGTGTGATATCAACCGCTCGCTGTCATCAAGCAGGAGAGTGTTCCAACAGCTGGAGGGAAAGTATATCTCTGCGCCTCAGGAGGAAGACTGGGACCGTATACAGAGCCAGGTCGGACACGAGATGCACCTCTGCTGAACCTAAACAAGACCCAAGAAAAAATGTTTCATCCTGGTGTGATTCCTCCCCTCCCTTGACGTGTTAATGCTTGCATGGGGACACCAGCATCACAGCTGCTACATATAAAACACAAGTCTCCTCAGACATAATCGTTCACTTTACCATGTCAATGGCTAATAATCCCAGAATGCACGGCAGGCTTTTTGTCACCTGGACTGCTGTGGCGGAATTGAAAAGACATTAAGAATTGCTGCTCCATAAGCCTCCATTGTTGGGCTTTTATTGCAACCAGAACTATAGAGGGGGTGGGGTGTGTGTAAAGATGTCGTTTTTTTGTTTTTTTCTTTATCTGGTGTGAAAAGGTTGAGCAAAAGGCAGGAGTGGCTCTGTCTTGACATGGAGAATCAAACAATAAATGTGCTTTCAACACATACACTGCACCTTTTACACAGGGTGGGAAAGTTTATAAAGCCCAGTGTAGCCTGTTATGTAAAATTCAGGAAGCTGCTTCTGGTTCGTCATTGGTAGAACATGCTTTATTTTTATCGTGTGTCTTAGCAGCAAGTTGCCAAGAGTCCTTATAAAGAAATAGCATTGAGTAGTCATTCATGTCTAGTCATCAGGTGATGCAGAAATACCTGACAACGGTTGCTGTTGTAACTTACATTGATTGTTTCCTCTTTTGAAAGGTTACCCAGAGAGATGTGAAGGACTGCCCCATCTGCCTGACCGCCTTGCGTAGCCCGGGCCTTCACACAGATGCAGGTTCACCAAACCGTCAACACCAGAGAAGGGTGGTGCTTCTGTCCTGCTCCCACCTGTTCCATCAGTTCTGCCTGGAGGCCTTTGAGGCCTTTGCTCCGGAGAGCAGACCTTCTTGTCCGCTGTGTAGGTCCGTCTACCACAAAAAACTCATCTAATAGTGCATATGATGTAGAAAGTCTTACTGAATGACCAAAATAAACATGTTGGGAAAGTGGGTTCTTCACTTTCTGGCTAAAAGTTAGATGTTTCTTTAATATGAAGGTATTACCTTCGATTAGCATAAGGAGGAACCATAGTTTGTCTCCAACCAAGTTCCAAGCGAAGCTCTTCTCCAATTCTGTTTCTACAGTCTTTATGATAAGCTAATGTGCTCATGACTAACTCCTTGTGACAGGTAAGAAACATTTTACCTTGAAAAAACATTCACAAAACGGTTTTGTAATTTTATTTGCAAACACAGAGACATCGAAAATAAAACGGAAATATAGCAAACTGAGATCGTAAAAAAATAAATTCACAAAACATGTAAAAAAATGACATGCAGAGACGAACTGACGAAGAAGCTACTTATCGATAGTACAGGCCAACTACTGTTGAAGCCCTCAGAGATGAGTCTAGAAGGCAACTAGAAACACTTATTTTAATAGAAAATGGCCCTTTGAGGTTTTACGTCAGAAGCTACTGTAAGCATCAGTGTGATGTATGAATGTGACACCTCCCTGTAACGCATCACAGAATTATGTGTTACCAGTCTGCTGCTACACAACTACTATGATGGACAAGAATCATCCTGATATATATTTTTCCCCCGCTTCAGTTTATATGCCAATAATGCATCAACCTCACTTTGGGTTATATTTGATAAGATGGCTTCATTTTGACATTTTTAAAAAAAAAATTAGTTCCCAATAGATTTTAATAAAATAAAGTGGCAGACAGCTTTGACCCGAACCATTCCCTATCCTTAAGAAGAAATTTCAAATGCATACCTAAGATAAAGTTTCCCGAGATACTTTTCTTTTTTCATTAAAACATCTAAAACACATTAAAACCAACATTATTCGATCAACCGACCACATTCTAGCAAGTGCTTACGTTTTATGGGTAATGAAGTGTGACAACATTCATAACGAACAAAATGTGTGTGTTACATCCAACTGGATTTAGACTAGTAACAGTGGAACTGTGATGAAACAATGCACATTTGCATACATGCGCATGTACATAAACGACACAGAACAATAAACAACCTCAACATCAAGACTGCGAGATGCTCGTCACATAAGGCATCTAAGGTGGTTCTGGAGACAAAGAACGTCACAGTTCCGATTATGCAGCAATAAAAGAACATGTCAATGGGGCCTGAGTCACCAAGTCTTTCTACTGCCTGCGGAGTTGCGCATTTTTCAATCGTGCATTCTGTGTGGAGATTGTTACAGGTTTGCATCGGTTTAATGTGTTCATAGAAAAACGTATGTACAACTAAGTACAGACTGCTAAGTGCTTCAGACCCTCGGTGGGCTCCACGGGCGCCCTGTATTTACACCCAAACTATGCAAAAGTATGAAACACATAATATGTACATGTAGATACAACATTTACAAATGAAAAATCTTTCTGTGCCCTGTGAATCTAAAGTAAAAACTTTTTAGGGAAGAGCAAAAAAAGGTATTGACATTTTTCTTAGTGTGCATAATAAAATTTTAGGAAACACATCATTTCATTGGCTCCAAGTGCATTAAAATTATTCTCACCGGAACCAAAGTGGATGCAACTCCCAAATTTGTAGAATAGCTCAAGTCTAATGTAGAGCACCTAAAAAAAAGTTTCCCTACTTCATACAAATTGACATCAATAAAGTTAAAGCGCACTTAAGTAAAGCCAAATAAAAAGATGAATGACAAAGATAAAATCTGAGACATATCAGTAATGATAGTACTCATGTATATAATGTGAATTATACTGGCTGTGACTGGGTGCTTTTCTTAATGCTTCACAGATTTTGTTACTTCCACACTTTGAATAAAAGAAAAAAAATGTCAGGTGACACCTTACACTCGTATCAATTCACACGCCGAGAGTCCAATGACTAAAGATCACACAACTTCACAGATATCAACGCTGCAGATGTACGGACATTAAAAACCAAAGAAACAAACTGGATTGCAAAGATAAACTGAGTTGAGAACAGATGAGGAGAAGCAAGGTGATGAGCTAGAACCTTCTGTTTTTATGTGTAGTGCAGTGGCAAAGAAGATAACGGCCTAGCAAAGGGGGGGGGGGGGGGTGTAAGGAAGATTCCCCCTGAAGAAAGACGTGGTTTAGTCACAGTCGCAGTTGAGGTCAACGGCAAGGTCACTGCAGTGATACCAGTCCATTTCGCTGCTGCGTCTCATCCCTGGCTCTGTCCCAGCTTCTATTCGAGACACAGAGGATGGAATGTCATGAAGCTAAATTGCTCTCAGCCTCCATTTGCAGCATCCATCAGACACTGCCCGGGTTTATTAAGTCCCATCCAATCCCTTTCACTTTTCAGCAGTCAGGCAGTACTGTCGAAATCTCCCTTTGGCTGTGCTAAGGTGTGTGTGTGTGTGTGTGTGTGTGTGTGTCTGCGTGTGTTGATCGATCGTCCCTTTCACAGAGTTTTCTGATGCCCGTTGGCCGAGAGCTTCCCAGATTCAGGGTCTGTGGGACTGTGTGACAGTTGCAATTTATCCAGACCTGGGCAAGGAGAGATAAGGAAGAGAAATCTCATTAAAAGCCTCAGACTTTCCCTTAGACAGAAGTATTGATGTGCTTTTTTCCCCTCAGTGCCTCTATCTGACATTTTCTAACCCTGTCCCAGCCTGTGTATCAAACATCTCGGGCATGACACCACAACCTTTAGAGACAGCACCCATCCTCCGTCACATGCCAGTAGCATAGCACATTACAGCTTAATGCAATTTCTTTTTATTGTCTGTAATGGCTATCTCAGAGTAATAAACGCTATCTACCTCTACCATCTACCTTAAAAAAACAAAAGATTTAGATTTACCCAAGGCCTTGAGAAGTTCTTCCCGAACCGCTGAGGTGAATTTCCTTATAAGACAGAGTGTTGTGACGACTGCAAATAGCAGGTTGTACGAAAGAACGATGTAAAAGTTTCCCAACCAATTAAATCTCCCGAAGTCCCCCAGGAGATCAAACCTCGTGATACCTGTGAGGGGCAGAGATCCAAGTCAATTAAGTGGGTTAGAAACACTCAGATAACAAAATGACTGTTTCAGTTTAGCATTCTGTCTGCAGTTAAAGCAGTTCCTCCTCCATGATCCAACTCTTTCACAAATAAAACCACAACTCTGAAAAAAGGGCTACCATGCAGAGAGGAGATTTTCAGTTGCATTGCAGGGAGACTCTTATTTTGTATTTTCATCAACTGGTTTCTTGAATATAGAAGATTTGGTGATTGAGAACACCAAAGGTTGCGTGCAGGTGGACTCTCCCAGAACAATGAGACAGAGGTACTGGAGGGTTCTCCTGCAGGGTTAGCTCCACACTGCTACACCATTTTCAAACCATCTGTCACAGATGAGCCCATGCTGCCTGGAACACCACCGACACCCTATTGTTTTCCTTCTTGTCCTTTTTGGCCTGCTAATCTGGGTGTGCCTGCACTAGAACCATGAGCCATGCCATCTATTCACACTATAATACTTAGAATTCATTGAAATGTCAAGGATCTAAAGTGAAAAAATGTATAAAATCCATCTGTATCTGCATTCTTTGATATGCTTTTTGCAGGAATGAGGAAATAAATATGAAACCTATGAATCACAGAAGTCATCGCATTGTAGAAATTATACTCGGATGTGGCAAAAGTCTAGATGTGGAGAAGCGCAGGTCCGTCTGCATTCTGCTTCTCCTGGAACATCTTCACAACCTCTATTGTCAATTAGATTGGGCGATCGATCCAGTGTCTAGAGAGACGTATTTACAGCCGCAGTAAGCAGTTTGCGAGCATCAAGAACCTTTAACAAAATTGCCAGTGAAGACACACAAGGAGAGAGAGAGAGAGAGATGATGGAGACTCCCGCTGATGCAGACTGCCACTGTGGTCTGGCTACATCCATTTCTATTGCCAAAGGTTTTGATCTTGGTTTGGTAATTTGAGAAAATCTAATTGGGGGTTAAAAAAAAAAAAGTCTGGCATTTGAAATGGCAGAGCTGGAGACATTAGAAGGCAAGCAGGTCGGGCATCCATAAACGGAGGTTAGAATCATCAGGATCGTACGTCATGATGAGATAATTTCCTGCATCTGAGCAACACTTAAAAGGTCCAATCCTCCCCTTTCCTATTTCATATCCTCTCTCTTTAGCTGCTAAATACTGCAGGGTGTTCATCAGCTGGTCCCCAATGGTGTCTGTCTGCAGATGACCTGAGACCGAGCCGGAAGAGTAGGCAGTGAGTTTGACATGACTGAAAACATTAATTTAAATCAAACCATTATGGTACCCAGAATGCCTTAACAAAGCATCTCTTAATATAAAAGCCTTAATACCAGTTTTTCCCATTACCCATACTGAACCTGGTGACAACTACAGAGTGTGATATTCCACACTAACAAGCTCTAAACACTATCAGAAAAACTTCAGGAAAGTGAACATTGACTTTTACCATTCAGATATACTGGTGGTGATACATTTAATCAGATTTGTGTGAACCTGTTTTGCGTGAGTTTGAATGTAACGGATGTTAATTTAAATGAAAAAGTTCCGCGTTGTAGATCTAAATCTCACATCATCGCACGCAACCGTCCACATCATTTCTCCTCAGTACACAAAGGTTAGGTTGGAACTATGAAATTAGCATAATCACATTCTCCTAGAGCAGGCAGGCAAACACACAAACACACCCTGTACTCACCCAGAGTTCTGGACATCACTGGGAGAGCTGAACTCAGGACCAGAATGGACACGCAGCAACCGATGATCTACAAATCAAAAATGATCCAGCATAATTAAACTTCCGTTTCAACATCTCTCCAGTATATAATAAAGTTTACTGTTGTACACAACTTTTGAGATGAGTGAAGAAACTGTGGCACCATCATTTTTAGCCATGACATCCCCTCGCACAATCACAAACCACTTGATGTCAAATTGGTTCCACATATTGTACAATTAGTACCTCTGAAGTTGCTCATTACCAGGTTCTCTCTGTTGTCCTTTCAAAACCTTTCACTGGAGCATCATGGCTAGTTAACAAGCTTCACCCCTCCCAAACTCATTACCAAGTGAATGAGCGCCACTATGGGCCGAACAGAGCACACATCCTCCCCCCTAAAAAAAAAGCCCACTCTCCCTCTGATGTACAAGAAAGGAGCTTTCACTTTGCCAGTGTTTGCGCAACCCACAAACAAATATTGGACAGATCAACTAAAGCCATTGAGGGGCCTGAGGAAAACATTAGCGAGCGGCAGGAGATCCGAGCACAGAGGATGGCAAGAAAGAGAGTGAGAAAAAAAGAGGAAATAGATGAAACACAGGGGGTCCCAAACTCATCAGCACCTTAGGAGCTATCTCAGAACCCTTACCCCCACTTCACCCTACACCCTGTCATTCAATCTCAACTTTACCGTTGTCATGGTTGTGTCATCCTTCCTGGGCGTGAGCGCCTGAAAGAGGCGTAGGCTATAGAAGCCAACAACAGAGGAAACCATCAAGTAGCTGTTTAATGAATGAATTAAGGGACAAAAAAACACTGGAGTCTAAGCAGATTCATTGAGTTGTCTTTTGAGGTATCCCAACTCTGCACCTTTTCGGATACGATTAAAAAAGGTGATGAAACAACACAACATGTCCCCCGGAAGGCGTCCGGTTAAATTACGTCCTGAGTAAACAAAGCTGGCTAGAAAATGTTGCTCTTGGCCATGAAGCATGCGGCCACAGACAAAAAAGAAAAAGGTTAAAAGATAAAGGGATGAGGGTGTCGGCACTAAAAGGATACAACATGAGAATGATCTCCAACGCTGCTAGAGCCACACCAAATTTAGAGAGGGATGTGTTCCCAATGCTTCGGTCCTGGAAGACAGAATGAAAACTGGGTTATTAAATGTCATCACACCCAAGTCCTACAGAAATTTATTTTTTTTTAAAATAGGGAAACGACAGCACTGAGGACAGTTGCACACACATGCAATTACGGAACTTCTGCAAAGTAAGTACGCAGTGCACAAAGAATTTCCCCACTTGAGACAGACAGAATCGAATTTGCTAAGTAATGAATGGAACAAGATGAAAGTGACTCTTTTCAAATCCTTGTCGATCAAGCGATATGTGAACAGGTGTTCAAACAAAACAAAACAAAAAAAAACCGCCACACCGCATATAGTATGAAAAGTATACAGACTAGAAGCATGCGGGAAAACATAAAAACAACAAAACAAATACTGCAGCAAACACACTAGGTATACCCCTCCCACCCCCCTTCAGCACATGAAACTCCCCCCAAGCTTTTTGAAATAGCTGCAGGGGGAAATAAATACACGTAATACACGTAAATACCTATCACGTACCAAGCATTTGTGTTGCTAAATTGTCTTGGCCCTATAGTTGATACAGCAAAGGATGAGTGGTATTAGAGGGGGGCATAGTTTCATATTTTATTTATGGAAAAGGTGAATGCAGATGACACTTTTAAATTCCTAAAATCATGAGTTTAGAATATTTATTTACTGCTCAGTTGTTCATAAACTACTGTAAAATCATATTAAGCTTTTCATAATTAATCACGAGCAGATGCAATGTGTATATTTAATGTATAGTCTGAGTTATAACTTTAATATCTATGTTATGCCTGTATTTCCTTACTTCCCTAACACTTTAATTTGTTCTTGATTTTAAAAAAAAAAAGAATGGCCGGAAAGGTTGTTTTCATGCCTTTTTATATGCAACTGTCATCTCTGGGAGCTCACTGCAGAGCCATGGCGGAGTGTTCCTTCTCTCTCACGTGGGGAGAGAGAAATTTTGTATTTGATGTCATTTATTAATAGTGGGAGGGGGGGGCATGCATTATGATGGTGTGTTTATGCATTTGAAATATGCATCTACGCATACGCTCAGGACAACTAGCGTTCACAGCGTGCCTCCTTTCAATCTCAATTCCTACAGCGGGAAAGGTGATGGAGTTTGTGTTAGAGGCGGGAGGGGGCAAGTTGTGGAGAGGGGGGGAGGGGGTGTCGGCCAGGGGACTGGTGGACGTGTCTGTGCTGCCTGCCGCTGCTCTTTCAGCAGACACACTGTGTTTGTTGCTTGTAAGATTAACACCTTGCATTGCTGGTGCACCGGTAAGGTCGTCAGCATTTTGCTGTGATTTGGCGCTCCGTATAAATAAAAGTGACGTGACAAGTACCAACTGACCTCAGGCAGGTTCTTTAAGTAATGATACAACACAACTGTCACAACTATTTCATTATTCACTCTTCCCCCAGCTGTCACATATACATTCACAGTAAATAGAATTATAGTGGTGCTATTAACTACAAGTACAGAAATCAGGAAGTGTTGCCAGATCATTGTGAATCACAGTACAGCATGTTTTAAGTCTCCAGACGGCTAAAGTATTTAATGCTACAGACAAACGCACAGAAAAAAGTAGAAATACCCAAAGACCTTTCAATCAGTGTTCACCTAAAGTGTTTAGAAAGCATTGAATTTAGTAGATAAATTAATGCTTCGGCGGTCTTTGAAATGCCAAATACCAAACGCACATAAAACTTTTTAAGATCATAGCTTAGGGTTGCACGTCAAAGAGGCTAAAGGTGCCAATATGAAAGTTTGTGTTTAGAGAAGGGCAACTACTGTGAGTTAAAAACTGCTGTCCAGTTGCAGCTAATTGTCCATTTTACAAAATACAGTGTCAAGTGTGGCCGCTACCAAAGAGGAGAGTCTGCAATAACAATTTTATTGGTCCCTGATAGTGTGTGTTAATCAAGCTGTAAAACATTGTGTCCTTTGACAGCGGCAGTTCCACTTCCAGTTCCCCTCCTCTTCCTCCTCCTCCTTGTTTCTATAGCATCTCCTCTCCATCTACCTGCTTGTCCTCTCTGCTCTTTTCGTCTCATCATCCCTCTCCACATCCATCCTTTCCTCTAGGCAATTGGAAAACTGCTCAGTATGCCGAGGCAGGATGCTCAGAAGGCAGAAAAGACAAACATTGACAGGGCACTTCCATTGTGTTCTCGCCCTGCAACAATTAGCAAATCGGGGCCTCATTTGACTTTCCCACAGTCTCTTTGCTCTGGCAGCACCTCCTCCAGACCTCAGTCACTATCTCCTCCTTTATATCACTTTCTCTCCTCTGTGGTTATCTCTTTCCAGACCACGTGCGGGTGACTGACGGAATTTTTGGGCCAGAGGGCTTTTGAGTGCTGGAGCGTAAAGTTAACGGGATGGATAGATGGAATATCATATCAGTATTGATTTTTTTGTAGTGCTATGAGATCAGAGGTGTGGCTTCCATCCAGTTTAAAAAACGCATAAACCATTTAGTAAGACCGTGCTGTCAGGGAGGACAGCTTCAAGCTGCATGACAAGTGTAATTTGGGGGATTTTCTGCGACGCGTCATTCCAAAGAAAACATTTCGGCTCAATAAAATAATTGGAGTGTCGAGGGCTGCTCTGTCAGTTGCCCGCGAGACACGAAATGAAACAAACACACACACACACACACACACACCTGTCACTGCAGATGAGATAAGGAGAGCTTAAAGCACGTTGCATGTTAGGCAGAGATGAGAATCTCTGAGAGCCTTCCACATTCTGTTACCCTGCCTCACACTAAGAGCCCTTTACCTGCCCCTGACTGCCTTTTTCAGTGAGGAAAAGCAGCTTATTCACACACTGTGAATTTGAGACACGTAGCGAGCTCATTGAATCTGCACACAACTGTGAAATGACTTTCAATGAGCTTCCAAAACAAAACCAGAGGCACAAGGTTGGGGTCTGATTAACATCTTGTCGGGCTTTTTCTTACAACATCTGAGCATATCCGGAATTTGATTTATGTCTCCACCAGGAACATGGCAGGTCTGATAGGCAGGCTCTTCCACAGTTTACTGGATGTGTGCTGGTATGTGAATGTGGGGGGAGCAGATGTGCTCCAGTTAGATGGTAGGCTTACTGTGGATCCCTTGGGCATGGCAGTCTCGTCAACCAGAAGGTAGAGGATATTCAGTGCCACGATAAGGACAGAGATTGTCTGCGGACAGAGAGGAGGTGAACAATTTGTTTTATAAGACACTGATTAAATTATTACAGTAGCCAGCAATATAATATTAATGAATTGTGGAGGCCTTGCTGATCTGAAAGTATGGTAATGCATAATAACCACCTTGTGACTGTAAACTGTTCCAACAATAAGCTTCTCAAAGCCTGAACAATGTGGAGGCTATTTGATGCACGTGTATGTTTCTCACATGGCCTTTCTTGCGTTATCCAATGATATCAGAGGGCATAAATAGTATTTCCAGACTATAATCTGTTGAAAATCACAGTTGCTGCATGTGGCTATTCAGCAATGTCTTAAACAGCTATTAAACAGAGGTAGTTTCCACACCCAAGGCTTGAGAAAGCGTTTGAGGATGGGGTTGGAGGTGCTGGGTGTTAGCAGCAATGGCCCCCAGCCAGGCTGTGCCATGAGTAAACAGTTTGGGTATAATGATAGGTCGGCCCTTGCACTCACCGTTCCCGCGAGCAGGATCAGCATCACTATGGGATACAACAAGTTCTTCTCCCAGCCTGATGCTTTCTTTCTCCTCTCTGTGAGGAAATGGGAGTGAAGACAAAATGTAAGACTCTGCCATATGTGGAATAAAATACATACAAGCAGCAATTTGACGCTCCAGATTTAGAGATTAACTAAAGCCCAGTACGACTAACCACTTTGTAAGACAAAGACAAATACTGAAACCTCAAAACTGGCTCATCACACACACACACACACACACACACACACACACACACACACACACACACACACACACACACACACACACACACACACACACACACACACACACACACACACACACACACACACACACACACACACACACACACCTTCAGAAAATGTTAATTTCATAACCTTAATAAAATCACACACTTTTTGTTAAATTAGTTCCACTCAATACTGCTTTAATTAGAGGAAATGTAGGAAATCCTGGAAAAAAAAATAATTCTTTAAATTATATTTTGGTCAGGACGTATGTTCGTGTTTGTGTTGTACACCTAATGTACAACTTTGTACCTTCCATCTTCCTCTGTTTTTTTTTACATCTCATCATCTCATCAGAGACGCTGCTGACAGCCTGAAGACCACATGACATTATGTTGTCTGTGATGGACATCCACTGCTCCGTTGTATATCCGCCTGCCCTCTACTCCTTGCCATATTGACTTTCTTTCTCATTTTCCAACCTTGTTAGTTCTCCTTATTCTCAAAGCACACCCACCCTGCATGCACAAGAAGTTTGCCAAATGCACTTTATATGCACCATCCTTCTAAATTAATGACATCACTAAAAGGCTTGCTACAATATAAAGTTTGCATCTTGTCCAATATCCTAAGTGCCTTTGTGCTCTCCGCCCCCCACCCTGCTCCCCAAAAGGCTCGGGCCTCATTTGTAATATCCTAAAATGGATGAGAAATTATCAAGAGGTTCTGGTCCAAGTCCAAATTAAGAAATTAAAGCAGACGTGGAGAAAGCGGCTGCCTGTCAGCAATATGTATAAAGCAAACATTTTGGCATATATTTCCATGACAATCCAAGGTCTTCAGACAAAATATATCAAGACTTATAGACATTACAAATACTTACCTAATTTATTCCTCTGATTTCTAATACTTTCCAGTTCTTTATTCAGCTGGTGAGTAAAGCTTCCTCGAGTATAAGCATATGGGGATGATCCTGTAGAAACAGAAACTTTTGCAATTAATCAAAATTATTATTGCATATCTAGGATTGTAGCTGGTGATTATTCTAATACTGTATATATGAATCTGCAGGTTCTTTGCCAACAAACATTTAAACATTAAGTCTATGAACTGTCAAAAAACTGCAAATCCCAAGTTCTGAGAGATTTGTTCTTCTTCAAAAGCAAAGTTCTTCAACATTAATGTAAAGCAGTAAAGTAGGAAACTGAGCCAGAGAATGTTCTAGCTTTGTTGCTTTCTTTGATTCTATAAAACAAGTCAATTCAACTCTATTGTAGTTTAAGTAATATGAACTTACGCATCACTTTGTTGGAATGTGATATTACACACAAAGAAACACACAGACACACACATATATACACATCATATCTGAGAATCCTTGACATTGTTTTTTTTTATTCCCGGTAAGACACAATTGCATTTTCAGATATTTATTACACAGCAAATGCATCAAATCAAAAAGAAAAACTGAGGACGAATTCCCAATTAGGGGACGTTAACTTCTCCCTGTACTTATTTTGCCTCAGCTCAGGGTATTTGACTTATTAAGAAATCCCATCAAAACAAGCAATCCTTCTCAGAATACAATAATGTGATCTCCAACAAGTAAAAACAATCTCTAGCGTTGGGAGCTGTCGAGCGCATGCCACAACTCGTCGAGCGAGCTGGAGAAGACAGAAAGGGATTCTCCGGGAAAACCGCAAGGCCGGTGCGTTTAAGACTAATTTATCTGTTTTAGTCTGTTTTCCTTCCAGCTTGTCGCAGTAGCATTGAGAGCCGTCAGAGCCAAAGTGAAAAAGTATCCATTTGCATCTGCCGGGGGTGACTGGCAGATCAAGACCAATTAGTTCAGTGTTACACTGTTACTAGCATGCAATAAAAATACCATCTTTCATCTTTGTTACAGGAGTGACAGACCAATCACTTTGATCAAATCTCCTTCTTCCCTCTGTTATTACGACACGCCCTGTCTGGAGGAGTTTAAGTAGGTAGAAGTGAGATAGACAGGCAGAGCAGGAGTTAGCAGTCTTGTCTGTGGCCTTGTGGGTACCTGTCCCGACATCTAAGCAGGGAAAGTTTGAACCCTTCAAGCAAACACGGTCACAACACAACAGGAAATGTCAGGAGCAGTTCAGCAGCTCTCAAACTGAAGAGTCACCCCTGAATTAATCTGCCATGAAATATGGCAGATCTATGCAAAGAGATAAAATTAGCCCTTGTCGGGAATTGCGATATCTACAATGATATCACTCCTAACCTAGTGGGCTTCTTATTTTTGTCTTTTTTTCACCTCATAGGTGATTTTCATGTCAATTTTTCCATTCAGGGCACCTGTGTCCTTGGACACACATTTTGTAGTTCTCCTTCTGCTGGCACCATCAACTAAAAGGCTGAGTTACAGCGAGGCAGAGATGCTGAGTGAGGATTCTGGCATCCAGTAAGGCCTGGAGTAATTCAAAGTATCCTCCCCAACCTTCACCACACTAGAAAAATTACGTCACCCACACATATGCTAAACATCACGCTGAGACAACAGAGGCACCGGCAAGGTCAGTGTGCCGCATAGCATCTGGACAGGGACTGTGCTGCTCTGCTAATAGCAGATCAGGGTCTTGAGAGGACAGTGTGGGGATGTGTGCATGTCATTGATGCCTATTCTGTAGTGTTACATTTCCACTGTGGTTATTTAATTGGGTGGAATAGTCAGGAATTGGGTTGTAGCCTCTGTATAAACCATACAGCCCCTGCAAAGAATTCCTAAAACATAAACATCGCTAGGTGTTTAGGTAGCTTGTTTTTGGAATATGTTAATTTGGTCATTTTTGCCTTAAAGTAACTATAAATCTCACCTGTACCATCTGAGCAGATTTAGTAAACATAAACCTAAATACAATAATAGAAGCATTCTTTAAATAATTGCAAAAATGTTTCCTCAGAATGTAAATTTTTGAGGCTTTTCACCCATGAAAGGGAAAACAGACATTTTCAGTCAGTCGGTTGAAGCTATAACCTCTTGATCTGCATGATTTAAGAAATCAACAACCGGGCAACTATGTTTAAAGGGAGGACAACAAAGAACCAGATGTGTAAATAAACACAAATGCATTTACTGCTGTGGCTCAACAGTCCACATCTACAAACACACAAACTGTTTAACAGGATAATCTGTTGGGAGAGCGGGATGCAGGGCAGACACAGGTGAAGCAAGAAGACAACATTGCTCGCCTCTGGAGTGTGTCCTGTGAACTGTTCCTGAACCGCCGTCTCCTCGGCGTTCTCAGCAGATCAAAGGATCAGGACTGAGTGCGAGCGTGGACTTTGAAAGTGTACATGTATCTACAGTATGTTGCACGAATACATTCACGTCAACATCTTCCTTTGTCTACAACTCCCTTCTTTTTAATAGGTAACAGTGGATTGCTTCTTGGCCTCTGTGCACATAGAGATGCTGTCCACTGTTTTTTTTTTCCTTTTGGCCTCAGAGACTTGTAAAGATCAAACACTGTTGAAGATGGGAAAGAACAGATTACAATTATTCAATCGGTTACTTCAAAGAAGGGCAGTGTGGAATGAGCCCTAAGGAACCATACGCATTGGTGGCAGTCTATGGAGGTGGCCAGCAAAGCATTTAAAAACATGTGCTATCAGGAAGTGATCTCCTTACCTCCCTGGTTTTTGAAAAGATGCACATCTTGGTCATTTTCTCACATCTGTATACTTGGTTGCTTGCTTGAGTTAATGTAAAAGTAGGTTTTGGAATTTGGCCCAAATGCTTCCTGTTTTTTGAAATCATATGTCATCAGACAAGGATTTTGAAAACAAAGACATCTGCGACATGAAAAGAGGAGGCTTCAAAAAAGCCCTGTCGGTATCCTGAAATTCTTTAAACTTTTGCTTTGTGCCAGCATCCAGAGATCCGTACGTACTTCCTGGTCTCTGAAGAGTTCCTTTAATGTCCAAAGGACGTAGCCAAAGGTTCTTGTAAAAGATTTAATTTCCATCTTATTACCCAGACTAGCATTCTGGGCCTGGCATTAAATGAGGCAATCATTTCGCTATTAGTGACAGTAGCGCTGAAGTGCCTTAAATGGATCCTTAAAAACTTCCTAAACATAAAATATGGTCCTTACCAGTGTTGCTGCGTTGCCCTTTAGCAGAAAGTTATGAGACTAAGACAGCAGTGGAGAAAGGCCGGTGTCAAGTGTGAGTGGATTTTTTTTTTTTTTTGCCTGTGTGTGTGTGTGTGTGTGTGTCCAGCTGAATTTTCAATGCTAATTGATTCCAGTGTAGCGCGCTCCATCACGCCCAATAGGGCCGTCAACCCCTCCCCTCCCCATAATATGCCAGCACGTCTCCCAAAGACATACCGTTTAATCTCCTCTGAAGAGCTTCCTCCTGCAAATGGATGCAGTAAATCTGCTCATCCAGGTCCTCCAGGATCTAAAGGAGAGGTAGCAGAGGAGGGAGAGATGAAATGGGTTATAATTAGGCCCAAAGTGGGACTGAAGAGATGGCAGATGGGAGGATGAGTTGGTGATGTATTTGTAGTCCTCTGTCATGAATGTAAATGGCTGACTGAGAAACATCTTATGGAGCAGAAGTGCAACGTGGCCTCAAGTCTGAGCCGAGGTGTTGGAGTTCAACTCTGAATCTCTTTTCAGACGAAAACCCGGTTTTAAATTCCCTCAGACCAAAGCATTTACAGAAAAAGTGAAATTCTAACACTTACTGTGGGTTTCACTAGCAACTGGCCCATGACAGTGAACATCCTGGACAGTCCAACAGGAGTGCACACTACATATATTACAGAAAATAAGAAGGAATAGTTTGATTGTTCAGGCAAATGAATTTGGCAATAGCAAAACAGTGGTATTTGTTTACTCACTGAGTAAAAGCAGTCCTCCCATCAGAGATATACATGAATAAAGGTAGGGCAGGTAAAATTCCCAAAGATCTACAGATTAAAAAACAAACAAACGTACCATGTCACGTTCAAATCAGAGTAAGGACAAAGTGCACCCCACCATAAGTAGCTGTGATTTATACATTACATAATTTATTATTCAAGATTTTGTTTTTTGTTTTTTTCTACTTTTAGAGAAAAACAACGTACCGTAGAGTGACTCCATACTGGCTGCGTCATTGTCAATAAGTGCAGACGCCACCCACACAATGCCCAGGATGAGCAAAGCCAGCAGGAACAGCATCACAAAGGTCTCTAGGATGCGCGCCCTTATGCCCTGAAAAAACAATGCACAAAAAAAGTAGAAATTAAAGCTCATCAACAACAGAAGGGTTTTATATCAAAATGCATCAAAGACACATTGATGGTCATTGCACTGAGGTGCATTGTGGCCTTTTACACACTACAGGTCAGAATTTTTTTTGCACACGTGCAGGACATATATCCCGCCAAAGAATCCTGTGAAAAAAACACTGATATCCAAAGATATTGCGCTCTATAAAGTGGGCCTAACAGGAGCTGGTGGTGGCAGGAGATGGGGGGCAGGGGTGCTGTAAGGAGCATGAGAGCTGGCTGGGTCAGCTACTGTCTGGGATCAAGAGCACACCTCCCATCTGGGAGCGATTAGAGCTCCCTTAGCACCACGGTCGTGTCCAGGGCCACGCAGACGAGAGGGTTTTGGGGTAATTTGGGTTTTCCGGGTCACAAACTGCTGAGTGGTTAATAAAGTCCCCTTCTACCTGTTCACACAGTTTACATTTCCCCCCTTACTGGAAAGCCGAGCCGTCTAGCACTGCAAGATAGATAGGCGTTCTCATACACATGTCAAGTAGGCTAACAGGCACAGGATAACAAGGGTTCCCTGCTTTTGGAGGGCTGCTTAAATTGGGTACATATGAGCAATTTGTTACCAGCTAACATAATGGCTGTGTGGTTGCTGTTCAGTATTTGCCAACAGGTACATGAAGGGGGTCTCTTTGAAAGTTGAAATCAAATCACTTTGTGGAATGGCATTGGTTAAAATAAGTTAAAATCAAATTTGTTTCATTAATTTCCCTACATCTTATCACCAAAGCCATTTGCCCTTCAGTGATCACCTTACAATTTGGATCACTTAGAAAAGAGGCCTTCCCCATCTTTCTTATCTATAACCACTTATGGGTCACAAACTTATTCATTTCCTGGGTAACGATTCAGGGATTTGGAACTTTCAGACATATTCACATCATTGTCAGTGATGAACCCTACTACATCCTTACGCAACTTCTTGCCTCTTTCAGTGGTAATCTGGAGAAGTCTCTATGAGAGAGAATTTTCCTGCACAACTAAGAGAGAAGTCACCAGGGTCTGGAGTGCCCCAATGTGGCCAAGCCGGACACTGCAGCCCTTCCACAGGTAACAGTGGAGGGCTTTTAATTGGGCCTTATAGCCTTTAGTCAGCACACAACAAATAAAAAAAATCATGGCAATATATTGTGAAAACAATTCTAACTGTAATTTGTCCACCGCAGTGGTGACATATCTCACAAACATATTCGATGTCCTCTCCTGAGCCGACAATAAAGTCACCTCTCAGTGCAGAATAACACTAAACATGCAGCCACAGATCCAGCATGGTCATTGCATTCTGCTGTCTGCCTCATGTGCTTCTGCACTCGCCCCCAGCTCACTAGATGGATGCTGCAATCAGACATCTCAACTGAGCAGTGGGGAAAGCAAGACTTGAAATTAAAAAAAAAAAAAAAGGAGAAGAAAGGAAGATATGGAGAGCCATGGAGAGAAATAAAGACAGACAGAGAACAACAGAGAGCGAGCGACTGATGGAAGAGAAGAGTCAACGTCTGAGCACATCTCATTTCCCAGAGGTAAGAGAGGTGAGAGAGGAATGCTTTCAGGGACTTGAGCCACGTCCCACACGCGCTCTCTTAAGGATGCGTCAGGACAGGCAGAAGCCGAAGGCGGAACGTGGGTCCACTCAAGCGCACCAGTCCACCTTAACAAGCTGCCAATGCCATGCTGAAGGTGTATTCCCTTTAGATAGGTCTCTCAATCATTTATAAGACTCAAATCATTACCCATTCAGATCATTTAGGGCAAAGGCAATGCTTGTCACCTCCCCTACTATCATCCCCGGTTCCTGCCTCTCTGGAAGAACAATTCACTGTGTCAGATGTGATTTGACGGCGCAGGAGAACGAGGTCACTGAACTGCGAGCCCAGAATGGTTGCAGCTATCCTTCCACAACTGTGACATCACATGCTGAATGTTATGTCTTATCCTTGAATATTCTTGCAAGGACAAATCAAAGTCCTTTATTCATTGAAGCAAGAGCACAAATGCATGCAAAAAAAAATCTCATCTATCAAAACAGTTCAAAGACAAACCTGGAGAGTGATGATGGAAGAAAAAAAAAAGAAACAGACCTCTGTCTTAACATTTAGAGCGCCAGCTGAAAGTTTCTATTCTTGCCATTCTAAATGTGTAACTACCTCTATATATAGCAGCTCTGAAATATTCAGCATCCCCTGATCCTCACACTGACATTGAGTGAGGGGCTGGTTAACTGCAGCTATGCTCGAACGAGACTGGAGAGACTTCCAAGAAATATATGTAGAATGAAAAGAGCAAAGTAATCACTTCACACGCAGTATCCCACAAATATGCACACATTCACATATGGACACAGAAATGCACACACACATTCACAGGCAAGTAAATCAACCTCTAAATCCGACTAATTGCACTAAGATGAAGAGGGGCTGGAGTCCTGTGCTGTAGACAAACTACAGTTCAACCTGTCATCATCTGTGATGCAGTGCTTCAGCAGATGGGTGCAGCAGAGAGTTCACCTGTGGAGGTTGGGTGACACTGCGTAATGGTGAAAAAGTGAGCGAGAGAGAGAGAGCAAGAGATGACACTTGGGAAGAAGCAGGGCAGCACTGAATGTTGGGGGGTGAGAGAAAAAGAAAGAAATCAGACAAAAGAGAGAGTGATAGGTGGTGCAGAAGCTTCCTAGTTGCCACCATCAATCCTTGGCAGGTCAGCGGGTGGAGGCAGAGATCATCCTGCAGACCATCCTTCTGCTCACTGTCAGGGGTGTGGAGAACAAGGGCCAAGAGTGTAGTACGTATGGGAGGGGGGCAGGGTCTCTTTACTAAAGACAAGCCAGATGCCCAGGGACCTTATTAGTGTATCCTTCAGCCAGTTGGCTACAGCGCAGTGACCGTGTCAAAGACAGAAAGCAGAGGAGAGGGACTCTCCCCTGTAAAGCTGCACAATCAACTTCTAAAGACTCGTAATGAGTCCTTAATAAAGCATCAATGACACGAGAGCACAGAAAACTGATCAGGATAACATCGTATCATTCAGACTGAGGAGGGATTTGGGGAAGTTGTCATGAAAGAGAAAACATGGTGGTCACTCAGTAGCTTGACTTTTTTTTAAAAAAAATTTTTAGATGGGAGATTAAATCTCCAGGTTCCCTTCTGCTCTGATAACTGACTCAACGGACAATTCAAAAGTATCGGAAAGAAAGAAGCTACTTCTGTACTGAGTTTACCATCAAGTAAAATTTTGGACCAAGTGCACTACCAAAATAAATCACTAACCTATTTAAGAATTCTATTTTCATGTTTGACTGATAATCTCGATTAAAAAACCAGGTGCACAATCTGTTTAAACTTCAGAACTTCTTATTTAATCCAGAAAAACTGAGTCATGAGAGGACAGAAAAATCCTGAGCAACTCACTTAGTTCCCTTTATAAATTCCCAGCTCAAACTAATATGTTGCCATGGTAACGGACATCGTAACAGGCAGCTTTAGGGAGACATTGTGACCTTAAAGGAAGGTTTGTAAACACCACTTTATATTCTCCGGCTGGCCCTGCCCGAAAGAAGGCCTGGGAAAAATGTCTGCATGTGCAGGAGATTTGAAATAAATATCCAGGCCCCCATTGTGGAACTTCAACAAAGAGGAGTATCTTAGTAACACCACGCGGGTTTGCTCGGCGAGACATTTTCTCTCCCCCACTTCCCCTCCTCTCCCTCCACAATAAACACACTTCTCATCATTGGCGGGTTAGGGCTTAGGATGAGATTGATGAGGAGTTTCTTTAACTACCAGATGAAACCTGCTGGCCCTTTGCTGGGTCACTCAGGGGGTCAGACTCGTTCCAACTCGTTTCAGGATCAAACACATTTCAATACTGTGGCTAAGACCAAAAGACTATTCAGGGCAATAGATAGCTTCAGAATTTATATAGTTTCTGGATGTGGAAACCTCTAAAACCACTACTTAAACTGACTACTTTTCATCACTTTAAATTGTTAGTCTGTGGCAGTGAATTGATATTTTTAACTAGAGATGATAAAATAATAAAATACTGTATAGGGTAAGAATAGAAAACACTAGAAATAGACCAAGTACTTTTTTTAAAAATCTTGATCAAATTGCTTTAGAGTAAATATAACTTCAAGATATCATACTTGTCACACGTTATTATTAAACCACCTAGATATAAATAGAAGTCTGAACAAAGGCTGGTGCTGATGTCTTCACAGTCTTTGTCAGAATGAGCTGATCTTCTCAAGAATGACAAGGATGGCTCTCATGTTTATCATGCCATCTACTGGTGGTGAGGGAACAATGGCAAATAGAAGATTTCAATCTTTCCCTGTATAAAAACCATCTCAATCAAAGCGCTTGATGCATAATAGTATTTTTTATGTAATTGCACAAATGCGCATACGCATAGATGATTGTTGAACATGATCAGAACCAAAACACTTTAGCTACACAACGCCCTGTAGCAGCTTAAGTGATGCAGCTCTTATGCAAAGATTTGAGACCACAGCAGTAAAGTGGGAGACATTTTACAGCAGCAAATAAAGTTGGATCATAACATCTGACATCAAGACCCTAAGTCACTCCGATTCATCCGCAATTTGGACAATTTGTTTAACAATTAATCACTCAGGTGACAGAACCTCTGAAGAGCTGAACAGTTAACATTGAAAAAAAAAAACATCCACATTTCCATCTTTATTCTGGTGGTGTCTTTTAGTACATCGTCAAAAGTAAACGCAGCCACATGAAGAGGCTGACTTAGAGTGTTAGTAGTGAAATTAATCATTCACTTCATTTCCGCAGTCAAAAGGACCTTGCAGTGCCATAACATTTGCTCAGGAGGTTAAAATGCCACATAAAATCTTATGACATTGCGGTCTAATGCCGTTGTAAGGGAACGGGATAATATCACATTATAAAAACTTAGATCTGTGTTTTACATTCCTCTTGCTGTCGGATGTATGACCGACTCTGCAGGCAGCTCAATTTTTTTTAAAGGTGAAACAGGACTATCACCTCCACCCCTTCCTTAGCCGACGCAGAAGTGCAGCTCAACACTGAACAGTGCTTCCTCTAAGCCGTTTATGGAAGATCAGTAGCAAGAAACAGTCTTGTTTGAAATGAAAAAGAACAAAAAGGAGGAACGTGAGAGAGGCCCTCATCCTGCTTCCTACACATCAGGATCTGCCTTCTTCCAAAGAAATCTAACCGAAACAAATTAGTGGCCTGAGGAAGAAAAGAACTCGCTATACACTACAGTACAGACTAATTTTTATGTGCTTTTGCCAAGAGGGACATAAACCAGAAAGGTTTCAAACTGTGACACAGGATAGAGGTGTATTAAAAGTAAATCTTTCCCCCTCCATTTTGCGAGGCTCTATTGTGCTGTCATGTTGCTGCGACTTTATGGACTTTTGGAACACGAGCTTCCAACCTCTTTTTTTTTTGAGGGGGGGGGGGTAATCAATTAAACGAGGAAGTTCGCTGAGCCTTACAACTCGATTATTAGCCTGTCCTTTTGAAGTTTTATTTTAGGGGGCTGGGGAGGGGGTGACAAGGAATCAGGCTTTAAATCAATGGGGCCGATGCAGCAGTGTTGAAGCGTTTGCAGCCTTTGGCCTTATTGGAAGGGTTTGTCAGGATGTGGCGCTGGGCGAAGTCCAGAATCAGTTCCATGGTTAATGAGCTTTCCGCAGTGGCAGTTACAGTCAGAAGTGCGAGTCAAGGAGAGGGCAAAGACTAGGCACCTGCTGATGCTGCTACTTTGGCTGTTAAGCGGAAACCCCATGGATGGATAGCAGCATTGGTAGATATGTCCCTAAAATTACATTATGATATTTTGGGATATGTCTGCAAATATATTATTGACAGCATGAAAACTAATCTCATACTGTGGTGTATTGATGTCAACACGTTAGAATATTTCCATTTTCATAATATAATTTTTTTCATACCTGTATCAATGGGAATAATGATGAGGATAATGATATCGCACACCACAGACAGACAATAAATACATGAAAACATCCACACAAAAGATGAAAAGTTTGACTTTCTTAATAAAAGTTTTACAGCTTCTTTAATTTCTTATCATTTACCTTATATATGATGAATAAATCATACAGATATCATTATCACAAAAACTGGATGAAAGCAAATTTTGTGAATTCTCAGGATTTCTAAAGTTTGCTGCAAACTCTGAAAGATCACAATGTTGTCAAACTCTGTTTTATACAGTATTTTTAATGGAACGGCAATCATCTTTATTGATACTAGTTGTTACCATTGTGTAGCACCTAAAAAATTTTTTTAATGGTGCACATAAATTATACCAAAAAAAAATATCAATTCACCTTTTTTGATCCTGCAAATCCTTCAGACTCCAGGAAGAAATAGGCAAATGGCATCAGGACAAAGAGACAAAGGTTGGAGAACAGTGACACAAGGTTCCACAAACCTGCAGAAACCAAACATATATTAATATATAAATATTAATAAGATTTGAATATTATTATGTAGCAGCGATAAGGTGGGGTCGCCAACACAGGGTTTGAGCTGAAGACTGAAGGCCCCTTTTTATCAAGTCCAACTCATGGACACTACTGCCCCCTGGTGGCTGTTATAGCGAAAGTAACTGAATGTACGTGGTGGATAACATGCAACTACAGTAAGTATGTGAAATTATCTGATATCTGATGAAATAGTGATGAAAAAAACCTTTTCAAATGATCTGGATTTAAACCACAGGAAAGAAGCAGTCTGAATTCATCTGCCAGCAGCTGCTACTGGCATTAAGTGTCAGCTTGTACTGAAGGCCACATTTCTGAGTATCACTTGTGGTTCACTATTTACATGTTTTCTCAGAAAAGCAATAGTGCTTGACAAATGCACCAATTTTGAGGTGTGACATCAGAAACCAAGGCAACTACAAATAGGACCAAACTGGAAAAACAGTAAACAGTACCAGGTTAGAAAATATAGACAAACAATGTTGTGTTGAATCAGGTATTAAACACAATGGGAGTCACACAATTGTTGTCAAACTGCATTAAAAAAAAGGGTTTGGGGCAGAATTAATATATGTATTATACATCCCATAAAATAACAGTCAGTTTCAAAGATTAGTCCCAAAAAAAATCAAACAGATGATTTTTGTTGTTTGTTTTTTTAGTTTTTAATAAATTATCTGTGTTAGTAACAGTGAATCAGAGAATTTTGGACATTAGATTCAGTTAAGCCATCTAATACAAATGAACCTCTGTCCCATAGTGAAGTAGTACACACTACATTTAAATAAACTTTTTTTTTTTAGAAGCAAATGATGCACAGTAATTATTTCATGATCAGAAGAGAGAGAAACAGTTAGTGAAGTTAAAGAAAGATGAAATGAGATCTACTGACCGTGAATGAGGGAGCCATTGAGCCACTGAATGTAATAGTTTTTGGGAAAGGAGAGCAGGATCTCATTACTAATGATTGAGAAAGGCAGTAGGAAGACGGCACCACCTGACACTGCCAGGGTGAAGGTGCACAAGTACAATCTGCAAATGAAATCAAACAAACACACATACACACACGAGTTAGGACTAATTAATACAAAAACCAAGACATGCAGAATTGCAAAATAACACATCTCTTTTTGAATCACATTATATAGTTATTTACTTAAGAACTGGAGGATTTGCTTTGGATTACAATATTATATTGATTATTAATCACTTAATTCACACTGTGACAAGAATTAATGAGGAAAAAGGAAGTACGAAATTAATATTTTTAGTTACAGAAATGACTGCTCAATCTAAACATTAAATCAATACTCTCCTCTTAAATTTAATCCAGTTCAAGTCCAAGACCAGAAGACATGGACTAATTATGTTTCTACAGACTGCAATTTGTACTGATGCAGAGGATGTGGGTTTCTAGATTGCACCCAGGGGGAAGTGACCATCTGCTCGGTGGTCCTCTGTAGGGCTGCACGGAATCCCCACCTCACCACATCCACAGAACTCATCAGCTGTAATGCTTTCATAATTTATGCTGGACCCTTAGGTGCCATTTCGCTTAGCTGGACCTAAACATGCAACAAGGATGTGGCAACAGTAGATACTCTCAAGTATGATGTGTCCTGTAATCCTAAAGGAGTGCTTGAGCTGATACAATCTGTGACACATTCAGTGTTAGAGCTTGTCAGTACATTAGTGTCAGGGTCGGGGGGGGGGTTTATCTGTCATTGGTTGTTAGTAATAAAGCTGCAAAACAAACAATTACGACACATTTAAATGCGTTATTTCCAGGATTAATACATTTATTACATTTCTCTGTCCAACCAACACGTGAAAGCTCAAAGATATTCACCTCACTATGACATAAATGACAGACAAGCAGAAAATCCTCTCAAATGAGATGCTGGAACAAGAAAATGTTGTCATTTGGGCTAGAAAACATGGCTTAAATGTGTAATTGATTTTTAAAAAAAGACAAGATTACTTATTTTTACTTCTTTTTTTTTTAATAAAGATACTTATTCAAAGAAAGAATAGAAATATGATCCCTTTGAAAGGTTTCTTCACTCAACAGTTCTTGACACATTTTTGAAAAAACAATTAACTAAAATCAGCTTTACTCACGATATTCTGTTGACAATGGCGTCTTCATCCTCATGGTCATCTATGAAGGAAACCAAATAACTTGGGTTATTTCGTTACTCATCCACATTTAAAGAATCACACAGTATATTTTATGTTCTACATTGTGAATGACTTGTATGACTGTGCAATTTCTGAACAAAAGCTAATAAACAAAGTTTACCAAAATGACCAAAAACAAATTGTCTTTAAATTGTAAGTGGAAATATTCAGCTAATTAACCACAATGTCTGAGGAAAGTGCATCCAAGATTTATCCTGCAAAACACTCCTAAATGGAGTCTACTTTTGGAGTGGTCTACTTTTAAACTGAGACGACTGAAGTCTTTGTGACCTGAGTTTCCTTTTTTTTTCCTGAGGAAATGGGATGTAGTTCATAATGTCTTCCCAGGCCTTTTGTCTCTGTGTACTCCTAGACTTTTGTCAGCCACTTCTGCATGTTGCAGTACAGATTTTAGAAAGAAACCAAACTTAACCAACATCTCACAGAAACTTTTTTAGTGTATGTCATTTAAAATTCCTTCAGCAGAACGAGATGCCATTAACCCGTCCTTGCTACTGCATTGTTCTAATATGACCAGCCCTGGAAACATTTTCAGGCGGATACTATTTACACTGAGCTGACTGTGGTAGATTACTTCACAGGCATGGGTGTGGTGAGTCAAGCATACACCTCTTAGTTGAAACTTCCTTTCAGATAAAGTACAAATGATGTACTCAGTCCATAAGCTAACCCAACAACCAGACAGACACGCTAACTTCTACAGTTTGAAAATTGTTCTTCCACGGACATATTTCTGCTGAAGTGTTACAGATGCTTTAAATCACATCACATGCTAACTTCTGTTCCTACTATGTGAGTTTGTGTTATTTACAGACTTACCACTTTTTCTCTTGTATCTGGTTATGATAAAATAGGAAACAATGTAGAGGACTGCAAACAGGAGGAAGCAAATCTGAAAAGACAACATAACAAACTGAAGCCAAGGATTTACAATGAATGTAGATGAATCACATGTTACAAAGCAAATATTGACATTTAAACAAAGCAGATTTCAGACTCAAGTTTTTCAGTCTCTGCTATTGTATGTTCAACACTACAAAGTAAGAGACTCTTAAGCTCTGGTACAATTTAAGATTCTAAAAAATATTCATTCTATAAAATGTAGTCAGATTAAGAGTAGAGTTGAGTCCATGATTAACAGTAAATGGAAATCCATGGATTTTGCTTTTAATTATAGTATTTAATCCATTTTTCATGACATTAAACCAGACTATAAAGTCATTTTTAAAAATTGTTTACTATTATTTCCTTAACTAAGAATTTTCTTTATTATAACCTAATTTATAAGTTTATGAGACACTCTGGTGTAAAACCAGATATCTAAATAAATTAAATTTGGTCAGAAAATAAATTACAGTATTTGGACATCAGAGTACAGTATCTGCAATTAGCAGAAAATGCTCATTGTGTTGTTTTGAACACATAATGTGTGTTTGTGTGTTTTTGGGTTTTTTGGTCAACACTCGAAAGATAAAAATTAAGTAATTAATCTAGTGTCATAGAGGAAGAAAATATTCATATATTAATATTTGTGAAGGTCGAAACAGTGAATATGGTTCCACGACTGTACAAAATGTTGCATAATCTGCAGCTGTAATTTCCCCATTAGATGCTGCCAAGGGAGCTATTAGTTTTCCCCAGGTCTTAAGAACAAAATACACGTAACAAGGATGTAATAAATACAAACCAAAAGAACATCCTAACTCCAGGTACTGAGTATATGCTTGATTTGTCTGATGCTCTCAGTGTCTAATCCAGAATGGGCAGGTTTCAGAATGCAGAGTACACCCTCACCTGCAAAACCACATTCTAACATGGATAAATACACTGCAATACTTGATCGCTTGTATTTGTACAGCCAAAAAATTCAAATCTTTGCTGTCCACAGTGCAACTATTTTCATCAAAATGTGTAGAATGAGTTAAAACAATATAATTCCTTCCTCTTTATTAGACAAATCATTCACTACCAATCAGTCTAGTTAAACCTTTATGGAACAGAGCCATTTGCTAATCGGTCCAGACATTGAATTAATACGTAAGCATGACTTCGCAACAAGCTGGATGGTCTCACAGAAGGATCACATTCCACATTCCCCCCTTCTACTGTGACAGTGACCGGGACATAATTAATATCAGAAGCTCCTTCTTCAGCATTATGCACCCTGTCAACATTGTGCAACTCATCATGGCCAACCTAAGATATGATATGACTCAGCTGGACACCAAGCCGATGGTGCACATGTCAGACAGACAACCTGACATGAAAAGAAATTCCAGACCATCACATTCAAGCTGGGGAACATGGTGTGATATTGCAGCTGTAGAAAAACAATTTTTCTTACCTCCTTATGAGAGATAGTTGATATATTCAGAAGGGACAGAACTGTGTCATTATAGAGGCTCAAACATGGCAAAAACAACTAAAAAATTTACAAATACACACTATCGGGTGCAATAAGCTGATAACCAGGCAGACTCTAAAATGCAGCACTTTCCAAACACAGATAACGACAACATACAATCAGACGAGACAACACCACTATCAAGAGCAGTTATTGCTTTGTTTTGTTAAAAAAATACAATAAACCTGTTAACTATCGAAGAACTGCAGATACTATCCAAGTCAATGTTCTCAAAAGTGTGAAGCGATATATGTGCATACATATATACATATATATATATACACACACACACACACACATTCATGTTTGTGTGTGTCTTTGTGCATATATGTACATATTTATTTATTTTTTATTTTGTTTTTTCCACAGAGTAAATAAGTTTTTATTGTTGGAATGCCAAGGGCAACACAAACCTAACAATGTTTTCCACAGTTTATCTCTGTGACAGCCTGATAATGATGTTACAGCCTTGCTTGAAGGTGGTTCAGGAAAATATGATTATTAAGTAAACCAAATGCAAGATAGTGACACATTAACATTAACATGTTAAACTGATTACTCATAGCAGAATGGCTCTCTAAGCATTCCTCGGTATTTTTTTTTAACATTCTTTGAGTTTCCCCGCATGTCGGGGTGATTCAGAGTATAATATTGGTCCAGTTATGTTTATCAAATATAAACCTTAGCTACAGAAAAGCATGTACCTAAAGTATAATAACTAGGGAACCAAAGTTCATATTTTTTTATTGGTTCACAAATTGCCGTGTGCCACAAGACAAATAAATGAATTCACCAGTAAGTCTATCTAAATCCTTATAATCTTTTGGTAGTGAACAAATTAGTAGGAGAAAACCATTGCTTCATAGACTGGCTGGGCTAGGAGCTCAGACATCCAGATGGAGCCCAGAGTAGAACATCATCAAGCTGGCTGAGGTGTTTTGACGATTGGTGTCTCCAGCCAGCAAGAGGCCCAGAACTCTCTGAACGACTGACACATCTGACCTGGCCAAGGAATGCCTTGAGGTCAAGGAGCGGGGGACGGGGACACTGCTTTGTCAGCTGTCATCACAACCCGACCACAGATAATTTGAAGAAAACGGATGGAACTATAAATATCATTTCATGCCTGTAGAAATCAATCCAGAAGCTGACTCACCAAAGACATCCAGGTTAAATGATACAGCGGAATCATAAAAAAGATTATGTGCAGAATGCTGGAATAAGATACTGAGAAGGATCAAATGTGAAAGCCAAAACTGAGATATTGAGCTTTCATGCTAGTGAGACACTTAGAAATTACAGTAGTCCAAACATATCTGTTACAAAGACCTGCATCAGACAAAAAGGTCCTTCTTAAACTTTCTCAATAGTCCTAAGCTGACATAAAAAATACTGTGGTTCACAATGTGGATCATTGCAAAGAAAATTCATGAGATATTTTACACACAGATATTATCTTGTAACTACAGTATGCACATAAAACTGGAAAACAATACAAAGAAAGAACATGTCAGAAAAATGTTCCCTTCCTAAGACATTTTAGTAAAATGCATAAACATTAAATACGCAAAAGTAGCTTATGAAATATTTAATAATTTAACAAAGTTTTGAGCTAGAGGAGATTTTCATGAGATAAACATCAAACTACCATCTTTCCTTGCACATATGTATCTACCTGGGCTGTATTTAATAAACAATACACTTTTACTTTTTTTAATAAAAGTGCATGGTAAATCAGGCATAAAAAGAGACGTCATCTCTCCAATTTATTCCTTCAACGATGTGTCAGTCTTCCCTAAAAGGGGAACACTGAATCGGTGAGACGATGACATTAATCCTCCCAAAGAACCGAAGCTATATTTAATATGACTTTACTCCAAATCAGCAGCAAATACAAAAGCCAAGGAAATACTGTTCGCTACAAAGATACATTTAATTCGCGTATCAGTTCCCTTTAAATTTCAAACAATATATGACTAGTCCCTGATGCGTAAATAAAATAATATTTTCGTTGCATCGTAAGATTTATTGTTTTATTACATTCTTCTGTCTTGAACTGTCAGATGAAGCTAGCGTTAGCTTCCATCAACGTCACTGTTCAACAGAGGACGTTGTTAGCCTGCTAGCCCTAACTAGCAGCTCCGTGGGTTACTTACAATGTACTCTCGAACTTGGCTGTGGAAATTCTGCTCTCTAATTGTAACATCGTCTTCTTCCATTCTTCACATTGCTGAAGCAAACAAGCTACAGACTCACTACATGTTAGCTCATAAAACTGGAAACAGTAGAAACAACTCCAGCGACTCCGCTTCTCTGCAAAAAAAAAGTGCTCGGTCTGGTTTCATAGACAGTTCACGTCAAGGGAAGCCCGCTTCGTGCTGAAAAAAAAGAAGTCCCAAAATAAAATACGTCATCACCATGCGTCAGTTGCTTTGACGCGACCCGGAAGAAAATGATCACGTGACTGTGTGCTATCAACAATGTTGCCCTGACGAAGACACGTGGGAATCTCTGGTAAGAATTTATGCATTAAGGCAAGTATTAGCTTGAAATCGTTTCATTGTTCGATAACATCAATTTATTAAACAATCTGCGTCTTGAAGCCGATTAAAGTTATCCAGATAACTTAATTTACTCGGTTTGATTTGTGAGATGAAGACCAAATTAAAACAGAACAGCAAGAGGAAGAAGGGAAATGCAGTGTTGCAAAAGTATATGGTGGCAATGGATGACTTTATTAAAAGCAAAAGTGGTACTGAGGAAGGGGAGAACGACCGTGGCATGACATTTATAAAAAAGAAAAGCAGGAAAGAACTACGCAAAGAAAAACGGAAAATGAAAAAAGCCAAAATGAAAAGTCATTATGAGGGAAAAAAGGCCCCCAGTTTACTTGTTGTTGGTGAGACCTTGGGAATACCGACTGATAAACTACACAAAAAGAAAATTGGCAATACAAAGAAAGAAGTGAAAAGTCCACATTCAAGTAAGTCCAGTAGTGATCATACAGAGAAATCAGACAGTTGCAAAACATCACCATCTTCCAAGAAACGAAAGAAAACAAATAAACTTCGAGAATCAAGAAAAATGGCACTTCTGGAGGCAAATGAAGAAGAGGATCGAGAAATTAAAAAGTTAGAGCGATGCTTGGGATTAAACAAAAGAAAAAACAAGAAGACTATCCCTCAGTCCTTTGTAGCTGATGGGCTTGATTATATCCTTGGAATGCTTGACTCTGGATCCACAGCTGCAGGGATGTATGATGATGATGATGACATGGACATGGTTAAAGAGAACTTTGAAAAGCTTGATGACAAAGACTCAGAACTGTCTGATGAGGATGAAAACCCCGGAGATGAGATGACTAGTGAAGTCAGTGATGAAGAAATCAGTTCATGTGATGATGACAGGGAGTTGGACGATGGTGATGATGATGACGGTGAGGATGATGATGCAATGGTTGATGATGACGAGGAAACGGAAGTAGCAAAAATGGTTAGCGATGCAGCTGACTCAGAAGATGGAAATGAAGAGGAAGCAGAGCAAGAAGCAGACACACCTGAAATATCTGCCTCAAAGATGGAGACAGTAAGTTCAAAAATACGATGGTTGAAGGTCTGTCATCTTGTGTAACAGATCTAATTGTAATCCTTCAACGTCTAGGTCAGCTCTGCAGCCTGTAAGTATGTACCACCTCAACTGCGAAATATTGGTGATGACAGACGTAAAGCAGAGCTTGTAAAGCTGAAGAGGAATGTGAAAGGCCTGATGAATAGGTAACCACCTGACTACAGATCAAATGTCTAATTTTTTAGAAAATAACGGGTTTGTTCAATTAATTCTGTTCATCAGCTCAAAGTTGATGTGTTGTTTTGGCTCGTACAAGCCTGTTGTGGCTGTGAGAAGCTCAAATGGATGTTGACATATAGATTGTAGAAATATAGGTTCATTTCCTCTTGAACTTGTTTTTTGTTCTTCATCAACTGCTATTTTTATAACATGTCAGAAATCAAGAAAAAATTAAGAGACTAACCCTTCAGATGATAATGCATTTATAGAGTATTTTTTAAAAATATTTTATTCTAAGTGATGACTGATTCACTTTCTTCTTCAGGCTGAGTGAAGCCAACATGGCATTCATCAGTGGTCAGCTGGAGGCGCTGTACATGAGCTCCAGTAGGAAAGACATGAACGACACGCTAACAGAGCTGCTCTTAGCAGCCTGCGTCACCCCAGCTCTGATGCCGGACAGACTCCTGATGGAACACATCCTGCTTGTCAGCGTCCTCCATCACACTGTGGGGTTAGAGGTAACAAGCTCTTTACTCCTGGATTCTAATCTTCTAAATGTGTAACCATGTAGATTCTTGATTGATTTTAAACAAATGGCTTCTTCTCTCTAGGGAGATTCTGGAGACTTTATTGTCTCATCCCCTGTTTACGGTGAAAAGTACTTGTTGTTTCCAAGTCTATGTATGAAAAATAGTACCCACCCATCAAAGACTTGACATCAGTGCTTCAGTCATTCATTTGTTTTCCCTTAAAGGAATTAGCTGCTTTAGGACAGCTCCACTGTAAGATAATTCTCTTTGAATGACCTGGAAAATGATATCTCACACCTCAGTTTCCTTTTTCATTGGTCAAGTAGGATTGTTATCTTCCAGTTAGGTTGACTCTATCTTAAAAATAACTTCATAAAGGATTATTTTTAAAATTGGCCTTTGTTAGTAGTTTGAGTTCTGCACAGTTATAGGGATGTCTGAGATTATTATTAAGTTTGTTCCTTTTTTAATAGTAAAATCTGCTAACATGAGATTCAACATGGGCTTTTGTCATTTTGGTACGGAGATTTTCAATGCAGCACATAAGCATTTTTTAATATTTTGGAATGTTCTAATGTATTTGAAGTATGTCAACCTGTTTTATTATTTATCATATGCCATATGTCACCTGTTTAGTGCAATGACAACATGAATCTCAAGCCTGGAATATTCCCTTTTGATTGATTCTCAGGTGGGAGCTAATTTTCTGGAGACAGTTGTGCGAAAGTTTCATGATGTGTACAAGAATCCAAGTGAAAGCAAAGAGTGTGACAACCTGGTGGCCATAATTGGTCACCTCTATAACTTCCATGTGGTGCATTCCCTTCTTATCTTTGACATCCTTAAACTACTGTTGGAAGGCTTCACAGAGAAGGATGTCGAACTTGTTTTGTTTGTGCTGAGAAATGTTGGCTTTGCTCTGAGAAAGGATGACCCTCTGGCTCTCAAGGACATCATCTCAGAAGGCCAGCACAAGGCCAACGACGTTGGGATGAAGTTTCACGATCAGACAAGGGTAAGGAAAACAGAATTACTCTTTTACGACACACATTGTTCACTTCATAAAATGTTGCGGCGCTGACTGCAGCATTCTGTAATGAAGTCTCAGTTATGTATCAACAAAAAAACCGCCATTTGTTCATGTTCACACATGTTCTCAGGTGCGTTTCATGCTGGAAACCATGCTGGCTCTGAAGAATAATGATATGAGGAAGATCCCAGGCTACGATCCAGAGCCTGTGGAGAGACTGAGGAAATTGCAGAAGACTCTGGTAGGTGTCGCAACATGTCTATATTTTCTAAGAACAGACTGATTCCTTTACTTCAATAACAATTATCAGTCTGTTCTTATAAGCTTTAATTTTGTTCAGAATCCCCACATCATTGATTGTAATTTTCTATTGTAGTGCCCACTTGCACTGCCAGGGGGCGCCATAGCATCAGTTTGACAGTCACTGCTGTGTTCAATGTGACTGTCCTAACAGTTGCTAATTTAATGGCCTTTACTGTATTTACAGCTGACATTTACTTCATAAGTTAGAATGTGTCTAATCCTGCTACACAGATCCATCGGAGTTCAGGAAACAGTGACGTGAAACTCCGGGTCTCTCTGGACAACCTGCTGGCAGCGGAGCAGGTGGGACGCTGGTGGATCGTCGGCTCCTCCTGGAGCGGAGCGCCGATGATCAGGGAGCAACAAGGGGGCCCGGCATCAGAACAGAGTGCTGCTGAAGAACAGGTACTGGAAGCAAAGGACACACCAGTGCATAATGATCTAAAGATAATGTCTAATGTTTTAATCATGTTGTGGTAAAGGCATGGACTGAACTAATGCTGTACCTTTTTATACATATTTTGTATTTTTTGTGGTTTCTTTGTGATTGTATATTGTAATTGTGATTGCATTGATTTAACCTTGCTTTGTCTTGTTTTTATTTACTATTGGAATAATTTGTTTTTATCTTATCATCCATCATCTGAATTGAATTTGTTTGTGCAGTATCAATAGGGTACCATACTTACTCTATTCTTTTTTATTTATACTTTTTAAAAAGTTTTTGCAGCATATACAAGTTTGGTTCATTTAAATTTTCTTAAAAAATAAAGTTTTTTTTTTCTAATCATTTTTTACTGATTTTATTTGTTTTCAGTTTCAGTTTAGTGCCAAAGTCTTGGAACTGGCCCGGAAGCAGAGGATGAACACCGAGGTCAGGAGGAACATCTTCTGTGTGATCATGACCAGCGAAGATTACATGGATGCTTTTGAGAAACTGCTCAGGTGTGTCATTGCTCCCCTCTGACAAGCATGTGTGTGTGTTAGCTGACCGTAGAGCCGTCGATCTTGTAAAGTCAATCTTTATTCATTTTGTGTAAAGGATGGGCCTGAAGGACAAGCAAGAGAGGGAGATAGTCCATGTTTTGATGGACTGCTGTCTGCAGGAGAAAACCTTCAATGCTTATTACGCCGTTCTGGGGGAGAAATTCTGCTCCCAAGATCGCCGCTTCAAGGTAAAACCTCGGTATTGTCTTGATGGCTGAGACACTAAATTATGACGAGTTTTGTATATACAGATAGCAATCTTTCTTCTATCTTAAGAGCAGTAAGAATGTAAAAAAAAATTTAATTAGTGCTGAATATCATGTAATTTAATAGTCAGTGTAACCCCGATGCTCGCGACAGTCACAGCTGTCCGATTACACGGAATCATAGTGATGGGAATTATGGCTCTTTTGAAAGCAGTTCAATCTTTTGGCTCAATTCCTCTCCGTGAGCCGTTTAAAAGATCGGCTCATCACTCTTTTTTTTTTTTTTTCGAGGGTTGCCACATTTACCTGCAAATCACTAGGATAATGAAAAGGCTGGATCCGATTCAAATGTTGACATTCCATCAATATTATTTACTTCTGCGTGTGTTGATTAGGACTAGAAATCAGAGCTGTTGTCAGTAATCTGCGTTGTGAATGTCAACACAAGCTGACGCCGCATTCCCTCTGATTTGTTTTTGAGTTCATTTTCCCGGAATGGAATTCATAAAACACAATAAACTTTTTATTGACGAAATAAAAAATTAAGTACAGTGCAATGATATGACACATTTCTTATTATGTTTAGGACCCCTTCATTTGTACCAGTGAGCAATCAAAAAAGATTAGGATCATTCACCAGTGCAACATCCTGAAAGGACCGTCGTAGCTAATTTACAGAATCTGTAACAAATAATATAATATCTAGATAAACATTGTAGCACTACTATAAAAGTATTATTTTAAAATAGTTTCTATTGTAGTTATGTGTGATTTTAAATTATTATTTCCTTGTTTAATTTAGTCAGAACATTTTTTTTAAATGCCCATCATTTTAATGATAACAAAGCACGAGAGCAAATTGGCTCCGGGGGTGAGTGTGACCACCCAGTCTCTTAAACTGTGTGTGACCTGGCCTGCAGTTCACCTCTGTAGTGCGGGAGCTTCTCACACCTCACACCTCTGAGATGATTTGACTCAAACTGTGACTGCAAACAATGGGGTTGAGACCACACTTCCTGTTTAGCTGTCATGTGGGCCACGGATCCATATCAGGAACTGATGAACCATTGTCCTCATCAAAGAGCCGAACCTGATCCGGCGCAAATGTTTGTTTCTCACACGTAAACTGGATCTGGATGAGAAGATTACCTGTGAGGAGAAGCTGATGTCTGTTATTTTAAAGTGTTCTGTTTTTTTGTTGTTTTGTTTTTAATAATCTGTTCAGTTAATAATCTTTCAGTTTGATGTCCCGTGTCCTCCAAGATGACTTTCCAGTTCAGCTTATGGGACAAGTTCAAGGAGCTGTCCAGCCTCCCCAGCAGCACCTTCAACAACCTGGTCCAGCTGGTTACCTGCTTCCTTCAGAGGAGGTGCCTCTCCCTCTCCATACTGAAAGTAAGTACTGTATTGTCTCATGTGTGTGGGCTGACGTTTTGTCACTGTTACATTTATTTCATGAAATCAGTATTCATTATGTGTTTTCCTGTGTAGGTAATAGAGTTTGGCGAACTGGATAAGCCCATGGTGCACTTCTTACGTCAGATACTGTCCAAACTCCTGAAAGAAACTGACCCAGAGGAGCTAGCTAGCATGTTTGGAAAGTGAGTTTTGTCCTGCGTGTGCTTTTTCATGTAAATTATTTGAAAATGAGACAAGAAGATAAAAACGTCATCACTGGTTCAAACATCCTTTTGTGACACGTCAGCTTCTGCTAGCTCTCACCGTGGAAACTCACCACTCTTTACATGTTTGTGCCTCGTGAACTTCTGAAATCAATGTCCGTCATTGTTTCCCATCTGCTAGGATTTCAGGAATCCCCAAGCTAGGAATGCTGCGGGAGGGCTTGAAGCTTTTCATCAGCCACTTCCTGCTGAAGAATGCCAAGACACAGTTACCAGCGGAGCAGGCAGCGCTGCTGTCGGAGCGCGCTCAGGTTGCCACCAAAGCCATGGAGGCCAAAGAGGCCAAGCTCAAACTGTAAAACACACAAACACACACCAGAAACCCAACAGACCAGCGGAAGATAACAAGCCTGTGGAGCAGAAGAAGACTTGATTACCTCAAAATCTACAGTTGATATTTAAATATTGCTATAAATGTAAATATTACCTTTCATATTTTTAAATGTGGAAGAGATTGAGTCCTTTAGAGACGCTCCAGTCTCATCACAATATTTTCATGCAGCACATTTGGTCTAGGTTTAATGTTCTATCATAAATAAGTGCAGAATGAGCAATGCCTCTGATATTTTGCATATGTCACTTCTCAAATCCATCGGCCGTGTTTGTGCATTTGTAAATCAAACAGCGATAAAGTATGCAGACGCTGGAGTGAACTGTGACAATGCAGTCATAAAAACACAAATAAAGCATGAATATTTTTACCTGAAGTTTTTACTGCTTCGTAGAGAAGAATGAATAATATTCTCCTGGGTTATTTTTCTACACCTCAACTTCTCAACTTTTTGTGTGTCTGTGTGTGTATGCGTGTGTGTGGAGGCAGCACACAGCTAGAGGTAACACTGTGGAGTTCAGCCACCTGGAACCATTCTTCTGGGCTTTACTGAGTCTATTTACACTCTTTCCCAAAATAAAGAGCATTATGATAAAAGTCTTTCTCCGAAACACAACTGATTAGTGAATATTAGTACGTTGTTCCCTTTCTGTTGATATTTCCACTCATGGGTATTCCATAAATGAGCAGTGAGAACAGAGAAGGGACAGTGGTATCGTTCATTCAGTGTTTACATGCACTGATGAAATGACCCCAGGGCCTCAAGTCTACCCTATTCTGTTTGCTTACTGACACCAGTATCTGCCCACATGGTTAGCATAGCAGAGTCATTCTGTGACATTTGATGCATGCTCTTATTAATTAGCTCCATTGGTGTGGCCCATCTCAATCTGAGACCAGAGTGTGGGTGGAGGTCAGGACCGGGCCAACAAGAAGGTCAACCAGAGGAAATTTGTCCACAGACCTTACTGTAACCTCTGTGAAAGGGTAGCGCAATTGCTTTGTTGTATGTGACATTTAGGAAGCCTGCTTTTAATAATAACACATCCCTCCTATTGATGTTACACTTCCAGCTCGGGGACTAGTGTCTTTATCAAGAAATGATGGAGACTACTGGGGAAAAAAACAGCAAATTTGTCAGGTAAAAGGTGGAGATAAGGGGATCAATAGGCTCACTGTGCATTCCAGACACTAGGCATTGTCTGCAGCTGTGAGCCGGAGGGTTTCCATCCCCTTTACCTGGTGTGCTCTGGTTTTGACCCTCGGCTGAACTTTGAATTTAGTCTGCTAAAGCTAAAGCAAACAACTGGAGATAACAGCAGATCCTTCTGTAATCCTGTCACATATGGCACAAAATCAGCCATCCTGTGCTATAGTGTAAGGCTAATTACAAGTCAATGTGGATATTTCTATAATGTAGCTGAAGGATATTGTAGAACCATGGTCAAATGATTGACTGTATATTATAAAGAACCCATCACAAATTAAAATACTAGCCTGAAATATCAACATTAATGCTCAAAAAGCATGGAAATCGATTTTAGTTTGTAGTTAATCCATTTATAATATTCTTATAACATGCAGAGACCATAACACGTTCAATAAGGATGATACCTCATTGTTTCTCATCTTTTTTTTTTACCCCCAAATCCTCAAGAAATGTTCTTTCAAAATAAGAGTTCAAAATTTATACTTAGGTAAAACGAAAGACAGGCTTAAAGTTTCAAGAAATCAGGTTTATTTTTAAATCAGGTTTTCTCTTTTAATAATAGCTGCTGCGTAATGAGTTGCCCGTCAGGCTAAATCAGCTTCAAATCATTTCAGCACTAAAAATAGTGCCTGAAGACCGAATTGTCGCTCAACGAGACGTTGAAAAGGGTTTATTAATGCCAACCCATTGCTACTGCGGTGTGAAATGTTTCCTCCGTCCGGCTGCCTACATGCTGTTTGCTCTCACTGCACGTTTGCACAGATCCGACAGCTCTATTAACAGTAATTCCCATGACCCGACCTGTCAAAGCAAGGAGAAAAACACCAGCCTCCGTCTGCATCCGAGCTGGAAAAAGACAAGCGAGTCGTAAATCAAGGTGCTGAAGATCTGCGCCAAAAGACCAAACTTTATATGTATAAAAAAAAACCCCATTTTATTTCACATCGTTTGGAACAGACGCTAAATAATAATTTAGCATGCACTGGTATTTTACCATTTTATAAATACAGTTTAGAAAAATAAACATAACATTTTTTTTCCAGCAACACCACAAAAATCAAAATTAAATGGGGAAGATGACAACAAACTATTTGAGCAGGAGGACGTTATTGAAAGATTACTGCTGACAAACTAGCCAGCTGGGAAACATTGCAAAGACCTGAGGCAGTTTACAGCGTTTGCATATAAAGCATGCAATAATATATCACAGTTCACCTGTAGACAATTGCGGAATGATGCCCCCACTTTAAGTGATATTATAAAACATGAATCTGTTTTGTTGCTTGCTTTTTGACAATTTATCATTGACCTATATTTTTACTTTCATGATAAAATAAATACTCATTAATTCCATGGATGTGATTTAGAGGTTTGATTACATGCAACTGCATTTTCATAACGGAAATCGACACAGTTTTTGTAAATTGAAATCGCCACCTTCGACCTCCTTCATCTTCAAGGCTGTGGACTTATGTCACTGGCGTGATTCCTCTCGTCGTCTGAAGAGCAGTCTGACGAGTTGTACAAGAAGTTATCGCCTTCGTCGTCATCACTGTCTCTAAAGTCTCTTATTCTGCCATTTTTGGAATCTGTTTTGCTGTTATAGTCCGACTGTTCGAGTCCGTCCGCTTTCTCCTGCCCGCCCTTGCCGCCTTTCTGCTTCTCAGCCTCCTGGGCGGCCTGCTCTTTGGCCTTCTTACTCCTCTTCCACTTCATGCGTCTGTTCTGAAACCAAATTTTGACCTGCAGAAAGAAAAACAAGTTATAGCAATTGATAAAGACGCATAAAGAGAGAAGCTACCTGTGCGTAATTACGCGTAAAGACTGAAACCCCTGCGTAACCACTCCGCCTCGCTTTGAGCTATTTTGTTGTAATTATTATACAGTGAAAACTCCTTTAAAATATTATAAAATTATTTCAGCTATAGTTCGTATCTTTTAAAAATTTTCAGTTGAGCGAAAATCAATAATGAATTAGATGACCTAAATTTCATTTACACGTGGAACTTGTTTTTCACAGCTTCTGGACAAGAGCTTATCCGAACCATTCAGGATGCAGTGGAATCAAAAGAGATGACATTTCATCAAAAAATTATTTTAAAATGAACATAAATCATCCACTGATAAAAGTTTTAAAAGCATATTTGAAGCTGATGACGTAATTTTCTTCATATTTACCTGAGTTTCTGTCAGCATGAGGGACGTTGCCACTTCAAATCGCTTCGGTCGTGACAGATATTTATTCAGTTTGAACTGATGCTCCAGCTCCAGCAGCTGCTGACTTGTGAATGCAGTTCTTGGTCTCCTGCACTTTCCAAGCAAGTTGGACTGCGCCTGAGCTGCAGGAATGGATAATCATAAATTCCACGCAACTTCAAAATGCAGACATTTACTTTTATCATAACTGAAGGGATTACATATCCTAAATCAGAATCGATATCCTGTCATATATGTACAGTAATATTGTAAATCTTTTATTAACTGTTGTCAAAATCGGCACAGAATTTTCAGTCATCTGTTGTTAGTGCATTAAAGCGTAGGTTTCTATATCTATATGCTCTCTGTTTAAGCAACAAGGTCGTCCCCATGAATATATCCATAGAGAAGCTATTTGCCCCTCCGTTTTGAACAAATCTGTTAAAACGAGAAGAAACAAGAAGGTAGTATCTGGTGAGCAAATAGCATGTCGACTGTGGGTTTCACACTCCTTTGCTACTTTCCTCACTGTCCATTATCTGTCCATTTTAGTTCCTCTAAAAAAATTAATTCACCCTCGTCATTCAGACAATCCTAACTGAGGGAAACCGATTTTATCTTTAACTAAACAAATTAGAATATTAAATGACCCGAATTTCTCGCACATGTGGCAACCTTTTGTTGAAGCACTACGTTAAACACTGAAAGGTATTTGCTGAATGATTTTTAGTCGCCAAATTACATTAGATTATGAGATCAACCTCTTTTATTAAAAAGCAAAATTTTCATATTCATTCGGATAAAAAATGCCGCACTCTGCAATTACATAATTTACTTACAGTTAAAGTCAGACATTTTGGGCAGCATCATCCCGGCTGTGGAGACTCGGAGCCAGTGGTCCAGCTGGAAGGTGCTGGCCGACAGCTTGATGGGATCACTGGTGTGATGGTGATGGGAGCCGTGTGGGTAGGAGTAGGAAAGGGCAGGGTGTTGGCCTGTGATGGCAGCTGCAGAGTAGGTGTACATGGGATGGCCGTAGATAGCTTGTGCGGGGATCCCTGCGGTACTCTGTGGATGTAATCCAACCATGCTGTGCGGACTGTTCAGGAAACCCGGTTTAGGAATCAACCCGCAGGTGGATATTCTCGGCGGAGACGGCGTCTCGGTGCGTAAAGACTCGGCTGTAGTGGTCAGCTCCTGGGTTGCAACACCTCCAGCCGATGGGATGGAGGAGGAGGACAGGGAAGTCACAAGCGCCAGCGGAGAAGTCTGCACCTTGGGGGTATCGACTGCTAAAAGCGCGTCAATGCGAAAATTTTTGGATTTCTCCATCGGGCCCCCGGCGCGCGTCCTTGTCGCCTCTGCTGCCGTAAACTTAGGAGAAGTCAGTGCCGTTTCCCCACCTCTCAAAAGTTATGATGTGGTCCGGAGTGTGAGAGAGGAGCTCCGTGTGGCACTTAATCCCTGTCAGATGGAGGCGATTGGTGCAGCCGTCCGGAGGGGGGCCGGCCCACGCGTCACAGACCCAACAACGCCTCTCTGCTCTAATCATTGATGTTGGCTGCGTTATTGCTTTCATAAAATATTACTAGTAGCCTCGAGAAAATGATGCAAAAAAAAGAAAGAAATAAAATTCCACTTTTTTGATCAATAATAACTAGAATGTGCGTTTACGGTTCATTTATATTGGGATATAGAACAAAATAAAAAAACTTCATGCACGGTGACTAAATGTGGACGTGATTCGTTTCTATGATTTTATAGTTTTATATAGTTTTAGAAATATGTGTTTTTCCCTGGTTTATAAATACACACACATATTTAGACACACACACACACACACATATATACACATATATATATGTGTGTGTGTGTGTGTGGGTGTGTGTGTGTGTATATATATATATATATATATATATATATATATATATATATATATATATATATATATATATATATATATATATATATATATATATATATATATATATATAATCTTATATATATATAGATTATAGATTGTTTGTGTATATTGTTTGTACAATACCAAGAGATAAAATAAAAAACAGTCGGTCTCCCTTACAAATTTTGAAGACATCTGTCTTTCATGCAGGAGGATTCATTCTGACGAACTGCGGAGGAGATGAAGGTATTATTGAGATTTTTGGCGCATGTTCACTAGAACGGGTGCAGTAATAAACATCACAATCTGTTTCATTAAGTCTCTTTTATTAAAAATTGATATGAAGTGTTATGAAAAGATGACATGGATCGATATAATTTTCCTGAACGATTCTTACTTTGTTAGAGGTTTTTTGCTTTATAGATAATCTGAGGTCAGAAAATAGTTTGGTCAGCCTGCAAGTGGGGAAAAATAAATTTTATAGTGAAATATAAAATATGATATTTCAGGCTAAATTACTGGAACTACCACTTCATCTTCCTGAATATTGGCCATGGTAAATAAAGATAAATATAACCCGCATAGGGAACATATCAGCGTGCCGATCACTCTATGAGGCCAACTGGGAAATTTAGGTAAAAGCGCTCCTTCTGTCGCTGTCCGAGCCTGAAGGTGACAGATTCTGACTGGCATCTTACGGAAGCATAGTAAAATTGATTAACCCTCACTTTTTGAAACATGATGTCTGCAAACTGATGTTAGTTTTCAGTCCATGAGTTAAATCACATCAGGGACGAATGAATGGATTGTCTAAAAACATATTCGCCCTTGCGATGTTGAAAATATGCTGATGTTGTTCTCATTAGATCCAAATTGTCTTTAGAAACACATAACTGGGTTATTTTTAGAACTAATGCACATCTGTCAAAATAAGTTAATTCAGGTGGCATCCATGCGCAACCCGCAGCAAAGAAAAAAGTTTTTTAAAAATGTGATTGAAAGCCAGAAAGTGTGACGAGGAGAGAGAGCTAATAGGAATCGTGGCTCTTGGTGACTTCAGTCTAATAAGCCACTTAAAGTTAATGGAAGAGGAGGTCAAAATGAGAATTATTGACACCCAGTTGCCCTTAACCTGTCTACCAATAAAGCTGATTAGTTTTTGTCAATTCATCAGCTAACCGCGCTCCTGGGACGTTTATTTGCTCGGGGGAAATCAACAAGTCACCGGGTAGTTCTCAAGTAAAGGATCGCCATTTAATTGTGGCCCTTGATGATCATGACCAATTACAGAATGATAACGGAGAGATTGATGTGTGTGCGATGTGGGCCTGCATGAAAGAGTGGTGGGAGACAGAGAGGCAATTCACTAACAAGCTTTTTCCCAACTTCATTTCGTGAGAAAATGATAAAATACTCCATCAATTAGACAAGGGTCTCCCAATTCTTGCATTTTGACAAATTGCCCTAAATGTTCATGAAAATAGATTTTTCTTTTCCATATATGTGTTCCTGATCATTTTGATGCGACCTTTATTCTGAATTATCATGATAAAATTTTAAAAAGCTATTGAAGACATTGAGGATGACATGAGACATTATATCTATATCTATATATCTATATACTGTGTGTGTGTGTATATATATATACACAGTGTATGTATATATATATATATATATATATATATATATATATATATATATATATATATATATATATATATATATATATATATATATATATATATATATGTATGTATACACTGTATATATGTGTGTGTGTGTGTGTGTTTGTGTGTGTGAATTATTATTTATTTTATTTTATTTTTTTCATTGCATTAAATAATCATTTTCACCTCTGGACATTTAGCTGAAAAGAATCTTCAGAACTGAAGTCAGGCTTTGCAGTCCTGTCACCAATTAATCGCTTTTTATCAGCCTTTTGTATGATTATTATAACAGCCGGTGTCTTGATCGCCACACAGCTGAGCTGCGCCTTGTCCCCGCACGGGTTTAATTTCATTAAGGGCCCCGCATGAATATTTCTATTAAAGCAGAGGTGAAATATGGAGCCATTTAGTATTGGCCTTCACCGATCACCCAGATTTATCGCTCCTTTTCATCACATCTAGAGGAGAGAAAATTAATAAGCCGCGTAGAATGGAACCGGACCCTAAAACCTGGTCTTTCCTGAAAGCTGTTAATTTGCTCTGTAATTACTTTCACAATTAACTAAAATACAAATCACAATGACAAATCGGGATAGTTTATATATTAATTACCTTTGGTAAATGTGTTCATTATGAAAAGGCAATTTGAAGGGACCTACACTGTCTCTTTTAATGCAATAAATACGTTCAGCTAAATTGGCACAAATGGCCTCTACCACGGAACCTCTGAAACAGCTTTTAGAAACATTCTTGGCCCATTTTTTATCACCACATCCAATGAACTGCAATTCTCTCTCGGTGTCATTATGATATAAACACAAGGAGCCATTTCTCTTTTTTAAAAAAAAGCATCTAAAACTCCTGTTGAAGTTCAATATTGCTAGTAATTTGTCTCAGACAGGATTGTGTATGACCCTTATCAGATTTTATCGATGGAACAATTTGCATTTGTCTCATATTCATGCTTTTAAAAGTATTTTTTCATTCATCCAACCAGTCAGCAGTTTGTTGACAAAGAGTGCTATATGCCCTTGTAATAATAATAATAATAATAATAATAATAATAATAATAATAATAATAATAATAATAATAATAATAATAATAATAATAATAATAATAATAATAATAATAATAATAATAAAACAATAACAACAACAATAATAATAATAGTATGTCTAGATATTGTTGTAAATGACAAAATTAAATACAAAGTGAATTGTATAATGGTTTTTCGGCTTTTTTCTTCCAATGAAAATAAGTAAAGGTTAATAAAAAAAACTTATATACAGAAAAAATAAGTAACTAAATGTACATGTATGACATAGGTGAGCCTATGTAAACACAAATTGCTCTTCCTTTATTGTTCTATAAGATCCAGTTTCACTCATTATTCAAGTCATTCGAGACATCTTTATGTGCACTTGTGCAATTCAATATAAAGGACCTCAAATGCTCTCAGTGCTGCAGTTACAGCAAATATATTTTCGCTTTACTTGTATGCAATGTTCAGGGGATTAAATTAATTAGGCTAATAATTTTCCATTTTTGTAGGCTTTAACTGGAAAGCATTTTAGTTTATATTTTGTATTTTGATGTTTTAATAGAATCAATCAATTTAACATGGCTTATAATGTCTAAATGTATGAGGGTTTGAAGAAAGATCAGATTTTATTTTAGAACAGTCACAGTGGATTCTGAAAAACAGTGAGTTTATGTAACTTAGTTGGCTTGAGAACCAGAGGGTGGCTCAAGAACCATTCAAGTCCAGCTTGGACGACTGTATGGAGAGTGGACTATAGTTCTCCTCCTGAACCTGCCGATGTGCCCTTGAGCAAGGTGCCAAACACCTAACTGCCCCCAGGGGGCCTTCACAAAGCTGGACAATGACCACTTAATTTCTCTCGACGTTTGATATTTACATGTCTATGTGTAAAAAAGAATTTTCTCTGAGGCTTTAATAAAGAGCCTTTGTCTCAGTTTTAGTTGATATTTGGTAAAGCCGAGTGTGTGTGACAGAAAATCAATGGAAGGAGGTGTCATTGCATCTAGTTATGTTTGAGGTGGACTCTTATTCATGCAAAGAATGAGCCGTATACATCATGCAGTTAAGAATAGTTCAAGAGACTTTCAAGTGTTCACGCATTAGGAATTTTCTATAAGTCAATATGACTGGTGCAGTGAAGGAACACAAACATATATGAACCACACAACGCTGATCAAATTAGCTATTTTGCCTCATGTGGGTTTAAACTTTAAGAAATTAAAATAATAATGACAAATAAATAGAAAAGAAAAACTACAACTCAAGATTGAACGATTAAATCTCCAAAATCAAACCTGTTGGAAGTAATTTGGCTTCAAATTTGTCCAGACATCTAAAGAATGACTGCATGTTAGGCATGTTGTAATTTTTCTGTAATTGGCCATGTTTTACAGCACCATTGCATCTTTTAGTGTCACGAACTAATGTTCTAAACTTTAAAGTTATTTTGGGTAAGCAGTGAAATAGAAATTTGAACATTAATAATTTCATATTAGAAGGTTTTTGAACATGTTTTGATGTTTATTTATGTATGCATGTACTGTATGTATGTATGTATGTATGTATGTATGTATGTATGTATGTATGTATGTATGTATGTATGTATGTATGTATGTATGTATGTATGTATGTATGTATGTATGTATGTATGTATGTATGTATGTATGTATGTATGTATGTATGTATGTATGAATGTATGTATGTATGTATGTATGTATGTGTAGCCACTTTTTCGCTCATGATCCAGATGTGTAATGAGGGTCATATGAGGCAAATTTTTGAAAGATGATTAGGTACTACCGTATTATGTATTTGTTGGAGCAAGACCACCTGTATTTACAAAATAAATCAGCAACAATCTACATGATTTTGTGAATAGTGAAAACTGAATATAATAATAATAACAAAGAGTGAACATGATCTTTCCTTGAATACATTTGGAACAAGTTTTGAGTAAATGCAAAAGGTACATAAATATTACACGTCACAGAACCTTTCCTGTGAGAGGCGGGTTTAATCGCGTAAACGTCATTGATGCAATTTCTGTCCAATCATTTCCCAGCTATCGCAGGAACCGGAAGCAGTACATCGGTTGTTCTCTGTCTTGTGTTGATTTCTAGAGAGAGACGAGAAAGAAGACTCTACGTTTGGATAAACCTATCTGCTTCCCAGACATATTGTGTCAGTTTTACCACTTATTTCAAAAGCCAAAGGTAACGTTATCCGATCCTAATCCTCCGACGAGTGTCTTGTAAAATGTGCAATGTCAAAAAGGACACACAGATGGAACGAACCCCCTCGTAAAGTCAGTCTGAATACTTAGCTGCCTGCTAGCTAGCTGCAGTGCTAACGTCAACAAAATCATGATACTCAAAAATTTAACAATTGCTACAGTGACATTTCATCAATAAATGCTTTGTGAGTTGGTGTCTTCGTTACTCTTTGGTTTTATGCAACGTCAACAGCATTGGGTGGCACCGACAGTTGCTGAGTCATTAGCTTTGAGGTTAGCTAAGACCGGCTAGCTAAGTAAATGTGACTAAATTGAATTAGTCAGCTTGATAACAAACTACAGTTAACCTGGGTGTTACAGTCGAAACTTAAGCCACATTTATTTTCGTGAATTGTACTGATCTGCAAATCACGAATAAGAACCAGATGAAGTTGCTTTCCTATTTAATCAACCAATTATCAATAAGAAAAGTTAAACAATTGGAATTCCAAGCCGAGGTTTTCGTTCTTTCGGTCTTTTGTGTATTTTGTCTGCCCTTGAGTCTCGTTGTTCTTTCACTTTCCATTTTCAGAAGTCACTGACAACGTCGGAACCAGTCAATGGGAAGGATCTAACAATGTTCAGCTTTGAGGGAGATTTCAAAACAAGACCCAGGGTATCACTTGGTGGAGCAAGTAAAAAGGTTAGTGTCTCCTGACTCTGGGATGAAATGAAGCAGGAAAAGAAGTAGTGTGATACGACTTTCTCTATAAAGTGTCAAAATTATCAGATATGTAGATGTAAGTTTTAAGTTATGTAAGGTGCCTTTTTTGGGACGGCAGTAGCTCAGTCCTCTAATTTTTGGACTGGGGACCAGAGGGTCGCCGGTTCAAGACCTATGTGGGCCAAACACATTTGGGGAGTAGACTTCCAGTGGGAGGTGCCAGTTCACTCCCTGGGCACTGCCGAGGTGTGCTTGAGCAAGGCACTGTCCCCTTACAAGTTGGTCATGATTCGACCCTGAGAGCTGTCCACTTCTCTATCTCCCAGTATCTGCATTCCTCCAGGTCCTGTGTGTGTGTGTGTACGGGCCTGTACTATATATATATATATATATATATATATATATATATATATATATATATATATATATATGGGCGTGCAAATATTTAGGGTGGAAAAAAGTAATTTTCTGGGGATTATTCAAGTATTTATTTATTATACGTACTTTCAGGAGGAGAAAGCATCGCTGCTTCACCGCACTCAAGAAGAAAGGAGAAAAAGAGAGGTAACTGGCTCAGTCTGTGTTATTATGGTGTTATGTGTTTTTCAATGTAGAAACAAATTGGATTGTTTTGTCACTAGCCATTGATGTTATTGTTTCATCACTTTTATGCTGTGTTCCTTTTTTATGAAGGATGAAAGAAAACGACTGAAAAATGCCATTATCATTCAGTCATACATACGTGGTTACCAGGATATGAAACGACAGGTGAGCATAGAGACACCCAACAACAGAACATTTAGGAGTTCATGTCTTGGCTTCAGAGTAAAGGTTTCAGATGTGTTTCAAAAATATCAGCTCCATCATCAACTTTTTGATCAAATAGTCTGTGCTATAATTTGTCATTGCAGATTTGGTTTCTTTTTGTTAAGTGCTGGATTACTTAAGTGGAACTTTTGGGTTATAGTGGGGATATGTGTTCTACTTAGTGCTATTCTAGTTTTAAGTATTGTAGTTTAACTATTATTTTTTTAAATTACAAAGCCTTATTATAACATATTTAATATATCCAAATATCACCACTGTAGTCTCTCCTAATGTCCCACCCACAGCCCTATAAGATGCATCACAAAAGTTTTGTGCTGACAGTAAACCCAGATTTGTACTTCCACCACTGAAAATCTTCCAAGTCACGGCCAAGTGGCTCATCGCACTTTGACATAAAAGAAAATATGTTTCTGTCTCAATTTTTTCACTGATAATCAGCATTCAGTAATTAATCCCTCACAACCTGACAGCAGCTTTAAAGCTGAAATCACACCACGACAGCTCTGCAATTAATTTAGTGGTTCACCTGGGTGCCGAACGATGGGTGGGTGAGCAAAAATCGGAAGTAGCCTGTAAACAATTTCATTTCGAATAAATCTGTTGGTGCAATTTGTGACCGTTGAATCTTTTCCCTAGTATGCAACTCAGAGGGCCAGTTTTGATGAGTGTGTCAGCCTGACAATGGCAGGAGGATCTCAGCATCTCTTGGACGGTCCAGGTCTCTGTCTTTTATCAAGACAGCTGATATTTTTCTACAGACAAAGTGTGGATGCACAGAGATTGGTGAGATTTTAACATGTCCGATAAACATCAGTTACAACTGCAGTGTTCTGATTGTATAGTCTTCATGTACATGTTACAAATTGTATCTGTTTGTTTTTTTTCCCAAAAGATTTGGTTGTGCCAGAACCTGGTGAAAACTAACAGTCAGTTTGTGAAGCTATTAGTGGGCCCACAGAGACAAACATGTATGTTTCAGATTAAGAGAATCTTGGGCTTCTGCTGCAGGTAAATGGGCATTTGATTCATATTTTTAAACAGTAGAAAGTTACTGTTGTAACCATCTGACCTGCCCCCTTTTTGTCTCCTCAGACTCCTACAAAACTGCGGGGATGACAATTTAAATGTGGCAGTTCCAATGCGGATGCTAGAAATCTTTTCCTCAGAGAAAACCTTTCTTTCCGTTATTCCAGATGCTAACTATGTAGCTTCATTACTCGAGCAGATTTTGCACTATATGGTACAGAAAGGTAAGTTCAAACTGATCTTATCCAAATATTTATTACAATACAGACACAAACAAACCTTTAAACCCCTTATCTAAAGTTAATGGCTGTATAAAGATGAATGTGTGTCAATATCAATTAGTCTGAAGTCTGTTTGACTACTTTTAACTGTACACGGGCAGTTCCTGCTATGACTGGCACCTGAGTATATACAGTGCTGAACACAGTTCAAGTACATCTCGTGGTGTTTACACTGTTCAAGAGTCATGACTCATTTGAACAACAGTACAATTTTTACACGTTAACACAAAGTATTTTGTTGAATTTTTGAAGCTGTGTGAAGTGCATCAGATCTTGTGATCCAAGTAATTTGACAATGGCGACTTTAGGAGCTGTGGATATTAATAAGAGTACTTTTCTTAGGTTAATATCACAGGCTATTCTTACTTCTTTTGAAATCGTCAGCATAAATCAAACTGAAGCTGATGCTGTTGTTAAGGACAGGTGTGTTTAACATTCCTCTTGAATTAAAATTTCACTCTTTATCTCCTTTTTAGGATATTACAAGTCGCTGTATATTCTTGTGAATCACAGGCTCCCGTCCAGTCTGGAGTACAGCGACGCTCCCTCTGTCCCTCTAGCAAGCACATTGTTGGAGCACATCCTCAAACCTCTGCACTTTACCTACTCCTCCTGCACAACAGGCGCAAGGTACAGCATGAGAGAGAAATGATTATGAGATCCGATCTGAATAGTGGCAGGAGCTTGTTGCTTCAGATTGTGCAAGTTTCTACTCCGAAGTTCACACACCCATTTTAAATGTACTAAATTAACTAAAAATAATGTTAGATATTTGAATAAATAATGATAATGTTTGATTATTTATTCTTTCAGTTTTGTAGACTCTGATTGTGTCAAAGTATACACAAACTTTGTCGCTGTTTGGCATTAAAAAATAAATCATTACAGAAGATGTAACAGTACCATGAAAAAAAACGTGGAGGCCTGTTGTCCCAGAACAAAAGACTTTTAGAATATGGCCAGAAAACACCTTTTGAATAAGGACAATATTAATTAGCTATTTTATTGTTTTATGGAGTAGCGTCTCAGAATAACTGGCAACCAAACAAAAAACTGAAGACAATTTTTTTACATAGACTACAAACTAGTATTTTCCAGTGGTGGTGATCTCATGGTAGAATTATAAACCTAAAGTTAGTCGTGTCCAAATTGCTTCTTTTTCAGTACAGACAGAAGATGACTGCATGATGGCACGAAAGGAAAGCCTTTGTCCTTAGTGGGTTTTTTTTTTTAAATCGGCCATTAAATTGATCAGTTAGTTTTTGTCCCCTCTAGTCAGTGTTGAAGCAGTAATTGCTTCAGGGACCAATTTACAACAAGCCATAAAAGGCCCCCAGACTTGCTCGCTTGCCAAAGTGCAGAATATCAGGCTGTTTGCCCTCAATTTCAGAGATTCTTAATAACAAACGACAGGACACTTCTTTTCTTCTTTGAAGAAAAGCAAGGCGGGAGTGTGAGAAACTTGTGTACACACAGACTCTTACAGCTAATTATCTGACTTGTCTCACCAGATGTGTGAGACTGGACCACACAAAGCAGCTCTGTTTAGAGACACAATATTGGAGCACTCCTGCAGCAGAAAGAATCTGGTTGTGTCACGGTGGAAACACATTGGTTACAGCCGCAGTGACATGTCCATTACAGATGAGCTTGTCTGTTATTATCTGCTAAAGCTACTGCACTGACCAGCAGAGTTGCTTGTATATTCACAGACATCACACTGCTCTTTTCTATTTATACGTCGTCGGCCCATTTTCTTTTTCTATTAATACCTTTGCAGTCCTCCAACAGTGAAACAGAGTTTAACTGTGTAACAAACATAACATGTTATACATGTTCTTGTGGGTATTTTTTTTTTCTACCTTGCATGTTAAAAAAGAAATGTCTGTGATCCTTTTGATAAGACCCAATTTATATCCTATGCTTCAAACATAACCAGTTGAAATAACATTAGACAAAACACAGTATGCACAGATCGAAGATGATCATGATAAAGATGGGCAATGTGTCCGTGTCTCCTGAAATTCTACCACCAGACAGAACCCACCCTCTTATATTGCTCCTGCATTAACGAATGTACAACATGTCCTTTTTGTGCAGTGTGTAAACTTTTCTTGCATCTGTTTTTATGTCTTCTTGCAGGCAGTTTGTATTTGCAGCCTTTACTAAGGAGTTTATCTCTGCACCGTTCACTGAGCAGATCTTTCACTTCTTTATCCCGGCACTGTCGGATGTGCGTTTCTCATTCCCATTCGAGGCCTTCCTGAGCTCCCTGCAGGGCACCATCGACTCCTCTTCGGCACCACAGACCCAGGCACCGTGGGTGTTTTACTTTGTCCTCTCTGCAGGAGAAAACAGCTTAGGTGGGTGATTTAGGGGTGTGCATACAAGTGTGCTGATCACTCTCCATACTTTACATACAGTATGATATATGATTTATAGAGATGAAGATATGATGATGTGTACAGTAATGGCAATGGGTCTTGGCAGGCTCACTATCAGAGGAGGGTCTACTGTTGTACCTTCGGGCTCTGCAGACGTTGCTGCCTTTGCTGCCAGTGTCTGAGAGCAGCAGCAGACCAGAAGTTAACAGCGACTCTGAGGACGACGATGATGCTGACATTCACCCGCCTCATATGCAAGTAAGTTACATGCAAACACACATACACAAATAGTATACTAAATATTTGACATAAGGGATGCGGCAATCCATATCAGAGCTTCTCATCAGAAGTCAGATTGGTTCATCCCTTTCTGACATGTCATAGTACTGCTGATGAGTTACCTCCTCCATCACAGCTGCATCAGGATTGACCTTCTAAGCTAATTCAACTAATGTAATTTAAATGTTTTAAAATATGTAACCTTATTTATGTTGCAGATGTAACTACAGTTGCCTAAATTTAAACTGCGATTTCTCCCTGCTCCCTCTTCGCCTGTAAAAAAAGAGGCTCTCTAAAAGTATTTATGAAAATAAATGTAATACAAAATAAATATATGAATTTTGCCACGACAATTTTGTTTTATTTTTCGTAAAAACAAAAGGTTGACAGACCCAAATCTAGACCAGTAGTTTTGGTTTTTCAAGTTCTAGTAATGGTAAAACAAAAGTTAACTAACTACATCATAATCTAAAGTGTTAGTTTTCTAAATGTCTTTAATCTTACAAATACTAAATCTGTTGGCTTAGCCTGGCAAATTCAACTGTATTTCGTGTCTTCCACCCTTTTTTTTCTCACTACCAGGATGACAGCAGAATCTCTGTCCAGCTGATCACAGACGAGTGTATCCATAAGCTGGACACCAAGCATCAGACAAACACCCTGTTGAACCTGGTTTGGAGGGATTCGGCCAGTGAGGAAGTTTTCACCATGATGGCATCCATCTGTCACACTCTGATGGTTCAGTTTCGCCTCATGGTGCCAAAAGTCAGGTACAGTGACAGGAACCTGATATGACTTCAGATTTTATCAATTAAAACATTCAAAGGCACGTTGATCAAGGATAAGAAACTGTGGCTCAATGTCATGAAAAGTGTTGCTTTGAAAATGTAAATTTTGCAAAAAAGGTGGCGTTTTTGAATCAAAACAACACAGAAGCAAACCTTTCATTTGTATCTGATACTTTAATATTTTAGATGTCTTTCCGAGATCAGCTCTACAGTCAGAGAGGCCGTTTGCTCACCAACCTGATGGAGAGGAAAACTGTGTCTTTATGTGTTTCCGCGCTGTAAGCAGTAATGTAAATAACGGAGAAGCGAGGCAGACAGTTATCTGTGGTCGGCACTCACTGGCATTTACAACCAGCAAAGGAAGCAGAGATGTCAGGGAAGCTGTCAGTTCTAGATGAGGGCAATTACCTATTCTCAGTTTGATTACATTAGGGCCAGGATGTCAAAAGTGACTTGGAGGGGGGGGTTGGCTTGTGCATTGACTGACACGAGATGATCCAGACTGAGCTTTGTGGATGGTAAACCTGCTCTAGTTAATTATTAGTAGAGTCACTTGGTGCCAGTTGATTTAAAAGAGTGGGAGGGGATGTTGGCTGTTTGAAGATTCACATCACATGTGTAACTGTATCTTACCCTGCTAAGTTATTAGCCACACATCACATCTTCAGGGGTTTAAAAAACAAAAAAAAAGTCTGAAGGCCAATTAGTAATTTTGCAGCGTGTGATTGGCCAAAATTTCCAAGACATTCTGTGTATATCCTCCATTCCCCTTAATTTTTTTTACGACGGCCTCCTTCTCATCGCTTTTATCATAAATCGTGCCTTTCGTCTTCCATCATTATTGGATATCTGTACAAAATAATTAGCTCACTGAGAAAGATTAATCACTGCAGGAGTGGACGGGATAGCTTTACAAGAGGCTAAGGGGAGCAAATTGCATCCCGCTCTTGATTTACAGCTCTTACAGAAAAAAAAAGAAAGAAAGAAAGAAAAACCACCAGCACAGCCGGCCAGGCACACTGCTTTTTTCATAAATACGTAAGTTGAGATGATTTTTTTTTTCATTCCATAATTTTAAAGCAGTACAAAGATTTTGCACCAATGTTGATTTTTGATTGTTTTTCTGATTGTTTTAAACTTAAGGTTTGTTCTAGTGGGTATGGTGTAATTTCACTTTAATGGTTTACTGTTGGATATTTGGTGTAATTTCACTCGGGTTGCTTGGTTTCGCCCGATGTAGCACTCTGCTGCTAACAGGGCTCGCTCTGATTAAAGTGAGCACAGATGAGCTTCGGTTGCTTCATTTGTTTTTGAATGGTTGCTGTGATTTTTGTGTTGTCGTGACGTAACGACCTTAATTGCGTTCACGCCGAAGTCTGCAAAACAAATTTATATGATGGTGTGAAATCACTTCATCTGACCTGCTATTTTTTTCTGCTGAACAGAGATTCTTTCATCACTGCAAAATGAAATGATCTGGGCCTTATGCATCAAGCTGCTTTATGTACACACATACACACGCACGCACGCGCGCGCACGCACACACACACACACACACACACACATACACACACACCAGCCCTCGTGGTTCTTTGACTTTCTTTATTAGCGGTTCATTCCATGATTGAAATGGGGTTTTGGGTTCTCTGAGGCCGTAAATCAGCATGTCATCTGGCATTTTAGTGCTTTGTTTCCCATTTCAATCAAACACTTGCATCACTTGTTGTGAGCACTCCCCCTTGCTTCTCTCCTGAGCCATGTACCGCTGACAGATGGCATGTGCTCAGCGTAAACCAGGTCGCATGACACCCTGCTCCTGATCCTCATTTCCATCTTGGGAGTTTTGGACGGGTTTCATAAGATTGAATGTTGGAATTTGAGCACTAACACTGAGATGAGAGAATTCTACTTCTTCTTTCTTTTCGCCTCTTGGATTTTTTTTTCTCCGCTGTCCTTTACTCCTCTCTACTAGGAATATATGATTCTGCCCTATTAAAGCAAGCCTCCTTATGGATGTCAGCACTGTCACTCTTAAACAAGGGCCTATTATATGCAGTGTCACTTTTATTTCACCTTTTAGCTCACTGAACACATTTTTGTCACCTGTAGTTACCCTCCTTGTGAAAAGCCTGGCAGTTTAGGAGCCATACACAAACACACGCAGACTCGAACAAAGAGCAGTTTCACACTTTGGTGCCACGGCCCATTGAATGCAGGGTGTCTGCATGGAGGTGTGTGGGGACCACACGGCGTTATCATGTAATTCTCCCTGAGTGTGGAAGCATGCTGGTGCAGTGGGGTCACTGCAAGGATCAGGTCTCCCCTCCTCCTTCATCCTCCATTGTCTTGCAACCCTGGCCATTAAGTTAAATGGGGCTCCAGCAGGAAGCCAGAGGGCTGTTTATGACCCAAGCTCGGTACCCTCGCCAGCAACTAGTTTACTAATGGAAGGTGCCTCGCCTAAATAAAGCTTAATGGCTCATTTAATCTCTTTTCAGCCCTCGTGGGGTATAAAAGGGGAGAGAAAGGGCAAGAAAATTCTCTGAGGGAAATGTTGGTTAACTGTTGTCATTTATTTTATTGTTTTTACTTGTGTCGCCATCTTAACAGGGCAGAGCTAACAATCGCAGCGCCACAGACAGATTGCCAAAAAGTGATTTTACTGATCCTGACACTGATTGTGTCGTCTCATTGGAATAGCTGTAACTCATGTCGCCTTGTGAGCGAGAGCCATATTTATCTGTCAAAATAAGTGTTTCATTCTTGTGTGTCTCTCCTTCTTTGCTCTCTGCAGACTTCTGTATAGTTTAGCTTTCAATGCACGTTTCCTGAGGCATCTCTGGTACCTGATTACTTCCATGAAAACGAAAATGATCACCGGGTGAGCTAATTCAAACATGATTATGTTGTCGTATCTACTTTTTTTTTGTGGACACAATCATGTACATGTAAATCTTTGGGTTTATCTCTGCTTGCTTATTCTCTGTTCGTCTGTATGCTCCCTCAGCTCCATGGTGCCGCTGCTACATCTGATCTCACGAGGGTCTCCCATGTCTTTTGAGGACTCCAACCGCATCATTCCCCTCTTTTACCTCTTCAGCTCTCTTTTCAGCCATTCCCTTATCTCGGTCCATGATAGCGAGTTTTTCGGTCATGAAATGGAAGGTACTAGATTTCTTTGCAATTTGGTTAATAAGAGGTTTAAAACATACATTTTTGGTGGTCTTAGCAAAACACATCCTTTTCTGTTTTCAACAGTCACACTGTCCTGTTTCCGTATAAATCCAAAAATCAATATCTGTTAAAGAAAGTGAATCCCTTCTGTCTGTCCAAAGGTCAATTGCAGTCGTCCATGATGCCCTTCACGCTGTCAGAGCTGGTGACTCTGTCTCGCTGTCTGAGGGACGCTTGCCTGGGAATCATCAAGCTGGCATACCCCGAAACCAAAACGGAGCACCGTGAGCAGTACATGGCTGCTTTCCGTAGCGTCGGCGTGAAGACCAACATCGAGGTCCAGCAGCGCATCCAGACTGAACAAAAACGCTGGGTGCAGCTCTTTAAGGTAAAAAAAAAAAGTCAGAAAAGGGAAATTTTGAATTCAAATTACCTGATGTCTGTTTGGGGAAGAGGAGTCACTGCTTAAAACGTGGCATGGGAAGTTCTGCCTTTTCAGAATGCCCCTCTCATATCCAGTCATGCGATCACCTTTTACCAAGTTTACCTGAAAAGTTCCAGACAATTTTTTTTGTTTTTGCTATCCTTGTCACGGTACCCATCTCAACTTAGCTAAAACATGTTTTTTCATATTAAATTCAGAACAAATGAAACCAAAAAATCAAATTAAAGTTGCATTTGACTTATCAGTTGTCAGTAGAGCATAAGTTCAAAGCAAATCAGAACATTAGTCCAAACTTTCTCTGAATCAGTTATAGATGATGCAGAACTAAGGCTGGAAGTTTGTGTAGTTAAATGACAGCAGAAAAACACAGAGTCATACACAAGTCATTCCAGTACATTAAGCACATTCTTGTTGCAGGCTGTAAGTTGTATGCGAGTGCAACACCTGTTGTACAGGCCATACTGGGTCCTTGAGCTTTTAACACTGTGTTTCACGTTCAAATGTTTTCTATCTAAGCACATTAAAACATTATTTAAGTATTTAAAACATGAATTTCTTTCATGATTCTTCTGTTGTCTCTGCATACGTCATTTTCATGCTTATCTGCATTGGTAGAAATCAAACAGGTATCTATCAACAGACAACACTCTTCTGGAGGTCATCCATTGGTTACACACCCAAAGGAAATGAGGCAGAAAATTGCATTCTCCGTAGCTCTTTTTCCTCCACATTACTTCCATTTTGCCTCTTCACTCGCCTGAGTTCTCTATCAACGACACGATAATTCAGCATCTCTTTCTCTTGGCTGTTAGTCTTTGACTAAAGAACCACCAGAGTTCTGTGAAAGGTGGTGAATACACGAAGAGCACATCAGGAATTTTCATAAAAGATCTGCTCAAAGGCTTCTTGTCAGCTAGAACGACCCATTAAAGAAGTGGGGAGCAGGGGAAATGCATTTTCCAAATTGAATGGTGGGATTTACAGTCGGTTTAACGCTGCTGACCCCTAACACGCTAATGTTTGGTTTGTGTCATCAGCCATCCCTCCCCATCTTTTTATCACCTCCATTGTCGAGCTATCTATTTAATTGAAAGAAGTTAATTGAATGAAAATGATCAACTAAGCTTGTATTAATATTGCTAATGGAACTTTCTTCTTGGCCATGTTTGGAGAGCGATGTCACGCTGGAGTTTGGGAAAGGCCCATTAAGGCTTGCACTTAACCCGATGGGCTAATTAAGGAATGCTTATTCATTCCCAGAGTCAGGGGGTAGGCCTGCTCCAAACCCATCGCCACGCGCCTTTTACAGCGTTTTGCACTTGCCATTATTGCGGACTCTGGTTGCCTAGCAGTGATCGGTCGAGATTGATTCTCACTCTATGAAAATGACGTGCTTTAGAAAAGAACAGTTCGATTGGAATAATCTAGCCTGAGTATTATATGAAAATGGACTGACTGTAACTGCTATTGGCAGACATAGTAGCTCCTTTAAGCAGTAACACCCATGAGGTTATAAAGTGCATGTCTGGTGGTGGTAGCATCTAGGACCTGAAACATCTTCCAGTAAATTGCATCAGTTTCAATTTTGGACCTGTGTACAAAATCCCTATTAGAAAAACTGAGATTCCTCTTAAATTATGCAGGAAGATATTTATTATCAGCACAAAATAACACATTTTGGTCCTTGTTTTTACTCAATTTTCTAACCCTTTGACCTTCATCAATTGGATAAACGAAGAAGGTGGTAGGAAACGTGGTAGAGAGCGATGGACAGAATCAAAATTGGAGGAAGTGGCCTCCACGCATGTGTATCTACCAGCTGCACCAATCAGCCTCCCGGGGTAGCTTTTAAAAGAAAAAAATGACCAGATTGACCCCTTCACAGAGCAGATTGTCCCTGATCCCTGTGTGGATGGTCGCATGTTCAGCTTGGTCTAAAAATCCCATTGAAGTGAAGCAGCTCTAACTGTGAAGCTTCTGCACGGCTGTGAACTGATGCTGCCGTGTCTTTCTTTTGCACTCTCCGCCCGATGGCTGATGTCAGCAGACCTTGCTGGTAATTAACAAGGCTGGACTTTGAGGGACAGCACAGGTCGTTTTTCTTTTATACTCCCCATAAATGCTTCGCTAATGGCTGAATTCTCAAATTGCTTTTTTTTCCCTCTAAGAGAAGGCACTTCATTCTTTTGAGCAGCGTGTGTGTCTGTGTGTGTGTGTGTGTGTGTGTGTGTGTGTGTGTGTGTGTGTGTGTATCTATATATTCATACATATAACTTCTTTTGCTGCCAGTGTTCTCTATGTACTTGAGATGTCATTTGTTTATCTAACAGTAAATCAGATTAGACATGCTAATGCCACCGTACTCCTGTCTGTGTTTGATCTACTACCCAGGTCATCACTAACTTGGTGAAGATGATTAAAGCTCGTGACATTAGACGACCCTTCTGTCCCGCAGGCCATTGGCTCTCCGACGAGGTCAACATCCGAGCAGATAAGGTTTGTATATATCGATTGTTAGATGTGATATTGTAAGATTTTAGCATTATTGGGAAATTAATTTATTGATAATCTGGAGCTGTATTCTCTAACACTCCTGCTACGTGAACCTAATTGTTTCGGTTGGGTGCAGTGATGGCGCATCACAAGCTTTCCATTTTTTTTTCTTTTAAGTTTTGATTAGCTTCTTGTTTATTTATATGTGGAAAAACTTTTTAAAAAGCACTCTCTCGCATCTTGAAGGAAGTAAAATGGTGACCCAGAATCCACACCTGTACTTGGATTGTCCTCAGAGTTTCATCATAATTTATTTTGATGCCTGTTGCTCTGATAATTTTGTTAACTTGTCGAAAAGAAATCTTAAGAGCAGAATGGAACGATCCAGATAATTTTATACAAAAACTAACAATGTCCATTAAGGAAAGAACTATACATTATACACATGTTCAGAGTAGACCAAATTCACTCATCTTAGCCTGCCCCTTCTCTCTGCAGGTCACCCAACTGTACGTCCCATCTGCGAGGAACGTGTGGCGGACACGACGGATGGGACACATAGGACCACTTCAGTCCACGCTGGATGGTATTATAACCCGCCCTTGTTTATTTTGCATCTGAAAGCTCGTTGAAAAGAAACATACCATGGACGTACCTTTAAAACATCCTATTTATAAGAAATATTAGTGGTCAGCTCCAACGGCTGGACTCTCAGTCTATCACACAGAACACCATACTGTTCCGAACAGCAGAGCTGTTCTCTTGGCAAAGAAGCACATTTTAGACTGGTAGACAGTAATGCATGTGTCAGGTTGATACATAGCCCAGGAAATCACCCTAATTGCTGCCCAAAGTCACCTTCTCTATGTTTGCTTTTAATATTCTTTGTAGGTGTCGTTGATATTTTTCCCATAAGGCAAGCCGGGGAGTCATCTTCCTAGTTTGCGTCTCTGGTAGATGGGAGAAGAAGTGAGGGTGTAAAGTGGACTGTCCTTCAATGTACAAGACATTGATTCCTCTGTTAGAACTGATTATTTTCTTTTGTTGCTGTGAAAAACACCTTTGCGATTTAAATATTTTTTGACAACACCTGGATGAGAAAAAAATTAGTTGAGAAAAGTCATTAAAATTCCCAAATATATTACCATGTTTTCTTCAGGTTGACCAAATTAGACCTTCATAGGAAAATACGCAGATGCAGGAAGGGCTTCATCTGGCTCTCTCTGAGCCATCCCAGCTTTCTCTGAAGCACGGTGTGAAAACAAGCTGATAACTATGTGTGTATGATCTACCTTATCCCACTCAGAGGCTGCATGGGATAAATTCAATTAGTGTGAAAGTACCTGATGAACCCAGTCACATCTGGTCCATGTGTTTGTCTGGCCTTTTCTCATTTCCTTAAATGGACGGGTCCACTGCTGATGAATGAGCAACATATTGACCACTCGGAGGCCATATTTCTCCTCAAAGATGGAAACCTGATGGGAAAATGCAGATCAGATTGACTAATTGAGCAGAATAATTGAGCTGCAGTGAACGCAAAGCATGGAGGGTGAAGAGTGGTTTAGCCATTGTGGCTTTTTTTGTGGGCTAAACAGTCTGAACCCCAAGTTTAATACAAACAAACATCAGCTTAATGGATCAAACCCGGCAGGTGGCTGCGTGGCTTGGAGTTGGGTTAATTATGTCGATCTGATTAAAGGGTTATTGTGTGGAAATGTGTTAAAGGGCTGGCTTTCAAACAGTGGACTCCTTAACAGTGGACTCCGTTGCCGGTCTCCTTAACAGACCGGCAACGGTGTAGTGATACCGATGAGTGCTACGCCCTGTCTGAGGAGGTATTCCTCAAGCTGCAGCCTCCTGAGCTGGGCTGTAGATCCCTGTCACAGTCAGTCCTGTCCACCTGTGCCCGATCCTTGTTAAAAAGGCCAATAAATCTTCTTAGGGAGCTAAAAATGTCACTTAATCAGCCAAGAAAAACATGCTGTTCGCATATTTGGTAATTTTTGTTCAAGTTTTATTGGATTTGTGTGAAGTGAAGAAAGCTATTAATTCTGCAACTCTTTTCGACTTCCATGAGGGGCCAAATATTTTAGATGTAAATGCATCTTTTTTCATAATTTGATCATTAAGTTCTCAGATAATTGTGATATTATAGTTGTAGCCATCTAGCTAAAAAATTTATTATTGTGGCTGCATCATATTTAGGCAGTAAAAGAAGGGGAATGACTGTTTGTTTCTCTGCAGTTGGCTCAGTGCCTCCCCCGCTGTCAGTGTCTGAGGAGAGACATCTCGCCATCCTGACGGAGCTACCCTTTGTGGTCCCCTTTGAGGAGCGAGTGAAGGTATGGCTACGTCTGTCATATCACTGCAGTAGTGCTAGTATTCTAATACCAGCTGCTGAAGTTTACAGACAATATCCAAGTAATTTAGTGTTTCTGTATGAATTTATCCGACGCCGGCCTCGGGTGTACTTAATTATCCTTTGTAGATTTTTATAACCCTTTACCATCTTATTTCTGTCTTTTGCTCTGAAGCAAGGCATAATCTGCTAAAGAGAAAGACGATAAAAGACAAAGGCCAAGTAATATACGGCAGAATCTATTCTCAGAATGAAACATTTTATGACTGAAGGGATTTGTCACTGACACTGACACTGGGCTCACACCTATCCTGTAGATCTTCCAGAAGTTAATCTATGCTGACAAACGCGAGGTGCAAGGGGATGGGCCATTTCCCGATGGCATCAATGTCACCATCAGACGCAACTACATCTATGAAGATGCCTATGATAAACTCTCTCCAGAAAACGGTACGGCTCGCATCACTACAGTGTAAATAAAGAGCGAGATTTTACACAGGCATTAATTGTTACCATGCTTTACATCGTGAGGTCCAGAAATAAAATAAAATCAAAATTCCTCTTAGCATTACAGAGGAAGTTCTGCTCTTGTACACAATACTGAAGTTCGGTAAGGCATAATTGTGATTCTGATTATTATAATGGATCTCATAAAACCAAATCAATTATTTTAAGTCACCTCTTTTGTGTTTGAATTTGAAAGGCCACTTCAATGGGGGCAATATGATTAAAAAGAGTAGTAGGCGACCTGGGCTGAAGACATGATCTATGTCATTTATGTGTCTATAACTTATAGCTACCTTGATTTATCACTGGACATTAATTATTCTGAAAGATGACCTATTTATAAAATTTGATTTGAATATTCTGCAGGTCAGAATAGACAAATCAAATTAAACAGGAAAGTGTTTTCTTGCAAAAATATTTTTGGTAATAACAGTATCAGGTCACTAAATATACATGTAATAAACTAAAAATGACTAAAAATATTAAAAATTACTAAAAATCCATTTATATGTACTTTTTAAGCCAGTCCAAATAATATGTATGATGAAGAGGTTGGGACTTGGCAACTACAAGAATGAATCAATGATGTTTGAAGATGTAGGTTTTATACATACACATAGCTCATAACATGTTGACCTTAACCTCTTGTAATTTGTAAAGATCATTCCATTCCACCAGTTCTATCAAAATGGATCTAAACTCGAAAGAAAGAAAAGTCATTTCGTTTTCCAGCTCGTCATTACTTCCTTTGTCGTAGACTTACTTGTCTTGTTTTTATGAATTTAAGTGATAAATAAGCTTTAATAGCATTTCAGCTGCTTACGAAGGACCTAAGCTAAAACTCCAAACTGAAAAGTTTTCCAGTTCAGATCAAAAGTCTCTCTTTTGAACCCTGGGCTTATATTTCATCTGCTTGCGTTCAAAATGTCTTCAAAGGTTGTGAATTAACATTAATGGTGACCGTTTCCTTTTATAGCTTTACTTTTTGTAAATTCCTCCTCATGCTGCTTGTCTTCACGATAGAACCGGACCTGAAGAAGCGTATTCGAGTTCACCTGCTGAACGCCCACGGCCTGGATGAGGCTGGCATCGACGGTGGTGGTATCTTTCGCGAGTTCCTCAGTGAACTCCTCAAGTCGGGCTTCAATCCCAACCAGGGCTTCTTCAAGACGACCAACGACAGCCTGCTGTACTCCAGCCCCGCCGCGGAGATGCTGATCGGAGACTCGTTCACCAGGCATTACTACTTTCTGGGCAGGATACTTGGGAAGGTGAGCCTACAAATTAGTCTTTAACCAGAAGTATGTTTACAACATTTAAGTCAAGCCTTGTCCAAAATCTCTTCATGTAGGTTATAATGATGTGTCGTGTGTCCTTTTAAAAACCTTCACTGAACAAAGAGGAAGGCCTGAAGATGTTTAGGATATAGAGAAAAAATTATCTAATTCTAAAATATAGTCACAGACTGCTTTAATTTCAGTTAAGATCAATCGCAGTCAAGGTCAAGGCTGCACTCGCTGTTTATGTAAATTTAAAGGTTGTGTTTGTTCTAGAAGCTGACAGCGTTGAGAGAAATTGCTGTCATTTGTTTTCAAAACAGATTTTAGGGTACTCGAACCTGGCAGTTGTGCAAGCTCCAGTTTTGTTAATTAACCCTGCGCATAATCTGTTGACGCCATTGTTTTTCTGTCCCTTCCTTCCTCTGGTGGCACTATTTATTAGAGCCTAATGTTTCTAAATCATCCTTAATGCATGTGCTAGTGATTGTTTATCAAGATGCCTCTCTCGCGGCGGGGGGCTATCATCTCAACCTGGAGAGAAGAATTACCTCATGACAAGCGGTCGCCTCTCAATTAGGGCTTCCATTAGCCGATGATTCCTACCTCTTGTTTGTGTAGTGATTGCATTTGACTGGCACTAAATCAGTTAGCCCACACAGACAGGACATAAATAAGCGTTCAAAGCATGTGGTAATAGCATTTTGATCTGTTTTACAGTCAGAAACATCCAGGCTTTTTTCTCTCCAGCCCGGATCACGACGGTCCGGTCAACTTATTGGAACATCGTAACTCCTCTTTCTCCTCTTCTTGTTCTTCTCCTTCTTCTTCCGTATTCATTGCAAGTGATCAATCAGCAACCACAAGCGCTCCACCCCCGCATTCCCTCCCATCCCACCCTACACTCCTTCGATATTGCACTCTCAATAGCTAATGGTTCAGGCAATTAGGTGGGCGGAGTATTAATTTGAATTTGACTTTCAATTAACCCTACCTTAAGTTCCTCTTTCTCCATAAAAATGGCTGTTTGAGTGGCCATTTGAGAGGCGTATTGATATTTGTTTAGTGCCATTATTGCCTGGATAAAAGGCAACCATATATATAGATTGGGATTGCATCACCACCGCTGCCATGTGCAACTTGCAGCTCAAAGGACACGGGAGATTAATATTGTTAATTAATGTCCGAGGCGTGCCATTGTTGTGGAGGTGATGTATTACAGACAGGAGTGGCTTGTCTAGGGTACTCACTGAAATGGGATTGAACATCAGAATAGAGCCGGGTCATCATCCCTCTTCCTCACATGTCCACCCAACTGACAGGCTGAAAGATTTAAGCCACAAATGGTAAAACGTGAAAACTGGGGGTTACTTTTGCTTCCATGCTTCCATTCTTCAAGACACTGGACCAAAAAGTTAATTTAATCTTGATGGGAGTGTTTCTGCTGACATGGTATTGTTAAAATCACATTCCTCATTATGTAACACGGCCTTGCAGGAGTTTTCTCTCTGTGCCTCATTTGTCTCTCATTAGCAGAAAACCTCCAACCTCATCAGCAATGGCTTCTCCACTCTGTACAGGGTGTAGACAGTTCCAATCTCCTCCCTCCCGCCTCACCGGCCAGACTCCTGCACAGTCGTCCCTCGCTGATCTCGCCGGCCGCCTTAAGAAGGGAGTGAGGATGATTGATAGAGATGCGTTTGAAAGGCATTATAATTTTTATTGATTCTTAATGCTGTAAATTAATTAATGTATTTGGCAGCTAACAGAATGCACCTGTAATATCGCTGGCATTTATTCCACCTGATGGTGCGGCGATCTGTTTTAATTGCGTTGCTGCTGCACTCACTTATATTAAAAGGCCTGAGACATAATAATTAATTCTTTCCAGCCCAAGTAATTTTGGCACAATTTCTAGCAATAAACACCCATAAATAAACTAAGTGGCATTGAAAAAATAAGGCCGCGGGTTTTTTTTCATATCCTTATTGCTGCCTCTTCCCGGCATAAGTGTTATTGATAGGTTTCAAGGGGCCATGTGGCGCATATGGTCTTAAACGAGCACCGGCCACGGGAGAAATACTAAGTGGATTATTTTGCATAAAAAATAGACAATGTTTGAAGTTGCGCAATTAACCTGTGTTTAGAAAATAGCCGTGATTTATGTGGGCATGTGTGTTTAAGATGCATGCATTATGGAAATCCTCTAGATTTATAATCCATTTAGCTGATGCGGTCAGGGTTTTTAACGCTATCATTTATAAGGACCTGTATATTTTAATGTCTCCAACGGGCTCCTTTTTGGACTATTCCAGTACATTAGCTTTGGGTTTTATGAGTCACCTGCCCGGCTGTGGTTCTTAATGGCATTTAAGGTCAAGGTGAGGATTGGCATTTATAAAGTTTGAGGCGGGTGACATAGAAGCTGTGTGTTTTAGATAGATTGTGTTCTGTGTTCTGCTCTGTCACTCTGATGTGACCAGATCTTATCACTTGATTCTTTGATATAGGAGTAGAAGGCAAATTTAATGTTGTGTAATGTATGTGTTAATCAGGTTAGGTTATGTACTTAGCATTATAATGCTTGCTACTTGATGCAGGCTGCAGTCCATTTAGTTATCTTGGTTATCTAATCGTCATGTTTTATTCAGTGACTTCCAAGCAATAAACAATCAGCGGTTTTAATATTGTAAGCATTTCTCATTTGCACCGATATTTGTGGGGGAAATTTGGAAGAAATAACTTTTTATCGCTGTCCTGTGGTCATCCTCCATGTAACAAGCACGTTTGTCTCCAGGCGCTGTACGAGAACATGCTAGTGGAGCTGCCCTTTGCCAGCTTCTTCCTGTCCAAGCTACTGGGAACCAGTGCGGACGTGGACATCCACCACCTGGCCTCACTCGACCCAGAGATGTACCGCAACCTCCTCTTCCTCAAGAGCTATGAGGGTGACGTGGAGGAGCTGGGTCTCAACTTCACGGTGGTAAACAACGACCTGGGAGAGGCTCAGGTGAGTGTGGTTGTGGACAGGGTGGGATAGAGTGTAATAAATGATTAACGTGCTCTTTTATCCCATCTCTCTGTATTCTGGGCAGTACTTCTCATTCACCTGTCTTTCCTTCCTCCTGTTTGGTTCCTCTTTGTGGCGTTAATAATTCATTTCCCTCGTGATGTACCACTTTTCAGCTCTGAGAGAGATAAAGCACGTCGCCACTGTCGCCTTAGGCTCTGCTGCAGCGCAGGGAACACAGCCGCTCTGTTGACCATTCCACCTGGCTTTCCCTCAGAAATTATATCAGAACACGCCTGACAGAAGCACCTCACTGCTCTTAAGCACGTCTCTTTCGAAGCTGGAGGCTGCGGAGAGGAGCAGCAGCCGTCGCTCTCAGACTTGCACTCTACCCGGAGCCCCTGTTTGCTCAGGGCCTTAACACGTCTTATTAGCTCTTCTCAAACAACACCTGAAACGGTCGAGTTACAATGTAGCCCTCCTGGTCACAAATAGGGCATCGCAAACACGATAGGGAAAACAATTTGTGAAAGATTAGGCACACACCCGGGAGCAGTCTGCCCTGCATTTGCCCTCGTGAGATAGCCAAAGCAAGCAAGATAAGGACAGTAATTCTCTTACATTAGCACATAATCAGAATCCACTGTGGAGGGGAGAAAAAAGGCAAAATGATTACCTGTCATTGAAGCACGTTTACGCAGCGCTCAGAGGATGGACTTCAGAAGAGGCACACCTTGCTTCATCATCATAATGTTATTCTCTTTCACGACGATGAATAACTCTGTGAAGCTTATCAAGTAGTTTTGTTGAGACGACGTCAGAGAGGTGCTGATTCATGTCTGTTATCATTTTGGACCGGATTTTGCCTCTGCACCTTTAGGAAATGTACCTAAAAGAAATTTTGGTAGTTAGCATCCCTATCCTGAATGTAAAGTCACAAAACAACTGCAGTCTTTCATTACATTTAAACAATCTGTTTACCACTAATGGCTCCTTAATGTCGACTTAAATACAGGCCAGTTTTCCCTCATTATTGGGACGTGATACACATCTACTAAATATAACACATGGGGCATTTGAAGTGAATTCCATCAGCAGGTTACCAAATAAGACTAGAAGCATTTGAAAAAGATGAAGCTTGCCCTGTGGTTGCTGTCATGCTGTCACATGCCCAGCTTTATGAACACAGATGAGCACATCCTATCAAGTGCTAACTGCTCTATAGCTAATGAAAAGAGAACTTGGGGCCAAATTGTATTGGACCAGATGTTCTCTTGAGGTGCTATATTTAGAAACGCTGAAATGCAGTAAAACACACAGTCACACACACACACAAGTTGACATTGAACCTCACCTTTAATAAGAATTGAGTAAAATGTTTGCCTGATTGATGGTTATATTTTTAATGAACTTATTTATTTGAATTTGGGCTGTCTTTCTTGTATTTTATGTCACATAAAGCACTGTTTTGCAGGATCATGCTTACCAAAATCCCATTGCAGCCTAAGCGATACAGATCGCAAAGTATGGCTGTCTCACAACGATGCTGTCAGAACTAAGACGTTATGACCTTTTCCTTCTAGGTGGTGGAGTTGAAGCCCGGAGGCAAAGACATTCCTGTTACCACAGCCAACCGGATCGCTTACATCCATCTAGTGGCGGACTACAGACTGAACAAGCAGATCAGGCCTCACTGCCTTGCCTTCAGACAGGGCCTTGCAAACGTGGTCAACCTGGAGTGGCTGCGCATGTTTGACCAGCAGGAGATCCAGGTCCGTGGCACACGTCGAACAAAACCTTCTATCAACCTGCAAAATATTTCTCAGTTGCAGAAATTTGAATATATGTTGTTCCTGGTAGGTGCTGATATCTGGGGCTCATGTGCCCATTTGTCTTGATGACCTGAAAAAGTTCACAAAATACTCAGGTAGGATCTTCACCGCCTGGTCGTCACACTGCCAGTGACGTTTGCTAGTGTGGGTTACTTAATGTCACCTCCTCTGTTGGCTCCTTTAGGTGGGTACTCTGAAACTCACCCGGTCATCCAGATCTTTTGGGAGGTGGTCGAAGGCTTCACAGACGAGGAAAAGCGCAAGCTGCTCAAGTTTGTCACCAGCTGCTCCAGACCTCCTCTGCTGGGATTCAAGGTTGAAATTTCCTTCTTTGGCCTCATCCTTTCTTGTCTTGATTCCTCCCCTGCCCTATGTAGTCTTCATTATTGGCCGGTTTCCCAAGATTAAGAAAAGGGAGCGTTCCGTTCTAATGGGCTAGTAATGAAAATACCTGGACTGATAACAGCCCGCAAAATGATCATTTTCAAATTAGTCGGCGATAAGACCGGGCCGGTGTGGTGAGGTCTTATCTCCACGTCTGCTGCTGTTTTTCTGTGACCTTCCTCTGCTGAAGAACTGCGTCTGGAGCTCAGTACGTACGGGGCTCAGTTGAGGATCCTTCCTGGACAAACATTACCTTTCAGAACTCGGTAGCAGGTTGAACTTTTGAACGTTTGCCTTCTGTGTGACACGGCGGAAAGCATCCATTTCCATCTTAAGGCTCACACGCACACACACACACACACACACACACACACACACACACACACACACACACACACACACACACACACACACACACATACACACACACACACACACACACACACACACACACACACACACACACACACACACACACACACACACACACACACACACAAGGAAACTATATCCCACCCTCTCTCACTTCTAACCGTCATTTCAACAGTGCTGAATCATTATTTCACACCTATTTCTGAAATGATTTCCTAATTGGAAGCTGTTTCACTTTCTCACTGACTTGATTTGTGGCACATGTCGGTAATTTGAGAGCAGAAAGTGTTGCTCATAGCCATTAATGAGGTTTTTTTGTGTCTTACTGTCTTGACTTGAAGCTGTATTCATAATACGGTTGAGTTTAGTCATCTTTATGACTGCCGTTAGTTACGCAAACCTCATTGCGGTTCTGCTGTGGAGTTGGGGAACAAACTCTCCTTAAAAATCCTTCCTACCACCTCCTCTCGGGGTTTTAGAGTTGCCCTCCCTCCTCATTTAATCAATTTGACTTTGGCTCGCGTGTGGATGTGCCCCCCTCCACCAGCCCACCAACCCCACCTCAATCCTTCCTCGTTTCTCTTCTCCGGGCCGGAAAGGGCGGTAATTCGTCGGGGGGAGCGGCCCCTTGACCCGGCCCTCAGCCTGAGCCAGCTAAGCCTTAATTAGCTGTCGTGAAACGGCGCAGGATTCATTAGAGGAGAAATAGCTCTGTCAGGAGAAGCCATTTAAAAAAGATGATGGAAACTCTCTTTTTTTCTGAAATGATAGCCGTGGTAATGGCGCTTTCTCAATAAGCAACGATAGTTTAATACGGTAATTGTCAGAAAAATGGGGTCATTACGGCTGAGCCCCCGAAGAGCCATTTAATCGGGCGAGTATGGCCGCTGAAGCGTATATGCTAACTTTAAATAGTGGGATGAAATCAGGGCGGAGGAGCTTATTCGACGGCCCACCTCGTGATGGAAACGGTTGGTGTCACCGTCGGCAGATGAGGTGGCCTCATCGCACCGAGGCTTGATTTAAAAAAATGCCAGATAGACAACATGAAATGAAGGGTCAGTCGTGTGGGTCAGCCTCCCACTCAGTACCTTTCAAACACAAACCTGATTCCCTAAATTTATACTTCCACTGTATTCGTTTAATGTCTCTCTTTTAACATTTATCCCCTCGTGGAATCTGACATTTATTGCTTAATCTGAATTACCTCGGACGTTCCGATCATCAACAAGAGTTGAATTAAGTCTCATTTCTTTCCTCGCGTTCTTTAAACGCCTTCAACGTCGCTGCGACTGTAACCAATTCGTCAGATACTCATTTACGGGTTTGTGTGTGCACACAGGAGCTTTACCCGGTCTTCTGCATCCACAACGGGGGAGCTGACCTGGAGCGCCTACCCACAGCCAGCACCTGCATGAACCTGCTCAAGCTCCCGGAATTCTGCGACCAGCAGCTGATGAGGAACAAGCTTTTGTACGCCATTGAATCCTCCTCTGGGTTTGAGCTGAGCTGAGCTGAACAGAGGAGGACGAGACTCGACGTGGCGGAAATGGTTCGTGAGGGAAAAACTTGAACAAGAGGAACAAAGACGGGAGCGAAAGCAAACGATGCACTGGCCTGTGTGGTTTACTGTGTTTTTAACGAGTGTATGAGTGCGTGCCAAGGTGTGAGTTATGATATATCATTCACATACTGAGAGAAAAAGACAGAGGCGTAAGAATGATGTGGAGAAGGAACCTCTAATTTTATACATCTTTGTTGCTTTTTAAGTAATTTAAATCTTGAACTCTACGTCCAAACACTTCATCAGAGAACAGAAATACAAGAATTTTGCAGGAAGTTTTACAGAAGAGTGAAAATGCAAGAGGAGCGCCTGCTCTCTTGTGTAATATATTATGAATGCTTAGTTATTTTTTGCCAAAGATTAAGTGGCATCACGTTAAAAAGGCAATATAACAGACAGAGAGGGGCAGACTAGGACTTCGAAGCCACCTTGTGGTGTGCCAAGGTCTGCAGGAAGGGGGGCGGGGGTCTTCTGTATAGCTATTATTATTGTGTATAGCCAGTATTTTCATTTCGAGGTCAATAAAACTTTTTTGTGTTTTCACCAATGATTATTATAACTAGTAATACCTATCCAGTAATCAGGCTATCAGTATGGACACCCCTCTGAAGAGTGTGTATGTCTCATATAGATGAGCTGATCTAGTGGGGTGGAGTGCTATACCATGGATGTGTGAATATGTACATGTTTACATCTACTCTTGTATTAATCACTGATTGTTTTTTGTACAGGTTTGTTTTTCTTTGAGTGTTGATTGGAGGCCTCATGCATTCACACGTTGCTCGCTACGGCGAACAATCTCTCCCCTTGCTGGCTAGACCGATGTTTGCTCTCAAGGAGCGACAAGCGAGCGTCATGGATGAGGGTCAAAATGATCTGTATTACCGTCAGGGTGAAAAAAGACATTGTTGAAATGAATAAACCCACCTTTTTTGTTTTGCATTTTCCTTCTACAAGTGTCTTTTCTTGTTGCTTTGTAATTTACAGTAATGACCAAGACATAAAACAGTGCTTTGTGGGAAAATCTCCTTAGTTTTATGGCCTCTGACATATAATTAAAGAAACATCCAGTTAAGAAACACTGAGCAGAACTATTCTGGCCTTGAGATGCATTATCGGGCTAAGCACAAATTAAGATTGTGTGCCTAAGCCATAAATCTACCTGCCCTCCAATGCAGTACAGCCCAAGAAGATATCCATCCCTCTTTGGACCCAGTCCATCTCTCCATCCACTCCTCCCTTGCTGAACCAGCCAACTTGCTGCCCCCTCTTCTCCTCTCGGAGCCCAAACCCTGCACATCAGCTGGGCCAGGGAACTCAAAGTGATAATTGGGTCTTAAAAACCAGACTTGTCATTGAAATGAGGGATTCATCTCAATTACTATGAGATTTATTTAAGACTATTACCTCATGATGGATTATAACTGACAAAGTTAATGCAGAATGTTATGAATCATCCTCAGTGCGTAATATACTTTAGCTTGCTCATAGGCCTTTTAGGGGCTAATTGACGCTTTTAGGCTTGTTTATCTTGCCGCAGAGCTAGGAAACATCAAAAATCACTTGAGGGCGATTGGAGATTGTAGCCTACTTTGTGCAAAATTATTCCAAAAGTGCCATCAACTGGAAAAGGGGGCATTAAAGCAGATGAGAGTGGCCAACATGGAGACATATCTGACAAGTTAATTATACCTGATTTAGCCTCCAATGAACACGTTCGGAGTCGTAACACAGAATGACATTCATTGACTCAGGTATTGCAGCAAATGGAAAATATCTTACGCCGCTCTCGGGTTGTTTTTTCTTACAGCAGAGCGCCATCTGGTGGATGACTTATGACACTGCATGGATATGTTGTGAAGTAACTACCTTTTATAACTACGGGTCAATTTGTGTAAAATCAGACGTCCTCTGCTGTCAGATCCGGCTTCTATTGAGAGAAACGATGAGAAACGATGATGAGAAACTCATCGTGTTGGTAACCCCTTGGAAACAGTTTAAAGATGGTAAATAATTACAATTTGATAACTTAAATGCATCGGGAAAAAAAGGGATATACAGATTCCTTGCGATATAATCTGAAAGTACTCAGTCACAGAGATATACTGTAGTATTTTGGCACAATATCACATTGAAATGTGTGACAATGCAGCATTATACTGGCGTTCTTTGCCTGTCCAGACTTGATCAGGGAGTGGGCCAACCTTATTTCTGGGTTTCCAGATTATGCTTGTGAGCAGCAGTTTACTTCATTTGGACGAATTACAGTTTACTAAATGATCGGGGTTTGTGATTTATCCGACACTTGTAGATTTATGAAGCAAACTGCAGCTTGCAGTCGTAAGAATGAAAGAAATGCACAATAAAAGTCCATGGGAATACATTTAGAGAAATCTATCGACCGCTTGATAAAAATGACCGGTGCATGAGCTCAATTGCTGTGATTCCTCCTTCTCAATGAGTGTAATTAGATACTGACTGCCCATAATATCCGGTCTAATTAATAGCTATCAGTCATTTTCATTGGGTCTTCCCTAGCAGGCAAGAGCTCCAGTCGGCTTTAACTGCTGGAACGACCTTCATTTTCCATTTCTAATCAATGCAGTCTGTCATTTCTGGCTCAATTCGTTCAAAACTGCAATAAACTGCGCTGCTTTATTCTGTTTCCTTAGGTTACAATAAGTTCAGTAATCTCATTTTGTTCTTTCCTCCCTGTGTCTTGTACAGTGTCTTTTTATCTGTATAATGAAAATACGGAAGCCTATTAACATTCATTTCACATTCAAATCATGTGAAATCTAAATATTAAAAGTATTCACCAGTATAATATCTATAATACTTCATCTGTATATTGCAAGTCTTTATAAGTCCAGTTTCGAACTCAGAGCCCTTGACGGATTTATTTCAATAAGCTATAGGTAGACACGACACCATAAAATAAAAAAGATTAAAAAAGAACCATTAATTTATTACAGATATGTACGGAAAACCCAGGTGTGTTTTCCTCATATGTCCTAATCATGTTATGCAAATTGACCGTCTTCTGATAACTTAAGTGGAAATTATTAGACGTGAAAAAAAGCTCTGGTTTATTGTAATAATAAAAGACTTTAACTCACTTAGATAGCTATACGTTTTCCTATTTCCTCATGTTATTAACTGGTATGATCGTCCATTAATGCCTCTAAAAGACTATATCAAATATTATAGCAGGAGTCGTGGATCACATGTTTCCCATACTATACGACAGATGGCGCAGAGAGCCTTTAGTTTGGACAGCGAACCTCTATGTATGGCAAAAATTCTGATGTATGACCCATTTCGTCGACTTCTTAACCGGTGTGTCGTGCACCTTGCACATGTGTACAGTAAATATTGTCCGCGGTTCGCTGGATCTGTTGGGTGTCATCATGGATGTGAGAACAGGTCAGCGTCGCTGCTGTGGACGCTCAAAGACACGGTGCTTTCAATGTACCTCGGAAATAAATACAATCTCATATCGAGGTCGTCAATGCAACTTAGAAAGCATGATCTACTTACAGTGGATTCAAGATGTAAAAAATGTTTGAGATGTTGCTTGATTTTGTCGCTGAGTGCTTTCAGTTCTTCATTGATTGCCATAGCCAGAGCCGTAAAATGAACGGACTACCAGCCTTTTCTACCTGAAAACACTACAACTCGTGCAAGACTATCCTACAGTTTTGAATGATTGAATTCTAAACATGTTATCAGTACCATACAAAAAGTTAGGAATGGGTATGTTAAGTGGCTGCATGACGGATGTCTGTGACCTTCTTTTGAGTCCCAGAAGCCAACCAGTTTTTCTAGAATAATGAAATAATACATCGCCAATACCACAATAATCCAAAACGATGAAGGTATTAAGGATCCAATTTGACCCAGGGTACCTCAATGTAGCATGACTGAAGGTTATGTAAAAATAAAGGATATGTTTGTTATAGCACTTTGATCCAAAAGGCTATATATAGTGCGATATATTCACACACATGCAAGCAGTGATCTTTCGGGAGCAGGGTCAAAAAAAAAAAAGAAGGGCAGCAGCTGTATTCATTGTGAAATCTTGTGTTGCAATAGGGAAAGGTTTTAGCGATTAAACTACCAACCCTGTATATGTTGGACAATCCTAGTGTGCAACAGCCACACATGAAGCTTAGTGTTTTTGTTCTTCCCTTACGTTAGTGAAATATTTCACGTAACATCAACCAACCAGATAGTTTGTCATGATATTGCGAAATTAACAAATTGCACCCAGCCACGCCTCCACTCTGTATTTTTGAAGGGTATTGGAGTTTCTGATTTCCGACGGACCTGAAAAGCAGCATCAGCATAATGGGCTAGTCGATTACGGTAGCCACATCACCAGCAACCAACCACATCCAGCGGCTTCTCTTACATGTTCCGCACGAAGACGAGGACAGGATAGCAACGACACAAAGGTTACACGATAGGTAAGATTTTTTATTTCGTTGAAATAATATGATTTAACAGTATGTGTTGATGTGGCCGTAGTGTGCTGAAACACCACTGAACATGTTAAACTCATCTTTCCCTCACAACCGACGTTAACATGTGGGGATGCTGCTGATTCGCTTATCTGATACCTCACAGGGCCGTAATATCAACCAGTTTATACTGTCAGTCTTGCACAAAGCGATGAGGTTTTCGGTTGGAAGATCAAGTGAAAATGCGTTAGCGTTAAGTTACGTTGGCTAAAATGTTGATTACGGTGGACCACTGTATTTTGCTAGATAAAGCCATCCTTACCCGCATACCGGCAGCGGTAACGCCGAAGGTAGCTGAAGTGATAGCTTAGCTCAAACACGTCTTGGTTGATGGTGATTAGGCCCATAAAATTAAAAATTCAACGTGTTTAAGTTTTATTGTTAAAGACGAATCGTGCACATACGGTGTCGCTATTTTTAGATATGTTTTCAGTTCTTATGTAACATTTTGCTATTTTATTAGCATCCTCATGCTGTATGTAAATATCTCTAAAAAGTGTTCGTATGCCTTTAAGACGTTCTGGAAAATTCTGTTAATCTGATTGGTCAGCTGTGTTTCATAAACTAATATGACAGGAACACTTGGGATGTGTGGCCTGTTGATGTTTAAGTGCGCCAACATAACCTATTCGAAACGAAAACTCTTTTAATAAACACTCTCTTTTTTTTTTTTTAACGTTTAGCCATTACTTGGTGAAACCCAATGTTTGTTTCTCTTATTGGTGCCGTGGTTACACAGGCTTGGTGATAGGAAGTAACACATGACTCATATAGGGAACGATACACTTCGCGCGTGCCCAGTTTGTAGCATCTGAAAGGCATACCGCCTCCAGCCGCCATTTTGATTGTTTACATTGTTATTTGTTATTATTATTATTATTATTATTATTATTATTATTATTATTATTATTATTATTATTATCATTATTATTATTATTATTATTAATAATAACAATATTATTATTATTATCAATAAAAGATCAAGACTAGTATGTAGTTAAGATAATCATTTTAGTCAAAATGAGAAGGTTTCTGCTCTGTTTCTTATTGGCATGAGAAGTACTGTGTACTCTCTAAACACAGTTGTGTAACCTTTTGTAGCTATAGGTTTGAAAAGCATTCCTTTTGTCATTTTTTTAAGTGTGAAAAGAGGTTGTGTTGTTGTAATCCGGTGTAGATGACTAATTACCCACTAAATATAACAGGTCAGTCCGGTTCAACTTGCTGTGTCTCCATCTGTGTGAAGTAAGAGTGAAGCAGAGAACGTCACGGTGCTTTTTGGAGAACCCGTGTCCTGTGACGCGCGAGCAGGTCCGGGTTACCTTCTGAAGTACAAATGTTAGTTTGCTTGAGTAATTTTCAAAATCAAATATCCATATTATTGTTTTCAAAAAGAGCTTCAATCAATCCTGACAAATTTTCCTTGCTTCAATTTATTTGACATTTGTCTATTAAAAATAAGAAAGAAGGAAATCAATGAAAGTGAGCTGCTATAGTCACACTCCAGTCATTGCTAAGAATGATGACAGTTTAGGACCAAACCTGTCACTGGGTTCTGTTGAATTTCCGCCTGTGTCTCTGGTCTCTTTCCTGTTTCTGGCAGCTGGTTTTGACAGGTACTCTCGTCTTGTTAGTGTCAGATTTTTTCATTGTGCAGTTTTAGTGTCCGGAGATGCTCACAGACCTTCTCCAGCTGCTTTTTGTTGACATCATGTACTCAAAGTTCAGTTTGTGAAAGTATGAAGCTGTGCTAGCCCAGGTAATTATTAAAAGGACCTTAAAAAGGAATCCAGGAAGTTTAATTAGCTTTTATTCAAGACAGACAAAAACCCTCGATTTGCTTTGCACATAATTAGCGGAGGAGTTGCTGTGCAGACAGAAATGGTGAAAGCTTGTACATCACTGAATTCACTTTTGAGTCCATTCACTAATTAAATGCTGACACTATCATGACGTTGCTTTTGGTACATTGGATGGAATAGCCAGCTCTGATAAACTATGATAGCCATGACTGATCAGGAAATTCCAATCATGCTTGGGACATTTATTCTGACCAAGTGATAGTATCAGAGTCTGTTTAATCACAATTATAACCCCCAAACTAGAAGGCAGTAGTTTTCTGACTTTTGCCTCATTGACTGTAGATTGACTGTAAATTTCTGCATTGGCACCATTAAAACTAAATTCAACATTAAAGGTGAATATTTTTGGCAACATCAGTTAATTTGAAAAGTTTCCCCTAACTCATAGAATTTTTTTTAGCATACATTGGAAGTGCAGGGAATAGCTGGGAAATTGTGAATTTCCCAGTTTTGGATCGATAGAGTATCTCTCTCTGTCTCTCAGTCTGTTTGTCCCCCCCCCCTCTTTCTCAGCATAACTTGCATTCCTGCCTTTAATCTTTCTTGCGATTCACCTTTGCAAGAATTTGACTCTTAGTTAAATATGCTGAAACACAGTGCTTTCCCCTTCCAGGGATTTTTCATTTTGCACAGAAGTAATGCACAGCTGAGTAATAATAATTAAAAAAAACCCTCCCCCACCGTTTTAATCTCTTGCTATGTAATTTCTCAAGTTGAGTTTGCTTTGGATTCTTGTAGATTTCTCCAGAGTCATCAAACCACTGACTTCTGTTGAAAAGAACCCCATTAATTGTTTTCCTGGCAGCCCACACCTTGACCTGTTTCATATCATCTACATCGACATAAAACTACTGCAATAAATAAGATGAAGGAAGGTTCTGTCCCATTTGGTGTAGCATTTGGCAGCATCCTGATTCAGTTTGACCTTTGTTCCAGTCAATGGGAGCACCTATCCTGACTCATGATGATACGACTACTGTGGAAAAGGTTTGTCACTCCTGGGAATCCCATATTCCAAAGAGCACCGGGTGGTTTCATCCATTCAGGGTGACCCCTGAGTTGCTGTTGCAGCTTGTTGTCTTGCGTCAGATTCTGCCTGAAGATTAACCAGTACATCTAGAGTTCCCCCAAACCTCTTTGAAATCCAACTGGCTGTCTTTTATTTTAAACAACTAAAAACCAAATTGAAACCAGACAGGCTTTTTTTTTTTTTTGTCAACCATGAAAGTAATTGATAATCACTGCTATGTACTCTTAAAATAGACTTACATGGGAATATCACTGAATGTTTATGGGAACAGCTGTTCCCACAGTCGATTTTCCTTAAAGGAAAAGAGTATGAAGTCATTTTATTAAAGAATGAGATTCCTGCAGAGCATTTATTTAACATTTATGTCCATCGCCCATAGTCCGGAGGCATCTTGGGAATGTCTGACCCACATCTGGTTGCTCTTTCTGAGGATTGTTAATCCATTAGAGCTGAATTAGCTGTTAAACACTCCCACCAGGCTTCAGTACCAACATGAATGCACAGATACACTCACTGCACAGAACCATGGGTAAATGCATCTCCAGCAGGCATTGGTCTCCATTAGCTCCTCACTGTAGCTTTGGGGGGCTGGTGGCAGGTGAAGGGGTGGGGGGTGGGGGAGTCTTAATGGCTTAAGAGAGTGGGATGAAAGAAAACGGAGTTTGCACTTTGGGTTGTTTCTTCACCAGAACTCAGAGGACATGGATGACTTTCTGGGTCATGGTGTTTATTCAGGGGTTTAAAGTCAAGATAAAAAAAAACAACTAACAGATTTTAAATGATTTTAAACTAGTAGAGTAATTAATGACACCACCTGACTCATGCATCAGAGGTGTCTCTTCCATGTCCCAACTGCAACACACACACACACACACACACACACACACACACACACACAGACAATCTACCAACAAAGGCCACACACTATAAATAGCAAACAGGACACGGTGGACTCCCTGTGTTCCCTGGTTTGGTTAGCTTTTGTATTGTGACCTCTAAGACATCCTAATTAAAATGTTCAAGCAAGATTTGCATGTCTGTCTGACAAAGAGATGGACAAGCTAACTTGAAAAGTTGCTTTTTTTAATTTAAGGTGTTCAAAGGGATTATCTATTATTTATATGATTATTTATTTTGGCCTTATTTGATGTTTTGATCTAAGCTCTGTTGGAAAGTGACGATGATGCACATCTTAAACTAATGTTTACCCCATGCTTTCATTAGTTGGTGCAGATTATAGTTTAGTGTCAACAAAGGAAGTTTATCCGGGATCCGTTTTTCATGACTTAAATATGACATAATGTCATTTAATGTTAGAATCAGATCCTGTGAGGTTTTGCTTTAATGTGAAAATAAGATTTTGCCGAGCAAATGCACAGATGAACTTCTTAAACTATCCGGCTCTAATCTGAGAGAAGAAACAGATCTCCTGTTTATACAGACGTCACCGCAGAGCCTGCTCTCCTTGTATAGGTGTTGAAAGAAAACTTATGGCAAACTGTCATTAAGTCCCACCCACAGTAAAAATACCCTAGCAGAGAAGTCTTATCTGCTCATTTACAGACGGTCCTAGAAGCATGTCCCTCACAGATTATGAGATCCATGTCTGTTTAGTGAGTTATGCACAATTCCAGGGAAACGAACTGAGCAACAGACGGTACAGCTCAAAGGCCATAAAAACTTGGGTGAATCATAGATAGCCACTGAAGCTGTATCGGTTTTGACAGTGTTATCAGTCATGTGATCTTTAATCTCTGAGTGTCATCATGGTTTTTTACATTCCGCTTCAGAGCGGTGATGTTTTGTAATTGTCAGTGTTCGTCTGTTTGTCCGTTTGTCGTCCGTTCTTATGTCCACAAAATATCTTTGCAACCGTTGCAGATCGAAAGATGAAACAAAAAGCAGATTACTCGGGCAGCAAAGGGGATGAAAAGGAGATGACGACCTTGACCTTGAGAAAACTAGGTCAAGGTCAAATTTAAACTTTTGTACTCCCAGGAACCGGATAAATGGAAAGATGAGGGAGAAGGCCAGTGTGAGTAAGACCATAGATCAAAGCTAGTGCTTTGATCTACATGTGCACTAGCTTTGATCTATGGTCAAAGCTAGTACATAGCTTTGACCTACCCTGAAGCTTTGACCTTGACCTACCCTGAAAGTAGGTCAGGGTAAGTCGCGGGATGTTGCAGTCTCTGACTGCCTTGTTGATCCATGTTTCTTTTTAGAGATTTTGTCAGACTTGTTTATGTCAGACTCTCCATGTCGGCTGTATTTATCGTACAACCAGCTACGTGCAGAATGCTAATCAGATGGTGACGTTGGCGCAGCAGAGCATTCCTTCTGTGCTACAAGAAAAAGGTGAATTTAAGGTGAAATGTTGATGAGTCCAAACCCACCTGGTGCATTTCCATCAGACCTGTTCGGTCCTGTATTCAAGAGCCGAAGCTTCATAACTTTAACATTAGCTCATTTTTAGAAAAAAACAAAAAAGCTCCCTAGCCTTTCTCTCCAAATTTCAAAAGCGAAGCATGATTCGATTTTCTGTGTTGCAGCCTCAGGGTGAGGGAAGATCACCTACTTATTATGCAGTTTTACTGGACTTGTGTTAGCTTAGCCGTCCCCTCTCCGAATCTCTATTTTAGAGCAGTTGATTCCGCTGCAGGATCCCCGTTTAATGCCATTGCTTGTTTAATGCCCTCACCCCCCACCCACCCACTCTTACAAATTTACCCCTTGGTTCTATAAGAGCAGCTCCTCAGCCGTCACACATGGCTTCATTCGGCCACAGATTGTTGAGCTCTATCTCTTTGAGCTAACATGTCGTAACAGAACTTCATTTTCTCTCCACAGAGGCCATCTGGAGCACCGTAGGACATAGAGGACGGCAGCTACAAGCACACACAGACAGTCATGGTGGAATACTACCAGATATTAGGAGTTCACAAAAACGCAACGCAAGATGACATCAAAAAAGCGTAAGTGCCCCCTGAGTGTTTCCTGCTTATGGTGCTGCCGTTCAATCTTGGCCACTCGAGGGGTGTCATAGGTTAATTATAACCATCTAAAGTACAAACTGGCACAAGAGAGAGCAGAGGGGCGGCTGTGCAGAAAGTTTCCACTGTTCTTCCTGTAACCTTGACGCTGTCGGACACTTGCCGTCACATCCACCCACTGCTGCAGTCGCCGACTGACCAGATCAGTTCCTCCGAATGTCTGTTTCTCACCAGCACATTTTTTATTTGACAGCTGAAGAGTTTCCTCTAAATTTGAATGTTGATTTTTCAGGTCAAAATTAGAAGCAAGCCCCTTTTGAAATAAGAAATTAGCATTATTATTGATTCAGTTTATCATTGATATTTTCGAATTCCTGAAAAAATACAATATTAAAATGAGATATAACCAACATATTATTTGTTGGAATGTATTGCAGCAAGTTCATATGGTCCAAACTTTAAGAAATCATCGAAGATGTAATAATTTGAGTCATCTGGGTGCAAACCGTTAAAAGCAAGAACAACCTCAAGCGAAGCTTCAGTGTCACATGTTAACAAAGGCGTTTGTGTGTAGTGTGTAGCAGCACACGTTACAAACTGTTACTGTTTGTTTGGCAGAGATGTACCACAATGACTCTCATCGGCTTCAGCTGCTCCTCGTCTTCAGCACATTAGCTGTTAGCATTGCTCCGAATTTACATGTAGTGGTATTAGCATTTTTTTTTAGTCAATGTCACACTGCACCAAGCCCCGCCTTCATGTCACATCAGGAATATTTTAAATTGGAATTTGCATCTCATTTGATGCTTTGGTGTGTCTGACTTAACTAGTAATTAATATGGATCTGCCTGATAATTAGACGAGTATAGAAACAGAGCAGCAGCCAAAATATTGAACTTTTAATCAGTTTAACTCAGATTAGCAGTAAATTTAATCCTATGGTACCATCCATCCTATATGGCATGAATATGTCATTTGAAAGCCCTGCAGAGCCGCCAGCCTGACTCTATACAGAATGTGAAGGGAACAATGTCCTCAAAGATTTCTGAGCATTCAGAGTGGGATAATGGCCACAGTTTGGCAGCGAACAATACCGGCTTCTGACTGCAACCCCTGACTCCACATTGTTCATCTCAGTCTGACCGGTCGACTGCTGACCGGGGCTTTAGAAATCCGAATAATGTCAGATTACAACAATGACACGGACTACAAAGCCCGTTCACTATGGACGCACAAGGGAGCCGATCGCTGGATTGTGTGCAGCTGAGTCTTAGCTCCCAGTCTGGTTGGCAGTGTCCGTGCATCCGCCGTTGGTCCCGCTGCCGGGGCTTGGACACAAACAGCTGATACAGCGTAAGCAGCGGCGTGCGCCCACGCCGACTGTCAGCGCAGTTCAGGCCGTCTTTGTTATTCCTGCCGTGGTGGGGGGAAAGACAGTGTGTGTACACAGAGGGTTATTTGTATCTGTGTGTTTGCTGTTGGCTTGGTTGCCACCCTTAAAAAGACTTGTGGGTGGATGTGTTCCTCATAAAGGTATGTGTGTAATACATACGTTCACATTTTCCATTCTCCCCTTTCTGTTTTAAGATCCTAAAGTCTGTCCATGACATACCCACGTCATATGGCATACATTATGTGTTTGTCTCTTTTTATATAACTGTTGTGTGTTTGTGTCTCAGTTACAGGAAACTGGCGTTAAAATGGCATCCAGACAAGAACCCAGACAATAAAGAAGAAGCAGAAAGAAGATTCAAAGAGCTCTCAGAGGCATATGAAGTGCTCTCTGATGGTAAGGGAGACACAACTGTTAGCATCTTTAACCTGTGAAAAACAAAATTCCGCGATATAGCGATGACCTATTTTATTATTTACAGTTATTTAAAAGTTTATGAACCTTCCCCATACTGAAATTAAACAACCTTATATCTGTATTACCTTTTTTCACACTCTCATAGACTGTTTAAAACACTTGCGTGTTTCACGGAAGTGCGCTGCGTTCCGTGAGTCTAGATAGATGGATAGCACCTCTGTAAACACAACTGAACGGTTGTGACAACAGGGTGGGATGTTTCGCTTTATGTTTTGCCTTTTTTTTTATCAGCTTTTTCTTCTCCTTCCAACAGAAAGCAAGAGAGATGTTTATGATCGTTATGGCAAAGAAGGCCTTTCAGGAGTAGGAGGAGGAGGTAAGCACATGACTTTCAAAATAAAACATTAAAACATTCAGGTCAAGGCCCTGGAGAGGATTGATAGGATTTCAGTAGCCAGTGTGGAGATAACTATGTATGATAAGGATTAAAATAAACTAGGACTTGATGTTTTGGTCCTGTGATATTTTGACAGTTATGTAACCACCAGAGTAATTTTTATGGTCAGTGACCACTGTTAATAGCTCAACTTTAATTAATGATCTTTGTTGTCATTTCTGTTTTACAGGAGGCCATTATGACCATCACTTCGGCGGCGGCGGCTTCACATTCCGTAATCCCGAGGATGTATTCAGGGAATTCTTTGGCGGCAGAGATCCATTTGCAGATTTTTTTGGTAAGCCCATCTCATTCTTAATTTTCCAAATGGTCCAAACTAGGAAAAATAAACTGGGGAAAACAAAAACAGAGACCTTTTTGAAGGTTCTCAGTTTTTTATGTTGGCATTTCTATTTTCTAATTAGCTTGCCTGTCAGCTAGCCACTCCTGCTGTTTAGAAATGTGGAAGACGGGAGCAGGAGACCCAGGAAATCTTGTGTAACGACTTGCGCTGGTCCCCCCCACGACGCTCTTGTGTGCATATTCAATACACTGAGCACCGATCGCCCTGGGAGGTCATCTGCCACTAAATGTCACATGTTGGAAAACACTGCGTATCCCCAATGGATGTGGATCTCAGCTTCAGTATGTAGCCTTCATCTGTTGACGAGGGTTTGGACCTCTCAGTTTACTCCCACCTTATTTTTAAAGGAGGATAATCTGTGTTATTCCAATTAGTGAGTCTACAGAAACTTCTTAGTGTCCATTTTCACAATGGATCTAATGGTTTCTGTGGTTCATTTCAAGGAAAATGACTAAAATGGTTCTTTTCCGACCCTTTGTCCACTTGATCGTGAACTTAACATAACTGTTTCCTTTGGAACTAATTCTGGAACATTTTTGACGTTTTTTTAGTGAGTTGGAAATAAATTGATAAAAGGGGAATTTATTATTAATAGTGATAGAATTCAGTTGTTAGTGATAGATTTGCATGTTATAGAATTAGCTTTAGTTTCTGGACTGTATTTTCTGACAGGTGTTGGTCTTTTTAGTGATTCTTTTCAAAGTGATTATTGTTCACAGACACTTCGGGGTGATTTGACTGCTGACTAAGGTAACGTAGAGTTGAGCAGCTGCTGTTCATTTGTTGTGACAGCTCGCTACTCGATTGTATCAGAAGCGTCAGTCCTTGCATTAAATGTACTTATAGGAGTTTAGCTTTTATAGCCTGTTCTGGGTTGTCCGGGTTCAGCAAAAGGCTGATTGGAAGGCATGTGCAGTTCACCCCGCGTAGCTCTAAATATGGAGTTCAGACGCAGGCCGAGGATGAATTTGAGTGTCTACTTCACTCAACTGGAATGCTTTCAAAAATAGCTTCCGTATTAAAACAAAAGCAGATGTAATAATGCAGAGAGAGCGTGTGTCTGTGTGTGTGTCTTCATGTGTTTGAACACATGCAAAACAGGGAACATTGTGAGAACTTGTATCACAAGTTATGTTTGAATTCTTAATCTCTGAAATCGTCCAGTGTGTCACATTGGTGTGACACTGACATCTGTTGTTGTTGATCGTTTACAAAAAGCCAAGCCATAAATATCTGTTCCCAGAAGACTAAAATTCAACTTGTATTGTAACTGGAAACATTATTTATGCCAGTTAGGTTAACGATTTAGGAGTCGGGGGTTATTTGAAGTGTTTTTTTTCCCCCCTGGTGAAATCAACGCATATCTTGACCGCTCTTTGGATGACAGTCGTAGAAACATAAGCCAGATATGTTCTAAAACTCTCTCGCCTACAGTGAGCAGCAGTTGGCCTTGTAGATCTGTCACTCACCCGAGGGAGGCGTGTGTGTGTGTGTGTGTGTGTGTGTGTGAGAGAGAGAGAGAGAGTCAAATCCAGATTCACATGGGGACGGGGTCTCAGGTGTCTGCCAAGAACAGCACACAGTCGTTCTCAAACGTTCATGTGAAGCACGGAACAAGAAGGAGATAAACACAGACAGTTTGTCTTGGACATTTTGTACAAGTATAAGAAAAATGCAACAAAATATCCAGCGTACTCCTAAGGTGCTCCCATAATTGGACACAAAAATATTTGGTTTAAACAAACGTATTTATTAAAATGCGTTGGGCTTAAACGTCGTCTGGTCTGTCAGCATCTCCTTCATCACAGGAACTCTAAAGGTGTGCTTCTCATAATCGGTTTTCCTCAACTGGCTTGTTTTTATGTACATTCAAACATGTTCGATATTCATGTCCGTTTGGTCACATTCACCCGTAATGAGCAGCGTTGTCGGTTCACATTAGAAAAAACTGAATTTGAATTCATTACACCTGCATATCTGGCAGCTTTTGCAAATGATGGCTTCCATGAACTGTTTAAAAACACAATGAACTAATCATTTTGAATTCATTCAGCTCCGTTGCACCTTCATAGGTGTGGTGCATTCTTTTTACCACTTCTAGGCTCCTTCTCTCGGTGCCTGACGGGTCTTTTTAAGTTCTGTCAGGAGCGTGTCGGGACTTTTGTTTGTGATCGTATACACAAAAACTAAATCAGAATTCAACGTTTAAGCAGTATTTCTTAAGCCCTGCAGCTCCTTGTTTTTCCTCCAACAATGTTTGCTTTCTTACTGTCGGCTTTGCACGAGCTGAGCTTTTCGCTTAAATGTCTCTTAGTAAATAAATGGTAATGCCGTCACAACTGTGTCAGGGTTTTTTGTTTTGTTTTAAGCCTCATGTTGGTTTGAAGAAACAAAGATTTCTTGTTATGTCGAAAGAGGAGATTTCTCCCCGATTCAGCCTCGTCCTGCTGGGGTGACCCACTTTGGCAGCATGCAATTAGTAGCATGTCCACAGGGGCTTTAGAATGAGAGTGAAGGCGTGGACTCTTTGGCAGTTTAGGGCTGATATTGTTCCAGGAATTAGGAGTTTTTTAAAATCTTTTATCTCGATTGAATCTTTTGAAAGCTAACATCGGCGATAATGCAGGCCTATTTAGTACTTTCATATCGACAATCAAGTGACTGGAATGTGAAAATGTAAAAGTTGAAATTATTTTAGAATAACAGCCTTCCTAGCTATGTTCTGTGAACTTTTCTAACTTTTACCATTTCCTTTCGCAGCCGATGATCCCTTCGATGACTTCTTAGGAGGCGGCCGCAATCGCCAGAGGGGCGCGCACCGAAGCAGGATGGGGGGATCGCTCTTTGGTTTTGGGAGCTTCCCAGCGTTTGGGCCGGGCTTCTCAGGGTTTGACTCAGGTGCTTGCATCACGTCAAATAACACCACATGTCTCGGATTCATCGCAAATCTGTAACGCTAATATGTGTTTGTGTGCACTCTTCTGTAGGTTTTAGCTCATTTGGAGACATGGGTGGTGGAGGAATCACCTCCTTCTCATCCTTCGGTACTGGAGGAGGAGGAGGAGGAGGAGGAGGAGGAGGAGGAATGGGTAACTTCAGATCTGTGTCGACCTCCACTAAGTTTGTCAACGGCAGAAAAATTACTACAAAGCGGTACTTGAATTTAAATATATATTCTTTATTTTGCAAAATAAAAAATAAAGTCAGAATCTGACTTGTTTTCCTGTTTCCCGTCAGACATACTGTCATCCTTCATACATTGAATGTAATTGGTTGAGTCTTTTGGAACATCTGCTAAATTTTGGCACTAAAATGTAAGATGCATAATTAGGAGTTTTGCTGTAGCCTTTTCCAGCTTATAAAATTTCTCCTCATCTGTTGCATTCCTCTGCGGATAAGCAACAGATTAATAAACATGTAATCAGTCGTAAAAAAAAGAAAATCAGATGGCTTGTTTAGAGAGAACGAGCATCAATCGTGCCTGTTGGTGTTGTTGCGGCTTCTTGACGTTTAGAACAGGATGTTGATCTTTTTCCGATCTCTTAAGAACCCAGTCTTGCTCTTTGTGTTTACAGGATCGTGGAGAACGGCCAGGAGCGGGTGGAAGTGGAAGAGGATGGTCAGTTAAAATCCTTAACAGTTAATGGTAAGGAGCAGCTGCTAAGACTGGACAACAAGTAACAATCTCGCCGCAACATTCAGATTTCACAGCTGGAAAAAAAAACAAAAAAAAAACCTCGCCCAGTGACTTTGTTTGGTTCTGGCGGTCGGTCTCTCGCCCTTCTGTCCTCCTGCATCTCATTCCCAAGGAACACTTTTCTCATTTTAGCTTAGCTGGAACGGAGGCGAGAGAGATGTTCACTGTTTTTGTATATTTGTATTTATTCCATTATTTCTGGGGGACCATCTTGCTCGAATTTGTGTTTTTGTTTACTACAATATATGAATTATTCTTTTTATTTCTGCCATGCACAATGCTGGGTACATGCTATATAAATATATATAAAAAAATATATATTTCCTTTCGGGGAGGATATTGTCTTGTAGCAGGAAAAAAAAAGATGCTGTACATTTAGAATTTTGCCTGTAAATTTTTTTTCTTTTCCGTTTTTCATTTGACCAATTTAACAAGTGAATGATTAAAGCTTAACCTCATTGCCCTAATGTGTGTGACTTGAACTAACCTGTTAGCTGTTTTCCATGTTCACGCGTGTGTTTAAACGAATGGCATTGTTTATTAATAGTTGATTGTGAAAATGTTCATAAAATTTCTTACCTTTTAAATTTCTGTATTTTGGAAAAGCAAACAAACAACACAGAATGTTTTGTTTCTGCCTGATCGCTGATTCCAGGAGGCTGCTTTTGTAGTTTCACCGCAACTCGACCCAGACCGCACAAAACCTTTTGGTGTTTTCTGGACACACAGGGGAAATGTAATTCTTTTATAAAAAAAAAAAAAAAAGAACTATCACATTAAAACCAAAATGAAGTGTTCAGATTTGATCAATAAACTTCAGCTCATGGGAAGTGGAGGAACGTCTGCTGCAGTCACCTGGTGTCATTTGTGTTACGTTTGCTTTTTTTGTTTTGCTTGATTTTCACTATTACTGAACGTATGAAGTGTGTGTGTGCTCGTGCCTGACTATTTAAAACTTGCTTCACACGACTGCAATAAAGGAAAACACAGCGGCTGCTTCTTTTGTACACTCACCCCATCATCACCATGAGTGTGTTATTTTAACCCACCACTAATATCTCCATTGAAGCGTGGATGTCTCACGGCAGGGTTTGGTAACTGACTGCAGGAAACAGGTAAAGCGTTACTTTTTCCATTACCTGAAATAATTCCATTCATTCCTGAAGGAGTCACCTCTGCGTGCTTTTCTTTTTAAGAACCAGGTGAGAACACCCTCCTCCCCAGGACTCCTACAACTTTCCTGGTGGTTACTTCATTTGCGGACATATTTTATGGGTTATGTGAAAGTACAGATGGTGCACACCTCCACTCTCAAACACAACCTGATCTTGGCGGGGACGGGCATGTTCCAACTTGGTATCCTATAAAACATTAGGTTTGATCTGCTCGAACTTTGAGCTGAATCGGATATATAATTGCAGTCGGCCCAGAGGTCACTGCACACAGCAGGCTGTGTGTTTCCTGAGGAATGTGCTCGGGGCTATAGTTTATTTACTCAAGGCTTGCTGCATATTTTTTAGAGACACAGTCATGAGTGAGAAGGCCAACAGAGGAGCAGGGTGAGGCCTCTGCTTGAACCTCAGCTACAACCGATTATAGCCATGGCATTTCATTTAATACCCTGAATGTACAAGCCAGTGTGTCTCGATGGTGTAAAGGCTCTGTCTTCCACTACCCGACTTGTATTACATTTAATTTCCTCTACACCGACGCTGATTGAAGCAGAGTTTGCCCTTGCGCAGTTTGGTTGCTAGGTGACACCGCAGCCCTGCGCCTGCCTCATCTGCTTACATACACTGTCTGCACCCCCCCCCCCTCTACACGCACACACACATACACACACCTCAATCCCCACCAGTTTCAGCGTAGGTGTTGAAATTTGATGAGTAAATTCAGGATGTGTCTTAGATGATTACTACAAAAAATAAATCACAATTTCACCACAAATATGTTAATGTTAAGAAAAAATGTCGGCTATAAAGCTCTGTGTTTTCCTCTATTTAATTGCAAGAGGGTTTTAAATATGTACTATGTTATATCTTTAAATGATAAATTAGTTTGGTGGATACGAGTACTGTACTGTAATTGGAACGAAACTGGAGCAAGTATATATTTATGATACAACAACGCCCCCTGCTGGTTACGATTTATTCAGCGTCACCAGCGGAGGTAAAAATGAATCATCGCTGTTACCCTTATCTGGGTGTAATAAGGTTCTAAATTTGGAACCACATTTCCTATAATTTGGAGACTGTAAACTGATAGTATGATGTTGTCATGGAGAAACTTAGAGCTAATATTAAACTTGTTAGACAGTCACAAGACCATAGCTGCACTGGTCCAATACTTACCCAGCAACTGGTTCGGAAACAAACCAAATTTTTGTGTTTGAAGACCTGTCTTTTTAATAACCCATAAGATCTGCATGGATCTAGGCCACAAGATGCACACCTCATATTTTAGAAAAGCTGCATAAATTTGAAATTGTGGATCAGAAAAAACACTTTCCTTCTTCATTTATTATAGAGTATGGGAGGATGTCAAACTCAAATATTAAGTTTACAGGACCCAGTTAAATGGTTCTAGTGACACCGCTGGTATATAGCCTTCATGTGAACCCGCACATAACTTCCAAACAAGGTTACCATGGTTTCAGTATAGCCACCTTTGAATTACTTAAAAACAACTCAGCATCTGACTATGATTCTACTAATTTAAAGATATGCACAGTGAAAGATGTCATGAAAATGTAAAAAAAATTACATTTAGTTCATTCAAATAAGTCCCAAAATGAATAGCTGAATTTTATTAAGTCGAGTGTAGAACCTCATGTGTCCACTAGATGACACTGTTGGCATACAAAATGACATCATGCATGACATCATATGGCTGAATGATTTATTTTTCCTCCCTACAACAGGAGTCACAAATATTTAAGGAACCAGACAGCGGTGGGTTGGACAACTGGAGTCATGCACGACACACTGTTAAACATGATTAAACATTTGAAGTGAAAGCTATTTCCAGAAGAGTCATTTCCACTGATTCTTGTCAGTGCAGTCCTGTTATTAGCCAAAGACATTCTCATCAGAAACAGACATCCTGTCCTAATATAAAGCACAAGGCTGTGATTTCCTCTTTTCGACATTCCCATGTTATGAATGATGGCTTCCTATTGGCTAACAGTAGCATCCGGTCTGAACACCCTGTCTACCAGCTTTGCTCTGCCACTGGCCACTTTATGAACGATGGCAAAGATAAGCTGGCAGGTTCTTCTTAGCGGTGTCTGAACAAGGACACAGATTGTATCTCTCTGTGCTCGGCAAAAGAGTCGCATCAGCATGACACTGAACGCCCTGAACCAGGGGATGGTGGACTGCTGAAAATAATCTGGTCCACAGTTGTAGATGTCATGTAGGGTTAGCCTCCCCCTGAACAGTGATTTCTTTTGAGCTTTAGGCTCCAACCTACTGCGATTAAGGCATCTTTTGGTCGAAACACGTACATTTTGTGTGTCTGTGTGTTTACCTGGGTGGACAGTGTGTGTGAAACGGCTTCTACCGCAACACACAGCTCTGTTCAGCCTGGAGACAAATGACTGGCACTCCCAGGACAATAGCCGCAAATGAAAGCATTTCTACTGTGTTCACGCTGCCTTTCAAATTAAGTCCAGAAAATAGAAGGACGCCTTCATGAGCACTAAAAGATCTCATTATCATCGCTGCTGTTTGATATTGTTTTTTTTGTTGTTGAAATTAATTAACTGATGATGGATTATGCGACTTGATGGCGGAAGAAATCTTATCAGCCATAATAGATGCAAATATTGATCCTCTAGAGCGAAGGAGGGAAGGAACAAAGCAAGCAAGCTTGAAATCACATACATGTTGACTTAATCCAGCTGTCGAACTTCTATTGATGGGATCAGCAGACAAATGCAGGTTGGGATTAGCTGTTCTTCCAAAGCTGGATAGAGACCGAGTAGCAGCCACCTTGAGAATAAAGCCTCCAATTGTCCTGTTTATATTATTCCGCTGGTTGCTGGTCTCTCTTTGCAGGGGTCAGCTATGTTCAATTTTAAAAAGCTGATTTGCAAAGTCTTTGTCTGGGGGCCGAGGCAACATAAATCATCTTAAAGTTCAGGTGTTTTTAAACAAGGAAACACTCAACCACTTTCGCTCTTAACACGTCCAAAAAGGATTTGTGAGAAAGAAATAGACTTGGAGGTCTTTCGGTAATAGGTTGCCTATTCGGAGAGAATGGAAATCCAGTGATGTCATTATTAGGACGTGGGCCCATGCTGCCTCGAAACCCTCGAGTTCCACCTGAATGCATTGAAAGAGGAGCCATCTCCATCTAAATTGTGCATTTATGTCTCTTAAAGGAAAGAAAAGACCTTCAAGGGTGCTTGGACCTCATAGCTACGATTTCCTCTGTAGTTTCACAATCTGCATTAGTCATTAAAATGTCAGAATGTTTATGTTGAGGTGCTCTCACAGGTATACAGTGCTGCGTTAAACAAAGCTAGCACATCTCTAATGACTTGTGGTGTCTTTAAGGCGCTGCTGTCACACACTAGGCTGGAGATTTTGCAATGCTGGTGTAGATCCTCCTCTAAATGGGACCAGATTCAGCACGCCGAGCATCTGGCCCCCTTTATTCTACTCTCCACTGCCTTAATTACACAACACAATGGCGATGAGATCTGTCTGTAATCTCACAGCATAATAAATTCCCCACCACCACCACCAACCCACCAAAAACCCACCCACCCACCTCGCTGTACCCTGCCTGCCACTAATTCAATATAAATGTAAATTACCTGGAGAAAAGAATAACCAAATCTCAATTTATTTACATGACTAATCACAATAAAGTCAAGCAGATGAAATATGAATGAAATATAGGTTTGCTGCTTGAAAGGAAGGCAGGGGGGAGGGGGTCTATGTAGCCTTAGGAACTCTTTGAGCGTCTTGTTTTCTATCATTTTTGTTGTTTCACATCACTAACATCAATATACCTTTTTGGACTTTTGCTCAACTTGCTGTAATAGATGTGCACATCTATTTTTTTTTTCTTATCCACTGGCTGACTGTACTAACGCTGCCGAGGGCATCATAAGGTAATATGGTTTCCCTTTCATCTGCTTTCTTTTTACACCAAACATCTCATGTCAGAAAGCTGAAATTCAAAGATACGACATGGGGAGGTGGGGTGTTGGGGGGGCAATACAGATTTAATGTTAGTTTGGACGCCTTAAGCCATCCATTCAGACGGTGAGAATGGGAGGTTTAGGTATGATTCATCCCCCGCTCTGCTCTGCTCTGCCCGTACCCACAGACGCTACAGCCGAAGACCCCTTGGAGGAAGATTTCCGTCACCGTAGACAAAATACGCTTCCTGGCCTCGGCGTGCATCAACGCTACCTGAGGAACTCTGAGCAAAACCCCTCAGAGGAAGAGGAGGAACACGGCCTTCAGAGCCTGGGACTAACGAGAGGTCCGCCCACCATCCCCTGCAAGGCTGATTAATTACACGAACACAGAGCCCCCTCCTTTAAAGAGTCGAGTCTTAATAAGCGAAGCTAATTTGTCTGCTTTTGTGTCTGACGGGCGCACAAAGGACAATGACGAAGAGTGGCGTGTTAGATTGACAGATGTAAACACAGAGGACAGAAGTGTCCATTAGGTAGCTTTGTTTTATCCTGCAGTAACGAGCAGAGGTCAGAGGTCAATCTCTGTTTTCCATCACGGGGGTCAGCGAGCCATGTACAAATCCAAGCAATTATCTGCAACACACAGTCGCTGAATGTTTCATAAGTATTGAGGAGGGAACCTTTCATTTAACCGTGCACATTTCCTGCTGGGGTGCAAATAAAGGCCTTTAATTCTATTTCTGAGATAATGACACAAATTGCTGAAATTCAGGCCTTCACAGAGCGAATTTTTAAATACTGCCGCTGGCTGAAAAACAGCATGTCTATGCATTTTAGAATGCTGTTACTGTCTGATGCTAAACAACAATGAATCAGTAATGGCTTGTTATAAATACTCTTATTCTGACTTATTCTTATTAAACATTATGGAACACGCGCTTTATTTACTTTCTTGTCATGAGTTAAATGAGAATCAATTTGATCAATGATCAATCTCCTGTCTGTGTGGCAACAGTTCATTTTCTAAATTTTTTGTTTTTGCACAAATAAGGATTGATAATTTGGATTATTTGGTAGTTAAAGCAGCGTCTGGGTTATCACCACACCTGAACTGGAATCAACCTCCTCATTTCCCTCACATTATCCTAAATCTAAATCATGTCTTGCATGCTCATTATTTCTTAATATCGTCTTATTAAGTCTTAAATATTTAATAAAAATGTCTGTTCTTTTATTTTGTAGGACACACAGACTCCAAGCGGAAAAAAATGTGGCTAAAGGAGGCGGAATCCAAAAAGAAAAAGGCTCCTCGACTCTTCCCTCGGTTCGGTGGACTTGGTGCCTTTTTTTAAACGCTCATCCAAACACTTAGACACACATATATATTTGTTGGCAGAGATGCCACCAGTCATCTGTGGCGTTAGTTCATTGGTGGTACGTATACCCACTGCTACACCTTTTGTCCTCATGTATGACAGCCGCAGTATAATGTTCTGTTTTTGTAGGATTCTTTATATGGAGTGGATTTGTCTACATGCTAACTTTCCATGAGTGTTTTTGTAAATGATTTCTTAAACTAGGCTTTGCATCATCCAGATCTGCTCTGGACACATTGTTCTCATGATCACTGAGTGGAAATATAGCAAAGTCTCAGGAATGTTCATTTCTTATGGCCTCCTGCTAACAAATCCTTAAAGAAGAACACATCCTCGTGGTTTTTTATTGCATTCATCCATTCACATAAACACCATATCTTTATATTACACAAGTCTATTAATCCAGAGAGAGGAATGACGAATGTAACTAGTGGCCGGTTGCTACTATATAGTGCTTTTATCTATAGAGATGTATGTATGTTCAGGAAGCTGCTAAGCATGGTGCTAGTTTGAACCCTGGGAGCAATTTGGGTTTCAGTTTAGACTGACCTAGGAGCACTCAGACTAACTGCCAACCTATCATCAATGGATCACCCAATCAAAAAAGTAGACATAAAACATCCAAAAATGAACAATCCAGTCCCACAAACATGTGAAGGCAATTCGACCAATTTGATGTCAGTATCTTCTAAAACAAGCAAATATCACATACTAGTCACAGGTTTCAGAACTGTAAGATGTTCTGTGAAGGTTGTGGTAAACCCTGTCACTCAAAATACTTTTTTAAATAAAATAACTCTTCAAACTCTCAACCTAGTCATTTTCAAAAACTTTTGTTTTTTTCTTTTGTTCTTTTTTTCTTTTTTTTTACCTGAGGAACTGACTGAACTGCTCATATGATGAAAAGTACATTTGAACCTGAACTTTTTTGGCCACCTGGGGGCAGCCCAACAAACTTTAAACTCAGCTCTGACATCTTTTCGTCATATAAAACTGACGCGCAAGCATTTGCTCGTCTTTGTAAACAACCGATAAAGAGTAAACATGAACGTGTCTTTCATGCTGAGAGGCCAAACTCTCATTTTAGCTCTGTTCTTGGTCTCCTGAGGGAAATCCCTGGATCTTTAGCGCTTCATTACTCATGCTCTGGGCTATGTTTTTGTTTGGCGCTATCTAGGTTGTGTACAGTGTTTTGTTTTATATTTATGAAAATGGATACACTGGTCAAAGCAGAGAGCAAAACCAACAAGTAATGCCAAGAACCAAAACAATGACCTAAAAGACACTAAAATGTTGCACTGGCGCTGACAGGAATATCATTCTTGCTTTACTTCATCTTGCATTTTTTCAACCTCACCTTTTTGACATTACCCATTTGATCCATTGGTAATATAAAACGTAATATTAATTTTTTTTTTTTCATGATATGTCATCAGTAAACAAATTAGCATCAAATGCTTCCGAGTCTTAACCAACTTTATTCCTAGTTTCCATCGAGTCACATGAGCTGCAGTATCTCCTTCCTCCTGTTTGCAAATGCTAAGCTAAACCCAGTAATTGACAAAACACCTTGGATTTTCCTGTCACATGGGCAGAGCCCCAGAATGAGCAGCGCTCTCAGATTATTTTGAATGAGCCTGCAGTGTTTTGTATTATTCATGTGGCAGAACACATGCACATGACCCAGCAACTCATTTGGCTCTTGTTCCCATGCAGCCAGCAGTCTCTGAGGATTTAATTAAACATTTTTGAGGTAGTGGTCTATCTCCATCCATTGCCTTACTTTCCACAGCCTCCCTAAGTCATTACACAACTGTTTCTGACTGGTTTAAAAAAAAAAAAAAGCTGCCAATTCATTCTATTGACTTCCAGTTTGAGGACATCTACCTCCTGAGGAGTGAGGAGCAGAGTGACAGCTCACTGTCAGGCTCCTCGTCAGCCAACGTCTGACTGATTTCAACGGAAAAATCACACACTTTCAACAATGTGATGACGAGCACCTATCCCCACATGGAGACACAATATGTCATAAGTGTACGCAATACAATAGAATGACAGTCACAGGAAAGACAAAAACCCTGACAGACAGATGTACATGAGTGTATTTTAACTTATTCATGTATGTAAGGTTATTTATAAATGAAAAACCTCACCAAGGACTTTTTTTCTGAATCTGTCCAACAAGTAAAGTCCTGGATACCTGTTGCTCCTTCCTGCAGGTCATGTATGCCCCTCTTGGGAGTCACTGGTGAGGTCGTGTTGGATTGTTCTGTTGAAGACTTTTCACACAGTGTACATTTGAAAAAGACAAGCTGTCCCCTCACACTGTGAGGCAGCTCAGATCAAGGGCCCATTTAGTTTTAGCAACCAAAAACATTGTTGGTAATAAACTCTGAAAATATTTCATGGATGGTGCATGCTGAAGACACATCTCTGCTCTAGTGTATTTTATTATATTTAATTTGTAGCCCTGTGTTTCATTGCATATTCAACCATCTGACATTATTGTTGTTGTCACACATTCTAAAGGTGGTTTTAATCATGGCCTTGCTTTTTAAGAGACAACCTCATTTTAAGCCGCCCTCCTCACAGTTATAATTTACATGTGGTGCTTTAATGTAACTTATTTCCACAGTGGTCATGGTTTTCTCCTCTCAAAGGACATCAGAGAAGAAGGAACAACTGTGACAACAGTTGCTGTTGCACAAAATTAAATTATTCAGCAATTCTAAACATAGAATGTGTGAAATCAGGAAAATACACTGTATTTATGCATAATTAAAACTCTGCAAAAATCAAACCATGAACCATCATCTAGCCATTGTCCCAGATCTTCATTAAAGACATCAAATATGTATCAACTCTACACGGAAAAGAACACAACATGCACCAAGTAAACAATATACGCTGTTCTAAGGCAGCTGATTAAAGCACGGAGTGTGTCATCTGTCGTGTCACAAATTGCATCATACATGTTTTATTCATGTTATGCAAAACACAAAGAAGTGGGCATAGTTCAGTCAGATCAGTGCTTTATTGTTATTATAATAAAATGAGCTGCTAGCCTTCAGACAGAAGGTCCTTGACCGCAACAAATGCATAATGCTGCTGAAATTAATGAAATTAATTGCATTTATAACTGCTTGTGATAGAATTAAACCAACAGGATGCTCAACAAACACTGAAACACAGGTGTTTTTCTTTTCACTAACTAATTGCATCTGTGCAGAAACCACATATCAAACAAGCTCTGAGAGAGAATTTGTTACTCATCCACTCATCAGAAGGCCTCTATTCCGCTCAAGGATTTACGGCTTTCAGTGAATTACAAAAAAAGGAAAAAAAAGAAAAGCCATCTCAAAGAGGCTCGAAGGAAGAAATCTTTCAGAACTATTTTCCAGAATGATGTGTCTACCTGAACTCAAGGAGAAGAGGCAGGAGCAGGACATAAGAAAGCGAAACAAAACGCAACACGGTTCTGCTGCACGTTGGGACAGCTGTCAGACAGGGATTTAGATGGAACTGAATTGGAGTAAGATTTTTCCAAGGGTGAACTCAGCAGATTAGGATGGAGGAAACATAGCAAGTGTGTCCTTTCACTTTACCAGTGAGGAGAGTGGAAAGATTCACACATCCGTCTACTATAAAATGCTTTTGTCTGAAGGGTAAGAAACAGTTTTTCTAAATGTCTCAAGAAGATGTGTGAAACATAATTCAATGGCATCTGCAGGCATTTGAGTCGATGTAATGTTTGAGAACATTTTGATGCTTGTTCTTGACTCGAATCCATGTGAAACACAATAAATCTCCAAAAATTCTTCAGTGATTGATTCTCCATGCCTTGTTTGTGTTTTAGCTTGCGCTTCTCAATATTGTATTAGAAGTATTAATTCCGCTTTGTCTCGAGAGTGAAGAATGGATTTATGTGCATCGAAACAAAAGCCTCAAGTTTTACGCCTGTGTACCAGTTGGATTGTGAGCGCAGAAACAACGGCATGGTTAAAATCCATTCAACAGCTGCAGTGCGCCAAATGACAACATGGAGGAACTCTGTGCCTCTGTGACGGTGGAGAAAGTTAAGTTCTCATCCGGCTCAGGTGTTTATGTTCTGATAGGGCTGGAAATCTGTCTGGACAGTCTGAGTGTCACTAAATCCTCGGATAGAGGGGCTCAGCGGGAGCAAGATGTACTGCAGGAACAGGAAAAGGGTCAGAGCTCGGAGGAAATGCAGAAAAACAGAAGGTTATGCTCTCCAGGAGGAGGATAAAGGGATAAAATATCTGCGTTTAAATAAGATCCAGTGTTAGCAGCCATGGCAGACTGTGCTTTCAGCTAAACGGTAACATCATCATGAACACACTGACAATTCTAGCATTCCTAGTGTTGGGAGAGAACGGTGAGTCATAAGCACAGGTGGACTCAGGAGGTTATAACTGCTCACAGATCAATACAGTCATTTTCCAGCAGCGTACTGCTGTTGCTGTTTTTGGGGGGATTGAAAATAGCTTCAACTTCACTGCTTATTGCAATAAAAACTACCCCAATGGTCACTCATTCATTTTCTTTAAGGATCGTTTTAGCTTTTGATTGTTTAATTATTTTTTTATACTCTTTTACTGCAAAATAGAGAAATTGACTGGGAATCTTTTATATTTTTTTGCCAAACCTCATGGAGTCAGAGGATCAACAAAAGCCATTCTGACACATCCTCTGAGGATAATGAATATCTGTATTACATTTTGCTTCTGTTGATTTCAGGTTGTTTTAAAAAGGAGTAAGAATTGACCTGTTGGTGGTGCTACATCAAATGTTATCACTAAAGTCATCAGGGTCTATCCTCTGGGGAATAGGCGTGTCAGCATAAAACTAGAAATGCACAGTCTGTCAGTTCCTCTGGAGGTCCCTCAATCAAAAAAGAGCACAATGTGTAGGTTGCTTTGGATCATAGAAGTTGTTTTCTACCTCATTAAACATCCATCTGATGTGACTTAGCAAAAATGTTCACGGACAAGGTCGTATTTAAATTTTGTTTTTGTTGTTTGGTCTAGTTCACCGAGTGTCGTCTTCAGTTTGCAGTTTTTTCCCCCCCTTCTATTCTTGTATTTCCTGTTTCTTATTCTTCCCGTCCTGCTTATATTCACAGTAAAAATGGAACATGAAATGCTCCATAAAAATTGAGAATGAGATTCTGTTACTTTAATCTAGAGAGGAATAAAAAAACCATCCAAGTTAGCAAAGTCATGATTTGGTGGCATGGATCTTTACGTAACCCTTTTTAGGTTCAAATAAAGTGTGAAACTGGTTGCTGTGTGAATATTTTCTCATATTTTCTTCAATTCGTGTTTTTGTAGGGACATGGGAACCCTGTGAACAAGAGCAAGCTTACTCTGAAGTGGCGAGAGAGACATTAGAGTGATATATTATCACACTGAGCATTATTAGGGGGTTTCAATGAGCACAAAACACATCCCTTTGAAGCGAGCGTCAGGCCTATCTGACATCAGATAATGGTCAAATAGCTCTTTGAATAATGAAGTATGATTACAATGAAGCAGGTGAACAAACATCCCACACTTTTTGGATCATTTACATGTAAGGAGTGCACGCTGTAAATCAACATTATCACTAATATGTTGTGTTTTCGGTGGCTGGGGGGATGTTTATGATGAAGCACAGAAAGTCTGCGAGATAATGTGCATGATAAAGAGAATAAAAGTGATTTTCCCTGAAGAGCGACGTTGCTGAATTACACCTTTTCCTCAGGGGAAAAAACTCAAATCAAATGAAAATGGAGGAATTCATTAATTTGATGTCTGTTTTCTCAGAATTTGAATATATAAAGTGATTAAACAGGCATTTTAGAACGGAGTTACGACGTTAATGCCTGTATTATGTGTGTTATTACACCTGGCGATGTAGAATGAAACAGTATTCCTTTATAATATTTTTAGTGACATTTGAAACTTCTTATGGTGTGGCAGCTTAAAATTTCTTAAACTGACAAAGTGAGAATTGTGGCTGATGCTAAAAAATAAGTATGAAAGATTGAGAAGTGAAGGGAAAATTTAAAGGTAATTAAAACAATGCAAAGAAATAAATTGGTAAATATAAACAAAAAAATCAACTCAGACTCCGATGAAAAGACAATAAATATAATCTATATTACAATTGCGCTTGCTAATAATTAATTAGTTAACAGTGACTAATAACACCATTAGACAAGAATTAAATTTAAAATAAAATAGAAGATAGAAATTAATCTTAGATACACACGCACACACACAAACAGACACACACACCCAAACACACACACACACACACACACACACACACACACACACACCCTCTCAGCCCTAAACACACATCAGTCTGGCCAACAGCATGAGCAGACACATCATCACGCTTTCTGCGTGCCCTCCTCTCTTCATTGGCTCAATTTTGATCACGCATCAAAGTTTCTGATAGGCTGCCGCGCCGCCAGAGAGTCCTTGCTGTTGCTAGGATCCTTTTCCTAGGACGGTTGCCGTCTCAGAGGCTCAGCAGGAAACATGTAATGAATCATGGATGGTTGATTTTTCTCTAAGCACCCTAATCTGTGATGCAGATGAGCCCAAAGCTCGCCTCCCCCATCTCCACCCTCCTCCTCCCGAAGGCAACCTACCCACCCCCCATCTCTGGATAGGTTCATTAGAAAAAAAAAAAAAAAAAACAAGTTTGGATTTCGAGGGCTGGCATTTCAAATGGTCCTGAGGCTGATACAGAGCGGGGGTAGTGGAATACTGATATCAATTCTCATGCAAAAACAGGAAGGTCGAAGGTCATTATCAGTTATTTGTTATAGGAAAGCCGGGGGGGTGATCGGTCACGACCCCTCCTGACCCCTGAGACGATTCTTAATGCTGTGACTCGTGAAGTTTGGACAGCCTCACACCTCCAGGAGAGATTTCCACCGACAGCAGCTGATATTCAAAATACCATTCACACAATGCCGGGTTTAGGGCTCTTAAGATGAATTTAATCATTTTAATTGCAGTCAGAAAAAAAGAGAAATTATAGTAATAGCTGTCTGTGCAACTATCTGCTATACAGAAAACTGTGTTTTAATTTCCCGCTGCTCACAAAAGCCCTTAATATTGCAGACTTTACACAGGGCAGTTACTTTTTTACATGCTACAGTATGTTTTGCTTTTTAAAGTCATGAAAAAAGTCTCATTAGGAGACACAAAAGGTCATCCATCACGTTGCAAATGTGCTGCTGTGACTTAACAATCGCTGTGGGCATTTTTAATATCATGCTATTATACTCTGCAGAGGGTACACAGGCCTGTGTTTAGCTGGGAACACGGGGAGGGTATTTCAACCCCCAGTTGAACCATAGTGTGCACGACTTATTTATTCCCATCCTGTAAAAACTGCAGCTGTTTCATATAAAGTGGCAAACAGTTAAACTATTCATACGAAACACTTCTGGTATAGAAGCTGAACATTATCTACAGAGGGTAAGACACTGTAAAAAGTGGTAATTACTGACAACAGATGACAGACAATATGTGCCTACTGCTTTAATGGAACACAGCAGAAATGGTGAAATGAGCTGCTATGGCGACTGCTGTATGCGAACATCTTGTGTTGTTCACCGCTGTGGGTTTTCCTTCTACTGAAGCAATATTTGATGTAATTATATGTTATATTTCGGTCTTGGCTCCGCATCCTGCAACCTGCCACCAGACTGAGGTCTTTTGAGTGTGTTTGTGACTTTATTTTGTTTATTATTTCCCATGTTTGTCTGTAATTGTGTTTGTTTGCAGCTGTTAGGCCTGTTTTTCTCTTCCAGTGTTGTCGTTTTCTTGACAGACACCTTTAATCTCAATTGGATTTACTGATCAAAATATAATTTTAAACTAGAAAAAAAAAAGTACTTCCCAATGTTTTCCATGCAAAGCCCTTTAATTAACCTCTTCTGTACATGCTGAAGTGCATCCCTTGACAGTGTTGCCCTCCATTTCCTAACCTTTGCCCTCATCTTTCCTCAAGACACCTCACCGAACATATCCTTTAGAATCCAGTTGTATATGTGATGCTAATACCTTGCGACACATTTGTTCGCCATCTCTTTATCGTTAATAATTATGCAAAAGAGGTTCATTCTTAGCCGAGCAAAAGAAAGCAATCAGTTAGTATGCAAATGGTTAAGGTCCCCGCAGAGTGTGGCGATTAGATGTGTGTTGATAAACTCACTTATGATGAGTGACATTGAGCAGGATTGAAGTCACGCTGGTCAGCACCACCGCAGACACTGATGAAAACACCGCCACCAAATGCCAGGGTATCCCCAGATGCATGATGGGACAGGGATGAAACAGTGTAAAATGTCATTGTTGCTGCTGTGCATCCATTAATAACCGCAGAGGAGGAAGCAAAGCTGGGTAACGAGAGGAGATTAGCTTCCTGATTGAAGGCTTTATGTTTTCTGCTCAGCCAGATGTTGATCCTCTGTCTACTGAACCTGCAGCTGATATCAACCCAGACTCTTTTATTCAGTCTTGTCAAGTACGATGACTGGGCCAAAAATACCACAAGGAGAATCATAGATGTTGACAGCATACTTAAAACAAAGCAAACACTAATAAATGTGTGTGTTTCAGACTTGGAAGTATTCAGACAATTTAAATTTATGATTGTTTTGTCGAATTCTGAGCTGAGTCATCAACATTTATATAAGTGTGGATTTTGGTTCAGAAAAGAGTTGATTATTTTTTTGTTGTGTAGGTGCAGATGTTAAATCTGCATCACTTTTTCACTTTCCTCAACACTGTGAAAAGAATCCTTTAACATGTTATATATATATATATAATAATAATAAAATATAATGAAAAATAGAATTAAAACTGTTCCTGTTTGATTCTGAAAAGGCATTTTGATTAAGTTTTAGGTCAAATGTACCATATTAACCTAAAGCTAAATGGTTAAATACACAAGTAAATGCTCACTCGGCTAATTCAGATTCCTAACAGCAGCCCTAACATATGGCAAATAGTTGTATAGTTAAAACCAGTTTAATGTGTAAGGCTATTTACTAGACACTTACCTCATAAGCCAAGTCCAAACAGTTGGCACCACCGGTTCCTGAGAATAAATCTGCTCATCAGTCAGACTATGATGTCCTATTTTCTTGTTGTTCCAGCACATTTCTAATCTTTGTTTGATCCTTTATTAAAAAGAACAGCACAAGTTGTATTTGCTTTGACAATCGGATGCTTGGAACATTGTTTGTAGCTGATTAAAACTGTTTTGTTTGTGGCCTCGGCAGTTTGTTCCCAGATAAAGAAAGAACAGGATCTATTTGAAATATTTATCCCAAAGCTACGCTGCTGTGCCACATTATCATGAAGCAAAATCACATTTGTTTCTACGTTCGCTGCGCTTGCTCCACATTTTGAACCGCAGTCCATTGCATCACCATGGGTGTGTGTTGCCTAACCATCCAAACAAGATCAATATTCTCCGGATCAGCATTCTGACAAAAAGCGACAGGAGAGGAAAAAAAAGATACTAGCCGGGAGTGCCAAGTTTAAAAGCTTGTTTGTTTCTTAAGAAGATCAGAGGTATCAAGGCCTTGGACAGACATGAGAGACACAGCCTCTACAATCTGCTCCCCATTCATTCCCAACAACATCAGCAAAGACAAACAAGGCTTTTCTCTTTGGGAAATCCTGGAAAGCGTCCCAGACAGTTTCTCCAATGAGCAAACACTCAGGGATCTCGTAAGCCTCTCCACGGGGAAATGACATGTTTGTCAGCATGTTGTGTGTTATCATATCAAAAGTTTAATGATCCACAGGTGGGTTTTTTCAATGGTTAAAAGCTAAAGCACCTCTCAGACTTGGCTCAAACACCTAAACATGCCTTGGAAACTGAAGTAGATGGATATTTAATGTACTTAGCAATTACTTTTCTAAGCAGCCAAGTAGGTCTGATTAAAGCTACACTTAGGTTCTCCCCTGGAATTCAACAGGAAGGGGTTTCATAAGCAAAATTATTATAATAATAAATAATCGTATATTTTGGACCATTAAAGGCGTATGGATCCAGATCTAGGACATATTTATTGTATCTGTGAGATTCAAATTGTATACATTCTGGTTAAACCTGATTTCAAATGGCAGAATTATGAGAGTTTTGCTTTTACAGATCCAACTGTACTTTTAAAAAGTTTCAAAAACTGAGAAAGGGACTGACATATAAACTCTACACCTAATATTTATTCTTTTTTTTTGCTGACTTTTTCTGAAACTGACCTTTCCCTTTAATCCCATCAATCCTCCTTTACAGTTACTCTCTTATACGTGAAGTGGTATGGAGCGGTGCTGACTTTCACTTGGAGTTCTAAGTCTGTTGTTCTCTCTCCGAGTTCTATTGTTGATCTCCACCAACTCATGAGCAGAGTACCTGGGTCTGTAGCGTCTAAATGTGCCGCTGTGTTCACCTGTTAGTTGTTAACCTTGTGTGTGTTATGTTCAGTTTATTTTTGGAGCTTTCTTGACACTGAAGCAATGAGCAGAAATGTTGATAGCTTTTGCAAAATCAGGCGATAGTTTTCTGCGAATAGAAGACTAAAAGCTACTAGTTTAGCATAACTATGGTTTGGAAATATTGATTAGAGCTTCTTTAGCAATCAGCAAATGGAAAATTGAGCAATTTTGTCTTTCTTAAAATAATATTTTAAACTAGTCAGTAGATAAATTTTTGCTGTACAGCAGATTTCTTTATTCCTTTCACTGAAATGACTTAATATAAATGTTTATATTACCAGTCAATGATCATAGTGTTATACATTTATGAAACCCTTTTTGCACATAAGTTGTCCTTGTGACCATATCTACGCTTCATCTCCAAACACATGAATATACATTTCTATTTAAACAGTAACTTCTGCTTTTAGAAGCGGCTGACTTTATTATCTTTCCGCTCACTCATAACCGTAACCTTGAGGCAAAAGCACTCCTGCTCTAATGAAACACTCATCCATAGGAGACATGTTCATGCCTCTCCTTTTTAGACAGCAGGACGGAGAGCCAACTGTGATTACAATGAACCATAGAGGGATCGTCAAAGAGTGGGCAGGAGTTGTAGGAACTCACTGAGGTCCATCTGAAAAGACCCACTTGACGTTCTTGGCGATGTGGAAGCCAATCTGAGGAACGTGCGCCGTGTGAGTCTTAATCTGCTTGTTGCAGGAGTGATTCATCGTCTTTAAGAGGGTTTTACTTGAAAAGTTTCACACAGAAGACTTACATCTGATTTGGAGTATTTCTAATTCATGGTGGAACTTCATTGTCCGTCTTTTAAATATTTTTGAGTGGCACCAAGATAACGCAGTTTCTTTCCTGCATTCCAGTGATTTATATCCTCATGATACGCCTGAACTCCTTCACATCGGCGAGATATGCTGAGTTTGACACTTCTAACCCCAAAGACTTACAGTAATTCAAAGAACCCTAAATTAAAAATTTCTTTCAGTTAAACCAAATTTCCAGAGTAGCGCAGTATCTAATTTTTTGACTTTTCAGTCCACATTAATCCTCTCAAATGGGAGCTGACACATTACTGCAGCACACCAGATACTTCAGGAAGCAATTACAATGAATACATTTTCTAATAAACTTGTACCCATCACATGATAAGCAATTAAACATGCGTAATTATGGTTTCCATACAGTAATTTCTAAGCTGATTAGGTTTGTGTGCTTTACAACTTGAATGGGAGAATATTAATAGGGCTTGGGTTTGGTGTTGCTGGTTAGCGATGGCAGCTCATCAGCAAATCATATGCAAATGAGGCCTCAGGAAGTGCATGAAGCACCATACCTAGCTATTACAACTGTCAGGGGAGGGAAGGACATGTCAACGGGCAGCACACACTCTATTGAATATGAGTTCATGCATGAAGCACACACACACACACACACACACACACACACACACACACACACACACACACACACACACACACACACACACACACACACACACACACACACACACACACTGCTGAAATTTATGAAATTATATGGTCTCCACTTGTGCTACTCATTCTTTATTCTCTGGGAACAGACTCTTGATTATACTGTGAGTCAAGTTCATTCTGTTCTAAACTTTATTATATCACCGGTTAGGGGTGTTCCACATTGAGAAGAACTGATGATCAATAATATCCATGGTTGGAGCCAATAAACTTTGTTAGATAAAAGAGGAACATAATGCCAGCATGGATAGTTCTAATTTAAATTCCACTTTAACAAGAGTTGTGATTGGCTTTATATGGCTAAAAAGTTTTCTTTACGGAACAGTCGGAAACCTTTAATAAGAAGAATAATTTGATTTCCTAGGTGTGAAGAACTCCGTTGGGCTCTCTTAATCCTGTTCAGCTTCACACTTAATGATCTTAATGACACGTCAACAATTCTTAGAAAGTGAGATTTGTCCCTTCTTATTATAGAATATTGGCATTTAAGCTATTGACGTAATTTCAAAGCATGTTTTCATGTCTTATAAGTCATCTATTAAGCATAAATAAATAATATTAACAGAATATCTAGTTTTAAGATGAACATTATGAGTTTTAAGTATTAATAATGAGCTGAATCATCTTGGTGAAATATATTATCGTAGTTAAGTAAGCAACACCTTTCGAAAAATAGAAATCCTCATTAATTAAAGATGGTGACAACACAGTTAACATAAGAACTGAAGACATCTGCTCGCTTTACTCAATATGAGATAATGCAAAATGACTGAAGCAAATGCAAATATGTATGTAAAGAAGTGTGATTATTATCTTTAATTTATTCTTGAGTATTTCAAAAAGTCAAAGTGAGATTGCAAACTTTTTTTGCCAAAAAAGTCTCATGGAAAGTTTGCAGAAAAAATAAATAAATCAGGCCCTAGGATTAAACAACATTAAATCATAAAAGAAAATCTAAAATAGAAAGTCTCCAATATGAGAAAGATTCAGCAAATAATGATAATATTGAACTTTATAAAATGGTCCACAGTGGATGAATTGCATGACTGATTTCATTTCACATCTTAAGCCACTTTTCCTGCTGCTAGAGAAGGTAAACCAAAGATTTCAGCTGTGCAAACCCGAAGGCTTCTCCCAGACATGAAGCTTCTGGGAGTGCGAGCGTCTCTTCTTTGTGATTTCACAGCGGCTGCCACTCAATCAAACGTCACTTTGTGTGAGCGAGTCAGAGACGACATTAAACACCAGACGGCAGGGTAGTATAATCTCTTCTGATTTATTATCAACCTGAATGTTACTTTTCACACAAAATATATAGATCTCATTGAGGCTCTCAGTATACATTTTAGATAGCACTATGTAGGGATTCATAAAGTCATTCATTGTCTCTACAGTACATACATCAGATTGCACAAAATATAACAACATACCAGTGTTGGAGGGACAAACAATCTTTGCAACAATATAAGTTCAGCTTAAATATATCATATTGTTACTATCGATATATATATAGGAACTATCTCTTGGTATATTTCTATTACATTTAATATTAACAAACGATCCATGGTGTAAAATGTTAACATCACCGCAATGAGGCAGAAAAAACACCTGATATGTCACGAGAATTACTCATGAGGCCAAGAACCAGAGCTTGTGTGTGGTTTAATACAGGAGTGAGATGTCTGGGCCCGATACACACACACACACACACCCACACACACACACACACACACACACACACACACACACACACACACACACACACACACACACACACACACACACACACACACACACACACACACACGCCTCAACATGTGATGTTCCTTCTGGGGGATGTACTGAACTTTGTACAACATCAAGATTTTTACAGATGAGATGTTATGAGTCTAAAAGAGAACTGCAATCACAGGTCAATAAATCGATTGGAAAAAACAACAACGTTATAATAAACATTTTTTATTAATAAAGGCATTCCAGCCACTCAGGTGCGCAAATGCCCATTTCAATTTGTCATATATCGGAGTAAATTTTAATTTTTTTTGAAAAGGATTTCATAAGATTACTATGAAAATAAGATTTAAAACATAAATATGAACTCTGATATTATACATGCCAATTTTTCACATTTTCACACACATTTCTTAATAACAAATTAGATATACCGTACAGCATCTTGATAAAATAATTGTTGGTAGCAGCTCTTTGTTTGTTGCACCTCATCATCAGAAGTGATTTATTTTTTAAGATGGCAGATAGAATTTGGAACAAAAATCTTCACTTGACACCACGTAAACAGCTTGTAGTGGCACTAAAATGGTATGTTCATGAACAACGTCACAGTTAGAAAGGACATGGGTTCATATTGACAAAGTGTCTCAGAGTGGGGGGAGGGGGGTTATTTAGGATCCTACACCAGATCGGATCAGGCCACACCGTTCCACACTCCCCACGCAGATCCTGGATCAACAGTCGTACTCGAGATCTTTGCAAATATGGATTAAGGTGAGATATCTGGCACGACATTCATAAGTATACAGTATATATAGAGGTGAAGAGGAGGCAGCGAGAGAGGAGAGGAACAGAGTGAAGAGAAGGAAAAGCAGAGGGAGATGTCAGTCTTGAGTGGGCAGAGGAAACTGGTGCTCAGCGAGCGAGACGAAGGTAGAGGGGGGGGCGGGGTGGGGATTGCGATGCCTTCACTGAGGGAGCGCTTTCAGGATGGCGTTCACCTCCTCTGCCACGGCTGTCAGCGCAAACTCGAACTGCTCCTGGAGGAGGAGGAGGAGGGTAAAAAAAAAATGCAGGGAGAGAAGGGAAGGGAAGTGGGAAAGTTTTAGCATCTAACAGCTCAGGAATGACCTTTCAAAATGATTGGCAACTGCTGCCTCCTCGTCCTCCTAGACACCGTTTTGCCACAGACTGGAGGTGAAGGTGAACCACTCTGAGCTTTCAACTGGTGAGCGCCGGAGCACGCGGCACTGCCATCGATCCAGCCAGGTGTATCTTAAAATAAAGCTTTTGAGTCAAACTGTCTCTCAGCTCTCTCTCATTCTCTCTCTTTCTCTCTATGCGTGAGTACGAGTGCATTTATTCGAGAGTCTGACTCACAGTTTTCCCAGATGAGCACAAAGGGGGCTGATTGATGTTTGCCCCATGGATCTGGTGTTTTTATATTCTTCTCCTCTCCCCAGGCTTCAGACCACAAGGTCCACTCACAGAGAAAAAGTATGTAGGAGTTTGGAGGGAGCAGTCTTTAGATGTGTCAACACATAGCCTGCCATGGTGTGGCCTGAGGATAGCTAAATCAATACAGAAGAGTCACTGGTGGCCATACTGCTCACTTTGTAGAGGAGATAACGTGGAGTCATTAGGACGCTATTTCTATTTTTTTTCTGCTGTGTCTTAGGGTCAAGAAATATGTAAGTGCATCCGTCTATAGCGACGAGGATGATATACAGTGAAGTACACCTCAGTCTAATCCCATGTTGAGTTTAAAATGGTGTGTATTAAAAAAAAACAAAACCCCCCACACACATTTTTGCAATGCATTGCTGTTCACATTTACACCACTAGGGGGAGATCAATCTCTGCTTGACGTATGGATGTTTCAGGAGAAAAATGGTCACGCATGATGTAATTATTACATGTTGGCATCTGTCAAATGGAAAAACTACAAAAAAAAAAGAAAAAAAGAAGGGAAACAAATTTTCTCTTCTTCGCAAGTTCTATCCAAAAATGAAGTGTCAACATTAGGGGAGAAGGAGGGGGAAAAAAAAGATAATTGGTTGTCCAATCCTTGAAACCTAACTCTAAATTTCATACCTCATTACAATCTAATTTCTTCGTAGACCCAGCGTGATGCCACAAAGTGGAATCAACAATACTCCAATATAATTTCACTTAGACTTGTCAGAAAAGAAAAAGTGAGAGTGCTTGGAGAGCTTTTCAACAGCGAACAGAGCAGGGCTGTAAAAGCAGCATTAATGAACCATCTAGGAACAGCGGAGTCTGTTAGCAAGCAGTGTCAATTAATATTATCACCCACTACTACATGAGGTTTATTATTATTATTTCTTCCAATTACAAGAGAGAAACAAAAGAGACGTCCTACCTATTATTTGCATTAGTGGATGAGAGGAACTGCATTGTACACATGCAAAACCATTTTCAAAAAACATTGATATGAGGAGAGCTGAAGAAACTAAAGAATATGTTATAATCTACAATACCGGACAAGCACACTGTATAAAGATAAAAGGGAATACAAAGATGATTGAAAATATACTGGATGTCTGGATGGATGACAATTGTTTCTGTCATTTTCAAGCAAATATACCAAAAATTAATCCATTAGTGCAGATTTTCTGATTTTTATGTTATGTGTGATTTTAAATTGAGTTTATTTTTGTTTGGGACCCCTGGTTGAAAAAAACAAGGCATTTTAAGATCCACTGATGTTGAAATAATATCTTTCCTCAATTGTTTTGACAACATTTCCCATCATGCAATGAGAAAACTGCACATTTCAGAGTCTACTGTCAATCCAGCTTGTTTGCATTATTAAAGGAGAGAATCTTAATATAGAATAAAATAATTCTTCAACCGAAGATCAGTCTGCCTGTGTCTTGTGATGAATGTGGAACGGTGAGTTATTATCACCCCAGACAATGTTTTTGCAGCCATGAATGCTTATCAATTACCAAATCATTTCACCTGATCCTGTGGACGCAAAGTCGACAATCGTCTGTTTGAATGGTTCCAACTCCCCCCCCCCCTCCGCTCCCTTCTACACCTCCTCCTCTTCATCCTCCTCCTCCTTCTACCCACCCCACCCCTCTAACTCAAAGCTGGGGACCTTACCTTTGTCTGGACCATGCCAGCTCTCTGGTCTCTCAAGTGCTCCAGGGTAGCGGCAATATCAATCTCTTTAGCACCTGCAACAGACCGAAAATTGGACTGAGTTCAAAGCAGCGGAGTAATCCAGCTCACATCTGTCAATCTCTCTTTATACTGGGCTCCTTTTGGAACAGCACAGCGATTGAAAATTATTACATTCATCCCTCGAAAGACTTGGACGAGAGCCACAGACTGTTTCTCAATAAAATATGCAAGAGGATATTTTTGGGGTCTGGGAAATTTGTGAAATTGCTTTCACAAATGCTACGAACAGACTTCTCAGTGGCAATTTTTTTGTTGAAAAATTGGTTTAGATCATGTGCAGCTCTCAAGTCTGGTGGCACCTTTTTGATGCAGCAATATCTGTGTGTGTGCATGTGTGTGTCTGAATTCTAATTAAAATGATTTATAGCCTTTGCAGCAGCCATACTGATAATTAACCTATGCAACAGTTGCTCGCATTCGACAGTGATCAGCTGCTGTTGAGTCGAGGCTGCTTTGGCTTCAGAAGTGTCTGATGTTAATCTTGAAATCTTATTCTACTTTCAGATTTATGGATTTCAAACTGCACGCCAGCGACGAGGGGAGAAAATCGAGAGGGAGCCCATGAACTCTCAAGATGTTTTTTTTGAAAGTGAGGCAGAGAAAGGAAGAAAATGAGATGGAGCAGGAGTAAAAATGTAAGTGTGTGGGTGAGAGAGTGAAAAAGAGGGATTTAATGCAGCTGGACTTAGTACTGAAAGTACTCCAGGCTCCGACAAGACTTTCATGTCTCAGAAGAGCTGGATTCCAAAGTAAAGCTTAAGAGAGGCTCTTGGACCAAAAGAAAAAGCTTTGGAGAGTGAGATTAAGTTCATTTTATACATTGGATTCTGGAGCAGGAAACAAAAGGTTAAAAAGACACCGGGTGGTACCTTTCATCACCGCGGACAACGGTGCATTTGTCACTGAACCAAATGAACTACATCAGGACGGGTCAGTCGTATTACTGTTTTACAGACGGCCGAGGAAAGTTTGCACAACCTAATCTTCTCAGATGGGCCGGGATCACAGGGAGAGAGCATGCAGGGGCCAGGGGGTAAAGGGCAGGGGTGAAAGGGCGAAAGGCAGAGGGCAGGTTGAGCCCTGGAAGGCTTTAAAGGAGGTGCCAGGAAGACTTTGGTAAAACAAAGCCCCTGTGCAACAATAGATGCACAAATGGGAATGTGTTGGTGCAATTTCATAGTTTATGTAATAAAAGTACCTTTTTTTTTTCTCTTGAGGACTTGAGGTGTAATTCCTGCTTTGAATTTTTGCTAAAAAAAGAAGTTTCTTCCTAATTTGTCACAAACAAATATCTATTTCAATTTATGCATTTTTACAAATGACAGCAAGTTAATTTGATTTGTGCCATACAAAAAAAACAAAAAAAAACCCAGAAAAAAATTGGATGAATGTTTTAACATCCTGGAGATGTATGGGATGCTCATTTATATTTGTGTAAAACTGTTAAAAAAAGATGATATAGGGGTAAAACTAGAATGCAAATATACCTGAGATTAATTCAGAAGTAAAATAAACCCATTAAATATTGGTTCAAATCATTGGAGGGAGCTTTTTAAAATTCAGATTTTCAATATTTTGCTCTATAAATCTGCGTTGCAGCTGTGCTGCAGGTCAGTAGGGTGTGACGGCGGATTTAATAGATAATTATTAATGGTTGCAGGTTTGTTTTTTTTCATTTTCCTCTCCTCTGTTTTCTCTTTGTTCCGCTGTCTCCACTCTTTTCAGCTTCCTCCATGTCTCCCTCTGTCTTTGCTGCCTCAGAAAAGTCACCCTCTAATGCATCTCCAAGACCCTCTGTGGAAAATGAGAGGCTTTGGCGTTTCCAGGGCAACGAGTGAACACAAGCAGAAAGAGTGAAAGGGAAGCCATTGATCGTTACCTTTAGCCATCCTATTGAGGACCATGTCAATCAGAATGTAAGTCCCACTTCTGCCAGCTCCATCACTGCAGAGAGTCAGAGAAAGAGAGATGGAGATCATTAAGGTGCCAGAGTGATGCTTTAATCTCAGAGTGTTTCTCTTATAAGGAAACAAATTGCTCATTTACATCTGCTGAGAGACTGTGGAGTATATTTAAACACAAATGAGCCTATGAATACCGGTTCACGCTGCTCCATCTGCTCAAAACCTGATATTAACAGATGAAAGAGAATACTTAAATAGCAAAAAAAATAAAAAATCAAGAACAATCTTTAATATTCTTATAAAAATACCTGAAGAGGTCTGAATATTTGATGTTCCAATAAAAAAATGTGACTATGCTAAAACCTTTGCGCATGAGTGCATGTGTGGTCTTGAGACATTCTCGGTTATTGGGGTGAGGGGAATGGTTTCTGAGGCGCACTGGGGACAAAGGCTTTTAAATGAATGCACCTCAGGAGCAGAGGAGAGGTTGAGAGGCCAGGGGCGGTTCGAGAACAGCTTTTGGAGAGCCTTGCTTTTCCATTACTCCAGAGATAGTCTTATGAAAAGCCTCCCTTTGTGCCCGCTGGCCATTCAACGGCTCTGCATGTTAATTGCAAACAAGGCGTGCACATCTCCTTAATAAAGGCAAGGCCAATAAAACAGGAGAACAGGCCCGAGCGCCATTGCTTCATTAATCCACTGGTAGACATTCAGTCCATACAGAAGGAGAGCAGGCTGCCTGGCCCCATGCATGACTTAACAGGATGTGAACATTAAAAGTAGTCGGACAGATAGATACCTGTGCTTTTAATACAAACCAATCAATGAGAGTTAACTAACTCACTAAATGGGAAAAAAAAGGAAGTCTTTGGCTGAGAGTCTTTGTGTGACAGCATTTCCATAAAGACACAGCCAGCGGAATAAGCAGCAGCTCCATTGGACCCAGATAGAGTAAATGGACTGAGTTTAAAATCCCCTCCAACACAAAGGGCATGTCAAACAATCACTATCCCGATTCAGTGAGGCCAGCCACTGTCACAAGTTTCAAATGGTTATGGTTATACTTGCCTGCAGTGGACAATTATCGGGCAAGATCGACCCCGGTAGCACTTGTTAACCTTTCTGCAATAAAAAAAAAAAAAGAGAGAAAATTGGATGTTATTGCAAGCTTGACGGCTGCTAAATCAAAATCTGGAAACAAATTAATTTAACCGAATAATAACGGTGAGAATTAACGACTCCTGCGCTGTGGCCAGGGTGAAACTAATGACAGCAATAATCGAAGGAACAAACAAGAATCCTGAGAGAAGCTCCTTCCTGTCAATCACTTAAATTTGGGGACAGAGGAAGATGTCTTAGTCGCGTCGACTAAATAAATTGAGCATCACGTCGAACGGCATTTTCGTGACATGTGGGGCTGATGGATGTGGTTGTGTGATGTTGTGATTGCCACCCGCCGACGCATTAACCCTGGCCAATTATGAGTGTTACACTCGCAGGCATACTGAAGGCCAACAAACCTATTCGCACCCCTCTGTTGCCATGGAAACTGACTACACTGTGAGCCTCCGTCGTTTTTCACCTTTCAACGACAACGTAGAAAAGTAAATGTCAAAATTGTATCTCTGCTACATCGGATTTATTTACTATAATTTGTTACTTTCAAAAACAATGAATGTTCACTATTCATTCTTATTAGAGATCAGTGAATAAAATAAAAGATATAACACTGCATAAAAACACTGTAATGCAAACGGATGTGTCAAATTTAGCACATGATTATATTTCATACTACTCACCATAAAAGGATATACTATAAATATTTTATATGGATTAATTCTGGATTGCACAACATTTCAATTTTATACATTTCCTCTGATGCATTTCCACTTCCGTAGGTTTCCCCTGCTGTTTCTATCCCAGCTTTGTGTTTTTTGTCGTATTTGTGTATTTGTAGTGTATTTGGGGCTGAAGAGCTACAACTGAGAACTGAATTTCCCACATGTACTTGTAATTCAAAGCACAGGTGCGCTCTATTTGATGTCAGTATGAGCTTTGAGGTTTCTTTTGCCACAATGTCGGTCTGTAGTGAAGGAATGTTGCACCACTGATCATAGCTAAACACTAAAGAGTGATAAAAACCAATGATGTGTTAATAGAGGAAATGTTTATGTGTTGTTTTTACATCAAATTATGTTACGTTTAATCAGCCTTTAACACATGTGAGCATATTTACACATTAAAAAAAATGAGTATAATTAGAATGTGTCCTTAGTTAAAGAGCATACAGAGATTCTGCAGTTCCCATGCAAGCCAGAGCAAGGAGCAGTTAGAGGAGGAGAGGGGGAGGCGGGGAGTCAGGAGTGAGAGAGACAGTTTGTGCGCAGGCCTGGCTGAGGAGACACAGTTTCCAATGATCACTTTTGTGACTATGCAACTGGGCTCATATTACTAGCTGCAACATCACAAAAATGACACTGGCAACCGCAAAATACCGAGTTGGCTGAAACTGTGAAAGCTGTGGGTGCGCAGTACACGTTGTGGATCTGAGACCTCTGAATCACATGATCAGAGAGCTTTAGATTCCCCCATAAACCTACAGCAGCATTGGTTGGGGAGGGGGCGACATCGAGGTGGTCTAGTCATCTCAAGAGCAAAGGAAAAACTTGTGTACGTCATCAAAACACAGCTCAAACCCCACACACCAATATCACAAATAAATAGAAGTGACTGAGCTACACCCAGTTTAATCTGGAAAAAAAAAACTGTCAGGAAAGGATGACATGATAACGCTGCACATCCTTTTTTTTTCACTCTCATTTGCATAACAAACCAGAGGGACAGACTTCCATCCACAAATCAGATGCATCTATTCTCATTTGGAAGGCTTTTCCTATCCCACTGGGTTCTCCCAGAGGATCTATTGCTGATCTTCTGCCAGAACACATTATATGGAGAACAGAGTGAGGGTATTCAGTCACTAGCTTCCCTCCCCTCTCCCATGTTTTCAGTGAGACAGCTCTCATTTAATTGGGTGTTTGAATTAGGTGTTTTTTCTTTTCTTTTTCTTTTTTTTTTCCCCGAGCCAAGCCAGGCAGTGCAGGGCTGTTAATTTGCTGCATCACATGTGCTGTGGGGAGGTGATGGAAAAAGGCCCAGGATGAAAGGGATAGTAGAGAAACACAGCCCTTATTAGAACAAACATTCTCTAGGACACCAAAAGGCAAAAGGGGCAAAAAGGGATACGGACCAGAGAGGCGCTGACAGAATATAAGGGGAAATTAAGATCAAGCTCAGGATAAAGACTGGTTGTAAAAAGGTGGAAATCTGTCTGTAATCTGTTGGACTGCCACGTTTGAAGACGACATGCAGGATCCTTCACTCTACCTGCGGAAGTCTAAGAGAGTCCTGGCCGAGTTGGGGATCCCACGGTCAGTCCAGGACAGGAAGTGGAACTGGGTGACGGTTCGGGTCTCGTTAGTCTGCAGGTTTTTCAGGTAGAAGCTCCGCACCAAGAAGTCCTCGCACCAGATGTGTTCCGACACCAAGTTGACCTGGATGTGGAGGAGCGATGCCATTCAGGCAAATTAAAGGATGTTTGAAATCTCATGTTTGTCCAACAGCTGAGCCACATATTGTGCTTACAAAGATTACAATGCAGGAGTAGCTTTGGATCAGCTGAAGCTCGGGCTGTGATAATCTATGTTCGTAAGGTGGTTTGAGGACCAAGTATAGGTTTAATTTTAATAAATTCCTTTCAAAATAAAAGCTCTTAGATGCCGATCTCTGAGATTTGTCACACTTGTGAATGAATTTTGAGGCTGGTGCCAAAAAAAAAAAAGAGGGTTATGTTCTAAAAACTTTTGCTGCTCGATAGATTTCACAGGAACCATTTCGTAGAGAGTATCTTCAATAACTGTAAATAACAGGCAGTGTTTTCTGGAGATGATGGAATCTGGAAAACTGTAACCGCCGCAGGTAAAATTTATCTCGACTGTAATGGAGTGGAGACAGATCTCATAAAACCTAGAACATAAAACCTAAACTAAGAGAGGGGCTCCACGACGGCGCTAAAACGAGAACATATTTCTCTGATTTGTGAACGGGTCCTTTCATCTCTCGGCGACGTACCTCGTAGATGTGATACACGTCCGATCCCTCGTCGGGCCAGTAGTGATGACACTGCTTCACCCCGTTTTCAGAAAGCGGGGTCAACATGACGACGACGACGCAACCGCTCTCCCACACCATCTACGCACAGACACACGCACACACACACACACACACACACACACACACACACACACACACACACACACACACACACACACACACACACACACACACACACACACACACACACACACACACACACACACACACACACACAGGAAGAAAGACATCCCTGAAATAACAGCCCTTTCATGCTGCTCTGTGTGACATTACACTATTAATACAGCTGAACTGCGCCAGGAACAGCACCATATTGTACATTATCTTTACACGGCAGCCTTGTGTTAGAGCGAAATTGATTTGTTAATCTTGGTCCAGGAAGTATGAATAAATGTCACCTCTCTGCGTGCGATGAGTGCTGGCAGAGCAGCAGGAGGGCACGTCGTGTGTCGCCCTCTCTCCGTCGCCAGAGCAGCATCGCAACATGTACTGAGCTGCCGCTCCATTTCATCTTATCACAATCTAATGTGTCCTTGGGAAAAAAATACAGGCCCACGGCAGCCATTAGGAAAATGAGGAGGAAACGCGGCTTTTATGATTGCTATAAAAACACAATGGCCTTGACTATACACTAATCACAAGCTTCTGTGATCCAGCCCAGTGGACACATTACCCGCCAACCGCGCCAACAGTGCCAAGATGTGATGAGATTAGGCAAGGCGATAATATGAGGAAATATTATCCATTTAGTCTTGTAAGGTTTGGCAAATATTAGTAGGTAGCAAGGAACAAGGACATTCTTATTTTCCATCTTCAGCTCGTAAAGAGGCCGTCATCTGCGGGCTTTTTTTAATGTGATAAACAATTTCTAGGCTGCGAACACACACCTGCTATAAAACATTTATGTAGACAAAAGGCAAGATTTAAAAAAAAATACAAGCTTCAAAAATGACCAAACTTGCTACTGTGTGAACTCTGATGAGCTTCTACTTCTTTTTTTTTTTTTAATTCTAAGGGGAAGAAAGTGGGAAAGCAAAGCCCAGCAGAGCTAAGGTAATAGCCAGGGACTACAAGAGAAGTGAAGGATGAAGGGATGGAGGAATGAGGAGTGGAGGATTAGAGTGCAGACGCCATTCAGAGCGCTGCTGCCTGGGGCTGGTGTGGATTAGATAGGACGGAGCAGAAAGATTTGCCTCCTGCACGGTCCATTTGCATGAGAGTGGCAGTGTTTCCCCTGTTTGTTTACTTTTAATGGGGTGAAAGAGTGTTTTTTTTCCCTCCTCCTCCAATCCAAGTTTTACCATATTGAATAATGAATGGAAACTTCTTGTACCCAGAAACAGAACTGACGTTGTTGTGTCAGTCAATGTGTTTCCCACTTTTCCTTTATTTTCTTCTTAACTGAGAAAGATTTAAAGTTAAATTCATGGCTGCTAAACAGCTCACTTAATTAGGTAATGGATATGCACGTGTTCACCTGGCGCAGAAAACCCCCCCCCCTGAAAAACAAACGCATCACCAAAGTGACAAACAGATAATGAACTGTTTCATTCGAGGCGCTTTCAAATTTACAAATTAAAAACAAGGGGAACGGGGATCCTTTCATTCCCATTTGAGTTTATGGAGTCAATTAGCGCAGACTTTTTAGATAATAGGTAATGAATTCTTCGTCTTTGTGTGAGGACAGAGCTTGTAAAAGGTTTTGGGGGTTTTTTGGTTTTTTTTGGTTGGGAGAGAGGGAGGGAGGGAGGGGGGGTTAAAAAGCAATTTTACTACAAAAGACCCAAAAGGCTGTATCCTGTCAGCGTGCAGAATTAAAGTGGAAAATAAAAAGCTGTTATAAGCGTTGCCCGATCACAAAGGGGTGCCAACGTCTGCGCTCGCACAAAGTCAGCATTATCATAATGATTCACAACGAGTATCCATCCGGCGCCTGATGCAGAGTGTAGGGTGCAGGGCCAGCTGGTCTGTCAGGATTTATGTTTCACACTTCTACATCCTGGTCACGGCTAGCAGAGTTACTTCACCATATGGAAGTGATGAGTCCACTAATTACTACAGTGCTGTCCCATTAACACATAAGACGGCCATTTACAAAACATGCATCATTTAAAGTGCACCTCCACACATGTATGCTTGACATGTTTTACAACACCTACATCCAGGGATTATGAAATGTTTGTTTGACGTTAATGGACATGGAAATGAATGCAAATGTAGTGAAGGAAAATATCAACATTAGTACAAGTAATATAAAAGTAAAAGCTGCAGGCTGAGGGGTAATCAGGCTCTAAATTTTGGAACTACAGCTTCATAATTTGAATGATGTAAACAAAGAGCACAACGTAGCATAAGTTTGGCCATGGGCTATAATTTGTGCCCTCCTTCTAAGGACTATTTGATTACATTTTGACTAATCATCAGCATTAAAAGTAGGCCAATTTAGCCATTTAGCTAGTTGTTGTTTGCGATGCATTCATGGCTCCATAGACAACTACTGCTAGTTCTGAATAAGACTGGAGTCAAAAAGAGCATTTTGAAAAATGCTGTTTCATACAAATGTATGGAAATTTATTTGCAACTGAGATGATGATGTCCTCAGAGAGTGTGAGTCAGGTTCTTGTGTATTAGACTCAGAAATGAAGGGGTGTCTTTTTTGAATGACTTCAGCATCCTGTTATTTAAGATGAATATTTAGATAAGGAGAACAAATCGTACGTGGAAGTTTTAGTTACTTTTTTTTTTTGTCTAACTTCCACAGAAAATAGCCACCTAGACAATCTCTCCTTGGACCAAGACTAACTTTTGAACCTCAAATACACATTCATCACCGCAGAAAGAAAACATAAGCTATTTTTGAAAGATAAACAGTAAATGGAGATGAGTATTACCTGCCAAAAGTCTGCCACGGTGGAGGGAAGTGGGCCCTGGGAGGAAATGTAAGTCGGGTTGCGAGGGTCATGGTCCATCTGGGAGAGAGGGAGCAGAGTGTGAACAAGTATTTGGGTGGATGAGGAGGTCCGGGAGATGGTTTCTTGTGAAATTTCTTGTGAACAATTTCAGTGCTTCTTCATTTCTTCCCACGATGCTACATTTTAACACTTTGTTCTACGTTACTGTTTTATTAGAATGTCTCCATTTTATTATACACATCCTTCCACCTTTGGCTTCATCTCAATACTTTAGTTCACTATTCATCTGCTCATCATTCTGCTAGATTTTCCTTCTCTTCTCCAGTCGTCCTGGACTTTCTTCTCAAAGACATCATGAAATGTCGTTCAGGTTTCGCTTCCTGTCACGCTTTCACACGCCGCTGCATGAAACATGGAGTCACGGCGGGCCTTTAAAGCCTGCGGGTGGCTGATGAGAGGGAGCTGAACGTTGTAGTAGGTCATAACGACATGGCGGCCTTGACATGAGGAAATGATTGAGACTTGATTGAGTAGTTGTTGGCTGGGTCACACCCCTGAAATCGATGATCACATTTTATTGAATGCAATTTTTATGCACACCCTCGGGCAAAGGATGTATCAAGGGAAAGATGTTGACATATTTTACAGGGAAATAAATAGGTGGGAACATATCAATGCATTCTTGATGTCTACCTGGCATTATGGTGACAGACGATGCATCCAGTGTTGTATTTCTGTTCAAAATAATGCTTAAATGCTATAAATTTAAACTGTTTTGTACTCATTTATTTGCATATTAATGTGACCCTGAGTGATGAGCACCTATGGAAGCACGAGATCTTTTACAGCACATCTAATTGTAACCAAGAGATTCAGGGAGGGAGACGTTTATGAGCAGCCACAGGGTCATACTTAATGGCTTTCAAAAATAATTTATTGACTTTTTAAAAAAAAAAATGCTGAACAACAACTCGACAAGGACACAAGCTGGAGTTTGTCAGTGGATCTAGTTGTTCCTTACATTTCCTTGTGTTTTACTTTGCCGTATTTGTCAAACTCGTGGAACATTTCTTTAATATATTAAAAGTAATTCTCTTATTTCCTTGTTTTTACGAATCTTAACAACAGAATGACGTCATAACACTCCGAAAGGCGAGTGGAGCAAAATCTTCAAATAAAAATCGGTTCCTCTATTTATTGTTTGTCTATAATTTATTTTCATTACGGTACATGATTTCAAATTTAAAATGCACTTCCGAATTGCGATTTAATTACAAGCCAGGCTAGAAACAGACACTTGTGCTCATTTTATTGGGACACGCTGTTGACTATTATCCTTACCACTGTAAATTATTTTGTTTGGAGAATTTCTGCAGCATTTAGTAGTGAAATATTTAATGATGCAAAATTCCCCAGAATCGAATTCGATCATATCCACAATGCAATTTAGATTCACAACTATAAAGAAAATACTTTCAATTGGGGATATTTCCCAAATACTACCCACTCATCTACTTCAATTGGGTACAGCAGTCTCCAATTTTCTCTCCAACCTTACTGGTCAAAATTTCTCTTGTGAGTTTGTAAAATAAATAAAAAAAAGAAATAAAAAATTGCTCCTAAATGAAAGGGTGATGCTGAATGCTGCCACTCCGTTCGGCCAATCTCAAGGACACAGACATGCTGTAGCTGCGTGTTGACAGCCCTGCATGAATACTAAAGCGCAAACATGAAAGACTAGCCCTGCGTTTCAGCTGCCTTCCCATTGCCATTGTGGGGAGAAGATAGACTACAACAAAAAAGCAAGGAAGTGCTCTTTGGTTTGAAGTAAAATAGCTCATGTTAGAATACCTTGCATGAATATCTGTTCTTGAAAAAGCGTCTCAATTTTCAACACCTTGCTGTAACGCCTTGATCCGCTGTTTATGAAAGATAGGAAGCTGGGGAGCTAAACGTCTGCTCGAGCTCATCCCATGAAGTTTGACAACAAAAGCATGTAGAACAGGTGGGAAAAAAAAAAAAAAAGCTATACTAAAAACTACATAGAATTTGGCTTTTAAAAAAAAGGCCAGAGGAGACAAAGACACCCGGGCTTTGAGCACATTTTTGTGTAACTGCACATTCCTTCAAAACCATCCCTCACGCTAATGATGCCATGCATCTGGGAGCGCTCACATCATTTGTGGTCAAGAATTAACCATTATCCAAGCTTTTCCCTGTAAGCATGTCACCCTCTGCTTTGCAGGCAGCTCCCTTTCTTTGCCTCTCTGACCCCGGATTCCCAGAAAGCAGCAACAGATTATTTACTCGTAGGCCACTGCCCCTGAAGCTAATGAGGAGGAAGAAGCCGCATTGACAGACATAATTATCACAGTTTTGCTGGGCTCAGCCCGGGGTCCCTTTTGTGGTGTAATTACTGTCCTTTCATCCACACACCGCTGCATCTGCCATTACTTCACCCATTTTCAACATCCATAAGTGATTCTAGTTTCTTTTCTTTTTTTTGAATACACCAAAATATTCTGAGGTAACTTTATCGTGTATCATTTTTTTAAATATCTGCCCCTGATTTATTAGATTTATTATAACATTGTTGCATAAAATGGCAAATGTGGCACAACAACACTGTTTAAATAAACCACAAACCGATGAATACGCCATTAGAGAAAATGGAGGAATAAATAGAGCATCTAGAAGTCTCCATTGTTTGTTTCTGAAGAGTAATGGGCTTTTAGTGCAGCTGTGTGTGCCCCCTCATCTATCTCCTCAAAAATTTTTGGCACTGTATTTGAAATGCATAGTTTCCTGTTTCCTTTTGATGGAATCCCTTTTCAGCTGCCTCAGGGGAAATCATGACTGGCAATGTTTTTTGGGGAAAAAATGCTATAAAAAAATAGTAAAAAAAAAAAAAAAAAAAAAAAAATTCTCCCCCAAAAAACAAAACAACCCCTATAACATTGAGGCCTTTCTGGATTGGTGGAGGATACATTTGTTTAGTCAAAAACAGTTCATAATTCTTTTTCATGGCGATGAAAATAGGGGCATCTCCAGGGAATGTCCATTTTGAAAGTACTGAAAGCAGCAATGTGATTCAGTCAGATATCCCAAATCTACTGAGGCTGCTAGTGCTGAGAGAGAATTTAAAAAAAAAAAACCCAAAACAACAACAACAACACATCAACACACTTGAAACAATGGCACATCTTTTGAAACTTCACACAAAGAAAAAACCCAACCACCACAGGTACTGCTGGTAGAAAAAAAAAAAGCTTCAGAGACAACAGATATTAGCCACAACATAGATCTATAATGAATAAAAAATACTCACAATTGGACTGGCATTGATGTAATCTGAGTTGCTGTGGTTATTCTCTGCTTTCAAGGTGATCCTGGAATGATCATCTGCGATGGAGATGCATAATTCATCAACGCACTTTTCCACAGTTTTTCCTTCCCACACAATAACACAGAATTTCGAGCAGCAACAGCCTCATCATTTTCATTCGATATGAAACTCAAAAGGCTGCAGAACAATTTCACCACAGTTTCATCATACACACACACACACACACACACACACACACACACGCACGCACGCACGCACGCACGCACACACACGCACATTATTTTGAAGTCCTGAATTGCTCCACCTTCAATAAGGGATGTCAAATTGCAATAATAACACTTCATCTTAAGAAGTTTGTAAGTACTGAGCCTTAAAATCCTTTTCTCAAACATTTGGAACTTTTCTTCGAATAATCTGTTTCCACTGAACCTGAACCTGCTTCTGTAGTCCCTTAAAACCCATTTGCTTCAAGTTAAAGCCCCTAAAAACTGACCGAAAATCTTTATTTTTTTTAATATTCATGACTAAATAAGCATAGAAACGTGCATTTATAGGGAGAGACTGTTCGTGTTTGTATTGAAAGAGAGTATTATTAAATCAAATGCAATGAATATGGTAATGGTTCCAACTGGACACTCTTTGGATGATGTGATTTCAACCATGCTTCAGTGTTACAAGAGAAAAGGATTTGAGGATGAGAAATAACTAATGCATTTGGCAAAGGTAATGCTAACACAAGTTTGGCTGGAGTTGTTGGAATGTAAACCAAATAAAGAGCAGAATGGAGCGACTGTTTCTTCTGCATCTTGGCTCCCACGCAGTAGATGCTCCTGTCCAAACAAGTATTTTTCTCAGGTTGTCTGTAACCCCACATAGTAACATTCACATGCAGCAGAAGAGCTATGGATTAACATTTATACACTGTTTCTGGGACTGCATCGAAGCAAATATCAAGAAAATGACAGATGCCTTCACTGGCATTCAGGAAAAATGACTATTTGTTCAGAAACATATTTTTGTACTGTAGTGTTGCCCTCTAAAGCATCTGTTCACACACATATTTACAGACACAATGCCGCCAAACTGCTCCAGTCTTATAAATGATGTCAGCTCAAAACAAAAAGTCCATGTCTGAAAGGACTCACATACGACCACGGAGTCCAACCGGTTCCTCTTGGAGTTCTGCTCGCCTCGGCCCACACCACAGACGCTGGGCTCTGCCTGGTAGGAGCACAGAGCTTCCCACTCACGCTCCAGACGGTTCTTGTTTTTCAAGTGGTCCTCCATGTACGACTAGAAGAAAGCAGACAGCACCTGAGCCACCATTTCAAAAAAGGATCCAGGATTTATCTTACAAAACAGACGTAAAACAAAACAAAAATAAAAAGCTTCTTCTTTTTGAGCAACAGATTCGAGTTGGACAAACGTGAGATAGCTTGTTGTTCTTGTTTTCGTTGCATATTTCAGTAAATAAACTGGAGCAAAACATTTCATGATGGTGGCGTTGCTCCATTAAAGCCACGATCAGATGTTGTGGAGTTTTATTGTCCTAAGCTGCTGTATAGTCAAATAATTCAGCGAAGAGGCTGCTGCAGATCGAGATGTGGAAGGTGTGCTAATGTTTGCTTCTCTGTATTTGTTCATGTGTGTTTGTCTGAGACAGAAACACACACACACACACACGCACACGCACACACACACACAATTAAGACCCTGAAAGGTTTGTCTGCATTGGAAATACTTCAGGGGTGTTTCAATCACGTCTCTCACTGCTTGCACAGCCACTGATAAGATTGTCTGCATTTAAGCCGTCACTTGGAGAAGACAAAATTGAATTTGCTGGAGAGACAAAGATGGAAAAAGAAAAGGGGGGGAAGGGAAGAGGCATGTGTGTTTCTTTAGGCGTGTGCGTGCGCATGTGTGTGTGTGTTTTCCCAAAACAGGGTAAGTCTTAGGAGGCTGAAAGGTTCTTCGCTGGAAAGACATCCTTTTTTTTTTTTTAGCATGGCACTATGTTTCACCGTGGCTCCTGTATCATGGCTCCCCTCCCAAAGGGGTTAAATGGTTTAGTCTGCTATTGTGCGAGGCAGAAGATTACAGACTCATAAACTGATGTCAGGGATCAGCTGGCTAATACAATGAAAGTGATACCCAGATGTGCCGGGTTTTTATCCCGTATTAAAGGCGGTATAGGTAGGCTGAGCGTAGAGGTGACACTCTATTGTTACATCCCACTTTTTTCCACTCCTGCCTATCAAAAAGGAAATCCAAGCTTTAGCAGAATATGTACAATTCTTGCCTAGATGAAAATCACAAATAAGCTTGTCCAGTACATAATAGGCAATTAACCTTTGATGGCTTTGAATTCAGATGCCTCCTGCGTGCATGCAAAGGACAGTAGATGACTTATAGGAACGTAAAAAATCCTGCAGACAAAAGAAATCAAACTTTATTGTAAGATACGGGCGACAAAGGTGTCATTCAGGTCTTAAACTCCACAATGAAACTCCTCTGATTAATGCAGCTGCATAATGAGGGAACACAGCAGCACAATGTGTTCTGTCTGAGCCCTTCATTTACATAACGTGATATTTCTGAAACATTACAGTAGATTTCCAGCATCCCACCGTTTGAACCGTCCCTGTTTGAGCTTTTAATTTTAATGCATGCAAAAAAAAAACAAAAACCCCTCAATAAAAAAAAAAAAAATCTAGTTAATGGTCTCATAGCAGATATATATTTGCATGTGTGTTGTTGAGCATTTCCTACACAAACACACGGCGCTGTCTTCCTGGGGAAATGACAGCATACCTTTATGGCCACTTGACAGAGCCTGTCACCACTATGCTCTTGTCACCCTGTACAAGTACTCTCTGCTTGCCAGGCTGACAGCATTCCACCTCCCCTACCAATATTACATCTCCATATACTTGATAAATCCACTCTGAATTGCATCCCATTCTATTCAAACGATGCCTTGAATCGATTGCATTCCAAATTCATATTTTCACAGCTTAATGCAATGCAGCCAGCGGGCCCTTATCAAACCCTCCCGTTCTTAGGGGCAGGCAGTGGACCATGGCGTATTCCAGAGACAGGGTAACGAAGGTTTAGTGAATGGGGGGATTATGTCTGCCAATCAGAGGGTTGGGATGGGAGGCCTGGGTGTCAGGGAAACAATGTCTAATCCTTCCTAAGCAGGCTCCTCGGCGGCAGAGGGTGCCGAGTGAAATCAGGATGAAGGGACAACCAGGGGAGTCAGACACAACAGGTAACACATTACTGTCAAGCTCTGCTGTCAAATTAAAATGAACAATGCTGGTAACAGTTTGTACAGGGAGCTTTATGAGATGATAAACAACGACGTGAGGTGAAGGAAAAGCCATTAATATGTACGTTCCGCCTTTAATGGCATTGGAATTGCTCATACACTAAATTTAAAATTGTGTTTAGAGAGCAGAACACATTGAGTGAATCAATCTTTATATTTACATTTTAATCTGAATTGGGGGTTTTTTGGTTTTTTTTGATTGAAGCTCTTTTCCTCATAATTTAGGGAATCATTTAGAAATTTTTAATAAACTCAGAACAGCAAATATTAAACATGAAGAAAAAAAAAAAGCCGAAAGCCGCTTTAGTATTATTATTTTTTCTTTTCCAGTTGACAAGTACATCAGTGCACGACCATGTTGACCCTGTGTCTGAACATCAGCTGTTCATTTAACATGCCTGTAAAAGAAGTCTGTACGGTGCTGTCCATGGTGCTGAACACGCTTAGAACAATACAATCAGCACAGACCTGCAGCCACTTAAGCATCGTATGCTATCGTGCTAAAACTAGTAACCGCTGCTGGGTGTTCTAATCATTCATTAGATGCTGTTTGCACGGTTGTGCATCATAGCGCAGCTGCAAAAGGCAAAAAATGAGAAGATGGGAAACGGTGTATCATAACTCTGAATTAACACAGCGGATGACATCCAATTTCAGTTAAGTTAAGTTATTACGTAAGAGTTTTTAAGTGTTAAGGAGGCGGGGGAGGGGGGGGGGCATCGTAATTCCTTCATACACCAGTGGCATAATGGTTAAATATGTGTGTGTTTGTGTGCCGACTGCAGGAATGTGGAAAACGACTGGGCCTCAAACAAAAGGACCCCCAGCATATGTGCTTTGGAGAGCCAGGTATTCATCATACTTCTCCACACGATGTGAGCTCCAAGGAGCGAGAAGTGGGGGGGGGAGAGAGAGATGAGAGCAGAGCAGAGATGGGAAAATATAGGTCTGAGATCAGTGATAACAAGGCAATCTCACACATGGTTTCATGGGAGAATTGTGTGGAATTTTAAAGAAGAACCCCTATAGGACATCTCCATGTCAATCATGGTGTGAAAAGAGAGTAAAGGTCCTTGTGTGTTTTACCTTTCTACTTTGCAATCACTGTGTCGGCGCTGTGAAGAAATGGGGCCTAATAATAACAGCTCCTAGAAATGATTCACGGTACCTCCTTTGTTATTGGAGGGCTAAATGCTTTTCTATTGTCAATGTTTTCAAAAGGGGCTTCACAAACAAGCCTTGACGAGTGCAACCAAATCCATCTATTACCACCAATACAAGGCATTACTCAGATTCACTCTCATTCATTATAGACTCCCAATATAAAAGCAAGACATGTAGAGTGATGAATGCTCTCTCCATTAATGGAAAGACTGCAAGGCATATATCCATCTCTTTTATCAAGCTTGTCTCAAAATGAATGGAGTAAAAGTTGCGGAGAATTAAAATAATCAATTGTGCGTTTTTCGGAAGTGGCTTCAACCAAAATCAAACCCTCGCGACATTTCTGAAACATCCAAATGACAATCAGATGGGTAATGATATTTGTGGTTCTAGCAGCTCCTCTCACAAAAAACAATGTCTGTCTTATTGTGCAGTGGAATTGGGGAGTGGAGGTGGGGGGGAGAGGGGTAAAATATAAAAATGACAATAGGGAAAGAAGCAGGTTGCAATAAGAAGCAAAAAATAAAAAGAGGAGCAAAAAGTTGGAAGACAAAAAACTAAGATAACAGAGTGGAGATAAGGTAAGAGGGAGAAAACAGTGGGAAGAGTGATGAAAAAAAAAAGCCAAAGATAACAGGGATGTGAGGGGGGTGAGGTGAGAGAGGGATGAAAAAAGCAGACATCTAAACAGATAAACAGAGAGAAATCAAGATGTTGGTTTTCAGCACGGAGCCAAACATATTCACAGACACCAAGTCTTAAAAGCACACGCTGTAATGTATGCTCAAATGAAACGTCTATTCCCAGTCTCTGTCTGACATATCCATAAATCCTCTACACCAGATCTGCAGCCACACCAGCACACCCTGTCATTTCCAAAGGTGTTCATTTACATCTAATTTAAAGGGATGTTCATTGTTGCATTTCTACATTAAACCAAACTGTCAGTGTTTAGATTACATCATAATTTAGGTTGATGTAAATTATTATAAACTAACTATTTTAACCACACGTCCATTAAATTTAGCCTCCCATTTATTTTATGCACATCTTTTGGTTAAGTAGACTATTTGATCGAATCACAAGACCTACATTAAACTTGTTCTACTGCTTAGCCATGACTTTGATTGATATTTTAAGCTGTTTCCATTTCAACTATTCATCCATTTCTTTAGTTAAATCTGTTTTTTCCTTTACTTCTAGCTTTCTCTACTGATTTTTCCACACTCTCATCGCAACACTGACCGAATATTAGATTTCTTCCCCTGGCAGGTTAAGTCAGTCAGACATGACATGTTGTGGTCGAGCGGTTATAACGATCTGATGCTAAGGACCACTAAAAGTCTCTGAAGGCCTGACGATAAACCACACCTCAACCAGGATCCATCTCCTCTCCTCTCTCGCCACTTCTTCCCACCTCTAAAAACGAATCACCATTCACAAATAACGTCTTTACCAGTATCATGTGACCGGTGGAGATGTCCATGTTGGACGGCACCGGCTCCTCGCACCAGGAGGAGGTGCTGCTGCGGGTGGATGGACTGGCTGCAGGGCCGTCGCTGAACTGGGATGAGACGCTGTTGAGGCGCGAGTGCCGCAGGGTCTCCGGCCGCTCGACACGCTCCGACGTCCGGATCGCCATGCGCTGGCGACAAAGCTCCTGGGGATTAGAGGAGACAATGGTGAAACACTCATTATCAGAACACTTTTTTTTTCTCTCTCAGACTCTTTGCTAGGTTTCATGTATTTATCCTCTATTCATGCAGACAATAATAGTTTTATGTAGGTTATGTGTTTATCCTTGAGGTCTGTAAATGCACCTTGTAAAATCCTGCATCTCAGCTGACTTGATTTGTCCTCACTCACCTGTAGATTAATGGCTTATCCTCGAGGATTATGGAGCTTATACTAATTATGTTAAAAAAAAATAATACATGGTTGATGAACCCTACGCGATTTACAGAATAAATTCAGTGTGCCACACCTGGCTGCAATGCAGTGTTTAAGAAAGATGCTTTCAGTTTTTAAAAAAAAAAAAAGTTGATCTTTTAAAATAAATTCCCACACATTCAAGCTCTATGGAGCAAAATCTATACTCTTTAAAAAGACACATTTGCAAATGAGGAGAATTTATCCATCAATCAAACAGTAGTCTCGCTGTATCTGTACGACCACAGGCACTACGCAAGGAGATTAAAATACACAATTGTAAAGTATAATTTTCTATTTGATTGATATCTCTAGGATTTCTAAAAATTTTTTAAAAAAATCACTATGATAAGGATGACTCGTCTCCCCGTGACTCACCTTTCCTCCCATCGTACCAAAGTATAGAGATAAAGCGTCAAAAAAATGAAGGATAGACATTTATCTACTCCAAATGAAAAAGAGAAGAAACAAATTTCCATTGCCAGATTTATGCATCGTGTAAAGAAACACAGCGAGAGTCACAGGCGTCACTCCCCCTCCCCACCCCACTCCCCATCTTAAATTCATTATCTGTGAATCCCATCATGGCTGGTTTTGGGCAGCAAAGCCAGTCATCTCCACAGAATACATTTCCATACTCAGTTGATAACAGTGAGGGCAGACCGACCCAGAGAAAATGCCTTGTGAAAGCACATGCTATATCATGATCTATCATAGTGATATTTCCCTCTGGAGCTCAGACCCCTCTAAGCCCTGGTCAGATTTCCCCCCGTCAGACTTTAATGATTAGAACCATGAAGTGGTGCCCCGGGCATCGGCCTTGGGGCAATATCCAGGCCCACCTCATAATTCATCCTACTCCTCAACATCTCTGCAAAGGTACGTGCCACATCGGATACGAGTAACCGTCCCGAGAGCAGGCCGCTAGTTGGAGGCAGCACCAGAGAGGGTCAGAGGAGAGACACGTGAAGCCCAAGGAGGACCGCTGGTTGTGGGATTACATTTCGATCTGTCTCCCTGCGTCTTTCAGACTAACAATAAGAATGAAAACAGGCCAAGAGGCAGCAACGTCTGCCATCTAGCAACATCTTTCTCTTCCACAGCAGAAAAACAACTGTATCTGTCAAACAGAGAACACACCCACATGAACACCTGACAAAGCAGTTATTCCATACCTGAATGGAGTAGGGAGAGGAAAACATGCCATATATAACCTTAAAAATATACATAGGAGCAGATGAAAAAATCTCATTTTAATATCTAAGAAAAAAACGCGTTCTTATGTGAAATCTTTGCTTTTCTGTGGCTATTGTTACGTTACCATAGCACCCCTAGCTTTTGACAGATAGGGCAGCTTTGTGACAACCTGATTAAATATTGAAAATGTTAACGCGACATGCAGATAAATATGTTCTGAGTACCATGCTGGGCACAGCTGAGCCCCAGCACTGAAAATCAATACAGCCCTGGCTGCCCATGACCCTGGAGGAACAGAGAATAGGTTACAATGGCTGCCTATTCCCCTGTCTCTCTCACACACACTCGCCTCACACAGAATAATAATTAATGATTGTCTAGAGTGAATAGCTATTGCAGCAATAAGTCAAAAATGCAAAAAAAAAAAGGAACATAAATGCAATTTAATGAAACATAAAAGAATTTCTGGTGCGCATTTGTTCCATTTTATTCAAAAAAGCTAATCACTGTTATCATAACAGCCATAAAATTTTTAAGAGTAGGTAGAACGCATTCTAAATACACATTAACAAACACGTATCCGAGCAGAGTGTTCATCCAATAGCAGAACGCAGGCCAAGTGTCCTGACATGTGATTGGCTCATAGCGAAGGGGCTGGACTAACCTGATAGGTTGCGGTGGCATCTGTGGTGGTGTCAGTCCCCAGACTGGCCAGCTTCTCCTTCATGTGTAGGTGGGAGCGCTGGCGCACGCAGAAGAAAGTGGCGGACACAGCCAGCGCCACCAGGATGAAGAGCATGCAGAGGACGGAGAGCAGGAGGAACTGGCCCGACTCCACCCTGGTCTCCTTCACCACAGGGATCTGGGTCAGGCTGCCCCTCTGGAGGGCACACACACACAGAACATGATCAGAGTAGTAAAGGATACCTCTCTATAATTTTTTGATGAGAGATGTCTTTTTTTCCATATTTTATATACAGTGGCCACCATAACAAACTTGTATAAAATGGCTTTTCATGGCTTTCCTGTGTAGAAAATGCGGATTCAACAGAGGCGCAAACACCTTTTCGCCTACCTCCACTTCCTCTCCCACTCTTTCCTGCTACCCACCAGCATAGTCTGACCTGCCTCCACTCATTAGCCAGCTCTAATACCGGCTTAATAATATGTATTCAATGCTCAGCAGACCCCTGTTACCAGCCTGTGTCCAGTGCTTTCTCCACACTCTGCCCCACTATAGATATTTACAACCCCATCTCTTGCTGGCATGGGGTGGGCTGGCACTGTGCAGCTACAGGAGGTTGGGATACTAAAAGCTTGTGCTTAATTAGCTCCTCTGGTCCTGAGTTTGGCTGGATTAGGCCCCGAGCCCAAGCCGTGCGGCTAATGGCTACGCAGGCAACCCAGACTGGACCTTAATGCATCCAACACAGGTTGAATAGACAAGACTTTTCAAAAATTCAAACTGAATCCAGACAGGAACGCTAGGAAGGGGTTAGGATTTGTCTCAGAAATGTTTTCAATGCACTTCAAAAATCATCGCAGACAATTTTATCAGCATAGGTTAAAGAATCGCTGTTGATAATTGGTCCACTCATGGCCATTTACTGTAATGATAAATTCCCCGTGGGCCCCACTAATGCCGAATATTTTAAGCATAGCAGTGATAATTAGGAGCAATGACTGGGAAGGATAATTAATGTATCCCAAATGTAGCTACTGTTTAGATTTTCTTAGCTGATTAGATAAAATACAGACGTCTTATCAGGAAGTCAAAAAGACAAGGATAACACATCCCAACCGTCCTCCATATCTGACACAAGGGGTTTCCGTAAAAAAAAACAGCTCTCCGCAGTCGCTAGTTTTATCAGCTGCATATACGCCAATAGCTTTACATCTGTCAAAGGGCTATATCAATAAAGGCACACAAATACATCAGCAGGCTCATAATTGTCTGCGTGCAATATCGAAAGATGGATGGGTAAAATTAATCAAATCTCAACATGACAAAAAAAAAAATGGCGTAGCTCTGACATTTAGCCTGAGGGGTCTAATGGGCTCCCTGAAGGATCTTGTTATACCCTTTTTAAAACAAGACACTTCACCTCAGACCAGCAACAATAAGGTTTGACCTTGTGGCTCGTAATTGCCAATGTTTTAGCAGTAGGTCTTTTCGATTACTGTTTTGGGCCTTGCCTTTGATTGCAATTGCTGTGGCTCCAGCATGTAGTTTCAATCAAGCATTAAGAGGTTAGTCACCAATTGAACGGATTGAAGAGGTTGATGAACGGCGAACAGAGAGGAGAAATGGCCTCGATCCAGTGACTCATCTGTGTTTGATGATCAAACGAACACGCAGACAGCAGGAACGATATTTAGAAATTAACACGGGTTTCATTTACCGCAGTAACACAATCCCATCTGACATAATCACACAATAAAGAACAGAATATATAGCACCTTAAAACCCTCGTTGGATCTAGCATTCAGCATATTTTGCACTTTAAACACAGCATGTCACATCAGTGTAGTGCTTCCAGACAGCTGCCTGTGAACCCAAAGTGCCCCCTATAGTCCTATTGGTTCAAACCTGCTCATCAACAGCTGAAATATTTGTTCTGGAAAAGAAGGAAAAAAACCCTCTTATGGTTAATAAAAGATCTGGGTCTCTACAATGTGTGGCTACTCATGAAAATACATTTTGGTACACACGTACAATAAAAATAAAAAAAAAGAAGCATTTCCACTGTGGGACCAAACATGCTTGAAATGCACTGCAAGCATAAAAGAGTGTTTGAAGGTGGTAATCGTGTTAGAGGAGATAGAGAAAAAGAGGGAAAAGGGGGAGGAGGAGGAGGAGGAAAAGGGAGGAGATGTGAAGCTTACAATTACCTTCATGGGCCTTTAGAGTTCTGTCCTTTCATTTTTTCCATTTTTTTAAAAAGTTTATTATTTATTAAGTTGCTGTACTATAATTTACGCATGTCTGAAAAAAACAACAACAACAACCCATAATTCTATAATTGTAATGTTAAAAATATAACAAAAAATTTCAACTGAACTGAAGCATTTTCATTACAAAAAGAAGTTGCACTGATATCAATATGTAAAAAAAAATATTAAAATTGAATACATAATTTTCTAACTATTTTTTACCATCATGAAAACTCAATATCAATATAAAAAAAATTGATTTCCACGCAGGATTTCGCCCAGAATTTTTGGATCATCATCAAACACATATTTCTTCCTCCATGAATTTTATTTGCAGATAAATCACAATGAATTCATTTTCCTAAATTCATTTAAAATAATTCCTGGAATAAGTATTTTGTGTTTTTCACGTGTAGTTAATTCTCTGCAATATAATTGTGTCCCCTGTTTGCCTCCTTTATTCACATAGCCTCTCTGGTGAATTAGCCAGTCTGAGAGGAGACAAGGGGCAGATGGATTTCGGTGCTTTGGATTATTCAAATTGAAGAAAGGTCAGGCAGAGAGGTGTTGTTAGGGCGGCTGGCTATCCATTCACTAACACAATACAATTAAAAAGTAGAAGTCAAAAATGCTCCAAGCACACAGCCCCCTCAACCGACACGAAATCTAGGTTGTTACAACCAAAACTGAAAATCTAAGAGATTTGAATTAATTGCATTTAAAAGCGTTTCCATGCAACCAGATGTGACTGATAGCCCCGCGATTAACAACAAAAGATGTCAGATGAAATGAAAATTTTACATGATTTTTCTTGGCTCCATAAAAATGTTGAAATTTTGCAACTGCACAACTTGTGGAAATTTTTTTGTTCATTTTTACAAAATAAAGGTCCTAAACTCTGAATAAATGAAGAAAGATTTAAAATAATTTAATAGATAAAGTCATATTTACTGCAGAGAGGTTCAGAATCTAAATCCATTTCATGTCAGAGCTACTATTAAACTAGTCCCATTCTATACCTGTGGAAATAAATTTCTTACATTAATAGAAACCCATCTGCGTCCACTTTCATTTAGATTAAGATAATTGTGCTAATTTTGTGACAAAACAAAAGATTAAAAGAAAACAACAAATGCAAATACAGCGTGCATTTAACAGCTTTCAATTCGTAGTGTTGAAGCTGCTGCCGGCAACACCAGGCAGCTTTAGCCTCACAGAAACTTTGTTCCCTGCAGCCAGATGTGCTCGGAGCAAAGCATCGGGCTCCGGGTCCACTTTAAATAGATGATCTTACATTTAAACGACTACAATTGCATGTACATTTTTTCAAAGCTTTATCATATTTCATCCCAGTAGCTTTTTGGAGATGCAATCAACAGCAGAGAGGATGAAACAAAATACAACCACAGAGTCAGAGCTCCTAAAATAAGAAATAATACAATCACTTTCATTATGATGAGAAAGAAAACCCATCTCTAACGCGATATTGCAGACAACTTTGCAAAGCTCGACGTCTGAGGTGCCCTTTATGCATTTAATGCACAAAAACACGCACATTGAAAAAAAAAGAAGAAGACACGTTTCAGGAGATAATTACCCAAATCTACGTCGCGAGGCTGAGAGCGCATTTTGCAGTGAACGGAGGACGCTGTGTCTTGTATTCCAGAGAGCATGGTTAACCACTGATGCCTGCCGCAGCTCCAAAAAGCATCTGCGTGTCCCGGCCGCCCACTCAGTCCGCTTCTCCAAAAGTTCCCCTGCGAGGGTCCCATGCATCCCCCAGCGCCAACAAAAGACCGCGGCTTCAACACGAAGATGAAGAAAAAGAAAAAAAAAGGGAGAGTCGGAGAGAATAAGAAAAGGGAGAAGAATGTGGGATATGCCCGCCTGATTTTCCGAGCCACGGAAGAATGTGCAGAAGCCCCACTAGTGAGTCCTTTCAGCGTCTCTGTGCCAATGAAAAGAGATGGGGAGGTGGTGGGGTTGGGTTTTTTGCGATCATTTAGTTAAGGCTGAGCCCCTCCTTATATTCAGCAACTCAGGAGTCCCCGTCCATTGCACATGTCATATCCACTGGTTGCTATAGCGATGCCTCCACATGTTGTCGACAGTGAATGTTCAAGGAGCGATGCCTGGCTAATAGGCTTGCGGACCAAGAGGCGATATGAATGGACACAAGGCTAGACACTCATTTGTTGAGCTACTAGGGGTCTCTGTGTTCGGTGTGTGAATTGCTGTTTTCTCAGGCTCTCCTTTTCCTCTGCTCCCTCTCCCAGGGATTCAGTTATGTGAGCAGAAAGGGGAGATGGGGCAGTCTATTCTTCAAAGTAGGCTTTTGCATTCAAAGCTTAAGTGAGCACAATAATAAGAGGCTACCACACAGTACAGTAGTTGTAAACTATATGAATGCTGCATGGGACATTGGGTGCAGTCTGAAAAAAAAAATGCTTCGCCTAAAGTAAATCGTGTGTAATTGGCCAAGTCCTTTTTCCCCCCCTTCCCTCCAAGATCTGCTTGAATAAAGAAAAAAAAAAGGGAGGAAAATTGCAAGTTTAACAAGTTTAGAAGATAAAACTCAAAAAAGCTATCCTAATTAGCAATCAGCCTGAAAAAAAAAAAAAAAGATCCAATGGAGAGCAACAGCTGCACTTAGCAGGGAGAGAGAGAGAGAGAAAGGGGGATTATGGAGAGCACAGGGAGAGAAAAGGAGCAAGAAAAAGAAAAGGGGCGGTGAAGAGAGGAGAGTGGGGGTCCTGTCAAATGCAGATGACGAGTCTTGGGGAGAGAGGAGGAGGAGGAGGAGGAGGTGGAGGTGGTGGTGGGGGGGTCGTAGCTGTGTGACGGCTCTCCAGTTTATTTTTTCCATTCAGACAGCACCCCCTCCTCTTCTCTATTGTCCCTCTGTGTGACAGCTGGAGTTGGCAATGTGAAGGGGAGAACAAAAACAAGCTCGCTGTCCAGCCCGGGTCCATAGCTGCATCATACACCTCCCCACCTTCAAAAAGCCGAGCCAACCTCGCAGCCCCAGAGGGAACAAATCTGAAGCAGAACACATTCAAATTAACTTGCCTAAACTCTTAAATACTAGATCTTGTTTATGATGCTGCTGCAAAACTGAAATTATCCATGCATTTTGTTATTTTATGCCGATTTGGGTTCCTAAAAAAAAAAAAGGCGTGAATAGAGGAGAAGCAGCAACAAAAATGAGTTCCTTCCTCACACACTGTGGTGATATTGTTCGGATCACGCTTTCAGCACGCTGCCATCCTAATTTATCAGGAATTATTCATAATCAAAATTCCGTTTTTTAGCCACCCAGGGGGCACAGAAATGACCACCCATTGTTAGAGAGAGACAAGTTTTTGTCTCTCAGTTTGAATCTGAGGAAGTGTCGGCTGCGACACTTTGTGTTGCAAGGTTTTCCCCAGATAATCAGCTCCTACTTTAAGTCGACCACACGATCCTATCCATCGTCTTGTCTGGCCAAGTGGAAGAGATACGCTGGTCACCCACCTGTCAGCCTTATCTAAGCACCCACTCATTCCAACAAGGGTATTCCCCTGACTGCTCGGGGTTGAAAAAAAGGATGCCCACCAAAAATCAGTCACCATCTTCACCTGCTCTTAACCCGACTTTGGTCTTTGTTGGTTTGTCTTCACCGAATTCTGTGTAAATGGATTCATTTTCGCACATTTCAACCGTCACCGCACACCAAACAGAATGATTTCACAACTCCCGGCTCAACCTTCAGTGCTAATGGTCATCACACCAGGGGGAGGCTTGCATCGATTCACTGTGAAATTCAAAAAAAAAATCAAATTTGGGAACATATTGACGTCACTCCTTGGTCACTGGCAAAACCCGCCATGCTGTCATGTCTCTTCCTCGGGGTAACACATGTTCAAACATCCTGCGAGGCTTATCTGTCCTACTTTACTGCACTCACTCCTCTGGTGCTTACCTCCATTCACACTTCACATTTTGGTCAAAAAAAAAAGAAAAAGAAAAAAAAAAGAAAGGAAAGGAGCGAAAGTGCTAAAACCACAAGAAAAGTAGGTATGCAGCACTTCACCATACTGCTGAGGGGAGATGACGAATACTAAACGAATGTCATAATCAAGTGTTCTACCTGAGACAGCAGAGCAGAGACTTCTACTGATGAATGCAATAACTTGCAGAGATGTGCTTGCACCTGCAGGCTGTGCATCTTGGAATAGTTTAACATACTTGTCCCGTTGAATGTGATTTGAATATACGCACACCTATATTAGACATTTTTTGCAAAATATACATCTAAAAAGCCAAAGAATGCACATATATTATAAGTGTATGTATCTGCATTTAATGTGGACACTGGGAAGACAGGGATAGTAAAAAGAACACCGGCCCAGTGGCAAACCCTGCTGGTGGTCCACATAGCAATAGTACTTCAATGATATTTGCGAGAAGCTAAAGCCGTTTACGCAGCTGCACGCGCAAAAAACCAACAGCTGCAGCATGTACCTGCAGACATAACTAGCATGTGATACTGTTACACCAAAAATAGTTGGATTTCTGCTCGGCTCTTTGAAATGGGGTGCAATAAATTATTCATAGTAATATCTGAGCATGCCTGTTGCTGCAACGCCGTTTGGGAAGGTGTTGGAGGATTAGCTTCGAACTGAAACATAGAGAGGAATATATGCAAAACAAAACACATTTGGGTGTTCTGGACCCCCCTCCCCACATCCGATTCACCAGCTGTTATTGTTATTGCTCAAATTGATATTACAAGATGTGCGAGAGAGAAAATGATCTCGACTAATCTGAGGTTTTACTCTTTTCATTTTAAATGCCCTGCTTCCATGCTTAACGCCGCTAATAAAATGAAGGTTTTTTTTTACACATGCAGAAGTTGACTTTGAAAGTTTGTAGATGTCACAGTACAGTGATGTCATATTGGTATATTGTTAGTTGGTTTGATTTTGCACTTATGCTGAGATCAATCTGAAGAGATGACATTTTGCACTCCTGTCTAAACTCCCTTTTAAACATGACTTAAAGGGCAGAAATTTGACAGCGAGGTGAATGTCTTAAATGCATTGTGTCTCAGTGAGTGTGTGTGAGAGGGAAAGAAACACCATGTCTCCTAATGGATGATGTTCAAAGACACAAAAAGGGTCCCATTTCTGGGTTTTACTTTAAACATTTGAATTGCTATGTCTCATGCTCATCACTTGCTCAGGGAGGAACCATTCAAAGCCTTTGTGTGTCAGCCATGTCATTCTGGTATTTTCCCCAGATGAGCTTGTTCAAATAGGCCTCTTTCTCATGTGAATCCCAGCCCAGGCATTGCCCATGCCAAGTAGTTCAAAGCTGTAAACATCAAGGTAAATGCTATGCCTGTCATCTCAACTATATTTAAAGCGGAGAAGCAAACCCACACACAATGTGCACTTCAAAAAGAAGCAGAGTTGTAGCGTCATAGCCTGAAGTGGAAAAATCACACCATATCTTTAAAACGTTGTAATCTATGAGTGATATATATTTAGATCTTGTTTCAAAACTCCAAATCGAAAGCTTTGCAGGCTGTGTTTTCGTTGGAGTGAATATTAAGAAGTCGTGTCTTTGTCGCTGTCAGTCTTTTTTTTTGTTTGTTAGTGGAATGACACAAAAATGAATCGTGGAATTTTCATGGAAGTTCATAGAAACCCATAAACACTTTGACAGATTTTCAAAAAATTTTGGTGGACCAGGAATTTTGATGGCACACATCTTGTTGGAAGTGCTTAATTTAATTCAAAGAGACCGACCATTGGGTGCTTCTAGTTTAGGATTAGTTAATTCCAGGAAAGTTGGTCTGATTTACTTGAACTTTTTCCTCTTAATTTGTTCTAAGGTAGAGCCCTAATTCAACTTGACAGTAATGATCCTCTCTATATGCAGCTCTGTTGACAAAAGCAATATGTCTGACAGGGATAATGTTAACATTCGCTACAATACCATCCGAAATTAATTAAAGTAACTTAGCAAATGGTTCTCACACCCAAAAATGAAAGCAGAATCAACTCGGTATCAGATCTACGCTTGCACTCTGCCATGGAAAAAGAGCAAATTACGCTCAAGATTTGCGTTAATCACAATGACAAGAATTATTTTCAGAACCCTAATTAGTTTTTGATGAGGGATATTTACAAATAAAATTACCAGGTCCAGAATGTGAGTTGAAACAACAACAACAACAACAACAAAAAACCCCACCACCTAGAAAATGCAATTGAAGCCACTTCATTCTGCTGAGTGAAAAGATAAAGAGAGAAATGTCAATAAAAATCTCACACAACATTTTCACAGTGAAAAACAGCAAGCCAAACATCAATGTTTTAATTGTTTTGTTTGAATAGAATCCACACTACTTTTAGGCTATTATGTTCTCGGCAGGCTCTTTTTTTTTCTTCCTTTTTTATCTTGGGCAGAGATAAAACTGCAATTAATTTTGAAAGGGGGGTAAACAGTGGGACAATACATCAAGTCACACATGAATGGTGGCAGGCAGGGATATATGCGCTGCTGTGGAATAACAGAGGTAGTCAAAGGTAGTATTCATAATTGAAACCCCAGTCACAAGAGACTTAGCGGGTTGGGAGACTGATACTGAGTCTGACAGTAAAAGGACAAAGAAGTGTTCAGGGTAGAGCAGAGAATCTTCATGAGTTGAGTGGGATGTGTCTTCCTCACACCTGGGGCCATCTCAAAGCCTGTGAAGAACAGTATTTCTCTGCGGTGCTGAATACGATTGTCCAGAGTTCCACCAAGATCTCGGAATCCCTAGAAGTGCTGCTGCTGAGAATGAACTCATATCTTTATTGAATTGTCTGGGAGTTTTTTCCACTGCACTCCGACCCCAGGCAGTCAAACCCGCCTGCTACCTCAACTCATTCAAGCACTATTGGAATTAGAAATAGGACACCGGCTTGATAATGGTTTCATTCGAGAAGCTTTGGATGTAAGGAACTAAAGTCATGTCTTGGCAAAAGAGGAACCTGTTTCTAAAATGTGCTCCTTACCATTTCAAACATGATAGATGATGCTTTGGATGTAGATATTTGTGACTCCTGGCCGATGCGTGATTCTTAAGAAGTTCTGGAAAAATACAACCAATCAAAAAACTTTAAAGGGTGTATTAAAGAGTTGTGATCCAACCATGAAACTATTTATGTGGTCTTATTTTTTACAGTTTTGCTGACTTAAAAACACTGAATTCCCACTCAAGAATCCCACACGAGGGATTAACAGATCCCAAATTCTTCCGTTTGACACCAAATGAAAACATGTTTCTGATCACTATAGAGCATATCGAGGTCACCTGCATGAGGATACGCCCTGATGATCAGCTACAACTCCTGTGAGTCAAGATATAGCTGTAGAACCACGGGAGGCCGAGCGTGATGGGCTGAGGGTCGTATCCTCTAAACGCACACGGCCGCTGCGTCATAAATTCCCCTCAGCATCTTCATTAGACATTTTCCCTTCTCATCAAAATGACAATCCCAGCCAAGCCTGCGCCCAACAGGAGAGGTGAGCCCGTGTGACCTCTGGGGTTACGTAGAGGGTCATGGCATGGAGGCAAAAATCCACACCTCTCCATCAGACTCTAGGGAATTGGGGGCATCATGGAGTGGCAGGCAGCCAGGAACACAAGATCTGCTCCAGAGCGATCTCACTTGACAGGCATTGGCTGTGTCTGGACTGGAGGCAAGCACTCTGATTTCTCTCTTTAATTACTGCAAATTGGAGGAGCCGCAGCCCATGCTAATGAAGCCACACCAATCAGCTGGGTGAGAGTCGGGGGCATCGGGACGCAAGAACGAATCCTCGGCAGGAACAGGACGCTGACGTTCTGCATGCCCGACGCAGCAAAACCGTCTGCACGGTCTCGCTATCTGACCGTCTCAGAGCTCCACCTGCTCTATAAGCGTGGTCTGCCCTCGAGCCAAGCCATGCAAGCGCTGCTCGTCAAAAAGAGACCCCTGTGAAATCCCTAATGAGACCGCTGCCACAGCTGTAGAACGGTATCAGCCGATTGTTCGCCGCTCGCATCTCCAAATCGCTTCACGCCGCGGCAACTGACAACAATACAAAGTACGGCTGATCAGAAATTCTGAAGGGAAAGTGAATTATGATTTCTGTCAAGATTCTGACGGCTCTGTAACATAATAATACACCGACGGCTCATTATTGTAAATGCATATAATCAATGTAGCCTTTTTTCATCCATAAAAAATAATTACACTGTGTGACTTTTTTGTGAAGCTTTGATGATGAATTTTTTTCCGTCCTTCTTCACGCCGAACAAAGTAATGAATGGTGACTGACATGTGATTGCATGTGTTTATGAAATTGGATTGTCAAGATCCTTTTGTTGTTTCCAACAATGAAATACAATTCCTTCTATTAGCCCCTTGATGTTGATGAAGCCGGATGTTTACTCTGTTGATCCGTTTGTCCGCGCTCCAGATAAAATATACAGGGTTTGGGTTCGGATTAAACAATTACAAGACGTATCAAAAGGATATCTTTGTGTGGCGTGGGATTAGCGTACTCGTGGCGGCTTCTGCCGACGAGCAGAAAAAATCAGATTTTTCAATGTTTTTTTCTCGTCTGCGCATTAGCCACTAACACCTGACACTAGGCATGTTGCTCGTAAACATGGAGGCAACTGTGATATGTAAAGCATCGACCTCAGAACAGCGGGGCCCTCGTCCTGTTCACAGCACAATATCAGCGTCTGATCTTTGCCACTGCTTTTCACCTTCCCATGTTGGCCACGTTTCCAACGGTTGCATCACGCTGTACGTTAGAATGATGGACAACACATATCAGAGAAACACATTAAAGAAATGTCTTCAGTTCATAGCTAAAGGGCCTAATTAGTCTCAGTTATTGAATGCTGTCAGATTAATGGTTATTAGACTTAATGAAATAGCAGTGATCCCAGAAAAGACACAATTTGAATTTCTCCCTTTTTTGGATATAATTTTGATTTAAATTGAATATAGCTTTGCCTCAATCTCATCCACGTATCTCCTAAGTTGCTAACCTTCAATTTTTCAGGGAGAAAGTGAAGATTTAAGATGAACATTATCTTGCATTTTAAGAAAAATAAATCATTTAAACCCCACTGGATCAGCAATACATGAGTAAAGTATGTGAACGTGTGTGACATGTATATGAGAAACAAACTATTAACTGATATGTTAAATATGTTACATTGATTAAATCACAATAAAGACACCTAACTCGACTCAACTATTTTGGGGATCAGTTTTGACTGAGATTATGATGACTTCTCTTCATTTTCTTGAACAGAAGACAATAGCAATCGTGAGAGGTGGGGTACACCCTGGACAAGTCGCCAGTGTATTGCATGGCCCATTCATGCTCACAGTCACACCTATGGTCAATTTAGAGAGTCCACTAGTTTCTGTTTGTGCAAAGAACCCGGAGAACCCACACAGACACGGCAGAACAATGCACAGAAAGGCTTCAGGTGGAAACAAACCAAGGACCTTGTTGCTTTGAGGCGACAGCGTTACCCACTACGCCACCGTTCTGCCCATGGAGAATACTTGTCAGTTAAAAATTTGTTGCCGTGTTGAAATATCCCAAAGCCATTAAATGCCATTTTGATGCCGTGAAAACAACCGATAGATGCTGTAAAGCCACTTAGATCCAGAGTGGTCTAATTTCATTTCATGCTTTGACACCACAGATGGAAGATATTCATGCATCTGCCCAAATGAAGGTCATCATATAAAAACCATAACAGCTCATCAAGCAATTTAGTTGACCTTGCCATGCATAAAGTAACTAGCAGTTAAAGCAGGATTCACAATTATACTCAATTAAAATCAATAAAAGATGATATGACAGTTGGTTACATTTAATTTACCATGAGGGAAGTGGTTTATGTTTGGTACGTCCGCTGAGCTAACACTAATGTACTGCTTCTCATTAACTACAAACTCAAAATATTGGATTTATAAAAAAGATGACTAAGTTATTCATCGACATGACCACATGATCACATTTAAACGCAAAATATCACTGAATTCTTATTTCAAACTAAAACGTCTGTATTTTCTTGTAATGCTAAAAACATCACCATGGGCCTCTGCTTAGCCTGTAGCAATGACTTCTCCTGCTGCCTGTGCTGGGGTGCCAGATGCGCTAGGCAAGTAGCTGCATGATAAATGGCAGAAGGTGAGCTTTCTGTGGCCGGGACCAGGAGCACCCTACCCCTGCACCCTGCTGCCAGTCCCTTGGCATGCAGCTCGTCAGGCCAAATGGCAGCCATATCCCCCTTCAATGCTGACATTTAAAGCGTCTGCCACGGCATCCAGCTGTGGACACCGCAGGTCGTCCCTATCCTCAGTGTCCCCCCAGCGATGCAGCCCTCAACCACATCGCTGCCACTGCCAAACATCAGCTGACTAAATGACTATGAACAGCTGGAGCTTTTGTTCAAACGACAGAAGTGCAGGACGATGTCATACCTGCGAATAGAAGCTCCATAAGCTTTATCAAAGAAGAAATGTAAAACCTGCTTCACATGTGAACAACAAAGCAAAGCTAACCCGTGTGTGGCTCCAAATGCACCGGTTGCACAGCAGACATTTTGACATAACAGAGCAGGAAAACTCACAGGTTGCAGCTCTGCTGTTTGGCACGCTGGTTAACTGTCACTGCTGCAGGGATACTTATTTACAACTGAGCCATTGTTATCGTGATTGAGTCCACCCGTGCTTTTCTTGCTGTGACGAGTCCAAATGTCTGCTGTGCAACCACTTCATCCTCCAGCTAAGGCAAGGGTTGTGTTTTAAAGAAATAAAAGCATGACTTTATAGAAGCCACTGAAGATATATCCATGAATTTAACAAGAAAAGGGCTTGCTAAAGCACATTTCTCTGTATTAAACTCCTTTGTAACAGATAAACTGTGTATAATTACAAGTTAAGATAAATCTAACATTATTTTACCATTATTTTTGACCTTGCTGATCAGGGCTTAGTAGGTTTAATAACAGATGAATACATTGCTTTACCATATTAATTCCTTTTCTCTCTTAGTTCTCTATAAGAACCTCACAGATATGAGCAGGGCCGTTATTTATAGCGCTACTATATTAATATGTATTAAATCACAAACAAAACTGAACAGATAAGGCATGACATAAAAAATACTTGTTAATAACAGAACAACAACAGGTTGTAAATGTAAATTCAGGGATGTGGCTCAGGTGTCGTCTCGCAAGTTCCTAGTTGGGGATCTAACTGGTATATTTTCACTTTTTTATTAGGTTTCAGTGTCTAATATTCTACCTTAACATTTTATTTCTCACATCTACAGTTGCATTATTAGTCTATCAGGTACTAAAATCGTAATCTTCCCTACACCAGTGGTAGTCGAACTTAATGATCACCACAGAGAGAATCACACACAGGGTGTCAAGTCGGTCTCTGGCTGCTGTTGAGTGTCATTATTTCTTCTGAAAATATGCTAAGCAGGTCAACTTGCACCCGGTGATGTCTGCGGAGCGACTCGGTCTGCGTTGAGAGTTGCGGAGGCATCCAGCAGATGAATTTTGTTGAATAATTAAAGTGTCTTAATCAGTCTCCGACAGCACCGGAGACTGCAAGTGAAGCTTTAATTCTAAGGGAATAAAATGAGTCATTTGCACAAATATGATGTATATTGTATATGTTTACAACACAAGAACAAATGCATTCCAAATCTTACTCTAACTTTAATTGTGTTTTACTGGATGGAAGAAACATATTTGTTCTGAAACCATCAGCAGCCGACACCGGATTTGGGTTCAGGTTAAGGTTCATGGTCCTCCACTTAACAGGGCTTCAAATGTCTGAATATGAAGCTGAAAAAGAGAGTTACTACAAGTCTGTTAATTCACAGCTGTGACTTATTGATTTGTGAGGTTAATGGAGAGTATCCCAGTATTGTAATAATGACAAAAATCAAAGAAATTAATTTCTTACGGAGACTAATGAAAACTGTAGTCCAATTTTTAGTAGATAAAACATTCCTCTAGTGAGATTTTTGTGTTTATTTCAGCCTGATTAACATTGATTTTTTAAAACAAGATCTGAATTTCGGTGGTTTAAAAGAGCCTTAATGTACTTTTGAATGAGAAAACAAATAAGGCAACTAGGTATGGAATATGATTATTAATGACCAAAAACTGCAAAAACATATTCATTTCAAGCCTTACATATCTGCATCTTATATGTTCTTGTATTGCTGACACCTGTATTTGCACCCTGGAGGCTTTAGTGTGAGTTAATGAGCAATAATGATTGTGATCAGTAATGAGTGGCTGGTGGACTACATGCAAGAAAGCCTGGAACCAAAGCTTTGAAGCAATAGTGCTAATCGCTAAACTGCTGCTCTGCAGTAGTTCTTTGGTTTCATTTCATCTCCATCTCCATAACACCTCTAAGGCCACCTCGTCCTTGAGTATTTTATTTCCAGGAAGGGATAAATACTACAGAAAAAGTATGTCATTTAATTCTCAACAAAAGTTTGAGGAATTGTTCTTCAACCAGCTGAATTGAAATACCACATCCGACTATGCACGGCAACCGCACCTCTCCATACAAAGGCAGTACAACATGAAAGAAGCACAAGGTAGGAGAATAAACACTTTACATTCTGACACTCATTAAAACCAGACAAGTCCACTCTTACCCAGGGGAAAGCAACACGTCATGATACAGAGTGAGGCAAATACCAAACTGCATGGCATGGTATCAAAGGCATTTCTGCAGTCCAAAGGTCAGATGATGGTAAAAGGTTGCTGAGAAACGGAGCCGCTGAACGGTCTTTCATCAGTGGGAGGCAGCTGGAGTCTCCACAGTGGCAGTGTTACTCAAGGCTGCAGGCACAGTGGGGTTGCTCCAATATGACATTTCACATCCAGATCTGCCACAGTAATGGCATTTTAGTCACTTTTAAAATGGTCGTATTGGTCTTCCTTCAGTGTTGAAATTTTTATAGGTGGCAATTTTTTCATTGTTCGGGTTTATTATAGTGTCAGAAGAAGATTGGATAGCTTGCCAATCTGGAAAAGGCAACTGAAGACCAAGGTGGAATTGATTGGCTCCGACAAAACACACACATGCTGTACATATAAACATTCTTTACAACACAAGGATGGGTAGAAAATATATCTTGCACTTCAAGCAAGGCACTGTAATTTTGTCTGAGGAGCTACAGTCACACATAAATGAGAAGAAGAGATCTCCAAATTAACATAAAAATATGTTTTTGCTCATCTTGTGATTCTTAAAAAAAACACAGCTTGAAAAATCAACATGGGGAAATATGTTTTGAAGTAAAACATATATTCGCGCCGTTACAAGAGGAATTTGTAAAACTCTTATCACAGTCATTTTATTTTTTCAGCCTGTGTGTGTGTCTGTCTCTTCTCTCGGGTAGGAAATGGTCAGCCTGGTTTTCCTTTGAAGTTCCCTCTGAAATGATTTGTCCCATTTGCTCGGAGGAATTGCATTCGCTGATGGTTGCACATGGTATTTGTTGTTAAGTGGTATATGCAAAAATATCCAAGCTTTGTTAGATTAAAGGAAAGCAAAATGCACTGATATTGCCTGATAACCAGGCAAACAAAAAAAAACAAAACACACTTGGAAATAAATATTCATGTGAAAAAGTTCCAGCAAAACAAAATGCAAATTTTAAGTGATCGCCCCCGATGCAGAAGTTATTGGATCCTACTGAGAGCTTTAAGGGTACAAATGCAGTTTTTTGTTGCACAAGTTTCCATTGTATTTTATTCTAACAGACATGCAACATGAAGATAAAGTCAAGGGGACTGTTGGTTCAATGTGTTCAACATCAAATGTGTACAAGGTAGCAGAAAGCAGGGAAGAACGCTGAGGTCCTCTTAGCCTGTCCAAGGTAGAACTCTTTGTTATTCCATCCCTGAACCAGTGGAGGTAGAAGTGGCACCATCAGCATTAACAGACGGAGGTTACTATTTGTACAACCCACAATCATGGAACACATCACACTGGACACCGTTTAGCATATCAAATAAAAATTAAATTTTTTTTTAGAACAACATCATTGCAATTGAAACATTTTGAACACCAGTCTTTAAATCTTCTGTATCATTCGCAAAATCATCTTGAAGCTACTTTACAGGAATAATAAGTAGTCCCTTAAAACTAGTTAAAATGTAATAATCGAGTTTAAATTTAGAGTAAAACATGTTTTCCTCAAACTGAAAATATATATTTGACGATACTGAAAACCTGATAAACCACATAGTATTTATTTTGAAAAAGCTTCTGCATTTTCAAGTAGGTGTGCCCTTGCATTAATCATGGCACAGGATATTGGAAAGAAAGCCTTCAAATCCATCTGGGGGGGTCATCATTACATGTGACCTTTCTGTGAAATGAGTTTTGCCTCTGTGCCTCTGCACTTAGTTCTTTGATTAGAAATATAATATGAGGTTTCGACCACGGTGAGAACGGTGACATTCTCCAACAGCTCCTTGAGATTGACACATGACAGGATAAATCCAAGACTAGTGACTTCTACACATGCAAAAAAAAAAAAAAAAAAAGACAAAGAAGAGATATCAACACATGCAATAAGCCATATACCAAATACAGGATGCATCATGGATGCTGTCCAACTGCATGCATGCATTAACAAATGCAGAGCAAAAACTCCCTGCCTGCCATATATGATTTACATTTAGTGGTTGAATAAGCAGCTGACATGCAGCGCTGGGAATTCTATACTTAATGAGTGCATCTTCACATAAGCTCTATGACAGAGTTATCGTGAACATGATCCCACTGTCAAAATGTCAATGAATCTCAATTTAACCACCAATTAAATCACATGGGGACTGCCGCATACAGAACATTAAGATCTACGTTATAATGTATTGGGACATATTGCCATGAAGAGAAATGGAAATCTGGGAAAACATGAACACGGTGGTTCTTTTACAAATGTTTAAAATGTAGGTCATAAGCCATTCATCATAACTGTTTCATAGCATCTAAATAACCAGGCAAATTTAACATGGATCCTAAATGTGCTAGATGTGTTCATATAGGTGTGAATCTTTATTGTCAGATTGAGCTTTTAGGACACATGTGTCAAACTCAAGGCCCGGGGGCCAAATGTGGCCCGCCACATCATTTTATGTGGCCCGCGAGAGCATTAAAGGTTAGCGTGTCTAAAAGAAAATAGGTCAAAAGTGTGCTTTGACCAAAAACTACATTTCCCACATTGCAGTAATTAAGCCCATTTTAAATTTGACAAAAACGTCTTTAACAAAGTTAATGTCGTAACTTGTGTTTGATGTTATTTTTCTTTATTCTCTTAGATAGTTTGATCCTTGATTGATGGAGTTCTGTGGGTTTAATAACCTGATTTATGTTATAACAGAAAAACAACCATATTTTTTCTGTGCAACTGTAATGTTTGTAACTTGAATAAGTAATAAATTCAGAGTTATTTAACATTAAGGAGTAGTTACATTTATTATACATTACATTGAGTTACACTTATATGTGGCCCTTTGGGGACAGCCATTATGCTGATGTGGCTCTCGGTGAAAATGAGTTTGACACCCCTGCTTTGGGACCTCGAACCGAAGAACGTATTTTTTGATGTAAGCATCATCTCACTTGCACTAACAAGGATTTGAAGACCTTCAAGTCAACATTTCAGTGCATGAGATGTATTTCTGTCTTGACATACAATCTCTTAATTCCTTGCATCTCTTCTCCATGTTAGCCACCAACATCAGCCATGCTCTCTATGCTTGCCGGCGAACGCAGCCCCGGGTTTGTGCTCGATTGTCGATCGCCGTATGTTTCGGAGGAGGACGAATGAAGAAGAAAGAGGCAAAGGAAAGCACCTGCGAGGGATCCACACTCACAGCTTTTTGCCTTTTAGGTGTTGTATAATCTGTCTGGGCTTAGTTCCACACTCAGGGCGCTAAGTGTTTTGATAATAGCACAGATATACTGTATGTATTGCTATGAATGCAGAGGGAACCCAGGCTGTGGATTCGGGTGCTGCTGAAGCTGCTGAGAAGCAACAAAAACCAGGAATTTCTTTTCACTTTGCTTCTTTTTCCTCCTCTCAGTTTTTCACACATTCACAGGAAGCAGCTCCCACTTGGGAAACAGCTGTTAATAAAAATGACACTCAAAAAACACATTTCTTGCTCCTCTAACAGAAAATATTCAAAGAAATATGCAGTATGTTACTGTTGTATTTCTATTGAGGAAGCTGACTTCTCTGAAATCTATAATTGAGTAGGTATTGGTCGGTCTATTGATTGATGCCCTCCCCTCCTCATTCAAACACACACACACACACACACACACACTCACACACACACACACACACACACACACACACACACACACACACACACACACGCACGCACGCACGCACACACACACACACACACACACACACACACACACACACACACACACACACACACACACACACACACACACACACACCCCACTTTGACATTTCCTTATCCTCATCCACATCTACTACTATTGACGTTCGCTCTATCTGGACATCTTCCTAAGCTGTTTTGTCATTTGTCACCTCTTGAATAAAACGGAGGAGATGGAGTCGTCACTGATAAGACTTAATGACACCAACAGCATTGATGGTTTTATACAGGCTCGGGGAAAAGCGTACGCTCTGCTTAATTTCCCACTTTGTACCCTCTTATGGATACACTAAACAATTTTAGCAAGCATATTTAAATATTTTCTGCTAAAAACCGGGCTACATAAGACCCATTCTACAACCCCTTGCATGAATTGATTTGTAGCTGTGGTCAATTTCCTGCAAATTTATTGAAAGCAGGCTTTTGATTTTTACACCTTTTAAACTAATGCATTTGAAGAGCCCACTCCGCAGGCTCTCCTGGCGCTACTTTTTTACACAACCTACCTCACCTCACTAATTCTTGAATGTATCAACCTATACACATTAGAGCTGTTGCTAATAAAATTCCCTCTGAGTTTATACTTTACCATCTCTTTATTTGTAGAACAGTGAATGCCGCACTTCCTCAACATGCACGTCTACAAAAAAACCCCAAACTGCTACAGATTCTCTCCCCATGAGGTGGAAGACAGATTTTTCCTTTCCTCCTTCCCACCTCCCATCCATCCCTCCCTTACCCTGGCTCCTGCAGAGAGGCTATTATTGCGGCTAATTATCTACAAATAGGCCCAATATGACAAACACAGCCCTGTACCGGTGCTGGCTAAGCACAGGAATCAGTATGAGTGGGAATAAAAGAATGAAAAGGAGGCGAGGGGAGGCAGACAAAGAATGGGACAAAAGTCACAGAGAAAAAGGAGAGAAAAAAAATATGAATCAGAGATAATTGAGAAGAATGTGATGAAGACACAATGAGGAATAAGATGAGAGAAAATGTGGTGCTAAAAAAGATATAAGTAGGAGGCAGATGGGCAAAGAAAAGGCAGTGACACCAAAAGAGAGATGACACAGAAGGGACTAACACAGGAAAATGATCTTGTCTATATAGTGTGTGACGTTGTTGCCAATGGCAACTGTCCTGCGATGCACAGGCCACATCCATTTAGCTCCCAGCACGTCTGATGATCAGGGCAGCTCAGGGGTCTAAGGCTGGGCTGTCTCATTTCCATAGAGAAACTCATTTACCAGGCAAGCAAAGGGGGCTATGATGCATCAATGGGTGCTTGATTAGATCCTTACCACTGATACATATGAATATTTATCAGTGTTGAATGAATACACATTTACTTTCCCTTCGTCTGAATGATCCTGAGTGTCCTCTGGCGCTTTTTCTTAATTTTCCCCAAACGAATATGTCACAGGAGCATCAAGGCCCCCCAACAAAGTGACAGCACTCAAGGTAATGTGGTTATTGTTACCCGACCATGATGATCAACACTTATTCTAAAATTTAAAAAAGTGCATCAAGCTTTTGTCTTATTGTGTTTTGTTTCCTGTTTTTTTTTTTCTCCATGGTGACAACAGCACTTAGAAACCTTAGAAAAGGAAATGAACACGGGGGACGGTAATCAGAGCAGCACGCTTAAAAGAACGTGTTTGGAATTCATTGCAGCTGCAGATTAGTGTTTGGCTGCGCAACTGAGGCAGTAGGTGTGATGCGAATACCAAGACAAGTCAGAATCACAGTCATGCCTGTCCCATGAGGCCAAAACCAGACGTACTTATCCCGCCCACTCCCGTTCTTGCTTATTTATTTTTTTCCATACACGGATATTTTTAGAGAGGATAACTTACATCACTGACTCCGGCCTCCACTATCTTCAGGCCCGTCTCTTTCTCCAGTCGCTGCTTCTGCTGGACTGCACGGGAGACAAAAGCAGAGGAGGTGTTGAGGATGAGCAATGGATGACAAACTAGCAGATATTTCACTTCCTGAGGCAGGACAAGCTGCCAGTGAATGAAAATGATGCGGTGGATGTTACTGCATGAGTCAGATGTCAAACTGGTCACAGAAAATGACCTGCACAGCCCACACACACATGCAAACACACAAATAGATGCTCAGGATATGCGGTGTGGTTAGCCTGCCTATCATATTAGCTAGAACAGCCCTTCTAATGCCTGCATGTGGATGAATATTAAATCTGCAGAGTTCATTCTACCTCAAGAAAGTAGTGCATCCCTGGGATGCACTGCAACAAAAATCTGTGCATCCCAGCATGGCGTTTATGCATCCCAAAAGTAATAACAGAATATACGATAAAAGCCGTAGGCAAGGATTGAGTTTAGCCAATAGCACAATATAAAAACTAAACAAACTGTTAATTTTAATTATATTATTAATAATGTCATAACTGTTTATTAAATGAAAAGAAAAAGAAGAATAAATTACATATAATTTTTTTAATCAAAATGTTGAAGCCTGGCAGTTGTTCTTTCAAAAAAATGTTTTAGAAATATTGTGTCAAAGTAAATTATTTGAGCATAGAGAACTAACCTCTTTACATTTGTTACGTATGTTGACTTGTCTGCAAGGATGCTTAATACCGGAGATGCATGAATTTATTCCTACTAACTCTTTTTCTGCAACTTCGGCCAAACCATCCAAAAGTAGGCTTTCTGCGAGTCATAATGTATGTTTTGTTGTTTAATGAGATCCACATCAGGTACACCAATGCCATGCATAAGTTCAATGATAGTTTTAAACTTGTTGAATGGTATATCTTCAGCAGCCATCCATTTCATAACCTTTAACATGTTATGTGCATAACATTGAATTCTGTTGTGTGCATACCATGCAATACATGTAGTTTTCTCCATGGCTATCAATGTGCCTCACTCATGGAAACAATTGCGTCCATTGATGTACAAATGCTCGGATTTTACTGGTTTTTGCTTGTCTTCTTCTGCCTCTTCATTCTTACTGTCCACAGAATATCTGTCTTTTTGTGTTCATGAATTTTTGATTGATTTTTATCCATAAAAACACCGATTGTCATTTGTTTTTTTTTCGGCGGCATGTTGATAGTTTAAGACTAACTCGTCGCTCTCTCACTGCTGTGTGTAAAATGAGCAGACGTCGTGTTGCCGTTACTCTCAATGCAAGTCGATTTTATCGGGGCTGAATCCCGCCGGTAATTTGAAATTTAAGTGGAGAAATGGATAAATTGTGAGTATTTCTTGTTGAATGGAAGTGCATTTTTTCCCAATATTATATTGCAGAAAAAGGTAGCATCGATTTTTTTTTATTGTCAGCATTTAAAGCTTGCGTCCCTGGGACGCACGCTGTCCGACGATCGTGCGTCCCCGTCAAAAGTTGTGAGTCAAAGACGCAAGGACGCACGCAAACGTTAACACTGCATCTGATCATTTTCTATTCCTCTCAGTGTTTGCAGTCTTTTATTCACTGCGATAGCATTCAGGGTCGCTATGAGGTGAGAGTTTGCAGCAGAGATATTTTGCTACATGTGGGTTGCCAAAAACGGAGAAGTTGACGAAACCTTTTCTTGACGTCCATGATGATCATTTACAATTCTTGTATTTCATGCAGTGTGCATGACAACAGGGCAGCTAACATGTAGGCTACTGACGCATGGGGGGATGTTAGTGTTGCAGCTAAGACATTTTAAATTATAACCTGATGGCTATGCTTGATGAAAAGTTGAATGAAGTTATTGAGCAATTCCTCACAAGAGGGAAATGAATGTGCGCTACACACTTCATGGCAATTAATCTGATAACAGCTGACCTATTTGACACAAAGGCTCACGGTCCCACAGGAAGAGAATTCAGAAGATAATCAAAATCACAGACGGTGACTGATACTACCAAACAGAGCGAAAAGGTGAGCGTGGTCAAAAATAAAATACCAAAAAAGCCTGACTATGACGCTTGCATGGGTTGAGCTGGACCGAATGAAGACTGCCAAAGAGCAAATGAAGTGATTGTAGATTCACACAGCACAATAACTTGAGCTCCGGCTTTTGTTCTTCCAGTAATTAATACACCACCCGAGTTTGATCCTTCAGATCTATTGATCTAATCAAATATGGCATATTATTTCCACAGCTTTGTTCACAAAAGATATTCTCATGCAAATCAAACCAAAGTGAGGCGATGTTAAATATCCACCCATCCAGATCACACGTTTTGCCGACTTTCTTCTTCTCGTGTGCTTAACGCCCTGTTCTCCACTTTGATGGAGACATTTACATCGAAAAAACAAAAATCAAAGGGGCCTTAATAGATTATGCCAAATTATGGAGCGACACACACACAAAAAACCACAAAAAAAAAACGGAGCATGATTTTAATTGCGTTTGTTAGCATGTGAATGTATAAAAGAAAAAAGTGAGAGTTGAAGAGAGAAAGAGGAAGAGAGCAGGTCCTTTAAATCCCATTTCCCCAGATGAAGGCTATGCAAATGACCCTGAAGAGCTGAACCCCACCTCACACTCCAAACTCGACAAGGGCCTGTTTAATTAGTATTTTAATCTATCCCAATGATTCCACTCAGTCCACAATGTATGCAGCATTCCATCTAATTAAGCACGCTACTTTTAGGATAATCATCCATCTCCTCTCTCTTCCTCTCTCCCTCTTTCTCTCTCTGGTTTTTGAAGGACCTTGCAAAACATTGATCATCCTATCATCTCATCAAAATGGCAGCGGAGGACATCTCATATTTAGGTGTGAGCCTGGGGTTTTTCTGATGATGGCCGAAAAAGGGAGGTAGGAGAAAGCGAGAAAGGTCAAATAATGTCTTCAAAATCTGAAAATTAGCATGCTACATAATAGCTGGAGAGGAGAAGAGAAAAAGAACCTTTAGTGAGAAGAAGAAAGTTTTCAAATGATGGCTACATGCTTCCACGTCATGTTGCGTCCCCCCTGTATTTAGTCCATAATATCTCCTTTCCATAGATAGCTGTGGTACCTGGATGGTCCTTGTGCTATTAAATGGGGGGGTAATGAGCGAGGTAATTGGGCCCAGCTGGGTGAGGTCGTAGGTGGTGCGGGGAGGCGAAGTAGCTAAAGGTCACACAACATTTTAGTCCTAATGAGGACCCCTCCGGGGGACGCAACGCGTCATGAGTCAAAATATCAGCTTAGAATAAACACATATTCATGTTACAGCAGAGTTTTGACTGACAAGTGGACATTATGGTGACACCAAAGAGGCCTGAAGGTCAGTATTTACTTGTGAATCAAAGCTGAGGACTCTCCAATCAACCGCAGGGAAAGGACGGCCCCCACAACAGCCACTTTAAATGTAAATACAATGTTCTTGCCAAGCTCATTAGCCGCTAACTGGATGGAACTGGGCTGAGGAGAGAATCCAGTCGATGATTGCTTGTTCTGTCACCGACTGTACAGATAACTGCCCACAGCACCTCTTTTTGGTCACCACTTACATTAATCTCCCACTGGAGCAAATTCTCCCTCTCTTTTCTCAAACACACACAACCACACACACACACACACACACACACACACACACATGCACACAACCACACACACACACACACACAACCGCACAGATTTTGCAAGCTTCAAATTAGCCACCAAATACTCCTGACAGACTGTGGAAAAGAGATGTCAGGTCTTATTTCAGAGAGGCTCCTCCAGCCATTTTAATAGGCATTGTCTTAGTCTATCCAGTCTGATGTCTAATATCGAGATCTGATCCCCGCTGCTCATCTGATCTTTCAGTTTGTGAGTCGTGCTTAGTTTTATCATCTGATGTTCAGGAGGCAAAAATAAGGCACAATGAAAGCACTTTTTTTCATGTGTGTTCAAATGTGCTCCATTTGCATATGTTTTCAATAGAAATCATACACACACACACACACACACACACATACATGCGCACACTCACACAAACACACACAGAACAAATTTATTGGAGAATATAAAACTGATAATTGCCTGGGACTGTTCAATATAAATTTAGTGCACTGTTTTGCAAATAAATGCCTTGAGCATGTGTACAAGGCTGTTACAATTAGACTTAGCCGGTCAAACAATATAATTTATCATAAGGTCCATTAGTAAAATCCTAGCAAGCACAAAGAGAAGGTGGCTGTTGTATTTGTAAATAAACTATAAAGGGTTTTCATATGATTTATGGTTATTTTCCCCCCATAATTCTTGCCATTCAATAGTGGCCTGTCTGTAGGGTTTGTTTCTCTTGTAGTGAAATTGTGGGGGTCATCGTTTCCCTTCATTCTGAGTAGTTTGGGTCGGAGCTGTTTTACTTTACTACTAACGCACACTGAACATATTCTAAAGGAGCATCTTTGCATCGAATGACAAAGAATATCTTTAACTGGGAGGTGTTTGGTGGAGGTTACATCAATCGAGGTCACTACTCAAAAAGGTGTGTTTAAAGCACACCTAACACATTTACTGCAGACACATAATAAATCTCTGACTTAATTTCAGCTGGGAAGCCTCGCTGTCGCCAAAGGACATATTACATTTTTAAAATAATTACTTTACAAATGACTCGTGTTATCAAACATTAGAAGCGTATTAAAGGAGTGTGCTTTGAATTAAAACCACCACCATCACCTCGTCTCTGAGCGTCCAAACATTCAGCCAGGTGAACAGCAGAGAATACTTCAAATCCTCCTCAAGGAGAATTTGGTGGGGGAAAAAAAAAGGTCTGAAAGGGCATTTCAATCACCGAATGACGAGTGATTCAAACCCTCTTTGACAAGAAAACCAAACCAAAGAGAAAAAAACAACGACAAACCACAAACAAGCACAGATTTGAGCTTGATTCTACGTGACCTTTAAATTGCTCTGCTGCACGTGAGTTTAACACAAATTATCTTGTGGGGGGAGATATAATTTGATTAAAATGTCGCTTTTCTCTGCCATATGCCGCAAAGTGAAGCAATTGTGCGCTCCTCATCATAGATTCTAATAGCAATTCAGAAATGATTATCATGAAGTCATCAGAGCTTAAAGTCATGAATATATATATTCATTTTTCTGATATACGACAGTGTTGTTATTGTTAGGAGCAATATAAATTCAGCATGGGGAGACAAATCACACACTGTTGGCTGCGAGTATTTTGTATTCCAACACGGCGGCGCAGCCAGAGCTGTCACATGATCGTAATGTTGCCGCTTTGGCAAAATGGGGGCATATAGTTGACAAAATGCATATTTCACCACCTTCTGATTGATCTGTTAATATTGAATAACATCCACATCCATTCCATCTAACTCCCCCCCCCCCCTCTCCGTTCCTCAGGTCGTCTATTCACCACCTCCATCTCTCCATCCGTCACTCCAACCAAACAAAATGAAAGTGTTTATTGCAGAGGAGGGCAGACGCTCACGCCTCTTCACAGCCGTTAGCCTTATCAGCAGGCAATCGCTCCGATATTAAAGCTGCCATTCCGCCCATCACTTTCCCCTTGCACATATGATGGCTGTCTCTACCTATCAGAGTGGAGAGAGGAGGAGGAGGAGGAGGGGGAGGTGGGAGGAGGAGGGAGAGGGAAAGAGAGGGAGATGCACCTGATCCCCCTGACAGATAAGATGCACAGCAGCCTATTTTTTCAGTCAAAATGCAAGGCAGGAAACAAAAACAATGATATGCCTTCATGGCTCAGAGTATGAGGAACCACGACGCTGACTTCCGACCAGCAGCAAATTCATTACATGTACGATACACGTATATAACACGTATGTGACCTCTTTATATCCGACTTCAGAATGCTGATGCTTATCAAAATGCAAATCAGCCCACAGATATTGTTCATCTTCTTGCTTTTTTAAATTATTTTTTTATAACTTCCTCTATAGCTACACAGAAATTCAACACAGAAAAAATCTATTCTGCAGGACAGACAAAGAACATTGCATGAACATTAATTGGCTGATGTTTTACAGTGAGGAAAAACACACAGCAAATAATTTAATATATTCGACTATCTGAGCAGACGTTGTCGGCCACGAAACCCGCCAGTCCTACTCGTCTCCTCTCTGTCGCCTCTCTTGTTCATGCATATCAATTGCTATTCTGCTCCTTCTGGCTAATATAAATGAAGACACCGAATCAAAGGAGCCACACCTCTGAGAAAACCTCCAAATGAAACACAGGGACAAGGTGGAGCTGAAGTAGAGAGGAATAAATGAAGGCATAGGTACAAAAAACAGGACGATTTAAGACTCAGTGTCTGTCTGCTCGTATCCTTGCATGCGAACATCTCATCTAAAGATAGATGAAAACATTAATATCTCAACATACGTAAATATTAAACAAAGGAGATGCTTAAAAGCATCTGCGACTAATGATTATTCCTATTGTTGTCAAATTTTATTTGAATAAATATTCTCTCATTTCAGTGATGGCTTTGATGGTCAAAAATAAAGGCATTTAATTGAGAGTTAAATTGGATAAAACTAGTCATTTCATTAAGAGACAAACCGTGACGTCTATTTTCACTGCTCCAACATTTGGTGAGCAATTATTTGATTGATTGATTGAGAAAACAATTGCCAGAAATATTAACAATGAAAATAACAGATGTGGTTCCAATTCAAATTGATAAGAGCCACATAGCACCGAAGCTGGAACCAGTTAATGATTAGTATTTTTGTTTGATGAATTATTTTCCAAAATTGCGCTCATTATCTACTGTGCAATGATTTTTTTTTTGCATTTTTAATATTTCATGACAATATTATATCTCTCTGGCCACTCGCTCTATTGATGGCAGCTTATAATAATAGCTATTATAATTTACCACATTTAATTTTAAGGTCAAACTTAATCCCTAACAGGTAAAAATAGAATGAAAGGCAGCCAATGTTATTTCTCTGAGTGTGTTTTTCATGATGTCTGTGACATCTTTTGCCTTTAATGCCCAATCGGCAGTGACGTCCATATTCCACTATGTCTGTCACATGGCAGGACCATGCAGCTAACAGCAGGGAGTCCTGGAATGCTCACTGTTTATTCACCTCATCGATTGTTTCCTGTGGATAAGCCAACAGAGCTCCCAAACAAACCAACTGCTGTTATCCAGCCAAAATCAACACACCAAAAAAACCCCGTCAACGTTTGCTATTTCTAACAATGTCGACCTCACACACAATGCAGTGTATTACAAGAGCAAAACCTGTCCTTTAAGATGCCGAAACCTCTTTTACGGTTGAAATTTTTTTTCCAGCGATCTGAAAAGACATTGAAGCAAAGAATGAAGATGGGGAGAAGCTGTGAGTTTCAACTCCTGTAATGGCTGTAGCCGTCCAATCAGCATGCGCCTTATGTCCGCTGCAGATCCTGCCACTGCCTTTGGTATCAAACACATTACAGGCACCTTCCTCTTTCAAACAGAACCCACATGACACATTTATAATTGCATCCTCCCTTATTAGAGGGCCCTTTCAAAGATGGCTGAATAACCCCCACCTGGATGAGGCTCTGCTGCACATGTGCAGACACACTCAAACTGCCGCACGCACATAATATCTGTTTCTTTGCCGCTTGGTTGATTAATAGATTGTGGCTGCTTTGCTACTCTGTGTAGAATAGTCATTTTGCCTTTGATAGGTGCTGACATCAATTCTTCACGGACTGCAGAAGATCTGGGGAATAGCAGCAGCGCCGGCAAATGACTTGGATGGCAGGCACCTCCAGATGTAGGAGAAATCCCACGGATGTCACTCCGCATTCTCCGCGGGACACGTTTACATCGTTTACGCTCCCGTTCAGTGATGACAATCTGCAGATGTGTGACACATGTGACATGAATCGCATCTGACAATCGCTCAAGAAGAATGGATGGTTTGAAGATTATAGTGAAACGAGGTAAGCGGGGCACATCTGAAACAACCGTGGTCAACGGGAGCCCGGCTTTCAGCGGAGCCTTGCTGGTGCAGTTTTGGATGACCTTTATCCAATAACACAATCTGTCAGAGAGACATTGCTTGAAAACGTTTAATGCAGACTTCAAGGGGAAAATCAACAAGTGAAAACTCTTTGTGCATCTATATTCACATCCACGACCGTATGCAGCATATTCTCACCTAAAGGCTCTGAAAATCTGTGAAGCCCTAGAGAGTTACTTGGTTAAACTTTGTCTGAACTACCACAATAAATGAAGAATGGTTTCACAATTATTAGGTGGAAAAACATATTCTTTGTGTCTACAGATAGGTAAGACACAAAATAATATATCCCAAGTGTCAGTAACATTGTGCCTGTGTTATAGAAAACTCTGAATAAAGGAGAAATTGTGATTTTTTAAAACATTATTCTGATTCCTTAATCTGGATAAAACTATAACTTCCTTATAATAACAATTAGATGCCCAACATTCTCTTTATTTACTCAACAACTCTTTGAGAAAAAGTGTACAAAATTATATAGAAATACAATAAAAAACTTTGATTCTATATTGGCTTTATTGAGGATGGGACCCAGTGGATTCTATTTGGCACATCTGGACAGCCAAAGACCCTAAAACATTCCAAATGGGCTTTAAAGTCTTAAAGAGGAATCTGGCAAGAAAATAATATAATATGTAATCCTGCATGATGCAAGAGGGAATGATAGACAGGTCTTTTCTCTGGGAAAATTTATATCCAAACAGTTTAAGTTGCTATGTAAAAGATGCTTAATTCTTCTTTCCCTGGGAGTGTGTGTGATACACGATGAAAACATCTGGAAGTTTGCCACCGTCTGAAGGGAGACGAGAGAAGAAGAGCCTATTGGAGGAACAGATCGTGACGCTGACACACGAAGCTCTTTACACACACTCACACCACTTTCCCACTGAGGGAAGTCTGACAGAGACAGCCCTACCTGTCACTGTGGCAGCAATTATCCTGCAGGCTCTCTCCACAGACCGTCTCCTGCAGGTCTCCATATTACTAATGACATCACTGAGCCCACACACACTGTGGATGCAGAATGACATCCAGGGGTGCACACTGCGCACCCACACTGCACATATATTCATAGAGACACACACACACACACAAAATAAGACTGTACATGCCCGGCTGTGCTTTTCATCCAGAATCCGCTCTCCACAAGCTAATGGCTCGAAAGAATCGTAACGATGTGTTGGTGCAAACATCCTGCTCAAGCCAGGAGAAACACATCACCGCGTGAACGGGCGCTCATGCAAGCATGCACACATACTTCTTCTGTTATAGATAAATGCATTATCACAGATGGGGCTGCCAGGAGGTCGGCAAAATACACACCCTAGAAAAGCTAAATAAATCAATAAATATGCTAAGGATGTATTAAGCAGAGTCTGAAAATGTAGCAGGCAGCATTGACGCGAGGCCAGGATATGAGCACCAGTGAGTCAAAAGATAATAAGTCTTGGATATTAGATAAGAAAACAGACATGCTCAGAAGGAACGGGGTGGAAAAGGAATTGATGCGTTTCATGCTTGTTCGTTGGAGCTCGGATCCGGGACCTGGTCTGAGACCAAGGAACAGGTTTGGCGGTGAGTAGGTGTGAAGGGTGATTTCAGAGAAAGGAAAAAACAAACCCAATGTGACCTCATTACTGTAGATTTGTTCCGACTGTCATTAAGAATCACCGGTGCCATCACTCACACCGGGGAATATGAGGGAGAGGATGAAGGGATGGGGGGGTGAAGCAGGGCAAGGGTAGCAGGCTGGGGGTTCTGACAGGAATCAAATGCAAATAATCTTAAACTGGATCTGTCAACAAAACAATCTATAGATAACGGAGGAAATCAATACATGCAGTGTTTTTAGTATTCCTTCGGCTCAAGGACGCAGATTTGCATTCGTGTGTGGATTAAACAAGCATGGTGATTTCATCATCACCTCCAGCTGTGTGACACACACACACACACACACACACACACACACACACACACACACTGCAGATAGCGACTTTTTCACAAGCCCCTCACACACGTTTTCACGATTTATAACACTGATCACTAGACGGCGTAAGCATTGATGGTAAACTAGTGTTTACAGCAGCTTAGCGTTTATTCAACCTCATCATGTCATCAGAAATTAATAAAACACTGACGCAACTAATGATCACGTTCATTTTTAATTTACTTCCAAATGTTCCTAAAGGATTTCTTCACCGTTTTCTCTGTGAAATGTCAGAAAGTAGATAAAATTACCATCACAAGCACCGAGGTAACGTCTTCAAGCTGCTACTTTTGCCTGACTCTGATATTCAGTTACACCATCGCAACGATCACGAGCTCAATATACAACATTCAGCAATAAATGAATGAAGCCGACCGTCTTCAGGAGCTGGGGAGAAATTAAAAGTTAAAGCATGGATGATTACAACTGCAACCAGAAAATAAGGAAGCCATGATATGAGCGTGATTTGCATATTTTTGCTTGACTTAATTACCTTTTTTAATTAATCAACTAATGTTTCAGCTGCATTTGGAATTATTAAGTAATTTTCCTCTCCTTCTTTTGCCAGTTTTTCTTTTTTATTTCAAGATAACAGACTGCGCTCTAATCGAATTAAGAGTAAATGATGCCGCCATTTTCCAACGCGATCCAAAATGGATCCTAAATCAGTGGCGGGCTGAGCTGCTAATGCGTTCACGCCTGTGTATAAATTCATCAAAGCGACAGTATAAAAATACACCTGAGAGATATATTCACAAGGAATCTTCTTTTTTTTTAATAGAAACAATTTCAACCACCATGATGCCACTGCTGCACAGTCTGAGAAGCTAGATTATATTTCATATTTATATTAAATATTTTTTATTTTTTTTAGCGAGGCATTCAAATGCTTTCAGCTAGAGGAGGCTAGCGTCAAAAAATGAATGCATTTTCTGTCAGCTGCCTTCAAGTCAATCCCTCTAACCATGTCTACAGATGTTAGCGCCGCGCACATCCTCCCTCGGAGGGCATGAAAGTAACCCGGAGCTCCATCCTGTCTGCACCCCCCTCACCCCACACTTCTGTCTCTGTGAAGCACCCTGGCTGCTCCTCAGATGGCAGAGTTAATCTCGCCGCGCTGCTTTCCTGTGTACAGCTGGGAGTAGTGGGTGTAAAATGAAGGTGTAACACAACAGTCTCACACAGGTGTCAAAATGACAAATATGACATTTCCCTTCTGAGATTTTATTACATCTAATATCATTTTGCATTCAGCCTGCCTGATGTGTCACTGGGTCCTTTTTTTTTTTATTACTACTTTGCTTTAGGACAAAATGTGATGATCATTATTATATGTCTAAAGCAAGAGCAGCAGCAACTGCAAGAAATGTATTCAGGATGCAATTCGGAATACAAAATACACTGTGAGTACTGTATTTGCTATTGTATGACACCCCCCCCCCAATCCACACACACACACACACACTTGGAGTCATCTTTCTGCAGAGTTTCCAAACAGTTCCTTAAAAATCAGGCATCCATTCAGAGTCTCAGCATGACGATTAAACCTATAAGAGCTGACATGCTGTTTTTGTCCCAGCCTTATTTTCCAGAACAACAAAAGTGTCCCTCTATATGTTTCAACCTGTCCTGAGGTTGAACTCTGGGGTAGTTATAAGGGGAGAGACGAGGCTGTATAAGCACACCTCCCCGTCTTTTGAGGACACCTGTTGAGCTGCACGGCTCATCTCCTCCTCATTTAGCCGTCTGTCTGGGCTCTGTGGGGCTGATTACCAGGAAGAGCTGATTCCAGTTGCTCTGCTTATCAGTCTAATTAGAGCCGCTGGCAGGTGACTTGAAGGAAGTCGTGTCTCTTACGGATATTCAGGCGCAGTGATTTGCAAAGGCATGTTGGCTGCTACGTGTTATACTGGGAGAAGGCGCGTCAAAAAAAAAAAAAAAAAGGAAAAAGAAAATGCAATAATTAAACTTATGAAATGGAAGGATATGAAATAGTTTGAGAGTCGTGACAGATCGCTCCTAGAAAAGCTGCTTCAGTGCAGAGGGATTTATTTTCAGGGCCTTTCCAGGGAACAGGAGGTACCCCGAAGAGGTTTTAATCTAATGCATCACAATAATTTTTCAAAGAGAATTTCAAGAGGTGATGACAAGTCACGAGAAAAGAGACGGCATCCTGACTAACATCCCCTGGTGAAAGCGTCAAGTGTCAAACAATGAGAGAACATTTCGAGACGGGTTTCAGTTCAAGCGAAGAGTGCTTCAAGAGATGTAGAAGCCAAAAAATGCAGGCTGATGAAAAAAAAACAAAAAAACAACTCGATTCAAGGCGCAAAAACAAATAACATCAGCCAAAGAAACGCAAGAAAAGGAGGGTAAAAAAACTGAAACGCTGGGGTGGAAATGTAGTGAGAAGAGTGGAGGACACAGGAGGGAACTGCAGGAGGCAAACAAGTTTTCCAGGTAACGTATCAGGCACTGGTAAAAGGTCACTAGTCTGCTGTTCACACTTCCAGGTGCTAATGTAACACCTCTCACACCTTCCTCCATTGCTTGTGTCGGCTGCCTGGAGACCGGTGGACAGAGAGACTGTTTTTTTGCACTAGAATAATATGCTGTAATCCCCCATCTCAGATGTAGCCTTAACACAGATAATTGGACTTGGAGTGTGAGGAAGCCTGCGGCTACCATCGCGATGCACAGTAAATGTAGTCCCATTTGAAAAAAGGAATAGATTTTGCTTATATTTTTTTTGCCGAGTTTGGGGTTTTTAGGATGTTTGATGAACCAATGTGCAATACCCACATGTAGAGACGGCAGCGCGGCTGCAAACCTGTCCGGGATGCACGCAACCTCTCATCCGATGTTAGCTGGCCTCTTTCTATTCAGCAAATTTTGACAGAAAACTGTGGCTTTTATCTATAAATCCAGCAAACAAGCTTAGTTAACATAGAAAACACATAAAACATGTAGCTTCATCTTCATCATTTATATCATCTCCGTAGCCACCAAGTGTCATTGTAAGAACCTTTATTTCCAGGTTCACATTATAAAACCAACAAGATGGCATCATTAAAACGTCGACTTGAGACAAGTTTTTCCCACAAACTGAATCCTCATAACAACTTTATGTCTGAGGGATAAAAATGGACACAGTTTGTTGGTGTCTCTTCTTTTCATAATGCTGTTCATGGGTTGTAAAATAAAAAAAATGCATAAGTACATTGTGACATCACAATCATTGATGTCTTAATAAAGATTCAGATTAGCTTTTACTTGGGTTATAATGCTACTTTTCAGATGAAGGGTTGATTCATTCCAAAATAAAAGAGGATGTTTGACACTAAACAGATTTTTCTCCAATTAGGGGGAGAAAGTGGAAAATATGTATTATTTGTATGGCTGTAGGCAGAAACTTTCAGTCACTGCAATGGAAAAACAAGCAGACAAATACAAAAAACAAAAAGAAATACTTTCTTAAAAAGAGGCCCAGTATATCTGAGTAGCCTCAGTATCTCTGATTTCAGCCTCCAACTAGTGCATCCATGACATTTTTAACCACTATTAGCCTAACTAGTTAACTGACAATCCAAAAGTGGCTGCAAGAACTGAGAGGTCTGCAAGGACTTAGTATCAATACTAAATAAGTGGGGCACAGTTTAGCAGACAGACAATTAAAACACATCTTTTAATCCACAATACATAAAGCCAAACAGCAGGCCTAGTATCATCCTTTCATCCACAGCAAAGATGCGGCTGCAGGTGTTTCGGTACGCTCCCTTTCCTCCTGGATAAACGGTGATCATATACAGTTTACTGTATATCCTTTTTCCTTCCTTTCACTCTAAGTCAATCTGAGGTGGATATTGGAGTTAAATTGAAAGTGGGTGTCCCTTCAAGAAAGGTTTGTGATAGGGACGAGCTATCACCTCTCTATGGAGAGCCCACGGAGACGCCGCGCTCCTCCTGTTGTGGTCCAGCCTGATGCATACAGGTCACTGACCCATGACAGTCAGCCGGTATCGATTTAAGAGGAGGCAGAGGACATATTGAAAGAACGAGACAGTGGGGAAGGAGAAGGAGGGGAGGAGGGAAGAAATGAAAAAAAAGAAGAGGCCAGGGAGCTCTTAAAACTTATCCATAATTCATTGTCTTTTCTTGCTTTCTTCCCTCTATACTTTTCTCTTTTATAAGCGTGCTCGGTGGGGGAATGTTCATTTATAAGGGGGATTAGTGATGACCTATTTTGAAATGCATCCCTGTGGAACTTGTTTCGCACACACGTACAACACACACACACACACACACACACACACACACACACACACACACACACACACACACACACACACACACACACACACACACACACACACACACACACACACACACACACACACACACACACACAAACACACACACACACACACACACACACACACATAGGGCAGTACAGCCAAGGTCCTATTGTGAAAAGGAAGGAAATGTGCCCAACAGGAACCATCTGTATAAAGCAACGCTTATCTCTGTTTCTTGAAATGTGAAATTATAATGAGGTGAATCCATTATTACAGGTTTTAAAAGCTCACAATGTAAAATTAAAAAAAGATGTAATAAAGTCGTGGCACTGCCAAAAGCAAGTCATTGTGGGCAACGTGTCCCTAAAAAATGAATGCCTGTTAAGCGGGGATGAATTATTTGGAGGCATTAAACAACTTTTTTGCACATGTTTTTTATTGCTTTTAGAAAGACGACTTAACGATGGAAATAAAAAAATAAAAAACATGTTGGAATAAAGTACAAAAGAAAGTTGTCATGATGCTTGGTGCTGGTAAGGTGGTGTCCCTTGAACAGAGTAGTGTAAAGCGAGTGTTTTTTTGCCGCATGAACCAGCATTCACCTGCATGGAGCCAGTCTGTTCACTAGGAGCTGTAATCACAATCTCACACCAACGGGAGCAACCACGCTTCATTATGTCGCCAAACGACACTTTAACATGCTGGGATTGAGCAATCAACCTTCTGAGAAGCAAGAGTAACCTTTGACAGGTGTGCCAAAAATTAGACTGTTTTTGAGGAAGAATCAGATAAAGAGGAACACATTTTCTTTCCCACTCAACAGAACCCTGAGGGATGTAAACGTGATGACTCACATGTCTTGTTGAAATTTGGATTAGGGTTTAATTTAATTAAAAGTCACTGTCAGGCTTTGGTGGAGGTATGCGCTCATTGGAGTGCCCTTTTGGATTGTCATATGTTATAATGGGATTATTATACAAATCCTTGGCTCAACACTGACTCGTCGGTCTACGGGTGGCCATTAATTCTGTGTAACCTGTGTGTGTTAACCACATCGTGGATCCAATGCTACCTAATACATACACTGCTATCTGTACTTCTGAAAAATCTAATATTTCACATTAATATTCTGCTACCTGGCTTTCCGAACGTGTTCAATGGTTTGAAAATTCAATACTTATGTAGGGATACCAAAAAAATTTGTTGAGTGCTAATTTGCAGACTGCAATAAATCAGTTACTTAATACTCACAAACATAATAATGACTGCAATTTCTAAATCTGAGGTAATTTCGCCGCAAAAATATTTTACTCCACCCTCCTGAGCCTTCCACCGGCCGACGTGGAAATAATTACTTCCAAGTTTACTCTGCTGCCATTAATTAAAAAAAAATTCTTTGGGCAAAATGACAGTAAAATTCAAGCTTAATCTCCATTAACAGTATTTATGGTAACATTTTATGGTTTAGCTCCAACTCAAATCACACTGTTGCACTTCCAATCAATGATTGTGCTTATAAATGCAAAAAATGGAGTTTAAGATAAAGTGGAGGCAAAAAAAATCAAAACATTCTTATGCCATAAAAACATACAGAATGTTTGATCTAATGCTGGGTCAAGATAGTAGTGAAATACTCGCTGTATTTCGGTTCAGGCTCTCTTCAGGCCACAGCTGTGCATTGCACTGTACATGCCAATTAGGAATATAGACATCCACCTGCAGAGTTCAGTCACTCCAGCAGGTTTACAGTCAGCGGGGGGTCATGCGTTTTGTATGACAAGATGTTCAGAAGCTGCATGTAAATACAGCTGCACGGTGGGATTATTTTGGCATTCATGTACAGCCAACATCGGGAGTGAAGACACCCGGACAGTGCGTTATTTACACTTTTTTTTTCCTTTATAGCTGTGCCGTTTCATGTGTTAAAAAAAAACTCCAAGGCAACAACAACCCCATTTTTCTTGCAAACCATAACATCAAAATCCACATGAAGAGGAAGCCAGTGGCTCTGATTTCCCTTAATTATTGATAACGCTGAGCTGCAGAGACGCCAAAATCTGTACAACAGGTTAAAAAAAAAGGAAGAAAGACTGGTCCGTATGAACAATCGCATATAGACACATACAAAGGAAGAGAAAATTGAACATCTGTCTTTTTTTGTTTCGTGCCAAAGAAAGCTGGAACTGCACCTGGACATGAATTATGGAGAAGCACTTGGATGAGGAGGAGGGAAGAAAGGGAAGAGATGAAGAGAGGTGAATGAAAATTAAGGAGAGAATGGCATAGATCCTCCATCTGGAGACACTCAGGGTGGCTCTACTGGGTCAGATCACAGCCAGTAGCTGCCAATAAGGACAAACACTGTCATGTAATGTGTTACATGTTACAGAGAAAACACAGCGATCAATAATAGTCGTATAAATTTGTTTAAAAAAATAATGACATAAAAACAGGAAGCTCTTTCCGCAAATGTTCGAAGGAGGAACTACAAAAGCAAAGAGAGCTTTGAAGATGGAAAGCCTGAAATGTCACCTACTCCCTTTGAAGCTCCCCAGCTCCCTTTGTTTCTCTACACTTGTAGCTCACAGAACCGCTGCATTCAGGACCCAACGTAGCGCAGATGCACCATTAGAACAAACCTTCCCACACACACACACACACACACACACACACACACACACACACACACACACACACACACACACACACACACACACACACACACACACACACACACACACACACACACACACACACACACACACACACACACACACACACACACACACAAACCTGTGGCGAACAGCACAGACAATCACACACTGTAGATACATGGAACACACACCTGGAGAGATGACGTTGGGCAGCTAATGAATGGCCATGCTTTTGTCTGGTGTTATAACACTCCTATGTAGCATCTGCTGACACTTTTTTCTCTTAGTCTTTATCTTGAACCGCGATATTGGAAGTTTTTTGCAGTTCTGGGTCCAGTTTGACAGCTGGTTCAGAAAAGAATTAACCCAATCCTTTCCGCTTCTCGGCTGTGAGGAACACAAACTTCTTTATTTCAAGAATGAGATCAAGAATGATAAATACATATTGTGATGATCATTTTTCACCTATTAAAAGGAAATTTATTCTTTTATTAATAAAAAAAACCCCCATCAGCACATTATCAAAGGATGAAAAATAATCCCTGGTTGCAGTTTTCATAAAGATTTGATAAACTTCAAGATGGAAAAACATTTTTCTGTCACATAAAATGAAGATAATCCACCTCCAGAGTTCTTAAGGGTTGATGATCAATACTAATTACCTCCTTAGACAATTTCATTCACACTGAGTGATTTCAGTCCGGCGGCGGTCAGAATGAGCACAACAAAGACGTAGTTTGACGAGTTGAGAAGTAACGTGGGATCGTGGGAGTTGTCATCGTTTAATAACCACCACTCTCAAATAAATATCTGACATGTCCACAGTTCCATCTTCATTCCCTGATGTGTTGCTTAGTGCCACAAAACAACTTAACAGTTCAAACTGAAATCCAGTGATACTAAAAAAAGCAAAAACATTCAGGTGCAAGGAAAAAAATTGAAATGAAAGTATGAAGAAAAAAAATTGAAGTAGGAGGATTTTAGTTTTTTATTCTTGATTGGATCTTTTTCAGTGGCAAACATTTGTTTCAGTGCCAATCAAACTTTTTTAAATTCAAGTGCTTCATTGCCAATGTTCCTTTTCTTGTGGCTTGTGTGATTTCCAATTCCAGCAATGAATTTCAATGCCAGACTTCACTGTCACTGTTCTACTGTAGATTCATGCCAAATGAACCACAACACTACCTTGAATACAACTCGTTTTTCCTGGCTCTTGTCATTACAGGCAAGAATTTCAGTAATGCAGGTAAAAGCTATAGATAAACAAACAGTTCTTTTTAAATATGTTACATTCCATACCTTAAAGGATTTATTGTGTGAAAGTCTGGAATACATTCAATGACATAGAGAAATCTAAGTTACTCTAAAAGCCTCAATGTTGCACCTATGAAACAAAAGGACAAAGACTTTTTTCGAGGAGAGAATTAGAATGCAAATATTAACTTGTTGATAATAATAATATACTCTAACAAGTCCTATTGACACATAACTATCTATAATGTTGCATTACACTGTGTTTTTTTTTTCTTCACAAAACAAATACTCATTTATGAGAAATATGAAGTATTACAGATTTATGTGCAGTATAAATAATATTCTCTAGTTTGGATGAATTTGTAATTGAAAAAACAAACAGGGATATAACGCCTGCAACTTTTCCATGAGGCAGAAACCATCAGAGGTTTTCAGTTCATTATAAGTTTTTCTTTTATTGGATTATGAGTCATAGCAGGAAATGGGGAGAAGCTCATTTACATAGCTGTTCATATCTGCTGCCTCATAAAGTAGCATCTATTGAGTGTACAAACCACTGGGTATTCAACAAACACAATGCACAAGTGCCCGCTGTTCTCGACGTGAGGGCCATCATCGTATGGTCTCTCGCTTGGAGTAGCATTCACTCTGGTACAGGCACAGAAGATGAAGGGATGGGAGGTGTGGAAATGAAGGGCGGAGGGGTTGGGGGTAGTGTTGGTGGTGGAAGAGATGAAGCAGAGGTTGGATTTTCTGCTCAAAACCGTGCTTGAGTCTGCAGCGCTGAAAATGCATTTTTCAGCTCATCCACTTAAAAAAAATAAAGAAATCACTAAGAAGAAATAAAAGATATGGATTCCAAACATAGCAAGTTAAAAACACAGATGTTTGACAAATTCAGATAAACTAATCATTATTATAACCTTGTGGCCATTTTGTCACTTGTTAAAACATAAAGTTGGTGTGTCATTGACGACAATGAACAAGCTTGAAGTTGAAAATAGATTTTCAGAATTATCCTTCACTTAATGTAATAAATTCCATTTGATGCTGGAAAAAACATTTTCAATGGGAATGTGTGTTTATGACTATTCCAATATACAACATATTTAAAAATAAATGTATGAATGTGCTTAAAAGGAATATATTGACACGTTTTAATTAAAAGCCACAAATGTCAGACTTACGGCAGCACAAGAGTAAAATCATACTTGGATTCACCTCAGAAAAACCAAAGAGTATACAGTAGTAGTAGATGTAAAATTACATTTTTCTTAGTATGCAAATAAGGAAATATGTAGACCTTATGCAGTGTTCTGCATAGTTACATACATGTGATGATGCTGCATAACAAGCGTATACATTAAAAGATGCAGTGTCACTTATGGTCTTAATCCAGGACTCTACAAACATATTTGTAACCATGTCAGAAGCTGTATTTAATCCAAACCTGTTTCACGACATAAAACATGTCGATTCAATTCAAAAATGAGGAAGTACCTTAATGCCACAGCATCATGCCACGACACTCTTCCAATTGAAAGATAATGCTACATTCATTTTTAATCCTACTCATTCTCATTTCACTGCTTTTCATCCAATGAAACAAATTCTCCACTGAAACAATGCATATTCAATTTTTGTTTACGAACTCCGGGTCTCTCCGGGTGTTGGGGAATGGTTGCTCCGTTTTTCCAATCTGCGTTGTGTTTCACCCCCAACTCATTAATCTCCCTCCATTCGCTGATAGCTTCGTTTCGTCCACTAGAAATCGCTTTCAATTATTCATGCCTATTTTCCACAAATACCTTGGAGATGGAATTAGCAAACAAACAATGCCAGGCGACACTAATCCTCGTCTACAGCAAAGATCCTTTAATGCACTGGAGATCTGGCCGGCTGTTGACAGGCACCTGTTACTGTCTTCGGCTGCTTCGCAACAGCAATGTTGACACAGTAAATATGTTTACAGGAAGAGTGCAGCCCTGACCCTACACTGAGGTGCAGGGATAATACTGAGGTAACGCAGAAAGGAATAACTATGTGCAGAAGAGCATGGAGAAGGAGCAACAACAGGAGAAACGCAACTGGAAAGGATAAACGGGATAAACAAGATAAAGGGAAGAGTAACACACAAACTGATCCATCGGTTGGAACATTCATGGCTTCTCAACACAACAGCAAATGTTTCCACACCACACCTCTTCTCTGCAAGACGAGCACAAAGAGTCAGCGGCTGACGAAAGCTCACCTTCCGGTCCAGGGACGATGATAAAAACCAGATATTTTGTTCATTTCCCGATGTCAGAATGCCCTGTTAAAACCTTTTGAATAGCTGCCTTTGACAATTCTATTTTTTTTCTGCCTGGAGGCACAAGAAGCGACAGCAGAAAAAAAAACTCCAAAAGGTGACCTTGGAATTAAAAAGACATCAGACAACCTGGTAAAAAAAGTTTCCAGGAAAACAAAGCAAAAAAAAAATTTAGCGGCTTTCTGTGACCGACACAACTCTATGGTTATCTAGCACTCATACACACGCACAGGCACACACACACACAGATGCATGCATGCGTGCAGTGCATACATTTGGGTTTACCTATTGCGACAAGCCAGCGAAAGATTTTGAGATCAACAATGCATAAATGTTAAGGAAGACAGAAAAGTGAGATGTGTCATATCAAATAAGCATCGTTGTGGGTTTGTGTTTGTATGTATGTGTGTATGTGTTTGTGTGTATGTGTGTGTGTGCCCTCTAGCAGATGGGAATATGCAAGGGAGCCTGGCAGGGTACTACAGAGACTGAAAGAAGATAGTGAGGCTGACGGTTTAGAGTGAGAGTCGGGCTTGTGGCTGGATGGTACACTTTCTCAACACAAACACACACACACACACACACACACACACACACACACACACACACACACGCACGCACACACAGAGCTAGGGGCAACGGAGGAGAAGAGACGGAGGAAGACTTTGATCACCGAACTGAGCACATTCGAGCACTCAACCGGAGAGGGCAGTCGGTGATGAGGAGAGAGGAGAGTGCCCAGGGAGAGCAGGAGAGGGGAGAGGAGGTGGTTGGGAGAGGGGGTGGCAGGGGTAGAGAGGAGGACGGGAGGAGGTATGGGGTTGTTTTCTGACCTCTACGCTCATTGATACAGATATTGAGGCAGGAACGCATCACCAGGCATCCGACACAGACTCTGTTGCTGAGCTGCATTAGAAAAAAATAAAATAAAACAAAAAATCTCTCGAAATGTTTGATGGTGCAAACCCACGCTGACAAAACTAATTTCATTTTAGTTGCGGGAAAAAGAACGTCCGGACACAAGCACGTTCGCAATGGCAATCGCATTCAGAGAATTTAATTCAGGCTTATTTCCTCAGCCTCTGGTGGCTCGCCGACTTCCAAACGGTAAATATTACAATATCAAGCACAAACCCTGCACACAATCGTGTTGCATAGGAATCCATGCGGATTATATTATCTTTACAAACAGTCTGCGTCCGAAAACAGGTAGCTACGGCACTAGAGATCCATCCTCCACGCCTGAGATGCAGGTGGATAAACCATTGTGCTGTTTGCAAAGAGAGCAGGTAATTATCTTTGGCATTTTGACAAGTGTTTGCCAGAGTGAAGGTCAACTCTGTCTGCGTGGGAGATCTATGCTAATCTGCTCAGCTGGAAAAGACTACCACTCGCCACTCAAATTGTAGCTTTGCAACACCATGCAGCAGCAGCTACCGTATTTTAACTTTAGAGATGTCTGCATGGGAGTGTGTCTAGGAGAGGGAGTGTGTGCCTGCAAGCAGATCAGAGAGACGATCAGACCTTCCCACAGAGGAGGGAGGATGAACAGAGTCAGGGTAGACAGACAGAGACAAATGGAGTAAGACAGAGAGGAAATCCAGTTATATTTAAGCAGGCTGTTTCTGTTTTTATAAAAGAAGTGTAGACATGGTATGGACAGAGCACATCTCAAGTCTATTCCATCTATTTTCATGCAACTGTCCAGAAATGTGTAGGAAAATAACAGGGGAAGGAACTGGAATTTGAAAAAAACTGAAAAATGAAAGAGGGTTATGCTTCTTCGATGTGGAAAAAAAGACACGACAGAGCCGGGCTGAAGACGAGGATGAAACCCTCCTCATAGTAATTAATTCATGAACACACATCAATGATATCTTTACTTTGGGTTTTCCATGAGGTTTGACGGGTGCAACGACACCTGGGGGGGGAGGGGGGATTCACGTCACCAACCTTGATCCACCCAACTCCCAATAATCATGGGAGTTGGGGTTTATACAAATTCACATTTTCCTTAGTTGATTTCCTGAACATTGAATGCAACTTTGAACGCTCACAGTGATGCCTACCCCCCCACCCATCCCAAATGAACAAGCGATTTTCAGTAGCAGCCAGATAGGCGTGAGCAGTAGCAGGAACATGGGGGCAGACATTGTCTATGTCCACATCTCTGCGTGTCTCCCCCGGGTGACAGCCATGTGTCAGGGTCTCTGCTCTCTGGTCCAGATGGCCCAGGCAGTTGCTCCCAAGGTCCCCAGGCTCCCAGCGCTCATTGACCAGGGCTGGGGTTCTCACGGCCTGGGGGCCCACGGGCTCATTGCTGTGGCCTGGCCTCTGGGGCCTTTGGGGCCTCTGAGGGGCTCCGGGGTCGCCCAGCCGTGACAGCCAAAACAATAGGAGTGTCCTCATCCAGTTCCCATCCACCACCTACCAGTCAACTTAACACACACAAACACACACCCTCACCGCGGTGTTTGGCCCGGCCATTCTTGACCACAGTTGGGAGACAGTGGTTGAGTCACTGATTTCAATACCAAACACTGACACAACCTGCTGACCAATGAAACTATTATATAACCACCCACCTGAAATAGTCATTACTAAGCTGGAAAATAGTGTATTTATTAAAAGAGGTAAATTACAGATGTGTCACAATCCTGATAGATGATCCATTAAATCACACCTACATAATAAACAAACAGAACCTGTTTGTACGGATGCTGGTGTGGATATAAATACAGTTATTATAAACGTACATGATGTGACCCAAGGATTTACAGGATAGCATTGACAGGCCCCCTTTGGCTGGAGTGTGAAATAATAATGACAGGACAAGACTGGACTGGTTCTCACTGTGGAAACAAGTCCTGCTTTTGTGTTACTGGAAAAAAAAAAAAAAACGTCAGACACCCTCATTTCTGAAAAGAAAATGGGGTAAAAAGGAGCAAGGATCTGCCCCCCCCCCCATTTCTTCACATCTGCACCAAAATTTAAAGGATTCCTTCCTGACCAAAGGGAAATTAAAAACATTAAGTTTCATGGAAATCTGTTGAGTTTTTTGAGTAATCCTGCTAAAAACCAACCAAACAAACAATCTTACCTACATACCAACCATCCAATCAATGCACACAATTGCCAACATCACCTCCTTGGTTGGTGGTGAAGGTAATTAAAGATAAAAACTTTCTGCTACACATAAATCCTCCTACTCACTGTACAGTGCACAAATATGCAAGTGGAAACAGGAAGCGGATCAAATCTATCATCAGCTACAGAATATCACTTCACAGTAAAGAAAAAAAAACAACCCTTGCAGATCCAATTTCCCCCGTCTGAGGTGATTTACATGTTTAGAAATCACATCGCGATTGAGCGTTAGCAAGAAGGTAAAAAATAAAAAAAAGGAGTTTTAAACAACACATCTCAACATTGGTTTTAACAGCTTGGCTGCTACTTCATCAAATATTGAATAAATCATTTTCTTGGCACAGCATGAACACAGCTGCAAAAAAAAAAAAAAGAGGAAAAAATTGCACACAAACATGCACACATCCGTAACGTGCGCACCAACGCGGACACACAGAATGCCTTGTAGTTTTGATAAAGCGGCAGCTTTCTCTTTTGTTTTGCAGCCGAGTAGGGATTAGGCAGTGCAGGTCTTTGTGCCGCGGTTTTCCAGTTGAGCAGAACACAAGAGCCTCTACCTCCACTAATACAGTCAGACCTCCCAGCAGGCCTTTCACCACACAGCCGCTAAGAACCTGCTGCCCAAAAGATGCTTTTCAATGAGTTATCAAATCTCTTCTATACTGTCCATGCCTTTCAAGCCAGTCTCTTTGTCTATTCCTTGTCTATTGAACACATCACATAGAAATGATGGGCAGATAGACGGACAGCCGACTGTAGCAGAGCCATGTTAACCTCCTTCAGATGCTGCAGAGTACAGTCAAGGTAATGTCAGGAAAAGTTTAGTCAAAATCTGCACTGCAAGCACACAGTGTAGCAAACTAACCACAGATATATGTACATATGCAGTAGCTTTCTAAAAGAAATATAAGAGACCCATTTCATTTTTAATAAAGTTTATTGATTGAGACCTTTCTATGTTTGACATTTGATCATTGATTATTAACTGATTAACTATTCACCCATGTTAGTAAGACATCCCTGCATTGCTTCACAATTACAAATGTCACAACAAAGACTTTGACCAAGAGGTCTCATTTTTATTTCCTTACATCGACTTCTCATCAAATTGCAGGAAAATGGGGATTGTTTTTTTTAAAGTCACAGTCGCTTATATTAATTTATGAATTTAATGTTGCCTGGTTTGTTTTATTTAATTTGTTGTCTTTTATTGAGACTGGTTTGTGACTTCTGTACGATGCAAATATAGTTATCAATGAAAAATGTTGTTATTGTAACAGATTTTCTGACTTTATGCAGCGTTTTATCCCTTTTTTTGGTTTTGTAGTTTAATGGCTCCTACCGAGCATGCTGTGCTGGCTCTCAGCAGCAGGTTGAGCATAGAATACAGCAGGGGTTTTGATGAGTTCATTAAGGAGACCGTGTCATTTATGCACAGTCACACATAAGGCAATGGTCAGCCAGGATTACCCAGGTGGCCGCTGCATGTGGGTGTCAGTACAATTTTCAGATTCCTTAAACCGTGCTGCTGCTGCTACTGCGTAGCCTGGTAACCAAATTGAAATCGCTATGCCATGGTGCATTCAATGTATTCACTACATTGTCATGTATGCATATTTGGAGTTGGACTGTTGTAATAGAAGAATTTAAAACACTGAAATGTGCGAGATCTGCAGTCACATCACATCATTTTAACACCAGGAGGATTGTGGGAAATCCACTTTACCTCACACTGCGGTGGAAATAGAAGAGAAAGCAAGATACACACGGGTATATGTGATGAAGCCCTATCAGAATTTGATCTAAGGTTTCAGTTCCACGACTCACAGTCATTTGTGAGTGAACGATAACACAAAGGAATCGGAAGCATTAGCAGTTTGATGAGATCCTTCTGTCGCCTTTAACAAATCACTATTCAGGTGGGCCGTGTTCATAATTCATCAACACGGGTCAGGCTGATGATGATGTTGACTTAACATTTGCTCTGACATTTCAGCCGGGCTCACGCCTGTCATTAGCTCTCGCCACACGCTACAACATCAAAGTCAGTAGCACGAGATAGGAAGCGGCAAAGAGATGAAGTAGAATAGGGATAGAGAGGACAAAGAAGAAAGGAGGATATTGTGCAGCAAAAATATTACAGCAAGTGGAAGAGGTAAACCCGCTTTTTATTATTGTTGAGTATTGACTTTTTTGATCATTTTGTTGAAAATGACAAAAGTGGGGTGATGGTAACAAACATAGAGATACACACTAATCCAACAAGCACACACATGGGAAAAAAATAACACTCAAAACCACTGAACCGAAGCTCAACCTTTTCTTGCGGTAAATCTGTATCATCAGCCATCATCCGGCACATCCCTAATAGGAAAAGAGTTGGTGCCAAAAATTGTCGCTGCGCTGAAAAACTGGAGCAGCAACACATTTCGGCCAATAACAACACCTCCGTGTTGATTCCACTGGGGTGATATTGGATGATATTGACTGTTGGGAGCATTGCAGTGGTTCTCAAAGTCATTTCCGACCAAAGCAAGGACATCAACACACATCCAGCAGAGCATCACGCACACAATGACACCAACGCCGGGCAGATCGGAGTGCAGACAATGAACAGGGGAGCGGAGGGAGCAGCATACTGACAGCTCTCCATCAGTCGACATCAACACGTACCCTAACACACACCGGAGAGGGGGTACTAAGTGACTGGCCAGTGCAAACCTGTTTAAACCAGTCAGGTTGGGTACAAAACGAGACCAACGTAGCTATTCTGTACGCTAGGTATGAGTGTGTGTGTGTGTGTGTGTGTGGACAGAGTGTGGTGTGTAGACAGTAAACTCATCATCCCAGTAACTGATGGCGATCTGTCATTGCACTGTTGTTGATAATCTTCGGGACGGGGTTTTGTCTGAGCAAGATGAACACGAGCCTATCTACTGTATCTGAAGAAACTAATCTATGTTCTCATTTACTGAAACACAGACGGTGATGGAGCGGTCCGGCGAGCGAAACTGAGGCAAAGGTTGTAATGAAGGTTGTCAAACAGAATCGTGGCGTGATAGGTGATCCGAGAAGTAGTAAAAACTGCTCGTACCTGCAACTTGAACCAGATCTGCGGTGGTCACGTTCCTGGGGTTGTGGCCGATTCTGAAAGTCAACGCCGGACCCAAGACGCTGAAGGAAAAACAGCAAAAGACAGAAAGGAATGAATGGTCGCATTTCATGGAACACGTTGACATTTTGGGGGATGCGCTTAGTTGTTTTTAGCTGGAGAAGATCAGTAATGCTCATATATGTAGGCAAAGCTGAAGACAGGAGTCCTTTCTCTTAACCTGGCTTAAAAACTGTAAGGGGGACAAGAACCAGTGTAGCTTTTTGAGCTTTGTCTACACAAACACGCTTGCTTTAATCATTCAGCTGTCAACTCATGTTTTAATACAAACCGCAATATATGCATGTGAATGCAACCCAAATGCTATTTTATTCCTCATGCCAATATTCTTCCACCTGAAAGGAAGCAGTCCAATGAACTCCAGCGGTAGTATGTTGGACTAAGTATTGGGAAATGTGGGTGATATGCTAAGACTATTAGAGATCACGTTAAGTAAGTTGAAGACTATATTACAGCTGGACACCTGGGTGCTTTGTTTTTTTGTCACCCACAGTGACCTGCCTGCACCAGTGTGCTGAGATTCTACTCCGTCTGGTCAGGAGTCAGCAAAATAGACTTCCCTCCTTGGAGCAGAATAAATATCTCAGGTCCCTGAGGTTGGCCATGAAATAAAATCTAACAACCCCATCAGACTCTGTAACAACTCCCAGTAGTGATGGGAAAAACAGGGTGTTTAACTGTGAAATCTGAAGCAAAGAAGAAATCATACTCATGTCTACTGTAATCTCCTGAAATCCCATATGAAAGGAAATTGTAGAAGCTGGAGAGAGAGGATAAAAAACAAACAAACAGAGACTTCTGGGGAGGGCTGTCTTTCAAAAACGGGTTTCGACAAGGCAACAACAAGAATGACATCCCCCCCGTGAAAGACGAAGACCCTGTTGGGGCCAATCAGCAGCAAATGTGGCACCTCATTTTGAATTGTAATTATAGTTCCCCAATGGGCCAATCAGGATAATTCAGAATGCTTGAATGCAATGACATCATTTTTCTCAACTTTTCTTAAACAAAGAGTCAACCAAGTTGTAGGAAAATCATCTTAGGTTGATTTTTAGAACGTAAATGTACAACAAATCTGTCTATTTTAAAGCGTTTTCTAGAATCGGTTTAATATTTATTTCAGATTTTAGACATATTGTATTTCCATTAAAGGTATCCACTGATTACCATTCATTTAGCTTCAAGCAGACTTTGTGGCTAGGCAGTAGATTTTAGGTGTAGAAAAAGACATTACATTAAACTGTTTGGCTTCAAGAAGTTTTGCATAACTGAAAGTGTCCTCTAATAGATTTTCATAAATGGAAATGAATGGGAGTTAATAGCTGCAGAGAACATACATAATATGGAGCTGCATAAACAGATTTTTTCACCACTTTGCCCAAGCTGAAACAAGCTGTAAACACAAAATTTACATCCCATCAATTTATGAAGCTGTCAGCTGCAAAATTATCCTTCGTTTGCGGTCATGTTTTTGTCCAAAAGTCTCTCTTTTAGCTCAATTTCTGGTCCCCATTAACTGAGGGAAGTATATGGCCCCCATTTGAGGCTGTTTCAAAACTTTTTTTACTTCGTAATTATTAAATCTTTAAAGCTAAATAATTTTTTAACATGTTAACAATGGATTTAATGAGGTACATGTTGGGGATATTCTTTTATTCAAACCAAACCATCACTATATAACAATATTTCAACGGTTCAGTCCTGATACACACACACACACACACACACACACACACACACACACACACACACACACACACACACACACACACACACACACACACACACCTCTGCAGAGTGTGTAACAGAGAGCGAGATTCATCAGACTGCTGGAGCGCCCCGACCCAGACCAGCTCACCATCGGTCAGCCGCTACACAAACAGCTACACTCACTTGGCCAGGGGCAATATATGAGCCAATACCGCCAGACAGATGGAGTCAACCATGCACCGATGCCTTTGCGAACATGATCACACACATACACCCACACACATATCTAAAAAAAAAAAAAAAAGGATGTCCCTCTCTAGTGGCTTCACCTGGGTTGTTAGCTCTTGTAAATGTCAGTATTTCCACAATCTTTACCCCCTGCCTCTGTTCTCCTTGGCTAAATGTATTCTACCAGAGATGCATCTCCAATTGAACTGATGCGCACAAACCCCTTTTAAATCCATTGGGGGGGAAAAAGTGCATCACCACAGTTGGGGAGATGAAGTTAGGAGAGATAAGTTATCTGGAAGACTTCACTCTGTTTCCCGTGTTATCGGATGCGTTCGCTTGGACTTCTTATTAACTCTGCTGTTGGGACGCCATGAGTGTGCATGTGCAATCTTTTTGGCGGGATGTCGCCTTGTGTTGGTTTGCCTGCACAGACTGTGTGTGAGGATGTACTTGTGAGTGTGCATCCCACTCCCCCTAGTGTTTCTGACGAGCAAAACACTTACGTCATCTGGAAAAAGGGCTCGTATCATCTGCAGCTATTTCAAATCCTTTTTTGAAAAGGGGAACTTCTGCACTGATTGCTACAGCAGCAGGATCAAACATAACCGCATGTTGTGTGTGGAAACATATTCCGCCTCGCCATCTCATGTTTTCTGAATTCCTTCATGCCTCACCTGTTGGCATATTTTGGTAACTCCTCTCGGGGGGGGTCATCAGATCGAATGACAATCTCGTACTCATATTCACACAGAGGTTTTCGGGCCACACAGCAAGACGCACAATAGGATTGCATCATGTCCTCTGTTAAAGCTATTTCTAAATAGAAATGCTTTCATTACCCAGGAAAAGGAATGGGAACAGGGATAAACAAGTCTAACAATGAGTGCATCATCTGCATTTGTCTCCTGGATTGAATACCATTATCAATTGGAGCTGTAATATAGTGTGGAGGCTTCATTTAAGGCATCTGTTGGTCGCTTTTACACTGACTTTACAGCGTTAATGCACTGTGATCAAGGCTCTATGCAGCATTGGTAAAAAGTATATTTCCCCACATATTCTATTCAAATATTCCTTTTTCTAGCTACTTTATGATTAAAACTAACCACAAAAATATAGTACATGGTTCTCTGCATTTATTCGACAGCTATAGCTAGCAGCAACCTTTAAGATTGAGATTTTGCACACATAATTTACAACACGCAGGAAAAAGAAATGAAAGCAAGGGTAGTAGAGGAAGACAATAACCAAAAGAATATGTGACTAAAGTAGTTAAATAAATGGATTAAAGGCCTGCAGAATAGAAGATAATTAAAAAACTCAGTTCTGACCGACTAGGATGCCCCTCAGGACCCTTTACTGACTGCACCTCTCTTCTGGTAGGAGTCTTTCTATCTATTCTTGATTACTGTATTTTACAGAAGCTGAATTTTGTGGTGATATGGATCATGGCATATTGAGCTGCGGCAATTCAAAATGTCAGATTTGACATATTCAAAAGTATTGAGCTACATTCTATAAGAAAAAAAACCATTACTGAAGTTTTCTTAATAGTTTCTCTTTGATAACCATCAAACTCATTATGCTTCAAATGTGAATTCCTAATTCTTAAGTTCTGATAACATGAATGCTATTATAATCAAGTGTTTCACTGCAATTGTCGTAAGTTTTAAGTAGAGTTGTCATGACAACACGAAATAGTATAAAATCATTTTCATGGCTGTGTGTTAAGTTTTAAGACACAAAATGTTTCAATTCCGATGCACCTTTTTCAATACAAGGCCAAGGTTCCTTTTCTCAAGTAGGGTTTTTTCAGAATTTAACATCACTGTTCCGTCACCATAAAAAGTTAAATACTTCTTTTTATACATATGCTTTGCTGATAAAAACTCTAATTTAACCTGAAATGAAATTTTGAATGAATTGAATGACTATTCATTGTGTTTTTAATTGGGTACTTTCACGACATCAAAGGAATACTTACTGGACATATAAATGATGCCACAATGTAGTAATGTCAGCGGCTATTCATCTGCATGTAGACAAGGATCTTTATGTGCATCAGGAGTGCATTCTGGATGATATGGAATGACAGCTGTAATAACCACATTAAGCCAATCAGTGCCGGCCGGCACGGTGACATATCCTGACATTGGTGCTTATCAAATATCGAACGTAGAGGTCGGAATGCTGCTTTTTTTAAGGTCACAGTATTTCAGTGTTTAACACTAGATGTTACAGTTCTGTCAGACAGTTTCTCCTCTCAGTAGCTAGAATACTCTGTAACTGTGTTGCATCACTGCAGTGTGCTGGCTTTAGTGTTCCCATGCTGCAGGTGTTACTGAACCACCCAGAGCTGTGAGGCTTGTCAGATCTTAGGTGAACCCATCTTCTTCTGCCTCCTACATGGTCTGACACTGAGCTGATGTCAGAACTCTGGTACGAGCTCAAACCGGTCTGGGTTCAAGGACAGTTCTTGTCCTCATTAATACATTAACGGACTACTTTATCTGGCTCCAGCTCTCCATCCACTCCTGCTTCCCTTTCTCTCTTTTCTCCTCTCTTTGCCTTTAACTGAGATTTGTTTGATGGCCTGACTGCTCTTTTCTTTTTGACGAGGCATACGGTGGCGAGGCATCGTTTTGAATACAGTGGAGACATCAGCGTTTGTCTGGAGGTAATTAGGCCTGATTTCTCTAGCCACAAAAAGTCAAACACTCCTAAAGGTCAGAAAAATAACAAACGTCTACAATCGGTGGCTGAGTGGCACAGCATTTACACACAAATGCTTTCTGTAGCATCTTTGCTATTTTCTAAAACACAAAATCCCCCAAAAAAGAACAATAATAGACATTTGAATGTTTTAAAAGGGGTAAGAATTTGTTTGATTTAATGCATGTCTTACGAAACACGATCCCCGATGATGCAAGTGTGAGTCTGGGATTTTTTTGGATGTGTACGTACGAAAGCTGGGTGAGATCCGTGGCGTGGAGGTTGAGCCCCCGCATGAGCCGCTCCATCAGGTCCTTGCTCTGGTCATTGGTGAGGGAGCTAAGGGAGACACACAGACAGCCGGGCGTCACCCTCGGAGGTTCACAACCAATATGAGATGCATCTCATCTAGAATTCTATTCAGGGAATTCTATTTTTTTTTTTAGGGAGATGCTGCAACAATTCATACCCACAAATGGGTCATTGCACATAGGCAGAAAGCTACGGTTGCCAGAATGGTTGCATCTGCACACAAGTACACACTCACAAACAGACACACAAGGCATGCAAGCACACAAACAAACATACAAAGACCCATGCCAAGGGAAAAGGGATCAGCTGCCTCTTCAGGCTTGGTAAATCACCCGCTTTTTTTTCCAGCAATGAGACAAACAATAAGGTGCAAATGGAACCTGCATGAGGTGTAATGGCTGCATCATATGGACGTGCCTTTCTCTCCCTTTCTATCCTTCTTTGTCTTTGCCCACATTGTTTTTTGTTCTTTTTTCTTTCGCTCCGTGCGTGTGGAGGCTCAGAGCAAAACACAAAGTACACAAACACGGGGCGCCACGCACGCTTCCTCACGGTGAGATGAGAATAATAAGGTGCAAATGGAATGGAGGTGAAGTGTAATGGTGGTCTGATAAAGCCATGCCTCATCTCAGCTCAGTCCGCGGCTGCTCTCTCACTCAGAGAGTAAATCGCCAAGGAAATAGACCAAACAAAGGCAATCTGCAGGCCAATGCGCTGGATGGAGAAAATGAGAAGGGCACGCGCACACACACACACATGCACGCACGCACACACACACACTCGCACACTGAGAGATCTACTTCAATGCTGATAGCTTAACCTGGAATCACTGAGAGTACCAGGTGACTGCGGAGTGACACGCACCAGACAGCCATGGATCATAATGAGACACTGTTCAAATTTTGTTACTATAACAGGGAAATGCGAAATGAACTGGGAACCAATTCCATGCAGCGATGGGTCCTGACTGGAACCGTTATCGTTTAAGTTTGCTTTTTTTAGGCCCTCAGCATCCTCTGAAGTCTTTCTGTCACTTGCAGCCTTCTCTGCTTGTAAATCTTGGCTATGCGGCTCTTGGGGATGGGGGTGGGGGTGGGGGGTTAAGGGAAGGATCTAGGTGTGACACCTTGCTGGTAACCTAACCCAGGATTCAAACTACCAGCCTTCTTCTATGACGTTACCACTGAGCCACCCGGCATCAATGTCTTCAACCCCACCCAACCCATTCGCCACTAATCAAAGTATATATTTTTATGACCCAACTCGCCTGACTTACCCAAACAATTGTGCACTAGTCTGGATATTTCCAAAAGAACAAGAACTACGTAATGTGATTGTAAATTACTGATGTGTGATATCTGTGCAGACCAGACCTGTTTCTCTATCTTCTTCTTTTTCTTTTTCTTTCTATAAACATATTTTAAAACATACCAAGATCATAGAGTATCTGGCAATGGGGCCCCTTCGGGCTCCTTCCTGGTAGTATGGATCTGTGGGAGTCTTTATAAGAGCATCGTCTGTGTGAGAAAACCTGAAAACATTTTATTCCCCGTCTCACCGCTTTGTTGCCGGCAACACCACTCCCTCCACCATCAAGGCTCTCTCAAGCCAGGTAGGAGGATAATTTGTGTATCGCCCTAAGATTTGGATCCACTCCAATATTAAATGGGTTTTTCGTTGGCTCATGCTGCACCTATGCCAGTAGGCTTCCATAATCTTACTGAAAAACATATAAACCAGACCAAAAACATGACCTCCTTGGCAGAGGTAACGATGTCAGATATGTTTTTGCTCAGCCTGCCTCTGACACCACAATATTGCAGCTCTTTTCAAACGGAACACAGATCGGTGTGGTGCGCACGGGGCCCTGATTCACTCTACCTTTGAGCGAGTGGGTGGCTCTTTTTTCTCTTTTTTGAAGGGTTTTGAAACTTAAAGATGCAGCGATAGAAATTCCAGACACGTTTCCATCCCTCTGCGGTAATTCTAGCAACTACAGAGTTGTGGGAGTGACTTGGTTGTTGATGCTAGCACTTCTCCCCTTGGGTTTCTCTTTCTGTCTCTTTCTCTTCTTTTCATACCTTCCCACCTCCTCCATTCCTCCCCTCCCCATTCCCTGCATCCCGCACTACGACCACTACAATGTCAGGAGCTGTCAGATAAGCAGGTTTGCGTCGCCTCACTGCAGGGAGCGCAGGAGCGGGGGATAACAACCATGCAATCAAGAGCTCTGCAGCAAATGCACCTCTATAGACCAACTATAGGTGTCCACTCAGTGGGATGAGGAGGAGGTGAAGATGTTTAATTTAGAAGGTGACTTATTACCTTTCCCTTCCACCTGATCAAATACGTTGTCTTTATATCTAGAGCTGCGTTTCCATATGTGTGTGGCAATAAGGCGACAGAGATGGTGCCTGTCGGACCTTTATGGACCTACATCTGTTGAATAGGTGAAGGACAACCCACTGACACCAGACTTGATAACGCTATAAAGGGATTTGCGAGGGGCCACAGGCACAGTTGATAGGAACTTATCTTTGCTGAGGCTGGGCTGACTGAGAGGTTAGAGCAAAGGAGAGAAAGTACTTGGCTACCCTTCCTGACAAAATATCATCATTAAAGCTATAATACGGCACAGTAATACCCACACACTAAGGGATTTATCATCCCCCTATTGTAATCAGGTGCAGCACACACTAAGGATTTCAAACTTGAGTATTCCGTCCCATAAAGACGTGAATATGTGGGCGGTTTTGACAGGGATTGCATCTCTTAAAGGCAGCTTTAAATAACCGAACAAAGCAGACACATGCTCGGTATTAAGGTATGCAGAATTGATTCTGCCTTGAAAGAGGTTCAACAGTGTGACTGACGACTGACGAGGGGAGCAATAAACTATAAGACGACGCTATGAGCTGTACAATCATCTCATTTGATAACAGGCACTTAAGAACTGAGAAAGCAGCATTTACAAGATTATTAGGGATGTTTTCTGCATGTAGGTTTTGTAAGAAAGGACTCAGGGGAAAACAAAGATATAGTAAACCAATCAAAAGCAAACCCCACAGTTAAAAGACTGCATCTATTACCTGAGCTACCACAGCCACAACTGTTCTTATTATTACAACTGTCCCTGAATTATGTGACAAGTCAGCTAATTACAGCTAAATATTGAATAAATTTATTTTGATTAGAAATAAATTGTCCGTTTCATTTAATTAAATACTTTGGAATTCAAAGGTCAAATTTCATGCAAATTTTTTCTTTCATATTGGGCTCATCTGCCTAAATTAAGAAAGTAAGTGATTGTGACTTATTACCTTTATGTACACCACTAAATACTAATATAATGACAAACACAGTGGTGCAGTGGGTAGCAAGAAGGTTCCAGGTTTGATTTCTTTCTGTACGGAGTTTGGATGTCCTCCCCGTGTCTGTGTGGGTTCTCTCCAGGTAATTTGTCTTCCACCTCCAAAAACATGCGGTTTAGGTGTCTATAGTGAGTGTGAGCATGAGCGGTTGTTTATCTTTCATGTGGCCCTGCAATGAACTGGCATCTTATCCTGGTTGTACCCTGCCTTTCGCCCACAGCCGGCTGGGATAGGCTCGAGCAGAAACGTGACCCACAAGGCGGATAGGAGGATGAAGACGAGACGATCGTCTCGTCGACAAGAAAATGGATTTATTCTGATGTTGAGTATGTCAGAATTCCCTTAGCTTTATATGAATAATAGAATATACTGATTTGATGTATCTTTATTCAAATATATGGACATCATCGGCCTTCTTTCATAACACACCATTTATACTATAACTCTTTATAATATAAACCCAATCCCTGGTGGAACCTTTATTGAATATTTACAAAACAACAGGAAAAATAAGACTGAAAAGCATGAAATATTAATGCATAAATACCTAAAACTCCTAAATGATTCTATCACTATTAGTTGGATTATTCTTTAGAATAAATTTAAATTGGGATGATCTGGTGTGAATAATCAGTTCAAACCGGTGGCAACTATGATGGCAATATTATTTGCATGCATCATTTGAAAAACACAAGTGTCTGTTTTCCTATTCTAGTATCAATATATTTAACTGCATCTGAGTTGTACTCACTCTGATCCGGTGATAATGTACCCAAAGTGTCTGTCCTTCCCTCTGCTGGAAAACTCTTTCACCCCCACGTGGACCAGCTGCGTTTTGACTCTCATGTCCTTCTGCGGCTCGTCTGGCTGCTTCTTCCCCTCCAGCCCTTGATGCCCCTGCATCCATCTCTGGACTTCTAAATCCACCTGAGCATCAGGTGCCTCTGCATCACTGACTAAATGTGAGGTGGAAGCTTCTTTTGCAGGGACTGTCTCAGTTTTCTCCTTCCACTGCTGGGCTATAGGGACTTGGGACTGCATCGTCCGACTTTGGACACTTTCCATCCCAACCATTTTTTGGAGGGAAGCTGGTGGACCGGCGTTGACCTTTGGGAAGTGACCGAAGGGCTCCAGGTTGAGGTAGTCCAGCAGTTTGGAGAAGAGGGCTGCATGCTGTGTTAAATCAAAGATTTCTCTTAAAAGAAAAAAAAAACATTTTGCTCTGCTTTTTGCCTATATAATTACATTTAATTTTCCCTTTCAAGAGAATTAATTATAAGTTATAAAGGAAATTCAATTAACACCTTGAATATAAAGATAAATTCTAGACGTTTATCATTGAAAAGGTATGTGCTGCTTTCATTCTTAGATTTAAATGTCTCTCTGCTGCTCCAAGGTCTAATGACGTCCATTCCCCTGACAAAGTGACAAGATGCATTCAGTGGCTACACTTATTTCCACAAAAGAGTCACAGCATCATGTGAAACTCCTTTAAATGCTTTTAAAGTTCCTGTCGTGAATTCGCTTTCAAGTTGACATAATTTAACTGCAAATGTGGGTGTGAGCAACTTTCAAATCATTCCTATTTGAAGAAGGTGAGTCTGGAGATGTTGTGCTCCCAGAAAAACCAATTTGTTGGGTGAACAGAGTAATTTTACAATCACCTTGTCAACAGGCTTTTTGTCTGCATCATCTATTTCTTGGCCTGGAAAAAAAACAACAACAAAATGTATGAGCAAATTGTGTGAAAATTCAAGTTTCTTTAGCTCATTAGAAATAAGGACCAGTTGTAACCCTAAAATCCAAAACTCAAAATATACATGAAAGGGTTTTCCTGACCTTATTATTGAAACATTTATATGTTTAGAACGTTAAGTGCTATTATATATGGCAGACAATAAACACGAGTAAAATAACATATTTTTGGTTTTTACACACCTTGTTGTTTTGTTCTCATTACATCTTTCCGATTTAGATCTTGCTCTTTCTCTGAATTCAGATGCTGGATTTGATTCATTTGCATGGCTGCCAGTGGCTTCCTGTCGCCCTCCATGTTCCCCCCGGGGGCAGCGGCTCCTGGTCCTGGCTTGGCCCCAACTACTGACTGGTCCCCGTGTACCTCCTGCAGTGCTCCTGTGATGACTTCAGCCAAATGGTCCAGGTCTTTCCCCATCAAAGACTCCATGTTGATGCTGTGCCTTCCCAGCTGGTTCACTATATTCTGAATGAATCGCTCTGGACAGGAAAATAAGCAAACAAAATGTAAAAATCCAACTAAAAGAAATAATATTATGGTGTAAATATAATGAATCATCTGTAACAAGCTCTAGGAAGGCTGACTGTACCATCTACAGCACTAAGAGGCTCTTTGGCGGTCGGTCGGTTTGAGCCGTCCTTATGCAGAAGTCTGTCTAGATTAGGTCTTTGGGTTTTGGTGCCAAAAGCTGCCAGAGACTGCAGCTGATCTTGGTCACCCAGAGCTGGGTGGGTGTAGCTGAGGTAGTGGAGCTTTCCTTTGGGCCACCCAGCTTTGCCGTCTGGGTTGCCTTGCTGACTGTTTTGTGCCCCAGTAAGAAGTCGCTCCAGCTGGCCGGGCAGCAGTTTGCTCCTTCCCAGGTCCTGCTCGGGGTAGGTGGTGCTGAGCATGGGGTGTCTGCCCTGCCCACTCTGGGTGAAGACTTTGGTGACTGGAGGTTGGCCATCACCTTTATGCAGGCTATACAGAGTTGTCTCCTTCCAGCTCTGTTGGGGCTTAGATTGACTGGGCTCCAAGTAAAGATCAGAGTTGGTTTCTTCATTCTACAACACAAAATGCACACCTGATACATTTAGAGGATTCCAGATAAGTCACAATAAGTTAAACATCTCTAAATCATGATGAAAGATTACAACACTTCAAGGGTCTTCTATGAAACTACAGGCATTTGTGGTGTGTAACGAGTTCTAAGCACAAGGATACCATGATTTTGCTTCCTGTGCCATCATGAACTGTTAAACTGTTTACGATAAAATTTTATTGAGATGTTCAAAAGGTCAGGATTTTTTTTTTTCTCATTTGTAACTACGGGGTTGCATAGTGGCAAAGGGGGCAGCACTGTTGCCTCCCAGCAAGAAGGTCCAGGATTCAAATTCACCTAAAGACATGGGACCTTTTTTTGGCTGCACGGCTTCCCTCCGAGGTTCACTGGCTTCCTCCCATCACCAAAATAATGCAATAGAAACAAATTGGTGAGATGGTGTGATTGGTTGTCTTTCTTTTTGCTGCCATGATAAGCTGGCGACTTGTCCGGGGTGCAGACCACCCCTGCCCAAAGTCTGCTGAGATTCCATCCTCCCCACTGTCCATAAACGGGTTAAGCGATAACAGGGAATGAATGTGTTACTACTGTATATCCATTTTGACTAAGGATCTGATTAGGTCACTTTCCGGTCAAGTTAACATTAGCGCAAAAACCAATGTCACGCTAAAAATAGAGCCTCACTGGAGCTGCTAGCATGACTGAAGATTCTGAGTTTTGCTCATGTCTGTAAAGCTAAAGGGACAACTTTCATATGATTAATCTTCCACCTGGATTTAGCTCAGCAATATTTTTTGTGCTCTGTGACAACACTAGATGGGTTGAGCCGGGGCAGCGCTGTTGTGACAGGCTTCACTGTGAAGAGAGCAGCAACCTCGACAGCACCGGATATGAATAGGGGATTCTAGATCAAAGACAACTGCCCTTAGAAATTACATTATGGAAATCACAGATGAGATAGTGTCACTCAAAGAGTAATTTCATACATTTCAAACAACAACCTTAAAAAGCACATCCCCTCTGTCGCGGCGTAACATCTATGACTTATCTAAAAAGAAAAGAACATAGTCGTTTAAGTTTGCATTTCATGCATAATGAATTATGTGTTTACATCACAATAACACTGATACACAGGAATCAAAACACCTTTAACCATTTGGCATTATAACTGGGATAAATAGTGGCAACGATACATGTGATTTTGTCTTTTTTTTTTCTCTCTGTGAGAGAGAAAAATCATTTTTCTTGTCTGGATCATAAGGGACCACGCTTCAATTCAGCGCACAGTATATCCGATCTGCCGAGCAGCGTGATTATCCCTGTCTCTGCTGCACTAATACTAGCTATCTCCCTCGGTGCCATTTTCTGTCCTTCAAATGCATATAGAGAAAATGTCAGTCTTTCCAAACCCGGCATACTGAGGGGCCATAATGGCATTAGCACAGTGAGACGGGTGCTCCGCTATTCATGCTAACCATGTTTGCTTTTTTCCATCACGCTACACAACAAAAGATCTCATCTCATCAATAAGGAAGGTCCTGAACTCTTCAACTTTGCATTATGGTTGCACTGACACAACAGCAGGAAGCGGCTCCGCTATGAAGGATGCAGAATGCTTTGCACAAAGCTGGGGTTCCACACGAAATATGAGTGGTGAATGATGTAAAGAGGTGATGAAAGATCTTTGTTTAAAAGGCTCCATGCTCAGTAGGAGAGGGCAGAGAAGAAATAAAGATAGAAACAAAGGCGGTGGGTGCAGGGACAAGAGGAGGATCCCTGCAAAAGATATACTGACACTTTTTCAAAGGGATAGGAAGAGGCCCTTCCATAATTCAGTCAAGGACATCTTTTGTTCATTTTGTGGACCAATATTTCCAGCCTTAACCCTGGACCTACAGGGGTCACATTAAGACACTAAAATACAGTTTCTGAAAGGACTCCAGCTACTTAATATATCACTTCTCTATGTTAAAGCTACAGAAGACGGTTAAAATGTTCAAAACTTAGGAAATCTTGACCTTTAGTCACTTTCTCTATGGTAACAGAGAAGTGCAAGTGACTTTTCTGAGGATGTTCTGTTAATAGCCTGCATGATTATAAATGTATTTGAGCACAGCATTTTTAGACTTTTACCTGAACATTTCCTCCATGATGTTGGATCCCTAACTGCCCATTGACCTCAGGATGCAACAGGAAACCCAGACCGGTCAGGTACTGCTGAAGATTTCTGTTCAGCTCTGCATGCGGCGTCAGCTTCCTGTCTCTGGAGGCGCTCTGGTCAATGGGAGGACTCGAAGGCGTGGCCTGATGGCGGAGGGGAATGTTCCTCGCTTTGGAAAGCTCTTGCCCAATGACCTGCTGCGTGATGTCATCCTGCCATGTGAAACCTGGAGAGGCAGAGGTCACAAGGAGATGTTTTTGAATGCAAAAAGAATATTTATGTGGATATTTCCACATCAATACATTAATGGAATTAAATAAGTAGAAAACAAAACTAAAAGTGTGTGGAATATGGGAAGAATAACACCTTAAAACTAGCTAAGGATACCTACAGAGGGGTAGATCCAGGAATCACATTTTTGTGTAATTACAATTAAACTACTGATCCAAATCCAACAAAACCTTGAAACTATGAGCTAATCAGAGATTTCAGTTATTTGGTTGAAGTAGACAGTCTGAGTGAAAACTGTGGTGGATCTAATGGTTCTCATAATTCCTAGGCATTTCTTTACTGCTTACTATTGTTAAAAGATAAGAGGAAAATATCAGTTTGCTACTCTTTAATTCAGTTAAAGCCTTTAATTTAGGTAAAATTACAGAACATTTCTTTAGAGTATCCTTGGCTGGTTACAAGAAATGGAAATAAACATAGAAACCGCTGCAGGCAAGCGGATGACTGGTATGCAATTTTCAAAGCAAGAAATTGGAAACCCAACCTTTATCATGATAGTAATATTGCTAAATATTATAGATGTTTATTTGGCGCAGAGTTCCTATACATGGGTCATGTACAGTATTTATGTTCACTACATTTGGGAGATTGCAGTTCTCTCAGCTTGACGGGGATAAACAGAAAAGCAAAGATAAATCTGACTGGTAAAGTAGGGAAGGGCTAAAATGACGACACACTAAAAGAGAGCCGCGGGTACACATTCGCACACATGTATACACCGACATGTACGCACACATGCAGACAGCCAGTCAACAAGCCCAGGGAGAATGTCACACCCCTGCTTGACACCTTGCCAACAACTCTACTAATTGCCAACACATAGTTGGGATGCAGAAATCCCGGGCAGGGGCAAAGCACAGCAGTGCCAGGACCAGATGGAGCCAACCAAGCAAAAAAGATACCCAAAACATGGCCCCATTCCCAATGAGCCAAGAGGCGCAGCATTCCATCGGCAAAGAGCACAGAAAATACCAAAGATATTATACCCTTTTTGAGACGCCAAGATGCTCAATGATCACATTTCATGCCTGAGCAGAAAAGCATCTCTTAATAAGAGGGTTTGGATTGTGAACTACTGCATACGCAAGCTTTCACTGGACTCACAAGAAGAAACAATGCCGCTAATGATGTGGACACGTTTCAATAGCAATAAACTTACAACTCGGGGTTTAAATGTATATGAAAAGATGCTCGTATCAGCACAGGAGAATGTCTTCATTAACCTGGATTCTCACCATTAGATACTGAATGTATTCATAGGCACCACATGAGAATCTGAGCAATGCAGAGCAGCTACAGATGCCTCCAGTCAGTCTTGGCAGCGCTGACTAGAGCACAAAGCAGCGTATGCTGTCAGTGTTCTGGAACGCATCTTAGCCATCCATCCGTACAACAATGACAGTTAACTACCCGTGGCTTAACCGATGCGGTGCATACTTGTTATATATCAGCGCGGTGATGATCATTTATCCTATTGATTGCAATGGGAGGAACCGGTTCCCTAAACGGAACCACATTTTACCTGCGTTTCAACAGCAGCTGGTTGGATGGGTTCAGGGCGTGATGGTGCCACAACAGGACGAGTCAATGAAGCCAACCTTCATTGACTGTGACACGTCTATCCCCACACTCTCCTGGGGGGGATGTAACTCATTTCCATTCACACCACGTTGTGAGTGTCTGTGATGGGCAACACTTGAGGGAGAAGGTATGTCGTGGCAAATCAGGGGACTCAAAGTGAGACATTTTTGTTAAAGGAAAAAAGGAAAAGGAGCAAAGATTTACATTTTGATTCCTCTCAATTAGCTTCTCAGCTGATTATGTTGGCATTGAGGAGCTACGTGGCATGCAAATTCATCTGCAAGTCCAAGGAAAGAGCAGGTTCCATCAACCAAGTGCTGCTTTTTTTTTTTTGGTCTTATAAGGATAGCGTGCCATCTCAGGCAAATGCCTCAGTTAATTAACGCCTTGTCATTAGCGCAACAGCTTTCAAACAAGCGAGATATTTCGGTCAGCCTCCTGTCTGCTTTCTGTGCGGAGGAGAAAGAGGGAGAGAGCGAGACACAGGGGGGCCCTCCTAAATATTCAAAGCCTATTAGATGGGATCCAGTCTACACGCCTTGTAGTTTCATCTGGTGTTTTTGAAATGCAGATTTTCCCCTTTCCTTTACTTCTGTCTACCAACTGATTTTAAAGGCATTAATGGAGGAGAATGTAAATAATTTAGCAGCGAGTTCCACCTAATTAGTCAAAATAAAATGCCAATCCAAATTCAACGTAGAAAATAAAACTAACAGTGCCGTATAGTGTAACAATTCAACAAGTTTGTAAATGCACAGTGTGTAATATCTTCCACTAGAGGTCTCTCATTGCAAATAAAGGCAAGTTGCTAGGAAAATTGGGAAAACGCTAATTCTGACTCATTAAACTACTTGAAAGGATTGTCAGGTTGGATTGTTTTGCTCACAAAATTCTGAATTACCTGAAAAGACATCATAATTGTGGCTTCCTCCATTGAGGCTGATGACATAACAATACGCGCAAACATAATTAACATTTAACAAATTATTTATGTGACAAGTTTGCATCCTAAATTTATCAGTGAAGCTAATGTTGTGAAGCTCTGACCCTCTGTTGAGTGTTGTAGCGACAGGAAATCAAATGGAATGAATAAAGTGAAGATTTCTCTGAGTGGAATCATTTAGAATTAGAATAATGTAAGTACAACATTCAACACACACACACACACACACACACACACACACACACACACACACACACACACACACACACACACACACACACACACACACACACACACACACATCATAGTCATTTTCCATTGCTGAAATATTACATTAATCTTTGTTATGTAATTACCTACTTTGAAAAAAATCAGTTTATTTCAACTCTTGACAGAAGATATATGATGTTTACTGTCATAAAATATTCAAACCACAGACTCCATGTTTTTATGGATGCATTATGTCTTAATTTGGGAATATTATATTGTGTGTGAAAGACTGATGTATTTTCAATCTATGGAATTAGGTTAAGGCTTGTAAGCAAGCTTGAAATGACTGATGTAGCATGTCAGACGGGTTAAAGGGATTGCTGTGCTTTGTGCTGAGTGTTAATCTTTAATCTGAGCACTAGTCTTTGAAATAATCCTGTCTCCCCATGTACTCGCTTTTTCTTATGGTGTGTTAGAGTGCAAGGTTCTGACTTTCTTTCTCTCCAGTACCATCTGGCTGTCAAGGAAAAAAAACCCCAGAACAGAATATGAGGAAGAACAACAATAGTTTTTTTTTAAACGTCTGTCAAAGAGAGCATGTTTGTGGAGGATGCAGGACCATAAGTAACATGTGGTTCCAGTAGTACTAAATTGACATTGTCAGTTTATGGTCTCTGATTCTCCCTGACTGACACTTCCTGTCAATGGAGCTAATGCAAATGTCACAATGCATCATCTTACTTGACTTGTATGTGCTATGAGAGTATCCAGCGCTCTGCTCAGGGTCAGGAGGTCAATCCACTGCGTGTTAGTGCAGTCTATCGAGGCATATCAAGAACAGCGCTGAGAAATTCAAACATGATTCTTACTGATGTTTAACTATGATGCTTGACAGCATAAAAACTAAACAAGAATTTAGAAAGAAATCATAAAACTTTTCAAAAATGTAGAATGAAGTCAGTCAGTGAGAGTCGGCTGAAGTCATGCAATAAAATATTTGTCTTTCTGCAACATATCATGACAACTTTGTAATGGATTTTGAGCCGTGTAAAGAGATTCTGAGTAGGGATGTGAATTTTTAAGATTGGGGTCCTTTTATGGATGCTGTCTATATCAAAAAAATAACAATAATGGGCCATGCAAAACAAATACGAGTCATGCTATGATGATATAAAATTGAAAACATTTATTGCACACACTGACAATCATGCCTATTTCTTCTTGCAGAAATTGTTAGTAATGGGTCTATCATCTTTCCCCCTGGTTTCAGCAGGCTTTGTGGTGTGGATTGAAGTCCCTCACATTCTGGATTTGGGTTATGGGGCTTTAGTTGATGACCCTTAGAATAAATAAATGCCTACTTTAATCCATTTTATGACTATTTCACTGAAAAATCCAGGCCTTTCGGAACTAGTCTTGTTTGATTAGCTATGATAGAGCGACTGCTGATTGAGGATTCGGTTTAGCAAACATAAAACCATCCTTTTGATATGTTCTACATCTAATTAAAATTATACACGGTACATATACTCTATTTGATCCATGAGTTTCTCTTCACAAATGACTCCTGAGCAATATGACAGCAGCCTGGCTGTGTAGACACACTGTGGTCGAACACGGTAAATACTGAAGTCGCTCCGTTTTAGGTGCTGCGGTGTGATATAAAAGTCATTTGCAGGTAGATGACAGGGACTTACATTCAAAAGGTATTGTGATGAAAATTTAATATCAGGTGATGTACTCTGCCAATCGGGACACAACCAGACAACCCAAGCCCCTTTGTGTCAGGGTCAATTCCTATTGATCTGAATGTCATTGGTGTTGTGCGGTGAGTAGAGATTTTGTGATTTCTACCTACGTCTCTGATGCAAGATAAAGAGGATTGTAAATCGATTCCATTGATGTTCCACCCTGTTTTTTTCCCCTGTCATCTCTTCAGTTTAGGATATGGTACAATGGGCTCAAAAAAAGGGTCTCGCACATCTCAGAGATGACACTTCAATGGCTCTTGAGCTGATAAGAATAATATGCCACAGAACATTAACGGCGCATTGTGGACTCGTCCGAGACAACGCTTCGTGTGCCTGTGGATGTGATTCTATGAGACAGAGAGGGGACAATGATTCAAAGTGATGATGTCATGTCTGTAGCATCTGTAAATGGGAGTCTAAATACACAAGGTCAAACAACGCGACTCGTGGTGAAAAGCGTCTCAAGAATTAAACACCAAAAACGACACACCAAATCCCCTCTCGTCTTGCTCGCTCTCATTTGTTTATTTCAAAGCAGTAATTAAAATAAATGTGTGGTCACGCCTGCATAATATTCATCGCTGCTTTTTTTCTGCTGTTTTATTTTTTTTATTTCCTCTGGCCGACTGCTTGCTCTTAATGATTTTCAACACTGGTTCACGCCTGTTAAAAGATATTAAGCTCAGAGTGGCCTGCAAAGCCAATTACTGTATGGAGGGGCTGTGTGGTCATGGCCCATGATGAAGGTGTCTACTGCCCCCTAATGGGTAAAGACTGCCATTACATGCTGCTAAACGTGGAGAAAAGGGTACAAAAAAAATCAGAACAATTTTCAGAAGTTTCTGTGTAGCACTAGACCTGACTGGTCTGCAATTTCTAGCAAACACATTCAAATTATGTAATATCTGTATTGTAGATTATACAACACAGATATTACATTTACCTCATTAATTTATGTTAGTTTTAAGAATAATATACCTTCACACAGCCTCATTCATAGCTATACAATTGCTCATAGTATGAAGACATCTAGCTGTAAATGCACTGTAATGAATGCCAACACATAAAAAGATGTAACCTGTCATAGCAAAGCCATTGGCTGTTTGAACCAAAGAGACTATCCGGGTGATTAAACCGCACACACCAGTTATTTACGACAAAACTAGTTCAGGATGCCCTGCCATCATAAAACACATTTAGGGTTAAGATTAAGGCAGTCAAGTTGGACGATGATGGTAAAAACAGTTGCTCGGTATGAGTCAAGTGACCTGTTCTAACCAAACGTTGCTGTGCCAGCCAGGGAAGCAGCCTGGTTTCTTTGGCTTGTTTCCCCTTATGGTGCTTGACAAGCAATTGCTTCAATTCTGTACAGCACTGACAAAGACTGGCGAATGGAAAATAAAATAAAATCAGACGGACAGGTTGATGGACAGCGTGTACCTCTGCGTGCCAGCTTCTGCAGGAGGATCCTGAGGCGACGCAGAGCGGAGGAAGAAATATCGTACGTGTGCAGGTCTGCGCTGGCCAACTCCTGGCACCTCCCGAACACAGCGTCTATGAAACGAGACAAGAGAAGAAGTGGTGAAAATGTTTTGACAAGTGAAAGTGAGAGGCAAGCAAAAGACTGATTGATGTGTGACGAATTAAAATGAGGTGAACCTTCCCAGATGAAATGATGTAACGGTGTGTGACACCTGCGATGTGCTCGTACCTCTATCTGCCTCCTTTGCAGGAGCTAATAGCTGACATTTTTCCTCTGACAGCACCACGATAAGCAGCCGTTCATGGCAGGAAGGACTTTATCAGGGACCCGGGTAATCTCCCTATCAGCAGGCCTCTCTCCTCACTCGATACAGGTTGCTAGGCAACCTACGCCACACAGACCCCATCAGCCCCGTAATTCAATGTTCGGTCTAGACCTCAAAAGGATGCTGAGACTCACGGGGTCAGAAAGCAACGTGCAGATGTAGCATCTGGAATATAAATGACCCACCTCGTCACCTTCTCTTTGCTGCTGTAAATTCTCATATCTTGTTGGGTTGATTGAGTAAATGAAAAGCTGCCCTCGCGGATGATGCTGGGAAATGCATCCGTATTCCATCCGAAGCATCTCCTCTGTTTGCCTGTGTACACTCATGCAATCATGCATACAAACGTGCGAGAGCGAATGTGACTCTAATGATGCGAATCAACACGTTGTCACGCACCACAGCGTTCCATTAATTAGCCCCAAGATGTCGGACAATGAAAGCAAATGGTGATGTTTTCCCATGATGCTCGATGACACTATATGCTGATGTTTATTACATTCTGCGATCTTCTGTCTTCTCCTACAGTGACAATTTTTACTCCGATGAATATCATTCAAACAAGTATTAAAAGACTTACGCTCAATAAAATCTCACCATAATCATCTATGTTTAACAATAAGAAACAAAGAAGGGATTCTTTAGCAGTTTTGGATAGAGAGTGAAAAAAAAGAGCAAATATTGTCTTTTTTATTTGAACTATTTAATTATAATTTCTCAATTTGGTTAACAAAATATGATGACAGTGGTGTAGAAATAATACATGTTAGAGAAGGTTCTGAACTAACCTCTAATTCTACAGCAGAAGCTGTTTCTTTTTTTGTCTATCCCATATTCATGTAACCCATTAAATAACAGTTCCGTGCAGGAGGAAGCTAGTGGGAGGTGGTGAGTTTATGTAGACAACACAGTTCAACACTCAAGATTTATTTTGGGATCTCAAACGGCGCAGAGGAAAGCTTCCCACCCACAGATGCACTGATAACCGCAGACGTGTCTGAATCACAGGACGACAACTGTCTCGAAGCGCTAAGCCAGCAACGTCTCTCTTCTAATGTTAACATTAAAAGATGCATGTCTGATATGGAAAATAAGGATTTTCCATTTATTATTATTAAGATTCTGTCGAGGACGTTGGATTAGAGTTAGTTCCCAGTTTGATGCTAATAACACAATATTATGCAAGATGTGATGGGATGGTGGTGACATGAAGTGGAAACTGTAAAATATTTGCTCCCTCACTGGTTTCCATGACAATGGCTACCGTGTAAAATGCGCTGCTTCCTTCTCTGTTGTCAGGGACATTCCCATTAGCAACCAGACACACACCAGCAGACAAGCAAACAAGCAGACTCAGTCACTTCAAATTTCCTGTTTTGGGGTGCATCTGTAGCATCACCAAATTTAAAAAATAAAACACAAAATGAAAATATAGCACACATTAATGAGAGCGAAAGGTCTGCTGGTTGTAGGCCCAACGCGTTGAGGACTAATTGGAATTTAAGCAAAGTCTATCAGGATAAGAAGCCGGTAATGGATCAATTTGCACCCCATATGGCAACTGCAAAGCAAATGAACCTTGTCCAATGTAATCAATAATGCATAAAATGAGAAGTATAATCATTCAATAAATCATCCATCCTTAGATGTGCATTACTACAGTGTCGTTGTGACTGAAGAGACCTGATGTCACTTTATTGTTAAAAGAAATAAAGAGGAAAGTTTAAAAAAAAAAGGCAACATCATCAATTTAGTGTTTGAATGATGTTAATGGTATTCACAGTGTGAGAGCTAATTCTCTGGGTTAACAGAAACACTAAAGCTGACAGTCAGTTCCCTTCTAAATGACTGCAGATCAGAAAGGGAGAAAGTCAGACCCAAGACAGAAATGAAGACTTATTGGAACAGGTGTATTAACTGTGCAGCTCAAGTCATGAAAATAAAGAGACCCGAAAGAATGCGCCGAGAAAGTCCAGATGCAGTCTGCCAATAAAGAACAGATCAGCAACAAAAGCTTAAATGACCAGGATAATATTAAAGAAGTCTTTAAGGATTATTCTGATCTGGTTTTATGTGAAAATCACAGCTTTGAGATGATAACTGCATTATGCATGTGGTGCAATCTACATGCAGATACAGAAAATTAATAAAGATAAATCAAGACTCTCCGAGCGACATCAAAACAAACTGCCTGTTTGGTTTGGCTGTGGAATATAAATGATGTCTATTATTACATTTATGTCGAACACATCTGTTTACTTTTCCCATTATTTTCTGATATGTTTGCCTCAAAGAGCTTAATGACTTCTTCAATGCATGTTTCATTATCCTCTGATTTGCACCCGCTGCCTCGGAGGTCTTTGTCTGCAGACTTTTCCTGATGATGCGGTGGCTTTAAGCGTTTATGATGCAGTCGAACCTGTAACAAGTTTCGATCCATACAAGCATCACCTGAGTCTTCTAAATCTAAAATACAGTGCGGATGTTTCAGAAAATATAGGCCCAAGTAGAGTGGAGGCAAGATAACCACTAATCGATAAAACACTGTTGGTTAAGTGTTTAATAGGTCCAACCGGTGCCCTCAGGGAAACTTGTAGCACTTATCTGCTGTATTGTTGGGTTTATCACAGCAGAAAGCCACAGACTCCAGAGAGTTATATGAAACAAAAAATGCATTTCCGGTTTCAGGGTGATCAAACATTCTCTGAGAAGAACATCTGGGAAAGTATTCCCCTGAAGTTGGAAAAGAAAAAATTGAAGAGGTTGGTTCCAAAATGAGACGTGACAGCAGAAGATCAAACGATCCGCACAAACCGGAAAACGACTCACTTCACCGGTGACACAGTAGCAGCTGCAGGACAAGGACATAGTTGGTTTACTCGGCTGCAAAAATCAAAATATGTAATGTGTAACACTGATTTTAATTAATAGCAAGTATGAAACGGTGAGGATCTGTTAGCATTAGCATTCACACCCTGCTATGAGTGCAGCTTCAGCTCTAATTGTAGTCTTGAGAATACGAAGACAGGCCTCTATCAGCTTAGCACATCTGGAGCTCGTCTCCACTGTTCATTCTGATTTAAATACATTATTATAAAACCAGTCCCTGAAAGACAAGAAGCTGAAAATGTCCACAAAAAAAAGGCGTTTTTGAGACAGGCTTCAAATAAATGTTCAGCATTTCCTGAAACTTGCTAACCACAGCTCATCAAATGTACTTGCAGCAGTCACCTCAGCAGATTTTTTTTGGGGGGGGGGCTTCAGCAAACGATGACAAGTCTGATTTATTTCCTTTTTAATTCTCATATGCTGTCTGAGGGCAAGAAGCCCCCCACATGAGAATGTTAAGCAAGGTAAACTGTCTGGCCCAGATTGATGTCTGCACTAAAAGAATGAATACTCAAGCAAACATTGTTTTTTCTTTGTTTTTTTTTTCATATTTGTGATTAATTTGATTCCTTTCAAGAGGTGTCTTTTCTCATTATTTATATTGATGACTGTTTGTTTTATTTATAAAAAGAAAAAACCAACACATTGAAACGACTCTGATTGAATTTTAAAAAAATAACCCCATAAAGACTTCACCGCGGCGGTGTTTTACACGCGCTTTAAAGGACATCAAACCACAGAGAGACACTTTTCACACTCCTCCTCCTCTCGACCACCTTGCATGGCAACAGCATGGGTGAGGCAGAACCACGGTTGGCCCAGCCCACAGTAAACCAGGTTACTTCTTCAGGGACCTGGGGAAGAGTTGAAGTGGCGGGCCCAGCTACTCCCACTGATTCCGTCTTCGCCGTGGCGGCTGCTCATCAGGGCTGTGATGAGAGCGAATCAGTGTAGATTGAAAATGCTTGGGGGGCTTTCAAGCGGCTAAATAATGTCTTGTTGCTTGGATATTAGGTACAACATTAATCCAACATTAGTCTTCCTTGCCTGTGTACATTTGCCTTTATTGAGCATGTTGCCTGTAATTACATTTAGGCGTGAGGGGGGGAGGGGGTGTCTGTGTGTGTGAAGGCTTCTCCTCGGGCCAAAGCGTGGTTAAAAAAAACCCACACACACACACAATGGAGGATGAAAAGATGTGGGAAAATAGATCCATTAAATCTGAAAAGAAATGACCGCATCACATTCTTGCATGACTGTCTAATGTAATATAGCTTCCACACCCACCGTGATAACCCTCGGAGGGGTTTCCTGTCGAGGTGTCAGCAATCCCCCCCCCCCCCATTAGGCTACACACAGTAATTAAAGTCAGTGTTTTTATATTTCTGATCTGCACTGTTTCCTCCTAAACTGGGTTAATATGTAAATACGAGTAGAGATCTGCATATTTGCTTCTCTAACATATAATCCAAAGATTCAACTACTCGCTATTGCCCACCCCCTCGGCAAATACCCATTTTAGAGAAGCAGATGATTGATACCGCCATAGCAATCATGTGTAGCAACAGCAAGAAGCTGTTTATCTTTACTTAGCATTAAGACTTAAAGGTGAAACAGCTTAGCGGAAAAATCCTCAAAACAAGCACGTTTAAATTTAACAAATGAACAAATTCGCCTTGTTTGTTTGGATGATTTGTTAGAAAAGCCAATGGACACACATGCACACACACACACACACACACACACACACACACACACACACACACACACACACACACACACACACACACACACACACACACACACACACACACACACACACACACACACACACACACATGCACACACACTATATAATTTTTTTTTCTCTGTTTCCAGTCAAAGTTAAGGTAACAGGCTGCTTATTGTTGTAATTATTATACAGACATGAGACTATCGTCTCATTTCGTGATTTATTTTCATCTGCTTGTTCACATCAATTTTAACGATATCATCCACAATAACGATTTCGGTGTCCTTTTTGTTTTCACCCAAAGATGTTTTCTCTTTGTGCCCTGGTTTCACAATCATTTAATGAAATTGGAAAGTTTCCCCTGTGCAAACTAGAGACCAATTTTATAGCGGCAGGCAGAGCGCCAGTTTATAATTTGACTTGTAGTTTTAAGAATTTTAAGTTTTAAGAATGGTATTATCATTCAGGTGATGTTTTATATGTAACCTTCCTGGAAGAGATCTTTACATTCTAAATTGATTTTTGAAATTACTTTCTTTGTTTTAACCTGACTAGATGTTATATTTCCATTATTTCTGATATTTTATCAACAAAATGATTAATTATTAGGAAAATGAAACAATCAACAGATAAAAGAAATATACTCAAGTCAATCACTCAGCTGTTAGGTTCCTACTGCAGCAGCTGTAGATAGTAATCATTTAGCCTTAAAGCTAAAATTGTGGCCATGTCCTATACGCTGCATCTTTAACAGATAATGAAAATAACTGTCGGCTGCAGCTCTGACAAATTGGAAAACGATAAAAGTCTGGAGGGTAGTAAAGAAAACAAATTGAAAACTAAGATGTATTTGGTACAAAATCTGTACATGGACACAGACAGAAACAAAGTGTTATCTCAGGTCATTCATCCTCTTACTGACATTAATATTCAAGCTGGTATTTGACCTGCTTTTCATTGCTTGTCCTGCTTGTATCTCTATGCTCACTCCTATAGGTCACACCATGTTTTGCATGTAATTCTATTGTCTGCCAGTTCAATTCGCTGGCTTTGCGAAATTTGTTCTATGGTGAATTATATAAGTTAAATTAAATGCAACCATTTAATCACTAGGCTTTTGAGTCCAAAAACAAACACCCACTGGGATAAATGTAGATCCCCAGCATGCATGTAAACACACTATGTTATTCTGAACCACTTCTCCACGCATTGACACCATCAACCGTGGGAGAATACATTAACCTTTTACGATGGCTCAGTCATGAAGATGATCCTCGATATCGACATGCTATCAATCTTGCTTCAGATTTAAAAGCCCGCTCTGTGATTCCGCTGAATGCCACGCGGTGAAAAGTCCCGACATTTCCCCTCCAGTCATCAGGCGGTGCGTTGTCATGGTTGCATTAGTGGCCACAAGACAAGATAGGTTCATAGATGAGGCTGTGGACGCGGCGAGATGATTGGCATATACTTTAGAAAACGTCATCCTGCTGCAGATGATAGTGTCGCTACATAGATGAACTCTTGAGAGCATGCCGACACTTAGACATTTTAATGTTTCTATTACACTTGACTCCTGTGTCTTTTACGCTGTGATCCATCTCTCCGTCATTCTATCTATTAATCCCTGAACAATTAAAATGAAGGCTCGGGAACTGAGTTGGGTCAACGATGGTTGTGTAGAGATGACGTATGAGCGTGTATTACGTTGTGAGTCTTGACCTACCGTTGACACAGAACTCATACGATGTGCAGAGCTCGTCATCAAACAGGCAACCTGGAGGACGGACAGGAGGAGAATTTATATGATTAGTAAATGAAGGATTAGTCAATACGAACAATGGCTCTATGACAGTTTTGACAGTCAATTAATCATTTGAGTCATGGATCAAGCAAAACGATGGTGAACTGAAGGTGAATACATTAAGATTTTGTGCTGCTGGTTGAACAAGAAAAAACATCTTGAATATGTCAATAATTAAACATCTTGGGAGGTCCGATTTGGTGTCTCGCTACGGTTCCCCGTATCGATTCGGAATTCCATTTGTGTTACTGCCAAAATGTCAAGCTGTTCCTTTAACCTATAAATAAAATCCGCAGCTGTCTAATCTGATCGTATTTATCACTGTCATCTTAAAAGATGGGAGAAACCCTGTTGGTTTAATCAGCAGCATGAAAACACAACTGTGACAATGAACGTAAATGAAGGTCATCAGTATACATATTTAGTATAATAAGTAAGTGGATGTACAGAAAGTCTACTCATTTGTGATATAAAATTAGCCCACTGTCACAATCTTTTAATATGTCACTGCTCTATACAGGAGATCTCAGTGCTACATCAGTTCTGGCTGTGTACACTGCTGGCACAGCCATCAATCATCAATTAGTGCGACTTCTATTATCCTGTTTCTGACACTAATACCCCAACTCCATGGGCAATGTTTCCATATATGAATATTAATGAACTTAAATGCTTAGACCAGGGCTGGATGTACTAGGCTAGTAAATGAACAGATGGCAGGAGCATTATGGGTAGCTGCTCCCTGTGTTCATATTTCACACGTGGGAGTGGCGGCGAGAAGAGGACCGATTGTTCTGCTTGCTCCACATTTGCAAGTTTCCAGGCAAAGACAAATTTGAGAAAAAAAAAAACAAAAAACAAAAAAAACATTGTCTGTGAGGTAGAAAAAGTGGTTCTGAAGTGTTACTTTCTGTCTTGTGGGCTGAATGAAATGGCACTTTCAGGGTCAAAGCAAAAACCCAGACAATACCCAGACCTCCAGCCAAGAAATGAGGCGCTATCCATGACGCTTGTTCTTGTTCCTGAAAAGACTCATAATACAGAAAAACGCATTTGCAGTCCTCTAGCATGAGCTTCAGCCTTTTTCCTTCAAGTCTTTTATCTTTATTATTTCACCTCCCTCGGCTCATCAGTAGGACTGACGTAATTGGATGCACCCTCTTGGCCAGGCGGCCTCGATGGAGAGCAATGAGCTGCACATGACCATGAATAAAGAACAGGCTGAGTGGGAGGAGAGGCCTCTGTCAGGCTTCTTTAATAATGAGAATTAGTGAGAAGAAGTCTGTTAATCAATCAGTCCAGAGAAGACAGATAATCAAGACAGGTGTGGATGAGAAGCGGGTCGGGGGTTTCAGGCATCGCTTGTTTCAAGTTTGTTCAAGTTTCCTCTCTGCGGATCATTATTACATTCTCTCTTAATCACTGAAGTCCAGTCCCTCATGAGGATTTGATTATATAAACGTAATATACTGCCATCGTGTTTGAAAGATAAGGGCATATTTCATGAAACTACATGTTTAAGATAATGGCTTCACGTGTCAGTAAAATTGCTATTTAATGATGCAGCGTGAGGCATCGTAACGGAGCTGTGATGCTGCAAAGTTCTCTGGAGCAAAACAAAATGACAGAATGTTCTGGACTGAAGACAAACCAGCCTACTTCTCAAGTTATACCTGACTGTCATTTAGAATTTCAAAATATAATATAGAAAGCTCTGCTCATCCCATGAAGAATTATCACCTAATTCCTTCAGATCATGTGGGAGGGTTCCCGCGTTTATCCAACTTAAATGTCACAGAAAGTCTTCTTTAGGGTGGGAAACCAGTAACTCTGACGTAGTACGAACCTCACAGGAGTTCAATGCTGAGTTACAATCAGATATTTAGGTTTTGCACTATGATTGAGACAGAAAACAGACTCGGGGGGCCCCTTCAGTCTTCCATATATTCTCAATTTGCAAAGAAGATGTGTTTTCTTTGATGACAACAAAAACATATGAGATCAAAATTTACACAGAGCAGCCACTTGAAGCTGAAAGAGTCAAACAATCCCCTTGATCAAGCATTTGGCTGCTCTGTAATTAGTGTCAGTCCATTCAACTTTACCCCCTCATCACTTCCCCGCTTAATTCATCGGTTTCTCTGGGAAGTCTTGTCAGCTCTCAATATTAATTGTGACCTTCCATTTAATGAAGGATCCAGCCAAGCATAGTTAGTCGTAGACTGGGTGTGTACGCTCGTGTCTGGGGGCGTGCATGTGAGTGTATGATAGGCAGGCACATAGAATTGATAATGCCACATCCACTTTCTCCAACTACTACGCCAGAGATGATTAAAATGGCGGTGTTTAATTAAAATGCAATCACAGTGGATGCTGTTGATTACCTCAGGCAGAGAAAAAAGGGATGCTGGGAACCGTGTGGCTGAGGAAGACTAGAATCACCCCCCCCCCCCTAGCAACACAGTCAAGACTTTACAATCCTGTCAATCCACACTCACTCAATACTGTGAATGTTGAGGTTTTTAACAGTCTGTTGCTCAAATGAATGAAATAAGTGTTTAGTTTAGGATTTCTTGACTCGTCCATAATCCCTCCAGCCACAGCTGTCACCAAGGCATCAGCATAAAAAAAAGATGTGCATGGTTATAATCTAACAAAGCCTCCTCATAAAGACCGGACACGCTGTCCGTTGTAAATCAGGTGCGCAAGATCATTTCAAAAACAAAATGAGCTTTCCAAAGATGTGCTGCCCTTGTTTCGCCCTAACCACAGTTCAGTCACAGCTCATTAAAGTCATCAAAGAAAAATCACACTTGTGCATTCATTCGTTTTATTTGACCTGAGTAGAGCTGCAGTGCGATAATAGTTATAGAGCTAAATCTAACATTCTGTTTCTTGCTTTAACTGAAAATGTAAAAACTAGTAAAATTTTGAGGATTTGTCTCAAAAATAGACTGAAATTCTTGTAAAATTTTATGAATTTATGTTAGTGAATGCAGATTATTTATTCAGAATTGATTGATGAAGCAGATGGAGTTTACTTTTTTGGATCATAGTAAGAAAATACAAAATATTCTCCTTCACTTGTGAGGAACTGCTGCTTTTGTTGGTTTTATATAACGGCAAACTAAACATCATTGAACATTTTATTCTCTCCATATTCAATGAATCATTGAAGTAACAGATAAACCAATAATGATATTCGTCATTAGCAGCAGAACTCAATGTGAGCTACCTACAGGTGCTATAAATATGCAGCAGCTTCATCTTCCAAAATAGGCACCGTGTGACCTAATTCACAAACCAGAGAATGCAGGGAAAATCCAGAATGTCAACGGCTGCAGTAAATCACTTCACGGTTTTAAACGTGATATTCTAAGACTGAGTCGCCTTTATTCTCACAACACTGTGGAATAAAAGATTGTGGGTAGAACTGCAGCTCTATAAATCTCGTGGAGTTTTGTTGAAGGGTGTTAAAACGACATGCCATGGAAAACTTGCAAGAGTTTCAGAAATACATCAAAAATGAGAACCTAGATCCATTAAATATGGTCCAACGCTCCCTAAATTCTCTCCTCACAGCTGTGCAGCAGAGACTCTTTACCATGACACCCCCCTGCCTACCTTATTACAGCTAACTGCTATTAAAGGCAGCAAGTGTAGCTTCTGTATAAGTAAGTAAAGATCAGCACACTTCCAACACACCAAAATAATTCACCTTCAGTTCTCAGCATGTTCAGTACTAAACAGAAAAAAAAAACCCAGGTGAATGTGAGTCTGCATTTATTAGGGAAAAACTCATAAAAGGCCACTGAAGGAAAAGTAATTACAATAATAAAGACCTCATCAATATTGTAGATAATCTTCACATGCATATTATTAATCCATTACGTATCCATTGCAGATTCTGGTCAGCAGGAGCTGCTTGAGACCGTCTGACCTTGCCTGGAACATTAAATGTCCCACTGTGGCTAAACCCGAGGACTCAGAGACTTGATGGTTCGCGTCTCCCTCACAGGTGGTTGGCCGGTGCCAGGATGCCATCTGTGATGTCTGAGGGGCCAAGGAGGACGTTGGGAGTTTGGCAGAGATTTCAGCCACTCCCAAAGCCTCCCTGCTCCGGTAAAGGCCATATTTCACTCACTCTCCAGGGCCATCGATATTTCTTTAATTATAATTATGTGACCAAGGACACTTGACTCATTTTTAGTCACATGCACACCTCAACCTCCAGCCAAAAAAGCCATTTTAGAAAAAGTGCAGCTGGTGACAACGGCAATAAAAGTGCAAGTGGCTGGATCAGGAGCAGGCAGAGAGGAACATCACCTGCAAGCAAATTAACATCAGTTTGACATCGTGTTCCCAGAATTAAACAGCTTGTGTCATTAAGGCTCTCTCATGCTAAAATTAAAGATGGCTCCGAGCTTTTTCTCTGCTGCAAAAGATCTGTTCTTGTCAAAAGCTGCACGTCACACGTCAGGAGTGTATCTGTGATGGGTTTATCACTACCCGCAATATTTTCATACATTCTTCACTTTTCATATTAATAGGACAAGCATTTGTTATACATGTGTTTTACATAATGATCGGAGACACTTCATGTCTCCAGAGTGAAATATATTCTACTTTTAGACCATAAGTTTGAATTTTGAGCACGTATTTTACATGTAATTTCCAAATCTTTTTTTTATTTTGCCCAGAAAAGTTTTGCATTTTATAATGTAGTCATTAACTTTCTTGCTTAAAGTACAATGAGAAAATCTACGAACCTGCAGCTACTCAACAGACGGGTGAGTCGGGACTCACCGATTCGGAAAATAAATGTACTGTTGCTTAACAACATAAGTAATTAGCAGGAGCAAAGAGGAGACAGTGTGGGGTCTTTGAGGCCACTGTGATTGAGGAGGGAAGCTGATGGGAAACCACCTGACATCCGCAGGAGCGTAACCAAACACATTTCTCACTGACTTTTCCGAGAATTCATCTCAGAATTCCCAGGCAGGCGGTCGGGCAGGCAGGTCAGTCTCAGTCACTCAGCTGCCAGCCCCAGGCAACAACCCAGACAACCGCCATGAATTAAAGATGGCACTGTCGCTGTGGCAACGCAAGGCCCAGAAATAGGCCAGCTTGACCTTTTCTCTGACCCTCAATAAATGATTCAGACATTTGATTTTCTCTCCTCTTCTGAGGCGTGATTGGTTGTTGGAGCGCACAACCAAGCAAGTTTGCACGTGCTGAGGGGCTCGTGGCGAACAGACTCAACCTGGTCCTGGGGGAAATCTGCAGTCCTCCAGATGAGGTAAAACATTTAGCTCTCATGTGCCAATAGAACCTCATCTGAGGAGTATTCATCACAGTGCAGCAGCGATCAGGCCACCATTCTTCTCTGCTGATGAAAACTGGACATGCAGATGAAGGTTGATTTCAGAGCTACAAATGAAATGCTCGAAATGCTTCATACTTGTGCATAAAGCACCTGTGGCTCACATTAGTTAAGCTTTAGAGTCAGTTGGGCAACACTGAACAGCCAGGTAGAGTACCGGTGCTTGGTGAAAATATATTTTTACATGGTAGGAAAGTTTGACCCATTTTGCTCGATCTTCGACAACAATTTTACAGGTTATTTTGTGATCAGTACCCCACCCTTGTTTTGTGGAAATCTGTCCAGTAGTTTTTACGTAACTAACAAACAAACAACTCAAACAATGGAAAAACATTTCCTCCAGCACGCGAGTGCAGCTTTTATGTTGGGTGTGGTCCAGCAGTATTTCGAGCCAATCAAACTGGTCATTTCTGAATAATTCTACAAACAGATGGTTTCATTAAAGCTGGGTCCTGCAAACAAAGTAAATTGTGGTGGATCTGAGCCAGATTTACGTGGAAAAAAGCCACTAATGTGCTTCACAGACAACAGCAGTCTTATCAATTAGTCACGAAAAGGGAAAATACCTCCCCCATTAGATTTTCAGACTCTCTCCTGCTTGCCTCGCCTCCCCACCGACAGTCGTTTTATTTCCCCGCTGCACGGGGAAATGGTCTGGAGTATTAATCAGCATCGCCCGAGATGAAGCAGACACATTACTGCTTTAATCACAGCTGAGACAGTGTAGATTAATTCTTGTGCTCAACTCGCAGCCTTCAGAACCTTCATTACGTGTTATTGTCCTCATTATAAATCGTGCCTCCGCAACACGGAGGTGACCTTCACAATGACCCCTTTACCAACGCAGTTTAATTTGAAGCAGACAGTTGCGAGAACACATAAGAGAGCTGTCCAACATCGCTTTTATTACCCGAGGACGGTCTGACACTGTCGAGCTCAGGCGTATGACGAGGTGAGAAAGCACAAGGAGCACACACTTTGCACCTTTACATGCAAGATGTGCATGTGGGAGAACGGTTGTTACCAAAGTAGTTGTATAAATGCATCGTGTTCTTGCACCCGACAAGCTTCCTAGGAGTGAGAAACCACCACTGAGCAGTAATTCAATTTTAGAATAGGGTGTAAAAGAAAAGGCGTTCCTCAGCGGGGAGAAAAACTCCACACCTTTCTTCAATTTTTGGAGGAACTCTTTCTCCTTGACCCAGAACATCTCCTAGGTTCACCTTGAACCGCAGCAGGAGGGGAGAGAATAAGATGGATTGCCTCTGTTTGACATGTTCTGACTTCCTTCCTCTCAAGAGTCGATGACATTTGTCGGGTAAGACACAGAAGCACAGCCAGCTTGGCTCCCACTCCCCCAGTCTCAATAACCACTCAAAGCCAACATACTCCTCCGAGCATCTGTTGAGTCAAAAAGAAACATGACACTTCATCTGTTATCGCACCAGCCGCGGCAGCATCCCAATCCAGGAATATATAGCCTGCTTTGTGCCATTTCCTTCTCAAACTCAGCGTCCCTACTTGTAAAAAAAATAAAAAAATAAAATAAAATCATACATTCGCCATTTGCTTGAAAAACAGCAACGCTTCATGAAGTGCTTATCAGTTTTAACGTAATGTCAAACCGAATCCGTAAAATCTGGCTGCAGCAGCTGCTCTGTATGTTGGTTAAACAGCAGAAGAGATCTAAATGTTGGACAAGTGACACTCATCTACAGCTGCTGGGATTATTAATTTAGAGGAACAGGCTTTGCAAATGAAACCAAATGCTCATTTCACTGTCACGCAGAGGGAGCTCGAACACAAAGAACTGCTGCGTCTCTATATTGAAACTCAAATTCTACAAAAAGCTCCAACATATGGGTGAAGTCTGAACCGATGGTCGATGCTAGTTGTTTCATCCTCACCCTTCACCGGTGGGTCAAGATGACTCATACATCCTAAGAGATAAGAAAAACACCGGGACCTTCACCAACAGCATTGAAAGGCACTGCCGCAAGGTTACAGCAGTTCTGGCAGTCCTGTCAGGTTTTGTCCTTTTAAATTAATCCTGTTTTACCTTCAAAAGCCATTCAGACAAAGTTTTAAAAGGTTTCATTATTTGTAAATTTCTACGCTATTCACAACTAATATGATGCATGAGGCATTGTGGGAAATGTGTTAGTTGTGTTGGTGCTGAAAGCATTTTCATTTGCGGTCTGAATGAGTGGAGAGTGTGTTTGGACTCTTTATCCAAGGTTTCGTGGCCAGGGTTGACGACGACGATGACGATGACGATGACGATGACGATGACGATGATGATGATGATAAGTTTTTGTGCAGGGTGGAAAATCTCAACAATTTCAGAATTCATGTTCGTGATCCCCAGAGGATAAAGCCTGTGAATTTCGACGATCCTGTGTCATTCCCTACAGCGCCATCATCAGGTTGACATTTTTAGTTTTTACATGTAGTTAAATCTCCAAAAATGTAGAAATGATCAGAATTAAATTTGATGTGGCGTTTGGTGTCACACTTAAGCCAAATTGTATGAAACTTCAAAATCTCTTGACATTTTAATCCGTCAAATTTTTTATTTAACCAAAATGGCTTTTAGGTCCTATTAGCATTAATTGTAAACAACATTTAAAAAATAAAAATGGGTAATTCATTACAGCAGATATCAAACATCTGGAAGTCAGACTCATTCATGTATAAGAACTGGATGTATTGTAGGTCTATGGTTATTTGTTACGACCCCCTCCTTTCATACAAATAGGCTCACCTCATATAAACTATAGAAAATCTGTATGCAGGACAAACCGCGTCGAGGTAACTGCCCCCCCGAGATCGACCGGGAGTGCCCTAGCAACTCAGGAAATAATAAGATGACACAACCCTCATATGATATTGGATGAAAACAAACCACTTCCTGTGACATAAAACGTCTCCCCTCACTCGGGTGGAGGTGTGCTATATATTCCACAGCACCGTGTTTATAATCCACGCTGTTGTAAATGATCCGTCCTCATATCACACCACATTTCAATCTTCTCAGGTGATTTATAGCCGCTATAAAATATCTGGTATCGCCTCTTGGTCCTTGTATCTATTGGATGACAGAGGACTGGGGCAAAATAGATAGAGCTCAGCAGCCGATGAATCAAATCCAACTTTGAGTATGTTAGGCGACGGTTGCTGATAGCCGCCCGTAATGAAAGAACCATTCGGTGCAGCTTCAAGGGACAACATGGCCACGTTGGAGATAACTGACCCTGTCACACATGCTATAACCGCAACACTACGTAAGAGATGTTTCCATTAAAGCAGATTCAGGGGAGGAGACACGGAATTTCCTTACAGCCTGTAGAGAATGTTAACAAAGATTTGGTCTACAGTATAAAATTATTTTTGGTCATGCAATCTCATCGTTGAGAAAATATTAGAATCAGTCTGATTCTGTGTGTTTCCTCAAGAGTCGTGAATGATGACAACCTGCACATTAAATAACAAGCTCTAGTAAGAAGTTCTGTTTCATTAGATGTATATTTCTGTATTTAAGTCCATTCTTTGTGCAGCACGTACAACAAACATAGTAAATGTCCATTTATTGAACTAACAAGACACGACCTTGAAAAGAACTGCTGGATTTTCAGTGCTTTTTTATTAAGATTCATAACATCTCCAAAGCTGTGAACACAAAAACGAGATGATAGAGAATCTTAACAAGCCTGACAGCAACACTGATTGGAAGGCAGTAGAGTGAAAAATCAATTTCTGCACATTTTTCCATTGGCAGGCTTCTCCTTGGCAGTCAATGGATTTATTATTCAAAGATCTATCCTTCCCAACTTACTTATAAATGTGGGATTAAACCTACCGCACTATCAAAACAATGACACGCACACGCAAAAGTCATGATCTAAAGCTTTCCAGTGACATGGAGTAATGTGCAGTGGGACTCATTAAAAACAATAACCACCTCCAACTCGCCGCCACACTCAGACAGCGGAGACCTCTTCCTCACAGACAGAGAAAGCCTACTGAGGATTCAGGGGAAGGCTCTCAGGGGAATAAGCACTGAGTCACTCGCAAGTATTCTAAGCACAAATTAGCCGACTCGCTGGGATGGTGAGTCTTGCGGCGGGACAGACGGACACCCTCTGGTTCTAAATATAAAGAATATGATGCAAGCTTGACGCCTGGGTGAATCATCACGGAGCAGAGCCTCGGACCTACACTTGCTTCTCCCCTCATGTATCCTGACAGCTGGTCCTGGACCAGTAATGGGATGTGAGGTGTGAGTAGAAGTGGGAGGTAAGGAGACACACCTGAGGCAACAGGATGAGTCTGACATCGGTGATCTTTTTGACCTCTCTGGTTTGCTGCACTTTGGATGCATGCATTACATTTTTTTAAAAATTACAGTCTGTCATCTGAAGCAGGGCCGGAAGAGAAAATCCAGCAGCTCTGAAAATTAACAATGCCTTCCCCTCCCCAGGGAGACATGGGATAATAATAAATATTTAACTGGATTTAAAATTGCATGCTGCTCACGGGCATGCTTCAGCTATTTTATAGAGAATAGGGATCACTAAAATCCATGGGAATCCTTTTATTTTAGCAGCATTTGTATAAAATGAAGACTCAAAAGTTTTGTTTGTTTTTAAGTGTTAAATGTAGTTGTGCATTTCTTGACATGATACAAGTATGAGTCTCACAGCTGATGTTTATAGGCCTTTACAGATTATGTAACTTCTTGTCAGATCTGCGGATCTTTACCAAACAGCTGCACCAAAGCAAAAACAAGTTTTGGAAATTGCAAAGCATTACGCATTTACCAGAAATGTAATAAGCTAATAATAAAAAAAATAAGTTTTAAAAAGAGAACACGCACAACAGACAAACGGAGGCAGCAAGAAAGATTTTACACCACGAGGAGATGAAACAAGGAGGTGTCAGATAAAATAATAATACTAAAAATAAATAAGACAATTCAAATGCTTACCAAATTTTCTGTCAGCGAGGGCAGGTGAGGAGCAGAGGCTTACAGCCAATGCAGAGAAGAGGATGGGACACCACAGTGAATCCATACCGCTCCTGCCTAGACGTCAATCCATCGCACACCTCCGCTAAAACTGCATGTTTAACGCAAACTCAGGTTGCGAGCCGCTCGGATGAGACTAAATAGACATGATTTTTTTGGGGGGGGGGTAGAAAGCACGGGAGAAACGCGGACGCCAAAAGATCGCTGAATGGAAACACAATACAGGCGTTGTATCAGCACCACAAACAGCAACCAGCTTCACGGAGGAGCCCCTCCTAAGTTTCTGACGTCAAACACACATGGTGAGGAGCGATGACGCGCGCCGCGCGCAACAGCGCCTTGGAACATGGATGGAACATGGATGAACAGCGGAGGGAGGAATGATGATGAACAATACATTACAGCTAAATATATAAATACGGTCCAGGAAAAATACAGATGATCAAAGATTTCACGCAGTTAATTTATTTTAAACTTTTTGTGATTGATTTTCATGTTAATAGTAGTTTTAGCCAAGCCAATAAACACAGAAATAAAATGTGTATTTTAAAAAAAAGTCCCTCTTAAAAATACTGGATGAGAATTTCACGTTTCATCCAGTATTTTTTGGCCTAGTTTGAGGAAACCGTTCCTTCATTTAAAAAATTTTTTTCACACCTATATGTAAAAGGCTGGCTTTATGGTGATTCTCCAACTCTACAGTATGAAAACAGAAATACTCCATAACTTTATGACATGAATCCAAACCCAACTCTGCATTAAAAGAAAAAGGCAAGACAGGAGAGACAATAACACCTGTAAGAACATATATTTTGTTGTTTTCCTGAATGTATGCTGCGTGTTTATGTTGAATCATGAACCAATACAAATTCTTATTAGCAACTTGTTGTTGAGATGGCAATAAAGTTCTTGAATCTTGAATATTTGGAGGAAGGCCCGGAGAGGTCAGAGATGAAGCCCAAACTGGACCCCATCAGTCGACACTGACTGGAGCGCGGACCTTTGACAGTTACAAACAGCCTGAAGGAACAGTGTGCAACTATTCAGAACAGGTGTGGTTCCCCTTTAAGAAGGCCGAGAGGATGATTTATTGCTTGTTTGTAGAAGGTTATTACCTGGCAAACCGCTGCGCAGGCAAGAAAAACGTGTGAGAGAGAAATAAGAATGAAGTTTAGGTTGATTGATGCAGTTTGTTTTATTCTTATGGGATGACACACGACAGAAAACAGGCAGACAAATACAAAAAGAAAAATACATAAGAAGACAGCAGAGCTTGAGAATGTAAGCATTTCATATGAAGCTTAACAAAGTAGCGGAGAACCACAGAGCTGTGGGGAGAACACTTTACAGAAGAATCCTATTCAATCTAAGAAACAATACTTTGGCACTCTGAAACGCTCGATCAATATTTCTTAACACGATCAATGTACAAAGCCTGAGAGACTTCACTAATGTGTTCCATCAAGAAGTAAACAGGGATCCAACAAATGGATTTTCTTCCAAATGATATTAGATAATTATCTGCTTCTCATGAGCGATGCTGATAGGACGACACTTCATTTTTGTTTTTTCATAAACTGTGATGTGAACTGTGATGTCATTCTCTCTGATGCTGTAAAAAAAAAGGTTTGATATCAGATTTTTCTACAGTTTCAGATTACAATTGAAAAATACATTTTGAAAGAGTCGTAAATATTTATTGTCTTTTTTTTCAAATAGGTAAAGTTATAAATCTATAATTTGATTCAAGGTCTTCACAGAAGATTCATAAATAACCCTGTGGTAGAAAAGGGGTAGAAAAAAAATCAGTCATTAAAGAACAAATCTAATTCATTCACAGATCATCCAAAGTAAATATATTGGTTCTTTCACTCACCTCTGTAGGTCTCCGCCGTCTGAAGAGGGGACTGCATGTTTGTGAAGCTGCTGCTGGATGGCTGTGGCGGCCCTCTTCAATCCAGCTTTAGCCTGCCCGGCTTTAGATGCAGCGAGACACAAATCACTCATTGATCTTTACCAAAACGAAGAGCATCTGAGTGTCGTCGCATGAACTCACCGTGTTTGACAACCAACAGGACGTGCAGGATGGCGGCCAGTTCATTCAAACTGCTGATGGCCTCGGAGTCCAACGACGAGCCAACCTCTTTCAGAAACGCCCTGAAGGTTAGAGGAACATGTCGAATTTTTGAACTCTGAGGTCGAGCGTTCACCTGCAGACGATAGGCCGCCTGCATGCTCAGTCGGTTCTGGTGGCTGTGATGTGATATTTACCTGGTGACAGAAGGTGATTTAAGGATGACAGAGAGCAGGACACTGGACAGAGGAGGCATGTCCTCCACTGACTCGGGGGCGATTACCTCCTCAGGATGGGTGATCTTTAAAAATGAGAAGGCAGCAGGGTTCGTTATCTCATCTTCTGACCGGGTCATATTCTTTACGACTCAGACATGTAGAGCATTAATCAGACAATCACCATCTTGTCTATTCTGCAGCTCTTACCTTCTGAAGCAAATGTCTTTTCTCCACAATGATAACGGCAAACAGAGTAGAGAAGATCCCACAGAGAGGAGTCGTGTCCCACATCTGAGCCACTTGGAGGAAATCTGTCAGGCTGGGAATGGCTGCCCGGCTCAGCTAAGAGACGAAACAGAGATGGAGATCAAACGTCATACCATGGAGCTTTATGTGGCTGGAATACTGATGGCTGGGGCCCGCAAAAATAAAACTAGACAGAAGAAATATTCTATCTCTAGGGATTAAACATCTACCTGTTTTCCCTCCTCTGGTTCTTTCCGAAGACGGCGAGCCAGGAGCTCTATTATCTTCTGGAAGATGTTGGCAACCACGCCCAGAATGACATCGTTTGGATCTTCCTGATTATCATCCTCGGGAACATATCCATCTGCCACCTCCTTCAAAATTGGCAGCACTGCAGGAATACACAGGTAGCCCGCCTCTGCAAACACAAGAGACAAAGATGTTAATAAAAAATGAGAAATGTGAAAAAATATCACTCAATAGGAAAGAATAAACTGTTCTATTTTTTTTAGATTTCCAACTGAATGTGCGTCATTCAACACTCACCAGACAAGAGGGTAAGCGAACACAGGTGGAGGATTTGACCCTTGAACTCCTTGTCGCCCAAACCCACGAGCAGAACATCTCGGCACACAGTCAGGAAACTCTGGAAAAATTAATCATCATCACGACGAAGACAAATGTCACACAGAAAAAAAACCCTGGAGTGCTTATTAAAATCAACGGCACATAAAGAAAAGACGCCAAGTGTCAGGGGATGGTTACAGAATGTTGTTTGTTCCTGCCACCACACGGAAATGAAGGACATCTGATTATCTGACAGCAGCAGCCATGAGGCGACAGACTGAATATTAATGGTGCAAATAAAGAAAATAAATCCGTTTCAGTGCCACAGCATGAGCAGGAAGAGGCCTGTGCTGAGAGAGGGATGAAGTCCTGGAAGCAAGAAGCAGAAACGGCTCAGCTAGCCCTCATGTTCTGGACATGGAAGTATTTTATGTACAAATCTGTACATAAAATATTTTATGTACAACTTTCACCTTATCTGGGTGAAAGTTGTGTACAGAGTAAGCTCTGAAGTTTTCATTTAAGGTGACTGGATAAATGTCATCAAAAAAATCAAACACAATCATCCCTGTAGCTGCTATAAACTATTCCTCATTATGGAAAAGGACCTGGTCTGTGGGCATAAAAACACATTTGGCTGCAGAGGAAATGAGCGTCCCGTCTCCCTTAATGGACACCATTTATATTTTCGCTATTTGAACAAATTAAATGCTGTTTCTTTCTGCTCATTCAGCAAGTTATTTTCGCCTCACTTAATTGAAGTGTGGACTTAATGCATATCTGTTTGGACTTAATTAATTCTTCTTGAACACTTCCAGTCTAAAATCTTCTCATGAAAATATGTACAAGTGCATTTATTTTAATCAGTAATCCTGGAGCTCACCTCTGTTATCTGTGCAGCCAATGGCCGTGACTTCTCTGGACAACCCTCCTCCTCTTCCTCGGGATTTTTGGTGAGGAAGGGCAACACCCTTTCAGCTACCCACGCCACTACGTGCTCCAGAGAAAGGAGGTACTCTCGACCCTCTGAGGACTAGAGTGAAAATACAGGGTTCATTCTCAGAACATAATAAAATACAAGCTTAGATTGAATGAATCCAGAGATTTTAGACGAGTGGATGAGACAGATTTGTGGACAACGACACACTCACGCTATGCTGCAGATGTGCGCCGAGGCGACCGTGGAACACAAAGACCCTGAGAGCCGTCTCCACCGCCGGCCCTTTAGGGTCAGCTGTGCTGGAGGCGAGATGGGTGTACAGCACCGACTGTTGAGACAAACATCATTCTGATTCACATGTTGCTGAGGAAATGTGGAAAACACCTGTCGAAAGCAATGGTGCCTATTGTACCCTCCAGCTTCCTAGAACAGTGTGAAGCTGCTTCAGCGGCTTCTCGCCGAGATCCAGGACTTTCTCCCGTGCTGAACGGTGGCTGAACAAATACTCCAGGTAAGCAAGTGCCAGATCGGGTTTGGCCTCCACCGTCTCCTGTATACGCACCTTTCGACCGGCGCTCACCTTGTCCTGAGTAACAAAGGTTGTGTTGGGATCAAGCCTTTTACTTTTCATAAAAATTAGTGAAAGTCAATGCTTCAGGCGTTTGTGCTAAAGTCAGAGCTCTGTGGTGAAGTTCTGACGGACCCCCTGTTTAGGAAGAGCCTCAGCCAGCCAGTCAGTGATGAGCTCTAAGATGTCAGAAGTTTGGCCCCAGCTGCACATGCAGTCTAACAACTGGTTGTACTGCGCCGGCGCCGATCGCTCCTCCATCCGTCTCAGCCTGGACAGGATGCCGCAGCTGGAGGCGGCAAAGAGGCACGAGGGAGGCGAGTCAGACACAACAGAAACAGAGACCAGCAAAAGGTGAAAGTCGACTGATGGCACCTGAATGTTGGGACTGCAGCTGGAGGCATGAATGCAGCCAGCTGTATGAGGGGGACGGTACACTGTTCATCCTGAAAGCAAATCAACAAAGCGTTACACTGACACTTACTGATGGGAGGATATCTGAAAATGACAAGAGTTGCAGGTTTAAATACCTCAAAAGCCTGGAAATACTTGGATAGGACATTTCCAAACTTGGCAAACGTGTAGTTTTGGGCCTCTTTGTTTTGCCTCAGGGCCTTTTCAACACTCCTCCACAGGATGACCACGACCTCTAGCAGGCGTGACACGATGGCCGTGTCTTTCCCCAGCAGAGGTTCAGCCTGCTGCGATAAAACTTTATTTATTTGCTTTCACATTTTATAGACTCACTGATTAAATAATTAATCTAGAAAATAATCAGCACAGCTACAAATTCTACTTTGATGGAAAGTATACTGACTAGTGTTTGCTGACTCATTGAAACAGGTTTATTAGTGAGGTAACAGATAGAGATGGATTTGTTCTACACTGCAGTATGTCTGTGGGTGGTGGCTCATATTTTGTCTCTTAAATGTGTCCAAAAACCAGACTTCAAACGCATGAATAAAGAAAATAAAGTGGCCTCTTGTTCCTATTTTCGTCCAGTTTACTTTGTGACTCTAAAGTAAGATTGAAAACATAAAAATCTACACAACTTTAAGAAATAACCAAACTTGATCTGTCAACTCTGGAATTCTTTTACTTACTGCGCTGTTCTCCTTGTTGCCTTCAATCACGTCGGACTGGTCGCAGTCTGTCTGGATGCAGCTGTTCAGAATGCGGCGAATCGCCAACATCAGCTTGACTGGACGGGCAAACAGATTCACATAAATACAACACTCAACATGAAGTCAGGTTTGGCCGGTCTTCAGTCAGGGGTAAGAGCACTCACTGATATTGGTGGGGGCAGTGTGTTTGTGGGCATACTGGTAGAACTTCCTGGCAGCCATGGGGTTCATCTGAATAAGGGTGATGCAGCGACAGCACCACTCCCTCTCTGACTCGTTGACGGGGAAGAAGGACTTGAAGAGCAGATCAACGATACGCTTGGAAACCGACTGGGAATCGATCGCCAGGCGAGCAAGCAGGTGCTCCATGTTACACACGTCCCAAAACTGGAGAGCAGCACACACAAATACCTCTTTCTTACCCTTGGCACTACCTTGCGTAGTGTACAGACATATTTAAATTTCATTTAGTTGGATTACGTCTGAATTTAAGACTGAGTAACAGAGTCTCGGTCACACTGGAGATGTTCAGCTGTTATTTGGCGCCGGCTTCATCAGACCTAAGCAGATCATCACTATTTGGAACATGAAGGGCATTAAACTCATCTCGCTTAACACAATTAAATTTTTTTTTAAATCATTCGATGCTTTTCAGAAGCACAGCATCCATCAGCGCCTGACGCCTCTGCTCCGTACTGTTATTAATAGTCTTAACTTCTTTCCAGAGCTGATAAAATTATTCTGCTGGAATGTTTTTGCCTTCATGGTCTTCTCATTTCTTAATTCCCAGCTTTTAGAAGCTTCTTAATACTCAGCTTGGCTTTCAAATACAGATCCACTCCATCCTGTTATGTGGTTTGGGGTTTTTGTTGCACTGCTATTATTTAGACAGCTCCCAAATTTATCACACATGACACTTGAAGCTACAGTATTATTATTATATAATTATACTTAAATACAATACAGCAGTCCACCCCCATCCAAACCACTCTGATCAGTGGATTGTACTCATCAAGACGCAGGACAGCCGCCATTCCAGGTTTTGTTCCACTGCTTAATTATTATTACAGAAAACATTTAATGTGCGTTTAATGCGCACATGAAAGGTTTCTGTACTTCTAGTAACAAAATAAAACTGCAGTAAAAACACACCGGCAGCACTCTGTAGAGCTTTAAATTTGTTTCAACAGTGTATAGAGAAAAAAAGTGAGTGTACCTTGGCAGCACGCATCGCCTTCACCTTGATAAGCATGTCAAGGAAAGCTGTACGCACTTTCTCTGAGTTGTCATGAAGGCTGTATTTAACAGTCGGCAGGAGTTTTTCCAGTATCGGATAGCTGAGAGCGTTGTCTAGTACTATATTGAGACACTGGGGAAAAGTTACACAATATTACATATCCTGCCTGACGCATCACAAAATCTTTGGACAAGTATCTTTAATTACTGTCAGATTTATGTCATTCTCATCTTAGATCTGAGACAGGGTGGAATAACATAAATTAATTCTTAAGGGTTCCACATCTGTACATATTCTCCGATAAAAACAGAATTTCCTACTTTGAAAACTGAGCACCGGACGTCAGGGGAGCTGCTGTCAGCCGCAAGCTCCACCACCAGCTTCTTCAGGAAGTCTGTGATGATCGCCGGAGGGAGGACATCCCAGCACTTAGCCAGTATCTTACAGACACCCAGGATGGCATTGGAACGCACAGTGGGATGAGGGTCATCAAGGAGGGCCTGTGGATGACAGATGGGTGGTTTGTTATTTTGATTTTCATTACATCTCGCTATTTTACAATGTAAAGAGTCTCACCATTGCTGTGTCCAACTGTTTTTGGATGGCCTCATCGATATCCTTGGTGTTCTGATCAGGGTCATGGAGAGGGAAGGCCTCAGTGAAAAGCAAAGTGGCATTCGCACGCACCTCAAAGTTTGGAACCTGTAGATATTAAACAGGAACGTTAGACTCGAAAGAAATACTAAAACAGGTCATGAATGTAGTTAGAAACATGCTGTCTTACACTTAAAGATTTCCAGAGAATAGGTTTGTAGAGATTGTGGAGCATCCTGTCCACCAGATGACAGCCCTTCCTTGAGTGGAAATAGCTCATGATCTGCGGAAGGCAATGAAGATTAGAGAAAAATTGTAGATGGCAAAGTACACAAATCATGACAAACGGTCATCAGTCTACCTGTCGGACTTTGGTGTGGACAGGAGATGATCTATGAAGGAAGATGGCATTCTGCATAAAATCCTGAATGCATGAGCTCTCGATCTGCTCCTGGAATTCCCCGCTAGCCTTCTTCCAGGCTCTGAAGTAAATCTCCATAATATGAGTGGTCAAAATCCTGAAAAAAAGCAATGCAGTAGTAGATAACTTCAAGAGAAAATCAATTACTGTCTAAGAGAATAAATTGAGCATCTTACTTAGTGTAAAACTCAAGCTGGTTTTTGATGGTTCCATGAATGACCCAGATGAAGTTGACATTCCAGCTGAAAAGAAACACAAGGAATCTTTTTCCCTGTAGCAATAAACACATAATTAGGTTGATAACTAAGAAATTAAGCAACAATGGGAGGAAAAGACCAGTGAAGGTGATTCAAACAAGCACAGCAATGGAGTATCACTTGACTCACATCGTCGCTTTTGATGTAAGTGGGACGGTGAAAGCATTGAAGCAACAAATCGATAATCTGCTTATTGTCTTCTGATGAGTAGTCGAGACTCAAGAGCACATCGCGGAGACTCCAGACTCTTTGGATTTCAACACCCTGGATGAGGGAAATATAACCTTACAGCCAGAGCAAAAGGCCAAAAATTGATCGGTCTGACTTATAATTGAGGTCATGTGCTCACCGGTTTCTTCAGAATGAAACTCTTCTGCAGAGAGATGAGGAAAGCGGTGCGACCAAACTTTTCTTTCTCAGTCAGGCCCTTCTTCCACCAGGCCTCACAGACGGTGTGGATATGGAGCTGCAGAGGTGCCTCTGAGACAGACAATGACACCAGAGCGTCTGCAAGACAAACATTTACAACAAACTCATTCCGTGAAAAGAAAATAACTATCATCCGAACACTTGTCGCAACAAGACAGATTCACGGGGACACCGACCATGAAGCTTGTGGGCAATTTCCACAAGGGCATCGTAGGTGTCATCGTCTTGGAGGACCTTTACAGACAGTGCAGCCACTTGTGTCACAGCATCCACCACAGCCATGACAGGTTTCTAAAGGAAAAACAGATGGTAGTAAAAAACAAACAAACATCTATACGCAGTTCAAATGAAATTCTAAAACACAAGCAAAAGAAAGTAACATGGGGTGAACTCACAGGGTCTACGGCTGATTCTGTTTCCTCCCATCGCTCCGGGGGTAACTCCTGCAGGACGTCCTGAAGAAGTGAAGCCAGTTTTCTCCACAGAGTCTGCCTCTGGTCCCTCGGCATCTCCTGCACCACCTCCTCGACATCGAAAGGATCGGTTTTGTCCTTCTGCTTAGCAATGAAGTCAGAAGTCAATGCAGACAGGATAGACAGAAGCACTTTCTATTGGTGATTGTAAACTTTATTTTAGTTCAGAAATTTCAACGTATTTTTACATTAGACATTTATTATACTGTCCAAATTTAGCAATTCACTTAAAGGCAGAATATGACAAATGTGACCATTTCTTTTAAAATGTTCAAACTACACTCATAAAAACAGCTTGATGAAGAATAATAGTTTCAATTCTCTGTTCACAGTAACTGTACAAGAAGGGACTTACGTGAAGCTGGATAAAGCGAAGGAAGTCCTCAACATTTTCCTTACAGGCGGATTCTAAAAAGGCCTCTCGTTTGGACATGTTTAGGGTTTTATTTTTCTCTCTCCAAGGAATAAGAACCAACGTGAAGACTTCCGATAAACCTGTGACAAGCGGTGAAGCGGTCAGTTCAAGCTAACTACATGTAACAAAACCAAAACAAACCCGGCAGTCCGTTTGTTGCTAGCATTAAGTGTTGTTTGCGATAGTAAACACGGTTCTACCCCATAGTATTAGCAGTACAATAACTTGTTGTCACGATAGTTTTACATATTAAAACAAATTCGTCACCTTTTGTGGTTTTATTTACGTTTTCCTAAGCCGACAAGCAGACGACAGCCACCCATAGCAGCAAACCCGCGCAAATTTGGATTTCGCCAACTCCCTACGTCATGACGTAGTACGTCAGCTTTGACTGTCATACTATTACGTATCATTGTCGTTCGCTATTTCTGCCGCTTGATGGCGCCAGACTACCGCATATACTGTGTGCATCTCCGCAATTTATGCATCCTTCCCCCACCAGAGCGTTGATCTTCACCAAGGCGCTTTACTGTAGCTGCATATGTAATTTGGAGTCCTCGGTTGGTAATCTCTCCCATCGATTAGACATCAGTAGTCAAGGGAAATAATGCTGCAAGGTTTAATTCAGGCAATTTCTAAAGGAAATTAAAATGTCACACAATCCATCCAGTGTTTACGTTAAAGGATGGAAATAATTCATATTTGTTGCCGGCCATGAATACCAGAATTAAAAAATAAAGCAAGAGACCGTTTTCGCAAGAGAAAACATTTATTCTTCAAAATCATATCATTCAAAATAATAAAATTAAGAAGGCAAAAATTACATCGCAATTTTTAAGGCACATTATAGATAACAAGAAATGGTATTTGAATGCTCCAAAAAATAAAATACAATTCTGAATGCATGACAAAACATGCACATTCCTGACTATTCATCTTGGCATAACATCACAACAACTGTTCATTCCCCTCAAATCTTTCTGTTTATTTGACCTCCATATGGTTTGAACCACAGTAAAACCCTTATTCAAGTATCCTCTGTATTGTTCATAGCCCTAAAATACCACCAGGTTTTCAGTATCTGAGATAATGTTCAGAATGACCAATATTGCACAGTCCTCTTATAATATACACAGCAATAATTTTATTCCTTGCACATGTGCATTCTGTGTTTTTAATCAAGCATAAATAACAATAAGAGGTAAAAAAAAAAAAATCTGCATAACACTGCATAACAAAATATATCAAAATCAACACTGCTACTGAAGCCTACTTTTGTGATTGTATCTGTTCCTTTGGTAAGAATTTTCTCAGACAGTAAAACAAAATTGATCCAATATGAGAATTTGGACAGAAGCCGTAGCAATTTTTTATTCCAGGTTTTGATATGATTTCCATAACTTGAATAAAGTGGCCTGAAAACTCCTACAAATTCTTGAATGCATTGGAAATTTGATATTTACACAAAAACACTGAAAACATACACAAGGCAGTTAGTGTGTTTCAACACATTACGGTATATTACAATATCCATCAGTCATGACCATCTATGAAACAATGATCAAAAACGTCTTGCATGCCAGAGGAGAGGCTGTAAACTATATGAAAAATGTTTCAGTACAACAGAATGGTGTGCCCTTACATTAACAACATGTCTGTTTTATATCACAGAAGAGAGGTGGTGTGGCTAAGTGAGTAGGGAGTCTTGGACATTTCTTGCACCATGAGATGAGAGACCATCTTCACTCAGATCATACCTGCATGAAAAAAATGCAAAATGTTTATTTTTAACTTCTAAAATAGGCAGAATCTTACCACCCCCCCCCAAAAAAAGAGATAAATCAATGTTTACCACTGTGTCCATCCTCTTGATATGTCTTCACCACTTAAATCTACCAGTACCTGCAAAGAGTAAAGGAGTAGTTGGGTTTTCAGACTCTAAGGGGTGCTATGAACCAGCTCAGCTGCTGGAGAATAGTTGTCAGATCAGAAATAAACACAAAGCTGCAGGAGTTACCTTCCCCAAAAGTCCTTTGTGTTTTGACAGGAGGCTCCCTCCATTCTTCACAGCGACATCCAGGGTCCTCCTGTGGAGCTCTACTATGGATACGCTGAACTCGAACCTACAAACACATCCAGTTTAACACATCAGTTTTTAAAAAAACCAAACACATAAAGATAGATAGAACTTGACTTTCAAAGAAGTGGCAACATGTTAAAGAACCGACAACTGCAGCTCACATCTCAGCAGTCGTAAATACTTGGATTATAAACCTGCCTCGTGTTTGTAATCCGAAAAACATTTCAGGTATGAGAAAGCAATGATATCTAAACTCACGTCTGATCATAAACAGGGTTGAGGGTCCTCTTTGCGGCAGTGGTCTTCCTCCTCCCTGTTCGGCTCTTGTCGGGCAGCAGATAGATGCGGATGAAGGGATCTGAACCGTCTTTGGTGAAGGCTATCAAGTTACTGAGGACACACAGGACAAAATACTTTTACTCACATGCTGTCAGGCACGTGTTGTTGGGGTTATTTCTTAAATGCTTGTTGCTCCACATAGAACTGGAGGATCTAAAGTATCGCCTCTACAAATGGCAATAAATATTTGGGAGTGAAAGTCAACAGTATATCTCACGAGCAGCTAATAGAAATGCTGTGTGCATTGGCAGCTGATGACCTCACCGGCAAGCGTGGACCACCACAATGAGCTTGTTCCTCTGGGAGCTGTGACGGACGGTGAGCTGGACCTCACCCAGGGGGTACTGGCTTGGGGCCGAGCCGCTGTAAACCCACAAGAGAAAGTTGGCGTCACTTTTTACAAATGGCAGCTGAGTTTCTGTAGCACGCTTTGCATAAATAGCTCTGCAGACAATCTGGTTTAATATTCATAAAATGCATATTTTCAAAAATGACATGTCATCAGATGTAATTGCAGGAGTTTCTAAATGAATTGAGAATGTTAAAAATCAAAGGAAATGAGGACTACATAGATCAAGTCTGATAGGAACAGTAGGTGGACGCTACGTTTTCCGTTTGACATTTACTTCTGCAGCTGAGAAAGCCTTTGCTGAAGCTCCAAAGACGCAAAGGGCAGAGAGATATCCGAGGCCAGGCTGGGTGTGGACTCTTTATGTGGAAGGTGTTTCTGGGAGGTGGACATGCAGATGCTCAGGTTGGAGGCGCTGCGCAGAGGGCTGGCGGAGTACGGCTCGCCGTCCTTCTGATGGAGAGCGAGGGTGGAGGTGTGCACAGGTTGTAAGGGCGTGGGTGGAATCAGTGGGGAATCTGAAACCGATCGTCTCTGTGCGGGGGCAGGGATCGGCTGAGGCGCACAGGACTTCTTGACCAGGACGGAGGAGGGCTGATCTGAGGAAATCTGCTTCTCCAGCGATAGGATCTGCACCAACACACCAGTACATGACTTAGAACAAGGGAAAAAAACAACAGCTCAGCACTGGAATGGGATTAGAATGTTTTCTTCTCTGTCAAATAAGTATCCGATGTAGGTCCCCTTCCATTCCAGAAAAATGCAGCTTTTTTAAAGCTAAAAAATCTAAAATCAGGTATTTCAGGTATTTGTTCAGTCATAGCTATGGCGCTCTAATCAGTCAGGAATTGAGTTATTGAGTTTCCCCTTTTTGAATATCTGTATTTATTACTGATAAGTCGGTTGTGACATGACAGGAAAGTTATGCGAGTGCCTTTCAATATTGTTTGGTTTGGCTTCACTGTTTTATTTGATCAGCTGTGATAGTTTAATAAAAGGGAATGCACTCTGTTTTTGTATCAAGAAGAGAAACGAAATTGACCTGTGAGAGGATGTGATGTTTTCTGGCAGGAGAAGAAATGATTTCGGTGTTTAACAGAATATTTCACTAGTGCCTCGTCACTGTTTGCATAACGAGTTCATGTCTGATTTCAGGAGTAAATTAAACACGGATGGGGAGGTGGAATGGGGCCTTTTCTTCCCCACAGCTATTATTGCCAAAAGTTTCACAGGGACTATTTCTGTTGTCGATGTAAACAGAAGATGTCATGTTCTGCGGGTGGGGATTGTTGAGCCACACCGGTGCTATTTCTGGAAAGAAATGTTGCTGCTGAATTCTGTAAATGTCATTATTAATTCTGCACCATAATCTAAATTCCACCCCCTCCCCCTTATTTATTGGGGACATTTCAGAATTTAAAAAAAAAAGAACTCTTAAAAGCACTGCTGGAAGAACTACTCTGATCTTTTACTTATGTGAAAACAGGGAAGATACTTACTTACTTACTTGTCATAAATAAATTAAAGTACCAAAAGTAAAAGTACACATTACGAAGAATGGCCCATTTTAGAATGATAAATTTTATATGTCTAGATCATAATATTTGATGGCCAAAGTCACTTTGCTGCTGCTAAAAGCTGACGTAACTTTAATTACTTGTTATATTACTGAATATGATTTAATCAATAAAACCTTAAGCCATTATGATAAATAATTAATATAATGTATGTCTAATGTATTTTGCATTTTTAATCAGAATATGTAAAGTAAGTGGTAAATAAAGTCATCAAATAAATTTAGCAATGCAATATTGTCCTGCAATCTGAAAAGTAGCATAAAAAGTAACAGACTAGTAAAAGTAACTTAAGGTTTTCCCTTAGGACAGTCTGTGAGTCAAAGATATTAAAAGTAGAACCCCCATTCGTTTCTGTTTTTACCCAGGTTTTGCCTGAAATGTTTCAGCATTACAGCGTTAATTCTTTCCAGTCTTAAAAAGGCCTTTCAGGGGTAAATCTGCCACTGTAAACTACAAGAGTCTTGTACAGAATCTGATTGTAGCGAAAGTTACTAATGGGTAGGCGAATTCTGAGCACTCACGTTGTAATTAAAATTGATCTGAAGGCATAAAATATGAAGGCAGTTAAGAATCCAAGTGATACTTTTCCATTTGTTGCTGATGCTACAAAACTTGCTTGAGTTCATTTGTTCTGTCACTCATTACGCAGCTTTCCCTCGATCCACTCTGCCTAAAATATCAGCTCTGGTTTCCTGAAACAAAGAGGCCTTAAAATCAAGTATGCATTGATTTATCTTTTTACCCTCAGGGCCATCTTGAGTTTGATGGTGGAGCTGGGCCCCGAGTTCTTGAGAGGGAAGCACTGATACAGCGTCATGTCCTCCTCCGCAAGCAGGCTGCTCAAAGGCACCGTCAAATTACCCAGGGTGCATTTGTGCTTGTCATCTTTCACCTGTGCGATAAAAACAGGAGAGATTATGTTAGAAAAAAAAAGTTCTTTAGCTTCCACCACTTGTTGATCTCATGGAACATAAATGCTGCCGGTAAAGATTTGTGCAGCTTTACCTCCACCTCCAGCTCCTGCCGTCTGGGGTTGTGAACGAGGAATGAGAAACAATCTTCCCACAGAGGCTCCTTGGTCTTGAACCGGATCTTTAAAGGCAGACGAGTAGTCGTTAGTTAGTTGTTAAGTACGATGCACTCGAGAGCAGTGAATTATAACCTGGTACACCTGGAGAAATCTGAGTGCGGTGCTGGGATGTGTTTAACTGCAAAATTATACCACCACTATTAAAGCACTAATACCATCTGAATCAGGTTGTTTTTATTTATTGGTTTACTTGTCATCTATATTCAGATGTTACATAGTCATTGATGTATATGGTGAGCAGTGGGCTGAGGACCGATCCTCGAGGGACATCAGTGGATAAATGAACAGCGGCTGACTGATGATTCTGTGCTCTGTAAACTGTAATGTGCTTGCCAAACAGGATTCTATCCACTTGAGTGTTTAAAAATACTTGTCATTAAAGATTACTGCACATCTTGACATTTTCATGACATCATATTTTTTTATACTGCATGAAATAATTTGTTTTTATATATAAATATTGGTGTATTTCATGTATTAGATTTTTCAATTTGACATTTGCTACACTAATTTTCAATTAGTGCTTCTGATATTTAAACGACTTTTTTAAATGTACATTTATGAAAGCACGTTGAAACTTGCTATACTGTGTAAATGAAATACAAGAAAAATAAGCAGCTCTTAAATTGAACCATGACTACAAGGTTAAAGCAATTTAATTTGGAAGTTTCTCAGATAATCACCCAATTTGAGGTCGATAAGAGCAGGACAGCAATCCAAAATGAAGTACTTTGTAGGGAAATGGTTTTGATCGGCCAGTCAGTCCCCTTAGTCCCAATGGGCACATTTTTCAGCTGCTAAAAACCAAACCGAAGGCTAAACGTCCCAGAAACAAGTGAAAAGAGTGAGGGTGGCAGTAGTGCAGGCCTGGCAGAGATGTCTTTGGGGCATAACAGCTGGAGCCCTGATAGGACTTGAATGTGCATCAAATCCTCCTGCTGATAATGATAATTAGTATGAACACTAATAGTTGTTGGAAAATGCACGATACACAGGCTTGTACGTCAAATCATTAGGTCTAATCACAGCTTAAAATTCTCTTACGTGGGCGGCCTATGATGGGGAGAGGAGAAAGGCTAAGGTTAAGATGCTGAGGAAACTAATGATACAATCTGCAGCACATTCAGGTTTAGCAGTAATACACAATTATCTTATTCCCCACTGCGAAGAGGAAATGGGCTAATTTTTGCCTCTTCTCCATCGTCAATGGAATATTTTCACCTGTCTGTTTTCCTCAACTGACAGAAGAGGTATGATTTCACAGCCTTTGCAATATTTTAATTCAAATTATGCCTCCCCTACAAAATGCATTACATAACCAGCCTCCCTGAAGTCAATAAAAGCTTCCAGTAAAATGTTCAACATAATAACGTGGTCTGTTTGAGTGGTTCCTCCTCCTGAATTATTTCCCTTTTGAACCTCAGCGTGAAATCACTGGTGAACACATTTACTGTCAGCACGGCGACTCTTTTACCAACACGTAGTGGTATGTTGGAAGTTGATTTTCTTGTGCAGTTATTTCCAATGCACCTATCTTTTAATTCCACAGTAGGAGGGAAAACTTTTATAATCGAAAACTCCAGGAGGGACGTTTAAGAAATGAGATATTTTCAAAGAAAAAAGCGTCAGTACAATTAAACTTAATGGATACTTATACAAACTTACCTTACTTTCAAGTGTTTTATGTCCAACAGTCAGTTGAACAAAAGGACTGGGTTCGCTGCTGGTCTTCTTGGCAGACTATTAGAGTCATAGAGATGGGTGTCAACTGATTTGAATAAGGACATGCATTACATTAACATCAGCATGGAACAACAGAAAAACCCCCAAACCCCTAGCATCAGCTCTGGCTCTGCATCAAGCACACAATGACTGAGAGTCTGCAGAAAAGGAGAAACACAAAGGTACATTTTGACAAACAGGGCTGCAGGCAGAGAGGATACCAAGGAGACCAGGCTTTGTTTCATCTGCTTTCTAATTTTAGCCCGCTGGATTTTGGCAGTTAAGTATCCAGGAGTCTTTACAGAATAATAATACCCTACGTCTCTAAAAGCTAGTCCGAGAGTGATTAGACACTGATTAACCCATCTTTTCTCTTGGCACCCATTTCTCACCAGTATTAGAATAAAGCTCTGCATTGAACATTCCGCCTGATTAGCACAATCCCACACACTGATATACTAGCAACTTCAGCTGAGATGATGTTCAGAAAAAAATACAAGTGCATACTGTTGCATAGTGTTTATATTATCCTTCACGTCATATAGCAGAAAAAAACTTCTTTCTATGTAGATTGGATAGTGGAAATATCGCAATGTGTTGTAATCTAAGCTTCATTATCGTAGCAGGACATCGGTAGGTTAGAGCAGTAACAGAGTGAAATAGCACTCTTTTTTCCTCCACAAATCCAATTTCTCATTTCAGGGCTTAACAGGGGACTAGACATTTTAAACAAGAAATAGACTACATAGCAAAAGAAAAGAAATATTCAAATTTGAGAGGCACTGCAGTTTGACATCTTGCTTCACCTCCGTCAGGCTGCTGAATTCAAGCCAACTGAAAGCTATAAAATGTTTACACCATGTCAAGTTGCTAAAAGTTGCACTGAAGCTCAGACTTTGTGCGCACACAATTTGGCCCTGCAAAATCTCTACTGCGATGCCATGACAGGTGGAAAGACCTACAAGATGAGTAGAATTTAAGACATCAGATAGTAAATGTAAAGAAAATACCACATTAGCTCAACAGGTTGTACACATTGATGAGGAAATGCAACTTTAAGGCACGGAAGCTCATTCTGACTTTTAACAACAATCTCAGTCAGTCAGCATTAGTGCCTCAATCAGGATAATAATAAATACATTTATTGGATCAAGTATTCGTCCAATGAATTCCTGTTCCATGCAGTAGGTTCCACCTTGAGTCGTTCACGATCTGCTTCTGGATCGACTCTGCTGGTTTAACACTGAGCGCCTCCAGCCCCATTCAATTCAAGGCAACAAAACCGAGCACATACATTCATACACCAACGGATAGAAGAATGATATTTTCTCTTTTAATGGGCTGATGCAAAAGTGGTTCAGATTCCCTTTAGAAAAAATTTGAATGCAGCATTCAGTAGGCTTTTGCATGCAAAATCACACTGATTAGAAAAGACAGAAAGAATGTACCATTGCAAAAATGAATAAAAGAGGTGCACAGCACAAAAAATAAAACAGGGTGAAACAGAAAGTGCAGTCATCCATCATCATGCACATCAAGACATCTCATGCTGCCTGTTCGATAGTCGTCACAATCACATGATGCTGGATGTTGCGTTTGGGTGGGGGTGGGTGGGGGCACAGACGGACAGCGACAGATGAAACACAAGGTTTGATTTGTACACGCAGTCCATATTTCCCACATTACCTTCAGGGCCTTAAAGACTGAGACTTGCTTCAACCCATCATTGGTGAAATCTGACAGGTTGCTCTTTAAGCCAAAAGGAGATTCGGGGAAGAAAATCACACCCACCATTAATAGGATGGGAGTGATTGGGTATGGTTAAGAGGCATGACAAAAACCCTCAAGAAATGGTGAAATACTGAGACATGAATGGATGCAGTTGATAAATAAAAAGTGAGGGTTGACATTGTGCTACTTCGAAAAGATGTGTGGCTTTTTCAACCAGCTGCAGGCTTTGTGTATCTACATACTCTAGCTACTAATTAATTGTCTCACTAATGTATGAGAACTTTATTCTACAGTCATTTTATATTTAGCCCTTGAACTAAGCACCCAGTTTAGAAGAGTATGCGTCTGACTAACAAACAGGCGTGTCCAAGGCCTGTGTTTCAAAGGTCTGGCTTGTGTTAATGGTTATTACACACTCTGACTCATTTTCTACAGACGTTACAATAAAACCGTGCGGCTAACACATGCTCGGAGAAGCAGACTTTAAGTACTCCTGCAACTGTTCAAATCACACCATCGCACACGGCTAACGCTAACACTATCACAATGCAAAAATGCACGAGGGACTCACATATATTGTTCTATACTGTGAGGTATTGCTCTCACAAAAGACTAGGCCAGATGCTCGCCTCTCTCTTAAGTTCCCACAGCCTAAACTGCCTGTGAAGATGCTCTTGGGTGAGAAAGAAAAAGAGAAAAAATTGTAAAGATTTCAATTTAAATTAAAAAAAAAGTGTAAAAAAAACTTGTTTCAACACATTCCCAGTAACTTGCTTAAATCATACTTGATAATTGCGCTTAAGCAATTGTATGGCTAGGATTAGAGCAGCTGAGACATGAGCAAAACAAGCTGGCTGGATGTGATGTTCAATGGAGGTCACAAGAAGTGTCATCAAGCATGAAATATTATGGTAACAGGAAAGGAAAGCATTGCTGCACACTGATTAAAAATTCTGATTTAAACATGAGCTACGCTGGATTTTCTTTTTACTGTGTGTATTCTGTAGATGGAGAACATGAAGCCTGCTAGAACTAGCTTCCAAATAAAACGAACATAATAGCAGCTTACAGGCAGGTTCTGTGCTGAGTCCAGATAGACCACAAGAAGAGCTGACGACAACCCGTCATTGGCCAGGCTTCTGTCTGCGCGCACATTTCGCAGCACCTGATTGGACAGAAAGGATGAATAGTGTGTATCAAAGCTAAGAAATGACAGGAAAGTGGCAGATAACAGCTGAATCTGCCAAAGCAGCAGAGCCGGTGTTGTACCTGGTCCAGCTTGTCAGGGGTGGACAGCAGAGACAACCACTCCAGTTTCAGGTGGAGTTTCCCTGTAGGAGCTTCTTCAAGGTCAAACCACTGCAACGTTTCATCATTGAGTCAAAAAGAGAGCAGAACTATGATATTTAGGAGCTGTGCTATAAGAGTTTAATAGCTATGCTAAACTAACCTCAAGCTCGCAAACAGCTTTATAAATGTTGTACAGACTAGAAAGTGAAAGCAATCCTTTTAACAAGTGACTGGAAGGCAGCTGAGTGTGTCCTTCTTAAAATGTGAACCGTTCACTTGAAGACATCTGTTGCATAGACTAAACAAGTCCTAATAAAGAGAGCGTTTAATTTGCTAGTGGAAATGGTTTTACCTCATCAACCTTCTGTTCTTTGTGCAGCGCCGTCATATCAATCATCAGGCTGTAAACAATGACAAATAATTACTCAAATTTAAATGGAAAGCAGTCAGCAGAGAAATCACACCAATTATCGGAGCAGAGGAAAGCTAGTTATTGATTGGCCGCTTTGTGCTGTGGACGTGGGTGTAGTGTTAAAGCCTCGGGGCAAAATCAATGGACTTCACCCTTGGTCAGGGAACTGTGGTACGACACCAATTCTTTAATATTGTTGGTGTTTCCTGACACCCTTTTCACAAAATTCCAACTCTACTGCAGTTAGTTTGGAGATAATTAGTTCCTCCTTAATTTGTATACCTGTATATGTAGCTGACCGATTGCATCTATGCTCTCAAATCAATTGTGCTGTGAGGTTCACAGAGAACCTGTTTCCTCTACAGTATTTGCGATCAGGTCAGAGCTGGGCGAGAAATGAAAGGAACTCACCTCCCCAGGAAATCATCTTTGTCCGGGTCCTCATCAAACAGCTCAATCTCAAGATGTTGACCTGAGTGCTCATGCACCAACGCCTGATGAAGAGACAGGCGTATCGATGCTCGTTCATGTGAACATGCCCAATCAATAAACAGGTTTTCTTAACGCAGGATGGGAGACACAACCTCACTGTTGTAAACCCTGACCTCATAAACCTCGTTCCATTTGGGATGGAGGCTCTCTTTGACAGTTTTGCTCTGGAACAGCTGGTTGCCGATCTGCAGTACGCCATACGGGTCAGACTTGCCCTTGATCAGCCCTCCGAGAAATTTATCCTTCCCTTCCAGGTCCTGAGCCTCCAAGAAGTGAATTCTCAGGACTCCCTGTGGGGACGTGAATCACAGCATTTGGAGGAGCTGGTCTGAAATAGCACCCTCTGACACTTAGAGGCCACAATGGAGTCACAAGTTGATGAGATGAAACATAATCTACTGAGGATCATGAGGCGATGCAAAAGGGATTATCACAAGCGTTATAATATTATTTTGCAATTATTTTTCTTATTCCCAACAGAAATTATTTCAGTTGGTATGAACTGTTTTTTCTTCAGTATAAAATGGAACTTTTATGTCAGCTGATGTGTAATTTTAAAGTGCCCAATCCATGTAAACTAAAACCAATAAATTGTTTTCATTGTCAATAAATCTTTTTGTCCCATCATTCAACTCCACAAATGATTGCTTAGTCTTTGAAACGCCACAAATCAAACTTCAAAAGTGAGACAATTTATTTTCAATGGATAATCAACACGATTTCTCATTAACTTTTCATTTCCTAATTGATCAGCTAAGGGTGCAAATGAACATATTTATTATTGCATACTACTGTATCTCCTTAAATAATCTTGCACTGAAATACTCTGCAGTGGTTAACTTGTTTCCATGGATACAGAGAGCAATAATGCCCTGACATTTTTATGCCCGCTTTTGTTTCATTCTGTATTAATGTTGTGACTTACTTGCAAATGCCTGTCAACTAGTTCATTTCATCACGGAAAATAATAGAAAACACATATCACTGGCACTGTGGGATTCAATGATCAAGGACTTTCGCCCTCAAACAGTGAATTCTCTCATGAAGCAGTGGTTGTATGTGTTACTAAACCAAAAAGGAATATTAAACTGACGTGTTTCTTTGCATTGCCACACTGATTTGTTACCTTTGGCATGGGGAAGCGTAGCTTTGCCAACTCCAAATCCCCGACCAGTGGGATGGTGATACGATTGGGTAAAACCAAATAACTGTAGATAATGTCTTGAATCAGGCTGTCAGAGAAGCCACTGAAAGGACAGAACGGGGTTGCAACAAGGGAGAAAAGGATAACTAGAGTTAAGCAATGAATTATTTAAACCAGGATGCCTGTGGTTTATAAATAGTCTACTTTAATCTCATCTTTGTACGGTATATTTTTGCTCTCCATATGAAAAGAAGGAAAATTGGAGTCAATCAGGATACAAGCAAATCGGTGCTCATGGCCAACCAACCTCTGCATAAATCTGAACTACGAATGTTTCTACCCTCCAAGACAAAATCAATGACAGCAAAGACCTGAGAATGGACTCACCTCCAGGCCTCCCTTTATTTATTTAGTTGTTGTGGTACAGCTGGAAAATAATGGCAGGGAAAACTGGTTGAAACTAACTGGAAGCTATCCTCATATTGTCTCTGGGGTGACCCCCTGGACCTGAAAATGGGCAAACTAAATCTACAAAATGAGCTGCCGGAAACACTAAAGTGCTGCCGTGAGAGATACAAAAACATGGTGTGTTGACAAGTGCTTGAATAATAGGACATTAACTAATACAATGGACCTGATGTACCTATCTCTGGTGTTTTCCATGGTACCAACCCACATAAGTTGGATGACAGGTTGTATTTAATTGGTATTATAAATTGTAGGAGCCCCAGTTCTATATGTCTTTTGACTTAGGCTGAGAACTTTCCAGAATTGCTTCTCCAACCAAAAAATGTGTGTTTAAACTGATGTAATTGTGTTGAATACAAAGTCAAAACATGTTATGAATTTGTTCATATGTAGCTGAAATCAGATGACTAAAATAACAAAAACTGCAAATAGCTATTGAAGATTTCCATCCCGTAGTCCAACTGTCAAATGAAGAAACTGAAGGTTTCATTTAACATGAAGTCTATGAGATTATTATGCACCCACCTAAACGGATATGAAGTCATTTGAAATTTTTTTCCTCACCTACATCTCCTCTTTGCTTGAGCTGTGCTGTACAGAAAAATGTTCCAATGACCTTAAGGCTTTAAGTAGTCCACAACAACCATTCATTTAATCTCTGTTGACAGCTACAACAGCAAAATAAGTCAGGACACATCCTAACATGAATGAGGCTAAAGGCCAACTAATAGGTCTGGATGATGGTGACTCAATCTATTCAGAAACTGGAGTTTGTAATCAAGCGAGTTAGGCAACTAAAACCTTCCAGAGAAACTACTTCGATAACAGTAATTTATAATTAGCCAGCAGCTATTTCACATTTCAGAACAGTTTGCTGGAAATCATTCAGTAGGATTTGCTATAAATTGCAGCCAAGGTTCACAGTTATCCAGGTCATGGTAGCTCTCTGTGTTGAATAAAGTCAACCGAACTTGCAAGTGAAAAACTTCAAGATTTTCTATCAATCCTTTTACAACACGAGTTACAATTTGCACTTTTTTTTTTGTAAATGTCTGCAGAAAGTTATAAAAGGGCAATCTAGCCTGGTCGTAAAGATAAAAACCCAAAAAACTCAGGAACATCCTATTCTACTCTAAAATCAGAACAGCATCTGCTTTGACTCCAATTAAATAAACTGGGTCTGGAGTCAGGAGACACATTCATTTGATCACTCCGGAGTTTATCTTGCAAAGAAATGGCGGGCTGCAGCTCTTCTCCGTGAGCCGATTAGAGACATTATGATTCTCTCGAGGAGAGAAAGACCAGAGCCGGAGCTTTCCTCAAGCTGAGATCTGAGGACTGAAAGGGAATCCTGTCACATCGGCGCTTTATTGCTTTATTGCTTCACTGTTGCTCGCCCGGCGAAAACAATCGGACACCTTGCGGCACCTACCTCATGTGTGCACCAACAAAAGTGAGACATTTAATATAGTCATTTCAGCACCAATAACTCATATAACTCACTTATTCAATGAAATGTCTGAACCGCAACTCAACGAAATGGTACAAATGTTATTAGTTCCCAGATGATGATCCTGGCGGTCCCCTGACTTCTCATGTAGCGCTACCATGAGGTTGACAATTGTGTTTTTTTTAATTAAACATCTCAGCCTGTGTAGGATGGATTACCTAAACTCATAACATTCCAATTATCCTCCTCCTTTCAGATGCTACCACAAAAGCCTGAGATGGTGAACATTGTAAGTATTATAGTGCTGAACATCAGCACAAGGTCAATGTGACTATGTCAGCTTTAGCATCGTGAAGGTACAGAGCTGTGACTCGTTTCTGATTATAAAACCAACAAAGAAAAATCACTGCATGTAGGTATGTTGTGTGATAATAATGATGGAGGACCAACGAGTGTTTGACTTTATCTGTTTGTCTGGTGCTGCATTCAAGGACCTCTCTGCAGCTATGATTTCACCATCTGTTTCTCATCTCAGTTTCATTTCTATACAGCAACATGCAAACACACACACACACGCCATGTATGTTGCAGTGCAGAAGCTGCACAGATCAATTTCACGTCCCCGACGCCAAAGGCCACAGGGGCAACATGTCTGTCCGCATAAGCAGGGAATTAACAAGCAGCTGTATTCCAGGAACTCCCATGCGGCATTCACATTCATGTCATTTTATCTGGAATGTAAATATAAAGTAAGTAATTGTGTTGGCCTGTTGGCAACTGTTAATGTATTCAGATTTTCTCAAGTCACCATCCAAGTCCAAAAGCTACTGAATCAGATTATATTTCTCGAAGAATGGAACGGAAGCTGAGCTTCTGCCAAACGCTAGAATGTGTTCAGCTTGAAGACGAGTTCGTTCAGAATCATCTTCTCATCACAAGTCAGTTGACTCGCCACATTCCAGTAGCGTCAATGGATTTGCCCGTAGAAGTCGAGCATCCATTCACTTCAATGGGACTGTATTTCCTTTTTTTTCAAATTTAATGTTATTTCAACATTATTCCAACATTTACATGTTCGAGTTTAAAATAGTTTTGTTAGTTAGTTCATCCTTCAAGCTGCTGGCTAGGTCGAAGTGAACTAGCCAGTTAGCAGGGTGAAAAGAAATGACAAATTTTACGATGTGGGTCAGCAATGAGCTTCCCCTCTCTGAAAGACCAGCAGCCGCCATAAGTGATAAAATATGAGGAAGGATGAGGAAGAAGGATATAAACAGTACACTTCCTGATAGTGCATGACAGACACATTTCAGACATACGTCACATTTAAACTCAGCGAAAACATGAGCAGACCTCTGATCAGTCTGGATTGAGTTTAATGACAACAGGAACCCCAGGAATTCAAAACAAGACCGTAATCAGAAAACTAAGTGTTTTCTGGATTCTAGCATTTGGTGGATTCTAGCCTTTCAGACAAATCAATCAATCAGCATGATCAAAGCAAAATGTGCATAATGATTCATCCATCCATCCATTGTCCTTAGAAACAGAGTAACCTGGACAGGTTCCATTTCATTTTCATAGGCGCCAACAAACCCATTTCTCTTTAAGGAGCAAAGCAAATTTGAGCCAACTTACTTGAGTCCAGGAATGTCGAGTATATTGGTGAGCCCTGCCCAGTTTATTTCCAGCAGCTAAAAGCAAAATGAAAAAAGGAAATAAGAACATACCAATTATAAGAATGCAAGACTGGACGGTCTGAATGACTTGGCCTCTTAACTGCTTTTACTAGTTTGCCTCTAAACTCCTGGCCAACAAACCCTTCTGAATAATTACATGGACACAAAGAATACTGCAGATGCTGCAGTAAAAAACATAAATCTAAAGTTTAAGTTGGTACAGTTTTGGTCCATTTTGAAACAAAACGCTGGTTTGCCTACTTTGCTTATTAGTTATGTCAGAATGTAAAAAGGTGACAAGCAGTATCTCGCGGAACAACAGTCTGGCAATGGAACGTAAATAGTGAATAAAACAAAAGCCTCTTAGTGTTTGTTCTTCTAAGTGTTCAGTTTATGCAAAGCAGTGTGTGAAAAACAGAAAGCACAGTTATTTGAACAGGAATGAACACAAAACACTTACTTACTAAAATATTTATTAAAATAGTAGCAATCCAATGAAGCCTCGTTTAGCTATATGTATAATAGGATGTGGGAGAAAGTAGTGGTCTAAAAAAAAAGATTTTCAACGACTTTCTGGGTAAAACTGAAAGCGGATTTTCAGCTACTACAAAAGAAAAGTGACAAGAAAGTGAAACAAAGTGAGAGCAGATAATCAGCATGGGCTGAAAGGCCTCTCGCTGAGTTTTGATTTGTCTCTGCCTCCCTGCTGAAGTAACTGGGTTTTCTTGATGAGTCTCTCCCACCCTACTTAACTGCCCGACTGCTTACACTGCAGCAGATGCATTTAGTGTCGCAGGGGAGAGAGGAGCACTGCAGGGCCCTGAATGATGGGGTGTGGATGTGTGAGCGTTGTGGATCTGTAATATAGAAGGACACATTCTTGCTGGCAACTGCCTGTCTATGTATGCATGTTACAGGGACACGATGGAACAAGTTTAAACCTGGTGGTTTATAACACATCATCTATTTCAAAGCTTCCTTAATTAATTTCTTGTTTGTTTCCTTGCCAAGATTTAGTTGAGAAGATCAATACCGCTCTCAGATAAAGCTACAACAGGGAGACCGTTGTCTTAACACAACTACAGGAAAGACAATGCAGGTGGAGAAATCCCACCGACTCCTTTAAAACACACTAATTACCAGCATGCATCTTGTTTTTTTGATCCATACAAAATCTTAAGTAGAGAAGAAACTTCCTTAAGTCCTGGAGACTTCATGGAATAAATGAACTTCATATTTTTGTGCACTGGACTGAGACAGATTTGCTGTTTCCCCACATTCCAGACTTAAAGCCGTGTTAAGCTAACCATCTCCCCTGACTGGGCATTCAGTTTTGCATACAGATACGACGGCGCTATCAAACGTTTCATCAGAATGAATCTCTTGCACAATCTTTCAGCCGCAGCACCTGCAGGTTTTATAAAGTATTTTCAAGGCAGTCTCTGTGATAATAGCTTGGATCCCTCGCTGACACCACTTTACAAAAAGAGCACATTTCTTCAAGAAACAAAAACGTTTTTTATGACCCATGAACGATTAACTCTTCTCCTTGTTTTCAACTGGCCGAAGGGCTCGATCTCTTCATTCGAGGCATCAATTTTGTAACTCCTGTGGACATTTCACAGAGTCAAGAAGCTTCTTTTGCTCTTCATCCATAAGTTATTCAATTAGTAGAGCCTGAGAATTGTAATTTCTTCAGAGATCCCACATTGGAATCTTTGTATGAGTTTATTAGCATGTTTACACAGACCAGCCATAGTTGAGACCTGTTATGGTCTGGAATCGTTTCTGTTTCATTTTGCAGGACATATCAGTCCTAGTATAGCATGTCAAAAGAAGGCTGATGTTTAGATATTTTGATCCAAAGATTCATTCAATGCTGTGCGTTTATTTTCTTTCGAACAAATGATTTCTTTGGGTAGGTACAGAGTCTGTCACAAGTGGAGAAGTTCAAGTATCTTGGGGTCTTGTTCACGAGTGAGGGAAGGATGAAATGTGAGATTGACAGACAAATCGGTGCAGCTTCAGCAATGACGCGGTCGCTGTATAGGTCTGTCGTGGTGAAGAAGGAGCTGAGTCGTAAAACAAAGCTCTCAATTTACTGGTCAATCTACGTTCCTAGTCTCACCTATGGTCATGAGCTTTGGGTCATGACCGAAAGGACAAGATCCAGAATACAAGCGATTAAAATTAGTTTCCTCTGTAGAATGGCTGGGTGTACCCTTAGAACACCTATAATGTGCTGGGGGGGCCTATGTCTATCGGCTGGCCTGGGAACGCCTTGGGATCCCTCTGGAAGAACTGGAAAAGGTGTCGGGGGAGAGGGAGGTATGGGCATCCCTGCCGAGACTGTTGCCCACGCGATCCAATATATCTTTTCTCTCCTTGACTGCACCATTGTCATGTTTCTGAACAAGGAGGAGGTAGAATATTAAGATGCATACTGTAAATGTATGAATTCACTTGGGACTGCACCAGGAATTACTGATTAGACTGCCCCCCCCCCCTTCACCCACATGCAGAAGTGTATCCACCTTGAGCTTTAGCTGTAAGTCTGGGGAGCAGAATCCTTAAAGTAGGGCTGGCTAGATAGACTGCTATTTTAAGCTATGCTGTAGTTCCACTGGGTCTTCCTATTTTATAGAAATTGGTCAAATATTTTTAAACTGTGCAGCAGCGGCATCTGGGCATAGCAGGATGAACAGGGAGGAAGTGATGTGTAGGGAAAATGCTGGCGTTGTAAAACACAAATCAAACCCACTAAAGTTTGAGCGTTCAAGCCGCAACAGCATGAGGAACATAGATAAGAATGACAAATTTAACCAAAATTAACCTGGAACTTGGGGCTGTGAACTAAAGATGAAAAGAAGGGATGCCGTGCTGTGATGTAGTGTTTTGAACTTTTAAATTAACATTTAACCTCCAATGCACATCCATTACTTCAGCCTGAAATAGAAGCAAATAGGTCAGCAAATCAGACAAACCAAGCAATGAATTGCTTCATGTGGTGTTATACTAGAAAGCTGGAGGAGAACATAAAATACACAGAAAAATCAACCTTGGCTATGAAACTTTTCTGACATTTAGTACAGAAAGAGAAACTAGACAGCCTCACAAACACAAAGAACATGATGGAGGCAGAAGGAGTAAAATATTCTTGTTATTTTCCAATATAACAGCCCAACGCTGGATGTGCCGCACCACCACAGGTGCTGGAGAAGATTTAGGAGACAGCATTTCACCCCTACAAATCCCTCGACTCTAATAATGTAACATTTAGACAGACTGCAGTGTCATTATGCTTTCCGCTACTGCTCGATTAAGCAGTTTTAATCGAGTTGACCAGCGTTATATCAACACCATATGGACTTACTGGCTTCTTGATGAAGAACACAGACAGAGCTCCGATGAGAGGCATGTCGCCCAGCAATGGTTCCATCACCACTCTCAACATGCCGTGCATCTATGGAAACAAAAGAGCAACACAGTGACACACAAGCAAGGGGAGACCTAAAGGGAACTCGTGACTTCTTGGCCCCTGACATTCTCCTGCAGTGGAGGCTTTAGCTGTAACACATGACAGGTTGGCAGACTAATTTTCCCAGCACCCCGGTGTCATCTTCCACCTGATCCATAGCATATTAAGACAGTTGCAGGGATTACGGTGCTGGAAGTGCTTTACGTGAGTAAAGCGAACGGAACACAGCTGCTCTAATCCACGCCAGGGAACAAAGGATTTTAAAATTCTAACACCAATATATCTGATTTGAGGCTATACTTGTATCTTTATGATGAATAGTGAGAAAACAACCCTGATAACGCCCTCCAGTCTAATATTATCACAGCTCTCTTTACATTCGCATCCAGCTCTGCTCTGTAAATGTCATCTTGTTCATTTTAAGGCCTAACATTGGTTCCGTGGCCAAAAAAAAAAAAATCCATTTGGCACATTTACCTCCTCTGTCGTCTGCGAGAGAAAGTCACCTCAAAGATTCAGACAAAGAATTACGAGGAAGAATTCAAACCTCTTTTTGAAGGGGAAATACACACATGAATATAAAATGAAATGTACAGTGGATCCAAAAGGGTGAAGATGCATCCAAGTATTGATTTATTGGTGGTAGGAGTCAGATTTCATATTGACAACTATGTATTTGTGAGCCCATGAGATGCAACAGGGTTTAGATTAAACCCAAAATGAGCCTATCTCTGCTCCATATCAACCGCAGTGAAGTCCCAAGAGGCGTGGGTGTACAGTAGTAGTGTCTGTATATCAATATGTGTGATGAAATCTGCTGCAGCCACATGCTACCAACCAATTGGAAAAAGAAAAATTCCCAGCTGAGCAGGTCTTACGTGATGGATTTGTTCATTTTAGTTTAGTGAAAAATGTCACTTTGAATCAGAGAATGCAATTTCTTCAAGTTTAACGGGCTTTTTCTGCATTATCTTACATCCCTATCGTAGCTTTGAGACCACAAGCTGATATGAATAAATAATATAAAAGAAACATTGACTATCGTTTAACATGAACCAGCTCCTGGATGAAGACCCATGTGCTAGTGGTTGAAACAAGCTGGGGAGATTATCTAGGGCTGCCTGAGTTACATAATGGGGGCAAACGATCGGTTAGTGTCTCCCAGGGACCAAGCAAACAGCCTTCAGTCTCCAAGGAGGCCAGCCCATAGTCTTTCTACGTGTGTTTTGTTCAGCTGCAGCAAAAGAGTAAAACAAACCCAATCTGCATTATAAAGAAAATTCATCGTTTTAAAATTATTTCAATTAAATGTCTTTAGCAGAGGAAGGACTTAGTTTAGTGAGATAAACATTAAATAGTTAAGTCAAAGACATTTTTGCAATCACTTTTGGCATGACTTTAATCTTGCTTCCAGGTTAGCCACTGGGATGCCTTTGATTAGGACGGGAGAAGAAACTGTGGTCTTAAGTTATTCATGCCGCCTCATTAGAATGACTGCTCAGTACATGAGTGAATTGCGCTTTCACATCAATTTGTACTGAAATGAATGAGCTACACTCTGAGCTTTAAATATGCAGACATTTAATAGACATCACTGTCCAGAAATAACTAGACTGTCGAGATAAACCCAGAGGAACGCTGCTGTGGAAAAATCAAAGCTGATGTTTGCACAATATTGGAAAATGCCTCTTCCGAGTAAAGAAGGGCGGACATTGTGTCACTTTTTATCCAACACTTCTTTTTCCTCTTGGACAACTCTTATAAGACCATGAGTCATACAAGAAAAAGCACTTTGGTGCGAATGGTGAGTAAAAAATAATTTCTTTACCTGGATGCTTTTAATACCAGCTTTGCAGTAGTAGCGTTTGATTTCGACATCGATCTCCGTGTTGCCCACAAAGCTGTGGGACAAAAACACAGATGTGTCCGATCAGTTATTGCTTTTCCGTATAACAGCACACTGACCTTCTGCTAGATTCAAACTGAAACATTGGATTCTGCATCATAGCTTTAATTTCGTTATTACCATGAGCCCTCTCCGTTTCTTTATTTTCTGTATGAACTTAATTGCTATTGCAAACCAAACATTTCCTGACGCTCCTGCTGCTAATTCCTATTCAGTTTGGCAAAACCCAAGGTGACTTTTGCAATAAAGCTGTCAAAAAAAAAGTCACTGTCACTGGTGATCATTTAAGAAAAATGTGTCTCGAAAACAAGACCGTGATCTTCATCATCCCCTTGAAGACTGGATCTTTTTTAAATGTTGCAGGGAAGTTGTGCAGAAAAGCAGCTGTTAAGTGCAAAATGAAGTCAAATAAACCAGGACAGAACTCCTGAGGATGAGAACTTCAAATGCAGCTCCACTTATTTACACTAGACTCAGTGAGTACTACTTCACACATTAGGAAAGTCACAAAAGCTCAAAAAGGTGTTGCAAAAAAAGTTATAAATTACCAACAGTTACCAGGTGTGTTTGCTAAATAGAAAACACACCTGAATATTTGACCAAATGTTCAAAGAAACAATCTAAATGTCAAATGTTTGCTTCAAATAAGAACAATATAAAGCATATAAATAAGACAGATACAACATCGAGCATTAAGAGCACATCTCTGGTTTTTGGTGTCTTGCTTCTGAGTCTTAAAAAAAAACACGACAATGTTGTGGACTAAAATGCAAAATCAATGAACTTCTCTTTGGAAAACATTTCACGTTAGAAGGATGCTGCAGAGGAAAACACTTCAACAGAATCCGATTTGCTTACCTGACCTGTAGGTCCATGATGATCTGCCGCTTATCCACATTTTCTGAATAAACCTTGACCCCGTTGACCCTCAGGGGCTACACCCGCAACACAGGAAATCATTATGGACACCGCTCAACACAACACAGACACCTCACCCCCCCCCCATCACATGCCTCAGCGCGACCAACACGAGGTCGACCCCTCTGCAGTCCCCGCGTGGAAACTATTTATGCACCAATCGTATATATCAGCTACTTGAATGTACGTTCACGTTCGAACCCCCCCTCCCCACACACACACACACACACACACACATACCCTCCAGCTGTCCCTGTAGCACCTGCTGTGAGTAGTCTATTTTACCACCATTGCAACTACACATGATTAGGCTCAGAACCATGCAGGAGCGCTGAGAGGAGCTCACTTTGTCTCCTATCTCGATCTTGCTGAAGCAGAAGGTGCTGAGATGGGAGCTGGACTCTTTGACCGCCGGCTCGACCGTCTCCCGGAACAGCTTCTCCACAAACTGGCTGATGTACGGCCACATCTGTTTCAGCGTCTGAAGGGAAGCAGGAAGGAAAATATAACCTCAACAAAAATCATTTCATCATTCTAGATGGAATGGACTGTGAGACAATGCTGGATAGCAATCTGTTTAATCTTTAATCCTTTGTCTTTCGGAGGCTGTTACGGCCACCTCCTACAGGTTCAACCTTCAAACTTGGAATGACAGCGACTTCAAGACATTCAGTGTTGCTCAGATTCCAACACATCATGCAGGGGGAGAAACAAATAAAATTTTCATGACAGCATTTCTGTTTATAATTGTAAAAATCACTCGGGAGCACTTTAAAAACTACATCCAGGTTGTTGCCATGGGGATACACAGGGTTAATATATTCTAGAGTGATGCAGGGATGTGGCCTGGGGCTGCTTGGCAAGAAGCAAGAAGGTGGTGGTGGTGGTGGTGGTGGTGGTGGTGGTGGTGGTGGTGGTGGTGGGGTTCACTCGAGCAAACAAATTCCAGAGACACCCAGACACTCAGCTCCTTACCTTGTTTAGCCACTCCACTCGCTCCACGTCTGGGAAGTGGACCTAAATGGAGAAAACAGAGAAGTTACTTTGAAAAGGTTCCACCTTTGACCCATGAGGGAGCTCTGACGCTGATCTGTGGGATCTGGAGGGATCGTTTTTATTAAAAGCTTGCATTTCGTTTTCTGTATCTGTTTAAAAAGCGTAGAGAATTATCACTGCATTCAGTACCAGGTAGCAAGGTGCAGAATCACTCTAATAAAAAATTTAATTATATTGCAGCAACAAGTCCTGCACAGTCAATACAGCTTAACTCTGTCATCATCACAACAGAAACAGTAAGGCTCTGTAAGGCTGCAGCAGATGCTCATTATCACCATGGTGACATGTTCATGGGGGAAGTGCTGAAAATCTAATGAATGAGCAGGTAAATGTTTATACAGGATGATAATATTTGATTGTTATCACGCACCAAAGGTTGGAACAGAGGCTGATTTAAACATGAGACATTTTTGTCATATGTGTAAGTAAATACGGAGCTGAGCTCATCTAAATGTAGGACAAGTGAGGACATGAATACATGGAGAAACTGCTGTCTAATTGAAAGGTTTCAATCTGATGGTATCACCACGAGAGTCACAGAAGTGCGAGGTAACACGACATATCACGACCTTTCATTCAATCGTTGCTGAAACGCTTGAGCCTGAACCAAAGACGATGCTTTGAAAATTTCTTTTATTACAATAATTTTATTCTAAACTGTTTCGGATGGTTTTTGAATGTGATATATATCTGAAAAGGTTACTGAGTGCAAAGTTGTTAAAGGTTTGCATTTGCTGCACAGAAAAGCAGATGGCGACAGATGACGTGTCTCTTGGGGATTAAAAATATGAGACGGAAGATACCATTCTGTAACGCTGACAGCAGTGCAATTGCAATGTGTTCGCAAACTCATTCCAGGATGAGAAGGCAGTGTGTACTTCTATTAAATTTTGATGCATGAACTTGTTGCAGGAGTTCTCTTGTGTCGTCATGCATTTACTCATTCATGGACTTCCACAGATCTCCAGACCACCGTCACGCCAAGAGGCCACAAGTTGGGGTTTGACTGATCTCCTGGAGTAGCTGGTGTAAATCAGGCATTGATTCCTTAAGAGGTAAAGGAAATGTCTGGGATTAAGTCAATATTGCACACAAAGGACTGGCAACCCTGGTTCTCCATCAAACTGAATTGAAGTTGTTTTTCCCTGAATTCCAACAGTAAAATAAGGTGACACGTCTAGCTGGAGCGCTGGAGGGATATGATGTGGTGTGACAGCTACGAGGGACAGCGCAATTCCTAATGGAGGCAGCAAAACTGCTTAGCCAGCACTTGTGTCACAGTGTTGATGAAGCAGAGACGAGCACAGGAGGATGGGCAGCAGAATGCTTCAGCTGCTGGACACATTGAGGCCCAAATCTTTTGTTATTAAGTGGAAACCATACAATCCTCTGGAAGAGATGAAGTCAAGTTTTCATTATTAGCAGGTGACACAGTTATCCTATTCAGAAAAAGCAGGGGATATAATAATAAAAGACGTGTTTTTAGAGCCGACTGATAACTGGGAGGAACAGCTTCTTAATTATCAGGGTATATTGTCACAAGACTGCAATTAAAAATGAAACTGAGAGGGTTATTAAGTTCATTGAGGCTGTAAAATACTATCTGACATTATATAGTTGATGAGGCATCTTATTTCTTTATCCAAGATGCAGAGAAGCATCACATTCAGAGGGAGAGGAGAGAGACAGTTAGTCATCTGCTGGTTTCAAATCATGCTTACCAATCAAACTGGATTTCACTGGAGACATGAAAGCATCTAATGTCTACTACAGCAAATAATCTGTAAACGACCTATCAGAGTTTCCTGTTTTAATGTATAATAACATGTAACACTGATAATACGGGTATTTTTGCCCCTCATAATAATTTATAACACTCTATTCTTTTTGTTAGATTAGATACAAAAGTGGCTCATTACCTATTTGCTTCCATGGGAGTTTCTGTTTGCTCAAGGTGTCTAAATCACTGACTGTAAGAATGTCTCAGGGTCTTCTGATTATGTACCCAGCATCTGTGTATTTATACAGGTCTGCTGTATAAATACAAAGATGACAAAGAGGTTTAAACATGATAAATTAACAGAATACACTGGTGGTGAGATGGGATGTACTGTTTTCCCTGTGTGTTATTGAGCTGAGACCCATTCCAATACTTTTAGTGTAAGTAGATGCTGCCTGCCAGCCAGGGACTCAGTCTGGATGGATGAACTGGAAGGAGGGAGAGTGTGGTGCACTTTCACAAAAGAAGTTTTGGAAGGATGGTTCTACTTTTAAAAAGAAGTCTCTGGAGGCAGCCAGAGAGTTCCGAGTCCGATCGGTTTTATTTCTCCTCCAAGTGGTCACTGCACCTCATCTGGCTCCTTCATCCTCATGCAGTGTGGCCAGTAATGAGTTTCACTCTGTTCCCTACGCAGACGGTGCTTCACGAGCCATTTCTTCAATGAGTCTGCCGTACATTTATGATGAGGTTCGCAGGTAAATGCATTGAGCTGCTGGAATTCAATGCCCAGTTAATATTTTTTTTGGGTCATTTCAGCAATATTTGTGCTCCAATAGCACTTTACCAAATAAAATACAAACCGTTTGTTGGGTTATTTCCAAAACTGACTCCAGAGACCATCTGGGGTCATAAAAATAATTCAATATAAAGATCTTTCCGAGTTTCACTTCCATACTACTGAGGTCCATTGCACATTAATAAAAAAGGAAGCTTATTGGCCTTTATGGAAAGGAATATGGGATTTAAAATCATCAGCGCATTAATAGTGCATAACTTCCTAAGGAATGTATAAAATACAATTGTAAATTATATATTTTTAATTATGTACAGTATGTTTGTATGTATGTATGTTCTAGTTTCTCTTCAATTCTACTATTTATTTAATTACTCATTTCTTACCACTCCTATTATTTATCTTATTTGTTTTCCTATCCCATTCTTCCATTCTCAGTGACTACTGCTGCTGTAATAGTGGAAATTTCCTCACTGTGGAATGAATAAAGATTTATCTTATCTTATCTTATCTTAATAGCAGTGTCATACAATTGTTATAACACTTGGGAAATTAAAAGAAAAGCTTACCCTTAATCTTATAATCCTGACAACAACAGCATGCATCACATTAATTTTCAAACCCTTTCTCAAATTTACTAGGGTTGAAGATACTTCATATAAAATAGGATTTTGAAAGATTTTTTTTATATTATAAGGCTTTCTGCAGTTATTTATATCTTGCATATTTTGAAAAAAAATTATCCAACAAGTTATTACCTTTTTTTCATTTGTATTTAGGTGCAAGATGATTAAATGCAACCTACTGTATGCCATCTATCTTCATGATTTACATTCTGCTGAGGCTTTTAATGAGGTTTGAGGAGACATCCAGGAAAAACAAAACAAAAACAAAAGAACAAATGTCATCTCTTCGCCATGACAGGGACAAATAACGAACCTGAGTGTTATCTAACAACCTGAAGTGTTGCATTAACAGAATGCGGGACTGCTTGACAGATACTGGTCTGAATCCCAAAATAACGGGGACCTTGTGCACATGTTTCCTTTCCAATGTGGTGTCTGGTTTACCATTGTACCCTGCTGTATTTAGACTGGGACTAATGTCACTGCTGTGGGAACAGCTGCTCCATCACAGCTTTACAGCTCAACTCTGCTCCTTCTGCTCTCGTCAGCTGATATTCCTGGAAACTCAAACGTTTTGATCACACATATACCACATGCTCTTCAGGGAAGCATTTAGGCTCAGCCAACATAATAAACATTACTTGATCCACTTGTTTAAGAGTCTTACCCATGGTGGTAAATCAGATGTGGTCAGGTTCTTCTTTATACCTCTCTCCTCTTGCTCAAAGAAAGCAATAGCTCGACTCAGTCGGCTGTGCTTCCCTCCTGTGTTTCTCCCCCACCAGAAGAAGATAACAAGTCCGATCAACAGCCAGCTGAAACTAAACTCAAAATATCCCAAAGCATAAATTGGGAAAATGAGAACAAATGTTTTAACAAAGTGAACCCAAGTCTGTGTCAGCTCACTTGTCGAGGAGACCGGGGTGTCATTGGGTATATTCCCCGTTGAAGGATGGGGAGCGGAGCTCGGCGCGGCGTGTCCATTCTCCTTCGGTAAAGTGGGGTTCGCGTTGTGTGAATGGGCATCCCGTACATCAGTCATGCTGTCTCTGGACATGTCGCTGTTTTCCGGGGTCAGTCTCTCAAATTTTTAAAATGCGGTTAATATTGATTGATTGATACGGATCCCAAGGGAAAGTGGACCGAAACGCAGACCCGGTCCTCACGTCGGCTCACCTGCGCACCAGCCCATTGCCCTTGGAGGAATTGCTGGCATGAGCCACTTTAGTTTCCGCCGCGATCGTGAGCCTGGACGTACATTCCCTTGGATAAAACTGTCATCCGAGCCAGTCCGGTTCACGGCTCTGCTCGCTGTCTCCACACAGGTTCGAAATGAACATTTCCAAAAACAGAGACCATGCACTGTGCGCTCCCCCTGTTGCCTGTGGATAGCGAACAAGGGAAAACATCGCCACCTGGTGCCGACTAGTGGCAAACACAGCTGCACATACATACTGTATGAGTTACGTTCATTGTTTGAATAAAGATGCTTAAACATGTTGAATAGTTCACATGAATCTTTATGTATATTTCTACTTAGCTTACTTCGAATCGAATGCAAGCGCCATTAAGACTGGAACAGGTGTATAAAGTCGAACAGATAAATAAATCGACTAGTTGTTGTTTTTTTCTTCTTCTTCAAACACAGTATAAAAAAACAATCTGCAAGTATGGGAATTATGAATGTGCAAATATTTTAACAAATTGAATTTAAAAGAAGAGAGTTCACGACAAAATCGATAACTGTTGCCATGGCAACTGGCCGTAACAGGGATCGCTCTGTTGCTGATTAATAAGCCTGTTGCCAGGCTGTGGCGACGCGAGCTCCCTGGTTTCAACTAACTGCGCTTGCGCACTAGACGCTTCCATCATGGCGTCTCCAGCGCAAAAACATGAACTGTATAACAGCGATTAAACGACTTCAGAAGGGAAAACACAGATGATAATATGCATAGCGACAAGGTAAACACTGATCCTACCTTGTTTGTTTTAAAGTTGTTGAAAATATGTACACTAAATTACGTAATGTCCGTCATGAGATCAAACTTAAGCTGCTGTAGTTTTATCAGATAAATGTTTTCTTAGTGTGTTTGAAATACTTTGTTTTCATGTCAGAGGACTGTGTTTTTGTTTTCTTTGAATAAGTGTTGATATGATCCTCTAGTGAACAGAATTAATTAATTTATTTAGAAATTAACGATGGATGACACATGGAGACCAGCTGACTTGAGCCAATACATTGGGGTAATGATCTGAGAGAATAAAAGTGGACTTTTAAGTGCAGTAAATGAAACGTGATTAGTAAACAAAATATCTGTATATATAAATATCTTATTTGTCAATTGTTAGGAGAGAAGGCATCGTGATGATAGAAAACACCGTGGAGGGGAATCCACAGACAGACGCCACAGAGACACAGAAAAGGAATCCCGAAGAGAGAGAGACAAACAGAGGGAAAGGGATAACATAAGGGAGAGAGGATATGAAGATGAGAAAGTAAAATATGCAGATCGACGGAAAGAAGGTTCACAGGACAGGAGAGGTGACAGGGATAGACACAGAAAAGATGACAGGAACAGGGAGATGAGACAAGAAAGAGACAAGTTAGTCGATGGAAGGAGGTATGATGATGTTCACAAACAGAGCAGAGCCAGGAGTCGGGATAGTGGTGAAAAGCATGAAATTGAGAGGGAAAAGGAAAGACACATTTACAAAGAGAGAGAAAGGGACAGAGAGAGGCAGAGTGACAAAGATAGAGAGAAAAAGAGGGAAGAAAGGGATAGGAGAAAAAGTGAAGAAAGAGACAGAGAGCACAGGGTAGAGAAAGAAAGACGAAGACACAAGGACAGTAGAGAAGAAAGAGGAGATCGGGTAGAAAGATATGAAAGAGAGAAGAGAGATCAGCATCGAGAGGCAGAGCGACACAAATATGAATATATAGACAACAGAAATGACAAAGAAAGACGAGAAAGACGTGGAGACAAACATTTGGATCCTAAAGAGGACAGAGGTAGGCCCACATTTATTTAGGTATTTCTAAGTATTACTGCCTAATGGGGATCAACACTCATATCTTTATTATTTCAGAGCACATAGAAGACCGTGGTAAACATAAAGAGGAGAGAGAGAGGAGACACAAAGAGAGAAGATATCATGTAAGCATCTTCATGAACAGATTCTAAATCACCATGTAATGTAATGTTTTAATGTAGTTCGGTCAAAATCCTTTAGTCTTTCCAATGGTTCTTACTGTTTTCCAGGATGAAAAGCGGAGGCACGACCACGAATCCAGGGAGCATCGAGACTCAAAACGGTCAGGTGAAGAGGGCAGGCATCACCGTGGTGACAAAGAGCGAACAGAACGAGACAAGCAGAAAGAGAGGAGGCACAGAGAAGAGGATGATGATGTGGAAAGACAGAATCAGCGAGACAGAATCAACTCTGGGAAATCAGCATCTGAGAAAAGTCATGGGCACGAGACTAAAACCAAAGTTTGTTCAAACATAAGTTGCCTTTTTCCCACAACACTCAGAGCATTTTATTTTAATGATTTCTTCACGGAATTTGTGAGTTTTCGGTTTGTGTCATTTCTGTGATCCAGGATGTAGCAACGATATCTGAGCACGAGACACAAAATGTGAAAGCTGTGGATACCGTGGAGCCTGAAAGATCCTTGGTTCGTTGAGTAATTCTTATTCAGTCGATGAACAAGATGTGGATTATTCCAGTTACATGCTGTTGTTCTACGTCTGCGCACTTACTGTTAAATCTAAAATATTTTTTACTTTATGCACTTATGTTGCATATACAGATTGTCAATAATGAAGATTTGGCTGACCAGGAATATGAGGATGACTTTGAGGTGAAAGTGCAGTCTTCTAAATATATTTATCACTCACGTAAAAATGGAAATTGTTTTCTATGGGTTTTTTTAATCATATTAATTGACTTATTTTTCTGTTACTTTTGCATGCTTTAAATGATTTACGTTCTAAGAAACGGGTGAGACCTTTTAAGGTGTATTGGTTTTCATACTCTTGTAATGCAAAGCTTATGCTCATGTTGTGCAATAAATAATAAAATTCCTCTGATTAAAGGAATATGAGGATGATTTTGAGGAGCTGGATGAGAGCCCCAATGAAAGAGAGGAGGAGGAGCCACGGCATCTAGAGGTGTCTCAAGAGAGGGAGGAACTTACAGCACAAAGGAGAAAGGAAATTGAAACTATTCAGAGAGCCATCGATGAAGAGAATGAGAGAGTTGGAACAAGTCAGTCCAGGCAAATTATGAGCAGAGAGGAGGAAGATGAGTCTAAATGGTCCAGAGGTACTGTTTTAGTAAAAACATATTTTCTAGTCTTAGATATCCACAATACATCTTCTAATAATTAGAATGGCATCCCATCCATGTTTGCTTGGCCTACCATGCCCCACCTCTCCATAAAGGTCTGTGGAAATTGGTTCTGCGGGCTTTTCATAAGTAGGATAAATGTCAGAAAATACACATTTAGAATTTATTTGTAGTGAATTCCTTGACCTTTCCCTTTTTTTCAGATCCACATTAAAATGGTATTTATAGTAAGAGTGAGAGCATCTCTGTTGTTTTGTTCGTAGGATCTGAAAATAACCAAAGCAGAGGTTCCCAGCATGGGAAGTTCATCAACTTTGTGGCTGCAAAGCAACGTGAAGTCAGCAAGAAAGTTGCAATGAAACAGAAGTAGGATAACCTTCTAAATACATGTGTGTGTTATAATTGCAATACGATTTGGTGCTATTTTATGTTAATACATTGTCAATGTTGATGTGTGTTCTTGTGCCAACAGGAAACGTAGCACAGAGCTTCTTCGTTTAATCGATCTGGATTTCTCTGTTACGTACTCCATTTTGGATCTACCGCCTGTTAACGAATATGACATGTATATTAGAAACTTTGGAAATGCAAACACAAAGCAGGTCAGTATTTGTACTAGCTCTGTTAGGTTGGACATAAAAAAACCCAATAGTGACACAGCGAATGTTGTGTGAAATCTGTATCCTTTCCAGGCTTATGTTCAGTGTAATGAAGATAATGCTGACAGAGACATCCAGACAGAGGAGATAGAAACGTGTGAGAAGTGGACACAGCATCCTTCAGAGTGCTGTGGAGCCTGCGGGGGTAAAAAAAACAAAACAAACCCTGATTTTTCTCTGATAAACCCACTATTTCAGCACTTACAGGTTTGAAGCATATTTTTGTTTTGCAGATCCAAATCTCTCCCTGGAAGCACGAGACAAAATGACGACTGAGAAGGACTTCGATTCACAGCGTCTGGTTGCATTTCTACGCTCAGCCTCACAGGTTATCTTTTTACTCATGTACGGTTTTGACTTTTAGCGGCTGTTGACCTCATGTATGAAGGATTTTGTCGATCTAACAAAAGCCTGTTGTCTTCTGTCACTGAACCAAGGTGATGGTGATCCTATTGGAAGAGGAACAAGCTGAGAAAGAATCCCTGAGGAATCTGAAATCTCAAAAAGACACGTTGTCTTTTAGTGACGGAAGCTTACAGCTTAACACTAAACTGCCTTTTCTTTACGGTACAGTGTTTTATTAGCTGTTACTTCTAATTGGTCACAGTATGCTATATGAGGATGCATATATGCACATATACAGTACATGTGATTATGTGACTAAGGGAGCTCGTCCAATGGATTGATTTATGCATCCACTGTAGGTCGCAGCATCAGCCTGGTGAATTTCTCTGAAGTCCAGAAGCACACCATGTTGTCAGTTCACCGCCCGACGACTGAGACCAGCGCTGTGCGTCTTGACAGCTGTACCATCATCTGCATCTGGAATATTTGGGAGCCATCCAGACCTCAGAAAGTCCTGGTCTATGAATCTGAGGTAACATCTTCAAGCTCCTTATGTTAAAGCCATAACATAAACTTCAAAACGTGAGATTGACATTTGAAATACTGATAAGAGCCCTTTGTGATGTTGACTGCTGCAGGTGCAGTGTTGCTGTTTCAGCCCTGGAAAGGCCATATTAGTATTTGCAGGCACGTCCGTCGGCTCTGTGGTGCTGTGGGACCTGAGGGAGCATCCTAGCAACCATTACCGCTTGAAGATAGGAGAAGATGAGTGGACTTTCCGACAGCCTACCTTCTCCACTGGTATGATACAGAGGATGGCTAATTCCTTTTTCCACTCCATGATATTAATATAAGAGAGGAGGATAAATCTAGAGCTCCATACTTTACTGTCTCTTACCTCCAGTTGTGTCATTAAATGAAGAAGATAGGATATCCTATCCCCAAAGATTTCTGCAGGGTTGACCAAATTCAATCCACAACGACAGCACTAAAAACAGTTACCCCTTGTAGATTAAATTTGTCACACACTAAAAGGCTTCTATGGTGAAATTAATATGTTTTACAGACCCCCAGTTTCACAACACATCCTAATTTCCAAAAAGCACGCCTTTACCATTTCATTGTGTCATCTTATTTTCCTCTGTGCTGAGTTTCAAGGGAAATAAATGTCAATAGGAACTAAATGCCAAACATCTATATTTACGGTATTTGATGATTCATGTGACCTTTCCCTCTCTCGAACATCAGCAGCCGTTTCCTTACACAGCAGTGGCTTTCATTTTACCCTCCTTTGCGTCACAGATGCAGTGATGGGCGGGTCAGGCCACCTCTCCTCTGTGACGTCTGTGGAAGTTGTCCCCTCCATTGCGGCAGGAGGGCTGATGCCAGAGGTCCCTCTTGTGTCATCTGAGGAAGGTATGGAATGGCAAAGGAATGGACAACAGGCTGATAAAGGTCATATTTATCATTTTATAAGTAAGCCATTCGCAATCGTGTATTTTGTTTTGTTTCATAATGCAGATTCAATAGGATTGTCCTTCCAGCTGGCTTCTCTGGACGAAACCGGGGTATTAAATTTCTGGGTAGGTGGGGCAAATGGCATGAGGTGTTTCTCCACTAGTGGTCAGTGGAGACAGAGAGATGTGGGGTGAAAGTGCCAATTGGATCAAGTTTTTCTAAAAGCAACAGGAAGTCAAGATTTGCAGTACCAGGGATTGTAAAATGTATTTTTAATGGTTGTCAATTTTTAAAAAATCAAATTTACTTTTATGAAAACTAAATTGACTAACTCTATTATACTTCCATTTAACATCTCCAAAATCATAAGAATTCTATTTTCCGTACCCTAAGTACAAGTAAGTAAAAGAATAATTATAGAAGTGACAGAATACATTCATATTTCTGACATTTCGAGGGTGTTGAATGGAAGTGTTGTCCATCTGTCCGTTCATAAATATTCACCATGCATTGAAAAACTTGTGGACAGGACGACTTTGAAAGCCTTTGTGCAACACAAACAGCAAAGTCATAATAGATTTCCATGAATTCCTGTCTACCCTTCAGGTGGTAGTGGAACTCCCAAAAGTCAACGAGGCAGGCTCGCCAACGGATCTGGGTAAGGCAGTCACGTTTCAGACTTCTCACGTTTTCTCGATGAACACGTTGACCTTTCTGTCGCGTGCTACCAGCTTCAGCCTCTTTCTCATTCTCTTTCAGGGCTCAGGCCAGGGGGCAAGGTGAAGTTACTTCACAGCTCCTCCCTTGTCACTGCCGAGAGGTGAATTTGATATATAGCCTCCGATGATCGTTCGTCACTGCCAGCCTCAAAATACCCCACAATGTCTTTGCCTAGTGGAATGCAGCTGTCTGTCATGGTCATACGATCTTGTTTGTTAAGTTCGGGTTGTTGCTGTGTCACCACCCCCCATGTTTGAATGGAACATATCTGTGCTCATACATGTACTGTGTGGTCCAAATGGTGATTTTTTCTCCTTCTGCTGGCCTGTCTGGTTCTTAGGGTGTCGCGCCGAGACGCAACAAAAAGAGGACCTTTTCAAACCCTTCATTTGAAATTCCTCCCAACAGACTCATGTCATTTCTTTATTGGCACCAACATGGTGAGCTCAATCTTATCTGCCACTGTTTGATGTCTTCTCCTCATAAAAACATTCTAAAATGGTTTCCATCCCTTAATTTTTTGGTCATTTTGTGACGGTGTGTTGATGTGATTCCTGTTTAGGGTCTGGTTAATCATGGAACGACTCACGGTTTGAAGGCTCCACCGGAGTTTTACAGGTTTCAGGAGGCAGGAGTTCGGCCTGTTGAAGTCAGCTCAATACATTTTTCTCCCTTCATACAACACTTGTTCTTGGTAAGAATAAACTTTTTTTTATTTAACATCGAAAGGTTTTTTTTTTGCTGTTTTCCTCAACCCAAATAGAAAATCAAGATTGTGTTGCCCCCATGGTAATATTTACAACAAATATTTCCTCCCACAGTTCAAAATCTTGCACTATGGGTGAACTGGTGACTTTGAATTGAGATAAGTAGAGATAAGATAAAATAAAATAAGACAAGGTAAGATTTATTTCTATTGATCTGTCCGAGGGGGGGGCTACTCAGTTTGACACAGCATTACAATCAAAGAGCATCATCGCAGCTCGAAGCGCTGATAATAAAAATATCATTAGACAACTTAGCGTGGATGTCGATGCAGATTGTTATATGCCTTTCAGTGTATTGGCCCTGGTGTCCCATTTAAAAATTGTCTTTAAGACATAAAGTTCTATAAATATGATATATACCTTACTGAATATCATGCTTTTTTTCTACTTGTCCCAGGTGGGCTGTGGGGACGGCAGCATCAGACTACACGCTGTCAGCCATGAGCATCCTGTGGCCGAATGGAGCAATGGTACAGCAGGTGAACCGGTGGTTTCACTTCAGTGGTCCCAAACCAGACCGACGGTGTTCTGTGTGCTTGATGCAGCTTCTAACATCCACATATGGGATCTGCTGCAGAAGGACTCAGAGCCCGTAGTCACTGAGAGGGTTCATTCTGACAGGTAATACGAGTCACACACGAGAGGTGGTTGTTTTTCTGAGGTATTTTTGATTTGTTGTCCTGATCCGTGTCAAATATGTTCTGCTGTTTTTTCAGGGTGACGGCCATGGCTGTGTTTGGAGACTCAGGGCGACAAAATATATATTCAGGAATAGCACTGGCACACAAGTCAGGAACCATAGAAGTGCAATATTTCACAAGGAACTTCACTCCACCGATCAGTGGAGAAGAAGAGAAGCTGCAGAGCATGATGACCGAAGCTTTTTGAGACTTTGAACCTGAAAAAGCTGCAAGCACACCCATGTTAGTTTTTATTCTAAAGATTTCCCGCATTGTTTAAGGAGCATAAAGATCAAATTATCAGTCTGTACTGTAGTCACATTATTCGTGGGTTTCATGTTTATAGAAAATATTGATGTAGAACACAATTTAATTTTTCCATGTAAATATCTTTTGAGGTTTTTTATTACAGGTATTAAGAAGTTTAATAATTATGTCATTAAATATGTATATTATTGTACCTTCGTTTAAGTATAATGCATTTGAAGAAAGCCAATATTTTCACATTATGGTACTGTACAATAAAAAAAAAGTAGATGCAAAAAATAAAGTCTTAAAAAAATTCTGTGATTAAATGGGTTTTTGAACGTCTCATCTATTTTCAGCTATCATGCAGAATTATCAAATAATCATTCTACCAGATTTTAAAAAAAGTTTTTTCTCAGACAATTCTACACATGGGATAAGAATAAAACTCTCATCATTGCAGGGTGGATCATTTATTTATTTCAGAGGGTTTTCATAGAATTAAAACTGTAAAAGCATTAACACAGAAAATGTGATTTTGGTAAAAATATTTAATGCACTATAATTATAAAACACATCAGCGGTTCGAACATTTTTTTCAAGAACTATGTAAGTGCTGTAAAGTGAGTTTGTGTCGACCAAACAATGGATGTAACCGAGCAACCGGTCACCAACACAGACAGAAGCTCCGACCTGGGGAAAGAAACTTTTAGCTCTGAGCACATTTTAAAGTTCATGATTTTAGAAAAATGGATTTAAATTAAAGTCTGTTACTGCTGGAGTACAAGTCGGTGACAGGTAGATATATTGCTGAAAGATTTTGACATGCTGTACAGTACTGTACTTTTTAGATTGAAACCAGAAAACTTTATTGACACGTCACTCCATCACTGTCACGTTGAAGGTCCACCATCCTCTGGGGTTTTGATCAAATTCAGGCCAACAATGTGAGAATTTTTTTTTTTCCAATTCCGGAATTTTAAAGCAGCAAATCTTGTCCCAAAATAGCAGCTTTCAATATTTTTCTAAAATTGAAATTTTTATCCCATCTTCACATTTAGAAACACTCCTAATCTTAGAATGGTGAGTAGAAACAATATTTAATACCTAAAACAAATTCACATAATGTTAATGTGTTAATGTCCTGATTTGGAGTTATTTGACTCCTGCAGTCTGGATAGGATGGTGTGCAAACTGTCTCTGATTTTTATGCATCGTGAATGTCTGAGTATTTAAATAAGTGTCTTCATTGTGTGTCTGTGACCCCCTAAAAGGAAGTTTCAGCTGAATTCAGTGCCTGAGTGTCTGACCTACTGTGGCTTTGGAGGGGAACTGTTTCTTGGCAGCAGAGGGGATCTGTACAAAACGAATTTCACAAAAGTCCTACCACACAGCTACCAAATGGAAACTAGTCTGCTTCCACTGTGGCTGATGGCATGTAGGCGATGTAAAATATAAAACAATGCTATTTTCTTACCTTTGCACCTATGTTGCTAAGCCTGTTCCCAACTTACTAACCTGTGAACTTAAAGAAAGGTAAGCAAATTACAGTAATCAATAAAAAGTATTTATATTAGATTTCAAGTACAAATCAAAAAATGTCTAATTATATTGTGAGAAATGTCTGCAGGAACAGGAACTATAGAACAGACTAAAGTGAGGAAGGATCGTCAGCAATTTCCAGCAACTTCATTTTGACAGAAGACATGTGGAGACAGACGGTGTGTAAACTGATAAATGTTGAACATATCAGTGGCGCTATGGAAACTGTTCAAACAGCAGAATACCTTTTCTATGTATTTTGTTCCAGGAGCATGAGAGCTTAGTGACCTTGAATGAGGACTTAGCTGCACTCATACAAGGCTCAGTAAAATGCAAGAAAGGGAAACCTCCCAGCACAAAGGAAACCAGGAAAGAGGCTTTTGATCGCTACATGAAGATTATATACAGGCTTCCCCCCAGTATTAAGGTGTCTTCATTTATTTTGCATGCTTCTTTTCAACATTTGCGACAATGTGAGTTTCTCATGATCTATAGAATTTGGTTTTATTTTCAGATTGATTTGGAGGACATGTTCGCCCAAGATAAACTTCCATTTTATCCCGACCCATGTGACGACAAGTCCTGCAACTTTCCTGTCCCACAAGAGAACGTCCATCCTGAATTTAAGTGTAATATTCTGGGTATTGTGGAAAAAAAGAAGATAAAAACTGTTAGCATGGTAAGTAATACCTGGTCTGAAGATAATTCTGGACTTCTTGCACAAATTCCTGCTCCTATGTAAGAATGTCTGAAAGCAAAATATTTATCTGTTTATTGACTGCAGGAGCAAAAGAGTTCACAGAAACACCAACCAAAAACCATGATGAGAGTCAAGCCATTGCCTGTTGACATACACAAGACACCTGTTGTAGTAGAAGAGGACACTGTAGAGAAGAGAAGAGAATCTGTAGGAGCCTTTAGTTAATAAATTCACAGAACAGCCCATCACACGGCAACTTTTATTTATCTATCCTTTTCTCTGTAGCTTCTGAAGATCAATTCTCCGATAGAGCAACCCAAACAAAAAACTCCATTTCCCTCAAACCCCCCACAGCGTCCAAGAACACCAACACCACTCCCACTACGGGAACCTACCCCTGAAGTACCAGCATTCCTGAGACAATTTGCTGATGAAAGCTGGTTTACAGACCTGTATCCTGATAAAAAGGTTGTCTCTGTTGGTTTTTATCTGACATTCAACAGGCAATTACATAAATGATGTGATCTTGATGAGTGCATGTTTTTGTGCAGTGCATCACCAGCTCCCTTTCTCCAGAGGACTTCTCCTTGCAGCTGCTGGGATGCTTAAACTCCTGCAGCGGTCGGTCGAAGACAAATATCCTCGCTGTGCTGCAGGAGCTGCAGAGCCAGGGCCTCCTTTGTAGCGCAGATAAGCTCTACCAAGGCCTCATTGACTTGGTGCCCAAATTTGTGAGACCTAACATGGTACTTAACGTGCAGGATCATTATTATTCCTGAGACTTTGAAGAAGTAGACCGTAGTCTAATGATGTGTGTGTTTGTTTCAGTCACCTGCGGAACAGACAGTACTTGTGGAAACGCTGAATCTGTTGATGTGTCTTCAATCTCCCGGTTATGAACTTGTGAAAAATCTTCTTGCGCTTCTGGCTTTCAAAAACTGTGGTCTTCAGTGAGTCCATCTATGTTAATATTATCGTCAATGAAAAGCCCAAGCATGTATTATGTATAAAATGTGGTAAAAGTAGTATCCTTGAAACTGCACGGTAGTAATACCTGAATCTGCAGCTTCCCTTGTGTTTATTTTTGCTGTCCAGTTTGTAACATTCTGAGTTTTTAATATGTTGTCTCATTAATAGCGAGACGGTGCTCCACATGCTGACTGCTTTAGGGGTAAATGAGGCTGAGCAGTGGTTGTGGCCGGAGCTGGAAAGCTGGGACTCAGAGCTGCTGGATCCGTCTAACGTGTGGAAGAGCCTCCATGATAGAGCCGATTGTTGGCTGGACTTATGGATCGTAAAATACAAAGTGATGAAGATTTTTTTGTTAATTTAAATCTTAATTTCTTTACCTTCAAATTGTGATTCACAGCCGGAAAAAGATCTTGGACAGAACAGGCATTAGTAAGCTGACTCCTCTCTGTGGATCTCCTCTCTGCTGCGTCTCTTGTCCTTTACCTGTGACCCTAACTGCTTTAAATAGGAGTACACAACTGCTGGTGATGATGGTTTTGACTTGCATGATCCATGGTGCTGTGGCTGGTTTTGTCTTGCGACTATAAGTGATTGAAGTTTTCCCTCCCTTTTCCCACGCCATTAGGGACGTGACAGGTATCGGCACCTCAGGAGTACAGCAAAGAGGAAGCCACCGACTTTCAGTATTACAGATGTGCTGAATTATTTCTGCTCCGTCCAAAAAGAGGAGTACAGAAGGGCCAGATGTGTTGCCTCTCCTGGTCGCAAAGACACAGTGGTTTTGCCCTCATACGACTGGTATTTATGTCATATACATGGGATAGGTTAATCTCTTGTACACCTGATTTTTATTTTTAACCCAGTCCTATCTGCTTTATATTTAGTAGTTCTCAACCAATCCTACGTCTAGGGGAGACTTACACCATGGCCAGGATATTCAGACCTCCAGGTAGGATCTTTCTCTCTCCTTTAGAGGCGACACGTGGCTTGTAGCAATCATCCGCTATAGCACCTTTTATGTGTTCTCATCATGCAGGTTTATGTCTTCCTCCCCTGAGAAACCGTCCTTTCCTCACACGCTTTCCCAAGTACATGTCTTTGCCCTTAACCCGGGTCACACTTCGCCCCTTCCACATCTACTCAGACAAGGACTGGGTGAAGATCTCACCTCGCCGCTACTTCATCCTACAGCAGTCCTACATGGAATACTACAGATGACGTCTTAGTTTGTAACACTCCTCTGAACATATTTGTGATATCTGACAAATGACTCAAAACTTTGAAATGTGTCTGATTTATTCTGTGACTTTAAGTATATAAACACTGTTGTGCAGTAAAAGGTTGATTGGTACACTTTTAATGATAATGGTGATGCTTTAATATACAAGCTGCAAATCAGGATGGGTGACCCGATGATTTCCGTGTCCATTTTTCAGACTAAGATTGAAGTGGACTGCAGCATTTCAGATCTTCTTATGTTTACACAATTAGGGCAGATCCCCCATCCCCAGTGACTGAGTACAAAAACATATTATCCCGAACATTGTCCAACAGATACTCATTAAACAAATGACAAAAGTTTAGATTAAAACAGTACAAAGATAATGACTTTATAAAAAAAAAAAAGCTCAATATATTTTCTGCTCAATCTCTTCAGGAGAAAATGTTCAAACCATTTACCAAACACAAATTATAATATTAAATCATGGTTACACCTGTATTATTGGTTTGGGATACATAGAATGTGCAAAACCTACTAAATAGCACAATTTAAGTGAAGTATGGCTTATTTGTGTTTTCCTAAATAAACCGTGTGAACCATTTAGAGTTAAACTCAAACCCCCAAATCAACAATCCCATTGCTTTGATGACTTCACACATGTCTCACCATCATCTCCGGCTCCCCTTTAAGAACTTCTCCTGTCATTTACTCAAAACTATTTTCACAGAGGATTTTTTGGCATTGTTTTGTCATGATTATTTGTTTTTCATAAGAAAACATAAAGTATTAATTCTTCACACAACGTAAGATGAAGAAAAAGTAACTGAATACAATCCCGTTATTGTGGTGACGATTTGATTGTCAAGTGTATCTACATTGCTCTGTTTTCAGCTTCTAGTCCACTAAGTCTTTATCATAATTGAGTAGGTCACATGTCAAACAGAGGTCAGAGCGCCCACTCTCTGCCAGAACCCTGTTGAGCTGGCTACTGGTTGTGTTGATGTCCATGGCTTCATCTAGTGGCCAGTCCAAGAGCTGAGCGCTGGAGGGCAGGTCAGGAAGGCCCGGCTGGTAGTCCTCTAGAGGATTGGGGTACAGTAAGTGACGAAGGGAGGGCATTCTCGCAGCCATCCTCACCAGGTCAGTGAGGCAAGCCATAGAGAGGGGATTCAAGGCCAAAGCTAAGCTCTTAAGAGCCCAGCAGCCTCCCAGCGAGGGAAGCAAGAGTCCCAACAGGCCATCAGTCAGGCCACAGCCACTGAGAGAGAGATGCTGCAGGCTACTGGAGGTCTGGGAGAGCAGGCGGCGGATGGAGGGCAAAGTGTTCTCATCCAAACAGTTTTCACTTAAATCCAGCTGCCGCAGCGTGGATGCATGATGGCTGCAGGACAGATAAGCGAGGTCAGCTGGCCTCAGGCTCAAATATGGTAACTCCAGTATCTGTAGAGGCTGAGGCAACGAGCTGTAATGGATGACAGAACGGGAATTGATTATGAACATTATTAATTTGCTTATTTGTATTTTCATAGAAGAGGACTAATAGTAATTCACAAGATTTTAAAGTAGATTATTTGAATTTTTACTAGAACAAATTACAGAAAATGAAAAAAAAAAATTGCTTACCGGTAATTTTCAAATGAGTAGGCACGTTTTTGTTGTTTTTTTTAATAATGCATAAGTATTGATCAGTAATTGCTAATATTGTCCAAAATACCATTAAAACAACTCATGTAAATAACTTTAAATAAACTTTACACTGGATAGCCAAATTGGAACTAAAAAATAAATTAACTTTCATTATAATAACCTGTTGGACAAATATAAATGAGTTTCCAGTGTTGAATTGATGAAATATCGTGAGACACTGTGTTGGAAATGGAGAGAGCTACAGAGGGTGTTCATGGGGATCTGGCCATACCTGAGCAGCACACGGAGCTGACCAGGCAAACGCAGTGCAGTGAGGCTGAGGCGTTGCAGCCCTTGAAGCTTAGCCAGACCCAGAGACAAGTGCCTCAGGGCTTCTTCCTGGCCAGGATGGTCTCTTCGAAAATCCAGGTTACAATAGTGCAGACGAAGGGAGTTCAGTGATGGAAAGGCGGAGAGCAAAGGCAGTAATTCTGCCAAGCCAGACACACCGAGGCTGCTGTAGCGAACATCAATGCCCAAAAGACCCTGGTGAGGAAGGAGGTCTAGAAGGGTCCTGATACTAGACACAGAAATCTCCTCCACACGAAGGTATCTACATTGAAGCTTTAGCGGTCCCTGTGTGCTCAAAGCCACACGAACTCGCTCCAAAGAGCGAGCATTCACAAAAAGATCAGCTCTAACATGGATCAAAACATCACTGTTTACATCTACTTCTTCTACTTCTTTTCTACTGCATCCTACACCTGTCATTCCAGTCTCTCTTTTTCTCTCGATCTCCATCCTCCTCCTTACACCTCTAATCACATCATCTTCACCTAGATTCCCATTTGATCTAATGCTTTCTCTGTCCTTCCCGCCCAACTCATTGTTACCTGTGCTCGTCTCATCTTCGTTTGCCTCCTTGCCCTTCTTCCACGGTCCCCTCTCTCTTTTTACATCCCTTTCTCTCTCCAGAGCTGAAAATCTTTTCCTCTCCCTCTCTGCTTCTCTTCTCTGTATTCTTTGTGCTCCAACTCGAGCCTGAACAACCATGGTGCAGAGTGCAACAGTCAGGGACCAGCCTCCCATGGCATCTCCCATGCTTCCTTCATCTCCTTGCAATCCACAGAGGTCCAAAATTTGCAGAGCATATCTAGGAAAGACGAGTGATAAACACAGTGATAAACATGATTGCACATCATGATCCAAACACTAGATACAACACTAAAGTCATTCTTACCTTTGATCAGACAGTCCTCTGACAATTGCAAGTAACAATGCCTGGATGCAGAGTCGATTAGGCGCAGTTTGTCCACGTTTTCTCCGTCCTCCGACACGCAATGTGCGTTCAGGCCATCTCTGCACTAGTTCACCCACAGCCAGCGGTTTGCAGCTGGTGAACGCCGCGTCCAACAGAGGTCTGTACAGTTCCCGGGGTACCCACCTCAGCCAGAAGGGTGACGAGCTGTGGTCCCTCACCACCTCCCTAGCGCACAGACTCACTAAAGAATGCGCCATTTAGTACTGGGAGAAAAATCCTTTTTTTTTTTTCAAAAATAGAGCTTTTGCATAAAATCAGCAAACAAAAATGACGCTGCAAAGCAAAAGTCTGAGACTCAGCTAGCTGAAAACTAGCTACAACACACGAAGAGTAACTTTATGACGGTAAGTTAATGCGGTCTTGTAAAGCCCAAAAAAGATTTATAACATAATTTGATATTTACTTGGTTTAAAAACCAATGCAGATACTGATAGCCTTTAGCAGGAGATATAATAAACGCTCGGTCGTCATGTTAGCCAACCGAACGACAGCCCCTCTCAGTTATCAGTGAGGAAGCTGCTGCTGGAGCAAGAATGTTTACGATTTGGACAAACGCGTGTTAGTGACGTCATACGTAAGGTGATACGTCAAGAGTAAGCGACAATTCTATATGGTCTTGCTCTATACATACTGTATAATGCTTTATAAGTCTTGCTTTTGTTTATATGCTCCTTCATTTAGGAGGCTTTATTTTCGAGTTTAATTATCTACCAATGGTGGTTCAGCGAACACAGTCTGTTCTTTCGGGGTTTTACAATCCTGAATCCCAGGATGTACTATCCAAAAGAGTCAAGTAGGTTATTTATGGATGATATTTAAAGTGAGACCGGGAAATGCTGTTGTCTTAAATAACATGACAACATCGGGTTTCGCCATCAGACAGGCTGTTTCTTGTCTGTCATCACCTACAACTTTAACTCTTCACCCTTTTAACATTTAACTTAGGTGTCAGGATGGATTTAGTTTGACTAAAAACACGTCAGCATTTGATCATCGTTTGCTGCCATAAAGAGTGAACAAATAAATATCCAAGTTCTTCAGTGACGTAAACTAAACAATAATTCAGACTAATGACAGGCTACTTAATTTAAAAAGAAAGACATTGTAATTTTTTTGTTATTTATTAACTCCTACGTGTCAGGATTCATTTAAAAAAATCATTAACACAAGAAGACTCCATGGAGTGGTTTAATGACTAATTGAACTAATTAAACTTGTATACTGTATATTTTGTTATTTATTTGTCATATATCCATGATACAATGTAAGCAGTGTCGATACTGCGTGGATAATCTCAGTGACATATAATAAAAACAGTAGAAGAAATTGAACAATTATGAAGGAGAACAGCAGTACAGTACAATATGCTGTTACAGAGACCAGAAAAGCAGACATTGCCCTTAAAATTACGAGACCAGTCACCAGATGGTGCTAAAGGATTATACTCTACCTTACAATAAGCTTCCACTGGTCTCTTAATTAACAACAGAAGGCTTAGGAATCGTTAACAACTTTCATCCCCTTTACACTGCCCTCTTCTGCAGAGCCTCTGTGAAAAGTTATACACTGATTTTAACAAGCGAAAAGCAACTCTGGGACTGAGAGTATTCAGGAAGAGCTGTCTCAACCAGAACCTGTCTACAAACCTGCAAAAATCTCTCTTGCCAAATATTGTATCCACCCCTTAGGTTAGACACTTTCTTTTAAGAAAACACAATTTCCAGATTGTAGTTGGGGCTCTTTTCTCTAATGGATAAAATTCAGAGATTAAAGTCAGAATCCTAAGAATTATGTCAGAATTTTGAAAAGCAACAAACCCAGAACCAAACCCAAACATGGAAGTACATAAAGTAAATATTTTCAATCCCCAGTTACATGCATTTGCAGCACCAAGGAAATGGGAAAGTTCTGTAATTTGCTTGACTTGAGTTCTGTATCATGTTCAGTAATCTTCTCACATTTGTGAGAGAGAATGGGTTTTCGTTTAAATCCAATTCAGTCTGGACTCATGGGAAATGGCAGGAGCTTCTCTATACTTGTTGAAAGCACTTTGAACAGCAGTTAACCATCCACTCAAACATGGCTGATGAGTCTAAATGAGCCAGATGGTCTTTTTTCAGGACGTGTGTGATGTCTGCAATGATAAGCGTTGGGAGGAAATGAGCCCATTCTCAGAGTGAGAGTCCAAAAACATGCCTGTGAATGCTGCAACAATGAGGTGCATTGGTTTCTTCTTTTTGAATTCAGGTCCTTCCCTCTCAACACCCCAGTGAGAGTCTATGGCTCTGTGGAGCTGCTCCTTAGCTCAGCTAATCAATCTGCTGGCAGAAGGCCTGGCTTATTCATCATGTGGACAGGACAATTGTTGGCTTCACATTTAATTTACAGCAACAGAATTCCAACCTCTGTTTAACCCACCCAAGCATTGACCTTATTTATGTATTAACCTATTTTATTGCAAGAAGATAGCTGCACCATAATGTTTTAATTTTTGATATTTGTATTCCAATCTTTGTGTCCATGTTAGAGTCAGTAACACACAAAACAGCAAGGTAACCTCATTGCATAACAGCCATAAAAGCCATTTATCACCCTTTACAACATGCATGTACAGGATAAGTCCAAGACTCAAGTAAACTGTACACAGCGAGAATATTTCTGGCTTGGCAGGACTCCTTCCTTATGACGGAACTACAAAATGCTTCACCTGGAGATAAAAAAGTGGTCTTCTAGTTAACGGGGAAACTATAACCAGGCTGATGACATTGCTGTCGGGCTCGGTGTTGCTTCTGTCGGTCTTTTCTCTGGTGTTGACGACCGTGTCTGTCAGAGCTTGTTTGAGTCAGGAGTTTACCTGCTCTCAGGGGTCGTGTATCCCTGAGGACGGTGTATGCGACTTCACCGACAACTGTGGAGATGGCAGCGATGAAGAAAATTGTGAGTAAAGCAGGAAATATATACAGTATGACAATTCAAACCAAATGGTGTAATGATCATGCTAAACACAGAAAACTAGATGTGACCGGATCATAATCTGCTGTTTAATCTTCAAGAGGTTCCTGTTCCTGATTTGTCATTGAAAGTAATAGGTCAGCTGTAAAATTTGTGAAATGAAAAGTTTCACAGCAGAAAATATTTTCTTTAACAGAAAAATCTATGAAATTGATTTATGTGTATTATCACCAAGAGTCACTTTTATTGTTACCATCAAAGATGCACATTTTTCTTACTTTATGGTAAAAACACCCCACCGTGTCATTGAAGCAGTTATGTGTGGATTTTCAATTCAACCCCAACAGCAGCAGACATTCTAGGTAGATTACTATTACTGAACAGTCCAAATTTGTTTGAGGATTTTAAAAAGATTAAGGGATGTACATCACATAATCAAACAATGTAGAAATGGTTCAGTGAATTACAGTGCAGCTGAAAAAAAGACGTAATCACCAAAAACACAGATAAAAAACAAAAATGAAAGTGAAAGATTTCCATCACAACTGTGTAAAACCTGTAGAATATGTTCTACATGCTTGAGTGCAAATATGCAGATGAACATTTAAGACTCAGACGCTGTGCTACACATATTACACGCATGCATCATTTATCATCCTGGCAAACAGTTAAGTAAGATTTAATAATGCTAACATAATTATACAACATAATAAATTTGTAATTTTGAAGAAGCCAAGTCTATCTAAAATGGAAAGTAAATTAAAAAGCAGTCTCCTGTGAAGATTCAGTTCTGTGATTATACCATGGAATATGAATGTGATTTTTTTTTCTCACTGCTGAGCTGTCTTCCATACCTCTGAAAATAATATATTACCAGTTTTGTCTTATAGGCCCTAGTTGCACATATTAGCCACAAAGCCAATTAGAATCTGTGCTTAAAATGAGATACCATTTAGATTCTGAGCTTTTGTGAGTTCACGAGTCTTTGTGGGGTGTGGTAACCACAGTTTAATCCCAATGCACACATTCATTGTAGAAAACAAATCATGGTGAGGCAATAAAATAATAGTGAAAAGTGTCTTTTTCTTGATGAAGGCTCTGAATATAAGAGGTGTGACTTTACGGAGGGATTCTGTGAGCTGCGCCAGAGTTCAGAGATGCCCCCTGGATGGGTCAGGACAACTGAGGTCCCAGGTCTCAAACACGATTACAAGAACAACACATCAGGTGGGATAATCTGGCATTTTCAGAACACAGTGTGAAAAAAAACCTTGACGTACTGAAATAACAACCTTCAACGTCTCCTGTTCTTCTTGTCTTTCTTCATGCATGCCACCCCCACACTTCACGTTCAGCATATTTTCTGTCCCTTTCACCTGCCAGTGGAAACACAACCACAGCAAACCTGAGCAGTCCCCCCTTCCTGCCCAGTCGGACTTGTCAGGTAACAAGATCCTCTGTTTGGGTGAATTTCCAAAAATCCTGACCAACCATACAAAGACAGCTGGTGACGACCACGTTGTATTTTCACTCAACAGATGAGCTTCTACTATTATGTTGGGGCAAAACATGGAGATCTGGAGGTCTTGGTTCATGATGAGGGTCAGAGTACATCGGTGTGGAAAAATCCCACACAACCACTGATGGGAGTGTGGTCGCGGAGCGTGGTTAACTTTTCCAGCAATCAGAGTTTTCTGGTCTGTTAAAAACTTTTTATTTCTGTTTAATATTCATTCATTCATTCATTCATTCATTCATTCATTCATTCATTCATTCAGTAAATCTTAAAAACAGGTTGTCATAATACATTCTGACCTATGACAGCATTGTGTAGCATTTGAACCCAAAATACTGTTTTGATCATGTTTTTCACACCCTTTTTAAATGCAAATTTCTTAACAGGTTGTTTTCTGTCATTTTGAACTAAGTTCAAGGGTCTTTGCTGTAAATATATTTTGTTAAATTTAAAGATCTTCTCTAAAGTTTCCCTGAAACTGATTGAGACATGTCCCTCCTACATCCTAAAGGACATGACTGAGGTCAAATAACTTCCAACAATCCCTTTCCTATCCATTAATCAACTTCCTGTTTCAAAGGCTGCAGAATTAAATGATATATTGATTCATTACAATAGACTTCATAATCTGGGAGGGGGCCCAGTTAAGATTTGTGCGTACAAAGTATTATATGATAAACGCAAATACTTTGATTTTACATGAAGGCTTACGCTAACACATTACAGAATCCTCCCAAAATGTATGGTCTGAAAGTTCATTTTTGGGGGAAAAAAATAAATATCAGCTGACTAGTATCATCAATGAAAGTTCTGTATTTTCCTACATTTTTTCCGTCACTCATGATGACAAGGTCTGCTATTTGTTTAGATCAGTCATAAATGATGGGCAATAAAACTCTACAGTAGATAAAGCTGTTCTGTGGACCTTGATCAGATGCCATTAACGCTTTGACTGTCAGAGAAAATGTAATGCTTTTTGTTAGCTAGCAGTGTTGCCCTAGGGATTTCAATGTCTAAATAGCTAGAAGATAGATTGGTTCAAACGTTTACACAGACATTTATGGTCCCCAGATGGTGAAGCCTGCTGGATCTTCTTCTTCAGCCTTCAGCCATCTGTGGTTTTGAGTAAAATGTCTTGAAAGCTTAAGCAATTTTCTTGACACTATTTTAATTTCTATTAGGTGCTCAAGCTAAACAGTGCAACATCAAAATCATCCTGAAGACAAAGAAACTAAAATAACGATGACGCTATTGTGCTGATGTTAGCTTTTAGTTTAAACTCTATCTAGACCTGTGTAGTCTCAGACAGCTGTTAGCATAGGTGTCAGCATAAGGTCAGCTTGCATCTGTTGACACTTATAGCACACACACAGTTTTCTGCAAATGTGCACACAGACCAAACTACACACAAACTGATTTTGTAGAAAGATAAATCAAGGTTGTACGTGTCTACCAGGTACTGATTCGAGGACAGCTTTCAGCAAACAGTGAAGCCTCCGACGTCCTCGCCATCGATGATCTATCCTTTGGTCCTGGCTGCATGACTGGTACTGCTAACAGTAATAACATCACAATACACAGTCAGGACAAGTTTAGACTTTGACATTTTGAAATATCACTGCACCTGAACAACACCTTAAACATGTTTTGAATTTGGGAGTCATTACAGAAAAAAAAAAATCAATCGTTGAAGTGATGCTTACATCACATTTCCCTGCAAAGAATGTGGAGCGCAGTCAGTGCCACAATCCATAGGTTTATTTGTGTCTGCTATGATGTGCTGCCTGCATCTCAGAGATGAATACGATACAGTTGGACATCTTAGCTACGAGCGTTTGATAAAGTACCATCCACCTGGCATTTTGGACAGAATTTTTATATGTTGCCGTGGTGATATACAGGTATGTCAGCTGCAAGCATAAACTATAGCATCTTTACAGCGGCTATTATTCATTCAATGTAGCATGAGGTTCATGCTCTGCCTGTAAAACAATAGCTGAGCATTGATTATTTGTCTCATTTCAGCTTCAGCCTGTGGCCTTCAGCTTTTTAAACGTCTCTTTCCCTGCTGGAGACGCAGCTGCTCTAGAGGCAAAGTTGAAATGAAATTGATAAATGAATTGCAAATGTTTTTTTATTATGTAAATTTTTAGAAGAATCAATTTTGAGTCTCACTTCCTCATTCATTAATTCGTGTTACTGGAAGGTCTACAGGCAAGCTTCTCATCCATGGTGATTTATGTTGGCTGATTGACATTTTTTCCTGGGTTCTCTTTGCCTTTTTGTCAATTATGAGGCAGAATTTTTTTTATTCATCCCCTATATACACAAAGCCATAATTAGCTGTCTCTCTTTATTCAGGCTAATACATGTTAGCTAGCCTTTCTTTCACTCAATCTAACTGCACTGGTGGAAAAGAAGAGCTTCATTTGCAGCAAGTCAGTTGAAGAACTTAGCATAACTTATCTGGAGATTGTAAGTAAGCAGTCCTTTAAATGAACTGCATATCAAAGGATGTGTATGTTAAAGCTCCCCACAGGGATTTATTACCTGGATCTGTGATTCATCTCGGTTCTACTATACAGAGCAGATGTCCCAGTGTGCAATTCCTGTCCAGACCTCAAAGGCTAGAGTAATGTCGAGGTTTGCTGGTGAACTTAGTCGTGAATGAAGCAGCTAAAAAAAACTGGGATAAAAATGGGATAAAAAAGACCCATAAATTCTCAAGAGTTTCACACCATGAAATGAAAACTCAGGGTGTTCTGTTTAATTTAGAAAGAGCAAAATGAGCCAATATTGAGCAATGTTTCACGTTCACTGTTTCTAATACTCCTTGTAAGTGGAATGAAATTGAGTTAATTTAGAAAGAGGGGTCTTGGCTCTCCTATTGATCAAAGAACAGAGTTTAAATCTTCCAAATGAACGCTGGACTTCTAGTGGAAATTTTGACTGCATCGATGGTTGATTTTTATATCTTTGCACAGAGAGCAGTGAGCAGATTTTGTGATTTGTATTTGTCTTCCAGTATGACAGGATTGACTACAACAGGGTGCAATTTGGGATTTATTTCAAATATCAACCAGATTTTCATTCTGTTTTAGTTCTTTTTAGACTTCTTTCATCAAGGGTGGCTTATAAATACAGCCTCATTTTTAGTTTCTTGCCTCATTTCATTCTTAAAGGACATGTGAGTAATATTTCAATACTTTATGTCATTTTATGTGCCATCGCAGTTTTCCTCAACATTACATTACATGCAAATTGTCCTTAAAAATGATATTAGCTTTGTTAGCTAGATGTTAGTTTACCAAACCATCCCATTTCAATCATGTCTCTAAAGCCTGACATTATTGTATCAAAATTCATTCAAAATGGATGCAAAATGTAAAAAAAAATCCATTTAATTTGCATATTGAATAGTAAAACCCAAGCATGATCACCATTAGAAATGCACAGAGAATTTAAAGCCCCTCTGGAAATGTGATTGACTCCTCCTGCCAAGTTGTTTTAAGTAAGACTGACACCTTTGACTTTTTGGAAGAACGAAACACATATTTCATGAGGCAGTTGCTCAACTTTCACATCACATTAACCAGGTTTCATGTCCGGCTGAGCTAAATGTGCTTCTTTGGGCTTCCTATCAAATCACGCAATCTTCAGATGAACTTGATCCATTTCCTCCAGAAATATTATTGTTCAAATGTCCATTTTCTTCCTTTTTTTTTAAGCAGAAAAATGTATGACTTAAATGTTAGCCTCTCCTTTAATCAGTCCCATCCCTTTATCCAACCAGCATCTGGCTGTGACTTTGAAAGCGGTTCTTGCGGCTGGTACGAACTCACCCCCGGCGATGGTTTTGACTGGGTCAGGGGCTCTTCTGTCGAGGTGCCCCCACACTACTATGGCCACCCTCCACCTCTGGACCACACCACTAACAGCACTGAAGGTAAAGAAGCAAACTGCACATCAGCAACCTGCGGCTGACATCATCAGAATGTCGGATGAAAATAGAAAATTGCTGAGCTGAATAATCTAGTTCCGTGTTGTTTGGTTAGAAATAATGGAAAAAGATAATATTATCTCAAGTTAAAATCAAGGTTTTGTGAAAGGACAAAAAAAATCCAGTTTCTGTGTGTTTTTGAGAGATAAGCTGTTCTTACAGATATGCCTTCTCAGCTATCTGAATAGCAAAGGAAATTGACACTTGCTTTACCCATTTTGCATATTAATACCACATGTTTAAAAAAATACTATACCATCCTCACGCTGATCCACAGTTATGTACGACAAGATCTTGCTCTATATCATACCTCGTTGCTTCTTTATACTCAGGCTAATCTTCATCTACCATCTTGAAAACATTTAATGGGATGCATTTTTTAATCTAACAAGGACTCCTGTTGCACCTTCACTTCATATCATCACACTTTTTTTTTTTTCCGGCAGCACCATCTGTTGTTTTGTTACGCACATTTTATGAACATGCTGTGAAGTGAAGCTCTGTCAGGCTCAGATTTGGAGATGCTGCTGGCAGTGGATGGAAGTCTCAGCTATTTATATGCAGCATCTCCTTATGCTTCATATGTTGTGGAATGGCACATATTCTCGTGGGACAATCTGTTTGGTTGAAAAAAAATAGTGAGGCCACTCAAAGGAGCCGAGAGAACATTCCAGCTCCATCACACCAGCAACTCCTACTCTGCAGGATCTGGCAGAATGGATTCACAGACTCTTTTTGTTCATATCCCGCCATTGACCAGCTGTCATTTTTCTTTATAAACTATTTATAATGATGTTTGATGAATAGTTTGGGCAACATAGTTAAATTACAGTATAATAATCGAATTTAATACTATGATGGATAAAATAAGTGATCAAGTACAGAAGAAGACACCGTGACGTCATCTGTTAGCTGGCTGATGTTTCATAAGATTAAGCTAACATTACATTTACTTGTTGCTTTTTCCCCTCTTTGTATGTTTTGATTTAATTAATTGACCAGATAATGCATGAGACAGAATAAGACCAAACTAAAGCTAACTAGCCAATCAGAGGAACAAATACTGTACTGCAAAATCAGATTTTGACTCTTGAAAATCTCAAATTTCAAGACTCACTGTTATGAGCACATATTTGAAGTCTCAGATGTTCAATTCATAACCTCATAAAGAGGTTTAAGATGATGAATGTGGATTAAATGATCGTTGCCTCTCTCACTTTAGGTCACTTCATGTTTATTCTAAAGAACAGCAGCAGTCTTTATCCGAAGGCTGTTCTCCGAGGGCCCTGGATCAATCAATCGTCCTCCGGGTGCACCATGAACTTCTGGTGAGGTTTACGTCACTTCCTTCCCCATCAGACAAATGTTCAAAGTGCAAAATGACTCCCAACCACTACCAGAATCTATTTATATACATTCAGTGCAATCCATTTACTGTTTTTTCTTTGTCTTTTGCTCCAAACATCATTTGACCCACTCACAGGTAATCATACTGAGACAATAAGCATCTGAATCTGCTATGTTTGGGCAGTTTTACGGTCCTGAAAGCTTCATGGCAAATGCTAGAGTTTATTGTCCTAAATGATTGGAAGGGGTCCTCTGGCAGAAAACTGTATCATAGAGGTTTATAAATTATTTTCTTGCAGGGTTGCCAGCACCACTTATGTATTCTGTCAGACTAGAATGCATTGTCATTGAGAAACTGTTATTTCTAGTATCTGGTGTGAACAGATATTTATATGGAAAGTATAATGACAAATTAGAATGCTCTGTGCTGGAATCCTGCTATGAGTAAAATATCCGTCTCCATTATCTCCTACAGGCATTATAACTCAGGCATATCCGTGGGGGCTGTAGACATGTACCTTCGAATCAATGGAGTTCAAAACAACACTCTCATGTGGAGGATTTTGTACGACCAGGGAGCCCGCTGGAAACAGGCCTCCATCCAGCTGGGCCGCATCACCAAACCGTTTCAGATTGCTCTGGCTAAGATAAGCCTTGGCGTGTTCGATGGCGTCTCTGCCTTTGACGATGTCACCTTCAAAAACTGTTCGATGCCTCCGGCGATGGCCGAGTGCCCCGTGGACACACATTTCCACTGCCTGCACACTAAGGCATGTGTGGAGCACTTGCAGCTCTGTGACCTCGTGGATGACTGTGGTGACGGATCAGATGAGGAAGAATGTTGTGAGTGTCTCTTGTGTCTCCTGAAGACACAGTGTTTCTTTTATGTGTCTGTGTAGTAAGTTTTTATGAGTTTATTATTATTATTATTATTATTTATTTGTATTATTATAATCATATAATAATAATGATACTAATAATAATAATTATTAATAATATTAATATTATTATTATTACAGATATATGTACATTATTACTGACACATTATTATTATTACTGATACGTGGATAGATTTTACAGTTGCAGCTGGAGGTAATTATTTTATATTGCAGAGTGTATGATATTTTAGAATCTCATCATATACTTGTAAAATTTGATCGAGGGAAATAACCTTTGATTAAAGTTGTTACAAGACTGTGATAGACTAAAAAAATGCAATATTTATAGATACATAAAATGGCAGGAAATGGAAATTTTATTGTAAAACACATCAAGATATAGCCCTAGCGTATTGGTGAAGCTTGTGTTGGCACATGTCAGAACAGATTTGTTATTTTCTGGCTCCAGTCAGATTAATTTCCTGTCATGTCCCACAGCGCAGGAGATGCAGTGTAACTTTGAACATGGGCTGTGCAGCTGGAAACAAGAACACAGCGGAGGGGATGTGTTTGACTGGACCCGTATCAAAGGCCCCACTCCATCCTTTAACACCGGCCCCTGGAAGGACCACACACTGGGCACCAGCTATGGCCACTACCTCTACATTGAGTCCTCGGTTCCCCAGGTGTTCAAGGATACAGCTGTACTGCTCAGCAGAAATTTTCAACCCACCCATCAGCGCGGCAAGAGCCCAACCGGGGTCCGCCACCACTGTGTCTTCCGCTTTCATTACCACATGTTTGGCTCACGCGTGTTTCGCTTGGCGGTGTACCTGAGGACCACAGCTCACGGCCGTGGGTACATGATATGGGTTCGATATGGGGACCAAGGAAACCTTTGGCACAGAAAGACTCTATACCTCAACAGTGCTCGGCCTTTCCAGGTAATTGCTCCAGGAACTGATATAAACTTACAAAAATATTAGGATTTTGTATATTTAGGCTTTTTTGTTTCTGGGTAGAACTCATGTAGATCTTTATGTCTTCAAGATTTTAGTACGAGGTGTTATAAAAGTCAGCGTGTAAGGACAGATTTATCTGCTGTTGCTGCAGTAAATGAGAAAATGTACCTTGTTACTTTCCACACTAGCTAGGAGGTATAATCTCACTTGCATTCACAGCACATCCTTCTGTAATTCATTTGCATTCAGTTCCTTTGCAGGCATGAGCTCCAGGTAAACACAGCTCCCCGGACAACAATGAAAATGTGGTGAAGCAGAGTTTATTTAAGAGTGCCGTTTCCTGGCCATATACAGGACTTACATAAATGACCTATTGTTAAGACGTCTGACAGTTGATCAACATGCTATCTCTGCTTTTTAACAGCTGGTTCATGCACTAACGTATTCTACTAGCTAACGCTCAATAAATCACTTGTTTGTTAGCTATTAGCTGGGTTCCAAATAGTACTTAATAATAATTTAGAAATAAATTTGCAGTTAACCGATTCAAACCAATTCATTCACCTAAAATACAATTTTCCTTTGTTTATTTAAATTTTTCTTTTCATTCAGATTTTAATTGAAGGCACAGTTGGAGATGACTTTAATGGAGACATTGCCATAGATGATCTTTCCTTCCTGGACTGTGAACCATACGAAGGTGAACAATTATGCCATCAGAGCAATATAATCATTTTCAGGGTAATTTGGTTTCCTCTTAATTTTTTTTAATCTTCAGTGTTCACTGATTTGTGTTTTCTACGATACTTTGCTCCAGGGGAACTCCCCAAACCGAATACCACAACCCCCGGAGTGACCACCCCAGCACCCACCCTGACACCACACAGCTGCCCCGATGGACAGTTTGCATGCAGAACATATGAGGAGTGTGTTGCTCAAAGCAAAGTGTGTGACTTCAGAAGAGATTGCTCTGATGGCTCAGACGAACTTGACTGTGGTATAACAATCATCTCAGAATTTCAGCAGAGAAAACTTATGTAACAACGTCACTGTTTCTCACAACACATCTACACTGTTGTTCTGTGTGTCCTGATGCGTTTCTCTTCATGCAGTAAAGGAACACTGTGACTTTAAAGATGGAGACAGGTGTGGCTGGGTGATTGTTGACTCATCTTTGGTCCCAAACCACGCATTTCGCTGGGAGCCTGATCAGGGCGAGAGCATTCATGATGGAGAGGAGTACCACCGTCCTATTAATGATCACACCCTGTGAGTATCAGAAAACCACAGTAACATCTTTAGAACTGAAAGGGGAAGTCAGTTAATCGATAATTTGTTGAATGACAAAATCATGATTCCATGTTCAAACAAGAACTTTGGACGCTTGTGAACTGAATATATGTGGTCGGATAAATCAGTAATTGTTTGATAGTTATTTTTAGGCTCTAGGGTTTAATAAATTGTTATAGACATTAGAGATTTTTTAGGGAGAAAGATCAGTGGTCAGTTGTGAGGAAAGTGATTATCTTTACTCTAATAGCAAATAGTTCTCTAACGTGACAAATGTACAATAGCTAGATCACAACTGACTTTAATGTCAACTTCTTTACCCAGTATACAAACAGGAAGAAGGAGTAACTTTTATATTTAATGTTTATTTCTTAAGAGTGATGTATTCTGCACTAAAAACAAAGACATTTAGACAATGCTGAATGATAGCTGCTTGTTTGTGTTTGTACTTTATTGAGTGGGCAGTAATAACAGACAGTAGCTGCGCCCTTTGACTTGTATGTTAAGTAATTTCTTCCCAAACTCAGAAGCACAGACTAGACGCAGTATTTTTCATCACATCTCCATTGACCTGAGACTCTCTTCCGTCACTGTTACAGCAGCCTTCAATCGATAAGATAGGCTGAGTGATGGAGAAGAGCTGACGTGTCCTATTTTACCCGCGACAAAGTAGTCCAGACAGTTTTTGTGCGCGCAAAATCATGACATCTAGGTTGAGGCTAAAGAGGAGTTCTGCGAAGGCCAGTGACACCACAAGTTTATGGTTTATTGATATATCAATCGTTTTTGGAGCACTATCTTACTAGATTATGAGAGTAGAGAAGATGAGCATTAATAAAGGAAGCCAATCTGTTATCACTTGGATTGCAGCTCATTTATTTGTCCACTGCTTATTGATGGAGCGGGTAAAATAAGTAAGGTTGCAGTATTCCTCTTGTCAGATAGCTTTTGTTAAAGAAAGATGAGTATAAAATTGAACTCTAAGAATTCAGAACTTTCTATATTGTGAATACTTCATATTCAAAATAATTGCTGATTAATTTGAACATATGAGTCAAAGGGAAGTAAAAACCCACCTGGAGCAATAACAATAAATATCATTAAGGTTTTAAGTAGAAGTTGAAAACAAGACTAAAGACCTAATAATGAAACTTTCCTGCTGTGCTCTGGTAGAGGCCGTCCTGAGGGCTGGTATATGTGTGCAGACAGTTCAAATGGCGGGTATGGTCACACCACTGACCTCCAGACCCCGGTCATCTCCTCAACTGGACCACAGTGCACTCTGGTCTTCTGGTACTACATGTGCGGGTTCACAGTGGGATCACTGAAAGTAAGATGATTGAGCACACTGTATTATAGTACTGCAGTATGAGTAAAGATTCAGTCAATAAACCATTGATTATATGACATTCGTAGGTGTTGCTGAAGTATGGAAATGTCTCTCATGAGGTTTGGTCTCAGTCTGGTAACCAGGGCAACAAATGGAGACGAGGAGAGGTGTTTTTGGGGCTATCAACCAACATCCAGGTCTGTTCATGATTATACTGGTTATAAATGCACTCATATCTGTTATACAACCAGATTCAATTCAGTTCAATGGCACCTATCACATCTTTTTTTGTTAGATTAAATGTATTGATCTTGCAGTAGGTGATGTCAGTCACTAGACAGATTTTCATGAATGTCTCTACACTCTTTTTAAAAAAAAAAAAAAATAGGGATGTCAGTCCATGGTATCCATAAGTAAACATTTATTTCTGGTGATATTGGCTTTTTTTTTTTTTTAATGCTTTGGTACATCGTCCACACATTCACTTCAAAATGAACCATGTCTTATTATGGTGATTATACTATATTTTTAAGCATAACAACATCTTTAAAGAATCATTTTCCAAACCACTTTTCCACTTTTGCGGGTCACGAAGGTTGCTGGAGCCTAACCCAACGGACTTACAGACATGGGGCGGGGAAATTCTGTGGACATGGTGCCACCGTATTGCTGAACCACACAAAAGACAAACACACCCACATCTACGAACAATTTGGAGCCAACCAATCCACCTGAAGTGCTTGTTTTTTGGAGGTGGGAGAAAACTGGAGAACCCAGTGAAATTCCACACAGACACGGGGAGAATGGACACACTTTACACAGAAGAGGACTCAAACCCACAACCCTTTCTGTTAGGCGACAGCACTACCCAATGCACCACTGTGCCGCCCTAAATGATCACTATTTTCACTATTTTCCAGAGCTCATCGTTCATGACTTAGTTTCTTTAACTTTGACTAAATGATGTGTCTTTCTAGCATCATCACTTTTTCAAGAAAAGCGATGTGATTAAAACTATGTTCCCGCTGTAGATTGGACCCACAGACTTGGTCAATAATGAACTGATTGAGTCTAATGGGCCTTAATTTGTGAGCTGGACAGTAATCAGCATGGTAATAATCTCAGGGTGTCTGGCTTAAGAAGGATATTATTCTCGGACAGCCTAACAATACTTCACGCAGACAGAGGTCTGCATCATCCCCAGTGGCTTTATTACTCAGCTGCAGCTCCCTCCTGTCCAAATACCACGGCCATCACACATCATCATTAACCTTCTTCGGAGTGAGGCCCGCACTAATGGACAGCTGAAGGACCTTTTCACTCCGGGTCCCCTTTACAGAGTTCAAGAAGCCTTTCCCTGAGCAAGGCCCTCACACAGGAAAAGACACAGAATGAGTCCAATCACCAGAGCTGGTTCATGCGTGAAACCTGGTTTCTAAAAATGTGATGAAAAACTCTAAAAGTCAGTTGTGCTGTTCGTCGCTTCCCAGGTGGTGTTCAGGGCGAAGCGAGGGATCAGCTACATGGGCGATCTGGTGGTGGATGATGTCAGCTTCATGGACTGCCCCAATCCTCTTCCTTCAGGCCAGCCGTGCTCGCCTGATCAATACGCCTGTGCTAACGGCCACTGCATCCCTCAGGACAACCTGTGCGACTTCATCAACCACTGTGGGGACAACTCTGATGAAGACCACTACATCTGCAGTGAGGCCTCCACCATCTGACCCATCACACCCACCCAAAGATAAGGTTTAGATATTGGATAACCCTTTTTTTTTTGCTACTGTGTTTCAGAGGGCTTTAGCGGGCGTTGTAGTTTCGAGTTCGACCTCTGTTCTTGGCGCCAGTGCCGACAGGATGATTTTGATTGGTTGATCAAAGCAGGCAGCACGCCAACAGTTGGCACTGGGCCGACGAGTGACCACACCCTGAGGAACTCCTCTGGCCATTACCTCTACTTGGAGAGCTCCTTTCCCCAAGCGGCGGGAGATGCCGCCAGAATATCAGGACCCTTACTGAGCCGCAGGAGCTCACAGTGCAAGGTCAGCTGGAGAAATTAAAATCCAAATGAACTAATCTGAATAGATGAGTTTCAGACACTATAACTTCTATGATTAAACTTCAGTGCTTCTGCATCATCTGATTCTAACGCTTAAATGGATTTGGCGAAAAAGCTGATTCATTTTAAAGAGACACAAACAGCATTTTGCTTTCTTCATATTTAATATAACAAATTTACACTGTTTGTTATCAAGTGTAATTCACTGGTATAATAGCAGCTGTTAAATTCACTTGTAAACATCATTGATGCAATTCAGAATATATTTCCTTACATATGCAGTATAATGTGTTAGTAAATAAATTACTACAAGACTGATCGACATGAAATTTGTGTCTGCTTCAGTACAGACAAATACTTTTGTAAGATATGAGGAGCTGAATTCAATACTGTTGGTATATTTATCGAGATAAACCTGAATGTATCTGTATGCTTTTTAGTTTTTATCCTGATACGGATGAGAGCATTCCAATCTAGCGCCGTCAATCTCCCCAAACCTGCGGGACTGCTTCTGATGTGGGTTTCTCAGAATGTCAGAATGGATGTCAGCCTGACATTCTGCAGGAAAGAGTCAGTCGTGTGATGTATCTCTCTTAAGACGCTCCTGACCTGTCGCCAAAGGTGGTGCAGGGGTAAAGTGAGGAGAGAAGGCAGCCTCTCCTGACATGGAGGGGGTTGATGTGATGATCCTGCTTGTTAACAAGCTTCCGTTCAGAGAGAAAGCATCGCTGTGTCCTCATCGAGTGATGATGAAACACCATTTTTCATCCGAGATTTAATTAAGACAAGGACTTAAGAGAAAGTGTGCCATTATCTCGATGAGATTCAAATTCATTTACCTTTCTAAGCCTGTGCTACATGCCCTGAGGAATAACACTGTAGATATTGGGAGAAGTGGTTCACAAGAGGCAACCTTTAGTATAAGAACTTCTGTCAAGACACATCTGCTAAATCAGTAGCTTATTTGATCTCTATCTACTCTCCTTCCTCCAGATGCGGTTCTATTTCCACATGTCCGGAGACGGCATCGGGACCCTCAGCGTGTTCAGGAAAAGCGAAGGACACCTTCACCTCCTGCTGAACCTGACAGGAGATCAGGGCTACTACTGGCAGCTGAGGGAGATCCCGATGAGCGACATCAGCGACTTTCAGGTTGTGTTTGAGGGCAAAGTGGGCCGAAGTCCAAAGGGTGACATCTGCCTCGATGACATCACCTTCTCCCCAGGATGTCTGCTCGCCTCCTCTGGCGGAGAAGCGGATGTCACTCCCTCACCTCCTGCAGGTACACTCCATTTCCTGTCCTTTGTGCTTCTGTTTTTCCATGCTCTCACTGAATCCCAGATCTTTCTCCTACCCCGTTTGACTGAAATGGATGAAGAGAGCTGCTCATGCTGGGATTTGTCTAATGACTCCCATCACCTCTTGTCTAAAATTGATTCACTCTTCTTCTTGCGTCTCAAGGTGTTACCTCCATTCTAACTGTCACAATGTCACTTTCATGCCACTGCTTTAGTTTTACGTGGACTTAAAAACCTCCACAGCTATTGAATGGTTTTCTATGATATGTTTACAGATACTCCAAGTTCCCAGAGAATGAATCCATAAAGCTTTAGTGACCCAGAGACTTTGACTTTTATGCCATAATGAATTTCTTTTAATAGATGCACTGGAATTAAAGAGTACCCTGATGTATGATGGATTCTAGATGTATGAAGTTCATCTGATCTCATTACCAGTATCGGCGAAAAATAATAACATTCACATTGCGTTCAGAGCTAACTGTCAGATGTTAGTATGCTAATAATTAAGTAATATAATATTTTATAATAATATGTAATCATAATATAATATAATAATATGCTGAATTAAGGTGGCTGCTTGTTCAGGTGTTCAGGTGAATCCGAATGTTAGCGAGCTGATGTTAGCATTTAACTCAAAACCCTACATAGTTTCAAATATATTGATTAATTAATGTCTTTACTGAACATAAAACTGTTTTGAGAAAAATACTTCCTTTCAGTCTAAAGAATTGTTAATCATTAACAACATCTTCCAACCTGATTTAGGAGCTTTTTTCATAATTCTTTGCATTCTTAGCATTTTTTTTAGTTTGTTTTTTTTTACGAAGGAACTGTTTAAGGCAAGAGAAAAGAACATGAGCTTCTTTTATTGCCATTGTTACTTTGGCTATAATAGTCCAATTAAATGTATTACCTTCCCCTTGCACTGGATGCCAAATGAGATGAACCTGTGAAGGTGTACCCTCCCCTCAAGAGTCTTCTTGTCACTTGTCATCTCTTCTTTTCAGAAGCAGAAACCAGAGTAGTGAAGGTTGTCCTTGCAGCTGAGTGCATTGTCTCCCTGTGTTTGCAAGCATTCAGTCTTACTCTGAATGGCTAGACTCCCACTCAGTGAAGTTTAAATCATTCTCTAAAGTAGCGTGGCCTTGCTGAGGTGAAGCCCAAATCAAGTTTATCATCTTTTCACCTCCTCCTGCTTGATGCCTTCACCAATTTCTCCAGCGGTTCAAAGGGAGTCTGAGCGCTAATCTTATCTGGAGCAGCATGTTGACATTGTCGGCTGCTTGAAACAATTCACAAAAATAGTGCATTTCCTCATTCTTTACTGGTGTTGAATCCCAATGCTGTGGATGTGTTTCATTTTTTATTAACTTTTAGAAGACACTGAAATAATTCAGCAGCAACATGTCATCGCAGAAACAAATCCTTCTGAGTGTGAATGGTTTAGAACCACTTTCTACACAAAAAAATAATCCCTCTGAAGACTGAAAACAAAGTATTCTAGGGCTTCAAACTAAACATGCTTATGCAAAGGTATCCTAAAAGTGTGAATAAAACTGACCCTATCAATCATCTTTCAGAATAAATACTTCAAGTTGTATTAAAGTTTTTATGGTTATCATTGCTTTTATGAGTGAGAATTCATAGTGTTTTAGACATCTGAATGTTCATAAATGTATTACAGTGGCTGAATGTGAACATTTAAAATACAGTAGAGCTCATGAAAATCATATTCAGCTAGAACTATGAAGAGACAATATGAGAATTTTGTTGTGCCGCAGAACAAATAAGCTTGTATACTTAGACTGTAGAGTAAGTTATGAGCTCAAGGCAACTGTGCTGGTGGCATCTCACACGAGGATTCCAGTGTAAAGAACAGCACGGTTGAGAAAAAAAACAAGAGTATTGTGTGGGAGAAAAGGCAGAAGGAAGCTGCTGTCTTTTTTTCTATTTCAAAATGTGACAGGATCAGTTTCAGAACAGGCAAAAGCAGAGAAAAAAAAAAGTGGGATGGAGAACAGAGGGATTTCAAATATTTCCTGAAGGTTAAGACAGTGTGTAACACCACTGTCCTGACAGTGAGGCTGATCCCTCCATTAAAAGAGAGAGAGAGGGAGAGAGAATGAGGGCAGCTGCAGGAGGACAGTAATACTGATCAGAACAATCAGCTTTTATTAAACCATATAAGGAAACCCCTCAGGGACATTTCTCTCCACTGCCTCATTCTATAATATTCTCATATTGATATTGGTTGAAGAAAGGAGAAATGTGAATTCATGGGAATTTCATCTTGCCTTACAGAAAATATGATACACTAACATCATGAAATGTACCATGGGCTACATGCATGTGAGTCAACTGCTTGAGAAAATATCTTTGGAGGAAAATATATTTATGTAGAAGAACTGAGCCGATGTGCATCCGGTTCTTGATGACCAACCCTTGAGGCGTCGTCACAAATCTCTGTTCATCTGTCTTTAAATGTCCAATCAGCGTCATTCCATAACAATGAAATTAAATGTGAAATATATAATTGAACTGACATGCTACTCGGATTAATATTATTAAAAATCTTTACGGGAATCATGAGACAGAATAATTATATTGGCTTTCATAATCCTGTATTTGTTAAAGTGGGCTCTGGTGTCAAATTGAGAGCCAGAACTTATGAAGCAAACGCCGACGCTAAACATGTTCAACTCATCAACCATGGCCTCTGATCTCATGAGCTCAATACGAATCTCTATTTTGATGGGGGAGAATCTGACAGCATTTGATCTAAAGGCCATCTCAGTGATTGTGGTTGACTCTTCAGATATACTGAAAGATCTGTGTTTTATTTTTTATTCAATCACTGTCAAAGAGAGTGAGAGTGAGAGAGGTAGCGGGAAAACAGAGAGGCTTCTATTTCATTTATAAATTATTCAATTACAATTGGAGAAAGCCAGAAAATATTTGTGAACTCAATGGAAACGCAAGCTTGTCAGATGTCATTGGGTGTAATGGATCACCCTTACACCAGGGGGCAGTATACCACCCAGGGTGACAGACCAAGGCGCTGTCATGTAAGGACTGTTGTGTCCCTGGTGTGAAGGTCGCACTGCTGCTGATAATGTGGAGTCAGGGAATTTTTCATGTCACAGGCTATGCGCTGGAATTAATGAGGACAAATTAATTTTTAACCACTACATCTGCAAAGGGTTATTATGGGGTTGAACCACCTAAAGGTTCAGTTTGCGCCGCATCAGCCGGTCAGCCAGCCCGGCTTCACACCCAGGAGCTGTGGCTTCCTGGCTTCCTATGTGCCTTTGTTGGGGTGCATTGCTTCTGGTCCTGTGCATCTGAAGAGGAACAAAGGATTAGAAGGGACTTATAAGCCTTTCTCTTCTTTACTTACTGAGACCACCCCTCTTCATCGCACCTCATCTCCCTCTCTAACACTATCCAAAGCAAAGCACTGACCCTGCTGGAATGCCTGGCACCAAAAGGAGTACATTCCAGCCCCCACCGGCTCTGCCACCCTATGATACACTGATTTGGGCTTATTGCCCCATGCTCCTTTGTGTCCTTAAGCCTCTTAAAGACCCTGATGCTGCCTACTCATGGTCTCCCAATACTCAAGTTGACTTCTTATGCTGGGAAGTTAACACTAGACTCATATTGTGCTGATCTGATGAAGAACAAAGTAGATTTACGGAAAAAATAACCGCATTAAAATCCATGACACTAGCAAAGCCTTGAAGGAAATGAAAGAGTCAACGTGGCAAGTTGTAGATTTGAAAGGTCTTTCTGGCTGGAAGTGGTAAACTGCTTACAGATATTTCCTCAACTTTGTTTTCTCCACAAATTGAAGAAATTCGATATAATCACTTTCAGATGAGCTCATAGGTGGATTTTGTCCCTTTTTTCAGACTCTTTGTTATCCTAATGAATTCAGTCTGCAAGGAGCAACTTAATATATCCGTCCCCTCATCTAACACTCAGCAAGAACGTGGACAAGCATACTTCTTTCCTCATAATCTTTTTACCTTATCTCCAAAATAAATGCCACTGATTACATGAACAGCGGTCTCTCGCTTGGCGTCTTCGGCGACCAGAATGTGATATTACACGTGTTTTAGAAGATGACCTGCCTGTGTTTTGCAGAAGCGTATAATGTTTGTCCTTCATAATTACATCTATAACCTCAGGTTTAACAGGATGAATTAAGGAGACTAATTGATATTTAATGGTTCTTATTTCCAGACTCCTGCCCATCAGGCTTCCAGCCTTGTAGGAATGGCCAGTGTTTCACTCCCAGCCAGAGCTGTGACTTTACAGACGACTGTGGGGACGGCACAGATGAAAAGGATTGTGGGACATCCTGCTCCTTTGAGAATGGCCGCTGTGGCTGGAAGAGCTCCCAGGCCGATATTTTCGACTGGACGCTCGGGGTTGGATCCATTAAAGGAATACGGCCTCCGTATGATCACACGCTGATGGATGAAACGGGTTTGTCTTTAAAGTGTTCTTTCTTTTCATTTTGTGGGCAGATCAGACACTTTTAAAAATCAATGTCGACTATCATTGAAATGACAGTCCCTACTGCTCTAGACTCCTCTTTAATTTAACACTGAATAGTCGAACAAGCACCTTGCACTTCTGAGTCGGGACTGAAAAAAACTGAGCTGGCTTTAAATTTTGCATTTGTTAAACCCAAATCACTTCCATAATTCTCCGCAATGTTTAATTTGTTCTTTATCTGCCATGTCAGTAAATAACAGGCAACACTTTAGGTAATTGATGGTTGGGATTTTGTGAGAGTGACGCCATTAAAAAATCTTTAAGATCCATCGCAGCAAAACAGAGAAGATTCTGTCTCAGAGATCCAGCAGAGGAGCAACAGCTGCATCTGTTCAGTCAAATAAGCTCACTTTGTTTTAATCAACAGGTCTGTCAGTATCTTCTGCAAACCCCAACAACAGCAGAGCACAGTGCAAAGAGGGGTAAAATGTTGTCTTCAGCATTTCCTCTATCCATTTTTTTACATTAGTCACTAACAAAATGAATTATTCATTGCAGCTGCAGCAAATGTTCAGGCAGAAGTATGAGTGTAAACAGGTTGATATGATGTCTGTCTGCATTATTTGCTTAGTTATATCCTTGTTCGACTGAATGAAGATCTGTAGAATCCTAACATATTAATCTAAGCTTGTTTCAGTTCTAAAGTCAATAAATGTTGGAAGAAAAAAAAAAGCTAGCACAAAAAAAAAATCATATATTTTTAATAGTACAGATGCATTTGGTATTTGTTATTCCCTTGGTTCTCCATTCTTTGTTGGTTTGATTGAACTGAGCGGTCCCTGGTTGATCATCAGCAGTGACATATTAGGTGTCAAAGATTACTCTGTGACCTCAGAGCTCCTACTCCACTTCTATAGTTTATCACTGGTGGCCCAAACAACTTTTACTAAATACAGTACATCCTCCTCTCCTCGTCTCCCTCATCTCACATCTTCCGTCTGTCTTCAGGTCACTTTGTCTCTCTGGAAGCCACAGCGGTGGGACTCAAAGGCGATAAAGCTCACATCAGGAGCTCTGTTTGGAAAGAGTCAAGCGCCATCTGCAAGTTCTCCTTCTGGTACTACATTTCCCATGTGTCCTCAGGGACAATCCGTCTGCTGATTAAGGTAAGATGAACTCAGATACAGGTGACCTTTGCTTGCATGGTGCCCCCAGTTTAGACAATGAACCCTGCAGACCATCTGCTTCAGTCAGTCAGTCACACGTGAATCCTAATTATATCACGTTAATTGAGACAGTAATTTCATCACATCAGCTCAATCTAGTGATCATAGGATGCTTGGATTATAAGGGAAGTGAAGCTGTCACTCTCTCCTCCAGTGTTTTTGATCTATGGTGTATCTGTAGAGGATTGAGTGTGAATAATGTCAGCCATGGTCTCTCCTCAGCTTACCCACTGGGCAGCCCCCAGCTCTGCCAGCTGTCAAGGCTTCTTGGTTGATGAACACTCAGCCTTCTAGTTTGCGGACGCACAATCAACTTTCAGGGATATCAATTTATGCTCGCGGCTTTATGTTCAGGTGTGACTCAAGGCCAAGGCGCACGAGTTGATTCATTCTTTGGTGTGTAAGTGGGCTGGATGGGAACGTTTCTCAGCGTGTCCTCATTTGCACGTCAGAAACTGCAGTATGTATTTTGCAGTGCAGATCAGCAAGCTATCATGTAAATTTCACCAAGTGTCCCACCTTGCGAGATTTACACAGCATTACCCTTTCAAAAAGGACACTCGTGTCGAGACAACAGAGAAGATCAATAATTAAAACTGTTATCAACAGAGAAATATGCCTTAAAGGCTACAAACAAATGACTTGAAAAGACAGGGAGAGAAAATGAACGCAGAACTAGATTCAGCTGTTTTGTTCTCTCATTAGAGCAGCTCAGTGTGTTTTCAAGTAATAGGCCACTGAAGAGAATAGAAAATAAAACAATACAGATTGAAGAATTTAATTTTGTCTTTGAATTCAATGAAAAGAACATAACAATACTGGATTGACTCTCCAAGTAGACCTTGTAATTAGATGCTTATAGCTTAATTCTTATTGACCAGTTTGCTCTGAAACCTGATCTTGTATTTATTCTACCGTTTCAACTAAAGGTTAATAGAACTTTTTATTCTTTGAAGAAGAATAAGTCTATTTGTCATATGTCTTTAAAGGTATATCCAGTAGTTAGAGTACCATACTGAAAAAGGCACCTCATCTGTTGAAAAAACAAAAAAAGTATGACCTAGAACATTCAAATACATTTGCAGGATATCGCTTTTTGCTGTAATTTAAAAGGTCATGGCCTTCTTTTGTAGACTGTTGAGTTGAAACGGCTGCGAAAATGCAAATACATTTGCACGGACAAATACACACGCACTCTGTGAGCATGATGGTGTGAACACAGTGTGAGCCATCTTTAAAGGTTGATTGAAGAACATATGCGGTTATGGTAATGAGCCTCCAACGAGCAGAAACGAAGAGCGGGAGGGAGGGGATTTCATTTACCTGCTGAGTGTTTTGCTCTATGAAGTCCACCAGGGGCTCAACGGTCCTGTCTATTTATATCCACAGCCTGTGGACTGCTCTAAAGAGTCATTACTCATCGTGTTGATAACAGTCAGCAGTGAGTGGACAGAGCAGAGGCAGGATCTCAATGAACCAGGAAGGTGGCCTGACAGTTTCTATCCACTGCATGTCCCGCCTGTCCATCCATACAGGAAGATCCACTTGATATTCAGAGTATAGAGAATAGATAGAAGTGTATTTGCTTTTCAAATTTTTTACTTTAGAACTCCGATCAGGAGAAGATAGAGATGTTATGAGATTGGGGTTATTTTAAAATGAAGTTTATATGCCTCTTATCTTTTTGGAGTAACAACTTTTTGGGACTGAATTTTCTGTACAGTTTAAAACAGAAATGATGTCTATAGAACATCACTGTTAATCCTGTAATGCTTTAATTTTGAATTTTGAATAAATGTTTTCCATTCTTATGTTGCATTCCTTTTCAGACATCATATGCTATAAATTCTAAAAAAATAAATGCTAAAATAAATAAATTAATAAATTAATAAATAATAAATAAATTCAACAACACTTAGATTACTAAAAAACACATTTTGAGCCTAGCTAAACATCCCGCCATTCGCTGTTTTATGTGGATATCTACAGTGTGGCTCATTAAAATGTGGCCTGCCATTACGATAGGCCGTACATATCCCAGCCAGCCAGAGAAAGGTCTCTGACCCCCCATGTTTAATAGACTGTGCAGAAATAAATGGATGCATTTTCAATCAAAGCTTCCAGCAATTCCATAAAAAGAAAAGTCCACTAGTGCAAATTGGATTCCAACTTAATGGAAAGCTCAATAAATGTTTAAGACATGGGAATTAAAATTTCCATTCATATCAGCATTTTATTGTATTCACAGCTTTCTTTGTTGGCTTTCGTCACCAGGAGGATAAGCTCAATGAAATTATGTAAATGTGTATTCATGCTTCAACTGAATTCTCAGTTGCTTTGATTTGACTTGAAGCTCAAGAGAGGAACCTTGAAACTGATTGAATAAATGGCTCGAGTGATAAATCCCCCCGACATCTAGTGTGCTACATGTATCATACACTCGTCAGTCACTGTAAGGCTGCTATTATGGCTCAAGTCTTTACTCCGTGACATAAATCTGGGTAAGTCCTCCTGTAACCGCCTATTAATCTATGCTTTACTCTCGCAGTAACAAGATTATTTCAAGCCGAGGCTTCATTGGTGTAAAGCAGAGGAGACAGCCAGTGTATGCCTCACCCAAGGGTGCATTTTAATTGGCTATCTAACCAGAGTAGAACATGACATTAGTCGTCCTCTGGTTTGGATTACATTATAGACCAACTCTTCCTTAGCTGTACTCTTGGAACTTGAAACAGAGCAGGTTTGATATTATTGGAAAAGTCACCGTTCTCCTGTGCTGTCAATGATTTTTGACACTTCTGAGATTTATTCCCACCATGACACTGCTCTCAAACAAAAAATGTGATGTCACAGACCGGCAGTCACCTTCGAAAAGAGTGGAGGTTGAGGAAGTTATTATGAATAATTGAGTCATGCAACCTTAAAATTCTTATACTTTATATTTTACGCATAACTCATAGGCTAAAGGGTTTAGCAGTTAAATCTATGTGTCCCACTGCTTCAACTTCTCTTTGTTTGAACTGATTTCCTTAGAAATGATTTGTTTGGATGGATGTTACTCCAAAGAGTACATGTTCACCGTGAGACATTTATGTGTGATTTCTCTCCATCCTACTTTGTGAATGTCTCATTCATGGTCTTGACGTGAAGGTAAGATGATGGCTCGTCACGCGTGTCCACTAAAGCCCTTTCAAAGTCACATTCAGTTTTTTCAAATCTGTATTAGTGAAGATTTATTGCCTCCTTGGTGCCATGGGAAAAGACAGTCAGGACTTACAGAGGAATACACATCGGCTTGTGTTTTAATATGTTCCACATGTGGCATGAGAGAAATCCATTACCATAACTCAGGGAGTGCAGGCTTTCATTCTCAATAGGATGTCTCAAGGCAGGGGAACTTATTACTACAAAGTTATGCTAATGAGACTTTAATGACTCCCCTTGGATGGTATTTACTGTTCCACCAGCAGTGGTCTGCCCAAAAGTTAATTTCAGCCCTTTTTAATTTAAAGTTCTCCACTCTTGACATGAATGATCATTAAAAGTAACGTATCCCGATGTTTCTGACAACAATCACCGCTTCGACCTTGACTCCACTTCAAGTCTCTCGATGAGGATATTAGGCATAACCAGAAATGCCACCGCATGAACATCCTGTCTCGATGCTGTCCTTCTCCACAGACCGAGAACAACTTATGGGAGGCGTGGAACAAAACGGGGCATCAAGGAAATTATTGGAACCATGCAGAGATTCCCCTTAGGAAGCTGAGGAACTTTGAGGTGATATTTGAGGGGGTTCGCTCGAAGGACGTGAGCGGAGGAGCTGCCTTGGATGACCTGGAGTTCATAGACTGTGCCCCGAGTAAGTCATACCAACAGTACGAACATTGAATAAGCAATGTAAGTTACAGTATGGAATCATATATACCAATTATATTTTATTCATTCTTGCATTCTTGCGCTTTTCGATCTCGCGGGTCACAGGTTTAGCTTGAGTTCATCCCAGCTGACTACGGGTGAGAGGCGAACGTGTCTCTAGCGCATTGCAGGGAGATCTGGAACAAACTTTGAGTATTCTTAAGCTACTAATCTGGCTTCATACCTAGCGTTACTAACCAGTCTTGCTTTTCAACTCAGGATATTGACTAATTTTACGCATGGACTTAACATGAAACTGAGGGCTTATTTTTGAACTGCAGACATCCAACATGTGGAAGCAGCTTGGCTGTCGAACCAGTCATCCAGATTCAGCTAGAACAATGAAGCCAGAGGACAAACAGAACAAATGACTTATGATCCTGATTCATCACAGCTGCTGATGGTCGGTTTATCCACTTGAGAGACTTCTGGTCTCTGTGATTTCCACAGATGTGGTATTGCATCACTGAGTTGTCCCTGCTCAGGGCATAACTTTTAGCCAGTGAGGGGTCAGTAAATTGCTATGTAATAACTATGCAAATCACTTAGGATTGGCAGGCAAAACTGGATGGGCTCCATTCTGTCGGCCTGGATGTCACCATGCCCACAGTGCACGAAATCCTGGCCTCCATGTACATTAGAGGTCATCAGAGGACAAACGAGACCTTCTATAGCAACTGCTGAGTCTCCTTCTGATTCCTGTCCACCCCGCATCCCATTCTCCAATCAAACTAACCTGCTCTGCTCAACATCTCTGTTGATCTTTTCCAGTCATCTCTTTCCTAGTGTGTCCCGACCTGACCCTCACGATTTCCATCTGCTTCTCTCTCTTTTGGACAATCTCCTCCCCCGGGTTCGTGACTCTCCCCACACTGATCACACTTGGGTTCCTTTCAACAGCTTCTTCGTTGCACATTTACACTTTTACCACATATCTCCAACTCAGGCATGCCTACAAGAGAACCGTCTTAACATTCTCAGAGTTGTTACTAAATGGTATTGGGAACTCAAGGTCTTGTCCAGCAATTATTATTCAGCTTCACTGATCATCAATTAGACTGACTTTGACATATTTGCCCTCAATCTGACTGAAGTCTGTCTGGCACAACTCCCGATCAATTTTATCCCTTCCAAGTGGATTTCTCTTCAGTTCTTACTAATATCTTCTTTCTGCTTTTGCCTCCCACATTTCTTTCAGCTTTCAGCTATTTCTCACTCATCCCCTCTGATTCAAGCTCACAACAGGCGCCAACATCCGTCTTTGTCTCGGTAGTCAGATCCAGCTCCGAATGGAAAAGTGTCTCGTTACCCTTCTGCACCTCCTATGAATTTCAGGGACCCACCCACCCTCCACTATCTTTGATCTACAAGCCTTATTTCTGACATGATGATGCTGGCACAATTTTTTTTTCCTCTCCAAGATTCCAGAATCCAATTAGAGCAGCCTGATACCATCTTCTCTGCTCTTTTAATTCAATTTTTAAATCCGCACTAACTGATATGGTAATAAAATAAACCCCCAAATTGAAGATGTCCTTCCTGTGATTCCTGAATGACATTTCTAACTAATACAGCTCACTATTTTTCATAATATATCCTGTATCTCATTTAGTAGTTTCCTCCTATTTTCAGTCCTCATGCTAGTTTAAGCTACCCAATCTGCTATTTCTAGTTTCATTTTATTACACAGAATGGAATGGTGACAATATTCTCACCCATCTTCCAGCAAAATAAAATGCAATAAAAGTCAAACTCTTCCTTTCAGGGTCTTATGCAATATGAGTTTTTGATTGACATCTGTTGGCAGCCAGTAGGATATCCCTGAATCCCCCCCCATTCCATCTAATGAGTAATTTAAAAGCCATTGTAGCTGAGATACCTCGCAGCGCTTTAAAATTTGTTAGAGAAATGAAAAATGCAAAAGGATGGGCAGCGAGGATGGGAAATGAAATGGAGCGCTGAAGTGGAAAGTCTTTTTTAGACCAAAACTCTCAGCACCTGGCAAAGTAATCACGGAGTGCTTAATGCACGTATGAAGGTCGCTTTGTGCGGAGCGGTGGCACAAAAGTAAGTTATTGCTGCTTTAATTCAAAAAATAACTTGAATTTGAAAAAGAAACTTTTGATGACTTTTGAGACAGATATTCATTATCTCATTTTTCAGTCCTCTTTTCATGTCAGTCCATATCAGTTTCCCTTTAAAGTCGTAGAAATATCTAAACTTGTCTCTGAAGATTGCCCGACCGTGAACTGACTTTTTTTTTAAATGCAGCCGTAAAATGTCAAAAGTGCACAATAGATTCAAGTCACCCTCCCAAAAACCCCCCCCTGTGATTACCTATTCAGGTGTAGCCTAGAAAATGAGTCTTCATTACATAATGACATTAAACTTCTCCTCTCGTAATCCCCTGTTCTTGTTTCATCAAACGTGCTTCTAATAATCTTCACAAGCGCGATATAAATGTGCTGTGAAATTATTTTATGATATTTTTAACTGATAGCCTGAAAGTGTGTAATTGATTTTCCATTAGCTTTCAGAGCAGGAGCAGAAGAAGAGCCAGTGTGTGTCTGAGAGGGAGAGTTTCTGTTTCTGTGCTGAGTGTTTCTGACAGACTGTTTGATGTCGATGACAAATGACAGATGTTCCACATTAAACAGCACTGGACACTATGTGGGATGTTTCCTTGCCATCACCAACACAAACACACACACACACACACACACACACACACACACAAACCTGCAGAAAAGTGGAGACGCCTTGCATCCGCCTCTCCATCGTTAAATGTCACTTGACAGAGAACTTCAGTCCGCTTTAAATTTGATTTTCTCTTCATGATTAACCCTCCTGAACGTCTGCAATGGATTCTGCTTATTTTAGTCATCCTTTAATGTTTCTGACTTTCAATCTAAACACACATTCGCATGCAGACTAATTCAGAACCTAAAGGAGATGAAACATCAGACAGTTGTGTCTTTTCTGTGTGTTTTAGATGTTGTGGATCCGATCAGTTGTCCCGCTGTCACAGACTTCGTGTGTCGCAGTGGCCACTGCATCGAGGCCCACCTGGTGTGTGACAACAAGGCCGATTGCGCCGATCAATCGGATGAGCGAAACTGTGGTGAGGAAAACTGGGAAATGGGTTTTCTTGTAGTTCGGGAGTGAATCTATGTGTGTGTTGATCAGAAAAACAAACGCTGTCCCACGTCTCTCTCTCGTAGGTCACATCTCGGGCTTGCCAGGAGCTTGTAGTTTCAACTCAGGAGAAAACCGCTGGGAGGAGACCTGCCAGCTTTCTCAGGATGCTGATGATGATTTTGATTGGAGGATTGGCCCTCAGACTGAGACACCAGGAGCGGGACCTAACATGGATCACAGTCCAGGTTTGGTGTCCATAAACCCCCGCCTCGTTGAAATTATATTCATATGCAGCAAGGGATTGAAATTATTTTTTGATCACTTATAATATCAACAGGACTGATGACAAATGAATCTTTTATTTATAACTCTATTCATGATGATGTCATTATGAATAGTTTTCCTATGTGTTAATAGAAGTACAAGTGTTTTCATGCAATCAGCTTGGAATGAAAGAATTTTAAGAGTATTTAATTTACTGTTATTATTTTTATCATTTCATTCAGAGATATTAAAGCATGGCTAACACTTTATGTGTGGTTTAGGTTAAAGAAAGATCATTCTCTGAGTTAAATAGTAAATGTGGCCCTTTGATGCTCTTTAGACACCCGTTTCATCCTGACACATTTCCACTAATGGTCTTGTTTGTGTAAAAATCTCACACCGCCTTTGCTTCCCGCCTTGATTTTTAGCAGCAGATTAATAAGGCTGTCAAAACCCTCCTCACATGACATCCTCTGTGTTCTTAGCCTGCTGTCAACTTCGTGCCGAGCCTTTGTAATTGCAATCTGACAGAACTTCCCACAGGCTCGCGAAGGCAGGGTTAATAATAAAGCATCCTGATCAATGTCAGCCTGAGCCAAACTGAGCTGAGCAGGATCGGAAATGCTGCTTATCAACGTGAATTGATTATGTTGCATCGAGACATGATCTCTTCCACTGATGAATTTAAAATTACTTTTGCTATATGGATCACAGTGACACTGAATTCATGCTCTTTACACATCCATATAAGATGAAATAAATCATCATTCTGTGCGACTCTTCCTGTAATTTGCATCCGTTAATGATTGTTTCTCACACTGACTGTCGGGGTTCGTTCTGTTTGTTTCCTGGGCTTGAAAAATGTCTCTTGATGTTTACAACACGGCCTTGACACACAAACAATAGCAGCGTGGAAATATTAAAAGAATCAAATTACAATTTTGAGTGTTCAAACAACAAACCTGAGAACCGGGCAATGGCATTCAACATTTATACTACTATCATACTCCTCCAGAATAACAAAGCCTACATTTAATGTTTGATATTAGACTGTTGAAGGTTTCGCCTCAGGGAAAGCGCAACATACAGTACATTAGCTGTTATCTGAGATTTAGTTTGACCAAAAAGTCAGTGATTTATTGTAAAACAACCAGTCAGTCTTACTCTTAATCACTTGTTGCAGCCATACTTTATTTATGGGGGAGCAGCTGATCATTAATGGCCTATAAAATATGATCTAAAGGCCCTGTGAAGTATATTTTTTTTACCAGCAAGCACACTATTATTGTAAAGGTGATCTATAGGTGTGTTTGATACCGAGTTGCCATATCATCCGAAGCAGTGTAGTTCACATTGTGGCCATAAACCCCTTTCTATTGGTTGTTGAATTTATTGATCTGAGAGATGAATGTGGACACTGAACCCGGTGTCATAGAATGTGTTATGGTCTCACTCCGTAGCAGATCAATAAAACCCTTTGTAACACACATGAGGGACATGGAATGGGGACATGAGGTCCACATGAAATCACATGCTGGATATCGAAGCAACATGTGCTAACATGAAGGACAGCTTTAATCTGATTGGATTCACTGTTTTGAGTGCACCAGGGGGGTGGTGTTTGTTGTGCACTGTGGATTGCGATGGCCTTAAATCCCCTTTAAGTCACGTGGAAAACTCCCACTTTGTTCTGGACTCGCACAGATGCATCTCCAAACCCAGCTGAGCAGAAGAAGCTCTCTGCAGCTTTTTCCTCCTGCAGGCTGCAGCATTTAAAGAAAGCACAACATAAACACTGACAGAAAAATGTATTTATTTCCTGTAGTTAAGCAGATGTGATAATTAAGGTGCAGATATTCTGAAAAAGTTCTGTCATCCAACACGAGCAAACATCAACCTAGCATCAGCATATGCTCTGTGCTGTATATATCGCCATAGGTGGTGGCGGGAACTTCCTATACATTCACTCAGCCGTTCAGAGGGAGGGGGATGTTGCCAAGGTAACAACTAGACGTCCGTTTCCAGCCAGCATGGGCCTGTGTCACCTCCGCTTCTGGTTCTACATGCACGGTTCTGACAAGATGGGAACGCTGAAGGTGATTTATTCAGAGCCTCATCTCCATAAATAATTCAAAGTCTTATTTTTGTCAGGTGTCTGGCTTTCATACATGTTTTACTTTATTGTTGTTTGCTGCCAGATGATGCGTTACAATCTATTTCAAGGCTCATTTTGATTTTATCAAAAATTTCGATTCGTAACACCTGGCTTACTGTCAGTCACCTGATCGTACAGGAAGAAATGAAAGTCTCCGCTACAAAATAATCCATCAAAGTTTGTCGACTCTAAAAAATGATCATATCCATCTTTTCATGTCTTTTTTTAGATGTCTTTGTTAGTTGGGTTAATTTCAAAACAACAACAACAACACGAAAATGATAAAATAAACCAATTGAGTGTAATGAGCACAGAAATAATGGATAAAACTAAATGTAACCAAACACCGTTGTCCTTTAATTTAAACTGGCACTTTTTCATTTTTCGTTCAGGTGTTAATTTATTTGCAGAAAAATATTAGCTGCAAACCAGTATGAAGGATATAAACCGGTCTTAAACCAGACACTGCTATACTTTATATTAGCATTTTGCAATCGTTCTTCAATCACGGCTCTCTTTCAAAGTACGCAAATTGTTAGAAAATAAAAATAGAAAACTGAATCTCAACGTGGATGTAACATGCACCTTAACAGGTCTACACTGTGGGACCCAGTGGCACCAGCCTACTGATGTGGACAGCCACTGGTAACCATGGAAACCAGTGGGCGTACGCTAATGTCATCCTGTCCAACCCAGCACCTTTCAGGGTGACCTTTCAGGCTGAGGTCGGTGGAGACGTGTGGTCGGACATAGCCCTGGACGACATCACCTATACTGCAGACTGTGTAGAGGGTAAATATTTATCTATTGTCTCTTCTCGTCCACATACAGCCATTAGTTTTGTTTTTTTTAAACCTCCTTTCAGCACTTCAAGCTAATATTTTATGCTATGTCCTCCATTTTTCACCTCCTCCACCCTCTCCTCTTTTCCCACATCTTCTGTTCACCGACATCCATGATGTCCTGTTCATTTCCTTGTGAATGATGTTACCCTCAGGGAGAGTGTAGTAAGTTAATGGAACCGTTTGCCCTATATGTCCACATAATTCACCGTGGAATTTGGGTCAGCTCCAAGTAAAAGCACAGAGGGCATTGAGGGGAAAGTTGTTTCCTTACTGCTGTGGCATTCTCCTTTTACCCCTGAATGTCTTCTTTGGTTGACTTCCTAAAGATGATTCTACTTTGTTCAACTGTCTAAATATGTGCATGATTCTTCCCTGCAATATGTCACTGCAGGTCCCGTAACTCCCCAGCCTCTGACCTGTGGTTTGGACCAGTTCCAGTGTGCGTACTCCTTTCAGTGTATCCCAGAAAGCTGGAGGTGTGACGGAGAGCCTGACTGCTCTGATCGCTCCGATGAAGAGAACTGTCCCGACGTCGTTCCTGGCACTGTTCCTCCTCAGGATCGCTGTTCTGCTGGACATTACCAGTGTTTTAATGATGTGTGTCTGCCCTCCATCCTGCGCTGTGACAGCGTTCCAGACTGTCCGGATGGAGAGGATGAGCACGGCTGCCGTAAGTATAGGCATATAGAGCTGGTTCCCTCGAAATCTAAGTGAGAATTTCCATATTATATTAAGATCCAGTTTTCTGTAACTGCTTTACAATGTCTATGATCATCAAAATAACTACACTATTATCTTTTTTTCCTGTTGCACTGAAGCACATATGGAGCTTAACTTAAATGCATTCATTGATTTTTCTCCACAGGAGCTATTTTTCCTGGACTCTTTGACTAACAAGGGCTTAATCTCTCTTGTCCTATAGGTGTTATACTTTGAGTGAATGCGCCTTTCAAACAAGCCTTTTACATCCTTGTACCCTGCCTCTCTTCTCCCCCTCCAGCACTGCTCCAGTGTGAGCTGGGAGAACTGGCGTGTGAAGATTTGCCTCATTGCATCCCATTTCAGAAGCGTTGTGACCACTCCGTGGACTGTCTGCCATTTCAATCTGATGAGACCAGCTGCCGTGGTAACATGTTATTATTTACCTTTTGCTTTCATGCTTTTTTTTTTGCGCATTAAGCATAAAAAGTTCTATGATTCTCCTTTCTGAAAGGTCAAACATGTCAGAAGAGGCAAGCCGACACAAATATTCCACCTCAGTATGGTCAGATGTCAACCTGAGCTTTTCATTTTATACTATATTGTATAATATTCTCTTGATTCACTGCTCAGTATTTCCAAAGCATCTTAAAAGTACAACACGGTATTTATTGCGAGCTGCCAAAATCCATTTACCCTCAGGAATGAGACCATTTAACCTGAATTCGCTGCTCAGCCAGAGCCACTTTATCAAGCGATAACCTGTTAACCTTTGCACAACCTAAAGGAAGAATATTTATCCTCAACTGTACACGAGGGAAGGACTAAGATGTACTAGAGCTGCAGATGCTTTCTGCAGAGGGTAATGGATGATGCTCAATTATTTCCCATGGCAACATAATTCACTGATTACATGCTCTAATGTCAGAGAAGTAATATTCTTCAATGTGTTTCCTGTCAGGAGGGAAGAGAAATGGGTGACGTCTGGTGTGACACAGAACCGAGAGGAAAAGTTTTAGACATTTTTTTGTGTATTTTCAATGATTCAATGAACCCCTAAAGGTCTTTTACATATTTTTTTTTGCAGAGTGTCCTCCGCTGTATTGCCTGGATCACGGCTCATGCCTTGTGGGGAGACACGGGCCCACCTGCATGTAAGCTGAACCTCACATTTATGACAACACAAACATAGACATGCAAGTACGATGTCTATTTTCCACAGTCCTTCTCTCGTCCTTTATCTGTCTTTTTGTGATACGTAAAATATGTAAATCCCAACAGTCTTTTTTCATTCTTTGAAAAGACACGCTCCATGAAGCATGTGAGGATCCGCTCAGCCCCCCATGGCTTAATCAGAATAGCTGTGCCTTCATTCATCCACCGGCACAGCGTTTCATCTGATTGGTTCTCCCAGTTCCCGTTGAGATACGGTCCACGCTGCCCAGGGTCCTCCGTGGACAGACCGCAAAAACCACTAGATAAACCTGCTCACAGGCCAGCATGTTGGCACAGACAAAACACAATTAAGCCCAACAGTGTGATCACACTGTTGGAAGCTCATATGAACCTACTTGTAGTGTGCAACAGCAGCTTAGCATGCCTGTAATGAGGTACTTCATTCATTCACTCACGAGACCTGAAGGTAGATCTTTGAACGTTGCTTCATCCAAAGTCTGGATGCGATTTTTGCATCAGATTTGATACAACTTGGCTAAAGTAACAGAATGAAAGACAACCAGATTGCTTCATCTTACATCATATTTGAATAAAACAGTAGCAGACGTACACACAACAAAAACCAGACAGCAGCTGACTACACGAAAACAGAACCACCAACACCAAACAACAACAACACACGCCTGCTTTACTGCACCTTATATTTTTGTCGACAGCGTGCACACAGACTTGCAAAACTCCAGCTGAATGCTGCTGTTGTCCTTTCTCTTCAGTACAGATGCTAACACACACGCTTCCCTTGGGTTGTATACTAGTTTGTTCGCATTGCCTTTCTTTACCAGAACTCATCCCACATGCACACATCGATCACTTTTATAGAGATTAATAGAAAGCTAGAGCAAGACTTTCTGATTCCAATTGGACTTTAAAAACTCTGCAACTTATGGATATCGCTCTCTTCCTCTTCCTCGCTCTCATTCAGCCTCCTGGATGTTATTTGATTCCTCTTTTATATCCATCCCACCATCCAACATTCCTCAACGAAGCACCGCCGCCACTGCCTCCTCTCATTATGAAGCAGGGCTCCGCCGTCTTTCGCTCTGCGGTGTGGCGTGGACCTCCTGTAGCTGTTCCAGCATTGATAAGCGTCATGCTGCAGAACCCGCAGCCAGCATTGGAGGGCCGTCGTCTCACTGCTGCGTATCACGCTCCTTCACCCTCCAGCTGGGCACCCGGATAGGAACCAGCCCGAGTTATCTAACCCTCACCCCTCTGAATGATTATGACACCGTCTGGTTTTGCTGAGAGCTGTGCTTTGCATACTAGGAGATCAAGCTGATACTGAACAGATGTTTAGTAGAGCGGAGTTTCTTTCCCTCCCATCGATGCATCTCACTGGACGGCGCAAAGCCGCAATTAGTTTCCATGCTGGAAAGCCTGCAGATAAATCTTCCAGCATTTGTCAAGATGGTGATAGCTTGTGTTTTTAGGTATGTGCACAAGGGTAATAGAGAGTTAGATATATCTATTTTATCTATTTTAGTCTTCTTATTTTGTTTCACCTTTTATATTCCTTCAATTTTTTTAATCTCATACTGTAAATAAATCTTATTAAAAGGCTGAAAACAATATTACTCTGCAGCACTGATCCCAGTCAGGGTCACCCAGAAGCAGAGGTAAGGTTGTGAAGTGGCTAAATCTATGTGAAAAAAAAAATAGCACAAGAGTTTATTTGAAAACTACACAGCCACATATTTATATTTAAGATGATTACACACCAGTGCAGGAGTGTGTTTGTCGTCCAGCCAACAAACCACCAGATAGCTTCGGTCCATTGCAGAACACTCGCCTCCACCATCCTGAGTCATTTTCACACCTTCACAGCGCGCTGAGATTTAGAGTGTGACAAGCAATTTCCACATGAGGAGAGAGTCCAAACAGTTCAAATTAATGGGCAAATGTTTGAAAGGTCCAGCCTCTGTGCCATAAAGTGGGAATAGTATGAATATAATCTTTCTTAAAAATGTCCCAAAAGCAGCAGTACAGTATATTTAGAAAATGAGAAACAGCATGAAGGAGGCAGAGTTTCTGTGTGTAAGAACACTTCTGGAGAGTTATAAGTGATGGATGAGAGGGATTATTGGAGTCTGGACATTGTTTTTACTACATCTCCTAAAGTAAATACCAATTCTCTGGTGAATGCTAAGGTGAGGAGTTGAACTCTTTTACAGACACAAATCCCAGAGCTGGTAGTACATCCTGTTCCCGGTCTCATGAGCATCTCACTTAATTTATTAGATTCAAATTTATGTTTTGTCAGCTATCGCCTCCTGCATAAGGCGTGTTGGATTTTAGCCGTCAGTCGGATGACACATGTAACTGGTCTGTGCGTTCCCCCGGCCCACAGGTCTTGTGAACGATAGAAATAATTTCTATTCCATAATTCTCAGTTCTCTGTCAAGCTTTCTCCTTCTTCTTGGTTTCTGATCTCAGGTGTCATCCAGGATGGACCGGCAACCGTTGTCATGTGAAGGAGAAACCCCCTCTTATCACTCCGTCGTCCAAACCAGATGACATACAGCTGGGTAATAAAGAACCACACCTCCCTGCTTGTCTCCTTTAAAGAATCCCACCTGAATTTATCGACTAAATTAAATCCCTGCATGGCATGTTAACACATTTGCAGTTCAGCTGAAGGTCGGTCTTTTTGTGTAGATTCTGTTTATGTAGGTATCGCCATCGGCCTGCTGCTGCTCGTCGCTGGAATCGGCGTCTGTTTTCTGGCTTCATGCAAGAAAAGATGCTTCTCATTGTGAGTCCTGTCTTCCTCTTTTAATTTGACTTATGGGGACATCGTCGATGGTGATGATGAGAGCATTTTCTTTGCTGTCCCTTCAGGAGGTCCAACACGATGGACTATGGGGTGATGGATGGCTCAGCCTTTGACTGGAGAGCAGAGGTCAGCACAGACAAATGTCCAATCGATCATCAGAGAATTCAGTTCCCAAGTTCAAATCTAATTTTTTTGCTATTTCTGTCACTTTATTCAATCACCGGATCAAGCATCACAACATTGTGATTGCTCCATGTTGTTGTGTTTCTATGGTAGCAAAAATGGACAACCCAAACACCAGTCCTTGAACATTTTTTGTACTTCTTTACATACTTTTCACTGTGGAACCATTACTGTATGCATCCAGTGTTTGCTGTTTCTCCTGTTATCACAGAAAAAGCTTCCAGCACAGACAAGACAGCCATCCCATTTAGATAATGGTGACCTCATACGTACGTTTGTGATGGAGTGTGCTTTACTACAAACGATAAAACACATCAGCTGTGTGCAGGAGAGTGCAGGTTTTCATCTGTGTGGGTGTGCAGAGCATCCTCTCATAATGAAAGTGATGTTTGCAAGCGAAACTGCCACATCTTTGGGAAATTGTGTTACCGTGCAGGGCAATAGTTTACATGTTTGAACGAATGGTACTGCGATAAAAGCGTGTTTTACATGTGCAGGTACTCTTCATATGTTCTGGCACATCTGTACCTTTTTGCTTTAATGTGGCTGCCAATGAGGATGCAGCTAAAAATAGAGAGGTGTAGGTGTGAAGTGGCATCTACACAAACCAGAGGGATCAACACGTCTCAAATGAGAGGAAATTGTCTGTGATTATTCCACCTCTGATGAAACGATGATGAAATGCTTTATGGAGGTTAGAGGTGTAATTATGGAGGCATAACAGGTCAATTTGATTTTAAATGCGCCTGCATTTCATGCACTCTTGCACATTAAGGCCCATCTAGTTTTAATCTGTCCTTCCCTTCAGCTCCGGTCCTGGAGTGAACGGCCGTGTGGTTGTCCCACGGTTAAGCCGAGGAAGAGCGACGGTCAGGGGGTTTCCATCAGCGTCTACCCCTGGAGGAGGGAGGTGGAGGTAAAGTGTTTGTGGCTTTGCAATAAGTTTCCTTCTAGAATCTGGTAATGTAATATATTTCTCTTTGTGTTTTTGTCCACTGCAGGCTTTGAGTCAAAAAGATAAAAATCTGTCCTTTGCAAACCCTCTGTATAATTACCCACCTGATGCAAACGCTGCTGACTGTCGGGGCTCTGAAGCTTAATAACAGTGGACTTTACATATAGATTCTGCAGCAGGTCTGGGTCAGTCAGTTCGTGCACATCCTTGATGGGCTTGTCTCGGCCTGCAGAGTCGCCAAACGACAGGAGTGAGAGAAAATGGGGACTTGATTGCCCTTTTTTTGTATTTATAATATGCTGCTGTTATGATTGACAATAGTGCAATACCCACCATCCATCTAGAACTCAGGACCAATATATATAAAAAAATTATGTAAATGTTTTGGACAATAAGGTTGCAGCACAAAAACCTCTTTCAAGCGTAGGGTCAGATATATCCGTGTGAGTATAGGCATCAGGGTAAATTAAAATAACTTGAATGTGATGATTTTAAATTTAGTGCTTCATAAGCTAAAAAACATCCAGTTAATGGAAATAAAGGGCTCTGCTGACCATGTTAGAGCCTCCAAATGTTGTCCTTACTTCATTAGTGACCATGTTAATCCTCACAAGAGCAAATAGAATAGTCTGACCCTGCTTTATCTGCAAATGAACATCTATTACATGACGGTGTCCTGCTGCTGCTTTGCTTGTTGCATGAACTGCCTGTCAGACCCTGTGTCAGCCACAGCAGAGGAGACGGGGCCGTAAACAGCACCGTTACACCAGGCTGTTAGGAGTTTAACAAGTGTTCAGTGACGACTCGCTTCGGCTGTGAATTATCGGACATGCAGGCGTGAGTGGCCTCCTCATATCTGACAGTCAACATGGTGATTTATGTCATCGTGTCTCACATTCTGCATAGCGAGATGCGTACAAGAGAGCATCGATTAGCAGGAGCCCCTTCTCCTCATCCGTACAGACGAACAAATCAAACACGCTTCCATTCCCTCATATCGATTTGAGTTATGAATCTGTAATGTCCAGGCTGTGCATGCACCCAGCCTCTCGTATCATTATTCTTCTGTCTTGCTCTTCCGTCACTGCAGAGCATCTGCTGACTTTGTACGTGGGTTCTACATCTGGAGGTTTATTAGAAACACCCAGGATCGATATCAACTTTGAGCTGAACTGTTTTATTGTTTCTACCATCAAGGGCTCACTACCTTCTCCTCCGAGATGATCAACTACCCCAAAAAGCTATAAAATATACATGTTTGGCCATGAAGGTTCGTTGCGCCATCATCTTTTTTAAATATGTGGAAGTTAATATCAAATTTGATGAACCATGAGTTTGGTATAGCATAATTTTGAGAAAGAAATATATATTTTCCAATTTGACATGCTTACAGATGATTCGAGCTAGCCTTACTTGAAAATAAAACCTAAATTATTCAAACTATTGATTTCTCACAAAATGTTATCCTGAATTGAAGAATCAATTTCAATTAAACAACATCTTAATAAATCACTTGAAAACGATTCTAATCGTGAACAAAAAACAGGCTAGACTCGAGTGCCTTCAAAGTAGCAGCAATTTCTTTTATAGCTTTCTATGTTTTAGATTGATGTAAGTCTATTGATTTTAATACAGCCTAAAGTAAATACGTATAGTAGATTGACAGACAGCAAAGCATAAATCTAAACAAATTTTACTGGCATTATGGACCGAGAGGATCAATAATTCAAATGAGGGGAATATGTGAAAGGATGTATTTAGTTTTTACCTTGTTTTATCGTGAAGAGTATCCTAAGAGAACATTACTTTATGGAAACTTTTCAGATCCTTAATCTTTCTAAACAGTAACGGCATAAAAAACCTCAATAAAGCCCAAAAGCCTGAAAATTATTTCTCTAAAATTGGCAGATTCTGTCGTTACTGCTCTCCTTGTTTGCAAAGCAGTATCGAATAAACATTTACAAGCATATTTATTATGTACATAAATCATGTTAATTCAGACACTGGTGTAGAAGTTGCACAAATTCATTGGTCTGTATTTAAAAAAAAATTTCTATAGTAATGACTGTGAGGATGATGATTTTTCTTCCTGTTTGTGTAACTGTATTTGTATTATTAGCAACAAATACAAAATCCACATCCCATAAAAGGTCACCTCTCTGTCTCTGTATGTGCCGACTCAGCCTTTTGACAGCCTCTGCATCAATGTTTGACATTTGACCTAACAAAACGGCAATCAATGGCTGAAACAAAGACCTTTTCGCACAAATAATACCACCTTCCACTTGCCTTGCCGAGCTTGCATACATCTATGTTTTTGTGCTTTTGTCCAGGGCCAACGTTTTTCTGGTAGCTTCATTATTCCTGCCATTGAATGGCCCACAGGAGAGACGAACCGCGCCACCAGCCTCAGTCTTTGTGTCGCTGTCAAAGTGCCGTTAGTCAGCTTTTCTCATCGGAGCCATAGATGTTACCGTTTTGTTCATCGCAGTGCTGAGTCCATCTAAAGGGCAGCGTTCTGTTTGTGTACCACTCAGCTCCGGGGAGGCTTCTGCGATGAAAACGCTCCAGAATAGTTTCAGACTTGAAGGATGACCTCTCTCGAAGTACCAGCTGACATTTCCTTCATTTAAACAACTGCTCAGCTGAGTCCTTTCTGAGCTGTTGGGCCACAACCGTTGCACTCAGGCGGGGTTCCTGTCCTAATGGAAATGGACACTGCTGTTACTATCCTAGTCAGGTCAAGGTGGAATCATTGAGTTGACGCTAGAAGACCCTCTGAATTTCTCCTGTTTAGATTTTTTGTGTTATTTAGCCTCTAAAACAAATTTTTTGTATAAATCTTTATAGGCTCCAGTGTTCATTGTGGCACGAAACTGAAACATATTCATCATAAACAACCAATTCCTCCCTGTTCTCTGCTGTTAAAAAAAAGATCTATCCCATGCTCTGCTGCACTGATATTTAGATTCCCCAATGCAAGACAAGAATGTCATCATCAGACATACTGCACTAATGAGATTCCTACATTTTTTAGCATCTTCACCATCAGAACAGCCTCTTCAGTATTTTTTTAGCCAGGAAACACAGTGAATCACTTGTTGGACTTTGATAAATATAAACCTGATCCAATTTAATAGTTTTCATATATGTGCAGCCTCTTTCAGAGCTGCTGGAGATGCTGCAGAAATGCCATTTAATTGTGTAAACTCTCCATTGCATTGCTTCTGCCTACTGCCTTACAAACGTTGCTTGTGAAGCTGAGCTTCGCTCTACTCCCTATGTGGATGCAGAAGATTTAAATGGTTAATAAGAATGTATGGCAATATAACAACAAAGGAACACAGGAACATCTGAGCATCTTTATTAAAACGAGAGATTAAGATCATACAAATTCAATAAGACATTATTGGTAAAAAATAATTCTTTTTATCTGTTTTTTTCTGCTGCTATTCTGGACAAAAACTCTCATCATGACATTTAATACTTCATGGCAAACACGTGTTTCTAGAGGCAGCATGCAACATACAAAACTGTCAAGTTTCCCCTCACAGCCAAGCAAGATGATTGTGAGCTTCCAGGTGTCACTAATATTTATAGTGTGGATGGAAAGTTAATAATCAGCTATGCTATAATGGAAAGACAGAAACAGAGCTGAGCTTGTTCTCGGCGCTTTCAGCTCGCCACCCCGCCTCGCCGTTCTCTGTTCATGGAGTGGCCAGGCATCATAAACGCTGTGGTGACACACCGCTCTGCAACTCAACAAGTGGGACCCGAATCTGCAAATAAGCACTCTGGAAAATTTACGCTTGCCACCACCCTTAGATCTAAATGACTCGATGTCGCTGGAAGGCTCCCATTGCATTTCATTAATTTGGTTGTAGGCCGTTTGAAACTCTTTAAGGTCACCCTGGGGAGATTGACTGTAGAGTGTTCTCCAGCCAAGAAAAAGTTCAAGTTCTTCTCTGAAGGATCCTGCTTTACAGTAAGGAGTCAGAGAAGGAGGGAGGTGACAGACCTGGGGAGATCCGTAGTGAAAGAGGATGATGGATGAGAGAGAGATTTTTCATCTGAGGGCTAGTCTGGATTCTTTTTGCTGGACCAAGTTGATTAGAGCTGCAGACTTCAATTCAGAGATGTGGCTGCAGAGGCTAAACTTCTGCAGTGATTAAACTGCTTGGAAAGAGTAGATAGAGGAAAAATGTGGTGTAAAAGTGCTGGTGTGCATTTATGTGAAAGGAGACAAGACTATTTTCCCAAACCTCGTGACTTCATCACATTTCATACAGCTAGACTGAACAATCCAACTGAAGGTGATTTACAGTTCTATGAAACGATCTTTAAAAAAGGGAGTAGCATCCCAAAGCAGCACATGTTTATTCTGATTGATGAAGAAGCTTTTTGCGTTGCAGATGTTTGACAAGCGTCCCTTTGAACCCACAGCAGGTGAATGGACTGAATCAGAATGGGATGGCTGTCTGCAGATACTTAATTTTGTTTTATTATCTGAACAACTCCCTGTGTGGTTTTAGAGTAAAGTCAACAAAGCTTTTTTACATTTTGCCACATTTTAAAAAAGACAGTAGTTTCAATTTGAAGTGTAAACATCCACTAGCGTTACACAATGTCTTTCAAGATCCTCTGAAAGAGAAGCTTCGATTATATGATGTTTGAGCAGATTTATGGACATTTATTATGCCCTCTGATATGATTTAGGAGGATGATTAGAGCCAGAGCATGCAGAGAGATTTTCATTTCATATTCATCATCACATTTTGGATTTTGAACGTACTCTTTTTCTGTAATGCTATGAGGAAATTCCATTTTCTTTGCACGGTTGACTTAGTTCATCGAGAGTTAAAAATGTTAAGAAAAAGAAAAAAGAAAAGCAATGAAGGGAGAGAGAACACAAGTGCTCCTGAAGAATAAAATTCTTGTTCTTGAGCCATAGCTGGTCTGGCACAAAGCAGCAGCTGTGTTCATTTTGTTTCGGAGACAAATCCCCTCACCACTGCTGCACCCACTTTGTTGGCAGTCGCCCCTCTCTAAAAATAATGATGCAGATGACTTTCATTTGGGAGTGAAAATAATCAAGGTAATGACTAATTACTGACAGAGTTATGGAAGTAAATTCTGTTTATTGATCTTTTTTCATTTAGGAACCATACTTGAGAATATTTGTGGTCTGGGCTTTGGATTTTAATGACTTTTATTAACTTTTTAACCACTAAAAAACTTTGAAAGGCCTTTTAGCACAAAGGTAAACACTTAAAATGTTCAATACGCACACACTACAGCCAAGTGCATCATAAAATTGGTCCTTTATGCAAAAGTTTCCTGTTAAAGTTTTCCATGAGTTGTGGTGGGGCTCCTGAATTCCCATCGGGTGTCTTAATTGGTGCAAGCATGTGGTCCAACTTATCCTTTAAATGAGCATTTTTAAAAAAAAGTACGGCGAGTCGTCCAGTGCTGAAGGAGCTGCCTCAGAAACGAGACATTTCATCCCTCCCTTCTTCTCTGGTATGTCTACTGAGAAAAAAAAAGAAAAGGTCATACCGTCTTTACGTTTGGGTTTTGGCATTTGTCACATCATTAGAAACACAGATCTTATATATGAGCTTTCAGAAATCCAATCCCTCCATGAATTGTCCTGTCCAGGAGACCTGAGGTCCTCGTTAAGAACTTTATCATTTCTCATAATTCTAAGAGATCAGCTCATAAGCATGTGCTTGAGAATTATGCAGCAGAAAACCTCATTTTGTATTTGTTGTAAAAAGAGTTAAATATAATTGATTTCATATGTGTAATTGTTGCTGGCAGTGCTATTTATGTAGCTCAGCTGCAGCCAAATCACTAACAAGTCTGTCCGGATGATCCCAGAGAGATGGAAAGTCTCTCTGGGATCCAAATGATCCTAAGAAAAAATATATAAAGGCTAATAATAACAAGACTTCCTGCTAATTGTCCCAAAGTATGGCGAAAGAAAACAAGACAATTTGGTGGACTGTGTTAGTATGATCCAACTTCAAACTGAAGGGGGCGCTTTAACAGTTTGATCACCTGTTGGATGGATGGATAGATGGATGGATGGATGGATGGATGGATGGATGGATGGATGGATGGATGGATGGATGGATGGATGGATGGATGGATGGATGGATGGATGGATGGATGGATGGATGGATGGATGGATGGATGGATAGATAGATAGATAGATAGATAGATAGATAGATAGATAGATAGATAGATAGATAGATAGATAGATAGATAGATAGATAGATAGATAGATAGATAATGACGGATAGATAGATAAATAATGACAGACAGACAGACAGACAGACAGAGTGTCTACCCTGCACTCCCCAACCATCAATCAGAAGACGAGGAGCCATTGGCTCGTAGGAGCTGATGACGAAGGGAGCGCACCGTCTACTCCAGGAGCGCGTCAGCTCGCTCCCTCATCCACCCACACGCTGCACCTCCGTCCGGTGGCAGGAGACCGGGGTGTCAGGCCGGGGTTCACGTTAAAGCAGAGAACTTTTCCGTCTCTGCTGTTGCTGTTTTGGTCTATGCCGGAGGAGGAAACCTGTTCAGACGAGCGCGTTTTCTTCCCCCCGGAGCGCGCAGTGTGGCGCACGCTGGAACACAAAACCGCGGAGTGCAGCGCAGGAAGGTTTTTAAAAGCAGCGGGAGAGTCTGCGGCGTCTGACGGGGGACCCCTCTGAAAATAAACCACTGGGATATTTAGAAGACGTCTGCGGGGATCACTTCTTTGGATATGGCGGGCGTGAAGACGTTCCACCTTCTCGTTGGAGTTGTTTTAGTTTTGCGGTGTTTGGGGAATGCCCAGGGAGAGATCCGCGCCAGCGACGGTAAGAGCCTTCACCTTCAGCAGTAGGTAGACCTGTTCAAGGAGTTCAAGTCATAAAACGTGCACAGCTGTCACACACAGAGGGGTTTGTGTTTGAAATGACTTTGTGTGAATTAACATCGATTTTTCTCTCTAATTTTCCAACGAAAATTAGAAAATTGATTCTAATTCTCAAGAAATAGATGAGAGAGACAACCTGGATGCTGTTTCTCTTTAATCATCTTATATTTTAGGAATCATCTTTATGGATGAGGCTGTCATGACCCACTAACTTCATTTTTCTGTGTCAACAGCCCACTTGTTTTATTGTAATTAGGGTCTTTCCATAACTTTTGGTTAATAGGCTTTTCTTTTTCATCTTTGCTCATGCAAATCCTGCAGACTGCATTCATTATTCCATTATTCCCTACATTAAACAGTATTCAGTGCAGATATGCAAATTTCAAACCAGCCTTCTCTTGTTGTATGTTTTTGTTCATTTCCACATGAATCTTTTCTCTCTGTTTGGACCCATCCTCTGCAACCTGTAACAGACTTGAGATCAGTTACTTCTGGGTCCCTTTGTATTGTGCAGGTGCATTCTATGTAGAACCCCCGCAGAGCCAATGCCAGACTCTTAACACTCTTGATTGTAAAGCGCAGATCAGAAATGGAGGAAGAGGAGGAGGAGGACTCCCTTGTGAACAATATCTCTGCCATAAAGCCACAGCATGTGCACCTTAAGTCTACTAATCTCAAATGTAGTCCATCCCACATGCTGCACACACACACACACACACACACACACACACACACACACGCACACACACTCAGACAGAGCAATAAGTTCATGCCAACATTAGTTCGAATGCTTGTTTCCCAGGGCTTTTACTGCTAGCAAAGTATTTTCATCACGTATCAGATAGTAATGTCTGGCTGCTGACAGTCGCTGTAAATGAAACCCGTATGTGTATGTGTGTGTGTGTGTGTGTGTGTGTGTGTGTGTGTGTGTGTGTGTGACCACAGACTAACTGGAATGTACATGACTGTTTTGAAAGGGATGGTATCAGCTGTGTGTATGCACATACACACACACACACACACACACACACTTTTTTTTCCAGTTTCACACATTCACACTCAGTGAATCCAACCAATCTGCTGGACTACTGCACGCTGCTCATTTCACATTTCACACAACTTTCATAGTTGGACACAGCAGCTTGTCTTCCCTCACACATCGTGGACTTTCACGGACGAGTGACCACAATGATGCTCGCGCTGGAGGTCGAAGATTAAGGATCACTTTTAAACACAAACACCCATAAACAAAATAAACCTTTTCCCTCCCGGAGAACATTGCTGCTGCAGCACCAGCTGGACGCTTTTAGCATGTAGGACAGTATTTTTAGACATATGGGTGAGGTGCTTCCCTTGTCAGAGGCTGTAAAAAGCGACCCCTGTCTCTCTTTCATCATGAGAGGATTCTCAAAACAGAAACTCAAAGGAAGTCTCCAGCAGAGCCTGAGATTTGGGTTTTCATGTCCCTCCTTAATTGCATTTATTAGTTGTTTGAGCTGTGGAGAACATCTGGGTGGAATTACACATCCTGTGACCTGAGTGCATCCTTTTTTCTCCTTATTAAGCTTCCAACCTGTGATGTTCACCCGTTGATGCTCTCACCGGTTGTACACCATCAGAAATGAGACTAGTTTGGGGGTTAATCTGCTCCGGCGCCTCTCTTGGAGTGGAAAAAAGAGTTCCATGAGGATCTGGAGTGAGTCTGTGGAAGCAGGAGAGTGGGAGAGAGAAAATTGTGCCCCCTCTGTAAAAATGTGGTCTATTTTAAAAGCTTGCGCTGAGGGCTGTTAACGTGCTAAGATTGTGGTCGTACGTGGAATTTCATTCGTCGCGGATGCATGCTCTGAGCTATTTCTTTGCAGGGGGAGGGAGGTTGATAGAGGGTTAATCTGCTCACAGGCAGCCATGTGAACGTCTCCACCTCCAACGCGCCGCTCCTCATCAATCACACTGCCAGAAGCTGCCTCTGCAATCATACAAACACACTCAGAGGCACACAGGATTGGGAGAAACATGCAGACCGACTGTCACAGGGAGACATGGGCTCTGATAGCTGGCAACACTTTGAATGTGGTTCTGTTTGCAAAATACTTCTGTTCCTTAACCCCTCTTTAGTCAGGGCGTCTTTCCTCTCCTCAACACAACAGGTGTTTGCAGAGAGAAAAAAAAACAACTAAATATCTACGCAAATGTGTCGTAACTCTTCTGTTACACAAGTCATGAGTGGGAATTCTGGAAGACGCTGATATCACTCAGAGCGCTTTTAGAAGAATTCTACTGCAGAAAACGTCAAATCCACGCGGAGCGATAACGAGACTGGAACGTTCCTCAAATTAAAGCAACAACAACAAACTTCCTCATTCTGTTGATGCGGGGCTGGAACGGATCTCAGTTAATTACATCACTCCATTGCAGTTGTTTTTTTTTGGAGTGAGCAAATGGAAGTATTGCAATCGACACACATCTGGGAGATTTAAAAAAAGCAGCTAGTTGAAGTTAATATTTGACAAAAAGTCAAAGAAAGGTATTGAAAATGTTTTTAAATGAGGGAGATGTCCCGAGGCCTGCTAGCGGGATAAATCCTGTTTTTGCCTTAATTTAGCACTTATATAATGACACCTGACATGTATTCTGTTGCTTGTTGGGCACCAGCATCCTCTCTAAACTGACAGTATGTTCGGCTGCTGTTGGGATGTTCAGTGTAAATAAAGTAATGCGGGCTAGAGAAGGGACTTTGTTGCAGTGCTATTTTGCAAAATCGCATATGACGCAAATTCCGCATTGTTGCAGCAATGATTTGCCATCAGGTAAGACAAAATGTCTTGTGCAAGCAGAAAAAGAAGTGATTCAATTAATGTAAAATAGAAATGGTTATTATTTTAGCTGTGTTGTTTTATCCTTATCTGCTGGAGTTTCTGCATCTGCAGCCCCGAGCGAGGAACAAACATTCAGAGCAAAATGAAAACTGAATCAAGAAGAAGTAACCCTGCTGCTTTATGTGTAATATCATACAATATACTGTAAGTGACACTTTTATTTCTTTCGAAACAAAATATTTGACAAAGGATTTGAAGGATTCAGACTCGACACATGGATTCTGAACTGTTTTCAGATTCGGTACAATCTGCTATCACACCCTTCCTTCTTTTCAGACTTAAGCTGCCGTGATCGCTCTCCTCTCTTTTGTTGGGCTTGAGGGATGTTTCCTGGCATAAGCTGTGTGCACAGAGAGAAATGGGAGGTCCAGCTAAGTCTACTTTAGTGAATAGATTGTAAGGCCTTCTTGGAATCTCAGCCACCCCACCAACCCCCCCACTGTCCCTCCCTCTTTCTGACATTGCACATTTTGGAATGGATAGAATGAGCTTGCCTCTTTATTGGGCCTTTGAATGACCTGCTGAAAGAATCTGCCGTGAATGGATACGGGGAGGTGGGGTTGGGGGTTGGGGTGGTATGAGTGCAAGACAAGGAGGGGCAGATTAGGTTTATATGCTGCATGCAGCAGGTCATGCCATGCATGGTAGAGGCAGGGAGGAAGGGAGGTCGAGTTGTCGTCCCCCCCCCGTACCAGCAGCAGCACCGGGCTCCTGCATTAGTCACGCCGAGCGTCCTGCCCCTCATAGTCACACACAGTTCAATAAGCTTCAAGACAAAGAGCCAACAGGCCACTAGTTAATGGAACCCAACGCAGTTAAGCTCCTCTCCAGCTTCCCCTCTTTGTCTTTCATGTGGTACAAAAGGTCCTCCACTTCCAATTGTTGTCGTCCTCTGCCGGATCGAGTCCCGGAGAAATCGTGTCCTGGCATTTCTAGCTCTGCATGATTTGTTCGGTTCATTCAAATCAGCGCAATTATGGATCATGTCCTTCAAGCGAGCAAGAAAAGGTCAGGACCAGGAGTGCCGCAATGTTTAAAGCTGCCTTGTTATGATGTGATACGGATCTGAATGTCAGCTGTTCGGTGAGAGTTGACGGGCATTTTCCTTCCAGGATAAGCATCCTTCTTCTACAGAACCGCTGCCAGCAGACCGCAGCGTGCTCAGCAGTCAGCCCGTTATCTGCCCCTCCTGTTGACTCCTTCTGGATGATGCCAAAGGAGATGCGAGATGATCAGACAAGGAGCGGAATGAGAAAATGTTTTCAATTCAAGTGGGAGGAGTTGGATTATTCTTTACCCAAATGGGGAATGTTTGAGGAGATGACAAAAAATAAAAAACGCTAGGACATTAAGGAGCATTGTTCCCTTGGACCCGCTTCTGTTTTTCTATAAAATAAATCATCACCGAAACCCAAGAATCATTTTAGTGGAGTAGAGGAGGAAGAATTCTTAACAATTTTGGATCATTTTTCCATCTGTAACGCATTTAATCCCCTAAAGTGAATTTATCCACCCATGATGTAGTTCACAGAACATAAGAGCTGGCAGTTCATACAGGGGCAGAATTTCAAAAGCGCCTGAAATAGTCTTGAAATTGTCAGTGGGCTTGTTTTGTTTGTTGTCTGACACTGAGGGCACGTACAAACCAAGATAAACAGACGTGGTGGCGACCCGAACCCAGTCACAATCGGAATAGCTGCAGGGTCGAGTTGGAAAACGATAGAAAAGAAATGACTCAGGAGACGTTTCAATCCGACTACTTTCTTGTGAAAGAAACATAACATTGCAAACACAAATGCAATTGCCTGTGTTGGTGTAGTGTGCAATGTTAAAGAAGCCCTTAGAAGTCATCAAATCTAGCATGTTAATACCAGTCACATGCAGAACATCTGCAACGTGTTTCATCTTCATGCAAGGACTGCTGGACTCCTGGATCATGGGTATGAATGCCTTTATTTTGGGTGCATCTTTTGATCTTTGAGTGCCTCATTAGATCACAGTGGGCCTCAGAGAGGTTAAATCCTCGCACCTGTAACCCCAGCCTGGAATTAGATGAAGGCAAACTAGAGTTCAACCCTCAACTCGGTGAGTGCATAGCAGGAAATGGCTAGTTGCGAGCCGGTTGACAGCCAGTATAGTCCCTTCCTCGAACATGTAATGTCTGCACTAAAATGATATAAAGAGTCCCGATTTGTTGCACCCAGGAAAGAAAGCTGAATGAGGCAGCCGTACAAAAAGAAGCAAAGCGCTTTAACATGCATGGATATCGTGAAAGGAGCCGGAAGAGCATGCTGAAAGAAGATAAGGTGCCCGCCTGACAGAGGAGCCTGTCACCCCACCCCAAAGCAGGCTTCATATCCTGAACCCAGCAGGAGTGGTGGCTTGGCTTTGTCCCACAAAAGCCAGTGTCACTCATGGGGTTTCAGGCATGCTGCTACATGCCTTCGCCTATATATGCAACTGTGTGTGAAAGTTTCTCCCCGACTGTCAGTATCAGTCTGCCAGTTCCCTCACAATTCATTCAATTTCTTCCATTTATTCTTTCTTTTGGATCGTATTTTTAAAATCAGAATTAAATGAAGGCCAGGGACGAGTTTCAATGTTTTTCAGCTTGAAATTTGGCTCTTAGGGCTTTTGACTTGACTTGCTAACATCTTTATAGAATATTCATACCTGGTGGAAACAGGATTTGTTAAAATTGAAGCAGGGCCTCACACCAACTGCATTCTTTAAATATTACAGCTGCCAAATAGAAATTACTTTTTTCTCAACGTCTGAAATAAAAAATCATTGTTGAGCAAACTCTTGCAGGACTTCTGCCATCCTTGCCTTTGTTATGGTTGCAAAATGTGTGTTCATAGAGACCTTTAGAGTGCAGTGAGGGAAGCTCTGTTTAGTTGATCTAATCTGTACTTTGCCTCTTCACAAGATTTTAATCAAACTAGTTCTGTTTGATAAAAATCTTTTGTGAAAATGTTGAAATTCTCTTTTCAAAAAAATTCACATATCCTTTCGATTACATGTATTGGTCATGAGTCCTATCATCCAACACTAAAGTAAGAAAAACCCTAGATTTACCTTTTCAGCCAATTTACAGTAGTTTTTTTGTAATCCTGCTGAAATACAAACCAACAAACTGATGCTATTGAAAACTTGGCCTCCCTGGAAGAGGTAATAAAGTTCTCTTAATTTTGGTTTAGTCACAACTGAACTGTTTTGAGTTATAACTGATCCTCCTGTGACTCCTTTCCATGAGTTCTTGAAGGAAGCCTTACTCAGCAAAATGCAAAATGCATGCAATTCAGCCCCAACGTTAACTCAGATTGATCAGTTTATTGGTCTGTATATCATATTAACAGCATGCCTGCATGACGATCCATTAATTCCAGCTTTATAACATGATGGTGTTATTCCTTCCTCTAAATTACACCTGTTAAACCTGGCGTAACGCGCTGCGTTTGGCATGATTAATCTCCTCGTGCTGCACACACTTCAGTCAATTCAAGCCGTGTTTCGACTTATGCCAAGCGAGCCTTATGTGTTTTCCTTGCTGTAGGACCAACAGCACTGCCTTTGTTACTCTGCCCGGAAAATGTCTCTTCATCCCCTGTCCAGACGTTTCTTCCCCCCCCCACCAAAGTCATTCTGACAAAGAACAAGTATGCCCTGCAGCCGCAGCGTTTCACCGGGCGAGTCACACTGCAAGACTTTTGACAGGATGGAGCTTTTTTGGGGGGCAAAAATAGATAGATTTATCGCCATAAGTGTATTTCTGCATGGGAAGGCGGGTAATATATTGTGACTTTGAGGACTGCATCAAAGCTGTCCCCCCCGTCAGTCACCTTAAATCCATAATCCATAGGGGACTGAAAAAATCATGACCATGCATAAACTGGTTATTGCTCTCAGGTGTCCTTCTGGTGACCATGTAATTGTTCTGTGTACTTTCAGTCACAGTTTGGTGAATGTAATGCTATTACTGAAACATTAAATTCCACAAAATTCAAACTGACAAATTTACCGGTCATGTAACCCCCCTCAGGAAATTAAACTGAGATGTTATATGTCACTGCAGGTATAGGAAAAAGAATGGTCAAAATTGTTCTATTTGTTTTGGCTCATTCTATCCTCAAAGGAGTGTCCATGATTCAATGCAGTTCTTGTAAAAGGCTGCGTATGTGAGTCTTTCTTCTGGCTCTGCAAGGCTTTGCTGTTCATCACTTGACCCGTCAAGATCCAAGACTGCCAGGAATGAGACAGCAATGGCCATTTTCCCAGAGACGCCTTCTGGAGGTCAGGGGGCTGTTTGGGTTGGGGCGTTCAGCTTCGGCCAAACTTGTTCCTGTTTGTCGCCGCTTCTTTTCTTCTAATTCTGCTTCTTTTACCTAATCAAAATTGATTGACTAAACACAAAAATGAGCTAAATCAAAAGCAAAAAAATCAAAACAAATGATTCTGGTAAATGAGGTTTAGTTGGTGCCAGGTGTTCCGGGGTCGCCAGCGTTTACTAGCTGCTCCTGGAGATCGAAACAGAGCCCGGAACAAAGGCTCGCTTTGAGTCTTTGTGGAGATGAATTACAAAGTGTAACAGCAGCATTTGTGTGTGTGTGTTTGCGTGTGCGTGCATGCGTGAGTGTGTACTGTATGACAGACAGAGGAAGTGGGTAACTAGAGACCCTGGAGTTGGAAACTCATACTTTGTCCTCCACAGACTGAGAGAGAGTTGACTTTATTGTCTTTTACAGCCTAGGAAGATCAAGCATCTCGATATGTGGAAGTTTGGATGTGGTGAAGTGTAAACATGCTACGATGAAGGAGGCAATAACACAGCAATAAATCAAAGTCAAAGTATTTGAGGAGGACTTGGCTCTGAGAGGAGTAACTTGGCCGGCGGGTAAGCCTTGGCCTGACTTCTTGCTGATATTTGTCATGAATAACTGGAAATGAATAAATCTTCTCGAGCCAAGTCTGTTCACGCATGTAGCGTTTTACGTTTTGTTTTTTTTAAGTTACTGTTCAATTTGCTGTGATGACCAAAACAAAGCCAGGCAAATATGAGCATCGACCCCTGTCATCTCTCCTCCAAGTACGGCAGCTCTGAATGGTCATTTTGTACAAAGTTCATGAAGATTTGCTACAACAGTGATCCAAAGTACCATTTTGCTAAGAAAGCAACTCCCCAAGCAAACAAGGTGTCTATCATGACACTTTAGAAGTGTGAGCGGCATTTTCAAATTATTTGGTTACCTCTCACTAATTCTAGAGGCATTTTAAATTTCCTGTTCGTGGCTCACACAAATTTGCTTGCGGAACCTTCAGCGTTTTGCATAAACCTCACACCGCCTCTTTGCTGTCGACTAAAATACAGTCGATAGTGAATCAGCGTGTCTATAAATGTTGCGCACCAGAACAGGATGGGGGGGTGTGATTTTTTTATTTTTTTTTGATGATGTGTTATAAGTATGTGTGATCCACAACTGGGGGGTTTAAAGAGCAATGAGCAGCACGGAAGAAGTTCTGTCGGAAATGTCTTCAAACTGGGGAGACAGCCTGAGGTGAGGACGTTTCTTACAGTCTTTACACTGAATGGGGGGTCTTGCTCGCTGCACTCTTGCTAATCTTTATTTAAAAAAACCCATCCTGTCCTCCTAACCAGCTGATCCAATCCTTTTATACAGATTTAATGGTGCTACTTCCTCTGCTCACTGGTGGAACATCCATAACTCCTCATAACGACTTTTATCTTTTACTCAAAGAGCTCACTAAAGGGGCAACAGTCTACACTAGTGTTTAAAAGGTGTTCAGTCCGATGGGTCTTTTGCCTCATCCCTGAGCATACTAATTGTTTCCTGAGCAGCAACATGTGCTAAAATTCTACATCACATCCGTTTCAGATTGCTTTCAACATCCCATCCAAACACTAGGATGAATCATGTTTGTTGTGGAGGTAATTAATCGTGTTTGTGACCATTAAAAAGGCGTGTATGCCAGAGCTCCTCTGTCAGGTGGTTAGAGGAGCCCCGGCACTTAATGGACACTCGCTTAAAGGTCTTTGTTTCTGCTGCCCAGAATCCTCTAATTAAAAGGCGAGTAAATTTGTGTGTGCAGTGTAATTATGAACGCGTCATTTGCATCGGTGAACAAACGGGAGTGAATGCTCTCGTCTCTCTTCTCGTGGGGTGGAAGGTGAATGATAACAAGGTTGAACCATCAGTGTGTGTGTGAGGGAGAATAACAGATGGATGTTGACTGAAAGATCATGAAATTTCAGGAGTTGTCAACAAATTGGTAAAACAGAACAATTCAGCATTGGTGGGGGCTAATATTTCAATAGTGCACCACAGCAACCAAAAAACAATTGATTAAATGTCGGGCTTGCTCTCCCTTTACGTTCCTGGCTTGAAAATGTTCAAGCTGTCATTACACTGTGCATCACCACAACTCATACCTGCTTGCTACCAACCAACCCAGCTTTATTACCACGTACTTATTGAAGGCGTCAATAAAGAGTTGTTGTGGTGATGAGATTTGATATCTGAGACGCAGTACATTCTCTTATGTTTGTACTGGGTTTGATAAAATGAAAGATCTTTGCTTCAGTGTCAAATACGAAATGCCCTTTCTCTGGAGAGGAGCTGCCGATGTCTGCCATGTAAATACACCAATCTACAAGGAGTGACAGCTGAAAATGAGAGGTGGGGATATGAATATAAATGAGTCATTTAATGTCCTTTTCTCGCCACCAGCCTGCACCAAATGGCTGGTAGATGTATTAGTTTTCTTTTGAAGGCGCGCATCCACTCAGACCATCAATAATCTACAGTTTCCTTGCTGCTGCAAAGCCAATTGGGATTTTTGTGACATAGCGTGATTTTTAATGTGATCTTCAAAGTCACATAGCTTATTCCTGCAAATGGAGCAAATTCAATTTTAAGTGCTGTTAAATATCACATGGTGCTGATGGCCCAAACAGAGTTATGTCTGTTAAATCAGGGACATGTTTTGTAATATTAAATGCTATGAATATCAAGGACTTGATATTTATCATGTCGAAGAACCAAGTGTGAAAATAATGTCTTTATAAGTGACATCTCTTCCCTTGAGCAAAACAGAATCAACCTTTTCCTCATCGGTGGAGAGGATAAGCTCAGATCACAGGAGGATATCGGTTCAGATTTCATACTGACATGTTATATTTGCACATCTTTGCAAACATTTCAGACTGAATGGGTGGATTGAAGAGTTTTGGTCCCAAAGTGTGTCCCAGTGTGCGTGCATTTGAGTGTTTCAATCCTGCCTTTGCCTGGGGTCAGCAGACGGCAGCAGCAGCTAATGACTGTATTATGTGCAACAGATGGGATGTTTTGAGATCAATCCTCAACACAGGGATAAAGATGAAGGTCAGGTATCTAAAATCAGGATGAATTCAAGTTCATTTTCACCAATAAACAATGTAGGAGATTTTTCTGTCACTTTTCTGCAGGACTTGTGCCTTGTCATATTAGTGTTGTCCAGGGCTTGTGCATTCTTGTTTCCAGCTGGCGACATTGGCACATTTATTAGAGCAACATCTGCTTGAGTTCACACTAAAATATTTTGCAAATTCACTCCATGTTAACAGCTGTGCCCATCTGTGATTTGAGCACTTTATATGTTACAGCAGCATGTTTCTGAAGTAGAAGAGCCAAGGCACTAGACCAGCCTGCCGGCGGTCCAGACCCGTTTTGCATTTAAAATGTGTGGCATATTATGAAATACGACAACAGAGGCCCCGAACTGCTGCACTGAAGTCTTATATCAAGTGAGAATGGGACAGAATTCACTTTGGAACTTCAATAATTAATGTTTCTTGCCAAACACTTACAACCAGGCCTGCTGGCTCCATTTTACTGAGCATAATGCAAAACAACACTAAAAATCCTCTATCTGCAGGTGGGGATCAGCATAGATTGTTATTTATTCAATAATAGTGGGCTTGTTGTTTATTTCCTTTTGTTTCTAAACCTGAGCATTATTAAGATTTAATTTTGAATCTGTGGACAAAAGATTAACCGACTGAGTTTTCTGCTGCAGATTCAGTTCATTCTTGGAGTCACTTTCAGGACTTTCTGCTTCATACTTTCTCGTTTCAAGGTAATGTGCCTTTGTCACAAGCGATTAGTAAAGCTAGAATAGTTTCTACGTGGTGGCAGGGCCGTCATCGACTGACTGGATGGTGTCTCACAGCTCTCTCCAGAGTCCTGGATGGTGGAGAAATGCATATTCCCTCATTCCCTCATTTAAATCATTGGTTTTTATTTTTGGGAATGGTTAAATATGAACAGGCACCTTCAGCCATGCCCTCCTCCACCTGAGTTTAGTTATGCAGCCTGTCTGTCAGCCCCCGGGTGCCCAGGGTAGCTAAAAGTCTGGAAATCAATACCACAATGAAAACACTGGGTTTGCATCCAAAAAAAATATGAATCAAAGTCATATTAAAGTCACATCGCCCACTGGACGTCTGATAGAACTTTAACCTAACTGATCATATTTTACTGAATATAGCAAAGTGGATGAGCAGTGGTATCCAAAAGTATGTGGACACACGATCTTTAAATCCACAGCTATACATGCTGCTTTAACAGCCTCCAGTCTTCTGGGAAGGGTTTTTGCAGCATTTTGAGTTGCAGAAATATATTCTTCATACACAGCAGCAACAAATGGTTTAATTATTGATTGTTTTGTTATTTATTTTGATGAATTGATTTCTGCTTTGATTTCTGCGCTTTAACTACAGAGACAGATCATCCAAAAACCACAAAATATCCATTTAAAATTAAATAAGTGAAAATTAATTATCTGCGCTTTATCATACAAAACTGTTGCTGATTAATTTCGCTGTTGACCGACTGATAGAATAATGGATTACGTTTTCAGCCATTCAATAACAATAGCATTACAGGAAGTCTGGCTTTACTTGCTAAGTTAGATTTAATGACGGCTATAAACAACTCGAAGGTGTGAATGATTACATTTCTCTTTGAGTTCTTTCTGTGATTAAAATTCAGACCTAGCCTGGGTGTATCCCTCCTCTCACTCAGCCCCCCTTTCAAAGATTAAACAGATAATGGGGGTTCATCCTGAAGATGTTGATGGTTGACGTTGGGACCTCAGCTAGACATCGCTGATAATTAAATGTAATTTTTGATTTGACCCTTAAGACCTGAAGATGTTTTACATTCAAGGAATTTCTCCTGTATTTCTTACTTGCTTCAATCACAAATCCATCCATCGACTCCAGAATGTCCAGAACAGAAACTGCCAGGAAGATGACATCACTTCTGTTCCAGCCTCTTTGCATTGGCCCCCAATTTGTTTTTGGATAGCTTTCAGGGTCTCTGTCCCAACTTGATCTCAGACCTTGCTGACACATATTTTGTTTGAGGTCTCGCTGTTTTTTTCAGGGCCCCCGGCTGAAGACTAGAAGAGACAGACCTTTTACCATCATGGCCCTGAAGTTCTGGAGCCATAAATCCCAGGAAATCTTGTAAATACCATCTTAAAACAAAATTTTATGGGAGAGCTTTTCCTGGTTTTACCTGATCATTTAATTTCCTTTCTAAGAGTGTCATTTGATTGCATCGTTGCTACCTTCATTTACGTTTTGCATCATCGTTTAGATTCTCCAGGTTCACACAAGCACAAAAAGTCTGTCTGCACACTTTTAGACATTTACAACATAACATGCACTCTAATGGATGTTGTGAAAGCTGAAAGAAAAGTGAGTCATAACAGGGAATCACTGTAGTATAATGGCGTGTCCCTTTTTCGTCAGCCCTATGACTTCTCTATTGCACAAAGAAAACACCCCAGTTGGAATCCCTGATTCATCGTCTCATTGGCTTCATTCATTTCTTCGGGCATGAAAGAGGTAAACACATTACCGCTGTGGCGCCGGCCTGCAGCCAAATAAAGCACTTGCCAACAGAGCCTTGATAAAGACCTCCAGGAGTAGGAAAATATAAATAAGGGTTCAGATCAATGAGCAAATGTTTGAATGTGCTCATCACCTTTCACCTTGATGCTTCAGATGAGTGTACGTTAAGAAGTTTTAGTAATGCTTTTAAATAGGGGCTGCAAATGCAATCCCAATAGAGATCAAATGATTTCAAAGGATGCTAAATTACAAAGAGAAATTCTTTTGGGAAAAAATGTATCTATTTAAATTTTCATGCGATCATGAAAAGGCCAGATGACTATATCTTTCTATAGGTCTTTGATTGGCAAGAACTTCCCTGTTTTTTTTTTATCTTGGTTTTTGCAGGAAGCAGCGAGATGCGTTGATAAAAACCTTGTTTAAAGAGAATGTCGGTGACAGAGAACAGCTTTAGGGGCACTGTTGTTAAGGTCACAGCTGACTCTGAGGATCTTCTTTCTGTATGCTTTTGTTTGGATTTGTTGAAACTCAAGGACTCACTAGATTTGAGCTTATCAGAAATTTTCAGTTTTATCATGAAAACTAACTTGGGTAAGATTGGTAAAATGTCTACTTGATATTTAATCAAGTATTGTTGATAATTGTTGATAATATGTGCAACTCACAATGTTTGGGACTCAACGGATTTGTGAATACAGATGAGTGTGTGTGCCAAATGTGTTCCCTACGTATTAAAATTTAGACTTCCTGTTTCCACCTGGGATTTATTGATTACAATCATGGAGATTTGCATTCAAAAATTACACTTAAAGTTGTTGGGGTGACTCAAAACAATGAAATGTTGGGTCTTGAACCCAAAACAAAGACTTAAATTACAATAAAATGCTTTTATGGTTTACTTGCGCTGCGGCCCCCCAGGTCATATATCTCAATCTAACACACATGCCGGTAGGTAAATCACTGCCTCTGCCCCCGGTGACGTGGGGATTTCGGTATATCACACCGGCAGTGTGTGACCTGTGGCAGATTTGTCGTGACGTGACAGACGCCACATCCGACTTGACACGAGGCTATGACCACTTTGACAGGAAGGTAATGAGAAGCCCCTTCTCCCCGACACCTCGGTGGCCCCATGTAGCAAAGGGATTGCGGAGTGATTGATGCGATAATATGACTGTGTCAGTCGGGGCATCTTTTTAGGCGGTGGTGCCTGTATGAGGATCTTGCAGGTCAAAGGTTATCTGCTGAAATTGTGGAGGAAGTAATCTGCGTGTCTAGAATGAGCTTCTCTGGAGATTCAGTAAATTCGAGGTGAAACTTTTGTCAATCTATTGCACATACCTCTGATTCATAAGCTTCCCCCCCATCATCCTTTCCCTTTTTTAATTCTGGCTCAGTGAAAGTCCTGGAATTCAGAGGCGAGGAGTGATGGGAATACCACGTGTGGATTGCACATCTGTATGAAAGGGAAAAAAAAACAGGTCTTGCCTTGTAAATCGGACAATGAACAGAGAGGAGGTGGGAAGAGGTCAGGGAGGGAATGCGAGGGCAGCCGTTTGAGGGACTACACCAGGGACGGATCTCACTGACTATGGGATCGAACAGCTGGAGAGACACCAGTTTCCATCCGGCCACCAGGAGCTCAGTCCGGATTCAGCTGCAGGAGTTGCTTTGGAACCCGAAACGACAGCAGCTTACTTTTTGATAACTTATTTGAGGTGATCTGAAGAGAAGTTATAGACTTACAGAGAATGTTGGTGAGATCAAAGTTCAGACTCTATCTTCTATAATGAGCTTGTTAACAGATTTAGATTTACTGTTTCTCAAATTTCAGCAATATCCCTTCACCTCCTTGGCATTCATTGGACTTTGACCTTCCCTTTGTTTTAGTGTGTCCTCCTTCACTCTCTTTCATAAACACAAACACATATCGTTAACATCAGCAGAACCCTCGCTCCCCAACCTCCACTGTTGTCAAGAAAAACATTTTTTAAGCGTTTCCAAATTTTGTGCAGATGTATTTTTTTCCCATCCTGATATTTCCATTGCTCGGCTTTTCCGCTCTTGCAGATGTGAAAACTTGTCCTGGACAGTTTCAGCTCTGTTGGGCAGGAATGTGTACATTTATTTTTATTGAAGAGCACAGGCACGTGGGTCTTTCTTTATGAATAAAGTGCATTTGCACGCATGTGTGTTGAAGTTTGGCATCTTGTCTGTGTTGAAGTTGCTGTGGGAAAGATGAGATCTGGGTTAAGGCCCAGGAGACAACTGGCATCCGTCCTGCTGGAGTGTCATTGAGCAAGAGTTCCAACTCATAATCTGCTGCTCTAACATGTGACCTCCCAGTGGAGGCTGACAACGGAAACTATTTCCTTTGGAGCTCAAATGTTCAGTTAGACTCGCTGATAAACTGACTACAATCTGGTGGTCAAAGATCACTGTCAACACAAAACATAAATAAGAATGTTTTTAGCCATAGCTCAAAAACTCATGAGATAAATACTTTAAAAATTTGCACTAGTAAGACAATGATAACAATTTACTTCCCAAAGAAAAAACTTGTGACATCACAACGTTCTATAAAGCAGTGATCCCAACCAAGGTTTGTAGGTTTGACTGCTCTATTAGAGAGCCTATTAGCTGATCTTTGCATATTATGCAAAGTGGACCGTGTGAACCACCTGTTGTGATGACCCAGTAAGACTCTTGGTATTTTCATTTAAACACAGCTTTCTTTTTTTCTGGCACTCTGAAACCCCTCTGGTGTTTCATTGTTGGCTCTATCTCACTTTTCAGAGAAGCTGTCCAGTGACATTTGTTTGTGGGCCATTTTAGCTTGGCTTAGTTTGCCGACTAACTTTTACAAAAAACACCTGCCACTGAGAAAATTGTAGAAGTGAGGCAAGGGTGGAAAAAGCACACAGCCGGAAGCCCAATTAAAGTACATATAATTCCAAACAACTTTTATTTTGTCTTCGTGGCCTGGTACCAAATTACCCATTGCGCGGTGCTGGTTCACAGCTGGTGATTGGGGACCACTGATTTAATACACTTTTTGGGCCATTATGTGACACCATAATTTAGGAGCCAGTGGAGAGACGGTGAGAATGTGTCACATTTGTTCTGAATTTCATGCTCATTTATTCCCCCTTACTACTCCCCAGTAATAATAAACTTCATGAGGAATAGGTGATGATGTCCACTTCACCAAGAACTAATACCCAACACCTTAATACAGTTGATGGACTCTATATTGATTCCCACACCATATATATTATATATACTGTACACACATTCCAGTTGACTAACAACAATGAACCACAATGATTCTAATTTTAAAACTGTAGCCTCAAATGTTTCAGAATCCTCTTAAAATGAAGAAATTGTGGACAATAGAATAAAAACCTGACTCTTTAAAAAGATTGGTTCCAAAATAGTGTAACAACCTCATGTGAGGGAATGTTTTAAAGCATTTCTGTTACTTTATGTCACACTGTCTTTTATGAAATTGGAATTTGTTTCAACATGATGAGTTATCTGTATAGAAAGTGTTGGTTTGTCAGACAGCATCCGCTTCAGAGAGCGTTGATATCTTCCAAGTTTGGTACCTGTAACCTCATCATTAGATGGTGGTTCAGTGTGTTGACAGTGCAGGTAATTTGGATGTCAGCCTGATGGCTATCTTGAAAGATGATAATTACAACACATGTTCACAAAACCTTCTGCATTTAATGACAGACATATTAGCAGAATTTTTAATATGCCCACTTGTTTGCAGAAATAATCCCTCTTCATTAAATAGAAATGGTTGTGAAATTGCTGATTGTCCAGAGGAAGTGAGGAAGTGAGAAGTTGATGAGCACGTATGCTGAATATATTCCAGTTTGACGTCAAGCTTTTTGGTCAAGGTCATTTTCTCCACTTCACAGTTCTGCATGGCCGTCTCCAACATGTTTCTGCAGGTTTCTGTCTGGGCAGTGACCCAGTTCCTCGGCTGCAGTGGTCGTAAACGCAGCCACTGTACTGCCCTTATTGACTCTGTAAATGAGCCCAGGGAGTCGTGTGCTGCTGTGGGACAGGTCTAAACAAACCCTACCCGGGTTGGTAATCTGCACCTTTAACCTGAAGAGGATATGTTGTCAAATACAATCCAAATCATCAAATCTGGCTTGTATTGCATCATTCCCAGCATGGGTTTCACCTTCTTTGCATTTGATGAAAACTGATGTAAAAGATTAATCTTGACTTCTTGGCTCCCTTTGACTTTGAAACATTTAATCCCCAAAGAGCTGTTTTGCCTTTTTGCATCTTTATCAAGTGTCTTTTTCCATAACCGTTGAATCCCTGTTGGAACGTGCTGAGAAATCAATTAGATAAAGTGATATAATCCAATCATTCACCAAAATATCACGGCTGCATTTGGAGATTGTTTAAACAGAAATCTGCTCATCCATTGTTCCCTGCCAACAAGTGACGGTAAGTTAAACGCTGTAATTATTTTTCATGTCAAACAACAAACTTTGTCTTCTCTCTTCCAAGGACTTCTCAGACAGTTTGGAAACAAATGAAGGATAGCTAATTTCCATGCCAAAAAGGCCGTCATTACTTCTTGCGAATCATTTGCTCTTGACAAGTATGTCACATTTAAAGATTTGCCAATTATTTTAGAAAAGACTGATTGTACTTTCAGCCTTCTCTTGTCAGGTGCAGTGTTGTACAGGCCTTCATCTGCGTCACGCTGTAACAGAGCTGGTGTTTTTTGACTGTAAAGCCACCGGCAACATGTCTCTTGTGGTTGAATCCCAAGAGACGGGTGGTGTGAAGTCTGAGGATGGTGTCTGCTGCGGCACCATCTACTCCATCTCAGAGTTCCAGAGCTGCTCAGCTCATCTTTCAACGCCCTCTGGGTATTTCCCACCTCTGACAGCTCCCCTCTTGCTGTTTACCTCCTTCATCATAACCTACCGCCAGCACATTGAACTGTAGCAGGCAAAGCCCCTCTTTTTTATGCACCTTTTGCCTCATTTCTCACCTGTTCTTAAATTGAGCCATACGGTTTTTCATCTGTCATGTAAGAAAGAAGCCGAATGCCTTCAGGCTATCACCGCGGGGATGTTTTCATGTTTTATTCATCTGTCACCACCTAGGCTATTCGTTGGTAGCATTCGCCTTTGAAAATGTCCTTTATAAGGCAACGCAGTTGTGAAACGCGTTGAAAAGCAATGTATTTATTTGAATTTTTAGGTGCTTTTTTTTTTTTTTTTTTTCAAATGACTTTTCCAACTTCAGATCAGTTGGGCTTCACTGCGTCTCAGCAGGACTACATATTTTTTCTTTACTTGTCTTTGACAGCTCAGCCTTTCACAAAAAAAGTACAAAAAATATTTTCACTTCCTGTATTGTCGCATTTCCTGCACAAAGAATAGTCTCTACCTCAAATTCATTTGCTTATTTCTTGTGCAGTATTGCATTACTTTAATCTCATCAAATGATGGATACTTCTCCCTTGCAGAGGAGTGCAGTAACAGTATTAGTGCTGCTACCTTTTCCTCCACTCTTCTGGATGCTTGGAGAAGTTTGCTCAGGCTCTGTCGCTGCTGTGGGCCCCTAAGTTTGATCAAAGAAACCCGGAGACGCAGATCATGCATGGGCGCAGAGCTGATGGCAATGTGCCCAGAAGCATCGCTGAAAGAGAGAGGGGAGTCGAGGCGTAGTCACACGAGTCTCAAACCAGGAAGGCTGTCAGGCTGTTGAGTGAGTTTAGTGCTTGGGTTTCCCATAAAATGTCTACATTCTGCAACTGCAGTCTTTCTGGTGTGCTGTCTGCCACCAAACCTGAAAGTTTTTCTGTTTTACCGCTGGCTAGAAAGACTTCACATTTCAACATCATATTTTGACATCTTTAAACAATTCTAACATCAGAATTTTTCCCTCGATGTCGATTTCTAGGTTTGAATCCTGACCTGGGGTTTGTCTTTTGATTGTTTCTCCTTGTGGGCTTCCTCCAAGTGTTCCAAAACTTTAATATAAGTTACTTATTTATTGACTTTTAACACACAGTGGGAGCGAATGGGGTGGATGGTTGCTGGTCCTGTAATGACCTGTCAATCCTGACCCTCTGACCAGTGCCAACTAGAACATGTCCCGGCCCTACCTCCATGAAGCCACTTTTGGCTGTAGATACTATGATTGGCTCACATAATTTTGATGGGGTATACGCAATAATCAAGTCTATTCATGAGGGACCAGACTGTTTACCAGATAATACAAGAGAAATGCTCTAATGAAATGAAATAAAACGAAATGAGTTCCTTGGATTGTCATTATAAATATGTCTTGACTGCCATCACTAATAGCTAATAAACATAATGAAAATAGAAGGAATGTATTCTATATTTCATCGCATTTTAAATTAGTAGTATTACAAACAACATTTTTTTCCCCCCCTGGACGGAACAATCCCATCCCGACTTTACAAATAAGCCAACATTGTGGTGTTGGGGTGCAGAGATGTCAGTATGAACATCTTATTTGCTGATTATGTCACTGACTCTAAGCCAAACAAAGGCAGGGATGGTAGATCACAGGGAAAATCACAAAGGGTGGTAAGAATGAGTTAGGACTGCCAAGATACATCCATCTCTCTCAAGTAACAACACAGCCACTCCTCCTCCTCCCCTCACTTGCCATCACCTCAGGAGCAGCAAACTAATCCTCATCCAGACTGACTACCCTAGCTATAAGTACTGAGGGACAAATAAGAGCCGAGAGAAACTTGTCAGATATTTTTGAACAACTGTATCCCATTTGCATTCAAACCTGATGTCTTACAGGCTGTTTTTTCAGAGGGCAACCAACTGTCTGTTTCTATTACAGACTCCATACTCAGCAATACAACACAAAGGGTTCCATCCATCCTGGAGTGAGCAATTATTCCTGTGTCCTCTGCAGAGGTCGGAAATATGTCAGCGTAAGATCGACAGATACGTTTGAGGACTCAATATTACTCTCGCAGACAAAAGCAGAAACATGTTGGCAGCTTTCTTTCATTTTTCACCACAAACATGCAAGTCAGCACTGGCAGGCGTCTGACAGCATTATGTCGACATGGAGCTGAGATGATCACATGACTGACTGTCCGATGAGTGCTTGGGCCCAAGGGTAAAGTGATGCATTCCCACCATAAGTGCATTCAATTTGGGGAAAAGCGTGCACATCAGCCTGAGTTGTAGCTCCAAGTCAAAAGCCATTCCAGCCTTGTAGTGCTGACTCTACTTGACCCCACCCAGTATGGTATCGTACTTGCTGCAGGTAGTCTTTACAGGATAGGACCCCCCCAGGTCAACCTGATACACACCTCTTATTCACGACTCCTGATCCTCTAATCAGCTGTTTATGCACCTTCTCAAAACAGCGGCCATTGATTTGTGATGTGCAGGATACTCCAAGCATGCTGGGCATTGACTATTTAATACCTGCTCTGCTCTCTTGGAACTTGCTGTGCTATCTGACTGTGTGACCATGAGTGGAGCTGGAGCTGACCTCCTAAATGAATAAAATAACCACAGACTGGGACTCAATCCCACTAGCTCTCTGTGCATCTTTCAGTCTCCGGTTTACTGTCCTCTGCAGAGTTCATGCTTGATTTTATTCCATGAAGAGTTTTGTTGAAGCTTTCTTTGCTACGGTCCTTGCACGTATGCATGTTCACACCAGGATCTATTAATAAGCGGCATTACCACCCTGTTCTCTGCAGCTGCACCACACAGCTGTTCTAGCTGCTACTGGGACCAATATTTCAAAATGACCATATCGCCCTTCCACCATTATATTTCAATGACACAATGCCCTTATCAATGAACTGGTCTTTATTTCAGAAGAGAATCCCCCCGAAAACACAATGTGATAGTTTTTCATTTGATCTCGAAGAAAGCAATTAGTGTAATTCCGATGGAAATCCTTGCTGACCAGACAGAAGTAATAGCTGGAATGTTTATAAGGTTTCTCAAGTCTCCCTGAGGTTTCTTTACAGTTGCCTTTGTCATTTTATGCACCATTACCACCAGCCTCCTGCACTCTGCAAGGAGCAAAATAAATGGAAAACATGATGAATTGTGTGTGTGCTGAGATCATTAAGTTTGCATACTTTGACAAGTTGAGAAACCTTTGTGGTTTTCAATTATCCTGAAACAAAGCAGAGCTCGGATGGAGGATTTTCTCTGCGTGGTTAAATCTGCATAATAAGACGTAGGAAATGTGATTCAGTTGACAGTTTTCATTACTATTGGAATAGCAGGTAAAGAGATACATGTTTCCACAAACAGCTATCTCTATAATGGGATTTTGGAATGGGGGGAGGTAGTTTGTAAAAACAATATTAAATATTGATTTGCTAATGATTATAAAGATTGACTCGTAATTGTTCATAGATATTTTAGAAGTGGCGGAATGGGATTGGCATTCATGAGTCCGATCTTCTCATTATATTTACAGATTGGAGCAGAGTCTCAGAATATGTTACAACCACTTGTGCTTCTCTGATGCCGGTGTGGATTTTTAGAGCATTCAGTTGTTTTTTTGTTGTTTTTGGTTTGTGGGAGTGTGTGCCTAGAGGCTGTAGGTGGGATGATAATGGGATTTTTAAGAAGTTTGTAAGAAGTTTTTTTTGTTTGTTTTTCAACGTGTTTTTTGAAGATTTGTTCAGAAATGCAATGAAAATCTCCGCTATATGTTTACTTCGGTTATCTGGGATAGTATCCAGACATGGGAGAGAAAACATGTGTGATGCATGTTTTTATACAAGTGGCTCTCTAGGCCTATTACGCACGTGTTCAGCATTTGAAGTGAGCTCACTTAATTGTAAAGAATGTCGTAAGTGGATGTGAGAACTGCATTTGATGATGGAAAATGGACCAGCTACGGAGTCTGACGACCACAGTGCGTGATTTTGGTCGACTTTGTCCAAATGGATAAGATGTATTGAGAGGAGGATGCATCACTGGCTAACATCAGAAGATAACTATCCTCAGTGATTATATGAGAAACAGCCTCAGTGTGGAGACTATCTGGTGATTCCGTAGCAGCAGATATTGCTTTTTTCTGGTTGTGCAGAAGGACTGTACCGCTGAAAGCCACCCGGTGTCTTGCTAGAAACAATTCACTTAATTTTCCATGGTTTGCTTTTGTTTTACTGGATTATTATTGATGCAAGAACCATACGAACTGTTGTGGTAAATTGAAAAATTCTATGTAAAATATAGCCAGACATAAACAGAAACTTGATCCGCCGTTAGACACGGGTGTAAAATGTCACATTACACACGCCTTGTTTGCGTTTTGATAAACCAGTCAATGTAAGAGTGTTTGTAATGAGTGCAGTAATTACCAAGCGGCACTGTGTTTGCTTCATGTAGCTGCATCCCAAATGATCGTCTCTAGTTCCTTTGGACTCCTCAGACAGCTGGACTCTCTTTTTCTGGGAACTGGCAGGTCCATTGAGCAAAGATTTTGACCTGTCTTTGTGTGTTTACACAGAGCTCAACTTAGAGAACATTGGAGTGTGGAGAAGTTTGACAAGCTGGAGGTGCAAAGGGGTTGCTGATGCTGATGAATCAGGAGGAAGGGCGAGAACTGGCCCAAGGGCCCAGTCTGGCCTCGCCTGGAGAGAAGGGAAAAAAAACTCCATTAATGTACCCTCATTCACGCTCGGTCGATCAATCTCCACTCGCAGGACTGGTTGCACACATAAACACCAAACATTTTGTGGACTCATACATCTGCTTTCCACAGCCTTTCCACACTGGGGAATCAATCTTTGGTTAAAGCGGAGCTGGTTGACGTGGGCGTGCAGTTTCTCACATATTCACCGCTGTTTGTCCCTGAGTCAACTCTCCGATCGATCGCTTTGAAGTGTCACTTAGTCTAAGGCACTCATGCTGATCAATGTATTTTAAATAATCATAATTTAGACCCAGACGTTGTGTCAGAATGTGAGTTCAGTCCCCTTTTCATCAGTGATAATTAATCTCTAAGTGGATTAATTTAAGCTCTTCTTACACAGATACTCACTCAACAAAGTCTTGTCTCTACACCGCCTTCATTTATTTACACAAAACTAACCAACAGCAGGATAATGGTGCTCCAGTGTGTGTCAGATAGCATGCTGGCTCAAGAGGGCCGCGGTGGTGTTGAAACACATCATAGCATCGAGAATAATTTATATAGACAGAGACGTGACAGCTGCTCTCGACCTCTATTCAGACGGATCTCTCATGCTGTTGCTCCAATCTGAAGTCGCTGTCCATGGATTTTGTTCTTTCTTGTGTAAACAGTTAACCTCTTTTAAAATCCGCTGAGGGGCAGCCCACTTAACAGTACATGAAAATGCCGCCACAGCCTCGTGCAAAACAGTGAGGCATGAAGTTGCGTTGATCTGGTGAGGGGTCAGCTACGTAGCTTTGGCTGCAACATTTTCTTGTTTCATTCCGCAACTATTTGACTGCTGCTCTGCCATCCTCTGAAACAATATGTACAGTATGCATTGGTACGGCACTCTGTCCCCAAGTCAACACTGGAATTTCTCACTACTCACTCACCCTTATTCTATGACAAGTGTTTTTTGAATATTATTTTCAAATCCTGCTTAGACCGTATCCATGAATGCAGAGACAACTACAGCCAAACCTGGTAGAGAAAAACCCTCAAGAGACTTATGGATCATCTTGCACAGTCGGTTTTTGCACAACATTTTAACCAAATTGACTCACATGAAAAGAGACAAATTTGACACAATATTATTAGAACGATAGTGACTGGAATTAAGGATATTGTAACGTCCTCTACGAACCTTTAGTATGAATATTGTTCCCTCCTGGTGTGATGTGTAGTTGAAAAAATATACACGAGTCAACCAGTGACTTTCTAGTCTCGAATAATGAAGAATTAAGAGAGGCTCAATGACCAAAAGTGCATATTTTGTGTCAAGTGTGTTGCGAACTTGCTGCGTAGGTGTGTTTCCATCGGCTGAGGAGTGAACCCAGAGGATAAAAGCCTCTGGGCTTTGTTTGTTGTGTGGCGTATCAGAATAAAAGTGCAGGCTTTTTTCCTGCCTGTCATCCTCCATTCACCACTACAGATGTCACCTTTTCCAATTTTAAGGTCTGTTAAGCAGGCACTAAGAGGGACTATGGGAACGCTATGCGTTTTCATGGAGAGATCTAGGCTCAGCTTTTTCCATGATGATTTTTGCCACGACAAACTGGTGACTTGTGGAGGTACAGTAATATTACCCCAGGCATTGATACGCACTGTGGAGAGGAGAAATAATTTGTTACAGGAGGTTCAGAGTCCGGTGATGCATTGCCTGCCTGGCCTGAAATCTCTTATGGTAGAGCGATTCAAAGCTTTGGAGGGCTCCTGGGCTCTGCTGCTAATTCTCAAAGTTGAAAAGTTGAACCAAAGCCAGCAGTAGTGCTTCATAGTCTGGCGGTATATCGCTCAATCTCCTGAAATATGAGACAGACAGCGATCCTGACTGGAATCCCGAATTCCTAAATGTCTGTGTCACTCAGGAAGCACTTCCCTTCCTAATCCTCGTTTCCCCCCCGTCTGCCTTTCTATCCTCTGTGCCTTTCTGCTCGTCTGTTCGCCGATGCATTTTTGTATACACTTCCTGCGCTGACCAACGTCAGAGTAAGACAACCACCAATTACATAAAGAAAGCCGCAGCGGTGGCAGCGGACTCCACGATGTTTTACTTCGGCAGTTTGAACCCTGTGTTTTGGGGTTTGTTGCTGTGTGCTGGGGTATGTTGCCGGGTGCTTTGTGGTTTCGTCTGCCTTGGAGATTTTGTCCAGACTATTTAGTCGTTTTGTGCAGACGTTGGGAAGCCAAATTAGCAATTTCCTCCGCAAATAAAAAAGAACAATTATTCTCTTCCAAGGTAAAAACTTAATTAAAAATCACTGGCCCTGAAGACAGACACGCTCAGTCACCTTCCCTCCCCGCCCCCTTTCCTCCTGGAGGCCCCGGCACCTGTCCGCTTTGTGGGTGCCATGTCATCCCAGGCACTGTGAACGCAACATTAGCATTCTTCTAATGAAATGCCTCCATGTTGTGTGCTCTGCAGACTGTAATTAGCACTTTGAGAGTTTGGAAAAAACAGTCTTTTTATTTATAACTCCCCTCTCACACCTGCCTTGTGTTTAATTTAGGTGACAAACTGGGAGGGGCTGTTCGCCCATGCAGTCTTACTTACTGGTTGGAGATTGTTTGCTTGATGTCTATACTGTCTACCTGTAAATATGGTACATTTGAGAGCAAATCTATAGAATTTTTTATGTTAAAATGAGAAGTCATCATAGGTATTGCAAAGTTAAATCTGCAATATGATACCCTCCAAGAAGTAAACATGATTCCATCTCTATCTGCAGCCCTAATCGCAACCCCAGGGAATGTTTGTGTTGCTTTGCTGTGACTTGGAATAGACGTGACTAATTGTTGGCAAAAAAAACATTTCTGGTGTAATGGGGCGGTCATACCATGTGCGTCGCTTACTTGCCTCTGTCTGGAGGGAAATCAACATATATTTAAAGAGTTTTGGTCTATAATCACATTTCCTGTGAGAGGAATGGATTTTTGTTTATGTTCCCATTCGTACAGCGTTTAAATTTCTGTCATAACTTGTCTAACGCATGGATAATCTGAGATTTACATGCGTCTCGCATTTAATCTATATAAGTCTTCTCTTTTATCACCGAGGGCCGTTTGAAACTGGATCTCTTTTACGGGTGCAGCATTTCTCTCAGCTCGTGCTTAACTTTCTCCTGCCGTCAGCTTTTCAACTTTTCTTAATGACAGGCTGCGTCTTTCAGAGAGAATGTGTATAAAGCGAGCTATGGCAGGTAAAAAAAAAAAAAAACTAAAAAAAAAACTACTTTGCTCTGCACAATAATTCCAGACAGTCTCATGTCTGTAATCGGTCTGGATTCTGCTTTGTGTCAAAGAAGCAGTTATCGCCAACATGTCTCTCAACCCCTGGGCGATAGAGAATTAAAGGTCTGCAGATTATTTGGCATCGCACATAGCATGAATTTAAATAATTACATCAGTAGCAACATGAAGCATGCAGTGTTAATTTCCTGTGTGCAAGCTATCATCAGTGACGAATAGAAAAGCTTCACCAGCACGGAACTCCTATTACCTTCAGTTTAATAACATATTCATCACGTTGAATATTCCCCCGTTTATCTGTCTGTCTGATCAGTTTCGTATCAGTCAAGCCTGATAACACCGTCAAAGCTTTCCAAGGTCATGAGTCTGTTTTATTGTTGTGTCATTGTGTCAGGGGCATGGTTAGGACCCACATGCAAAACACCAGAGAAGACTTCCATATTCATATTTTAATCAAACAAATCCTACAACAGGTTGTCAGATGATCAGACAAAGAACGGACAAACAACAAAGAAAATGTGATAAATAGAGGATTACTGGACATAGAATTATTGATATTTGGTTTTGTCAAGCAAAAGTGGAAGCCATTCTCTATATTCAGCTTTTGAAATTGAGGGAATAGCTGCTTTTCTCTGTTTATTATCATTTGCAATGTAATAGTTCAAGGTTTTGCAAGGCTTGTCAGACAAAGTAAACACTTTGAAGTAATCATAGCGGTCAGTAATGGACATAATATCCCTCTTCTCCTGACGTTTATTGATGAAACAACGTTATGCATTAATAACCTTTTCATGCGATGCCATTACAATCCGGAGGACACGGATCCTTTTATTTTAAAACCTCAAAAGCCAAGCGCATAATACCATGACTAGTTATTGCTTTTGTGTGTAAGTGTGTGTTAGAGTGATGAAGTGTTTGTCAAGACAAATGTTACTGATATATCTTCACTAATGAATAGAACAAGACATCAGAATGGGCAAATTATTTCAGTCTTCCCTTTCATGATCTAAAGTGATTCTGTTAATCTCATCAGTTTGTTTTATGCCAAACTTTCTTGCATTCTTTTCTAGCAACATGTTTTTTTTAAGCCAAGAAAAACTACTGGCCTTGTTTTTGAGTGGATCAGCACAGAGTCTGCCTTAGAGAATGTGTGTTTGGCAGATTCTGTTCCTACACTGATAAAGCAGCTAGGAAAGGGGGCTAAATTAAGCACTCTGACACCCAGAGATAGAAAGGCTAAGAAAGCATAGACGGATGTGACTACTGTTAATCCTTTTTTCCACTAAAACACACACATTAGCATGCATAACTGCAGCAAAGCATCCCATCATCTCTACTTGCCGGTCATGTGTGGCAGTCTCCCGTTAGGATCCATGAGTCAGGTGGAAACTCCGAGAAAAGAGGGGTGAAGCAGAAACTGGATGGAAGAAGGGGTGCTGACAGCGCTGTTATTCTGTGATTTTATGACCTCCTAAGTGTTCTTGAAAGATTCGAGGTGGAACCAAGTAACGGTCCCTCCGGTGTTTTGTCAATCGGAGCTGTCGACGGGTGTGAGTCTGGCCAACGAGACTGTGTGACACAGTCAGGGTAAAGGTATGCAGGGGCTTTCAGATGCACTGAAAGAGAAGTAGAAGAAGAAAGACTTCCTTTCACACAAAAGCTGAGCAGCACTTTCACACTGAGGAGAAGCCCTGTCCTGCTGGAGAGTTATTTTTTTGGTGTCCCTCAGGGGTCTATACCCTTCATTCTCCCTCCAATGCTTGACAAAGGATCCAGAGTTTCCCCTGCATTATAAGGATCGAGGTGGTTTTCCCAAGAGAAATGCAGGTGCATATGCCCTTTATAAAGGGTGAGTCATCATGACTGTTAGTAGAGGGACACACCGGGAATAGAGGAGCCATTTATTCATGGCCCTTATGCTGTGGTCACGGTTTACGTTGAAGCATCTACTCATTGCCAGCTTTCCATCATATATCGAGGATCTGACAAAGACTCTTTAAGGGACGAGAATAAATATGTAGGTGCCTCTTGGACTGGAGTAAATAAATGCATTTAACAGGAAGTTTGCCCGGACTGCTTTGTCCTCATGGGTGTGACGAATCACCATTAGTGATAGAGTGAGGGTCAGAAAGTGTTAGTGCTGTGGTGGGAATGAGACAGTGAGTGAATCCGGCCAGGAGACCTGCCAACAACTAACAACCACCATATGCAACCAGTGGGGTTCCGTGTAGGAAGAAGAGAAAAACAGATAAATTCTATTAGCTGCTTCTGGAATAATACGATGAAGAAGAGGCTAATGAAACAGTCACACATTTAGCATGGGTTTTTGGAGTAAATAGGCTGCTTAAATGTGGGGGAGGTTATCCTGCTAACATGCTGTGCATTAAAATGAATTGAAAATCAACACATAATGTTTCCTAACATGAATTTGAATTGCTTGAATTGTGTTATTAGCATGCACAAAGGCAGCAAGACGTACAGTACATTGTGGGTATGTTATACTGGCAAGAGTGCTAATAACAGCATTCCATAATAAATCCAGTTAAACATATGATGCCAAAGTAGCAGTACGTTTCCAAGGTCAAGGAATGAGATAGTAGTTCTTCATTATAGTGATGTCATCATAGTGTCATCGCTCTTGATTGTGAACGAAAACTCATGATCTCTTCACGATCACATCGATCAATGTGTCCCAAAGGGGCTCTGTGAGTGTAGCCAGATTCAGGACGTGGTGTTTGGGTTTGAATGTCTTTCATTTAGGATGGGAATTATTAAGTTGTTCTGTTTTTTTGAAAAAACAAATTAGCTCCAAACTGAACCTGGCCCTTGGTTGTCCTCCGTGCTGCACTTGACGTCAGCATCAAAGAGCAGGTTGGGCTCTTTGCCTCTTGCTTTTCCTGATACTCAACGTAAAGTGAATCTGTCAGCTTCCACTTTGGGTGAATTAACATCTGAAGCACCTCCACTTGCTTTCACCAGCTCTCTCCTGAGAACTGCTGTTCTGGGGGGGCCGGCAGAGAGGAGCGAGGAAGACTACAAGGAGAAAGAAATGTGAGCCCGAGAGAAGAGAAGCAGAAAGTGGACTCGGTCTAATTAAACCCACTGACCTCTGCCTCGGAAAAAGAACCAATTCAGAGTAATCAGCAGTAATTTTTACCCTAAAGCCAACACTATTTGCATGTTTAGTAACACTAAAGCACTTTTTAAACTTTTTGTTTGGATAAGTGCTATTAAAATACACTTTATTACTAATTGTACTTAAATACAAAATCCTATTATGCAGGAACTTATCCAAGTATGCTGAGCTTTAGCCTCAAGCAGAGTAGCAAGTCTGCAGTCTGTCACCGGACCGTCTGTCTGCTCTTCTTCATACCTACAGGCGATCTAGAACATGCTTATGTGTCAGGATTGGTAGTTTTTCATGTATATTTTTGTTCTGTCAGGAAAAGCAAGGAAGCAGGAAATAAAGACCTCACATAAATGTAACATAATAGAATGTAATGTGATGTGATGGACATTTAGGACATGGTGCTTTCAATGTGAGCAGCTCTTATGTCTGCACTGTTGCTTTCAAGTTCATTTTCATATTAATAATGCATTAAGTACATTTTTTTGGAACGATGTTGACAGTATTGTCAGGAATATGTGAGCCCTGGTTTTTTATTTTATTTCTCTGAGCTAAAAAATCATCAAATCATTGACATCTAAGGCAGGAATTTAATCTGGTGTTCACATGAACCACAAACCAATATTTTTCATAAGGTTCTGTTTTTGCTTTTTCTATTTCCACTTCGAGAAGAAAGAATCCGTAGGGAAGGCTGTCTGACACCCTCCTCTTCCTCACTGACACATTTCAATTGAAGATGCTGCACATTTCACCCCAGAACCGGTGGTTTTGTCTCCGTTAATCACTTCAGTCAGTGTTTGCATTAACACCATGCCATTTTTTTTTCCCCAGCGGTGTCTCATTTCAGATTCAGGAAAGGAGATGAGTTTGGACGGCTGTGGCCCACCGGTCCGTGTGACGGCTGCTGAGTCACGCGGAATATGCATCCATATCAAGATAAATATCAGTGCATGAAACCCATACTTTGTCTTTACAGGGGCTTTGTACTCATTCGCACAAGGACTGACAGGAGATGAGGACGTGGCGGTGGACGTGAAGCTGTACAGTCACCGGTGGAGGAGGTGGCTTCCTCCAAAACCTGCTAACATGGACAGTAACCGGGCCAGCCAGGAGCAGGACCAGGATCCCGTGCAGGAGGACCCGGATGGTTTCCCCGGCCTGCTGTCTGCAGAGGACACGGACAACAGCTCCCAGATAGAGGTGAGTGATTCACGCTAATATTAAAATCATCAGTAATATAATGTCAAGAGCAGAATCAATGGGCTTTTAGAGTTTCATCCATATAATGGCTTCATTGATTTTGACAGTTAATCTCTAGTTAGTCTCCTCAAGGTTCCCTGACGCGTGTAGATGAAAAAGTGCTTCCTTAAATGCGGGATTTAGTTTTGTTTTACAGCGCCCCCACACTGGTGTTTTCATTTCTTTTTTTGTCATGAAAAGTCATGAAAGAATGCACTAAGTACAGGTTTTTCAATCTAAAAAGTATGCCTGTTAACTTTCAGGTTGCAATTATCACTGAAGGCTTTGACACATTCAACACGGATGCTGACTTCTCCTTGACGTAATTAAACCCACATGTAATGGTTATAGTATTATGTTGTCAACACACAGTATTGTGTTTTCATCACTCCCTATCAAGCAACTACCTTGAGTCCCAAAGACAAAGCATTGTGGTTTGTGATTGGCCTCTCATGGCTGATTTAAACTCTTCTCCTCTTACATTGGTTTGGCAGAAGCCTTAAAGGTACAATTTGTCCATCCTTGACAATGTAGGAAACAGGCGACTGAGGAAGATATCGCTCAGTCCGCGTGAACGCAAGGAAATGATGCGGGTTGTGAGGGGAATCAGATATATGGGTGAACCAGGGGTTGTACTGCATCTTTTGAAAGCCATTGGCAGAATTTTATGGTTCTGTGTAAGTTCGAATGTGATAACTCAGAAAGTCAGAAGTTTTATCACACCATGTGCAAAGTTATAAAAGTACAATAAGCCATTTTTTCCCTCTCGACAATACAATCTTCCCTTGAGGTCCATTTAGTTCTAAAGAGATGGATTCCCTGAGTTCATGGAGGTCGCAGGTTCAAACTAGGATTCCAGGTTTCCAGTTGGGCCTTTGTGGTTTGGTGTGAAGGCGCAGATGCCGACATGACATCTGCTATGATGGATAGCAGATCTGGAGGCAAAGAGAAAGCGCAAATGAACAGACGAGGATTTCTCTCAGTGAAGAAGATGTTTACCTTCCTCTTCCAGTTGGCTTTGGAAGAGGAACTTTGAATTCGACCAACTGGCTTCTCTCTGTCGCAGATGGTTAATTCAGTCACCTGACGACGATTGTGTGAACATTTTCCAAGGATGACTTCTCAGATGGTTGCGTATAAAGAACCATCTGGCCCATCAGGTGACCATCAAGTAGCTGCTCAAGGGTTTTGGTTGTTTGCCTGGGTGTCATTAAATTGCAGACGTTCAGATTTTCATTTTCTGAGAATTTAAGGACTTCTCATTTTTGGTGACTTGAAATTTTAGGTTGTTTTTTCCTTGGCTCTGTTTCCATGTGTTGTTGTTTTGGTGGATCGTGTTTTGTTTGTTAGTCTTCAGTCAGAAAGAATCACAGAGACAAACATTTTACATGACGTCATTTTTATTCTTTGTTATTCCTGCAATGACATGTTGTGCTGCAGGGGATAAACTCAACCCGCAGCCTTTTGCCCTCGTCGTTTTACCACTGAGGTAATTCCAACCTCCTTCATTTCATCTTGGTTCACATCAGGGCACCTCCAGCAGATTGTGGCCTCTCAACCAGGAAAAACCCTCATGTCTGGTGCAAAAGCCAAGTAATATAAAGAGAATTAATCGATGGAGTCCTCTGCTGAGCTGTGCCTAAAAATACTCTTCAGTCGCTTTACCTACGGCGATTTTAAATCTCCACAGAGAAATAGATGTTTGGAAATGAAAAAGAGGACCAGAAGAGGCCTTTTAGGATTAATGCTTTATATCAAATTAAGGTCAGCTCTCATCCGCCTCCTGTGTGGGACGGGATCCTCCTTAAACTTGACCTCGAAGGGACCAGAACAGGAAATTAACCTGGCCTCCCACAGTTTCAAAAGATCGCTGCAGAGGATTGATAACTCAGTTTGGCCCTCGTTGGTATCTAGGTGGGGATAAAGGCATCATCCACGTCCCTGTGTTGTGGCTCTTCGTTTGACGCTCGGCATCAAGGCGTTGTGTCATAATGACGGCGGCCGCCTCGGCTCAGACGGCTCATTAGGTTTCTCCGTGGCTTCTAATCATCTCGGGTTCGGAGCCTCGTGTCTCTCAGCGAGGAAGGGGGAGGAACTTTGATCGTCTCTAAACACTCGAGCAAACATTCGTGCCGGGACACAACTGTAAAAGCACAAATTCGTAAACACATGCACCTCACGGCCACACACATTCGTGAGTGGGTTCACGCTCGCATACCATCCCGCAAACGTGTCCTTCCTCATTGTTGTCGCCGTCTGAGGCTCATTTGTTGTTGCCAAGTGGAAAAGCAGCCCAGAGCAAAAACACGCTGTCATTCCTGCGGTCATTACTCAACAGACACACACACACACACACACACACACACAAACATCCCCTCACCTGCCACCAAGAACTTTGTTGACACGAGAGAAGCCTTCGTGTTCAGAGACAGCTGGAATCTTCCACCCAGGGCTGGAAAGATTTAAAGACCTGTCTCTTCTGCTTCTGAAGATGGGAAGACAGACGGACCGAGTGCAGCCAGTCCATCTGAAGGAAAAATAACCCCTCAGACACTTTCACAATGTGATATATCACCATACATCTGTAATGGTAAACGCATTCCAGGAGTTATTTTGTGTCGTAATTCATGTTTTCGGCACGCCTGCCTTTCATCGACGTCTTTAGGCTGTTACAGTGAGGGATTGGCTGCTAAATATCCTGGCCCCTCTTCACGAATGGGCCCATTGGTAAAGGTTTTCTCCGGTAATTCAGTTGTTTTTATTTTAGTCTCATTTGTGATAAGAAATATAACACCAAAGTAATTTGACTCTTTGCGGGATTACAGATAAACAGACAGATTTTATTGAAACCTGTTTGAGCACCTGGCAGGAAAGAAGACATCAAAATTTGGAGTGGATCCAGATTCACATGATTTTTTTTTTAACCGCTAGGGAGGGGAATATTGTGGTGCAAGGAGGGAACATACAACTGTAAATGGTTGTATTTGTGTGTCTCTGTTTGTGTTTTTGTAGGTTTATTTGCCTGTTTGTGGAGGTCTGAGGAATGAGTCAGAGAAGAACTTTGGATTTGTTGCTGACCTTGCTTAAGTAAGATCTAGACAGACGTGTCTGGAGTTGTTCTTCTGTGGCGGCGGTAGAAACTCTACTGATTGCCATGTAGTTCACATTTACGATGATTATGTTAGACCACACCCTCACAAATGACGTCTTCCTATACAGAAAGTTGTCTATGGTTATTTGCGTCCTTGCAGAGAGTTAGATGGGAAAATTAATATCCTCCAGCATCATTCAGCTGCATGATGATCTTTAAACTTTAGAAAAATAATCCAACTTTTATCCCCTTGTTTTCAAACAAATGAGATGAATATTGAATATTGCATTCAGTGTGGTGTGCTGTGTTTGAATTAACTGATGCCATAAACCTTTACTTTCCAATTAAATCTTATATATATATATATATATTATGCTGTTTTATAACACTAGCCTTCACAGCAGACTGTTTGGCGCGTCGAATGGCTGTGACTCACCATCATTTCTCCAGATCGTTAACCCAGAACAGCCTCTTGGATCACGATGTCTTCAGGTCACTGTAAGGTGCAAAAAAGTAGGGTTCAAATCAACTGCTAAAATGAGCATGAGTTCAAGCTGGGTCCCATCAGAGCCTGGGCTTGTCCGGATACGCTCCCAATAACACCTCATGGTTGTTAACAGGTGCGGTATTGTTGGGTTTTTTTTTAACCATGTGAGTCGGACCGGTTTTTGTCACGGTAACCCAACCGTTATCAACAGAAGTTTTTAATATTTCTCTTGTGAAAGGACGCTCCTGTGTGAATTTTCTCATGCATAAAGCTTTAAATAGACTCTCAGCTGTAGTTTTCACATCAGATTATTTTCCAGATATATTGATAGCATAACGGCCAACAGAACATGCTCTGATCTGATTGGTTGCCCTGTTTTGTCCTTTTTTCTACTGCCATATATTAACAAATTAGCAGGCATGTAAGCTATGTCTCACACAGTAGTGTTTTAAAATCCACGACTGAATAACTCATACTGGATTCCTGCCTTTACATTTCACCTTTTTTTTTTCCACCAGTAGCAACCCTTAATTTTTTTCAACGCTGTTCCTGGCCCTTAGCACCATTTGAGAAATAATCTGAAAACCCAGTCTGCATGCCGAGCGAGCCGACACGGGGTCCTGACCTCCTAAAGTTTGAGAACCTATTTTAGAAGTTGCTCACAGCTGTCAGGTGGCACCATTTTAAGTCCGATATTTATGAGGAGCATAAACACACCACAGGAAAAACACTGATGGCAGCCACCAGGATAATAAATTCTTCAGGTTTCTCTTTTTCCAAACCCGGCGTCCGATCCACACCACGAGTGAAGCCGAGGGAGACGCAGGTTATAAATAAAGTGTTAATTCAATGGTTTCATCTTCACCTCCACGGCCCATCCTGATAATTCAACCACTGGTAGACATGTCTCGTAGCATATTGGTGTTTGGGGAGTGTTGTTTGCATAGCATGCTTTGATATGAAGTAATAAGGGTGCGGTTTATGGTGAAGACAGCTCCAGAGTCTCTTTGGGGGTGTATGTGCTTTTATGCATTCTCAATTTATTTGTGTATTTCTTTAGGGACATAATTCACACACCGAGAGAGGAAGCCTGCAGCTCAGCTTGCTAATTTCTTTCACTTCGCTTGATTCCCAGCGCCGCTTTTACCCTCTCCACATTCCATATTCAAAACCTGCAGAGAATGCAAATGAGGTTTTTTTTTCTCTTTGTTTATTCTGTGCCTCAGTTTGTCTAGTTTGTTAAAAGATTCCCATAGGATGTTTTCAGCGAGAGACACTCACCGTCCTTATGACGTACAGGATTCAAACTACCACCAACCCCACAGTGTCAGCTTGGGTCCGACTGAGCATCCAGTCATGGCTTTATATCAGCCTATATTTTGGTTTGCAGACATTTCTGCAAGATAGTGAGCTTGAGTGTTGTTGAGTGAACTCGGTGTTCTGAACTCTTCACCCCTGGAGACTCCTTACGACTCAACCATATTCGTCCAAATTCATGAAATCCAAAAACAGAAAAAACAAAGGAAAGTTTGAATTATACATCAACTGTCTGGATTCACCTCTGAATATTTCATTTGGATTATCTCCATATTTTCAATTTTTAAAAATAATCACGCCAAATGATATTTATTTATTCTGGGAAAAATTTTGGTTTCTGATTTTTAAAAAATTTTTCCTTCATCTTTAAAAGCTTTTAGAAATAAGAATTGGTTGTGTTTGAAATGAACTGAGGAGACACAGACCCTGGACCCCGGTTCATCCAGGTTCCATATGCACTCGGGTTGGGAAGCAGGAGGATCTCACTTTATTCTCACTGTGTGCACTGCCAATATGTCAAATTCCTGAGATGCATTTTGCATCCTCTCCTCTATTAAAAGAAATCTATGACTGGATGTCGTCTCACTTTGGTGAGTGTAACACACTGGTGGGAGATGGAGCGGAGCGATGAATAATGGATCGCTGGTATTATCAGCCGATGAAGAGCTGCACCCGAGTGACGGCGCCTTTTTCTGTACAGCTGCGTTCTCTCTGCTCCCTCTGTGCGAGTTTGCAGTGTTTTATAAAGTGTGGGGAATGGCTGTCTTAATCCCAACATGTTGTAACTTTAATGAAAACCTCAAGCAGCAAGAATTCACAAGAAACTTCTCAGGATGAGAGAAGTGGATGCAGTTTTTTTTTTTTTTTACGGCTTTATTTTTATAAAAAATATGAATACATCACAGCCACCAGTACATCTTCAGAAGCAGAAACGTTTTAGTGCATATTATTTTCTTCAAGTCAACCTCCAAGAATAATCTCATAAAGGCAAAGTACTAAATGTCTTTATTGACTGCCTGTCCTGTGTTAAGGAGTCATTCAGAAGTGAGAGCATGTTGGCGCAAGATGTTTGGGTCTCAGTATAATGCAATATTGATGTGGTGGGCGGCTCAAGTAAATACCTCAGACACAGATGGGAGGGAGGAATGGGCTGCATGTAAACAAAATGAATATTTTTTTTTTTTTTACAGTTTGTTTTTGAGCTGTACAGCTTGAAAAAGGATCAGTCGCTGGCAGTGAGTTGGGTTTTCTCCACCTGCGTCTTATTCCACTGTTTTATAGTCAGATGAAGCTGATTCGTCAGGGTCTTAATTGAACATTGGTTATATTCACATTACAAGCCTGATCTCATCTTGATGCTTTAGTTAATAAATACACCCAGCTGTAATTTGTATGCATCCTTTTCTGTTCCTGTAGAAGATTTTTGTTTTTTGACTCTTGATCAGCTGTTTGTTGTCGCCTCTTCTCTCTGGTTCATTTTACGCCTCTTTCTTTGTGAAACGCCTCATAAATTCTGTCTGATCTGATAATGTATCCAATCTATTATCCCATTTTTGTGCTCACATTGAAATATATGCTTTTTTTTACCCTCGCTGCCATGCATTTAGTGTTTTCTTCTGACCTCTCATCTGCATCCTGGAGGTTGGAAGCAGCCTCGACTTGTCTCTGTAGCAGCCCTGCGTGGCTCACAGGTCAGTCTCCTCCGTCCTTTTCCAGTTGTCTCCATATTTCGGATTTTGGGTCAAAAATGACCCGAGGACAAGCAGTACCATCCTCCCACTACCTCCCAACAAGATGCTCTACATAAGTGTGCATTAGTATGTCGATGTGTCTCAAAACCCTTGACCTCTGTTAGTTTAGTCTTGTCCGCCTCCACCCAGCTGGACCATGGCTCCCTGCCTGCCCTCCCTTTCAACCTCCCTCCCACCCCCCCACCCCTGAGCGGAAGGATCGCCAGCTGGCTTCTGTCACCTCCGATGAGCCTCCATCTCTCGCAATTCTTCTCAAAAACATCTTGAACTGATTAGGAGGAAGCTTTTCTGCCTTGCATATGTGTCTACTCTTTTTTTAAGTACCAATGTTTTCTATTCTGAAAGCAATGTGCTGACTAAGGCTTCCTGAAAGGGCAATATTTCCCGACACGATTTGTCTGCGCTGTGACGAAGGCCTCCTGTCAATGTTTGTACAAAGCTGCAAATGATCAAATGTAACGGCCACCTATATGGATGACCTTTTTGATTTTTTATAAACATCATCATAGGCCAAGTAGAGCCTGCTGAGGAAAATATATAAATGGATGAGCATCAAAATTCTTGAGGTAAATCCCACTTACAGGGAAATACTGGGCTTTAATTTACATCTATCTCACAGCGTCAAGACAAGCAAAGCTTAATATCTCCAACTAATCCCAACTTTACATCCAAAAACACACAAGGCTGTTTAAATTCCTGTTAACAAGACGGGAATAAAAAGTGGTATAAACTTGCCGTGACTCCCTGTACAGCTAAACATTAACTTTAACTATGTTTAAGATAAAAAGGTCCAGCTGTAAGGTATCTCATTAGACCCAGAGGGGAAGAGACAAGCCATAGGAATCACACTACACAAACCTTCTTCCTAATTCTGTAAAGGAAACAATAAAAGCAGACAGGAGGCTCCCACATGGCTCATAAAAGACCCCAATGTTTATCTTATAAAAGGCGATCCTGTCTGTGCAGGCCAGGCTTCTTAAGAGTGGAAGACGTTGATTGGCTTCTTTTTAACTTTAATTTGGTTAGTAGACATTACAAGCCTTTTGGTGTGTTGATTGTGTGCAAATGAAAACCCAAGAATGTATTATTATGTTTAGCTGTTTGCTCTGCAAAAAGATGAAAAAAATGCTCTACCTTGTTGTTTGTGTGGGTATTTTCTGTTTGTGGAGAGTTTTAAATGTTTTTTTTAAAGAAATTACAACCAGCAGTGTGGCCTGAAATCTAATTTTCAGCCGTATGGAACCACAGGATGTTATTACATTTATGTGTTTATATACAGTATATAGTATACACTATTTACTTTGTGTTAAAAGCAGAGAGATTCTTTTTTAAGGCTTTCTTTTGAGTATGTGTATTCAATCTGTTTCATTGTACCTGCAGGAGGATGCAGATCACGACTACTACACGTCAAAAACGTACAACCCGTCCGACCCGATGAGCAAGGACCTCTGGGTAGATGTTGACCAGATGGACAAAGACAAAGTGAAGATCCACGGCATTCTGTCCAACACGCACAGACAAGCAGCGGTAAGTCGACATATTCTTCTTCGTGTGTTCAGAATTTAAAAGCCATGCTCTTTCTCCGCATGTTTATCCACACAGTTGAACAAAACCTTGAAATAAAATTCAATCAAAATAGAGCCAAACCTGTAACGTTTGTCATCCTTAGGTTTAGTTTATTCTAAGAGGTCACTTAGGGCCCATAATTGATAATTACCTTCATTATTGATTGGCTTGTCCATCTTGCTCCTCCAGAGTCTTAAATAAAGTCTTCAGACATGTCGATTAGTCTGACCAACGGACTAAAGCTTAAAGACAACCGGTTTCTAAGGCGACCTCAGAACAGAAACCTCTCACAAGTTCTCTTGGTGTGAATTTTCAGTTTAAATAAAACCACCTGATTTATTTGTTGTTGTTTTTTTAATCACAAGCCCATTCGGCGAGAAAAAGATCTGTAATTCAATGATAGACGGTAATAATATATTAGTAGCATGCTTAACAACGTGACAACATTCACTGCAACGACGGCAGCAGCTGGCTTGGCATTTCAGCTATGTGCTTTTGATTAACTGTCCACTTTCTCATTAAGTATTTACTTTCGCTATCTCCCCCTCTCTATCCTTTTTTTCTCCCTCTTTGTGCCATCAACCCAAAGCAATTACAGCAAACAAAACAATATTTATTGTACGATAAGAGGTAAAAGGATGGAGAAAAATCCATTTCAGTTTACAACATTACTCGATTGAGTGTTTGGGTAACTAAAATCTGGCTGCTTTGGCATGAGAAAGAAAAAAAGATGAAAACAGTATTTTTTTAAGGCTAACAAGATGTTACGTGTTCTCAAATCCAAAAACCACACACACATGACTCTGTGATTAAATCCGATGTCAATTAAGACTGTCTGGAAGTTCAGATTAACAAGCTTTGGCGAAGAAATCAGGTCCGTCTTGGCTGTTAATTCCTGTTCAGTATGGTTGACAGCAGTTAATCCAGTCAGAGGCCGCGTAGCCCAGCATCAATTTGTCTATTCATAACGTCTCAGCGCTTCATTTGATACCAGTCTGCGTTTGTAGATCTGAACGTCTCACACAGGGAATATCGTCCTCTGACGTCACGCCTGCTATCCTGATTGTGTAGCCAGTGATGTGGCCTCAAAGATAAACCATCAAATCCAACAAAGTAAATGAGACATCTGCTTACTCAGCATTTCTTTGCATTGTGTGTGGTATATCTCACAGCGTCTTTGCTGAAATATGAACTTTTGGCTCATAACCACAAACCTCAGATATAAGGTCTGCCATTGGTTGCTGGTGTGTTGCTGCAAAAAATACGACGTGCCATTAAAATCACATTTTCGACAGTTTTAAAAGCGTCTCTGCAGCAAAACTTTCAGTGCGCCTATCCTTCAACCTCTGCACAAGCAGGTGACCAATGTGAGGTGCATACAGATGAGGTTGCACAAGGCAAAAGTAGATTGGCCAGGGCGATGGGACGGCATGCCATTAGGGCTGGCACAGACTGGGACAAAAGAGGAGGCGGCTCGGATGAACAATGGCTTGGAGAGTAGATAGAATAGATTCCCACATTGTGCATTCTGCCCCTCTACCTTTGGTCATGTAATGATAGATTGAACCGTGCACGCTATCCGTCATAGCCACAGAGTGGTCTGCCCTTTCATATATAGAATAGAATGGATGTGAGGCGTGTCTGAGTTAGGCTTGGCCTTACTTAGCTAATCAATGGTTGAATTATTCAATTGAATGACCTGTATGACAGTGCAGAGACTAAAGGACATACATTAAATCCCATGTTAAATTTAGCTTCTGTGTCAGCAGACCAGTATTATGAATAGTTAATCATGATTACAGTTTAAAACCTGAGAAACTATAAATCTCTAAGCGCTGGTGCAGGATTTTTTTTTAAAAAAAAAAGCTTCCTTGTTTCTTCTTCCTGGCATCGCTGCTTAAGAAGAATTCCACCAGTCGGGTCACACAACGAAACACAACCGCCGAGGTCATCTTCGTCGAAAGATCGTTAAACGTTACACTCTGGATCGAGTGCATAGTCTTGAGATTCGTTGCGGTTCGCCACAGGATTACTCCTCTCAGCCTAATCTAAGATCATGTTTAATAGCTGCATATTTACTTGACTGCCTATCTGCATAACATTATATGGCAGTGGTGAGAGGTGATGGTGGCACATTTGGGGTCAGGGATAGAATAAAGAATACAGAAACTATAATTTGTGGTGATGTAATTGAGCTGTTTGTTTTTCCTTTGGTCCAAAACTAATTTTATAATGATATAGTTTCATGAAGCCATTTCTATTATCTGTTAATTGCCATCAATGCATTTGTCAATAGTACAAAAGCCAGTCTTTGCTAGGAAAAAGAACTAACAATGGAGGAAAAGATGCCAGATATTGAAAATTTGACTCATACAGCAAAGATGAGGGAAACATTTTAAAAAAAAATCTCCACATGTCATAATTATGGATGACTGATTATCTTAAATCTGACTTGTTTTGTCACGGACGAGGTTAGAGCATGTCTCTTTACAAAGACATGACCTCTGCTCTGATTGGTTTAGGAGTTTCACTTGTCATGTCCAAACCTTATTGATCCAATCAGCAAAAAGCAGCAAGAGTCAGAGGCCGGTCATCCAAATGGGCCCAGGGGAAGGCGGTAGAAGTAACTTCTCCTTTCCCATCTCTGCTCTGCAGACCAATCTGCCGGGGCGTCAGATTGTCAGTTTGAAGTTACAGCAAACAGTGAGATTACAGCCTCTCTAATCACACTTAAGAAATGTGAGGGTGGAAACAATACCACCATCCAACAAGAACTCTTGGATGAGTGTACTGGCTAGCAGCTCTGTGGTGCTTCAAGCTCAATGCGAACATGTTGAAGTAAAGTGGATATAGAGATGAATATACAATTGAAATGATAATAATAATAATAATAATAAAAAATATTACCGTCCCTAATTCCATCTTCAGATTTCTATGCTAGAAAAGATATGTACCATGTCCCACAAAGCAGAGATGATTTAGCACACTGGGCTCCCTTTCCTAACAAATATTTCTTTGGATCCAAACCCTCATGTTGTTTTTAGGATGAAAACAGTCTCCTCTCTGATCTTCTTCTTACTGCTATCTTTCTGACCGAGGTCATCTGTCTGTTTCTCCCCCACACAGAGAGTTAATCTGTCCTTCGATTTCCCGTTTTATGGACATTTCCTGCGTGAAATCACCGTAGCGACTGGTGGTAAGTGAACACTGTTCTCTGTATGGCTGTTAGTGCTGTTGTTATTGGATGCGCTGCATGTTGCTTGGAGTATAAGACTGTACACACAGCTTTTATTGAAGCTTGGTTTTAGGAGGCAATGCAGTGAGATTTATGAAATTAGTCTGACAAGGAGAAAATATGAAATAGTGAAGAAAACAGTGTCTGTTTGTGTTCCTGCTACTTTGTGTACCTGTGACTGCACAAACACATCCAGACACTGAAAACAGAAAACAAGCCAAGCAAGTTATTTATTTCTTCTCTCTGGGAATTTTCAACCAAAGATTCAGGCCTGAGAAATGTTCATCTGGCACAAACCACCGTACAAAACCACCGACAACACTGTGCCAGCCAAGCAGTCAGTCCAAAACAAGAACATTTACTGCTCTCACCTCCGTGGTATAGCCTGCTAGACGGGGGGATAAAACAACATACCACCACCAACACCACAGCAGACTCTGCTGGAAGAGAAACCAGACGGATGGCTCTGGACTGGAAACAGGAGACCCTCTGCCAAGCTGCGTAGCACACCCTGATAGACATGGATAAGGAGGTGGGGCTATCAGGAGGTTATGTGTGGGTTTGACACGTGACACAGCAGATGAGTGTGCTAAGCAATTTTCCACTTGAGTCTTGACAGCTAAACCAAAACACCCCAACCGGCTATTATCGCATGAAAGACTAAAGCTCTGCTCTTACCCAGCTATTCCGAAGATGTTGTGCTGCCAAGGAGTAATAAAGAAATAATCCGCGGTGTCTCTTATCGTCTTTATCGTCATTGTCTCGTTTTCCCACTCGATCCTCCATCACTAACAAAGTTGAGCCGACTTCTTTGGATTCAGGAAGGCGTTTGAATGATGGTGTGGGCGAACGGACCGGCTCGGATGCTGCTAACGCTCCGGAGATAAGGAGAATTTGCATTCCCCCAGACAGAGGTGGAGGGACGAGGCTCGGGAGGAGAGGGGAAGCTGAGGAGGTGGATGCGGCTATCTGGCTTCTGCAGCGCTCTGGGGCTTTGTCTCCGAGACGCTCTCCTCATATCCTTCCATTTTCAGAGGCAGTCAGATTGGCTTCTCTTCCCACCAGACTATCTTTCCCCCCAGCTTTCAATGCTGTCAGCAAGTCACTGTTCCATGAATATTAAAAAATATATATTATATATATATATATTTATTTATATTTCCCCCCCTATCTGTGCACATTCCATTAAAGTAAGGTTTCATTGACACTGATTGATTATTCATGTTACACCCAAAACACACTTGAATAATAAACGCTGATTCTGCTATAACTCCCTAAGAGGGAGTTATATGCCCTAAATGAACATGCAATGGATTTTAAATAAGGCCTTTTGTTTAATTTGCTCATTTGCATTGTGGGCAGCATGACGAGATCTAACAGCCTCATTAAAACATATGAGGTCCAAGTCCACTTTTATAGCTTTTACATGCAGCCAATTGAGCTGCACTATTGTGCCATGTAACTCTGTCCAATATCAAGTCCTAAAGCCAACTCTGAATAAATATCACCTCCCTGTGAGAACACTTTGCATATATATATTCCATGAAATAAGATCAAATACAACCTATCACTGCATTCATTTCTTAGACTTCTTTAGGATTATTTTAGAAGAGAAGCACCGTTCATACAGTCGGTGCTCTTATTGTGACTGTCAGTAAACTGTAGTCTTTCTAGTAAACCAACATTATTGGTTAAAAGGAAGCGTATTCAGTGCTGCGTGGTCACGGTTTGACATTTAGAGACTACAGATACCAGTAATGAAAAACGTTCTGACCACCACCAGCTGTGTGGACGGATATCCAGCTGTAGTGTGTGTTTACTGGACCAGCTGCCATACTTGACAACCAAGAAACAGTAATAGATCCATAAAATACACACACACCTTTTATGAAATCACTGCAGCTGATGTGATCATGTGACAATTCACCAGCTGATCCCAAGATTTTAGTCAAGAATTCGAATGGTTACCATGAAGATTACCAAAATATTGCTACGGTTCATGATGGATTCTGTGTTGACGTACCCACCAAACCTCTGACGTGGAACAAACAGAAACTTCATCATCATCATGTGCAACCAATGGCAAAAAACATAGTCAAGAGCTAAATTCTCAACAGCAAATTTAAAGAAGTACGGATTTTTTTTCATACTGGAAGTATATCTGTGATTGCAACCAAATCTTTGATGGCAGTGTCACAACACTGACGCTCTCTCTCTCTGACCCAGCAAAGGATTAGCTGTTACAGCACATGAATGGAGCTCATTAGCCAGCTAAGTTTACAGAAAGGTCATCCTCTTCGTTAAAAATTAAAGACACTTCAAGTTGATATGAATAACATAGCGGGCTGTGTTTACTTTAATAACATGTAGCTGAAACCACAATCCTATTGCTTCAGTCTAGCAGCACATTATGCAAAATCCATTGTCAGTGTTGACAACTGCCTCTCTACAACTTGTACAGAAATATACTGTCGCTAAAATCTAATCCTACCAATTGTTGTAAACGTATCCCTGTGATGCTCTGTATTAGTTTGCATCAGTAAAGAAAAAAATCTAATTAAAAGTTTACAAAAACATGAGCAAAGGACTAAATAAAGTTTATGTGTGTGTGTGTGTGTGTGTGTGTGTGTGTGTGTGTGTGTGTGTGTGTGTGTGTGTGTGTGTGTGTGTGTGTGTGTGTGTGTGTACACGTGTGCATGCCACTCCTTGCTTGGAACAGCCGTAATAAACAGAAAATATCTTGTAAATTAAACACAGCTCGGTACAAAGTAACAGAGATCTTATCTAAACACGATGTCCAATAAAACCAAGCTTTAGTCTAGACGGTACTGTTAATTCCTGCTCGTGTTTTTCTTGGACACACAAAGCCCACCACTTTTGGAAAGCAGCACATATAAACAGAACTTGGAAAGAATTATCCCTCTCTTATAACCTCCTTCTCTGCCTGCGTCTCTACTCCTTTTCATGTCCCCTTTCTTCTCATTGATTGCAAGTCTTTTGTTCCCCAGGTACACCCCCCTACTCTTCCTCAGTGTAGCCCCCCCCCCCCCCCCCTCCTGCTGTAAGTGACGGCCATAATGAATGAATTGGCTCTCTATTGAGCGCCCTGCAGCTTTCAGCTCTTTACTGTATTGAGAGGCTGTCTAATTATCTTTACACTGTCAAATAAGTTGCATTGTGTTATCAGGAGATTGCCCTCCGAGAGCAGAGGTAAAACCCATTGGCATTGTGTGTGTGACTTGACAAGAGTAAGAGTGTGTGTGTGTGTGTGTGTGTGTGTGTGTGTGTGTGTGTGTGTGTGTGTGTGTGTGCGTGCGTGCGTGCGTGTGTGTGTGTGTGTGTGGATGGGTTACTTTAAAGTGAAAGGAGAAATAGTGAATAGAGAGAAAGAGAGAGAAGAAGATAAAACATGTTTGAGTTGAATGTTGGGTTAATATGAGATGAGACAGAGTCATTAGTGTTGTGGGACCATCAGATGAAAGTGCTGTGTCAGCAGTCTTGAGCAGCGAATGAGCGAATAGCACTTTAACGTGATATTGATTGAACTTTTTTTTTTTTTTTTTACAACAGCGTTTTGCCTCTTTCTGTAAGGTGACAGGGCTAACCACTTTACCACAGTCACCCCCCTTCACAAAAACCCCCAAAATACGATGTGTAAGGATGGATTGCAACACTGCCATCTAGCCGTCTAACTGAGCTGTACTTGGGTGTGTAACAGTTATCGGCATTCAGTTCTGATATTATTTTTCCACTAACAAAGGCTGTTTTGTTTTTGTTTTCTGAACAGAAGGGCTGGATGGTCTCTCAGCGATGTAACCAACCAATCACATTAACCCTTTCACCTGATTCCCTCCAGGTCGTCTCGACGCTGAATGAAGTTACACATTTACTCCCCATCCTTACTCTTTTCTGTGAGAGTGCTGACAGTGTTCTATATAGAAATAAGGGAGCTAGGAGGTCTTCAAGGAAAGATTGATTCCCCTCATGATATGCTCTGCCTCTGGTTTCCAAAGTGATTGATGTGTTTTTATAGCCCATCAAGTGCATAGGACGACATATGGTGACATGAAATGTGGTTTTATAAGCTTGGCCTCAATGAGACTTTTCCCCTAAATCCTCTTTTTCTTTTGGACCAGGTCTTTTTCCCTTTACCCCTCTGGCAGCTGAATTGCTCCAATAAAACTGAAAGATTCCTGCACGAGAAAATGATTTCTTATTCTGGGTGGTGCGATGATTTTATTCAGTACATACTGTAATTGGAAATGTCCCTCCAAAAAAGATCAAGTGAGGTAAATGATTTAGCCATGTGTAAGGCAGATTTAGTGTAGAAACGATTTATGGTTGGGGGAAGATGACAGCTCTCTTGTTTTTATGGTCAAATTGAAGTTGCAGCCTTTAGCTGGTTGTTTGAGCAGAAGACAGAGACAAGAAAAGGGGAAAACAGATCATTAATTAGCATGTTATAATAATTAAACAATAAAAAACCATGTAAAAATAAAAGAACACACTGTTTTCCTGAGGGTCTGATTATGTCTTTGTTGGTAGCAATCTCTCTTCTTTCTGTTTGGTAAAACAGTCAAGCTGCTTCTCGCCAATCGTTGTCTTTTTGCTAAGGATCGTTTCTCAAGAATATCTTATTTAAAATACACCTCTTACAGAAAAAAAAAAAAGTCACTCAGAGTGTCACTCTTTATTTGGAATAATTCAAAATGCTCTTCAAAGGTAAATTATTGTACGTACATGCATTTGTCTCACCTACATACAGCGTTCTCCTTTCGCTCTGAGTCAAACATCGTTTTGACGATACAGCCTGGAGACGCAGAGGAAACAAACTGTTGACATTCAGACACGTTTGCAATTCAGGCAAAGCCGCGGGGACACGCAGAGGATTCCGTCATGAACAAATCTTGAAATAGCGAAACTTTATCGCCAGTTGGGAAATTAAGACGCTGTTTTGTTCTGTTTTCATCACTGCAAATTCTTTATGTAAAGTCTGTTCCCTGGTGATGAACGGCGGGTGTTTTCTGTCGTCCATCAGTAGCCTGTGTTTTCAGGCTGCTACGTGACGCATCTCAGCCGCACATCCCTCTCTATGGAGATTTGTGGCATGTTTAAGGGGTGTATAAATTGTAAAAGTTGAATAATTCCTTTTCATCATCATGGGCTCCTCATTATTGTCTGTGAGAGATGATGTGGCCTTAAAAAAAAAAATGCACCAGGAGAGTAAATCGAAGAATTATAACCCCATGATGACATGGAAGTTATATCACGCCTAAAAGCTGCTCAGATTTGCCCTTCTGTTTTTGATAAAAGATAATCGTGCTAATTAATCTCCATTTCTAGCTGAGACAGACTGTTCAAGGCCCTAGACGGAGAGGAATGTGATGGCTGCTGGGTAATCAGGAGCTTTTAACTTCTGACTGGAGGACAGGCTTGTCTTCATGAAAGATTCTAAAGGGAAAAATCCACCCTAAAACACTGAACAACAGAAAATCTACATTTAATTGTTATATTTCATCCATTGTGTCTTTCTATTCCGCAGGTTTCATCTACACAGGTGACGTGATCCACCGGATGCTAACAGCGACACAGTACATCGCTCCTTTAATGGCTAACTTTGACCCCAGCGTCTCCAGAAACTCTACTGTCATCTACTTTGACAACGGTAAAAACGGTTCAAACCAAACGTCTCGTTTTCTATCTGACTGTGTGACAGTTGTGAAACTCACTCGTTCTCTCTCTCTTCACAAACTAGCACTTCTGGCTCCAAACAGCTGTTAATTATGGTGGTAAAATTAGAAAAGCACAGAGAGAGAGCGGATACGTCCACCTCCGCCATCGACATCGCCATCGGCGCGAGAACGCAAAGAATAGAAAAAAAAGTTTGCAGATTGTAAAAAAAAAAAGTCCATGATCCCTCACAAAATGCATCAAGTGAGGATTGTTCGATGACTTTATGCAGTGATAACTGGTTGTGTTGTTGTCATGACGATTCCTCCACGATCACATCAGTTCACTTTATTTTTGCATTCATATAATAAATTATTTTTTGCAGTTGTCACCTCATGTTGAACTTCCCTTCCAATTCCACTCATGGCCTTTAAACTAAATCAACGCCCCGCCTCTCTTATTCACCTTCTCCGCCTGTGATTGGTCGTCCATCACGTCAGTCACACGTCTAATCCCTCTGCAGCAGAGTGACTGAACAACGGTGTGACCTTCTGCAGCGGAGCTCATCAGGCCTTAACCAAACAGGCACTTTATTGAGTGTGTGGCAGCCTGTTCCTCAGCACTGTCCATCAGTGTCAGAGGAGAACAGCGAGCTCCGATGTTGTGCGACAGTCGTTCTCCCCGTTGGACACCCGAGGCAGAGCTGTGTCGTTTGTTCAGCATCGCAGAGGCTGTGGGAATCTTCAAGGAGACAGTATAACTTTGTCATGTTTTAACTTTTATCCATATTTTTCATTTAAATCTGCTGAATGAAGAATGAACACATAGAACACATGTGGCTGTAAGAGCAAAAAGAAAATTTAAAAACAGACCTCTTAAGACCTCTTTGGTGCTTAATTCTGCTTTATTTAACTATCAGATGAGCATTTATTAATTCTCTATTCATTGTTTTATTAAGTCTGGAGCTGCAACACTGTCTTCTCATCCTGCTAAAAATATGTTGTTTCAAAAGGATAAATAGGAAAACATTCTTTTTCACTCAGGACGGTGATTACAAACCCCAGTCTTCGATGAGCCGTATGAAGCCGTTAGCGTTTATCTGATCATTGGTCACTTAATCTTCCTGGAGAACGAGACACGTGTCATTTGTTTTGTTTTGAATTTGTGCAGCATCCTTAAGCTCGTAACTGAAATCAGAAACAAGGCCAGTGAGTACTCCCTCCACGCCTCCACCCACTCTGTATTTTTAGCCAGGAAGCCCCAGATAGCAGGGGTGGCCTCCCCCCTGCAGAGCCAGATGCATTTTAAACACCCTGAAATCGGGCTTACCTCGTGCTGCGCCATAAGGCAGTAATTTAGTTCTGGAGTCATCGCTCTGAAATTCACTGCTTGTCCCGTACTGTTAGAAGCATTACACAGCAGCGTCACCGTTCCCTCTTTTTCCCAGTCCGAATAGCACCAACCAGTACCCTGTATCTGCTGCCCTTCACTCTTAATGTAGTTAAAGCTGCAATAATATTAATCATATGATATTAAGCATCAATGATAGATTAGACCCTCTTTGTCTAACCTCCTCTAACGCGTCATGTCTGGTGCCAGAGGCTGTCTTTTCACACCGCATGTAATTTATAACGTACAAACAGGAGACCGTGCCCTCCAAACCATCAGCAGAGAAAATAAATCTGATGTCTGCCGTAGATGGAGGAGCTCTGACTGTGTGTGATTTAATAATTGATTACTGGTAGTTATGTTAACAAACCTTTATTGCCCTGGCAAGCAGCCAAATGACTGGCAAGGAGGAGCGAATGGCTTTCACATCATTGGCTTCTCCGCAATAAATCAGAGCAGCGCTAAAAGTGATGCGAGCGCCTCGCCGTCTGCAGGGTGCAGCTGACGACTCCGCGTTCCCACTGCTAATTGAACAAGTATATAAATAAATAATACCACATTATGAGTCCCTGTCATCCAGAGGGACGTTTGTCGCTCATATAAAGTATTTACATATTTATAGATTCATTACATTTATCAATACATTGATTTGTTTATTCGTCTCGCTTCCACAGGTCTGTGTTTGAGGCTTAGCAGTGTGTGTGTTCAGAACAAACTGAACCAGGATCAGTTGTGAGCTTTGCTTCAGTGACAGTCAAAATGTCCACTTGTCCACTTCACTACAATTTACAAATTAAAAGCATTTTACACAATCAGGGCTGAACCTCAGATTCTGATGAAAAATGTGAGAATATAGTAAAGAAAAAAATTGATTTAAAGTTTGAAACTGTGCCAAGTTATACAGGATGTTTAGAAAATAATTTGGCATCTTTTGCGTAGAAAGTTACTTAAATTTATCATGTATTTTAAAAAATGCAGACTGTCCTTTGCTACAGCTGTTTGCTGTTTAATTTTTATGTGACCAAATGTTCGATTGTTGCTTTTGGAACTTTTACTTTTGAAGTGTTTCTTCCTCTGAATAATTTACATGTCAATATTAAGAGGTTTCATTAATTTCTTAATCAGGTTATTGTTTCTCATTTTGTAGATTTGGTAACTTTAAAATACAACAGAACCACAGCAAAACCTAACAAGAGTTGAAAAGGTCACTCTGTGAGTTAGCGTCTCTGATTTCCCGGCGCTGTCTGCCAGTCTTCTTATTGTACTGTTCCAAAAGAAACCATTCACAGCTCTGTCATTCTCTCCTGGTGGGGTATGAAAAACTTTCACTGCTGTGAAAATTGCAGGAGCAACATGATATATCACAGTAACCACCACACCTTGATTGGCTTTTGTCAGAGGTTTCAGTTTCATTCTGTTTCATCTCGCTCCAGCACCGGCCATCAAACACGAAAGGGGTCCAATCCCTCAAAAACATATTTTATAAACATGAAGCTTCCAATCAATATGCAGTATCTTAGTATTGTTTTGTTTTTCCTTTTCCCAGTCATTTCAGCTGAGGATTAAGGATTAAGAATCGAATGGCCTCAAAACTAGAAAAGGAAGTGGACCTTTCTGCAGACAGTTGATGACATTGACGCCTGTGTTTTCATGGAAATGTGTTCTTCCTTTAGGGACTGCTCTTGTGGTGCAGTGGGACCACGTTCACCTACAGGACAACTTCAACCTGGGAAGCTTTACCTTCCAGGCAACACTGCACAACACTGGCAGGATTGTGTTCGCATACAAAGAGGTTAGGATGAAGCGTTTCCAGTATCTATTGTGTGATTTACTAAGACAGTCCACTTTTTTTTAAATCTAATCTTTACCCTCTTTCTGACACCATTTATCTGCCTGAATGAATGCAAGACGGTGTCATTGGTTTACAGAAAAACCATGCCAGCCTTTCACATTATAATAAAAAGTAAAGCTTGAGCAATTATCATGTTAGATCTGCAGACTATCTTTGTCTACAGCAAAACAAATGAATCACTGACATTTAACTCAATGCTGGAGAAATTGGGTAAATACTAAACAAAAAGTCCATCTTGGAATAATTTAAAGTACTGTAAACTCTTGGTTCTGTTGAGACTTTTCATGGAAAACTTAATTCTAAAAATCATCCGGAGCCAAACAAAATGACATCCATGTTCAATTTTACCCAAATCACATGGTTCGCACAATCTCCAGCTCCTGTTTCTAATTCTTTCTGACTTTCTACAATGTGTTAGTCATTTCAAGCCCCGACTGCAGCCGTGAGGAAAAAACATGTTTGAGACGCCAACGCGGCTGAGAAAGTAATGATAATTTTAACGACTACTCCTTAAGAAAAGATTGCAAGTATTCCCTTTCTTTATGTTTGAAGTGGTTTTAACAAGGTTTGAAATGATTTGACATGTTTTCTTTTAGACGTCTGCATGAAGACTATTAATTTCCAGCTTTAAAAGATATAAAAGACTTAATTGAACTGAGAATAAGAGGGGAACTTTATGAACCAGCGGAGACAGATGTAAGGGTGTGAAATCACAATTAATACAAAATAATGAAAATTGCGGGACTACTTCTTTTATAACTGAGGGCTCTTTTTGAACTCAGTTATTTTCACATATTGGACAGGCTGATCTCAAAGGATCTTTCTAGATGGATATTTCATTATGCTGCTATTATAGGTGGGAAAGAGCAACGTACCTCATCAGGGAATTTTCTCAGAATACAATTTCTACTTTTTCTCCTTTCTTGCTGCGTTGTCTCAAATAAAAATGCCACATTTACAACTTAATTCGACTGTAAATGTCAGTGAATTTGATTTCTTCACATTGTTTAGGTCATGGTGGATCTGCTGATTTATTTTCTTGTTTTCCATTTCAGATTCCCGTTGAGGTGTCACAGATCAGCTCCGTCAATCACCCGGTGAAGGTGGGCTTATCTGATGCCTTTGTGGTGGTCCACAAGATCCAGCAGATACCCAGTGAGTCTCAAACGTTCTCTGCCTTTGACCTGTTCACCTCTTCCCTTGGTCATCTGTTCACCTGCACACAGAGCCAATCTCTAAATTCACCGTGGAACCACGAGGCTTAATCCCACTAAGTAATAGCAATCATCCAGTCAGGAAAGCAGCTACTAGGCTAAGTCATCACATTTAGCATTTTGTTAGCATGCCTAAGTCAAACTTATTTTGTAGCCTTTATAAAATCAATAATACAGCAAGGATTGCAGAATTTGATTCATCTAAGAACAAAATATTTAAATGGTTTGGGTTTAGAGTATTTTATATATATTTTATTTGCTCTTTAAACCAGGTCTTGTTTAAACCGGGTCTCTGTCTCGTGTGTTTCTCTCTGACTGTCACCACCTCTTCCTGAATGCCGTTCCATCCCTCTCAGTGGGCATCTGGCAGCGCTGTGGGCACAGATCCAGATCCGCTTCTAGCATTTGTTTTTGACATTCTGCGCTTGAGGTCCATTAAATTTAATCCAAATTCCGGTTAAAGAGGAATTCCTGCAACCTTTTTACTCACAGTCAATTCCATTTTTCCTTCTCTGACACATTAATGAGTTGCCAGATGCAATTTTTGTAGTTATTTAAACACTGTTATAATTGTGTGCATAAAACTTGGCTCATCAGTGTAACGATAAATTCACAGATACTCATTTCAGCCTTCACCTTGTGTCTTAATGTTAGCGGGATAGAGAGGTAATTACCGCTAAATGCTTTGTGTCAGGAGAAGACGACTCTCCAAAAGACCCAATCCTCGGAGAGGCAGAACCGTCTGACATCCTCCTTCTTTTTTGTCTCATCTGAAGGTTGTCACCGAGTGATCGGTATAGTGAACCTGTTAGCGCGGCGCTCGTAGACTTCTTAAACCGAGCTATCTTTGATGCTTCTGACACGGCATGATGAAACCAGTGTGCGCAGACTCTTACTTATGGTGTGATGAAATCTTGAAGGCAGTCAAATCGAAGCCAGGTTGTTGTGTTGAACATGAATGATCTCTCTGAGGAGTACGCCTTTTCTTCTTCACGTCAGTAAAAATTTACCCTGCTCTGATTCTTCATCTGAAGCCATCGTCCCGTCGACTCCGCTTCTCAAGAAACCCAAATGTTTGAGATGAAGACACCTCTTTTGAGCTCAGATCACTTTGAATTCAAATAATTGCTTGGTAATCGATCGTTTCTACACACAACTCACCGAGAGGCTTTTGCAGTGAACTCATTGGGCTAAGAGCAAGTTTAGAAACAGGAGTCACTGAAAAGAGTTCTTAAATATGGAGTTGATGCTTTTTATTGAGGAAAATGAGAGAAGAAGCTCAATCCTGTAAATCAGAGTTTAGAAAAGGAGGCTGAAGAGTAAGAAAGTCATCCACCCTCAAATCTTCATCCTCTCTACAGTTATTTGACATGAATCCATGTTTTGACAGGTCTGCTGCCGCAGTGTTGAAGTTATAAACGGAGTATCGCCATTAAGAAAAGGGTTTTAAATAACCGAACTTTAATCCCCTTAAACAAAATTAAACTCTTGGAAAAACCGAAACAAAGAAAGCTTTGTTTTCTTGGGTTCGGTGAGCGTGTGATATTTACAACGTTCACAGATTTGTGTCATCGTCTGAAGATAAAGGGCAGCATTTGCATCCTGCACCCATTAGTCCAATGTGCTCGACATGCCCCAAGAGTCTGGAGGCAGCAAAGGGTCCGACGCCAAAGATCACAGGTTCTTTAATGCACTGATGGACCTTCATAGAAAGCAGGAATGGTAGATTTAGGGTATCTTATTCCCAGAAGACATTCAGTTTGTAGGATGGTTAAAACCTTTAATTTCCCTTGTCCGTAGGACATTGAACCCTAATGTTCAGAGAGGAAAATGGAGAGCAGAGCGATAATCACTACAAGCTAGATCATCAACAAAAGTTCATTTATTCGCTGATGTCACCAATTTCAGGGGGGGGGTGGGGGTTATTGCCTGGATTTGTCTCGTATTAAAGGCTCAAATAAAAGGTTTTACTTCGCCTTCAGGCAGAGCAGACAAGCATCCAGTGAGAGAGACATGAGGGGGAATGTTTGCGGGCGTCCCGTGACCGCGGTGTGTAATTAACCGGCCAGGTCTTCATGTGAAGACTTCGTCTAGCAGGAGGATACTGACATTGTGTCACGTATTTGAATATACAGTGTGTTGTATAACCTCATGAGCGTGACACACTATTACCATCTGTCTGATTGTGTCAGCGTAATCCTCAATAGGCATTGTTTACATTGTTTACTTGTTTGGATTTGAAACTTCCCTTACAAACAACGGACCAACAAGGCAGGACACATCTGCAGCCTCAGGCTCCGGATCTGACCTTCCTCTGGCCCCCACCGTGTCATTAGGCACCTGATAATCCCTTTGCTAGTGGCAAAAGGAAGTCCGGCACCAGGGGAGGAGAAGCCGGGGGTATGGGGGGGGCAGGGTGGTGGTGGGGGTGAGTCGTATTCGCAGGTTAGACCGAGCCGGCTCTCTTTCGCTGCTTTGATCAGCTGCTCCGTGGATAATCACATCAAACAGGTCTGAGGGGAAACAGAAGAACAGCACTGGAACCAGACAGGGAATAAACCGTATGCAAAAACTAACACTTTGTATTAAGAAATGAAAGGAATAACTTTTTATGTGGGTAAACACTGGAATTTGTGTTCATATGTGTTGTTTTCTGGTACATTTGGGGCCAGGAAAAAGAAGCTAGGACCACCTAAAGCATATAATTTTTTAATATCTTTTAAGCTTAAATAGTTTATCTAGATATCCAGCAACTTTCCATTCACATATTTCTTGATAGTTTATTAATTATCAACTATTGATTACACATTGAGCTCATTAGCTCATTGAATATCTCCATCTTAAGCTGCTATGTTCACCATTTAGTCTGACAAAGTATGTTGTTTGGACAGTTTTCATATAGGATTATTGCATAGGTGTTATAAAGGTGTTCATAGCTCTACACGCTGGCTCCCTTAAAAAAGCAGTGAGGGAAAGAAAACAGTAAAGTGTTGGAGAGCTGCAGAATGAGGTAATAATTCATCCCTACTGGAGACGCTTTGAAATTGTTATTTGATGCAGTGCTATGATAAAATAACTAATTAGAGTGTGTTGGACCAAAAAAAAAAGACAGATTTGATTTAATAAAAGCGGTCACACTCAAGCCTGGAGCAAGGAGACGGTTGCCATAACTTAGCATCAAGTTCATCACAAAGCATCCTTTAAAAACGCAGCTTTTAAATTTTACACTAAGCAAGTAATAATTGTTTTTGACCATTAGAAGGCTTTGTAATGCACAAAAACCTATTCCCTTAATGCAGGAGCTCTCTTTGTGTAGCAAAATGTTATATATAATGGATGAGACTCATACCCCATCTCTTTCTGTTATGTCACATGGCTATTACCCGGCATATTGAGCTGCAGTTTTGTTTGTCATTGTTCAAGAAAACACGATCCGAAATGGATGGAGCGACGTGTCGATGCAGGTTACCGTTCACTGCAGTGGTTTCCTGTACAGATTTTCTCTCATCTTCCTGGAGCGGCTGCATAGAACAATCCCATTAAGATTTAGATTAACTGCCATATAAAGAGCACCGAGGAGTTATTATCACATCTGTTATGATTCGGCGCGTGAAAGCACAATTTTTGACTTACACAAAGGGCGTTATTTACTCTCCTGTGATAGCAAAGATACAGGGCCACTAAAAGCAAGCAGCCCATTTTTAAACTGACCCAGATGAGTTATAAGGACCCGAATGTAGTGAGAGTCAATGATGTATTTACGCCGGCTGATGACTTGCTGTTACAAATGACTGCGAAGGCAGGCTTTCAATGAGGTCTGATTGATATCACCTCCCAGGGGAAATTGCTGCCGCCCATTGCCAAGTCATGGGGCTGACACTTGAACACAAAGAAAGGCGAGAAAATAAAGTGCTTGGGTAGCATCCTTTATGACCTGATTCTGTTTCCCTTCTCTTCGGGGACCACTTGTCCCAGTTTCTTATCTCTGGGTGGAAGATTTGTGATGGTTTGTTTGCTCTCGCTCTGTCCCCTCGTTCTCCAAAATGTAGACGTGAGGCGGAGGACAATCTACGAGTACCACCGAGTAGAGCTGACCAGGACAAGGATCACCAATTCTACAGCCGTGGAAATCCTGCCTTTGCCCAGTAAGAAGAATTTATTGTCACATCTTTGAGTCCATACATTCTCCTGTTGAAACATTATTTATTGAGTGTTTTCCAGTCTATTGATTGCATCCGTTTTTTGAGATCCGGTGTGTTCTGACCTTTCCCCTCTCCAGCCTGCCTCCAGTTCACCAGCTGCAGCTCCTGCATCTCCTCCCAGATCAACTTCAACTGTAGCTGGTGCCACCGGCTCAACAGGTCGGTGATTTGTCCACTGTTATTCTTTAAGGATTGACCTGGAACTCTTTTATTTCCTCTCCACTCAGGACATCCTCACATACCGAAGTGAAATGTCAAAATAAGAGTGAAGGAGTGCGTGCTTCACAGTTTCCAAAATGGAATGGTGTGACAAATGGTCTCGAAAAACGAAGTGGAATCAAATGGTGCGCCTTTTTGGCAGAGGGATTGCTGAGACGCCTGACCTTTTCTCAAAATAGCTGCACATAATTTTTCTTTTTATCGAGTAATCAGTTTGATCCATCATTTCAGTCTCAAAGAACACTTTAGATACCATGACCAATTAATGTTTAGCATCTAATGATTTTTTAAAGGACTGTTTTCAGTAAAACTGTGGTTGGCATGCAGCCTTCTGTATAAAAAATGAAATTATAGAAATCAAAATTTCCTTTGAAGCAGCTGAACAGCTCCAAAAATGATCCGGCTTGAATTTGATTTATTGAATAATCTTGCGATGCTGTGTGTGATCTCCTTTCAGTCGGGCTGATATGACTGCTGTAGAAGATAGACGTGTTCAGGATCAACACTTGGACATTAGAATAACGTGACTTAGTCCGGGTTAAACTTCTGTTCTGTGCGTGCTTTTGTATCCACAGCTGTAGAGAAACAGCTGCAACAGGATTCAGTTCATTGAATGGGAAATGTGTGAGTGTGGCTCATTTCAACACAAATTCAACTCACACCTGTTCCGCCAACCCGCTCAACTTTTTGTCTCATCCTCTCGTCTCCCCTGAACTTCAATCAAAAGCAAATATTTGAGCTGCTTAAAGAAACGTTCCTGACAGCTGAAATGTGAGCTGTGGCGGGTTTTTTTTGTTTTGCCAAGCGGAAGAGTCTGACAGGAAGACAGAAGGGAGGAATAAATGATGGAGGAATATCATCTGCAGAATGAAAACGAGGAAAGTTTCTGCTGATAAATATTTCACCTTGCAGAAAATATTTTCTGGAGATTATGTTTGGGGGTTTATTCAGTTTGACTCTGGGCAGCCAGGGGTTCTCCTCTTAAGCCTGCTGCTGCCCTTTTAATGCATTATGCATCAAATATTAATCTGCGACTCTTTTATTTCCTTCATGTATTCTGGGAGTGATGTGGTTGACTAGAGAAATATATGGCATTTCCTCTGTGTGCATTGAGATTTTGCTATTTAGAGCTTGAATTTGACTTCCCTTTGCCTCATATCTTTAACAACTTCATTTATAATGACACTAAAAAAAATTCTTTTCCATCACACGCTTTATATTACAGCTTTTTAACTATATTATATCTGATTTGAAGCCTTGCTCTGTTTAGCTTCTTTTGAAAACTGCAGGGGATATATCCTAATTAAAAACTACGGCAGCTTTGAGGATTCAGTACTAATAACATAGTAAGAAAAAAATACTTTATACTCTTCTGAAGAACTATGAAGATGAGAGCTAAGTATTCTAGTAACTGTAGGCCTTTCGTGTGTTGGAGGTGGCATTGTAAGAGGTGAGACAGAAAGCTCAAATTCAAACGGCTTCCCTCTCCGGGGGGAAAAGCAGTTTGAGAAATCAGGGATTTAAGTGTTTTCCTTGATTGAACAGATGAGGCAAAAATTGGGGAGAAGGGAGATTAGAGATGAAGAAAGATGAAAATGGATTCGGTCACGATCACAATATGTTCCCCAAAGAAACGGGGCTCTTATTATTGTGCGCCCTCCAATGGAAGGGCGGAGAAGGAGTGATGGCGATTCAGAGATCGAAAAGAAACCCACAAAGTTTATTGTCGTAAAAGAAAAGAATGAAATGATTCATTAAAGGGCCACTCCACCTATTTTTACACATCAATATCATTACTAGTGTATGTCATATTACGTAAGTGTAACACTTTTACCTGCTCAAAGTGCTGGTTAAATACAGGCGACATGATGTGCAGGTTTAATTATTGCTTATGTTTGCCCTGGGAATACATTTTAATGCGTTGTAGGAAGTAAAAAAAACATTAATTAATATCAATATAAGCATTTTCTTCTTTATAATTAGCATACAATGATAACTCAATGTGTGCCAGAACCCAACACCATAAATCTGCGTTATGACTTGATTTTAGATGAGAGGCTTTAACCAGGTAAAAAGCATCTGAGGAGGAGATTATGTTTGTTGAATTAAAGAAAATATAATATTCATATTCTATGACAGATGGTGGTTTTTAATGTATTGAATCTCCCAGCCAGAGACTGTTCAGCTTCATTGAAGCTTCCCTGATGTTTTCTCTCTGCATCTCCAGGTGCTCCAGCGGCTTCGACCGCCATCGACAGGACTGGGTGGACAACAGCTGCCCAGACGAGGTAGGAACGAGCAGGAATACATCCCAACATGCACGTTGTTGTTTTAAGCCCACACCCATGACAAAGCTTTTTTTTTTTTATCTTTCAGACCAAGGATAAGATGTGTGACATCATCGACACCACACACTTCAACCCCTTCACCACCACGATTGCAACCAAACCAACATCCAGAGGCAAAGAGGCCACCGCAGGCAGGGACGAGCCTTCCACCTCCCACCCCCCAACCAGCGTCCCCACTGAAGGTAAGGCTGAAAGCGTAGATCTGGAACACGGCCACGGTGCGTATTACACCGAGGGCCCGGGGGCTTTTCTTCCAGCACTTCTGGCAGGCTTGTAGATGAAGTGCATTTGCTGGAGCTGGATTTTATTGGTATTGATGTATTTCCCTTTTAAAACATGCATAAGACTTTTTACTCTTCTAGAGAAAGCATAAATATGTGCTGCAGCTCTCCACTTAAGCTAATGGATATTAATTCCAGATGGCGAGCCGCACGGCGAGGCTTCAACTTTTAAACAATGCAGATTGAATTAGATAAATCTCTTCGGTCCAGGATGGATATCTCTTGACATTTATCTCAGGATGCTCACCACTGATCTTTATACTTCCTAGAAATATCTTTTTTTCCATTATACATTGGTTGAATTATCAAAGTATTCTCATTTTATGATCTTAATCAGATTTCAGTTTAATTGTGAAGCATTACATTTAAGTATGATGGCTTCATTTGTGAAAGCTGAATGTTGAAATTAGATTGTACTCTAGCTTTTGCCACGCTGTGTGGAGCGTGACTTCACAGTCCTGTTGGAGTTTAGTGAGTTAGCCTCGATCCGATCCAGATACTGAGGCTCTTTAAAGCTGATCCCCATTATTACCTTAGTTCTCTCTCTCTCTCACATGATTCACCAACCCCTAGTGGGAGGCTGACCCAAATCGTACTGCAGCGTAATCTCAGTTATCTAATGCGACCCTCTTTGAAAAGGAGTGGGATTGTTCTGCTGATGATGAGGAAACATTCAAGGTGTCCTTTTCAAGTTGTTTACCCCCCCCCCCCTCCCCACGCCCCCATCTATAGAGAGTCAGAGAGTTACGAGTCGACAGCATTTATGATGCCAATTCTCAGCCCGCCCCAGTTTTTATGGAGTTTGGAGCATTTTATATTCGCAAACATGCAATTAATCTGAATAAACTGTAGATGTGATGACAGCGAATTAAAAAGAATCATGAACAATGACACATACTGGATGGTGTGTCTGTTAGACGGACGTCGTGATGCACAGTGGGCTTGTTAGCCAATGGAGGAACATAAAGACTTCATAGGTGACTGATGACATTGTTCACTATAGACTGAAATGCATCTTTGGTGGTTGTTATATTTCCAAATATAATAAAGTTAGGGTACAGTGATTTGTCTTGCTCAGCTGTAAGGCTGTAAGGATGTAAATTAAATGTCAGTTTTGCAGCGTTGAGTTTGGCAGGGCGACATGGTGGTGCTCTGCCTCGCAGTAAGAAAATTCAGGGTTCAAATCCCCCAGAAATATTAACCAACTGGAACTTTTTTACTGCCTTCAGGTGAGAATCATTTTTTGTCATCCTGTTTGTTTGCCTTGTGATGAACTGGCGCCCTGTCCAGGGAGTCCCCCACCTCTGTCTGGGATGGACTCCAGCTGCTGCACAGGATAAGGGGTTACAGAAGATGGATGATGATGGGCTTTGCCATCTTGGTTTCTTGGCACCACAGACGACCATGTGTGGATGATGGGATGGAGGGGAGGATGTGGATTGCCTCCAATATGTCCTGATTACATCCGACTGGAATAATGAATGCGTGGATCACAACCACAGTTTGTTGATCTCTTTTTACCAAACGGGATGAAACGCATCGCACACCTCCACTGTCCAGTGGGGAAAAGATGATGGCTGAAAGTCAGGCTCCTCAGACTCCATTTTTAATGGACTTGTGGGTTCATGCGTTTGGATTGTTTTTCCTTAACTTTGGAATAACTGACTTTATATTTTTGGCAATATCTCAGTGTAATATTTATTTTCCTTCTACTTTCTGTCCATCTAATTTTTCGCTTTCACGATTTTCCTTCTGTCTTCTGTAACTACTGCAGGCAAACATGTGATTAAATTAACTTACTGCCTGCAGTGTTTTAAACTCCTGTTTTTCCATGTTGAGAATATCCTCAAAGATGATTCTGGAAAAGGGACTTTGAGAGGCTAAATCACTTCAGATGGATTCGTTTGTCGTACAAAAGTGCACCATCTGCATTTTTTTTTTCAATTCTATTTTATTCCACTCTGCCTCAGTTGCATTAATGATATTTGTTCTCTATTGTTTTTTTGTTTTTTTCAATGTGTGCTACTTTAAAGCCTGTGATATCCATTATGTCAGCCTCAAAAAGGGTGTTTACTATGAACTGACCTTTTCTCCATCACACCCACATTAATCATCTTGTGGAGGCCGAGTTTAAATAGACACTCTATCACAGTTGGGGTGCTGGGATGAGGGTGGATTCAACGAGTTTGGGGTAGGCGTGTGGACTCCGTCCAACTGTGAGGCAAAACACAACGAGTGACTCCACAGATCAAACCAGGGCATGTCGAGGCCGTTCGCTTCGTGCATGTTTGTGTCAAGGAAGTCAAGAGGTCATTTTGCGGTATGACTTGCGTAGCTGACACTCCTCTTTCTGACACGTACCCGGGATCAGCTTCCCAGACTCTCACCTGTCTGTTCAGCTGCAGAGGTTAAAGGTCAGGTATGAAAGCCAAATTGTCGGCTCGCAGCTGGATGAGAGAGAGCAAAACAAACAGAGACAATCCCAACACGGGAAGTAGTACTGGACGGTGGAACAAAACAGAGCTGGTGTAAATCACGAAGGTTATTATGTGTAGCTTCAATAGGAAATGTTTTATAGAGGTGTTCATTCACTGGAAGGAATGGGGTTTATGGTGCCATTCAACTGTATATCAGTGAGGGAGGGGAAGCATCTCTGTGGCTTTTATTGTGTAGCGCATGAATGATGCATAAATGTTTGCTTCACCTCATGATCTGATGCTGAATTGAATTTTGTAATAACGTCAGAAATCGCGCTGGTCCGAGGCTGCGGGGGGTCAAAGAACCCCATCAGTTGTCTTGAGAATTAACAATATATTCAATAATCAACAATGGGGAGGTTTAGTCAGATGTTGCATTCTCCTCCTAATTTATTCTCACCCTCGTGTTTGTAGGTGAAAATCATGAACCATACATTTCTTTAAACCGTACCGCTCTGGAACGGCAAATCTCTCTTTAACATTTGCATAGATTGAGTGTGTTGGTGAATCGTTACCGTGGGTAACAGCTAACTAATTTGTTCCGCTGTGGATTACAGTGATAGAATCTGCAGACGTGTTGCTGCTTCTTCCGCACACAAAACCTCCGGTCCCAGTTTATCGCTCTACCCTCATATTCATTACCGTACATCCTCGAACACACACCACCGCATTCTGCTCTCTACGCGGACATGATAAACGCTTTTATCTCTTCATCCATAAATCCTCTATCAGACATCACCTGGTTTATGTTGAGCTGGACCAAGTAGATCTTTTTGTTCTTTATAGAATACAGATAGAGGCACTATCTGTTATTTCCCTTAATCAGTACAGGGCCATATCTCGCTTAATGATTAATTTCAGACACCCAAATGTGGCGGCAGTTTTTCTCTTTTGAGACTGCAGATAGAAAATCCTTTTGAATTACATCGTCCAGTGAAACCCATCTGCTGCTATATGCGCTGAATTTGCATAATGTAACTCCTATGGTGTGTGTGTGAAATGTCTGCCACCCTTTCAAGGAGAAGTGGGTCATGCTACATTTCCATATTTTGCGTGTAGCGTTAACCCCAGACAGCTTTTATGTGCTGAATTATCAATGCTGGATTACATTCAATGCATTAATATTTTATCAGATTTTAAGGGTGGTAAATTTCATGTTGGATAAGATGATGGTGGACTGATGAAAGATGTTGCAGATCTCATTTGGGGATATTAATGATGACTTTTTTTTATGACACTTTTTTTCTCTTTTGTTACAGATGATACCAAGATTGCCCTGCATCTCAGGGAAAGCCAGGGTAGGTCCCCATTTTTTTTCTGCCGTGTTGCACAATGACTGCTGTTGCTATAGCTGCAAATAACATATTGTGTTTAATCCCAGTGGTTTTCATACCCAGTGCGTTGCCTCTGTTATGTTTCGGCCACCGATGCATTGTCCCTGATCGCCTTTCGAACATTTTTTGGAGGACGTGTCTCTCTTTTACGCTGATAGACTGCAAGCAGCAACGGCCAAGGTTTAACTGCCCTGTGAGAAGGGAGGCAGTTATCACAGCGTGCGGAATGGATATGAGGGGGACAATTAAGGCTTGTGCCCAGAGGGTTTTATTACATGACGACACATCCAAAAACTCAAAGAGTAGAAAGTCTGGAACCAGAAAAATGACATTCGAGTACATAAATCTTTGAAATGTTGCAAAAATGTTGGTGTTGTTGTCTAAATGACTGTGGAAGGTTTGACAATAATGTCTATAAATGGGATGAAAAATCAGCTTTGTAAACATATTTGTATTTTTGGTTATTGCTACCAAAAAGTCTTTTAATTTGAGGAAAAAAGGTCTGCAAAAAGAAACTATATATATTTGAATATATTTTAAATGTGTAAGTTCAACTATAAAAAATGTGACAGTCTGAGACCCCGAAATGATCACACATGATGAAGATGCAGTAAATTCTTATGAACGAGAGGCTTGAATGAGGAAAGATTTCATAGTTACTGTATGTAGCTGATATGCTAACCTTTTCTATGTATTACCGGGTGGATCAAACATGAAATCAGTTCAATTGCTTATCACCGGTCTTAGTAAATAAAATTAGAGGGTGAGTCGGGATGCTTGAAAAATGAATACAGCTTCATTGCAGCAGCAAAAGAGAAAACACGTTAGATAAAGGCCACTTCCTCGACAGCGAGTACATTTACTGGCATCAGAATAGCAGATCATTTGACAGCGACGGATGTTCGATGTTGTGACATTTGGTACGGTGAACGAATTGATAGCTGGAGATTGACGGAGCTTCTCAAATGTTTCATTTCCTGTTGAGAGGAATTGGAAATCTGCAGCTTCCATCCCATTTTCATTAGACAAGCTCCGCTTGTATGTCATCACTCCAGGGCCTCTGCCATGGCGTCTGCTGCTGGCGATGATATCTCACTTTTTTTTCTTCTTTTTTTTCGCCATCTACCTGCCGATAAGGTCATTTGAAGTGTAAAAAAAAAGGTGCCTCGATTATCATGCTGAATGGAAAGCATGTAAAGCATGAATTTCTAGAGCCCAGGTCGGCGGTGATTTATTGTTTTCAGACAGAAGGTTTTATCCATCCAGGCAGGAATTCTGATCGCTCAGACAGCTATCAGAACGCTTCGTTTAGCTCTCAAGCTGTCTTCTGACCTTGGCTGTGGGAAGGAAAGTGTTTTGATATTTCTGTTCCATAAAGTGGTAACGTAAGGGGCAACAAAGTCAAAATGCATTTTCTTAAGAGGTCCCACTCAAAACAACCACCCATCCGAGCCCTTGGAGTCTGAATTATGGGTCTTTATTGTGAGGTTCCTGAAAAGCCATTAGCCAGCTGAAAGAGCAGTTGTTCTGCTGAGGTGCCGCTAATGCAGAGCTGAGGAGAGAGCAGCTCAGGTCTCCGTGCGTCTCATTTGTGCTATACTCAGACTCTCTAATGTATTTTATTACTCTGCTGTTCATGAGTTCAGTAGGGTTTACTCAGTCCCTTCAGGTTATAGTTTATATAGAATAAATTTTTAGCAGAATTAATTCAGCATAAGGTGCTAAATATGAGATGAGATTGTGTCCTGATTACACCGAAATCACACTTTTCCATAACTGAAATATTTTAGTCCTGTTGTGTTAAAAGTCTATGCTACTGCTCCATTGGTTATTTAGCTGCTGATCTATCGATTTCTTAATTTTGTCCACATTTCTGTTGGTTGCATACCTCCTGCTGACCTTCTCACACAGCGGGTCACAATTCTGGGTTTCCAGTCGGCTGTTAAACATTCAATGTTTCTGACAAAAACAACAACAACAACAAAAAAAGACACAACATCTAAAGTCTCACACTGTTTAGGAATAGTGTTGTAAATCCTTGACTGCTAGTGTATCACTGACTGACAGGAGAAAGATCCATACTCTGAGCTTTCCAAATTTCCCGTTTAGGAGTGCACATAATAGCCACGCTGCCACACAGAGACTGCCCACACAAGTTGATTACCACCTGGTTGTTGTGTGCAGACTGAATCAATGAGGCTGGGGAGGCAGGGGAGAGGCTGGTGGGATGACAAGCTCGACAGTAGCTCCTAATTAAAGCTGGAGATGAGCTCTGGGGAGAGTTTGTCGGGGGCCACAGGAATAGATCTGGGAATTGGACTGAATCCACTTTAAATCTATGGGATTTAAAGAATCCTCACCTTTTGTTTCATAATCACTTCATTAGCTCTCCCCTGCTATGATCAGCGCTGGAACATGTCTGCACGAACAGCGTCTCTGCTTCTTCTTTTTCTTTTTTTTTTGCCCTCCCATTCTTATTCTTTGTGTTATTCTAGCGCTGACAAATCGCTGTGAATTTTGTCTTGTTTTTTTTGTGTTTTTTTCTGTGTTGGGAAGTCGTGCGTCCGTAGATCAAGGCAGATATTCCCAATAGGTTGCAGGACCGCCTCATCAACTTCAAAAGAACTCTCAAACCACCTTCTGGGGTCAAGGGCCCAATATGGATCTGAGAAATCATTATAAAGATGCGGGATTTCTTCCAAGGCTCCCTGAAGGACGGAAATATTATATAGACCATTGCCTCGACTGTAGGTTGGAATAGAGCTCTTATCAGCATCTGTAATGACACCTCCCTCCCCCTATCAGCTCCACATGTTGCTAACCTTGTCTTTGGATTATTCACTCCTATAGGAGGGAATTAATCTCTCTTGAATACAGTATATACTGTAGATCATCAATGACCAGCCACAGAGGCCATGAAGCTTGAATCTGCTCCAAAAGTCAAGATTTCTCCTAAATCACCCTTTGTTAGACATTTAAAAAAAAACCCATGAAATAAACTTAAAATTGTAATAAACAGTTATTTTAAAACAGATATTGCCCTTTTTTGTGGTGAAATTTAACATTTCAGCATAGAAAATGTCAACTTCAAAGCATTTAGACTACGTATTACAAAAGAAGGCACTGACGAAGGATGAACGCCCCCTGCTGGTCAATATTGGGATTGCATTCAAAGAAAAAAACTTGAATTTTAGATATTTGCTTATTGTTTTTACTTAAAAGGAGACAGGGTTCATTCAGATCAGCTGCTAACATGTGATGCTTTTGTTTTTTTCTGCAGTGATGCCTGCAGACAGTGCTGCAGACAGGGTAACGGGGACACATCCTCTGCACATCGGGTTGATCCTCGGCATCTTGTTGGTGATGCTCATCATGGTTGCGGGCGTGCTGGTCACCGTGTACGTCTACCATCACCCGACCTCTGCAGCTAGCCTCTTCCTTATCGAGGTGAATAGTGGTGCATCTATTTGAACATGATGCAACATGTGAAAGGAATTTGATTCTCAGTCAATGTTTTCTTCCAGCTTTGGAAACAGGAGTTAAAGAAATTGTCTGTCTATGAGGTCCATTTAGCAGTTGTTCTGGCATTAATGTGGTTGATCGTGATTGAACTACCTTTTATGATTAAGGGATGAGAAGTTCTTGCAGTGACAAATGGCCAACTCTGTCTGCTATGAAGATTGACTGATACAATCTAAAAGCTCCAGAACAGATCTTATAAAACTGACCTTGTGGGGGATTTTTTTTTAAACTTTAATAGCTCATATTCCAACCGTTAGATTAACTGACTTTAAAATTTATAAAGAGCATTGTGGAAACCTGTGCTATGAGGAATTTTGCCAATCAAATTTTCCTAAATTTGAGAGATTGTGAATTAGATTTTAAATAATGTTGGGGTTTTTTTGCAGGGGATTCATATTCACTCTGACTTTATTCATCTGTATGGTGCAGTTAATGTAGATGGGTGTACCTTTCTGGAGTAGTTATTAAGTTAGGAATGTGTACAAAGCCTTCATACAAAGAACAAAAAGATATTTTTCCAAAACCACAAACATTCCAGTATAATAGCATGAAAAGATCCGCCGCTCAAACACACACCACATTTATTGTTCGGTGCATTTTATCCTTCAAATTCAGACTCATAAATATTCATTCCGATTTTCAGAGGAGAATGATGAAACATAATGCACACAGCACTTCCTAATAAATCACTGTTAACTCCCTTGAGTGCAAAGAGTGCAACGACACTGAGTTGTGTTCAAAGATCTTTTAAAAGCCAAACTGTTCCGTGTTGCTTGTTGTTCTCCTCAAGGTCATTATCAGTTCCAGAAAGTCCCTGATGTGGATTCCCTAGCGAAAACGTAGCTTTAACTTGTTTTGCTGTAACTCAGGTCTAATTCCATTGTAACTTATTTTTTAAATAAAAACAAAGGTGACAAAGTTCAGAAGAATGTTTTTTCTATGTCTCAACGATGCATTTTTAAAAATCTTCTCTTCGATATGTAATTTTTTTTAATGTTTACATACACAACGCCAATCCTTCCTACAGTATTATAATATATAGTGAAGATATGCACATATACTGTACAGAGTTGATTTGGTCGGGATCGACCTTGGCCATGCCCTTCTTCACACATATCCACTTTCATTCTTGCAGAGACGCCCGAGCAGGTGGCCGGCCATGAAGTTCCGCCGGGGTTCGGGTCACCCGGCCTACGCGGAGGTGGAGCCGGTGGGCCAGGAGAAGGAGGGCTTCATCGAGTCAGAGCAGTGCTGAGTGGGATGGGGGGGGGAGCAAATGCATTCCCACAGCCCTAACCCTAACCCTAAATCCCCCTCTTCCTCCTCCTCCTCCTCTTCCTCCTCCTCCTGCGATGGCCCTCCACCTTCCAGCACCGTGGGGACTTCTCACCAGGACCCTCCTGTTGTTGGGGGACACCAGCGTTAACACGACTGTGGAATCGGCCCGCTGAGCGCTGCATGAGGCTGGATGGAGCAGCTGACGGAAGTGAGAAAAACAAGAAAACCCTGAAAGCTGATCCCAGTTTTTCAGCTCCTGTCGGCACGGAGATGACCTCTCTGGGGGGAATGGGGGGGGGGGCATCGATGACTCCTTCGCCGTCGGTTTAGTTTTGTATGGCTGGATACTGGTGAATTATACAATCTATATTTTCAGAAGCAATGCAGAGTATGTGAACAGAGATTTCCACTGTCAGTGGGGTTATACTGTATAGGCCTTTATATATCCATCAGGTTCTTACTTCTTTCCCTGTCCTTTCAGTACGTGGTTTTCATAAGGGGTCAGCGTGTTTATCCGTTTAGACTGTTGGTATTGCTTTTCGATACCATAGCTGGCTTAATTGACTTTTCCACTGGTCGCGCTGACAGGGAAGCTGCAGCTTTCCGGCGTGACGTAAGCCGAACTCCTGTCATCGCCATTGATCGGAGAGCTAGGGCAGCTTCGGTGTTGTATTCGCTTGGCTGGTTTCAATTTGAATGAAGTTCATGATGCTTTTTTTTTTTTTTAATTCAGTTTGTTTGTTTACCGAGAGTGTCAGCGGGTTTTATTTTTAATGGGTGGCTGGAGAACATTTATCCTTCTCATTCTTGATTCCTCTAATCATGGATACCGTGCTATGATTTTTTATTTTTTTTTGCTGTGCCATTTTGTCCCCGATTATAGTTTGCACAATTTTCTTTTCATGCACATTTTATTTTTGCTCATTTGACATGTGGTACTAATGCAAAATGACAAGACAGGCGCTTGTGGGTGTGTGTGCTGAATATATTTTCTAAATCGTAGGTGACTTTTGTGCGTGTGTTGATGTGTGTGAATGCAGAAGAGTGCAGTTTACAGTAGTGATTAATATCCACCTGCTTTATGGATGCATATGTTTGAGCTGGCTCTTATTCATTTCATTCTATCTGGATACAGCTTGTGTAAGCCAGAAAACAAACTGGTATAGGAAGAGATTTCCTTCATGTTCCAGTGTGATTTCCTTTTCCAGTATGTTCCCAGCATAACCAGTGGCTTCTCTATCTTTTATGTAATGATTTGCTCATCCTGCCAACACATTAATGTACATAGCAAGGCCAAAACATTTGCAGATTCAGGTAACTCATGGCAAACATTTGTAGTATAGCAGTATAGTACAGAAAAGAAAAAAAAAACTTTTTTATTTTTATGAGTGGCCTTTTTTTCTCTACTTTTTTACTTAAATGTGAATATTGTTAATCATCACAATCATTAATGATCAATACTAAACTTCGAAGATGAACAAATTCCAACTCATTTCTACTGTCAAAGATGAAATCATGTTTTTACACCGATGATTGTAGACTCACTTTATTGATATCCTGGAATCCTACTGAAAAATAAGACGTGCAATATAACACCCTTTCAGTTTGACACTGAAAATACATTGAGATAACAATCACCTGGATTTTTTTTTTAAATTCTGCAACTCGTGTCCATCACATCGAGACCAAAGACAAATTAGCATCTGACTGATCATCTTAGGTATTTACCTCAATCTGTCATCATCCGTACCATCACCCAGAACATACCTGGTTTAGTTATTTCTACAGTAAAGCTAATAAAAGTCTGCAGTTACGGCTGATAGTTCTAAAACTCTCCCTCTAATTGCAATTGTCCAATCACATCTTTGCAGGCAGGTAGACAATGGCTGAAATAAAATCTAATTTAAATGTGATGTAACCATTTCATCCTCTCATTAATACATTACATCACCCACACACCCAAAGAGTCGTGCACAAATACCAAATCTAAGACTCGCTGGCTGTTTTCAAACCTTCACACAGACCCGCCTTTGCAGTTCTGATGCAGTCTCGTTGGTGTCGACCAGAGTACGAACCATTTGGATCCCTTCACAGCTCCTTTTTACAAAGGGAGATGGAAAGGGTTTGATATTACAGGCTTGTTCATGCATACAAATCAGGGCTTTGAACCAGAATTTTTTGCCAATCGGTTCGTTCCGAACAGAAACGGAATTATAACGTTTCCGGTTTTGTGTTCCACCCATAAACTGACGTTCCTGAACCGGTTAGAACAAAAAAACAAAGTTCCTGAACCGGTTAATAACATTCCTTGTAAATATAAATATGTAGGTGTTAACCACATTTGATTGGCTAAAGACCCCCGACAATGACGTCATTTCACTATCAGCGATAGTGAAATTGCCGAGTTATTCAATACAGACCGAAGATGAGGACTTCGAAGGATTAAGCACAGACTTATTAAATAAAGAAATAAATAAAACCATATTTAAAAAATAATGTCGGTGTATTTTTTTTAATTTAAATACGTCTCCTACTTAGACACTACATGAAATAAGACAAGAATAACTTCCACCATGTCATTTATTGCTGAACAACAGATCTTCATAGTTCTTCTCCCATAGCTCAAAAAACCCCCGGTATTAACCGGTTTACAATTATTTTCTGTTACTATTCTGTTCCAGAACATTAAAAAATATAAAGTTTTCGGTTTCGGTTTCGTTTTCGTTCCAGCCAAAATACCAAAAGTTTTCAGTTTTCGTTTTCGTTCCATGAACCGGTTCAAAGCTCTGATATAAATAGATTTTTTTTACTACTACTCATTGTAAGTGCTTGTAGCGCTCATGTGTTGCACGCCAACTCCTGAAACTGCAAGTGTTTAAAATAAAACAGTCACAGCAGTCAGAGAAAAAGGTGTCCTACACTTGGAAGTTGTCTTCACTCGCTTTTCTGGACTCCACTAATCACTCACTTTTTCTGCAACTTTATTTTAGATGACGATAAGCAGCAGGGCGGTGGTGGTGGTAGGGTTTGTGTGTGTTTGCCACTGCTGTGTGATTTTACTTTTCTCACCTCTGACTTATGAGTTGGATTCAAAGGCAATCGGATATGACGTACGTCAGAGCTCAGTGTATGAAACAGGAAATGTGACCTTGTTTTTATCTTATCATCATACTCCATAGCGCGCCATCAGACACAGCATCATAGCTGTCTGTAATTTCTGTAACTGCTGTTGTTTTAAATACATTTGAAATAATAAACAATGTTGTTACATAAAGTCATCCTCTGAATGTTTCTCTTGTTGCACATACAGTATGTTGCCCTTGGTATTGAAGGTCAGAGCTTGAATCCTGTTCAGGGTCAAGTAAATGTGGAAGAAAGATACACCGATCCACAACACTGGGAGAGAAGTTAATCAACTAACAAAACAGAACAGAAGACCGCAAAGGAACAAAACAAGCTTCGACAAATGTCAAGATGACAAGTGAAGCTCTCGAAGCTGTCAAGTTTTAATGCACGGCAGGGCTGAGTGGATACACTACAAGAAAAATGGAAATGAATAAATGACCTGTTCTTCCAGCTGCAAGGGAGTAACAGCACAAGAAAGACTGTCTGCCAAGAATGATTGAGAGTCCAAGTCCAAGGAAAACATCATCAAGTGGCTGGAAAAGTGTGTTCGCATTGTGGCAACGAGAAGGAAGGTGACCGGGACATAAGGGGAGAAGGAGGTCTGCAGGAACAGACAGTGGAAGGTTTTTGAAGGGGGCAGAGGAATCCAGTGTTTGCAAGGTCATACTAGTGCTGAGAATGATGGCAACGCCTTCTGTTGCATCAGTGACGTTTTACTGCCACCTAGTGGCCAAACTACAGAATACACGTGAAATGGCCGGGCGTCAGATTTATTTATGTAGGAATGAGAAACTAGTGTGTTTGCTGACACACCAAGACCGTCTAATAAAGTTAAGGCTAGTCATTCCTCTGGAGAACAAACTCAAATTAAATTGACTTTTTAAAAAAAAAAATCTTTTGAAGGAAAAATATTATTAAATTATTAAATATTATATTATATGTCACGGGTTCGTGAATGTAGTGGGGGGAAAAATTGATGGCGCAGCCGCAAAAGATCCGTTTTTGGTGGGGTTTTTATTTTTCACCAACAAGCAGTGAAAAAATATTTACAGTGCAGATCAGAATTCCCAAAACCAAAAACCTAGTGCAACAACAAAATTAAAGTATATACAGAGAAAACTGACACTACCAGTGGCAATCATGCAAAACATTCAAAAACGCTTGACTCCAACTTCCAACTCTCAACTCTCAACTCTCAACTTTCCCTTTCCCTTTCGCCTGACCGCGCCCCACTTTACGCGATTTAAGCCACACCCCAGGTAGTGGCTCCGTTTGGCCCCTGAACCGGATACGGACTAACGCAGCATCCTCAGGTGAGTGTCTCTACCGCTCCGTCACAACTTGTCAAGAGATGTTTTACTGCTTGGATTTGTTGGATCTGTGATAATAGATGTATATTTCACACGGTTTTCCAGTTAAATCAAACTATCTGAAAACATTTCAGAAATAATTATATTTGACAGTTCACATAAATGTATATTTACATTGTTAATAAAAATATTTAATAGATTTAATTAAAATCTTTTTAATTGAGTGTATTAACATCTCACAAAAATATAACGTGCTATTTCAAAAATATTCCCGCAATCCATAGGCATTTTCATTTCAAAGAAATATTCAACAAATTCATTGGAGAAATTGCTGCTGTAGGCTCATCTTAACCTACTTTACTCTGCATAAAATGTTTGCAGAAGTCACCTGATTGATCATTAAATAAATTTATAATTTATACTGTAGATAATTACTGACCTATATACCAAAATAAAACTGCAACCTAAATTGTGTCTCTTTAAATCATGAACGTTTATGACTTACATACAGTATACCAATCTATTCCACCTGTCAAATAATCAAGGAAAAAGCAGACAAGTTCTAAAATATACTTTTATTTAGATCTGGAGCAGAAACAGAAAAATAAAATAGTGCAGTTCGTGTGAAATCCATTCCATCCTAACAAGCAGATCAACTGTAAATGGTGTCAGCCAATAAGACATGTCAAAGGCACACAGAGGGAACACAGAAAGCACAGAAATGACTCCTTCATTCATTTCTTAAGACTTGACCTACATGCTGTCACAAACACTGCTACACAACGGGGTTGTGTTAGGTTGCGTACCGACAGTCATCTTTGTGACTCATAAATTGTCCCAAATTCTTCTAAATTTACAGAATAAATTATTCAGTTGTTTCAGGGTGGAGCAGTGTTTGTAACTGAGTTTTTCAAATTTCTTTTCTCAAATACCTGTATCTAAAAATATATTTGACAGCAGCTCTGTTTCCCCATCTCTTACTTGTGCTCTGAATGTCAACAAAAGCATCTGAACAGAGACACACAAGGTGTGTGTCTGGTAGAATATTCAAGTGCTTTAAAGAAACAGAGCTATATAGAGAGAAGAAGATAACAGGCTGTTAGTCGGTTGTTTGAAACTAACCATCTCTGACTGCATTCAGGCGTAGCAGTGTAAATGGGTCAAGTTTAGATTACAACAGTAACTACCAGCAATGTCCTGGGGCCCAAGAGTGACAACTGACTTGTGACATTCACACAACACTGAAACACAAAAGAACAAAGCATGTTATGCACACCAACAGGTTAAAACAGATATAATTTGTTAATTACGTTAGAGGGATACGTTCAAGGCAAAAATTCACTGTTGTCCTCATCTCAGCACAAGGGCAGGATACCACGTTTCACTGTATTTTTAAAATAATAATTAAATAATTAATAATTTTTTTCAATTCATTTCACCAGTAGCCAAGATCAAAAGTGGGTGTGGTCAGAAATATGCTCTGATACACCTGTCGCCACACACAACATTGACGTCACAATGGCCTGGAATCCACCTGTGCATCATCCTATTGTTCATATGTAGAAAAAGGTGAAACAAAATGTAGTAGGATACTAATCACTTCCGTGCATGCACATCCTTGCTTGTGTTCACAAACAAAACAAGAACTGACTTGAGCAAACGCTGGACTAGTGGTCATAAAACTCATCTCAGGTCATTTGAAAAATGCCAAAATCCCATAAAAATTCAACCAAAAATTATTTTATGACTAAATTTAAGGGCTTTTTGCAAGACAAGAAGCATTTGATCAGTCAAACGTCTCAGAGCTTTATCTATAGTGCATCATAGTTGTATAGGAAGGTACTTCAATAAGCATCACAATGCCATTTCCTGGATGGAAATTTTGGACTCCGCTCATCCTGACCTGTCTACAACCCCAGAAGCCTCTCATGGCTCATAGAGGCAGCTGCCACAAACACCAGGATTATGTATTCAATTAAATCTGCTCCTGCAGACAGCAAGAAATTTGTTAACTGAAAGAAAGTAGTAAAAGTGCACTCTAAGGAGGTATCAAATGAATGTGAAGAATCTTAGAAGCTGCTCCAAGGCAGAATACATGCCTGTATAGAACAGATTCAAAAACATTTATATTGCAAGGATTTTATGAATTTTTAAAAAATGTATCAAGGATAAAAGTACGGATCAAACCAGAAACTGGAAAGGACCTGACATAAAAAGCTAGCTGATAAAAATCCAGTTGGATATTGCACCTCATTAGAGGCATGTTCTACTACAACGTGCCAAAGGATTTTTTATGTCAAAAAATAAAACAGTAAGATATTTTCAAACTACCAAATCTGTTAAAAAATATTTATATAAATATTATATAAATATTTAAAAAATTGGTTTTATCAATGGGCAGATAATATAGAGAATATTTGAACAGGACAATAAACAGCACTTGGTACTCAGTTTGCCTCAAATGTATCCCTCTGTTAAAGTGATATTAATGTCCACACAAAAAAAATCCCTGTAAAGAAAACACAAATCTAATTCTTAAAGGCAACACAAATAGACAAGTCAATAACTGGTTTAGAAGTGCACACTGAGAGGAACACACATTATAATATGAGAACATTTTGAGTTTGGTCACAGCAAATGGGGAGAGTTAAATAAAGCAATTATTGAAACAGTTTAAAAAGTGATAGTGCAGTTCTGATGTTGGTATCTGCCCTGATGAAATGAACTACTGTGTAACAATAATGCTGGCTACCTGTATAACAGCTAGTACTTATTTGTTTTAGATTAAATTAAAAAGTTCCTATCACACACACACTCACATGGGACATTTGCCTCTCAGCTTTTCATTAAATGATGAAACAGAGAAGTTTAAATCTTTGGACAGCATTACCATGAAAAGGCTTAGCTGGTAAAGATTTCCCATACAATCACAGTGAGAAGATACTGAATCATAAAGAATGCGAACAAACTAAAACACAGATCTGGAAAAATAAATAAAATAAATCACACCACTTTGTATGTTCAGTAACATTCCTGCCATCTACCATTTTTTTTTGTTCTTGTCAAAACTGCTGCTGCTCGCTGTCAGCGCAGGACGTCAGACATCCTCCATGTTGTGGCTTTGAGGTTCCATCAGTCTTAATCTACAACAAAAACAGTCTGTTAGAATTATACTCTGTTGAGAAAAGCTTAACTAACGTGAATAATATTACTACTACAATCATGCTTTGTTCTGTTTTTTGGTTTGCATCTCATAACTAACAAAGGGTAGATGTAAAAAGTGTTGGGAAAGTCACTATGATATGCGTCATAGGAAAAACTTGAAGGCATTTAGCATCTCACCGGAGAGGTTTCTTTTCCTACAAGTCCAGTTTAATCTATAGTTAATAAACAGAAATTTAGATTCTAAAATTTACTTTCATGTTCTCATCAACAAAGTAAAGTACATCACTCACTGGAAATTGCCTCAACTGCCACGCCGTTGGACAATCCCAGCCCAGAGCCCTGCTTGGGCCTTGCCCCCAGCTCTCGCACATCTCTAGTTGTATTCTGGACATCATCCAGCGGTTTGTTCTCTTTCTCCACTTCCTCTGGATTGTAGAAGCTCCCCTCCTCTGCCACCAACTTTTCCACGCTCTCCAATAAGCGTTCCACCTGGGGATGCTCTTCGAATATGCTGTTGTTGATAACAAAATACCTGCGCTTACACTTTTCCACCACCCACTGAAGCTCCTTGCCCTCCCGGCGAATGTACCTCTCAATTGAAATAGTTCTTAATACTTCCGCCCAGCTGAAAACCACAATTGTGTGCCTCCACACACGCTCACCAAAGAGACTCACATGTTCTTCAATGCGAGCACGGTCCACCTCTGTGAACATGCCTACAGGGATTACAAGCAAAAATGCATGTGGACCAGGAGGACAAAGAGATGCTCCCCTCACTATCTCCTGCTTGTAGGACAGCGGGGTATCCTGGGCAGAGAACCAGCCTGGAGTGTCCACCACGGTCACTTGTCTCCCCTCTACCTCCGCCTGTCTCTTCACACAGAACTCAGCTGCTCGCTCCAAGCGAAACTCCTCCCTTCCTATGATAGTATTTCCAGTTAGGCTCTTCCCTGGCCACCTCCATCCAAGCATCACCAGGCGAAATTCTGGCAAGCGCTGCCTGGCAACAGTTGTTGACTTTCTGGTCTCATCGTCTGGTTCAGGAGCATTCCCGGCTGTGGATGTCAAATTTACATAAACAGTTCAATATTGGTATTCGATGCAAGAGTTTCAAACAATCTTGATTTATTTGTAGCTAGATTATACACTACAAATATTTTCTGTCTAGTTTTACATAGTCAGCCATTTACAGCCCTTATACAACTTACATACATCGATGCAGGGCAAGACAAAAAATATTAAACATGCATGTGATATCTATTATTATTATTATTATTATTATTATATGTTCATTATGTATGTTCACTAAGATCCACATAAATTATCTAAATTCTTTTCATTAAAAATAACATTCAGACACTCTGAAGGAATTTGAAAATGCACCACATTTGCAAATGTCCCATGTCAGTTCATGTTATAGGCAAGTAAAAAAATATTGCACTTTCTCTTCCTCTAACTCTTAAATGTTTTTTAAAAAAGTTATATTTTACAAATATGCAAAACATTCTAAATAGCGTGTATCAAAAAGCTCGTCTTCCAGCACATGGGAGACGTGTAGATGAAGTTTCTAGAAAAAAAATTCAACAGTTTCAGAGTTATATCCCAGGAAACCTCATCTGAAATCCAACTCATCAACTAAAGCCAACCCAAACAGAATACACATTTCACATTATCATTAACTGGTTTGTCCCCTACCAGCATTGATTAGATTGGCACAATCTCTGAATGTCACACTGTCACTCTCTGTTACGCATCAGCACGGCACCAGCATACGTCGTGGGGGTCAAAGCTTATCATAAACAGTTTTTTCTTGATTTGACTTGTCCAGGCCAATCATTCAGTAGTGGCCACGATTAGCGACTTAAAAGTGGTTCTGAAACGCCACAAATTTTGATGATCTCGATGCTGGGTGTTGAAGAAAGGCAGTGAATGGGAAGTGAACGGTGAGCATTCACCACACCAACTCCATAGGGAGGCCGCAAGCAAAAGGCAGTATCTTGGTCCTCTTGTCCCAGAGGGGGAATTCATGCGGAAACAAATTCTTATGAGTAGTCTATTTAATAAACTCATTAAAGCCACTTATGTAAAAACTAGATTAAAGCAGTATTCTGAGAGATAATCCATTCTCTACAAACTTTAAGATAAAGTAAACATATAGACTAGGTCAACACAAGGAGTGTCCCTTCCGGAACATTTCGTAAAGTACGCAGGTAGTGAGAATTACTTAATAATGATTAATGTAAACCCCCGTCGTATTCACGTATTTGAATGATACGTAATTACAAGTAATAACAAGGAAAATTAAAGTAAAAAACCATTGCTGACCTTCTCTTGTTCTCCCAGTATCATATTTATCATACGTGTCACATCCTGAGTTAACGAAGGAAATATCTGTAAGCATCTGAACTAAGCGCTACTTCTATTAGCTCTGGAAACTCCCCATGTTTGTTCAACAACTCAAAAGTTACCGTCAATATATTCAAAGTAAAACTACATTTACAGTCTCACCTTCCGTCTGTGGTTGTCTATTAGATGCCATACTCTGCGTTCTTGGAAAGGGACGGTCGTCGTTTTGTTGCTAGTTCGTGCACTTCCTCCTACATGAAGACCGGTGACAAGCTAATAGGGATATGATGACGTTGTTTCCGGCTGGACCTTTCAAAATAAAAATTTGATGCGAGTGGATGACGTAAACCACTGGATGATGTTCCATTTTAGAATTTAAAATGAGAAACACTACAATCAATTTCCTTAAAAAAAAAAAATCACCAACACAACAACAAACCATTCAATTCACCAGAACAAAATAAAATATGAGAGGAAGCACTATTATGCAGGGAGTTTTATTGATAACGCAATATAATGTACTATGTACAACATTAATGCAGTATCAGACTTCACAAACACGGATATTCAGCTCTGAGGTCAGTGATGTAAGTCCTATACTGTAGTGCATTTTGTAAGGTCTAATAAGAATAATTACAGCAAACAAAGACAAAAGATGAAAGAAACAGAAATCTCAAATATAATTTGTTAATTTCCTTAAATTTCAGACTTTATTTTTGTGATAAATAGAACCTGTAAATTATTATTGCATGTAAAGAAGCAAATAGCTATTTAGGAGTATCATGAACTTCATTTTCCCTTAAAAACCTTCAAAATTAATACAAAAACCTTAGACAACATATGAAACTTTCTACAATTTTTTTTCTCAAGGTGAGGTTTCTTTTAAGTTGCCCAAGATGCCAGCATACGTACGTCATCATCTTCTTCAGCCCGTTTCTTGTATGCTGTGTAAAACAGACAAGACACAGTAAGATGTACTGTACATTCAAAGATCCCTGTGGTAAATATTTATCCCCTAAGGGAAGAGATATCACATTAAAATGTATAGAATAGAATATACTAAAATTAATGTTAAAATAAAGAAATACTACTCAAACTAAATGATGAAAGAATCCATGTGAACATATCCATTTTGTGTAATGCTCAGAGGTCTGAAACACACTGTGACTGTTGGTATCAGGGCTCGAAATTAACTTTTTTTCTTGGTAGCACTGGTGCTCCCAAAATTTAGAAGTTAGTAGCACCAGCAAAGACTTTAGGAGCACCTACCCAAAAGCAGGGCAGTGACAGAGCGATAGAGACAGCTCTGTCCATCTCCGTTCCGCGCGCCTCTGTCCCTTGCCCAGGAGAGCCGCAGCTGCGCTCTCATTGTTTCCTGGCAGGACCGCGGTTTCACCAGATTTTTTCCCCTAGTCGCACCGGTGCTCCCAAATATATTTAATAGTCGCACTGATAAAAATTTGGCCGCATATGCGACCAAATGGTCGCAATTTCGAGCCCTGTATATATATCAGCAACAGTGAAGAAACAGCTAAAAATAAATGTGTTATGTTATTGATTAAACATCTTCAGTTCACATTTGCCTGTTGCTCTTCATTGCATGCGGTTACTCCATATTTCTGAAACTCTGATGTATTTGGTCCTTGCTGTATTCCACTTACATTCGCGCATACGATGCCGCTGACTGGGCCGCGTTGAAGGCAGTGCGGCAGTGGGCACACTGGGGAGTCCACCCATTGTCTTCATGTTGTCCTCAAGCTCCTCCTGTTCCAGCTCTTCCAACTCTGCCAACAACTCATCCTGAAAAAACAAAAACAATAAAAATTTGTGTCAAACACATTACAATACCAAAATAACATTGGATAAATTATCAGCAGGTGACACACAGGAAGCCCAGAGCATATTCAAATGGAAAAAGACTGATAAAAATGCAGTGACAAAAATGAAACCATAACAAACTGATCTTAAGGGGGGGCATGGGAAAGGCATTAACCTCATCATATGTTTCTCCAAAAGGTCTGGAAATGGCTTCGCTGATCTCTTTGGCCACATCCTGTTGCTCTGTGATATCATCCATCATATCATCTATCTTGTTGATGTCGCTGAAGAAGACAGGAGAATAATACACAATTAAACATCCCAGGAAACTCTGGATCACATTATTTATTTACTTTAAAGATTTATTTTATTTCAAGAATATATATATTTACATCTGTATATATAGATATATATATATATTTCACATCATATCTTTCCACTTAAAATAACAACAGATATAAGATTTGGACATCAGAGATTCACATTTGGTAGTTTTCATGTGAGAATATGTATAGATTATAGGTACTGTAAATGCACTTACAGGCTTTCATGGACTTGCTTCAAGGCCTTGGAGGCAAACCCCATGTTCTTCAGGACTTCTGTGTTGGTGTGCGAGTTCTCCAAAGCTTCCCTCTGAAACTCAATGGTGGAGAGTGTTCCATCGATTTGGGTGAGCTGCTGCTCAAAGCGCTTCTTCCTTTTTAAGGCCTGCAGAGCAACTGATACAGAAAGACTGCAAATTTTAACTTTATTTAATCCATCATTATGTGGTCAAACATTGTAAGGAGTATACATCACAAACAAGTTTATTTTTTTCTATTCATCAAGCAATAAACCAATTTGAGGACTAAATGCACAGAACTCATTTTCCAACCAAAGGTGAGTCTATACGAGATGTTTTTATTTGTATAGTCATCTGTATGTGTACTAAACGTGTTAGACGTGTTGTCCTAAAAATCCTTAGCACAGGCCGATAACCTCATGAGGAAGTAAACTTGCGATCGTGGATTCAAAGGCCCAAGTGTTGAAGGAAAATATAATCAAATATATTCTCAGGTTTACCTAACAGTGTCCTTGAAAACATTTTGAGCATCCTAAATCTCACTGATAATTATCAAGAGATTTATTCTAAGATCTCTTTAAAACTTTCTGTAAATTAGCTAAAGTTATAATCCGTGGGGTAAAAAAAAAAAAAAGCACAAGAAAACTGTATACCTCGTTTGTTTTTTGTCCCATTCTTCTTGGCTATCGCAATTTCTTGATCTATCCTCCTCTCCAGGTAATCCTGCTTCTTCGTGAGCATTTCCTCTGTTTCACGGAGTTTGTTGATGGCTTCTTGAGGTGTTGGTCCTCCGCGGGACCGGTGGTGTCTAGAATGTGAAGAGCTCGAAGAGCTGGAGCTCCTCTTGAAAAACTCAGCAATTTTACTCATTTTATGTGGTTTTTAGTTCTATAATCTGCGTAAATTTCTAAAGTTAACGCGTACACAACTGTAGACTACTGCAGTGTTTTTACTGACGGGTGTGTTAAGAGAAGATTTTCCGGCTGGACTGGATTGCGTTCCCGGTTGCCGTCAGCCAATGAATATAAGTCACCACACCTTTCACCTGTGTGACGTAATGACGCCTGACGAGCTCTTCTGTTTTTTTGGGTTTTGTTTTTTCTTTTACATTTATTTGAATTTTCGTTGACAACTAGCTTTTAGGGACATTACCGCCACCTAATGGACTGGAATGAAGAACGTAGTTGGACACCTGACGCATGTGTCTGACGACTATATTTCACCCTGATCGTTTTTTCCACTTGATTAATTTCCACTTAATGTTTTTTAGACGGTAGCTGTTAGTAACTGTATTATAAAATATAAAAATATACAAAGATATATTTTTTTCTCGATACGATACAAAAATAAATGTAAAATTTGAGTTGAACGCTATTTGGAAAGAAGTCGCAGTTAAATGACGTCACTTCTGGGGTCAAAGTTCGTGTTGACATTCGCATAGTACTACGGCTATCAAATGGCAGAGTTAGATATTGGGAAGCATTGTCAGATCGATTCTTGCAATCAGAAAGGTCAGCGCCATCTCCCTGGGATTAACAATAAGCAAATTATTAAAGCGTGATCTTATAATGCCACATTTGTTCATCCAAATTAAACAGAGCTCTCCGTTTAGCATGATTGCTAGCTAGCTGACGCCGTCTCTCAAGCCTTGAACTCGTAAACTAAGCTAAGCTAACTGCTAAATAAATTGATAGGCTTTATTGTGTACCTGTGTTTAATATTTACGTAAAACATAAAACTCCCTGATAGAAATCTCATTCAATAAAAGTTTCTGGCCAGTATCAAATAAGTTTACGTCAATTAATCATTTTCTCTACGGTCATGGACAGGTTGAACAGGCCATGAAATGAAGTTAAGAACTAATTCTATGGTCGTTTATAAATATAAACTGTGAAAGTCTTTTTATTCTCCTTTTTTTAAAATTTCTGTAAGTCTTATCATGACTGGAATAAAGCTTGAATTGAATTATCATCAGTCATCACCTGTGCACTAAACTGAAGCAGCTGAAATTGTTCTGCACATTCTTCCCCTAGATTTTCTTCCATTCGCTTGTGATTACTGCAGTGGTGTATTCTGGTAAGTATTCCCCGCTGTAAATAACCATCCATAGTCAGAGAAAGCATTCAGATTCTTAACTTCAAGTACAAACAATAAAATACATATACCAAACTGTTTAACTAAAGAAAGACACAAAATTGCTTTTAAAATGTTAACAAATTAACAACCAATTAGTGTGACCTAATAGATTCAGCTGTTTTTGGCTTACTACTATATACTGTATTGCATTACATTTCTGTTATATTGGGGTTTAAGTATACAGGTACTTAAGCGTATAATGTACCGACAACTACTCTTTATCAACAAAATGTGAACAGTTCTCATGGAAAAAGTTTATTAATGTTCCCTGTAAAAATATTTTTGTGTATTATTGTAACTTTTCCTTAGAAATTGAATATCTCTATGAATCACAGAAGTCCACCTCTGGTCAGGCTCTAATAAATACCCTTACGAGGTAAAAGCGGTATCATGCCTCAGAAATAGTCTAATAAAGCACATCATAATGGATGCTTGTTATTTTCACCTTAGGTCATTCTAAATGTGTTGTATTATTTATTTAACAATTTCTTTATTTGGTTGTTTTTATTCTTATCTCATGCAGTCTGGAGCACAGAAGCAGAGTAGCGCATTCATGTCCAGAGGTACACTCTTGATTACATACAGTATTAATGTTGTCCATTTTCCGAACAAGAGATTGTTTGCTATGATTTCCTGTCCTCTGACTGTTACCAGAAGCCGGTTGAGAAGACAACTCGTACTGAGAGTGGCAGCAGGAGTTATCCATGCTCATTTCAAGACTGCAAGGGGAAAGAGTTGCTGCCAGTAATATGTACAGAGTGTAAAAAACATTTCTGTTTGGTGTACGTTTGTATACTTTTTAAAAATTTATTTCAGTAAACTTTCTAGAAATCATTTAAACTTGACATTTACAGTGCACTGTAACTAAAAGAATCACACAGAAGGAGTCAAACAAAAGTAATTTACAGTCTTTGAACAGCCATGTTCATTACATGATACTTAAACTATTGGAACTGAAATTGAAGTTGAAACCTTATAATTGTTCTTGCCTTATAGCCATCGCCATCAAGATGATCACAGATGTGAGAAGTTGGAGTTCCAAAAGCCTCGAATGGCAGTCACAAAAGAGTTGGTGCAAAAGATTGTTGGTCTGTTAAAGTGTATTTTGTATCTTGTCTCATTGCAAAATTCTCTTTGTCATTCCTTTTTTGTCCATATGGGATCAGTATTAAATTAAATGTTCGCATCCTTATCAAAATGTATTGTCTGTAATATGTTCCTGTTTGTCAAGTTACTTATGTTACAATCATGTTTCTTTAACTCTCTTGCAATTATTCAGAATCAAAAGATGGATCCAAAAGTAAAGGACGCAGAGGAGCAAAGAATAGTGCAACTGCAGCTAAGGTGGCATTAATGAAACTGAAGCTCCATGCTTTAGGAGATAAGGGACTGCCACAGGTAAAATTTTAGTTGTTTTGTTTTTATTTTAAGTTGTAGTGTGACAATATTTTTTTTCAGATTGCCATAATTACATCCTGAATGTTTTCATCAGTGTAATACCTTATAATACTGTGTTATTTTGTTAAAATTTGGATTTCCAGGCAGAAAGAATCTTCTTTCAAGTGTATCTTCCGAAAGAATCGAAAGAGCTGAGCCAACCCATGTTTTTCTGTTCCAAATGGAGTGTGGGTAAAGTGGTGGACTTTGCAGCTTCTTTAGCCAACCTGAAAAACAACAATAATGTGTTGACAGCAAAGGTAACATAAAAATGGTCGAGTCCCTAGCATAGGTACCAAATGAGCATACATTTCAAAGGTTTTGTCTGCCTTTCCATATTGTACACTCTTCTTTCTTGTACACTTAAAATCATTGTTCCTTTAAATATGTTAATGATTGCTTATAACAGAAAGGAATGTAATACTACCTTACAAATCTAACAGACTAATGTGTCTTCCAAGTATTATTAAATTGTAATTATATTTTTGTGCACAGGGAAAGAAGAAAAGATTGTGGATGTTCTTGAATACTTTTTTGCCCTCTATTTGCAGAAGCTTCGGTTATGTCATCCTCAGACAGGAGATGCTTTCCAGATGGATGACAGCCTGCTCTCACTGCTGGGCCACTCAGACACTCCCCTGTACAATGGGGGTAATGTTATTCTGGAGTACCTGGACACTGAATGTATAGCATTGCAGGATGTTTCTGAGTATATAACACAGACTTAGAAAAGTAAAATTTGTTGCAATGTGGAAAATTTCTGTTTGCCTTTTGTCAATAAAATATTTTCATATGTTTACTTGTTAATTTCTGGCTTATCCATTCAGGTACAGAGAGAAAATAGACAGATAGATATATACTTTCTTAATCCCGGAAGAAATTGCACATATCCACTTCTCAGGCATTACATAATGAATAAATACTGGATAAAAAAAGAAACACTGACACCAAAGGACATACCACAAGACATACACTACACTAGCAGACACATGTAGCATTAAAAGGACATATACTAAATTATCACTAAAATATAAACAGTATAAGAAAATAAAAAGTGCAAGTGAAAATTAGCAGGAGGCCCGCATAGTGGGTAAGGTACACCCTTCTTACAATGTAAGGCGTCACTATTTAGTATCACAACGTCTAATATCTATCTCACAATGGTCAAAAACATAAGGCGTCACTATCTAATATAAAAAAAAACATCCCAACACTTTGGCCCCACTACACTGCATCACAGGCTGACATCTCATCCCCTCCATTCAAACGTGTGCAGACCTCACCATCTCCCCCCTGCTCCTCCTGAGAGAGTCATTGTACCCCCTGATGGCACGGGGCACGAAGGAGGACCTCAGCCTCTCTGTGGAAGCGCTGTGTGACAGCAGTCTGCCGCTGAAGGTACTTCTCCGCTGGGAGAATGTAGTGCGCAGGGGGTGGCTGGCGTTGTTCATGATAGCCCTGACTTTATGTTGCTATTAAATGTTATTTAAATGTTATGTAGTTAAATGTTATTAAATGCTATTAAATGTAAAAACAGCAACTAAATGTTGCTATTCTTGAGTAACTTTATTGTGTTGCTTTCAAAAACACAACATCAAAGGATACAGTGTTTAAATTCTGTACTCCTTAGAACTTTCCCACTTCAGCCACTGGGAGAAGCGACCCAGGTGGGACTTGAACCCACAATCCCCAGCTCCGGAGGCTGATGCCTTATCCATTTGGCCACTGGGCCTACAATTTACAAGAAAAACTCGAGTTTTCAAAGTAATGTCACATTAAGAGTAGAAACCTGACTTTTTTGTCATGTTAGTTAATTAGGCTGGTGTTGCATGCAAGATGCTCAATTAATCTTATATAAAATCAGTGCAATACTGTATAGTGAAATATGAACTGTTGACAAAAACAAGTCTGGCAACATAAAAGGTTTAGGCAAACGAGATTTTATTTCAAAGGCAACAAAAATAAAATCGAGCAAACTGCTGAGAGAATGGGACCGTACTGTGATGGTAGGAAGATGAAGAACAAGCCAAAGTGGTTATTAACACTTGTTGTCCTGCAGAGGCAAGGGCATTTCAAGGTAATTTACTTTTTGTTGTGTATGTATTTATAGTATTTTACAGTATAGGGTCATAGAGGATAGACAGTTAAAATGTTTTTTTTTTTAAAACAACGGAGCTTGTCGTGCATATTTCAGCAGTTGCCTCTTAGTGATAACTTATCTGGTTGAGACATCCGACTTCATTTCGCTTGGAAATTGACGATCAAGTTTTGACCGATCACATTGGGTTTACAGTATATTGACAGGAAAATAAGCCAATCATAATACGGATTTGGAAAAAAAGGCGTGTACGACTTCCGAGTCTATATAGTGTACACCGTAAGGTGTCGCCTATCAGCGTTCAGTAGATTCTGTTGCCTTGAGGAGAGCGGGTCTGTCATTGAGGCTGTCGATGATTTGTAGCATTTGGACAATTTCGTTAGCTTTTTAGGAAATTTAGTTCGCTAACTGATACATTTTTGATCAAGTCGCTAATCAACGGCGACTTGATTTAGCCAATACGCTCCTCTGTGAAATCAGGTCGAAAGGGATGCCGCTGCAGACAGATTCCGACGGACGTCAACAGTCTTTGGATTTAATTTCATCGCATTTAATCGGGAAAAGCAGCTTTTCTATAAATTTAAGAGGCCTAAGAATAAGCCATTCTCGACCGAGTGCTTTTGTAAGATGCTTAAGCTCAATTGCGAACTAATAATTTCTCTGTGAATTGAAGACATTTAGCAAGCTAATTGCTAGCGCTAGCTGGTCAACAACAAAGCGGGGTTCTAATCTTTTGCTTGACCCAGACGTCAGATAGGTTGAGAAAAGCGGTGTCTACAGGCGACGGCTTCCATCGCTAACCTGTTCTTTTCTCTCTGTACGGAAAACATTGCTCGGTAAGTGAATTTTGTTTTAATGTGAAACAGGAAGAACGTTTTGTCAACTTCGTTTGGACAGGGTGGGGGAGGGGCACAGGCGTCATAAAACCGCTATGAGGAAATTGTTTTATACGAACGCTAAAATGGCCCTCACGGGTTCCCGTAGCTCAGTCCTTTTTAATTCTCATTATTTATATTCAGTGGAATTTTTTATATTTGCCATGTTACATCGTCATTCGAACCTTTCACTTTTGAGTCATATGTAAACATTGTGGCGTAATGAAAGAGGCGAGTTAATTCTAACATCTTGACTTTGTGTTTTTGTTTTTGTTTTTTGCTAGACAGCAATGAAACTGCTGGAAAACTCCAGTTTTGAAGCCCTCAGTTCCAGGCTTTGTGTTGAAACGGGAGAGTCTCGCATCCTCGGAAGGTAAGGGATGTGGCCTGAAACACCTGAGCTATGCTTCAGAATGTGAACCTTTTCTTTAGGGTGTCATGAGTTCCTGGCTGGGATGTTGGGTGCATTATTTAACAAGGGATTGTAAGCTTCACCTTTTTTGCATCTCCCATCCTCACGGGAGATGCACTCACAAGTCAACCCCTTAATATTGACTGCTTCATTTCAGCAGTGCAAAATCTATGGCATAAAAAGAGTTTCATCATAAGCATGACATTAAAGATTTAAGTGAGTTTAAGTGAGTGAAGGTAAAAATTGCTGGAGTCCTGAGAATTTATCAAGCTTCCCTTGGGTTTAAGTGGAGAAAATCCTCTCATCCAGCGAGTACTGTAATATGAATGTATGAGAGGTGTGGCTGGTACAGAGCTCATTAACCCCTCGCCTTAACTGGGGTAGTGGAGCAGCCAAGTTCCTGAATGTTATGCAATATTGCAATAACAGACAAAAATCCACCGTCACAGCCAATCCTAAAGGTTAATAATTGATTGACAGAGCAGTTGATTTTACTGAGCAAACGTGTACGAACGTGACCACAGGGTTTGGTATGTAAGGCTTTCAATTACAGTGACAGTACAGGTATATAAAGGATGATGTGTTGAGTTATGCATGAGTGTAGGATTTGGAGTGTAGGTGGTGAAACTGAGCGTCTACACAGAATTTGACCTAGAGTAACTCACAACATGGTGTCCTTTCACACCATCACTCTGTGGTTATTTTCGAGGCTGCTGTTAGGTGTTGTTGGCATGTATGCTCACACACACATAAACACATTCAGCATGATCACTGAGTGCTGCTGGAGCTGCCATGGCTGCTGGTGTTTAGGCTGCTTAGGGGATTAGTGAGGTAGCAGGAGTTTCAAGCTTCATGCTTTAAATGTAGATTTAGTCGCTAGGCTTTCCGGCACTGTTATATTTTTGGCAAATGACCTTTGGTTGGAAGTAAACTAACAATAAATGGCAATAATCTCCATAATCTGTATTTCAATGTTGCTTAACTTTGCTGATTAATGGTGTCTGTAATGTTATCTGCTTGACCTGAGTGGTGTGTTATCCGGTCAGCTGTGAAGCATATGGTAAACCAGTCCAGTTATTTTAACTGTGGTGTCTGCCACTCAGAGTCACTATAATTAGGAGGCAAAGCTACAGAACGTCTCAGTCATACTGTCATAACTTGCACAACCTCTTGGTCTTACATAACATCTATGTGGGAGGGGGGAAAATAAACAAATGCACACTGGTAAAATCTGTGTTTATTTGTGTTTGACCCAGAAACACAAGAAATCTTCTTTTCCTTTCGGCTTTTCCCTTCAGGGGTCGCCACAGCGAATCAATTGCCTCCATCTAACCCTGTCCTTTGCATCCTCTTCTCTCACACCAACTACCTTCATGTCCTCTTTCACTACATCCATAAACCTCCTCTTTGGTCTTCCTCTAAGAAACAGAAACACAAGAAAGCATGTGAGAAATTTCAGGACCAGTTGTCAAAATATTTTTTTTACTCTTCTTTTTTTTGGATATGGCTTGAGGCTTAATTTTTAATGTTCTTTATGTATTTAAGTACTAAACATTATTTTTGCCCTGCAGGATTGAGAGCTACTCCTGTAAAATGGCAGGGGACGACAAGCATATGTTCAAGCAGTTTTGCCAGGAGGGGGAGCCACACGTCCTGGAGGCGCTCTCTCCCCCGCAGTCCACCAGCGCCACCAGCCCTTCAAAGTGAGTACTGCAGCATGGACCTGAGCCAACCTGTCTGGCAATGGGAACCAAAATAAGCATTTAGAGGTGAGATGTTGAGGTATTTCCTTTTTAAGTCTCTATTAATGTTCCATCCAGGCTGGGGAAGAGCAGTGAGGATGGGGAGAACCCTTTGAGTGACAAGTGTTGCAGGAAGACGATTTTCTACCTCATCACAACGCTCAACGAGTCCTTCAGACCGGACTATGACTTCAGCGCGGCGCGGGCCCACGAGTTCAGCCGAGAGCCCAGCCTCAACTGGGTTAGCAAAGCCAAGAAAAAATGTTTTGTCGATGCAGAAGACGGGGTTAGACGGAGGCAACCCCTGAAAGGAAAAGCCAAAAGGAAAAGAATAAGTGTGAGTAAATCTAACAGCATATATTAACTGGATTGATTTTTTTCCACAGGTGGCTAATGCAGTAAACGGCAGCTTGTTCTCAGCTGTGGGAGAAGAGTTCAACTCTCTGGGGCCGGAGTTATGGAACGCCATTGATCAAGAGATCAATCTGCAGGGCTGTGACATTTACAGGTAAACGTCTGTATGCATTCATGTGTGATAAAGCAGGTCATTCATGTTCCTAAAACTTAATTTATTTTTGCTGCTGAGCCATTTTAAGCCTTGTTGTAATATTTGCTTATAGCTACAACCCTGATCTGGACTCAGACCCTTTTGGTGAAGAAGGGAGCCTCTGGTCCTTCAATTACTTCTTTTACAACAAGAAGCTGAAGAGGATTGTGTTCTTCACATGTCGCTCAGTCAGGTCAGCACAGAGCACAGCCTTCACATTCACAGATCTCTGGTATACATCTTTTCTAATGTGTGTTTGTTATCCACACCTCCAGCGTTTTGAGTGGATATGGCTTCGATCGTCTGGACAGCGAGCTAGACATGGAGCTGGACGATGAGGAGGAGATGGACGGCTTCACTGGGGACAGGTGAGGCTCAGCATCTGCGAGTTAAGGGGTCGGCAAACCGCGGCTCCGAAGCCGCATGCAGCTCTTTAGCGCCACCTAAAGCTCCCTGGAGACTAATCACATAATAAAATAATACTGAAAAGAATAAAAATAGATATTCTACTCATAGCTAAAAAAGCATGGAAACCTGTTCACAGGTGGTGATTACATGAAGGATTCATTCAATAAAATATCAGAGCACCTATTTTCAGACTTCGAAAACGTAACGGAGATAATAAAGAAAATTAAAGACATTCCTCTCTCTGCAAAGACAGTCAAGGAAAGGGCTCGCAACGTCATCAGTCAGCAAATCAAGGACATCAATTCCACTCCAGTAAACTCAGTTGTCTGATGAGTCGTGTGACGTGATCAATATTGAACAGACAGCGCTGTTGTGCAGGTATGTAAACTCCAATGAGCTGCAAGAAGAAATGATCGAATTAATACTGTGCTCGTTTAGAACACGTTACCTAAATGTGCTCAATAAACGTCTCCAGGAGCGGAAACACTGTTTTGTCATTGGAGCTCAAGCTGACTATTCATCAGGGATGTACAGCGAGGCTCTCACCTCCCCTCCCTGAAAGCGTCCAGAGACGTTTATCACCATCACACACTGAACGGGGATTAATTAGGAGCGATCGTTGATATGCGAGCTGCATTTGAGAGCCAATTTAAGAAGTTCATCAATGCAACAAAACATAATACAGTAATATCGTAATGTAAGTTAAACAGAGTAGTCATGTGGTGTCATTTTCTCCTAGATGCACTGCATGGAAAATAAATATTTAATCATGAATCTCATTATGTATTTGTAGACTAATATAGATAATATCCACTTAAAGCCTGCATTGCCTTCATGTAAGGCTTATAATATTTTTGTGGCTCTCGGCAGATTTTTTTTTAAAAATTTTATCCAATATGGCTTTTTGAACATTTTGGGTTGCCGACCCCTGTGCTAGTTGAAGAGAATGGATGTGCCGTATTTGATGAGTTTGGTTTGCACTAATATTTTTTTTCTCTTGTCCCAGTTTCCCCACGGCTCTGTGCGTGTGATTTTCTCTGATGACAACGCCTCAGCCAAAGAAGATCTTGCTTCCTCCTCTCCTCCGTTTTTTTTTTCCTCATGCACTTTTTGTTTGTGTTTTTATGTGATTTGCTGTCCATTCTCATGCATCACATTAATGCATGCAAGACTTCTCTTCTGCTGGCAGTGAACTATGTACCGTGTGGCATTGGACATTTTGATGAGAACCCCACGGTAACTGTCATTCACTTTCCAGTGCTTCTTTTTTAAGCTCCAGCCCCATGCAAGCATTTAAATATATATATATATCTATATATATACACACAAACACACCTTCACATCTGCCACATTTCCAAAAACTCATGTTCATGGACATTCAAGATCTTCTTGTGGATAAGCCGTAGAGGAGAGCCAAGCTTCTTGTAAATGTAGTCAGACATCACCAGCATCAACGATCTGATGGATTGATACTTCTGATAACCCGAGAACTGAGTACATGAAGAATGCATCGACCATCCCAGAACTCATCTGTTGTTCATTGTTTGCCTTATTTGTGCAGAAGTGGTTACTGTGGGGATTTTCTAGCACTGAATTTGAAATGTGAAACAAATTTTTAACTGAAAACTTATTTTATTGACACTTATTTCTGCTACTGCTCTTCTGTACTTTAGTGTCTGCTTTTAACAGAAGTCCTGTTTCCTGTCTTTCTAGGTACTTTTTTCCAGTCCCATGATTATTTTTATATACAAACTCCTCTACCCCCAGTGTTTTTCTTTGCCTGAGATCATGTTGAAATGTGAATGTACGGTAAAATACAGATGAAAAAAACACCACAGGAAATGTTTATTATTTTTATTTAGAAATAGAGAAGCCCTGCTTTTTCTCCGGATAGGCTGGAGTTGTGTGAGGTGTCTCGACTGCTCCGTGCTTTAATGTGCTGTAAATAAATTGGTGTTTGAGTCGGACCTCATGTCTTCATTTACACCATCACTGAAGATCAGTTTATTTGTGTCTGTTTGGGCCTTTTGCTTTCAGTATAGATAGAAAGCAGTCACCTTCTTAATTGTACATACTCAGTACATCCATGTACTCAGAGGAAAATACCATAAATATTTCATGTTTTGGATATGTCAGAAGTCTGCTTATATCAACTTTAAGAACTTAAAAACAAAAGTCTTCAGGCTCAAGTTTTATTGAAAACAAATTACAGTACATGATCCAGACTAGATACCGGCACACTTCGTACCTGTAAACCTTAATGTTCCAAAGAGTTGAGCTGCACAGATCAGCGTTTTACCTGCAAGTATAAAAATACTTTGTCTCGGGGACAGAAAAAAAGGGACCCAGCTACACCTCCCTGACCAAAGTGGACGTCAGTCAATTGAAACTCGTACAACTCCTGTCAGCCACTAGAACTTACAAAAGGTATGCATGTTTCAGAGATGGGCATAACTCTGTCGCCAAAGGATTCTTACTTAGGGTCATAAAGGGAAATTTGGTAAAAATCATGAGCAGACTGTCAAACTCACACACATGCAGTCCTAAACACTCAACAGAAACCTTAAGGCTGAGGATCAATTATTTTAACTATCATCTCCAGAATATTGAGAAAGGCTTTTTCCATCTTCACTAGACAACTGGACAACTCTGGTCGAAATGACTGATGTGTAGCCATTTCCCATAAAACCATGGCCACTTGTTGATGTTGGCTTATTTTTAAAAAAGTGTAAAATAAAGAATATGTGCCAAAGTGGCTGGAGATGTTCTTCATGAAAGACTGAAATGAGGGCACAGTGGATCGTATACGAGCTTGAGGGAGCACCAAAGATCCACTGTTGTTACAAAACAGGTCTAGACGCTAACCTCCTGTGAGTGAACCTGCAGCCAAACAAGAATTAAATGAATACAATTAAATAATAATCGTAATGCATCATTGTCAAAACAAAATACATAGTGTTTAAGTTGAAAATACTGTCTTTTAAAAACATGATTTGTACATAGACTTGAAATTTTGACCATTCAAAATGAAAAAAATTGAGAAAGCAAATTACAATTGTTCCGTTTTAAGAAAAAATTGCATGTCAACACTCCAAATTTACATCATTTGGCTCAATAATAAAGTACAGGCTAAAAGTTCAAATGAGAGGTTCATATTTGACAACATTTCAATATAACAGCAACACACCCGTGAACAAAACCACCAACAACGTAGCTTATGGAACCGAAACCGTGTAACAGATATTAATGGCTGTGAAAAAAACCACGATGAGAACATAATTCTGAAAATCACCCAACTCGACTTCCATATTCCTTTTGGTCTGGTTTTTCAAACACTGCTTGTAATCTCTGATAACCACTCGAACATTAATAAAGTTATGTAGCGTGAAAACAGTCACCATAATAAAACCTTGCCTTCTTTTCCCACAGCTGAGAACCAATGAGATGTGTGAGGTGTGCTCTTGACATGATGCTTTGAAATGTCACATGATATGTATGTAGTGTAAGTTTTCAACAAAGCCTTCGCTTGCACATGTACTCTTAAATTGAGTACAGCTGGAATTGTTTTATTCTCCTTGTCCTATAAAAGTGGCTTCTTGCTCCACAAGCAGGTCAAGTTCATTAGTTGTGGTCACCTGCTCCGCTGAAATATTTAAGCAACGGACGGGTAAATACTCCCATCCTGTTCTATCATTAAAATTCTCCATTAAAAAAATACATAGCAACAATAAGCCGGAAAGGACAAGCAGTTGTGCCGCCGTGCAGGCGGCGTGGGTAGTCAGTCCATTGTTGGTTGGAGGAGAGGTTATCTGAGTCCAGCCCTTGAGGTCATCCATTCAAGTCCTTGACATAAACTGGAGAAATAATGAAGGCGTGTCAGTAGAGATAGTTGTCATTAAGTACAAATTAATCTTTTTCCCTCAGCTGCATGACATATCCTCCTGATGGTTGCTGCTGGCAACCGTGACACAGTCAGAAATGGTCCATTTCATATATTATGTTTTACATAGTGTTACTGCCTCCTGGTGGTTAGATTGATTATTACAGAAACAATAAAAACAAAGTAAGGGTTAGTGTTACAATTGGACTGTTATTCCTGCACCATAGACCTGAGAGGACACATCTTAACCCTAAGACCCTCAAGATAAACACTCACATTTCCACCTGGACATGGTTTCCGACCCTGACATGTGATGTTTTTAACTTTAGAGCTCAACCAAGCTTAGGTCTGTCTTGCTGATGTCATTGTACGTGACATAACTTCCTGTGATCCAGAAATGATAATCATGAAAATAATACGGTACTTTCCTAAACCTAATGATTGTAACCAGATGGACATTCCTGAATACGTTCTTTAATGAAGGAGGTCGGAGCTTTCTTTTATGGTATTAAAAGACAATCCACCTTGTTAGGACGATGTGCTGAAACATCTGCTTTGCTCTGGGTCTGTCGTGAACGTGACACACTTACCCTTCTCCTGTAAGTGCACAGCAGGACTGTATGTGCCATGGGTGATCCTTGATGGAGCTCAGGGTGAGGTAATTGGAGATCTCAGCTGCAGTCATGCAGTTCTTCATATCCTGCTTATTGGCGAATATCAACACAGCTGCTTTCCGCAGGTCCTGAGGGGAAACCGAGCCAAAGGGCAAGAACAATGAGATGGAGAACAATGCAGCACAGCAGTCAGCGTGCACTATAAAACAGACCCAGGTCATTGTATACCATTTCCTTATGGCTACAGAGATGTGGAAGAACTTTACCTCATGAGCCAACATCCTGTACAGCTCCTCTTTGGAGATGACCAGCCTCTCTCTGTCGGTGCTGTCCACCACCAGGATGATGAACTAGAGCGGGGGGGGGGACAAACATCACACTGAGTGACCTCTTTGCAAGAGACATTCACAGCAAGGAAATGCAACTCTGCGGGTGGCCAGTTCCAGGCAATACTAATAATTAATAATCCCCCATGTGAATGGGAGAGGCATGGTGCATGAAAAGAAGAGTAAAGGCCCGTTCATCTTGGTGAGATGAGAGATGAGATTTGATCCAAACGACCCCTGGAAGCAGCAGCGATTCATCAACAGCCATCGTCCAACAAGACTGTGACTCACGCAGCTCTTCATGAGTCTGGCAGTCTTTTATTGAGAGGGTGGAGTTCCTCTGACAGTTACCATAGAGATCTGAGGAACTGCTGTAACAGATATCTTCCAACCTTGTTCTCAGCTTCTTCTACTCTGCATGATAATGCATTAAAGTATTCTGCTAGTTCAACCATAGGGGTTATAAAAAAGAATAGATGGGCTGTCAAAAACATTTTTGCTGTTAATCAAATCATGAACATAATTTTTTTTTCCAAGTTGATAATGGAATTTTTATTGATCTTTTGTTTGCATCCAAATATTGAAAACTCCTATTCTATTCCCAGCATGAGGAGTCGCTCTTTGTCGGGAAGACTTTTTATTACCGTCTGTCCCTAAATATGGTAGAAACTGCCTTTAGGTTCGGTGCTGCTGCTCTCGCTAGAGGCATTTAAATCCAAATAAATCATCTTTTGTTTCCAGAAGATCTGGTTCTAAATATCTTGTATGACTCACATAGCCCCTGCTTGATAACTCACATTCACAACATGTGATGAATCTTTGTCAATATTTTAGTAATCTCCAACCACAAGACACCAACAATCAGAAAATGTTTGTTTTAACAAATGAACAAACCAATGAATATATCATCAAAACAGACTTGGAATAAATGCTCTGGAAAATGATTAATGAGAACAAGTGATTTTTAAAAAGCTACAAAGATAAGCAGTAAATCACCCTAGAAAGGACAAATCAATTATGAACAGTTGTCTAATTAAAGCTCTAATGTTGGCCTTCAGCACAGACGTGTAGCAGCAAGAGCTGCGGGTAAAACCTGTGATGAATAATCAGAAGCAGGTAATGAAGCTGTGAGTTAAACGAATTTTAATGATCAGTTCCGCTGCCTATGAGAAACTACGTTAAAAAAACCCAAGACAGATGTTACATCAGGGAAATCGAACCAAGTGTTTTTCTAGAGCTCTTTGTAAGATCTCCCACACATCTGCCTCTGCCAGGTCTCTCCTCTTTCTGCGGGGGCTGACCCTCACTCCGCCATTCAGACGGGTCCCTTTGTGAACGGCTGACCCCTGACTTGGGCGGCCCCCGCTGCCGTCTGCACTCTGAACAAACACACCAGCTGCCAGAATATCTCTGCTGGACAATACCTCCGTTCCCCTCCTGTAGTAAAGGGTACAAAATGTGCCACTCACCTCTGTGTTGGAGTAGTAGGTGTTCCAGGAGGATCTGAGAGACTCCTGCCCTCCTATATCCCACATCAGGAAGTGAGTGTTCTTCACCACTATTTCTTCCACGTTGCTTCCGATAGTAGGCGACGTGTGGACCACCTCGTTCATCAGACTTGATGGAGACGGAATCATAAAAGTGAGTGTTTGTGTGCTCAGATGCAGTTTCAAGCGGCAAATGCATAACTAGAACCACTTACAACTGGTACAAGATAGTTGTTTTCCCCGCATTATCTAGTCCCACGATGATCACCTTGTGCTCTGAAAAGCAAACATTAACATCTTATGACAGATTCAAAGGACTGGGTTGACAGTGTCATCAAGCACATATGGTTTCAGTCTAAATATCACATTCATTGTTGTCCATCCAGAACAAACCTGATCGCATTTCCTTCCCCAAGCCCCCTGACCTTGTTTTTCCATTTTTGAAGAACAAGCCAGAACACCCGGTAACAGTAACGGCTTTTTGCCGACCGTCACGCAGACAAGACATAACAAAACAAGCGCAGAATCAGAGCTGACACGGACATGCCAGACTCTCCCACTTGAGTGTTTTGACTTTTCCACCCCTCTGAGGCCTCTGGCTGCCAGGGAGGAAGGAAGTCTGGTCAGGGGTCACGCATTTATGACAGTTTCCATGCAACATACATGGTTTTTGAGGTTCTAGCGTGTCTATTGCTCTTAAAAGAACAGGCGGTGTGACGTTGTGCTGCTACTACGAATCTGGATTTCAACTAATGTGGGATAATAGATTACCGACATGTATACAACCCTTCAGGATGCAGTCTAAAGAAAACAACTTTGAAAAAGGGGAAGAAAAACAGCCATTCCAGCACATCTACCTCCTTTAAAGTTTTACGTTACAAAGAATAAATCATGCTTTTGAATATTAACATAAAATGATTTATTCCAGCTGGATAAATCCCATGTTTATCTAAGCATAAAACTTCTAAAACAGCAATGTGACCCATCTGACACTGACTTTTTAAATTAAAGCGAGACTTTCAGATGAATCATTTTGTTTTAAAGCGCAGAAACATGAGCTTTACTGTACTTTTGTCTGTTTGGTTATGATCCTCCTAATCTAATTATTCGGTCTTGATTACACATGATTATTCAATAGCCCCCAGCTAACAACTCATCTCAGAACTTATTTATAATCTCTTAAATCATGAGTAAAACTTAATTTTGATAAAAGCCTGACACATACTTTAGGGAGGAAGATCCATAGATTCTTGTTTGCAAGCCAGCAGTAAAACGTGGATTACTAAATATTGACTAGACATGAGGTTAGAAAACAAATTACAAAATTTCAGCATACTGAATTATAATCTGCCCTTCAATTCTGGTAGGAATTCCAAAGGTCACAAAATAACATTATGGAACAGATTTTTGTCGATGCACTTGATATCCTGTAACGGAATGACAACAAATTCGTGTTGTTGACAATTCGATGATCGCGTCTTGTGATTACTTTGCCAAAATCGTGTTGATTGATAAACAGACTATTAAACCGTCTGGTATCGTGAATTAGAAATAATATAGCTGGGATGTTTGTCAAACAAAGAAAGTTGGGATGGTAAAGCAGCGTGGATACATGTGGCGAGAGAATTCTCCACCATCTGTTATTATGGGTCTCTGCTCTGCTAGCGGGCTAACACTTTCACATTAACCTCGGTCGAGTTGCTAGCAGTAGAACAGTGGTAACAGGAGAACAATCACCCACCTTCGTTACAGAAGAAGCTCCACAGTTTGGCAAAGATGAGGCCCATTGTGTAGAAAAATTCCAAAGTGCGTCCGTTTGTCAGTCGAGTGGGCAGCGACACCGAGCTTCTCCACCTCCACACCGGTCAATCCGTGCGGCTAGCTAACATTAGCTGGACGATCTCTTGTCCGCGGAGCACCTCACCGAGCTTTTCAATGCGGACTCCATGCGACATATAAAACGAAGCTAACGCGAGGATAAAATAGTCGAAGGTTACACAGATGTGATGACTTATTGTGGAGCCTCTGAAAAGTAGCGTTATGAGAGGTAGAGCGGCGCAGAGCTGCGCTCACTGCGCTCGCTGGGTTTCTTCTGGAGTGAGATGCTGGCACTAAGCGGTGCGGTGAAAAACGCAACCCCAGCTATTTAATGATCTTCCGGTGAGGTGGTGACGTAGCCGCCTGTAATTTTTTTTTTAAATTACAGCTTTTAAAAACATGGACTTTTGCTTACAAATGCCACGCTATTATTAAATGCAAACCGCGCAAGAAAGTAAACCCCTATAGATACAGCTGACGGTGAGTTGTCATCGAAAAGTTAGTGGTAAAATTAAGAAAAGCTTTTTCATTTTTGAAAACGAGACGAGTGCAATTTGAAACGGCGAGTTGAGTTTTTACTAGATAAAATAAAATCACCATCAAATATACGTTTGACAAAGGGCCTGTTTTTCTGAGACCGGAAGTTGTGATTGGTTACAAAACAAGAGGGCGAAATGTGTCGACAGGGGACCAGCACACTTCCAGTCGTTCAGAGCATTCCAAAACAGAACATTTAATATTCTTGAATATAATACATAATACTTTATTAAATATCAAGAAAATACTGAAAATGATATCAGGGGGAACATAACTTTGTATTCCATCAGACATTAACGTTGAGGCTTTTGTTTTGTAGCCAAATAGCCACATCCGGTTTTTGGAAGCAAAAGTAAATAAAGATTTTCGTTTTTCGCATTTAAATTTTTTAGAGGTTTTATTTTTCTCGTATAAAAAAACGAAAAAGGAAGTTAAATCCTTTTTCTAAATTTATTCCACCATTTTTGGCCATGAAAAGTAAAACACTTGACATTTCCATTCTGTTTTTGTAATTTGAAATAATAATCGATACACCACTGGTTTATCTGGTTTTGATATCCGTCGAGGAAAAGAAACTCGAATTATCTAAAGATACAGGGATCGGGATCAACAGATCACTAACGTCACTCGACAAACCAAGTGACGTATACGGAAGTATCTGCGTGGGTACACACAGGAGCTAAACGTGGGTATGATACGATTTAAAAACTGGTTCCAGGCTTAGGAGAGACCTTTAATTTAAACGACAAGTTACTGCTAACGAGTAACTGTGAGAATTCAAATTAAAAAATATGATATAGACGTCAATCAAATACGTTAAAAATATATTTTTATGTCGAGCTGGTAAGTTGAGATGTTAATGTATTCTTTTTATTTAGCTCAAATAACCCCCAGTATTAGACATGCATGGTGAGGAGGGTTGACACGATACGATCTTAAACACAGACTGAAACCAAATCGTGCTCAGTTTCATCTTTTATCATTTATTCTGTGCAATTCCTGCGTTTGATTTTTACTGAATATGTTACATTACTACTAGTTTAATTTGAGTTGTATTTTATTTTCACCATTAATAATGTATTCATAAACTACAGTACTAACTAATAATAAAACACACCACTTCTTTGAGGACAGTAACATCCAGGTTTTTATCAAGGAAGACAGATGGTTTGAGAGTGGAGTTAAAGAAGCCATTTTTGTCAAATTGGAGAAACCATCTCTGAACAGAGGAGGATTGTGACACCATCTATCAGCCACCTACGACCATTCACACCTGAGAGGATGACGACCCCCTTATGAATAGCAGCAACTCTAAACAAGACTTATTGTTTTGGTGATTTAGGTCATTTGTGTGTTTTTTTGCTCCAACAGGAGGATCAATATCTGGACTTTCTATCCGTCAGTCAGAACTGAAGAAGCGTCTTGGATGAGAAGTGAAACGTCTTCAACCAACCTTAACAAGTCCTGTTGATTATTTTTGCGCTTCTTGATAAACAAGCTCCCGAGAATGAGAATGTTGTTAATCACTGGTAGTGTTTGAGGCTCCCAGAATAATCACATCACACTAACAGTACAGTTCATCAATCGTGATTTATTGTTGTTTTTGTTACTGAGAGAAAACTTTTTTTGTGCAGATTGAAGAAATGTCGGTTTTTCCTGGAATTTCTCTCAAGCCAGACGTGACTGAATTTCTCAAGAGTGTCTTTTTAAACAACGAGGTATGCTTTTGCATTTCTTCCATGAAATTGCTTTCATCTTCTCAGTCATAAATAATACACTTAGGAACATAAATGTCTTCCTATCTTTCAGTGTAATACAGGACCTGGAAGAATGGAAAAATTAGCAGTGTAGCTAAGATTCAAGTTGAATTGAAAACCTTTCCAAAAAAAAATCATGTCATTTTCTTTTTTATAAAAATAGATTTTCAGTTCATCATATAGGTGTCTCAATGTGTTTTCAGAGCCTTTTTGAAAATAAAAGTAGACTTTTCTAATAGTATTGCTATTTTTTTGTGTAGTTTTTGTTTTTGCTATTTGCTTCCAATTGTTTTGATTGACAGATGTAATATTAACTGTGTTCAGGTGATAGCTGCAGTGGGACGTGAGGGAGCAGAAAGTCGTTTCCAGAAGCTGCTCATCTGCCTGTCTCACCCTCCTTCCTATACTTGCGTTAGGGCCAGCACTCATCTCACTCCTCTTGAAGAGATCAGACACAAGTTAGGAGAGGAACTGAGAAAGGTTAGTCTTTTATTCATCTGAATTTGTATAATACTGTATATGTATGTTAGGGCCTACGCTAGTGAATGGTGGAGAACTAATCAATCTTGTTTTTTAAGCAGAAGACATTCAAGTCATCAGCAGAGGATTCTACTGTTCAGATTTTTACTCACCCTCAAATTCCAGATGTGCTGCTGCTTCCTGTTGATGGCCCGAGGTATGTGAGGACTGCTTCAACAACGTCAGGCAAAATCTGAAGCTGCTCTGAGCAGTGCAAGCTGAGCCTTAAATTACAGCAGTGCTCCAACCACTGCGAGGCTGTTTCCTGAGGCCAAATCCACATGGAATTTCATGGAATGACAAAAGAAAAAAAACTGCTTTCATCTGGTAGTTCCAAAACTGCACTTTTTTAAATTGTTTGCTTTCAAGGGTATTGGATATTTAAGAGATAAAGAAATGATGACTGCAGATGTCTGATTTGGTGCGGCACATGGGGGTATTTTTGCTGCCACTCACCTTTTATTTTTCAATTTATATATACAATAGCAGGTAGAAGCAGAAGCACAATTTCATGCACACGCTGTTAAAGAAAGGAAAAGCTATCAAGTTTTTTTTTCCCCAGTATTCATCACTTCCCTTATGGAAATATCCACACAGCCTGAAACTGTCAAGTGACAATGATTTTGAAATCTGTGACCTTCTTTTCTGTCTTGCTCTCAGACCAGTGAAGCAGCTCCACCCAGAGGTGGTGGTTGGTGCTCAGTGTGGCAGTGCAGTGCTGAGGGGTGCACACGTCTTTGTCCCAGGGATCATTGCCAGCCCCAAGTGTAAGATCCACATAAAATCCACATTTCATTTGGAGGTTTTGAACCGACTGTTTTTTATGCTTCTCTTTATTTTTAGACATGAAGGCTGGTGATGTGGTGTCGGTCGTCTCTGACTTAGAAGCTAAATGCACTCGAGGAGCCAAGAGCTTCCTGGGAAAAAAAGCGTTTGTAGGGAATGGTGTCGCTGAATTGGACCGCTCAGGCATCTTCTGCACAGATGAACCTGCTAAGTAAGGAGATGACAGTATCTCATCAAAATCACAAAGGTAAATGATTCAATCACCATCTGTCTCTTATTTTAGAGGAATTGGTGTCCGGATGGTGGAGCCACTTTACCTGAGTCCCTCCTTTGATGGTGTACTTCCCAGTCTGGCATTCCTGCAGGTACCTCTGTGTATATTTCCATCAAGTAATGTCAGAGTGAAGGATTGGTAGAACAAGCCTTTGGAACAGAGGAATGCACTCATACAGTTTTGTGGACACCATTCTGCCTCCTCACATAACTGCAGAAAACTGAAGTGGTTCCATGTTATGCAGAATCTGCCCTCAGTAGTTGTGGGACACGTTCTAGGGCCTCGTCCTGGGGAACGAATCTTGGATATGTGCGCCGCACCTGGAGGGAAGACCTGTCACATCGCTGCACTCATGGGAGATCAGGTAATGATGCATTCTTTCATTGTTGTAGTTGTTTTTACTAAGGTAAAAGCTTGTAGAACCGATGCGTTTTGTGTCTGTAGTTTAATTCCTGTCTGTCCCACACAGGGTGAAGTTGTGGCCTTGGACAAGATCCAAAACAAGATTGAACGAGTTCTTCAAAATGCCCAAATGTTGCATTTGCGGTCCATCAAAGCCTATTGCTTTAACAGCATTAAAGCTGTGAGCAGTGACTCGACGCAGGAAACTGAAGGTACAGAGTGACACGTATGGGCCCCATGTCAACATGTGTCGATGAATAACAGCAGGATTGAGTGATTATGTTTCTGCCAGGTCCTCCTTTCCCTCCTGAAAGCTTCGACCGGGTTCTGCTGGACGCTCCCTGCAGTGGACTCGGACAGAGACCCAACATGGGCTGCGCCTGGAGCCTCAAGGAGATCCGTTCCTACCAGCCGTTGCAGCGAAAGCTATTCCACACGGTGGGTTTTAAACCTCGCATCCCTTTCTCAGTTATGACCAGCAGATGGGAGCGTTGTTACACCAGTGTGTGATTTACAGCTTGACTACACATTGTAGACAATGATCCTCAAAATCACATTTATAGAAGTTTGTCCTCTGGTATTTTCCCTGCCCAAAGCTATGACCTGCTATTTAAAACTCAACCTGCTGAAGCTTACATACATGTCGTAAAGTAATGTAAATACTGTATGTAAAAAATTTAATCTGCAGTGTTATTTTGTGGCCACTTGGGGTCAGCAGAAATAAGTTGTAAAGTTGTATATCATAGATTTTCAGCAGTTTATCAAAAATGACAGAGTTGTGAACTTGTCAGTTTGAACAAAAAGCATAAAATTACTGTAAAACTGTTAAAAAAAAATTCCATCTTTAGGTTAAAGTGACACTTCCCTGCGGGATCCCCTTTCACATTATCAGGAAGTTAGATAATTATTAAATAAATGATTCATATCTCTTTATACTCCTATTTCCATACGTCCTGTGTTTGCAGGCAGTGCGGCTGTTGAAGAAAGGTGGGATTCTGGTCTACAGCACCTGCACAGTGACCCTCGCTGAGAATGAAGAGCAGGTAGCTTGGGCCCTCGACAGCTTCCCCTGCCTCACGCTTCAGCCTCAGGTAGAAACACACCAGACACACACACAGACGACTACAGAGAGTGATGGACGGAAACATCACCCAATCACACTTGTGTGTTTCTTTTTTGTCCCCCAGGAGCCTCACATCGGAGCAGAAGGCATGCTGGGAGCTGGCCTGTCACCAGAACAGCTGCGCCTCCTCCAGAGGTTCAGCCCGGAGCTGAGCTGGGACCAGGGGGGAATAGAAGGCCCTCTGCCCTCCAGAGCTGACAGAGACACCATTGGGTTTTTTATTGCAAAGTTCCTGAAAAACTGACCGGAGGGCACGTTTCCTCTTCCAGCACCATGAGCTCTCACACGGACCTGCAGACGGGAACAACGGCGTTTATATTAAAACGCTCTGTGTGCTTTGACGGGGAAGTGTTGACAAAGACGCTCGCTGTGCTGTTTACAGCGTCTGTCCCTTAACAGCTGCTCTCCAAAACTGCGGGCCATATAGGGATAGGCTTTATAAACACTGAGTGTGAGGGGGGGGAGAGGGAGGGAGGGAGGGAGATAGCACGTGGTGATGGAGACTGAATGAGTGATAGCAAATGCGGCAGTGCTAGCGTCGCCATAACAACAGTGACGACACAGCTGCCATGGTGACAGTGGATTGGCTGGATCGCAGGGCTCAGATCAGGAAGTAGTGTGTAGAAAGAGGTCACGAAAGGTATTAACAATTTAGTGTGTTTTAGTAGCAGTGGAGACAAATGGGGCTTTTAATTAGTACGTCTGCTCTGTGGAAGAGATCAATTATGTTGAAGTGAAAACTACATTCCTTCACTATAGAAGTCCCTCATTCATTTATATTACGCAACTGCACATAATGTGACTACAAGAGAGAAATGTTCTAAATACAAATCAAACCATTTATCAGTAATTTATGCTGTGCAAATTGAATTATGGGTCTGCAATAAGCCTGCACAGAATTAATGTATAGATTAGTGTTTGTAGCACACAAACATCTGGTCCTTTTTGCTGTCATTCAGCATCGTGATGACATTCATCATGACCTCAGTTCAATCACTCTTCCTGGGAATACCATTAGTGTAGAAATGCCAACCTCTAACACGTTATTGTATGTAAGGTTTGACTACTTGATTAAAATAAATGCTCCACTTGACACCACGTGAAAGGTTGTTCTGTGTAACATTTAAAGTCTCAGATCAAATCGGCTGCAGCTCTAGTGGCACAGGATCTGACTATTTTAGGGGCATCTGTATGTTAGATGCATCCCTCAGTATTGTCATTCATGTCGATGTTGTCATGACAACTATGGAGGCAGGCCGGTGACTCTACCTCAATTTTTCAGTAGAGTTTTCAGGAGACTATTTATAGGCACCACTTCCCTATGTCTAGCTCTTCTGACACAGCATGCATCAAAGACTTATTTCCTCTCCCCCGACTGGTCTTTTGTTGCCAACTTTATTCCTTATATTTATGGTTTATGTACATACACATGTACACTGTTAGAAAATCTGTAATGCCACCAATGTAGCATAGAAATTGAATAGCTTTTTTTTTAATAATTACAATTTTCAGGCAAAAAACAGAAAATCAAGAGAAAGGGATGATTCTGTAAACAGAGGGGTTCAATTCAGATCTTCCACATGAATCAAGACGGTATCTGCTAAATTATAAATCAGTACAAACTTTGTAATGTCGTTGATCACACCAGGCTCCTTAACCATCAAATACAATCACTCTGCATTCAATAGATACTAGTCAGGGGAAGGAAAAGTAAAAATCTACTTAGAACCTTTTCCTGGTAAACAGTTGCAAGTTTACATTTTTAATGAGGGGCATGCTACTAAAGATGTACTAAAATGAACATTCTTTAAGTAGTGCGAGTTAAAATGGGAATTAAACAACATTCATTAGAAAAGGGGTCAGACTTAATAAAAGGTGAACCTCAGTGGAGCAGCCCTCTGTGGAGCTGTGATGTCATACCAAACCTCTTTCACCTGAAACCAATGCGAATCAGTAAAAGTGCAGAAGATCACGTCCTTGTTAGAAAACCTTTGTGAACCCATACAAAGAGAACAGTACTGCATGTAAGAGAGGAAGTTATTGTAGAAGTTGTTTGTCCTGTAAGGCAAGACGAAGGTGCACGTCGAAAGAGGCGTGAAGCCAAACCTTGGGCGCAGAAATAAAGAAAAGGAACTAGAAGCCATAAATAATGGGACATAGAAATAAAAAAGAGTAGTCTGACACGACTTATAGCTTCCTGAAGACATTGATGAGAAGATCCAGATCTCGTTCCTACCTGTAAATGTGGCATTAACAGCTGGTCAACGGAAGTGAAGCTCCACTGTGAAACTTCAAGACCAACTTTTAATGTCAGACAGCTGAGATAACTGGCTGCTAGCTGAAGAAGAATGGTTCTGATCTCATCTAGACTCAGTTGCAAGTATATTACGTACTCTCCTGCAGCCAAATGCAACAGTCCTGCAGTAATTCATGATGATTATACTGTTGGCAGGTTTGGAGAGGTATGGAAGGTCGGCGATCTGCCGGACAGTGCTACATAAGGTTTGGATGAGTGTACTTAATAAACTGGTAACCGAGTAAAACTCTGCAAGAAGGCAAATAAGCAAATTTTTAGCAAATTGCCAAGCTATTCAAAAAAATAAAAATAAAAAACTCTCCTCACCAGCATCAAACTAACTTAATTAGTCAACCGTTGCAGTCAACCCTAGCAGTAGTCTGAAAGAACAAATGATTCAAGGGGTAGCAAGCAAAAAAAAAAAGGAAAAACTCTAATCACAGAAAATACATTTGATACAGAAAAAAAATCTGCTTGTGTGTCATGCTTTATCAAACACAGGTTTAAAATATGCATATTTTTTGGAATATTCATGCATATCCACACATAAACAACGTCTATGCATAGATACACACGTACATTTATATTTATATATTTATATTTGTATCTATGTAATCACAATCCTGCCATTGAAGAAGATGCAACAACATTTGCAAAGGAAGTGTACATAAATAGGATGCTGTGGTTTTCGGGTGTAGCAGCACAATGGGAGAACAGAACGGGGCGATTCCGGATGAGTTTCGGTGTGGGGTTGTTTTTTTTCGGAATGTCACTGGTGGATGTAGGAATCTCTGGACCATTCCACGGCATCGCCCCTCTTTTTGGGAGCCACCTCCCCCTCTCGGTCCCTGTCTCGGTCTCGGTCGTAGTAGTGATGGTGGTGGTCTCGTGCCGGTCGGTGGTGGTGGGAGCGCTGCCTGTTCCGTTCATTATGGTCCTGTTCCCGCTCCTTCAAGCGGTGGTGTCCCGTGCCGTGGCCGGCCTCATCGGCCCCACTGCGGTGATGGTGATGATGGTGGTGGTGATTGTGGTCCCGGTGGGGCAGTGGCTCGTAACGCTGTTGCTGTTGGGGGTGCCCCTCCCCTAGATCCTCATCCTCCTCCTCCTCCTCCTCCTCTTCCTCCTCCTCCTCATCGTCCTGCTGGAGGAGCTGGGTGCGTGGATCGATGTAATTCGAGTCCTTGCTTTCTCTGCTCTCCGGAGTCTCAGAGTCCATAGTCTCCTGCCGCGACAGGCCCCGCCCTCGAGCGCTGTGGTGATGGTGGTGGTGGTGATGGTGGTTGTGGTGCTCAGTCCGCGTGGAAGACGAACGGTGGTGAATGTGCTGGGATCTCCTAGAGGACTCCATCCTCAGAGGCCTCTCTTCCTCATTGTCCTCCACCTCAGCCTCTACGTCAGCATCTGCCTGGTCCTGGCTGTGTTGGTGGTGGTGGTGATGGTGGTGGTGGTGGTGCGGGTGATCCTCTTTGGAGCCCTTTCTCTCCACTAACGCTTTATCTCCTTTCTGCTCTGCACTGCCGCCCTGAAGTCAGTAACATGTGAGTCAGTAGGGTGTAACAGAAACTGAGAAAAACGGCACCGCAAACACACAAACCCATGCAAACTGGTATCTGCGCTCATATCTGGACACATACTGCTTGAATGTTCATCAACCGTTCAGTGAAGGTTGATGAATTCTGGAGGAGGTAATGTTAAAGCAAGAGTTAAAGCCAGCCTCCTTGTGGATTTCTGCAAAACCTCTATCTACAGGCCTCTCCGCACTCACCACACTAGAAACCACAAGTCAAGTTCAGTCCTGCTCTTCATCACTATGAGGATTTTCCTCATTTTCAGTCTTACATTTTCCGTTGTGAACGCAGTGGATGGAAAGAAGGTAGAGGTTAAGGGATTTATACAGCACAGTACATTTACACATCATGTTGCATTAGCTAGAGAGACCAGTGGTCACATGATTTTTTTTGTACTTTTGAGCATCAATATTTAACCACAACATAAGACTTAAGCTGTTCGACTTCGTCGCAGCATCTATTACCTGTGAGCCAGAAACCGGTGCTGGGTTGGAGGCCAGGGCGGCTGTGGGCAGCTTTGTTACCAGTGGGTTGGGAGGGGAGCAGCTGGTGGGGTGGGTGCTTTTCCAGTAGGCCTCAAGGTAGTCAGCCATGTGCTCACATGCATCCTCCAGCTGGTTCTCATCTAGGATGATGTCAAACATCTCCTGTGGAAGGAGGGACGGGTGCAGAAAGAGTTAACGATAAAGAAAGGAGACATGGAAGATTCGGATTATCTGATCAATTCTGAGAAACCTACAGACATCTAAATTTACTGTTATCTGTAAAAACATCATAATGAAATTTTCAACAGTAATACCAAAAGATATAAACTACTATTTAAATTTAATTAAGCCTGTGCTTTCACAAGCCTGGGGTGCTTGCTTTACTTTCTAAAAAATAACAGTTTACAGAAGAGTATAAATAGAATTGGCATAAATTTTTAGCTTTCAAAAAAAATCTAACTTAATATATGCTGTACATGACACAACAACCTAGAGCTAAAAATATCTATAAAATCGAGACTAATTTCAAAACTGAACTGAAGTCGTGGACAAGTGGAGACTTACAGGAGGGCACTGAGCCAGCTTGTCTGCAGCCACCATCTGGACATTGAGGTGTTTGGCCTGAGACTTTCCTCTGGACTTGATTAATCTCTGCAGCACCTGAATAAAACAAGATAGTAATAATCATCAAATAATGTACCAGAAATAAAGGGGAGAGTTTTCTGTAAGTGTTTTTACTATACTATAAGTGTTTTTACTATACTATATACAGATTGTTGGAATGTTTTCTAATAACGCACTGAATGATTCACGCTGATCAAACTTTGATTGGTTCAGGTCAACATAACTATGACTTTGCTAATTTTCTGTTAGCAATAAACTGTGTTTTTTATGAATCACTGATTCATGACTGTTTTTGACTCATGAAAGTCAGAGTGATGACTCAGTCCCCTTGAGCTTTTGTTCACTTTCAGATACGTTACTGTAGACCCACCAGGGAGACAATCAGTCACAGCGACTAATGATTATATAGTAGAAGAGAGGACTCTATTTTCTTTATACCTTACGTCGATTAGCTCTGTGTACGGATCAGATAGGACGTTTTTACTCGCCTTGGGAGAGGTGATCTTGACGTAGACTATTATGGGGGCGAGGGATGTCTTCCCCAGCTGTGACGGGTGGTTGATGGTGTCGGCGTCCAGAACTACCAGCTGTAACGTCCGGGCCAACTCGAAAATCCGCTCTATCTCGCTCTGGACTTCAGCTGAGAAAGAAAAGGAGAGTCAGAAGAAGTTCTCCTCTTTTTCTTCAGCCTGAATCTAGGAATAATTCAACACCATCTAACTGTATCCAGGTATTTCTTCATCACCCTCTTCATTGGGTTTTGACATTTTTTGCCAGAGGCTGAAACTGTTCAGGCTAAAAAAATTTTTTAAACACTACAATAAAAGTTTCACATTTTAAGAATTTCTTTTAATCTTTCTTCATCCTCCCACTGCAAGCTGTCCAGAGGTACAATCACATCCATGTTCATCAACGCTGGTTGCTTGTTCATTAATTTATTTCAATGTTTTATTATTGGTTTTCTTGTCTATAAATCTTTACTTAATAGATGTTTTTAGAAGAACTTGACTTTCAGAGTTGATTTATTTCTTGTGTGCGTTCTTTCTAATAGAGGCTTCAATGTTAAATAGACATCCTGACTTTGGGGACCAGCCTAAAAGCTCTGAGAGAATGTCAAATCGTGTTCTGTTTCCTCAAAACAAATACTGGCTGTTACATCACAGAACTCCCCCTCCAAAAGATGACGGCGGGACTGCAAAAGTAACAAATATCACATCAAGGCACTATTCCCATTCGGAGAAGAATCACAGCCAAGTTTCACGGACTTCCAGTCAACAAAAAACCTGAAGTAAACTGATAACATGAAAACATTCCAACCTAACAGCCCGTTTAGATGTCGACTGAGTCACTAATTTCTCATTTTCCAACTAAATTATGCCAGAGCATTGAGATAATTTCACAGGATTTTTCTGAGGTCATTCATTGTAACTTCAGAGTTCTGCATCAAGCGAAGTCACTTCTGGTTTAAGAAAAAAAAAATAATGAAAATGTTTATCTGTACAAGAAACAACTGAATGAATCATTTTGGGAAATTAAGGATTTCAGGCGGCATGGATATTTTTATCTTTCTTCTTTGGTTCTTTCTGGGGCAAGATCACATGACCAAGTTGTAGAGTGGTGGCTCTGCCATCATTAAAAATTGAGATACAGTACACCTATCGCTCTCAGCTCTTTTCCTGAGACTTCTTGCTCGGCTGCTGACCAATGTTTAGATATGTTGATTTCTGTTTTACTTTGGTAGTTATCTTTGCAATTGTCAAGAGTTTCTTTAATCATTCCCTTCTCTGTCCACACGAACTGGTCTCCTTGAAAACACAATAAATCAAAACAGACGTTTCCAGGCATTGCAGCAATTTGTAGTCCAAACATACCCAAGTTTGAGCGTGTGTTGGAGCGTTCGATGATGGCGTGCTTGCTGGGATTGTTCAGGACTGAACGTTTGGCAAGAGAGATGTCCGCTGTGACGCGAGTGATTGATATTCTGAAAGAAGCAACAGAAAAAAATACTTTGACAAAAAAAACCAAAAAACATTATGAATTTGGTTTTGATATGAGACAGGAGAAACAACAGAGAGGAGCGACGAGTACGGCTGTGGATCTGTTAAACACAATGTTAAAAAAGGATCATTGTTCTTTCAAGAACGTGATTTGCTTTGCTGAAGTTTGATATGGAATTTGAGAACATATCTATAATAAAACATCTGACAGCTATTGCAATAAATTATATTTCCTGACACAAATAACTCCTTCTGATGAAACCGTTATGATTTTAGACAAGAACGTGTATTTATAAAATATTCTTAAAAAACACTGAAACTACTGCATAACTTAACTGCTTACAGTCACCAAGCTCCAAATTGCTGCATTTATAAAAGTGTGAACATTTGTGAAGTCCAGTTATTTTTGATTGCGTGCAGTAACAATGCTAAAACACGGTAGTTGTAGGGTTAGTTATCTGAACAAGGCTCTGAAGGGAATTAACCGCATTCCCTGCTGGTTGCCTGCCTGGGCCGTAATATTGTGCAACATGGCCCGTCTCCTTCAGATGGGTGGATGGACTCTACATTGAGGAAGGAGAATCCTGCTCTGCTCTAGGGCCCATTATGGCCTATTAAGGACATAGAGAATGCTTATTTAAAGCAGCAGACATCTCCAGGCCAAACAAACTTGTTACACACTCCCTTGGCTAACCTCAGGGGACACATAAATACCAGCCTATAGAGCCGAAGAGAGACTACAAATGAGAGAGGAAGCCGGATGAGGGCTTGTGTTTTAAAAAGGTCACGGAGGACTTACCTTCCCTCAAATCTGTGTTTCAAAAAGTCAAAAAGTGCTTTTTGCATCATGTCTGTCACCTGTGGACAGGAAACGTAAGGGCTTGTCAGACAGAGCGTTAACAGAAACGTAGATTGTGCTGATGAGAGTGAATGTTTTTGACGCACCTCGTAGCCCTTCAGTGACGGTCCAACCAGAACCACAGGTCGCATGGAAGGCACAACATCGTACGGAGGAATGTGTTCCGTCTGAAGAGACGACGAGAAGAACGAGCATTTGAATGCAATTATGGGATAAAAGTAGATTCCCCCCAAACACAAATCACTTCAGGGGTCCGAGCAACGATAAACTAGACGTTCAAGAAATCACTGGGACGATGTGAACATGAAGCAGGATGCCTCAGCCGGCCTGACAAAAGCAAACCAAAGTAGTTTGGTTACTGAAATTAAAGAGCAGTTTAAAGCAAATCAGAATATTTTCAGGTTATAATTTAACTGAGAGAAAAGAAAATGTGTAACGTGAAAGGAAAGGTTAGTCGCTACAGACATTGAAAAGCTATGATGCAGATAGAAAAACTTGCTGCCTGCTGATTGGACAATGTGGGAGCTCAGTTTGTGTTTGAAATCAAAGATGTGTGAAAATTAGAGCAGCTGATCGATCACTGATTGGTAGTGCTGCCAAAACCGACTACATTAAGCGATGCAGGTATCAAGTGTGTGTATAGAAATTTAAAGTTTCTGGATATACCAGCTTAATAGAGAAAAAATTACTCAGCAATAACCAATCTTTTTCTGAGTTCAAGTTTTGATGATGAGCATGACGGCTGAATAATCCACCAATATGTGACTCATTTTTCCCCTTATTTGTCTCACGGTTGAATATATTCCCTTCAGCTTGTTATATTTATTTTATTGTGTAAGCATAATTCATATTGCTGAGTCTCACTCCCTCTTCCTCTTCCAAATGTTTTCGTTCTAACGTTTGCTGTCGTCATCGGGCTTCCCCTGAGACATGGTGGGAACTGCTGCACGCTACTGCTGACTAACACCAGGTCTTAACAAACAACGTGGTTCTGAACCAGGGCTTCCATTACCCCGAATTATTTGTTTAACGTCAGCATAGCCATGGGAAATTTTCACCGGCCATGGTGACGATATTACTGTGCCATAGTAGCATTTTATAAATTATATTGTGTAAATTTTGGTATTTTGGTTGTTCACGTATGAAAATTGGAGAAAATTTTTTTTAAATATTGTTCATCTGAAGCCAATATGGAGTGTTAATATAAATGAGGTTGTTACGTGGCGGCAACCAAAAAAATGTTCATTTAGTGAAACTTGGTTGTTTGCTTTTTCAACAAGACATTAAATGAGAAGATAGATACTACTGTCATAAAAATACAGCCAACAACTGTTTAGTTTAGGTTAGCATGACACAAAACCCTCAAATTAACAGACATTATGCATCATTTGTTTAATCCAAGTAAAATATAGAATTAAAAAAATATATTAATTAAAACATTAATTAATTTTTTCTTTTTGGAACATATGACTAATTTCGTCACCTTCAGAGGCAACCAGGCTGTTTTATTCCCATTTCCATTGTTTATACTAATAAAGCTGAATCTAAACGCCTCATTCAGTTTCATTAATTAAATGAACAGTTAGAGCAGTATCTATCTTGTCATCTGACTTATAAATATTCAACTCGTTAGACTATTTAAAGCTGTTCACACTGATCTTTCACTCGTTTCACAACTTCACACGCAAACACAGAGGATTGCAGGAGCAGTGAGTATGGTGCGAGGTCAAGTCAGTACAGCATTAATCTATGCAGATGCATTTGAAGAGATGGTTTGTACAGATCAGACCCCAGAGGTCATCCCGAGACCCTGGTGAGCCGGTGCACTGAGCGCCATGACTTACCGACTTCTGCTTCTGCTTAGCTGTGGTGAGACGGAAGAGGAGAAAGAGAGAGGTTAAGCACAGGCATGCATGCTAACAGATGGGCGCACGCCGAGGGACAAAGGACGGTGGTGTAGACAAACAGTATGGGCGCTGCAGCCACAGGCATTTAGTTTGAGCCGAGCGGTCGGACAGAGAAGAAAAGAAGGCTGGTTCGCCCAGAGTTTACCTTCTTAAAGAAGGGCATTCGTTTCTCTTTTGCTAGGGGTGACATGACAGTGTTTGGACTGGCTTTAGGGGAGCGCAGGTTGCCTGGAAGCTCATTGTCCTCAGGGTCTAAGTCTGTGGCGTCTATGTCAATGGCTACGCACACAGACAGACAAGAGCACCGTCACACAGAGGTGAACATAGGAGGTCACAGGTCAAAGTGTACATTTCACATCAACAGCAGCACAGAATGTATGATATTACACAGAGACAGCAAATGAAACATGGAAAGTACAATTAAGGCCATAATTTAGCAGATGGGAAAGCATCGTCTTTACTGCCGGTAATAATAAAAGCTAAATATCTTACCTTCAACTTGAAATCAGTGAGTGATCATAAAAGCTATTTAGAGTTTTAAAGTCGCCGTGGAGTTACTTACCAGATGAAGGGGGAGTAGATTTCCGTGAGTTAGGAACCACTTCACCTAAACTAGAGGATGAGTTCGCTCCCAATTTACTGAAAAGAGAGAAAACAATTGAATTGTGCAACCAACTCTGATTTTTCAGAGACAATTTTAGACGATCGTCTAGTCAAAAAAGAACCTGGTGTGGATGACTTTTACCTTGAGTGGAACTTGCTCTGTTTGGCTCTCTGTTCCTGGAGGATACGAGTGTTTTCAATCTTGACCGGACTGGGAATGAATCCAATTTCACAGCCTTCCTTCACTAGACGACCTATCCACCAGTCGTTGTTGAATTTCTGTACAGAAGAGTTTAAGTCAGTTGTCTTCTCCTAAACAAAGTTTATTCTCAGGATTTACAATCTGTGATTGTAACCTGCCTCTTTGACATGGAGGAAGTCTTTAGCCTCAAAGGAGATGGCCATACCCGGCACAGGGACATCATCATCATGACTCGGGCTGTAGTTGACATTTGTGCGAACAGCAAATGCAACCGGTTTTGTCTGCCAGCAGGAACAAAAGAGGGAGATAAATGAAAATGTCAGATCATGGCTAAAAATATGAATGACAGTCAAATAGCAGCTGCATACTAATTACAATAAATGGCTCTGTGACCTAAGGGAGTCAGGAAATGTGGAATTTGCAATCTCTATGTGTGCTGTTGGGGAGGTGTAAAGCTTCTCTTAGCGCTATGTTGTAAAAATAATCCCGTGAGAACGACAGAAGCGAGCTCTGAGTCATCGAGACGTACTTTAGATGTTTCTGCATGAATGATTTGGCTGCTGCTGTGTCGCTGCTACAGGCCACAACTCTTCAATGCGGAGAGATGCAGCATGTTCATGTCTGTCGCGTCAACATTATAACACCAAGAGGTCACTTGTCTCATGCTTAGTAATGCACAACACTCCATTTAGATACAGCATGCAGCTAATGATAGAACCAGACTGCACTGCTGACTCCATTGGCACCTGATGTGCTTGGGAAAGACTGGGGCCATATGTTTTGAATCTACAATTATACATTTAATATTTCATGTAAACTTTCTAAAAACAAAACGTTTTATTTTATTGTTTTTGGTTAAAAAAAACATTGATCTATTAAATATGGTTAAAGTGACAGCAAATACTAAAGTAGCACCTTAGTGGAAACTTATGCAGTTGATTTTATCCTGTTATTACATCATTCAATAGATAAGTCTTAATATGAAATAAACAATATTATACATATCTCAATTATATTAATTATAAATTAACATTAAAATAACTCACTACATGTGCTAAAGAGAGCATCAATCTTGCATTATAGTGACTGAAATATTGCATGCATTGTCTGCAGAGGGATGTTTTCACAGCTCATTTCCAGTTTATACTGTACATTAAGTAATCAGCTAGCAGAAAGGCTTATGTATACTTTTCAATTAGTTACTGTTACATCATGAAAATATTTAATGGTGGAACTGTATGTTTAAATCTACAGCTCTGCAAGACTAGAGTATACCAACAAAAAAGTCCTTTATGCATTACATGAAATACTTTTGGACATAATCTTGATGCAAGCCTTGCAGCAATGTCAGCAGTAGTGCAGTGTGGTCATGGCCTCAACCAGATTACATTTTCTGTGTATTTGACTGTGTGACAAGCCTGACTGAGGTCAACCGAGAAGCTAAAACGAGTGCAGAGGGATGCAGCTCAAACGAATCTCTCAGTCTGGACTCATACCCCAAATATTTACCTGCAGATGAGAGGGAAAGCGAGCTAAGGGGATGCAGAACATTTGGAACAGAACGGATGCAGAGGTCCAATGCTTCTACCCTGCGTAACTCATTTAAAAGAAAACAAGTTCATATAATCTTACTATATTTTGAAAACTGTGATAAAGTCATTGATTTCTTGCACAGCCAATACAACAACCTGTAAATACCCTGCATGATTACCACTTTTAAAAGTTATTATAGAACAGAAAATTTCAGAGAGAGAGCAGACCACTAATCTGCAGCTTCTGGTAATGACAGGATGATGATATGAAAATATAAACCCTAATCCAGGGGACACAGAGCGACATGAGCATTAGAGTTGTTCTGTCAACTAAATGATGAACATCTACTTTAAACTCCATTTTTGGTCTCCTCCAAATGCTCTCATCGCTAACAGCAGAAATACTCCCTTGCTGGTTATTATGAGCACATTTTGAGACTACAGCTAGTACAACTCAACGGGAAAGTAAAATGATTTGATTTTGTTGGATCGGAATTCAGTTTCAGATATTTCAAACGGTCGGCAACACTCAGTGAAGCAGAGATCAACGGGAGTAATTCATCAGCGGCTCCAGGAGGAGCTTTACAGATGACGGGCGTTCTTCATCATCATGACTTTCGCTGTCCACTAATGCCTCATTGAAATACAACAGGTGTGAAGTGACAATGACAAACTATGAGGGATTATCAAAATAATACATTAGTGAAATCCTCCTGGGATAAATTTCCTCATGCAGACAGTGATGTAAATATTCCGTGGTGCTCTTGGTCGTGAGCCGTGTACATGTGTGCGCTTGTGAAATATCCAATGAGCGAATCATTCAATCCGTTGCGTACCGCGTCAGACCCGTAGAGGACAGAGTGCCCTTGCAGTTTGCATGTGATGAATCACATGGTTGCACAAAAGGTATGAGGTCCATTAGCGCACATGTATCCATCATGGCCAGATGTCAGATGAAGCTTTCTGCAGACACTTTTTCTGACCTACCAGCAGTCTGCAGACACACATGTCCTACATGCCACCTTGTATCACAGGTGACAGAAGGATCTGTACATAATGGCACCTTTAACGCTGCTATAGATTAGCTATACACCTCCTGAATAAATCTGCACCTCTCTTATGTAACAGACGCCTTCATTATAGATTTAATTATCATTCTGACAGCAGTGAGGGAGGGAGAAGGGCAGATGTAAAGGGTTAGAGGCTGAGGAAGGAGAAGAAGAGGGGAGGGGGGGAGACAGCAGGAGAAAAGATAGAGAAAGGAGATGGTCAGGAGGACAAAATAAAACATTTAAGTGCAAACATGGAAGCAGAGGACAGGATGTGAAAGGAGACACATTAACTTAGAAAAGAGGCAAGAGAAAAGATAAGATGGCGATAACCAGTTTAAGAGAAGCCGTACCTATATATGACTGGGAGGCAGCGAGATGGACTCAAGCCAGATAACACCACACAATGCTCGTCACAACATCTAATCTTGTCATGAATATTTCACTTATACCCAAGAGCCCCCGCTGTACTGTACTTAAACCAACTGAGTCAACGCTCGCTGTAGTAAATGTGCAACACAAAGGAGCCCAGCCCGACCACCGCAAACAGTCTCACATTGTTTCACTGCGATCTTTAGGATTAATTTGAAATTACTTCTTCGTCTGTTTGCACCGCCCTCAGGCTGTACTGAGAACCTGTAAAATGTATTCATGTGTGATGTTACAGGAACCATAGCTGTTAATTTGGTGTGGGAAGATTGCTATAATAATCCAGGGCTACACCAGTGCATTGTGGGAATGAATGCTCACAAAGTAATGATAAATAATGACCAGCAGTCACATTCATCGATTACTTTTCTTTTGGAATCTCATTCATCGGATATCTTTTAATGTTTGTGCGCCAATGCAACAAGTCAGAGTGTTAAAGTACCTCCTCTTGTTGGTGTGTTACGCTTCTTCTGAGACAAAGTGAGACAAAATAGGTCAAGCCCCATAAACTCCAGATCCTTCACTTTCCACGCTGAGCGCTGCCAAATATCCTCACACTTCAAACCCCACTCACCCAGCGTGCAACACAAAAAGACTCTCCAAGCCTGATGACGTCGTCTGGGGGGGGGGGGGGGGTTTAGACTAGACAAAGCTTGTCCAGGACTGTAGAAGACATGACACAACTGTTTTCATTCACTGACTAGCATCAAGTAACACACGATGTGTTATTTGAAACTGATGGGTTGCCCATTTAGGGTGAGCAACAGACACTTTAGTGTGGGTCTGTATAAATACTTGTGAATTGTGTGAAATACTTGTGAATATTATGTGCTAAATAAATGTGACGGAATGTGAGAAAGCACGTTTAGCCAATGGGAAATCTTGTAGATTTCGTCCATCAATTCTCCCTCCATTGCTTACAAATGTTGCTATATTAGGGAAGTCCTTTTGAATTGCTGCCCATGAAGGTTCATAGTCAGAGTCTGTACTTCCTCTGACCTCAGCCCCCACTCTCTCTGGTGGCCAGATCGCTCAAGCAGCATTTTACTGGTCATCTGTCCTGTAAAAAGCCTGCAGGGGTGATCTGGGGTTATCTATGAAGTCAACTTATCTTTTTAATTACAGAGGGCCTGGAAAGTAAAAACAGAGAACTGCTGCAGTGATCAGTCCTTCTGATCATCACTCGACACAAAGGCAGAGAAAGACGTCTGCAAGAATGAATGGAAAGAAGAAACTGTGTAGTTAAATCAGCGTTCTAGCTGTACGGACACTAACACCTTTAAAAAAAGACAATAATATTTGCAGCACTTGTGTGACTCAATATGCAAAAATAGGACCGCCATCCAACGAGCTGCAAAGCAGGGAGAGAGCAGAATGCTTGCGGACGATGGATGAATTATTTCAAAAGATCAGAAATCCAAACAGGACCAGCAGTTTGAGTTATTCTTACGCTAGTAGTCATTGCAATTCCTGTCACACGAAGCCTGCTGCGCTGCATGTGTGTTTGTTTATATCCTGCTAATTGTGTCCCAGAGCAGCGCGGAGGAGAGCGGTGATAAACAGCGATGCTGAGCGCTTCGAGGCTCCTCGCCTCTCACATCAGCAGCCGCTAACAGCACACCCTCCATCCAGCAGACCATCTGCGATATCCTGCTTATTTCATCTTCATCTAGTCAGTTGAACAGCATTATCTATTAATCCCACCCTCTGGGGTCAGAAAACAGCAACGTATAATTTACAATCGTCATTTTAGTTTTTGAGCATGGGCAAGATAAGCACAAAAAAGAAATAATTTTAAAAATGTACAAACTTCAGACCTGTTACCCAAAGAACTCTGACATCTTCTTGACAGTTTGCAGGAAGATCTAGGATTTAGAATCAGTTTTTTAAACAAACCAGTTGTTGTCAGTGCACACAAACTTCTATACTAGTGGGGATTTTCACTAACGCCATGCATCATCCAGCATCTCACCATCACGACTGCATGCCCCACCCCTTCGTCTTGAGTGCAGCATGAAGCTAATTTTAACCGCAACCCTAAAACCTAGTTCTTAACGCACACCGGGGACAAAACTGCTTCAAACTGAACCGCATTGTGTGTACAGTATCTGCCTGCTTGAGTTCTAAAAATATGCCTCGCTGTTCTATGTTCATCCTCAACTGGTTCACCGAAACACCTGGAAAGTCCTTACTTCAGATAAAAGCTCTCAAAGAAGGTCTAAAACTCAAACTATCCTCACAAAAAAATTAAAGTAGAGTACAAATGTTTATCTCTACCCCTACCTAACCTGTCAGCACATTTGCAAGCAGGTTAAGGGCTGGATGGAATGACCAACCTTAGCCTTGTCGAGCTGTGCCTGAGCCTGTCGCTCTGCCTCTCTGCGCACTGCCTCCTTATCCTCCTCCAGGGACACATCGGAGTCTGATGGACGGCTGGTGTAGGAGTCGGCCGAACCCTGTAAAGAATTGGATGCATATTTTAAACATGACAAGAGCATTGAAGCTGCAGCTTCACAGCGATATCATTCAGCATTAGAGCCGAACACTTGATGTGCAGTTCCACATGCAAACATACCCCCACAGATAATAGAGATCATCTTAAGATCTATAAGATCTTTTTTTTAAAAAGTGGTTAATTTAGTACTTAACTCACAGAGTGCCAAAGACGTCATATTTCGTCTTATAGAATCCAAACGTTGAGTGCCAAAGACGTCATATTTCGTCTTAGGCGTTTTTTATAGGGAACGTTAGATCAAAGCGTTTCGCACATTCTGTGTGATTTTCAGCCTTGTATTCCATGTATTCCGGTCGGGGGCAGTGTTTGACACCCCAGATCACCAGATAAAACGACAAAGAAGCGTCGGTGTTGGGGCAGTAGTGGAGAGCAAAATGGCGAAGCGCAAGGCGAAAGCGTGTGGAGGAGGCAGGTTCAAGCAGCTCACACTGGCACAGAGCTTGTCTGGCAGTGTAGCTGCTGTGGAAATGAGCGACAGCGGTAAGGATCGGGGGGCAGGAGATGCACCCAAGGAGATTGAAGACCGGATCGGAGGCGAGGAAAGCGTGGCGGGTTGTAGCGGGGCCCCCCCGCAGTTCGGCGGCGTCCCACACGGGAGCGCCGCTGCGGAGAGTTCTCCGCTGCGTCTGTCCGGCGACAGTTCTGACTCTGAACCGGACCCGGACTCGTCATCCGACTGGATTCCGTCAGAAAGCAGCAGGGAGTCCTCCCCAGACCTGGGGGAGCCCACGGAGGATCTGAGGAGCAAAGGTAACTATTTTGCTACTTTGTTACATGATGTAAAAAACACGCGTCGGCCCTCCGTCTCCCATAAGTTGTTCCCCATCCATGAATGTATTACTCTTTTGTGTAAAATGGTACTTATTTCAGGCAAGTGTGTGTATATATGTATAATATGTGTGTGTGTATGTTTTGTAGAATAGTACATATTTCAGGCATGTGTGTGTATACATGTATAATATGTGTGTGTGTGTGTGTGTGTGTATGTTTTGTAGAATAGTACATATTTCAGGCATGTGTGTGTATATATGTATAATATGTGTGTGTGTGTGTGTGTGTATGTTTTGTAGAATGGTACATATTTCAGGCATGTGTGTATATAATATATATATATATATATATATGTTGTGTAAAATGATATCCTACTTATTTCAAGCATGCATATATATATAGTGTAAAATTGTATATTTCTATATTTTACAGTCCCTAAAACGAGTAGAGGACGTGCATCTGCTAGAGGGAGAGGTGCGAGGAGACGCCAATCACTGGAGGTGGATGCAGGTGTTTGGGGTCATGATGGCTGGAAACCCACTAAGTTCCCATTCGTGGCAACCCCTGGTCCCCAGAATGCGGCTGCAGACCTGGATTCAGACCGGCCGGTTGACTTCATGGAGCTGTTTCTGACTGACGAGCTGCTGGGTCACATTGCCTCTCAGAACAACCTGTATGCACAGCAGTTTATACAGGCACATCCTGAAGCTCTGCCACACTGAAAAGGGGTACGTGTCACATGAGGAGGGCGAGGCGATGGAGGTCGAAGACGTGCTGCAAACCAGGTCACTCAGAAACAGAGACCCAGAAGGCAGACTCGATGGCCTGATGTCCAGGCACAAGCTGAAACGTTTGAGGGCCACCACAAAGAAGGCACATCCCTCAAGGAAATGTCGGGTGTGTGTTAGAAGGGGTGGGAGGAGTGAGACCAGGATGTGGTGCAAGGCCTGTCGTATTCCCCTGCATGCAGGAGAATGCTTCACTGCGTATCACACGCAAAATAAATATCATTGATTACACTCACCCACACACACTCACCTGTAAATGGTTCTGACAGTTGAGAGTGAAATGAATGTACTTTGTTATGTTGTCTAATTTTCAAAATTGTTATAAAATCATTTGTTCATCAAAAATGTTTTTTCTAATGATGTTTGCATTGTTTCAATAAGTAAAAGTATTTTCAGAAGTTTGATGTTGGAGTTTTGCTTGAATTTGCTTCTCTGCAGTAAAACGTCATTATCTCCGTTTTCTGGTCAAAATCAGCCGTTTTTGCTGAAACCACCCTGTGTTCTACGGGCAATAACTAAACACACATAGATGCTAGAAACAAACTTTTTTTTTCTGATGAAAGAAGACAGTCTAAAGTTTCGGGTGATATGTGGAATGTTTATGTAGCCTAAAAAATGAATATTTGGTGGGCCTTCAAAATTCAGTGAAAATGCTCAAAATCTCTGGCACTGGGGAGCTGTCCGCTCTGAATGTGTCTGGCAGTCAATGAGTTAATAAAGTGTCCTAATATTAATTGCATCACTGACACAACTTGAGGAAATGAAAGGAGCAGATTGAATCTGTGGCAAATTATGGACACTTCCTGTATTTCTGTGAGAGGATGCCAAAGGAAACAAACGGCCATTTTTCATAAAGTCACTTCTCCATCAGCTTTGATTCTATCCTCAGCCCTCTGTCAGCTGCATGCCCGCGGATCTCTTTTGTTCCTTCTGAGACAAACAATGGGGAACATTTTTGAAGAACACCAGGTCCTTGCACGTCTCTATTCATATGTGGTTGTAACAGATCTACTCATAAACAAGCAGACTCACAAATAACAAAACACACATGGTTATTACTTTACACACTTCTGAGTACAGGGCACACACACAGTTTCATCACAAATCTTGTTTTACACTGCATAAAAACGGAAGATAAACTGTGTAGATTACACACCTCAGCTTAGGCCAAACAATTCTGCACCGCTCTCACAGCTCTGCCTTGGCTTGTGGAAATGGGTTCCTAGTTTTTGCATCTAGCAACATTAAAGAAGGTGCAGAAAGTATTCCTGGATCCTTGTCTTTATCTGGATCTGGACCAAAATTGAACCTCGTCTTCTTCCCTCTTGATAGTATAACCTCCACAGTGAGGTAATAATCGCTGAAGTAGATACAGTGATACTCACAGGCTGTTAAATCTAGACGATAGTGTTCGCAAAGCATTTAAAGCATCCTTTGTTTGAAAGAAAGAGAGCTTCAGATCAAAGTTGAGGTTTCCTGTCTGATTGGGTAAACTAATGGAAAAATCTGATATGAAATCAATAAGTCTCTGTCTTAGATGGCACAAAAGAGTCCCTGACATAAATTATAGGTGCAACCTAAGAATTAACACTGTGAACAGAGAAAGTTAAGGTGTGTGAAAAAACAATATTTACAAAGGCAACGCTCCCTTTTACTGCACCTTTGGTTTTTGAGAGGTAGGTTTGTATGGCTTATTTTAACTGATTTGTGTGCATAGGACATTCATGTCCTTTCGTCCTGACAGTGGATCCATCTTTTGTTGCTCTCCTTAGAGTATCTCATAAAAACGTTTGTCCTTATTTAACCTAGAAGGTCCAACAAGGTGTCCTGACACTTTCAGATCGTAAATCCTCCTTCATGGGGCGTGATTCTGGACTTAAAACTAAAATTAATTCACTTACGCATTACGCATATAAATTATTACTTCATGATATAATGAATTTAAAGATGTTCCCTGGCTAGTCTAGCTAATACTTCACTATACAAAAATGTTGGTTTCCTTCCAATGTATAAACTTTAATGACTTTAACAGTCTTTCATCATCCATCCATCTTCTTGTAGACGAGACGATCTCAATCGTCTCGACTACATGGGGCAAGAGGTGGGGTACACCCCGGACAAGACACCAGTCATTCAACCATTTTTAAAACACATAAAAACCAAATAACAGAAAAGAGATTTGAATGCTGAAAAACATACTTTTTTTTTCTGAGCTCCATTAATCAGGTTCACTGGAGTATAAATCAGGGTGTAAGATTCAAGAAGGGGTTTTAACCAAATGAAGTCAGAGTGAGCTTATCCTTACCTGCGCACTACGACTCTACCCACACAAGGACTCTCATTCATCTCACTGCACCATTAGACTCTGCTTCTGAGATAAAAATAGCCTTCCTCACTCTGTGCCTGATTGGAATTACTCAGCCATCACGTACATACAAAGGAGGACCTCCCACCACTCCACCCACCTGACTTATGCATTGAGACGACACAACTGGTGTTACCAGATATTCTTCATTCACATTTTTCACTTACTTATTTTCCAAAATCTCACATGAAATCTCGATGATGCTCATCAGCTGCATCTCACACCCTCCTTCTTTTGTGCTTGATGTCACTCATTAAATAATATCATTAAATATCCAAGGGTGTGGTTTGCTCTCATTGCATTCACGATCAATGCAATCTTGAATCAATACCCTTGAAAGTATAGTATTTAAAACATTTAAAGCTTCAACCACAGTTTGATGATGCAGATAGACACACAGATCCATAGACACAAAGTTACAGGTGAACGCGCCGGGTCTTGTATGTCTGTGTCATCAGGTTATGTGTGAGGATGAGGATGATGAAAAGCTGTACCTCAGGGGGTTGGAGGGGAGGCGACATGGAGCTCTGCCCAGAATCTGACAGCCGTGACTTATATCAACACCCAACCTCTCATCATTACCAGGCCATATAAAACCGTGCCACACTGACCCAAACACTATGGATGGATGAGCCACAGATTTCACGACACACACACACACACACACACACACACACACACACACACACACACACACACACACACACACACAGTGTCACAAACAAACACACATGCTTTCACAATGTATACACACTCAAATTATGCTTACGCAGGCATCGGAGCTCTTGACGCGACCCCCCTTGGCTCGTTTCAGCAAGCGAATCCAGGTGGCCTTCATCAGCCACACTGGTCATTCAGTGTCCTGAGCCACTGCCCCCCCCCGCTACTGCTACAACTACACCTAACTGCACTGTTGTGGTCACCTTCAAACCAGCACTGCAGCGCCCATGGCTGCTCCGGCTACAGGTACGCTCAACACCGTGGCAGCATCGGCGGCCGGTTCCCGTCACACCTTGGCTGTAAATTCTACCTTCATCTCTCGCTAGAGAAAAAGCTTTGCAGCTCCTGATAGCTCTGCTGCCGCCTGCGGAGCCACAGCTCCTGCTGCTCCTGCCGTTGCCAAAGACGGGGAATCCACAGGAGCTCGCTGCCCAGCGCATAATCTCAGCAACTCTCTCTCTCCGTCTGCCCCAGTCTCCTTGATAACCGGAGTGCTAAGACTGCCGCAGCAGGTGCTGAGTCTGACTCCCAGTGTGAGTTAAGTGACAGTGATGCTGCTCATCCTCTGAGCCGAGCTCCAGCCCAGCTTTCCTCCTCCACCGTTGGTTCTCCTCTCGCTCTGCTCCACAAGCAGTGGGTAACAGCAGTTTATCTACATGAGTCCCGGCGCTGCTGCGACCGACTCTCCTCTAAATGAAGCTGCCGCCTCTCAGGTGCTTCCAGCCCATCAGCGTTCACCCGGCTCACTCCTTCAATGATTCTGCATCTCCTTCTCAGTCTCTACCCACCCCCTCCTTCTCCTCCTCCTCGTCTTCCTCTGTCACTCCCCTCAACCCCCCCCCCCCCCCACCTCAGTTAGCCCTCACAGTGAGTCCATCTGCTGGTTGTGTCTCTGCAGAGACCAGTACTGTATGGATACGGTTCACATGTCCACCCCATGCATGGCGTCCTGCTGCATTTAACCTGATATCAGCTGTTTTTAGGTGAAAACAGGTGCATCACTCTCGTCAGAGGTGGAGAGAGAGCTTAGTCGACCAATATAATTCTAATTCCTAATTCCTACATGTAAATTTTTGTCTTCATAAAATCCCAGGAAACATAAAGCAACACTAAAAGCATTTTAGATAATAAAACATTCATGTAGACTGGATGCTACTTTTATAAAATGCATTTTAGATTCGACCTTTGAGGATCACATGACATGAATGTTAATCTGGATCTGACCACAGACTTTATCCAGTTTATATCTATACCATTAATTTTTAATTAATCATTGTCAGTTAGATTAGATTAGATTAGATTGGATTAGCAGGTGTCTGTTAAATGAGTACAAAGTAAGTGATTTCATGTCATCGTTAGACTTTGTAATGGATGCTTTTAATCATTTTACAATGAGCAGATTAACTGCTACAATGACTGACACCAAAAAATATTTGGAAATTAGTAATGGGTCATTTTATTCTGTCTTCAAACAAAATTGGAAAAAAATGGTTTGACCCTCAGTAGCAATAATAAAAACCTTGTGAGAATCATCAATGAAAAAATTTCTTGTTCCCTGTAGCCACAATGTAGGAGAGACAAAAACAAACTGAACATGTAACATTTGAATATTAAGAAAATGTTATTAGTCTTGACATTATTTAGACCAAATAATCAGTCAATCATGAAAACAATGGTTATAGCCTTATTTTCTCATCTGTTCTTTTCTCTGGTATCAGCATTAGGAAGTGTGAGATGGAGGTGGCTCGAACTCCTCACCGTCACATGACTGGTGATTCATTACAAGTCAGTGGAGCCGTGCAAAGCCACACAAGACAAATGAGAACAATTACTGCACTAATTATAAATATCCCATCTTCAAAATGGAACAGCAGAATTAAATGCTGCTGCAGGATTATCCAACATCCAAACGTCCTGTTCTTTTCTTTTTTAACAACAGTGATGCATGACAGCACTATGTCCGACCCGTTCCAAGGCGTTTGAAACCATGGGTCAAAGAGGAGGCCGACTGGTCTATGACCAGTTACTCACCCAGGAGCACGAACTGTAGATCAAGAGATGGCTGGCTCAGAACTTCTTATCTTTATCAATCAATCAATCAATCACATGCGCTCGGGGTATCTTCAGCAAAACTTAAAATGTAACATCATAAATGAAAGTAAAGACTCTGGAGAACAACGGATTTTGGTTCATTAGGATCAACTTTTCTGATAAGAATAGAGATAAACTGTTGATCATGTTTCGATAAAGAAACACATTGTGAAAAAAAAACTGCAACACAAGATAAGGAAGCAAACCATCAACTGCTTTTGCTGAGAAATTTCACATTTCTCTCTCCACACCTTTTTTTGATAAGGCGGGTTGATGTTTGCCTCAGTGGGTTGCGGGGCGCAGATGATCAGGTCGTGGCTTTATGACGCCCGGAGATGAGAGTGGTGAAGCTGTGAAGACTGAACTCCAGCAGCAACACTGATGAAGACTAAGAACGACAGAACGAGCCCCCGGCAGCCGGACTTGACCGACCTCTAGACCAGCTGCCACGCCGATACTGACAGCACTCTGTCATCCACATACTGGCCACTAATATTAGTCTGACAGCAGCGTGATACTGCTTTGACTCGTGAGGAGGCGCTCCTTTCCATGGGCTCATCACCAGGACCACAACATCTTGTTTGATGTTAAACACCATCACTTACAGTATTATTATTTTATAATTTGATGGCGGTCTCTACACCACATGTATTGATTAAGTTGGAAAGAGCTTCTTGCTCCACGACCACCAATGTCCTTTACATGCAGCGGTGGTATGACGATCATTACATTACAGCGACACAAATCACTTCATCTATGAAACAGACATTACTGCCTTCTGCATTCAACAGGATCAAAACGGATGATACATCATGTGAAACTGAAAACCTCCACTTGGATTTTTGGCCACTATATCAGTTCTTTATATGTCTTGGAGCCAAATATAGAGGAGTTTTATCTCCTTTATAAAAATAGAGAAGTGCAGTCATGTCGAAAATAAATTCTGTACTCTTGAGCTATGAAGTGCCCTCAGGATCGAGGAATCTGTGCTGAGTTTAGCCATCTTTACCCTGGTTCTTAGATGGTATTTACTCTATTCAGGGTACACTCACTCAGCCTATTCATTCTTCTAAATTTTATTTTCATTCATGTCCACCATCTTCCCAGTTCCCCACACGTTCTGGCTTATATTTGTGTTTCCTTTCACCTTTTCTCCTCTTCCTTCCCATCCTTAAAATATTTTGCTCTCCTGCACTGATGCCACATCTCTGGCTTTCTTTGCATTCATCACTACATTCAGCGATCCATCCACTGATCCATTTTATCTAGAGCCACCATAAAACTGACATTTGTCATTATGTGACTAACTTCAAGATGGATCGCTTGAAATATGTTGCAAACATTCACGTCCCTCTGAAGATAAATTGTGACTGGGCCTCCTGTTGCCTTCAGTTCAGTTTTTTTTTAGCATTGTAATCATTCTAAACTGCGGTAGTGTTTACAGTAAACATAACACACATAAACAAATGACTTTGTAAAGAATATTTTATGCTTTTATCATGTCTCATGAAGGGAAACCAAGCAAAAACAAAGCATAGATAGAGATTCATAAATGACCAAACAGTTAGTCTGTTTTAGAGTTCAGATGAGGATCACTAGTTGGTTGAGTTAAATTCTAATTTCATATCAGAGTTCATATATAAGAGGAAATTGTGCACAATCACCAGGTTTTAGATGAGAATCTCTGGTGAATTAAATGGGGCAGTGTGGTGAGCTTGCACAGTATACCTCACATGCATCATGACTGAAGAATGAAGATTGCTGCTTGTTCCAAGACACGTTCACTTCTTGCTCACGGTCTGTATTCGACTGCAGCCTGGCTGACAATGGGCTGAGTAGTGCTAGCGGTTTGAGGATTGGCGCGAGTCATTCTTGGCTGAAACGAAAGCTTCGTCTCCCAGCCATCTGTCCATCAACGCCAATTTCACTCAGTGCGACACAAAGTCAATGAAATCATCAATCCACAGACAGCATCTCCTTTGTTTAAGCACAGACAATGAGAGAAAATGTGACAGCCAAGAGTGAGAGGTGTGACACTGCTGAGAGGAATAGCTGCAGATATTAAATGCGGAACGGAAGGGAAGAATAGCCAAAGAGCGAGAAAGTAAAAGAAGAACAGACTGTCAGCACATCTGTGGAAGGAAAACAAAGTGGGTGAGAGAGAAACGGGGAGGGAGATAGATGAGGGGGGAGGAGCAATCACAGCTCTGGAATGGTCAAAGAGGGATTGGTCGCATGGTCGTCAAGGTGACACTGACAGCCCTATGAAAAAAGTGTTTACCCAGCATTCCATGTGAAAGTGCATTAGGTAAGTGCATCATCCCATGGAGGTGAGCGTGCACGGTCGATCAGATTATCTCGAAAGGGCACGCTTACAAAAGTATCGTGAAGAAACCTAAAACGTCAGTCCCATTTTAAGATGACGGGACATTTGATAATACTAAAGTTTTCCAGGTATTCAGTCATAAACTTAACAATGAAAACATGATGACAACTTGATATTGCCAACAGGTCAGAGGATCGACAATCGTTATGATTTCTGCTCCGGGGGAATATCAACATCTGCACCACATTTCAAGACAATTCATGTTGCAGGATCGTATCCCAGATGACTACGAGTGACAGGTGGGGTACACCTTGGGTGACACGCCAGTTTATCACTGCGCTGCCCTCATGGATTTTACTGTAGATTGTGGTAAAATAAATATTGGTGATTGATGAGTTTTACTAACGATAAACTGTGTCATTTTGTTTATACACGACTTACAAATGAACACGTATCGTTTGCTTCACTTGTGCGTCACTATTAAAAATCCCTGCAACACACTAGGCAGGACAAACGCAGGGTGACGGAAACCCTACAGTCGCGAATGATGTGCTAATCCTTTCCCTCCAGTACATATTACCTACAGCCAGAAACAGCAGTCCCTTAAGGGAAATTGCTCTCTTTAAAAGTGAATCCCATCACAGTGATTGTACTTTGTCTTGCAGTTCCTTCCCTCTCAAGTCCCTTAGTGGGAACACAGCACCATAATAGGATGATGGCTGATCAAGGGGATACAGTAAGTGAGGCCACGGGCTGCTCCGCGCTGTCGTTTTGTGCTTGCGTCATCAATATTCTAAAGCAGGCTGTGGATGATTGATGAGAACCGACTAAGGAAGCAGAACGGGCTGCTAACCATCTCCAGTGGAATGAAACAAACCATCCTACAAATGGGATTGTGCTTGAATAAGAGGATTTCAGCTTCATTTATTTCATTGCATATAGAGATAAATGTTATACTCTGGACCAATTCCTGGGTGAATCTGATATTTATGAAAATAAGTGATACTGGGGTGTGTAGCTCACCCAGATTTCAGTGATAATAAATACATCAGAACACTAAGAAAGAAAACAAAAAGTATTTACATGTTCAACTATAATGTGACACACCAGATAGATTTTCTATACTAGTCTACATCCTGTCAAAAATCAAGCTTTTTGGAAAGATCTTTAAAATCAGGCAGTCATGAGCCGAAAAACAACTTCATGTAGAATTTTTAAATACACAGAAAGGATTTTAATCAATTTATCTAAACTGAATTCCACATTTCTTTTTAAAATAACGTAACAAAAACATACATACATGAGATCATTTGCATTTGAATCATGTCAGTATTTTAAACAGGTTCATATTTATAATGTTTAACATTATTCACTTCCATACAAATACTACTGAGGGTCCATGTTTAAAGCTGTGCCCTATAAAACACCTCTTCATAATCTGCTGCTTAATCTTTTCACACCATTAAAGAGAGAAACTAATCAAATGGTAGGGACTGAGTGATGTGAGAAAAATCCAGTGGATACACAGATTCTTTAGGATGTAACTCACAAACAGACGATGAGTAATTGTTTCTCCTTGACCTAAAAGAACCATTGACCACAAATGAACCAGCAGAGAGCTTCAAGTAAGTTTCCGAGTTTTCATTTTAACATTCTCCTGCATGTTTGCGAAAATTTGTTGAAGTCATATTTTGCTACTACTGTCATGTTCGTCTGTGTGATTACATAAAGTTCACTAAACTTTTAATTAATCTCTCAAAGATCATGGAGTTACTGCTAAGTATAAAAATGAGCTTTGTTTACTTTTTTCCGTGATTTATTAAAGATAACTCCAGCCTGTGCTGCAGTCTTCATAGATGAGTTATACCAGAATGGATTTTCCAAAAATTCTTGTTGCTCAGGTCTGGCGAGGGGTCAACATAGTCCGGGCAGAACCCCCCCACCCCCCCACCCCCCGGCTATCCCAGACTGGTTACCACATCAATGTAGTTTCATGTTCTGTATATGTTCCAACTTTTCATTCAAGCGTTGTGCATATAGTATATATGTACTGTATCTTGATCGCACTTATAATGAAACTTTTTCTTTCTTTTTTTTTTATATTTGTAGCACAGTTTTGTGTCTCGACTCATTTGGGCTTTTCCCATTACACACAGAACAGGGAATATGTCAAATGTTAACCAGAAACTTGGACATGACGTCCACTGATTCAGATCCCTGATTAAAAGCTGCATGAAAACAAACTAGAAAGAATTTCTTTCTTAGCAGTGACTTCAGCTCACTGTGAAGTTTTGTGCTCCATAAGGGATCAAGCAGACTCAAGATGTTTACTTTCTTCTTCTCTCTGCTTGTTAATCTCCGTCTCAGCTCCTCTCTCTACATTAGTGGCCACACAGCGCTGCTCACAAATTCACGCAAGATGCATAAATGTGCGCTATTTGTGTTAAAATAGCTCACTGCGAGGGAGTCACGGTGCAGCTCGAGTGTAACGCTCAGGAAAGTGACGAGGAGGAAAAATAGGAAGTGTATGATTACGCCCCTTTAAATCCTGCTCTAATAACCTCCATTCTCCTGCAGTCTGGGACATTCCTCTTTGTTCAGGAGGTAGAGAGAAGACGAGTGAGAGTCCTGCCAAGTTTGGGTCAGGAACGTATGAAAGAGCACTGTTTGAGGAGGAGAAAGCAAGTTTATTCAGACTCACCAGATCTGACTCCTCACTGCCAGAGTGATACATTTCTGCTCTTCCCAACTCTGGGAGTAAACCTCCTCAGCCGCTACCCATCTCCTCTCGGGGCGCAGGAACTCCGACCAGCCCGACTGCCTCACTCCAAACGAAACCCCTTGTTGCAGCTCCAGAGGAGAACGACTTTGTGGAGAAAGTTTGAGGCGGAGGAGTGAAGTTAGCTCCTCTCAGTCCCACTTCGGCCTACTTTAGTCGCCGCTAAGGCAAAGAAAGACCAGCGTCTTTCCCACGCTGGGAGAACACTCCTTCAGAGCGCCGCAGTCGTCCTCAAGACCCAAAAACAAGCCCCCCTGCCCCCTTCCCCTCCCACACACACACACACACACACTCACACACAAACACACATATATACCCCCCCCCCACACACACACACACACACACACTCTCTCTCTCTTTCTTTCTCTCCCTTTTTCACACACACTCTCAGTTAGGAAGTAAGATCTCTGGCCGACAGGGCGACCTGAAAATTCCAGAAAGGACCAAAAGCAGCTGTAGAAGCTTTTTATGTCTGCATGTGAGTGTGTGATCTTGGGAAGTTTACATGTGTTCTGCTTTGCCTTGAAGAGGTTACACGCTCACAGGAAGGCTATCCCATTTGAGTTTCGGTCTCTGCACATGTTGCGGAGACCGAAACGTCAGGAAGTAATTATCTTCACTACACTGACATGCCATATATAAGCTTTCATCATCAAGGGGACCAACGTCATTGAGACTTTCCGTTTTGGGGTATTTGGTGGAACTTTTTTTTTTTTTTTTTTTTTTAATGAAGACCAAGAGATTGCTCTCTTTTCAAAGTTACTTTGAAGAGTTACACTCTACAAACTATTACACCCATAAAATTAAAGTCGTATAAAAGTTGGTTTGGTAATCAAGTGGCAGATATCTATTAAGCATCAGAGCTCCGGTTTAAAGCAGCTGGAAGGTAACTGAGAAACTGCAGTGGTTTCTATAAAAAAGGCTCAAAAAGAAATTTCAGCAGATCCATCGAAGTGATTCTAAGGCTATGAGTGTTTTGTAATCCCGCTGCTGTTATGTCAGGCTGAGTCAAGTTTTTATTAACGGTAAAATATGACTCAGTCATAATATAAGATGAAAAATGTCACAGCTGAGTCACCAGTTCAAAAAATTAAACCATAACTCATGTAAAAGTTCAAAGAAGCTGGAAAAACACATAAACCAAGCAGCACAGACAAAATCTAAAATGTCTGTTTAATTTTTATTTCCCGTCTGTACAACTATAAAATTACAAGCCGTGAGATTTATTCAACATCTCAGTAAAGCCCAGATTTGTTTTTTTTTCTTCTTTTTAGTAGGGGGGGGGAAATGTTTTCTGGACAGCCCAGCCTAAATCCTGGATTATAATGTGTTTGATCAGGGTTAACCCCTTTCTGAGGATTATCATCCAGGACCTGTGCCCGGCACGTGACCAACTGTGGGATAGTTATCCTAATCTTACCATGACAATGATTTCAAGTGTGTCGCACCCGTTTCAAATAAAGTTCACAGCAATATAACTTTTCTTTTGAAATGAATAAAGTTTCATAATGTCAATGTAGCAAAAAAAGAAAAAAAGTCCCTTTCAGCGTGTCTTGTTGGGGTCATCACAGCGTGTAATCCTTTTTCCATTTTAGATGAATGCTCATATTTGTCTAAAAAAAGCAAGAATTAGATAAAATGACTGATAATATTTTCAAATTGTCCTAAGCATGGTTAGGTTATCTTAGCTTAGCATGAATAATGGAAGTGAATGAGGCCACCGCTAATGAAGATTTTGCAATTGATTTATGTGCAGATTCTTCTCTTGACTTTTAAAAAAAATTGATCTGTAGAAAGTGAAAAAAAGTTTGTTTATTTTCAAAATTACACGTTGAAATTTAATTTTTCTGTCCAACCAACAGTCTCAAAATCAATCAACCAATCAATCAATCCATCACAGAATCCTAAAATGACCATTTCTGACAGGATTTTTATGTTTTGGACACCCAAAGTTTACTTTGCTGTGTCTGATGAGTAGAATGTGTTTTGTTGACAGCTTCTTCCAACTGTATACAATTCGTCAAATTAACTAAACCAAGTACAGCTATTGTCTCGATTAGCTGCTTTATTTAGTTTAAGCACTGTAACGTAATAACATAATGGAATTCTTCACCTTCGACAGCAAATGAGCTCTGAATGAGTTCTCTAAATGGGATTTGATGGATCAATGTCTTCTACTTCAGTCAGCCCTGGGAAAACATGTGCCGGCATTGCATCGGGTTTATTGATCAGCATCCATGCACACGGTGACGTCAACAGGCGTTCACCCTGACAAGTGCACAAAGGCCAACAAGGATAGCTTTTTAAAACCAGCGTGCAGTAATTGGACTGCAAGGAAAAATCGATACGACATCCCAATATGTTTCACACAGAAAACAATGACAATGCCAACAGTGGTTTCAAATCATTACTGAGGAGTGACCTTGTACAGCATGGCTTCTTTGTTTAGCTTGTAATAAATTCTACCTTCATAAATTTTATAATCTTAAGTGATCCTCACCGAAGCTGAATATCACTCTTATACCACAGTGCAATTCAACAATACCATGAACTAAGACCTCCTTTGTGAAGGCAGGATGTTACTGCAGGTTGTTGTGTTTGACATTAGTTTTAGTTACAGGAGGTAAACATGACAAATGAGTGTATAATATGAACCAAATCAGCTCTATCAGGGCTCCAGCGGCTCGGCTCTATACAGGAATCTGAATGACTGATGAGGCAGTATTAGCAGTCTAAATACAGCACCACAGTCTGTCAACTAAATATTATATTTATTTTATATCAGTTCACTCTCCCGTCAAACCACGTCTGTTACATTAAAGTTGAAAACAAAGAATCTCTGATGCAGAACATTTTTTCTTTATCCTCCAAGAATTTACATTTTCAGTCTGCATTTATATCTTCATAAACAAATGCAGTTCAGCTCCAAAAATACAAAATTTTACTTGTATTTATTTAATTTTGACTTATTCTTTGACTTTAATCACAAGTTCAGAATTTTTTAAAGGGAAGATTCTTCATCTGGTTGTCTGATTAAAACAATGAATTAAATACAGTGATATGAATAAATTAAAGAATGACATCCTGGCTAAGGGTCTTATTTCTGAACTCTAGATCACAATAGATAATATCTGTAAAATATAAATGTGTGGGAGCATGTCTAACATCTCCTTTTTGCATAGAGTTCACACATATGATGTTAAACGGTGACCTTATATGGATTTATATGTACCGTATGCTTGGAAGTGAAGTACTAGTGAACAAATTTAAAATGATACCCAACTCTATTATCAACCAAACATACAATAGATTTAAAAGCAGGATTTTCTGTATTATATACATATCAGAGTGGATAATCCACGCTGGGCTGTGATTCTCGTGTAATGAACCCCCCAGGGCTGGCAGCAAGCTTCTGACTGAGGTTACCTAGCTACAAGACAGGCCAGGCCACTTGAGCCCTGGGATCATCTCCAATTACAATGACAAAAAGGAAAGCAAAGGGATGAGAGAAACTTGACAGAAACTGATAGAGAAGTGAAAAAGAGATGGAAAGAGAAAGAGACGCCGCTGCTGTCCTTTCGTGCTGCCTTTCTGACTGACGATTCCTTCACACCACCAGAGGACACCCCACTAGCGTTTGCCCTAAACTTGAGAACCTATCAAGGTGTGATTAGTTGAGGTAAAAGTCGAGTAAAGCTTACCCTTCCAAAGATATGTTTAGTCAGCGGAGACAAAGGAAACCTGTCAAGCATGCCCGAGGGAACGAGGATCAACTCCAAGTTTGCCGGACACCAAGTGGAAAACAAAGACTTGATGATTTATGAAGCGCTGAAATGTGTAACAGTGTGCAGCGTTTGGCGGCTGCTGCTGACTCACTTCATGCTGGCTGAACGCGTCGACGCGTCAGCTGTCCCTCACGGAGTCGCAGGAAAAACACCTCGCCCGTCCAATTGGGAGGCTTGTGACCAATACATTCACACATGGGCCAGCCAAACCCGGGCAGAGAGTAAACACACTTTTACACTCACAAACAATGACTCAGCATGACCTCTGGTGACACAGATATGATGGAGCAGATTCAGGACGTCCAAAACGGCATTACAAGCATGAGCGCTTTAGGAAGAGAGTCACTTTTAATCAGTTAAATGGTCAGATTGATGTCAGCTAATTTAGTGATTAGGGATTGGGTTACACACACACGCACACACATACACACAGTTCCTTGAAAATTATTAAAAGATTTTCAAAGCAAAGCAAAACAATGTTCTCGCCATCTTCTATCAGATGAATAAATATGAGGTATCTCAACACATTGTGATGCCTTCAGGTTTCTGACATGCAGCCCGGTTTGCTGAGAGACAATTATGTGTTGCAGTAACACACTGTCCATCACTACCACACAAACAGAATGATCTACGCTACACACCCTAACACTTCACAGAGGTGATTGCTTACGTCCACTTGATCCCTCAACTCACTTTGTAATGATTGCTTCTTTCAGTGAGCAGATTTAAGTCTGCTTCAGCCCTACAGCCAATCCAGGATTTAGAGCAGAAGAAATAAATTACATGACACAAGGTCGGAAACTGATAAAATCTGTTTTTTATGTATATGAAAACTGCGTGCTCAACAGCTGGAGATGAAAGCCAGGGACTATGGTTTTCATCTTTCATGTAATCTCAACTTTGTCTCCTGTGAATTACCAGATGATCCTGAACTCTTAATGGTGCCCGTTGTGCCCTTTTTGACCACTTTAAGCTCTATGAACTAATGTTTTCTGTTGTTAAAGTGTGTCCATTTGGGTTAAATCCTACCTCCACATGAGCAAAAACAGACAACGCATCTTCTTCCTCTCTATTCACTATGTTGTTGCAGCCACTAACACAAGATTGTGTTCATTAACCAAAAGCCTTTCACTGGCTTGACATTTAGTCCACACAAAAAGTATTTTGTTGGGTGAAAATGTAAACATATTTCTTTCATGGATCACACTTCACCTGAGTGCCTGGCCCTGGATTTTTTTAATGCCTTTTTTGGTCATAATTCTTCCACTATCTGCATTTTCTTTCCCATCCCCAAACACCAATAGTTTGACAGACATCAGCAAGACTCCAGTTTTCTCTTTTTTTAAATAAATATAACTTTTTAAATAAAAACTGAAAACTTTATAGCATATCTTTAAAACATCTTTAATTTAAACAAAGAAAACTAAAGAAAAATCAATTTTTTTTAAAAATAATCTCAGGTGAACTTTGCTTAATTTCAAATAATCACATATAAAAAGACTGAACCGTTGTGTAAAATGGCAAACATATTGTCCGTCTATTTAAGTAGATTACTTAGCAATATGTAGAGAAGAAAAGAGGAAGATATAAAGATGACCCTGCAGACTGTCTGTGCCCTGGAGAAAAGCCCTGTGAGCATCAATGCTTCTGCAGAACTAAAGGCAAACACTCTGGCATCCTTCCAAGGCTAAAAACTAGGCTATACTTATATGAGGATAGTGTCTAGAAGTATTGGCCTATGGAAACATGCCGTACTTCACAGACAGTGTATGCTACTGTGACACACTTGGTGTCACTGCAGAGAGAAATGCACATTGCAAAAACTCAAACAAACACGACAAAAAAAGCACTCAGAAAACAAGCCAGCACTACAACTAATCATGCCAGCGCTGGATAGAGAGGTAAGCTGCGGATTTACACAAAAACAAGAACAGGTTGTGTGTGTGGCTGCTTCCCTTTTACCTTTGGTTTCTTAGACATGCTCGTTCTCCCACAATACCCGGGACACCTGTGTCGCCTCTCCGTTCCACCGCGACTGTAATGAATTATGCAAATCCCTAGGTTTTGTTTAGAGTACCATGACCCAGGGGTGCAAGCAGCTGATGCCTGACTTTAAAAAAATAAAAAAAAACAACAAAAAAAACCCCTGTCCTCTTTGCCTCAGTCAGAAAAAGATAATACTGGCTGCTACGCTACCTGGCAAGCCACTCCTAAATGCAGCCAAAGTCCCCATCAGGGTGGTATCTAGAGGACTCTGAATGGGACGTGGCCATCGTCAAGAGCTCTTCCAGCAGCAAGTGTTACGCCTCATGCCGAGTCAAGAGTTTCTCAGGCAGATCACACACACACATGCACACACACACACACACACACACACACACACACACACACACACACACACACACACACACACACACACACACTGAGTTGACTGTTCAAGCTTTGCGGTGTCATGTGAGCTCTAAAGGCTTTTTTTTTTTTCAGCTGGCAGGGCATTAAGATTTAATTTGATAGTGTGACATCTGTTGCACGGTCAAGTCTGCAGCATGGCGTTACAGGAAGCAGACGGAAACACACACCGCATACACATCTTAAAACTCCAGCTGATACTTGTTGTGTTGTGACTGTCAGATATGTGCGACTGAATACGCTGTATGATGCTGACCGCTGCAGTAAAACATGTGACCTCTTGCAGCTGTATGTCCTGGACCTGACAGACAATCGGGCAGTAACAGCACCATCTGGAGTCCTAATCCGCCCGGTGCTGCCCACTCCTGTCATCACGGATATAGCCCTCAAAGTCATTAGGCTTATTGGACAGACAAATAGATACCTGGGATCACATGAATCTGCAAGTGATTTCTGCGTAAAACAAAAACCTTTACACATGCAATGACATTTGTTCCAGCAGTACCAAATATAATGCTGGATCAGTTGATCCAGACCATCTTTATCTGTCCACCATGTGCTTAAATTTAGTGTTGATATTTAACATTATTTTCTCATCATTGTACCTTGAACTTTTAAAAATTTTGCTAGCTGTAGTGATGTGTTGTTGCTGCTTTTGTTTTCACCAGATGATTATATTTGCTTCTTTTGCATCCGTACACTACCATGGACACATTTTTAAAATTATTTCGCCAGGTTTTACGTCTTAATATACTCACTTTGATCTGCTGCAATTATCTAAGAAAACAGCATTCGCCAAACTTAATAATTACATTCAGTAAAGTACTCAACCTTGCAGCTCCATGTGTGCAGGAATAATTATCAGGTTCATGATGAGGACGTGCTGTAGCTACAGTGTACCATATACACCATATGGGTGGATTGAGCAAAAGTGGAGCAGAGTTTCCCTCAGGAGGAAAAAACATAAGTACAACTCTGTTTATGCACATGTTTCCTATAATATACTGGATAACATATATAATTATGGCAGTGCTACACATGAATGCTTGTTTATACATACAGTATGGTGTACATGGAGGTGGATTTACCCTCATTCCACCATGACTGTCACCTGAGAGAGTTACTCCTGATAAAAGATTACTTAACAGAGGCTGAGCTGAGCGCTGGAAATCCAAGCGATGCAGAATGAGAAAGAGAAAATGTTTCAAAGTCTGCAGGGAGACAGAAAGTCTCAGCACCTTAAGTGAAATGAGTAAAACCGGAGTCAAATTCCTTGTGTGTGTGCACATACTTGGCCATCATGTGTGATTCTGGAAGCATTTTGTAAACCATAACTCCATCACATTCTCTCCTCCCGTCCCCCAGCCCTCCCTGCCCCCCCCCCCCAAGTAGCTGATTTCATCCTCGCAAAGCCACTCTCACTCTAATCTCCCCTGATCCATCTGCACTGGCAAAGAATCAGATATCAAACTCACGCATGTTGAAAAACCTGGCACAACGTCACAGGAAAAAAAAAACCAAACAACACTTGAGCTCCTATTTTATCTGAATTATGATGAAACAGATGTGAATTTTTTTTGTGGTGATTTTTTTTGGGGGGAGATTCGGCTTTTGTTTGTCGCCGTCTATAATTTCGATTGATCATTGGTGAAATTGCTTGCAATGCACGCTGAGTTGGCAGACTCACAACCAGATTTGATAAAGTGGGCATGTAGTAGCTTGTACTTATATAATACCTAAATCTCTAAGCTTCTATTTAGAACAGTGGACATGTCAAAAACCAAAGGAAATATATTAAAATAGTTTCACATAATCTGTTATGGCTCAGAAATCTTATCAATATGTGATGCAAACAGGTTATGCCGTTTCCAGTTATGAAAGCAGCTCATGCTGGAGTAAGTAGTTCATGAATAGAGGAGAAAACTTCACAAACACGCCTGACTTACCCAAGAGACATTTTTATTCTTGTTTTGTTTGATCATGGCAACAAGAACAGGCTGGTAACGTGGAGAGAGGAGCCCCCTCCTCAGCGATTCTCAGCCCCGCAGCCTGTTGTGAGGGCAGCTCTGAGCAGGATCAGGAGTGTCGGCCAGAGGGCATGTCGCACTCAGCCATAGGTCATTATCTGCCCCGCAAACCCGCCAGGCCGGATCACCTGCTCCGACTGAATCCAGCATCTGTCTGCAGGATCAGACCACGCGAAGAAAAAAGCAGAAGACGGTGACAAACCTTTTCCCTCACATGGCAAAGAAAGAAAAAAAAAAAAAAGTCAGGGTAGATCCGATCGCACAAATAATCCAGCAAAAGTGTGAGTCTCTCCCCCCTGACAGGAAACAGTGACCCGATGGACTGATTATGTATTCACGCTATGAATATGAAACATCCCAGCAGGTTTAACCCCGCCCTGCTGAGCCTCAGCGCAGGCCCAATCGTGGAGGAGATCGACTCCCGAGGGTGAGCTTATAGAAGCATTAGGATGAACGTACGGATTCTCTAGAGGATCGGACAGGGCTGACAGGTCACTGGAACCTCCAGGAAACAGAAGCCAACTCCAAATAATAACTTATTTTGATGTTTTCTTTTCTATTCTCCTCCCTTCCTCTCTCTCTCTGGGGTGCATCTCTGTACCTGTAGTCATGGCACTGCTTTGCTGAGAGAGCAGCAGCTGGGCAGACATTAAGAGATGCTCCACCAAAACCATTGCACTGATCATCCCAATACCTATTTCAAAAAGCCATTACTTGGAAATTGCAAGTACTGATTAAAAAACTAGAGAATGTCGTCAAAGTTTTTGCACGAAAACTGTCCAGTTGTTGAACGACTTTTCAGTTCCTCCATCAAGTAATGACAAAAATAAACATGACATGTCAAAATGTGGTGTTTATAGTAAGACTCCATACAGCTCCTGATCCATTTTTAACGTGCGTTGCTCTCATTAATTGTCTCTAGTATCCATACGCGCCGGCAGCCCTCCTCTGGAGCACAAGGTTTCTGCATCTCTCTGCTGTTAATTGGCTTCAGCGAACATCTGCTCCTGTTTTAAGTGATGCACAGTTTGTCTTGGCCGCCATGAATGTCTGAGGTGGCAGTTTAATGGGCACAAGCTGAGCCCGCAGCTCCTTCATCTCTCTAATGATGGTACGATTGTGTGCACGTCTTCATATTCTGTACCTTATGTCCATTATTACTACAAGGGAATGACACAAATTACAGTAAGAGCGTGAAATATAGAATAAAAATGACAAATAGACAGCGCCGCAAACTGCAAGCCTCACCATCTGACAGTCCCTGCGACACCAGAGCCAATAACGTCATACACAAGTCTCACACAGCGGGATGCAAAACCAGACATGAATGAACAAATGTATTTAGAGACATCACACACTGTTTTATTTAGTGACACTGGTCTCATAGTAGCATACCTTAAAACAAAGACAACTGGTTGATGAAGACCTTTCGCTCTGGCCTTCATCTGGGTAAACTGCAGTTATGTGGTGGGCAGTGTGGTGACCTGTTTACTTACCACTGATGCAAGATGAAAAGCAATGGATTGATTGATCGTAGCCTATAGGCTTATGCTTACACAGACAAAGCCACTGTGTTGACCACGTAAGGAAAGCCATCACTCAGTGTCATATCTGATTACAGCACTTTCTACTTTTTGTATTCCCTAAAATATATGTTTTATGCCAATGCTACTTATTATTTAGGCTATTACTTTTTTCTCAACATGTTCCAGACTGATCCACATGACTATAATGTGAAAATTCCCATCTCCAAGTCACACAAGACCTAAAACATTTAAGGTACGCCCATCACAAAGTCTCACAAAGCCTTGTGGGAATTCAATCTCAAATCCCTCAAATCAGGGTGTTCAAGGTGACAGGCAAGTGGACCCCCGCCCTCCCCTAGAAATATAACAGATTACATTCAAAACTCAACTTCCGCATAAACCTGTACATTCTGCAGGGTGACCTACGTCCTCCCTCATTGACTTCCTCGTTTCCCACATGCGTGAGGATTTTCAAACTCAGTCTGTCACAGCCCTGCTGTAAATGAGCTGGAATGAGATTCGGCACACTGAGTCGCTGACATCAGTGTTTCCAGGCTGGAGTGAAGCTACGCTCTGCACAGGCCCTCGTAGATATAGATCACACTTTCCAGTCCAACGGTGAGGTGATGGATTATGTAAAAAGCAGTAAAAATCCACCTAAACCAGAGGCATTCTAAAAGGGCTTCTGTGGCCAATTAGCTGCTCCGTTTCCAGACGGTTCCATATTCTCTGGAACAGAAAAGGCACCCGTGACCACTGCCAGGGAAACCCTACTACCGTCTGCTCTGCCATGGCACGACAATCCACTCTGGCCACGCTTTCCAAAGTCTTTCCGACATGGGAAATTAGTTGACCGCTAGCACGGACACAAACACAGTATTGTCAGGGAATAATTATAGCACTCTGCAAAAAGAAAAAAAAACAAAACAAAAAACTCCAAGGGCTGCCAGTTCTCATTCTACAAGTGATAACTTTTGGGTCAAAGTGATATATCTAACACTGCATCTGGTGTAGACATTCATCATCTCATAAGCATCAATACTGATGATTTTAATGATCCCCTGCCATTTCCTTTTTCACCATTAGTTTGGAATTTGTGGGGTTTTTTTTAATGAAATGTTTCAGAAGATATCGGTAAGATATTAATCGTGGACCAAAACTCTTTGAAAACACACTTAGATGTTTGGGTTTATGAAAACTCAGCTGTTTCAAATGTAAATTACAACTTGCCAGTAATAAAAGGAGTATGAAGTGTACTTTTTGACAACACTCCTTCCTGATGATCACCGGTTTGCACCACAGCTCGCAGCAAAGTCTAGAAAACAATAGTTCAGTACAGGAGCGAGGCCGGCTGTCTTCAATTAGCCGAGTTTCCGTGAGGAGTGTCAGAGACCGGCCACTCCGTCTGTCAGACAGAATCCCATCCTGCTAGGGTCTCCGTGCTCCACATTCCATCCGGAGCAGGATTGTGTTCCGCCCCATTTCAGACGTAAAACGCTGGTTTTGTGCTCCATATTGGAAACATCTGAGATGAGTGTCAAAGAAAGAGCAGTGAGTCACAGCAGCTAGAGTCTTCTCAAGGTCAGTACTGGATACGGTTATTAAACTGTCCTCTCTGGGCCAAAGACCCAGGTTTAGCTGTGATTGTTATATTAAAGTCAATAATAAACGATTCATTTGCACAAACATATGTTTCCAGTACACTCAGTCATAATGAAGGGTTTGTTTTCATGCAGACACCTGACAAACAGGATTAGATCTCTGGCACAGAGCATTAACAGCTGGTCCTTCTCCGCTCTACCCATGAGTAGAATTAAAGCTCATTCACTTGTTGGTGAATTTTGATGCATGCAACTGCAGCTTGTGTCACACAAATTACAACATTCTGCACATGAGTACTAGCATTTTCCTTCTCTGCAACATCTGGAATAAAGTTAGCCCTGCAGTTCAGGGGCTGGACCCTTCGAAGTCTACATTTCTAGACAGAATACGTCATGATGGGCCCCGCACCTATTGATCCCGTTTCAAGAACTCCATAAGAAGAAAAACAGTCTGTTTGGATGAATTCAGTGAATGCAAAATAACTTCCAACTTTCATAGTATCTATCGTGCAGCCCATGAATTCAGATAACTTCACATGAGAAGGGGCTTATGTCTGGAATCTGCAGGTATGCCTTTATCTTGCACTTAACTGAATAGTTTTAAGATATCTGAAGTCATCAACTTAGTTTTAAGAAGATTAAATACATTTTAAGCCACACAAGACCAAATTATTAATTGATAAATGAAGACATGAGACTTTACTGTCTACATTATTTGGAAATTCTCCAGAATGTATTGAAGTCAGATGACACCAACATCACCTCACATATCATGAATAGTAGCACTTTCCCACTTTTACTTCTATTTTGTGACCATGAATTTTGTAAATGTTTGACTTTAAAATATTTAAAGCAGCTGCTCTGAAACACTAATAAGATTCATCTGTGTGACGGCAGACAGTATAAATAAGTTCAGCCTCACCTTCAGGTTGACTGATGCTCACTGGGATTTTGTGGCTGATGGTTTTGTTTAGTCGGGGGATCTGATTTAATAGTTCAAACCTTCAGGATGATCCAAACCCCAAATTTGGATGAAACTGCTCATATTACAACTTAAGTCATTACTCAGGCTACAAATAAGAATATTTTCTTTATTAAACGTAATAAGAACATAATATGTATCACATTAGAAAAAGATGTAAATCTGCAAAAATTTGGCAATTACGCTATCTAAAGAGTAATTGCTTTTCTCCTATTTGAAAGAAATAAACTTTAATTTATAACTTCATGTTGTACAGTGCTGCACCATGGTGATAAATGTATCATTAAATCTTTGAGCTCTGATTACGCTAGACATTTAAATGTTTTGATCAGTCTGAGCCTGGAGTATGTCTGTTCTTAAAAGATGAAACAAAAAAAAAATTGCAATCATGAAATGAGAGCATTAAAGCAAATATCTCTCTGAAGGGAAGTAGTGTTCTGTGTGTTCTCACTCTGTATTAAGTTTGTGTTAGTGCTGAAGTGTAACATCGCCATCTAGTGGTTGGATCTGGTCAAGGAGGATCATCTTCATCTGCAGTAGATGAGGATCATGTGGATGAGGGAACATCCTGACTGTACGTTATGCATTTCTAAATTGGTGAACAACAATAAGAGAGAATAAAGTGAGGAGAAATCCTTTTTATCCCTATTTAAAGCAAGAAACTCAAAAGAATCCAATCACATCTGATTCACATAATTGATGTCACAACAGACAAGAACAGAAGGTCTCGTTTCTGTCCTGCTTCTGATTCCAAAAAGAAAAAAGGAAAAAACAATCATGAGATAAACCATTAAAACCCATCAAAGCAGACCTGCGTGAATACCACAACTTCAGTTTGCTGTTCAAAACCTGGAAAAAATATGAAATAAAAGATTTATGTTTGGCGGCCAGCACAGAAAACACAGAGCTCTGCATCAACCTGCAAACCAATACATATAGATCACACGTTCCAGTCCAACGGTGAGGTGATGGAGTATTTAAAAGCAGTAAAAACCCACCTAAACCAGAGGCATTCTTAAGGACTTCATTCTCAAGCTATATTTCAGCTAAATACTGCAGTGGTTTTCCAAACAGACCCAGTCAGGGGCCGTGGCATCAACATGGAACATCAGAAGGGAATGCTGGGAGGCAGCCACTGATGGTTCAGTCCGCTACTTCAAGCCACAATGACATTCCAGTAAAAGTTATTCATGTTCTAATCAGACACACACAAATAACGCCTGAATCATTCACACAGTTGAACCCGTCATGAAACAAGTGGAATAAAACACGTTAGTCCATGCATGCTGGTTTCTTCGTCTTCTCCTACTCTCCCTCACACTTTCTCTCTTTCAGCCCTTGTTAGAAATCAGCATCCGAGCCACAAACTCACATATGGAAGCTGTGCTCTCCGGCGATGGCCCAGCCCACAGCACGGCATGAAGGGGACCAGGGCGGGGAGGAGCAGACGGCCGTCTCACACACACCCCGTCAGGCAGCAGCATCCGCTCAGCCCCGGTCCATGCCCGCACAGAGGAGACGGCGTGGACGGAGGAGGTCCTTGATGGAGGAGTGAGCGGCAGGAGCAGAGGACTGACGTCTCCACACCAGCCCCCCACTTCTGTCCACCCACCCCCCTCACGTAAAAGCCCCAAATCCTCAGAAACTCAAAAAAATTGTCAGATCCTTCCAGCTGTTCCTGCTCATCCATCCATTCCAGAATAATGCAGCAGAGAACATGAGCTGACGGTGAGGAGCAGGTCAGAGCTGACTGTTTACCCCACCCCGAAAATCTGTAAGTGCTCAGACAGATCCTCTGAGCTGCCAAATCCTCCGCAGTGCTGCTGTGCTGAGGCAGGGTGGCACACAGGATGGTTCAGCTATTGGTAGATTAACACACCTTCATCATCATCATCACACAAGTTCCTTCTCAGTGTGGGAGAAGGTGGAGCTCCGAGTGTCCTTTACTGACCGCTGTCACTCATTTGCAAATGAATGAAGGACTCCACCTTAATACTCTCCCTCCATTCAGTCTCCTTCAGCTTCATGCATACTTTGTTTCATTACCTCCTCACTCCTTCCTTGCATTTTTCTTTTCCCTGTGTGTGATTTGTACTTATTTTCTGCGTGAGTGCTTCTGCAGACTGCATTGTGTTTTTATGACACACAGTGCAGCAGCACAAGTCCTCCGTCGGTGCAGAGGGAAAGTCGTTCTCCCAGCTCGTTCACGTCAAACTGACGGATGTGAACGCGGAGCCGCCGTGACTGTTTCTCACCCTCATGCACCTCCTCTCCACTCCTGCTATTTCCCGCACCGCGTTCAGGTGATTGAGTCCAGACCAACAGGCTGTGTCACTGCTGTGGTGAAACTGCTGCGTCAGCCAGAAGTACTCGTGTTCTCTCGCTCGTGTTCATTCCAAGAAGGACGTGTGGCGAGCAGGAGCTGCACAGGTAATGTTCACTCACACAGCAGGACGGCGGTCGTGTGTATGAATCTCATCCGGCAACAAAGACAACACGAGCACACAGCATGGGTGATGACCTGAATATCAAAGACTTGACAGTGCCCTGAAATATCTTTCTGGCAGTTCTACCATTAATAAACGCATTATATCGACCTGAGCTGCATCATTCATCGTGAAAAACTGCACAAAATCACAACATGATGATCACATTTTCACCTTTTTCATGGATGATTAAGTCAATGTTACCCAGATCTGATGCTGATGTTCAAGGATCATAAATGCGCCAGCACACGCACGACTCTGGTTTGTAGGGAAAATTACATTTAAAATTAAAATGACATTTTCATTTAGATGTCACACAAACATATCGGACAGCGACAAAGCAAACCTGAATATCTGGAAAACTGTTACAATGGCATAGAAATGCCTCGTGAGCGTTGATAAGTCATGCAGGTACCAGGTTTTGACAATAAGGAAGAATGCATGAAATAAAAATTTCTTCCCTATAGACCTATAGCTCTGTAGAAATCACTACATAATCTTTCTGGCTGTGTATCGAGCATTTTATCTTGTTTGCTTTATCAATACAAACACAGTTTGTTTGTGTTACAAATTAAAACCCCTCTGGTCCCATTTTAATTTCCCCTTCTCTCACACACACACACACACACACAACAAATTCATGATAAGGTTAACGGATCATGGGGTTTTGTTAAACACATACGCAGGATTTAGGCGTCCCTGAGCAGATAGCGTTTCATTTGTTATACAGCTTCGAGGCTCATATTTAGTGGAATTAATATCTATATATCTTCTCCTCTGGACTGACAACCACTCAGCCAAATGTAAATCTGTCAACGCATTTCATCAACGCTGATGCTTCTCAACTTTACTGCCCATAATTTACTGGCTGACAAGCATTTGCTGTGATGGAAGGGTATCATTATGAAAAGAAAGGTTCCTCTCTATCTCCAGCTTGTCTGTCAGAGCCCGAACCCCTCTGGGATGTAATCACCGCTCAGCTGCCCCTAAGGTCGCAAAAGAGACATCAGGAGATCACGTCAACACGCTCGAATGTTTCATGTTTAATTCAGACACATTAAACATGTTTTTTAATTGTCAAAGAAGAAAACAGCCAATAAAAATGTGATGCATCAGAAAACTATCTTCATCTCATAGATTTCTATCACAAACCAGAATACAACGTCATCAAACTTGGAGACATGTGCAAGCATCTGGGAAATGAGATGGAACAAATGAAATGCATCATATCATTACATATAATATAGTGTTCTGAATAACCACACACGGTTTACTTTTCCAGTGCAGTTTCGTCCTGCAAACAAGAGAGCTATTTTCATTTTGTAGACTCAATAAATAAATGATTGCAACAATTACTACACTAATGACTCCTACGAGTAGAACACGAGCACTAATAACTGAACACTTCCTTGTTTTATTCAAACTTATTAAAGAAGCCAATTCCATTCTTATGAATTTAATTGATATCTGATGTAACAGTGTTCTCTTTTCTTTGTCCATTTATTTTTCCCCTCCTTTGTTTCTTAAAAAATCATTTTCTAATAAAAAAAAATATATATATATATATATATATATATATATATATATATATATATATATATTGGTCCTTGATTGTTAATATCACATGTTAAGAAAATGTTTCTTCTGCTTGAATATCGCTTAAAATGCTTGCTTCAATTTATTTCGCCACTAGATGGCAGTCTGGTTTCTATGAAGTGAGTGCAGCAGTTGTCATAGATTAAAATATATTGTAAATAGCTTAAACGCGTCCACCATGGCTGCATTTTCTTGCCAAAAAACACACACAAACTTTCCAGAAATACCTGCCATTGGAAAACTATGACACAAGTGGCTCAGAGTTCAGACAAAGGTCATCAGGATTAATGCTGCACACTTCACCCTTGCATAGTGATGTTATACGTTACACATAAAATCAAGGGTTACCATATCTGATAGGAATAAATAGAAAACTCATTGCGTCATCCCTATTTTATTTGAAGAAGAGAAAAAAATACTAAAGATGATGATGAAAAGAAAAATGCTTTTAATCAGGGTCGGCGTGAGAAGGGGTTTCCTGCCCCAGCCAGACAGTCTTTCATCACAGTCTGTTTGTCTGCAGCTTGAATGTACAGAATTTGGAACTGCAACAATACACAAAGGAAAAGCTGCTGCAGCAGAGACACACTGTTATGTAGACGGAGGTCAAAGAGACAGAGGTGGGAGAAACTGCGCAAAAATATATAATACATAAGTGTGAGAAGCTTTGAAGGCTAATTACGACAGCAGGTTATGCAACAATTTGAGTTTGAACTTAACCTCCTTGTGTTTGTGTCACTGGCAGGTTCTTCAAATTCATTCTACGCCTTGGTAACCACCTTACTTTACCCCCCCCCCCCCCAAGCCAGGATCAAGTGAACCGATGTAGTAAATCCCTGGTGTCTCACATCCAATATGTGAGCTGGAAAGAGTGAACTGACATCCTCAATCAGAGCACACCAGACTCAGCCAATAGAAAAAGAAAAGTGATGAGACATTAGGCTTCAGATGTTTTAAGTTTACAGCAGCCTGACAGAAGATATTTCACCTTCAAACCCTGGATCTTTTTTTAAATTCCACACTTTGGGCACGAGTTTATGAGCTATTTTCCCCCTCGCGTTTCATTCCTATTTGCTCAGAGCTTTGTTTCTCACTCTGTAGAGCACTTTGTTAACTCCGTTTCTAGAGAAGCACTATATAAAGAAAGTTTATTATTATTCAGGGTCATTGGGGGGGTTGGATGTTTCCCAGGATGCATTAGGCTCAAGGCAAACTGTCTAAACACACTGCCAGCCTACTCACATTTACACCTATAGGGAGTTCAGTTTCTAATATGATCAGAAAACACACCAGGGGTGTTTCATCCAGAAAGGGGAAAATGAGTACATCATCTTCCTCACACAGAAGGTGAAAAGGAACACTCAAACATTCTCTGACCAACAGCTACATGAAAACATCAGAACCACACACACATTGTCTCATAGAGTCCAAGAAAGGATGTAACTCTGATCTCAGATAATGCAGACAACACAACTGGCAGCTAGTTCTTTAGCTTTGCTTAAGGATAAAGTTTAGGACAATGGAGAAACTGCTAGTATGAATTTCTTCAAACGGAACAATCCAAGTTATAGGAGTTATAGGACGACCTCTAAATCAATATGTCATAAAATAATAGATTGTTATTTCTTCACTGGTTGCCCGGCATCTCCTTCTGGACAAGAAACAGTTCACAGAACTGCCAGTTTTCACATCCACGTTTTGATTAAACAAACTGTAAACTGCTTACACTGTTGAAGACCACCACTCCACAGGAATAAAACCCAACCATCAGCCTGAAGATGAAGCTTCATGACCTTTTGCTGCTCGTCTTCTCAGCTCCAGTTCCAACACTTGGTAATCCCACGACTGAGCAGTCCGGCCCGGCCCGGACCTCCTGCCCTTCCCAGCCTCCTCCGCCCTCCCGAGGGCATCGGGCCACAACCGCAAGGAACATCTCCCATCCACTCTCTCTCAACCTACTCGCTGTCTGCCCTCTGACCTCCATCTGCAGCAGTGTGAGTAATGCTTCCTTTGAGAAGTGTTTACATGCGGTTACGTGAAAGTCGCTGTTATGATGCCAGGAGCTGTGGCGTATTGATCCGAGGGGCGACCTTCACTAGTTGTTCTTGAGACGCCTACGGGACTGCCGGAACAATGAGGCGCAAAACAACAACTTAGACGAGAGGGTAAACCACAATACACAAAATATTATTTCAAAATCCTCACGGCCTTTTTGAAAAACCACGACAGATTGATGAATAACCAGTGAGATAAGAAAACACAAGTTCTGTTTTATCCCCCCTCTTGTTAGTTTGCCAGTTGAAAAGCAAAAATAATCAGAGCCAGAATGATTGAGCATGAGGGTGAGGGAAATAAGGTCATTCTAAAACAGCTGTTATGATAACACATTTGGAAAAACAGTATTTACATTATTATCCAAACAGAGGAGTTACTGGAACAGCTTCTATTTCTGGGGCCGCTCGTGTGGCAAATATCTCAACAAGGATATTTCTGCAGGCCTCACCGACCTTGAAACTCATTTCTCCTCCACTTTTCCCGCATCCCTCTCTTGTCTCTTACTCACAACGGCCTCAAATTTCTCCAGAATCTGGCGTTATGTTTCTGATCAAACCACTCCCAGCCTGGTATTTATGTGAGATGACTCAGTGGAGGGGAATTCCTCATTATAGGGGGCAGGGGCTATGGGAATGGGCATGACTTCCCCTCGGTGTTGGTAAAAATCAGGACATTTCTCACCAGGCGCCTCCCGTTGAGCTTTAACACTGATGATAGTAGCTCATTCAGAAGTTCTCTGACAGAGCAGACGGCCAGCCAGCAGTCAGCGTCTCGCTCTGATCCGCTCCAGCTCTCTGTCGTTCTACCGCCGCCGTGTCCAAGAAGAGACGATGAGCGCCTCCTCCAAAAAAGGCAGAAACATTTAGGCAAGGGGCGCGCATCCTTAACCCGGCCAATCCCATCCTTTACAGGTCCGCTCAACAAAGACCAGACGCCGTGGATCTGTTTCATAACAGGCTGCTGTGTTGCTGTGAGCATGCAGTTCAGAAGAGAAGTCTCTACTTAACATGCTGTACCCAGCGGTGTTTACAAAAGGCTTTCACTGCAATACACATCTCATACCTGATGGATGATGATGACTCTTACGCCAATTTGCATTTACAGTTATGGATTTACACACACTCTCAAACACACACGCACACACACACACACACACACAAGCGTTACATTCCTGCATGAGACAACTGCCGCCATGAAGTTTAATAACTGTATATTATTATGTAATATATCACTGAATAACAACATGCTAATATATTACACACAGAATGATAAGTAGCTGATCCGATGCAGTCCGATTTTATTTATCATTTAAAGAACCGTGATGCCTTGCAATTTAAAGTGTTGTGGGTTTTTTTTTTTTTTACTTTCAGCGAAAGGGATCCAACGTAACCAACCAAGTATAAAAAAGTTTGTATGTTCCATCAGGTGAATTGTTTTGCATCTTTACCTGGCGAACAAGACTGTTGGTTGTGGTGTCGGAGGAGGTGCTGCCGTCTGAACCTTTGAATCGACCTTTTCGTCGAGCTCCTTTGCCGTGAGACTACAGAGAGTAAGAAGGGACAGAGTTAGGTTGTAAAACACTAAACGTCTGATGTAGAATGAACGCGATTTATTCCTATCTGACATTAAGAACAACAAAATGAATATAATGCTGATAGAATCCATGCAATTAAGATTGTTTTAGTCTTTAATAGGCAATCACGTCTGAATTAAAACAACTGCAGACAGGATGTGTGTTTCTGTGACTTCCTGTGTTGACTCCCTGGTCAGTGTACAGGGTATTTCTTTTTAACTCTGTCCTTCTGTTCAACCACTTTCAAGGCAAGGTCATCATGAAGAAGCATAATCACCTGTTATCAGCTAAACCGTTGATCTTGTGATGGATTATACTGCTTCAATATTGGTGGTGCTCTTGTAAAATGTAAAAAAACAACAACATAAAAAATTCTTAAATGTTGACGTTTTACAAAAACCTTCAACCCAGATGCGCAGAATATCTGTTGGGATTCACATGACTTGATGGTAATCTTAACATTTGGACCTCAAAACTGAATCATTTTGTTAGTTTTGTGCCAAATTTGAAAACAGCCCGACAACGCATTCCTGAAATATAGCGTTCACGAAACTGGGACGTAAAGACGGTGGATTAAAAGCAGACAAATTCAATTTCTCTGCATTCTTATACTCATTCTGATCTTGTCACTGACACATATCCACATTTAACTAAAGCTAGAGCAGAAACAAAAAAACGAAAGCAAAAACCTAGAGGATTTTTTTCTTTTAAATGACATTGATGAGGAAAGCTAAAATGAAAATAAAATAGGTATAGAAAATAATCTTCGAGAAAGGTCACACGAAGAAAACATTGATTACACACTATTAATAAATAATTATTATAAATAACATATTGTATACCAATCGGCAGATATAGATCAGTGCTTTTACTGTTTTAACACAGAAAAAAGTTGAACCTGTCCTTTACGTGTTGACACACAGCCTGATTGTTCAACTAGCAAAGTACAGGGTTTCACTCTAAGTGTAATATTATGACAGCTATTATAAAAATGAAGATAATTATGTGGGTGGTCTCAAATATCTGAGCTGATACGGTCTGTGGCTGGAAGAGTAATGCACTTAGCTCAAGTGTCCATGCAGCATGCGTTGCTAGTGGCAACAGAAAAACAGAAAATGATGTCAAATCTGCATTATACTCCAGCCTGGCCCCTGGGGACACACTAATGGTGCACATGTCAGGGAGAACACTGGAGCTGCCCAGAGACAGCCTGAAGAACAGGGTGAGGCTGAATTAACTCCACCAAGCAAAAAAAAAAATACAAGCAATATTTTGCACACATGCACTTTGTAATGTTTGTGAATTGTAATATTTTATCTGAGGCTTATCTGGCACAAAATGTCAATATATTTTTACCCTTTTGAACTCATTTACTGCTTATTTGCACTTGAAAGGGTGCTTTTAGACAGTTATTCCAAACATCCCATCACTTATTTAAATAGGGCTATGATTTAAACATGGCATTTTTTAAAATTAGCCATTTTAGTCCGCAAGAATGTTTATATGACACTTTGAGGAGAAAGTCTAAACGATACATCATGAGAATAAAATTTTAATTTCAACCAAGAACTTTCAATTTAAATTGTTTCACGTGGAACGAGAAATATTTTGACCACATATGATACAATAAATAGTGAGTAGTGGTGAGATTATACATTACACACCAGCCACAGAAACACTTACTTCAGCACAGGTAACAGCCTCGGAGACATTTTTGACGAAAACTACCAAAGATCCACAAACCGGCACGCACAAGTCTCTATGTCCTCGTTTTACGCAACCGAAACTTACTTTACGGCAAAACAACTTCAGCCAATCAGCGTGAGGCAAAAGTCAGGTGAAGCAGGTACGGAAGGATAACTGGTGAACTTTATTAAATGTTCTATATAAGGTGATTACATTTAAATTAAACGCACCTGTAACATCGGTTGCTCCAGTGGATCCATGCGCTTTACCAGAGGTGTTGCTGCTCTTCTTTTAGGAGTATTATTCACGACCATCACAACATTTGATAGACATCACATAATCACAAAGAGCGGCAGGGACAGATGCGTCAGCTGCGTCCACCAGAGCTGACGGTCATCTTGAACCGGTTGCGGGAAGCAAGCAGGCACCGCCAATCTTTAAGTTTGAGACGGGAAAGCGACAAGGAGGAGCTTGAAGGGAAGAGGGTTGCAGCGGCTCTCCGTCTTAATCAGATGTAGATGATTTGAATTCTCTGATCTTATAGCCCCCGGAATAGCATTGCCTCCTGCCCACACTGGCTGTGCGCTCTGCTGCGCCCTGCGCGCACTCATCCAACGCCAACACTTGTGTCTTCCCACAACGCACCGGGACAAAGATGTACAACAACTTTTTTTTTTTTTTTTTTTAAAAAGGAAATCCGTCTGTAAATAAGTTTTAATATCTCGATTTTGTGGTGGGAATTCAAATAGACTCCGTATTAAAAAATGAAACCAATCGCTTTTGTTGTGGAGGGAATGTGTTGTGGCTGCTGCCAAATCATTATCTGTGACTGATTGGAGACATTGAGCTCAAATGAAAGCAGATGATTGGGCATAAAAACATTCTGGATTTAATAAGAAGTAAAATGAACTAGAAACCTCCACTAAATCCACTAATAAAAGGGACACACATAATAACATAATAACATTCTTTATGCCAAATTAAGAATACCACCTAAATACTTGACTCTGGAAACATTTGGAATCACATTCTTATAGTCATGAATCTATGAGTGAAGGAAAAATTATAAATTTACATAATGATCCAGATCTATTTTTCATCTACATTTACTGCACATGAACAACTCCTTGAGATGTCTTGTGGAAGAACAAAGATGGATGATCTCTCACATGCATGATCTCCAACTCCAGTAGGAAAAACACATTTTTAAAATTATGATCATCATTTCTTCTATCATGTGCATCATGACATCTCATTGAGTTTTTCCCAACTTTATTTTGTTCCTGTACTTTTTAAAAGTTGCTGCATATACTTGTGATGTAGATCCTTTACATGTGTCGATCAAATAGTGCAGCTATAAACAGTCATATGTAGAATCACCTGTTGTTGTATCCAATCAAAATGAGGCTATTCTGCAGATGAAGTGAAGCTTTTCCTGCTCAGTCCAGGTTTTAAGGGCAGGCAGCTCAAAGCTTTTGTTTTTCGTCATTGCCCTCTAGTGAGTTTGTGTGCTACTACATTCCAAAAGACCACCCCACAAATGTCCACAACAAAACCAGGTCTCTTTACAGTTATTACGTCTAAGCTTGTGAACACAGCTGCATCATTTTGTCTGTGCATTGAGATCTTAGCTAAGTAGGGGTTTAGGATTTTTTTTATTTTGGAACTCCGTGATTTACAGACTAATAACAAGCCTCATTTACACCTACCAAACCATAAAAACGAAGGATTGCCGGTGTAATAACATTTCTTTCAGCTGCATCCTTTGAAATCAAAAGGGAAAACACTTTTATATTTCCTCTTTTATCCCCTTCTCATGACTTTTCCCCTTGTTTCTTTGTGTTCCACTGCCCTGGTGACCCCGGAGCAGATTTCTCCTTCTGAAGAACAAGCGAGGACGCTCAGTGTTCACACCAACATGGCAAAGATAACAAGCTCTTCCTTCCTCCGTTTGCCCTGAAAAAGACACACGTATTCCAAAAATGTTCTCTTTGTTTCAAAAGAGCAGATTTACTCACAAACCAATAAGCTAAACTTTCCTGGAAATGCCAACGGGACTGGCATTTCTGTAAAAACAGCAAAAACGCTAGAATCAGAGAAAATGCAGTGGACTTCCTGCTATTGTTTGAGCATCGCTTGGGAAGTGACAGTCAGCTTTTCTGACGTGGTAGCCGAACACTCTCATGACTGTCAATATAACTGACTTTGCACTTCTATCATGACCGTAGAAAGGTAAATTAACATGCAACTAACTCCTAACTCAGGTAATTGCATAAAAAAGAATTTAATCTCTCAGTATTACCAATGCAATTCATTACTTATTAATAATTATTTTAATTAATTGTTAATTGTTGCAATAATTGAACTTAGTGCAATAATATATTCATCATATTCCCTACTTTTCCACCCACTTTTGCTGGACACCTCCAGCCAGTCAGGAGAGTGTGTTTGCTGTGTGGGCCAGATTGTGCTGGGGTTTCTGTCTTGTACACCGAGCGTTAGTCATCAAGAGAGCAAGTAGCTCAGGTGGGTGGAATCAACCTCATATCGGATCACAGCAAGGCTTCGAAACAAAGAACAATACCGCTGAGATGAGAATGTGAAAAGGAGCAACGTTACTCTGACAGAGATTTAGAAATGAATGTATTTCTGAGCAGCTTTTTCCCAACAAAGAGGTATTCCTCTCTTTAACCCAAATATGGGATTTTATTATTAATGCACTTTGAATAGGAAATCTGTTTAAAATGCCTCATTTGTTAGTCCTCCGGTTCATTGAAGGGTATTTGGAAATAGTTTATTTAGAAGTAACTGCTTTGCAGAGCACTACATTTTCTTACATGACTGAATTGCACTCATTCCTCTTTGTTTAAATACACTGACATAAATTACTGCACAAACCGAAACAAATAGATTTGCAATTTTTTTTATGTATTTCTGTTAAGAAAGTACCTCAAAATCAAAAGTTGTGACTATATGAGGCAGCATTTATATCTCACAAAACGACAGATATGTACAATAGTACCCGATGCTTCCAAATAAGGCCACAAGAGTTTAGTGTCCATAAAAAGTTGCCAGTGATACCTCTCATACAAAAATAAATCATTGTATAAAAAGAGAGGATTCATAGGGCTAAACCATTTGCCTTGATAAAACATCCTGTTCGCAAGTTGATTGGGTTAAAAGTGATAAATGGGGAATGATGTTTTGTTAAAAAAGCAGTAAAAAACAAGTCATCCTTGTGTCGGCATAAACCCGTGTGCAGAAATACGTCATTCAGACTGCATTTAGAATTTGAGTTCATGTTCAAAGAGTGCCAGCAGCAGGAGACAGGCCCAACCCATCAACAGGCCGAGGTTCTGCATTAAAAACATGAGACACGGTCTGTCGCTCTTCACTCTGTTCATCTCTGGAAGCTAAAAACAGAAAGAAGAAAGTTATTTTTAGCTTTGAAAGAGATATCAGTAAGAAATGTGTTTTTCTGCACTAAAACCAGAGATGTGGCAGCCTGTGTCTTACAACATGTACTGTAGTACTATTTCACTATTACCTGATTTATTAAAATCATTCCTTTCCAAACACATTTCTAGAAAATTGGCATTAAGTGACATAAAGCATCTTCACTTACCATTTCCACCAGCGACAAATAGAGGAAAATCCCAGCAGTGACAGCAAAGATCCACTGCTGCACCTCAGTGTCTGAGGAAACAAACAATCCGATGTAGAGGCCCATGAAGGCCGTCAGAGCACTGAGGAAGTTCATCAACACGGCGGTCCTCACCGGGAGACCAGAGCTAAGCAACACTGCAAAGTCACCTTTTAGACAGAAAGCAGGAAAGATGTCAAACAGAATGTGGTCTGGCCTCAGCCAAGAAAAACAACAGAAGCGTTGCTGAAGTGAGGATCGTGACCGCTCACCCATCTCGTGCGGGATCTCGTGACACAGGATGGCCACGGTGGTCGCCATGCCAGTCTCGGACGAAGAGGAGAAGGCCGCTCCGACAACCAAGCCGTCGGCGAAATTATGAAGGCTGTCTCCCACAATTATCATCACAGCCAGCAGGGGAACCCCTTGCCCTGGGAACATAAAGGGAGCCTGTGTCGTCATGGGGACAATTAATCTGTTATTCCAGGCAACTAGTTACACGGGACATCACGTTCACATGTGTTTTGGAGCCCATGTTGATGTTAATGGAGCTTACTCTGGTGCGATGGCGTCCTTGCGTGTGGGATTTCAGGAGATACCTCTGTACTTTCCGAATCATCCACTGGACCCTGTAAAATACAAAGAAACAGCACTTTTGTATCTAACTTAACAAAGAATAGTCAAATAAAGACAACCGAAAGGGAGTTTCTGTAAAATATGTCCTATAGTTCTACTACAGTTCAATGTTCTACTTTTGAAGTACTTATTGAACGTTACACGATTCAACAAAAGCATGAAGTGCATTCTGAATGATTCAATGCTTCTCATTCTCCAACATCCTACATACCCTGTCCTCTACTCCCTCCCACACTGCTCCTCATCGCTCTTACATAAGAGCAACACAAGACATTGTTTTAATGGCAGTCAGAATTAAATGTATTGTACAGTATTTGTGCTAATGTGTGTTCATTTTTTTCACTTTGTGAAGACCAATGTCACTTCTTTAACTTTAGCTTAAATTAATTTATTGCTGGACAACAGATGAATCAGTTCTGATAGGCCAGCAGTGAAAGACAGGCTTCAGATGAGTCTTACCAAGTTGATGGTGTTTGTGGAGATATTGTTTCTATAACATCTTGAATATAGCAGTACCTTGATATTCAAGCTACTCAACTTATGAGGTTTTTTTTAGATAAGCCATCACTCTATCCGTGTTTTTGTTCAAGATACGAGCAAAAATTCGAGATGTGACCCATGTTTTGGACATTATCGCTAGTAACGACCGGATCTCGTTCTTTCCCACATGTTGGCGGATGGATACAACATCAGCTGAGACCACATCTCGTCATTGGCGAAGTAAAGACGTAGCCTGTGTGTGCTTTTGCCTTTCTTTGCATACTACCTGAAATATGAATTATAATATACAAAATTATTTCTTTCAAATCATTGGTAGTGTTGAAATTTCAAATGAACACTGCGCTCAGCAGTTAAAATGTCACAATGTTTTCTTTTGTTGTTTTGTTTTTACTGTCCGTGTTCCAGGAATGACCTTGCAATGTCACCCGCCGTGTCATAACAGCTAATGATGGGAACTGAATTACGGGAAATCCCAAAGCTGATTATGGGAATGAGGTTAACGTTGAATAAATAAGAAAAAAAAATAGTCTGGGTGGTGATCAGACTGACCAGTTGTATGGTAGAGATGGACTTGCCCCTCTGAGTCCGACCGTTGCATCTGAGCTCCAAGGGAAGGTCACCAGAATGACCCTGCAGACAAAAGGAAAGCAGTCAGCTCTGACGAAGTTCAGACTTGGCACAGATTTGCTTGTTCATGAAAACTCCTAAAGGTCAACATCTGGCTGGATAAAGAAAATCAACTCAGCTCCTATTTTTGACATTTTTTGTGCCATCAGTAAATGTCAGGGAAAAAAACTCTTACATGGCCATGAGAAGGAACCAAAAAGGAAAAGATCCTCTCAATAAGGAAAAAGCTGTAGATCCCTGCAATCATCCCCAGAATTTTCCAAAGATATTCCTTTCCTTCTGTATAGTGTTCCACATCGTGATCATGGGAATCATCATGGAGGCCAAGGATCTCCAAAGAAGTCAAAGGGGTGTTAGGCATTTATTCAACATTGTGCACACAGTATCTTCAGCACTGCACCATCACAGATAAAGAGGATGGGGTAGTGTCTTTCTATCCTATACCTGTGGTATGAGGTGTAGGAGTGCATCTCCTGAGAGGGTCCCCACTGCCAAGCCCACAAACAGCTGCAGGATGAGAGTGTAGACTTCCTGGCAGGAAGTGAAGAAGATGAGGCAGATACCGAGCATGGAGCCCAGCGTGATGAGCAGGACAGCGGCTGTGCTGTAGCCATACTCTGGAGCAGGAGAGTATTTCAACTTTAGACACTTCTTACTGCATAAATATCAGTGATACAAAAGCACATCTTGCCTTGACATCAGCAAACAATGGACCCAAATTAAAAGAAAGACCAGGACTTTATTGGACTGGTATTTGATTCTCTCTACAAGAATTATGGTCAAATCTATCAGTTCCCTTTTTAATCTTGACTTGCTTAATAGTGACCTGAATTAAAAAACAACTTGCAGTAGGATACCGTAGGCTGTATGGAAGAACCATGGGGTGAAAAGTCTTACTCTCGACAGCAGTGGGCAGAGATCGTCTCCTGTTTTGTTCTGCAGATTCACAGGCATTGCCTAGCAACTGCTGAATGATGGCCGGGCAAATTTGACTGAAGTGCTTCTTGGAAATTGGCAAATGAGGATTCAGAGCAAAAATATCCACCAGCTGATTGGCTGAAAAACATACCTGAATAGATTCAAAGCAAATGACAAATTTGGGGATGAGGAGTATGCTGTCTAAACAAGCCACAGTACAGGATAGTCTCTTTTTAATCAAGCGTTTGCCTCAGCCTCACCTCTGCCCAGTCTCGGGTTAGTTCTCCATTTTCATGGCTGCAGCCACCCAGTTGATGTCCAACAGCTTCCTTTGAACTCTTTGCGATGCTCCGCCTCTTCCTGTTGTGACTGTGTGTCACCGCTTCGTGTCCGACTCCCAGCTGATGAAGCAACTCCTCCAAGTCTAAGCAAAGGAAATTGGGTTGTGTTCAAGAAGCAGCCTAGAATTGACCTCTTTTTCATGTAAAAGACAATTTTATTTTTAGATACTTGAAAAAGTGTCAGGTACAGATATTGAAACTCACTCTTTAAAAGCTAAGATACTAAATGGATAACAAAATATGACATCACATTCCTTTGGTTCAGTAAAAATTATTTTATATAATGAGAAAATGACACACTCATCAATGACGTACTTTATTAAGTGCTGAGACCAGAATGGAGGTAAAAGACAGTCAATGTTAGATTTAAGTTGTCAGTTATTAGAGAAAAATGTCTTTGTGTTGAAATGTGTTTAATGGGCCAGCTTTGCTTCTGAACTTACCCACTATCTGCAGGTCACTTGTGCAATTTAGAGCTTGGAAGATATAGTTGGTGAAGAAAGCAGGAGAAGGGAGGTTCCTCACTTGGAAACAGCTTCTCTGTAGAATATGGCTGATGATGGCTGCAGCCAGTCTTGGTACAGAAGACAAATCAGCACCTGTATTTTCTTGCGCATTAACATCTTCAAGTAGACCAGAGGCATCAATACACTATGGGATGGAAATTAAAAAGGTCACCTTTTGATCCTCAGATACTGAGATATGATAAATCTCTCTGATAATAAAAATCCCTTACTTGCAAATCAGATGAGGTGCCTTGGTGGTCGTGCTTGTTGATGAGCCGCAAAATACTTTCTGTTTCGCTGGATGATAAGAAGTTACCATCCTCGTCTGGGTGCAGATTGGTCAGGGCCAAAAGGTAGAACTGGTAGTTCTCAAATGGAGAGGAAGAATTGAAAGAAAGAGAGGTCATATTGGACCTGCAAAGGTTTTTCAAGTTGATGATGTAGTAAAGCAGAGCAGTGGAGATTCGCTGGTACGATTCGGTTGTGACGTAAACTTTCCCATCATCCTCTAGCACTGACAGAGCTATTTCTGGCGTCAGACACTGCAAGACAAACAGGGGTGGGAAGAGATGACAGGTATTTTAGGTGAAGTTGAAGGACGGAACATTGAAAAAGACCAAACTAATAGAGTGTTGACCCGGAATTTACACACCAGTTTAATGAAAGGCTGATTGGATTCACTCCACTCTTTTTCCTAGCAGTTGTGTTTGCACACACACACACACACACACACACACACACACACACACACACACACACACACACGCACACACACACTAAGATGCTGTCTCCATTAAGGTATGCTGCTCTCCACATTTTTAAAACCTCCCTTTCTACTCTGGGAACATAAAATCATCAACTCAGCTGCATAAATATGTTGAATACCTCTAAATCTAAATGGAGGTTATTGTGTCAAACTAACGGACGTCTAATACACCCACTCAGCGTGAATGCCCCATAGAAGCTAAGGACCTAAGCCTTCGCATTTACTCGCATTCCAGCCACAACAAGTACCCTTCTCCAACAAGCAGACAGGAATGGATGAATTCTTAAGCCATCATTAGCATGTTATGAATGTGAAAGGTTCTCATGTACTCAGGCAGTGACATGTCTGTTGGGTATAGGCCTTACCTTGTCACAAACTTCCTGAGATGTGCCAGTTTGTTCTGCACAGTGCACCAAATGGAGTAACTTGGCGATCAGGATACTGATGTGGTTCTTCTGGAGCCGTGGCTCGTCATTCAAACCCAGGGGCAAATCTAAGGCCCCGAGAGCCTCTCGCAGGTGCCGCTGCTCCTGCCCTTTCACCTCCTGTATCCTCCCCAGCAGACAAAGAGGCAACAGCAGCAGCAGCAAAGTCGGAGTCCTTCTCCCGAGGTGCATCTTCCTATCGAGGCGGTCCGACTCCCTCAGGTCTTGCCGAGGAAATGATGCGTAGAAAACAAAAACAAAGTGAGAGAGAATTCGGACTCAAGGTGGGCAAGAAGAGAAAACACTTCAAAGAAAGAAGAGCTGTGGGAGGCGTTAGAAGAAAGAATGCCTGATTCGGTGGAGGACAGGAGGGCAAACCCTCAGCTGAACCAGAACTTGCAGTGCCAAATGGCCGGTCAAAACCTGGGCCCCTCAGTCCAGAACAAAAGGATTAGTGCATGCTAGTGAGGGAGCACAGGGGCAGGGAGAAGGGGGCAAGAAGGGGGAGACGGTGTAGAAAATAATTAGTATTGAGGAATACCATGAACTGGTGAAAAGCTACAATTCACACAAAGCCGTGTTTCATTTTTTTAATGTGGGTCTCAGACGGAAATCCTCATCTAAAAGTAACCCTCCTCAAATGTAGTTTAAAAGAGAAAGCAATTTGTAAAGGTGTGAATATTATCATAAGGGTGTAAATAACTTTCTATATGCTTCTACGAGCATCCAAATCCAACTTACATAAGTGTACTGGAGATGTTCAAAAGGTTTTCTTATTCTCTATGTTGTCTTAGTCATCATATATCAAACAAACATAGAGTACAAAACATGGCGAGCTTTCTCTCAATACTTGTCAACACACTCCCACACGACAGGCTGCAGGTCAAATGAACTCAGCAATATGAGGACTAAAGCTGGCGGTCATACCTGAGGTAAAACAGATGAAAAAAAAACTTGCTGTTCTCCCTTCTGTTTCTCCCAACTCCTTTTAAATAGGTTTGTTTTCCTCCTCCTGATGGATAAACAGAAAATCCAGTTCTTGTTTGGGGTGAATTCTTGGGCATTGGTGCCGGTAAAGCCTTCTTATAAGGAGTAAGAGTTGATTAAGCTCTGGAGGATTAGCGATGAGAGACGTAGAGGTCTGTGGTTACCATGGGGACCGCTGACTGATGGAAGTGGCCGATCACTGGCATAACTGAACGTCTGATACCTGGCAGGGTAGTATTTAAGTCAACTTTAATTATTTATAACTTTACACCTAAAATAACATATTACTTGTATATTTTTTGAAACAACCTTTCACACACAGCCAACATTTAATTATCATATTCTCCTTCCTTGATCACTATGAGTGATCAAGGGAGTCTTATCAATTATTGCAGTTGGCAAAGTGACTTAAAATTCCAGACTTTTTTTGTCGCAGGGCAGGAAGCTGTTATTTGTGTCTCATTGAGATCATCCGGCAGCACTGATAATGTAAAAATAATTCATTGTAATTTATTGTAGTACAAGTTATGATGATATACAGTATATTTAATCAATGAATAATTGGGCTGCTGCTCAACAATTAATCAAAGTGTGTTATTGGGATTCTTCATTACTTGGCTTTGTCATACTTTAGATATTGCCTTAATGGGAGACTTATAGCCACTCTGGTGACATCACCAGAGTGGATTTCTATTGAGTTTTTTCATTTTTGAACTGGCAACACTAACATGTCAAACTTTTAACTTATACAGTGAAATATTTAAATGTTTTCCTAGTAGATTAGGATCAGATATTCATTCATGGTTGCCAGAAAATGTATTAACTAGACATGAAAACATGTTTGTCTTGCTCAAGATGAGTTATACACATATTTGGTGGTCAACCAACATCATTTATTGCCAAATACACTTCCAGCAGCCTCAGTGCTATGTTGTTGTTATCCCATATTTGTCTAGTAAATTCTTTTAATTTCAGTCATTACCATGTATGTCTTGAAACATGTCATAACTTTTTTCTGCAAATCATGGTCAAACCAAGTTAATGTTGGTCTATTGGTGCACTTCAAAATACAAAACTGAAGCAATTAATTTTGATGAATTATTCCTCAGATTTTATTAAGCTTCTATTTACAACATCTTAGACAAAAGAAAATGAAAGATGAGTAGCCAATGGACAATGCAAACAAGATACCCAGTTGGCTAATAACATTAATATTTTTTAAAAAAAACTTTTTTTCACCTTTCTTGAGTTGTCAGTGTTTGGTCTACAAGTGTTCTTCTTGTATTGATTAGCTCAAGTAAAAAATAATCTGTACATACTTCACAAATCACATAATCATGTAGGTTTGTTATAGATTGTAATTTATATTATCTCATCCCTGATTTTTCTAGTGCAGTGTCAGTGCTAACATTGTTCTTATGAACTATTATATAACAGATATGAAACATTATGATTTGGGCAATATTCATGTGTGGAAAACAGAATACCTTAAAGAGTGTGAAATTGAGATGAAACTCCCAGATCTAGTCACAGTGCTTAATGCCTCTAATTTAAAGTCTTTCTATGCTTGTTCATTCTGCTCAATGTTGGCCACAAGACCCTTTGTGTCCACAGCAGCTCGGAGTGGATTGTTGAAGTACAATTTGTTGTCAAAGGTGCTCTCTCCCAAAACAGGGGTAGCGATCCGTTTTCGGAACAGCAGGAAGGCACCAAGTCCCACTAAGGCGATTACGACGAGCACTGTAGCAACAGTGATGCCGGCAGACCCATGAGAAACTTCTTCAATAACTTGAACTGCAAATGTGAAATATAATTAGAAATAACAGCAATGTAACAAAGCAATCAAATTCATTATACAGTAGATAATAGATCAAGAGCCTTACCAACAGATTGTGGTTTTTCTGTAGGCGTAACAACTGGAAAAACAATACATAATCAATGTGAGTGACTGATTGGTTGAATTAAAACTGCATGATGGCTGATCAAACTTACCTTTGGCTGTCTTGCAGATGTAAGTTTTAAACTTGTTGCAGCTGCTGGTAATCCAGCGTCCGGTTAGAGAATCCACGCTCACACACGACCCTGAACCCGGCATCTTTGCTTTCCAGTTGGTGTAATCCACAACACTGTTATCAATCCACATCCACTCACCTGAAGCAAGGAGGGTCACATACTCATAAACAATTAAATCAGGATCCTTAATTCTTTCCCCTAATTTTATTGTCACTAGCTGAGCATTTTCAGTGGATATATACACCTGGTCTTTGAAATTCTCAGATCTCACAGAATTTCGAGAACCTTAACTAGACATGTGAGAAATTAATTTCACTCCTCTGAAAAATAGAAAATTATTATAATTTTATAATGAAATTCATTGCTGCTATTCTGTTTCTTTATCCTACAACATGGTAGAAAAATTTTCTGTTGTCACATTGGTTAATTTAATGCCTTGATTTTATCTCCTATATTGGATGAATATAATTTCAGCAAGCCAAGCACACCTTCGTGAGTCTTATAGAGACCAATCCAGAAGGATTTAGCATCGTCCTGCAGAATCTCCAGGTTGTGTTGTACGAACGCCTCCTCCTGGGGACCATCAATACTCAACAGGGAAGCACCTGATGAAAGCAGCCACAGTAAGGGACTCTCAATATTTAATACAAATAGAAACGACAATTCGTCAGTGGATATTCTTTTTAGCATACCCATTTTGAGACATTCAACTGAGGCATGGGCCCAGTTGTCCATCATTACGTTTTGGAAGGAATAACAGTGGCCTCTGAAAGGTAACCAGGTTCTTCGTTTCTTTGATTCTGGACAATTTCCAGGGAGTTGTGGGGGATCTGTTGGTGCGATTTCTGAAAGCGAGGTAGCATAATGTTTGACTGACACTGTGCAATTCAAGGAATCTAAAAAAGGCAATTTCTTACCTGATGATCTCTTGCATAAGGAATAATAGGCATTGGTGCATGGTGCTGTCTTCCATGTTTTGTCCACGTCCATATACACGCAGCCATAGTTATCTTTAGGCTCATCTATGCCCCATTTGGTGTAAGAAAGCCGCCAGTTATCAACCCATCTAAACCGCCCATCGGTCTGGAAGAAGGATTCATTATTATTGCATTAGTGGAAGTGCAGACAGAACTAAAAGGTCCTGGTCTCAATGTGAGTGTCATGCAGTAACTCTACCACGTTGTTGTTGAGGCCGATCCAAACTGGCTCGTTGTGCTTGAAAATCTTTAAGTTGACCGATGCGTGGCTCACAGGATTCAGGATACTGGCAAGATCTGAGTCGTCTGCTTGGCACTGCCTCCTCGCCTCATCCCATCTCATCTTCTGGGTGACCAGTTTGTAGGAGTCGTTGCCCAATTTGTAGAAACCCTTTGGTAGCGCTGTCGTGACTGGGACGGCAATCTGAGAATCTATGTTAACAACAAACAAAAAAAAAACCTTTCATCTGAAAGATATTTCCCCCAGTTTTTGCTCACAATACATCATATTAGTATACCTGTTAATAATGGCATCCAGGTAAGGTTTCACCTACCTGTGTTTCTTTTACAAATGAAGCCATTTTTGGAGTGACAGTCTTCAACTTTCCAGAGTCCGGTTTGTTTGAATACACTGCCCACCATAATCACACAGTCAAACGTCTGTCAGACAGATTTAAGTATATGAGTTCCCTTCGCTTGTGCAACTGCATTACATATTGTTTTAAAACCACATCTTCTGCAAATGTAGAACTAATCAATAATAACAAGAAGTCATTCTTTTTATAACTCTTTTGATAATATTGCTTCACCGTTATTGAAATAATGATTCTTCGCTTGTGGATGTTTGCTCTTGTTGGCATGTTGTACTTTCTGGATTATCCTATCACTACTTTTAAATTTTCTTCAACCATTATTGAACGGAAGGATAAACAGTCACAGGTCTATGAAGTACTGTATTGTATTGACCCTTTTTCCCAATAAAGCAAACACAATTTATAGAATATACAAGATTTTTTTGGATACTTAAAGAAATTGTTTTTGCTGGTAACACATCTTTGCTACTACTCTGCAAACATCACATTATTAAGCAAACCATCACATTATTAATTTTATCTAAAGGAGAAATGGTTTGATAGAGAAAGAAATGATGAAGCTGGAATAACCTCATGTCCAAATGGGTAACGTCCATCAGGCATCGTCACTGGATGTCCTTTGGCCCAGTTGGTGTAGGTAATGCCTTTGCCGTCTGTCCACACAAAGTGCATCTCCCAGTTGACGTCATTCATGCCGATCCATAAATCGTTATTATATTCCATCATCTTTGTTGTAAGGAATGCTAAACAGACGACACAGATATTATTTAAGCTTCTTAAAACTGTGGTATATTAACTTTAGCGCTGCATACTGAAATAATACTTATGGACCACCGTGAAGGAATCACTCACATTGCTCTCTGTCATTTGTAATAGAAGCGAGATTTCCTCCCTGGCTTGTGCAGTATGTCCTGGCATCTTGCCAGTTCTTATTGTCATCCCCCAGAACAAATTTGTAGCACTGTGTGTTGGAATAGTGTGTAAAGAGACAGTAGACAAACATTTCAGGTTCCTGTCAGAGGTTAAATCACTTCCTGACAGTCTAAAGACATCTTTGTCTTGAATTTGAATTTCAGCAATATATTGGAGTAAAATGTTGAATGGAATTATATATTTTCACCTTTTTTTCAAAAAGGACCCACTCTGGAGCGCATCCCCCCACAGGAATAGTGGTGGGGGACATTGTTGTATTGACAAAGCTGCTGCTTCTTTTGCAAATAGAAGGCAGCTCCATGCCACAGTTGATGTCATTCCAGTATCCTGTATGTACAGAGTCCACAGACAATGATCATTAAAGATTTTTAGCCTGTCTCTATGATATTAACACAGTATGGTGTTATTTACCCATGCTCTTGTACATAGTCACACAGTTCTCATCATTATTAGCAAAGTTTGGTTCATTCTTTTCCCATGCTGTGTACGTAACGGGGGTGCCGTCCACCCAGCTGAAAATGGAAAGAAAAGTGTGAACAAAATGTCACATCTTTGTATTTCGAATTTCAAAGTAGACTTAGAGTTTGAATTACCTAAATGATTTATCCAAATTCACCGTCATGCCGATGAAGTACTGCCCTTGTGATCTCTTTGATATCTGTGGAATATAGTCAAAAGAGAGACATGGCATAAGGGATGTACACAACTGTTGCGTTCGACATCACATCAGATGATATTTTTAAGGACACACGTGTTAGTATGAAGGTCATTAAACAATTTAATTTATTTGGAGAAAATGTTCAGAATTTCTCACCTGCTTCCAAAGGAACTTCCTCTCACTTTCCCCTGTGATGACCGCAAGTTCACCAAAGTTCTTCTTGCAGTATGCTCTTGCAGATTCCATTTCAAGGTTGTCCATGTTGATGAAATACTGTGTGTCATTGTATATAATCCAGCCATCCTCAGTGGTGTTGTATTCTGCAAAGGGAACAAAGTTGAATCCATGGAGTGTCCTTCGAGAGTGAATAGTGATCAACTAGCCAGGCTGCAGTGACACACAGCCGTGCTTTGAGCTATCTGCACGCCATGGTTAGAAAATTGATGATACAAGTAGAGAAGTTCAATTTGCCACTCTATCCATGGGATTACAGGGAGTGGTATAGATATCCTACAGGAAAGGTTTGCACAAGATTTCATCATAATTAAAGTTCAGTTAAGGAGGCATTCAGGCGGTTTTACTTACTCGGTGGAGTTGTGGCGGGCTCAGGTTTGGGGGTCACACCTATAAGTAAAGAGGTCACTCTTAGAAGTCGAGTAGGGCTCTCTTAAGTTTGCAGCACACAACTTTTTGGGGATTCTTATAAGCTCCATAATGAGAGTGGTGTTACCTTTGCCGATCTGGCAGATCCAGTCATTGTAGGCCTCACAGTGTCGATCATTCCAGTGCCGCCCGTAGTACAGATGGACTTCTGCACAGTGCTCGTCATCATTGTGATTGTTTGGTTCACCAAAGCCCCAGTTCCCATAGTCAGACTAGCTCCAAGTTTGTGAAAATATACACTATTAGATCAGGGTTGAGAATGTTATAGGGTGAAACCTTTTATGACAAAAATAAAGGGGTACATACAGGAGACCCGTCGCTCCAGACAAAACCTTTGCTACCCAGACTGTAGCCAATCCACGCTCCGTTTGATGAATGGAACCTGTACAACAACAGAAAGCCCCAGCACAGATTACTTCATTGACTGGTTTGCATCACATGTTTCTCACATATAGTAGCGTTTAGGCTAACATACGGAGCGACGTTCAGGTCCTGCGTACTGTGTATACTCATCAGATCCCCACCGATGGCCCTGCAGAAGTCCTGCGCTTCATGCCAGTTCTTCTTCAGTTCCTTACCTTTTTTGTAAAGCTTTTCAATGAGCAAAACAAATAAGGAGACAAGTGAGTTTTACAGCTTTAATATCTGAGATTGCACGGATTTGTTCAGGTAGTCCTACTTTGTAGCACATGTTCCTCGTGCTGATGGGGGTCCATCCAGCCTCACAGCTCAGGGCCGGTGTGGTCGGCGGGACGGTCGACATCGCTGCACCCTCTGCTCGTTTCTTGCAGATATACTTCACCTTGGTGTTGCAGTTGATGACATCCCATAATCCAGCGAAAGCACCAGTTGTCATGGCAACGCAACCTTGTTTTCTATCTTTTATTAAATACACCAAAAGAAATTGGGGGAGGGAACAAATGTAGATAAAGTGACATTAGATTGAAAATTGAGATGAAAATTTGGATTTGTTAGTGTAGGTAAAAAATGGAGTTGAGTAGAAAAACGAGACATGCAAATTGAAGTTTGATGTACCTGGCATGCCCACATTGAAATTAGTGAATCTGACTTTTCTTCCTGTCGTCCACTTGAAAGTGTCTCTGTCGGCTGTGTTGGAAAGACCTGTCCAGAAATACTTTTCTGGTCTTAAACCCACCAAACTTACCAAGAAGGCATTCTCATATCTACAAAAAAGCACATAAAGACATGAAAATGAGCAATAAAACAACTTCAAATCAATCGTATTGATTTATTGGTGGAGTTAATGGAAAGGATACCACATGTGCAAAATGTTTTTGAAGATTTAATCTAATCCAAGTGCCTGAAATGCTTCTAATACAGTGTGAGATCATGTTAGTGTAAATATGATTCTACTACCTATCAGACACATCCAGCAGATTGGCACCAGCGTCTGAGCATTTCCGCTTTGCATCATTAAAGGCTTTTGTCTCAGATCCAATGTTGTAGCAGTAAGAACCAAACCTTTTCCAGCCCTTCAAATAGCAAAAAAAGAAGAAAAAAAAAGTGTTGGACGAAATCTCATAATTCTACTTATTTAAAGGTAATTACATCACTCACAATCTTGCATCCCGGGTTGGCTTCCTCATGGGTACCTTCACTTAATTTAGTGGACGCCTTCTTCTTACAGATGTATCCGAACGTCTTCTCACACATGTAGTCCGCCCACCCCCCGTCCTGTACGGGGTGTGTGCAGAAGATGAGAACTGAACCACCGAACATTTGATGTTTCCTTTTTGTATTAAATGACTTATGGGTGTTACCTTTCCTCTGATGAGGACGCAGTCCTCCTGGAGGTTGGTGGCGTGAGACGGCTCATCACGCTGCCACTGGGTGAAGGTCACATGGGAGCCATCAGACCATTCGAATAACAACTGGTTCCTGTGATCATTCAAGCCAATCCAGAGCTCGTCTGTCGCCACTGAGGATTTTAAATGCACATGGGGCACATAATGTGGTCATTTTTTCATTCATTTTTTGGCAAATATTGACAGTGGTGTTGCACATATAAATTCCAAACACATTATTATAATATGATAGCATTTCACCTTTGTTCCATACTGGAGTGCCTGCTATTTTCATATTTTCCAACAGATTTCATATTTAATTTTATCAAGCTCTGTTACGCAGTTTGTTCATTTTTCTTAGATAAAGAATTTGATACCATTTTTATTTCTGTAGGATAAATTTGAAGAAGCTCAATTAGCTTAGTTTAGCGCAAAAACTGGAAACAGGGGGAAGCAGGAGGCCTGATTCTATCTGTTAATCCCTCTAAAACTCACTAATATATCAATTATTATTTCCTCAGTTGAATCTAATCAAATACTTAAGTTTAAAATAATGTATTGGGGTTTAGATTTACTTCTAGGAGTCTTGTTATACCGGTTTGTTTTCTTTTACACTTACGGTATCCAGACTGAGATATAATGAAGCTCTGCTCCTCTATATTGTGTATGCTCGCCAAATCTCCACCCTCTTTGTGGCACGCAGCTAAAGCATCCCTCCACATTTTCTTATTCCTGTCCAGGTAGTAGCAGTTTCCTGCATACGGAACCCAGTGACTGGGGCAGAAGATGGGCTGGTCTTTATCTGTGGATAGAGACAACACTGATGAGAAGATTCATTCTAGTAATAATAATAACACAGTTTCTGATCATTTTGAATAAAGATATTATACTATATGTTGTTGGCAGGCTGGTTGAGTTTCCTCTGCGACAAATATAACCAATTTTCTTGTTGCAGTCGTTGCTCTCCCATTTTGAAGCCTTTCCAGCATTAAGGGTTGCACATACATATCCAGGATCTGATGAAGGGTGACCTATTGGACAAGTCAAAGCAAGTTTTTGATTTAGTGTAAATTCCATATTGTCATGCAGCACCAACTACTTAATAATAGAGACACAGGTTGATTTAATAACATAGGAATCTCACTACACCAGACATTAAATGATGCATTTAAGGACCATAATACCTGCTTTTGTCACCATCTACTATGTCTTCACTAACCTGGAGCCCAGTTTAAGTATCTGAATGGGTTCCCGTTGCTCCATTGCCATCCCCTATCAAAATCCAAGCTGTTGAGTCCAATCCACACGGATATTCCCAAAGTATTTGTCAAGCCTGTGTCAAAACCACACATTCCGATGCCGTCAGAGGTCGTTCATGTTAGCTGTGTTGCGTAGATAAAGGATTCAGACTCTGTACCTGAGATGTATGACTGCTCATGGAGCTCTACGATGCTGAGGAGATCGGCTCCCTGCTGCTGGCAGCTCTTCCTCGCCTGATGCCACGACAACACTGCCAGTGCGTTCCTCTGATACTGAACCCCTGTAACCGGGTCAATGTCCCAACCCTCGGTGGCTGCATCACGGTGGAGACAGAAAGCACGAAGCAGAACGTGTGAAGATTGACAGTTGTTTTGCTGTCTTGAAAGTGAACTTCCTTTCTTTTTTCTTTTTCAGTGTCAAAGCAATTCAAGTGAAAAGAGGTTTTGTGTTTAAAGGACAACAGGGATAGGGCTGTGTTGACAATTCATGAGAAGAAGTGTTAGCGTTTTTCTGCTGGGTGACAAGAGTAGGGTCAGAAACCAGACCTGTCAGCACTGATATAATACAACAAGATAATTCTGTGTTACATAACTAAATGTTTATCAGTCACGTCATCTTTTTCATTCGTTCCGTTGTCTTACCTTGTTAGGAACAGTACCATATATAATTTATATACTGTAGTTTAGGTGGCTGAAATGTGTTTCTTGCACTTACATTTGGTGGGACAAAAGCCCCACTTTGTGTCTTTATCATAATCTTTCTCCGTTGCACACCACAGCATTCCATCTGTACGACCATCCTTTGTGCATTCGGCGTACCAATTGTCCAAAAACTTAAATGGGAACTGACAAGGACTTCCAAAGGCATTGCCTCCTATTGCGAAAATCTCTGAGGAGACACAGAGCGTGGATTTAAAGTTAATCAAACATTTTGCTTTGTCAAGCAAAGCAAGCGAGGCATCTACTGATGTTGAGTGATGAGGCCCAGCTTGCAGTTCCGTTTCACCTCAAAGGTTTTGTATGGAGTTCATGGGGTAAGAATTCAATCTATTCAAGCTCTTCCACCCTAGAATCAGACAGCTACTTCTGTATAGGACTTACATAAAGTGTGATCTGCTAGTTTAGTAATTTCGGTTAATCTGAAAGCATTTTTTTTCTGACAGATAAAAAACACGACAACAAGCTAAACTGTTATCTCCTGCAGAAAGATTCTACCCGATAAATACTAATGTTGGATGTTGATCCAACCTTTAAAAATACATATTGCAAATGAAATTGCACAGTTTCAAAAATTGCAATTTTGTCTTATTATAATTGATTATGTGCCCATATTTCCTACCTTGAAATCCCTTTGAGCAGAGGTCACCCCTTGTGCCAAATATCCTCCAGCGGCTCCACAAGCCTGAGCCTTTGTAAATCATTAAGTTCCTCTCATTTCGGTTTCCCCAGTTTAAGTGCAGGTCCTGATTTTTCAGGCCAAAGAGCGTCTCATTCTTGCACTGCCAATGTTGGAGGTCACTATTTTCGTCGCATTCATAGAGGACCACCCTCACCCAGTCTGTAATCTCCGTGGCCGCCAGACAAAGCTTAAGTTTGAGGCTGAGGATGCGCGATTCAGAGGCCCAACGAAACTGCTGGTCTTTGGCGTGAGGATCACACCGGGCCACGGTAACAGATGTGGCGCTCTCCACCCTTACACACTTCTTGTGGTTCTCATTGTAGATCAGGAAGGAGCCAGTGTCTGGAGCAGAACAGAACAGTTTTATGTCATCTCACATGAAAATGAAAATAAAACGCGTTAAGGTGTACTCACCTATATCTGCCGTGATGCAGAGAACTTGCAGAAGACCAAGGACCACAGCAAATCTGAAACAGGGTAACATTATCTGTAATGTGTAATGTGCACGGAGCGGTTAAGTTGCAGGAGAGTTTTCAAGTCATGTGAGAGGGGATCTGGACTGTGCAAAGCTGTGTGACATAGAGCAAATAGGACACAGAGACATGGAGCTTTCCCCCCTTAATCACACTGATGGATATCCTGTCACATGTGCAGCTAAGATTGGTCAACGACAGCAATTTCCACGAGCTTCCACTGAATTTTTGGCGGAGGAGTGGGAGACAGGAAAGGGTAAAGCGAGCAGCTCATCCGACTGCTTAACAAAATGAAATTCACCAATGATTCGTTTTCAGTGAAACACAAAAAGGCCAATAATCTTATTTTGAACTGGATGATGGATTTTGCGGATTAATTTATGTCAGTACGCTTCAATGAGTGACTAAAATTTGAAATAGGCCTTCAGTGTGAGGTCAGGGGAGTGGTTCAGCAAAAACTGGTTTAGAAGGAGGATCCAAAGATCTAAGATAATCACGACTGGTCAGGAGTGTTCCAACTTCATCATTGTTAAAGCAAAAGTACAGCAGGATTACATTGAGTTTTGAGGACTTTGCTGATGTTGGTTTTGTGTTGTGCCACCAGGAGGTCCACAAGACTCCGGGTGAGGAGTGCAATGATGATACAAGTCAGTAGAAAGAGATGAGAGGAGGATATCCTGCTTCCTATTGGGGAAGTGAGTGGACATCTGACCATTGTGGCCTCATTCTGCAGGGATGCACAGCAATGGTTTTGGGGTACAAACAAGTAAGAACGCCGTGTAAAACACAAAAGAAATATTCAGTTAATAACTTACTACTTTACTAAAGTAGTATGTAAAATTAATCCGATTTTCAATCATAATTGGCAGTATTATCTTAAATAATGCATTAATTAATAATTAAATGTGTTACTAAACAATGATGCAACATTATCATTCATTAGTTTGTTTGTCAAGTTTCTGATCATCAGTGAATCGTAAATTGTACTCAGTTTACTTCCACAACAGATAAATTGTAAATGCTACATTTAGCAGTTTGATGCAGACTTTGTCTTTCTGCAGTCCAGTGCTTGAAGACACTGTTGGATTGTTAACAGATTCTTTTCTATGTCTGTTATTAGCTGAATAATGGGTTGATGAAAATGGGCCAAGCAAATGAATGGCAAAATTTAGAGGGTAGTAATGATTAAGATCTTGATTTGTGACAAATTTTTCACCATTCATATGCGATGTTTTATTCTTGTGATGCTGAATGTAGTGGTTGGTGCACATTAATGGATTTTTTGTCTCATGATTCTCCACAAAAACAATGTGTATTTTTGCAGATGCTGTTTTGACTTCATTCAGATGATACACATGTAATGACTTCTCGCTTATCATTGCTCTCTTGTTGTGGAACATGCAAGATTGCAGGAAGGGATGTGATGATACGAAAGTGTAGAATAATGACAGGAAAGCTGTTCCCTGGAGGAGTGATTGGGAACAGAAGGGATGAATTCCAGTGAAAGTTCTGAGTGGCGTTCAAAAACATATACTGTATGTACTTTCAGCTGATGTCAGTAAATTCCTCATACATGATTTAAAAAAAACACAAGTAAAACATGCAGCATATAGTTGAATATCTTTCTTTATTAATCTTACCAAAATATATGTATTAACGAAACACACTCACACTTTGGTTTTCTTGTGAGACTATAACTGAGCAAAAAAATAAATAAAAAAAATACAAACAGATTCATGCTTTTTATGTTTTCACTGCATTTTATAATAGTAAAAAAAACAACAAGACAAGCACAGGTACATTCTCAAGGTGCCACACTTGGTGAGGAAGAGGGTAAAATATGCCCCAACATTATTGTAAATGATACACAACAAAATAGTCATTTGACAGATAATCACCTACTGGCTCCTTTTTTCGCCAGTGACAAGTACCATCATGCATTTCAGCAGAATCTCTTGGCTGCTTCTTGCACAAAGTCATTCTTTGGTTTAATGACACAGTCATTCATTAAATCCTGGTCTCAGTTTTTCTCATGCTCTTAACTGCTGGTTTCCCTTAAGTGTACTGGAAACATTGAGGGAAATGAGCTTATATTTTAAAGGTATCCAACCTCAACGTACCCTTTGAACTAGCATTAAAAGATTTGTTGTGGCATTAAATATGTGTTTAAAAGATTTTTTGGAGTGTAGTAGTGTTGGCCAAATTATATCACTGTACACTAGCCTTGTGTTGGAAAGCTAGCATTAAAAATGTGTCTGCAAGTTTAGCAAACAGTTTAAACAGTTTCATGGCAGTAACTTGCTATCAATATGAAATGAGAAATCTCCATATGTAAACTAGACTGTGTGGTGCGAAATATTTTAATTCAATGAAGCTTCACCAACACCAAAGATGCAGCTAAACTTTGAAAGATTTCCAACTGGCACTGGATCTTGGCATCCTGCTGGTTCCAACCTATGCATTGAATATATCTTTTATTTGATATCTTTTATTATTTTATTTGACTTTCTGAAAGTGTTGCTTTCAAAAAACCATCCTCTCTGTGTTGAAGACCCTCAACTTGGTCATGAAGTTAAAATATACAAAAGCCAGGCAGATCAACAGGTTCTTCATCATATAGAGGATGGGTGTGACGAAGCCAAAGAAGGCAATGAGGCCAACACGTACAAAGAAGAAGGGCAAGTCCTGAACGGCCACTCCTACAGAGGAGAGTAGGGGGCTGTGGGGCATGACCACCACCCGCAGGCAGGATAGGTAGCTGAAGATATAGATGGGGAACACCCAACCTGAGTAGTAGACCAATGGATGTCCCGCCACCCTCACCATCTCCACCGTGTCCATCCAGAACATAAAACTATCCACAAACACATCTGCTCGGGCATCACTGGCACACAGGAACCTCAGGGGGCCCGTATAGGCATACGGGGGCATGCGGTAAGCCGTGGTGCTCGCCGATTGTGAGCTCAATCCAGAGATGCTAAATGGCCTCCCGGAATTCCCTGGTATTCCCGGGACTATGCCGTTGGTCTCTGGTCGAGCCCTCGCTCCGTTCTGGTTCCTGTCATTGAGCGGGTTTGCTCCCGGTGGAATGGGGGTCGGTACGGCTTGTCTGGGCACAGCTGGCCCCGGCACAGCCGGACCGATGGGTGTAACAGGGGTCACCTGTTCCACGTGGGTGAGGACAGTAGAGGGGATGTCAGAATCTCTCTCCATGTCATTAGCTACGGAGAGAAGGAAATGAATTTCAGAAGACTGGTCCAAAAAAAATAAGATGTCAGCATTCATTTAAGTTTTCTGCATTTCTTTTGTTTTCATATGCTTTTTTTGTTTTTTTGAGAATCAAACATGGCAATAACTATAAAGTAAGGCATGACTTTATGTTGATATTAATCAGCCACATCTGTATAATCCAAAGAGAAGCACCACCAAGAGATATCATGATAATAAACATGCAATCATTAATCCGCTGCATAGTTGGAGCAAAAGCTTCGAGAGACTGCTGATGTTAAATGTTCTCCCAAGGAATACAGCACTAAAAATACACTTTCGTAAAACATGGCTTACGTGTCATCAATTCAGTACTGTTTCTAGAAGAGGCTTCGTAATTTCCTGCTCATTTCCTCAATTTAACACATTTTTCATCTGCACAGATGAAAAGACTGATGGATTTTAGGACCTGTTATCTGCATTTGTTGCTCCAGACCTCCTACATTGTGTATCCAGACTGTTGTGACTACAGGTGTTGAGATCTTGTTGAGTTTTGTGTATTATGTGCAGAGGGCTGCTCTCACCCTGTCCGGTCAGTCTGCAATGGCGTATCCTCTCCACAACGTCAATACAGATGAGAGAAAACAGGACCAGTGACACCGGGAGCTCGGTAAATGTGTCCATTTTTATGTTGTTATTTATCTGAACCTGAACAAACAAGCAGAAGAATCATTAGTTTATCTACTCACATCCGATCACTACAGTACCGATCAATTTAGCTTGACAGTCATCAACCTTTGCAAGAAGAATTTTGATTTATATGTCTGACCTCCTCTTGTACGAGGTTTTTGGGCCAAATCACTTGCAGCTCTGATATTTGCCTGAGTCAGGACTTCGTGCAAACAGGACACAGAACAAAGCAGGCAAGATGGTCATCTTAGCAGAATTTACGGCTCTTATGTAAAAGACACCAGATAAGCAAAAGTCAAAGAGTCACACTGGGCTCTCGAAAGGGCCACATAAAACAGCAAATAAGACCAGGGTTGCAACCAATGAGGAAGTGAAAATGTGCCTCATGGACAGATGATTTGACAAGGTCAGCCTGGACAGGAAGAGGAATCAAGCTGCTTATCAGTAGCTTCTTATCCATAATGTTCCAGTCATACCTTTATTCCATGCAGCTATAAAATGTTCAATCATTTAGGTAATGTCAAAGGAAATATTTAATTTCAAGCAAAGAAAATGACCGAAAATAACTGATTCTTATTACAGATATGCCACAAAGATCGGGCTCAGAGTCTACATAAACTGATATGATCAAACAAGTCAAAGAAATGGCAACAATCCACTGCTTGTTGTACCTCAGAGCTGGCGATGAGAAAGGCAAAGCAGGGCAATGTGGACATGATCACATAAACGAGGGCAACGGGCCTCCTGATACGAAGACAAAGGAAGGGAAAGACACAAAAGTAAGGAAGGAAGACAAAGGCAGTTGCAGGACTTGCTAACTCATGGTATTCTTAGGCAGTCCAGCTGCAGGCCTGCTCAGGCTCAACCGGTCAGGTCTCATGTCAGGGCTGGACCTCTGTTTCTGGACCCCCGGCACCAGGGCAGACTCACCACTTCTTCCTGCCAACCAGGAACTTCTTCTTCATGAAGACCATATACTTCAGGGGCACCCAGACCAGCAGGGCAGTGGAGGTGACGTAAGCAACGGAGGAGGCCACGATCAACCAGTAGGCAGTGCTGCCGTCACCGGGAGGCCGCGCCGACGTTTTGACCTTTGCCACGATGTTGGCGAACCTCTGCATGACGATGAAAAGTGGCGCACACAGGCCTGCAAACTGCAACACCTCACACAGGGCGAACTTCAATGTACTCCCCGAGCCCATGTTGTGGTAGCTCAGAGGAAGGGAAGGGAGGGAGACGAGGGTTGTTGTCGCAGCGAGGTGACCCCTGCCCCTCTGAGGGCTGGTGCATTGTCTGCCCCCACTAGCATTTTCCACACAACGCAGGCCTGGATCGCTGCTGGCCCAAGCGCTTACACTGCACTCAGCATTGTGTGTGTGCGTGTGTGTGTGTGTGTGTGTGTGTGGCTCAGTGACCTTTAACCTTTAACTTTAAAGTCTATCTGCGCCCAGCATCTACTGCAGGTATCTCCTTTAGTCTTGAACAAGCTTGAGTCGTGTTTTAACATCAGAATTATTTGTGAAATCGAAAAAAAATCAACCATCTCTGGGTTTACATCCTGGTTTCTACATCAGCATTCCTTAAAATCAACAAACACAAGTGGATTTGAAAACACCCTCAGTAAAAACCACCTCAAATGTTGAGTGGTTGCAAAGACACTGAAGACCACAGACCACCCAAAATGCAATTGTGGCTCCTCTACTGTATAATGTATATATACATCGCCATCTAGTGGTAAAATGACGGAACATCCAGAACACTAGTTAACATTTCTGAAAGGATGTTCAGCAAATTCTAATAAAGTGATTGAGGCTTGGATTTCTGGCATCTTTGGAGGGGTGGGGGCTATTCTAAATAGCACTAGAGGACTCGCAGGTTTATCCCAAGGCCTCATAACAGACAAACAACCAATGGGACTTACATTCAGGTCAATAGCCAATTTAGAGTTACCAACTCACTTTTATCGCATGTTTTTGGCGTTAACAGAGGAATTAGAAAGTTCCAAGAGGATTTGAACCCAGTGCCTTCTTTCTGAGAGGAAAGACAAGCCAAATCAAGGGAAGAGATGATCCACGTGTATTTTTTGCTTTGACCCTGGTGCCTTATGTCATTTCCAACCAATCATGAACTTTTGATGTGACACTTTTGCTATAACTGTTTTGTTAAAACTGTTATAAAAAAATAATCCCCTACAATATTATACGTGCAATATTTCCCTCTGACGTGTAGAGGAATATAAGAAGAGAGTGTAACGCAAGGTATCCTAAATTACAAATCCACAACATACCAGGATTACCTTATAATAACCGCCTCTGACTCACCTGCTGGACGCGCTCTTGTGGCTCCACTAGTCCCGCGAGAGGCGATCCGTGGGCGGATAAATGGAGGGATGACCCTCCTGCTCCCCTCCCGACCAGCCTACCAGCCCCAGCTGTCAGCTCCCCCTCCCGACCTCCCCCACCCTGCCCCCCGGTACCATGGCGTCCAGCGAGGAGGACGGCACGGTTGAGGAGAAGGAAAACAACAACAAGAAGAGAACGAAAAGCACCCTCGCTACCGCATGGCTCACTTTTTACAACATTGCCATGACCGCCGGGTGAGTGTGTAAATCTGCCCCCCACCCATCCAGTGTCCTATTGATAAAGTTATAATTGAACTGCTCCCCTAAAAAAAAACTGGAAGCGTGTGTTGCTGTTTATAGGACTGTGTGTCAAGTTGAAAGTGCCTGTTCAGCTCGCTCAATTTTACGCGTCATCTGGAAAAAAGAAAAAAACAAAACTGGAGCGGATAATTCGATTAATACAAAATACACTCTAAAAATGCACGCGGTGTTTATTTGAGTGGTAAAAAAAATAAAAAATGAATGAATGGTGTTGGGTGAAAGTGTCAGAGGAGCGCTACGGCCGTGTCCAAATAGGGCTGAGTGCGCGGCGTCAGCGCCAAAGGCCCACTGCGCGTCCGACAGTTGCAGTGATAAGTATAGCCGGAGCGCACTGACACTGGAGCTCCGGTGTGGGACCCTGAAATGCACTATAGGCAGATTTCTTTAATAACAATTGAAACAGCCATTACTAATCGTGATTATATGATAAATACCCAGACGATCAGATGGGAATCGATACTTGTTCCATTAATGTCCCTCTGTTATGAAGAATGTTTTTACGCAACGTTATGACTGATGGTTCCAGCACACGTCACTCAAATCAATTCACAAATTAGAGATCAGATGTTGTTTGACGACGGTGCTCAATCTATTTGTATATGCAAAAAGTCAGATTTGTTTGTTCAAATAGCTCTTTAAAAAAGCTGATTCGTGTCACATTATGAAAAGAAAACCAAAGATGGAATTCAGTAACTTCTTCTGGTTTCTGTTGACTTTGAGTAGAAGTTAAATTTGACGCCAAACAGAATCATCACAGCTTCAGCTTCAATTTGTCTTATTTTCAAATGGTAAATTATACTAGTTGTTATCTCACAGTAGGGAGTAGATTCTAAATCCTGTCTGGTGGAGGTAAGAACAATTAAATATTAACCGACACCTGAAACCTACTTCTAGAATCTGCCTTGCGCTTACATCAGTATTTTGACTTGATTTACTTAAATTTCAGATCCAGATTTCTATTTTCTCCTCTTTTACCTCCATTTCAGTCACTCCCTATCTGCTTTGTCTCAGCTTCATATTGGTGACAGTGTCAGACAGGTTTGCGTTTTGGACAAGAAGATAGTAACCCATTGATCAATCCTGAGAGAGAATCTCTCACAGATAGATTTCAGAGAAATTGCATTTATTCCAAGTACAATTTTAAATGAAAACTTGCTAAAGTTTAGATTTTAGTTTTGGAATGGTATTATCTTGAAATACTGTACTGTAAAAATGTAAATACAATTTATGAGGGTATGATGTTGATGTGATTTAAATTGTAAGCACTATTAGAGCACAGTGCATGTGGGGAGGTGTGTTTTTGGGTTAAAGTTTAAAATAACTAAACCTTAAATTTCTACTTAACAAAGTATAGAAGGATAAATGACTTTCTGACTCCATCCATCACATATGAGGTTCATTCTCCCTGCTTACACTGACAGGTGTCATGACCTGTTATAACCTGTTCTTACACTCTGCAGGTGGCTGGTTTTGGCCATGGCAATGATACGCTTCTACATCCAGAAAGGCACACACAAGGGTCTGTACAGAAGTATAGCAAGGACACTCAAGTTTTTCCAGACCTTTGCTTTAGTTGAGGTAAGAATTTGAGTGGAATGCTGATGTTCCTTTAAATATGTTCTTGGCTCTAAGTACTGATTTTCATTCATTCGTTTTTCAGGTGGGACATTGTGCAATCGGTATGTGAAGATATCAGAATAAAAATGTGTGTAAAAATGTGGCTTCAGCCCCGCAGATGTAAACCTTTCCATCTCTGTCTGCTTGACTACAGGAATTATCCGGACATCTGTGATCGTAACCGGGGTGCAAGTGTGTTCACGGATTTTCATGGTTTGGTTCATAACCAACAGCATCAGACAGGTGACGATCACTAGATCTTCATTCAGTTGTACATACAAATGAAATGTGACATCACTTTTCTGTCTTAACGGTATTATTACCTCTAAACCATATGGAACTAACAATAATATGCTATGAGAAAACATAGAATATTACATAATGGCATAAATAGAAATGGATTGAGGTATACTTACCACGTCACCATTATTCCCACAGTCATATTTTCTTTTCTTTCCCTTTCTTTTTCCATTTTTTTCCCCATTTTAAACAAAGATCCAGAGTGAAGAAAGTGTAATCCTATTCCTGGTTGCGTGGACATTGACAGAGATTACCAGATATTCCTACTACACATTCAGCCTGCTGCACCACCTGCCGTACTTCATCAAATGGGCCAGGTGGACAAATCGTGATGCGTGGCTGGGATGAGCTTGAGTTGTCTTCATAATGTTCTGAATGCAGTCTGAATTTAACTTCTTGCATGCTCCCACATTGAACCCAGGCCTTCCTGACTGTAGGAAGTGGTGCATTCCCTCTCACCTGGCTCACAGAGAAGAGATGCATGCATGTGTTTATTGATTAGTGCTTTTTTATTTTGAAAAGTGCAGCTTTACCTTATGAACTGTTTAAAGCACATTATTTTAAGACATACAGTAGTTTGGTGAGCAAAGGGTCTCATTTTTATATCTCAAACATCAAATTGAATAAATATATTGTCAGTGTTAGTAAAGGCTCCAGAGTGGCATAACGCCTTCCTGCTTGCTCCTGCACCGGAGAGTGACGTTGAAGTTTTGAGCCTCAGTAGCTCAGCTGAAATTGGAGTAAGAGTGTCAGTTGTGCAGAATGATAAACGTTCAGCACACAGACTGGGAATTTTCCAACCTCAGAGACCTTGCATCACACCAGTTAAAGCGCTGTGCTGCATCCAGGTAGCCTCACATTGAACTTCACCATCATAATACTTCTTTTCCTGCTTCTATCCTGCGTCACATGATCATCAGAAGTGAAATAAATGTTGTGCCTTCTACTCTCGTGCACTAACTGCCGCTCTACTCCCTGCCCCCCACGTTTTACGTCTTTCTTCAAGCGTAGAGTAGACGCCAGGCCCCCAGGAGAGCGGCTCATGTTCAGCTGCTCCTGTTTTTAAGACCATCTGTTTTGGTCATGGAATGTTCACCTAACATTTCTTTCACATCCGGATAGACGCTCGACCCAAGCCTTTGGTCTTGACTGAATGTAGGACCTCTGTAGCCCCAGGTCATTGTGTAGATCAGACTTAGGATGCCACACTGTCACAGTGGGAGGTAGGCCAGTGATTTATTCATCAGAGGTCCAAATTACGGTCACAACCGGATGCTGCAGATTATTATTGAAAAATACTGCTAAATGTACCAGATTAAATGTTTTTGGGTTCAGTATAGAGTTTGAAATCCCCTTTAATCAGCTGGTCAGCTTCAAAATGTTGTTGTAGGAAGTAGGTGAAGTATTGCAAGACGGGTTTCAGAAACCACTTCATCACCAGACCAATAGATTTCTGCGTTTTGTATTAGATTAAAAAGTTTTGCCCCTCAGGAGCTGAGATGTTACAGGACGTATCGAACGGCCTTTGCACCATCGATGATTTCTAGCTCTTCCAGTTTGGGTCATAATTGTAACAGGTCAGAGGTAGGACCCAAGTACAGCACAGACTGAGACCAGATCAGGAATAGTCCAACAGTTTATTCTGAGGTTCGCACGGAATGGCAGCAATATTCCAGAAAAACAGTCTCAGTAAACAGGAATCCCAGGTGACAGGTAGCAGACAGGGAACGAGCAGGCAGAGTAGTCAAGGACAGAAGGCTGGTCAGTTTACCGGAGTAGAGACGAGGAAGACTGGTTGAAGACAGGCAGGGTCGAAACCGAGGAAGCAGTCCGGAGATCAACGCGAGAGAGCTTTGCATGATACGGAGACAATCTGGCAGAGACTGAGAGGAATGGGAGGGTATATGTACAGAACAGGCAGGTGAAAATCAGGTGAGGAAACACAGGTGAAGGCAGTTGCACTGATGAGGTGGGAGTGGAAGGCAGGTAGAGCTGGGCGGATGAGGGGAAAACTAGGAGCGGATTGTGACTATAGTAATCTGAGCTGTATCCATTATTGGAGGTTGGCTTCAAATGGATGCACATAGAGTTTGTCATTATTCTTGATAGAAATTTAAACCGTTTTCAAACTTTAAACAAGCAAATGAAAGTCAAACGCGGGACCATCAATAGCCCGAGTTGCTTTAATTTGATTCTTAAATCCGTAAAAGGTTATGTCTGATCGTGAAACCAGGCTTGTGTGATGTAACGTGTGTGACCATTGCACTGGTGTGTGTTTGCTGATTATCTGCTGACAGGATCTCTTCTTCCCTACAGATACACCCTCTTCATCGTCTTGTACCCCCTGGGAGTCATCGGCGAGTTGATGACTATTTATGCTGCTCTGCCATTTGTGCGCAGATCTGGAATGTACTCCATGAGGCTTCCCAACGTGTATAATGTGTCGTTCGACTACTACTACTGCCTCATCATCATCATGTTGTCCTACATACCATGTAAGGAGCGTCTGTAGAGCGTTTTGTGGTAAAAACTGTGGAGCAGGATGATGGATAACCATTCCTGTAAAGGATCTCTTGTTGAGGTCACTGGTTTGACTATGATGCTAATGATGTATATCAGATCAGAAACTCTTAACATTCATCTTTTTATACTTACATTATTACGATAACTGAAAGTGAAATTGTTCTCTACAAAAAGTTGCTGCTTTTAAGAAGCGAAATGTTCTCTAGTCTTGTATGTAGCATTGAATTGAATTAATACATCCGATTCTAAAAACCATTGGGGGCAAAGTAAAAGAAATACAATAATTTCCATTCAATATATTATAGGTTACAGTATTGTTACTTAAAGGATTTAATGCAATGAGCCATCATATCATGAAAACATTCAGGAAATGTGAAGAAAACCAAGGCACAAGAGCCAACAGTAAGTGCCTGAGATATTTTATCCCCCAGGCATAACTGCATAAACAACATTGTTGGACATTATTGGAACTAGGATATTAGTACACGGGCTTTGGGGCACCTGAGAAAATCTATTACCTGTTCTGTTCTGCAGCTTGTTTTTTTTCTTCTTTTTTCTACGCAGAAGAAAGTAGACATTTCTATCTGACCAATGCTGTTTGTCTGTCCCAGTGTTTCCTCAGCTCTTCTTCCACATGCTGCGACAGAGGAGAAGGGTGCTTCACGGGGAGGTTATAGTGGAGAAGGACGACTAGACAAACCACCACCTCATGCCTTCATTTGAGCCAGCACTGCTTCTGCTTCACCTACACCTCCCCCACGTCATCTCCCATCCTAAGCACCGTCGGCCATTACACTCTTCAATGCACGGAACTGGAAGAGCCTCACGGATGACGACCTGTCTGACAAGAGCCGCAGCCAGCGATAATCAGAAAGAAAGGAGTGCATCAGTACGAGCAGTAATCTGAAGTGTTTCTCTACGGAGGAGTGGTAATATTGGATATGTTTACAGTCCCAGTGGAGCTGGAGCTTCGGACAGATGCCCGATGATGAGTTTCAGCATCTTCAGATTCACCCGCCGATCTGAAAGGCATGACCCACAACGCTGCATTCACCTGATACATAAACAGGGCTCCAAGGAAATGTGAAATAAAATGTGGGAAAATGATTGTAAGTCGTGTCACCCGAGTGCTCCCACTTCATCCCCACAATTTCTATCTAATTGGCTGCTTTATAATTTTTAATCTTATTCCACCGCAGTGATTTCATACAGGTGGAGTGTGGTTGTGAAAAAAAAAAAAAACAAGGTTTCAAAAGAGAGAATATTCATACCTCAACAATAAATCAACATTTAGACAATATGCTGCTTCTTTTGTGTACGTTTGTTTTATGTGTAAACGATGCAATGTGAAATGAACCGGTTAATAGTAAGCATATTTCTTAAACATAATGTGTTCACATATTGTATCACTCAGAGCAAGCACAGCTCAAACTTAACATTTTGTCTGCTTGGCTCAGCTCCTGCATTCTTTTATGTTGCTTTGATGTTTACGATGTCAAATTAATTTACAAGAGTGCATCTTAAACCAATTTGAGTCTTCAAAAGTAGCATCTTTTTCTATAGACCGCTTAGACTGTAGTTCAGATTTTTGTGAGCACTCACAGTCTTCAGTCACTGTTGTTTTTATTTGAAACGAAGAATCTCCAATCCATGTTGACGGAAAGGTATTTAGATTCGATCCTACAAAAGGTGCTATTGTCATTTCAATCTTATGTGCAGCTGAAGAAGAGACTGTGATTGGATTGACCTAAAGTAGGAAACCAGGATGTGACATGATTGAAAGAACATGTAAGAAAATCCAGTTTTGCTTATAGCCTGGGTTCGAGGAGGAAAACCAACAAAAGTCAATGTAAAGTCAATGGAAAAGTTATTTTTCAAGATTTTTGTGCAAATCAATAAACTAAATTCTTCAATATTGTGGAGACGTTTGTGATGAGATCTATATAGCCTCGATCTGTTTTTTTGATCTGCATAAAATTGTAGAAATAAGCCAACTGAAGCAAACATCTCACAGGTTTTACATATTTATTTGTGTTTCCTTTATCCTTCGTAGTGTTGTTTAAACTTGAATGTTTTTTTTATAACAGGAAACAGTACCTGAGTGCTGAAAATGGCACATATTTATAGGCAGGATCTTCATATTCATAAACATACGTGTACATCTGCAGTAAAACTCACAAAATACTATCGTACAAAGATTATTGAACTGTAAACTTACGATGATTGTGACATTTTCTGTATGTGTAAAATACTTCATTTCTTCCTATTCCTAAAAATGAAAATGCTATATTGACATTCATGAGGTTAGATAACGCGTTCCTCAAAGACAGCATATCAGCGGCGTGTGTTTTCCGCATCATTTTGCATTAAAAAGACAATTTCATACAAAATCGGGGAATCCACTTTGCTTCATAGAATTTATAATTTCCTACAAAACTTGCATAATGAAATATACATTCAGATATTCAGTTGAATACAATTTTATAAAATGTTTTGGAAAAAATATATATATATGTATAAATCAATGGGTGATTTTGTATTGTAAAAATAGTCCACCTTCATCAATTGCCCTGCTGTATTGCACTTGCTGGTGAAGTCAGACTGTTCATTTTGGAGGAGAAAGGCATCTCTTCAGCACTAGAGGGATGATTGCTGCTGCAACCCTGGGCTGATTTCCAAAATTGTCCCTTTGCTCTCTCCGTACAGACTCTCCATGTGTTGTTCCAGGGGACCGGGGTCACATGGGGGGAAGTCTAGCTGCTCACTGCATGCTCACTTTCAAGACGTCGCTACAATCCAGGCGATCTTGCTGCGAAAACAAAGCGTACAGAATGATGTTTAGAGACTTTAAGGAGAAAAAAACTTGGTGCATGTGTGAGGGCAGTAAGTAAAATTAGTGGACGTACAGGTCTCCATTTCCTTCTCACAGATGTAGCTTATGAGGTCTTCACAGAAGAAATCATTCCATAGCCCTTCATGAATGAACCCGGCACAGTCTTCTCCTGTTTCATGCCCGTGGCCCCAGTTGTCAGGCTGACCAGGCTTCCACTTCCTACAGGCCAAACAACAGGGGGCGATCACATATTAAATTTACAGAAATTCATCATGAGTCTGGGGAGAATAAAAGAATAAACTGCTGCAGGAACAGAAGTTGGATCGTTTGATTCCTTTGGCAGATTTCAAGATTTTAATCGAGACCACCAGTGTAGATCTTTGACCTTAAATAGGCTTTTTTCCCATTTGCCTGTGTTGATTGTATCGCACATATTTATCTTACCCTCACAACTCTGTGGATTCTGTTCATTTGCTTTGTTTTTCTGTTGGATTTTTTGCTTTTTTTGTGTGTTCTTGTACGTCTTTGCGAAAGACACTGAGCTGCTCTGATTATGTTTATTAGATGTAAAAGTATTTGCTTGGTTTGAGTGTCAGGGATAACAGAGCAGAGTTTTACAAGCGGGTCATAGTATCACAAGAAATTTCATGTTTATTTGGTGTTTTATGTAACTGAAAATGATAGGACTATTGGAAAACTCATTTAAATGACTCTGAATCAAAATACCCATCCCAGAAGCAGCTCCCACTGAAAGACAGGATAACATGTTCCCTGTGATAAGGTGTCTACGGATTAGATACTGACGTGAAAGAAGGTTCAGTCCCATCCAGCCAGCGCCAAACGTTCTCCTCCTCCCTGTCGGTCAGACCCATCCAGAAGTAACCCTTACCAGCAGTCTGCTTCTTCAGCCATTTCTGAGGTCACATGAGGACAGAACAGAAGTGGATTTTAAGTTATCGCACACATAACAGAAAACTTACATTACTTCCTTCCATTTAACAGTGATTTCTTTGCAATGTGCAAAACAACAAGACCATAAGTAGTCACCTGTTCCTCCACATCGTTGATGATCAACAGCGAAGCGGAGACTGACTGACAGGAAGCTTTGGCGTCATCAAAACTGTACAGGTCTTTAGAGAAAAAGTAGCACTTGTCTCTGTAGTTTACCCAGTCAGGAGGGCATCCTGTTAAAGATAAGGGAACTTTACATTAGAAATAGTGCTGGGCTATTACATTATTTAAAAACATTCATTGTAAAACCGAAAAAAATCTGAAAAAAAGTATCTTGTTTGTGTTTTTGCCGAGAAATAGAACAAACATAATATCGTAATATTTGCAACCTGTGCTCAGTCTTTATACCAGGCTAAGCCAATTAGTCGATGGTGCTAAATTCTAACAATATTATTATTATTATTAGTATTATATAATCAGTATTTCACAAACTAATCTCCTATTCTGTTGACATGCTGTTTAATGTGATGTAATGTGTTGTTTAGGATTTATAAAACAGCTGTTGTAGGAATATAGCAATAAATTTACACAAATCTGGATTAAATCATGCACACAGATTCTATTTGATTCAGTTGATGACTTCAGGATCTCATGGGCATAGAATGTACCTGGGGCCCATAGGGTGGGAGCTACAGACCCGTCCTGCAGTGAGACGGGGCCTAAAGGAATGACGGGACCTCGGTTTGGCCCTGCTGGCTGTCCTGGCAGTCCCGGTGGCCCCGGAGGCCCCACTGGTCCTGGTAGTCCCCTTGGTCCTTGTTCCCCAGCTGGTCCCATCGAGCCTCTGATACCTGGTGAACCCTGCGGCCCCTGAGGACCAGGTTGTCCATCTCTTCCAGGCAGACCAGGAGGACCCGGCTCTCCTTTAGCTCCAGTAGGTCCGGCCCTTCCTCCTGAACCACGAGAACCCTTGGATCCGGGTACACCTGGTACACCTGGCAAACCTTTCAACCCTGGCAGACCAGGTGTTCCTGTAGCACCTTGTTCTCCTCGAGTCCCTCTTATACCTTGGGAACCCTTTTCCCCTTTCTCTCCTTTTGGACCAGACAAACCAGATGGTCCCTGTGGTCCCCTGTCCCCTTTAGGGCCCCTAGGGCCAGGAGGACCTGAAAAATAACACGTAATTTAAAATAGTGAATTAAACTTGAACTATTTTTAAAAGGAAAGCAGCTGCTGAAAGTCACTTCATATTTAGCGTACAAATGTGGGACAGATATCGATCACAAACACTGCAGTCATACATCTCTCACCCTTTAAAATTGTGAAGTTGGTTATTAGTTGCGAGTGCTTGGTGTCCACCAGCTTCATCTCCTCCATGACGATGGAGAGGTCGGTGACCTCCTTGTCCAAACGTGCGGTCATCTCATCCTGCTGGGACCTCAGGCTGGCCGCGTCCGTCCTCACGTCCGTCATGCTGCTGTTGAGGATGAGCAGGAAGTCCGAGTGACGGCCGACTGTCTCGGAACAGGTGCGCAACTCGTTCAGCTGCAGGTTGATGGCACCCAGGAGTTGTGTGGTGAAGCTGATGTTGCCAGTCACTCGGTCCATACTCTGCTCTGACTCATCCAGACGCATCTCCAGCCAGTCAAACTTGGTGGATGAGAGGTTACCAAAGTCCCTTTGGCGGTCTAAAATGTCCCTCAGGGTCTGGTCGTGAGCCTCAGCCAGACTGCTGGTGTTCTGGAGTTCACTGGCCATAAAAGTCAGCTGTGATCCCACCTCTTCCAAGCTGTCATTGTTAGCCTTCGCGAGAGCGGAGGCATTGCTGGCCATGACCTGAAGATTGTCCACCTTTTTCCGTAGCCAATCAGCATCAGAACGCGTCTGTCGCGACGTCTGCTCGAGACTCTGAAATTCATTGCGCATTTTTTGGATGGCCTGGCTGGTGTCATCCACTGAGCGCTGCAGAATGGCGATGAGACCCCTCTGCTGGGCTTGGGTGAAGTTGAGACTGCTCATGCTGAATGTTGCCTGGTCCTGAAGTTTGACCTGTTGCTGGAGTTCTTTCTGCAGCCTGGTTGTGTCATCTTGTAGACCCCCAATGGTGCTGCCGTAAGACTGCAGACTGCCATTTATGGAATGCAATGTGACAGTGTTACTATCTACCAGTCCCCGAATGGAGCCCTGGTTGTTCTGGATGTCTGAGCCAACGCTCTCCAATCGACCCAGCTTGACTTGATCAGTGTGGATGCGGTCCTCCACCAAAGACAGCTGCCTCTGGAGAGCCCAAATGTGGTTCTTGAAAGCCTGGATCTCCGTTGTTGTGTTGTCCGACTTCTCCCCTGCTTGATCATCTGAAGACAGAGATTTATGTTTCTTATTTTTGTATCCCGTATTGAAATTTCAACTCACGCACAAAACTTACCAAGCTTTTTCAAATCACTTTCAACAGCGATGATCTTCCCCCCATAGTTTGCAATGCCTTCGGACACACTGTCAACTCTTTGTACCACTGAAAAAAACCCAAGACAGGTAGGACAAAAGTTGGTATTACGGTTGCATCACAAGCTCCATCCTTTATTAAGAGAGACAAATTGCCTGCAACCACAGACATCATATATAAAAGGGATCAGAGAGGAAACAAATGAAATTCACTGACAGATACTATAAGAAATCTGTTTACATATCTCGTAGGAATGTAATAATGGTGGACTTGACTGATGTAATCTCTTGAGTAAAGCCAGATTTAGAATATGACAGGGGTAGAGAAATGTAGGAGTTTCACATATGACTGCAATTTAATTGAGGACGGACAGAAAAAGGAAGGAAGAAACATTGATTCTCTCAACATGGAATGGGTGGTCAGTCACAGAACCCCAGGATCCTGGCTGGAGATGCTTGAGGGAGGCATTGGTGAGGGCCTTAGGGGACAGGAAGTAACCTATGGTGGGGGTCTTCATTAAATAAGTGGATCAAAGAAGGCACAGCAGAGACAGACACTGTGGTAAGGAGGCTCTTCGCACCCCCACAGGCGACATCAGTGTTCATTTCCTCTGGAATGTGTCTGGGATTCCAGGGAATCAGCCCACTTCTACCACCAGCCTCACCAGGGGGACACATCCTCAAACTGGGAATTGCATGGGCTCCTCTGGTGGGAAGCTGCCTCCAAGCTGTTCACTCCAACAGCCAGGACAGCAGTTCAGTCACAAGACTTTACCGTCCAGAGGATGACTCACCAGGAAGATGATGAGCTGGTTTAAATCCACTCATCTCTCTGAATGACGCAGGTAAAGCCTTTTATTTGTAGCATGATTAACTCTTAGCGCAGCCTTCATTTTGTGGAATTATGGACTACGCTTATTCAGACTCCTCACGAGAAAGCAAAACCGTAACTTTAATAAACATCTCTTTAAATCTGGGCTTTCAAAAACAAAAGCAAATTATTCTTCCGTTTCCAGACATCAAATTGAGAAGACCTCTTACTGTTATGGAAAAATTGCCTCTGAGTATTTGACAATGAAATGTTTGGGTAGCCTCAAATTGTAAAATGGATGTTTAACCAATATGGTCCAAGCTGTTCGCTTCCTTTTCTCTTTCCTCACCCTCATAGATGTCTTTGAAATGCACATAAAGTAGTCTCATGGAACCCATAAACACATTTAAAACCATATGAACCTGTAAAATTACCCAAAGAAATGGTCAGTTACACAGGAAATCTTCCACACATCAATCTCAATGGGACCTATTTCCAATCTCAGATCATCAAACACAGTTGACTGCAGAACACAAAAGACACTTTGACTTTAAACCCACAGGCCAGACTGTGGGTCACACCTATGACATATTGTTTCTTTCACCAACACTTACATATACTGTAGCCTGGAAACTGAAACTAACACAAACAGACGCCTACATCATTTTTTCTGGCCCTCTTCCACATGTTCTGTCCATGTACTGGACTCCTGAGAGACTCATTGCATCACACTGTGACAAAATTAACCATAAAACACGCATTCAGAGACATTGCAACAGCACGATTGAGGAAAGAACTGTTTTGACAAAGACCTTCTAGGTCCAAATGTTTAAAAAAAAAGAGAAGCTGTTTTGTACCAAGTTTGAACTTTTTCCAACTTTGTGTGGGTCGTTCTAAAACTGGCTGGGTTGTCTTGTAAAATCCAAGTTCCACATATATTTAGAGTCAGAAGTAGTAAAATAGTAACTAAGTGAGTGCATTGTAAACTTCATTCTATGTATATTTTACTATTGCTCAGAGGACCCACAGGCTTAAAATCTCACAACTCATTTGAAACTAAAAATGAATCGAAATGGAAACATTTCCAAAAGATTTTCTTTATATCAAAATCTTTGATTAACTAAATGTCCTTTTTAATCTTCCTTTGCTCAGTTTCTTCAGCAGCAGCAGTGACTGCAAGTTTTATAGCCCTGGATTATTCCTGTCAGGCTACAGAGAGGCCGTGGTGGTAGTTTGCACCTGCAGCCTGAAAGACTCCAAATGAGGACCAAAAATCTTTAGAAAAGTACTCTGCAGTCATTGTTTATCGTGTATGATTAACATGATAACTGGTGAAAAAGAAAAATATGGTAGCTAAATTTCAAGAAATGAGGTTAGCTGGCCTTTGAAACTTAATTTGCGCTGTAATTCCTCCTGTCATCCAAGGTCGCAGCCCAGGCTTATGGCGCTAAGAGATGGCTGGAGCTTCAAGTTCACAAGCAGCAGTTGGTAGTTACTCTGATGATATAATGACTCCTATATTCTTGGAGCTACCTTCAAATGTTGAATATTTTACAAGTTGCCTTTTTTAAGAGAAACGAAAGCACTCATGGAGATTAGATGTCCTTTGCATTTTGCAGGATGTTGTGCACATTTAAATTCATTCATACATTAAGTTGGTCATTAAGAGTGAAAACATAGACACAAGGAATAAATTGCACAGGTTCTGTCCGCTCTCTAACCCTAACCCTTACTTTCTATGAAGAAAATTAATGGGATATGAATCCTCTGGAGTAAAGAGAATTACCTCATATTACCTCATATTGCCTTTGGTCTTGTCAGTCAAGAAAGGCTGTAGGAGAGATTACAGGAGGTCACGGAATCCCTGCCAAACCTTTACGGTTAAATTGCATTTGAAAAAACAAAAGTCACATAGAGGATGTTTCTGTGGGTCGTTGATGGAGGACAGAGAGAAACACATATGTTAAGTGCATAGAATGCTCTGGGTCCACTACATAACCATCTGGGGCTGGGAGTATGTTTAGGCTGAGCTGTGGTTCCCTTGACGGAGCGTTGCTTCGGTGCCAGAAAAAACCCAATTTCAGTGGGTTCTGCTGGAGTTGCACTGAGTTCACTCTGTGCTCATCTGGGATCAATTAGACCCGCATGAAAACATGCGCCATAGAACAAGTCAGGCTGACTAAGGCCAGCAAGTAAGAGGACATCATTGTTAATGTCCCCCTCAAGAAACAGAGATAACCCTGAACATGTTAACTTCATTCCATTTTCACAAACTGATAATAAGGAGGGGATACGCACAGTTTCATATGGTAGTGTTTAACATAATTATGGCAGAAACATTAAGGGTTCAGTTCTCTGAAAGACGGCGAGACCGTTTTCCGACCTGGAGAAAAAAAAAAATGTAAAAAAGCACACCAGGAAGTTCAGCTCCACAAAAGCGAGGAACCTCCCTGGAGATGTGAGCTTTTGGGGTGTTGGTAAAATAAACTGAGAGAGCCGTTGGGTGGAGATAGAGGGGGTAAGACATATAGAAGGGACAGGGTTTCAGCTCAAAGGATCTGTTCCCCCAAATAACAAATAAACATACTGAATTTTCTGCTTCCACCCACTACAGCTAAATTATAGAGATTTAATTTGAGGTTCTCAAAGCGTTGGAAAGCTCATTTAATTAACTTGGCAGCAACTTGTCTTAGAAAAAGTGCTTTTATTGGATCTCTTTTCGAATCAAATATTTGGTCCCCATAAAAAATGTTGACAGGTCTATGGAAAGAGGCAGAGAGACAGTCCTTTTAGAAAAGCATTTATTTGCTTTCTTTCTCATAAGTCATATCCATGTGTCCGTTTGGTAAGTATGACACTATAGACAACAGCAAGAAAAATATTCCTTCTGCCTCTAGAATTTGTGCTATGCTAAGCTAACCAGCTGGTTCATATTTAAAGTGGTATTGATCTTTTTAATCTAAGGGAAAATAAGGGATTTTTTTCATTTTTGGTGTGTTAGTCTCTCATGTATTCCATAACCAATTTATTACCTTCAAACAATAAAATTATTCATGCTTATTGTGCAAAAAGCCACAAGGCCACAAGATCTCAGTTTGTTTGTACACTCATCCTACAGCAATGCTCTTGTTTCTTGGCAGCGCCAGGAGAAACCAAATGATAGGTTTGGAAGCCCACTCTCTCAGCGTTACTGTAAGCAAATCATTTTAGCATTTTAGAAAACAAGCTGCATCAGTGCTTATCAATGTTGGGCCCCTGTAATAGTTCCCATCAGATCAGAGTGATGCAGGAGGCCAGACTTGTCTTACCTTTATATCCAAGCACAGCAACAGCGATTGTGAGGAGGGTACACAGCACGTAGAGCAGAGCTATGGAGGTCTTCAGCGCCCATTCGTTCTTACATTTAGTGCACTGGGTGCCCTCTTGGATGCCTGCGTAGAAAGAATAAAGACAACCGCATGATTTGGTGCATTTTGCTGCCTATTGCACATTTTTCTGAAGCAGAGATGTCTTAAAAGGATACGTGGGTAGACTTTCATATTCACCAGGGACCTTTTAGTCCCACATCTGAATAAACAGCCATGGAGTCTACATTAAAGGGTCCAGCAGTCCCCTTAGGGCTCGGGTGGCGAAGGGGCAGGGGACACAAAAACAATCCCCCCTGCAGACTTGTTTACACTCACTGACATGCTTATTTTCCTGAACTCAGCACTCTCTCAGCAAGCTTCCCTCTATTTTTTTGGGTCGGCGTCTCTGTGATGTGCGCAAAGATTCCATCCCAGAGACGTACAAACAGACCTCATGAGTTATCCGCAAGAAGCACTGAAATGCTAAATCATGTGTAACATTGGTGCAGCAGTTATTTCTCCTCATGCCGAGTCGGTTGACTTTGGAGGCAAGCTGAAAAGCTGCAGCGCGGACACTTGTGGAATATTCCTTTCATGACAGATGAGTGGCGAGATCCACGGCGCTGACAGGAACACAGCTGCGTTTCATTTTCAATTCAGGAAGCGTGTGTGTGCGTGTGAGTGGAAAGGAAAGAAAGTGCACTTCACATGTGCAAAATGAAGGAATAACGCTTATTCAACATGGCAACACAAAGAGTGAGAAACATGACTTTTACCATGCAAAAGCCAGTCGATCGCCACCGCAGCGATTCATCAACCTGTAAAGATCAAGGAGTTCGTCACACGGTTAGTTCAAATGCTTTGTAAATTGGCAAGGTAATGATTTGAAAATGCGGCCTGATTGGCTCGTCTGGATCTCAATGGGACTTCAGATGCCAAAGTTAACAACTTGACTCGTCTTATGGGTGTGAAGGGATTGTTAATGACTGCAGAACGTTCAGCTCCAGTTAAACACCAGCTGGAAGGGAGGCCAACCTGAGAAAACGATTTACCGTAAAGAAGTTGGAAAAAAAAAAAAGCTTATAAAAAGGTTTTTAAACGCAACACTTCCACGGTTTTGACTGGCCTCACAGGCCAAAACACTACTTTATAAAACTATGAAATAACTCAGAGGAACAATTGAATAAAGGAAGAATTGAAATTGTACAACGTGATTATATTGTATGCTAATTACTTTCTGCTTTTGACTAAATCGATAACAATCTTGAAATTACATTTTAATAAAAAGGGCTTTAATGTTACGCTTCAGCACTTTCAAGCTCTTTGCCAACACAGATGACATCATTGCCTCTCAGGTCAGATAACAATCTTAATGTACCTTTTCTTTTTTCTTTTCTTTTTTTTTAGCTGTAAGCTGCACTGAAAAATCTGTAATGAATCTTGAACATGTGTTCCCAGTAATGATCGCGTAAGAGTCCATATATTTAAGTGCTACATTAACCAAATCAACTGCAGTATTTACGAAGTTTGTTGATTTCTCACCAGATCCTCCTGTCTTCAGAGCACAGATGGTTTGGTGACAAAAACCTTTTTAACAGAGGTGGACAGAAAGAGGAAACAGTTGAAAACCATGATAACAACCAGGAGAAGGACAAGCTGGAATCACTCCCATTTATTTCCAGGGCCAGATCCATTTAATACTGCATCTGCAGTGAAGACTGTGAAGGTATGAAAGAGGAAATGGGAGTTATCACTATATGGACATGATTGATTTCCAAAGAAAATGATTCTGTTTCCAATTACATGCTACTCACATGAAGCAGCGCTAAAACGCTTCAAACACACGTTGCTGCAAAGACGCTACATATTCAATAACGTGGTTGCATCACACACATCTGTAACCAGGCTGTTTCACGGTGGACACCCAAGATCATGTGATCACATTTTAAATCTGGTCACAACCTCGCCTTATGTTCTGAATTATGGTGTTGAATGAAAGACAGAAGTTATTTTTTTTAGAACATTACACTTCATTTTATCCTATTGGGCCGTCTGTCACTCTGCCCCCCCCCCCCCACCTCAACCAGTCAAAGCGGAGGACCGCCCACCCCGAGTCTTGAATCTGCTTGAGGTTTCTACCTGTTAAAAGACACTTTTTTCCTTCCTACTGTCTCTTTGTGCTTTGTAATTGTAATTGTTGGGTCGCTTTTACTAAAACAGTTTGGTATAACTTATGGTTTGATTTGGCATAGAATAAATAAATTGAATTGGACTGAATTTAATCTTTTCTTCTGTTCCAGTTGATCTTTTAGCATCTAACTCTTCTCGTTCTGCTTCTTCCTGATGTCCCTGTCAGCTGGGATCCTTTACAACTGGCCAGCAGGTGATGGGTCTGGTTCTTAGGGGTATCTGTACGATCTGAACAATGGTTTCTCTTAATTGGTTTCTGTTTACCAGTGTTCCCAGTGTTCCAATTGTGTTGGAGTGTCTCAATTTCTAGCTCCGGGTACAAAGCCAATTTCCAAGCAGACAGCAACTCACAAACACAGCTGTGCATGAAACAACCAGAGTTACCAAAGTCTTCCCTTGCCACTAGTTTGACTGTAAGCAGAGAAGTGCACTCTGGGAATGGAGCCATAATAAATGATTGTGATGCACAACCATTCGTAACTGCTGACATGTTTGAAGTGTCAGCTTATGCATGCTTCCACAATAGAGCAAACATATCAGTTCATCAGTTCACAGTAATCAAAGAGCTCCGGAGCAAATTTGCTATTCCAACCCAAATACCGTGACAGTGCTTACAAATGTGTTGTACTCAAATGATACCAAAACACTTGGTAAAAGTATAAACTATTGTACAGACAAAAGGCATTTCCATTCCAGAGCTGCTCTTGACCGATGAGCTTCAAGCGATTGAAGAATTTTAACTTGGCCGACAAACATGGAGGACACCTGGCACAGGATAAAACACATGGCCGACAACAGACCAACAAAAGAGGGATTTTATTTTGACAGCTCCTCTGTGAGCGCACACTGAGAACAGACGTGGGACAGAGCAGCTGTAATCTGTCCTTCCCCCGAGAGATGGCTCAACGGCGTGCCGTCGAAGGCTCAATCAGAGCCACTCGCTGCTCATTTCCCAGTGGGTCACGGCAAAGAAGACAGATGCTGAACTGGACCGCTGAGTGTGGACTAATATTGGTGTTTATTGGTGTTTTCTCTATTTCAAAGTTGGTTGAATATCTATTTGTTAGGCGTGTAATTGTTTTATGCAACTTTTCCCACATGACCACTCCCTTGTTAACTATTCCAACTGTAAAAAAATAAAAAATAAAAATAAAAAAACCAGAATGAAGAAAATAGAATCTACCATATTTGGAGCAACATGACTGGGATTTCTAAGAAGAAAGAGGTGGGGCAAGTTCACCAAGTACTTCACGGTGACGACTAGCACAACAAATCAAAATGTTTCACATAGTTTGCACTTGAAAAGCATTTTAAAAAAAGGATTAAATGTGTGCTTAAATATTACAGATATACATTAGAATTAAATCACAATATTAAGAAAATCAGAAGGATTTTTCAATCAAATTAAAGCAATAAAGAAAGCTAAAAATCATCTTTAAGTACCACAGACACACTCCATTTCTAAATGCCTTCTTGTATATATGGCAAAAGACTAGACTAGCCTAGCCTAGCCTATCCCATAACCCCGGAGGGTTGTTGAGGCACCACAGACGACCCAAGGTTGTTATCATTTGGTGTGTCTTGGGCGATGGAACCATCCCTCTCCAGGTTGGATGCAGTTTAACATTATTTAATATCAATAGGTGGATATTGATATTAAATAATCAATACCCCCCAGACTAACAGGTCTCAGATGCACACATCCAAACATGGATAAAGGTCCTTGAGGATAGAGCGTGATCTTTTGGCTACATGTGGAGTTACATGTAAAAGGCTGTGTCATTGTGTTGCCCAATGAATATTTAAAACCAGGAAGTTGAGCTGTTAAGACACATCCTTGTTTCTTTATTCTGGCAGTTCAACGTTAAGTCAAGCACTAATTCGTCGTCTTGCGCCTTTGTCAGGTAGTCGGATCGGATCAACTGCAACCGCAAAGCAACCATTGTCCGGGACACTGGGACCATAGGCTGACATCAACAATTCTTAAGCTCAAAGTAAAGCAAAAAGTTTCCCCAAAAGCAAACAGAAATTCCAAAGCAAGAGTAACCAGTGGGTCTGAATTGATTCCCTCATCACTGTGTGATTTGGCTGGAGAGTCGTCCATTGTTCCTTCGAAAGTAAAACGGTGTCCATCAAGCACTAGACTGTGTTCTTCACTAGCCTCATTTCCTGGAAGGAAGGATTACCCAAGCATCCACTTATTCACCTCAATGCAGCCCTTTATTTACCCCTGACATGTCAGGATAGAAAACAAAAAGCAAGTCACGGCTGAAATGGGGGGGGCTCATTAAAAGAAAATGTTTTTTTACTGTAAATAGTGTGGATGCTATAGCAACAGATGATAACATGGAGCTGGAAGCTGAGGTCACACACACACTGTGATCTGGACCCGTGCCTTGCCTCACACACACTCGTCGTCATTCCAGGAACCAGAGATTACTCCACAAAGACAATGAGAGAATTACACCTGGTATGGCAAACAGAGAGGATCTCAAGTTGAGCTGCGGAGAGGAGAGGAGGAAGAGGAGGAAGAGGAAGTCTGCAAAACATGACTGCATCATGGTAATCTGTTACAGGAACACTTCAGGCCCTTAACGGTAGTGCTGTCGCTCAAATATCAGAAGGAAAGAAAGAAAGAAGCAACAAAGACAAAAAAGGAACAAGAGTCATCTGATAATGAAATAATTCCCCAACATCCTCCAAGGAGAAAAAATGGAAATGATGACGAAACTAAATAAAAATTATTGAAGAGGAACACAAAGAGGAAACAAATCTAGAGGAAAGAAAAGTTTTCCATATGATGAAACATTTCTACACCCTCCTAAATGACTACAGAACAAAAATAGTGCATCTGTTGGTGGTTTTCTTTCAGATAATGAGGGAAGTACCTTCATTTAGGATAATTCACACTAATGGTGAGAGAATGTCGCCGTCAACGGTGTCAACAAACAGGAAACACACGAACACATCCATTAACCCATTTAGGTCTTTGGGGAGTGACAAGGAGAGAGCCCAGACACAAAGTTAGACGCAAAAATAATGCAATAATCGCATCAATATTTTTCACACTGTAGCTTGAGCCTCCAAAGGTACACAAGTCCATCATCCTCACCCCTCTAACATCCTCGGTACATCGCAGAGATGATCGAAGGCCATCAACAGGATATCTCTGCTGATGTAAAATGTGTTTTCCATTTTATCCAATTGCTTTTTTTAACATCTTTGTCTTCCCTGCCATCACTCTGTCATGACTCAAAAAGAAATAAGACTTTTTTACTAGACCCCCTGATCCACAACGATTGAAGTCTCAGATGTTGTACAGTCAGGAGGAAGATGAATGAATGAATGAATGAATGAATGAATGAATGAATGAATGAATGAATGAATGAATGAATGAATGAATGCATCATTCGTCATCAATGACTCATGTGTCAGTTAGAGTGTAATCATTCATGACTTTGAGTGCTGGAGGACTTAAATAATCGCTGTGCTTTAAAAAACACAACCCTCCTTTTGGACGTACCATAATAAAGATACACTAAAGGGATATAAAAACACAGAAGCAATTTTTGGCTCAGCTTGAGAAAACATCTCTGCTGTGACATTGGTGATGCATCTAGTGATGCACAGCATAAAGCTTTTACCCAATAAATCCAAAATCATCATTCCTTTGTCTGACCGACCCTCTGTCCTCTCTTGGCAACATCCATCACTGTCTTTAGAAGACATCGGTCAACTTTGAAGCTGGAGAAATGGAGTTTTGTTGCATTTCCCCTAAAGAAAATGTGATTTTGATCTTTATATGTATACAAGCATTTGGAATTGTCGATCAAAAACACTGACAAAGAGGTGATAATCACATTGCTAAGCAACTGTGTCTGTGGTTGGATTTTCCTCTGACAGGACATTAAAGAAAGAAGCTGTGAACATAATCCACAGTCTCTGCATGGAGTTGTCTCACAGCGGAGGTCCTGGTTTCACGGTTACCAGCCTATTAACTGACCCTTTAACAACTTGGAGAACAAACTGTCTTACAGCATGCTAACGTTGCTCATTTGGAGGCTGTACCTGCCAATGACGCAATCAGAGGAAGTGAATTAGGGGCTGTGAGTCCAGGGGATGTCTCCGAGGCCCTGCAGGAAGCCACCATCACGGCTGCATGTGTGGGCTCATGTAGGCTCCTTGCCTTTAATTACATGTGATGGAAAACATACCCCTCCATCACACCAGGCAGGCGAGCGTGATGCTCGTGGATATGAGCGGCTGACGGAAGGGTGAAAGGAGTGGAGACAAGCGGAACGAGGCCAGTGCTCAGTTGCAAAACGGATGACTTCCGAGAAAAAATATGAAATGTGAGAAAATAGGAGGCAACAGGGGGCTGAGTTTCTCAAACTTGCAGGACGTGGTTTTATAGTTGTATTAATTGATTTTTCTCACCGAATCTGGGGCAAAGAAACTTTTGGTCGGAAGTTTTCTGCTGGTGAGGGTTGGGAATGAACTTGATCAAAAACAGGTTTCTTTTTGAAATGTGGCTTAATGAGACAGTTCATTACTGTAAAATTAATGAACAATAAATAGGGTAAAATGTCTATAAAGTTGAAGTGAATCAATTCTTTCTAACTAAATTGCCTTTTTCCACACACTTGATCCATCTGTGAAATGCAGTTACTGTAAATGAATATGGAAATATATTCATAATTCATCTATAACCGTCATTTAACACCATATTTTCCAAAATTTGACAGAAACTGCTAAACCAGTTCCCAGAACTTCTTAATAATAAAAAAAAGAGCATGTGTCAGAATGCAACCACATTTGCTACAGATCCAGAGGAGACAGGTCTTGTTAAACTCGGGACTAAACTTTGAGGATGGGCAAAACATTAGCCTGGTAAGCTAATCATATGTTGGATTGTCTGACCTTGATGAAGATGCACGCTGTCCTGAGTTATCATAGTTTTAAAATGCCCTTCAAAATTTAATCATGACAAATATTCTTTCTGATTCTCATTTCATTTTCCTGAAAGAATCTTGAGTTGTCCTTCAACCAACAAATACCTCTGGTCAGATACAAACCGCCAGCCAACCCGCCCACCCCTCATTACGCCATAATGACGTCTCACCAACTGATAGTAAGGAAGCGAAATAAACACTTCCAAAATGGTTTTCAGATGAGCTGCGGTCGGACGGGCGGCAGCAGCATCCTCAGCTTGTCCCGGCCTGCAGCCCTGCCCCCCCTCCCGCGAACACCAGAGGCCTCGACTCGGCTCTGCACAGACTCAGCACACGCTGAAGTTACACAAACAGGTCGCCATTCCAGAAAACTACATCAACAACTGAGTGGGGAGCAGGAATGGACTTACTCAGCGATGGGATTTGGGGCCCACGGAGCGACTTGGGTTTTAGTTACAAAGCAAAACATCAGAGCTTAAGCACCCCAAACACTGCAGCTCTCTGGTAAGTGTGTTCATTTCTTGGAGTGTGTGTGTGTGTGTGTGTGTGTGTGTGTGTGTGTGTGTGTGTGTGTGTGTGTGTGTGTGTGTGTGTGTGTGTGTGTGTGTGTGTGTGTGTGTGTGTGTGTGTGTGTGGCCCTCTGGTTAATAGCCATCACATTAGCATCTAGAATTTGATAGCCTGCCTACACTCATCTTTGAAGGAAACACAACACCGTCAGCAAAAGACGGGTTCAAAGTGAGAATGTTGAAGAGCAGGACAAGGAAAACAAAAAGAGACACTTTATCCCCAGAAAAACAAGAATGAAAGCTTGTTTGTCTGAAGTCATCTGCAATTTGACTGTGAGAAATAATGCAGGACTTTGTAACACATGTGATTTTGGATCTGATTCTTCTATAAAATATAATTGCTGCGCAAAAAAACCCTGAATCTGTAATTCTCTTGCAGTCAGCATCTTCAAGGATCCAGAGCCTTCCAGCAGAGTCTGGCAGAAAATCTTTTAAACTTCATCTAATCAATGTCTGCCACCCTGGAGTCAGGTCTCCTGCTGGGTCCTTCAGGTGCCGGTCAAAGTCTAAAAACCACTACAAAGTCCTTGAGATCCGACAGAGCACTGGCAAGTGCTTCAAAGACAAAGAAACATCAGGACGTCGCCAGTTGAAGACAAAAATAAACTAAATGAAGTGACTTTCCCCTCAGATGAGCAGCTGGGATAATAAACCACAAAACGGCGTTGGTGCCATTAAAATATTCCCCGTCTGTCGTGTTTGCACACTGTGTCCAGAACAGTTTATCTATCTGCAAGTTCACCATAAATCATATACTGATTACATTGATGCATCGATCCCTCATGAAAACTAAAAACACTAAAGGTTGAGGTTGTTTGGTTATCTTGGAGATGGATGCTTCGGTTCAGAAAAACGCACGCCATAAAACCAAGATGCCATATGGAGATGCAGTTCTAATATTGGCCACTAGAGGCTCTTTCAAAGACAACGAAGATTCAACCGGAATATTTTGATGTCAACAATAATTTTATTCAAACACAAGCACGCTGTCAGCAGTGGTGGCTTCCATTTCAGGATTTCATTCTGGCTCGTGGGTGAAGACTGTCGGTCTGCCGTTGGCTGAATATTAGTCGGCGTTCGCCGCTTCTTCTATTGTCTGCATGTCACTGATTACAACAACACTGACAAGTCTCCTTAACCCCAACATGTTGGTTGAGAATATGAAACTAAAGAAGCTTGTGGACGTTGACTTTCCTTTTGACAGGACTTTCAATGCCAGGGCTCGTCTCCCCAATTAGAAATGTTCCAGTTTCTTCAAACCCAGTTCTGCACAGTTGCTGTGGAGGCTAAGCAAAGTCTAGGGCTACAGCTGTGAAACTGGCACAAATGTGTCCCATTCAGATATGATAATGTTAACACTTTAAATTTGATTTGATTTCCCATCAAGATCAGATTAGCTGTATTTGAACAATTGCTTCTCACCGGCAAATGGATGAACAAGCCAAGACTCAGCAAAAGATTCAACTAGAAGCCAATGTTGCGTCCCGACAAAGCTTTTCATTGTTCTTCAAACATCCAAAACTAAAAGTATCCAGTTGTTCTTCCGTCAGATTGAATTTCAAGCTCAGTCTACTGTCGTACTTCATGAGCTACTAAAACAGTGTTTGAAATGTAAATGCACTGAAGTGCACTTCCTGTTCTGACCTTCTGCCAGATAAAACCAGGAAGGCTTTCAAGAGCAGTACAGATCTAGGGGACACTTAAAGAGAAGCCGGTGAGGAGGACTCCCTGTGGGACTGTTCTTTTACAGACCATGTCCACATCAGCCAAACTCATCACCAAGTTGACCACATCCGCTACCGCTGACTCTGCCATGTGGCAAGGGGACGCCGAAGCGCCGCTCAAGCCGTCTGACCATGTTCTCCTCCGACTGATCGACTGTGGGTTGACATCTTCTGCCCTCGTGGTTTCCTCGTGGGTAAAGTGGAACATTATGGTCTATGTGGGGTGAGTTGCTTTGTGATTTCAGGGTTGCCTCTTATAAGAAAATACCATTTTGACAGCGGGTTTTAGAGGACAAGGAGAGGAAATGTGAATTTAAGTGGGTTCTCTGTGCATCTCAGGGACTTAGAATGAATTCAATTGCACATGAGGTCAATACATAAGTCTTCATATTAGATGGGTAGCAAATCATAAACGTCAAAAGATACACTTCTCCTTTAGATACAAAAAGAGCAGGTCAGATGCTCACTGAGGTGGGGGTAACAGTGGAAGCATCATCCATCATGATGCATCATGGGTGTTGGAATTCTTTCTGGGTGGCCCAGTCACGTACCGCGGTCTGTCAGGCTGGATGACAACAAGCCATCTCCAGCCTCTGGTCAGAGGGATGAGGAAGTCTGTCGGCCAACATCTGCTCAGACAGCCATTCCTCCACCTCAGAGCAGCCTGGAGTCAAGATGGAGCATCAAGAGACGCAAACCGAGCAATCGAGCATCTGGGACGTAAGTGATACCACTCACTGAGAGCGGTAATCCACACCAGACAATGGCTTCACACGACCCCATTGTTGGTTTAAGTTCATTTAGAAGAGGATTGATGGAAAGACTTAATCTATGCTGCACAGTGATTATCTTCCTCCAAACAGAACAGGGTTATTCATTTATAATCAAACTGGTATGTCTTCAATGCTACAGCGCAGTGAGCCGTTCAGATGGCTGGCAGATATCACTGACTGTGTGATTCTGTTGTAAAATTAATGATTGCGATGAAGAGAACATGAATAACATGTAAATCTCACGCAAAAAGGCCTCTGCTCTGGATTCTGTTTTGTTATAATTAAGTCATATACTTCTAGCTTTGATTTTTCAATGATAATGATGATAAAAATATGTGTATTTCAGTCAAAAAGATAACTCAAGGTTAGATTAGTGATCCCCGGAGGAACAACAGAAATTTACTGCTGCTTAATCCCTTTTAATTAGCTAATTAATTATATACATGTAAAAAGACACTGAGCATGGCCCTGCAAGGTGCCAGAAAATGAATTTAATGAATCTCCTTTGTCTGCAGTCTGAGCCATTTGAGGAAAATGTGATAGTCATTATGCGTCTGACAGGGTTTTGGAGCTGAGAGCTGCTCCTCTCCGCTTCAACTCCCTTTTACAAACCAGGAAGCTGTATGTTGATCTTGGCATGGGACGCGGCCGTTTCCCCCCCGCTTTCATTAACATTTTGGACTGAGAATTACAGATTTAGGAGGCCTCATTACTCGCTAAAAACAGGAGAAATTACAATCCCCAAACTCATTGTTAAAGTGTGCCTGTGTGTTCTGCTGCAGGACATGTTGGAGAATGTTCAGCATTCGTGGACGCAGGAGACACACATGCATAAAGGTTTGTATTAAGAATAAGAAAGCATGATGTTGTGTGTTGTTGTCAAGCTCACACAAAAACACACTGGGGGAAGTAGAAATGAAGGATCTAATGTATGACCTGAGCTAAGAGCTGCCAAACAGAACACAAGGCTTTCAATGGGAGGCATTAAAGGAACGCAGGTGTTTGGAGCAACTTCTCTCCGCTCTGCTATTGCTTTATTTAATCAGTGACTCAAACCTGTGTTCCAATAATCCCTCAGAGGCGTTTAAAGGCCACTCTGAACCTCCTCCGACATCTGCAAAGTGGACCACGTCAAGGACACTGGGGGTTATGATGGTGTGTGTCAGAGCTACAGGGGGATAGTGACAGGGTTTTCTGCTTTTCTTCACTTTTAAAGGTGAGTCAGAAAAGTCAGTGACACTCCAATGATCACGGGACACATTGAAAATAGCTGCTAACGATCAGCACATGTGTTCGTCTGGCAAAAACATCACAGCTCGGCTGCATGCTCTTGGCGTCTAACGCCTGCAGTCAGCTGCTGTTTTATTCAGTCTTATGAAAACTAGAAAAAGAAGTGGGTGGAAAGTTTGGACAAAGGTTTACAGGATCTCCTGGAACGGACGATGATGTTAAAACCATCTACTGTACTTTTGTCTCTCTTCACCTCCTGAACAGTGTTGAAAGATGTATTTGTTTCACTTGTTGGAGGTGTCAGTCCATTCATTTGACATGTCCGAGGCAACCGGGGGTAAACCCCATCATGTACCCCAAGTGTGACTCTAAATTCGCTTTCTAAAGGCTTCAATCATTTGGTTATCATGATTTCTGAGTGGATATTTTGGATATTTGGTTGTATTACAACCTGGGTATGGCAAATTTGAAATTTCATTACTTTTAGGATTCAAAGATTTTGACCAATATAAGGACCTATTTTCACAGTATCAGCCATTGCAGCTTCAATTGAACTTAAAGAGCTTTTTCTTAGACAGCATATAACTGCAAACTCTTGCATATCCAAGTAGAAGAATACATTTACAGGAGACTTGGAATCAATACTGGTGTTTGATTTGGAGGAACGATATAATTTAATTTATCCATCAGCATTATTCAGAGCATCGTCTCATACGAGCGCCACAAAAATGGAATCACAAGAACAAATATATCATGATGCAATTTATCCTAAAATCACACCAGAAGACAGAATGTGAATGATGGTCATCCGGGACCATTTTATTGTAAACTCAAAGTTAAAAAAAAAGAGTGTGTATATAAGACTCCTCTGTGATCAGCGGCCATTTCTCCTCCTGGCTGCCTCCTCATATTGAGCTCTTTTGGATTCAAAGTTGAAGTCACTGAATTATTGCAGAGATAAGAAAACGTCTCGACGTTTGGGAGTGAAGAATTGTAAAAAAAGAAAACTGCTGAATGAATGATTTTCTTTTAATTCGGCGTGAAAGTGAATCTGCTCGTATGTCACAAAGGTGCAAACGGTTCCAGCTGGATCTCATATTCTTACCTCCTTTTCTACCAGCATCACACACACACTCACCAATCCTTATCTCCTCCTCGCAGACTGCTCCTCCTCTGCTCCCCCCATCAAACACATCCATCCACTTCCTGCTTTTCTATCACAAACCGGCTGTGTCTCCTCCAACCTCTCCCACTTCCCTCCCACTCCCCTTTCCATCTCCTGGGATCAAATACCCTCCTTCCCTTCCCGGCACCCCCTTCTTCTCCGGCTCTTTCCAGCACCTTGGCGTTATCTATGGTCCCATCCTGTCCGGCGGTGTTAGGTTTTCCCAAAGCAGATACGAGGAAATCCTTCATTCATGGTCTGTACATCATCTTTTTGTTTATACGTCGAGGATTCAGATTTGACAACCTGCTCCTATGTTTCTGTGAGAACTTTTCCTCTCCCTGCACAAAGAACATAAGACTCAAGTCTGACATGAGAAACTGAGAGCTGCTTTGGACGAGACACCGGCTGCCAACTGACAATATTTTATAAACCGTATTAAACATTATTTCTGGGTGTGCACATGGGAATTATGACTGCGGTCTTTCCCTCAGTCACTCACACAGATATGCTCACTTCATTCTTATGAACTTTTCTGGCCCTGCTTCTTCATTTTTTCCACACAGCTTGTAGAACACTTAAATATCTTAAAAGTATCAACACTTTCAAGACTAATATAATCAAAAATAATGCCTGTAACCCAGCTAGAGGTGATAAAATAAAGTGTGGGAGCAAAAAAAGCAATAGAAACTGTCCTGTGCATGACACCAGATTACTTGAAGAAGACTAAGCACCAAATAGATGAGCTGTTGCTGAAGCGTAGCCTTGTAATATAAATCTTAAGTTCATCACTATTGAACTCCACTTCAGAATCGTTTCACTTCCCATATGGAGGAGAAGTTGTATATTTATGTCAACACAACACAGGTTTATGAGTAAACAAGACCTCAGTCATGTCTGACCCAGAAGCTCGTTACTACTACCTGATTTTTACCAGACAAGCACCCGAAAGTCAGACGTAAACACTGGGTTTTATTGCTCGTCTGCAGCGTTTTAGCAGGTGACTTCAATAAGTGTTTCCCATCAGCGTCCACAGCAGGTGTTTAACCAGCAGCATACTCAGTCTGGAGCTTCTTCAGGTGCTGAAGGCAACAGAAGCCATTGAGAAGCACTTATACCCACATTCATGCATAAAAAGATGCTTTAAAGCTGCATAAACCTGAGGTGAGGTGACTGTAAAGATAGACGATATGTCACTTTTGTCATTTTAAATTGCTTATGCAACTTATAATGATAACATGTGATTTCGGTAATTCAATTCAAAAAATGACACAAAAAAGAAGACAGAGAAAGAGAACCTTAGCAGCAAAGAGAAGCAAAGTTTATAAAAACACTGAATATGTTGGCGAAGGCTGTGAAGTCTCAAGGCCGAAGGAAGGCCTTTGACAGAGGAATGATAGACGATGAAGAATGCTTTGTGTATTTTACAAGAGTATTAACTGATCAGAAGCTTCAATGTCATTCTAAGAAAGAAAGAAGAGGCAGAATTTGAGAAAACCACAACGTTACACTGGAAAAATAAAAAACTGAGAAACTGCAGCAAAGTCAATAAAAATCCTCATTAGACATTAGACAAACACTGAATATCACGTATCGGCGTACGTTAAGCGTGTCAGGGTCTGACAAAAGCTGGCTCCCAACATTAGTATGTTAGATTTCACGTTAACCAGGATGGATGAAGAGGGAGGAGAGGTTATGACATCCACTGAGGTTGGTCGTGAAGTTCGAGAAAGAAACCGAACCGAGTCCCGGCTGTGCTGACACAGCTGGCTCCAGGCACAGACGTACCAGAACCGCGCTTCGGACCGGTCCAGGAATGTTCTGGGTTTCGCAGGAGAAATCATAACATGTGCAGGAAACAGATCGGTGCACTCTGGGTTGTGAACCAGCCGCAAATCTCCTGGGTCTGGACTCTCCAAACCCACATGTGTGTGGGAGCAGGAGATGGGGTGGGGAAGGAATTAAGACCCCCAGCTAGATATCAGTGCAGGCTTCAGGAGGACCTGCTGCATCAGGCCTGCATTCATGGCTGGCACTGAGTCCAACCTGCAGATAGAGTTCAGCAAAGCACGGATAAAACATTGCAAAATTAATATAATAGCAAAACTGGGGGGCACATGGGGAGCGAACCCCACTATGGTGATGCCATGACCAAAACTGACTGAGTCTTCGATGAAAAAACTTCAACCACATATGAAACATCACTGTCATGTCTAGCCAATCAGAGACAGAGGATGGAGGGTCACTTCTCCATAATAAATTCAAATCTGTTTTTTAGTTATTGCTGCACTCTTCCTGAACTCTAACGCATCAATATTTCCTCTGAGAATCAATTTAGTCCACATTTGCCAAACCTTTTGTGATGTTTGATTGCTCCTTTCATCACAGTCTCCAATGCTTAGTGTTTGTGAATTTCCTACCTTGGAGAAATATATTGCATTTTTTACTGGAATTAAAATGTGTTGAAGTTTAATTTTACAATGATTTTTTTAGGGATGGGATTTTTTGTGGTGTGAGTTATTAAAAACTCTGATGAGGCTGGAAGAGTTCAGCCAAAGCTCAGGTAGATCTGTGTTTAATTTTAATGACTTTTTTACATCAACTCCTCACAGAAAAAAAAATATGTTTAAACTTTGAGCACTGTGGAAGCAATTCTAGCTCCTAGCTGCCTTTATCTTGGCATTTAGAGAGATGAGTTTACCATATGAATTTGCTGATGTGAGTTTCCAATTTCCACAATGATGACTTGTTATGTTGAAGCTCAACAAATGCACAAACACTCCCTACCCAAAAACACTTTTAACTTCAGCGAGATGGCCTCGGCGTGCTACTCCTTGCCCTTGCAGCCCTTCCAAAGGTCTTTACGGATTGGCTGGAAGCCGACTCGTGTTTGTAGCTGTGCATGAATTACAGCCAAAGCAGTGAAGGACCTGAGTGAAAGCTGGACCAGATTTGATTTTAAATGTGAGCTGAGTGCATCAAATTTTCTTACTCAAGGACTTGATGAAGATAAACCATCAGACCATGTGGTATTTTATTGATCCTTTATCTTATCCTATACATTTTTTTAGAAAGGAGATTTAAAGCGCTCAAGCTGCCAGCAACTAATTTTTTATCCCACAAATCTGAAACATCTTGCTGAAAGGACCACAAATGTGTTTTTGTTTTTTAGCAAATATAATCGACATAAAAAAGTTCGCTTGGCAAAACTCAATACGTATGCTAAATACTGCAAATACTTCACCAACCGCTAACACCGGATCATTTCTGCACAAACAGAGGTGAATGTTTAGTTGCCTTTATAGTTTCCTGTAGTTCTACAGCTGCAAAGAGACGCTCAGCGGTTCAGCGTCTCTTTGACATTAAGTGTAACTGATTTAATGATAATTCCGCTGACTCGTGATGCTTTTCCACTATTTACTTTCTGACACCAGGAGCTCAAACAACGAGGAATTTACTTTCAATGTGATCTCTGTGTGGGGACGCATTAATGCACAAAAACTATGTAAGTGTGACTAAAAAACGAAGTGAATGCACGGATGTATTTTAAACAAGGTTTAAAAAAGGTTTTCCATCATACACTGGAATTGGTGGAGGTCAGCGATATCCTCGAAAAATCTTTGGAGCGATTTGGAAAATCTGGAGTGATATAAAGTAAGTGAAAAGTAAGTATGCATTTAAACAGACTACCAAAATCCCCATCTGCTGTTTCTTACTGAAAACAACAGGGTTAAGTGTTCTCTGTTTCTTCGCCAAGTCATCCTCTCTTGACCTTGGATTTTCACAACAGTTGCAGCTTTGACACATCACACAACAATTCAAACACCATCAATCTCCCGGGAGAGCGCAAAGCGTTAAAGCAAAGTATGGAGAGAGGAAATAGCTGCTTGTTTCCCCTTGAGTACTGACATTATGGTGCGAGCAGAGGAGCGCACGTTCAGCGTTGCATGAGTGCAGCTCTGTTGCACAAGAGAGTCTCTGGAGTGGTGAGGCAAACCCCGGGCCCCTCCAAACAGCTGCCGTGTCCCCGAGAGGGCCGACGGCGATCAGCTAGGAGTTCAGCAGCTCACGTCCGCCGAATGTCAAGAGTTCATTCCAATGAAGTCAAAAGCGAGCTGGATTTGGCTCCTTTCCTCGGGGCTCTCTAATCTAATCCATGAGCGGGAGTCGCACACGCTTACAGAGAAAGACAAACAGGATGCCTCCACTCTGGTGGCTCGGATGAAATGCAGATTGAACTGGTGATGAAGGTCTGCTTCCTGGAATCGACCCTCGTGGACACCGGTCAGATTGTGCACACTGAGGCAGCTGATCCAAAAATCAGTGTTGGATCAACCGAATCCGAATGGTGACGGAGCAGGTGAAGCTGACCGATTGCGCATGCAGGGAATCATTTATGAAGCAAGAAAAGGGGACTAAGTGATGAACCATGGTATTGTTTCAAGGGGAGAAGAACAATACAGGGAAGATGTGCAAACTTTAAAGGGCCATTATGTCAAAACAAGACCCAAACACACTTCTAGGTTGTATTAGTCATAAAAGCTTTTTGTTTGTCCGTCAATGAAACCTGTTGAAACCAAGGAAAGATGTGAAGTGTTTCAAAACTGGTTTGAGAAATTGGGATTTGGGTGAACTGACCCTTTATCTGTTGTCCTCCTCATCTTGCCTGGTTCACTACACACACTTTTGCGTAACTCCACGTTGTTGAGGTCCCAGGGCATGTTTGTGTGAGTCAACATGTTTTAATGGCTCACTTCATGTGGCCAAAAACAGTTTGTGCAGCTTCTTGATCTGGTGAGTTTCGTCAGTAGTTGTCAGGACTGCGGTGAGTCGGACCTCACAGACTGTCAGCCGCATTTAAATCCCCAAAACCTTGCAGATTCTCTGGTGTCCAAACCAAATGTGTCTTTTTTGTTAACTCTGTGTTTCAATTACATAAAAATTCCCTTAATGGTAATTCTAAGTCAGAAGAGAAAAGAAGGAAAGCCCACACACTTAGTTTTATGATTAGGGCTCTGAGCCTGTTTTTTTTCATTTCTTCTCTCCAACTTTAAGAAAATAAAAAAGGGCTTTTCACTCACCGAATCTCTTGTATCCAAAAGACTGTACTTCCTCCTCGTCTGCAAAGTCGTCTGTGTGACATAATCAGAAACATGATGTAAACACGAGAATGCAATATGTATTTTTTTTAAAAAGAAGCAAAACACAACAGAGCAGCAGTCAGGAATGCATCATCTTGTTGAATGCAGTGTGTTTAGCAGAGAGGAGGCAGTCAATAAGGCACCGGTGGAGCATCAGATTCTCTACTATGAGTTTGTGGAGACAGGAGGTCCAGAGAACTGTAAGAGCCACCGGCTGGGGCTTCTCTGGGTTGTTGACAGCAAAGTCTAATTACACTCTGTTGCACTGAAGAACGGAGAAAAGCGGAGAGCATCACTGGTAATGGTAAACAGATGGGACTGTTTACGGGGACGGGGGTGGGGGGTGCAGGAAGGGATGAGCTAAGTGTGTGCGTTTGTCGGTGGGGGGTCAGAGTAGGTGACACTACATGAAGAGCCACTAATTCCACCTGGATTATTTATTTTACTTCCGTTTTCTCTTGATTAAGTCAATAAAATGTTAATGGTAATACAGTAAACAAACAAACAGCGATGAAGCAACATTCCTTAGGATACGATCGAACATTTGTCTTTATATTATTAAAAGGTTTTGGAAAACGGAATTTAAAAGTCACAAAAACGCAGAGGGGTGGTGTTTTTTATGCATGAAGTGACACAAAGATCCAAAATACACATTAAATGCTTATGTTACGCGTTAAAGTGATGGAAAAGAACAACCAAATCTATTTCACAACTTCTGCGCCGCAGTACCGTAATGTCATCCAGATGTGCAAAGCGCACCACAAAGAAATGCGCACAAACCGAACTGACAGAGATAAAGATCTGCGTGTGCGGATCACCGCTAAAATAACAAGTGGGCGACTAATGTAACGTACCTTTCATGGCGTTTTATAACTCGTTGAAGGCTGTAGAAGAGATGAGGACCCCTGTCACTTTCTGCGCATCTCAGCATCCAGTGCAAATGTGTAAAAAGTTAACGCACGCTGGTCAAGACAAGTAATGGAACTAAAAGCGTGTCTTCATGTCGAGCCCTCGTTTTAAAATCCCATCGTCCCCGCTGTCTTCTCTCCAGAAGACTGTTTGCACCAGTGATGGGATGTCCAGGCTCGTCCTGCAGCGCTGCTTTCAAGGAGGAGGGAATAACGTCTCCGTGCGCCAGGGAGGAATTACGCACGCCGAAGAGAAGCAGTTCCGATTACTCTTTCAAAATAACGTCTTTTTAAAAATCCATTGTGAAAGCTTTCAAACAAAGTCTTTTGAGTGGAAAGTGTGATGTGACAGAAATTAGTTTGATTCATTCTTTATTTGGATGTTTCCAAACCCACCGAAAGTAAATAGTGGAACTAGTGGAAACATGAGCCGTGCAAATAATGTGGGATATGAATCATTCAAATGGATTTAATGTATTTGTGGTAAGAAAGAATTTCTATCTGAATAAAAAATATTACTGGATCCTTATGGATCATGCATTTATCATTTATGGTAATCTGTCCTGGTTCTAAATCTGTCCTGTGAAGCAACAGAAAACATTTAATAATGATAAACACAGAAAAAGTCAATACAAGAAAAGTTCATCTCCAATTTTTGAGGGGACAAAATTAAGATTATATCCTTTACTTTTGTTGGACAAGTTTAGTTATCTTTTAAGTTTTCTTAACCCAGAAATTAAGAAATTTTTGAACTACCCCTTCAGGTCTTTGTCTGCGATTCTCATCCATCATCTGGATGAATTTCTGCAGCTTAACCTCCGCTTTCCTGTTGCTTTTCTGGGTTTTGTGTCTGTCCCAGGGCTATTTGACTTCATTACATTTCATTACAATAATTTCCCAAAGACATTTTTTGACGTATACCTTTAAAAAAAAAATCACAAATGTTTTTATTTTGAAAGATGTTGTGCCGCGTTTCCGCATTTTTAGCTTTAAAATTTCTCTTGAGAACTTTTTTTTTTTGCTGTCCTTGGCTGCTCTGTCCACACAAACAGACTGCCTCGGTCATTAGAAGTCGAACCAGTCCCAGCCCGGCCTCGTCCCGCCGTGCGTCCGGGGGTGGAAGAAGAGGATGTCCGACCCGGGACGTCCTGCGTCCTGCTGGAATCCAGATGAGATGAAAGCTGCTGGGGGTTGATGGCGATCAAAGATCAGGATCAGGGGTTCAAGGAGGAGCAGCGACCCAGAAACGAAGTTCTTGTTTACATCCTGCGGCAGGACGTAAACAAGAAATTATATGGCAGGACTCCTTTTCTTTTCATTTCATTTCATTTACTATGGAAAAATAATTCATTTGATATTCTTATAGACTGGATGCGGTACCTTGTTATGTTTTTTCTACAGTTTCATTAAGATTTATTGACTTACTTGCAGACTGTAAATAAGACATTTTCTATTGTTTTAAAAAAAATTAATACCTACTGTAGCAATGAATAATCTGGCTTTGTTACCAAGAAAACCAAGAAAAGCACCACATAATTCTTTGCCAATTATTATGACAGTATTTTTTTTTTAATGAGGAAAATGAAATTTGTCTCACTCCACTGCAGGCCAGGATCACCTCAAGAAGAGCTGCCATGCTGTGAGGGATATGCTTCATAAATATTAAACATTAAATATGTCTTTCCCTTTGGATACTGTTACCATAACAGTGATGTCTGCTGCACAAAACATCCCCAAAGGCAAAGACTGAACCAGAAATAGAGTACAGGGTTCACTGGCAGCCATCTCTGTTAACCCCTCCAGGTGCAGTGATCATTCCCACCGTTCCTGTGTCTGCAATCACTCTGGCCTGCAGATGCTGACCATTGATCAAAGGCAGACAGCAGCAGCAACAAACACACATGCTCTCATGTCTTTATTTGAATTGGGCTCCAGACAATCTCTCAGTTCAAACAAATTGATTTACAAGGTAAAGATAGCGGTCAGATAACATGGACTGTCTCTGCGCTGCAATCATCTGAGTTAAAAAAAAACTACACAGCTGGCAAATGCAGGTCTGTTTTTCGTCTGCTTTTGCAACATAAAACCCCGGCTCGGTGCTAATAGCTCAAGATGGACACAGTCCAGCGCATTTAAGATTCCAGGCCAGCCTGAGATGATAAAGCGGCTAATTACCTGTTTTCCTAAAGGCTTCAAAACTGTTATTTTACTGTCGGCCGTAATTGGAGCAGCAGGCTGGTATTAGGACTCAGATAGTGACAGGCTGATAAAAAGCAGCTGAGGGTCAGGTATGGTACAGGCCTGCCCCTGCTGGTCCTCATTCAGAGGTTGGGACCTCATTTGTGTGTCAGGCTTTCAGCATTGAGCTCGGATTAACCGAGGGCACAGACAGCACACAGGAATTCCAGGTTTACCACACGGCTGCCATGTTTAGATTTCTCTACAAGAACAACACAGATTGTTGTATTTGTGCTGTTATGCCTTGTGTCAGACGTCTTAGTTGTAAAGCCACCACTTTTAAAATAGCAAGTCTTCAGTAAATGTGAAACACAACCAAGACTTGAGCATAGGCTGAGAAAGACAATAACAGATGATTGCAGTGAATGAAGACAGTGTCCGAGCTAAATATCACCCTGTAGTTCCACCCAGATACAAGAGGGATTGGTGAGGTGGAACCAAGAAAACCACTGGCGACCTCCCAGAATGAAAAGCTGGCCAGCACTAGGATCTGGCAACAACAAAGATCACCTGATTCACTCACAGACAAGACAATCCTGCCTGGGAACAGTGAACACAAAGGATAGATGATAGATACTTTATTAATCCCGGAGGAAATTGTATAAAACACTTGCCTATGAACAAAATGAATATTCCACATATCATGTATAAGATAGCAGCCGAGTTAAATACATGCAATAACGCTGGAGTGACGAGAACCAACAACGACTGATTCGGAGGTCCCTGATGACATCATGAATTACTGTATTGTGAGTTGTGTGTTGGCCTTGGCTGCATATTCCTGCTGCTGCTCTGTACAGACGTATTGATAAGAGTAGATATGGATAAAACGCTTCAGAGCAGAACTTTTAAGTTTTAGCTATTCTTAATGGCCTCAAAATTGATATCGTTGAATTAGCACCACCTAGTGTCCAGTTGTAAAAATGGCACTAAGCGCTTGTCTTTGAGTGTTAAGATCTGGTTGGTTAGAAAATGTTGGAGCAAAATTATACGTAAGTTCTCCCTTCTGTCATCATAAAGAATAACAGAATAATATTACATCTTACCAGTGATTTTTTTTCTGAATCCTTTCTCATATGTTCTTCCTCATAAAGACAAAACCACACAAAACCTCTCAGAAACACCTCAAAGCATTCACTGACAGATGCATGTGGAAGAATGTATGTTTAGGGAGTCAAGGTGTAGTCAGGATAAATTACCTGTCTGCAAATTGATGTTTTCCAGTGTAATTTCAAAATAAAAGACAGGGGCTTTGTCAAGAGAGAACCAGACTGCACTATGCGGATTATTAAGATGTAATGTATTTTGTGGAATGTTCTTTTTTTAGGGGCTCATTCTGGGTGTCTTGGAAAACAGAAAAAAAATGGAGGAGAGTGGACAGCAACGTCAGGTTTTAATAAAATCCTTTGTTGAAGAATAACAACTTTGTCTTGTAGAGAGATAAGAAGCCTTCTGTACCGTGTGCTCAAGCGCCTCTCATTCAGGGCTTGACCTCAAAATATTTCTATTATAACATAATACATGACTCGAAAATCATAACAGACAGATTTTTCATTGGGTGCAAACACAATATTAACTCATATTTGAGTGCCTTTCTTCAGGTGGAGGGGTGTTTCAGTCATAAGACCACACAGTTGGAAAATGAGGAGGATGTGGATTTCTTACATGATGAAGATGTGGGACTTCTGCAAATGGATGGAGTGACACATCTGCCCATCAATCTTGATGTTTTACTGCATTCCTTATTATTTGTTAAAAAGTAAGTATTTACAACAAAAACATTTTTAAAGCACTTTTGATTACAGATGTATTTTGCCTTTTTCATCTAGAAACGCATTTGTACAAATAGTTTGGAAAAACAAAGTTATTATATTATTTTCCGGGCCTTGAATAGATTTTGGCCAAAATCATAAGCCGTAAAATTCTCTCACAATTTTTTTTAAATAGGGGAAAAGTTACTGTGGATAACAGTTTAAGTGGTTTACTAAATATTTTGATACACATAATTTCATTTTACTGTAGACATGTTGAATGTAGAGATTTTACAGGTTGTACATTGTGCTTTTTGTAAAAATGTAATTATTAAATACTTTATCAAAATAATTTGTTAAAATTCTAATTTACTTTTACTAAGTTTCTATTTTACTTTTTGTTCTCATGGTGGAAGAAAATAACATGAAACTACTGTCCCGAAGTTCCTGTTTCAGGTAAACACAAAAATAAGAAAATCGCGCCTTTTAGTTCATGTATCGCGACAATTTCTCCAAACAGGAAGTTGCGCTCGTCACGTGACGACAGGCGGGAAAACAAATCCTCTGTTCGCGCGGTGTCTGAAGCAGTCAGCCCTATAATCCACAGAGATGCCTGTCACTTCAGAAACACACACCGAGGTAATGAACACGGACAACGCGTGTAAAAAGGAGGACGCGGAATCCACGATGGCGCCGATGGAGAAAAAGAACTTCGGTTTTTTCTGCGACGAGCGCGGTTACCTGGATCAAATCGAGTTCATCCTGCAGAACGGCCGCAGGAAGGGAGACCGGACCGGGACCGGAGTCATCTCTGTGTTCGGTGCTCAGGCCAGATACAGTCTACGAGGTACGTCATTTGTTCATGGGTGTTAATGTGTTAACACACGGCACCAGAAAGGTTTACTCCTGTTTGTCCACCAGGGGGTGCTGACACGTTTGGTGGTTGTTTTCAAATGGGGACGATCAATGTGCCAGTCATCATTTTTATTGACATTTGGGAGATCTTTAGTTATTTTTCTATTTAAAAAAGAACAATTTTGAGCCCTCTAATATCAAGATCTGGTTTTGTTTTAGACACTGATATTTGTCAGGCTGTATAATTTACTGCAGCACACTGTCAATATGCAGACATTATGTATGTAGTAACATATCCAATAACCTGTTCCTGTGTGTTCATAGATCAGTTCCCCTTGCTGACCACCAAGAGAGTGTTTTGGAGAGGGATCCTTGAAGAACTGCTGTGGTTTATCAAGGTGACGATGACAAGACACGACGACTCATGTCAAAGTTAACATGACTGGTTTCTCATATTTCTTTGTGTGTTCACAGGGATCCACAAATGCCAAGGAGCTGTCAGCTAAAGGAGTAAAGATTTGGGATGCCAACGGATCAAGGGACTTCCTGGACAATCTTGGATTTACGGATAGAGAGGAAGGCGACCTGGGACCTGTGTACGGATTCCAGTGGAGGCACTTTGGTGCAGAGTACACAGACATGCACGCAGGTTGGTCTGGGTGAAACCAGCACCTCTGGTGATGTAGTGTCAACACTAATAATTACTTGACTGATTTTTGTAAGCTCAAAACAGTGCATTGGCATTACCAGACATGCTCCCTATTAATTTTCCTGTCAGGAGTTGCCTGAGAAGATTGATCCCTCTTGTCAAACGTGTCTGTATGATAATCAGCGCTAGTGATCAGTCAGTTTAATGTAGCGTAAAGACCGAAAAGATGTCAAGACAGCATGAGTGGCTCTGACAGTCCATAAATTAGCCCACAAGGTTTTCCAAAGTTCAGTAATTATCACGTCATGTGTTTAATACCTGTACAAAACAGAATGTTAAGTCGACTCGTTCGGATTTTATTAGAGATTATTCACCGAGCGTTTCCTGTTTCAAGTGCAGAAAATAACTTCTTACAGTTGCTGTATTCATTTTCATCATCACACATTACGATACCTCAAATGAATCTGAAATGATTCCCATCGATGCTTCCAGATTATACAGGACAGGGTGTCGACCAGCTGCAGAAGGTCATCGACACCATCAGAGCGAATCCAGAGGACAGGCGGATCATCATGTGCGCTTGGAACCCCAAAGGTGACGTGAGAATGACTTCCGCATAAATCTCTGAAAACTGTTTCCTGTGACACTCCGTCTGTTACAATCCATCTCCTGTCCTGTCGCTATGCAGACCTGCCCTTCATGGCCTTGCCCCCCTGCCACGCCCTGTGTCAATTCTACGTATGCGATGGCGAGTTGTCCTGTCAGCTGTACCAGCGCTCCGGGGATATGGGTCTCGGGGTGCCCTTCAATATCGCCAGCTATGCGCTTCTAACCTACATGATCGCACACATCACAGACCTCAAGGTGGGGGGGGGCGTGCTTTCATAAAAGCATCTTTAGAATGAAGTTCTGCGCTTCATCCCTTCACCTCTTAATCTTCTCCGTCAGCCTGGCGACTTTGTTCACACCTTGGGAGACGCCCACATCTACGTCAACCACATCGAACCTCTTAAAGTACAGGTGGGTCATCTCGAGGTCAAGGTCTTGCCCCCTCGTTCACTGAAATTTAACAAGCTATGCTGTGTAACTTTACAGCTACAGAGGGAGATCCGCCCCTTCCCCCGGCTGAAGATCCTCAGAAAAGTGGAACGCATCGACGATTTCCGCGCCGAAGACTTTGAGATCTGCGATTACAACCCGCATCCCACCATTAAGATGCAGATGGCTGTGTGAAGATCCACTTTAAATGGTCAAGAAAGCTCAACGTGTACTGTATGTTTCAATGGGAGTTTCAGTTCATCCAAAAAAGGGGGTATTATAGGTAATTTTATTTACATTTTATCGTGATTGCAGTTCATTTAAAATGAGCTGTGGTACATTCTCATGGTGATGTAAATGTAATCATGGAGCACTCAGGCTTGATCATCTATGCTGAACTACGTTAAAGGTAGAAAGACATGTTCTTTTTTTGGGCCAAATGACAGCTTTCAACATTTTAAATCATCATAATGTGATCGGTAAATAAAGAATTTAATGCCATCGTGTGTGATCTGTGTTTGACAGGAGTGTCGCCTTCTAAAGAATAATTTATTTGTCATTTGTCCATGAGGCGTTTCCACACTTCTCCTTCAGGGTACTGGTGCGTCTGCACCGACGATTCCAGCATCTCAGTAGAATATCCCGGGTCCTGAGAACAAGAATCATCTCAAAGTAAAAAGTGTGGGTGGAATAGGAAAAAATAAATCTACAAAAGTCCCCTGTGGTTTGTCTCACCTTGGGAGGCATGTAGTGGGCATTTTCAATCACCACAGGACTGGTGAAGTGTTCGTGCAGGTGATCGGTATACTCACACATTCTGGAGCAAACAACAGGAGCAGATTATAATTACAGTACTGTAATTACAGTCAAGCCAGACAAATCCTGTTCTTACCGGTTACTCAGACTCTGAGACACAGAAATGTAGTCAAACAGGCTCAAATGCTGAACGAGTTCACAGAGACCGACACCTCCGGCGTGAGGACACACTGGCACTGATGGAGAAGATAGAAAAACTTGGTATAAGATAACACAGACAGCAAGGAACAGGGGAAATAAATGGTTAAGAAACTGTCTTTTCATTGGTAAATTAAACCCTTAGTTCCTCAGGTTTAACCGGTTATCTAGTTTGTTTTCCACAGACAACAGTTCTAGTAAGTGTTCCTTAATATTTGAAATGTTGCTTAAAAGAACTTCTGGAATAAATAATGCAAAGATCACAGAAAAACTGGAGAAACGTTTATGATGTTAATAAAGAGCCTTTAAATACAATTAAAGGAGTACAGTATTGATTTAGGGGCGGCACGGTGGCGCAGTGGTTAGCGCTGCTGCCTCACAACACGGCGGACCCGGGTTCGAGTCCCACTCTGTGCGGAGTTCGCATGCTCTCCCCGTGTCTGCGTGGGTTCTCTCCGGGTTCTCCGGCTTCCTCCCACCTCCAAAAGCATGCGCTTCAGGTTGATTGGCCGGTCCCAAAAATTGACCATAGGAGTGAGTGTGTGTGTGAATGATTGTTTGTTTCTGTGTGGCTCCGCGGTACACTGGCGTCGTGCCCGGAGTGTCCCCCGCCTCACGCCCTGAGACTGCCAGGATAGGCACTGGCTACCCCGCGACCTGCGTTAGCGGATTAAGCGGGTTGGGAAATGAATGGATGTAAGTATTGATTTAAGTTGTGTCCCTTTGGGCGCTCCGTACTCTTCTGGTCAGATAGCTGCATTGTGAGTTTTACCCTGGAACTTGTGAGCCATCAGCAGCACGGCTAAGTTCTCGTTGACGCTGCCCAGCCGGCAGCTGTCGATCTGGACGAACTGCAGGGCCGAGGCCTGGAGCAGCTGTTTGAACATCACCCGGTTCTGACACTGGAGAGGAAGCAGAAACCCAAATAGAAGCTGAATGCTGTAAAAAAAAATCAGACCTATGATATTCTTGTTAAGACAAACCTAAGCGCTGACCTGCTCTCCTGTTGCCACCCCAATCCCAAGTGGAGCCAAAGCCTGCAACAATAGAGTGGTGTATGTTTTAGTCTTCAGTCATAGTACAATTAAGTGGACATTCTACTGGAAATAGAAATACAACAGACAAATACAAAGTACCTTTAAATAGATGTAAAACAATCACAAAATGGGATGAACTTGAAAGAATATAATAAGCCAAAGGGACAAAAAGTGATGGCAGAGGAAGAAAAACATGTAAAAGAAATTTTTTTTAAAGACCACAAAGGTCCATCAAACTATAGAAACTATGGTCACAAAATGGATGTAAATGATGCAATATGTTCCTGGGCTCAAAGTCTGGGACTCTTCATCCATGTCTTCAAGCCCACAAGAAGCAAACCTCTATCACCTTGGAGATCGTGGCGTGACCCAGGATGTCATCTGGAGACGTGGGCTCCTCGATCCAAAGAGGTTTGAACTCGGCCAGGCTGGACACCCAGCTGATGGCTTCGGCCACGTCCCATTTCTGGTTGGCATCGATCATCTAACACAAAAACACTTCAGTAAAACAACATGTCCTGATGTAAAAACAACAATGGAGTTAAAAAACAATCATACCAAAGTGTTATCAGGTCCAATAATTTGCCGTATGAGGCGGCACCTGCGTCTGTCGTCCTCTACGTCAGCACCGACCTTCACCTTGAATTTGGTCCAACCGCTGTTTAGTGCATCTGTGCAGAGCTGCAGGGACGAGTTATTTGAATATGCATTTCAGGCTGAAATATGATGACGTTCATTCACAGAGACCTGTTTGAGCTGCTGATCAGAGTATCCGAACCAAGCGCAGGAGGTGGTGTAGGCAGGATAACCCTCCTTCAGCATTTGATCCTCTGGCAGGAGAAAGCAGCAGGTAATTATCGCTGAATGAGAAGTGTGGCTTAATGAAGCGCTGGCGGAGTACAGAGGACTCGTTACGCAGATTAAAAGCTCTCTTCTTATTTATAAGAGGCAGATCTCAGTCCCCAAATCCCATTCAGTATTTAATTAATGGCTGTTTTTAGCGGGGGCTCACCTCTCTGCTGCTTGCCCTCCTGTGCCTTCCTGAGTATATCTGTATAGGAAAGAGAAACAGAAAAGAGAGTGTTTTATTTTTAAAGGGTTCATTTATTACATGTCACATAAACCTGACTCACCAAGAGCCTCCTCCTCTGTTAGCGCATCAGTGATGTATTTGAAATCCATGCATGAGACGATCTGCTCGGGATCCTGAATTGATGCCCATAAAACACGCCGTTTCCAGTCTGATCAGAATAATCGAACATCTGCGCCTCATGTGACTTACCATGTCAACAAGCAGCTTCCACAGCGGCTGCAAGAAAATGACAACAATTTGTGAGTCATTAAATGTCACACTTGTGAGTTTTTCCTAACATTATCAGTCCCACCTTGCCCTCTGCTCTCGCCCACAGGTCCCAAACGGCATTCAGCACCGCAGCAGTGGCGAGGTGGATCACTCCTTTCTCTGGACCTAACTAGTTTCGAAAGACATTTTTAGGAGTTGCCCGAGTCAGGAGGGAAAAGGATTCTCATCATTACAATATTTTCTCTACTTGTGTGCTCGTTCTTACCCATCTCATCTGGCCATCATTGGATAAGAGGCGGTAAAATCCACGGAAGTCGCTCACAATCTCCTGCAAGGATTTCCCGACCACCAGTCCTGCCAGAATCTTCACAGCGGAAACCACTACAGGGTTACAATGGACAAAAACCAACCGCTTCTGGCGTGACATTCAACTCCTGGCAACTTTTTTCTTCTCCATTCTACTAATGTTTGGGATGAGACTGAAACCTACAGTTGTATTGTTTAATTTTACCGCAAGACGGCGCTTAGTCAGAATTAAAAAAAACAAAAAAAAACTTTTACATAAAAACTTTTACTTTTAAAAGTAAAAAACTTTTTTAAACAACTTTACTATTTTGGTATTTAGTGTTATTAGCTGACATATACTCAAGAGCTTTAAAATGCACTGCATACATTTTGATCTAGGCACACAAATATTTTCACTATTGGTTGTAGTAAAACTGGTTGTGCTTCTACATTACAAATCTGATTTCCTAATGTAGAAGCTTTCGTCACCCTTGACTGAAGAGGATAATGACGTAACAGTTCCGACGGAAGACTGACAAAAGAAAATATCTAGGTTGTTCTTTTTTCATTACATACAAACCAAACAACCAAATTTCACGCTAAAAAGCGCTTCGATTTAAAAAAAAAAAAAAAAAAAAAAATCCATTTGAGCGTCTTCGACTTTCCGATTTTTCCAAGAGTCCTTGAAGGCAGCATTTACAAGTGTTGCGTTTACGAAATCAGGAAAAGCAAAGAGTTTATCAATGTTATTACCAATGTCCGTCCCTTTCCCCAGAGTGAACGTGAGGCCGAAACCTTTCATTCCGACATCCGTGTCGATCACCACGTATGCGACCGAATAATCTGGGTCAGTGTGCTGCAGCGTGGAAAGTCAGAGTAAAATTAGCTCATGTTATTATTAGATATTGATAAGAAATGATTCCAAGCTTGCACCCATGTCCTTACCATGGCGTCAGAGCCGTGTTTCTCCAGGGACGTCGGGAATCTCACATCTTTGACAGTTAAATTAATAATTTTGTGCAACATGTTGGTGCAGAAACCTGTTTTGGCGTCCATCCAACGTTACACAAGTTTGTACTGTGGATGTTAAGAAATTGATCCCGCCCACCTCATTGACATCTCAGCCTGTCATTGGTTGAAATATTTCCCACGTGGATCATTTAAAGAGATAAATCATTTAAAATTAAAAAAGCGGTCTGGAGTGAAAATTCACTTTATTGTACAAATTCACAAGAGCGAGTGTTGACCCACTTCCACCTGCCTCCCTTCCACGTATATTTTGCCCATTTTAACTAATAATCTTATAAAATGCGGATTTTATAATAATACAAAGCCCTTCTTTATAAGTGCAGGCATCATTTAGTGTTATTCTAATGGTAATACTGTCTCATTGAGTCCATACTGGAGCAAAAAAGGTGAATTCACTGTAAAAAACAACAGCAATGCAATAAGTCCCAACATGTTGATCTGTCACATTTCGAAAGATAAAGGTTTTATAGCCAGTAAAATCTTCCTGTATCCTGAATACACGGATATTTACAATGTGAGGGGTCATTATGGCTTGAAAGAGTCACAAGTCCATGAGTTTCATCACTGTTTAACTCGATGACCCATTTCCTTTGTGTAAGCAGGTCTATAATCACAGTGACATCGTACAACCAGGGGAGAGAAAAATATGGTTGGTAAAAGTTCGATCAGAGTTCTATCTGATGATGGAGATGTCAACGATCGCCTTCGAGAAGCTATCAAACCATGTCAATGTGATATAAAAAGTGTGATAATAAAATCTTAGGATAACAAAAGAACTTCATATTAAATAATGTATAAAACCGCGTCACAGTCTCACTCCAGTCGCACATATATACCAGATGATGACAAATGAAGAAAATGCGCCACGGCGGAGGAAATGGAACCAGAGTTAAGCTGTGTGGTGATGAATTTAAAGTAATCATTGTCAAATGGACTGAGATAATTACCTTCAGCCCCCTGAGAGCTTCTCCCTTCGTTTAATATATTAACTCTGTTAATAATTAATTGTTTTGATGCATAAATTACCAATTCACCATAAAAGAATACAATTTGGACGCAGGTGGAGTGTGAGATCTCCACATTAGACCACATCATCACAGCTTCGCTCACAGCAGTACACTGTAGTGTATTTAAAACAGAACTGAATGGATCGGTCGTTTTAATGCACACAGCGATGAGTCCACCATTAAAATCAAACGTCACACAGATAAGATGTGAATTGTACCAGGACTGAGAAGACAAATATGGAATTAACAGACAAACAAAAATGAAGATGGGTAGAATAAGTAGTGGTTCCTGCGACCGTAATGTGTGGTTAATGGTCGACTTTTTATAGAGTTGAATAATTAAAGAGTTCAGTCTTAAAGCAAGTCCGTTCCCGGGCGTAGGGATACACAGCGTAGGGATACGCAGAGTCCAGGCTATAGGTTTTCTCCAGGCTGGTACTGTGGCTCTGTGGCTGTGAAATAGTCCTCCAGGAAGGACTGGAGGTACTCGAAAGTGGGTCTCTCGTCCGGATCCTTCTTCCAGCACAGCTTCATCATCTCGTGAAGGGACTCGGGGCACCCCTGTGGGCAGGGCATACGGTACCCGCGCTCCACCTGCTCCAGTACCTCTCTGTTCACCATGCCTGGGGGGTGGGATGGTGGAGGCATTTTAATGACATCAGCAAGACCAAAAAAAAAGCAGTTAACATTAGATAAAACTGAAATAAGATAACTCTCAAATTTGGAAGGCTTGAGCCAGAACATCGATGCTTTCAACTTTCAACAAGAAATTTAATCATTGGTTCCCAAAATGTCCACTTTTGTTCACATTGGTTAAAACTATTAATTTCTTCTGATTGGATGGATCCGTTAGTAGTTTCTACTCTACATCCGATGGCAATCGGAGATCTGTGGTGCAAAAAAACCCCTGTGGGCAACGCTCCCTGGGGGCAATATCAGCCTGGCAGATGGTTATAAACAAGAGTGGTGTTCAATCTCCTGATCGTCCTCTACCAGATGGTCCCATCTAATCTCAAATGTGTGTGTGTGCTCCCCCTGCAGAGGAATAAACAACAAGCGCTGACAATGTCAGACGGCCTCGCCTCATCCTCCGACATTAACGGGCGCCGCCAGCTTGATGTCTACTGACAGAATGAAAGCTGATGACCCACGCTGTGAATCACTGCCCTTCTTTTTCTCACATCCGGTGTGTATGAGTGTGTGTGTTTGTCAATCACCTGGGTAGGGCACTCTGCCTTTGGTGACGAGTTCGGTGAGTAAGATCCCAAAAGACCAGACGTCCGACTTGATGGTGAAGCGACCGTACAGAGCCGCCTCGGGGGCCGTCCATTTAATGGGGAATTTGGCTCCTGTGTGTGTGATAGGAAGGGGAGAGGTGAGGACAGGAGAGTCCACTAGAGGGCGCAAGGCTTCAGTTCAGCCTTTGTCTCTGGGAAATCACAACTGACCCACAATGACGTCATGAGGATCACATCACTCTTTGGTATTCAGTTCATATTCAGCTCGAACGAGAGACTCTCTCTTCTCCAGATAAGGAATCATGGGATGTGGCCACGTATGGAGGACATCAATGAGGTTACTGTCTTTAAAAGCTCACTTTAACCCATCAGAAAAGTCACTATCGAGCATGATATTATATTCTTACCATACATTTTGTAGCATCAGGATGAAAGCCAGCCTGATTTTAGAATCCTTCTTTCAGGACATAATTTTCTTTTTTTTTAAATTATCAGCAGGATGATCACATGACCAGTCTCTCTGGGATAAAGGATGGATGAAAAACTAACCTTATTATGCTATATTATTATAGTTAGGGGGTTGGTACCCATGTGTTTGTGCAATTAGATGCACATCCAAATAACAATCCAGATCCACGAGTTCTAACCGGTTGGCTGTTACACATCCAAACTTAAAATGAAGCTTTCAATGCTGTGAGATTGAATGTGGTTGTAAAGCGAATTGTCCTTGCTGTGAGGTCACTGCTCCACCCTGACACCTCAGTGACCTGTGGCTCACACACTCCATCAGCGCGTACCCACCTTGCCTTGCCGTGTACTCGTTGTCTTCAATCAACCTGGCCAGACCGAAGTCAGCGATCTTGCACACGAGGTTGTCTCCGACGAGGATGTTAGCAGCTCGCAGGTCCCTGTGGATGTAGTTCATCCTCTCGATGAAAGCCATGCCGTCAGCGATCTACAAACAGAACAGTTGACAGCATCTCACCACGGGCGGATCTGCAAATAATTTTTAGCTTCTCGCGCTCGCGTTGACCCCTTCCATCAGGCATAAATAAGAGCCTGATAATGAAAGAACAAAAAGCGGCGCTTGCCAGAATCTGGGAGAGGAAGATGTGTTTACCTGAGGCTGTCTTCTTACCTTAAAGTCAGACGCTTAAAAATAACTCAAAGCTCAATGAAACGATGCAAATTCTGCAAGACGATGAAGGGATGTGTGATTTTTTCCTCACCTGTGCAGCCATGTCCACCAGCAAGGGGAGCTTCAGGAATTTACCGTCGCCCTCTTTGAGGAAGTCGAGCAAACTTCCTGTAAAATCAGAAACAGTGACGGGTCATGAAGGCAGGGGGGTCGTGACCGACTGCAGGAGCAATAAAGAGAAAGCAGCGCCGCCTGCATGCTAACGTACTGCCGTATGGAATATTTAATATTTTAATCGACGCCTCGCTGCTCGGTATACCTGATTTGAAAGTTAAATCTTATCTCATCACTTGTGGTAATTTAGTGCCTGACAGCAGGACGACCCATAGAATAACTTATAGTAATAACACAGCAGTTTATGACATCACAACACGCCGCAGTTCAACGAACTGCAGGCTTTTAATCACGTTTACACTTAGATTTGTATAAAGCTAATGACTCAAAAACCTGCATTGCAGTTGAAGATGGGAACGCCTACTGCTGGAATACTGCTGTATTAAATTAAGCATTCCACTTTCAGGCCTCAGGGAACCTCAGAGGAGTTTCTATATGTGGATTATATCATTTGAATACCCATAAAACAGACATTTTCCCTTAAAGAAAATCGCCATGCCTGTATTTGACCTCATGTTGTGTCTGAAAAACATGGTCATGCGACCGATTTCATGTCCGATGCCTTTCCCGAAACGCTTTACGTATCTGTGCGCACCTTTCGCCATGTACTCTGTGACGATATAAATGGGTTCTTCAGACACGACGGCGTAAAGAGGCACCAGCTTGTCGTGTCGGAGCTTCTTCATGATCTGAGCCTCCTGGAGGAAGGCCTCGGGTGACATGGTGCCCGGCTTCAGCGTCTTTATGGCCACTTTGGTGGTGCCGTTCCACGTGCCTGAGGAGACAAAGAGAGGGAGGAGAAAAAAAAAGGAAGCCCGCAGGCCGCAGAGGTAATCAGCGCCGTTAATGAGGTGGGAGCAGGACAATAACATTAATTAGGTCTTGTAATTGCTTGGACATGTCCCGTCACGCGTGTAATCCTCCCAGAAACATTCCTGGGATGAGCGGATAAAAAGCTCGAGGTTCATAAAGGAAGAAATAAATTCCTCCTGAGACGACAGAGAGGATACAAACGGAGGAAGTGGATAAGCAGGAAGTGGATAAGCTCCAAGTTTGGACAAAAACAGACATAATAAATATAAGAATGTGAAGTCATTCATATTATATGTAAATATAAGTCGCTCATCTTGCTCTTACCCATCCAAACCTCTCCGAAGCAGCCCTGGCCCAGCTTGACCTCCAGCCGCAAGGACTCCCGGGGAATCTCCCAGGCGTCTTTAGCGAGACCCTGCGTCTGAGGCTTGACCGTGGGACACACCGTGGTCAGCCGGTGGCAAAGCCCATCGGCATGCTCTGTGGAAAAAAACACACGGAAATCGCAACATGTATGACCAGAGCTGCACAAGAGCCCCAGAAAAGGATATTTTTTAAATTCATATTATGTGACAAATAGAACTGAGTATGCAGACCTTTTTTTTTAAAAAGAAAAAAAAAACAAATTGTGATGAAATATTAATAAAATAATAAAATCAACTCCCCATTCTTACTGAAAGGAAAAGGGAAGCACAGATGATTCTAACCTCAATCCTCCTCGTGCCGAAGACGAGGAGGGAGCGTCAAAATCACAAGCGCACCATCAATTGTTGGTAAAATGACACTCTATTCATCGCCCTTGGTAACACTCCGGAGCCTATTGTAGCTAGCACGGGATGCTGCGTGGTAGCACAGAGCGGCAGGTGGAACCGAGAGCTTTTTTTCACGCGTGATGAAAGGAGGCTGCCATGAATAAGGAAATCAGTGAAGGCCCAGAAAGAACGAGGCGTTGGCGTTACGTACCGGTGTAATGCTTGACGAGCTTCTGTAACGTGTCAAACTGAGCCCGTGTGGTGATGTAGTATCCCCCGCTGTCAAGCTTACGTATCTTGTAGTGCTTCACATTTTCTCCTTTGGCTTCATCCCAGTCCCGGATGGAGAGGGAATAAGCTCCTGCAGGAGGCAGGGGGAAACGCTCTTTAACCATCTTGGCTAAATTGTCAGTGATTGCAAAACTGGGGAAGGGATGTTGGATCCATGATTGGGTTTTTTTTTAACACCAGTTATCCTTCAATTATGTCCCAGATGAGAAATCAGCATTGATAGAACACAATTCATTTTGGATGTCTGAAATAGAGCTGACACACACACACACACACACACACTGAGGCAGCGGGATGAGGGGCTGGGCGGCCGTTTTTTTCCTACTCACATCTCAGTGCTTATATTTAGAATTATATTCCATTCAATATAACACACTTTATTTCCTTACACATTATTATCACCAGAAAATTGATGCAATCCCTTTTTTTCTTCCTTCATGTCCATTAGCACTGTGTATTTTAGCATGCCGTTAGCATTTGGCTCATTTAGCTCACTGTTTCATGCAAATATGTTTTTACACTTCTAAGCCGAGGGATGCCTGAATTTCTCCTAAACTCTCCTCACCTTTAGTAGTTTCACTTTCTCGAACCAGGAACGTTCCCCGATGGTTCCCGGGATTCAGCAGCAGCCTCTCAGCATCTTTACGTCCCATTTTACCAAAGTACCACCTATCAAGAGAAAAGCACGAACATAAAACAAACCTGCCACAGTCATAACGCAAGCGCCGGGCCGGGAAGCCGAAAGCCTCGTCTCGACGCCGCTGTTTAGCACATCAGAATCACATTACGAGGCTTCATCTGGTTTTTCTTTGGAGCCGTTAACATTCAGACTGCGTGCTTGTTGGCGGCCACGTGAGACCAAATCATTCTAGCGTTATTAGTCTCTCAGGTGCAGTCGCCGCAGACGGAGTAATGAGGTTATAAGAAGCGGCAACAAGGTCTTACTCTTCAGCCTGGATGGAGTCAGCGGGGGCTACGTAATTGCTCGGGATGTAGCCCGTCCTCCCTGTGTTGATGGAACGAGCCTCCCACCAGTCTCCTTCCCTGCAGGAGGAGAGCGACAGGAGGAAAATGGCTTGTTCATTTAACAGTCAGCTCATACATCCTGCTATGATTGATATTTAAACCAGTTAATGGTGGTTATTGTTTAAAAAAAAACACTAAAGCTTTTAACGGGGAATGAGTCTCGTCTAGCTGGCATTAGATTGCTATAACCTCAGGCGACAGCTCTGCCACAGAACGGATTAAATCAAAGATTCACAGCGCTGTGCAGAAGAAAGTCAGCATCAGGAGACAAACTCATTCATGAATACAAATACGCAAGCACCGAGCGCAGCTGAGGATGCGCCGACCAAGCCAGGCGTAAACGCACTTCGACACAAACTGAGGAGGAAGGCGCTCACGTGTTATTGATGATCTGGAAGCGGTCTCCTTTTTTAAAAGACAGATCATCCGACGTTCGTGCTTCGTAGTCGTACAAGGCCACGAAGAAGGTAACGCCGCCTGAAAACAGAAAAAACAAGGCAGTCAGAGACTGCAACATCCCCGACACCCCTGAATTCAAAATTTTATCAAACCTACACATTTTTGTGCCTCTGGCTTGTTTTGTGATTATATCTCATCAGATTTCAGAGATGTCTACCTCATGTGATTAACAAATTCCACGTTACAGCGACAAACTATTCATCTTATTATTTACGTTAATATAAACGTTTATGAACCCTCCCCATACTGATATTAAACCACCTTCTATCTGTTTTACCTTTTCCCACACTCTGACAGACTGTTTAAAACACTTTTGTGTGAGTCCGAGACTCACAGAACGGAGCGCACTTCCGGATGCCGTCAGCCAATAGAATGGGCGTACGGTATCACGTGACTGCCTTACAAAAATCCGCGATGAGTGCAAAAGTGGAAATCTGACCTTGACTTGGTTTTCTCAAGGTCAAGGTCGTCATCTCATTTTCATCCCCTTTGCTGCACGAGTAATGTGCTTTTTCTTTCATCTTTCTATCTGCATGGGTTGTGAAGATATTTGGTGGACGGACAGACGGACGGACAAATACTGACAATCACAACACATCACTGCTTCGCAGGACATAACAAGCCTGTGTGTGATGAATTAATACCTTTAAGAGGGTGTAACTAGAGGACATTATGATGCTCTAGCGAGATTATATCAGGACACGGCAGGTCTATCCGTCTATCCGACCGTTTAATGGCTAAAATTATAGTAAAATATGTGTCTAGTCAAGGTCTAACAGTTCATGCTGCATTGATTTTTTTCGGCTTGTGATAAAGTAAAAATACTCCCCCTGCATGGAAATGACACACAGCCAAAGGAAAGTCAATACCCTCCGCCATAATCTAGCAGTATGAATCATGTTGCTGCACACGGTATTAAGATGACCTCAAAATTAACATCAAAAGGCAACGTCAGCAAATGACGGCAAGAGTCAGGTCGTCAAGGGTTACGTCAACATCCTGTCACATGTTCCACTGCAAGACGGAGGACATCTTACACCCGTGATTGGAAACAATGGCGTTGGTTGTAATCCCGTTATCTCCTGAAGATAGCACCGATCGTGGCAGTGCCACCTTCACCCTCTGCGCCTCCACGGAGAGCAGATAATCCGACATGACAGAGGATTACAACCTAAATCCCATCGAAACAGGTTCAATCTCATCTCTTTGCTCTCTGGGTCGCCGTAAGCCTCTCAGGCACATTTAGGGTGATCGGAGTTGACAGCGAGGTCTGGCTTCAATCCAGAATAAAAGCTAGTTAACAGCGGCTACGTGTGACACTAACGTGTCAGATCGGTGCGACGATCAATCGATGTTGTGTGTCGAAGGTGTGTTAATACGTGTGAACTTCCAACAAGGTATTTGTGTCGCCAAAACGGCCACACAGGATTTTTGGACATACGATTTGGACATATGATTGGCTCGTGGATGAATGGTGTGTGTAATGACACACTTTATCGTGCAACAATTCAGCTTTGGGAAAATGATCAAGGAGAAATCATTAATAAATACATCGATATCCAAGTCGTTTGTATTAGTGTCCAGTGTAATGTATGCATTGATAAATGGGGTATAATTTTTCTATTTTTTTCATTTTAATTTTTTACAATTAAAAAATTATGAATTGTTTTATAATTTTTTACTTATAATATATATGTTAATCATAATTATATATATTATATATTATTTTATAAATATTATATAATATATATTATAATTATATATTATATGCATATAATATAATATATATTATTTTAAAATTATTATACCCCATTGATAAATGGGGTATAATATCGAAGTGATGAGGATATTCTAGACACAGTTGATGATTGGGTCACACAGCTGCACAATTATGGTACCAACACATTGGTACCATAATTGTACCATTCAGGCGCTGAGGATACGTCTGTACATAGATTCCTGTCGGATAAAAAGTTTGGCTTATTGGCGGCTAAAGAATGAAAGTCTGGGCATCATTCTCGACACTTTTTTACTAAAAAGGAAAAAGAAGAATGTCACTCTAGCGATGGCGAGACCAAAACTATTTGAGTCAGTCGTCTTCGTTCCCCGAGTGACCGGCAGACCGCCGTCTCTCCAGCCAAGCCGCTAGCATAACTCAAAATGATGAAAAATATGATGGATTAAACATATGCAGCAAGTCAAGGCAAGCCTCCACTGCTGGATTTAAAAATTAAAAAAAAAAAAAAAGTATTAAAGATTGATGCTGTGGAAATACTCCCACAGAAGGCAGACAAAAGAAGGTGAAGATTACGAGTTGGTCCCTGGAAGATTAGACAAGCTTTCAAACACTAAAAACCCAAAGGTGCACTTAGAATAAAAGTGTTCAGCAGTAAATAAAACGACGATGACACATGGATTAAATAAGAACACTGTGAAGGTAGTGCTGTCTTGCAAGGACATAAACTCAACTCACTTGAAACGGCGCCAGAAAAGGAGTTGGACACGGGACCGGCGAAGGAAGACGCCGCCCCTCCAAAGGGAGTCATGGCAGATGAGGCGCCCCCAAACGGCGTGATGGCGTGGTTGAAGTTTATCGCCCCGGAGCCCGACGAGGAGGAGGGAGGCTGGTTCTGCTGCAGCTGAGTGGGATCGGGTCCGTAATGCCCGACGTGCGGCGTGGCGGCCGTGGAGTTGGGGTCTGACATGGTGGAATCCTCCAGACGGTACTTCATCGTGGGGCCCTTCTCCTCTTTGCTCTTTATGCAGCCCATCGTCTCGCCCTGTCGGGACAAACACAGCAAAATGGTCACTTTTAACAAGAGAAACACATTGGATTCACGACTCGCCTGGATTACACCTAAAGAAAAAAAAAAAAGAACAGACCGAGGAAGGTGGGGGATTAGCGTTTTCCGCGTGAGGCCTACAGGAACATGAGTTATGAAATGAAAATTTAATGACCTGATATTAATATGTGCATCATTTTGTTGTTGTTGTTGTTGTTGTTGTTGTTGTTGTGGCCGCAAACACTAAGACTATAAGCCATGTCGTAACTGGGACATATGGGTGAATATTAAATCGGCTTTGAGGCGAGCTCGACTCACACGCCGGGCCGAATGAGGCGAGTTCTGACACGACAAGTGCAAAATCATTTTACATGAAATATGATTGATTTAGATCAATATTGAGATGAATTGTGCATCAACACAACAAGCTACTTCTCCTGCCTAAATGTGATTCACCAACTCTGAAGCCTTCAGGTAAGAAGCTGTTAAAACAGCCTGCGAGTATCAGGCTTGAGATGTAAAAAGATCACGAAGAGTTCAGAGACAAGGAAGAGACGTAGAACAAAGGAAATGATGATTAGAAGATTAAAAAAAAACAACTATAAAAGATGCAAATATGATGCTAAACGGAAACAAACGTATAAAATCAGTAAAAACAAAGAATCTCTGACTTCTGTTTCACCTTTAAATGCTACAGAAACAGTCTGGGTGCACTGATATGATATAAGAGCATGTCTGTGCGCAGGGGCCCTTTTTCTTCTAATCCTGCCTGGCCTCATTCTGACTACGTAAGATTTAAAACACTGGTGTGGGTGTGTGTGTGTGTGTGTGTATGTCTATGTGCGTGGCTGACATTCTTCCACGTAACGTAATTTGGCTTAACTCTCACCCAGGAATTCTTGTGTGAGGTGAAAATGTGGAGACAATCAGACACGCTTGGAAAGAAGTCTGCTCTTCATTTGCCAGAAACAGGGGCGAGGCGTCGGACATCGATGATGTAATAAAACGACGGGGAAATATGAACTTTCACCCGTGCAGAGAAGGCGTGGAGTCTTAAGAAAACACAGTCCCACCCCAGACGGACAGAAAGGGATCTGCTCCTGCAGAAACGCACCTTTCATTGATTTTGCAACGGCTTCCTTGATGTGTAGGTGGGAGGGATTTTTCCAGGGTTAAGAAAAAGGAGGAGCGGTATGGAGAGTTCATCGAGTTCTTCAGCTGAGCCGCCACAAAAAAAAAACCAAAAAAAAAAAGAAAAACGGCGACAAAACCACAAAAAGCTTCTGAACACTTGCTCAAAAAAAAGAAAAGAAAGAAAAGACGGTATATTACAAGGAAAATTACAGGTCAGTTTGCATCTAACGAACCGTTTTATGAGACGGTCGGTCACGGGACACGTTTGAAAATGAAACAGATTTCTTGTGAAATGTCTACAGAGGAACACAGCGGTAAATCTAATCTCAGACGATAGATCTGCAGCCAGCGCTTCCAGGACGTCGGAGTGGAAAAAATACATTTTCCGAACCTTTTCCTTTCAAACCCAGAGATGAAAACCGGTGTCATGGAAAGGCAGAGGCCTTCGCTCGGCCGTCCGGTCGACCGTGGTGGATCTGGCGTTTCATCATCAGACGGACGAGAGGGCACTTCCTTCCAAATGTTGGGCATCAGTCATTTCTGAGAAGTTACCATCATTTCAAGGTTTTTCCTGCTATCTTTTTTGATCCACGACATCAGATCCTCAACTAAACACACGTTTAATTCAACCGGATGATGTCATTAACCAGTGGAAACCATGTGGTGACGGGGATGGAAATGGAAAAACGACACCCACTCTGAATGGGGGTGGCTTTCAAACAGCCGGAGGTTACATCTGGTGATGATGCGAAATAATTGCGAGTAGCTGGAATAAAAGCATCCAGGTGATTCAGTAGTAATGGTGTCAGGCCTGGACGGAAGCATCAAGGAGGTTAACCCCCCTGCGCTACACAGATATCATTCATTATTATGGACCCCATACCAGGAGGATTATGAGGATGTGGGATACTAATGTAAAAATGTGTGATGTCTGGCACCGGGAGGTGAGACAAATGGTGCCGACTCAGGTCTCCACCTGGTCATCGTGATTAGAAAGCACCACGCATCGTCACCAGAGCAGATTCACATCATTGTTCCTGAACAGCAGAGGTGGTGTTGGACCAACAAAAGAAAATCTGCTTTGCTGCTAATTATAGTAACTCCCTCTTATTGCTGACAACATCTCCCCCCCCGGGACAATAACATGACCTACAATAAACATATCACACGCAAACCTGCGCTCAACCTCCAGTGGAAGCCGCTCAGGAACAATGAGAGGAAGTTGAAGAGTCGAATCGAGGATGTTTGCAGGTCGTCGCCGAATGCAAACACGTGCAAACGGCGACTCCTTCCTCCATCCGATTGGAAAGGCGTGGCGCTATTGTTTTGGTTCTGATGAAGAGGACGAACCGAACTCGTCATTCAGCTTCAACAAACACGGTGTGATTTGGAATAAATGCTAGTGAAACTTTAAAAAAAAAAAAAAAAGATGTGTATTATTTTATATGGATTCTGGCAGAAGCCTTTTGTTGGATGTGAATTACAGACAGGATAAGAACCAAAAACACAAACTTTTCTAACTTGTTAAGCTTCTGACATTCTAAAATCTGTCCATATCTTTAATCTATTGACATGTTTTTAGTTTAGACGGAACAATCAATGGCACAAAGTGACTGAAAGCCTCGTCTCTTAAAAGAAAGAAAACCTTTTAAAATGCTGACTGGAATTTTCCGCAGTCCCATGCGGCTTCTTCAGATCTCTAATTCTCCCTCATCAGAAGCTCAAAACCAAAATATTATCATTCAAGACAAAGAAAAGAATTAAATCACCACATTTGAGAAGCAAATATTTCAATATTTTGCATCAAAACTGGCTGAAATTTAAATTTCTGCCAATCATATGATCTATTAAATTGAAGTTGAACCTTTTCTTGCGACCATCTTGATCCGTTGTAGTTCATGGAGAACATCCGACACCAGTAGAGACACAAAGACTGGCAAGATTCCAAAAGTCTTACAGGAAATACATGATAAACACAAAAACTGAAGACTCCAGATGTCCCCCCAGAGACCCGGTCTCCCAGGAACATCTTGATTTCTCTTGTCTTTGCTTGTTTGTACCAAGAACATAGTTTCATTTCCTAAATAAGCACAGAATATGAATATAAAGCTGGATTTTACACAATATGTACCAAATTCTTCTGTCCCAGCTGTAATTCTAGCCTCACTCTTCTTCCCGGATACCTGCCTACGCCTCCCGTCTCCCCACCCCAGTGTGAGATTTCAGCCCAGGCTTCACAAAACGCTGGTAAAACACACGGGAGCTCAGTTCTTCTTCCCTCACGCTTCCCTGACAGCTACGGTGATGAAGAAGTATGAGAGATGGCAGCGGATGTGGGTCGGAATTTTAAAGACGGCCGCAGAGACGAAGTTTCGTTTTTAGAGGTCGTGTTATTCACCGGTGCAGGTGGTCAAAAAAAGAGAAGACTTCAGCTTTAAATGCACAAATGAAATTTTGTCAATAATAACAGAAGACGTAAGCAGCGTGGGATCAAGGGAGTTCCCTGCTGAAAAAAATGCCAATGAAATCAGTCCGATGTGACTCAAACAGGAATGTTCATGGATGGGATGATGTTTGCAGCTGTCTAACTCCTCATCTTAAATTAATGATGCTTTTTAATGCTTTTGGAAGCAGTTGGAAACATTGAAGGTGATGTTGGTGCATAACTCCACAAATTTCATGACGAAAGTTCTACTTGTGGGCTTCAAAAAGATGTTTCGGAGTCCTTGACGGCTTCACTGAGGAATAAAATGTCTCTCCTTGAGAACTGAGATGGTATTATCGGTAAACGTGAGCTCTTAACATGCGAGTGAATGCGCTGCCAGAAAAACACAAGCGTCTAAAATAACAGGTCTCATGGGAACACCTGAGTACCTGTGTCTCGACCATGAGGGAGCTATTTTTGGGAATCTCGGCGTGCCGACAATCATCATGACAACAGGGTCAAGTGTTTGAAGCGTCATCGGCGAACAGAGTGGCTTTAAACGCTTCTGCTGTCACTTTTAGATTGTTTACTTCACGAGAACATTAACCGATGACGGTTAAATGTTCGCCCGGTGGCGACACATCCCAGTGGAATCATTTGCTGCCTTGCTCAAAGGAACCCAGTGTTCGAGAATTTAATCCATTTAATTCTTTGCTGAACTTGGAACTAATTTGACCAGCGTGATTCGCTCACAGTCGTGCAGGAATGCAGGGTGAGCTGCATCCTTTCAGCGGGTAACGGTTGACTTTGTGCAGGCTTGTCACACTTTGTGGGTAATGAGGTCACAATCTACCCGTCCCATCCCCTCCCCTCAAAGAGGAACCAGTGGGGGGGAGGGGGTAGAGCCGGAATCTGTGACTCATCCGTTAATACAGTAAGAAATCAAGCTGACAGCGTCACCAAAAAAGGATTTAAGTTCTCCATTTCCTCCTGAACTCTCTGGAAACAACCTGACTCAGCAGGAATCAAAGATTGCGTTGGATGTCTGAAATGATGAAGTTGCACTTTTACCCCAACTGGAATTGAAGTGAACACAATAAGAGGAAACATCTCGGCCTATGTGGAGATGCTCATGTCGTCCACGCCCCTGACTGAACGCCGGCGTGATGTTTTACCCCGGTGGCGGTTCGGGATGGGGGCTCACGTCCCGGCGAAAGCTGGAGGATGCTGTCCAAACTCTGGGACATCCTGGATAACCGAACATGTCACATGACACAACACCAGCACCAGTGTACCTGTGTGTGTGTGTGTGTGTGTGTGTGTGTGTGTGTGTGTGTGTGTGTGTGTGTGTGTGTGTGTGTGTGTTGTTATGGACATACCTCTTGTGTTCATGTCCTCTAAATCCACCTACATCCTTGATTTTAACATTTTAAATGTATGTCTCATACTAAACTTGCCTTCTGTAAATATTACTTAACAAATAAAAGCATCTTCCTTACAGCAATAAAAACATTTTTGCATCGAAACAAATGACATCTGCTTTTGATTTCTACTTTTTGCAACTACCATTCCCTTCAGAGTGAAGTATTTTAACATATTTAATGCTATTACAGTGTAAAATATCCGTATCATTGACACGTTGCTTACTTTTATTTAACTGGTGTGGGATTTACAACCCTTGCCTAGTATTTAATTAATTAATTAATTCAATTCAACCCGTTTAGTAAAGCATCTGGTGATTAATTCATAGCTCAATGGGACTGGAGCCCAGAACAACCTCCAGACAGGTGAATGCGTTTGTCTGAATATAAAGCAGCTTCATTTCTTTGTTGATGTCAGGTCAGACAGATGCGTTTCGGCCCATCCTGATCGAATCCCGCAGCTTTTTTTTTTTTTTTAAATGAAAGACTCGTGTTTACCTTTTAAAAAATCCGCGTCTTTATTCTGCGTTCTTTTCTCTCCCCTCTTTGGATCGGATCCCTCGATTAAAAAAGAAAAGGAGAAGACAAAAAAAAAAAAGAAAACAGAAAAATACATCCGAGTTATTCCATCCGGAACCGAACCGCCTTCATCCTCACTTCATCCATCCAGCGGAGCAAAAACAAAAAACGTGGAGAAGTTAAACCGACGGCGCGTCACGGCGCTTGAGGGGAGGAGGAGACGCTCCTTGTTGGCACGGAGGATGAGCGCAGCGGCGGCATGGCAGGGATTTTTTTTTAAAAGTCAGCTCCTGAAGTGTCCCAGCTCTTTGTCGCCTCCACTTCCTACTACCAAACTTACATCCACCCCCACACAACAACATGGCCGACCCCGATGCGGGACTGGGAGCCGCACAGCTGGAGCGTCCTCCGGTACAGCTGATCTGAGAGCAGCCCGGAGACGGGGCGAAGCGCGGGAGGAGCCTAAGAAAATTAGGAGGAGATGATGGGTAGAGGAGCTGAAGAGAAAGATGGAGGGTGGTTTCTCATGGGAGGAAAAAAGGAGGACTTCCAGCGTCCTGAAATTGTTTTCCTTTCATCCGCTATAACGGGTCTCTGACGCCCCCTTGTGGTTGAAGTCTGACACTGCAGCTGGACGTCCTTCAGGGAATCTCATTACTTAAGTAATTGATTCCAGCTTTAAAGTATTGACTTTAGTACCCAACAGGAACCTTCCACACCATCACTCTAGTTTAAAGTTTGACATTTGTCATCTTTCCTTTCCTGTGTTGTGGAAACTTTACTTATACTCAAGATTTAGTGATCATTAAAGTGTTGCTGGAAACTTTCCTATTTCTTAAAGCAAACAAAGAGACATGGACACCACATTCACCAGAAAAACACTTGCACAAGTTTGTTTTGTTCTGAAAAGTTTTTGTTTCCAAATATAAATTTTGACATTTTAAAACCGGAGGCGCAATAAGTGGTAATAAGTGGTAAACACGTTTTTTTTCTTTCTTCAGTTTTTATTACGTTGGTCCTGGAATTTATCTGGTACCCACAACAAACACCTGATGATATTAGAGAATGTGATGCATTACTTTCAATTAAACATTCAATGCATAAAGTATTCAAGATCTACAGCTGTAACACAAAACGGATATTCATGCAGCAATAATGATAATCTAAAAGCACCCAATATTACATCACAATACATCATTATGAACTAATGCTTTTACTGGGTATCTACATTAAAGCATTAAAACCTTGAATAACCAACCACATATGAAAATGTGTAGTAAACAAAAAAATTTGAAAGAAATCTAAATATATTTTATATTTCAGATTATAGTCACCCTTTTCTATTGTTGAGTTTTGCAAATCTTTAAATGTAATCCTGGCTGCAGTAACAAAAACCGTCAAGCCATACAATGAAACTGGCTCATATGAGGACCACTCCAGGAATGAAAGGCCAAGGGTCAGCTTTGATGCTGAAAAAGAGTTCATCCGAGCCAACAACCTCAGATTACCTCAATCACCAACCTCAGATTACAGATTAATGTCTCAGAGTTCTGGTAGCAGACACATTTCTACATCAGGATGCGACTGCATGAATCAGGCCTTTATTGTCAAAGACAGGCTAAGAATTCATCACTAAGGAAAAGCACAAGACATGTATTTAGGTCAAGAAACACAAGGAATGGACATCATACAGTGGAACTCTGTGCTTTGGTGAAGAGTCCAGGTGTGATCAGTTATATATTCTCACTAATATCATCAGTGAGAATATATCTATATCTACTATTTCACTTAACAGCTGTAAGATAACATTTATTTTCATCACCATGATCCCTTTTCTCATAATAAACTAATGACTTATTAAATGAATAAATTATCTGAGATAAATATTTGCTCAAAGATTAAACGAACTAAACTTTTAGAAGTCCTCGCTTGCATTCGCGCGCATACACACACACACACACACACACACACACACACACACACACACACACACACACACACACACACACTCCCCTTGTAAATTAGATTTATAAAGCCACTTTGTGTCCACACAGATGTTGTAAAAGCTTAGTATTACTGTGAGTCACGAGGCTGCAGCTTTAATAAAACTCTTTGAACACATCATGTCAACACCAGTAGGCGTCTCTATAAAAATTTAACTGTCCTTAAAAGTACAGAGAGTCATATGTCCTCCATGTGTATTGTTTGATTTGATATGGATGTCACACAGCGTCTGCCTGTCTGTCCCGACAAATAAAACACACAAACCTGTGACTATAACAAAGCTGCTGTTTGCAGGGACTGGATTTGATATCATCATATTGTTTATCTGTTTAATGAACAATCTAAACTGTTATCCGATGTTTATTACCACGGGATTGTGGTCAAGAACACATCCAATCTAGGAGATTAAAAGACCTCTGCAAACTTTGTTAATATTACACTATGATTATTACAGGAAGACACTTATAAAGCACAGTGAGTCAGGCTTCAGCTGATGACTGGATAAATGCTCTTATCTGCTGTCGTGACTCAGTGGGTAATTAGACAATGAGATATTCCTGCAACATCAGCTCAGATATTTGTAATGTGATTAGGACATGCTGGTTGGTCATCAACATTTCACTGCGCCTAATTTCCATGTTAGAACAATGATTTTAATTTGAGGATTTTTTGGCATCAGACTAAATTAAATTTCATTCCGTTTAAAGCCCAAGAGTGGTAGAAGGATGAATAATCAGATTATTCTGTACTTACCAAAATTTAATTTCTTAGCTCTAGGAACATTTGTCTCATTTTAAAAGTTATTAACTTATTTTATTTAAAATTACCTTTCTGCATGGACAGATAATAAGAATTCATTCATTTTCTCCTCATATTCTGTGAATTTTTCGTATATTTTAGCAACTATTTTTACAGTGTATTTTTAAAATAACTTCTGCCACACTGTAAAAATCCTCTACAAATACAAGCCTTGTATTTTAGCATATTCTGTAAAATTTACATTACACATCATATCAGTATTTTACTGTCACATTGGATGTTTTTTGTATTAAATCACTGATGTAGTTATGTTTAGTCTGCATTTTTCTTCTGCAGATTAAATTTTTGCTTTTGCTTTCAGTGGTTTATATATTATTGGATTAAGTAATCGACAGTAATGCATCATATTTTATAAACTGATCATTTGTTTAAGGCATGTCTGTCCTATGAGACCCGTTTTCCTCATGCGTTCCTGCTATTCCATCCTTCTGTACCTCCTTTATCTGGTTCAGCGCTCTCTCCTGTTTACCTGGCTGTGCACTTTCTTCTCCTAACCATTTGGGTGCAGTGCTCCCTCACAGTAAAGAACGCTGAGGGCTCCTTTCCTCTTCGTATTAAGAATTCAAAGTAAAGTGTTTCATGGCACCGAGCAAACGATCCCATGACGTCAGCACCAGAGGAGGATCGACCGGTCTGAGTCACCCACTAAAGATTCAGCACGGGGTCCTGATAGCTCTGTGGAAGTGGGGAGGGGTGGGGGGACGACACACGACCGACTGTTAATGAGTTGCGTGCAGGGTGTGGAGACGCATGAGTGAGCCTGTGAGTGAGAAAAAGTAGAGAATAAAGTTTCTACAAGTAACCAGCTCCTGGATTTAAAATAAATCTGAGCTTTTTGTACTCAGGAGGAACTTGCAACTACAATTGTAGTTACCTTCCAGGTTAATATCTAGCATTAAACACCCATCGTCGTGCTGCCATCTGTTAATGATAATCTGATTACTTCTCACCGGTTAACAGAACTGTATATGTTGTAGATTGAGAGTCGGGGCAGGTGGTTTAACAGCATCTTCCTGAATCATTCTCAGGTTCAAAGACCGTGGTTGTGCTATGAATGACCTTTGACCTTAACAAAGCTATATTAGTTATAAATATAGTTAGAATCCTTTCACATTCTGTATCTCCTGCTGTGAAGAGACGGTGTCTTTTCAGCACTGGACAGCTCCGCTAGACAATAGTTAATGTTCAGATATAAAAATAACCTAGTGCATCAGCGTTTCGTCACCATTCATTGATAAACACACATTCCCATATTTGGTGATTTTTGAAATGTTTTAGGTGTCACCTGATTAAATATTCATTCACAGAATAACCCAATAATTCTCTTGACGTGACCTCTGATCATAACGGGTGGCAAGGAAAAGATATGTTTGGAAATATGTGAGACATCTCCCCTGGGGAAGGTTTTCATAAATTGAAGCCATGTTTCGGGCCTGGTCAGCTCCCCAAGCTGCTGGGTCCACGTGATCCTATTGATGGTGTGACGTCAAATGTTGACTTTTATTCATTCTTTAATTAACGGTCATGTTTGAATTCAAGATTCATTCTTTTTTATGACTTGACAAGAGGTCTTTCATTGACGCGGAAGAGGGGTACTCCAATGGGACGGGAAAGAAGGATGATGACGCAGCCGCCCACTCCTCAACCTCCCCACCCACACCACAAGTAAAAAGGCAAGCCTTTCCGAGTCATGGATACAAAAAAAGAAGAGGAGTTAAGTTCACAGTACGCAGGACAGATCCACTGATTCCGTCCATGAGCGACTAGACGAAGAAATCCTGGAGAACTGAGCTGCGGCGCGCAGAGGGGCTGCACACTTGGAACAAGCACAAGGGGACTGACGAAGGCGCTTCAGTGAGGGAATAGAGGAGGAGGAGAGAGTGAGAGAGATCGAGATAGATCCTATCTCACTCTCCTAGTTAGGTCTAAAGCGGATCGCGACCAAGGTCTCGCTACTGGTAAGGGAAGGCTCTATTCTGGGGTTTTACGCAGCGTAAAAGTGAGATTGGGTTGAGAGGAAAGTCAGGCGTGAGTGACTTTTTGCTTTTGGAAACCTACAGGTGTGGTTTATAAGTAACTAAATGTGAGAACAACAGTGTAGAGTGATGAAACAATCGTTATTTTGTGTGTGCTTTAACGTTTTTCACTCACTTATCGTCGTTTCTTTTTTTTTCTTTTTGCAGCAGGACAATGTCTAGCAAAGCGACTTTAGCTTTACTCATCTATGGAATCATAATGCATTGCAGTGTCCACTGCTCACCTGTCGGGCTTAGCTTTCCCAGTGTAAGGTAGGTCAACTTGTTCTTACCGTTCAGTATTCTCCATGTCTTTGTTTCTCTTTGGCGCAGCGTTAGGGCGCAGAGAAAAAAAATCATGTCAGCCCATCCATTAGACATAATTACGCAGTAACATCCACCGCAGCGGCGGTGTTAAGTAAATTAAGATGCCGAGAGTCTAAATGCGGCCATGATTCTATCAACTGGTGTAATTCGGCAATTAATAGAAAACGTGTCAGAAATAAGTGTTGGTTTCTTTTAGTATTTTTGTGCGGCGGTAGGTCTGTGTATGGAGTACACCAAAATAATTATGGTAAATATTTGAATATACATAACAATTTTTTTTATTTCAAGACTTTAAAAGGCCTCATAAAATAAAATTTCCATGCGATGTCTTCATTTAATCCCTCCATCTGGAATCCAGCAGGTGATAATCAAACGTGTTTCTGTTTTCAGGCTGGACAGCGGGGTTTACGATGAGGATGGAAATTCCTTACAGTCCCTGGATTACGACAAAGACCAAATGGATGTGAGAAGCGCTCCGTCTATCGCCGACGACGTCTACTCTTTGTATTACCCACCGGAGAAAAGGTGACTGTCATCATCCACCATCTAGATCTGCTCCCCGTCTAAACGTGTTGGAAACATTCATTCTGAACATCTCATCGCCGTATAGTCCTATTTTTGTCCTGTTTTGTGTCGTCGAAATGTTGTCAGTAACTTTTAACACGATTAAAAGTTTTTTTTTTCTTTCATTAGACTAATTATTATTTCTTTTGGGAACTTATTGGCTTCAAATCACCCCTATTTTTTTTTTTAAAAAAGAATGGATGCGCATTGTCATCCTCGTATTGGAAGAATAGCAGCGAGAGGAAGAGCAGGGTTTTTTTTCCCGTTTTCAAACATGAATATAGTAAATTGAAAACACCCCCCTTCCTCCCTCCCTCAAGGAAACATATATAATACTAGAATAAATAATCCTGTTAGAATAAAAGAGCCCGAGGCCCATTAGTAAACCTGCAACTGATTTGTTAAGAGTACTTGCAGCTTTTTTTTCCTCAATGTTGCCTCTTGCGTTGGGTTTATGGTGATTTTTATTTTATTTATTTTTTACTGTGTGGCTATCTATCAATCCAGAACGGAAAGGCATGCAGACGGCATGTTTAATAAAGCCTACAGGAAAGCGCTGGGTCAGTTATCAGCAAGGAAATATCTGCATTCTCTGATGGCAAAACGTGTAGGGTAAGAACATCTTCTTGTTTGTCACTGAATGTTTACTGTCTTTCGTGCGTCTTTATTTGATTTGACTGATCCTTTAAATGCTCATTATTCACGCTGTTATTCGTATTATGTGTGTCTGTGGTCCGGTTAGTTCAGTGTTCAGTCTTAAACCGGCGCTCCTCGCCCCCTGATGCATCACAGCGATCAGTTCGTAACGGGAGCGCAAATGGGCGCTTGATTGATTTGGGGAGCGTCATCCTGTGCGCCAGAAGCTGCGCCATTAAGGCGCAGAGAGGTTTAAATTTATTTGCGTATGAATAATTTATAAAGTGGAGCCCCAGTGGTTCCAATGGAGAGGGGGTGGGATTAGGGGGAGCAATCACTCAACTTTACGCAGCTAGAGATGTCAAAACGTCCCGGGATGAGCGAAACCTTCAGAATAAGAGCGTCTCTGCAAGGAAAAATGGATATATTCTAGGTTTATTCTCTGTGGGATGACACAAAATGAACAGAAACGCATCGGTGTGATGGTAGTGAAACCGGTATGTCTCTTTCGCAGCATGGGGAGGACCTCGGAGGACAGCTCGGAGCTTCTGACCAAGCGACACTCAGACGGGATCTTCACAGACAGCTACAGCCGCTACCGAAAGCAAATGGCAGTGAAGAAATACTTGGCGGCAGTCCTGGGGAAAAGGTATAGACAGAGAATTAGAAACAAAGGACGCCGGCTGGCATATTTGTAGCACCCTCCTCTCCCCTCCCCTTACAAAAAAAAAAAAGAAAAAGAAAGAAAAATCTAAAGTGTGTGCTGCCCCAGATGAAGTCATTTTGAGATATGAACAATCAGTGGATTTCCTTTGTGTTCTTAAACATGTATTTATGTATGAAGTAAGCCATTAAAATGAATATTTTGATAATGATACTGTTTATTATTTTGTACTTAAAGCACTTGAGGACATACTTGTCTGCTTAGTGGACCAATTTTTTTGTTCATTCTAAGATAAATAGCCTCTATTTATGTATCCATTGATTTATTTATTGATTTTAAATCAGTTTATCGAGGGGAGGCAGTTGCTCACATGACAGTTTGCCCCAACAGCCCTGTCTTTTAAACGTTCAGTGCAGAGATATGATTGTGAGGAAAATAAATAGTTTAAAAGACAATCAATGTATTGAATGCTGCTTTTTGTAAAGTGACATTAAGAGTTTAGTTGTCTTTATCCACAACAGCCTTGACGACATAGGTTTTCACCCAATCCTACAAGACATAGACTTTGATGCCCTTCCAGACGGGGATGAATTTGAGGCTTTTATGAGAGATTGGCTGAAACAGTTCTCTCACGAGTTTCTGGTGAGTTTCAGGCTCTTCCGTGAGGCCATGTCCTCGTGAGAACACCTCACGTCCTTCCCTTTTTCTTCTCACCTTTGACTCTTAACCATGTGATCTGACTCCAAATACACAAATCAAACTTCTTCTTCCACCTCATCTGTGCTCATGTCTCTCTAGAGTCTCCTGATTTTTTTTTTTTTAGCTTTAATCCCACTAATTCCACAATGAGACTGATATGTTATACATATTGTCTATTGATACAAAAAATGTATTAGCGGGGAGGATATTACAAAATATTGGTTATTTAGATCTGGTTCAGACTGGATAAGAACACTATTGGTCTTAGAAAAATTTGAAAATGCCAGTTTTTAATTTCTAAATCCCAAATTTCAAATTTGAGATACCAGAGTACTTTTGAGGTCGTTCTCATCCTTCTCTTCTGCAGTTTTTCCAGGCTGAGCTTTTACTTCTGACTCATGTAAAGTGCCAATCTTTACCAACAAGTTTCTGTATGTTTGGAAACCTCTTATTCTGCTGAAGTTTTTCTCATGTCTCTTTATCCATTTAATAAGTATCACCATTATCTAAAGCATCATCAAGAAAACCTTTCAAAAGAAAAGCATTAAAAAAAAAAAACCCAAGACGATACTTGTTACATGGAGTCTTCATCGATTTTGTTCTTTGTGAGAGACAAACGAGGCAGACTGAACTTTGTGTTTGAACCTTCTGGGTCGATTGTGCTTCCCTCTTCTGTCATGTAAACCAATGTAAAGACTACAGTAGATTGCATGATTAAAGTACTGTAATTGCACTAGCCACCGCGTCTGTGCAGACGACTCCAAATCAATGGTTTTTCTTGCTTTCTGACTATTGCAAACATACAAACCTGTCATTTCTGGATGTTGTTTTGTGTTGTGTTCCCCTCACTGACATTTCTACACAAACTGTATGTTGAACTTTGTCCTTCTTTGTAGAATTATCTGAATGTAATTTACAGTTGGCAAGAATCTCTCAGCCTAATGTCATGCTTTATCTTTTGTGGCTAAATCATTTTGTGACCAAATGGTAAATTGTATATGAAGAAACAGATGTGATCGGACATTTAAAGTGGTCTCTTTCTATCATCTATCTGCAGTGTGGAACAAATGCTATCATAATTGAATGATTGGCATAATCGCATTCCAAAGTAAAGGGAGGATGAGATGCAAGAGGAGGTAGCTAGTCAGAGATGATGAGAAATAATAAATAAATGAAATTAAGGGGGGGAGAAAAAACGAATTAATGCAAAATTGTACATGAAAGACTCTAAACTAAACCAGTTGTGGATGCTGGTCTGACTGGTTTCAACCACCTGTGCACTTTTTAGAAAGTTTGTGAAGGGAGAATTCAAAATTTTTACAGTAAAAGTGAGTGAGTTTTAAAACAACAGGTCAAAAAGTGCTTCAATCTTGTGTTTACTGTATCAATCTTTAATTTTGCATTCTTCTCTAGGCTTTGTGACGCAGGAAGCAGTTTGCGGCTGTGGTGCCTTGCATCGACTTTAAATTCGCCATGAATCAGATGGCTATTTAGTGGCCCTACAATGCTGCACATCATCATCTTACATTTCACCCCTTTTGTTGTTGTATTTGTGTTTCACAGACGTTTGATAGGATTTGTTTTCTAGCATCGTCCAGCTTAGATGTCAAAGAAGTCTTGCTTGCACTGCTTTCTGTTGCACTTTGTTTTTAGAGCACTATAGACATAGATTCTTGTGAAAATAGAGGGAAGGATCAGTTTTCCGCTCTCCATGAAACATATGTGATACTGAAAAGCCTCAATAGCCTTAAAAATGATATAATCTCTAAAGATATATATTTACTGTGTAGAAAGTGGACGTTAGATTACTACTTCAAATGGCGATCTGCAAGGGTCAAGTCATAAAATGTTTAAAAAAAACGTGTTGTAAGATTTGTATGAATAAATTTTTGTAAACAACAAAATTTCGTCTAATCTTTGAAGCTGATATCACCATAAGTTTTTAAAGTTAAGACACATTTAAGAGGGTGAAAACCAGCGATAAAGACCAAAATATAAAGCAGATGGGCCTTTTCAAAGTGCGCACACACAAGCACACACCCAGCGACTGGAGAAATTCTTGCTGAAAATAAAACAGTAAATAAGATGAGTCCTCGGGTCTCCTGGGGATTTGGACATTCAATAACTACAAGGTGTTGCACGATAAATCAGAAAAATAAAGAACAAAGGGTGATTGTGGAGAGCAAATGGTACAAATCTCTACCCCGGTTTCATGGTGACTGGGAACGGTGACACCAGTTGGTCGGGTGTCAGCCTCCCCCTCCAGGACATCATGATGGGAGGGATCACCCCGCCTGCATCACACACACACTGCCTCGCTGCACTTTACACCTCGCTCGGACTTCAGCCGTCGCCTGCAGCCCTAATGGAACAGTTGGCCGGTCTCGACACTGGAACATTCATTTCATGCCAGAAACGACAATTTTGAGTCGTGAAGGAGAAAAGTCGGCGGGGACTGGTTTCGTCCCAGCATGCCCAGGATGAGGGGATGCATGTGCGTTTATTAAGATGGGAATGTATTGATCCACGACAAGAGGGAAGTCACATTTAAATTAAACGAGAGAATGTTTATACAGTAAAATATACTATAAAATTTAGGCCTAATAGAAGATGATGCTAGAATTTTAGAGTTAGTCTTATATCTATTTTCACTTTATATTTATGATAAATCATAATATAATAAAACAGCATATGATAGCCAGCTCAGAGATTTAACAAAAAAGCAAGTCTCACTCCCTTTTTCCCCCGAATGCTTGGAAAAAGATCATCATCAAACTAAGCTTAATTAATTCTTGAGCTAAATATAATCCCTTCTGTGTTTCTTTGGAATAAAAAAAATGGTCCTTGGCCCATTGAGGATGAGTGAAGAGGAGTTCTGTCTCTTCTGGGATCTTCTATGGGAACATATCCAGGGAAAAACTTCCTCTGACAAGTTTTTGGATGAGACAAAATGTAAAAATCTGGCACTGAAGTCAGATTATTTGGCCACATATGAGCCCATAATGATATTCATTCATAAGGTAAGATGTAAAATTCACAAACTATGTGTTATAAAAGTGGAATAATACGATAATTTCTAATTATGATGTGATCCATCAATCCAGTATGTCTCCCTTTAGCTGGGAGCTGAGCCGATGGATGACCTTGAATAGATAAATAATATCTGTACACCAGACCTGGTCTCTCTGGTGCAGGTCTTCAACAACAATCGTAATCACGACGCTTGTAACTGTGAGAAGTGGCAGCATCACACGGTGATATGCAGTCCAGGACGTCAGACTGAAAAACCACACAAAGCCTGCAATGTCTCTCCCTCCCTTGTGTGTAATAACCTCCTCTCAGACATGATGGCAGGGCTTTGATTTTGTGGCCGTGGCCTCAGCTCTCAGAGGAGAGCAGGGAGAAGATGATCAATGGGAGTGATCTGATTCCTCCAGCCCATGCCAGACCCTTTCTTAACCTTGCTAACCCAATCAGCTAGTGTTGCCAGGAAACCAGTCCCAAGAGGATGCGTTGAGATCAGGCGGGGCGTCTTTGGCCTTCCTGGGCACCCAAAGATCATCCTGGATATATTTCACTCAAATTGCTTCGGTGTTAGATATGGTGTTTTTTACCAGCTGCAATGGAGAGTTGCGGGAAAGGCTGATGTACAAAGGAAAAAACGATAGGTTAAAAAATGCTAACAAGCGCTTTCGCACTCTTTGCAAGAAACCACATATAATTGTGACAGTTTTAAAATACCAAACATTCTGTAATTTGTGGTTAGGGGTGATTCTGAACATTACGGGTGTTTGCGACCTGCTCGCAGCTAGTATTAACACACTGATGATTAGCAGATACTATATTCAGTGTTTTCCCATCCTAACATTTCCTAATTAGCAGTAAAAGTAAGGATAATGTGATTGTGATGTACGTTTTTTGTCAAAAACAGCATTGAAAAGGTAGCGACGGCTTCCTGATTCCACATGAGGCCCCATCATCTAAGATCAGCTTGGCTGAAGCAGGCAGCAAAGCATATGGAAACCAATTCCTGAATTTACACTAATAAGACAGATAAGAGATGTAAGACCTTTAGCAAAAGTTAAACTTGTTTTGAGAGTGGACATTAAGTGAAGAAGGGACCTTTTCCCAGCAATGTTTTCCAAGTGAATCAACAGACTGACGTGTGGCTTGTTTTCAAGGCCGTTAACTGCGATATATTTTTGTCCTGAAGCTGGGAGCGCTACCATGAAATCTCTTCAAGTGTGTCTCTCTTGGTAAGAGAAAATGATAAGAACTCACTCGCAATGACACAAAAAGTCTCTGAAGAAGCTTTTCAATAAGCAGATTTCCTTTTTTTCTTTGCAGCTCAGTCAATAAAACCTTTGACAGAACAAGTGAAAAAAAAAAAATCCTCATGAATGAAAACTTCTTTTCCCACTTCCACTGTGTCAAACACACTCGCCAGGTCCGTGGCTCTGCATGTAAAAAAAACGTGATGCTCAATTAAATGCATTTATATGCAAGTTAAATTGATTTTTTGGGAGCGTGCCACATAGTGGAAGTGCCGAGGAAAGGCCAAACAGCCGGCGGCTTGTTTCCACCAGTAAAGACTGAAAGCATCTCACGCTATACCCTCTTTTAACTAGTGGAAATGTGTTATTATCATCCCGTCTCTGCAGATGAGGTGTAAAGTAGTTTTATTTATATCAACAAAAGCATCACAACAGCCCGTATTTAAATGATGAAATCTGCATTTGCACTTTTTTTTTTTTTTTTTTTTTAAGTCTGCGTCTCACACCCAACCTTTTCTTCGTACTTCTCCTCCACCGTCCTCCTTTTCTGTGAACAGCATACAGACCAATTAGCAGCCCGGTGGCTCAGACGTCAGGGCAGTCTGGTGTCTGAGGCCAGAGGGGAGCGTGTACCTGGATTTGGACTGAGACTGCTGCTCATTATTGGGCTGTCAGTTGACCCATGATGTCATTTTCCTCAGACAATAAAGGCTACCGTAGGTCTTAAGGATAAAACGAGCGCTCAAGCAAACACCCACTGAGCCACAGTTCCATTAATATGCATTTACTGACGTTAGCCCATCGATCTATCTATTAGCAAAGGGATTAGCTCATGAAATCATCATGGAGGAAGGGCAGCAGCTACAACTTCGAAAAGCCTTCAGGATGAGGAAGGTCACAGGCACTTTGAGAGATTTGGCAGACACGGGTATCGTTAAGTCACACACCTTTTCTCCACGTTACAGTGTGTGCTCACCCACCCTGTTGGGAGGTCAGTGCAGAAAAGAAAAACAAGGTTATAAAGTGTCTGTTGTGGAAGATTTCACATCTAGACGTTCATCATTCGTCTGACACCCGATGAGATAGCGGTGATAAATCAGTCCAGCTGCTTGCTCTGAATCCTGCTAAAAATAGAGTGAGAATTAATTTATCTCACTTGGGCTTTTGTAGATACACTGTACCTGTCTTCATTTGCTACAGGACATGCACCACAAGCAGAGATAAATCAAATTCCACCAGAATAAAGCCTTCATTGATCTCCTGAAAACAGACAATTGTGTTTCTCGCCTTAACCTTTCACTATTTTATATTTGATCAAAAAATTACTTCTGTGTGAACAACTCCTCAAAAATTAAAAAAAAAAAATCCAACAATGTGCATTAAACAAACATTATATCAACTTGTGCCATCTTTAATGCTAGTTTTAAGACTTGTGTTACACCGCGCTACCAATCGAAGCTACTTAAGCTGCTTGTTGGGGAATTAAAAGTGCTAAAATAAACAGGAAGTCCATTGAGAGAAACATATTTAACATATTCATAACATGCTTCAACAGATTCTCATTAGCAAGGGAGGACATGCCCCCCACCCACCCACCCACCCACCAATCACCCATCCACCCATGCGTTTGTTTCCATGTATAGATCTGAGGGGAGCAGCGGAGGATGAATCTCATCACTACAACGCAAACATGTTGTATCACATGTCCCTCTTTCATCCACGCTGACGATAAGCCTTCAGGCTCCCTTTAAGGTCAGGCTAACACAATATATTGTTTTCCTAAAAATGAAAAGTTGCATGCCGTAAAAAGCGAATCATGACACACTGTCTCTGACCAAACCTAAAATGATTCTATAAAACGTCCATTCATCCCTCTCGCTCCGCATCAATGCGGCGTTCATTTTGAGCTGGCATTTGAAGAAAAGGCTCCGGTTATTTATCTTCATCGGAGATTTCTCCCATCAGTCTTTTTTGCTTTTGCCAAAGTGAGCAGCAACCCTAATAAGATTCCAGGAATTCTTTTAACCCTTTTAAGAAACCGCCATTGTATTGACACACAAATAAACAGCTGATGAATAAGAAGGATAATTAGATATGACTGAAGCTGAGACGGATCTCTGAATTAGCTGAGCAATAGCTTCATTTCAATTTTGCTTTGTGGAAGGAATTAACTTCTTGTCGTACACGATTAGACAGCTTGAATGTTATCCTGATCCTCGTGGAGTAAATGAGTTAATCCCTGTTTGGATTCAACTGTTGGGTGAAGATAATCCATTACTGAACAAGTCCTGCATTCACAATTTCACTCAAGTAAAATGACATTAAATGCACTTGTGTGACTTCTGTTAGTCTTACATCACAATTACTTAAGCAGTGATGGGAAAGGATGCTGGCGTCATGTCAATTATGACATCACTTCCTCATTTACAGGAAGTATTCCTCATAATGTTATGAGAGGTCTTATCCCATCTGATCCACCAAGAGCTGGGAGCTTCATCTGTATTTGAAGTTCATTTTAATTGTTAGCTCATACTAGATAAGACAGACCTCTGACCTCTGTGACTCTTGAGCATTATCTGATCCCAGAACAAACCTAAAGAATGTCTTCTCTGCGTGTTTTCTTGTGTTGTACAGAAAAACAGAATGTTGGTTTTAATTTAAAACCAGTGACAGGTTGATGAAGAATATTAAAATGCAGGAGTATACTATCCTTAATTTTGTGAATGGATGCAGATTTTCTTATGCTGTTGACAGGTTCCACTAAATTATGACCATGGATTGATTGCAACGCAAAGCATCAGAGGATTAACAGCCAAAAATACCAGCTTGTTTTTTTTCTGACGTGTTGGGCTAATTTGCACCTTGACCACTAATGAGCAGCTAACTAACCTTTGTCAGTTGAACAACCATAATTACTCTGGTGCACCTGACTGAACACAACCTCTGGCCGTTTAACAATAGCAGCTCTGTGGTCGACAGAAATGTGAATGAGCGCGCCATCGTTCATCTCCTCTTCCGCCTGTTTCGTATGTATCTTTAATATCTGGAGTTACCAAAATAGAACCTCTATCTTTAGCTCTTCACAGTTCATTTTCACAGACAGTGACTGCTCCTGAAAAAAAAAAAGAAGAAAAAAAAAAAGCCTCTAATCTTGTCAGATTCCTCCGAATGCGATGTCGCAGGGTGGAAAGTGTTGATGAAGCAGCAGGGAGTAAATGACGGAAAAAGCAGCAACTGAAAAGAATTGGGGTATTCACTTTGTAGCTGATAAATATGCCCAAATAAAATGTGGATTAGGAAAAACATAGAAATAAAGTGCAGCTCAGCAGCTGCAGGCTTTATGGATGAAAGGATGAGAGAAAAAAAAGTTGTATCGCTTTCATAAAATCTAAGGTTTCCTTCTGAAAAATGCATGTTTCTCTGTTTTTGTCCCTCGGCACACAATGAAAAATCACAGCCGAGCAACAAACAACCCTTTGTGTCAGAATCAGCGCCATTATTGTCAGCGAGCTGCGCTGTTAAGCTTTGAGCTTATTAAAAAAGACATATCTGCTGACGGCTCCGAAACATTCAGCCAAGTCTGAGCGTTTGGGAACATGTGGAGATGGAGCACTCCTGGGTGTCATCCTGTGTACATTCTGTTCCGTCTTATGACCTGGAACTCTATTTGAACCGATTTAATTATGTCATATATTTGTTCAACCACATTTTTGTGTGCTTCAAGGAGCGTAGAGGCTCTCAAACAAATTGTGTGTGTTGCTTTTTTACGACATTATAAAAGACAAAATAGTCCCTTAACTAAAAGTTGTTGTTTTTTTAAACAAATGAATTATAAATCAGTGTAATAATCTAGCAGTCGCTTGTTCAATTTGTTACCAACTCTCTAGATGCGATGGAGTGAACATCAACCTTTAAGCATTTTTTTATAAAACACATTTGTTAATCATTCAGCTGTTGTCATGTCAAATTTTAGCTGAACAGCAACTAAAGAAAAGGACCGGAAAATGAATCCTACACACTCAGAGTCTAGATTTATCCAGCCAAGGCTGAACGAAGTCGCTGGTAGCATCTTCTACACGCTAGTTGATTGATAAAACTCCTGAACGTTAAATCCAATTTTTGTTCCAGAAGCTGGGAAGAGACATAAAAACTCAGTCCTTTGGTATACAAATCTTTCTCTGAGCCTCTTGGCCATTTGTTATGCTTACCTGCTATCCAGCCCATATGAATCCAACTCATGTTTAAATAAACAGTAAATATTATTCAAACATTATTCAGAATCACTATGCATCTCTGGAATAAAAGGGATTCAGGTTGAAGACCCTAGAGAGTTGGAACAGTAAACAGTAGTGTACATAATTTCTCCTTTTATTATGGAGGCGCCTGAAGAGTTGAAGAGACGTCCAGGGATTCAACCGGAAATCATTTAATCATTCTGGACGTTTGAAGGGTTTCTTTGGTGCTCCTGAACAAAATCATCTGAAATAACTTCAAGCTTTTGATGCTTCAACAATTTTGCACACAACAGATGCTTTAATGTTATATGAGGTTGGCAATAATTGCAGCTACAGGTGATTCCTTTCAAAATAAATGTCTACCTCAAGCAGCCAGATTATGATCAAAAAATATGTTTTATTAAGAAATATTTGCAGCAATCTTAAGATACTTCGTGCACAAGCAGACATCCTTTCACTGAAGCTGTGTTGTATTTTCAACCAATAATAACAGTATGGTTACAAATTCATTCTGGATTGTGACCCTGAGTAGTTTCACCATCACCCAAGAGGTAGTTGTGTTTTCATTTGTGTACACTGTTCCCTTGCTGTTACAGTGAGGGCATGGCGTCCTCACCTCACTGTAAAATTCAACAGCGCACCCCAAGAGAATTCAAGAAAAATTTTATTACTACTCCTGGAGTGGAATAGATTCACTTATGTCATTTTTTTTTTAGCCTCTGGCTGACATGCACCATTAGAATGCTGTAATAAAAGTCTCAGTGAACTTGAAGAGTCGTCACAACCATGAGTATTTTACTGTTTTCTCTGTTCAGTGGGAACAAATACTTGCTCATTATTGGACCATGCGATGCGAGGCTGTTGCAGAGTCAAATGAGATTTCTCTCACCATTCCAAGAAGTAATTGATCAAAGCACTCACTCTAATTTACTCTCAGGCAGCTCTGTATTACTTTATGGTCAATAATTGTTCCTATTTGTCTCACGGATGTTATCAACAACCTGACTGTGGATCCAGGGTCTCCGTCTGGTTTCTGTTTCGATCTGTGAAGATGTCTCTTTGGGGTTTTTGGGTGGAATCCCATTTTAAGTATTTATTTTTCTTGTTGCTGACAATAATGCTTGTTGACATTTGAGAAGACAGATACAGAAGAAATAAATAATTGATGAAGTGATGAAAGAATTTATGCCAATTTCTAATGCTTCCAGCCACAATATTATCCCCCTGTGAAAGTCTGTGTCCATAAGACTCTTTAATCCAGATCCGGTGAAGGTGAATGAGCACACAGTCTCATTTATGTTCGTGGGACGATCACACAGCACTGTGGATAATAATGCACAAAGACATTTTAATAACGTAGTACTGAGGCACTCCCCCCACGAGTCGTCTTGAATCACCTTACTGTATACTGATGAGCCTTTTCATTAATAAAGGCTGAAATGCGGTGTGCCCTCTTTTTTTTTGTCTGCTAGATAATATTGTATCCCATATGGGTTTATTGCAGTCAGTCACAAAGCCATATAAATTCATCCCCAACAAAAAAAGACATTTTAATATTTCAAATGTCTGCAAAAAGTTTAAGTGTTTGCCTTTAATTTTCACACAATCATTTCACTACTGATGGTGTGATGTAACATTATTCTCACTAATGGATGCCAGTGGTCCCTGCTGCAGAGGAAGATGGTTGTAAATCTGTCTGAGGTGCGTCAGGTCCTGATGACCATCGCTGTCATGGTGATGCATCGTTATTATTATTACAGCTTTCTCTTTTTGTAGAATGTGACAGTAATCAATGGATTTCATGGTTATGAGCCACATACTGTAGAGTGTAGGCCGACCTGTCAGGGGATTAATGGTGAGAACCCAAAAGCAAGACAGCAGAGGGAAGTCCAAATCTGAAACTTATCACAAACCAATTCATCAATCCGAACAGGCAAACAAGTCCAACAAGGGGTAAGCAAGAGGATCCAGGCTAAAATCAGGCAAAATCAGTACACGATAGGCAAACAGAAACAGGACTACTGGAAAGCCAGAACAAACGCAAACAATGACAGGGAACAGACGGCTGAACAGGGTATTTGTAACGTTGGGGTTGATTGAGGGATGAGCAGCAGGTGGCCACAGCAGTGCGGCTGACAGGAATGAGCTTGATTGTGTGCAGGAAGCTGGAGAGGGGTCTGGAAAGACAGGAGATGTGAATACAGGGAAAGATGAAGGTGGATATATATAAGGAATAAACTTGAGGCTAGTCAGGAGTCGCCACACGACCGCTTTATTGACGGCCCTGCCTCAGATCAGAGTCCTTCACTGTCTGATAGCGATGTCCTGATTCTACATGCCTCACAAATTTTAGGGGTTGGGGGCAGGATTTGAATAGAATGTCATAAATATTTTAAAGATAAAAAGTTTCCTGGCCTGATAAAGAATCATTAGCATATCTATGTCTAATAATTTAGCATGTCTTCATGACGGCGTTCACCTCCAACTCGACCTTGCTTCATTTTAGGAACAGTACGGTAAAGAGATGTGAAATTCGACTTCAGGCAGTGAACTCTAATTGCATGCATCCCTGACATTTTACACACTCCCAGTCGGTTGCAGATGAGCACTGAACACATCAGACGCTGCATGAAGGCCACAAACTGCCTGCATGATGAGGTCTCATTTCTCCGTTTGACATCTTTTATTGACGGGTTCCTGCATTAGACAGGAATCTGTGTGTTCTATCTGCCATAGAACACACACATTTTGTATAGAACAATAATTTTTGTCTCATAAGTTAAAATATTCAGAGCTACTTAATATATTTGAAAGCAAGAAATTCTTAGTACTTGCAAATTTTCTAGAAATCAAATTATGCCACCATGTTGTTCTCAGGGGTAATTAGCTGAAAGTATGCTAATGGAGGTGATTTTTAAGTGGTTTAATTAAAGATATTGCTAATTAGTAAAAGATCTTATTTGGAATGTTAATCTATCAGTTTAAAGCTTTTCTCTTTTACAGGATCGTGAGTTGAACAAATGTAAAACACCTAATGTGAGCCCGGCAACAAAGGTGATGTGGTTAAAGTAAATGAAAATGTGGATGACACATTTAAAATGCAAATAGAGAAAGGCAGAGCTCCCCGTGTCTGTTAATCTCTGTGACATGCTGACACTTTTATGAGCAACGCATCCATTCTCATGCTCGATGTGTTTGTGGCAGCCCCTCGGCGATGCCTGGATATCACTCACTCTATGGATCAGGTGCTCGCGAAGCCTGATGAGATACGGTGAATTCCCCTGCTGGATACAGAAGAGTAAGGGGCAGGGTAATCTTCTCGTGTCCATTCATTACCTTCATTAAAGTTTGAGGGGAAGAGATGCTGATTTATTCTGTCAATCACGACAATGATAGCCCAGTTGATTACGCTCCGTCCACCCATCAGATTCTGGTGTGAAGAAGAATGACGTAGGAGTCCTCTGTATTTCATTTCTCTGAAGATCCACCAATTTATTAAACATCCTCTACTTGTTAAACCGTAATCTGTATTCTACAAGCATTTCCTATTTATTGCATGTGTGCTTTGGATGTTAATGTTCATTTATTTGACTCAGTAAATACTAGACTGGCTTTGTAAATGATTGGGGAGTATTTCTGTCCGGTCTTGTGGAGTTAAATAAAATATTTCAAAATTAGAGGAGGCAAAACCAAGCATATAAAGTCACTGCCATGATAGCGGCTTTGTGATTCATGTTATGTTTATCAGCATTTACATACAGCAGTGCTGCTGAGTGTTCGGTGAACTTGAGGCTGGGTTGGATGTCAGGCTGTGGGATTTGATTGGAATTAAGGCCCTGTTGGTGGAAGCCCCCACGGGGACGACCACGGGACGCTAAATGGTCTTTGTCACTTAGCATAGCATCACTCGAGGTGAACGGACACGTGTTTTGACTTTCGCGTTTGCACGACAGAGCGCAGAACAGCATGATATTATGCACTATTTGCATACTTTTAAATTAGTGACGATAGATGAACATGTGCATTTATACTTTATCTGACTGACCATTGGTTGAGCTGTTTAAGTAAAAGAATAAATATATTAATACATTTTGTTATCTGAAGTACAAGAACAATGATTTGTTTTCCTTAAAGAAAGTAACCTCTCTTCTATTCATTTGTGGACTTTAGTGGCTCTACACTCCCTGTGGGACACCTGATTTTTCTAAACAAACCCGTAACGGAGCCTTCTGCAGATGAACACCTGATCAAGGCAGAGAATCCTGAGCAGCTCGCTTTGATGCGCCGAACATTCCAGATGACCACTGACATCGCGTCTGGATCCAGACTCCAGCTCTTCAGAGTCGAGTCAAACCGGTACCTGCAAACACAAAACCTACGTTTTGGTAAGACAGTCACGTAATTCCTTCTGTCTGTGTGACTGTGCACAGCTTCTCACACTGTAGAAACACAATAGTCCATAGTCTTGCATCATGTATGCATTGTTACATGGAGAGAGTGCGTTTATGTGTTGCACTTTAATAATTCATGTATTTTCCATGGAATATCCCGGGGATCTTTTTTGAAATCGTCTTTTAGACGCTACTTCATCATCCTCTCACATCATCATCTACTGAAGCCTTATTTCATCAGATAATGTGACAATAAATCCTTTTAAAGCTGTTACATTCCTAAAATCTGTCTGTTATTATTTCATCATTTACTCACCTCACACACACACTCGAGACAGGGCTGAGGTCAAATATTGCCACGGTGCATCTTTATTGCAGCTTTTAGACACAATGAAGTAATCAATAAAGATTTAGCTCTGGGCTGCTCAAGTTTAATATCATAAAGACTAAAAAACATTATGGCTTCTAATTAAACAAAACACTTACAGTAGGATGCTGACATGAAACCTGACGATAAACTTTTCTTGAGATGCAAATTATTTAATCTCACTTTTAAAAAGGGTGTCTTGGAAGACGCATAGTGTCTCATTATGTGTGAAGAGGAATGGCTGTTGGATGTCAGCCTGTTCTCTCAGACTCTCAGAGACAAAAGTTCAAATGTCACGATTAATGGATCATGTTTTTTGGGTTCTGGCACTAAAGCTGGGAGATAAATGTTCAGCGACAAAAGCTGAAACCATTAAGTCTCCGATAAACAGAAAACAGAATATAAACTAGGAAAATGATTAAAATAAACAAGAAATTGTTGAGATTCATATATTTTCTTAAAAGCTATCAGAAAGATTTCCCTTGTGATCATTAATGCTTTTCTTCAATGAGTGTTTTCTTTCATTAGGCCGTGTCTACCTGCCACATTTTCCACCTCATTAGCAGCTTTCTACGTCAACCTGCTGCTTATGTTTGCAGCAAGTGTAACACAATAGTCTCTGCAGAGGTGGCGTTCTGTCTTATGGATGAAAATCAATTAGCATATAGGTACATTATTTCCATTTTCAGCAAGCGATGTGGCAAACTTGTAAATGAAGCAAAAGAAATATGAGAAAATGCATAATGAAAAATAATTTTAGTAACATTGAGAGATAAATATTAATATTTATGTCAAAGAGCAACTCTCCTGAGTTCAGAAGTAAGCCTAACTGCATACATTTTTAATATCCGCCATTACCTTCATGCCTTTTTCCACGCTAGCTGACCTTATCCTCGCAACACGTCACGCCTCTGAGCGAAGCAGATGCTGGAAGATACCAATTAGCAAAGTTCTAGATTGCAATGATTTCCATCAGGGCCGTGGGTTTAAAAGAAAAGAAGAAACCGCAAAGTCAATTAGTATTAATTTACTGATGTGATGACAGCAATAAACTGCTACCCACACATGTTCATCCATTCAGTCAAGGCCGAATACATGGTATTGATCTGACCATCAAAGAATGACGTGCGTTATAGCATCAAGCTTTCACTATTATTCTCACCTGAATAGACGCGTTGCTGGAACAAATTTCGAAGAAACAGTGTGATGAATAACAGTGAATAGATGTATGTGTAGGCGTGTAGGTATGTGTACAGCTGTGAATGAAAAATTCAAAGAGGAGGCAGAATGCATTCAGAGAGTATTCCTCCACTGACGGTGTTGTGAACAATCAGAGTTTCAAGGCTTCGTAAAGACAAACTCCAGCAGCACTTCTCCCCGGACTGCATTTAAATCATCAGCCGCACCAACTTCTTCACACACTGTGGTGATTTCGCCATTTCTAATTCAGCAACACCGGTCTGGGGCTTCAGGTGAGTTAGTGGCTGTTCTCGCCAGCTGGTCACACCTAACCAATAGCTAAGTGACACCACCGACATTGCCAGCCAATCATCTTGCTGCCTTTTCAATATCTTAATTTTAATTTTTTATATTTCATACACTGTTATGATCCCCTAGCGGAAATTAATATGACTCTGTGATATCACTCTGTGAATCTCTCTAGTTTTCAGCATCATCGTCTATCAGCTTTACCAGGTCATCAGCCACCACCACCACCACCGATGTCTCTTCCTTACCATACTGACCAACATTTGCTGTACACTTCTATCTATTAGAACAAAGTTAGAAGTACACATAGAGGTAAAACATCATGAGCTCCACGCCTGGATTTTTTTTTTAATTTTCGTCGGCTTATTTGTTTTTATGCTAAGCTTTTAATGATTATCTTTATTTAATCAATTGCAGCAGAGGCAGATCTAAAATGACAACAAAAACACCATCATTTTCTCGGGCGGCGTAACTGCAGCGCATAATCAGTAATTGGTGAGCTCCGTCATCGCTGCTAATTAGAGCAGTAATCTTCCACCTCATGTTTGCTGTGAATGATCGCAACCTGCTTCTGATTTGAATTAGGTGGAAATGCTAATCCTGGTTGTCAGTGAATTTAGAATGAGTAGAGAAAGAGAATATTTGCAAGGATTACCTCAAATACAGTACTCAGTATTGAGTCAATTCAAAATTTGTGTAATCTGATTATTTTCTATCTCGGGAACCCAGTTTGGCCAGTTTCTTATCCTTTTTTTTGGTCTGCTCTCATAGGACTGATGCATTTGGACAGACCGATTAAAAAAAAAAAATTAGATCATTTTTAATTTGCCAAATCATACAGGAGAAGATTAGGTGGCATAAAAACAACGTGAAGAAACCTTGGAGAAGTAATTAATGAGCAGGAGGGCCTGATTATAACAAACTGGGGGCATCGAGAGCCTTTAATTAAGTTGGGTGATCACTGAGATGGAGCCCAGATTAAAAGGCAACAGCTGAGCTCTCTGATCAAGGCTGGAGCTGCAGCGAATTCCAATGTTGTTCTTCACCAAATCTGATCAGCAGCAACACACACAGCTAAATGAATAACACCTGATATTTCCACAGGAGAGTGTCCATGATTGATAACAAGGAAAAAGTACACGTTTCACTGTATATCACACCTAGACATGTAGAAAAAACGTGAATGGTTTCTGTGGCTGTTGTGATTAATTCCCCCGGCAATAAAATATAGATTTATCTTAGAAACAGTCACCAATGGATGACTGAACCCAGCAGAAGAGAATAGAGCTAATAAAGGTGACCAAACACAGCTCTGACCAAATCAATACGAGATCAACGTCAGCTTTCTGTTGGGTATTGCTTGACAAAAAATTAGACGCTCATGTACCGTGTCATTGTGAAACAATGGCCCAGAGGGTTTGAATGGATCACTGGACTACATCACACAATCTGTGCAGGAAGCTGCAGGTGCTGCTGCAGCGAGAAGGAAGGGAAGGATGCAACCTAGATGAAGACAGGCGACTCCAAATTACTCTTCCTCTGCTCTTTGATGCTTCCTGCTCATCAGCTGACACAACTGTACTGTAAGGCTGAGATGCACTTTGTGCGCGGAATGTGCTTTCCCACCAAAGTAAGTGCATTATCTCCCCTTTTTTTCATCTTCCCGGTTACATGGTCTGTGATCTTGTCTTCTACTCAGAACAAGTAGATCCAGACCACATGCATATCCTGTCTCCTGGAAAGCGTGTAAAACTGACAAAATCAGGAGGAAAGTCTTTGTGCCTTTGACAACATGTTAAACCTATGCATAGATGAGGTGTATGCCACAAGCCACTTCCTCACTCTGCCTCTTATCTCCTGCACTGCCTGACTAACCCATACACAAGCCAATTCTCCTCTTTAGCCCTGATAAGGAACTCTTAGTCATCTGAGTCTTATATTGGATATATAAAGGTCACATAAGATAAGATATACTTTAATGATCACAAACTTGGAATATTTACATGTTGCAGCAGCATTCAGACAAACAAAAACAGAGAGAATGCACATGGAGGAAAATTAAGACATGAGGGGAAAGGGAATAATAATATTAACAATAGTAATAATAATAATACCCTAACATAACAAATAATAACACCCTAGCATAACACATCTAATTTAATGTGTAATATTAAAAACATATACCAGGGAACAAAGTGAATGAAAAGGAAACTTTCCTGCGTTGAAGATAAGAAACTGACATTTTGACTCCACTCTTATATATAGAGATATACAGTAAATAAATGTCTTATTTTTTCAAATGAGTGGATTTGTCAGGTCATATTTGAGCTCTTAAACTGATAAATTAGATGATGAGGGAACAGATTGCTTGTTAGTTCCTGTCACAATGAACTTGTGTGCTTAGAGAAAAGTCTCCAAGAAACAACCTCTCTTGGCATCATCTGGAAGTTTTAATGTGTTTCCATAGAAACGCTGAGCTACTTGCCACTGAAAGTAGAAACATCTCTAAGAGCAGATGAACAACATTAACAAATACTCAATATGAGAATTAATTTGAGAATTCTTGACGCTCGGGTCAAGTCTCTTCCTCCTTTACTTCACAGCTGTCACTGCTGGAATCCTCTCATCAACAAACATCTGCTGTTCTATTATATATTATTCCATGAACAACACCATAACTAAATCTTAACAAGCTTTCTTGACACATGTTTCGTCACATGATGCCACTGATCACAAGAAAATATGTTTCTAGCAATCCTAACAATCTTTTACTGCAGCTAAATTCAAGGTTATATTTTCCTTAGAATTACAGCTTGTGATTTATTATCTGATTGTCTTATTTTAAATACTTATAAATTAAATAGGAGTAGTACAGAGATGATAATAAGATAAGTTAAACTTTCTTGATCCCACAAAAGGGAATTTCAATTTTTGCAGCAGCATAAAGGGTGTAAAACAGTGCAGTAGCACAAGTACTAGTAAGTAGTAGATATACGAGAGCATTCTCCAAACAGGTGTTAACAAGAAGGAAGTACAGTACATACTTTCTGCTAAGGTTTACACACAAAGATGATTGAGAGAGTCTCATTAGGTGCATTCATGTGTCTCTGATGAAGTGGTTGTGCAGGGATTTCGTCTGCTGGGGTAGGCTCCAGCCCATGTGACCGTGAAAAATAATACGTAGTTAGAGAAAGTGGATAGATGCAGGGATTCGGCCTCATTTTGACACACTGATGTATGTGCGACTCAGTGAGGGAGGGAGAGATACCTGGTTGTACTTTATTGAAGGTCTTAACAGCTTAGATGGTGCTTGTAACAGGGATCAGAATCCCCGTCTATCTGATAGTCTTCGCAGATGTTAAAATGTCTCTGCAGAGCTGATAATGCTCCAAAGACATTCAGGTGTAAATCAGCAGATTCAGACTCTGGCTGTGCTAAAATTGTGCTAACATCTCAAGGTTTTTGAGGACTGAGTGATAATTTTAAGTTCCCCCATAGGCCAAGTAACTTGGTGTAAGATTTCACCTCGTTCTGTCTGGAGAAGCATGAGGTTCTTATCACGTTAACCTAAAGAAAAATCAGAAGCATTCTTTGTACTAAACTTGGGTAAAAAAAAAAAAAATTGTATTTTTTTTCAGCTTTATTGTGATCCTTCTCGCCTCGTATTCATCAGTCATGGCATTAGTCCCCTCTCTGATCATCTCTTCAATCACAGGATCAATAAAACGATCACCACCTGTACGACTTACGGTCGTTTGTACTTCCTGTTTGGTGACAATGAGCTGCAGGGGGACACGCCCCTCATACTTCATTCATGAGGCTCGCTCCCCATTGATTCAGCTGCTGTTTAATCTCAGCGGTGGTGCAATATATCCCCGTGTCAAAGTCATCTCATCCTCAGCCATCGCAGCCAATTACCTGCTCCACCCTTCAGCAGCTGCGCTGAGTTCAGGGGTTCCCCGAGAAGATTAGACACCCTTCAGATTCAGCGACACGCGAGGTGAGATTCTCAGGAAGTGGAGCAACATAAACAGCTGGTATGGGATTAGTTTGAGAAGGACATTGTAGTTTAACTGTCAGGGAGTAAACAAAATAAAATTATGGCTTCATAATCAAATTCTGAGTTGGGTAAATTCATGCAATTAAAATGGCAACTTCAATGGTCTGAAGTCCTACTTTTAATTATTCTAAAAATGCAATGCAGTATTTTCCGCACTATAAGGCACACCTAAAAACTTGAATTTCCTCAAAAGCCGACAGTGGGCCTTTTAATCCAGTGCACCTTAAACACCTTATATATGAAAACTGTTTTAAAATAAGCCATTCATTGAAGGCGCGCCTTATAATCAGATGCGCCTTATAATCCAGTGTGCCTTATAGTGTGGAAACTACTGGAATTAATATTCTGGCATTGTTGATATCAAACAATTAATTAAAATTAAAAAAAGAAATGTCCATCATTGAATTTCTCTTAAATAATGAAAAACTGCCTCAGATGGCCGTTTCCTCACGTCACAATAACGATGTATGACTCAGCTTGACTGATGTCAGCATGTGACATCAGCGTTGTAGTTAGACATGCCAGTATATATATCCAATCAGAGCGGACATAATCATAGCAGCAACATAGACCGTCTAATTGGCAAAGGCTCTGGCTCTTGAATATTTCATACCAGACATTATTTATAAGCCTAAAATGAGTCTCCATTTGCCTTTAATGACCCCCAAAAGGTTAAGAACAGGATCACTAGGAGACACTCTGTGCAGCCAGGGAGTGTTCGCCGTGCTAATGACATTCACAAGTCCATCAGCAGCTTGGTGCAGCGGTTGCTGTCAGACCACAGCGGTTAGATGAAGAAACTCCGCAGAGGAACATTCATCGATCGTTTTCAAATCAGCCAAGTCAGACATGATGTGCGTGATTTATCACGTTCAAGGCTTAGCATTGAGTTATCAGAAAAAAGGTGGTAACATGAAGATATTCACGGAAGCAAAGCCACAGCCTTCAGAAAATCATCTTCCATCAGTCCTTAGAGGAGAGTACGACCTCCTTGACACACTCATTGAAGGTAGAAAGCTTCGGACCACTGGGAATCAGCCCAACAGGTGAAGGGCCGTTTCTGCTCTACATTAAAAGACAGATATGGATGTTTGAACACGTTTTTGATAAGGTGAAAATGAACACAATGGAGGAATACCACTGGAAATGCATGAGACCAGTGTACTAACAATTAAAGCAAAACACCACAGATGTATAATAAAAACTAATAAGATAAATAAAATCTCAATGGCCTCACAGACGACCGACGACTACACCCTTAACTCTCCTTTTACTACTTTGTATTTACTAGATGCATTATCACACCCATCATTGTTTTTGTTGTTGAAATTTTTGAAACTCCAGTTGTGTAAATGTTACACAAATGCTGGCGCTGTATTGATCCGTGTATGTAGAGGAAGCATTAATGGGTCTTTTGTCTGTGGCTTGTCTTTGCATCCAGCAGACATATAATGTGTGTCCAAAAGTTAGACTGGATAGGATAGAGTTGAGACTAGTGTTCCAAGTAAACACCAAATCCATGCTAGAACTTGCACGTCTCACATTTTATTCATCCTTAATATAAAAATGTAATTAGAGGAGCGCGTGAGTAAATGTGCTGATTTACTTCGCACTACTGATAAGGTTGTGTGTTCATCCAGCAGGCCATCAAATGAGCAAACATTCTCTCAAAAGTTTATTGGGCTTCAAATGACTTTCAAACAAGTCACACATGCTGCATATCATTCATTAATTACAAAGAGGAAATTTGAAAATGCTTTTATAATCACTGAAGGTGATCATTTTACATCCAGCGACTGTAATATCAATGTAATTGCTGCTATTAGTGCCATAATGAATTACACTAAATACAGACCGTGTTGATGGAAATCTGTTATCCTGGAGGGTGTGAGGTCAAAGGTGAGGCTTTATCTAAAGTCCTCACATCTCTTCTTCTTGGATTCAGCTGCTTTAACTGCTGCACAAATGCAGCATGCGTCTAAACTTGTGCGTCGTTCACACCCAAATAAAATTTCTGCAAACTCTCAGGAACCGAAATGAGTCTCATGTCGACGTTGCCTCTGGCATTTAGAGGAAGATGAAAGCACTTTATCATAGGAATGTCGGTATTTACAACATATTTCTTCTATGTGATGTGACCACTGAATAGTCATACAGCGGGTGTGATCTCTCAAGAGTAAAATTTAACATCACATTAGCAGTCCCATTTCCATATCAAAAGCCTTCAGTTTCTCTGCTTGAGACTTGGGTGGAGTCTTTGCAGCACCAGAGAAAATGAATTGGAGCCCCGTTGTCACGGTTTCACCTCCAATGTGAGACTGTGTGTTAATTTTTTAATTTTTTTTCTAGGAATCACTTACTCATACTTTACATCAATGCAAATTAATATACGTCTTTTAGATCTTTGCAATTCACTCAAATTTATTTACTATTTGATATCAGTCACTTCAAATAGGGTGGACATTGCGTATGGCAGCTTATAAATGTTTAATAAGAGGAGTGAGTGACTTTCTGGCCATGAGTCATTAAACATTAGCGACACTTTATTGATCTGGACTGGTCTCGTGGGCTGACCGATGTTCAGCCTCTGTCAAAACAGCACCTGGTCAACACCTCATGCTAAAAATAACCTGGAGTTCAAAACTGAAAAAAGGTGCAGAAATAAGCTAAAACAGGGCTGCGAAACTGGTTTGTTGGTTTAATGATAGCAGCTTGATCCATTATTGGTATGAAAACTGATCAGAACGCGTCACTTTGCCGAATTCAGGTAAATATATCTCAATTATTTCACCGTTGGTAACACCGTTGGTGTTGTGCTGCACAAGTGAAAGCTTTCTTTTGCATGCTGCAACCATAATGAGTGTGATGGTGTGTGCAGAGCATCAGCCTGACATTGATCGCCGACACGTCGTGGGGCAGAGGACTCAGTCGGGCCGAGGGAAAAGAAGGCGAGCTGCAGTCTGAGCACAGGAAGTCAGTAAACACAGCTGACCTGAAGCGAGAGCGGAGCAGCTTCTGAAGCACTTACTATCAACAAAACGTGATCGTAACAAGGACTATTTCTGTTTGTTCATCCACGTCAGGGATGCAACACAGAAAATATTTTTAAATGCACTCACCAGTTTTATTTCACTATGGAGTTCATTGTGCTGGTTAGCTGCTATGCTAATGTTTTATCATCATCTGTTCATCATCATTTGTTCCATGTAGCGGAAAACATATGTTGCAGCCTGTGAACATTCATCCCTCTTAGCAACCTCTCAAACATGCTTTCCAAAGACAGACCATCTCAGACTTCCTAATCCCACTGCTTGCATGTATGAACATGCCGCCCGGTCAAGCACTTGACAGTCAGCGCTCCCCAGAACCCATTGATCATCCGAAGGAGTCTCTCAAAGAGAAAGCAATTTAGATTTTTGATGCTCGAGATTGCAATGAATGAAACGTGTTGAGCAGTAAGAAATATGAGACTTTGATTAAAAGATATGGGATTATGATTCATGAACGGGCGTCGTGAGTCTCAGGAAACTGTAGGGAATTGCTATTGAATGAGATTTTCATTGCAGTCAATACAATAATAAGAATGCAATGGATTTTTTCCAATTACTTATTTTTATTGCTTCGTAATGCAGCTGCATAATGTAAATAATAATCTTTTTAATTTTATTTTCCTGTATGACATGAACAAAGAAAATATTTTTTGACAAGTGATCTGTGCATTTGCACGTAGGAAGACCTCAGTAAACAGCATTTAGGCTTAACAGCTCTATCAATGCTTGTGTTTTAAATGTAGTCTAAGATAATTCATACTCATCTTAAGGCCAAACAAAAGAAATAAATCTTATGTGTGAAAACAGTTTTGAAAAGAGCTTGTATATTCCAAACATACCTGCATTCGTGTGCATCCAATAAAACTGAAAACATTTTTGTTCACTTTTTCTGAAATCTAGATGATATTCTTAAAACCTAAGGGTTAAAATTGTAAAATTCTAAATATTTATCTGGAATGCTTATTTGACTCGTAATACAACTTGTAAAAGTATAATTATTCTAAATATTAAACGTCATTATAACATATATATGTTTAATCATGTTTAAATAACTTCTTTTGAACCCCAACCACTGAAATAAAACACATTTACAGTTTGTTTCCTGTGTGTTTTTATGATGCAGGGATGATTTCCATCCACTTTTTCTGTCTGGCTTGCTGGACGTGCGTTGAGTTCCTCATGTCGATCATGCAGTTGTGCGCTTTTCATCCGTGTTGTGTTGATTAGGAGAAAAACACATACGTGACATACACTATGGTGCATTGCGGGGTGCACATAGAACATAGAGGGTCGTATGTTTGCTGTGCTGAATGGTGAGTGTGGTGACAAGTCGTATTCTTTGCTTCTGTTCATTCCACCTTTGGCCACATATTATTCACATGTTGCTCTTTGTATAATAGGGTGATTGATTGTGTGCTTTTGCATCTACACGCACACACACACGCATACACACAGAGACACACTTAACTTGCCTGGTTTTTTATGGTCTTTGGTCTTGGTCTGTTGACACACTGTGAGATGCAGCATGGAGGAGATTGGATTAATAAGTCTCTGAGCCCAGGGTTGAGCTCAGGGTATAGATGTCGAGCATGCGAATGAGAAAAACCCTCAACTCGTGGAAAAGCACAGCTGCGAGGGATAAAATATATATTATATTCATGTTACCTCCCAGTGCTTTTTTAAAAATCTGCAATCATTCTCTTTGATGACACAAGAAATGTAATTTTCTCTCTCATGACATTCTGTTATTACTAACAACTGTCGTACAGCAGTGGACTGAAAAGTAAAATTAATTTATTATGTTCCAACAGCAGCTACAGGGTCACCGTGTCACACCTCCGTGGGGTCAAATGTAAGCTTTTTACCCACAACAAGGTGATGGTTGACAGATTTGATGGTGGTGACGGGCAGGTATCGGCACGTAACAAGTGTAATTTCTGTTGTTAATCAACACAATCTCATCTACTTTTTTTTTTTTCCATCATTGTTTTTTTTTAGTTCATTCACATCGTTTGCACATTCCTAATGTCGCTGACAACAGCATTGTGGGAGCTGGAGCTAAATTTAGAGTGTTAATTAACTAAGCTTTCACTCCTGCTCTGGTTGTTCCTGGTTTGTTCAAGTGTTCTACTCTTGTGAATGTAAATATACCTGAAAGTCTCCAGAATAATGAGGATTTAGTAACTTTAATGCAGATCTGTAATGAAATCTAATGACTAACATCACTTGTTGGCTTCGATGAGTGGTGCACAATGAAAGCAACAGTAGTTGCTCTTGATTCGGAGGATTTTAAAGATGTTTGTGCTGCTTCGACAGTGAGGAAGTGCAAATAAATTTATTGGCGCTAAATATGGAGACGCAGACAATATTTTTATTGCACTATCTGCTTCAGTGCCGGCGCCAGAGGTTGAGCATTTGTTTTGTTTTTTTATGAGTGGGCATGACATAAAAATATTACAAGAATCAATCCTGTACTGTCAGGGTTAATAAACGTTCATTAAAATCCCATCGCTTTGTTTTCCTCGGACTTTGTTTTCGCTTTTAACGAGCTCTATTAAAATGTATTCTGTGATTCGACGCCATTGTCTCGGCGGACCTTTAAAGTGTTTTGGCCAAAAATACTAATTAGTGTCAGATTCCCACTGTAGATTAATTTACTCTTCTTTCCCCTCTGTCTCTCTAATGAGGCCTGTCTGGATCTGGAGGAGGAGAGAGGAGAGAGAGTAGATGCTCTAATTATGTCCCTAGTGGATGACTACATTACCCAGGTACCCCAAGCCGCTGACAGGTGAGTGGGAGGATTGGAGCTGGATCACCACTGGTGAATGCCAATCTTAATCATTTCTCTGTTTATTCCATTAGGGAAAGCTTTGAGCCATTGAGACTCGCGACCCCGGCTATCCACGGAGGTGGATGAAGAGTTGAATAGTACAAACCTTAAACTCCCATGCACTGATTGGCTGATCCAAACACACATTACTATGTGCATTATTTAATTTTAAAGAGATTACTTATCTTTTGTAACAATTATGGTAAAAATAAGCTGTGACTTTTAGAGTAGAATGCAAATTAAATAAAAAGAAATAATAACATTTCAATAACAGAAAGGTCAGTGTTGCAGTAAGAGCAGAAACTAGCGGTCAAATGTCGGCCAAATACTGAAGGAACACTATGAATGCAGAGGTGTCAGGTTTATCCCCTCACTTAATTTCTCTACAACTGGATTGAGATCTCTCAATAGTCCTCTGACTCCACGACACCAGATTCTCCTCCTGCGTGAGGAGACAGGACACAGGCTGGAGTGAGTTGGATCCCATCTGTTCCTTGTCCGCGGGGGTAATGTGGGGTCAGGCAGCAGCTACCCCCCACCCTCCCCTTCCGCATCTACACCCTTCCTTAACACCCAGAGAGAGGATAATGAGAGAGAGAGAGAGAGAGAGGGAGAGAGGGAGAGAGAGAGAGAGAGAGAGAGGGAGAGGGAGAGAGTGTAAGGCCTGGAATCACCGGGCAGCGTATGCGTCTGAGCTGCCGCCTTGTCACGTCTTGTCCCCCTCACCCCCACAACCTCGACCTCAGTTGGCCGCATGTGAGTCCGGTTACCAAGAAGTAGCGAGAATACCAGCTCGCTGTCGTCTGTTTTTCTGCAGGTTGTTTTCCGTTGGGGGGGTTGTAGATGGAGGTTGCGCAAAACAGCTCAACAACTTCAGCTCTAGTGATCCTTTCATCAGGCAGAGTTCACCTCTTCCTCTCGTCTCTCTAAGAAATACGTTCATCTTGATCTCTGTTTTTCATTGTTCCGCTACAGTTAAAATAAACTCATAACACATATGCATTCTCCTCCTGTCAGTCAGTGCTAAAAAAGGAAAAACAAGTAAAACATGTAGGCAAAAACACAGCTTGAAGTGTTTAATTGAATATTCCACGAAATAGGAATTTGGCAAAGGAAGAAGAAGCTGTTAAATTTAATTTGTTATTTCGTTCACTTCCGCAGAGACAGTGAGTCAGAGCGAGATGTCAAACTCACTTATTTGTAAATGCTATCATTTCTGTGATAGATAATCAATGGTTCCTCCCCTGACAGCAGCTTGGACAAACCTTTCAGTGGCCACTTTCTGAGCTGTGACTAAGAGCCACCTCGATTCATGTCTGACCTCTCCCAGATGACGTCTTTTATTACCTCTCTGCACCTCTCGGCCCGGGGAGCTTTGACAAATGTCCGTTTGTTATTCAGACCGACCATTAAATCATTGATACCAGCATGTTTAGACCAGCATTGTCTTCAACCTCTTCGGCCGGCGCAGACTTAAAACTTCACGACTTCACGGCGTGACCAGATGTTACCGTCTCCGGTTTGTGGTGTGACAGATGAGCTCTCTGCTGGCCAGAAGATGCTGACACACCCACACTTGCACACAAACAAAGGTAAGATCCTTATTGGCTCTCACCATCCAAAAATTCATTCCCCTTCATTACAGAACAACACAGACTGAAATTTTCACGAGAATCAGATCACATGACCTCCCCTATGTTACTAATTCCGTACACCATCTGTAAGATTAGTTTTACACAACAGAAGAGTGAGATTTTGTGCATATTGTTATCTAGATTTACAATATGTCATCTTATTTAGGCGATTGCCTGCTCTCCAGCAATCACATTAAACAAAGGGCAAAATATGGAACCCTTCTACTCTCTTGTTCCTGGAGAGCAGAATGAAATTATATTGGAGAAAGGGTGAGTGCAGGTGAAACTACCATTACAACACTCATTCAGAGAGAAAATGGAACAGCCTGACACTAAGAGTCTTTGCTAGATGGAACACGTGAGGATTTCATGGATTTTTTTTGCCCCCTTATTTTTTCCCATGAAGGTAACTTTTTTCTAAGAAACTAATTGAAATAGGTAGGAATTCTTTCCTGGGCAGAGTTTTCTCCCTTTTTTCTGCACATTTCACACATCGTCATTCTCTAAGAGCAGCGGTAGACGTATGTTCTTCATGATTCACCTCACCATCACCTGGGCAAGTTAACCAGCAGCTAACTCTGCTGAATTTTTTAAGAGGTTTTTCCATCAGTTTTATTGAACTCAGACAGATCTTATACCAAATGCCTTCCACTTTCATCTGGAGATGAGACCATCAGTGGGTTTGGGGTTTCAGGGGTAAAAGTAAGTCTGATGCGTTTTGTACTCTACAGCTGCTGGTAATACCTCAAACTGGAACTGCGATGCCCAACCTTTCAAAAAAAAAATTCATTCTAAAAGTTGAAATGGTTTAAGGTTCATGTGTTTCAACATCCTTAAAAAACCCTTTCAGATTTTTTAAAGCAAAGTTGGGAATATCATAAACGTTTTAGTCAGACAGGCCAAAAGTTGAAAAATGCCTCATGTCTTGAGGAACAATCTACCCAATTTGAAGATCCCCTCTATTCTTCATCCAACCTTAAAGGTTTCTACTCTTTTTTTGTCAATAGTTCTGGGGTAATCTTGTGAGTGTAAACCCTGACTTCCTTGGTGTGCAAATTTATTCTTCTCATTAAACACGGGCAGAGAATTGATCACCGTCCATGGAATACTGTATTAGCACCGTAGGTTTGAACATAGATTGTTCTAATGACTGCATTGGTAGAAAACTCTGTGCTAACTGGTGCGCTGCTGTTTTTTGAATGGGATTGTCTTCATTGTGTTCCAGTAAAGTCTGTGCTTCACAGCTTTTAATGAGACACATAAAAGTTTCCTGTTCGGCTTGTAATTATGGCTCAAGAATCTTACCTGTATCATAAATAGCACATTGTGGAAAAAAAAATCTGGAGTTATGGAAATTACAGCATCCACAGTGCAGCTAAATATTCTCATCCTTGCGCCTTTCTTTCCATGAGTTCATGAATTATGTAAATGGGATGGTGTGAAAGAGGGTTGTTCTGCTGGTGTCGGAGTTTCTCGAGGTTAATTCATTTACACCGATTCATTTTCACCACCCTCACCCTGGTTGTCACATACACCTCCATCTGCCTTACACGCCTACTCACCTACACACAAACACACTGTACAGGATGTAAACAAGCTTGGAGGTCAGAGGGCCGGTGGAGACACGGGAGAAATGGAGGAGTGATGCTTTGAGTCACTCTTCACCTCCGGTGTCTCTGCGTCACGCTGCTCATTCGTACCTGATGGTGACACCTGACTGTTGGATGTCTGAAGCAGCAGAGCAGAGAACACCACACCCTGCAGTTTGCGATCTGGACTGACCGCTGAGCTCTCCTGCCAATCTGCATCCTATCACCTGCAGGGGGGAAAAGGTCAAAGAAGGTAGTGGTGTCGTTCAAAAGGCGGGTAAATCTCAGCGCACGCTCCAGCGCTGCACCTTCGCACTGAGGGTGGAAAACATTCTAATGGTGTTGGGATGCTCTTCTGAAGCTGAGCACAATTACAATTAACTGTAATTCCTTTGCACAAAAATTCTCACAAAATTCTATAATGTGAATAACTAAATTTTCTCGGTCTCTTCATGTTTCTTGGCAGAAGCACAACAGATGCACGATGAAGCTTCTTTTTTAAGTAAACAGATAGAAAATTAAATATAGAAAAGTTCCTGGCATGCACAGAGTGGAACATGAATAAAACAAAATCAAGAGTATATAATGCCACATTACACCATGAGGATTTCAGTTGTGCATATAATATGATTCACTGGTTGATTTTGTCTCTGTGATGCACTAATCATCTACTATTGTTCACTGCAGTGAATGGATTCATAACCAACTTCAGTCCAACAATAGTTGCACTGATCAAGTAGGTGCTTGTGTTTTCAATGGAGGTCTTATTGTGAAATAAATGAAATCATAAACCTTCCTTCTTTACTCCCTCTTTTATGACAAAAGAAACTTAAAATTCAGCCTTGTGATGCAGTATGAGAAAGGTACAAGAAAAAAACTGGCTGCAATGATGTCTTCCTTTGTATCTGCATGAGTGAAAAGTGCTTCACATTACACACAGCTCAGTTTTTAGTCATTCAAGTTGCAAAGGAAACTGAGATTTGTTTTGTTTGTTTGTTTTTCGTGCATTTATTTCCTTTTTGCATGTGTCAATGTTTATGGGACATGACAGGAAAACTAGGATGGCACCCTGTTGAGGGGATTTCTCCACCAAGGTCAAAGTCAAACTCAAAAACCCACCATGCATTAGCTGTAAAGAGACTTCCCCTGGCAGATTCTATCTGGAGCTGAATGAAATTACACACACACACACACACACACACACACACACACACACACACACACACACACACACACACACACACACACACACACACACACACACACACACAAATTCAAACCCTTTTTTTTTCCCAGCCAAGATCAATGCATTATTCCCTGAGAAAAGAAACAAAATTGAAGCTTGGAACTGCACCAAAACTGTTTAAAAGTAAACATATTTTCAACCACCAAACACTTTCAGAAACTCAGGGCTCTCCGAGTGGAGTGTGAGTGTATAGATTGGGAACGACGGGGTAAAACGGTGTTTGGATCGAGCGGCTGGCTGGATCGAAACTACCGATGCCGAGGCTCTCCCTGAGGAAATGAGAGGTTTCTTTCAGAGAGCCCTCTCACGTTAGAGAAGGGGGATCAGAGTTTACCAGCCTGAATGAAAAAGGGGACGCCTTGAATAAATTAAACTTACCTGGTCTTGCAGTGAAAATGTGGCTTGATGATATGTTGCTTTGCTTTTAGATTCATGTTTATTTGACGTGATCTGGGAACTTTAAGTAAGATCCAGCTATTATGTTGAGGGTGTATTCTGTATTACCTTGAAAGGAGGTCTTTATAAGGGGCCCTTTTTCACACAGTTTGTGTGTGTGTGTGTGGGGGGGGGGGGCATACATCTGCCTGGTTTGCTTTTACTGTTGGTACACCCCTGCGCTTGTTAAATGAAAACTGTCATTTTTAATATGAAAAGAAAAGGAAGGGGACCACTTATGTGACACAGGGAATTTCTATTTAATTTTTATACATATGTGGAGGTTGTTGTTGTTTTTTAAGGTTCAGAAGTCTGCTCTCGTCTTGATATGAGCCGTCTGTCAAAATTCAATTAATTTGCCGGAGGTTATTTGCATGTCAGTGCTCTGTAGTTTAATAAAAGTGAAGGGCTCAGATAAGACCTTGCTTTAAGCAATAAAGCCGACCGTATTTATTTCCTCTCTTTATCCCCGAGTGCTGATTGATCAACGAGTTAAGGATGCAGCCCTCTTAAAATTTTATTGATAGATTTCAGCGAGGGCTCTTATTGGAGCTCCCCTGCGGCTTTCAGGAGAGGACGGCGGCGTCTCCATGCTTGATCCGGGCTTCCCTCAAATGTCTGTATCACATTGTTATTCCAAACTGACACGTCTGTTTCCCATCACAGCAGCACATCCTTCCCTCCTGGAGCTGCACCCAAATGTCACCCCGAGCCCCCCACAGAGTGATGCCAGTCCTGTGTTTGGTTAAACTATCAGATTTTAAAGTATTTGAGTGTCATTGTGGTGTTGCTGCCCGCTGAGACGCCCCCGGGGTTGTTCCTTCATTTAGATCGGTCAAACAGGTTTCAGGAGCAGGAGCACAACTCACTCGCACCTCCGCTGACTCCTATGGATGCCTGACTCACCGCCTCCTCCCCTAGAACCAGAACAACCATCATCATCATCATCATCATCATCATCATCATCATCATCATCATCATCATCATCATCAACATCATCATCATCACCATCATCATCATCACCACCTCTTCTGGTTCCTCACAGAACCAGCTTCATTCAAGGTGACCTCGCCATCAGGAAAATGGATGCTCATTCTTGTGGCAACTATTAAACATCATTGTCTCCGTCTTTACGTCTGTCCATCACCATCCTGGTTTAGACAGAAGTCATGCAGCACTCTTGGACTTTTTTTTTCTAATCCATGTTCGATTCCATAAAATGTAAATAGAGTTGCAGGATGCAGGTTGTTTTGTAGGGATTCTTGTTATCAAAGGGATACCCCGCTCTCTATGAATATCTACCCAACAGCCAGACACAAACATCACCCACGCCTTCCCAGGGGTGCAGCTATTCTCATACGCCTTTCTCTCTTTGTGTCTCCTCATACATCCTTTCTGGGGCTCATTTCACTGAAGCTGTGGAGCTTCATGTTCACAAGCAAGTCCGGTGCACACCCTAGGATAAAAATACAAGCGCTCGATGCTTGATTCCCCTTTGCATTCTTTTTTTATTTGTTTTTTATGTCCGGGCTTGATTGAACAGTTTTCAGACCAGCCTTGACAGGTCAAGTAGGGCACTGGACCCATCCCTCTGCTGCCAGCTCACATCACCACACACATCTGTTAGAGGACCCTCATCTCTGGGATAAATTCTTTTCATGTGTGGAAAAAGTAAGGATGACTTCCAGTTTTCAGTTAAAACTTATTCCTCCTACTCCAAATTATTTCTGGCATTTGTAAACTCACAATAATTCGGCAGAAGATGAAGCCTCATGGAGAGTTGTGGGATTTCCTCAGGGCTTTTCTTCTAATCATTACATGTAAGACTCTCAAGCGTCATTCAGAGATCTATCGATTGAATATAACATTGTAAAGTCTCAAATTTGTGAAGCAAATTTAAAAGAGCTGGGTAAAATACTGCGTATGTCCTACATTTACATCATTTAGAATTTTATATTTCTGGACTTTCTACGTCTGAAAGCAGGTTTTTTTTAATATGTTATATAAGGGTCATTATTCGGCTACTGGTCTTGAGATAACCAAAAATGCAAATCTCCACCGGCGTTTCAGTTTCTCTTGATTAGAGTGAGCTAATCAGGACTAAGAAGCTCGAATAAATTCAAATTCTTTCCATAAAATGAGAGTATCTACTCCACATCACATTTTGATGCTGCTGCCAGCGGTCAGATCCTTTCGCCTGTCGCCTGTCATCCTGTCTGTCTGCTTACTTGTCCTACTGTCTGCTGCCTCTTGAATAAATACCTGTGGTTGTTTTCCTCTTAAAAACCTAACCCTCTCATAAAATATAAAAAATAAACATAAACTCGTGCTGAGAAGCCCTGGAGATAAATTGAGAATTCTGACCATAGGTAGGTATGGAAATCAAAATAGGATATGTTACATAACTCTCTGCTATATTAAGGTATTTATAACTAAAGAATCACAGGAAACAAACAGCTCATAAGCTCTAAAGGGGCGACACTACACCCAAACACCTGACCGGAATGAGAGGAGACGAAGAACATGACTGAAGAAGAGCGAGAGTGTTCTCAGCTGTCAGGAGGATTATAGCAGACAGCTATTGAAGATTTGTATTTATGAGTGTGTGGGCGTTTAGGGGCAGTTATTCCTCTGGACCAGACTTTATTTAAGACTAGAGTAAATGTCAGAGTGACTCAAAAGGTTCCCAATTAAGTCATTTTCTCGCTGTGAAGATCGCTTAATGGTCAAACCTTTACATCTTTATTTCCTTGTACGCCAAGAAGATTCGTGATCATTAAGGTTAAGCTCAAATTAGACTTATTAACCGTTTTTTGCTCAGAATCATAAAACTACAACCCAACAATATACTTTAAAAATGTATTTATAATATCATGATTTCTTCAGGTAAAACAAAATATGAAGTCTTCTGACCAAAGCTTAAATAAACCAGTTTAAACCAAAAATATTTTTACGTTCACCTGTAAATCAGTGTTCAATTTGTGGTGGAATACCTAGCTGTATTTTTAGTTCTATTTTGCACATTTCAAGGACATTCTTTGAAAAGAAAAACTCTTTCGGCACGTTTTTTTTTTTTTTTTTTTGATTGATGCATTATAGACGAGGACGTTTCTAACATTAAAAGGAACATTTTCTCTTGTTCATGTGGTCCCATCAGGTTTTCATTTTGAAACCAACCAATGAATTCCTCATATTTTTACATATGATGTGGTTTCATGCTCTGGCTTCTGCCCCCCTGCCAAACTTCACTCGCACCTTTAGAGTCAATCATGGCGGGTGGGAACCACATCAAAGGAAACATTAGAAAGTCTGTGAGAATGATGGGGTGCAATTAATACTCAGTGGACCAACGGATCAGAAAATGGGGCTGAATACTTAATAAAAAACAGTTCAAAATGGACTTTTTACCCATTTTCCAAATCAGTGGAGAACCCCAGAGAGAAGGTGATGTGAGGTTGAACCTACCAGGGTTTGTGACCCACTCAAACCCTGGTAGGTTTGAGTGGGTCTGCGTGATAAATGTGTGTCTGCGTAAGGATGGAGTTGATGTACTGGTGCTTTGCAGATGGGCAGAAGCGCTTAAGGAAAATGTATATTACAGTAATAATAAAGTAAATGACAAAGCATCTATGCCTTGTGCTCTCACAGTAAATTAAATTATGATCAGTTTGATGTTTGGTCGAGACTTGTCACCGTCCTCTCTGCGGTCCTTTGTTCTCTTTAAACAGATTTATAGGCGTCATAAAAATGAAACAGAACTTAATTAGGCAACGATCAAGCGTGATAAGGAGTTCTGAGCAAACTCGGCTCCTGTTTATTCATGCAGCTACTGCTGTAAACTAATAAGCACAAATCAAGTCACTGGATTAATGTGATTGCCACCAGGTTTCATAGATTCAGACGAAGCGTTTGCTTGATTTAAATAGGCTCTTGTTAGTCGCTTCTGTAGTCATCCAGTTTGACGTCATTAGCTTTCTGGCATGAACTGATTTTGATCATGTATCATTATTATATTCAAATGTATGAGTTTTATATTCAGTGGTAAAATTTTGGAAAAATTTTTTTGATTTTGCAAATCCTGCAAACCACCAGAACTCAGTAGACTTACAGTGGACGATTCCACATTAGGCATCACTGTCATGGCTACATTTGCATGGACAGTATTTATGTGTGGTTAAAAGAAACCAGCCTCATTTAAATAATAGGACATGAGAAGTGTTTTCCCACGTGTCTTATTTTGCTGATCCATCCATCCTTCCTCCTTTGCGGTGTTCGTTGCACCACAGTAACTTCCTCCCTTTCTCCCAACAGATGCGAGTCCCACTCACTACAGTCGCTGCACGATTTTGTCATTTCAACACTTCCTAAAAACGAAGAAGAGTCTTCTTTAGATTTAACTGCCTCACTTTCACTTCATCTTCTTATCTGAAGCCTCTTCCAAGATAAGAAGTGGACTTGCTCGGTGTCAGTCTGCAGTCAGTTTCCACGTTCAGTCCCTCCTCTCTCTAAAATAGACCCCCAGAAGCCCTGGAGAGCGTACGCTGAAGTGACGGCACGTCATCGCTGTCCCATATCAGTGACTCACTGAGGCCCGTGTGCCCCGGCCTGTCACTGCCATGTCGCTCTCTCTTGCTGGGCCAGTTGGCAGCGTGGTCCCTCACCACCTCGGCATTATTAACACCAGCTCAGAAAAATTAAGTGTCACAAGAGGAAGCATCTCTAAAATATCTCCTCCGTGTGTGTGTGTGTGTGTGTGTCACTGCAGCTTCCCTACACTACAAACCTTTAACTTGAACTTAAAGGCAACGACAGCATATTTAAAAGCATAATTTAAGGAAGTCTACTGATGCTACCATCACTGACAGGCCTGAATGCTGGTTAATTTGGTTTGCAGCCATGGTCGGTGCCGGAGGGTAGAGTAATTACAAATATCTGAGAAAATAGATTCCTCTAAATTGTCAGAGACATTGTGATGTCATTAGAGGAGATATACTCACAGACAGATTTGTGAGCTGTTGGGAGTTAGGGTAATAAGGAGCTAAGTGATATAGTGTGGGGCTGATCATGAACCATGGCAGCTGCTGCAGGGCATCCAGGCTCCAATACTGAACAAAAATATTTGAAAGTGTAATTTGTAGGTTAATAAAAGCCACACGTGTCGGAGTGAGTAGCTGTAGTTCTTTGTATCTGACCTGTAATGACAAGGCGGATTATTTCAGTGTGTCATTTTAAAGACTTTGACTTAAAACTTGAAACAATGAATCTGGTTTTTGTAAGTTCAGTATTATTGCCATGTTGAACTTTTTCTTTTCCTTATTGCATAAAAAAATAAGAATTAATAAATCAAAAATAATTACAGTATTTTCCCCGCTATAAGGCACACCTAAAAGCCTTGAATTTTCTCAAAAACCGACAGTACACCTTATAATCCAGTGGGCCTTCTTTACGAAAAGTTTTGAAATAGGCCATTCATTGAAGGTGCACCTCATAATCAGATGCACCTTATAATCCAGTGCGCTTTATATATGAAAAAGGTTTAAAATAGAAGGTGGTAAAATTGAAGGTGCACCTTATAGTCCAGTGCGCAGTATCGTGCGGAAAATACAGGTACTGTAATTAAAAACTGTAAGATAAATAATGAACTTTAATCGTACATTAATTTCACTGTACTCAAATAAATGTTTATCACCTCAGATGATACATGATTATTAGATTAGTGGAAAAATTCTCTACAACTAGATTGTGAGGCGGGCGGGTTGGGAGGTAGGTAGGTATTCATTCATTTTCTGAATCACTTCTTCCATGTTCGCGGGTCACAGGGGTCGCTGCAGCCAATCCCAGTGGATTTACAGTCTTGAAGAGACATTCAGAACACATGGCCAGCGCATCTCAGAGCCTCATGAAAGACGACAGTGCTACCCACTGCAACACAGTACCGTATGTACTGTATGTACTGACAGGCACACAGGAAATTCCTGTGTGCTTGTCAGTAAATGTTCTATTCTTATTCTATTCCATTAACTAATGAGGAACATTTCAATTCATTGCCCTGACGTGAGATTTTTCTTTTTGAATCGATGCAATAACAAGAGCATCTGGAAAAGCAATTAAATACAACCAGATAGCATTTGATGATTCACCGGTAAGTAGACTTTTAAGTGTCTTTGTAATGGATATAATAACATAAAACTTTTTTTAAAATTTTTTTTTACTTCTTTTAAAATGTTACAACATCAGCTTCCAACATAAGGACACCAATCAGAGGAAGTCCATCAGTAATAAAGGTTGTCCTGAAGATTCTTTGTATACTTTTAGATTTACAGTGATATTGACATATTCTGACCGATTTGACCACTTTCAAGGCCAAAGTCAGAGTTAAATAGAGGTTACTGGTTCTGTACTGCAGAGGTGGGAGTACAGACACACCGCCAGGACTGTGATTGATGGAAACCCTTCTGAATATCATGGTAGCTGCCTCTTACCAGCAATCTGCCAGCCTTGCAGTCCTCATTCTGAACACAATGATATTCTCCTTCACGAAATGAAAACGTGCTTCTCTAATTTCAGAAAACAGTGATGTTTCACAAACCAAGCAAGCGTGGAATCCTGTTTACACAGAATCTGCCCCATTACAGAATACACTTCCTCTGTGTTTTCATTCTCTGTAGCCACTTAGGAAATCATTTTGTACCAAAGGAAGAAAGGATAATTTAGTGTGAATGTATTTCCTCTGTAATGGCACAACTGAAGTCTGGTAAATATAATAAATCTAACAAAGCGGTGACAACCGCAGGATGAATAGAGAGAGTTTGATGTCACTGCGGGACGGAGATGAATGAAACACCGTCAGGAAATAACAAAACTTGCAATACTTGACAATCAATTGGGGCAAATATTATTGTTTTATGTATATTTATCCCCTCATCACGACTTGATCAAATACCACCCTAGCATTTGAAAAATAAACAACACACAGGAAATTAAAAAATGCATTTAACCTGCAGAAGTGCCTCACAAGGATGATTCATGAACGTCTGAGCCCGTCACGTGACTTGCAGGTTGTGGCGTGTTGGTCTACCGGATCAGTGGCGGTTCTGTGCTGTCGTCACGGGAGACCTCCTGCATGACTCCCATGTTTGTTGCTTTGCTTACATTGGACTAAAACATTCTTTAATTGCTGCGTTTTATTTCCCATCAAGCAGAGACATTATTTTTGAGGTGGGAGATGACTTTATCTGTGCTTATGTTCTGCATGTCTCTCTTTATCTTTTGCTTAGTGATGACAGTCCTCATGGAGCAAATTAGGCCTGATGATCAAACGCAAATGCAATTTTTGCATTTTTCTACTGCTTAATTCCATGTCATAAAGGATTCTGAGATGCCATCTGGAAAATGCAGCCTGTGGCATTTTACATATTTGCATAGATTTATTTTGATTCAGGATTTCGTGGACTACTCTCTCACCGTGGAGTTCCCTGCAGCGAGGCATCTGCTGTGATGCCACGTGGCGCCGGCGCTGACACGGAAGCAAACTGGAAGAACTAACGATTATTAAAGATGACACAAAAGCTTTCCCGAGCAAAATAACAAGACGTCTCTTGTGCAAAATTATTCCTGCCCATTCACAAATTCATCTTGTGCTACTACTGCTCTTTAGTGCTAAACTACCACTCTACTGAGTGAGGTGAGTAAGTGAATCAAACTGCAAGCAAAGTTAGGAAGGACATCGAGAGAGAGCTGCCATGAATCTTTGTAAAGCTGTCAGACTAATTTCCCATCTGCTGCCATCCACCTGTCAGATATTTTGACACCTATGCTGCTAAAATCCCTCAATATGTCTCCTTCAATGACTATTTTGGACCGGCCTCTCGTCAAGATGTTCAAACAGTCACTTTCTTGTCTCTGACACCTTTTCATTGACACGCTGACACATGTTTCTTGCTGACAGACACATATTTACACGAGATACATGTGGTATCCCATGAATGAATATGGATGAATCTGTCCATCTGTCCATCCGCCATTAAGCCTGGCTGTAACTGAAGGCTGTCGGCGCCCAGCGAGAAGCTGAGGATGAGGAACGGGACTGGGTCGCATTTGTACTCCTCGTAAATCAGAGTCGGGTGACGGTTGAAATATTCGCATCAACTGTCAGATTTAACAAATGAGACAGATGTTTTTTGGTGGGATGAGCAGTAATTTGCAGACATTAGCATATCCATATATTTATTTTGAGCGACATGAGGGAAGGAAGTTTTTCTTGGACAGCAGGTCGTTGGTTTGAAGACAAAATGTACAAACGCTCACATTCAGCAAATAGGAGTCTGGATGTGATGCAGGAGATGCGTAGAACTCAGAAAAACCCAGACAGTGACAAAGAGGGGGCAAAAAGGGCCTTTATCCCCTTGAATCTGATACTATACCTTTAATTAAACTTTTGTTCCATGTATTATATTACAACTTTCCTGACATTTCATTCCCTGGGACCAACAGTGGTATTCCCATTGTGTATGCTGTTCCATAGTGAATCCAGATAATGCGGTACTTCAGCACCGTTTCCTGCTCAGAATACTGGCGTGCAATCTGTGTCCGTGCAAAATGATGAGTCCTACAGCGTGTCTCGATTTAGACCTGAAACACGCTCAGCTCTCCTTCTCCTCTCTTCATATGTATATTTAATGATGGCCAGATATATCTGGTCCACCGAGTGACTTTGAAACATTTAATAAAGTACATAGCAGCGTCTTGAATCAGATTATGTTAACAGAGTCTTAAGAACATTTAATATACTCCACAAAGTGTTCTGTTTGATTCCTCTCATTCTCCTCATTTTAAATTTAGAAGCAGATGAATCCTTGGAGGAGATGAAATTATTATCTGAATACGCATCAGAAAGGAAATCAAAGTCCACCACGCTGCCTGTTTTATGAAAAATAAATATCGGGAAGGATATAATTCACATTAACAAACTGAATTAGAATTAAAAAAAAGAAAGATTTGCTTTATTTGCTGTATTGTCTACCTCATAGGAGAGAAACTGTGTTCACTTTGAACACGAAGTCTGCATTGTAAATGTAAGAACATGCACTAAACATCAGAGTTTCTGCTAATAACTTCACACTGGGGGAGTTGTTCCAAATGCCTGCAAACTCCAGCTTTCACATTCTCTCTGATGAGGCTGACTGATGAAACTACTAACTAAGCGCCGCTGCTCGTTCATAGCTGGAAATGTGTCTAAACGAAGGAAAGGGCCGGAGGTTTGGGACAGACGCAGAGAAGCAGCATCTCCTAGGAAATAATTATCATCTCTGGGAGATCTTGCCGTGACGGCTGCCAGTTTGCTGCAAGGTTGTCTCTAAACCAAAGGGTTTGTTTTTCCCTCTGTGTGCAAAGTTGTTAATGATGCTTCTGACTACTTAAAACAACATTTTCATGGGAAATATGACTGGAAATTTACTATTGGAAACATGAGACAGTCTCAAAATCAGTCTCTCACAAGTTCTGCAACTTCAGAGAAGTTGGAGTTTGAAGCAAAGCCAAATAATTGCCATTCATTAAATGCTGCTAAAGATAGAAATATTGAATATTCTTGGCAGTGAATTTGGGCAATTTTGAATTTTTCACTTCACTGGTAAAGCATCCGGAAAAGCGGTTTCTCTTTGCACTCATCTGCAAACTCAAGCATCAAATATAATTTTCACTGGTCATCTAAAGGCAATCAGCCTCCGAAAGGGATGAAGCTGACCTGATGATGTTCTCTGTGGTTCCCATTTGAGGTTGAGAAGAATTTCACTGCACGGAAAAAAAAAATAAAAAAAATTGCATTATCTGATGCATGAAAGCTCTTAGTCCTCCATGTCCACACAAATGCCCACAAAGCCATCAGGTTTGAAGCCAACCTGCTCCTGCTCCAGAGCTGCAAACGTGGCATAACACGTCTCGAGCAAAATATGCGACGGCGAAAGAAAGAAAGGTCTTCACCATGGTTCTTCATCTTGAATTTGACACTCTCCATTTAATGGTGCCTGGAGGAAGAGGACAATGACGGTGAGACGAGTCTGAAATGCAGTGCGAGCGTTTACGGAAACACTGGATGTATTTAGCAGGGATGACCTCACCCAATATTTCTTTTTTCAGAGGCCCTCATGACAACACAGAATGGTAGTGGAAAAGAAAACTTTCTTTTCCAGCTAACAACTCTTTAACAGCACATCATAATACCAGAGGACAGCTTCGCATTAGCTTTAAAATCATTCCAAATAATGTCAGCAATGAGGATAGGGAAAAGGTCAGATGCAGGCAGACAGTGATGATGTCATAAGCTGGAGCTCAGACAGGCATCTAGACTAGATATAGAGAGTTCTGCACAAAAAGTGATAAATTTAAATTTCAGTAGATGAAGTGTCGCAGATATTTCCTGTCTGACAAGCTTGATGTGTGATAAATTAAGTGTGTGTGAGCGTGAGGATGGAACGTATCCACGGTAATAAAAAGCATTATGGGGAGTCTGAGTGTGTTATATGTGTAAATCAATTACTTTGTGGAATGTTCATTCCTTTTCACGGATCAGGCGCGAGTCTTTCTTTCATCTCTTTAGGAACACGATGTTAAAAAATCTCCGTCGTGGCTGAATACCTCTGCAACACCATGTCACAAAAGACATTTCACCCGTAACATTTGACCCCCTACCGAATTAAGCCGTTTCACATTTAAAAGGAACACCCCTTCAATCACAGATATGTCCTTTCAACAACGTCTGTTTGACCTCTGAACGGCTTAAATGAATGTCCAATTTGTCTTATTAAATGAAAGCACATTCCGCAATGAATGGCTAACATCTCAGTAGAATTATTTCTATCATCAAATAGTTTCATTTTCACTAGAAAGGGAAATAAAACCATTTGTATTTAGGAGTCCAAACTCATTTCCCCTCCATATTTTCATTCATTCAGTGTCGCCATGGCAAAGACAGCATTATTGTTGATACCCTCCAAAGTAAACCTCCACATATATTATATGTTTGCAAAGGAAACAGGATGGATAAGCAATCAGCTTCCATTTCACCAAAACATTGCAGACAACAATGACGCATTGTGCAAGCGAGGTTTATAAAAGCCAATGCACAATCTCAAATTTTATAACGCTGCATTAAAGCAAAAGATTGTATATTGCTGGTTTTAAAATCTTAAAAGACAAAGCGCAAAAAAAAAGAAGAAGACAAAACTGGTGCCTCAACATTTCTGATGTCAGGACTTCTGCAGGAAATCTGTCACTAACTTTGAGTTCTTGCTGATTAAACTCAACTATCTCTCTTCCTGCCATTATAACTGTAGTCTGATTAGATAACAAGAAATAGCTGCACAGAACAGTGTGGACAGTTATACATTTTCCATGTAACTTTTATTTTAAAAAGTAGATCTAGATCTCTTTTTCAAGAGATCTGTGCATCAAAAAAATTATTGCATCCAGTTCAAACAAGGACAGACACCCTGATAATTCAGAGTACATTTGTATTAAAGACAGCATGACGATGTAATGCGTAAATAATTGTGCTGAAGTCACACCCTGGCTTCATTAGCCGCGATGCGGACTGCTGCTGCCATAACTCACCCCCCCCTTCCTGCCTTAAAGACAGCCTTGCTCATCTCCACATCACCACCACGCTGCCCACCCCCCCCCCCCTCTTGAGACCTCAGACTCATCGGGGAGACCTCAACCAATCGGAAAAAGGCAGATTAATGGCTACGCTGATGACTGGGGAGGGCGACGTGGGGAAGAAGGTGTCAAAACACAAAAAGGTAGAACAGGGTGGGGGCTCAAACAAAAATGAATGAAAGTTTCTTTCATTAGGAGTTGGAAACATTTTGAAATGCAGCATAAAATGAGTAAAAAATGGAAATATTTCATCATCCTCGAGATGCATATCGTGCCAAAGTTGCTAAAAGCCAGAAATAATAAATAAAACCTTGAGTTCTGTTTTTTCTAAATGCAAAGTGGGGAAATTAAAATCGTATCTGAAGAAATGCACTTTCATCTCCGCATGCAGCAACAGCATGAATCGCTACCTTATGAAAACACACCCTGACTCAAAAACAGAAATGAAAAGGCCCCACACGCAGGAGAAAGACAGATCAAAAGGATCCCGTTCAGAATTAGTTCGGGTTAAAACACAATAAAACACTAATGTGACAAGAAATGTTCAGTCCACGGCGACGGGACGGTGGCGTGGAGGACACGACTCTCCGGGTGAACTCAACACCGGTGTGACATCGGCTTTGGCCGTCGTGCCGTTTGCGGCCTCGCCTTCAGGGATGCTCCCTCCATCGTCTGTTGGTGTCACGTTGAAATAGCTTGTGTGCTGAAATTTGAGCACCTCGTTGCCCCAGCTGGTCCATCCGGGGTGAAGACTTCGGGCAAACAGCTCCAAACGCTTGGCTTCAGCTCCAACGTAGGGCTTCAAAACCTCTGCAGGTAACAAGGAAGGAAAGGAGGCATCACTGACCCATTGATGCTCTGTGCAATGCATTGTGGGTAAGCGGGGTATTAATTCCTATAAATCATGAGTGTACTATTGATAAGGATGATTTGTGTGTTGATATAAAAGCTGAATTTTCCTTTTTTTTCTACTGGATGACAGCAAATTATAATTTGATTAAATGGATTATTTTCTGTATTGATTAATCAGCCGCTTGGATCATACAAACCATCCTTGCTGCCTAGCAACGGTGATGTCCTTGTTTGCAGTCACGACCAGGAGTACATTTCACATAACGCACGAGCATTGTTAAATAGTAAAGCAGAATTACGCAGGAATGAAGCTTTTATTTGGGTCTTGATTTCGGAATTTTCATGTATTCATTCTTAAAGTGAAGTCTGTCAACTGCAAAAACTAGTTGGCAACTAAAACATGGGACATTTGAATACATTACTGCAGTGGATCAATTTATTATGGGGGGGTGGTACTTGGCTTGTTAGTCTGTAATGGGCAGAAGAGAGGACTGGCCACCCGCCCAGCTCCTTCACCCCCCCAGCAAAGACTTTCCCGTGTGGAGACTGGCAGCGACCTTGAGTACTTAAAGTGATGATATTCCAGGGACAGCACACCTGACAGCTTCACCGCCCTGCTGCATGCTCAAACCACCCCGACAGGCGCCAAAGCTAACACTCAGAGAGCTAATGAGCACAAAAGTCTGATCCTCAAACCACAATGTGCTGTCCTGCCTCCTGGTTCCTCTCTCGTTGCACGTCAGATAGTCAGAGAGGAAAGGCCAAACATGCAGGTCTTCAACTAATTCGACCCCAACTGGTGACTCAGCTCTCAAACTTGAACGGGCAGTAAAAGCTCTATTTATCCTTTTAACTGTGAAACGTCACGGCGTCACGGTGAAACTCCGGCTGAGGGAGGCCTGAGAGAAATGAAGGTGTTTCTAAATTACCTGCTACACAAGGAACATTTTCAATTTGGATCTCTGCCTTGAAGGCACCTGATATTCTCTCTCTTACTCTGTACATGACTGTTCCATTAATCCAATTACACTAAAGGGTATTATGTCGCATGCCTATCTTTCTAGTAGAAGTCATTAATATTAATCACTCTTTGATTCTCAGTATGCATGTGGAGTTCCACAAGGTCTTATGCCCCATCTTCATCATCGTTATATTCTTATTTCTTAGCATCCTAAACTATGATATATGTATTCCCAATAAAAGGCAGGTTTCCCCACACGAGAAATGTCATTTAACCCTTTGAGATCAGATTCAATGCTAATGGCATGACAATGAGCTCTCCCCCAAAAAAGTACAATCACATTAGACTTTCTTTTAGCATCATCACAGTGAATTTTAAATAATTGTAAAGATCAATTTTAGAGCACAGAAAATGATTCCTATGATGATAAATGCTTTACAAGCAACAGACCAACAATAACGTCACGTCTCATAGATCTGAAAAGAAAATCAATTAAAAAAAAAAAAAGGCAAATGTTTTGACAGCACGAGTTCAAGATTATGACTAACTTTGGTGCACAACAAAATAATACATATATCTATAAGTTGTTCATTGGACAGCTGGTAAATAAAGTTAAATATTTTAGCTTCCAAGTAAATATACTAAGGAACAAAAAATATTATAGGCCCATTCCGGAACCAACAGAAATACAACTCAAACAGATGGCACTGCTTGCTGACATTGACATCGGAAAATGCTATTTAATTATCAAATTATTATATCAGTATGGGGGGGCGGCGTAATTTTTCTAAAGTTGGAGCTTTAATTAATAACAAACACTTTTCTTATCATTCTGACGAGTGCAAATATTTTTTTTTTCTCTGAGGTGACCATCTGGCAACGGCGATTTGTTGTATCTGTAATTGCGTTGTGGTGTGCTTTGTCTCGCCATGGTAACCGAGACTGTTGGTGGAATCGGGTGAAAGCACACACAAAACAAAGCACTTAACATAAAACAAAATACATCAGAATCAAAGGGATAACAGCTAGAAAGTGATGTTTCAAAAAGTACTCATTGTACTCCTTCCCTGAGATGTTAGATGATCGTCTTAAATAGCGATGCTAATTATAATCTTCCGGTTTAACTAGCATCGGGCAAAGCTCGTTTCATATTTCAAGCTCCGAGCCACTCCCCCTGTCAGTAGCGCTCCCTCACCTCTTGCAGAAAGCGTTAGATTTTAAAACAGATGCTTCTGAGTTGCACCACTTCTAGCTGCTCTTCAGAAGAACACAAGAAGCAGTTTTGGTTTCGTTTACTCGACTGACTTATTCTCCACCGGATGCAATCCTGTGCATCTAAACCTGCATCTGAATAAAAAGAAAAATCAAAGTAATTAGAATAAAGGAACCAGTTGCATTTAAACCTGCTGAGGGCCTTTGAGTCACACGAGGAGGTTGAAGGCAATCTCTGTTTTAATCTGATCTCTACGGCATCTCAGCTCTGCAATGGCATTATTATGGTTCAAATCAATGTATCTGAACAATATTCAGCCGTGTCCATGAGGTGTAGAAATTTTCTGTTTCTGAAAGGGCAAACATTGGTTGTGTCTCACCATCCATAACATATCGCATTCCCCTGAGAGGGAGGGAAATGACGTCAAGCCTCTTTTATTTATATTCCTCATATATTCATTGTCAAGGTTTTACATTTATTCTCAGTAGTCTGTGATGGAGTCGATACCACAGGGTAAAGTTCACCAAATCTGAGCAGTAGATGTTCTCATTTTGACAAATTAAACCTGTCAGAGGATTTAAAGCACACGGTTATTGTGAATGAAAAAGAAACCCTGCATGTTGTTTGAGCAGCAATGTGCTCTTTTCAGCCCCATCACGAATCTCTACAAACCCTGGCAACACGTTCAAAAGCAGATGTCAACTTTATGCAATAAAAACTAAAATAATATGTGAGCAAGTGTGACATCTTTACTTTTATGACGTAAAAATACTGACTTCTCCTGGCTAATACAGGTATGATAAGCAGAAATTTCCCATTTTCACACTTGAAAAAGAATTATTAATACCTGTCATTAATGCTTATCTGAAGGGTTATATTTCATAACTTTAATACAAGCTTGTATTGCAAATGAAAATTGCCTCTGTCTATCGATCTATTCCATTATCGAGTTAGTAGGTGTAGCATACATACATGTACATGGACTGATGATTTCTCATACAAAAACACTGTCATTTTAATTTGAAAACCAAACAAAAAAGGCTGACTTAAAATTTCAACCATGCAAACCTGAATATCGGACTCACACCTTTAATTGTAGATTTGATACAGCGAGCTGTGAAGGGATTAAGCGCTTATCATGTACTGTACATCGAGATGATCACTGGTGTTGCAGCACTGCTCTCTGGTGGCAAAGTAAAACCTACCTGCACTTCCTAAACAAATCGCTGTGGTATTTATAAAAATGTTTTGACATTTACCTGACAGTGAGGGCTTCTGGGAGTGGAGAGCTGATGGAATGCTGACAATCAAACGTTGATCCTCCAAAGGAACATCAGACCTGTCACTGAAGGTGATGCAACAAGTCTCAGAATAGAGAAATAGGACAGAAGGACAAAAAAATGGATTTATTCCACTTGAAGATCACCACAGGAAGAGCTTCACCTTGTTGACTTCACTGTAGAGGTTTGATATCGGCCCAGCACAAGGACTTCGTATGGCTTCTTATGATTTGAGTCCAGTGGAAACACAAACTGTCCAGATGTGGTGACCTGGTGGACAAGAGCAAATGTTTAAATCATCCAAAGCTACAACTATTGGTAACTAGATTTAGACTTGTGTCTGCTTACCTTGACCCAGAGCCATTCAGCCAGAACCTGTACTCCCCAGTGTGGATACAGCTCATCACGCACGAAACGCAGGTGACTTTGCCGGTTTGTCACCCAAGTGGCCACCAAACAGTTTGGAGACGTCAGCAGGGGCAAGGGGAGCCGTTTCAGTTGGGTAGAGCTCAAAGAACTGTATCTTCAATGAGAAAAGAGTTGTGAAAATGTAATGTTTGTTTGGATGCTAATGGAATCAATGTGAAATAAATAATGTCTTATCTTCCTTTTTCAAGTTGTACAACTATATTAATGTTTAAATGTCAAAAATACCCGCGTTTCCTCTTCACAGACTTGTTTTCCCAAGGTGGATCAATGACTATTAAGTCAAACATCTTTCCATCTGCATGAGAAACAAGCAAAACAATTACTATAGACTCACACTGAAGTATCTGCAATGGTAAAATCTGCGAAAAGTAGTCAGCATTATACAAAAAATAAAGAGTGAAGAATTATCAAAATCGTATAGTGGTCATTACTGTAAAGCAGTTTGTGAAATCTATACATTCTACAAAAAAACATATTTATGATTTCAGGTGTGTTTAGTAACACTCACAGTGAACTAGAGGGTCTATTCTGGAGAAATCAGAGAGCAGGAAGGCTGTGCATGGGGGCATCACGTATTCCTGTCCCATAAGTGTCACCACTGCAGCACAGTCGCCCCCGTTCTCCGTCACCCGAGAGAAGAAGTCGACATGCGGTGCACGTCCACCGTCTGCAGGCAGCTGCTGGATGCACTGCTCCGGCGCATCCACAAGAGGGAACGCTTTAGCCATTTCACATAGAGCCGCAAGGCCGCAGTCCTGGGTCGGAGGAGGTTCCGACGCAGTGTCGGTTGCTCCGCACAGGAATCCCAGGGATTGGGCCAATTCCACCAGGGACCTGGTCCCCTCCAGGACTGCCAACCGGATCTGTCACGGCACGCATTATATACGCATATAATTCAGACTTTGTGACGTGTAAAACTGAAATAATAAAAATAAGGGATTTGTGCCATCATCATTGGTGAAAAAAGTGTCAAACTGAAAATTTTGATACTATTGTCTATTCTTAAAATTACATAATGAGGTGGGACTCACCTTCTCATGGAAGGACTGTAAATCAATCTCTCCCTGGTTGAGTTCGTGGTGTCTGCGTTTCCGTCTCTGAAAGATTTATAGTTAACGAAGCAAAGGAAAAGACAGAAGTATGAAACAGAAGATTATCAGAACTTTTTATCTCTATATTAGTTATTACCGTGCATTAACAATCACCACTTTCAATTTTAAATTGCTTTGAAATTTAAGATCACCGCTTTGAAGCGGGATGTAGTAATCACATGAACAAACTAGAACCAAGGCAATCCCAGATGCTGACGCCAATTATGATGGCCGACAACGCAGGTGCAATAAAAACGCAGGTGCAGCAGAGAATGGTTTACTGCCAAAACGGGAATTCTTTAATTGATTCTCAGCTCATCAGTACAGATCAATCGGGAAAACAGCGGGAAACAGCCCCGAACTCATAGGCCCTAATCCTTTTATACTCGCAGGTCCACCTTCGTGTGTATGTGTGCATGTATGGGTGTGTGTCTTTTCCTTGATGGGAAAACGGGAAACACTGGGTCTCTAGGCAAGCACCCAAAACCTTCTGGCAACAACAAGTGTCACTTTGACCTCATCCTGTATTTCCGGTTTTACACAATGGAGTTCTCCACTGCCAAAACTGACCTGTCCCCAGGATTTGTGTAACTATTTTATTTAATTTTAATCATACATTATTCACTACCACACAGACTGCAACATCCCATGACTTACCCTGACCTACGTTCAGGGTACCCTGAGAGTATCACCCGACTAGTGATACTCTCAGAAGGTCAACGTAAGTAAGACCATAAATCACAGCTAGTGCTTTGATCTATGGTCTTACACTGATTTTCTCCCTTGTCTTTCTCTCTTATCCGCTTCCTCAGTGTACAAAAGTTGAAATTTGACCTTGACCTAGTTTTCTCAAGGTCAAGGTCATCATCTCAATTATGAGTAATCTGCTTTTTGTTTCATCTTTCTATCTGAAACTGTTGTGAAGATCTTTGGTGGACAAACGCGCACACGAAAACTGACAATTATAACACATCACCGCTTTGCATTATTACAATATAATTATAGTACATCACCGTGTGTATTACAGGGGCCTGTACACACTAATATGCATGATTGTGATTGGCTAACATACTAGAGTATGCATTCTTAATTCCCTTTCGGGGATTATAACAGTGTATAAAATTAAATTGAAGCGGCATGTAATAAGAAATATCTGCTATGGTCTTCACTATTTTGTTTAATGGCTAAATGTTTAATCAAATTAGAAAACGACGATGGGGAGATGTCTCCTCTTCCTTTGTTTAGACTTCTTTTAAAGTAGTTAAATGTGAGCCGTGACTTTTTGCTCCAATCGACAGCAATGCTTCTGGATGAACGGATCAACCCTAGCAGCAGCAGCAGCAGCAGCAGCAGCAGGGGTTACCTTTGTTGGTCTGTTTGTGTTGTGCACCGTCTCCGAGTCTCCCCCATCCGACCAGGCGCTAGAGCTCAAACACATGTGACTTTTCAACACTCGGAACCACTGGCTTTTGAAACGGCACTGGACTCTCAACTTTAGATTATCCTGAAACCGGATGCAGCGCGAACAGCCTTGATCGATGAACGACTGCGAGTCCACAACCCACCCGTGGCTATTCCCACACACCACGGACATCACGAAACTGTTTTCAGTTTCGATTTCAGACCCGTTACGTGTTCACGGCGTCCGGATAACTTTGCTTCCATCGCAGCCCTCCGTATTTACGCAATCGCGGAAGTGACGGATGCAGTTTGTCCCTCATCCGTTTCCGTGAAAATGAAACTTAACGGAACAACAAATAACTTTCGAGGCGCTGACGGCGTCACTGACGGGATGATGGACTCTGTGTAGAGGAATTTAAAAACTGCACAGTGAAAAGACGAGATGTTTAACAGGAAAGCTCAAGGTTGTTCTTTTTTTCCCGAGGGGGAAAGAGTCAAAAAACACGTTTATGTCCACGACCGCCGCTTCGGAGACACTGAAGTTTGTGTCAAAACAAAGGACGTTTGTTTGGAAATTTCTAACTGGGATTTCAACCATTTCCTTCAAATCCTGTGTCGGGTAATGCTGGTCTTTATTTGGTTAAATACAGTAATTTTAAGTATCATTTTTTTAAAATTAAGAAATATCTGATTATAGTGTGTGTTTTTTATTTACATCTGTATTGGAAATACATTTGTGTTGTTGCAGAAGTTTATGATCCCGGTTCATGACGCATTTGTGTTGACCACGACAGACAGAACAGTCTTGGATTTTGACAAATTCAGTAAGTATCCTTGCAAAAGTTTAAAAAAAATAAAAAATAAAAAAAGTCCAGCAATGAATTTGAGTAACTCTTTCCCCAGTTTTCCCAGTGAATGTTAATAATATAGGTTAAATAGGGACACCTGCTTACCTGTATGGGAAGAGAGAAAGGTTGACCGCAACACAACACTCTTATAACTATGTGCTACTTTGTGTGATCACTTATATGATGAGTTTGTGCACAGTTTTATGAGCTGATAATTCTTTTTTTCTTTTTCTTTTTTGTTAATAAAGCGTTAAACGTATTCTCTAGTATCATAGATATTTTTCCTTGAAGCGCGTCTGACAAAGGAAGGCTCTGTCGTCGGCCTCTCAGTCGCTACAACCTGATATGAGGTTTGTTTTGTTTTCCTTGTTATTGCAGAGGCGCTTCAGGATGGCAGCACCGTGTACTTGTTGCAAAAGGAAGATCAAGCTCTTTCAGTGGCGACAAAGGAGCTCATTACTTTTACACCTCATTACAATACGCTGGTGCAGGCCGGAACATATGAGTACTACGTTAGTGAGGGCCAGGTACCACTGCGTAAGTGCTGTCATCATCCAAGTGTTATGGCTGACAGGATGCAGACTTCATGCTGCATTTTAGTTGTTCATAACTTGGAAAACTTCTGCTGCTTTTTCCAGCATACGCCATTGCTGAGTTCATCGACAATGCTCTCACAGCCACAGCTAAAAACACAGGAGTGAGGGAGATTGAGATACAGCTGGTTAGTTCTTCCAAAACACGTCTTTGAATATCAGTTTTACTTACTGGTGTTTCAACAGTCAATGGCCATTTATCTAAATCTATTACTGCAACTTATTCTGTTTTCCAGCTGTTTGATGAAACTCTTGGGAAACCTGCACTGATTGTTTTAGACAATGGCTGTGGGATGACCTCTAAGAAGCTTAATAACTGGGCAGTGTTACGGCGGTCTAAATTCTCAAAAGATAACAGCACATTTGCAAGGTTAGTGTGCTGTTCCTTTTTTCTTCAGATTACTCAGGATTGTCCAGATATTTTCTTTTACTTTTAAGGGCCATTTAATACATCTGCGTTTTTTGTTTTTTTCTCTTCGCTACAGTGAGGAAGAAGTATATGTTCCTCCTGCTCCTGTTCCTCGTAGCCTTAACAGTGACATATCCTATTTTGGCGTTGGAGGAAAACAGGCTGTTTTCTACATCGGAGACTCAGCCAGGGCATGTTTTCAGTGATTTTTTTTTTCCAAAAAAGAAGTAGGATTTGTCAGCTATTCATCATAAACACAAGATATTTTTCCACTTCCTTCCCTCCATTTTATTTTCTTCCTTTTTACAGATGATCACGAAAACAGCCGGCTCCCCGGATGTCCACGAGCTAGTTCTGTCGAAAGAGGAGTTTGAGAGGAAAGAGAGGGAGAATGAGAATGTTTTCAGTGGAATCATCAGAAACAGAAACGTAAACGTTCTCAAATAAATACAAACTCTTAACATCAAAACAAGACAATCATAATTTTTTATAGAAAACCTTGAGCTTTCTACTGTAGTGTTTCTCTCGTCAACCTTCTTGGTGATCTCCTGTAGCCTGGTGACTCCTCACATGTGAATGAAACCGATGAGCGCTTCCTACATGCCCTCATCGCTGAAGAAACTGGGAAGGAAAGCTTCACAGCCGTGGTTGTCACGGGGATCCTTCCTGAGCACATCGCATTTCTGAAAAAAAAGTTCCAAGTGTGGACCAGACAGCTAGCGTGAGTTCAGTCAGCCATACCTCAGATGCGAGTACATGACTGTTTCCTGATATGTTTGCTTTTCTGGGTTTTGTGTGAAAGATTTATTTTTTTCCATTTTCAGTCATGTATATCATTATTATATCCATGGAGTCAATGGGAATGACATGAAGAGTAACTTCACGAGTGCAGATGATTTCTCCAATGTTGATATTCTGGTGAGGCCGCTGGTTGTCCGAGTCATTTCTACTTGATGCAAGCTGTTGCAGCTTAACTTAGTGATTCTTTCTGCTTGATCAGGTCACTTTGCGGGAGAAGCCACTCAGAAGTCCCCGCGTGTTGAATCTAAGGGAAGTCGACAACGACATGCAGAGTCTGTACATAAAAGCTGCTGCAGCCACGTTTGAATTCAAGGCCACCACTGAGGACGGCGGCACAGTGGAGGGACTCGTTCGATATCATCCATTCCTCTATGACAAAGAAACGTACCCCAAAGAAGTCATGGAAGGTATTCATATATTCTAACAAGTACTTTGCTTACCAGCGTGTGAGAGGTTTGGTTGTACATTGTGGAATTTTTTTTTGTTCTTTGTTCATCAGCCCCTTGCAATGAAGACGATGACTATGCTGACTCTGGATTTCAGCATCTTGCAGCAGGGAGAAAACCGATATTTGAGTGTTTCTGGAATGGACGGCTAATTCCTTACACCACAGTGATGGAGTAAGAACTTGTGTTCACTTAAAATATTTGGAGACTTTTAAGTTTTTAGTTTATTTCTTGCCAACAAAGTGAAAAGATATACAGTATTTTCCGCACTATAAGGTGCACCTAAAGGCCTTTAATTTTCTCAATAACTGACAGTGTGTCTTATATATGAAAAAGTTTTAAAATGGACCTATCTTTCACACTGTGCTGTTGTCTTATCTTTCTATGGTATGATCCTCACTGCTGTATTGTGTCTTAAATGTCTTGTCTGTTAGTATGGTGAGCCAAAGATGAATTTCCACCCCGGTGGACAATAAAGATTTATTATTATTATTTTTATTATTATTTATTCGGAACTCCACTTCCTGTTTTTGTCAGACCTTTGTCTGTCTGTTTGATCCAAATCTTGATCATGTGGGGAGGTTAGTTGATCCTCTCTTTTCTATTGTTGTTGTCTGTTTGTTCCAGCTTTGACTGGTGTTCTTGGAACAAGGACTCAAAGTTACCCACAGAGTGTTACAGTCGGATTTCAGGAGTGATCTTCACGGACTACAAATTCGAAGTCAGCATCAACAAGCTCACATTTATGGACCTGGAGCTGAAACTGCAACAGAAAAGCAGCCTCTTCACACGATATGTGAATGGACAGGTATTCCTATACTTATTTTATGAAGTGTTTTGGGTACACAGTATGACTTCCATATATATTGTGTGTGTGTGTGTATTTGTTTTCAGGAGTTATTTTGAGTGACACGGGTAAAACACCTGGTTTTGAGCATTTATCTTCCAAGTAATCCAGAAAAGATCAAATTCAATTACAGATTTATTGCGTTTGTTCCAATTTAAGAACCAAGAAAAACCACCAGAGATCGCTGACATGTTCCATGTCCACAGAAACAAAGAGGGATTCAGAAAGAGTTCACACAGTGGCTACAAAGCTGTCATGAAAAACTGGACAAGGAAATAAAGTTCCTGGGTTACCAGGAGACAATAACAAGAACAGATGTACCTACTAAGGAAAAACAGTATCCTTGGGCGGCATTCTCTTCCATCGAATGGGATGGGAAGGTTTACGAAATAGGCCAACTTGTGAGTATTCTTTATTTTTTAAGACCTCCGTATGCAGATGAGTGTTGTCACAGTGTTCTTTATTCTGTTTTCATGCCTCCGTATCTCATCACGCAGGTGAAGTCTCACAAAACACATCCCCATATGTACGGTACCATCAATCGGTTTTTGCTGTATGGAAATTACAGAGGAGACGTCTTTGCCACGGCAGGACAAGTTGAATTGGCTCTGGTGAGGAGAAATTTTGTGGTTGACAATATGTTGTAATGAGAGAGATGATGTTGATTATGGGGACGGGAATTTTACAATTCAAATGGCTCCTACCCATCAGCCTTCTTTTTTTTTTTCCGGATGTTGTTGATTTTGCAAATGTCTTTTGTAATAACATGTTCGGAACTACGTATACTAAATAAATTAAAAATAGAAAATTATGGCATTTGTATTAGAAAGTGTGTGAAAATTTCTCATCTAAGGAAGTGCCGGATGTTTTGCAAAATCTACCGCAGTTTGAATGTTTTCATGCTTTTTTACAATAAATTTGAAAACTGTTTCCTAGCAACCCACGGCATTTCACAACAAGAACAAGATCATACCCATATCCAAGATCGACCAGATGGCCGCAGTTGAAGCCATTAACAAACACATTCAGAGCGACTTGGTCAAGTGAGTAAGCAGTTTGAGGAGTCGTTGTCGTGCTTTATATTGAGCTTCTATATTTACCACAAGAAGGTCCAAATGGAGCTGGACGTAGATGATGTTTGTGAATTTCATTCAACAAGCATCAGCGTCACGCTGTGTTTCACATCTGGTCAACGTCAGTGCTTCCTTCTTGAATACTAAGAAGTGTGTTAACACGTTTTCATCCGTTAATTATGTGTGATCGTTTCAGACTCCCAGTGAAGCTGAAGGTGGACTGGCCGGAGGGGAACCCCCTGACACAGAATGGTGTACATCCAGCGGGCACTCCGTTAGGTAAAACGCTGTGTCCTCGGTGATTCACATACCAACAGTGTGCATCAAAACGTGATATTCACAATGTTTTTTTCATCATGCTTAAAAATCACATCTCTTTGTTTATTTTACATTCACATCACTGCAGGACCTCTCCAAGTAGAAATTTTAAATGGGAAAGAAGAGTCGTTATCCAGGATGCCATCGGTGGGCCAGGGACCAGTGAGAAAGCTGAATGTTGACCTCAAAATCATCAAGCAAGGTAATAGGAAATAAATTTACTCCTAAACTTCTACAGAGGCTAAAACAAATGTTTTACTTCAGTGTTGTATGATGAGAACAGAAAAGACACGAGATTAGCCATAAAACTATCAAAAGAAAGAGTTCATTGAATAAACAAGGAAAAGCTCAGTTTTTTTTCTTTTAATCTTTTTGTTAGCTGAATGTTTTTGGGTTTTTGCTTTAAGCTCCTTAAAAAACCCCATTTTTTCTGAACGCTTGTCTTTATTTCGTACTTAGGTGATGAGGATAAGGAAGTTTACTCCTGCTCTGCCCAACATGCAGCAAAGTGGGGATTCTGGTTCAAAAAAATTGGTAGGTTTATTTTGAACTGTCTTTTTTTTTTTTATTGCTCGCCTTTGAATCAGAGGCGATTTCTCTAAGCCTGAAAGGGAGGCTCATCTTCCCCTAAAATATCAAAAACTAAAATGATGAAATATTTACTGTTGTGTAACATTTCTTTGACTGCAAATGCTTTAAAACACATTAATCTCGAAGACGGGTTTGTTCAGAATCATCTTATCACAAGTCGAATGAGTCGTCTTTGCTAACTTCTCATACGTTCCCATTTCAATCGTTTATTTCTGACACTGTAAATAAAACACACTGATAATAGTTTCTTGTTTCAGTTTAACATAATTTTAAAATTTCTTTGTTTGAGTTTCATCATTATCATTTTATCAGTTTGTTCAATCATTCATACTGTTGGCGAGGTCAGAGTGACAGGGCAAATATTGTTGACCTGGTTTTTGCAAAGGAGAGGAAAAAGACAAGTAGTTTCTATGGCTAGTTGGATTCTATGGATTAATATTTCTCATGTCTCATCCCTGACAGAGAACCTTAGCTGTCTGGGGAAGTACACTCTGTTGCTAAGCACTGTGATACATGATGGAAATGCCACTGTCTTTGGAGGCAGAGAGCTTCCCAGCTACCAACTCAACTTCACCGTCAAAGGTGAGGAAAACACGATACTTTGCCGGTTCCCTGGTTTCACGCCGTGTCCTTGTTGTCCCTCTCAGCGGGCAGCGCAGAGAGTTTTGTTCCCCGAGCAGTGAGCTCCACTCAGGTAGGGGAGCCTTTCAACATAAGTCTGCACATGACAGATGGATACGACAACCAGGCGGTACCTCCACCCAATCTCAATCCTGTCCTCAAATGCAGGTGGGTCCAAGTGGGTTCAGTTTGGAGGAGGGGGGACAGGGGCTATCGAATTGTTTGTTGTGTAAAGCACTTTGTGTACTTTTTTTAAAGTGCTATATAGATAGGAAGATGGATTGATTGACTTTAATATCATCAAGCGAAGTGTGTAATTACATTTACATTATGTGCAGTGCATCAATTTTAAGGTACGTACGACAACTGTAAAATTAAACAGTTCAACAGCAAATTCAAGATATTGTCCTCATCTCGCTTTCATGCCGACGCTTCGTTTGTGACATGTATGCTAACTGCTGCTAATGTCAGATAATCTCAAAATGCCAGACATTTAACTGATGAATCAGAAGTTATTTTTATCATTCAGTGGCCTGGACCTGAGCTATGAGAAAGTGGACGACAGTGGGGTGGCAATAGTGATCCGAAATGTCAGAGCAAGAGGGAAAGTCCTGAGTTACCAACATGCCAAGGTGAAAAAACATTCTCTCCTCTCAGACGACTGGAGTTTTTCCTGATTCTTTTATTTTATTCTCCATATCTCCAACCCCATGAATGAATGAATGATGTGGTAAATTAGATCAATCTATGTGAAACCGTATCACTGCTCAGCTCTCAGAATAAAATAATCTGATATTTGACAGAAATTTTGTTTCCTGTTATTTATTTCCATCCTGCTTGTTTTTTTTTTACCTGTAGCCGTACGAGCTGAACATTACCTTCCCTGGGATAAAAAATGACACACAGACTATCAGCATTGTTCTTCTTCCTGGTGAGGCAGCATTGATTCGTTAAATTAATTCATTAAATTGCGTTCTAATTTGCCAATAGCGTGTCTTTAGCATCTTCACTTTCTGTCTTAAAAATGAAAACCTTACACCTGAGCTGCTTGTCTTTCAGGTAAGCCACACTCCCTTCATGTGATGCCAGTCGACAATCCAATAATGATACAGAACGGAAACACTGTCATTTTTAATGTTGAAATTCACGACGAGGCTGGGAACATCACTGCTAACCCCAAGCAGGACGTTAACTGCCAGGTATGGGCACACTCGACCCCATCAGTCATCGGCATGTGCTAGTTAGCCTTAGCTTGCTTTTCCTTTTCGGGAATTCCAGATTCCAGGGTTTCCGCTGTTGTCGATTGACTGTAGCAGCACTGGAGCCGGTCAGCTTGTGACGAAGCCTTTGAATGTAAAAATAATTAAGGGGAATCCACAAAAGGTCAAAGTTCAGTTTGACATGCCTGTAAGTACAAAACTAAACAAAACGAAGCTTTGTGTTTTCTAGAACAATCTCTGATTAAAGTTTTCGATCGTGACATTTCCATCCCCACTCTGTTTTCCCTCAAGAATCAGAAGAACGTTTCCATGGTCACCAAGGAGCTGCTGTTGTCGCCCAGCACCAGAGTGTGCTCGATGGAGCTCTACAGTCATGACAACAGGAACCTGGTACTGAGGAATGGGGAAAAGATAGACTGGCTGGCTGGAGGCTTGTTGGAGAACCTGTACTATAGGTTGTACGATGAGAGCTGCTTTGAGGTGCCTCTTACCCCTGATATCGCCTCCAAGATCAAGGTGTGTCTGACTGTACTACGTCATATTGTTGTTTTTGTTTTTTTATATTGTGCAGATATTATGCAGATGTCAAACAGATTTTACATTTTTTGCTCTCCTGCCAGCTTATAAATAACTTCATTTGTTCGCTCTGGTTTTGTTTAAGGTCAATTGGAAAGCAGAGGTAGATGTGGATAATCTGGTCAAGGGAAAGCTGCCTGATTTGCAGGTCCCCACACGGGTGCACGACAAGCGCTTCTACCAGGTGTCCTACCAGGATCAGAGCGTGTCTGTCTCCTTTCACATTGTGTAAGCTACAAAACGGTTACAAATTCCTGCAGTTTTTTACAAGCTTGATAGGGATGGTTCAGGAAATGTTCTCATTCACTTTCTTTCCAAGAGATAACTGCCTCCAGACAAAATAAAAAAAAGGGAAAGTTTTCTAGCTCTGGGAAAGTTTGTAGTGCATTTGTCAAAAATGTTGAACTGTTCTTTCAATATCCAGACTTGTATCTTTTTTTAATCTATTTTTCTAGGCCTTGTCCAGATGAACCTTCAGTGATAAAAGTAACTATTCCCAAAACTTCTGTGAAACTTGGTGAAAAGCTGCCTGGAATCATCAGTGAGTTATTAATGACTCATAAAAATTTATTTCTAACATTGTTGAACTATAGATGACTCAAGATTTTTTTTCCCACACAGAATTGAAGGTTACCGACCGATATGGCAATGACACCAAGGTGCTTAACCCCGCCTGTGTCGAACAGATAAGAATAGAAGCCGAAGGCCTCGACAATTCGGCTGTTTCCTTTATTTGGCAGGTGGGAAAAGAGGCACACAATATTTCACTGACAAACTCAGTTTTGTAAAACCTTTGTTATGCTGGATTTTATGTAGCATGCCATAATTATAATCAGATGTTTAAATGTGGAATGCTTAGTGTGTTACGCATCTAGTTGTGTGTCCACTCCTCTGTTGTGACTGCTAAAAAACACTTAAGTAAATAAAGAACTTTCACTTGAGTAATATTTTGAATACAATAATTTTACTTGAAAGTATTTGTGTTAGCTTGTGAGAAAAAGATTTGGATGCTTCTTAACTGTTCGGATTGACTCCTTGCTCCCTCTCTATGTCAACATCAGGATAGCAGCAGTTCTTTTCACATAACTGGGATCCAGTTTAACACTGGGACTCCTGGCTCCAGAGACTTGAGCTTCAAATACAAGAATTTCGAGAAGCGAGTCGTAATCAAAGTGATGGCTGGAGTTCCCGCGCATCTTAAACTTCTCAGCGAGCCAGAAAACGTTAGACACAATTTTTACTTCCTTTTTACTTGACTACATATTTGCAAACCAGAAACCTAATTTAGATAATCTAAGCTCACGTTTCTATCATCTAAACCTGTTTTGTTTCTTATCTACAAGCCTTTACGGGTGTTCAACGACAGCGGCATCGCCACACCTTTTCTCGTCCAACTGTGCGACAAGTGGGGAAACCCTTCTCCAGACCACCGGGTTGTGGTGGATTTAATGTTTTCACCTTTAAAGGTTTGACTTCTAACATTACCATTCTTTCTCTTTTCACTGACACTGAGTTGTAAATAATAATCTAAGGATAATAAAGCAGGGAAAACTTCTTGTTTCAGGTAACGAAATCTGTTACTTCACAATCCGTGGATTCAGAAGGAAAAGCATCTTTCACTGTGAATTGTGTGAGCGGACTAGAGTGAGTGCTGCTTTACTTCACAGCATGAGCGGAAGCGTCTGTTTTCTCATTGGAATACAAAAAAAGTCAAAACACGCAATCGGAAATCCACAATCCCAGCATGTCCAGTCACCAGTTGCAGTGTTTTTATCCTGTTGTTCCACTAGGGGGTGCTATCAGCTGAAATTCAGAGGAACCTTCAACACTGCACATATTCCTGGGCCATCCGTGAATCTCATTGTCCTTCCTGATCCCAACAAACCTGTCCGCCTGTCAGTGGAGTACAACACACACAAAAAATTGCTCGCTGGAGGAAAATTCCCAGGTTTGATATCAGTTTTTTTTTCCTTCTGTGAAAATTGTGATGCAAACAAAAAAACTCTTCCTATCCATGTCGTATTGATCTGAATCACATACGTATCGGATCTAGATATGTGACTCACATTTGATTTGAATGGATGATATTTTTACGTTTATACAATCACAGAAAAAACAGATGAGTGCTCCGTTATGTGTGTGTGTTCAGTGTTTTCTGTGAGTGTGATCTCAGAAGAAGGAAGCCCGATGACGACTTTCAACCCGGCTGATGCATCCATGTTCCTGTGGCAAGGAACAGCAGCAGCGACTACACCACCATCAGTGAGTGACTTATTTACATCTGAGTGACTTTTATTACCATATCTACTGAGTTCTGCTTTTGTCTTCTAGGCCACCGAGCTTAAATGTAGTGAACCCATGGAGAATGAAAAAAATGACTGCTTTCACTTCAGGTAAAATACTTTTGGATCTTTTCCCCCTGAGTAGTTACAGGATACCTACATAGATATCTTCCCAAAAGTGGGAAATGGTCTTATTTTGAAGTCTTCTATCCAAGTTGATAAAAAGGGCTAACTTTGGTTTCTTTCACTGCAGAGATAAAGAGATCCCAGAATACGCTGGAAAGTACACCATCATGTTCTCTCTGCGTATAGACAAAACAAAAGTCTTGTCTAGTGATCAGGTTGGTTGAGCCCAAAAAATAGGAACCTGAAAATACCTTAAAATGTTAATTCCAGACACACACACTTGTTGCACTGAGATAAATAGTCTTTGTGTCCTCCTGGATGGTGGTAGTTCACTGAGGCGTCATAGGTTCTAATTGTCCTTGACTCACAGGGAGAAACGTCTGTTTACTGATTCTTAGATTACCATGAATGTGGTGGCCAATGAACCTGTCAAACTGGGACCCGATGCTCAGCCACCAGCCCCAGTCATCTCCTACAGTAACGACATCAGCAGCCGTACCCTGGTGAAAAATATGACTCTGAGGATAATGGTGAGCGTCTCAGACAGCGTTTGCATTCAGAAACAGCCCAAGTGTTCCAGGGAGTATGAGACTTCCAGTTGTTTAATTTGGGTGTTTTTCATCTGACATTCTTCAGGATTCGTTCGGAAACCCAGCGGGACAGAACCTACATGGAAAAGTGACGGTCTCTATAAAGAACACCAGCGAAGACGACAACAAAGAACTCCCTGTGTTTGAAGGACAATTCAACAGCTTTCAATTTGGACTGGAAGAAGGAAAGGTCCACATCACAGTGAGCGACTTTTTATTGTGATGCACTCTTGTTGTAACATGTCAGGCTTCGGTGAAGCACATCATGCATGCAACGCCTGTATGTTCATCCTGCACAGCGGCTAGCTGTCATGGACAACAGTCCTGGTAAGGATGGAAGTTCATACATCCTGATCTTCACGCCTGAAGTGTCGAATGTTTCCACACCTCTGGCTCCGTTTCAGCTCCTCTTCCATTTTTACAATGGTATTGTGAACAAGACTTTAATCATTAACGCCGTTCTGCTCCAGAGAATGTGATCACACTGCTAGGATTTTTTACCTAAATTGTGTAAGTCAACGTTTTTAAAGTGTATTTTCATTCATCTTTCCCATTTTTAGATGTGGAGAAACAGCGGAAAATGTCAGAGCTAACCAAAAAGAAAAATGAACTCACAACGACTATCAATGCATATAAAGACAACTTGAATACACAGAATCAACTCATTCAACTGCTGACCAGTAATGTTTGTTTTTTGTTAGTTCTCTGCACATTTCACTTCCAGAAAATCATCTGCCTTAGTTTTATGTCTCTTAATTTAGAATATTTTATAATTTGTCTTTAACAACAAGCATTTCTTTCATACTAGACCAACACAGGGATGCATGCAGTAAAGAGAATGAACAGAGAACGGCTTTGAACATAAAGAATGTGGATATATCACCATCTGCAACTGTAAGACGTACACATAAAATTTAATAAACATTCAAATTTTTATGTATTGGTTTGGATATCTCAGGTGTGTTTTATTGATTTAAATTTTTTGTTTTTAATAGATACCAGTTATAAAGGGACTTATACAAAAATGCACTGCTGAAGTCGACCAGATCCTGAAAACCCCTAGAAGAGTTTGCTCCATCCGGGATACCTTTAGGGGACAGCAGGATGTTTTGGGAATGGTAATATCATAGAAAAAAATACTTTTTTAAGAGTTTTTAAAAAAGTGTGCTTTCAGGAAATGTTAATATCCATTCAGATATATGTCCAACCACCGACGGAGGACAGATTTAATTCCACGTTTGAATTCAGGTTGGCCACCTGGCGCTTGTGCAGGATGACGATGTTGCGAGGGTCATCTCCTGGGTCATCAGTGGCGACATGGATTGTGTCATCACCAAAACATTGAGCGCAGCACAGAGGATCTACGATGCCACCCAGGGCAGACAGCAGGTCATGCCGCTGGACACTGTGTTTGTGCACCCAAACAGGTACGTTCTGTGCCAGTGATGATTTTTAAAAAAATAATTTCCAAAGAGTTTAATGTGTGAGTTTAATTTAAAGTATTGTTCTAGCAGCCTGAGCAGGTGAGATTCTTGTCTCTCCTTGATTATAGTCTTTGCTTTTTAAGCCTTCTCCTGCCACGAGCCTTCCAATAACAGCAATTTAAAGATCTTGCGCCCCCCCCTTTCCAGCTGTTTAACTACTAAGCAACAAGGGCAGTTCCAGTAAAGTCCTGATTTCATTGGCTGAGTTATATCAGCGCAAAGGACATTTTTCATGCTTGCTAATTCATGCTTTGAAACTTGGATGGTTAAAAAAAAGGAAACTAAGAAAGAGCACCTCCTCTTTGAGGAACATAAGATGAGAAATGTCAATACTTTTTTTCTGTGTGTAAGTTCATGCATTTTTTAAAAACAATTTGTAATCACAACCGTTTCATGCCTCTACAAAAGCTGAAAAAGTGTTGAAAATACACAATTTCGACATGACATGAGTTTTCACTAAGGAGCTAAATCTTTCAGACCACAGCCCTTTAGAAATGTCCCATATTGTCTGCAGTGTCTCTGTTCTAAGATGTGAATTGTTTACAGACCTCTGCCTCACATACGAAACGGCCGCGTGCTCTTTGAACCCCCTGGGAACCCCGTCTTTGCCAGAGACCTGCTGATTTACCTCCAAGACAAAGAGAGCTGTAAAATCGGTGAGCTAATGTTGGGGTGTTTCCCTTGCGCCCCTGCTGCTACTCCTCTTGAGTGTTGGGTGAATGCTTCCACCTGGGATCAAACCACCCAGAAGTGGATCGGGTTCTTCTCTCAGTTTGCATCCATTTGAAATGACCTTTTTGTCCTGAAATCATTCCTCTTCCGTTGCAGTGTTTAAAAACCTTCTGGGAGACACCATCCTGATTGATGACCTGGACTCTGGAAACCGGTACAGAAGGGAGGTGAGTGATGCTTGCGGCTGGATCTGTACCACATATTAAAAAGCCAGTGGCTGTCTTTCCTCTAAATATGCTCTTGCTTAAAGGTAGTGCGAAATGGCATACCATGTTCCACACTCCTGACCAGGCAGGGGGACAGGATCTCTGCCAAAGGAAAGTTTGGAGGACTACAAAACAGAGCTCCGCCAATTAGCAAGTTGAAAGTTTTTGGTGCCCCCCATCCTGAGCGTTACTTTGTTTTAAAGGAACAAATAGGTGATGTATCTCAGAGTCAGAATATAGTTTTGTGGACATGCTCTGTCAGATTGGGCTAGCGTGTCGCTTATGTCTGTGATTCTTTTTTTCAGACATGCTCACTCAATACTCCTTAACCCTCCAAAAGATTTCAAAGGCACGTGATGAACTTTCCCAGGCCAAGAACTCAGAGGAAGTGATAAAAAATCAACAAGAACTGAAGAAAAAGGAGAAACAGTTGGAGGAGATTGAGAAGCAGATTGGTATGGTTGTTGCCTCACAAGCAGAAAGCTTTTTTCTTTGTGTTCTTTCAGTCTCGATTTCTGATACGTCTCTGTCCTGTTTCTAGAGTCAATCATGGTAAGAACACGGAAAAGGGGTCCTGTCGCCAGTGAGCCATCAGATGTCGCTGCAAAAAGGCCAAAACAAACTTCCCATGTGTGATCATTTGATGACAATCTTTTATTTGTATTATATCCCATGAATGTTTTTTTTATTGAAGATATTTCCTTTTATATTTTTTGAATGCACAGTACTCTTGAGTGCCTTTTCAGTAATGTATGAAGAATATATCATGAGCAAGATTTATTTGTTTTTGTCTTCATGTCTTAAAAATAAAAAGAATGAACTAAGGAAAAAGTTGGATCTTAGCTGTCAGAAGTTGACAGGCGCGGAGTTTTACGCACGGATTAAAAAAAAACCCCAACTATAATTATCCAAATTAAAGGCTCCAGAAATTATCGAGACATTTGAATTGTGTTTTGGCTGAGAGACAAAGATGTGAATTGTGTGTGTGTGGGGTGTGGGGGTGGAGGGAGTCTGGTAAACTTCGAAAATGCATCTGTCGGTATTGGAGGGGGTTCCTGAACGTCACGTACAGTCCCGCAACTGGAAGGATCTTGTTTGGGTGTGCGTAACAGAGAGAGGGAGCGACCCTCGGTGCTCGGTCTGATCCCTGAGTCTTCACTGCGTCCTTCGAGGATAAATCAGACCGTTTGACAATGACGCGTGGATTGTCTGTCTTTCACCTCCTGATAACTTTGCCTTTCATCAGCGGATCACCATTCCAATTTAACGTGTTCCAGGGCAGCGCGTATTCTGGTGCCGAAACGCGCCAGAGAAATAAGTGAGTAATCGATGTCTGCAATTCATTTCGCGTTTGCGTGTTAATGTATGCGTTTTTGTTTCAACAATCGTTGCGGAAACAATCCCACAGTGCGCCACATCTTTCTCCGTGTGTGATGTCCTACAGAAACTGGTGCGCCTACGTTGTGCGCAAGAACGTGAGCTGCGCCGTCGTGGGAGGCACGGAGAGTTTCGTGCAGCCGGAGGTTCTGCCGTGTCCTCCAGAGTTTCCAAACTGTGCGCAGCAAGTGATGTAAGTTCCCAGAAGTCCAGGAAACTGGGTGGAGAACCATTGTTCCCTGCTTTTGTCTGTATTTTTAAAAAATATGGCGTAGCCGTTGCTATAATTACCTGCTGATGTAACGGGGTTTCAAATTGTTCCAGTTCTTGTCATCAAAGCAAGACAGAAAACTCTTAGAATTAAAACTTCCGTTCCCTACCAGTTTTAAAGCGACCTCTTGTGCATTGGTACGCGACTAATCTGCCTGTTTCTTTTGTTTTAATAACGTTTAATTTTTACTTTCATTAAATCAGAGATTATGAAACATAACAAAAACTGTTAAAGATGTAAACAGATTAATTTCTCAGGTGACTCAACATTACGCACAATAATTAGTGTTCCCCATCACCATCAGTGTCAACAGTGATCCTCCTCTTCCTCCTCCTCCTCCTCCTCACGCATCCTCCAGGTGACGTCATCAGGTGGGATTGGTGCCCATCGTTCAGTCAGAGCTGCGGGTTCTGTGGAGAGCCTAGCACATGGCATCAGTTCTCAGCCTTGTGCTTATAAGTGAGTTAGATAAATCAGGGGAGTGAGTTCTACTTCAGGATTACAGCTGGTTGAACGTATCAGGAACGTTTCCAAAAAAAAAGTTCTGATTCCTGACTCAGAAACTGGAACCTGCGATACACCAGACTATGCATAAATATTTCAGGATTAGCCCCCCCCCCCTTACTTTCATCTGTTTAAATAAATGTCTCTTAAATCAGCAATTCAAAATGAAAACAAGCATGACTTTAAATCCAAGAGATCTGATTATTCAGGCAGCTGTGTTGAATCCTCGTGAATGACAAACATGGACTGACTCTGTGTTTTGAATTATTTTTACAAACAAGAGAGATCATTGCTTGGATGACGGGTCAGTTGGGTCCAAATGTATGCTGGAAAATCTTTGTTTATTCTCAGTTGTCAACAAACATTTTGTCATCCAAGTTTATGTAAGTCTTGCGATCGTATAAGCAGAATCCTATCTATTATACTATCAACTGCAGCTGATATTTAATGATAAATGTGAATCATGAGAGGACAGAACATAGTCATATCTATGTATTATTGCTTCCAGATATCAGACCCACTTCAGGCCCATTTATAAGATTGCATACAAGCCTGTAACGGAGCTGGAGTGGAGGTGCTGTCCGGGGTATCAGGGCCTTGACTGCATGGAGGTGAAAGACATAAAGCTGCTGCAAGTAGAGCGTTTGCCCAACGTTCCTTCTACCTCTGTAGAGATTCCAGCCCGACAAGGTAAAATTAGGATCATCTGAGGAAATCTGAAAATACATTTGAAAAAAAACATGTCTCCTAACCTTCTCTCCGTTCTTGCTGCAGCTCCAGTACGGGAAACGGATAGCTGGAGGAAACACCCTTGGGCTGGGGAGGGTCAATTTGGAGGTCAGACAGGTCACAAGCCACTGGGAGGTCATGGAGGAAGTCAAAATGTCCATTTGGAAGAGGAGGTGCAGCGACTGTCCCAGATGGTCCTTGACATGCAGGCAAAAATGACAGACATGTCCTCCAATCTGAGACTGGAATTCCAGGATGATGCCAGCAAAATGATCGCCACGCTGCTGAGTAACATCAGACAGCCCGTCAGCGCGAGAAGCGCAGAGACCCAGACAGTTCAGGTCCAGGACTTCTCTTTTGGATATGAGGGAACGCCAATGGACGACGTGATGAACAAGATCAGCCAGGTTGCAGATGATCTGGAGTCCAAGAGCAACACTTTGAATGACCTGCTGGGCCGAGTCAGTCGTCACGATGGGCAAATTCATCTGTTAATGGAGGCGAACCAGAACCAGCTGTACACGCCTCCTCCCACCCCCTCAGCTGGTAATGAAGACCTCCGCGTCTACGTGGATGAGAAGATCCATGCCCTGAGAGAGGAGTTAATGGAGGGCATGGATATCAAGATGGCAGACTTGAAGAATTCTTGCGATTATAAAGTGCTGTCACTTCGGGAGCAGTGCGAGGGACAAGAAGATAACTACTTCAGCCTGGCTGAGCTCCTAGACTTAAAGGAAACCAACCTCCGCAATGAGATCCAGGACCTTAAGACCAAACTGGTGGGTCCAGGAAAGGTGGATGCCCAAGTATCTGACGCTGTTCTTGCCCGTGTGGAGAGCCTGGAGGTGCTTCTGAATTCGTCTGAGATGGTTGTAGCATCCCGTTGCCTCTCTGTGGAGGAGAAGCTGAAAGCTAAATGGGCAGAGGCCAACAAAGACTTGAGGGAGACTCTGGAGGACAAGCTGGTCTCAATGGAGGACAGACTCATCACGCAGTTGGTAAATACGAACACCAACTTCCCAATAAGTGACAAACCTGAAAGTCCAAATGCACTAAATAGAGACATTCATTCTTTAAAGGGTTCTGTTCAAATTCTTGAGGTTCGATTTGACGTGTTGGACCAGCTCTGCAAGACCAATTTGACTTTTGTGGAAAATGTTCAACGAGACATCCAGAACTGCAGAACTGCTGTAGACACAATCGAGACGAGTCTAAAAACCCAGATGAATGAACTTGGAGCCATGAAGGAGCAACTTGTGGATTGTAGCACTGGCATTGATGATGTAAACGGGGAGCTGAGGCATCTGCAAGGGCGTTTTGGAAAGATGGAGGACTCGCTATCGAATGCAGCCCACCAGCAGTCTCAGATGTTCCACAGTCTGAACTCCAGCCGGGATCTGGTGAAAGCAGTGGCCGGGCAGGAGATGAGGGACATTCTGGAGCTCCACAAGAGTCACGATCGTAAGTTTAGCAACAAACTGGAAGAGCTGGACGGGGAGGTGAAAGCCGAGGCCGACCGCTGCAGGCAGCAAACGGAAGACGTTGGGAAGGAGGTTGCTCGGATGAACAGCCGCATTGTCATTGTGGAGAGTTTGTGTGGGAAGCTGGATCCCATTACCAGTAGCATCCAGACGATTGAAGACGGCCTGAACAAACAAGTCACCAGTTTATGGACATGTGTCAACCAGCTGAATGGTACAGTTAACGCTCATTCTAGAGAGATTGGAGGACTGAATGGAACATGTCACAACCTCCAGAATGTCATCACTCATCTAGCCGGGGACCTCCAGGAGTCTTCAAACACCAATCCTGGGAAGACAAGTAGGTTGAAGGCATTGTAACACAAATAAAGTAGGTGGTTTTATTGCCTTAAAGTGGGAATGATTAATTTTTTCCCATGATGCAGTGATTTAAAGTGACAGGATGTAATTTGAGAAACAATGAATAGTGTGCTCTCCTTCTTTAATGAACTTCCAAGGAGTAAATGATATCGTTCATGGGTTTAAGGCTCAGTTTGGTGTCTTGTTTACAACCCATCAGGGTCATCTTTAAACACAAATGAGAAATCTAACATGTGCACGAGTCAGAGGGGGAGTCAAAGCCCTCTGGCCCAGTGAAGGCGAGGGCTGGTGTGCACCAGGTGAGGCAGAATCTTGGCCCCTCAGGGGTTTAGTGCACCACTGACCTGTCTTTACTGCACTTTCTGCGAGGTGGAGTGAACATCTGCCAAATAAAATGATCTCTTTCATTATCCGGTAAAGATTCAGCAGTAGTAGCCCAAGACAATCAATAGCTGTAATATTTTCCAAAACGTTTAGATCATTTCTTGGACTGGAACCAATTTGTGCATCATGGGGTAATTGGAGAAGCTGCAACGCTGGAGTGTGTTTGAGTGTGTGAGCAAGAGGAAGTCAAATTTTTCATTTAACCACGATCCAGTTAAAGGAGGCAAGGTTTATTGAAGACACATGCTTGGTTTAATAGACCCCACTTGTGTTGAGCAATGCCTTGGCACAAAGAAACTTTGCTCACTTGGCTTCTTTTGTGCATCCACGTTTGCATTTATGTTAGGGCTCGACTATAAACCCTCCACATGTTACACTTTAGGTGTGAAACTCAACAACGAAGTTTAACAAGGGGATTTGAACCTGTTCATTATTAAACGCAGGACTTTGTTGCAAGTCAAGCCTATATGAATGTTGATTTTCATCTCAGTGCATGCTGTATGTTGCATTCCTCCCACATGAGTAAGCTCAGTAATGGTACCCATGAGACCGAGCTGGACTTCTTAGACTCTCACAGTTATAAATGTGAACTGGAAGCACACCCAAAATGTTTACGAGGGGAGGCTCGTCCTACGGGATCGGCTAGTTTTCAGTCGCTGGTTTATTGAGCAGGTGATGCAGCAAATAATCCAATCTAGAATGTCCTTGAAGGAGAAGAGCTGGAATAAAATAGAACATGTTCTTGTTGTGGGTCCAGTTCCGTCCATCAGGATGGGTTTGTTTTTACCACTTTATGAGTCATCTGTGTAGCTCCGAAATGTCATGGTTTCTCATTTTTGGCCAAATCGTGACTCGGACATGTTGTCGCCACACCTCATGACTTGTGTCACAGGGTGGCATTTAATGACATTTACAGTAAGTCATCATTCTGTTACTGGAAAGTTTCATTAATGGGGATTTCCAAACATGCCCAGAAGCTGTTTTCACCACTCACTTGGTGCAAACCTATTTATTGCAGTGTTATCAGCTGCCTCATCCTATTCTGCCTGCTTATCAGAGGACACTGGAAAACGCTGCTTGGAGGAGTCCATTACAGAGAGATATCCTCGACGCTTATCAGCGATGCACTCTCAGGCGTCTCTGGTTCTTTTCGTCACACCCTCTCCACTCCTTTTACTCCTGTCTCTTCAGCTGCATTTGTATTTTTCTCTCTTTTTTTTTCTTCTTAAAATTCCCACGGCTGACTTCCATTTCTGTTGAAATAAACAGTGCGAGCACTCAAAGCCGCACCTCCGTTCCAAAGGGCCATTTGTCAATCTGTTTACCATGATGTCATACCGGCTGTTAACCTTTCACAAAAGGGTCAGGAAAAGGATGGAGAGATCCGATTTGTCATTTTTTGAAATGATTAGCTGTGCTGGCTGCTTGCAGATCGCGATTCTCTCGCTTTGGTTTGTTATGGCTTGTCATGGCAGCGTTAAAGAAATGCATCAGCATCACACGGTGTGTTTGAAAGTCTACTTCTCTGTTTAAGAATCAGGCACTTATTTCCAGCAAAGGGGTGTCACAGCTGGGCGAAGTTAAGAAGACACTCAGTGTGAAATTCAATTCTTGACCTCGGAAACAAAGATCGGTGTCATTTTATAACAAGACACCATTTGTGCGTGTTTAAAAAAAAATATTGATCTCGATCCTGAAGAAAACCACCGCTGATGAAACGCTCTTTTATAACTACCAAACCAATAATGAGACCAGTGTGGCTCCGAAGTCCAGGGAGGAGTTAAAGCGCATCCTTCTCTTTGTATTTGACGTCTTGACCTGAAATAACTTAAAACGGAATCAAAAGGATCTATTATGGGGATGTTTGGAGATAAGAAAACACACTTTCCTCCAGTGGACTCACCCGCGCTGGTTAGCAGTCAAACATGATAACCCCCCTGAACCAGAAACAAGATGGGACCTGCCAAAAGAAGTCCTCCAGACTAGAAAAGCCTCCAGCGATTGGAGAGTAACTATAAAATAAGAGTTTCCAAGGCTTCTTTCTGTGTACGGATGTAAACTGGTGGCGTTCAGCGGGTTTCGTGTTTGCTGCTTTCATCCTGGCTGGAACTCGGGATTGCTTCAGATTTCTGTCTGGAGGACTGACAGACCGGTGCAACACATGTGGGGGTAACAGACGTTACCCCCTGTGCTGCTGTTTAACAGGCAGACGGCTCTGCAGTTTCTAAATGACCCTTTAACCCCCCCCCCCAGCTAAATACATACTGACTGAGCATGAGGCTGCGTCTTGCTGGTATTCCTTTTATGTTGCTTCCCATTATAAACCCCAGGGTAACGGTGACAACATGCCCCCCCCCCCAACTCCCTTCCTTCCCGCCCCAGCCAGGAGGGGGGATTAGTTGATAAACCTCGTGTTTCATCTCAGCTGCGGTTCTCAGGAACGTTTCGCCGTTTGAGTGGCGATGGGGCCGGCGGTCTTTCATTTTCTGTCCCTGCCTCCTTAATGACAGACTCACATAATCACTCTGTTAATGAGAGTGAAGTCAAGCCCCCCCCCCCCCCCCCCATCAACAGAAACACAATCGTGTGTTTGTTGTAGGCAGAATTAAAGCCAGAGGGTGGAAATTTGAGACCACATCTAACAGCAGGACCGTTGGGGCGAGCGTTTTCTTCCTGGCCGCAGCGTTGAAACTTGCTACGAGACGCTGAAACCCCTCCACATCTGACCCCCCAACCCCCATCTCATTTACTTATCTCTCCTTTTTCAGGTGTTCAGGTTGCTGGGGAGGACACCGACCTCCCCCAGGGTGCGAGCAAAGGCCTGCCGGAGCTGGCGGGGCCTCTGGACGCCCCACTCCAGCGGCCGCCACCCGTGATGGAGACCGGAGAGGCCGGACCCCCCAGCAAGATGATCCCATCTAAGCTGCCCAAGGGGACTGACGGCAGCATGATGACCATCCAGGGCTTTGCTGGAGCTCCAGGTGAGACACCTGTGTGTGAATGTAGGAAGTATCCCTAAAACCTTGTAGTAAAATAACATCATCCTCTTCAGCGTCCCCCCAAGCAAAAGTCACCAACTCCCAGAAGCCCAGCCCCCCACCTGTCTCAGGTAAATACTTTTTCTTATCCTGCATCCCAAGTGACTTTTTCACGAGTGGGTGACGCACCATTTCTTTTCCTTCAGACGTGACCCTGCTCCATGGACCATCACCACCCGATTCTGCCCCACCCTCAGGTCAGACTTTGTTTCCCCGCCTTTATTATTGATGTGATTCTTGCTACGGTGTGACGTTTATTTCTCCCCTGATCAGGTGAGAAGGTGTCATTCTCAGCTGGTCTGACTGTTCCTCTGTTCCGCGGGGGGGTCGGGATTATCCGATTCGATAAGGTGCTGGTCAACGATGGAGGACACTATGACGCGGACACAGGTGGGATTTCTAGTTGCTCTGCTTTGATTTCATTCGCATCAGCTGACATGTTGACTCTATCAGCGAAGCAAAAATTTAATTTTTTTGTGGATTTCCAGGATTTTCCAAAACTTTCCAAGTAATTTTTCTGATTTTTCTGTTTCTGATTTCTCACGTCCTTAAATCTTCAAATATTTTCTCCAATATTCTATTTTTTTTTGGTCATCTTTGCACTCAGGCATCTTCACGGCTCCTACGGACGGCCGCTACCTCGTGACCGCTGTGCTCACGGCCCAGCCAGGCGAGAGGGTGGAGGCGGTCCTGTCCGTCTCCAATCGTAGCATCCAAAAGCTGGACACCACAGGCCTGTTGTCGGGGGCAACAGCGGCGCGGTCACATGATCAATGCAGCTGCAGCAGCTCCGCCTCTCTGAGCTTAGTCCTATCTCTGAGGAGGGGAGATCGAGCCGGACTGATCATGACCGCTGGAAAACTCGCAGCCTCTTCTTCCTCTGACATCCTGTCGTCTTTCAGCGCCGTGCTTCTTTACCCCATCCAATCAAAACGGTAGCCCCGCCCCTCTAAAGACACCTTTTCGTCATCAGAATGAAGCTCAACCAATGAAACATCACGCTTTCAGTGGCTGGAAGTGATTATGTGTCTGAGAGGAGGTCAATTTACCAGAAAGTTGTTCCCAAATGAAGCACGCTTGGGATTTTAAAATGCACCGTGTCTGTTCAGTTTGAAACGCCCCACAGGTTTGTGACGGCCTTCAGGTCAGGACTCATTACCGGCCATTCCAGAAACTTCCTTCCAAAAATTCCTGTTTTCAGACCAGACAACTAAAACAAAGCTCGATCAGAAAGAGAAGTTACAGGCAGTCTATGATGAATAATAATATATAGTGTGTGCATATCGGTAATTTTTTTATATTTCTTATTGTAAAGGTTTGTTTACAAGCTCACAAATAATCAAGATTTTGAAGGTTTCAATTTTTATTTTTGCAAACAAGGCAGTCAGAGACAGCAACATCCTGTGACACCCCTGAATTCATAATTTTACCATGACCTACACATTTTTGTGCCTCTGGCTTCCTGGAAATGTTACTTTTTGTTTTGTGATTAATTTATATCTAATCAGGTTTCAGAGACGTGTACCTAAAGATATAAATGTGAAAATTTGAAGTTTGTCCAGGTCAAAGTTGTGATCTAATTTTATCCCCTAGTCTCCCTGAATATAATGCCTTTTGTTTAGTCTTTTTTTCTTACCCGGTTCCTGGGTCTATGTGCAAAAAAATGTACAAAAGTTAAAATTTCACCTTGACCTAGTTGTCTCAAGGTCAAGATCATCATTTAATTTTCATCCCCTTTGCCGCCCGAGTAACGTGCTTTTTCTTTCACTGTTGATATTTCGTACACAAAACATCTTCAATGGTTGTGAAGATATTTCACAGTTCATCCAAGTTGTTCCAGGCTGTGAAGAAATCAGTCACAATGTTGTTGTTTCACAGAAGAACATTTATTACAGTACTTCTCAGTTTACACACACACACACACACACACTGCTGGTGCAAAAACTGTCAATGTGCAAAATAAGCTTTGACTGTTAATTCAAATTGTTTTTGTGAAAACATCACCATCTATTTAACAGTTCATCAACACAATAATATTGTAAATATGCTGTGTTTGCAGTTTATGTACAGTAGATCTACATTTTCTGACAATAAAATTTCATAACTTTAATATTTCACATCATTATCTCACTTTTTCTGATTAATAGATGGCAGATGAAAAAGTTATCCGTTATTACACATCAGTATAAACTGGTTTGACACCAGATGATTGAAGAACACTCACTTTCATAGAAAGAATATATTAGAATTTACTGGCAGAGACACAATCTTAACCTACTTTAATTTACGCAAAATCAAAGACATCTTAGTTTTAGAATGTATTTTGAAACAAGGCTTTAAAGGGATGAAAGCAGAGCGGCCAGAACCCGCTTTTATTTAAATTGTTCTCAAATGAGAAAGAGGAAGCACAAAACACAAACACTGCTGGAACCTCAATCGTCTCCTAAGCGATAGAACAAATTGTAGGAATGAGTGATGTGAGGCAAAACCTGACAGGTCCTATAATCTGTAACAAGAACTACAGCAGCTCCTCGAAGCAGGCCTCAGCGATGGGTTGTCTCCAGTAACAGAAGGTGCTAAACTCCGGGCAGCTGAAGGCGGCATTGTGTTGCGAGCTCCGTAAAGGAAAGACGTGCTCCACTAGCTCACTCAGCCGGCTGTACCTGTGACACAAACCCCAATGAGTGAACAGCGAACACTGGAATTAAAGCATAATCGATGGTCGCATACTCACGATGTCTTGTTGCCTTTGGCTTGCTCGAGGATTAACTCCCCTTTGGGATTGACTGTGAATATCCGGTAGACAGGAACCCCAACGTGCTTGTAAGCAAATACGTCCTTAATCACAGGAAATAGGAAATATTTTTCAAATTAATGATATCTAACTAGAGATAATAAAAATGGATCCTTGCATTTTGTTATGATCAAGATCAGTGAGGAAATGTTGTCTCACGTTTTCTCGGTTTCCAAACGCTGCGTAGAACGGATGTGCGTTGGGGGAAAACAGATTCTGGATGTCTGTGAGGCATTCGATCTTGAACTTCTCAGGCTTTTTTTCTATGATCTCTCTAATAAGCCAAAGACAGGATTACAGTATTAACCTCTGACCTGCTATTGCTGCTTCAAAATGAACATAACCACATTTCCCACAATGCTTTAGGGACCATAGTTTCCAACATTAAACTTTAAGTTAAATGTTTACGGAGATAACATTATTAAAATTCAGGAATTTTCCTTATAACTAAGTATTTTTTTTACAGTGTGGCATTAATGCCATTATTTAAGTAAAGGAAATGAAGACTTCCGCTACCGCTGCAAATGCGGTGACCACTGCTTAAACACATGTGAATTCCAGCCAGGCAAACAAAAGACGGAGCTTAAGCAATCTAATTGGTGTCAGGACGAATGACCTTTGACTTCTCACCACTGATCTCCACTATAATTAACTTAAATTGCTGAAATGAATTCCAGAAAGAATGACAAAGGCTTCATGAGAATCTCTTACCTGTGGAACGCAGAGAAAAGGCTGCTTGGGGCGAGCATGAGGGGTCCTCTGGGCAGGAGGGTCCCTCTGTCGTTCACCCGATGCAGATATCCTCGGGTCATGTTGGCCATGCCGATGGCTCGGGCGGAGCAGTACAGGAACTTGTAACCATTCCTGTGGCAGAAAGATATTCATTAACCTTTCACGGAACTGTAGCCTCAACAACTAATGAAGGTCAGCTTTGGTTTCTTACTCGTGCACTGAGTGGTAAAGCTTCGCGATCCCTTGATGAGTCCAGTCTTTCCCGAACTGAGGTAGAATCTGACCGAACACATCCGATCTGTAAGACCAGCATGAGAATTAGGCTAAGAAATGTGTCTGATTTCATATTTTGAGTACAGTGAATGTGTTTAGAACATTGTGACTCTGTGAGAACAAGGTGCTCCCTCCCACCGGTAGGCGCTCTCCTACCTCGTGATGGTCCCATCGATGTCGGAGATGATCACCTTGTCGTCCCAGTTCCACAGGTAGATGGTGCCCTCGCAGCGACACGTCCCCTGGTACTGAGTGGTTATGCTGAAGGTGACATCATTAGGGCCCTGTCTTAACTTCAGGCTGGCCTGTAGGAGACACAAAACCAGTGGTTTAGTAAAGCATTAACAAACTCACAATACTTCCCTGGAAGTCCTACTACACACACATTTCTCTGCATTAATAATAATCTAGACAAACTTTTTTAGGGTAGGGTTTTAGGGTGTTTTGGAGTTTAAAAAAAACACGCAGAATGAGAAAGCGTTCTCCTCTGTCCCCCGAGGTCGACCTTTGTCCCTCTGCTTCCTGGTACATAATCAGAAACACGGGCTGAGTGTCTCACTATTTGGTCAGATGACAGACGGAGGGACTTCTTGTAAGAGTGGCTGGGCGCTGATGCCGGGCATTCCGTCTGCACATGCTCAGTAGGTGTTATCAGAGGCGGCGACACGACATTCAGCTCTTTGGTCTCCTCATCACTGGACCACTCTGTAGTTTTGTGTCTGTAGGAGAGAAAACACCTTGAAGAGAGGACAACAAGCAACCTGTTTAATGCACACTAAAAACTTGGCTTCTGATAGAGCTTTTTTTTTTTCTGTGCTGTGGCTTGTGCTGTCGTCTTTGATTGTGTAATACCCAAAACAGACACCAGATGGCAGCAGCTCCATTCTTACACATAGACTTCTTTGTCGTTTAAGTTGGGTCTATTACAGGGAATGGAAAGTACAATCATAAATAACCCAGAGTTCTCTTTTGAAAGCCACAGATATATATATATCTATATCTCGCTCTCTATACACAGATATGAGAGAGACATATATGTACATACATGTACATACAGTATATGTCTCTCTCCCATACGTACATGGACATATGTACACATATTCAGTACATTCATAAACACATTTTATGAATGGACTGCATATATTAAAGCCTTTTTGTGTAAAAATATTTCTGTCATGTTGATTTAAGGCTGTGCTTTATTATCTAAATGAGTGTAAAGTGAGGGAAAGCTTTGCTTTTGCTTGGTGAGGAAGAAAAAGAATCCTTTATTTATCCCACAATGGGAAATTCTTTTTATGTAAAACGCACATAGAACTGAACACACACATATATACACACACACACACACACGATGGAGACAGAAGTGAACTCTCACCGTGGTCCCGGGGCCCGGTGATGGGCGGGGCCCTCTCCGGTCAGAGACTCCTGCCTCTCTAACTTTGTCTCTGATGAAGTCTGAAGAGATGAAGAGACGTTATTCATTGTCTATGAGATAAACAGGATGTTATAAAACTAATACACAGGTTCAGTTTATAGAAACATTATGTAATATTGTGGAACAAGCATTGATGGATAAGTAGGCTTGCATTTGACTCATTTACAAAGCAAACTAATTCAAATATTATGGGATTCCCATTGACTCCCAGTATAAAGGTTTTCCCTCAAGGCTGACTGAGTCACTTCATACCTGCTTCACGCTGCTCCGCCTCCAGAACCACCAGCTTCCAGACTTCTTCGGCATCTTCTCCTTCACCCAGGCCTCCTCTGCAGCCTGTTATCCACATATTACATCATAATAATCTCGCATAATACAAATAAGGGCATAGATGGAGGTGTAAAACAAATAAAAGTGATCACGAATGAGAAGCAGGAGAATACCTTTGGTAAATTCTTTTGAAACACTTGCATACTAAGTACCAAAGGTGCTGCCAGCGTCCAGTTGTAATACCTAAAAAAAAGGGTTTTCTGACTTTATTAAGTCATCATGACATCTACTGTACAATGAACGTCCAACTATTTCAGAGAGTCAAGAGACGCCTCACCTGTTTGCAATTCTGACCACCAAATTAGGATTGTCGATTATCGCTGGGTTCTCTGCAAACTCATTGTAGGTGACGATGTGCTCCATAAATCTATCTGGAATATAAAATAAAGGCCATAAATTGGAATAATAACAGTGACCAGTGAAGGTTTTTCAGTGTTGGTACCTTTAGAGATCTCTGAGTTTTCACCAACACCACCGCACAGCGACAGGGTGACGTCAGGGAGGTCGCCAGCAGAGTCGGAGAGACACTCCGTCCCACTGTCTGCTGCCGCGCTGCCGACGGACTGGGGCGACTGGGATCCAGAGCGCCTCCCAGTTTCCACCCAGTGTTTAGGCGTCTGCTCAGACTCACTGGAACATTTTAAAACAGCAGGAAGATGAATTATTATCACTGCTTCTTTGAATATTGAAAACTGGGAATGACTTCTTTTCACCTCCTGCGGTCAATTACCTTTTTGGGAAGTACAGGGCAACAACATCTGGGTCAAGTGCGTTCAGGTCATCCAGGTAAATATCATCAGGCCCCTGATGTTGGCTCCTCTTCCTCACACCTTCATGAAAGCAAAATAAGAGATTAGTGCAAGAGTATTCACAGAAGAACTACAGGCCTGTAGGGAAACCACATCCTGTCAACATCAACCCACATTTAACCTTCCCCTCGCATCATTTAGAGTCTCTGTTACCAAGTCATTAAACATAAAAAAAAGAATTATAATCAAAACTTTCATTACAGTTCTTTGAAAAGACAAATAGCACATTGTAGAATTAAGTTTATTCAGCCAATGTTTAACAGCTTTTACCAAAATAACAGTGAGCAGCTGTAATTTCTATTTGATAAATATCTTTAAAGCGAGTTGTCTTACTTCTACTCTTGACAGGTGAGTCGGTGGGTTTAGAGGTAACTCTCGTCTCGGGACAAACAACCCCCGAGTCTTCTGCCATGTTGCCGCTTCCACTGGAAGCAAAGCCGCTGCTCCTGTGACCTGGAGGCGAAGACGTCCACCGGGTCTTTCGTACGGTTTTTGTTCTGGGGTCGGCGTCTGTAGGAAACTGCTCAGAGGTAAAGCACCTTGACGTTGGATTTGACGGGTCAGGTTTGTGCTTGGTGACATTAACGTCATGTGGCGAAGCTGCAGGCGGCTGTGGCTTGTGGCTGCACGGATTGACCCTGACGGTCCGAGGCTCCGGCTTTATAATATTACAAATGGGATCCTGGGTTCTCGACTCTTCCTCTGTGGGCTCTGTGCTTGAGATAACCCTGAAATGAGTTTTCTCAGACGGAGTGATGGTCAGAGTCAGTGGCTCTGATTTATCCTTCTTACTGACCTGCCAGGAGCAAGATAAAACATAAATATATGTACTGTGTGCAATCCACAGATGTTTCTTAGTTTATACCATGTCCAAACCAGAATCTCACCCTGGTGGATTCTGGGAGCTTCCCCCAGGTCCACTGCATGTGGGACTCGGCCCTGATTGCACTTTCTGTGGGCTTCAGCATCAACTCAGAGTCACTCTTCACTGTCATGGGGTCGGACATGTCCCCGCTGTAAACAAATACCACATTTCCTCTGAGTCAGCTGATCTGGTTTTGAGGAAGAGGCGAGAAGAGGAACTGGAAATTCTGTGTCATGGCTTTGCCATGTTTGCATGAATCATGTAAACATTCAACAGGACGTACATTGTGCAAGGGGACCAGTCTCCATCTGAGAAGGGGTAGCTGTCCCATTCAAGGGCGGTGAGGGGGGAGTGCCTCCTATGGTCCAGGTTGTCCTTTATCACAGAAAAGGAAGTTGCCCTGAAGGCCAGAACAGTCATTTTAAAAGGCTGACAGATGACATTAACTACAGGTTTGAGGCTGTCAGCTCACCGTCCGTTGTGCATGCCGTGTTCCTCGTCTGAACTGAGGTCACACTGCTCCAGCTCCCCGCCTGCAGGTGTGGTTTGCTCTCCCTTGCGTGGCTCAGACTTGTGCTTCCTCCTGCGCCTCCTCCTCTTCTTGCCGGATGAATTGTAGCAGGTTTGCAGGTTTCCAGAGGCCAGGTCCTCGGGGCTCAAGGGCTGAGCGTTCTCCGTCGCTGGTCCTCCACATCCGGGCTCCCTGCACCTGAGAAGAGCCTCTTCTGTCGGGATGGGCGAGGTCACCAAGTGGGCCGGGACAATTTCCTGTGTTGAGGACGATAAGTGTCAGTAATTATTCTGCCTATAATCAAGCACAGTTTGGAGGATATTCTTTATTAAAACTCACATTTTCCTGCTCAGTCTCTTGGACAAAAAAAGCCTCTCCATTGTCACCTAGCTTCATGTGTAGCTCCACTGGATCACCATTGATCTCTATGTCAATCTGCAGAGTCAAGCACACTTCTGTAGGAGGTATTGGGGTCATCATTTAGTCTTTTCTCCAACTCAGGTTTCAACAAGCATTATTCAGGATTATTTAAATCACAAAAACTACAACTGCAATCAAAACTGTGCCACAGGTTTATCTGAAGAATTAAAGTTAAGCCGGCAGAAAAACAACGAGCAGCTAATGGAAGCTTGTCGCTTTCAGCAAATTCCACAAGTTTGAATGAGCGTGTTTTAAACAGACACTAAGAACCAGCCTGTCTGAATGGAATTAGGTTGTTAAATAGGCGAGTAAGACAAACAAACGTGCAGAAAGTAAACTGCATGCATAACACGGTTTGTTTTCCCTCAGACAGATATTAACCAAAATCGACTCAAATTCTCTGTAAGTTGCTGAAAAATAAATTAAATCCAAAATCAAGTTGTGTTCACTTTTGGCTTGCAGCTATTAACATGCCTTTAACCCACATGATTTACATAACCACTCCACTCGACAACATCTATTTCCAGTCCTGTCAGGCGCCGCTGTAAGCTTGTAAAGATGTGGCTTTTCTGTAAGACACTGTTTTGAGAGGTTAAACTGAGCTTCACCCACCACCTTACTCATCAGATGAGTACTACAGCGTGTCTATATATAGAGAGGCAGGTCAATCTGCTCCTGTGAGAGGCAGAGGTGATTGGCCGGTAATGTACACAGACCTTCAGTAGGTCGGAGAGAGACAGCAAAATCTACTGCCGCTGTCCTGCTTCAATGTGTACATTTATTCCATATTTTACTGCATGTTTTTAAAAGTCAAGACCAGAGTTTGTATGAGAAAATGATGTAATAATAGTTTATCTTTTTCTATGTTGGACTAATATAATGCAGTAATATTGGCACTCACTACTTTCTCCCTGGAGCGCAGCACTCCCAGTTTTCCAAAGCGGACATGAAAAGGGGAGCACTGGAACGTCCCATCGGGCTGCTGCACCACGATCACGTCGATGCAGCCGGACAGGGTGGCTTGATTGATCCCCTTATACAGCTCCTTTACGGTCACCAGCACCTGGCCCGCCAGCTGCCCCACGTAGTTCATATTGTTCACCTGTCAACATAAACACCCTTCATTGATTAGAATAAACGCAGCAATAATATTCTGCATTTATCACCTACAGAAAAAGGTTTAAACTGGCAAAATGAAACCAGGTACTACTTTCTTTTACTGGGTCAGTGTCCCTATAAGGCTCCTGTTGTTTGGAATAGTCTGCATAGGAAATGTTAGCAGGTCCCTGAACACAGAGGCTCTGTCCCATTTTCTTCAAGAGTGCTGAGCTGATCAAATTTAATCTGGACCTCAAATGCACCAGGAAAATCTGCTGCCGATTGCGGAACAGGAGATGGAATAAAATGTTAGTGTCTGTTAGGATGAGCTCAAAAACCGAATATGAAGAAGCCCCATGTTTTCCTTGTATCTACCAGCTGATTATTGGTGGTCATTCAGACTAAACGGCAGATAATTTACTGGACAATGTAGACACAATTTGCTTAGAATATATCAGAATGCGGGGAAATGGAAAAAAAAAAAACTTTAGTAAACATGACCTGAACCAACCTTATAAATGAGTGCTGAGCATATGTGAGCTGACATTCATTCTTTCTCTATCGCTCTCCTTAACAGAAATGAACTCATTCCAAAACACAAACTCTCAAAATGTGATTGGATTTCTTCACTATTTCACTAAATGTAAGAAAACGCCCAGGAAATTAAAATCTAATTTTCAGGAATAGATTGGTGATTAAAAAACATCTATACATAATCGTTACTGAGCTCACAGATAAAATCAATCAGATAATCTCACTGCACTGAACTGTTGGTGGAGAAATACACTGTAAAGGAGTTATTTTGTGATTTTTTTTTTCATGTCAATGTTTCATTTTCTTCTTTTCATTTCATTTAACTGAAGGAAAAAGTTTTTCAAAATAAAACCACACCATAAATTATTAGAGGTCAGCACTGAAAATTAACAAATAAAATACGACATTTAAGACAATAAAGATTTTGTTTGCACTGCAGGGCCATATTTTAATCATAATTTTATCCCCATTCTGTTTATCCTATTAAAAGTCTAACCAGCACCCAATTTACTGAAATTCCTATCCAACTCAAGCCTGTCGAGAGCTAATCGGCAAGAAAACAGGTTAGGTTAGGTCCTTCTTTGACCGATGACAGTCATGTTGTTGTGTTAGGAACAAACATTCCCAGCTAAGACAGCAGAAAAAGTCTTTCCCTACAATCTTAACAGTTTTAAAGGACGATGCACGGGAATAAAGCTACAACTATGTTCCTGTAACATGCTAAGGCTTTGGTACAGAAAAGAAAGTGAAAGTGCAGCACTCCTTTGAACAACGCAGGAAGGTCTTGATGACAGACATTAGGTTGTGCAATTACAACTCTGCCTTGAGCTACAACCTCTCTGCAAGCTCTGAAAACCACCGGAAATTTAGCAAGATCCTTCACTTCCACAGAACTTCAGTGAAACCCCCTGCTGTGAGGTAAAATGATCATTTTTACACAATTTCCATTCTGTGTGGGGGGATAGAATATTAGTGAATTGATTAAATTAGCTTGTTCCTTGATAAACAGGACAAATATATTTAGTTTGAACAGTATTCTGAACAGAATTTAGCTAAACCTTTTTTGGATGCAACAGTATTCATTTACTGCAATAGGTTTTTGAGCAAAAACAAGCACAGGCATTACAGAGTAGGTAAAGAAAAACAATCTGAACAAATCCACCTGACATTTTCACCTATCACAGAACTGCCTCCAGTTGTTGTTAGAAGAAGTTACAAAAGAAGGAACAAAAACTTTTAGTTGAGTGTTTTACATCCATGTTGATTTCTGAACAAGGTGTGGTTTCTTCCCTTACAGAAACCAGAGTACACTTTAAACTCCATAAACTTCAGTAAGACAATAATCTAGCCATCACTGTAATTTTAGTACAATTATAATAACACTGAGCTTTCCTCTGTTTACAAAATTCCCCAATAATTGTTGATATCGATCCAGCGCTCCGAGTTCTCATCTACACTCTATGGAGGTGTTTTAATCCTGTAATAAGATTAGCACAAATCTAGCTTTCTCTGTCTCTGCATGTTCGCCCTGAGCTCCACGTAAAAACATCCAAGGTGATTCTGCAAGTCATTTGTATTTAGACCAATGCAGTGCTTATTCCCTCCATCCACCCATTCACCCATCAACTCCATCCTTTGCAGAAAGGCAGGGGTTTTTTATACATTAGGTTAGAGGTTGAATACATCCTGGACACATTTTTTTCTTCAATATTTTTGACTCAGCTAAATTACAAATATTCATTATATTTCCAATTTATCAATTTAATAGACCAAAAACTAATATTATTTAATTATTTATTTTTTAACATTAAATGACAAAATCATCATATCTAATCAAGAATCCAATTTGTTTGGCATTTTAATCTGGAAAAAAATAATTTTTGGTGATGAAAGAAAACACTAGGAAAAACTAACACATTAAATTAGAAATTTTACTCGAAATCATTCATACAGACAGTAAAAATATGTCACACAGCATATGTATAAATACATATACTGTACACACACTATTTTAAATTCAAATATAATGCAGTAAATGTAAATTTAATGAAGGAAAGGGGGCATGAAAACAGGGATGTCATTCTCGTCGTTAAGGAGATATAATTCTGTATATCTATTTATAATATAAATCAGGATTTTCATCCGCTGAGAAAAGGAGACACAGTAATGAAATGTGCTTACTGTCATCACCTGTAAATGACATTTAATTTTCAAGGTGTTGTCGAATTTGAAACTTTAAGACCTGCTTAAGGCGTCGTTTATGAGAAAGAGTATAATTTTAGCAGGTACTCTGGTCTATGGTAGTGAACACCCGGTGCATATTTACATCACTACAGCTTAAAAATGACTTAAATGACTCAAAGGGGCGACATTCAGACACAAACAGAAGAGTTTTACTCCTTCATGACCGATGAAGGAGGACACGGAGGAGAACTGCGGAGAAAAACCATCCTACCTGCCGGAGTAGAGAAACCCCGCTGTCAGCTCCTCCACCGGCCGCACGTCTGCTCTCTGACTCTACCCGGTGGAAGCCGGCCTGGTCACGTGACCCTGCAGCGTCCAGGTGACATGTGACTGTGACGCAGCCGGAAGTAAATCATTACAGAACTCAGAATGGTGGGGTTTACCCGGCTTCGTCAATCTAATGGAAAAGATTGAGAAATTAGAGGCGCTCCAAAAACGGTCTTCACTTTTGATAAGTTATCTTTTACTTTTCAAAAGGAAACGCGTTTCAGTGCATTATAATAAATGCGTATATAGGATAACCAATAAATAAGTCGGATTTCACTACTACCCTTAGCTTATCTTACCAGCTGTAATATTAAGGATCATTTTACAAAAGTAATTCTCTAGTAAATAACTGGCTTTTGAGAAAGCATCTTGACTATTTTTAAAATGTTCGTACTTTTACCTGTAGGGCATAAATGCCATCTGACGCAAACTACCTGACGGAACAGGTGTGTGTCTAATGTCGAACCTGAATCTTAAGGGTTTTCTGTCAGCAAACCGTCTGTGATAAAAAAAATTTGCATCATGAGAACAAAGCATGATTTGGTTTCACTGGAGGGGAATTAGAAAGTATCCTGAAACAGAGAGTTCAAAAGATTGAGAACCTAAGGATTGGTGTCTGAATTTTATTGCTGTCAAACATATCTTAAATAAATATTTTGTATTTATGGAGCTCCACGGCTCTCATACTTGGTGATTCCCACCACTGAGACCGTCACCTCTGTAAGCCTCTGTTCTGTGTTTTTGAGTGATTCAGATGTGGAGGCCAAACCTGGCACATATTTGAATAAATTAGACCATTTTGGTCAAACATATCCTTTATTCAAGATACAGTGGTAAAACAAAGCATCCATATCAAAGGCTGAAATACGTAAAAACAGTGATTTGTGAAGTCTTACAAAGGCATGACATAAAAGACAAAGTAATGATCCCTAAATTCTACTCCAAAAATGTGGTATACTGTATAGTATAATAATCAGAACAGCTTCCTGTAATATGACTTGAAATGCATTAGTCATTTAAGCCCACAATAAACCTGTAGAATATGTATGTGTATGTGCATGCTCTTAAATTCCATCTTGAGATTCCTGCTATCTCCATCTGTTTCAGCCGCTGGTTATGTTTGCGGGCTGCTCGAAGGACTCTGATTGATCAGAAATCAAAGGATGATCATCACCTTCTTCTTCTTGTACGTCTTCTTTTTCTTCTGAATCTGAAGCTTTGGGCTCTGCTTCAACCTCAAATGTCACCTTCTCTTCGTCTTTCTGCCCTTGACATTCCTCATTATCAGCAATACTTTCCACAGGACCAGTTTTAGTTACAGATTCTGCAAGAAAGCAATCATACGTAAACATTTCATCTGACACATGACAAAATTAAACCATATCGTAACGTGTCAGACATAACACACATTTGATTTCAGTCCTCTCACCCTTCCGTTTTTCCTTTTTTGCTCCAGTGACAGAGGCTTTCATCTTTTCCTTTGGAGTATTTGGACCAAACACCACGTTTCCCTCAGCATCCGTCCAATATGATGTCACCCCCAAGTCGGGTGTTCCCTCTGTGACCTCCAGCTGAGAGGAGAGACACTGCAGTTAGAGCCCCGTTTTCAAAAATCTCTGCTCTAACCACAATTAGACATCACTTTATTCAAACAAAAGATGTCCACTACTTACCAAGGACGTTCAAGGAGGTCAGAAATATCTCTGATTTCCAAATGTGAATCAAATTTATTCTCACCTGATATAAAATATTTTACAGGTAATTTATGGGGTGGAATCAAATTCAGCTTCTTGTTTGTGTACCTCACAGTACTTTGAAAGCCCTCGAATGAACATGGTGCCTTGTCTATTTAAAATATATTGTTTTTGGGTCACGTGCTGGACTTTTTGGCCAACTCAACTCATGATAAACCTATCTACAGGATTTGGATGTGTTTCTGCTGTATGATTGTACAATAGATGATCAGACAACAAGGGGAATTGGCATTAGTTTTCTCTTAATTGCACTCAAGTGAGCTTGACTCTGACTTTGCTCCATTTGTACTCATCTAACGGACGGATTTTCCCAGAACATCAACAATCAAGCACACCATGGTTACAGTAGAGAGAGGGGTTGTCTCCATGCTGGTGGTTGGTCTTCAGGAAGTCCGAGTGTACAGAAATCAGGACTGGGAGTGAAATAAAGGCAGGCTGAAAAAACAGAGTGAACAGTGAAGGATGGATGATTCAAACCAAGAGTGAGAGGACGCAAAAGAGGAGGAGGAAGTGAAGGAGCACATGCTTGTTTATTAGTCTCGCCCAGAAACAGGGGAAGAGGAAGTGATTCAAGAATAAATAAGTGATCTTACAGTCTTTATCACAGTGACAATGTTATCATCGTAATCAGGAATAAAGGAGACATCATAATCATTAATGATGGGCTATGAGAGGGACGTCATGAATAACAATTAAGACAGCAGGCAAACATACAGTATTTACTACAAACAGGGAGACAATGGAAGTGACCAAATATCAAATCTGATGAAATGGTACATTACAATAAAGGATCATGTTTTGGCCCATTTGCAACATATTTTGTGTTGAGTCTTATTTCCCAAGCAAGCAAGAAGCTTCATGGTTTTTTACTGAATTTGAAAATCACCTGGTTTGGTGTGTTTTAAATTTAGTTTTTCCCAAAAGAGAAGAACGAAAGTGTGAGGAAAAGAATAAACTGTTTGTTTACTTGACAATCACTGACATGTTCAAATGTAAATTAATCAGTTATGTTACCTTTGTTAATTAGTTAGTTACAGTATGTAACCTCTGTTTGATATGACCCATTCATGGAAATCAGGAATCAGAAACATGGCAGGTGTTATGAAAAGAACTAATGTAGAGCCAACAAGCTGTCATGTGCGGAGACATAGTTGTTGTTTTTTCATTAGCACAGTGATGTCTTGTGGTTTGCAAAGGTCATGTCATTATTACTTAGAAATGACAGATCTAGCGCTGCTGGATGTCTGATGTTCAAGATTCCCATCAGCATTCGAATGCACCCTCTTAATGACTGATTACATACATCAGCTACTTCAAAAAACTGAAAATAAATTATTGATATCAATTGATTTCTTGCATTTGTATTCATGCTTCGACTCTACCAAATGTCTTCCAGATTTAAGTTTTTAAAAAATTGTGGCTGACAAACGCATGAATACATCAATACAAAAGCTATTGAATGATTGTTGAACTGGTTGGCAGTAAAGTGCGCAAGTTTGGTAGCAAATGGGATAAAACATGTGAAAGCAATACAGCAATTTGACTTTTTGTAGAAATTCCATGCTAACTTTATAACTTCTGGTCATTGATTTAGCGTTCTTTAGCTGTCTTTGCATCAAGTAATGTAAAAATTGAGACATGTAACATTAATTTGTTTGTTTGACTTCCACAATTTCAACTAAACAAAAAATAAAATTGCACCGTTGACATTTTTGAGCAGACATGGTGTCACAGATACCTTTTGATGTTCAGTTAGATTTGTCCATATTAGACTGAATAATCAAATTATTTTACATTACAAATCATAACCAAATTTCTCTGAACTGTCCAACATTTCAGTTCAGATTTAGCACCCCTAGACTTAATATTCCATCTAGACCACCCGAAACATCCTCAAACCTTTTTTCTTCTTCAGTTGTTTTTCATTTGTACATATTTACGACAAGATTTGGACCGCTTTTACTTTTTCTTGCCGCCCGCCTCTTCAGGGATGAAAACACTTACGGTGAAGTCCCCGCTCTCCGTGCCATACTTGTTCTTCACCAGGATGCTGTACTTGCCGGTGTCTGACGTGTTCACGCCTGTGATGGTGAAGCTGGCGAACTTGCCCGACTCGAACTTGAGGATGCAGTGTTCGTCGGAAGTGATCTCCCTCTCGTTCTTCAGCCAGGTGACCTCTGGCACGGGGTCACCCGAAATATTGCAGGTGAGGTTGAGGGCCTGGAAAGAGGACAGTCATTCAGCATTAAAAAAACTCACAATGCATTTCCCTCTACCTGACAGAATCAGTTAACACACTCTACCTTGCCCTCCTGAATAGTGACCACATCAGGCAGGCCTCCTGCTACACGTGCACGACCTGAAAGAAAATATTTCATTACAGTAATTACAGTTTGGCACAATTAGTGATTTTCAGTAATATTACATTTCTAATTATTGGTTGAGGTTATACACTTTTAAGGGATTTCCTGCAAGTCATTAAAAAGATTTAGTTGTAACCTTAGAGGCAGACAAGAGATTATAGTGAAGATTATGCTTTCAGTCATAAAAAACAAACATCAAAATATATACAATTATTCACTAATACATAACCTGAATCAATGCTTGTTCAATCATTAAAAAAGACGGTTTAACACAACTGTCTTATCAAATATAAAAACCCTTCAAGCAAAATATCACCTACTTCTTTCTGCAACAGCAGCAGCTCTGTTGGAGTCAAAACAGAACAAAAACATATTAGATCAAAGGTGCTAAAATTAAGGCATAATCTGCATGTATTATTTCCCATGTTCATGTTTTTATGCATGCCATGCTTGTGCCTACAAAAAACAAATATCATCGCTAGCAAGTAATTGGTATCTTACTTGAGTCTCTGGAATTCTGCAAATGCATCGTCAAATGCTGCAAAACCAAAAAAAATGAGTTACAGGAGTAATCCTGCTGGTGTGGGGATCAGCAAATGTCATGAAAATTGATTAAAGATTATCAGAAGTCAGAATCACAAATTTAAAGGAACCTAGTCATTGAAACTGGCAACCACTGAAGACGTTTCAAATACGTACCTTGACCAGACAGCTCAACAGTCCTCCTCAGGCCACCTTTCCCATCATTGAACTCTATGGCATATACGCCCATGTCTTTCTCTGTGGGCTCTGTGATTTGCAGCCACAGCTGATCTCCCACCACACCACTCTTTATACGGTCAGAGAAGGCGATGGCTGAATCCCTGTCAACACACAAGACCATTTTAACACCACTTGTCCTATAAGGAACAAATACTAGATCTAAATGAATTGAACCAATGTAATTCAAGCAGTTACAGTGGCTGTACCTATGATACCACATATACACATTTGCACAAGTAGCAATGAAGGCTCAGTACATACTTGTAGTGCCAGGTCACTTGGAGCAAGTCATTATAGTAGCTGACAAAGGTGTAGAGTCGGATGCCTGTTTCTGTGCTTGTGATCTTCAGAGGAGTGGAGGAATTGGCTGCAATGACATTTAGTCTAGGTTTAAATCTAGCAAGAAGTTAGACATTAAATAATCTGGGGAGAAAAAGTTAATCTACTTACCAATGTAACTGAAAACCTCATTCATCAAGTCTTTGAACCCTGGAAGAGATTGTATGTTGTGGTATTTTTGCTTTTAACAGGCAGTTATTGGTTATCTTAGTTTGGGATGCTGGTTTACCTTGATCTGTCAGATTCAACCTGGACGTGTCTTTTCCTCTGTCATCCTTCAGAACGATCTCATACACACCAGAATCCTTCTTGGAGATCTGACAAGGAACAGAAATGTCAGATTTTATAATTAAAAAAAAAAAACCAAAAGGTTGGCTTAATGGTAAGATAAGCAAATTAATTCAGTGCCAATCAGAAGGTACAGAAATATCCACACCCAGACTGCACAGATTTCTTTTCTTATTTATTTACCTGAGCAATTTCTAGTTTCAGAACTCCTTCTGTGAATCCCAGATGCTCGTCTGCCTTTATCTCGTGCCCGTCTTTGTACCACAGCGCCGACGTCTCCTTCTTCATGTTACCAACCTGAAACGCAACATGAAATATGAAGAATGAGGACAGTATATTTTATTTTAAGGAGTGGAAGATGAAAAACCTCCCACCTATCTCACCTTGCATTTCAATATGACACAACACTCTGGTGTCACCTCGTAACCCAAATACTCAATGAAGTGAGGTCCTGCAACAAACAAAAAATAAGAACATACAATGTAAATCAATGATGATTCAGAACAAAATTTCTCTTTACATTTAAAAATTTGATCTCATAATAGTGAGCGTGTCATACCTTGCTTTCTGAACCATTCTTTTCTCTGGAACTCTGATTCCTTCTGCAGATCCTTGAATACTGAAGATTAGAAGAGTTTACTAAGCACTTGCTAAGCACTCAAAGTTTTTAAAACAACTTATTAATATTTACTACAAAGGTCAGTTGCTTAAACAATAGCATGAATGTAGTGGGGGATTCATGACAAATTAGCCCAGTCGTAGACTAGATCCCACACAGTCATTTGACAGATCAGCTCAATCATATCTTAGACCCCACCCCCCTCCTCATAAAAGTGGCTTTATTTTAAATTTACATGAAGGAATGGGTTTTGTTCAGGTAAATGTAATAAGACACACCAAAAAAAAATAAAATTCTATTCTATGTTAGTTGATACAGTATTGTTAAAACTTTTAATTTGTGCAAACAAACTTTCATGAAATATTCTCTGTGGATTTTAGCCTTTAAAACAGAGCTGAAAACTTTTTTTTTTAAATTGAAGCCCACTTTAACTCATTGACTGCGAAAGTCGCCATATGGCGTCTTTCCATTCAGTGACGTAACACATGGCTGGCAGCCAAAGGGTTAATAGCATCAGAGTAAACGCACCATCTCCTATCAGTACCAAACTGGACTGATTGGTGGCCTTTCCATCCTGCAACTGGAAGGTAAAGGTGCCCTCATCTTCTGGGGTCAAAGACTCCATGATCATCTCTATCACACCCGTGTTCTTGTCAAAGTTCATCTTGTATTTCTGAAAACCAAGGCCATCTTTTAAACATAAAAGATGACACTATGGAAAATAATTCCCAGGTAATTATGAATCTGTACGTTCACAGACCTCGCCCTGAGAGAGAACATTATCATTGAAGACGTAATCCACTTTAGCGTTGGGTGAGATCTTGTCTGCCTGCAGCCAAAAGCGAACTTTACCCTTCTCCAAAAGCTCCACAGCCAACTCTGACTTCAGTGGAATAACTAGAATGAAGAAGAATGATGAGAAAGGCAAAAGAACCAGCTCAAAAAACAAAACAGTCCACCATGACAAACTTAGAGGGGATAATATGGGATGCTGTGATGCTCACTAGGAAACTTGTGTTCATGACTGATCTCCAGAAGCTTCTTCAATTCTGACAAAGATAAGAGAAAAAAATATGAAAGAGGTTAAAAAATGAAATTTATTACATCATAAAATCTGTGATTTTCTCCTGAACTTAACTCACCTTCTTGAGAGAGATCGTAGCTAGATGAAGCACCATCAGTATGGGTGACAAGACATGAGTAAATCCCAATGTCCTCCTCTCCAGGAGCACTGAAAACAGCTTTGGACCTTCAGGAAGAACACAGTAAAGGAGTAATAAATTAGAAGGGATGGTGTTATCAAGGGGATCGAAGATTCTCAGCCTCATCTTACTTGTTTCCTTTGGTATCCATTGTTAGCCGGGAGGAGTCTGTTATGTCCTCGTAATTCTTGGACCAAATAAATTTGGAGTCAGGAGTCATGTCACAACATTCAAAGTTCAGGGAGATGACACCGTCATCGTCAACATCCACAACAATGTCTTTTGTGCCTGAAACCCAGAGAAGACAGCTTACAACAATGGGTTCAAAAACCACTCGTCAGCAAGAGTTTATCTTTCCCTCACCTGGTTTGGTCACAGCTGCGACCGAGTCTGTCACATCTGAGGTTTTACCGACACCGGCTTGGTTCTGAGCACGCACACGGAACACATACGACTCTGCTTCCTGCAGATTCTCAATCTGCAAAAATGAAGAAAGAAAAGTTGCAAGTTTATCACTAAGTGCAAATTAAACGGCCAATGTTCTGCCTGATGATGACAACCTTGAGGAACGTTTTCTCTGTCGCCTTGTTGTTGACTCCTCTCCACGCTTCCTCTGGTGCATCCGCCTCCTTTATGTCTACATAAAAACCGTTGACAGGATCCCGGCCCTGGTACACAGGTGGTTTCCATAGCATCACTAGTGAGTTGCTTCGCACTTCTCTTATCTGGAGGTCATGAGGAGGTCCTGTGGTTCAAAATGAACAGTATGTAAATATCCGACTAAGCAACAGTAGGCTTGATTATTTTAGCTCGTTCTATCTCGTCTCTATCTTGTCTCGTGTTATCTCATCTTGTCTCATCTCATCTTATCAGTGGATTTAACAGATGATCTTAGCAACCTGGCACGGCAATGGTCCACTCCTCGCACAGGAAGATGTCACTGGGCATTGAAGGGATGCCCACTCCTGCCATGTTGGCTGCCCGCACCTGGAACTGGTATTTTCTGTTCTCTTTCAGGTCAGACACCTGCAGATTGAGGAACATTACATTGCCTTGGTCTTAAAACAGTCTGTCAAGTGTTATAAACCCAACGGAACCTTTTGATCAGGTGGTGTTCAACATCGGCTCACCTTGTAGGCCCGCTCGCTGATGGACCTGACGTTAGCCTCGTGCCACTTCCCCGGCACACTATCGACGACCTCACGGTAATCCACAAAGTAGCCAGTAATGTCAGCACCGCCGATGGAAGTGGGTTGCTTCCAAGCCAGTACCATAGAGTCACGCTCACACTCAAGGACACTGATGCCATAGGGTGGAGCAGGAGAGGCTGAAACGACAAGTGAAAATTAACATCGTAACATCGCAGTCAGTGAACATGAAGTAATGTGAATCTGATACTTAGTTCAACACCTTGGGCCAGCAGTTTAATTGATCTATTATCATGATTCTATAGACCCCTTTGAGCCTAAGTTTCCTTTTATAGCAGGTGTTTGGTTGCACTACAACTCACTTTCTTTCGCTAATGAAAGGTTTCACCTCATGTTTAAGTTTAAAAACTACTGAATAATGTCTTCTATAACAAGATTATCAAAGACCTAATTTGATAATAATAAATCAGCCCATTGCACACAGATGGCAACTTGGTGCCCTGCCCTTCTTTAAGTTTGGGAAGTTTGTCCAAGTGGCCAAGAGCTGGAACCCAAGATCATTTCAGGTCACAAGTGTCCTGCTCTCAAGTTGGTCAAATGACCCACTTTTCAAGTACAGGGTGTGATTAGCTGGCTGCCGTCTTGGCATACTTAAGTGTGTTAAAGTGCTCTAAGTATTCATTGTGAGCTGACTGGCATTGAGCCACCAAGTAGAGAGGTTGTGGGAAAGTGGAGACCAGCAAAACCGTCGACAACCGTGATGGTGTTGAGTTAAAGTAGAGTGATATTTTACAGTCACTTACCTTAAAGAGAAGAAAACCAGTACAGCACTTCAACAACAGATAAATGTGTGTTTAAAGTTCATGAATGGACTAGTAGAGCCTTGTAGAACTGATTTAAAAAAGTAAATGCTTTACTTCAAAATACAATATAGGTGGGGGAAATGGATGTGTCTTCTCTTAAGAGATAAAAAAAAAAAAAGTTCCATCTCTGACCAGTGCTCACCTGCCGACTCCCTCCTGGGCCTGGCCGCGTCCCGATTAGCTGAAGCACCTACAGAGAACTTACGTGCCTGTTTGGCTTCAGGCTGATCGACTGTCCCTACAGCCTGATCCTGACCCCCAGCATGGACTGGATAAGATTGTGCACTTGTGTCAGTAAGTGATCCAGAGTCTGATACTGACTCTGAAACCAGGTCTTTTGCCAGGTCGGGGGCCCAGGACACACTGCCTCTCTTGCCTGCCTTGCTTTTCCCCTCCACAGGGGGTATGAGGCCTGAGCCAGCAGGCCTGGCCCCCTCCCTGGCTTCAGTGTCAGCTCGAGATTTATTGCACTTTTGCTTAGTGTCAGGGGTGGACTGGACAGTTTCATGCGTGCCCGCCCAGCGTGGCCTGTGCTCGGTTAGTTGGCCCACTTTACCCCCCGGCCCCATCTCCGGCAACACACCATGAGGGATGCCGCCCCCTACAGGAGTTAGCAAAGAAAAGCAAAAAAGGTTTTTAAAAAACAGGCTGAATATCCATCACAAGAAGCTCTCAATTATAATATATTGAGAGAGAAAAGACAAAATGAGCAAAAATAGAAAAACACACTAAGTAATTCTCTAACGTCATCTAACCAAGAAATAGTAGAATGTCCTCATCTGATAGGGAGAGAAAAATGAAGACAAGATGGCCAACAAGTGACATCCGTGTGAGGAGGTGAGTAGACTTTATTTTCTATGAAGAGATCATGCAGGCGGTGAAGTAGAACGACCAATGAGTGAGGATGTGCTGGCTTTGCTCCAACCCTTAATGAAAAACACTGTTTCAATAAACTGAACAATCATCAAATTGAAACTGAGAATTGAATATTAGTTTCTGAACTGTCCGTTTCATTCTCTAGAATTTATCATGTAAATATTTATACTAGGTTTGTTTCATAAGGGAAAGTTGAGCATGAAACTCAGCACAAAATGAGCTACAGCATGAGATCTAAAGGTTAATAGCTGTGTTAGTTGTAATGCAGAAGATTAAGGGAACACATGCAACATGTGAAGAAAAGAGGTATCTGACAGTAATCTAGTGTGTGTGGAGGTCAGAGTGTGTTTAAATTAATATCATGATGATAAGATGAAGATAATTTGTTTATTTCACAGACTTCAGCAAAAATTTAAGTTATTATCACAGATACTGTTTTCATATGTGTTTGCTAATACAAAATTTACAACAGAAAAATAGTTTGGTTTCGTTGTGTAATTTTGCATTCATTTTACTTTTTCATTTCTGGGTGTCAAATAGGGACAGATCCAACAGCAACCACATAGAACATCTTTAACAATGCAACCTATAGAAAACTTCTCCTTAAGATATAAATATAAAGAGAAAAAATAAATAAACAAATTTCAATATAGTGTAATTAGGCTAATCCAAAACTACAATAAAAAAATTGTTGCGTGAATAGATGTGATATACTTTTTGTATTTATACACATCTGTTCTTTTATTCATGTGACATAGCTGAATTCATGAGTATTTGAGTGTGTTTTTATTTCACCTAAACCATATTAATTGCTATTGAAAATCTTTAAGCTAGTTTCCACAAATTTAAATTATTTTCTCATGTTCATAAACTCAGCTCAGTTTCAATCATCAGTCTCAGTCCTTTGACAGTATGGGAAAAGATTCAGATGGTCCACACAACCTAAAAACACATTTTTTCCACCTGTGCGTGTGTGTGTGTGAGGTACACGTACAATGAGTGTGTGTGTTTAACTAAACATTAATCTACAGTACTACTGCCAGATTAGCTGTTAGGAGAGGTTAGGAGAGAAACCCAGTGTGGTTTAGGGTACCGGTGGAGCGGGACAGGTATATAGGTGGTACCTTCAGCACCATGTGGGGGTTGCCGACACTTCTCGTGCCCAGGATGGGTGAGGGAAAAGGGGGATGGAGGAGGTGTGTGACACTGGGCTTGTTTGTAACGACCGCTGAATTGGATCGTTCTGACCCAAATTAGAGGAAGTCTACAAGTCCTGACCTGACCCCGCCTCAGGCTGAGCAGGGAGCAAAAAAGGATGGGGTAGGGTGGATGTGGCTTGACAGTGAGGTAGGCAGGTGGGGCAAATAACAGCACAAAGTCATGTGACAGGGGGACAGAGTGGAACCATGGTGGAGGAGGTGTGGGCGTGCTGATGATGTAAACAAGTCAAGAGAACAGTTGAAGCCCAAAACATCATGTTCAAATAATATGAAAATGCCAGTTCTTCCATTAATTTCTTACACAAAACATACTAAAAATTTTATTTTGTTATATAAAACTAAGATAAAATTTATTAATCCCAGATACAACACCTACAGAACGTAGGGAATTTTTTTTACTACAGTATCTCAGTATCAGCTTCACTCACCAATAGCAGCCTTCACCTCAACAGGCTCAGACTCCAGGGAGAACTCGCTGATCCCTGCTGCGTTCACTGCCCTCACCCTGAACACGTACTTCTCTCCTGTCGTCAGACCGTGGCAGATGAACCTGCGGGTGAAAACGTGTCTTTTAAAACTGAAACCGTGCAACTATTGTTTGAGAGAGGAGGAGAAGGGTTTACCTTGTGACATTGACAGGTTTGTTGTTGCATGGCTCCCACACGTTGCTGCCCACGATGCTGCCCTCGATGTAGTATCCCACCAACTCTTTGGCATCCTGGGATGCTTCCCACGACACAACAACTGACGTGTCTGTGTTTCTGGTTGGGACGACTTTTCTCGGGGCAGAAGGGATATCTGCGAAGCAGAACTTTAGAATGTAATGGTGATAATGCATTGTTGCATGCATGTTTGTGTGTGACGGGATTTCTGTCTAACCAAGCTTGTCGCCAACAGTGGTGGCCTCGGTTGGGTCAGACGGTTCGCCAACGCCGGCGGCATTGCAGCAGCGGACACGAAAGCTGTAGGAATTCCCTTCGGCGAGGTCAAAGAGTGCAAAGCGAGGAGACTTAACCGGGATCTCGGTGTTCACCCTCTGCCAAGTGTCTGTGCCAGAGACACACTTACAAACAGGGACAGGACGTCAGCGAGTGGGTTTCACATTCATGTAATCATATGTTATAAACTGAGTTTAGTTTACCTTTTCCACATAGTACATGACACCTTCAAGGCCTTTCCCTGCAGGCGGCTTCCAGCTGAGCACCACGTAGTTCTTGGTAGCCTCTGTCACCTGCAGCTCAAGAGGTCTGCCAGGAACAATGCCCTCTGATGGCCAGAGAAAAAAAAGAATTAAGTCCCTAAACACATCGCTGGTATAAATCATGGATTGATGAATTAGATCTTCTACCTGCAGGCTCCTCCTCTGTGACGATGATCTGTCCAGTCCAGGGAGCAGAAGTACCTGACAAGAGAATGATTATCATTTTAATGTGAGGCAGCTAATGGGAATGGTCACTTGCAGCCGTACCTCTCTTGCGGGCGCGATCAGCTGGGTCCATGGCCGCCACAGGCTCAGAGACCCGGGATGGGTGGCTCATGCCGCTCTTGTTGACGGAACGCACCCGGAAGATGTAAGAACGACCCTCCACCAGGCCAGTAACAGGGAAACGGGCAAACTTAACGGGAGTGTCATTGCACTGGACCCAGTGGGAAGTTCCAACCTCACATCTGCACACATATTTTAAGTATTAAAATACTAATTATATTATATCATATTATATTATATTATAAAAACACATTATACACATTATACACACAGTACAATGGCTAACCTGTCCACAAAGTAGCCCAAGATGGAGCTGCCACCATCGACTGCTGGTTGCTTCCAGGTGACGATAATGTAATCCTTATTGGCATCCAGACAGCGCACATCCAGAGGAGAAGCGGGAGCGCCTTCAACCTCAGCATCAGCATCTGATACAAACGGTAACAACACCGGGACTCTCAGTAGGAACGCTCCAGTGCTAATTTATATGCACCATGGAAGCAAAGATTTCTCTGTGGAACCATTTCTAAGGTGAGCTGTGCTCTCTGCTGCATTGCTGGAAGCCAGGAATGTTTCTGGTCATCTAGTCGAACACAAGCCAAGAGCACTTAGCACCGGGGGGACCGAATTAGCAGTAGCCCAAAAGTGAAAAAGGATAAGAGGTGAGGCTTTAAGAAAAATGAGGGCAGCTACTGTAGCAATAGCTTTGTTTTAGACAGCAGGATAAGACCATGCATTAACTGGTAATATCCATTTCATAAATTGTAACATTTACAGCTTAAACAAATACAGTAAAATAATGTTATTAATGCAGTTGACTGACTGTCAATAGCAGATAATTATAACCACGACAGCCCTTTTGTTGTTATTTATAGACTCTATTTGTACCCCAGCCAGACTCGTTCCATAGCTGAGCTCTGAGAATAGAACTGCAACCAGGATCATAGAGCATTTTGTTATGGAAACCGTACCTGGCATTTTCTTAAATGGGCAACGCTGAGGGGTAATAGGGTAACAAAAGGGTCTGAGCCGAAGCTCTAAAGGTCAGATTGTCTCTGAAGGCAGAAAAGATAAGCTTCACTATCCAAACAGATGCCAGGCAGTTGGTGTTTTTTTCTAGAAGATATTCTATTTAAAACCACTCGCTCACTCACTTTTAAACACTTTGACTACTAAATGGAGTTTTGTCATTGCTTGCCAGAGGACCGGCTTCTGTGAATTCAACCTTGATTGTTGACATGCTGCATTAAAATTTTGCTGGCAAGGACTGCAGTGCATAAAATCTCCAAAGAGATACTTTAGAAGCATGAGGATTTTCTTGAATCAAAAGCTTAAGAAGGTTTTCAAAACATGCAAAAGAAAAATTGGAACACCGGTCAGCATGTCCACGGATGAGTGAGAGTCCTATGTCTTGGAGGTATCTTTGGAGTGAGGAAGATCTGATCACAAAATGCACTAAATAAATAGAGACTAAATGTCACGTAAACTGTTAAATGGTGGGTGTTTGTTGAATCTTTATACTATTTACACCATAAACTTACTTTTTAATGGCAACCATAATTTGATGGAAGATGTACCCACCTCTGACAAACACGTAGGCTGAGTAGGTTTCATATCCAGACTTGGTGGAGACACGCAGGGTGTAGAGTCCCTCGTCCTCCTTATTCAGGTGTGTGAGGGTCAAGGTGGCTCGATCTCCACTCCAGTGCATGTGGTTCCATTTAGAAGGAGACAGAAGAATGTCTAAGGGAGAAAAAAAAACCGTAGAGGGTAATACTTGCACTTATTCCAACTAAAATAACACGATAATCCAGATTAATCTGCGTACCGTCTCTGTACCACTGGATCTCCGGCTCGTAGCGGTGTAAAGCAGGGTAAATGACAACGGTACATCCGAGACTCATGGTCTCACCCTCTCTTCCAAACGACACACCAAACTTGTCAACAATGTGAGTCTGGAAAGTGATGCCATACTCAGACACTGGGCCACCTACAGATTAAGTATGAGACAGCAAAATCAAGGCATGGACTGGGATTATTGACTCTTTAGATAGGAGAGTGGAAAGGTGACTGGTGAACCGCGACAGAGACAGGAAATGACCATGAATCACATCCATAGAAAAACATGTTCCATCTAGATGGAAGAAGACAGAGAGGAGAGATTGAAAAGAGGTCTAAGGGAAATATTAGGACTTGTGGTCATGTGTTGAACAATAAAACACAACAGATATGTTTAATAATCAGTGAATTAGTTTCAAACACAATTAGGATCTTTATTCACACATATGAATGGAGGATTAAATTGTGATCTCTAAAAATCAACATAGTAGCGTATCTACTAGCTCTATTGTGGTAACGCAATGGAATGGAATTAAAATTAAATCGAGACATATATAAAGAAAAATGCATCAGTGTAGATGCATAAGAAGCTGGAATGAGAAAGCGGGGGATTTTTCTAGATTAAATGCTTCAGGAAAACACTGGGAACTAGAACGTTCTAGAGTGGCCATGCAAGGACACAATGTGGTAAGTGGAAGCACCCAGTTCACCAAAGGTGCCTAAACCGGATTCTTGTGACCCAGTTACCTCGAGTGCTGGTCCCTGCGTTGTCATGACAACATCAAGAAAACAAAAATGTTAGCGCAGTAGCATCCACAGTGTGAACAACACAACGCATCCAACTTAGTCCAATTTGAGAAGCTATCCTTAACCCCTAATGAGTAATGTTAATATTATGAAGCACAAGAACATGATAAAAAAATAAACCACTTTCTGATCTGATCAGCTCCACAAAGCTGATACTAACCAAATACTAACCTGTCAAACCTACTGTTTTGGTTTAACAAGTGTACCAAACAGACTTAGAGTACCTGTGTGGTACACGCAATGTAAGAAACAGAAGGCAAAGTTAGCAACAAGCTAATTGACAAAAATTCAACATTCCCAAAAAGTAATGGGTGACTAGTGTTCAAAGAGGGAAACCATCACAAAATAGTAATGAACAATAATTGATGACTTAAATTCACCAGCTGGCAAAAAAACTGGTCAAACACACCAAATGTTGAAGCAATAAAATATGTAGATCCTTGTTTTGTACTATTTAATTTAATTCATTCAGCTTTCAGTCCATGACACAGCATTCACAAGCAATGATGGTATAAATTCACACTTACATCTGGGTGCTGGAAGGGACTCATCAACTTCACCTTTGAACCCTGGAATAGCAACATTTTCTATGAATTAATGACATAAGACCTTAAATTTCATTTGTTTCCAAATTATGAGATATCACATCTGAACCGAATTTTGCTTTTATTATAACGAAATCAATATCAGGTAACATCAATTACAGTGATGGTTCTGATTTACAGTATTTTTTTTTTTCAATTTTGAATAATGATGAAATCATAAATGTTGTTTTTGAGTTTTTTTGTGCCGGGAACATCGAGGACTGATGCTTTAAAGACTTGGTGAAACCTACTCTTAACAACGACAGAGGCATAGGCAGACAGTTCTCCCTCGCAGTTCATGGCGGAGACTCGATACTGCGCTGTGTCTTCAAAATCACATCTGAAAGAAGAGAGCACGTCCATTGGCACATTCCATCTCTTGGGGTTTTCATGTGCACAACGCCCTTCCCCCACCTCGACCTCGGCCCTCTCAAACATGTAAATTATACCAACTATGTGAGCTGGTGATTGTAAACGTTCCATAACTCCTGACTAAATATACTCTGAGAATAAATAGACACCATGAGTGATGTCATCTGCACCAGGTGGTGAGTCTCTCTATCTGAAACCAGCATTCCACAGGTAGACGTTTGACTATAATGTGAATTTATTTCTCTGTGTGAGATATGGATGCTTGAAAAGGTCAAGCTTTGGTATCTCTGGCAGTCTGGCAGGGGGATAATAAACTAAAATCCAGTATGAGTAAATTTAATATAAAAACTATTGAACAGGATTCTATCTAAATGGTCAAAATTAACTATTTAGTTCACTTCTAAAAAGAAATCTTGAAAAAACATAAACCTATTTTTGATAACTGCATAAATATATGTCACCGAACTGACTTGGAATGAGCTACACTGGGCATAAACTGTATAATTTTTTGTGATATTCTTCTTTAATTTCAAATTATATTTTATAAGAAAATATTCTGTATTCCTGACGATGATGATCAAAATGTCATTCAACTGTTTGATGACAGCTGATGAAACAAGCTTCAGACAGCTTCAGAAACAAGTCACGCAACTCAAAAACTGAATCATATTCTCACTAAGAAATCGTAGTGTGTTCCCAGCTTCAGCCAAACCAGATAATCATATAAAAACATGATTTTATAATCATTATTATTATTATTATTATTATTATTATTATTATTATTATTATTATTATTATTATGTTTGCTAAGTTCTAACACATAAAATGACAAATCTTCCCTCCAGAAACACAACGGATATCCTTCTGACATTCCACTTTGATATAGTTTGTTTTTGATGGATACAGTGGTGTTCAACTCACGTATAGCGGCCTGAGTATTCGAACTTTTATGGGTAAAACCTGTGCAATTTTTTCCACTTTTTTCCATCAAAAGTGATTGTCACGCCATTCCATACCAAATACTAACCTGTTAATCTCCAGTGCGTGCACGTTGTATCTGCTGTCAAGTCTATACTTGCCAGGGTGGGCATGAGGGTCAATAGGCACATTGTTTTTGTACCTTGTAGTGGGAGGCAGAAAAAAAGAAGACAGAATAGAGGACACAAAGAACTTGAAGAGTGCGAAACAAGAGTAAAATAGCAAAGCCACAGGAGCATGATGGAGCCCAGAGGAATAAGCAGGATGTTGAGGGGAGCATAAAGGACAAACATGGAGTCATGTTTTGTAGCCTGTGAGACCTACCAGACGACCCGCGGGTCGGGCCAGCCAGTGACGGTACAATGCAGTCGCACGCACTGCTTCTCCCACACAGTGTGGGAGCGTGGTTTGATCACAAACTCTGGGGGATGCATCAGGCTGTCTTCGTTCATGCGCTTAAAGTGTTGCTTGTGTTCATGGATCTACAAGTAGAGCAAGACTTAACCACTGAATTACTCAGAACATCCATAAACTATTTAACCAAAAGAAATACATTCACCAACAATATTCTCTTAATTTCACCAGCGATTCACAATGCATGGCTGAGACAATGCAAAGCTTTTACATACACAAGCTGAGCAATGCCAGCATATCTTTGTTTTACGCATGCAAAATCTGTGCACTTTCCAATGCTGCACTGCACGTGTTATGAGTGTGTGCTCTATGAATAGAGCAACGAGACCCTGTCTAGTTGTGCAACCAGGAAGTCAACACTTAATATAAAGACACCGCTGGGACACTGCTTCCCTGTGTCTCAAGAAACATGATCTCCTTAGGAATCTGTCACCCAGTGGAAGACTTTCTGGCAGAGCAGAGAGAGAGTAACTGTGGCCTTTATGATGCTCAGTGAATTGTTGGATGCTATTTCACATCATCGCCCAGCAATATAAATAATTTCATAGTGTAAGGATTTATCACCTAGTCTGAAGTATCACAGCATAACTGTACCCAGTTATGTTAATATCTCTAACTGCATTCTTTAATCTAACAAAACACAGGATGTGATGTCATGTAAACCAACTGATGTAAACTTCTTTGGTTTCCTGTAAGACCTCAAGTCGGCTACAAGTACTATAGAATCCCCCCCACTGACCCTTTTATTCAGAGAGATGCGTTCAGCTGACTCGCGCATGGCTTTCTTCCTGGCGAACTGCACTGACCGCTCCGTCTCCAGGCAACTGGTGAACAAATCCCTGCGTGCCGCGTATGCAGAAGTGTTCCGCACACTGGTTTCCTCTGCATCCAAAAGCTCTTGACTAGAGCAGAGCCCGAGATGGATGTAGGGAGTAAGGCATGTTAATAAAACTGTAATAACTTAAACATGATCTTATTTCCAGATGAATAAGTGTTCGTTACCTCCCAGAGAAGATAGGCACTACATAGCCGATGATTTGGTTCTCTTTATCCACGGCCAAGTAAGTTGGCTTGGCTCTCTTGGGTAAAGGGCTCAGTCTGCTTGCCTCCAGCCCAGAATATGAAGCTAGATTAAGTCTGGGACATACAATACACCATCAGCCTGGCCAGACAGTGTAGCTAATAACAGAATAACAGAATCATCATCTTGTGGTAATGTCAAGGTGACGGAGGATGAGCTGTAAATTAAAGTTCATTGTGATAGATGGTTTAGTTTTGGATATTTAGCATTTTATGCTTCCACACAAGTGAATCTGATATGAAGGACATTGTGAATACTGCTGAGGTGCTTTAAAATACTACCACCACACACACACAAAAAAAAAAATATTACAATGACAGAGTATGATTTTAACCCATAGCAGAGTCAGACTACTTGCACCCTAATCCTTGTACAGTACATACAGTAACATAGTCATACTAAAATGATCTATTCCTGTGTGTATTCTTAAGATATATTGAGGGAAGGGATAATTTGATGTCGCATTTGTGGTCAAACGACACACAGTTTGTGTGTCGCAACACTATATGCAAGACTTGGAGAGCTGGGGGTGGGAGGTCTGGGTGTGAGATCACCAGAACCTGATAAGGAGGCAGGGGCAAAAGGGGTGACAGGGTAACTGCCCTCATTTTCCTTCTATCTATGTGGGTTGCTATCACTTTAGCTGTGGTTTACAGTCCCTTGACTTCACAGAATCAGAGCTGTAACAACCCCCATTAAAGTGGATTTATCACCAGTAGAGCTTTGATGTCATCACTGAAATTCAGGAAAGGGGAACACATTCTGTATTCCAAGCGCCTGGACAAATGAAAACTTAAACCATCATAATTATATTTTCTCCCCAGCACAGATACCGGATGAAGGATAAGCAAAGATCAGATGTTATTACTGTATTAAAACCTAAGTCCTCTTCACACTCATTAACACATTTTATTTAAAGTTTTGCCTGGCAGAGAAAAAGATGGCATCACCATAAACTTTTATTATTTCTTTTTATGGACTAACAAATTGGGGAATCCGCTATGAAACTAAACAACTTGACACCGTGACCAACTCAAAACCAGTATTTTTTTTAAAATAACAGTCTTTTCTCTTGTAAAATCTTTAACAACAAATACATATGCTGGAATATAATTTGACTACCAGTGCATTTAACAGGGAATCCACTAAACGTAGCACTTGTCATTAATGAACAACTACTCGTGTCTATCAGACATGAATGGGAAAATGAAAAAACCCCCCACAAAAACGCTGACCATGAATGCACAAGAAAAGATTCTACTATAGTCGACATATACCGTAAGTCAGCAATTACATTGCTTTAACCTGTGCAAAACATAATTTCAGTAATTTAAAGATGGCTGTGTTAAAGATGACAGATCGGCAGCATGCATCAAAGCAGACATCAAAGCAGAATACATGCAGTAAACTTTGTGCAGGATTCAAAGCTGTTATAATCAGTGAAGAGGTCCTCGGATGTTTGTGAGGGTTGGTCAGAGTGAAAGAGAACCGGTTAGCAAGACAGATGATCCCAGCGCTGTGACGGGGAAGTGATCCAGCCAAGGTGATGGAGGTGAACTCGATCAGTTGGGATGGCTGATGGCGTTAAGGGGAGCAACAAGCCTTTCCTGTGACAAAGACTGCCTCCTCCTTACCCTCTGCTCCAGCTGGTAGCAGAGGTGCTGGTGCCAGCAGTGCTGCTGCTGCTGCTGCTGCTGGACTGGTATTGGTTCATTATGGACCTGGTCGCCTTGTTGCGGTACCCACGGTCATAGTGGCGGTGGTTCTTCTGATAGAACGGTATAGATCCAGGCATGCTGCAGGCCTCTCCCAGTTACGAGCCCTGAGTTTCCGAGGTTCTTGGTGCCTATCTGTTCGTCTGTGTGGTTAGTTAGTTTTTGTATTATGACAATATACTGTACAGCTGTTTCAGTGGGAACTTCACAAATTTGCTGAAATCGGTCATTGGTTGTATCAACATGCTCGACATGCTTTCATTTACTTCAACATGTTCTATATCGTTGAACATGGATAATTAAATTCTAAATATCAACTGTAGGAACATAAAAAAACATATCATGATGCCAATATGAGTAAAAACAACAAAAACATAATTTTAAATTGAAAAAATAAAAACAATAAATGTCTTGTAACTATTTTAAAATCTTCAAATTTTAAAATATAGCATTAGAAAATAGAAACAAGAAGTATAAGATTCAGGCAATTGAACACTTTTCAGCATGCTTTAATAAACATATGCAATAATTACGATCTGTTTTATCACATCCCTACATGTCTGCTGCCACTTACCCTGGACACAAGGCCTCAAATTCCAATCTTTTAATGGGAAAAAATGAACTCCACACTGAAAGCTTGATATCCCAGCTAGCCTACAGGTAGGTGCGTTCAAGGCTGCGAACCACACAACAAAAATAATACCGGCCCTTGCTGGAGTGCCCAAGCAGCAGTCACAGCCTTTTATGGTGACGATGGGGATAAATATAGCAGAGAGTGGAGTGTGTGTGGGGGGAAAGTCAACTCCTGTAGCACAACACATTTATGGTTGCAGGTCTCTGCTGATGAGCGTCACTGACTGATATGCAGGTAAACACTGGTGGAATTTTATACATGTTTTTTTGTTCTTTTTTTATTTCTCCATCTTATGCTCTGTACAAAATTCACAACATGTGAAAATGTATTTGGTTTGTATTGTATTTATGAATAAATGTACATGCTTTTGTTTTGTTTCCCTACAGAAGTAAGTTTACAATTTATTATTATAATAATAGAATAACAACTATTTCATTATATAAATTGTGTTTAAATAAATAAATAAAAGCAATTGTGTGACTTTGCACCAACAGCTTCCTTGTTAATCTGAAACGTTTGTCTTTAGCGCAGCGGTCTCAGCTGTGATCACTGCTAACTTTAGCCATGTTATTGTTACTCGCTTCGCACACACATACCAGTGACTATCGCTGTGTCACTCTCTCTTTCATTCTCACTCTCATTTGTGGAAGAACATAAAAGTGCCTTGTCTTTACCTCAGAGCACAAACAGCTAATAAAGAAAGAAAAACTATTTAATGACTCACACACAAATTTATTTCTACTGGAGTAGATTGGTGTGATATTATTGATAAAAACATTGAGAAATGATAGAAACTTCCAGTTTCATTTAAGAGGTCCTTTGGGAGGAAGATTTTATTTGGCCACCGATGATATTTTGACATTATTTAGGAAATCGAATGCAACATCAAATAATTTTTCCATGGAATATCATGTCAACAAACACCTGTGAGGTCATCCTTTCAGGCCCTCAGGCCCCACCATCCCACATGACACCAAAGTCAGCAAGCATCATAATTTAAATGTTATGGGCATAGTTTTTGAAGTGTAAACCTATTAAATGAGGCCTGATCTACATCACATGCCTAATCTACACACATGACTGATGACTGCTCAGTCATTATCAGTAAAGCAACAACGGCACATGCTGGTACTGGTACTGGAACTGGTACTGTTACTGTTGGTGGAGGGTAAGTAAAGACATTTTGTGAAACTTCAGGAGTTTGTTAATTCGTTTTCTTACTGAAAAATCTTGCTATAATTTCACATATGAATTAAATCTGCAGGTAGCAGCAGGTTAACAGACAGTTAATACTTAGACTGACAACATTCACTATAGAATCTCACATAAAAACCCTTAAAACTACAACAGCATACTTTTATACAACAGTGGATCAAATATCAGTAGTTTATACATTTCCTTCTGAAGACCAGGCTGCAAATCTGACAGATTTTGGACCTAACCACAGACGCCTTGCCACTGCAATGCAGTTTAGGTTTACTCATCTGGAACCTGCAGTCTGACACGTCCACCTTCCATGTAGCCAACGAGGAAAGGTCATTCACCAGAAAGGGAGTCTTGTCTACAGTCAATGCACTCAGTGATCCCCTTTGTTTTGTGGCACCAATGACAATCCAAAGGAAAGCCTTAGTCTGAGAACATCCTGCAGAACAATGTAAAAGGGATGCCCCCCTTGCCAGCTTGGAATCAAGAACATTGGATACCCTGGGAATTGAGACAGCTGAATTGGGTTTTACTACAGTATATAAAAAATACTAGCAGAAGATTCTGTATGTTACTCACAGTCACTCATATCAGAAAGCCCACAATCCCTGAGCAGTGACATCAGTCTGTTCAGTCTGATGGCATCCACCACTCTCAGACCATTGCCTCAATACACTGCAGCATAAAGGAAAGTGATGGTCACCACAAACTGGTAAAACACTATACGATGGCCAATCTGCATAGCTGTCAACTTCTCATGTAGAGGAGTCAGCAGGATGGTGTTGAAAGTCTTAGAGAAGTCTAAAAACAGGACTTTCACAGTGCTCCCTGCACCGTCCAGGTGAGTGTAGACATGGTTCAGCAGGTAGACATGACATCCTCAACTCCAATACGGGGGCTGGAAGGCACATTGTAGAAGAACAAATGACAAACCACAGTGTCCTTGTTTCTTACTTTACTGATCAACCTGCTTGCTCAAGAAATATTTCTCTTCACATCCCATTTGAATTAAAATGTTTTGGGATTTTATGTATAGGTCATCATTTTAATGTCTTTTTAAAGAACTTCTTTTTTTTCAAGATTTTTATTCACTTTCATGCATCAAAGTGTAACAGTCGAAACCTGATCTTTTGATTGGCTTTTGCAACCAGTGTGACAAAATTGATATTGATATTGATATGTATAACCTTCAATGGTTCTACAATATGACTGAATTCAACTCCCACCAAAATCCTGGACTGAAGTCTAACCAGGTCAGTGAAAAAAAGAAAGAGGGTTGGATATGAATGAATAGGGGATTTTCAAGTTGAGGAATGCTTCAAATTGTTGTAGTGGGAATAAGATCCACTGTATGTTCATAGTGCACATACATAATGGGATTATTATGGGTTATTACAAATAATAATAATAATAATAATAATAATATTATAATAATAATAATAATAATAATAATAATATAATCGACTGTATTATAAAATGATACTGATATTAAATAATATTAATGTCTGACCATAATATGATATGTATAGATATCAAACTAAATAGACAGGTTTTTACTTAAGCTAGAAAATATTAATTTTGCTCCTCTAGAATGTTGTCCTGTAGCTTGTTTTCAATGTTTTGTTTTGTACACAGCATTTATTTAAATATTCAGGTTCACAGTTTGACAAATTAAATGAACGTGAACACAGTTTGGATTCCAAAATGAATGAAGAACCAAGCAACTACTGTGCATGAATAATATTGTTGAAAGCAAAAAGGATTCTATAAAGCTAGCACACTCTAGGGGATTCTAGTGACACTGCAATAGATATGCTAAACTAAGTCACCATGTGTCACTTTAAATTCGTAGAGAAAGACAGCTGTCAGAATGATAAGTAAAATTAACTGGGCCAAGACATGAAATGTTGATGTTGGGGTGTGTAGAAGGCAATACTCTTCCACTAATTTCCACTGGAGTTTTAAAATTCTGAGTCACGATATTATCCTTCTCAAACTTATAGTGAGCCTATCATAAAGTCAAATACTTGTAAGATTAAAGGTCGATGACATCAAAAGATCAAAGTTACAACTTGCATTTATATTCAGTTTGAGCTAACTGGGCTTAATGATGAACAGCTTTTAGTTTGTGGCTGTCATTATGAAATAACAGGCAATTATCAGATACTTATATCATTTAAGCAGATCCTTCAATCGTTCGCTCTTAACGTTTCCATCATAACATCTATTAATGCTATTCAATGAATTTGGGGCTCACTAGTGGCTGACTTTATTACATGTTATATAGCCAAACCTCTGAGTGACTCATGACATATGTTCAGCCAATTTCTTATCTGCTTTGAAAGATGTATGACAACTGTCCAGAAAGGATAAAGGCAGCTTGTTTTAACCTGTGAGTCAACAGTTCCCCACTTTGCTTTAGAAGCCCTGCAGTAGTAAGCCTCCCTTCACAGCGATATCTGAGGTACCAACTGTTGTCTAGTCCACCTTGGTGAGTCAGTATCTATAATTATCCATCCTGTCAACATTGTGCTATTATTGTTCCGGGTTTTCTATACTGTATAAGCATCCTTTTTGCACAATGTCTTTCAATTGATTTATCCATAGTGAAGTCACATAGGAGTTAAGGTTTATTTAAATAATATTAAAACATGTTATGCATTTAACAGTCATCTGCAACTTTCCAAAAAGCACAAATGACATTTTGAGGCGTGTAGGAAGGAATTAGAGAAGAACGACTCCAATAAGAAAAAAAGCACATGATTTACTTATCTTAGATCATATTTAGTCTAATTAAATTACATTTTTACATTTCCGTACATATTAACCTTTTCTTCTCCTTAGTTACACAAAGAGATGGACTTGTAGTCTGTCTTCCCTTAAAAGGGCATATCCAAGAATGTCAACGCAAGCGAGGGAGTGTTTGTGAAAGTTACATTTACACTATCGGGGGTGGAAAAATAAGATTCGTAATTAAGCACTTGATTTATATTTAAGCGCACGGTAAATTCAATTTTTTAATAAAATTAGAAATTTTTTAAAGTATTATTGTAGAATCACTGCATAAAATTGTCCTTAAATTCTGTTTTAACGATTTCATACTTGAAGATCCCCCTATTTTTCTCAAGTGGTTTGTTCCAATATTCTACACGGAACACAGCGTTATTATCAGGAAGTGAAGGGCGGTGGTTGAAAAAGCGGCATCAGTGGGCTAGCTAGACGGGTATCTGGTCGTTGTCAGGTAAGGAAGTGGCTTGACATTAGTCTTCTGTCTTTCCCACTTGGCTACATATAAATCTACGTAAGGATGTCTTATAACTGCTAGATGTTTAAGACGTGTATCTCAATCACACGGTAGGGCCATTTTGAATGCTCGTTTGATAGCTTGAAAACATGGCTAATGGTTAGCTGCTCGGGTAAATATTCGATACGTAATTCAATATTTTGGACAATCAGGTATTTTAGAACTTAAGTACTGATAGTAAGTTTTATGAATGGAACATGACAGGTTGAACCGGAACACGTTTTTCTTTATTTGTAGCGTCATAGTTGCGATTAATACGTATAAAACTAGGCCTCAAGCCACTCGGACCGTGTACGTACTTACTATTGCCTCAGGAGTTGTGAGTTGGATAAGTACAGAAAGAAATTAACAAATATAAATTCGCTTTATTAAAACGCCGTTTGTCTTGCGCTTTTTGAATATTGGCCGACAGCTGAACATAGTTTGGATGTGTATTCTCCTTCCGTTTACGCTTTTCAGTATTTTAGATGCTTTTCTTGCAACTGCAAATAGCCTCGGGATGTTAAAGTCCAAATTACAATGAAAACTAATATACAGACTGAGATGACGAAACACATTGATTGGTAATTAGACATGCGCCGACAATGTCCTAGGTGGTATTTAATGAGATCATTTTCATTAGAGAACTGTCCACTAGACAGGATGTGATACCCGAGTTGGTCTTGTATATTTTCCATGATCGTACTATTCAAGAGTGCCTATCGACATAAAGATGTATGTGTAAGAAGGTGTGAGCCTTAATTCAAGACATTGCCTGTTAAGGGCATCTGTCCTCACATCAGTAATTTTCCTGCACTGAGTACAAGCAGTGAGCTGATCAACCTAGAAAGATGAGAAACACTTCCATTTATAGCTCAGTGAGGGACACCACATCGGGGAATCGCTGGCAGGGAATTAAAATACCATGCCACTGAGTTACAGGCACAAATGACCAAATCGTGCTTTGTATAGTGCTATCGTCTACTTTTCCTTCAGTCTGACTGTTTTTTAGAAGCCAGTTACTTATTTTGTCTTATCGGGTCTATACATAATCTTCTTATGCATGAGACAACCAATATTGTTTCTCATGGTGACAAAGAGGGGACTATTTTATCATGAAATATAAAAGCACTGTTTTTAAATCTACCAGTGAAAGGGGTGAAGATTTTCACTGTCACTTATGCCCATTGCATTGTTATATTCAGACTTTTCATAGTTTTTTATTCTTAAAATGTTTATGTATTGCTTTAACAAGTGTTTCATGATCCAGGAATGTGTAGAGAGGTGTGTTTTCAGTATTTGCTATTCGCAAGAACAAAATCCAATCAGTAACGAGTTGGTGCAGGTTATGTTGTTCACTCTACCTACATAAGTAGAATTCTTTTTATTGACTTCTGTTTGTCCTATTAATTTGAAAGTGTTGTGCTTTTATTGTCTACATGCCAATGTATTATTGAGCAAGATAATTTCCTCCAGTTTGCCCCCAGGTGTTGCAAGGACTGCTCACTGGTCCTCAGGGATGGGTCAAATGTCGAGACTGAATTTGATGGTGTTTTTCTATATAGAAGTGCACAAGACGATGAAGCTTAATTGTAAACCCTAACCCTAATTAACAAGAAACTTCATTGTCTCAACAATTATCAGTTTCAGAATGTGTTCAGTCTTGCAAGGTACTTCACAGCCACACTGAAGAGATTACAGTACTTAAGGTCTTATGTGTTTCCAAACATGACTTGGAGCCAAATGGGCAGATAATGCTAATTGGATAAATCCTCCTTTGGTGTAACTGATATAGAAGACTTTTTTTTTTAACTTTAAAATAATATTTGAGCTTACATGAAAATAGTAATACAATATTGTGGGAAGAATCCAGATGAAATAAGGAAGCAAGCTGCTAGTCTAAATGGCGAGGCAGAAAGGCATAAAATGGGTCGACCAAGAGGTGAAGTTGAAGCCCCATTGGTAACGAGCCGGTGTGAGCTGAAAATCACGTTAAATGTTTGTGCAAGAATGACATTAATACAAGCCATCCATTCCCAATGTGCTAATGGGGAATGTAGTAGTGTTGTCAAGTCAAGACATATTATGTTGATTGATGCTCCAGGAAAGCAGCTTGATTGTCCTCAGACATGGCTAACCAGCTGTATACCAGGTGCGAACACGGCACAGACTATATGTGAAGATCTATGTCTGCCACATTCATAATGTGCACGTCCTTGTCTTTTTATGCTGATAACAGGTTGCGTAATCCTGTTGATCATGTGATTGAATAAAACAGTATGCTGCTTTGATATAGAACTCTTTAAATATGAAACAGCTAGTACATGGTTTTTAATGTATTTGAAAAATCTTGGTAAAGAATGTACGTGTTGTAAGTAAGCAGTTTGTGGCCGGCCAACCTATGGTCCATGTAGTCCACATATTTTTTCGTGCCTTGCAGGTGAGGCTAGCTATGGCAAACATGAGATGAAAGTTTTTTTAAAAAGCAAATAAGTTATGAGTAAAATCCAACTGACATAATTTCGGCGCTGACATAATTTCAAGACAAAAATCCTTAAACTATATATAAACAAAAAAAATTTAATTAAGAAAATGATAACTTCACAATATGAGGAAAAAGGTCCTACTTGCAGTTGTAATTTTTTTTAAAAAATGACCAAGTGACATGCATTTGTTATTGACCTTATTCAATCATGCTAATGAGAAAAATATACCAGGCACTGCCTCACAAGGTTTGTTGCCCTTGACAAATAATTCAAATATCGAAATAGGAGTTTAATCTCCAATATAATGGATATGGAACATGTCTTAACAAATACCTTCAAGTTTGTTTGTTTTTGATGGGTGGATAAGAGAAATAATTTTTTGTTTTAATAGTGCATTAATGGTTAAAATATAACATTAGTGTGGTTCAGTGTTGTTCTTTCATGTCAGACTGGTATGATAATGTTTTTTAATCATTTTACCCCTAACATTTATAAATTGCTTTTTCTATAGGTATAAAACATTCAAAATGTCGAGCAAAAAGGCCAAGGGAAAGACCACAAAGAAGCGCCCTCAGCGCGCTACCTCCAATGTCTTCGCCATGTTTGACCAGTCTCAGATTCAGGAGTTCAAAGAAGCCTTCAATATGATCGACCAGAATCGTGATGGTTTTGTGGACAAAGAAGATCTTCACGACATGCTTGCCTCATTGGGTGAGGTTTTTTATTTGGGGTGGGGGGGTAGAGTATCTCATATTTAAAATACTAATGTGATGGAGAACTTGTGGTATTTTATACAGGAAAAAATCCAACTGATGACTACCTGGAGGCCATGATGAATGAGGCTCCCGGACCTATTAACTTTACCATGTTCCTCACCATGTTTGGTGAGAAGCTCAATGGTACAGACCCAGAGGATGTCATCAGGAATGCATTTGCTTGCTTTGATGAGGAGGGGACAGGTAATTTCTTACTTTAATTTTGTTACTGTTGCAGATGAGAATTCTCTCTGCTATGGAGCTTTTGACATTGTTAAATTGACAGCAAAATGAAAAATTTGTTCTTTTCTAATTTTTTACAATCAGTTAAACCATTTGAATTACAGCTTTTTTAAAGGTGTTTTGCATGTTTGTGATTCTGGCCTCCTTTTCTATTTGACACCTTTTTCTTCCCATCAGGTTTCATCCAGGAAGATTATCTTAGAGAGCTTCTCACAACAATGGGTGATCGATTTACAGACGAGGAAGTGGACGAGCTCTTCAGGGAGGCTCCAATTGACAAGAAAAGCAACTTCAACTATGTGGAATTCACACGCATCCTAAAGCACGGTGCCAAGGATAAAGATGATTAAAGACCATTCCATTCTACCCCTTTCACCCTCTCTGCCTCCTCTGTCAGCTAGCTCACCATGCTGCATGTGTCAACTCTCCAATATAAACCCCATTCTAAACAAACCAAAGCAATAAAACCTCACCGCTGTGAACTTCCAGTATTGCCAAATGTACACATCTCTGATGAATAGAAAATTCAGACGTTTGTCAAGTGTTTTTTGTCATGTAAAGATGTGAAGTGGCTGCACTTTGGAAGCTCTACAGTATAGGTCTTTACAATCCATTGGGTTTATTGGAATTTTTATAAACTTTTTAAATAAATCCCATTATAAAGTTGTACGTTACTGTTTCCCTTCCATAAATGACAACTGAAATAAAGTTGTATTCTTTTTATTTTCCCCTACTTGGCATATCTTAAATACTTAAGTCTCCTCTTAAGATGCTTTTCAAGACCTGACAGGTCTGTTTGCCTTTTCACACCAGACTCTTTCAACATGTACTGACTAGCAAGAGCTTGATTCAGTTTTGGAAAAGGGAAAATGAACACCATGATCTCATGCAAATGTTAGCACAGTGAAAAGTTGGACAGAAGTGTCATTAACTTTATTTGATCCCAGCACTGCATCAGGTTACAGCCTGATACAGTTTTGGCCCTGGTGCAAGAGCACATAATTGACCCTGCTGAATAATGTACTGTAGTTAAAAGAAATTTTAAGGAACTTTTATTTTTCCTGCAAACAAAACACTGTATTTACGTGGATAAACTACACTGCTATACTGTTATTACAAATAAAAGGACATAATAGATCAAAATCTCTTACTTTAATGTGTTTTGTGTGACGTTGAGGAGCTGTCAGTCTGCAATTGTGAACTACACCCAGATTGATGAAAGGTAATTAAAAATTTACCTGCAACTAACGTGAGACTCCCATGAGACCAGGGAAAATAACAGATTTATTCTGTATGTTTAGTTTGCCATCTTCAGCTCTATTACCAGGTAGTTCTAGCAATTCAATATACGGTCGTTACCTTTATGTTGAGTACTGTACTATAGCACCATTGAGCAGTAGTTTTCTAAATGGCCCCAATAAGACAGAATAATATAGCCTATTATAATAAGACTGGGGTCATGAATTACTAATTATTTTTTTTAAAATTCCATTCAGTTTCTGTAATAAAACAATTTAATTGTGTATGTCTTATTTCGCCCTCTACAAGCAACAAGCAAAAGTTAGTAGCTGAAAAGTTAAGAGATTATTAATACTGTTTAATTCAACGTGGTCATATAAAAGGTAAAATTACACTCAATAAATCCAGTGATGCAAATTTGGGGCGCAAAGAGCTTTGCAGCGTTTTACCTTTTCTTCAGACAAGTTTAGTAAGACTTAGGCAAGACCTGTCTGTGCTACCAATAAAAAGTTTTTGTCTGCTAGTGTTGCTTAACTTTTCAGTTAAGCAACACTTAACTATTTTATTTTATTTATTAACTTTTCAGTTAAGCAACACTAGCAGAATCAAACTATCGCGCTAAATACTGTTCGCCGACCGTCTTATTGCTTCATCTCCAACAGGAAATGATGTTGCCCTTGAAAGCCCCACGATCCATACGTAACCGCACATGGGGAACTGACCCAAGATGTCCACTATGGTGAAGCTGTGATCCGCCCTACTCTGCTCGATAGGGTGGTCGTAACCATTCTAACCTATCATCAAGCCTCACATTCAAGCACAACCAATCGGCCAAGAACTATTAGCCAATCAGAAGTAACGTAGGGGCGGGTCATGCCTTTGCCGTAGTGGATATGACATTCTGGGCTCCCGTTCTTTCACGCACTTATGTCATACTGTCGTCTTGTGTTTTCCTGCTGTTATGTATGTTGTTTTGGTGTTTAATTTTCACCGTGAGCAGACGTTTCAGCCCAAAACACACTTATTCGAGCACGCAGTTAGCTAAAAAAAAAAAGAATTCGACCTAGCAGCTAACCTAGCAGTTGAATATCCAGCGTTGCCGAACAACATATTCAGGTGAGATTGCTAACAGAGGGGTCTGAGTACTAGTGCGTTAAAATGAATTCCCTCATTAATTATTTTATTGCATGTTTTTAGATCTGTTCTAATCTTGACTATCTACGGGGTCTTCTTTTATTCTGAACCGAATTTATTCTTGATTGTGCACCTAAATGTTTGTTTTGTTTGTTTTTTGGCTGAACCTAAGGACCCATGAGGGTCATGGCTCTGAAGCTGATGGAGAGATGTTTGATTCAACGATACCCTCCTGTAGAACCTGTCTCCCCCGCCGGGCTTCTGAATACCAGAAACGTGGGTCAGCTCTCACGCTTACCCTTCCTTTGCACCCCGGTCATTGGATGCATCCAGAGACAGGGCTTCAGAAAGCTCCTACAAGGCTGTGGACGAAGGGGCCTGACCGCCACCATCATCAGGGAGCGGTTTTTCGTCACCAGTCGCTCTGGTAGACTCCACAGCGATTCGGGGCTTCCTCAGTTCCATCTGTCCCGGCTTCACCAGCCCACAACAGAAGACAAGCCAGCTTTCCAGGAGCAGCTAAGAAGCTGCTCATCTTCAGAGGAGGTCTTCACACTGCTGCACTCAGTGGAGACTATGTCTGCTACCATGGCTGCAGCAGCACTTCACCGGGTGGCTGATCTGGAGCAAGAAGGAACAACTTTGAAGGATCCATCAGTGCTGGAGAAGGACACTATCAGAGCTCTATGCTTCCAGCTGGAACAGGACTCACAGCAACTGACAGATGATGGTTTGGTGTCAGCTCTCCTGGCTTGCACTCGCATCTTCTTGGATCGCAGGAGCACAGTGATGGAGCGGCTGGTGTCTGAGACCAAGGGGAGGTTAGACAGAAGGCAGATGAGCGTAGGGCAGCTGTGCATCCTGGGCGATGTGATGCTGGCTGTAGAAGGTCCCCACTGTATCATGCTGGAGCAGGTAATGGAGCAAATCCAAATACAGAAGCCTGCCCAGTGGAGCCCTGAAGATCTAATTGGTGTCTATAAATTTATGCAAAGCGGCTCGATCCAGATTGGAAAATATCAGAAACTGCTGAATGCCATGAACTCCCATTTTTTGAAAGTTGCTCCTCACATGAATCCTGCTGCTGTCAGTGGGATGTTCAGTGCTCTCGTGGCCTTTAATCATACTAACGTCATGCCTCTTGTGGTCAGTCTGTGTGAGCAGGCTGCTAGGCATGTTCCTCACTTTACTGACGAGGAACTGACAGCCGTGCTGTTGGCCTTAATGCACTTTGACCACAGCAACCATTCTTTTGTAGAAGCATTAGAGAATTATGTTCCCAAAATGACTTTCTCCTCTCATCCAGAGACTGTTACCACGGTGATTCATTTCTTTGGCCATATGAGTATCCTCTCTCCGTCTGTGGTTGATGCCATTGCAGAGAGCTTTGTGTACCGAGCAGACTGCTACAGCACCAGTCAGGTGACAAAGCACATCATGGCTCTGGGAAAGCTTGGTTACCTTCCTCCCAATGCCAATAAGGTGTTCAGGAAAGTTGAACACATCCTGTACACTCGCTTTTCCCAATTTCAACCTCATATGCTCCTCAATCTGTTCCATTCCTGCATACTGGTGGAGAGGTTCCCTCTTAACTTTGTTGATAAGGTCTTCAGCGTCTTCTTCCTACTTAAAGTGCACGGTAAAATACTCTGTTGGACACCTGCTGTATGTACATTTTAGGTTCAGTCCATCTTAAATGAGTTGCACTGTTGCTTGTCATGTTTTTTTGTGATTTGTTTATGTTGAGTTATATAAATACAGCATTTAAAACAATTAAAATTCGGCATTTTCCAGATCCAAACATTAAGTTGAACTGGCATGCTCGGGCACAGCTGACCCAGCTCTGGATGGCCTTTACTTTAGAGTGTCCTTTTTATGAGGTAAACCATAAATCAATGCACAATTTGCTGCTAATAGTTTAGATTGATATCCTAATTAAGGTGTTTTTTTTCCCTTCACACCTTCCGTTGTCTTCCAGGGTCCCATGCTCCATTCAAAGAACCGTGTCAAATCCCTCCTCGCATCGGGACACTCCTTGGAGACGCCAATGGACCTTCATCTGTTCAACTCTGTACAAAGTGCACTAGTGCATTTGCTCGGTTCTCCTTCGTATTTTGATTTCAACGTTCTGACTCCAAACTGCTACACACTGGGTAACGCACTCCTGACTGCTGTTCAACTTCTGGACGTTTCTTGCAGACTTCTTCTATTAAGATTGAATGTTTTTTGCTCATGTAGATGTGGAGATAAAATTAAATCAAAAAGGGTATGTGTTGCCTACCCACAATACTGAAGATGTAACACATAGGTGAGTGGTTTGATACATTATACAAGGTAGTTTAACGTCAGATTTCAAATGTAGTAAATGTTCTTTTTGAGGGCATTGGATAGTCAGTTTAACAACCGGTTGTTTGGTGTGTTACAGGTTAGCTCTTTGTATTGATGGAAAAAACAGGTTCACAACAAACAAGAGGCAGCTTCTCGGAAAGGAGGCCACCAAGCAGCGACATTTGAGACTTCTGGGATATGAACTCATTCAGGTCAGACCATCAATTCTACTTCGTGGATTAGAGTGAATTTTGGTGATTTTCCTCTGCTCAGATGTTTGATCTGTGTACTTGTTAGATGCTACAGAAAATGCCAATAGGGCCTTCCGTTTTATCCAATTGTATCCTAAACTTTACCAAGGTTTTGTTGTGATGTTTTTGTTCTTCCAGGTTCCTTATTATGAATTAGAAAAACTGAAGAGTAAAACTAGTATGGTGGATTATCTGCACCAGAAAATCTTCCCCCTCAGACAGAAGATACGATTACAATGAGGAAAACCATAATGCTTCTGGTGCACCTTCAGCAGTCATTGCTTTGTTGAGCCTTTTATAATACAATGAGTATTTTTTCTACTCATTACAAAATAACGTCTATAATTCATTGACTTTACTCTGTGACCTGCTTTACTTGACAATAAAGTGATTTGCATACAAACACCACCTTTATTGACTTCAACACATCACATAAGGTAAAGTCCTGTTTGAAAAATAGAATTTTATTCTTGTCAAGTCAGTGCAGCAGAAACTGTACAGTGAAAACATTTCAACCATCACCTGGGATACATTCGACATTAAATCTCACAGTTATGAGGCCTTTAATCAAAGATGGCTAGTTTTAATTTCTACTTTCCAATATTTGTTGGACAGCAGATACTTAAATTTTTATTGCTGCAATCTTTAGTCTGGGGAGTGATAAATAGAAAAAGGCTATAATACAAGTTAAAAAGTTTGAGAGCTCTCATGTTGCAGGGACCTGAGGAAGACCGAATTCATCCACCAGAATACCTTCCTGAAAAACAAAAAACAGTGGCCATTAGGGGAAGCTCTATAAGCAAATGAGAAAACTCACAAAACTGGGACGTACCCTGTTGGTAGACTTCTCTCCAGGCAAGCCTTCTGGGATGGAAGGAGCCGAGGACGCCTCATCCAGGTAGGAGCTATCATCATCCATGATCAGTTCATCTCCCAAAGCATCCAATTCTGTGGACACATCAACACAATTCCATCCAATATCAGCACTTTCACCAAGAGTAGAATCCATGCTTGAGATTTTTTTAATAACAAGGTAATGAGAAATGAATCATTGCCAAACAATCGTCTCTGTCCTCGAGCAACAACGTTCCACCAAACTAAACAAACCTGAAAAAATCCTGGCATGAATTTTACTGACCTGCTTCCAAGTCGCCCTCGTCAATTTCAGGGGTGCCATAGCTTCTGCCCATTATCTCTTGGATTTCGTTAGCATCCTCCATCATGTCCTCCAGGTCATCTTGAAGATTCTGAATGTTATAAAGAACATGAAAATTAAAAATTTAATTTTATTTCAACCAGCTGTTAGTAAATAAAGCTTTATTGTTTAAAAGATTGACAGTGTACAATTTTTTAAATGTATATGCTACTGCTTTTCATAGAGTTTTATTGGTTAACAACTTATCTTTAGCTAACATCACATTGCTATGATGGGCCTCCCACTGAATAAATGCATAGAACCAATACCTCAATCTTATTGATGTCAACTTTCTTGTACGCTTTCTTCATGTCTTTAAGGCCAACCTTCATGGCATCAACCTAAGAAACAAAACAAGACGTTAAAAGTACAGCACGCTTTCTTCAATTATCACCCCATCTGGTACACAAACAGCTCACTGTTGTTTTTGTGTCTTTAAGGGTCTGGACTGTGTAGTTTGCTTGTTCCATATTGAATGACTGCTGCATGAGGTTATCTCTCTGGTTCTCGTACCTGGAAAATACAAGGAACTCTTACTGATGAGTAAAATATGAGAAGCGTTTAAGGTTCATTTGATGTGTTTCATAGTTTAAACGCTTTGATAAATAAAAGACTCACATTCTTTTCTGCTTCAGAACTCTCATAGCTTTTTGCTTGACCATGTTCTGATAAAAGACAGTTGTTTTTTTTAATGCTTCACAATCAACATTGAATGGTGATCAAGATGAATTGGACACAAGGCTGGAAACTTAACAACTATACTTCACTAATAGCAACCAAAATGTATCAGATATGCCATTTAATTTACTTTGAAAATTAATCCTAATTTTGTAGAAATTTGTCACATAGCATGAGAACAAATAAGAGTCATACATTACAAAATAGCAAAAGGTCAATTTTCCATAAACAGGCATTTTTGGGTCTGTTTGTCTCAATAAACTAAAAAAATCAAGTTCACTTTTGTTTGAATAACAGCTGAATTAGACCATGAATCTTACTTTCGAGGGCCCATCTCTCATCTTCTTCATCTGGTCCTTGTATTTCATGAGCTCAGCATCAAGTTTGGCGATCTTTTTGTCCACAGATTCCGCCCTAGAATCAACCTTGAGGTAAAAACAGTCACAAAACATCAAGTCTTGGTCAACACTACAATAATTTCATAAGTGTTATAGTTATGATAAGGATGGCAAGTTGTTGTTTTTTCTTTCACACATAGAGACTAAATCAGACATGGGCAAACGACGGCCCACGGGCCACATACGGCCCGTTTAGGCCTTGTAATCCTGCCCGCGGAACTAAACAATATAATCAATTTTAAGAAACAAGCGCAGTTGAAAAATAAATTTTCTGTGTCAAAAAGCTTGTAAACCCCTGGGCTAAATAAAATGTTTGTTTTTTAAACTATCTGGGCAGTAACAGCACCCTTTGTGAAGACAAATGACCAGTAAAACTGGTTCAGGCTGGCACTCCATGTCACTCCATAAGACACGTCTCTTGTTGATCACCATTTAAATAGCTAAAATACTTTGCCTCAAATTACATAACGCTGATTCATTATGTGACTGGATTGTTTAAGACTTCTCAACGACTGACAATATTATTACATTTGAGCTTAATGCGTCATTGCTACTAGCTAAATATGAGTGATTATTCGGTTTATGGAGTAAAATACAGATGAAGTGAGTTGTTTCTGTTGACAAACATTGGTTAACAATGAGCTCCAAGAGCCCAGAAGAGGTTCATCTTTGTTTACTTTGTTCGAAACAGCGTTCAAAAAGTTACTTCGGGACAACACTTACACTTCCTATACAGTCCGTCAGGTTCGGCGGGGAGGCTTTCGGCTTCCCGTACCCAAACAAACGATACATTTCCACAAAATTCGAAGCTTAGTCCTTCAAGAAGACGAGACAGTTGACGATAGTTTTCTGGCGACTGCGGAAAAAAACAAACCCGGAAGAGAAACTTTGAAGTGACGTCATCAGTCACGTGATCATGACTCAACCCAGCCGCGCCCACAAAACCATTGTGATATTTTAGGTGTGTGTTTTTTTTTAACATTAACAACTTCATATGTAAATTTACAAGCAAAATTTGCGTTAAAAATAGATAGATAGATAGATAGATAGATAGATAGATAGATAGATAGATAGATAGATAGATAGATAGATAGATAGATAGATAGATAGATAGATAGATAGATAGATAGATAGATAGATAGATAGATAGATAGATAGATAGATAGATGGGCTCAAAATATATTGGGTCACTACAAATTGTTGAAAAAAAATATCCTTCATCATGGTTTTTCAAATCCAGATCTATACAATAACACACAATTCCAAACACTGATAGGCTTCGTGGAACTACAGCTACCAGACTGCATATACTTTAGTAATTACCCTTTACGTCCTCACGAGGGAGCTCCTGTCATACAGTACAAAACTAATTCTAAGTAAATATTCCATAAATACTGAACTTGGAGAATCTACTGTAAGGACTTCTTTGAGATAAAATCTCTGAACGTAATGTTTTTCCAGACAGAGGATCGAAATCTATTTTCTGGCAACATCTGAGGAATCAGACAGTGAATTTTCCAAAATGGACCTGACAACAAGGTGAGCGAGAGTGAAGACAATCAATATCTAATGGTTTAACTCACTTTAATGTGAAGGATTTCACTTATGATCAATACATGTCCTGTTCAGCAGACAAAGCCAATACACAGCAGCAGAATAGTAAACACAGAGATTGAAAAACAAAGATGAATTGTTCAAAGGTGGTTGTTTCTAATAACATTCATTTTCTACATTTTGTGGTCCAATGGGACCTCTATATATTGAATATTTTATTACTGTACCAAATATATGTTTAACGATGTCAACAATAAAGTTTTCCCCGACCTCACACAGCCGATTCATGACTTAATCTCTGTGGAAATAGATTTTTTATTTCTAAATAATCTTACTATAGTTCAACATGTTGTTTAATTATGTAAATGTATTTATACAATGAATAAATTCAGTCTAATTGCAGATTGATCGATACAATGATACAGTCCATCAGGCATAGGACTGCACATGTTTCATTATGCTATAACAGCAATGACTATTGACATGCTACACACACAGTATTCATCAGTGATGTCTGTGCAATTCTTATTACTAATACAAAATATACATGTTATACCCTACTGTCAAAATAAACTGTATTTAACAAAATGCACAGCTTGTTTAAATAGCAATTCACGTTTTCAGATTGCACAAATATAACAATTCTTTACAATATATAGTACAAGTATTTCCATATGACTATAAGCATTGATGTAATTACGGGATTTCATTAAATACCATGAACTGAACAACTTATCAACTGGACACAAATCCAGAGTCAAAGCTGATAGAGAGCCCTCTGTCAAATTGTAAACGCACATTGATGTCCAGGATTGTTTCCCAATTTTCTCAACCGCAACTTTGCGTGTCATGGCAGTTCTCTCACACTGTGGATAATCGGCACTTTGCAAACCTTTAAGAAGTAAAAAAGTCTGCTGCCAGTGACTCACGCACCAACCACTGACTCATTAGTGGCATACAAAAACTCTATTAAGTACTGTTGGATGTCATTCAGTTGTCATTATATGAATTATTTGCCACCCCAATGTAACCATGACTAATCCTGGACTGTGAAAGGCACACTTGGCAACCAAAAACTTAGATGAGGGAAAGACAGGAATACATCAAATCTAAATGAAATTACCCTAAAAACATTCATTTAAATTTCACTGTGAAACGCAACAGACGTGAAAAATGTTAGAAATCTATTATGAGTCTCATTTTAATTTTTTTCTGTGAAATATTGACACATTTCCTCAGAAAATTAGTATTTAAATCCTCACAGTATCTAAATAAATTATTTTTGTTCATAATGTAATTTGTAATGTACAGTATATTATTATTGATATGAACTGTTAACGCCAAACTTTAACCCCATTTTTAATTCCCTTAACAATCTCTTCATGTTCACAACCACATGTGTTTTCAAATAATAAATACCTAAAGGTTTGAAGGACTGCTTCGCAGATTCAAGAGCGCTCATTTATTTTCATGCTGTTGAGCTTGGTGTTTTTGACTATGTGTCAAATTTATGCAATTCATTACGTGGAACTTTCATTTGATCTGTGAAACAAGCTCCTATTAATGTTGGCGGTGGTTAATGCCAAAATGATGGTGAAAATAAATCAACCTTTGTAAAACGAGTCAAAACTACATCGCCGATGTGACGTGGGTGAGGCCCAGGTCACGTGAGTCTTTTCCAGTTTGGGAAATTGAAGACAGTTCCAGCGCTAGTCATGTGGGCCTACTGCTGTCGTTTGGGTTCTCCAGGGGAATGGCTCCCGTTCGCGCTGCGCTGCTGGCCTTCCTGCTTCCTGAAACCTTTTCTCCCTTCAGTTTGGCCGAGAGGCAGAAATCCTTGAAGCAGCGTTTGAAATTCTCATCCAGGAAGGCGTAGAGGACAGGATTGAGGCTGCTGTTTGTGTAACCCAGAGCCACGCAGAAGAAGTAGGCAGCCATGATGGCGGTGGTCTCGGGCACCCCCACAAGCGCTTTGACCAGTATGAAGATGTGAATGGGCGTCCAGCAGATTACGAACACAGCCACCACCACCACCACCAGCCGCGTGATCCGGCGCAAGTTGCGGTCCTTTTCCCTCGAGCCGGACAAGATGCGGACGCTCTTCAGCCTCAGGACCAGGAGGGAGTAGCACACGGTGATGATGAGCACGGGCACGATGAAGGCGAAGATGAACACGCATATCTTCATCAGTGTGTCCCAGTACACGTAGGGCTCTGGGAACTGTAAGGCACACTCAGTTATGTCTGCAAAAGCAAAGGAGAGATGAAGATGTAAATTAAGTCACTTCTAAATAAAATTCCACTCTGGGCTGTTTGGAATCACTCAGGTGGGAATATCTGACCAAAGTCTGTTTTCTTCCATCATCTGTATTCATGATGTGTGGCTGGCATAAAACTCTTCCCTGACGGGCTTGATGGAACATATTTCTCATCTTAAAGTATTGCAATAATCATCTAAAGTGTCTCTGCTCAACTTGTAATATTGTGTTCAACTTTTCATCATGAAAAGGAAGGTGAAAGCAATTCCTCACCGCTCTTCGTCTGGGTGCCGCCCAGGACGAAAGCAGGTATCCCCGCGGCCGAGGACAGGATCCAGATGCACACGTTGATCATCTTGGCTTTAATTGGAGTGCGGAAGTCCAAGGCTTTCACCGGGTGGCACACGGCCACGTAGCGATCCACGCTCATCATGGTGAGCGTGAAGATGCTGGTGAACATATTGTAGTAGTCGATGGAGATGAAGACCTTGCACATCACCTCGCCGAACGGCCAGGTGTTCAACATGTAGTCAGTGCTCTGGAAGGGCATGGTGGTGGTGACGAGGGCGTCGGCGAGGGCTAAGTTGAAGATGTAAATGTTGGTGGCTGTCTTCATCTTTGTGTACCTGATGAAGGGTTATTATAGTGTAGAAGACAATGAAGGCCTTCAGGCTCATGATGAATTCAAATATTGCCAATCAGTTGTGCAAACTCTGCTAACATGCTAAGAAGGGAAGGGGCAAACTTGAATATTAAGCTACAACATGCTAAAAACTGAAATTATATTTTAGGCAATGTGAGGCCTACTGACCGCTTTTAAATATTTGTACCTTTTCACTTTAGCTGAGTCGTTTTTCAGAGGGCGATGAAGCACAACAACATGTAGGATTTTCTGGGAGCGAAGCAATAAAATTGGTTTCCACTGACGAACAATACAATCACTTTGATTTGAGGTAACTGTGTCTATTGACCTAAGCCTTCTAGATGGCACCGCTGTTTTTCACATTACATCAGAGAAGATCAGTTGCTTACACACACCATAAATAACACCCAATGAGGTACAAACAGCTATTAGCTTGACAAAGCACCACCAGTTCCCAGTCTGATTAATACCACGGCCACCAGTATAGAAGAGATTGATGGAACATCGTTATACTGCACTATGAAGGTTTTGAAACTAATTTGTTTTGTAAAATGAGCCACTTTATACACGTTTGTGAACTTTTTGACCTCTGGAAGACAAATTTCTTTAATTCAATACACCACCCAAATAAAACTGCGGTATTATATCAACCCTTTCTTTGCAAAACTACAACTCCAGTTTTCCTCTTGTGACCTTATGGCTCAAACATTTTTGCCCACTGACATGCATGCTTTTAGGGTGAGCTGTGTAAACAGAGGGAAGAGCATTATGCTCTTTCTTTGAGGGGGTCTTTCTCTGCATATACACTAAAACGCATCCATTAAGGAGAAATGTGAGAGACCACATGGCGTAAGTCATACTGAAAGCCTCACAGATGCTGCCAGTGCCTCCTTGTATTGTAATAACATTTACAGTGCCTGAGGAGTCACATATTCCTGTGTCTACTCATCTAACTGGTATTAATTAACTATAATGTAATTTAATTTAATTTAATTTGATTGTTTTTAGCTTTGAAGTTCAACTCGATCTGCACCTTTAATCCATATTTTTTTTGCAGGCATAGGAGCGGTGCGTGTGTGTTTAGGGCGTCATACATGCAGCATGCCTTCTTGTCGACTAGAGCGCATGGATCTTACCTGATGATCACATACATGACGAGGCAGTTGCCCAACAAGCCCACTACAAACACCACCGAGTAGACAGCAGTGATGATGGGGATGATGGGGGACATGCCCTCCTGTTCCCGGCTGTCATCCTGGGTCACATTGAAGCTGTCCGGGTACCCTGACATCAAGGCGGAGGAATTCACCGAACAGTCCTCACCGAACAGCAACGAGGCGCACTTACTGTCTTCTTTGAAAATTTCCACCGGAGCGCTTTCCATGTTGACAGCTGTTAGGAATAGATTAAGATTAGATTAAGATTTTATCACAGATTAAATAGAATAAATATATAAACGACAAGTGATGACGTATTTTGAGCAAGTTAGGCGAAATCAACACACAAATACGCACATACAAAAACCGTTTAAATGGTATAAAAATGAGCAACCACGAAAGAAAAACTTCAGCTCAATTCCACCTGTCAATCATGCAAAAACATCATAAAATAGATTAAAATGTTGCGCACCGTAAAAGCAGCGCTGTTATTCTAAGCTGGCTTGTTACTCACCTTTATCAATCCGAAACAACGAAACACAACCAATTATAATTTTTAAAACCTGTTTTTCCCAGCTACAATTCACGTGGCGTCGTTTAAGAGAGGTTACGGCTCATTAAAGTTTGGGAATGGCTCCCCGCACTCGGAGAGGAGCTGATCGAGCTTTGCGGACACTCGTGCACACGCACTGGATGAGAGGCGGCGCGCACTGAGGTCACACCAACCGCGCACACACGCACAGACGCACGCACGCACGCACAGACGCACACACACACACACACACACACACACACACACACACACACACACACACACACACACACACACACACACACATGCACATAAAGCGACAAACCGCTGAAAATACATAATGACAGAACAATGGTAATAACCTGCAGGTGGACACACAGCTTTCCACAACTGTTCGGAATCATTTACAAAAAAATATTCCTGATTTGTAAAACAAAACAAACAACAAAAATGTTTATCCAGAGTTAAGACCTTTGTTAGTACGTTTAACTGTCCTATAGTGAAGAATAATTCTAAAAATTTATGGTCAGATCCTCTTAAGAGGCACAAATGACACCTTTTATGGTGCCAATTTTATAAATATATTTTGCATTGCACTCCATTTTTGTAGTTTTCTGTCTGTTCAACAAGAAACACGGGAATGCAGACAGGGAAATGCAGGAGAGATTAATCAGGGAGCACTCAGCCCTTGGTGAGGGGATCACACTGAGCACAGTAACAACATAAAGAAGCATCTCTGCTGATTGGGGCCAGAGGGGCAGCAAATAGAGGTGATGAATGACAAAGTACAGATCCAGCAGATTTAAAGGTAACCAGCAAACACCATTTTTTCCTCTCCTTTGGAAAGCAAAAAAAAAATTGCAGTGATCAGTGTTTTAAAAGTTAGTCAATAAATTCAAAACTAAAAGAAGCTTATGGGTGCATTTTTACTCTAACACAAATATATCTTCCTATACCAAGAGTACAATGGTGCTTCAGACTCTGAAGACCTCCAATCTGACATATGGAGCTGCTCCTCTTTTACCCCCTACTGAACGGGTGCCAAATGACAGTTTTCTCAGAAAGCTGAGATGCAGGCACCACAGTCTGCTCCAAGTTTTATGGCAGCCAGTGAAGGGTGTTGCAGTAGATAGCAGAGCTGCGCTTTCTCGCAAAATCCCAACAGGCTCAGGAACTACATCTATGCTGTCAAGTGATAATCATGATTTTAACCAGTTTTATGTGAATGACATGCAAACATGTTTTGCTTTTAAGTTATAAATCAATCGATTGAGTCAGTCAGACATTATCACCTTTCATACAAGCATAAGTCAAATTGATTTAGATCACAAATAATGATTATAAAAAAAAGTGGAGTATTAGGCATTTAATGAAAAACATAATTGCTATACCAGGCTGTTGGTTTCTCAGGCAATGATTAAACTACATGAAATTATCAGAATAAAAATAAGAGCATTGCAAATGTATGCATTCAGGTTATGTTTTCTGTGAATATTATGCAACAGTGGCTTATGGATCATCAGGTGACTCATTATCAACATGTCATCAGTCAGTGAGGTAACCTACCCGCCACAGTGGAGCTAATGTGTGAGGATAAAAGAAGGTTTCCTTTGCTTGTTTTCTCAAGGCTCTCAGGAAATCAATAATCTTTAAGCTGCTGTCAGTAATTATAGGCAATAAAAGAAAAAATAACAGAGAAAAGTCAAGAGCCATCACAGTAACAAGAAAAATGATTTCAGTAGTTTTGCAGCCAGCTCTAACTGACTAATGAATCAGCTCATTTGTGCCCTGGGAAACTGCTTCAATTATATTTCTATGTAGTTGGAAACATCTCTGAGCAGCAATCAGGTGAATTATTCGAAAGTCAAGGAAATGGAAAAAAGCAACAAAAGATATATATTTTATTAACACTAATTGCTTTTATTTTTGTTAGGTGTCTATTTTTATAGCAAGGTGGCCCTGGCAGTCTGCATGTCTCTGACAGACAACAAATCCCAAATTGCTCCCATTGGTTGCTCCATTGGTGTGTGAGTGATGGTGTGAACGGTTGTCGTTATGGATGAGCAGGTGGTGTTTCCCATGTTAGCCTCCGCCACCGCTCCATGAATGGGTGCAAACTGAATTGAGTCATAAAATGTTTTTCACAAAGCACATTAGTGATCATAAAGACGAGACAGGGGCCATATAAATGCTGTTTTAATAAACACTTATCCATTTAAATATTAGAACATTTAACACCAGCCAAAGTAACCATACAACATGTTTCCCATTAGGGTAGAAAGTGGAGAGCCGATGCTTGAGTGTGTTGAATGTTAATTAGCAACACAGTCATTAGCAGAATCATTACTGGCGTTGGGCCTTTCTCCAAACAGCAGGTATGATGAAACACATGTTCCAAGTGAGGTTTTGGTTTTTGTCATCACAAACAAGACAGGAAAATTTGCCTATATCTGATTTTATTGTCATTAAATGGCTTCACAATGTTTCCTTAACTTGTTTTCAAAGCCAGATCATAAACGTGATATCAGAAATGGGTTACGAAAAATCACGTAACGGCGATTTGCAGAAGCGTACAATAACATTGTTATACTGACTGGACTGTAATAAAGTTTGCTTTAGAGGCTCTGATTTTGCACCTTCTCTGCTTTTCTCTTTTTTTGTTTTATTCTATTTGCTTTTTTAGTTTTGTTGCTGGTGCAGGTTCATAGACATTGAATGAAACATGCTGGGGCTCAGAAGAAAGTGGTGGTGTAACAGCATCCCAGGAGTCCCTATGTGGAGTAGAAAATAATGTGAAGAATATACCTCCTGCCAGTGTGCATGCTGGGATAGCAACAGTCCTGAATAGAAATAAACTGGTGCTGAAATCTTGATTGAATGAAAGAATATCTGTGAAGTCAGACGAACGAAAAAATATATTTATTGCATTAGTTTATTAGGAAAGGGTGTGTGATCCACAGTCATCAAACAAACTTGCTATTTGACTAAAGAGTAAATCTTACATTAATGTACTTCAACAACATCTGCCCTCAAGTTGTTCAAGCAGACTGAGTGGAAGCCTACAAAATACAGTCTTGAATCCCCACAGGCAATAGAGCTTCAGTCATGTTGGGTTAGAGTTATCTCTATGTTTCTATCCAGAAATAGTTTATAAGCAAGTTAAAAAATCTTGACTCTGGTGTTCAACAGAAAACAGTACTAACAGGCTTTAAAAATGTTCTTGCCACTCTATAATTTCATGTAGCACTGCTTTGAGCTAAATTCTACCAGCGGCATGCAAACAGGCAGTAACAGCAAAAAATTAATGTCTGCATAATCTCTCTTCTTTACTCCCCTTGCATTAATATTGTAATTCAATCCTTTCCTCCACTCAAACTAATGCTGTGCTGATCTTAACAACATACTTGACTGCGAAGAGTATACACAGATCTTCTCTGCCAGTGCTGCAAGACTATATCCACAGAGAGGGATTAAAGAGATTGAGAAGATTCATTCGAAAGTGTTTGGGCTGTGGGCGATACCTAATAGCAATCAGATGCAACTCATGCTTTCTGGTATTTTGAGAGAAACCTGGGATTAGTCGGACAAATATTTCTGTGATGATGACTTTCACAGTTTGGGCACAACATGCAGCTTTTGTCAAGAGACGTTGTGGAAGGTCTCTACAAAAGTGCGTTGTTAATATGGTTGTCAAGCTTTTGATTTTTTCAATATAAAAGTTCTTTCCAAAAAAAATAAGGTTCAACATGACTTTGAAATTTAAAAAAATGCAACAAAAATGGAATTAGTGTTCATAAACTGTCAAAGTCAGTCAAATTTTTTAAAAGTTGCTACTGTTGTTTGTCCTTTGGCTTTTTCTGTGTACAGTACTTAAGAATAAGATAAGAATAAGATAACCTTTATTTGTCCCACGGTGGGAAATTTGCACAATTGCTGCAGCAAAAAAGAGAAGTTCAAACATACTTACCTCAGTCAAAAATAGATACATACATACATGCATACATGCATGCATGTATGTGTGTGTGTGTGTGTGTGTGTGTGTGTGTGTGTGTGTGTGTGTGTGTGTGTGTGTGTGTGTGTGTGTGTTTGATTGATTGATTTACTTTTTCAAGCAATTATCTTGGAATTATTTTTCTAAGTCACCATGACAGTAATGGAGTCGCCACTATTTGATGCTTGGTTAACTGAGGAAACAAAGATGAAAAACTCTAGAGTCTAGAGGAGTTCAGGCTGGAGGAGATCCTGCAGGACTCACTTATGGAAAATGGTGTGTTGTTCTGTTGTCAGTTTCTTCCATGGATTAGGCAATAATGCATTTACTGGAAATAATGCTGCACTATTTCCTGAAGAAATTATTAAGTTCACAGAGGAGAACCGCAAATGGTGTCCCAATATACAGTGTTTCAAATTGTCTTGGGACCACTAACTTTCAATGCATGAAATGTAATGTGATAATGTGATGCTGCTTCCAACCTTTTAAAAGGTTTGTGTTTGATTTTTATACTACCCAAAGGCATAGATGTCCCAAAGAAAGGAAATAAGGCTGGTATATCAATTTTGAAGCCAAAATTGAGAGGAAACATTTCCTTATGTCTCATTCTAAGGGGCACTATAGAAAAAAAACCCATAATGTGTGAAAGGACTTGTTGTCAATAAGGGTTCAATTTTCCGCTCATGTTACTTCCTGACACAAGCCTCAGAATCACAGTTATATGCCACTAAATTGTTTTTCCAATGCAGGTGTAATTGTTGCATGTCTTATTTCACATGACGGATAAGAGAAGTGCAGGAGGTTGTGGTGGGTGGTTGGGTGGAGTACTGCATCCCCACTGCCTGGGATTCTGCCTCTGTCAAGCAGTCAAACAAATGGTTTGATTAAAAACATTATAATATTGATTCTGTGTTAGAGAAAAAAACGTGTTTGAGCAGTACGGAACTCATTCCCCAGTTTTAATGAAGTCATTTGTGTGTCTGAACACAAGCCCTTAATTGATGATAAGTTCACTGTCAACATATTTTGTCATGTGCCACGTGTTATTTAACTCTGTTTCAGTGTTGTGTTGGTAGAAATAACATTCAGCATTATTAGGTTGCTTTCAAAATATATTTGCTTAATAAATTAATGTTGTCGTTTACTGTATAAACTCTCCCTAGGAGGTTTTTGTCAAACTGGAAGATTTTTTTTTAAATTTGTCATGTACTTTATTGTGTGTTAGGTTAGACTATAAAAAAGAAGCCACTTGGAGTTACCTGTTTGAGTGAGGAATAATGGCAGTTTTAAACTTTATAAAAAATATGAATTGACAAAATTATTTACATCAATTTTCTAAACCAACCCATAGGTTTTCAGACATAAAATTGACTGCATGACCCCAATGTATCATGTTGATTTCGTTGGGGTATAACAAGAAGAAAATATGCTTAAAACGTTGCATATTAACATAAAATAAGATTAAGATTTATACATGTAACTTGGTAAAAAATCGAAGAGATTCACTGCCAAGACATCTATCAAATTTTCAAATTCTATTGATTTGGTATAAATATAATAAAAAGTCACCTTTAAATCAGATCCATACTGCACTGGGGATGTATATGTCCTCCTCGATGTGTGTGGCCCATGGGGCACTTGATCGATGACCCCGTAGAACAACCGATCATCTCAAAAATTGCAGAATGTGCACTCTGAGTGAGCAGCAGCCAAGACATTGGACTATGAGCATGCAGGTCTCTCCATCAAACAGAGTGGAACAAAGTTGGAAAGTTTAGGGGTGAATGTGGGGCAAAGTCAGAGAAGGAGATGATTGACGGTGTGGAAAGAGGCCTGGAAGGATAAGGTGCAACTAGTTGACCTCATAAATGCTGACTTAGATCCCTGCACCTGAAGTTTTATGCAATGTTATATTTTAATTACAAAGATGACACCAGAAGCCTCCAGGAAAAATTAAATATTCTATTTCTTTATCCCATGTTGACGTCCAAATGAAGCAATTTACACAAACTGGCTTTACTTATAACAGTCTCAAAGTTTCAGGATGAAAAGGTACCTCTTTTTTACAGAGGAATAAATATTCAACTATATGGCAGATGGATTATTTTCAAAATATGAATCTTTTTATGCGATATGAGATTTTTGTGAATGCTTTTGAGTCTTAAACACAAATTCACAGAAATGTCTTTGAAGTTTGAGGGGTGTAACCTTTCTAGAAAAACACAATAAAAACACCAGCCTGCTTTTTCTGTAGAAAAAACAAACATTTTAATCTTTGTATTGAGAAAAGTCTATTATATGAATGCAGTACAATACCACATTTTGATGTGACAAACCCGCTGGAGCCTGATATTACACAGAGACAGAACCAGCACTGGATGGAAATCTGCCTGTCTTGCAGTGGGAGATGTGCTCTCTGTGCTGAATGATTTGCTCTTGCTCTTTAAACTTGCAGTCAAAATGAAAGCACCCTACAGACCCAGAATTGCTCTCTCTCTCTTTTATAAATGCACATTCACAAAATATTTATGCTTTCTGTCAGATAGTAATCCTGATTTTAAGTCTGTTTCCCCGAGTGCAATGTGTCCTGGCCGCATCATGCATGTCCTCTGTGGTATGTTGAAGTTCCTCACTGTCGTTTTTCCACCAGTAGCTGGGGAATCTGTGGCTTTTTGATGAATGCCTGCAGCTTAACGAGAAGTGAGAGTTGTCAATAGACACAAAATCAATAAGCATAGTGATTCATATCTCAAAGACTTCATGCTCTCTATGCATATATGTGGAGGACTTCCCACCATAAACATACACACATTTATTCATGCACTCAGCAGATTTTGCTTTCCTTGCTATATAGCTGAAAATCTATATCTATTCTGTCGTGAAATAAACCAGAGCCTGTTTTCAAAAGGATGGATGAAACTGTTCATCTACTAACACAAACCGCAACTTCTAGCTGGTAAGAGTACCTGCAAGAGTAAGAATCCAAGAATATGAAAAATGAATATACAAGTTGCATGTGATATAAATATCCTCTAAAAAGACAAAAGAATGTTGGCAGATCTAAGTGGATCCTAACATATCTCCTTCTTCCTTTTCTACCATGTGGGATTTTACTAGCGCTCTTCAAATTTGTTACTCCGTCTTCTTCTGCAAAGTTGTAATGTAATGGACCCTGACAGGGGAATTAGTGCCACCAGCCATCCTGATGTGCTCAGCATGACGTAGAGTTTGCATAACAGCAGTGGATAGAAATAAAAGTTTGAGCTGCATCTGGATGGAAACCTAGCTAATGTGTTTTCTAATCTTAATCTGCCTTTTGGGTTTTTCACCATATCTTTGAGCATAACTGAGTGGAAACGCTAAAAAGAACTCTGAAAACAAAAACAAAAAACAACTGATGTATGAAATCTATCAAATAGGTTGGATAAAAATGATAAGGATTAAAGAAACACTCAATCGGGACCCCACCCCCCCAAATTTCTTCATCTCCACATCTCTGGTTTTGTCCCCTGCTACGAGACAGATTAGAAGCCATGCATACAGTACAGTATGGTTTCATATTTTTAGCTTGCATGTGTGCATCATAGCGGCTCCCCTCCGTTTCTGCATATGAGACCATGACAAACCAGATAGATGGAGGCGGTGATCAGGGTCTGGAGGCCGTTGTGAATCCCTCGCTTCTCAGATGCAGCCGCAGTTTCATGAAATATATGCAAAGGTTCAATCGGAGTGAGCGGTAACCTTTAGAAATGATTCCTTTATTACTAGTTTTGAAAGAAATATACTTTTAGGGCACTCAAGAGGAAAATTTATAATCCTGGTTAAATAAAGAAACAATCCATCAGGTTCAGATAAACAACCTTTATGAATTAAATGAACTTCAACAAAGCAAACTCAAACATGAAAATGAGCTCTGCATGGCTGCACCATAAGTACTGCTCCGTTGAATAATTAATACTCTATTACACATGCATTAGGAGTACATGCCTGTATGTTGTAGGTGTTTTACAGTCTATCACAAAATAAATCATCCTGTCAAAGGAATTAAGCTGATGAATCAGCCTGGTGCTGGGGTGGAAGGCTGCGGGCTGTTTTTTCCAATCTGAACTTAATAACATACGGCTGGAGCGCTAATTCGACTTTACATTTTATCAAGGCTGTAAGGCTAATGCTGCTGTTCATTAGGCTAAAAGAATAAGTGACCAGCCTGGAGAGCTATTGTGTTACCACATTAATGATATGGTTTCATCATCACTTCTCTTGATGTGCTGAGGCAGTGAATGCATTTCGAGGGGCGTTGAGACATCGTTTGAAATGCATTCCATCATAATAGCCACACAGGGATTTTATAACACTTTTTAAAACACTTTTTAAAAAGTTTAAACACCCTCTTTGTAGGTCTCGGGACTGCTGGATCCTAATCTAGCTGGCTATGGACAACAGCAGGGTACACCGCAAATGAGATGCCAACTCATTGCAAGACCTGCAATTTTAATTTGATTGTCATATTTGTTTTGAATAAACTCTGAGAATAATCACAGAAATCTGATCATATTTGAAAAAAAATTATATCAAATGTTATAAACGTGAAAAGTCATTGTCCTTGTAAGCTTAAGCCTATATAAAGTACTGTATTATCAATGAATTAATGGATGAATCGTTCTAAAATGATGACTGCAAAGTCGGTTCCAAATTGTAAAACTTTTAAAGCTTCAAAGTAGGTATAGACGATAAAGTCACAAGTTGTTTATCAGACACGGCCCTCTGTGAATGCTGTGCTGATAAGCTACCACCAATGCTTTAAAACACATAATGAAGCAAGCCTAATGATCCATTTTCCCTATGGGTCATTGAAGTTCCGGATCAGATGGACACAGCACTGGGGAACTCACATTTCCTAGTGTGAGACTGCTGATTCTGTGAAACTGCAGGGACTGGACAGGCAAATATTAACAAATCCATCAGGCGGAGATTTTAAAGGAGCTGGAGTGCGTTTCTATTAACTCCCCGTGAACATCGCCTCAATTATTGGAACATAACGATGGGCAGCAGAGCTGGTCTAGCATGTAGCTATACGTCCATACTCAGCTTTACAACCAATAAAATCCCAATGGTGTGACAGAAACTCATTGATTGCCATATGGGAAGAGAGAGTGCACTACATTTGGTTTAAATACTGTGCAGCATATGACTGCTTTTTAAATACCAGCGCATGTCAGTCAGAGAAAGCTCTTACCTCACTCACTCTAATTAAAAAGGCACCTGAAGCTACATCTTAATGAAGTCCATTCTGGTACATTTAGGGCATGTAGTGCTGGGTTGTCATGTTTCGTATGACCGTGAATATGCTTTTTTTCCCCCAGCGCATAAACACTTCGAACCAAAACACTCTGCACACACAGGTTAATCAAAACACACTTTGCATGCAGCGTCTCAGGCAGAACAATATATTTCTCCATTTATTCAGGAGGAACAAATTGAAAGCTACTTTGAGCCCATTTGTAGTCCAAAAACATTAATTGGATGCTCACGATTCATACTCTTTCCTAACACAATCCGTTTGTTATATTCTGCTGCTTTTGGAAACTCAATCTCTATATAACCATTTCAAGACGTCTTTATCAGATGATTCCAGCCGTGGTCTCAGTGAAAGATGAATGTTCAGCAGCAACTGAACTTCAGCTGCACCCAATATTCAGAAGTGAACCTGCCAATTTGAGCCCAATGTCCATCCTTTGTAACCTAATAATCCTTTATCCGAGCTCGTATGACATTGATAAATCACATTTAATTGCATCAACCATATTGAAACACGTTAAGGTCAAGGTATTATTAAATGTACGTTGTCAAAAGGATTTTCTTCTGACATTGAAGGCTTTGTTTGTCAGTCAGGAAATGACCAAACGACAGACTATGAATGGGCAGAGCGGATATTAATTACGAGGTGAAGTACATGTATGTAATATTTTAATAACTCGTCCCCCCGGTCTGCTTGATGCATCATTTGATGTCAGCCCTGGTAAATAATTTATATTCCCTAGGGTGTTTTCAAAGCAAAATGAATGGCTGTCAGTGTCAATGATGAAAGCATTTTTAAGTGACAGAGAGAATGGTGTCGGACCGAGGATAGAGGAACCGTGTTCTAATCATGATCAGGAGGATCAGCAGAGAGAGGAATAACAAATTAAACAGGTGCTTCTAAAGCTTGCATTTCGGCCAGGTTTGGATGTGTGAAAGGGTTCACTCAGTTCATTACAGCTAATCCTGGAGATCAATCACCACTGAAGAGCGCTTAGGAACAATTCCAGTTAATACTACAGAAAATAAAAATCAATCAGTCATTCAAAAATTAATCAAAAAGCTGATAAACGACACTCATTTTCTTTAAATATTCCAGTTGATGTCACTTTAATGGTTTTTAAACAATAGACCACACAACATTATCCTGTTCAGGATGTGGTGTGGTTCCAAAGGAATTTATATTAAAACTCCACATAGATTAAAACGACATGACAAAAGACGTTTCTGTCGCCCAACCTGACGACTGTTTGAAGCAACACACAGGACTTCAAGCCAATTAGAACACTGAATGGGGATGTAAACTAAATCACCATTAAAGGACAGCAGAAATGCAAAAATTACATTTGTGAGAGTTTTCTAATTTAATGTCAGTGTCATGTGATCATGGTTTCCTGGTCATATGTAATTATAGATATAATACGATCCCACAGGCTCTGTTGTTCTCAACCACTGTTGATGACTTTCAGATTTCCAAGTCTACACAGATCTATCTGTATATTTCAGCTTCCACCTAACCCTCTGCTACTAGGGTACACTGGATCTTTTCTGGGTATCTTTACCCAGCATGCACTTGGGTTCCGAGCAGACCCCTGCTTCTATGGATTTGGTGTCAAAGCCTGTTTTTGTGCAGCCATGATCAGAGTCTCTGTGCCAGTCCGGCCATTTGGAGGCACTGGTACTAATTCTGGGATGTCTGCAGCGTCCTCTACCTGCTGGCGATGCATCTTCTTCTTCTGAGGCACTCCTTCCAAGTTCATCCCAGGGGCCCATCCTGACGCAATCATGAATGCCTCTAATTCACTTTAAGCTGCTGGTGGAGCCTCAGGCTGCTGGACTCTGATCACTGTGAGGAGTTTTTGCGTCATATTAAACATGGTAATTGCTTGTATTGGGCTTCTTAGCACGTCTGATCCTCTGGAGGGGGCTATTATTTCCTTGTCGTGGTTCCCTTTGGTCTCTGCTCTCCTGCTAGCTTTGCAGTTCCGCCCCTTCACCTTCCCTGTCCTGGTGATCAGATTTCCATTTATGCACATTTAAAAATTTTACATCTTATTTTTTTCAAAATGGAAATACATTGCCCGCCATCCTTTATCGGTTCTGTGTGCTCCTATTTAGAGCAGCAGAGCTCCGGAGCGTGGAGGGAAGACAGGGCAGCCCAGTGACTGATGGATCTCAGGAGGACAAGAAGGAGAAAGAACGGCTCCCCTGCGAGCCGCTGTTTGAACTTACAACAAAAGAATGAAGAAGAGGCCTTCCAGGAGTCCCCACTGCGACGCCCCAACACATTAATTTTACATTTCATCTGAGAACACAAGGGGAGACATTTTTCATATCTTTGCCTCATCGCTCATTTTTAAACTCTCATACTGGAGGCTAAATGAAATTGATATTTTTACTGCTCCTGACAGGATTAAATCAGGTAATAATGGACGATCGTGATGTGATAAATCAACCCGAAAACAAAAAAAGGGAGAGTTGCTCACTTAGAGGTGTGACGTCTTCCTGGAGAAGGCTGGAGGGTATTTATTTTAAACCCACTTTGAATACTTGCAGGCTAAATGTTCCCTTTGAAAAGCCCAGCTGCTCTGACAAATAAATGTAAACACGGATTCAATACATCTGCTGCTGAGCGACGGGGAGTTTGGCTCCAATCGTCCTGGCTCTCATCTGGTCCTACAGTTCCCAGCACCATTACAGAAAGTGCTTCAGGGGGATTAATGATGGCATGGCGCGCCACTGCTAACAGGCAGCCTGGATGAGAATCTAAATCCAGCAGAGAAGGATTGAAATAATCTAAAAATGTTCAAAGGTGACAAAAAGACTTCAATCTAAGATCTTATGAGTGAATGTTGGACTGCAGGATGCTCTCGTCATGTTAGCTTTACCTTTAGATTATATGAAATCATTGCTGGTGATGTACATTATTTAAAAGAGATAGCATCTTCTTGTAGCTGTAGCTTCCTACAATAAAATGATGAATGAAGATTGGAGATTGTTTTACAGCACCTAAATATGGCCTCTCTGCTTGTCTTTATTAGCTAACCCATAATATTCATAATAGCACTAATGAAGAGAAGTAGAGTGTGCATTAATCTGCATTTTCATCTGCAGACTTTCTGGAAATTTTATTAAAGGTTTACTCCCCATTCAGATGGGAACCTGACTGACATTAATAGTACGTGTTAGGAATATGATGAACGTGTTTTACATAGATAAGTGCTAATCAGCAGCAAGGAGACTCTTGTTTCGCTTGTGAGGAAACGATCCTGCAGGAGGCTGACGGCATTTGGCTGAGGATGTGGGAGTAGGCTGTGGACCCGAGACGCTCTGAACTAACTACGTTTTTATTAATCAACTACACAAACCAACAAGTGTCTTTTTTTTCTTCTTGTTTTTACACTTCAGCCCTGTAGTCTTCAGCTTGTATTTATTTAATGCAATATAAAAACCTATCACAAGAGGCTTAAAGTTATACAATTAAAACAATGAATGGAGTTATTTAAAGTATACCAGTGGTGGCTTTCCCAGCACAGCATTAGTGTGGATCCTATGAATATTGTAAATGTTATGTGTCATAGGTTGGAGAATATTGTGGAAGCAGAATATTCGTCTGCACCGGTTGCCAGTTCAGCTCACTGAAAGTTTGTTGGAGACGCCTGAGTGCTGATGACAGAGAGGCTTATTATTATACACCTGAAAGCATTCAGCTTGCCCACATTGCTGATTAAACTGCTGCTCTGATTCCATTTAGATTTATTATTGAGTTGCAGGTGCCAACAAATATGTGATTAAAAAATTGGAACTGATTTACATGTCAAACAGCCTTTATTAACTTACATGAAATCACACGACCTGTTGACTGAGTCGTGATGTTGACTCCATAGCAGAAGGATGCATGAGATTTTGAAGAATATTTTATTGGTTTGGAGCAATGCATTATTTCACCACCATGTGATGGATCTTGTGTTTCCATTCTCATTTAAATTATAGTTACTCTTTTCATGCCTTTCATGCCTGGGTAAAAGTATTATTCGCTTTAAAAGATTGTACTCTGATGTTGCGAGTGTAAAAGAGTTCCATGGATTTACGGTTTATGGATTCCACAGTTTAATTTTGGAATGGAATTTATTTCAATACTTCAAGGAAATTGGCCTGATCTAACAATAAAGCAGGGATTCAGAATCTGCATTTGTATCTTGAGCTCCTTCAAAATATAATCAACTCTTTTCTGGCCCAAAATCCCCCCCCCGACACAGACCTTCATCAAAACCAGGTAGTGTATGTATGATCACATAATCTCCCCCCTAAATAACTCTTCCTCCAGCTGAAGGTATGTGGTACATAAGTGAGAAAATAGGGAGTGAAGATAACGCAGTAAGAGTGCTGTCATTTCAGAATTCAGAAGGCGTAAGTCTGACATGGCGTAGGGAGGAATCAAGTGTAAGTCACTGTAATTTCCACTCGGGCTAGATGGCCAGATGGCCTGGTTTATTCAGGGAACTGTGATGTTTTATCAGGTTTTATGTGGCATAAAGTGTCTGTGTAGCTGTTTTCCAGGACATAATGATAATGGGATTCTGAGATTAAGCTATAAAGAGTGGAGTATCACAACTTTAATTTCAAGGATGAATCTCTGTATACTTTCACCATTACAGACAATATGTTCCCTCATACAGTGACTTCTCTATGCCAAATATTGCATTATTTTTTTTCAAAGATTTATTACTTATGTATATCCTGACATTTTAGATGTATTTCAGCTTCAATTTGTCATTGAAGTTTTCACACTTCCACCAGAGCAGAAAAACACTTTTTCTTTTCTCAATGATGACAAACCAAAAACAGCACATCCCACACGACAGCACATGCAATCAGATGAAGGCCCTAGGTGGCCCTCCAGACAGCAAGCATTATTCTCACTAATAAGTCGCGTCACAGTGGAACGCAGCACACATCCGTCAGACGGCAGCCTAAAGCACGCACCTCGATGTCAGTCGTTACCACCAAAGGTCAAATAAACTGTCTCCAGAGGAAGTTGGCATCACAATCCAACGCTTTATTTCTCTGAATGGCGAGTTCAGGAACTTCAGCTGATTTGGCTTCACATGAATGAACCCCAAATGCTCGGAATGTGTGAATGAGCTCTTAAAAATGCATTTGAATGTTAGTGTTAGAATAAAATATTGAACGATTTATCGTATGCTGAGGTAATATCAAAAAAGTCAAGAGCAAATTTTCAGACAATGTTTTTCTCCTGACATTTTGCAAATATTTGTAGAAAAAAATTAAATGCAAAGAGGAAAGCAATATTTATTTTTGTTAAACTGTCCGCAGAACTCCAGGGCAGCTGACGGTTCTGTATTTGAATTTGATTCTATATTCTTAAAACACACTTGATTTTTTTCCAAAACAAAACCACAGATATGATATTTTTAGTCAATTTGATCTGAGTCCTCTTCATATGTGGCGCAAAGATGTGATGCTGCTGCATGCAGGATGCATCTGGCTGACATTTGGAAAGATATTGAGCTGCAAACATTGATATCAGATTTCAGATGAGAATTTATTTGGCTCAGCTGCCGTCAGAAATCAACCACAACGAATCCATCACATCATCGCATAATGAGGACATTATGTCTTGTCAAGTGAAACATCAATGATGATGCTAATGTCCTCCTTCCTCATACAGGTTGGATCTATAAATGCATTCATCTGTGTTCAACATATCTTGAGAATACAAGCTGTTTTTTTTACTTTATTAATTGGTGATCAATCTTTATTGTTGTTCAGAGTTACCTCCATTAATATTCTTATACACCGTCAATAATTGATGGCTATCGGAGCTATTTCCATCCATCAGGCTCAAATTCCTGAAGACCTGCTGGGATTAGAGGCTCCCAGTTTTGAGCTTTGGGCTAATTGAGGTGACAACCAGCAGGTACTATCACACTAATGGTCATCAGGCTATCCAGCAGCCACCTAATGGGGGCTGGATCTAGACGCCAGAATGACCTTACATGCTCTGAAATATTCCAGAGGCAATCATCAGGCCTGAGGTCGTTTATATTTCACCAAATCGAATAAACATCATACACATCATGTGACTGTCAAGAGAATAAACATGTGTAGGATCATCTCTTCGTGTGAATCTTCACAGGGAATTCATTTTCAAGTGGAAAGCAGCGCTTCAGATGTCAGAGGAAGGACTGAAAAGATGAAGTGAAGTGATGTCTGTCAGCCACTCACATCGGCTTGAATGATAACAGCTTCAAATAGATCGATTGTAAAGCAAGGGGATTAACTATATATATTTTTAAGTACTGTTTTTCTATGAAGTTGTGATGTCAGTATGTTTATTTTGTCATTAAACAACTGAGACATTAAGCTCATACTGATAAAAACCACACAAACATTTCTGAAAAAGAGTATATACAGAGGAGACCCTGACTGACTCCACAAAGTTTCTTTAGTCTTCTTACGGGTTTATTATCCAGGCTGCAGGAGTTCAACAACATTTATCAACTCTGTCAAGTGACATCATCAATCACAGGCGATCAATATCAATAGCGAGGGGATACTCTGTCATCGAATTGGAGGTGAACAGGTGGAGTCTTTGTGGATGTGTGTTTATTCTCTTTTTTAAAGCAACAAAACCAACGATGGATTTGAAATATGAAGTCAGAAAGGGGAAATATTTTAACCCTGCTGGTCTCATGGACTAATGAGTGTTACTGCATATACTGTATTGTGTTCTACTTATAAATATATATATATACATAAGTGACATGATAAACTAGAAAAAGCAAAAATGTTTTTACATCCCTGTGCTTTACATAAACTCAGTTATATGTAGTGAGAGGCAATTTTTTAAATTTTTGGATCCACCGTTGCCTCTGGAATCAAAATAAAAAATGACAGAGTTCTGTCCTGGTTTGTCCAACAAGTTTCATGGATATTTTTGTGGATCCACTCCAAGCACTATTTAATGTGTTGTTGCCTTTCACACGCCGGATCCTAGAAAGTTTTATCAAAATCTTTGGAGAAGTTCTGCTAACAGACAAGCAAACAAACACTAATAAAATCATAAACTCCCCAACAGAGATGATGATTACTGCGTCAGTGCATTTCAATAAATGTAGATTTGTGCACTCTGAAAACATTACAGATGAACTGCTCTTGTTTGCCCAAGTTCAAGGATATTATCACAGGCCTGCAGCCTCTCAGGCATTCATATCAAGCTGTCAATGAGGGATCGATTTTTCTGCATTTGAAGTCTGTCCAGTGGAAAACATGTAAGCCTTATTCACCCCTAAATTATTCAGGGTCTGGCTGATTCACTCAGCGCTGGTGTGATTGTTAATGATTTCACCAGACAAATATGTTGTTCAGCAGCAGCGTCTCATTTATTGTTTTTTGATGAGAAACACATCGGATGCTGACAGAGATTCACGATCTCCCACGGCTGGTTCACAGTGATACTGAAAATTGCCTCTCTTTTTTTAACGTTGTTTGTTATTTTGCATTTTATCTACATGCCCCACGGCTTATTGTGAATACAGAAAAATGATATCCCCTGTTAACCTCTTCCTAACCGTGCAGCACGATCCCAGTTCCTGTTACAAACGCCAGAGCATCAGTCCGTAAAAGAATCTTTTGGGGCAAATCCCTGCAAAGTAGAAGCAGCACAAAGCAAACAGAGTTCACTGAGATAAAGAACCACAAAGGTTGTCTTTCTGATTAAGTCCTCATTAAAGTGTTGAAACACAGTTCAGACACTGACAACCAGACTCCATCATGGATCACCAGTTTCAGTGTTGCTTCATTAAACTGATGGTATACTTGTGAAATGGGATTCCAGACAATGTGCTGTGTCATCAGAAACCTAATTAAATACCAGACCAGACTTCAAGCCCAACTGAATATATCAGAGATGGTTCTTCAGGTCATTTCTACTTGTTCTAAAACCTCTCCAAGCGATAGAGGAAGTTAAGATTCTTTGCTCAACAAATTCCCTCGTGTTTCACTTATATGTAACTCAATAGTTCACACAAAGAAGATGTAATAGCACTCGTCACACTCTTACTGGGGTGATGTTTGAAATGTGTGTTCAGGGTGTATGGGAGAGGAAGAGGATGTAGATCTCCAGCTTTATGATCGTTTTTCCACAGAGAACCGATGGGTGATCGGATATGTGGTCAGGGTGAGAGCAGAAACACTCAGCTGGATCTCACCCTCCTGTTCCTGATCTACATTTGTGACTAACCTGTACATGTAGGTTCAATGTGCACACACAGGTGTCAGAAAGCATTTCTTACCTTGCATGCACACATATTTCACACTGAATAACAGCCTGCATGCATCTTTAATACCAGCGCTGAATTCAAAATAAAACTTTAATGTCCTACTGCAAATCCTGGGAAGGTCCTACTGTAGTCATCCTCACAATTCCAACTCCCTGCTGCAAACGCTGCATACAATATGTCGACACTGAACCCTTGTCATAACTCATTGCTTTCCACAGCATACTTACAAGCAGTCCTTTAAAAATGACAGCTGTAACCAAGATTTTACTCATTCATGAGGGGCCTGGAAGAAAGAAACTTCTGGACTGCTGTTTCATCAAAATGAAAGTGCTGCATGCAGTCGGAGGTCTCCTGTTTCTCTCTCCTGCAGGCGACTGATAACAATCAAAACCAATTTCCTCGGGCGTAAATAGTTTGCAACGAGTTTAAATTGCATATCAAATCATGCATGGAGGTAAATCTGTCTCTGTGCATGTATTAATATACAGACACAGGTGAGAAACATATAATGCTGGGTGAAATATGTATGTAAAGGGCTGTCTTTGACAACCATCAGAGACGAGAACAAATATAATAAGCGCACATTACATTATTTAACATCTCCTCACAATGTCTTTGCTCTGTCAGATTGTTGCCGCTGGTTCGGATATAAAATTCATAACATGGACAGATGTTCTAAAGGTACCTGAGGACACATCCAGGTGCCCATCTTGACCTTCCAGAGGCTGGTGTCACTCAGCAAACGCCCGCTGTGGCTTGTAGTTCCTGCTTCCTATCTCAGTAAGTTATGGAACAGTGAGGGAAAGACATTTAATCAAGTGGATAAAAAGAAGAGGAGTCGCTACAGCGGAAGTCTCTGTGGCTCCGAGATAAACCCAGTGTGTAATTCTGATTTACCTCACAGAGCAAAGGATGAGTGAAACCCCATGCCTCATTTCATTAAAGCATTTTTAGTCGCTGCTGAAGTACAGTAGGAATAATGGCTGGTGTTGAATCAAGCTCCAGACTGGGGGAATGGGCGACAGAGTGAGCACAAGTGCATATTTCTACCGGGCTGTAAATGGCCTCTGTGGACAGTTGTGTGGCTGATTTACTGAATGTGTTCTGGAAGACCTTTTCCTTTTTTTTTTTCTTTTTTTTTTTTCAAAAAGGATGCAAGCTCCAAAATTGATATTGAATTTATAAACGACTCAGGCAGCAGGGCTGGATGTGCTGACAGATTAAAGGTGAAGAGATAAAAAGAAAGATGTGCTCCATAGATCACCGAAGAGCAGCGTCCATTTAAGAGGCAGTTCCTCTTAAAGATGACTTGCTTCAAGATATGTTATTTATTATAAGGGTTACAGGACGACTTCCAAGTGTATTGAATTTGTTTTATGGCTCAGATACACTAAATAGAAAGGGGAGATGAACATTTCTCCTCAGCCGCAAACACCGTTTAGCATATTTCCAAAGTACTGTTTGCAACTTCAGCTGAGCCGGATAATCTCATTTCACAAAATGTGCTGTGCAATGAAGTTTGGGGACATGGATGAGAAAATGTATTCAGTTTGATTAGTGTTCCTCTGTGTTTACAGAATGGAACAGAAGGTTTGTGGCTGAAGTGTGGTGGTTCTGATTATATCCAACTTTAGTTAGTTAAAAGACACATTTATTTACAAGGAGCTGCTGTCATTATAGAAACATGAAAAATACATGCAGTGTCTTTAACTGCTTATTTTATCCTACATGTTGAAGGGATCATGTTCATTAACTAAAACTGACTGGACTACAATGGCTCAAAAAACAAAGTCTTGCAGGTCAATCAGAGACCTTGCGGGATTTTGTTCCATAATTTATAATTTGGAGAATGTGTTAACTCACCTAATGAAGTTTTAATTGTTTTCTATGGGGTCCCATTGGGTTTAAATAGATCTTTACCGCTATCTAATGGACACTTGAGGTACTGGAAATCAAATGAGATGCGGAGGATGAAGGATTGATTCAATTATTCAGTGCCTTGTAGTAAAAAAAATTATTTCAATTTACTCTTGTTATCTGATTTAAAATAGCTTAATCTTCAAACTGAGATCTTAACAGTAGGAAAAAAAAAACAATTTACCCTACTTTATAATCATCATAAAGCACTATATTTTGAAACAACTTTATAAAGTGGAATTTAATATACAATAAACCAATAACATAGAGTTAAAAGATAATATCTTCCATGTCTGAGCTGTAATGCATTATATAGAAGATAATCGTAATGGAGAAGCCATTGCTGTAACAATCCGCGCACATTGATACACGGGCGCAGAAGAATCTTTTCACACTTGCAGGACACGCATGCGCACAGAGGACACCAACTGGTTTGTGTCAAGTCGAGTCACACGGATGCGATCGAGCCAAAAATCACCTGTATTCTGGCATTCATGGTGACACAGTGAGTACACGTTTAAATCTAGACAAAATAAGCCTCTTAGAAATAATACCTCATGCTGGTGCATCTTTTTAGGAAACAAGAGCAGTGATTTTCAGCATCCAATGAAGGTGGACTGTCTTTATAGTGACATTCCAATGAGCAGTAATAGTATAACATATCTTGAATATTGTGATTTGTACTAAATACTAATATTGATTGAAGACACGCAAATATCTGCAGAGCTGCTGCGTTTTTGGAGGATTTCTTTCTTTCTTTTTTTGCATCGGAAGAAAGAGTCACCTGACTACAAATTATCAGTTCATCCCATCAAATGATTCCATTATGTTTCTATAAATGGCTGCATGCTGCTCGCTTCTGCGTGCTTGTCATGAATTGAACGTCGTGCGTGTGTGTGCGTGCGTCTGTGTGCGTGTGTGTGTGTGCGTGTGTGTGTGTGTGTCCTCCCCTCGAATGCGACTGATGGATGCTGATTGCTGCGGTCCAACAGTAACGCCTCGCCGCTATCATTACCGCTCATCCCTCATGGAGAGAGGAGAGCTGTTGTTGCTCATCACAATTAGGTGTGGTTGCATTCAGTGGGATCCAATAATCCCGTGGGATGTTTGCCTTTGGCTTCTCCAGCTGTTCACCAAAGCGACATGTGAACCTAAACGCACCATTTGCCTTTTTTTATTTATTTATTTTTTTCTTGATTAAAAGTGCCGATTTTTGAGGTCACATCGCGCAAAATTTGGCCAAAACGCGTCATGATCGTGAAGTGGTCGCGCATTCCGCAAGATGCTGTTTGGAAATAATCCCTACATGATGTTTTTATTTTTTAAATGTATTTATTTGTCGCTCGCGTTTGGCCCAGGCCTTCCTGTCAGATTCTGTAATCTCAGTGATTTCCTGGATCTTGTGAAGATATTCCATCTTAATGCGGTAATAATCTAACAGGAAACCACTCCCCGGACGGCTCTCACTGTGGTCTCCTTGTCTCCTCTCAGTCCATGGGCTCAGAGCGGGTGGAGATGCGTAAGAGACAGATGCAGGTTCATCAGGAAGCAGCTGCCAGTGTCCTCCAAGCGCGCCACAGCATGGGAAACACCCCCACCAACGCTTCGAACGCCTGCTGCTTCTGCTGGTGCTGCTGCTGTAGCTGCTCCTGGTAATAGTTGACACTTCACTGCTTCCCACACAGCAGGGCTGGAGACGGGAGATGTGCATCTGAAGGCTCTTTTAAATGCATTCCTAATATACTTTTCTGCCAGGAACAGAACACTCTAGTTTGAAGTGATGGTTTGGATGCTGACGTGATGTCAGCCACTAATCTGTCCATTAAGACCCACTTATGCTTCATTAACTGTCTTCATGAAGTTTATAAGAAGTCTCATCAGTGCGACATAAATATGATTATCTTTCAGGAAGGCTTGAATGCAGAATTTCTTCTGCTTAAATCGGATTCGCATCTGGGTTTTTGCAACACGAGTGAGAACAGCCAGATCAGAGTATTCTGTGGCCCTCATTCAGCAATTCCAGCTGGGGAAAACCTGAACAACACAATGACACAATTCTGGTGCATCCATTATGATTTCAATCCCATGAGTTGAGGCTCATAAATTTTTTTTTAGATGTTGGCGATGCGGAAATCCAGAGATTAATCTCCAGGTTAGAGCTGGACTCATCAATATGACTGTGAATCATTGAGAAAATCAAATCTGATCCGAAAACAGAATAAGTCGTCACTATCTCCTGCCTCCTGCTGCTTGCTTCTAACTCCTACATGTGATTGAAACGATGCACCAAAAGACAATTTCATATCAGGAGCGTAGACTCCAGAAAAAGAAAAAAAAAAGGACTTTTCTGCAGTGCTTTTCAAAGTCAGTCTGCAACAGTTGACAGAAAATCTTTTCACAGAATTGAGCTTTTCTATTTTCAGCTGTTCTTCACATGTGAAAAGTGCAAAATTCAAATCAAGGTCTTCATGTGGCGAGTGCAATGTTTGAATTAAGGATCATAACACCGCTTAAATTGCGTTTTATTGGCTGTAATGTTTCAATTGAGGCTTTTATAGAACATAGTAATGCTTTCTACAAAAATTCATGTGCATATCTTAAACAATGCCCCCCTGTAAATGTACTGCAAAGTACTGCAGGGTTACTGGTGGCTCTAAAACCCGCAGGCACAAATAAGACAGTGAATGGCTGCTTATTTCTCAATGGGTTGTCCCTGTGATGAATTATGGACCTGGTGAGGGTGTTCCTCGCTCAATGTCATCTGGGACTCCGTTATCACCCTGCAGAGAGGATAGACGGCGATAGAAAATGGATAGATGATGGATGGGATACCTCTGAAGAAAGCACAAACAAAAATGCTTATTTCTTTTGGTTGATATCACATTACACAGGTGGTCGATGACTCAACATGCAGGGAAATGAATCCCTAGTAAATAAGATTCACACAAAAAATTCATACAGTTGAAAAAGATATTAAATGAAATGTCACTATTCTCTGCTTTTTTAGCCATATTTAAAAATTTTGTACATAATTTTTTTTGCATGACAAACAATAAGTTAAATGAGAACATAATCACCAATAAAAACAGGAATCATCTGCGTATCTGCAGCGCTTCATTTTAAATGCAGCGCTGCAGATTTCAGCCCCTTTCGCTCGTGGTTCAGGTTGAGCTGGCAGCAAATAAGATGATCAATTTTCAGTGGAATGTTGGCATCGCATGTGAGGTGAAGGGAGCAGAACAGCCTGCGATGTACTGCTTGTAAAAATCCATATTTCTAATATAAATATATACCACCTCCTTTTTGCCTCGCATCCTTTCAGCAACAGTACAGCCCACACCACCATCATCTGAGAAAAACAGAAAACAGAGGTCCTGTGACCCACACTGGATCTCATTGGATGGGGGGCCCCCCCGGGGGGTGTAATCTGCTCTGGACTCATCAACCATTTACTTCTGCTTCCTCTGAGAACAGCAAACCTGTTGTGTGCAGAACACGGCCATGTTAATTCACTCCACTGTGGATTAGTAAATACGTTTTGTCTCTACATCCATATCGATGTCGTCTAATTGTAGCAGGTACAACGGCATCATTCCCAGATGGGACAGATCCCACCAGAGCCAATTAATCTACAGGCAGCTGCTACATCGGGTGTTGGGGACATTTTAATTAAGCACAGGAGATCCCACAGGATGATGTGGACAATTGACACACTTTAATATTTACGTAAATGTTCCCATTGTAGGTGTTCTGTTATTTCTAAAGTGGAACAAATAACAAACAACCAACTTCTCTAGTGTGGAGAAAACTCCAGGAATCACCCTGCCAGGAAATAGTTTGGCGCATAACCTCCCCCCCCCAATTTTATTTTGATTTTTTTTTTTAAACAGCTGAGCTTGTTTTAAGTGCTGTTAGGCATATTTAGCTACCCATAGCCATCACACTCATTTCCACTTATGCTCGGCTAAGCTAACTATGGTAGCGTCATCAGTTATGAGTAGCATCAAGTCTCTGATCTCAGCCTCAGTAAGGAAGAAAATACCTCAAAAAATATATTTTAAACTCCCAGATTTAGATTAACATCCAGATCTGGATTTAGTTGTGCATCATGTTATTTTTTACTTTTTTTGCTTGGTATAGTATTATTTTTCCACGACTTTTCATACAACAAATAAAGACTCAAACAAACAAACATAGCGCGCTTGAACAATATCTGCCTGGAGTGATTTTATTTGTTTGGTAATTTGAGGTGTAATTTTACGTTCTATCAGACTAATTTATTTCAGTTCAGGAATAAAGGACAACAATATTATTTTAAAACTAGAACTGGGTGGAGAGACTTTTGTGATTAAAGCGAGCATCACTGTGTGTTTTTGTTCCCTGCAGTTTGACTGTTAGGAGTGAAGATGAGACAATACAGAGATCCACTTTTGAGCACAGAACAGAGGGCACCGCTAACTGTGAAGAAAGGTAAACGCTAAACATCTGCCAACATTCCTATAAATATTCCAACTTGTTTCACATCCTCTGCTGTTACTGGGAGAAATAAATAACCCTGTACCAAACATAACCACTGCTCTTTTATCTTTAAGTACGAAGCCTACTCTGGAGGACGCTCACTCCTGGGCGACATCATTCGAAAAGGTGATGAAGAGTGCAGTCGGACGCAGCTGCTTCAGGCAGTTCCTGCGCACAGAATTCAGCGAGGAGAACATGATGTTCTGGCTCGCCTGCGAGGAACTCAAAATGGAGACCAACAAGACTGTGGTGGAGGAGAAAGTCCGGCAAATATACGAGGACTTCATCTCCATTCTTTCCCCGAAAGAGGTGAGGCAACATTGGTTGCGATGTTACAACAAAAGCACACACATTCTTAGCTCTATTATTCTTCTGTTGAAAGTAGAATTATTGATTCAACTTCTGTATTCAAGTAAAATTGAAAGCCAGTCAGCACTGCAGCGGCCTGTGTGTGTGAATAATGCAATAAGAAGGTGCCTGAGGCGTGATGGATTTCAAACCTGGTGACCTCACTCTGGTGCTGAGGTCACGGGCACTATCGCCGGGGTCGAGTGTGTGCTCAGATAGTGGAGGAGAATGGCTCTGACTAATAAATGGGTTGGAGGTGGCTATGCCAATCCATGAGGAGGAGGATTACTATTGTAAACCATGAGGATGGTTATTGATTAAGTAAAATGTTGAAATTTATGCTCAAATTTTTGGTGTTTTTGTCACTTATTCATCATTTTAAGGTAAAAAGGTACACAACCGGTTATTTTTCATGTCAAAAATGTCGTAACGCACGACTGATTTTTATCTTCTTGTCTTGTGCAGGTCAGTTTGGACTCCCACGTTAGAGACGTGATAAACCACAACATGCTGGAACCGACCTCGCACACCTTCGAGGAGGCTCAGCAGCAGATCTACACGCTGATGCAGAGAGACTCGTACCCCCGCTACATCAACTCAACCACATACACAGATCTGCTGAAGAGCCTGGAGGAGCCTCCCCCTGAGCCATAGACTCGCCACTGCCATACACTTAGCTTTCTCAAAAATGGTGCATGTGCCCCCCCCCCCACATCCTTCTTTCCCAGACGGAGTTTTGTGTTCCTGTTGGGAGTCCTGCTAGTTAGAGACAGACAGGGAAATGAAAATGACTCAAAAGCGGTTTTTAACCAGCTGTAACTGCTGTTTATTTACCCATGATTAGCTTACCAAAATACTTGGAGCGAACAAGAACAAATGCTAGATCAGCATCCGTTACTTGTTAGGAAACATATCTATATTTTTATATATTCCCTAGCGCTTGACATTGCACTTTTCTACCTTGGTGGGCGAACGCATGTATCTGTGGGCACTGCATTTGTATTTAGGTATATTGTGAGCCTTAATGCATATCCAGTTCTTGTAGGAAGTAGTGGGTTTAATTTAAAAGCAACTAAAGAAGATGGAAAGTGCCTTGGAATAAGATCTTCTACACTAGCACCTTCAGTCCGACGGGACAGGTGCAACGACGTCACGTTGGTGCTTTCAGCTCTTCTCAAAGATCAAGTTTTTACTACGAGCTGAGACCCAGAAATAGATCTCCTCTGTGTGTTTCAATACTGTGATATTAGTTATATATTTAATTTAAATAAAACAGGGAAAAAGATGACGACCATGATCACTGATATATTTGTGTATTTAAGAAGGAATTTGTGTGATATAGCTATTTGATTTCTCACAGACATACAATATAAATAAAGCACAATCATGTTTTTGCCGTCGTGTATGATCACAGGTAAAGAATGTTTTTTAAGATGCAGGTTACTTTATTAGGGATACCGGTACATATTTAATATTCTTATTTAAGAATGATTGCTCACGTGGTGTGTTTGGAAATGTTAAAAATATTCAGATAAAGATAAAAAGTTCTACTAGAATCAACTTTTGAATACAGAATATTTTTCAATTAACCGTTTCATCCACAAGATTTAAATGATGCAAAAAATTGTCCACAGACCAATTTGATAAAACATTACATTATATTTACAGCAATTTAATGTACTTGAAGTTAAAATGTTTGAAGCAACAACATATTTCAACTCATCTCAGTTAAAAAAAAAACACTCAATAATTAAAAAGCCTTTAGCAAGAGGCTGTTTATTTTCAAATAGCAGGCATTACTCCATGAAATATAGCCCTATTTATTTCAATACATACGTTTCATACAGGAAATGGCTTTTCTCAACATTCAAGCAACTATAGTTTGATGCTGCAACTCTTTGCAGCTCCGGGTCAGGATGCAGCGATGCCTCACCCCCAACCCCCAAATTCTAAAAGTAGCAGCTTGGATTCATCAAGTAAGTGATTCCCCACATCCACAGAGGCTCACTGGGTCAGTCCAATCTATGATGGCTCTGTGTGTCTCTGGAGTTCACTCATCTCTGATGGGAGGAAGCTGCTTCTCTATGAACCGTTTGATATCCACCATTTCCTGCACAAACACAACACACAGACGTAATACAAAAAGAACCAGGACGGGAATCACACAACGCACATCTCCATACTGACCTCTGGACAGGCACTGTGAGGTAGACCCCGATACGTCTTGAAGGTGATGTTGGATGGATTTATGAGGGTTTTCATCTTCTCTGTCGTCTGGGTGCCAAAAATCAGCGGGACCAGGGGGTCGGCGTCCCCGTGGCACTGGAGGAGATGCATGTCCTTGTTAGCGCTGCTGGCAGAGGCCTGAGAAGAGAAGAGATTAAGATTATTGCTATTATTATCATCCGATTATAAGGGATTATGATTCATCTATGGGAGATCCACAAACAGGAAATAATCAGTTCCTTATAAATGCAGCGATAGTTAGAACAATTTGTAATGACTGACATTTGTTGCTGCTGACACGATTTAAAGGTGCAATGAGTGTAAAAGATAGTTGATCATCGAGGCCTTGAAAAGCTGGGAATGAGAATCAACTTTAGAAAAGTCTCCACACAATTTTACAACAACAAGCAGAGAGTCAAGGTATGTCATCTACCTGAGGGAAGGCCTTGCGGAGCGGCAGCCAGCAGCTAAGAGCGACCACTCCCGCTAGTTGCTGCTGGGATGTCAGAGCGGTGTAGAGAGAGAGCGCTCCACCCTGGAAAAACAACGACAGTTAATGCAAAAAAAAACCCAAACAAACCTGAAAACCCAAAAGAATCATGAATCAATGTTATGTAACGCTTACCTGTGAAAATCCACCCAGAATAATTCTGTGTGACGGGATTCCATTCTTTACTTCTTGTTTTATCAACGCTTCAACTGCAGACAATGAAATAACTTGTGATCAATATGAAAAACCAATCAGGATCTTCCTTGAGGACAGATCGAGTTTCTAAGAAACACAGTGGCTGCATAGGAAACCCATCCAAGGAGTTCACCCTTGCTTACCGACATCATCCCTCTACACAGACCAAAGTATGCACTCCATTCATGACTTAAATGTTAAATGTTGTGAACATTCATATGTCCCGAGGCATTAAAACATCCACCTATGGGTTTTCTCTGAAGGATTTGTTCTGTGTTGTCACACACCTCACAGCACAGTGAGGCATTAAGCAGTGGGAACAGGTGGTTTATGTGCATTACTTTACCAGAGGGTTACATTTTATAGCCTAAGCAAAAAAAAAAAAAAGCATTTCTGTCAAAGCACGAATAAATTGCCACCATCACCATCAGCAACAATCACATTTCCTGCCATTTCAATGTGCCCACTTCAAGTTATATTCTCCTTAACAGAGATTTTATCAATCTCATTTTTTCAGGAGGCCTTCAACTTCATGACTCCCCTAGAAAACATTTGCTCAACCAAAACAAAGCTTCTCTATCAATTCTATCAGAACATAATTTTTACTACTTCTACCACGATTTGCGAAATACCATATTTTCATGTTGTTTCATTTGAATTGTCTGCCACATGCTGCAATTAAATAAGCAGACTTACTGTTCTCTGAAGCTCTTTTAATTCCAGCCTCATCTTCATCAGCATCTGGGTTCAACCCATAGATATCAAACCTGTCCGGGAGAAAGAAGAAAGCACATAAATCTCAATGAAAAGGTGACAAGTCCATACAAATAAAATGTGGACATGCACCACTCACCATGAAGGCATGTTCATTCTCATGTTCAGGGTAACAGGCATGGTGGGACTGCACGGGGGCATTGAAAATGATCACTTTTCACACTTTAAGCCTTTTCCACTACTAGCAGACAAAGTCCTTGTGCAGCATGGAAGCTGCTGTTAGTACTTACGCATGTGGGCAGATGTATTTGACATGAGGTATCCTGATGCCTGCAAAAGCTTCCGCCCAGCCATACCTGCAGATTAAATACAAATAAATTCATCTTTAAGGAACAGACACTGTTGATTTTGCCATTAAGAAGTCAATAAAAGCAGTCTTCACCCACCCCGTGTCTCCGAGGCCGTGCAGGAATATCACCTATAGATCCCACACACATCATGACGGAAACAGGCAGGTGACATACATGGAAGAATATGGCAGCGTTTTGTGCAGTTAGGTGGGTAGCAATGCAGCTGTTTGTTTTTTTTTCGTTGAACTACATTTATTGTCACGTTATTAACTCACCGCCGCAGTGGCTTTCCGGGCAGCAGGCACAATGGCAGGCAAAGGCGCTGACATGTTATTACCGCACATACAGCGATAAGCAGCTAATGTGTCGGGACTATTTAGCGGCTGTTAGCTACTAGCGAAGTATCCAGCTAGCAATCAGTAAAAATCTTGTACAAATTCTACCTATCAAATATTTAACCCTTAATTTAAAAAAAAAAAGATAATTTAAAGTCTCGTTTTGCCGCTGATAGCCGGGAATTCCTTTAAGGTAGACTAATTAGCGGAAAAGAGCACACCGTCCGATCCCATTAACTGACATGTTAGTCACCAGCGGCACCGCTAAGTCCCGCCCCCTCTGTTACGTGATTGGACGTAATTATAAGTCCTTTAAAAATACGAGCCGAGAGTTGAGTGGAATGTCAATGACATCAGATTTAATAAATCAAATTCCCAAAATGGCAATTAACATACCGTGGCATCTATGGAATATAAACGATTAGGAGGATTATGTAGCAATAGAAGTGTCGATTACAAAATAAATAGTACACATTTATCTAACATCTTGCGCCGTGATGTTTGTTCTGTTTGTGTTAAAAGCTAATTATAATCATTACTCTATGGTCTTAATATTCAATATCATTCGCAAAAAAAACAGCGTCACGGTTCTGACCTAAAACAGCGTCACGGTTCAACAGTTTCTGCTGTACTTACAGGCCGCATTTTATTTTGAAATATCACGGAAGATACACAAAATACTTCCGCTGTCATCAGTCACGTGACACATGTCCTTGGTTTGTTATTTCTGACATGTGAGGAATACAAACATGTCTTTCCCAAAGAAACCTGGAGGCAAAGCGTTTGATACGTTAAAGAATCTTCCACGGATAACGTTAGCAAACCTGCGGCCTGAGCCAGGATCAATTCGTGCGGTAATTTTCAAAATGCTAACGGAAGTAATCTTACAGCAGCACCCTAGAGCTAGCAAAACGAGCTAGCCTGTCATGATAGCCTTTAGACACAACCGCTAACCCTCTAGTAATTTGTGTCAGTGGGATGATACATTGCCAGGATAGTATTTTTTTGAATATTGCTCATGTTCCTTTTCATTTCAGGAGAAAAGGCGAGGCAGAGGGCAGCATGGTGGCAATAGAAGCGGCCGTGGACACAAAGGAGAACGACAGAGAGGCAACCGACCTCGGCTGGGTTTCGAGGGAGGAGCCACTCCCTTCTACCTGGCAATTCCAAAATATACTTACAATGAGGGACACAGGTATACCCATGTTACTCTATTCCCCTTTTCTAGTAGCAAAAGAAAATGTGTATCTCTCGAAAACAACAGTTGAATACCTCCCTCAAGCGTCTAAAATTATAGAGTATTTGAAACCAGTTTATTATCCCTTGGTCACAGTGGGGCATCTGGGGGTCCACACTCAAACTACGTACTTCAATTGTTCAAGCATTGAAGTTCTCTTTCCCACATGAAGTCAAACAGAAGAATTTCATTTTCTTTTTTGCGTCAGGCAGGTCTGGTTTTAGCTTTTTTCTCTTTGGCTTGTCAACAATTTAATTAGCTGCCCAATAAACAAACCAACAAAATTCATCTGACAGTTGTAAACACATTATATATGCTGATCCTGGATTTGCCACACATTAATTTTTTTGCTTTAGTTCTTGCACAGACAACACAACTTCTGTAGTACGTTTTACATATAGATGGTTAATGTGATTTTCAAACCAATTGAAAATAAATTTTATGCTCTTTCAGTCGTCGTTATCAGTACCAGCCTCTTTCACTGAAGCGATTGCAGTACCTGATTGACCTGGGACGAGTGGATGTGACTCAGCCCATAGACCTGACCCAGCTAGTTAATGCCAGAGGAGTAACAATCCAGCCTCTAAAGAGAGACTATGGAGTGCAGCTTGTTGATGAGGTACATGGAAAAACACAAACACATCCTTAAGTTCTTTAAATCTATTTTATAAATATTTGGTTTAAATTTCAGAAAAAGAAGGGAAGCAGTAACATTTTTTATACAGTATTCTCTGTACGTTGCGAGAAGAGTTGTGTGTTTTCAACTTAGTGCTGTACACATCCAGCTTGAACAGATTTCATCTGAAAATGAAAAATCTTTGTGCTTGAAAATATGTTGGTTTTTGAGTTTAGTGTAATAAAGGCACATGGCTTTTGTTTTAAAAGCGCTGTGCTTAGATCGTGTTGTGTCAATAGGTGGCACCATACAACAAGTTTATCATTCAGTCACTGATGAACCTTTTGTTTTTTTACCCTGTTTTTTCACCATGGTCTGCCAAATATTAACAATTCATGTGTTTTCTGTTTCAGGGTGCTGATATTTTTGCAGCAAAAGTAAACATTGAGGTTCAGAGAGCTTCTGAAGGAGCTATAGCTGCTATTGAGCGGAATGGAGGGATCATCACCACCAGTTTCTATGATCCCATAAGTCTTGGTAACACATCAGTTATCATTCTTAAGAACTCAACCACAGTTTATAAGGTTCATCTTTTGTAGTTAAATGATAAGCTGTATTCTTTCTTTTCTTAAAAAGGTATTGTCATCAAGCCTGTCCCTTTCTTCTTGCGTGGGCAGCCCATTCCAAAGCGAATGTTGCCTGGAGAGGATATGGTCCTGTATTACACAGATGCTGAAAACAGGGGTTACTTGGCTGACCCAGAGAAAATTCAAAAGGCTCGGCTAGCCCTGGCCCAGAAGTATGGATATATTTTACCAGACATTTCAAAGGATGAACTGTATGACATGCTCTCCACGAGGAAGGATGTCCGACAAATCTTCTTTGGCCTCTCTCCAGGCTGGGTTGTTAACATGTCGGAGAAGAAGGTTCTGATGCCAACTGATGAGAAACTTCTGAAATATTACAATTCAAAGGAGTAAAATGAATGAATATGTGTAACATTCTGTATCTTAAATCATGTAAAAAAAAGTTTGCATTTTCTATGAAACAGCATTGAACCGCAATCTGTGTTTGTGACCAACTGTACTGTCATAAAACCATATAACATTAGATACACTGGTGTTGTCATATCATTAGAGGGAATACATTTTTGTATAAGTTGTATACAGTGTAATTATGACGCAGTCATCATGCTGATGAAAAACAACCCGTGCAGCATGATGGAATGGGAATGAACATGAACTATAACAGGTGAGGGGGAAATAAGGAAAATAAGATAACTCAAAGAATGAAAACAGGAAACAGATGCCCAGTGATGTGTGTTACTTGTGAAATGGGTTGCCTAGGCTCTATAAGGGGAGTTTAGAAATTAGTCATAGGCAGCTGTATCCTGGTGTGGATGTTCAAAAGATCCTTCTCCTCCCCCTCCTCTTGGAATACAATCACAGGGAAGCACATACTTCGCCCCCTTATGCTTTAGAGACATAATGATGCCATCAAGAAATGTTGATACTTTGATATCTAAGGAAATTACTGTGATTTAATCTAGCTGTGTTTATCACTTTAGGATGTCGCCGAACTTCCCAAAATTCACACTTTCACTTAGAAGTTTGTGCATTTCCAGTTCTCCAAATGCAATGGGGTTTTTTAATTGTAAAACCTCAAAGATTTCAAAATGTTAAAATCAATAGAAAACACAACATGGTAGTTAATCTTGTTCCCTGCATCAGAATGCAGTCTTGTAGATTTTGTGTCGATATTAATCCTGCCCATATCTGAACTCTGCGTTACGCTCGTGTTTATTTTTTAAAGTTAAATGTCACCCTCGCTATAAATAACATCTTATTTTACACATAGATTGTCTTAAGGGACGCTGCCATAGAATTTCTGCTGGTATAAAAACACTTTATCAAAGGAAGCGTATGTTTGTGTGTGTTGGTGGAAGACCGCAAGCATTGTGTTTCTATTCAAAGTGCCCTCTGCCATTTAAGACTCCTATGCAGATCTCAGTTATGCAGAAATTAAAGCAAAGTGACAAACGATGCACCAAACTACGAGTTAATTAGGAAAAATATGTTATTTCTTTCACCAAAAAAACTTTTTTTCAAGGTTTTCTTTCGAAATGTATGACATTTAGAAAGAAAACCTGAAAAATGTGCTGCTATAAAAGATAAAGGTCACACTTTTATGACTTTGCTGGAGTGTTTTCCTGAATCTCAAGTATCCAATAAGCTACACAAGTAGTGGAATACGTACACAGCAGGCTCTGCCAGGAAAACCAGCCCAAATCCTTACAGCGTAATACTTTAAATAAATCAGGCCACAGGAAAGAAACAGCACAATCATTGTTTATGGCAGAACTACAGTGCTTATCTTCAAAGCAGCAGATCCTTTTGAATTTGTATCAAGTCTCAGACAAGCAAACCAAAGAAAAGGACATTGACTCTGAACTTTGGCTGCAGAAGGTCTGCAAGAAAGAGTAAAGAAATCCACTGGAGACTGGTCTCCATCAATTGGAATTAAGAAAGCAGTCATTCACTTTGACTAAAAAGATATGTTAATCTGTTTTAAGTAGCCATTTTATCACTAATTTCAGCTCCAAATAATCTAATGTCTGAGTCTAACCAGTTCACGCTGTTTAATTAAACATGCTGGAGCTGATCGTTTTGCTTATCTGCTGCCTTGAATGAGTCGTTTCAGACAAACACTCGTGTCATCATGTCTCACAGGTCTCAGTCTAGTTCCAGTTAATAATTAGAGCTAATTACAGCTGAATGCGGATCTCTTCCTCTTCTGTCTGCTGCTTGGTCTGGTTGTCGATCAAGCTCAGATTTTAACATTCACAACTGATCATTTTGAGTGTTATAATGTAGATATAAAAAAAAACATGCTGTGGTATTAAACTGATGAGATCTGAAGCTGGCTGGACACTAAAAGAATCAGAAGACTTCTTCCATTCGTCAGATAAGACTCTTATCAGTGGAATACAATTCCTAATTTACAAAGAATAGTGACGTTTCGGCTCTTTCAGTCTCACTCATGATGACCAAATGTAACGAAGTTAGAAAACATGAACCAGATAGAAAAGTTGACCAAATCAACTTCCTGAACGTTTAATCTCTAAATAGTGGATGCCCTTAATTACACATTGATTTGACGACAATCCAATATGACAATTCAGTTTGGACTTTAAAACGTTGAGGACTGTAATTAATGGTTTTTTCATTATTGATTAGTCTGTCTGTTCCTTTTAAGATTAGCCAATTAAATGTTGAGCAGAAAAATCACTTTAAAGAGACTCATCCAGAATCCTTGAGACAAGTTACCTCTAAAAAGACACTGAAATTATTCAACGTCACATCTTATGGAAAGAAATTTTTAAATGATGTTTGTTTAGACATTTATCTTAGTTCTTATTTAGTTGTCAAATGCAATAAATTGATTTCATTAATTTTTCAGATGCCTGTCAGGATGTGGTCAATGATTAGTCTTCAATTGATGAACTTTTGAGCCTGAAATGAAGCCTTGGATCAAATCCTTGATGCTCAGATCGGTTGTTCACATTGCATCACCCTGGTTTAGGTTTGCGTTTGAGGTCTGGCTGAGCCTGACCTGTTATCTCTTCTCGGAGGTGGAGCATTATTGTATTCCACTAATGAGGCTACTGTCCACACCAGGGGGAATGTAATCCTCTCAGCTGGCCTGACGTAGGGCCGGGCAGGGCGCTGTTGACAGAAGGAGTGTGGGGGCTAGCACTCCAGACCCCGAGCTTCAGTCTGTACTGTTGAATCTGCTCAAACGTGTGATTAGGAGGTGGGATCTGGGGTGTGGGGCACAGGTCAGTGCATTGAATGGCGTCTTTCCAGAGTGTATCTTGATACTGGCCTGCTGTGCCCACACAATACAACACAAAGCAATGCAGTTCCCTTGCTGCGAAGATCATAGTCACCTAACAACAGTATTATATCCCCTTCACACCTTGCAGCTATTAAACAATGCAGCTTTTTATGAATGAACCACTGTAAGGAAAGCCAGTGGGTTGGCGCTGAGGGATCTGAGGCCTGGATGGAATACAGTACTTCATTATCGGAGGCCTCCAGCTTTACCCTCCTGTGGTTTTCCTGCAGACGTCTCCTGGTCTGCAAAGCCTGCATCAAACCTCCATGATTTGGAAAGTTACATGAGCTTGGGGTCAAGTGTTCATTCAGCAGCTGTTGTCGCTGAAACCTTCAGTCCGGAATGAGAACGTAAGAATTCAGATGATCCAGTTGATGGAAAACCACCTGTTTCACCCACACATCAGACCACAGGAGCAGCTCCAAATCCATGAACCCAAACTTCACCCAGAGTTCCCAAGAATCCACGAAAACCTTTTTGTATATTCCAGTGGATCTTCTTAAACTGCTCTTGCAGGCTTCTGCTGCTCAGACCTACCTGTGCCATCTCAACCATCACTGATCTACAGTGAAGCTGGAGAGGAGTGTCCCATATATGAGTTCTGTCCAATACAATGGCACATTGTGAGCAGAAAGGCCGAGAACAATCCCTATTCAGGAGGCACAGTGCCCATTCAGTTTGTGTGGCCATGGGACAATGTGATGATACCTTTCTATCACCTCAGAGATTAGGATTCATTCATAGGACGGGAATAAAGGGGATGAAAATTATATTCTACAAACGTTACGGGGATAAATTAATGCACAGAATATAATTACAAGATTTTATATCGAGGTATCATCCGCCCCCCTTCAACCCCAGCCGAAACTAACGTTATTTTATTCCCGCTGGGCCGTTCAGGGTAATTGATTCAATCCATTAGTGCTTTCCACTGCGCGCTGACGCGTGCGTAACGCCGATGTGGATTCAGCTGATAATTGTGACACAAGAAGAAGTAGTGAAGAACCCCCCACCCCCAAATGTATAGACATTTAAGAATCTAAATTTCTCAAGCTGACATTGATTTTTTTTTTTTTTTTTGAGGTGTTATCTCTCCTCCAAATGAAATCACTTTTGACTGATACTGGATGGTACCGAAGAGGAATAAGAGTTTAAAGACCAAGTCTTAATCAATTCTGCTATTGATGAATCTGGCATTCACAGTATTGATCAGTTGGGTTTTCGCCTGATTGCGCCTTAAGTCCAAAGTGTTCTTAGGAGAACCATGATGTAACATCAACCCCTAGACTTAAATTATCGGCCACCTCCTCTCACGCCACATACACAGCCGAGGTAAGACTGTGCGTAATCGACACGTTTGCGGGGACAAAGTCACGCACAGAGAGGAAACAACTACCTGTAATGCATCATTCTATATTATATTAAACTGGCTTCACGCACTTTATAAGTTTCTGGATAGAGGTGAAAACGCGCAATGATCTGAGCAATTTATCTAATCCAAGACATTTTGTTCCACTTTACGTTTGCTTTTATTCGTCATTCACCAAATAGCATTTGAGTCTAAATTTCCTAGAATGAAAATTGTTTTAAAAGAGTCTGCAAAGTAATGAATCCCTGATAGTTTTATTTATAATAATAACCCATTTGTGATGGTTTCAGGTTTTGTGCTCATCTCACTTTTAAACTTCAGGGTTCATAAATATTTTTGATAAAATATCTTGGAAAACTGACATGAATAAAATGAACAGGCATGAAAAAGACACCAAGATCATCCACCCGGATATTTGACTCAAAATCTCTGATTTGACTGATTTCCCAACACTTCATGTCCAAATGAGCCTTCCTGGTTCCTTTTTTTTTTTAATTGCAATGTGATCAATATTCCTAAACCTGGAAAGCAGCCGTATATTTGTTTCTGATGTGCTCATCGTACGCGCATATCAGGTTTTTGTATCGGGTAAATATTTGCGGGCGGTAATCGCGCAATAAAGGCGCCTTGATCATTTCTGTTTGTTTCTGTCCTGTAAAATGTTCTCCGATAGAGACAGTGGACGAACGATAACAGCTTAGATCCCCAATGTAATTAGTAACCAGCCCTGCCTCCTGAAAACTTTGATGTCCTCCTATCAATACTGCCTATCAGGACCTATTGGTTAGGTTCCAGTTCTCTGCAAAATAGGCGAAACAGTCATTTGAATTTCTAAAATATTTTGTTTGTTAGAAACAGAAACTGAAACTAGATTTTTTTTTTCAACTAAATTCTCTTAATGTCGATTAATATTGGAATAGAGTCAATAAGTGGAAACATTTATGTAAGGCACCCAAATTATATATAGAAATGAAACGTCTAAAACCACAGGAGACATTTTGGGTTATTTAAAGTTTATATAATTTATTCCACCAATAAGAAACGAAAAATGTTTGCTTCTGATTACCTGACGGTTTACCCTGAGGATTAAAGATTGCCTTTAAAATCAGAGATCATCTTAATTGCAGATTACTGCAGACTCTTCGTGTTTTAAATTTCAAGAGATCAATGACTGGGGGGGGGGGGGCTCAGAGTACCTTATCGACAACCCAAAAAACACACCTGGAATTGACACCTTGATCCACTCCTGCCGGCCTCCCATTGGTGGAGCGCTCAGATTTTACCCTCACGTTGCGTCATTAGATTGGATGACGGCGAAAATCAGGGAGCTAAATTCCCCATCCATGACATGCAAACACATCCACGACCCTTCCGCCTTCCAGAACTGCACGGACATGTACCGACAGGGTTCCTACGTTAGCGGGGAGCAGATGACAGAATTTCGCTCCCCGTGTTCAGGGCCGTCCAGCCCGATGTCGGTCAATTCCGACTCCAGCGGCACCAGCCCCGAACCCAAACCCGAGTCCACGCAGCAGAGAGTCAGGAGGCCCCTGAACGCCTTCATCATCTGGACCAAAGAGGAGCGCAGGAAACTTGCGCATCTGAATCCAGACCTGGAAAATACGGATCTGAGCAAAATACTCGGTAAGAATTGGATTGATTGTGTGAAAATGTTCCGAGGAAAATTAGTGCTGCTTGGAGATATTAAATGTTCCCTCTTTAAAGGCTTAATGTGACTGTTCACTATGAACCCTGTAGAGTTCTGTTGCATAAATTCATGTTTTATCACCTGCTATTGGTCGATTCTATTTAACTAATAATTATTAAACCTTTGTGTTGCTACAGGAAAAACCTGGAAGGCCATGACTCTGTCTGACAAGCGTCCGTACATGCAGGAGGCCGAACGCCTGAGGGTCCAACACACCATCGACTATCCCAACTACAAGTACAGGCCCCGCAGGAGGAAGCAGCAGAAGAAGACCTCCAAGCTCCAAGACGCAGTTGCCTCTGCTGTCGCCCCTTCGCTCTGCGGCCCTGGCCTCCTGATGCCCCACCTGCCCCAGAACCAGCAGCAGTCTTACCCAAACATGCGCCCTTTCCCCACCAACTCCCACCCAGGTAACTTCCCCTCATTCCGCAGCAGCTACCAGCACACGCCAGCTTTTTCAGCGGCAGCAAGAGCAGCAGTGAATGTTTTTCCAAGTAGACCTGTGGTGTACTCGAACCCGAACCCCTCTGGGTACGCTGCAGAGCCTCAGGTGTACTTTGGTGGGCGGCACTGGCACCCACAGCACAGGGTCTCCAGTTCTACAGGTGCTCAAATGGATCAAGGGAACTCCAGAGCTCATGAAAGCCTCCTTGGTCAGGCTGGACCATCCTGTGACTATTACCTGGAACAGGTCCAGCTGGACATGTTGTATGATCTGGATCGCAACGAGTTTGAACAGTACCTGGAGCCGAATCCTCACCAGCCTGAGTCGATGGATTCCAGCGGCTTCCAGCAGCAGAGCAGCTACAGACGCTGACTGTCATAAAAGTGATGCTCCTGATGTATTTATTTAAATTAAGTGTGTGTCATTTGAAAAGGTGTGTTCTGAAATGTTGTTGTTTATCTCACATACCAATATACGATTTATTCCACTCATAGCATCGATGCACAAATCCAATTCTCACAGTAATTTACTTTTTTTAATTAATTTTTTAATTTCAATTTTAATCTGGAGGTTTTCTAAATTATTATGTCTTTCTCTAAATTTTTGATCACAGCTCTCACCAAGTCTCAGAATCACAGCATGCACATGAAATAAGTGTTTTGTATCACATTGTAAACTGTTAATTGAAAATGTGTCCTGTAAATAATTTTACTCATCTGCATCATTAAACGATGTTTGACTTGTTCCTCCACATCTGATGCATTATTTTATCTGCATTCCCATGTGTTTTTAAGCCTCCAGAGGGAAGAGGCTCTAAAAAATGTGTCACAAAATCAAAATATATCCCCAAATTCACTTGGCAGTGAAATATTAATATAACCTGTGTCATCTGCAACTGTAACATATCTTATGTCTGCACACATGAACATCTTTGCTGATTTATTGGTAGATTATTGGTATTGTTTGCACCAGACGGCCTGCAGCAGCGTTTGGAATGAGTCTGCAGATGGAAATGTTGTGAGTCAGCGATGAGCTGGCGCAGAGGGAAGGATGACCTCGCTTGGACCAGAGAGCAGAAGAGCTGATGAGGAAAGTGGAGACTGCAAATCTGAATCACCGGAAGAAATCTGACGTCAGTTCAAGTCCCATGACGACAAACCTGAGATGTGAAACGCAGAAATGCTCAGCAGTGGAAATGATAATGTAAAACCCACATGATGGCTTCTGAACATTACAGCTTCATGTTTTGCCGGCTTTCCTTTAAAAGCTTTAAGTCAAAGCTTGCAGTCGAATTTGTTTTTCTTGCACATTTGGCCCTTAAACAACAATTAATGACACAGTTGCAGGAACTTCCTGAAGGACAAACAACCAGATGATATCAGTCTATCAGGTGAAAATGATATCAACAATAAACAGCTATGGAAATAACAGCTTGATAAATCAAATATCTTTGTTGTGTTTATGAAACTCATGAGTTGACCTGGTTTAAATGTTTACAGAGCCGTGCTGTGACAGACTTCTGGTTTATCAAATCACTAAATGAGTTCTTCATTTTAGAAAAAGAACCCTGAGATGTCGTCACTATTTTGTCCCTTTTAGTTTAACTATATACAGTATAGTGCAACAGAAATATGAAGTGGTCACACAAACAGGGTTCTGAGATTATGTTTTGAAACCTCTTCTTTAACGGTTTCCTTATATGGCCAGTCGCCTGTTGACGTAACACAAAAGTGCCGTGTATGTGTATAAATTAACATTTCGCTGTTCAAGTATATTTGCAGATTAAACAACTACCCACAAACCATAGCTGTTAGCAAATTTTGTGACAACTTCATCTAAGCTGCAAGTCTTAGACGAAGTTTTTATTTATCTGACAGGTGTGAATTTTCATTGAGCCCTACAAAATAAAACTTCCTGAATCATCAGATCCAGAATCTCACTTTGATCCAGCTCAGTCTGTGACACGTGGAAGATCTCACCTGAATGGTGGAAGTTATTTTAAGTCAATAATGTCCACTTTATGAGGTCCTGGACTGGAGAGCCTTGGTGACGCCATCCAGAGTTATTTTCTACTTGAAGCTTATCATCAGTGAGGAATGTGAGGAATCTTAACATGTCAAACATGCTGTAATTCAGAGGAAACACTCCAAACCCATAAAATACAGTACTTCCCTGTTTAGAGATTAAATGAGTAAATATGCCAAGTGCAAACATATAATATTGACAAACCAAATCAACAGAGTTTATATTAAACTTAAAAGTAGATCTGAGCTCAGTCATCAGTCACATTTTTCTGATTTTTTGAGATATAAGTATTTTCCTGCCTTTATTCCCACATGAAGCTCATCAGTATTCTTCTCTCCTGGTTGGAGAAGAGGAGGAAGAGAGGAAGAGCCCAGAAGTCAGATGCTTAACTATTCCTTAACCTACAAAGAAAAAGAAATAGTTCCATATCTGCAAGTGGAATCTGCTGGTCTTCTCAGCATTCAAATTTTGAAGTCTCATAAATAATCTTAATTAAAAGCACTCTGGTCTTTTTGAATCATGTAAAAATATGTTGTCAGATGATTGAATATTTTGAGTCACTATTTCATAAAAAGTTTTATATTTCTGATAAAATGTAGTCAAATCAAAGGCATAGAACAAAAACTTACAGTCATTTTACTTTACAGGATGATTTGTGAACATTTACTAAATCAGAATTTATTTATTTATTAAATAATTTTTATTGTATTCTTGAATCAATTCAACTCAAAACAGGAGCACAGGAAGGCTGAGAGTCAAAAATACCAATGACCAAAATATTCAGATGGTATCATACCTTAAGTGGTTATAAATAAGCCGAAATAGCTCAGTTGGGAGAGCGTTAGACTGAAGATCTAAAGGTCCCTGGTTCGATCCCGGGTTTCGGCAAAGTGGTGGGAAGCTTTTTAGGGGTGGTGATAGGTCACTCCACCGGGTCAAGACAAATGTGAACCAAAAAAAGTATTAAGTGCAAACTGGTGTCTTGGAGAGGTGCCCTTGAGCAAGGCACTACCCCACAAGTTGCTCATTGAGAGCCATGTGGTTGCCCGCCACTCATCCATTTTATAGATCCCTTGTGTGTGTATGCTTTGACCTATCTACACACACATAGAAACACATAATTTACTGGGACCGTTATGCTTCTTCTTACACCTCATTATCACATGTGCACTATTTAATTCTTACTATTATTTTATCATCCCAGTGTTTTTTATTGAAGTTCTAAGGGAGACGTCCCACAGACTCATGGGTGTGTCTCTACGACCCACTGGGGGTTTTCAACACTCCACCCAAGTCTCTCAGCAAAGGGACTCACCCCTGACAACAAACACTCAGAGGATGATTAACGTAACCCGGACGCGTCTGCATGGGGGCTTACACGAAATACCTCTGTCCTAATTAAAAGTGTTTTTGAGTTATGACCTGTTTATTTTGGGTGGGAGGAACTCGACACCTTCTTCCTCAGCGTCTCCTGATGCTTTATGACTCAGACAGGGAGTGTGTCCATGAGTGTTTGTGTGTGTGCGCTTAAATGTTCATTCCAGATCAAATTCTGAAATAATGTTTTAGGATTTAATTGAATTTTACTTTCTTTCACTAGAATAAAACAGCAGAGCTGCAAACCAGAATTGATCTGTGAACATTTATAGTTACTTCCTCTCTTCCTTTGAGATATTGTTGGTTTCCTGTCATACTTTGTGTTCTGTCCTCCTTCATGGGTTTACATTAAAATCAGACACCCCCCTCACACACACACATACACACACACACAAACACACCCTCACATACACACATTTTGCAGGCCCGTTGTTTGGTAAATTCACAATCTCATGAATATTTTCCAGATTAATGATGGATTATCAGAACAAAGATGAAGACTAGTAAATACTTTTATTAAATAACACTATCTTGCATAAAGTTATCCAGGTTATTCAGAGTGTAACCACCCTTTAATCCAATAAAAAGTGGGGCTGAGCTACGGTGGGACAAACCCTCATAGCTTCCCATAATTTGAGAAAATACTACATATTAGATACGCTGGTTCCCAACAATTTTCGGGTTTTGAACGTAACCGAGATAATGATGTTAGTTAAGGATTTATCCCATGGTCTGCTATAACATTGTTAGCAAGTAAGCTAATTAGACATGCTAATGATTGCAGCTTAGAGCAGATAAACACACTCTAATCCATTCTTTACATGTTTACTGCGTGCTTGTGGTTAAAAGGAGTCGCCTGCCTATTTAAATAAAAAATGCTTCACGTCACAAACCTGTTGCTGAATCGTCACTTAAGACTTAACACTGTTTTTTTTTTTTTTAATGATAGTAAATCTTGTGTGCATTTGTGTGTTTGATTGTATTTCCAAGGTGCCTGAAGGGAAGAAGTGAATTTCTTTATTATAATTCATACAGAAAAACATTACTTCTTGTATGCATGAAAGTGAAACGTGTTCATTTATTATTTCCTATCATTTCCATCTCACCCGGTACCCTCCCCTGCCTCCGTTTGTCTTGTCGGCGGGCACCTGTTTGTGTTGCCGTGGCGTCTTTAACACCTCTTCTTATTGACTCGGTGGAGTAAAACCCTCACAGCTCGCCAGGCCTCTCACCAGGCAGCGGACTGTGTTCATGCAGACAGCCGGTAGCACCTTCAGGCAATGCATTGTGTGCTAAGCCGCGGTTGTAAAATCACTTTGGTTTGAATGACGGGGAAAAAAACATTGAATTTACCACCACGTCTTGATGGTCAGACCCCCCACAAGGGGTCACGAGCTTCATCCATGGGGTCACGAGATGGTTGAAGAAAAAATTTTGAAAAAGTATTAACAAAAAGAAGTTTTATTATTCTTAAGCATTTGAGATAAATTGCAAATTCCATACAGGCTTCAATACAACCGCTAGTTTAAAGTTCTTAGCATGATAAAGTCTTTTTCAAGTGGTCTTGATGTGAGCCTCTTGCCTTATCAGGTATCTAGAACAGCATCGGCTTTGACTGGCAGCTTATTGTTGAGTCTGTGTGGGTGTTGAGGAAGGTTGGACCTTCTCTCAGGACGTAGCCTCACTTCCCTCGCTCAGAGGCTCTCAGGAGGAGAGCAGTGTGCCTTTTAACTTTTTTTTATTTTTTTATTTGTGTTGTGTTTGTTAAGGCCACATTCCCTGAGCTTGGCCTGCAACTTGTGTTATTCTTCCTGTGCTGTTTGCCCCACTCGCAGCTGGAGGACAGGAAAACCGATCTGGAAAACCACTTCATGCATGTCATCGGTGATTACAGGACGCTGCGCCCGCCCGTCCGCCTGCCTATGCTTGGTACTGGCAGCCTCATGCCCGGGCTGACAGGGCAGGGGTACGCCTGACTAATGTCGTCCCATGGGAGCGACACCGTGCACCCTTCCTCACTCGAGGCCTCGCTTCTGCTTCCAAGGAACCCGGCGAGCCCAGGAGGCCTCGTCAGCAGTCTTCCTGTAGAGAACCCGGAGAGGAAGCTTCTTTTTTCTCTACAGTTAGAACACACCCTCAAAGAAATTAGAGTTTGCTCATGAAAATGCATTTTAAAGAAGAGTTTTGATTAATTTTTTAAAAGAAAAAGATGGGATAAATCAGGCGATTATAGGAAAATAACAGCAGCACAAGCAGAAAAGAGATAAGGAACGTCTACCTTAAGTTAAAATTCCAAGACCAAACATAAATATATTAAAGGATCCAAAATAATATTTTGATATAGAATTAGTGCCTGACCGTGAATATATTTGAAAACCGCAATTTAATGTGGCTGTTTATTCATTTTTACTAACCGATAGAATCAATATACTCATATTGTGCTTTTAATTTGAAAAATGCATTTTAGTATTTCTAAAAAATAAAAGTGAAAGTTTAAATGCAGAAAATAATGGCTGAATTTTAGAACTTCAGTTATTTTACACCTTATCACTTGAATATTCCAGAGACATGATGACATCCTTTCAAACAGGTTAAATAAAAATAATCATACTGGGAATCTTTAGCTCACTTGGTTTCAGGAAATACATAAAAAAGTCTCTAATTAAAACTGAGAGATTTGTAACTCTTGGGATTTGTATTTTCTTCTTCAAAGTATTGAAATTGGCATTAAAACACAAACTGCACTCAGATAAGTTGCTTTCATCATCATGATTTTTGACCACGTTGCTCAGAATAATTTCTGGGAGGTGACGTAGATGTAATTCTCACAGAATCCTTTTTTTGGGACAGTTTCCTCTTTTTATTCTGCCACTTTCCCAGGCAGAGGACCTAGAAGAGCAATCTAGCCGGATCAGGAATGACAAGGCAGTCCGGCCTCCCATTGTATGAGAGCATTTACTCAGCATGGAAGAGCAAGGACAGAGGAGAGACTACAAGAATACAATAGGCTCATATTTATTTACTGCTTAGTGGCAGTGAGGGAGACACACCCCCCCCCCGCAACTGATAGCAACTTTACAGTAATAGACCTCTAATAAAGACCTGAGGGCAAGTAGAGGCTAGACTCCGTGGCTCTGTCCTGTCTGACACTCCGTTTCAATCACGAGCAGCGAAACAGCAAATTGAGATTAACTCATAACTTAGATTTACAAAGATGATAATTGTCTAGATTTGGTTCAGCAGTGTTGGACAAGAGTAGGATGTGATGTAACACAATCAGGGATTCAGATATACATTAAAAGGATAGGATAATGCCAGGCGCAGGTTGGGAATGCTGGGATGGTAACGCCATGTATGTTCATAAAGAAAAAAATATTTCTGCTATTTAATACAAATGTCCCATTTCTGAATGCATGTTTTACATTATTTTTAACCAAAGGGTTGTATTTTATGTGATTATTATGAGAAAACCAGAAACCAGGTATTAAAAAGGTATTAAATGTTATAATTCATTTGGATGTGGGTGCATTGCTTTGTTTTCATTTGATTTGATGTGTCAATATGTATTTATAGCAGATTTACATGCATGAGTATATTAAATATACAAGCATGTCCAGGTTTAACCTTTTCTTCTGTGTATTTTGTGTCATGTTGCACTTCAGCTAGCTCCTTTGAGAGTCTGGTCGTAGTTTATTATGCAGTTAATTCATACATATAATGCTTTAAAATGAATATATTGTGTTACATTCTGCTGAGACAGACTGTGTGCAGGTTTATCCTCTATGCAGGGAGGATTTCAGGTTTGTGTGTGATGCCTTTGAGTTCCAGAGGAGGGCTCCCTCCGTTGTACTGACTCTATAATCCACCTATAAACCACAGAAAGAATATGAACTTACTTTATTTTGTAATGATACACAGACTACATTTAAATTCTACCAAACAACGCAGAAACTACTATCCTTCCACTATTTAAGACTATAGGTCAAATTCCAGATTTAATCCAGATGATCCGTTGTTTCTGAACACAACCTGACAGCATGACCATCATTTCTATTTGTTTTACTCTGTGCTTTAATCTGACTGCAAAATGCCTGCAAAATGAGCAAACGAGCACCAAATATCTGACCTACATGACCGAGACTCAGAAAATTAATTTTCCGAGAGGCATTATGAGAGTGTGATTTATTGGTCGCCTTGATGCCTCATGGGTGTAATTGTGAGAGCAGGGCTGAAGTTGAGTGGCTTTCATGCCCCCTCCTCCAATCCCTGAGTTTCAGAGATTAACTCAGACACTGGATTAAAATCTCAAAATAGAGAAATCCTTTTTAGATGAACAGATTGATTAAAAGGGGGAAGATGAGCATGAACAGCAGATTTTCTCACCTGGGTGTTTTCCAGCGCTGAAAGACGAGTCGAAGCTCGGCCAAAACTTTGAATGTGTGTTTGAGGACGGATGTTGAAATAGATGTGATGGGGGGTGTCTTAAGTCTCGTGGCATCTCACATCCCATCCTACCGCCTTGGTGACCTGGACCTTTTATGTGATTGTTGACTTTACACTGAAGTGTCTACATCACACCTTTATAATGCTGATAGAAGAAGGTGAAGTACAATAAAGGTGCTAAAACCCTGCTTTGTGCAGAATCAACAGAGAAACAGTGACTCCAGGTTGTTCTCCAAATCCAAATAAATCCATTTACCAGCTCCCCCCCCCCAAAAAAAACCCAAACAATGAATGTGTCGTATATTATTTGTTTTTCTGGGAGTTTTTGTGCTAAATTTGGAAAACACTGTGATTTCTTATACTCACGCCTAGCCGTGAAAATTACACACTTGTTTACGTATGAAATTTTGTTTGAAACATGCAGGTTTTATTTCTTGGGTCCTGTGTTAACTGACAAAAGCCTGACGCTTGATGTTGTCATCATTGTGTTGCGTGTTTGATAGCGGGAAGCAGGTGTATGTTAGCGTTGCCTTTCATACCAAATTTAGTCATTCTCTCACTTCCCCCTGGACCCCAGGTTCCCTTTGCATTTCCCAGCAGAGCTCAGCCGTCCCTCCCACCTGAACAGAGGGTTTTGTAGCACAAATTCTGCATACAGCTGCCGACGCAGGAGACTTATCTAACCAAGTTGGTTCATTTTGGATTTTCTACATTTATTGGTTCTTTCACTCCTCTCTCCTTCATCCCCGTTGCCCCTCATCCCTCCATCTCCCCTCTCTCCTTCCAGACTTCAGCTCTCTTCCTTCCTGCCCCCTCACAGCTTCCTGATCCAGCTCTTATCACTCCAGAAAATGTGACACAGTCTCAGCCCTGTCAAACCGACACTAACCCCTCGAGTCCCCCTCTTTCCTTGGCCATCGCTGCCTTAAATGGAAGTCTTCTCACCCCGGGCGTCTGCGGGAGGGCGAGGGGATATCACGGAGGCCGTGTCACCTAACTCTGTTAATGGACTTATTTATTATAAACAATATAGCCCCTACTTCACAGCCTGCAGGGGAACAATAAACCTGAAAACGGCCAGGCGAGTTTTTATTTATGTATTTATTTATCTGAGAGGAAGCCGTGGGCACATTGGGACATTATCAACTCATTCTCCTCCGAGGGGTTTTCCTCTCAGCGCAGGAAATTGTCTGCTTTGATTTACTCTTTAAATCTGTGCCTTATAATACAGCGGCAGGAGATTGCAAAAGACCAAGGCTGTGATATCTGTTCGTGGTAAAAATGTGCAAAATCACACTGATGTTGACGTAACCTTTGACTTATTCTCATTAACGGCATTAAGGTATGAGAAGAACTCGTAATTTATGGTTGTGCTGCAATAATACAGCAATACCGACTAATTCCTTTAGCTATTAAAAGCTTCCTGAGCTTGTTGTATTTTCCCAGCATGGCACCTCAGATTTCATGAAGCATCTTGAGCAAAATTATGTGCATGGTTTGCAGCTTTTATTTATTGTTGTTCTGTGACACTGCTGCCAGATATGGGTCTGCTAAAGCCCGATAGAGCCGTGTTATTGTAAGGCCACAAGGCCATCTGATAAGGCCTCATGCTCCACAGCCTGCAGTGATAACACATGTTTTGGATGGTATTCGGCCAAAAAAGACCTGAGCCTGCTGCTGCGGCGCAGAACGCAGCAATTACCGCACAAGTTCAAAGTTTGCACCACCAGCGCCGATCAGAATATCTGGATGCCATTTTTCAGCTGTCCTCTTGGGTCTCCATTGTTTCGCCCACTGCAGCGTGTCAGCATAGGTAGCAGGCTTTTGTCTCGATGCCGTTAGTGATGATATCTGAAGGGACTTTCCCCCGGGTTTCCTGATAGGAGCTTTTCCCATGTTATCATATGGGAATAATCACAGGAGGGGTGCTGACATTGATTTATAAAATATGATTGAAAGGAAAGCCAAACTAAATCAATTATGATGCAATTTTATTGCATCTATAGTTCAATTTACTCATTTAATGATGAATAATTCAACTATTTATTCTTAACACAGGGCTATATGTGATTTTGAATAATTAGACATTCTGGAAAAATTGTAATTTAACATTCTTATTGAGAGACTGATGAGGAGATGTGGGCCCACGACTCTTTTCATTGCACTTTTTAAACATATTTATGTATAAAATGTTAATTACTCAGGTTTGGAGGTGCAGGTTGGTCAAATCTGTGCGGCCATTCTAGCCATTTCACACCAAGCTATGATTAAACAGTCCAGTAACTTTGCATTTCTTATACATTTCTTCAGATCCACTCTTTCTCCGGGACAGAGGGCAGTACAACCTGAGATAGGGAGTGAGTCGGGCTAGATATCGATAGATCAGACCATTGTGTGTAAATGAACTGAGATAATCTCCATCAGGTGAACTCGGACACCGAGAGGTCTGGTCAAACATGGGGACTCCGTGAAAGCGTAAGATAGACCACATGTGAGATAAAGCACTGATAAAATGACGTCGCCGTCACATGCCTGATTGAATGATGCATTTTTCAACATGTTAATAAAGCTCTATTCTCACTAGGGATTAAAAAACGAGAAAAAAGGTGAAAGGAAAATCTTCACACCTCCCTGCACCATCTTTAGCTTTACACCAATCTAGGTTGTGATTGAGCTCATTTGATTTGATGTTTGATGGGGGTGGGGGTGGGTAGGGGGTGGGGGGCGGTTGTGTCATTCTGCAATGAAACAACCCATATTAACAAGAAAATTTGTGTGAATCTGATGAAAGGCTGGTTCTTAGTAGTAATGTAGTTTGTTTTTATAAAGGGAACAACGTACGGAGGAAGCACACACACACACACAGACACACACACACAGTCACAAACACATACGCACACACAAAGTACAATCAGGACCCTTGATTGTGATTGTGCACCCCACATGTGGCACTGAAAACACCATCATAAAAACAAGGTAGTTTTGATTTTGGCAAACAGGTTTAAGGAGTTTTTAACCACAGTCGTTTTTTGGAGAAGTTGTTTCATCTATGAGGAAGTTTAGGACTATTTGTTCTGCAAAGTGTGTAAAATACTGCATTATTTTCCTGTGAAAAATTAAAGGCCACACAAACCTTGGTTTCCACTGCAGCTCAGCTTCTGTGGTCTTTCCTCTTATCTCCCGTCTTTGCAGCTCCTGAACTCACCTCTATTGATCCGGATTCTTGCTAGGTGTGATGACACTGATCACACACGCTCTTATTGATCGGCGTTGGTCACTCCGGGGTCGACGCCGCGTCCCCTTGGCACCCTCTGGGGGTATCGCCATTCTGATCCACGGCGATGCTTTCACGCCTCGGCACGGTAAAGGCCACGCATGAAAGGATCCGGAGTGTTTGAGCGACTGAGGGATCAATTCACAGCTGATTGTCGTACACAAAGGCCTCACTGTCTCCTCACTCATCTCCAAAAACGGAGTTTGGAGAGTTCAATCAGTAACTAACCCATCAAATCAGATTTTCAAGCCTAGATATTGTTCCTTAAACTCTGAAGCGTCACATTGCTCCAGATTCAGGAACTGGGTTGGGGCTGCTGGTACATGAGTAAGCTCGTTATTGTTTGGGAGGATAATTTTATCCCTTTGATGACTAAAAAAACTGAATTTATTTACTGCAGTTCCTTTTCTTAAATTTGCATGATTTGTGTCTTCTTTTAAAAGACCCCCCAAAAAAAGTTATTTCAGGCTCAAACTCATGTGCCAAGGACGTAAAGAAAAGAACGACCCAAAATAGACAAGTCTTATCAGTTTGGGAATGGTCATAGCACCAGTAGGAACAATGCTGTGGAGAGATTGGAGCTGAGGTTGACCCTAATAATGCGACTGGTCTGTCAAGGAACCTGGAGAACAGGAAGCCCAGTTTACCTCTGCCTTCATGGATAAAGTCATAAAAATGATAAACACGGCTGTGGATTAGCCTCAGTCAGGACAATGCTGGTCACCAGTGGGAAGGATTGGGGTTGGCCCAGTAAAAGTGAAGAGATGAAAGAGCTGCGCTCCCGTGAGGTTGACCTTCATGTTCGTTTCATTAAGGAAACCTGGGCTTTCCCTTTCCCCCGCTCGCTCACGGTGATTCATCAGTCAATCAAGACGTTCTATTAATAGACTTTCTTTTCCCTGTGGTGTTGCTATAAAGAGGTGGAGGCTGGTTGGCTGAGTGGGTGTGAACGCTGGAGTTTAAACTTGAACCATAGATTTGTCTTATTAGATGGTAAATGTAAAATAATCCTCAGATTAGCCGCATTTAAATCTCCTGAAATGGAAGACATTTGTTTCTGCATCAAAACTTTTCCAGTTACACTTGACAGTCGGAATTTCGACCTCGGAAAAATCAGAGGAACCCCAACACCTCAACTTCATAATCCAAGATGATAACTTCACATGTGATCAGACCAGAGGCTCCAGTAACATGCATTTTTTTCTCACTTCTGATTTTTTTGTATCTCATGAAATCAGTTTTACACGTGGCATCGTCATAGTAACACCCTTGGATATGTTGCTATGGGTGTGGTGCAGGTTCTTTATCAGCTACAGGCAAAAACATCAAGTGTTTCCAGTGTTCTAAACGGGTAGAAATGATGGTTAAAGCTAAAAAGAGTTGAAGTAAAAGTTATAACAAGGACTGGGTTTGTTTCAGACATTTGTACATCATTTTATATTCACAAAATGCTTGATGCCACTGATTTTAAACTTAAATCGACATTCTAATTTATCGTATCTGTTGTATCTACGCGTCCCGACTGAAACTGCAGTACTACGGTGGTTCTCAGGAAAGAGACTTTGATTATTTTACTTGTTGCTTCCGTTTTATTGTTGGCTGACCTCTGGCGGCGCGCGAACCCTGAGGTCGCCACAACTCGCGGTGAAAAGTTTCCAAACATCCTCATGTCAGCACGAATAAGAGACATATTTAAAATGTATTCTGGATCGGTTTAGTAAAACAGACAGAGAAAGACGGAGCGATGAGGTGATACAGCGGATGTGCTCATCTCCAAACTGGGACGAGAAATCATTTTTTTTATCGTCGGCTCATCTTGGCGAGGTGGGGACAGGATGGCGACCGGGTGAAGGTGTCCCATGTGTTCCACGTGGAATGAGCCGGGCAATAAACACAACGGGGCCGAGTAGATTCCCACCTGATTCCCAGCAGATCCCTCACAGATTAACGCCTCCAGAACAATGAGACGAGAGTGCAGACGGCTTCCTCTGTGTTCCAGCTTGTCTGCTGCGGACAACATCCCAGTCGTACCCTCTCGGCGGGGTTGTGGTGTGTGTTCCCAGTTAAGGAAACTTTCCCAGCAATCTGCCAGGGGAGGAGGAGAAGAAGGAGGAAGACTATCGCTAATGACACAAAAAGGAGCGCATACTGTGTGTGTGCGAATGTGTATGAGGTGTTTAAATCATTAGTTTCCTTGATATTTGATGCATTATATGCCAGAATTCCAAAATCCTGCACCAAAAAAATAATCAGGAGGAAAAAAACATACAAAGAAACTAGATTCTCTCATTCTTTATGAGAGCACAATTAAACCACCGACCTGTAAATGATGTCTCCAAGTCTCCAACCAGCCCTATGGTGTGATTTTCCAGTCACTAATGATCCCATTTGTACTCTGCAGGCATCTGCAGAGTTTTCACTCACAGCTGACAGAAAGGAAAAAAAAAAAGCCTGATTCTAAATTCCAGGGTGAAGTATCAGAGAAGAAATCTCAGACCTTACAGTTTGGTGGAAAAGGTGTGATCTCTATTTATAGAATCGATCTCAGATTTCTCTCCTGAACACCTGTTCTGTGCTCCACTCCTTAACCCCCCTGTTCTCTCCTCCTGATGAGCCCCTTCCCCCATCCTGAAACACCTTCTGCTCTCCAGAGCAGGTGTTGGAGGAAGTCAAAGTCTAATCAGATAATCTAAACAATCACTATCTCCACACTGATAATGACAAGTGTCAGCACACAACAGTAAAGAGTTATAACCCCTGTTTGAAGCCGAGCCGTCACCCCAAAACCGCAAGATTAACGGTTGGACTGTGCAATTCTCCAAGATGGGGATGAGATGAAATTACATTTCTTTACATATAAGGTTTGACAAATTATACCATTTTGAAAAGATCAGCAGAAAAAATATCTGATTCTGTTTTAAAAATCACCCAAAACCTGCATTAAATATGAGCATTCTTTGTCAAACATGGCTGGAACAAGTCCCAACATGTTAAAATGAACCCATTTGTTGTTTGAAGTGCAGAATTACTGTCAAAATATGAAGATCTTACATTTGGAGCCATGCTAATAATATATTTACACTAATTCTAATGATTATTTGTATTGTGAAAGATGGATTATGACAAAAAGTGGCATTTTCCTGCTTGACTGTTTTGGTTTCCCAAATATTTTCAAATAGCTTAAATTATCAATATTGTAACAGCAAAATACATTAAAATTTCAAAGAACAAAAAAAAGAAAAGAAAATCATCTCTTATGTGGGAAAAAAATCTGACATTTATCATTTTTATGAGTTGAACTAGTCTGTTAATGAATAAAACTTTGAGTTTTAGATGCTCTTGTTAGAGTTCTGTTTCATTTCAGACCGACTTGCCCTTCTGCGTCTTTGTCCAACCTTTGCAGCTCGAGAGGCTCGGGGGATCGGAGCAGAGTGCTAACACATATATACCTTCCGTCCCTGTGATTTAAACCAACACCACCACCGTGCAGCTCGGCACAAAGGAGCCAGTGAACACATTGTGCAATTCCCAAGAAAGCCACCCACAGACATTTGTACAGCAAGACTGGCGACCAGCGGCTCAGCTGCCTTTCAGAACATACTTGGAAGGCGGACAGTTTGTGCTGCTAAGCCAAGGACAGGAAGTGCTTGCAGAGGGACAGGAAGTGCTCACCGCTGCAGTAGCCGAGGCTGGAACTGAGATAATGCCATTGTGTAAGCAAGCCAAGTGACCTCTCCCTGAGCGCAAAGTCCAGAGGCTGGCGTCGAGAGCCCTAGCCCCCACCCAGCCCCAGACTCCCCAGGCACGGGGTGGGGGACTCGTCGGAGGGGTAGGGGGGAGGAATAGGGGGGGATATGAAGCATGTCACCTCCCCTCATGCTCCCACATCTCAACCGCCGCCGCCCCTCCACTCCTTTGGGTTGACTCTGAACCTCACCTTGTAGAGGAAATGTGGCGAGGACTCCAGACTTTATGACTTCTCCCATCAAAAGCCAGGATTTTTTAACTCCCACAGAGAGAGGGGAAGAGAGAGAGAGGGGTTGTCAGGGCACGCTCATACCCACGCCCATGTCACACACACACATTTACACACGAACAAACACACAACAGACGCATACACACAGTCTTTCTTTCTCTAGTCTCAAAGGATCGGCGGGGGGAAAACCTTTATCGGGTCATCGGCGGCAAAATAGATGATGACAGTATTATAGTCCAGATCCTGTCCCATGCGGTGCTTTGCTGGATCTCCATCCAAAACACCCTCCCAACAACCCATAGAGGGTCACCCGGCGTTCTCTGGAGTCCCTGCTGGTGTCTGAACGGGGCCACCAAAAGGTTGCATAAGCATCGCTCATATTTCTGTCAGGAGGCTCATAACCCACACGAGATGGGAGCAGGCCGAGAAAAGACGGAGCTGACAGGCTGAGGTCTGCTGACTCTGATAAGAACCTCTGCAGCCCGTGGGTAATGTTTGGATTTCTGGCCACAAACAGGGGGGCTTCATTCTCTGCTACACAAACACTCTGAGTTGTGATATTTGAGGTGCAACAGGTTGCTTTAACCTTTTACCCCCCCATGTTTTACTGGCACAGCTGCTCCTGAAACTGGGAAACATGTTCTGCTCTATTTATATAGATTTGACATGCATCACAGAATTAATTTAGTTTATATTTGATTTCTTATTTATGTTCAGTTACAAATAAAATTTGTATTTGTCTTCTGAATCTCAGAGAAGGATATGTCTGGGTTAATTTATTTATGTACAATTAATTTGCCTTATTCTAACCTTTTTTGACTCAGACAAAAATTACAGAGCATCCGTTGGGGTATAAATAATTTTACTCAGGCGCAATTGTTCAGATATATTGGGTGAAATGAACTCTAAAGCCACAGCGAGATGGGAATTACCAAAAATAATCAAATCCTCTCTAAATCTTTCACGTTTAGTCATATCAACATCATCGTTCCCATTATTTCCGTGCATTATGTCATTCATGCAAAAAATAAGTTAAAACAAAGATATTTGGGCGTTTTTCCAGACATGCTCTCCTCATAAATCTGATCCTGAAAAGTGTTTCCACATCATCAGTCAGCTGTTTGTTTTAGTCATTTACATCCCAGACCGACGTCTAGTCGGGTACAGACACTGAATCTAATTGAGAGCCCGTTTTGACATTTAAACGCAGCCTGCGGCACCGGTATCAGTTTTGGTGCCACGGGTTTCATCACCTTACATCTGTGAGATGGGTGTTTATTAGGCCTTTAACCTGTTCATTTTCATGTCATTTAAATTCTCAATCAAGGTCTTTTGTCCTCTGCTCCTCATTAAACTTCCACCAAAGAAAGCATATCGGGAGACGATCGTGCGTAAAAGTTGCGAATCAACTTTTACGCATTAAAGCCCGAGGCGCAAACCTGAAATTCAAGATTCCACCACGGATAACTACCCAATACACAGACAGACGACCGTGCGTGGATGTCTGGCAGTGTGAGAATTAGAACTTGTTGATAATTAGAACTGTCCAAATAAATGTTACTGCGGAGTCAACCTGTTTGACATCATTTTTTACGTCATCAAAAGGCAGGTATCAAACGGATGTAAAATCATAGAACAAAAAACAAGGATTAAAAGTCTAATTATCCCATAAGGTAATTATTTTCAACCTAAAGTTTGTGCGCATGACCGTAAATGATTATCAGCTCCAGTCTCACGGCGTCTCTCCTCAGAAGGTCTGCGCTCTTCAAACAAGGGGGGGGTCTCGAAACTTTTTTACACCTTTGTAGCAGTAGGACACGCCCGCTACACGGTGATTGGCTGCCTGCGAGTTTATATCTCACCAACCTTCCCAGTCAGAGACGAGTAATCTGTGCCGTTCAGTCCGTGCGTCTAGTGGAGGTGTCCGATGGATGTGACTAATTATTTTCCTTTCCATCTTGATCGCCGCGTCTGAGTTCCACGCAGCAGCGTGTTGTCGCCTCTGCGAGCCGTTTCTCCACAACTTCCCAGCCGGACAGAGATGAGCAGTCCCGATGCGGGTTACGCCAGCGACGATCAGACCCAGGCAAGGTGTGCGATGTCAGTCATGATGCCTGGAATGGGACACTGCCAGTGGGCCGACCCTCTCAGTCCTCTTGGGGACACCAAAGTGAAAAGCGAGCCGTGCGCCTCCGGCTCCAGCAGCCAGAACCGCGGCAAGAGCGAACCGCGGATCCGGCGACCCATGAACGCATTTATGGTTTGGGCGAAGGATGAGCGCAAGAGACTGGCGCAGCAGAACCCGGACCTGCACAACGCTGAGCTGAGTAAAATGTTGGGTAAGAGATTGTTCTTAGTTTTTGCGCTTGTTATTTTATTCTTCTGATTTAATTCTGTTTTAAAAAAAAGCATGAATTAATATAATAACAAAGGAAGTACCTGTCAGCAGGTGATCATAAGTGTGTTATCAGAAGTTTATGTTTCTGAATTTAGCTGTGTAACCTGGAAAAAAAAAAAAACCTGTGCATGCACCCAAAAATGGCAACAGTCTATTTCGGGGGGGGGGGCTGCGTACAGTATCTGCTGACAATTCATTAATGAGGAATCTCCTCTTGACCTGTAGGGAAATCATGGAAGGCCCTTCCTGTCACGGAAAAGCAGCCCTTTGTGGAGGAGGCAGAGCGGCTTCGGGTTCAGCACATGCAAGATCACCCCAACTACAAGTACCGGCCCCGGCGGCGGAAGCAGGTGAAGAGGATTAAGAGGCTGGACTCCGGCTTCCTCGTCCACGGCGTGTCCGACCACCAGGCCCAGTCCATGCCCGGCGATGGCAGAGTGTGTGTGGAGAGTCTGGGCCTGGGCTACCACGAGCACGGCTTCCAGCTTCCTTCACAACCTCTGACCCACTACCGGGATGCTCAGGCTCTCGGGGGCCCCTCTTACGAAAGCTACAGCCTCCCCACGCCTGACACGTCTCCCCTGGATGCTGTGGAGTCAGACTCCATGTTCTTCCCCCCGCATTCACAAGAGGACTGCCACATGATGCCTGCCTACTCCTACCACACCCAGGCGGCAGAGTATCAACCCCAGGACCCCCTGTCCAACCATCACGGCAACCCCATCCTGCACCGACACCCCGCCTCTGCCCCGGAGCAGCCCCCTCAGCCCGCCACCCTTCCCCCTTCCTATATGGGATGCCCCAACCCTCTAGCTATGTATTACACCCAGCACTGCAGTCCCAGCCACCCTAAGCGGCATCCCGGAGGAGCGGGGCAGCTCTCCCCGCCTCCTGACTCCCACCCTCACCCGGCAGACGGTGTGGAGATGCACCACTCGGAGCTGCTGGCCGAGGTGGACCGTAGCGAGTTCGAGCAGTATTTGAGTTCCTCTTCGGCGCGTGCGGACATGACGGGTTTGCCGTACGGGACACACGAGGCCGGCATGCAAGGACCCGAAAGCCTCATTTCATCCGTCCTGTCAGACGCCAGCACAGCTGTGTATTACTGTAGCTACAACAACTCCTAACCTCCTTTCTGGCCTTTCACCCCGCTGCAAGGACACACGGTCGACCTCAAAGCTAAATTTGAAGAAAAATTTTGTTTTTCACTACAGGAGATCCGTGAGATTTTTTTTTTTTTTTTTTAGAAATGAAGCTTTAGAGAAGAGGGTTTTACTGTCAAAAAAAAAAGAATATTCTAACACGAACACTGGTTTTAACGTTTTATTTTTTATCCTTGCAGGGTTATGTACTCGATGCTAAGTATTGTACAGTCACTCGTTGACTTTTTATGTATATACTGAAGGTGTGTAATTTTTTTTTATACTTTTTTTGCACTTTTGAGAAATAAATTTTTGCAACTAAACTCATCTTCTCTTGTATTCATTAATTATTTTCTTTTCATACATCGGTTGAAGGTTTCTTTCCTTATAATAAACCTCATCTTCAACTTCAATTGAAGGTATTTCGTTTAACTTGACATCTAAATCAAACGCTCTTCAGCTTTTAAGTTGATTAATCAGTAAATTTGCTATGAAAATAAAATTCCAACACCCAAAGAAACTCACATTTTGATGTGTTTTTTTTCCATGTGACGCGAGAGCACAGCTCATTCAGTGCATGGTCTGTACGAGATAGTTCAGTCTCTGTTGGTTTTTCCCTCTTCCACTCGGAGCTGAATGGGCTTCCAGCACCACCGGTTGCTCACCTGGAAGCAGGGCAGTGACCCAGCTTCCTGGCCCGGAACGGAGAGGAGGTAATCTGGGTGTCTACGCTACACATGGCGCCCTGTTTTCGCAGCAGAGTGCAGTTTATGCTCCGGACATCCTGCCTGTAAATGATTGAGTCTCCTCTGATTAATGCTGGGGGGGCCATTAAAATTCACCAAGGCCTGCTCACCTTTGCTAAACAATGGTTTTGACATTCTGTATTTTCACAGCTGAACACGGTACCTTTCAATATCCATCCTTCAGCTATGCATAATAACACAGCAATGACATCAGGTTTTATTTCTGTGGGGCGCACCGATACACTCTGGGATATATTTATCCGCCGACGCCTGTCTGTTGCTTCATCGTATGTCAGATTTATCAGGTTAAAATCTTTAAGAGAACAGAACAAACCTTGAGGATTTTTTTCATGGTATTTATAGCGAAGAAAGAGCCCCGCTTTATAAATAGAGATTTTTCCCTATTTCAAAAGGAAGAGGTTCTTCTGAGGGGTCAATCACCCTGACCTCACAATCCTTTTTTAGCACTTCAGAGGAAACATGTTCCAGAGGTGTATATGTTCGTGCTGACTGTTTTTAAATACGCTCTAATGGAGAAGAAGTGCTGGTTGGTGCTTAAGGTAAATATTACTCATTGTTTCCTTAGTTTGATGATGATTTCAGCTCGTTTGTCGTCAAGATAATACACCAAAATGTCATCGCAGTTACAATTTTTTTTAACTCCAACTTACTTTATGAAGTGTTTTTGCTCCAAATAAATACATCTGATACGTGCAGATGTCCTTCTGAGTTCCCTCAAAAGGATTTTCCCTCCAGCCGTGCAGAACAATCTCGTGTAATTTGGTGCCAGCGTGTTTAAATTCAGCTGAGTGGTAGGTTTATCCTCCCTGTTGTTGCAGCTAATGGTTGCATGACAACAGGGTCAGGCCTGAGGCATCGGGACAGTGGGTGGTGGTTTTGGTGGGGGGTGGGGGTGTCACCTGCACAGGCTTAGGGAGAGGCAGACCCCCCATGTAAATAACATGATACTATCTCCCCTCGCTAATTGATCAGGGCTAATTGATGAGGAAGAGAGCGGGGCTTTCATGAGTTCATTAAGACAGGAAGGTGTTGGATAAATTTAAGCTGTTAGAGGAAAATTAAAGTTTTGTCTGTTTGTATTTTGTTTAATTTATTTAAATAAAACAAGTATTTAGAGCGCTTGACTACCTCTGACCTGTGTCGGCATGGAGGGCTGGAGGAAAGCAGCGTTCACCCTCAGGAGGCACCAGATGGACGGGACAGATTGTACAGGAGCTGACTGGGAGAGACGGGAAAACAGGAGGAAGAGGAAGGAGAAATAACATTTTAAACTCCTGTACAAGATAGTGTAAAAAGGAAGTTAGGAAAAGACAAACTTGGCCTTTGTGATTCCTCCTGTGTAGCGGTTCGGTTCGATTGGCGGAACAGAGGTCGATTCACATCTATAAAGTCACACACATTTCCCAGAATTAAATTTTAGGTACAGATTTTTCTATTCTATTTCTATTTTAGTTTTCTACCATGAAGTAGCAACACGTCCGTTTAAAAGCAGCACATCCGGTCAGAGGAGGGGGGAGCGCAGGTCAGGCGTTTCCACTGCTGCGTCATTTTGTGTGTTTGTCCCGAGGCCTCACCACCAGCAGTCTGCAGAGACATCCAGAGATTACAGCGGGACGGCCCGGCTACATTAACACAGCAGCACTCAATCGCGACGCTGCCCTAATCTCATCTCAGGTAGCTGCCTTTCACAAACACGCCCGACAAACGCACCTCCGTGTAGCCGCAGAACCAGCTGCACTTCATTTCATTCAGCCTCCAATAGCCTGGTAATATCAGCTGACGTGATACTAGGAAGCCGGAGATAAAGGGTTGATTATATTGTCACGTTAGCTGTGGTTGAACATAATGCACTGCAAATAAGAGCTCGACGTATTGATAATATACGAGATGAATCCAGGTGCAACCTCCCAGAGACAAGCAGAGCAAACAGAAAGGGACACGAAATCCAACATGTGGATCAGAACAGGATGAAACATTTAATAAAGTGAAAGAAAGTTCATTTAGGAAGGGTTTAGGTACGGTAATTAACAACTTTATTCACTTTAATAAATATTTTATAAGCCTTTGTTAACATATGTTGGCTTGACAGGCTGTGAAAAGTCTTTTTGGATGTATTGATCGTCTAAAAAAGAGTTGTAAACATTCATCAACACTCCAAGATAGATGTCAGCTTCAATAAATTCCAAACTTGTTGCAGAATGTTACACTAAGGGACTCCAGATGGACCTAAAAAATGACTTGTGATGTGTCTGTAAATCATTGATATTAAAAAAGTAATGCCTAAAATCTATTTTAAGTCTGACAATAATAAGGAGCCCATTTAATGACTTTTAATAAGTAAAAATACAAAACATTCCCTCTTTTCTGAGGATTTGATGCTGTTTTTTGATTTGCATTGTTAAAAATTTCACATCTTTAAGGTTTGAGGTGTTGCATACATCCCTTACAGGAACATCATTTGGACCAACTTTCCAATATTTCATGCATCAATTGAACCAAAATGAGAAACAAACAGTCCAAATCTACGAGTGCAAATCCGACGAGATGAAGATTCAACTGTTTTGTGGATGGACAGAGAGGCTGGGGGGCCCGAACTGATTAAGTCATTGATAGCAGATTGCAAACAGCATGTGAGACAGCTGCAGGAGAGGGTGTGTCCCTTGTTTAAAGCGGGGCTGGTTGCTCGTAATCCCAGGCATATGCTGTCCCTCTCTGGCCCGCTTTTATGGCCTGCCTGTCACACCAGCGTCCAGTTGTGCTTCTGATATATATATAGTGGATCCAGTCAATCTCTACTCAGCGCCGTGACGCAAGGGTTTATTTTACTTCTTGCTTTTGTCATATGTTCACTCGGGCTTCAAACAGGTACCGTGTCAGCTACTGCATCAAAATTCATAGGGATGAGCCGCCCAACCCTCAAATAAGCAGCAGCAGCAGCAGCTCAGTTTGTACCGGGCCATGCATATGCAAGAAAAACAATAAAAATACAAACATGAAACACAGCATATAAAAAAAAATTCATCAAAAGTGTGTGACACTCTCTCTCCTTTAGGGAAATCATTAAACCAGCCTGTGAAAAACAACTGACATTGAATTTTGCTTCATGTGAGGCTTAAAAACATTCATTTTCTTTTATAATCCTTTATTATCACTAATAATTTGCTAATTTTAGCATTTTTCATATGTGATATAGCCTAAATCATTATTAACTACTAAAGACTATACATTTTATAATACACCTTACTTTTGGATGTATAGGGACAAAGATGGGCTGTAATGTATTATAGGTGTCTTATTGGTTCAAAGCACAAAATGTAAGTTTTTGATTTGATCTATATTTGAAATCGAGCCACATTTCTTTGTTTTAGATTGTCAAATGTCATAAAATGGGGGAAAAAAATTAAATCCATGTTCAAAGCTTCAGATCTTTATTCTTAAAGGTGTCCTTAACAGATGTAAGACAAATGAGTACCGGAGAGAGAAAAAAAAAAGACTGGCGCTGATGATAAAATGTTTGTCGGTCGCCAAAGAACATTTTTCAAGCTGGCTGGCACATTTGTTTCACAGTCAGGAATTGAGTCAGGGAACTGAATCAACTCCAGGCCTCTCCTGATCGGCTCAGCGCTCTCCGTTCTTTTGTTTGAATTCCCTTGTGGCATCCAGGACAATTTTTAGCTCACGTCCAGGCGGGCAGTGAGTATAAGATGACTGCATCAGCAGTCAGTTTCCTCCCCGCTGTTTTTCTTTGGGAGGTGAAGGTGTTGGCAGAGTGGAGCCACATTTGTCTCCAAGTCTTTTGTCCACTTGTAACGGGATTCCCTGTTGACTCTGTACCTATACTGAAGGAAACACTGAAGGAAAGTGAGCAATACTTTAGAAGCCAGGAAAACTGGGCGCCTTCATTAAACATCATGTCTAACTTTGCTGTACAGGAATTATCCGAGGAAAAACAGCTGCCGGTTGAATTGGCGCCTTTTATGACGTCATCATTTTAACAGAGAGATGGAGCATCACTCAAGTCATAATTCTGATAATAATAAAAATAATAATTGTTAAATACTGTCTTGAATTATATTTACTGAGCATACATGTGATGTTGGTAATGGAATATGTATTTAAAATAAGTTGAAGTAAAAACAGTCCCATGAGAAAATAATTTAACCAGAGAGGACACCAGTTTTCTTCATCTGTGGTTTGAAAATGATAGCTTGTGAAATGACTGGTAGTCATAATTGTTGGATGAATACAAAATATATTAGAAAAAATTCAGAAGTGTATTAAAGTTATGCAGTAATATCCTGTCTAATGTAAACAAAAACAGCAGAGCATCATGGGAAATATTGTGACCAAAGATCTGAGAATGAAAGATGTTACATCCTACTTATTCTTTTGACAGATGTTCAGCGCTCTAGAAGATAACATCTTATTCCTTGTGTTTTTAAGATTGAAAATGCTCAGAATCTCTTATTTATTACTGTGCTGTAAATTTACAAAAATACAGGCAGGAACTGTTTTTTGATTTCCAGTAATATATTGTAATTCTAAAACAGTAATAATGTATTGCAGGTGAAGATGCTGATGATTAATTACCGTTAATATAGAGTGACAATTTTGATGTAGCTAAAAGGGTCATGAAAAAAATAGTTGAATTCGATATAATAGATATTTATTTTAAAAAAAAGAAAAGATTTAGATCACGAATGTGGAAGCAGCTAACATCAACAAATAGATGGCAGGTTAGAAGGTGAAATATATGAGGGGTTGATGAAGTGGAAAAAGTTTGGGATCCACTGATCCCTCTGATTAAAATGATTTAATGAGGCTCAGCTGAGGCGCAGGCCTCATGATAAATGTGGACTATTGTCTGTTTGGGTGTTTTTTTTCTGCGGATCTTTGAATCTTCCAGAGCACCTGTCTCCACTTCCTCCTCCTGATGCACCATCCATGAAAGATTGGCTGGGAACATCCTCTATCAGAGAGGAAGCCATGCTCTGTGAAATTCACACCACTCGCACCATTTTGGAAATCGCCGGAAGGACTTCCTAAAAAAAGTAAAAATACATAAAAATATAGTCTAAATAAAGAAGGGAGAGGGCAGAGTGTCACGACCTGGGTCAACTGCCCTTTGTTTTCTCATTGTATTGGTGGGTGTGAATGAAGAGTCTTTGTGTGTGAGCTGCTGATATATTTTTTCTTCTCCTCTTATTGACTTAAAAACAACACTATATTTATTTGACACGTCGCATATAAATGATGTTACAAGTCTTGTCTGTCTCTGTTTGGTGTCAGCAAAATGAACTCAGTGACCATTTGTGCTTGTTGTGAATATTTCTATCTCCTTGTGGTTTCACGACAGTAGATCCATGAGATTCTATCTGATATATTTTATTTCCAATAGAATAATATCTAGATAATCGTGTTTGAGACTCTTTCAGTCTTTAGAATAAACTAAATTAAACATCTGCCATCTAGAATTCACAAACAACTTCCAGATTCAAACAGTTTTGGCTGCAGCCATGAAGCTACTTAAAAAGTGTTCTTCACACTAAACCACAGTGTCTTGTTTTTGTTTTGTTTTTGATAAAATGTTTAAATTGAGTGAACCTACACCCAGAACAGTGTCTAGACTTTATTTGTTTTTTGTTAAATAACGCTGTCTGAGAGCTGTCTCTTACACAGGAAGTGTATTTGTGCTCATGATGCTGGATTATGAACTTCAAACAAATAAAAACACATTTGCACTGAAACAGCAAACAGTCTGTTTCCAGTTCCCCAAAAAAACTGACGGTGTGGTCCTCCCTCTAGCAGCTCCTGTCTCCTGTCTCCTGTCTGTGGGTCTGTCTTCAACAGATAACAATCACAGACATCTGGAAATAAATTATGTTTCTTCATAAACGACTGGAGTCAGCGCTTAGGTAGCTGCTGCGGTACCGGCCGCCGCCACCAGGGGTCAGGTGTGCACAGGAGTAAAAGCTGTTAATACAGTACTGTAAACCTTTAGCAGGTGTAGGTCTGTTCTACTGACTCATAATGACTTGCATGTCATTTAAGAAGTGAATAAAAATGTTTCTTCAAAAAGGCTGGGAACTATACCTTCTCCTAACATAAAACAGTGTGTAAACTTAAAATGTTTCTTGAATGTTGGTTTATTGATGACACTAATAAGATGACGTTGTTGACAAAATGTCGACAATAATAATAATTAACATTTTGTCATTTAAAGGTAAACTGTTCTTTTGTCTGTTTTCCCTCTCCAGGAAGTAAAAATTGATCTATGGGAGTCATAAATGGAGCTAAAGCTGCGCACTCCTGTTTATCCTTAAAAGTAAAGATAAAGACAAACAAAACGGGATAAAATATAAATGTTTTGTCGAGAAAATTTTGTAAAAATTCAGATTATTAATATTCTGTGGATTCACAGAGGAGAACTAAATAAAAAATGACCACTGATTGATTTGAATCGGTAGATCCTGACTTCCAAACATAGAAGACTTGTAGAAAATTTAGGATAGCCCATTAACTATACAGTACTGTATACAATTCCATGATATATCATATAACAGAAATACTGACTGTTATTTAAAGGAGACATCTTGACATGCCGATGCTCATCCCATCACAGATTGTGATAAAGGTATTGTTGTGTGTGTGTGTGTGTGTGTGTATGTGTGTGTGTGTGTGTGCCTGCGTGCATGCGTGCGTGCGTGTGTGTGTGTGTGTGTGTGTTTGTGTGTGTGTGTGTTTGCATACACAGGCTACTTATTATTGTCTGCAGCTCCATCATCGTTGAGGATCACTGGGGTGATCTATGCTGTTAAAAGGTCACAAAAATGTGAAAATACGTCCCCTGAATATTGTAAAAAAAAATTTTTATCATCAAACATGTTTCCAGCTTTTGTCCTCAGCTTTCCTGAATGCTGTAAAAATCAGTGGGGAGGTGGGGGGGGTGTGTGGCCATAAAGTTGGTGGACATATTCTACATATTGTTAAAATTCTAATCTGTATTGATGATCTGCATCGTTTACTGCTTCCTTTTAGACGTGTGGAACAAGTTCTGTCTATTTCATTGTGTCGCTTCATTATGGAATTTCTTAAATCAGCATCTGAGCAAGAAGTAATGCACATGATTCACATTACTAGATGATTTAATAACCAAATGGACGGAGCATTCGGATGTACTCAGACGGGACAGGGCACACTGCTGCTTATCTTCCATGGGTTTCTTACAATGGAAACTTACACAGAGCATATCCCAGACATTTTATGTTCATCAGTGACAGTTAACTATGATTATTCTTCGCTCAAACCCCTTACACGTCAACTTTAACACTAATCTTGTCACTGACATTCATTTTTACCCCTGCAAAAGTCCCTTACTCTGTGTTCAAACAATGGACCTCATTGAAACTGATGGAGGTGTAACCCGTTTGTGAACCCAGAGCAGCAGGAACAGTGATCTTTAACAGTCTGCAGAAACAAATCCAACAGTGTGAGACTCAGATTCACCACATCCTTTTGTTGTCGGGTTGGTGAATGTCAAGGCCGGCCCAATAACTCTTAGTCTTGGCTCTGGTGAGTGTGTGTGTGTGTGTGTGTGTTATAGGTTCGTATATGAATAAAGGAGTGAAGAAGAAAGTGCATGCACATTCCTGTGTGTACGCCTATTGGAAACGTGTGTGTGATTGAGTGTGTGCGCCGTTTGCTGCGTCTGGAAAGTCCATTTGTGCGGCGGGTCAGGATGCCAGTGTCTCACACTGGGAGGCCGCCTGTCTCGCCCTCTCCACTCCACTCGGCCCTGCCGCTCGGTGAGCGACCCTTAATCAGAGGAAGGTTGTCTGATGTGAGCACGGACGGATAAATCACTCCTCACCCCCGGCTGCTATCTGAGTCACGAGCAGTCAGGTTGTCCCGTCAGCGGCCTGGCCCTCCGCCCGGGCCCTCCAGAGCTAATGTGGTATGGAGCCCTTTGGTGAGGAGGACCCGGCCTGCCGCTGCCCTCTGGAGAATAATAGTCTGCATTCTGCACATATCAGTGTTTATTTTACTGAAGAGGAGCTGGGGTGTTGATGCTTTATCCCCACAGTCTGCAGGCATTCAGAGGGTTAGCTTTAGCATTTTAACTTGAAGATCACCTGCAAGTTTTTAAAAAACTTGTTGTGTTGTCATCCTTTAATCAAGATATTCCTGAAAGATGGATTGTTGGGCTGCTGTGATGAATTACTGTCATTATTTTCTTGTTGTAATCGATGTAAATGATAAAGCTGCTAACTTTGGTCCAGTGATACCTCTGTCAACAGCAAAACTGATTATTTAATAATAAAAAATAAAATAAAAATATTAATAGCAATAAATAATAATAACAAAAAAAAGAAGTAAGATTTTGGTTAATGCTAATATTCTGTATTCTGTGAGCAAGTGTGGCTGGATGCTAATGTGAATTACCTCTTTTTTTCTTATATGTGAAACAATACTCAAAGTGTATAAAGTGGAAAGATAAATAAACATGAAATTAATTTAACTGGCTTGAAGCCGGGTGCTTATATTTCTTTATATGAAACAAAGGAATCCTACAATACTTCAAAATGTGTTCTATTATTTCGGACTGTCCGCGGTGACAAAAATCTTTTTTTTTTCCGATTAAAGCAGACGCCGTTAAAGGAGTAGGTGGATTTAGAAATTGCGGTCAGTTTGAGTGCGGCCTAATTGAATAATGGTCATATCAGTGAACGAGTGGGAGTGTGGAGTGATTTACGGCACAGAGAAGCATGCTTATCTTTCCCTCTGTCCTATGCAGGAAACACTGGGATGTCACCAGGCAGATTAAAAGCTTGGCACAGCTGATACAGAACGCTCAAAATGGATGGGGTGGGGACCTCTGACTGCTGTGTGAGGGGTTTTGGCGGGGAGGGGACAGGCGGTGGTGTGACCTTATGAGTCCCGTTTGGCACGGATTCATTCAAAACCTGGGAATTCCACTGGAAGTTAGGAGGAGAAAATGAATGGAATTTTTAATAGTAAGCATATTTTGGCTGGAAATCTGTGAAGAAATAAATCACGCACTCAAGTACCTCTAAATTAAAAATGTAATTCATCAACACTATTGTAGCTATTTAGGAAAATGGGAGAACAATTCCGTGCGTGAGCGTCTGCAGGATCAGTCGCCTCGCTTTTAATTTGCAGTGGATGTTTAAAAATGCAGTGCAGCTGTATCGTTTATAATTGAATTCCTGACAGCTGAAACGCTTGGAATTTTAACCAGATCTTACAAGGGTTACGAAATGAGCCGGGCGTTCCATTTCACACGACTTCAGAGGCCAGACGTGGCACGACATCAGAGTGAAGTGTTGTTATTTACCGTGCATTCATCAATGTACTCCTGAATTTCTTCACGCAGAAGCGGCCTGGGTTTAGCAGAGGCTCTTTTCCTTTAGAATTAAGGGAATATATGCAGACTGAAGAGAGGTGCTTGATGGGAACGCAGGCCGACAGATCTGGAGGAGCAGCTGCATGGAGGACGCTGGGCCCAATATAGAAGGGAGGACGAGGGCCAAAACATATCACACATTTTTTCCCATTAACAGCATAGGTTTGAATCTAACTTGGCGCCAATTAGTTGCAGTATAGGCGCAAAGGATTTAAAAATAGAGCATGGCAGGGGTGACAATACACCCGGAACGCAGAGACATATCTCTGTCATGGCGGCGTGTGATTTCACGTGTAATCATGTGAAGGAAAAATAACAGTAGGCCTACTCATATCACCAGCTGGTTGGTTGTAACTCTGAGACGTGGAGGGTTATGTGACAAATGGAGCCTCAGACATTTGTTTCTATTACCTGTCATGCCGCTTTGAGCGCAGCGCTTCAGCTCAGGCCTATTTTCATTCTGATTCGGGTATGTTTGGCAGGATCTGCACTGCTGTATCAGTGCGACCAGCTGTTTTTTGCCCGCCTGGTTTTCAACATTTGCTCGTCTCTTATCTCTGCAGCGGAGGGCTGGAATGAGGGGCATGCAGGCTTCGGGCCTACCTGTTTACTCTGAGGGCTTCCTCCATTGTTCAACCCGCCCCTCCCCTTCCCTCCATCCCAGCTTCCTTTGGAGGATTTTTCACATTTTTGTGCCCGTAGTTGTTGTTTTGAGAGCAGGTCATGGGCGACGTGGGAGGCATTCCTGAAAACCCGTCTGGTTGGGCTCAGGAAATTTTTTTTTTCCCCCTAGCTCATGTCTCCTCACTCCTGAACACCTGACATATTTTTATGGAGGTAAACTCAGTGTCATCACTTGAAATCTGGAAACGTTTGTGTATTCCCCTGATTCCTGAACTTTCGCTCTGGGGTCACTGTGGAATGAAGTCGACTAATCCCATTCACGACAGAAATAGACTGAGTTTTGGTAACCGTTACGTAACTCCAGATAGTTCATGGTTAAGCATGGACATGACCGGATAATACCCTCCAGTAATACATTCAACCTAATCTACTGGACTCAACTACCCTTCTAAACTCAGGAGTATGTCCAGGATAAATGTATATTTTTGTAAGGGACTAAAAAGGTGTGTACTATTAAAAGGAGTTTTATTTTTACACCCAACGTGTTCAGATCACATGACCCTACACTAATCTCTATAACAAGTTATTTATAATAGATTTTTTTTCTCTTTTATAAATATACAGTCTAAACATTTGATGACTGTTCAGTCCAGTCCTTGTCAATAAGAGCTCTGGGTTCTGCTAGCAGAGATCCCCTTAATCCTTATAATCGTAAGAGGTCCTCTAAGAGATTACAACCTCGGCCGAATATTACACCAATTTACCATCTGCTGCCCTCCTTCTAATTTGTACGTCTTTCTGCAGGCACATCTTCATTCAGGTTCTTCTCCAAGGCTCCACCAAGAGGAAAACACGGATACTAAAGCATTGAAGGATGTTTTATTATAGTCTGAAACAGCTGCTTGTGTCGGTTTAATAGTGCAGAAAATAAACTACTATTAAACCGGTGCTGTTTTTGAAAGGGATTTAATGTCACCTGTATCTGATCAGAGGGAATTAAATTTTTTTGTTTTAAAAGCATAGTTCACTAAAGATCAGTTTTATTTATGCATTTATTTTTGCATTAAGAAACCTGTTTAGAAGGTGTGAGCGGTGAACCTGAGGTCCTCGGCCCACCTCTGCTGCGACTGCTCTGCATGCATCTGTGCAACTCACCTTTCTGAAGAGGATTTCAAAGCGCTGCACTCGAAGGGGGAGATTACCTCTGAGCAAAGATTAAGCAAATTAACCGTGATGGTGTCTCCTGAAATAAACTGTTGCTGTGCAGTCGCTTCAATGACAGTCATCATGTAGAGCTCGGAATAACGTTTAATGGACTCATTCTGACCTGCTGGGAATGTGATGATGCCATTGTAGGTGAGTTTTTATTTGCTTGCCGGGTCTAACTTATTTACCTGTGGTTATAACCTTACTTTTTTTCTCATTATAAATGCAATAATTGCACATTTTGATGAAATAAATGGAACATTGAAAAATATAAAGACTTCTGTTGATGGAAATGTATCTGAAAAAGCCTTTATTAAACTTTTAGAATAAAACAACAATAATGGCTCATTTAAAACCCACAATAATCTATTAATACTAAACAACAGAGATGGCTTGTTTTCATATATCATATAAATAATATTGTTGTATACATTTTTCCCAATTAAAAGTAAGATATTTAAATATGGTATAAAATTATTCACATATCCTAACAATGATCTTTATGTCAGTATCAGTTGTTCTCTACTGGGTAAAATCCAGGTAATGAAATAATTGAGGCTGTCATTCACGTGGCAGGATTCCAGCGGTGAGGTCATGTTACCTGATGGCCAGAAAGTAAACAACATATGTTTACAAGACGTCATTCAGCTGTTTACTTCAGAAATGATTTCATCTGTTCCGTGCTGATGTCCCAGATAATAAACGAACATTGTTTGATTCTTCTTTAGGTTAGCAATTACGCATTTTCTCTTGTATTCTTATAATAATATAATAATATTTTAGCAGAATTTGTTTTGTTTTTGTAAAAATATCTTCCCCAAATAATCTACAGGGGAACTTTTTTTTAAAAAAAGAATCAAAATCATGATTTTCCCATTTATAATTTCCAAAAAAAACTCAACTGGGCATCAATGAAAACGGATTTCTACTAAATATCTAATTCTTTACTTTTTTTTTCTTTCAGCCAATCAGCAAAGATGAATGAGACGGGGCCCCACAGGGTCCCCCCTGATCAGTCATTGGGGAGCGGGCACTCCTTTGGCACCCCGCGCCACCCAAGCATCATCGAACCCATCCTATCAAAGCGGGTCTGCTTCTACAAAAGCGGAGATCCTCAGTTCAGTGGCCTACGTATGGTCATCAACAACCGCACCTTTAAAACCTTTGAAGCGCTCCTGGACAGCCTCTCTAAAAAGGTTCCCCTACCGTTTGGGGTGAGGAACATCACCACTCCTCGGGGGGTCCACGCAATCCACGATTTGAGCGAACTGGAGGATGGGAAATCTTACATTTGCTCAGACAGCCGTAAGGTAAAGCCTATAAACTTGGCACATGCCAGGAAGAAGCTGCCTCCATGGTACCACGCCAGACCCGTTAGTTCCAGACGTCGGACGGTGCAGCGGGCCAAGTTCTTCCCTGGCCAGAACCTCCGCAAAAAGGCGGTTGTTCGAACGCCAAAGAGGCTACTGGTTTTTCGCAACGGCAACCCCAATGTGAAATACACTGTGATGATACACAAGAGGACTACAACCACTTTTGAGTCCGTACTGGGATATATCTCTGAGCTCATCCAGTTCCGTGTGGTGAAATTACACACACCTGACGGCAGACGTGTGAGTTTTCTCCACTGGAAACAAAAAGTGTTTCACAATCTTACACTCTCATTTAAAGAAAGCAAAGAAGTGATGTTGAGATGAAAAAGTGCAACGATAACTCTTTCCAGGCCCAATCTGACATCTAAAAGGCCCTCAGGGCAAAACTTTGATAGTATGATTACATAGTACAGTAGGTGAAAGGCATGAGAAAAATGTATTCTCAATTCTCAAATTTATTTATTCGTTGAAGAGCAAAGACATCCCAATAAAGTGCTTTTTGCAGTTGCAATGCTAATATACATATTTTAGTTTGACAGCATCATTATTGACCCATAAAGAACTGGTTTAAACTTTGCCTATAAATAACCGTCACAAGAGGAGAGAAAGTGGTAAGCTTCTTTAGCAACTCACCCTAATGCGGAGGAAGGCATTGTGGGATACCGCTCTGTAAAGCTTTAGGTCAAGGACCTATTGAAAATTGAAAGAGTACTGAAATTCAACAAATTAATTTCAACAAATAATAATTTAGACATGTCCTATTTATGCAATACTATTATTTGCATCATTCCTCTAGCATACGTAGATTCAAGTTTTCCATTTTCCCTGACCTGTTCTTATTTAGTCAATGCTAACACTGTCAAGTATAATCAGAATGACAACTCCTTTTATTTCCATCTCTTCTGAAGGTGGATGGTCTTCCAGGCTTGATTCTGTGCTCTGGTATTGTAGTGGCTGCAGGCAGGGAGCCATTCAGGCCTGCAAACTACAATGTACAGAAATCACCTGTTTCAGCAACACTGCCAACCAATCAATCAGGTGTCAGGAGGCGAAAGGCTTTTAACCGTAAGTCTACATAAGAATTAGTTCATTTCATTTAGTTTGTGAGGCTTTTATTCTCATTAACAGCGTTTATTTGAGTGACACACACACACACATGCATCTCCTGTAATCTACCTGCTCTCATGGGATGAAGATTGGGGAAGTGCTGAGGCATGGATATAATACGTAATACTGTAAATGACCTACATAGTACACTGTCTAGATGGTTGCCAGATATTATCCTCCATGAATAATGTTTGTAATATCTTTCTCTTTCTTCTCCTCCCATGCTTCCTCCCTCTTTTTACACATTTACTGTTCTGACTGACCGAAAAGGGAAAAAGAAGCCTCCATCATACAATTCAGAGTCAAGAAAATTCTCCCCCTCATCCGAAAGATACATCGTGAACCAGATCCATGACTCCATTGCAGAAAGTTCATGCGACCTACCCAGTATCCCCACGAACTCCGTGGAGTTGGACTCGGGTCGTATTCTAGAGTCGGTAGCGGAAACAGAGGACGATATCTGCCTGAGTGAAGGAGGAGGCCAGGAAGGCTTGTTGCCTTCGGACGATGACATTGAGAAGTCTTTTCGAGTGAACCAAGATGGCAGCATGACGGTGGAGATGAGGGTGCGACTGACAATTAAAGAAGAGGAAACCGTTCAGTGGACGACCACTCTGTCCCGCTCGAGTGTGACCAATCAGCTCAATGGAGACTGTTTATCAGAGCCCGAAGCGGAGCAGGAGATCCTCTCACTGAAATCAAATTTGCTGGATTTAGAGAGTCCTGTTGCCTCCATCAACGCCAATGAGGACAAAACTGAGGCTAACAATGACAAGGATCTGCCATCGCTGAGCAATGGAGCATTCACTGAGAGCAGTAATGAGGAAGATCATGTTAAAGACCAGACCAACGTGGTGCCCCAGAGGAGAGCTCCAACGCCAGGACACAAGCTGGTTAGAAGAAAGCAGGCATCTGTGGAGAGTGTAACGTCAGTGATGCCAGAGGGAATCCAGGAAGACATGATTGGTTCTTACTCCTACAGAGAGCAAATGGAAAATGGAGCTGTGACCGAGCAATACTGCATGGTCAAACAGAGTAGCACCAAACCAGTGCCCAAACCAAGAAGGTTAGACTCTATGAATGCTGAAAGCAGAAATCTATCCACAATCAAATCCTCAGAGATGTTACAGACTGAGTCTAGCTGCGATGATGTTGCTGAAACCGTGTTGCACATATATGAACAGCCGACGTGTCAGGATAGTTACCTCGCAAATCTTTGTGTACATGGTTCACCCGGTCCTGGGATTCCTTTAACCAGAAGAGAAGAGAGCACGTCAGTAGCATCAGATTCAACGTTGCCCACATTCAAGTCTGGAGCATCAAACGATCAGCAACAATCCCCAAACTCCATACGGGGCAAAGAAAAGCCCCAACAAAGAAACTCGAAAGCTAAAGTGAGCAGCAAGCGTGTTCATCAGCTTGTGTCACCAGGGAGGAGACAGAAAGAAAAGCTCACAAAAATATCGGCGAAGAATAAGAAAATAACTTTCTCCAGCGCTGGGTTCATTAAGAAAATTTATGGGACTAAACAAAAATCAGCAAAGAACACAAAGAAGCTGAAAAAGGGACCAGCACAGAATGGAAATGAGGGAGTTACAGGAAAGAGCTCACAAAAGTTGGATGAAACAGCGAAACACGTTATCAAAGCCCCAGATGGACCACCAGCACTAGAAGAAACTCAAAGGAAGGAAATTTCTTACGAAAAAAGCAAAGATAATGGTGTTCAAAATATAGAAAGTCAAACATGGGGAATCCAAACAGAGACATCAGAACATCAGGACAATAAGAACAGCAAAAGCATATCACCACCTGCTTTTAGCTCTGCCTGTTCTATTACAAACGAGTATGTGGAATCCTGGCTGGAGAAATCTCATCTTGATCACAATAAGGAAAGCAAAGGATTAGAAGCAACTTCTCACGTCCAAATAGAAAACAGCAGCTGTGGAAATAAGAACGAGTCGATGGTCATGGCAAAGGAAGTTAAGATTTTAGAGGAGACGTCAGAAAAACCAAAAAGTCTAACAACCGACCTACCAGCTGAGATTATACGAAGAGCTTCTGTCAAAGAAAGAGTCCAGTCTTTTGAAAACAAATCCTCAAATCAAGCAGTGAAGAAAATCACAACCAATCAACCAATCAATAATCATACAACCAAAACAGACTGTACTAGTTTAGCTCAGAATCATGTGGAAGAGCATCAGCCTCTATCAAATCACCACTGCTCTGAATTGAGTTCAAAAAATAAGAAGTCAACGGATATATTATTGGGCAGTGAAGATAAATCAAGACAAGTCAAAGTTTTGCTCAAAGATACGACATCTCTCAACTCGCTTTCAATGGAGCTGCCACCTCCACCGCCACCCGCTGAAAACATGGATCTCTCCGGCAGCGAACACCTCGTGATGGATGTTTCCTCAGCGGTCAGCAGCCCATTATACAGGCTCTCATCCATGAGCAGTCAAACGTCAGATAATGATCCGTTAGCCGTCACTCCTACATCCAACCAGGCCGTATCACCTACCAACCACACAGTAGGAATGGCAACATCAATTTACAATGACATTCCTCCCACACTCGAGGAAGCACCATTACAAAGAACTCCATCCATCAAAAGGGCCCCTTTGGTCAGTAATGGGTCTCTTGACAGGAAAATGTCTTTAAGAAAGGCCCGTGTGGATAAATATGCTTTATGTAGCAATGCAGCCGTAGAGACAACCACATCTCCTACGTCCATCAGTGTAGAGGGTGATCATGTGCTGCTAGACTCTACAACAAGGATACAACTACCAGGTGAAACCCAATCAGAAGAAAACCCTGTCGTAGATCTGAAAAATAGTCCATCATGTTGTTCTTCTGCGTATCCTGCTAGCTTAACATCTGAAGAGAGAATGTCATCAGCCAGTGTTTCTTCAAGCGAGGCTCTAACACCAAACAATCTTCCATCCAAAGAGGCAAAAACAAGTAAATCATCACCTTTAATTCAAAAGAACGCATCGTCGCCAAAAACCATTGGGAACAAAAAAAAGATAAGCAGTCCGTCTCCAGAGAGAAGATCACAAAGCAAGAAATCATCTTCCAAACTTTCTCACAATTCCCCTCAAGTATCAACGCATAAACACAATTCTGATAAAACTCTGTCACCAAATATTGGTGCACAAAAACATGCAACACCAAATAAACCTAAACTGCAAAAGACACCTTCTCCGTATTCTCAGTCTTTGGACGTAACCTCTCCTCCTGTGAGACACACGGCAAACAGAAAGGTGTTGTCCAGAAATCTGTCCTCAGACAACGCATCACGATCAAAAATATCGTCCGAAAGGAAGCGTCACCGAATGCCACAGTCAGCACAATCGACTGCTGAGGTCGGTAAAGTGCTAACTTGTGATGCACAAGCCGATGTCGGTCGTGACAATAAGTTGGACACACCTGACAAAACAGAAGACATCATCTCAGAAGGGTCCATGCCCGAAACACAAAAAACGCCACAACCAAAGACGAAGCCCGTGCTTGAAGAGGTTTGTTCTTCAATAAAGTTGATTAGACAAATGATACAGAACAAAAGTCCACCATGTCTGGAAAAGTCAAACAGCCTGCCTGACTTCTCCTCTCATGTGGCCTCTACGTTTGGGTCATCATCTAAAGCTCTCCTGGCTTTCTTGTCCATCATGACACTGAAGGACTGCATAACCAAGCAAAATATGGAGGAGCTGAATGCAAGCGAAGTCAGCTGTGACGAGACTTTAAAAATGATTGCGTCTCTCAGAGAAATTGCCGGCATCGAAGATTCCCACTATTTGAATATTAGATTGTCCAATTTACAGCGATCGGCTTCAGAGCAGCTCCTGCAATGTTGGAGGTGTTTTCAGGAACTCAGTGACAGTCGCAGCTCAATACCAAATCACTCAGAGCGAGAACTTGCTTCTTTAGCTTGTGCTGGAAAGGACAGAGGTATCAGTGAAAATGTTATTGATGAGATCGTGGATCGTCTTGGCATGCCTGAGAAACTCAAGGAGGAGCTGTCTTTCCTTTCGGCTGGAGATGAAGTAAAGAAGTCTAGTCTGTCAACCGATGAGGCAACTGGAGACAGCAAATATGGGGTGAATGGTGAGACCAAATGCCCACCAGCTGAACCAAATGAGGAAAGTCAGCTTTACAGTAAAGTATTGTTTGTAGACGATAACGCGAAGGGTATTCAGTTTTCTGGGGATACAAATCAAGAACGTGAGCAAGAAGAGCATGATGAGAGCAAATCAAGTCGAGAAAGTGTTAAACAGAACAGCAAGGAAGGTGACGACTTCTTCAGCTCTGAAAATCATTCTGAGGAGGAACAGGACAAGCAATCCAAATCCTGTTACTACGTACAACTGAATGTAAAAGAGAACAGAAGAATGTCCAGCCCAGAGAGTCAAAACCAGTGTCTGTCAGAGGAGAAGCATTCAAAGGTTGAGTGTACAGAGATGAGCCAAGATGCTTTGTCCCATCATGAGAGTCCATCTAATTCAGAAGATGAGCAGCAGCGTAATGCAGGCTGTGGAGGTTACTCAGATGTGTGTGAGCCACTTTCTGAGGAAGAGTTGTCTGAGAATGAATATAGAGAACTAGAGGATGTTGCTGAAGAAAGATTGTCCTGCAATGAGGTTGAGGAACGGAGTTTTGGGGAGGAAGCACACCTCCGAGAACCTCCAGATGAAGCAAAGAAATGTGATGGGCTCAACGCTTTGAAAGAGGAGAAAGAGGAAGTCAGTTCAGAAGATGAAGACTCCTACGCTGATAAAATACAAGCTTGTGATGAGAAACAAAGTCGGAATAGTGTCGAAGAGGATTTAGACAGGTTGGTAGAAAATCAAGATTCATATACCCAAAAAGACAAGTCTGATGTTACAGTGCAGCATTGCAGATTTAGTGCAGATAGTCGGACTGACCACAGCAGCTGTGACGAACGTGCAGCTGAAGAGGAAGCAAAAGATGAAGATGAGCAGATTAGCAGCTCAAATGAAGAGGAACTAAGCTACTATGGCAAAGAGTCCAGTTCAGAAGAGGAACATAGTCCCATGGACGGATACATAGAATATGAAGACCCTGCTTCTTTGCGTAACGAATGCGAGAAGGCAGTCAAACATCCAGGTAAAGAAAAAATATCCCAATCAATTGCGGAGAGAGTGATTCTTCTGGAAAAGCAAGTAGCTGATGCACAGAACAGGAAGAACGCAGCAACACGTTCGCCCATGAGACGTTTCTCACAAAGACATGCCCATCTTGATTCAGATGGGGAAGATTCAGAGCTGCCCACATCCGAGTCGGCTCTAGGCACCCGATCGGCTCCTCAGTCGTCCCTATCGTTTAGCTACGATTCCAGTGGTGTCATAACCACAGAACCAGAAGGTAACAGGGTCCGATCCATCAGGGAAATGTTCCTGGCAAAGAGCGCCACAGATATCCAGCATGGACGCTTCCCAAGCCCCAATACGGCAGAACTGTCCGAGCTAAGAGCAGAGACTTCAGTTAGTGGTGGGTATCAGTCTCAGACTTCCAGCGACCTGTCTGGCAGTGAAGATGACTCCGCACGGAAAACTATCACTAAAGGATTCGTGAGAAGGACAATTGAAAGGCTTTACGGTAAGAAAGATGTTAATCCTGATGATGATGGAGGCAAAATGCTCCCATCTGTGCCAAAACAGAAAGCAAATGAACAGTCAAACATTTTCTCTCCCTTCCACGCCGCACGGGCCAAAGCGATGTCTGAGTTGTCTTACTTTAGCTCCAATAATGCACTGGACACCTTGGGCGAAGCAACACGATGCATCGCTTTTAATACACAAGTCAGACCAGGAGATGGTGTTCCTGTTGAAAATGGACGATGGCTCCTCAGGGAGAACACGATGATCAGAAAGTCAGTTTCGGAACCAGCTGGAATCAACACAGCCTATCCGACCTCTCCTCAAGGAGAAGGGATTCATGAGAGCACTGAGAAAAGCTCCCGTTCCCTGTTTAGCACAAAGTCTGAGCAGGAGGACAAGAGTAAGTCATTATCAAGCAAGTGCACATACTTCTCTTTACCCCACGCTACCGACTCGGACGTCTGCCAGGACGACTTGAACGCAGTTACCAAGAGCAGCATGAATGGAGGGACTACTGTAGAGACGAAGGGTGATTCAGACATCACCAAAACGAGGGCAGAGAGGAACGGCAAGCTGCCGGGGGTCAGCATTACTGAATTTAAGATGATGGATAACAAAGTGCACCCCGCGACAGAGCCTCCCCCTGATGGTGAGGTTGTAGTTGCTCAACCTGTGAGAGGTCAGGGCGCTCTAAATAGAAGGCTCCAGGAGCCCGACATGTTGGATTTACTGTACGATTTTTGCGGTCAGAATTGTCCCATTCTGTAGGGGCGATCAGAAAAAGCAAGCACTAAGGGCATTTTTTTTAGTCAAAGTAACTGCAAATTGTTGGGCTACATTGTCTATGGTGCCTAAATTTTGACTTTGCCATAGCTCTATCATACACTATCACGTCATTTGAACTAACTGCCAAGTGTGTAGTTCATGCTCCTTGTTTACCGTGAAACAGGTGAGCGCAACATCTTGGCTGTGTTTTCCTTCGGAGCAGCTTGTTTCTACTTATAGATCGCCTGTGAAGACCCAGAGCATTACTCTAATCCTGTTTTAAAACTCTTAAAACCAATCAAATCCCAACAGATGTCAGGACAATACCTACTGCACTGAGCGAGCAGGTCAGTTTGTAGTCAGCGCTCAGGTGTGAGCGAGAGTTCAGGTCAAAATCGTGCCGTTTATTGTAGTTAGAATATAAGGTTGAATGGAGATAGTAGAAATTAACAGTAAATGTCGTATGGTGCTGGATTTATTGTTTTGTATATTTTTTGTCTCAAGTGTAAATAAAATATTGATTTTCAGAGGTCAATACATATTTATAATGACCTGATCTTTATATGTAATTAGGATAAATGGTTCTCAATGTGGCAGCTGAAACACTTTTGTCTCTAAATGGATCTGTAATAAATAAAGATGTATTTACAAATGCTGGTTCTCTCTTCATATTTTTAGATTAAATTCAGTCTGAATCATCCACACGGATCCTGGATTGGGTTCATTTTACAGAGAAAATCAGAGGACTCTTGTCAGTAGAAGTCCGAGGGCCAAGGTGACTGTTGCATTAAAGATACCTTAGGAAGCTCAGCTCGGTTGTTTTCTCCAGCTGATTAGCATCAGATCACTGAGGCCTCTTGTTTTCTCACTCTGCCTGAGGAAGTATCCGTGTTGTTCTAAGGTTGTTTTCTTTCTCAGAAGTTACCATCGAGCTAAGACTGTGTTGTGACAGGAGTGTCGGGGAATGTACCAGAGGGGAGTGTGTACATCTGTGACCATAAAGGGAAAACTTCTTCACAACTCCCACATTCGACATGTATCGACATGTGGAAAAGTATTTGATTAAGAATATTACTGCAAAATATTCTGATTATAAATATCAACAATAAAAGTTCACAATAATGTCCACTAGATGGCAATGACGATCAATCAAAGGATAACAGCAGAAAGGCTGTTTGAAACTGTTTATTATTTAAATAAATATTTACATTACAGCTTTGTATAAATCAAAGTTCTTTTCTTACACGAAACATCTTTTTAAAAGTAAGTGTTTAACATGAAGGAACAAGAAAAAGCGGGATGGATAACAATGAGAGTGTAAATCTGGGTCCAGAGCTGAACCCTCAACGTTGATCACTGAGCAGATATTCCCGTTTGTAATCATCAAGGCTGAACCTGGGTGGAATCTACCGTCAGCCACATTCCATCTGACACCAGCGCCTTAAGGCTTTGCTCATCTTCTACAATACAGTGTTATAATATGCATAAATCTACATGATAATTTCATATACATTTAAATTTGTTGATACTAAGGAATAGAAGATGGTAGTCTACACTAACTCAATAAAAAGCCATAATCAATGGACAAGAATAATCAACAAAAATTAAACTAACATTTCAAGTCACACATAATTCATTCAGGCACAAAAAAAGCAGTAGACAGCCTTGGAGTAAAAATACATTAGTTAATACAGGTGTGGCTACAATGCCCTGCTAAATTGTGTACAGTATATGGCTCAGCTTGGAAAACTAAACATTTCAGGCAAGGTGATCTCAGAAAATTAGAGCGCACACTTAATGCCCAAGCTACAGTTCTAACCCACGTCTCTTCAAGAAGATGTTTGAAATGTGTCCCGTTGTTTAAATAAGCTGGTTTACATGATTTCAAAATGTTTCTACAAAAAAATGAGTGTGAAACCAAGAGGACTGATCGGGCAACACGTTGCCCTGAACCTCCAGATAGGAGAAAGGACACAATGGTGTCAATAGACGAACATGAAAAAAACAAATGTACACAGTTTGCTACGTCATGTAAGTCAACAAACAGAGCAACAACAAAATCCTCTTATTTTATGTCATTTGTCATTCTAAAGTTTCTCAAGAAAAACAGTGAAATGTTTTTTCTATTGCTGTCAGGTCATGCGTGTAAACTCTATACTAAACTAAAACCAGTTGTTTAAGATAATATATAAAGTAAAAGTATAAAGTACTTTTTTCAAAATAAGGGAGGAATTAAAGGGTGAATTAATAACATCGTTCAACAACACCTTGCTGTGATCCTGAGATTTAAAACCAATATTTATCCTCTCTTAGGATTTGTTTTTATTAATATTATGCAAATAGATTTAGTGCCAGATACAGTTGGTCAATGAGCATCTTTGTTAAATTCACAGTTCTTTCTCGAAGACTGTCATACTCCCTCGGCTTTGGGTGGAGGCGAACGGGTTCCACTGACAAAGTTATAAACCAAGAACTGAGAGGTGCCGAAATAATGTGTGGCAAAGAGTTTTCCATCGGGAGTGGGGTCGGAGAAAGCAATCTCATCTTTGCTCAGGTACGATCCGTAGATGAAGTTGTTCCTGTGCAACAAAATAAAGAGAAATTGGGTTATGCTTGATTTGTTTTACGGTGCTATAACATCGAATGTTGGTGCTTTGAATGCACACTGACCTGAGGCACTCCAGCATGCGTGAGGCGATGCCCTGACGTCTCATCATGCTGACTACCCAGATGCGGCTGATGCCACAGATGGCTGGTTCTGGCATTGTGGAGCAGCACCAAGCTCTCTGACGTTCGAACATCACCTTCTCTTTCTCTGAGCCCTCCGGTATCGGTTCCTCAATCACCCTGAACCCCTGAAAGAGGTCACAGAAGTCAGTATACTAACACAGGTTAGGGTTTATATTTGATTTCTAACCAGTCAAATGTGATTGAAGACATTTCCTGGCTCGTTTGAGGATGTCGCGTCTTACCTCTTGTATGTGCTCTGCTATAAGGCATCCACCCACTTTCTTGTCGTTGGAGATAAAGAGGAAGGTTTTGATCTTAGATGGACACTTGGTCTCCACCTGCTGGAAGCCAAGGTCATTGTCCACCACCTCTCTGATCTCCTCCACCTGAGAAACACAACGACGATGATTCAGAAAGCATAATGCGCTGGTTTTTCTTAGGATAAAATTGAAATTAAATGAAAGTTTTTTTCAGACATTTTAACAATTCTTCTTTCTGCCAGTTTACCCTTTGAATACCATCATCTGATCACTAGATTATAGATTTTTTTCAACTTCATTCTTCCATCATGTTTTCTGTCTTTTTGTTTTTGTTTGTCTTCCATTCATAAATTTACAAATCGTAATCAACAATTCATTTTTTATTTTATCCCAAACATTTTTCATCGTCGTGTTACACACATTCAGAATATGTACCTTCTTCAGAGCATATTTGGGATCATCTGGCAGGACGAGAATGATCTTGCCATCAGGATACTCTCCCAGAATCCTCTCTTTTTTCCATCCCTAAGAAGAGATGGAGGGAGAAAATGGTGCATTTATTTGAGGATATAAATGCATATAAATACTGAGGAAGCATTCACACCAATGTTTAAAAAAATAAACTATTGAACAACTGTGAATGGTCAATCGATTTTCAGAAACACTTAAATGCATCTGAGTCCTGCCCCAGGGAGTTGATTCTGAGAGACTGTGCACAATGAAAAATGGATATTTTCTCTCACCACATATTTGACAGCGCTGATGAATTGATTGTGGAAGAGTAAATGTTGAGATTCGTCTTCAGGATTGGCTGCTGAGTAGAGCATACCACAAACACTGCAGGCCACTGCTCCAAAATGCTTCTGTCCCGCATCCTACAAGATGAACATAGATTAATTCCTGACATCTGAACGCATCGTAAAGACATGAACAAAAATGTCTTCCAGAATGATCCTTAAGGATGTGGAACAGCTAAAAGGGTCAAAACTTACTTTATTATCCTTAATAAAAACATGTAGTCTGAAGACACTGAAATTTGTAAAGGTGGACCGAGGTGTTCACTCACTATAATGGTTTGGGTGCCATCTTTATCAGCCTCCTTTAATTTCTTGATCTCTTTTTGCAGACAAGCGTCAGATAGAGGAGTCTCCCCTTGTTGTGGCTTCTTTACTCTGCAGTGACACAAAAACTCATCACATTTCTGAAGGTTTCTAAAACTGCAAATGAAAACATTTCAGATTTTGACAAGACTCCTTACTCTTCATGAGGTTTTTCCAACATCTCTGATGTCTTGCCTGTTTCCGTTTTATCCTCCGGAGGTGACTCAACGTCAGTGACTGTAAGAAAAGTCATTTTCTTGAAGAACTACTTTTTCAGCTTTATGTTGTCATGCTAAAATCGAGAACTTTGACAAAACATCAATTCATCAGTCTTCTTCGCAACATCAGAATTTATATAACAAAATAGATAAAGCAGCACTTTTGCCACAACACATAATCCTAGGATGAATCACTAAAGTACTCCACATCTAGAATCCATCCTTTAGATTTGAAATATTTTATCGATCCTTTATTTGAAATAAATCAAAGGGAAAGAAAAACACACCTTCAGGCTTTTCTTCACAGTGCTGAGCTTTACTAGACCCGTCCAAACTGTCGTCAGCAGGAAGAGAAGAGGTGGGCGCTGATGTAACGGGTTCAGCTGTATCCTACGTAAGAAAAAGAAAAGATTATCACCATTTTTACCCCAGCCTGCTGCTTGTGGTATGTATGATGGGACCATTTATCGTCTAGTTACCTTGCATTTGCTCTCCTGTGCTGAGGGTGGACTTGGATTTTTCTGAGATGCTGAGGTCACGGGAGCAGGAGATGCGGTTGGATCAGCAGGTTGAACCACCGTTGAAGACTGCTTGATCTGAGCCGTGACTCCACTGCTGGTGGGTTTCAACGGCGGTGAGGGTGAAGCCACAGGCTTGGCCTGACTTGGAGCTGAAATGGCTTTTGGCGAAAGCGATGTCACAATAAGAGACTTTGACTGAACTTCAGGTGGAGGAACAACTTTTGAAGAGACAGTGGCAGCAGCTGTAGTCTTTGACTGAGGTGTTGCTGCAACCAGAGACTTTAACTGACCTAAGATCCGTGCAGCAGGTATGGTCTGGGCTCTGGGTCTAGCCTGGTTGGATGGCTGTGATGGAGCCAGGGGTTTTGACTGAACTGGGGGCTTCAGCTGCGTTGCAAGGTTTGGATGAACCTTGGGTCTTGCCGGAGGCATGGGCCTTGATTGAGGGCTGGGCTTTGCTGTTGCCACTGGTAACGGGTCATCATCTAGCTCAAAATCATCAAATGAATACTTGGGCCTGGGTTTGTATGGAATGTACTCAACAGGCTTTGGCTTTTGAGCATTAAGTCCATTTGGCATGGGAGGGGGGTTGGCTGGGAGGGTCCTCTTGCCTGCCGATCTGGTGGCTTTTGGGGTCGGCCCTGCAGAAGGATTTGCTTTAGGAGGCTGAGCCTTACTTAGCCTCGCCGATTTACGAACTTCTGCTTGAGGGGGGTCGGTTTTAGGAGCTTCAGTTTTGGCAGGTTCAGGTTTAGCGGCACCAGATGTGGAGCTTTCCACTTTCGTGGATTCATTTTTACTTGGTTCAGCCTTGATGGCGTCATTCTTTACAACTTCTGTATCGTTCTTTACAGCATCTGTGTTCTGTGTCGCAGGCTTGCTGACCGACTCGGAAACAGGAAGGGGGGGTTTAGATGAACTGGGTGCAGGTGGAACCGATGGGATTACTGAAAATTTAGAAAAAGCAGACATGGGTGCCTGCCAATCAATATCTGAAAACATTTGATTTGCTTGGTCAGATTTAAGTTTCTTTACACGCGCCCAAGACATTTTCTCTCTTTGCAGTTCAACCTGTCTTAGTCTTTGATATCTCGTTAACTTCTTTTTCTCGTGGGCTTTCAGTGGCACCGAAACTTGTGTGATGAAGAATCGCCTCTTCTGAGGCTCTCCAGCAGGCTTAGCTTCTGCAGAATCAGCTGTTGAGGGCTGGACTGTAGGTTCGTCTTCAGCGGGAGTCAACGCAACAGAACCCCCTTCTGCTCCTGAAGGAGTCCCAGTTTTTTCAGTGTCTGAATCCTTCATTTTAACAGGTGAACTTTCCTTCTTGACGGCTTCCTTCTTGGATACAGCCTCTCCTGCTGCTTTTGCTGCTGCTGCTGCGGCTACCACTTGTTTTTCCTCCTTAATCTTCTTCAACAGCATGCTGTCAGTCGCAATGTCCTCCGCGATTTCATGACACAAGGCTAACAGGTTCAGCTGCTGTCTGTTTGCCGATCTCTTAGCCGCCGCAGCCTTTTGCTCAGCCAGAGCTGCCAGCCGGGCTTTTGTTCTGGCTTGTGTATTCATCTCTTGCTTCTTGGGTTTTTCTGGTTCCTGTCCCTTTTTATCATCCAAAGTCTTTTCAGCTGTGCTGTTTTGTTTCAAGTTTGTCCCACAAGTATCAGCTTTATTTTTCTCATTAACCTTCACCTCGGATGTTTTGGTAGAGACTGCCTCAGATGTCTCCTGAGGCTTTTCGGTGATGATGTCACAATCATTGTCATTCTGTACTTCTTCCTCCACTACGATCTCACGACCTAACTCTATGTCCTCCAGAATCTGCACTTCTTGTATGTCCAACTTCACCTCAACATTTTCTGTTAACAATGAGTTACAGTCTTCATTTATAGGATGAGAGTTGGGCATTTCAGTTTTGGAGGTATTAACTTCCAATTCAGTTAGTGGTTGCTGGCACTGGTCATAATCTTGAACAACTTCCATACTTTCTCCAGTTGAAATGTTTGTCACAAGCTCGGACTCCTGATCTAACGCAGCACTTGAACTGTTGGCTGTGGTATCCTTCACCTCACTAGTTTGACGTTGCTGCACTCCCGCCTCAAGAAAGACTGGCTGTTGGGAACCATTTATAACCTGTTCCTTCTCATCTACCAATGCATCTTCTGGATCCAGCTGCTCTGAAAGTGAGACTGACAAACCTGATTCGGCGGCTGCTTGAGTGACAATATCCAAGTCAATTTCACTCCGAGGGACTGGCTCCAGAATCACGAATGACTCAGCTGTTCCGTCTGGTATTGCGTAAGTAGAAGAGTTCGGAATTGTTGTCACGGTAACGTTTGGGACCTCTTGATTTCCACTGTCCTCCTGTAACTGTTCAGAAAACTCTGTTGCGTAGATGCAGTCTGGATAGCCATTACTTTCACTTTTTTCAGTTGCTACTTGTGGGAGACCATCTGGCAGGCCGAGCCCATCACTGATCCCTGCAAACTGCTTCACATCCACCGTCATGTCACACTGATCCGACTGTGTAGAGACACAACTCTCCAGCACATTTGTGGATTGTACTTCCATCTCAACCGCTTGGCTGTCTGAGACACAAACGTGATGCTCAACAGTCTCATTTTCCACATGTTGAGTAGAAGTGTCTTCTTCTTCATTGGTGCATGGATCTCCTCCCCTCTGCTGCGTCTCTATGTTGTGCATGTCCAGTAGAGTTACACCTCCGTGGTTCTCTGGTGCTGCAGGAATCTCTCTGTCATCGTTGTTCTCTGGACTGCTAATGGGCTCATACACAATTTGGTTTTCATGAACGTCAACCTCTGACTGATCAGTCGTCTTAATCTGCTCTTCCGATGCCTCAATGATATAATCGGTGTCATGCGATTGGTCGCAAACAAAAACAATTACTTCATTGCTCCCCGTCTCCTCTTCATGTACTCCAGTTCTACTGACCATTTCCTCATCCGTAATGGAAGGCGTGATTACAGGCTCTTCTTTGACTTCATCACAGGCTATCTTCACGGGTTCCTCTTCCAAAACAGAATCCGACTGTTCTATTGGTTCACTTATCATCTCCCTATCTGCTTGACCCTGTTCGGCACTAGGCTCTGTCTCCTTCCTCTCATTAAACTTACTTTCAGAATTAGTCATAAGAAGAATTTCATCTGATAAGGCCATCCTGGGTTCATCGATCTCTATATTCTGCTTTTCTTCTTTTTTCACTATATGTGCTGTGCTACAAACCTCCTTTGGTTTTGTTGTTTCCATATGTATTTGAGTCTCTAGAACTTTGATGCATTCTGCAGTAATCTTTTGTTCACCTTCCTTATTTTCCATCACATCTTTTGGAACTTCTATGTTGTGTTCACTGACCTCCAAAGTGCACTGTCTGTGGATGTCAACTGGAGATGATGGATTATAAATTTCTGTTTCTGTTGTAGTTTCCATAACTGTCTGAGTCTGTGGAACACTGGCGTATTCATCATTAACTTTGTCTACCTCTTCCTTAAGCTCACAACTTGCAGTCACAGTCACATCTTTTTGAACTTCTACATTGAGTTCACTGATCACAAGCCTCCCCTGGTTTGTTTCAACTGGAGGTGGTGGATTACACGAATCCTCTGATTTTTCTGTAATTTCCATACTTAATTGAGTTTCTGGAACATCAACATATTCCGCAGTGAACGTGACATCATCCATTTTGCTCTCACAACTTACTCTCTCTTCTTTTTGAGCTTCAATGTTGAATTCACTGATCTCTAGCCTCTCCTGTCCTTGCAGTTCTACTGGATGTGGTGGACTACAAATCTCTGGTCTTGCTGTAGTTTCCATTGGTACTTCAGTCTCTGGAATATCCACATACTCAGCAGTAACTTTGTCAACCTCTTTGTTATGCTCACAACTTGCGGTCACATATTTTTGAACTTCTATGTTGTATTCACTCGTCTTAGACCTCCCTTGGTTTGTTTCAACTGGAGGTGGTGGATTACAAATCTCCTCTGGTTTTGGTGTAGTTTCCATAGATGTGTGCGTCTCTGGAACATCAACACATTCAGCAGTAACTTTGTCTTCATTTTCCTGACTCTCAAAACTTGCTACCACATTCTTTTGAACTTCTGTGTTGGGTTCGCTGATCTCCGGACTCCCTTGTCTCTGCAGTTCAACTGGAGGTGGTGGATTATAAATCTCTGGTTTTGATGTAGTTTCCATTCTTATTTGAGCCTCTGGAACATCAAAACATGCAGCACTATCCTCATCTTTATGTTCCTTACTCTCAAAACTTGCATTCACATCTTTTTGAACTTCTGCTTTGGGTTCACTGATCTCTAGCCTCCCCTGGTTTGTTTCAACTGGAGATGATGGATAACAAATTTCTGGTTTTGATGTAGTTTCCATAGATGTTTGAGTGTCTGGAACATCAACACACTCAGCAGTAAGCACGTCTTCATCTTCCTTACTCTGATAACTTGCTGTCACAAGATCTTGTTGAACTTTGGTGTTGCATTCACTGATCTCAAGGCTCTCCTTGCTTAATATTTCCACTTCAGACACTGGAAGACATATCTCTTCTGGTGGTGCATCCACATTAATTTCTACACATTCCATCAGAACCTTATGCTTGTTTCCTTCACTCTCATCATTGCTAGTAACAAATTTTTGTCCTTCAATGGATGCAGTGTGTTCATTGATGTCCTTATCTCTGTGGGTTTCTGGATCTACTGTAATTGTTGGTTCAGAAATCTCATCTGTTACTGCCGCCTGCACATCCATTTCTGTTTGACTCATGGTTGCACTGATGGATTCTGTGATGTTTTCATTTACAGAATTCTCAGGAGTTTGAATCCTTAGGTCTTCTTGAACTTTTTCAGATATGTCTGTTGCAGTTTCAGTGACTTCTTGCTTCTTCTGGATCTGTGTTTCTGTGTTAGAAACTCCGTCTGATGTTGTAGTTTGCACGTCCACTTCATCTGGGCTGCTCTGACGATTTGAAGCTGGATGTTTCTGCACTGCATCAGTCAAATTTGCCGGGGTTTCACTCTCCTTGGTTGATGATACTTGAGAAACCCCAATTGCAGTCTGTATCTCAGGCATACTGGTACATTCGATATTGATCTCATCTTCCATTCCCATTTTTCCAGAATTGTCAATCGTAGTATCACAATGACCCTCAGTAGATATGTCTGTGGTGTCTTCATTGACCCCCTGTCTGTCCTCACTTTCTTCTTCCATTATAGGAGCAGGATCAGAAACCTCTGGTGTCGCCACCGTCTCCACTTCCAACTGAATATGACTCCCAGATTCGATGGTGCACTCACCCGAGTTCACATTTTCTTCACTTTCCATTATGTGAGCCACATGACTCTCATTAAACTGGGTAGGTATGTCTGGAGCACATTCGGTCACATCCTGGCTCTGTTGGCTTTGTATTTCCATTGTAGTGATTTGTTTAGAGATCTCCTGGTCTGAAGTTGAAGCCTGTACATCCATTTTTAGTTGACAACCTGATGCAGCACTTTCAAATTTCATCCTGTCTTTAACTTTCACTTCTGTTTTGCATTCATTCGGCTTGAGGTTCTCATGATTGTGTATGTCATCTGGGCTCTGTGCTGACATTATTTTACTCTGCACGCTTGTGTCTGACTGCCTCTCTGAGAGCGTAACACAGTCATAGAGCACCTCATTTTGATAGTTTCCATCCTTTTGCTCATTAACTGGTTCACCGTCTGTTTTTGTTATTTCAGTACAGCTGTCAGTAGTCTTGTCCGTCACTTCTTGGCTCAGCTGTAGCCCAGGAACAGCAACAGTGGGAATTGTCAAGAATTCAACTCCTTTCCTTTCACTTTCTTCAAGCTCGTCTTCGGAATTCCTAACTATTTTGTTCACAACGGCGTACGAGTCTGTAATTTCATCTGGCACTTCAGGGCTCACTCGATCATGCTGGTGATCAGAATTTGATTCCTCTTTGAAAGTGACTTGACTTTTGAAACTAAGATCTGTTTGACTCTCTGGATTGCTAACAGGCTCTGTTGTTAGACTTTCCCCAGTTTGACTCTCTGCATTATTTCCTTCTACTAGTATCTCTTCTTGTGTCACGTTCGATTTGCTTATTAATTCTTTAACCTGGTCACTCTGGCATGCAGGAATACTGGCTGCTTCAAACACTCCCTGCAACTCTCCTTCCTTACTCTTACATTTAAAAGGCAGCGTTACCTCTTCAGAAACAGACTCTGTGTTTTCGTTTGCAATGACTTCACTGCTGACATCTGTTCGTACTTCACCTTCACAGCTTGGATTTGCCTCCTCTGTACAAGAATAGATGGTTTCCACCAGCGAAGCTGGAGCATAATTGTCTACATCCATGTGGCTTTTGATGGAAACAGCAACGTCATTCTTTTCACTTTCCCCATCATCAGATATCACACAGCCTGTAGCTGTTGCAGTAACAGAATCTAATGTTTCTCTACATGATACTAGTGTTTCATTATCTGTGACCTTTTGGCTTTCTATATTTATTAGTTCCTCCTTTTTACCATCCTCAGCCAGACACTGAAATTCAACATGAGCTGTTCCACTCTCTGTGATCGATTCCTTTGTGTCTCTTTGTGCATGAACTGAAATTTCTTCTATCTCGTGGTCAGTGATAGGCTGTACAGATTGCCTGTTCTCATCCCTCTCTGCATCACCCAAGCTTTGAATGCTTGATGAATCTGAATATCTACCATAATTATGGTCCACATGAATAGCGTCTGCAGGCGCAGATGATGACCACTGGCTTGTCTCCTGTGTTGCAAGAGATGACTCTTCAGCCTTACGCTTAGCTCTGACTCGATTTGAATATTTTTTGACACAGCGAGCCTTGTCATCATTTCTCTCTCTGAAGGGGTCAGTCTTACTACCATCACTACTCAGCTCATCCTCTGACTCTGTAGAAGCTGTTCGTTTCAGAGAAGCTTTGGAGTTAGTTTTCTGTGAAGGAGCATCTCCATGGGAGGCACTTGTGGCTTTCAGGAGCTTGGCTTTTTTGACGGGTGGAACAGAAAGTAAATCCCTTGGCGGGGAACTCTGCACTGAAGTCGACAGTTTTTTCTTGGTCCGAGGAGCTGCTGCCATTTCTACCGTATTTTCTGTTGAGAGAGACCTTTTCTTGGTGGCAGATTCAGTGCTGGATGACAGAGCCTCCCCATCTTCATCCAACGTCTTCATTTTAGGCTGAGATTCAAGAGGAGAGGAACCTGTCTTTGGGGCTGGCATTCTGTCAATATAACATACATATATATTTTCATAATATACCAGGTAAAAAAAAACGTTTTCATTAAGAATGATGAAAGATGGGATGACAATTCAGATAGACAAATACTGTCTCAAAAACTGACTAGAATTATTACTTCTTGTTGCAGATTATCTCCTTATTAAACACATGCATTGAAATGAAATTAAGATCGGTTAAGATGAAAAACAATTATACCCGTGTCCATCTAATACTTAACTAATCTAAACTCATCAACTGTTGCCTGGTTTTCCTCACCAGCAGTAAGGCTGGCTAACGCTGGACATAAACAGTGACAAGTCGTAGTAAAACTAAGATGGCTCTTGAATCACACAATTTACGAGCAATCAATAGCCCCTTATTCGACACGATAATAATCTTAAAGCCGGTCTAATGGTCTTAGTCATTTCAAGTTGTTCGGGTAAGAAGGTGAAATTCTCAGCTCGCTAGCTAACAGCGGCTAGTGTGTTAGCTGGAAGTACACAGTGGTCGGGGGGGGCTAAAGCTAATAGCAGGCAACTCGCAACAAATGAGCGAAAAGAGACTCGCTGCTCAAGTCAACGGAAACAGCGGCCGGACAGACAGAGCAGACAACCCGGAGAGAAGTTATCACCTTATTTCACATCTGCAGAAACATACAGGTCAAACATTCGTCAATGAAACTCACTTTGATGTTTTCTTTTTCAACAACAGCTGTTTTTTTCCCTGTGAATAAAAATGAACTGTACTTCCGGAGTGAAACGGCGGATGTGACGTCATAGTCCTCCAGGGACGCTCGAAGTCAAGATTTTACCTTCAGACGTTTAATTTAGGAACTTTATTTATGCATGAGAGATGATCAGTATATAATAAAACACTGTTTTAATGTACGTTTGCTATAAACCGAGTTAAATGTCGCACCCTTTACAAACAACACACTTTACAAACAACAGAAGTCTTTTATTTGAAGATTTAAAGATCGATTGTTATTATGACATCTGATCTATGCAGAATTTAAAAAAAAGGTTTAAAGTGGAAAAGTTTGTAGTATGTTTGTTATTTTATAATGAACAATTCAGTCAAATTTCTTAACCCTTTGTTTATGAAAGACTGGATGACACAACCTGATGTAATTTAATGTGCAATTTTCAATTACTTTTGAATTATTTAATACTTCATGGCAATAACATTAAGACTATATTAGAAGATTGTGGTATTTCCCATCAGTCTCCATGAATAAAATGTGTTGACAGACATCACTTGGCCTTGTCAGAGATAAACCCATAACTGTGACAAGGAATTCTCTGTGACGTGCAGTGAAGTATCAGCATAACAATATTTGGCCTTGGTTGTGATATCATAAGGGACACAGATTGGACCAATATTTTGAGTTCATTTAGTTCACATCTTCTCCAAGCAGCAAAATCCATGCAGAAACAACTTCCAACAAGCACTCCTCAATAAACCAAGATTCTGTAGTCTGTCCATGATTCAGCAGCTTTGCACAAATATTTATGCAGCTTTTTTCACCACAAACTCTTTAAATAAATCGCTCTTATAGTTTTCAAATGACAGGATTGAATTCAAATTGGTTTATAGACATGAAATACATAACCATCAGACACAAACCAAACCAATTTTATATGATTTTATTTTTTAGACATTGCAGACATTTCATCACTAAATCACATTAGTTGCAAGACAAACAAGTGCGGCATTTTACATTTGTTAGACGTCAACATCTATCTAATATAAATACTTTGCATTTTTGCTAGCATACAGTTCAGTGACCGAGGGAAAGTGATATTCATTGATCAGTGTGCTGACGGAGAGCTTTGAGAATGGTGGTAAAGGAATCAATTAAATTTTGAGAGCATAAATCTGTGTTATTTTTTCATTTCCAGGATTCCACTTCCTGGGCCTCGCCTTTTTGCACTGCAGATGTTACAAAACTGCATGGCAGGAATCTGAAAGAGGAAATACAGACAGATGAATATGAGTTGAAAGAGAATAATGCCTGAGTGACAGCAACAGGGGTCCTAAGAAAAGTTACGTACTGTTCCTGAAGAAGGTAAACATTCCTTGTGAAACATGTGCCTGCAGTGAAAAACCACCACACCGAAGGGCTTGGCCATGTCTGAAACACAAATGTGATACAGAACAAAGAATATCTTTCAATCATTATACAAAATGAAATCATTTGAATACAACTGAGTCGTAAACCCACCTGATGGTAATATTGTAGCATGACATGATTCACAGATATTCTCCTCTGAAAAGAAAACCCCCACTTGCATGAGTGCAGTTTAAAAATGATATTGAGTTTTGCTTTAAATTCCAAAGACAGCACACCCACCGTCCACCCGGACTCCTCTCATCTGTGTTCGGTGCATCTTCTGGAGAAGAGAGAGGGAGTCGGCCACCAGGATCTTCTTACATCCCTCCCTTAGAAGAATCTTAGAATCAAGATAACAGAAAACTTAATTTAATTAACTTTATTGATCCCCAGTGAAGAAATTCTGTTTACACTCAATATATAAACGCACACACAAAGGGCCTATAGATATAGAATTATTGGAAAGATAGTGGAGTGGTGGGTAGCCATGTAGCAGCGCCCTAGGAGCAGCTTGGTGGGTGCTTCTTCAGCTACCAGTTCATGATCCCCAAGGCCAGTCCTTGTTGACTGAGCTACTGCTTAATGTCAAATGAACATAATCTGTTTTGTGCAACCACAATCAGGTTGTACATCTACTTTATAAACATATTAAGTAAAAAAAATTGAAATCTAATAAATGAGAAATGGTCTTGACCTGTAGATTATAATCCTGGAGGATTTTTACGAGTGAATCTCTGAGGTTTGGGATTTCCATTCCCTCTTTGATGCGATGGATGAGTAGGATGGGATCCACGTGAGTGCCGATGTTATTAAGGAGGCCGGTGATGAATGCTGGGGAGGCAATAATAAAAAGGAATATTATGAAAGTGAGAAAATAAATAGAGAACAGCTAGAATGAGACAGTCAGTAGAAGGCTGCATCATACGTGGTTTGTCAATCGAGTAAGAAATGAGGTCTTCCCAGAGTTCTGCATCATCCTGTTCCTTCGCAAACTCTATGGCCTTGTCCACATCCTCCAGTTCCTTCATGATCATCTGCAGAGCTTGTTTGCAATTCCCCATCCTGCCTGGGAGCAACAGTAGCTGGATTAGCTTCCTGGTAATCATCACAAGAACACTTAAAAACAGACACAAACTCACTGAGCAGGAAGACGGTCTCCTCTACAAAGTTCCTTTGCTGACACACCTCCAAAGCCTGAGAGAAACAAAGAGACAACATCACGTGTTGCCGTGAATCTAACATGCAGTAATACAACAGGTAGGAATCCCACCTTTTCCAGTGGGCAGTGCGTGCTGTCTCTGAGGAAAGGCAGGAGATTCGGACGGTCGTATTCGGCGTACAGGCTGATCTGTCTCTCGTGATATTTCTGGCCTTTATGATGGTCCCTCTTGAACAGTTTATGGAGGTACTGTTGGGGGGAAAACGACACACCGAATAAGTATTGAATGCAGTCTTGAGATAATACGGTTACATTCCAAATATATCTCAACTCACCACATGCAGGAGCTCAGGCCTGTCTGCTAGTTCTTCAACCACCCTGTCCGTCTATGAGCAGAGAAAAAAGAAACCAGATAAACAAACAGCAGGTTATCATTAGATCCTTCAAGAAATGCTGTGATAAGCCAGCTACACTTACTGATATCTTGTCTTCGTTGTCGAGCAGCATGTCAACAGCTTTCTAAGGATGAAAAGTTAGTAAATGTGTTACTCAAATGGACGATCACTCCCAGACAACAGGACTGCTGCTGCTGAGTCTGATTTTTAAGACAAATTTGAGATCTTTTTACCTCTTTGTCAAAGTCCATGAGGAGAACAATCTTGTCCTCTATGGAGGAGAAAAGGTTGTGTTTGTGGATGAGCTGATAAACATCCTTGTGCCTCAGTCTCAGGTAGATTTCTAAGGCTCTGTCATAGCGTTGATCATATGTGTACCTGAGGCAGCATAAAACACCAACAAGACACTTTACACAGTTGGTTCCGAGTTGGGTTTTTTAAATTCTTAGCAGTAACTTTAAAATTACATGTTATTCCACCCCAACAAACCATGCACATACACAGTATATACACAGTATATATGAGTCAGGCTTACTTACAGTTCAGCCAATGTGGTGAGCAGAGTTCTGTTACTAGGGTCCCTCTTCAGGTGGTCGTTGACAGCCTGAACAATAGCCATGTTATTATAAAGCTCTCCAGGCCATTCACGGATGAGGGTGGCAAAACCCTTTGTGGAAAGAACAAGAAGTGTTAAAAACCATTAGCTGATGGCCAGTGGATGGACTTTACTGCAGGATGTCTCAGACTGAAGTACCTCATAATCAGTTTTGAGAAATTCATGCAAGATCATTTCATAAATGGCTGGTCTGAGACGCAGGTCCCCTCTGGGCAAATACTGACTGATGGCCTGAAACAAAGAGGAAGAGCAATCTTTAGACGTGACTGATTCTGAATAAAATACAGTAAGCCTATAAACCACAGATGTGACCTACCTTCAACTGTCCAATAGTCTTGAATCGGTACACCTCATTTTCCCACAGTTCCATGTTTTTTCCAAGAACCTTTTGACACTTCCTGAAAAATAGAACACTGGAATGATTCACATGAAACAGACTCTGCTTTTTGACTGTTCCAGCAGCAAACATGCTTGTTCATTCATCAGTCATTTTAATACCATCATTTTAATATTCATTTTAATATTTTAATACCAATACATTGGGATAAAAAAGGCAAATACTCTTTAAAATATCTCACTCGCAAACTGAGAAACAGCTTCTGTACAGTACTTCCAAACATACCTGGCAGCAGTGTCGTAATCTCCTTTCTCCACCAAGTGGTTGATGAAAGCAATTCCGATCTTCTGGACGTCATGCCTCTTGATGTTTTTGAAGCTGATCTCTGCAGCCATCAGTGCCTCCTGTCGCAATAACACGAAGCATAGTTAAAGGCACAAAATCGACAGGATGTAACCTTTTATTCATAAAGCACAATAGATCCAAACCTCGTATTTCTTCTTTTCGAGCAGCCAATCGATATGATCATCTTGGTCTCGCTCTTTGGCCACGACGATGTCTTTGGGACTGATGATGTAGAAGAGTGACTCTCCTTCAGAATGCTCTGTTAATGAAAATGCATTTATGTCTGAGCATTATGGCTGACATTTGATACGTCGATGCATAATTAAATCAACCTGCAGTAACAGGATGAATGACATTTCACCCAAGGCAGCTTTTATAGTCTCACCGAGCCGGTAGTCTCTGCACTCATTGTCCTGGAAGTTGCGCACAGTCAGAGCGTCTGAAGAGATCTCCTCGCAGGTCTCATGGACAGGCTGGATGATGTCGAGGCGAGGCCGCGCACGAAAGTCCTCATCCTGCACACAAATAAATACACGCCCAATGAAGAGAAGCTTTTACACCACATGCAACCTTTCTAAAAATGTCTAAAAGAAGACATTATTACCATTTGATCAGAGTTCTCCTTCACAAAGTACAGAATGACGAGCTGGTCAGCCAGTGGCGCCAAACCACTTATGAAAAAATCCGTCTCAAAGGCAGAAACTGTTTTGAAACAACACAGAAACCAGACAAGAGATGATCAAGGATATGACAAAGACATCCTGTTGTTGTGCATTTGATGCATTTGTGTGTTGGGAGCGGTAACATCTAAATGTTCTCTATTGCATCTTCAAAATATGGCTTTTTTTAATCTTAACCCAGCTTCCTATTTGAAACATTTTCTGGTAGTTGTTCAATATTCCTTTATCATTATCACTGTAACAAAGTCCTGTGTATTGAAAAACAGGTAGGTAATCCGACACCCTGATAAATTAAAATCAGCTCCCACTAAATTTACTGTTTTTTTGCCGGTACTGTTTAGTTTTAGTTCTGTTTTCAATCTTGCTTTATATTATATTTTGCTGTTGTAGCTGGCTGTTCCTGTTATATGAATTGCGGTCCATCAAGTTTGGTTGATTTGTTACCTATTTCCACATAGCGATTGGGCAGATCTCTCATTTCTGTAGGATTTCGCTCTTTCACAACACAAATCTGAGGAAAAATAGGAAACTTACAAAATTCTGAAAAATCGTAAAGGCTATTGCCTGTAATGACAAATAAAGTTAAAGAAAAACATTTCAAACCTTAATGGAAGTTCCCCAGCCAACAATGAGAGTGGTGTCGTCCTTCCAGCACAGGCTGCATGGGTACATGTCGGGCCTCAGACTGAGATTGTCACGCAACACATTTGTGATCCGTTGTTTTGTCCCAAAATCATAAATTTTAACTCCCTAAAACCACCAAAATTTTAGTAATTTTAGAGTAAATACAAAGGTTTTTGTACTTGTTTTGTACTGGTTTTTGTTGTCACTTACCACATTGTTGGACCAAGCGAGAAGGTTTGCTCTCCACTGGATGTTAGTAATGGAACCCTCGCCTTCATGGATTACAGACATCTTCCAGCGATTCAACCAGTTTCTTTCGTACAGAAGCAACTTTGAGGGAGAGAAAAGAAGTGTCTAAAGAGTGCAGTTGCGCAGTCTGACCTACAGAGGGCAGTGGATGAACGCCACATTTAAAAGGAAAGACGCCAGGTGAACAGCTTCATAGATCCAGCTGCAAGGAACTTTGTTCTTCACACAGCAAAGGCTGAGGTAAAATCTGATTTTAGTCCCCACTTCAAAGTATTTACACACAAAGGCAATAAAGACAAATTTTTCATTAGTGAGAAAAATTCAAATTCATTGGTGGAAGAAATTATTTTAGTTTCACAGAGCGGCTCTGGTTTGCCCATAAGAGTAGAGAGAACACCATTACGGTTTTCAACCAGATGCACATCATCCTTCTTACTCTCATCATAATGACCACATTGCAGTTACAGCGCAAAATATAGAAGTAAGCTTTTAAAAATATGATTTTGTGCCATATGCATTTACCACCTCATCTTTTGTGTGAGGTGTAATTTTTTTAACAAAGCAATGTGGCTGCCACAGATATATTCTATAAAGCATATACTAATGTTCAGGCCCTGCACTGTGAATGCCTTTAAGGACAAAGCCTTGCATTCATACGCCCCGCATTGTTGCCATTCATATTATATAAACTAAATTAAAAAAGACCCCAATAGGTGCATAATATTAGTGAGGATGCAGGGAGAGAAGGTTGTATTGGCACTTTAATCCACTAGTCGGACTATGTTAATAAACAGTTTGCTCTACAAAGAGATGATATGACAAAAGAACTGTGGAGACAAAATTGAATTTCCTTTGACAGGATGTGGCTCCTGTTGAGGCTTATTGATTTTCATCGCAGGCACATTGCGGAGGCCTTCACAACTTGGAACCGAGAGGAATCAGCAGCAATTGAAAGAAAATGGCAAAGTAACCCTAACAATGGGGTTTCATAAAAAAAAGTTGTTTTTCCTCAAGGCTGTTGTATAAATGTCAGTATACTTTATTTAAGGCCAGTTTTGCAATGACTCTACTTAGATGTGATTTATAGCTGTGTGCAATAACCGACATGTGGTAATAGTCAGGCAGTTTTACTTCCAAAGACATAAAATGATAAATACAATATCCAACTTTTCCATTTTTGTAGTGACTTACGTCCCAGACACAACTTCCAAGAAAGAGATCACCTCAAGCGCCCGGAAATCCTAAGACTGTGTACCTTCTCCATAATGACATCTACTTGCTACGCTTGTGAAGCATTGCTTTTCAAACACCGGTGAGCGAACAGCACTTTGTGAAAATGGGCAGCTCTCGTGAGAGCACTCCAACAAAGAGACAGGAAAGTAAGAGCCTTTCACACCAGACAAAGGCGTGTGCATCGTCTTCAGCCAAGCCAACAAAAAAGAGAGTTTTGAGAATTAGGTGTCAACCAGACACAATCAGGATGAATTGTTGCAGTAGGAAATATCTTACACTGTACATAATGACTTCAAAGGCAAAAATATATAGAAAAAAGAAGGTATGACTCAAATATACCTTGTTGCCTCCAGTGACAAACTGTTTGTAGTTTGTTTTGGTGAATTGAGGATGTAATGCCACCACCTGCAAAACAATACAAGACATATGGGTTAAACTACACAGATTTAACAATCTTGTAAAGCCAGATCTAGATTTGTCTTCACACAACTTACTTTTATCGGACAATCGAAGTTGGCATGGAAGCCCTCTCTTGTATAGAGACCAACCACTTGCACCTGGAACAGAGATGAGACAGCAGAAAAGGCAGACAGAAGGTGAATAACTCAAATCTCTCCTTTAATTGCTGCCTCTGCAACAATCTGAGGCCAGCGAGGGGAATTGAGGAGAGAAAAGCCTTTGATTGGCTTCCTACTTCTCCACTGGGTCACCAATTAGTGGACAAGTTGATTCTTCGAACCCCGCAGGGTTTAAAAACAGGAGTCATCATCTTGGACTCCACCACATCCTCAGTTGGTTACAAATAACCCTAAAGCACCTTTAGGATCCATGACACCCAGTTTCTCTTCACCTGAGGCCCAAAAGAGGCCATTGCTTTAAAAGTAGGCGAATAACATAAAACTCTGATGCAATCTCTTTTTGGAGCTGCACCAACAATTGCAGATTAAGTTAGATTTGGGAGGGATTAACAGCCAACTGAATTGGTAGAGGGCAAACAATTGCTGTTGATTTTAATTGTCTGCTCCACTTTCTGAGCGACAAGATCTCATTTTTGCCGTTGTAGTGCTGGGAGAGGGGGGGAGGGTTGATATCAGAGAGCATATCTTGACTGTGAAACCCATGAAGGATGGTGGTAATGATGAGGAGAGACAAGATAACAGCAAGGTGGAGAACATGGAGAAGGTATCCATCGATGGCTGATTGCTGACTGACAGCTACAACTGAGTTTAAGCTTTTTCCCCCTCTTTGAAACTGGTAAATGGTTTTTATGAATCCATATGAACACATATTTATGTCTAGATGTAGTGATAATAAAACGTTCTACATCATTAGCATAAAGCTGAAAACTGATAAGACTTTTCTATGAATGCCGGGAAGAATAACAAAAGATAAAAAACACAGATTGGCTGCGTAGGCCGAGGGATCGGTACCAATGAGCAGACACATCTCACCTTCCCATCCTCGGAGCAGATACCCACATGCTCTCCACTTTCATCCAGACTGATCTGATTAATCTTCACCGAACTCTGCAGAGACAGTATCAAGGCAGCTTTTATAGAGGCAGGCAAATATCTTTTTTGTCCAGTCAAATATTGCCGGGTGACATTTTAACCCATTAAGTGAAGTGCCAGAAAAAGCAAAATGCTACCAATCTGAGTATGTAATGGAAGCATAGCCCTGTATTTGTCAATGCATAGGGCGTGGCATTAAAACTGAGTATAGGTGAGGGGTGTCAATTCACTGCCAACGCTTTCATGACACTTAAAGGCTTTTTAGATAAAAGGATCAACTAAATGGCATACATTATAACAAATGCAACTTAAAAAACATCCCAAAAGGGCCGCCTGTGTAGACTAAAGGAGAAAAGGTTTTTGGTTTATCGTGTATTTACAGTCTCTCCAGCAGACTGGCGTTATCTGGCTTTCCTTGCATCATATATGCTGAAGAACTTCCAAGGATTAACGTCAAATTAATAATTTTTAAAAACTTTTGCTTTTCCCCAATGTAAGGATGTTTGCTCATTTAATTTATTGCAAAAAAAATGACAACATAACTAACATTCTAATGTGTGTGCACCAAATATTAGGCTATGAGGTAACAGGAAGCACTGACTTAGCATGCTAACATCTGATGTTTATCATACAACTCAAATTAGAGAGGATAATGTCAGCACAGTAATTTTCTTTTAGGTGTTCACTTAATACCTGACAGACTTTGACCTGATGAAAGCAGCATCACAAGATCATAAACAGTAAACCTTGTCCTAAAACCATGGTTAAAAGAGATTTTAATTTACTCACAATTTCAAACTTCTGAGTTACATTTCCCTGGATGTCCAACAAGAAGACCTTTCCAAAATGGGTACCAAGGGCAAGAAACTGAAAAGAGATGTAATATAATGCAAATTAAAGAACGAACACCTGAAAGAAAGTAAAACATTTCCGAGTCAAATCTTGTGTTGATGACGGCTGTGGAAGAGGATAAAAAAAAAATTCTTTGCAGAGCTGGAGCGACATGGGCGAAATGGGGATTGGGTGGGCTTGGAGGCAAAACTGTGAAATTGCAGAGGGAGGAAAAGTCCTATTTATTAAAGCATACAGTGTGAAATGGCATTTTTTCACCTCAAATTAAAATGCTTAAGCATAATAAATGCACTGTACATCTGACTTCTTCCCATGCTCCCTATGCAACCCAATCACCTCCCTGGCCAGAGGAGCCATTATTTCTCCTGAGCAGCAACCGGTTTCTGTTTTGTGCTTCAACAAATGTGGTGTGTGTAGGTGTGTGTGTGTGTGTGTGTGTGTGTGTGTGTGTGTGTGTGTGTGTGTGTGTGTGTGTGTGTGTGTGTGTGTGTGTGAGTGAGTGTGAGAGAGTACGTGAGTCCACTGGGACAAAAAAATTATAGAAACTGGGAGCTTTTGGCATTAGATTATGTATGTGCTCCCCCCACCCACATTCGCTGCTCCATGCCCTCCTCCTAATCCCCCTCTCTTCTAGACCAGCATGTGGATGTGTGGCGAGCCCATCATGCTTCAGTGCAGTCTATAATGAAATGCTTATATTTACAGGCACAGCTGAGCATGTCAGACAGAGCCCCTGCAATCTCCCCAAATAAAATAACCAAAAATAAATAAATAAAGGGTTCAACCTTGTGAGGCAGAGCGACTTTTAAAGGGATTTATCAGAATGGAATTGTTCAAATGAAATTCGGATTCAGACACTTAAAATATGAGGCAACATAAGTCAGTGTGTGCCGCCGGTGGCTTAAAGGTTGTGTGTGGTTGAAGGGGGGGAAGGGAGGGCCTGGTGTGACCAAACAGGTAGATGTCAGAATGTAAGAGGAAAAAGACATTCAGATGAAATTTGGAAGTTCGACAGCATCTCTCACCATGTCACGGTTGTTATTTTAAGGTTAAAAATAAAATAAAGGAAGGGATGAAATCCTTACAGTAAAAATAAATAAATGAAAATCAATAGTGGTTAATAAAATATCAGGAGTGGAGACATGACTGGTCGTGACTTTTGCTCTGCTCAGGCGTGCAAGTGTGCTGCCGGTGCCACATCGATTAACCATCTGGCCTAGAGTGGCCCTCTTAAAAATATCAGCGGTGGACGGACAGAGGAGAGGAGAGAAAAATATGCAAGCGAGGGAATAAAAACAGGAGGAGACAATAGTGGCTGGTGTCTTTTGATGTGGCTCCCTGAGAGGAGAAGTGGGAGAAGGTGAGAAAAGAATGGGCTGCCTTTATAGATTGAACAGAGGGGATGAAAACCAACTTTGAAGAGGACGTCTCTCAAATGTGTGCATAAACAACATGAGGAGGGGGACCCCGGGACTGAGTCGCCCTGGTGGGCGGTAGATTACAACCCTTACCTTGTCGTGGACGGTCATGCAGCTGGCTGCATCCTTCTGGAGGATTTCTGTCACCCCATTGGAGAGCCTCTCATACTTGAGCTTGGGCTCCTCTTCGCTGTCCTCCTCCTGGTGGAGGAAGCAGACTCGGATGACACGCTCTTCTCACTATATCATTAAAACAGCATGGTGGCCTCTCACAGATGCTACTGCTCCCAATGTTCTTTGAAAGATGCTGACAACACCCTTGAAGCACTAAATTGAACTGTACAAAAATGTCAAAGACAAGTCACCTGAAAATCTGATATTAAACTGAGAAACGAACTTAAAGTCACCTTGTGGAGCTTCAACCCACTATGACTGCATGTTTTCATGTGTTGTTTGTTGAGGATGCAGAAGTTGTGGTTTAGATTCTGATGTCTGTTTCACACAATTCAACTGACTGAAGCTGCTTTCACACGAGGCGCATCTTGAATGTGACTCAACTTTTCGTTTAACATCATCTAAATATGAGACAAACCTCTTCAAAAGTGTACAAATAATTAATGCAAATGCAGCGTTGTTGTTTTTTTAAACTATATTTCATTTTCATTTTAAAGAGAACATTTCCTAAATATGCAGCCAATTGGCCCATATTTAATTGTTTTAAAGGAAAATAAAGAATTTTTTCTACACCTCATTAGCATTCTGACAATAATATACTGCAACAATAAATCACTGAAGCATTCTGCTTTCAGATCATGAAAATCCACCAAGGACTCCAAGGACTCACCCCCCAACCCCACAGGACCCCACTAATGGCCACTCATCTTCAAACAAATTCATGTCTTGCTTGTGTGTATCAGAAGATGTTATGCACAAAATCCAATTTCCATTACCTTGGATGAAATGTGCCATAAAGTTATTTTTTCACGGGACCATTCCTCCCCAGTGACAAACATGAATTTAGTCACTTCATAAAGCAAACTTAAGGTATTCTATTGTTTCACACTTTCTATTGTGAGCCAACATTTGTGGCCAGTCACAGCTTGAATATTACCCTTAATTCAGTTTATAACCAATGCTACAGTCTGTGGCTACCCAGAGGGTGCATCAACTCAAAACATTGTCTCCCATTATGTGCTATTGGTTTGGAGGAGGGGGACAACAGCGTGGAAAAAATGTTATTTTCAAAACAATCCTTTCCCACTCAACAGCACCATATCTAGGCTATTTCCTGTGTATTCTGGTTGTGAGATTTCTGATGCGAGGGCATTTGTCACGGGTTTCAAAGGTGTATCAAACAACAAAGGAAAACTTCATCTCCAGAGAAAAACTATCCAGTTTTATACTTTTGCCATCTTTTATAAGTTGCTTTCAGTTTTATCAACTACTGACCTGCGTCACAGTCTTTTCCTCCGTGTTGGCAGTTAAGATTAAAAAATTATGAACCAAACCTTCTATGATGTTGGCGACATTCTGCTTCCAAGACAAAAGAAAGGAAGATATGCTTTCTTCAGCATTATGAAAATGATCCATCATCTGGTCTGCGCCACTACCACATCTTTCTGTCTTAGCACAAAGTCCTGAACAGATTACAGCCAAAACAGATAAATGCATGTTGCGCTGTGTTAGTTAAACGGAATGATTATAAACCACAGCGGTGGCCAGTCACTGATGTGACCTCAACACACACACCGTGGTTGAGAGGTTTATCATCATAGTCACACCTTAAAGTATAATAGATATTAGGAATCGGGTTGCCCAATCTCCAAAGAAATAAACCTGTTGCTAAAGGAATGCCGTTGGGAAACCAATTCTATGACCAGTTCATGGATTTTTCTGCACAGCCTTCAATCACAAGCCAGCTCACAAACTTGTAAGACAGTCAGCAACACTTCAAGAGCTTCTGGTTTTAAATTTATATGTGCCTCTTTGGTAGCATTGCAGTTACATCAGACCTGACAATATTAAACCTTATGTATTTGACATATTTTCTTCCGCTCACATAAGATGGGTTGCGGAGGCGGAAAGCTAAGCAGAGTCTTCCAGACCTCTCTCTAGCATTTTCCAGCTGTTCTTCAGGGTTTCAGAACTATTCCCAGGCAAGGTGAGATACGTAATCCCCTCATTGAGCTATGGGTGGTTCCCAGGGTCTCCTTCCAGAAGGAGGCGCCCTAACCAGATACGACCACCTTCATTTGATCCTTTTGTAATTTGTAAATTATTATTCAAGTGAGATGATCCGATGACGATTCTACAAGAAAGGTTTGTCAAGTAAATCAGAATTTTTTATTTATATTGTCAAAGTTAGTAAAAAGAGATGCAACAAACTGTATATGATATAAATATCATGAATAATTTGTTTCTGAGGATTTGATCCATTGCCTTAAAGTAGAACTTATTCCCAGTCAAATTACAAAAGCAGTGAAAAGGATGCCTCCGAGTTTCAGGAATAATTGCTATCTTTTTTGTGTAGCAGAGGGTGGAACACACATACCATCAATGCTTGATCCAGTGAGGCATACCCCAACCAGATAACAGCAGAAACAGACAGAAAGCAAGCTAGATTACACTTCTAGTAAAAAAATCAAATATTTGAAGGCACTTGGGGACAACACCATCTCATAGTCCCGAGTCCTTGTTTACTTCTGTTCTACAGTACCGAGCTCAGTGTGCACAGACAGAAAAATGTGATGTGGACCTCTTTCTATTTACAAGCCTGGAGTTTTCCCTGTTTCCTGTCGCTCACTCTCCGCTATTTTCTTCTCTGAAGTGCGCGAGTTTGCTGCAGCCTCTATGTGAAATTTGATTCTCACCTTTGCTTCTTATAAACTCCTTCCTTCCTGCCAGGCCGATGCGTAAACCCATATTTTATTTAGCCTACTTGTGATTCTCAGAAGCACAACAGTACTGTAACACGTCCAAACTCTGTAATAATATTGATGGATCGGGAAAGCTATCTGTAATTCATGAGTGTTTGACACTTCTCAAATCTGACAAAGATCCTTCTGGGATCAAGAGAAGTTGATGAAGGTTGACTGTGGATTACGATTCTTCCAGTTGACAGCAAGTGTGTGGAAAAAACATAATGGAAGGGCAGAAGCATGCACTCACGTCATCAGCAATGCATTGCTGTTGACGTTTGTTGAATTATTTTCCCTGACGATTTCAAGATATACTTAATGTCTTTGTCCTTTTCCAGGAGAAAGGAAATAGCACAAAGTAGTGATTCTGTGTTTCTTACCTCTGAATCGTCTGTGAATTCCTCACTTCGTCTTCTACCCTGAATGACGAGACATTTTGAGTGGATTTGAACAATCAGTCACAAATAATTTTATTGTATTAAAAGGCCAAGACATTCTGCAGGACGTTCAAATGGGACAATAAGATAATTTAACTGCAAGAGGTGTGGAGACAATATCAAAATAATATACATTTTAAAAAATAAAAATATTTATTAACAAAAACAAGTCATTCACAGCTATCACATCACAAATGAACGTTGTCCACACGACACAAACTATTAGATAACTGCTTCTACGTATAAAACATCAACATTCATCTAGCTAGCCAGCCAGCGTTAGCATCCAATGCTTACCTGCTCTTCCACTTCCGCCATTTCTCTTCGCTATATCTGACAGAATAACACTTCTAAATATTAATAACACATATTAAACGTCCGTGACACTGTAATTACGTTTGCATCATCTTAACAACATCTATAATAGACCGAGGCGATGTTTGTTGTCGAAGCCTGGTCCTCCTGTCATAGTTTAAATCACATGACTTAGACAAACCGCAATGCATTATAGGAAACGGAGTCTTTGCGGAAGAGAGCCGCAACAACCGCGAAAAGAGGTGAGTCGACCCTAACTTAATGAAAAAGAACAAATTAAACCTGAATATTAGCGTCATTGTCGCCAGTGTATTAATATTTTACCAAAGGATATACATATTTTAACCAAATTCTTCGTTTTGTTCCCTTTAAATGTGCTCATTGATATTAACTCTTTTTGAGGAGGCTATAATCCACATTTGTTTGTCGTTAAATAATCTTGGCTGGCTGGCAATGGATTTTAATGACAGAGTTGTGAAAAGATGGGTTCAGGAAGAGTTTCTTTCATTCTGAGGTGAATCAGGGTATAAATAGGTTCTGGGTTACTTCTTCCCTTCAATCAGTGTAACCCTGGGGTCAAGCAAAAATAATAAAAGCCCATCAAAAGCATTAATTAAAGAAAGAAAAAACAAAGAAAATTCATCAGACTACTCATGATGATCCACAAATAAAAACAAATAAATCCTGATATATATTCTAAACCCATTTTGGGAGATAAATATATATTTGGAGGAGGGTAATAACTCCTGGGTCACACCAGGGTCAGAGAGGGGCAGAAACAAGGAACTACCCCCGGCATGTATCTGAGAGTCAGCCATTTAAAATGATTTGATGTGTTTGCCAGGGGAAATGAAAATAGATTCATACCCACCATTATGGAAAATCATACTTTTGTTAATAACTAGTAACTGCTGTTGATTTTCAAACCTGTTTTGCTGTTGACAGTATACTTCTCTACCCAGCATTGAATAGACATTAACAATATGACAATACATCAGTACAATTTGCAATATTGTAAATATTGATTACAAATGTATTTATTATGAGAACAACACCTTTCAAAATGCTGTATTATTTAAAAAAAATTAATTACAGGTATGGATAATGCATGTGCATGTATCTGGTCAACATTGAGCACATTTTATTCATGCAACGTCATCTATGACTTACCGTAATAATAAGTTTCTACAAAATCTGATTCTGCAAAGTGGGAATGTCAAAAAAATATTGTGTAAGAATTCAGGTATTTTTCTTTAAAACAGGGCACAAAAATCCCTCAAAGCGATACAGTAAAATATATTTGAATCAGTGCACCTTGTTTTTTCACTGGATAATATGTGTCTGTCACAAAGGATTAGAAACATTATTTTCCATAATGTTCATACATGTTCAAGACAGTCAATTAGCTTTTTGGTTCTGTGTATCTCCAGACGTTCCTCGACATGGTGGCAGCATGAATCCCTCAGATATCATTTGACTAACTCACCTGGTCTTTCTTCACCCTGCTGTCAGCCTACTTGCCAAAGTCCAGATGAATGCGAACGGTATGATTTGCCTTTTCTTTATTGAAATTGTCTCACACCCACATCCCTCCTCATTCATCCTCAGGAGGATCCTAATGCACTGATACCAAGAGGGAATTTTTTTTTTTCTTTACAATCTACTTAGCAATGATTTATTGATTGTGGCTTCCACCCTCACAGAGAATTACCGATCCTTTTTGGGAAATCAGATTTTCACACCTTTCATGAGTGTGTGTGTGTGTGTGTGTGTATGTCGCAGGTCTCCAGAGACTGTGGGGGGAAACTGACTTTGAGGAGGAGTGGTGTGTGAATCTCGGTGTTGTCACTCCAATGCTGCCACTGTTATGCCCAGTGGATGGTTCTGATCCTCTGCTGCTCACTCTATAGTTTTGCATTATTTATTGGCTGATAATCTAGCATCTGAGCTCGATTTCAATATGATTTAAGTCTGTTTTAACCCTTTAAAACAGCAGCGTGTCCGCTCTCATATCATAAGCATGCAGGAGGCTCATTTCATAGAATAAAAGGAGAATAATAAAAACAACCCTTGCCCTCATAGGAGGAGTCAGATTAGTGTGTTGAAAGCTTTGATGCTCCAGAATGTCAGCGCCGCAGATCGATCTTGCAAAGCACACACACACACATATACACCTGACCAATCAGAGGTGTCTATCTGCTGAGGACCTGCTGGGCATCGTGGTTTACAAGCTTCAAAGAGCTCCTTTTAATACACTGCTTTGATAGCCCTCAGCCTTCACTGACCCGCCGACCATTCACTGGGGAGCATTTTAGCCGTAGCTGAGTAGAGAAGGATAATGGCTGAGCATATTAATGAGCGTTGAAAAGAAATCACGTCAAATATTGACCACTGGTGTGCTTTTCCTTAAGAGTATATCCAGAGAAGGTAGATGAAATAGTTTTACAGATGCAATAATCCAAACTTAATGCCTTTTTCCTGAGTGAATCATTATTAATAATTACACTATTAGACATCAGCATTCATGAAAGAGTTTTGGTGAAATTCTTGCTCAACTATTGAGGCTCCATTGACCAGCAGAGACAGGAACAGTTTGGTTAATAACCCTAAGGGGGAGACAAATCATCATCTATCATTGCACATTAGTCCTCCTGGGATATTTGCCTGATAAAGTAAGGTGACAGTCGGAACAGTTATTTAAACCAACATTTCATGCATTAGTGCAAACATGTCAAGGTTAAATATGTGATATTTTAAACATTAATATAATCTAAAACAAGTATTAAGTGTAAAGAAATTTTACTATGTGTTTTGTAATCTCACTTTTTCTGTTCTTTTTAAAGTATTTTATGATATGGTTGGGTTTTTCTGTTTTGTCAGTAAAAGATTTCATCAACCGCGTGTGGATGTCTGAGATTTAACGATCAACAGCCTTTTTCTGTAAACTGTAATTTTAAAGTTCTTGAGAAGGCTACAGTTTTGTTTGATGTTTTTCAGCTCTCTTATAAGATAAATCAGCTCTCTAACATTTAACAAAGTGGTGACTTAATGTACGATTTGAGTTGGCTTTAAATAATTTTGAATTACATGTAATACCTGCACTTCACCCGCGGTGCACTGGCGTCGTGCCCGGAGTGTCCCCCGCCTCACGCCCTATGCCACTGGGATAGGCTCAAGCCCCCTGGGACCCGATACGGCGGATGTAGCGGTGGTAATATGAAAACGACTGACTGACTGACCTGCACTTCACATCACAACAACTACTGATGAATGGCACATTTACCTGTTATAATCATTTTGAAAGAAAGCTGGCACATATTTATAGAAGATAGTCAACTTTTTATATTGCTTTAGTGCTTGGTTAATATTTGTTCTCTTTTGAGCACCCAAACAACATGATTTGACAGCAATATTACTGTTTATAAGAACAGTCTGAAGGAGAAATCCAGTCCTGGAAGGGTTTAATGTATGTCCATATTGTGTGTTTTTCAGTGTCTCAGGTGTGAAGAGTCCTGTCCCTGCATGCTCTTGGCACAAGGCAGGGAAACAGACAGGTCACAGTACATCAGCGGCTTCATAAAGAATGTGTGTCACTTCCCCACAGTATTATAACACTGATCAGGTTCACAGTTTGTAGATTTAACAGGAGAAGTAAAAAAAAGTGTACACAAAAATAGCAGTATTGACCTGTGTTGTGAATGTACTTGATTAAGGCTGATTTAACTGTTGTCAGTGATAATTGTTCAGATTCCCTCCAAGAAGGCTGCTTGGTTTCCCTCTTATGTAAAGCAGCAGATAGTTTGACATGATGTCACTCACTGATTGACAATTTGTCATTCTTTTTTTTTTTAATCATTAGTAGCTGATAAAAACAGAATTTCACTGATGGAGGTTTCTTCACAATCTAGGCTCATAATATCTGAAGGTATGTCAAATTTAACGTGGAATTGAATCAGCACCGTTTCAGCTATGATTTGATCTCAGTTGGAGTCTTTAACATTATTATTATTTTTATCTTGCGGCTTTGAATTTTCTTTGAGCCCTTTAGATTCAAACATTCCGGATCAGGAATATTACATTACAGATCATCCTTTGATATGAGCCAGATCTGATCTGTAACATTTAGTCTAATCATTTTAGACTTTATCCATGACTTATCCTGCACTGGTAAAGAATCCTTTAAAGAAATCCCGACGATGATCTTGATGGAACTAAACTGTAATTGTTTGTTCTGTGGTCTGAAAAAATTCATGAGCATGATCATTTCATCTGGTTTCTATTATTTGACTATTTTCAATTTAAAGCTAAAAGATATTCTGCCTAATATCTATTAAAAGAACAATTTTGTCAATATTTCATATAATTTTGCTTTTAAAAATGACTGAAGTAACTAACTGAAACATTACCAAGACAAAAAAAATCCGTTTGTCGACTGGAGTATCACACTTTTAACAATCTTCCACAAATTAATGATGCATGTTGATGGATGCTCTGCACAAAATGGTAACATATCTAAATATTTTTGCATCAACTGCTTACGTGAAATGTCTGAACACAGATATGGAGTCTCTGTTTTACTGTTTAAGCTGTTTTGTTACTCCATCATGAATGCTGGAGTACGTATTAGAATGAGATATAAGAGTATTATAACATAAACAATGAGTATTGATTCTTTTTTCTCAATAACTAAAGGATCAGGGATTGGACTGGAGGCTCACTGGAGAAACCGTTGGCTATTACCATGGATATCTGGTGACGCTCCGGCCTCTCCGCTAGCTGCCGGCCGTTCGGCCACTGGGGGTGTTTGGTGAGGAGGAGGCAGAGGGAGGATCAAGTGCTTTTTCTTGTTCCTTCAACCGGCTCCCGGGCTGCAGCCCAAATGAACAAACAGAGAAGAAATGCGAGCCTCTTTTCTGCTTCCGCCAACCCTTTTATACACACACACACAAACTGACATTACAGCTTCAGCCAGGGGTCTGAGGGTCAGTTTCAAAAGATAATCCATTACACACCCGCTGCTTAGAGTAATGCAATTCCTCCAATTTCTCCTTCCTTAAATATTGTTTTTTATTAAGGCTTTTGACAATCAGATTACAGTTATCCCATTATGTGAGATTGCATTACTCCTCGAGCTTAAATTAATAAACACACCCAACTCGGCGGCACGATTGTAAATAGGCGAAGCTAGCAGTTTTAAAATTAAGTAATTAACAACAATGAAAGATGGTGAGAGATGTGCTGCCCTCTTATCCCGGAGCCTCAGAGGCCGGGGGGAAGATTAGAGCTCTGATCTCATTCCCAGCACTTGTTTGGAGTCTGTCAGGAAGAGAAATGCCAGCATTAGAGAGGTTCCGCCACACTCCTGATATGATGAAATAAGGAGAAAAGGGGAAAGGGAAAAAGATGGAGGGATGGACAGAAAGGACCATGCCCTTCTCTGAAGTGTCATGAGCTTGTTTATTCTATTTTTCATCGTAGCTGCTGGGGCAAAGATTCCTATTTTTTCTTTGGACCCGCCCCCCCCTCCCTTCCTTGTAACAAAAACCACCGCTCTCATTTTTTATAGGTCTTGCAAACTCTCATGCCCCGGTGAAAATTACATTGTGAAACAGTAGAATTTTCAGCTCTGCCTGTGCTCTCGCCTGTCCCTCTGAGCTTTCAAACAGTCAACAGACTGTGAAGAATAAATAATAAAAAACTATTGATTATTTTGATGACTGCAAGATTCAATTAGGTATTAATTTTGCCCTCCAGTGGACCTATCAAGCAACTCAAAGGATGGGAGCTGAGTGGGGGTGGAGGAGTGTGGCCGGGCTCAGACAGAGGGGAAAATGTGTTTACCTCGGCAGGCAGGGAGGTGCATTGATGCGCATTGTCCCACATTTAAGTGCTCCACAAATGAAGCCCTGATGACTAGTGACATTGTTATGAGCAATATAAGTATTGACCAGCCCGCTCAGGGTTTTAACGACACTTTAAACTATTTGTATTGATTAACATTTTCATAGATTACCATGTGTCATATCAAACAGGGACGATTTCAGTGATGAACGCAGCAAAGAGGCCCCTTTGGGCACAAACACATTGACCAAAGTGGGGGGTAGGTTCAGGGACGAGGCAAACCTCACCCACCTCGTTTCCCCCTCTATGCAGGTCAGCTGTTCTCTGCTTAAATATATTTAAGTTGTGCTCTATTCATAAATGAGGAGGCGCGTCCTGCGTCTCAGGAGGGTTTGGACGCCGTCTGAGGAGCTCTTCTGTCCGGGGGACACGAAGGGGAAGAGAGAAAGTGGGAGGGAGCGCATTTGTATGTGGGTGTGTAGCGGAAAGGGAGTGAGGGAGGAGGTGACGTCTCCAACACTCGTTTTAGGAGGAAACCTTGAACCTGTGGTGGACATTCAGACACAAAGGTTGAGTTAGCTGTTTCTGGTTTAGTAGAAAGCATGTCTTTGCAGCGCGACGGTGTGTTTTAGCTGACCGACTTCATTTGGACTTTTTGAAAACTCTTATTTTACTCTTTTCTTCTGGAGCTTTGTTTAGGTAAGACAACTTTTAATACCTGTCTGCACCAGTAGACCCTATTCTGGTACCGATCTGCAAGCAATGGGTGAAATACCATCATAAAAGCATTCAGATCTTAATAGAATTCATAAAATCATCCCAAATTTAGTTGGAAAAAATATGTAAAAAAGCAATGCTTTGTTTTTACTTTGTCACTTAAAAAATCAGAAGGGGAAAGCTCTATTTAAAAGGGTTCAGACTGATAACGCTCCAGTCTCTAATCTCCTCTCTAATCAAGTGAATGATGTTCATTCTGGCTTCTGAGTGCCAACAAAAATGAAAATAATTGGGATGAAATTTTGGCAGCATCTGTGACTTCACCTCTTGTTTAAATCAGGCCTTAAGTTCACGTTTCCTCACAAGATGTCACCTTTGATCCCATTTTGTGTCCCTAGCTGTGTGAAAATTCCTATAATCACTGGTGTGTATTTTCACTTCTATGTTTAGATGTAGAATTATATTTATATCATTTATTTATCAGTGCACAGCCAATGGACCTCTTTGTAGGCTGCTGTCAGCTTAGTGTTTGCTGAAGATGAGGCACATGTCAGGTCGTAATGAGCCCTTGGAGATGGATGTATTGCTGTTTTAGGACTGCAGGGTGTAATGGTAAAGCCACGCGATCCGTAACAATTCTTCACCAGGCAGCAGCCGGCAGTATCAGCGGGGTAGCACCAGCCTCAGATAAAAGAGAGCTGGAGAGGGAGGGAGCAGGAGAGAGAGGGAGAGTGATGAGTGAGCAATAGAAAGGAGAAGCTGGGTAGAGGGAGTAAGTAGAGACACAGAGAAGGAGCCAGAGAGGGTGAGACACCGAAGCACATCTAACCAGGGGTGTTTTCTCTTTTTTTTTTCTCCTCCCTGTTTCCCACCTGGGCTCCCAGCTCCCAACTGGATCCGATGATTACAGGGCAGCTGAGCAAGCCGCTGCTCTCCCTGCGCAGCGACATGAGCGTGGCAGAACTCCGGGCAGACGACAAAGCGGCCACCCCAGACAGCGACCTGAACGACGAGCCCCTGCTCCTGCCCTCCGAGCCCGTGGACCGAGAGGGCACCCCCAACAAGCTGTACGGTAAGTCGGCTCGCGCCTCTTTCCTGACCCCTTCTGCTTCATTCCACTTGCTGGCTGGGGTGTGTTTTTCTGGGCAGCAGTGAGATGAGGGCACCCGGTGCTGGGACAGGTGTGAGCAGCGTCAGGCAGCAAACTAAGTTCAAGTGCAGTGAATGAGTTTGGGTCTTTATCATTCTGCATTAGTAAAGTCCTATAATTCCAATGAGGCACTTTCAGATGAGTTATTTTCAGAAAACAAGTTTTTTTGTTTTTGGTCTTGTAACAGTTTGAAAGATGCTGCACATGTTTATCACACAATCCATCATCAATGTTTTTTTGTGTGTGATATTTTAATACCCCTTTGGCAACTTTTTTGAATGAGTCTCATTTATGTAAAAGTTTCAAAACCCTTTAAAAAATACAATTTAAACTGTCTGGATAATTTGATTCTCCTCAACTTTCACAGATCTGGTTCTTTTCCTTCATTGATGCAAAGAAAATAAAAAATTTGTGATTAATTAGAATTAATTTAAAATCTAATTAATTTATTTTGTGTGAAATATGATAGGAATATATCGTCTGTCCATCAAATCTAGTGCTATCATTTCCAAATTATTATAGAGGCTTTCTTCTGACATTCATTTATTTTTTACTTTTTGACTTTTTTCATAGCTAATTACTTTTAAATTAGCAACATCCATATCAGAGAAACTCATTATTTATACATTTATCTCATTAAGTGTTCACACTTTGATTTGGTGTTTGCCTAATGTGTGTGTGTATGTGTGTGTCTGTGTTTTCTTATCATGAGCTGTCATGTGCAGTGATTTGATTACTGGGCCTTATTGCAAATCAGTTTATAATGCACAAATTCAGTAAAAAGTATCTTCTGTAATCAGAAAGGTCATTTAGTCCACAAGTTTTCGTTTGTGTTGAGATTCTGTTGTCAGTATCAGAAAAAACTGGTTAAATAATCAGAATTCATATATTTAATGTCAAGGAAATAATATTTTTTGAGAAATATATCATTTATCATTTCAATAAATAATTTTTAAGGCTTTTCCTTTTTTGTGCACAATTAATTTCACCGGAAAACTCCCAACCATGAAATACTGCACATTTAAAAGGGATCATTTACTTTCCACATTACATCCTCATTATTAACTTTTTTTTATGAAGTTTAAATATTTAATAAAATGTTTATTTTTTTCTGTGGATCTGAGGTGGCAGGAGAAATTCCCTTCTCCTACAGCTTCAGATATTTTCTCTTTCGAATATCAAAACATTTTGTGTCTGTTTGTGTTCTGACTTTCTGTTTATTTTTCTGAAAGTTAAATTGTGTGTGTGTGTGTGTGTGTGTGTGTGTGTGTGTGTGTGTGTGTGTGTGTGTGTGTGTGTGTGTGTGTGTGTGTGTTATGCTGCTCATATCCTGAGCTTGCCAGATATTTGTGAGCTACTTGAAATAAGGGTTTGGAGGAGGGTTTGTGAATTATTACCCTCAAACTTCATCAGCGACAGTTCAAATGTCCTTCAGATCCTTTTTCCAGGAATAAGGCAAAGCTGCAGCCTCTGAACAAGAAGTGTGTCCTGCAAGATCTGCAAGAAGAGTTGCAATTTAGTTTAATAAGCGTCATCTGTCCTCCCTTCTTCTGTCTGGCTCCTGCTGTTTTTACATCACTTCCTTTTGGTCCTCTTTGCTGGCATGAATTTAAATGCTGATAAATGTTTTACTATTTATTTATATCGCTATTCTAGGTTTTAGTGTCTATTATGTGCTTGGTTGGTGCATGTGACTGGTTGGAGCCGCTCTGGGGTAACTTTGGGCTTCACGGTGTCCCTCTGCCCAGTGGCAGAGCCCTGGGCCTTGCCGATGGCAGGTATGGTTTGGGAACGCTTCCCAAATGACCTGTGAGGGGGGAAAAAAGACACGGAGGGATAGTCAGACATTTTCTTTTGGTGTGGGAGGTAGGAAGGAAGAGACATTTGTGGGAGAGGGGGATTTGAAGAAGAGAGACTCGACGTCTTTCCTGAAATGCAACCAGACAAACAGGAAGTTTCCCATTGTTCCCTTTTTGGATATTTTTAACTGGAAAGATTGATGTAATGAATCTGAATCCATTTGAATTTGTTTTACATTTGAGTTTATTTGTGTCTAAAGTAATACTCTCCTTTCACTCCGTTATCAACAGGAACTGTTGAGGGTTTGTAGTATTCAGACTTTTTATTTATGTGAGTTTGAACTGTGCAGCAGCAACAAATGTTTTTTCTCTTCTCCTTGCATTGTGATGACGAAGGGATGCAGTTTCTCTCTGATAAAAAGCTGTAGCTTCATGTTTGGTGTATCACATGCATATTATTAGCACCTTCAAGGGTATATGCAAATCCCGCTGGTCCCCTTCCACTCTAATGTTACTGAATCCACTGTTTTTTACAATGTTGTGAAAACTGACCACGTTTGGATTTTCTACTGAGCAGAGAACATTCTTGATTCATAACAGCTGAGGGGATAGCCTACCTGTAGGCTATCAATCTTTATTTGTGCAAGGTGGCCCAAAGAGAGCAGATCGCTCTCTTTGTCATGGGCCCCGTGTTTACAGGACAAATAAATAGTCATGAAAAACAACACATACAATAAATATAGAATATAAAATACAACATAAAGAAGCTTAAACGTAACGCTCACACTGCTTCTAGATGACTAAAAAGGACTTTAAAAGGACCGAAAGTGATAAGAGAATCCGATGGCTTAATGACCTTAAGGCTACATTTTTCCACTTCTATCTGGCAAAAAAATTCTGAGCCGTTTTCCACTCTTTTGAGGATGAATTAGTCTTAAAATCTAATGCATAATTGTACGATGTACTGCAGAAATCACCTAAAAAGTTCCGATACTCTCAGAAGAATAAGATCACCTCCCAGCGGGGGCTGTTTGCAAAGGTGTGGTAAACATACAACCCTGAACAGTATCGAATCTTTAAAAGAAAATTGCCGTTGTTCTATATGAACTGTGATAAACCTGCGCATCAATTTCTGTGCTGTCATTACATGTGGCATACGCGTGTTTTCAGAGTCTGCCACAACTTTTCTTCCCCACTGAGCTGAGGCATGACATTAAAAGTCAGAGGGAGATGATGACAATGGCAGTCATGTTTGGCTACGCTAAATTGTCCACCTTCTAAACCCACCACATGCTTACCGCGGTGGTGAAAGGGTCGTTCTCCTCCTAAAAGCTTGCCTGTGCAAATAGTCTTCCACTCCAGCTAACAGGGGCTACGAGGCACCACAAACATCCTGCCGCCTTGTATTTATTCTGAGCAGAAGTGGACATTAGGTGGGAAAGCGGTGGTTAGTAGGGCAAGCAATTTTTTCAGAGGACAAGATGGTGTTGGATGTGTACAGTTTCTGTCTTCTCTTCTCAAGCAAATCTCCCCCTTTCAGACATCAACAGACAAGATAATAAGACACTCAGAGCACAATTCTGTATTATATTCAGCAACCAAAGGCTCATCTCTTGTCAGTTTGCATTTACTCTCCCAAGGATGTGACGCTTCTATCATCATGCTGTCAGAGAGAGCCAGGCTGGAACGACAGGAGCACTCATTTTATACACTTACTGTCTGCATCAAATGGTCTGCACTTATACAGATTTTGCCAAAATGGTGGAGCATTTTCTCAAAGGTCACCTCGAGACCCCCCCTCCACCTACCTCCCTAAAATGATTTGTTGTATAGGAGGTCATTCAGAGCAAGAAGTCCGGAGAAAATGCAGCATCTACTGTAATACTGCTGTTTGCTTGAGTACATGCAGGATTTAATTTCATCTAATCAGTTACTGGTCATGCACACGGGACTGTCAATTTGTTTTTATTATTATTCGCATTGTTTCCTGTTTTAATGGAGCTTGAAACAATTTCTACCTTGTGAAAGTTCCCTGAATATTTTTTTTCTTTGCAGACTGTGAGTTTAACTGTCTAGGTTCCCGTATCATTGCTTCACCTGCGTTTTATGATCCAATATTTAACTTATGTGATCAGTTATGTTTGTTGAAAGCTAAAAATGTTGAAAAATATACATAGAAAAATAGACACACAGATGGAGAATGCAAACCAAAGGTGAGACATAATGTTAATCCTTTCTTCCTTTTTGTTCAGGTTAATTCATAGCATATATTAAATATCATACATACGAGATTATGGTTTGGATATTTCATGCAGGATTCTCACACACATGCACATAGAGAGAGAAAAAGAGACAATAACACACACGCTGACTGCTGCAGGCATGAGTTGTTATTATTTTTGTGTAATCAGCTTAGTGGGTAGGATGCATGGTGGGATAGGCTGCTTGCTGATGCAAAGAGCCTCGTAATGTTGTATGGTGATGTTAAGTAATAAAGTGGTGTAAACCCGGCGCTGAATGGGCCACACTGAGTAAATAAGAGTGGATAAAGTAGACAGAGAGAGAACAAGTCTCTCCCCAGGAGATGGATCTCATTATGGGGATTTCAGTCGTCTGCATGAACTTGAAAACAAGCTTAATGCGTGCCTGTAAAGCAGGTGTAACACATCTGCTAATGCGCCCACAGCACCCGCGGCTACAGCAGCACAATCGCCGCGTTGCACGCAGGACAGGGAGGATGAGCGATCTTGTTTTCGATCAGCAAAAGGTCGTCCCGTTTCACGGATGCAAGAATGACTTTCAACACATGGAAGTTATTTTTTACAGAACTTATATTTAAAGCTAAGAAAATCATCTGTGGCTTCAAATGAAGGTGTTCCAAAGAAAAGGTGCATTACACATTCTGTCGCTGTGGAGAAAATAGATTGAATTTCAATATTCAATCATTTTAGTGATGCGCTTTCTTTAAGTTGGGGAATCATTTTCAAAAAAAAAACAAAAAACGTATATGTTGTTGCGCTCCATAACCAATATCAATAAGCCTTTCATGTAGAGCTAACAAAGAGGCATCGCATCTCCTGGCACGGACCCGGCTGGTGTTGTTGAGATGTAATTGAAGCTGCAAGGGTCACATTTTCGAAATAGAAATTACAGTCTTGTCTTTGACTTGTGTGGCGTGAACCAGAGATGCATCCCACAGCCCTTGTGTCCTTCACAAGCCTTTATTATTTATAACGCTCGCTCTTTGAGCAATGACCAGTACTAATGCATAACCTTCTGTCCTTCTGGCTGATTCGCTTCCTTTGAAACCAAAGATTGAGGCAGGAGTAGTGGGTGTACGGTGGATGAGGCAGGGGTGTGGGTGGTGTTGGTGTAGCGAGGGGGGGGGGTGGGTACTATAGGGCAGTGGAGATCCAGGCTATCGAGAAGTTATTATGTTTTTTCCCTTTATATCTGAGGATGTGGAATAACACTGTGATGATTCTTTTCTCCAGAATAGAGTTATGTGCTTCAAAGCAATACTATTTCCTGATATCCCTCCTTCCACTATTTGTCTGCTCTACAAGAATAATGTCTTGGAAGGGGCGGGGTGGGGTCTGGCGAGTGTCTTTGCGACATGATTATTTGCTTGTTTCCACCTTTTCCCGCTCAGTTCTGTAAATATCACTGCGAGACAGTCACAATGAATATTTGCTCAGATAAACTAATTTCTGGATAAACTCTGTTTAGCTCGGCTCCGGCGGAGGTAAAGATGAACTCCGGCGCAGCTTGTTTCGCCTGACGTTATCCCACAGTGATTGAGCCTGTGATGCAGCGCTGGTGTGATCCATTGTTATTATACCTCTATGACAGAAGGAGCGGGTGAGGAAGGGAGGAGGAGGAGGAGGAGAGGAGGTTTTGAGGGGGCAAGGGGTAGAAAGTGGGACATAGGCAGCATTAGTGCCAGATAGCCTGGGGGCCTCGGGATGATGTGTCAGGCGTGACATGTGGGTGTCTCACCCCACACTCAAACACACACCACTCCTCACGCCCCACCGGCTGTTTCCAAACATCCAGGAGTTGACCACGTCCGACACCGAGTGGACAAAAATCATTAAAAGATGCTGTTTTACATCATCAAAGGTCATCTTATGGACGTTTCTGTCATTGATCAATGTGGTAATCCCATTTTTGATTAAGATCATGACTGGGGAATTGTGAAAAAAAAAAAAAAACTCGTTGAGGATTTCCTATGGTGATGTGACTTAAATTTACCAGCAAACAGTAAGAAAAATAGTGGATCCTGTAAAGCAGGAGAACTCCACACATCCTAAACCGGTGATTGACATCTTTGTAAGAAGCTTCAAATGACTCTTCAAATTGAAAAATGTCTTCTTGATTCATCCTCTGTCAACTGACTAATGGACTAATTGACTGTCAGAACCAGTCACAAAAGATGAAGAGTATTTCCAACTTCAGTCGACAGAAGGAACTCTAGGCAGTCAGGTTTTATTCTTCCGTTTGTTGAAGTCATAATTAAGGCTGTAACTCTACTTTGGATTGATTAATTGAGTAAACGTTTGATCTGTAAAACAGAAAATAATGTTATTTATCACCCTGACCAAAGCCCAAATCCATTTAAGTCACATGATTAAAAAAAGAAAGACACAGAAAGCTCAAAACAAAATCATTTTCTTTTGCTTGAAAAATAACATCTTGTGTTGAAGTGATTTCATGATTTCAACTCTAATCCTAAGAGCCTCAGGTTGACGGAGGTGACGGAGGAGGGCCTTTATTCAGCACTGGGTTGCAGGCAGGAAGCAGCAGAATCCCATTTACAGCAAATATCATTTAAGTAATATAAGAGCTGGAGCAATAGCGAATTAGGCATCTCCTAAAAGGCTTAGCGCTCTCCAGAGCTATTCTTCATCTCCGCTTCCCTCTTTCGCCGATTGGCCGTAAAAGGATGAGGAATAATTTGGATTTTTGCGTGCCTCTTTCAACCCTGAGCTGATCAGGTTGACATTGGTTTTTGGGAATGAGGAGAACACACCACAACAGATGTGGAAAGTATCCCATGCCTCCATCTCCTCCGCCCCTGTTCCCTTCTCCACCCTCACCACTCTGTCGCACTGTCTCTCCTTCTTGACCTTTGAAACAGGCATTGCCTCTTCTCGTCAATTTACCTCCCCCTGGTCCCTCTTGTGTTTGCGCTGCTTCCTTGTCCACTCCAGCATCAAGGGAGAGACAGGTAAGAGCTGGAGCAGAAGCGCTCTCATGTCAAAGAGCCTTTCGCCTGAGGTCTGTGGCCACCAACAAGAGCGTGAGTGTCGGAGCTCACTGCTTTAGGTATAATTTGCACGTAGATTTTCCACTCGTTCGTCACTTCTCACTTCTACTAAATGTAGTGTAAGATTTCCTGACATTTCCAGAGATCTCTATTACTCTACTTCATCCAGTCCCTCGCTGCTCTTCTTCTCCTCCTCCTTCTTTTTCTGCCTTCATAGTCTTCCCTCCTCTGTTTATGGCTTAACAATAATCTAAGCAACAGTCGCTGAACTGCTGAGTGAACTCTTTTCTGTTCTGACTCCACCTTCTTTGTAATTCCTTCGCGCCATAATTCCACTTTGTGCCGGGATAATGAATGAGACCTTTTTTTTTCTCTTCCTGTAGGGTCCGCACCGTCGTGCGATGAAGAATCAGGCTTTAATTTTTAGATCCTAGGGAGATTGCTTTGGCCTCTTCTGCCTCTTGCCCTGCACTGGGCTCTTAATTAAGGAAATGACAGCCCTTGCAGCAGCAGCAGCAGCCATAATGTAACTAATAGTGTTACAGGCAGACACTCAAAAGTCAGTCTCCAGAGATTTTCTATTCCCAGAAACACTATTGAGCTGCAGCAACGTCTTCACTCCAGCTCTAAACAGAGTATTACTTCTCTGCCGGCCCAGAGGGAGCCATCTGACTAAGAGCACCTGGAGTTATTGGCAGCAGATTATGCCCTGTGATATTGTTGAGGGCTTTGGTGGGAGTAATGAAACGCCGGCCGAAATCACTGGTGATTTCTCTTGCATTCTGCAAACAGTTAAGTAATGCAAAGCCCACATTACACCTCATAGGCTGTTCTCTTCCAATATAAAATCACTTTTTTTGGATTCTATTTCAGGGCTGCGTTAGATAAAGTCGAAAGTGAAATTTTCTGTCGCTTCCTATTTCCTCCACCAAGGAGGTTTTGTGATTGGTTTGGCTTGTTTGTTTGAAAGATTAAGCATAAACTCTCGGATGGATTTGCATGAAATATTTGTTACAGGACAGTTTACATGATTTTGGTTTAGAACTATAGAACGATGTACAGCGAGTCGATCAAACTCTTTCACTCTCAGCTCTTGTCACAATGTCACAACAACTTTCACCGTGATCTCAACAAAATCAATGATCAGACAATTTAGGACAATTGCTTATGTATTGATGGAATTAAGCCTTGTGTGTATGATGTGACATTTTTTATGCTTCAACAGCTTTTGCAGCACAACACAAAGTCTGACGTTGAAAATTATATTACTTGTGCTAAAATTGTCTCTACCTCAATAATTCAACTTACAATGAAAGTAACAAATTTATAATCTTCTGTCTTTTTAAATGTGCTCACATCTGAAATGATTTTCTTCAGATTATATTTTAGCAGCCAAATGATTGACAACATCTTAATAGCAAACACATGCACTCAGGCAGACATTTTCAAAAGGACCATTATAAAAATGGGGGTTGGCTTGTTCATTCTGAATAGGCTGAATCGTTACCGGGCCTCTCTCCTACATTTGACAACTTACATAATGCATTTCCACTAAAATAGCTTAAGTGTTAAAGCTTCTTTTATGGGCAAAAATTGATTCATAAATGCACCGAGGCAAAAGCTAACACGAACACAAAGCTTTCTATTTTATTCAGACTGTCAATGTATGAAGCACTTGCATTAGACAAGGTGGCATGCTGATTGCTTTATGAAATCCAGGCTAATTGTTTTGTGGTGCGGTCCTTGGGGCACCTTGCATTAAGACAGGCCCAATGAAGTCAAATAAATATTGCTCTTTGCACCCCACCCCCACTTAACCACCCACATACTGCACACACACACAGACCTTCTGCCTTGTGTGGCATTGAAAGCCGCTCTGCAGTGACCACTTTGGTGATCAATGACAGAAAATTCATACAGTAGACTATTGGCGATATTTCAGTGACTTACGTCTAGTGACATTACAAGGTAATAAAGATAATTATTTCACTTGCAACAAGAAGCTTTTCCATGAAAACAGCATCTTGTAATCTGATTTAATTCATGTAATAAAATCCTTTTTCACACTGCCAGTCAAGGTCATGATAAATATGCAGTGTGGATATAATTAGGAAAAACTACTGTAAGATAAGTGTAAAGTCACAAATCGCTTCTTCTTTTGTCAGTAAGAGCATTCATTCCGTTTTATTCATAGTGTAACTAAAGTAAATCACATCATCAAAACACTCTTCCTTGTAAATTCTCTGTTTTCCTATGCATACAAATACAGTATATAGCACATACATTTTAAAATCATTCACATCGAATAAGTTTTTCTTTTGTTGTTTTCTGGTTTGTTTTTTTAGGAAAAACCAAGTCATGTGGTAAGATTCTAGTAATAAAAAAGAATTGGAGATTGACTCCCTGGATATTTCTCCTGTCAGCTATTTAATTTAGTTAAAGAAATTACACAAATCCTCTGGGGGAAGATGTGCATGTGTATTTATTTATTATTGATTTCCCCCCTGCTATAAACATGTTAACGTTAGAGGGATTTGAGGGGGGGTTGAGGCTTTCTGAGATATTGTGAAATGATGCAATGAAAGGCATCAAAGATTTCTTATTCAGTTTCTTTATCAGATAGAATAAATTATTCACAACCAATGTCTTAATCATGAGTGATGCCGCTTATCATGTCTCATCGCTTAGAACTGAATATCATAATTTAGCCTTTGGTTTTCTTATGATCATACTTGGATAAGATCATCTTTTATCACAGTTTACCAGCTGTCTTTTAGAGAAACACTTTTGTGTTGGTTGAGTTGGTTATAAATAAAATCTTTCAAGTTGCAGGAAAGACATAATCAAACTCTGATAACGTATTAAGTGAGAATTATCTGTTTAAAGAAAAACACCTTTTACTGCTGTTAAATTCACTATAAATACAAAACTATACAGCAAATTATGAAGATGTTGTGCTTAAACTTTCATTTTTATATTCCTGATCTTAATTCCTAATACCGGGATTGTGAACTAGTGATCCATAATGGGTGAAATAATCGGTGAAAAGAGCCCGGCTTGTCAAAATGTACTCTGCGTTATGGAGCTGATGGGCAAGGAGTATGTGGAGGCCAGCCAGCCAGAGGTGGAAACCAGCAAGAAAAGCTGGCTTCCCCTTGGGCTTTCGCATCAACCATCAAATGCTTGAGGTTTCCTCAGTCTTGGCTTTCGCCAATTATTTGGATTTTATGTAAAGATGAAGTGATTTTTGTTGGCGGATGGGACTTTAAAATGTAATGCACAAATATATTTGACAGGCAATGAGATCTTGCTGTTGAGCGGTACTTTTTGTATGGAGCTTTCATAAAAGGACTCGAAGCCACTGCATGCCCTGTATGTTTTACAAGAAAAAGCCTTTTCATCCATGAATAGAAAGACACAATACAGCGGGGTTTTATTCTTTATTTAAAAAAACTGCCATATTCCATTTAAGAAAATCGATCTCACAGAGGAAATGTGATGACATTTTTTTAATTCATTGCTGAGATTGTGCTGCTTAACAAGGTTGTGTGCCCTTCAAATGCTTTTCCACGTGATTGGCTTGACTTCATCTGCAAAATCCACTTTATTCAGGGCAAGAGCTGCTTTATTAAGGTGACAGCACAGTTGAAAAACTGTTTCATTTACTTTTCGAGAGGGTTTCTTTAATACATTCAAAACAGAATCATACTTATTAAATTACAGATTACACATGGCCTTTTTTTTAAATGGCCAAATTGGTGTGTTTTTTAAATAAGTCAGTTCATTTTATTGTACTTTTAGGTTGCCTTCACTGAGTTCAAAGTGCTTATGTGTACTTTAATGTATTTTTTGAAAATACAACTCTCAGACAAAGAGTGTTTTAATGCTTCTTTTCAGGGACCAAAACAGAATAATGCCCTTTACCGCATGTACATTATCTGCATCCTGTATTTATATAGCAGCTAAATAAGAATAAGAAACCATTATAATTCAGAAAAATAGATTTCTGGATAGTTTATTATGAGTTTCTACCAGAGCGTGTGTGACATCAAACAAAAATACAAGCAGGTACTTCTAGAAAAACAAGACGACTACGGATGAGAGCGATAGAAGCGTAAAAGCACTTCATTAACAGATAACATAATTTCTCCATTCATCATTTACACTCAAAAAACAGCCTGTGTCATGTGATCTGCTCCTTCAATACAACAACAAACCAACAACAAATACAAACCATGCCACAATGCAAAGTTGTCCATGAGCAGATGTACTATCCTGGTGTTGACATAACTTCACATCTGTGTTCATTGTTTCCACGCTGTGCAGCTTTGGTTTCGGTCGCATCTTGTTTGTCTGGTTTGTTTTGAGCGAATGGGAACCAAAATCAATCTCTGGAATCACTTTGAACTTGGATCCTGATTTGTCCAAGCTGTTTGGTTGAAGCTTTAATTTTCTGGCAATTTAGATCTGAGCGACTCGTCTTCACAATCCTTTCTGTCACTAGTGAAACACTGGAACTTGATACGATCAACGTCAAAGGTTGAGGGTCGGGGCAGCTTTTTGAACCTTTTAGGGGCGGTCCATGCTCGGTGCGCTGCAGTAAGATTCTGCCAGATAGGGATTGCTATGATATCCAATTGTCGGTGTCCTTTATTTTCCCTGCAGCCATCAGCAAGCTTATTATCATGTCCCTGTCTGCCCCGCTCCACTCTGCCCTCATAGCAAACAGATCTAATTGTGTCTCATGGCTGCAGGCTCAGTGCAGAGAGCGGGGGGGAGTGGGTTTAGATGAGTGATACTCAGGGATGTAAATGGCTGAATAATATGGCCCAAGCTTTGCGGTTTAGCTCTATCTCTCAGCGGTAATCTATGCTGTCAGGGACCCACCAGTATGTATCATCCTTCATCAATGAGCCACTCTGCTGGCTGGTTATTTATTCACTGTTACTGCAGTTATTGATAAAGCACTTAAATACAAATTTCCCTTCTTTCCCAACTGCTGTCCTCACAGCGGTTCTTTGCTCTCTGCTGTTGCATCCAACATAGTCTGTGTCGTGTGTTTATCTGCTCAAATTGTCTGTGTTAACCTGTCTCTTCTTGTCTCCTCCCCCCCACAGGAGCTCGAGATGGTTCGGTCCAGTCTGACACCAGCAGCAGTCCGTCTGACCAGAGTCAACTGGGTCAGTCCCACCCGGGATACCCGATGGGTCCACAGGTTAGTGAGGAGAGCCGCCACAAACTGAACTCAAATACATCAAACACAATTGTTTTTTTCCACATCAAATAATATTATTATTAACATCTATCATTTAGTATTTTGTATCTAGTATTAACTATTAATTTAGTTTTAATACTATATATTTCAACACTCAAATATGATTCTGCTTGATCAGGTGAGTTTTGATCAGATTGAAATGCAAACCATCAAAGTGCGTAAGAATGATTTTCTAATTTTGAAAGTGTATGTTCTCAGGCCCTTTAATTACATTTTTTTAAAGAAGTCAATCCCTATGCTATAGGTCTGAGTATTTCAGTGGTTGAGTCCATCTAAGCAGGACCTCTTGTCTGGTTTTTGTTAGCAACCACAAGTTTTTCTTAAACTGAATGACGTCAGCCTCTAAAATCTCTGCGCAGCACTGAACACTCTGACAGCTGCCAGGATCATTAGGTTTCAACCACCTGCTCCACACCTGTAGAGGACATAGAGGTACAATAGTTACATCAGTCCAAGCATGGAGACCTCTTATGAAGTCTTAAGCTAAACAGCCATGATGACGACAAGATGAAGATTTTTTTTTTAACCTAAAGCTCGTCAATCACGCTCTCATGTTCCCCTCCTCACTGGGTCTGAATCATTTTCAGCTGAAACGTGACATCGTGAAGATTTCGCCATCACACATCATCCTGCGATGCGATTGAATCACGGCGCTAATGAGGTGACAACGCCGGCCTTGTCAAATCCAGCGGGGGCGCAAAGGGCTTTCAGCCCCTGTTAATGGCTCAATCAGTAATTGTCTTATCTGATTGGATTTATTGGCCTGGTGGCACAGCGATGTTTAATGAACATCCATCTCATTAGCACTGTTCAATGTCACCGCTTAACGCACACAAGCTCTTGCAGAATGTCGGGCTTGTGCCGCCCCTCTTTAATAAGGCCATTCTCCGTCGCTCTCAGCATTTCTCAGTGACAGTCGATCCTCATCAGGATAAACAAAAGAGGAAACATGAGAGCAGGAGAGCCATTCAGCTCGGTCGGACAGGTTTGCGGGGTCTGAAATCCCCCAGCGAGGGAGTCAATCCACTGCAAGTGGAGATAAAAAATGAGCTTAATTAAAAGCACTTTTCTGATCGCAGGTTTCCTCGCCGGTCGCAGCTGCTGTTTGGCTGTAAGAGCGAACGCCAAAGCATCTCAAGCAGACATCAGTTAGAGCCTGAGCCTCAGCAGGCGCCTCTCAACAGTCACCATCTAATATATTAATGCTGTCAGAGGAGTCTGTGTGAAGCTAACACTTTTGAGAAACAAAGGCGCTCCGCATGCCTTACCCAATTCTCTTGTTTCAGGATCAATATGTTTTGATAGATTCTTGCTCCAGAGCCGGATATTGTTCGAACAACCATTATCCGATGGTAGTTTACCCAACATGAATCCACCTTCCTTCTGTTACCCACTTGCAGTTAGGATGACAAAAGTCTGCTATCTGGGTGATTATAGGCAATTTCTCAGTGCCAGAGCTGCCAAGCAGATAGAAGGGCCTATTCTCCCCCTGATGGGCAGAGAGGGCTGGGTACCACATTCCGTTCCTGAGTTGGGTTGCTCCCCCATCTGGAACCAAACACACAACCGGTCTGTACATTTGTGTGGCCCCCCAGGAGACTGGCACTCAACAGCAGCTGTCAGGCCTGCCATGCCACTGTAGAGCAGCTCTCCTACAACACCTATGGTGAGGGGGAGGGAGGCAGGATGTAGACTACTTGTAACTCTGGGTCAGTGATGCTCTTTCACCTAGTAGCACTTTAATGTTTCTTTGGAATTAAGCGAGCTGTGTTCTTTCCACATGTACGTTCACACCTCAGCAGACGATTACGATCTTTCTTAAACTGGCGGTTTTAAATCCCTCCAAAATACTTTCTCCAGCCGCCTCCTTCTCCTCGCGATAAATAAATCAGTGTGACATTCGATAATTTGCCGAATTGTCTTTTAATGTTATTCCCTCATATGTGAAGGCGTCAAGCCTGGTGATCTCATTTCGTTTGACTCAGAGATGAGACGTTCAAAGCGCTTCTTTGATTATGCGCCGCTTCTATCTGCGTTTTTGTTTAAAATTCAAGATTAAACATGTGTCACACGTCGCTAACAAACGGGTTGCTTTTGTTATTTTCCTTTGGGGGTTCTGTTGAGCTTCCAAATTATTAATACATACGCTGAAGCTAATGGCAAATGTCATTTTGAATGCTCTCAGAAACATCAGATGATGTCATCTGTTGTGCATTGTTGTTTTGAATCAAAGCAAATGTTGGGAAAGGAGATTCCTTTAGCGTGTGTTTGATTAGCCTCAACAGAACTACGTTGCTCTTTCAACGGTTCAGGAGTGCAAACAGGTTTTCTTTTGTCTCTAGCTTTAAAACCTGCATGACCTCGTACCTTTTAAACTGCGATCACGTGTGTGTCGGAGTGGGTGCAGAAGGTTTGCACCATGCAAGGGTTATCACAGTGACACGCCTGTCACCCAGCAGCACCAGACCTGGGAGTACAGTGGGGTCTTCGCACCAGTCAGCCCACTCTGCATCATGTGCAAGCTGCAGACACGCCATGCAAAACAGAAGCAGATAGCTGACAATTGGAGTTAAAGGCTTGTGAGAGTAAGTCGCGACGTGGGAGTGCAGCCAGGCTTACCTGGCGACGTCTAAACACTGTTTTGCAACACAAACTGACAATGTACCTTTATTGTCTCATTCCAAAGAATTCAATTTGATGTTTAACCAGTCATTTTGTTGGGTTTTGCAGAATCCTCTCTATCGCTCATGTCATAGCTCCTGTGTAAATTCAGTTTGACATGCCCACTGACATAATTTGAAAAAAGGTTTCATCAGAATGGATGAAATTCAAGATGTCATTCCCTGTGTAGTCATCGAGGTTTCAGCCACAGCACAAAGCTCTCGACGAAAAATGTGTTGGTGCATTTGCAAACCCACTTCATCGAAAAATACATTTGAAGAGATTTTCTGCTATGTAAAATATCTCAGAGCGATGCGTTTGATAACTTATCTGTTCCTCTATTGGTGTGACTGCACAGATTTGGCTTTAACTAATATGAATGAATGGATTCACGAAGAGACAAGAGTGTTGTGTTATATCCCTCATCAAAAGAGTGAAGTACTGCTACTTTGGTACCACACACTTGTGTGTTACCAGAGATTTGTTCAGTGGGATGAAACATAAATCACTCTGCATCTCTGAGAAGGAAGAAAAAAATCTCAGCTTTTTCACAAAGATTGGGGTTTATCTCTGTCAGCAGCAGCAGCAGTGTGTTTGGACTGTCAGTCTGTCATGCAACAAAGCACAGGATTCGTCTACAGAACAACTGTATTAAAACATATTGATCAGCAATGCAGTCGATATCCACTACCCTTTATTCACTTCAACATTCCCGGATATAAAATTATGTTTATCAATCACCTAAATGTGATGCCCTGTGTATTTTCATGTTATATTAATATGTCATTATTATTTTTATGTTTTTAGAATTTGTAATGTAATAGGCTGAAACACACTTTCAGATCTAATCTCATGGTCACAAAGCATCACCTGCAAGCATCATTGTTCATTGTAATTGGAAAAATGGAACAATTCTCATAATGAATACACAATCAATGAAGATATAGAATATTTATCCAATAAAAAAAAGTATTTTCTATTATTATCATTTACTATTACAGTGAGTCAGAAGTTAGAGCATCTTTATTGTTTGTGATTCAACATTTCTGCATAAATTTGAGGGTATAGTTCATTTATTAGAGGACATTATCCTTAAAATTTTATTGGCCATTCACTAAAAATGGGCATGTATTAGTAAAATTAATAACACATGATAAGAGCTGTGGGGGTCTAACGTGAACTACTTCCCTGACCACTGGTAGGATGATAACAGCCTGCTGTCTGGGTCCAAAACACAATACAATAATATTACGATATAGCCTTGCTAGTTTCCTACAGTTAATATTAACATATGTCATCAAGACGTTTTAACATTTACACAAAGACAAAAGAAAGTATGTGACCACATTTCTGCTTATTTTTTACACCATTTACAAGTGTAGATCATCATCATATTTTTTGACATATCAGAGGTGAATAATAAAATCCAGACAAACAGTTCAATGGGCACACAAATATGTACTTCTACTTTCATATGCATACATGTATACATACATACTTTTACATCCAGGTTATTATAACAAAGGCAGCAACAGCAGTATTGATTTACTTTAAAGTAATTTTCTTTTCTATGTATTCATGCCTCAAGTATTTAATTTAAAATAATGACATTATGGTAATCACATTTTAAGAAGCTTTATATTCCTTTACAAGCAGTAAAAATCTCTGATCAGGTATAATGATGATTATTTTAGCTACATGAGAGACTTTGGTTAATATGATGACCCCGTGGGTGTTTTTTTGTGCGTCTGCTACAGTCTCTCCTGGTGGCCCAGCAGCTGGCCAACGCAGTCGGTGGCGTGATGTCCGGGGCGGCGCCAGGCATGAGCCAACCCATCCTCATCCCCTTCAATGCAGGCGGGCACCTGGGTGGGCAGCAGGGACTCGTTCTTTCCCTGCCCACAGCCAACATCCAAAGCCTGGTGGCTGCTGCTGCTGCGGGGGGCATAATGACGCTCCCTCTCCAGAACCTGCAAGGTAAGAAAAAGGCCAAGAAATACAGACTTCTTTTGACGAATCAAGGTTGACGTGGTGTCGCAGGTAGAAGGTCAAAAAATAATTCAGGTACTGACGGATGCTCTAAAAAGACGCTGGTCTCATGGTCATGTGAGACAAGTTTTCTGTATTAAACGTGATGAGTCATTGATCAGGTGACATCAGGAACTATTATTAATAGATGTACTAAATTCTGGATCTAACAGGAAGTCCATTGCTTGACGTGAAGCTGTTTTTATTTTTCCTTTAATAAAAATGCTTGACATAGCTTCCAAGCAGGTAAGTGTCCTTTGGGGCTTTGTATTCCAAAAAGCCGCTATCCTCAACTTGCCCCAAGGAGCAACCGTATTAATAACAGGTCAACGTTTTGCAGTGCACCGCAAAAACACTTTATGCCTCTTCCCTGTGCGTAAGAGTGCACCATACTTCATTTTTTTTATCTCTTTCCACCTCATCTGTCCATCTACACGGCCGTACTTATCCGTGCCTTTAAACTTTAATGTCCAAGTGTTCTCTTTTGATCATAGTTGTAAATGGTTTTCATTTTAATGTTTAAAACATTGTCTCCATTAGATTGAAGGATGGATGGGGAATCCGTAGGTCATGAATCTTAGATGAGAGAGCAGTTCTAATGTAAAAAGATGCCAGGCTACATGTAAAGCAGTGTGTTTTTAGGATGGAGATTACAATAATGCCAGTGCAGCACAAAGTGCAGAGAAGGCTCCCTTCATGTGGAGAAATGGATAGACAGATGCCCTGAGTGAGGAAATATGGAGGTAGAGGCCTAATGGACACAAACATGCATAAATAACAGAAGCCATCGCTGTGGGCAGAGCTTTTAATAAACCTGCATCTTTCCGGCGAGCCCTTCAATGTATCCATCAGTAGTGGATGATAATGGGCCCAGAAGGCCCGTCTCACTCACACTTCAACACATCTTCCTCCTGATCCATGTGCTGCGACCTAGCAGGGTTCAGGATCTGATGAAGTATCAAAACGCCACCACAAAAAGTCTGGAATCCAATGTTCTGATAAAAAATTTTCCCCAAATAAGGAAGATAGTGGAGTTAAAAAAAAAAGCCTCAGTTGGCAGATCTTTTTTTAAGCGTGTGGACTGACAGACTGCCTCGTCGCGCGTCCTCTTATCTGAAGGGGATGCATTGAAGGGACCTCCGTGGAGAGAAAGTGACACAAGTCACGAGTGAAGCTAAATGTCTTGACTGTGTCCAGGCCCCTCTGGCCACGCGGCGCTCCTCCACTCCTCCCTGTCTGAGTTCATCACAGCTCCGCTGAATGAGGCCTGCTGGCGCAGCACCTCTGTCAGACAACTGCAACTCTACCCCCCCACACACCCCTCGCCTCCCACCCTTAATACTTCCCCACCTCCTCCGGGTCTCCAGGCCTGATTAATCACACATATAATGCAGGCTGCACTGTCGCCGGGGAGCAGTCATCTCATTTCACGACCTCGGGAGAGAGTGTGTTTTACAGCACTCACGCTGCTAGCTAATTAGCGTCAGATCAGACATGAGACAACTGTGAGGCTTCGTAATGAGACTCCAGGAGGAGCCCAGGCAATGGATGCATTTAAATGTAATGAGGCGGCTAATGACCAGCTAATAAGGCTGTTTGTCTTGGGGAATAGGCGGCTGAGTGCGCAGGAATGGCGTCTCTGTAAGAGCCCGTGTTTAAATTTAGCTGTATTACATGTAAAGTAATTTGTTTGGTGTCTTTTTTTTTCCTCTTCTTTTTTTTTTGTGCATTGCAGAAATTCTCATATTTGACTTTTTGGAGGGAAGTGAAACCACAAAATCAGAAAAAACAGGAGCAGCAGCGTGTTTTTTGATCGCACATCGACGCTGCTAATCAAAGCTCTTCTGAGGAGAATGAATGTTTACAGAAGGGAATCGGCCGGACCGCTGCGAGAGCTTCAGGAAGGCAGCTCCCTCAGACGGTGATGAATAACTATCACTGTAATGGGGTTGTGCTGTAAAGTTGGAGTGGTTGTTTAAATAAAACTGAGCAGCATCTTGTGGCAGACTCGGTAAACACAGGCGGCGGCGTAACTGGTTATTTGTCACAATGATTTATGCCTGCGAACACGCAGCAAAAACAAATTCACAATGAAACTAAACAAGGGAGAAAAGTTATCTTTTGTGACAGAGTGCGCACAATTCTAGCTGACTTCACAGAGACTAAAAACTAGGTTGGGTCACGCTGGAGGTCTGTAAATATGACGCCTCGCAGGAATAAAAGCATCATGCGTGACGTTCGGATGTTATGCTCAAATGATGCTTTCGCTTTTTAGATGTAATGCTAACTTTCTGCTGTATTTTTAATAGGTTTAGATCTCACTTGATTTTATAACAAGCAGTGCGTGATTACCATACTTGTAAAACTAGTTGTATCAAAGCAATGTACAAGCAATGCCCAATGGGAGGGAGCAGAACAAAGTCTCATCTGTCTCCCCCTGTTCTCTGTGACTCACTCAAAGGTAATGCGAGAACCTAGTTTACTGCATCTCTTTCATATTAATAAGCACATCCCATCTTATTTGCGCTCAGCAGAAAGCCAGGCGGCGGCATCACATCAGAGGAGCGACTTCTAATGGTTGAGGTGAGAGCGTTGTTCCTCTGCGCTCATCGGCAAGGAAACTCCAAACAGCACTCAAGCTCCCTGATAAAGGTCGACATCCCACTCAACTGCGGTAATGAGACCCGGTGTCAACGCCAATCAAAGGCATGTCTGCCGTTTTTGATGAAAACGTGTCTTCTTAGGTTCGCAGGTGTTGGCGCCATACAAATTAGGGAAATCACTGTGCTCATTACGGCACCAGAGGGTGGGCTCCTTGGGGAAGACCCGAATGTTTCCACACTAGTTAGACATGTCAGACTGCATATTTTCCGCCTCAGCTGACTGCTGCTCCTTTAAAAGGTTAGATCGCCGGGCCGGGCCGCCGAAGTAGCCTCTGTCTGCCGTGGGAATGCCTCTGTGTCTCTTTTTATCTGCTAAATTTTCATACAGGGAGAATTTCGGCCTTGTTTTAGCTACAATGGTGTCTCATTGTAACTCCCTTTTTCTTTCTCACGTGTAAGTATGGAATCATTTTAGGATAAGAGAAAAAATAAGCTATTGTTTGTGTGCACATTCTGCCAGCAGCAGTTCACACTTCCTCACATCGACATCTGCCATTTTAACACAATAGAAGCCAAAGCCGTCCCCTTCTCCCTTATTGCTGTTTAATTTGAGCCATTCTCCAGTAGTGTGTATCCCCTGTCGTCCTTTAATGACTTAACTTTGCTGTGGTTGTAAGATGACTCTTCTAGGGAGGGAGGGAGAGAGATGGGAGGGAGGAGGGGGCTGCATTAAATAAATAACAGTGATAAAATGTAGACCTCATACATTTCAAAGCTAATGCAACTAGCGGTGCAATAGGAGCAGCTGCACACAGTCCTGGAGCGGTAATTTGATTGATTTGTTGTGACAGCAGCCAAATAATTGAGAGTGAGAGGTGCTGCCGGAGATGAAGAGCAGGCAGCGGCAGCTTCGCGAGGCGGTCCCAGAAGATACGGCACCCAGGTTCTCATCTCTGCCATTGATATCTGCCAGTAGTTTATTGTTTGTCTTCAATGAGCAGCTTGGAAACGTGTGAGGTTACCGCCTTTGTGACAGTTTGGCAAGGGGAAGAAGAAAAAGAATCACCGATCCGAATGTACAGAGGTGCAATGAACACTGATGTGCAGGATTACTGTACATGCTCATATGAACACACACTCTCCCATGAGACTGATTTACACTCTGATGTCTTTTTTTTGAAGCTCAGATGCAAGTAAATTTTACCCCATGGTGTTTCACTTGTTGCAGACAAGCTTATGATTTGTTCCGAATTCAGGTTGCACGTATTTCATAATTGCACAAATGGTGCATTTAAAAAAAACAACAAAAAACTGAATGTATACCCCAATGTATTTTTATACTTCCCGTCTAGTAGGATGCAATTGTGCTCTTTGTCAAAACCTTCTGGCTCTTGACTCGTGTTGTGTTTCTGGAGATGGTGGCGGTGTCACTCCGGCTCAGCCACGCCACAGGACATGCTGCCAGAGCCTTAAATAGAAGGAAAGAAAAGAGGAAAGGAACAGGGTGAGTCTTTACGGAGATGTGGGGGAGGACAATATTATTGTTAATCAGATGTGGCTGTGTCTGCTCCTCCATGGCAAACCCTGACATCTGCCCTCACTGGTAAACACTGAGGCATGCATACAAAAGCCACAATACAAGTGTGCACTGCGATGTATTTGTTTAAATGGATTTATAGCGTAGCGCTTAGGTAAAGAGGATGGCTTTCCTGAATTAGGAGTCATGCAATCATGGGAATTTTTCCAAATTAGCTTCCAATTACATGAATGATTAGGAACATGCAAATTATTCCATTTCTATCCCCTTAGAACAGATTACCCTCCTGCTGATGGAAAAACGCACATTATGTTGTTTCTGCTCAACCAAATTAACAGTTTATTCCAAAAGTCTTACAAGTTGCGTGCTCATTTTTAAAAAAATAAAACCTCAGTCGTGTTTATCCTTTTCAAGAAAATGTCTGCACACTTGTGCCTTCAATAAATATTCAGCAATTTTGTTGCGAGTATTGATTAAAAATCTCCAGCAATCAATGGAGTTCATCTTTTCATCATCACATAATCAGCCCATTGTTCCTGTTGAGTAAACTAGTCGATGGCTAGACCAAGGGAGCGGCGTTTGTAATATAAATTACGATACATTATAATGTATTGTTTTTATGATATTTCAGCACTCATTAAATGCTTCAGGTAAAAGCCTTTAACTCCTGACCCTGGAGTTGTTCTGCAGAAATGACATCTCACTGCTTTCCTAGCAGATTTGCTAAAGGTCCACCACATTGCCGAGGCGGGATGCTGAAGCTTTCAGCCACAATCGGTAGTCAAGCATTTTAAATGAAAATTGATTTGTGATTTACATGGTCAGTGAGGGGAAAATGAACTTATGAAATGTTGTAAATGAAATATTAGACAAGGTGCAGTGGGAGAAAGCAGACAGAGATGGTAATCTTGTGGAACTCGAATTCCCGCCTGGCAGAACTGGGTGACATTTTACATTTATCTATGTTCTGCATGAGTTGTAATGTTAATGGTAATTTTATGGGACTGAACCGGGATGAAAATGGTGTTATCGCCAATTGCTTCAAATGTGGAATTGTGTAAAGTAGCACAGCTGCATCCTTTATTTCCCATTCCCCAGTGATGTGAATTACTGCATGATCTGTTCTCTAAGGTTGAATGTGTGTATTCATCCTGTTCTTAGTGCCTTATATCACACACACCTATGTCACAGGATGGAATACAAACGCTGCTTTATGTTAATGTCAGTATGAAATACCATGTTCATGAATGTTTCTCACATTTATTCTGCTGGTCTTTACTCTTGTTAGTGATTTCCTGTAGCTTTGAAGCACAAATACTCTCAGAATAAGATTTAATGAGGTGTCTTCACATTGGTATTTTTATTTGTAATAGCATAAAGGTACATTGTGGTGCAGAAAAAGGATTAAATCTTTTAAAATATATTGAACTGCTCCATATAAGACGTAATTCTGAAATATTTTCACTCTAAATATAGCAGTATATAAATTATAATGTGAATTAGCACATTATCAATATAGATCTATCATGGATTTAATAATACAAGCCAAGCAATGTAGTATTTCGCTCAAATCAATACTGCTTACATTCGGACCAGATGTTCTAATTTTGATTGATACCCTGCTCAGTGAATATTTCCTATTCGCACTCTGGTCCATGTGTGTGCAGCACGTATGGATTTTCCAAGCGCTCGCTCTTCAACGTTTAAAAGAGGAAAATAACCAGAGAAAGAAAGAACAAATAAAATGATCCTCCAGCAGCAGGAAGCTGTGGGAGTCCAGGAGCCGGCCTGCATCGCACAGAGGTCATCTTTAAACACGGCTCTCCGGTTCCCCGTCTGTGAAACCAAAGAATCCGTGGTGACATTTGTCAGCAGATGGTATGGAACCAAACCCCTCAACAGCGGGGGGACGGCTTAGCTGCTAAAAGCTATCTGTGGTTACTAATTGCTGACCAGGGCCTAATTACCTTAATTAATGGTCAAGGTATCTGGGGGCCAGAATCGTGGGGGCTTTTATCTGTATCAGTGTGGCTTAAGAGGTCCCGTAGGAGGCCTGAGGAGCATGTAAGCCCCCTTGGGTGCTATTTCCATACGAACTGGAGCCACATCACAGATGGATTCTGTGGCATTGGTGCAGTTTTGAGTAGAGCGATATCTGTTACTTACCAGAAGTAAACTCACCTACAACACACAGGAAAAGGGCTTTTCATGCCTTTCTATCCAACTGTATTTCCCATTTTTCTCCCTCATGCACATGAGTCCTTTTCCTGAATTACGATGCTGTAATTCACAGTGACAAAGTAGACTTAGCACCTTTTTCCACAGACCGTGGGAGGTTTAGTTCAGTGAGCTCTCACTGTGAAATTAGCCCCGGTTCTTTCATTTTCCAGCTGCGGTGAAATGGTTAAAAGACACAGATCAGCCAGTATGAAAATAGGACTGATTCAACAAAAATTTGCTCCCTCCTCACCCATCATGCAAAACCTCGTCACCCCCCCCGCAACCATCCCCTTTTCTCCCTATAGTCGGCTGTTCCGTCCTAACCCCCCTCTTCCAAGCCCCGTCATGCACCTTGTACGCATCCGGAGAAGGCTTGTAAGTTTCGGGTGCATACATTTCTTTTGATGATATATTGTCCCGGTGCGGAATTTCATTTACTGCTGCTGCCCTTTGCTGAACCTGTTGCTAGTCAGAGAGCACGATAAGCGTATAAGTAGCATGCTACTTCATTCATCATACATCGTTCTGTGCTCTCAAATATCTCATATGCGATTCAGGAAAGAAACTACTAAACCGGCACAAAGGATGCCACCAGGATCAGCTGAGGTTCCATTAAACACTGTGTATAAAACAGAACAGACACGGTGGTTGTTATCAAATACACGTTTTCAGCATCTACAAAACATTAGCCCTCATTTCATTGTTTATGCAGCAGGGGAAATATTTCTCAAGTGCAGTTCTTATATGGTACGTAATTCCATTCTTATTGCATTTTGAATGCATTCATTTTGAAATTCTTTTTCTTTTTTTCTTTCCTCCCGTCCTCAATCACAGTGGCTGTTCTGTGTTGTATTAAACAGCATTAATAATCACAAGAGGCTCAGTGTCACTCAGAAGTCTCCACATCACTAAGGCAGACAGTGTTGTGCTGCTGGGCATGTTGTGCTGTGTGAAAGTGCTTACACGCTCCCTCAGACAACCAAAGGGAATAATTAAAGACTGAAGATGGAGGCAGAAGAATGGAAAGCAAATCCCATTGTTTGGGGTTATTTCATCCCACTGAATTTCTTTTTCTCACTTTCTTTCGTTTGTCTTCTCACATTCCTCCCCAAATGCACTCTGGGTATGTAGCATGCTATCAAAAGCGCATGTAAGCAGAGCAACACAGAACAAAAGCCCTGTGATGTCCTCCTCATGCCCACATTGTCTTTTGATTATTCTACAATCGTTTTATATCTGTGCAAATTGGGACGGAAGGGAAGACTTAATGAGCCCATAATATACGAAACGATGGTGGCTCCGAAACCGCAGTGTAAGCTGCGTTTTAGACGATTTGAAAATAAGTGTGCTTATACTCAATTGTCTCTCTTTTTTTCCTCCGATAATATAATGTCTTTAAGCCTTCAAATATGCAAGTTGTCGTCGAAATAAACTACAATGAAATGGAAATTAAAGGTGAACCAGACTGTTAGGCCAACTCCACTCTTCTCCATTTCTGGAGCAGTAAATGTAGCCCCTCAATCTCTCTCAGCTTTTACTGTCAGTCAGAGAGCACTCAGTCATCTCCGTACATCAGGCTCCCAATATTGATTTTTCCACCCACTGAAACAGCCGCATGAACATAAATTTTGCATGAGGCTTTTACTCGCGGCCTCCGCATTGGTCTGACGACACATGATGGGACCATGAACACACTGTAATAACCCAGTCTGTCCTGGCAGGCAGACAGGCTCTTTTTTCTTAGAAAGGAGGAGGAGGAAGAGGAGTAGGAGGAGGTTCATCAGCTTCTGGTGTCTGAAGGACAAAAGCAAGGGACCTCTCACTGGGCTTGGTGGTATTACACGCCGTCCACACAGCGTGTTGAATTAGAAGGGCTGGTTTAGTCATTTAGTTCATTTAAAGTGATCTGATGGGATGTATTTAGAACTATAGTTAAATATAGTTAAGTTTAAAAATTTTATACTTCCAGAGGACGTCTATAAAATTTGAAGAACTGGAACTTTTAACAATATAACGAAAATGTGATTCACTGTCCAGATGTTGAGGTTTCTCTTCATAAATTTACTTCCCAAGTGTAATTTTTGTTAGAATATGGTGGCATAGAGAAGGACCAGTGCATCATGGGAGTTTTTGTCAATGTCATGATAATTGATGTCCATCCTCACACTCTTTAACCCAAAGGACTCTGTATTAAATTATTTAAGCTTGTAAATTGTTTAAAAAAAAATTTAAGATAATGTCGCAGATCAACAAAATATGTAAGAAAGTCCAGTCATTTTAAACATTTCACTGCAGGAATGTTAAGTTCACTGTTATCCAAATGCGTCATATTGAATAAAGTTTTGATTAATAACAAGAAAATGTAGATCAATTAATCTCTGGAATTGACATCTAACATGCAACTTTTCCGTGTAGCGGAATCACATCCAAACGGGCAACATTATTAGGATCACAGATTCTTGTCCAACAGCTCTCTGGATGGGGTAGATTCTTTGAAATTATTCCCCCAGAGTGAGAAATCTACAACACAGCTTGATATCGCCTTGCATCCAAAGTGAAAGCATTATCTGTAGATCCCTACAAGCGATGCGGTTTGCTCTCTAAAACCCTGCGGTTCCACTACTCTGCTCAAATCTTAACTGCCTTTATTTTTTAGTGGCCGCTGAGTTCCTCCTGCAGCAGGACTGAATGTGTGATATTGTGTGCTGTGGCTCTGACTAATGTTCTTATTCAGTAGCTTGCTAGTTCCTTTAACATTTAATTTACTCTGTGTTTATTCCAACCATTTCCAAGACGGTAATCTATTTCCTATTGCTTTTAACTTTAACCACTCGTGTGGGTTTTGGGTAAATGGATTTTTTTTTTTTAGTTCCACATTATTTTAAAGATGTGTTTGTTTTTCTTTGACAATAAAATTACAACAGTCTTCAAATATTTATGTAGATTTCTCGTCCTAAATTGATGAGCAGAGGCCATATACCTCACCTTAATGTAAATTGTAAATAGTTTCTTTATTCCTTATACCTTATTGCTTCTCTTCCACCTTTTAATGCACCGACACCGCGTCAAGTTCCTCGTGTGGTAAACTTTAATGTACCTGGCAATAAACTATTTTCTGATTCTGATTCAACTGTAACTAAGTACATTTACTCAAGTACCTAGGAACACCGTTGAGGTACCCTCCAGGTTATGCATTTCATTAAATATTTGTATTCACACACTTTAAAAGGAAAATAAAGTGAATAAGAAAACTTTTGGTACTTTATTTCATGCTGATAAAAAAGGTCACCAGTGGAAGAACAGAAATTCTTGCAAAAGCAGTGACGTTTCGCTTCTCATCCCATCCGCTGAGTAAGAATGACCTTCCTTTGACCACCTCTGTAATTACAGATCTCATAGATTCTAAATCTCCTTACCTCCAGTGAAGTAATTATCAGTGTGACTCTCTGAAAAGGCAATTGAGACACTGTTTTATGGACTCCCGTAGCGGAACGTGAGGCGCAGCAGTAATTGGGAACTTGTTTGTCCCCTCTCACCTCCCTTGTTAGAGAATGACAGCTGTGTTTAGAGCAGAGTGGCTCCTAAAAAAAACGAGGTGGCTCTCGTTGGATAACTTCATCAAGTCCGGGAGGGCTTCTCCTGAATTCCTCCTTACATTACAGCGCTCTTAAATGAATTCAAAGACGTTCTGATGGTAAAGTAGCAGTAAAGGATGATTTGAGTTGACATTTTTCTGTTCTCAGTTGAATTATGGATCTAAGCTGAGGAGGAGAGGTGATGCGCGTCTTCCACCTGCTTTGAAGGCGATATCTAAAAGCATACATGCACACACACTTATAATTTACTGGTCTTACACAAAATAGACTTTATTCTTTTTGAGCTTAATACATTCTCTTCAAGGTTTGTGAACTATAATTTTCCTTTTGATGGCCAGAAAACTTGAATTCATCTGACATGAGATGAGATCTCCACCTCCTCCTGACCTTACATTTTGGAAGCACAAACAGTTTAATGGAGTGAAAGTCCTTTTGTGCAGATGTGATTACTGTTTCACTGCAGCCATTCTTCACGTTGGCCTTGGTGGGACGTTCTCTATAATATGATGAGTGCCCGTTCACGTATGCTTTCTCAGACAGCTGAAATGCATCAATAAATGTTTTTTTTATTTCTTTTGGTGCCATTAATTTGCTAGAAATACAAGAGTAAGACTTTATGTTTAATAGTTTAACTCCATCTCCAGGTCAAATGTACCTGCATTTTACTTTACACACGTCACTACTCAAAGTGTAGCATGTACATCCTGAACATTTAGTGTCCTGTGTGCAAACATGGACGCACACCAACGATCTTTAAAGTAACTCATGGCGGTGTGTGGGGGGGGGGGTTGTGAATGTAGGTTCAGCACATCCAGAAGACAACAAGGAGACAAGCTTGAATCTACCCCAGAGAGAAAAGTGCCGTAATGGGGGGGAGGTGGCAGGGACTACTGAGATAGCGCTGGTAATGAGAGAGCAGGCTGCCCCCATCTCCTCCCCCCGCCTCACCACACAGGAAACAAAAATAGCATTTTGTCTGACGAATGAGCTGGCTTTGACCTAGCCTTTCGACCTCTGACAATCAGTCTTGCTCCGTCCTCCGGTACTTCAGAAGCCGGGGCTGGGGCAGTCAAAGATAACAGTTGATTTCTACTGTGGCACTGAAAGCGGGATGGGGAGGGGGGACGAAAAAAGAGAAGAAGAAGAAGAGGACGACGAAGAAGAAGTGCCAGGCGGTTCTTCAAAGCGCTGAGGTTGGAGGCCTCAGACTTCTCAGCGCTGGCGTTTCGTGCTCCCAGATGATTGTTGTTAAATGTTTCAGCGGAGCACAAAATGCCAGAGTTCAGCTTCTATCTGGTCATTTAGCTGCGTGAATCTCCTTTATGAGACGGCTTATTCCTCATTATGAGCATTAACATAGGCGAGCTGTGACAGCAGCGAGAGTGGGACCCGTGCTCTTAACACCCCTCGGGCTTGATGACTAAGTAGGAGTTCTGTTTGCTTTGCAGTGCGAGAGCTGGTGAATATGAAACACAACAAAGAGACAGTGGGAGATATAATGAGCACTATAGGATCCAGACACCCTTTTGCCCTCGCTCCATCATAAGTGTAGCTCCCGCTCTCATCCTCTGCCCCGCGTCTGCTGGAGGAAGGAGCGCAAACAATTAGCCGAGACAAGCCGTTTGGATTATGTGCTCAACCAAAGCAATCAGACAGCCGCGGTTAAAAGAATGAGCCTCAGAATTGTTGGCCGGTTAGAGAGGAAGAGAGGGTCAGTGGTCCTGACAGCCATAACAAGATGACAGAATTTATAAAGCACTGCTGTTAAAGAATATAGTACCTGCGGTGTAGCCCTTATAATAAGGCCACATGGGGCTTCTTCCATATTCCCTCTGTATTTGTTTTCTTATGCCCCATATTTTTTGTTGTACCTCTTGTTCTGCGGCGTAATGGTCGGCGCTGGAGGAAATTCTCCGATCGTCTTTGATCTCCGCGTGCCTTCGATAATTTTGTCACACAGTTCTTGTTTTTACCCCCCCACACACACCCTTTTTTTTTCTTTTTATCGTCTCGGTCTTTGCACCCCTCTTATTCCGCCTTTAAATAGAGCTCAGCATTTTGTCGCTGTGAAGTTGCAAAGGAAAAGAGCTGGTCCTGTCAGGGGCTCGGCGCTCGCTAGACAACTTGCCCCAACATTTCAAGTGAGAATTGGACTCTTGCTGTTTGCACAGATGATATATAATTCATAGTGGGGGTGTGAGAGAGGTGTCAATGTGTCAGGAGGTAGAAGAAAAGTAAAAGTGTACTGTTTACTGGCTTTCTTTGTCTGTGCTTCTGCAGAGAGAGGGAAGAAGAGGATGATCTGATCTTCATCAAATGTTCATCTGGGCCTGTTCTGGAGTCCCAGTGACCGCGCTAATCAAAGACTTGTCCGACCTGATGTTTTATCTTTTACGAGGCATTCATACTTTAATTATTCAAGTGCATTGATTCTGTATGTATACAAGGTTGTTCACGCCTACATTCACAATCGCTCAGCTACATCATTAATCAGACGTCCGCTTCTTAGAAGCGGCCCTTTGTGTTTTAAGTCATTTTGATGGGAAGCTATGAAGGTAGTGCTGCACATATCAGTCCGCAGTGAAGCAAAGTATTTAGTATTTAAAATGTTTAGTTACACCATCGAGGAAAACCTGGGTAAAAGTCATTACATTCACTTTTACACATTTATTTTATATCCCAGTGGACGTCGGTGTCCTTGTTTCCGTGCCAATGTGGCTGCAGCCTGAGTGTTAAACAGCATAAAAATTTAAATGTAGAATGAGGTTCTAATGGCATACCATTATTGGTTCCAATTAGTTAATGGGTTTATTTCTGAAGTCTTCCAGTGATGATGAATGTCTCTTTCCTAAGAGATTTCAGACCATTAAACCAAGATTCTCCAAGTGACAATGAAGAGTTCTGGCTAGAGGGGGAGAGAGAGCAATTATATCAGTCAGGCTTGATGGCTTTGTCCTCCAACAAGCTAAATTAAATTCACTGTGCTATCATGTCGGGTGGGATTCCTGCAGGACTTCATGGTGTCTCAGTGCTATTTACATGTATCTCCCTGTTCAACCTTTGCATCCCACACCTCTGTGAGGCACATATTCCAATCTGAGGTGTGAGGATATTCATAAATCAATGGGGGCTGATCCGTGTAAAGAAAACAACAAACAAACATGTTGGCCGTCAAAACTTACTTGAGTTTGAGCACTCAGGTGTTCTTTCTGGCTGTCCTTTCATCAACAGCTACCTCATCACTGAACTCCCAGCTCCAACACCTGCAGCAGCTCCAGCAGATGCAGCAGCACCACCACCAGCAGCAGCAGCAGCATCAGCATCAGCAGCATCACCAACAGACCCACTCCCACTCACAGAACCAGTTGCCCACGCAGCATCATATGACCCCACCCAGTCAGCAGCAGACCTCCGTTCCGTCTCCGGGCTCTGCCTGCTCCTCCGCCTCCGGACAGCCGCAGCAGTCCCCCCCACACAGACCCAACCAGTCGCCGGCCCGCAGCCTCCCGTCGCCCGTCACCCCACCCATGCCTTTACCGGTGAGTCAGATGAATGATTGGCTATAAAGACTGTAACTCTGCATTTTTGATTGGAGTTCAAACTCCAGCTTTCTTTTCAGGCTTGGACAAACATTAAATCTATTAGTCTCAAACCCCAAGTACCAAATATGCATGTTCGGTACGTTGAGGAAACGCAATTCTGGTTTGTCCATCTCAACTCGGCCTTCATCAGGTGGCTGTGATGAAGAGGAAGTTGGCATCTCCTCTGTTAGAATATGCTTTCTGAAGCCTTGAAGTAGTTGAACGCACAAAAAATGAACCAGAATGAGAATCCCGGCTCACGTCCTCCAGCAGCACAGAAGGGTTATCTATCCTTAATCTTTGCTGCTCATCCTACTCAACCTCCTTTTTAGTCACTCCGTCCGTCCATCCGTCTCCGCCCTTCCGTCCGTCTGGCTGTCACGGTGCGACGATAATAACCTATTTTATATCCCTGTGGTTTCATTTCTGGTGGAGACCGGCCAGGGTCGCCTTCTCGTCCCCGGTCACATTCATCAGCGTCAGACCCTTATTGGGTTGTGGTGCAACCTTCTTTATGGCCGGGATGAGTTGGGCTATTTGTTTCCCCCCATGCAGCCCTCTCCGGCCCTGTCACAGCCTAGTGAGACACAGCGGGGAAAAAACAGCCTCTGGATTTAATGGGATCCAAAGGCTAGCTGCTAAACCGCAACCAACCGGCTGTCCAACCTGACTGGGACATAATGGCTACTGACCAACACACAACACTCTTCAAGACCTAAGATAAGAGACGCCGCGCAATCAGACTCGTTGACGTTTGAGTCTCTGGATTCTTAGGAAAATACTACTTTCCTGAATTTCTTTCAATCTGTTTTTCTTTGGTGCATTAAAAGAGTAAAAGCAGGTTGTTTAAGAGCAAACACTGCGTTGATTAGAGGTCTTCAGCTTTATGGATTCTAAAAGAAGAAGTGAAGTTGATTATGATGACTGAGGAGAGACCTCCTTGAGAGGGGGCCAAAGGGGCCACATCAGTATCATTAAGATATTGCCTCATCAAATAGGATTACCGAAAGTTTGTGTGTGTGTGTGTGTGTGTGTGTGTGTGTGTGTGTGTGTGTGTGTGTGTGTGTGTGTGTGTGTGTGTGTGTGTGTGTGTGTGTGTGTGTGTGTGTGTGTGTGTGTGTGTGTGTGTGTGTGTGTGTGTGTGTGTGTGTGTGTGTGTGTGTGTGTGTGTGTGTGTGTGTGTGTGTGTGTGTGTGTGTGCAAAACGGCCGTAAAAGGTTTAGTTTCTCCGGGTCATTACTGGTGATTTCAAAGAGTGTCACCCGGCGAGGGGCTCGCCCAAGGACAGGCCGCAGCCTCAGCACCTCTCAAGGCTGCAATAGGATTTAAACGGCAGGTCGGCGTCTCTCCGCCAGCCTGGGTCAGTGATTGGATTTCCAGGCCTGGAATCGCTGAGCAACTCGGGGGATAATTCACATAAGTTTTTAATCAGGGAGACTCCCTGAGCGGAGACTTTCTCAGACTCTGGCATTTGTGAGTTTTAGCCGAAGACGCTAAAGGGCGTTCCTGTTTTTTTTCCTCTCTCTCAGAGGAGCCGGTCTGCGCAGTCGAATGCGAGTCATAATTACCATAATACCACCAGGGCTGCGTAGATAACACACCTATTTCCTCCTGACATTGCTGGGACGTGCAGAGCCACCCAACCATTCAACAACTCGCTGAAAGAAGATCACAGACAGACAAACACTCATTATGTTCCAATTAATGTTTCATTGTAATTGTCTTCTCGTGGGATATTCTGTGGCTGTGATATTCCGGGTAAATCCATAGTTAGGAGATCCCGTGCAGTCATTACATCCCTGGCGCTCTGTGTTTTTAATTTCAGAGACAAAAGAGCATTAATTGGCTCATTAACATCCCTATTATAACACAAATCACGCCACGACAGACTGCGTCCCCTCGAGTCAAACGGTCTGAACTCAGATCACCGCAGCTCATTTGGTTAAATGGAGAAAGAATTAACCTTTCTACTCCGCCCATAGCCTCCGCTCCCCACCGGTGTGCAGGTTCTGAAACAGCCAGCACCTCAGTGATGACAAATATACCGGGGTGGGGGAAGATTATAAAAATTTGCTTAAGTGTGTTAATGTGCTGATTGTCAGAGCCCGCTGGATTTTGCTGGAAGTTGATTGATTAGAGCTGTGGGTTTTCTCCACGCCCGGAGAGCTCAGGGATTTGACGGGGGAAAAGGCGCTCACCAAGTCTGTTACACCGGAATTGATCTTAATTAGATCTGAAAGACCTGCCACAGCAGAATGGTTGCAGCGATTAAAATGAAAAACAGGAGAAATTACTGATCAAATTAATCATAATGTCGGGCTACAGCTGTAGGTCTGGTGTAATTTGCCACTCCAGTGAGTTACATCAGCCGAGGCAGGGAGAGGAGAGGCGGTACATACTGATCCGTGGCAGCGGGAAGCTTAGGCCAGCCTATCAACTCAACTTATTCCAGCTTGCATGTCCCGCACCCTCCCGACCCAGCTGCGCCATCCAGCGGACCCCCGACATCCCCTCCTGTCTCTGGCGCTCATTAAATTACTCGCTTTTTACTGTCTCTTTTTTTTTTTTTTCCTTTTTCGCCAAATCCGCCTACGTTACATCTTCCTCCATCCCGGAGCTTCATCCTCAACAACGGTTGCCCTGTCTCCATCGTTCTCGTCTTGGCTGTCTTGTCACCAGCATGTTCCGTGTTAGCTAATAGCCTCTGACCTTGGTCCAGCGTCTGGCTGGATGGTTTTTGCAGCGGTCTGGCAGAGATCGAGGCATTCTCTCTTCCTCCTCCGCCAGACTCCTGCTGTCTGTCTGTCTCTGCATCCCTACGCAGTTGTCTCCTTGATCGCTGTCAGAGCCCCATACTGGGCCTGTCCACTCTCCATCTGCACACTCATAGGGGCAATTACAGCCTAGGGGCCTGCCTCCCATCCCTGTGCTCCACAATTTACCACCAAAGCGTCCACAGACATCTCTCTTCTTCCCGACTGCACCCCGACATCACAGGACTGCAGGGCCTCAGACCCACAAGTGCTGCAATTACCTGAGCTTCTCCTCTATTCTTTTCTCTCTCTCTCTCCCTCTCTTGCTGAGTCCCCCCACCTCACTCCCCTCTCTACCCCTTGGCTCTGTCACTATTCCCTGGCAATCAGCCTTCATTAGAAGCCTCTGGTGAAAACCCATCGTCACCAAGGTCAGCAGCTGCCAACCACGACGGCCTCTCAGAAGCCTGGCTGTCTGCGCTCTCCGTCTCTCCTCACATACTTGCCATCGTCCCACCCTTCTCCCCCCTCCCCTCCCCTTCCTCTCCCACTCTCCCCACCATCCTCCTCGAGTTTTGGGCCCATCTCTGCTGCTTTTGTCTCCAGCTGAGGCCCTTTCACACACTCGTGTGACTGTTTTCCGCTGCAGTGCACTTTTACTTAAGTCGACCGCTGTTAAAATCACCACTGTCCAATTTGCTCCAAACGTCTCTCTTTTACAGGCGATGGGCATCTCTCCCATTACATTAACATGTGTATTAAATGAACCTTGCGTATCGATTAATTGATTTTCCAGATCAGCCTCACGTCTGCTCAATTTAGTGGAACGTGCCGCCATCCTTCCATGGGGTATTAAATCAAAATTAAAATGACATGCTGAAATGTGCAGCCAGTGGTTCATACTGTGGGTTGTCGATGAAACTGGCAATGCTTAATTTGAGGAAAGAGTCCATTATCTGTCTTATGTCTCATAACTCAACTGTGGTATCTGTGGTTTGGACAAAGATCCCAGTCTATTAATAGAAATATGATTTTGCAGATGTTTTTCAACCACAAAAAGGAATTTTCCTCCTTATATTTCTGATTTATCCATTATGCCAAGGAAATATAATGAATAATGAATAAATTATTTTTTAAAAAACCCCATAATCTGTCAAATAAAGGTAGTTGGTGGTAGGTGGTTCATTCATGGTCATAATTTTCGGCTCCAGCTGAGATAACCTGTCATCTAGAAAAAAAATTTTTTCCTCAGATGAAAGTAATAAAAGTATTAATATGTTTAAACTGGAAGCATTCACACATCCAGCCATTAATGCTTGTTTTAAAAACCCAATTTCTTAATAAAATATTTGAATAACTATGGATGCCATGTGGGCTAGTCTGTTTAAATGGTCCTGCTGCTGGTTTTGGCTGTGTGGTTTTGAGCATGAACAGGCCCCCCAGCTCAGCCTAGCCTCTTATTAATGCACAGGAGATCCGGCTCTTAAGGAGGCAGAAAATTGCCTTACATAACCAGCGCCCCCACAATTTAGAAATACAAATGTGCACTGTTGACTGAAGCAGAAAATAAGACTGTTGCCCATCAACAGAACCACATTTCATATGAATAATTATAAAGCATGGGAGCTAGATGAGGAAAACAACCTGACCATGACAGCTCTACTACTTTTATTTACTCAAAATGAGGGATTAGCCAGGAGGAATATCTACACACTTAAGGACTAACGATGAGCCCTGAATTCATAAATAAGGAGAACTTAAATTTGCCATTTTTAAAAAAGTTTGAAGGTATTTTTTCACTTTTCAAATCACACCTACGTCGTGTCTCGCGCTGCCTTTTTGGCTTTTCCAATTTTGTTTGGGTTTCAGACCTCGTCAAATTGATGTTTTCCTCGCTTTTTGAGGTCCGCGAATCTTCTAAAATTTGCCGTGTTGCTCTTGCGGTGAGCAAAGGGCTTCCCGCTCAGACACCCACCAGAAAGGCACAGATCCTAAACTGGCCCACATGTACATGGGGGGCAACACGCATCAGATGCCCACAGGGGAGCCTTCAGATAGAGCACCAAGCTCGGGCTCACCTAACAGTGGATAAGGAATAGGGTTTCTTTAATTATGAGGCAGGGCTATGACATTGAGTTCCCCCCTTCCTCCTCCAGCAGGCTCCCAGACACCGTCTAAGTGCTCTGCTCCGCTAAGGAGGCCAGTCCCCCCGCGGGGCGTGATTCTACTGCCTGTAATTTCTGATGCCCATTAGTGACCGCAAACAGAGCACCGGGTTCACACAAGGAATACAGCCGCACAGCTCTGCCACACTGTAAAAAGACCCTTCTAATGCAATGTTATTGCATTATGCCCTCCTCACAGACCAAGTCAAAAGTCCCGTTTGTGATCCCTGCAGAATATTATAAGAAATTCTCCTCCACAGTGTTTTCAGGGACAGCAAAGACTTGATTTGTTATATTTTTCAATACAGACATAGCAGGCTGTGAACTGAAATTCCTCCAAACTGCCCTAAAGACTTTGAGGAGCATTTGTATGTATTTATTTTTTATATATTTGGTGATTTGATGCCCTTTTTTATTAGAAGCAGGAATGTACAATTGATGGTTTTGTAAATAGGATCAACTAAGATGTAAGAATAGTGCATCCTCTCAGGTCATTGCTGCAAAGAGTTCAGCCTCAGAAGTCAAAACTGAAGTAATCAATACAAATACGGCTGTAAATGTCATCAATTCATCTCCCCACTTATGCTTATTTAGTTTGAACTAACGTTTTTGTATATTTGGGTGGGAAAAGTGAGACAGTGAAGCACAAGAGTAGACAGAGCGAGGGGAGAGAGGAGGATTATCGATTAAAGGTGACCATATCTTAGCCACAGAGCCCTCTCTTGTGATTAATCTTACGGCTTAGAGTTGGCCAATGACACTTGACAGGCCTCCCCCTCAAACTCCTCCATTTCTCTTCATTACTTGCTGTATTTTTGGACACCACAGTGGAGAGTAATCATTTAGCTTTATTGTGTTTATAAAGCTGCGGCATGGTTGACCCTTACTATATTGAATTGAGGACATCAAAAGATCACCGGACATTGATTAGGAGGATATTAAAGTCATTCAAATGCTATATTTATATGTCAAACAAAAGCTGAGTGGAAAAAAAACCCGGTATTTCCACTTAAATGAGAATGAATGGCATGTATTCGATACAACAGAAAGAGGAACCCAGACAATCAAGAAATATTTTATTGCATATTGAATATTTGAAGTAAAATTCTAAGCTAGGGAGGAAAAAGATTAAATAATTTCTTCATTTTCTGACCTCCTGGCTTCATTTTTCTCATCGCAACCAAAAAATATCACCAGGTATCCACTTTAAAGTCATTGCCAGAGCAGCAGCAGATTTACAACAACATGGGTTTAACGCCAGGATGGTACAAAAATAACTGCACCAAATATGTCACATCATGAGCCGAGGCGGTCAGCACTTTCTTGGAGATACTTAATCACCAAGTAGTTTCTAATTTAATACATCTGGAAACAGCTAAATATTATAGATCATTCCTGGGGAAGAGGAATAGTGGAAGAGGAATGCAGTATAACTTATCTTTTTACTTGCCATGTCCCCCAACCAGAGGAAATATACTGCTGCTGTGATTGATGACAAAGAACCCACTCTGAACCTCTGAGCCTCACAATTATCAACAAATGGGCTGGAACAGATTCTGTGTAATGATTAAAGCTGCTGTTAATTTCACATGAAGGTAATGAGTGGGGAGATTGACGGCCACTGTCCGACACTCCATCATCCTTTTATAGTTAGTTGAAACGTTTTCACGACTCTTTTCCTTCTTCATTTGCATTTCGCCTCATTAGGTATGGCCATTTCTGGGGCTGCCTGCGATATCCATTTCCTCAACTTGATTCATTTTATTTGATTAGCCAAACCTCCTCGGTTAACTAGCTGTCATTCTGGCGTTTCCTATGACATCACTCCATTAGCACCCGCCGTGCCACCTCAGCCACCTCCACATGCCGCCATCCCCAGCTTTGAGCAATTACAATGTCTGACCGTCACCGGATGCAGGGTTATTGTATTTTCTTGCCGGGCGTTATCCGCTCCAGTTGTTCTATCCGTCTTTCACTTCCCAATATTCCTCCTCAAGAATGCCACTTTTTTTTTTTTTTGCTTTGTTTTTCGTTACGGTTGGAGCAGAGGCCCAATGGCGAGCAACAGCCGGCGCTCAGAGGGCTCAGAGTGCACGACCACAGTGCGAGGCCCCTCTAACCTAGGGACCAGAGGTGTTTCAGAGGGCCTAATAGCATTTCGATGTTCATAAGAGCGGTGGATGTGAGGGAGGGGAGCTGGGGAACTGGGGGGAGAGTCAGCGGAGGACTGTCAGCAGAAGACTAGCAGACTTCTGACAGACAGAGAACGTGTTTTCTGGTGTCACAGCTGATTACATTCATTTCAGGGTGAGGAAGGAACGAGAGGAGACAGAGATGTTGGGAAGAATGAGGGAAATCTCCAAGTTGTTCTGCAGATGAAGGGCCTTCTTCTCACAAACAACACTGCTGTTGACTTGTTTGGCAAATTTAGATTTGAATGGTTGGGAGTGAAGCATCATCTGCTGCTCCTATACACACTTCTAAATGCAATCAATCTCAGGCCCAATCCCAGTTCTTCTTTTCAACCCTAATCCTTTGCTGTCTGACTTCCTTTTCGTTGCTGATGTTATAAATTGGACCTAATTTACAGGACAGAACAGAAAAAATTGCTAATAAAAACAAAAAAAACCTTGTACAAAATACAAAAATACAAAATTCATGTCGAAAGCTGCATGAGAATAGATGGTAAAGAGTGATTTTCACATATTATTTTGCATCTACATTAATGTATTATGTTACATTATATTTTCATAGTTTCTTTAAAGCTACATCTTTTAATTTTCCCCATTGTATTAGACGAATGTGTGATGACTCACAGGTGAGCAGTGAAGAAGTTTGAAGACAAACCCGCTCCTGTCTGTATTTCTTTATCCATTTATCTCTGCTGCTTTTTGTTGTTGTTCTTTTTTGTGAACCTGTAAAGGTCCAGAACAAAAAAAGCAATTAGTTTCCAAACGCTCCACGTAAAAAAGAACAAAAACCAAGAATACTCCAGTTAGTTTGTGTCAGACAATTTTGGCTCGCATGGGGTCTCTCCACGGTTTGCGGGGATGCTATTTTTCCCTCTATTCTCTGAGATTACACGGGTTGCTGCACCAGGTGACCCTCATGGTCAAACATGCGAAGGAGAGTCTGGCGGAGTTTAGATTCCCTCCCTTTCATGCCGTCCGGAGAAAAGATGCATTTTTAACAATTTGCAAGCTTTGTGTCCCCTCAGAGACATTTACTTTGTGTTTGTTGATCCCTGTCTGGCCCTGCATATTTGGCAATATTAAAGTGTGATCGTTCAGAAAGTGATAGCAGTTGCTGTAACTAAAAGGTGACGGGGGAAGTCATATGATATAATAGAGGTAGCCGAAGCTCTATGGTGTGTGATTTGAATTTGGTTTTAACATCACAGCCAATACTCCAACTTCAGTTTATTTTTTTGCATCTGTTTTTATCCGACCAATGCACATCTGACTGTCTGCGCTCCTCAAAATCCTCATGGCGTCCTTTGGAATGAAACAGAATGGTTAACAAGCAGGCTCTGCAAACTAGAAGATCACCATTTATCTCCTCCCTACACGTGCAATCAGTACAAATGCTGGGCCGGCTCTGTCATTTTGTGCCTCCTGCTGAGGTGTTGAGAGGAGTCACCGCGGCGGAAAATCACCTGTTTAGGTGTTGAACACAACCTCGACTATCCTTATTCCTGGTAGTTCTTTCTACTATCCACATTACCCAGAGCTGGAAAATGCAGCAATAAAGCCGGCTCTCTTCTTACCTGGATTTACCAGACTAACATAGTATCGGAAAGGACTATCATCGAATGGAACGCAATGATAATATTTCAAAGAATCCACCAACAGAATATCACTCACACAATGACACCAAGCACAGCAGATCTGCAGGGTGTGCTCGCCTGAGCAGATCACATTACCTGTGTGTTGATCTGTAGCCTCTGTTTAACTCTGCTTAACTGGCTGTGTTGCTTTTCCTACTTGTTTCCATCCAGCCATGCTGTGTTCAGCAGCTTGGATTAAAGGCCCATATTATTAACACTTTGGAGGTTTTTTTATGTACAATATTCAAGATACCGAATGGCCACAGTGGCTGGTCCATGTTTTATTGCTTCCTGTCCACTGCTGTAAGAAATGAAACTCGAATTTGGTAGTATTTTGAAGAAGTATTTATGCACATATATACAGTAAAATTGAAACTTATTTTAACAAACAAGAAAACACCATTATCATCCCTATAGCTGCTGTTCTTTTCAGATATAAGAGAGAGGCTAAGAAAAAAATAAGATACTTTCAAAACAAAAGCATCTGCTTATGTCTGTCATTGAATGGAGAAAAATCCACAGATGATTGTTTCTCTTGTCTCATCCAATAAAACCTTAGTTCTTCCATGTTAATTCACAAGCATATATATCATTGGACATTTATCATAATGTTTTACTTAAATTGGTCAACACTGGGTTAAAGGCTTACAGTAAGTGAAAAAGTAAATGTTTGCAAAAACATGTGGCATTTAGGTACTGTAATATCCATGGTTACGCATTTCATGAGACTTGATGATGCTAAAAAAATTCTTTCTGAGGTACATTTAATGATGCACATATTTTTTTTGTAATCAAATAAGAAAAATATCTAATTGAGTTAAATGTCCTTAAAACTTCTTTCATACTCAGGGTGCAAAACATTTTGAGTAAATGACCGTTTGACTGATAGCCGATGCATCTTTATTGAAAATATAAATCCCTTACTTTGTAAGAAAAAAATTCAGCAAATATTACTAGAAGTGTTTGGATAGAAATCGTACTACAATACCAATTCTATATTACATATTTTGTGGAAAAGAAGAAACAGAAGTTACATGTAAAACTCTCCAAACTGTAATTAAATGTTCAAACTATTCAGTTAACAGATAGATTGGCAACTGAATTCCATTGATGTACATCTTCTCATTAATAATTGTTGTCTTTGGTTATTTTGATCACACTTCTCCCATTCTGAGTTCATTTTATCATGCAGTTTTGTATTCTCCTTGCTAATTGGTGTTTGGACGTCTGGTTGAAGCCTTTTTGTTTGTTTTTCCTTGCAGTTATCATGCACTAGATCTATTATTGAGGTTTCGATGCAATGCATGCTGCAATCCAATACCGAACCAATGCATTCATCTTCCACTCTTAGAGTTTAGTGATCATAAACAGCAATGTCCTTTATTTTAAGACCATAACATAGTATACCGCGGTACACTGGCGTGGTGCCCGGAGTGTCCCCCGCCTCACGCCCTGAGACTGCCAGGATAGGGACTGGCTACCCCGTGACCTGCGTTAGCGGATTAAGCGGGTTGGAAGATGAATGAATGAATGAACATAGTATACTATACTTTGTTGGAGTTTAGGGGGATCACTATCAAACGTTATAGATTGATTCCAGCTTACTTTTTGCACGCAAGGTCATAGTCAGGCTTTTTCCAACATTTTAAACTTCAAGATTTTCCAAAGGACGTTCCCTGGACATATAAAAGACAGCCTCGCGATTATCGAGAAAAAAACTGGATGACTTTCAGACAAGAGGAGGTAATATCAATCACAGCCAATTTGAGGCCACCAACATGAAATATGATTTCATAAGACAAATGCGGTGTCATTCTTAATGTGCTTAACCTTTACTGTCAATGAAAAAGTATTGATCGCTCCGTGGCATTTTTTCATCATTTGATTTCAGAAAGTGTAATAATATATGGTGGCGGGGTATGATAAAAGATGAATGGCATCTGAATGATCTCGGATGAACAGACCTCAATTCCCTACAGTGTGCGGAGAGGGGTATAGGAAGGATTCGTTTTATGGCACGTTGCGTTTTCCATAAGCTTAAGCATACAGACGTGTCATTTTAAACCTTTTATATCAGCTGTTCTTTTAATTTCAGCACTTTTTGTTTGAATGTAGCCAATAAGCAGCAGGGAGCGGGGCAGCCTGCTCTAAAGCAGTGTTTCCATTATTTCTCTATTCTGTTGAGTAATTGGGAGGTCTCCTGTCTCTTCTCGGTCTTTGATCTACTTACTCAACCTAATAAGACTTTGCTCTGCTGCACTACAACCAAATCAGCAGTGCATTTTCAGCCCCCTAATAAGTGGTTAGCTTGATTTATATGGGTAATCTTGTCGATGTGGCGGGGCTCTACAGCCTCTCCCTGTAGCAAGGAGCCTCTTTTCACAACCGTAGGCCAGCCTAGATGAGTCCATTACAGCAAGGGTAAAGATGGTCATTTTAACCCTCCTCTCCTTCAAAAGTAACGGCGTGCTAGTGCATTATGACGCGGGAGGAATTCTTAGTCGAAGCTTATTGAAGGGGTTGGCGATACAGTGATGCATGGCGGTATTGTTAGAGTGGGATGCTGTTGTGCCGGTGTCGTGGGCGGATAGACTCAACTCGGCCCGTGGGGAACCCGACAGGCCAGAGGAAGCACTTAGAGTGGTAAAATGGCCACTTATTCACAGCCACCCTCATGTTCTCACCGCTCCTCCCCACCTTCTAGTGAGCCTCCCACTGGGTCCAGCAGCACAGGCCTCTGGGAGCTGCATGATGGACTGCACAGCCCTCTCCACCGGACTATATAGACCTCGCTACAGTTAGCTTACTCTGGCTTCTACGACAAAGGATGGAGTCACCCCCCCACCCTCCCTCCATGCTGAGCTATCCTAAACCTGCTCTCTAAGAATTCTGTGTCAGGGATGTCGCAAACAAACACCGCCTTGACAAACGATGTCCTTGCCTCTCACCAGCTGAATCCGTTGGCCAGTCAGGTAGCGGCAGCGGCAGCCATGGGATCCATCACCGGTTCTCAGGTGTTCGGAAACACCCTGTCGAACCTCCAGGGAGCAACCGGGCAGCTGGTCACCAACGCTCAAGGACAGGTGAGTGTTGCTGGCCTAACGTTCTTTCTGAATGATCGGTCATACAAGCAGATAATTAGATGCTGCACAGACTTTCCATGGCAATGTGTTGCTGTGTCATCCATCATGTGTGAACGTGTGGATCCAAATAACGTTTGTATAGTATTTGTGATCTTTCCTCAACGCTTTTCTATGTACGTCTACATTCTACCCCATTTTCTGTTAAGCTTTTTTGGGAATAAACAAATCCCTCCTTTCTCTTATCCGCATTCTTGTGTTGCAGCAAAACGCTGACCTTGTCATATTTACAGGGTGGCTGCGGAATTGTTCCATCAGTAGCCAGAGGTTTGAACGATGATGCTTGTCATTGTGGGACCCTATCTAATGAATCATCTTATCACAGGTGCACACAATACATATTAAAGGAAAACTGTATGGTCAATGTGCCCTTTAATGCCACTCCGGGTTATTTACTTTAACCCCTGTTTCGTCTCTCAGCGCTTGCGCTGTCTTTAACGCAAACTTTATACAAACACAGCAAGTTTACCCAAATAGTTGGCATTTCTCGGCGCTATAAAAATGCGAAAGCAGTTGATTTTTATGTTGCACTTGACATTTAGCTTACCCAAGTGGAGTTTCAGTTCCACCAGTGTGACCAGTTTACGGTAATGTGTTGTCTGAGCGCCCAATGCTAAATGTCACTAATGAGACAGTATGGACTTCCCTGGCTCTGGAGGTGCCTGGAGCGCTGGGGACAGATCACTGTGGATATGGACTTGATGGGATGCTCTGTGCTTTTGTAGTGTCTCGGTGGCTGACAGCCCTTGACATAATCAGGTCACAGCGACGGTCAAAGCCCTGGGCTACAGCCTTTGCTCCCCACTTCATTATTCCACAGCATTATTCAAACAGAGGGCTCTGAAACACGCACCACCCTATCAGATGGTCCCTCCTTCGCCGCTGCCGAAATCCTGAGAACTTATGTCGTCATCGGAAAGCTGCAAAACCGAAGGAGCAGCTTCTATCGCAGTTTTGTATTTTCCGGGAAAGTGCTTTTATGCATTCCAGGTAGTGTTTAATTGGAATTCAGGCCTTGGTTTGCATCATCTGTATGCTGCACGAGTAAAACAAAGTGTACTGTCTCTTGCAACTCTGTCTAAAGGCCTTTTCATAACCTGACTCACTGGGGACCTTGAAAAGTGGCGGGTTTGATGAACGTTTGGAGTTCAATATGTTTTTAAACCTTAATTATAATGGTCCCAGCCTTCTTATTCTCCAAGGAGAATCAATGAAGCTCCTTTGTCCTCGCCACCTCTGCAGCAGTGATTAGGGCTGTGGATAAAAGCCAGATTATTGTTAAGACACTCAGTACTGAGTTTTTTTCTTTCCTTTATGAATCTGTGGTATTTAGTCTTTTATTCATTCAAACTCTTATTTTTCCTGCAGGTTTCCAGCAATAACAATGTCCTGCAAGCTATGTTGTGTATGTATGGTGACTCCCAGTAAAGCATCATTTCTAGTATCTTATCATTGTGTCTGGGAACTTTGCCCCTGAATTTTGGCTCTCAGGCTTCAATCCCTTAGCCCATCAAGTGACCAAAGCTGAAACAACACATGCTTGCTCCGTCTATCGATGGAATCTCCCAGCCCTTAGATCACATGTAACCTCAGTGTAAACTGCTATTAACCCTGTAATTGTAAATCTACTGCAGGGCTCCAACTATTGATCAGCTTCAGCATCAATTAGTCTGTTGATGCCCTACAAGATCTGGGATTGTTTGTGGTGTCCCACCAGCAATCCAAACAGAAATAAAGTTCTTTATCGCATGAAAGCACTGGATTCTCCTTTTTGAGACAAGGCAACAGACTAATGTTTGTCATTTCTGTCACATAAATCCTTTCCGTAATTAATAGGATATTAAAGGTGCTGTAGGTTAATGTGAAATCCTCTTTGTTGCTCAATTACTTGATTATATCTTTATCATTTTGAGAAAATACAACAAAAGCATGTCATCTTAGATTCACTGCACCATTATGAGTCCGCTGTTCGAGGCCAAATGCTAGGATTTAGGACTTTGCTCCAAACTTTCCAAACATCTTCCCTCTTGGGTTTCAATTCACTGCATGAACAGTGGAGGAAAGAAAATGGGCAGAGATATTGTCTGGTGACCATGGCTAAAGACACAGATTGACCTGGCTGGAGAGATGAGATGAGACTTCAGTGGAAACAAGAGCAGCATAATCTTAATGAGTTCTGCTGTGTGGAGAGAGGCGTGTTACACACATGTCATACGAACTGTAGCGCGAAGCAAACACGGGAGTCCGAATAAAGGAGGAGAGGCTGAAAGACAACTGAGGAGAGGGATGAGAGGAGGTCCTGAAGGCTGCCTTATTAGGAACAATGCAATGAAAAGAAAGCAATGTCGAGAAGATGAAGATTTGAATCATGCACAAATGTACAATATCACATCAAATAATTTCTATACTAAACTGCCAATTCTGTCAGTATAAAATAATGAAACATGCACTAAACTTAGAAAAAGTTCTTTACTTAGATATGGGAATTTCCTGTGAAAAAGAACAACTCCAACCTATTATCTAACAAATTATTTTTTTTGGTGACTCCAGATCAGTTTCTGTTATTCTTTTTGTTAAATTCTAAACTCGAGGATCCTGAATTCGCTGTTCATTGCCTAGAAAACGTTGAACAAACTTGTTGCTTTTTCCCTTCCGCTGTTCAAGCCCAATGCTTCCGGTCCAGGAACAGCTTTGCGACGCTGCCATGAAACATCTGCCAGAGATAGTCAGATAGAGATGCATTGCACGGCGGGACGGGGACGAGAGCTGAGCTGTCACTTGCCCACTCTTTTATTATGCTTATAGAACAACCACTTAGTCCAGTGACGATGAATAATTGAGCGGAACAAGCTCCCTGCCACGGTGGCATGCAAAGCGGGATCAGTGGGACTCGGGAGACAAGAGCATCAGGCAGGGCAATAAAATATGCTAAGTGGCAGGAAAGCATTACAGGGAATTTGTAAAGCTGGCACAGAGAGAGAGATAAATTATCTCCCCCCTAATGTGAAGCAGCATAAGCAAATGAGCCGTGGCAGGGATGAATTACAGATTATCTGCCCACCTTTCTCTCACTGATCCCTCCCTATTATGTCAAAGAGACAGGGGAGGGAGAGGAGGGGGAGGCGAGCCAACACTCCAACGCTTAAGCGATGGCTCGGTTCATTCAGTGTGGAGGGAGTTTGTAGTTTTGAGGAAGAGGTCGCACTAAAAATATAAAGTTAGAGCTACTTCTTTGCAGAAGTAGCTCTTAGCTCTCAAACAGAATGTCTAATGACGGGCATCTCATCCATGATGGGCTGCTCTCTGGTGTCATGACACATGGGAGGTGGCCCAGGCGACGGATGCTCAGAAGCAGTTCCTGAATGACATTAACCTTCATCACGGTGAAGAGGCGCTAAGACCCACCTAAAGCGCCACTCTTGGCCACACTTTGGCAGCTCTGAGAGCTAAAATGCTGAAGTGACACTCTGTCACCCCCTTTGATCTGCCCTTCCTGATTACATCCACAGAGAAGCGGGAAGCTAGTGCTGGAGGGGGGGGATAAGGGGTGAACTACCCTGGGACCATGGGTAGTTGAATCCCCCTCTCCTTCTCTGATGCTCCTCTTTTCTCCATCTTGTTGTTTCGTTTTTTGCTCTTTCTTTCCACATCTTCCCGTCTGCCAGTGTGCAGACAGGGGAGGGAGGGTGAAAAGGGGGGGCTCTGTCTCTCAGCAGCCTCACTCCTTCTCATCAGACACTTTAGCACGCACACACACACACACACACACACACACACACACACACACACACACACACACACACACACACAGTCTTACCCTGTGATGGATAATACAGTCAGTGGTGTGCACCATCACACACACAGGTACTCAGCGCTGACCTTTGCATCGCGCCCCTGGCAGTCTGCTTTGGCTTCACTCGCTCCGGCCTGTGAAACCACGCCGGTGACAGCTGATCAGCGGACACTTGTGTGTGATTCTCCCTCAAAATCACACACATATTAAATTAAAGTATTTTGGACCAAAGCCGGCTTTGTTTCCGGTCACGCACACGAAAGCCGAGCGGCAGAGATCATTAAGACAGATGCCTCCACCCTCCGCTCCTCAATCTTCTAAAACTGCCCAGCTGATTTCGTCTCCACTCTACCCCCTTTGTAGATAATTGGAACAATCCCACTGATGCCCAACTCTGCAGGGCCCTCCAGCCAATCAGGGGGTGGCAACCCAGCACTGCATGTACAGCCAATTACACCTCAGCTGCTGACCAACGCTCAAGGCCAGATCATCGCCACGGTGATCGGCAATCAGATCCTGCCTGTCATCAACACCCAGGGAATCACGCTGTCACCAATCAAGCCTGGACAGCAGGTAACATATATACCGACGCATCGACACACACATAGAGGGAGATATGTGTGTTATAAAGGCTGCTTAAACTGATGATTCAACATTGATCAATACTTTAAAAGCAATAATAAGCAGCGGTTAGTGAAGTCATCCCAGAGCAGTCACTCAGATATGATTTATGCTAATCACCTCACATTTTCCCTGCTTCAACAATCATAGCGCTCATTTGCATCATTCCACTTGGAAAATTGTAGCTTTTTGTACTATTGCTCACAATTTTTGTGTATGTGCGTGTCTGTGCATGCTTGGAGGGCACATGTCAGCCAACCCGTCAGCTGCCATGCCCCTGCAAAGCCCAAAACAACATCAACAACATTTCATCACCTCACATTAAACTCCTAAATCTGTACTCCACATCTTTCCATTTGGAATCTCCTCCTCTCTCCTGAACAAGAGAGTTTTTGATGTTAAAGCTGAAAATGCGCAAGATCCTCCATTTGTGTGTTTGTTTGTTTGTTTGTTTGAAACTCAAGTTCAAACAATTTGCAGATCCATATAATGTCATATGCATGCAAACAACGATACCACTGTTATCGACTTAATAATAGCGATGTCAGCACGGAATTACAGGGTAAAAATTTACATTGAAGGCCTGCAGGGTACAGGATGGATGAAATCTCCGCAGATGGACACCTAATTCAGCTCTCCGTTATCGTCACATCATATTCTTGAATGAATTAATGCATTTGTAATAATGTTTTGTCTCCACTTCAAAGCCCACGTGTACACATTGTTCCACGGGCATAATTTACGGTTGTCAGAGCCTGCAGTCTGGAATATTTCCAGTGAAGCTAGATAATTCTCCCGGCCTGTCAACAGTCCTGACAGTGTGTGCATCGCTGTTGACACCCCCCACCATCCAAACAAACACATGCCACAGAGAATATAATTAATTGCAAAGAAGGAAAGGAGAAGCCGGCCCAGCTCCGAGCAGAGACAGCCTTTCACTTTAAAAGTCAAGACGCACCATCTTGATCTTGTAAAAGCGATTCAAATGTGCATAAAACATGAAAATACATCGTTTTTTCCTCCATCAGAGCACGAAGCTCGCAGTTCATGAATTATGTTTGATACGGGGACTGCTGTGTCCACATGTTTTCATTCCAGGCTGCCATTATTAGCATCCTCTCGGGCGTGATGACGAGAGAGAAGACTCTAATTGTCAAGAATGCTTTTTTGCATTTTTTTTTTTTGACTCGACAGAGAAGCATTTGTAAAGTTCATAGCGACGCTGATGTACCTAAGCCGATTTTCTCTGCATCTCCTGCAGGCGCAAACCTGCAGAGTATCGAACAGACTATTGATATTATATTCTGCTCTGTCACAAATGTCAGGCAGTCATTAGCAGCTTTTGATTATCTAGTACAAACTAAATGCATTGCATTCATCTTCTAATCAGCTATTTTAATAGCTGTTGATAGGTTGATTAGATTTACTTTAGCCTAGTCATCATAGTCACACAATTATTGCAAATGATGGTTGTTGTGACAATGATGAGGGAATTATGGGTATTTTTCTGGACCTCATGCTGTCGATAATTTTGTGTCACTTCGGGATTTTTGTTTGTGTGTCCAGCAGCAGGGTCAGACAGGCACCGCCTCCTCGCAGCCCAACCTGCTCCACATGCCCCACAGACAGAGTCCCCTCCACCAGGCCTCTTCCTCCTCCTCCACCTCCTCCTCATCCTCGGCTCTCAGCGTGGGGCAACTGGTCAGCAGTAAGTGTCTGACACAGCTCACAGGAACACAACATGCCTTGACACGAATTGAATAAAATCCAGTGATATGAGCGACTGTGCATTAAAGTGTAAGATCAAGTGTAATTACCCAGAACAGTTGGGGACTCTAGCTTTAAGCAGACATTATGAAAACAGGAGGAAATTGTGTATTTCTTGGTGGCAGTTTTCAGCAGCGGATTAACATAGACTTGGTGCTCATGGAGTAAAATAAGAAGGGAGATGGTTTATTTGACTAAAAATACCCTACAGTCACCTTTGTGTCATCAGTGTTCACAGAGAAGCATGATGTGTCAAGAACTAATTTCTGCAGTTAAAAAACAACAATATTAGATTTCAGGACAATTAAGATTTTCGTTGATCAAATTAATCAAGTAAAAAAGTTTTTCTTGAAAATTGAGCAGATTGTCGTAGTAATTTATTACAAATTCTTGACCTTTTTTCTGGAAAATATTTCAGATATTCTTAAATTTCCTCTTTAAAAGAAAATAATGAAAACTAATAATGGAAAACAGATTAAAAAGATGGCAAAACAGATATTATTATTCGTTCAAATACTTAAGACAACATTAGCTCTTTTAACTGGCAATTCTTTCCAGTGGGTAAATAATGTCAATAAAAGCTGTTTTTGTGGATTATCCAGAAATATGAATCTGTAATCTGTGGATATTTTGATCATCCAGTAGACTTTCATTATATTTAGGTGGAGAAAAACCTCAAATCCAAAAGTTTAATTTCTTAAAAGGATGAATTAAACTATCTGCATGGCCTGATATCACCAGAGCTGTGAGAAAAAAAAACACATCTTTGGTTTCCCTGCCTCAAGATTCAACATGGCGGATGCTCCACATCTACATTATTCACTGCGTAGAAAGCTTTTGACTTATCCCTGCCTCCTATTATTGTTTTATTCTTTCCTGACTGCCAATTCTTTGGTTTATTAGACGATCCAAAGTGGCGTCTATTATGTATAATGAACATCAGTTTCATTCGACCAATGCAGGCGCCTTTCACAGAGCCTTATAAATCACTCGACCACAGCCTGTCAACACACAGCTATTGCCTTTAAAAACTCGCTTTTATTTAGATAAATTTCATTTGTCAGAGTCGATTCCCCTAAACTCCATGTATAGTCATTTCAAAGGCGGCTACAATGTCGCCGAATTTAATAAAAAACAAGTTGCCATTGATCAACAATGTTGTAGACACTGTGTTTAGTTTGTATTTACTCATAGCTCGGAGAATATCTCATAAACCGCTTTCCAGTCTGCACGAAATCATTGTGCTTCGGTTAAATAGAATTAATGCTTTATGCTGAGTACGAGTAATATCACTTCCTCTCAATATCACTTACAGCGTACATACACAAAGCAAAGGCCCATGACAGAATCAATCATCTGCAGGGGAGAGATGAAATGTCATTGCATTCACTGGCCACAAACAACGTGCCAGAAACAGATTAACAAGAAAAAGAAAATAATGTCTGTTACTGGTATTTGGAATAATCAGATGGCAAAAATGTCAGTCAGGAAGAAGAATGTCAGCAAAATGTTGTTTTCATTTTCATCTTTGTCCAGACAAAGTAAGCTGAGTTTAAACTTTTTTCCACCAACGCCTTACTTAAGCATTCGTTTAACCATCGCAATCACAATCTTCTCCTGGTTTCCAGTGAGCAGCTCTGCTGGAACAAAAAGAGGTTAATATGCAGTTTATTTAGAGGCAATGTCATGTAATCTGTAGGAAAACACATTAATGTTGGAAATGAAAACAACAAGTTAGGCCCAATTTAAATAATCTAAATTCCAGTTTGTGTAAATAATCTAAATTCTAAGTTTCCAGATATGTGCTGTTGATTTGGGGTATGACCAACCTTCATTTTGCAGCACCGTCACTTGTTTCATACTAACAAGTTAGATTGCCTTATAAGTAAAGACTGTGTATATAAGCAAAAGGATGTGAATGGGTGAAACAGCAGTCATTCTACTGCAGCAGTAACAACAAATGCATCACTGCTGTCTGTGCCATTTATGCATGAGGTAAAGCTGCTGAACTTCAGTGATCAGAAAAAAGATAACACTCTTTCAAAGCTTATAAATCTGAATTGTTTTGAGGATGGTAGCTATCGTCCTGATGCACTGTGAGCTCCAGGTAGGGGTGCAGAGAAATGTCTGTGAGCATAAATCAGTGGAAATATTTAGTTCAGGTGAGCACAGGTGGATGCGAGTATTCAAGCGTAGGTAACAGGCCAATGTAGGTAGGTAGCAGGAAAACCACTGCACCCTTGACTTTTTTGTTCTTCAATAGCGCAGCCACTTTCTGCTGCCTCGAGATAGCAATGTGCAGGAAATGCACCTGACACGACTCATTTTAAGACCAACACTCCCATGGGTGCTGGGATGGGTCAGAGTACATCTACTTTGAAAATAGCAACTGCATGTCAGACACTAGCAAAGCAGATGGAGGCTGCAGACTCACATTATGATTCTCTGTAGGTTCACCGTCTTTCAGATTGTCAATATTTTAACATTGTCCTTGTAAAAAAACAACAACATGAATTTAAGAGGAAATTGAAAGGTCACCTATTTTTCTCTTCTTGCGCACTCATATGATGAAATGTAAGAAAAAGCTAGCAAATTTCCCCTGCCAAAAAAGTTATAATTTACAGATGAAAATATTTATTATTACTTACCTGTGAATTAAAGACAGGCCTAGAATAAGGAGCACGTCGTCCTTGTCCTTATTCCTTGCTCCTGGTTTTATAACTTCTCACACCCCTGGTTCCCAAGTTGTGAGTCACAATGAAATGAAAATAGTCTTCATCTTTATTTTTGTCTGCAACTGATGTTTTATCTCATTTTGAGTAGAGAAATTGTGTATTTCCTTGTCTTACTCATTGAAGATCTATCTATTTGTCTGTCTGTCTGTCGATCGATAAAATATTTCATCCATTATTCTGTTTTTGTTGTGAAAGCTCTACTTTATCTTTTATTCATTGTTGCAAAAATAAATCAGGGTTTTTGAGCTAATGTTTTGCACACAAGTATTTGTGGACTTCACACCAAAAACCCTCCATTAACATGGATTTAAAACTTTTAGTCTGTAAACTCTGCTGGAACTGATGAAGAAATGCTCCTAGATATGAGAACGATGGGGCCCAAAAGCTGTGCCTTCTCATCCTTCCTGTTTATTCTGATTCTTTAGTCCCTCATCTTCACACGTCTGGAACTCGATGCATTCGCTACACGTCACTTAAGAGGCACAACGAGATGGCAACCTCATAGATTTTTGCTTAAATACGCTTGGAGGATTTCTTTAATAATTCATTGATAATGACCAAGATGAATAATTCAGCGGCACAAACTTTGCTTTAGTAAGCAGGACGCCAGGGCATCTGACATTGATGTACAATGTGAAATCACTTTATATTAGCGGAGAAATACTTCAAAATGATTCACTCAAATTTTTCAAAAAGAAGAGATCTTTGTAAACAGCATTTATTTGAATAAAGAGCCGATGGAGCGCGAGGCTCGCTGCTGGCAGAAGGCTCGAACTGTTTCCACAAAGGGTCAGAAAGATTCAATATAGTCTTTATACATTATTTAATGTTTATTTTTAAGAAGGGCAGCTTTTGAATGCATGTATTCAAAGAGAAAATTAGACAATATGAAAGGAAAACATCTCCACCATCTCGCTCACTATTGAATTAAAAATCTGTGTTGTCACCTTTTTTTTTTCCAATAATGCTTCTGTATGTGAGATTAATTTTTGACACTTCCGAGTCAGTGCCATGACTTGACTGCTTTCACACCTCAGATTATTTATTTTTTCAAAACATCTCTCAAACGCTCAAGGGCAAAGAGAAATAACCATCTCCGACTCACAGCAGGACGCTTTTTTAGGTTGTTTAGGGACGTTTGTGATTACACATCCGAGCGTTTGCTTCATTCCCTCCTTACAATGAGGCAAACGGCGAGGGAGCAAAGGGCTAATAAAATGAGGTGTGTGTCTGCTGCGTTGTAGATCCGCAGACCGCCCCCAGCGAGGTGGACGGGGTCAACCTGGAGGAGATTCGTGAATTCGCCAAGGCATTCAAGATCCGCCGGCTGTCCCTGGGCCTGACACAGACTCAGGTGGGCCAGGCACTCAGTGCCGCTGAAGGGCCGGCATACAGTCAGTCCGCCATCTGCAGGTAAGAGCAAACATTCAGGGTAAACCTCTAAGAATAAAGGGTTCAGGATTTCTCATCAGTGCGTCCTAATTCTGTCAAATGAATGCAGATAAAGTTGCGCGCCCTCACCGAGGCTCATCGCTGCCATCTATTTTTCATGCCGTGCTTTAAGAGACATTATGATGATATCAGTGTTTGTAATTGACTATCAGCACCCTGACAAATGAAGCTCTCACGTCTGTACTTAGCCTCCCCCCTGTCACTTCCCCCTCGCCCACCGACATGACATCCGCGCCTTACTTATGCAAAATACATGCAAGTATTACATGAAGCACTTAAAGCATTTAATAATTTCTAAGGGCCGCTCCACCCGAACATGAGAGAGCTCGACAGAGACGATCTGTTAATAAGATTGCCATGTTTTACCGCTGCCATGAGGACAGTTTAATCATAAATGGTGCATCATATATTCATGAGATAATGAGACAATCATCCCTCCTGTTGTTCCACTTGACTTAACATTTTGCCTGAGGATGCCAAATAAGCCGTTTCCGTTTGAAGTCAGAATAATTTGTCCACTTTACAAGGATTTTAAGTGAACAGAATTTAAACCTCTACTAATAGAAGTGTAATTAAAAGATGAATTCACATTTTTTTAGCTTCTACAGCAGTATATTCCCTATTTAATGGAACTCCAGGTCTTATTCCTGTATTAATTTTAATGTCCCTGTACAATACGTGTGCTTTGCTGATGACCTGGGCTGTTTATGTGACAAGGCGCTGCCACACACTGTTAAAAATTTCATCGCATCAACATCAAACGGGCAATAAAATGTGAAACGGTACAGGGCCGGGTTTCTGGTGAGGCCCGGCCGTCTCCAACTAATGTTTAAAGTCTTGAAATCACACATGAAATATTAACCGCCAGGAATTATTTCAAATATTTATAACATACATTAAAAGCCATTAGCTTCAAAAGTAAACATTCTACGGGCTGTTAAGACAATTTTTTTGTTTGTGGACGTCGGACATGACATCCTGATGTTTTAAGTAGAGAGGCAAACTTCACATGCTTTAGTTTAGTTAACATCAATGCAGACATGAAGTTGGAGGAGGACGTCACGTTAGCTCTGGGGCTCCGACTCCACATCCAGACAGGGAACAGACACTGACAGATGCTTCCATCTCGTCTACCTTCATTGCACCGTTTGTCTCCAAGGACTTTATTAGTTATCTAAGGAGGCACAGGCATCACATGAGAGCATCATCAAACCAATGATGCACCAGAGAGCGTCCCTGAAGCCCCGATTTTTGGTTTTGTTAACATGAATATAAAAAAGAGAAAGTATAATCAGAAAATAATTTGTTTCTGTACATTGTTTAATAATGTGTTAGTAATTCTGCTTCATTATGAACACCAAGTGTGTTGTTCTCATTGGTTAAATCTGTAAAAATAATTTTAAATATACAATCAACCACAGAAACATTGGCTCTTTAAACTACAGCCAGCAATTAGGTCGAACAGATATTTGATTTGATAATCTCTTTAAGAATACATTCATAATTAAAAACAGCTAATACTTCAGAAAACAAGATCAACAGTTTTTCGTTTTTCTTTTCTTCTTTAAAAACTAAAAATATATTTAAAGATGTATTATTTTATTTTATTTTATTGTACTGAGCAGTATGAGTGAAACACTCATTGTCTCTATGTAAATGTATAAAATCAGTCAAATTAGAACTTGTTTGTGCGTAAAATAACCAGATAACGTGTGTCTGAGTAATCCCATTACAACTGACCAGTAACGGTACTTCATTATCACATTGCTTTCAGAGTAATATAAATAGATGTGGTCATAAAGACGTCACAATACAAACAGTTTATGGCCTAAAGTGTAATGTAATCACGTTATCTTACTGTATGTATTTTTATGGCCTGACTGTTTTCAATAAACGTCTATATGACAAATGGAACAGAGCCATGACTCTTCACCAAAGTTCAACCAACCAGTCATCAGTTCATTACGTTTAACTGATTGTACTGCAGTCAAAAAGCACTACTGTGTGTCCCGTTCTAGTATATTTTAGATGCATACAAGCACAAACCCCTAAACACAGGCCTCTCTGGTTTGTCAGTGAACCCTCAAGGAGACTGTGAGCCTAAATGCACAGAAGTCCAAGCAGCATCCTAAGATACTTTAGAGACAAGCCAGAGAGGCTGAAGGTGCATTCAGGGCCACTTCCTCCTGCATACCCCAGCTGAGCAGCTCTCAACTCATTTTAGTATCCGTGCTTCCTGTTGATCCATGAAATGTCCTGTCTCTGGTGGCTCCTCATATTTACTAATGTATTCCCTGCCCTGTGAGGCCCTCCTCTTTCCAATGCTTAAGAGAAGGGTTATAAATAATACCTCCTGTCGACAAGGAGGGAGCACCAATGAGGTGTAGAAACGGAGGATGTTCATGCATGCACGGGCATCTCGCCCTCGCTGTCTGCAGCCGATCGACTCGCCACTAAAAATGCCTCGTGTGCATTGTTTGTTCCGCAGAGAGCAGCCACTCCTTTGCAGAGCTCTGCTGCCTTTACATTAGTTATTTTATTTTACTAAAAGCATTTAAAGACATTATACCGGGTTTGACCCAGCAAACACAGAATTTAACTAAACTTGATGTCTAATTAAGGATCATGAGATTAACTAAACTTTTTTATTCTAGAAATGTTAGATTAAGATATTGTTAGCAAAAGAAACCTATGGTGCATTCAGGTGACAGTATGGGACTGCCAAGATTGTCATTCCTCCTCCGATAGCTTTTACTTCATCAGCTATTGAATAAGGGCAACAATTAAAATCTAAAATTGTATAAAAAATAATTTTACTCAAATGTTAACATCATCATTGTCCTCAGAAATCCATCAGTCAATAATAAAATCTGAAATTGTGAAATTTAGTGTTTAATTAAACCAGGATGTAATTAATCTCTGACATATTATGAGAAATAATATTCTTACCTATTTGTTGCCAAAAGACAAGCAAGCTAGATAAAAGTTATTGAGACAGTCATCTTCATCGTTTTAAATTGTAATGCCACAAACTGTTCAGAGCACCTGACAAGAGTCACAGCGTTTCTGTGTTGAGCTTCATTCTCCATTCCTGCTGTGACTTCCTAAAAGGCCTAGAAGAGGTGAAGTCAGAATTATGAGTCATGCAGCAGTAAAGCTGCAGAAAGGATCAGAGTGTGCAAATGTATTCTTATTAAATATAAAATGAGATGTTGTTAGGGGATGAAAGAAAGTCTGAAAAATGTATTAAATGTACATTTTGATGAATAATGGAAGCTCTTTTTGTAAATAAATCATGGTGCCGTATTGCATTAGTGGATTTTTGTTTTTCACCTGATGAAAGAAATTACATATTTTGTGCTTTTGTTTCATTTTGTTTTTATGAGATTTTTTTTCCAGAATTTAAAAACATTTAGGTAGATGATTGATATGTTTTTGGTTCAGCTGGACCTGATTTTAGTTATTGGAACATCTCCTTGCTCCACTATTGCCAATTTGGGACAGAGAACCAGAGCCTCCTCCAGAAAATTAACACACTGCTGGAAACCATCTCCTCCAGCTGCTGCAGCTGAGGTGTTTCCAGGTGCAGAATACAGAGGAGTTTGGCTTGGATGTGTACCTGGATGTTAGTCTCAGTCCCTGTGGCATTCTGGTGGAGGAGACAAAAAGAAAGGCAGCTTATCCCTTGTTCTGGCAGGGCACCTAAGTAAGATTCTTTTTTCTCAATTCTCCCCAGACACACCATCCTGAGAAGCCACTTTTTCCTACCACAGGAAGCCCAAGAGAACACTATAGGTAGCAGTCTGACAGGCAAACTGAACCCTGGCCTTTTATATCCTGCCAGGTTTGAGAAGTTGGACATCACCCCTAAAAGCGCCCAGAAGATTAAGCCCGTTCTGGAGCGCTGGATGGCCGAGGCTGAAGCCCGCCACCGATCCGGCATGCAGAACCTGACTGAGTTTATCGGCAGCGAGCCCTCCAAAAAACGCAAGCGGAGGACCTCTTTCACCCCACAGGCGCTTGAGATCCTCAACAGCCACTTTGAGAAGAACACACACCCCTCTGGACAGGAAATGACTGAAATAGCAGAAAAACTGAACTACGATAGGGAGGTGGTTCGAGTCTGGTTCTGCAACAAGAGGCAAGCCTTGAAAAACACAATAAAACGTTTGAAACAGCCCGACCTCGGCCCGGCTGCAGCGATGGACCCTCTCACCGATTCTCTAGAGGAGCTGCCAAAATGAACGAGCTCTCCAGATATTTAAAAAAAAAAAAAACTAACTAAAAAAAAAAAAGTGGAGTGGAAAAGTGGCAGCCATTAAAAACAACAAAAGGTGGATGAACTTGAAATGAGGACTGAAAATGTTTCAGAGTCTGGACTGGACGGGCAAGTTATGAGTCTGCAAACAAAAACTATGTGTTGTCAGTGTGATTACCACAGCTATGTAAATGACCTTGGCGAAACCAAAAACATGAAAAAGAGATTTAATATCTGAGAATTATGTAAAAAAAAAAATTTAAAAATATGGTGTGCTGTTTCAAAGAGTTTCAGATTCTGGTCTTACAGACCGAACTAAACTTTTGGTTCCAAATTTTGGTTCCCATGAGGAGGGATTTAGTAAGAGATCATACCAAATCTAAACACTATTTACCAAAGTCTGTTGCATCTGAGTACTAAGAATAATTTTGTAATGTAAATGTGCTCTAAATTTTTACATTTGTACTGGCAAATCTAAGCTATATGTGTGAGGTTGAGTATACAATTTATTTATCTCGCTTTTTTTTCTTTATTGTTTGTATGTAAATATCTTTAAAAAAAAAAAGAAAAATGCTGTGTTTGAATTGAAATCACACTGATAAAGTTCTCTTTTGGACAAAAATAACCCTTCGCTGTTAAACGACTGCATAATACTGATGTTCGCCTCTGATTTGTGTTTCATTTTCAGTCACAGTAACTTTTTACAACTTTTACAGGTATTTATTAATAACGTCATGAGATTGTTTCAGAGGTGAAGAAACAAAGGACTTTCACATTATGATGATGATGATGAAGAAGAAGGATTTTAATGTCTGTCGAGTCTACTGAAGCTTTGTTTTGAGCTACTGTGTCATTTTGTTGCCAAAGCCTGATAGCCAAAGAACACATGAACTTCAGCTCAAGGACTGGTAAACGTTTTACCGTTTGGTTTGGTTTTGATTTTGTCACATGGCTTTCTCCATTTTTTTTCTAAAGTGTTTCACTCTGTAGATCACATTTTAACAAAAAAAAACACTATCATGTCAAACAGCTGCAACAGAGTCTGCTGTCATTCCTTATCATGGCAAGAGAGGAACTGTGTTGAATTTTCATTTAGCCTCAATTTGCTTCTGTGTGCTTCAACTCAAAACACACAAACAGTGGTGGGATGAAATTAGGTTATTTAGGATTGAACAATATTGTTAAAATTTTTCCAAGTCACTTAAAAATAACACCTCATTTTATCCTTTTTCTTACTAAAAGGTGTATTTGAAGGCTGTGACAACCTAGCCCATTCCAGCTTTTTGTAAACGGAATATTTCAACTGATATTCTTTTCTCCACAGATGCACGTTGTTCCTTTATATCCTGCACCCCAATGAAACTATGAAGGTTTACAGATGTTACAATCAATGGATGTCTTTTTCCTTACTTATAAATCGATTTCTACTGCAGTCAACTACTTAAAAGGGTTGTTTTAAAGAGATTCACCTTGCATTTGTGGTTATTTGTTTTCAAAATGAGGTTAATTTCAGTTCAGTGATGTAATTATTAATTGACTCTCCATCACCGTGTTCTTATTCAGTGTGTATTACTCTCAGAGAAATGTCAGTATTTCAGAGAATAAACCTCCAGGACTGTCACTGCAAATATTTGGCTTTCACCAAAACCCTCACAGGACAGGAAGAAGGGGAAAAAAAGGTGACTGTTGAGAATAAGTGTCACATGTCAGAATGAGTGAACTTAATTTGAAGTGAGGTGAAATTTGATGCAATTTATTCAGAATCATGTGTCTGCTCGATATCTGTCCTTCCATGTCACATTGGTTACCCCTGTGCACTGCTGTGTTCTTCTTCACTGCCTGCAAAACACTAACTGTTAGAAAAAACACAAAGAAGCTTTATATATTTTAAAAGAAGAGGGAGTTTTGAAGAAATGTCAACTGCAGACAGTTTTTTCTTATTATTATAATTTTTATTTTATCCATTTAGTAGAATTCAAACTGAAACTTCATCTGCATGTCACCAGAAATGAAGGCATCATGCTTTCATTTTGCTAACACCTCAAATTAGTTTTTTTTTTCTTTTAATGTTATTTAATTGATTCAGGACAAATCTTTGGCCAAGTTTCACGTCTACATCCACCCACCAGACAAACATGAGAAAGCAGCAGGTCGCTGCAGGCAGGACACGGATCCGCTCTGAGGCTTACCAATAAAGCTGTAACCAAAACCAAATAATAGAACAGAAAGGAGGAAGACAGAAAAGAGTTATGCCTTCGCTCAACTTTTCAATGCTGGACCAAAGCTCTATAGTTATGCACATTGTACAGAGAAATAGATTCATGATGTTGACAATCTTTAAAATCTGAGATAACAGAATTAAAGTGTAGACGTGTACAGTAGTTCATCCAAGGTTTACCTCAGTGCTGTTCTTGGGAGAATTGTGACGCCATACAAGCAGCAGCAGGTCAGTAGAAAAGACAGATTACTCTGCACTGGGTCTGTATGTTCACCTTTAATGTGAAGGGAGAGGTGTGTGTTTTTTTATGTGACACATAATTATTTCATTTTAGTGAAATGTGTTCCCAAGTTGCCTGTGGCTCTTCGTTCATCTGTTTTGTTTTATTTTTTAGTATTATTGTTGAATTATTTGTCCTCCGTTGTGGCGTACAGATGTTGACCCATGAGAAGGAGATTATGGTAATGTTGCTCTGAACACAAATTAGGATGATTTCCAAATCACCTTTAATGCTTTTATGAAATTTTACTAACGCAAACAAACTATTTTGACCATTAGTTTATCATCAAAGAACCTGAAGCCAAAGCCGAAGAGCCTGGAGAGGTCGGTTTTCATTTTTTTATAGACTGAAAATTGTACTTAATCAATAGAGCAATATCTGTTTGGTCAGTTAAGCAGCACTTTGTGTATTTCCAAAAAAAAGAAAGAAAAAAAGCTTCAAGTATGTCACATTGATTTGTACCATAATTAGTAATAAACAATTGTTTGACATGATTTTTGTGTCCTGTTTTTAGTGGTATTATATTTTAAAACTTGATGTTGGACCTTGGTGAGGTTTACAGTAAGGTTTTTTATTTTTTGGTGTGTTTTTTTTTTACATTTAAACAGATGTTGTCGCATGTAAACATCATGCAATAAAATTATGACAATATCACCTAGACAGCCAGTTTAATTTGTACACAACCACTGCTAGCTAATCAAGATATTAATATTTTCTATAATGTTAATATTAAAACAAAACTTTTGTTTATCTTTTATTCATCCCAAAAAAAACTAATGATTGATATCCTATAACACATTTATGTTACCTAAGTCCTGCTAAAGCTTACGATGCGTCCACACGCAGAAAGAGCATATTTCCATGCCAGTTTCAGGTCACGTGACAGTGGGGTCATGGGAGGGTCATTGAAATTCACGCACATTGTTTACGGAAGTGATTCGAATAAACCCTAAAATTGACCAATGACGTTACGCGACGTGATAACTCACCCAATGAGAGAGAAGCCTGATTAATCCCTGCTTGTTTATTTCCGATGAGCAGCAGTTACCTTCTATTGAACTGTTGTGAAACTTTTTTTAGTGATTAGCTGCGTTTAAATGACATTTTTTCCAATTAGAGTTGACTCTATAATTTGCACTTTATAATTATATACATGCCGAAATGAGTTAGTAGATAAATTCAAACAGACACAAACAGGTTAAACTTCTGCCTGACTGTAACAGCTCTGAGTGCGGAGTTTCCACCATACTACAGATCGGTTTATTTAAAAAATAAAAAAAAACTTTTTTAAATCTTTTTAAACTCTACTCAAAAACAAACATTTCTGAACTCTTTCTGCGCATGCGCTACAAATCATCCCGCAGTTTTGGCATCGTTAAATCTGCGGTGTTAATTGACTCGTAGTGTTTTGAGCGCAAACAACAGAATATTTGATGTGGTTAATGAGAGAAAATGTTACAAAAACAGCCTCACATTCAATATTTAGCCATTTATTTAGATATCCTTGGGGTCAGTGGAGAAGAATACATGTCAGGTTTGCTTCTCATCAAAGCTTCATGTGTTTGCCTCACCAAAAAACAACCAGACAAGTGTAAAGAAGAGTAAATATATAAATAAAGAAGGAGAAAGCCTTTTGAAACTAAACTCAAAAGTTTGATACGGCTTCCGTGTCCGTGATGCCTTTGAAAAAAGAGGCAGGCTGCCGAAAAGAAAGTAAATAAATAAATAATAATAATAAAAAGCACAGACAACATAAATTATTAACATTAGACTGAAAACTGATGCTCAAGATGCTTTTTTGTCTTCCTTTCAGCTCGCTCTCCCTCTTCATTTCAAAACACTGCATGTATTTTTGAGTGGTGATGGCTGAGGTGTACACAGCTCAACTCCACTCATTTGATGTTCTTTTGTTGTCTATTTTCATTGTCTTTCCCATTAACAATGTAATTGTGCAGATGCAGCTCCTGACCCATATATGTTTTCTCAAGCTGTTTGCATCGCTGCCACTGATAAAAGTTTCCTTCCCGTCGTTTCTCCGCAGCAGTTAGGAATCCTGACAGAGAATTATAGAGTAAATGTCACCGTTTGAGATTTCTGTCACTCATTTTTCAGGGTGAATCTGATAAGAATGTGTCACGCATAAAACCTCTGTTCCTGTTTGTGCACATTTTTCAAATTCCCTTTTGTTTGCCATGATTTTTCAAGTCAAATCAGAAAGAAAAGATGGTGACAAATGAAAGTATATTCCCATTCCTAGAAACTTTGAGCCCTAAAGCCTCTTTATACTTTTGTCCAAGCAGATTTTAAAATATCAATCATTTAAAAACAACAACAGTCAACATTTTCTTTGCTGTTCTCAGTCTTGATGAAGAGTTGTGGAGATAATGATGCAAAGTAAACACCTCTGCAGACGAAACCTGAGAAAGTTCCCTACCTTTGAGTCAGCACAGGAATAAAGAATAAAAAGAAAAAAACAAAATATCTGCTGTGTAAAAAAGCCGAATAGTGACAAACTACTCATTTAATTAAATCGATCACTGTACGTTCAAATTCAAAAAACCTTCTTATAACTTTTGTATTACATTATTATTATTATTATTATTATTATTATTATTATTATTATTATTATTATTATTATTGTTATTATTAATGATAATAGTAAAAAAAATTTGAAACATATTTTCTTACTTCACTACTTTTATTGAATGCTGTAGTCACATTTCAGATCAATATTTAACATTAAAAGATAATTTATTTGAGATTAAACCAGTGTTAGTAATTAACAATAATAAGAAAATATAAGTAATTCACATCTGTAAGTGAGTGTGGGAGAAACATGGGCATGAAGTTACATGCAGCTTGTAGCTGACATGCTGTGTCATGTATGACTTTAACGTGTTCTGGGCCTTCAGATATGGCGTCAGCAAACCTGAGGTCAGCAGCGTCATGTGACTCATGTTGACCTCTGGGTTTAGAACCAGTGAAGGGATCATTGCTGGCAGTTATTTTTAGTAATTTGAACATCCGTATGCCTCTTTTGTAATATTTCATGAGTCACTCAACATTGAATGAATGCAGGACAGCTGTATGTCCCCTGTTGGCATGATGTCATGTAAAATAAAGTCATACTTTAAGTTGGTGACATCACGACAACACAGGGCCACATTGGATTACTGATGTCTGATCTGGATCAGTCAAAATACCCAAAGGCTCCAGGTCGAACCCAGAATCTCCTCATCGTGAGACGAGGGTCCCGACAGCTAGACCCCACAAACACTGGATCAAACCCACAGACACCAGCTGGTCTCCGTATGAAGAACCGAAACAGAACCGGATTGCGGACCCCCATTCTCTACCGATGCTCTGACTTGTTGCAATAAAACATCCCGACCTGCAGCCACCTGAAATGATCCTGAATGAGGAGAGGGAGGCGGGAGGGAAATATTATGACATGTTGGAGCTCCAAATGGATTATGTTTCAATATCAGTCAGGACACAGAAAACAGAGAGGTGGATGGAGAGGGTGCATGTGTTGGATGCAGATGGTTTTAAATTGCTGCCTTTGTTTTCCATCAGGCATGAAGCATTCACTTCCCTTATCTTTCAGACAATGTGCAGCGGGCTGATGTTCTGGGTAAATGAACTGTCTGTAAATCCCTCACCCTCCACTCCTCCACCTTCTTGTTTTCACTTCCAGCTCAAGGTTGAGATGTTGGTACACTGGCTGTGAAGCCCGAGCCGCTCAGGCGTCTCCCACTTTGCTGCTCTGCACACCCAGATGCCTCTGGGGGTGCAATTACCAGATCCTCACATGCAATCAGGTTTGGTCATGCATATGATCCCTTTTGCTTTCACTGTTGTTTCTGGGGTGTTGTTGTTTTTTTTCTGCATTATTAGCAATGACACAGTGTGAGGTATTTGCACATAGAGGAGTTAATAGCCCAGGTCTTTACAGAGACACCTGTCTGACTTGAGCAGCTGATTGCATCGCCGTACAGGCCATTAAACTCTCTAGCAGCACCGTTTTTGTTTTTTTTAATAGGTGTCTTTAGGCTGTGACGACTCTGTTTCCAAAGCAGCGGCCTGAACTCCGCTCGGCGTTTCTGTGCAGGAATCTTTTCCCAAATGCCCAACAATACTGTGAGAGCGTCGGTGGCGCTCCACCAGCCTTCAGCACATGCAGTCAACACTCCGGATCTCCGTAATGTAGCAGATAAAGGACAGTAATCAATAACACTTTATTTAAAAGCCACACACAGACTGAATACCTTCTTTTGAATTAAATAATCATTCTCTGAGAAACACAAGGACATGGTGAGGAAAAAAAAATCCATTTGAAAGATCACACTGTATGTCAGAGAATAGTTTAAATAGTTTATTTCATAGTTATTTCAGTCAATACCTTTGTGCTGATAGTAAAGAAAGAATGATGACTCTCTTTGTTTTGACCTTGAGCATCAAAGGTGTTTTTATGAAGGAATTGGAGTTTAAACACCGACATTTATTAGCTTTTCTGTTTGTCTGTCATCTTGTGCCTGATTGTATTTGTGCATCACAGGATGAGCTGATTATGATCTGAAGCTGCTTCGGGTCTTTTGTGAAACATAAAATGTTGTGGGAGGATGGGTTAAGGGTAGGTCAAAGGTCAAGAGTTGGGAACATATATCGGTCAGTGCCGTTAACCCGTCTCTAGATCACATAGTTTGTATCATTGATTTTGCATAATTCACAATATTGAACTTGGAGTCATTAAAGTTAAGTATGTCTTCTAGAAGAATCTGCATCTTTAAGGCTCAAGGATCTTAATCGGGTTTGCTAATCATCCTGGAAACATTATATTTTCTGCAGTACTAGTTTTGCAGACACCTTTGTTTCTTTCATTCATTTACATCACAAGTGGAAATGTTTAGGAATCACTGTCTTAGTACATCAAAGTGCTACTGGATCTACTTTTACAAGAAACTTTGGAAAGGATTTAAATTTTCTACATCCTGAAGATCAACGTATTTGACCAACATTAGAACTTTGAAGCTACAGTTAACCTGGAAGATACCACGGAAGAAGATGTGAAAAGAACACCGGTGATGAAGAGTTTGAAGGTCACACGACTGGTTTTTCAATCTTACAAAACTTTTATTCCGCTGCATCTCTGATAAAAATCATGCACTCTTTCCTCGACTATATTTGTCCGACAACTTTACTGAGTTTCATGATGACATTTTTGGAGCTGTTCTCACCCAGAGTTCCTCAAGTGTCTCCAGATTTGATGAAGTTTTCTGATAACCTGAAGGATTACTTTCCATTAAAGTGGTTGGAAAAAAGTCCTCTACATCTTCATTACTGTTTAAAGTATTTTGAAAACGTTCTACTTAAATGTAAAATATTACAACTATCACCACTCGTGTCTCCTGAAAATCGAAGATTACTGCTTGAAAGTAGATGAAAGTGAAATAGTTTCTCCTCCTGTCAGGTAGTTTGTAAGCAGCTCATGTAAAACCCTTTGGCAAAGTGCAGCCCTCCTGCACACGGGTCACCGCTGCTTCAAGAGCTGCAGGAAAATAACTGGTCCTGCCCTTCATCATCCTCTCATCCCATTGACCTCTACATATACAGTATAGTATACTTACAGCACATGCAGAGAGCGCGAAAGGGGAGGGGAAAGGAGAGTGATTGCATCTCTGAAGGCACTAAGAGAGCAGATATGGATGAGAGAGGAGTGACATGATCGGACACATCTTTGCTTTCTTATTAGTGAGGGTCTTTTTTTTTTTCTCTTTTTTTTTACGGGGGCCGTGATGAAACCCCACTTCGTACATCTGTGGAAAATGGCCAGGGGAAATCACAGTTGAGAATCACTCAAAGACAGGGAGATGTCAACAGGCACATAATGATAGCTGATGGCCCCAGAACACTCTCCCCTTTTCCCTCTCAGCCTTACCTGCCCAAGTCGCGCCGCACTAGAAAACATAATTAGAGCTAAAACTGAGGGACGGATGCTTTATCTCGATGTTTTCTGTAAGCATTGCTCTTTGTTTTATACATATGGGAGACCTTTTTTTCTTCTGCCCCCTCCCTCCACCCCAATCTTTCTTTCACTTCATGGAGACGAGGAGGAGGAGGAGAGCTCCCTCTGTGAGATGCCAAGGTGCTCCCAGTCCATTGTGCTGCTTGGCTGTCAGGTTAAATTAGGGAGTACAGGCTCCGTGAGTGTAAAAAAATCAATACTTGATGGAAGATTGCTCCCCGGAAAATCTGTTTTGATTCCAGGATTAATTCTTGACCAAAGGCTCCAGCAAAATGACATGCCATTAGCCTGAAAATGAACACATTCTGCAGTGGAAATTGGATGGAAATGTGTCAGGTGATTGCCCCGGTTGCTTGTTTTGACTCTTCGAGCGAGGGGACTCGAGGTGTGGCTGCCATGAATGAGGCCTCCATTTCCAGAACAGAAGCAACTCCACCATGGCCTTTGAGTGGTCTCAAGGCCATTGTTGTCCAGCAGCTGCAAATGTCTTCCAACAAGGTGAAAGGCATTCTCCCAGCGACTCCGCTCTCCTGTGTGCTCCAGGAAGCATGGCATGAAGAATGAGAATATCTGAAAACAAAATCCATCATTCTTTTACCTAAGAGTGAGGAAAAAGGAAGCAGAAGGATGCATTATTGATGAGTGAATAATGTGTTTGTCATGACCGATGACATTTGCTATGTTGAAAACTTAAACAGGAAGCTGTAAAGATGCACCGGACAGCGATTTGATGCATTCAAGCTGCACCAAACATGCGGGGAAAAAAACAACTGATGTGATTTCTGACATCCTGGTGACCTGACTCTGACCAGAACAGTTTTAAGATTTAATGACTTCAATCTGTATTTGATTAAACTTAATAAATGGTATTTAATTACCTTTTATTACAGCTGCAGTCATCAAATAGACACAGATGTAAATATACATTCCACATTTAGGTTACATTTGTTTGGATTATTTTCAGTTATTTTTTGACTTTCAGTTTTCAGCTTTATGTTTTTAAATTTAAAAAAAAACAATTCAGTGACTATATACAGTTTTTAAGAGTTTTTCTATCAAAGAATGTGAATCAAACCGTCAATCCTGTTTGCTTTCTGCGGCCCCTAAAGATCACTCAATCCAGAGTTTTCAATTGGTTGCTATTGTTTTCGCAAGTTTATGTGAAAAAGCACGAAAAATTAATTTGTGTTTCATTTATTTTATAATACTCATTGTTCATACCCCCGAAATATTGAATAATTCTGCTACAGTGATGAAAAAGCAGCATGACATCGATGATGATGATGATGATGATGATGATGATGATGATGATGATGATGATGATGATGATGATGATGATGATGATGATGATGATGATGACGATGATGTTGATGAGAGATAAGTTGGTGTATATGATGATGGTAAATGTGATCGACCGGCGTCTCTGAACTCTGAGGATCGTCACTGATGGCGCTCCTGCTCAGTTCTCCTGCGGGCCACTAGCGCCCCCTGCAGGGTTAGTAGACATCACACCGGACTTGTGGTGCCGCTGGATGGCGGTGTGCACCACAGCTTCACACTGAACGTCACACAAGTAGGATGAAAGACAAGAATCCTATGACATGTAACATTCAGAACGAGCTTTTATTGTAGGCTTAAAATAGTCAAATAAATAAAGCTCCTCAAGTGTCTCCAAATAAGAAATAATAACAGTAAAATTGACATCTTTTGTATTTCAAAAGGACGGAAATATCTATTTTTAAAATTCCAATGTTTGTCCAAGAAGTTGGAGCCCAGCCTGCTAATGGGTAAGAGCAGGGCCTGCCCAAGCCTCCAATGGGGGTTTGAGCAACGCTTGTTTTGTGGGCCCCTCTATCAGTCAATAATGCCAATCAATGATCATATGCACGTGTATCATCTACTATTACAAATACACTTGTAAAACTCAATTTGAGAACTTCTTGTTAGTTGATTTTAATCAATGATGATAAATATTGTAGAGGCAGACAACACATTTGCCAACTTGGGCATCAATTCGCATCTCTACATTTACAGATCTGTACATTTACACAGAATCCTGGTAGTGTTTTCTTTTTTGACAAATAACATAAATTTCATGTTGCATTACTGATCACTCAAATATGCAAAAAAAAAAATCTAGTTTTAATAATAAAAATGTAAATATATTTTTCAAATTTACTAGTCTTTGCTGTTACTTGTTGGTGGTCGGGGCTCTAAGCAGGAGCTTAGTTGTCCTGTGCTTTGGGCTGGTTCTGGGTACGAGCAAAAGAAAGTTGATTACTTCTATCCATAAAAAAACTGTATTGCATTTTTAACCCAACGACTACTTCTATATGTTAATATTAAGGTTGTATAAATTGTTGAACATTTGTAAATGCAGTGTTTCAAAAAGAAGTGTAAAATGTTTTATTTATACTCGTATAATTATTATAATTATTAGACTCGTAATCTAAATCCTGCTTTACGTCTTCCGGTCCGGTAGGTGGCGGTGTAACTTTGTGCGCTATTACCAAATTCTCCTACCGCAATTAAAAATAAAAGAAGAAATGACGCGGAATGATGACGTACATCCATCGGCTATTTTATAAAGTGCTCTATATTAGTCAAACTTAGATGAGACTGAGACTCGACAGTATTTATTACAGTGTTTAATAATAAGCCCACGATGGCGTGGGTTAAATCGGTTTCCTACAGTGGGGACGATGTTTTCGATGAGAACGCAGATGATCTGAATCTAATGAGCAAAGAGTGGGCGAGCAGCATGAAGAGGCGACATCGGGTGAGCCTCACGTTGATCCTCGCGTGTTTTTGACGGATACCCCGTACGTGTTAGTTGTGTCTGCCAGACTAAATTTATTTTTCCCGTCGGGGCAGGACGGGTATGTGGACGGAGCTGACGTCGGGGAGGACGCCTTTCTGCAGGTCGGCTTCAGAATGGGCTTCTTGGAGGGAGCAGCTCAGACCGCAGCTGTTGGGCGTCTCAAAGGAATGCTGAGGTGAGTTTATCCGATATGTTCAATGTCATCACATAAACCAATATTATTTATTTTTTATGTCCTGGTATTGGTTTTTAAATATCAACCATACCGTGAATTCTATTGTTGGAATCGATAAGCATCAACTAGGGAGATTATTGTGTTTGAGAATTATCATGCTTTTTTTTGTTTTTCAATATTAATTACATATTTTGACAAAGGGTATTGTTATTTGATTCACTTTTTGTAGGATCCCAGAGTGGCTATAAACAAACATATAAACTTTCCTACTCTGACTTTCAGTTTTTCCTTGCATCCCTGGGAAAAAAACAACTCTTACATTTAATATTTCTACCTCTTTCCTGCACAGAACGATCATTAGTCGTAATGTTCTGGTCATTACTGAAAGCTTTTATTTTCACTCTCTTCTCTGTGTTCTGTGGCATTGTATCTAACACTGTTGTCTCTTTGTGTGACATGTCACAGTGCTCTATCTTGCTGGTGCCGGATCCAACATCCGGAAAGTGCCATTCCAGCCTCAGTGTCTGACCTTCTGCAGCAGGTATCATTGTATGAAGACTCAATCGTGGACGGCCTCAAAAAGGCTTTGGAAAATCCTCCTCCTAGTGTGACCTCCATCTCCGAGGGCATAGAGGATCTGGGGGTGAAGCAGGAAGAGTCAGGCTGCTCTGGAGATGCAGGTTGCTGTGGAGAGGGATGTAAAGAAGCCAACTGCTGCAGGGGAGGAGAAAAAATGGACCTGGATGTTCCTCAGCAAAAACCAAAGCCCCATTGCATTTCCACTAATTGCTCCTCCAGCAGAAGTGAAAACTTGAACTACCTTGTGCAGCGCTGCTTGGATCTAGTTTCAGAACTCGGACTGCCACAGGAGCTGATCAGTCATATACAGGAGCTCAAGAACATTTAAGAGCAAGAGAATCACAGTGATTATGAACATTTCTTTGATGGGCATGTAAACTAGGAAACGGAAACTAAAAAATGGTTTCTTTATAAATTTCTTACACACAGCTATGATGTGTGTGTACATATACTGTACTTTATTTATATACTGTACTGCAAAATGTAATTTTGCATTCACAAATTGGTGGAATTTTTAAAATAAAATTGAATCTGCTGGTTTTGTCTGAATTTCTGAATATATTATTTTATTACCTATCTATTAATTAGATTACATCTTATTTATTACTCACCATATTATAAATAAACTGATTTATTCTCTTATCCTGGAAATATTTGTGGATGTGTTTTATTAATTTTGAAGCTATTCAATTTAGTCAAATAAAACAAAAGTCAGTCATCACATTTAACAAGCCAAAACAAAAAAGGCCAAACTACTGTTTCTTCATCTCAGTACTAATAAGTAATAAACAAAATTCCAAGTCGCCCGAAGTACATGTTTCCGAGGATCAATTGAACGCCACATAATGCGCATTACTATGACGTCATTCGCTCGGACCGTGCCGTGACCTGCTGCTCCCTCTATGCTAGGGGTCTCTTCATATAGATATTCCGCATAAAGTGCACTAAAGAAAACTCGTTGTCCGTGAAATGGGTCGTCAGCCACAATAAATATTTATTTATTCTAGCCGGTAACCGGTGTGGCCGCAGTGATTCTCGTGATTGGCTACGAGTAGTTGCGCATGTTTGTATTTCAAGTTTACCTCAGCTAGCTGGCTAGCTAATTTGGGCTGAACCAGGACTCGGTGCTACATGATTGCGGACCTCGTTGCTAGTTGAAGCCAACCGAGGTACGTTTTCTTTGTCAGTGTGGACGAGGCGGTGACAGCTCTGTGTCTGTCTGAAATGTGCTGTCAGTGTCGTTACTTGAGGCTGAGGAACGATGTTAGCTAATTGTAGATGTATTTTGTGACAGCCTAGTAGCAGGTGCGACACATACTGTAAATGGGGGGTTTATGTTACGTTATGTTTTTTGTAGAAGTGCGTCACCACAAACTGTATTTTGACTTCTGTATATTTAGATATTGTCCTTTTTGTGGGCTGTTACGGAAATGTGCTGACCGTATACACGAGAAAGCGTTCAAAAATGTGTAGTTGTGTTTATCCGTTGTTTGCGTCGTATGAAAGAAACAACCTGTGTTTATCTCCATAGAAACTGTTATTATTACCTTCGTTTAATCACCTTTTTGAAAGAAAAAGCCAGAACGAAAACGAAAGCGCCATAAACGTATCACGTGACACACCTAAATGACATTTTATGAGTTCATTAATTAGTCTGGCCCCGGTCTGCGTTGATTTCAATTGACTGCTATGGGCCCTGGCTAATGTCACGTGACGCAGGGGCCACTATGTCTGCCAGTGGTCATACAGGTCAATCCTGTTTGACGACGTGAAATAGATGGGCTGTTTTTGATCGATCATTCACTTTACAGCAATTCATGTGTCAAGAATTGCTGTAAAGCCTGGTCTACATGTAGATTTCAAGCATTAAAAATGAGCAAAACTATTTTTCAAATGTGGCCAAAAATAGAAAGGTGGACACATAAACCTTTTGAACAAGTCTATCACAGCACTGACATGACAATTCACATTATTCTCTACAACCAAAGTTTTATGATTATCTTATGGCTCTATTGTGTACTGACAGAAATGTCTGTTTAGCTAAAATTCCAATTTGGGATTTACAATTTTATTTTATTTTTTTTTCCTAGTCATGCATTCTTGATCTTTTTTAGGTATAAACATTTCTGCAAGACAGACATGGCTGCGTCCCGCCTTTAGCAGCGGCTTGACCGCTGCCGTCATGGATTCCTGAAGCCTCATCCAGGGACTCCTCAGGTCGCTTGCGGGCGATTCCGACCAGAGGTCACCATTCAGCCTACGACCCATCCGTCCTCCCCAGCAAAGGGAGCAGTTGGTTTGAGATGGGGAGCAGCTGCTGTCATGCCGAAAGTCCTTGCGGCAGCGAGGAGGAGAAAAGTGTCCTCCTGAAAGGAGACTCGAAGGCCGCCATGCCCACGGGAGAAAAGGTTATGATGGGAACATGTGGCCCAGAGAATGATGGTATGAGGTAAGGTGACCCTTTCGGTTATGATGGCTTTGGTGGAGAACTTTAGCCTAAAATTTTTCTAACACAGTGATGGGATGTAAACGTTAGTGCAAAAAGGAGAAGCTAGGCTAAACCTGTCAATAAAATATGTCAAAGTTTGTAAGGAGAAAATGTCTTTCTGTTGTTAGTCTTTCCTGCTCAGCTTCCAGATGTTTGTCAGGGAGCAGGAGACATGGTTGATTATTTCTTTTAGACTGAACTGTAGAGACAACACAAGGGAACTTCATTTACCCATGAGCACCCCTTTATTTTTTTACCTAGTTATTATGCTCAGCTGTAACACATAGAACAAATTACTGAAGGCCAGTGACATATCCCTCCTGTCTGTGTTCTGGCACTAAGGATAACACCTGATGAGGTGAATATGAAGGTGGAGATGAAAGCCGAAGCTGAGCAGGTGAAGCAGAGCCCTGAGGATGGTGAGACGGAGCCGAATAACACGCAGGAGAATGGACCCCTGCAGGAGGTCAATGTAAAAACGACGATGCTGCCTCCAGAGAAAGGGCCTGAGCTGAAAGAAAACTCCATCACAGCACAAGATGAAGAAATAAAGGACATTCCTGCAGACAGCGTACAGGCAGATCTCCTGCAATGCACTTTCAACTCCCTGCAGAAACAGAGCACCACAGGTGATTGGGAGATTTTTACAACGACGCTAGAAGAAGAAAATGCCGCCTCAGCTCAGGACGAAACCCTCAAAATCAGCTCGCTCACAACCGAGACATCCGACCCTGAAAACCATACTGAGACAGAAGCAGGAGAGCACATCGCATCGGCCGTTACTCATGAAGACGATGATGCTGCGAGCCCCGAGGTTGACAGCGGCGTAACGGAGTCATCAGGGGACAACAGTGAACATAATGAAGTGTTATCTGTGCCAAACACTCAGCTCCCTGCAGCAGTTTGTCAGTTATCACCCATCTCTGTGGTCAGTCAGGAGATCGACGCAGAGTCTCAGAGTTGGTGAGTCACGTGGAAACAAACTGTTAAGTTCCTGTTCTGGATGCTGGTTAGATAAAATGCACTGACATATCATGAGTCTGAGCTGGAGCGTTTACCTCAGGGGCAGAGCAGTATATTTATTCGTATCATCTGCTCTTCTATTTTTAAAAATGTTTTAAGTCAAAGTAATGTGACAGTTGAGGGACGATTAAAACAAAATGAAACCAGAATTTGCTCGTCTTTTTTTTGGACAGTTTTGTCTCTTAGGTTCACATGAAGATTTTCTTCTTCTCATATTGCAAGCTAAAAAACACAGAAATGGACAACATTAAAAATATCCCGTTGAATATTACCTAGACAGTTTATGAATATCTTTCTGTCTATTCACTCATGTTCCAGTTTATTTTTAACAACTTAACTTGTCTGCAACCAGCTGTTATGTTGTGAATTGGGACTAGTTAATGGCTCTAAGAAGAGTAATCCATTCTAGCTGTTATATATGGCAAGTAGTGGCAAAGTGACCCCTTCTTCTCAAACTGTTCTGATTTTAAACCATGTAGATTTATCTTTAAAATATTATCCTTCTCTCTATCTTTTTTTTTTTTTTTTTTAACCTGCAATTCCCATAATACATTGTCCTGTAAAAAAAGTAGAGAACACACGACTAGACTGCCGTCACCAATCCCTCTTGGCTCATTTCGCCACCATAGTGTAAGATTTGGATGCTAATGTTTTATTTTGCTGCTCCTAACCTGACATTTTCATTGCGTAATCTTCTGCAGAAAACTCGATAACCTCGAGTCGCGTCTGAGTTAATTGAAGTTACTGTCCTCAGCATTGCACTTAAAAATTAAATTGAGAGGTTAATAATTAAAGACATTTATCACTGTGAAACTCCAGCGATACTGGATATATAGTCATAAACTATTCTACTTCTGTACGGTCAGTGGCGTCTTTAGAAATAACTGTCTCTCCCCTCACTTCCTGTGTCTAGTCCTGGACCGGAGGACTTGGAGTCTTTAGGGTGCAAGGAGTGCAGTTCTGAACTGGTAAGAAGCCATGATGTCTCTGAGTCTCCGTCTGGACCAGATCCCACAGGACTCGGTGACGGTGGTGAGGAGCAAAGGTCCAGGATCTCTGCAGGGGAGGCCGATATCCCAGCCCTAGAGGATCTGAGCCAGAGGTGAGTGAGTTCAGATTGTGACTTGTGTCTATGCTTCCTCGTGGCCACCAGGGGGCGTATAAACATCGCTAGTTTGTATCAGCTAAGTGAGCTTCTCATTGACTCCAAACATGAAGTGTTTAGTATTCCAGCTTCAGAATATGTAGACATAAATAGAAAAGTGTTGATGAATGTGTCTTGCTGAGGAAAAGTAACAAAGGTGAATTCTCCCTCCAGCTCTGAGTCCGATCAGAATGCGAAACCAGAAGTTTCTGGCACTCCTACGACCACGGAGGTCACTTCCTCCGAGAACCTCCAGCAGGACAGCAGTGAGAAAATTATACAGAAGGAACGCAGCAAAGACGAACACGCTCCCACCGCGGAGGAGATCGATGAGACGGAGGAGGAAGAGGCGATGAAGGCTCCCACGGAGGCCGGAGGTGCGGCTGGGGAAGACGCTGAGATCCAGGAGGTGACTGGGAAAGAGGAGCAGCTGGCAGGGAGCTCACCAGCTGGTGGGAAGCCTGAGGAGATCTCTGTGGCACAGGAACAGGAATCTGCTGAAGATCTCCTTGGCAACAGGTTAGTTATGATTGTTTTGATCTCATACGTAATTATCCCAACTAACATTATTATAAATATTCATTTTCACTTTTAGTCTATAAACTAAAGAATATTTGTCAGTTTACCGGGATAAAACTAAGTTTTCAGGCAAAATCTATATTTTAAAATTGTTTTTGGAAGCCTGTTCTTTTCTTCATATAGGAAGGCGCTGGTTTTTAAAAAAAACTTAATTCAAACTGGTTCTAATTAATATATTCTTTGTTTACTACTTCCATCCTTAAATCATTGTTAGTTTGGGGACGTCACGTTACATTTGGTACCGACCCGAGGTAACCTAGTGTGCTCATGAAGGAAGGAACACTGTGTAGCCGTGAGGCTCAGTGACGTTTACTTGTTGGTTGGATGTGTTGACAATAAGGAAAACGTAAATCTTTGCCGATGTTTCTTTTTTGTCCTTTTAGTGAAGAAGACTTGTACCGAGGGGCTGAGGAGCTGTCAGCATCGCAAGAAGATAAACCAGGACCACCGCATCTGCTAGAAACTACATGTCAGTGCATCGTCTCGATTCATTACATCCCAGAACCATAATCAAGATGAATAGTGTCTCATAAGCCTGTCTGCGCCGGTTCTGTTAGCTATGTGTGCTTGGTGCTTCCTATCTCTGTAGAGCTTATACCGCCGCCACGACTCGCCGATCTATTTTAAGTAAATTAAACCCTAATCCATATTCCAGCAGGATGTGTACGCCATTTAAATAGTGTCAGACTTCTGATGATGTGCGCTCCTTTGTCCGAATCTCTAAAATTCTGTTTCTGTCTCGGGACATGCTCCGCTCTTCCTCCAAAGTGACGTCACAATCCATCTTTTTCTTTTATCTATGCATGACAGACATAAAAAGAAGAGTGAGAGTGCTTTCTTACTCTTCTTCTCTGGTTTTTTCATCCTTTCCTCTCCCTCTCCTCGATCCTGATCAGCCTTAAAGTTGGAGGACAGATGTAGTTTGGCCCCCGCGATGGATATTTTGTCGTACAGCGAGAGAGAATGGAGAGGAAACACTGCTAAGAGTGCGCTCATTAGAAAGGTCAGTGTGTCTGTCGCTCCTCCAGTAAAGAAGCTCCTGTCGTCCACCTTAATGACCGAGACTTCCTGTCCTGTCTCTGCTACTGCTGCAGGGTTATAAGGAGATGTCCCAAAGGTTCAGCAGTTTGAGGCGAGTGAGGGGGGACAACTACTGCGCCCTCAGAGCCACGCTGTTCCAGGTGCTCACCCAGAGCACCCGGCTTCCCTTATGGCTGCAGGAGGACGACATTTCTATGGTACACACTCGCTGGACAAGCCCGGTGTCAGATAATACGGGGCTCCCAGAGGGCCTGAGTCCATGTCTCCGTGGCTCAGAAACACTTGAGACACAGACACAAATGAGACACAGCATTAAGAGGACAGTTTTATTGCTGTGGTTACTCCTTGTTTAAACCCCTTGGCTTAATGTTTTATTATTATATTGTGTTGAATGAGATCAAGTCAGTCAGTCATTGGTCCATGTAGAAGACATGGAAGTCCAGAACGGCCTTATTGTTGAATTTCATCACAGATCTCTGACATCCGAAAACTCTGCTGTAACTTCTCCATCTTCCTCTGATTCACTGTGCTCTGTTCCGTAACTGGATCAGTCGTCATTACACTAAATTCAATGATTAGAACCTGATTTTCACTGACAAGCTCCGCCAGACTGTCCCTCAGCCCCCTCCTCGTTGACGTCATTGGAAGCCAGTGAGTTAATGGCTGATGTGCAGACCTAACAAAGTCTCCAGCGTTGGCTAATAAATCCTCCTTAGTCTAAGAAGTATCTCAGGTTGTTAGTCCAGTTAGCAGAGCGGATGAACACACTTGTTGGTTATTTCCTTGCAAAAAACACTTTTTTAAAATTCCTTCTAAATTTTTAAAAGACCCGTTCAACATCAAGCAGGTTAAATAATGACACAAAACTACATCCAGAAGTACAACTTCCTGTTCTGATGTCCACATCTCATTTCATTCCTTTGTGTTGACAGTTGCCCGATCAGCTCGAGGGTCTCGTGAGTCATTGGACGTTTCCTGGAGAATGCCTGCAGGGAGGGGGGACGGGTGACGCCACCCTGCAGCTGAAAGGCTACGTGGAGCTTCTCCGAAATAAGGTACCGACTGGAAATGTCAGAAACGCACGAGAAAGTATTTTAAAGAGTCAAGAGTAAACCACAGCTCTACATTTATCCAATCCGTGTACACTGAGGGTATTGATGCTCTACACAGCTTTTAGATGTGATTACTGCCATGTGGTAAAGGGCGGCGGCGTTCCCCACAATGCTGCACTGTTCCATCTTTTGTTTGTGTGCCATTTACAGAGGAACTTAGCATGCGCTAAAGGATTAGCAGTGATGGATGGAGCATCAAAGAAACACTTTTTTGAGCTGTTTAACCCACAGTGTCTCTTCACTGTGACAGAGCAAGAGCCAGTTGGGATTTACTGCCCTTCGCCTCCGCTGGTGTCTTGTGAGGAATTCTGGTCTTTAAAGGACTTCTTTTTTTTTTCTGGACCTCTTTGGCTTTATGAGACCTTCTGTTTACATTTTGTGCCTGACATCCTTATAGTTCCCATACAGTTGAACTTAGGAGTAGACAGGCTGGTGTCCTGCTGTGCACTGGCTCCATAAATAACACTTTTTATGTGAACCAATGTTCAGGAATATGCAGGGAATGCAGAATATTCCAGACGAATCTGGATCAGCCTGGGGAAAACGTTTGGTCTTAAGCTTCTCTTTGATGGCCTGACCTTAAATACTCCATCCTTGACTGTGTTAGGACAAAGATTATAGGAAAATGATGTCATCAGCAAATCCATTTATGATTCCGTCCATGTGTTTCCAGTGGCAGGCGGCGGTGAACTGCTCCTCCGTGGCGGAGCGGCAGCAGCTGTGCGAGCGAGCGTTTCAGGGAGGAGAAGAGGAGCTGGCGCTGCTGGAGGCGATGAAGCTGCTGATGCTGGACAGAGCGGCGGAGCTGCACGGCCGCATGCAGGCCGGCAAAGACGTACCGCTCTTCTGCTGGCTGCTGTTCGCTCGGGACTCGTCCGACTGCCCCCACGCCTTCCTCTCCAACCACCTCAGCCATGTCGGCCTCAGCGCCGGGCTGGAGCAGGTAGGGCAGATGATCACAGGCAGTTAAAGACATGCTGTGTTTTACAGGGTTTAATGGTTGTTTACGTGACTGTTTTTAAGATAAACTACACTTAGAACTTTTGGGACTCTCTTGTCCTTTTGAATTTCTGCAACATAAACTGGAATAATCCAACGAGCATCATCCACTCTGTGGTTTTTACGCAATCCTGCCTGGAAACACACCTAGGAACCAACGCGGCCTCCTTGGCAGCAGCTCGTGTTTTCTTTCATGAGCAGGAGGAACATTCGTAACCTAAATAGTAAAACATGCTGCAGCGTGTGCTGTTTTGATTCTGCAGCAGTTTCAGGATGCAGCCACGTGATTTAATTGCTGTTTTTCACCCTTTTAAGTTAAGCAGGGTGTGTTCTGGGTAATGAAACCCCACCCGTAAATATCATATGTTTGAGCAGCTGAGGCGTTTACCTGACGGTGCAGTTATCTGCTATCTTTTTGTGCAGGTGGAGATGTTCCTGCTGGGCTACGCCCTGCAGTGCACCATTCAAGTTTACAGACTATACAAGGCCGACACGGAGGAGTTCGTCACCTTCTACCCGGACGACCACAAGGACGACTGGCCGTCGGTGTGCCTGGTGACGGAGGACGACCGCCACTACAACGTGCCCATCGTAGAAGCTGCAGAACACAAGGAGCTCGACTCCAGCTGATTGCCACTGCAGAGAGATCCCCCGCCATAAAAAAACAAAATGCTCCTCAGGTTGTTGTTGAATTAATTCACGCCAGTTAAAGGAATAAGTTGGACATTTTTGGGGAAACGGGATTTCAAATGTGAAGCTACAGCTTGTAACCGTTAGCTTAGCTTAGCCAAGACTGGAAATGAGCTAGCATTGATGAAAAACTGAGGTTTCAAATTAAAAGTTATGGTTAAACAAGACTAGATGTGACCGATACAGCTAGGCTAGCTGTTTCCCTCCGTTTCCAGTTTTTGTGCTAAGCTAAGCTAAACAGATTGTTTGTCAGACACAGCAAGAAAAGAGAATGTGTATTCCTTTAAAAGAATGCTGATATTAGACCCTGTACATGATGTGGGTTACACACGTCGTACACACTGTACTGTATACAGAGTTTTCTATTTGGGTGTCTGTACGTGCTTCGATGTCCGATCTTCTGTTGAGTATTTTTCTCTCTGAAGTCCTGATAAAAACTCAGAGGAGCTGCCAAAACCACGAGACGGTTAGTGTTTAAACTGGAGCCTTTGCACTTTGATTTGTGTATTTTTTTTCCTTTATGTACAAAACGTGCGTATTAAATTCTGATGAACTGAATTAGTGAAAGAAAGTTTGATCAAGTTCAGAAGACGAATCGCAGCCCTTATCAGGATGACGTGTGTGTGTGTGTGTTTGTGTGACGATCTCAGTGTGTAACATGTTGCCTTTAACCAAGCTGTTCTGAGGAGGGGCGGGGAGGGGGCGAGCCCTCACCGTCTACCAGCCACTGGATTCAGTATTAAAAACTTGCTTGGTCCTCCATGTTGCCTTAGAAATAATGCACAATAAGAATGAATGTTGGTTATTTGTGATCAGACAACGTTTCCTCAACGCTCTTAACAGTAAAACTCATTCGCAGGAATGTTCTTGCACTGTCAGACTTTTGGCATTTAGATAAAACAAAAGTACAATTTTTGTAAAAAAAATAATAAAAATATAATATAAAATGGACTTTTCCTAATTTAAAGACAATTCAAACAGGATTTTGAACTTGTGATTGAAACATTAGACAAAACGACATGGCGTCTGTAAAACATGGTTGAATAAAACTGATTTTCCTACGCTCTATTTGATTTGTGTTGACTTTTTTTTTTTAGCAACAGCAAACTAAATTAGTCTGCATGTCTGTTATTGACCAGGAGGTCTGTCTGGGGTCAGGCAGAATGAACTTCACTCTAGAATAACAAGACTTTTTATATTGTGTACTATTTCACAAAAAAAGAAAATCGTTTTCTGGTGTTTTTTCACCATCAAATGTATAAAATAGTTTCGAAAGGACTTAAATCCTTTTCTACACTGATTCAAAGGAAAACAAAATTAGTTGCCATGGATACCAGCAGCACAAGTGAGTTTCCTCTTGTGTTCAGCATTAAAGATAAGGCTGGGGAGCTCCCAGCGGAGCAGCTGCTCCTGGTGCCTCCCTTTCGAGGGGTGGCGGACCGGGAGGAGATCCCAGAACTCGTAATGGATTACATCTGCCTCAGGCCCTGGGGGGGAGGGGGGCAGAATAAATGACCAGAAATAAATCTACAGCAAAGCACACACAGCACTGGGAATAATATAACAAAATAAAACAAAGGTTAATAATAAAGCAATTTATTTGTCAAATAAGAATGCCTATACAGTATATACAGTACGTACGACAGTCTGAATACTACCAGGAAAATGCATGGCAAACAAAAAGCAGATAGACTCCCAGACTGTATGGAAGGTGAACAATCAGAACTGTATTCTGTAACACACGCGATGATATAACGAGGGATTCCCGACCCCTCTGGGCAATTAAATATACACAATGCATTACCTATAGAAAACAACAATACTCTGTACACCATTGTATGTAAAATACTATTGCACAACCCAATAATAAGTCCCACAACATTTCTATAGCTGAATTCAAGCAAGGCCTTGCTGCTTAATCTTGTTAAAATAACAAAATTATATGTTTATTAATTTATTTTTTTTTGGCAACTCCACCACCACTCTGTAGATTTGTGATTCTCACCGCGGAGGAGGAAAAGTTCTCCTGCATGGTTTTTTTTTTTTTTAGTTTTCCCTTGCTTTACCAGTGGACACATGAAAGAGGTTCAACGCCTGTGGATGTGATGCAAACGTAGAGCTGCGGAAAAACATCCAAAAGACGAATGTATATACACTGATGGATGAACACGTGGAGGTGCATGGCTTTCTTTACAGTGTGTTTTTTTTAACGGTGTGCTGCTCTATTCAAAAAGTTTTCCTCAGGCGAGTCTCCAACAGCAAACTCCTCGGGTCCTCGCTCCTCTCCAGCACCAGAATGCTCGGCGGACTCCTCTTCGGACGCAGCGGTGGAGGTCGACTTTTACCGTCTCACTCCTGCTCCTCCTCCTCCTCTTCCTCCTCCTGAAGCTCTTCAATGGCGTCCATCTGAGGCCTGGTGCACACCTCGCTCATGGGGGCCGAGTCCTCGCCCTCCACCACCAACTCATTGGACATCTCTGCATTTTTCTGTGGAAACAGGAAGACGGAAGTGAAAACTCCTTGAAATCGGGTGAAATATTCTGTCTGTTAAAGAGTAATGATGTTTAATCTCAGACAATAAAGATATAACGTGCTGAGTCATGTGCTTCCAGATGAGCGTTTTTCTCTCGCGTTTCATTTATGATTTAATCATGAAACACAAGAGGCTGATGATGGGCCAGGGACACCTGGCTGCAGAAAGCACACAATAATAAGTGTTCTCACCTGCTGTCGATAAACATAGCAGGCTGCTATGGCAACCATTGTCGACTCCCCTATGAAACCGGCCAGAAGGGATCCAACCCCGAGCGTGGCCCCGTGAACCCTGAAATACACATTTCACGGTTATTTATTATTTATACATAAGAAATAAGATGTATAAGCTTTATAAATAAATACAAATAAAGATATGATGATATAAACATGTATAAGCCTGAGTAGTGCTCAGTGACTTACCCCATATAAGGCAGCACAACTAGACTTGTGATGAGGACAATGATACGGAGGACTGAGCTGGGGGCCAGCACAAAGGTCTTTTTCAGGGTCATGAGCCATCCAGTCAAATGAGCCCGAACAGTCACTGCAAAAACACACAAACACACACACATTCACACACATACTCTCACAAAGTGGAAACATCACCCACAAGTCCAACGGGAAAATCCAGCTGGACGCTGATAATGGAAAAACGTCAAAGTGTCTCACCTGGCAGCGGGAAAAAGGAGAAGATCCGCAGCGGGACCACACACAGCTCGGCGAAGGCGTACTTCACTCCGATGACGTCAACCAGGATCTTCTCCGACACACGAGGAGTCCAAAACACCACGAAACAAAGCTGGGCACAAAATGAAACAGAAACAAATTCATTTGTTTTGTTTTACGCGTTACCCACGACACAATAGAGTCGCTCCGGCGGCGGCTCATTGGATTTCATTAGTTCATTAACTGGAGTGGGTTCGGATTGAAACGCGACCCTTTGAAGCTCACGTAACACAATCAGGGGCGACAGACAAACTGATCATTTCTGGAAGCAGCTGCCGAGGCACGTGCGACATTATCCAAGCATCTCCGAGCTGTAACTGTATTATAAAAGCCATTAAGGGGGGGGGGTGTAAAATAGAACAAACCTGTCTGATCTCAACATGAATAAAACAATGATTTGTTTAAAATTGTATGAAGACAGGTTTCTGCACTACACATTAAAAAAAACACACACACACACACACACTGTGAGGCCCAGAGATCCATAAAAGGTGTTTTTTTCTGGTTCTAACTCGACTCCTGCTCAGCAGCTGGGTGCTGATGGAAATGAATTCCCTTTAAGCATTTTTTATTTGAATGTTGTGCAGAAATGGCTGTGGGTGCAAAGGAGCTGCACCTTGGCTCTGATTTGGATGTCATCTGACTTTACTTTAGAAAACATGCAGCAGGAATTTTAATAGTTGGAATTGTGCGGTGCAGAAATCGCTGGGAGTTCCTCCACAAAACGTCACCTCACTGTTTTTTTTTAAACGGCGGTAGCAAAAGCCTCTGATGTGGTTTGAGATCCCTGATGGATAAAGGAACAGATTACTCCCGAGTGATGATTTCACTTGGCATCATCTCACCGTAAATCATTATTTTAGCACGACTAATAACTCATTTGTGTGGCTTGAGCAAAACCTCCGTCTCCCCATGACTCAGCTGTGGTTTCACCAAAGTGACGCACCACCGCGCCGTCCCGACAACAGCCTGCTCTCATTGGACAGAAGTGATCTAGATGTTAGTTACATAACGTTATTCTGATACTGCCCCAAATGTCTTCTTCACCTGCCGTTTCTCATCTCAGTCCCCTTCCTTCGGTTAAAACGAGAACAAGTCCCGGCATGAGGGCCGTCGGTTCGCCTATGCAAACACACCGAACATAGCTGAGTCGAGCACGCACACACACACACACACACACACACACACACACGCACACACGCACACACAAAGCATGTTTACAGCTCCATATCTGCCTCGCCATTCTCCTCCCCCCAAACGAACCACAGACTTCCTGTTTTTCAGGCAGTTAACAGAATTAACTGGGGCAAAGGCGACTTTTAAAACTGACGTCCACTTTGCATCTTTGCATCGATGTCGAATCGAAGGTCATTTTTATCATAGGAGATGGATTGTGATGCAACCGTGCAGCGTTGTGCATTTGTTTGGCGATTGCACCAAGCTTTTGGAATGTGAGAACTGATACGTGAACACCACTTAAAGCTCAGTGTGTTTGTTGGGGGGACACAATGTTCCCTCTATATGACACCTCACCGGACGGCATATGGGGAGGGCAAACTAGACTGAACATAAGCAACCAGAAAAAAATAACAGTGGCGTACAGCAACAGACATGCATCGTCATGTAATCTGGGACGCGTCCAGATTAGGAGGACAGTTTTTGCATGACGGTTATGTGTTTAATCTACGTAATCTACCATCATCATCTGCAAAACAAAACACGATCTAAGAGCAGTTGTGTTAAATATGTATGGATGCGTGCAGTGAAGGATGATGGGTAACAGCACTGATCCGGTGTCAGTGAAGAACCTCAGGCTGCAAACAAATACTCTGCAAAGCCTCTTATGAAAATGAACGCTGGAAGTTCTGTAAGAAGAGAAAACGGGACGGTTATGTCTTCAAATGACACACTTTGTCTGTCAAATGGTCCCAAGCCTGCAGATATGACATCTTCACTTCAATTCATGCCGTTTTAATAAGACAAAAAGCAGCAAATCGTCACATTTGAGAAGCTATAAAAACCCGTTTGCCTTAAACAACCGATCGATCAACCGGCCAATGAATGAATGCCATAATTTGAGGACATAACATGCAAGTAAAGAAGAAAACATTCCCTCACTCGTCTTACCGTGAGCGATATCGCCAAGCAGCAGAATGTAAACTTTTTAATGTGATTCTTGGTGACGGGGCTGCTGACGTTCAGCTTGTTGCTTGGATTGTTCTGTTAGAGAGAGAAATGATCAGAAACACGAGAGACACGCTGATCAATAAACTGTTACTGCCGCTGATGGGAGGTTGGTCTGGATTACCTTGTCAAAGGCGGGGTACACCGCCCTCAGCTCGGTTAACCACCCGTAGGGCATGTGACCCACGGGGTAGGTGGCTGTGAGGACGGCCACGGCCTGGAACGACAAAAACACAGCAGCTGTTAGGTCATCGACGAAGGGAACGCCGCAAGCAGGACACCCCGCCAAACTAAAGGCAGGCGTCTTAGGTGAAATCTAAGACGCCTGTCTCCTACTTTCCCACTGGTTTATGATTAAATAACAGCTGTGATCTGGTTATTGTGTCCCGAACAACACAGGCTTTACGAGGCATCCAGATGCGCCACGCAGGGATGTTTTCACTGAGTTCCATGAGTCCCGCACCAACGCGGTGAATTGCCCAAACCACCGGCAGCCAGTGTTGTCGATGGTTTCCAGTTCATTCTGGTAAACAGGTTTGTATTGTCTCCCGTCGTTGAGTGGAGGCAGAATGAGGGAGGGGGTGATGGGTGGGGGTCTGTGAGCCAGAACGCTCCAGAGGGAGTTTGGTAGCATCTAGCATCTGATGCTTTTGGCAGATTAACGCTGGTACGACGCTCACCTCCGTAGCGTCAGAGGTCCCCTTCAGGTCACGGGACACAAAGAGGTTGACGATGGGTCGGCTGATGCGCTGAGTGGCCAGGATGAGGGCCAGGGGCCACCAGAAACTCAGCATCTTTTTGATTGTGGCGTCGCCCTGAGGATGAAACACATCCTTACTTTGCTGATTTTTTTCCCTCCACACAAGAAAATGTTTCCAAATATAAAGTAAATAATAAAATTTAAAAAATGGCCAGCCCTTACCCCCACATCCACCCCACTGGAGTCTGGGATCTTGTCGTGGATGTTACAGTAGTAACCCAGGCCGACGATGCTGAAGCGGACGAAGGCACCCATGTACAGGGAGAGGATGGGGATGAGCAGAGGCTCCACGCATTCCAGGTTACTGTGGAGCAGAATGGCCACGAACACAATCTGGAAGGAAAAGGAGATCCAGTGTAAATAAATAAACGGGGAAACGTTTGCGTCCGACTCGAATTGAACTCAAAGCAAAATCACCTGGGCCACGACGTCAGAGATGGAGGCTGAGCCCACTATGACACTGTACTTGTGCTTGAGGAGAATCCCCGCGTGGATCCACGCCTTCAAACCAGACGGAGGGACATGTTAAAAAAGCTTAAAAACACAAACACTTCAACCGAAGCGACGTGACGGCAGCGCGCATCCTCACCATTGCATCCAGCAAAGGGAATGCAGCCAGGTATAAGAACGCCTTCCTCGTCTTGTGGCCCACAGATTCGTCCACATGGTGGAGCTTGTTTATGATGTAGTATCCTAAATCTGTGTAAGCTGCAGACGGAAAAAAACAGAAAACAGTTTCTACTTCATTTTCTTTATTTTTAGCTGCAGGACCTCTGTGCTGCAATCATGGCTTCACTTTTTACAGGGTGTGGTTTGTGCAGCATGTCATCAAGCCTGGTAAGCATGCCAAAAAAAACCCCAAAAACACACACCTATCAAGATATGGAGGATGAATGCAATGGCCCCAGCGATGGCCATGCAGAGCACGGCCTTCCTCCGGTCCCTCCTGCTGTTGACGAACACCAAGCCCACGTTCTTGAAGTCGCTCATGGGTCCGGTGAAGAACTTCATCAGGGAGTAGGCCAGGCCGTAGCTGGCCAGCATTTTGACTGCATCCTCTTTGACTGTGGCTATGCCCCTGTTGAGGGCCTGGAAACGGATATCACAGGGGGAAGTTAGCCGGCACACATGTGACAGATGGAAAAATGAAATACCAACGCAGCGCTGGAGCTATTTCCTGTTTTATGAGCGATTAAATTCATGTGACATAATAAAAAAAAAAAGGAGACCTTTGACTACCCAGAACAATCCTGGAATTATTCCCATTCATTTCCACCTCCAGAACAACTACTACAGCTGCTCTTCCCTTGTGCGTGACCGTGCGCTATTTATACCAGTTAAGAGAAGCATTACATAAGCTTAATCCTGACATCTCCGAGCTTCAGGGAGATATTTCCCCCTCACACAACGCGCTGTCATCACGTTAGGAAGGGGGTGGGGTGTTCACATAACGGCGGATCGCATCATGCAGCTCTTATAATGATCTACAAACAGACTTTGACTCGGATTTACTGATTAATCTGAAGGCAAACAAATGAGCGGCGCGCACAGGAGACAGGTGGAGGTGGAGGCGCAGCTTTTAAAAGATGCGGCTAAACCAGGAATAAACAAGGGCGTGTGTGTGAGGGGGGAGGAGGAGGAGAAAGGGTGGGGGGGGCACCCTTCCTAAATAACATCTATACCTTCACAGCGGTCCTAAACACCCCCCCCCCCCGGGCTAAGCTAACCGTGGCTACGTGTAAACAAGCGCGTCCACACGGTAGAAACCGGTCGGGAAACGGTGCCAGTGTTTCCAGAAACCGATCCCCATCAGCAGCAAGACGCTAAAACACACACACACACACACACACACATTCATATGTACACACACACACACACTTTACAGCCTAACGCCGTTAGCCGCCGCTAGCAGCCCCGCTCCGTCTTTCGGTTTTTGACCTACGGCGCAAAATCCGCGGCGCACAGCTGCGCGTTTTTTACCTGCTCCCCGAGGTCGATGGCAACGTTGGTGATCGCCAGAGGCACCAGGAAGCGGAGGAGAGGCCAGTATGGACTGAGGGATGGAAACTCCACCATAGTAGAAGCCGAGATGACAGAACGAGGGGCATCTGCCTCGGTCTCGGTTGCGTAAAAAAGGATAAAATGAGAAAGAAAAGACGCGCGGATGGAGGGAGGTTTGGTTCTACCGAGAGAAGGAGCTGAAAGTCGGGCGGCGACAGGAGCCGAGGCGCTCCTGCGTCGGCGGCGCGTCACTGAGCCTCGATGCTGCCGAGCGGAGAAGGTCAGCGGAAATTTCAGAGAGGCGCATCTTCCTCCCGAATCATCGTCAAGGGGGAGGGAAGAGGGGGGACGCAGGGTGACATCAAACAGCGGCGATGGTGAGAGAGGAAGCGTCCCACATCGTACAGGGATTAGAATTCAATCCGAAATTGGTCAGATTTAATCTGTCCTGTTTGGCGTTTCACTGCGCCGGTGCGCCTCCGTCCGGTTCTTGTCGATTCTCCCCGAGGTTTGAACCGATCGCTGCCCCCACACGTGGGGGCCAGGCATCCCGGTCGTGACGTCATCACCGGGTCGAGCGGTTTTATTATTACCGATGGCACCGCGCAGGGATGTGTTAGTAATAAGTGTTGTAACAGTGTTTACACACACATTTCTGCTTACATTACGTCTCTAAGAGATAGAATTCGTGACATGTGACGTCATGTGTGTCATCTTTAATTACAGAAATAAGAGAAACAATATTTCCTTTTGGAATTTAGAATTTTTTGTGTGTTTTTGTGTGTGTGTGTGTGTGTGTGTGTGTGTGTGTGTGTGTGTGTGTGTGTGTGTGTGTGTGTGTGTGTGTGTGTGTGTGTGTGTGTGTGTACGTCATGTCCAGGACAGGTTGTTTTTACCCCAGTCCTGCCCTTGCCTCACAGCAGGAAGAAGGTTCTGGGTTTGAACGCAGCCCTGAGGCCTTTCTGTTTTGAGTTTGCATGTTCCCTCTTGTTTACGTGCATTCCCTCAGGTGTCCTGGATTCAACCCACGGGCCAACAACATGTCATATGGGTGAAAGGTATGAATTTAAACACGGAATGTTGTTTCTACATGTGTTGGCCCTGTGACACAAAGATCTCCTGTCCAAAAGCTGACCCTGGATTTTGGGCAGAACCCGCTGGGATATGATCCGGCACCCATGTGTCGCTGCTGAAGGACTTTTGTATCAGCCGTGTTATAAATTTCCAATTATAAAATGAACATGTTCTGTTTCCGTAACTACTGATAAAGGTTGAGAGGATTTTAAACACAGCACCTGAGGATACGGCTGAAATCACCAACCTGCAAAACGTGGAAAAGGAGCTTGAGATGTTGAGAGTTTAGATATGCAACTTTGGAGGAAGGAAAGGAAATGGTTTTTGGAGTTGATGAGAAATCCAGTAGCTAAAGTTGTAGAAAGTAATACATTGAAAATAGTGGAGAGGTGGAGAAGGTTTGAGAATGTTTGGAGAAGAGAAGGATGAGCAGATGTGAGATTAGATGGTGTTCAGAAAGATGAGGAGTTGGAATGAACCTCGTTGGTGGGGAACAGTTGCAGAAAATAATTTACGTAAAGCTGTGCAATGTTACAAGAAAAATGGTTGGCGTATTCCAACAATCCAGACTCTGGGGAGGAGAGTAATCTGTTACCACAGTCCCAGATTAGATTCCATAGAGAAGGTCAGGCTGGTTGTATCAGAGGCATGTGTGCGAAAGCCAAAGGTATGAAAAAAAACATGCCATATCAGGAGCTGAAACACACACACACACACACACACACATACACATACACACTCAATGGCATATTTCCCCAACAGAAAAAGTTTGCAATTGCACAGAACAAACGAAAAACTTAAACACTCCTCTCGCAGATGAATCTAGATTTTACAGTTACAGACACAAACAAACAAGGATGATTGAAGATACACCTCACAACTGTGACACAACAACAGAACGGTACACACAGGGTGTAATTTGTGAAAAAACAAGCGGGATGTTTTTTTAATAAGCAATCAAAAGGCCTGAATGCTTTTTAGGTTAATGGTGCGCCTATGATCCTACATCCTGAACAAACTTAAACTTAAAAAAGACAAGAAACATTCAAATTTTTGTGCCGGCCATAATGTGGAAGATGAAGATGGTGTAATTAGGCTTCAGGGTCGTGGATTAGGGCAGATTACACACACATGGCAATAGGATTTAGTCTAATGCAAACAGTCTGTAAAACATAACATTAAAACCCCATAGATTAACATTTCACATGTCAAGTCAAAATAATTCAGAAAATATAAGTACATAATGTGTTTTTATATGTGAACAGAGATGTTCACGAACATCAAGACTGGGGTTTGTGTATGAAATCCAATGTAAACATTGAAAACGGGTATGAAAGAGGTGGTAATCAACTTTAATGATCTGGGTGAAGACAACAAGGTAAAAAGGTTCCTCTAAAGCTGGTGGTGATGGATTCTTTCTATAGATGGGTAGAAGCGTTTAGGACCATCATACCACGTTTTGTGAGGTGACCCTTTTGGGCCACAATTCACGTCTGCTTACACAAATAGACAGCACAACATTTAGTTCTTTTTCTATCGCACAACATTCTAACGACAAACGGACAATGTACAGAGCACACACAGAACACACACACACACACACACACAGCACACAGATAACAACAGATGCATGTTAGGCTGAGTCAGGCTGACAGTTAGCTCATCCCTTAAGGAGAGTCTAACCCAGCAATGGGCAAACTATGGCCCGTGGGCCATTTGTGGCCCGGTAGGCTTTGTAACCCGGCCCACCAAACTTGTTTAAAAGATATATTAATTTTATAAATGACGTTGAAAAATAATTTTTACAAAAACCTTGCATATGTATGTTTACTGCCTGTTCAAGGTCAAAAACTTTTATATACAATATTTTTTTTTTTACATGTAATTTGCATCATTGCAAATAAGCACTACATGATAATCAACTTTGTGACTGCTGAACTTTATTAAACTTTGTTTCTGCCACAAATTGTCTCATCATTAAATTAATAAAAAATTAAGTCAATGCTGGATCATATTAATTAATATGATAATAATATGATAATTTCTTTTCTTTTTTTAATTTACGGATTCTCGTCAAACAGGACAGGTGAGTTGACCTTTCACCCTGTCCCCTTTCACACACAAGTGTTCTATTACCTGTTGGTGTGAAATGGAAACATGACACTGTTGTAGTGTAAAGAGCTGTGCGTAAAAGCCACAGCGTACGCGACGTTCATCCAACACACGAAGTTGTTTGTGCGTCTGCCCGATGCCTGAGGGACGTTCTCGTCGACGCGCCTTTCCTTGACAGCTGTAATGAAAATCCTGTGTTCACCAAAAACCCCAAAGCAGTAATGTCTGTCTATTTGCTACACATAAATCATAACTATAATTAACAGCTTTTGTTTGTAGCAGAGCGCTGCACTTTCACTTCTTACATGGAGAAGACAAAATTAGCGCGTTCCTTTTGGTGTTCACATTCCATGAATTACTAAAGTAAATTCATGACTGTGATTGTTTAGAGATTTTTTTTCTCCAAACTGAATGAAAACGACTTTTTTGTGGGATTCCAGGGCATCGCGTGTCTTTTATCTCAGTAATCTGTGTTCTCATCACATTTGTCCGCCAGAACATTTAGAGAACATTACGCACATCGGCAAACTCAGAACAGTTAGAGATCGGAAACACAGACACGAGGATCTGTTTCTGAAAGTAGAGCAGTAATTAGAAGAATTGGCTCTGAGAAAATGATCTCTTTGAAAATACAAAGACCTGGAATAAAAAACAAATTTTTTAAAGCGCCAATCCATATGATGAACCACTGGGTAAAACCTTAAATGTTCTCATGCATCACAAAAAAGAAACAGTTCCAAACTTTTTTTTATTGTGACTATTGTTCACTTTTTATTCTACATTTTAATAATAATAATAATGATAATAATAATAACAATAATAGTAATTACAATAGCAATAATAAGAATAATAAGAATAATAATGTGCATAATCGATAGGTGATACGGCAGCTCCTTCTAGTGGTCATTTAAGGTTAAAGCAGCTCTAACTACAGACCTAGTTCGACTGTAAACTTTTGTTCCCTCATTTTCCAAATCCACACGATTGATGATTAATTTCTGCCTCAATCTCACAAGAGAGACCCAAACTCTTATAGCCCCTTCAAAGTGATGGCAGCATTATTTTTCCTAAAACAATATGAAACAGATGTGTTGTCAGGGAAACAACGAATCACACATTCTCAGGCAATTTAGGCAAAGTGCTATCCCCCCTGCACCACACCATCCCCTTCACTAATCCAGCTGAGATGAATATTTAATGGAGATGAAGATGTCATCAAAGTGGAGTTCATGTGTAGAGGGACAACAGTTGATAATGGAAAGTCAGCGGATCGACTAAAAGCATTAGAATTGATTGTCTAGCTTTCAGTCAAACATTTTTTTGTGGTGGATCCATGGGATTGACGTGACTACTCATTCATATTTCGCAACATATGGAGCATTATCTATTTGGTTTTGCATGAATCTGCTAACACCCAAACAAAAGCAACCCAGAGCAACTTGGTAGAGCTGCACAAAACTATAAAAACTTTCTTTTTTTTGCTTCTCTTCCTCTTCTTTCTTCTCTGATGGAGCGTCATCAGCTCTTTGCACACAAAACCGACCCACTGGCTTTCCTGATGCTGCAGGTGTGCACCATTTTTTGTCGAAGTAAACTTGACCCAATTGTTTCAGACATGTATAAATTCCACGTGCTGATTGAACAGATCTGACCAGCCTCACCGCGGGGGTGCATTGTGGGGACTGAATTAGCTCTGTGGCTGCAGGTGCTCCGATCATTACTGTTGATACCTGACTTATTTCCACTCTGGTTTTAGTCTGATAATTATAGCATGAAGCTCTTTTTATAGAGCTTCGCCACAACAAAGCACAAACTGTTCCCTCCACCAGGTTTTCTTCCACAGCTGGTTGTAGTGCTGATATTTCAGTTTCATTCCCAACACAGAGGCCAAATATAGTTGTTATGATAGTGGATGTTGAGCTTTATGAAGTTAAGATCATTAGAATTTAGGTTAAGGTTAAATTTAATTAGTTTTTCTCCCATTCCTTCTCTCATGTAAGTATTTATTTTGCAATTTTAATCAATTTTGAACATTAGAATGAATTACAGAGAATGTCATGGATAAAATACCAAATTGTAGAGATATGCTGCAGGTTAAGGCGTTGGTCAGGTGATGTAACCGTTAAAGGCCACGTCGATAACTGTCTGTGTTGATAATGAATGACACAATTAGCTCTTGAGTGGTCTGACCAACAATGTGCCTTGCAGTCATTCTTGGCTGCTTAGTTGGCAGCCATCTTTCAATGAGTAAGCTGAACAACTATTGATTTCCTGCTTTGCGCCGAGGCATCGTGCTGATGGGGTTGAACGCATCCCTCGTCTGTCTGCTGATGCGCGAGGCCTTGAATGAATTCAAGTGGAGGCCTGTCAAACTCTGCACACACGACGCGATGCAAACTTCCTATTCCAGCTAACTTAGGGCCGTGTGACACGTCACCCACTCTGGACAGGTTGTTCAGACAGAGTTTGCTGAATATGCTTTATGTATGTGAGACCACAGAACACAGGATGCTGGAATTGTGGTCAGAAATGAGGGAAGTTAAAAAATGCAGCCCTTGAGTCAAAAGGAAGGGGCCCCTAATGTGGAAATACCCCCAAGGAGTCATCCGACGGTTAAACGATGAATCTTCCGATATGTGTATATATAAATATATATATCTATGGAAACATTGGTTCTGATTAATTCTGTGATGAGTGATAAATCCACACTGGTTATAGAGATGGATAAATAGTCCAAAGGCAAAAATAAAAAACAGGTTGTGGTATATTAATGTCTGTTAGAAGACTGCTAGGTTTTGTTTCCTCAACAAATATGATAAGTTTTAGTTTGAATGTGACTCTGGTATCATTTCAATCACTTAATCAAATCAGATTCTTAACATGCATTCAGGCAGGAGGACAATTTTATTGCATATTTACCCTGTAGTTTATTTTTTAGATATTTTAGATGATATGTAGTAGTAGCTCAGTCCACTAAGTCTTGGGTTGGGGACTGGAGGGTAGCTGGTTCAAGACCCATGTCGGGCAAAAAATTTTGGAGCGTGAACTGACAGTGGAGAGGTGCCAGTTGACCTCCAAGGCACTGCTGAGGTTCTCTTGAGCTAGGCACCGTTCCCAAGAAGTGGAAAAAGATGCCCCTATGGGGGATGAATAGGGAAATCTTTAATCTTAATCTTTAAAGCCTGAATTCCTAGAATAAAGTAAGAATTATGGGAATAAATGAAAAGTTCCTGTCAGAATTTTAAACTATTTTTACTGGCAAAAAGTTATTATTAGCATAAGTTATGCTATAAATGGAACTTTTGCAAAATCCAAAGTGCACATTTGTTTGAGCGCAGACTCATGCATACTAATCTTATGAATGAATGAATTTGTGATGTATTTTCATTCATAAAAACATCAGAATTGTTCTGTTTTAAGAGGAACATATTGTGTGTTGTATCTTTATTTTGCTTGAAGTAATAATTCGGATTCCTTCTTGTTTGTATGCACAACATTCAAACATGGCCTGTGGATAAGATAAGTGAGTTTTTCTTCTAAACTGCTTTATAAGCTTTTATTTTTAAGTTCCCATTTTACACGTTTGGGGTGGCACGGTGGTGGTTAGCGCTGCCACCTCACAGCTACAAGGTTCCGGGTTCAAATCCTTTCTGTGTGAAGTTCATATGTTCTCCACGTGTCTGTGTGGGTTCTCTCAGGGTTCTCCGGTTTCAGCCCACCTCCAAAATTATGCAGCTTAGGTGAATTAGTGACTCCAAATTGTCCACAGGTGTGAGTGGTTGTTTGTGTTTTGTGTGGCTCCGCGGTGCACTGACGTCACCCGACTCTCACCCTGCAAGTCAGCTGGGATGGGCTCCGGCAACCCCCGTGACCCGCAAAAGCAGAAAAATTTGTCGAGAAGATGAATGAATGAAACATTTTTAGACATTTGGGGGGGGAAAAGAAGCGTTTTCTGCACCCCATGAAAGTTACAAACATTTCAGTGTATGTTGATTTTACATGATCTTTAAAATTAGGCTTTTTGCATCACTTTGTATTAAAGTGACATCATCTGTGCCAAAAGCAGCTTTTATCCTATACAACTTGAACAACTTGATGGAAATCTCTGCTCTTGATGGACAATAAGAGTGTTATTGTAAACTCAACCTTTTGCATATCACTGACTGTGCGTGTGTGTGTGTGTGTGTGTAAGAGTGTGTCAAAGCGGTAGAACCGGTTTGAACGGGAGGGGAAACGAGACGGTACGTCCAGCCGCTGCTTATCAGAGGAAATGATGCCGGTGGCTCTCAAAGCTTCCCTCTGTCTCCACATCAATGTAAGAAACACCCGGAACCGATAACCACAATGACCACAACACGTCCCGCCAAACACGATCCTCACACCGCGGAAAGCTGAGAAGGGAGGGAAAGGATGGCGGGAATGAGTTGAGACAGGCCGGAGGGTGTCATTTCAGTTTCTTTCCCGCTCACTTTGGATTTCAAGCGATAAGAAAATGTTATCTCTGTTCTCTCCATTTCTGCACTCTGTTCGCCGTTGGTTCCCCGAGGGCAGCCTTTTAACTCGCAAAGTTATTGACAGATATGTATGAAACATTTTCCAGAGACAGACGTTGGGGATGGGAGCAGGTGATTTGGTTTTGACAAGAATCTGCCCAGAGGGAAAGGAAACGGTGGTTCTTCTGAAACAGCTGTTTTCCCCACAGCAAACACTGCGGACGGATCTGAGAATGAGGTGTGTCTTTTCCTGGTGAAAGAATCTACATATAGGTGTTCTATATATGAATAGGAATGTAACTTGTGAGGGGAAAGGCGACCTCTGTTAAGGAATGCTCAGCCGTTAAGGAGGAGTTTCCGTCTCCAGGTGCTTTAACGAAGAGATCCAATAACCCTAATATGCAAACCCACTGGACAGGCCTAATTTATCACTGTGCCATTTATAGTGTTTCACCCTCACTCAACCCCAACATCTCTCAGTTTCTCTCACGTGAACTCGAGGGATTTAAAGAAACACTGCTCACAACTTCTGGCCCAATTTTGAAAACCTTTTCTTAATTTTTAAAATTGATTATACATCCTCCACTTCCAGGTTGAGGACGTTTTCCTTGATGTGACAAATTTTTTGTCTGTTATCTTACACAATAGCATTTGATTCACTTTCGTATGTGGCACAGGTTAGATACAGATCTGATTCATGATCAAGACTGAGAAGGGTCAGACAGGAATTCATGGGGCTTTTTGAACAGTCAGATATGATCGGCCAATGATCGTCATCATCCTAAACAAAATTTCATTTGCTACCAGGGTATGCATTTAGGTTAATGATGACTCAAAAACACATCAGTAGGTGCTTCTCTGCCGTTTTAGAGGAAATCACAAATCAGTATTCACCAAAACTTGTAGCCAAGTAACCAAACCGCAGGCAGCTCACCTGAAGACTGGGCCACCATCTTTCAGGGGGACATCTGGAGGTTGTTTCAGTCCATGAAGAGGAGGATTACTGCTGGATCAAGGGTGTTCAACGAAGAATGCAGGGTGAGTTCCTTTTTTTTGTGAGTTGTTTTTTGTTCTATCAGGCTACTGATTAAAGACGACAGCCATTAAAAAATAGTCCAGATGTTAAATTACAGATGCTCACGGTGTTGCCTTTCTAACCCCACTCAATGATATTTCGCTTAATCAATAGTTTGTAGCTTCTAGTTAACCTGATTGACATCCACAGGCGCTTCGGCCAGCAGAGGGCGCGCCGAGCCCGATCAATCCCCCTCTTCCCTGCACACCAGAGGCAGCTTCCATCCTTTTTTTTAATACCCATCTGATTCCTTTAATTGTCCCCTTCCTGTGGTTAATTAGTGCCAATCTGTCCAATTTAAACCTGATCTACCGAACACGACCGAGTGCGTGCATCCTATTCCTTCCTCTGTGCATGTTCCCTAAATTGCAGTGGTTGTCTGCTGATTGTTGAATTAAGCTGTCAGTGTCTGCAGAGAGGCTGGATCAAGGTAAACTCCTGCACCTGTGACATTCGCAACATTTGCTTGAATTTGCTGCACAAACGGTGCAAATCTGTGCAACGCGGCGCTAATATATGCTTTTGCGTAATTACGCGCGGCTCGTACAAAACCGCCGCGGTGCGTTTCATGACATTGTGGATTTGCAGTCACGTTTTCGGCGGGGTAGTAGTAAAATACTTGTAGTACATTAGTATGAGCTGCATGGGAGCTCTACTCGACTGTGACGTCCCTCCTACTTCTTCTAAACCAAAAAAATAGACCCCGGCGTAAGAAGAAACCCAACTCCCTGATAAAACACACGGACGAAAGCGCGTTTTCTCTGCTTAAATCGACTTAAATGAACAACTGTGATTAATATGAGTGGCAAAAACGGAAAAACAAAGTGTTTTCTGTGTGATTTGTGAGGCCGGCGAGTGTTTCGCGGGAAAAGTGGCGCAGGGATATGTAGCGGAGGAGCGGGTGCGTGCTGCGGCCGTTTTTATTGCGGCCAGCAGAGTACTCAGCTGTGATTCTCACGCTGCTGATGACAGACTGCGTGTCGCCCGTGGAGCCCTTTCAGCCCCCCATGCGTGCGTCTTCCAGACTCACCGAGACCGACCGCAACACCCCCCGTGGAAGGATTTAATGTGTCTTTCGTGTTGGAATAACTTTGTTGCCCCTTGCGCCGCATTTTGGCTCGATTTATCATAAAGGTAAGCATCTTGTCGTACTAGTTGGAGTCAAATGAGTTTGTCGCTAGTAGCGGTTTAGTAAGGAGACCCCCCCCTCCCCCTCCCCTCCTCCTCTTCCTAATTCTCCTTTTTTCTAGCAAATAATTGACCATTTTTCCCGGTTGAGCACCTGCTGCTGCTGCAGCACCCGTGCATGCATGCAAAGCGCGCAAAGACGCGTCGGTGTTTTGGAGTGGCCATGTGACGTTACGCACACAGAATGTTGCAGAGCGACGTTCTGCAGCTTCTAATCAGGCTTGTGTTTTGTTTTGTTTTTTTCTCCCCCATTCATCCAGTTTCACACTGAGGAAAAGCGTCACCATGCCGCTAAATTCAAGTTTGGCGAGTAAAAACTACGATTACGATTACGACTCCCTGCAACCGTATTTCTACTACGACAACGAGGAGGAGGACTTCTATCCTCAGCAGCTTCAGCCTCCGGCTCCGAGCGAGGACATCTGGAAGAAATTCGAACTCCTGCCGACCCCTCCCCTCTCCCCGAGCCGCCGGCCGTCCCTGTCAAGCCTGTTCCCCTCCACGGCGGATCAGCTGGAGATGGTCACCGAGTTCCTGGGCGACGACATGGTCAACCAGAGCATCATCTGCGACGCAGATTACTCCCAGACCTTCCTCAAATCCATCATCATCCAGGATTGCATGTGGAGCGGCTTCTCCGCCGCCGCCAAGCTGGAGAAGGTGGTCTCCGAGCGGCTCGCCTCCCTTCACGCCGCCCGGAAGGAGACGTCGGCGCCGACGGCGGCCGGCGGCGGCGGGGACTGCGCGGAGCCCGCCGGCGCGGCCCCGTGGAGGCTGAACAGCAGCTACCTGCAGGATCTGCACACGTCGGTGTCGGAGTGTATCGATCCGTCTGTGGTTTTCCCGTACCCGATCGCTGAGACGCCCAAGCACAGCGTGGGGACGCCGCCTAGTAAGGATTTGGGACTGGACACTCCGCCCAACAGCAGCGGCAGCAGCAGCAGCTGTAGTGACTCAGGTAAGCTGGGATGGTCGTCATGGGATCGCAGCCCCCTGAGGAATTAGGAATGGCCCTGTGTGTGTGTGTGCATGGTTCTGAAGAAGGAAGTAGATCATCAGTGGGTTCAATTACCTTGAATTTGCATGCATGAGGTGTGGACATGCTGTCTGGTCCACCCGTGTCATTTAGTGGGTGTAGTGAGAGGAGGATGTGGAAGGAGCACCCCACCCTGTCCACTTGTGCATGCAGTGTGACTCTTATAGGAGCAAGGTGTAATTGTTTTTGCTTTTTATCCTGCAGAAGATGAAGATGGAGATGATGATGATGAGGAAGAAGAGGAGGAGGATGAGGAGGACCAGGAGGAAGAGGAGATCGATGTGGTCACCGTGGAGAAGAGGCACGCCGTGAAGCGGTGCGACCCCAGCCCGGCAGAGACCAGGCACCCGAGCCCACTGGTGCTGAAGCGGTGCCACGTCTCCACCCACCAGCACAACTACGCCGCCCATCCATCCATGAGGCAGGAGCAGCCCGCCGTCAAGAGGCTGAAGCTGGAGACTGGCGGAGGAGGGGGTGGGAGCAGCCACAGCAGGGTCCTCAAGCAGATCAGCAGCAACCGCAAGTGTTCGAGTCCCCGGACGTCGGACACGGAGGACTACGATAAGAGAAGGACTCACAACGTGCTGGAGCGCCAGCGGAGAAACGAGCTCAAGCTGAGCTTCTTCGCCCTGCGGGACGAGATCCCAGAGGTGGCCAACAACGAGAAGGCAGCCAAAGTGGTGATCCTGAAGAAGGCCACCGAGTGCATCTACAGCATGCAGTCGGATGAACAGAGACTCCTGTCGCTCAAGGAACAGCTGAGCAGGAAAAGTGAACTTTTAAAGCAGAGGCTTGCACATCTGCAAAGTTCTCGCGCTTAAAGTTTGATCAGACTTTTTTTTTTTTTTGGGCTTTTTTTTTTTTAATGCAAGTTGGAGACTTAGGGTGTACAGTTGTTGCATGCAAATGCAAAATGAATTAAGTTGTTTGAAATCTTGTTTGATTTCAATGTTAAAACTGCCTCAATTGAAGTTATGGGTGGATTAAATATTTAAAAGTTTATTTTTATTAATAAAATATAAAAAAAATAGGGCTATCCTGTTGAAGGCCCAAACTAAAATATAAATTTTTATGTTTTGTATATAATATTTCCTAAGAAATTGTATTTTTGGATCTCAATTGTCTGGATGTTCAGACCCAGTGTTTGTTTTTTTTCATTATGTTTCTAGGTTCATTTTGAAATATAAAAAATGTTTCTTGAATTTGTGTCCTTGTCCTTCCATGAAAACTTTCACACACTTTGAGCAACTTGATAACATGTAGTCCAGTTGAACTATATGTAGAGTTTAGAGTTAGTTGATGACATCACAAAGGTGACGAGGTATGCCTCAGATTAACTATAGAAGAACATGATGGAACATTTGAACCCAAATGAGTAACAAATTGAAGATATTTGAATATTACTGATGCCAATGTTGATTAAGTTCAGCATCAATCAGCCCTTTTCAGGTAACTAAAACATCACAGTTTGACTTGTTGGACCCTAAATAAGCAACAGAAAAATGTAATGCAACCAATCTAATAGACTTAAAAACTATTTAATTCCCGAATATTATCCTTAGAAGCTGCTTCAGCTGCTTACTGTGGGCGTTTAAAGATCCTGTTCACATAATGTGTTCATTTCATGTCAGGAAAAGACTTAAATCTAAAGCAAAAGAAGCTCGTCAAACAGTTTTGCTTTAGGAGACATTTACAGTCAAAACTGAAGAAATCACTTGAAATATGAAAGGAAATTTATCATTAACATCAAATAATAAGTCGATAGATTCAAACTTCGGGTTGAATGACGCATTACCCACATGACTGAAGCCGCTGACTGTAGTCACGATCCTGCTTTTTATTATTACTGATAATATTGCATCGATTTTTCCACTGGCGCTCCAGCCTCGCCGTGACGTCACGCACAGTCTCCGGAGCGCTCCACGGAGCGCATGGTCCTGGTCGCAAGCACATGGAAGAGAGGTCGAGATGTGTGTGTGTGAGACGCGCCACTGATCATCAGCAAAAAGGAATATAAAAAGCAGCGGAAACATCCCGATCGGCGCGGTAAGAGCTCTTTCTGAGGTCTTTTACCGATTGCATTCATCATTATTGATCCAGCTCTTTAATTATCCGATTAAACATTACCGGATGATATTGGGAAGTAAAACCCTTTATCTTCCAATCTATCCAGTGAATTTCTGATTATAAGGGGGGATACTTGTGTAGGAGGGAGATCCGGGTTGCAGAGGTTTAATCCGGGGTGAATATGAAGCCTCTCTTCATGCAAGCTGTCTGAAACTATTGTTCTCAGGATAAATCTTATTTTCGTCCGGTTTCCCTATTGTCCTGTTAAAGCTGCAGAGTTGCGCATGTTCTGCTCAAGTCTTTCCAAACCCTCTGGTCTCCATAGTCCGAGTGCTGCTTTCTCCATTGTTCTACCCCTTCTGTCAATGTGACGACACAGAGGTTTAGAATAGGTCCACCACGTTCTCTGCATGTTGTTCAGGTTGCATGTGTGCAACAAAGGAAGGAGCGTTTTTTGGAGTGTGTGTGTGAATGCAGTGGAGCAGGAGGATGTTGGAGCATGGTGTTGGAAACACAGATCAGTTTGGGTCATTTGTGTGGACACTGTGGGTGTGCTGTGACTGTATGACCCGGGTTCGAGCCTCCATGTGTGTGTGTGTGTGTGTGTGTGTGTGTGTGTGTGTGTGTGTGTGTGTGTGTGTGTGTGTGTGTCCACTCCAGGATAACATTGAATCCCAGGGTGGAGGTGTTCCTTTGTGATATGGGTGAGGGGTTAGGGGTATTAATCCCCCGTCGGTGTGCTTTAACCATTAAAACAGAGCTGAACTTGGATAAAAAGTTAGTTTTCTTTAAACTCTTATTTTATTTTCTTGTAAAATGGTCGACAGTATTTCAACTGCTTTGCACGGATGATGACTTTGAATCGATTCACAGCGCTGCTCCCTGCTTCCTGCAATACTTCGTACTTCATTAGACTACATTTGAATTGAGTATCTAGCAGATAGCCAACTATCTGCACTGATCACATCTTTTTTGGGTGTATTTTTTTTATTCAAGTTGGTCATCCTTTAAGGATTAACAAAGAGTTTTCAAAACACCTTTTTGAAGGTGAGGAGCCATTTATTGTCATTTATTCTAAGACTCTTGGGGCTCCAGCCGTATGTCCTAGTTCAGTCAGCGGTGGATTCAGTCAGTGAAGTGGTGGATCTGGAGATATTTGAAGTTTTGATTGCCGTCTATTTGTTGCAAATGCAACAAATCTCATCCTCCAACTTCAATAATTCATAGATAAATGCTCATCGAAAACTTGAGCATATCAAGAGATGAACTATTGTTGGTGGGCTCATTTAATTCCTCGACCGTAGGAGACCCACACAAAATCATTAATGAATGCAGTCAAGCATCAAATGGTGCAAAGTGACTTGGAAACAACTTTCTTGTCTGATCCAGCTGTTATTATATCGATGAAAATGATTCTGATGATTGCAATCCACTCAAATAATCATGTAATAATTATAACGGGCCTGAGAATGCAGTAAATATCGTCCATCATCATCTCCATCCACACTAAAACTTTGCCTCTTCTCCATCCATCCATCTTCTTGAAGACGTGACAACCATAATTGTTTCTCTTACAGCCGCATACCCACTTTGAGGGTCACAGGTCTGCTGGAGGCTATCCCTGCTGGCTACGGTTAAGAGGGGGGGTACACTCTGCAAGCGTCACCAGGACATTGTGGGGTCTTTGCCTCTTTATTATAAAAAACTCTGAGAGATCACAATTACAAACATGAGCAAACAATCTGGAGCTTGGCTCAAACCAAGGATTGGGTTCAGTTTCAGTTCTTCTGGTGAAGAATTGGACTAATAATGAAGACTGTAAAGGTCAGAAAGATCAAGACAATAATGTGAAAGTAACCAAATTCTCAAGGTTGATGCACAGCAGTAAAAAAAATAAACATGAAACGTACAAGCTATCAATGAATACGTTGGAGCCACATCCAACACATATATGCTGTTTTTCCAGTAAGTTAGAGAATTTATTTTTGCTGCTTCTCGGCTTGGCTCAGACTGTTAAGCGTTTTTACTGCTGTGGTTTGAAAGCATATGTTGTCCATCCAGAACCCTCTGTGTCCAAATCCGTTGCTTTTCAGGAAATGAAAAAGTAAGAAAAAAAACAACAACCCCAACCTATGTTTTTAGAATAACTGCTATGTTTATATAGAAGTTGTGTCCTTTTAATCCCCACCCACACACACACACACACACATGCAGAATAACAGTGATGTGTATTAATGATGACACATGGATGCGTGAGGTCTCTGCCTGAAAGTGACGGTGTGTTTGCGCATCTTAGAGATCTGTGTGTTTTCCAATTTCCTGGCAAACGTAAACTTCCCCCGTCTGGCCACAATGACCGCACACATGCTTCTTCTGTACTTTCAGAGCGTCGGGGATTCATACGAGGTCCACTCTTATGTAATCCATGTTTTTTTTTCTGAGCTGGAAGCTGGAATGGATTTAAGTTCTTCATATTCCTGAAGTCAGAACTACAGCTTCTCGCCAGCTAGACTTTCTCTCTCTGGCTCTGCGTCTCACATTACTACATTGTTATGATTGAATGACATCACTTTCCTCTTTGGGAATAAAGAGAATCCTCATTTGCATGCTTGGTTTCTGTCTCCATGCATGGCCTAGCACCATTATTAGAACTCTTCTTATGCAAATACCCAACAAAAGAGAAATCGAAGAAACAGATCTCCCCCTTTATGCCTCCCAGGCGTCATCTCACCGTCTTCAGATGACCAGATAAGATAAAACAAGCGCATCCAGCAAACGTTTGATGTGATGGAACAATCTGCTGAAGAAGTTCCATACAACTTCTGTTAAAAATCCCAAAAAACACCTAGCAAAAGTTTGTTAGCCTGATTTTCTGTAATGGATTTTGAATTGTGCACCAGTTAGAAGCGTTTCATGCGTTTCATAATTTATCCAAGCAACTCCTGAATCACAAGAACTTTCCAAGTTGCCTGAAATGTTCCTAAAATGGGTTCATATATGCAGAACTATGTACTGGATGTGATCGAGGGTGAATGAACAACTTAAAACGATGAACCAGCATCTGATTCAGATTTTCGTTTCTCACATTTAAATAATGAAGCTGGCTCTTTATTTATGGAGAGGGAGACCATCAGGAGCTGTGAGGCTCTCGCTGTAGCGTCTGGATGTTATATAACAGCGTCAGATCCCTCTGGTGAATGATGTCATGGCCTAACCTGACATGCTTTTAATGAGAACGATCTGATAAAGAATGTAAAGAAACCAAGATGGGAAAACTATTTACATTCCAAAGTCCCATTTCAAAACTCTTTTTTTTTGTTTTGTTTTTGGGAGGCGGGGGTTCTCTTCCACGTTCAAAGGTTCGGTCTCTCTGATCTCATTCTGGTCATATCACAGGAAAACGCTGCTGAAGATCCTCCTCATTTTCACCCAGGCAGTTTGCCAGGGCCTGATGGAGGAGATGGAAGATAAATGATTTATGTTTTAAACTTTTTAACTTTTGTGATTATCCTAACGTTATAAGGAGACACACACAAAACAGGAATAAAAACAAAAAACAAGACCAAATCTGTATTCCCGGGTGAAAGTCTCAGGTGACACAGCTGGTGTTGTCATCAGTGTGTTTCCCATCATCCTCGCTACTGGAACAGCCTCCTGATGATGTCATCCAGCGATGTGTCGAACCTGATTCTGACTCGCTGCACGTGGTCCACCAGGACGTGTGCGATCCGTCACTCTGTCTGCACATCTCTGGCGTAGGCTCTCTATTGTGGAATGGCGAGTATTCACAGCCCTGGGGACTTGGCTGGTGGACCTCCCCGCCTCCAGCATGCCAACGGCGTGATCCCAGTCACGCTGCCTCAGCCCCGGTGTCCCTAAACACATCGTTTTGTATTTTTCTGCACAACTAATCTTTAAGGAGAGACAATAATTTCTCCAATCGGGACAAAAATGAGTGGCTGATATGAGAATAAATTTGAACTAAAGTTCATATTTTAATGTTCTATCTAGCTTTTGGCTGACTGATGGCATTCCAGCTTCTTTATATTTCTATTATTATGTAAGGAAAAAGTTTTGTTCTGAAGTTAGGTGTTTGTTGCTCCATAAAAGAATGAAACTGATGTCATGTGACCTTCTCTGTGTTTCCAGGCAGAACTTAGTGTTCCTACAGTTTTATTACTGATTATAAGGCTAAGAATGGTCAAAGTCACTTATTCTATTATCAAACGCGCACCTTCCTCAAAGTTCTCGACAAACACTGTTTGATTTTACCGTCAGTTTGATTCAGGCTGAGAACAGACACCAACTGTTTGACTGACCTACATTCTGCCAGTCCTGATGCTGCTGTGTTGGTGGAGGAACTCCGCTCAGAAAGGAAACTACCCCACGCATTTAATAATCGTGTTTCAAGAAAACCCATTGTTGAGCTTACAGAGTGGAGGAGGCATGCAAGACGGATAGACACCTATGTTTACCCACAGAAGTGAAAGGTAAAGCCCACGTGTGTCGGTGCATTGTCGCCGTGCGAGCCAGAAAGCACTCACACAGCTCACACCTCCGTCAACGCCATTGTCACTAAATCCTCAACAATCGGAATGGTTTCCAGGCGGCGTCAATGCAAAATCCTGAGATGACTAATATGACATGTAATACTAGTATGGCCACTTTTACCTTTTTTTTTCTTGACTTTCAAACAAAGAGGTCTCTTTTCCTGTGGTTCCCAGCCTACAGGGTGAGCCTGAAGGTTCACGAGGTGCACAGAATAAGACACAGAATGATATATCTGCTGCTTTTATTTTGAAAGGTTTCCAGTTGACCTCTTCAGGCCTGATTGACTGAATCGGTCTGAGATGACACAGTCGGGTATTAGTACATTATGCCCCCTATCAGTGTCGGTTCCAGCTGGTATGGAGTTGATGCAATTGCCCGCTCGTCCAAATCCACAGATTTTCATTAGCACTCATCGTTGAGCCGATCCGCAACCGTGACTTCAGTTTCCTCTGGAAACGGGACGCACAGATGAGCCGCATGTGGTCCATCGCCGACGATTTATTGCTTTGTCAATTTCCGAGACCGTTTCGGCAGCCGGTGGTCCCTGCTGCTGCAGCGGCGGCCTGTCGAACCGTTTTCTAAAGGTGCAGCAGGTGGATGTGTGGATTCCAGGCGCGGGTGGTCCGCCATTGTTTCCCTTGAGTGCATAACTACGGTGTAGAAGCACCATTGTGGAATGGTGAGCATCCACCACCCCGCTGACTCATGTGGTAGACCTCTCTACCTCCGGCATGCCGATGGCATTATCGCGGTCATGCCGCCCCAGTGGTGGTATTCCCACAGAGGTCATTTTCTCCCCAAGCTCGCAAAAAATCAACCGAGTGTGACCAAACCTGATATAACGGGATTTATCATGGAACCTGCCCCCAAACACGTAGTACAGTGGATGTGCAGCTAATTGTGAAATGGGGTCAAAGCATGAGCGGCGTGCTGCACCATTGTCTGATTAAACTATTAGAACTTTAAATGCAGTTCAAAAATGTGATGAATTGTGATGAAAATAGCAACAAGCAAGCAGAGGGATGCAGCTATACTGTCCAGGAGTTTCTTTTGCAGCTATGAGTGCAATAAGTGCAATTATTTCAGCTGGTTTCTCATTGATGATAAGTTTCTGGATGGATTTTTCACGCATGTTTTTAGTGATCACACACTTAACTGTTGCGTTTGTGTGTGAAAAAGTATTTTTAGAGCTCATAAAAACTGAAATCCTTATATAAATCCTGTAAATAAGGTTCCATTGTCAAGGATTGGCCAGCATGTTTACACATGAAGTAGTCGTTTAATTTCCTTTTCCCTGCATTTAGCATAAGGGGAAATGTGATCAAAATTTTAAAACGTGCATTTAATTAATAAGGACATTTGCAGTGGTTCTGTTATGGTTACCAGGCTCCATCCACCCTGGATCACATGTTGCCAGATGAGATCACAGTGCAGTTTGATGATCATTAAAACACTCTTGCTGAAATATTAATAGAGTGTTGTCGGTGCCAAGTCTCTCCATCGCTCGCTCATCAGGGGTCGAAGGTCAGGCTGCTGCTTGTCTGGCGGAATTCATCAGGCTAATTAGAAGTATCTGCAGCAGGTTAATAGTCCCCCCCACACCTGCAGTGAGGCCGGCCTGTGCTGTTGTGGACATTTCAGGTGGGAACGTTGAGCCCCCCCTGGTTTATTGAAAGTGGAGACTTTTCCTTTGTTTTTATGTAAATGGAGGCGTGAGTCCACCCTGTCTTCAGTATTCGTCATCGCAGGACGTCCCTTGTCACCCAAACCCCCACCCCTGGGGCCGTCGCTCAGGATCTCCAGCTGTCCGCCTCCAGCTGAGAGAGGAGCGGCGGCACAGCCGCTAAAAGTCATTTATTTTCTCTTTGCAGGAAAGATCGATTCTGATGAATCCAGAGCAAAATATATTTGTGTGTGTGCTGAAATTTAGAGGTTTAGCCTTTGTGTGAAAACACTTACTCCATTCGATTTTAGGGCATTTAATAGCACACTAGTGACTTCACACTTCACAGAGCTCAGGCTTAGTTCTTCCTGATTCGGGGCCTGGGGGGGCTCAGATCCCGGCTCCCTTTTGATGTGCTGACTGTCTCTCCCAGGGGTGGATTTGATTGCCTCTTTACTCCCCTCCTATGTAAGTCAATAGGAGCCAGCCTGCCATCTGTGGGAATTGATACCTCTGCTGAATCATACTATTAAAGTGCTCCTCCATCTTCCTTTCCACTGTCTCTACCCGCACCCCCCTCCCCGCCCCCCGTCCCCTCCTCCCTGTCTTTCTGAATCCGGGCTCCGGAGACGCCTCTTATCTTACTGCTAGAGATGCAGGAGTGCCAACTGGGGCTAAGGCCCCGTTCAGACTGAAAATAACGCTGCATTATGAAAACGGTTCGCATGGCTGTCAGCGTTACTGCTGCCGCAGAGAGGATGGACACTTATGAGATGTACCATTCTGTTAACGTCGGTTCTCCAACTGTTTTCTTGACTTGGAAAAAAATATGTGGTTTCGTCACATTTAGACAAATTCCGTCTCATATGAGAGTAAAAATGTGTACTTTTGAGTTGTAATTACTGGTTGCAACCCGAGCAAAAAAAAATTTCTGCTTTTAAAAAATTTTGAGATTCAGAATTGTAAAAAAAATCATTTTCTAGTTCCTTTGTCGTCCCTGATGATTGCGTCGAGACCATTTCCACTTAGATTTGACTGATTTTTCATGAAGACAGGAGTCAATTGTGTGTAATTGTTACCGTCAAACTCACACCAAGTTTTAGAAAGTGAAACAGACAAGAAACACTGGGAACAAACCCGACTCCTGAAACAGATGTTTATTTATTGGTGGCATTTACGACGGCTCATAAATTATTTCCTTCTCTTCCCATGTCACTTTTTTTTTAAAGTTATTCTTGGAGGACAGTTGAGAAAACATGGATAATGACAACAAGGAACAGAAGCTGCAGTCAGCTGATGCCTCCAGGCTCTAATGGATAAAGTGTGATGAAGAGGAGGAGGAGGAGGAGGAGGGTTTGTGCCACTGCTGACTTGTCACTGCGAGCCCAGCATGCTCATCCCGGTCCTGATTAATGGCGCTGTCTGTTGGGCCTTGCAGGAGATGCGCAGGGGCTGTTCTCCCATTCACTGAAGCCCCCATTTATTTGCCCACAACAGATGGGCCCCCTGGGGCCACCAGCTCCTGCGCACCTCCTGGGCCTTATGTGCGCAGCATTCTTCATCTTAATCAGCGAACAGTTTCCTGAGCAGAGCCACCTGACCTACAGGTGACCTCAGGGGGTCGCACGACTTCAGAAGGCGACTGAAGGTTTTTAAGTTTTCCACGTTTGTCCTCAATTTGCAGGAGAAATTTGTAATTTATGCAACTTGCTGTCGGCTGATCTGAAGATCAGGAGGGAGCATTTTGAATCAGTTCGTTCTTGATCGCCAATGAAATTTAAAAATGTGTGAAAGGATTGCATCATCCTCGCTAAAACAGAAAATTTCGCAATTTTTGTTTAAAAATAAACCCAATAATGGTTCAGATTTGGTTTTGTGTCAATAGATTTAGGCATCTGGTCGATCCAAATGCTGTAAGAAGTTGTAAAATAAGGAAGTCTAGCAGCCAATTATTAACATTTTTGTAGTTTCAGTCGTACGCCAGCTTTTTTTTTTTGTGCCAGAAACTATTTTTTCTTCCTCTCTGAATAGAATCTAACATTTGAACAGTGATAAAATAGTAAAATCTAATCATCAGGTTCTGCCAAATGAGACAAATGTAGCACCAGACTGAAGGATGCCTCTTTCCGTCTGCGCTCCGTCACGTCTCATGAGCTTTTCATTCACGCAACAGATTGTCTTTGTCTGAGATTCATGATGGATTCTGCATCTTGGATCAAGGAGGCGTTCCAGAAACTCCCCCACTAATTATTACAAATGTACAAATTGGATCCTTTTGTCCAAGCTGCAGATTTGGGGGAGCTAAACATGTCTTCCCCTTGTCTCTTCTCTGTGGTGACATTGGACATTGTTTCCTCTTCCTGCTGATGGCTGTTGTTCTTTTCACTATCAGGGAGAAGCAGGACGGGACTTTTTCTGTTTCTGCTGATCCACAACAGATTAGATTGTCGTCCCCAAGCATGAAGCTGTTATAACATGGGTTATAATGCATGCCGATATGCATACATCTCTGAGGACTTCAGTATTTCTTCTTTGTTTCTATGTAGACTGTGTCTGAAGCTCTAGTGACAGCTGATTACATTATTTCTCTTGAGAGTCAACCTCCTGCTTTTTTCCTTGATCTTTAAACTGATTGAAGAGCAAGTAAATGCAATCATCCCTGCTCTCTTAGCATTTTCCTTTTACTGTTTACATGCCTGTATTATTTCAGTACTGTTATATATATATTAAAAATACAGGACAGATCTAGTTGAAACAAAACATTGCATCTCTGATTGTGTTATCACTGGAGGAGATTAAACCTTAGATTTCCATACCTCTAGTGCTTCCATGTAACCTTTTCTACATACAGGTCATTTACAGTTTAAATAATCCTATCAACCTGACCCTCATCTTTCATATAACAGAGGTACATAGGCTTCTACACTTTTAGGATGAGTACTTTTGAAACATTTCTTTGCTGATCATCACACTCAAAAGATTGTAGTATGCATGCCAGGCCAGTAGTTGGCGCTGCAGCTTTTTAAAATGCACAGTTGAAGTTATAATGTGCTGGAAATCTACTTTAGAGGTCCATTAAGGAAGTCAGAAAAGTCTGCAGCACAAAACAGACTTAGTAGTCCGACAATGAAAAGGGTAGCTAAGGCCTCGTCCACACGATGACGGATTTTTTTTTGAAAACGCAACTTTTTAAAAACGCATCGAAAACGGCCAGCGTTTTCAAAAAGTTGCGTTTTCGTTCCAGATATCTGCGTTGTCGTGTGGATGGAAGGCGTAAATGCAACAAAAAAGTTGCGTTTTCAAAAAGTTCCGGCATCGTGTGGACGGGGCCTAAGGATGCTAAGCCAGGAACAGATGGTGTTGGGGGCGGGCGACTTATTAAGGAAAGGTAGAACACACTTGCTGGGAGGTGCCTCTTCACACCTCATTGTGTTGCGATCAGGAACAGTATGCGGCCGATCAGCTGGCTTGTTGTCTTTGTCATGCCCTCACATGGTATTCCAGCTCACCTCCGTTTAATCTCTTTGGACCCCAGCCAATTCTAAATGCACAGATCGCCTCTTTTCACAGAGACAGCTGCGTCAGCAGGGCTGAGCTTCTCCGCTGAGCCCCCGAACGGACCCCTGGGTCACTGTCTCCAATGCCCTGAAAAGGAGGTCGAACCTGTGGGAGCGGCGCTGCAAAGTGGCCTGGTCCTCATCAGCTGCTGGAGGTGTTTTGTCTAAAGCGCTTTCATTCATTTACTCTGCTGTGTGAGTACGCCTTCAACATTAAACAAGCAAGGACCGACATGTAAATATTTAGCCTTCCATGTTTGGGCGAGTTCAAAGGCGGCCGAAGAAATGAATGGAGGACAAGCTCCAACTTCTGCAACCCAGATAAAAAGAAGCTGAATTAAATGTCCATAAAGAAAAAACTTCTCAGCTAAACCTACAGCTCCATTGTGACGGCCGGTGATTAATCACAAAGCGGTCTTAAATATAGAATGCCAACGCTTCCAGGTTCCCACGTTCAAGTTGTTGATTAATGCTCTTCAAATTCAAACTCTGCTGTCCTGTAAAGCTCGGTTAGGGATCCCTCAATATGACAGACGTAGAGGGATGTATAAGGGAGAGAGTCCTGGACCTCATTTCAGACACGAGTATTGCTGTTCCTGGAAAATTCCAACGGGTGTCCAATGTCCGGACTGTCCAGTCGGAAAGGTCACGGCCTTTTTTTAAAGCGTAGAAGCTGTGTGGGAACACAGAGAGCCCATCACGTACCAAACAAAAAAAATAATGCCAATGCTGCATTCAAATACCTCTGTTGAATTTGATACTAATAGCGGGGCATATAATAGCTTCACAATCTGGCACCTCCTTATCTGTGTGATCTCCACACCTTCACACCCTCAGGCCAACTCAGGTCCTCCTCCTCCATCAGTCTTACTGTACCTCGTCCTCGCTTGTACACAGCTGAGACATGTCACATATCTGTAAAAAAAATTTTTTGTCTGTTTGAGTATCAAGAAGCAACACTGCTGCAGCTTGTAGAGTAGAAAACTCAATGATTCTCACTTATTGATATGAGAATAATATCTTTTTTTTTTCTGTCAGCTCTCACATTAGCATCTGTCAAATCCATGCCCAGTTTCTGTTTCATTACCTCAGCATGCAAGGCTTCAGCTGCCGCCCTGGAGGAAGAAAAACTGTACAGACCTCCTTGTGACATTTAGATGAATTAGATATATCTTCATTATCTACATCATCAGGTGGTTCACGGTTGGGTCAACCAGAGCAACTGACATCATGGAAAATGTCAAAGCTGTCAATGGGATAAAAAGATGCACTTCACAGTCAGAGACATTCTTCCAAACTGTTAAACACACTTTTCAAAAAACTGCAAAAGAATGAAGGATTTATTTTAGTTCCTTCTGCAATTTAGGAGTCGAGATGTGGAAAAACCCAAATTAAATACTTCCCTGATTTTTTCTGAGGATGATAATAGATTCATTCTTTCAGCAGGAAATCAACACTTCCAGGAGAATGCTAATGCGAGGCCCGGTTTGTTCATTTATTGGATTTGAGTGGGGATGTTTCTTAAATGACTGGAAGTGAGGATGAAACATGAATAAACAGAGTTGGATTCCATGAATGCCATCGACAACAGTCCGCCTCTTAACACCATGGGTGAGCGGGATGGGACGTCCATAGGAATCACATGCAGCTCACAACTACTTTAGCTGTGTCCAATATAATTTCACACAAATGTACTCATTTTCAGAGGATGTCAGTAAAGGATGTACACTGAGGACAATGCCAGGGCTGTATGAACTCAGCTCATGACACAACGTCTATGTTTGGGCTCCAAGGATGACTCAAGTTTTGTCATTCACTCACTTCCAGTAAAATATTTCCTCCACGTCTCCAGTTAAAATTGAACAAATCGTGTCTGTACTGTGCAAAAGGATTCTCCTTTAAGCTGTAAAAGATTTAATCAAATGTTTTATTTATTGGTGAATTCATGTACTGCTCTTATTTATTAGTATTGAGGTGGCTTTAAGGTCATATCTACAGTCTTGTTTTCCAAAATAAATTAAGCTAACTCAAGGGAAATGTCTGCAAAAATCAGATAAAACAGGATATCCAGCAACTAAATGTAAAAGTAGGACGTATTTATGTTGCGTTCAAATCCTATAGGAGTTTCTGCTACCAGTTGGTAATGGTTTTAGTGATGTAATGATGGATTATCCTGTCTGGTTAATACCACAAATGATTTCTGTTTTTCTTCTTATTTAACATCTGTATAAGACATAATCAGAATCTGTGCATCTTGATTTCCTTCTGGTCAGATCAGTCAATCTGCTTTACTATCGCTGCTCACTATATTTAACCCTCACATGATCGACTACATCGACACAACCATCTGGAATCGTTCCACCGGAAGCCATAAAAATTTGTTCCCATCTCTCCTCGTCCCATGTGATGCGAACAAAGGGATACTGAGGAAGTCACTTGACTGGTCATGCCTTAGTGCCAATTAAGAAAACCAATGAATGATCAAGAGGCAGGGCATGTACAACTAACACACACACACACACACACACACACACACACACACACACACACACACACACACACACACACACACACACACACACACACACACACACACACACACACACACACATACACACACACACACACACACATACTGATGAGATGTATGGGCTTGTCTTACATTTAGGACAGAAGAATGAGAGTGAAGAAGGAGATTAATGCTGGCAATCATGCATTATTCATTATCCAGCCATTGTCGCTTTCATTAGACGCAGCTCGGCGACAAATCTCTCATCAAGAATGAGTTGAAAAGTGCAAAAAGTATTTCCACTGGAGAACCCGCCGAGAGAATCTTCAGATGTAGGTGTGTGATTGTTTACATTCCTCACGTGTTCCATTCAGCCTAAAATTATAGCCTCAGAAGGAGTCAAACGAAGCCAAGTTTCTGTCCGTCCGCTTAAATTTGCAGAAGTTTCATGAAGGGCTCCCATTGTTTTAATTAAAGCCATTAAAGCTCCCGCCGCTCTCCCCTCTTTGTCCTCGCTGCTTCAGCTAGGGGAAAAAAATGGGTCCACATTCATTCTGGGTCTGCACCTGTTGATTAGAGCGTATGTCTTTCCCCCATTTTTTGCTTCTTGAATTTACAGCCCTCAGCTGAAGGTGGGGAACTGGGGGGGGGGCGACCTTTCACTTTGAGGGAGAGTCGCGGCAGCTGTGATGACTTCACTGGCTCCTCGTGCAAAAAGCCATTGAGGAAGGGGAAGCTCTCGCTTGCACCTTGAACCTGATAGCGGCCCGGTTTTGGCAGTTTGCCTCCATCAGCTGTTAGTTTTTATCCGGTTGAATTGACTTTAAAAGACTTTTTTAAAAAATGTGTATTCATTTCTCCCTGTGGTCCCATTTGTGTCTTATTCACGCAAGTCAAAAAGAGGCAGGAAGAGGCTGCGAAAATGTCAGCGGCTCCTCATATGTGTGGCCCTTGGCAACTGCAAATGGACTTTTTTATTAGGCTAGCAGCTGTGTGAAGGGAAACATTAGCAATGCTGACTCATTACAAAGAGTAGCTGAAAAGTGTGCCAGTTTATTTCTGGTTTCTGGAGAGAAAGACGCTTCCTCCTGAATGGGTCTCATGAGAAGAAATCACAGCTTTATATAAATGGATGATTTTAGGAAGTGTCCCCATTTAAAGGGCTGTTCCTCCTGCCTGCTGGCTTTCCTCTGGAGCAGCTGCCGGTCAGCATGTCACTGGGTAAATCCCCAAAATACAAATTGCTAATGAGGCCGAAGCGTCCGAGGAAGGCCTGACCCTGAACTCCTCACTCGTTTTTTTTTAAGAGATAAAGTTCTCCAGCACCATCTGGAAGGTTTCTGACGTCCGATAAATCGTCTTTCCTGGTAAACTATCATTATTTTTAAGACTATATCTTTAGATGTTGTCACGGTGCTCAATCGGGACTCCCGGGTGGTCTTCCCGACCCAGAATCAGGTCCGGGTCAGACCCCTAACCTTGCTCCAGGATTCTTTCTGCTGACAGTTGCCCTTGTACTTCTCATCCTGGTCAAGAGGTTGCCAGTTAATGAGCTTGTTGCCGATGAAAGATGCGTCGCGCATCGCCGTCGGAGCGGCCTCCGATGGCGTCGGCGATGCCGTACATTCCCGCCGGCTCGCATTTCAGCGGAGACGTGAAGCAGCTGGAGTTTGACGGGTTTAGTAACTGGGGCTGACCTTGCTTTCGTTGAACTAGTTTGAAGCAGATCATCCATCGCCGGGTACCCAAAAGATGTGGATTTATTGAGGAGTAAGACTTTTTTTTTTTAAGAAGTACGGGTTGCTATGAGACAGATTGTTCCTTCCTACCCCCTGCCCAGTTGTTCTACCTCAGTCCCCTTTGACTGAGTTTCGTTGAATCTCATTTGATGCTGATTCCAATCTAATGTGAACCATTTTTATGGACGGCAGCCAATCAGGTCCCTGGTGACCTATTGTAGGCGAGACTTTTCCCCCCAGAGCGCCGTTGTTATCAGGTGACTGCCCTCGTTTTAATCAGCATCTGATGAACCAAAGTCAAAGCTGGAAATGTCATGCACGCCGCCTTGTTTCAGCAGCAGTAAGAATGAATCTTACTTATCATATATAAACAGCAGTTGTGCATAAATGAGCCGTCTGGTTCAGATATGACCGAGCCGCTCGTCCATTAGAGCTGTAAAAGGTGCATGAGACCGGCTGCTGGCGAGCGGAGTTCATCCCAGTGCTAGTTTTAGCCGGGCCACGCTCAGATACCAAACCTCCACAAATAGAGTGACATCACAAGAAGACGTGGGATACCAGATGGGCCGTGCTGGTTACGACCTCGCCCACATTCTTTCAATTTGCTGTCAGCCCCCTGGAAATACATTTTCTTCCACACGTGGCGTCCCTCCTTTTTCAGCCGCTCAGCTGCTGGTGAAGTCAGCCTCGGTGGGAACCTCGTATGAGGGAAGCACTAAATATATAACAGTATAAGACGTACAGTTCACGGTATCAAGTTGATTGTTTTCGGTTCATGTAGGTTCTGGTTCTTTCATCTTTCATTAGGGGAAATGTTCAGTCACCCAGTCTGAAAAAATGGTGACGCAAAAGTGAGAAAACGTCACCAGATTCACACAACGAATGGTTAGAATCTGATTTTCAGGTAGATTTTTAAAATTTTTGTTGTTGTTGTTGTCTGATTATTCCAACTTTAATCACAAAACTCGTGAAATTTTTGAGTTTGTTGATCGCCTTCAGAAATTCACTTCTAAAAGTGAGGATAAAATGTAGTGACAGCCATGGGGATTTTTTTTTGTTATATTTGGCCTTGCATGCTTCGCATGTGTCTTTGAGCTTGTTTTATTGCTTGTATAAAAAAGCGTGTTGTGCTTAGACATCCTTTCAGGACATATAATTAATTGCTTTACCTCCGTTTAAACTAAAGCGATGTCCTCTCTGGTGTCGTAAGCAGTCGTAGCTTAAAGACTGTCCGTTTCAGTGTCATGCCTCTTCTGTCAAGTGTTGCCCTTAGTTTTACAGCCAGAGGCTTCTCTAAACCCTTGTGTGTTTTATGACTAGAGTGCCGAGTAAAATGAGCACACACTCAACAAGTTCATCAACGTGTCAAAGCCACTTGACGTTTTATCTTACACCTCGCTGGCAGGAGAGTCATCGAAAGTACTCCTAGAAAATACGGCAAAGATGTTCAGTTAAATTCTAATTTCTATTTAACCATGATTGGCACAAGAAGAATTTTCTGAGTCTGAAACCGGCTGCTTTTGTAGTGTGAAGTGTGAATGCTGTCCTTGTTGATTCCCTCAGCTTCCGACCATAACACAAAAATATATTGATGCTGTGCCAACATTGTGAGTAGTTGTCTCTCTAGTCAAGGGGTAACCTCCCCTTTCACCTAATTTTATCTGAAATATCATGTTGTCATGCACAATCTCTTGACATGTTTATAAATGTGACTATTTCATCCGTGTCACTAGTCTCAGCGGATCCATCAGCCACCACCACCACCAGTGCCCAGACTTTACGAGTATTTATCTTGTTGCCATAAGTTCCTAATACTTTCTTACAGAGTAATTATCACTCAGCTCTGTTATCTGTACTTCATTTACTTTTCTCTCCTGATTGAATTGATTGAATCATTTATCTTCTGGTACCTGGGTGTAAGAAGTAACACGGACTTCCTCTTCGAAATGAAACGTTATTTAAGGTTGACACATTCACAGGTTTTATAGATGAGGGATAGTAAAACCAGTAGCTGATGGTGGCAGGTTTTACAGAGACAGTGGTGTTATTGAAATGACTAATTTACTGATTTATTGTCTGTTATGTCTCACTGTAGCAGTTGCTATTATCCTACATGCAGCTGTTGAGCAACTGCTGCAGAGTTAGCCGTGGTGCTACCCCAGAGTTGAAGTAAAGGGGAGTCCAATATGTTAGCATTGAAATTGTTCCTGAATGCAACAAAATAAATAAATTAACATTTGAGCTTTGATTATTTTATGCTTCCTCTCGTTGATTCTCTCTATCTTCTCTTAATCTCTCACCATCAACACCTCTTACCACTCATGATGAAAGAATTGTCTCATTTTCAGCTCATTGTTCTTTTGAAAGTTTTTCTTCCAGCTCAGTCATATCAATAGTCAAACATGTTTTCCCCTCTCTCTGTTTTGCAGGGTGGGCGGTGTTGCGGACCCCCCCCGTTCAGTCAACTGTCACGCTCACAGATGACTGGAGATTATCGTCAGAATGGGAAGGATGCAAAGGTGGATGGTGACAGCGTTGTGTTTGGTTTCGCAGGGTCTTAATGAGTCATGCACTCGTACCAGGACTCTGCATATTTTTGAATAGCATTCAGTTCCTGCTTTCTGTAAGAGGACACAGATACACCCTGAATGGGCCCCTGTGGTGATGTGGTTGGGAAGTACCTAGTGTTACAACTGTCACGCTTCAATGCTTAAAGAGACAGTGCTGATCACTTTCCCATGCAGGGTCTTTATGTCTAAGTACATCTTTTAGATGTTTCCTCAATGGTGAGTGAGCAGAGGTAAAGTTGTGCATCTCATAATTGGTTTCTATTATTACTGGAATCATGAGACAGTTGGGTCAGAATATGTTGAATGTTTATTGATGTGGGTAAATGAAGTCAAACCACAATCAGGTTAAAGAAGAATTTGTTACGCAATAGTGTCTGAAACCACATCGATCTTTCCTTGCCTATTCCAGTTGAATCCTCTGTGTGTTTTTCTGGCTCTTTATCTTGTTGAATGTGTTGAAAAAGCTTGTCTGAATAAATTTCATTTTTGCAGAATCTCAGTCGACTTGTGTTTTTCTTCAGAATCCAGCGAGCGAGGAGCGCTCATTACATCGATGCCAGTCCCAGTTGTCCTGCATCACTGCTTCTTGTTTACAGCTGCAGAGAGTAAATGTGTTTAATCTGTACGAACACATATCTGTGCTTAATACAAAATCCTGACCACAAATGGGCAGTATGGATAACGTGTCATTTTATGGATTTCTTTTTCTGACCACGATTAAGACATCGGAGGGGAAAAAAAACAAAACTTCTTTGATCGGCCCGCTTTATCCTGGTCTGCACCAAAAATACTTGGGTTGTTCTCCATCCAAAGTCACGGTTAAAGTGTAACCTCTTTGGCAGAGGTAAACTAGAGTGGCGCCCATTAGAGCTCATACTTCTACAGAGGCGCAGAAGTCCCTTTTAATTCAATCAAGTCTCCAAAATCAAGTCTGCAGCCCAGTAGCTAAACTCAAGCATTTATAATAAGCAGCTATTTAAATCTGGTGAATGCAAATCTGCACCAAGTTGCACAAACTCATAGACCTCAAACCTCCAAAATCCATCAAGATCCTTGGATTATTTTCTGAGAAATTAAAATTAATGTAAAAAAGAAAAACCTCCTGCTGTTTCTATGAATATGTACATACATCGCCTCCAGACACTCTACTGGCAAAACTGTCGGCAGAGCTACAGCAAGCTTTTTAAAGCCCACGGACACACAAACAAGCAGCCTGTGATGTGTCTTTATTAAAACTTTCCTAATGGCTTCATGCGGTCATTTTAACACACAGACTTTGGTTCTGTGGAGTCCTAGTTCTCCTCATATTCCAGAAAGCGTCGGCTGTCCTGTTGCCAGCGAGGCAGAAGACGAAGTGTTTGTGTTGGAGGAAACATACAGCAACAAGTCAATCATTGCCAAGGAGCCGTGTTTAGACAGTGCAGACGTTTCACGTTTTGAGAGGCATGCACCGAATCCATGAGACAGCACGGTTATGTAATCGTCGAGGTTTTAGTGAAGCAGTGCAAGAACTATGCAGCCGCTTTGGAAAAAAAATGATTGGAGGTGAATCGTAGAATTATGACCAAAGACTGTTTATACATACCTCAGGGTTTACAGGGCTGCACAGATGACATACTGTATTTAGCATACATCCATGTGTACACAGTTTTCCTGTGGTGTACAGTCATTACATCTATTTAAGTGACAAGAAGTGAGATATTAAGGTTTAACTCGTGTACATTCATGAATATCACCAAGTTTTAGTCAGAATTGGTTAGTTAAAGTAAACAATAAAGCAATCTTTTGAATCTACACTGCAATTCTTTAACTTGAGAGAATCCATGAAATTAGGAGTAGAACAAGAAATAGTCCAACATTTCTTCTTCTTGCTTCTGGATCCAGTTTGGTCACCACAGTGTTTTCTTCCATCAATCCTTGTTGAAACCATAAAACACTGTTTTCATATTTTAAACAAATGTTAGACATTTAGATGTGGAGCTTCAGAAGTGCTGCTAGGTTTATGACTATGAGACTTACCCAGACTAACTGTTTTCAGTCTTTATGCTGACCGAGGCTACCCGCCTTTTAGCGGTAGCTTCACATTTAACCGTAATTGAAGTATCTTCTAACTCCCTTCCAGAAATCAATCAAGTATTCCAAATAACTTTTCCTTTCACATTGTCATTACAGCGAAGCGGCAGCTGCTGCAACAGGCAAAGATGTGCCTTGCTCAAGAGGCAGATGAGTTATTATTTAACCACCTGACACATCCAATTCAGTTCATTTCAGTGCAGGTGTCAGTCTGTGTCGTGCATCCCGTTTCAAACTGTCTGATTTTTTACATTTGAAGCCCAGGTCATATCTGGAGCAGAAGAGAGGTTAAACAAACACAAACCTCATTAAAATAAAACTCCCACTCCTTCTCTCTGAGGTTCAGGAATGTGCCGTCTTGCTTCAGATCCCACACAGAATTGCTGCAGGTCCTCAGGTAATGGATGAACCAGCGGTGCCCACCCAGCTACCAGGAAACAAAAACTACAGCCCTCACTTCCCGGCTGGTAAAGGATGAGTGAGTTTCCCACCGCTGCACCACCTCATTATGCAGAATGGTTCAACGCCCACAGTCACAGAACCAAGAGGCCTTGTTATTGATATCTACATACATGAGAAATGAAAATTCCCCCAAGTTTCACATTTAGAAATTTTATTACCATCAAACACTGTAGGAAAAGGGGAAATCAACTTTCCATTAAATTTTCTGTACAATTCAAGACTATAAACTCTATAGGCTCCTTAGCAAGTTGAGCTTAAAAATATTTTTCCCACGGTTTTTGAATGTTTTTGCTTATTTTTAATGAGAAATATTATCTCTCACTCATTTTATGTGATGTCACATGACTCCAGGGGCCAATCAGAAGCTCTTTTTACACAGAGATAAAAAGCAAAGAATGCCCTTCTCTGTGATGGTTTTGTTTATTCACCTAAACAAACCAATGGCGTCCCAGCGTGGGATCTGAGATGGCATGTCGGCATTTTGAAACCAAAACAGGCGTCATGAGTAACAGCGGCACTGACATGTAGGGTCAAGTTGAGCAATGATAATGAAATAACACGGCGAAAACAAAAGGTAGAATTGGCAAGAGTTTAGACAAGTGATTGGAAATCTCTTTCAGTCCCGCATATTTAGAAATATTTTAGATTCATATTCTCATTCACAAAAAAAAAATCACATTTCCCCCTTTTTAAATTAAAATGTTTTTGAGACATGAGAAGAACTGGGAATTACATTTATTAGAAGGAACAGAAAAATAAATTAAGATGAACTGCTTGATGTTGTGGGTCCTGCTTTTGTATCTCTTTCAACATCTTATGGCCCCATCTGTCTGTTCTTTTTCAAAGCCACGGGTTGCAGACCGACAGTAAATAAGGAAATGTATGTGATTCACACTAATTCGATTTTGTGTTCTACTGAATTAATTTGTCAGGCTGTTTTTATTCTATTACAGACATTCTTCATTTTAAATCAGTTCAGCTGATGGTCCTATTGGCAAATTTAGCAGAAATGTGTAACTAATACAAAGTCCTCACCAGCAGTTATCACCCGGAGTTTTTCAGTCAAAGAAAATGTCCTGCCTGTCTGACCTCATCGTCAGCGTTGTGCAGCCTTGGTTGACACCCTCTGCCTTTTGATGTGGCTGCTCTGTTTGTTCACCAGCGCCAGCGGTCTGCTCTCTCCCATTCAAACAATCTGCCTCTTGCTAAATCCCTCGCTCTGACCAGGCTGCAGGCAGCATTGTTTGCATTTTGCACCAGGAGGTGAGAAACATGCAATCTTTTTCACACCTCCTGAGCCCGGCTGTGGAGTTCATTCTGCAGAAATAAGGTGTGACTTCTCACCTGTGTACCAATCAAACTGAGGCTCCCAATCAGAGAGACGTGACCGACTCACTGCTGATCGACTGGTTTCGGTCAAGCATCTGTTCTCCTACACACCTGGAACGGAATATCTGCATTTGAAAGATGGAGGTTAAGTGAATTAGTTAAGTGAAAGATCATAAAAAAAGGTCTTATCTCTTAGAAGTGATATTTTCATATTTCCTTCATTTGAGCAAAATAGTGAAACAGGGACTTAGATTGATGAGTAAGAAGATGACCTTCATATTTCTTGGCCAAACTTAATTATTTTGGTATTTAATGACAACAAACATAAATAAACTTGAAGCCATCATTCAGATGTTGCTCATCCACACTCCCAGGAAGTGGGATAAGCTTTTACCATATAAAAGTAGTTCACAGGAAATTTTCTGGAGTTGCCAGTGAGACTGAAATTTTAATGAATCATCACTAACAGGAACCATTAAAGATAAGCAAAGTTTGTCTTCAACAATGTTTGGTTACACATTGATATGAGCTCCAGACTGCAAGGCATCAACATAATTTTTAAGAATGAATGATTCAATATTTACATTTTTTGTCCATTTGCTTTTTTCACAATGAACTCTTGAAACACAACAATACTACAGGAAAGTGTTGTGGATTTTAGCAGAAAGCGAAAGGAGGAAACCAAAACATGGTGTTCAGTTCCTTTTGTTTCGTGGAGAGCATTTCATTCACAGGCTTGAACTCCTTTGACCCTGCGGTACGTCAGATACTGGATCGCTTGTAAAACGCACCATGAAACACATGCACGAAGACGCCAAAATCCCTAATGCAATATCAAATTTCCTGTGCACAATTATACAACTAAAAATGCGAGCAGAGTTCATGCATGTGCAAAAATACTCTGCTGCCTCAGAATTTCACTTTTGATTTATTGCATTCTGAATTTAAAGATAGTGTAAGCCTTGGAATCACAGCGTGTACCATACTTTCAGTAGCATGTGGCTCCCTGGATCGGATTTCACAGTTTAAAACGGACTCATTCAACACTATTAATGTCAGTGATATAGTTTGCTGCGACTATTTCACAGCATAGTATTTTTACTACTGAGGGTCAGAGAGGGTATAGTGGGATAAAAATAGAAGAGACCCAATAAGCATGAGGACATCTTCATCAGCAAATCTTCAATTAGGACCGCCAATCACGTAATCCCCTTTATCAAATGGATTTGGTCCATGTGCACATACGTGTTGGACATTTTATCACCCCCCCCCCCCATCATGGAATATTACACAGCCACCCTCTCTACAGATTACAGATTTTTTTTTAATCTTACAATACTTTCCACAACTCCCTGAAGGTGGTTGTGTAGTCATGCTGCAGGTGAGCAGCAAACCCTGTGTTCCCAGGCTTCCCAGTCAGACAGCTGTGGGAGGTCTCTGAGTGCCTGTAACTTGGCAGGAGTGCGTTCAAAAGTATGCCCCCTCCTAAGTCAAACACCGGCGCAGGCTGCTACTTGCTCCTGTCCAACTGATCCACCCGCCCACACATGGGAAAGCACTTTCCAGGAATCATGCTCCACTGATCTCCATGCCCAACCCGGCACTTTTATTTCATTTAAACCCACCGCTTTGTTTAGGTTAAAAAGAGTCCTTAAAATAACATTCTGTACAGTAAGGTACTGTAAAAGGCTATAAAGTTCCAATGTAAATTTAGACAGCGGCCTTAAATCAAAGGCTTGGCTCCGACTTGCAAATAACGGTGATATAACCGAAAGTGAATCCAATGTGGCGAGCACACGCCATACCACCGAGCGTGTCAACGTACACAGAGCTGTCGCATATTGTATAGACTTTAACCTGCTCTATATTTCCATTGCACTGTATCAAAAGTTTAGCATTGAGCAGTCGAAGCACCCTCTGTCACGGCCGTGAGCTTTTCACTCCTGCTGCATCCTAATGCGGCTGCATGATGGAGGAGAAATTGAAGCCTGGAGCACTGTCAGTACTATATGTAAAGTGTGACTCAGTTCGCTATCCTCGGGTTTAAATTAAGACCTTCCACAGGACTCCTGACATTTGTAATGTGAAACCTGTTTTAACGTTTATAACCGCTACATGTGATCATTAATAACTGTCCACCAGTAGGAGATAATCTCTACATTAACGATCGTATGAACCACAACATTCTATGGAAACACTTGGGCCGTCACTGGAGGTAGAGACAATACCAACATCTCTAGAAGAAAAGGTAGTTGATGGGTGTGTGATGATGAGATATATTATGTGTGCGACGCAAAAATAGGAGATTTAAAAAGCAGCTAGTTGCAGTTAGTATTTGACTCTCTGTTTAAACTAAGATGCAAATAGTTAGCTTAGCCAAAGCTAAAACTGACGGAAAAACAAGAAACAGCGATGACGAAAAAAAGGTCTCCAAATATCACCTTGTCTTATTTCTTCCTACTAAATTTTTTTTTTTTAAATTGAAATTGAAATTACTAATGGAAATGTTAATAAGAAAACCAGAAGACTAGTTTTTCCTCGGCAATATCAGTCCCAGCAGAGTTATCAGCCACCACCACCACCAGTGTCTGGATTTGTCTGACTGCTGCTCAAGGCAAACGTTTTCCTCTTCTGACTGAAATAGGCCTAAAGTGTTTGTGAGCTTTAGAGGCGATGATGGAAGTTATTTTTTTTACTTTGGGGATGGCGGGGCTTCTAAGCTAAGCTAAACTAAGCTAAGCTCCATACTTGGTGTTCATATACTGTAAATAAAATTGATAAATGTTCTCCTCCAAATCTCAGAAAGGAAACAATTAGTTGTACATTATACCCTTAAAGGACAGTATTCGCTGTATATTTATTAACCTTTACAGCCATTAGCTTTGCAGACATTTAGCCAACTGGATGGTATTTTGTGCAATGATCTTTATCTTCTTTGTTACTTATCTCGATATATTAGTACAATAAAATATTGATAAGCAGTTTATTTAAATCACACTGATTTATTATCAAGCCAACCAATCATGTTGTTTTTTTATTTTACATTGAACTCAGTAGATAAAATATCTTGAAGTATTTTAATTGCATTGAGTTTATGATAAATAACTTCTCCAATTCCTGTTTCTGACACATATGAAACATTTGCATGTATGTTTTGTTTTTACTATTTTTAAGCCTAAAACATGACATGAGTTGCATTTTGACAAGAAGTCAACCACCTCAGGTAATTTTTCATTCTAGAGAAAAGAAAATCTAGACACCACTGGCGTCTGTGGAAAATTTACAGCTATATAGGTATTGAAAAATTGAGCTTTATTTAATTTTGTTCAGCATGTTCCCGTCTGACTCATTAGGGGAAGTTGGCGCCCTTTTTTTTTTGCATGTGTGGCGGTTGTGAAAACAAGTGCTGCTTCATTTAGAAATGCTACTGTCTGCCTGGGGGGTGTCCCCCTGGTCAGCCAAGGTATTGGTTCTTCTCAGAAAGGTTCAGATCTACTCACTCCATTACCTCAATGAACTGCTGTGTTTTACTGTCAGGGAAAATATTATCTGACTCAAGACATTTCTTTCACATTTCAAAGCAGTCCTGAAATGTATATTTAAATGTGAGGTGTTCGTCATAAATCTGTACATCTTTGAAAACGAAAGGAATTATTTTCTAAACATTAACACCAGAAATTCTAGCAGCTGATCCAAGAGGATGTGCCGACAATGATCCACTCATTCTGTCCTGTTTCCACTGTGACAGCAGGGAGCCAACAAGTGAATTACCTCAGCGTTTACACAGATGCTGACATTTAGACAGGGCCATGAGAAAGGGGAAAGACAGAGCGATCAGGTTGCAGACGGTGAATCACTTTGTTTGGCTCGGATTCTCTGTGTTTATGCTGGAGTGTGTTGTTATGAGCTGACAGAAAAACCGGGAAGACTACGGGACATCTTGATTGTCTGTTTACCTGCCAGGTTGGTGTTAGTGGGTGTCGCTGCTGCTCTTTGCCCCCAACCTCCAACCCCCCCCTCCTGGGTGTCTCCCTGGGAATGGGTCAGTCGGTGAGGGTGTGAATGTTGGTTAAGCAAACTAAACATCCCTCAGAGCTGCTCTCTGACACCGGTTGTAAAGCTGATGGAATTTGAAATATAGAAAACAACAGATTCCTGTCCGGCTCAGAGAAAACTCAAACCTGAAAACGGACGTTTCAAGCTTGAACCCACTCACTGCCTCTTATCTCTGTGACTGAAAGATACTGCAGATTTTCAGCTTTAACATTTACATTACACAAGAGGAAATTGCATCATAAACTATTCTGAAGGAAGTCAGCATGCACACTCCAAATTTAATGTGGTAAACCGCTTTACTTGCAACTATACAAATCTGTATCGTGAATGGCGTCCAGGCTGCGCATGTGTTTCAACTCTACCACAGTCCTTACATGTTTTTCACCCTGCTGATTTCTAAGAATGATGGTTGTCAGGTCTTCACAGAATGGACTGAAAATAAAACTGTTTCCTCTTGAAAGTCTTGAAATGCAAGTTTGCTTTTTATAAATCCACTGCAGCTTTTATGTTTACTTTCAGCCTGAAAAAAACATCCCAGAATAATGAGCCAGAGGTTAACATCTAACGTTGACCTTAACGGCGTAAAGACATGAAGTGCATGAAATCAAACATGCAGAACAATTTATTCAGGAGATATTTATCGGGATATTCCCATCTGAATGCAGAATTCCAGATGAGATACAATTTTGGAAATTACATTTTGCATTACATCTCCTCAAACTGCCACCACTCTCTCCAGACCCTCTCTTCATCTGGACATTACGGTTAAAAAACATCTATGAATGCACACAAGCAAAATTCTAAAAAATTATCAATATCAATGACTAGCATTTAATATAATCTATTTTTGTATAAATTCTATATCTGAAACCATAGGGAATACTTATGTTACAGCTAACAGAATGCTTATGTTAGTGCTGCTTCATATTAAAAGTGTTCAAGTGGTGAAATAATTGCAACATAGCCAAAGGACATTATTGTAATAACAGTACGATATTAAACATCTTAATAAATTCAGTCATTTTTTTGGTCAAACATATAAAATGTTTTATTGACAATGGAGCTAAAAGAGGAATTTTCTCTGATGAAGTATTTGCTTCTTACAAGAACCTCTGAACCCTACAGGATGTCCATCTGCTGAGAAAGGCCGTGAGGTTCACCTACATAAATCTACCTGCGCAGGAAAACAACTTGTAAAATAGTAGAATATTTACAGCACTTCATAAAAATCTGTTTCCTGCCTTATTCTTACGATGTTGATAAATATTAAGTGTTCATCCATATTTAAGCACCACTTTTTGTCACATTAGGGAATTAAATACATGAATTCATGCTTGAAATGATAAAGTTGGATACTGCTTATATATGCTTGTTAAGGGATTTAGAGTAAAGAGTTAATTGTGATTAATTTCACACTGAAGTTTGGGAAACTTCAGCGCAAGAAAAGATTTTCTAGGGCATGGTAGTGTGTGGGCTTTTCAGGTCACTCATGCAGATTTTCCTCCAGTAATTTCAATAATTGTTTATTTCTTGTAGGTTGATTTAAAAAAAAAAAAAGCATGACAGCCTTTTTACTGACAGTTTCATCAATAACAAACAAGAGGTCTGCAGATTTGCAGGCCTTCCTAAACAGGAATTCCTGATTTAAATAAGGGTAGCCACAACAAATTGTCCGTCTAATTCAATTAATTATTTTTTCATGATTTGTCTCAGACATTATGGAGACATCAAGAACATGGAGAGGTAGTCGTATTCTCCACCTACTGTGCTGGTTGGTGATCTGTTGGGAAAACACATTGCGACCTTTGTGCCAGAAAAAGGCTCAAACTCTCTCACATACTTGCTGAAACCACAATTGGATCAAAGCTTGTAATTTTTCACTGAAGTGGCGTTCAGGCATCTCCCATCTGATCTTACGCCCGTTGTTCAGGACAAATGTAGTTGTGAAAAAAGCAGCACAGGATCATGTGCTTCCACAAATAACAGCTCAACCCCCCCAAAAAAAGACTGAGTTCACAGAGTGCAACTGAACGACGTCTGAAATTAATTCCCTCTTTCTTCTTCTACTACCGAACAATTGAATGCAGCAGGAAAAGGCCAACAAAGTGAGAACATTTGATTATTCAACACTGTAAATTACTCCAGCAACAGGGATGACTCTGGGGGGGAACGACGCTCTTGACCTCACGGCGAAGGTTTTATTATACAAACCGAATGAATCAATTAGTTTCTTTGTGCAAAGTCACAGCCGTGAGACAAAATGTCTTTTTTATATGCCAGCACATTGAGCAGCAGACTGATTAGGAGAGCTGTGGGTGTGAGGATCATGTGCTGCAGTGTGACGGACAGTGAATGGCTGGCTGTGTTAGGATACTCAGTGATGCTGTGCACATGAAGGACTCTCTGTGTCTCCACCGTGCACACAAGTATGCATCTCATTAGGAATTTTTGGAATGAAATAACTCCACAGCTCAGGGATTCAGGTTTAAGACCACCTTAGCTCAGACGTGACCTGCGCCGTCCAGAAACGTGAGCCTCCAGCGTCATCCGTGTTTCCTCTATTCTGCAAGTACAAAATTCTCCTCCGGCGATGGGAGGGCAGAGTCACACGCTGATAAGTTGTTGACTTATCAGTGTCATGGGCCAACTACTGAATGGGCCAACTGGGAACACGCCTCGGGTACCCAGACAGAGCTTCTGTGTGACGTGGTGTTTTTATGAAAGTCAATCAAAACACAACAAAAACACCCAAAGAGATAACAGGGAGGTCCAAAATGACCAAAGAGATACTGAAGACAGTCCAAAAACAGACGCAAGGGAAGCAAAATGACCATAAAGAAAGGTAAAACAATCCGAAGACACTCAGAACAACAACAAAAACTCAACACTAGTACGGAAATGCAAAATTACCACAAAGAGGCTCAAAACATCCATGTAGAGACGCACAATGGTAACAAAGACACACAACAATGACCATTAAGAGGCATAAAGAAAGATGAAATATCCCAAAGAAACTAAAAGCAGCAACAGAGAGCCTCAAACGTACCGCAAAGAAGCAAAACGACCATAAATAAATGCAAAATCACCACAAAGAGACTTGAAACTGCAGCGGAGACACAAAACATCCACAAAGAGAAGTTAAATGACCCAAGGAGATGGAAAGACAGACAAAAAGAGACTCCAAACAACCACTAAAGGACAAAATAACACTCAGAGAATTAAAAACGACCACAAGGAGATGCAAAACAAGCCCAAAAATACTGTAACAAGAAAACAGGCACAAATGACACGGCCTTTTCAACTCTCTCCATTCAGAAATTTGAAGACGTGCCCCGGTTCTCCCGAGACTATTGCCTGATGGAGAGATTCCACGGCACATCTAACGAATAGACTGCATGATAAGTGAAGACATTTACATACTCATACACACCCTCACCAGGGTCATTAATTAACAAGGGCTCAGGGCAAACGTGTCCTTGAAGGTTCATAAAAAGTCCCTGTAAAATAGAAAGGCAAAAAGCGCCCCTGATAATTGCAAGCACAGCCTCTTTTGCATTTTACTCCGCTCACATGTTTTTGATGAGCTGTCAAATATGGATGTGGGACTACGACCGCCGTCCCCATGGAGAGCTGAAGGTGTATTCTGGAGCTTTTGATCAGAACCCAAATGAGGATGCAATGCGAAGCAGCATGTCTGGGCGATGGTACATCTTCCCAATATTATGTTAAAACACATGCAAATCTTCAGGGTATAAATAGTGCATGTAGGATTATCATGTTGGACTATCAAATATTGGATAAATACTATGGTTTCACTGGTGGCACAGTTTTTTTTTCCCTTTTTTTGAAGAGCTAATATGATTAAATAACAATAAAGCAGGGGGAAAAAGAAAAAACAGAAATCCCTGAAGAACTGTTTGTATTGACTCAACAACTCGTGTTGTGTAGGAACCATTAGCATGAGCAGGGAGTCATTGAAACAATACAGGGGTCTGTTTCAAATCTGGGAAATTATACATGGCAGCAATAATACATACAGTACGTCGTCATAGTGATCATACGGTTGACAGGAGGTGATGTCCTTTGACAAAGGAAGGGGATTGAAGCTCCATTTGGTTCTTTTGAGACGGTCAGTAAACTAAGGACAATCAGAATCTGTGGTTAACTAAATTACACTCATCTATTTATGACAATAAATTCATTGGCCATGCATTCTTGAATTCACAGTTGTCCTCCACTGGAGGGCTCCAGCATAGGTTTGAGGTACTCGAGTATTTCCATTAACCTTTAACTTCAACTCGAACACAATTAACAGGAGATGTATTATGTTGTTCTTTTAAATCCCGGTATATTGATTAAATTAATTAATTACCAGTCGCTTCACTGATTATTATGAATAAACAAAAATATGATGAAGTTTATATTTGCAATGGATTTTAGCGTCTTCCAAAGATGATTGGTTGGTTGGTTGGCGGGTTGGTTGGTTGGTTGGTGGGTTGGTTGGTTGTGGGAGCAGGAAAACTTAATTTAAGGGCAGGATTGTTCAGTCTTAGCTGAAGTTGTTACTTCCTGCCACCAGAGAGGGCGACAGCGAGCAAAAAAACCTGCATATTCCTCCTTTAAATCTCGACGTTCTGACAGGATTATATCATGTTTACGGTTCCTGTGGTGTAGAATTCTAGTATAGTATTTACCCAAACAGTTGACGCCTTGGGGACACACACAGACATGTCCATTCCCAAGTTTCAGCTACTTGCTCTATCATTTCATAAATCTGTCCCGACTCCCAGTGTGAAGCAGTTTGAACCTCTGCACTTCCACCCCAGCTTCACCCAGTGAACCCTCTTCCCTCCCGGTCCCACCCAGTGACAGACACCCACAGCTGGCTGTATGGATGTCCCCATCCCTCACTGTCAAAACTCGGCACCCACACTGTTCAGTAGTAACAGGGTGGGAAGGCTGCCAAGTCCTCTGCAAAAAGACATTTCATGTACATTAGTCTTCACATTCAGATCTAATCCCTCTGCAGCTTTATTATGTTTCTGTGTGAGTGCTGGATGCGTGTGTGGGTTTAAATCGAGAGAAGTCAATCGGTCAGAGGTGAATTTCCCATTTCTTTGCTGTCTAATCAGGCTTGAATGATCGCTCTTAACAATTGCCAGTAGGTGAACTGGAAGGACCGAAGGCATGTCAGTACAAAGATCACTTATTTATGGTCAGTAATCTGGATGGTTTATCTTTAGGCTCGCTCATTCTCAGCCATCTCTGACCTGACCTGTTCTGACCTGTTAGTAGATACAGGGGGCAGCCTAGAGACAAACGCCTTGTGTTCTATGAAGTCATGATGGACCCAAAAATGCCAGACAAGGACAAAGGAGTCGTGGTTACTGGTCCAGGACCTGATGACAGGGAATGATGGCAGGAGCGTGGAATGAGATAGAAGATGACCCGCTGCAGCAGAGGCAATGATCTGTTGGTGAACATTCAGCAGGTAGATGAGCTGATGGGACATCAAGGAGCCAGAAGCTATTTTACAACTACCTCTGAAAGAAAATTTCATAAACTAACACAGACATGCAATATTCTCCTACTAAATAAAAGTTGGGTTGCGTTAAAGACATGCATTGAGCTCATCTGGTAAACACTAGACTTGGCAGCTCTTGCAAAACACGTTTAGTAATTGCAAAACCATTTTAACTGTGAAGCTTCTTAGGAAACTATTTTATATCATGTTCTGTCCTCTCCGTACTCAGAAAAACATTCCAGGGGTGTGATATTCCTCAGAAACCGCTCACATGTTCCTGCATCACCCCTGCGCTGCCTCACAGTGGCAGCGGCAGGTGTGCGCCGCCGTCTATACAACCCAGTGTTTCCCAGTGAACACGCCGCCTTGTGTGTATGAGTGTGTGTGTATGTGTGTGTGTGTGTGTGTGTGTGTGGGGATGACTCGCGGCTTCACGTGTAACCGCTCCATGTGACGTACCTGTTATTGACACTGAGCATTCAACAAGGCTCCTGTGGGACCCTTGAACTTGAGAGGCAGTCCCTGGGAGCAGTGCTGGAGGGCTGAAGAGTTCAGCGCAGTTAATGTTCAGCCCTTTTGATCTCTGCCAAGAAGTCGCATTCCACGAATTCCTCACCAGCATTTCCAGCGGTGGAGAGACTATGAATGGCTCTACTGAAGACAGTTAACACTCTCCCATGCCTTCTCTTTTTTTAAACTCTCTCTCACCTTGGAAAAGTACAGCGAGGATTAAAGCAGAGCTCTTGGGTTTGTGGTGGTTGAAATGTTTTGTGTTTTGCATGAATTTATCCTTCACTGCAGTTTATCCTGCTTTAATTAACGCTGTCAGAAACTAGAGCAAATCTGCCTCCGCTTCGGGTTCGTCATTTCAAGGAAAGCTCCGTCAATCATTATCAAATAAAGTGAGAACATGCTGTTTTTCTACATCGAATTTTGCTCGTTCTTCCCTTTAAATTGTGTAAACAACAGATCTGGTCAGACTGACCCTCCGCTTTGAACTCTGGGAATTGAGCAATGGGTCAAGCATTGTTGAGCGATATGGGTTATCTAGAAAGAACAAACCTACGCAACAGTCCTCTTTCCATATTTGGGAATTTACTGCCTGGTGGATGTTAGGCCTGAGATGTTAAAGCAGCACCACCTTTTTAATGACAGTCAAGCAATGGGAGGGGGGGTGGGGTTGGTAATTTGATTGAAATGTCTGCCATGTGGGCGGCAGACTTTATTCTCAGAGATAAAACTCAACAGATGTCACAATTTATCGCTCGTATGAATAACAAGATGCTGAGCAGCCGTGATTTCACTGTCGTGGTAAAACGCTGATTGATTGTGTGAGATGTTTTCTATTGTTTGAGCGCCGGGCTTAGGAGGTTTAGTGCGAGGGTGATTAACTAATGGAGGGACTTAATCCCAGGTGAGAGTCAGACGCCGGGGCCCGAAGCTCACAACGAACAGCCTTCACTTAACCTCAAATAAAAACGCTGAGTTGCAGAAGCCAGACCTCCGTCACCTGGCAGACGTCACTCATGAGGGCCATCTGTGTTCAGTAGAACAGGACTGGACAGGAAGTACAGCTGCTCCCAGAACAGGATGATGCACAACGGGTGACAGGTCAGGGTTAAACAATTAGAGTGACTTCTGTGGTCCACACATCGACAGGACAGAGAGCCTCACCTGGATTTGGCATCGCCTTTGGTTCCACCAAAACTAGAGGATGGTATAAGGAACAGATGTTGTACCAAACTACAGAGGCTCAAAGAGGACAAAATCCCTAAAGGATGGAAAGCAAAAACAAAAGGGAAAATCTAGATATGCATACTCTTGAACACCAAAATCTTTTTTTATTTGCTTGCTTTGAATAAATCTTGAGAGGCAAATATGAGAGGCAAGATTACAGCTAATCTTTCTGACTTTAGTGAAGTTTAAGATCGAAGATCTGCTCAGCGATCATCAACACCTGACTGAACGTCTCCATCCAGGACGTCCTCCTGATCCCAAACCGGAGCAGCTCGGTGTCACAAGACAAATGGCTTGATGGCTTTATGTGGCACCTTTGCTGACACCATATGGCTGATTGTTTCCTGTGGGCAGTTTGTCAGTTGTCCGGACACTCAAACAGCCAAAGAATGAAACAAGCATCTGAGCATGTGCAGAAGCTCCTGTCATCACCAGCCTGAGGGGGGAAATGCTTTGAACCTGTGAACTGATGGCCAGATTGCGATGGGGGCCCTTTCAGACTGGGAGGGTGGGAGGGTTATAGAAGAGGGGGCAACCGTGAGCTAAGGCTTCTGTGGCTTTACAGTGACATCAGGGGATTGGTGATATAATCCTCTTATTGTCCTCTGTGTGCTGTAATGGCTTGGCACAGGAGTAGACCTCTGATTGGCTGCCTGGCACAGCGGAGGCAATAGATAGAAAGATGACAGGTAACCAAAGCTAAGACATATTCCACTTTTTACTGGATGGATGGTAGCAGCTGGAAACTTCATGATCCTCTTGAGGGGAGGGGGCATCTTGATGGTGATGATGCACCTCATCATCCGTTTAGGTGCAGCTTGTGGAGACATTGTCCTCTGATGCTTCTCCAGGTACAGATTCAAAACAGAGCCGTCATTTTTCTTTTAAGTGGCCTTGAAAGGTGGGCATAACAGTGTTTATCTACCAACGGCAGTGCAATAATCTTTTATTGCTGCATGTTACACCTTTTATGAACACCATCCGCGCTCTGTTTGCTGCACCTTCCCGGACGTTGGCTTCTGTAATTTGTCTTGTGTATGAGTTCTTGTTCTTTTTTTTCTTTTTTTTAAACGCCTCTGAGGAGCGTCTCTTCAGAGAAGACATGCTGGGGTTTTTTAAAAGGTCAGTTCGTGTCCTCTGTCTGCTTGAAATAAGTTTGACATCATGCGAATGGCTCTCTCGCTTTTTTAATTATATAAATAAAGATGAAGCCGACCGTAGCATAGCATAAACTTCCAAAATCCGTGACAGAAGTCACATTTCTACTCATCTAAAGCACTGAAACACATTTTGTTTTCTAAAAAGGCCTGATTGCAGTGTGAAAACAGCATGCTGGGATTGGCTATGCTAAGCTAAAGTCTCCACGCTTCATACTTACAGAGCAGCTATAAGCTTGGTGTTAATCTTCACATTTTACACTTGACAGGACAACAAACCAGCATACTTCCTTCAGGAAAGACGGACCTATACTTGTGTAATAAGATGTTACGGCTTAGATATGGTTGCCTGTGAAAGCGTGACTATGGTGGGTCAAATTTGTGCGCTTGTGTTTCAATATTGTTGGAGGTGAGGATGAAACGGAAGCCGGCTCAAGAATACGCTCAGTAATCATTTGGTATTTTCCAGATTCCAGAACAGATTTCTGCTCTTTGTGATTGTTGTCTTTTATCACCATGAATGAAACAACATAAACACAACAAATTGGCACCTAACTTAGCTTTGGGGAAAAAAATGTACATAAAGGTAAATTCAGCTATTAAAGGATCCATCTAAATTCACGCAGTTATTTCAGGTAAGATACAACACTTGATAGTCTGATCATTTATTGTGCAACACTTTGGAACTGTAATTGTAGGTTTTATATTTTTGCATTATAAATGTAAAAATGCAGCTCTTGATTTCTCTGCAACCCAAAATAAATTGTTATCCCGGTTTTGGATCTACATGTAATAATGGGGACTGGATTCCTTGTTAGGAATGAGATCTGTGTCCTTACTGGAGATTACATGAACATGAGCATGAACCAAAGCGTTCGTGGTTCACCGTTGGGCGCTTCTCAGCTGGCATTCATTAATTCTGTTTACGTTCATCCAAAAGGAGTAGCTATCTAAAATCATCTGCAAAATGAAACCAAAAGTCTCCCAGAAGCTTCCACAGGATTAGGGGAGCCTACTGAAACTGTGGGACATGTCGTCTGCTCCACACAAAGCCTGAAATATTTTGGGAGCTGCAGAATTCACAATAAAAACCCAAACCGCTGCATTCACACCACTGGTGGCTTTCATGCAATCATGCTTCAGAGGAACGTGGGAGTGGTGTTGGTGGTGATGTGGGTGGCTGTTGGAGGAAGAAGGGGGGGGGGGGGTTGGATTCTGCTTATTTGAGGACTTTCAGTGCTGCTGCCGTTGCAGCTGCTGAATTTCTCACAGTAGCAATTTCAAGGACGCCAAAATGAATTACACATACGGATCCTGCGTTTGGTAAAATCTCTCCGCCTAATCCACACAATCCCGTCCTCCTCGGCTAATTCCATATCTGCTGCAATTCACAAAAAACTGCTCCACACCCATGCATGAACAGACGCACTCTTGGATTCCCTCATCCTCCCGCGTTCTCGCTTTCTTCCTCCCTTCCACAATTTTTTTTTTTGGCGAACCCTGATCTGTGATTTGCATGAGCAATAATTAGGAAGCTTGGGGATTAAAGGCACCAGTATCTGCCTTTAAGTATGGAGTGGGCTTGACTGAAGAGGTGTTACTAAATCGACAAGTGCTGTTCAGGTAATAAAGCAATGAATAACAATTGTTCCTCTATGCATCTTCTTGACACTCGGGTGAGGATGCTGCACGAGGAAAAGGGGATAAGTCTTCGGCAGCTGTGGGAGGGCTGGTTGGCGGTTGCAGCAGGGTGTGTGATGTGTATGAGGAGATCAGCACCAGAGCTGGGCTGTCTGTATGTGTGTGTGAACAGGCAGGCTGCCTGCACTTGCTCCATCCTTCACCCTGCTCTTATCCCACAAGGCCTCAGCCCCTTTCTCATCTGCTGGCGTCTTATCAGGGGGAAAGCTCGTCAGGGACACACGTGCCATCGTTCTGACACTGACCGTGGGTCATTGAAATGCAAACAGAGAACACACTCAACCAAATGGGGTCGAAGAGCAGCAAATATTTGGCCAGGACTTTTTTTTTTTCAATGATGGAGCCAGCCTGTTTATGGCCGATGAAACAAGGTTAGAGCAGATGGCCATTCTGCATATGGAGCTCGCATTTAAATAGTTCTCAAATCAAATAAAACCAATATGACTACTTGTAGAAACAGGAAAGTGTTTGCAGGAGCCGACCCTCCAATCCCGCCTCATAAAAAATGAAACAGGACGAAGGTCGGCCTCAGACACAGAATGAGATGAGTGTTACAGACGATTTAGAATGAAGGTGATGACATTTAAAGTTTCCCCCCAGAGAGAGGCGTACACTGGAAACTGGGTGACCGGGACTCACAAAGAGATAGAGAGGCTAACTACAGGTTAGTAGCTCCCTCTATCTACCAAAGCAAAAAGAGAAAGAGGACACTGGTGATTACTCAGAAAAGATTTTTTAAATTCTTCTATGGAACAAAGTGTTATTCAGAAAAATCACTTGCATCAGCACTCCAACTTCATTATGTCTATTTTATTGAGCGGGGGAACCCCAGCAACACAGAACAGCATCTCCAAACATAAATATGGAGACATGACATACGAGACAAGATCAGAAACCAATGTTTTAAAGTCAGAAAACAGGTACGACCGATACCAGCTCCCAAAAATCCATCTGAGCAGCAAAGACGAGGTTCACCCGACGACTAAAGACCTGCTTCTGGGAAAACCACAACAGGACAAAAACAGAACTGGATGATGGGAATAAGGGATCCTACAGGGCTGCTGTCTCAGCCCGAAACTATTTTCACTCCACATCATCATAAAGTATGCATATGACACGACCATCAAACTCATTCCCAACATTATTCATTATTTGCATGGTTTTTGCTTAAGCTGTGTTTGTTTTTAAGGATTTTTAAAGATGACTCAGAGACTCACATCATAGTGAATCTCATTTAACAACCTGGAGGTACATGTTTTAAGCAGTGAATCATCAAGGAGAACTGAAAAGAAGGAAAACCTTTGAAACACAAGGAGGAAGGAGGATTCTGGGACATGTAGTGCAATAAGTGACTGTTGACAAACAGTAATATACGTATAAGTAAGTGATACTTCCAAATACATGCTTGCAGCAGCAGTAGACACTAAACCCCATAAAGACACAGCACAGAGCACTATTTGATTCTCTATACATTCATTTGAATTCAATAACAAAGGTACTTTGATATTATTTATAGATTGTTTCCTTTTGACAGATTCTGCTGGCATCTAATGGTGGAAATTCCTCAAAACATCTTTCAAGCTTTGAGAAACAAAGCAGGGAATTTTTCTCACCCACTGACAGCAACCTCCCACACGGAGGTGCATCATTCAGAACGTAGACGTCTGTGGTCAAGAAACGTCAGGTCTATTCTGCCTTTGAACAGCTGCGGGGAAATGAGGTGACACAATCGAATTTGAATAATCTTCGGCAATTTGAATCAAATGTCATCTGACATATTTTGTGCGCATAAGAAGTGCAGCTCACCGCTGCTTACCTCACCCATACTGAAAGTTGGACCAATAAACATGAAGAGTAATGGCTTTGAATGTTAAGCATTTTATATTATGCTGATAAAATTCTTCATATTCAGTAAAAAAGTGAAATTTTCTTTTGTTACACACGTTTAGATTGAATACAATCAACTGGTTTATCATTAAAAACAAAACCAAGACATAAAATAGAGATTTAACTTACATGCAAAAATAAAATAAGGGTCAAACAAGTAAAAAGCTTGATCGGCTAAAGGTTATTTTGATATGAAAATCAGTCCATTTGTCTCCCAAATCAATAATATTTGGTTTATTTTCTTCTTTTTTTGATTTAGCTGCTGGCTGCTAACTGCAAATGTTTGCCTTTTAAATCACACGCACATAATACATCTTGTTACGTAACTGGACGCTCAATAACAGCTACTGAATGGACTTTGCAGTGCAATTGGAGTCAAGAAATCAGTCTCGAATAGTGAATAAATCCAAGGACTTTAAATAACATATATTTCATTCTATCTTAAACCAAGCTTGTGGTAAATTAAAACGTTTTTTTTCCATCTATCTGTCATCATTTAAATGTAATTCTCTTTAATTTCAGGTATGGAAAATGTTGGTGATGTCAGCAGGATGAAACACAACATCCTGCCTGAAGAGCTCTGTTGTGATCCGACGGCCACGCTCCCTGGGAAATGATGCTTTTGACATTTATAGCTGCAGCACATCCATCCCTGACGCACTTGTTGTTTGCTCTTTGTTTTATTGAGCACGATGAGTCAGTCTTTCCCTTCTCCTGACCAGCGAGGCCGACTCTGTTACCACAGTGATGTATCCTCCAGACACCACCTGCAGCACCATTGATCTGGCGATCGACGTGTCCTGACGCTGGCATTAAGGGCGGCACAGCCAGACTTGATGTTTTTTCTTCCGCGGATTCAGACGAGGATCTCAGACTATCTCTCAGTGGATCACAGACGGTGAACTCAGGCTGCTGCTGGACACAATGTTCCATCCCTCACAGACCTAACATTCAGGCCTCAGCTGTTTTTCATTTAGTTCAGTCATCATCAATCCATCTCCCATCTTTACAAATATTAGACAAGATTAAAACTCCCTTTTTTTTCTAGATGACGGCAGAGGAAGTACAGAATCCAAATGATTTCAGCAGAAAACATGAAAAACTGACCTGCAGTTCTTATCTCTTTGCACAAAAATGGACTCCACCTTTATTTTATTAATTTTGTACCTTTACAAATACGGTACTTATATGATGGACAGGTGAACCAGAGCATCAGTTTCCTACAGATTAATTGCAATCAGACTCAACTCAGACGTCCAGTCAGAGTCTCTCAGGTCCTGGATGAGCGTGGAGCTCCTGGGATGCTGGTAGTAAATCATCACAGAATACGCTGAGACATCAATTATGTCATATTGACATCTACTCGACTCCAATGACATCATCAAAAGTGTAATCACTCTTAAAGTCTGCCAATAAATCCATCAAGAGTCCTTCACGGGTTAATTGTGAGATCACCAGCGTGTCGTTTTGTATTATGAGATTCAAATTTTATTATTGGCTTTGGAAGTTGACGGATGAGGATTGTGTGACGGGACAGGTACTCTGTTAGTCCTTTATTGCTCTACCTCCTTGTGTTTGATTTTCATTTGATTGTCGTCTCATTCATCAGTGCTTTAGAGGCTATTTGAATAACAAATATTTAAAATTGGAGAAAATCAAAGGTAAAAAAAGTTCTTTGTTAGCGAGATGATTGGATGATATTCCTTTTTCTGAAGCATTTCTTTTTGAATTATTTTGCCTGAACACACAGCGATGTGACGAGTTACACTGGATCAAGTTGTACCATCCAAACAATGAGCTGTATTCAAAGTTGCAAAGTCATTTCTTAATTACAAATGACTCCTTTTATTTGAATTCAACACCTAAAAAATGTGTGAAAAGTCATTTTTTAAAGCGTGACAACAAAATCAAATTAGAAAACGCTGCACCAAAAGTAAACAGCTGAAAAACTTTTTACTGTTTTGGCTAAAGAACAGCAGTCTGAACAGACAAAAGAGAATCTGGTCTTTGTTTGGTTATCATCTGTAGCTTTAATGAGAGTACCACACACACACACTCAGGACTTTTACAGGCTGTTTTAAGGCCTAATGAAGGGACTGTTGGGTCAGACGGAACAGTAATGAGACGGGCTGCTTAGGGACGCTGCCTTCGATCGCCCATTAATCAGCACATTCCTCTCAGCTTCACACACACTTTCTATTTATCTCTCTGTCTGTCTGATTTTCCCTCCTCTGTAATTATACAGCAAATTCTCGCCACAGGCAGCTGAGTGCACACACACACGCACACACACACACACACACACACACACGTTTACAGACTTTCCTCTCATCCTGTGGAGGTGCATCAGGAAGGGGCCGTTTCCTCATCACTCTTTAAGAGGAGCTGTCGACTGAGGTGGGGGAGGGGGTGAGGGCAGAAGGGGCCATTAGTGCAACAACTGGGTATTAGATGCGTCTCTAAAAGAGGAACGCGTCGCTGTTTGAGTTTCCTTTTCATTCTAATCTCTCGGAGCAGTCTGAGCGAGTGCCGAGCGATAAGCAGCATCCATCCCTCCAGCGCACATGAAATGTTTCCAGCTTTGTTTATTTGTGTTTGGACATTTCCCGGTGATGCGCTGCACAAACACAGCAACTGTTGGAAAAGACTGGGATGAAAGTAGTTGCACAACATGTGAGCAGAAACAAAAAGATGGCTATTAAAATCAAATGCAGCGACTCAGAAAGGTGAAGACGGAGCAATAAAAAATGACTTAAGTGTGCTAACATTAATAAAACGCTTAAAAGTTCGAGATCAATTAGTGAAGAGCACATCCTCACCGCTCATAAGTATGAATCTGGTAATGGGGTCATAAGAGGGTCAGCGCTCTTTCAACGTCTGCATAAATGAAGACGGTAGGATGGGATGGGGTGTAACTGGAGATATTCCACTAGTATGGAGACAGACAGAGGGGTAGGCCAAGAAATGGGGGTGTATGGAGTTTAAACCCCATTGTCCAGACAGGAAAAAACCTCTGGGAACCATGAATACCAAACTGTTCTCTTATAGATACCCTGGCTAATCCAGAATCCATCCTAGACTCAGATCAGATACTGCTGATGACAAACCCAACCTCAGCCAATTAGAATTCATTCTTGTCAGCTGATGCCGTACAGCAACAGTTTGTGTTGTTTATTTAAGAGGCGCAGGGTCATGCAATATTTAAACCTAAGCCGTGAATGCTAACAGTAAATGGTGTTGTCTGCATAAAACCTGCATGAAGTGCTTGTCAGTCAAGATTTACAGGCCGACCAGGAGAGGCGCCTGCAGCACAAATCAATGGAACACATTGAGGCGTTACAGAGGGACACACTCACACCCTGATCCGACAGATGCACCACGTAAAATTCAAAGTTTACACATCGCCCGCCCATAAACCTGTCACATCTGCCAGTTACGCACCTATCCACCATCGCTGCACAATTAGACCGGAGATCAAATCGATACCCTTCTTCTCACTTACTCCAGAAGACGCTGAGGCAAGAATTAAATCATGTTGGCATCCAACCTCACTGACGATTGTTGTTTCGAACAATAAAGTACCGGTATCTTCTCGAGAGCTAAAGAGTGCTCTTAAAAGGTTTAATAGTTGTTTTTGCATGAACGCTTTTACCTGCCGTCTCCACCAACCGATGCTGAAGGCTCTCCGTTAAACATTGTATTTATAGGACAGAAACATATTGAGCAATAACATCATTTAATCAGGGTTATTTTTCAGATTTTCTATGTGGTTTGGCCATCCTTCCTCCTGAAATACATCTTAGTCCAGATTATGTGAGCTATTGTGAAGTTGTGAGGAAACAAGTAATCATGACATGTTGGCAAAGGTAGAAAAATACAATTATATGGCCATTAGTCATGTTTACTAATGATTTAAGTCCAGTGCCAGTGTTTACCAGGAGCTGTGACAGGTGTGACAGTTGGTATTGATTCATCCGTAGAGCAGAGTGAATAGCCAATCGCCAATAGTGGAGCTTAGGAACACCCTTCAGACTGACTGCTGGGAAGCAGGTGGGCGTCAGCTGCCCCCATACATCACAGCACTAACAGCCTCTTCTGCAGACAGTGGGGGGAAAAAAGTGCTCCAGGCTAGAGCTGGAAAAAATGTCAATACAAATGAGACCAAAAAAAAAAAAAACGAGAGAGAGGAAAACAGAAAGAGAGGGAACGGCGTGCCCCGAGAAACAGATCACATCAGGGTATGAGGACAGAAGAGAAGGTGATGTAAGAAGAAAAAGCCGGCTGTAAGTAAAACAAAGGAGTCAGCTGCTGGAGTCGTGTACGAACAGCTGGTGCCAAAAACAGAGTCGAGGACAAAGTGGGTTCTGTTTGGACTGGAGAGGAGCCAAAGCTGGGCCGGGTTAGCAGGCAGGGAGAGCCGCCAAAACCAGAAGAGGCCTACGGGAAGATCATTATATAACCGAGAGGGGAAACCTCACAGGCACAACAGAGATGCTCTTGACTCTCTAATGATATGGCTTGGTTTAAACCTATGTCGAAGGGGAAGGCAGGGAGACATTAAAAAGAAAAAGAGGCGTCTATAAAAAGACCGGGGAGAAGGCAGTCCATTGTTTACCGAGCAACCGCTGCACTAGAAACGAGAAGCGGTGCTTTTTCTCCTTTCTCCTTCTTCAGAACATACCACAAATTTATACTCCGACACCCCATGGAAAGTCTGCCTTGTACAGGTAGATGGAAAACATTGCTTTAACTTTTTCACCAGTGAACCGACTTCTTTCACACACGCTAAAGAAATGTGGTTCTCATTTCCTCCCCTTTCCTCCCCCCCAAAAGACAAAACATTTTAGTCACTCTTTTATGTCACCAGTAAATGAAACGTTTTGGTATGAAATAATGAAATCAGATGTGTGTGTGTGTGTGTGTGTGTGTGTGTGTGTGTGTGTGTGTGTGTGTGTGTGTGTGTGTGTGTGTGTGTTGTGTGTGTGTGTGTGTGTGTGTGTAAGATCAAACTGAACAACGACATCACTCCTGTTCAAGGAAAGCAATGCCTCATAGGGGATGACAGGAAAACTGATTCATCTTTAATACAATTAACTCAACAGAAATTCCCACCCCCGTATGACTCACCGGATTATTTACACGGATGTAAACGTGCAGCATACCTGAAAGGTGATTATTTGATTTCTGATTTTAAAGGCAAAAGTCTAAAGAAGATCTTTTGCGTTATTAAAACCTAAATAAAAAACCTGAATTCTGACTTTAAATAAAAGTGTTTACAATATTTGCAAAAATAAAGAAACAAATGACAGGACGGAGGCTCTTCTGGAGCCAAAGCGTCAGTTTACATTGGAAAATATCTTTGTTTTACCGGCTGTGACCCCAGAGCACACCCCCCACCCACCCCACTGACCGCTTCGGGTCCTGGAACTGTGCCCAGTTGGCCCATTTTATAATCCATCAATTCATCCAGTTATATTCAACAACAAACTGGCAGTCATTTGGAAGGGTGACATGCTCCCAGTTATGGGGCTCGTGCAGCCACCCTGCTGGTGGCGACCCTTTTTTTTTCCCCCTGATTTTGTGTGTTGTTTTGACCCGTTCTGTTGAATCTTTCACGGGCCGCATCCCCAGACAGCTGCAGCAGGCAGCTGCTGGTCTTTAGAAAGGGTGCAAACTCCTAACAGTCGGTGGATTCATGCTGCACTTCATGCTCACCCACTGGTGGGATGGCAGTGGGGCGCTCGGCAGACTTGCCCAGACTTGTTCCTAATTGTTCATTGGGAGAGGGGGGGTCAGATTCTGCTCATTCCTCATCTATTATCTCCATAAATTGCTTCTGCACATAAAGGTGATTACCTATGATAAGCTGACACATGGTCATGTTGACATGGAGAAAGAGGAGGTGAGGTCAAGTGCATATAGCCTGCAGGGAGGTGATTTTGACCTCCTGTCAATCAAACTCTGACACATTAAAACTCCTATTTTCCACTCAAGAATTAAAAGTAGTTCAAGAATTAAAAGAAACTCTGACTGCCAAACATAGACTCGGAACAGCGCGCTAATCATCGCTTTCATTGTTGGCTTCGTTTCCTTTCATCTGCTCTGCCACCGTCAAGCTGCTGGAGCGCGCAGCGAAGTGTTAACATGATGAGCTCTGCAAAAATGGCTTGTTAGCGAGGACGGATATTCCTGAGTCAGACGGGATTGGGAATACCGCAACAAGTCAAATTGAATCAGTGTAATCATCCGTGGCACCCTGCGACTGGTAATGGATGATTTGGCAATGCTATCAGAAGTAGGATTTAGCTGCAGCTGAGTGATAATCATCACAGAAACTATTTGAGATGATGATTTGTGAATAAATAAATGAAATACCGTGTGGGTACCACTCCCTTCTGCATTACGCTGCATGATTTATGTGTTTCTTCCCGTGAAGTGGGAGTAAACGGAAGATTAAGATCCAGGAGGTGTTAGCCACTGACACATTGCTGTTACACAATCTGGATAAAAACACATTGAACCGACAAACATCTGCTGCCGTCCTTCTCATCTACACCTTTAAAATCTCATCAGCACTTAAAGCAACACTCAGAATGATGCCTCGGATGCTCTCGCTCTTTATTCTTTGCGATGCTGCATTTAAAGTCGGTAAATCACAACAGCAGCAGACATAAAACACTCTAATGGACACAGACTGTTCAAGAATAAACTCATTCTGAATTTAAATCATCTGCCAGTTTAAAATAAATCTGTTTTTATTCAAACAATCACAAATGCAAGGACATAAACCAAAAAGCCCATGATTAGTTCATTGTAACTGTTTACATAGGCTTTTTTTGAAGGATTACTTTGAATTATTAAAGGAAACAGCAAACAAAATGAACTTGTTAAATTTTAGCAGGAATTTGTTTACAGCTTTATAGAGGTTTTAGCCGGTGCGTGCAGCTGCACTCATCCTTTAGATGTGAATTTATCCGTAAAGATTTCATTGATGATGTCAGTATTCGTCCATTTGTAGCTGCGCCTGTGCCTCCATTTCTTTGTATTATTTAAATGCACAATGTGCTTAAGGATAAAACTAGCTTGATCATTTGGTTTTGGAGATTTGACTATGTGTGACAGAAACATTATATGACATTAAATAAATCCTGAGGGGATCAAAAGATAAAACTCATGCAAATACTGTGTCTAGACTGACAAGGAACCTAAATATAATCTATTTCAAACTTGTTTCTGCAAAGGAAAATCAACCCGACTTGTTTAAATCAGTGACAGTATGTTGACATAAAGCTGAAACAGGACAGCGGGGGAGTCTACATCAAATCCAAACATTAAGATCTATGTAAATTCTAGGCTCTCAGTTGATTTGGAATTCATTTCAGACATCTAATAAAAAAGACACCTCTCAAAAAAAGCATAAAATACAAACCGTTAATCATTGCTTCCACAATCAAACACACCTTCTTAGTGTTAGTCTTGATTTCAAGGCTGAAGTAGGTAACTAGGTAACAGCAATCTTGTAAATTGGGACTGCACCCTTAATGTTAATAGCATTAACAGGGAAACTTTCACTGATGGCGCTGGTGATGGTGGTGGTGGCTGATGACTCTGCTGAGAATGATAGGGTGAAGTGACGTTGGTGAATCTGCAAAGCTTGAATGGAGTTAGGCAGGTGGAGGGAATGCATGAGAGATGCATGAATGAACTAGAGCTACAGAACCACAAGCGCAACATGATAGGTTACCAGTGAAGGTGTGTTGCTTTGCTATTGGCTAGACGTAACCTGGTGTGAACAGCTAATAACTCAATTCCCAGACTCAGAGAATGATGGATGGAAGGTAAGACTGAACATGTAGGAGAGGTGAGATTGACACAATGGTATGACAAACAATTTTAAAAAGTCATCCTGCAAGTAGAGCTTCATAAAGGCCAGCTTTCCTCTGCGGAGGTTTTGCAATTTCCACACTCAAAATTGTGATGAATGAGGTTTTAACAGTTGTAATAACAAAACTATCTTAACTCAAGCTTGAGGTATGGAAAGAATATCCTCCACCTTCTGGCAGTGAGAGCAATTCATACAAATGCCGCCAACGTGTTTTGAGATGCCGTAGGTTCTGCTACAGCGATATTCACTCTGGCTTTCCCCATTCAGCTCTGGCACACCCTGTGGTTGATAAGAAATGCATTGCCATCAGTGTGCCAGTGTGAGACTGGTGGCAACATTCAGATTTGTCTAGTATTGACAATCAGAATTATGTTAACTCAATTGCGAATGGTTGAAAAAAAGTCTCCTCTTCTAGCTATTCAAAGAAATAGCTAAAGTGGAAAGATAACCTCTTCCAATCAATTCCTTTGAAATTCATCCCAGCCTTTCCTAGACCTCGCGGCGCTGCGCTGTAAGCCGGAGCATCTCCTCCTCAACGCCTCCATTGAGCTGGCAGATTGACTAGGAAAAGATTTCTGCTCCTCTCCGTCAGTGGACTCTCTCATTTGTACGACAATCTCTTCTTTGTTTTCTTTCACTCTTACAGCTTCTTTATGATTTCTTCCTCTGTTCAAAGGGCATGCAGTACTTGACTGGCTGTAAATCTGTTTGGAGACTAATCTGTCACTACCTACCAGCTGCTCTCTTGGCACTTGCCAAGGCCAACATTCTGGTTGCCATGGAGATAACCAGTCATGCCAGTTACACATAAGGCCTGGCGTAGCGCCGAGCAGCCTGAGTGTTGTGAGCGTGTGCGCGCCGAGTGCGCCTGGATAATGTGTGTTTGTATTATTACAAGTCGAACCGCCAAAGAAAGAAAAAGTTGTTGATTAACTGCCATTACCAGCTGTTTGCCTGAGCCTAAGTGGTTACGCATTGTACAGTATTTTTTTTGTGTTTGTGTCAGTACACAAAGTGCACAAGAGAGTTGGTCAAAGTCAAACGACTGTTAGCTTTTGTGTGACTGTCTAGTTGTAGAGCATGAAGACTAACGACTGAAGAGCTCATCATTTCAGAAAGTCCAGAACAGACGACCCTCCGCTGTTCATCTCCAACTTCTGTTGTGTTTTTAAGGAAGACAATGACAATGAAAGGCATTCTTTCCTTTTTAGTCCATGCGGCCCTTCGTCCTGCCTGCAGGCGCTGACTTGATGAAGAGCAAATGAGCCGAAAAAACACCCTGAAAACGAAACTCCTATATGGCGCCGACTAAAAGACATAGCATCTGGGACATTTTGTGCTCCCCAGATCACATAATTGAGCCAGTGTTTGCAGCTGCTGTTCAGATTCAGGGCTGTTTGTGGACTGGGAAAAGTAATTTAAAGAAAGTGTGTGACAGTATGGAAATTTACATTTACAAGAAAGAAGCCCAAACATTTTTGCTAAAAACTCATAGAGTGTATAGAGCCACAAAAACGGGTGAAAGTTTTGCAGTATGTATGCCAGACCAGCGGTTGGCGGTATAATGTTCAGAATGAACACCACAGAATAAATAATTGTTTTGTCTACTCATGGCGGTTAAGATGAAAATGCAATGCGGGCAGGAAGAATTTTATTCTGTTTAAATTAAGACCATTTCCGGATTACCCATTTTTAAAGTTGTCATTTTAGGATCCGAAAAATTCATTTCAGTTCAATTCAAAAAAATTTATTTGGCTCCCAAGGGGCAATTGACGGTATCTCCCAACCAAACAACAACAACAAGTGTTTACTATTTTTTTCTGTTATGTAGATGGAAAAATAAAACAATTACACATGTTTGTTGAGTAAACACACAACCAGTTAGCTTAGCATAGCCTACAAACTGGAAATGGGGAGAAAGCTATCTTAGTCTGTCCAAAGCTAATAAAGTCAGAAAAGCTAAGCCAATAAGCTGCAGGTGGTTTATATAAACGGTTCACATAAAAGGTAGGTTTTTATGTGCTGTTGGGGAACACTGATGTTATTTTTGGATTTTTTTCAGTTGAGAGAAACTTTCAGTTTTTGCGGACATCAATGAGTAACAAATAAAATGTGAAATGATGAGTGACAGGCTTCGTGTCCAGTATGTGAGAATCTGTGGGGTGTGTATAGCCTCATAGAACTGTGTATTTGCTCAGCCATTTAGTTCTCATGTGTGGTTGAATGAAGATCAAGTCACCATGGTACATTATTAACACGGAGTTAACAGGGTAGATTATATAACTCACATCGGTTGTTTTAAGAAGCCTCCTGCCTTTGTTTGCATGCCAGGATTTTTGGCAACATTTCTAATAGAAGTCACCACCTTTAGTCACTTATTAAATTCTGTGTCTGGAAATGATCAAACTACATAACTCGTCCTTTTTCTACCTCAGTAAGGCATAAAAATGACTTTTTCATCCAACAAAGTCAAATTTAGGAGCCATGTCATTTTGGTTGCAATTCAAGTGAAAGATGAGAAAAGACGTATGTTTTATTTTATTTTCAAAAGTTTGATAGAGATTTTGTTTAATATCTACGGAATATAAAAACTCAGTGAGAGCTAATGCTGTCAGAAAAGAAAATTTCAGCATGATTTCTTTTTGCGTTCACAGCCTTTGAATCAGATGTGGCCAGAAAGATGAAAGATGAAGTTCATGAAGACAAAAAAAAAAAAAGACAAAACCAAAGAAAAAAAAACAAATGTTATCAAGGCACATATAGACACACGCTTATTCTGACTCTCCTGTGTTTCTTCTAGGTATGAGTGAGGCCTTTCACTGAACATGTGCAAGGAAGGAAACAGCTGTGGTTAGGCTGGAACCAGGTGAGAGCATGGGCTGTGTGTGTGTGTGTGTGTGTGTGTGTGTGTGTGTGTGTGTGTGTGTGTGTGTGTGTGTGTGTGTGTGTGTGTGTGTGTGTGTGTGTGTGCACTAGTGATGACATCACACATTCCATGACGTTGATGTGATGGTTATGAAAGGGAGAGAGGTGAGGGGGTAAACTTGCACACAACAGCATGTTTTCTTTTTTATTGTTGCTTTTTAAGCCAAAAAAAAAATCTTATGAGGGAAACTTTATTGAAAATGTTCATTTTATTATTTATTTGTCTGAAAGGCCTGCTTTTGTTTTGTTTTGAAGTTTCTTGTTCTCATGATTGATTTAATTGTTATCAGTTGTTATCAGCATCACCGGTGTTTTATGATTCATACACGGTTGAAAATATACAGATAAAGAATTTCAACCCTGTTGAATTAATGTTTCAAACAAATAGGCGGTTGGCGGTCAATCAGTGTAACTGCTAGTGCTGCTAAATGCAGCTGCTAGTTATCTTGTTGCCATGCAACTTGTTGCCATGCAACTAGTTTTTTCTATTAGCTTCTATTAGTGTGTTTTAATACATGCCTGTGAATATGACCATTCCAGGACTTATCACAACCTCCAAGACCAAAGAAGGCCAGTTTCATGGCAGGTAGAACAGAATCGAGGTTCCTCAGGGTCTGTGACTCGGACCCTTGACCTTTTCACGCTACAGTCCCAGAGCAAAAGACCTTCTCTACATCACCTTTGTTTATTTACACGAAACCAAAGGTGGCATAAAGCTTCCTCCCTCTTTGGTTTTAGACACCATACCAGCATTTAATCAGGCAAAAGACACAGTTTATTGTTCTGGGTTGGGCTTTGTAAATATTCTTCTTGAAGGAATAGGATCCTCGTTTGATTTGTCTCCCCAATTTAAAGATGCTGATTTTTCTTCGTGTCTGAGCTAGCTGATAATTGCGAATCCTTTGAATTTGAAAAAAGAATTACATAGGAAACTTCATTCAGGGACTGCTTTAACTACTGATCCTCTGCCTTTCTACCTTCATTTCATTCGGCTGCAAACAGCAATAGGAAGCAGTTTGATTTGGTCCCGTTTCCCACTTACCTGGCTGTCAGTGATTTCCAGTTTGCTCTGGTCTGCAGATGTGATTACACTTAGATTGAAAGCACTCCTTCCAGACATTGGAAAGACTATTATAGCACAGAGTGCAATTCAGCTGTAACTCTCAGCAGGTATCATCAAGGATGAACCTCCTAAGCTGCTTCTCAGAAGACTAACAAAACAGCAGTATGTCCTGTGATGAGCCAGTGAATCAGTGGTCAATAGAACTACAGGAGGCTTTGGTTCTGTAATCCCTCAGCATTATCACTTCAAAATAGATGACAAATTAAAGATGAAAATATATATATATACAGTATCAGGTGGGAGACTATGCCACTATGATGCACAGGAGCCAACATAGACCCAGACTTTATATGGATCTGCAAATGTGTAAAGCCTGCCAAGTGTCCAAGAGGGTAATTGGATGACTCTGTAATTAAATGAGTAAGGCATGAGTTTCTTCACAGTCCTCTAAATTAACCCCTGCACCACGATTTGCATGCATTCAAATGCACATTGTCATCAGAGTAAAATATGCATGGAAATGATTGTCGGTGACTTGCCAACACCAGCCCTTCTCCTCAGTCCCTAATCCTCAGCTCCTGGCTTTGGGCCATGGCGGGAATGTGTACTACAGGAAGGCCCCGTGCCCTCTCTCTGCTGCCTCCTAATCTTACCCCCCAGCCTGGAGCTTGCCCCGACCCCTCGGCCCCTGCTTGTGCGGTCCAGCCAATCTTGTCTTCTGGTTCTCTCCTGCCCCCTAAAGCACAAAACACAGAACCAGACTGTAGCGGTCAGTTCTGGTGGGTGTCTGACTGATTTCCTTTATGGGATGAAGCAAGTGGAAAATGCAAACCTCCAGCTTCATTTGAATACCTTCCTGTTGCATTAAATATGCTATATGACGAACTTTACATTACAGTAAATCGTTTTGACTGTAATCTTCCTCATTGTTGCGTGGAAGATGATGGAAGAGTGGGAAATAGCGCTTGGCAATCAAATATTCCCATGTCGTTGGTTTACTGGCGTGCTTCTTTGAACCTTCTTGATTCACATGCATTCCTCTCCCAACAGGAGCTGTCACTTTGTGTGGACATTGTCCCTTCAGAGTGTGTGGCTATAGGGAGCGTCTAATGTCCACTCCTGGCCACTTGTCTATGATGTGAATGGGAAGACAATGAGACCCCCAGTGGTTCCCTCTCTCCGTGAGCTGCCAGGGGTCTGATTTGCCTTGGCAAGGGGGACAGAGGCCCAAAACAAAGCTGAAGGAGTCCCCAGTGAAGGGGCGCAGAGGTCATCCCCAACGCCCAACTAACAGGCCCGTTCTCTAGTTTGTGCTCCTAAATAGGGAAGGGACACAGAGGAGTAGAGACAATGAGATAAAAGGGACCTCCAAAACCATTAAATTCTGAGGAAGTGATGGCCGTGAATGATGGCAGAGACTGAATAGAGACTCTTGAGGTGGGAGGTACGCGCCATTAATGACCATGGATGCTCCATTATGGCAGGCCTGGGAGGTGGTGATGAGGTGGTACATTTTCTCCCATTAGGACTCTTCTCCAAACTAGGAGGCATTTCCAGAAAGACGCAGGACTCCTGTATTGGCCCCCGACTGTGAATCTCTAGGACTACGTGACAATGTCAGGGGCCCTTAAGAGGTACGGCGAGTCAAATTACTGTTTGCATAACATCGAGTATGTCATACCCCACCCCCTCCACCCCCCAAGACTGATGGACTTTCTCTTGTATATTGAGCCTACGTTTAGTCGTGATCATGCGGCTCACGGATTCACCAGCGATCCAGATAATGCGTGCTCTTCTGATTGATATAAGTCTGCAGATGGAAAGAGCTCAACAGATGTCAGCTGAATGTTTTCCTCACGGTATTTAAGACATGAAATCACCTGCATTGAAAGCCTTAAATTGGGAGCTAAACTGAAGTGATGACATGTGATGTTTACATAACGAGGTTCTTTGTATGTTCAAGTGTATAAATTTTCATTAAGCAACAGACAATCCTGCCTCTCCTTCTCCGTAAATTGATGAAAAATTCTCTTCCTGAAACACTCCACATCCCCTCTTCCATCCCACTCCTCCTTTACTTGGGCATGTTCCTGCAGCTGTGATGTTAAAAATAGCTTTATTCTGGAATTCTTTTTTTTTTCCTCCCGGGAATTTTTTTCTTCTTCACTCCCAGACACTTCACTATTTTACATGGACGTGGGATGTATTTTCACTTTTTTCCCCCTAGAAAATTAAAATGTACTTTTCAGTTGAGCGAAGGCTGATCCCATTCTCGTGAGTGAATCCTATTCACAAGGCTACAGCAGTTAGCGTATCTTAGCATAAATAATGCAAAAAGGGGCAAATGGCTTTCTGCATATTAAAAAAAACACTCATGGAATTCAGTTTTTCTGCAGATATAAACAACTCTTATCAGCAATTTTTATGTGTTTCATCTGCTTTCCGCATTCAGCGAATGCTAAGCTACGTTGTCAGTGGTTGTAGATTATGCTCCCAGAGTGATATTGATTTTTTTATCAAACTAAAACTTGTTTTTTTAAAAGTAACTTAACATATATCCAAAAAAAAAAAAAGGTCAATCACCCAATACCAATTAGTTTTAACATTTTCAAACAGCCTCTGATCTTTTGCGTGACCAACAAGGTACCAGACTCCATATATTTGTAGTGCCTGAAGTCTGAATGTTATCTCAGGATTCAGGTGGAACTCCACATTCACGTTAAAAAGCAGAAACACGTCTGGGCTGTAATTATGTAGCCATAAATAGCTTGATGTGGGGAAGGCAGCCACATGTTTTACAGTAAGACCCCTTAAACGCAACACTTCACAGCTGGCTGTCACTGCTAGACAACGCTGTCAGAAGGATTTTACTTTTTTCCCCCCTAGAAAAATGCAGCGGCCCAAAATAGGCATTCCACACTGTGAGGAATTGCTTGCAGGATGATATTCTATAGCAGTTCCCCAAAGCTTCACGTGGCTCAAAACTCGGGCGGTTAACTTAGCATAGATAAGGAATGTGGCTGCCAGCTCAACACGGAGCATTCTTGGGCAAACGCGTAGATCGGGTAAACCAAAACAAGCCAGCAAGTGGTCCATACAAGTCTGTGCTGCTTCTGTTGACCCCTCTTGTCATAAGTGTGAGGGCACTTTCAAGGAAAAAGAACACTAAAGACTGAAGTGCACTCAGAGCATCTTTGAGGTTAAGTGCCGCGCATACTTTTCCTTTACTGCACCGAAATAAGGAGATGCTGCGATGCCAGAGCACTTCTATATTTACAGCTCGGGTTAACAACAGTGTAGGCCGATGGCTTTATCTTCCAGATGTGGTTCAATATGCAGCGGCGGTGGAGGAAGGCGTGGTGCATCCATTGGCATGAGGTTTGAACTGATCAAAGCGAGTGCGCTAAACCTCTGGCGAAGGCAGCGCTCGCCGTCTGCAGACGGAGACGCCTGCTGCTGACGGAGTAAAACTGGCTGCACTGGGAAAAATGGAGGGGGGGGGGGATCATCCAGACCGTTAACTAGCAGTAAGCATGCTAATATGCTAATGTTCTAATCACAATTCCCCCATAGGTATGAGGATTTGGCCGGGGCAACGAGCAAATTAAGAGGGTCAGGTTTCACCCCTGGGATAGCTCTGCATTACAAACATCATTTTAAAGCTTTATTGATTTACATGTAAGACAAAGTAAATCAGTTCAGATAAAAACAAATTACAATCATAAAGTAGAAATGTACAGCATGCAAGTACCTTTTTCCATATATCAGAGTGAGTGTGTCGTAAAAAAAGAAATTAATGACTTCAGCTTTAATGTAAACTACAGACTGGTGCATGAATGAAGAGACTATTTTTCTACTGCATAAAAAACCACAAACAGGCCTCTTATGGGGAAGCCTTTAGCAGCGTGCATGCTTCTTGCTTAAGGATCTTTGTTAGTTGATTAAATTGTGAATTTTCTTTTGTGTCCAGTGCACTGCAGCATGCATAATTCAATTTTCCATCCATAATAACCCCCCAGCCCCCGCCCATGGCTGGTGTCATGGCCCTTGAACGGATAAGCTGGGTTTGCTTTTGATTCGTCTCTAATTAAATTGGACTGGTGGACAATTAGTTTGGTCTAATTTCCAGGATGGCACTGGTCTTCTTCTCACCTTTGAACTGGGGGCCGTCCACCAGTCTGACCGGCTCGGCTGAAGCTACACTCATCTGTGTCGGGGTCAGCGGGGCAAAGAGGTCATCCATACCGTGATTAGCCTTTAATTTGTCAAGGATTTGCTTACATTTGATGGATTTTCCAAAATGGTACAAGTTCTTTTTGAGTATGCAAACAGCATGGATTAGAACCTCTAACTGTGACCTTAAACCTCCAGAATACAGGGATTAAAACTTTGTAGCTAATCTGGAGCTAAAAGATTCTTTTTCTCCTTTAAAAATTCTGCTGTCGTAAATATCGCAAGCAGACAAATGGCAATCAGAAAGCCTCACGTGCCGCGTGAATCTGTTCGTTTAAAGTTAAATACCAAGTGACACCCTTTTGTCAGCAATGAAAATGCCTTCTCTAATAAAAGCAGCCCTTTATCTCCATCAATGAAAGCTGACCTATTTGCTGTCCCATTGTTTTGGCCGCCTCATTAAGGACTTCATGTCAACTCGTCTCTCTCTAAATGTCTCAGCACCAGAATTAAAGGGCAGATTTACTTTAGACTCATTGTGCAAAATTTAATGAAATTAAGAAGAGTTGGAGTAAATAAAGACCTGCTTTTGTTCCGCTCATATTTGTAATTCAGTGCACTCACGATTATTTTCAGGAAAAATACACTTGATGCTGGTATTTTATTTTTAACCACATCCATAAAAACCCACTAATCCAACGGTCGGTGTTTAACGCCCTCTCTCATTTTCTCATCCCTATGAACATCTCATGACATCCTGAAAGGACCTTGTCTCAAAAAGCAATTAGTTTCCACTGATTCCATATTGATTATAGTATTGATTATATATGCTAATACATACAGTCTTCAAATGTTCAGTAACTACGTTCAAAGGACGCCATCCCAAAGCAAGTCTTCTGGAGAGAAACAGTCGCTGAGAAGCGAAGCAGATTGTTCTAAAGCAGTCGTTTAATGTAAAGTGAGGAAGACGCTGAACTGAAAACATCCTTGAGGAGATTTTAGTCGTTGGCAGTGAAGGTGTATTAAGAATAACAGTTTAAATGTAAACATTAATGAAGAGGAACACATTAAGATAATAAGGGTGTCTTTCATCAGCTGTTTGTGAACATTAGACATCAGTAACAGGACAAGAACTGATGATCATGCTTTGCCATGGCAACCAGATGAATCATCACACTATGCATCAGGTTTAGATTTTCCTCCCTCTATGAAAAAGTTTCTTGTTCATCACAGAATAACATTCTGTGATGAACAACTTTTATCATTTCATTTAGAATTGAATTCTAAATCCACATGACGACAGTAAAAATGACTTCCAACACAAACGATCAACATCACAGGTAAAACGATCTCTTCTCCAGGGGGAGGCGAGCCAAAAGAGAAAACCCCTTCACGAACTGTGAAGACCTAACACATGCTCCACCTCCTTCTCATTGCTGAACTTCATTCACATCACGTGTGCTTGTCCTTCATGAGTTATGTCGTATTCTGAGAAAACATTGAGACACATCTGGACGACAGCAGCAGGAACAGTTAGGCCAATAATCTGTTCCTGGAAATTAGTACAAGGGTTATGTTCACCAGGGACGAGAATAAAAAGGAACTGTAGGGCTTTTGCTGATTTGAAGTCAGCAATCCTCAAGGGTGCAGTGATGCAACAGGGATGGATCCGCACCTAGAGCCCAGACGGACATTTAGAAACAGGTTAACACACCTAAAACATGACAGCATTCAAGTTTTTATTATTTTGATTGTGGCAGATCAAAAGGAGATAGCTCAGGCTGAAGGAGATATGAACACACACCTCCTCAAACCTGAACAACCAGAAGACTGTTTTCTTAAAACTGAAGCTGGAATTTGACCTTTTTGACTGATAAAAGTAATAAAAAGTTCTTTTAGGTCACAGATAATTAAAATTTTCCAGTTTGTTAATCCACACAAGAGGGAATTTAATAAAAGTAGAAGAAATTTCACATATTTATATTGAATTAGTAATTCTTAATTGATTTAAATGCAAGCTATAGGAGGTTAAAAACAAAACAGTGGTGAAAGAATAACTAAATCCAGAGCGGCGGAAAAGCCCAAACTGACATCACATAAGTTTAAACTGATTTTTCACACTTATGTCTCCCAGTATTGTGCCTCCGTGACCCCCCCTCATCCCATCTGACCTCCTATATCAGCACAGGATGAGGGTTAGTGTGTTCAGTTTGAGCAGCGGGGCTTAGATCCTGTGTGAGTTCTGAGAAGCAGCTCGTGAGTGGAGACTGACAGCTGATTGCTCTATGGTTTAATCTTGTTAGGGATTTTCAAAAGTGCTGCGTCCGCTCAGATCTGGAGATAGAAGCGCTGCGCAGCCTTTGTGTGCAAAATTTCACCGCTCCCAAAAAGGGGGACAAAGGGCCCCCCTACCGGTGATGTCATTCCGCTGTCAGCAAGCGGGCCCTCGCTTGCAGGACAGGGGCCAGGATGGGACATACTGTGACCATCTCCCCCCCCCCCACCCCACCCTACACATCGTTGCCTCGCCCTGACAGCCTCGGATCCAGCTTTACTGCATCTGACATATATTCAGAACATCTGACCTTACATCGCTTACATTTGCGCGAAAATCCCACAATCCCTTGCATGTACGTGGTGTTTTTACGACACGCGTCGCTCCGGTGGTGTGTTCAGTTACCTTCACTGCCCCTGAAACCGAAGCAACCACTATTTATCCTGTCTGGACACAGTTGACTGTACATTTACATGTGACACATGATGATGACAATTGTGTTGTGTAATAATATATACATGAGCGCACATCAACATCGCCCATATATGGGTTTCCTTTGATTCATTGCTGCTGCGATAAAAGACATGTACTGTATGGTTATAATGGATGTTTGTAGGTGTGAGGGGTAGTCCAACACATGTGTACCATACTGCTCAACCTCTGACAACCTTTGACCCTACTTAACCCAATTCCAACATGTGATACAAATTGAGTTTCAGCCCCTTGGCACTTTTGTGTCTTTTTTAACTTGCAATGTGAGTTCTGTAAGGAAGTATTGAGCCAGCTCCGCATTCCGAAAGACAGCTTCATAAATCTTCGCCGTGCATGTGTGTGTGACGGCATGTATGCACACACACACTCACACACACACACACACACACACACAGATGTGTCCTAACTTAGCAAAGTACACGATGCAGCAACCTCGGTTTCCAAGAAATTGTACGATACTGACTTCCCCCCATTTTTAGAGAGAGAGTGAATCTGGATCGGGTCTGTTGGGTTCTGTTACAGTACATATCGCACACACACACAGCGACAAATATACAGGGAGGGGACATCTTATACCTGGTTTCAGATATAGCACACACACATCCAAGTGTTTGTGGGTATTTATGGACACGAGTCATGCATGTTCATCAAGCGCTGTCGGCTCTTTCTCATACACCACCGTCAACCACGCATACCTTTCCCACTCCAAACCTTTCAGCCCCTCGAGGTGTCCCATTTAAGTCTCGCTCCTTCCCCCCCATTGTAAATCACCGGAGAGGCGGCTACGCCATAAGCAGGTCCCACTGAGCAGGAGAGACAGTTATGAGGGGAGCAGATAAGCAGCCACAGCCGGTGCTGCGAAAATATGGAGCTCGCCGGATAGAAAGACAAACATCCCTCGGGACCACTTGGGTCGAGTTGTGAATGACCCTGGTGAGCTCAACACGCCGTTAGACGATGTAAATCACCAGGATATGAAGCTGAACATCACTTTGTAGGCTGCCGAGATGCGTTTGTGGAGTTCGTACGACCTGATAAAACATTCTAAAGGAGTTTATTTGGTGATTTATCGATGTACTTTTTGATCATCGGCATTTTCCCTTGCAAAAATACTACATTTTTGCACCAAAAGTAAAAGAATGTTTGATTTAGTTGCATCTGTGCACGTAAAAAAAACATGAAACCGTCCTCAGAAGGAAGCATTGCTTCATGGCGAGCACGAGGTCCTGAGGCTGAGGGAAGTCTTTCTAGGAAAGGATTGGCCGACGATCCGTCTTCCCTCTGTTGTCAGTTTGAGTGCCGACCATAAACTGTTGAGCCGAGGGAACAGTTGGAGGTTTGGCTTGTTTTCCCCCTCTAAATGCACATTTGGCATCATTACCAACACATGACAAAAAGTCTGTGTTTATGTACGTCTACAACTTGTATCATGGAAGATGCATATTGGGTTCTTCCCATATGGCTGGGGGGTGAGAATGCATGGCGTTACGTGTTTCTCCACCAATTCTGGCATCTAAATCAGAGCAAAGCAAAGAATATTTTCCCTTAGTCTTTGTTCCGATGCTCCACCAGGAAGGAAATCTGAACTGATGATGGCACTTCAGAGTCAAGTCATCCTTCTCATGGAAACCAGGAGTTCTGCCGTTACGTGGGCGAACAGGCAGATGCTTTGACCACCTGTGACGGCGCGTTAGCAGATGACTCCACCTCTCGGAGGAAGCAATGTGAAATCCATTGACGGTGGGAAAAAAGGCTGGGGAAGCGAGCGCCGTTGTCTCGGCGATGCGACAATCCTATGATGGGTGTTTGCTCGGAGCTTAAAGGTGTACAAGAGGCAATTAAGACTGTAAATTTACACATAAATCATTTTTGCATTACATTAACGCTGATGGAAAACTGGGCATCTGGCCGGAATGATGATGTAGCAGCTCTGCTCAAGACCTTTTATTGGCTGCAAAGTGACACAATGATATATTGAGACAAGCATAACGCAGTGGCTTCTGTTTGCAATAAGTGCCTTTCATTTATATGGGAAACAAGGGGCTTTTGAAGTGGAAAGAAAAAGCAGCGCCGCTGCAAATGTGTTCATTAAAAAACGGAATCATACTTTCCTCTTGAAAGTTCATCATCCGGGTACTGAGTCACCGTGGTTTGAGGCAGGACCCCTGCTCTGCTCACGTTTACCCTCTACAAAGAGCAGCAATGAGGACGGAGCACACGTTTCCCATAAATACCTGGATTGGGCCAGTTAATGATGCCTGCACAAACGGCCCCCAACCAAACTAAATAGCCCTGATTGCTGGTTAATTTATTGGAGACAAGCACCATAGAGAGATCAAACAAGTCGCTCTCTCTTGTAGCACCTTCACCGCCATGAATTTGCCGACCCCTGCAACCCCCTGCATATTTCTATAAGGGGCACGAGAGGCCGGAAGAGTAGCCCCGAGGAAAACGAGGGGTTAGCTCACATGCGGTTTGGGTTTGTACGACGCTGGTGGAGCCCAATAAATCAGCTAGTTAGGAAATATTCTGTAAAAACACACGGGAGCTGAGAAAAAGAGGAGAAAGACAAATATCCCGACAAAAACACACCGAACACGTGACTCACAGGGAGGGGATCCTTTCATATTTCTACCAGACAAAGAAACGTATTGTTTATATGGAATTTTTTTTACTTAGAACCAGAATTTTTTTTAAAAATGGGAGTGGAGTTGGTCAGCTAAATGCTAACATGTCCTTCCAGGAGGTAAACCAGACCCTCCCTACCTGATTTTAGTTTTGTATCATGTCACTCTTTGACTACAGCAGGTCTGGTTTCATTACCAGACGGCTTTAATGACCAGGTTAAGGGCTCGGAATTCCCACAACCTGCACATATGAGGAGGATTTAGTTTGACTCTTTTGTTCCGGACATGAAACGGCACATTGTTAACCGCTGCCCGAAGGCAGAGTGGCCAGAGAGCAGAACAAGAGGTTACGCTCACTCACTTTAATCTTTAGGACTTTAGCAAAAAAATAATCTAAACTCTAACGGAAAATCCTTTCTTTTCTTTATTTTTTAATTGTAACCAGTGATGGAACCTAGGATTATAAAACCAAGTAGGAATATTCCAAATGAACCGATTTGGTTCATAAGACAGAATGTAGCTCAGGAAAGAAAAACCCGATCGAACAATTAAACAAAATTTAAAGAAAGTGCCCAATTGTTGGAAGCGTTGCCCTGAAGGTTAGAGGAGACTTTGTAAGCATGAGGTCATCGGTTCACTTCCCTTTACCGGCACAATAAATCCCAATCTTCAACACTGAAGCGCCCTTGAGCAACGCCCTCAACTCCAACACTGGAGCACCTTCTTTCTATTTCCTTCTCTATTTATTATTTTTTCTCTACGGCAAAACTTATTACCGGTTTATGCTTCTGGATATTTTTAGGAGACAGCACTGTCATCTTTAATTTCTTTTGAAACTCTTTGTTAGAGGTGAGATAGGAACCCACATGCAGAACACCACAGGAGATGTTTCATGAACATAAATTCCTACAACAGGTTCCAGAAGACCAGGAAAAACCAAGAAACTAATAAAATCTCAAAAAGTCAAAGAAATCTGAGGGTTTGGAAGAGTTGATAACAATCTGGTGGAGAACTGATGTCTGAGCCGAGTTTAAGTAGGTGGATCCTGATTAGCAATGGGAGTCAGGTGTCCTGCAGCCATCAGGTGATCAGAATGAGTGGATTGGGTGGGAGCGAGGGAGGGAGAACTGGAACTGGGATTATAACACTCTGCTGTTATTTGATAAGTGATTTATTAGATGTATTTTACTCACCGGGTTTAATCCTCAGTATCATTGATCGGTATTGATTTCCTGCGTCTTTTCTCTTATTGAATTCGACAGGTTTTGGCCTCTACCTGCTGGAACCTCCAGTCTTTTCCCTATCAATAAAAAAACCATCACATATATCGTCCTCTCTGCGGCAATAAAACCAACCCACTAAACGCTTCCTCCCCAAACGTGTTTTTTTGTCTGCACTTATCTGATGTGAAATGTGTCAGGGTCACATTCAGGAGGTCTCCACCCCCCGCCAGCGATGGATCCCATTGTTCGGGGAAGACCCCCCTCTGTGTTATTGAGACATGCTAGTCATCACCATTATGGAGTGTAATTAGGTTGTTGTGCTTATTAACTCCTATTATTGGAGGAGCCCTGAGATGTCTACACGTGGCTGGTGGTGCGGGACGGATCCGGGCTGTAAATTCATGATGGCATCTCGAGTCGAGTGCACAAACATTCAACGGCTGTAAATTTATCCCTTAAATCAAAGCATAAATTCACTCTAATTATGTGTTTTGATTTGCATGGGCTTGAAATATATGAGCTCGTATTTAAACGGATTTATTCGTTGCTGTTTTATTTTTTAATTCCCTGTAATGATGCGTTTAATGACGACTCCTAGAATGTTAACTGCTCTGTGCCCTTGAGCTGTTTCAAGTTTTTGGAAATATGACATCGAGAGACAACAGAGGCTTCACAGAATTATCTAAGAATTGTGTATTTGTAGTTCTTTCTCAGAAAATCTTTTTTTGTTGCTATCATCTCTTAGATCTGAAATGTCAGGGCAGCAACAGGGTCACGGTATTTAAACGGTCGCTCTCGTGATTCAGCCCGTCTCCTCCTTCAGTCGGATCGTCATCAGTGACTCTGAGATATCCTGGATCCAAGTCCGTGGAACTTATTGAGGTAAGAAGCGACAGGAAACCTGAACTTTATCCTTTTCAGTCGGTCCCATCTGATCAGGCCAGCCAGCAGCAAACCAACTCCACTGGCTCCACGTTTATGCAGATGAAGCAAACACTGATGCCGTAACATTGGCTAATTTGCTAAATTAGCCTTTTAAATTAGCCAAATGACAATTACAGCAAATGAAGCATCCCATAATTCATTGCCTGACTCTCATTAACTTTAACGTTTTTCTTTTCCTCCTCTACTTGTATTTGTGATACTCCGCTTTGAGGAAAATACACATTTATACCTGTTAAAACACGGCGCTCAGCAGGAGTAAAGAAATGCTTTTGTTCTCATTTTATTTCATTTAATAAAAGTATTAAAAAAAACTGTAAATGTGACTCACATTGTGACTTAGATGATGGCTGTGACTCATTATATGTTCAAGGTTTCAATCCAGTGAAGATAAAGGAGACCATCAAAAAAATTTAATTTTCGTCCTGTTTTTCACCTTTCAAATTTCACTACCGGTCTTTTATGCAATCTCATTATTTGTTCCTGGTGATTCAACTAAAAAAGTTTCTCCCACTTTCACCCAGGAAAGTATTTTTACTTCCTCACTGGACCCCAGCCGTGTCACGAAAAAGCATCAAAAGAGCTGCAGCGAGCGATCCGTCAGAGCGACATTTGTCTGCGCATTTGCTTTCAATCAGGCCAGAGGTCAAACACAACACAAACCTAAATGACACTGCAGCTGGTGTGAATGCTGGAAGACAAATATCAGGAGTCAGATCCGCGCCTGCAGGACTGGGTACACTCTGTAACCCCCATTTATTGACTGGTGAGTTAAAGCACCCCCCCATCAGATCCAGGGACTGACCGTAATGGATTCTCAGGAATGGGAAGCTGGTTGGCAGGTGAGGCTGTGAGCAGGGGGGGGAGGGGGCGCATGAATCCTGAACATGAGGCAGCACTTGAACCCGTTGTCCGTGGCCCAGAGCCCACACCTCCCCAGGGGAATGTAGAGTCATAACACCCCCCACCCCCCCTTCTTTCAGTAACCTGAAAGAATCTCCTTATAGATCATCAGAATCAAGAATTTGATCACACTGGAAGTCAATGGAGGAAGTGTTTCAGAGGAGCTTTTTTATTTCAGTAGGAATAAATGTTAGAAGAATTGTAGATTTGAAAAATACGAAGTAGATGGTGCAGATTATTTGGTCTGTTGGATGGATGGATGGACGGATGGATGCATGGATGCATGGATGCATGGATGGATGGATGGATGGATCCATAATCCAGATTTCTTTTCTCTGGTTAAAATAAACATAATTAAAATTGAAGCAATCATTGCATTATTACATATTTTTTCCAGCATTTCTACAATTCCTTGCTGTTTCCTAAACTTTCCCTATTTTTTTGTTTCCTCGTCTCTCCTGCAGGATGACTCTAGAATCTCTCCCCCGTCAAACGTGACGTTCAAACTGAACCTCTGAGCACAATCTGAAGACGATTCAAGGTAGCTGCTTTCACATTTGATTTCCTGCACGCCAAACCCTGCGAAAGGTCTCTGTTGGCTGGCGGAGGAAGATTTATTGTGACATCAATGCAAACCATCAGGGCACTCTGCGGTGGAAATTGTGTTTAGCGTGGAAGAAGCCAAGGTTAAAAGGCTTTTGCCACGGTGGGAGCAGAGGAAGTGGGATTGACGCTCAACAAAAAGCCTCCTTGGTGTCTCTCAGACAGCAAAGAGACACAGACGCCGTCTCCTGACATCACTGATCTGTCATTTACAGAGCATCACCCCTGAGGTTTGGACCATGAATGAAAATGTCAGACAAAATATCTGCTCAGACTTAAACTGAATTTTAATAACTTGAACCCACCGTAGGTGATTTCATCACGCCGGTGTTATTTTTCTTCCTTCAATGGGCCTGAGGAAATTAAAACCCTGATGTCTCTGCTATCACGAGCTAACAGAACGGATGTTTAACCGTCACTGATGAATAAAATGTGAGTTCAATAATGATGAAGATTTACGGGTGTTGAAGTGTAGGTTTTAACTTTATTTCTTTTCTTAGAGCAGCTGATAACAGAACAGAATAAACTAAATGCACAACCAGACTGAATTACTTTGGCAAGCATAGGTTTAGTAAATTACAGCCTTGACGTTTGATAACTATATTTTCAGCAGGAAAAGATTTCTTTGCAAGATGGTTAAAGAAGGAAATCCTTTACACACACTAGTGTGTTTACAGGAAAGGTGCTTATTATCTATTTATGCCCCTCCATAATAAATCTTTGCGCCTGTAGCCATTAGATTGTTCTAGAGAGAACTTTATTTTTGCTTGTGGTGGTACGTTTTTGAGGTTTTCGGGGAAAGGGATGGGTGGGATATGGGAACTGGAGGCATGAAATTACATGCAAACCAACATTTCTCTGGTGTCATCATTGCAACAAACAAGAGAATCTGCTTTCGCCAGCTCTGCACACTCACTTCTTTTTCGCCAGCACCCCATTACAGAGGAAACCCCTGGAGAGGGGGAGATATTGGGTAAAGTGGGTCTGAAGCTGCAGGCCGTTATCTGTCTCTTACTTCACTTTCCCCTCCTGCAACCTTTTTTGCCCCAGTGAGCAAATTAACAGTACAAAAAAAAAAGAAGAAGAAGAAGAAGATAGTAGGTTGTTGTTACACAAAATTGAAAAAATAAATCGGCATCGGTCACCGTCGACCCATCAGACGCGCCTGGAGCGTCATCTTCCCACCGGTCCAGGCAGACACATCAAATGAGAGTAGATGATTCCTGCCCTCCCTGAAGACTTACTGTACTCTCTCCCCATCTGCTCCGCTGAGCATCTCAGATGGAGCTGTCCGCTGACCTGAGCCGGCTCGTAAATCACCGGCATGGCCTCCAGAGGTGGCTCCTCTGAAAGGCAGCAGTGTCACTAAATTGACCTTTTTCCATCCCTTTTCCTCCACTTTTTTTTAAAAAAAAAAGAAGAAATCTTTCTGTATGTCCGTCAGCATTTTTTTAAAGAATGTTTTATTTATTTTGGCCACATGGAAAAGTGTCAGGTTAGAAAAGCATTTGTGTGCAATTTTAAACCCAAAAAAAAAAAAAAGGGCAACAGATGAGGGAGTTCAGAATTGAAACAAAAACAAGACAAGCAAGCAAATTCTTCTCCGCTGAGCCGATAAGTTACTGGAGAACATTGAGGTCATTCCTGAGCTGAACTTGAACAGATGCCATGTGGGATGCACAGAGTGAGCTCTGGAGCCTGAGACAAGCATCACCGCCACACGCCTTTGAACGTGTGCTGAGGGGAGTCGGAGCTTGTCGGAAAAGGCGCTGAAATGTTCCCGCAAATTTGTTTAACGGTGTATTTTTACATAAAAAAGTTTGCCTGCCAGCTGCAGCAGGAACACGCTGTTCACATTACTGAGGGAAATGGTGTTGTGAGTATTTGGAAAGAACCGTCTGCTCACCTGCTTTTGAGATTTTACCAATTATTTGTGCCAGCGAGTGAATATGAACGAGTAGTGGAACCAACGAGAAAGCAGAAAAAACCTTCATTTCCTTTGATGCTCCAACATCCGCCAGATAAAAAATCCATCTTCAAAAATCAGCTGATCAATAAAATCCTCTCTAAAAACCAGCTTTACTCTTGTGTGTTTCTTCTATCAGGGCCACTGGGTTAACTCCCATCATCATTACTTATTAAGAAAGAGATAATTTTAGCTTGGCGACTCAGTTTGGCGCCCGTCTCCAACATCATCCAATATGGCGGCCAGAAGGTCAAAGCACACATCAAGGCGCCGTCTTCAGCCTAATGACCCACGGCCCGATTAACACCCCGCCGCTCAGCGTGCGCGTACGCTCGTGTTTATTGTTTGTTTGGCGGACTCCGTTGGCGCGCAGCTGATCGTCTTCCAGACCGGAGCTGGAGGCGCTCCAGTCTGACACATGCGGGCCACAAAGGAGCCCAGCGGCAGCTCAGACTGGGGGTGGGTGGGGGGTGACACAGATAGGGACGCTCGTGTTCTATTTCCATCGTCACGGGGATGAAGAGCTAGTTTCACTTTGGACGCTAAAGATCCTTCGAGTCTCGTTTTTTTTTTTTTTTTCCTCCTCGTGACAAAATGAAGAAGCGTGATCCGGATTGTCTCGGGTCACACCTGACTGGTCAGCGGTGAAACGACTGGATCATCATCTTCTCACACAAGTCCTTTCTATCCCAGTCCTAATGGAGACGAGCTGTTTCAGGGTGTGGCAGCTTCACACACAGGACGCTCCGCTTCCCCTCTGAGTCGTTTTAGCTTTGTGATTTTAAAACCTTTTGTCCTTTATTGACTTTTGAGATCAAGCCGCTTCACTTCACGGAGGACGTTTTTGGGAGCGAACGTTTACCAGCAGCCTCTGCTGCACCTTAATAACACACACACATACAGAAACACGCACACATACACACACCTGTCCGTGAAGGTTTCACCCCTCTCTACGTGTTTAGCTAATAAATAGCAGCAGTGAAACTCCCCCCTGAAAGCTCCCTGCAGCTCAGACCGGCTCTTCCTCCCGTGTGCTGAATGTGCCAGACCTCACCAAGCAGGTGCACCTCACAGAAGCTAGATTTTAGATCCGCCGTCTCCTAGCAACAACACCAGAAAAGGAGAGAGCGCCACCAGCTCCGAGGGGTCTGCTATTTACCAGAATGTCCTCTGGCTTTGTTTGGATATTTAGGTAAGAAAGTAGGCCACCGCTTCTGGAGGCTGTTCTAGTAAATGGGCAAAGATAAACAAGCGTGTGTTTGATTGTGTGTTCCAGCAGGTGTGAAGTGTAAATGAGTGGAGCGTGCTTGTTGGTTTTATTCCAAGTGATGGGGAGTGTGGGGGGGGGGGGGTCACGGGGCCACAGGGTGAAGCTTTTCCAGGCCAGATATCCTGCAGGACGCCTCCAGCCAGTCTGTTAATGCATTTCATTAAGACACCAACACACACACACACACACACACACACACGCACGCACGCACGCACGCACGCACACACGCACACACTCACAGCATGTACTGCCCCAAGATTTGGTCACAAACTGTTTTAACAACAAAAGTGAAGTATATTTTCATTCAAAGTAATATATGAAGACATGCAAATAGAGATATAGTAAAGTTCAGAGCTGAATTTAACAGATTTATTTATTCTATCGTTAGAATTCTAACTCTACGTTGCATGAATGATTTATATTTTAGCAATATTCAGCTTCGTAACTTCGCAAATTCCCAAAATAAACACCCAAATGCAAATTTTAGTGGTACTAATAACATCTGATTAATGAACAATAAAAAAGGAAAAAAAACAAATAAACACTTTTGTCTGCAAGTCCCTCGAGTTTCTGAGAAGCATGTTGTGTAATTTGGCGATAATTGCAGATGTCTCAGATTAGTCCACGTCATTAATTCCAGTTACAGTAATTGTGTTGTAAAAGTACAATTAGAAATGAGTGCACAGCAGGCAGACATACAACGCAGACAATTATAGTTACAGCAGTTAGAGAGGGATAAATATTTACTTGGGCTACAGTGGAGGAAAAAAGCTCAAGGAAATAATTTGCACAAAATTACGCAGTTCATTTCACGGACTTATTATGAAATCTCTGAATTCATAGGCTCCTCTTATTTAAACCTTTCTGCATATTGCCACAAAGATTAAAATTTATCCAGTCTTGGTTCAAAGAACTGCTGATGAGTCAGTCATTATAAGCTCCTGCCGCGTTGCCGAGCGTTATTCAAATGCGTGCAACTTTGGTTAAATTACAGGTAGAGATCCCAAATTTTTTGCAAGATACCAAATGAGGGTGTCTGGGTTGTGCATCGAAATGAAACAAATGATTTTGTTTCTATTCAGGCACAGAAACATGCGTTTAATTAAACACGTCAAGTGTTCTAAATATCATATAGCTCATTTTAATAAACATAATGGTAAATTAGAGACAAAGAAAACGTGACGAATCAATGTTAAGGGTTAATAATCATAATGACTGGAATGCATTTGAAGTTTTTCTGCAGCACACACACTAAAATGTCGTTATTGTCACGCTGCCTTTATGGTGGAGGCCGGTGCTCCATGTGAACGCCGGCCTTCCTTTCTCATCGTAGGCTGTCTCAGATTAGAGGCCCCGGCTCCTGAATGGAGGTGAGAGGCACCTCCTTTTTTCAAAAAAAATTTTTTTTTTCCTCTGGATGCTTTCACTTATCATGAATGAGTGTAATTCGGGGAAAAGTGCCCCCATGAACGGCCGAGGAAACCTCTAATCCGGCGGAGCTCCTGAGGGGATCTGTCTTTGACAAACGACTTCCCCTGTTCGGGGAATGGAGTCTGCGGCTCATTGAGTGCCTTTAATAAGAAGAGTGAAGGCGTGATCTTATGCACCAGCGTCAGGAAGCCTGTGGCTCTTTCCTGCTTTTATCCTTGACGGAAATAAAATTATTTATCATCTAGCTACCGGTTGAGTAACATATATTTTACAGCGCTATATAAAAAAAAATCCCGATAAAACAAACAGTGCTGGCAGATTCCCGTCTCAAAAGGTCAAACATCAGAAAGCCGCTCCATGAGTGACACTGACAGATGCTGTCAATTCTAGTGGGGGTTATACTGCCGGTGGTTAGTGGACGGGTGGGGGGGTTCGGGACAGGAACAGACAGCTGAGTGGGCCCGGTGCTCTCTAGAGCCTGAACAGCTGAGACCAAGGAAGGGCCCACGCGAGTGGCCCCTGGGAGCCCTGCTTTTTTTGATGAGGAAAGCCTGTTGAGGAAAGAAGATGAGGTCTGTCCGCACATCCAGAGCCCTTCCTTAAGCTGAGCGGAAGCCATTACCCAAATCTCAGCAGAGTTGACAAAAAGCCGAGCGCAGAAAACCCCGGCTTACGGGCGCTCAGCTAATAGCCAGCTGCGGTTGGAAAACAGTAGATAAAGTATTCTGTCTATCTAGAACAAACAATGCACAACTGCTGTGCATTATCACAAACAAGCTGCAAAACGTTTTTGGTTGGGTTTTTTTTTTTGCAGTTGCACAACAACAGATATCCAGCAGTTGTACGGTAAAGATTAGACCCTGACTCTGCGTTTTCAGCTTCAACAGCCGAACAACATACACTCGATTCAGGAAAACCTTTCACCGTGAGGAACCGCCTGCACTCACAGACACACACACACACACACACACACACTAAAAAGAAAAATCTTTCTAACTGATTTCCAGAGTCAGGAATGCTAAAAGCTCTGAGACATACTTCATGGTAAGGCATCAAAGGATCCTGGGGGTCCTCGAATGCTCAAGCTTTCATCTCCACTCCGCTGGTTAAGTAAGTAAGCCTTGAGTGAATGATGGGAACACTTCATGCAGGGTAAAAACAGAAACCTGGATGTACAGAAGCTCCGTTTTTCAATGACTTGAGTGTGAGGAAACACAAAATTGACCTCAGCTTTCTCAGGATGTTTCGTAGATGTTGCACCTCCAGCAGGAGCAAACCCAGAGTCTCTGGAGCGCTGCAGGTAGCACGGGGTGTAAGCGATCTGAGGAAGGGCCTCCCTCCCTCCAGACCAGACCACCTCCACACAATAACTCACCGAGGGTCAAGTCGAGTGCTCAACGATGTGCTCAGCCGCTCTCCCACCGGAGGAGATGACCCGGGGATCGCTCCGCCGGCTCTAATGTCCTTCCTCCTGATAGTTATCCGAGGGAAGACATCTGTTTTCAGGCTGCGCTTTGCCGGACATGTACAGGAGGAGATTCTGAGGCTCCCAGGAGGCTCCTTGTTGGGTCTAAAGGGCATTTCAGCATCCACAATCCATAAAATGGGGCATGTTAGACATAAACGAGCGCTTCAAGGACCGTTAAATGATGTTGTCATACAGAAGGGTAGTTAAAGTCTGCAAAATAGGATGGAGGCTCTCTGGTTTTACAACAAAGTATTTCCAAATAAATATGGAAGCCATCAAGGCAGCATATATATAAATAAATATGATTGAAGATTGAGATTTTGTTTTTGTGTTTTCCAACTTGGGGTCAGCATGTGGTCAGCTGTATTTACTGTGGTTTTTAAATTAGATAGTCATCTGCATGCAGCGTTTGTGTACATGAAGCTGGACTGTTTGTCCATAAACATAAACCAGCAGTGAGTGAGACGGTGTTAATATAACATCACCATTCTTGACTTGTTTTTAACAAAATACAGACAGAAAACCGTCTTTAACGTGACAGTAGGGTCATTTAGCGCCGGTGTTGTCCGGTAAGCGGTGGCGCACACACTTCCAGCCCTCAGCGGCGGTCATGATGGACCATCTGGACGCTGGACGTTTCTCCAGTCAAGAGGTGAAGAGACAAACAAAGGAGAAACGGGAGGTGCAGGATATTATTGTTGGTGAAAACAGAAACAGAGTCGCTGGTGTTGAACCTGTTTCACCCGCTGAGGAGGTTGACTTACTTGTGTTTGGTGAAAACACTCCAGAGTCCATCGGAGCTGATTATGTTTGGGAGAAATTGTATCAACCCTGCAGAGACAGCGTCAGAATTGGACCTGGGGGGCCTTCCGGTGGATGAAGGTTTGAGGAACTCCTACGCTTTACAAATCAGCCACTTCAGAAAGGTGAGGAGACCCGAGTCCTGCAGGGCAACAAATGGTTCATCAAAGGTCCTGTCAGTCCCACATGACGGGGCTATGGAGGGTCGCTAATGCGTAACCAAAGCTACCCCTCGGAGTGTGCCATAAGATAATGAGCGGGGGGGGAGATCGGTCTGTCAGATAAGGGTGAAAAAGTCTGATGTGGCAACAGCGTCTGTTAGAGCAAGGGAAGCGTGTTGTTTTCAAAACAGGAACACTGGCGGTTACTCATGCATGCATGTTCACATGATACACAAAACAGTTGGACATCGGTTGGAGTAGGGTGGGCTTGATCTGATGTTTTTTATGGATGTGATTTGATCCCTGGTTTGGGTGTTTTATTCTCATCCTGGGATTAATTCCAATGCATCCACGACTGGAGGGATTGGACAGGGAAACATTGGCTTCTAGCTCTGTTGCCTTCTAGATGATTTCCAGGTTAGATTTCTCTCCTCTTTGTGGGAAGTTTGTGATTAAAACGGATGTATGGGTATGGATCCCAACTTCTACTGCAAAGAAATATGTTTATATGTGAAAAATCAAGTGTAATTCTTCTTTATTAGTACTGGCAGGAGTCATAAATGAAATAATCCTGGGAAAAAAAGATGTTCCCTTGACTATAATATCACCTTGAAAAGTTGCAAACAGGGAGAGGACGGAAGCTTAAATGGAACGGAAAAAAAGGGACGACTCAATGAGCAGCATTTATTTTCAGCAGGATGTGACAGGGTGTGCAGAATTAAATTCAAATATTTACCCGCAGCTCTGTACTTCCATTAAAAAGTGGGGTCGCTCACCTCGGCTGAGGATGAGCAGGTCAAGGAGACCGAGTGAGTGAACGCGCCGACCTGATGCCGATATCTCAGAGGCCGGCGGCGGCGGCGGCGGCGGCGGCGGCTCACGGATCTGGGCAGCGGCGAGGAGTGATCCGTCTGACTCTGGCTTGAATAAAACATGCCGTGGCATGTTGGTGGCGACGGTGGAGGAGGCCTCCTGCATTATTCATGTGGAGGAGCGGGCGAGAGTGAGGGGTTAGTGGTGATGCTGGTGGTTGGAAGGGGATAAGTAGAAGGAAGAGGAAGAGGAGGCGGAAGGGGGGATGGGGGGTGATCTGCAGGGGCACGTGAAGGTGTGAGCGTGTTGCCAGGATGTAAAGACCAGAGGTCGTCCACTCAGCAGCTGAGCTCACAGACTCAGTTATCATCACTGGTGATGATTTCCATCCACACTGCAGACACTGTGGAAAGGAAATTTATGGTTTGGACAAACTATAAAAGATCAACGCTGGCTAATATAAAGAAATATGAGCAAAAAAAAAAAAAAAAAATCAGCATCATCAGGAGATAAAGTGGATTACCTGCAGTTAAATGATCGATTTTAGGCGTTTTTAATAGCAAATCAATATCTTGATCTAAACTGTCATATGAGGATGTGTGTGTGTGTGTGTGTGTGTGTGTGTGTGTGTGTGTGTGTGTGTGTGTGTGTGTGTGTGTGTGTGTGTGTGTGTGTGTGTGTGTGTGTGTGTGTGTGTGTGCGTGTGTGTGTCTCTCTCTGCAGGGGCTGCTGTGGCGATATCCTCACCCCACCCCTGCTAAAAGAAGGGGTTCTCCCATAAGAGCTGAATAAGTGTTTTGCCTCTGCAGAGCAGAGCAGGAGAAAATGTGTTTCAGTCAGCAGCTCTGCTCTCAGTCAGGGAGAGGCCGACAGACGAGCTGCCAGCCAAAGCTGATGTTACTGCACCACCTGCAGGCCCACTACCAGACCCAGTGTGTGTGTGTGTGTGTGTGTGTGTGTGTGTGTGTGTGTGTGTGTGTGTGTGTGTGTGTGCATAAGTCAAAATGATCTTGACATTGGGAAGTTTTTCTGTCATCATCGTTGTTGCATCAGTCAGGATGTGACAGATGAGAACGGAACATGTTTTTCCCCTTTTTTCTTTTTTTTTATTATTCAAGAATTCTTCTTGGAGATACAAATATCACAGGAAACACAGCAGCTGTAGCTCCTGGTGACACACCCAGCAGAGATAAGATAGGATGGGAGCACTGCTGGCGAATAATTTGCATCCTAAATTCTTACTCATGCTCGATCATAAAAAATGATGAGATAATTTCATTCAATGCTAAATTTAGCCCGGTGCGTTTGACATGAGTGAGTTTATCCTCTTTCTTGAACAGGAAATGGATTACACCAGCCAGAAAACACCCAAAAAGAAAAGTGATAACGTGTGTAAAGATGATTAAATAAATAAAATCTGCCCACCTTCAAGCATTACTTAAGCTGGATATCTTTTACAGCATCCTTTCTAATAATGTAAGATAATCCTGGAGCGTGGCATGAGGGCTGGAGGTGGAGAGGAACGGTGTGGATGCTGCCAATAGGGCTTGATTACAGTAATGTGAAGACTCAGTAGCAGCTGGTGCTTACAGGCTAAAGTCAGCAGCAGCGCTGCACCGCCTGACACACCCTCCCTCCTACATACAACACACACTGCCTAGTTCATGATTCAATAGAAATAAATCCCATCAGGATGGCCAGTCCTGTCACAACACATTCAAGAGCTTCATAATTCATAATCAGTCACATTTTCTACTCCATAATTCTAGATCTGCCTTCTGGCCAGTAAGAGTACAAGAACATGCATATAATTGGTCTTTTTTGGCTCTAGTAGTTTCAGTAAATAGCACGGCCCGATGGCTAGAATAACATGTTGGCAGCGTGTTGCTCTGTAAATACTGATATGTTGGTCTTTTGCGTGTCAAATCAACATTTTGACCAGGTGCCATGTAATGTTCCAGTACATGAGCTGACTTTAGCATCAGCAAAAAGAAGCTGATGGGGGGGGGCAAGCCCACCGACATACCAGGTCACTTTAAGATCCATTGGTGGATTTGACCATCCATCTATCTTCTTCAGCTCATTCAGTAGTATTTTCTAGCTCTTCATCCTGACGCATTCAAAGACTGGATTTGAAATGTGATCCTTCCAGCGAGATCTGGCTCTGCAACTATAGGGTGCATCCCAAACCGGACGCATTCCAACTAGTTTCATCTCATCTAAACACCCAACAACTCCACCGGTGCAAGAGGAGCGAGGGCCTAGCCTGGAGGAAATCATTCCAGCCTCTTTTATTTCTCATTTTATTCCCTCCATTCTCTTGTTTTGAGATTATCACTTTCATACTATCTTTACAGATGCTAAATAATTATCTTAAAAGATGCTGATAGGCTGATGTTTCTACCTGTTCTGTCTTTACGCCAAGCTAAGCTAAATGGAGTGCTATGAGGGTCTCATATCTCATATATCACAATATTTCCACCCTGTCACACAATTCTTCTTATAAGCTAAAAATATTTTACAATTTCGCCTGAACAGGAACAGGACAAACACAAAAAACATTACAACTTGAGGAGAGCACACCGGCAGAGTTGACAGAGAGCCAGGCCTCTGTTGTTGGATGCTGTTGCTTTCAGTCGGGTGTTACTCAGTGACAGGATGACTGCAGACAAGCCTCCAGTGAAGAGACTGTAACCACGGTTGCGCAGTCATCAAGACTCAGCGCCATGATTTATGAGGCTTTGAGAAAAGACAGAAAACGGTCGACTCCCTTCAAACCTCCGTCGGAGGAAATTGCAAGAGACAGGGTGAATCAAAACTGGAAATGGAAGTGAATGTGGTCATAAATTTTAGATGGCAAGAGATTTTTTTTTTTTAAAGTGTACGTTTTTGCTGTGATTAATGATTTAAAGATGGCAGTGGGTGAAGATCAGTCTGAATTCGTAAAAGATGTGCTTAAATTCATTTGGAGATATGGTTCCAATTAATGCAGACATTAATCCTTAACTTTTAAAGAAATTTTATGAATTATAATTCATTTTTTTTAAATGTACAAGCTCATAATTTATGAAGAAAATCGGACAGTTTTTGAAATGGCAGGATGAAATCACAACTCTTAGCCATAAGTGAAAAATGTCATTTACGTATTGCCAAATTATAAATTCAAAAATAAATTGAAAAAAATTTCTATAAATGTGTTCAGGAGATTTTGATTCATTTTGATTTGATTCTTTTCATTTATAAAAGTTTTGGCTCCATTCATATTTAGTAAATAATCTCTTAATGCTTAATGAATCAACTACAGCTAACAACATATCAGTTCATCCACTATTATTTACATGCTTTTATATTTTTAAACTGTAAAACAATAATTTGCAAATGAAAAAAACACATGAATTATTGATTCTAATTAATCAGTTACAATTTAGAATGTCAATATGGAGATAAACTCCAATTAAAAGTCAATTCCAAAGCTTTTATTTACATCCAAAGCTGACAATGACAATTATTGTGTCAAATGTTTTAAACTGATTGAAACGTCCAGCGGAAGCCATCAAGAAGACAAAGTTTGTCTGAGAGAAAGAACCACAGGAATCAAAAGTTCTTTCTCCTTTAGCGCCACACCATCCTGACAAGGTGTTGTTTACAGATTTGAGAGGTGTGAATCGCTGCCATGGCGACCCGCAGAGGTTGGTCACCATGTAAACAGGGAAACAACAACCTCTGGAGATGCATCCCCACCCTGAGGAGCTTCTGATCAAGTGTTAGCATGAAAACTTTTAATGACCAGTCGAATTAAATCCCAGGGGTGGAGCGGGGGTCACGGTGGATGCCACACCACATATTACACCAGTCCATCCATTCGATGAAGTCTGTCCTGAAGCTGGACGCAAACGGTGGACCAAACAAATAATCAATCAATCAATCAATCAACCTTTATTTCTATAGCGCTTAATCACATCAGCGGATATTTCAAAGCACTTTGACAGACAGAGAAACCCAACAGGACCCTCCAGAGTAAGCATAAGAGACAGCGGTGGTGAAAAACTCCCTCATTGAGGAAGAAACTCCGGGCAGGACCCAAACTCTGGAGGGCCGTCATCCGCTTTGACCAGCTGGGTGGGAAATGAAACGCAATGGGGATAGAGACAGGGCAAGGAAAAGACATAATGGCGTCGTCCCGTGAAGCACACAACAACGCGACTAAAACAAACGTGATAACACACCTCTGTCAACAAACGTTTCGAAAGCTGAATCTAAAATTTTACCAATCTTAAAATGTATGAAAAGTGTGATAGAACAGGAACATCTACCAGCCGAGCTAACACGTTTAGTTGAGAATCTGAAATGTTGTCACTGTTAATCACGAAACTAGCTCTTGATTCTTCGATTTGGGGCTCAGCCTTTCGTAGATAATGGCTTCAGCAGTATGTGGCATGAAGAAAAGTGTCGAGAACAGAGAAGTGGCATGTGATGTTTGATTCTTTGACAGTGTTTTAGAGGAACTTGGCCAGTGCCCTTTCACTCCTGTGAAGCAACACTTCCACTGACTCTTAGTTCCTGATAAAGCCCCCGATGCCCCTATCTGCCCAACGGACAGAGATTACAGCACCCTTGGTTCAGTTTTCTCTGGCGAGAAACACGATCCCCCAACCAGCCGTTAATGTTTTGACACGACTGATTAACTAAGACACCCCCCCCCCCGATTAAAGCAACGTACAGGAGGAAGTGGGATTCTGTGGGTGGGGGGGGTGGGGTGGGGGGGGTACTCTGCATCTGTGACAGCTCGTGAGAGGGTGGTCTCACAGGATAGCCGTTGTCTTTCTCGGAAAAGCGAACTTGTTCTCACCCCCCAGAGACAGATGAGCAACATGTTAGGGTCTTGTGGTTTATGGACAGATCTCAGTTCTCAGACTGGGGGGGGGGGGGGGGTTTTAGCTGGAATAGAAGAAGAAACGCTTTACTCAGAAATAACTGACAGTTGTGCCAGTTCATTGTGGCAGACAGAGTAACAGCACAAATGTCACACTGTGGAGCAACGCGAGGAAAAGGCCTCATTAAGTGGCTGCAGATTTGCGCTTCAAATGTTTCCCCCCCGTTCGCCGCCGTTCCACATCAGCAGCCTTCGCTTCCGAGCCGTGACGGCGTCAGAGGACGACGGGCCTGAAGCCTCAGAGCCATCAAGGTCATGAGATCTTCTCTGTCAGGTGTGACCGACATCATAATTCACTTCCTCCGCCGTCTAGATGTCCTCATATGCCTGTCAGGGGCCCCCATGTGGAGGTAACAAAAGGACGTTCACTTCCCCATCAGCATGCAAGAAGTTATTTAGCATCGCTTTCAAACGTCTGAGAGACGTGACGTGGGATCCGACCAAAACCTGTTCCGTTTGAGCGGGAAAACAGTCAGGTCTAGGTTTTATATCTGCATCTAAACAGCATTTTATTAAAAAAAAAAGATAATATAGTACCAAAAAAGAAGTGGATTCAAATGGTGCATAGCTTTAAATTAGATTTTTAACGATTAGAACTTATTTATCTTGTGAACCACATTTACAAGTAATAAGTCAGATAATATCTGTTCCAGTGCAGAAGGAGTGGAAACAATGTGGAGCACGGAGTGGAAGAAAATAACACCGGTATCAATAATGCAAGAACACACATGATCTGAGACGCCTGTATGTTACCCCAGTGCATGCTGGGAGGCTTCCCAGCCCACCTAGCACAGCATCCAGGCAAATCAATCATATAAGCCTCCAAGTTCAACAAATCTGACAAAGACGTCAGGGGGATGAAGCTGAACGGTGTCGTTTTAAAAGAGCCGGATCTGAGGAAGATTAAATCCAAACAAGAACTTCCACCTGTTTAAATTTTTCTCTCCAGCGGCAGAGCGAATGAAAAGTTTGATATTGAACTGTCCTTTCTTGACCGTCTGGAGCTTTATGATAGACAAACCTCACCTCTTTCCTTTTATTTCGAAGGTTTCAACCGTCATGGTCTCCATCACATCACAACAACTGAATCTCCTTGGCAACTGCAGAATTTGTGTTTTGTTTTGCTCCAAGAGCTGATTGTTCTCCACAATCAGCGTAGAGAACAGAGAAACGTCGACAAGCAAGAGCTATGAAGAAGAATCCACGGCCCCAGCTGGCTCCAGCGGAACAGATTATCACCTCTGACGACACCGAGGGTCTGAGTTCACAGCTGAAGAGAAGCTGCAGAAGAAACCGAGAGCAACGTGTCCTACATCTCTGCTGGGAGGAGACAAATTTAAGAGAAGAAGAAGAAGAAGGAGTGCAGACAATTCCGCTCCTGCTGAGATCACACTTGGTGAGATTTCTCGAAACCAGAAAAATTATTTACGCTCCAGCAAAGTGAGAAATCTTTTGAATTACCAAACCACTCTTTTACAAGCTGCATCACGTAGAACGGTTAATAATTACAGTTTGCCTCACAGTTTATGCAGTTATTAGGGATTAATGCCCTGCTAGTTACACACAGATTATCGCATATGCTGCATTTTATGTTGCAGACAATCAAAATGAGGTTTACTGCTGTTCCTTCTCCTGGATATTTTGTTGTATAGCATAAAATATGAAATACTTCATATATTATAAACTGAATATTTATATTTTATATAAAACCTTCATGTTTAAAGCTGAGGTGTGTGTGTGTGTGTGTGTGTGGAGGGAAGCTTAGGATGGTTCCTCTCTGAGAAAAGGTTTTCATCTGGATGCGAGAGTCGCCTCCTCAGCTGATGAGGAGGAGTGAAGAGGGTCAAGGTGGAAGATCGAATCAGGTCAGCGGTGTGTGTGTGCGTGTATGTGTGCGTGTGTGTGCATTCTACAACCATGTGCAAGGTGCTCTCATTCTTCCAAAGTCATTCCACTTCCCACCACCTTCAAGATTAAACCACTTTATTTCCTCCCTCTCTGCTTCCTCCCTTTCCCGTCTGTCAGTGCAGGGATGCTGCAGAGGACACACCCATCCTCTCTGACCCTGAGAAGTTCTCCGGCGGATCGCTGATAGTGCTGCAGTGCCCACCCGAGAGAGGAGCCCCTTCCCACACTAGAGCGCCGCTGAGAGGAGGAGGAGGAAAAAAGAGGAAGGCTGGAAATGAATACAGCTGCTGGGTTTTCAGAGAGAAAAGGGAGAAAACCTTGATGTGGAAGGAGAGAATAATGGAGAGAAAATCTTTTTAAATGAAAGAGGGATGGCCATTTCACACTGAATGTTTCTAAGAGAGTCATTTCAACAGCCTGGGTGTCATGTCATCATGATAAAAGCATGTTTTTTTTGCTCTATTAGATGGAAAAACTTCCTGTTTTCTCAAATTTATTCAATTATTCATGACTAGAGCTAATCAATCCCCGCCGGACCAATGTCGATTTAATGGATTAGGTTGATATTTAGAGAAAACACATTTACTTCGAAGAGGGAGATGAAAAGAGATATAGCTCTTTATCACCAGATGTGTGTAGAGCCATTAGCTGGATAAACCATCTTAGCATTGGGCTAGTTCAGCTAGAAATGAAATCTGCATTCTAAAACATCTGATGTTCATTTATTAACTTTCAAACTAAGAAAAAAATCTGCCCTGAAGGGATTTAAAAAAAAAGGGCTTGAAACAATAAACTGATTCTTTAATGCTAAGCTAACTAGCTGCATATTTACCATACAGATGTGAGAGTTATCACTTTCATCTGTAGCGTATGTAAGAGAAACCTCATTTCAAAGAAACTGCATTTCCTCAGCGTGTATCATCCGGTTTGTTTTATCACAGCGTCAGATCTAACATGCTCTTCCTCACCAGCTGAGTGTGAGAATATGTATCACACTCATCTTCAAGAGAGAAAAACTTCACAATAAAACTTTCATGGGGAGAGAAAACCAAACGAGACACGTGGAGGTGTAGAAAACAAGAGTTCTCCTTTTAATTTCTCTAGAGACATCATACTGTCCATTTACAGTACAGACGCCCAACTTTAATCAGAGTTTACACACATCACAGTTTAAAATTTTCCAAATGAAAAATACAACACAACTATGAAAAAAAAAAGATATGCACAAATTAAAACCTATAAAAAATATAAAAACAGTACTCTAAATCTCATTTCAAGTACCATCTCAATAACAAAACACTTAATAATGCAACGACTTAGCCAACACATTGAACAGAACATTTAGGGTTTTTTTAAATATAAGGAAAAAGACATTTTCATCATGCAGAAGATGTAATATTAAATAACGAATCAAACAAAAATATTATATACTTCTCTATATATCTCTCTTTTAAATTTTCAAGTCAAAGCCCTCCAGTCCCTCACGTAGGGAAACAAGACACATCCAAAAAAAAAAAAAAAAACACACCAGAGGATGCGTGACGCTTTCGTTAGCTGCCATTGTAGCATGGCCTTCTACGGAAAACACGTCGCATCCCAGCAACATCTTTTTGGCACGGAAAAAGACGTTCATAATGGCAGTAGCATTTTGCATTAGAAAAGATGGCAGAGCTGTGGCTCTTTTTCCATTAGAAAATAAAAAATAAAAAGCAAAAAAAAAATTAAAAGTTTTTTATTCTGTGCACCGACATCAGTCAGGAGAGTGGCATTCCCCCCCCTCCCCCTTCCCTCCCCAGCAGGGTGTGAGGCAAGCAGTTGTAGTAGCAGCAGCAGCAGCAGCTCGGTCCTACTGCAGCATGCTCTTGATAGTCTTATTGGTTGATTCATCATTCAGATGCTTGGTCGTGTACCTGCAGAGGAGACAGCAACACAAGAATGAAAAAAATACAACCGCAAGTATCCAAAGTCCTGATGCAGGAAAAGTATTTGTAGAAAATTATACTTCCATTGGTAATCCAATACAGTAAACTGAAGAAGAGAGTTTTAAACACCTCTTCTACTGCATTATTTGGTTGTTACAGTTAAAACATGACATATATTTGTAATATTGGTCAATTTTCTCTCTGAAAAGAAATGCCTTTCAAAAGGTAAAAGTATTAGAAGTCTATTATTCTACGTTTGGTAGAAAATAAAATGAAGAACTTTAAGTCGCTCTGTTGCCCACATGGGGCCCCGGCACCGGTGGAGAAACAGATGTGATGTCTGCCTGAACAGCTGCTGCTGTCGGGTGAAGCGAGTTAAAGTAAAGGAGACCTGAGGAGGACGAGGAGTCACGAGTCATCGGCCTTGAAACCGGCGCGGGACTGTACGGAGCGTCTGCTGCTCCTGAACGCACCGGCATTATTCGATTCAACGCGAGCGGCGCTCTCGCTAGCGACCGGACGGCTGCCGCCAGGCTGTCGCTGTAATCGTGTTACACGCTGGGCTGAAAACACGATTCGATTTCAACGAGCGCCCACCTGAGAGCGTTGAGAAGGCCTTCTACGCTGTTGGGAGGCTGATCTTTAAGGACCTTGATGCAGCCTTTCATCTGTGAACAGGAAACAGTCTGTCAGCGTCACGTAGAGCGATGCGAAGCGGCATGACTGAAGCTGAGGCGGAAGCACTCACGTCGATTTTAGACGACTTTGCGAAAGCTCCTACGGGATGGACGTAGTCGTAGAGGATGATGACCCCGACCATGACCCGCAGGCAGAACGACACCGTCTCTTCGCTGGTGAACCGGCTGCGGTATTCCCTGAAAGGAAGCGAAGTGGAGATTTAGATGTGATGTGAAAAAAGAAGCTTCTGCCGCGTGGCTGTAGAGCAGGAAGTTACTCACGGCGTTTCCAGCATGACTTTACAGACGGTGGCCATCGTGCTCAAGCAGTCAGTCGTGTTCTCAATGGGAAGGTTCTTGTTCTGCAAGGAGGCAGAAGAACAAAACTGAGACGACGCTTTCACAGAACACGTTTGTAAAGGTTCACCTCGTTCTCCCGTCGTGCCTCACCTCCGATACAAACTTCGTCGTGCCGTCGCTTAATGTTTTCAGCATGGGCGTGGCGTCGGCGTAGAACAGAGATATCCGATTGGCCAGCTCGTTGTTGACTTCATTCTCACCCTCCGCCTGGAGAACATTATAAAAAATTTAATAAAAAAGGTCTTATTGTGAAATTCCTTCAGATCAAAGTTTATGTTATGATGCAGAACCAGACTCTACGTACTACGTTTGTGTGTGTGTGTGTGTGTGTGTGTGTAAAATCTATATTTACAATATTTCCACCAATATTTTACCAAAAGGTTGCAAAAAAAACCCTGAAGACTTCTTGAGACCGATGAGATTCATTAAAACCATCCAGCCCCTTCCTGTGGCGCGTTCTGCTGTTAGAACACATTCTGATCTGGTTTTATTTGCTGTATATTTGTTCTGTATAATTGTCACCACCAGATCTCGGTTCACATTAAAGCCACATCATTAAATCAAGCCCTGACTGATAAGCAGGGACATAAATCACGTCACTGAGCTGCGCTGCTCTTGATGGTTTCGTCCGACGCGTCCCGCTGCTTTATAGATTCAGACTCAGACACAATGAAAAGGCCTGCCAGGTGACAAAGAACAAGGCGTCTCTTGAAGAGCCTGTTCTAAATTTGTCAGCGTATTTAAACAATCCAAACTTTCCCTGCTTTTATTTATAACAACGACAGCATGTGAATAATCTGCCGAAAAAATTCCAAAAGGGCTCGGAACGCAATGACACAAGCTCAGACGTTTCATCTCAGATGTCTGAATGATCCGGTCGTTCTAGCGCCGACTAAACTGCTGCTGCAGCTCTGAGCTGAGAGGGAGGATGGCGGCCGGTGGGGGGTGTGGGGTGGGGGTCGCTCACGGGGTCTCAGGTCCTAATGGGTTAGGGTCCGTTTGGCTAACGCCGCAATTTGGTTCTGAGAAAATGAAACCTTTCCGATCGGAGTACCTTTTAGATGTCATTTGAAGCTGTCGAATCAAGATGCGAATCTGTTGGAGGGGGCCACGGAGGAAACGGGACGGGGTGCTTGAATTTCACATTACCCAACTTGACTTCGATCAATACAGGAAACATCAAGCGGCGCGTAAACAGAATTGAGAGAGCTGCTTCCTTTTGGCAGCACTTAACTCTCTTATTTGTGGTTTTAAAGTTTGTTGGCATGTCGGACTTTTAGGTCGATTAAACGCTCATGGTTTTACGACCCCGATGGTAAAAATTCAAACTCCATTTGTCTGCAAACTTTTATCGATCCCACCTTTACTCTACCTACATTAACATGATAATTACGGAAAAGTTACTTGTAATCCAAAAAAAATTTGTGTTTGTTTTTTTTAACAGTCTTAACATTCAGCTCAAATCCATCCCAGCTTTCTGCTGAGATCTGAAATGAAACTGCTGAGGATTAAAAGCAGGTCTGGGGTTCCTTTAATCCCAGCGTCCTCACCGGTACGTTGTTGATCCTCATTCGGCTCAGGGTTCTCCTGTAGTAGCTGAAGTCGTTCTGAATGGCAGGATTTGTCATCTGTGTAAAAAAATTAAAAAAGGAAGCAGAAATGAATGTTAATACTGCGGAGGAACGGAGGTTTCTTAGTGCTGCAGGATGTGTCACCTACAGACACGCAGACGGCCGACTCCGGATCAAACACGCTATCATCGTGACACGATACTTTAGCCGACAAGGCAGAAACGTAGCTTTGGGGAGAAACGACACAAAAAGATCGTCGAGACAAAAAAAAAAAAAAACAAGTATCTGCTGGAGCGGATTTAAATCTCTGACGCTCACCCCTTCCTCACATCTGCTCGATCTGTCAGGAGATATTTGGCTATTTTCCCGCTACGTTCAGGATGTGAATGGTATCTTTTTGTGACGAGGGAGTCAAAGGTCTCATAAAAGTGGAGAAAAGGAGTGGAAACTTTGGGTCTGATACTATTTTAACACACAGACTCAGGTAAAAATCAACTTTCTCAAACGTAAACCGGCCAATCGATGACCTCCCATCAGACGCCGCCCGGCGCCGACGGCTCATCATGCAGCTAATTACCATCAATCCTGTACGGAACGGGCAGCGAGCTAATCCCGCTACAATAGGTCGGTATGCAGCCTGTGTCCGCCAGGGAGGGGCCGCATGCCACGCAGACACATTATGTAGGTCAGAAGCTGCGGCCGGGTGTGAAAAATGGATGAAAAGGCCTGGTATGCCACCTTGTACCCCCCGCTGTCATGTTTTTATTCTGCCAGTCTGGGTGCTGGGCACTAATTGGGGCGTCGCTGCAAGTCGCCCGAGGGGTGACGGGGCACATTTATTTATTTTTTTACTTTTCTAAGCGGGAGGGAGCAGGAGCACCAGTTCATCCCCTGTCTGACCAGATCATATCGAATGTAATTCTAATGAATGCTAACTGTGACGCTAAACCATCAGCAGCGGTCTGCGGGGCGATACGTGGGTCGTACTTTCAGCTCGTCGAAGCGCAGCGTGAAGTGCAGGATCTCGGCGAACTGCTTGGCCAGCGCCTGCTCCCGCTCCAGGTGCTGGGTGGTGTCGTCGTACGTCTCGCTGGTCAGAGCTCCCAGGAGGCTGTGCAGCGCCGCCTCTGCGAGAGGGGAAGACAAGAGGGGACGCGTCTGCGTGAGACGGGCGGCGTTCAGCATCATCGCCGCAACATCAGCAAACGGATTAGGAAACACGTGAAGCACAGCGGAGGGAGGAAGATTCAGGTCGTAAAATCAACAGAATTATAAACCCTAACAGAAAATAATAATCAAATCAAATGATTAAAAAGGAGACAAATATTCAGAATGTCGTGTTTGGTCCAGAGGCAGAAAGAAAATCTACTTCACAACAAGTGATTTCTTCAAGTCAAACAAAAATCAGAGGCATAAAATTCAGCTTTTTTAATAGAAAAATGATTTCTATTAAAAATATTTGAACTAAAACACGTTGATGCAGCCGTGACAAACGATTTTAGACCTTTAGATATTTTATTGTCCTTCACGTTCATCGAACTCGTCATCTTCTAACATTCAATTCATTCGTTTTAAAACAACCATTTCTTAAAAACTCCACTGATCATTACGTGATGACGGTAAATTAAAACCAAATATCTGATCAATATCTCATTTTCACACCTGTCAGTGTTCACTTCACACACCGGAACAGAAAACAGGAAACGGTGCTTCATGTTCAGAGCCCTTAACTACGAAGCCAATTTTAATTACGCTGAGCATAATTTAAAATTTGGCTACAGGGGTTTTAAATATCAACCCCCCCCCCCCACCACCACCACCACCACCACCACCCACCACGATAACCACACTTAGATATGTGAACGCCACTCAGCGGCTGAAGCGTTCTGATAAGACACGGACAGATAACTGCCCACAGGCCGCTGCGAGTCCATGGGGGGAGGTTGTGTGTGTGTGTGTGTGTGTGAGGGGTTGGGGGGGGGGTAGGGGCTTTCCTGTTCAGATGCAGATGAGACATGGGCCTAATTATCTCATTGTCTTATAATGGTGGGGATTTTCATTGGAGGGGGATTACGCTCATTGCCCTGGCAGTAAGTAAACACAAAGCCTGCGCGGGGGGGGGGGGGGGGGGTACGCGACCTAGCCTAGCATGCCCACAGTCCAGCCATTAAAAGCACGCCTGAGGAGCGTCGGCACGGAAACCAGGAAAAGATCAAGTGAAACTTAGCCAACGGATTCCCAGAAAACGGTATTATGGAAGTAAAATATCAGCCGGTTCAAAAATAAACAAAACTTTTACACCCTGGTGGGGGGGGGGTCTCTTTATAAAAGGTGCAGCATTTCAGATCCAATCTAGATGAAGAGAGGGGAGAAGATTCAATAATGACACGACCTAGACGAGCACGTCTGAAGCAATAAGGCCGCGCCGATAAATTCATTTCAGATGTGCTTTTTGCGATTCTCGATGATTACATCGAGGGAGGGGAACGTCAGCGTGACCCCCGCAGGACGGATTCAGACGGACGTCTGTTTTGAGACGATCGTTACGGGACTTCTGGAAGACAGTCGGAGCGCTGGCAGAGCGGCGCAATAAATTGAGCTCGTTTGCCGTTGGGTAATGACTCCCATCTGCTTTGGCCGGCGTTTAGGGCGATCCTGATTAAAAATGGCCCCCGAGCGGGAGGGGTTTTTGTTTTTCTCTCTCCCAGTCACAACAGGAGTTGAGATGGAGCTGCTTTTAAGGCCTTTAGAAACGATCCACACTCTGGAGGGTCGGGGATGTTGAGCGGGGCGGGCGTCTGATCTCATCAGGTCACGGCGGAGCAGGCAGGCGGAATGTAGGCGGGATTGGGGGGGGGGGGGGATCCAGAGAGTGGCGGGACTTTGGTCTGGCTTACATCCCATCATGCCTAACAGGCTAGATTTACTCCGGACAAGTTTTCAATCTGGAAAAAGGAAAGACTTGATTCTTTTGTCAGTGAATATTTCAGGGATTCCACTTTTCTGGACAAAATAAACAACTTGAAGTTTTTTCTTCGCGTCGGATCATCTTCAGTAAATTTAGGTTTCAGAAATACTGAAGCAACAGGAAATATCTGAGCTGAACGGAGGCTTCAGGACGGCGGCGAGCCGGCCTTCCTTACATAACAGCTGCTGCCGCCCACCGCTCCCATTGACTACCTTCACCACGGCGACAGGGATTACAGGACTGAGAGCGTTGAGGCGTGGAGGGCTCTATGCTTCAACCCCCCCAATCCTCAGCCTCAGGGTCATAAGGAGATCAGAGCGACGTGAGCCCCCCCCATGTATCTGTGCTAATTAAGCAACCTATAGTCTGATCCTGCACAGAGGTCGGCGACGCAAGCACGGCGTATGCATCCACACGCCCGGCGAAATGGGGAGGGAGGGGGGGTTCAAAGCGTGTTTATATAAGCCTGCGGTGCATGTTATTTGTGCATGTCGCATGTATGTTGACTTTTGCAGCTCAGCAGTCGATATCCCAGATGCGCTGGCAAACAATTAAGGTCATGTATGGAGGGTGTGTCCGCGTGGCGCCGCGTTAAAAGACCTTTTACATGCAGGTCGTGTGCTGGCGTCCTTCAGGCTTTAATGTCAGGCGCTTGGAGACATCAACTGAACCAAAACCAGTCGCATCCGAGTCACAGGTCATTCAGTTTGCGTTTAAATGCTGCACGTAGTTAAAAAGGTCTGAGTTTCAATAAGATTCCCGTCGACATGACGACGGACACGCACCTAATCTCTGGGAGAACTCGTAGAACTTCTTCAATTTCCCCACCAAGGGAACCACAGCCGCCCACGCCTGCTCCTGCAACGCCTCATCGTTCGGGTTCTGGATCGCCTGAAAAACAGAAACGAACACAAGTTTCATCTCGTGGTCGATGATAAAAAAAGGTTTTGGTGAATTTTTATGAAAGTCACACTTCAAACTTAATTAAAAAGTCTGGGAGAAAATACGAATCGAGACTTCTGCAGCTCCTCGTCATCGATTGAGGCTAGTGGTTACATTAGCCGCCTTCAGTCTAGGTGCATTGTGGGTAATGCGAGCAACAGTTTTTAAGCAAATGTATGAAGGGATCACTGTGACACGAATCAAGACAAACCCACTGGCATGAAGCCTCTTTTCAGAGCGCGGTCCAGCTGGACGTGGATGAGTGCGCCGGCCGTACCTCTCTGATCTCCTTCCCGGCTCCTTTGTACGCCTGCAGCTCGTCCAGGATGCTCTTAGCGTCCTTTAGCACCACGTCCACCTGCTCCCACACCTCTCGCTCCGCATCTGTGGGCTGGGCGTCTGCAGAGGGACAGGACCAAATCCATATTTTAGATTCTTCGCAAGTTTAAAACAGGTAACTTTCAATTATGCAAATGAAGGTTCAATAATATTCACACTTTTCCTGGCTGAGTGGAAGACAAAGCAGCAAAATAAAAAAAAAAAAACGAAAAAATGTTGAGAGCAAACTCAGTTTCTCCATTTTTTTCCTTTGTTTTCAGAGTATGCTACACCTTTCCCAACTGTTGTGGTGTTCTTTAAATACAATATTCACCTGGAAACAGTATGATCCGTGTGATGCACGGATCATACTTTTTCTCTGAAGGTACGAACGAGTCTGGGTTTGCCAAGTGTGAGAAAATAAACTGCACAGGATGGAGCTGCAGGCCTTTGGGCTGTGCAGCAACTGAACTTCAGTGCTTTATATTTGAGGAAGGGGCTTTGCTGCAACTCCCATTGATATTCTGCACACATTCTGGCACGGGAGATGCAGGCTGGTGCAAAGAGCAGACGCTCGAGTGTCAGATTTGGGGTTGTTTTTTTTCTGTTGCTGGGAAGAATGTAGAATAATATGTAAGTGCTGACGGGGGGTGGAGGGGGGAGAAGAGCTGATAAATGCTATGCTAAGACGTGCATGTGATCGATATCAGCAGAAGAAGCAGTTACTAGAAAAAGGGAAAGACTCACTTTCGAAATCGAGGAAGAAATTGGGCTCCTGTTCCAGATCTGTGCAGGTCAGAACTTTCAGTAGGTTCCCCATGGTGGACCTGTTGGAAGGAGAAGAGTCGATAAATGAAAGGAGGCAGTGGTCAGAAGAGCAGGTGTTCGGACGCCTCTGCATCCGTGTGCCAATTTTCTGCTTCACCGCTCTGGTACCTGCATGGACCCTGTGGTCACACACACACACACACGCACACACACACACACGCACACACACACGCTTCCTGCGTCTGGGCTTTTCAACCACATCTCAAACCAAACCCATTGGGTTTTTGTTTTTTTTTCCTTGGAGTGTTCATTTATTTATCATCATCAGCTACGAGCATTCACAGACGGTATGTTAGCGTCAGATAATACGACACACCAGATTAAACTTTTATAAAATGTGCAGAAACATTGATGAAGCCATTTTGTTTCTTATATTTACTCAGAGAACGGTGTGTGGAAACATTAGGGAAGCTAGCTGAAACAGAATTGTGTCATTGTTTGATCAATGGTCACATCACAAAACATCAAAAATTCCAAGACGGTCATGATGTCGTCAATACATTTTAAACTCGTAACATCAAGCAGCATGACTTTTTTTGATTAACACATGGTAATCAATAATAAATATTTTATTTTCCTGTTGAACGTGTAATCATTCAAAAAACAGAAGAGGGTGTGAAGCACCTAAAGTCGAGCTCCATCTCCTTCGCAAAAGGTCAACAGACGCGAGATAGGAGATCTCTGGCGGTTCCGTAGAGCGAAAACGGCGGCGGATTCCGTCACCTGAGACGGATCTAACCTTTAGCGACAGACACCAACTTGGACAGGACGCACCTTGAGAGGGGGGGGGGGATTTGATGCAAAGCAATGATGAAATCTAACTTCAGCAGGCAGATGTTGCCGAGATGAGCGACGGGTGAGGGGGGGGGCGGTGACGGGGCGAGTCAGGGCGAAGCAGGTAATGTTAGGAGACAGGGAGGTGACAGAGCAAAGTACACACTCAGCAGTCCCGAGCAGAGGTAGATGTGGTTTAAAATGCATGAGAAGCAGCGTTGGAATGGGGGGGGGGGCATGTAATCTCAAAAAGCTCGCAGTGGGTCACGTCCTTATTTTAAAAGGTGAAAATATTATTGATGAATGGCCAGTTTTTATAAGAGAGCTGAGTTGAGGAAGAGTCGATGGACATGACCAATATTAGATCCAAATGCCAACGGGACACACACACACACACACACACACACACACACACACACAAAACATTCATTAGAAGCTTCTCAGATGGAAGTCTTTCTAAAGGGATCCATGAAGGTGATTTGAGCTCCAAAAGCAAATGAACACCTTCTGATCGGAAAGATCACCTGATGCCTTCATGAATTTGACTAACAGATCAAAAGTCAAAGTCAACAGCCTCATTTTATTTTTAAAAGAATCTCAATCCGATGCATATAAAGCTAAAAAGGCACAAAATATGAAGATTTTGATATAACCTTTCTACAGAAACACCCAATAGGTTTCTCCTTACTCGACAACTCTGCACCCTGCTGCATTTTTAAAGTGGGAGTTCGAAGGACTTTTGCAGCTGCTGGTTGAAATGGTGAAATCCCTTTAAACAGAAAAATTGTTCGCAACATCTGCTGCTTATCTCGGCGGGGGAAGAGAACCCTGACACGTAAGCCGAATGCAAATCAGACGACGTGCTTCATGCCACTCGGAGAGGAACTTCTTCCTTCGCATTTGCATAAACACACTTCTAAAAATGTGGATGGAGGAAACGTTTCCTGTTCACACCTGTGGGCAGATCTGTCCGCTCGACCCCGGCGACCACCTGCGTGGCCCCGCCCCACCTTGTCCAGTCTCGTCTTCTTCCCCTTCCTCTAATGTGACCTGAATGTCCGACTGTGCCGGAGCTGGCACCTCGCCGGATGTTGGAGAAGCAGCACCTGATCCGATCTCGCCAGGGACGCGAGCTGTCACCGACCTCGCCCTGCTGGGTGACGCTGGGCGCTGCCAGTCATCGCCGTGCCTCCTCCTCCTCTGGTCCTCTAGCGCCACCGTTCAGCCGCAAGCGGACCAGAGGCGACCGGGCCGAGGCCGGCGGAGCTGCCGGGGACAGGGCGTCTCCACGGCAGCCGCGAAATTAGGTCATTTTCAGGACGGGGATCTGAGCTGCTGTAACTCCAACAGAGACTCTCTCAAGTGTAGCACAAAGATTAAATTTTATCTCTCCATCTCCTCAAATTAAATTTTTTTTAGTGTTTAATTTAAATCGTACATAAATATTCTATAAAGGAACTTTAAGCACTTCTGATAACAACCCCCCCCTTTAGAGATAACTGTAAAACAGTGTGTTGCTGGGAGGAACTGGCGGCTTCATGATAGCGTCGTAAGAGAGAAGTGAGAGGATGAAGAGCTGGCTGGAAGTCTATAGATACTGTGTCAGAGTGAGATTTGAGGAATTGAACCCCCCCCCAACACACACTCTCACACACACACACACACACACACACCCCCTCCTTTCTGATGGCTGCAGTGGTACCCAGGAGCGCTGGCATGTCCTGGGTCCCACCCCAGAGCCCCGACGACAGCCTTGTTGTTGTTTTGAACCCCCCCACTGAGCCATCGCGTGCACGCAACGAGGGGAAGTGGGCGTGGGGTGGCTGGGTGGGGGTGCAGAAACTAGCGAGCAGGAGCCCGCGCAGCTCTCTGATTGGCTGCACCGATCTACCCAACAGCTCACTGTATCCATGGAGTCAAAAAAAATTTTAGTGCCATTGAAAACATTGCAGCAGCCAATGGGAGGCGAGCTCTCAGGATGAAGAGAGAGTACAGTAATAGTAAGGACTTGAAAGCACATGAATGCATTAATACAGATGAGGTAATGCGCCAAAAACACAGGATTAGTTCGGGGGTGAAGTCAATTGGAGATGATGGAGAAATATTTAATTCCACTATTGAAAATTTAATGGTTTAATGTGATTTGAGGGGGTCTTTTTTGTGAAGCTCAGCAAAATTCCTGTCATTAAGATAAATTCTTAAAATGAAAAATATTCGTTTCTGCTGAAATGTGACATATTTTGACACTTTGCTATGATTTAAAAAAAAAAAACAAATGATAGGATGCATGTTTGGAAAAAAAAAAATCATGAAATTTCTGCTGCTTGTTTTGATGCCACACCCATGCAGCAGCCTGACCTCTAGCTGGCTCTGCTTCTTAATGCCCCCCCCCCTCCAACCCCGTGCCCACCACCACGACAAGCAGGGCACTGCTGAAACCGAGCACTGCCGCAACGTCCTGCAAAAACAGCTTGGGATGGGGGGGGGGGGGGTTCAGAGTGCTGACATTCCACTACTCGGATGCAGCGTGAGGATCCACGTGCCCCACTGCTTTACTATGGAGCAAAACAACGCCCCCCCCCTTCAACCACCACCTCCCAGACGCGGTGTCACGTGGGCTTCGCCGTGGAGGAGCTGGGAGTCGGCTTGGGGTGTGTGTGTGTGTGTGGGGGGGGGGGGGGCGCGAGTGCGATAGTAGCTGAGATGATGTGCGTCTGGGGGGGGAAATGAAATGCACGCCTCATTTTTATGTAAGCATGACATTTAAGTAAAAATGTAATATATAAATATGGTGCTGAATGAATTTTATCGCATGTGTGTAAAATGGGGGTGGTGGTAGTGGTGGGGGGGTTGTCAAGCGTCACACTGCAGCAGAGCCGGGCAGCTTTAAACTTGACCTAGATTTCCCGGGTGACACGCCACATTGCATTAGCCCACTCAGCCGGACCCGGACCCGCCGGAGCTCGCTGACACTGGCCCGATTCGACAGGCAGAAAATGGGGGGGGGGGAGCATTTCCCAAAAGGAGGCGGGCATGTGCACCCCCCCCCCCTCCCTCTGGTTCCCCGCCCAATCCTCCTCCCCATTTTTATCCCACTCAACATCACTTCACCCTCGAACATCTCCTCCCAATCCGACGCAGCTGACTAAAAAAAAAAAAAAAAAAAAAGACTTGAGGGGGGGCACATGGAGGAGAGACAGGGAGGGGGCATTTGTTTGTTTATGGGGGTGAACTGGATGTTCTAGTGGCCACGCCTCTATATTGTTACTCCTGAGTAAACATCGGCTAATGCCCCCCTCACCCAGATTCTGGCAAATCAGAGTGAAGCTCGCAGGAAGACTGCGGGACGGCAACCGATGGCGAGACTTGAAGTGACATCCGGCATCAGCTGTTCCGTTTTACTCCAGCAGCTTAAGATATTACCCCCCCCCACCCCCCCAATTCAAAATTTACGATGAACCCGGTCAGAGTAAACAGTAAACACATGAACCCCAGGGTTGGTCCACAGGAGCAGATCACAGGCGGGGATGAAAGCGGGGGAAGCGCCTCGTCCTCGGCTTTGGACGGCACCTGATGAAAAGTGGAAACCATGGCAACAGGCGCGTACACAAGATTCAGTCGAAACGCCGGCTCTATTGAAACGGAGAGGCTCTTATCGGCGCTCTTCAGTCGCACCAGCACACGTTCCGGCATCGAAACGTGCAGAGAGATGCGGCAACGCCGACGACCGATGTTCATTTCACATCAATGCGTTTCACTGAAAACGAAGCGGTGACTAGACTTTAACAGAAACACAACAGGAAGTCTGGATTTCAATTGAAGAGAGAAAAAAAAAGCAGGAAGGGAAATATCTCATGACAGACGCAGATGAAAGAGTCTTAAGATCTCTTCATGATGCCTGCATGAACTTTAAACATTTGCCTCATGAGGGAGTCTTCATCGACCTGCCCTTGAGAGACATCTGACTCCTTCCTAGGATGGGTTATTTATTATTAGGGGAGGGGGTGGGTGTCCAAGCAGAACCCATCACCCCCCCCACCCTCCCCTCCTTCAGGGCAGCTGTCTCCTAAAACCTATTGAAACGCAGATCTTGGGCTAAAACAGCCCCAAACCATCATTACTGGAGTGACCTTCTGACTCCCTGTGACTCACCAATGTCACCGCGTCCTTAAATCCCCCTCTAGAGCGTTGGGAAGCACGACCCCTCCCACAAGTAAAGGGGGTTAAACTCTAAAGACCTGACTTAAAATTATGCTTTTTTTAAAACCTACGTTTAAGTGTTTTATTCCTCCTAGCAGGATTTTGGGTGGGGCAGGCAGGAGGTTTAGGAAGGATGATGATGAGTGTCAGTTTGAGGAGGACCAGTCTTCATCCAGTAGGAGAGGAGCGACATCTGGTGGATGGAGACAGTTAAGCCAGGCTGGGAAAGAGGAGCAGGGGGGACCACTCCCAAAGCTCTAATCCATAGCTGCAAGCAACAACAACGCTGGTGATGAAATTAATAAATGATAAGCAGCTAAAGTTTAACTCAAATGTCTCTAATTTACATAAAATAACGGCAAAGATAATTCATTTTAAATTCAAGGATCCCCGTCAGAATCATTGGATTAGAGGCAGAGCAGAGAGGTGATGCAAGAGCGCCACCCTGTGGTCACAAAGGGCTAAGGTGGAGTAAATTCTCATTCACTAAAAACAGAAATAAATAAGATGCACACACTAAAAAAAAAAAAACCCACACACACAACATGAAGGAGATTCAAATTTCAAATCCACACAAAAATATAGCGTGTAAGGCAAAAAAAAATGCACAATGCAACAGCAGGTGAAAGGAGAAACGCTTTCAGAGCGTCTGGACGTTTATCAGCCGTTTGCAGAGAAACGACAGCAGCTCCTCCAGGGAACCTGTGCAGGAAGTTACACAATGTCGGCCCTCCGGCGGCGTAAATAATAGATAACTGAAGAGGAGCTGGGAGCTTTTAGCTGACATAACAAGCCACTCTACATATTACACCCCACTCAGACGTATCATCTCCAATGACCTACTCAGGCGGGGCAGGTCGAGAGGGGATGGAGCGTCTGCCATATGCTGAGTCAGGAAAGAAGTGGAGCAGTTGAAAATTCCACGTTCATAAAAATATGTTTGACTATTTTGGCGCTTTCTGAAGGTGTCTCACAAGTTGGGGAATCCCTGAGCGTAAAGCACCAAAACAGGTATGTTTTTGACAGGTGTGACACTACCATTCGTCACCAGCAGGAGGCAGTACTGATCCAATTATGATCATAGCAACAGGAGAGCCAAGAAAAGCTTAACCTCCACACACCTCCTCCTCCTCCTCCTCCCCCCGGCTAACAGGGCTAATCCATCCTGTGTGTACATCACACGAATCCTGGCCCTCTGCATTAGCGCAGCACCCCTCTCGTTTTCTATAAACAGCTATTGCTGGCCTGCGCGCTAAAATAGCTTGTCGTTTGGTGCTATTTCAGGGAAAGGATTTGTGTCTTAATCGAGCATCATAGCAGCTCGACATTATCCCCCCCCACACACACACACACACACGCACACATCTTGTGTGGATGCGCTGACTTAATGATCTTATGTGAACCACCTGAGGCTCAGCTGTCAAAAACAGGACAGGATTCCAGCGACGGAGCCAAGCCAATTGAAAGGATAGCCGCGTCTTCGTGGTAACAATCTCCAAGGAGACACGGTGGAGAATCAAACAGGGATGGGCAGACACGCAAGCAGGTGGAGAAATGATGGGGAGATGTAAGCAAACAGGATTTAAAAAAAAAAATAGGGAAACATGAGCCTGAAACGATCAAATGTGGTGGTTTAAAAAGGAGAAACCTACAGGTGATAAATAATAAATCATTAACGGCAAAAAAGAACCATTGGAACAGGAAGAGTCGGGGCTGCAGATGCTGAGCGGTGACCCTAAGTAGGTTGGGGGGTGGGGACAGGAAGCTGGAAGCACCTACATTACTCAACTTCTTTTTATGGCCCACAATACATTTCATTTCCTGCGCGAGAACAGCATTACACGTACACCCACAGCAGTCACACATGAGGCTATAACAGGCGTAGCTGCACCACAGCCTGTCTTACATAATGACTACTCTGTGTCTGCGCTCAAACTACCACAGATCTGAAAATGAATGTGAGATCACGCTTCAAACCAAAAAAAAAAAAATAGGCGTCAGTAGCAGGGAACGGTTTTTATTTTTCTTCCTCTACGTGAGAAACTAAAGCCAGGGGGCCGAATCTTTCCCCTACGACCCAAGCCGAGCCCCGATCGGCATGGGAATTACCCCCACAGTGGAAAAAAGTTTTGCAGCAAGTCGCCCACAAACTGGACTTTGGAAAAGAGTTCAAAATGAAAATAATTTTGTTGTATCCCCAAAACAATCCTTTAAAAGCGCTCCGGTCTTACCAGTAGTGGATCTGTGTGACTGTTGGGAGCAGGGAGGCCCGGCCTGGCTGGTGGCCCCGGGTCGCAGTCCTCCAGCAGAGGTCAGCCTCTGGAAAACAGGCCGGCAAAAAAGGTACAACATCAAAGCAAAAGTAAAAACAGAAGAGTCGGATAAAACAGACGAGCTCAGAGTGGAGACAATCATGATGCAGCAGTTATGTTAAAAAAAAAAAAACACATGACAAGGCAATACTAACATCCCAAATAGGGAACAGGGCAGCTATCGTGTCCCACCCTCCTGATGAAACGTGAGCTAATTTGCAGCGATTCAAACACAAATGTGGAACAAAGTAATGCATTAGAAAAAAAAACAAAAAACACAACACACCACTTCCTATTGTGTAACACTTCCTCCGATTCACTTAGTCTGGTTGTTACCTCCTGAGCTTGACAACATAACTCCAAGTCTTATGTTTGTGAAAAAAGCAATCAACGGGTGACTGTATTTAAAAAAATCTAGAATAAAAAAATGTAATACAAAAGTAGCTTATAGTCCATGACAACCACAAACTCTTCCTGACAGGAGAAGCTCAGCAGACTGTGAGGCGCTTCTGTTTCCCAGTCTGCATACAAATGTGTCGCAATGGCATCGACGCCGGTCATGCTTGAATGCGATCAGACTCCGACATTTCCAACCTGCAGTGGGACGGGGGTGGAACGCAAGAAAAATAAAAGCAGGAAGTCCACTGGATGCTGATTTAATAAGGAAGCCGCCTTCTTCTTGACCTGGAAAACGATGCCGCGACGGACTCTCCGCTGATCCCTGGTTCTGATAGACGCAAACTGACCACTGGGCCTGATACGATAGCGCCCGCACGCCACGGCAGACGTTCAACAAAGGGCATTGTGGGAGTCAGCTATGCATCACGCCTGTAGCTGGAGGTCACGGCACGAGGTCAGAGCATCCCTCGAATTAGCGCACAAGGCTACAGGGCTAGCGGTCCGAGCTACAGAGCGGGATTGTTAGGAAATGAAATTTCAGACATCCACAATTGGCACGATAAATCCAAGGTTACTTGAGCCCTCCGTCGTCTTAACTTTCCAGAATCCACCGTTAATATTTAATTTTTAATGAGCCGGTAGTAAACAGCAGACATCAGCGCTGTGCTCATCAGATCTGTGGCTAACGCTGCACACAGGATTACTGTCATTCACCTCAGTGCTGCTGTGGGAAAACACTCACATGATGAGATCATTCTGTGTGTGTGTGTGTGTGTGTGTGTGTGTGTTGCGCTCATTCCTTCAGGCAACAATTAAACGGAGGAGAAAACTCCAGGCCGGTTAACCAGCATCCCCGTGTGGGACCAGGGTTTTCTGTGCCCCCATTGGCTGGGAAGCATCCACAAGATGTTTGTGCCAATGAAACTCGAAAGTCACAGGAGGAGATGAGCAGTGGAAGCAAATGAGGGTTTAAGAAGAACCAACTGGATTTATTGGATAAGAGACAATGGAACAAACAAATATTTCCTGCTGAATTTGAAATTTTTTCGGTGCAAAAACAGTTTGATGGGGGGCGGAAAAGACACGGGGGTCAGTTTTGTGGTTGGTTTTAGTTTACCCTGCCACATGACGGAAACAATTAATATGGTCTGACATGTGTAATCTGTGTGTGCCACAGACAGAACATGTGCAGAATGTAACAACAGAGCATCAAGCTAATCAATACAATCCATAAGTGGGGCATCGCCATTAAATACACCCTGCTAACCGGGGCAGTAAATGTTAAAAACATCTTTAAAGTAAGAGCTGTGTGACTGCGATGTTGTTTCTCATTTTGAATTATTTTGTCCTTTTGTCCTTCATTGCAGTAAAATGAAAACTTTAAGACATTTAAGGACACAACCTCAGGCAGGAAAGAAGTCGACCAAGTTCTTTTCACCATTTCCTGAAATGATCGACAGGTTAATTGTTCTTAGAAGAATTGCTTGGCTGCAGCTCTATTTTTTCCCCCGGTTCAGTTCAAGTGGAGGCCATCGGGGTAAAAAGGAAATGATTTAACGGTTTAAACTCTATGTGAGGATGGCGGATCTGTGTGGGGGCAGAACGGCGTTTCATGCAAAAGCTGAATTTCTAGCATGCTGTTCTGCCATCTGTAACAACTCCCCAGATCTGTAGACGGCCACACGAGCATCTCGCATGGTTTAGCATGCTGCAGGAAATTCATCGTCCACATTTTAAAGATGGTCTGAATATTTTTAGATAAACTGCAGGACGTGATTAACTCCTCATCCCAGCTGTCTCTACTGTACATTCTCATAAATCTGGAGCCTGGAGAGCTTTCTCATGCACTTGTGAAAAGCGATTGGGGGGGGGTCAAACAAAGCAATCAGCTTTTGTCCCTTTTGAATGGGTCACATAATTTACAGCCATTCAATTCGGAGTCAGAAGCAGAGGTGAAACGACGGCCTCCTTTTCCTCGTCTATGTGCAAGATGGGGGCTGCATCACGGGCCGGATGTGAGAAAGTTGAGAGGAATGCTCGAGTCAGTCGGCTCAGGCAGGGCTGTAGATCAGACGCTGGCACACATGCTGACTCATGCACATCAAAAAGTACAATACGCGGCGCAGCCAAAAGGCTACAAACGCAAAGCTATCACGGCTTGGACCTCCGTGGCACCGCGGCAGCATTCAAATGAATCCCTTTGTGGTCGTAACAAGCGGCGTTACATTCCTGCTTCCTCGTATAAAGACTCATCAAAAGCTCTACAGACATGATCGGCCATTAAAACCAGGTAGGACTGTTAAAGCAGATTGCAGACAAGATAATTAAATCAAGACATCGGTGGTGAGATTGGCTCTGATGCTTCAGCCCGGTGAAGAAGCAGATAGGATGGGGGGGGCACAGTTCGCCTTCCCAACCAGGTGAGAAGTCATTTCAATCCAACTTTGATCTGTTACGGACAAGAGCTAACACGCAGCAGTGATGGAAGAGGGAAATCATAAATTGTAAAACAAGAAAGACTCTACATTTCAGGTTACATGCCTCAAAAATCAAAAGAGACGGTTTTAGATAATGCTGAGTTCACCATTTCTGCCAGATTTAGCCTTAGTCATGTTAACAGTGTGTTGGGAGGGAAATGCTGAGCAGACTGAATCACTTCGAGGAAGTTGATCCAAATAAGTGAGCAAACGGCCCGACGCCACAGGAGGAGGATCGATGAATATCCGTTCTGCAGGAAGCAGAACGCCTGAGCTAGCATAGCCTGCTGCCTGTGGTATGGAGAATACAGGCTGAGCACAACCGTGTGAACACAATCAGTGTGATCCAACCAGCTTGGAGTAGATGTGTAAATGCCTCACATACAGATCAGAAAAACACAATAAACATGCTGCAAATAAAAAGCAAAAAAAACCCCAACAGCTCCAAAACACTCTAGTAAACATATTTCCCCTTTTAAAGGAGATGCCCTGCAGCAGCTGATATCAAAGATCATATCAGCACTAGAATAAATACGCACAACCTGAAGCGTCACAGCAATACAGTGCAGACTGTGCCGCGTTACAGTGGGCGAACGTGTTGCAACAATGGCTCGACGAGACGAGGCGCCTTCTGCGAGCGGATCCTCTTCCCAGGAGAGCTTCATACCGAGGATGACTGCTGTAACCCAAACTCAAGTCAGCAGCTCAGTTGACGCCGAGCGTGCACGAGGAGGGCGGGGATCTGGACCCCTCCATGGAGACATTCCAGTGAAGCAAAACAGTTTATTCACTGGAAAATGTATCCACTGCAATAATCGTGGCTATTATTAACCCTTTTACTTAGTAAATTTAACACAGAATCTTCCTTCTAACTTGATAAATAGAAGGTCTGTTTCCAGGGCTGTAATATTTAAATGCTGCCCTGTACTAAAGGCCTTTACGACGACTTCCGGAAACACATCCCCTGTCCTGTTGATGTCTGAGCACCCATTATGCAAACGCTGTTGTAAAGCACAGGCAAAAGTCATATGTAAATTAAAAACCGAACTGACAAAAGTAGAAGAAAAGAATTCTTTCTGCTTAATATGATAATGCTCCTGTAAAAAACCCCAAAACTTTGATGTCTAAAAGTTTAAAAAATGCAATGCGTAAATGCACGTGCGTGCCCATGCCTGCATGAAACTGATTTATGAAGGAAGACGCTGCGTCAAATGAGCCATATCTGTGGCAACCGCCTTACAAGCTGTAGTTGTTAGTAGAAAGCGCCCAGCGGTTACTTCCTGATCCTACCAAACGCTCCACATGAGATTTCACTATCTTGTTGCAAGTCAGCCGTTCCCCTTTCTTTTGCAATGTTCCCAACGGCTGCAGCAACGTCTGCATGTGCCGCTAATCAAAATAAGGAAGAATTAGCTCTTGGTGATTTCAATGTCTTATCCATCTATTATCCCATCTGTCCACACCTCTGCAGAAAGACCTAGACGTGGTGCAACAAGTCCCACCTTGCCTCACGGTCCCACCGCCGTGGCTCAACTTAGGGGGTTTGTCGAGTGTTTTCCAGCCCTTATTTACAAGTCGACACTGAGGATGACAGAATGGTGTGTCGATCCATAGACAAAGAGAAAGGTGAAACTGTGAAAGAAGATATGAGGGAGACTCAAATAACCTAGAGGCGAAGTATTTCACATTGTAAATCTGCTGCTGCATTCCAGCAACCATCTTACTATACAAAAATGGCATTCCAGAAAGAGATTCAGCGTAATCCAATACATATTGCATCAAATGATTGCCTGAAAATACTAGAGGATGCATTTGATTGCATTTTGCAATATGCATGCCAGCATACGTTGGAATTGTGACTCAGTCCTCTGTGTAACGGATGTGTCATATGGGCCAAGCCTCAGCGAGAACACACACCCCATTGGCTGCATTTAAATTGCATATTATAAACTCTAAATTTTTCTTTCAGACTGAGTCAGATGTATGAGCAACAGGATCAAAGTTCAAGATGTCAAGTTAAGTTAAATCAGAAGGTCCCGTAGGTGTGATCTCTGCAATGAAGCAATGTTTACGGACCAAAGAGTTCATAATAATCAGAGGCAAAGTTCAGAAATGAAATGACTTCTGCTGTCATCTATTGTGAACTAAATAACCTCAGTTGAGCAAAACTCATTTGCATAAAGAAATTGAAAACTGTGGCATAAATTAAACACTTATAGAAGGAGTATCAGGACCACAACAGAGAAGCTCTCGCCATCACATCTCCCTTTCTGCTCGTTTCACTTCCACTTTTAAGAACCTTTGCAGAAACCGTGAAGAAAGGAAATCACATGTGTGTGTGTGTGTGTGTGTGTGTGTGTGTGTGTGTGTGTGTGTGTGTGTGTGTGTGTGTGTGTGTGTGTGTGTGTGTTAAGGGGTAAATTGTGCAATTTTCACGTCAAAAAAATAGTGGAAGAAAGAAAAATCCCACCCTCTTCTTTTGATTGTGATCCGGTGTTCGATAACGCATTGATAAGAAAGTTAATGATCAAAAGCTTGCTCTATCTCCACGCTGCCACCGTGTGCATTTGTTTTAATGGAGCTTTAATGATGCATCGTTTACAGCCTGTCTTTACCTGCGTTCTATGGTTGCTGTTAATGTAACGTTACAGATTACCTGCAGCTCCGCGGTATGAACGGGGCTAAACGTAGCATCAGTAGTTGTGGGTCAAGCGTGTAGCATTCGTGACCAAATAAAGGAAAACCAGGCTTGCAATGTCGCCTCACGTCTACCTAGAGAAAACTACCAATGTCCCGAAAAGGGGAAGTTAACGGTGCAGCGACTACGTGACCTAAAAATATAAAAAAAAATTCCTCCAACTGTTTTAATTTTAAAGTGACTTGACGATGCGTTGACTTGATTTCACTATTTGTGATTCATCATTTTTTTTCCACCTCGAAAGAACATAATTTAACACTCAGTACGGGTCGTACAGAATGGCAGTCAGTTAGCGGTGACGGTTGTGATTGAAAAGAAGGTATAAGATGAGATAAAGTAGTTAAATTTTACCTGGATGCTCGTAGAGAGAGAGATTCGGGAGTCGCCGTCTGGATACCACGCCAGGAGTCAGCGGTACGGGCTCTGAGGAGAAGAAAAGCGAATCGCTGTTGCCGTTTCCGGGTTAGGTTCTGAACGTCATTACGGCGTCACGCAAGAGGGGCGTTCGACTTGTTCACGCTCAGAGCCCGGAAGGGGAGTCTAGAGCTCCTTTTCCTAGTATGAAGGTGACCCCGCCCGGATAGTTGACCCCGCTCATATTTCCCATTTCCACCGGATTACTACTGAGTCCTGACCTTGCCTATTACAGTATTATGTCTCTCCGCGGTTGTCAGTCCCATGGCATCGGTTGAAAAAAAAAAAAGGGCGAAAGTTTAAATTTAAATTATGAAGTTTCCGACTACCATCGCTCATAAAAAAAAAAAAAGAGAAGGAAAGAAAGGTAACTTATTAAAGCTCTTCAAAGGCTGCTACCGCTCAATGACACACCTGGTTGTAATTAGAGATAATCAGGTGTGATCCATTGGAGTCCTTAACCCTTTTAGCACTGACCTATTTTGGCCGTTTTTTGGTACTTTTGATATTTGTCTCTATATACCACATTAAAATGATTTAACATACCCATGCTTGGTATGTTTATCTTCAGCACAACCTCAGCTATATGAAGATAGTTTTTATTTCCATATAACTTACTATATTGACATATTGGAGCAAAATACACACACACAGTCAAATCCGGAAATGGAAAAATATTATGTAATTGCACATAAAAACCAAAAACATGCTGATCAAATTCATTTTGAACTCTAAAAAGGTTGTCATAGGCTTCTAACATAATTTTATAGTTTGTGTCATTTGTGCCACTCTTGAAGGAGTTTTTTTGGGCCCAAATAGACACAGTCAAATTCGAAAGTGGAACAAATTGTATTTTATTGTACATAAAAACCCCAAAAAATGCTCATTGAATTTGATTTTGAACTCAAAAAAGGTTGCCATAGACTTCTAACATTACTATACAGTATGTAGTTTCTGTCACTTGTGCCACTCTACAAAGGAGTGCTTCAAAGTAAGAATGCGCATGCGTCAAGCGTAAATCGTGCGCGTAATGGCGTGCGTTATTGTGACGTTTACGTCACGTAACAAGATGCACCAATCATGGTACGTCTTTGCATCACATGACAAGCATGTACGAATCGCAAAACATGTTTACATCACGTGAATCACTTGTATAATGGCGACTACATGGAGAGAAACACGGCGTCGGCCGCCTGTGGATAAGGAGCGCTTTGAAGCGCTTTCCTTTGTTCTTATGTAAATTATCAGATCTCCGGTTTTCCGGGGTCAATCGGCTCCAAATAAAAACCGGAAGAAAGTTTCACATCTATACTGTCACGGAAACATGACCACAGCAACCCACATGACAGACTTCTTTAGTTAAGAAGGGTTTAAAAACACATGCGCTCAGATCACGGCGCCGTGATCGTCGGGCTTTAAGGGTTAAAAGACAACTGCCTGCCTCTGCAGACTGGTGGGAGATCAAGCTGAAACATTTGATTTCACAGCGATCCGTCTATCCTTGTTAATAAAAAAAACCCCGAACACTTTGGTAAATTAATTTTCTAGAAGCTATTTTAGTATTTATGTTGCCAAATATTTTGCAAAGCTCAAAGGTTCCCCAAAAGAACATGTGCCACTAATCAACCTAATTTAAGAGCACACCTGTCTTCAATGCGCCCCAATCGGGAGCTTATAAATTCTCTCTTTAGAGGCAGGCCAGATCCATTTAGAAGACAGAGACCATTTTGCTTGTAATCTGAGAAGTCTTACATTTAGCCTGATAAATTAACCAAAAAAAACCCAACCTTCAGCCATGCCAGTAGAGAAGACTCATGTTAACATGGTGGTTATTGGCCATGTTGACAGTGGGAAGTCGACCACCACTGGCCACCTGGTCTACAAATGCGGCGGGATTGATCAGAGAAGACTTGAAAAGTTTGAGAAAGCTGCAGCCCAGGTGAGAAATAAAGACCCTCTTAATAAAGTCAAATTAATATTAAAAACCTGCTTAAAGATGTGTTTTATTTGCTCTCACAGATGGGGAAAAGTTCCTTCAAGTTTGCCTGGGTGTTGGACAAGTTGAAGGCTGAGCGGGAGCGAGGAATCACCATCGACATCTCACTGTTAAAATTCAACACTCAAAAGTACTGCATGACTATAATTGATGCGCCCGGCCATCGTGACTTCATAAAAAACATGATAACAGGGACTTCACAGGTAAGGCCCGTCAGAACGAGGCTTTTTCTGAACGCGTTGGTCCCTTCTATTGTCCGACCATGTCGTTTCAGGCCGACGTTGCCCTCCTGGTGGTCTCTGCAGCCAAAGGGGAGTATGAGTCTGGGGTGTCGAGGAGCGGTCAGACCAGAGAGCATGCGTTGCTGGCCTACACCCTGGGTGTCAAGCAGATTATAGTCTGTGTGAACAAGATGGATCTGACAGAACCTCCTTACAGCCAGAAACGCTTTGACGAGGTGGTGCGAGGCGTGAGCGGCTTCCTCAAGAAGATCGGCTACGACCCAGCCACCGTCCCCTTTGTTCCGATTTCTGGCTGGACGGGAGAGAACATGATCACAGCAACTCAGAAGGTAACGGTGATTTATAAAAGTACCGACTCAGAACTTGAAACCCCTTTCTTTTTTTTTAATTATTGAAAGCATTTTTTTCCGCAGATGCCTTGGTTCCTAGGCTGGAAAACCAGACGCAGGGAAGGGAACATGAGTGGGAGAACTCTGCTTGAAGTCCTGGACTCTGTTCAACCTCCAGTTCGCACCATCAACAAGCCCTTAAGGTTACCTCTGCAGGACGTCTACAAAATTGGAGGTTAGAAATGGTGCTTGAAATTTATTTTAACTGCTGCCTTGCCATTTGCTTTAGAGTTGGAACCAATCAAGAAAATGCAGTATAAGTGTGAGGCATGGCTGACATGTTTGTCCTTTCAGGAGTCGGGACTGTTCCAGTGGGTAAGATCGAAACAGGCGTCCTCAAACCTGGCATGACTCTGATGTTCTCCCCTGCCAAGCTCACTGCCGAGGTGAAGTCCATCGAGATGCACCACCAGGGTTTGGAGACGGCTCTGCCAGGACACAATGTGGGCTTCAACATAAAGAACGTGTCCGTCAAGAACCTCCGACGCGGGGACGTAGCTGGGAACGCCCAGCAAGACCCTCCATCGGATGTCAGCAGCTTCGAAGCTCAGGTTGGTCGAGTTAGAATTGAGACTTTGAATTTCTTGCTGCCCACTTGTCCTTGATGCCTTTGCCCTAAATTTAGGTGATCATCCTGAACCACCCAGGAAAGCTGAAAACGGGCTACTCACCCGTCCTGGATTGCCACACCGCCCATGTGACCTGTCGCTTTGCTGAGCTGAAGGAGAAGCTGGACCGCCGTACCGGCAAAAAGCTGGAGGACCATCCACAGATGCTCAGGTCTGGAGACGCAGCGACGGTCAAGATGGTTCCCATCAAGCCCATGTGTGTGGAGAGTTTCTTCACATACCCTCCCTTAGGTATGCCGCTGGAATCTTGATTTTTATCACCACAAATTCCACCCATGTCGTTTTCTGCAACGCCTGACTGTGAACTTTGCTTTTTACCCAGGACGCTTTGCTGCAAGAGACCTGAAGCAGACCGTGGCGGTTGGAGTCATTAAGTCGGTGGAGAAGGACCACGGGTCCAAGTTCAGAGCCCAAGTGTGTAAATAAGTTTTTGTTACCAGTATTTCTGGTACGACCAGTTTGAGAACAGTTTCATTTGGCTAGATGTGTTTTGTGTTACACAAAATATTTATTTTGAATACAATTGTTCCTGTGTTGGTTAAATCCAAAAGATGTAGAATTGGATTGAGATGTTTAGTTAAAATGTAAATGGTTGAATTTCGAAATAAATATTCCGAGCATTCTTGAAACTTGGTCTTAATGTTGTAAATGTATGTTGTCCTTTTTTTGAAAGTTGATTAAACCAGTGTGAGGTGAAAGATGTGTGAAAGTGGGTTTAGTTTTTAACAAACAAGAACATACCACTGGTGTTGACTGCAGAGGGTCACAAGTTAATGAAAATGTACAATCACATGCATAGGATTCTTGTTAAATTTGGAAGTCTGAACTCGCGATGACGTTCCTAAAGCAGTAAATGAAACATGGAGCACTGATGGGATTTGCCATTCTATCCTTTTTAGCTTAAAGTTAATATAATTTAAAAACATTTTAAAATACGCATTTTTCATCTCAATTCTTGAGTTGGACTTTTCAGATGCACTGATAGTTGGGACTTTATTACAGGTGTGTCTATTCCTGTGCTAAGCTAATGGCTGCTAGCTGGTCTCACAATAAATGAACAGATATGCATTGGAAGTATTGATGTTAATTTCATAAAGCATCCCTCCTCTCGTGTTTAACAGTACTTCCAGTTATTTGCTTAAAAATCTAATGTATGGAATTCCACCGGCTCACAAATATGTCAAAGATGCAATACAGCAAGAAGAACCAGCTCACTGTTGAAGTACAGCACTTTTTAATGATACAATGGGTCAATGGGTTTGTTCTTGAACATTGGGGGGGGGGGAATGCAAGTCAGTGAGGACCTGGTGAAAATACATCGGCTGCTTCCAGCCGTTTACAAAGTCCACTTCTAAAATACATCTCTGGCTCACAGGCAAACCTGGAAATGCACTGAATCCAGTAAAACGGAATGATATTACATGACTCAAACTTCAAAAAAAAAAATTCAAGCTCATGAGGTTTTTACAAGACACTGAATCAAACACAGGTTAGTGTAAAATGTTTAAGCCTGTCGGAAAATCAAGTTATTGCTAAGATGTCTTCTTGAGCTTCTCGTACTTGTCATTAATAGTGGCTTCAGCGACAGGAGACCCTTTGTGTTGTCCTGCCTGGTTAATAGTGGCTCTTCAAACCCTGAGGTGACAGTCTTTGAATGCAGCGCTCCACTCAATTCCAGTCATTGTTACACCATGCACAGAAATTTTGAAGGACCGAAGGAAGATGACGTTGACTTCACACACAGAACACACATACAGTGAACAGTGTAACAAGGAGAAAATTAGTGACCTACAGTGAACCACAGGCTTTGATATTCCACCACACAGTAGCAGCAGGTTTTTATACTGTAAAACAACCATAATACATGTACACACAAAGCAAGCAAGAACAAGGAGCACATTGAATGAAAGTCCTCTCATTTCAGGAAAGATCAGTGAGAAATTCCTGCTTCTCCAGTCAAATACGGTGGTAAACATGGATGCAAGACGCAAATAGTGACATGAAGGTATTTCACATTCCATTTCTCATTTGTCCTTATTCCAGAAATATAAGCTGATAATTACTCGAGGGCCGATAAAATGAATACAGATTGAATTAAAACTCAGGTAGGGAGAGCAACGGTACATGTTTTGTACAATAAACATGTATATACACTCACACACAAATATATATATATACATATATATATGTACATACATATATACACAGTAACAGCATAAACATAGACTTTAGGTAAGTGCTAGGGCTTTTGAGAGTGGCTTGGTCGCAGCCGTACTATAAGGTTAAGATAATACTGGTAAGGGAAGAATACACACATTCTTTGTACAGCATGGAGGAGCATCCATGGCTCGATGAGCATTCTGGGATTTCTTCATTGTTTTTAATTCTTCAACCACGCTTGTCAAGCGACAAGGGGTGTTACAATAACTATTTACAGGACCTCCCAATTTAGGGAAAGGTGTAGTGCAAGTCTGTCCGGCTGTCAGTCACTCAGGATGTGAACAAAAGACATGGGGAACACGCCTTTTCTTTCCGGATCTCCTTCGATGTGTCCGATCTGGGAAAACGAGGATTTAGAATTAGCTAGTGTTTTTGGTGAAGATGGTGGAATGCTGCAGAGTGCAGAGCAGCGAGGCTGGACTCACCCACCACTCCTGGTCCTCTTCTCCTGTTACTATGATTACCTCTCCTTCAACAAAAGTCAGCTCGTCGTCATTATCTGCCTGGCAGTCGTAGATGGTCTTCACCCGGCGGGCTTTACTCTTCCCCTAGAGGAGACACCAACGGATGAGTTTGTTTTCACTCTCAGCTTCACGCATGGAGTCCAGAAACATGTTTATAAAAAGAGATCTGACAAAAATAATGCACTAACTAGGGGATGATAATAAACTACAATTCAATCTAGAAAACAAATGTGTGTTACATGAAGTAGAAAATAACTGGGAGGAACAGGAGAGAAACACACAAAAACCACAACAGCAGCTCAAAATAGTAAAAAAAAAAACCAAGAGGAAATCATGTTTGTACCGTGTTGATCTTCCTGGGAAGAGGCACTGGGGTCTCTGCAGTCCCGGGTGGGGTCCCGTTGGTGTCTTCAGCAGCTTGTTGGGAGGGGGAACCCATGTTGATTTGTTGGTTCGGCGATGGCGAGTCGAGCAGCTGAGGCAGCGGAAGCGGCTGAGGCGAAGTCTGAGGTGGCGGCGGAGGTTGCGTTTGAGGCCTTTGCACCGTGTCTCCAGGAGGCGGCCTGGGAGCGGACTCGGCCATTCCAGGTTTGGGGGGGATGTCTGCGAGGTGAGGCTTGGGAGGCAGGTCTTTGAGCTGGGGTTTGGGTGGGAGGTCTCCCAGCTGAGGTTTGGGGGGGAGGTCGGAGAGCTGCGGCTTTGGAGGAAGCTCCCCGGGTTTGGGAGGAAGCTCAGACGGCTGCGGTTTTGGGGGCAGGTCTCCCAGCTGAGGCCTGTCCGCTACGGGAGTCTTCTGAGGGGTGTCGATCGCCGGTGGTGACTTTTGGAAGACTTCTGGAGGATGGCTGGACTTATCCATAGACGGGTGGTGAATGGTGTCAATCTTCCGCAGTGCCACTGGGGAGGGAGAAAGGCGACAGTCACACACAAGACGCAGCCCGATCCAACAAGTGTCAACAAACGTTACAGATGATACCTTTCTGAGGTAGTTTGGGAAGAACCCTCGGACCAAGTGTTGACTTTGTGTTGCTTGATGTAGTGCTGAGAAAAGAATTTTCATAAGTGGTTATAAGAAATTAAAGAATTTCAAATTTCACTTGAATCGTTTTTCTTTACCTTTGCTGCTGGGGAATTCCTTCAAACTTGTTAGAAACAGGTGACATCTTGCTGACAGGAGGAGGCGTGGAGTCGCTCCCTAGAATATCATCCATGACGACAGTTTATTCAACAGCATAACCGACGGGAGGAATTAATATAAATGTGGAAATAACTCAACATGCCATGATGGTTTAAAAAAAACAAAACAATGAGGGAGGCGTCGTCTGGCTGAGCTTTCCATACGCCCCAGTTGTTTGGAAGCTGACGTTGTCCAATTTAGGGTCGTCTTTCAATCAGTGGTTGGTGTGTTACGGTATGAGTGATACAGAATGAACACAACACCAAAGATGACAAATGATAAACATGGATTAACAGTACAATCATCCCCGTCAGAGCGTGCAGGTAAGATGACTGAGGTGCGCTTGATCTGATCGTCGTTTGTTTCCATGTGGTGCCTCACTGCTGATCAACCAGAATCAATCAAAATGATGATGTAGTTTTCTATCGAACCCAGAATGAGACAAACTCACCGACGTCCCGTATAGTAGTTTGGGAGTCTGTTGTTTGGTGACCTCGACTTAACTAGTGGTTGAACGAAAAGCAGCAAAAGGTATTCTTCAAGTTGCGTTCAAGGCTATCTTAAGTTACCGTAAATATTAGCTCTCTTCTGTAGTGGTATTCAAGCTAACATCTAGAATTCAGGATGGATGTCTATAATTCAAGGTTATTAATCTAAAGTTAATCAATTTAGTACAATAATATCTATGTAAAGTGTTCCAACCCTAAGATCATCGATCATAAATGACTTTGATTAGTTGGGTTAGTGTTACGATGATTGTGAAACATGGTAAAATAGTTCAAACATATTTGCAGGTATTTAGAAAAACGCCCCTATGTCACAGGGAGAAACCTAGAATCCATATTTCTTTATTTAAGATGAGCTCTCTTAGCCTCGAAATAAATTTTGGGCTCAAAGGACAGAATCAACAGAAAACTAATCAGCAGATATTTAAATATTTTAGTTTTAGTCTGTTGTCGAGCAAAAATGACCAAAAAAAATCTCACTTTCAGCTTTTCATATGACAAAATTTGTAGTCTTTTTTCTTCTCTTATATATAACAGTAACCCGATAAAGCTATAAATATTCATATTTCATAGTAATAATACTCGATCTTTGATATATAATACTTTTTTAGTCCAAACGACTATTGTTTTCAACCTTGCCAATCCCTCTCAAGACCTCTAATCATCTGAACACGTAAATTAAAGGCTTACATTTTAAATAAATAAGGTTCATCTTAAAAACCTTTAAGATTTGTTGCATCTGTGGACCTTCTTATCAAACCTAAAACATTCCTGTTTCAGTGCAGAGTCAAGACCCTGCAGTTTTGGACAATCATAATATTCAACCTCCAGGCTGGCGTCACGTCGGAGTGAAACCAGTTCATACTGTTCACACGTGTGCTTTGTTTCTCACCCCCAGATAAGCCCCCTTTACTGTGTGGACTGTGAGAGAGCGGGCTGGGTGGGTCGGACAGGGTGCGTTTGTGTCCAGGAGGTGGGGGTGGAGGCCTCTTCTTGGACAGGGTGGAGCTGCCTCCTGGTGTGAGTGTAGAGGGAGGGCCAGATGGGGGAGGAGCTGGAGGAGCGATACATAAAACACATGAGGTGATGATCCCCAGCTGGAAAAAGTCATCCTGTTCACCCCCACCCCTACCCCCACCCTTTGAGACCCAGAGTAGGTAGAGGAAAGGATAACAGAGGAGAGGAGGAGGAAAATATGAAGAAAGGAGTTTACTGGACACGAGGAGATGCGTCGATGCAAAATAATGAAATGGGACCTGATGATTCAGGGCGGGGGAATATTTTTTCTCGGTGAATTTATTTATCCACAAAGTTGCTGGGGGTCGACTGTGTAGAGAGACGTAATCAGCTAATAGAGAGCTCAGCCAGAGAGGACTCAGCTGTGGTGAAGAGTTTACAGCTCAAGGCTGGTGGGACGTTGATAAAAAATTAACATAGGCAAGAAATAACAAGGCCTGCATGGTCCTACTGTTCAGTGAAGAAAAGACCCCCACCAGCCAGAATCTGAGCTGTAAGGCAGAAACAACTGAGGGTTTAACTGTATATGGGGAGAACGTAAAAACAGGATATTCACTGATGTATGGTCGGGTGCCAGCCAGTGTGGCGTAGTGCGAATGAGAGCCGAGGAATGCCAAGTGTGGAGCTGAAAGAATAGAGAAACAAAAAAAGAGAAAGAAAAGAGAGCGAGATGAGGAGTGTGGGAGAGAATCTACAGGATGTCAAGTCTCAAACCGAGCGGCTGCTCCCACACACTGTAAAATATAAGATGAAATCTTATCAGTGGCAGGCAAATAAATAAAAGAATAAAACAACTTAATCAAAATAAGGAGAGAGAGAACAATGGTGTTAATGCTGGTGCCAGGGCGGAAGATGCACTGCTAATCTGCAGCTACTGTAATCTGAAGAGGTAGTGTGTTATTCGTGTTATTCTGTGTGTAAACCATCGTGGTTTACAATCTTATTTTTGCATGAATTAAACATGAAAACTATTTTTGAAACATCAATGCAACAGAAGGTTTTCTTCCCTTCCTTAAATCTCTATGTTGCTTTTCTTACAATATCTGATAGCAATGGTCGTGATTTCAGTCGACAAAATTAATGACTGTCAGATAGAAATGAGAAGCCAAATGTGTGAGGATGGACAGAATGACTGGTGTGGTTGTTGTAGCTGCACAGGAGCAGATGAAATGTGTTCAACTGCACTGGAAACAAGTGACATTTAACACCTCTGCTAAAAAAATAGGATTTAAATGCTCCCTTATGGATTATAATGACTTGTTGACAGGGATGTTTTGCAGTGTAAGCTTTTGGCAAAGGTGTACTAAGGAAACTCTTATTGTTTTAAACCCCTCCACAGAGGGAGGGGAGTTATTTTTAATTCTGATACTGCAGCGACAGCATACCCACAGTGCATCTTGTCTATATTGTGTCAAGGCTAATGATGAAATGTGCATCCAGCTTCCCTGTCGACCTCGTGACGAACCTCCGCTGCCCTGCGTTCTCTCGTGGCCCTGCTTTCCAAACGCTTTACTGCGTAAGCAGACTAATGACACCTGCTTCCCGCCCTCTGATCTGGTGAAACTACATTCCACTGCCGGGAGTTTAGATGTGCTAGAAAACTGCTAACAAAGCGTTTCCCTGCACCTCATCTTGCCCTGGTTGTAATCAAACATTGACAGACACAATAAAGTACAGAAGTGAAGAACTTCCCTCCAATCATCAGTTATATTTAACACACAGATAACCTTTTATACAGTTTCACTACAGACTGACATTTTCAGTTATCTGAATCTACTGACTCTCATTGTTGAGATAGAGGTGGTTAGTTTATGGGTTTCATCTGGAAATGGATGCAGGCTTAAAAAGCACTCAGAGCAGGCAGGTCTGACCTTTGCCCTGGTTCCTGGGGGGCAGCGGCGGGCCGTCGGCCACGGGCGAGGAGCTGAGGTCGGTGGAGACGCTGTACATCTGGTTGGTGAAGGCGCTGTAGGACAGACGCTGCTGCTTGTCCCTCTGGGTGATGAAGCCCGGCAGGGAGAGCTTGTCGTGGGGGGAGAGGCTGGAGGAGTGGCAGAAGCTCTGGGGCCTGGGGGTCCGGTCCTTCTTGATGGGACTGGGCTGCAGATGGAGAGAAAAACAGCTGAGACACCCTGGTTTACTTTCAAGTGAACCCATCTGCCTTCAGCTCGGTCCATACGTGCTTCACGGTGCGTTGAATCTTCTGCTAATTTGTGCGTCTCTTTGCCATGAATTGATGATGTTATAAATAAAGTCCAGATTGCTTCATCCTTACAGAGAGTATTATGAAATTCTTTTTTGTTTTTAGCAGATTAAACTCGTCCTTCAGCTCCACTCCAAACAGTAATCAATCACCAGGTTCTCCTACTGTATAGTAACAGCTGCAAAATTAGTTTTTCATTCAATTTTTTTTCTTGGTTTCAATTTCCAGCAGTAACATCATGATACCTAAGGTTGAAAATTAAAAAAAAACATTCTAATGGTTTTACTGCTGGTTATGTTAACTTAAAACTTAATGCAGGTACATTTATAGCAGCTGATCCGCCGACCTCCACAGGAATACCGCTGACTCACAGCAGAACATGACGCTGACTCACACTCTGTTATTCATAGTTAGTTTCAGTAGCAGGAGGTTGAGGACCTTCCTGAGCTGAAGGTTTGTTCAAACCTTATCGTCCAGGTCGTCGTCGCTCTCGTCCATCTCCTCCAGCCTGAGGCTCCACTCGTACTCCACGTGGATGTGAGGGTTGAACTTCCCCTCTGCAGCCTGCACCAGCTAACACGCACACACACACACACACACACACACACACACACACACACACACACACACACACACACACACACACACACACACACACACACACACAATGAGATATACACTTGAAAACTAGCAATTAACTGTGTAGAATACAAACTGGCATCAGCAACGTAAAGTTAAATTAAAATGACCAAGACAATGGGCACAGAGGGGGGATGAAAATGAAATGTTCTAATATATATATTAATATATATAATATATATAAGTACAAATATATAAAGGCAAATAAAATGTGAATATATTTCATTCGACTTTATATTTAAAATGTGTGTTTCCTGACTGCTCACATTAGCATTAAAATTGAACATATATTTCCACTCCTTTGTTGCCTGGGGCTTCAAACAGACATTTGACTGCCATCTAGTGTCCTGAATAATCAGCCCTGTGATTGGTTAACACACATTTATTGTCATAATCTACACTCCACAACCATTTTTATTCATTTGTTCCATTAGCTGTTTGTATGTTCAGGGATTCTGTCACATTTCAGATGGTTAAAATCCACCACATCGTCCAAAATAACCAGCTGGACGGTCTTGTACTTACTGCCTCCTCACACTGAGTGTTCCTCAGTCGCCTGGCAACATCCAGTGCCGTTTCTCCGTTCTGATTGGCTGAAGGGGAGCAGAGGGATAATCAACAGTTAGAGTGTGATATGTGCGCACAGAAGATTTGAACGACAGCCTGGACATGTGACTCACTGATATCGGTGGCTGGCTTCCCCCTCAGGAGCAGCTTGAGGCACTCGGGCTTCTCGTACATGCAGCAGTAATGCAAGGCGGTGTTCCCCCACTCCGTCTGCTTATCCAGATTACCGCTGAGAGAAACACAGTCAGGACACGGGGTCACACGCCTGATGATGTTTTCCACCGACACACAGCTTCATGAATCATTATTTTGAATGAGTACAAAAGGGAAGGAAAAAAAATTTTTTCTTTAAAGCTAGAAATGGTTTCCATTAAAATGCATTAAAAGGGGAGAAAAAAAAAAGCCTTTCAGATTTCCTGTAACACCCAGAAGGAGCAAGAGGAATATTTTAAATAGCGAGGGCTATACGGGCAACGCTATTAATTAACGAGACGGGCCCCGCTTATTTCTGTGGAGACTGTGTGCAATCGGAGCAGCGGTGGGTAAACAATTGAAAAGAGGGGAATAAATTAAGGCAGAGAAGAAAAGTGCTTGACCCATTTCTGTTTGCCTTGTGGGAAAGCAAGTTGTGTGGCGCTAAGCATTCCTCTGCACTTCAACGTTCCCTCCAGACTGAAGCACAGATTGAATTTGATGCTGAATGTTTGTGCAAAATTCTTGTTTACTACAACAATTTCCTGCAAACCTCTGCAGCTTTTTAAGAAATTTCTACAGATGTGTCGTTAAAATTGAGGTCCAAATGAGACACATGCATAATGCTCCAACTTTTTTTTGTTTTAGGTTGAAAACACCTCTTAGAAATACAGTATACCTGTTCTGCACAAGGAAGTCCACCAAGTGCAGCGAGGTCTGGTCAGCGGTCCGTACGGAGTAGTGCAGGGCTGTTTCCCCGGCTTCCTGCAGGGGGAGACCAAACACAAAAAAGACACGGTGAGACAATCTTTGGGCAGCATCCATTCTGTATTCTCTGCCTCTCTGTGTCTCTTTGAGCATTTAAAAAAGGCTCGGTAAACAAAATGGCTCCTAAAAATAATGTTTCTGCAGGCACAAAAGCTGAGATTTGACCATTTTGGCAGAATTCCTCTATCTCTGCAAATTGAGGCTAAATTTTTAGCTGCAACATTTGAGATGCACGTAAAAGATGAAATGTTGTAACTGCATATTAAGTGGCATTTTGGAATCTACGGGGTAAATCCCTGTCTTGCCATCTGTGTCTGGGAGGGGATGTCTGCTCCATCTACAGCCGTCAACAGATCACATATCGGTGAAACTGACAACAGCAGCAGCTTCTAACCAATATTCTTTCATTCTGCTGCTGCGGAGAACACTTAATTTTTTATTAGAGAACCACCATGCCTGTGTTGACCCATTTATGTCAGATTAAGTCTGATCACACATGTTGTTTACCGCACACCATCTTCACCATCTTGTTATGGAAGTTTCATTTGTGCCAAAACCAAAAAAAAAACCAGGCAGGGGGAACAGAGAAAGCAGGCTAAACCGCAGAATATAAAGCAGAGACATGGATTACGTTGCCACGCGCGTCGTCATCTCGAGTAAATAAAAACCCAGAATGAGATGATGCCTGTACTTCGGGGTGGAGGCTGCTGGACATCACCACCTGCTGGTGGAGTTATCTGCATGAGTCAAAAATTTTCCAACTGTTTTCAGCACATTTGTACCCGACAAATATTTTATCAACTGGTGCAATTTGTCAAACGGTGGCTTGTCCTGGTGGGAAGAAAGATTTATGCAGAGCTTGGCTGAAAGATGAGACGACGGTGTGTGATGGAGATACTGCACCATTGGATGAGGAGACTGAGATGTGTGAAATTTTGTTGAAATGACATCAAATCATGTGAGAATTGCACATATTTTAAAGGCTCAGTTCACCCAAATCTTTTATTTATCGCCTTTGTTCCATCTTAACTGCATTTCTTCCAGAAATAATCAACTTGGAAATGGAAAACAAGATTTCAAGTACATGTTTTGTGACGTGGGCGATTCCCACCATTTGAGGTTAGTACCCGTCCATCGACTCACCGGTCCAACCTCTGGGAGCGGCTCCATCAGCTCCACCCCCTCTGCATAGACCTGAATGAGGGCCAGCAGGTCCCTGGTCTGGACCGCCTCGAACAGCTCAATCATTTTAGCCGCTGCAGACGTGCACGTCTTCCTGGCGTACTTGTGGTCCACATATTTAGCGTTGATGAACTCCTTCCTCACCGTCCTGCGCGTGAAAAGAGGAATTTAGCTGTTTGGACAATGAACAAATGTAAATATCAGTTTCTTCTCAGGCAGGACTCACATGTCGCTGGACGGAGTCGGCTTTGGTGAAGGGGAAGAAAGGTTTCCCTCCATGATCTCATTAAAACTACTGTTACCTACATTCTTGGCCAGCTGTAGGAGGAAAACAAAAGACAACATCATAAATCTGCTGTTTTTCACAATAAATGTTTGGGATTCCAGTGTTTTTTTAAGCGGTAGATCATCCCAAGCTTACCAAGAGTTCTGAGGTTCCTAGTTTGTCCAGCTCCATGGACTGGATGCGGGAGATGTGAACCCCCATCTCTCTGTGGATGCCAGAGCACTCGATGCAGGTCAGGATCCCCAGGTTGGTGGACAGCCATTTAGGATCTATAAATACAGAACACACAAGACAAAATCAGTGGTGGTATGAATGGATGGATGGAGTATGAAGCACCAGCCCTGCTTTATTTCTGCAGGTTTATTTTATCTGGATATACGGTATTCTGGTCCCGTCGGGCTCCTGTCAGGAGAGAAATTGGTTTCCCGGGTGATTTATTTCCATCTGATTGTAGAAAATTGTTAGAAGCTTTTAGTCCTGTGAGGCACTGACACCAAACCTTGACACTAAACGTGGGTTTAAAGATCTTTACATTTTCACACACATTTAAGCCGACAGGATAGATAACAGACAACATTCTGATCCCGGTTACACTTAGAATGATCCACCTAATAAAACAGGATTTCATCTGATGAGGCAAGCTAGCCCTTCACAATTATTACCCAATTGCCAGGTCGCAATTACCCGACCCGACCCCAATCATTGGGTGTAATTGTTAGATAGCTTCTGTTAATCTCTTTAAAATCAGCTGGATGAAGCACAAATGTCATATTTCCATTAAAATGTCCAACTCTGACTGGGGCCTCATTAACAACATCATCTGGTTGCACTTTCTGCTGTAAACGGAGAATTAAATTGGTCTTTGGAACCCACAACTGTTTGTCTGTAGTGATGTTCCTTTTTTTCTGGGGATCCAGGGCTGTGGTTATATTTTGGTTTTAAGACAAATGGCGAAATAACTCGGACAAGGCTGATTGTTGAATTTGCAGCCATAAGGCAGAGGTGAAAAACTGCAGCCGGGGCAGACGGGTGCAGCTGCAGAGCCATCCAGGTAGCTGCTTATTACTGAAGCTTTCAAACAAGCACTAAATATAAGCGTGACAGTGCCAGGGCTCTGTGTCCTCATGAACTGTGTTTTTATTAAGCTGTCTTAAACTTCCACTACAATCCTAGGATGAAATGCAGAAGACAGAAGACAGCTAAGAGCTGACGGCAATGATTTCTACGACGATTAATCATCAACAAAAATCTCCACCATCATGTCATCCTTGAAGACCGTACAACTTTGACACGTAAACATAACTTATAAATGACGTGGGTGCTTAAATCAAAGATCACTTTTCGACTAGATGTAGTCCTCTTATCTATAAATCAATAACAGATGACTGGAGGGCTGTCATCACTTTCACATCGTACCGAGGAGTCTGTTGCATAACCTGCAGCTAACCAAACTGAGGGATGACCTCACGCAGGGCCCCCCCCCCTTAAACCGCTGAGACTGACCAGCATCACCGCCCGATGTCATGACGCAACGTAAGGGGGGGAGTTAGAGTAAGCTTTAAAGCGTGTTGATGGTGAGCTCATGGATGCTGTTGTCTGTGTGTGATGCACGAATGCTGGGCAGCGCCAGTGGAAATGTGAGAACCCAGCCCAAAAACCAGTGAGTCATTCATGGAAACACAGGCAGAAAGGAGGCGATGCACACATATTTTATCATGTGATGAACAGATTCAGGCTGGTGAGAGGTCAGAGAACACGTTTAGCATGAGTCGATGCACGGTGACCTCTATAGCTGCTTAAGGCTAAAGCTGCAAAGCCATGTCTTATAGAAGGAGATGCTGGGAGAATATCAAATGAGAACTCAGACCGCAGGGAACAAAGAGGTGATCTTTAAGGTCATCGCCATGACCTTTCAACTGTGAAGTTAATTTATGGTGTCGAGGACAGGAAACTCTGTCAGAGCGACGCCTTTCATCCATCGAGAACGAACGAGGGGGGAAAAAAAACAATAGGATCCAAAGCAGAAACATTTGGATCCACATCTGGAGCATGAGTTAACTCCTGAAACACAAGAGAGGACACAGCTACGAAAAATTACCTCCTCCCTCTGCAAATTGCAGGGGCCAACAGAGAGCGTGTCACTTATGTAACAACATGATGTAATGTTTCTCAAAAGCACAGAAATGTCCCCCCCCCCCCTAAAGCAGAAAGTTGTCCCACCGCTGCTGAGCTTCAGTGTGTTTGTGCTGACAGAGGGAAGGTTGCGTGCTTTGCGTTGGAGGGCCCGAACGTCTGCGCCGCTGCTGCTGAGGTTCAGCTTCCTAATGCGGGGGGAGGATCAGGTTTGCATGCACACACTCACGCCCACACGTCTTACACACCTGCAGCGCCGCAGTCGCAGCAGATTTCGTTGCCTGGCATCCGCAGGACGTCCTCTATGATGGCTTTGGTCAGGTCTTCTAAACCGTCCTCACCGCCGGTGCTCTGCTCACCTCGAAATGCCATGTTCAACGCCTCCTCCTTGCTGTTGGTCAGGACCGAGATCCAGCTGCTCACAAGAACAATCCCAATTGTTAGGAAAAATAAGACTTTTTACACATCAAAGTATGTTAATTATAAGAAAAACACAAAATTGCAACCGGATACCAAACATCTGAGCTAAAAAATGACATATCTACGACTACAACTGCCTGAAATTTCTCAAATCTCCAGTTAAACACCGATTAAAATTCCTTAAAGCTCCGGGAATTCCTGAGATTCCTGGGTCTGAAAATACGATCAAGCACAGTTATTTATTTTCATATGAAAAAAACTGCAAAAAACTGAGAACCCTGAGATGAAAAGAATACTTCTATTTTTCCCTGAAACTTCACTTTGTAAATAAATCAATTATTTTCTAGAACACTTCTCCATAAATAACAGAAAAATAATTACAGCTGTGAAAGATCTCATTGCTTTGTACAGCTGGCATGCAACAACACCTGCCTGTATACTTCATTCCACACACGTAATTTATTATTAGATGGCAAAAACTAAGCAATGAACATAAGCTGCACTAAAGATAAACGAAAAACCTCCTTTAGTAACGACAAAAACAGGATCAATTTCTCGTTTATTATTTCTATACCGTGAGAAACATTCCTGTGTCGGATTCTTTTCCTCAACACTCTTTATTGCGCTGGAAGATTTATTTGCTTTGAAAAGGTAAAACACACACACACACACACACATACACACCCTCCATACAAATGACACTGTTGTCACTAAGAATCATGCAGATGGGAAACAGCGTAGCTGCCTTTCAAACATGGCCTCCCGCCGCTCTACACAGTATAATCCACTCCTGCACTACACCCCTCACACAAACACACACACACATTGGGGGTTATTAAGCTGACGTCAGCACTGCCATTGTCAGTCCACCTTGTCTGCACAGGCAGAGGCCAGACAGGGAGCGACACTCATTCATCTGTATGTGTTAGAAAACACAAACACAATGTGTGCGTGTGCAAACACTAATCCAAAGCATTGTGTGTTGATTTATTTCATGCATTAAAATATGCTTCTGGTTTGCTCGGGGGGGGGGGGGGTGTGAGGAGCGTGACTGCATGGATCAGGAATACTAAATATTTTATGGAAAATCCCAAGAAGATGCTGCAGCTAGAAACGCGTGACGGAACGGAACGCTGCATCCCGGAGGATGAGCGTGAACATGAAGACAGAGAGCTCAGGCACCGGTGGATCGAGGTCCACCACGACAGGAGGGCATCAATAAATAACAGCATGATGAATGTTCATGTACGTGTTAGCATAAAGCAAAACTCAGCAGAAGAGAACAGCAGTTTTTTTTTTTAAACTCACATGACAAACTCTTGTTCATCCTCAGCCTGGAAATGATATGTCCGATTATCTACGGGACAGAAACACAGACAATAAGGGGCAAGACAGTGGTTTTGTGTGTGATACCTGTTTAATACAAAAGAGCATCTAATTTTGTAATAAGCAGGGACATACATTTAGAAAAAAATAAAAACCATATTGCTAATTTTTTGGCCCAATTTGATAGAAGCTTTTCTCCTTTTTATAAAAGTTTATTCCTCCATATGTAGGAAAAATTGGGGGAAAATCCTTCCTCTTCAACCACCCCTATAAAAAAAGAATGAAGATTGCAGAGATTAATGACATCTGCAGGACTACTCAAGCTATTTTAAGAACTGGACTGGCCATCAATGAGCTGCAACCTGAACTCTAATTGAAAACCTGCGGGGTTGTTTGAATGTGGAAGTTCATCAGCGTGAACATCCTCCACAGGCTCAGCAGTGCCTCCAGAGAGTCACCGTCCCACAGTAGGGAATCTGGAGCGCTGCCAGTCGGTACCGAGGAGAATTCCTCCCATCAACAGTAGCGATGGGGAACACACTAATTATTACTGGGATAAAATGTTGGATCACATGCTAAATTTAATATGTGGACACCTTGTTGTCTCTTTCTTACTCAGTATTTAAGCTAAATTTCAGATAAACACAGTGTTGTGCTTTGAAATCCCTGGACTGTAGATATTGGGACTTTTGTGCTCGTGTGAAACCTACGAGAAATGAGATCGAAGCACTTCCTGTCCTCGCCGCTGGGCTTCACTTGGCAGGTGAGGAGGTTGAGTTTCACCGGCTGCCTGTTAGACTGTAAGCAGAATACAGATGGAGAATCAAAACCATCATAAAGGAAAGACACAATAAAATATTTACACATCTAAAGAGAAAGTAAATGGTTGAACTCAGGAACTCTCTCAAAAACTGGATCATGGCGGCTGCACCAGTTGACATAATATTGAGCCTAGTTGGCTCATGTACACCAAGCAACGTCTCCTGCCAGCGCCTGAGCCGAGCTGGAGCCAAGACGTGCGCTAATGAAAGGAAAAGAGGCCGTGATGACCCTCGGAGCTTGACTAGCTTGTTGGAAACCCGCCATGTCAATTCCAGTCACCTAGAGTTCAACTTCCTTGAAGACAAAAAAACAGGCTGCTTCCATAAAAACAGGGAAATATTTTAATCATATATAAATAGCACAAACTGGACCAGAGAAGAAAGACCAGGTGAAGATTCTTCATTCCTCAACAGGACAATAAGGAAACCTTTAGTGTCAATCCAAGACAGAAATGATGTTACTGCGTGTTACTGTTAGCTGCACGAAGGCTGAAATCACGCTCACGCCCTACAACTATAAAAATGACAACTGCAGCCAATATATCTGTCATTGTGTGCTAATAGAATATATCATCCCTGTCTCACAACGTGCAACGTCAACAGGCTTAGTGTCCTCTTCTTCAACTGTGGAAAATCCCAGAGCGTTTAGATGAACAGCAGGAGGCCAAATCTGTGATTAAAGGCGTAGCTTCAGACCGAGGTAGCGCCAGAAATTTAAATGTAAGCTGGAATAAAATAGAAAGACAACATGAGTCTGCTGCTAATGTGGCTAAAACTAGTTTTATGTACTATGTGCACCGCAAACAAGTCTATGCTGTCACAAACAAATGATGGTTTTCTCGACACGAAAACCTGTTGGTTTGTAGATTGGGAACAGAATCTCTTCAGGGTTTAATTCTGCAGCATTTAGGCAAAATTCCTTATTCATTTTCATATCAAATAATTCTCAGAGGTGACTGAACATGTGTGCCGAATGAGACGCCTGTCAGTTCTCTGCCACAAGCAGCCAGATGTCTGGATTCCACCCGGCTGCAGCTGCACAAGAGCGGAGACGATTCCACGGACGCGCCGGCACATACAGTAACACACTCACTTCGAGGTGAGTCACCAAGGCGCAGCAAGCGGAGGGGGGAGGGGCCAGAGAGAGGGAGAGAGAGAGAGAGAGAGATGGGGGGGTTGCCATGACAACCCATCTATGTCAATTACACTCCAGACCGAGGAGGTCCAAAACGCACCATCCCCACATCATATTGTCCCTTTAATCCCCACAATCACTCACGGGGGTCAGCGGGTTCGTATTAGAGCGTGTGTGTGTGTGTGTGTGTGCGTGTGTGTGTGTTTATCTACCCACCGTGGCATGAGATATGGTGAGCATCCCTGCCTTCACTGAGCACTGCCTCCTCTGCCACACCTTCCTCAGGCTGTGAAAGGCAGAAAGGATGGCGACCACATTAGCAAGGCGTTTCTCTTTTTAAATCTCTTTTAAATTTTGAATTTTATCGTAACACTCGTGACGCTCTGCGGTGTTTTTCACCACAGCTATGCTGGCGACTCACCCGTCACTCTTTTTCAGCAGGTAGCCTTTCTTCTCGCTGCCGAACTCCTTGTTCCCCTGCAGCTGGTGCATGCTGTAGCCGCCCTGCTTACTTTGTGAGTCCTGCACAGAACACACACGCCACATGTTAAAACTGAAGGGGGGGTATTTAGACGAGCTGCTGACAGACGTGCAAACACAGACACACACACTGCAATCCCATCAAGGAAAAGGATTTCTTCTTAAAAGAAACAAAGCGAGGGTGTAACAGGAAAACTCATTCTACTTATGCATGCTCTGTAACGTCTCTAAAGGGCCAAAAGTCTCTACTGTCAAGCAGAACAGACAAATATACGCCAGCATGCTCAACATGCACCAGCACTTACTCTTCTAGACTTGATTCCAGACAAGCAGAAGGCAAAAGGGAGGGGAGGGGGAGAAGGGGGACATAGAGGGGAGAGGTGTGAAATATCCAGTTCAGGTGCCAGCGATTGATGTGAAAGACGGGACTGACAATCTTTTCATGTCAACGTTTAACGTGTGTTTGTGTATGTGTGTGTGTGTGTGTGTGTGCTATTAACAAGGGAGGCTTCCAGAAAGTGAAAATGAAATGTGAACAGACTATAGATTGTGACATGCAGAACAGCCAAGTGTGAATGTGTGAAAAACACAGCAGGAGGGCTATGTTTGGGAGTTAGGCGTTAAGTCGGACAGTGAGTGGCTTCTCCACTGAGCAGCCAGTGAGGCACAACGCTGGTTACCAGCAAAGCCGACCACACACTGGCTACCAGCATGGTACAGCACTGGGCACTCGCTCCATGCTGCAGGAGACAAGCTCCAAGCCTGGTAGCGGCCACACTGACAGGAGGTGCGTGGTAATAAATCAGTTTCTAATGGACTTTTCTTTCTGCCATTTCTTGGGTTTAACCCTTGATGGCTGATTTTTGCGAGGATCTTGTTAAGAACTCCACCGCCTACGTTTAAATTTGGCCTGGTGTGTCCTTCCAGATGTGGCCTGCCTACCTCCTTCTGGTCCAGCTGGAGAGAGGACTTGATCAGATCGCGCAGGGCAGTCAGCTGCTTCTTCTCTTCATCCTGAGTTTGTTTGATCTGAAAAGAACAGATGGAAGGATGAGGAAAATATGCACCAGGAGATCTGAGAGATTACTAGACGTGTTTATACGAAGCCGTCTATTTGCTCTGATAAATGCCGTGTTGATGCCTTGACCTTTGACATGGAAAGTCTACGTATCCTGAGTTAATTGTCCTTGTTGTTTCTCACACTGGTGTACAAATTTAGAGTCAAGTGACGTACATTCAAAAAGTCGTCTAAAGGTCAAAGAAACATTTAAAAAAAACTGTGTGAACACTGTAAGACATTGTCCTGGCATCTTCTTGGCATCACCTTTGAATATGTGACGTTTTCTAGTTTCCTGGAGATTCTGAATCATCGTCTTTGCGGTAGACGTGCTGCATTATAGTGATGATGGAGCAAAATATGTTTTGCTGAGCACAATGAAACTCTTTCTAACAACATGACGTGTCTGTTTCTGCTATTTTAATCTAGGTAAAAGTAACAATCCTCAAAAATTCAACTTCAGGCCCACTTATCTTTTTTTCAGAGCTTTAAAAGCATCACTACCAGAATTTCATCTCCTCAATAAAAGAGGCATTAGATATGGGAAAAGCAAGTAAGTGGGCATTCTGTAAGCAAATCCAATTTATTGAGTTCATTCAGAGAAAATTTGAGAGAAATATGCAAAAGACAGGCTTCATAAAACCCAAGATGAAAAGGACAAAGAAAAAGGTTTACATTGTAGAGATCAGCAGCCAGCTTCTCGATGTACTGCTTCAGTTTATCCGCCGTCTTCAAGCCATCTTGGAAAAAACTGCAGCACAAAAGGTACATGTGAAAGTCAACATGAGTCCATCATTTGAGTGTTTTACTGCTTTGTCATTTTCAGGTGTAATACTGCAAACGTCGCACAGAGAGAGGAGGTTGGTGCAGTTCATGTTTAATGTAAGGCTCAGCTCCATCCTGCAACTTCGACTCTTGGCTCAGAAACTGCAGCTGGTTGCATCTGCAGCGTGTTTTCAGAGGTGCTTCCTGGTCCTGAAATCCATTACGGATCTGTCGGCAGCTTACATGTCGATGTGGCGCTGCAGCAGTAAATCACCAGTAATGACCTCCCTCTGCCCACCACCCTCTTCTTCTTGGAACATGTCTCTCACTTCCTCTACTCATCAAGCATCCAGCATCGTCCCTCCCACTCCATCCAGCTCTCAGTGTCAATTACTGACAGCTATGCATCATGGGTAGGACGGCAGAGAAAAGACTGACCTCAGCTGACTTGTTTTGCACATATAGACATGCAGCTAAAGCATAAATATACATCCTGTATATTTATACAGGCTGACGCTCAGAAGGGAACACGCATTTTCTGTAGCAGCTCCTAACCTATGGAATGGGCTCCGGCCGCACATCAGGCAGGTTTCTTCTGTCTCATTTTAAATCTCTTCTTAAAACCCACTTTTCCCTGGAGTTTGACACCATCTAGAGTGTTGATTTTGTACATTTTTTCACATTATTAAATTGTTTTTATCTGATTCTATTTCCGTTTTTAACTTCCTTTATTGGATTTTATTGTTTGATATTTTATTTGAACACATTGTGTTCATTGCTTTTATGGTGTGTCTGTTGTGTTGTCAGTTTATTGACTGCGCGGCACTTTGGAAACCTTTTGTTTACTTAAATTGTGCCATAGAAATTAAGTGGATTGGATTGGATTAACTTGTGAGCTGATGTACATATGGAATGAGTTTTACTAGTGAGGAGACTGAAGGATGCTGATTATCTTGCCAGGAACCGGAGGAATAATGTTCTGATAAGTGTGTGAATAATGACAAGCAAGACACTGAGCTGATTTCAACATCAGTGTATAATTGTGAATTTCCAAGTTTGGGATCATTAAAGTATATTGCATATAATCTAATTCAGGATCACTCACGTTGCAGCCTTGGGGCTCCTGATCCTTGACATGAGTGAGGTTCTGTGACTTTGTTTGAAAGATTCAAAGAGCTTTGAATGGCCACACTTGAAAGCCCAGCTTCCAGGCTTCTTCCCCAGATCAGCAAGGAACGCTGCATGTCTTGTTGGATGTGCACATAAAGAGCGATGGAAGAAATTTAAATCCTTGCCTTTCTCCTCATATTTATAAACCCAGCCAATTGTTTTGCAAAGTGGAAAAAAGAAACTGCAAGAAAAATGGAATTCAGACGCTTTCAGAAGATCAAAAGTCAGTTTTAATTGCTCTATAATTGTGACGCAATTAACAACAAACTGCAGCGAGAATTTTCAGAACATCTTTATTCTGTGTTTATTGTTGGACTCAATGGAAAGTGTTTGAGATTATTTATGTTGGTTTGGAGCTGTTTTTTTGGAAAGCTGTGAGCATTTGGGCCTGATTGATGTCGCTCTCGCTTTAATCCGCGTGTCGCCATGCAAGAAAAAAACACCCGCCCTTAATTTGTCGAAGGAAGTTGTTCAGACAGTAAAAAGGAACATAAATTTATTTTTCTTTTCAGCACCGAGCTTCCCGCAGTTCTCCGTCAACTGTCTTCATGTTTTTAATCCATCAGTGCTGCGACTTCCCTATCCATCATGACCCAGGTTGAACAGATTAACACAGGAGTATATATTTTTTTATGATGACAGGACCAGAGCACCGAGGAAAAATCTGTCATTTTGTCACTTGTTGGCGTGAAGATGTGTTTCTGGCAGAGAGAGGCTACTTATTTACCCAAAAAATCCTACACCAGCAAACATAGATATCTCTCTCTATGTGTGTGTGTGTGTGTGTGTGTGTGTGTGTGTGTGTGTGTTTTCTTCTACATGTATTGCAGTAAATGTCTGAGTGGAAGTGATGCCACACTCTAAGGAGGATTAAGGTGCTACTTACTTGCACTGTGCATGGTAATACTTTATCAGGTTCTGGAGGAGGTCCACTCCTTTCTTGGTCTTGATCTCGTTTACTTTGATCAGGTACTGCAAAGCGAAGAGAGGAGCAGAGTTCAACCAGGAGTCCAAATTCAGGGCGTGTTTAAAGGATTTTTGGGGGGGTTTAATGAGGTGTAATGAGGCTGAGAATAAAGACTTCTGCTCTGCCTGAGACATGTAAAGACTACGAACATTTTGCATTATGATAATCGCATCTGAGTGCACATATACTTTATGCAGGCTTTGAAGTACGAGCCAAGGATGCCTCGAAACTGTGAGAGAATGTGTGTGTGGGGGACCAGACAGATGAACACACTTCTAGAACAAGAAAATACCGTGCCTCTGTCTTGATCTAAATAAAGTTTCAAAAGGATGATGAGAAATATTTTTCACATTAGCATTATAAAAGAGAGAAAAGCCTCCGGAGGGGGAAGCGCTTTGTGGACTGTATGCTCGGCGTCTGTGGATTCTCAACAAACAAGACGTCTTCAGACAGCACTTCCCACCAAACTAACAAATAAAGGATAATCTCAGCTAATCCCACGGGATGCAAATCCAGAGATTCACCGAGAGTCATGGCTAAAGACCACTTTCAGTGCTGCGGCATAATTTAATCTACTACACAAAAGCCCTCTGACGTCAACAGTCACTCTGTATATCACGTGTGTGGATGCCCTTAGCTTGGCATCCGCATGAACGCACATGTATGTGAATATATGTGCTTGCAGGCGCGCATGTGTTGTCTCTTTGTCTGGCGAACAGTTCCCGTCGGAAGGGAGATTATCCACATTTTGTCTGGGCCTCGTGGAGGTTCGGTGCTGCCACGTGTTTGGGCTCTTTTGTGCAAACCAGCAGCATCGCCAGCATCCAAGCAGAGAATAAAGCCAGATGCTGAAAGCGGACCTTTCCACACTCTATGACCGGCGGCGAAGCGAGGTGAAAAGGTGGAAGAGAGTGAGAGCATCCTGTAATCTGGCGATTGAGTAACAAGGAGTGAGAGAGGGAGTGAGAGCGAGAGGGAAACGAGGTTAAGTGGGATGAACGGATTGCACCACTGACTGAAGCCACTGGCCGACACACGCCTTCTGCTTCCAGTCAGGACGACTGTTGACTTGGAAGAATTAAAAGTAAAGATTAGAAGCACGAGTAGTCTGGGTTTATTTCTGGTGTAAACATGTCTGAAACTATTTGAGAGCACTTGAAAATCCCTCTGAAATCATGTGTGCCGAACATCCACATGTTAGCGCTGTCAATGCTAGTTTGAACCACTCTAAGAAATTGGAACGCATGTGATAAATATGGGCAAAGAAACACCTGGAACTCAGAGAAGAGAGCAGGTCGGCACAAAAAAGAAGACTGCAGAGAGTCCGTTCAGTGGTGAATTATTCATACGACCAAAAACAGTGCAACAGCCATTATGTAATTTGAGTTAAAAAAAAAAAATCCTAACAGTGAACAATGTGTAGGCGTCACCACCCACCACTAGAGAGGTTTTTTGGCAAGACAGAGTAAGCTTTAACTGTTAGTTCTGATTCTCTCAGGCACATAAAGAACTCACGTTTGTTTTACACTTAATTCTAGCTGTTCTTTAAATGCAGCCTTTAGAGCATTAATACCTCAGAGTAGTCACAAGAAACATGTTCATACAACCAGGAGAACATTTTTTTAAATGCTTATATTAATACAAAACAGTTCAGGATTTAATACCAGGAAGAATATCTATATTTTAAAATCTTGTCCATTAAAAACAATCATTGTAATGACCAGATTCAGTGGAGCTTACAGGCTAGAAACCAGTGCAATACGATCTTTCTACATGAATTAATGCCGGTACAGCTGCATGTTTAGGGGCTGCTCTAATCCCTGCACTTGGAGCTCCATGACTGTTAAAGCTGTTCCATACAATGCTCAAATCATCAGAGAGAAAGAGTCGACTCCAGTTTGAGATCTGGTTTACAGGCGGCGAGCAGAGAACGCTTCACATTTTAGCAAACAGTTGTTCAAACCACAAATAGCAAAACGCGTTGGTGTTGCTGCAAGCAGCCATGAGAAGACAAATTGGATCCAGGAAGTAGAGTTTGGGTGACGCGTGCCTGAAGGCTCAGTGGTTTAGAATATTTCATAAAACTGGATGGTTTTCATGATGAAATGTGTTTTTAAGAAACCAGGGATCCAAAAGCTGACGATGACTCACGTCGTCTCCGGTTCGATCACAACCGGGGATCTTTAACGGCCCTCATTTTGTGTCAACTCTCTCCTAATGATGATGTGTTATGAGCTTAATTAGAAAACCCTCAGCGGGGATAAGGATTGGCTCAGTATGTTATCATACATTATCCTTGAACATGGGGCTGAACGTCTTTTCATGAGCTGCCCTTTAATTAGAATGTTTTTCCCCAACTTTAAAATTCATATAAATTGATTCCATGCTAACACGTAACCATTTTGAAGGGATATTGTTGGATCTGTGTAAAAGAAAGAGTATGATCTTCATCTAATCTTTTGAGAAGCGCTGCAAAAACAACTTTGTTGTCTTGACTTGGTGTTAGAAACAAGTCTGTCTAATGGCAGGGAGGGAAAATAATGGAATGAATGCATGTTTGGAATCCCAAGCGTAAACTGTCAGATGATATTAAACCATACATGAAGCAGGGTTCAACTCTTTTAGCAGATGACAATGTGGTTTTTGTTTTGCTCTTGTCTTGCTGGAACAAATAAGGACGATGAGACCGTATTGCTTGACAGAATGCACAAGTAGTGAGACCACAACCCAACACAAGTGTAAGTGATTTAAAACACAGCAGCTTAAAAGTTTCAAAATAAGACAACACAGTTAGAGGAGATCTGACCTGTGACCTGCCGGTTATGGGACCTCAAGAGGTGTGATTACAGCTGAGAAACTGACCCTCTATAATCCTTTTCCCAACCTACCTCACACATCTGGAGCTGGAAGAGACGTCGCTCCTTCTCCATCTCTTCTGCAATTTCGGCTCCGGTGATCTCAGTGCGGATCATCCCGTGTTGTTTGGCGTGTTCTCGCTTCTCCTTCTCTATTTTTGTACTGGCACAGACAAAAGGATGCTCGCTTTACGGATGCACTGCTTGACCTTGTCAGATTTTTACCTAATGGAAGTAGTTTCACGCTCTACAACATATCTTAAGACTTTATTGCTGCAGGTCTCAATGCATGATTTAGTGCTTTAATAAGCTGGATGGTGCAAACATGTGGTTTTACAGAAGTCCATTTTAATGATCTACTTACAACTTGGCCTCGTAGTCTTTCCATGCTTTATCAAAGGGCTTCTTTATATCCTGCAGAAACACAGAAGGACAAGCATCAGCAAACTGCAAAGAGGTCACCGAGGGGACGGAGTTCTGTGGCTCACAAACAAAGTTCCAGCTTATGCCTCGCTCCGCTCACAGATTCTACCCCGCCAGCGAGCGGCCACACCCCTCATCCTGCCCCAAACATCAAAGGTTGATGACCCAGTTCCTCGCCACGCTCCTCAAGCACAACGCAAAGGCGGTGTTTACTCCCGAGGGATCTGCAGTGTGATCTTTAATAAAGGAAGCTTTGTCCCATCTCTCTGTTCTCCTCTCGCTTACACCCTCCAAAATGCACATGCACAGATGTTGAGAGATTAATATAGAGATTTGCTGACAAGGCGTCCATTTTTTCCCCCCATCCTATTGCTGAGCCAGGCGATCTGATGGCCCGGGAGAGACGAGGGAGAGAATAAAAACCCGAGAGAGGGAAACTGTTTTACAGTAAATCTCACCCCTTTCACGCCTTTCAAGTCGCCCTTCAGCAGCGAATCCAGAGTGAAGATCACGTTGTGGCTGAGGCTCTGGAGCTGGAACACACATAGAAGAACACGGTGAGTTATAATGTTGTGATTACCATGAGAAAATACTGTCATAAAACAAAGCAGCGGCAGATTTATATGGCTTAAGGCTGAGGATAATCCATATTGTAATCTATGTGCAGATGCTGAAATGTTGCTGACAGAAATATGAAAATATTACATATTAACAGATAACTCAGAAAAGGACTGAAAGCTGTGACGCATTGGAAGTTCTGCAAAGATTAATGCTGGCTTTGTCCTTTCACTTATAACGCTATGCAACAACACAATCATGCTGCTGCTTACAAGAGAAATCAGAAAATAATGGCAAAGGTGCTGCCAAAAACAACCACAGTGCAAGTTCATTTATTGGAGAATTAGCTAAAGATGGACACTGCCAGCAGCTCGTGTTCAGCTAGCATCAGCAAGTTCATTTACAACAGTTGTTGGCATTTCAATCCCCGATGTTGTTGTTATTGTTGTTGTTGTTGTTAGCCAAGCCGACACAGACACACATCGGGGAAGTAAACAACATTTAATGGGAGCTACTGTGCTTTTTAAGTGCTCATATTACATACGGCCAACGTCAGAATCAATCCTCCGAAGCTCGACTGCCGATTGGCAGGAACAGGAAACTCTCTCTTACTACAAGTGTGTACGATTCTTAAAAAAGGCAATAAATGCGGAGAAATGTGCAGAAATTCTGGCATCAGCTTGACCGATCTGTCGATAAAATCCTTACATTTAGATGATAACACATGTAGGACATCTAGAACAGGCACTATTTGTCAATTCCCATTTGCAGTGCAGGCGCACAGCAGCAGCACTCGGGGTTATTGAAGTCTAAAAAAATTCAATGAAAGACTGAAAATGAAAAGAGTCAAAGAACTGATGAATAGAAATAATTTCCCACAGCATTCGAGTGGTCAACAGGTGGGTGATTTGAGAGCGTTTTCCAAACGGACACACACAGAGTTGTTCCTGGCGCTGCCAAGTGTATTTATGGAGTCTAATCTCGCTTTCAGCCACACAGGAAGAGAGAGAGGAAGAGAGAGGAAGAGAAAAAGAGAGAGAGAGGGTACCGGCTCTTCTTCCATAAACAAGCGCTCATAGGGTTCAAACAGGACGCACACCGTTCAACAGGAACACCAGAGGGAAATCCACATCAGGCAGATAAGAACCTCTGGTGGAAAAAAATAAATAAAACCTTGGAGGTAGAGATCAGACAACGATGATGCTTGATTCCACCCTCGACATAATCCTAATCTTAACCTCAAACCCAAATCCTTTGTTGTTTATAGGAGCAAAGACGAGAAAATATAATCTCTTTGGAGAATTTCGCTCTTTCCATCCACCTGAAATCAAGAGACCCGAGTTGATTTTGATTGGATTAGAGGCGCTCACCAGGTTCTTCAGTAGGGCGGACAGCTCCTTGGTGAGCGATGAGAACTTGACGAAGGCGGTTCCCAGGTCGGGGTTATCCCGGCTGATGAAGTTGCTGCCAAATTTATCCAGAGCCTGGGCGTAGTTCTCTTCATTCTGGACGTGGTCTGGATAGAAAACACCCCCCCCCCCACAGGTTACTTCATCTGACAGGAACTCTAGCGCATGATTAGCATAATTAACATGTGGAGATGGCTGGGGGACACCAGCAGGCTATGCGATGTCCTGATGGGGGTGTAATGCAGGTCACACGGGTCGATGGAGTAATGATGATGTTACCTCCAACCAGGATTCATTCATTATTAATGTGATAATTTCATTGCGATTTAATGCTAAAGCAGTTGGTGGTCTTTTGATTCATGAGGCTGATTCCATGCAGGTCAGGCGGAGCTGGTGTTTCTAGCAAGAATGTTGAATATGAGATTTGTTTTACCACAAAAATGTAACTTAAAGTGACGTGAAGGAAAGGGCTACGGATAATATTTGACTCATTGGAAGCAGATCTGGAACAAACGGGTTTTTAAAGTCCTCCTGGGGTTCATAATTAACAAATCGTGAACAGATCCCAGGATGGAAAGCCTTAACACACGATAGATGATCAACTTGGTTCCGGAGAGACCTTGGATTTATACATTTGGTCAACACTAAGTCATCTTTATGCACAGCGAATGTCAGCATTCCAAGATGTACAGTTCTCAAGGTATGTTCAGCTCGGCGGGAGCCGTCCGTCAAACGGAGGCGTCCATCTGTCCTCGTCATTAAGCGAGCGATAGAGGGGGAACTGGATGGGGGAGCGATGTTTCAAACCCTTGCCAAATCTGAGAGGGATTCCTGAGAGGGATGTGGGGCGAGATGAGCGCCCCGTGGAGCGTGTTCCTGCAGCAGACATTTTGTCATTCTGGAAACTCCAAAGCAGGCCAAGCAGCGCTGCAGTTAACCAGCGATAACACTGAATCATGTCCTCCCCCGACATGTTTAAGAACCAATCCATCAATTTTCTGTAACCGCCTCTCCAGCGCAGGGTGGTGGGAGGCTGGATGCATCCCAGCTGACACACCCTGGACTGACAAACACCCATTCACACCCAACTAATTTAAAGTTGCCAGTCCACCTTTATTATGTGTTTTAAAACAGTAGGAGGAGTGTTATTCTTGGAAGTTATAATCTTAGATATGTATTTACTGTATTTGCTATCTGCAGTTTACTGCTGCAGTTATTTGATGCCGTGTTTGAACCGACTTCACCGGCACCAGCTGGAGAGCAGAAAGCTGCTCGGGTCGATTGCATCATGAAATCAAATTGTGGTTGCTCAAAGGATGATGGGAAAAAAACAAGCCAGTTATTGACATACTTCTTTAGATTAAAACATTGTGTGTTTATTTGACTGCATTGTAAAGAGAGACGCGCCAGCTGCTCTTCTCTTGCCTTTCTAGCAAAGCATCTTTTCAACAAGTGTTTTGCTGCGGCGCTAAACTGCTCTTCCCGTTTCCAACGGTAACCACAAGGGTCTCCAGATCAGCCACGACTGAAATCTGAATGATTATAACTTTACGACCTGCGTGTTTAAAAAGCCTTGCCAACAGTTAAAGCCAAGGTATTCATTAGAGTTTCAGGATGCATCACAATCACATTCCTCCATGTATTTTAAGATCATAAACATTTATCTCATTTTAACCACAACAAGTCTCTTTGAATTTTCGACGTCAGGATCTTCCAGCTGTTTCTCATCCTATAACATTCATCCCGAGAGCGAGGTCAGCTGTCTAGTCTGGGAGCAAACAAAGTTTTCTGTGGGACAAACATCTGAAACTGTCAATTTACAGGGAGGAGGCTGCTCTCAGAAGTATTTAGTGGAAATTACTGAGGATCTCTGTCATTGAAACAAACAAACAAAAGCTCAGGTGTTGGTTTTCTGGGATGGACTGGATGCAAACACACACAAAAAAGAATACCATCTGTCCCATAAAAAGCAATCCTAGTTTTTATTAAGGATGTTGAAGAAATCCTGGATTTTCCTCTCTGGGAATATTGTTTTGAGAAGCACTGGCAACACGTTCGCAACCAGGAACTCACCTTGTCCTGAACTATAGATGGCTTTGACTGATTTCTTCACCTTCTGCAGGGAGGTTCTATCCTGGTCCAAAGCCTGAGTAAAGAGGAGAGGTGGTTTAGGGACATTTACAATTCATTCACAACCAAAGACAGATATTTTGATTTTTAAAGAATGGCATGAAAAATATTATCTGCTAGTAGCTGAGCATGCAGAGAGCTAAGAGAGAGAGAGAGCACAATACACTGCATGACCTGAATATGGCATAAATCATTATTTCAACACTGTTGGCAGCTGGAGCAAAGCCTTTGTGCACTGTAACAGGCCAAACACACAAGCGGTATATCAAATTTACCACATTTAAGCTATTTATTAAGATCATTATTCACAATGAAGCATTCAACTGCTAGAAACAATAAACACGGCTACTGACCTATTGTTACTGTGTGCTATCTGTCTCATTTCTTCGCAGTTTCAGAGATTAATGCTCAGAATTCATTCATCAAAAGCTCCGGGGAGTTAAAACAATGACGAACACAAATAGAAACACTTCGCACTTCGCTTCACACGCCGTAGATCACGCCAATGGTGGTTACTCGTTTAGCGATAATGCACGGATATATTTAGAGAAAATCCCGCAAAGCCAAGCCGGCGTGACCCTTGAACCGGTTTATCCAGACACCCCCCTCCCCTGAAAAACAACTTCACACGACCAAAATTCAGCATCGTGAAGGAAAACCGTTCCTTTATAAACCTATCTTGTGATAAAATTAACGTTCATGCTTTTATTCTCATCCCAGCTGTTTTCATTTTTTTTACTACTGTACTTCATAACATATTCATATCTCTTCATAACACATTTGTAGTTTTTATAATTTCGTAGCATTTCACTTCTTTTTGGCATCATGTTGCTTTTAATTTGTGTGATTTTCATTTTATCATCATTTAATAACTTTCAATTATTTTTATAATTATAATTACTTAATTACTTAAATGCGCAACTGTTTAATCGTCTTCTTCTATTGTGAAGACACCCTGGTGTTAAAACATTTTATGCAATATACTTCAATTATACGTCAAATGAGAGCTATTAGGAAGTATCCTGAATACCGATCAGTGTCTATTCAACTAGACCATTACAACTGCTCAGCAGCTTCTCTGTGAATAGTGTTATTATCTGTAATCACAGTGTTATTATCTGTACTAAAATATAACCTGTATATCTATACTGTGAATAAAGACAGCAGTCACACATGTATTTCTGTGTCAACCAATATGGAGACCATGTGTATTTGTGACTCCTAACATAATCCAATCTACTGCAGAGAAAGTTAAGATGGCTGGACTCACAAAAAGAGGACAAAATTCACAAGAACACACACCTGAATGGCCGGCGTCGACTGAAACCGAGCCCTTTTCACAATCATCTTTTTTCTGACGGCACAAACATTTCACATCCCGGAGGCCATGGGACCATAACTCTGTCATGTTTGCTTGTAAAATAGATGGTAAACGCCAGCAAAACCCCCCATTAGACTGAGGTCAGCTGGTGAAGAGACACACACGTTACACACAACAGCGGGCTAATTAAATTTCACAACGTAATTAAGCCGTCCTTGGCTTCCCTTGGACAGTTTTACATGGCTCTTCCCCAATTATGACAGCAGCAGTTTGTCGCTCCGGGGCTCCTTCTGCAGGGACCGAGGCCTTTGATCCCCCCCCACCCCAGCACATGGGAACAGACCCGACCTGGTGCTGCGACGGCCTCATTATCCGGTGGATGTTTGGGCCAAACAGGCTTGTGATAATATGACGCTTTAGGGAACCATTATCTCAATATTGTCTGTATATATTATGGTGGTAATCATTATAATTAAAATTTAAACAGGAGGCAAACAGACTTCAATGGTGAGAGCAACAGTAGAAAGTTGAAGCTACTTATTCTATAAACCCTGTTCTCTTGAGTGAAGCGCTGCACCATCATACTTATTGGTTAAACTGCTTTATATTAGCCCCATTTAGACAACCTATTCAAGGTGAGACTGCTTATTTAAAGAAGATGAAAATCAGCTACTAATATCTTTAAATTTGGGACATACTGTGAAATATGGGAGCTCATCACCCTCTGAGCAGTGATGGACTCAACCTCTACGAAAAAGGGAAAGTAAATACTATGCTGATGACATACATGTCTATAAAAGATGCAAAAACTTGTGTGTTATAACGTCACACTGTTGTTCAGCTAAAAATAAAGGTGATGAAAAAAGGATCTTTGTTGCAGCCCTAGATAATCTTTACGTACAGCAGACATGAGAAGTTGGTAAACTAAGACAACACCCCACATTTCTATACAGAACAAATCAAAAAGCCACTTGGAATCTATTTTACATAGAAGGATTCTTCCTCCATGTAACTTAATAAAGAATTCCCCACATTTTGTTTTGCATTCTTGCACTTCATTGGACCATCTGATGCTGACAAGGTGTCAGCTTGTTAGCAGCTTAGCCAAGTCTTTACCACAGAAAGAGACAAATCAGAAATGAGTCATTTCCTGTATTTGATTCGCACGGGTATCAAAAAAAGCACCAAACTAAGGCAGATAAATTTATGACTATACAAAAAAAAAAATTAAAGCTGATTAATGCCCATCATTAGTTGCAACCCTTAAACTGTGTAGACACATCAAATTACTGTCCCTGAAGAAATCTATTCAGAAATACAACTGATATTTTTGTACGAGCTGAAAGGCAATCACTCATTTTCATAACGGATGACAGTTGTGCCAAGCTGACCTCATCTAAGTGGTTAGACGCAGCAGAAGTCGCAGATTAGATCCCCCCCAAACCACAGACACATTTAGTAACAAGCTGTTTTTCCTCCACACCGCACAAAACCACACCCTCATCACTCCATCCCAGTCCGTCTGCAGTTTAAAGCCTCCGCAGTAAATCTGTGTCTGCAAAGAGGTTATAGTGATGAGTTGATCAGGATGAAGAGCACGAAACAGTGGCCGGGCGCTCGTATTGAGAGCAGCTGGCACCGCCACCCAAGGGTCACCCGTAATCCATGCTGTCTGTGCACCAAATTAAATATTCAGCACCGACACGTTTAGTAGATTCACTTCTTTAGCACGTATTTATTCACATTAGTTGAACATAATCTGGACCTTTAGCCAAAACCAATCCATACCTACACAAAGGTTTTTACTAATTCCTGAGCAAAAAGGCAGGAATGCATAGAAATATTTGCTCTCCAAAAGACCAACAACTAGTGAATCAACCAGAAGGGATTGATTTTGTGACAATGCTAAATGATTTGCGACAACTCGCCTCTTCCTCATTGTGTGTTTATTTAGTGCAGCCATGAAACATGAGCATAAATTCTACAGCCATGAGTTACTGGACAGAGAAACAACAATTTGTTGTGTCAAAGCCAACATGACCATGGCGCAATGCTTTAATGTGGACGTCCATCAGAGACTGAGGCAAAATGGTCAAGGGCTGATTTGAAGGGGGTGAAGGGCGGCGGCCGTTCATGATGCCTCAGCAGAAGATTTCCTCTCATGACCTTCCCAAGGTCATCAAATCTCTGGTGTGAGGAATAAAAAAATCAGGAAAACCATCTCATCCTGTTCGAACATCACCTTCATAGTTTACAACCTACTATTCATCATTAAAAACTATTACGACTTCAATTTCATGAGGAAACAACTATTTTTCTGTTTTATATAAATTAATTTGACATAGTGATACATCACCGTTTTAGTTCCACATAACTTATATCTAAAGGCATCTTTCCTCTATTTAAAATGAAAAACAAGACAACAATTCTAAGCTGGAGCACTGAAAATAAAAGTATGCTCGGAAACAGAGCAAAAGCCATTAAATACGACCAATGCTGCCACTGAGGTGAACGCAGACAGACTTCCTGGTTCCCAAACAACCACACAAATACCCACAGTGGTGCCCGGGAGGTCAAATCTTCGGGGAATAAGTGTGGTTGAAGTGACTAGCCATGACTGACTGGAGGCCATACCTCAGCTTCATGCTTCCTGCCCCAGGCCTTATCCTCCCACCACAGCCCTGCTGCTTCCCCTGCAGCCGTCTTCGGACAGGAAGCAGGAAGCCAGCCAGGCTTGTCACGGTCCTGTCCAGGGTCGACAGCCCTCCTTCTAATGACACCAACTGCTCTCTGCTGACAGCTGAGGAATAAACATGCTTTCCTTGCTGGCTGGGAAGCACTATTTCTTGATTCGCTGATCCGCTCTTCAGATTCCTCCTCCGTAGTTTTCATGGAACGTTAGTTGTCTTTCTTATTTCCTCCACGAACTCATCTTTTCCAGCTATGAATACTCGCTCTTCTCCTCCACCTTGGTATTTGGCATTGCGCTGGTGGGCGGCTGAGGAGATGTGATTTGGCTGTCTCACGTAGCGGCTCAACATTCTTAACTGTGGAGATTATGGGAAGCAGCTCTGACTAACTAACCCGCTCTCTGTTCCTCAGCAGTATGCCGGGAATCAACTGTGCCAATCAGAGGAGACAGGGACATCAGGAACTGCTAATATGCTAAATATGTCATAGATGAAGAAAACAGGAAAGGGCACAGCTATGAAAGGACTTCCCCAGAGCTGGAGTGCAGGGTTCAGAAACATCTGCTTTGGAATGTCAAGAGAGGAAAGTGATGATAACTGTTGAAATTCTTCATGCCAGTGCATTTCCTTTGCTCTTTTCTTCTCTGCCTCACGGTTCCTTAGCAAAAGTGTATGTTTTTAGGTGCATTATGGTAATACAGGCAGTCCTGATTCTATTTCAGTCTGAATGAAGAGGAAATCCAGTCGGTCTGTCAATTCATTCGGTCAGTCTGTCTGATGAGTCCATGTGGCATGACTCAAGCAGGAAGGGTGGGGAGCCATTTTCATTGGCAGGAAACAAATGTACATCCCTTTCTCCGGGCCTGCAGCCTGAAGAGGCCTTCAGCTTTCCAAGTAGAATGGGAAAAATTAGGGGGATGTAACATTTCCAAAGGCAGCTGGGTTCAGATGACCTATTTCTCACACACACACACGCTGTAATGAAAGAGAAAGAGTGATCGACTGCCAGTGGTTTTTGTTATGTCGTTAAGGCAGCTACGCAAAATGATGTAGCGCATCGGAAAAGTCTTATTTCAGGGTTTTTAATTGTCTTTTTCTGAGAATGAACAAAGGAGAAAGGGGAAATCTTCAACTTGTTCAAGCAGAGTGCAACATTTCTGCAGGGGTTACCGATCAATAGCAATAAAATTGCAATCACTTGAACACATCCTGGTGTATTGTGATGTAAATATCACTTGAATCAATGTTTTTATATATGCCCCTGCACCTACTTATATTTCTTTTTCTCTCCAGGATGGAAAACAGACGCTAATTCTTATGCTAATGCTAAACAAAATGTCAAAACACTATTTTAAATTGAAATTGAACATAGAGGACCTATAATGTTTGCTGTCCAGATGTGGCTTCTCTACGGAATGCTTTTTGAATTTAATTCCCTTTATGCTGACCTCCATTTTAAATGCCCTGCAGGGAAAGCTCAAACCACTCACTTTGACAGAGAATTAAAAAATATGAGTCCATAGATTAAACGGAGTGAAACCAAAAGCTGCTGAAAACCAAACTTGAGCCAGCGGTTAGCAGTGATAGAAACACTCTTCATGGTGGTTTGAAATACACATTTGCTCTAATGAGCCAGCATACCGGACATGCTAATGCTATTGGTCACTATAAGAAGTCAATACAGGTCATAGATGACTCCAGTCTACATTGCTTCCATTAGAGCGCTGCTCTCTGAAACAGAAATGAGTTTGGTTAGGCCGTCTAACAGCTTAGATCCTCACTCTTTGCTCCAGATCTCCAGACATTTAACACAGGAACTGGCAGCGCATGCGTGCAGCAGGAAAGTCAAGCCGTGCGTGCTGGGGTGTTACATTCACACATCATCCGTCGGTTTCTCTCTGCAGCACTCTCTCGTCGAGCTCAGCACTCATTTCCAGAGCTTTGAGCATGTTTTCACAAATACACTCACACTCACCTGATGTGAAACACAATGCAAACCTTAATCTCATGTCATTATTGAATAGTAGGAGGTACTGGCAGTTGATTTAAAAGTGTTAGCTGTCATAGCGTTAAATCTGATATAATGACAAAACAGTAAGCAGCACAAAAAAGAGGTTGTTTGTTTCCTGAGGAATATGAACCTACAAACCTAAATACACATCACATATTATCATTTTTCACTGATATTAAGTTTAAAAACCTGTCTTTCTGTGATAACGGCAGTTCAGGCTGCATGACACCGTGATCAGCAGGAAATTAATTCGCTAATATTCTGTTACCAAGCAATCTGTTCTTTTTATCGAACAAATCAAACATTTGGGGGTTGTTGACAGTCAGATGGGAATACAGTAGTTTTTTTAGTTCATTATGACACCATTATTAGACAAAACAGGATAGTTCAATATGTCAGGTTTTCTGGGAACTTCATGGAACAAATCACTAACTGAAACAGATTTATTCTTATGAATAGCAAACCGAAACCAAAACTGTTCTTGCGTGTTTTGTTCCACTATTGTCATCTTGTTAATCAGTAACAAACATGTGTTTAGGCTGTTCAGACATGAGTCAAACAATGATGGAAAAAGAATCTGGTTGATTATATGAACATTAAATCCTCTATGTTTGAGTATTGATCATTTATAATAGAGTTAAAAAGAACCGCAAAAGAACTGGCAAAAGATCAAAAATTGTCTTGCGTAACAAACTAGGGCTGATAAAAAAAATACTTAAATAAACCACTACATGTTTTGGTCTCTTTATTATCAGCTCCGTTTTCAACCAGCAGCTATCTGTGTTGTAAATCTTTTGGACACTAGGCCATGAATATCTCTTGATAAGCATTTACAATCAGAAGTGAAATGATTCCTCTGGCCTCTGAGCAACATTCCTGCGCACCACTCGGTCATGAGTCCTTGGCCAAAGTCACAGGCTCTGCAGAGCGCTTTGCAGCATTCCTTGAAGTTTTCCTGCAGACAAGTCTCGAATTTCACACTTTATGGGACACTGCTGGGTGAAAGACCAGCTATTCCCAACCCACAGGTGTATCCACTCCCACGGGCTTTTTGGCTCATCTGAGAGCAACTGGACAGACTGGACAACTCCCAACCAAAACCTGCACCGCTGTTACATTTCAACTGCTCATTTGACAACATCCAGAGAATACGGGCTCCAGCTTTTTGCTGATGCAGAGGAAAGTAAGTGACATAACACCTTTTACTGACATAAAAAGTCATTAGAACAAAGATGTAAACAACTTCAGGATAGCAGATTCCTCCAGGCTTGAATGACCTCGGCAGACCCCTGGTGGTCCAGAGAAAGACAGTATGGAAATTGGACGTTGAAAAGCTTCATCAAATGTTTAGCTGTGGTTTACACACACACACACACACATGCACACACACACACACGCACACACACAGATATGCTCCAGGGCCAAACACCATCAAAGCTCATGGACAGAGATGAACCACGTATCCTTCAGGCCTCAGCAAGATAGACGATGATCACAGGACAAGGCTGTGTCTCCGCAGGGCTAACATTGTTATTGCTACACTGAAATAAATCACAGATGAAGAAATATAGACGAAATGATGAAGTGGAGCCATTGTTGTTTTGCAGCCAAACAGTTACACATAAAATAATAAGGTAAAAAAAAACAAAAAAACAGTAGAACAGGATGGATTGTTTATAGACCCTGATGTATAAACTTTAGCAATTGTCACTGCAGTTAGCCTGCAAAAGAAGGATGAATAGATGGAGATGTTATTAGGTTTGCAAGTGTTTCATCACAACCCACAACACTGAAGCTGGCTGCACAGTCAAGAAACCGTCTGACTTTTCAGTCCATGTAGTAGTTTTTGGGATACAACAATCTGGACTACAATGGTACAATGGTTCAATTCTTGTCATTAGCCTTCATTAAAAGCAGACATAACACATCATTTCTGAGGCTGAATCTTTCTTGGTAGCGACACTGAATCTCTCCATCAGTCATTAAAATGGCTGCTGATGGGAGGGAGACTTTAACACCATCTATCCGGGCGAAGAAGCCTGAAGACAGATGTGAACACTGGCCCAGTCTTCCTCGCCTAAATCTGGGTGAGAGCAAAGGGATCAGAGAGCTGGAGTAGTGTGGTCTGAGGCTAATCCGCTGCCAGCTAATAGCCCTTGATGATATACATAGTGCAGCTGTGGCAGGAAGGTAGGCCAACAGCTGTGGCCCACAAACTGATTATCAGATTGCAGCCGCAGACGGCAAACAAGGCGACAAACAAGCAACACAACAGAGTCTCGCCTCCCGTTGTGGGACCCCGACCACAGCAGAGCTTAGAGGTTTGTTAGTATTTATAGAGGGAGATTGAAAACAGCCCGTTCGGACGCTCTTTTATCTAATCGCTGTGGTCACTTTCAAAGGATGCAAAAATCTGGACTCACCTGAGTCCAAAATGCATTTAACATTGAACGCTCTACATCCCCTCTGACAACCACCGCACACTCGTACACACTCATACAAAGTGGATGTTGAGATGGGAGGTAAATGTGATTTATTACTCGTGAGAAACCTAAGTCTGTATTCTGGCAGGGATGGGTGAAATGCAGACATATTGTTCGATCAGTCGCTCTATGTGCTTGATCTTGATGTAAGTTGGGTCTTAAAAGCTCGGTTCACTCAAGTACATCACTGAGAACTGTTGCGAAACTGGTACTATTTAAAATCATTGCGTAACCCCTTTCTGATGATATCCAAACCCTGTCGTAGAAACTTCTGGTTGGAATTAATTTACATTTAAAGTGATGCAACAAAGAGACTTCTAATTGATGTAACCATTTAGAAGTAATGCCGTAACCCTCCAGAATAATCAGCAGGAAACCTAAGACACCGGAGGATGCACACAACCCATCTATTATTCTGACAGGGATGGAAGAGAGGCAGACACGTCACTGCCGGCACTTGTTCTTGATGGAAGTGGACCTTTAAGAGCTCACTTTGCATAAATATGTCATTGGAAACTGCAGAAGAAACTCAGGCTCAGTATCAATGTGCATTTAAATGATGCAACAAGACTGGTGATAGAAGTAACCATTTGGAAATATGGCCTCAGCTGTTCAGATTGTTTTCTACTTCTTTATATTCATGCGTTCAATTAATTCACTGTTACCAGGGAACTTGTCCTATGCTAGCAAATAAAAGCAGCCAAATTAGAGGAGAAAAATTGGATTTTAAATTTTCAGAATTCTAACATTTTATTGGTCTTCGTCATCAACTTCCACTCATTCTTTTGCATTTTCTCTTTGCTCCAATTTTACTTTGGTCAACAAGCATCAACTGATGTTTGCATAATCACGCAATTGATTACATGATTACTTTGAGGCAAAGAATTAAATTTGATAAAATTGTGAGAAGCTGCCCGACTGGATGCAGTCAGCGAGCCAAAATCGCAGCTCCAATCTGAAGGAACATTCTGAAACATATCCACACAGAGAAGTCGATTTTACTGCTTTAACACTGAAAAGTTAAAAAAACTAGGTCAAAAGGGTCGATAATACCTGAGCTACAAAAAGAAATACACACGCATTGCCAATGAGTGGTGTTACTGCTGTATTATACAACACCATTTCAACAAGACCATTTCATGGGCACTAAAAACGTCAAAGATGAGTTTATGAATCAAGGAAATGTCCGCTTGCATTGCTTTTTGGACTTTTTTTTTACAGTTCAGTTTAACTACAACAATACGTCATGTGAGTAGTGCCACCACTGGATGAAAAACGTTCCTGTTCTCTCACACAATACAGTGGGACTGGTAATGAATAAAAAGCTATAACTTCATCAATAATTGATCCAGCCACAGCTGTGTGCCTCAGCTGCAATGTTGCAGAATGGAGCCTCCAATACATTGTTAATTATAAAGTATTATAAACACCTACAATTCTTTCAGAGATTCAGCATTTCTACCTCTTTTCTGTGGTAAGCGGGTACTAAAAGTGGCCTGAAATACAGAGCTAAATCAAGCAAAGACATGTCAAAGTCTGTGTAATTACCATACACAGCTAAACATAACATAAAACAAGTTTTTTTAATCTGTTAGAGTACAGTACTTAAGTTTCACAAAAAGACTGGGATACAAACTGTAGTATATAACATAATGCATTCCCCACGGACAGAACACATATGCTCCCGTTATACCCCGTTAAATAAGACTTTCAAATGGATCAAGAATGGTTTAAAAAGCAGACAACTCATCTTCTAATCCTTAACGACCAAATATGCGAGGGAAAGAAAGCTAACCTTATGTGCTATCTGTGCAGGCATTGTTCTGACAGTCCACTGGATGCTACATGTGACCGGCTGAAGACTCACATGACTGCGGCTCGTCTAGGATGTTGCCTAAGTTGCCCTTCAAACAACAACCCTACATATAAAAAGTCTTCCACGAGACGAAGCAGTGATGACCCAAAGTCTTTTAAGTTGTGTGTGATTGTGTGATGATAATTAAACATGGTTATGCTGTTCGCATAGAAGGAACTCATTTTACATAGAATTCATTTTCTACACACTCTTTCTGGGTCGCGACTGATTCTTTTTCTTGGACTTTTTTTTTGCATCAGAATAGCAATATCCCTCTGAAGAGACTCAAGCTTAAAATGATGCCATTGAAAAGGACGTTATGTAAAAGTGAAAGAATATAAAAGGACCGCTGCCTATTAAGTCAAGCTCAGCCATGCTTGAATACAATGACTGTGAAAAGTCAACATTTTCCTGCTCTGGCCCATGTGATGTGGACAGAGGCACGCTCAAAGGAATGCCAACGCAATGAGGGCTTCCCCCTCAATCGCTGCTGGGGCTCTGCGGTTTAGCAAAGCAAACCAAATGACGCAAAGTGACATCTGTGAGGTAAATAGCGAGAAGGTACATGCCCACGGGGGTAGAACAAGTGCCCCCCGCTGTCAATTTAAACTCGTATCAGAGAAAATCTGAGAGAGCAGGAGGGTCACGGGGTAATAACCTTGAACGCATCCGTTTTAGCAAAATGTCATATTTCTGCTGCATGGAAAGAGAACATTTGTTTAGATGTATACTAAATTGTTAAGTTTGGAGTATCCCTTCTTTTCTCATCAGGAATAATGTGCAATATTGTAGGCTGCAATCATTAACACCAAGTCAAAAAGTCAAAGGTGAACAGAGAACAGTTGCAGAAACTTGATAATTCTGCAGACAATGACTGATTTAATCAAACTTGATTAAATCTTTTCTGTCTGGTGACTAATCAATTAGATGATCAATAGTCTATGTTAATGATAAGGAACTCAGGCAGTGCAAGGTAATGTTTAACCAGTGTCTTAAAGGAAACTACTTCACACGATTCAGGCTCTCAGAAAAACATCTGGTGAAGGTGAAGATTCTTATTGACAAGAATTTAAAAAATACTCAGGGAGATTTTTCATTCCATGTCCTTTCACTTGTTTGAGATTGGGTCGTGTCGGCCCCCATTGGGATCCCTACGTGAGATAAAATGTGTGATCCATTGAGCCAGTTTTGGGTCTTTCTCCAGGGACTCCTTCCTGTTACATGTCACTGAAAAATCTGAGGAGATAAGCAACTAGAGGGATCTCCATCACATCTCTGAACCATCTCCACTGGCTCCTTTCCATGTGAAGGAGCCCCCGACTCCCTCTGGATATCCCATCTGCTAACGCTAAAGCTCAGCATGGCCAGTCAATGAAGGAAGCTCATAGCCACAGCTTGTATTCACAATCTCGTTATTTTGATCACTACCCAGGGATCATGACTATACCTGTAGCTGAGGGAAGCCCACTGATAACTTGAGGACTTTGCATTCTACCTCAGCCCCCTGTTCAACATGACAGTCTGGCATTCAATATACCGCCTGTCCATCTCACTGTTTATGTTCACTCATGAACGAGGCCCTGAGATACCTACGGTGATTCTCTTTCTCTCTGGTTTCATAGTGATGCTAAAAATGTCCTGTTTGTCCTCAGGGTGGCTCTTAAGAGAAGGTAGGAAGGTCCCATTAAGCATTTTTTTCCCCCTCTGGTTCTCCCTTTGATAACCACAACGTGTGACTACTTAAAAAAAAGGTGCTCAGATCTGGAATTGAGTTTAAAAAAATCTAATTCAATTTTCAATTCTATTACTTTGTGTGCCCTGCTGCAACCAGAGAGCGGAATGTTGGGTGGAGGTGGAGGCTGATGAGTCATGAAAGCCTGTGTTTCATTATACACAGATCAATAATTAAAGAGTGTTGCTGAATTAAGATGAAATGATGCTGTGACGACTTCTTTTTGCACCTTTCTTTGCACCTTCACACGACTTGGAGAATGAAGTCTACCTTCCGGTGGGTTAACTCACACACTCAAGTTACAGTATTAAATATTCAAGTCGTTCCTTTGCATAATTTACCTTGTCAACAAGGAAATGGGTTGACTGCTGTAAGTTGAGCAAGGGAACACAGCTCAGTAAGAACACAAAACATTTAAATGTTGTACTTGAGGCAAGGCGACGCCGAAGGCACTCATCCTTCGCTGCAGCGGACCTGTTGGGTGTGTGATGCACGTGAATCCTCACATGTCTATGAAGGGTTAAAACAGCCCATTAAAACCAGCACTAATCTAACTGCTAATGACTTTAGGTTGGCTGTCTGCTGCTTGTGCATTGACCGCAATCTGCATCTTATGGATGTTTCCAAGTAACCCAAGAGGCTGAGTGAGCTATCCTTGCTGAAATGTTTAAGTTCTATCTTACATTTACATTGACAAGCATGTTGCTCCCTTTCTGATACCAGAATAACGCTCTTCCCTGTCATGTGATCTCTGCAAAAAAATTCCAGAGTGGCTACCGAAGCCCATCGCACATGGCGACCCTTTCGAACAGATGTTTTTCGTTTGTCCTGCTGCAGTCTCTCTTGCTTCAGAGGCGCAGAGCCAGAGAGGGGATACATGATGCGAGCCCCTTTTCCCTCGCACTCAGCAGACGCAAACTCCTGTCCCGGTTCTGTTTTGATAAATTTTCTATTACTAAGTTATTATAAGCTTGTAAAGGACTGACGTTAGGGCTGATGGATTGTAACGTTGGGGGTGTTAAAGTGAAGAACAGGCCTGGTTTTGTTCCTTTACAACCATTCATCTCTGGTTGCTGTCCACTCATCTTTATGTTTACATTTGAACTTAGAAATTGCAAATAACCTCCAATTTAGTCACTTTAAAGTAGCACAAATTAAATGTTGGTAGCATGTTAAGTTGATTTAACTGATTAGACAAACAAACATGATATTTAAGTAATCTTGCGACTTCAGCAACATGTGTTTCAAACATTTTTATCATAGGAAGAAGGATGCTAATGGACAGCAATAGTGGTAGAGGTGAGAAGGTGAGAAACACACATTATAACTTCCATACCTGGCCTATAAGACTGACGGTAATACAAAAACCAGAATGTGACTGGATGTCTTTCTGTTCTGTTTCTGTACCACTTATGTGAAAAGAGATCTGGCCTATATGAGACTGAAGAATCTTTACAATCCTGAACCAACTAGATGTGACTAGAGAAGGCCTTTCTCTGACACACTGATACAGCCTACCAGCCTGCTCTGAAGCTCAGTTATGTAATAGTGAACACAGAAAGCTGCAGGCCTGAGTGCACATCCTCCTATGCTCTATACTCTTTCACCAAAGCCATCCACCCCCCTATTATTGCTCTACATATCTGTCAAGAGCAGCAGATTCACAAATACACAACAGGAGTGTTCACCCACGCAAACCAGCTTCTACTATATGTGGGGGAAATGTCAGATTTTTATCAGGTAATGAATTAAAAAAAAATTTTTAAAAAACACTTTCACAGCAACTGTGTCTCCACAGATGCAATTATTTTCATTCACATGTGGGTGGATGTGCATTATTATAATCCATTTTGGCTTCTTGTGGGATTTTGAAATGCTGACAAATGTCCCCAGTTGGATGTAGGGGTTGATTACCTTGGCTGGATATTAACTGAACTCCATGATTAAAACCTGTTGTATTTCCATTAAGGGTTTTAATATAGTTATTTATTTCTTTATGCAGTTTAATTGTGCACCCCATTCATCACACAGACAGGCCTTACCTCCTCCAGCACACTGACGGTGTTCCTGCAGCTCTGCAGTCGGGTGGTGAAGCTGGACGTGGTCGGGGAATTGTAATCCTCTGTTGTCTCCGAGAGAAACTCGGACACCGATATTTGATCCGGCATCCTTTCACGGGGGGAAATGCCCACAGTAGGATTGGCGATGAATGCTCAGAAAACCAAAACCATGTACGATTTAAAACTAGAGAGAAACGCCGGGGGGGGGGGGGGGCAGGCTGGTGTGAGCGATCCGATGGAGGACGGACGGGTTGTTCTCGCAAAACTGAAGCTAAACTGAAGAGATGATTAGGACGCGTCTTCTTCCCCGGTGACTTCTCGAATGACTTCACTGTTCTCCTGGGTCCATGGGAGGAGGGAATTGACTATATTTCTAAAGGATGTGTCTATTTCTTCGGAGGGTTGCCTAAAAGCGACGCATTTATAAATAGTGTCACTCTGCGTCTCAACTAAACCTCGGAGGAAAAAGCAACGTAAAGAATAACGGATGCCCTCATTTTGGTCTGCAGATGTTCAATAAACCGCTTGTCGTCAAAACAGCCCACCTTCACAAGCTTCCGTTCAGAATTCTTAATAGTCCATATTCTTCTGAGGTTGTCTCGAACCGCGAATAGGCTTGGTACTCTCGTCTTCAGCCGTAGTTAGTGATTTTTATGCTAAACGCTGCTGCAGACAGTCACAACCACTCTCTTCTGCTCGGCCGCGCTCTAGCTCCTCGGAGCCGACGTCAAGCTTCCGGGGACTATAACGTGATTTCCGGTTAGGGTTGTAAAAATAAAAGCCGACGGTAACTTTATTTTGTTAACAGCAACACGAGTAATTGATGCTTCAACTAGTTATGTTTATGAAGTTATGGCAATAAGCTTGTCACACGTAAAAGGTTCATGACGACTCAGATCTGCAGTTGCACTTTATTATATTTGTAATCAATCATTGACCAGATTATGTGATGATAAATATAAAACATTAGGGTGTCAAAACACAACACCTGCTGGTATTAATTCAAATCGCTATAATAATTAATACCAATGGTTGTATTTTGTTTCTCGTAACAAGTGCAGGTAGAAAATAGCTCACATCGTGATAGAATTTTCTTATTTTATTTAGAAAATCAAATTACTTCATGTCCGGTATTTCGTCCCCATTAGCTAGTTTTGACGCATTTCTCTCCCACCCACCTTGCCTGGTCTAGGGGGCCGAGTAGTCGCTTTACGCATGCGTGATGTGAGACACGTTAGCGGTCATTCCATTATTTTTCGAAGGCAAAAAATGTTAAGAACTAACACAAAATAACAATCGGTTGTGGTGAACGTGCCAATTCAAATTTAAAAACTCAAAAAACTTTATTAGTCCTCAAGGGGCAATTACCAGGTGAGATTATTTCAATGTAGTTCTCACTTCAGAAGAAAGGATAAACTTTAAAATGGGCTTTCTGGAAACTTGAGTTGCAATGTCTGCCAGGTTTTTACAATGATGATAATTGCAGAATTTGGACTAATTGGATATAAGCCTCAACAATCTTTAAAGTAACTGGCTAAAGAAATGTGTAGTAGTTAAACAACTACCGTCAGACTAATTTAAAATTACATCGTCCCGATTAGAATAAAATTTTCTTCTGTCATATAATGTAAATATTCCTTTTATTCAGTATGGGGATAAAAGGAATAAAATGAATAAAAGGGATTAAAGTCTGAAACAATTCAACCTGGAGCGCAACCCTGTGGCCGCTTGGAGCAAACGTCTTCAAAGTCTCTCGGATCATCGAATTAGTTACTGCATTGGTTAGTGAATGGGTTTTTCTATCTACAGTCCAAAACATATTTTTGAAATTATTTATTTTAATAGCGGGGAAAGTCTATTCATAGAAGTTAAAATATCTCAGGTACTGTAGAGTATCTTGTAATTGTGTTTTATTTAATCAGGTCTGACCGGAACTTCCGCTTTTAGTTGCCGCATTAGCATCAAGCTAGCGTTAGTACAGCGGGGAAGAAGGAGGTGATATTTTGCCGCTTTTAAAGGAGTTCGTCTCAATTTTAATCACCAGAACACTCTTGAAAAGGGAGGACGTTGTCGTGGAATTCGTGGACAGGCCCGTCATCTTTCATAAAACAGCCTGTTGTTAAACTTTCGGCGTAGGAGCCGCAACAACCAGACGTCAACTTCAATGGCTGAGGGGAACTCGGGTGAGTGTCATGAGTATTGCCCAACTGATAAATGCCATAAAAATAGAAATACTGTATACGTATATGTAGTTATATAAATATAGTTGTTGTTTTTTTGCATATAAATATCAGATTGTCACTTCTGTGACGTTAGACTGTCCTGTTGATTCAACTGCTAACATGACATTCTAGCTTGACTTGAGCTAATGTTAGATGAGACCAACTTGGAGGTAATGCTAACGTGAGCCCAGGTCAACTTGGCCAAACATTTACGAGTTGACGTATTGGCTTGTTTCCCATTTATGATACACGTTTAGCTTTGTTAACATTAGCGAATCAGTGAGCTCGGACCATTAGCAGGAGGTAAGAGTGTACGTGTTAAATGTAAGAGCAGTTAAAAGCATTGGATACACCTGACATGATGGAGAGAAGCTAACAATCACGTACTTGGCTTGTGCGTTCACAGTAGCATCAGATGCTAAAAGCTAGGAGCTTGTTAGCTGAGGGAAATAAACTTTATTTCTTTCCAAAAACTTGTATGTTATGATTTATGGACCCAATGTGTATTTATTTATTTATTTATTTATTGTTGATTTCATCCTATTGCTTAACTAGTACGTGTACAATCACAGAATGAATTAAACTTAAGGATTATTTACAGATGAATCCTCAGTCACTAAATTTGAATGACATCCATCAGCTAAAAATGTAAAATCATGAGAACCTCAGTAATAACCACTTCAAAAATGACTGAGACTACTTTTTACCTTCTCAAACTCCAATTATATTATGTACAAAGCTTTAGTGCTTCAACGCAGTCCTTGTTTTCTGTTTGCAGACCCACCCGACTTCGCTCCAGATGAGGCGTTCAATCATAAACCATATCAGCACAAACCCAGACGAGGCCGACCCCGGTATGACAATGAAGGAAACCAGAGTGGTCTTCCTCAACAATATGGACACTTTCATCATGGTTTGACACCCACATCCGATTACTATTACTCAGATAATGCAATGCATCTGCGTTCTCCCTACCCAAATGAGGATGGAGCCAAAGGGCGAGGTAGAGGCAGAGGTAGAGGGAGAAGAGAAGGAAATAGAAATGGAAATTTTGGTGGCTCTGGCTCTTGGCAGGAAAGAGCTGGAAATGACTTTGGCCCATATGGTGGTAGCAGAGGTGCTGAGTCCTTTCACTCAGCAGCACATCCCATTGCTAGTCCTGATAGACCCAACTGGCAAAGGGAAAATGTGGACAGGACTTTAGAACAAACCAATGAAGATCAGGATGTCCAGGCTAAAAAACACAGGAGGATTAGCCAAGAGCAGAAGAGAGGACAACAAAATGGAAAGAGTGCTCATTACAAAGAAAACAAACCATTAAGGAGTCAGAGATCAAATAGCACCAAAGAAGAAGTCCCTCCTTCAGACAACAGAGAAACAGCTCAGAGGAGTAGGACAGGTCCAGATTTCCAACATGATATTCACCAGAGGAAACACACCGACTCCAAGCGACGCCAAGGACCGATCAAACCACCCAAACCACCAACTCAAGACCAGATGAGCACAGAGGGAGGAGGTTGTGCTCAAGATGAATCTGAGCCCAGCAGATCATCCCAGGATCCTAACTATAAAGATGGACGTGACTCAGGAAGACACACATCACTTCAGGCCAGAGGTGGGGGGAGAATACACCATCAAAACCAGAGGCTGGTTAGGAGGAACACTGCCAGGATACCAGAGAGCAAAGAGACACAGACAGGTAGTCTTTGTTATTTTTTATCAAGAAATGAAAGCCATATTGAAAAACATACAAACAAACCTTCAGTTTCACAGGTGAAAGTATGTCCTCCTTAATCAAAGTAAACGGGCAAATCACAGCTGACATCTGTGTAATTATACTAAGTACTGAAATGTGATGACAAAGACTTTAAAGATGGAAAAGTTTTGAATTGCATGAATTCAAAAATCTGCTTGAATACTGCTTGTAATTAACAGATAAATATTGTCTAATGGAGCTGCTTAAGGGTTCTTTAGGTTAGAGAAGTGAATTGTGGCTCACTTGTCTGAAGCTCCTGGATGAGTGAAAGTTTTTTGTTTTTCTGTGTCAGCTTGTGTGATGAACTGTTCAATGTCCAAGTTCTACCGTGCCTGTCGGTCAGTGTCAGCTGGGATGGGCTCTGGCCCTGGGAAACCTTGCAAGTGGATGTCTGAAGTATTCCAGCATCCTTAACCTCTGACCTCATCCCTCCACAGGGTGTCTGATTGAACAGCTGTCAGAGGAGAAGTACGAGTGTATGGTTTGCTGTGATGTCATCCGGCTCATGGCCCCGGTGTGGAGCTGCCAGAACTGCTTCCACGTCTTCCACCTGAACTGCATCAAGAAGTGGGCTCGATCCCCGACCTCTCTGGCAGATGGTATAGCCCCCCCTCCCGCAGTTATCACCAAGGTTACATAACGACAGGGAGTCTGTGTAATGCAATGCATACTAATGTTGGGCAGATGGACGGTATCGCTCCGCTGATGCCCCATTAACAAACAACAAAACACAGCTGTGAGGTTTACGTGTGCCTGTTGCACCAATCAACGCATCATGTTTCATTGCTGTTTGAAACCAGTGGAAATATCTGCTGTCCTCTTTACATAAAAAAATATTTTTTTGCTAGAGCTGTTTTTTCTGTTTAGATTCAGCTGAAGGTTGGCGTTGTCCAGCCTGCCAAAATGTTGCTCTGAAGGTGCCGACCTCCTACACCTGCTTCTGTGGTGAGTGACAGTTTCATTCATGCATTTAAATACTAACTATAAAAAGTAATCTTAAAAAGTAACTTTTTGTTATCTTATTTTTTTTCCCACATTTTAATGGCAGATAAAGTGACAAATCCGGAGTGGCAGCGCAGTGAGATTCCTCACAGCTGTGGTAACGTGTGTGGGAAGAAAAGGAGCGGAGTCGACTGCAACCACGCCTGTAACATGTGAGCTTTGAAAATCAAAAGAAATGGGGAATCACAAAGCTTGTCGTTGGTATTAACTGAGTGAAGAAGGCTGAGTTGTTTTAGAATTATTATCTGTCAAAGATGAAATTTGAAGTTTACTGTAAACATAGCAGGAAGAAAATCAAAAAATAACTTTTTTTTTTCAAAAAAACATTTGGTTAATCCAGTATGCTTCAAATTTATCTCATATTATTCTAAAGTTGCACCCAATTTTTTTCACATTAGTGTTTCTCTAAATGTCATCAATCCAACATTTTTGTGTTTGTGTTAAACGAAACTTTCTGTGTCTCCCTTTAGTTTGTGTCACCCTGGACCTTGTCCCCAGTGTCCTACTTATGTCACAAAATTCTGTATCTGTGGGAAGACCAGGTACATTTTAATCATACTTTCTATTTGTGTTGATCTTCTGTCTTGACTTTGCGGCATTAAAACGAGAGTGAGAGCTTTAGACCTCAAAGAGAACAACTATTGGTGTAATATCTGAACGCTGTGGTTTTGGATGGAATTAATGAAACTGATGCTGATAGTGAGGATCACATCCTATCTCAATTGTCAATCAGTTGGTTGCTAGCGTTTGAATGAAATGCATGATTGTTGCCTGATTCTTTGCAGTCAACCAATGCGCTGTGGCCAGAACACATTGTTGCAGTGTGGGAATGTGTGTGCTGCCTTACTGAACTGTGGGGAGCACACCTGCGCCCAGGTGTGCCACAGTGGGCCTTGTCCCCCATGTCAGCTGCAAGTACAGCAGGGTGAGTCTTTGCCCTCACCGCCCTTTGCAGTGCTGACAGATGCATGTCTTTTAAACTTGTGTATTATGTGTCTGTTTTTGTTTTCTCCAGTGTGCTACTGTGGTTTTACGAATCGTGACGTCCCCTGTGGCACAGATAAAGAAGGATTTAACGGTTCGGGATATTTTTCCTGTCAGAAAATATGCGGGGTGTAAGTTAATCCTGCTACTGATAAAGTTCGTATTTTGGTGTGACCATTCCCACCAAAGCTTGACGCTTACCGTCTTCCACCCAGGATGTTAAACTGTGGCACCCACCAGTGTGAGCAGCTTTGTCACCGCTTTCAGTGCCAGCCCTGCCCTCGCTCCCCTAGCCTGGTGAAGACGTGTCCCTGCGGTCAGACGTCGCTGACCAAACTGATGGAGCTGGGATACTCTGAGCGGCAGAGCTGCTGCGATCCCATCCCCTCCTGTGGGAAGACGTGCAACCAACCTATGGCCTGTGGCTCCAATGGTAAGGATGCTGGGACTCTGTACTGGACGCTTTGACGATCTGCTGAGACTTAAAGAGGGATCCTGACAAGATTTGCCTCACAGGCTTTTTTCTTAAAAATTTTCAGGACTGATTGATTGAGCTTGTGTTATTTCAGATGACATCCACCTGTGTGAGCAATTGTGCCATGAAGGCAGCTGTGGGCCTTGCTCCCTGACCTCCACCATCAGATGCAGATGTGGCTCTAAGACCAAGGTAGGCAGAACCACCAGCAGAAGGCACATCATTTATCAGCCAGTATTTATGGCATCAGAGACTAAACCAGACCTTCTGCTTTCAGGAGGTCCCTTGTGCAACAATCCAAAAAGAGGGTGAGAGTAAAGCTGATGAGTTGAAACAGTAAAAGCAGCAACTGCCCACGTTTGTATTTCACTTCTGGCTTTTTCTATCACAGAGGAGCTCGTCTTCACCTGTGAGAAGCGCTGCAGCAAGAAGCGCTCCTGCGGCCGACACAAGTGTAACGAGCTGTGTTGTACTGTGAGTATTCAGTCTTGTGATTTATACCAGCCAAAAAACAAAAAGTTAAGGTAAAACTTTTTTAAACATGAGCAGAAGTTGTGATTTGTGCTTTAACACTTTTAGCTTTCAGCAAACATCGGAAAAATATTTAAATGGTTTTATAGTAAATTGTACAGGTAAAGTTAACAGTTGTAAATATTGGAGGAGGCATCTTGTATCTCTGTCCAGAGTGGGGAGCATAAGTGCCTCCTGGTCTGCGGCTACAAGCTTAACTGTGGCCTCCATCGATGCCAGGAGCCTTGTCACCGTGGAAACTGTGAGCCCTGCTGGCAGACTAGTGAGTTGTTTGATCCAGCCCAAAAGCTCTGTAATTCTGAAGTCTCAGAAATGACGTGTTGTTGTTCTTCCTTGGTTCCTGATGTTCCTCCTTGTTGCAACTACTTGTTTGTGTAGGTTTTGACGAGCTGACGTGTCACTGTGGCCTCACTGTCTTGTACCCACCCATCTCTTGTGGCACGAAGCCTCCAGAGTGCAAAAATATGTGCACAAGAAGACATGAGTGTGAACACCCAGGTGAGATAAAACTGGGAATAATTACAGTGCATTAACACCCAATCTTCTCGATTGTTCTTATTAACCCTCCCTCTCTTTTAGTGTTTCACAACTGCCACAGTGAGGAGAAGTGTCCGCCTTGCACTTACCTCACTGAAAAATGGTGCATGGGAAAGCACGAGGTAACCTCCCCTCCTGAGTCATACATTTACATAACTGTTTTTATTCCTGTGATTAAACTCTTGTCCTCTGGCCCACAGCAACGCAGCAACATCCCGTGTCACCTAAAAGACATTTCTTGCGGCCTGACGTGTAACAAAACGCTTCCATGTGAAAAGCATCGCTGCAAGAGGATCTGCCACCGAGACGAGTGTTTGCCAGAAGGCCGATGCCAGCAGCCTTGCGTGCTGCCTCGTCCAGAGTGCGGCCATCCATGCAGCGCTCCCTGTCACGAGGGGAGCAGCTGTCCACGCACCACCTGCACCGCCAAGGTATAACAGGCCAAGAGCAGCCTGTACACAATGTCTGTTTGTAATTGAGTCTAACCCTTCATCCGTGTCCCAGGTGGATGTTCAGTGTGACTGTGGTCGACGAAAGGAAATGGTCAACTGCACAGAAGCAGCCAGTTCTTATCGGAGGTCAGTCAAATGGTTTCTGCACTCAGCTATTTGAACTTTTAATGACGAAGCGGTGGAAATATCTTTCATTCCCCCGTTCTTCAGGTATGCAGCCATCGCCATGGCGAGCAAACTATCTGACATGCAGCTGGGCGACTCCATGGACATGGCCCCACTTCTAGCTAAGAAAGAGATGAAACAGACCAGGTAGAGTAAAAATGATTGAAGGGAAACACAAGATAATTTGAGAGAGAGTATTATTATTAAGAGATGATTCAAGGCCTGACAAGATGCAATAATGACACATTTTAAAATTGCTGATAGAAGTAGCTTTCCACAGCATGTGCAAACAAATCTGGATGTGACTCAGCCTCCAGCACTGAATTGATTCTTTTCTTGGGTGTTTGTCTTCTAAGGCTTGAATGCGACCAGGAGTGCGCCACTCTTGAGAGAAACCGACGTTTGGCCGAGGCTTTACAGATCGATTCGTCTTCTGACCCCTTTCACATCCGCTCTACCTACAGCGACAGCCTCAAAGAGGATGCCAGGTCAGTCCTTTAAGGCTCATCGTTATTGTCTGTGCAGTTTGTCCAACACACAAACACTCTGTACATCTCTGCTCCTTGTCTTCAACAGAAAAGACCTGAAATTTGTCACAGAGGTGGAAGAGGAGATCAAGAATCTTGTTGAGCTTGCTAATAAGGTGAGATGGTTCTTCAGTGCAAGACGAGCTCTTTGCATTCAGTGGTTTTGGCCTCCTGGTTTATTGGAGAATGAATTATCGATTTAATTCAGTGGTGGAATAAAAAGAAAGCACTGATTCGAATCCATACGTTCAGTTCTCTTTGCTTTGTTACCTGAATGCCTGATGGACCTGCATCTCTTCTGTCTGCAGGGAAAGCAGCCAAAGAGGGCCCACTGTTTCCCCCCCATGAAGAGAGACCACCGGAAGATCATCCACGAGCTGGCAGAGGTCTACGGCGTGGAGAGCGTGAGCTACGACAGCGAGCCAAAGCGCAACGTGGTCATCACGGCCCAGAAGTAAGTCCTCGTTCAGAGACGAGCATGTTTGCAGGCTCACGCCGTCGGGATACCGTGGTGGAAACACGAGCTCTGCTTCTCTTTTTAAGGGGAAAATCCACCTGTCCCACCTCCACCCTGACAGCAGTGATAGAACGAGAGATGGCAGCGAGAGCTCCGCCTCCCATCGCTCATAGAAAACAGCACAGCAGCAAGTGAGTCTTCTTCTGTGGTGAGGGAGGTTCCTGACTGCAGCCGGACGCCACAGGAGCATCCTGGGTCGTCGTCCTTCTTATTCTTATTGGATTTGCTCTCCTGATTATGACCGCTTTTCCCCTTCTCCTCCTCCCAGGGCCGCCAGTGGAAGCAGCTGGTCCAAGATAGTCAAAGAGGAGCCAGTCATAGATTATTTTGATGTCCAGGACTAACCCTCAGGATCCTCTCATAATATCAGCACACATCTGCCAAATTAGTTTGTTTGCTGGCCTCACAGATCATTACGAAATCCTCAGGATTTATTGTATAATAAATCTCTTACATGTAATTCAACACACGCACACACACGCAACCGTGCTCCCCTTGAATCAAGACACTTAATTGATAAACCCTGCACGGATGTTACAAAAGGCATCTTTTCATTTTTGAAAGATGCCGATTGTTCTCTCAACCTTCTTTGTGTGAAGCCGGTCCCTCAACTTAATAAAGAGTGACTTTTTTTAAACTCATAACTCACCCGAAGATACATTTTCAGATTTCTGTAAGATTTTGAAAGGGTTGGGTAGTAAACCTCTGTAGCTCTGATGGGGTTTGTGGGCATCTGTTACCGAAGAGAGAGTTAGAAAAGTCAAGCTGCTCTTTCTGAAAGCATTTCTCACATTTGAACCAAACTATACTGTGATCAGATGCCTTGACCTGCTTTATCAACTATTAGAATGTATTGAAAGGATTATTATCTCAACTTGAAGCCTTTCTGAAGGATGTCTCACTCATCCAACCTTAGGCTTCATATTTGTTCATACAAAAATATAATAAACAACTCCTATTAAACAGAAAAAAACCCTCCTCTGTGTCATGTTTATTTGAATTTCCTTCTCCAAGCATTAGCTTTTCTTTAAGGGACTGTCACAAAGGGCTCCAACCTTTTTCTCTTCTACTTTAAGCAGCAGACAGACATCAAAAGCAAAACTTCTGAATCATAATTCAGACTGGAGAGAGATTCTAACCCTGTTTGGGGAAGACCCTTTCCCTCTGCAAAATAAAAGGTCCCACTGCAAAAAAAAAAAGCAGGATCCCCAAAATAAATGGCCTTCCCAGGCTGTGTTATTGCTCTTTATTACACTTAATGCAGCTCCCTCTGCTGGCTGCGTTGAGAACTGCAAAATGAAAATTTCATTCATTCTATCATGTTCTTGAAGAAGTAGGGCTCCGAAAAGAAGAGACGATGGTAAATCGTAATAGTAGTTTCTGTGATTACACGTGGAATTGGATCTTTTTCCCACATGTGGCTTAAAATATTCGAAAAGAATGAATCATTCTCTTTTGGAATATTTCACACTTTGCCAGCCAGAGTCCAAACTGACGAATGAGATGAAGTCATTAAAAGGAAGAAAATAAAGTAAAGCATAAACAAAGTGAAGCAAGTTGTGAGCTGCAGTGAAATAGACATTAAATAACATCACCAGATGCTAATGTTGGACTGTTCAGTGTTCCATCATAGATGTTCAAGCTTGTGTTTTCTTATGCGAAACATTAAATCCCCTTTTTTGTTTTAAATTTCAAGCCTAAATTTTTGTTTACAAACAGACAAATACATTCACTCTTGATTGTTGTTGTTTTTTTAAAATGAAAAATTAATGAATTGCTTCTTTTTGGTTGGTTGATGTATTCGCAAATGTGAAAAACTCCCAAGAGTTTTAAAAAAATGAACGAGTGTTTTCCCTTCAGAAACCTGTAACGGTTCAGTTAGAGCCCAGGTCACGACCACAAGACAAAATCCAACTCTACAATCTACTTGGGCTTCACCACAAATCCCCTCAAACAGAGAAGCAGGGACAGTAGCTTCACCCCCCCTTGACACAGACTTACGGTTTACCCCGGCTGGCTGCAGCGCCGCGACCTTTACCGTGATTCATGCTGGATTTATAGCTGCCATGTGAGCACAGAAGGAACCAAACCAGCTGCAGCATTCAGCAGCGTGAACTTGAAGGCAGCACGTCGCATTTACTGTTTCAGAATGTGCTGCCTTGTTGTTTGTGTGTTTTCACTGTTGACTACTATCCATAATGCTGCTCACTGATGTTTTTTTAATGGTCTACAGATGATTGATTAAATCGATCAGAGAGGTTTAAACCATAAACAGCTCCTGTATAAAATACAGGACTTAAAGTTCCTTTACACCAACCCTGTCAAATACACTTTAACTCACTGCTTAGAGTTAGAGTCAGACTAGAAAACAGTGTACGGCTTAAACTACTTAACCTTGACGTTCATGTGTGAAGTTTAACCTAAAATGACATCACTGGTAAATTATTCTTCAACCAGACGTCAGACATTCGTCTATTTTTGCATGAAGCCGAACCTTCGGTGGACCCGGTGCTCAGATCCAGCTGCGGTCGCTTTTAGGTTTCCGAAAGGACGGCGAGGCCTGTCTGGTAACGGTTCCTAAAACAAACTAAATTAGTAGCTGCCTCGTGGGGACAGTTGGAAAAATGTCTCCATATTCTTATTGCAGTTCTGTTTGATCAAGAATGAGGCTTCAAGGTCACTGCCTTGGTTTCTCTGTAAAGATTTGTTAATCACCAGCTGAGCCTCTGTTTGGAACAAGGAATCGCTTTCCTGCGTTTGCCTTCCAATGAAAGCTGTCGTCAGACGTGTTTCTTGTTGAACGCTCTGCATGCGGCTCTGTCGTTACTGTTTTCTACTCTAGTGAGCCCCTGCGATGTCAAATCCAAGGGTATTAAATCTTATTTTCTTGGCAGTTTTTGCTTTCTAACTAGCATCTGGCAACAAGAACAGACGTTTCATGCCGGTTCTCGCCCTCCTAACCTCTCTATGTGTAATAAACAGCAATAACATGCTTGGTAAAACACACCCAGCCTGGGAAGGCCATTTATTTTGGGGACTTGGCTTTTTTTGCAGTGGGACATTTTATTTTGCGGACGGAAAGGGTCTTCCCCAAACAGGGTTAGAATTACTCTACAGTCTGAATTATGATTGAGAAGTTTTGCATTCAGTGTCTGCAGTTTAAAGTAGAAGAGAAAAAGGTTGGAGGCCTTTGTGACAGACAGTCCCTTAAAGAGAAGCTAATGCTATTAGCCACTTGTTTCCAGGTCACATGAGTCTCTGTGTTGCATTGAGTTTCTCTGGCCTCCTGGTCTATTACAGGATGAATTGTCAATGTGATTCAGTGGTGGAATAAAAAACAGGTCTGACTTGAAGCCATATTTTCAAATCACTTTGTTACGTTGCCTTAAGGCCTGATGGGCCTGCAGGGAAAGCAGCCAAAGAGGACCCACTGACACCCCAACCCCCCCCCCCCCCACACACACACACACACATGAACAGAGAGCACCGGCACATCATCCACGAGCTGGCAGAGGTCACAGCACAGCAGCAAGTGAGTCTTCTTCTGTGGTGAGGGAGGTTCCTGACTGCAGCCGGACGCCACAGGAGCATCCTGGGTCGTCGTCCTTCTTATTCCTATTAGATTTGCTCTCCTGATTATGACCGCTTTTCCCCTTCTCCTCCTCCCAGGGCCGCCAGCGGAAGCAGCTGGTCCAAGATGGTCAAAGAGGAGCCGGTCATAGATTACTTTGATGTCCAGGACTAACCCTCAGGATCCTCTCATAATATCAGCACACATCTGCCAAAATTACAGTTTACGTTTGCCGGCCTCACAGATCAATACAAAATCCTCAGGATTTATTATATAATAAATCTCTTGCATGTGATTTTGCTGAATGCTTGACCTGGCTTTTTAAGGAAAACTGCACGCACACATACACACACAGCTGTGCTACCGTTGAATCAAGATATTTAATACGATAAACCCTGCACGGATGTTAACGGAGGCATCTTTTCATTTTTGAAAGATGCCGGTTGTTTTCTCAGCCTCCTTTGTGTGCAGCCGGTCCCTCAACCTTACTAAATAAAGACTGAGGTTGTTGTTTTTTTTAACTCATAACTGACCTGAAGATTTTTTTTCAGATTTCTGTAAGATTTTGAAACTATGTGCCAGAAGCATTTTCAGCCAGAGGATACCTTTATTTGTTGTCGGCGCTGGTGTGGAGCCAAGGGTTGGGTAGTAAACCTCTGCAGCTCTGATGGGGTTTGTGGGCGGCTGGTAGGGAAGAGAGAGCTTTGCTTTTAACAGCTACTGTCAGAACAGTCAAGCTGCCCTTTCTGAAAGCATTTCCACCAAACCCGATGGATGTCTTAGGTCGGTTTAACTTGTTTCAGGGCACTTTCAGTTAGCTTGATAGTTTTTAAATTGTTCTCAAATTAATGGAGAGTTTCTGCCAGAGAGGTTAGAAGAGTTCAGATTTTAATATTCTGGTGTTAACGTCATCCTGCCTCGACACAGTTTGGATTCACATTGTGAGCCTTTCATTAAACCAGTGGTGCTGGTCCGCTGACACTTTCATTTCCATTCTTTGTGGTGCACAATTTTTCACTGATTTCAAGGGACTCATTAATAATCCTTTCATACAGACTTAAAATGTCAATCAAGAAAATTCATACCAAGAGTTAAAATTTCTACAAAAACAAAACATTCCTTAGACTTGCAGGTTCATTTTTTTAAAAAATTCTAGTGATTCAGCATGTTTCTGCATGGACTGAATTTAGTATAATAACTGCATAACATCCCATATTTCATATTACACTATTGATGAGCAGCAATAACCTTTTACTTATGCTCTGTGCTCTGTAAGCGTTCAAGTCGTTTTGGGTTGCCATGTTCAGAACAAAAATCCCCTTGGCTTCCTATACAGAAAACAACCTTCTCTGTTTATTATTTGATTTCACATCAATTCTTTTCTCTTTTTTGGGGAGGGGGGGGGTCCGATCATCTGTTGTCTTCTCACAACTTCTAAACCAACCTGTACTATGATCAGATGCCTTGACCTGCTCCATCAGGTATTAGAATGTAATGAAATGACTGAAGGATGTCTCACTGATCCAACCTGAGGCCTCACATTTTTTTCCCTACAAAAACTAAAAATATACAACTCTTATTAAAAACACAAACAAAATCCCCTCCTCGGTGTCGTCTTTTGTTAAATCTCCATCTGACCCCCCTGTTTAAAAAAAAAACAACCCCAAAAACAAACAGAAACAATCCGGGAGGATAATTTGAGGACGCTCCCTGCGATCGGTAATATTTCAGTGTATCGACTCTCCAGCAGAGACCGCGCCTGCGCTCCAGCTCCCCTTCCGAACTGGGCTTCGCCAATCCTGGCGCTCGCTCCATCCCCGGCTCGGCGTCTCACAGGCTAGTGCTAATAAGTCTCCTAGCCGTCCAGTAATGGGGAAGTGATAGAGGCGCTGCCGTCTGACAAGCCGTGAGGAAGTTGAGGAGTGCGGGGAAGCTTCGTTACGCGCCGCGCCGGACCGGACATCTCCACGGAGACACATCCTACAGTTGCTGTTGTTGAGTAGCCTAAAAAAAAAAAAAAAAAAAAAAAAAAAAAAAAAGAGCGCATAGTGATGGAGAGAAAGGTATGGATGCTTCTGCTACCTTATGATAGCACGTTTGTCTTATTTTACATCACTTTGCCACGCCAGAATCCGCTCAGTCTCCCCATCCACCATTAAAACTATTGTTTCGGGTATTTTCATCCTGTGAGCCGGATTAGTGCGCGCCGTAGTTTTTTTTTTCCCCCGTCTCGCTGTAATTTATTGTGTATGTAAAAAAAAAAAAAAAAAAAAAAAAAAAACCCAGCCTGGATTAATGTCTACCTCGTGGTGTATCCACGCGTTTTTTTTTTCTTTTCCCGAGGCGCATGGTGCACCGTATACCGGAGAATACTGAGCAGGGAGTGGGATGTGGTTGGGAATATTTAAGGGGACTGTGGGCTACAGTAGGTCTGTCTGCATCACGCTGTATAGTTGCAGCACCTCACCCCTCCACCCCCCCACCCCTCCCCGTTTTTTCCAGCCGACGCAGACACCAGCGCGGCTTGTTAACCTTGACTTGAGTGGGAAACAGACACTTGAGGAGCAATACGCGTGGATGCGTCGCGAAGCCCCGCCGTGAGCGCGGACGGTGCTTCTCCGCCGCTTTACGCATGCCATTATTCCCGTCGCCGTCACCCCTTTCCTTCCCCTCTCCTCCTCCTCCTCCACCTCCTCCTCCTCCTACACACACACACACACACACACACACACACACACACACACACACACACACACACACACACACACACACACACACACACACACACACACACACACACACACTTTGATTCAGGGCGCAACACAGTCATCTCCTCTGATACCCACATAGTCTACAAGCGTGTTTTGGATCTTGCAGGAAAACTTTCAGCGTTAACGCGCTGACGCACGCACGCACACACACACACACACACACACACACACACACACACACACACACACACACACACACACACACATGCAGCAACACAGGAATTTTGGGTGTACAGTGGAAGCCAGTCCTAGATTTGCTGATCCAAAGGAAAATCTAATTCCAACTGCAACATAATCGCTTCTGCTGGAATTAAAGCTCCTTTTGACTGTTTAATGGAGGAGCTGCTTTAAACTCCGTATTAAAGGGATAGTTTGACGTTTTTACTTTGCTGCTGAGATGACATTATCTCTCCTGTCTCTAAATTATGCATGAAGCAAACAGCGAGCAGCCGGTAGGCCTAGTTTAGAACAAGATAGTTTAAGTTCTAGTCAGGTCTCCCCATCGAACTTCTTTCATGTGTAAAGAGGATTTGTGTCATCACGGCTTTGGTTTATTGTTGTGTGTTTTTCCATACCGTATCTCAAAATATCATTGATGGATTTTGATGAAATTTTGTGTTTAGCTGTATTCTTTGGGTGAAGTGAGTTGAGCCAAATTTCGAGGCGGATGTGGATTCTGGATCGCCTTAACATCCAGATCCAGTTGATATCTGCCTGAGGAGGCTGGTGTGTGTCTGGTCACACGTTTGCGTCACCAGGATGATGCAGATTCAGATGGATTTCAGTGCCATGTCATCATGACAGCATCACAGCGTGTGCCGTTGTACTTCCTGGGCTCAGTGATGCAGCAATCGATTAGTGATAACGTTGTTTGTGGAGTCAGGTGCTTCCTGGTTAACTTGTGATCCCTGCTTCCTGATGATTGCATCATCAGTTAGAGCTAAATTAGAAAAAAAAAAACACATTTCAGCTTTTATTTTGAAAAGGTTTCCACCAAACTCATGGCGTCTTTGAAATCTTCTTCTCTCTTTCCGTCCTCCCTCCGTCTCTCTCCATCTTGGCTGCTCTGGTTTCACGTACAGACACGTTTGCTTATGGAGGACTTGGTGACTCAGCTGCACCGTCCTGCTCTTCAGAATAAAGCTCCCCTTAAGAAAACCCCTGCGTTTGAATCCACAGACAACTGTGCAACCATTCTGACAGGATTCATCCCTTAGAAGTCATTGCATTGATTTTACCTGAGTGAAAAGGCTTTTTATGCATTAGATTTCCTTACTGTTCCAAATAACCGCTCCTCTGCTCCTCTTTTAAACCTTTTCATCCGGTCCACGCTTGAGATCTTAAACTATGTCCTGTATACTGAGATTAATGGATGGATTCTCATTACAGGTGCGCCCTCTGTGCACTAATACGACTAAAATAGCTCATTTCCAAACCCCAGTCTTCCCTGACCCAGCAGACAGGACAGATATTCCCTCAGTGGGAAGAAATGGGGAGCGTTCCCATTCGTGTGCAAGGTGCCGTCACAGCTCCTGAGTTCTGATAGAGGATCAGTTCCTTTTACAGTCTGCTGGATGCTTGACCTGGCTTTTTAAGGAAAACAGCACAGGAACCCCCCTCCTTCTTCCCTTGACACACACACACACACACACACACACACACACACACACACACACACACACACACACACCACAGACACTTTGTTAAGTCATGTTTGAAATTTAGTTTGGGAGACTCATCAAGGTCGATCATTGTTCCGCTGAGCATAAAGCTCTCAGCTCTGTCGTTTCTTTCTTTCTTTCTTTCTTTTTTTTAGGATTTGTTTTCTACTCTGACTCTAAACGTGACACGTTTGGCTTCCCATGCAGCAGCTCACCCAATTAAGCCTCTCCCTCCCGGCTTTGGGTCGGTGTTATTCCGAGGGATAAATGGACAATGGAGCACTTCCTTTTTTCCTCTCTTTTTTTTGGTAGAGGAAGAATGTGCTTGCTCAATGGCGGAAAGAAACAAGCACACAGGAAAGCGTTTTGCGAGCTTTTAGAGCTCAATGTTTATCAATCAGACAAATAGTTGATCAAGAGTAAAATTTAACACTAAAATTTTAATAATCAAAGAATCATTTGGGTTTTTTTGCCAAATAACTACTAGTCCCAGCCTCAAAAGCATGAAGATTTACTGCTTTTCTTTATTTTTGATGTTATTGAATCAAAAAACTTGTCATTTTGTTGGACAAAACATATTTAAAACTGTTGAAAGGCAGCATTTTGACCCATATTAAATAAGACATGCTGAGCTCCCATCTTCATCCTCTACCGTCAGATAATCAAAGTGTTTTTATCTTTATTGTATGTTTCTCCCATTTCTAGTGTTGTTGTGTAATGAGATTTGGATGAATTGTGTGGGTCTGGATGGAGCTACAGTTCACCGAGCAGCTGCTTTGACCCATTTAGATTTTTAACACTCAATACTGCAATAGAGATTCAGCGTAGTCCAATTAACAGTTACACAGCTGACACAAGTAAATGGACTATTTTCTCTTCTGCTGAGAAACATTTGGTTAGATGAGTTATGGAAATATAATTTAAAAGGTTTTTTCGATTTTAAAAGTTATTGTACACAAAATATTTTAAGGCTGCAGATTATATCTGTTTTCATTATCAAGTGATCTGATCATTATTTCCACAATTAAACCAAGCATTGGTTTAAGTTTGAGTTTTATTTTGAAAAGTTATCTTTTATAACAATAAACTAATATTTTATATTATGTTACATTAACAACACACAGTAGTACCATGAGATACAAGCTGCTCGACTTACGAGTTATTTTAGATACGAATCATCAGTCGGTCCATATTTTTGATTAGCATACGTGTAAAATGACATAGGAGCCACCACTAGTTGGCGGATGGATACAATATCAGCTAAGACCGGATCTCATTTGTGTTTGCGGAATAAAGACATAGCTTGTGTGTTCTCGTGACTTTTGTATTTCTTTTTATACTTTATCATTGTTTACTTAACTAATATATAGTTAACTGGACAGGAAGAGTCTGCATGTCTATTGGTTGATAAAAATATATATTGAAAGGGTTTGGGGCTCTTTTACAAAGCTTTACAGGTTAAAATTATTTCAGTAATTTTGAATGCGGAAAATTTGTACGAGTTCAGTCAAGGTACGGATTAAATTCGTATCTCCAGGTACTATTGTACTATCGATAAATATTGAAAAAAAATTGATAATTACAAATGTATTATTTCATATTTTATTCTTATAAATCAATGGGTGTGGCCCCTTGAACTGGAATTTGTCCAATCAGGAGAGAGAGTGTGCTTTTTAAGGAGGCGGGTCTTAACCAGACTAGAATTAACCCGGCTTGTTTGAGGCGGAGGATGAGATGTAGCGCTGAAGGCCAGGGAAATAAATAAGTTATATGTTAACCATGAATAATTCAACGTCTCTGTGCTGGAATGCAGAGCTGTGAATGGGCGGAGCTAGCCTCCCCGTTAAATGTTTCAATGAGCTGGTTAATTAATGGCTCACGTGTAACTATAACACACCAGAGGACGGAAAAATATCTCAAACGGCTTTTGGGATGGTGTCTCCCGATCCACATGGAGTGGATCTATTTTCACATTAAGCATGTAGTTGTTTCATACATTTGAAGCCCGATCCCGACCCGGTTCTGTCTCCTCTCTCCCCCCATCCTGCGAGGGATTAGTGGTGCTGATGAATCCAGGTTAATGCTTGGATGCACAATCTGGAAACAGAAGAGATGGGATGATTTTGAGTCAGGTTTATTCAGACTAACCATTTCTCACTGTCGATTTGCGTCAAAGTTGACCCTGGTGAACGAGCCCCCCAGAATCCTTTTCTCCTCCAGACCGAGGACTTCTTTTGAGTTTCACATTTTAAGCCCCAGAATAGCTCCTCCTCCCCCCCGTTTGCCAGCTGCTGCTCCAGTTTTGGAGCCGCTGCTCTCACCAGATTGGTTGCTCGTATTGGGTGCAAGGCAGATTATTCCGTTGTCATGGTTACAGCAAACAGGAAATGCCCCGAAGCAGGTAATGCCTTAGGCCTTCTTCTGGCATGGCATCGTTGCTCTGCGGGGGAAAACGGGCTCATTACTCTTGCACCATCTTCCCATCTGTTCCCACAATGACGCCTGGTTTTTTTGTAGTTTTTTTTTGTTTTTTGTCAGGGATCTGAGTCTGAAACGCCGTTTGGATAAAGATGCTTTGTCCAAAACAAGTCCACAAAACCAACGTCTATGAGAAACTTCTTATCTGTGGCGTTGCAGGTGAGGCTCTTAGCATGGGGCCGCCACTTTGTGTGACCTCATTCTCCAAAGTCCTCACGGTATTTCCTACAGAATCACTTTGATCACCAAATATGAGCAGATGCCTTATTATTTTCTGCCACCATGGGAGATTTCTTTCCTCTCCATTACACCTGCCAAGCTGCGTGAGATCCCTTCAGAATTGTACTTAATCCCCCCCTCGGTGAAGGTGCATGTCGGCGTGCCTTTGTGCATTCCTATTGATGGTGGCTGGCAGCCATTGGGCAGCTTTTGGAGGGCTCTGGCAGTTAAGCAGCTTGAGCTGGGTTTTGTGTGCCGCTCTCAAACTGAAGAAAGAGAAAAATGGAGCGGTCCAGCAGTGGGCGGGAGTTCGCTCGGTGCCCTCGGTGTGGGCTGCGTTCCCTTTCATGCACCCCATCTGTTTGGGACAATAATGCTCTGGTGGGCAGGTTCCTGCTTCCTCTGAGGCCTTACTACTGGGAATGAGAATTATACGTAGCATGCAAAAAGGAGGGACAGTCATAATTTTATGGATTTCTCTTCATTTGTCTCTGCTCAGACTAAAAAGATCTTCCCACACACAAAGCTTGAAATATTTATTGCAACATTTTAATGTACAACTCATCAGGTGAAAGTATTTAAATTATTTTTTACCATTTTCATATATTAACACCATTTTTTAATGTCAGAGTAGTTTAGATGATTTTAAATTGGAGTTTTTGTTTCCTTTTTTTGTTGTTGAAAGTGGGTGGGGCTCAGATGTGGAAAGGATGACGTCACTACTTCCTTGTACCAATCAGATTTCAACAACACTTGAGGCAAAGCAGCAGGGATGTCACCAACTCATGCTGGTGAATTTCGATCGAACCTCACAGATTGCTTGTGTGTTTAACTCAAGGATGTTTTTCCTGAGCTTTTATTTTTGATCATAGCTATGAAATGTCAGTGTTTTGCTATTTTTTGTAATTATTGAATTGCCTGTTTAGCATGCTATATGAGTAATTTCGGATTTAATCTGTTTTATTTTACTGTAAACTGAATTTCTTAAGACTGTTGGACTGGCAAAAGAAGAGGAAAACCAGACAGATTTCGCACTTTGTATTGATTTATTATGAGACTGGGCTCTTTGTCTTCCTCCTGTGGCCAAGTAGGGAAGTGCGTTATTTTAAAAAAAAACATGATTATGGTGAGAAAATTTAAGAAAGAGATGAGAATTTTTTATTTTTTTTTAGAAAAATCAGTCATTGCTTTCATGGACGATGCTTTATGTTCAATCATTTGTGCGTTTGTTCAACCAGGCCTCGAACCTTGAACCTTCCTTCCATTCAGTCGCACCCCCACCTGCCTGGCTGCTCCCTCTGTTGGTCATGAATAATACTGCTGCTCCCTTACCCCCCTGTTAGCCCCTCTACCCCCTGTCTGCTGCACACAGGAGTATTACCATTTGGTGAGACTGACTGGCTTTGGTGAGGGAGACGGTGGGGCTCTGGCAGGGAGTACTCCTGCGCTCAAGGCTCCTTTCTGCATCGACCAAGTGGTTGGATCTCTTTGTTATCGTTGAACCCACATGCAGTTGCTGGAGTAACGGGAGATAGACACAATCTCTGAATCGGCGTGGGTAAACGTCCCAAACGCTTTGACCTTGCAGCAAATCCAGACCTACACCTGTGTGGATGAATAATGCGTGTTTCAGGTGTTACGTAACTCGGCGTTAGTCTGTTGCGTGATGTTGACACGGTTTGACGGTCTTGCGGTATTTTACTACAGGGATGACTTCTCTGGGTCGAAGCTGCATTTGGAGATTGAGCAGTAGAGTTTTGGGTTCTATAGATTCCTCAAACAATCCCAGTTCATTCATAGCAGCTGTAGTGCGATCCATTCAACAGCAGGTGGCGCCACCAAGCAACACATTGACAGGCCTGCTTTATCGATAAGTAGATTCCAATAATCAGGTGTGTTTTCACTCTTGATCTTGTGTTGTCTGTTGGTAAGGGTGCGTTTATGTCCTACGTTTTACACAACTCGTGCATGAATAAACAGCTCAAGTTATTTTAAGCTCCTTCTAGAAGGTCGTGACCTCTGGCCCGAAGGTTAAAGACCCACTAACCAGCTGTCCACACAATATCGCCTGTTTTTTTTGTTTTTGTTTTTGTTCCTGCGACACGAAAACATTCAAATTGAAACATGAACTGTTGAAACTTTTCTGTATGTGAATGAGTCAGAATTTTAAGCATCATGTGGGTCCGGTCAGACCGGTGTCACCACCTCCAATGCTCATCAATAAATCACAAGACGTAGAGTCTTCAGGGGGACTTGAATGCCGTCACCTGGTTGGGCTAGTTTGTCCACCGCCTGAATGTAGCCTTGTTAGCTGACTAATAGGTTAAAGGTAAAGCTAATTAGGGGAGAGCAGGAAATATCCCCAACCTCCAAACGCACTCTTGACAAAGTCCGACACAGGAACGCCGGACATGAAGGTGCTTTTGAAGTGACGCCGTCACTTGAACATACATGGAGGCAGACGTGCCCCCCTTTTAAAAGTCTTCATCTTTTTTATTTTTATTTTTTGGAGAATGATCTCTGCCTGCCGACCGTGGCCCCCGGGCTGGCCACCAGAGGAATGGCTCTCAAAGCCAGGAGGCAGCCTTGCTTGCTTGCTGTTGGGTGTCCTTATCTACCAATGGAATGCAACAGCTGTGCAGGGAGAAGGGGGGGGGCAGATCAGCGGGGTGGGTTGGCTGAAACCCCCTTGCTAGACCCCTTGCGAATCCCCCCCCCCCCCCATACTACCCCTACCTCCTCCTCCGAGCGACGTGCCGGGCTCCTGAAAGGCAGCGCAACTAAAAAGTGAACGAGACAGTGAGACTCGACAGGGGCTGCCGCACACTGGAAATAGAAGGAGGGAGGGAAGAGAGAGAGAGAGAGGGAGGGAGAGAGAGGGAGGGAGAGAGAGAGAGAGAGGGAGAGAGAGGGAGGGAGAGAGAGAGAGAGTCAGGGACAAGCAGTGCTGAAAAGGAGAGCACAAAGAGAAGGAAAGTGGAGCAGGGGAGGGGAACAGGAGGCTGGGTGAAGGGAGAGGGAAAGACAAAAGAAGGAGCGGGGAGACGCAGCAGGGTGATCGGAGGGGACCGAGCAAATGGCCACGGAGGAGACGGCGGGGGGAGCCAGGAAAGCCACCAAGAGCAAACTGTTTGAGTTCCTGGTCCATGGAGTGGTGAGTGGCGCTGTCTGTCATTCCTGTGAAGGGAGCTGGGCTCTGGCATGCGTGTGTGTGTGTGTGTGTGTGTGTGTGTGTATTTGTATGTGTGTGTGTGTGTGTGTGTGTGTGTGTGTGTGTGTGTGTGCGCGCGTAAGGCGGCGCGGTAGCGGCGGTCTGTGTGTGAGAGATAGCCGGGTAAAGCCGGCCATGTGAAGGTTATTTCCAGCCCCATTCCCCCCTCCGACCCCCCCCCCCCCTCCGGATCCCAGCCCGGTAAGGAGACCGGGAGGAGAGGCGGAGCAGCGTGGATGGATGGATGGATGGATGGATGGATGGATGGAGCCGGAGTAGGGATGTGGGGCAGAGAATTTCTAAGACAAAAAAATGTGTAGAAATAGAAGAAAAAAATAAAAAATAAAAAATAAAGGAGCCAGCTCCCCCGTTTGGCTCGCACCGTGGAAGTCAGACATCCAGAGGAGGAGGAGGGGGTGGGGGGTAAGGAGAGGGGAGGGGACGACGGCTCCGTTCTCCACCATACAGCCGGCGTCACCTTCCGTCCAGGCGGCGGCTCCGGTCGCGGGTTCGAACCCGCTGTGGGCCGCGATGCTAACCGGGCGCAGCTGCTGGAAATCACGCAGAACCAATCGGTCCATTCACGCGAAAACCGGCGTGAAATGTCAAGTGTCGCTCATCACGGATTAAAGGGGTGTGTGTGTGTGTGTGTGTGTGTGTGTGTGTGTGTGTGTGTGTGTGTGTGTGTGTGTGTGTGTGTGTGTGTGTGTGTGTGTGTGTGTGTGTGTGTGGGGTTAGCATTAGCCGCGGTGGTTTGTTGTGGTTCGAATGGCGGGCAGGAGGGTGGTTGTCATCGGCTCGTGCCTTCACGAACTCTGACACAACGTGTTTTTGATACATTTGATTTGCGCTCGTGACTCGCGTCCTCGAGCCCGCGTGAGGAATGTTTTCCTGCCCGTTCGGCTGAACGAGGCTCACCGCCGAGTGTTTCCGCGGAGAACGGAATCAAAAAACGCTTTCAGAGCTCAAGGTGAAACCATTCAGTCTTTTAAATTTTCACCGTAATTTCATGATTTTTTTTAAGCTTCTTTTGATAAATGAAGAAAAAAAACAACAACCCCCAGAGAGGCTAGAAGTAATGTGACCTTTTCAATTACCACTTTTGCCTGAAGGAGGGGACTGTTAGCAAAATGTTGATTGATGCTAAGCTAATTAGCTTGACCTTTTGAGCTGTAATATTTGTTGAAGTTTTTTTTAACCTGTGTGGAGATAAATCGGTCGACTGAAGAGGAGGCGAAAATGTATTGCAATGTAAGTCGATTCAGGCCTTTATGACCGTTTTAAATGGATTTAGGACCTCAAAACGCAGAGTGACGCATGATAGATGAAAAAATCTTTCTTTTTTTCATTTATTCAGGCATTTAAAAAAAAAGTAATCTATTTGTATGGCTTGTTGTGACACATTGACCTAACTGCTTGCCCATAAAGCTAGAATCACTTCCCAATGCTCCAGTACTCTGAAAATGTAAAAGAAAATAATTCCAAAACCGAATTTGTAATATTTAAAAAAAAAAAAATTAATTTCTATTCTATGATTGCTTCTATGTAATGTTAGGGAGGGGTAGCCGGGACAATCGGGGGCTGGATGGAGACGAAGCAGACATCAGCCGGGGGATGCTGAGGTTCATGGTCGTTGCTGGGGCTCGTCTTTTAATCATGAGGAAGTGAAAGCACACAGACTGTGTGGTCCCCATCTCCTGCTTGGAAAGTAGCCTCCAGAGCTGAAGCCATTTAGCATCAGAACACTCATTAAAAATGATTCTTACGCTTGATTATGAAGCAGAAAGACTCAGAATTGCCTGGTCGGGACTTCTCTAGATGACAGCTAATGATTTTTTTAGGTTTTCTTCTCCTGCTGTCGTCAAGATGCATCATTCTGGAGGTTATTTTAACTTCCCGTCAGACTGTACCTCACCTTTGCAGGGATGCTGAAACTTGGCACCGCATCTTAAATCCGCGAGTACACCGAGAAGGTCAAAAAGACTCCTTGTCATTTGTTTTTTTGAGACTCTCACAAGGAGCTGGAGTGACTCCCGATATAAAGCAATAGTCTGTTTTAATCAGCGCTGATGTTGGGGCGGATAGATTTATACACTGAAACGAGGTGAGGTATTGTGTCTTTGACGGGAGCGGTCATTACAGCGGCTGAAGCCCTGTACACACCGACAGACTTTAGGAAACAATGGAGCAGGTGATTGATGATCCAGATGAATGTGTCCTCTCAACAGACCAATTAACCTTGATGAGGAGCTGGCTGCTCCAAGCCAAATATTTCCCTCTGATTATTTTCTCCCTGCTTGCCTCTTCCGTCGCCCTCTCCTCCCTTTCCTCTTTCTCTCCTCCCACATTTTAAGGATGGAAAAGTCTTGTTATAATATTCAGGACAGGTTCCTCACTGTGTGCTGCAGAATGGAGAAATATTTATACTATAAGATGTGGGGGAGATTCGGCGGTCTGGATGACGTTTGCTTTCCCGTCATGGGCGAATGAAGGAAAGGAGGCATCAACACACACAAGATTATATCCAAGTACATTATAGGTCAGTATTGTTGTGGTTTCAGGAGGTCAGAGTGTTCCTGCCTCCCATCGACAGCGTGTGCTGTGGGGGAGAGCGTTTGGCCAGTTTCCGGGACCGATGGGTGGGCTGAAGGCCCGGATCAGGTCGCTCTACTTTTTCATTATCTGCCTTGCCCTCACCCCCCCCCTTGCCGTGTTACTTCTTCTCTGGCTTGTGCAGAGGTGTGGAGGTCAGCGAGGTCCGTGGCGTTGAAGAAAAAAGCCTCCCGGCCTTCTGCGTGGGAAATCCACGATAAACCGAAACACAATGCGGCGTGCTGCGACTTTGTCATCTGCAAATGTTTTTGTGTGCCAGTGTGTTTACGCCAGATCATACCGATGCGACTCTTGAACATACGCTTCACATTTCCTCTCAAATCCAGATTGTCATTATAACTTGGATCACATTTTGAAAAGGGTTCAAAGTCAGAAACTTCTTTTCTTCCCGTTACCTGTGGCGGTATTCATCTTTAGAAGATAGTTTGGGAGGTATTCGAGTTTAATGGAGATTTCATCAATGATGTGCACAGCATTGAAACGTGGTATTTAAAGGAACAAAAAGTAGCTGCATAGTTTGCCTTGATCGACAGTCAATAAAATTCCTGTGATGGGATCTTTTGAAAGATGAGAATTTCATCAAAGTTATTGAAAGATGTGAATATTTCCAACAAATCCCACTGCACTTAATTTTGTGGTAAGATTAGGGGAGGGCATAACAGTTTATAATAGAAACAGATTGTATAGTTTCATCTTTTTGCTTTGTCGATATATTTCTGTTGGCTTGGTTAATTCTGTGGATCATCTGCAAATACAAACACATCATCTGCATAGAACGTCCTGTCCACTAATCAGCCCTCATACATTTAACATTTGTTTCGAGATTCTTGATGACTTGATTTTTGACTGTTTTTGTTGTCTGACCAGCAGGGTAAAAGCCAAAGATACAAAATTCAACCCTATAAATCAGAAACTGACTTTAGTTTAAAGGTTTTGGATGCCAGTGATTGTGAAATAACTACTTTTGAAATGCAAGACATGTAAAGAAAGCAACAAAGAACACATGACTGAAGCTGAAACTAGAGGATGAACCACTGTTTTCCTTTTTTGGCTTGGAAAATGACTGAAACAGTGACAGAATACAAAGATTCACCTATAATCAGTATAATTATATGCATGAACAATAAGATTTATGTCATCTTCTGTTTTGTTATTCTATATTTATGGCTGTCGAAAAAAAGCTGTAATAATTCACATTGTGTCTGAGCGTCAATGAAGTTAATATTTCTCCAACAATTTCAAAATGTGAAAACAATATTTAAACGAGATTGTTGATAAATCAATTTGACATAATCAAGACTTACAGCAATCATTGTTGCACTGAAAAATTAATTTGCTTTATATATCTTTGTAAAACTAGAATTTATTGAACAAATATAAACTTTTTCAAGTTTTTTTGAGGTGTATTACTTATATACTAAACAATAAATCAATTATCTTAGCTTAAAGCCCTCAAAAAAACCAACAACTCCACATTTATAGTCTGTCGGCGGTTCAGCCCACAGACTCATATGTTTAGTACAGTGTGGGTTAAGTTTGGCCTCTTCAAATCCCTCCATAGATGCCAGCACACTTCTCAGATATCCATCCACATGGCGGATTCGATTGCTGGCTGGCTGGCTGAGCTCCGGGCGAAGTGTTGGAGCCAGTTCAGCGGGTCAGATTATACGAGTCGTGTGTGTTTGTGCGGAGCTGAAACTCATCTTATCCAGCTGTCGTTCTTCTGTAGACGTCATCTGAAAAGGCTCAGACTTTCCGGGCGGGTGTAAATGTACATCCGTCCGGCTGCTGAGCGTCCAGTCTGATGACCATTTGGGAGTAATTGCCCATCTTAGCGGTGGGGGTGGGGGTCCAAGAAAAGAAGGGGTCTATAAAGTCTGCAGTGAAGCAGGCGGCTGCCATATGTTGTCTTAGCTTGTCCTGTTTGGTTACCCTTCTCAGTTGCCCCTACAAAACCTCCCCCTCCCCCATTGAACAACCCGGGTTTGGAGTGACAGCAGCGCCTGCTCGGGCGTCTTATCGCGCAATCTCTGCTTGGTCACTGTTTCAAAGGACGTTCAATTCAGCAGTCAGACGCTGTTTTTATTAAATCTGTGTCTGCATTTCCAATCACCGGCGCCGTTATTGTGTTATTGTGCCACCCCTCTTTTTTTTGTTTTCCAAAGGGACGCTCACATATGTTTGTGAACAGTCTAAAGATCACATCTCATGCGTATATCCACGCACAAACAGTGGGAAATATTGGGAAATTAACATCAGAATATGGGAGGTTATGAAACTCCTGATTTGTATCCTTCAGCTGTCCTTGTCATCTGTTATAAAGAAGTAACAGCAGCTTTCTTCGGTGGTTTGAAAAAGAAAAAGAAATCTTTTTGTAAGGCGTTTGTTAAATATGAAGTCTGCTGAACAAGATTTGGATGTTCTTTTGTGTGACGGAGGCAGAGAGAAGATCATTTTTGACATAAAACATGCAAAGTGACCCGTTGTCTGCCTTTCATAGAGGATTTATTTATTTAGATTCATGTTTTTCCTACTCCTCTTTTACCTCACTCCATTTTTGCAAACCCGGTCACAGACTTATGAAATATTCATCATTGTAGATCAAACCACACAATAGTCAGGGCCAGCTCAACCCGCGCCTGGGGTCTACAAGAAAGGCTCAGGGGGCCCCAATCAGAGCCTCCATCCTGGGCTACACAAGTTAGCTTTAATTAATTCTAAATAATATTAAAACTCGAAATGTAGATGTAGACTTTTTAAAAATAAAAGAAATTTATTAGAAATTATAAAGGTTTTTTTTAAAGTTAAGGTAATGGAAAGAAGAGGCAGCTGCTAATGCATCTGTGTGAAAGCTAAAGCTAGTTAGCCAACTGTTTGGCACACATGTCAGGAGCAAATGAATTAATGCGCAACCTTTATAGTATACAATTCAATCATTAATTTTTTATCTTAATGTCTCTACAAGAAAGAAATATATTTGAATTTTGTTTTGATTTTAATATTGAAGGAAAATGTCAAGTGTGCGTCGTTCCCCAAAAGTAACAAAATTTAAAAAATCCTTTTGTTCTAATTGAAATATTAAACTTCGAAAAAGCATTTAAAGTGAAACAGGGAGGTTTGAACAAAGGTTTAAATCAAGTCCTTGAAGTTTGATTGGATTGCGAGGGAAGTATGCACACATTAGCAAAGGTAGAAACGGAGCTGCTGGATTGTTCGCCTCCGCCCACACCTCCCTGAACTCCTTCTATCAGGACGATAAGGATTCAAATTATAAATGACACTTTATCCACATTCTTTGGAAATGCAAACTGTTTTGGTTTTTTTTTGCAGCCATGGAAGCACTGACCTCTATTTACAAGAGTTGTTAACAGTCCAGTATTATGGGATAGAGGTTGTTAACATTATAAATCAGACTTCATTGAATTAATTTATGTTATAATAGATCAAGATCAATGTTATGATTAATTCCCATCAGACAGGATAGAGGATTTTAAGAATTTTTTAAATAAGATATGAATTGAATTAATGATCAATTCAGTGAAAATTTAAATTTAGCTTAAAATCTCTGATTTACATCAAATCCAATGTTTACAGGTTAGTTCATCAGTGATAACTCCATGAGTCTATACTTTTTGCTGTAATTAAAATATCACTGCTTGTCAGTGAAAATGTAGGATTTTTACATTTTAACTGCAGCTACTATTCCTACGTTAAACCATTGGAATATTTCTATCTCCTCTTTTATTCGGCGGTGGTTTGTCCTCCGGTCCGGGTCAAAGTTTCCTTCTACCGCACAAACCCTAAAGTGGTTTCGGACAAAGAAGTGAAGCGGGAGGCAGCTGTTGCTATGGGAGTGACAAGCGCAGGTGAGAGCTCCCCCAGTTGTTCCCAGGCGTCAGGATGGGAGTGTGGGACCCTGGACTCCGACACTGTTTGCATTGTTTAGGAGGAGTGTGTGTGTGTGTGTTTCTTGAGCTCCAAAAAAACCCAAAACTCAGTGGAGTCTGAAGAAGAGAGAAAGCGAGACAATGCTGTTTGTTCTCAGAACCGCTCCTTTTAGCTGTGTTATCTTTAGTCAGGACAAAATAAAGCTGCACCAGGATCAGCTGATTCTTTCTTTTTTTTCTCAGATGTCGAGTTATTTGTGTTCCACCAAAACGGCTTTTGCTGAAACCGTTCGGGCTCCATAGTTCATGTTGGTTTGTGTCGTCAACCGTCCAACAAACACAACCCTCCCCCCTGACTGGATGGCAATGTTGAAGCCCCCCCTCCCTGGCTTCTTTTTGTGTATGTGAGGTCAAAGTGAAAAGATTCAAGACTCAAAAACATCCAAATTGACGTCACGCGTGTTGGGGTCCATCGGCTCGCCTCGTGTTTGATTACCGAAAGGTCACCGAAGGTCACAGCGAGACGGGGGGGTGCTCAGGTTTAAAAAATGCTACATCTGTGAAGTTGTGCTTGTCTTTGTTTCTGGTGCTTTTGTCACATCAATCTGACAAAAAAAAGATTCAACTGATCTCACGTTTCCTCAGTTGTATTTTTAGAAGCGACATTTTGTCGTCAATTAATCCGAATTCTTTCTAAACGTGCAGAATATAAATCCTAACTTCTACTTTTCTCGCCGCAGCGTCCTGGCATGCCGTCTGGAGCGAGGATGCCCCACCAGGGAGCTCCGATGGGCCCCCCCGGCCCGCCGTATGGAGGCAGCCCGGCGGTGCGGCCCGGCCTGCCCGCCCCGGTGATGGAGCCTAGCCGTAAGAGGCCCGCCCCCTCCCAGCAGGTCCAGCAGCAGCAGCAGCAACAGCAGCAGCAGCAGCAGCAGGCCGTCCAGAACCGCGCCAGAAAGTGAGTATAAAGCCCCATCACAGCCCCCCCTCCCTTACCGAAACACCGCATGGCTCCCCGTCCGTCTGCTCCTGTGTGCGACGGCTGCAGCGGCTGCGGTTACACTTTGAACTCCACTGGTTCTGCTGATGTTGGCACAGCTCCTTCCATCCAAAAATGGACACAGTCATGGATCATGTGCAAGAATTTTTTTTTTTGCGCCCACAATTCCATATTAACCTCATAATTCTGCTAATCTTAGACTTTATGTCATACGGGAAAAATGCTCGTGTGCTTGCTTGTGTTGAATGTGTTGAGTTAAATGGTTTTAAACGTAAACCGGTCTTACTGTCTGGATCCAAACAGATAAATCAGTAGGACCCATCCCCACCAACACACCTCCAGCTGACAGAAGTGTTTTAGATTCTCTCCTTTTCTTAGTCTTGAATTAAACTATTATTCTGAAGTAATCAAGAAGCCACAGATTTGTAAACCTCTCTATGCAGATGGCATGATTTTGTGATTTATTTACGAAAGAAAAGAGACTATATAAGTGTTGAGAGATTAAAAACTACATCAAAATCCCATAGAGTTTAAGTGAAACCGCGACCCGTTCACCTCTTTGCATCTTTCGTCTTCCTTGCCTCCTTGTCCATCATCATCATCTGAACATTCCTCCTTCTCTTCTTCACTCTGAATGTGTCTTTTTTACTCGTCGTCTCTTTGACCCCCTGCTCATGTCCGTGTGGTTGCTGTCTGCTAACGCCTTGCTTCGTCTTTATTCTCACGACATCGATCGTCTGATGTTTGATTATCGGGTGGAAAGGATCTGAACATCAGTATCCCAGGCACACACACACACACGCACTGAGTGGATGCATGTCTATTAGGAGACAAGTGTGTGGCAGGTATGGTCATTAGAAAGGAGATCGATATGCACACTCAGTGGACCTCTGTCTCTCTCTGTCTCATCCTCTCAGTATCTGCAGCACGATTGATCCATTTACAATTAAGCAGGCTTGTCGAACAGGTCAGGAGAAATGTTGGCTCCACCCTCCCACCCCCTCTCTCCTGGAGCGGCCCAGCTTCAGGGTCTGATCAATGGTCCAGGGTGACCTGTGAAGTTGTGGGGAGCGTTTGCTCCGGCTCTACTCGGTGCAGATCGGACCCCCCATGGCGTCCAGTGAAGGGCGGGTCGTCTGCAGTGTCATTGAGACGTTCTGGTTGCAGCTCGGCTGCCTCTGCAGAGCAACCCCCCCTTCACAGCGCCACTGCAGGAAAAGGACCTGATTCCGCATCGCTTTGTGTTAAGTGTGGTAGAATTTACGTTTGTGGACAGTCCGAACGCAGAGCACAGGTTTTGGAATGACTTTCATCATCGGGTTGCTGTGTAACCATGGAAACCGAGTGATGAGAGTCAAGAAGGTGATGGGATGGAGCGGGTAAGGAGTGATCTTGGAGCACAGCAGGAAAAAAAATCAGGAGGGGAATAAATCGTCTGGAGTAGAAAGACGGATCTGTCGATTTAACGGCGGGAGAGTCGGCGGGCTGATGACTGGATGATGAGCGGGCGCCCGGCCGGATGCAATCAGAGGCGGAGCCAAATGGAGCAGGATGATTGGCAGACGAGAGAAGCAGCTTTTTTTTTTTTTAATTTCCGAGACAACTTTTTGTTTCCATGAGGATCTCACAGTGAAATAGAAACAATAGAATCACCTCAGAGGTTTCTGTCTACTCTCATGAAAGCAGGAAAAACCACATATTATATCCTTCCAGATATAAAACCTCGTGCAATTTTGAAATATTTTTCCTTTAAAAACACTGATCAAACCCCTTCCAAATATTGTTGTCATTTCTTGTTTTTCCTCCTTTTCTTAAAAAAAACATGAAACGATAAAGGTGTGTAATTTAATAAACATGTTTTTCACAGCAGGAAATATTTGGAAAATGGTTCTTAAAAACACTTATTGACTCTTCTTTCCTGAAAAAATCAATGCAGGTGAATAACATCTCATTAGCATAGCCGACGCCACGGGAAACGTCTGGAAAATTGTTCAGCGCAGCTTTTCTAGTCCCAGTTTTTGTGCTGCCTGTAATCTGATCGTGGAAACGCGAGGATGCTCGGGTTCACAGCGTGCCCATCTCCAGTGTGTTGTCTGTCTGTGTGTGTGAAGCATGCTTGTTTTGGTTCCCCCGGAGACGTTGTGTTGAAGGAGCGCGTTCCTCAGAGGAGACGCCTCCCGGGTCCTCGTCCCGGTGCATGGACACAGCGACACGCCCATCCCAGTGCCTGCCCTTGTCTAAGTTTCTCAAGTCTGCACCCACCCACTAACAGAGCCTTGAACTCGAAACACATCCAACAAGCACACCAAACAACCAGAACCACCAGGTGCCACCGAGTGCGTGTCTCGCGCACAACTCTAATCGCACAACCTTCGAATCCTCACTGATTCTTAGGAAGCCGGTCGGATTCCCCGGAGCCAGCGAGATGCCGGCGAGGCAGATGGACATGAGAGAGCCCCAATCAGATCCCACGCTCGGATCAAAGTAGGATTTTATTCTGCTGCATGTCCGTTTTCCTCCTTTTGATGAGTCTTTCACCTGAGCCCAGCACCCCCTGAATGATTTTTGGCCAGCTGCACACAAGGGCCATCAAGTTGACCCATAATATGTAGCTGTGCATGCTTTGGACTGGAGCATGGCATGACCATCCTGAATCAAAAGAATCCAACCTCAAACCCCCCCTTTAGAAACACTTTGAAATGACGGATTGTTGTGTTGCAGGTTTGTGTGTCCCCTTTGCACCCCAGGATCTTTGAACGCTCCTTTTGCATCAGACTTGTTTGCGTATTTGTTATTTCTAGACGGATATAAACCCTTAATTCAGCGACATTGCGTTGCACATGTGGCATGCTGATGTAACGCCTCACAGATCGTTCCAGAGCTCGGTGACAGTAAAATGCCTCTACACTGCAAAAAATCCTCTTACAAAACAAGAAAAACATCTTATCCAACAAATAAGGTTAATAATATATGTATTATACCGTAAAATGATATATGAAATATTCCAGAAGTAGATTTAGTTTGATTCCGAATTTAAATACTGTAACATATCTACTCAAGTTCACTAGTACACTGTTAGCCTAGCTTAGCATAAAACCTCATGTAGCACGTCTCACCTTTAAATATCTTGTTCAGTTCTTACAAGACAAATCTACTAATAATCCAATGAATAACCATTAATAAACTGCATAATGAGGTGATAAAAGCAATGAAACACATTAAACTTGCTAATCAGTAGGTTCAGCGTAATTGAACAGCTAATACGCTAAAACACAACTATAGAATAAAACCCTCAGAAGTGAGGCGTGACTTCCTTTGCGTTTTACACCTGTTTATTAAAGAGGCTCCATTACGCATAATGCAATTTGTTAAATGTCAGTTATTTTAACTTTTTTTATTTTATTTTTGCAGTGTAGTTCCATCCAGGTTGAAACCCCACGACTAAAACAACTGCATGACTTTTCATTTTCATGAGTGCTCCATTAATACATATATGCACATATATTTATCATAGTTAATAGTAAAGTTCTGACACAGACTGGGTCGTGTTCTTCTTGTACGTCCTTGGTAAGAACTTTATGAGGTTCCTGTAAACACTTGTTGTTCTCAGACCAACGTAGATACAGGAATTCATCAATAAAAACATATTCACACACGTACACACACACCTACACACACACACACACACACACTAACCTGAACTGTTCCCCTCTGACACATTCTATCATCCTCTGGTTCTGCTGTAGTCTCTCACTTCCCAAGTGAACCGCTGCATTTTACACACACACACACACGCATACACACACACACACACACACACACACACACACACACACACACACAGCTGGGATGCTGGGGTGCTGGATATGGCCCAGCATTTTAGCAGATGGCCTGGGTGCTACGCTATCCGTCACCATAGTAACATCTTTTTCCTCTTTCTCTGTCTTTCTCTCCCCCTCTCCAGTGCTAAGAGAAGGAAAATGGCAGACAAGATTCTTCCGCAAAGGGTGAGGCTGCATTTTTTTTTTACCTTTTGTTTTTTTTTTGTGTGTTATTTTTGTGTGCAGAACAAAAAAAATCTTGGTTGTTTCTTCTTGTTTAGTTTTGTTTTTTTTAATGTCGGGGTTGTTGCTTGAAGACAGAAGGGCCAGATGATTATGTGTTGCTTCAAACTGAGGATAAGGGGAGCGATCGGGGTATATCAGGGGGTTTGGGGGGGGTCTGTAATTTAGATGGCGTCTCATTGGGGTCAATATGAAATAGTCATCAGGATGAGGCGGACGCTGACCCGTCAGTAGAGTCAATAGAGGTGGCGGAACCAACACATTTCCACAGGTGAATATGTGTCGACTGAGGCCACCGCCCCCCTGTAGCTCTCTATCACCCCCACGCCTCCAGGTCAGCACATGGAGGGCTTATCCCTGGCGATGGAGGTCTTGGCTCGGGTCTTATCCTCTGACATAACCCAGACAGTGAGATAACAGTCGGCGTGGCCAGTGGGGGGAGGGCTGGGATGGGGGGGGGGGGACGCCACGTCGTAATAATAAGTCAGGGACGGGGAATGTCTGCCGCACTTGTCCGTCTGCTCGGCACCTCAGCCCTGGCGAAAGGCTCCGAGATGGAGATAAAGAAGGAATGAGAGGGAACAATGAAGGCAGCCATTTAGAAAGAGGCATGAAGCAGGGAGGGAGGGGGCGCTGGGGGGGTATATGTGCACAGTTTGGTAAGTGAGCGGCAGTCCTTGATGCGCCGACGACTTTCAGCGCGATGCTGATGTCTGGAGTCCCGGCTGGTCGAGTCCGGATCTCATTTTTATCCCTGCATTGACGATGATGGCGCAACATCATCTCACTGATGGACCGAGCATCAGCTAGAGGACGGTTCTCCTCCCGTCCGCCCCTGAAAAGTTAATGAATGTAAAGCTTCTGGCTAAAATAAGTCAAACGCTGTCTATGGCTTCTAAACCTGCTTCAGATGCTGCAGAGATTTCAATCAGATGTTTTCTTTTAAAAGTCCTGAATTTCCTCACAAAAGGCTGTTTGGATTCCATCGACCTGCTAGTCATACTAATAATTTTTTTTATTCTCGGATAGATTCCAATCAAATTGCAAAAGAAAATCTGTTTATGAATGTCCTTGAAACCAGACGTCAGACCCCCTACAGAACCAGGACCGGACACGCGGCTCAGCTGCTTAAGATTTTGAGCCACATTCAAATCATATATCCATATATGAATAAAAATCTGACTGCTTTAACTTGAAATTTTGTGGCTGTGGTGATTTGAAGGTTTGAAAACTTTGTCCTCCTTCTGAACAGATCCGCGAGCTCGTCCCCGAGTCTCAGGCCTACATGGATCTGCTGGCGTTTGAGCGCAAACTGGACCAGACCATCATGCGCAAGCGTGTGGACATCCAGGAAGCACTGAAGAGACCAATGAAGGTTAGGACAGGACACCAGGGTCTTACTTTTTATCCCGCCTTCCTGCTGAGCTGTTGGTTTAACCTGCTCTTCTCTGACTGGCCCTTGTGTCAGCAGCAAAAGCGTAAACTGAGGCTGTATATATCCAACACGTTCAACCCCGCCCGGCCCGATGCCGACGACTCAGACGGCAGCATTGCGTCGTGGGAGCTGCGAGTGGAGGGGAAGCTGCTGGACGACGTGAGTTTTGTTCATCTATAACACGTGTCAAAATCAAGGCCCGGGGGCCAAATGTGGCCCACTACAACATTTTATGCGGCCTGCGAGAGCATAAAATGTGAGGGTGTCTGAAAATAAAAAGGTCAAAAGTGTGCTTTGAGCAAAACTCTATTTCCCACAATGCAGTAATCAAACACATTAATAAATTCAGAGTTATTTAACATTAAGGAGTAGTTACATTTATTTTACATTACATTGAGTTACATTTAGCTATATTTATAAGTTACATCTGACCCTTTGATGACAGTTGAGATGCTGATGTGACCCTCGGTGAAAATGAGTTTGACACCTGATCTTGAACGTGGAGTGTTTTAAATGCGAGCCTATAAAATGTTCCCGTTTAGCATTCAGGAGCTGGAACCTTGAGGGTGTCCAGAGGAACGTCGCAGCGAGTGTCTTCATTTCCTTTTTGTTTGTGTGTCTTATTTATCTCCTTTTTTTTAATATCCTCAGCCGGGGAAGCAGAAGAAGAAGTTCTCCTCTTTCTTCAAAAGCCTGGTGATCGAGTTGGACAAAGACCTCTACGGTCCCGACAACCACCTGGTCGAGGTCAGTCCAAACGTGGCTCAGTGCCCCGACTGTCTCTCTCCGACCTGCGTCATGGTATAAAAGAGCTTCCTTTTTTTGCTTGTTTTTTTAATTTTCAACTTTGCAAAGCTGGAAGAAACAAGTGCTTACTTTAAAAAAAAAAACACAAATCATTATCTGCCCTTCGCTCTTTGTCTCCACAAAAACTATTGACTTTAAAAAAACCACTTAGAGTTTCTGAGTGAAAATTATAACTTCTCAAGGTTCGTCCTGTTTAGAGGGTATTTTAGAAAAGCACTCAGATGTTTTGCTTTGAATGATTTTCCATCAAAAGAATTTTTCTCTACCTTGAGGTACAATCAGTACTTAATCTGTTCTGAGTCAGCTGCTGATTGGAGGAAAGCATTAGCCCGTGTTGCATGCCAAGTTACCGCGAAGCACCGCCGATGGTATTTTTAAGTGATTTTCTTTTCCGTTTCTAAACAGTTGGGATAAAACTGACTTGTGAATAATATTTCATCAGCGGTGAAACGCAGGGGAGGCTCTGAGATATTAAAACGTATAAATAGAATACAGAAACATGCGCATGCGCGTGGTTAGCATCGAGCGACATTCAAGTTTGCATGAGAAAAAGTCGATGTGTGTGATCAACGTGCGCTGGTTTGTCATTTCAGTGGCACCGCACACCCACCACCCAGGAGACAGACGGCTTCCAGGTGAAGCGGCCCGGAGACGTGAGCGTACGCTGCACTCTGCTGCTGATGCTGGACTACCAGGTGAGGGGGTGGGCGGTCCAGAATTAGACTCCTCCCACTGTTGCTAATCCGCGCTATGGACCCAGCGGTTATAGCGACACCCTGCACGCCTCAAATCTGTGATAAAACCGGCCTACATCAACACCAGAGTGTCTTTAAGACTCCGTTTTCAAAGCTGACATCTGTTCCACGCCGGCGGAAACGCGATAAGGGTGTCAGGAGCTGATGTAACGCCTCTGAGGTGGGCGATTTGTAAAATGTAATGCGATTACATCGTCTCCTCAGCCCCCTCAGTTTAAGCTGGACCCTCGCCTGGCTCGCCTGCTTGGCATTCACACGCAGACCCGCTCCTGCATCATCCAGGCCCTCTGGCAGTACATCAAGACCAACAAGCTGCAGGACTCCCATGACAAGGAGTACATCAACTGTGACAAGTACTTCCAACAGGTAGGGACCATAAATCACTTCTGTCGTGTGAATATTGATAAAAATATTGCTGAAAATATGCAGCACTCGCATCCGTCTATTACAAATAAAAGTCTGACATGCCCTCAGAGCGGGAGGAATAAACCTGCTGAAGTATTTTCAGTCTTACGCCTCCTGAAATGTGTTTTGGCGCGTTTCACTTCGTGTTTTAATAGCTGTGCTTTGAAGGAGCGACTTCCTCACAGATGTCACTCATGCTTCCACAGATTTTCGACTGCCCCCGACTGAAGTTCTCTGAGATTCCTCAGCGCCTCACCAACCTGCTCTTACCCCCGGACCCCATCGTCATCAACCATGTGATCAGGTGGGTTCCTGTTCCATAGAAACCTAAAACTAAAATTTCTTATTGATGTCATTTTTCAGTTAGATGTTGGAGAGAAAAGTGTTTTCTTAAAAGTTATTGTATTCAAGTAAATATAAAAAAAAATTTCTTTCTTCAGTGTTGCCTCAAGACTTAAAACATTTTCTTCCAAGGTTTTTCTAAATTGTTTATTTTCCTCTTTCCAATGAAATTTATTCCTTGACAGGGAATAGAATATGGTTAAAACAGCAGCCATTAGACCTCATAAAGCTAGCTCTGAAGAAACTGGTAACAGAAAGGTTTTCTCCCATCCTCTGCTCCCTGCAGCGTGGATCCCAACGACCAGAAGAAGACGGCGTGCTACGACATCGACGTGGAGGTGGAGGACCCCCTGAAGAGTCAGATGAGCAGCTTCCTCCTGTCCACCGCCAACCAGCAGGAAATCGCCTCGCTCGACAACAAGGTGAGGTCGCCGACGCGCTCCGGGTAGATTCGGCTGCTCTTTCAGTCCCGGAAATCACCGGGGTGAGGGATGAGTCGCCACGTGGGCTGATTTTATTCTAAAGCTGTTACTAAAGACACAAAATATGATGTTGTGAAACATAATTTTTTCTTACTAGCAAGAGATTCTGACGGTCCTTTCAGATCCACGAGACGATCGAGTCCATCAACCAGCTGAAAATCCAGAGGGACTTCATGCTCAGCTTCTCCAGAGATCCCAAGGGCTACATCCAAGACTGGCTGAAATCCCAGAGCCGCGACCTCAAGGTTCGATTCCTTTATTTATATCGAAGCACGCTTGCACCGTTGCTTCTGGAGTTAGTCAGACGTTCTGACATGTTTCAGTTGAAAGATAAGAAAACAAAGCAAGTCGATGAAATGCTGAGATATAAATGTTAATGAGCGCCTTCTGATTGGCTGTAGCTAATGACTGATGTGGTGGGGAACCCCGAAGAGGAGAGGAGGGCGGCGTTTTACCACGAGCCCTGGTCCCAGGAGGCCGTCAGCCGCTATTTCTACTGCAAGGTGAGGAAATGACGTTTTACTCTCGTCCCCCCCCCATCAAGCCTCTCGCTTCCATCTTCAGGTTTCTGCGGTTTCCTTTCAGATCCAGCAGAGGAGGCAGGAGCTGGAACAGGCCTTAGCCGTACGTAACACCTAAAGCCGAACGCTCCTGAACGGAATGGCGGGGCGGCGTCTTTGTCCGGATGCTCGTGAGGCTGTCGCTGTCCTAAAACCGCCATGTGTTCACCCCCCCCAGAAGATCAAACCCTCAGATCGCAGGTATCCTAGGTCCCAAGCCCATTAAACACAACCTCCTCTTCCACCCACCCGCTTTGTAAATATTCCTCAAACGCATCACGAGAAAACTCCTCGCGCGCCGCCGTGTTTTTGGATTTTCATCTCAGACGGATCGAAGAACAAACCCAGCCGGACCCTCGCAGGGCTTTTGGACGCCGCGTTGTTGTTTTGTTTCTGTTCTTAATGTCCGTGCTTTTCCTTTGTTCTCATTGGAAGCGTTTCCAGAAAGATTAATTACACCAGCAAAGTCAAGAATACAGGCGTGACTCAGAGGGTTGCAGGGAATCTATAAATCCATAAACATGGGTGTCTCATATTTGTCTTTTTTGCCGGTAGACGGTGGTTTTACAGTAATTCCCTCTACAGTATTAGTTACATGAGCTAAAGTATTATCGTATGAACCGGACTGGGTCTGTTCAGATCAAGAGGAGTGTTTTAATGAAGGAGAAAAAAAGTCCAGATTTTCAGAATAACGTTATTCCCCTCTCTTAATCCCAGCAAAACGTTGTCGACTTTCTTAAGCTGGAGTCGCTCTCTGCCCCCTGCCTGCGATGCGTTTATGTTCTGAAGGAATTACCAAAGGTCGCAAAATGAAGAAGAGAACATGATCACTGAAGCAGAAGTGGGCAAAAAGGCTCCTTGTCTGGGTTTGACAGAAATTCCAAAAATTTGTACACAAACAAATGAGAATTTATCCCAAATTATGTTTTGTTGTGTCTGAAGCCCTAAATTTTCTTCATCAGATGTCAGAATCAAACCCAGATTTTGGAGCATTCTGCTCATTTCTACCCTTTTTATGTAACACGAAGAAGAAAATAATGTTTTTTTCTTTTCTAGAGATGTGAATGTAAATATGTTTTTGTCCCTTAAGGGGGACCGACTGTACAGTATATGCCAACAGACTATCTGTGTGTGTTTGTTTTGGGTGGGAGGGGGGATTACATGTTTGAAGTATGGGAGCTCCATGAGTTTTGAATTAGTAGGGCAGGAATGTTAGTGTTCCTCTGTGTACTATCTCGGGTCTGGGGTGGTTTATTTTAGACCCATCCCGTAACTATCGTGGGAGCTACGAGCTGCAACAAAGAACGACTCTTTCAGTGTTAGTCGCTGTAACACATGATATAATCTGCACCATCCCTTTCACACTTTTTAAAAAAAAAAATCACACCTGACTCCTATGTATATGTTGCAATGTCCGATTTTCTTTTTTTTTTCTCTCTAGTAGTCAGTTTCCAGCCGGGACCCTTTTTTTTAATCGGGGTTTCTTTGCACTGTGCTGTAATTCTGTCAGGACATTAAAAAAAAAAGTGATTGGATGATTTCACAATGACCTATGCATGCTCCATGGACGTTAACGAACACATCTGACGAGAAGGTTTTATGTACATACGAACCAGCTGGCGGGAATATCTGTGTGATGAGTGGAAAAGACTTGATGAAATGCCTTCTGGGAACTTTTTTTGCCAAAAATGATAAGTCCTACCAGCAACTAACAGTAGGGGCGATTTTCTGTGTTATTAAGTTATATTAACTGCACTCACTAGAGGAGAAACAGTCGTTGTTAGTATCTTAGTCCTGGGGTGAAACTTCTTTGTATGGCCTTGGCATTCACATTGTTGTCATGTAGTCGCTGATTCGCTAGCGCCCTCTTGTGGAGGAACCTAGAAGCTGCAACTCCTGACTGACCTCATCTTGAGCTCTCCGGTTTATGGGAATATCTGACAAATGAACGGACTACTGTTGTCTCCTGTTACTCAAACATACTGTCGACATGTTTGCCCCACCGCCTGCATGTATATGTGAAGAGCGGGAACTGCTCTTTCTCTCTGTTTACACTGTTTTCAGAGCGTCGCCGACAGGGAGGTCCATATTATACACCTGATGCTGTATATCTGTAAAGAGCAAACTCGTGTAGTGATTCTACCAATAAGAGAAAAAGGGAAAACAGCTGTGACTTTGTGAGACAGCCTGGATGTAAATAAAAAGCGCTTGCCAAAGTTTGTAAATGCCACCATTTCTGAAGTGTTTTTTTTTTTTTACGTTGATGCGGGTGTTTCTTAAAACTTTGCGTCAGATTCTGTCTAGAGGTGGTTTGTCTGGAACAAAAAGCTAATCGAGGGTGTGTAAGTTTTATTTCATCACATAAATGAGTGCCTTTTTTTTGTATATATAGATTGTAGCTAAAAACATCCTTTTTAATAACTGATACTTCTGAAAAATGCAAAGACAGAATTTAAATTTTAGTTTACTATTTCACATTTGTGGTAGTTTTCATCTTGAAGAGATGACTTTACGTGCATGATTTTTCACTTATCATTTCTGACAGTTTCTAGATGAACCGTGAGACATCCAGTGATGCAACCGTCGTCCTGCTAAATTAAAATTCACAAAAAAAGCGTTCCACATCAGTAAACTGTTACCTTTATGCTGGAGCTCATTGGTGGGTTGAGCACTCTGCCAGAGAGTCGAGTATCAGAGGCGTTGGACAAACTTTTCACTGTTCCGTCCTCACCGCCAGGAAGCAGGTGGGGGCTTTTTTTCCGTACCTCATTGCAGCATCGACGACTGAAGCGCCGCTCTCTCCCAAGAAAAGAGCCCCTTTCACTCTGCTGCTCGTCACTCGCTGGAGCGCGTGGAAAAATTTTTACAGGAGGGGGAGGATTGGTTGGCTGTGGCTCACGCCTTTAACCGGGAAGGGAGGGGAGACCATGTGAAGCGGACTCATTCAGGTTTTTTTTTTTTTTTTTTTTACCTTCTCCCTGTGAAGGTTAACCACCCACGCCTAGGCAGACCTTGGCAAGGTATACGTGACCCTCCCTCTTGAAGGTTTGCTACCCTCCCCAAAGCCATATGTGCACAGAATATTCTCCAACGCCCAGGGAGGGAGGCCCAGGCTGGGGTGGAGATTTACTGACTTATAGTGAGATGAGGTGGGGCAGGACTTTTTGTCAACCGCTCAGTGCCTCCAGCCTTTACGTTAAAACGGTTTTAGTTTAAACTTGAGAGAAACATGAAAAGTATGATTCTCATCATGGTTTTTACTGTCACGATTCATTCTTTTCTAACACGCTTCAGGCAGATCTCTTGATTTGGTTAACAAACTGTCTTCGATGAGGATGGAACAAATTAATTCTTGATATTAAGATAAGAGAAGGAAAAAAAAAGAACTCTGTGCAGAAATATCCTTTAATACCCTTTAAAAAAAGAACATAATAAAGTAAAGGCAGCCAATGGCTTCAGCTTGTTTCCAGTATTGTTTTACAACATCTTCAGTAAGACGACTTATGGCTCACGGTTTTTCATTAACTACTAGGTAATGGAGGCATTTTTTATATGAAAAACTACAAGACGCAACCTCCTGGATTGTTCTTTTTGACACTGGGACATAAATATTCATGCTTGATCGCTTGCAAAACATAGATAGTCTACATTCAGGGAGTCATGAGAGGAGACGTCTCGAGATACATCTGGAAATGACGTTAACTGTCAGACTTAAGAACCAATTGGTTTTGATAATACTGAGTAAAGATGCTTTCGACTTGCGGCTGCGAAGAGTCGCACGTAAGCAGAACTCGTTTGTTTCATCTCTGCGACAAACACAGTGCTTGTCTGTAGTTGATCCGGATCTTTCTCTTTCACACACATGTGAGTATTGCAGCGAGTAGGCGCAGAAAAAGTCCTACGTTATAATTCACATCTTTCAGTTTGTGCCTGCATTCAAGAAGTCCAGACTTCTAGGTGCTGTTGGCCTGCTCCTGCTCGAACAGAGCCATGGCGAGGTTGGCGCGCGAGCCCAGCCCCTCCAGGTTGCTGAGGACGCAGCGGTGGTAGATATCCTCGCTGAAACGTGGGTTGCACGTTCGCCTCACGTATTTCTGGATCAGCGCCGGCTCCACGGCTCTGAAGACGTGCAGCCCGGAGTAACGCACGAATATGTCGTACACGTCCATGCTCTCCAGCAGCTCTTCGTTGTCCAATATGTCGGCTGCCATCTTGGTCCTGGAGGTCATGTAGTCGGCGTTGTAAAAGCACGCCTCGTCGAAGACGTGGCGGTCGAAGTGGCCGCCTCTCAGCGACTCCGAATCGAAAGAGGAAGGGGAGGTCGAGGGTTGCTGATCGCGGTAGACGGCGGGACTGTACTCCTGGAAGTGAACGGGAAAGAAAACCTGCCAGCTGCTGATGGCGTTCATCCTACATCGGTTCAGGAAGTCGGCGTTGACCTCTGTTCCCACCCTGGCCAGGAAGAACAGCGTGTCCACCGGGTGCTTCTTGGAGATGATGTCCATCAGCTTGACCTGCGAGGGCACCTCCGTCTTCACGCTGATCCAGGGAATCTTCACGTCGGCATAGCGCTTCTCCACCTCGCCGATCATGGCCTTGATGCCGGCGAACACGTCGGTCTGGCTGACTCGCTGTGCGTCGAACGGATCGTAAATGAACAGGAAGGTGAGCAGAACGTTGTCGTGGGTGTCCAGCGTGTTCATCACGTACATGTCCAGGAAGTTCCCGACGTAATCCTGATCCTGGGCAGTGACGGGTAGGATGACCTGCACTCGGGTCGCTTCCGTCACGTAAGGCATGGGGATGATCTCCACTGCGCTCAGAGGTCGCAGCAAGTTGACCCGTTTGGAGATGACCTGGCTGTGATCTTTCTGGGTGTAGGCTTCCAACGCCAGGTCCAGCACGTACTCCATCCCTCGGGTGGGATCGAAACGTCGGTAGCCGTTCAGCAGGCGCCGCTTCCGGAAGTGCAGCTGAGGCTGGTAGCGCTCGTTCAGGTGCTGCAACGCCACCTCCAGGACGGCGCTCACGTCGGCCCGGTCGGCGCCTCTCATCTCACACTTGGGGGAGCTGTCGATGCACGAGTAGATGTGCTCTTCAGTGAAGTACTCCCAGCTTATGACTTCAAAACGAGTTCTGGGGTTGAAGGGAGGGTTGATTCCGATGGGCCACGTAACTCCGGCGGAACCCTCGGGTGTCAAGTCACTCAGGTTGTTGATCTGCACCTGATAAAGACACAGAAGCTCACGTCAGGTTTAAAATTAAGCGATTAAAGAAAACACAACCTGAACGGTATGATGACATCGTGACGTGGAGAGTGTGATTTCTCTGGGGGGGTATCAACCTCGTCTTTCCGGAAGAGTTCTCTGACTAAACTTGATTATGCCACCTTGACTTGTAACCTAATTTATTTCCTCTGATGTCAGTCAAAGTCAAAGACTGTAGGTGTTTTTGTGAGGGATGTATGCATTGTTGGCAATGATCCACAATCCATCAAAGCACAAAAGACAGACAAAAAAAAAAACAAGGTGGGACCGTTTTAGGTATTACAAACCTGCAGCTGCTGAATTTGTTGATACGTCGACTCCAGTTCGATCTGACTGAAGCGTTTGTGGAGTCTGTACATGAGGTTGGGGTCTGACACCGGGTGGACTGTGAAGGCGTTCTTAAACTGGATGCTATCTTCACGTTCTGGATCAGCATTTTTTCCAAGCTCGAAGTAGCGATAGCTCATCCCCTGTGAGCCACACAGATGTTGACAAAGAGAAGAAATATTAATACGAATATCTTGCAGATAACTCTGTAAAACTGCTTCACACTGCTATTTGTTTTGTCATTTACGTGCAAGTTTCTCTTGCTTTCTTACTTGGTGCATCTCCACGCAGCTCAGACCCAGGTAGTCAATAATACAGCGTCCCAACCACTCGTCGGGTCTGACGCTGAGGATGTCGTTACGGCACGTGTCGAGGTGGGGCTGCAGCCGGGCCAGCAGGCTGTGGGACAGCAGATACCCGTAGCCGCCGTGGCAGTAGCGCGCCTTCTCCTCTCCACCGATAAACTCCTCCGCCCGGCCCATGTACAGGTCCCGCCCCGCGCTGAGGTGGCCCACCAGCTCCGTCAGGCGATCCGCTTGCATGTAGGTGTCATCCTGGGCTAGCAGGAACCAGTCGTAAGCGGCGCCGTAGTTCCTGTGGAGGTGACGCACCGTCTCATACATCAGCCAAACCGGACGGTCATCGCCATGAGCGACCACCGTCATGCCTTCGGGCACCTTAGGGCTACGCAGTCCCGTAAAGAAAAAGGTGCTGTGGAAGTGGTGGGCGACGGTGCGATTCACCGCCACAGCCAGCGTGTTGAGAGTCGACCGGGACGTCAGCACTCCCACCAGCAGTCGCTCCCTGATGCCCAGTTCAGACAGGATGTACCGCGTTCTGGAAAGAACAGGGGGAAAAAAAGGTCTTAAGGTCGTTGAGACAGTGGATTGTTACAAATACCTGAACCGACAAAAGCTTGAATCACAATTTTAACACCTCTTCATTTTGCAAAAACAGCCAGCAGACTATAATTCCTGTGCAGACTAAAAAATTTTAATGTGGACAAGACTTTGGTGGTTTTATTTTAAAGACCTTTTATTAAGTCATTTTAACTTTAGGTTTTATCTCTTGGTTTGGGAACCTCTCATGGTGCGAGGAAAACTCGTCTGACTGAAATGTTCAAAAAGTAAGACAGTCGACATTCCGCAGCCCTCCCGACAGACATTTACAACCCTGACCACCCGCTTACAAATATGTTGTTCTTCCATCAGGACCAAGATAAAGGTTCCCCCAGGCCTAAAAGCATAAGGCTAAAATTTCCATTTGTTTCCAGGGAAATAAATGTGCTTAATTTGCATTGAAGTTAAAACTCGACTGCACAGCAGTTTAATACAGCACAGCAGCATTTTATTTATAAGACATGCTCTTATTTATTTACTCTGGATACATTTTGCAATACAATAGCCTGCTCTGCTGCAAATCCAATTTCCCCTACAGGTACAATAAAGATCAGAACATATTTTCAGCTCGTTTCTAACACATGAATACAGACTTTAACAAGGATTTTGACACAATAATTCTGAATGATTATAGATCAGATCAAGTATTCTGATCCTATTAATAATCAGCATCCAGTATTTGACATATGACATCAAAATAGAGGATGATAGATTGGATAATCGCGGGTGGAGTTTGACATGTACACCTATTTAAATAGGATTACAAATTGTAATCCTCTGGATTTAAATCGTTTTGTTTCTTAAAACAAATCCGGTAAGGTATGGAGGTGCTATGATGGTGTTTCCACAACAAATCTGTCCCTAACATCGTTAAGAAACTGCCCCAGAAACTCACCTGAGAACTTTCTTGTGTAACTTGTTGGGGTCTTTGTGATAGGGGACGATGCGTGGCTGGACGTCTTCATTTCTAGATCCGTCCTTGGGGTCACTTTGGGAATCTCTGTCCAGAAAAGCCATCCCGACACCCAGCTTATCCCGACAGGAGTCATCGGTCTCCCCTTGCCTCCAGGACACCATCAGGAGGCTCAGACCAAATCCCAAAGAAAGCCCGAGGATGAGGGGTAACGCAGGCCTGAACACGGCCAGAAACGGGGAGAGCCGCATTTTTGAGAGCTTCACCTGAATGAAATACTGACGAGACTAATCCACGGAGGAACGCCTCACAGGTCACATACTTTCAGTCCTCCAACTTTCCAATCACCATAATAACAAACTACTGTGTTCATACCTGAGACTTCCTTCTCAAAATATATTAAAAAAAAAAAAAAAAAAAAAAAAAAAAAAGCTGCTTCGGGTCATTGAATTTAAACTGTTAAAAGCGATGGGATTCACGTTATTTCGTAAAACCCAAACAGAGTTCCATAATCCACGTGGCTTCAACTTCTGTGTATTAAAGTTAAGTCATGAAAAGCAACACGAGGTTTTGCTGATTAAAGCCGTCGTTGTGTTTAGTTTACCAGATCCCGGCTACCGATAACAGCCACGTCTGAAGCGGTCGACGGATTTAGCAACAAGCTAAATATAGCCTACTAAAGGTAGCGCCGTAATAACAGCCATTATTACAAACTACCGTCTCCGGGGAAACGCATTTGAAGTTATAACCTTTGTATTAGCCGTTAAATAGCGTGTCAAGGTGGACAAAACATCAGAAAGCAAGCTAGCAACGCGTCCGTTGTTACTACAGATACCCCCCCGATCCATCACCCGTCGAACACTGAGCTAAAGATATACATCCACTTTGCCGTCATTGCCACAGGTAAAAGGCAGCTAGTTGCATTCTATACGATCCGCTATCCATCGTTTTTTTTGTTGACTTTCGAAATTTTGCGTGCCACATACAACCGCCGTGGAGGCAGACGTCCCCCCTCTGATAGCCCGAACCGTCATCGTCACTGCCCGGACGTGCGCTTCCGCAACCCGGCCCGCTGACTGGTTCAAGTCGTGTCTATCTATCTCCTCGATTCAAAAAAAAAAAACAACCAAACAAAACAAAACTCTTTTTGTATTTTCTGTTCCTAAAATACAATAAGAGAACACAGTTGCCACGTTTAGTTGTGACAAGTTATAGTAACTATTTTCATAAAGCAATTTGTCAAATTAATATCCTATCGCTTTGGCAGAGCTTTTATATGTTCTACTGCGATCACTCCAGAAGGGGGCGGGTCCATTCTGACTCGCCGCCCTTTTTTTTACCATTTATGGTTAGTCTCGCGGCGTGTCGGTCGGTTTCCTTCACCCGGCGAAAATTGTACACGCGACGACGGTGTGCTCCGGATATCAGCAATTCATTTAAAGGTAATACGGACATTTACATTGTCTGACAGCTTCGTCTTACGTAGTTACTATACGTTATTATCTGTTAAAATAATACTTAGTTTGAAAAATAATAATTTATCGACGAATTAGCTCTTTTTTAGAACGAGTAGCTTGTTGGGCCTTGTGTCAGTTAGCACTAACCGTTCAGGCCTTTAGGCTGTAAATGACTAGCTAACTGCCGTTAGAAGCTACGCTAACGAGCTAACGTAGTCAATGGCAGGTTTTTCTAAATTGTAAAAAAAAAAAAAACTCCCATGAATGACATTTGATCTCAGCCAGATAACATAACTCTTTTGGTACTACCGTGGGCTGATTCATTGTTAAGTGACAAATCTGTTGTTAATATTCGCGGCAAAAGCAACCATTAGCATTAGCAACAGCTGGGCTAGCGAGCTATATGAATGTAAGATACCAACGTGCTACTTGAAGGGAACCGTTAGCGTAACCGTTATCACCAAAAAGGACAGTGAAATATCAGGAATAACTAAAATATATTGCTGTGAACTGAATCCACGAACAACTTATAATATCGATGTTGTAATTAATGGTATCCAGTGATATTTTACTTGTATGAATCAATGTATAGAATAGGTTTATTGATCAGTATTTTGTTCTTTTTTCCCCCCTAGCCTTACGCGATCATGCCATCAGATTTAGCAAAGAAGAAGGCAGCTAAGAAGAAGGAAGCTGCTAAAGCTCGCCAACGAACCAAGAAACCTGATGATGTGATAAATGGTGATAACTCTGAGACCCAGACTAATGGAGCAGAGAGCAATGGTAAGTTTACACACCTTTTCATCAAATCATGATCTTTGCTGTGATTTACGTGGCCGATTTCACAGCCGAGATCAGTTTTTGAAATGATTTGTTAATGTCTGGACTGCTTTTCTTTGTTATAGTTTCATTTTTAAGAAGAAATGTGAGCAAAATTTTTTTTTTTTAAATGCTTGGATTTTAACAGAAATCGCCAGTTTGACAGAGGCGCTGGATGAATTTGAGCTGGCGAAGACCGAGGCACGAGCAGTGACCGGCGTTCTGGCATCCCACCCCAATAGCACCGACGTTCACATCAGCAGCCTATCACTCACCTTCCATGGACAAGAGCTGCTAGCAGACACCAGCCTGGAGCTCAACTCTGGCAGACGCTATGGGCTTATTGGCCTTAATGGCACAGGTAATTGTTTGTTCGTAGCAATGTTGCCAGGAGTTTCTTTTAGTACTATCGTCCAATTTTTTAAAGTTCTGACTGGCTGGTAGGGAGACCAGACACCTATACTCCTGTTGGAGCAGAATACAAAAGAACAAAACCACCAAAACAATGAGTCGTTATTGTTCACAAGAGTGTGGCGGTCACGTGAACTCTTAACCTGACTTATTGTCTTAGTGGTTTCTGTATGTTGTTTTCTGCTCCAGTCAGTCAAACCTGAAGAAGCTACTTGGATGAGAGGTGAAACATCTTCAGCAAACCTAAAACAAGTCCGGTTGATTCTTCTCTGCTTTTCTTGAACTGGTCCAGGAAATTGGACATCCTAAAAGTTGGAGTTCTTCAACCAAAGGAACAGAACTGAAATGAGGTTTTGATGGAGTGTGCGCTGACAAAAACAAATAAATTTTATTTCTATGTACCAGGAAAATCCATGCTGTTGTCAGCCATCGGGCATCGTGAGGTTCCTATCCCAGAGCACATCGATATTTACCACTTGACCCGGGAAATGGCCCCCAGTGACAAAACAGCCCTGCAGTGTGTCATGGAGGTGGATGAACAGAGGATTATGCTGGAGAAGGAAGCAGAAAGACTTGCCCATGAGGACTGTAAGTCGAGTGTTATGTAATAACTGCACATGTCGTTAAGTATGTCACAGAGGTAAAATAGTCAAGACTACAAATAATCCAAACGAGTACAGCTAACAAGGTGAGAAGGTAGCTGTGCCACAGCGCTTTGATGTTTAGTGTAATGGCTCTTAAATTCCTTTCTCTCATCACTGCACAGCGGAGTGTGAGAAGCTGATGGAGCTATATGAACGTCTGGAGGAGCTGGATGCGGACAAGGCAGAAGTGCGAGCCTCTCGGATTCTCCACGGTCTGGGTTTCACTGCTGCGATGCAGCAAAAGAAGCTCAAAGACTTCAGCGGAGGATGGAGAATGCGTGTTGCTCTGGCCAGGTTAAAAAAAACACTATTACATCAATCAGCAACTTGGTTTGGGTGTGTCTTAGTCTTTTGTCTGAACAGATGGAGTCCATGTTTTTCTACATGTAAAGGCAGCATTCATTCTTCCTAAATTGCAATGTACAACTAATACTAGTCATATTCAAACTAAACACTGATACAAAACGTTTTACAATTATTAGTTTCATATCTGTAAAGATTTTTCTGACTGTTCTTTATTTTGTTCAGAGCTCTGTTTATCAAGCCCTTCATGCTATTACTGGATGAGCCCACGAATCACTTGGATCTGGATGCCTGTGTGTGGCTGGAGGAGGAGCTCAAGTCGTAAGTTTACATCCTACGCCATGACACAAGTCCAAAAAGTGGATTTGTATTACTCATCTTTCTTGCTGTTGCCAGGTTCAAGCGAATCCTGGTGCTCATCTCGCACTCCCAAGACTTCCTGAACGGTGTGTGCACCAACATCATCCACCTGCATCAGAGAAAGCTGAAATACTACACGGTAAGAACTATACTGAAACCATGGCTTTGTGTTGAACTCGAACCCGGCGTCGTACAGTACATCTGCCTCGGAACAACTTCAAGGAGTATCATGAATGGAGTCTGTGCTAAAGAAGGAAAACAGGGATGAGCTGTTGCTAATTATGCATCACCGCTGACCATGCGGATCTATTTTTGCTTTAGGGTAACTACGACCAGTATGTGAAGACCAGAGAGGAGCTGGAAGAGAATCAGATGAAGCGCTTCAACTGGGAACAGGACCAGATAGCACACATGAAGGTAAAGGAGCAACACGAGACAGTTTTTACAGCACATGTCAGACAAAACAGGCTTCTCCATACAGACATCTGCCATGTCTGTTTTTGTGTCCCCTCCCCTCCATCTTTTATAGAATTACATAGCCAGGTTTGGTCACGGCTCTGCAAAGCTGGCACGACAGGCACAGAGCAAAGAGAAGACGCTGCAGAAGATGGTGGCGTCTGGCCTGACTGAAAAAGTAGTGAATGACAAGGTAGAGTGTTGCATCACCGGCTTGGTCATTTTGATTTTTTTTCGTGAGGCATAGGAATAAATGACGCTTTTTCGTAACATAGATGTGACGATATTACTGTCACATCTATGTGATGGTAATATGGCCTGCCTCTCTCCCACAGACTCTGTCATTTTATTTTCCTCCCTGTGGGAAGATTCCTCCTCCAGTTATCATGGTTCAGAATGTGAGCTTCAAATATAGCGACAACACGGTGAGTATAGTTAATGTCATGGTTTTTTAAAATATTTTTTTAAAAGGGTTTCTCAGTCTGGTTCATGTTTTTAATGTCTTTTCACAGCCGCACATATATAAAAACCTAGAATTTGGTATTGACTTGGATACAAGAGTGGCTCTCGTGGGGCCCAACGGAGCGGGGAAGTCCACGCTCCTGAAGCTCCTAATGGGAGAGGTAGGTGTTTCATTATTTCCGTATTACGCTGCAGCAACCCGCACAAAGTCGTCAAGGATGTTCTGTTTTTCCTTCTATAGCTCCTACCCACCGATGGGATGATCCGCAAACATTCTCATGTCAAGATAGGCAGATATCATCAGGTAATACGTGGAACCTTTTGCCTCGGGCATGTTTTCTGGACTAATTTCAAACATTTCTTAAAATGAGATTCTTCATCTTTAAAAGGCTAATACAATTCAATTGTGTTACAGCATCTGACGGAGCAGCTGGAGCTGGACCTCTCTCCTTTGGAATACATGATGAAGTGTTTCCCGGAAATCAAAGAGAAAGAGGAGATGAGGAAGATCATTGGTCGTTATGGCCTGACGGGAAAACAGCAGGTAGGGTCCGGATGCTCGTCCAGACAATGCGAGATGTTGTTGTCTTCGTCCGCGACTCCTCACACCTGAATTATCCTCCAGGTCAGTCCGATCAGGAACCTCTCGGACGGTCAGAAGTGCCGGGTGTGTTTTGCTTGGCTGGCCTGGCAGAACCCTCACATGCTGTTCCTGGACGAGCCCACCAATCACTTGGACATCGAGACCATTGACGCGCTGGCAGAAGCGGTCAACGAATTTGACGGCGGCATGATGCTGGTCAGCCACGACTTCAGGCTGATTCAGCAGGTATGAGAAAATGACGTCGTAAACAAGATCTGAATTACTCAGCCGTAGCTTCCATCGTCATGACGATTTGTCTTCCTCTCTAGGTGGCACAGGAGATCTGGGTGTGTGAAAATCAAACCATCACAAAGTGGAAAAGGGACATCCTGGCCTACAAGGAGCATTTGAAGTCGAAGATTGAGAAGCAAACGCATGACATTTAAAAAAAAAAAAAATTATCACTGAGCCACTCCTTTAATTTGCATTTTGAACAGGAGCCTGCGAAGACAGGTTGGATTTGTAGAACTGAAACTCTTATGCATCTTATTGGAAACGTCTCTTGTACATGTTGTACTGTACGTACTGTTCCTCCCACCACCTCAGGCTGCACTCTGATTGGCTGAATCACCCGAAGCGTCTCAGTGCATTTTGGAATGCATTCCATTGTGCTGTCTTCATAGGAAAGTTTTATTTTTCCGAATGTTCTGTTTTATCCCTATCATGTACGCAACAGCTTTTAGGTCATATTTTATGATATTTAAAAGTTGACTTTTTTTTTTTTCTGTAAAAAAGCAGTTCTGCCTTATTTAACAATGTAATGCAATAAAGGTTTGTCTGAATAAACAGAACATAAAAACAGCATTTGAAGATTGAAGAGTTTTTAATTTAATGAACTCATATCTAAAATCAAAAAAGCACAGTAGGGAAAATAAACATTTACATCTCTGTAAACAAGAGGATAACATTGGTAGATTTAAAGTAGTCAGGATTGCGGCCTGCAAGTTAGCTGAATAGCTCACCTCGCCTACTATGTAAACTGAAAATGGCTGCACCGTTGAACATCAATGGCACTTCTTGTCAGAACTAAAGATTGCTATAAGGTTCTGAGAAGTCAACTAAAATTCAAAGCATCTCCAGAAGGGGAAACTAATAGGGTTTTAGGTGAGCTATAGACCTAATGTTCATTCCAAACTAATTACATAATCAGTATAGGTGTATTCATGTCAAATTGAAATTTCTAATTGTCATTTCACAGGTTTCTGTTGATTAGAGTTCCATTTTTTCAAGTATCCCATAAATAAAAAAATTTGAGCACAGCTTGATTTGATGTTGTCTGCGCAACTGACAAAAGTTCTGATTGCTGGAAGACAATCTGCCTTCACGTTCTCTGAAAAGATTCAACCACGTGTGGTTGATTGACTTCACAATTTACGGTTTTCACTTAAATACTACAGAGACCTCTTAGTGGATACGGTCTGAAGAGACATGCTGCGTTATGTTACATTCCCAGCATCAAATGTTCCTGCCTGTCGGCTCAAAAAGTGCCAACTGTGAGAAACCGAATGCTCCAACCTATAAGGCTGCAGATAAAGCTTTAACGTTTCTAAATGGGAGTTATGCAGAGAAAAGGGGCTGCAGTAAATACAGATTGATTAAAAACTGTATACGTAAACTTCAGAAATGACCTAAACAAGTCAAACCCATTTAGGGTTTCAAACTGATTGACAGATTAGCGTTGCTATCCACAGTGCAAATTGGAGTGGTTCACTTCTGCAGGGACTTTTTTTTTTTTCCTGTTGGCAGCGCGTTTCTGGGGCAACAGGACATGCACTCAGGTAGAGTTTTGCGTAGCGTCCGTGCTCACTGAGCTTGCCACTCCTCATCGGACACCTCGTCTCGGGGGACGGTGCGAGTGTTACTGGCCCGGATGCTGCTGATGTTGGTGAAGGACAAGAGGTTAGCGATGCCCATCAGACTCACGCCGGTGCCGTCCAGGTTCACCTGAGCCAGGTGCATGTGTTTCAAGAACTTCAAGCCTGGGGGAAAAACATACATTTTTTTTTGTTTATTAAATTGCTGTAATGATGGAGGGAGTGAAAATATCAAATCTGACGTTACCGTGGTCTGTGATCCGGGTGCGGCTGAGGTTGAGTTTAACCAGCTGACTACAGTGGATCAGACCTCTCCTCACTACTGTGTCTCCCACCCGAGTGCTGGCTAACCCCAACACCTGAAAAAGGAATAAACACCATAAATCAGATAATTTCAGATACCCTATCATGTAATTGAAAACTGAAATATAAAATAAATGCCTCTCCTAGCACAATCAGCTAACTATGCACGCTTCACCCACAAACACACCTGGAGGTGCGGCAGACAGATGATGAGATCCGCCACCCCTCGGCTGGTGACCGCTGTCCGGTCCAGGCAGAGGTCCTGCAGCTCCTGCAGGCCACACAGAGGTGGAAGCCCCGCATCTGTCACCTGAGTGTTGCTGAGTGACAGCTTCTTCAACCTACACGCAGTCCTGAGGTTAATATCCCACTGGAAATAACACCAAAGCTTCTGCGTGTTTTGCGCAGGATATGAAGCAGCTTCGAAGCAGGGGTGAGGTCACCTGGTCATGGTAGACAGCTGGCTGACGCCCTGGTCTGTGACTTGATTGTAGTCTGTCAGGTCCAACTCCAACAACAGAGACAATCTAGACAGGAACAACAAGCCGCTGTCTGTCACAGAGTGACGTCCTGGGAGTGTCAGTTGAGTCAACTTCAGACCTGGGAAGACAGTCAGAACCACTCCTCAGGTTAATTGATTTATGTTGCAACGTCAGTGTTTCTGATGGAGGGAAATTCCTGTGTGTGTGTGTGTGTGTGTGTGTGTGTGTGTGTGTGTGTGTGTGTGTGTGTGTAGGTTACTGAAGTTCAACCACTCCAGTTTTTGAACGCTCAAACACTGTTGTACCTGCTCGCATTTCCAATTACTCACCAGAGATGATCTGCAGTGCTTGGTTGCCATCTGCAACAGGAATCCCTGACAAACTGATGGAGGAGAGGGTAGGATGGGTGGCCAGCCGCTCCAGGGAGCTTTCTGTCACCCCTGTCCCATCCAGGTTCAGAGTCTGCAGGCCAGGCAGCTCTGCCAGAGCTGTCACATCCTTTACCTGAGGGAACACCCATCAAGACAAAAAAAATAAAATTCAAAAGGTCAAAACTGACCTTATTCTGTAAATTAAGAGGCAGACTTAGTTGACAGAAAAAGAGCTCGAGGACCTTCGTGTGTTTGATGCTGAGGAGTCTCAGTTGCGGAACACAGGTGGATAAGACCACCAGTGTAGCTTCCGTCACAGCTGTCTGGTTCAGGCTGAGCTGGGAGAGACATGATGGAGCTGACTGGAGGTATAACACCATCCCAGCATCGGTCACTTTAGTCTGATCCAGGGACAGGAAACACAGGTTCTTTAAACCTTGTAAAGACAGAAAGGAAAGAAGTGAGAAGAGGCAAAAACACCAGAGCTCCAAGCAGAGCAGCAGAGATGTGACGTTTAGAGCGTTCACAAAGCCTCACCGGTGATATGCTGCAGACAGGAGTCAGTCAGTTTGCTACACGAGGCCACGTTCAGGTACTGCAGTTTGGTCAGGCTAGAGAGGATTGATAACCCCGAGTCTGAACAGAACAGGTTTTGGGAGATTGGACTGAATTAACACATGATTGACAGACAATATCAGCCTAGAATGTCCGTCCTTGGACAGACTTCCGTACCAGTGATGAGAGGCGAGTTGACCAGACTCAGATGCTTCAGTGACGTGAAGGCCCGCAACTGCCTCAGGAGCTCGTTGGTGGAGTAAGGGTAGCAGTTTAGGACAAACGTCTGCAACGGGCAGCCGAAGAACAGTTCCAGGGTGCGTGGACGGAGGAGCCGCTCGCGGGACATGTGGTTGAGCAGAAGCTCTGCTAGTTCTGGGGTGAGGCATGCCAGACTACTGCTGTACTGCATGCTGGGAGCTGAGTAGCGACACGCAACAACAACAGGGTGTAAACCAAGCCGTGAGACGTCATATCTTGTAGCATTCTGCGTGTCTTCTTACCAGTCATGAGGTGTACGGTTGCACGAGTGGCCAAGGCACATAGGGACGGCATGCGGGGCGTCCTGAAAGGTCTTTTAGGGGGCGATGGCTGTGCCTGCGAGACACGGGGGTCTTCTTGCTGTGCGGCTCTTTGAAGACGCTCCACTGCTGCAAGACCTGCAGCTACAGGCGCCACCCGAACTCCAGCATCCTCAGGCTCTGCTGGTTCCTCTTCTGGAGCCTCCCTGAGAACAACAACAGTCTTTTACTTTTATACTGCATTGAACCTGGGATTTAAATCTGAACTGCAGATAAGCTACAAGAGAGGATTTCACAAGGACAAGTGGACCATATGGTATTAAATTGAAAACATTTCACATCGCTGCACTTTAACCTCAAGACTGTTCAATCATCTGTCTCTGCCTTGTACGTCTTTAATATTGATAAATGATGACTATCAGGATGTCGCTGTCAGAGAGCAATTTTCCTTGTAACTTTAAATTCAGAGATTAAAAAAAAAAAAACTGAGATACGAATGCAAGCAGAAATCTCTTGTTAGAGTTTCCCAGAGCCTACGGGACTGATACATGCCATTCAGTCCAGACACCCACCTGAGTCGATTGCCTTGCTCTGGCCAGCGGTGTCTGGGCTCAAATTCTCCTCTGAACCTATTCTCTGGAAAGAAAGGCAGCCTTGGCAATCCTGTGAAAAAAAAAAAAAATACAGATAAAACTGCAATCCAGAGGACGATCTAGTATCAACAAGATGACCCTCAAAGTCGTCATTTTGCGTCACAACCGGTTGATATATTTACAGTCTCGGTCACTTCTTGAATGTTTGGCTGATTCTATTGTGTGAATAGCTAACATTCCATTTCTGCACTCATGCCTTTAGAAATTATCAACATCAACTGCTCTGAATGTTGCTATTGTCCTATCAGGCATTGGATGTGATTCGACTGCTCTCAACAACTAATGTAGGCTACGCCCTACATTATAAAAGAGCCCCAGGTTGTGATGAGCTGACAATGATTGGCTGACTTTCAATAACTAGCATAGGAATTCTCCATAGAGCTCAGCAGCCCTGAACTTATTTGTCCAGGTTGTCCTCAACATAGAAAAACTTGAAGTTTCTTGAAGTGTTTTTATTCTTCTCCTCAAGGATTAAATTATAAGGAGCAAAAGTTTACCATAAACTAATCTGATTTCAAAGCAATCGACTGAATCCCGAGTGATGCTTAATGATACATATTGGAATTATATTAAATATTAAAAGATTAAATTCACTTTATTGATCCCTCGAATGGGGAAATTCTCTTTTGTACTTATTTTAATATGATCATGTGTTATTATCCTTATTTTTTGTACAATAACATATTATTATGTGTTTGTAGTGGTTTTCATGTGATTTAGTGATTAAGAGTCAAATATTTGTGGTGGACAGAAGTAAATTCGAGTGAAGTGACGTAAACCTGATTTTTATTTTTGTATTTTTTTGAAAACCGACGTACAATTGAGAACGACTTAACCCAAAATAACTTGTACATGCATTTTATTTTATTATGTGTTGTTTTTGTGTCTTGTACTTGTTTCTAATAAGTCTTAGGCAATTGTACTTCCGTATTTAGAGTAGCAATGACCTCAAATGGTGAGTATGGATAGAACTTTTCACAACTTAAGAACAATTCAACTTACGAACAACCTCTCGAAACCAATTGTGCTTGTATGTTGAGGACTACCTCGACAATTTTTGGTAGAGGGGAGCTTCCACCTACACAAGTCATAAACCCAATCAGTCTTAAAACTGAAAGTAATTACTAGGGTAGTCAGTCAAATGTAAATACAATGAAGCATACACGCAACATAGTATTTAAATGAGTATAAGGCTAAAAATAGAAGCCAGGATTATCTGGTTCTGGAAAGGACAATTGAAACTTTCTATAAGATGTATGTAAACATGATTGATGTGGGCGGATAAGTCCTACAGACACACAGGAAATATCCTATAGGTGAAAGGAAAGCGTTAAGTGGGAGGAAAAAGGAGTGAGAGAGTGGAGAGGGGCGTCAGACACAGGAAGTGGTACCATTAAGCAAAAGAGGTGGTTCTTCCTCCTCTTCTTGTTCTTCATCAGCAGCCTCCTCCGCATTATCAGGAACCAACCTCTGGCCCCGTCCTGTTGAAAATGATCTTTTTCACCGTTGTACTCTATCTTGTAACATCACCATGACACATGACGGCAGCACAAACGGATTGATTGATTACTAATAACAAAAGCAAATCCATACCTGTCGAATCATTTTTTGTGTTATTTGTAACATAATGATATAAATACTATGTTAATACATGTTCATTGAACTCAATTATAATCTCATATTTTCAAAGTGCTGCTTCACCATGTTAGAAAAAAAATATCAGGCTCATATTTAATGTTCTTCAATCCTGCTGTACGTTAACTATGTATAAGTTAACGATATATAAGCAAAGCCTTCACAAAACATGCAGGTGGAAGGGTTAAAAGGTTGGCAAGGATTTCCTTGATGAAACAAACAACCGAATGCATTTCAGCTAAATGGTTGCTGGAGCTCTATTGTCATGAAAATACCATTGCGTAAAGTGGAAGAATTCTGTGTGCGTGGAAAGAAAATGATGAAATGACTGCAACTATTGTTACATACCGAAGAAGGAGGAAGGAGACACGCCTAATAGAATTAACAATCCAGCGCATTGCAATTAAAAGCTTAGTGCCTTCTTAAACTATGTTTTGTTAATCTCCAGGTCATAACACAAACACGTAACACTGGTGACGGGAAATAATTGAAAGAAACATTCTAGACAGGAACTTGGTACGGAGGAAAAGCACCATCTCACTCCACTTTGCAACTCCTTGTATAATTTATGCAGGCTGCCACAATTGCACAACTGCACACGACAAACAAGCCTTGATGAATAAAAATTGAGATGTAAAACAGCAAATCTGCTGAATACTTGAACAATACGATGAGATTCATTTAAACTTACCCCAGAAATGAGATTGTCCAGACAGTGAAGCCCCAGCTCCAGGTATCCCTGCGTAACTCACAGCCTCTTCCCACAGCTGGTTGGGGAGTGGAGGGGGCAGAACGAGTTCTTGCCCTCCCGCCCCCTCAAGCACCGGGACATGAGGCGACACGTCACACGATGACGGTACATTCTGCGGCGCTGGTGGCGGCTCTGCAGGACTCGGTGCGTCCTGAGGGCTTTGTGGTGGAGTGGTCTGAATACACAGCGCAGCGTTGGGCGTGAGGCCGAGCGAGTGGAGGGAACAGGCCAGCTCTGCCTCCCCAAAGCGTTTCCGTGGGAAACCCTGGAGAAGGGAAAAGGAGGATAGCGTGGGGTGGCGTCCGCTGATGTGCTCCACGACACGCCGCAGAGGTGCGTCGGCTGGAAAGCGCTCGCGCATCGACTCCCCAGTCGGCAGGCGAATCTGAAGCATATTAAAAAAAAAAGTTTTTAACAACTACTCTTCTTTCATTTTCCTTACCTACGTCTGAAATTCTCCACAGCCTCACCATGAGGACGCAGTTGTTATCCACATTGGTCTGCATCTTCCCCCCAAGCTTCTGCCCATGACCAGTAGGAGGAGACGACTCCGCGTTGACGTTCGTCTGGGTCTTCTCTTGTAAAGTTCTCCGATCCTCAGCTATCCGCTTCAGCACCAGCTCGCGCTCCTGCCAGGAAAACACACACACACGTTCGGTTCTGAGGCCCCATTCACGCTTAGCCGGCTCTTTCTGAAAATGCAAGTTTTTCTTACGGTTATGCCTTCTGTCCACACGACAACACAAACTTTCGTTAACGCCAGCCAAAGTGAAGTTTTTTGAAAATGCCGGGTCTGCGTTGTCGTGTGGATGCTGTAACCGAAACTTTTTCTATCTGGGGGGCGTCTCCCCGCGAGGGAAACCGCTGTGACGTTAGTGTGTGTGACCCGTGAACGGAGTTAAAAACAGCTATTTTCTGACGCATAACAGCTCCACGTCGAAGACGCGTTGATAAACATGCTTGACGGTTGAATATTTGTTCGTCTGTTTCTTTCTTTATGTTTATATATCTATTCATTTATTCATTCATTGGTTCCTCGCCTAAGACGCCGTAGCCAGTTCTGAGTTAGACCGGGATGCGCTGACTGCTGGTGGGAGAACTTTGTGATGGAGGTCATCCTCAAGGAGGAAAGGCGTGAATTTCCACCCATCCCGGTCCTCTCTCCTGTCGTTCTCGGAGTTGTTCTGCTTATAAACATGTTGATCAACGCACTTATGCGGTTACGTTTGGAGGGAGATTTTTCCAAAAATGCTGTCGTGTGGACGCAAATTTTTGTTCTATGCAGGGAAAAAAAGTTTGGTTTTGAAGATTCTGTCATTTGCATAACAACAAACTGCAAAGCAGCCTGAATGGGAAGGATTAACAGCGCCGACCTGTTTCTTCTGTCTTCTCTCTGCTCTGGCCTCCTGAGCAACACGTTGTCTCTGCTGCTCTTCAAAGTCACTCTTGTCAGGTTTAATCCGGGACTCTACGGGTAGGGGGTGTGGGGATTCACTGCATGGCTGCGACGGTCTCAGCAACAATGAAGGAGATGCTTTTGAAATGAAAAAAAAAAAAAAAGTTCCCACATTTAAAACCACACCCTACACCATTCTTTAAATGTCACAGAAAAATTCAATTGCACGATGACACAGAAATGTTCACAGAATATTATAATGCTGTATTGAAAACATTCTTGTTAAAGGCAAGTAGAGTCTGCTGCTACCTGAGGCAGATGTGTGTGTGCCTGAAGTGCTTGCTGCCACTTTGGGAGGGTTGAATGCTGAAAACGCAGTTTCAGCCGGCTGCGATGACTGTTTCACCAACTTGTGTCGTGGATACTGACCGTGAAGGAGCCTGAGAGAAAGACACAAATGTCATTTCCTGAAAGAGTTGCCTTTTGCAAACTTAAAGACAATTACATTAACGTTTAAAGGATGGTAATTATTCAAGATGTTAAAAATTAAAGGCTGCGACAACTCACCACTCAGTTGCATCAGACACGGAAAAATGTCCGGCCTGGATAGCTGCCTGGATCTGTTCCTCTGTGAAACCCATCTCACTCAGGATGAGGAACAACTCCCCAATAGTCTACAAAAAAATAATACAAACAACAACTGAACGACCTTTAAAGCACAAACTGGATGCCTTAATTAACAATGATTAGCATAGTACAGCTGATCAGGCTTTCTTTATTTTGGATCAGGATAACAAACAGATTTATATTTTGAGTTAAAGCACACATTTAGGCTGTTGAACTTTATATTATCAAGTTATATTTATTACCCAATGCCTATTCTATGCCACATTCATTTTTAAATCTGTAGTAAATGTGTTATACTGTATATCATAAGACCCTGCACCTCTATTACATCTATCTTTACATTAAACTGTATTTTGTTTCTTCTGCAACTTTTCAGTGGACAAATAAAGTTTTTTGAATTGAAATGAATTGAATTGAATCGTGTGACATCGACGCACTCCCGGTTTGAATGACGCGTTTAAAAGTTGTTGAGTCGTTTATCCATTTATTACGTTTTAAGTTTTCTACAATGTTTTACTACTGTCTGATCAATGTGTTCTGTCTATACTGTATTATGCTGGTAAACCGGGTCACAGACATAGAAAGGTCGAATAGTTAAACCCACGATGTCTCATTTACTGTCCTTCATTACCGACATGCTAGCATGTCGTCCGTCTGGCCGGCCTTCACTGTCGTCCCTCTCATTCTAAGTTAATGTTCGTCCAGACTTTTTAATCTTAATCACAGTCAGTCCGGATTAATCGGTAATAAACCAAAAGGAAAGTAACTTTAAATAACATAGCAACAAGCTAAGGTAAAGCTAACGGTACTTTGGGAAGCTTTGATGCGGTACAGGCTGTCTGTAAACAACGTTAGCATTCACAGCTGATGGACCCCGATGACGAGGCTAATGCTAACCCTAGCTAGTCAACGCGCGCTACGGTGTCACGGCAAACGCAGCTCGGTGATCTGCGAGCTTACCGGTGGGGCAGAAGAACTCATGCCGTTGTTTCAACGTTAATGTAGGAAAATCAGAGCGAAATAACAATTATTTAGCAACTTTGATGACTTCCTGGTTGTGATGCGCAGTCTGCTTAGCTAGCAACACTGGCCCCGCCCTCTCTGACGTCAGATCGACGGGGGGTTAAAAAGAAACAGCCTGTCGTCACTGGCTGGAGGCAGACTGTCATCTGCTGGAGACTGGAATCAATCACAATTATTTATCAGTGATTGAGACGTAATCTAATCTAGAACATTTATTATCCGTGATTAAACATGGCTGTATAAGATGACCACTACGCAGGTGAAAGTGGACGTTTAGAAACCTCAAGAGTAAAAGACACGAATGAAATAAAAGAAACAAAAGAAAGGGCAACATGTTATTCAATAATTAACAGGTAAACCTCCATGCATCAGTCCCTACAGCAGCAACGATGCCACCAATATTTAAGTAGACAGGGGTCTGCCAGAGGTGATGGTGCAGTGAGGCAAAGATGCTCCTGAAGCGGTCCATTACACCGGACACACTGGAAGGTGAAATCAAATTAATTTTGCCTGGATTATAAATCTCTAAAATCCTGCTGAGCCTGATGCTGAACATGACTAGGAGCATCACAGGTCCAGAATAACCAACCAGGTTTTTGATAGATGACCAGGAGCAGAAGAGGGAAGATGGGTGACTCATGTTACAGATCCCAGCTGGGAATCATGTCAGGGTGAAGAAGATTGGAAATTTGCATTTGAAATGTTTGCCACTGCTGGTCAAGAAGACAATGGCGCGGTGGGAGGTTTCACACACATGAGCTCAATATCAGCGGTTAATGCTGGTATCCACTGAGCAGTGGATATATGCAATTTCCTCCGGGATTAATAAAGTATCTATCTATCTATCTATCTATCTATCTATCTATCTATTAAGGTTCATGAGACCAGTGGATACTGTAAATTACTTTGCATGTTTCTAATCACATTTGTAAATTAAATGAATGCCTTCTAATTGTCACTTTGAAAGACTGAAGATGTTAGGGGTCATTATATCAGTACATAATGAGAGCATTACTTACATAAAAGTAATTTTTGATTATTAAGCCATGCCATTTCCATTCTATTTTCAAAAATATTTAATTTGGGTTATAATTATGTTAATAATATCATGTAATCTGGTCACTTCTTCAAGAGGCGTAGAATCAACTTCGCTGATGGGATAATTATACCTTAATGTATAATAATTTACTTCTGTAGATTAATTATTATTTCTTTTTAAATGTAATCCGAACCGGTCTTTCATTACATCAGTGTGTAATAATTAACACCGGGAACAAAAAAACTTTGTTAATAGTTAATTTCTTACTATCATCTATGTCCTTGGGGATAATGTTCTTCATAACGGAGAGCCGTCTACATCAGAAATATGATTCACCATTTACGCAGGCGCAGCAATTTCTGTTTTAAGAATACGGCAAAAAGTTCCGTGAAACTAAAGAAGAACACCGGAAATTAAAAATGCTTTTTCAAAATAAAAGCATGAAATTCTGTTTGTAAGAATCAAAAGCTTGTGTCGAGCTTCGATACAATATTTTTTCATGTTTTATTTATTAAAAGCACATTTTAAACAAAATAGTGCGTTTTCATATTGACAAATACAATAAATTACCCGTACATTTAATTACATATTTTAATTTGAAACTTCTACCGGAATAATATCTGTATGTTGTGAAATTTTGACACCGGCTGGGCTAGTAAATCATTGAGCGAGAGTTTGCGGTGAGTAAGCATCGGTAAGTAATTGATTTTAAACTTGTGTGTTATTATAAGCCTCAGAGTGGATGAATTTAATGAAAGACGCGCCTTTTATTTCAACTATCGCCATTTAGCTGGCCAGGAACTGGACATAGCCGACCTGTGAAGAGAGGGTGCATTGACAGCCCGTAAGTTATCTGCCACACATGCGTTGGATGTTTCCGCTGCTGCTGGTGGATGACTTCGTTTTGTGTGTGGACTAGTTAGCCACGTCGTGGAGGGTAACAAGTCACTTAAATGTGGTCGGAATTAAAGGTTTGTTTAGGGTTTATGCCGCAGAAGATGATATCAAATGAGTTCCTCTTTTTAGCAAGCTAGCGGTCACTCCTCCTGGCAGCAGCCTCTGTGTGAAAATATGATGGACAGACTGGTGTGAGCCCTCCTTCAGTCAGTGTGTGTGTGTGTGTGTGTGTGTGTGTGTGTGTGTGTGTGTGTGTGTGTGTGTGTGTGTGTAGGAGTCAGTTTGCATTCATTCATTCATTCATTCATTCATTCATTCATTCATTTATTAGTTCACTGCGCACTGACAGAACAGAGGCCTTGTCCTTTTGTTTCTGAAGGCAGACAATGAGTTATTTAAATAGAATCATTAATATATATAAATTCATATTTATTTCAACACATAGCTGTTAGTGATTATCTAGTCTGGGGTTTTTTTCACATTGTTAAACCCACCATTACTAACAGATTACAACAGACCCGTTTACATGTGAAAGTGGATTATGACACCATAAAAACAAATTTAAGTATCAACCCACAAAATAAGATCATTATTAAAATCTTTTTTTTGCTAATGCTTTTGAAAATAATAATCTCATGATGTTCCACTATTATACAGTATGTAATTGGATCCAGATCTGGATCCAGATCAGAATCTGGGAGATTAGAATATGTATTTTAAGGAGGGCAATAAATATGGGGTTACAGTGAGGTGACAGAGAGGAACATGACAATGTATAGCTGAGAACCTTCACATTCAAGGTTAGTCAAACAGATTTCATGTATCTCTGATTAGGTATCCAGACAAATAATGAAAATATTCAGATTCAGAGTAAAAATGGTTCATAGTAGAAATGGGTTTGCCATGTCAAGCAATTATTGTAGTTGGCATTATTCCTTTTGGACAGATCCAAGTATAGTATCATTATCGTCATGGTGATATAATGATATAATACACCTATACTTTAATGCTTATTAAGAATGTGTTCCTAGCTTTAGCAAACATCAAAACGTGGAAGTATTGTGTTTTAAATGACATACAGTCCTGGAAAGTTGTGAAACGGAGTAATTTTTGAGTTTCATTGCCATGGATACCCCCCCTCCCCCCTTTCAGGTTCCTGCATAGTTTGACAGTCATGGTCACAAAATTGTTTGTCACAGGGAATCAGAAGTCACGACGTGCACGTCTGGCGGAAGGAAGTTTCTCATCTGCTGACTCACCAATATCACCTCTGTGGGCACTGGAGAATATCTGAGGAAATATTTTACTGCCCTATTAATTTTAGATGCCCGATAAAGTGATTCTTTTTATTGAGATTCATCCAGAAAGTCAGACCACTATGGCGTCTTTTCGGCCTACGACAGCTGACACGTCAAGGACTTCTACACGAGCAGAATCCAAACTGTTTGTCTTGGTGAATCTGACCTTGTCCAATCTTAAAGGAGACAAAAAAATTCAAATTCCATGGTCCCTCTTGGTGCTTGAACTCATCAGATAAGTCCATTTTATCTGTGGCTTCACAATCTCAGCTTCTATTTGCTCTCCTTCGCCCCAGAGGAGTATGTCAAACACACTTATTGTAAAATGATTTGCGACGGCGGTGGTGTGTTTTGCTGAAGAAAACACAACGAAGCACAAAGCGTCAAGCAGAATGTCTCTACATTCCTGCCGCCCATCGCTTGTTCATGCAGAAAGCAAGGAAAGAAAAGACTGATATTTGATTTTTTTTTTTTACTTCATCACAGTCTCTTGACTCTTGCTGTTTGTTTTACCTTACCCCCTGAAGATAAACAGACCCCCAACTTAATCAGTAAACACACCAAGTCTAAAAGCTTGCTTTAGCCTAAACTAAACACTATTATTTTTAGTTGCATCGTTGTCCTCCGCTTCAAGATGATGAATGCATGTTGTTCTCTTGTAGGCGACTAAGATGCACTGTTATCATTGCTTACCTTGTAAACGTGCATAATTTGGACTATCACGCTCGCGCACACCCCATTAAAGTGCCAGGAGCTGCCTGTGGAGGATCAAATTATGTCCTTAATTACGCAACACGACGAAGCTCTTCGTTGTTTTCATCCAATCCCGCAAGGCTATAAATTTAAATTCACATGCCATTTCTTCGCCTGTACCAGCAGACTCAATAACAAACATAATCACATAATGTTATTTCCCAGGAAATTGATAAATGGCTGGTTTGTATTTGACTGTAGTACGAGGTCCTTGGCCTTTTGTTTGTGTTCTGGGAGCCTGGAAGATATTTTATTCCCGTCTCAGGCCGAGTCTCATGAGGGTAAATACAGTCATTAGGAGAGCACCGGGTCAAAGCCTCGCAATTACGGTGTTTCTGTGAGAACACGGCCATACCTTTTGTGCAGCTGATGCAATCTGAGCGGCCCTGGATGCAGTTCTGACTAGAAAGTGCCACACCCTAACACCACCGTAGTAGGTTGGGACCAGTCTTCACAAAACGGCATCAGCGTCCAGTGTGACTCTTAATAATAGCTTTTCAAAAATCATCTACATTAAGTATTACAACATTTTAAAGGTAACCTCGCACTATTTAGCTGGTTTGAACATCTTTTCAGTAAATTTTCTGCTTCTTTGATTTAGCCACAAACTGCTACTTGTTGCTTTTTAAGTCTCCTGGTTGTGGGTAAGGCGCATGCAGGATCATATCTTCAAAATGTCATGGCCTCAGTGGCTTGTTCCATTAATATAGATGGTGATTTGACACTGCTAATACTTTGGCTGCTGGTTCAGAGCTGCAAAAACAATAAATCCCCATTACACTTTCCTTTGAAGTTCACTTTCCTTGACATTTGTGATTTGAAGATATGAGGCAGAGAATGTGGATGATATTTAGAGCTGTAAAAAACATTGGCTATGTCTTATCGATGGATTAAATGATGGAGTGTAATGTAAAAGCTGTTATTGCTTGGGGTGAAGCCAGAGAGGGTTACCTCCAGACTCCACAGATCTTCTCATACACACCGCCAAACAAAGCCAGCAACTAGCAGATGAACATTTACTAGCTAAAAAGCCAACAAAAGCTAGTTATAGTCTGCAGGCATAGATTTTTTTTTCATGTCATAATGTGCATTGGCCTTCTGCGAAAGCCCACATACCCTAACCCTCATGGAGGTATAAAAATGTTTGACAGGTGATTGCATTTTTCTTTTCTGGAGTAGAGGACAATGGGCTGGCATTATTTAAACTTTCAGGGTTTATTTGCCACTTCAATCTCTCTTCACCCTGAAAGACAGGTGCTGTCGTAGCCGAGTGAAGCCTTTTGACTGGACAAAGAACGAATGAAAAGATGGACACCCGTTGGCACGATGCAGCTGTTAGCTGTGTGAGACTGTAAGTGTTCCAGTGAGCATATGCAAATAACTTAACCCAGTCACGCTGAAGGGCCGGACCCTGCCAAATGCTCATAGAGTTAACGTGGCCACTGGTCTGTGAAGAGCAGAGCAGGGGAGGTGGAGATGGGTTCATGTTGAAAGGATCAAGATGTAGCAGGGGTGACTTCTAAACCGCCGAGCTATTTCGGGGTGAAACACTCAGAGACAACAGCGGGGCAGCTATCAACATATAGCAGTGCCAAATCCCCAAAGAGGTTCATAAACAGGGCAGCTGTCACCGGTGTAAGGCTTCAGCCAGGCCCGGGGTTTGCATTGCAAGGCTGCACAGGAAGCTGGAGTTGGTGAACACCTAGCGGCGACTCCTGTGTGTTTTGCAAGTACGTCGCTTCTCCTTGAAATGATCCATTGTCAACGGAGGATTTTGCAATTTCTGTGAGGTAAATTTATTTCTCAGCTGAGTTCTCAATGTGTAAATACAGCCTGGCAGACTTGTGAATTACTTTGCTGGAGGAGAGAGGAATGACAGGAAGCTGGAGGGAGAATTTCTGAGTCATGGTTAACACTGTGAATAAAAGTTACAAGAACCAAACGGGGAATGTTGTCGTGGAAAAAATGTCGGGGAATGTTATTTTTATCCTTATGTTTCTTTCAGCAATGAAATATGCTTGGACTTGTCTTGATGCAAACTGCTTTACTGGACCACGTTTAACCCCAATCGGACTTAAAATATGAGAAAGCAGCAGGGGTGAAGGCGTTTCTATTCCAGTCCTGTCCGGTGGAAAGTCAGCCGACGCTTCTTGGGTCGCCAAACATTTCTGGAGCTTTGCAGCCTTCTCTTTAGCAGCTAGAGAAGAAGTTGGACAACTGAAAACAAATAAACCCACAAATGTGGCTCCATAGCGCTCAGTCGGCCCGAGTAGGTCGTGCCTTTATTTGTGCCTGAGCTGGTCCTTGGAGTTTTGAATGCTATGCGTGACCCTGGATGCATCAAGCCATCTTTATAGAGCTGATTAATGTTATGAATCGCTGTTTCTTTTTCTTCTCAGTGTCTTACGATCACTCCAGCAATCTCATAAGCCTGGTAGATAATAAACTATAACATCTGACATGTAGAACACAGGACTGTCCTTTTCGTGCAGCGTGTGAGGGAGCCTTTTGAAGGATTATTTGCTCTGAATCTATTTTAGCAGCGCAAACCGGTGACGTCTGACAGACACAATTAAACGCAGACACAGACGCGGCGTTGAATTATCAGCATCCACCATTCAAGACGCAAGGTCACTTAATAATCAGAAATACACTAGGCAACAGGTCATTGCTTTCCCATTAATTTCACACACACACACACACACACACACACACACACACACACACACACACACACACACACACACACACACACACACACACACACACACACACACACACACACACACACACACATTCACCACTGAATAAACATCCTGTGCTGTTATATAAACTTGTTCAGTCAAGAAAAATCTTGATGTATGCAGCGCCAGTGCTTATTATATGCAGGATAGGGATTACATGTTCAGCTGTTTGATGCACAAAGGCTTGCAGTGTCTCTTGGGGGTGGTTGTGGTGCTGGTGGTGGGGTAAGTTGCCCAAAGAAAGCTGACTTTTAGGGCTGGCTTCGTCTTCCAGATTGGCTCTGAATAGCAGCTTCATTTGCTTGCAGTGCAGCAGAGGTGGACCAAACTTTTGTTGCACAAACAGATTAATCTGTTTTTTTGTCCCTTTTTTTGTTGTTGGTCTAATCAAACAAAACCACTGCTTTGTGGAAGATATCGATCGTGGGGTTGAATTTCCACCTTATGCTTGAGGTTGTGTGTGTATGTGTGTGATACACACAGATGGATTTTTGCGTCTGATCCCCAGCCTCTGACTCAGTGTTGAATGGGTCCTGGAGTCACATGACTACTTGTCAGCAGGCCGGAGTAGGAAACATAATCTGGAGGAGGAAGGCTGCCCCTATCAGTCGGTGTATGTTGGTCAGAGAGAGAGAGCGCTCGATCAGCCGGGGCATATCTCTAACTCTCGTTCCTTTTGTCTCTCTATCTCTCTTTTCTCCCTCTGTTTGGTTTTTCCTGCACTCTGACCAGACCGGGTCTCTCTTCGCCACAGAGTTCAGAATTTCTCTACAATGTCTGCGGTGGCTTCTCTGCTGTAAACATACAAAGGTATGCAACACTCACTGATCTGTCTGTATTTATAATTTTTAATTTGTTGTCAAATTACCTTTTTTGACAGAATGTCATTTTGTGCTGCTTGTTTAATTTTATCATGTGTTTAATTCATTCTAGTCCTCGGGTAGTGCGGTTGTATGTCAGGTGTAGACGATTCACAGCCAGATTTTTGACACTAGTCGCACGCCTGTTTTTATCAATTTAATAATCTACAAGATTATCTGTGACTCTACTGTAGATAAATCCAGTATAGATTCAGGAATTACACAACAGAGTCTCAATCAAACATTTTCACATATTCCACTGCAATAAGTCCACAGTTGGAGCTTCTAGACATCAGAATGTGGAAGTGATGGCTTTCTTAATGCTCTGGTGGAATCTGAAGTGACCATTTGTAAGTTAATAAAAAAAACCGCTTCCTGATTTGTTTGTCTATTTAAATCACTTCTGTTTATTACGCGCACCATTTGTCTGCAATCAGATCTTTAAACAAATGATATTCAAAATAAAATTTAAAGTGAAACATTAACATCGGATCACTTGGAGCCGTCATATCGTCTGTTTTGCTCCTTTAGACTCGCCTCCTGGGAGGTGGATGCATGCCATGCTGTCTTCTTTTTAGATCCGTTTCTTTAATGAAACTTTAACCCACCCCTTTCCTCCCTGTCATTGTTCGTCTTCTGTAACTACAGGCCCTTGTGTCGGTCGAGGTTTGGCCATCCAGCTCCTATGTGGACAAGTCACTTTACACACCTTATTGAACTGTTGTGCTCTTTGATTGACTTTGTACAGTATATGATCTTGCAGTTTTACCATTTGTGTCAAGTTCCTCTGGCTAGGGCAACCTTCGTTGCGATGCATCCTCTGAATATTTGTCTTTCTGCATTCATTGAAAAAGACTTCCTGACTTTTTTAAAGTCTTCTTTTCCCCCAGAGGTATCCGTAACCTGCCTTTATGTCCCCAATCAAAGGAGGACAGTGCTCTTTTTAGGACATTTATAACATCTGAAAGTAAGCAGGGCCTTTTTTGGAGGGTGTTTTGTGTAATTACTGGAAATTAGGGTGGTTATCAGTTTTATTTTTGTACTCCGTGGGAGATTAATTCTTTGCTCTGAAGGTGTGATGTAAAACTCAACATCGGAACAATCAGATGAATTTCAGGTCAGACGGTTTCCGTTTGGTCTGATAAATTTGGCCTACAGATAACAGCAAAGGAAACATCCTCAGAACCGCAGCAGCGCGTTAACTCAGCATGTACAAATAGCGGGTTACTCATTATCAGCTGTCAAGTCAGTCAAATAAGGAATGTGATGACCTTTGACCTGCATGCAGAGGAGCTTTTGTTTAGGTCATGCTTATAAAAAGAGGTGATTGTATTTAAACTTGGTGACGTCTGGCGCTCATATATAGCACACGAGTCTTAGATGTTGTAAACGCTGGCAGATAAGATAAAACTTCATCAGATAAAAATCAGATAAAATGTCTCTGATTATTCCAGGTCTGACATTACGGGCAGAATCCCAGAGTGACCTTTTTCTTTTCTTTTTTTTAAATATAAATTTCAACCTCCTCTTGATAGGCTCAGTCTATAGTTGCCTTCTTCCTGTTTTCATACTTACTTCCTCCCAGAAGGATAATTTTCCCAAAGCCTTGCCTGCACACATTTGAATGTGTCATGCATGGAAAAACGTTAAACTGGGAAGGAAAATCCTTTTTCTGTAAGACTGTGTCTTTACATGACTCCTGCCTGAACACCAAATTCTTCCAGAAGAAACTACAAACTGATGTTTTGTCCTCTTTTCCCCTTTGCTCATTCATCCACATCTGTTTGGTCATTACATAAGGGATAACCATTTCCTTTCTTTTCCCCCTCCTCTGATTGGTTGTACCTCATTACAGACAAAACACATCAGGATCATTTAGGAGCATTTCAATTGCGGCCGCCATTGTTTTCTCCTTCTGATCGCTGTTGTTACAGACCTGCCTTGAGGTAGATAAGCTGGTTCCCATGCTTTCTGCTCAGGATCCCAGGGTTCTGTAACTTTATCCCTGTGTACCCGGTCCTGCATCTTCCACAGTGGTGGGGTCTAGATTTACTGAGAAAGTAATCCTCAAACATACCCCGGCTAGCTCCAATAGACTGCATTATCGAGGATCAAGGATAACTTTATTAATCCCCCGAGGGGGGGAATTCTTGTGCAGCCAGCCGAGCATAAAATAACATTAATCAGACGACAACAAATGCAGCAATCAGACATCAGCGATGCCGGAAACAACAATCGATAAAAACAGATGGGAGATAAAAAGAATGTCAGAATAGTTACAAGAAGAGAGGCCGAAAAGTAATAATAAATAATAAGTTTCATCAGAAGGATGAAATTGTCCACGGCGCAATTTCCGATCCCGTCTGGTTTGACGTGACTCCTCAAACCTTAGAAGCTGACGTCCCGTTAGGACCTTATTTAAATGACTTGGAGTGGTCACCATTGAGATAGAGCCACAAGGCTTCTCTTTGTCCCCCCCAATGAGCTCACCTGATAGGACCCCCCCCCTTCCATACGTTGAGGCTGAGTCACGGGTTCCGTCGCTGCTCAGGCCCTTTACTGCATGTCATCTTCCCTCTCCATCGCCTTCCTCTGCCCGTCGTCTCTTCTGTATCTTTGCCTCCTACCTTATCAGTAAAGCACGTGTTAAAAAAGAAAAAATCCAACTTTAAACACTTAAATTTAATCTCTTATCATTGATTGTGCTTTAATGAAACATACAGCAATTGTACCTCACTCTCGACAAGGTCATTAATGTGATTACGCTCAGATATCAAGGAGACTTATCAGCTCTTTGATATCTGTTGTTTAAAAACTGGAATAGATTTGAATTTATTTTTTTTTATTGTGATTTTGTGAAGTGACGCAGAAGAGCGAAGAAAACAGCTCCTCTTTTAACTTGCGCCTCATAAGATTTAAAAACTCCATTTCGGCTTGTCCCGTTGGAAGTCGCCACAACATCTCATCCAAGGTTTTTTATGCTGGATGCCCTTCCTGCCACAGTCCTCTGCATTTATCCTGATCTGGGACCAGCTTACAATTGACACTGGCTTGTGCCCCCGTAGGGCTGCAGAATTGAACCCGAGGCTGCATACATACATGACATTAACGCTTGAGAAGGCAGAATCATCTTGACTGTAATTATTTATTTTGACTGTTTAAGAAGTTTATCTCTGTAATTTCATGGCAAATCTACCTTGATTGCACTTTTAATCTTGCCGTTATATATCTTATAACCGGGGGTGACGAACGCGGAGGTAAGTAGAGGCACGTGCCGCCGCTTATCAAAGGGTCCTCTGCACAGTGGCAGTGCGTTATCTGCCTCTTATCTAACACTAATGGCTAATGACCTTCAGTGGTGGCGAGGAAGTGTTGCACGACTTCAAACCAGGAGCCACTGAAATTAAGGTAATGGTGTCATTGTTTGTAAAATTACTTTGATGCAGGATGTCCTTCTGCAGCCTCTGCCATTGGTCCTCCTCATGTCTGATGTCATCTAGTCATGTTTCCACCTCATAAAAGTTGCATCAGGTTTATTTCGGCCAATTTGGGTGTAAAATGGGTTCAACCACTCAAAGGTGCGGAAGGGGCTTTCAGGAAATCTGGAAACTGTTGATTACTCAGACCACATGACGTTGTCACATGACACTATAGGCGGTGTGGGAGTGAGGCGTGTTCCTTTGTCTTTTGTTGGCTTTGCACTTCAGCACACTGGATACGAAAATCAAAAAGTCAGCACTTTAAGAAGCTGAAGTGATATGTGTGTGGTTTACTGTCCACGCCACATAAACTGAGGAGGAATCAGAGCCCTGTCAGACAGAGTTGTAATAACTGTGATTTATCTAAAGCAAATAGTTAATATTTAAACTAACCTCAGCTATAGGTTGTGAAGTGTGCCGATCAGCAAGTGTTAGCATAACAAAAAGCTCACTTCTTTACCCCAAATGAACCAAGGTTTTCTCAGTATGTTTATGATCATCTTCCGACTGCATTGCACTAAAATTCAAGGATAGTAATAAAATAATAATAATGCTCTGCTTTTGGAGGATCTATGACATCAACATTATTTTCATTAATTCCTTTTACATCTAAAATATTGAAGTCAAGAGCCAAAACTCTTTTCACTTTCTGATTGCGCTTCATATTGAAGGATCACCGGCCTGCAGCAAAAAGATTTTTTGGTTGTCGTGTTTGCCTCATATTGCAAATGTCTGGCTTCATTTGGGCTAACCCCTGATCCGTCTCTTATCTCCAGGTTATGCTGCCCAAAAGCAGTCTGAGTCCCAGTGAGAAAGAGAAGGGCTAAAGCCACGCCAACTCAAACCAGCTTTCCACAGCCTCTCCAGCAGCGACTTCACTGTTGAGCCATGAGCAACCCCAACGCTCCCAAGAAGATTACCGATGCTGCGGCATCGATTATTCGCAGTGTAAGTCCACGCGAGCCAAGAAAAGCTTGAGGGTGCTCTGGGAGGTCAGGCTTCAGCATCACTGCCCGTATGGTTTAAAGCAGGGGTGGCAAACTCATTTTCACCGAGGGCCACATCAGCATCACGGCTGTCTTCAAAGGGCCAGATGTAAATAATAAATGTATCTAAATGTAACTCAATGTAATGCAAATAAATGTAACTACTCCTAAATGTTAAATAACTCAAAATTTATTGTTATAACATAAATCCTTTTATAAATCTTTTTGTAACTTTTTTGTCAATGTTAAAATGGGTTGAGTTACTTTATTGTGGGAAATGTAGTTTTTGGTCAAAGCACACTTTTGACCTATTCTTTTTTAGACACTCTGACCATTTCGCGGGCCACATAAAATGATATAGCGGGCCACATTTGGCCCCCGGGTCTTGAGTTTGACACATGTGGTTTAAAGGTTTTATACTATTCAGGTGAAGGTGATGCTAACAGTTAGCGTGTTTAAATCTGTAACTGCTCCAAATTTGCTTAACTCATCTTCTCTCCGTTTGGATTTATGCTGCCTCAGCATCCTCTGGCCCCTCTGGCATCGCAGTGTGTATTTTGGACAGTCATGTGTACAAATCTAGTTACATCCTCGAGCCAATTCTCTGGCACCATGCAATATTTCTGACTGGCCAAATAAAAAAAGCGTAACGAATTGCTCAAAACCACTTCAGATCTGCAGAGACAGCAGCTGCTGCTGAATTTCCCTTGTCATTACAGCGCCGGGGAATGTCAGCAGTTCCACAACTGAGACAGCTTCCTTCCTCTTTTCATTAACTTTATGGGTTGCGAGTGTTGGAAACACTAAAACAATATTTGCGCATGGGGTCGATCTGATAACCGCGCTGCCTGGAGCTCAGCGGCTCAAGACAGCAGCATTCTTCGACTCAGGACTTTCTCGAGAAATCCACCTTAGGATAATTACGATGCTGCAGCAGAAAACATCCCAAGCTTAGAGGAAAATCCACCAATTGAAGCAGATGCCATGAGTTTCCCATGGTTACTTTACTGCAGGAGTTAATATGTTCAGTTCCACTGCAGGAATTATAAGGATTGCATGTTCTTTTCTACTTCATATTCTTTTACTTCAATTCAGGATTTCTTGATTTATTTTTTTTGGCATAAACTCTGCAAGAGTTAACCATTTTACTCCTGACTGAGTTTAGAAGCTTTAATTATGTTTTTGAAAGTCTGAAAGCTTACAAGTTCTTCCAACACCCATCTATGCATGTACATGATGTTCTTCAAGAAAAGACAAACCTGATCCGTTCCTCGTTGCAAAAACTAATGTAGGAAATGCTGTCAGTTAACTTTGTGGGGGTTTTTTGTCAGCTCCTTTCTTTTTGGTGCCAAACTTCCAACCTCGGTCAATACCCACCTGTAATCTGGAGGGGGTTGGACATGAACGACTTAAGCGCGGTCTGAATTTGAAACCCAACCCCATAATTCTGGACATAGAATGCAGAGAATTCGAGAGGTGGAAGTTGATAAATGCCACGTAACGAAAGATGTGCAGGGAGTCCAGGAGGCCACGGGTTAAAGAGGCTTCTGATATGTTTTCCTCAACATTTGGAGGATTATGTTTCTTAAATTTATTGGTCTGTCTGTATGTGCAGTATGAATGATTTCACTTTGCTCTCGTAAAGTTGTGGTTTGAACAGATGCTGTTCAGAATGAGCAAAGCTTCGCTGATGTTTGTGTAACCTGTAAAACGGTTCACTACCGTAAAAAATATTCAGATTGTGATCTGGAGTAAAAACCGGTCTGTAATGAGATTTTGCCAGCAGGAAGCCTGGTGACCAAGAAGCCCTCTGATGATAAAAATGTTTGCTGTGTGACAGAACCTTCGCTGTCATTGGTCGATCCGTCGGCTCCGACTCTCCCAAGTTAATCATTATCTCCTGAACAATGTGTGTTTGTGTGCAGGCTTGGTCAGGGAGAGTTCAGGTAATCCTGTTTGAATTATGGAGGGATGATGTTGTGAAACCGGCCATCTTCTTCCCACCTGACGATCTTGTCCTGGTCATGTGACAAGAACTGATAGACATAAAAGTAGCTGGTGGCTTTTTGCTATTGAGTTCCTCATTGGAAAAGTAAACACAGCTATCTTGCTGTGTTTTGAGCGTGCAGCAACACACTTGTGTGTAATTTGATGGACTTTCTATATACGTTTAAGGTGAGTTTGTTTTGTCCACGCATGGAAAACGCAAACGTAACGCCTGCGTCCAGCATGGTCGCTTGTCTAAGTCTGTGTGTGAGGTTTGTTCTCCATTTCCTGTTCGGTCAATGAACCTTATGCTAAACGATATAAAGGGCTGCAAAGTAATTTAAGACTATTTATGCCTAAATAAACTCTGCAGGTGGTTAATGTTCACTTCAGTTGTGTTTTTAATATGTGTTCCTTCTTCACCTGCATTTCTCAGGTAAGGAAATCATTGGTAACAAACGCTACCCAACGCCTTAATACATCACTTATTACAGATGGTTACCCCTCTAATGTTAGCAGGTGGATTTCTGAGTTTTTCTGCAGGGAGGGACTGTTTTCTTTTCAACAGATTCGCTTTTACTTTTAAGAAGAAGTGATGTTACGCAAACTGAGATACCGCCGCTCAGTTTGAAACCTCAGTGGTTCCGTTTGGCTTCTCCTATCACACAGAAGGGCAAGAGGTCAGAGAGCATTTCAGCAGAGCAAACCAGGGCTGCCTTCACAGAATTGGATCCTACAAAGAAATTGTCAGAAATTCTTTAATTTTTTTCCTTTAAGGATCTAAATGAGATTTATACCAACCACACCACCAGGATACCGTTGCTATAGCATAGCATAACGGCTACAAAGTGGGGGGAAATGGTGTTGTTCTCTCTAGAAGTAAATTTGGAGTTACCGTAACGTCTCAGTAAATAAAATCAGAATTAATGTGTTTAATCCAAAGTATAAAAGCATCACGTTGTAATTTTACAGAGATTTTTGTGCCAGTTTGGTTCTGATTCTCCAGCCTGCTGGCAACTTCATGGTGGCGGAAAGTGAAGGATGTTAATCAATGTCTTTCGGTTAAATCGGAGCGTGGCAGAGCATTTAAATGAGGTTTTTTGTCTGAATGGGTATCACAGTTTTCAGTCTAAAGTCAACTAATTTGAAATATTTGCCTCCTGAAATGGTCATATTGAACTTTGACATCTGTGGCGGTGACTCACGATTGAGCGCGTTTCATTGACATCTTCAACTTGGATAAATGTGATAAATCTGCTTGAGCTAAATAACATTTCAGTGTTTGGCTACTGAAAAGCCTGTTTACCTTATATGAAATGATTAAACTGATGACTGCAGACAGCTTCCCAGTACAAACAGAATCAAAGGGTATCACCAGACAGGGAGCAAAAAAAAAGAAAGAAAGAACTGGATATGTTTTCCAGCCTCAGAATGATTGGACTGTCTCTGTTAGTGAAGCCACTGACGTGTGCATTTGTGGATTGAAGGAATACAAGTTTCTGCAAGAGGAAGGTGTGAAAAACAATGATGTAATTCAGTAATGACGGTTTGCCGTGAGCGAAAATGAACTCGGAGCACATTTTACCCTCAGACCTGCTTGCAGATATGCCCAAAGTGACTCATCAGCCATTTGCTATGACATGGATCTCTGCGACATCTTCCCTTTTCCCCTCCCTGTGCTGACCGTGTGGGATTTGAGCCTCACGACACACATAATCCTCCACATCGTTATATAATGCAGCCATTGCTTGTGTGCACCAGACAAACCCTGTTCCTGTTAGCCTCTGCTGCTAATTTGGTTTTCTGCTAGGGAGCAAAAGTTCAAGTTTTCTTTGTTTCCATGCTTGCTGTCTTACTTTAGCATTTAGTTATCACATTCGCTGCATTTGTGCCCATTAATGATTCGTCTATAAAAAGAAACCATTTTTTTTGCCTCATGAGTTGTAAAATTTGCCTTTTTTGCTGACAAGATCAAAATCTATCACATAAATTTACCCTTTAGTCGTTTGTCACGTAGAAAGCAGTCAGTATTGTTCATTATTACCTTTCAGCAACAAGCAACACTTTCATCAAGCTGCGTTACAACCCATTATTTCACATTTCTTCTGTCAATATTAGCCATCAAAAATGTACCCAAGATGTTTAGTCCCTAAGCATTTACATTGCCCTTGACTGAGAGCACCTTAGTCAATATTTAGGCTTCATGTGTCAAAGTTAAAAAGCTGAGAGGAATGTCAACGTGAGGTTTTGTTCCTGGCTGTTCAAACACGGCTTGTCCTTTCAGTCAGCATTTGTCCTCAAAGCCAGAGCGCGACTCGTGTTTGTTCTGCCCGGGCACAATGGGCAGACTGGTGAAGGTGGCCGCTTTGCCGATAGGGCTCTGATTAGGGCATCACGAGGCTTTGATAAGCATAGGCGAGAGGGATATCTCCTGCTTGTGGTTCTTAATAGAGGTGTCGAGGGTTAGAGCTCCAGTGTTGCCATGGTGGAGGGCAGCAACGCTTGTTGCCGCCGAAACGTTTGATCGAGATTAAGCTCACGCTGCCATGAGCGAGGTAAGTCCCCGAATCGCCTTGGTGAGATGGAGAATAAAAGAAATACTACTCCTGGTGAAAGTTTGATTCATCGTCAGGTGGGCTTTGGTTTTTAGTGTGGTTTTTTTTTAACCCAGCTCCCCCTCGGCTCGTCTTCAGACGTGGTTTTGGAGTGGTGGAACTTTCTCTCGTCTCTTTGTGAATCCCTCACACGTCCCTCCCACCTCTGGGGGTTTACTGTGAAACCATGATATGAATGAGAGCCCTGTAAAAACAAACTGACAGATAGGGTAGCAGCACACATCTGGATGGGATCTGTGCTCTCAAAAGGTTTTGGGATTAGGTGTGTAATTAAATTTTGAAGAATCACAGAAAGATCTCCTTTTTAATTTTTTTGTATACATTTCTAAAAGAAGCATCCTCCACGTAGGCCGCTTCATAGTTTATTGCAGTTTTATGGTCATATACTAACTTTTTGTAGTTTAGATGACGAGTTGAGAGCATATCTTGAGTGTTTTTTGTTCTCTTGGGTGAAAAACTACACGATGAATCGAACGTTGGGTTAAGGTGCAGCAGACACTGGACCGCCTGTTCTTTGGCTCAGAAGTCTTAGCTTGTCCACAGAGCGCGGTTGTGTTGTCGCCTGTGTGTGGCATGTAAAACAGGTCAGAGTGGAACTGCAGTTATTTGGGTCACGAGAATCAGCTTTTCACACTTTCTTTGGACATGCATTGTTCACAAGCGTCAGTCAAGTCGAGCTATATGCCTGATAAGTCCGGTGTGAACTCTGCAGGTTTCTTCCCATGTTCTGCTAAATATGATGCATGAAAAGCATGTCATGCTACATAAGTAGCTACTAGTTCCTGTTCTGCATCAGACTTGTTGGTAAAACAGGGTTTAATGTGTTTTACGTTTGTTTCTAATGCTGGAAAAAAAAAATTCCTCTCAAGTAAAGGTGCAGCTTTTTCACTCAAATCATGTATTTAAAATTACGCATTTTCTTACATTTGGTAACTATTTCTGTTTTAATTGGTCAGAAAAACATCTTGTGATGAAGCTGCTTGTGTCTCAGTGTCAGGAAGTGTCAAAGGTCGCCAAGGTCATCTGGGGTTAAAAGCAATAAGGGTTGGGAAACTTTGACAAACCTCCTCCAAGCTCAATCAACCCTCAACAAAAAGTTCTGTTGCATACTCTTTTAGTCATCTGCGTGCATGGAAACAAATGTGAGGCTCTAATCAGAGTCTGCAGGTTGAGGTAGAGTAATCCTATATCACCACATGCTTTCTGAGACTCCCTACAGCCCGGGAGAAAACTTAATATATGATTGACATGTCCGGAGCCCTGAGAACCGCTTGTGGGAGCGTCGGCTGACTTATGGCCCTTAAGTTTTTTTGCGGGATCTGAGGCCTCAGCACGGTAGCCATGGCAACATTTACTCTGCCACGAGGTGGCTACAGCAGGGTCCTGTGGATCCATCCACCGTGACGCTCCAGCTAATCCTTATCACAACATCCCGCCGACGGAGCGCGCCCAGCGTGTCCCGGCGTCCCGCTGCAGAGAAACAGTTTTCCTCTTCTCCCTCATGATTCTTGTCACGCCACCGTATGGAAAAAGAGTAACGGATCAATGCACATGGCTGTTGTTTCCAGTTCATGGCTAATCTTCAGGAAAGGGAGGTCTTCATGTGATGGTCTGGCTGGATCTGCAGTATCAAAGCTCCCTCTAGTGGTGGTTTGAGTGACTGCAGACGAGTATGAAGCAACTAGAAAGAGCTTTGCCTTAACAGTTTGTAAAGAAAATATTTTTAGTGTTTTATTGTTGAATTTAATGATAAAGGAAAAGTTGGATCTTTTAATGGTTTGGAAATGCAAAAGCATTTTGGGGATGGTGATGAAACTGCTCCAGAAAACATACCTTGACTAGGTTTTATTTGCAGAGACATTTTATAGATTTGATTGCCTTCTGTTAGTAAAAAACCATAAAATATATTGCTTATAAACTGCTGTAAAAACATCTTTACTTTAAGGGTCAATCATTTAGATTGCAGCTACAATAAAATACCTTCAAGCATCTCAACAATAAACGACATTTTGAAACGTAAACTTGTGAATTAAAACAGATGTGTTTCTGTTCGTTTGTCCTTGACGTCGCAGCCCGAGGCTCCTGCCGCCTCGTCGCCACACGGGCCTCTGCACCCTGAGGAGGAGGACGACGGGGACCTGAACAAAGCTCTGGGCGTCCAGCGTTTCCAGCAGATCCTCAGCACCGCCACCGCCGTACCCGATGAACAACACCACAACTACCACGAGGAGGACATTGAATGTAAGCAACACACTCTACTCCATAATGCTTTCCAACATCCTGCAGGACCGCTTTTTGACCTTTTGAGTTCCGCATCTCCCCCACCCCACCCCCAGACCACCGTCACTCCTCTCACCACAGCCACCGGCCTCTGTCCAAACTGCCCCTGGAGGGACGGAAGAAGAAGAGCAGGAAAAAGAGAAAGGACAAAGATCACAAAAGCAGCCATGTTTCTAGCGGCGGAACCATAGAGGAGGGAGAGGAAGAGGAGGAGGAAGAGGAGGAGGAGGGGTCGGAGACGGCCCCCGCTCCGGCTGAATCTGAAGGAGCCAAAGATGTGGAGGTAAATCTTTCAATTTGTTAAGTAATAAAGGTCACAGTGGCATTATGGTCTTAACGGTTCTATGACAACCGTTTCCTGCTGCAGAACTTTAAGAGGAACTCTAATTGCTCACTTTTTCTTCATCGCAGCTGCGACTTCTTCTCATTCCCAATTTTCCTCCGACAGTTCTTCCTTTCCGATGAAGACCACGTGGTCAAACGTGAAAGCCTCCACGCGTCCCGTGAGCTGAACATCGTGCCGCAGTCTGGAGAGGGAGCGGATGCTGAGGATGCATCCTCTTCAGAGTGAGTCAAGTCTGCTTCTCTGGCTAATACAGAGAGAGAGAGAGGCTGGTTTGTGATACCGCTTTACCTGCTGGGACGATTGCATAAGGAAACATTCTCACGGGGGTTCTGATTGGGTGAAACCGCTGAGGCATGAGTCCGATTGGCCGTGTAGGTACACACCTTTCGTTACCACGTCTCAGGCATCCAGAAGACCCGCTGGGCTCCATCTGAAGGACCCGAGTAACCCGCTCATCAGAGGCCCGTATTTCACCCGTCACTACAGCCACTGCAACACACCTCCCTGGCCCCAGACAACCCCTGTGGCATTTTCTTTTCCACTTCACAAGGGTCTAATCCGAGCTGGGATAAAGCTGAGGACACGACTTTTGGAACGGTTTCAGTCTATTTGATAACGGAGGATTCATTTTAGAAAACGTCTGTTTGCAAAGGGGAAATATTGAAGTTTGAAATGCTGCAGACAGCTGACATTTAAAGGGCGGTGAGTTCAATGTGTTCATTCATCTCTTCTGGGCGTCGATTATATTTGAAAGTTTAGACGTGTGTTTGGACCTGAGATGCAAGCAAAGATTATTAGTGTTATAAAGAAAGTATCAGGAATGAAATGGAATATTAAAGCAGAATGGATTACAGCAAAAAGTGTGTGGCTCAGCCGAAACACGTCCCAGCTTCGCATTTAATTTCTTAAAAACTCGATAAGCGATTGAAAGTTAATTTTCCGAGTTCTGATCTCATCTGTTTTCCCGATTTGATCCAGTAAGCCGGCCCCTCCGGACGCCTCCGGCCCCGCTGCCCTCTCGGTTCCGCCTGATCACCCCGGACTCGCCCGGCAGTCCAGCCGGGGCTACGACCTGCAGGAGCGCCGGCGCACAGGCAACATGACGGGGGCCGAGCAGACCAAGTACCAGCGCATCCCCACCGATGAGAGCGAGGCTCAGACTCTGGCCTCCGCCGACCTGGACGGCATCAAGAGTGAGTTTCACCTTCCTTGAGACGTTTCTGCTGACATTTAAAGAGAATCTCTGCAGTTCATAACATTTACAAAGTTTTAATTCACTATTATTTGTGTTTTATTTTTATTATTGCAAGAAAAAACGTTACTAAATTGACAAGGTTTCTCCAGACTCTCATTTTCGATCATCTCTGAACTGTTTTCTGACTTGAAGGCATCATCTCCAGGTTTCTCGTTGCTCGGACTCCTTTGTGCTGCAGCCGGCGCCTCGACGCCCTGTGACGCTCGTGGCCCCCAGCCCAGCACGGAGTCGTGTTTAGGGCCAAGGAGATTTACGTCAGGGAGTTGACCCCTCAGCAGAGGGTAGCAGCTTATCAGAAAGCGTGGCAGACAAGCCCAAATTATTAAATTAGCCATTCCCACTGTCAGCTGAGGCCCCTGGAGTCAGGCCCAAGCCAACATGATGGCTAATTGTGAAACCTGGAAGAAGGCGCGTCCTTTATCGCTCATGCATTTGATCATGATGGATCTCGGAAAAACAAAGCCGAGCCCCCGAACAGGTTCCTCACCTGTAAGCCTCTGTGTCCGTAAATCCCTAAATCATCCTGGGAAAGTGTCTCTCGCTGCTGGCTGCCGCTCAACAACAGGAATTATTAGATCAGCGTCCCTCCTCTTTTGTTCGACCCCAGCAAATTAGCATCTCTGCTCCCTGATGCTTTCTGACAGAATCACCCCCAGTGGGGTCAAGTGGCGGGCAAAAAAAAAAAAAAAAAGGCTTACTTTTTACAAGATTTATCTAAATTTGCACTAGTTTGAGTCAGGCAGTTAACCTACGCCCATCCCTAAACCTCCTCCTCCAGAGTCTGTCCTGAACTCCACTCAGACGTCATGGAGTCGCTCGGCGAATGAACACAATGAACAAGATGAAGGATGAGAAACTTTCAAATAGAAAATATTTTTTACTTGCGGCGACTTGCTCTGATTTTACATGACTGGAGTCATTAATGAGCCACCGTAAAAACCTCGCTGTGTTTCTTGTAGGACGTACGAGCTCTGATAGAGGTAAGAATAAGGGAGCCTCGCTTTTTCTACAACTAGTTTTATTTTCAAATTGTCATGAGGAAGTCAGATTCTTAAATGCTGGAGACTTTGAACTAGTCTTTTTTTTTTTTTTAAGTTTTCCAGCCTGTGAATGTCTGAACTCCTCAACTCCTTTTCATGTCTGTGATGCTGTCGGCCTCGGTAACTCGACCCCCCGCTGAGGGGCCACAGAAACACGACCGGAGCCGGACCCTCTGGGACGGGCCGGCCTGAGATTTGGACTCACGGTTCTCAATGTGCATGTTGAGAGCGACAAAAACACAAACCAGACAAAAAAATGCTGTTTATGCACTCCGCTTGAATTCCAGTTACCTGGATGACGAACCTTACCGAACGTTGGTTTTTGTCAGATTTAATTTAAATCTGATGGTTCTGAAGCAGACGTGTCTTCACCTGTCCAAGCTGTTTCTATTAACACAGCTCTCTCCTCTTCCTCCAGGTCATCGTTTTGAGGATGTTCCCGGTGTGCGCAGACACCTGGTCAGAAAGGGCGCCAAAGGTCAGGTGGTGCACATCGGCAAAGACCACAAAGAGCCGACCACCCGCAGCCGCAAGCACGACCGAACGCCACACGAGGTGAGACGCTACCGGGTCGGATCGGATCGGTTCTGATCGGATGGAGCCGGTTCAGATCGGGTCAGATCAAATTGGGTTGTCACCCATCTTCATGGTATTTAATGACAGTTTGATAATTGATAATTGATCGGATGATGACTTTCCAGCTCCTCTGTGACCGATCATGAAGTAAAGGTCACTTCAGTTCCATTTAACACACAAAGACAAAGGGGGGCAGACTGGGGGGGGGGTTCCTTTAATCCTAACAGGTGATTAGTGAATTGTGATCTCTCTTCCTGTCGTTAAACGGCTTCAGATCAGATCACAGGTTGTGACAAATCTTTTGTGACGCTGCTCATTATTAATTGATCTCAGATAAAACAGGGACACATTTACATAATGCATGTAAATCACATAAACAAAAGACCTGTGTTTCCATTTGTGCTGGAAAATGACCGACGGAACCTTTTTGAAATTCAGTTTCACAATTCGAGTGGACAGGAAGTTCTCATCTTTAATGTCAGAGTTGAATCTTTTGATGATTGACTATAAATCCTAATAAACTCTGGGTGATGTTTTCCTCCTGTTCGTCCCCCGTTAAAACATTCCAGATGGAGCAGAAGGGAAAGAAAACATTTAAAAATGAATGAAAGACTTCTTTCCTTTCATACGCTGAATGGAAACGAGGGGGGACAGAATAGCCGAGGTAACTGGACGCCGTGACTCCTGAGAGAGAGAGCGATCTTTTATTAATGCACACACACATTCTCATACACCCCCTCCCCATTAGCCTGTCAGGTGTGTGTGTGTGTGTGTAATGACGGAGGCTTACCTGAGGGTACGGTCCAATGCAATCAGCACATTTGAGTCACCTCCTGCACCGTTTCGCTCCTCCAGCCCTTACCGGTGGTTCTGTACCATTCCGCCTCGCGGACAGGAGGCGTCCTGCTGGACGCCGACGCCTTTCAAATGGTTCGCTACCAGAAGGTGAGGCTAAGGCGAGCGGCCGGAGTCAGGTTGGACCTGTGTGAGCATGGTTTCACAGGCATGCAGCGGGCGTGTTTCGAGGAGGGAGTGTGTTCCTTTCCGTTGTTTGGTCTCCAATCTGACCAGCATGGTTTTCTATTCATCACCCGCCAGCAGATATTTAATCCCAATAGTCTCTCCTCTTTCTGTGTTTTTTGAATCCAGCTTTTTCGTCATGCTTCAGGGGGATAATACAGGATGTGTGTTTGTGCACTGAGTGGATTGAAGAGTTGAATTTGAAATACTTGAACGCGACTGAATAAAAACAAGCGCATGTGGTTTCATGCGGATCTCCTCTGCTGCTTCTCACCCGCCTGTGTGTGTGTGTGTGTGTGTGTTCTCAGGTGTTTGTGGAGCTGAATGAGCTGACGATGGACAAGAACCAGGAGATGCAGTGGAAGGAGACGGCAAGATGGATCAAGTTTGAGGAGGACGTGGAGGAGGAGACCGACCGTTGGGGGAAGCCACACGTGGCCTCGCTGTCGTTCCGCAGCTTGCTGGAGCTCCGGAGGACCATCTCACACGGTCGGAGGTGGAAATGGGATCGCTAGCGGGCGTGAACCTCCGCGTCAGAGCGCTCAATAGAGGTGTGTCCACAGGTGCGGTGCTGTTGGACCTGGACCAGAAGACCCTGCCTGGCATCGCCCACCAGGTGGTGGAACAGATGATCATTTCTGACCAGATCAAAGCTGAGGACCGAGCCAACGTCCTGAGGGCCCTGCTGCTGAAGCACAGGTGACAGACGAGCAGGGGCTTCTCTTTGACGAGATATTAAAGAAGGAGTTCCACTTTGTTTTCAGCTTCTTCCCTTTGTCATGGCGACGAAGGACGGGGTTGAGTTTGTTCCTTTGGTCACAACCACACTCTCGTGGACTTGAACCAGCAAGGTTTCATCTTCTATCTTCTATTAACCTTCTTTGTTTTCGCTGTCACACACTTCCTGCTACAAGGTGGCTTCATGCTTGGTCACTGCCTCTCTTCCTCCTCCTCACCCTCACCCTCTCTCTTCCTCTCCCCGCCTCCCCCAGCCACCCGAGCGATGAGAAGGAGCACGCTAGCACTTTCCCCAGGAACATCTCTGCAGCCAGCCTGGGCAGCCTGATCACGCACCACCACAGCGCCAATCACACCCATCAGCAGGAGCCGTCAGTCACCGACCCTCTGATGGGGACCGTCCTCGTCGCGGGGGACGCCGACACGCGCATCGAGATTGAAAAGAACGATTTGCAGGTCAGTTTAGCGCTTAAAGAGGCTATTTCAGGTTTTCTTTTTGTTCTTGTGTCACGATTTGGTGTTGTTTCCCCCGTTTGCAGCAGAAGGAGCCCACCATCATCCCCGGCATGCATCGTTCCAAATCCAAACACGAGCTGAAGCTGCTGGAGAAGATTCCAGAAAATGCCGAGGCCACTGTCGTCCTTGTGGGTGAGTGGAAAAGAAAACACGATTGAATTTTTTTTGGTGCATGTTGACTATCGTGTCCTGTCGTCTCTCAGGCAGCGTGGACTTCCTTGAACAACCCACCATGGCGTTTGTGCGCCTGCAGCAGGCGGTGGAGCTGGAGTCTGTCCTGGAGGTCCCCGTTCCGGTCAGGTTCCTCTTCGTTTTGCTGGGACCCCCCACCACAAGCATGGACTACCACCAGATAGGACGTTCCATCTCCACACTTATGTCTGACAAGGTGATTGGAAGCTAGACAAAAGAGGAAATGACATTTCGTTTTCGCAATGAAACAATTATTTTTGTGGCCAGATTATGAAATAAAATGAAATAACCTGGATTGACACCACGTTAACAGACCTTTAGGTTTTCCTTATCGCTTGTTTCATTGGTTAAATAAATATCTGAATCACCATCCAGCAATTCCACGAGGCAGCCTACCTGGCAGACGAGAGGCAGGACCTGCTGAACGCCATCAACAGCTTCCTGGACTGCAGCATCGTTCTTCCGCCTTCGGAGATGGGAGGCGACGAGCTGCTGCGCTCCGTGGCTCGCTTCCAGAGGGAGATGCTGCGCAAGCGGGAGGAGCAGGAGGTCAAGGAGCCGAAAAGTCGTGAAGAAAAGGGTGAATATCGTCGTTTATCTTGTTATCTGTGCATCGGTTTCGTTTAAGCGACACGGATTAACAACCTGCTCTTCAAACAGAGGCTCTGCTGACCCCTGAGAAAAAGTCAGATGACCCACTGGAGCGCACCAGGCGCCCCTTCGGTGGCCTGGTGCGAGATGTGCGCCGCCGTTACCCGAAGTACCTGAGTGACTTCAAGGACGCTTTGAACAGCCAGTGCATGGCCGCCATCATCTTCATCTACTTTGCGGCGCTCTCTCCCGCCATAACGTTTGGAGGCCTCCTGGGTGAGTCACGCACCAGAAGAGAGAGACGCCCTAATCATCTCCAAGCACCGACGCTTCCTCACTATCCATGAGCCGTTACACTTGTGACCTTGTGTCTCCAGGTGAGAAGACCGAAGGCTTGATTGGCGTTTCTGAGCTGATCGTGTCCACGTCGATCCAGGGCGTGATCTTCTGCTTGCTCGGAGCGCAGCCGCTACTGGTTGTGGGCTTCTCTGGACCGCTGCTGGTGTTTGAAGAAGCGTTTTACAGCGTAAGTGTAAAATAAATCAGCTCCCTAATGGCAGACCACAAAACCCAGCAATGAAAAGGTTTCCTTTTGAGCATTTCATTCTGAATTGTATGGATGTTGCAGAAGTTGAAAATGGATCAGAACCAAATGGATCCTGGTTAGCTTAGCTTAGCATCAAGACTGGAAACGGAGGGAAAATACCAACCTAACTGGGACTCTGAACTTTACCCATTCTTATGTGACCAGGACCAGATGTAACTTATAAATGTAACTTAATGTAACTCAATGTAATGTAAAATAAATGTAACTACTCCTTAATGTTAAATAACTCTGACTTTAGTACTCGTTCAAGTTACAAACGTTAGTTAGACAGAAAAAATATGTTTGTTCCTCTGTTATAACATAAATCCTTTTAATTTGTCAGGTTATTAAACCCACAGAACTCCATCAATCAAGGATCAAACTATCAATGAATAAAGAAAAATAACATCAAACACAAGTTAGGACATTAACTTTGTTCAAAACGTTTTTGTCAAAGTTAAAATGGGCTTAATTATTGCATTGTGGGAAATGTAGTTTCTGCTCAAAGCACACTTTTGACCTATTTATTTTTGACACACTGACCTTTTATGCTCTCGCAGGCCACATAAAATGATGTGGGGGGCCACATTTGCCCCCCGGGCCTTGAGTTTGACACGTGTGCTTTAACCAATTGCTTTTGAGTGTAAAAGTTTCTTTTATCTTTATGTAATCTGATGTAGAAGTTGCTAAATCCTTAAAAGTGTGTGATTTTACGCTGTGATTTTACCACCTATTTTAGAAACTAAATGCAGTTTGTTGTTGATGTTAAAGGTTTCTTTTCTCTGTATCTGCACAGTTCTGCAAAGCCAACGAAATGGAGTACCTGACAGGCCGCGTCTGGATCGGCTTCTGGCTCATCATCATCGTGGTCGTCACGGTGGCCTTCGAGGGAAGCTTCCTGGTCCGCTTCGTCTCCCGCTTCACGCAGGAGATCTTCTCCTTCCTCATCTCCCTCATTTTCATCTGCGAGACTTTCATCAAACTTGGCAGGGTAACACACCCGAGACCTGAAAAAACAACTCCTGATTACAAAAAAAGTCTTTGTCGGCATGCCATGGGTTCAAGTCCCCGACCCTAAACTGAAGGGACTAATCTCTGTTTTTCTAGCGACTGCACCTGAAGACTTTTGAGACTGATTTATCTCGAAAAATGAAATGGATTAAGAATTTAGTTTATAATCCGGATTTATGATTTTGGAAGGTTTCCCGTTTTTATAGACTTGAAGCTATTTGACTACATTTTCCACAGATTGCTACCGGCATAAATTATACTCCCTCTGAGGAAAGCCCTGGTGCACATGTCGTTAGGACCCTAAATATTAGACATTAATCTGACCCCCATGTATCTTTCCAGATTTTCAAGGACCACCCACTGAAGCGATGTTCCCTCAACAATGGCACGGAAGTAGAAAACATCACGGTTGCTCCGAGCAACAGCAGCGAATCAGTGAAGATAACGGTGCAAGGGGAGCCCAACACCGCGCTGCTCTCCCTGGTTCTGATGGCCGGGACGTTTTTCATCGCTTTCTACCTACGCAAGTTCAAGAACAGCGCCTTCTTCCCCGGAAGGGTGAGGAGCTGAAACTCTGTTTCAGTTTCACATTAATGGAGCAGTTCAGATTTGGATAAATATCTAAAGAAAACAAGTTAATCAGTGAGATTAAGAGACACATAATAAGATAACTTCAAGGGTTAGGGTTAGCTAAATTAAGCTTAGATGACTAACAGCCAGACCTGTATTGTTCTCTGGAGCTTCCAAATCAAATCATTCTCTACCTTCATTGTTATTTGTTTAAAAAGCTCAACAAATGTATGAAAGAATAAACCGGTCTTATTCTGGGATGCTTGTCTCACGTCCTCTGGGGTTCAGTTTCGCAGGATCATTGGAGATTTCGGCGTTCCCATCGCCATCCTCATCATGGTCCTGGTGGATTACAGCATAAACGACACGTACACACAGGTAAGACGATTGGCTGCTTGTCAAAGATCCACAACACCGACGGATTATCGTCTTCCTCGTTGCTGATTCTCTCGTCATCCTCCGTCTAGAAACTGAGCGTTCCTCGAGGTTTGTCCGTGACGAGTCCCAGCAAACGTGGCTGGGTCATCAGCCCTCTGGGTTCAGACGGGGAATTCCCCGTCTGGATGATGTTCGCCTGCTGCTTACCGGCGCTGCTGGTGTTCATCCTCATCTTCATGGAGACTCAGATCACCACGTGAGTCACTCTGTCAACACGCCCTCAAACTGACTCGCCCGTCCTGTCGTCTGACTCTGCTTCCATCCACCTCCCGCAGCCTGATTGTGAGTAAGAAGGAGCGTATGCTGGTGAAGGGTTCTGGTTTCCATCTGGACCTGCTGCTGATCGTCGTCCTGGGGGGCATCTCGGCGCTGTTCGGCATGCCGTGGATGGCCGCCGCAACCGTTCGCTCGGTAACCCACGTCAACGCCCTGACCGTCATGAGTAAGGCCGTCGCCCCTGGAGACAAGCCTCGCATCCAGGAGGTGAAGGAGCAGAGGGTCACCGGGCTCCTGGTGGCCATCCTGGTCGGTCAGTGTTAGATACTGAAGTCTTATTGCTTTTCTTCCCAACCTTTAAAGTCAAAACCCCTTCAAAGAAATAAAATAACCCCCCCCAGGTATGTCTATTGTGATTGGCGACCTGCTGCGTCAGATCCCCCTGGCGGTGTTGTTCGGAATCTTCCTCTACATGGGGGTGATGTCGCTCAATGGGATCCAGCTGACAGAGAGGATGATGCTGCTGCTCATGCCTCCCAAGTATCACCCAGACCACACCTACGTACGCAAGGTAAGAGGTTTTTTTCTTTATAATTTTAGTTATTGAATAAGACCTGCCGATTCAAAGTCATACAAAGATGAGAAAAGGGATTTTTTTTTCTCCATGCAAGATTTATTGATAACTAACTGATAAATCACTTTAGGTCCTCAAAGCAGTTTAGTATTTGGAGCTGACTCGTTGGACTGATGCGTGCTGATTCGTTTCCTCCAGGTCCGTACGCTACGCATGCATCTGTTCACCTGCATCCAGGTGGTGTGTCTGGCAGCTCTGTGGGCGGTCATGTCCACCCAGGCGTCGCTGGCGTTCCCCTTCATCCTCATCCTCACTGTCCCCGTCAAGATGTTCCTGCTGCCCCGCATCTTTACCGGCAGAGAGATGGCATGTGTAAGTCGACCACACGAGGGCGGTATAAGCATATTTGTATGAAATCCATTCAGTGTCCGGTGTAAAGCAGACAAAACTTGTATTGAACTTGTATTTTTGGATTGAATATTTATGGGCCTAAAATTGTCATCCATCACAAACCAAACGATACGTCGAACTAATAATAATAATAATATTAAAATGTAATAATGATGCTTCATATTGAAAAACGTGTCACCTGTCTCCTCCAGCTGGATGCAGATGACGCAGAGCCAAAGTTTGACGATCGCGAGTGTCAAGATGAATACTCCGAGATGCACATGCCAGTGTAACGCCCCCACCCAACACAGATACTCCTCCCCACAGGCGTGGCCTCTTTGGAAACACCCCCGCGATACAGATGCACCAACGGAGATCTCCTAAAAACCGCTCCTGTCGGGGCGAATCCTGTGAGATGCTCACAGTCTCTGTCTGGTTCTGTTGGCTGTTACTTCGGTCAAACTTCCGTTTGATCAGATTGATCAAGTTTGGGGGGAGGGGGGTGTTAAAAACCATTTTAGGAGGTCAAACAAGTAGTGTACAAGTAGTCTATTTCAGGAGACAGATCACACGGTGCGATCAGAATTAATTATGATGATCACAGATAGATTTGCAGAACAGATTCGCTTTTATCCCTGAGACATTGCTCTGATTCACATTGAATATGTGGAGGATAAATGGGATCTATTCTTTTGTATTAACATGCTGATTTAGTGCTTTTTATTTTTCGTGTTTTAAGCTCACCAAGCGCCTTATGAAGGAAATTAAACGTTATACTGCGAGGTGTTTCTTTTCCCTCAGCATCATCTCATCTTAGACGGATGATCACTTTTCCCGCCTCCCGAAGCTTGTAGCACTTTTTTCAAGACACCAAATCTGAACAATGACTGTTTTGTCTAATCGTTTTTATCTGCATCGTGATTTATTTTTCCTTTCCAGTGAGTGTTTGTGAGTGATTGTTAGCAACACTTCTTTAACCGTGTTTATTTTTGTACTCAAACGCAGCAGCCTAGATGATAGTTGGGCTTTTTATGACAAATTCTATATCTGCAGTGAGTCAAAGTCACCAGCAGAGGGAGCTCTACATCAAGTGTCTTATACTAATCCCATCATTTTTGTCTTCTTAATAAATGTTGTTGCAGAAGTGGTTAAAACAGTGGCCTAATGTATACTCTAAATGTCTCTACGCACATGTTTAGGGCACTAAAGTATTGATGTGGAGTTTCCTTTGAGGTGTGGTTGGTCTATGGGAATTATTGTAATTTATTGGTTTCTATGTCAAAGTGCCAAAATCTTATGTACATATTTTTGTGATCAGAAGAATAAGCTGCTGTTATGAAATCTCACATCTTCTAACATCTTTTCTCGGCTTAAATTAACAAGATTTAATCTAACATTCCGTATTTCAACACAATTTATTTTTATTTTTTTCGTTGGAACATTTCAGTCTCATTTGTGTGAACGTGGGCGACCAAATTTCCACACAACTGTGTCTAGACAATCTCTATATTCATGCATAACTGATAGGGAAGGATTTTTAAAAAAGTATACGCATCAGTTTTTTGTCGTGTTGTATCACTGAGACTTGGATTTGACTGTCGGATCTTAAATTTTTTGGTCCTCTGTTACTGTCCAGTGTGGAATCCAGACACCGTTTTTCCCTGTGAACAATCCCAACTCGGCTTGTTTGGTGTCACAGTAATACCGTGGGAGTACCCGTGGAACGTGATGAGAGGACGCCACACGTGTTACAATAGTTTGCACTTTTGAGACAAAAATCAAACATCTCTTCATTATTTATCTGTTGCAATAAGAGGCATTTATATTTGCTGAAATATCCGGAGAATGTCACAACCATTTGGCTGCTCGGTGAAGATGAAGGTGAAGATGAGGAGCAGGGAGTTGAATTCAGTGTCCGTTTGATGTTTGCTTAATGTGCCTGTGAATGAAGTGAAGGTTGTTTGTGTATGCCAAAGTATATCTGTCCTGAAATGCTGATTTGTTGTACTTTTTCAAGAGCAATACAAGGTCCAAGAGGCTATTGCTGATGTTCCCTTGTTCATTCATGGTGAAAATATTGATGACAAATAAAAGTTATTTTCTATTTAACCCAGTTCTGTTGTGTTTTACACCAACTTTTCTTTGAATTTGCTGGAAGTATTTGTTCCGCTGGCAGCGTATTGGAGTACAGGTTGGTGCCGTTTGTAACCTGCAGGTTCCTATTCTGACATTTTCAACCTTCCATCTACTTACAAGAGGCATCCTGTTTATTTTGTTTCCTGAAAATGCAGTTTATATCAAATAATTTCTGTCTTTATTTTGCAGGATGATTTGCAAGTTGCAGCACCTTGAACTCTCTCCAAATTAAACTTTTTACATCAAATAAGGTCATTCATGGCTTGGGGAATAATTAATGGTTAACAGGGTTTCTGTCAGGATACAAAGAGCGCTGGATGTGATGTTCTGCTCGGCAGTGTGAGGTCTGTCCTTCACCTCAAGACTACACACACAAATAAAGATGGCTGCTTTAATGCTTCTCTTATTCAGCATTGGAGCCTTGATCGGTTCCTGCAACACCGAGAAGAATATCTACGCCAGACTCCCTGAGGGCTTCAAGAAAGGAGTGGATCGGGTCATGGAGATGCTCCGATCTGATGCTGAAAACCAGACGCTTGTCTTCCACAGAAGCATCTTTCAGTCAGACATTGAGGTAGTGTTCAGCTGCTGTTCATGATTGCGAGTAAAGTCCTCCCTTTTTCACGCCTGCTCCTTCCTTTCAGCCTGACGATCACGTTAAATACATCTACCACCACTTCTACCTAAAGGATTGTGGGATTAACGCCACAGCCTGTCAGTCCAGAAGAGACAGGGTAAGTTTGGCCTCCTTTACGCCAATCAGAAATTACTCTGAGGGTCCCGGTGTCTGTCCTGACCCATCTGTGTGCTGTTGGGTTTGTGCAGGTGGTGATCGACTGTGGCATCTGTTACAAAACCATTAATGACCAGATTCAACCAGATCCCAGGTTCTACGTTCGATGTGTCAACAAAAAGGAGCTCACACGGGTCAGTTTGCTCACCGAGATGCTGTACCAACTTTAAAGCTGTTTTGAGACTGTTTGTTACGGTGTTCCATCTGTCTATATTTTCTTCCGGCAGGAGATAAGGTGGACCAGAGTGGAGCACTGCAACCGGATGGGCAGAAGAAGTGGAGCCGATTCCCCTCTGGCACAAAGTGAAGTAAACCCTTCCATCTTTTAGAAATTATTTTCAATAGCATCTTGAAATACAGATTTGATAGTTGTGCACATTTATTGGTCAATTGATTACCCTCTCTGGAGTTTCTGTTTTGTGTCCTGTAAAATCTGTGCAAATAAATGTGATTAATGCAAATAAAGCTTACTTTATGTGCAACATACGTGTTGAATGATCTATTTTTTGCTCGTCAGGATTCGAAAGAATAATTTTGATAATATGATCTTTATTGGAACATTGTGAAAACCAATTCATTCGTACTAAAGATGAAAAAGTGGGGGGAAAAAATACACTTTGTTTAAGATGTAAAAGTTAAATCCACTTTTTCAACTCACTTTATGTTTGTAACTCTTAAACAAGCAGTGAAAAACAAACAGGTGTAACTCAGGAAACCCAGGGGATGACGTTTCTCTCAAAGTCCATCCTCCAATCAGGAGGCCCCATACAGGGTGAAGCCTCTGGTGGTTGTAGCTGTTTAGTTCCACTAGGGGGCGGAGTTGAGTCCATTCACTCGTTATATGGATGACCAGAACCCGTCTGTAAACACAGTTGGGTGTTGTTGGGTTCACATGCAGGTCTCTTTGGTAAACTATTGCTTTTTTTTTAACATGATTTATCTCTGGTATAGAGGCATTGAGATGTTTTTGTTCTGTTGAGGCTGGAAGCTCCATCCTCACTCTTCATATTCCTTTAAACTTTTTGTAAAACAAGGGCAAAGATATAAAAAAAAACACACTCGGACTTGTTGATATCTGTTATTTCTTTGATTTTACTTCCATCGTGTTGCATGTAGTTATTTTTTATACATATCTCATTTAAGGCTTGTGTTTCCGGCTGGTTTTTTGCCAGGATAAAAAGAGGGCTGGGTGTTGTTTTGTCCTCAGAGGTGGGTGGTCTGTCCCTTCACCTCAGTCCCACAGACATCAGAGGAAGATGGCTGCTTTACTGCTGCTGCTGCTCAGCCTTCACACGTTGATGTTTTCCTGTGACGGCCAGGAGAATAATTACGACAGACTCGCCGAATCCTACAAGAAAGGAGTGGATCTAGCCCTGGAGAAGCTCCACTCTCACGCCAGAATCCAGCACCATTTCCTCTTCTTCAAAAGTCTCTTGCAGTCAGACATCGAGGTAGAGTTCAGCCTGTCCTGTCCGCCTGACAGACTCCGTGTTGATCTGTTGTTGTGTTGTTGTTCATTGTTGGACGTTAAATGTGTGTCTTCCAGCCTGGGTTTGACGTGAAATACATCTACCACCACTTTTACCTCAAAGCCACCAACTGTCCGAAAGGAACGACCAACTCCACATCTTGTCAGTTCAGAAACGACAGAGTAAGTTGTGCCTCGTTGATGAGAGGGGGTTGTCGGTCTGTCCTGTCGTGTCTGAGTCCTGTTTGGTTTGTGTGTTTACATGCAGCCGCTGATAGACTGCGCTGTCTGTTACAAAACCTTTAAAGAGGCCATCGAACAGGAGCCCAAACCCTACATCCACTGCGTCCACAAGACCACCCTCACGCCGGTCAGTCCGCTGGCCGAGAACCCGTGACCCCCACTCTTTGTAGCCTCATGACAAAGTTTCTGTTGTTGCATCAATGAACACATCTTTTTTGTGTTACCGGCAGGAGATGACGACAACCAGACAGGAGTACTGCAACCGGCTGGGATACAGCAGCGGAAGCCCGACTCTTCTGGCATCAACAGGAAATAAGTGAACTTCTGGAGGAATAGTTCACATCTTACAGGCTTTGTTTTTCTTCTAAATTTTGACTAGTGAATTAATACTAAAGTATTAAACCTACCTTGTCTGTAGTTACCTCCACCAGGAAGGTTTGGTTTGATTGGTCTGGTTTGTTTATCTGTTTGTTTCTCTGGATTACACAAAAAAACGAATGGAATCTTTCACCGAAGGCGATCCCCATTGTATCCTAGAGGTGACTCAGTGTTAGGGTTAGGGTAAGGTGATGATCTGAATTTATAATTACAAAATAATTGTAATGTTTTTAGGAATTTATTTGAGTTGATGTGAGACAGGGAAACAGAAATTAGGTTAGCCCTCTTCCACCAACCGTTCCAAAGGTCACGGCCTTGTTCGTCTGTTAGACTCTTAATGTCAATAAACTGTCATTTAATTTTTTGAACAATATGCAAATAAAAATAGCTGGTTTTTCATCCTTATTTAACATTTAAATTAGGTCATAGCCTATTTTTTAAAAGACTCCAAAAACTTCCTAGGACAGCTGAAGTCCTTTGTGAACTATTTTCTCCGGTGGATGAACTTTGGTGTCTGAATGAAGAGCAGCGGGGCAGTTTGAGTAGAATAAACAACAGAGGCAGGGGTCATTGTAACCAAGCAACAAGTCAGTGACACACCCCCCCTCCCCCAATTAAGGATTGAAAGGTCAATCAAACGATGGGGGTGTACCTCCACCTCAGAAAATAGTCTGCTTTTCTGCGATGTGACGAAATGTTGAATCCTGGGTGTGTTTGCATGCATGTAGGTCAGAGAAACAGCCGTTTTGGAGTGAGCGTTTCATTACCCCCGCCATTCAACAAATACAAGGCAGCCAAATTCCTCTAAACGACCCATTTTCCTGGGAGCTGATGAAGCGGAGCCTGAACGGTTCATTCACCCTCTGGGCACGGCTGACCTTTCTATTTGTCCTGAGGTCAAAGGCTTTTCCCGGCACGTTGGCCTCATTTCCAGGACTGGGGGATTGCTCACAGCGTCTCGGAAATAGAGTGTAAGTCTGCTTTGTTCGTCTGGAATGTGTTTTGTTACAACAAGTCGTGATCCGCCTCCCTTGGGGTTCTTACAAGAACTTGGATATTAAAAGTAAACAGTTGACGCAGGCGGCCTGTTGATGTTCGGCGAGCTCTGGTCCTCTTGGTTCACACACAGTCACACACTGCCATAATAGGACTTGTTTTGGATGCGAGTATTGATCCCGCAGGGAGGGAAGGGTGAACTGCGTCTGAGCCGAGCATTTCCCCTTCACACGCTGAGGACGATGGCTGCTGGACTGCTGTTGCTGATTTGCGCTGCCGGAGCTTTGCTGCGCTCCGCCGAGGCCCAGAATCCTTACGACGAGCTGCCCGACGACTACAGGAAGGGAGTCGATCTGGCGTTGGAGCAACTCAACTCTCACGCCACCGTGCAGCACCATTTTCGCTTCTTGAAGAGTCTGGAGAAGTCAGGCATTGATGTAAGCCACTTCATGATTTCATCGTCAGTTCCTTTATTTGTTCTTGTTTGCTTCAAGTTTTCAGTTCTGCTTGTTTTCCAAAAAACTTTAAGAAAACGGGAATTATATCTGATAAAAACCAGAAGAGCCAAGTTCACACAGGGAAATAAACTGACTGAACTTCCTCAAGTTCTTGTTTTTTTTGTTTTTTTTATACTCTTGTGACACTCTAACTTTCACTGTTTATATCTACTAACCCAAATGAACTTTGCGTCCTTTCGACGCAAAGTTGATTTTACTCAGAGTTGTCAACATATATTTCCATGACATTCCCAACAGAATCGTTATCCTCAGAGGATGATCCCACATGATACTCTCAGCATCTATTATTTGTACTCTTTCATCTCCCACAATGACCTTCTGCTCTCTCGCAGTCCGGTTTCGGCGTGAGGTACCTCTACCACCACTTTTACCTGAAACCCACCAGGTGCGCCAAAGGAACGCCAGCGGCAGACACTCAGAGATGCATCTTCAGGAACGACAGAGTGAGTGGATGTCAGAAGACACACCCATTTCAAGCCAATATCAGCAGCGTCATCATGGGGGTTTTTTTTTTCTGTAATGAATGTCTTCACAGCCCATAATGGACTGCGCAGTTTGTTACAAAATAGCAGACGATCAGATCGAAACCAGCCCCAGGCCTTACGTTCACTGCATCCAGAAGCCAAGGATGACAGAGGTATTACAATCCACTATCCTGTTATTTCCCATCCGTGTTCTGATTGTGAAATCTTGTACCCGAGAACCTCGACACAAGTCTGACGATCCTTCATACGTATCTTCATCAGGTTTTAAGTCTGAGGATGATTGAAGATGTTTTAAATGTGTGACGTCTTTGTGTTTCAGGAGATGAGGACAACCAGGACAGACCACTGCAGTAAAATGAGCTACAACAGCGGAGCCCCCACACTGTTAGCGGTGTCGACTGGCTCACAACAGAGGAAATGAATGAAAATAGAGCAAAAATGCTTCATGTAACGTAGCCACAGAATGTGTAGTACCTTGTTGCATGCTTACAGAGTGACGTCACCTGGACTTTTCTGAATGGTTGTCAGTCTGGTGTCACTTATTTTGTAAAACTAGCCTGGACTCGCCCGCCCCAGCCCAGGATGTCAAAGCAGCTTTTTTGTCTGAACTGAAGCAAAGCACTTACTTTTTTTTTTAGATGCTTTTTGGGCGAATGTACTGACTTTTCTTATTTTCTGGTATAAAATTTAAATGATGTACAATAAAAGAAAGAAAAAAAATGTATATATCTTTGTTTGATGTGTTTAAAGCAGGATTAAGGTGGACAAGAATATTTTTTCCCACCAGAATATTGTGGTGAGTCACATGATGACACAAATTTCTCCATTAAATAAATCCCAGTGATTGTTCTGATTCATCTCTCAAGCCAAAAACCGAGCAGCCTCGTTACTGGATGTGACGCAAATAGATGTGACAAATAGATTTCAACTTATCAATGACAACAACCTGGAGGCGCCAACCAAAAAAGAAGTGACTCAGCATGATTTTGTCTCTTAATACATATGTTTGGTGAATTGCTAGCAAAAAATTGCCCATAGGAGTGAAACATGAGCATTTGTTTGTCTTTAATGTGGCCCCACAATGACCTGGTGTCCTGTCTGGGGTGTACCCTGCCTTTCACCTGCAGCCAGCTGAGATAGGCTCCAGCAGATCCATGTTTACTAAACATTACTAAAGCTGGAGTAGATAAATGTACGCTGAGAAGTGTCTTATAATGTGTTTCAGTAACTGACCTCAGCGACATGTTACTACTACGGTAAATCTGTACAGTTTTACTTTCATCACAATGGTTGAGTCTTTTGGCCAGTCACACAGAGATAAGACTCTTTGTAGTAATGAAACAGTTCCATTGATATTATTCTCTAGCTTTCACCCACTTAGAGTGTCATCTAAAGAACTGATACCATTATGTATTAACAAGTTGTGTTCATTGTCTTCCTTAATTTGATTTGGAACAAGCCTGGATTAAAAACTGATTTAGAGGAACAAAAGATGAAACGCTGACTGGCATGTTTATGTGTGACTAAAGTTGGTGAGGTGAAAATAGTCAAATATAATATTGTGCTGCAGAACGTTAAGGAGAAAATATAAAATTTTATTTTAATTTTCATAAGTGCACCTACATCTCACATTGGGACAGAAAACGTTTAAAAAGTTTAGGATTGATTGAAGTGCAAAATAACACTGGAAGAATTTAAATGATCGCTGAGTTTGTGAATTAACTGGGATAGACTCCAGCAACCCCCGTGACCCGCAATAAGCTGAACAAATGGTAGAAAAATGAATGAATGAATGAGTTTAGTGAATTAAGAACTACTGAAACATTAGCATTCTGATTATTTGACTCTTCCTCTTTGTCTCCTCCTCCTGTCTCCTCCCACCTTTCAGTATAAAAGTCACTTTAACTTCTTTCACTTCACTCCTCGTCCTCTGCCTGCAGTCTGACTGATGTTCAACAATCCAGCCTGTGAGTATTGGTAGTATCTGAATTTGCTTTCATAAAGATGGATGAATTCTCAATCAATTAGAAAATATTTAAGTTGCTTGATCTCTCACGCAAGTTTTCTTGTTGTTCCAGAATCATGAGCATAAACTACATGTCCAAGAATGATGAGCTCCGTAGGGGAGACTCTCTGATATCCAACAACAAAATGTTTGAAGCTATTTTCCAGGTAAGAGGACCAGATTGTTATCTGTAGGCCGACAGAAGTTCATCCATGTTCACATTTTTATATCTTGATAATGTTTTGTTATTAAAGAAACATCATTCACTCGTGGAAAATGTTTTAATTTATCCTAATTTGTGTGTCACGCTGCAGGATGATGGTAACTTTGTCATCTACACCAAAGGAGAGGCTCTCTGGGCTTCAGGTACTAATGCGTCAGAAGGGTTCCGCCTGTGTCTGCAGGGTGACTGCAACCTGGTCATGTATGACCATAATGATGGCGCCGTGTGGAGCACAAACTCCGAAACATTAGGGGCCAACATGTGTCGCCTGCAACTGACTAATAATGGGGCACTGGAGCTGCACAGGGAGGCCCGAAAAATCTGGAGCTCTGCTGACAGCACTGGAAAGAAATTCTGAAATGTTATCTAGCCATGAAAAGCTTGTTGAACCTGAACGCTCAGCAAATAAAGTCATTGAATGTAAACATGAATTGAACCTGTGTGATCTGCAAACAAATAAAAGAACATTTTCACAGCACATTGATGTGATCTTGAAGCTCATTTCCAAAACGCGTCACACACTCACCTAAACAACCATCTCAGCAGACAGTTCATCATCGCATTCAGCTGTCAAAATGTACTCAATCAGTGCTTCATTAGGCAACAAGATCACTCTTTACATGTGATCAATTATTGTAAAATGCCATGTAAGTAATGGAGCATTTTTTCAATTACATTGATGATTTATATGTTTTTACATCTTGATTTACAGTACTGGAAAAGCACAATTTTACTGCAAAATAAAACAAAATCTGATACATCAAATTACAGGGTTACAATTAAAAGACATTAAACTCCCCCAAAAAACAAGCACATCAATTATATTTTCTTCATTCATGCACCATTCTGAATGCGTGCATCTAAAAAATCCGATGCATGGTGTGTGTGTGTGTGTGTGTGTGTGTGTGTGTGTGTTCTCATCTTTTCATCTATAGTTCTTCCATTAATTGGGATTTTCTCTAAAACAGGCATGATTTCCTCAGAATTCTGGAACATTGCTGAGAAGTAAAGTATCTTAAAATTGTGCTTCTGTAAATGACCCCAGTGACATTTTAACCTCTTTTACTAAATCTGTGCTAACAGATGTACTTCCTTCACAATAGTTGAGTCACTGAAGAAGGAGACATGACCCTCTGTCTTCACCCTGGACATCTTCACTTTATGGTGAGCCTGTTGTGAAATATTAGGCCCATGACCCAGTTGTTAGAATCAGAGTGGCCTCTAGAGAACTGATCATATTTGTGATAACAAATTGTGTCCATCCTCTTCCTCATAGTTTGATTTGTCACAAATCTGACAAAAAACTGAGTTAGAGTAACAAAAGATTAAGTTTAAACTGAGGTGTTTTTGTGTAGAAACTAAAGTTGGTGAGATAAAAATAAAATGTAATATTTTGCTGTAGAACATTAATGGGGAACCGTAAAATATTATTGAAAATTTCATCCCTCATTTAAATCTGACATTTTGACACGAAACATTCCAACAGTTTAGGATTGTCTGAAATGAAAAATAAAATTGAAAGAATTTAAATTATGACTGAATTTAGTGAATTAAGAGCTGTGGTGAAACTGTGACTCCTGTGACTTTGACTCCTCCTCTTTGACTCCTTCCACATTTCAGGTGTATAAAAGTCACTTCAACTTTTTCACTTCACTCCTCTTCCTCTGCCTGCAGTCTGACTGAGGTTCAACATTCCAGTCTGTGAGTATCGGTAGTATCTGAATTTACTTTCATACAGATGGACCCATTCTTAATGTTAACAATTTAAACTGACTGATTTTTCAACAACACAAGTTTCCTTGTTGTTCCAGAATCATGAGCAGGAACTACATGTCCAAGAATGATGAGCTCCGTAGGGGAGACTCTCTGATATCCAACAACAAAATGTTTGAAGCTGTTTTCCAGGTGAGAGGACCTACAGAAGGCTAACAGAAGTCCATCCACGTTCACATTTTTATACATGGATGATTTTAGATTTCAAAGAAGTATCATTCACTTCTGGAACTTGCTGTTAATGCATCATAATTTATCTTTCTGACCTGCAGGATGATGGTAACTTTGTCGTCTATACCAATGGAAACGCTGTCTGGGCTACAGGCACTGATGGCTTAGATACGTTCCGTCTGTGTCTACAGGGAAACTGCAACCTGATTCTGTACAATGAACGTAATGTTGCACGGTGGAGCTCAGTCTCTGGCAAGTTAGAGGCCAACATGTGTCGCCTGCAGCTGACCGATGAAGGCAAACTGGAGCTGTACAGGGAGGCACAAAGAATCTGGAGCTCTGCTGAAAGCACTGGAAAGAAATTGTAAAATCATGTCATGAAAGCAAATATTGTGAAAGTAAAAGTCATCCTTAAATAAAAATATGAATTGAAACTTGGTCTGTGATTAAATAAAAACAAATTATCAAAATTTATAAATGTGTTAATGGTTCCTTTTTTTGCTGACTTTTTGACTGATACAGAAAGCTGAAAGTGTTGTGAAATGAACCAACTTCAGAAATAATGCAACAAAAGGTTTAAAAAAAGGTCATGTTTGAAGAAAAATACTGTACATTGTATTGTAATATGTAAAAATATTTCAATAAGGAGGGAACACTGATTTAAATAAGATAAAAAATAAATAAGAAAATAATTGTGGGCAAATATCTCACCTGACCAGCAGTAATATTTAAAAAACAATCAACCCACTAAACTCTGTACAACATTGACAGGAGCTCATCTAAATCATGTCTTGTTGGTCAATCTATAAAAACTTCATGTAAATACTGTGTATGTTTAAAAAGTGTACATGTTGACTTGTTTTATTACTATTGCACAACTTTTTAACAGTGATAATAATAATGTCATAATTGTGTCGAGTATTTTGATCAAACCATGGTAGTTTACAAAATTTCGTTATAGCAAATGGAAAACAAAAACAGTGACATAGAATGCTCCGTAAATAATGGGGCAATTTCTTTCATTAACTTTTATGACTTATATATTTTTACATCTTGATTTAAAGTGCTGGAAAACACAATTTTACTGCAAACCAAAAAAAGTCAGATTCATGAAATCCCAGTGTCAAAATAAAATGACAAGGAAACACAAAATATTGAAAAACAGCAATTATGTTAGTTTTACTGATGTAAAGATCTAAAACATCGAAAGCAAGCTAATTTGCAGGTTATTACTCAGGAGTGTGTGTGTGCGTGTGCGTGTGCGTGTGCGTGTGCGAGTGTGTGTGTGTGCCTGTGTGTGTGTTGTGTGTTCATATCTTTATCATCTATAGTTCTCCCACTGATTGTGTTTTTTTCCAAAACAGGCATGACTTCCTGAGAACTTTGTTACAGCTGTTGTAGATATACGTATATTATAGATACATAAATATAATGTGTGTGTGTGTGTGTGTGTGTGTGTGTGTGCGTGCGCGTACGTGCGTGCATGTGTGTGTGTGGTCTTTCTTCATCCACACATCCACCTGCCAATCTTTCTCTTGTTTAAAACAGGAGCGACTTCCAGAGAACTGACTCGTTTACTTTGTGCCAACAAAGTTTGTTCATTTTCATCCTCAGAGTTGCCCCACATTCGCATGAACATGACTCAAAAGCTGGTTTTATGTATCCATATATAATTTATAGAGACCATTTTGGCGGCTAAAGTATTGGAACTTAAGTAGTTTGTCAGATAAATGTAGTGAAGAGGATAACTGTACAAAGTAGCACATGAAGAAAAATGTCAGGTAAAAGTGTCTTAAAATTAAACTCGAGTAAAAGTGTTTTATATTTCGTCAGTGTTTTGTGTTTTAGTACTGACTTTTTCGCTCAGCTCTTCAAACCACACACAGTTAAAACATTTTAATTGAGTTCAGGTGACAATTTGATTTTTTTTTTCCATATAGAAAATGTAAACACCCGTAGAAACAGTTAATAATGAATATTTTTATTCCACATTGGTAAATCAAATGTTTATGTTTATGTCAAATTTGTTCTCAGAAAAAAGGAAAAAGATTTGTGTACAACACAATATTATTTTTATCAGTAATAATCTGTTTCACCTCTTTTTCTTTACAATCAATTTATTTTCAACACAATAGTTGAGTTATTGACAGAGGTTTGACCCTCTGTCTCCTCCCTGCACACCTCATTTCAAGTTGAGTCGGTCCTGATTTATTTCCATGGAAATCTTTCTCAAGGTTTCGCCCATCGCCCAGTTGTTTGAAGCCAAGTGACTTCCAGAGAACTGACCACATTTTTTTGATAACAAATTGTGTCCATTCTCTTCCTGAGTTTGATTTGGCACAAACCTGGTTTAAAAACTGATGTAGAGTAGCAAAAGACCAAAAGCTGACTGGTATGATTTGGTGTAGAAACTAAAACTGATAAGATGAAAATAGTGAAATATAATATTTTTCAGGAGAACATTGATGGGGAAATGACAAATTTATTTTTACATTTTATCATTGAATTTAAATCTGACTTTAGGACAGAAAAAAATCAGTTTAGGATTGTCTGAAATGAAAAATAAAATTGAAAGAATTTAAATGGTCATTGAGTCTATGAATTAAAAGCTATTAAAACTTTATTAAATGTGTTTGTTTTGTGTACAAAGGTGTGACACGCACCTCTGAGACTCCTCCTCCTGTCTCCTCCCACGTTTCAGGTGTATAAAAGTCATTGTAACTTCTTTCACTTCACTCCTCTTCCTCTGCCTGCAGTCTGACTGAGGTTCAACGTCCCAGCCTGTGAGTATTGGTAGTATCTGAATTTACTTTCATACAGATGGATCAATTCTCAACTAGAAACTATCCAAATTGATTGATTTATCAACACAAGTTTTCTTGTTGTTCCAGAATCATGAGCAGGAACTACATGTCCAAGAATGATGAGCTCCGCAAGGGAGACTCCCTGCAGTCCAACAATGGAAAATGGGTCGCTATTTTCCAGGTAAGAGGACCAGATTGTTATCTGTAGGCCGACAGAAGTCCATCATTATACCTGGATGATTTTAGATACGTATTAAAGAAACATCATTCACTTGTGAGAAAATGTTTGTATCGTATCCTAATTTGTCCTTCTGTGCTGCAGGATGATGGTAACTTTGTCATCTACACCAATGGAAAGGCTGCCTGGGCTTCAGGCACTAATGGGTCAGACGGGTTCCGCGTGGTTCTGCAGGGGGACTGCAACCTGGTCATGTATGACTGTAACGATGGCGCCGTGTGGAGCACAAACTCCTACACATTAGAGGCCAACATGTGTCACCTGCGGATCACCGATGGTGGCGCACTGGAGCTGTACAGGGAGGCGCAAAAAATCTGGAGCTCTGCTGAAAACACTGGAAAGAAATATTAAAACGTTATCATGCCATGAAAAGCTTGTTGAACCTGAATGCACAACGAGAAAAAGTCTTTCCATGTGACCATAAATCAAACCAACCTGCTTTGATTTGCAAACAAATAAAAGCGCATTTTCACAGGATATTAATGTCTTTTTTCTTTATTTGTTGGGCTTGGTGAAATCTTTTTAACAATCATTACCTAACTTGTGAGAGCTAATATTGAAAGCTATTATTTCCCTACTTGCTAACAAGCATCAGTCGATCCTGAAGCTCATTTTCACATCTCTTCACACACATCATCGACACCAAATTTATTAAATCATTGCTTCTTTCCAAAATAATATTGTGGCACGCAGCCTGTGTTCAACATGCTTCAATATGACTTCAGATTTTTTCTGAAATTTTATACTTCATTATTTTTGGGAGCATTTTTCTGTTGACTCCAATGTGAATATATCTGCTGTGCATATGCTCCACAGACTTTAGACAACTTGACCTGTTTTAGTTTTATGACACTTCTGGCGAACAATTAGAGTGCTTGTCATTATGCCCCATATTGTGTATTTGGATTGTCAAAAACATACAAACAGAAATAATTGAAATGTGTTTCACTTGGTGCAAACGTGTGTGTGTGTGTGTGTGTGTGTGTATGTGTGTGTGTGTGTGTGTGTGTGTGTGTGTGTGTGTGTGTGTGTGTGTGTGTGTGTGTGTGTGTGTGTTTCTTTCTTCATCTATACATCCTCCTGCTAATCATTCTCTTCTATAAAACAGGAGTGACTTCCAGAGAACTGAGTCGTTTTCTTTGTGGCAATAAAGTTTCTCGAGTTGGCATGAACATGTCTCAAAAAGTGGTTTTATGTAGCCAAATTAAAACACCATTAACACATTTTAATGAAACTATTTTTGTGGTTGTGTCAGAACTGAAGTTGTTTTTCAGACAGATGTAGCTAATTTCTGACAGTAAACTCAAACTGTTATGGATTGTTTTGGGGGTTTGACCCTGAAGGCTAAAATCATGTTTCAGTAAATGCCCTCAGCGACATTTCACGGCTTTTTCTAAATCTGTACAAACAGCTTTATTTTCATTACACAGATTGAGTGTTTGACCAGTTGTGGACAGAGATAAGACTCTGCAGTAATTATGAAACAGTTCCATGGAAATCCTTCTCAAGGTTTCGCCCATCGCCCACTTAGAGTGGCTTCTGGAGAACTGATCCCATCCCAAGTTGTGTCCATTGTCGTCCTCAGAGTTTAATTTGGCACAAGCCTGGTTTAAAAGCCACTTTCAGGTAGGTCAACAACACATCAAATTTTGGTTGATTCATTGTTTGCATCTAGAGGTGTGACATGACTCCTCCTCCTGTCTCCTCCCACGTTTCAGGTGTATAAAAGTCACTTTAATTTCTGTCACTTCACTCCTCTTCCTCTGCCTGCAGTCTGACTGAGGTTCAACATTCCAGCCTGTGAGTATTGGTAGTATTTGAATTTACTTTCATACAGATGGACCTATTCTTAAGCAATTTAAACAATTTAAATTGATTGATTTTTCAACAACACAAGTTTCCTTGTTGTTCCAGAATCATGAGCAGGAACTACATGTCCAAGAATGATGAGCTCCGTAGGGGAGACTCCCTGCTGTCCAACAACAAAATGTTTGAAGCTATTTTCCAGGTAAGAGGAGCAGATTGTTTACAGTAAGCCAACAGAAGTCCATCCACGTTCACATTATTATACCTGGAGGATTTTAGATATTAAAGAAGGATTTTATTCACTTCTGGAAGTTGTATTTAATGCATCCTAATTTATCTCTGTGCTGCAGGATGATGGCAACTTTGTCATCTACACCAATGGAAAGGCTCTCTGGGCTACAGGCACTGATGGCTCAGATGCGTTCCGCCTGTGTCTGCAGGGAAACTGCAGACTGATTCTGTACAATGAAAGTAATGTTGAACGGTGGAGCTCACCGTCTGCCAGGTTAGAGGCCAACATGTGTCGCCTGCAGCTGACCGATGAAGGCAAACTGGAGCTGTACAGGGAGGCACAAAAAATCTGGAGCTCTGCTGAAAGCACTGGAAAGAAATTCTAAAATCACGTCATGAAAGCAAATATTCTGAAAGTAAAAGTCATCCTTAAATAAAAACATGAATTGAAACTTGGGTCTGTGATTAAATAAAAGTACATTATCAAAATTTATAAATGTGTTTATGGTTCCTTTTTTGCTGATTTTTGAGGAGACTGATACAGAAAGCTGAAAATGGTGTGAAATGAACCAACTTCAGAAATTATGCCACAAAAGCTTAAAAAAAATAGATAAACAGTCATGTTTGAAGAAAAATACTGTACATTGTATTGTAATATGTAAAAATATTTCAATGAAGAGGGAACACTGATTTAAATAAGATAAAAAATAAATAAGAAAATAATTGTGGGCAAATATCTCACCTGACCAGCAGTAATATTTAAAAAACAATCAACCCACTAAACTCTGTACAACATTGACAGGAGCTCATCTAAATCATGTCTTGTTGGTCAATCTATAAAAAATTCATGTAAATACTGTGTATGTTTAAAAAGTATACATGTTGACTTGTTTTATTACTATTGCACAACTTTTTAACAGTGATAATAATAATGTCATAATTGTGTCGAGTATTTTGATCAAACCATGGTAGTTTACAAAATTGTGTTTTAGCAAATGGAAAACAAAAAATAAAAATCATGTAAATAATGTGCTCCCTAAATAATGTGCTCCGTAAAAGTGTTTTATATTTCGTCAGTGTTTTGATGGTAAACTCAAACTGTTTGGGGCTGTTTTGGGGGTTTGACCGCTGGTGTCCCACAAGGCTGCGTTCTCCACCCACTCTTTTAGTCCCTCTTCCCCCACGACGGCATTCCTCTGCATGTCTCCAATTCCATCATCACAACATTGACAGAAGTTCATCAAAATCATATCTTGTTGGTCAAGCTGTCTAAAAATTAAACAACAAGAAAAACTTTTTGAAACTGAATTACTTGTCAGTAAAAGTCACCTTTATAGATAACCATGAAGGACAGCAACCTGCTGCGTGATCGGGATTCAAGCAAAAGCATTTTCACAATGTATAAATCTATATTTTTGTGTTTTAGTACTGACTTTTTCGCTCAGCTCTTCAAACCACACACAGTGAAAAGATTTTAATTGAGTTCAGGTGACAATTTGATTATTTTTTTCCATATAGAAAATGTAAACACCCGTAGAAACAGTTAATAATGAATATTTTTATTCCACATTGGTAAATCAAATGTTTATGTTTATGTCTAATTTGTTCTCAGAGAAAAGGAAAAAGATTTGTGTACAACACAATATTATTTTTATCAGTAATAATCTGTTTCACCTCTTTTTCTTTACAATCAATTTATTTTCAACACAATAGTTGAGTTATTGACAGAGGTTTGACCCTCTGTCTCCTCCCTGCACACCTCATTTCAAGTTGAGTCGGTCGTGATTTATTTCCATGGAAATCTTTCTCAAGGTTTCGCCCATCGCCCAGTTGTTTGAAGCCAAGTGACTTCCAGAGAACTGGCCACATTTTTTTGATAACAAATTGTGTCCATTCTCTTCCTGAGTTTGATTTGCACAAACCTGGTTTAAAAACTGATGTAGAGTAGCAAAAGACCAAAAGCTGACTGGTATGATTTGGTGTAGAAACTACAACTGATAAGATGAAAATAGTGAAATATAATATTTTTCAGGAGAACATTGATGGGGAAATGTCAAATTTATTTTTACATTTTATCATTGAATTTAAATCTGACATTAGGACTGAAAACATTCAGTTTAGGATTGTCTGAAATGAAAAATAAAATTGAAAGAATTTAAATGATCATTGAGTCTATGAATTAAAAGCTATTAAATCTTTATTAAATGTGTTTGTTTTGTGTACAAAGGTGTGACACGCACCTCTGAGACTCCTCCTCCTGTCTCCTCCCACGTTTCAGGTGTATAAAAGTCATTGTAACTTCTTTCACTTCACTCCTCTTCCTCTGCCTGCAGTCTGACTGAGGTTCAACATCCCAGCCTGTGAGTATTGGTAGTATCTGAATTTAATTTCATACAGATGGATCAATTCTCAACTAGAAACTATCCAAATTGATTGATTGATCAACACAAGTTTTCTTGTTGTTCCAGAATCATGAGCAGGAACTACATGTCCAAGAATGATGAGCTCCGCAAGGGAGACTCCCTGCAGTCCAACAATGGAAAATGGGTCGCTATTTTCCAGGTAAGAGGACCAGATTGTTATCTGTAGGCCGACAGAAGTCCATCATTATACCTGGATGATTTTAGATACGTATTAAAGAAACATCATTCACTTGTGAGAAAATGTTTGTATCATATCCTAATTTGTCCTTCTGTGCTGCAGGATGATGGTAACTTTGTCATCTACACCAATGGAAAGGCTGCCTGGGCTTCAGGCACTAATGGGTCAGACGGGTTCCGCGTGGTTCTGCAGGGGGACTGCAACCTGGTCATGTATGACTGTAACGATGGCGCCGTGTGGAGCACAAACTCCTACACATTAGAGGCCAACATGTGTCACCTGCGGATCACCGATGGTGGCGCACTGGAGCTGTACAGGGAGGCGCAAAAAATCTGGAGCTCTGCTGAAAACACTGGAAAGAAATATTAAAATGTTATCATGCCATGAAAAGCTTGTTGAACCTGAATGCACAACGAGAAAAAGTCTTTCCATGTGATCATGAATCAAACCAACCTACTTTGATTTGCAAACAAATAAAAGCACATTTTCACAGGATATTAATGTCTTTTTTCTTTATTTGTTGGGCCTGGTGAAATCTTTTTAACAATCATTACCTAACTTGTGAGAGCTAATATTGAAAGCTATTATTTCCCTACTTGCTAACAAGCTTCAGTCGATCCTGAAGCTCATTTTCACATCTCTTCACACACATCATCGACACCAAATTTATTAAATCATTGCTTCTTTCCAAAATAATATTGTGGCACGCAGCCTGTGTTCAACATGCTTCAATATGACTTTAGATTTTTTCTGAAATTTTATACTTCATTATTTTTGGGAGCATTTTTCTGTTGACTCCAATGTGAATATATCTGCTGTGCATATGCTCCACAGACTTTAGACAACTTGACCTGTTTTAGTTTTATGACACTTCTGGCGGACAATCAGAGTGCTTGTCATTATGCCCCATATTGTGTATTTGGATTGTCAAAAACATACAAACAGAAATAATTGAAATGTGTTTCACTTGGTGCAAACGTGTGTGTGTGTGTGTGTGTGTGTGTGTGTGTGTGTGTGTGTGTGTGTGTGTGTGTGTGTGTGTGTGTGTGTGTGTGTGTGTGTGTGTGTGTGTGTGTGTTTCTTTCTTCATCTATACATCCTCCTGCTAATCATTCTCTTCTATAAAACAGGAGTGACTTCCAGAGAACTGAGTCGTTTTCTTTGTGGCAATAAAGTTTCTCGAGTTGGCATGAACATGTCTCAGAAAGTGGTTTTATGTAGCCAAATTAAAACACCATTAATACATTTTAATGAAACTATTTTTGTGGCTGTGTCAGAACTGAAGTTGTTTTTCAGCTAATTTCTGACAGTAAACTCAAACTGTCATGGATTGTTTTGGGGGTTTGACCCTGAAGGCTAAAATCATGTTTCAGTAAATGCCCTCAGCGACATTTCACGGCTTTTTCTAAATCTGTACAAACAGCTTTATTTTCATTACACAGATTGAGTGTTTGACCAGTTGTGGACAGAGATAAGACTCTGCAGTAATTCTGAAACAGTTCCATGGAAATCCTTCTCAAGGTTTCGCCCATCGCCCACTTAGAGTGGCTTCTGGAGAACTGATCCCATCCCAAGTTGTGTCCATTGTCGTCCTCAGAGTTTAATTTGGCACAAGCCTGGGTTAAAAGCCAGTTTCAGTTAGGTCAACAACACATCAAATTTTGGTTGATTCATTGTTTGCATCTAGAGGTGTGACATGACTCCTCCTCCTGTCTCCTCCCACGTTTCAGGTGTATAAAAGTCACTTTAATTTCTGTCACTTCACTCCTCTTCCTCTGCCTGCAGTCTGACTGAGGTTCAACATTCCAGCCTGTGAGTATTGGTAGTATCTGAATTTACTTTCATATAGATGGACCTATTCTTAAGCAATTTAAACAATTTAAATTGATTGATTTTTCAACAACACAAGTTTCCTTGTTGTTCCAGAATCATGAGCAGGAACTACATGTCCAAGAATGATGAGCTCCGCAAGGGAGACTCCCTGCTGTCCAACAACAAAATGTTTGAAGCTATTTTCCAGGTAAGAGGAGCAGATTGTTTACAGTAAGCCAACAGAAGTCCATCCACGTTCACATTATTATACCTGGAGGATTTTAGATATTAAAGAAAGATTTCATTCACTTCTAGAGGTTGTATCAATTGCATCCTAATTTGTCCTTCTGTGCTGCAGGATGATGGCAACTTTGTCATCTATACCCATGGAAAGGCTCTCTGGGCTACAGGTACTGATGGCTCAGATGCGTTCCGCCTGTGTCTGCAGGGAAACTGCAACCTGATTCTGTACAATGAACGTAATGATGCACGGTGGAGCTCATGGTCTGGCAAGTTAGAGGCCAACATGTGTCGCCTGCAGCTGACCGATGAAGGCAAACTGGAGCTGTACAGGGAGGCACAAAGAATCTGGAGCTCTGCTGAAAGCACTGGAAAGAAATTGTAAAATTTTGTTGTGAAAGCACATATTCTGCAAGTAAAAGTCACCTGAATCAAAACCTGGTCTGTGATGTGGAATCAAATAAAAGCACATTGTCAAAATTTATAAATGTGTTAAAAATTTCCTTTTTTGCTGAGTTTTGAGGAGATTGATAGAGAAAGCTGAAAGTGGTGTGAAATTAATCAACTTCAGTCATCATAACACAAAATATTACACAGTTAACTTTTTTGGATGAGACAAGAATCTGGTGTCTGTTTGAAGAAAAATAATGTAAAATATTGTGCATTTTGATATTTAAAAGTATTTCAATCAGGAGGTACACTTGAATTAAATTAAGGTAATTGCTCATTACAACAGAAGATCGTTGTGGACGAGAATCTCCCCTGAGCAGCAGTAATCAGAAATAGTCCTTGTGCCTTTTTCAAATCTGCGATCCTCTGGAGACTTCAGTTACAATAATGTAGATGTACAAAAAAAGCTGCTCATAAAATATCATGCATCGATTTCTCCTTGAAAAATGACTTCAACAACTTTGTACTTGCTCAAAACGTCCAAACATTAAATAATTTACAGGATTTTTACCCTTGGAAGGCTGCTTTAAACATTTGAATTTTTAATTATTTATTACAAGAATACAGAAACAATTATTTTAATAGTAAGGCTATGAGGCTTCAGTGGTGATCAGAGTCTTTAAAATGTCCAAGATTAACAAAAAAATTATTTTCATTTTATTAACTTTTTTTAAATGTAGATCATGCTATTTACAGCAAATAGGTGATGAGCTAAGAAATGAGGCGTCACCATGCTGTTCAACTGATGGCCAAAGTGTGTACAAGAGTAATCCTCCTGACTGAACTTTCATGAGAGCTTTACATCATTTCAGTACATCATTTTAATCAGTCATGGCCAAGTAAAGCTAAAATTGCCACAGAGGGCCTGAGAGATGAACTGAAAGTATGTTTGTGGAGGGGTTTCCCAAACCTGAACCACTTCCTTAACATCCTGCTAATCATACTGTGATTTAAAACCTGTATCACCTTCACAGATTTGAACAGGTTGATTTTTAATCTCTACTATTCATTGTCATAACGATAAAAGATTAGATGTTCCTTTATTAGTCCGACAGTGAAGAAATTTCGGGGCAGCATAAGCATGATCAGAGACGTCACACTGTATGCATTGTTAGATATTTGTAGTTTTACAATTATCAAATTTATCCTGGATTTACAGATTTACATTGGACTTTTGGTGTGTGTGTGTGTGTGTGTGTGTGTGTGTGTGTGTGTGTGTGTGTGTGTGTGTGTGTGTGTGTGTGTGTGTGCGTGCGTGCGTGTGTGTGCTATGGTCTTTCTTCATCCAGCTGGAACGGAGCTGGTTTTTTTAATCAACTTTTAAACCTCATGCTGGAGGTGGAGGTGCTTTCCCAAACCCAAACCACTTCCTGAACGTCCTTCTAATCTTACTGTTATTTACTATTTAATCATACTGTTACCTTCACAGATCTGACCAGGTTGTGTTTTAATCTCTACTATTCATTCTCATGCAGAGGCTTGGCGGAAATATGGGGAAATGTGGTTACGGATATCAATAATTTACCAAAGCTGCTCCACATGAAACCACTCTGACTATTACTATGGCCATGGGTGGTTGCCATTAGGTTGCATCTGCTTCTGACAAGTGTGTCCTGAAGCATAAAGAAAGTAGTTTATCATGAGTGTGAAAGGTTTATCAAAATGTAATTTCCAGGCTTGCACACAGAAACATGAAGCGCTCCTTTACTTTCCAATTTTATTTGCAAAAATCTTTTGAAAATGTGTGCCTTGTTTCTTACAGAGGGGTTTTTTCCTTCACACAAATGAGGCTTATGGGAAAAAATTGTTGATGCTGATGTTGAGTCAGTCGCACAATGTGCTTTCAGTGACCATGCCAATCTATGTCTTGCACAACCGGCTTTATTTTATTTTGGACTGACTTACTGGTAATGTAATTTGATCATTTGCATACAGTGGGATGACACTCCCCTCTCTGGCTCCGCCCATTTATCCAGGTGTATAAAATCCATGAATTTTAATCTTTCACTTCATATCTTTTCCTCTGCTTGCAGTCTGGCTGGGGTTCAACATTCAAGCCTGTAAGTATATGATACTGTTCTAGTGATGGATGGAAGTTTTTAACAGATAACATCTTACTGCGAGATACGCTTTCATTTAAAAAGATCAAATAAATCCCATTAATTACATGTAAATCACAGTCTTTTTAAAACTGTATTTAACAACACAGCTTTTATTTGTGTTCCAGAATCATGAGCAGGAACTATCTGTCCAAACATAATGAGCTCCGCAAGGGAGACTCCCTGAGGTCCAACAATGGAAAATTTAATGCTTTTTTTCAGGTAAAGGAATCAGATTGTTTTTGGTAGGTCAGAAGTCCAACCAAATCACAGAAATCCATCAAAATTCAAATGCTTTCACCTGGATGATTTAGATATTTAAAAAACAAAATTCAGTTCAAAGAATGTTTTGAATCCATCCTAATATGTCTTTCTTCCCCTCAGAATGATGGTAACTTTGTCATCTATACTGATGATGACAAGGCTGTCTGGGCTTCAGACACATGTGGATGCAATGGTTTCCGCTTGTGCTTGCAAGGTGACTGCAACCTGGTCATGTACGATGAAAATGACGGTGCGGTGTGGAGCACAAAAACTGACAGATTGGAAGCCAACATGTGTCGCCTGCAGCTGACCGATGACGGCAAACTGGAGCTGTACAGGGAGGCGCAAAAAATCTGGAGGTCTGATTACTGCTCTGGAAAAAAAATGTGAAAATTTATGGTGACATGACAAAAGTCATCTTTACAAGGAAACATGAATTGAACCCTGGTCTGTGGCATGGAATCAAATAAAATTAAATGTTTCACTTCTACTGATTTTTTTTTCTTTATTTGAAAGCATTTCTGACATGTTTTTATCAAATAATACATAATTTGTCAGAATTAATGCTGGTGTTCAAACAGTAGCAGGAGTCTGAGCGACAACGTAGACAAACAAATAACTCAACAGATCAATTAATTAAAACATAAGTAAAACTCAAGCTTCACTTGCAGCAGTGTTGTCACAAAATTCTCAACTTTAAATTATTTTCAGAATTTATCTCAGACTCCATCACAGAATTGAGTTGTAAATTTGGAAATTCAAATATCAAGTCACACTTTGGGTTAATATTTTAATGTTCTTATGGTTTTCATACCTTTTAAAAACAAGAGACTACAGTATTTAGATCAAGCATGTCCAAAGTCCATCATAGATTTTATTTGCCCCTTGCGCTTTGTATAAAAATTTAAGCATATAGTTCCATTTCTCAGCTGATGGAGGCAGTATCGTGTAAGTATGTCAACTAACATAAACCTTCAAAGAAGAAGAAGCCTGACTGGTGGACCAATCACAGCCCATGTTGTGGAGAACTCTGCAGGTGTTTGCAGCCAATGAAATTTGCTCTGCAGGAAGTAGATTAAGGAAAGTTGACAAAGTTGACCCTGCTGTCACCTGAAGGAGCTACTGGAGCTGCAGTGTGACACTGACTCCCAAAGCAACACCTGCAGCTCTTTCTCATGTCTTTTTACTGGCAGCTGAATTGGGACAAGTTTCCAGAGATGCACACATTCACAAAGAAAGTCTTCAGCTGGTTTGGCTTCATGTATTTGTGTGATCAGACTCTGTCTGTTAGGAACTTGAACAAGAACAGAACATTTATGTTCATCTTTGACTGCTTTAAAAACATTGTCGTCAGGGACTGTCGGAGTTCAGACACATCCAAATGATCAAACCTCCTTACAAAACGTTTGGACACCTATGATTTAGATTGATGTTTCTGGACATAAATTATATATTAGGTGATGTCATTATCTTATATTACATATAATCTAACCGTGTGTTTAAATGCCTGCAAACACATTTACTTGTGATGTTTTTGTTCTTTTGAACATATTAACTTGTACTACAGGTGTGAAGCCACATTACAAAGATTTTCTTACTATTTGGAAAGTTCTTATGTTAAATTCTAAAACTGAAGACAATAAAAAATTTTTTTAAAACAATGCAAATGTACTGTAAATGAGTGTTTGTGTAGGGGTTGTCCCTAATCCAAACAACTTCCTGAACATCCTGCTAATCATACTGTTATTTAAAACCTGCATCCCTGTCACAGATGTGACCAGATTGCTTTCTATTCTTCTACTATTCATTCTCTTGCTGAGACTTGACAGAAATATGGGGAAATGTGCTTATGGGTATCAATAATTTACCAGTTAGTGCCACATTAAACTACTCTGACCATTGTAAATGCCATGCTTGATTACTTTCAAGTACTTTCATATCATTTCAAACAAGGCACTTGGCAAGTGATGAAGAGTTTCACAGAGTTTCCCCAAAGTAAAAACTTCCTCTTGAGAAGACTATCTCAACTTCCTGGAGCACTTAAACTGATTAGTGTTTGTGTGTGTGTGTGTGTGTGTGTGTGTGTGTGTGTGTGTGTGTGTGTGTGTGTGTGTGTGTGTGTGTGTGTGTGTGTGTGTGTGTGTGTGTGTGTGTGTTTTGTTGCAGTGACTACAAGAAGTAGGAGAAAAACAGTCTGACATCCAAAATATCTATCTATCTATCTATCTATCTATCTATCTATCTATCTATCTATCTATCTATCTATCTATCTATCTATCTATCTATCTATCTATCTATCTATCTAACTAACTAACTAATCTATCTGTCACAGACAAAGTTTCCATCATCCTGCAAGGCTGGTAAATATGAATAAATGTGAACAAATGCTTGTGATTCTAGAAAAACAAATAAAGCTGTGTTATTGAACCGCACAATAAAACATCCTATCATTATATATGCCATTATCTTTTCTGCTTCTTTCACCAAGACTAAAAATAAATGACTTCACGAATATCACTGCTGAAAATTTCACTCTTACAAGATGGCCTCTGGTGTGTTCAAACCAGAACCACTAGATGGCCAACAAAGATTATATTATCTGCAACGGTTCCCATGATACACACAAGTGTATAATTCTGTACTGGGTAATCTGGTTTGAGAACCGTTTTTAATCTGGATTGTGCTCAAACTGATGCATAACTGGTTATAGTTTATTCAGTAATTGGAATAAATTAAATTTGACATAAGCCTTCAGGACTCCTGTCATGAAAGGATTTTCTTTTTTATCAATTTTATCATTTCACTTTAAATTTTTGCTGACTGTCACTTGCTGCCTGACTGTAAACAGTCTTCGTTGTTGGTGTTAAATGTTCTAGTGATCACTAACCAATGGATGCTGAACAATTTGATAATTTAAAACAAAATGCTTCTCCAGATATTCATGGACTGGGATATAATAAATCATAGATATTCACTCTTTATGTGCCAATTAATGTTCATCATTAGTTAGTGAAGTTTAATATCAGCTGGTTTTTATTGGTAATTTGCTTTCCTGTCACTCAGTGACCCTCCAAACTGCGGTTTATTAGACCACAGGCGCTCCTTATGAAGGTACAAAAGGTGCTTTATCTTTTTATTAACATGTGAAGCAGTCAGACTCTTGTCAGACCTGCTCTGGCTTAGGTTCTGGTTCTAGTGACTGCTGCAGTGTTCTCAGCTTGAATGCAGATTTTGTTAGTTTGGGTTTATGTCGCAATAAACTTAACACTTTGACATACTCAGAGAAATAATGCATTATGATATACTCAGACATACAACACGTCAGGGCGTGCTTGGCATTAAATTATGACATTAACACTTCCTGATAGGAGTTGTATTTCCACGGTGTATTTAGCTGTCAAAAATCATGATAACAACGTTTGCTGTGTTCAGTAGAGGGACCAAAAAGGGGGAAGGAAGGAGGTCTGATTAGCCACCGGAGTCAGGGGGGGTCTGGTGGCTGACTTGTTAGTAACCATAGGGGATTAAACTGAAAATATACTCATATATAGCACATATTGCTGTATAAGAGTCCACACAGATTTCAGAAGGTAGAACGTAAGAAACTCCCACGTCTCTGTGATGTCCCTGAACGCCTCAGTTTGGGAGCACAGTCCAGGTGAGCTACCGAAGGCCCAGGGGCCCTGACTCACACACACTGACATTTCTTGTAGGCGAGTCAATTAATTTATCAGACAGAGGTGTCTAACAGCCATAAAAATGTATAAAATGATTTCACAGACACACAACTTAACCACAATAACACACAAGAACATCCAGCAAGGCGGCCGAGCAGAGTCCATATCGCTGTTAAAATCTAATCTGAATTCAAACAATGCTTGTTTGACCTGGGTTAAAGAGAGAAAAGAGAAACACACACAAATCACTCTGTTTCTTCAGGATCTATTAAGAACCAATCGATCATCTCTCAGTTTCGGTATCTATATATTTTGAAGGAGAGATGTGTGACTGGGCTTTTCCATGCAATGAAGCCAGTTTTTCCACAAACACCTCATGTCTGCAAGGTATTTGAAGTTATACTTCACAGCTTTGTGCACACATCATTTCATAACACAAAGTGGAGACTTTTGCCATTTGGAACAGTTTCTTTTTTTATTTCCATGGTTACAAGTTAAATTAAGACACAGCCTGTGAGTGGGTTGAGTCTCAGTGATGATTTCTGGTACATAGAAACAATAGAAAGTTGAATGTGCATCTCTCAGGTGTCTGGATAGTTTGAGAATTTGAACTATTTTCTTTAGATTTTGAAAAATTCAAGTAACTTCTTCTTTCTGTATTTGATTAAATGTAAGATCCTCAATAGTCCCAACATGCTGATATTACCTATATGAAAATATCTGAACTTTCTTTCCTGGTATTTAGTTACTAGAAGGAATAAACTACATGTGTCCATTCAGAAATCCGACCTGCTTCAAGTTTCAGTGGTTGTTAGATGCTGTATAGGCTTTTTTCTTTGCCTCCTTTAGAATGGATCTGCGCTCCTGCGTAAATTGTCCGTGCGCACACACTAGTGACTTTACGGTACTCCATCCCCACTGCGCACACTGCCCTGCCAGGAGCCCTCAGCTTCTGATCCACCAACGCCGACAATGCTGCATGTGGAAGATGGTCGATAGAAGAAGCCACAAAAACAGAAATCCACGGCGAACCGCGAACGCAGCGGACTCTCGGAGAATCATCCTGCCTCGGTGTGTGCGCTTTTACGCCCGACTCGTTTCATTTAGGAGGAGGGCAGATTAGCAGAAAATTATTTCTCGACCAGCCGACAGGGCGCATGAAGTCTGGGATCTATTTCCCACCCTGTTCGGTTCTTCCAGCGACCTTGCGATGTGTTGTTGTTTTTTTTTAAACATATGAAGTAAGGTTTCTTTCCAACTGAGGGTTGCCTGCTCATCAGCTTTAATTAAATACCCTTTTTTTTTTTCCTCCGCAAGATGTTTTAAGCGCCGAGGGAGCTTACAGCGGCTGGTGTCGTTGGAGGGGGGGGGGTTCTTCTTTGCGCAGACAAGCTCTCTCTCTCTGCGCTGCCGCTCGTCTCGTCTGATCCACAACAGACAGTGTTGAGGGAGCCAAGAGGCGAGGTGTTCCAAGGTTCTGGGGCTGGAAATCTGGACAGATACTGCGTGAAGATGACGATGTCCGTCCCGGAGAGAAAATCAGGATCGGAGGGGAAGGAAGAAGAGAGCGAGGATGAGAGCGAAATCCTGGAGGAGAGCCCCTGTGGCCGCTGGCAGAAGCGTAAAGAGCAGGTTGGTGTGTGTGTGTGTGTGTGTGTGTGTGTGTGTGTGTGTGTGTGTGTGTGTGTGTGTGTAGCCTTTAAATGAGAAGCAATCCCCTCTTCGATCAGGTCTTCCACCATGGAAGTCACGCTGGATGTCATCTGTTACGCAGTGTTTGAGCCAGGCTGGGGTATTATTTATTGCCCCCCTTGTGTTTTGCACCGTGGTGCCATGAACCAGTGACACAGTGCGTCCATCTGCTCAGCCCGCATGAAGTCTGGGACAGTTTATTTCACCCCATCACCTCTTTGGCTGCAGGATTCCTGCTCAGGACACTAATTCCAGAACCTGGAACACCCCATAGCTGCCCTCTGACACTAAAGTCACGGCAGCAAATCAAACTAACACACATGTGGGGGTAGAGGCAACTCTGTCTGCAATTTCAGTGAGTTTTGGAGGGAATTTGAAGGCACTGCCTTCAGTTTAAGGGGACTGTGATGGACGTGCGTCACAATATTTCTGATATTTTATAGGATAAATAATAAAGATGAAGTCATTATTGCAGAAACAGATCCATAACAAGAAGGGCTTCTCATCCTTTTGTGACAACCTAACTCTTAATCTAAATTCTATCATGATGTTAGGTTGGTAAAAACTACTCCTCAAGGTTCCCTTTATGAAATCTATATCTGGATCTCTCTGAAAATTAGACCATTGTCTATCAGGGACAAGATATGGTCTGAAAAATTCCCAAATCCACACCAAAATTTTCCGTGTCCTTCCCTGGGACATACCAAACAGTCCTGCCAAGTTACATTAAAGTCTGTCAAGCAGCGTTTGTGTTATCCTGCTAACAGTCAGAAGCAGTCTTTTTGTTGACATATTGTTGAATACTTTTTGATCACGTGATCAATAGCCTGTAGGAATAACATGTAGGAAAGCTGTTGTATCAGCCTTTATTTATTATCCGTAGCAGATTGGACCGATTCTATGGATCCGTTTCTGTGACATTGGCTGCAGCCACGCTCGGCCTGAACTTCTGATGGAGGACTGTGTGACATTTAGTCCGAACGCCTCAGCGTCTGAACTGGTGGGCGTCGCCTTCACCACCAGGTCCAGATAAGGCTGAGAAGTTTAGCTCAAGGTTATCTCTTCAGCGCACACTGCGTCCTCCGAGCGCAGAAACCACCCAGACCATGGAACATCATTCATGTTGCAGCCGGCGTGCCTGACCCCTACGGGGTTTTTCCACCCATTGATTACCCATCCATGTGTTTTCAGGCCTTCCTTACTGTCACGTTTTCCTGAACCCTCCACTTAGAGCATCAACCATTTAAAACGGGTTACCTCCATATAACAGAGTCAATAACAATGAATTCTTCCTGTCAGCATATCTAGATAAATAAAAAATGTATGTCATGAAGCATCAATAACGTTGTGGTCTATATGGTGAACTCTCGTGTGGTTTCATCAGCCAAAAATTATATGGAGAAAATCCTTAATTAAAAGATAAAACACAAATAAATTACTTTTTTTGTAGTATTCATTTATCATAAAAGTTGTCTAATAGTCTGACCATAAAATATCAAAATAGGCAAAACTGGTGATAAGACCCCAGACAATTATTATTATTATTATTATTATTATTATTATTATTATTATTATTATTATTATTATTATTATTATTATTATTATTATTATTATTATTATTATTATTACAGAGTGTGAAATGCTTTATTACACTTGTACAGGAAATAATTTGAGAAATATTCACAGCCAGGAAGTTGGAACAAGTAACTTTTGGCTATTGTGCTTGAAAAAGTGGTTTAAACGACCAACAGTCTATTGTTCTACTCTTTTGTAAGTAAGGATAACAAGTCAATTAATTGATTTATACACTTCAAATCAAAAAACGGTAAATCCACACTTTTAAAAATTTGGAATCAGCAACTTTGTCTCATTTTTTTAAATAGAATAATGTGATTCATTGGGTGATTGTTGAATGAATTAATGTAATGGAGCAGTATGTAGCAGTACCCCCCCATCCCCGAAGCAGGACAGAACAATAGGCAAATTGGTTCTTCAAGGTGCATTATTTAAAAATGTGTGTGTTGGTTTTCTTCCTGCCTGCCGGGGTTTTTTCTGAGCACAGGCCCTGAATTTACATGAATAATGAGTACGTGTTAGAATCCACGCTTCACGTCTGTCAATGAGCTCCAGTATCAAAATAAACACGACGTGGTCACATGATCAGCACGTGGATTGTTGCCTTGTTTTCTCAGCAGGTCAGCTTTATATATTTTCAAACCAGGAATGAATATGTTGTCTCTCTGGATTCAAATTTCAAATTTGTATTTATAAATTTTTGTGTAAAGTAGCAGAAACTGTTTCTTAATTAGCACCTTGACACTGAAATGAGTACATTTCAGTTTGATAAACTCAAACGGGTTGAGGCGTGGACGGGCTTCTCACGTTGTCTTGACTGCCTAGGAAATCTTCATTGCAGCATCAAAACAATGAATGCGTCTCTTGACTTGTGACACGTATCCTTTTGATTGAGCCATCTGTGTTTTCCCTTAATGTCCACATTTAGGCTGACACAGATCGTGTGTCATTCAGCCGCGGTGTTGACTCATAAAATATTATAAAATAAGCTGAAGCACCAGTTTGACAAAAACGGCCTTCTACTTACCGGTGTGTTTTTCACTTCTGTAGAAAACCCAGAGACATTGGAAGCTCCTAATTGCACTATTTTAAAACTTGAGAGATTAATTAAAGATGGTGTGCGATGTGGGAGAGGTGCATGCTGGGAGATTCCCCACTTATCAATCGAGTAAGCCTAAGCCGCCTCAGAATATGATTTGATTCGCTGAGTGTCTCTACATCCTCAGTGGGTTCATTCAAACCTGCATTTACCGATTCCCACTTGGGATCGGATCACCGTGGGTGTGAACAGGTGATATATATCCCCCCCCCCCACTATGCTCATAGAGAGCTGGAAGCGAGGTGGCCCCGGTCAAGCCAGACCGCATCAGTAAGTCATGGTTCTGATTCGCAGATGATTGGAGTGGTGGAATGTGAAAGGAAGATGCTGTTTTCTGCACTTGGATGTCAATCAAACTGTCATCCGTGTGTTAATGCTCACATGCATGTGTTAAGTGGAGGCAGCGAGAGGCGAGCATCACCTAAATGCTGCCTGTCAGCAAAGGAGGATTATTTCTGTTATTGATGCCAATCCTAAAGCCACGTTTACACATATCTGCTTAAACCTAATGACATAAACCAATCAGAAGCTGATCATGATTGTATTTTGGATGTCATTTTATTTCGGGTTGGGTACCATACGCTTTGCTCTACCCATCAGTACTTTTTTTTTCTCTTTCTTTGCCATAGACAAAGTCATCAGAAATTCCTGAACTGATTCAAATACCTGGGAACAGCTGGAAAAATACTTTTAACCGTGTTCTTGACGCATCTGAAATTCAGCACTGATTGTTTTCATTTCAGAACCTGTGTGTGGGCAGAGTTTGGAAGCTAACCTTAACTGTAATGCAATTAGAACTCATCCCTCTCACAACACCTACTGATCTGTGTTATGCCATTAACCTGCAGTAGTTTTTGGACGCGTTCCATTCCTGAGGTCGTGTAAAGACGAGCCGACACACCCTCGGCTCAGATTCCCTCTTGTAAGCCAAGGTCAAGTTGTGGCTTGCTGCCTTGCTTGTGGGGATTCTCCTGATAAGTTTCACTCCATAATAATCCAACAGTACCATAGTGTGTTTGTGTGTGTGTGTGTGTGCTGGTTTGACAGCTGCCCGACGAGGAACGACGACCACTCAGGTTTCCGTGGAAAGATCAGGGACAGCTTTGACCCACCGGTTAACACGGACGGTCCTCCCCGTCTCTTTGGGGGGGCTGACATCTTCACTGAGAAACACTTTGACGCCAGTTTATTCCTAGACTGCAAAATATATGGGCTGAAATACATATTTTCAGTCTTCATGATCCCCAGATGATACACCCTAAAAACATTGAGTTTTTCCGAAACTCCCCCAAAAGTTCAAAGTTTCTCATCCTGTGAAATATTTCTACGTACAGTAATATGATTTGTTTTGCAGACATTCATGGTTTCCAGATGTTGAACCCTATTGCCTTTAGCTACACCGTGACTCCCCCACCACAAAGTTCACATTTGTGTTTCTTAGTAAAATGCTAAGCAGCTATTTGAATGGGTTTCCTCGACATTTTAACCACTCGTTCATGCTCCCCCTGAGGTTGAATGCTAATATTAAATTGTGATTTTGTCTCATATCAACCTCATGGATGAATTAAATTGTATGGGGGTCACCTAAATCATCACCAAGGGAACTGAGGAACTGAGTTCCAATATGAAACCGGCTACATGTTTGCACAGGCGTGTCTCTGAGCAGCAGATATAATATCATAAGCCGTCTGTTGGTTGAAGGTTGTTCCAGTTGGACTGGCATTGCCCTGTGACTCCGCCTCCTCTGGGCGCCACAATGATCTAACAGCAGTGTGTCATTTACCTCTATGCTGTACTTTACCTTGTGGGCATGTTTCTGCTGCAAACAGAGGTGGCATGCTGTTGGTTTCACTCCCAGCCAGCGCCAATTAAAGTCATGCTGTCGTTTACATGAGATAATTGTTGTCCAGTGTTCTTTTTTTATTTTATTTTATTTTTTTTATCTCTACCTCTTGGGAATAGTTGAATACTTTCTCATGTAAACATGCAGCTGATTTAATGCCATGTCTGTTTGTATGTAATAACAGGTTATAACCGCTGATAGCTCATCAATCAGCATCCACACAAGGAAGCTTTTCTTCTCCCACCCGCATCTATTTATGCAGTTATCATCAGTGTGTGATACTACTGAGTGCATTCCTGGTGTGTATTGGAGAATGAATGCTGCAGCTGCTGCTGGCATTTCAATGTAGACGAACAGACGAGGAGAAAGTAGGAGGAAAGCCACAATAGTTTTTCTTTTTCAAGCCGTGTCGTCTGTCTGTGGAGCGAACGAGATTATTCCATAGATTATTGATTCACAGTCTCGTTTTGGCCTCATTTACATTTTTATTATAGTCCTTCCATTTGATTTGTGCGCTTGGAATGCATTATTCATTTCCAGACACCTCATCTAAATTGTAAGGGCTGTAAATACAAACACAAAGTAGGACAAACTATTTACATCCACTTCTCATTTATAGTTGGAAGTAGGACGGATGACAGATTTCTCTCTGTTGGTTCAATGAATAGAACAAACTGGAGCTGAATGGCTGCAAATGAACCCAGTTGAACATTATCAACAAGATGTCTAATATTGCCACAAATGCAAGGAATACATGTTATTAAAAGAGACGAATTAAAAGGTAGGAAGGTTTCATTTCTCCAATGCAAACAAAACCCTCGTCATCTTTATTCAAACGTTCACCCGCCGCTGTGAAAGCCACTAATGGTCAAGTGGGTTTTATTTCCTCAGTTAGTCCCACAGTAACACATTTAATGGAAAACATTTCACACATGTTGTGACAAGAGAAGCAGGATTACAACCTGCAAGATCTATTTTTAAATTGTGTCTTTAAAAGCACCATTAATGGAGAGATGGGCACTGCATGCTGCATTCAGCATTCATTGGAATAAAAAAGATGTTAAAAATAATATTTAAAACTTGTTAGATCCAGTGAGTTGGTGGGAAATGGTGAAAATAACCACAACTTGTGTGTCGACAAAAAAACCCCCAGATGGCAGCTTTAGAGAAATGAGCCTTACGGCTTTCTGTAGCTCCTGTCAGTGGTGAAATCTCCCTCAATACATGTCTCTCATGATTTTTATCATTTTTATTCAATTATGGGTTTTGAAAGAAGCTCATTTCTGTTTTTTCATCCACATCAAAATCCTGACATTTCCCATTATCTAATCTTTTCTCTGTCCCATTGAGGCTCTGCAGAAAACATCATGTTTGAACTGTTGACAGCAGCAAAGAATTGGTCATAATTTGACAAATTATTTGTTTATCAATTTCTCTTCTTCTGCACAAATGGAAACACACAAAAAAAAAACTTTCCACAAGCAGAGAATAGATCGCTTTGTGATTATGATTTAATCAATGAAATTAATTTAAATAGGCCTTATCAAGTTACTGGTAGATGCCTCTATCCGTTTTGGCCTCAGAACACGTTCATGCTGAATTAGGAGGAGGTCTTGGATCATCTGCAGCGATCCTGTCACCTGATATTGAAATGTGATCCGGCCTCTGGAGTCACCAGACCCCCATGGGAGACACAGAGGGGTATCTGTCAGCGTTTTCCACTCCTGCTGTGTGAAATGGAGCTACCCTGATTTTCCTGGATGGGAAAAGTGGCTTGAAAATGAATCCTCTGGACTTGGCCGACGTGTCGACAAGCATTAACAGTGCTGCCGTAGTAGATCACATCACGAGACTCTTACAAATGCCTCCCACCTACTCCAGCATTGGTCAAACACTGTTGGCAAGATCTTAGAAAACTGACAGTTTCTTGAGTCATGTACTTAAAATGACATTTATAAAACAAACCTTCTTTTTAAAAGCGGGAAGGATTCTGGCAGTGATCTCACTGAAAGTTATTCTTAGCAGCAGAATTTGGATTTGAAAAATGCCATCACTGTTGAACTGTCCTAATTTGTCAGGGTTTTCTAAAAGCTTCACTTACAACCCAGATATAATATGATATTAACAGATTTTCTGCTGTTGGAAAGTAAAATGTTTGATATTAAGTTACCCAGTAGGATTTGGATAAAGTTCCTGCAAAGCTGAACTTTCAGCTTTCTATTGTAAAAATGATAGAAATATTGATCTGCTGTGTGTGATTTACATTTATTTACTTGGGAAATTTTGTTTTAGTGAGAAATCAAATGAAGTAAAAAATAAACCAACATTTGATCAATAATAATGCAAAACATCAATCGGGGACCTTTGAAGAGCTTATATAATATCTTCTTGTGATTCTGCTGCACACACACTTGGTTATAATAACAGTCTTAGGAGGTGCAATCTAATTCCTGGTGTGTATGGTAACGTAAAGCCTATCATAAAGCTTTGTGAGGTCTTCACTAATGCTAGTTAATTCCCATAATGTCTCAGGTCTGTTGTTGCCCGGAGCAGAGAGACCATAATTAAAGTTGCCGTTACGATTACAGCTTCACCCTCCCCCTGTTTTCAGGCAAAAGCCAAGGTCCTTCCACCTCCTCCCTGGTGTTTCATGTGACCTTAATCAAAGAACACGTGTGAATAACAGCCTTAAAAACATGACACAGATTCTTGATGGTGCTCCACCCCCTGCAGACAGGCATAGGTGGAGTAAAGCCTCTATAAACGGGACTAGACCTCCGTGTTTTATCTCTAAGTATAAAAAAAAGGGTTATGACACAAGTTACGCATGCATGCTGTTCTTATAATCGTGTGTGCTCTGATTTCAAAGTCTCCATTCATTCCTCTGAACTTTGACACTGACCTTTGGGAACACAAATGGATATCTCTGTGTGCATGTCAAACATGCTCATAAAGGAGATGTAGAGACAAAGAACCCCGGGGAGGGAGCTTTTATTCTGTAGTATTTATTGCCCAAACGTGTGAGGAAGCATTGCGTTTATAGATCTGCTTTGAAGTTAATATTTAATCTGCTCAGGGTTGTTTAAGCTAGTTTTCAAGGCGTAATCCAGTTAGGGTTATGAATCTGTGTGACCAGCAAATTGGTTTTCCTTTGCATTTGGCATCCCTTTGTATAATTTACTTCCGCCGATGTAGCGCAGTCACAAATTTGATGCCCTACATACAAGTAAAGGTGATTTATTACAGGCTCTTTCTCTTGCTTACACGCCTCAAACACATTGGCAAAAATAATTTCCGGCCGGACCCTAAAGCAGTCAGAGCTGAGGGCAAATTTCCTGCATGATATTCTCTTCTTTCAACACAGCAGAAGCGAATGGCTGCACTCGCAAATGAATGCAAAGCATCTTTGATGCTATGCAAATGCATCATGAACACATACGGCACATGACGATGAGAATTCCTGAGATATATGAGTGTTTGGTTTGGTGTTACAGCTCGATCTGAGCTAAAATAACATCCGGCGTGTAGCTTCAGCGCCTGGAATCACACCTCCACTTTGCCATAAATCTTCTGTCGTCCCTTTGTGGCGCACACGCCACCTAATTTGCATTCAGTATTTGAATGCGCCTGTGATGTTTGTGTAAATCTGGATGAGAAGTGCTTTGAATATGCCATCAATCAGGAAGATGACTGATTATTAAACATGGAGCCGGTGACTGAAAGCCTCCATTGTGTGATATCCAGTGATGAACTCTGGTATCCCTGCGTCTTAACATTTTAAATTAATCATAGTGATTTTGTCGATTTTGGGGAGTTGCTACAGACACCTCTTTGTTTTTTCATTTCTTTTTGTTGACTTTCTTTTTAAGCCCTTCAGCTGTTCTCTGTTTGAACACCTGATTTTGGCTGTCATGGAAATCAAGGCTAATGCTCTGGGGATACCATCATGCCATTGTTGCTCTTAATGCCCTGCGCAGAAACTGTGGCCAGGTTGACGGGGGTTAGATAAACACCCACTAACTCCCCAAGTGGTGCGTTCACAGACACTCTTATTGAGCTTTGTCTGCAATGTTACATAACAGTAACAGACACACACACTCACATATAAAAAAAGAGGCCTGTCGTCTCCGGGCGCGTCTGCCAGCAGGCTTCTGTTTGACCACGTGCTGCAGAGTCAGCTCAGGTTAACGTTCACTACTCCGCTTTACTCCCCCTGGGGGAGGAGGAACACCTCCCGTTAAACACAAACCGTCACCTACTTCGTATTCGGGTTCCTTCATCCGCCTGTGAGCTGAGGCCTTCCATCTCCCGCCTCTCCAGATAGTTCCTCCTGCACGATGTTGTTTTCCTGCTCCTGTCTCCAGGGTTACGAGGTCATGCCGTTAATTGTGAAACCTTTCCACCGTGCTCAATCCAGGCAAACTCTCACCAAGGCTTTGCCAAAACTTTTGAGGTTTTACCCTGAGTCACCTCTTTGGTTTGTGGAAAGCTGCACTGCAGTAACCCCTTGTTGGCGATGCAGAGGAGGGTGCGTGGCCGGCGAAGCTTACTTATTGCTTGTCTCCTGGGTTTGTAGTCGCAGCGGCGCGAGCAGTGTATGTGTGTGTGTGTGTGTGTGTGTTTACAAGCAGGAATTGGGTAATCCAGTGGGCAGAAATTAGCCTGTATTTATAGAGAACCTTAATACTTAGGCAGACTTTGGCAGACCCTGTATCCACAGTCAGTTACTCATGTTTTGAAAGAAATGGGATGGGGCCCAGGTTCAGGTTAGGGCAAACAGGCTGGTTAGAAGTGCTGCTACTGTTCCAAACACTGAACCATTTGCAAAACTGATTGCAAAAACACCCCCTCATTGGTCTGGAAACAGTCTCCTCTCTCTCTAAGTCTGTCTTCAGTGACCAAACTGCGGATGTGTGAGGGGGTGAAATAATTCAAGGAGAAGACGCCAGCCAATCAACAGCCAGCTCCCAACGTCCACCCCACACCCAAACATTGAAACCTCACAAATTCTATTGACGTCATGGAGTGTCGATGTGTCATATTTTCAATGAGTGATGAAACAGCATTTTTAGCAACGGATATGCACAAATATGAGTGTTTCTTTTCTCACTTCATGAGTAACGGGGTTTGATTAGAAAAATGGAATAAAGAAGAAGCCGTCGGATGACATCAACAAAGTTACGGGCTATTTCTGCAAACGTACAACAGAGTGTTTTTAAAGGACACTGAATGTTAATGTTGCATCCATAAATTCATAATTATAAATAGTAATGTTGCTCAATGGTATGTCAGTATGTCAGTCAGCATGTTTTTGATGTCAATTAAAAACACTAAGTGCTCAGTTATTTGCAAAATTGCAATTCTACCTGTCAAATGAAGGGAGCAACCTGACTGGAGAGGAGAGTAGAAGCACCCTTTATGGGGAGTAGTTGAGTAAATGCACTTAGTTACATTCCTCCACTGACTGCAGGCTAATGGGAATCGTGCATAATGTGTTCAGTAAGTGCAAGAAAGCTCTTAATAGTTTGCTTTTTTTGTTGTGGGGAAATTATCCTAGACGTCATTTGATCTGCGTCAGCTAAGCTGGATGCAGGCGCTGGCGACAACACAACACAAACAGCACGATCCTGTTGGAAAGGGATGCTGGGAATGAGACTATCAGCCATATAAATGTGGGAATGGAGCCGTTTCATCTGAAGGGAGCTGCTGAGGAAGTGTGAGTTAGACATCTGGCGGCGTAATCAATTTAAACGTCCTCCCTGGAAAATCACGGCGTGAACCGAGAGAATGGAGAAAAGCTGTGTCATCAGAGAGCCTTTGATTATTCAGATTCCTAAAATTATGACTCAGCATGAATGTCTAACACTAAAAAGGTTGTGCAATTACTGAATCAAGGTAATTACACCGAAATTATGTAATGATGCTGCTTCTGGAGGAGATGCTGAGATAAAGTGTGAGTCCCTGCAGTATTCACCATGAAGCAGTCGTACGGTCTGTCCCACAAATATCCCAGCGTCAGTGATCGCTGCAAAACATGTTTTCTCGATAGCTATCCAGCAAGACTGGACTTTCTTTTTGATGGTAGGTGTGTTGGTTTAATCATACACACACACACAGAGGTGAAGCTTGTTAACCCTGGACTCCCCCATGTGTGAGGAAGAGAAGCCTGACTACTGGGTTCACCCTCGTCTTGAATTTTAATGGAATTATTTTAAGTGAAGCTGGAATTGAAAGCATATTTCTGATTCCTTAGCTACTGAACAGAGGTTACACTTTTGTTTTAATTGATCGATTTTAATTAGAGTTTTGAAGGTTGAATGACTAGATCTCCCAGGTCCTTGGAGAAATGTGTCTCTAGCTGCTAAAAGCTTCTAGTTTTTGTCATCCATTCTTTAACTGTGATTATCTGACAAGCACATTGAACAATTTATCCAAATGGATTCCTCCGGGAAAATCAGATGACAAAACAAAAACTCATGAAAATAATTCACTTTTTGTTTTTTTCAAGTGTTGCTGATCGGTTGTTGGTGACGCTGAATGTGATTATGTTAGCTGTTAGCCATGTGCATTCTTTCCTTCCCCTCTCTCATAACTGTCCTGTAAAATCAGCATGAATCTAATCAGATGAATTATAAATGACTATAGAAACAAACAAGCAGAGGCACGTTGTTGTCTCGGTGACATATTGCAGGGTGTTGTTTCTCACCCATCAGCCATTCCTGTTCTCTTCCGATAGTTCATCCACTGAGACAAGCTGCTTCTTCATGTTCTTTTTTCAGTCGTGTCAAATTAACCAACCGAAAAAAATGAAACGTGCAAACATGTCATACATCCGAGACACGTCTTACCATATCCAAGCACTGTCGGGTTTAACTGCATGAAAGTTAATCTCCCTTACCTCCTTTAGGAAATAATACAAATACCGCCTCTTATCTCTGTGTCTTGTGAGATTGAGCAGGAAAACGCTTAAACACACAGTGCAGATACGTGATAAAGAATGGCCTTGACGTAACGCTGTTTCTTTCCACTTGCATTCAGAAATGTCTGAACCGCTGTGTATAAAAATAAACTCACTGAGATGAAGGTTAAAGGGCCTGTTCACATCAGAGGGCAGTGACTCTCTGGAATTAGGCTGGATTCTAATAATGATGATCAAACAGAAAATTAAGTATTGGGGATTGGTTGATTTCCGAAGAGAATATGCTTATCCACTGATTTCTTTGCTTAGTGTCCGGTCTAGTCACAGTTTAACAATCCAAATCCAGGTTATGAAGAACAAGAGGCGTTTACCAGTACTGTTACGTTAATGTTTAGACATTCATCCAGAAGCTTGAGTAATGATTCATGGTCTGGAAGAACCACTATGTTTTTCCTCCGAATTCTGTGAATAGGCTCCAACTTTTTGGATGTTTCTATGAGACTTTAAAACCAAAATTTGACCACTGTGGTAATTGGTTTTGCCAAATAATCCACAATGTTCACATCAATAAAGGCCTTTTAAAAAATTAAATGCCTGGAGATATTAACAGTCCCTGGATCTAAAGGTCAGTTTTATTCCCCTTCCATGGCAGAATAAGCACAACCATGTGGCATCATGAAGGAGGATCCATCAGTGAAATCAGCGGACAACAATGGACAACAATGTGGAAACAGTTATGGAAATATGACGCTTCTGTTATCCATCTGGGTTTGTTCAGATGGATGGAAGTCATTTTAGCATGCAAAATTGTTAAGGTTAGCCAATAATAATTGCAATCGGTTCTCTCAATATTTCTTTTCTTGAGTTGTATACCTTTTTTGTAAAAGGATGCACAAATATGTTCAATACAATCTTCGATTTTCAACGTATCTTGTGTTAAATTTGACAAACTAGTCATCATTAAGTTATTAAAATTAATTGTCTGAAATAAGGAGTTGCTGTCATATAGATCAATATTATTGTTATATAAGGCACTTGTGATGCTAGGTGCTTAAAACCATTGAAAGTTCAACTCTTAAAGCATTGCTAGTATTTTTGGTTTCACTTAGTGCCACTTAAAGCAAAGCTAGACTCAAGGTCCCTGACTGAATATCTGTCAATGGGAAAAAAAATGTTACCAAGTCACTTCTTGAATATAATTTTAGTTTGATCAGCAGCTTTGTCCCCGTGATGCTAGGAGCGAGGCAGCGAGGCCGGTGTGGCCATGTGTGCCGGTGCAAAATGAAGCAAACAACTTTAACACTAAAAGACCCTGCATTTGTTAAGAGTTTGAGTTTCAAGAGACCCTCCTCGTGCTCATCGTGTTCCAGTTTGGAAGAAAACTGGAGGTCAAGACTGTTTTTTTAATAGCATTTTGTGTACTTCAAAAGCACAGCAGAGGGTGAAATTCTTATTTTCTTTTCATCACATAGTCTTGAAAGTGACAGCGACCTATTTCGGTGTGTTTCTATTTGTTTTGCAGCAGCTTTCCTCTCTGTATTTTTCTGCTCTTTTGACCTACCCCGCTGTCCTACATTCCTCTTAGCGGGGAGCTTTAAAAAGCCCCATGAGAAAATTAAAAAGTGAGACGCGAAGAGGGCTGATGGGCCTGATATTTGATCGTGAGTCTGACCTTGTGTGTCCACATGAAGACGTCCGACCTTTTAAACCACATTTATTTAGATGATGTTGCATATGAGGGTTTGTGCCAGAAAATCCAACGTGATGTTCTTGATGATCAAAAGTCTGTTGTCGTCTAATCAGAAATTGGGGTTGCACACTTCCTGTTCGCTGCTCGCCGCGTTATGTCCTGTGCCATCACGTTATTTGCCACGCAGAGTGGAGACACACACAATATCCGCGACGCTGACCTGATTATTGGCCTGCACGTGTGACATCCTGGGGCGTGAGATGGCGGGAGACATGTGAGGTGGGTTGTGGAGGGGATCGAGTCGTCGGCGAAGGTCAGCAGACGGTCAGCGGCTCGAGGCCCCGACAGGAAGGAGAAGTGCGTGAGAGGCGACTGGATGGCTGTGTCCACATTGGCATTTGATTGTTTGAGTTGTTTTCTGGCAAACTACTATCTTGTGGATGAAAAAAGGAAGGATGATGCCTCCAAAGTTATCTGAGAGGCCAAAAAATCAAAAAGGAAGCCTGTGAGCCTGTTGCATCATGGGAAATGTAGGAGTAAGTAGCGAACATATATTTATGTAATATTGGGATATAAAACACATCAAACCCTAAACAAGTATCTTCCAATCACCTCCTCTGACTGTATTTATGATGTTATGGCAGTATGCAGTTATTTTTCATGCTTTATAATATTAAAAAGGGTGCATCTTTTTTCTTGTTCACACGTCAGAGAGAAATGAATTTCCCTCTCCTTTTCTAGTATCCACATCTCTGAGATTTCACCGGCATCAAAGAGGAACTCAATCAAAAGCGAAGCTCGCGGATGCCTGGCTTCATTTACATACGGCGCAGAAACCGAGCAAGCGTCCAACATAATGCAGTTGAGTCGAGTAATAACTACACAGAATGTAGTTATTAAAGATAAAACCAGTGCTGGCCAATCGGCTCGTTGTTGATTGTGTGGTGAGATTCAGAAGGGTTGAAGACAAAGCTCTTTGTGGCTGCGAGGCTTGAACCCACACCGTCAGAGACAAAGACGCTCTTTCATACAAAAACCTCCTTAAGGGGATGATTGTTGTGGAGGAGATGCTGGATTTTACTTTACCCATCCACCCTCACATCCTGCCCTGATTATGGGCAAAAAAAACCCCTCAATGTAAGCTTTCCAGTCTCTCCAGTATAGAGTCGAACTTCACCACATCCGCTGCTTCGATTGGAGTTTCAGTTCTAACAGCATTTAAATAAACAAGCTGGAGAAAAGTAATGAGTTCCGAAATGGTCCTGAACTTAAACTGCTGCAAGAAAAGCATTATAACCAGGCTGTGGACTTGAAATAGTCTGTACTCCCACGTGTGTGTTTTTTTTTTAATCCTGTTTGGTAGGTATCTGCTTGAAGCTCATCCCACACATGACGTGCCTTCCTACAGTTCTGACCGGAGGGAATGAAGCCAAATGTAGATCCAGAACTTTTGATTGTTTTGTCCCATCTTGTCTCTTTTTCTGTATTTTTTCTCTACATGATAAATGTTTTGCACAAATTTATTTTTAGGGTTTAGCTTTACAACACAAGCTCCAATCTGCTAATCTGCTACTTGAGATTCAGCAAAAGATTATTTGTTTAGCATTAATTTTGCATTATTTTCAGGAGCTCCATAATTTAACCTGTACCTTTTTCAGTTATTAAGCCTCTAAGAAGGAATATTCCTTCCTTCAAATCTCTCTGAATTCATAAAGTGAATAACACACAGAGGATGGCATCCTGCGGGTGTGTAATGCACAAGAATATAGTTGCGTAACAAGGTAATAGAGCTGAGTGTTTTCTGGATCTGGTTTCAACCAGCTCAGATGTTGAGTTAATACACATCCAAATACAAGTTGTTTTGACGTGAACATGTGATCTTTAAATCCCTCTCAGCATCCTAAACCCACCTCTCCCGCAGCAGCCAATCACAGCCCAGCATCAAGCTTTCTTGTTTATAAGTCACACGCCACCGTGACCAAGGCAACAGACCCCTGGGAGTCCAATTGTGGGACTGGGGGGACCGAGTGTTTCTCAACATGGAGACAAAATAAACAACAGCAAACCCTGATGCCAGAGAGAAAGCGGCGTTTTCGTCCTCATTGATCCGTGTGTGGAAGCAGAGGAATTCCCTCGCTTGTCACTCAGTCTATGAGTATTGTGTTGCAGCGCTTTAATACCAGTAATCAGATTATCATCTCCTATGCAGTGGGAGTAGTGAGATTATATGTTAGGCTGCCTGAAGGAAGAAAACCATGCTGAGAGCTTAGCAGCTGTTAGTTGAGCAATAACCAGAACTGAGTGAAAACAATGGAACATTTCTTCCTCTTCTTCCTTGTTTTATTAAAATACCAGAGGCTGGAAAATCGTTTTTTTCAGCCTGTTCTTTTTCAGCTGTTTTTTAATTATTTGGATCAGTTACCTGAAATTTAGGAGAAAGACTCAAAGTCCTTCAGTCTTTTTTTTTATAAAAGGAAGCCCGTTGAATTTCAAACCATTAGCGTCTCACGTTACTTTGGGTCATTCATGGACATAAAGACACATAAATTGTGGCAACCTGGATGTAAATAATGAAAGATTTATTTTTAGAGAATAGTTCGAAAATTGATTTTCTCCATTTTCCATTTACACTAATACATCATTGATCTTTTGGAGGAATTATCAATGAGGTCAGAAGTCAAGGTTCATTGTCATAGAGTCATCAGAATGTCCCTTTGGACCACATCCTGCAAACTGTACTGCATATATTGACCAGGATAAGATATTGCTTTTAACCTTTACATTTTTCTGCACATCTTTTTTCTGATTCTTTCATAAAATTATGATTTTAAGGTGCACCTATGTTGAGCTGTTTCAATGCATTCAATTGGAAATGTTCTGAGTTTGATTTATTGCTGCAAACCTCAACCGAAGGCCGCAGCCAAAACCTTGTAAACCCCAAGGCGGCTATTAAATTGTGTGAAATTACCGTCATGTGCGAATGACGCCAATTCAGGATGCTGAATTAGGAGGAATTCAAGCTCTTACATCATGTTTTGCTCTCATTAGCAGGGAACCTTTAATCCAAATGTAGTCTCTCCGCTCATTGCACCACCGGCTTGGCTGCATAAAATTATCAGGGGTTACTTCAGGACAGCCTAGCTGAGACTGCAACATTCTGTGATGAGCTCCCTTTAGCTCTTTGCTACTGTTGCATAAACACATGATGGATGTCAGATCGTAAACTCAACCGGCGCCTCGTTGCTCCCGTCTGCTTTCTTCTTGTAATTCTTGCCGCTCCAGCACCACCTACTCCATCCCTCTTAATCCCTCATCCACAATCCCCCTCACATCTCCGTCTCCCGCTAATCCATTCACTCTTTGCACAAGCTGCTGCTCATCCTATCATGTTTCATACTCTTTATGTTACCACTGGTTGGCAGCATTTTTTTCATGACCTCAGCAAAGGAGATTATCTTCCATCGATCTACGCTGGTGTTTTCTGATGCATCAGTGGATGGAAACTAAATAGAACTAATGCCTCATAGTCAATTAAAAATGTTTTAATGCTGCATTCAGTGAATGGACATTATTTGATATTCTCATCACAGCAGCCTTGGCGTCCAATTGTTTCAGACAAGCTTAATGAAGCTGATTGCTGCTGTTTTCTTTAAAAAACAGGTTTTGAGTAAAAGCAGTCTGAATCTTAACAAGGTGTTTTGATTCCTCTCTTATAATATTACTACAGTTTTTATTGACACAATCACTGCCAAGGAAATTATGCTGTCTCTCCTGTTTTTTGGATGTTGGTTGCTTTGTTTGGAAGAAACAACTTGGAAGATTTCCACCCCTTTGCCATTCTTTTTTGTCATTTTAGAATCTTTCAGCTTCTTGTTCTGGTATTACGGCTGCATCGCTATCATTGCGGTGACTTTTCTTAACACTTTGCCTCGAACCAAAGTGGAGAATTTTACCTGCTTTTTCCTGCAGGAGTTTGTAGCAGCCAAAAATGAAGCCAAAAGCAAAGCTAATTTTAGAAACAAACGCAAATTTCGTGCTCATGTTCCCCGAAAATATTTGAGAGTTTAACAAGTTACATATCATCTTTAAGTCACTTTTGGTTCATAGCTTGTTTCTGCGGCCCCAAACTGAAATGGCTTACCTATAAAGTTAGGCAGCTATAATTGCATTGTATTATTAAAGTCGATATGTTTCTGTCTGGCGGCACGGTGGCGCAGTGGTTAGCGCTGCTGCCTCACAACACGGCGGACCCGGGTTCGAGTCCCGCTCTGTGCGGAGTTCGCATGCTCTCCCCGTGTCTGCGTGGGTTTTCTCCGGGTTCTCCGGCTTCCTCCCACCTCCAAAAGCATGCGCTTCAGGTTGATTGGCCGGTCCCAAATTGACCATAGGAGTGTGTGTGTGTGTGTGTGAATGGTTGTTTGTTTGTTTCTATGTGGCTCCGCGGTACACTGGCGTCGTGCCCGGAGTGTCCCCCGCCTCACGCCCTGAGACTGCCAGGATAGGCACTGGCTACCCCGCGACCTGCGTTAGCGGATTAAGCGGGTTGGAAAATGAATGAATGAATGAATGTTTCTGTCTGCCCCCTGCAGGTAAGCCAAGGTAATGTTCCAGGCGTGGAAAGTGCGTCTCTGGCCATGGACACAGAGGAGGGTGTGGAGGTGGTGTGGAACGAGGTTCTGTTCTCTGACAAGAAGGTCTTCAAAGCTCAGGAGGTACTTCTGTTCTCCACGACCAAGACAGGAACCGTGTTCTGTTATCAGGTTGAATCGTAGTCTGAAAGTAATTAGATTAATGGTGATAAGAACTGCAATTGATCATTACATCCTTATATATCATTGCATCAATTCTTTTTTTTAAGCACACCACTTTCAGTATTTTCTTTTGTCCCTAATCTGAAGACTTCATTTTGAAGATGATGTAATGTGTGGATTCAAGCCACCGATGTGTGGGCTCTTTTCAGGAGAAAATCAAGGAGATGTTTGAGAACCTGATGCAGGTTGAACACCCAAACATCGTCAAATTCCACAAGTACTGGCTGGACATGAAGGAGAGCCAGGCGAGGGTACGGCCGTTTTATCCTCCTCCATGTTTCTCTTTTAACTAATTTCCCTGATGGACCCTCCTGAAGGGATGAATAAAGTCCTACTCTACTCTTTCTTTTTCTCTTTTCTGGCACACGCTTTTCGACTGTAACGCTTCTCCCTCCTCCACAGGTTATATTCATCACAGAGTACATGTCGTCAGGCAGCCTCAAGCAATTTCTGAAGAAAACCAAGAAGAATCACAAGACCATGAATGTGAAGGTTGGTGTTGGTTGGATCCTGGTGTCCTGGTGTGATTATTCTGTTTGTCTTAGTGGTGACAAGAGGTACTGCAGTACAATCACTATACATATCCATACGTCCTCCTGGATAATGGATTATGTAACAGGAGGCCCTGCTGGTTCCATCTGCTCAGACGCTCATACTTCATCGTCATGCTCTCTCTGTCTTCTACATTCATTCGATCAAGCAAAACCACAAATTATACGTCAAATTCCTTTACATAGATCAAACGTGATTATACATGTTACTCTGTTTCATTCCATTCTAGGCCTGGAAGAGATGGTGCACCCAGATCCTCTCTGCACTCAGGTGCTGACTTTTTTCTTCCAACTGTATTTTATTATTTGAGTTTCATATCGTCTCCTTAACCAGATGTTTTATTCGTGCTGACAGCTATCTGCACTCGTGTGACCCGCCGATAATTCACGGCAACCTGACATGCGACACGATCTTCATCCAACATAACGGCCTCATCAAGATTGGTTCAGGTCTGCTCCCAGCAGGGTTTTTTTGTTACTGCAGTCACACTGTGGATTTCATGCATCCCTGTAGGTTTACTGAGCAGAGCAAATATCTCAATTGTGTTCAATTTTCTTTCTACAGTGTGGCATCGGCTATTTGTGAATGGTGAGAAATAATTAATGTTGCTGTAACTATGTTTACACGTCACACTTACAGAATCCGTTAATTCCAACCTTTTGATCTGTGGTGTCTATCCTCTGTGAACAGTATTTCCAGATGCCGGTGTCCACGGGAAAGGGAGGCAGCATCGGGATGAACAAAGGAATCTACATTTCTTTGCACCTGAATATGGATGTAAGGACGACAAAGCTTGTGGATCACTAACTGCAGCTCAATTTTTGTTAAATTTGGCTTCATTCACCTTTAACTTGTCTCATCGAATGTAATTTTACTTGAGTTAAATTTTTAAAACGACTAAACGCACAAGTCTGTCCTCCATGTTGCCCTTTTCCTCTTATCATTTGAGAGATCTTTGGTAAAATACATATTTTAGAGCAAAGTGCAGGATTTTCCACGTACATGTAAAAGATGTGGTCATAAAACTCAATCTAATTGACATAATCTGCTTTAATTTAAAGGATTACTTCGTTAAGTGTTTCGTCTCACTCCTCTTTTCTTCTCCTTCACTGTTTCTAGCTGGTGAAGATGATTACGCTATAGACATTTTCTCTTTTGGCATCTGTGCCCTAGAGGTGAGAGATACAGGCCTACAGGATTGTTCCCTGTGTGTGTTTGTGTGCTTGTGTTAACAATTTACACCTACTCTTAGATGGCAGTTCTGGAGATCCAGGCTAATGGAGATACCGCGGTGTCCAAAGAAGCCATCGTCAATGCGGGTCAATCGCTGGAAGACCCTCTCATGAGGGTGCGTCTCAAAAATATACAAATGTGGAACCAATAAAAGATGGGGATGAAGATACATTTTTTAATACTTGCCTGCACTTCCTGTTTTTGCCCAGCAGGGGTTATTTTGTACCAGATGCAGAGATTCTGTAGATTTTTGGAATAAAACATGCCAGAACAGAGTAACGTAGGTTATACTGCACTGTGTTATAGTTCTGCATTAGACTCATCTCATCGCTTTCTGCAGGAGTTCACCCAGTCTTGTTTGCGTCTGGAAGCCAAGCTCCGTCCCACGGCTCACGACCTTCTGTTCCACCGAGTCCTGTTCGAGGTTCACTCCCTCAAACTGCTCGCCGCCCACTGCCTCATCAACAACCAGTGTGAGTGTTTCTTACATCGACTTGCCAAGCCTTCCAGTCTCCTCTCTCAGTTCCCATGACGACATTTAGATGCTCCAACATGTAGCAGATTGATTTTATTACTTTCAAATGTTTCAAACCTGTAACTCTGTATATACAGTCTACCCTCGGTTTTCGAACATAATCCGTTCCAGAAGGCTGTTCGAAAAGCGAGTTGTTCGAAATCCGAAACTATTTTTCCCATTATAATTAATGTAAATAATTTTAATCCTTTCCAAGACTAAAAAACAACTTTTTCTAAGTTTTTTTTTACTATTTACACCATAAACTGCACTGTATGCTGTTTACCATACATAAAAAGGGGTAGAAATAGACACTGTGTTTTATTTTAATAAAAGATATCCTATCCTAACTTTGAACACGAATGCGCTATGGAGGAAGCATCCTGAGCATTTGAGTTCGCTCGGCTGCCGAGTGAGTTGCGTTCAGGTACGCTTGGCTTCTTTCGGTTTGGTCGAGAGCCGAATTTTGGATGAGTTCAGAGATGTAAAATTCTCGGATTTTCTGGTCGAAAACCGATTTGGTCGAGAACAGAAGCGTTCGAAAACCGAGGTTTGACTGTATAACAAAAAACAAATTAATTCTGCATATAGGAAAAAACATTTGTTTTCTTCTAAACATCAAAACCTGTCTTTGCTTGTACAGATTTGCTTCCAGAAAACTGTGTGGAGGAGAAAACCAAGTCTTTTGATCCCAACGCTGTCATGGCAGAAATTAAACACGAAGACAGACAAGGAGTTCAACTCAAGTAAATCCCACAGACAATGAAAATCTGGTGAATATACCTTTTATTTGTCAAACACTAACCCTAATAACCCTATTCTGGCAGATATTCCCATGTGTCCCCTTTGGAGCTGGATAAATTTCTGGAGGATGTCAAGTGGGTGACAGTTTATGACTCATTTTTCTTTACTGATTACCTGTCGACTGCAGCGGGATTTCATTGTCCTCTTTGTTTCAGGAATGGGATTTACCCCCTGATGAACTTCGCCTCAACTCGGCCTCACCCCGTGCCCCGAGCCCTGTCCTTGTCTCAGGAGCAGGTCGAGACGGTCAAGACGCCGACCCCTGAACCCCAGGAGATGGAAACCAGGAAGGTTAGACTTGTAGATGTTGGGCTTACGACTCGTTTAATGTTTGTGTTGTCTGTGGTTAAGATAATTTGTTGATGAGTACCTTCTATATAAAGTAAGATTTTAAGAGTGTTTGCTCATATAAAAAAGATTGATTAAGTGCTGCATGAACAATTTGAATAATTACACGCTCACAGTCATTAGCATATTTTTGCATAGAAAGATTAGACGTACAATAAGGCTTGAGATGGATTTGACTGGTATTTTTGTTTTTAATTCTGTTCATATTTTCATAATATCTCTGTCAATTTTATCACCAAAAATGTATGAAAGCTATTTTTATTTTCCAATAATTCCATGCCTGTTGAGCATTTTTTTATCTGTTGGTGTTGCAGGTTGTTCAGATGCACTGTAATTTGGAGTCGAATGAAGAAGGGACCAAAACTCATGTGAGTCACATAGTATTACAGGTACTTGGCTTGTTTTAGTATAAATTCACATGTTGGACTCCTTTAGCAATCAAGCACATTGGTCATCTTACAATTACCATCCCTGTAAAACTGAATTACAAGTTACTTTAAATAAATGTAAATCCACTTTAACCTCAATTATAAATTTTCTTCTCTTCCCAGCTCTCGTTGTTTCTTAAGATGGATGATAAACTTCACAGGCAGCTTAGCTGTGACATCCTTCCAAGTAAGTAATGCTCTATATTCTTCCTGATGCCTATTAATTCCAGCCCAAACCAATTCATCTCCCCATTTCCCAACATTTTTGTAGCTCCTGGCCTGAATCCTACTGGTTTCTTATTATCTCCTCATTTCGTCCTATTTTCTTTTTCTTTTCCTGAGGTGGAAATTTTAGTTTTAAAGAAATGTTACTTAAATAGGGATTATTTTCTGTGTTGGGGTGAAAGTTATTTGTAGTTTTAATTGACCAATTAGAGCTCTATGCTCTACTTGGTCAATTAAATGAATATTTTGGTATCAGGATATGTTTTTACTGTGATTCATTGTTTGTTATGGACTTTCTTTTGGTGTTGTCCAAGGAAAACATTCCAACTCTATTTTAGCGTTACCTTTGGTTTTTGAATCTAACTTCTACCTTGAAATTTCCAGCTGACACCTCCAAAGACCTTGCCAGTGAACTTGTTCACTACGCCTTTATAAATGAGGTAATTATAAACTCTGGTTATCACTGTGGCACAATTTTAAAATTTCGTTTTTTAAGAAAAACTTGTGAGTCTCTTTATGTCTTGTCTAAAAAATGTCCGGTATGCTGTGCAGGAGGATAGTGAAAAAGTAGCAGGATTTCTGGAGGATGCCATTAGCCGACACCGGGTCCGAGTACTTGCTTCTGGAAGCACACAGTGAGGAGGGGTGCGACAGCGGCTGGCCCAGACGGATGGGCCCGGGTTGACGTTACCAAGCAGATCAAGAAAGGGAGAACTCGGCATCACACAGCTGGGAAATGGAAGAGTAATGAGAACTGATCCAGCTGGGAATAAAAATGGGACAAACAGAAGGAAGCTGCCAGTAAATCATCCCAGAGAGAAGGTCAAATGTCACACCTGAGAAGGAAATGGATGGCACCTCTGGCTGGAGGTCAGATGCATCACGGCTGTGTTCAGCAATCCCACAGATTAGTGGAAGATTGACATGCTCCCTGCTGAAAAGGGCTATCAGGCCTTAAGACATCTTAGGTTTTCCATAATGCCACTACTCAAACCAGACGTTTTTACTTGCAAAACGTAGTAGCTCTGTTTTCAGACGGACATTTCATTGCTCAAAAGCCGCTTTATTTGCACTCCTTTGTGATTCAGTTTCACTCATAAACAAGATCACTTTTATTGCCCGTCCCTCACAATGCCGGAACTTTTAGATTATTCCAGTTTCGCGAATTAAATATTCCATCCAGTATACACTGTTGATATTGGTTAAGTTATTTATTTCTCTTTGACTGTGAACCGAAGCCTTGTACAAGCCTATATTTTTAAAGTTAATACACCTCTCTAAATTCTTGGGTTAGATTCCTTCTTCCAGCGCTCAACATGAAATGCCTAATTGTAGTGACAAGCAATGAGATGATGCCTCTTATAGCCTGTAGTGCTCTTAAGGGTTTTCCCTATGAAAGAATTCTCAAAGCCAAAGACTTGAAAAGTGCCTGATATGGCAACGTACTTTGGACAAAATTTCCCTATAAAATGGCATCGTATCCATTGGGAATTTAACTTGAATTGAGCTTTACAATTTTAAAACCCAGTGTGTTGACTCTGGCTCATAAGCATTAATCCAGTCAGCCCGTATCAATGTGAAGGTGAACTTGAGAGCAAGTAATGGTAGCTCCTTTATAAGCTGCAGATGCTTCATAATTGACGTACTGATCACCTGACAATACTCTCTGCTGCACTTAATCTTAGTGTGGAAAGAGCTGTGGCCTATGTTCGACAATTGGAATATATCAGATTAAACTTGTTAAAAAATTATAGTCCTATATCTGTGGGAAGCCGGGTGTTGATGATCGAAAGACATGTTATTAAAATCACTTTATTGGTGTTGATGCTATGGTTGTTTTTGCAGTACTTCCAAAACATGTAAGGATTTTCTGACTGATTTGCTTTGTAGATAGAAAATAGTGTTTTAAAGAAAAAACTGCCCGTAAGACCCAAGAATGTATGGCTTTCATAATCGATATTTCTAACAGATGGAGTTTTCCATTGGCTGCAGGTAATAAAAAACATCTCAACACATGGATTCCACAGTATCTCATCCACAGTTTTATTTCAGTCAGTATAAACGTGAGCGTTGAATTGATTTTACTGTAGCCCCCACAAAGACAAAAATAGATTACATGCCCTCAGCTATGGCAGAGATTCTTGTCAAGAACTCAATATTGGGTATTTTACCTGGGCAGTGAAACACAATGGTGAATTGCTTGATCGGTATTCAGCCATACACCCTTTTTATGTCATATTTGCTTCAATCTGCTTCTTTATTTTCCTGGGAATCTGTACAGTTAAGGTTTAATAACCATTGCACTGCTGTACAGTTATCGCTTACGGTACTTACTCTGCTCTCTATCAATCCGACTTATCAGTGTTTATCTGAAAACAAGAATTCCAGACATCCATCTACCAAAAGCTGTGTTGTACATGTTTGTGGCTTTTGAAGATGTTTACATTTAGATAATATTTCAATGCAAAGCACTGCATTATTGTTCTCATCTGATCTAACAAGCTGCATGTCTTAACAACCTGCAACCATTGAAAACCTTGCATTTTGCCTTTGTCAGTCACAATTCCATTCCAGTGGGGACCTGACCAAGAAAATGAATGTTTAGACTGTTCAAAACGTGAAAAGGAATCATTCATATCAGTCTTATTTTATGTCAAATAACTTTTTTTTTTCCTGTGAATATTTTGAATGAAATTTGCCTTTGGATGTGATTTATTTTAATCCTTTTAATTATTGTAGCTACTGCAATTATATATGACAATAAACAATGTGTGACATGTTATATATTTTTGAAACTAGAAGGATTTATTTCAAGGATTTCAAGGATTTTACAAGATTCTGTAGGTATTCTTTCAGTATTTTGTGTTAATATTTACATGAGTATATTGTCTAGAAATTAATTTATGTAGCAAAACTACATTTGAACTGTTATTTATATAATCATTTAGGAATTATTATTATGGTTTTTACTCCTTACGTATAGTTACAATATCAGAGCTACTCAGTATTGTTTTAAAAAGCTAAATATTTGATTTATAAAGTTATTAAACACTTAATAAATGTAGGAAGTATGGAAAAGTTCATTGAACAATATGGACAGCATATAGAGAAAAATTCAATAAGTTTTTGAACCATTCTAGTCAAAGATTGTTGACCTGGGGCTTGTTTCACAAAACAGGGTTAACAAATCCTGAGTAAAACCTGTGGCTCTCGGTTGAAATGGCTTGAATGGCAGTCCATTAATTTATTTTATATAGGTGCAATCCTGCAGATGAAAAACGTACATGGAAGCAGCTGAGAATGAAATATAAAAACATTGTTCACACAGTCAGACTTCTGCATCATCTCATTTGGGATCCTCCTCTTTTTCATTATGTTTCATATTGTACAGTAAATATTAAGTGGTCTTTTGACTGTTCAGTTGTTTTACCGGTAACATAATGCTCTTTACACACACATAAATGTGCTCTCATCTATATCAACATCTGTTAAATAATGAAACCAATTCAAGATTTTTATTTTATCTAAATAAAACAGTAAGTAGGCATATGCAAGTTACAAAAACAGTTCACAAGAATATTCAAACCCGTGCATATACCTGTATTATATAACAACTGAGATCAAAAGGTGACATCGAGTCATTTTGCATGATTTCCCTGAGAATAGCCAAAACTGCTTTAGTTCTTACATTAATAGCTGTGGCATTGTAGCGCTTATAACAGCTTTTAGGAATTCCAAGTTTTATTCTCTGTCTGTTTTAGTCACATGATACACGTGTTGTTCAGGCAATATTATGAAGAACAACACAATTATATCAGAGGCCCTCTCAGGAATTATACTGAGGTGATGTAGGCACTGGAAACAGACTTTCCGCAAGTCTATATTAATCTCCACCTGGGCTCTTGTCATGCAGTGACCCCAGTTGAAGTTCTGTTTGGGGCCTGGTTCAGTGTCAGAGGTCAGCAGCCTCGGTTGCCATAGGCAACCCTCATCTTCCAGATAAAAGCCACCAAAGTCTCCTGTAATGTACAGCGGATTCATTAGAGTAGATTAAAGGACGGAGACAAGTGAGTTATTGTTGTCCTTTATGCTACCTATCATGTTGCAGTGTGTTGCTCAGGTAAGCCCATACATCCGTCAGTGACGAACTGACCCACAACACCTTTGCATGCACATCAGAAATGTAGCCTGCAGTATCACATGTGATCTGGACAGATGTTAGTTTATCTATGGTCCAGTCTTTAACTTGTTGAAACAGTAGTCAATCTACATGTACCTGCACATTATGCTGTGAATGGACTTTCTATTCACATCAGCCTCATTATATGAGGCAGCTTTGACGGGAATGTGGCTTTTTTCAAATTATGGTCGGGTTTTGTAAAAGAATAAACTAAATGTACATATAATTTCAGTATCTGAATAAAATAATAGCTGTAGAAATACAGCTAAAATTCCCAATCAGAACTCAACATCTACTGAAATGCAACACTGACTATTAAAGCAGTGTTTGTGCAAACTGCGCGTCAATCAAGTTATCGCGGTGGCTCAAAGATCGCGAGATCTGGATTTTAGAATGGAGTAATCTCGCGAGACTGGTATTGTGCGGGCCTTTCCATGAAGGTGTGCTTTATGGCGGTGACTGAGACTGCGGTATGTACATTTTTCGATTAAAAATACACATTAAAAGTTTCATTTGTTGTTATTGTAGCATTAATGGAATTCGGTGAACGGTAGAATTTGAGTTTTGCTGAATTATATTTGAGTCGACGTAATATATCTGGGGAAAATTCAGTTTTCTTGGCGCGCCGCAATGAAGAACGAGAAACATTAGCCAACGTCAGCTAACTCCTTGCTAGCACAATGGTAACGTCATTAGCTAAATGGAAACCAGGCCTCGCTGGGACTATCGTGCTGTTTTCCAGTATTATTTTTTTGATAAAGGTCTCTATGCTGTGACAAAAGTACAATCTGTATAGAATATACCCAAAATTGTCTTCGGTTTAAGATTAAACGATTGCTAATATTGCGACTTAAACAAGCTAACGACGGTTAGCGTGATATTCCGACGAAGACCGTAAGTAGCGTTCATGTGCATCGCGCTAACGGGAAATTGAGTAGAATATCAGGAAAGACGGACTGTATGTGTGCGGATTGCGATGTAAAGCTATAGAAATGTAGCTGCCTGCTTTATTTATTTTTTTAAAAATTTTGTTAATGTTAGTCTGAAGGCATTTTTTATTTCCCATAGAATTTGTTGAATTGTTAAAGCTTCTCCATCAGTCCTCTTGCCCTTGGGGGCTTTCCTGCCTCAATCTGGTGGACCCAGCGATTTGCGGGTTTTTTAGGTAAGGACTTCGTCCGGTAACACCTGGTTTAAATGCGGGGTGTATGTCCTGTTTATGCTAGAATACCCTATTGATAACCAGTGTGCTGCGAAGTGATGTGACTTCTGGTGACAACACTGAATTTTCCAGCTGGAGAAAATGTAGTTATTGATATCCATGTAGGCAGGGTAATGTTCCAGGTTGTTTTTTCAGCATTGCACTTGTTTATGGTTTATTTTTTTGAATTGCAGGGAGGTGAAGCTCTGACGATGGAGAATGGACAGAGCACAGGCTCCAAGCTTGGCCTTCCTCCTCTCACCCCAGAGCAGCAGGAGGCACTTCAGAGGGTAGGATAACTCTGAATTAAGTGTACTATCGAAAATAATGTATCCAGGATGTAAGTAATATAACAATGAGGAATTGTGTGTACATTTGGATTTGAGCGATTTCCTTTCTGTTCTGTGGTTCCACTCATTGATTCCGAGTCTCTTCAGGTCACATGCTTTTTCACAGATTAAAAAATGTATTTAAGCCATTGGCAGTCAAATTAAGTTGATTTAAAGATGTTGAATTGGCTATTAGTGTTAGCGATCTACACATGTTTAGATTAATGATAATATTTGGACATCCTCTCTGGCACGAAATATGTTTGACTGAGTGTTGTACTGTGCCAACCAGGCATGTTTCAGAGTAAAATGAAGCTGTGGTGGAGCCTGACTTGAAGTCCCCATGCACCTTGTGAGGTGGAACTTACAGACGCTGTATACCACCCTCATGAAAACTGGGTGCCTGTGAAATTTATTTAGAATCTGAAACAGAATTGAGCTAAAAATGTCTTAACATTTTGAGTGGAATCGTATTTTTAGATGTGTGTTCCCGTGATTGGTGTCGGAAGAAAAAAGGTAACCTTAAAACAATTTAAGTCTCAATAAATTGGTTTTCACTTCAAAAAAATGATTCCAAAATTACACTTCTTATACTTAGTGCTGCTCATGGACAGCTTCAGAATCAAATCATTTTTGACTGAGGCATAGGTCCAAACCCAGAAATAGGAGTTATTGCATTTTACATGTGAATTTACAGTAACTGTACAACTACAACATATGAAACACTCTGAAGTTGATTTGTAGTCTTGTTTCAAAATAAGATGGTTCTATATATTTTTACACTTACGCACACACACTGTCAATAAATGCAATGGTATGGTATATGTTTGAATATAATTCTATTAACCAGTGTTCATCATTTGAGGATTAAAAAATTATAATTTTTCCTTTTTACAGGCAAAGAAGTATGCCATGGAACAAAGCATTAAGAGTGTGTTGGTGAAGCAGACCATCGCCCATCAACAACAGCAGCTAACCAACCTGCAGGTGAGATGTGAAAAAATTTTATGGCAGTCTGGCGAACAAAAGTCTTTAATTCCCGTGTCGGTTGTGAGTTGATTCTAGACTAAATGTTCTGGCCTTTTGGTGCATTAGTACGGCAGACTTCTCTCGACGCAGATGTTGGTTTTGGTAAAGCTGTCTGGAAGTCTTATTCCCTCCTTCACTATGCTGTGAAACAGACCACATGTGTAGACCATGTGCCCCTGCTTTTGCCTCTGCTTTTTTTCAGATGGAGAAGATCGTCATGAAAGCATTGGTCATTTAAAATGCTTTGCACTTTTAAAGGGAACTTGTTTATGTTTATTGCTGTGTGGTAATTTAAAATTAAGTTTGGGGAGGCAACTCTCCAAACTGTGTTGTTTAGAGGGAGTGTCTGAATACAGTGCTAGCCTAACCACTTCTGTCTATCTAGCAAAGCAATTACAATTTTGAAAAAGCAAAGCTAAGGGATATCTAACCTACTTTTCAGCACTTTTTTCATCTTTACTGTCTTTCAGATGGCAGCAGTGACAATGGGCTTTGGAGATCCTCTCTCACCTTTACAATCGGTCAATAGATTATTAAATTTTTTTTCTGTGCGCATTCCCAATGGAAAAGGACTGTTACCCTTCTTTTACTAGTTGCGTTGACAACAACCCCTGCCTTTTTTATCACAGCAACGAATGCATATTTTGTGAGAAACAGTGGCTCTTGACTGCTAGCGTACTTGCGACCAAGTCTGTAATCCTTCGTGAGACGATTGATTGCCGTTGGTAGTCGAAGAATTTGCATTCTAAAGTCAGTGTGCTAATTTGCATGTATATTCACAAAGAGGTTAGCCAAAGCACCAATTTTTAGAGGGTTTTACGGATGTGAGAAAAGTCACTTTTCTTTGACAAATATGCATTTGCTCGATATAAAAGCAGAATATTCTTGGCATGGGATGAAAGAGGGCTAGCATTCACTTTAATGGACCAAAATGAGAAAACTGCTGGAACAGGGATCTTTTCGGCCATCTCAAAGTCAAGCTTTGTTCTGTCAATAATTAAGTCAACTTTGTTGTGTCATGATTTAGGCACATGCCATCTTTTGCTGGTAGTAGAATGAAAGTAGCAGAAGCAGGCTGACTTGAAAGCATCGGTTAAACACAGCACCACCCGGTGGTTAAATCCTCTCCTATTAGACTTGAGAAGAAAGTTTGAAATGCTTACATCAAGACTTTGTGTGGATTTCGTTTGAACTCCTCGATTACTTTTGTTACCTTACTTGCATCCCTGGACTACAGGTCAGTTACTGAAGCCAAATATTTGTGAGGGCTGTGCATGTCAGTCACTTCAGTGTGTTTTCCTCCATATGTCTGTTAAATAGTAACAGAATAGAGGCAACTTTGTAATTTCATATGGTGATATCAATATTTTATAACTGTTGTACATGTTAGCTTTTTTCAGTTCAGTCCAACGATAACAGTATCCCATTGTTACGTTATCCAGACCCCCTAACTTGGAATTGGCTTCTAACCGATTTTTGGGGAAAAGCAAGCCCAGTAGAAAATACACATTTATTATTATTAGTGTGTGTTTGTGTGTGTGTTGGACTTCCTTTCTTTTACTCTCTAATGCTTATCGTATGTTGTTTTCCCCGTTTGGCAGGTGGCAGCTCAGAGGCAACGTGCTCTAGCCATAATGTGTCGGGTGTATGTGGGCTCCATATACTATGAGCTTGGTGAGGACACCATCAGACAGGCTTTTGCCCCATTCGGTCCAATCAAGAGCATTGACATGTCTTGGGATTCTGTTACAATGAAACACAAGGTCAGTGTCATGCACCAAGAGTCAGACGGTTTCTATGCAGCCATAATTTCATGATTATTTCAGTGCTACCCGTCTTCACTGTTTTCTGGTCTGGTTTCGTTTTTTTTGTCCATAATATCTGACTCCTCAGGGATTTGCCTTTGTGGAATATGACGTACCAGAGGCTGCTCAGCTTGCACTGGAGCAGATGAACTCGGTCATGTTGGGGGGGAGAAACATTAAGGTAGGTTGTCAGGAGATCGATGTTGCTCAATGTCTTAAAAACTGATGGATAAAGGGAAACGATACAGCGTCACCTATTTCATATATTCTTTTTTACTGCTTGATTAAAAAAGAATTTAATTTTTTTTTCATTATTTGGGATGCTAGGTCAGTTTTGAAATTGGTTTTGGATGTGTTGCTTTTGAAATGACTACTGTGACTAATTTCTCTTTTTCTGTGTTTGTCTGTGTCTGTTGATTTCCAGGTGCGTGTTCTGTGTGTGTGAGTGTGTGTGTGCGCGCGCGCTCGTGTGTGTGTGTGTTTGAGTGTGTTTGAAATGTACTGTCTGTGTTTGTGAGTTATGCTTCCTTGGTTTTATCAAAAGCTATTTTAGCGAACAGTTCCACTGAAATTCTCAACGGTGTGTGGCGCTGCTCTTGTGTCCATGATGTGCTGATGATGGGCTGCGCCTGGTTGGTGTTGCTTGGCCGCCCCATCTGTAGTACAGATCCAAATCGAACTTAAATGCCCGTCTTCAATAGCTCGCTCAGTTCTGTTGTAAAAGAGAGGAAGTTGTCAGTACGTAACTGTAGCATTGACTGATGCATTGAATGCATTCACCTTTCGGTTTTGCCACCAGCTCAGCTTGTCACACTGAATCTGGAGTTTAGAAGTAGAGCCTGTTCTTGTTCGGCAGTTACTTGCAAAATTGGCTTTCCAGTTTGCTTGCAACTTTAGTGAAAAAAGGAAGATTTGGGTAGTACCAAAAATTTCTTATGTAATGAAAGATGACAATTTACATCAGTGCAAATCGTTAAGAATTTTAAATGATTTGCAGTGATCAGATCCATTTTAGTTTGTTCATATGTGTAACTGTTAAAATAGGAGAACTCCAGAAAATCAAGTAATCTGTGTGACAATAGGATTTAACTAAAAGACATTATTACAAGACAGTTAATCACAGACTTGGAAGAATGTTACATTCTAGTTTTATAGAGCTTTTTGTCAGATGTAGAGAAGCAGTATACGTGAGGCTAAAAGTAAAGGGAAGACTTGAAGGATAACATTATGCTGTAGCAGGAGAGTGGCTTTAACTGAACTCGGTGGCTGCCAAAGGGTTTAAGGGTCCTAGAGTTTGCGGTCCTGCGTTCTCGATTGATACCACAAAGCCCTTGCTCAGTAGGCGTGCTGGTATGATCTGTGCTATAGGTTGGGCGGCCAAGTAACATCGGTCAGGCGCAACCCATCATTGACCAGCTGGCAGAAGAGGCGCGCGCCTTTAACCGAATCTACGTGGCGTCAGTCCACCCTGACCTGTCAGACGATGACATCAAGAGTGTGTTTGAGGCCTTCGGAAGGATCAAATCTTGCACGTTAGCCAGAGACCCCACCTCAGGGCGACACAGAGGCTTTGGCTTCATCGGTGAGCTGAGGGCCCTCACTCGCTCGTGCCCTTTGTGGTCCGACTGCTCCGCTATTAACTTCGCTTTTATTCACTTACAGAGTATGAAAAGCCTCAGTCAGCCCTGGATGCTGTATCTTCTATGAACCTGTTTGACCTAGGGGGTCAGTACCTACGGGTGGGCAAAGCCGTGACCCCGCCAATGCCCCTACTGACCCCTACGACCCCTGGTGGTCTGCCGCCTGCTGCAGCTGTAGCTGCGGCGGCAGCCACTGCTAAGATAACGGCCCAGGCAAGTATGAATCCCTTCCAAAGGGATTTAATGGCCTTCCAGGTAAATATAACCCAGATATAGCTAGAGTTGACACTAAAAGCACAGATAACATGGGCATAGAATTTTTAATTAAGGTGACTGGGAGAAGGCCAGTTTTGTAGGGATCCCAAAAAGAGAAATTGCCCTGTCAGTGTCAATTTTAAAATCTCTGGAAATACAAGATATTCTGGGCTTTATTTTCTGTGAAACATTCAAATGTAATTTCCTTTATTACCCGATAACGTAAGCTCTTGAAGCTGTTCCCACTCAGTGATTGGGTTTGTAAGCAAAGAGTCTTCTTAGTTGGAACAGTGCCAATGATTGACCAAACAGTTGTACTGTGTAGATGATGTGTAGTTATTGTAAAATTTCATCACTGCTTCTTATTATGACCTAAGATTAGTCGATTTCGTAGGTAACTGTACTGAGAATGTTTGTGATTGTGTCTCTCACTAATGAGAGGAAAGGTTGACCTCGCTTTGTGCCAGACTGTTTGATCGTTGACTGTGCTGCCTTGTGCTGTGCTCTGTGTGTTTCCCTTACCTAATGTCTTCGGCCCCCCTCTCTTAAGGAGGCTGTAGCCGGCGCATCAGTCCTGGGGGCGTTAGCTGCGCCCCAGCTTCTCGGTCAGCAAATGGGAATACCTCAGGCGGTTATGGCTGCCCAGGCACCGGGGGTCATCACAGGTGTGTACCCAGACATGAGTGAGTGCTCGTTTTTTTGGGTTTTTTTTAATAAAAGCAGGGCTTAAAACAAAAATTTTGCTTTAAAGCACATGCAATTAGCTTCATATGCAATTCCATGAAGACCTCTAAATGGCTTCTTTAATCTTAGTCAAAAAACGTTATTATTCTATAGATTTCTGAAATTACAGTATTCCCTTGCACATTCGCGCATCGAAAATCGTGACCTTATTGCAGATTTTTAGTAGGCAGTCACGTGATACCATACATGCATTCTATTGGCTGATGGCATCTGGAAGTGCACTTAGTTCTCTGAGTCTGGGAATGCAGACAAGTGCTTTAAACGGTCGATAAGAGTGTGGGAAAAGGTAAAACAGATAAAAGGTGGTTTAACATCAGTATGGGGAGGGTTATAAACATTTAAATTACCGTAAATAACAAGATGAATAGTTCGTTGCTATATTGCGGAATTCGTTATTTGCGTGTGGTTCCTGGAACACATTAACCGCGAGTCACAAGGGCACGCTCTACTCGATTAATACCATTTATAACTCAAACCCTAGTGTTCTAAAATTACTTAAACATGAGGCTGATGATGAAAAAAAGCGTTCAGCAGACTTTGATGATGCCGATTTGCTGTTGTTGGATACTGGGTGCACTACAGGAGAATATGTTATAGCTGTAGCACTCTTGCTAGAAGCGCCTTCAGAACACCACATTGTTGGGTCTGTCTGAAACACTCCTATATGTTAAATGATGGTGGGTCTGTTATGTCATTCCTCCCCCCTGCAACCATTCTTTTTTCTTTCCTGATGCATGCTATGCGCCTTGATGTATTTGAGTAACGACTGTTTCGTCAATAATTAAGTGACATCCAAGCCTGATTTACATGTTGCTGAATGTGGAAACACATTTGTATTGATCACAAATGTTTGTTGTCGCAAACACTGGATTAACAGCATGAGTGGATGCTTAATTTAAGTCTGATCTTAATGATGCATGACTTTGTTCATTTATTAGCGCTGCTTCTTTTAACCCTTTCTCTGTTTAAACATTTTGTGTCATTGACTTTGTCTGTTTTTTTTCTATTTAAGGTGTAACTCCTGTACGTCCTCCCATACCAGTTGGTCTTGTGAACCCTGTGCTTTCATCGCCACCGGTCCTTTCTAATCAAGCTGGCAGCTCCAACCAACAGGAGAGGAAAGAAGAGAAAGAGGAGCTGCTGCAGGATGGTACGGGGCAGGAAATGTTGAGTGATCAAGAGCACATGAGCATCTCAGGCAGCAGTGCCAGACACATGGTGATGCAGAAACTGCTAAGAAAATCAGAGGTAAGACTTGGAAAAGGGGGTGGCAAAGGACAAAGTATAACTCTAATGAAAGATTTGAGCTACCTCATTTAATTGCCTGAATAAACTTTTAATTTGTCAAATTGCTCCCGTGTCCAGTCCACAGTGATGGTGCTTCGAAATATGGTTGGCCCAGAGGATATTGACGACGACCTTGAGGGCGAGGTGACAGAAGAGTGCGGGAAGTTCGGCTCCGTCAACAGAGTCATCATATACCAGGAAAAGCAAGGAGAAGAAGAGGACGCAGATATAATTGTCAAGATCTTTGTAGAATTTTCCATGGCCTCAGAGATGAACAAAGCAATCCAGGCCCTCAATGACCGCTGGTTTGGAGGTCGCAAAGTTGTCGCAGAGGTGTACGACCAAGACCGTTTCAATAGCAGTGACCTCTCTGCATAAATGATTTGAAATGGTTCACCAGCACCCATTCCCTGACCTACTGTTGTCCCAATCGTATCAACTGCAGTCCTCGCAGTCACAGATGGGGGGGCCGATGAAGCTTGTAATTATGTTTTTATTTTCTATTATTTTTAAAACATTGCTGTTGATATTGTTAACTGCCACATGTAGGGAACCCGTTCAAGATATTTACGTGTCAGGTTTTACTTTTGTGATTTGTGAAGACTCCATTTTTCATGCAGGTTTCAAATTTTTTGTAATACGATCTTGTAAAACATTTCAGTTCTCTTGCTTTAGCTCCTTTTTTCAGTTATTAAATTGCAAGGACATAAACGTTTTTCTTTCTATAATTAAAGGTTGTTGTCCTCAAAGTGTGTGATTGTTTTCATTTTCTTAAATCAGCCTTTAATTCATATAGAGAAATGTAATGGAATTACTTGACATAAAATGCTAGTGTTTTGTCACTTGTGTTATGGCTGCAGGTATTGCAGGATACTCTTGGACTGAAAGGGTTTGATTTGGTTACGCTTGTCAAAATTGAAGCTTCTGTTGTATCACTGCCACTCTACAGAGTTATGGGTGAAGACATCAAGAGTGTACCATGATAAAAAAAATATTAAGACGGTTTAGTATTTGCAGTTCTGTAAGATATTTTAGAAAGTTTTTGTTAAACTTAGACGATTATTTAATACTATTGTCATACTATATACCGCCACTGGGTGTCGCTGTAACGCCACTTGTATTCTGCTATAGTGGCGCGAGAAACTTATGGCCTCCGCTAGAGCCCAGCCCCCCACACGCCAAACCAGCCTACCTCGGCTCAAAGGGGAGGGATGCGCCGCTGTTCCAGAAGCTCCAGTTTTCGCTGCTGCTATTTTACGAACTCCGTCTGGAAGTATCAGTCTTATTAGCGGCTTTTTTGACGTCTTTTGGCATGATATCACGATACGAAATTAACCTGTTGAGAAGGTGTTTTTGTAGCTTTAGCTAGCGGCAGCTATTCACAAAAGGCGTTCAGTCAGCTACTAGCCGATGTTAGGCTAAAGGCGACTAGCATGCTAACGACACAGCCGGTGAGGACAAGCGCATCCATGATTGTCGGAGTCCGGTTAATCTATACCGAATCGATCAATCGGCTGTGTTACCTGTATTGTGGTTGTAGTTAACTTGTGATCTCGGTTATAGTTGTTATAGTTGTCATACTCGCAGTCGCCACTCAGACTGGGGTATTTAAAGCAATTTTACTGCTTAGCTTAGTCTCTGGCTGCATCATTTTCAGCCAGCTTGCCACGAGCTTCGGTGTCCTCCAGGGATGGTGGCACCATCGACCCAGGCTAGCCTTACCCCCTCTAAGGACGAGAGCGCAAGAAGAAGCGAGGAAATGATAAAGACAAGTGGGAGTTCTCTGTTTTGTTAATGCTCGTTGTAATTCCGGGTTAGATGACGCGAGGACGATCCTGTTCATCATTGAGCAAGGTTGAATTCAAGCTGGGGATACCGCAAACCTATCGAAGGGATTAATTTCGCGTCTCTAAGTGGATTTCGGCCTCCTGATCGGGGTACTTGTTAGAAGACAGAAAGTGATTTGACATTGTGGTGAGCCCATCGCCCCAAGACATCCTCTCTCCAGCCGACTTTCGAACCTCCGATGCGGAGATTTCAGTAGCACCGGCAACGCAATCCTCCCACGGCGGCCGGACATGTTGAAGTGTATCCCCCTGTGGCGCTGCAATCGCCACGTCGAGTCGGTGGATAAGCGGCATTGCAGCTTGCAGACTGTCCCCGATGAGATATTCCGCTACAGTCGCAGCTTGGAAGAGCTTCTCCTCGATGCCAACCAACTCAAAGAGCTGCCCAAGGTGAGCAGGGCCCACCGTGTCAGTATCAACTTTGTTATTATCTCGCCGGTCATGGTTATAAACCACATTCGACTGTAAGCTTGCAGAAAGTTTTGTTTAATTCACATATTTCAAAAATAAGTGATCCAGTTGACAGAAACCGTGACTCACCATGTATGAGAACACCTGTCCAGGTACTTCCTTCTTATTGAGGCTACCTCCCTCAGGCCTTTTGGAAATGGGATTGGTCGTAACAGTATCGTTACACTAAAAGATGTTTTAACCATATATTACACAACAAGTTTCTCCTTTATTAGTGATATAGCAACAGATAGTCATTATAACAACTACTGCATCTCATTGTTTATGCAGTGAATACACCGGATCCTTAATTATTTTGAGTTTACTCTGATACAGCTGGTGTGTGGTAGCATGTTTTTAATCATGACTAATGCTGAGGGTGTCTGGATATGCTACATAATGAGAAGGTGTATTCCTGACCAGAATAACTGGCACACAACAAGTTGCCTCTAGCAATGCATCAGTTGCCAGTTAAATGCGATGCAACGTGGGAAGGCATGCATGGAATGAATTGCAGTCCTGTCCACACCCACACGCCCACTATTTGAAATCTAACAAAGGTTCTCTTTGCAAACGCAAAAAGTTAAGTTTTAATTGGAGCAAGGTTGATGCTGCTCTGTATTTCCAGCTCTGCAGCAATATGGAACAACATTGTTGTTCTTGGATTTTCTTCTAGTTTATTTTCTTCAGTTGGAGCCTTGTTAATTTTTTAAGAGGAGGCAATGATTGTGGTAGGGGTGGAGCAGGGAGTTGGTGTAATTAAACTGGTTTGTAGAAGTCATTGTCAGTATCACGTTTCAAGACATAGCCCCAGTGATGAAGGAGGCGTGTGGCACCAACACTGATCGCGATTGTTAACAAGTTCTTGTTAGCAGGACCTCCTGGCACCAGTTGAAGTTCTTTCCGTAAGGATGTTCATGTGAAATGTTGTCATTGTCAGCTCAATCTGAAGCAGTATTGGGCAGGCCACGATGTCGGTGGGACTTGAAAATTCTCTTGGAGGTCTGCGCTCTCTGGCCTTTTACTTTGCTTTTGCCTTTACACTTTTTTTGCACAGATGGACAGAGAGTTAGTCATAAAGTCACACAGAAAGTAGTGTAAACCCCAGAATCAGTTTACCTGATGAGGCATACCCGTGGATGGTGTGTTTACTTCACGTTATTTAGCCAATACCTGCCTGCTATCCACAATGTGTCCTTGCTCCTTAAACACTGAGGTACAGACAGACCCAGACATGCCGGGGCAGAAGCCTAACGGTCTTTGTGTGATGCTGGCTTCAACCAGGAGACGTAAATGCGTGGTGACAGCACGTCTCATGTGGTCTCAGTGAATACGTACAACACAAAGCATATGGGCCATCTCTGATCCTCGGAGTCAGCAGGACATCAGTGAGGGAGCAGAATGAGAGGTCAGTCCCATACAGTGTTAGGAACAAGGGCAGCGACTGTGTGATGAATAGTATTACCATAATGAGCTCAAAAGTGAGCAAGAGGCTGAATTCCTTTATGTATTAATGTGCTCCCACCTCGTGTTTGAAAGTCTGAGATGATTCTGCAGACATGTTGGTTTTTTCTTAATTTCAGATGTCAGTCTGACATCCGGGGTCATTTTTGTTTATCAGTTCATCCCGCTGTCTGTGAATGACACCTCACCCCCAACAAAGAACAATATAGCATAGGCATGTTGATTAGTTGATTACAGGTGTCATAGATGGAGAATTATCAGCTCAGAGGTGACAGTCTTGTCATCAACTTACACAACAGTCAAACAGGTAAATTTATGTATGAAATAAAATTTACAGTCAATATGTCTCTAAATACAGCCATTTATGACTTGATTTTAAACACAGACGGTTATTATTCTATTAAATAATTAACGACCAGTTAAATAAATGTGAGTCTAATTGGTATTTAGTTGAAGGCTGCTTGAGTTGCATAGGTCTGGCTTGCATTCGGAGGCTTTATCATAGTGAACAGATGGAGATTTAGACCTCCTGACAGTTTAAGTTTGCAGTGACTCACCCCCAGGGCTCTGCTCAACAATCGTAGATTATTCTTTCTGTAGTGCTGCATTTTGCACGTAAGAATGTTTTTAGATTAGCAAAATGAAAAACTTGAACCAACTGATTTTCTGTTTCTCTTCATTTTAGGATAAGATCTTATCCAGACAGAGATTTTGGTCTTGAGTATAATCTTTCTAAACAGTCAATTTAGAGAACCTTTATATCTGCCACCGGACAAGAGTTCCCCTTTCACCCTCATACCCTTAGTCCTGCCATAATGCAACTTTTTTTTCATAGCACAGAAACGCTGTTGTGTTTTTTCCATCTCTAGATTATCCAGATTATTTTGACTTTTCTCATTTTTACTAAAAAAGGAGCCACATGCATCAATAAGGAAACAATTTTAAAATTTTGAATATTCAAAGCTGCCTTGAAGGTGTTAGTATTGAAGCATTTCCCTATTAAGACATTAAGAGAGACACACTGTTGTAATCCATGTGATACAGTAGTTTAACTTCACTGATACTTTAATTCTCATCGAACACCTGCAGGATCTGACAGAATCTAATTTTAATACATTCTACTTCTACATGTAAACCACTGAAAGTATTCTCTGTAATCAATGAATAATTTAAAAGGCACGTGCATGGATATGTACAAAGAAATGGCATTGTTGGTGCTACTCTCTAATGTAGTAAAATTAATTATTTGGAGTGGGATGTGGGAGAATGAAAATGTCCACACATATTAGTAAGAATTTAGTTTCCCTGTACAGCACTACAAAATTGTTTCTCTACCTTGCAGCCATTGGGAACAAGTGTCACTTCCTCGGCCTTTTGATTGTCTGTATGTATTTGTGAATATAGAGCAGGAACTGTTCTTTGCACTCATATGTTGTACATGCAGGTGGTTTTTACGTGAATTCAGACACTAATGAAATGCTATAAAGGAGCTCACCTTGGTGCATCTGACACAACGCCTCTTTCCTCTTCAAGAAAAGGTTTTGTTTTTTTGCCACAAACTTTTGAATTACTTTGGATAGGAAGTATAGATTAAAATGCATTCTCCACATTCCAGGATACATCTGCTTTTTCTGTGTTTTTAACAGGAATGTATTTTTGCTCTGCAGAAATACCGACTCTGCTTCAAAGATCATGTTGAGGAAGAGGGAATTCTCTTTTTAGGCATTTTCGAGTCCCATGACAGTTTACAAAGAAGTCTATTCACAAGTCTGAACCCCCCCACCCCACCTCCAAATATCTGATATCATTGCTCTTTTGTGCACCGCTCCCTGACCAGACGTACATTAAGTCTACAGGCATATCACGGCACAAGCGATTCCTTTCTAGATTGTTGTAGGTCAGTTACACCTGCAAAAAAGCACAAGGAGCAAACCCCTTTTGGAGGAAATGTACCAAGTAAAGATAAAAACCTTCGTGTAATACCTTTCATCAAAGAAAGTGCTTTACAACAAAGATTCTACATAAAATAAACAGGAATGGCAAATAAAAGAAAAGATGAAGTAGAGTATTTCTATTTGTTTTTGCCTTTGCTTTCCAGGCTTGAAATGGGGAACAAATCCCTGATGGGTGTGTCCAGACCAGTCTTTGCAAAACTGGTTTTAAGCATGTTGTTCCCAGTATTCATGTCTAATGGGACCTTCTATACCTGATATGTGATGAGGGTTTTTCTGTTTCAGCAAAAAATATGACAAATAAAGACTGTCAAGTAACTGGGCTGTGAAGAAATATGGATCCATTATCAGCACCTCAGTTTTGACACCCCCCTCCTAAAAAGTCTATGTTGGTGTATTTTAGTTAATGCTTCCCATGGGGTCTGCTTTTATACCATTGCACAGGTAAAAATCTAAATGATTTTTCTCCGATCCCTTTACCTTCAGCCTATGGTCAAGAAAAGCCCAAGTGAGGTCTCCTCACTCAGCTATGGTGTGTTGCATTATTCCTGTTTGAATTGTCAAGTGTTTTATTTTGTGTCTTTGTTGTTATGTGGATAAAGACTGGAAAAATATCTTAACTAAACTGAGAATCGGGCACTCCAACCATGTGACACTTTTTAAGGTGGTAGTATTGCAGCTTTTGGCGCAGAGTTGGCTTAAAAATGTCAGACATGTACCATTAACCTTTGTCTTTACTATATACAACTAAGTCACAGTCTGCTCACTTTTTTTTACATTCCATTCGACTCTACATTAGAGTACTGGTTTGTTTCTCCCCTGCGACTCCCTGCATGAGGCTGGGCCCTTAAGATAAACGACACCTGCCACGGGCCCCTTCGTCGGTAAAACCACACGATTCTGTCTCAGCTCTCTCATTCTTCTCATTGTTCACAAAATGTAAATGGGCCTTTAAGTGTGATATTTTTATGTAAATGTTTTGTTTCACACCTCGGGCCTGAATGTAAGGTTTCCCCACTTTGGATTGTGTAAAGGACTGCATTAGAAAGAGAAGTAGAACTTTAGCAAATAAGGACACACCAGGTCAGGCTGCTTCACAGAGCCTAGAAAGTAGAAGAGGTCCAGAGCTTTGAGTGATCACAGATTCTTTTTGATGCAAGAGCACATTCAGCAGGTTTCTTTGTATGAGCTGACGACCAGCTGGTTTCACATCCTGCCCCCCTCCCCCAGTTTAGTGGGACAGAAGGGTAAGGGGAAGTGTAAGGGGAGGGGGTGGGTTATTTTATACTGGAGGTGGATTAACAGGAGAGGGCGGGTGTCTCATACCTACGTTGGATAAATGGCCGAGTAGCTGAGCTCCACTTATCCATGGTCCTCTGGGCCATCCATCCGTACATCCATCCGTCAGCAACAGACTCCAGGCTGACATGTTGTGTCAGGTGGGACAGCAATGATCAGAGGGCCAGCAGCAACTCTTCCAGACACCTCTGCACAGGGAACATGGATCTGCTGCTTTAAGCATTTCTGATACTTACATTTCTTTCCTTTTAATTGCTTTTTTTTGTTGTAACACAATTTAAATACACTTGCACAACAGCGGTTGCAACTTGCATGTGAACATTTATTGCTTTATCTGTTTATGCCCCCAGTTTTGCATAAGCCATCTATTTTATTGATTACATTTATTTACAGTTATTTGTTAAGTAAAATGTCATTACCAGTTCTACATTCTCATATTGCTTTCTCATGAATCAATAAGGGAAATAATCACTGCTCGCGAGCCGACTTCGTGCGGAACACTCAGCAGTTTACAGTCCTATTACTGTAATGCTGTTACTTCCACCCCATGTGCTTTCAACACAGTCGCATTTCCTCTCCGTGCTCGGCTGATCATGTGACGTCGATCCAATAATACCTTGCTCCTCTCCATGGCAGTGTGATTTGGACCTAACACTCCGGCCTTGGTCCCAGGCCTCAAAGGTAAACAAGGAGGCGAAGCTCCAGTGAATAATTGATGACTGTGGTTGAAGGTGGCAGCTGTTTGTGATGGGGAGAGTCTGGCAGCTCCGCATGTGTTTCTGGGCCACTGTAATAAGACAGGAGCTGTGTTGACTAAAGCTGTTCTGTTTTCTTTAATGCGCACTATTTATGTTTTGATTTCTCCCCTGTCTGCAACTGCTGTTTCGAAAGCTCAGGCGTAAGAAGCACAAGTTTGCAGGGAGTGGTGCACTTAAATCAATATTAAAGACACACGCAAACTAAAATGCTGCCTAAAAAGCAAACATTGCTTTTGTTGTGTGAGATGGGCAAAAAAGCTGTTGGCTGCTTTTTACACGAAGTACAAAACAATAATTTAGTGGGGTGAAATCAGTTATATTGTATGTCAAATCATTTTTAGGTCTATAACTAACAGCTAGATTAATTTAAAATGTGAGGATTGGCTATCTGCCATTCTGTTAGCATTACAGCTTGATGTCATGTTGTGCCAGATATTTATTCTGTGTTAGAAAATTGGCTGAGGCATTTGCATATTTTCAACGAGTTCTGATTAGACCACAGACTCTGCTGTCTATGAGCCTGTGATGTGTGGAGTGATTAAACTCAGCAGTTGACATTTCTTTTGGAATAGGTTTCTGTTCATCTCAGGAACTCCAATCTCAATCACGCAATTCGTTCTAGGCAAATCTGCATGTCTGCATGCTGATATCTCTGTGTCAAAGGTTGGGATGGGATGGCATTATAACCAACCACAAACAAATACTGACCTTTATCTGCTGGCCACACATGGACATTGATTGTCTATGTCCATCACTGTTAAATGTGATAGCCCTTGCATTATACAACAAATCTGCTTTCTGTGCCAGTGGTTTTGGAAGGGTCACGGTCACGGTCACTATTCTGTTCTCACCATCTGCTTTATTACATGGAATACCTGATTTGAAATGTACCTTGGTTTTAGGGCCTGTGTTTAGTCTGGAGTCTGGAGTTGGCAGGGAGGGAAAACAAATGTTGAAAATACAATTTAATTTGAAAAATCCAAACAAAAAACTTATTGTGCTCAGCTGTAGGACTTAAACGATTTGGCACTTTTATCGACCTCCAGGCAGCTATTAGTACACTGTACTTTCATACGTGTTTAAAACAGGGGGGTAAACTTGTAATGGATTTATGTCTGGACTGGTCCTGATGGCATCAAGCCGCACACAGAGTGCCACTTTTGTTTTTTCCCGGGAGCGTATCATCCACTCCGTCAGCGTCCTGATCCGGGCCAGTCTGATTGGTTGACGCCCATGTTTCTCTTGTTGATTCCTTTTTTGTTGGAACCTTCTCTTCCAGCAGGAAATTGGAATAATCAAGTGAGCGATGGAATGCCCTGTTTTTCTAAGAACATGTCTGTTCTGGACATTCTTCTGTAGATATTTGTGGAACTTAAAGATAATGCATTAAAAACACAAGGTTTGAGGAAAAGCAGGACCTCTGAGCAGGTTGCCGTCTGTCCCTCCTTTTCTCCCGATTGCATGTTCAGATGCTCACAGTGTCTTTGGCTGATTGAGATCGTGATAAGTGATGGAAAATAACTTGTTTCTCTGTAAACTCACAGGATACCAAACCAACCTGTAAAGACATGTTCAGCACACGATGAGACGTTGTGGAGGAGTTCAGTGATACACTTGCAGCAGTGCATGGATGCACTTGCCATCTACAGAGTTCCTGTCTGCTAAAATTTGATTCCATATGGAGAACATGTTTTGACCCTGAATATTTTTTTTTATTAAATGTTGTATTATGTATTGCATTTGGAAATAGACAGAAATGTGTTGTACTGGATTGAGAATTACTTTCTCGTCTTTTTACTTCTGCTTTATTTGCAGCTAATGAATAATATTGGCCTACTAAAACCCACATTACAAAAACCCAACTTTAAACATGCAGGAAAGGGATCCCTCATCTGGTTTCTTTTATTTTTAGCATGGTAAAATTTTATACAGGTCTTCCTTACCCATTTTGAGAGTTTAATGTTAGTGGGTGTTCTTCAAATTATAATATCTTCACTGGCAAATTGTCATTCGTGAATTTTGGCAATGCAAATAATATTTGATATATTATTTCCACACATAAGCATACTCGCACACAGTATATACCCAGTGACTAACAAAAAATATGACAGGGCCCTAATAGTGAACCCAGTTTTTACTTTCATAGCTACTGATGCTATCACTGACCAAATAATGATTTGATTTATCTGGAATGCTGTGTAATTTGCATTTCCTCAATATGATTTATGCTTAACATCCCCTAAAGTTGGACACAATGTTTGGCTGATCAATGTAGAATTATTTATCAATGTGTGGAAAAAGACCGGTTATGATTTACAAGCACATTTTCAGACGTGAGGAAATTGGAATTTAACGGTGACGCCTGGTCGCTGTTGGTTAATTTGTTACTGAGCAAACACAATATAGCACAGGTTGAATGTGTCATGCCACATGACCAGTGTGAGGCCTCGGGTAGAGGTGCTGATGGGCAACTGTTCGGGTGGATAGAAGAATAGAATAGAGAGGTCAACAGACAGAGCAGCAGGGTCCTTCGGAAACGACAAAGCATTACTCAACGCATGTGTCATGCTCGCTGATGAATAACAAACAAAGCAGTAACAGGTCTGAAAAAAGATGGCAGTCATTCATGTCCACTGTGGATAAATGTGTGCACACATCTGCGTGTTTGTCAGCCCTCCCCCCCTGCGCCCCCAGCACAACCATTCTTGTCCAGTGCAGCAAAAATGGCCTAATTTTCTACTTACAGTACTTTTTTTTTCATGGGAAAATATTTTATTCTCAGCTCTTAACCCATTCCGTCTCTCGGTCTATTGTTGATGTCTTTGCTTTTTTTTAAAGCCCATTGAAATGGTCTGAACTGAACAGCAACATCCGCTGACTGATTCAGCAAGTGCTGACAGTATAAGGGCATAACACACAGTAAAAGGTCAGTTATTTTAACACAAGGAATGGCAGTGATAACAATGGAACTCTTTGTGTTCGTTTTCATCGCTTTGCACTCCTATCAGACGTCTTTCTAGTAATCATTTTTCTTTCATCTGCTTTGAGAGAGATCAGATAAGATCAGACAGATTAGGTAAACCCATATATAACTCCAAATTTAATATAAAAAATATAAATATTCAGTTTAGGGTTAAAATTTCACTTCCTTTATTTTATTTTTAACGTAAATAGGAAGGAGCCATGTTTCCAGTGTTATGTGAAACATAATAAGTGACTAAACGTTACCTGAATGTTCTCTTAATGATTTGTTTAATTATGAGGCTATTTGTAAAACATGTTGAGGTTTGGTCTACACTCTGTAATTAGCTCAGCATAGCTGTGTTTGCTCTGCATCATGTGACATCCTCTGAAACACAGGCATTCCTGGAATCTCCAGGAGTTTGCCCAGCCCTTTGGAAGCTGCACCGACTCCTCTCACTTGTCCTCGGTTATTGTTAAACTTAGTGGCGATTAGTCTTGGGCACTAAACCTAACGTGAAACTCAGGCACCTCCTACTTAGTAAAATTTTCATACTAACTTAATGCACCTTTTGTTATATGTGAGTTACCACTCAATCCAACCCTGTTTTGAACAGCGCTTGTCCATAAAAACCACTATATACTTTAGCTAACATGTATTGGATGTCGCTTTTACTTAAGTGAGTTAATTGTGATAATGATCCCTTTCAATTAATTACATACTGTGCTGATGTTCCATTAGATTCTTGATTTTAGTCCATGTTGAGTAAAGCGTTAAACGTAAAAATCAGATCCTCTGATTTTCAGTATCTTCAGCTCTTGAGGTAGTAATTCTGTTTAAGTTTTAAGTTCAAAAAACCAGTGCAGAAGCACAACATGTGCTATCTGTGCATCATCAGGATCCCCTAGGATATATTTTTAGATTCGCTATCACGAACCGCTGGGCGTGCAGGAGAGCGGTGTTTCGTACAGCCATGGGGGATCAGCATGTACTTAGGGCGAGTGTTTTTGGTGGTTCCTGACGTTGATCCCCTCTGGAGTCGTGTGGGAGGGCTGTGCAGACAGCTCTGTAATTACGCTGTCTCTGACACATTAATGGGGTCGTCTTGTAATCTTAACTAACGGTGTTCTCATCTTGTATTTAATATACACATCTGTGCTGAAGTGTTGAACACTCTTCTACCCCAGTGATTACGAATGAACAGAAATTAAATTTAGAACAGATTACATAACAGTGATGGTACTGTTTGTGTTGACATGATACAGATGTTCAAATTCTGGTTTTTAATCATTAAGCAGATGTGACCGAGACTTCTGCTTCCATGTTACTTCAGGAGAACAAGTGTGTGTCTCCAAGGTGCTGGATCTCGTAGGACCAGTTGTTTCATCTAATGTGGGGGTGTGCTGACGTTGTCAGGGAGAGTCACTAGATGAACTGAGGCTTCCCTGTCGCTGCAGATCCAATGTATGCACAGAGGCCCTGAGGATTGCTGCTCCAAATCTACTTTCAACACTGTAACCTCGGCCTCTTCCTGAGCCAAACATGTCAAACGGAAGTGGAGAGGAAGATGAGACTTGACCGTCTCAAAGCCACACTTTGTCCTTGGACTGTGGAAAAACTACAGCAGCAAAGCACCGGCGCTCTTCAGCAACATCTAAAGCAGGGTGGTTATTTTTCCAGCGAGGCTGGGGTGATCAGAAATACATAGAGGTGACTTTGTGTGACTTGTATGGACCACCTATTAAAGTTTATTTTGTAGACTTATGTACCGGTTTTGAAAGACTTTAAAGAAATATTTTAAATATATCATACTTTCCAAACAGCCGCCATTAAGAATAAGCTTTAAACCCTATATTAAATGGATTAACTTCCAAGTGTTTGTGTGGAATTCGGTGGCTTATGAGTGGAACATTTTGACATTTTTAATTTCTGTTCTCAATTTGGAGTCCTTGTGTCATCCACGCAAAATTGACAGATGGTTATCAGCTCGTGTCTGTGAAGCACGAGGCTAGTGGTTGATTCCAGCTTGATTGAGTCATGAAATTATATTGACTGTTAAATTTCGAAATGTGGGAGACTTGGAATTTAAACTTCTTTGATCAAGTGCAGCACATTTAGCAGTAAATGAATGTGACCGCTGAGTTTGACAACAAGTCGTTTATTACGTTGCATTTACCTAGCTAATTTTTTTTTTCAAGCATGTTTAAGACCAAACGTCCTTTCATTCCTGTATAATCTAATAAGGAGTCACCATCAGCTGTTGTGATTTACAATTCTTCTTCATCAAACTCTCTGGCCGTTCGATCTGTCAGTAGAAACTTGAAGCCCCGATATTTGTTCATTCTCAGATATAAGTCAGCCTATCACTAACCTGGGGAACAAGTTAGGCTATGGTCCGTCCATGTCTCTCCTTTCCATGTGGGAAGAACGGAAGGAGAAGCTGTAGAGCTATGTGTGTATTTACAGTATACAATGTCTGGGACATGTGTTGGCAGAAGTTGCCATGTTGTCCCACTGCTGTAGAATCTCGCTGTAGGACTAACAGAGAGCTGGCAGACGCACAGCACATACCGGATCCAGCCCATCCAGGAAGAGCCAAACGTCCTCCGGACTATAAACAATAGGGCGCCTGGTTTCATGTCATGTTTGTGGGAACACTGGAAGAGAATGAAATGGCACGTGATGAATTCTGAGAGAGGAGGCGGCGGGCGTCCTGGTTTCTGGTCACCCTTTGAACTCATTCATTTCTGCTGATTGCGAGCGTCGCTGGAGAACCTAATAAACTGAGTGTGAGCAGATCGGGCTTGCCTAGCCAACATATCTGCAAAAACAAAACTTGAGGTTCATCACATGATGTTTATTTTGTAGACATGATCTGCTTAGTCACTTTCCAGACACCTGTGAAACCTGTTGCAACCGGCTAGTCATTCCCTCGATGCTCTTTGATGTCATGCATGTGCTTCCTGCTTTCTCTAATAAGGGATAACAGCAGTGTGTAATAATCAATATTACTAATCAATAAAGGGTTCTGATTGTCTATCAGTTAGATAGATGATGGACTTTTTGAAACCTTAAAGAGAAGTGAAGCTCTGGATACTCTCAGTCTAGCTGCTGCTTTGAATTTGGTTTGGATTGCAAATATGTGCTGGAACTTCCCGTCCCTCCTGAGCGTTTGTGTTAATCAAGTTGTGCACATGGTGTCCCGGGACTAGTTGTGCAAGCTTTGCTACCGCCGTGGTGGTTTTAGTAACCAAAGCAGTGATTAGCACAACGGTTCGTCACCAGTGGGAGGGATTACTAGTCTATTTTTAAAATGTTAACCACAATTTTCTTTACTGCAAAAACAGTCGTCATATGTTTTTGACAAGCAAATTTATTGCGTGTAATGGGAATGGAAAAACTGCCTCCAGTTTTCACATTCACTGTAAACTTGAGCGATGCATTTTTCAAACTCGCAGAGCACATGTGCATATGTCACAGGGGGGGGTCACACCACACAATGTCATGTCCACCTGTTCAGTCTGCCTTCTTCAGCCGCCTGAAGTCTTCAGCAGAGATTGACTTTCTATTTATTTTACGCGTTGTGTGCTGTGTAATCATATGTACAGCTGGCAAATAGGAATCTATAGGATTTACCTTCCAAGCTGCGTTCAGGGGCAACCCAAAACGAAATAACACTGACGAAACTTAATACAAGCATGCAAATGGGGCGTTGTGGTTATTTATTAACCATCTTAATAGTTGGTGCAAATTCTGTGGCTGTTCTTCATTTTGAGGGAATAGTTTGAGGTTTTCATCATTCGCAAAAACCCGTTGTTCAAGGTGCAGCTTCTCATCGTGTATGCATCACTATTAAAACTGGGTTGGGCTGTCTTGTTTGATACCGCTAATGTGCAGCCGTAGTCCAGACTCCGTTTGCTCTCCGCTCAGATCAAAGTCAACAGGACAGCTGTAAGTAGATGGGAGTTGGGCCCGCCGTCAGTCACACAGCTTGGCCCTGCCCTTCTCGCTGTGTGGCCCCGCTGGAACCGGATAAGACGAGTCATGGCTGAAAGTGCCACTTAAAACAAAGACAAGCACTCGTATGCACTCGTATGTTTTATCACATCGAACACAACATGAGACTTCAATACAAACAGCCTGACTAGCATCTGAACCTTCATGACCCTGACACTTCCTGCCAGAATGGCTTATAGACTGTGTTTCTCCAATTAGTCGTTGCGTGCTGTTTTGTCTGCATTCTGATTTTATACTTTCATCTATTTATTTTTACAGTGCACATGTTGTTTGTTTATGGATTTATTGAACTGTATTCTGTGCATGCATAACTAATAAAAATATTTTCCTGACTCATTTAACTTGTGTTACATGAAAACACACAACACCCAGTTGATGAGCTTTACTGTTTGTGTGTATAGTGTTTCTTTGTTCTTTCTCTCAAACTCACCTGAGTTGTTGTGGAGGAGGACAGAGGAAGTGGGATGTGGGTTTATAGCTGTGGGTGGGTGGATACTTGTATTATCAGTGTGTTTCGGATTTTGTTGGAAGGCCAGTGGGAGCTTTGTACTCCACATTGCGTGTGAGTCACGTTAGTGGTGGTTTGTTATTGGTTTTAATTGATAAATGATTTTATTTATCTACCAGAGAGAAAGTGACTCTTTAGTCTACTGTGATAATTTGTTGGACATTTCTTGAAGTCTCTCTTTTTCACTGGAGTGAAAGCTCTGTGGGACTCCATTGTCAGAGCTCTATTCTTCATTAATAATCCACCATCATTGCCTTTCTCTCAGCTCTCTACTTTGGACACAGGCTTTGTTTTCTTTCGTGCAAAGTTCTCCCCACTGGCTTTCTTTATCCATCTTAGTCATCCCTGCCCTCTCGGACAATGGAGGAATCCCTGGCCTGTGCTTTGTGGAGCGGGGGGCGGAGGGGGGCACTGAGGGCTGGTCTGTGACTGACATCCCTGTGTGGGGTTGGCGGCTTGGCTTTTGTCTTTCTTCCAAGGAAAATGGAGGGAACCCAAAGAGACCAGTGGGGAGGAGGAAAGGGGGGAGAGGACCGGTAAGAGTGTGGTTTAGTGTACGTTTTATGAATTGTGGGATTCTAACAGTGCTTTGCAGGAAAAAATGGTTGCTTTGTCTTAGCAGAGCTCACTGTGGGACAACTGTCTTGAAATAACTGCACATGTTGTTATGTTGTTCTTAGTGGCGTTTTTAGCTTCATGTTAAAAAAAAAAGTTTAGCAACAGAAGAAAGACTGATTGTTAATGCTGAGGTCACTCGTATCGCGAGTATATACCACAACAATGACTGCAGCTGTCAATGGAAACAAGTGTGCAGTAATGAGGCTCACCACTCCAGTGACTGACCAAGTTAGTCAGCCAACCAAATCCTCTCCCCTTTTCTTTCCTGCGGACACTGAAAGAGTCCAGGCCAGCACAAAGGCATGTGCTCTCCCCTCTCTTTGAGCCCCTAACCCCAGTCGTGTTCACGTGGTGTGTGTGGCCATCGAGAGAAGTGATAATATGGAAGCGTGGGGGACTTGTGGACTGGGCCAACTGGGCACATTTGGCACAAGATTAAAACTTCCTGGAATGTGTGGGGTACGGAAGTATATTAATGTAACACACAAATACGGCTGTTGTGTGAAAGACGGACAAGAAGCCGTATTTTATAGGATGCAGCTTGACCTCTTTCTGGTAAATGTGTGTGGGTTCATTGATTTAATGCCTCCGTAGCTGAGCTGGAACCCGACCTAGCTTTTTCTCGTCTGTGCAGAAATTATACAAGGAAGTGGTCCGATTAATCGCAAGCATGTATTTGAGTGTATTCTGTTGCCATCTCCACACTCAACATCCTATGGAAGAGGAAGTTTGGGTGTGTATTTGCATGGGAGGGGGAGCCTGCTCCATTTGTTGTCTAATTACATGATTGGAAGGACGCTTCATGCTAAATGCAGTCACCTGACTGGAACACCGCCACCTCTGTGAACATCAGGCATCAATCAGAATCAGCTTGCTGTACCTACAGTGGAATGTTAGCCACACACAGAACATGCGAGCGCTACAAGCACACACACGTACCATTTGCATTTTACGCGTAGCTGTAGTTCTTTTAGGGTCATTCTTGTGACATGATGTGGGTTCCATAAACATTAACATTCCACTGTGTAATTTTTACAGCACATTTCAGCACACATTACCCCACTTGTAAACACTTTGAAACAGACACCCACTGCTAATACACACCAACCTGCAAATATGCATGTTAACATACTGCTCTATCCCTCTGAGACTCATGCATACCAAGTTCTACTCCTACAATTAGTCCTTGGCAACTTTAAGTAGAGTAAAAATAGGTCTTTGTTAGCACAGGTGTGTGCTGCCTTGGCATTATATTATTAATAAAGAAACATTAGGTCTGTCGTAATCATCTAATTGTTGTATTCATTATTAGAGTATGATTGTATAATCTCTCCTTTGACTTAAAGCAAATTATAATATGTACCTGTGACACAAAAGCCATTCCACAGAAGCCAAAGTCACATTGCAAATGTTGCAGACTATATTGCTCATGAAACTGAGTCTGTGGATGCTGAGTAAAACTTCTGGAAATCCTTTGACCCTGTATGAGTAAAAACATGTGCCAAACCTGAGAAGACACACTGCCCTTATGATGGGGTTTAAAAAATCCCTCAGGGTTGAATGCAGCAACCACACAAACAACAAACTAGACAATACGATACCATGACAGTGACAGTCACCTCCACAGGTGACGATTAGTTCCCTGGATTAGTCTGACAAAAGTGTGATCCAAAAACCCCACACTCTCCTCTGTTAACATGGCGATCACACACCCACTCCACTCCACTATCACCCCATTCCTTTTCAGTGAACTGAATCCTCCTTTTCAGTTTCACTCCCTTCCCTTTAGCAAACAACTTTCACAAGGTTTCTCATTAAAAACCAGAGTTATGAAGGAAATATAATACACCGGTTCTCCACTCGCAACCTCACTCCCTACATAATGCACACATGCATACACACTCACAGGCACATACGCAGTCCTATAATAGCTGCCTGAGTGACTGAACAGACTGCTTTGGCTTACAATGAAGAGTGGCGGTACACTAAATCCCACTGGTCCCCTGTGTTTGTCCTCTATGACCTATTGACCCGTGCACCACCGTTGGTTCCCCAGTGTTTCATTTTAAAAGGTTTCATTTGTTGGGGGCCTGAGGTGCAGTTTTCACTTGTATTTTAATGCTTATTTGCTTCCCTAAACACTGGTTAGAGAGGTTTGTGTAGTTGTTTCCCATGAAAAAACCCTGTGAGTCCGGCTGTCAGTGGCCAGGAGTGAATGGCCATCATTGTGAGTGTTCATACCAACTCATTCAGAGGGTGATTGCATTACTCAAGCTTTTCCTCATTGCCGACCGACCTATGAATGATATCAAGGGAGAGGAATGCACTGATTCAAAAGCTTTTATTAGGGGTTGGCGTCTCCTGGATGGAAGATTCGCTGATTGTCTATTAGCAGGCTTTACATGTTTTTTCATGTATGAAATCAAATTACTGTTTTTCAGCATTGAAGTTGTCAGTATTTGGGTGCCACCTGGTTTCATCATCCTTCCTTGGGGCTGGTTCCATCCCAGCTGTGGTCACGTGGTCGCCCACAGCTCTGTTTCCTGTTCCTATCATCGGATACCTGTCACCTGCTACTGGGAGAGCCAACACCCTCTTTGTCTCGCTCTGACTGTGTTCTCTCCTGCGCTTTTATCCTCCCATCTTCAGCACAACCTCCATCAGTAACTACTGGTGAAACGATGGAAAAAAATATCAGATAAAATCCCCAGAAAGACTCGGCTGGAAAACACCTCTTTCCTCATCCAAACACAAAACTAGTAAAGAACAGGAAATGTCTGTCTTTTGACGAGTGAACCTGAACTGGTCTTCTGCTCTTTTGGCAGAGTGATTGCAGACCAGGCCTAAAGTGTGTTTTATCAAATGTGTACCTAAGAACCATAGAACAAGTATCCAAAAATGTTTTGTGCTGATTAGGCTTAGGAGGAACAGTAGTGGAACTGCACTGCATTTTTTAAATCCTTGTGATGAAGGATAAGCTCAGAATTTATCTGAATGTTTCAGTTTAGTAGCTTCATTTCTGGTAATTGGAACTCAATGGCTGTGTTCAGCATTACGTTTTGCTGACAGCCTGCGGTTTTGATTTAAATTAACGTTTAGGCACCAGGCTTGCAGACATCTGTGCACTCTATGTTGAGAAAGCATCCCTGAATAATGAGTCCTCACAAATTCCTCGCCCAGAAAGGCCAAGTCGGCAAGATCCTCAGGAGTCTTTATCCATTAGAGCGCCCGAGAAGTGGACTGCTTTTTGACAGGGCAGACAGTGGGTCTTCTGTGGGGTGCACAGCCATGGACTGAGTGAGGGGTTAATGACTGCATAGTTTCAGCCTGTTGCTCATGCTCTTCCCTGCCAGCATGTCTTGCTTGTCCATCTTAGCAGCAGATTACATGGACACACACACACCGCTCGGCCGACGGAGGAATGTCTCTGAGCGCCGTCCCGTTCAACAACCCGGCTCTTGTGAAAGCACTTGGCTTGAGCACAGCTCTCCCTTTAGCCCTGCTATCGACAGCTAGTTTGTTTGGTTGCCGTTGTCATAGCGCAGAGGCGTTCTGAAGAATATGATGATGGGATGTTTTTAAAACTGGTTCTGGAAATGGCTCTCCTGTGGATTTACAGGATGTGTCTGTTTTGCAGTCACTAGACTGTTGTTGAAGTAGGGAGTGAAATATCTGCAACATTTACAACACAAATGTCAACAGTTTGTGTTAAATTATGCAGTTGCACTTGACACCTCAATTTCTAATTATCATGAACCATAATTTACCTTTTTTAAAATCAAAATTTAATTCTGTAACTTGCAAAATTTGAGTTTTCCTGTGATGCATCCTGGCAAGTTCAGACAACCCTTTCTGTGTTGTTAAACGTATTATCACGTGTCTCCACAGCCGTTCTTCAGACTACTCAACCTCCGAAAGCTCGGCTTGAGCGACAATGAGATCCAGAGACTCCCTCCTGAGGTGGCCAACTTCATGCAGCTGGTGGAACTGGACATCTCCAGAAACGGTACATGAAAAGATAGAGTGGTTGTTCTGTTGTTGTTCGCCAGATTATCTAGGACAAGCTGACATTCATGCATAAATCTTCATCTTCTTAGAATTGTAATAGCAGAGTAAAGGTAGAAATTCACCGTCAAGATGCAGCTAAAGCTAATACTACATTCTGTGACTCCATCAGCTGCAATACACACACACACACACACACACACACACACACACACACACACACACACACACACACACACACACACACACACACAAACATACATACCTTGTCCTCTCTGTCCTTGCACACTGCTCTCACACACTGATGAGGAATGGCCTGTACCTTCGATATGAGGCATCTGCTGTGCTACACACTGCAGCAGGTGCTGAGGGAGTGGTGTGTATTGGCCTATAAGGGCCTTTACCATCTGCCTGCCTGTCTGCTGCTGCTGCTGCAGGACAACACTGGGCCAGATAAAGATCATAGGCTGCTTGGCTCATTAGGGATTTCTTAACCTGCACCTGCAGTATCCAGTGATGGTCCTTTACCAGGTCAGGCCGTACTTTCCCATTTACCTTTTAGCCTCCTACCTGTGCACTGGTCTAAGCAGGCAGGTGTTAGCAATGACCTTGTGTTCATATGTAGCAACATCATCATGCATGAAATCACAAAGAAAAAGCATTTTTGAAGCTGAACTGTGTATTAGGACTGACACTGGAGGGTTTACATACAAATATATAAGGAACACTGCTGAGAAGCTGCAGAATGAACCAGCCCTTTTAGAAATGGTCCATTTTACACCAGACTGTTGAAGCTTTATGATTCAGATAAGGTGTGAATGAGATGAAAACATGTACCCATGAAGATGCGTCTGTACATTTTATGAGACATTAATGTACAGTACATTAGTGTACACGTCCTCCTGGTACAACTTGCGTTTTTTTCTGGTAACTTTTTCTTCTTCCTTTCTTCCGCTTTTCCGATCCTGGCCATCTGGTTGTGATTACAAGAAACTTAAATGATTTGCACCGGAGACTGTGATACACAACCCCCCCCCCTCGCCCGTGCTTTGTGTTTCCATGGTACTGACTCCCTTTCTTTCTCTTACAGACATTCCTGAGATCCCCGAGAGCATTAAGTTTTGCAGGGCTTTGGAGATCGCAGACTTCAGTGGAAACCCCCTGTCCAGGTGAGCAAATAGAAACACATCGTCTCTGTAGTCTTCTTCGATCTTAGAGAACTTAGTTCATGTCCAAGTGCGACATGACAAGTGTGCGCTGTAATCACCTTGATGTGTTAGAGTAAATATGCTATGAATCACATCCTTTGAATATAACGTCTGCGCTTCATGCTGATTTGTAACTTCCTCTTCGCTTACATGTGTATAATTCATGGACAAATGTCTGGATGTGGGATCATGTTTTGTGCGACAATGAATTTTCTCATCAAACACATCTCTGTCACATTAACATGACCTGGATAGAAGTTAATCCCTATGTATATTAAGTCACTGCTACACTGCTCTTTTACCACATCCCCCATCAGTGATATCTATGATTAAAATTCAGCTTTCAGATACCTCATGTGTAATAAATAAACTCTAATGACAACATTTGAAGGGATGATAGACTTTGTGCATCTCCATTGAACCTGCGCATCGGACAACCTTCTATAGCCACCATTTCTTCTCCTGTCTCCCTTCCTCAGATTGCCAGATGGCTTCACTCAGCTCAGAGCGCTGGCTCACTTGGCGCTCAACGACGTGTCTTTGCAGACGTTGCCCAACGACATTGGAAAGTATGTACACATACACAAAAACCTGTAGTGAGATAAAATCGATTTCATTGATATTTCTGGCTGTGATGGAAAAATCCAACTGGTATGTGTTGCTAGAGGAGAGGCTTTGACCAGATCTTCAATGCATTGTGAGATGAAGAAGGAGGTTTTGAAGGAGTAAATCTGTCACTCGTTGGGCTCTCAAGGCAGCCTGTCTCTCGGCTTCGTGCCACTGCTGTACTCAGGCAGATGGAAGAGACCCCTCACCATGCCAGGCAGCCCAGATGAACAGACCTGCCATCTGACTAACCAACCTGCCTCTCGTCTCCTCCACTTCTCCCCCATCCTCTCTATTCTATGCCTGCCAACCCTTTTCGCTGTCTCCCCTCCTCTTCCAGCCTTGCCAACCTTGTGACGTTGGAGCTCAGGGAAAACCTGCTGAAGTCTTTGCCCACGTAAGTGTTCTCTCCCTCTGTGCACATGTGCAATAGTGCTGATCTATTACCCAACACCTCCATCATTTGTTAAGTGTGCAGCGTAGGCTTCAAACCTTCCTTGAGTATGTCACTTCACGGGAATGAATGGCATGTCTTTGGTGTTTCAATGCATACGTTTTTGTGCCTGACTGCATGTACTGTTTTTATGCAAATCCAGGTCACTCTCTTTCCTGGTGAAACTGGAACAGCTGGACCTGGGCAGCAATGAACTGGAAACTTTAGTAAGTCAGTAACTCACCTCTAACTGTATAACATATAATCCAGGAGTTATTCATGCTGTTGCTGAGAGCAAACCTTTAGTTCTGACAATAAGCATTTTGCAGCGCACACACAGTGACGTCTGCAAAAAATGTCTCTCAAATTCACACCCCAGTAATTATGTCCTGAACCACATGTTTACCTCACTGCACACTGCAGAGCCGGTTTGTCAGACCCAGGTGCCAGCATGCATTGTGCCCCACAGCAAATGCTGCTTCACGTCCCGATCACGCTCACATACAGTACCTTAATAAAGGAGGGTAAGCAATGCCTCATGATGTAACAGACCTAGAGGCTGATCAGACGATGAAACATTACCAACCTGCACATCTTTTCTGAGCCACTGCTTCACTAACATTTTAGCATTTACAGTTTCATTTGAACTGATCTTTAGAGACTTGAGAGCAGTGATGCCCATTAACTAGATTAAGTTTCAACAGAGGTGTGAATGACAATGAGATTTTTAGCTTATGAGATAAAATCAATATTCTAGCACGTACCTATAATAAAAAGTTAGATGCCTTTGGTTTGCACTTCAAACTATAACAACATTCTTCCTCTTGTTCCTTCTACTTGGTGTCATCTTTTAGCCAGACACCCTGGGTGCCCTCCCCAACCTGAGGGAGCTCTGGCTGGACCGTAACCAGCTGTCCTCATTACCACCAGTAAGTGTAAATTAATAGAAGACCTTCATAACTGGCCTTTTGGAAAGACTGTATTTTCTTTTAAATGTAGATCGCTCACACACAGAAACACATTCCATTTAACTTCTGCTTTGTTTTCTCTTCAGAAGATAATGATTTTATTGGCATTTATTGTGTGTGTGTGTGTGTGTGTGTGTGTGTGTGTGTGTGTGTGTGTAGGAGCTGGGAAATCTCCGGAGGCTGGTGTGTCTGGACGTGTCAGAGAATCGTCTGGAGGAGCTTCCCTCGGAGCTCAATGGCCTCCTGGCTCTCACTGACCTGCTGCTCACACAGAATGTGTTGGAGGTTGTCCCAGACAGCATAGGTGAGTAACGCGAGGAGGACAATATCTCAGCAAGGACTTAGAATGTTGATTAAGTAAGTACAATTCAGGAAGTTTAAACCTCAGCAGACATTGATACATTGCACAACAGTTTGTAATCCTTGCAAATGCGGTTTTACAATTCTGGACATTTCTAAACAACTCTTGTCACGATTTCAAGTTGAAAATACAAAAAAAAATGGCACTAAGTAATTGAGCAGGACTGTGCACTTGCATATTTTTGGTTTGCAAGTGCAGCAACTTGTCAAATGTCACGTGTTGTTGCAGGAAACACTGGCCCGTTCAAAATTTTGCAGAAGCACGTTGTGTTGTTACAACAGAAGTCTGAACAGGGTCTTATAAAAGCAGGATATGCTCAGTCTTTCGTGTATTTCGCACATATTAGATTTTCAGGTGTTTCACAAAAACCAGAATGGATCAGTTCAGTATCACAGTAGAGAAAGTAGTGTGTTTGTTTCCATGAGCGAGCAAAGTATGTCTTTTCAGGTGTTTGTGGAAAGCCATATAATGAGGCAGTGCTAGTTGAAGCAAACCTGGATTTGTCAACTGTAAGAGACGGTGCTCTGTCAAATTAGAGCAGCACTGCACTCTCCTGGAGATTTAGGGTAAATGATGAGTAGCACAAGCCAACAAAATAGCTGTATGGCAATTCTTTTATTTGAATTCGGTTTATTCCAGAGCATGAGCCTAATGTAATGTAACCCAGCTAGCATGATTCCTACTAATACTTTTTTCTATGTGCTTTGTGTCCAGGAGGCCTGAAACAGCTGTCCATCTTGAAAGTGGACCAGAACAGACTGACCCACCTGACTGACTCCATAGGAGAGTGTGAGAACCTTACAGAGCTCGTCTTGACGGAAAACCTTTTACAGGTATCGTGAAGAACATCCTTGTCCTCACCCAGTATCTGAAGGCATTTATCATCTGTTTCCCTTTTTCATTTTTACTCATTATTAATGGCTTCTGTTTTGCTCTCTCAAAGTCACTTCCTCGCTCGCTGGGCAAGCTGAAGAAGCTGACTAATCTGAATGTAGACCGCAACCGTTTGGGAAGTGTTCCCAAAGAGCTGGGGGGTTGTGCCAGCCTCAACGTTCTCTCACTGAGAGACAACCGCCTGGGGAAACTTCCTGCAGAGCTCGCAGATGCCACTGAGCTACATGTGCTGGATGTGGCTGGAAACCGGTAACCTCATTTAGCTTCCTGGACTGTTAATAATATAAAGTAGCTCATTGTCCGAAGTCTAAAGACATCTTTCATTGTCTCTTGTCATTAAATTTGTTGTTACATGATCCAGGCTCATATTTTCAGTGACTTACCTCATCCTTTCTCCTGTCCAGATTACAAAACCTGCCTTTTGCCCTGACTAACCTCAACCTGAAGGCCATGTGGCTCGCAGAAAACCAGTCACAGCCAATGCTCAAGTTCCAGACGGAGGATGACGAGCGCACTGGAGAGAAGGTGTTGACCTGCTATTTATTACCCCAGCAGCCTTCTCCAAGTCTAGGTAAGCAGTCAGTGAAGGTGGTGTAACCCAGTTCACGATGTAATAGTGGTATATTATAGGTTTTTGACATCTGTTAGCAGAAAATGTTCTTGTCCAGTCAAGATTCAAGAAACAACTATTAGCTCAGCTTAGCATCTTTCTCTCCACCACAGAGAACTTGTTGCAGAACAGTGTGGATGACAGCTGGACGGACAGCAACCTGAACAGAGTGTCAGTCATTCAGTTCCAGGAGGAGACCAAAGCAGAGGAGGAGGATGACGAGGCTGCTGCCGACCGTAGAGTGAGCATTCACAACACCCTCGCCGTCATTAAGCTGAGATCATGTTCTGCTGCCGGTCAGCATTGATTCTGGACATCCCTGTCATAATTTGTTTGGACTAACCCAGATTTATACTGTACTTTATTTCAGGGCCTTCAGCGCAGAGCCACACCACACCCCAGTGAGCTGAAGGTGATGAAGAAGGTGATTGAAGAGAGGAGAAATGAAGCTTTCACATCGCGACCTGATGGAGAAGAAGAGTCCATTGACCCACAGGTATATTCTGTGATCTGGTTTGTGCCATAAATCAGTTTCTGGAGGGCAAACCAGAACCATCACTCCACTGCGTCATCACTCACGGATGCTAACTGCTTTCGGTTTTAGGAGAAGCGGCTCAGTGACCTTTCCAATCAGAGTCATGACTCTCAAGTGTCCAATAGCACGCTCTCAGCCACCTCCCATGAGGAACGACGCAACGTGACCGTGGCCTCACACAGAGAGGACTTAGTAGATGGTCACTACCCTCATGAAGAGGAAGAGCTGGATGAGATGGAGGTGGAGTACATTGAGGTGAATATTTAGAATATTTTACTTGAGATCTTGTAGACTTTGCTAAAAAATCCTTCCTGCCCTCCACCTTTTTAATCAATTAACTCTGGCCCTGGTTTTCTCCAGCCCACTGTGCACTTTGCAGAGGAGCCCATCATCCGCGGTGGAGAAGAGGACGAAGAGGAGGACGGCGAAGATGGCGAGAGGAGTGACGAAGAAGACGAAAGGCCTGCCTTTCCCATGGAAAAGCAGCGTCTGATCAGAAAAGACACGCCACACTACAAGAAGCACTTCAAAATCACCAAGCTGCCGAAGCCCGAGGCTGTGGCCGCGCTGCTACAGGGCTTCAGCCCTGGCGGCCTCAACTCTACGACGCAGGCTGCAGAGGACGAGCGGGACGAGGAGGAAGACGAGAGTCTATCCACCCCTCTACACCATCACAGGATAGAGGAGCTGGTGGACGGCCAGCAGGTCAACTCCAGTCAAGTAAAGGTAAAGGAGTGATTCCTGCACAGTGTTTCCTGCACAGGACATATAGTAGTCTAATGTTGTGATATTACACATACAATCAGTTTGGTTAGCTTATTGTATGCTCAAAATAAATTACGCGTTTTTCTTGCTCATTGCCTCTATGCAAAGACAACACTGTCTGCATCGAGTGCTGTTACCACCTTGCAAGATGCATTCTGTTCGGAGCACTTCTTCAGGATGTGGCTTTGCATGCGAGGGCACTGTGGAAATGACAGCCTTGACCCTCGAGTCGTGAATCAAGGAGAAGTCGATTCTGTGGTTTACCTGCGTCTCACCGTTACGTCTCAGATTACCTCCCTGAGTGCCAAGGTGTCTCTCACCACCTATGAACACTCAGATGTTAGAGCTGATTATGCCCCCAGTGACATCAAACGATTAAGATTCTCTGACACAAAAGAAGGTTAACACATCGTGTCTTGTTCGGAGACAAATTAGAGCGGTTTAATTCCACACCACACAGATAGCCGCTTGGTTTCTGTTCATGCACACATTCCCATTTGAATCCTTTTCTATAAAAAGCAGCTGCAGGCCTTTCTTAAACCTGATCCACCAATCTGTCTGAACCTGTTTCAATTATAATTGCTTATATTTGCTCTTTTCTTTTGTATGATGTGTGTGTATGAATAGAGTGAGTGAAATCTGCCCTGGCACTGCTGAAGAAACGAATCTCCTTATTGATCTCATAATAATATCACATTTGGGCCAATCTAATGAAACAGTTTGATTGATCATGCTGGTTGTAGAAAGACTGTGATGAAACACTATCATCTCACCAGCTCAGTCGTGTGCTTTGTGGACTTGTGTCAGTGATTGTGGGTGTGATTGTGTTGCAAACCTCAGACCAACCAGAACATTTACTGGCAGAGCTGGAATGAGAGATCTGGAGAGTCTTGTTTGTGTCATCAGATAAGAATCTTTTGCAGAATGTCCCAGGTTTTTTTTGTTTTTTTTGTTTTTAACAATCAAACCAATATAAAATTCTGTGATTTTCTTACACTTTCTTTGTTGAACTTTCTGTAAATGACTTTTGGCAAGTCATCTTTTGGATTTTTTTTTACTTTTCATAGCCTTAAAATGTTCTATAATTTTGTACAGTATTTCTTTGTATATACAAGTAACCCTGTTTTATTAAAGACTTGCTACTGGAGGACTTTGCATTCTGTGGTTTGGAGGCTGGTCCGTTTCAGCAATGGGAGCTTTTGCCTTCTCTTGTCTGCTCTCTCTACACTGTGTGGAGCTCAGGCTTTTGGTCTAGTCTTTCTGCCTCTGCCTGTATTTGCTTCTGGTGGCTGGGGAGTGAGTGTGGGAGTGCATCTGTTTCGAGGTGAACGAGAACGTCCCCGTTAACCTGCAAGCTGACAGGAGGGGGAAGAGTGGTGGGTGTGCTTGATGAAATTTATGGAGAGAAGTCTGAGACTGTTTAATTTTCCTTTCATTTAATTTGGTGTGAGTGGGAGCACATTTTTATTTTGGCCTGACTAATCCGCATGCCTCTCGCTGGTTCCTGTCCTAACAGGGGGTGTCATTTGATCAAGTCAATAATCTGCTGATTGAACCTGCTCGAATTGAGGAGGAAGAGGTCTGTACATACTGTTTCCCGTCCAATCTCTCTTCGTGTCCTTCACTCACCCACTCATTCACCCACCTGTATTCAGAGGTAGCGCCTACAGACAATCCATGGTAACCCAATCACCAGGGACTCCCTAACCACCACTCATCATACGATGACCAGCGTGGCAGAACTGGATGCAGGACGGGTCGTGTGACCTTCATTCATTCACAGTCAATTCTGACGTATTCAATTCATTTTCAGCTTGTGAGGCTAAAATTTGTTCCAGGCTGGCTAATCATTTCTTCACACTACGGCAGTTGTAATTAAGAAGTTTAACTCAACACCAGTTGATAATTAAGACACCATACAAGTGATTTTAATGCATTAGTCACAGCTAATAACAAACAAAATGGTACTTAAAGGATTAATTAATCCTTTTTTTTAATGAATTGTGTGAGCAGCAGTAGAATGTGTGGGTGTATTTAACCACAGGACATCTTTATCTAGAGCCTGTAATGCAGCGGTAGTTCAACCCCAGAGCTGCGTCTTCTGTAGGACGGCCTCACAACTGCATCCACATTAAAGGCAAGAGGCAATTTTTTTCCGCTCGCAATAAGTTAAAGCGGACATTCGCATGCTCTTCATAGCCACAACGATAAATCCCAATTAAGCATCGTGTTCTGCCACACTTCGTCTCCGTCCTCGTCCTTTTCCTCTGCTTCTGCTGCTTTGCTCCTTTTCATCCCATCCATGCTGTGCTGCCCTGGAATGGATGTGCTGGTTTCACTGTGATGAGGCAAGTCTTCTTCACCAGCTTCCTCCAGGTGTGCCTTTTTTTTTCTACAGTAGATTGCAGGAAATTCAACGGTCAACCTGAGGAAGAGCTCCAGTTTGTTGAAGATGGATGAAGTTTCCTTCTCCGTACTGTACTTTAACTGTTGTAAAGCTGTGGTAAATGCAGTAATGTGAAGAGGCACATGGCCTACATGTCTTATATTTGACATTACATGAACTGACAATTGATATTTGAGTTGTAGTTCATTTAATCTGGTGTTTTTCTGTTTATATTGTATAAGAAAAGTCTTCTGTGCTGTTTATCCTTGGTGAAGAATCTTTTCAGTTTCAGCTGAATTGTATTTATGTTTACTACTACAAGGAATGCTGGTGCTTCTACACCATGATAGTTCCCACATCCAAGACACGGCACTCTTTCCATCTATTTCCTCTTCTTCTTCCACCTCTCCATTTTTTGTCTCCATTCCTCCCCTTTTGCATGGCTTGCAAGAATGCAGGAGATACATAGTGTGTTATTCAGTGTTTACCTCACATTTTTAGACCCTCCTGCCACACACACGTGCACACACACATTTTTGTGAAACCTCCAAATTGAATTAAAAATGGTTTAAGCCAAACCCAAGGAATAACCTTGTAGGCTAGCCTCCCTGTCAGTCAGTCCTGGGGGGTGTTTTGAGGGCTTTCACTCCCTGTGCTGACTCCCCCTACTTGACTTGCAGCACACCTTGACTATTCAGAGACAAACAGGCGGCCTGGGCATCAGCATCGCCGGAGGGAAGGGGTCCACACCTTACAAGGGAGACGATGAGGTAAGACAGACATCTGGATCGGTTGAAGAAAGAAAAATTCATGGATTACGCAACTTTTTTTTTGTCTGCAGGGAATTTTCATCTCCAGAGTGTCTGAGGACGGTCCTGCAGCCAGAGCCGGGGTAAAAGTGGGAGACAAGCTCTTGGAGGTACCACACTTCATGCCACATCCTGTTTTGTAGTAGTATGTTTAATATAAGCGCAGTGCAGTCAGTTTATCGATGCGTTTGGCTCAGGTGAACGGCGTGGACCTCCACGAGGCGGAACATCACACCGCCGTCGAAGCGCTCCGTAGCTCCGGCGAAACAGTTTCCATGTCGGTGCTGCGAGAGCGCATGGTGGAACCGGAGAACGCCATCACCACCACGCCACTGAGGCCCGAGGACGATTACTTCCCGCGGGAGAGACGGAGCAGCGGCCTGGCTTTCAACCTGGAGACGACTCCCAGCGGGCCTCAGCAGCGGCTCTCCACCTGCCTGATCCGAAACGACCGGGGGCTGGGATTCAGTATCGCAGGGGGCAAAGGCTCCACGCCCTACCGCACGGGAGACACAGTGAGACACAGCAGCTATTATTATTGATCATTATTCAGTTGTTTCTCAGGACCAATAGTTGCAGATTCCATTACTGCTTGCGTTCAAAGACTCCAAGAAACTCCTGATATTTGATGCAGAAACAATCCACCGCTCCAACCGCTAACTAGCTGGAACACAGTGGAAGTGTTTGCAGTAACCGTCTCGGTCACGGCGATCTTTCCGTAACGGTGACTATTCTAGCTGCAGCGTATTCAGCCGTCACCAAGGAGACGGAGATATGAATAGTTCAGCCTTGACACTGGATAGTTCAACTAGAATTTGACGGGCTGAGGTGTCTATTTGGGTCAGTGCAGTGCTACGTTTGCAGCCCGTCGAGCACACAAAGAGGAAAGGATCGGTGAACGTTAGGATTGTAAGTCTGGCCTCTCCTTTCAAAAGCTTGTTTGGTAACAGATGCAGCGACTTGCTCGACTGTCATCTGACCCGAGGAGGAGGTGCAGGAGACTTGGCTTCAGCATGTGTTTACATACGTTGTTGTTTTGATGAGACTGAACAGGACTGTAATTACAGAAGTGGACTTCTCTGTTACGTCTGCATGAAACAATTTAATTTACTTTTTTTTGTCACCGGTTTCCTCAACTTTGAAGAATAGTGTTCAGTTTCAACACTTAAGTCCACTCTCTTTAATATTATACAGGCCGGGAGGCTGGCTAAGATGTATGAAACGATTTAGTGTATGTTACATATATTATACCACATTTGTTTGTGTGGTAATTCAGTCATCTGCTTTCAAATGTTTTTAAAAATTTAAACTTGTGATGTTTTTCCTGTGTTTTAGGGAATATACATCTCTCGTATCGCAGACGGAGGAGCGGCGCACCGCGACAGCACGCTGCGAGTCGGAGACAGGGTGATCTCTGTGAGTAGGACACGCCCCCTTGCATCCTTATAAGGGCATTATTACATTCACTGTGATCAGAAGAGGATTGTCTTGACAGTGTTTTTGTGGGTGTAAGAAGGGAAATCATTTCCTCTCCCTTTTCTCACCTGTAGTAAAGTTTTTGGTTCAGGTAGAATTTAAAAGAGAACTTAAAAACTGTCATTTCTACGTAGTTTTCTAGATCCATCAAACTAACTTGATTTGGGATCCTATGCTGACCATATTCAGAAAATTAAGACATCTTGTAGTCTAATTCTAATAGTATTGTTTTAATAGTGTAGAAATATTGTTTTATCTGTAAGGGATTCCTGCACGACTTCACCCTGTTCCCTGTCTGATCTCACACACTGCTTGGCTTTGCTCTCCTTTCTCTATTAGTTTACCTTCAGTTGCATCTCAACAACATTTTTTACACTTTCATCACATCATTTCTGTCAACGGATTGATGGTCCATTCTGTTCTCTCGGTGAAATGCAGAAAAGGCTTTTAGATTGCGCTCCATCTTTTCTTGACAGGTTTTCTGCTCTTTGTTCGTAGCCTTTTGTCTTTTCTCCCTCCCTCCATCTGCACGCTCACTAATGCATTAAACACATCTCCTCGCCTGCTTGGTGGTGGGTATGGTGTTGGGTTGGAGCTTGCTGAGCCTGTCGCCCCTGCTGACATGTGGACTCACCTGTGTGTCGCCATGGCAGCAGGCGCAGCAGCATGTCGGCCCTCGGTAAGAGCTGGTACTGCCGGGCCAGCGCTGACCTCTGCTTGTCACTTAAAACTGTGTGCGCCCAAAATATTGAAGTTAAAATCCAGAGTTGGTAGAACTAATGCTGAATTAACTCTTTATAAAGTTGTCTGAGGTCTTCTCTGTTTACCTTTGTTGACTTAAAATCAAACATTTTTGTGGGAGGGAGGCATCTCTTTTTGAGGTTTAAGTTAACAAAGGCAAAAAGTGTTCAACTGGTGACTTTACAAGATGGCAGCAAAAGCAATTAAATATAAACTGACTTAAGAGAATTTTAGGACTCTTCTGGAAAACAATAGCGCTGCTTGCTTGTAGCTTTCCTCTGATGCTCTGCCAGCTTAAATTGCCTGCAGCAGCCCACTGATACCTCTCCTCCCTCTTCTCCTGCCTGTTCCTTTGGTTCTGTGTTGGTGTCTTACTCAAATAACCGTACCTACTTGGGTGAAGTCAAATTCTTTATTATAAAGTATTTGTTTAGCAAATTAGATCAGAGCAGAATGATATCAGGATTTGTAGCACTTATTTGTGAGGCCTTATGTCAATGGCAGTGTCCCAGTGGCCTGACCCCCTCCCTGGTTGGTTTTACTGCTGATTCAGATCAATGGTGTAGACATGACAGAGGCCAGGCATGACCAGGCAGTAGCGCTCCTTACTGGCACCTCCCCCACCATTGCCCTCTTGGTGGAACGAGACCCAAAAGCACCAGGGGGCTCTCCAGGTCAGTCCAGGGCCAGAGCCCACTCCCCTCCGCCCCCTGAACCATCAGATTCACCAGACCAGGAGGAGGAAGGCCTCAACCTTCATGGGAACCACCTGAGCCAGATGGAAGACGAGTATCCCATCGAGGTGAGGCCTTATAGCGACTTGATTGGCTGCAGATAGGACGATTAAGATTAATGTTTTTAATCCCTGCCCCATATTTAATGCTACCCAGTTCCAGAGAAGATGGTGCATGGTATGAAGGCTTGGTTGAATTTACATGCTGGTTTGCAGTAGAGTGTAGGTTGTTTTATGTCCAGTTAATAGGAATGTAAATACATATGTCTGGAGGTAGGTTTTTGTCTTCTAGAATTATAGCTGTGGATGTCATCGTTACCTAGTGTTCAGTGAATTAGGCTTGAAATTTGTTCATGCTCTAAAACTCTTCGCCTGCAACTAATGCTAACAGGAAGTGACCCTGGTGAAGTCAGGCGGTCCCCTCGGCCTGAGCATCGTAGGAGGCAGCGATCACGCCAGTCACCCGTTTGGCATCAATGAGCCCGGAGTGTTCATCTCCAAGGTAAAACTGGTGAACTTCCTTATTTCTAAATGTTCTGTAATTGCACTCTGATGTGTTCGATGTGTCATGTTCATCTCATTGCCAGGTGATCCCTCATGGTCTTGCGTGTCAAAGTGGTCTGCGTGTCGGCGACCGCATTTTGGAAGTGAACTCAATCGACCTACGTCACGCCACGCACCAGGAAGCTGTGCGATCCCTGCTGGCCAACAAGCAGGAGATCCGCATGTTGGTACGGAGAGATCCCTCACCACCGGGGATGCAGGTGAGGCGTCGAAATACATCTACTGATAGAAAGAATTGATCGCCTCAGCTTTTATGTTAAGACAAATGTGTATCGCTGCAGGAAATCGTGATCCAGAAACAACCCGGGGAGAAGCTCGGCATCAGTATCCGGGGAGGGGCCAAAGGTCATGCAGGAAACCCTTTTGATGCCACAGATGAAGGCATCTTCATCTCCAAGGTTATTGTATTAATATACCAAAAGGAATCTTGAGCTCTGATTAGCTGCAGCTATAATGACTGACACCTCAATTATGGTGGATATTTAAACAGGTTAGTTCGAGCGGCGCAGCAGCGAGAGATGGCCGGCTGCAGGTCGGCATGCGGATCCTGGAGGTGAACAACCACAGCCTGCTGGGGATGACGCACACGGAGGCAGTGAGGGTTCTCCGTGCCATTGGAGACTCCCTGGGAATGCTGGTGTGTGATGGATTCGACCCACGAAAAGTGGCTGCTGTCGAGGTAAAACCCCACAGAAAAGAAAAAAAATTAATCCCATAAACATACATAAAGAATGGAATTTAAATCTGTAGAATTAATTTAAATGATGTTAAATAAAACACTGCTTCCTCTGGTTTTTATCTATTTGATTCGTTTAGATTACATTCTTAAGCAAAGCAATGTTTTGGTCAATTTTCAGGCATCTCCTGGCATCATTGCCAACCCGTTTGCAACAGGCATCGTCCGCAAGAACAGTTTGGAAAGCATCTCATCAATAGACCGAGACCTGAGCCCAGAGGAGATAGACATCATGCAGAAGGTACAGTATAGACAACATGCTGTGTTTTTTAGTGTAGTAGAATAGTTACCAGGTGTCAGGACGGTAAGGATCTAAAATCTCTCCTGCAGGAGTCTGAGATGGTGAGAGAGACATCACAGTGGGAGCGAGAAGACATGGAAAAAGTGGTGAGTGAAGCAGAAAATCTGTGCTGTTTTGGGAGGGTAGAGGTGAAATGATGTGTCAGATCAGCAGGTAGAAGGAAATACAGATGCTGCTCCGTTTTAGCTTAGGAAAAGGCTGGATTTGAGTCAGGGTGAAGCTGTAGAGGCAGAAGCTCAGTTCGGTCTGTCACGGAGTGAATGAAGCTTCTCCTCTGCACCCTGTGTTGTTTGACACAAGTATTCCTGCAATGTCACACCTTGCATGCTTTTTCTGCTCCCATAGCTAATGAATAGAGTACTTTCTAATGTGTGCGGATTCTATCCTTTCTTTCCCTTCTGTTTCTCGCTCATCTCTCCATCTTTGGTGTGTTTGGTGTGATGCAAACCCATCCGATCACTCCATCTCCATTCCACATCCCTGCTTTTGTTTCACTCCACTTCTCATCCCTTTAACACACCTTCCCTCTTTTATAAACCCCCCCCCCTCTCTCACTTTCATTGCATTATTGTGTGGCTGCGTGTCTGGGTGTCTTCCCTTCAACTCTCCTCCTCTTCCTCCTCCTCTTCCTTTCTTTGGTAAAGGAGCGTATGCGCTTGGAGCGAGAGGAGGCAACTCGCCTGCTAGAAGAGGAGACCGAGGTGAGACACTCCTCGTCAGCAGGCCTGCAGACAACCTCGTCTGCAAACAAGGGTCACCAATGTCACATGATCAGTGATTGTTGCTCTGTATTTTTAGCTTTCTTTTAAATTTAACTACTAGGGTCAATTATTTTGCCTTCTCATTGGATTTTTTGATAATAAACTTGTAGAATGTCATCAGACAGAACAAGTATAGCTTCTCTCCTTCAGTAAGACCGATTCACAGTCAGGACATCCTTGCTTGTTGTGTAATGGACCTCAATGTACTGTAGTCCCTTCTCACCTCTGTTTCTTTTATTTCTTTCACTTCAGAACATGCGCACTGGACCTTTAAAACTTGACTACAAAACCCTGGCAGCACTTCCCACCACCAGTCTGCAGAAAATCAACAGGGTAAGACTCCAGTTCTTGCGTCTTCGGGCAGCAGTCGATGATTGGCTAATAAGAAAGCCTGCACGCCTCCAGTTGTAAATTCCTTCTAACTGTGTGTGCGTGCCATGTTGGAAAGGGCCTCCATGGCTCTGAATAGACTGCCTCCTGGAATCTTGAATTTGGGGGAACGAAGTGACCCAAAGACGGTCGTTTGCCCCTCCAGACGCAGGAATGTTAGCAGCGTTTCATGTACAGTAACGTCTCGGGCAACGTTGGACCAAACTTTAAACACCACATTTGTGTGAGGTTGATGAATAACGTGTACATATGAAGGATTGATCCAAAACTTTCTAATCATTCAGAATCAGAACCAGAAAATAAAAAACAGAACGAGTGACAAAAAAAAGGTGACATTGAAATGAGTGGTGGCCAGAGGGCAGGAACCGTCATCGCTGATAAAGACTGAGAGTATGTGGAGGAAGGGAACAGCTGCCGACTATCAGCCGGCCTATCCTGTGGGATATTTTAAACTTGTACTCACTCTGAATGGGATTGAGTTGGTCTCTTGGGTGGGTGGGGTGCCAGACAGGCAGGGGGGAGTCATTGAAGAGGAGCAGACAAGTGTTAGAGTTCCCAAAGTCTACAGAAGAGTAAGTTTGAGACACACAGCGCTGTCCTCTCGTCATCCTACAGGTATATGGATCATGATTTCTCTGTCCTGTATTTGTGTTTAGTTTTGTCTTTTAGTTGATTTAACCACTTCCTTTGGTTTAAGACTATTTAGAGGAATTCCTGTTTGTAAAAAGACAAATTCTATGCTGTTCTTATTCAGGGTGTTTAAAGCTGGATTTGCTGCTGCTGCTGCTGCATGTGTTTTAAAGATATGGCAAAAAGAAAAAAAAATCATTTCAACATCAGCAGGAGTTTGAGTAAAATTATGGTTTCGTCCACATGCAACAGAAGACCAGAGTTAGGGGAGAGTTGAAGCTGGACTAATTTCCATCTTTGTCTTTGAAATTGTCATTAGAAGGAGGAATCATTTGTGATTCTGAATACAATCCACGTCTTCATTTTATTAGACACAAATATTTAAATATTCTTCAGTTAACACACTGCTGTACAAACAGAGGAAAGCACCGGGTTCAGTTCTCTTGACGATCAGCTCCTCCCTGCGTAGCCGGCCCAGGATGACCAAACCGGTAGCCTCGACCAACCCCCTACCCCCCACCTCTCCCCCCACCCCCCAGCTGTCCTTCATAGTCTGTGTCAGAGCCAAAAGGGCACTGGTTCACATTCCATCCCACTGACCCTCATCGCACCCGCAGCTCTCAGACTCAGCGTGTAGAACCACATTACATCCTCACAATGCTTGTTGTATTCTTAGTTTGGCTATTTTGATGATCAGCAGGCATGTCAAGGTCACAGCCAGTGATTCCCAAAGTCCATTTTAATCGGTGCGAAGGTAAATACGTGATATCAGTTGGGTTTTGCTCCTCCTGTAGGGGCGTTAAGTCTCCTCAGAAGGAGTCGGTCGTGTTGGAGTCAGAATGTCTGTCTTATGTGATAATGCTGTTATTTAAAGCAGTGGCTCAAGAGTGTGGACTGTAGTAACGCTTTCCGTAGCAGACGGCGGCGGCTAATGTTGGTGCTTGTAAGTTTTAATCATGTGTACATTTTTTCGCTGCTTGTGTCTAATTAGAGAAACATCTGAAAATGCAAAAATCTTAAGTTATTAGCAGCAACATTGCACAGCTTTTTACTGAAATATTTGATGCGTCTCTACAGTCCTACTCATAAAAATGGTTAATAAATTATTATCCTTTCTTCGGTCCTTTAACTTTCTTATAGATTCCACTCGGGATCATTTACCTTTAGTGGCAGTCTTCCTTTCAGTCTTTACTCTGTGTCCTTTTGCTTCTATCCAGTTCCCACTTCCTGTAAGTCTAGCTGCACCCATGGAGGCCCCCCTGCCGGCCCATTATGGCTCCCCTTTAGAGCCACTGGGCTTCAGTTTAAACCACCACACGGAACCCGAGTCCGCTCCCGGTCTGAACACGGGGCACCTCCAATCTGACCAGGCAGATTACCTTCAGGGACCCCAGCTCCTCGCTGCTGACAGTGCTGGTTCATCAACAACCATCAATTCATCAACATGTGAAGCTGAAGAAGAGGAATGCTTGGTGGACTCTCAGCCTATCAGCTTTAAAGAAAACCCTTTCTTAGTGGCCAATCGTAAAGGCAAGGGCCGTCCTCCCGGACAGCAGATCCTGTCGGGACCTCCTGTGGGCTACGGGAAGGAGGGACAGCTCCAGCCCTGGTTGTTTAGCAAGGCAAGCTGCCTGCCTGGTTGTGGTTTGGAGGCAGCATGGTGTGTTCACTCGCCGTTTGTTGCTTGGCTCACTTGCGTTTGCGTCTAGGCTTTTGAACTGTTAACCAAAGCAGTGCTTTATAGAGTTTTTTTTCTGGTTGACGTGAATCCCAAGCACCAGATGGTAACAAGCAGGAAGTGCAACGAGCGACGGAAAATGAATCTGCGTCCTGACAATAGATCATTCCTTGTTGCGTTGGTGTTGTTTTTGCTAACATGTTAACCATATCACCTGAAAAGCTACTCATTTTTTTGATTCTGCTGCAAAAATTCCTCCTTGCAGGTTTGGACTGAGTATTTTCATCATTAGGTAGCATTAGCGTCCCTGTTCTCTTAGAAATGTCGGTAAAAATGAGTTTCCTGTGTGGAGGTGTGTCTTCAGGGTGTCTGTATTCATGTCAGATTAACGACCAGCCCATGTCGCCTTGTGGATCGACAGGAATGTCTGTGCCGACAGCTGTGAGGGAAGTCATAACTCACCAAGGAGAGCAAACCTGCATGATGCACCGAAAAGCAACCAGATTATCAGCAGCTCGTTATTAACTGGACTGAAGTCTCTCCAGAACTATCGAGTGGATCTCATTGTGGTTCCTCGTTTGTGCGTGTTTTGTAGTGCAGTGAGTGAACACGGCAAATGGTGTTTTTTAATTTTGGGTCCTTGCTTTTCCAGGCGCCTTCGTCCGATTACACCAGGACCGACAGCCCTATCAGGGAAGCCCCGTACTCTCCCACCATCCAACCGGTGAGCAGCTCCTCCGCCCCGCCTCCTGCTCTCCTTCATTCATCATCTGCACTTCCTGCCATGTTCTACTTTGTTTTTGACACTTTCATGCTTTCATAGAAGAGGTTCTTGCTTTTCAGTTTAACCCTTTCGACATTTCCTCCCACCCTTAGCCCAGCCACCACTCTTCCAACAGCTCCTTGTGTACAGGCAGGGAGACCCGCTTTGTAAGTGGGTCTTCTGGCCCTCTGCACTAGCCTGGGGTTTTTATTCTGTTTTGGGTTTTTTTTAAAAACACTTCCAATGGCTGCTCTGAGCGCCCGCTCTGGTATTTAAAACGTGTGGTTCAGCTACTGCCACCGTCTGAAAAGCATGTGATGCTTCTGGTTGTCCAGCTGATGGCTGATGCTGTGCCTCATGCAGACAAAATAGATATTTCCAGTGATCAGACCGGTCCCACGTTGATCAAATTGTATGTTGTTGCTTTGCTTGGTGGCGTCATCTCGAGGCGCTCCGCTTCAGATCCCTGAGCTGCTGGTTGAAACTCAAGCAGACTCACGCATTTGATTTCATTCACATTCCTTTTGTTTGATTTTTTTTTCCCCCCACAGGCAAACATTCATTACACTTCCACTCCCACTGCCAAGGAGGACACGCCATCATCAGTGAGTGTCATGAAAGCAGTCTTTGAGAATTTGATTTGTATCGTTTGGGTTCAAACCAGCGACTACCTGAGTTCTGATTCACATCCATTCATTCGTTTTAAGTTGGCATTCATTCTCAGTTTGGTTTGTGAAACTGAAAATCTTAAGATTCAAAAATTCTCCTGACTTGACTTCCCTAAAATACAACTTTGTCTCATTTCCAGACGCGGCCCGGTGCCATCCAGCCGGTTGGGCGCGTGTGGCAGAGTACCTCCCCCGCCACCCCGGACGGCAACAGTCCCAACCCTTTCCAGCATGGTCCCTCCCCCTTCAACTCCCAGACCTCTGTAAGACCCCTCACCACCACATCGTGATGTTGTAAACCCACAATCAGCTCAGCAGGCGGCGCCGGAAACGCCGAGCGGCGTCTCGGCGGCGCAGCAGGGATGTAGATAATTAAAGCACAGGGCTAATTTGTTTCTAAAGAAGCTACAACCAAAGTCGGCGGGGGGGTTAGGGGGTCGGGTGTGTGTTGATGGTGTCGTCCCCAGGCACGCCTGGAGGTGCAGGAGGAGAACTTCCTGTAATTTCAGCTTTACTTTATTCTTCCTCTGACAAGCAGCAGAGCAGGATGGGTAAATAACAGAGGCTACGGCGTCATCTCACATCCTCCTGATTGTTTCATTCAGAAAACTCTGTCCAGGCCCTACTGTGTGTCTTTCTCTGACATACCACCCCCCCCCACACACATGCACACATGAAACGGGAGCCATGCTGTTCACCTGTTCTCCACAGTCGTGCTGTTTTTTCCCCATCGTCTACCCTCTCCTCCATCACCGTCTGTCTGTTCTTCCCACCTCCTCTTCTTCCTCTCGGCCTCTTTTACCATCTGAAACCTTCCATGCCAAACCCACCCCCTCCCTCCCTCCCTCCCACCCCCCCACCTGCAGCCTCGTGCCCCCTCCCTTACCTCGCCCGACGAGTTCCCCATGAATGTCAAGCAGGCATACAAGGCATTTGCCGCCGTGCCTCGCTCGCTGGCAGTGCTGGAGCCGCCGCAGGTAGGCCGAAGTTACCTGGGACTAATCCCCCCCTGGGTCAGCATGCTCATTGGTTGGTCTCGCCCCCTGCCCCGCCCCCTCCGGACAGGCTGTCCTATGAGGAGCCTGCGCCGTGTCAAGGGGGGCCTGTGACGTGCTGTGACGTGTGGAATGCACTCATCGTTGGGTTTTTTTGTACTCCGGTGGAATCATCTCTCATCCTGGTGTTGATCCATTTGTAAATCCATGTGTGGTTTGTGTACTAATACCCCCCCCCCACCCCTTTGTATACACTGTATTCTAATCAGCCTGCTCTGTGTCTGTCTCCTGTGTGTGTTTACTGAGCTGCACTGACTCTGATGTGTTCTACAGGACCTGTACGGCGTGAGGAACAATTTCCATCTGAATCAGCCGTCTCCAGAGGTGAGTGGACAGATTCACAAGAGAGATGCTTAAAAACAGCACAGAGAAAGGTTTTCATTCCAACGCTGAGGGTTGAAGTCATCCTAGTCTGTCTGTGTGGTGACAAACTATGTGGCCTTTTCAGCCTCAGTTGATCAACGAGGTGTTTGATGATGACATAGATGGTCAAACGGGACCTGGTAAGAGTCTGGCTGGCAAGGTCTCCTCCCGTCAGGACTATATGAGCCTGGCGGCGGTGCCACGGCTCTCCAGGCTCTCCATGGAGCTGCAGGTACCTCCGCCACAACCGGGCAGCCTTCATTTTTGCCTGGGCCGCCTCCTGCTTGGCTTAACCTGGTGGTGGTGGTGTCAAGGTTTCTCCCACAGACAGGGAGACAGCCGTGCCTGTTTGAAATCAGCCACGTGGTGAAGGGTCATGTTTGTGCCGATTAATTGTTTCTTCCTCCTTGGTGTGTTGTACATTTCTCTTTTAACGGCTTTGCAATCACTCCTGCTGTAAGTAAACACGTGTCACTTTTGACCTTTGTGCTCTGGATTTCTCTGTTAGAGTCCTTCTCCTGGAGGTAAGGACAGCCCGGAGCAGCGTTCCTTCAGGGACCGGCAGAAGTACTTTGAGATCGACGTGAAGCAGCAGACGCCGGACAAACCCAAACCTCGAGTGTCTCTCGTGGGAGAAGACGACCTGAAGAAAATGAGAGAGGAAGAAGGTTCGCTCCGCTGTTTTGTCCTCGCTCCGTTTGTTACCGGTAATATGTTAAAAACACGACCGCTAAAACGTTTTCGTTCACCCGAACCCCAGAGAGGAAGTTCGAACAGCGGGCGCGAGAGTACCTGCTGGACGAAGACGATGAGGATGATGACGAGGAAGACCTGGCGAAGCAGATGGCGCACATGAAAGCCTCCGGGAAGGTGCTGCTGGACGGAGTGGAGTACCGAGTGGAGCCCGTGTCCCCCCCATCCCAGCACTCCATGAGCCAAAGCTTCAACGTCACGCCACCCAGCTACTACGGCAGCTCGGGGTAAACTGGTGTTTGTGTGTGTTTATTATTGCTTCAAACTCACGCGTATCTCTTTAGCTAACCGTGTGTGTGTGTGTGTGTGTGTGTGTGTAGGCCGTCCTCGGTCGATGGCAAAGGAGACTCTCAGAGAAATTCCCTGGAGGACAGCTTCAGGACGGGGCAGAGGCCCGACTCCATGACTGGGTAACCCCATCATCCCTCACCTTCCGTTCTCTCCCGACAGCTGTTTATCTCACCGCTGCTTCCTCTGTGTTCCGTCAGATTGATCTCCGCGTACCCGAGCGAATCGGCCGCTCCCATTCGCACCGCCAAGGCAGAGCGCAGACATCAGGAGAGGCTTCGCATGCAGAGCCCCGAGCTGGCCGTGGCCCCCGACAAGGACCTGTCCCCCGCTGAGAAGCGAGCTCTGGAGGCCGAGAAGAGAGCCATGTGGAGGGCAGCGCGGTACGAACTACACCCTCGTATGAGTGTTAACACGGATGTGTAAGAACACTCATGAATTCAGTGCGATAGCATTTAAATCTCAGCGTGCTAAAACATGAATTAGGTCTCCTTCCCATTAATGTCGTTTTAAGACATAAAATCTTGAGGCTAGCGCTAAAATACAACATTATTTTTGTCGCTGGCCCATTTTTTAATTAATTTAATGAGCCACAAATTTAAAAAAAAAAGTTAAAATGTAATTGTAATAACAAACCTTCAATTGAAACCGAGAAGCGGTTTGATCTACGTGACTTGTTCCGTCAAAGCTGTTTACCGTTTAGACTAATCCTCTAATTCATTAACCTCTGGATTAAAGCGAAACAGCTAGCTAAGTTAAACTGGAACTTCTTTGCTTGTCGGATCTCACAGGGCGTGGGTTGTCATTTGTCGTACGGGTAGATTATTGTGTGTGTGTGTGTGTGTGTGTTTGTGTGTGTGTGTGTGTGTGTGTGTGTGTGTGTGTGTGTGTGTGTGTGTGTGTGTGTGCGTGTGTGTGCGCGGTCAGCCTTCCTCCTCTCTGTTTTCTGATTTCAATATTTCTTCGTTTTTCCTGCCTCTCCTAAACGTGTCTGTGTTTTTGGTTTATTTCTTTTTTCTATCTGTATGCCTTCCTTTCCTTTCTTTTTATTCCTCCGTCACCCTGGCGCTCCTGTCATCCTATTCCCTCCTCTTTTCCCGTGGGGGGGCCCCCAGGCCGTATGGTCTAGAGGAGGATGTAAGGCAGTATGAGCAGGACCTGGCTAAGAGGCTCTACCAGGCCCGAGTGAGGGCGTCTCAGGGCCCGCCCGAGGCCCCCCAGCCCCCATCCTCCTCCTCTGCAGCCTCCCAGCTCAGGTCTGCTCCTCGGCTCCAGCCACCGGGGGCAGACGCACTGCATCATGGGGTGTTGCTGGGGTGCTTTGGCATTGTGGTGTTCTGCTAGAAGCCGAGGAGGAAAGGTCAAAGCGAGGGCTCACAACGTCGCTGTGACCGCGCTGCTGCCGCCTTTCTCCTGCCGTCTGCTTCCGCACGACTGCTCATCCCCGTTTCCTGTCGCCCCCCCCTTTCCTATTCCGCCTCCTTTCCCCCTTTTCTGCCACTCTTTTGCCATTTGCACCCTGTTCTCCTGACTTTCATGCTATTTTTTTGAGCTAACACACAGTTTGCCGTAGTTATGTTTTGAGCAGGTAGTCCTTTTCCTGGATTGCCTCAGTGTGCAAACAGTTGTGTGTCACAGCAAACCAGGACAAGGAACACCCATCATTCGTGCCGATTAGCACCACGCCCACCCAAAGCGGCGTTTCCTCCGCCGGTGTTTGTGTCAGAAACGTCTCTTTTTGTTTCCTTCCCTCTCCATTAATCCTGTGGCGGTCGCTTCCTGCTGCAGAATGAAGTCTCTGGAGCAGGACGCCCTGAAAGCTCAGATGGTCATCGCCAAGTCGCGGGACGGGAAGAAGCGTGGGACGTTGGACCAGCTGACGGAGTCGCCCTCGCCCGCCCCCACTCCCTCCCCGACGCCAATGGAAGGTAAGGAGCTGAACACAGTTTCATTGATTTACAGACATGTTGGCTTCGACTTCCTGTCTCCATCCTGATTGTTTTCCTCCCGTCTTCCCGTTCTCTTTTCCTCTGACAGAGCTCAGTCCACGGGGGCTCACCTCTCCAGGCAGGCTGGTAAGCATCCCTGTTTCTAACACCTATGTTTGAGGAAGGTGTTAGATTAGATAAAGTTGGGGGGGTCCTTGAAGACACCGGCATTAATCCATCATCTCCATCACCACAGCTGGCCGATAGCCTCTGCATCCCACCTATTATTTTCTGTTCCATTCCCTTTTTATTCCTTTTCCTCACCCTCCTGACATTTACCTTCTCCATCCTTTTCCCTCTTCCTTTCTATACTTTGTCCCACCTCCTCCTCTTCATCCTTTTTTTCCCTCCCCCTCCACCTCTGCTCATTCCTATTTACTATCCTTCTAGTCCCTGTCGTCAAAGAAGTTTGACTACCGACAGTTTGCTGCCATTCCTTCTTCCAAACCCGTATACGACATCCAGGTATTGGCTGCATGCTGACCTCTGGGGGGCCCAGGCCTCCCCCCCTCCCCTCCCCTCAGCTTCCCCTGCTGCCTCTCCTCCCCTCCCCTCCTGTTAATCAAGAGGCATCAGTGAGACTGATCTCTAGGTTTTGGCTCACTAACTCTGAAGATGGCAGACCTTCTCTGCAACAAACAAAAACAAGAGTCCCCCACCACCCACCCACCCCCTGGGTCACCCTCCTGCTCTCTGGTCTCCCCCCCTCTCCCTGCCATCTGTAACCATTCACACCCATCCATCTCTCAGCTTACTAATAAACCACAGAACACTCACACTCAGCGGGTTTGGATCTAACCAGGGAGAAAACTTCCACTCACCCCATCAGCTGTTTGTCCCACGCCTCAGGCAGGCGGGGTGGCGCCGGCGTCACTGTTGACGCCTTGACTGTGTAAAGACCACTGCAAGGTCACATGACCACAGGAACCAATCGCTTGGTTGTTTCTGATTAACAGAAAGTCCTCTTGAAGGAACGGAAACTTTTTAGATTTCCATGAAACAAAAATAAACAGTTGGTGTCGTAAGTTTGGAACGTTGTGGGATGCCTTTGGACCGAAAATCTGACTGCATAGACAATAAGTTGGACTGCTTGCGGCGTTTTTCGTTAGATCAACACTCAAGGCATGCGAACAGGAAGGAAATTACATCACAGCGTCCACACAAAGTCCAAACTTTAAAGTCCACTGCTGGGTGTTCTGTTGTGCGTTGGTGGATCTCGGTGGTGCTGCGCTGCTGCCCTGTTTGCAGTCTCTGTGGATGAACCGACCAATCGTAACCTTCCTTGCCCCTAACATGCCGATCTCTCCTGCGGGGGGGGTCGTCTGGTAGATGCGCTCTGGCTGTAGTGACTGACAGATCCAAGGCCGTTTGCTAAACCTGCAGCGAGCAACTCCCATCTCCTCCTGTTCTCCTCCCCCCACACCCCACTCACACGGTGAAGGCTTCCCCTGGAATGCAGGTGATCACACTCCTCCGTCCATCAGTTGTTCACCATCTCCTCTTGTCTTCCAGACCCCTGACGCAGCGAACAACACGCAATTCATCAACGACGACTCCGGCAACCCAGGTGAGTCCCGAAGAAGTTTCACCTGAACAGGTTTGTGTCGGTAGATGTTACAAATGTTTCACATCGACTTCCTCTATCCTCCTCGATTCAGGTGACTACCTGGGATAAGCAGCTCTCTTTGGTAGGATCACGTGGACGTAATGTGTTTGCGGGTTTGCTTGCGATTGTGTGCCCCGAGGATGCATGTTGTGTAGTTAAACTCTAACCAGTTGTGTGGGAAACTTTCTTGACTGTGGTTCAGGTCTTAACACAGGTGTGTTTAGCTGGGTGTGCTTCTCCTCTTGCTGCCACCAAGAATGAAGCGAAAGCTGAGCGAAGGTGTAAAAATCCAGGCCAAGCTAACGATTACACACTAACTACGATTCAGCGCGTGCATGAATTTGTTCAGAGTATGATTTAAATAATGCAGACTCATGAATCAATGTAACGGTCAGGCTTGTGGTGCAGTTATTGATTCGTAAACGTGCAGATTCAATGCTACGTTTAATTGATGTCCCATCCACCACCTGCTCTGCTGGCTTGTATTTCCTGCACAAACATCCACAAATGTTTAACACTCGGGAAGGAAAACGTGGCTGAGGGTTTTGACAAATGGATTGGAACTCGATGTAAACAAAACATGCGGTTCAGTTCTCTGCTGCAAACTTTCTCCCCTTTCCCAGCTGCTGATCTGAATGTGGGGCTTCTCTCGCAGGTTTAAGAGATCCTTCCGCTGTCTGACGCCAAAGCGCTGCTGTTGCTCTAAGCCAAATTTAAAAAAAAAAAAAAAAAGCAAGAATTTTGATAGAAGCGTCAGTGCGGCTAAAGTTCTCCTTTTCCCGGGTCTCTAGGGAACGCCACCAGCCTTGAGGCCGAGGCACCCACCACGCTGCCTGCCACCTCAGCCCTGGAGGAAATGGCTCTCTATAGCAACAAGCGCAAACTGAGGCAGGGTCGCCGCAGCCTGGAAGCCGCCATGCCCACGTAACACCTCACGCCAGGACGGAATCCAAACAGAACCCATGGAAATAGACTGTGGAACACTGGTGGACAAATGTGGGTGCTGAGTCCTTTTAAACACTACAGTGTCAGTAGAGTGAGATCTACTCCTATATAACCACTGCAGAGACGACAGTAGTCACACACACACACTCATATCCTGCGTGCCGGTCTCACCCCACAAGCTGGCAGGCTTCTCAACAGTCCCTCAAAGGGGGGCAGAGAGCTAGCGTGGTTAGCTAGGATAGCTTTGTTTTTGTTCTACTTTGTAGAAGCTGATCTATTTTTCAAAAAGAGGTAACTGAAGTCTTTAGTTTGTCATTTTCGCACCTCTTAATAATTTTGCTGTTCCAAGAAAATATACTGGAAGAAAAAAAAAGAAAGAAATGGGTCGTAGCGATACTAACAATATTTAGGCTTTATTGAATAGATTATAAAATGTCAGGGGTGTATATATTAATTGAGGGAACATCCTGCTACCTTCACAGTCACATTTTTAGTTTTGTTTTTTTTGCACTGCCACTGATGAGCTTTTTAAGCAACATTTATCTTAAGTAATTTATTGTTTTAATCCTCGAAGGCCTTCTATTTTACACTGTTTGACACATCCGGTTCTTCTGGGTACAAAAGAAATATCAATGCTTATCAGAAAAAAACGAGTCCAATCTTTCAAATATTGGAATACTATCACTTTATATGGCTGACGACACTCCACACGACTGAACACGGGATCGAGCGGCGCCACGGCGGCTCTGGCAGGAGTAATAGACTATGTTACATTCCACCTGTGTGTGTGTGTGGGAGGGGGGGCAGCACTGACCTGTCAGATTGACACACAAACGGCTCCGAATATCAAACATACATGTAAAGTTTTGTGTTTTTAAAATCACTTACTAAATAAAAGGTACTTTTCGTTTGTTTTATCAATGTGAATCCTTCATTTCTACCCTTGAATTATCTGGAGGTGTTCCAGAAGGACGTGAAGGTAGCAGGTATGTTTTTGTTTTTTTATTGTCTATGGTTAATTTAAATCTGATGCCACTGAAAAAAATCATTTATTATTGTGTGAATAATGTACAAATACTGAATGGAAACACAAACTTTGGGTTTGAAACTGAGCCAACGGTGACTAGACCGATTGTCAGGCCTGCCAATGCGTCTGGGTTTGGACGGGTTTGGTATTGGGACGCTCTCTGCATGTATACTGGTTTTTTAATGGGAGAACAAAGAGAAGCAGAACTGATTAGAAATTCCTCTTCAGACTTTGTTTTTGTATCTCATGGGTATTTTTTGCAGAATCACAGCATGGTAGCATTGTTAACTGAACGTAGGGTCTAATGATAGCTCTCATGTTGTTTTTACTGACTGAAATTCAGTAACATTTACAACGGCTGATATCTCCTTTTTTAACTGGGTAAATCTTAGTTTCAGATGGGTTTCACTACATTATTAATGCAGTGTTTCAGTTTTGTTTTTTTGTTTATTCTTCTGTCTTGAGTTCTCTTCGGGGGCTTTTACTTGCATATGCGTTGGAGAGAAAGGGCCAGAAGTCCTAGGGTCAAGGGTTAGCGCTCATACAAGACTGTAACTAGTGAATTTGTACAACCAAAGAAGTCTATTTTGTGGTTCAGGAATAATAAAATTTACTTTTCATTTAAGAAGTTGATTTCTTGTATCTTTTGTGCTTGATGTTTTGAATCATTGGCAGAAGATCTCATGTGGAAAACTGGAAATTGGATTAAATCTTTCTAACACGTGAATCCTGATGTTGAAAATACAGGCGTCAATTAGAGGAAGACGACGTCTGGGGGGTAACGACCAATCCTCTGCAGAGAGAAGAGTAAAACCTTAACAAGGACTTTAAATGATTTTGTTTACATGACCACATTCTGGACACCCACCAGTGCCGAGGCGGCACATGAGGCGGATAAAGATGTGTTTGTCGGGCAGACTCCTGCCTGAGGTAGCCAGGGTAATGTAACGTCCAAACGCATCGAAGAAAAATCGCGCCAGTCTTGTAGCAACGAACCTGAAGCATGATTCAACCTCCCGTGTGAGAGATAAACCAGTGAATACAAAACGTGGTCTTACCTCCCCGTCTTCAGGCACCAGGAAAGACTTCTTATACCAGCTCTCAAATTCTGGAACACAAGCAACTGATCATTTGTCCTCTGTCTAAAGTCAAACGTGTTTTGGATCGGAGCTTCAACTAACAGGCTGTGTGTTCTGGGTCTGAGCTGAACCACAGAAGAAGAAATAAGGTACTTGTGGAAACTGACCAGCAATCAATTCCTGCCATTGCTGATCCAGGATCTGCTGGCAGAAGTTGACCTTTGTCTTGATCTTGTGTAGCGCCTCACATTTCACCCGGTAACATGCCTTCAGCTCCTTGAGCTGCAGTGATGGTTTGGATTTTGGTTCCGTCGCCGACCTCTGACCTTCAGTCAAAGAGAAACACATCAGTTCGATCTCTCAGCAGCTGAGCTTTTTTTTTGTTTGTTTGTGAACAAGCACCTTGGCTTTGTCTCAGCTCCTCTTCCTTCTGCATGGCGTCAATCTCCCACTTGAAGGTGTTGACCGTCTGGCTGAGCCGTTGAATTTTGCTCCGACGTTTCAGTAGAGCAGCTTTGTTCTCCTCAAAAGCGGTGTTGAACTTGCTGCCTTGTCCCTCCTTAAACCACTCAAAGGCTTCTTCTTTGGGAGGAGGAGAGCTGAACAGAGGCAGCCGCTGACCAGGAACCTCGACACCGCCGTCCTCCACAGCCTCAGTTCTGTATGTGGTCCCCCACTCCTGAAAGCAACACCTGATCAAAGCTCAGTCGCAATGATTCAGTCACCAAACAGACTCCCAGACAGACACAATCACAGCTGCTCATCCTACGAGGCGCCTTGAACGCCGGATCGCCTGACGACTGACCTTCATCGCAGCTTTGGTAGCGCTCCGGTCTTTCTGGCTCAGCTGAGCTTTCGCCTTCTTCTCCCTGCTCACGCACAACAACAAAAACATGCTGAGTCAAATATAAAGGGCCATCGACACAATATTTTGAATATTCAGGCATCAGAATGTGGATGAGACTCACTGCACAGCACGCTTGAACTGCTTGAACGCTGCATCGACCTGCTTGATACTTGTGACCTGTAATCAGGAGCCGTGCGGTGAGAAATTTAAAGGCTTCGAAAGACTAGAGTCAGAAACAAAGCTGAGTTCTTAGTGATGTTCTCACTTGGATTTGATCCAGGCTTCCCTCCAGGTACTGCTGAACCTGGTTGTGGATCTCGGCCAGCTGCGCCTCAGACAGCGGCTCCGATCTGACGTTTATTTGGGTCGCCTGGTGGACGATAGAGGAACGACAGACATTTAGATTCTGATATGAACAAGCTGGATGGGGGGGAGCTTGAAAGACTCTGGAATTACAACCATGTGTTTAGAATTTTAGACTTGTCAGAGCAACACTTGCCACATATAAAGTGGCTTTATCCAAGAGTTTAACAGATTCTATTCATCTTCCTCGTCACTCACCAACAAGTTAGAGGTGGACAGCTCGTCTTTCAGCACCTGCATCTCCGTCTGCAGCATCTTTGATCTGAATCCTAATCTCAACAGCAAGTCTGGCCCCTCAGACTTGAAAGCTCTGACTTAAAAGTCAAGTCTGAGCTACTTCAAAGCAGATTTTTCAGGAGACAACCGTTCATTTCAAACTCACTCGATTGGCCCTCAGTCAGCTCCAGTCTCTCCCTCATTGGTCTCCACTCAGCATCACTAGTTCGGTAATTAGCCAGTCTTCGTAGAGATGGCTGTTGCATTGAGACTGAGTGGAAACCAATGAGGAAGAATCTGGAGATGGACTGAGGGCCAATCAAGTGAACAAACGGTTGCCTCCTGAAAACTCTTTGAAGTCGCTCAGACTTGACTTTTAAGTCTGAACTTTCAAGCTCAGACTTAAAAAGTTAAGTCTGACTTTAAGCGTCAGACTTCACTATTGCTCGTTGCCGTCCTATTAATTTTTTGCTGACGAAAAATGGAGGTTCCCAGAAGTAAAGTCGGAGTGTTCGTTCGAATCAGACCGACACCTAACTTCCCCCAAAGACTGATTGAATGTCTTCCAGACGGACAGGTGAATAAAAGTTCCCGTAGATATAAGAAGGAGTGTTGGTTTGGGTTTCTTTGGCCAAGGTCACATTAGACTAAGATAACCTTCTACCATTAAACACAAATTAGCAAGTCAAAGCATTTAGCTTACTGAGCTAATGCTTTAGCCATGCTTCCTTCCTTTCATCAGACAATGAAAATTCATCACACCAGAAACCCCTGGAAGCCTCCAGACTCCAAGAGATGTCTGGACGCCAAGAGAAGTCCGGACATCTTTACATTCCGGATGGATGGCGTCCTGCGGGACGTGTCCCAGGAGGAATTCTACACTCAAGTGTGTCGACAGCTGGTGCTGGGAGCGATGGATGGCTATAATGGTAGCTGTTCATCTACACTAAACCACATTTAATCAAGCATTGGTACCAGATAAGACTATCAGCAAACTGTTGTTTCCTTGCTGACAGTAAATGATCCCTTCTCCTTGAATTTTGCTGTCAATCTTTTGCTGATTCCTCAGGTACTGTGATGTGTTTTGGGCAGACAGGTGCAGGAAAAACCTACACCATGACAGGATCTATAGAGTCATACCAGCAGAGAGGGATCATTCCTCGTGCTCTCCAGGAGGTGACAATGCTTTGTGTGAAATTTCTGCCTCTGAAACACACAAATGTGTTTATTCTTGTCTCGTGTGATACCTCAGATATTTCAGGAGGTGAAGAAGAGAGCCTACCGTTCGTTCACCGTTCACCTGTCTTACCTGGAGATCTACAACGAGACCCTTGTGGACCTGCTGGCGTTCGTGAAGGGCCTGCCAGATCCACCTCCTGGTGGTTTGGTGTTGATGGACAAGCCGAACGGCGTGTTCATCAGAGGTCTGTCTGTCCATCCTGTCCACAACGAGGAGGAGGCCCTCTGCTTACTGTTTGAGGTGAAGATGTGAAATTCAAACCTGAATTCATTTCTGGATGAACCAATTGGAATTTTTCTCAAACTGGTCTTTCCATCTTCAGGGTGAGATGAACCGCAATGTGGGCTCTCATGCCTTGAACAGGAACGCCTCTAGATCTCACTGTATCTTCACTGTGCAGATAGCGGTCAGTCCAGAGGCCTTTATCTATAACTATATTGTTCTTTGTATGAATAAACAGAATATTTGACTCTTCCTTTTTCACAGTCGCACTCACGGACTTTCTCTGATGGCAAGTACGTCACCTCCAGGCTGCATCTGGTGGACATGGCCGGATCAGAGAGGGCGAGGAAGACCGGGGTGAGTTTGAAAAAGTCCGCCCATCTCCCAACTGCTAGTGGATGACTTTTGTCGTCGAACCGTTTCCCACGCGACACCTTCGTCTTCTTCCAGACAGAAGGTCTGATGTTAAAGGAAGCCGGCTACATCAACAGGTCCATGTCGTTCCTGGAGCAGGCCATCCGGGCCCTGGCAGAGCACCAGAGAGACCACGTTCCTTTCAGACAGAGTAAACTCACATATGTTCTCAAGGACTCACTGGGTGAGCCGGCCAGGCCTTTGGTTTTTTAGCAACACCGTTAACCAATATTTGTCAGCCTACTTAGTGGATGTCTGTTTTGCTAGGAGGGGGCTGCAACACGGTGTTTGTGGCCAACATCCACGGCGAAGCTGCACAGGTAGAAGAAACGGTAAGGAGTGAATCGTGTGACGTCAACAGAGAGCAGTCTCGTTCTAGTTCTGTGTGTCTTTGGGTTGTGGGTGATAATCGCTGTTGTTTGCAGCTCTGCACTCTGCGCTTTGCCAGCAGGATGAATCGTATCCCGACCAATCCCGTTCTGAATATACACAGAGATCCAGCAGTGAGTTCAGATTCGATTCCACTCGTCGCACAACATGACACAAAACTAAATCTGGTGACTCATGCTGTTGTGATTAGATTCATATCAAGATTCTACAGAAGGAGATACAGATGCTGAAAGACGAGCTGTCCGTCTCCAACAAGTTGGTGAGTGAAGTGACGAGGAAGATGAAGGGATTTTATTAAAGTTTACCTCCTGAATAAAGTCACTTTATATGTGCAAAGTGTTGCTCTGAGAAGTCGGTGAAATTGTTCATATCAGAATCTAAATGTCTGTCGTTCCTCTATCGTCCACCAGGCGACCCAAACAAAAGTCACATCGGAGCCGCTGTCTGAGGCGCAGCTGGCCGAGATCCACAACCAGGTTCAGCAGTACCTGGAGGGAAACCTGGATCAAATCCAAGTGAGAACGTCACTAAGAACTCAGCTTTGTTTCTGACTCTAGTCTTTCGAAGCCTTTAAATTTCTCACCGCACGGCTCCTGATTACAGGTCACAAGTATCAAGCAGGTCGATGCAGCGTTCGAGCAGTTCAAGCGTGCTGTGCAGTGAGTCTCATCCACATTCTGATGCCTGAACATTCAAAATATTGTGTTGACGGACCTTTTTATTTGACTCAGCATGTTTTGTTTGGTTATTTTTTTAATGTGTTTTAGCAGGGAACTGGAGCAGAGCCAGAAAGACCGGAGCGCTACCAAAGATGCGATGAAGGTCAGTCGTCAGGCGATCCGGCGTTCTAGGCGCCTCGTAGGATGAGCAGCTGTGACTCTGTCTGTCTGGGAGTCTGTTTGGTGACTGAATCATTGCGACTGAGCTTTGATCAGGTGTTGCTTTCAGGAGTGGGGGACCACATGCAGCGCTGATGCTGTGGAGGACGGCGGCGCCGAGGTTCCTGGTCAGCGGCAGTCAAACGCCGATCAACCAAGTTCAACCAAATCCAAAAGCAAGAAGTCTGGGTGAGTGACAGCAGGAGCAGAACCACGTCCTGTAGGGTCTGGGTCTCTGCTCCCAGAGGTCAGACCTCTGCTGTGACTTTCCAGCCTACTTAAGAAACAGGGGGAGGCGAGTCCAGTTGGGAAGAAGACCAAATCAAAGTCGAGTTCTGCCCCGACGCCTGAGAGGGAACAGGAGTTACAAGAACCAGACACGGAGAACCTGGAAGCACAAGAAGCACCGCGACCTGACAATGAACCCCCTTACCCTGGGAGCAAGTATGATAATGGTTTCATCCAGTCACTTCAGATATTTGGTAGTAATGTGCAGCGTTTATCTTGACCAGTCTGCTGCCTCTGTCCAGCTCTCCACCCAAAGAAGAAGCCTTTGAGCGGTTTAAGGCAGGACAAGGCAGCAAGTTTAACACGGCCTTTAAAGAGAACAAAGCTGCACTACTGGAACGTCGCAGCCTCCTGCAACAGCTCAGAGAGGAGATCGACGCCATCAAGAGAAAGACTGATTCCGCCACAGACGCCATGCAGGAGGACGAAGAACTGAGGAGAAAACGAGGTGCTAGTTCAGAAAAAACCCCCAAAAAGAGCTGCTGAGAGATTGAACTGACGCGTTTCTCTTTGTCTGAAGGTCAGAGTTTGGTGATGGAACCAGATTCCAGACCAACGCTGCAGCTCAGGGAGCTGAAGGCCCTCTACCGGAAGAAATGTCAGGTGCTAAAGGACATCAAGGCAGAGGTTAACTACTGCCAGCAGATCCTGGATCAGCAACGGGAACAATTGATCACTGGTCAGTTTCCACAAGCACCGTATTTCTTCTTCTGTGGTTCAGCTCAGACCCAGAACACACAGCCTGTTAGTTGAAGCTCCGATCCAAATCAAGTTTGACTTTAGACAGAGGACAAATGATCAGTTGCTTGTGTTCCAGAATTTGAGAGCTGGTATAAGAAGTCTTTCCTGGTGCCTGAAGACAGGAAGGTAAGACCACGTTTTGTATTCACTGGTTTATCTCTCACACGGGAGGTTTGAATCATGCTTCAGGTCCCGTTGCTACAGGACTGGTGTGATTTTTGTTTGACGTGTTTGGGCGTTACGTTTCCCTGCCCACCTCAGGAAGGAACCGACTATCGTCCTGACAGCCCCGGCGCCGCCACCTTCCACAGCGCCCGCCACAGAATGCTGAGACGGGTGGGTTTCCAGCGGCATATTTAAAATGTGGGCATGTAAACAAAATCATTTAAAGCCCCTGTTAAGGTTTTATTGTTCTCTCTGCAGAGGATCGGCAGGTCGGAAGACGTTACTCCAGAGACATCCTTGTCTTAACTGACACCTGCATTTTAAACTTCAACATTCACGTGTTCAACGTGATTTAATGTCAGTTCCAGTTTTCTACATGAGATCTTCTGCCAGTGATTTAAACGTCAAGCACAAAAGATACAACACCAGGAATAAACTCCTTACATGACAAGTAAATTGATTGTACAAATTCACTCGTGACAGTCTTGTAACCCTTTACCCTAGGACTTCCAGTACTTTATGCAAGTAAAAGCCCCTGAAGAGAACCCAAGACAGAAGAATAAAAACACACACACAAAAAAAAGAAACACTGCATTAACAATGTAGTGAAACCATCTGAAACTAAGGTTAAAACATCATGAGTTTTAAAAAAATAGATATCAGCCATTGTAAATGTTACTGTATTTCAGTCAGTATAAACAACATGAGAACTATCATTAGACCCTGTGTTTAATTAACAATGCTACCATGCTGTGATTCTGCAAAGAGTGTTTGTGTGATTTTCGTTTAACTTGTTCGGGCGTTATGTTTCCCAGCCATCACTTGACTGCTTCAGGGCCAAGCATCTCATCTTTGCAGACAGGTTGCATTCAGGGCTCTGCTACAGTGTGGGACTTTTAAGTTTTAAATACAAGTTTGGCAAGTTTCAGCTTCAAGTTTTATGTAAATCTTAAAGCAGCAGGTCCCCAACCTTTTTTGCGCCATGGACCGGTTTCATCTAAGACTTTTCATATGCGTCAGTAATTCCTTTGTCTCAAAATGACAGCGAAATTAACTACCTGCTACCTCCAACATGCTGCCATCATGAAATCATCATGAAATATCAAGATGATGTGTTTTGACATGTGCGAGGGCAAACACGGATTAGTTCTGTCGATTAAAATGTATTTTGATAGTCACAACCGGAAGCTATTGACTATCTAACATCGTCTAACTTTATTTTAATATTTTTGTAGTAACCCATTATGTCCACAAGAGGGCATCACGATCACAGATCCTTCAAGAACGTAGAATAACATTATTGACACGTCTTCCGAAATAACTTTCTTGTGTAGTTTTCCACTGAATAGTTTAATAGGTATAATTCAACGTTACTATTATGTTTGTCTTAAAGTTTTTGGTGATGTTGTACTTGTCTTGCTTGTATTTTCTTTCTTTTAAAGGTTTGTTGTCTTTTTGTCTTTGCGTTTTGTTTTGTTTTTTTTTGAGTTCACCACAGGAGTCATATCCTTTAATTGTTGGCTTAACCTATCCAACAATCAAGACTGTTGCACGTTGAAATGACAATTTTCCATTTACATCGAACCAAAAGCGTTCCATGCACTCCGACTTTGAAGGAAATATTTTAATTCGTTTTGTTCATCTGAACAAAAGGTTGTCTTCTATCAGAAGTAAAAAAAACCCCACACATAGACATATTTGAGTTGTTAGGACGTGTGAAGTAACATTAAAATGTTTTATTTAGAACCTTTCATTAGGACACATTGGCATCGTGTTACATCTGCGGTCAAATGAAAATGAAGCATTTGTAGTTCCTCACTTTGGCCACAAGAGGGAATCAAGCACATTTACCATCATTTTACCAGCCATGGAGTTTGATATATCTTACTATTTGAGATGTATATAATCTTAAAACTTCTTGAAATGCTAACTAGCAGTAGCCCCCTCACCCTTCTCGTTAGTTTCCTGATGGTAGATGATTGTTCGTCTGGGTTCGGACACGAAGCCTGAGCAAAACTAAAATGTGTAATACGGCCATTGGCCACAGGAGGGCAGTGTCACCAATGTGTTCATTTCCGGTGGTCGCTCTAAACAAAAGCGTCAGAAGAACCGGAAATACATTTGAATCAATTACACGAGAAGAGTACGACCGAAAACTGGTGACGAGTTTTTTGATGTTGTTACATCGTTTTCGAACGATTGTTACCGTCCAAATAAAGACGTATAAGGGAGTTTGAAGTGAGGAGATTCATAAAGTGTCAAAATCTGATAGATTCTTTATAAAAATGTTAAAGTTGTGTTAAATCTTTTGGTCAAAACCAAGAAGGTTCAAACATTTTCAAATAAAGCAGAAGTTAGTACTGTACAGTCAAGTAGTGCGTGTAGTAAAAAGCAGGTTTGGTTTTAGAGTATGTTGGAAGTATGGCTCGTTGTTGAAGTTGTCCTCGTCCTCTCATCAGGGCAGCACAGTGGCACAGCAGTAACACTGTCACCTCTCAGCCAGAAGGTCTCAGGTTCAAATCCCATGATGTTCAGGTTCCTCCTCAGGGATGTGAACCCCATAAATACAAGTTCCAAACCAAATCACAGCAGCTGAAGGTTTAGTTCAGAGAGATGAGAGGAGGAACTCATAGATCTGAGGTTATAGGATCAAATCCCACTGTCTGGTTGTAGTTGTTCTCCAGAGTGTTGTGAATAATACAACATAAATAGAAAAAACACTGCTGAACCAGAAATTATTGACTAACAGAATTTAATTAATAGTTTATACTATACAACAGAAGAATAAAAAGTTCAAGTCTAATATGTGTTAAAAAAAAATCAATCGACCACGGTGTTTCCTGAAGCTCCCGTTGGACGCAGGAACTTCTGTAGCGAAGGGGTTGAGGGAGCACTCGGGGGTAGGAGGAGCTTCTGTAGCTGCAGCACCTTGTTCCGGTCGGGAAGCTGTCTGTCTGGCACGCCTTCGTCATGTTCAGAAAGCAACATACATGACCATCGATCAATAAATCCATTGACACTTGTTTTCAGGACTTGTTTTTTGTGTGCCGGCCCTCTGGCTCCTCCCACACACACACACACCCACTTACTCTGCTCTGATTGGAGGTTTCTCAGTCAGGTGGGCCATGGAGACAAACGGATCCTGCAGAGCCAGCTGATTGGACGCCGGTCTCTGAGGGAGATCGTAAAGACAGCCAGTAAAGACTGCTTACGTCCACCAGACCGTCCCGAGATTCCAGATCCCTGGTCCGTCTGTCCTGCTGCATCTCCTCCATGCCGTTAGCCGCCTTGTGCTGCCCCAAGGTCTGATGGGAAAAATGTCAGTGATACTCATTTAAAGCAAACAGAATCATGTGGATTCAGATAAACGTTTATCGGTGTGCACAACACTTGTTTCTTCTAGAAACATTTGAAGAAAGAAGGAAGTAAATGATCGCATAGCATTTTGTGAATGTTTTGCAGTGTAGTTCATTTATGACAAACTATTTACATCAAACTATTTACGCCTCATAATAACATCAGCATGACACCAGGGTTTGAGAATCCACACATATACATTACATAGGCTAATCAAGCAACACTTTATTTCTGGAGCATTTAAAATTTAATATTTTTAGTATTTTTGACGTTAAACTTTGTTACCAATAACCAATAAACATGACAAAAACCTTTAAAAACACAAATAAAACGTTAACGCTCACCAACGTGGATCCACACAGTGCCTCTTTATTTAAAAATGAAATCCATCCTTCTTTCTTTCTTCAAAAAAACTTCCATGGCTCTGTCGAACAATTTATCTTTGTGTTTCAGATCCATCAGCAAGTCTTTCTCGACAGACATGGAGGCTAACGCTGAAAGTCGTGTCTGTCCGGTCGTATTTCTTGCATATGTTTCTAGACGCTTCAATGCCGAGAATGAACGTTCATCAGAAGCAGTGGACACAGGGATGGTTACAGCCAGACAGACCAATGCGTAAAGTTGCCCCATACTCTCACTCAGATTTTTGATTCGAAGAAAATCAAGGAGACCAGCGGGACTTTTCCCTTCAAAATCAGCCATGCCATACATTACAGTCAGTTCTGATTTAAGTCGGGGAAAATCAAACAGTCTTTTATGGCTCTGCATTAAGCTGGAAAACGCTGCTTGCGGAAATTTTTCCCTGCATGTGTGAAAGTGCTGGGGGTTGAGGAGAGAAAGAAACATCAACCTGTTGTGGTCCTGAAATCGATTACGTATCTGGGAAAGAATGTTGTCTACAATACTGTGGTGGAGTTTTTGGTAGTGTGCGCGCAGATCTTCTTGCGCTGCGCCCTGGCCTCCAAGCACAGCTGGAACACCTGAGATGCGCACAGTTTCCTCATATATATCACTGAAGTTTCTCTTTTCTTGCTCAACTGAGTGACAAAATTCTTGCACCCTCGTCAAGCAGAATTGTACGTCCAACATTTTTGTCTGTAGTGTTGCAAAAAGCACATCAGCATGTTCAAAAATCCCATTGAATGTGTTGAGTAAAAAACAAAACTCAAAATCCCCCAGACGTGCATGAAATCCATCTGCAGAAAGTACAGTGTCCTCATCATACGCGTCATGGTGTTCCAATATATGATCGAATAACTCCTTTAGCGCAGTTTGCTTCTCAAAGACTGCATTCACCAATCTAGACGTATTTTGCCATCGTGTTGGCGCGACGTGAGGGAGACGCCGCTGGCAAATTTCATCCAAGAGTTGTGTGCGCTTTGGAGATCTAGAGAAGAACACAGCGAGTCCTTTCAGATGGGCAAAAAAAAGCTTGCACTCTTTGAGTCTTGAGGCCCCTTGAGTTAAAACTAAATCTAGGCGATGTGCATAACAGTGAACGAACAGGGCCATGGGTGCCTTCTCCTTCACTTTACTCTGCACTCTGTTGAGTCCAGATGCCATCACCGCTGCACCATCATAACACTGAGCAACAACTTTGTTCAGAGGACATTTGTATTCCTCAAGAAAATGAAAAATAAGATTGGCAAGGTCATCAGGTCGCCTGCCACTGGTTACATCCACAAATTTGACAAAACGCTCCTTGACCCCCGCAGAGGTCACATAACGCAGGATCAGCGCGAGCTGTGGCGTGTTCCCCACATCTGTGGTTTCATCAACCATCACAGCGACAAAAGGGGCACTCTTGATCTCCGTTTTGATCTCTTCTCCCATCACTTCAGCAATAGAATAAATGAGGTCGTTTTGGATGTTTCCTGATGTCCCGGTAAACACCCTGCTGGTGGAAAGGTGGTACTGCAAGTCTGGGTCGCGTTCAGCAAGGAAAGAAAGAAGCTCCACGTAGTTACCTCTGTTTGAGGACGGGGAGCTTTCATCGTGTCCCCGAAATGAAAGTTCTTGTTTACCCAAAAATATTACACAATCCATCAGTCTTTTCAGTATCTCTCTATTTTTCTTCACCATTTCATTGTTGACCTCCGTTTGCATGTGTTCCTGTTGGCTGAGCTGCAGATCCGCTCCGGCGTTAGCGAACGTCTTTGACAGTACAGCAGCTTTTACGTGTCCAGACGACTCTTGGTGCACCGTCGCTGCTTTAGTGAGACAACTCAAGTTGACAAACCCAGTATGGCTCCAAACACCGATCCGATCCGATGAAAACAAAAGGCATTCCCAGCAATATAGTTTGCAGAGTTTCTCTGAAGCCGTTAGCCACGGATAGCGGTCATAGTTGCTAGTTTGAAAATGGCGGACAAAACCTTTTCCCTGCCGGGTAAGACTAGCTACCATGGGGGTCGGCCGACCTCTGCTCACGATATTCAGTTTTTCTTGGAACGTTCTACTTGAAAACGGAGTAGCAAGTATATCTTCAACCAGATCCACCTCTTTACCTCCTTCCGCCATCGCGGGTAGTGACGTCCGACTACTTCCGGTGCTGGGAAACACGCCCCGGACTCGGTGGGCGTTCCCATGTGAAAGCCCTGCTTCGAACATGGAGATACCACGTGACTGATGACGTTTGGCCCACAACACTAAGCGCACTAACATTTAGAACAGGAATAAATTTATTTAAAAAAAACCAAAACAAAAAAAACAAAAAAACAAACAAAAATAAATAAATAAATAAATAAATAAAACATTTAGAACAGGTGCCGCCGAACAAAGTAGATTTTAATCTCTGATAAACTTATTTTCAGGCTCTGTTGCTCACACAGTAGAAATATAATAAACCACACACGTCATTTTTAATTTGCAGGCAAAGTGTTTGCCTTGTTCCCTTCACCTGACGTACAGTAACAACACGTCATCAATGATGAGGCGTTACCGATCCAGACGTGAGAGTAAAGCCAGTGGTGCTGCTGTGATGACGTCTCGGAATCACGACTTTTATCTCACAACATAGACTTTGTTTTTTGCCAGTGACACTAATCATCCTGTGTAACTCACGCACACGAACACATATGTATATATAATAAATATACATGCATGAACATGTAATCTATATCTTATTGCTTTATTGAACCCTGCAATGACCAACGATCATAAAAGAATTTCCTATAATATAAGGTTACAATATAACAAGCAAGGATTGACACATTGAATTAGATTATATTCGGTTTTATTCAGAAAATATATACAGGAAACGTCAGAGCGCTGTTTTCTGGTGTCATTGACCGTCGTGTGGTTGCAGTACAGTCACCCCGCCAAAGAGGGCGTCTACATTCTCAATGAATGGGGCGCCGGGTGATGAAACAGTTTTCGGCACAATTGTCGCAAAAGGTTCGGAGCCGAGAAGCAAAGCTCTCCATCAATCGTTCAATCCTCGATCCTACCCTCACCTATGGTCATGATGGGTCATGACCGAAAGAACGAGATCGCGGATACAAGCGGCGGAAAGAGATGTGGTGAGAAAAAAACAGCTGTTCGTGAGGGGCTCAGAGTAGAGCCGCTGCTCCTTCGCGTGGAAAGGAGTCAGCTGAGGAGGTTTGGGCATCTGGTTCCTTGGGGTTCCTTGTTGGAGCTGCTGCCCCCGTGACCCGATTCAGGGTAAGCGGTGGAAGATGGATGGATGGATGGTTCGAAGCCCCACGGAGCTCCATTCAGACATCACTACTTCCTACTAGTGATGTGTCGTTCGCGAACGACAACGGCTCAGAGCCGTTGTCGTTCGCGAACGAAACGGTCTCACAGCCGTTGTCGTTCGCGAACGACTCCCGGTCTGGGAGTCGGTCTATGAGAGCCGGCTCTCTGAAGTGGACGGGAGCCGGCTCCTGATTGGAGGAACCACTTCTTTTTCTGTTGAAGCCGCACGTGATTGGTCAATATTTGCGGCGTTATCGCCTCTGTGTCTGCCCTTAGTGCAGCTCACTGCCTAAGCAGAGGGAGGAGGTGCATAATTTGACATTACAATTTTATATTATTGGTAATATATTGATTAAAGAAGCAAAAAAAATCTTGAGAGCCGTTTGGGAGTCGAAAGAACTGGCTCTCTTTAGTGAGCCGAGTCAAAGAGCCATGTTCTCTGAAAAGAGCCGGAGAACCCATAACTACAGCTTCCCCACCGCGGAACAAGGTGCTGCCCCCCCGAGCCCCACCAGCACTGGACCCCGCCCCCCTCCCCGGCTCCACAGAAGCTCCTCCCACCACCAGGATCTTCGGGACTGTGGGCGATTAATTTTTTTTAAATATATTTTCGACTTGAACGTTTTATGCTTCTGTTGTATATAATATAAAATATTAATAAAATTCTATTAGTCGATACTTTCTGGTTCAGTAGTATTTTTTTTCTATATATCACATTTCAGGTTCTTCTTCCCAAACACTCAATCCTACCTTTGCTGCTGCTATTACCTACAGACCTGAAGAAGCTGTGGCCCCCAGCTGACCGGCGCCTGGCGGCAGCCCGCTTTCTCTCTAAGCTTTACTTCACCTTCATGATAGCAGTGAGATATCCAGGCGCATTGTTGGAACTAATCCAGTGGCCTTTTTTTGCGCCACGGAGCGGTTTCATCGAAGACAACATTTTCACGGACCGGCCTTCATTTGCTCGATAATCGTTAATGAGGCCAGGGCGGCTGTGGTCTAATAATAAATCATCCGCAGTGGTTTCATGTAAAATGCAGACAATAAATAACCGTTCTTTAATTGATAATCAACATCTCTGTAAACGAAATGATTTTAAGAAATAATTATATTAAAAACTCGATTCAAGTAAATAATCGGAAATAACGTGAATTACTACTCCAATCAGAGCAGAATAAGTGGGCGTGTGTGTGGGGGGAAGCCAGAGGGCCAGCCCACAACTTCCTGAAATTTACCGATCGATTCGATAATCTATTCACTGAATTATTCACCGATTCATTCACCGATTGATTCATCGATTGATTCACCGGTTGATTCACCGATTGATTCATCGATTGATTCATCGATTGATTCATCGATTGATTCACCGATTGATTCACTGATCGATGGTCATGTTTGTTGCAGCCTGACTGCCGCTCGGGCCACGATGGAGGTCTACAGACGGACAGCTCAGCTTCCTAGTAGTGATGTCCAATTTATCCATGTCCAATGTCCAATAAACGCCCCGGACACGGTGGGCGTTCCCATGTGAAGCACTGCTTCAAACATGGACAAACGCTGTGAGTTTGGCACACAAGTGCGCCGAAACACCAGGTGAGACACTGGCGCTCCCTTCACCAGGTGAGACACTGGCGCTCCCTTCACCAGGTGAGACACTGGCGCTCCCTTCACCAGGTGAGACACTGGCGCTCCCTGCACCAGGTGAGACCGTTTAGTGGTCAGTGGGTGATCTGAAACACCGGCCGCTCCAAGATGCGTTAAAATGGATGAAACAGCGCATTGCGCTGCCAATCGTGTCCGTATCCCTTGAATTGATCACATTAGCGTTCCGATTGCTGACAGTTTGCTTCGTAATTACTTAAACAATGGATCCAACCAGAAAGAGATCTCAAGTCCGGGAACATAATTTAATTTTTAATAAACTTATTTTCAGGCTCTGTTGCTCACACAGTAGAAAATAATAAACCACACACGTCATTTTTAATTTAAAGGTGAAGTGTTTGCTTTGTTCCCTCCACCTGACGTACAGTAACAACACGTCATCAATGATGACGGTTCGAAGCCCGATGGGACGCCATTCAGACGTCACTAATCGTGGGTGGCCGGCGAATGTCCTGGTTCAGGTTCGATGTGTCGCAAAATGACATCATCAGGCTGCCGGAAGAGCTTATCCAATCAGTGTACCTCAAACCTAGAAAGTTAATTTTGAGGTAGCAAGTTAGGTTTACGCCACAAACCATCGGAGTCGTGTGTCCGAGGAGCAACGCTGTCAGTCACGTTCCCCTGCAACGACTCCTTTTCACCAGCAGGTGTCAGTGTCGTAAAGGCTTCTACCTAGACCCGGTTCGAAGGCCCTGAGATCTCGCGAGATGATTGGTCCAAGCGCTGTAACTGAACGGGCTGTGTCCAATCACTGACAGTGGGCGGAACCTTCACGTCTGAAGGCTCTGGCAGTTTTCATAGAACCTGACACTAGTTTGCCGAAATATGATTGGATAGAAAGTTTTTATTTGTAGAGCCCCTTAGATGACATGGAGAGAAAGAAAAAAAAAAAGGTCCATCTTTGCGAGATCTCGCAGTACAAGATTTAATGTCAGTTCCAGTTTTCTACATATAAGATCTTCTGCCATTGATTTAAACATCAAGCACAAAAAATACAAGGAATCAGTTTCTTAAATGAAAAGTAAATTTCACTCCCAACGGAATCCTTGAGTATTTCCATCACTTCATCTTTCCCCTCCTCCTGGCACTCATCTGAAGTTGCTTCATTCTTTTTCTTTTTTTTGCTGTTTGGTTTTGTAAATGTTTCTAATATGAAACTATCCTATTTTGGACTTTTATAGTTTTTTTATTTTATATGAACAACATGAGCTATCTTTAGTACTTCAACAAAATAGAGATTATAGAAAGACAAGTAGATTACTAGAAGAGTTAAATTGACAAATGAACAGTTCCTGAATGGAGACAATTACAAGCGTTTAAAAACTCAGACAAGAGACAATCCACAAGGATCACTTTATTTGTGTTAGGCTCTTCTTTTTTCATGACAAATATCATCCACCCAAAAGTGTCCCAGCAGGAATCATCGCTGCCCGGTCTCTTTTATGGAAAGGACAAACAAAGAACACAAATCCAGTTTTTAATTCACCTCTGATCAAAACTAAGCTTGTAGTAAAAAATATCTGACTATAATCGAACACACCTCTGTTTGGTAGGTGGCTCTGGGGAGTTTGTTTTTATAGACTAAGTTGCTGTAACTGTCTGGACATGAAGTTACATCGACTGCAGTGAGGGGGGTGACCCAGAATGTTTGCTTAGAAAGAACAGCCTGGATTAAAAAAGAGAGGGTGTTAAAACTGGGGTTGAATTGCACCACTTCATCACAAATTGGAGATGTATGGGAGCTCTATTGGGCCAAACAACCTCTACAAACAACTTTTAAGTGATTTACCATCACTTTTCTTGATAATGTAACATCACCTGGTGTCCAACCACAATAAAGCATTTGCAACCAAAAACAACGGTTTAGGATAAGAAAGAAATTGAAATTTCTCTTTTGCTGAGCAGAAAATAAAACAAGGGCGGCAAAAATCAAACGGTTGATAAGAAAAATAGTATCTGTAATCATCAGGCAAGTGACAGCATTCTTAAACAGAAGGATTTTTTAAAATCCATTTGTATGCAGATGTTGTCTGTCAGATTGGAGATCCAGACGAAAGCAGCAGCCTGTGAGACGACAAGCTCAGTTCTCTTCAGATGACACAGCAGTTCCTATTAGTAAGGCCACTTTATATAGAAATTTAAAACGAGGACCACTACCTATCGCATCTTGTCCATAGATCTATGCAGAGTGTCATCACCATGAGGATAAAGGAAAGAAGAAAAAAAACAAGTGAAAGAGCCTCATGGCCCCACTGTAGGTGGAGGCGTTTGATGTTGGTCACCTTCATCACCAAAGCAAGAGAAGAAAAAGAAAAAAAAGTCCACACTGTCACCACCAGCTATACTGCCGAGGTAGTATCGCCACTCAAGAAGCCTCCAATCGCAATGTTAAAAAAAAAAACTCCAAATATCATGTGCGATTGGGTTATAAGGATCTTGCAAAAAAAAAAAAATAGACACTTTCACAGAAGTTTGTAAAATCATCTTGCCTGAAGTCGTCTTTGATCCTCTGTGGCGTCATCGAAGCAAGTTGAAGTCCAGAGAAAAGACGCGCCACACAACTGCTGCTCCGAGTACAACCCACAAAGGGGCAGCTATGTTGTCTCTGTCGCTGCGGCGGTGTTGTACGTTAGGGTGTGTTTTGCTAATTCCTTTTCAATTATTCCCTCCTTCAGCAGCCCCTTCAGATGCAGTCCTTCAGTTTCGCCCGCCAAACATGTGTGAAGTGTGTGACTGATTTCTTCGGAGGGATTATCGCTGCATGTGCTCAAGTGGTGTCGTCGTGTATGAGGGCTCGTGTGTATGATGCTATGTAACCAGTGTGGAGATGGTGGCGGCATGAGCATTTGTCAGGACTGCGATCTTCCTTCGAGGGGGCCGGGCCAAACCATGCTGAAGGGGCCAAGTGACTGGGGGGAGGGGAGCGGCTTTACTTATCCCCCAGGATGGCGTACTGGTTGTCAAGCTGCAACTGCTGCATAGAAGCACCGCTACCCTCCTCTCTCCCGCGGGTCTTGTGTTTCACAACCTCGAAAGTCTTCTCCATTTCCCTGTCCCTGGAAGACAAACACAGGTTTTACTTCAGTCGATTGCGACGAAATGTCGACGTTTCGGTTGCACTGTGTGAAATCCTGCTTACTTGCGTGTCTCCACGTGCTTGGCCGTGGCCAGTAGAGAGGGGAATTGTGCATCGCTGTAGATTTCAGGAGGCCCCTGGTTGTGCGATCGTTTGACAGTGGACAGCCGAGCCCCCGGGGGGCGATATACCCCAGGAGGCTTTGACTCAGGCACCTCAACTTCCTCTGCTAATACAAAAATGACAGAAATAAATTTCCTCAGAGGGGTAAATCCTTTATTTTGTGTGTGTTCCAGATGCTGGAAAATCACTGATTCCAGTAAACTACTACTAGTGAGGGATGGACAACATCAGAACACCAAAACAAAGGTCATCACATGTGAAATGACCTAAAACCAGTCAGACCTGCTTGTCCACAATCCCACCATCAGCTCAGTTTCTTTACTCACCCACGGGTGGAGCAGCAACAGGAGCAGCGCCAGATTTGTTCCAAGGCCCCGACACTTTGTCCGTGCTGACCAGAATTATCTCGCCGTCCTCACCAACCTCTTCCTTTTCATACTCCTCTTCCTCTTTCTCGTCACTGCAAACGTGCAGAAGGCAGTCAAGCAAAGATGAAAACATGATGAGTCATGTGGGGCTTTCATGAAATTAGTCGATCTACTTTTTTCACTTAAGAGAGCAAGTTGTAGCTTCACAACCATCTAGAATACATTTTTAAACTAATTCTGATAAATGTGCATATTAAAAAAAGTAATGACACTATCACAGGTCAGGAACAAAACTTGATAAATTTGGTTAACTTCCACTTATAATTGAAGACAATGTGCAGTTCAGCAAAGGTTACATTACATTGAATTTTAATGAGGGACAAGGTCTTATCGTCATCCCACTTGAGGGCATCAAGGTTGTGACGTAAACAAGTCACAGCCTTGACTTGTTTACGTCACAACAACCCAGCAACTATTGTGATAACAACCCAGGAACTATTCAGTACCTTATCTGTAAAGCCTGGAGCCGCAGCCCGCTGTAATCCACTTCTTTCTGCTCAAACTCTTTCCACTCCTCATCCTCCTGGGGAGGAAGACACACGAAGCCAAAACACATTAGAGTCAAATCTTGATGTCATTTTTATTTGGAGATTGTTGATTTAACTGAAAATGCAATTTAAGTAAGAAAAAAAAAAACACATCTGCAGACTCCAGAACGTTTCACGAAATGTTAACACAGGTCGCATCCATCCGGGCCAGCGTCACCCACCACTGGAACAAGATGACTGAGCACATGTCCTACGATCGAACAGTCACACACATCTTAATGTCGCTTGCAGTTAAAGGGCAGTAGACCCAACCCGTGGACAAATGGCGGCTCGGCCTAGTTGGACAGCCACCGGTCAGAGGAAGGACTGACAGCTTCCCCATGCGAACACAAGGCCAATGACTAAACGTTAAGATTTTGCAGGAAAATGAGGCACAAAAGTGTCACATGAAGTCACATTCCGACACAAGAAGGAAGCAAATGTTGTTAGCACCCTCCAAAAAGCGGGTATCGGTCATGGTTCTTGGCTCGTCACAACGTGTGCCATGAGAAACCATATGCTATGTTAGCTAGCAACCGGCGTTTCCTATCACCGTGTCATTTAATACAGCCGTTAGCATCCAAAATGATGCCTCGTAATTCAAGCGCAATATTGTAGGAAATTAGTTTGCTCTAAGTAGGGTAAAAAATGATGAAGAAATGCTCAATTTGATACCGGCATCTGATAAAAACGCATAGGTAAAAAGTTAGAGTAGTTACCTTTTCAATTTGTGTGTCTTGATTTTCGTTTTTTGTCGATTTCTCCTTCTCTCTTTTGGTCTTTTTGACCATAACAGACGTGGCGGGCTCCTTGCCCTTCCCTTTCTCTTTCTTCTTCTTTTTATCCCGCTTGGCAAAGAAATCGTCCAGACTCTTCTCTGTGGGAACATCCGCCATTTTCAAAGAGCAACGTTAACTAGTTTGGCTAGCTTAACCGAGCAATGACAAATGTAAAAATGTGCTCTCGGATGACGAGAACAGCTGTTCCGGCGATAAGAAAAGAAAGAATTTGTTTTAAATTTGACGATTTAACGTCTGTTATAGGATCATAAAGATCTCCTCCCTCAGACCCCTGGCTGAATCGCTGGATGCGCTGTCAACCATGCCATGCACGGGATATTTGGCAAATCTGTACCGAAACCCGGAAGAATTTCGACGTTCACCCGGAAGTAGTAGGAAAGCTCTACGTCATTCATATTTTTTTTCCCGATTTTATTTATTACTAGTTTACATCGTATTTTTAATTTTAACAGATTTTAAATTCGGGATGAAATTGTCTTCATTTAATTTAAATTATTTTAAAATATTAAAATTGTTGTTTTTGATCTTGAAAGGAACACTTTTTCTTACAGCTACAAAACAACCACTTATTTATTCGAATGTAGAATAAAATTCAATGCACAATAAAAGTAAATGACAAATGATAGGAAATATTAGAGAATTTTACATTTTCAAATAACAGATCGATGGAATATATCAGTATTTAACTAATCAGTTACATCACAGTTACAGTCATCGGGATCATCCATTTGAAAATAACAAATACTTTATTAATGGTTAAAACACACCATTATGTATCATTGTGAAATTTTAAACCTGAGTTAAGGTTTTTAGTCATTACTGCTTTTACGGTTTGTTTATATTTATATGTACTCGTGTGTGAATCAAAGTCTCATCTTCATCTTGACTTACCTTATTTCAGTTTTGTCAATCTTTTTTTTTTTTTTACATGCATTTTAAGACCTAAGAGGGGAGAATACCTCAATGCAGTTCCTCACAATATTTCAGGGGGAATCATAAGTTTTAACTTTACTGATAATATCCTCTAAAATTCTGTTTTTTGTTTGAGACAGGAAAAAATGATCTACAATGGTTCTGGAAAGTCTGCTCAGACAAAATGTCCCAAACAACATATAAAGAATTTCAAGTATGGGCACAAAGACATCACTTTTGGCAGATAAAAGCCAGCTTTCAGCTCTTAGTAAAACTCAAATCCAATTAAACCAGTCCTCAGCAGTAAAGCAGGCTTGTAAACAATTATTGAACTGATGTCATGTTACAAAAAAGCTGCTGATCATTTGACCAGATGCAGCCCCAGAACACAATGAGAAAATTCCAGCACACTGCATGAATTGATGCACTGCGTTTGGCCAGCCTGTCAACACTGCTTTGTTGTAGTGACGTGGTTTGACATTATGACAAAATCCTGTTTTGAATTTGTTTTAAAGAGGATAGATGAGAATAACAAAACAGTGAAGTCTTTTTTCCTTCTTTTATTGCTCAGCAGTAAAAAGTACAGTGTATGCTACAGTACAAAAAATACATAATGTTGAACACTGCACCACTGTGCCACTGAACGTTTTGTAAAATATCCACTTTTGAGCGTGCAAAATAAGAAGCCCAGCTGTGAGCACCCGATGCAGGAAATACCAATGTGTTTCACCGTCATTCGGCATCTGTCATCACTTTTTGAATCAGTGATTTCAGAACATTTCACAATGCAGAATACCTTAAAGCGACGAGAGGCAGGCAGCGCTGATTATTGAAGAAATTTGCAACAATGCAAACAGATGATAGAAGGACCACAGATTTGGAAAAAAAAAAATCCAGCACGCTTTTTGCATTAAACGGCCTCTCTGTGTGCACACTGTAAATATTCAGCATGACATTATGTATCTCAGTGGTGAATAAACAATCATTCAACCTCCTGGCAGAGATGAGTGCAGTGATGGACAGCCGGTATTTACGGAGAGGGACGTTTACAGTAGCAAGATTGGTTCTAAGATTGGTTCTACAGCGCTGAGAAGTTCTCTCTTGAACTGGGATATTACCAGCAGCCACTCCACAAAGCAGACAAGCGACAAACAGACAGACCAACGTACAAATGCACAAACGGACGTACACAGAGGAACAGGTAAAACGGAGCTGCAGGCGACACACAGTGTTGTCTGACTGAAAGTAACAGTGATATTTGGTTAAGGGGCAGCCTCCACACTTTACTGCACAGTCCAACAGTCAACTCAAAGCACACACACACACACACACACACACACACACACACACACACACACACACACACACACACACACACACACACACACACACACACACACACACACACACAGAGATATATAAAGGGCCAACAGAAGGAATTAAGACATCTATGTGGTCCCTCTTTAGAGAAGCTGGTGACACGAGGGGGAAAATCTTTTCAAGTCCGTTATAATATTCTGCTTGACTCCACCATTAAAATCTGGGCCGGCATTTATCAAGGGGCTAAAGGTCGAATTTTGGACCCAGCTTAAAGTAAAAATACAAACAAAATCTATTTAATCACAATTTCTTTTGGCCTAAAAGTGTTTCTGAAATGAAAACAATGAAAATAAAACTAGTTCTTGATTTTAGCAATTCTCATACATCGGTCCTATCCCACCTACCTAATTCCTCTTTTGTTACGATCCCCTTATTATCAGATTTTATTAATCTACCAGCTGTAAGATTTCTTTCTTGCTGCACATTCCATTTTTTTAAACAGTTTTATTCAGATTGTAAGGATTAAAAATACTTTACGCTTGCAATGGCTGCTTTCTTGGCCTTTTATGAGCAGCAGAAACACGGGGGTGAACACACATAAACAAATTATCTCCAAGTTGACATGTTGATAACATATCTGACCTGATTTAAATATCTCACATATTTGGAGCAGCGGTATCATCACTTTGAGCCATGAAGTCTAACATCCTCTTTCTGCCAGCATTTTCTTACTCTCTACCAACTCTTAAAATAAATATAACTGTAACATATAAGAAGTTTTATCATAGGTCGAATAAATCCATGTCTCTGATTGGCTGCTCACTTGCTTTACAGGTCTCAATCACTTTTAGCAACAGCAAAAGTGTAATTTTGATAAACATGGGCCCTGATTTCACGATCAATAAATCTGTGTTTCCCCCCAACCAAATTCATAGGTGCTATATTCAAGTTCAACAGGCTATAAGTATTTTGGGATTTATTTTAAAATAAAATCGCAGACAGCATCTTTAACATCTTTACATCACTTTCCTCTCTTTCTCAAGCAGGTTTCATGTGGCGACACTCACCGCCGTCATCGAGTCACCGCCGTGAAACGAAACCACAAATACTCTGTATTTTATAAAGACAATAAAAACCCTTTATCACAATTAAGCCATTTGTAGAAAATGTACATCAGAAAAATATGCGGGTGCATTCTCTTAGTAAATAGTGATTCTTTCCATCACTCTTCTCTCTGTTCTTTAGGTTTGTCATGTACAGTATAAAGTCAAAGTCTCTGAATATTTACCACATGTATAAAATAGACAACAGCAGGGAGGGGGAAGAGGAGGCGGATCTGACAGTGGTTTTCTTTTTCTGTCTCTAGATGGCCGACGCTTTGTCTCTGTTGATGAAGAGGGTCTCCTGGCAGAAGGGGTTCACCAGCACCATGCTGCTGCCGCTGTAGTCTCCATTCGGGGGGAGACAGGTGTCATAGTCCTGCAAAAGCACAAATAAAGTGTGTTAGCAAAGGCTGACCGATGAGGCAAAGCGCCATTAGGGCTCACGCTGCAGTCTACTCTATCTAAGTCCTTCTATAAGCAATGAGCAGGCAGAAGCAAAGGGAATAAATATGGGCTTGTGGCACCCCAGGATTTTTAATGGGCCGGCAAACTGAGAAGTTTGATACGAAAAGGAGGAGGAGAGAAAGATGAACAAGCTTCATGAGTGGAGGCACAAAAGGGAGGGACGTGGAAATGGTTGGTGAAGGTGAGTCAGCAGTAATAAGGCAGTGCTGCAGGAGGGAGGATGAAAAATAAAATGACTTTACAACAGGAACCAGGCTATTTAATGAGCACAGGGACAATCAAATCAAGAAAACGACTTCATTTTTTGGGTTCATGATCATTTCTACGTTTGTCTACAGCTGCAAGGAAGTTTCTCTACAGGGATACATATTCAGATGAACACGACACCTGGGAGTCACCAAAGGCATCCAACACATGAGCCAACCTCAGCTGGCCTCTCCTGACGCGGCACAAGGGATGCAAAATGAGCAGAGGAAGAGGAGTGAAAGAAATGGGACACGGTGAAGTGGTTGTGAGGGTGAAGGTGGCCAAAACATGCAAAGAGAACACAGCAATGGTCATCCAAAATGAGGAGGGAAAGAAAAGGACTGCAGATGCAACAGCAATTTGAAAATTATAACGTGTAATGTGGTAAAACGGCCATCAGATGGCGCTTTAATCACTAAAACGTCACAAATTACTAAAACGTGAAAGAATTACAGCGAGTCATGTTGTCACTATTATAGAACCCAAATATAACTTTAAGAAATAAACAATAGATGGACAAAGGCATTTCAAAATAAAAGTCCTTGACTTAAGACAGGCAGTGTTATGTGAATTTTAATTTAACATTGAATAAACTCCAACAGCCCGAAAAACATATAAACGCTGGGAATGAGTGCACAGGACATAAATCCAGATATTTTGAGAGATTAATGATTAATCACCAGGGTGTTGGATGGATTTTTGAAATAACATTTTCACAGCAGCTGCATGAAAACATTTGACCAACTATCAGCCAAATATTGCACAATTTTCTAAGTGTTCATAACAAAAACATAGAATTTCACAAATTTTATTAATTTGTGTAACTTCTTTACTAAATTCGTGATGGCGTTCACATCTGCAGGCCCTGAGGCCGACTGACTTTCATCAGTCGTGCCGGTAGGTCGTACCTCGCTCTCCAGAGTGTGTATCTCTCTGGGCAGCTCCACGGCGTGCCTGCTGAAATAATCCATGGTGATGGCGTTGTTCCAGTAGCTGAGGTTGTTCTCCTGATTCGAAGACTTCTTCTTCCTCCTCATACAGCAGACCGTCAAAAGCACAGCTAGGATAAAAACAAACAAGGAGGTAAAAAAAAAAGAAGAACAGGTAGAAAATCACCTTTAGTGGCTGCTCAGGTCGACCCTGAAAGGTTTACAGATGATATAAGATGCTTGGATTACAATAAAAATCCAACTAGGAAAACTATTAAAATTGTCTACTGGATAAAGAAATTGTGGCTTTTAATAATTTTGTGCTACACAAAAAAATGAAAGATTTCCTCCCAATTAAAAAAACAACAACAACCCCTCAGGAAACATGAAAGAATAGTTAATCATGAAAGACGAAGAAATCTTTTCTCCTCTAACAAACCAAGAAAAGTGTCTGGCCTGAGGAGGAATCGTAAAGCTGGATGAAAACACTTCCCCTGCCTTGCTCTTATTTTACCAATCTCTTCTATTTAATTTAAAAAGGCACTTTTAAATGAGTGACATCGCCGAGAAAACCATATATGAAATGAGGAAATTCTAACATTTTATTACGACATCACTCGGCTGTCATCTCCAGTGAAATGCTTCGCCTTTTCCCACCCCCGGAGAGAAAGACCGGCTGTCAGTCTAACAGCCATTAAGTTCATTTTAGCATTAAAACAAGGAAATGGGAGCAGCACTTCTGCCAAAGAGTAAATCAATGTTCAGATGAGAAACTTTTTTGCATTTTATGTTGTTGTTTTTTTCCTGGATTTTTCTGCTTTCAAACGGAGCTAGCCGCTTACCTATGTCTCCACTTTTTTTTATGCTAAGCTAAGCTAAATTACCGGGTTTCAACTCGGGGTCATCCAACCTAGATGGTAATGTTTTTTCGCGCTCTAAGGTGACTTACAACATGTGGACACGGTGACGCTGATGGCGAGCACGATCCACACGATGTCCATCCTGCTCAGGCAGATGGTCATGCGGGACGGCGGCGATTCCACAGTGGGGCCTGAGCTGTTGCCGGGCGTCCACGGGTCCTGGGTGTTCAGGAAGTTCCCGCCGGCTGTGGAGGGGGGCTCCAGGCCATTCCTCTGAGCAGACACCTCCTCCACGGAGCCGTTGGAGAGCAGCCCGCCGTACGCCGTCACGTTCCCCGACCCGTACCCCAGAGGGGCATTGTCTGTGCCATTACCGAGGACGACCTGATCGTGCCCCCCATCTGTGGTGGTTTCATTGGGGGCGGTGTGGTTGTCTGGGGTGGATGTTGGATTCTGCGTGGCGAGGCTGGGCCCGGTGGACGGCGTTGGCGAGGACGCGACGGACGTCTGATTCGATGGCGGGCCGTCCACCGGGGTGACAGACGACACCCCTGCCTCCACCTCCAGTTCAGCGGTGGGGGTCTCGTTCACTGCGTGCACCTCCCTCAGGGTGATGGAATGGTGCAGCGGACCCCGAGCGTGCTCCCTGAGTTTCAGGCTGAGGGCAGATCCTGCTCCCCAGGGGGAAAGGGGCGGGAGGCCGGGGTCAGTGGGTTCCTCCACGCTCAGCTTCAGAGGCTCAGTGTGTGCTGATCCAGAGCCGGACATAAGAGCCTGGGGGCCCGGAGCCCCCCTGGCAGTAGAATCTACATCTATATTTAGGACTGCTGTGCTGGGGGACGCCAGATTCTCACTATCCCGGGTAACAGTGGCAAGAAGCGGGGCAGGAACTTGAGGTACCCTGACCAGTTTGTGCAAATGGCCTTGGTCTACAGTGTTGGAGTTCAGCTCCAGGGCCGGGTTCCCCAGACCCTCAGTGCTCACAGTGTTTGGGGTGACAGTATCTCCACCCAGGCTGGAAATTTGGGTGGAGTACAGCGAGTCCGAGGGATGGGGGGCGACAGCAGGGAGGATGATGTTCGAGGGCCGAGCGCCTCGCGTGGATGACCAGTCGCCGCTGCTGGAACCTTCAGGATGCCAGTCCTGGGAGCGAGGATGGGGGCTAGATGGGGGGCTGCTGCGAGAGGTCGCCATGGAGACAGGACCCCGGGATGTCTGGGTGAAGTACAGCTCCTGTGCTGATGAGACCAGTCCTGCTGATAGTGCTAGGAATGCTAGAACACCTGCAAAGAGAGAAACACAATAATTACATTTTATAAAACCGAAAATGACGTAAAAGTGCATTCGTGGGGGGAACATCAGTCCCATTTTGTTATCCAAAATGGGACTGTGTGTGTGTGTGTGTGTGTGTGTGTGTGTGTGTGTGTGTGTGTGTGTGTGGGAGCGACTGAAATTAAACCTCAGTATGTGTGTGTGTGAGATGATTGGTGACAAAGAAATATCTCACCTTGTGCTACAACGTGGCTCGCCGCTGTGTTTTGAATATTGTTGGACGACAAAGGAGAGTTGTGCTTTTGGAAACACGATGCTAGACGTGTGCAATATTGTCAATCCCTGATACACAAATTTATCACGTTGTGGCGATCGCTTAAACATGCTGCTGCCGTAGTAACTATGGAAACCCGGCTTCCTTTTAGGAAAAGGGCAGAAGATATAGAGAAAGAAGAGGAGGTGAGAAAAGAAAGCAGTCAGCAAACACTCGATATCAATAATCTCCGTTTTGTTTTGGAATCTCCTCCTTCGTCTGTTCTCTTTGTTCAGATGAGGAGTTAAATCAAACCACAGCCGAGACCCGAACCCCCGACTCTTTAATCCTGGCCTCGGAATCATTAATCATGTTCCTCCATACTCAATCATACAGACGCGCCGCAGAGAGGGTCCAGGACCATCTTCCATTACCCGAGCCCATCACGTCTCTAATCCACAGACCCCACTCCAGACCGCGATCTGCGGAGATAACTCAGATTTATGACCGCCCGTCTCTCCTCAGATGATCCTCAAGACGAGGGAACGGAAGACAAAACGTGTCAAAAGCTTCGGTTTTGAGGTTATTGTCCATCAGGAGAACTGTGGTCACATTCAGAGAGATTTAGAGGAAATTATTCACTAGGAAAAAAAACCCTCTAAGAAAAAAAATCTGAATCCAAAACTGAACAGAATTAAATCATTAATAAGATCTCAAGATGCATCCCAGGATGAGTGAATCTGAATTTAAATTCCTGGAAAAAGGAGAAGAAAAAGATAGAGGTCACTTAAGAGCGGTGATGTTAGAAGTCCTCTATCTGGCATGGGTGACTGGATTGTTACCCAAACCTGGATGTCACAATCTGGCAACCCAACACTCAGTTTCTCCTGAATTAAACATGAAACGCCCAGACGATTCCCTTTAGAAACTAAACACTGACAAAAACCTCTCCTGATGACGCCAGGAGATCAGAATCCGGCGGTTTCACCCTGATCTGCATGGAGGTTAATATTCTTTACAGTTTAGTGACATCATATTTTATTAAAGATCACATCTAACATGCAGGAGGGGGGACTCTTTCCACTATAATGGTGAAAACCGCTCATTTTGGTGAGCTGTAATGACCACACACAGTGTCCTTTTGCTGTGGCGTTTTCATTTCTTAATAAACACACACAGCAGCAGTCGGCCATGTGGGTGTAATTTGTCACGACGGTTGTGCATCTGGCTGATGGAGTGAGAGTGTAAAGAAAGACAGAACCCAGCCCCACCTCCACAAAGACCCAGAGAATTAACCAGACAGGTGATTGAAAAGCCTCCAGAAGCAGGCGAGCTTTATGGACATCCATTATTGAGGGCGCCGGGAGGAATATCTGAAAACCCAGATAGAAAAGAGGAAGAATGGCGAGGTCGGGTAGGGGTGGGGAAATCTGGGAAGAGGAGGCCAAAGGTGCAGCTGGAGTGAGAGTGGGTGGGGTGTGGGTGTTTCATCAGTGATAAGACACCGACAAAAGCATAAAGGTTGGATTAGACGTATTGAATCGAGGAGCAAAAAGGGGACACTAAAGGGGAAATAAGGTGGGAGGAATGGAAAAATATAGGAAGAGCTTTTCCAATTAAGAAAAAAACTGTCTACTCAGCAGGATCTTTGAACCATCGTGCCTGGTGGCTGTTTTCATCCTGATCCATCTCCCATCACGCCGACACAAAGAGGGCGAAGAACGAGCACTATTGGTCAGGAGACGACAAGAACAGCAAAATTGTTGCGCTAAATTTCAATGGTGACAGTTAAATAGAAGCGTGGTGCTTCTGTTTTGTGGTTTATGGGATTGGAGGGTGACAAAGGCGGGCGACTGACGACCGGCGGGCAACACCATGAGCTCTAAAGTCTCCAATCTGGCCTGAAAAATCCATTCATTTTTCTATAAATCGACTAATTCTAACATAATCTATAGAAAAATATCAAAATTTCTCTCAATATTAAAATTCAGTAGGCGTATTGGGCTTTAATTAGATTGAATATATTTCAATGCTAACCCCCACACCCCTGGATGACACCGTTATCACTCACACCAACCTGTTGCCTTCACTATCTCGATCCCACAGCCACACGCTATAACATCACGGAGACTGACAACAACCACGTGAAATGATTGTGAGATTACACCCCCATACATTTGACAACCGCCGCCAACCTGCCATCCGTTTCCTGAGCTATAGATATATGGAGGGAGGGGGGAATTAATGCAATGAGAGCTGCTGAATTAGGGCTCTTTGGAATGCATGGGAAGCTGGTGACATCCGTTACGGTGCTCCACCATTGATGCCATCGGGGGGCATCAATAAATCATGTGGTAAAGCAGGTTCCTGCTCGCTGATCCAACACCGCCTTTGTCCCGCCGGTCGTTCACGTCTAGTCTCAATGTCAGGGCGTGAGGGGCCGAGCGGCTGTCCTCCAATCTGAATTTATTCTGGAGGAATTTTTAAAAAAAATCTGTCCTGCTGATAATCTGCTTTACATTTTGGAAACGGACCTAATCATAAATTATCTCGAGGCTCATGCGTCATGATTCTATCAATCTAATCAATCATAGCGCACAGCATGCAGGATATCAGTGCACGTACAGTCGTCTGGCTGCATGATTAATCCTCATGAATGCAGGGATATTTATCTTTTCTTTTTTTTTTTTTTCAGGGGACATGTGATGTGACTCAAACAATCTGCCTACCAAGCAAACGTTGGAGGCCGGTTGTGTCACGTCATCGGCAGACAGCTGCTAAAACCCAAGAGGCGCTACAGCAGCACCAAAAATAGGAGCTGCAGCAATCATTCATCAATAAGACCATTGAGGATTCATCCAGCTGCAGATCCTTCTTTCTTCGTCACACAGCCTGAAAGAACCAAGATGAGGGAGCAGAATGTGTCAGAAATAAGGTGTCCAATGGGAATCCGGCTGAAGTCACGTGTTAAAATGAATGACGCTGCAGCATCACGACAGAATCAGCATCGCGAAATAAAGAATGAGATGTAAAATGCAGATGAGCCCCCTTTCCAGAGGGATAAACATGTTGAAGTGCTGCTTTAGAAGCCCCAGGGGCATTGACCCATAACGGAACATTAAAGATGTCCTCCTCACCACCTGGCCGATCCCCCGCATCACAGCCGTCTTTATGCTAATAGCAACCGCTCCACGCTAACAGACAAACCTCTCTGGGATTCCCCCCGAAATCCCTCGGGGCAAACGGAGAAGTTCTTAATCTCCCACGCTCATCGGAATACCAATGAACCTTCGTCACGTCGTCCCGACATCGCCGTGGCTCGGCCAGCGGAAACAAAATGAATCCACGTGTCGTTGGTGAGGGTAAAAAGTCGACATCAAGGAATCATAAGTTTTAAATGAGGAGTTATGCCGAAGGGAGTTAAGTTTTGGCGTGCAGACAGACGCTTTTATCCAGGAAGGGAAAGCTGTCCGACGAGCCGGCGGGGAGATGAGGTTACCTCACCTGGACAGAAAGACCGCCGTCGGATTGGACCGACCTCGACGCACCACCAGATCCACTAACACGACTACGACTAGTCCAAATATCAGAAAACATTTATAATAGATAACAGAATCAACAAAAATCAGGACACAAACCGATTTACTTTCATTTTCGTGTTGAGAGATGTTGATAATGGGATGTCATGTGTTACTACGACAACTAAAAATGACTTCCCCTGCGACTAATAAGAACAGCAAGTCTGTTTATCCGACAGAGCCTCCATAAGTTGGACATAAGAGTTTCCTCATGTGGGAATGTAGAAACATCCTGGTGTATAAATAGTGCAAATTCCGCTGCTTCACTCTTGGGTGTGTTTGTCTACCATCCTGGGCAAAGCGTCTGTCCCATGAGGTCGGGGGGTACAGACAGATAGGGTACATCCTGTGCACCGCTAGAACCGTCCCGGTGGAGGTGGAGGGCTTCACATGGGCGGGGGGCCGATGAGGAGCGGGGCGGGAGCCTCAGATGCGAGCCCCGAGATAAGAGGGGGAAGCTTTGGTAACAGGATAATGGCTTCCTGTTTGAGCGCCGCGGTAATTGTTTTCCAGGTTAGAGCGGCTTTGAAAAGAGTCGTGTTTATCTGAGACTCAGGCGGAGGGAGAATGTTAAAAACAAGAACAACAAAGAGTTCTTTGCGCTGTTTACTGGAATAATGATTTAGCTGCAGTCGCCGTGACAGCGGAAAGTGATCTCACAGGAAGGAGAAACGCTAAACAGGAAGCTGAATGGAATCTGAGGAGAACACCAAATTGCAGGCCTGAAGTTACAGATACCGAACAAATTGTACAAGTACGAAAAGGAGGAAAACCAGCACAAAAAGCTGACAGGAGGACAACAGAACAACTCCTCCTGCTCTGATGTCTGGAGCGATTTCTTATCGTCCACCTCCATATGCCTGCAGCACAGCGACCAGCTCCTGCAGCCCGAGGAAGAAGAGGCACATCTCAGCCGGTCCAAATGACAGAGAGATGAGAAACCCCCCCAGTAGGGATTTCAGGTGGGTCCGCACACCAGGACCCCTTCAGGCTGCACCTGCACCAGACATGTTAAGCTTTCAAATGCTGGATTGAAGTGACTGAAAGTAAAAGAAGAAGCTTGAAATACAAGCGAGTCCATAGCCTTGACTCAAGCTACCCAGATTAAAGTTCTACCCATGATCCTCCTCTGCTGCAGCTCGCAACGGTCCGGTCCGACTTGAACCCAATTGAAGCAGGATTCGTCCGCCTACAGATGTCGGCTGCGTTGCCCTGAGGTGGATCTCGGTGGGGTTGCTGCATCCCTGATATCGTCAGGCTGTTCAGCCAACAGTCAAAAAACTTGTTGGGTCCCAGACTGACCCCCGTGTTCCGTGTTCATTTGATATTCTAAGCTGGTAGCCTGCCGGGGGCTTCGTACACCCACTCCCAGAGCCGGGATCCTGTCTTCGGAATTTAAAGCAGCACAGAGGCTATAACTATTACAGCTGAGGAGAGACAGCAGCAACGGGTAACAGAATGAAAAAAGTTCATTCAGGCGGGACGGGCGGGTCACATGCGAAGATGGATACGACTCTCACGCCTCACGGTCATAAATATAAAGCTGCTACCAACGGCATGAAGAAAGAGCAGAGGAATCCATTCAGCTCGGGCCTCTGAATGCCACCAAACTGCATGTAAATGATGTTTTAATTAACATCTTGTGCTACGTGCTACTGATGTGTTATTTATGAGCTATTGAGTAGCACAAAGCACCTGCATTTCAGCTGTGGCTTCATACTGTATATATATATATTCGTATAACAGAAAAATACAAAACTGGTTCCAATCTTCTTAACTTACAACCTGTAAGAAAAGTGACTCAACCCTTTTTGCTAAAATGTCAAACTACTCCAAGAAACGTCTGAAATTTAATAACACAGAAATGAATGAAAAGGACGTCGTGACGACCTCAGATGTGCGATGCCTGAAAGTGCTGTCAAAATAAATAAATAAATAAATAAAGGAAAAAGGTGTTGATCTCTTTTTAAGGACAGATCTGAGATGCCGACTGTGCGTTCCGGGTCACCGGCCGGCCGACCCCGGATGCCCTGTGGACGCCTCCCTTGTCGGGTCTACTCACTCAGCAGCTGGCAGCGCAGGACCTGCAGGCTTGTCTTCATGGTATCATGTGATCCGGCTCCTCCTCCACAGTGCTCATGGTTCTCTGGTGAAAAAAAATACAGAGGGGGTAAGGTGAAACTCAGGTGTCCAAATCACACCGGTTCGGGTATCAGTGAAAAATAATGCTATTTTAAACCATCTGTGGATGAACTGAAGCGTCCATCAGCGTTCACATCCAGTTAAACCATTATGGAGTATTAAACATGGACCAGTAAGCTTCAGGGCAGTGACTCACTGATGGCCTTCTATTAAATGAAAGGCTGCACACACTCATCTCCTTTTGCACCCTGAGGAGTGTGTGCACGTTTCCCTCCCATTGTGGAAACCCTCTTGGGCATCATGCGCCCGCGCCACCTCGAAAGAAGTGTATTCAAACGTACACACACACACACACACACACACACATCGACGAAACTGTATTTGACCTCGTCGCTCCGGAGGGGCGCGGCTCAAACCGTCCCGTGTTTCCGGCGGGGATGAGGCAGCAGCCAATGTGAAATGTGAAAGATCCTTTCACAAGACTCACTTCCTCCGAAATGCTGCCTCATTCTGGAGCGAACTACATCCGAATCATCCTGTTTACATCAAGGCAGCTCCGGCAACGATTTAATGCTTGTGAAATATGCAGGGCTACAAAAATGAATGACTCAATTCGCAGATTAGTTTGCAAAAATATTCCGTCTATAAATGGTAGAAGCAACAGCAAGACTTTTCCCGAGCAGCAGAGCTGTTAAATATTTAAGCGCGGTTAAATATTTATATACTACAGTAACTCAGATCCATTCAGCTGCAGCATCTTTATCTCTAAATAATAATAAAAACTCATCTTTTGCACCTTTTTCCTTTTACAGGCGACAAAGGAAGAATAAAAGAATGTAAATAAAGTTCAATAAGTTACTGAAGCGGCTTTCGAGATACGCTTTATTGTGACAAATGCACGCAATTTTCTCCTTGTTCCAAATGAATTCCCAGATGTTTGCTGCTCTGCTCCTGACTCACACCTCCCGACTTTAATGGCTCGGCCTGGACGTTTGCAAAAGAGATGAGGCTGCAGGAAAACAGGAGTATCAGCACAACGTTTTCTTCACCCCCCTCCCACACCCCCCGGATTCACGTCTGAACAAGTGCCACTCGTCACAAGCAACACCTGTGGCGACACCCTGATGCTGCATCGCGTTCCTGACCAGATGAGCTCAAACAGGGCGGTCGAGCCTCTCCGTTGTGATTACATCTCATCAGCGTCTGCCACGCCAACACGGACTAACCACGGCAGCGAGGTGTTAGAGGGAGGAGGACAAGCTGCAGGGGGAAAAAGACAAGTAGCTCTGGCCTCCTGCCGAGGGAATTATAGCTCAGCTTTGCTCACGCGGTCGAGAAGAAGATAAAACATGATGGCAGTAAGGATCTCAGCGCTGTCACAACCAAAGACGAGATAAGACGTTCACATGCATGCACCTGTTGCATGCATGTGTTAAAAATCATCAACTTTTTTCTCAACCTCTGCAGAGCTTTGGAACCTGACATCTCTTCAAACCGTCTGTTGTTCCCCAACCAGACTTCCAGGATCACAGTTTTATTGTCTCACCAGCAACAAAAAATCTCACAAAGCCTTTTTGATTTTTTGTTTTAAAGCCATGCTGTTCGGTCTGAATGTTCAATAAAACCTGGAGTTGAGGAACTTTACGAGCAGAATGTGTTTGTGGAGTTATGAAGTGGAAAAAGGTAATAATTTTCCCTGTATCCAAGGAGGAGGAGGAAGGATGCCTGCATCATCTATGAGCCAAAAATTAAGACCAGCAGGGTAAGAGGTTTGTCTTTGCAACTGGAAGAAAGAAAATTTTGAAATACTAAACAGAAACATGACATCAGAGCCGATTCTCCAATAATACAAATGTCCTTCTTCACGCCATCGCTTGATTACTTTCCACTGCACGACCCAGCTTCCTGCCAGACAGGGGGGAAAAAATGCATGGGAACAGACATGCACACAGATGACAGCCGTCACCGTAGCAACCCTAATAGTACATTAAACTCTGATTCAGTCATGACAACAGTTCATGTCTCAAACAGTGCTGCGAATAAAAAAAAGGGAGCAAATCTGGAGTGAAAGAGAAGCACCAACCAACAATCAGTCCCAGTTCCTGAAGGTTCCACGCCGTGAGCTCTGAATAGCGTCCCTGGATGGAACGCAGGTGAGAGGTCAAAGCCAAGGTCACCGCAGACGTCACAATGAAATAGAGCTGCTACGCCACCTCTGTGCCACCAGCGACGGGGATAACAATGCTTTTAATTTTGGACTTCCGTCCATTCTGTGCAGAAGTTGTGGCAGCAGGCTGGCGTCTCGCCCAGAAAGGCTGCAGCCTGAGAGCTTTTCCGTAACGAGAAGAGGAGGAGGAGGGAGGTGTGGGAGTCGACAACAACAGTGTGAACCACAGTGTTATGGCCTAACAGACAACTGATAGCGGACCTGCAATCTCCACTCTTCTGATTTGATGATGCCAGAGTCTCACGCTGTTGTTTATCTCTTCATTTGGAACCAGAGAGAGGCTCTCAGCTTCTGTCTAAGGGAGGAGGTACAGATACAGCCCAAAATAAAAAATAAAAAAATTATCAAGGTGGCCCTGATCGTGCCCCGGACCAAGAGGTTTAAGAATGGATCAGTAAATGCGTCACGGTAGCCGATAATCTGGGCCGAGCGTCAGGAGCGAAAGTCCCAGACCAGTTTTCTCAGGAGAATGGAGGTGAAATGGAGCCCATTCTCCTGCTGTACGCGCCGGCGCTAGCGAGCGCGATCCGAAGTGGATCATTCACGGTTGCATCAGCGCTGAACAATGTAAGAAAACCCAGGCTTTGCATGATCTCAGTCTGTATTTCATGTTATTTCCTCAGCCCTGCCTTTCCGTGGACACCCAGGGGACTAACCCAAACAGTGGGAAGTCCATTTTTCTTTTTCTTTTTTTATGTCGTTTTATCCTTTGATGGAAATCAGCAAACATTCCTCGATAGCGTGTCCGTGTGTTTTCTCATGTCGGTGTAGATACGGCCAGAACACATCGGTTGCGAACAAGGCTTTACGTTTTGAAGGTGACCTTGCAAAATGGGCAGCTCTTTGGCGCCGATCATGTAAGGCTGACTCATTGTGTAACAGGGAAGCTGATTACTATTTAAAGCTGGGAACAGTTCTATTCTTCTGTTATTGGGAGGCTTATAAACCTGGAGAACAAGGGAAAGTCTGTGACTTAATTGTCCGGCCGGAGTAAACACAACAACCAAATCATTACGAGTATTGATTCAATGCAACAACAGGCCTGAATTAAATGCAAACTGCAAGGCAACAAAGCAGGAATTGGTTTCCAGGGAGTTTCTAATCCTTCCACCCCCCCCCACCCCCGTCGATGATGACTTTATTGCTGAATCATAGCGCCGAGCTGCATGTGCGTGGCCCTGGATGGTAACGCCGACGGGGTGAGTGTTTAGTGCTGCATCACGGAGGCTGGCTGGGAATGTGTGTGTTATCAATCAGGCCCTGTACAGCGACGTACCCGTCATTAAAAGAGCATTAGGTTCCCAGCATGCCGTTCACTCCGACTGTCTCACTGGAGGAGACACATCATCCTTTCTGTTCCAACCAAACAGCACTACATGTTGTTTACGCCGTGTATGTTACACACATGAACCTGTCCTCTTAGTTTTTTGCCATATTTGTGCAGCAAGTATTTTTATCATATAGAGCAAATATATGGATGTCAGGGGAGTACAGTTTGCTGGATGAGTTCCAGCAGCTTCTGCACACATTTGAATTTCGTTATTTTATGGTTTTCTGAGTCTGGATGCTGCAATTTTTTAAATCTAAGACGACTACAATTGATTTCCAACATAAAGAAACGTGAGCTGCTTATCAAACCTCTCAGAAATACTTTTTATTTATGTATATTTGGCCACTTTATCGAGAGCTGGATGGATATATGGACATAAACGGGGAGTCCAGCTAACAGACGCTTGCATAAAGACAGACCACAATAGGAACACCTTACCCCCCAGGCTGATGTTCACAGATTATACAGATAGATTTGATGCCCAATGGACAAACCACCAGCTCGTATCCATGACGTCTGGTCAACATGTTCTTTAACACTTCTGTGAAAGCCTGCCGATGGAGCGTGAAGCACTTCCCAATCATTAATGTAGACGCTATAAAGCTTTTATGTGTGTTAGTCACCTCGGACTGTTCCTTTAGATTTCTTTAACGCTCCCTATGTCCATTGTTCTACATGCCAAAACACAGAATGTCAGCTTCGCTCTCGTATCGCATCAACAATGGAGGAGCCCATTGTGGCTCTCGCAGGATGAATGAATCTCCATTTGTTAACTACTCCCACTCAGGAGGAGCAGCGCTCAGGGCCAACGGAGGAGGAAGTGAATAACATCACCATCCTCTTCATTACTCACTACTCTCATACACCGCTGGGACCAGTGACTACAACAATATATGAGAGCAGCCATTGAAATAGCCTTACGTAGCTTCATAAACACGTGACACACAAACATTGAGGTTAACGGTATGAAGTCCTTAACATACCAGTCCCCTGTTGGGCTGCAAGTCTTGCTTTTGTTGGCTTGTTCGCAGTAAGTCTCAAGTATTTTCTCAAATTAATTTAAATCTTTTGGAAGTCAGGTCTAATAAACAGTCAAGTCCATTTTGACGCACAAGTCTTGTTTGAACTCCTTCAAGTCTCAACTGAGTCATGAAACACAGCCACATAATTTTTCTGCGTCCAAGTACCAAAACTCCTCTTCAGAAGGAGTCTTTTAGAAATCAGATGTAGGAATAATCTGTATTTTGTGGACTTAAGACACATGAGACCAGGTCTAAAGTCAAATGTCTCAGTTCCAGTCATCTGGTGTGACATCTTACAGCATTCCAGGACAAGTTAAGTCTCTAGACCTTAGTTTTAAACCCTCGTCTGACATCCATATTGGGTTTAATCTCAAATGAGTCAAGACTCACTTCTATCAAGTTTATTTTGTTAACTGAGAAGTCCATATTGGGTATCAAGACTGTTGTCAAGTCAGAAGTAAGTGTCCAGTGAGTAGGTCTTCAAAATTAAAAATTAAATTATTAGCTCTCACGTTGAGGCAGCGCCCCGTCTTTCTGGACTTTTTTAAAACTTTGAGAGAAGGTGCCAGGCCGTCATTAACAGCAGACTCCCTGATGGATTGGACGAGGCACTGAATCAGCAGAACAACATTGGGGATGGGTCACGGAACCCCAGAGAAGAACTTATCAGACCCGGTCTATCATCAGAAACAGAGGATGTCACGCAATGAATATCAATCGCTTGAGAAGATTGGAGGACGATCGCTGTCAGGGAACGCATTTGATGAGTCTCGAAGAAAACACTTTAGAGGATATCTTCGCTGTGCCAAAATTGTTTCTTTTACATGATATTAAGGCATTTCATTAAGATGTTGGCAGCCAGCGGGAGAAACCTCCACAGAATTAAAGAGTGGGGGGTTGAATATTACCCACAGAGAAATCCATTATGGAGGACACAAATCTGCCAGCTAACAGCCTCATTCGACACACGAACCCGATTTGATGGATTCCTCCTGTGAGACATCCCACGTGGGTAAAATTAGTCGTTCTTTGTTACTGACTGCGTATGGATTAACACACCTGGAGACTCAGAGACTTGTATTACCTACAATTCCTCTGTACCGTCTTACCCCCCCCCCCTCCTGAGAGACAACTCTAGCTAGGCAGTAAAGGAGCAGACATTGGGATGCAGCTCAGCCTCGCGACTGTCGGAGTCATAAATATCCTCCCCTCTTCCTCCCTCTGCCTCCCCCCTGTCCTTACGCGACCTGCGACTGAGCAAAAGGCCAAGACGGTGACGGAGAATAACGCGAAACTTCGTAAACAGGGAATAGTAATGCTGCGTCGTTGGTGAAATCAGGATGACAGTTGAAAAAGTTCATTTTGGGTGCGTTCACTAAAGAAGAGGTTTTAATGCACCCTTCTTGCAGTGCATCACTACTAGACATGGCGATAGCGTAATGTTTTCAGTCCTGATTCACCTCCCTCAGGATCAATACTGACCACAAAACACTAATGGAGGTGACTCATAGTTTCTGATCGGCAGCCCTCTGAATACGTGGACGACTTGGCTTCACATCGATTTGAGTTTGGAAAACAGAAAATGAAAATGTGACTCCTTTGCTCGTCGTGACGCTCAGCCGAAACACCAAGGGAACAACGTCTGATCAAAGCTTCTGTCTCGCAGGCCGACAGACGGATTCATAAGTCAAGCCCGGTTCCCATTGATTATGGGACCGGCGTCGCTCAATGGGGTCACAGCAGCAGAGACCAAAGCACATAATAGCTGTCAAAAATTTAAATTCACACCAGAAAAATAGTCTGGGAGCCGTTTGATGGGGTGTGTGACCTCATCGATCAATGATTTTTATCGCTGCTGGATGGATAAGCCTCCGCAGCATGACTTTTTTTCCCTTTTAGACGTATTATTTTTCAGAAGTGACGACCGTTCTTGATTTTGCTTCACAGGGGATGACACGGCCGGCGTGTTGAGCGGCTTTTTCTGTGACAACCCGCATCGCCGACTGGGAATGATGGAGCAACCAAAGCAGCAACAAGGCCGTCTAATTCCCTGAAGCCGGCAGCCATCAGACGGCTCAGAGAGAGATCTCCAACAGCGGCTCTGACACGGCGCCGGCGTTGTCGAACAACCTGGAGCTACACGCTTTCTTCTCCTCTGTCTCCCCTTTTTCGCTCCTGTCTTCTTTAAAGTCATTGTGGGCGTCCATTGGAGCGCCTCTCTTTTCTGACCTCTCAACTTCAGGATGGGTCTTTATTTCTTTTTTGGGATTTTTAAGGGTTCCATCCATGAGACATTTTGACATACATTTAGAGAAATCATGTCAGAACTTCTCTGTTCTGTAAAAGTTTTGCTTACATAGCTGCTACATGAGTCAGAGACTCATTCTATTGTATAGTTTTGAGAAAATTAAGTACAGAAAGAATTTACGAAAAGCATCAATGCCGAATCCGGCCATGTCACAAAGAGCAAGATGGGATTATTAACAAGCTCTCCTCACCTGAACTATTGCAGAATCAACACACAAATAAAGAATATCATAAAATCTAGTTTATTTATTAATAATATTTAATTTACCATGGGTATTATTAATATAAAGGGGGCTTTAACCAACACAGCAGTTTCTATTTTAGCATCTTTCAGTACATTGTTTCAGCTGAGAAAAAGCGAGTTCAGGACTTGGTGATAACTTGGTGATAACGGTCATCTTTTTTTCTTCTTACAAGAGACCACAAAACAAACACAAGACAATTATTCAACACAATTTGTCGCTTCAGCTCGCGAAGGAAAAGGACGAGCGATTGTTATGGAAGATGGAAGCTGTATTTAAGCATTGGAATGCAATTCTGGTGAATTAAGTTAAGTGATCAATAAAACTCCACTATGCCTACATGCATGCACGTGCACAGGATCAGCATCGATTTGCTCAGACTGTAAATGAAGTCAGAATTCAACAATTCAACCCTCAAACAGGAGCTGAAGAACAAAAGGTCCCGACTCCCTCAGGATCCCTTCCTCATCGTCGTAACAGTTTTTTTATCAAGTAAACTGAAGTTCTATCGGCGCTTCTCTGCGCCAAAGACATCACCAGACGTCAGCCCAGGGCTCGCTTAATGATCTCAGAAGATATTTCTCTGTTGAACATACGAGACTGGGGAGCTCAGCTGTTCTTGAACATCAGAAACGCCTGTGAGAAGCAGCGCCGGTTTGGACGCCACAGCTCGACTCGATCGATAAAAGAACGAAGCTAATGAGACGGCAGACTTTCTGCACGTCTCGAAGTAAATATAGAGAAAACTCACTGAATTTTAATTGGCTCTGAGCAACTTTAGCTTTTGATTTTGATTAATAAACACGTCTTCGTCTTCAATCTATAGATGTGCTGATAAAAAAACAGTCGCCTCTCCGGAGATTATTAGTGTAGACATGCAAGCAAAACCAGAGCCAAACATCCAGGGTTTGTCAGACACCATCTATCCTCCTTTTTCCCAGAAGACATCACTGTTAACACGAGACCTCCCCGAACGCGCCTTAAACCGTGCAGCTGAAGCGCATGACAGGACGAGTCAAAACTACGAGCCAAGCGAGAGAGAAAGACATCTGCTGCCACATCGAGCTGGGATGGAATATTTTTTCACGGCTTCTCATTAGAAGCCTCACACGGGGAGTCGCTCACCAAAGAGAAGGGGAGAGTTTGAGGTCGTCGCAATCGAACACTCGGCCTCAGAAGACGCTGTGACTCACGCATCGATAAAGGTTGACCGCACTGCCCTCCCATCCAGAGGAGCTCTGATGAAAGGATGGATATTCTCATGTGGAAGAAGGACAGTTTGCATCTGAGGAAATCTAAGGATTGGTGGCACCAAACAACGCGTCACTCGAGCAGGTTCACTCGACACGTGGGCGTTTAAAATGGTGCAAGATGACAAACCCAAGGTTGCAACATCTAGGCGTGACCTTGGTCGTACTCATCTATGTGTTACTTAATGCAAAACACACATGTTGTACAAAAACACGCTTAATCCCTTCAAATCACCACAACACATGTAACGGGGTGGGAACCTGCGTATTTCAACATGATGAGTGTATCCCACTTTTGGGATGAAGATTTCCATTGGGATCATCAGCTAAACCAGACAAGTTGTAAATAACGTACAAGACTTGACTTAAAGAAGAACATTTTGAATTTTACTGCAAATAATCTTTAATAAATATCAATTATGTTCAAATTAAAAAAGCTTCAAATGAACTATGTAGGAAAAGAACATCTCTGTGAGGCTGAACAACTCGTAGATCGATGAAAACCTTTGCAAATGCTGCACTTTAAAAGGCAGCAGATAAAAAATATATAACAGGAGCGTCTCTTACTGTCCAGACTAGCGTTCGACAAAGGAAAACCGAAGCAACCATAAAAGGAAATTCCAAAGTATGAAAAAGGCTCCTGAACAATGAAGTTAGTGAATTCCAGCGCCTTTTGTCACACTTTCCTTCCCGTCCATCTTGAAATGCATCTTTAGAGGCAATATGATAATCTCGTCTGTTAACCACCAGAAGCTGTCAGGACGGGAAGCCAGGACCTTTGACCTGTTCAGGAATGAGACAGACGCAGCAGTCCTGCGCCATTGCACAGGAATCTACACTGCAAAGGAGGAAATAGATAGTCTTTCCACTTATTTTCCACTTCCTGTTCCAAGACGAGGCAAACACACGGTTTCTGCACAAACAAACGTGCACACACACGCGACGCACCAGGAAACGCCTCGCTCATTCCTAATTTTACCTCTCGACGCAGCTTCTTGTCTTGTGACAATGGAAGGAATGAAAAGAAGCAGCGGGGAAGGGTGGGGTGTTTTTTTTTTGGGGGGGGGGGGCATATTGTACTTTATTTCCTCCAGAAGTGCAGCAGGGGCTGCAGAGAGGGAATGAAATGAGGACAGCAGTAGGGAATGACCAAAAGGTTCCAAAGATTTCCCGCCGAGAAACAACCACGTGTCCGTGGAGACGGTGTATTGTTCCCTCCTCCTCCTCCTCTCCATCTACCGCTATTATGGAGACGGATTAGCTCCAAAAGCTGCTGGTGCAGAGAGTTTCAGCTAAATGCAGACACACACACACACACACTGCATCAATTAGGCCTCCTCCATGTGACTCATGATAAACAAAGACCGACCCACTCCTCCACAGCACAATAACGACAATTGGCCTAAAAGTGGAGACTTTCCTCATGGATGAACTCAATCCTGTTGCTCAATTCTCCAAGCGGGCCACAGGCGGAATAAACCGCTAACACCCGGGCCGGGTCGATCCACATCGGCGTCTTCTGGGCCTTTTTCAGACGAGCTCTGATGAAAGCAGTGACCTTTTCCTTCAGCCGTCACAGCAGAAAGCAAGGAGCGCAGAAGAAGTGATATTTGGCCCAAAGTGTAAAACTTGATGAGAAGGGAGCGGCGGCGCGGCAGACGGGATGAGCCTGATGTTCGCTGTGAGATGACCCGAGGCGTGATGTCGTGGGGTCACGACACCGTTGACATTTTAGAGTGGGATCCAGTCCAGGGGGGAGTCCAGCTAGACTGGAGGAAGTGTCACCGGGGCCACAGATGCATCATTTGGATTATATTATTGAGATTATATCTCAGATCAGATCTGTCCGCTGTGCAGTCATAAATTATTGATAAATAATTAATATATCTATTTCAATGATTGCTGGACTACTCATTTGAAACAGGAAGTGGACGTGAATCCTCTCAGCAAACATTTCAGACACTTGCTTGGTTTTGTTAGCAGCTATACATGTTTCTTTAGTCTTGGCACAGGTGTGAGCTAATGCTAACTTCAGGAAGGCTAACATCCCATATTTATAATGCTGAAATGTGGTTTAGAATTGTGCCATGCTCACAATCTCAGTTTAGCTATTTTATCTGGCTAAATCTACAAGATAAAAATAACTGGTGGCACACGATGAAGCGCTGAACTCGAGACGCTGCTGACACGTGGGACCACCTTGGAAACGCTCCCGGTTGCAAGATTTGATTAATCCTTGTTGTCAATAACTGTGATCTTCAATGGGAAACAGCCATTAATATCCTGCAGCATCCAAAAATAATCCTCGTCTGTGAAACTGGGCCATGCACTTGATAATTGCTATCCTTTCTCATGGCGTCAGCCTGAGCCGCCGCCAGCAAAACAAGACAATTATTGAGAATCAGGTTTGGAAATCAGACATAAAGCAACAACAAGAAGTAGCGTTGTGCAAAGGGGATCAGGGCGTTAGCCTCAAGACCTCCGAAGCAGTTTAGTGATTGATCTTTCCATAGGTGTGAGGTATCCTTTAAGTCGTGGTGTTCACATATGGGGGCTTTAGGATGGATTAAATGTGCAGCATCCATCAAATGAGCACTTTGATGGATGCTTTTTGGAGAATTAATGAAGCAATCTGTGCAAACACTCAGGACTATGATTAACAACGCCCGTCCAAGACAACTCACCTGCATCATCTCAGGGCGCTGATGTTTGTGTGTGTGTGTGTGTGTGTGTGTGTGTGTGTGTGTGTGTGCGCATATGCCAGTTTATAAAATGCTTTCTGGGAGGAGAATGCATCACCAACAGTTTAATTACCAGAGCTTTGGCGAGCCTGTGCCATCGCTCATGGCTGAATAAATGAATAGGTAAACGACAGAGGAACATGCCACACTCAGCATGGTTTATAACGGACCTGTGACATCACACACACACACACACACACACACACACACACACACACACACACACACACACACACACACACACACACACACACACACACACACACACACACACACACACAGTCAGTAGTGTGATGGTTATGGATGAAGTGGTGGCTCAAGCCAAGTGATAAACCACATCTTGTGTCCTTCCAACAAACAGGCGACGGGACGAATGACCTGAAGATAACTTTTACTGTGTGTCATGCATCTGCAGGTACATCATGGATTTCGAGGGAGAATAAACATGCACGAGTGAAGAATTGAAAGAAAAAAAAAAGATTTCATTCTCTCTGTCAATACTCATCAGTTGGTGTTGGAGGTTTCCAGAGAGATCTGAAGATAAAACAGCCTTTTATGCACCGTAACCTTCACTTCTTGTGATGTTTTGAATTGATTTCACTACTCATCTAATCAGGGCTTTCCTTATATTCATCACCCATGTTTATCTTGATATACCTGATTTACAACAAAAAAGAACATTTGATTTGGCATAAAAATGCATGCCAACTCTTTTTGTCCTCAGGGGCACCCGTACTATTGCTAAAATACAACATTTTTTATAAGTTAACAAGTCAAAACGTTGGGCAGAGGATCTGCGACCATGCAGATATTAACAGGCTTCTTTTTATCTCCACCTGTAAATCCTCTTTTTATATTGATAATTACATAACATCGAGTAAAGGTTACTCTTTTTTTATTAAAGAGTTGCTATGATGACAGTTTCTGCAAAAGGTGAATCTGTTGAGCCTCGAGGTCAAAGGTCTACCGCATGCCGTTTATATACGCATGCAAACTTTATATGTTTCGTGTTCCAGCATCCAAGAATTTGCTTTAAAAAACACTATTTTAAAAACACTATTTAAATATCCCCGTGCATAATCCACCACTGTAAACATCAAATGCGTGTTCATTTATTTTTAAATGACATCGTATTTGTCAGGCGGAAGAAAACAACTTTGTTTCTCTCATTTATGCGTTCAAACAGAATTATCGAGCAGAATAAACCCAGCGAGCAGAATTTAAAGTGCATTAATAGAAGCTGCAGGCAGTTTGTTTAACCTCAATGGGTTTTCAAGGTCAGCAGAGCTTTAGCGTACGATGCAATTTCCAAACAGTAATGCAGGCAAACTATATTTCACATTTAAGAATGGTCAAGCAGCGTGTTCCCATTAGGAAAGGCGTGTCTTCATTTAATGGGGTGTAAAGGTACGACCTCTGGTTCCCATCACGTGGTTCCAGAAATCAAACCAACTCAAATCTGCAAAATGCAAACTGAAAGTTTGTGTGTGCAAAAAAAGCATTGAGATAGGGAGTTAATTCCACAACAGCATGAATCAACACTCGTCACAGTGTTTGTTTGCAAGGGGCGGGGGGGCAATCAGTGCAGCCGCCACAGGATTGTTCATGTCTGATAAACCAGGTTGTGCAGCGCAGACATCCTGTGCAACAACCACCGCGTTCAATTCATTCACAGCTCCTGACAAAACCCAAAACGTCAACTCATCCCTCCTCCCCGAAGGACGTGCTCCTCTGCAGGAGTGAGGAAGGGAAGGGAGGTGGTGGTAGTGGTGGTGGTGGTGGTGATGGGGGGGTGTCATTTCAGCAGCTTCAGCAGCAGTTTCATTTTGGCTACTGCTGCCCGTCATTCTCCACGGGCGCCAAGGCACAAAATGGGAAAATCTGGGTGTGAGCGTGGATCCGGTATCTCAGTGGATCAGAGACAGAAAGGTATGAATGCATGGATGTGAAATCAGCCAAATTCAGCAGCGAAAGACAGAAAAAGGACGTTTTTAAAAGAGAAAATACTTCCAAATGGCTGGATTGTCACAAAGCAAGAAATCTGCCGGGTGGAGTTTGTTGTCTTCAGATGTTTCTCCTTTCCGCTGCCAAAGCGGTACACATCTCCCTATGAACTAATGCTACTGTCTCCATGGTGATGAAGCTGCCACAAATCACCATCCTTGCCACTGATACACAAACACACACACACACACACACACACACAGCAGGTGAAATCCCGCTGTGTAATTTTGCAGCTCTTCTTTTTTAAACGGCGCTCTGCGTATGAGAATTGATCTGGAGGGGCTGATAACTTGTTCCGTCTTATTCAGTATTAATGCAGCCTCAAATTACTGGACAGATTTTCCAGCCCCCCCCACCCCCCCCTAACCCCTGGGGAGACGGAGACAGCGAAGCAAGACAGAAGATTGGAGCAAAACGATATGAGCTGCTCTCTAATTGGGGGTGACAAGCTCTGATAGTCGTACACTTGAGGAGTCGTCCCAGAGGGCGTTAATTGTGATGAAATGTCAGAACAAGTGAAAAAAAAAAAAATTTACATCACACACTACCCATCATGCATCACCAAAGCTACCTTCTGCGCTCCAACAGTTTTTTCTTTAAATGCACCTTTACCTCAGGTGACCTGACGGGGGGGGGGGGCGCTCCCGCCAACAGGAACATGAGGCCCATCGGCCGCCGTCGCCGCTCCCCCCGTCCCATCAATCAGCCTCTCCAGCAGCCGTGAAATGAGATATATGCAGCACGGGCAGCGCACAGAGATTAAACAACAGTTTTATAAACTCAGGACCTCCATATATCCTGTTTGCTGGCATTCACACCGTCACGACTCGGACTCCATCAGCTCCAGTGTGGAAGTCTGGCTTTGTTTGGAAAAGCGAAGGGTTTTTAGAAAAGGGATCTCACATTCAGGTCGAGGGGTAAAACAGGCTTTTCAGACAAGAATAGGGAGTCACCCCCCACCCCCCCTCTCTTGTCACTTCAACAATTAGCTGCTGACAGTGATATAGAGCACAGGAATAAGCTCCGCCGTCGGGGAGAAGCTCCACGCTCCTCAACATATGGCGGCACTTTAATCCGCAGCCTCCATCAGACGAGTCCGGCCAGTAAATGAGGTTTGATGTTGATGATTTACCAAAAGGTTTTTGGATAGAAAATTTATAAAAGACCAAAAATAGTTTATTGTAACTGATGTCAGACTAAGGAGAATTCACTTATTAGAAATGAAAAGATATTTATGGGGGGGTTTTTTTTTTTTGGTGTTGTTTGGTGATGAAAGAGCAAAGATCCAGATTGAAGAAGTTGTCAAGGAAACTGGAGATTTTTTATTTATTATTTTTTTCCAAATGCACTTTTCTCGGTGAGCCTACGGAGTTTTGTTTCCTCGTATCCGAAACCCGCCGGCATTAGTGGCTCTGAGTAATCCCCGAAGGTGAGCCTGGCCTTAGCGCAGTAATCATGAGGCTGACACCTGCTAGCATTGTCCCCCCCCCTGCCCCCACCTCCTCCTCCAGCATCACATGACCCTCAAGGGGCTGGATAACATGTGCCCCCCCCTGGACTTCATCTCCTCCTGCCAGGCCTTCACATAATCCTATTAAGGGCCGGTCATCTGCACTGAATTAAAACAAATGTGACGACTGATCCACGACACAAACCCGGCGTGTTCAGAGCAGCAAACACATTTCAGCCGTGATAACACAACAAAATACGACACAAAGTTCACTATGCTGACATGCAAAGGTCAAAGAGTCAGTAAATATGATCATCAGCTTCACTTTTAAGGACATAAAGTCTTTTTAATCCAAGCTGCTGATGAGAAAAACTCCCACAACAAATTCCGCCCAGACGTACGATTTAGCATCCTTTGCTCTTTAGCCTATTAGCACTATCATCATCATCATCATCTCCCGAAGAGCTCGCCTTACGTAACCCATTCAGAGCGACCCTGGACCCCTCGGGTCCCTCTTGGCCCCCACAGGGTGAGCATCGGTGGGTGGAGGTGCAGATCGGAGTGGCATGGCTGCAGCTGAGGAATGTGAGGAATTCCCCCTGTAAACACCTCATGCTCCGGCGGTCACTTCCCTCTTATCTCCCCCATGCCCGTCGCCCCCTTTAATCAACATAATGGTTACTTATTCATTACCAGTTCCACCGCTTTCCCCCACCTTAATCTGCTTTTTCCGCTGCAGTGCAGGTGTTCCTGTGTTACCTGAGGAGCCACATCTCATAGTTTTATCAGTGGTGGCCCCTAGAAGCTGGTCTGATCCGACTCTACACAGTAAAGCGCTCGAAAAAGAAAGTTCTGGTATCACCGTCTCCTTCCCATCCGGTGGGAAACTCTTAAACCGATAGGATCAGAAGTGGCGGCGCACGACCCGGCCGTTTATTTTTGTCAAGTATTTTTCTTCTTGCTTGAATTCAGCTGCTTGCCCTGCCTTTGGTGGCGTCTCCGCGTCATGTCGAAAGCAGCTGAGGGCCTTTGGTTCATAATGCTGCGTGGGTCTTGACAAAAACACAGGAAAGGAAACAGCGCAGGCACAATCTGGCTCTTTCCTCCCTTTTGCTCGAGCGAAATCCTGTTTTGGTCGCCCGCTGCTCCAATCGGACTGGAGGAAGGTGCATCCTGCTCCGACCTGAGCTCATACTTTAGGGGCCAGTGGGGACTGCATTCCAGCTCACGGTGTACCATTCTCCACCGGTCATGAGGGAGGCCGTTCTCCAAAACGGTTTCCCATCGGCTCTGGATTTCTGCAGGCTCCAGACTTTCCCATTTCCTTGAACTTCCTCTCATACGTTTATTTAAGAGAGCTCTGCCTCCCTGGATGGGAAAGCTGAGATTTTCCGGGTGTTTTTCAGGGTTAGTGAAGACTTTTCCTGACCCTGGTGATAAGAGAGCAGCTGTGGAGATTGTTCTCTCTTATGTTGACTCGTAGATATCACACCGATTCCGATACGGATGCATTCTGACCTCCAGCGTACAGAAAGCATCAGACACAATCCAAACCTTTTAGTAATAACCTACGGGGAAAATCTTCTATATTGAATATCACCTTTATATTCATGAAACGATGACGTTATGAATTTAATAAAACCATCTATGACAACTTTAAGGTGATCCTCACCAGACGACATCATCGAGACTTTTTTTCTTGCAGCCCCAGCTTTAATTTGAGGTTAATGCTAATTAGCAACATGCTAAAATCAGCTCATGCACGTGGTTGCTCAACATCAACCCGTATTGCCGCTGTCAGCGTGCTGATGCGTGCATTTAGCTCCACAATGCTGAATCAGTTTGCAGCTGAGGAACCAACCAATCGATCAATGGCTTATTCCAGCTCTGGATTTTTGGACCAAACTTGACTTATAGAGTTGAGCTGAATGACATTTGATTCCAATGTGCAATAGTCACAATACAGAACATTAAATGCAACATAAGGCTAATAAATGCTAATACATTAGGTGCTCGATTTGAAAGATGCAAACTCAGAAGCTTCTCAGCTGCAACGACTGATTCAACTTTTATTGATTAACAAGGACATATTTCAACATTTATCTGGATCTTATTTAAATAACCCTTTAAAAATGACTTGTTTTCCCCACATAAATATCTATTCAACCTCCAAGTTTGCAGCATCTCTTTCAATAGCCTCACACCCAAAGAACAACCGCCCTCATTAGTGTGGAGTATGTTCACTAATACCCATTCATGGTATCACAGCATGTCAGCATGCCCCGAGGAAGCTGTCAGCTACAGATGTCAATACCCCCACTGACCCCTGCCAACCCCCCCCCCCACCACCACCACCACCCCCACCCACTGCATACACATGGTACTGGAGGATTTTGCCCCAGAACAAAGGAATAGGGGGGTTTCTGTGGAGAACAGGCAACCAAACATTCCTGCCACAATGGAGAGACTCTGGTAAGTTCAATTAGTACACACTTTAAACTGCGCTCTATACAATCCCTCTGTGCTTCAACACAAAGCTGGGGCTCCATGTTGAATGCTGGTGCTGGTGTGTTCATGCTAGTGTTGCGTTTAAAGACCGTTTGCTCCATTATCTGCGTTGCCAGAGAAATAAACCACTTGGAAGCCACTTCGGGCTGAGATCTTCAAGTTGCAAGATTGATGGTTTTCTCGCTCCCTGGGTCTTATCTTAGGAAGTAAAGTCTTCAAAATATACTCCAATCTCATAAAACTCACCTTTTTTTTTTGGAATTTGTCACCACAAAGAATCTTTTAATACAACGGATCAGAGGATGCTCTTAAACGTGATACGCACTGATTTAACGCGTCCGCCTGCCCGGACACCTTCATCCACGATTTCAACCAATCGGATTCTCGACATGATCGATACGCAGAGGTGTGAGAGGAGAATCTGATGTACCTACCTACACACAAGGTCGGGTACTGGTCGTATCCGAGAGAAATGTGAGCCCAGAAGCCGCCGCGTCACACTTCACACCTCCCGTGCGCACATGTTGCCAGTCCCCGCGGAGAAATGTCACAATCATGAGCGGCGACGCGCAGGCGGCGGACCGCAGGAGCTTGACCGCGTCGCACTGAGACGCGGAGGGCACCACCCTTTGCTGCACCTTTTTTTTGGGGGTGTGGGGGGGGGGAGAGAGAGACTGTGCGCCAGTCTTTCCTCAGGCAGCCTTTGACGAAGCCAACTTAAGGCAAGCAAGCGTGGATCACCGGTGACGAGGCTGCTCTCCGTGGTGCGCAATTTGAGGCGCGCAGGACGCCGGTGCCACCCACCAAAGGAGGTTTTTCTGGAGAACGTACGAGCTAGGAATTTTAATGAGGGGGGGCTGCGGTTTCCTCCCTGCGCGGAGAATCGGTGCTGAAACTCACTGTCACAACATTTTAGTTACCTTACAGCACGGGAGGCGGGATGACGACATGAGGCGCAACTCAAGTTATGACCCCCCCCCCCACCTCTCCCTCCTCTACTAGTGGGAGGTGAGCCCACCTCCACAGGACACCTGTTGACTGGAAGCAGCCCAGACCCCCCAGCCTGATGGATGTCGTTTCTGAGCTGCAGAGGGAAAAAAAAGATTGAATCCATTTTAAAATTCACAGGATTGTTAATAAAAAAGCTTTTAAGGCTGATAGGAGACATTTTTGTGGCGGCAGCTCAATTTGTCAGCCTTGAAGTAGATTTTTACAGTCCCTTAATAGTCTTTTCTCAATTTGTTTGGGGTCATTCGAAGTGGGCTCCATTACAGACTTGTTTAGAAATTTTAGGTATGCCACAGGGAGACAAGTCAGCTTCACAGCGCTGCATTAAAATGAATGTTTCAGAGTGCTGTCTGGAGCTGGATGTGATTAACACATCATTTGAGAGGTGTATTATTAATTATTAAAAGGTCCTGTAATAAACAAGCCTGAGTCATTTTTAGAACAGATGAAGAGAAAACTAATGTAACAATATTGTTTTATGAGCAGCGATTGATGAAAGCTTAAAAGCCATTTGCAGGGAATAAATATCCTGCAGGTTCAGTGATCCTCCTTAAACAGATGTTGGGTCTTTTTTTTAATCTAAGAATTAATTCAGGGGATTAAAGTATAAAGAAAACAGACAGGCATTTAATAACTTTCATTTAGAGTTAAGTGATTCAGCTAATTGGTTGTTGAACTGTTGAGCTGGTTGTAAATGAGAAATAAAGGTCGAAAGGTCTTTTTACCTACATGTACTTTTCCTAACCCCACGCCCCCTCCATGAACCCACAGCCACGGTCGTGGTCTTCTGCCCCCTCTTCTAATCTCACACCTCTTAAACAACTCAAACCTGAACCTGTGCGTCAGCTGGTCCCTCCACAACCAGGTTAAACCACTTATCTGTCCAGATTGTGTGTGTGTGGGGTGTGTGTGTGTGTGTGAAGAAACACACCTCGCTACCAAAACTCTAATTGGACAACAGGCAAACAGGATTTGGTGTTTCTTACATGTGGAGATCAACACCTTGGGAGTGATCTAGAATCACATGGGCCGGGAGGGGTGCTTGATTTATTGTTAAGCTTTTTATCAGTGGAAACACTAGGAAGAGCTGAGCTGCTGTAAAATGGTTTAAATATCATATAAATATCAATCCTTAACATTAAATTAAGTTATTACATAACTGGAGTTTTACAGTAATTAATAAAGGCATTAGAAACCTTTTTTTCTGTCCTTGAGAATCACTTTTCCTACAAGCCGTCACACACACGGGAAACGCTGCCCCCTAGAGGCCACATAACGTCACTGCACCCAACTACACGCAGACCTTAATTCCACGCCTTGCTCAGGCATCAGCGATGCTCTCTACAACGAGGAGGCCAGAGTGACACGCGAAGCATGACATTTATTTTATTCTTAAGCTATAATCAAATCTTATTTACAATTATTTTTAACAGATTGGAGCTCCGAAGTTTCAGTTCAGACGGGACTTTTTCAGCCTGGAGCTGTCTGCCGCCGCTTTACGCTTCCGTGATGCAGCGCCGGGAGTGTCTTCGGAGGCGCCCTTGGTCGGGGCCTGGGTCAACCAGTACAGCTCTATGGGCGGGGTGGGATCCTGGAGGAGTCAAATAAAAACACATCTTTAATACTGAATGTACTGCTAGGGGCTAAACTTACTATACAACATAGAGTAATTTAAAAATCCTGTGTCAAAAATAGGAACTCCAGACACATTGTGTTCCATTTATATTGACTTTTAAACAACACAATGTGATATTTTCCTCATTTAATACAGTAATAATGATGCAGCTCCGCCCGACCTGCATGAGGTAATCTGCAATGTACTCTGGCTTCAAGCATGTGACTCCCTGGGAGGAAGCCTCTGAGACGTCGACTCTGAAGTCACCGGGCTTCAGTCGGTTGAAGTCTGCAAACAGGTGGGTGGCTTCCTTGTATAAGGAAGGGGAGGGGCTCGGCAGGACCTGGAGAGAGAAAGGACAAATCTGTCAAATCTGAAAACTGCAAGAATTAATCAGAAATGGAAAACTACTGATAGTAAATATCGTACTTTTGCTCCTCCAGACTGCAGCAACCGCCTGAAGCCTGATTCTCTATTCTGATCTATGTTCAGCATGACTGTCCATCCACTGAAGGCTCCCTGGAATAAAAGAACATTTTTGAACCCCCCAAAAACAGTAAAACAACACAACACAGTGGTCTACGCATGTTCCTGTATGTACTGTACCCTTTGCTTGGAGCATCCCTGCAGGGACTTCCTCCAACGCATAGCGGCTAACGCTAATCTCCTTTGCTGGGAGGTGATGGAGGGCAACGCATCCAGGATGGAGCTGCTGCCCCACTCAAACTCCTCCTCCTGGAAAACAAGCAGGTGAAGGCAAGTCAAGTTTCCAGTCTGACAAACAACACGTCCCACTGATCCTTAAGTCGTAGCTTGATGAAGTCCAAATGATCAGTTTCTGACCGGAATGAAGTGACCGATGGCGCGGGACGCCTCCAGGTACGAGCGGTGCAGGATCCATTTACCCGCCGCCAGCGCTGCCAGGTACTTCTCGTTACGCAGAGGAGTCCCGACGATGATGTGTGAGCAGCTGGGGTCGAAAGACTGCTTGTCCAGGACGACACCTCCTGAAAGCACAAGCAGGCCCAGTTATTAAGTCAGTAGGTTAGCGAACCATGCTTCGTTTATTCGGGTGATGATGTGCAGTGGTTGGTTTGAGAGGGATGAGCTCACATCTTTGCCAGAGGAAGCATCTGCAGGGATTAGCTCCACTTACCGAGCTCCTCGATCAGGTGACTGTAATTGATGCGCTCCTGAGGGCTGAGGGAGGACAGCTGGAATCTGGGGGGCTGCTTTTCTTCCTTGCTCTCCTCCTGAGAGAAAAGCAACCTTTCAGCATCGGTATCTTTTTTGAGACAGTATGGAGTGCATATCGCGGCGAACGACATCCTCACCTGTGGCTCCGGCGCTACTGGGGGTTTTGTGACAGGGAAGGCGATGCTGGGGGCTTCAGGAGTGAGGATGTTGTTTGCTGGCTGCTTTGTTGGAGGTGTTGTGGCCCTTTTGCTCATGTGTTGGTCGATGACGTCACAAGCAGCTGAGAGGACACATTGTATAAAGTAAAAATCTAAATGAATGAGTAAAAACCGGAGTTCATTTTTAAGTCAAAACTACATTTATGTTCTTGCTAGCTGGTGATTTACTAACTCAGGTGTTGCCAGTTCCAACAGGTCCCTCATCTCTTACCCATCTCCACCAGCTCAGAGTCTGTCATGGAGTCCTTGAGCTGAGGCCGGTCTTCTGCAGCAGGCGGAGGCCCTGGGGGCTCAAAGTGTTGCGATGGACTCCCAGGCCACTGTAAATGATCGGCCAGCTTGGCTCTCTCCTCCCTCGCCGTAGGGTCGTCCCAAACTATCTGTTCGCTCTGAGAGGGCTCTGTGTTCATGTCCGTTGCAGCTTCTCTGGAAACTCTGAAATTATGACAGAAGGAGGAGGAAGAGAAATTCTTTTGTTGAGGCAGTAAGTGAACTCCAAAAAAACGAAAATATTTGCGTTTCCGCAGTCCAAAACATTAAAACTCCAAGTCCCAGGTAAATTGCCTTCTTTACTAAGTGATATGGTTACCTCAGAGCTTCAAGAGTACGTCTACTCCCATTGCGTCCACGGCTCCCATCAGGTGTGTTGGGGCCCGAGTCACCCCCTCCCGATCCCACCCTGTTGAGCCTGACCGAGGCGCGCCTTCCCGTCGTTAGCTTGGTGGCTGACATGATCTCCTGGAGCTGTCTCTGCAGGTTCTGTCTCATCTCCAGAGTCTCTGAAATCCCTGGACGCAGGAGGTCAAATAACGCTAACGATCAATAATCGATATTTCTAGACACTCATGGAATTAAATCAAAACTAGGAAATGAACACCGACCACTTCTTTCTGCTGCGTCTTGCACCTCTTCTTTATCTACGCTTCCATTGCTCACACGGCGTGAGGGGGCAGCTTCATCTGCGATGGGCTCACACTGAGTGACAGAAGATTACACACGTCACTGCGTTTAGAAGAACCTTCTATTAGGTTAATGTAAAATAATGAGAGACATTCAATGCGTGAACATGCAAACACATCAAATAAAACTACAGGAAGTGACCCACCTTGTCGTCATTCGCCTCAGTGACTCCTCTAAGTTGGGTTCGTGTTAAAGGCGGAGATCTCTGGGAGCTGCTGGGCACCTGGCTGAGGTTCAGACTCATCTTGGGGTTGTAGGTGAAAGGATAGAGAGACTCGGGGACATGCTTCTGCTCCTCAGCGCACTGCACAAGACGACATCCTGTTAGCACAAACCTCTGTGTTCGGACACGCACCGTCACAACAACTAATTGAAATGAAACGAAACAACACACAGAGGGTCCCATCTGTCTGGATGATTAGCATCTCAAAGCACTTTCTGATTTAATATTCTCATTTTGTCGATGGAGTAATTATTACCTCCCCCCGGTGAAATGTGCTAAATGAATACTGAACGATAGCCCGAAGCACAAAACCAATCATTTGCCGTGAAACTAAGATCCCTTTTTAAATGAAGAGCATCTCAATGATCATTTTATTAATCTTCTTGAAGATAAAATTCTTTACAGCTCGTAGGACTATGTCAAGAGATGTGATATTATGGCTCAGGCAAACCAGATTTTAACCTTTAATATGTGTATATAAAAAAAATGAAATTGAAATTGTATTGTGCCGTTGGCTAGCTAAAACTTCCACACATTAGCACGATGGCTAACAACTCACTAACTTGTGCAGCACACCTAAAGAATAAAATAAAACCCAAGCTGACACCTAAAACCAACAGCAGCAGGAAACGTACAGCGTGCAGCCAGTACTGGGAGACCACATGAAGCCCCCTCTCCTTCAGCCCTCTGTACTCCCGGGTGTTGTCCCCGACACGCCCCTGGTAGAGGTAGTGAGTGACTGTATCGTCACATGCCCATCTAAAAACAAAAAAAATAAAATAAAAAATAAACTCAGTAAGGTTACATTTTATTTTATTTATTTAAGAATGAACATCTCTGCATTTCTTTTGGACAAAAATGCGCCGAATACCTGAAGTCAGCGCCGAGCGAGGCGGCGATGGCGTTGAGTTCACTCTGCATTTTGCCGAGCTTCTTTGAAACACAGATCACGACACCATCCAGAGGGTGGTCTTTTTCTGGGACCTTACAAATGAAAAAAGTATTAAGAATTAGCCTTGCATAAATAAATGAGGTATTTCTGGATCAACTGTGGCAAGAGTGATCTATCCTTTTTATTTTTATTTACCTTCGTCTCTGTCGTTTTGCTGAGTTGGGGGCTGGCAGAAGCCGACTCCATATCTGACGAGTCGTTTTGTCTGCTATTCGCTAGCGCCACCTTCAGGTTCCTCTGAACGATTTCAGTCAGGGGCGTCTCCACCTTCCCTCTTGGTTTCGATTCTCCCCCAGGAGTTTCCAGCACTCCAAGTGCATCCTAAACAAAAGTTAAAGAAACAACAAAACAAACACAACCGCATGTATTTAATGGTGTCAATCAGCTCACGACACACATAAAACAAAGCCAGTCAAATGTAATTCTGATATAAGATTCTGCTGCTTCTAAATATTTCCGAACCTTGACATTGAAGGAAGGCCTGAAAAGCTGGTCTCTGCTGAGGAAACGAGAGGGGGTGTCCAGCTTCAGAGACGGCTCCTTCTGAACGACATTCTGTTGTCGGGCCTCCTGATTTTGTTTTGGGGTGGTGATGTCGTCTCTAGGCTTCATTTCATCCAACACAGAACGAAAAACTTTGCTTTGGAAGCGGCCCAAGTCTAGCGGGGTGACAGCCTTACCGCTCTGGAGACCCAGTAAGGGGATCTCTGGAGACAAACGTGCTGGCGGGGGCATGCTGGGCTTCTGGGAAGCACCAACAAAACTCTCCTCATCTTTTTCTGTAGAGCATAATCATTGTTATAACACTGGGAGTCAGGCAGAATTTATCTAAAAAGTAATTATGTCCACAAGGGGTTTAATGCAGACACTCTTCTGACCTGGTGTGGGTGGCAGGTCAACTAGAAAGCGGCTTTCTTCTGCCCGTTTTCCGCTCCGAGCAGACTCCAGAAGCCAGTGCATGGTGACAGCTGGGAGCCCCCACTTCTTTGCTGCCTGGTACTTTGTTCCTTCGGGGGTTTGCAACACTAGATGAGTGCTGGCCAGCATGCCTTTTTTCTGATTGGCCAGGCGCACAAAGTAATCCTGGACACTGTTGGAGAAACAAAGAAACGATCAAGAAGAGTATAAAAAGCAGCGCAGGATGTTTGGACCATGCAGACAAAAAGTTTCATGTGTGGTCAAACTGAGATGCAGCCGTACTCGGCTCCAAGGTGTTTGGCCAACTCCACCAAAGATTCCCTCTCTGCTCCGGTGAACTGGCTGACAGAAAGGACACAACGTCTGAGAGGAAAACGTCCTTCCATCGTAGGAATGGGGGTGAACAAAGGGTTGGAGGACGGCTGGAGAACACACTCCTTCTCCACACACATGGCCTGACAATAAACCACAGCAAAACACTTCAACCATTTAGTACGACAATACAGACAAAGAGGAATGAAATTAAAGAGCGCTAGTCTGGGACTATTGTTTTCATAGTCAAAAGATCTGGCAGTTGCTTTTTGATTAATTGACTATTCAGAAAATGTTCCCGTAGCTGAACATGTCATCTTCAAATCTGTCAAAACCCAAATATATTCACTAATTCCACACAATAGAGATAACAGAACAAAAACTGTTTGACATTTCGGTTTCATAATTGCTCTAAATGTCTGATTGTCTAAAACTTTTGGTTTCTTTTTAACTTTTTTTGCCTCAGAATTTGTTGTTGTTATTTAAAAAAATGAAACAAGCAGCACAAAAAAAAGTTTGAAGACTTTCTGACTATCATCTTACCAGCCAGGTATCCGTGACCACCTCATCCACCGTGGCCTCAACTGAGCAGCCCAACAAAGGGACCACAGCGTAGTCTGCTACAACACGTGTTCGTCCCATCCGCACCCTGCCCCCGTTTTCTGTCACCAGGAGAGAAAGCTGGGCCTCTGCCTCGGCGCCGAAGCCTACAAGAAGGAAGCGTTTCCCAGAGAACAGGCCTGCCTCGCTGGCCTCTTGCAGGGTGGAGTCCGGCTCTGGTCCTCTGGTGTTATTTGCTGCACAGAGGTCAGGCTGAGGATCTGGAGCTGTGATGCTGGTCTCATCTCCTGCTTGAGGCATGTCGACTGGAAGATAAAAGACAATTCACACTAGTTTCAGGAAATAAAATGGAATCGCTGAGCAAATGTTTCAGCAGTGGATACTTACCTAATGTAGGGTCATCATCCACATACTGTGAAAGCAGGTATTCCTCTGCCCTCTTATGCCTGGGAGTGCTGGGACTGTCCACCAGAGGACCAGCTGAGGGTCTGTAGGTGGAGGTACGATGGGTGGTTGGAGCTGTAGCTGGGGGCAGACAGTCTGGGTGGAGGTATGCAGCTTCTGGGAGTAAACTGCCTTTGCTGAAACTCTCCAGCAGCCACTGGACTGTTAATACATGAGGTCTGAGAAGTAACAAAACAGGATCACAACGGCTTAACATCGTGTAAACTTACTAAATATCATTTATAGTGAAAACACGTAATGTTGCAAAACTTAAGGATGAGGATTTGGACTCAATACAGACAGGACTCACTTGTAAACTCAAAATAAATCCTTGTAAATACTTATTTAGATACCTGTGTTTTGCCTCGGAGAGAAAATTCTTGAGGTCCTGGTCCAGCTCTCCCATGACCACATGTGTGAGTTCCTCACTGGGCTGGTTGAAGCGCAGACCTCCTAAAGAGTTAACCACACGCCGCAGCTTCTCCAGTTTCTTCACCGGCAGGCCGCACAGATACAGCTGCATAAAGTTTAACACACATGAAACAAACCCTTGATTCTAGTGATTCACTCTGCGTGAAAAGAATGATTCCTCTACTGACCTTACAGCCATCCAGTAAATCCTCAGCGCGGCAGGCGGTGACGTCCAGGCTGTCTATGGGGTCTGGCGCCTCCAGACAACTGACGGTGCCGTTGGTGAGGGCGGTGTCATTTATTGTCATGCTGGCATTTACAGAGATGTGGCTCCAGCCCAAGAGAGACGATCCCTCTGGAATTGAAAAGCAGGATTCATCATTTAAATGTCCTACTGAACCACTCAGAATGAAAAAGCTGTGCCTTAAAATGTAACAGTAAGCAACAAATAAGAGAACCATCAGTCTAGGGCTCACCGTCCTTCTTGTTGGTGCCCGTAGGGGTAGAAGTTTGCTGTCGGGTAGTCCTTGATGTATTGCGGTTCACAGTGTATCTGCTCTCATCTTGGCAATATCCCTTCTGTATGCTGTCAAATAACCAGGGCAGGGATACGCAATACACATTCCACTTCTGCGCACACTCGTATTTCTGACCTGCAATCAAATACAAATGTTCAGAATCACAATGACAATAGGGGCATGTGTGTAAAAGAAACTGGATGGATTTATTTGTACTTTCAAGTTACGCAAAATCCACATCAAAGACTGACTGTAAACACAGATGTCCAGTGATCCGAAGATGCTGGTACTCGCCTGTCGGTTCACTAACGATGAGGTGTGTGCACTCGTTCATTTTGAGCTGACCGGAGTAATTGGCTCCGTGCTGCTCACAGAGTCGTTGGACCTCTTTACGCTCCGTGCTGGACAGGCCCGTCACGCAGACTGTACAACCACGCAGCACAGGACACAGGTAGTCCTCTATGGGCAGATCTGTGTACCTGAAAAGGCTGAAGAACATTCAAAGTAATTATCTTTGACTGAAGTGCCTTGTTTTTTGTCTGAATATTGGGATTTAGATTCAATTCTCACAATAACAACTGCACACTTCGGGAACAAAAATGCTCAAGAAGCATCTCAAGGAGAGACAAATAAGTTTTGATCTGTCTCTAAAGTAAATGTGGGAACAGAAATCTCCACTGTGATGAGGGAACAAACCTGTCCTGAGATCTTTCCCAGCAGGCTTTCACCCATGTAGGCAGAAGTATGGGTTTTCCCAGACTGGCAGCCACCAAATACTTCTTGCTGCCCACCTCTCCTGCTATCAGATGATTGACGGATACATTTAGGTCAAGATAAACCCGTCCACCCATGAGCAGCACCAGGTCCATCACCTCTGTCTGCAGAGAGACACACAGAAAATTATGAGTCTACAAGACCGTACCGAATCATGACTAAATAAATACATAACCAAACATACCCGAGTTGCTTTATCCAGGCTCGTGCATGAAATAGTAACGTCAGCCATGGCCATGTTATAGACGGGCTTCTCTGCTTTGGGGACACAATACTGTTGCTGCAGGCAGTACAACACCACCAGGGGACTCACCACTCGACATCCAAGCTACACAGCAGATAACAGAGCAGAATGACAGAAGAGGGACTTTCACCAATTATTCTGATGCACCAAAAACTGAGTCGGACCTTTTTGCAGTGTAGAAACGCTGGGGTGTTGAAACTGCTGAAGACATAAAGACACTTGTCCTTCTGCTTCATCTGTAAAATGGCATCTTCATCTATGTTCTTCAAGTGTTTTTCAGACTGCAGCTCCAGAATGGCCTGTACAAAAATAAGAGAGCATCATCAAAACCAAAGAGACAGGAGAAAAACACGTACTGATCGATAGTAGTTTAACACAGATGGTGTTTTACCTCATAAGCCCTGACAGCATGATCTGTTTTCTGGCCTTTAATTTCCACAAACTTAACAATGAAGTCTTCCTTGTTTCCTTTGGACATGTTCAATCTGCAAGTGAATGAAGACCAATGTTGTTTATTACAGTGACAGTCGCTGTTGTTAGCAGGAAGTTAGCCTCTGAGTCGGTAACAATCACAATGACATAATGTGTGTCATTTAAACTGTATTAGCAAACATCCTGCACTACATATAGACTGCTACGCCGTAATATACACACATAGCATTAGCGTTTCTATATACACGTACTGTCCTTGATGTTAGCTAAACCGGTGGCTACTTACCTCTTCGGCGTAATTTCAAATTAGACAATCTTTAGTTTGCTCTGACACGAAATGCTAACCAATGAAAAGCTAGTTTAAAGTCTGTTTGGCTTTCCTTGTTTGTTTTTGTAGCTAAAACGCTACCGTCGGATGTAGACTCCTGCCTAATGTAATCTGACATTAACTCAAATTATTTTGATTAAAATGACTCAAATACCATAAATATTCACTTAAAATCAAAAAATAGTTGACAGGTTAAACTATTGGTTAAAACACATTTTACGGTAATCCTCTGGTAAAGTTAAAAATTCAGCTTTGTTGTTATTCGCGCCAAATGCGGATATATATAATTCAACTTCCGGTGTTACCTACTAAATGTTTCGTGTGGAAGCAAACGTAAGAATAGCGTTCCGATGCAGATTAGATTTTACATAGTGTCATTAGTTTATAAGAGAACCAAAGAAATGCATGTTTATACAAGCATGTTGGTAAAAAGAATATCAAAATATTGGAATAAAAATTATTGGGTTCATTAACAATAAATTAGCAAACTACAGCAATCCCGACTGTGCAGGAACAACCTTTTTTCAAAGTTGGAAAATGCTCAGATTTGTAAATTTAAATCTCTAAACAATTTGATTTTGTCTTTAAAAGCCCACCAAAATTAAACTTTCTATTATTTCTTTAAATTCTATGAGCAGATTTTATATTGTATTCTACAGTCTATAATAAAAGAATGGTGGGGATCTGGATGCTAATTTTTCTCAAGATTTTCTAGGGTAGATTTCGATAAACAAGTGTTTCAAGCACTAAAATCTTAAACTTTCAACAAATATGAATTCCTCTTTTTGAAACATTAACAAACAAAACCCCCCGTCATTTTGTCACAATGTTAGTTCCAAAAAAATACAAAAGGACGCTGTGGGTTCCCTTTTATTCTTAAAATTTTATGTACAAGTGCGAGTGATTCATTTTTAATGTACATTCAATATAGAAAGTTTATATATGCAATATTACATTGAACATTTCACAAATTGCACTAGTCTTTCACATAGATTCACAATCAGTCAAAGTCATTCGTCATGTCTTAGCAAAAGCTCATTTCTGGTGGTTATTATTCAGTTATAAATATTCTAGTGCTTTTTGCATTCTGGGGAAAGAGAATTACCTTTAAAAATCTGAGGCAGAAAGGGTTGCCTTTAAAGAGAGAGTAGGGTGAACTACGAAGATCAGAGGAAGAAGAGGTTGGGCATTTGGACAGCAGACTCAACTGGCAACTTTGAAGAATTGATTGAAACAAACCAGACCAAACTACACAAGAGGTCAGCATTGCTTTTTAGGTTTCAGTGGAGAATCAAGGCAGAAAAATCATATACCGATTTCAACATGTTTTTCTTTTCCATATGAGAATCCATTGGGCAGACTAGTAAATCCTATGTTCACATGACAAGCTGAGAAACTAAGTTTCTTGAATGGCCTCTGTCCAGAATTTAGGGTAAGTGTAGTAAACTGGAACGTGACAAAAAGGAATGAGACACTCAAGAGGACGCAGTTTAACTAAAATGTTTGAGTCTTCAAAAGTCTCCCATGAAGAAAAAAAAACCTAGAGTAAAAAATATATTCATACAAAAAGTAAACTCTTGTGTGTCATTGGAAGAAACAAGAGACGTAGCACAAAAAACCCCAAAAGTAATCCATTAAAACTATTTTTGTGTTCGTAAAGACTTGACTGCAGTTTGTATGGGGGAGAGATGAGCGATGCCGGAGGAGGTGGTGCAGATTTTGGTGACGTTCAAAGACGGCCTGCAGTCCTCTGTTTATTTCTCCCCCCATCCCCTCACTCTGGAGCTGAACGGTTCCTCTCTGGGTTGCAGCTGTGAAGCCACAGGGCAGTCTGGGTGCCTGAGCGCGACGCGGGTGTGAGTGTCCGTCAGCCTTGGTCTCCAATGTCGTTGTCCACGGGGGGTGGGCCGCTGGGCATTACCGTGGTGCCAGTTCCTGCTGTGAGATAACCTGCGACTCCTGGACCTGCAGGTGACAGGATCATTGAGGCTATTCAGTAAATTTGTGACAGCGGGAGAGCTGGAGCGGCAGATGTGAGCCAAAAATGATGAACTGAAAGTCGACTGTCTGCAAAGAGGAGACATCGCTTCTGTTTTTAGGTCTGATTAGTAGAGAGCAATGTTTAAGGATGGGTGAAAGAGTCAGGAGAGGAAGGTGTTGAATGAAACAAATATCTGCCCCATTGTCGAAATAGTAAATCTCCCTATATATGTAAGTGTAAAGTTTATGCTTTTTCCATAAGAATTTTTTTCATCTCCCTTCTTTGTTTTGTACAGAGAGAAGCCACTTCAACGCAGCTTACAAGATCGCTTTTGTTTGTCTTTCATAAAGTTACATTTTCATTTTTAATGTTTTATTTAAAAAAATTAAAAATCAAATTGATCGTTGAGTCAGTTGATCTGACTTGTAAAGGCAAAACTTTTCATGCCTTTGCTGGTTACATTCTGATGACATTTGCCCTCAGGCTTGAGTGTTTGCTCACAAAAAGCGAACTGGGAACCTCCACTTACTTTTTTTAAATTCAGTTACATTAGACAGAAGACAAATTTATGTATAATAAACCTTCAATTTTCAAATTTCAAGGGAATTTTTGTTAACTGATAAAAGATGAGCACGATCAAAACAGCGGAGTTAGAAATGGAGGGGGAATCTTTCGCATTGTGAAGATAGAGGGGTGGGATTAGAAAATGAGGTGTGGAGCAGACATGGAGGTAAAGAGGCAAGGTCAAACATTAGGTTAGGTCTACCTGCATCTGAGCAAGCAAGAGGAGGGCAGCAAGGGCCCAGCTTAGGAGTCTAAAGCCCACCTCGGAGTGGGCTGCTGGCAGCCAGGAGAGAAGGAGTGGAAACCCCTGAGAAGAAAAGGTGAAGGACAGAGAGGAAGGGAAGGGCAGAGCCAGGGAGTGATAAAACACGGAGAGAGAAAGGGTAGCTGGATTTAAGCACATGTGAGGAGTCAGCCACAAGGTGATTTTAAGGATAAAGCAAAGCATTAAGATTCAACAACAGCTCAGAGGAAGGCACTCAGACTTACCTTTGAAACACTTCACAATAAAACATGAACAGTGTTTGCTTGTTCAGAAAAAAAAAGTGATCGTGATAGAAACCCCTTACCTGTTAGGTAACCCGCTGTTTGAGACTCTGAGATGAAAAGATCATGCTTCTGGTCTTTGAAGGCACTCCATACCGAGGACTTCGCTAGAATCTCATTCACCTGTAAGACAGCGATCGTTTAAGGGTTAATAAATGAAGTAAAATAGCTACTGCAAAGTCATTTTGAACATTTAACGAAGTCACAAATGAACTCATGATTCTCAAATGAGCTCATGATTCATCGTACTTGTTCTCCAAACTGCAGACTGCGAGTCATGGACTTGAGAGCCTTTACAATCTGGGCCTTTATAGCTGAAGGGTTTTCTAGCGTCTCCAGTCCGATTCCCTCCAGCAGCTTCAAGAGGTACGGAACCAGCTCCACTCGTAGAGCCTGGTTAGTTCAACAATAAAACAATAAGCATCAATAATTTGACACGGCAGTCAAACATGATGTCTATAACACACTTCAAAATCAAATATATTTATCAGTTTACCTGAGCTACAAGTTCAGTCTGCTCCTTCTGGAACATGCGGTTGAGAGCTTCACAAGCCAGTCCGGCCATGTCTGGCCGACACTTCATCCCGATCATGAGGGGCCCGATGATTTCAAGAGACGCCATGGAGCGTACACACAGCTGCATCAAAAAATTGGAAGTGTTACGGTTTTAATTACCGCGTGGTGCAGAAATTTGACGGTGAGTTAAGCCTGAGCTCTAATTTTCAAGTTGGAAATGAAACTGCGGCAGAAACGGCTTGACTTTTAATGTCTAATGTGGGACAACTGCCAAAAAACAACAGGAAAAGAGTTGCTAGATACACGTTTGGCATCTCACCTCGTTGTCTGACAACACGTGGATGAGGCGGATGGAGCTCTTGGGCACGCTGTTGTTCTTGTGGTTGAGTGCCGCCAGGACACGAGGCAGGTGACCCAGAGGAGGAACCTGATCGGCCAGCTGGGTCTGAGCGCTGAACAGGCACACCGCTGCGGTGGTAACCGTCTCCAACGCCTCGCCCTGGGGGACACCAGAGATATTAGGACAAATCCCCACAGCATTAAGGTCATTATACGGACTGCTGTGTGTTTCTGTTCCTCAGTGGGGCTGCTCACGTTGGGGTTGTTCTTCTCTAGCAGCTCGGTCAGCGTCTCCAGGAGGGACACCAGAAACTCGCGAGGCTTGCGCAGCACCCAGCCTGGCTGAGCGATAAAGATACGCAGGAAGACTCCGCCCACTTCCAGTTCGCCCTGGCCTGCTCCGGACGCCACCGAGAAGTCCTCTGGAATCTGAGCACACACACCAGGAAGTAATTATCACTACATATCCTATCCTGTTTAGTAACAAACATGTTATACATGTCTAGTTTTGTTTTTTTTATACATGACTGCACTTACCTTCCAGTTCACATCTGGATTATCCTTCTGTTGTTTAAAGTGCCTGGAAAATGTTTTTTAAAAGGAAAAAACATCAGCTTCATATAAACAGTTAACATATGATATTGATCTCGATCATCTAATCAATTTGTTATTGGCTGAAAAAGGCAGCCAAGCAGATTCATCTCTCACTCAAGCATCATCTCCCGAACAGTGGTGGACACTTTCTCCCTGGAGTTGTCATTCCAAATGAGTTCAGGGTTCTCGTGCGTTCCTTCAAATATATGCACGGCTGCTTCGGCATTGTCCCGCATGGCGTCCATGAAGACGCCAGGAAGAAAACGCATCAGCGTTAGACGCACCTGATAGAGAGTGAGAAAGATGATTACGGTGATGACAATATGTCACAATGTACACGAAGCCGACAGGGATTTATCTCCGGTCCGGACTGACCTTTGGCCCAACCAGCTTATCTGAGGTCATCTTGGAGAAGAGCTCTGCTGTCTGCGTTCGCACCTGAGGGTGTGTGCAGTTACAGAAGAGGTCCAGCAGGTAGATCAGAGCACCTTTGGCCATAGCCTCTTTGACGATCTTTGTGTTAGAAGTTAGTGCATGCAGTGTTTCCAGAACAATCTGCCGACCTAAATGACAGAAAAAAAGAAGTTGAAAAATAACACTGTAAAGAGCACACATGCTAAAGGAGTGGGCTGTTCTCTGGTTAGCGCTTTCTTACTGGAGGGGAGTGAGTGCAGGAGCAGCAGAAGGTTGGATAAAACCAGTGACTCTGCGATGTTGCTCACACATTCTTGGTTTGATGTCACAGTATTCACAACCTGCAACGGAAACCAACATGAGGAGAATGCAGGAGCATCATGGAAACCAGGGTGATTCGAGATCGGGAACTGAGAAGTTGTACCTCCAATACCAGCTGCTGTACTCTGCCAGCTCCGTGGACACGCAGCAAAGAGAAGAGCAGTTTGAAGTGGCCGATGCATTCCGACTCCGAACCTAGGATTCCACAAAGTGTTGAAGAAGAGTTCCAAAATCAGGATCCAATAAAAACACACCAACAGCAGGTCAGCAGAGGTGAAGGAAGCGTTTGAGCCTCACCGGGGTTGTTCTTGATGACGTTGCGGAGAGCCTCTAAAGCCATCTCAGCGAAGCGGAGTCTCTCGGCATGCTGCTGGGACTCCACCTTGTTGCTCTGACTCATGGCCAGCAGAGTGTGGAGGTACTGGGCCTGGGAGCCGACGTAGTCCAGCAGGCTGGCTGCAAAAGCTTTAGGGTACTAAAAGCAGAGAGGGTGACACATCACAAAAACATTCTATTTGCATCCTGATGGTAACAAATAAAATACTCCTTTAGGAGCAGAGAGAGGAGAGAGTCACATCTTATTCCATCTTTATTTTTTACTCCCTCTGGTTTTATTGCTCTCATTTTGTGATGCAATATCCATTTGTGTATTGCTTTCCTGAAATTAAGTCTCTTACTTGAATTTTCAGTTATTGGTGGATTTATTCTTTCTCCCGACACATTTTCAATGTTATAATGTGGTTCTAAAATTGGTTTAATATTGTTCCACTCACCTCTAGAGGGAATGTTGGTTGCTCATTGTAAACGCGGACAAAAATCTCTCCAACTATCAGCTCTTTGCTGTGATCTTTAAACACAAACTCTGCACCAAAACTTTGATCATTTTCTCCCTGTAAAGTTAATACAGAAGCATGAGTCAAATTTAGGCAACAACATCTGTTATTGTTCACAGAAGCAGTATGCACTCATTTGTGTGGAGTCCTTGTGAAACTTTAATAAAATACCCTCTTGATGTTTCCCTCCTGCTGACTCTCCAGGAACTCCAGCAGCTCGGCTCGTGTTCCATTGTTCCAGATCAAGTACGGGTTCTCTGAGTTACTATTCAGCAGCTTCAACACCTAAATGCACACAACATCACATGGACCTCAGTTTGTTGTTGTTGTTGTTTATGTTGATTGGTATCGACCTTCAAGACCTACCTCAGCAGGAGTTCCTGTTCCCAGCTTCCTTGAAATGTAAGGAGTCAGCATAGCGGCTATGCTCTTGCGGATGGCAGGATTTTCCGGAGGCGTTCCTTCGATGCCGTTGGTCTCTGAAATGGAATTGCTCCCATCCGGGGCGTGTGGCGCCTGGACGAAGCCTCCCAGACGGCTGATAGCTACCAGGCTGAGCTTGGCCAGGCTGTTGGCTACTTCCTGTTGGTTTGTCTCCTGGCTGGCCTGGACGCCGCTCTCTTCCAGGGTGTAGTCGTAATTGAAGAGGTAAACCAGGAGGTGCCAGAGCACGCCAGCGTGGTAGAGATGGGTCTGAAGGAAGAAATCTATCGCAAAGGAGCTCACACACTGGACTGCAAGGGAAGCAGTTTTTGGAAGACCCTAGAAGAGGCAATGAGGACGACTGAAGTCATGGATTGGAAAAAAATAGTTTATTGATTTTTGAATTAAATGTCTTTTTTCCCAAGTGCTGAGAAGTTCTCAAAAAAGACATTTTTCTTAGTAATTGGGAATAAACTTATGAACCCCCCCCCCCAGCAATGTCAGCGATCCTTACCTTTCCATAGAACAAGATGTGACAGAGGTCCTTGATGATGTTGGGCAGTTCAATAATCTTTTCCCGGCATTCCTCGAACTGAGCAGCTACGCTGTAGCACTTACAGATGTGCCCGCACACCTGTGGCACATTTAAACACAGTCAGAAATCGCTATAAGCAGTAGAGTATTCGTTCCTCCATAAATAAGACTGGACTACAGCAGAATAAAAACTGACTTTTGTGTGATATTCACCTGTACAGCCATGTCATTAGGCTTGCTGGATAAAGTCAACACAGCAACACATCGAGAAAGAGCCTCCCACAGCACCTGACGGAACACAAAAACGTGACAAATCACAGGTTCACACGTCTACATGAAGACAGTTTCAGGAAATGTAAAAGTGTGTCAACCTCGATGCCGTTGTCACGGCGCAGCTCCTCGGCGTTCAGAGCCGAGCAGTTGACGGTGTGGAAGGCCAACTCGACAGCAGCGGGGAGGAGCGGCGAAGGTTTTGAGAAGAGCTGTTCGTCCTCAGTTTCCATGGTGATGGTTTTGATGAGCATTGGGTAACCGGCGTATTTGTAAGGTTCCAGTTCTGTTGAAAGATTATGAAGTGGTATTAATTCGTTTTTCTATTATCATCAAATTGTTCCCGTCTCATTTATTGTTAGGAAGAACCGATGACACGTCTTTGTACCTTGTTTGTGTCGGTTGAACAGGATGCTCTGAGTTTTGAGGATCAGGATGATGTTTTCGGGATCGGGGCCATCCAGGAATCTTGTTGATTTTGTACAAAGGAACTCGTAGGCTTTGTTGACTTTCTCAAACATGTCCTGAAACATTAAAGGTCAAATGAGAATAAATTTACAATGTTGGAGCCGGTTATTCGATATTATGTTACGTAACGGCTCTAATACCCACCCTGCCTTCAGGGTTCTTGTCAGGATGGTATTTCTGTGCAAGTCGGAAATAGGCCTTCCTGATTTTACTCTCATCTTGTCTGAAAACAGAAATTTAAACACAATATCCAACTTTTTTTTTTTTAAAATCTCTTAAACACTCATTATTGATTGCTGCTACCGTTAAACACAATAAAGGACACACAAGGAAGAATAAATCAAAAGCCACTCACTGCCCCTGTCCTTTGGGGAGGTTTAGGACTGTGTAGGCTTCCTCTATAGACATTGAAGGAGGCTTTTTCTCCACCTCCCTCTTCCAGGCTTCAAGGGTGTCTTTTAGCAGCTTCACCTGCACAGGAAAATTGTGGCAGATACGTTTTAAAATTCAACAGAAAATCAGACAAGGAAGTACAAACTTGGGAAGGAGGAAGGAGACATACAGCATCTCGGATGGGCCAGTTCGGGAAATGGGTGGTGTCGCACAAATGTCTGAGGTAGTAGATGTTGCAGAAGAGCTCGTTGTCCAGCTGAGGGAAGCTGATCACCGGGATGGGGCAGTACTGGTAAAGGGCCCTCGTGTTGCTTTGCAACCTCGGGCTGAAGTCAGCGATGTGGGCCGCTATCTTTTCGATCATCATCCGCCTGAAACAGAAGGCTCACGATGAAACGACGGTGTCACTCCACGACGCCGTTCACGATACACGAACACGGACCTCATCTCGCTGCTCCAGATGGCCTCAGGCGTGTCAAACTCTCCAAGGAATATTTCTGAGATGCGTTCAGCCTCGTAGTTTTCCAGATAACACACCATGGCTTCAGGCAGCACTGGACCCAGAATACTACGCTGCACTATGTCCAGACCCTTTGCCTTGAGGGGAGACACAGATACAACACTCAGGCTTCATGTCATAAAGTTTCAAAAGATGCAAGCTGTTACAAACTCTGAGAAAATAATCATCTTTACCTCCTCTGACTTGAAGGCTTGTTTTAGGTGTGTGTACTTCAGGAACCTATGGAAACCAGAGTTCCAGAGGTAAATATTGACACGCTATGAGAGCAAATACATAAAATATTCCTCCTTATCCACAGTGTAGTATTTTAGTATTTCATTTCCAATATGAATGACTCCATGGGCCAAAATGAGGTTAATGTAGTGTTTAAAAAAATGAAGGTAACTTTGCTTGTGTGAATATTTCTGTTCTATTTGTCGTGTGTTTCCACCTCGCAACAGGAAGCACGTTGGAGCCCGTGTACATCATGATGAAGAAGAACACCCCGGTTAAGTAGAGGCGCTGTAGATTGGGATTGTCCTGCATCACCAGGTACAACACATTAGCTACTTTCTCCACCAGGATGGGGTCAAAGGTCAACAGCAGCTGGAGCAGGAAATAAAAAAACAACAACAACAACAACATAAAAGCACATCTTTTAATTAGAACAATGCAATTTAATGTACAACTAAAAGTATAAAATAAAACACTGAGCAACTACCTGGACGATGTGAGGGAGGGAAGCATTGTCACTGATCATCCTTTTGATTTTGGGTAAAGGACGTATAATTGCATTATCTTGATCCCTGAGTACAAATAGAAATCATGTTACAGATGGGGTCAATGTCATTTCTACATACAATCATATAATACTAAAATGAAAACAGAATTTCTAAAGCAAACAGGTCTTTTCTGGACGTTGGCTTCCACCCACCTGCTGGGGTAGTAGGAACACATGGTGATGAGCATGTTAAGGATTAGCGTAGCCAAGTCGGTCTCATTCATTACCGCCTGACCGCTGGCCAGCAGGCACCATTTTAGCTGAGGGATGGCCTGCAAGGGACGCCAGCCGTCCATCCCCTGAGCCCAGCAGCGCGTTTTCGACATCAGGACGCCCGAAGTCCAGAACTCCTGCATCTGGAAAAGAGAGTTGTATATTTTTAAGCTGCCATTAGACATTAACCCAATTTCATTTAATCCAACTGACGGGACGTGATTTCAAGATTTCATACCTCCTCAAAACTGAAAGGCCCTCTTCTTTCCTTATCTGCATTACCAAAGTACCACTCCTTCTCGCTCTCCCTTTTCATGTCCGGCGCCGCTTCCAACACGTTGCTCTGTGGAAATTAAAAATACTCTGTTACAGTCCAGACAGATTAATGTCCATTCTCACACATGGGTCAACATTATCAAACAGACACAGAAGGCCATCTTTCCTCAGTAATTACCTGAAGAGGCACAGTCGCCCTGCTGGTGTGCAGATGCGCTAAGGTGAGCAGATCTACCAGGATACGCACTCCATTGGAGTCCATCACGTCCTTCACGTTTTTCTGCAGAGCAAATGATGAGTTGTTTCATTTAAAGTTGCAAGTGGGAGTAAAATGAAGAGGCAACCCTGATTTTAATACCTTGTTGAGGATGAGTTTATTGAGGAAGAGAATCAGCCTGTCTCTTTCCAATTTGTCTGTGCACTGAAAACAGAAACATTTTGTGTTTCCGGTGAAATTGAAGGACTTAGCTGGAATAGTTCTTACATAAGAGTCTATACTTACGCGGTCCAGCATGCCTACGATGTATTTTGTGTCTGTGAAGGGGCCGATCTCCTCATAACATTTCCCATAGACTATAGTGAGCGCCTGCAGGCACAGGCACTTCATCGTAACTTTGGGTGTGAGCAGAAAGCGATGGTAGAGTTCATTGAAGAACTCGTATCTGAGAGCAAACAGAGAGAGAAGCATGACTCATCTACACATCTATTTTAGATTTAGATCATATCAGGGCAGTTCGGTTGATATAATATAATCTTACGATCTCTTGATGGCATTTGATTCTTCATTTTCATCCTCCTCAAGCAGCAGACGCAGGTAATAATCCCCGATCTTTATCTCATCTGAAAGGCACTCGTATTTCACCTGCAGATGCAAACAGTATTCAAGGAATTATTTCTCTTTGGGATTTGCTATTTTGGCTTAAAAGTCTAGTGCATCCCTGATATTGATGACTCTAATCGATAAGGGCGATGAGGTCCAGGCAGGAGTGGGTGTGGCACAGACCTCAAACTCCTGATGGTTCCAGGAGATGACGTTGGCACTGCCGAGTTCGCGGTCCACGTTGAAGGCGCGCATCTCTCCCTCCAGAGCGTCTCGCAGCTCCTCCCTCGTCTTCAGGTTCCAAATGAGGTTAGACCGAGCATGATCCAGCTGGAATCTTCAGAGGAAAGAGAAGCAGGTCAGGATGGTGGGGAGAAAACAAAATGACTGGAATATGTAGGGTGAGATGGGTGGGGGGGGGACAGACCTGTAATAAAAAAGCTCCCAGTTGACTTCAATCTTTATTCTCTGCCGCCTTTTCCTCAGGATGACGGGTTTTTGGTTTGGATTCTGAAAATGATGACAATGGATTCAGTCAATCTTTGTCCTTTTTCAACTTATGGCATAAAGAGAGCTACAAATTTCAAACGAACACCAACAACAAGAAGAAAAGAATTAAAGGAACCAGTGTGCATGACGATGAAACAACAAAAACTTTTTCAGAAGAGAAAGTCTTGAGACCAATGACACCAACACATAAAGGTGCGACGCACAAAAACCAGATGGGATCCCAGCATTGAGGGCATTTTATAATTGTTGCATGAAGACACAGAGCTCTATGTTTCATGAGCTGTTATCAAACTATGATTTGCACGATTAACACAGTAGCTGTCACAAATCTGTAGGCTCTTGTTTCATCGATCATGTTCCTACTTTGATAAGGCCCCTCTATTGATAATTATTACACAAAATAAATGTGATCATAGTTCATTGATGACTAAACACATCTTCTAATGATAACAGAAAGCAAACATGTGATCATAGTTTCCATAGGTTTAACTAGAGCCATGTGCCAATCCTTGGCAGATAGGAAAATCCTCACCCAGGCGAATTAAAAAAAGACAATGAAAATGGAAGGATGGATGGGAAAAGAGAGAGAATGGAAAGGAAATGGCATTGATCCCATTGGTCAGTCCTACTTACCAGGTTATTTCTGTCCTGCTGCATTGTTTGACAGCACAGAAACCAGACAAGGCAAAGGGGAGGGTGGGGCAGAGACAACAGAGAGATTATTGTTCCTCGGATCAAACACAAATGAATTGAAACAAGAAGGGTCACCGGAGTAACATCACACTGAGACAGACATCCAAAATGATATTAGTTGCTACTGCTAAAGTAATCCACACGGAGTCTGCGGTGCAAACATGACAGCCTGGATTGATTAGGGGATATTCAGTGAAAGCATGCCAATCAAATCATTTGGTTGATTGGTTACTTTATGTGAGTGTGAAGGGAAAAGAAGCAGAGGTTGCGAGGTTGAAGCTGGAGCTGGAAGCAGCAGGCTGGTAGTTTTACTTAAGTATCTCACACATTCACACACTTTAGGATAAAACACTTCAGGATAAAAATATGCCTTATGCTGGCTGTCTGTAGGCACGACATATTCTTTCATTTTGTCAAATCCCACCACATACGCAATGGAAAATGTTTACCACACAATGGTAGCAAATATGCAAAGCACATGAAAATCTGGCTTGAAAGCATCATAGAAGGTATTTTTCATAAAGTCCAGCAGCATCTGAGATAACAGCAGCATTCTAAAAACTGAGCTCCTGAGTTTCTGTCTAGATTCTGCAGCATCGTTCAGAATCAGCTGGAGGTGTGAAGAATGATGCCTGAGCACAAGAATCAGCAGGTGCTTCAGCTTGTCCGAGAGACAACAGCAGCAGGTAAACAAGTCTGTCCTTTTGTAAAGGAAGATCAATCCTCACCTCCTTCTGGGCTATGCCCATTTTATCCCTCCAGTGCATCAACACTAGATCCGCCTTCTCCTTGGCAAACTTCTCCACCTCTTTGGCTGCTTTTCCTGCGATCCGTTGCCACTCAGGGACCTTGGTTCGATTCAGCTGGTCCTGAGGGAAACATGTAAATCAGCAATTAGAGATGAGCTTCTCGCTCAGTGTGTAAATGTGGTAAGATCTAATGTGTTTGTCCGTGTACCGTGGCAATTTTTAAGTTGTCACGGATGTGCATTCTGTCCACATCTTTCTCCGGGACTGAGTCAGGACTGTCGAGGTACGCCAGCAGGCCTGTTGGCTAAGAGGACACGCAACAAATAGAACTGATACAAGCGTAAACAGCGTGACTCAGCTACCAGCAACCAGGACTGGCTTCTAATGGCTTCTAATCAGAAAGTTGGACAGGGATCTAATGTTTGTTTAAGTGTTTGAACAGAGCTGATTTCTGCAGCCTCACCAGTATCCTCTTTAGAAGGTTCATGGCAACAGGGTTCTCTGCCGTCCACAGGCCCACGAGGTGACGACTCAGCTGCCTGTCAAGAAAAAAGTCCGAGATGAGCAGCTGTGATTCCTAATTCTGAGACAGCGACAGGTATGCAGGTCTGAGAAAACAGACCTGTTGGTGAGCATCCGCTGGTCGGCGCTGATGGTGAACAAAGACGTGTGAAGGTGCCTCGGAAGAGCTCCTTCGCTCAATGCCAACTCCTGCATCTTAGTGGCGATTTCCTTGTCTCCCTCCTAAAAATTAGACCAACGCAGTTCATCAAAGTGTGAAAATCACAAATTGAATAAATCGCCAAAGTCATTATTGAGACGCTTACCTCAATAATGGCCTTCATCACCAGGCCCGCCCCCTTCACGATTGCCATAGAGGGATGCTGGGGATAAAGACAATTTAATTTGATGCAGGAGAATATACTGGTTTTATTCCAGTCCTACTGGGACAGACGGTTGAATTAAAATACCTGGAAGAGTTTGAACAACGTGCGTCCATTGGAGGCGACCATCTCCAGCAGCATGTCGAACTGCTGCCCCTCTGTGGTTTCACTGTACGGGGCGCAGAGGGCAAAGGTTAAGAAGTCCAGTAAGGAGCTGATAACCAGAGCTCCTGTTCCATGATCCTGAAAAAAAGAGAAAGACAGTAATGAGCTTGTGATTATTAGAGGTTCATGGACCTGCACAACAAGATCATTACGAGGAAATGTACCACGTTGGTGATGAATTTTTCAAGCAGGTTTTCCAGGAATTTCTTGGAGGACAACAGAGACGCTTTGTTCAGCTGCTCCTGCCTCAGGTCGTAGTCGTCGTGCATCGGCTGGAGAAAAGCATCAGGGAACACGTCTCAGTCGCAAAGGGAATCCCTTTTTGATTCAATAATCTATTTTAAGCGTTACTTACACACATGAGGGCACAGAGCATGTCCACAGCGGCGTGTGTCACACCGTTGTTGTTCCTTTTTAAAGCTTTTACTGTCTTTACTCCCAACTTTTCTCTGAACCTGGAAAGCAAAAAACATTTGTCACCACACTTCTACTAAAACCAACACGCCTTGAGAAAGCTAAGGGACGTATGTGACAGAAAATAATCTTTGCATTTAAAAATGTGGCCTGGGGTTGGATATACAAAAAATTCATTGCTTCAGAAGTAGCATCAGGTCTTCCATTGATCTACTAAATAACACTAGAAAAGCTTTTCTTATTATAAATCATTCATTTATTCCTCATTTATTCAAGATCTGTTTCTTGAGGTGGAATGGAGACACCAAGCTAATCCAACAATGATTCTTTTAGGTGAAACCAATCACAGATCATTTGGAACAAATAATGACCAGTAAATACAGTTCCTCTCATACATCTCAGTGACCAAAACGTCCACTAGTTCCTTAATGTTTGAGGATTACATCCATTTAAAGAGGAGAATGGGTATAGCAGACAGCAGGGAGAGAGAAGGAGGCACAGAAATAATGAGATGATAGTAATAACAATGAGACGACAAGAATGGAAGGCCAAGACCGATCAAGAGAGAAAACCCAGCTGGCTAAAACCTGTCTCCCTGCTGAAGCGCCCGTCTAAAGCCTGAGATGAAAGCAGAAAAAAATAACCAGAAGATGTCTAACAGAGACCGGATAGGAACAAGAGGGATAAGAACCAGGCAAACGGGCTAACTGAGATGTATGGATTCATATTTACGTTGCTTCTGTGACTCCAGACCCTTGACCAGACCTTGGAATGACAGAGCACGGCTGTTACGAGCAGCTCAACTAAAATTCCCGATTAAAAAAGAAAAAAAAAGAATGACGGAAGGTGACGTGAGACAATCGCTGAATCGTTCTTACTTTGGTAGCTGGGTAAAGGCTTGGAAGCCGGCCTTGGAGGCCACCAAACGCCGAATAGCCTGGAAATGGCTCTCCAGCTCGGCATTAAGAGCCGGCAGCTCAGCCTCCTGGGATAAAAGAGCCAGGATGGCGTTGTTGATGAGCTTCTCTTTGTTCTCGGAGAAAAGGCCCTGAAGGGAAATCGAGAGGTAAAAACGGGGGAAATCAGCGCAAATCCTGCTCAGTTGCACGTTTAGACAGGAATCACACTTACGTCCTGAGTGACGGCGTGCAGAACTCCGCTGTAGGATATGTTGGCGTTGAATCTGAACACTGCATCTGCAAAGTTTCCATCTGAGCAAAAGGAGTGAGCAATGCAAAACAATTTTATAAAATATCACATCGGCATTATTTGACCACCATACAACAGAACAAGTACGTTAAACAGGCACTGACATACGTATTTTATAAGTACTTTGATTAGTAAAATGAAGATGGACAACTTTTTTTCCAATACATTTCATAATATACTATAGTATTACTATGTAATACTTTTAACTCGTATAGAATAACTTTTCATCCACGTTAACTGAAAAGATCTTTGCTAAACATAACTGATACAAAAATGTAAAGATCAGACCTAAATGCTAATGTTAGCATGAAAAGATCACCAGGCTGACATTGATCTTGTATTTTGTTTTTTGCATCTAATTTAACTTAATTCAGCTTCTTAGCATTTGATTATTTGCTAATAAGAACCCTAGTAGCACAACTAAGATGGGGGGGGGGGGCGCTTGGGTCTGAGGGGCTCAAACTCACTTGGAGGCGCTGCCAGGAATTTGAGATGCAGACTCTCGACCTCCTCGTCCACGGGCATGCTCAGCAGGCCCCATCGTTGCCCTCGCTGCGTGGGGGCCATCTTCACACACACGTCCCTGTTGCCCGAGGCACGGACTCCATCTAGTAGGCTGGCTAACAGGGAGTCCCTGCAGACGCACAACCAGTCTCAGCTAAAAGCTTCATCAGTAACACCAGTGAAGGATATGTAGTGCACAAACCAGCAAACTTAGTAAAGAGCAGAAAGACGAGTGTGTGCGTTGCGGTAGCGTACCTTTCTGTGGAGGAAAACTTTCGGATCTGACCTCTGATGAATTCAACCGTAAACACCTGAGGGTTTTCTACATCACAGATGAGAGCGAATACCTGAAAGGAGATGAAACGGAGTGGGATGGTGGGGGGAGTGAGAGGAGAGTTTACTCCCTTTGCACAAACGCCAGAGCTTTTATGTCAGCTGTTCAACTTGCAGTTCATACATAATGAAACAAAGACATCCGGGTCGATTAATGTCCATCTTCACAGGTCTGCAACACGGATGCTGCTAAATGTTGGGAGCGTGGACGGTTCGGCTTGAAATTTTTATGGCTTCGCGTTGCCTCAGTGTCTGGGCGCTCACCTCTCCAAAAGGTTTGATGGTGACTATGTTGTACGAGGCGGGGTCCCTCTCCACTAGACACGTCTCCGTCAGGGCCAGAATACGCTTGACAGGCTCCTAAGAAACAACGAAACAGACCGAACATCTAGTCGTTGAAGAAAGACACACCACAGCTAGGGGGCAGAAGACATTCACTCCATGGAATTATAGAGAGTTAGAAGGAGACGAAAAAGCGGAGGGTTCCTACCGGGTGTCGAGGGGTGATTTTCTGCACCACAAACTCTGCCAGTGAAGTGATGCTCTCGTCCGAGCTGTACTTCCCCAGTCTGTCCGAGAAGAAGTTCTCGAACGTCAGCGCCTCCTTCCGTACTCGCAGCATGATGCCGATGAAGTTCCCCGCGTGCTCGATGGCGCTGCGGATGATTTCGTCCCGGTGTTCCGAGGCAAACAAATGCTGAGAGAAAGAAGGAATTGGTCAAAGAACTCACAGCTGCTTACATAGCGCACACACACTCACACACAACCACCTATAAATACGTACCAGCCGACTGAAGCCGCCATAGAGGATGCAGAATCCTCCCTGGTAATCTGAGACCTCCACAAAGCCCTCTACGTTCCGGTAGTCGTAGGAACACACTACCCGGTTGGTGTGCGGGTCAATCTGGTCGATGCCGCCGGGCGTCACCTCCAAACTCACGGGCTTCCTGGTGTCACTCCAGTGGTGCTTGTAGCAGTTGTAACGCTGTGGAACACACGCGTCATGAGACGTTCTGCTATCGCCACGACGACAACATGGCAGATAAAAATGTTTTCCTAATAGTTACTTACCCTGCCTGTTATCTTCCCCTCTGAAAACTCCGTTCTGAATCTCTGTGGACAAAAAAAAAAAAAGAACGATGGTGAGATAAATCAATCCCCGTGTGACAGAATTATCAGCAAGGATTTACAAAATTAGAAATAAATTTGTTCGCAGCGTTCTGTTTAGTTGCTGTTGCTCGTGGCGGGGTGGGGTGGGGTGTCCATCCTCACCAGTGCTTCTGTGAGCAGCTCCGTCCTGTGCTCCGTGGAGAACTTGAGCGTTTCGGACTTCTTGCCGCTCCCTTTGCGGAATGTGAGGTTGAACTCTGTTCCCTGACCTTTTCCCACCGGACCGATTCCACAGATGTCTCCATAAGGCCACTGGTGACACAGACGACACAGAATGAAGACAACACCCCCCCGCAAAACAGATGGAGCAGCCTCACTTTTAATCTTGAGGTTTTACAAACTATATCTGTAGCATTTATATTATTGACTCATTGTTCTAATTTCATTTCACATATTTAGGATGATTTATTTTAATGTCAAATCATGTGTGTAAATATGATCAAGAATTAAACTACCAGCATTTGATCCTCCATTATTTCCCTGTTAGCTTTAATAGCATTAATTGTTCTCAGTGTCACACAAGTATCTTTACTCGCAACTGTTCCCCAGGCGTCATATCGTCTAATAGAAATAGAGACGCTGACAGGTTTATTGAAGATTATTATATAGATGTACTGTAAGAAGAAGTCAGTGATTAATGGCGTCTGGTAACAAATGCGTGTGGTAATCTTTAAGTAGAGGGCGATCAAGGAAAAATTAACAATGAATAATAAAAATGCTGTGATAAAATGGATAGGCACTGAAACTGTTGTAAAAGAATAAACGCATCAAATACCCTTCATAGGAGCTCAATAGGATGATTTAAAGAGTAGTTGTTCCGTTCAAAAACTGTTGCTTATATTTTCTACTACACATCTTTCTACAAGGTCATGTCTGAGGGGTATTGATTACAGCGATGGACATAAAATGTACTCTTGATGGTCGTGTGGGGTGAGACCAGCACGTCCCACTTGGACATGCGAGGCGCTGATCTCCACAGGGCAGCGGGAGTTCCTGAGCTTTCTCCATGAGCGGCAACACAAGTACTGACCTGATTTGTTACTTCTAGCGTTGTAGGGTTGTATGTGGTGATGCCGTGCGTCCCCACTGAGAAGACTCGTTTGTACCTGGAACACAGAGGCGGTCACATCACATGTGGCAGCGGGCGTTGTTTTGCTAAAGCTAAACTAACATATCCAGCTCGCTTTGATAACTCTGACATCGCAATATCGAGATTTCCAATTTACGCTCCATTAAATCGTCCATTAGCTTTGGCCTCTGATGCGTCAAGGACAGGTAACATCACCGGAGCTCAGTTAGCAGGTGATGTCATCCCCATAAAAGTCGACTGTGTCGGTTTCCTGGCACTTTTCTGAGGCATCAAGCCCAGACAGGGTGGAAGGATGACACTAAAAGGAGGCTAAAGTCCTGCTGTTCAAGCCGGGGTTAAAGAGGGGTCGCTGGATGACAGCGATGAACACAGAATCTTTAATTTACCTGTCATGTCAAAGGACATGAGCGTTTGGGGATTATTCTGAAAATTGCAATTTTCGGAGTCATTTTCGACACTGAAAGAAATGATTCATTAGCGAGCGGGGCTTTCGCACACAGAGGGAAGGAAGTGTGAAATTTGATGCACCAATCTCTCTGTGAGTTACGCTAAGTCGATGTGTAAGCGGGAGCGTACGAGGACGAAAGCATGTCTGTCAGGTTCGACTTGAAAAAGGTCATTCGAAGGTTTTGAAAAACACACTGCAGTGACATTCATGTTAAAGAATGAGAAAGACAGTGTTCAATGTGAGGGTTTCACTGCAACTGGAATGCATGTTAAATCTTGTTCAACATGTTCTGACTTCTCTCTGACACATCCTCATTAGAGCTAGATAGAGTGAAGAGGCACAGCGACCCGGCTAGTTCCGTTAGGATAAAAGTAAGTGAGAGGTTTATTCATTCATACTCATCTAACAGAACCAGACATCCAGTGACCAGAGGCGAAGCTGGAGCCAAATATCAGGTCAAGCCACAACCCGTAGTCCGACCCCTCTCCTTCAGTCGTACAGAGATCATAACCATTCTGTGACTGTAATTATTTCTGTACAAATGTTCTCTTTGTGTTCTAATTCCAGATCTCTCTTCACGTTTTGGCCTCTGTGTGGAGGCTGGCTGAACTGGATGTCAGCACAAACCAGGTTAATCATTCATTCTCTCGGGTGGTGAAGTTGTTTTTTCAAATTTTCTGTGTTAATATGCAGATAATAGCCAAGCCTCTCTGGAACGGGATGTGTTTATGGATTTCAGTTTTTATTGCATCTCATTATTTGTTCTCCATAATAAAACCAGACATGATTCTGAGAACGTTTTGGACATTTTGTCACACGTGATCAGTGAAGAAGATCGGATTGTACGTGTTCAGGAAGTTAACATCCACCTGGTTTCGTATGGGAATGACAGGAGGTCACTGTTCGTTCAGTCATTTTTGAGCGCTTCCTGCCGCTTCCTAGTTTCATAATATCACCACATTAAGCAACTTCCTCTCCTTTTGACTAAACCCTCTCAACAACTTTCTTCCCTTCTTTGAAACCCTTCTCTCACAAAAACGACCGAGCTGACGACTTGTTTGTCGACACACAGTGCGAGGATCATAAGACAAAATCTCACCAACAAAGGCTCGTTTTCAGACACGCAAAGAAAAGCAGAAGATTAGCTGAGAAAGAAGCGGCGTCCACTTAAGTCAAAAATCAAACAAGTCCATCGTGACGACCGCTCAGACAAATCTGATACTCTTGACAAGCTGAAGTCACAAGACTCGAATTAAACCTGATCATGAGCTCAGATGGGAACGGCAGTTGTAGGCATGACTAAAATCTACAACTGCTATCTCATGTCATTTCAGTCTCTCAGGCTAATAGTGATTTTGTTTGACTCATGTGAGTGTGAAACCGTACCGTTATAGTTGCTAAGAATTACCTACTTTAAACATGCAAAAGGAAATCACACAGAAAAGAGGCAGAACAAATTAGATTACTGTAGTATCCCCATCATACTGACAAGCATTTTATGTCAAATAGACATTTTTCTATCTGCTTTTGAGTGAACCAGTTCTTGGAAAAATTCTCTCACCAGGCAAAGTCAACTCTCATCTACCAAAGTAACAACTGACAAATCAATAATACATCTTATATTTGGTCACAGAGTCATGTTAGCCTAAAATTAATCTAATTTGAATTTACTGCAGGAATTGTTTCCTGTATTCAATCTGTATCACTATAACAGAGTCTGTGATGATCCAGTGGTTACGCAAAATAGTTTCTTTCATCCAAAGGTCTTACACTATTTTTATATATTAGGCAAAATCTAGAATATTCCGCTTCGGCTTTCAGGAAAGCTTTCTGGATGTCTATGATTTACTACCTAATAGAAATGAGCAGCCCTCAGTATCAGAGGCCGCAGGAAGCAGGATGAAAAGAGATGTAATGACTTCTGTAGATGTGTTGAATTCACATCCTTCTCCATGAAGCAGAACACACAGATCAAACTGTAACTGTCTTTGGAGAATCACGCAGTCAATTGTTAATATTGATAACTTGAGCTTCCATCCGGTTGAATTCCGATCAGCCACACAAAGCGGGTTTTTAAACTGCGTCACCGAGTCACGATGAAGACGGTACCCGCCTCTACGTTCCACCATCAACACTCTGGCGGATGCTTCAGGAAGCATTAGCAGGACGAAGCTCTGATGATGGCTAATGCTCCGCAGCCCTGCTTGAGTTACACAAGTCAATGGAAGGCCTTAATGGGACAAAGACGTTTAGAGAGCAGGCATCGGTAATGTGATACCGCTGGCTTGATGCTCAAACTGGAACCTGTCCATCCTTCGGCTCTGAGGGCCACCGAGTATCTACACTGAGTCGCTTTTAGATGCAAGTTGGCTAAATATAGAACCTTCTCCAAAATATAGAATAAAAACAAAGAAAAATCAGATGATAATGCATCTAATTTGTAAATGATGGGGGAACTTTCCTGCATTATGGCATGTTTTTACATCTTATCTCTAATCTGAATGCGATACAATCTATTTACAACCACTTGAGTGAAGTAACTGGTTGAAAACTAATGGATGTTTTTTTTAGCTTTTCATGTTTTATCCTGATCCTGATCTGTACTCCCACCCAGGGTCTTACATTTCATGCGGCAGTGCAGCGCTACACAACACATCAATAGTGCCGATCAGTGACTGCTGACAGCGGCTTGCAAGACCTCCCAGGCTCTGATAAGGAAGTCCGTACAATGGAAGCACTGACTCAGGGTTTTAGTGTTTTTTTTCCCTAACTGTCTTTAAAAGGAGAAGACTATTACAGTTTCATATTAGCATCAACTCAAACTAGATGAGGAATAGAGAACGCCACCGGCGGTAACAAAAGGCAGGAAAAACAGTTTGCAGGTCTTACTTTCCCCTCCAGGAGTGTTTGGTGGTGTAGAAACAGGCCAAGTCTTTGTTCTCTTTGACGACATTCATCTTTTCAGAGAACCTGCAAAAGAGGAGAAATCATGTCATAACTTGGGTCAAAAAGTCACGTGATGTTTCCGACACAGGGCAGCAGAAGGGAAGAATGATGGCAATGGCTGTCCATGTCTCGGTTCTGCACCTTAACCAGTTATGACATCAGGTTAGGTAATAGTCTTTGCTATATCCCACCTGCCACACACACTTCACACCCCCATTCAACATTTGGCAGCTTGAAGGGAGAGTCTTCCATCTGGCAGCGCCTCACTAATAACGAGTCAGGAGTGATCGTCCGTTGACGGAGTAAGGAATCGCTCCGTGACCGACCGACTGACTCTGGCATTACTTTAGCTATGAACCGTAGCAGAAATGCAAGCAGAGACACATGATTGAGTTTATCATACACCAAGCTAAAAAGGTGTGACGGGTCATAACCTAAAAGCCGTTAAGTGGGGAGCCACTGGGATGCAGTCAACTCAGCAAAAACAGAGGATCGAACAGTTCTTATCCAGCCTGATATAATAGGCAACACAACCGTGCATCAGTCAAGCTCGGGTTTATTAAGTCTGACGCAAAGTCAGTGTGGCCGACTGATTAATTTGGAGAAACAAGGGTTGGGTTCAATGCTGAGATTTGAATGAAAAGTCACGAGTTTTCTTCACCTGGGGGAAAACAGAAAATGTGTAGCAGGATTAAGATTATTTAACAGATTTCAAACACATTGAAGACTGACAACAAAAGGCAACACCCCAGAATCAAGGGAAAAACTGTGATCCTTAATGCAGTAACTCGTTGGCAGCTGCACTTGACAGGGGGAACCTGTGTCAGCACTCTGCCGGGATCCTGGAAAAATCTGACTCCGGTTTTCCTTCCTCTCCATTTCAGCAAATGAAGACAGGAGCAGCACAATGGCCACAAATAATAGAATCCACAATTTATGGAGAGGAGAACTGTCTTGGCATTCAAAGACGGCAGGGTTCAAAGTGTAATGTTGTCCACAATAAACAAAGGACTTTAAAAATGGCCCATTATCATCTAGAAGTAATACTAGAAAGGGAAACACACAAGCCTTGAGAATCAACTGGGTTTTTTTCCCCCCAAACACACACTCATCAAGCCGCAAAATCAATCTAACCCAAAGCAGTGGTAGATTATTCATGATATATAACAAACCATGTTCTTTATCAGAACGTCAGTGGAGTAAATAGCGATATGACCTGACCAAAACCCCACATTTACATGAAACTTGTTCCAGACTGGTCTCACAACTTCTCTAATCCAATCTTTGACAAACACAGGTTCTGGTCCTGGCTAACGTTACGGTAACAACACTTGGCGTGATGCCTTCATGCTCACTAACTTTTATTTCAAACAAGAGGTGGCATTGACTAGGATTGCTTCAAAACTCTAAATGGAACCAAAGGGAACTTAAAGGAGGTACCAACTCAATACTACACACTACAGAGACAGATTTTAAGCATTATGATGATTTACACATGGAAAAAAAGACTGTTTTGCCCTACATATCTGTTTAGCTTAATTCATCTTCCTGACAAATTGTCTGAAAAACATGACAACACCTGCTTTAGTGAGAAAAGTAGAGGAGAATGTGAAAACTGCTTCAGCATCAGTATGGGTGCAAGGGTCGAGCCATCATGTGCCATCACATCTTTCCTACAGTGCAATTCAAATAAAAATGAGCCCAATTAACTACTAAAGTAAAATATCTCCAGGGAGAATCTGAACCTTCAGACTCTTTAATATTTCACACAGCCTGGACATAGTTCAACATAAAACGAACTAACCACGCTGGTATCTACCATGAGGTGTTCTTCATGACAGCTTTTTTTTTTTTTTGTGCATTTTAAACTTGAGCTAAACCCGCAGATTTCGGTAACACGAGTACAAACGCAGGAGCTACCGAAGCGCCGGTTAAATCCACGACAACCTGCATTAATGTTACCTGGCTCTGAAGCGTTTAGCGAAGCTCTGCTTCATTGCAGAAGGCCTACGCGGGTCAATACTTGTCTACAAACAAGCCCCGCAGACCAAATAGCGATATCGACGTTCGCACTCCACCTAACGAAAATAATTACCGCTCAGACACGTCAGTTATCGAGGTTTGTTTACCACCTGTAGAAAAGGGGCTGGTGTAGGCTAATGTTCAGCTGTCACTAGCTAGCAGCTAGCTAGCTAGCTAGCTAGCACATCGCTCAGGTTTGACAGGGAAGCTAGCTAGTCGCGTTAGCAGCGGGTTCAATCAAGCAAACATGGGCAACACAGCTTGAAGTGGCAGGAGGTAGCGTGTGCGTTTACCTGGAAAACCGCTAAGGGGTATTATTCGTAGCCGTCCCTCAGCCCCCCACCCTCCTCTGAGTACGATCGGTGCGTCTCAATTTACCAACTCAGATACTGGAAGTGCTAAGTTACGGCGTATTCCCTGAACTGGAATCAGGACGCTGCCATATTCACGATACCAAAAGTTCACCTCTGCGCATGCGTTATGTCTGTCTGTCATGCGGCTGTCAGCTGATTGGTTTGTGAGAACCCGGAATCACTCAGATACCTGACTGCAGATCAGTTTTTCTGAATTTGTATTTGTATTTGTATTGATACATACAGTACAAACTGACGCTGGAACAGTTCGTTGTTCTGCATTAACGCGGACTTGGTTTGACAGCGGGATTTCAACTTCCGTTATTTTTTAGATAACAGTTTTATAGCATATGTTAATACATTGAATATACCACATTCATTTGATTAAATGTCGATAATAATTCTGTATTTGCATTTGCCCGCAGAGTTTTTTTTATTACTTGGTACCAAATATAAAGCGGAAAGAAGAGTTAACAGTTCCTCAAGTAATATACTGTATATTTTATTTGTTCTGTTTTAAATATTTTAAAGTCTGCTGGCTAAAAAACAAAACAAAAAAACTAATTGCTGTCAAATTATTCAATTATTTCCAATCTCAAGGTGTTCACCATTTAAAGTGAATAAACAAATGATTGATTCTGTTAAATGAGACTCTCCTGTCTCGCAACAAAATAAACACACATCTCCTAGTAAATGCATATAAATAATTACATTTTTACATTTCTTTTCAGTGCAACACATGAATCAGTCAGCTGCTTGTTTGTATTTAAGTCCACAGTGATTTAATGTAATGCTTTTCTTAAGTGAATATTATATATTTGTGTTCTGTGATTTGGTCTTGCAAAAGGTCATATTATGATAATACAGTGTAATTTAATTTCCGGTTTACTAAAGTAGTTTCTAGACCAGCTGCAGACAATGTTGGTTCTGCCACAAGAGCTGAAATTCTAGAATCAGATTCAGTGTAAATGCCATGCACTAACTGATCACTGTAGAATGGCAGCACGAACATACAGTGAGGAACTCCCACAAAAACTTTAAAGAATGATCTCTTACATGTAAACTTTCATATTATGATTTAAGTCTATGGGTGTTTAGTCCTTGTGTTAAATTGTAAGTGACTCACCGCGATTGAAGGTAAAGGGGAAACATCCTGGCCTGTGTTACTGACTGATGTTGCAGAGATTTTGAGTGTAGCAGCACAGAGTGGTCACGTTATGAGGCATCTGATTAGGTGACCAACCATGTGCTGCCCCTTAGTTTAACTTAATTACAGTTAGAGAGACATGAGGGGGGGGAAAAATCTCTTTTTTTATTGGAACTTCCCTAACAAAATGGATAGTCCTTTATTAGGCCTCAGTGGCTGAAAAAATCGGATAGTTCAAAAGAATTTTTATAAAAGTTTTATTTGGATCACATGAAGTAGAATTAGTTTTTCCTCACTGGTGTATTGATGGGTGGGTGCCTTACTGCCCTAAGTAAATCTACAGGAAAAAAACAACAAGATCTTACAAATTGATTGCCAGCCCAATATTAAAAGCAACTCTTGAGTTATTTTAATTAAAAGTACATATCTTTTCCTGAGTTTTACAAAAAAAAATCCAGCTCCATTTCCGAATTGTTGAATTCATAATACTACATTCTTTTACTCTATGTAACTCTCCATAACCTGAATGCTAAGCATAAAGTTTTAATTGAACCATTGACTTCCAGCATCCACTCTGTGTCTATGAGCACATGAACCCGCAGCTGAGTTTGTCACTGACACATAAAAGACACCTACTGCACTAAAGAAAAGGAGACAGATGAGTGCAGAGGTGCCATATGCTTCACACATCAGATTCTGTACTCTCCTTCTTGTTTGCAACATGCCTGAAAATTCTCAGGATTTTCGGTTTTATCACTTTTGTTCAAAATCTATGCCGCCATCTGCTGCATAATATACCTCAAAGCCTAACTTTACATTTACTGACACAATCAAGCTGCATGTTATAATTGAAATAGGTCTACATTACTGTTAAGTTCCTGCAACCTGAATCTTAAAACGCTTGTAAAATCCGATAGAACAGAATCAACAACTGTAGTCCAAATGCTTTAAATATTTGGATAGAATATTGGTCAGTTTGGAGGGGATTTCGGCAAAAAAAAGAATTGTGCATTTTCAGAGGTTATAACAACAATTATATGCAATTATTTCTGTATTTGGAATCTGTTTATAAAAACTACACTACTGCGTTAATGCTATTCAGTATATCCCATATTTTAGTATTGACGACCATCGCTCGCAACATAATTTACGTAGCGCCATGAACGCACCTCTAGTAACCAAGGCAATGACGCTATTCTCCGTTACCACGGCATTCGCAAGGCAAACACTAGCTTGATTGCTAGGCTAGCCAGTCTGTCAGATAATCTTAAAGCTATGATATAAACCCGTTTAGCACATTGACCAAAATTAATTTAAAAGTACGGAAATTCACTTCAGCCATCGACGCCAGCAAGTTTGGTGACTTCATCTTCTAGTCCGTTCGCTGCGTGGCCTAAATTTTTTCTTTTAGTGTTTATTTAGTCATCCGGCTAGCTAACTTAGTGGCATTAACGCTAGCTCCACAGCCACCATGGTAAGTAGCTGGTGTCATTTACTATTTAAAACCGCTTTGATTTGAGATGTTACTTCTATAACAATCTTTTTTTATTTGAAGACGACAAGTTAGCAAGCATCCTCGTAGTTAGCACGTCACATATGACAGACTAAGTGTGACTAGGCCATGTCACATATTAGCAGCTGAAATCTTCCAGAACTTAGCCTGTAAGCTAGCTGTTGTTTTCACTACAGCATCTCCCTGCCTCTCTCTCTCTCTCTCTCTCTCTATCTGTTTGACGTTCAGTTTTGCTGACAATTTTTTTACTTGTTTTCACATCTTGTCTTCACGAAGGCTGAATTTGGGTTTAACGAACATCATCAGAATGAAGTCATTAATTACATGCGATTTGCACGTTCAAAAAGGATCCTGAGACTTAAGACCATTGATTCATGCTTTGAAGAACTCAAAGACAGCAGGTGATTTGTCATTATGGTTTTTTTTTAAAATTTATACATGTGAATCTTACTTAAGACTAATAAATTAGTTCTTTTCAGTTCAGATGGATTCATAATTTGTATGTGTGTTTGCATGCATGTCTCTGAAGGCTGGTGGAGGATACGTTCACAGTGGACGAGGTGAAGGAGATGCTGGATGGGTTACAGGTTGTGGTTCGTGGGGAGGTGGAGATGGAGCTCATCAACACAGCCCATACCAATGTGCTTTTGCTCAGGCAGCTCTTCTCCCAAGCTGAGAAATATTACCTTCGACTTCAGAGTGACATCTCAGAGCTGGAGAACAGGTGAGGAGTGGGATTCAGATTCAGATTTCCTGTTCATAAATTATTAGACTGAAAACTAAAAGGTTGCAAAGTCAGGTACAAAATGTACAAAATGTTCTCATTAAGATATTCCAGAGGATAGAGCGCCCCCAAAGTTCTATGTAGTTCACACAAATTGTTATTTTGTTCTTGCAGCTGGAGCTTGATCTCGTACGAGTGTAAAAATCACATCTTGGTGCTCTGATTGAAGGACACTAATCCATTTAAGATTAACAGCAAGAACATTTTCAAATTTCAAAGATTGAAAAAGATTTGGCAGTTCAAGGTCAAACAGAGGGCTACAACAAAGTCAGGAATCAGCAAGGCTTCTACGCACACAATAGAGTTTTATGTTTGTGACAAAATCATATTTCCTCCCCAGCGCTGTTTGGGTTTTGATCTCTTACAGTTACTGTTGCAGTATGTGTGCCAGGCAATAAGGTCACTGCAGAGCCATGTGCATGCCTTGTATCAATTTAACATTGTTCAAGCATGACTATGGTTTTCTTCTTGCAGTGACGTTCAATAACCCCAAAAATCGCAACTTGCTGTCACTTCCACCAAATTTGTAGGTCAGTTTACAAATTACAACAAAATCTCATTCAATGACATCTGCCAAAAAGCCCAAAGACAATGGAGATGAGTGGAACAATGAATTTTAATGCATCTAAACTGTTAAAAGCTATAATCTAAAATCGTTAAATCAATTTTCCACCCAAGAGTCAGTGTCCCAGCTTCTTTGGATCATTAGCAGAGATAAATGATTTTCAAGAAAAAAAACTGTTGATAGGCAGACTTTGTATTAACAAGGATTTATTTAAATAAAACTCTGATTTTGGAAGGTCTCACAACTTTCTAATGTTTCTGCACTGCTTTTAAGCAAAAAGGGCAAAGTTGGGTAATTAAATCTTTTACTTTTTGATAAAAATACATTTTCAATTTAAATTCTACATATTACCACCGTTTCTTCTTCTTGTAAGATTAGAGAGTTAATGTTAACTTTTTTCCCACAATCAGCAGTTTGTTTGATGCGAGTCACAGAGTGTTGTGTGTCAAAACGTAATCCTTACAGTAAAACAGAATTAAACAATAGTTCCCGCTTATTGGTGTTACTAATCAAAGTTACTACTTCACACAGTATTACAAGCCTGGAAAAAGAACAATGTGATATCTGATACCAGTAATAAAATAAATCTAATGCAGCTGTTATCAGAATGTAGTCTGACATTTCACAACTACAGTCTGCTCGTAAAACACTGAGGAATTTGTATGCATCAAAAATAAATCAACAGAGTTCCGTTCTTCTCTGGAAATTTGTTCTCAAATGAAAAAAAATCTGAGTGGCGGTTGTTCAACATTTTCAGGTTTGACATTGAGATGCAAAACTAAATTCCAACACATGTCATTCTGTTCTTTTTGTGCCATTGATATTCAGTATCTGAGGGAAAGGTCATCAAATAGATAAAGCTCTGGCCGGTCATTGTGAAGCTCCACGGTACACGCACACAATTGTTAATACTGCTGCTCGGTATCGAGGTGAACATCGTGTAGTATCACCTTTTTACCTTTCACCTCTTTAGCTTGTTTTTGGACTTGTTTTCTGCTCGATATGGGTGTACCTCTTTTCTGCAGGGGCCCTACGTGACCTATGCAGTGTCTAAAATAAGAGGCGCGCCCCACATCTACGTGTGTTCAGCTGCTTTTTGAAAACCACATTTGAGCATTTCAGAGCACTTTCTTTGTTTACCACATGGCTTACATCAGAAGTGCTAAAACACACAACGGTATCAGAACACCACAAAACATCAACATCAGCAGGGTGGACTAGGAAAGTTTGGCTTTATTCCTGGATTACATTTTTATACAAATTTGCACAGAAAAGTTTAATCTATTCTAAAAACAAAAATATATTTTATAAAATGTTTTTTTAAAAATCTGTTTTCTCCTCTCCTTTGCTTCTTTGGTATTTTAGGGAGCTGCTGGAACAAGTGGCTGAATTTGAGAATACTGACTTTAAAACCGCTGGTAAGGTGAGTAAAATGTGCAGCTCTGTCACATTTAGATCTTCAAATAATATCATCAGAGTGACCATTACCCATGATTCATGATGCATGGTTAAAGGAAAGCAAATCAGCTTTGTAATACAACACTCTGATCTTTCATGGCTTTTGCTATTCACACCTGGCTGGAGATATAGACTGTATTTATAAAAGTCTTGTTTTTACAGCTACATCATTTTTCAGTTTTAGACAGTGAATGGTGCTGCCAATGTTTTAGTTGTGAAGTATTAACTTTGTTCCCAGACACTCCAGGAAACAAGCAAACCCAAGCTAGCGCCGCTGAATGAAGGTGGAGTGTCTGAACTTCTCAACAAGGTGAAGACATATGTAGCATAAAGTTCAAACAGCGACTGATTACAGAAAAGGTTTCTGTGTTTATCTAAGCAGTCTCTCACACCTGTCTCAATATTTCTTTAGGAAATAGCCAGACTACAGGAGGAAAATGATAAACTGAAAGCCAGGCTTCGGACGTTAGAATGCCAGGTATTACAATCAGCCATGCATTTAAAAAAAAACAACACAGCACACATGTATATTAATTGTGGTTAACTGTGTCCTCCGATTGATTCTCTTAGGCTCTGAGTGCACTCGATGAGAAAACCAAAGCAGAGCGGGCCCTAAAAACCCTTCAAAAGGACCACAGTGAACATCAGGTAATGCTTAGACAGACATCAGATTTATTTGTGACAATTTACGTTTGATTTCCACATTGCAAATTTTTACTTTTTATTATTTTTATTATTTTCCATCTGAACATTTGCTGTGACTTGATTTGCTATGCTAACCTATGTGGACCTCAAACGGTATGTATCCTTCAGACGAGTGTTGCTTTTGTCTGGACTGTAGAGTGTGACGACAATGGCTATTAAATTAATTTCATTTGAACATCTATGCTGTTTCTTCCTCCTTCAAGATGGCTGCTCACTCCCAGGAGGTCAGCAGTCTGGAGGACACGGTGGCAGCCCTGAGGGAGGACTACGAAAGGTCGCTCAACGATAAAGCTGCCTCACAGAAGGATCTGCAGGAGAATCTGATCTCTTCCAAACACGAGCTTCTACGAGTTCAGGAGCAGCTGGCCTTGGCAGAGAAGGTGCGTCCCTGTATTCAGTCTGAACCTACAACCTCCCGGTTGTTGTTGGGTTAATGAATCACTTGATATCAGTGCATTCGCTGGCTCGCCTTCACTTCTTTTTTCTGCAGGAGCTGGAGAAGAAATTCCAGCAGACCACGGCCTACCGCAACATGAAGGAGATCCTCACCAAGAAGAACGAGCAGATCAAAGAAATTAGAAAACGGCTGCAGAGGTGAGGAGAAAAACCGTTCAACGCTAGAAAACAGCTTTTTTTCACAAAGGAATGGATTTCATTTCCGATACGTGCTGTTTCAGGTATGAGCCCGACGAATGATTTCTACCCCAACCACCGGATGAACAGGTGTCCAGAGGTGGAAACAGGAAAACATATGGCTTTGGTTTGGGCGAGAAACCATCACTCTCACTACTGGAAAAACAGCAGAGATGAAAAAGCAGCTCCACAAGGACATCTTAACACGATCTTTACACTCCTATGTTTAGTTATTAGCTTAGTCAAAACGTAGGCGCAGGGAGTTTGGGAGCCACACAACTGAACACTGTCTTCAGCTGTGCTTCGTTTCTTCCTCAGCGCTCTATGCAATTATTATCATTTCCCTTTTTGAAGAGGCCTTTACATTTACTCGACTGGATAGATGCACGCCGTCTGCCCAAGGCTTTGACGTCACGTCTGTCTGGTGGTTTTAGGTAACTGATCATTAACATATTGCTGATCTTCTTCCTCCTCTCAGATATGGAGTGACATACATAATGATCTCAAATGATTTCCATATAAAGGGCAGGCGTGTGGTTTCTCTTCCGACATTGCTTAAGGTGTAAGTTAAATAAATACAATAAGTAATTACAGTATATACATGATGTTCATGAAGCAATGCTCTTGTAGAGTATGATACGCATATATGGCATTAGATGTGCATTTGTTTGTAACGTGCAAATTACGGGGAAATAAAAGATGTGACCAAATATACGTGAACATTTATGTTGTTTAAAGTCCAGCATGCAGGGTGAACATGATCTGGTGATCGGTGAAGACTTTCCACCTTGTCATAGATGAGTAAACATGATGAGAATGTGAAGAAAGACAGATTATGTAGATGCATCTTGGCTTGTAAATAAAATAGATATAAGATAGTTGCAAAGCAGTTGCCAGTCATTCAACCATCAACCCTTTGTTCTCCTTTCTGAAACTCCTCAAGCCACAGTTTGTACTGATTTAAACTCATGTTGGTTTTGCGTGATGCACGTGTTCCTCAAAGAACGTTTTTGTCCTAAAGGTGCAGAAAAAAAGATGATTAGAAGTAATAATAGTAATTAAAATCATAGTGTAAAAAAAATTCAGATTTCAAGTGATAAAAATGCTAACCGTGTTAAAGTTTAGTTATTAATAATCCATATCAAAATCAGAAAACAAGATGGCAAATCTTTGTGATTGTATTTGTATTTCTTTTATCAAGCCGAGCAGAGGCTGACGGGTAGCTGCCGTGAGAACACTGATGCTGGTAATTTCTTATAGGATGCAAATACCCAGCAGTTGTGTATCCGTGCATAGAATAAATCACAGCCAGCAGCGACACAGGAAGTGGTGACGACGAGTTTCTCTCACCGTCAAATTCTCGCTCTGTTGAAAGAAGCGTTTTCTCACAATATGGGGCATCTGTTAGTCTAGCAGGTGCACCCATTCACATCGACTTCCTGTTCGCCAAGAAGCCATCAAAGGGGTTTTCTCAGTTCCAGGGCAACTCGAACCTTCTGTTTACGTTTTTTCTCAAGAATTGTCAAGCAGATTTTAGGGATAGCTGCACTGAAGAAACAATGAAGCTCACATTGTACTTTCCAGCTGCAGGGTGATACCCACAATGATAGGTTGTTAAAATCGGACCTTTTTGCACCTTAAATGCAGCTGATTTTGTCTGATTAAAGTCATACTATGAAGGTTAAACACGCCGTAATGTGTCAGTACGCACAATCTACTTATAGATTCCAAGAAATCGTCTGTGTTGGTCCCTAATCACTTATGATCTGATACATACCTGATGTGATCTTAACTCGTGTTTTTATGTAATTTCAATCGCATACATCCACATTCTGACCTGCGAGAGTGGGCCATGATTCGTAACCTACATGTTACTACCTATACGATTACAGATAGACAGATAAGAAAAGACAACCATCCATAAACTGGACTTTAAGCAAAACTTTTCTGTCTGACACTTTGATCAACAACGTGTTCCCAGAAGGGAAATTCTATTCCGGTCATGATGAAGCCGTGACCCTCTTCCTCATTGTGATCAAAACCAAGAAACACAACCAGCGTTTGGTGAAAGCCTGAAGAGCTGATGGGGCCCCTCGGTTCTCGATACACTAAGATTGAAAAAGTTGTATCAGAGCGGGGAATGAATCTGTGAGACGACAGAAGGCCGTTCCGTCACTGAGATCTTTCACAGATCAACACAACTATGAAACTTTTTTGCAATACTTGCGATACAAATGACTGATAAAGATTTCAAACTATGTTATCTCTGGGTTTTGGGTCACAAACAAAGCTGTTTGTGTAAGTGTGGCATTTTCTGTTGTCAGGTTTTGAACCACGCTTAGAAAATGTAATTTTTACTCCTTTTTTTTTTTTTTTTTTGCACAATTGCAAACACAGAGATTCATTTTCCTCTTTTTTGCATGTGCAGATGAAGAATTTTTAAAAGTGCAATCTTTAATTCTTTCTACTAAATAATTTTACCTTTCCTAACTAGACAACCACTTGTTAGCTTAGCTTAACAGAAGCTCTGGAGATGGAGGGAACACACCAAGCCTGAAACCGAATGAAATTATTTTTAAGGAATCATTTAAAATCCTTCCCACACTTCCTGATCTGGCTCAGAAAATCATCTTATCTGGTTGAATATGGACAAAACTGCTGATTTTCCAAAAATTCCAACAAAATCTTAAATTTTAGTAAAAAAGAGATGCTGATCTTAAAAGTTCAAGCCACTCATCATCACCCTTTATTTGACAGAAAACTGAACAGATTTCCTTCACATTGTTGACACAATCATTCATCCAGAGGACATGACTTATGGAAGAATGAGGGTTGCTTGGATGCATTTTCAAAGCACACTGGCTTATACTATGAAACAATGAGGGCTCACAACATCTTAGAACTGAGCTACCTCTTCCATTTTTACTCTTAAATCACACCTCGCTGGTTTCTAGTTTCATTTGTCGGTCATCTCTAGGGTGAAACGCTCCACCTGTGTACACAAAACTCATCAAAAAATGGCTTTCAACTTGATAAAACTCAATCAACTGTAGAAGGAATGTGGGTGCATTGTTTGGGTTCCAGCCTGAGAGCCACGGGTCGGTGAGTCCAGTCTCCAAGTTGAGGTTTCCATATAAAACTGGCCACCATGTCGCTGTCTAAATATCTTTTTTCTTTTTTTTTTGCTAGATCTGTATTTAGGGAAAGAAATATACGGGGAGGATTGTGTTCGGCGCTTATGCCTCAGTTGAGACAGAGATAGAATGAGGTATGTCGCATCAGCACGTGATCCTGTGGTTAAAGGGAACCCATAAAAGCAAGTGAAGATGAGTCTGGTAGTTAAAGCGATCAGGTGTACTCCCCAGACCAAGAAAACAAACTACAACCCAGAGGACAGTCTCTACATCTCTTCAGGTAGCCGGTAAGTGATTTGTATCACTAATGCAAAATGAAAATCATAATAAAAATTATTTATTTATATTCAAATTTAAAAGATTTCTGTGTTGGATTTGTTGCTTGAATCATGTCTTACATTGATACCCGCTGGTTCTTTGTAGATAACATGGAGGAGACATTTACAGCCTTTATGTCCACGACTATGGATTACTCTGGAGATGTAAGTACTGACTTGAAAATCTTCAGTAGTAAAGAGTAACGTAGTCGATTCAGAATGACTGAGAATGTTAGAATGAATAGAACAAGCAAACAATTGATGGGAAAAAACCCAATTTCTGTGCATGTTTAATGTTCTGGTCTTTCAAGCGTGATTTTAAAGAATACAGTCAGGTAAAAGTTGAACAAAGGGACATCACATGACTCTCCTTTTGTCTATAGCATGGATCTTTGTTGATTCAACCCACAGGAGGTTTATCTAAAGTTGAAATCTTGAGCAAACTGAAAACTGACATTCAAGTCCTTATCAGCATCAACTGTTCCACTGCATTTGAAAACATAAGCATCCACTTGTTTATCTGTGCCCTACATCTAAACTCGTTGCATCTCGAGGTAGTGAGCGTCGCTGTGGGGGCCCCTCACTGCAGCCCCCCACCCCCACCCCCCCAGGACTGTTTAACCCCTCTTCTCTGGCTTTGGGGAGCAGCAGGAAGTTGTGAAGTGGTGTGGTTTCTCCTGCACAGACACAACACCTGCACCTGACAGCAGCGTTTACACACTCTGGTTGGCTTGTACGTCACGGGGGCCGCATTGATGTCATGTACTGTTGCTGCACCCCCACCAGGGTGCTATAAGACAGGGGGGTCTAACTCATTTCCACCGAGAGCCACATCAGCATAATGGCTGTCCTCAAAGAGCCAGATGTAACGTATAAATGTAACTTAATGTAACTCAGTGTAATGTAACATAAATGTAACTACTCCTCAATGTTACATAACTCTGAATTTATTACTTATTCAAGTTACAAACATTAAAGTTACATATAAAAAATATGTTCGCTTGTTGCTCTGTTGTAACATAAATACTTTTAATTTGTCAGGTTATGAAACCCACAAAAATTCCATCAATCAAGGATCAAACAATTCAAGTGAATCAAGAAAAATAACATCAAACACAAGTTAGAACATTAACTTTACTCAAAATGAGTTTGATTACTGTGTTGTGGGAAATGTAGTTTTTAGTTAAAGCACACTTTTGAACTATTTATTTTTAGACATGCTGATCCTTAATGCTCCCGCCGGCCACATAGAATGATCAGACGGGCCACGTTTAGCCCCCGGGGCTTTAGTTTGTGCTAGAAGATGAAACCCTAATGTTTGGATAGGAAGAACAAAAACAACCAAAGCAAAATAATTTATTACAGGAAATAATAGACTGATGAAGGGGAATAAAGGGAGGTGAATGCATCACACATAACCTTTAAAACCACACAATTCTTTTCTTTTGATTGCAGGACTACTGGGATGATGATGAAGAGCCCATTTTAAACTCAGGCATGTGCAACAAAACCTGGGTCAGGGCTTTTAGGGGCAGGTACGAACCGCCCCTCTACTGGATCATTTTCATCCTGGGCGCCGTGGGCAACCTGTTGGTGGTGGGGATCTACTCCACCGTGCGTAACCGTCTGAAAACCATGACGGACGTGTACCTGCTGAACCTGGCTATCGCCGACCTCCTGTTCCTGTGCATGCTGCCCTTCTGGGCCGTCGAGGCCACCAAAGGCTGGGACTTCGGCGTCCGTTTCTGCAAAATGGTGTCGGCCATTTATAAAATCAACTTCTTCAGCAGCATGCTCCTGCTCACCTGTATTAGCGTGGACCGCTACATCGCGATTGTTCAAGTCACCAAAGCCCAGAACTTGAAGAAAAAGAGGCTGTTCTACAGCAAACTGGCCTGTCTGGGTGTGTGGTTCCTCTCAGCTCTCCTGGCCCTCCCTGAATTCATCTTCGCCGGGGTGAAGACTGACTCAAAAGGTCATTCCACTTGTTCTCTGGTCTACTGGAACAATGAAAACAACCAGACAAAAATCCTGGTTCTGTCCTTGCAGATCTGCATGGGTTTCTGTTTCCCTTTACTAATCATGATCTTTTGCTATTCCGTCATCATTCGCACTCTTCTCCAGGCCAGGAGCTTTGAAAAGCACAAAGCGTTACGTGTCATCTTCGCCGTCGTGTTTGTGTTTATTCTTTCTCAGCTTCCCTTCAATACCATGTTGATAGCGCAGGCCACGCAGGCCGCTAACGCCACGTCCATGCAGTGCGACACCGTGATCGCTTTCGACGTGGCCCAGCAGGTCTCCAAAGGCCTGGCGTACACTCACGCCTGCCTGAACCCGTTCCTCTACGTCTTCATTGGCGTTCGCTTCCGCCAAGACCTCCTGAGGATCGTGAAGATGTGCGCTGGTGGTCTGGGGAAAGGAGGGCTCAATAAAATACCGGCGGTACACAAACGCCCCTCGGTGATGTCAGAAACAGAGACGACCCCTGCCCTGTCCTTGTAGATGCATCCTAAATTCCCCTTTCCGAGACACGATCCCCGTTGACTCAAATGTTTCAGAGAAGGCTGTAAAAACTGTATATTACTGTAAATATTGTGTTTTTTTGTTGTTTATTCCTTGTTTGCTGCTTTAAAAAATAATTAAAGAAGTGTTTTTGCAAAGCGAACAAACCAACTATTAAAAATGTTAATAATCCAAAGCGTTCTGCAGTTTTCTTCTTCATTGCTAAACTGTCGCCACTAAAGAAGTAACAGAAGAAGTTTCCAAATGCTTTCTGCAGAACTGATGATGAAAGTGATCTTCGGGCCTGCTATAAATGCACATGGGAAAGTGTTTCAGTGGTTTTCTGGTCTAACGTACCTGAGGTGGTGGAAACTCACTCGAACGCGACTGGTTCGATTCACATTCTCCTCGTCCTGATGACGGTTCACGCCATCGACAGTCTGTCACCTCGTCTGCATCGCCGTTATGACTCAGCTAACGGATGCCCATTCAGAACGGGCCCCACAAACACCCACAAGAGTTGGCGGGCTTCTCTGTCCAGGCAATGTGTGTGTGTGTGTGTGTGTGTGTGTGTGTGTTCCACGTTCTCAGCTTCAGGACGTCCTCATACAGAAACTGCTGCAAAATCAGAAGTTTAATCTAACCTAAAAAAATTAGGTTAGATTAGAACCTGAGGCTTGAGGTCAGCGACCTGGTTTCAAAATGCAACACAAATCAAGTGTACGATTTCACACTGGATGGACAAAGACACACATTCTGAAGTGTTTATTAGATCCAGATTTTGAGTAAGAAGGAGAAGTTGGCTCGGGGAGGAAGTCAAACAAGATTCAACTGATCGAATGTTGTTATATGTCTCCTGACACACATAAAGAAAGACAGATGAAGGAAGAAAAACAAGAACACACAGTACATGTTAGCTGTGAACTGTAAAAGAAATCAACAGAACGTTGGATGTTTTTGTGGTCACTGAGGTCGACTCCAGACAACTGCAGCCTACCTGCTGAAGTCAAGGTGGGACCACAGCGTTTCATTTTCAGCTTCTTTTTCTCACGACAGGAAAACCTCAGCCACATGGCACACATAACAACACGCTGCTGCAGATCCTCTCTGTGGACGACCTCCACGACCTGGCCAGATGGCCTGGATTTAGTGGCAATATTACCACAGTCTTGTTGAGTTTCATTTACAACGCCAGATTTCATTCTTGCAGGTGAACTCACTAGTTTTGAATCTACACACAGGTTCACACGGAGTTGAAGACAGTATGTCAGGGAGAAATACTCCAAATGCATCCCCTGTGAGCTGTTACCTCACTTTTATGGAAAGGAATTCACAGAAAAATATGTGTGCGTGTGTGTGTGTGTGTGTGTGTGCGTGTGTGTGTGTGTGTGTGTGTGTGTGTGTTCAAACCTGATCAATTTTTTGTGCTCATGTCTTTGAAACTCTATAAACTTTATATAATAATATAATCTTTTCTCTGGTGAACATCGTACAATATGGTCTCTATCAGGGGCCCATAAGTGAAATTGAGACTCACATTTTGGCAGCTTATAGACTTCTGAAACTTAACAAGAGAACCAAGTAGATGGGGTTTTTTTGTTTGGTTCACTGATCTGAAGGTTCAGAACAGGATGGCGGTAGTCACATTAAAACACTTCATTCAAATGGTATCTTCTTCAAGGAAAGTACATAAATATGCATCATTAAATTTTACTTTAATAAGTACCTGAAATTTCTCACATTAGTGAGATAATAATGTGTGTTGCTTCATCCCTGCGCGTCATAGTCTGGATGAAGCGCATCCACCAGACTGTTCCAGTTGTTCTCGAGGTCACTGCGCATATCCGCCACACGGTGGCGCAGCTCTCAAAGCATTTGGCCTGTGGTTCTTCAGGTGGGAGCTCCAGAGCAGGAATGAAGGAATGAAAGGGACGCCATCTAGTGGCAGAGCGGATGGGAGGCCTTCAGAACATTAAGTTTCAAAATCCACCAAGGTTTGTGTTGTTCTTTCACATGAACTTCACTCCCAAAGAGCTGCTAATAGACAGGCAGATGGATAGCGCACAGCGGCGCTAATATTCCACACTCCTCATTATCCCACAGCTGAAGTACTACAGTAATCACCACTGGGGAAAACAGTAAAAAGTAAAAAACTGAGCAGGTCTGGACTGTGTAGAATGCCAAAGACTCACAAGTGGAGCAGCACCTGTGGTTTGGGAACATCCCATCCATCTTTTCTGCACAGGGGGAATTGTGTATGTGTGTGTGTGCGTGTGTGTGTGAAGGAGATGTGTAAGAGAGAGAAAAAGAGCGATGGAGGGAGGACATGGTGGTGCATATGAGTAATAGGAGAGAGAGGAAGTATGTATGACCCGTTGACACGGAGCAGGCTGCAGTCAGACGGCCTGCAGTTTGCTTCTATGGCGACAGGAGGCCCTGAGGACGATGGGATATGCATCAACATTGACCCACTGGCTTTCGATCACCTTTTTTTTTTACTGCAACAAAGAGTCACAAATAGGTCATCGTGGAAGTTTACAATGTGAACTGGAGCAAATTAATGGTGCATTGTGAAGGAAATAGTGAAATTGGAAAGGAAATTGGAGAGGAGAGCGATCCTTTATCCGCCCTTCTCCTCGGCGAAAAAAAAGAAATGTAATGGAAGTGGGACCTCCACAATTTCATCCCAAACAGGGATCCTCTTATCGTCCGCCATCTCTCCCACAGCTAATATTTCAATTCAGCTCTCGGGCCCACAGAATGAGAGACGTTTCCATTTCATGTCAGTCATTTCCAGGCCTGTGTGTTACCTGTTTGGTGATAAGTGTTTGACTGACTGGGAGTGTCGTTAGTCACTGTCCGGCTCGGCGTGACAGCTGCAGATTGACGCTGATGGCGAGGAGAGGTGGAAGGTGGGGGGGGGGGTGGGGAGACACATTTACACGCGTGTAATGATGAACAAACGCACAACGACGCCAGGATGGATTAAAAGGGAAGGCGTTCCATCTTGTGTAAGGACACAATCCAGAGGGAAGAGGGATGGCATGCTGTCTCATTTGTACAAATGTGTTGAGAGGCTGTTTGGTATTTACTCTTTAAAGGGGAATCATTCTCATTCACTCACATTAACACCACCGCAGGAAATGACAATTGTTGATTTGCAAAAGAATTGAAATAAAGAATCTTCTCCAAAAAAAAAGAAAAGAAAAGAATAATTTAGTTTTATTGGGACATTAAGGCTAAATTTTATACTAAATTTGAGTAAATTAGTTACATGTAACGGAGGACACCTTCTGTTTAACCCTTTAATCAGCACCAAATCACAATTGTATGTTCAAAGAAATTTTTTGTCAATTTTCAGTTAAATAAAGATTTATTTTACAAAAATATAAGAGGATTTTGTCTCAGATTCTGTTGGTATTTTTCTATAAAAGACGTGATATCATTGACAGATGCCGGCCTCTTGAGGTGAAGCTAGTTATAACATCCAAACTGATGTGCATGTGTGTGCGTGTGTGTGTGTGTGTGTGTTAATATTTTTGTAAAAGAACACACATTCTGAGTTGTATGCCGTTATCGTGTGAGGCGTGTTTACCCCCGTGTTGCATCACCTTTTTTTCATACAACAATCATTAATTATGATTGAAGCGTGGTATGAAGACTTCTTTTTAACATTCTTGCTTGATGTATGACGTCGGTTACTCAACGCTCCCATGTCTCTGCAGCCATTTTTCATGCTTCATGATGTTTCACACGTTTTAAATGGGAAACAGGTCTGCGTTGCAGGCAGGCTGGTCTGCAAAGACCCCAAAGACCCCTTATTCCATTGTAACACAAAGGAATAAGGGGACCCTCAAAAACAAAACCTCCAGCAAGATGGTTTTTAATCCGGTAACACCTGAAGGATCCAAGGTCGTTTTGTGTTGTTTTAAATCTCACTCCTGGTTCTTTTCGGTGGTAAAACTTTTAAATTGTCGCTCTCTGGCGGTTTGCGGTGCAGCCTCGCCCCGTCCTTGATGTGAACGACTGAACCTTTCCATGACCCCTTTCACACCCGATCCTGTTGTGTGTCAACTTCTTCTTTTTTGTTTTCCGGATGCCACATCTTTCCTGGTGTTTTGTTGCTCCTGTCCCCACTTGTTTGTAAGATTTAACCAACATCCACACGCGACATGTGAGCACAACCAAGAGCAATACCTCTTGAATTTCATGTTAGAGTTCTTCATGTCTTGATAAAGCGTGTTTGAAACATTATGGGAGGTTTTTGAGGACATGGAATCGTCATATCTTCAGACATTCAACAAAACGAACACGTAAGACTGTCTGGAAAAAGCCCCGGCATGACAGCATCTTCTAGCGACCTAAGCAGAAACATGGAAGCATGATTAAAGATGGAGATGCAGACGTCAGGTAGGAATACGACACCTTGGATCTGATTCCACCATCAGTCTCACTATGGGCGACCTGCAAAAGAAGAAACGGGACATAATAAAGCACTATAAGGCCAAGAAGTTCAATCTCTAGATATCTCTGAAACCTCTTTTCACCCTGCTGTTCTCTACCTTTTTCCTTTTACCTCCTCATCCAGAAAAACAAGGCAGTAAGCTGCGAGATGGACAGGCAGAGCGTTGCAAGGTTTCCAAAAGCGAACAGAGTCTGACTGCTGCGCTACCTGAGGAGCAAAAACAAAAGAGCCATCTCTACCTGTAGGACTGTGGGAGTCGAGCCTTTGATCTGGACCAGAAAGAAAGTAGTTTGATGAAATATTGATGTTTTGGGTTTTTTTTTTAACTGTGTCCTGCGGGAGATAAGTCTGCTCTCAGGATGTGTGTGCTGAACTACAATACTTACCCTGCCTGGCTAGATGAGAATGGACTCGACTGCGCGCCTCGTATCACGTCTAATGGGTTTAATGATGACCCCCCAGTTTGGATCTAGAAAGAAGAAAGAGAAATACTTGTAATAAGTCCACTGTTATTGCAAAAAATGTGCATATAAGTGATGCACGTCTGAAAATATCTTGACTGCAAAGCCTTCACGCAACTTTGCGGACGGGTTTGCAGGTGGAACAAAGGTTCTAGTGCTTTCATGTTGCATGTTTTATATTTAAATACCACCTGATGAACCAAGCCGTGTCAATGTAACTTGAAAACTTAGGAATCCAAGATGTCATTTCTCATCAGAGTTAATTTGGTGCTAAACTTTAAGCAGAATTTCAAATTCAATTTAGTTAGACAGAGCACAGAGCCCTCCCCTGAGGCAGCTCAGCTTCACCATCATTGCAAAAATATGACAAACCATTGAGTCCTCCACTGTGAAAATCTACCCCCAGAATTTATGATCACATTATTATTCATTCTAGTAAAGGTGAGAAATAAAAAAATGACATATTAGATGTTAATACAGAACATTTTTTTTCTGTGTTGGAGCACGTAGGCCAATATCGGACCATAAAATAAGACTTTGATTTGAGTTGGTATGAGTGACCCACATTCTTCAAGCAACAATGATCCCTACAAGAGCAAAAAATGAATATTGATAATTGCCTAGAGTGCTTTTGTGTGAAATTTAAGAGGCCAACACGCCGCAATCAGACCGGAAGAGATGGTGAGAGCAAGAAGGGGGTGGATTTATCGCTCTCCCATGCTCACGTTCATACACAGAGATAGACGGCGGACATAATGACTTCTGTGCGAGAAAAAAAAAAAAAAAGCAGAACGATTATTTAAACTTAAAGGGAGAGGGAGGCGGCGAGGCGGGAGGAAAAAAGGGGGTCTTGGGAGGAGCCAGGGGCTGGAGATAGTCTGGGAAAGGTCTGGCGTTAAAGTAGAATTAACATGCCTTTCCATTGGAGTCCATTAGATAATCATATTCATACCACACAAGGCTCCAAACCCTCTCTGTTTCATTATTCCTTTTTAATCCAGCCTGATAAGGGTGTGCAGGCGTCGTGGTTTTATTATGTCGTCATTTGGATTCCACATGAAATCCCCCCACGGGATGTTTTCACATGGAAATTGCTTAAATAGCCCAAGCGGATATAGTTTGGCGTTTATTATTTCTGACGGATTCAAAAATAACCGCAAATATACTTCTCTGATTATTTGGGACAGAGAGTCTTATCAGTCATTGAGACTAATGGCCCACTCCAGCCACCCGATACCTCCTGGCGGCGTGGAGGAGGCGGCGAGGAAGGCTTGAATGTACGAGTACGTGAAGGTGCAGCGTAGAAGAGGAGGGAGAAGATGTTGAAGGTGACTTTTTAAACTCTGTGCAGCTTAAGTATGGCTAACTCTCTAAATACACTCCATCATCGGACCAAAGGTCACCTAATCTCTCTTTTACGGCGTGTTTGTTTGGCCCTGAGTCTCTGATCCTTGGCAAACACTCCCAGCGTCAGGTGGATAGAGGCATTTGTTTGTGCACACTTGCACTTGTAGTACTAAGATTAAGAGCAAGAAAATCCCCCCGATGCCTATTAGATCGACATGTGTAGACACCGACGGGAGGCGAGGCTGTTATTCGCAGTTATTACGGCGCCGCCTTGTTGCTCTTTTTGAGTTTTTCACATTCACCGAAGAGGCCCGAGGTCGACACTGAGGACAGCGAGCGACCGGAGCCCAGATCAACACCAGGAAGCGTTTAAAGGAATCTATGGGATGAATGTGGGATTCATTTTAGAATCACAACACAGTCGTTTCAATTTTTTTTTTTTTAGATGTAGAATTTAGGAGAATGGAGTCATGGATCCGATAAATGTGAAAAGCATTAGAATATTTTCATTCTGTGTTTTAATAAGGAGAACTCCGTATTATTCTTTATCTGAAAATACCCACTCCCCTGCTGTGGAGAACATGTGGAGAACACGATCATCCCTCTGTTCGTGCAGCTCATGCATTTCCAGCAGTCACATCTGTGCAGATACAAAATGCTTATTCTGCCATAAGCATTTCGCAGTGACATCCGACCACAGGCGAAAAATTAAAGGCAAAAAAAAAAAATTCAAATGCCTACATAACACTCTGCCAAGTATTGATTTACTGTTACTGGTACGTGGACGCGCTGAGGGGTTTGTAAGTGTTTCAGTGAAACCACGGCTGAAGCTGGAAACACGCTCCGTCAGTCGGTCATATTTAAAAAAAAAAACAAAACAAGCATAAGATGCAGATGTTGGTTTTCAGCGGTCGGAGTTTGCTTTCAGCATCTCGATTGTGCTGTGAGAAAAAGTGACAGTGTGTCTGTGTGTGTGTTTGTGTGTGTGTGTGTGTGTGTGTGTGTGTGTGTGTGTGTGTGTGTGTGTGTGTGTGTGTGTGTGTGTGTGTGTGTCTACCTCAGTGAGTACACCTCCCTGCCTGTAGATCTCAGGGTCTGGAACAAACAGTAGTTCCTTCTTAATTGGGGTGAGATCTGGGGCTTAAAGGGGGCCAAGAAGGGACCCCGAACCCCCTTTTTTTTTTTTCCTCCTTCAGAATCGCTTTGGCTACAGAGGTGCTTTTGATGTGTGCTTTGGCTCTGTGAGCCCTACTCTGGAATATGTTCTTGGGAGACCATTGGTTACTTGCCTCCAGGCAGAATCTCAATCCCCAGGATCCAGGCCCTCTTTGATGAAATACTTTCGGGAGCCGCTAACCCTACTGATGCCCATGTGCGCCCCCCTCCTCTCCTCCTCCTTTACCCTCTTGTTCTCCCCCACCTCCACGTTCCTCAGATTCTCTTTGAGAAATTCATAACAAGGACTTTATCTCTGTGTAGTCCAGGCCAGATGAGCACCGCCTGACAAACTGACAGCAGAATTAGTCGTGTCTTACAGAGCACCTTTGACTGTCTCCTCTCTCGGCCTGACCTCCTGTTGTCACGCACGCCAGGGTTTTCATTATGTCGACACTGATGTGCATCTTTTTTTTTATTTTTATAAGGCATAACTTAAATCATTTTGTCTGCACTTGAATTCAAACTTACGAAATGCAAACAGCTGCGCTTTTATTTTGACAGTTCGAGGATTAGAATGGAAGAAAGCGAAATGTACTCGTGCATTTTTTTGTATTTTTTTTTGGTGAATAGAAACAGCTGAAGTTGAATCGCCTCCATGTTTTGCAATGGAATATTTAAAATAGTTGCGCCAATAAGTCATCGTCACCAAATCCATCTTCATATTATGACAAAAATCCTGAAATCCAAACATGTGGAGGTTTATTGATGGCAGAGACATCGACTGCTGTGACAGGAGGTGATAGGCTCTGATTGATTATGGCGGTAATTAGTCAAGCCAGACTATTATTGGTATAATAAGCATCAGGAAGCTGCTCATGAAGCCTCTTTAAGAAGCAGAAAATTTCTTTAAATTGCAGATTTCTTTGCCGGCTAATTAGATGTGTGTCAGGATAAATACCCCGACTGTGTCTTGATGGACTTGACCTCTCGACCACACACACACACACATTCAAATCCTGGTTAAATTATTAACTGCTGATTTTCCTCCCCAAATGCCCACCTCTTCATTGATTGAAACAGCACCCTAAAGACCTCCCTTACCACATCATTTCCCTGTATATTGATTATGTATATTGATTATAAGCTAACCCTACAGGAAGGCTTCCCTCCACTTTACCCCAGCATTAGGTACCACTCTGAGGGGCCGGCCCAGGGGACTGTTTGTACCTCTCATGGATCCACGGTGTCCGATACTTGAACCGGATCACTTCGTAATGCAAATTGGAGCATTTAAGAGAGAGAGTAGGTCTAACTGGATCAAACAGTTACTGAAACCTGAGTGGGTTTTTGTCTTTTGTGATGATTTTTGAAAGCAAATTTCTTTGACTTAGCAGGCATTTGATGATGAGTTTGTATTTCAATCCACAATAAAATTTAAAATGTGCCAACTTTTTATAAAGCACGATAAAGTTCTTTACCCTCCTTTGTCCACTTTCTTAATTATGTTTTATGCACAGAAAAGGAGAAGCAAAGAGGAAATAATTATAAAACTAACCAAAATTTGACATTTGTGTCCCTGAACGCCTCTTTTTTTTTTGGACTTTCTACTGTGCTCTAAAGGCCTATCAGGATTTTAATGTTGGCTTGTGCACCTAATTTATAAAAGAGAGGAAAAAAATAAGGAAAGAAAAAAGAATAAAAGGAAAGGGGCCAAAATGGACTCAAAGTTTTTTAAAAAATTCTCAAAGAGAAAAACAGAAGAGAAGGAGAAAGGAAGGAAGAAAGGGGTACACCAAATTAAAAAAGGAGGGAGGCAGTGAGTAAAAGGAGGGAGGAGTCAAGCGAGGGAAGGAGCAGCTGTAGTCCCACACTTCGTCCTCTCTCTTCCCCCTCGAAAAAGCGCACTAAATGAAATAACAAGTCTCCATGCGCTACTCTGGCGCTTATGTTGTTTTTGCGCACATCTGCGGTCTGCTATCGGCAGATAGTATCGGGCACGCTAATGGTGTTAGTCCGGCGGTGGTTGAACACAGCAAACTGTGAGAAGGAGGAGAAAGACAGTCAAGAGAAAAAAGTCTGGCAGTGCCGTTTTGGAGTTGGAGTTGCTGCGTAAAAAAAAAAAAAAAAAAAAGAAAAGAAAAGAAAAAAAAAAAAGTCCCAGGCAACTCCAGACGCACATCTGCAATTTTGGAAAGAGAAGAAGAAAGAAGACAATTTTCTTACTCTGTGAAGATTTAAGGTAAGAATTACAAGGTGGGAACCCACCCTGAAAGAAGTGAGTGAACTCACGCAGGGATACTTCTGTCGCGCTTTTTTTTTTGTTTTGTTTTTTTTTTGTTCAAAGTTTAGTCCAAGAGACTTTTGTGAATCCGGATTTCAAAACGATGGGATTTCATAGAAGTTGAGATGCGGGCGTGAAGTTGAATAAAAGACAAGCAAAAGCGGCAGCAACTTGTGAAAAAAAAAGAAAAAAGAAAAAGAAGCAGCGATGGAAATTTGGAATCAAACTCCGGGTGTGATTTATTCTCTATGAAACAGGCTGCTTAGAGTGTTGGATACCCTGTTTGGAACACTTTGACGCGTATCCGACCGACAGATGCGTAAAAGTGAACTTTAAATCCAGTTTGAAAACGCATAAAAAGTTTAGCGGAGGTGAAAGACTTGTTTGAACAATAGAGGAAATTGTAAAGTGTGAAATCCTGCTGAGAGTTCTGAAATGAAACTTAATGAACTTCTGCAGACAGGAAACTTTATTGGACTTTTGCCTCGGAGAAACGCGCGTGGTGTGCGTGCGTGTGTGTGTGTGTGTGTGTGTGTGTGTGTGTGTGTGCGTGTGGTGGGGGGGTGGGGGTTCTTTTTCATATTTCTTAATATGCTTTATTGCATTATAAGTGTTTGTCATGATTCGGTTGCTTCAGCAGTTCTACAGTTTTATTTTTTTATTTTTTTATCCATGCCTCTGGCTGACCCTCGCTTTGACCTTTGACATGCAAGCATATTTAACTTTACAACCAGTGCACAACTGAAACATTTCTAAATCATTGTCATTCAAAATTTTCAACTCTTAAAAGTCAATTTGAGGCCTTTATGATGCACAAATTAAATTTTGTTATTAAGATTTTTATGATCGATGAATTTCAGATTTTGTACTGGAATTCTACAGATATTAAAGAAGGTGACAGTGTGTGTTTTTGCTTTGTATTCTGCAGAAACATGTGTTCAACATGTGGAAATATGGCAGAGCACCTAAAAGCAGAACATCATTTAGCTCTTGTTGGGATATTTGATTGGCACCGGAACATTTTTGAAATTCTTATGTGCTTAACTTAAAAAAAAGTAAAATGTTCGAGGACACAATATAGTGTTCATGAAGGCATGTGCATGTGCTCAGAGAAATTTAAGCCCATTAGAGCGGGGTCTGCGGCTCCACGGGGGTCCTTGTGGGGAATTTTATGGGGCCCCAAGCAAAATTAGAAATAGTGTTGAGTTAATGTAATTCAGTTTATTGGAATTTACTGGAATTATTAGAATAAAAACAGATGGAATAATGCCGTCACATGTTTGTCCTGCTCTCTTTTAAAATAAACTTTTACACAAACCTCTGCAGGATGAAAAAAGAGGAATTCCTCCAACAGAAGTCCTTGTGTTCGATTTGGGGGTCTGGGACATGAAAACGTTGTGGAGCCCCCCGAGCCTCCACATGTGTGGATATTTGTTTGAAACTTTCCCTCCTGTCCCGACCAGCTGTTCCACATTTTATCTGCTTGTCTGCTCTCGGGTTTCATACAGAGTACGAGGGTCCGAGGTGCTCAGTCATGCGGCGCAGCTCAAATCCTCCTTTTTTTTTGACACTTGGCAAATTATTAACGGCGGTCTGCCCGCCTTGAGACGGAGCACTGAGTGAATGCACCAAATAAGATGCTTAACAGTACAAGTTCACACTGATGAAAATCTGTAGTGGTGTTTTTATGAGGTTGACCCATCAGTCATCTTCGCTCGGGGTTTGGCTTTTGGCAGAGTTTTTTTTTTCTTTTGTGCAGGTGTCAATTACATTTGTTCAATAAAATTAAAAAGGAGCTGTGATATAAACTATTATTTAATATATATCCTTTATTTAATTTAAGATAAGAAAATATAATTTAATCCGGCCTACAAATAGGAAATTTATCCACTTAATATCGAAAGGTTTGTGCTTAATGTTGAAATAATAAGCTGGCAGGAAACATCTGTGATTTTAGGCCCAATATTTTATACTTTAAATATCATGAACAAAATCTTTGAACGTATGTATTTTTAAATTGAGATGAAATAATTTCAAGTCTCCATATGTTTAATTTTTGTAATTTGTGAAGTGGTCATCATTTTAAAATAAAAGACATACCTGAATGTACCTTTTGAAATTATTCCATATTAATAATATTTAAGGCCAAATTTATGACAGCATCTAATTTATTTAATTTTGAAGTGTAAGCAAAATATTAAACGTCACATATTTTCTCCGAGCATTAAAATATGATTTAATCAAATTTCATTGATTAATTAAACATTACGTGTGATAACTTAATAGAACTATATGTAACTTCATTAATATTGTTTGACACAAAATACTGATTCTGGTAGATTTAAAAAAATATGTGAAAATTTCTTAGACATAAGAAAAAAAACCTTGATTTCCTGAACAATAAATCTGTTTGATTATTTTACGAGGACACTTGTTCGGTGCTATTACATTCTACATAAAGGAAAACTACCAAAGGGGGATATTGATGTCAAACAGGTGCACCTTTACCAAAAAAAAAAAAGAGGACTTTGTCTCATTATGATTCAGCAGCAGTGATGAATGCAGCAGTGTTTAAGATGCTAATCTGCTGGAATGAGATGCAGAGCTCAGAGCCATTCACTTACTGTAGCCAGCCAGAGATGTATCATTGCCGCTCTGTGCTCCTTCAGCTCCATGCATGAGGAGCAGGCGGATAATGCTCCCCTCTGCAGGAGTCACTTCGTCAGATAGCGGCAGCGCACTGTTTTATCTCAAATTTTTAAAGCCCTGCTTTAAGTAAAATTATGCATTGCAATTCCAACCCGGTGCAACCGTGACCCAACGACCTGGCAAGGCTGCAGGGGTTAATGCAAGGAGATGACATGCTATTAATTTTTGAGGTATGGCCCTCGCCTCTCTTTAGGGGCCTTGCATAGCTAAAGGCAGGTTCTGTCCTGGGGCCTTTCTTACGCCAAGCAGGAAGAATACCTGCTATCAGGTTTGAATGCAAGAGGCCCTAATGAGCTGCGTTGTTGTGCTAATGCTGCGACCTGAAGCCCTGGAAGATTTAGCAAACGTTTTGTTAACGCAGGGCTAATGTGAGGAAGTTGATTCGTTTTAAGATAATGAGGATTGTGGTTGATGCTAAGTGTGGGCTTGTGGGTATTGCAGTTTTTTCTCCTTCTAAATAGATCCATTGTTTTGTTTCTGTGGAAGTTACAAGAATTGCATAAGTTATAAAATACACAACAACCACATGACCGGTTTGAGTTTGGAGTAGTTCCCTGTGTGATTTGATTAGCTGTTGCTTCCCTTGCATATAACTGGTGGAGTTGAGTAGATAGGGCCCCCAAAAGAAATCTTCCACTTTGATGATGTGACACTTTGATATGTTGACATCAAATGGAACAGACACATGGGGAGGGGGGGTGAAGAAAGAGGACAAGTCAGACCAAGATAGGGATTGAAGGAGGAGAAGAAGAAAAAAAAAAGAAGCTTTGCATGAGAGCGGATGGAAATATGTGCGCCGCGGCGTTGTTTGTGGGGGCTCGGAGGAGAGCGCTGAAAAGCCGGGGCTGAGATGGCAAACCTGAGAAGCGTCAAAACGTCTGGATGCATTTGCGTGTGAGCAGAGACAAGAAGGGGTCTTCGTGTGTGCAAGGGATTCTCCTTGGCCTCCTAATCCCCAGGCCCAGCCATCCCTTCAGGGCATGCCTCAGATCTGGCTCTCCGGCTCTCCTACGAGGACGACCCAGCTCCGCCAGCAGATTTAATATGCTATGTGTTCCTGCTCCCCCCGGATCCCCTCCACCTCACCCATCATTGTCCCAGAGCGGGACCCCCGCTCCCCACTTCAAGGAGCCTGCTAAAGGCACCTTTCAAGCCGGGTGATGTCTTTGGATAAGGCATATGTACGGCGGGGAGGAAAGTGGCGATGAAGAGTGTGAGACTCAAGATATGGTATTGTAATTTTAGATATGTATATTACACACACTCAGGAATCTTAATACACTTGAGGCTTTTCCAAACAGAATACTGACACAACGGCCCCGCACGCCCAGTGCGTACACGCTCATTCACACTTCTCTTGCACTTCCTCGGTCTCTTTTACCCCCTTTTTCTCTTCCTCTCTCTCTTCGTGTAAGCCACAAAAATACATTTTTTTCATTTGTCTGAAGAAATAAGAAATGGGAGGAAAAAAGTGGGAGCTCAAGTTGCTTCAGCAAGAAGCTGGGAGAAGGCTGTTGTTTTTTTTGTTTTTTTTGCCTTGGCTCTGGACTGTTGGAAACTCCAACCAGACCTGACAATTACTCTGATCAGCTGCTCTCCCAGAAAGAGAGGCGCTGAAGACGGCCATAAAAGCGGGAAAAGGAAGACTGAAAACAAGCAAAATCAGTTGCTTAAATGATAAATAAACTGATTTGATCGATTAATTTGGTGTTTGACGGATTGACGCCGTTGCCAGTCGTGGAGAGAGGGGAGAATGCTATTACAAATATGCAGGTGTGGGAAGACGTGCGTTTTCTTTTCTCACATGCTCGAGGAGAAACAGGACAGGTCACGCCTGTGTGTGGGTGTCGCTCATTCCCTCCTCTGTTTGCTGTAGCTGCTGTAAAAACGTCTTTAGGTCTGCGGTGTGAAGTATGGCAGCAAGAGGCGAAGTGCTTCGCTTCGGGGTCCATTTGCTCGTGGGCTGTGCGTTAAAGTTCAGCGCCTAAAGACACACTTTTCCCATGCAGGGATGGGGCTGTTATTGCAGATGTAGCATTGTGTCAGGGTTTGATGGGAGTCGGTTGTGGCATCCGTGAGGGGATGTGTGCTTTTTTTTTTTCCCGGGATGGTGATTGGGAGACGGATGAACCGGCTGCTGGCAGTGAACAATGATCTGTCACTTACCCCAGCGTCTTGATGGGCAAGCCATGAGTCAGGCTCTGGCTACTCCAACACACCAATCAGCACACGCCATTTCCCCCATAAACGCTACCAGAACCTGAGGAGAGAAAAAACTACGTATATAACTAAACACAATTCATGTCCTCTTACTATTGATTAAGTTATGCATTGTCATACTACCCCATGTGTTTGCAATCCCATGCTGTTTGTCTTTCGGTTATCCCTGGGCCTTGCTGCTGCAGGTCAAAGAGGGGGTGCATTGTTCAAATGTCAAATGTAAATCCTAAGGTTAAAACCTGAAAGAAGCAGAGAGCCGGAGATGATCTCTCCTCTCCAAACATGTTTAGATGAGGACCTCTTCCCCCACTTTGCTCCTTCACTTCCGTCTACAGAGGACTGAGGGCGAGGTGGAGAAGGAGGCGACGGGTGTCCCCTGTGAACCCCTCTAAGTGTGTTCTCCTCTGCAGTAAATGCTAACAGACCCCTGCACTAGTAATAATGCCTCATCTTCAAAAAACAAAAGGGGGAACTCTACTATCTGAGCAAATTTCTGCCCCGACCTGAAAGAGTCCTCCTTTGACAGCGCAGCATTTGAAGACTAATCGTTTTTTCTCATGCAAAGCATGCTGTTTTAAGAGCCTAGGCCACGAAAAGAGAGGGGGCTGTGTTTTAACAATACTCCACAGGGAGTGAGGAACAGGGTTTCAGGAGGGGAGCGAGGGTTTGTGATGGTGGTTGTGGTGGTGGTGGGGGAGTTGCTCCTCAGACAAAGCCCAGTTCCTTTCAGGGTTGCATAGGGGGTAGGGTGTGTGTGTGTGTGTGGGGGGGGGGGCATCCAAGAGTTGGAGTTCCTTGAAAGAGGGGGACCCCAGCCGTTTTTAACGACGGTTTGTCATCATGGGTCCTTTACCTTGCAGGGCTGGCCTTTAGGTGACAGGCCTGGAAAGAAGTGGGCCCGAGAAAATTTATAGAGAAACAGAAATATTAACGTGTACATGGGGCCCTAAAACGGCTTTGGCTATTCCTGCCAGGCTGGTGTTTTTATTAAGAGGGGTCGACATGCTTTGGAAATATATCTTATTCATGAAGAAAGCCAGGTTGGACTTCCCAAAGAATTCATTATATTACCCCAGATGTGGCTTTGTGGGTTGCAGCCGTCCCTCAGAGGACGTGGAGCGTGGAGCGCGACAATGTAAAGCCTCCCTCAGTGGGCACAGGAGTGCGAGGGGTTCCATTTGTCAAAGGTGCTGGAGTCTTTTCCCCTCCTCAACACTTTCCCGGCTCACTCTCAAACTCATTGTCTGAGCAAAGGCAGGACATTAGTCACCGCAACGCCACGGGAGCCTGCAGGGCTAAGGACCAGTGCTCTGGAGCCCGGGCTGGGACGAAAAAAGGGAGGAAAGAGGGGGAAGGCAGGGAGGGAGGGAGTGAAGGCAAAAGGTGAGAGAGGGCCACGAAAGTAGGATGAAATGTGGGGTAGACAGAAAAGTGAGGAGGAGGAAAGATGAGAGAGCAAAGTATGTGTGTGGGAGAGGAAAGGAAGACCATTGGGGGGTTTAGAGGGAGTGGAGTCTGTAGCTCTACCTCAGGGCTCAGTATGTAAGCCCCTGTCTACCCCCCAAAGCTGCTTTCACAAAGAGATTTACAAGACAGGTCTCCGGTGTGCTTTGCTGCCTTGCATTATCAGCGAGTGAATGAGTGTGTGAATGTGTGTGTGTGTGTGTGTGTGTGTTGCTGAAATTGCCTTTTTTGGGGGTGGTGGCAGCAGCTTGTTTTCTTTCTATATCATCCACGTAAGAAATAAATTCTCCCAAATTTACCAATCCATGCAGGTCAGACTCATAACGGCCCCAGCGGAGCAGTGTGAATAACCTATTCCCCCTGGTGGCGGGGCGTGTGTGTCGGCGGGTGTGTGTGCATTCATGTGTGAATGTATTTCACAGATTCACACATACAAGGGATGCTGTTAGCTTTTGGAATTATTTATAAAGCCTGGCTTTTGTGTGGCGCTCTAAGTCCCTGTCTCCTCCCATTACCGCCTATGACTCTACCTGGGCTTCCTTCAGGCTCCGAATGCTCTCTCAGCCGCCCCCGTCCCGCTCCAGGAACCCAGTTCGCGGTTATGTCCGAACCCTTTACAGCTTCTGCTTTCCAGAGAGAACTGCTCTCATTCTCTAAAGAAAGAATTGCTCCTCTGGAAAAAATAGTTTTCTCATTTGAAAGGTCATAATCTGTGGAGACAAGCACAAGAGAGGCTCGCAAAGTTACGCAGAAACCGTCCCATATGGGCCTAATTACCCCGTAATCCAGGAAAGTTTCTTCCCCCTTTTTCTTGCACGGACTGAGCGGGGGTGAAGGTTTTAGTGTGTTTGAGATAGTTTATGTTAATGTTGCTTTTATTGAAACAAGCTGGGATGTGATTATAGTCCTGCTCGGTACATATAAGCAACGAACTGCTCTATTTCCCCCCCTATCTCCCTCTGGCGTAGAGATCAATGCAAACCAGCTAACGCAGGGTAATAAGCCATTAGTACACACATTGTTGAAGAGATTTACATACATCGACCGGCAAACTGATAAACTAGGTTCCGTATCCTAGAGGTAAGAATCATTGCGCGGGAGAGTGATTAACTGAACGCACTCTGGGTTAGAGTGAACCATCATTGGGCGATCTCTTCCCTGAGACTGTCAGTCCTGTGTGATAGGTGCCAGATTGCGTAGCTGGGAGCTAGGTTGTCTCTTTCTCGTCAGAAGAACGGAGTTGGAGGAGGGTGAGATGTGAGGATGATTGCACTGTACACCGTTCCTCTGATCTGATTCATCGCTAGCTGTCTCCCCTGCAAACGGGCGAACTTATTATTCCCGTCTCAACTTCCACGGCGGAGCCAGCTGCTCTGCATGCTTCCCAATTAACCCCAGGCACCCGTCAAAACGCACCAATTAAGGCCCTCCTCCTCCTCCTTCTCGCAAATTTATTTCCTTGCGTTAGTCTGACCCGGCTGTGATGGTCGGGATGCTCTGGCGTGCGATGAGGAGTGAGTGAGCGACTCGGCAAGCGGTGAGCGTGTTTGTTTAGGAGCTGTCCTAAGCAATGGCGTTGGAGCTCCCAGATTTATTCGAGGCGGGGTTTGCAACAGCTGAAACGAGTAAATACACCCAGATGTTTGGCGGGCCTTGGGGGGGGGGGTTGTCTGTCTAATGACAGTCATGTTCCTCTCTCTTAATGTTGGGGATTTTCAGGGGGCCATTTTGTAACCGTGCTCTTTGGTGTTTATGAGAAGTTTGGTGTTGAACGCTTGGCGGTTTATGGTGTCTCGTTCCGGCGCCGCGTGACATGGTATCATGTCGGTTTGCGTGAGACCTTTGCAAACCTCCGGGTTAAGGGTTTTATTTCAAGCTCAGGATTCTAAAACCTGAAATATTCTGTGTTATCTGTGTGGAAGAAGATTGTTGTAGGGGGGTACTGATTTTGCCATCACTGCCAAATCCTCAGAGACTTCCTGTGCATGGAGCCTCCTAGCTGGTGCAAAGAGATTGGGGGTTGGGTTGGTTGGTTGATTTGAAAGTGAAGGGAGAGAGTTGTCTCCCAACACCGCGTCAGTAAGCCAGTCTCCGGGACTCCCTCTGAGCTTCAGCGGCGTTTGATCTCACGCCTCTGATGCCGTCGACTGCTTATAGAACGCACTCACCTGCCGTCAGACCAGGAGTTCACGGCACGAGGGTTGGTGAACCGTCTTACGGCGTAGAAAGGAAAAGAAAGGAAACACTTAATTCAGCCTCAGTGATTACTGCCTCCATTAAGCAATAAACGGTTTGTGGCTGAAAGGCTGGATTGGAAACGTCTGATCTGAAGTGCAGAACCTCTACAAGTTGGATAGACTGACCTTATTTGAGGTACTTGTCGGTCCATGTGGTAAACAATAAGGAGGATGTACAGATACGACAGAATCCTCCGTCTCTTCTTCTGTGGAATTTGCGACCCGGCGTTCCCACTTTGGATCTGTTCCCATCCACACACAGGAAGTCTAACATTAAAGCTGTGCCATTTCTTCCTCTTCTCCTTCCTTTCCCTCTCTTTGCTCGCATTCCTCTGATGGACCGCGGTACATTTCAGGACAGCTTCATTCGGCATTCCTTTACATCCCAATTTGTTTGCCCTCCGCCCTTCTCTCTTAATGTTTTCAAGTCTCCCTCTGTTTGGGTCTGGGCTTTATCACGCCAGAGCCAAATACCAAGACAACTTCATCTCATCCAATTTTCACCCCTTTAATTCGGTTTAAATGGCATGGCCATGAGGGCCAGAGCGGGAATTAATAAGAGCCAATAAAGCTCGCCGCTGGGGCATCAAGGCCAGTCTTTAAGTAAACATTATGACTTCTGGAGGGGGGGGATTCAGGGGCAGCACTTGATGAATTGTGGCTGAGCTTGGGAAGGGCTAATTTCTCACTTAGCCGTCCTGATGGGCCGAGCTAATAGGCCTTGCTTTGCCTGGCTGATTGTCTGCTGGCTTTATTATTGTGCATTATCGCGCTGCCCCCTGGCTGTTGTTAGTGTTCGGTCCCGGAGACGCCGAGGTCCGTCATTAATCACATAGTGGCGCTAGCTCGCTCCGCTCCGGCACTTATCCCAATGAGTCAAAGAAATGAAGGAAAGGAAGGGGAGATGGGGGAAGGAGGAGAGGAAGTGTGGATTAAAAAAAAGGTGGCAAAACTCAATCGAAGGTAAGGGGGAATCCGAGTGCAGGACTACGTCACCGTGAGTCCGTCACCTGTAGCTCTCCAGCCGCTTTCGGTTGTCGGGTTGCCTCATCATCATACGCTGCTTTTCAAGCCACAGAGGAGTGTGTGTGCTCCTCTCCCGTGGGCCATGTGTGAAGACCTCCTGTCAAAGCCCTTCCTGTTGCCCTCAAGCTCACACAGGACCATCGAGCTGCTTGATCCATCTCTGAGAGAGTGCCAGGAGGAGGCAGAGAGATATGTGTCTAAGGTTTTCATCAGCACAGGAGTTTCTCTTCCTCTACTCATCCCCTCCCTGGGGTCCCACCCTCCCTTCCTTCCCCCAATCTTATTCCTGCAAACAGTGATCGCACTTGCATACCGAGAGGCGTATAGAGCACCTGGAGTCTTCCAGCTCCTGTACACACCGTCACGCAGCGAGAGGCTGGAACGCACTTGAAACAGTCTTTGGGTTTTCCCTGCGTGTTCACACACACACACACACACACACACACACACACACACACACACACACACACACACACACACACACACACACACACACACACACACACATACAGTACACTCACACATGCGTTGCATTGCAGCGGCACTCTCAAACAAGCAGCACACCGCGTAACGTGTAGTCTTTGGCTGCAAAAGCACAGTGAAAGATGTTGTTGTCGCGCTGTGGTTGTGGCGTCTCGCAGAGCACTTTTTAAAGCCTTGTATGAAGACTGTTTTCACTGGAGATGAGAGGCCCGCTGACAGGATACAGACCTCTCTTTCTTTTGCTTCATAGTGTGCCATGTGCAGGGGCCATCTGAGTGGAAGGCTTAACTATGAAGTATAAGGTGGCTGCCGACGCTGCTGCTGCAGAGACTTTTACAGTAAACTGAATTCCACCCAGTTGCATGAATGCAAGCAAAGTTTAAAAGTCATTTTACATTTTCTTCCCATGGATGTTTATTTATTTTGCAGGCGTAATAGTCTTTTCCTTTTTCTGGAAGAGTGGGGAAAAGTGTCCGATCAAAAACAAAGCCTCTGCATTTTAGCGTGGGAAGAAATTAATGCCATAACTTGGCTACCACGGTAACAAAGCTCCCCTGCATTTTCCATTGTCTCACTTTTCACAACCCTAACTCTTCCTGACACAAGTGGCTCATGAACAAATGCAAAGTCAAAGGAAATAAACAATCTAATAAGCGACGGGGCTGGTGGGAAAACTCACAAGATTTCCATTGTGGCGCATGCATTATTTGCCCCTTATCTGCTGGGTAGCAAGCGCAAAAGAAGCATGGTGTAAGCGTCACGATTACATCGTGTGGGTTTGTTACCCAGGAATGTAAGATGCACTCAGCTCATTCTGCAACGCAACACACGGTCCCTCACCAGCCCCCCCCAAAGCATCTTAAGTGGAGAGGTCTGAGGGACCAAGACGCACACGAGGATAATCTCATTAGCTCCGCTCAGAGCTACTGATGGGCCACGGTGTTGCAGCGTTCGTCCTTGACAAAATATAAACACCCCAAATCTGTGCAGACTTGCCTTTTGTAAATTCTGCATCATGCATTTAGCGGCATCGACTGATTGGATGGAATCCCGTTAAGATGCCGTAGCACCTGTGTAAGGACGTTTGTACAATGTTATTGCAGAAAAAAAGTGCTTTATTTGCTTGTTCGCAACATAAACCACATTAAATGCAGGAGCTTTTAGATGTAGAGGTTAAAAAATAAACGGACTCACATGTGCGAGGATGTAAATATGCAACAACCATGTCCCTACACAAAAGGCTGAGCAGGCCTAGCGCTAAACCAGTTTGCATGTGCATATCTGGGATTTGATATGTGTGTGTGTGTGTGTGTGTGTGTGTGTGTGTGTGTGTGTGTGTGTGTGTGTGTGTGGCAGGGTGTAACTAATTCCTGCTAAATGGCCCTTACTTGAGGGGCTGGTCCCCATCAGCTGTAGGCCCGACTTAGTGCCATCTGGGCACAATGTTAAGTTTCACTGGAGAATGGGAGCCACAACTACAAAATCCTTTACCCCCCCTCCTCTTCTCCCTCCCTCTCGCTTTGCCTTGCAGGGCCAAGGGTGACCTGTAAGTGTAGAGTCGAACACAGCATGGAAACCTGAGTATGTGGTTTCCTCCGAGCGCTGCAGAGTTTGGAAAAAACTCCTCAGTAGGGAGTTTGAATCCGCGACAGGTCGTCTCACCAGCGGCGAGCGCTTCCACTCTCTCCCGACGGGGGCCTCATCCCCTCATTGACCTTATCCGATGCAAACACATGCAGCCTCAGCCAGCGCATTCTGTCTTATTGCAAGATTCAGCTAATCTGGTTGGGTGGGTGGGGGGTGGGGTGTCTCCTCCTCCCCTCTTTTTTCACCCGTCAGTGTTTTAGTTATTCCAGCTGTGCAGGAGCCATTAATGTTGTTGGCATAGCTGCGAAATGTGGAAAAACACACATTGTACGTACACACAGGAAAACATGTGCAGGCATGCAGGAGCACACACACACACACACACACACATGCTCCTCCCTTTCTCCATTCATCCCCCCCCCCTTATCCCACTTATGCTCACAATCTCCCTCAATCGTCTCCCATCTCCCATCTCTCTCTCTCCGTCCCTGTAACTCGCTGCGCTGTGGTGCGTTTGTGCAGCGTTGATAAGCCAAAGATAGCAGATCTCGGTGGTCGCTGATGTAATGATGATGAATGCTGCCGCGCTGCCAGTCCCCCCCTCAGGGGGCCCTCGACACTGAACAGTCACCCTAATGAAATGAACACAAATACAGTATTCGTCTGTGTGTGTGTGTGTGTGTATGTGGGTGTTTGCCAAATCTAAGAAGACACTTCAAGAGTTTAAATAAAAATGTCCCACAGCTTTTGAGTGCGTGTTTGTGCGACGGGCCTTTTTTTTGCAAATGAGGTGGAATTGGAGATACACCTGAAGCGGTTTCATAGAATTAAGCTTGTAAAAGACGGAGCCTTTAAATAACAGAAGGCAGCGATTTTTTTTCGATAGCGTTAGCGGTTGCTTAAGCTCGCGTGAACAAAAAAAGGAAAACAGAATCCCCCCCCCCCTCTATCAAAGGCAAAAGTTTATTTTAGTGTTTCACTTTGATGTGTACAATTTGCAGATGACTTTCAACTCGGTGCCTTTGTCATCTAGGCGTATAATTTATGTTAAATTGATTTGCTTAATGTGCTTATGAAATAAGAACGTTTTTTTTTTTTCTTTTTCTGAGGGAACCGTCTGAATTGTGATATTTTAAACCTGTTTAATCGCCTCTCTTTCTGTATGAAAGGATTACCGTTGAGCACAAATAATGATACACCCTCTTTCTCTCCTCTCTAATTGAGTATGGGACACATTTTGCATGTAAAAGGCATTAATGTGAAATTTTGGGTATCGGACCAGTGCCTAGTGGTAATTCCTTCTTTTTGTGCCGCCTCATACCTTCAGCTAAACTTCAGGAATGACATGACAGTCCAGATGCTTGGTTCTGTTGGGAAGTTGGAGAAACAGAAAAACATTCTTGCATTAAGAAGCATTCTTTCCACAGGATATTGTCTTAACACCAGCGCAGATGTAAGCGTCTTTGTGTTGGTGTTTTTTTGGAAGAGTTGGACGGGACAAAAATGAGCAACACGCAAGGCGAAAAAGCAGAGACACGAACATCTGCAGGATTGGGTGTGGGCGTCCAGGTCAGAGGGATTATGGGTGAAAAGGTCCTGCTTTTAATTGCTGCTTTGGAACTGTGGCCTGCCTGGCGGAACACAAAAGACCGGTCAGACACGCTTCAGCGGCTTGGACTTGTGAATATTTGCCCAAGCGGAGGAATGCCCCCGCTTTCTCCTCACCTCCCCATGCACAAACCCCATTCCTGACCCTGGTATTCAGCAGACTGTCAGCTCTTTGAGGTCTCATCGGACTCACCTGGAGGCGACAGGAAGACACACACACACACTTGTATGTGCACTAAACGCACAAAGCATGTTGAGAGCTATATAGCGACATCTGTAAAGCAGAACCCCCCCACCACCACCACCACCTCCTCCAACTCCTCCTGATCTTCTCCCATTCACTGCTTCCAATGTGATGTAATGACAGTTTCAAAGAAGGGGGCTCTTCCTCTGATTGCTCTCATTACACTAGATCCGCACATGAAAGTGAGCGAGGGGGCGCTTATGATGAGATATAGCTGGTACCTCAAAATACGCATGTAGATTTATACACGTTTGGATGTTTGGATCTCGCAGCCAAGCGTCGAACGTATCCCACGCCGACCCGATGGTATCCGGGCGAGTCGGGCTGGAACGTCTCCGGTCGGGGCACGACGGATACACACTTATTCACGTGGGAGTGATTAGAGGACAAGCTTTTTTTTAAATTGTGTTTTGATTGGTAAGGGAGTAATTGAATTGTGCCCCCCCCCCCCCCATCCATCTTCTTCTCTCTTTCTTTTTTTTTTTTTTTAACGTCTTTTCACTTCGTCTGTGAGCCAGCAATCACTTACAGATGTTGTTGTCGGGTCGAAATGGAAGACAGACTCTGGTTTTTTTTCAGGGGGTTTGGGGGAAAAAACAAAACAAACAAAGCGCACAGTGTTTGTCTGAAGTTTACCCCTCACCACTTCCCCCTTGCCTTCAGTCCGTAGGGAGTTTGTAAAAATCAGCCCCCCACCACCACCACCACCCTTGTAGTTTTGGCAGCGTTCCTATGTTTGCATTATAGCTTACTTTACGGCTGCCCGATGTATCCCTACATGTTTACAGGGTGGGGGGGGCAATTAAATAGTACAGTCAGGTAATTAGCTGTTCCTTATTGGAGAGACTAAATATTTCCAGTAATCATCCGTGAATCATGGAGCCTAAGTAAAGGCCCCGGATTGGACGAGCTGAAGCCGTCCTGTACTTTGTGTAAATGAGCGGTTGTTGTGTTGTCTTCATAATCAGAGGGCACTATGACCTAGATAGAGCTGAGTTTGTAGACAGCCTCTGAGGTGGTGAACTGAGCAGCATGTCTGCTAGACTGTTGGCTGAACCCCTTCTAAACCCACAGACAGTATTAACTTGAACCACCTTTATTCTTTGAAAGAAAAATTGCCCGGCACCATGATATTCCCAAAAGGGCCTTCAAACAAGCCTTGTTTTTCTAGGACTATGATCGTTTCTCTCTCTGTGGTATCCCCTTAAGGTTTCTCCTTTCTCTGTAGAAAGACTGCTAGAGTAGGATTATCAGTATATCCACAAGCTGCCTTCACTTCTATTCTGAGATATAACACCGAGGCAGGATGTCCCGCCTCGCAATGTTTATAGAGTTGTTGTTGTTTCTTCAGAAAAAGGAGAAGTCAGAAGTGTGGCATAGTTGAACGTGAGGTAAATGAGGTTTTAAAGCTTGTTATTAGAGGAGGAGAGCAGCTGCAGGCCACAAAGGTTCCAGGTGAACTAGACCAGGGTGACCCCTGGGATTGACCCGCTGCCCTTGGGATCAAGGAAAAGGGAGGATGTGGTCTGAAGTTTTCCTCATAAAGTTGTCAGGGTTAAAGTGTTCAGGGTTAAGATGTAAAACTTCAGTCAAGTACAAAACCCTTCATTTCTAACCTCCTGATTCTTCTTCTTCTTCTTCTTCTCCTCCACCGCCAGTCATCCCGTGTCCATGAGGTGCTGAGGAATGAGTAATTGCCATGGAAACCCAGTCCCAGGCCAGTTCAGCAGCTGAGAAGAAGAAGAGGGTGGAGACCATCGTGGCCACGAAGGGCTCATCGGCGCGTAATGACATCAGCGAGAAGGCAGTGGCGTCCAGCACCACCTCAAACGGTACACGCCCACCTCAGCTGTGGTTAATGTAAATGTAAATCTGTTTTTTCTGGAGCGCTTTGGGAGAGATCGCTGCATTTGTTAGCTAACATCAGTCAAACCGTGAGGGAATGGAACGCCAGGTCGTTTTTCACCCGACAGTCTGGAAGGAAAACTGGTTAATTTCTCAGAATAAAATCCAACATTTACTACATTAAAACACACACACACACACACACACACACACACACACACACACACACACACACACACACACACACACACACACACACACACACACACACACACACACACACACACACACACACACACACACACACGTTAATAAAAAGAACAGCTGCATTAAGCAGAGAAGAAGAAGAGGATGTAGCAAACTCAAAGCAAACCGGTCGGCTGCCAATAAATGTCAAACTGGTCACCATTTCCAACAATGAGAGGAAAATGGGGACAAGTTTGCAAAGTAAGACAGCAACTGTAGAAATGTCTTCTTCTTCTTTTGCCTCTTGTTATCTTGTGTGAATACTGTAAAGGAAGAGGAAGGGTTTTCTGGCTCGAGTATTTCCATCATTTCGGGAAGAGGTAAAGAAACTCTAGCAACAAAGGAGTAAAGTTGTTCCAGAAACCAGAGTTTGTTTTTAAAAAGTTTTTTTAGGGAAAAAATATGCAAAAATAACACCAAGTTAGTGTGAGAACTTTTTATTTTATTCAACAGCTTCCTCTAGTTTTCACCGAGAAGCATATATTAATAGCACATTTATAGACAAGCATTTAAATGACGGGTTTTATCAAGTCTTATCTTCAAGCTGAGGTAAAGTAACAAAGACTTGATGCACTCCAGGCAACAGAAAAGAGAGAGGGGTGGGGGGTTACTTTACATCACCTGGTATCACTCAACGTATTTGATGGTAGGGGCCGCTGACCTGCTGCGGACCAGAGAACGGGTTTTTGTTCTCATTACTTTTGAGATGAAATTTACCGAGTCCCAAAGACACACACAGATCCTGGCTTTATGTTCTTCCGGTTTTACTTTCCCCTCTTCTTGTGGTTCGCAGTGAGTCACATATAACCGTCACTGGTAGCAAAACCTTGGCATGTTTACATAGCAATGTCTTCAACACATGCTATTAAAGCTGGTGTGGAGCTTACGGTTCACTAAGCCTGTCGCCATTCAACCTTTCATTCACCATTCAGCTGCTGGAATGAAGAATATTAGATGCTGGGGTTTTTTTTTAAAATTCCTTCTGGCTGGAAGAGCCTCGTAACATCCAACTCAAGTCATAACAAAAGTGAAGTTGAGATCACCGCGGCCTGAGCTGCAGCTGTGCTCATTAGCAGAGAGGATTTGGCGCTTTCTGGATGTGCGGAGGGTTGGGCTCTGGCGAGTCTCTGTCAACCCCCCCCCCCCCCCTCTACCCTCTACCAACCAATCCACGAATGTCAAATCCGATCGACGCAAGCCGTCCGGGGAAAAGGGCAAAAGGAAGTTGTCGTGACTGGCGTTCCCATATGGGAGTTATCATCCGAAGTGGGTAAAAGTAATTCATCCTGTAACATCTTTGGAATAGTCTGACTCTTACTCATTCCCAGATGGCAGCGCGGCTTTATTAATTAAAAGGGGCGGCGGGGAAGGAAAAAGGTTTTGTTGTGGAAAAAGCGCGTACGTAATTTGCCCTTTTTCAACATAATGTGCCGGTAATTACAGCTTCAATCAACGCAAGGTTTGCTTTGAAAAACCTCACCGAGGATTCTCCCACACTCCCCCTGCCACGTCAGAATGTACACTATGATGCCTTCCAAAGCATACAGTAGCCCCATAATTCTCTTGATGAAGATGAGGGGGGGGGGTGTGATACTTATCTGCAGAGAGAGGTCCTTTTTAGATCCCAATCTCCATCTTGGAATCGGAAGATAGCTTACACATTCTTTGTGTTGTTATAATTACAGCACATTCCCGAGTCGCCCCCAGAACTCATAACCTCTTATCAGGTGTAACCCTACACTTGCCTAAACTTTAACCCCTGTAGCCCCTGCCCGACCGCCTCCATCCAAACAAAAGGTAATTGTGAGCAGCTGTGGAACCCCGGCGACTGTTTCTACCCAGGAAAGAAACGGCAAAGCACCCCCCCCCCCACAAACTATCGAGCTGAGGAAAGTTGCCCCTCAGACAACTTTGAGTAAAGCAGGTGGGGTAAATAAAGTAGATGGTTGGCGTCTTCACCTCCCAGAAGTCTTGCATCATTTTTACACTTTGATTTGCAAACTAATATTGATCAGCTGATCGCTGTTTAAGTCAATGATTGACTACTTATTTACCCCCCCCCCCACTTGTTCTGAGTCTGTAAGTTTTGTCTAAGGCCCCGAGTGATTATTGAGTCCTGCTAGTGTCCCCACATGGTCGCTTCATCCTGTGTGCCATTCATCTGCGTGCCCCCCCCCCCATCCCCTCTCCTCGCGCTGACAGCTCTAAAGAGCCGACTGCGCCGCAACAATGCTGTGATTGGTGCTCTTTAGGAGAGGGGGGGGGGTTGATAGGGGAGGGGGGTGGGGGGGTGGGAAGCTCTTTCCTCCCACCCTCATCATTCGGCAAGCAGGTGGACCACAAAGTTCCCTGATTCTTTTGTTGGGTCCTGAGGTTGTTTTTTAAAAAAAAAAAGAAAAAAAAAAAGATGTCCATGCTCCTTGCCCGAATAAATCCTGTCGTCAGGGGTAAATTTGAATTTAAAAAAAAAAAAAAAAAAGGAAAAATCAGGAGGTGGGGGCTAATGGATCGGTTTGTTTGGTGGTGGAAAAGTTTGTCCTTGGTGGGACTTTTTAGGATAAGGGTGCAGCTGATTGGAGAGGAGAGAGGGAGGTAGTGTAAGTAATGAGATGAGAATTGAAACACGGGCAGGAGAATCACCGAAACGCGGCGCTTCAAATTTCCAGGGGAGAGCTACTTTAGCAATGACAGAGCCTCTGCAGAGACGGGGGTGAGTTGGGACCTTTTTTTAATGTTCATGCTTGAAAGGGCAAGAGCAAGGGGTCCCAGAGCAAACAAGTTAAACCTCCGAGGGTGACAAATGTTTGGCTTTGGTGTAGGTTACCAGAGAAATCCCTAAGCAAATGGAGAGCGTGGCTAAAGTGTTTAAAGAAGAAAAAGAGCACTTGACTGCTCGGAGAAAAAGAGTCTTCCGATAGGAAGCGAGGGAAGAGCGATACAAAGGGTGTGTGTGTGTGTGTGTGTGGGGGGGGGTGTGGTGGTGGGGAGGAACGAGAGTGAGGGGCCACCTTCTTTTTTAGGCAGCCATTTAAATGATCAACAGTAAATAGAGGGGAATGTCATCTGACAGAAATAAAGTTCCCGTTAACAGCGGGGATGGAAAGTAATTTACAGATACGCTGTCCCCGCCATCTTTGTGCCTCCCAGATAAGGTTTCATTTCAGAAACGGATAGGAGACATTTTCACTTACGGGCCCCCATTCTGGGACACCTGTGATAACAGCTTGTGGACCCCTAATTGAAAATGGGTTTCAAAATGGATTTTCACTTTTCTTCCTCTCCCTCCATTCTCTCCCTCCCTCCCTCATGACTACACCTCCCACCACCACCCCCCGTCAACACTCAGCTCCGTCCCCCTTCCCTCCCTGCCGATGCCTTGTCGTTGGCAGAGGGAGGCAATATTGTAAGGACAGGGAGGGAGGGAGGATAGCTGGGAATGGAGCGTTGGGAGCGGATCATCCCTCAGCCCATGTCACAGCTATGACAGCCGCGTGATCCGTCTTATTAATGAAATCATTGATCACTTGATGGGACTCATAATCAACTGTTTCTTCACTGTGTTCTGCCCCATCTCCTCCCCCTTCCTCCTCCCTCCTCCCTCCTCACACTGCCACCTCTGTTTCCCACTATTTTATCCCGGTTTTATTCTCTCAGAACTTGTAAATCTGATTGTGTGTGTGTGTGTGTGTGTGTTTGTGTGTGTGCGTGCGTGTGTGTGTGTGTGTGTTTCTGCAGGACAACAACAGTTATCAATAAAATTTGTAATAATTTCCAGACTGTGCCGGACGATAAATCCCGATAAGTCGTCCTGATGGGAGATTTAAAAATGGCAAGAATCCGAAAAAAAAATTTATTTGCTTACTTTCCTAAATTGGCCTCGTCTTTCACAATAAACAAGTCGGTCGTTATTTTAAGACGCGTGTTCGCGGTCGTGCATCACGTCTGCCAGAAAGTGATCCGTGTTTGTGCTTTCTGTATTTCATGGGGACCAGAGGAGGAAGCATGGGCCCCTCTGTGTTACCTTACTCTAGACTCTGCCTGCGGGGGCTAATGAGAGAGGACTGATGGTGGGATAAGGAACCTCATGGGAGCTCCGGCTGGCCCTCAGGTCAAACAGCACAATGGAGGAGGCGTTATGGAGACTGACTCACAATCCCACACAGGAAAACTGGCTTTTAGTGTCAAAAGACCTCTGTATGGTGCATCAATTATTTATAGCACGCAAAAAAAGTATCGTACAAGCAGAAGTATGAAGTAGAGAGAAGGAATTCATCCGCTAAAGTTTCTGCTATCTATCAAATCTAAAAAAAAAAAATCTACCTGTAGAGTTGGGCTTATAAAGTCACGTCGGCCCCCATGTGGAACACACAGTGGATCTGCGCTGTTCTCACCGGTGAGCCGTAGCTATTTCATGGACTTCTGCACAGAAGGCAATTTCCTGCAGCAGCAGGGGGACAGGCTTTGGCAGAGCCACCTCACAGAGGCCTGAGGTGCAGGATTAGCTTAGCCTCGCTGCTAATCACAGCGGAGGGGAACCTCAGCTGCCCGGCCCGGGCCCGGCCCAGCCCAGCCCAGCCCAGCTTTGCCTCTCTTGTCTGGAACACATCCACTTACCCGGATCTTTCAGCTTGGGCTCCACCGCTCCTTCACTGCTGGAAGATGCATATAAGCCTCTGCCTGAAGACTTTTGCATGCCGTGCAGAGGCCCGCCAGAATTTAGCTGTAGTGGAATTGCCTCTTTTTTTTTTTTTTTTCCCTGTTGGTTAGCTTTGAACCTCAATGAAAACCTCAAAATGAGCCCTTTGGGGAAATTCCTATTTAATTACAGGTCGCGTCTTGTATTTGTGTTTCTGTCAGTGTACAATAACATCAGGCTCACCAAAGCAACGGCAACCTGAGAACACAAGCACGCAATAAAATTAGACGGGGCAGGCAGCCAATCAACAGTAAATGTGGATAAAAGATGAAGGGAGTGAACCCGAAATATTCGTTAATATTCATTTGTTGCACAGAAAACTGACCACATGCACGACTATAATTACACCAGTCTGTGATGGATGTTTGCAGCAGACAACTGGGATGCTAAATTTGGGATTCTCCACCGAATAAGTCTGGAAGTCAAAAGTTTTTTAAATGAATTAGAACTGGATCACAGTTAAACATTTTGCATTGATCCTAATCTGACGCTTCAGCCATCGACTTTTAATTCTAACAAGCAGTGATTATTCACGCTGCTCATCACAGCGGCTCTATAGAAGAACCTGAGATCATTTTCACTGACACACTGAGAGACAGAATGGCCCGGGAGTCAAAGGTCACCCGGGTCAGCGATGAGTCTCTGAACCAGCGACCCGCCTCACAAAGACAAATCATCTTGGCCTGTCCGAGAGGCTCCGTGGACCGTGGCCCCGACCCCCGCTGCTGCTGCCGCGGCTGACGTCGCTCCTCTCAGAGAGGGGAGGTGCGAGGGGAAACCGTAAACCCATAAAGTGTGGAAACAGGAGTTGATCATTCTGTCCATTTGGCACCGGTGGCCCCCCCTCCTGCCAGGAGTAATAAAGCAGGAGTGTTTGGAGCGAGCCGGGGGATTTATTGTGGTGTGTTCTTGTTAGTGTCTGTTTCGTTTGCGTTGCCTCCAGAGTTGGAGCTCATGTGATAAATAATGAGGTATTTAATTTATCCACAAATGCGCATTAATGTGCTTATCCAAGCAATTTCTGAATTCATTCTTTGTTTTCTTTTAGTTTACAAATATTTTTGGACATTGTCTTAATTTTGCATATTTTTGGAGGCCAACATTTTGCCCGGGAGCATCCTGCATGTCTGGACCACCGCCCGCTCTCCGCTCAAAACTTGCTGGATTAAATCAAGACACGCTTTTGAGAGCGAGCGAAAGACCTCATACCCCCTAATCTCTCTCCCCTGACCTCCCCACCCTCCGGGCCTTGACTCTCACCCTTCTCCTTGCAACCCCACCCCCCTCCCTCTTTGCTTTTCCCGCCCAACTTTCTCCCCTCGCAGTGCGAAAGAGGAGCTAGGATCAAAGGCCATAAACCATGGCAGTGATTTCTGGTGATTGATTAGAAGCAGAGGTTGAGAAGCGGCGGCCCTCTCCCCTCCTTTCTTCCCACCCTCTGGTGCTTCGTACACATTCTCCCAGGGCTTTCCTAAATAGCTCCGGCTTCACGTGTGAAAAGCCTCAACACGATTGGCTGACGGAGCCCGGAAAAGACATCTGTGTGCAGGGGCAGCTCGCATGGCCGGATTTTCAGCCTCTTCCTCCTGGATGGCAAGGGGAGAGGGGGGTGTCAGTTGATAAGAACCATTTGTTGTCTTGCTCGGATCTGGGGAGGGACAGTGTAATCCTCCCTCACCCTGGTCTGTTCTCAGAGCTGGAGGAAAAGTGAAGAGGAGAGGAGGAGGAATTGATTTTCAGAGAAAGGGCATGTGGAGAATTGAACTCAGATGTGTTGCAGACATGGTATAAAAGAAGCTTTTGGGGAAACAAATGTCTGTAGCTTACAGCACAGGGGCTGTTCAATTTAAACTTGAGCAAGTCCTTCCAAAGTTAATCAATTGCATAGCTGTCTCTCACCATCCTGTCCCGGCCCCCTCCTCCTCCTCCAGCCCCGAGCCCGTCTCAGCGTTGAGGCCTCTTGTCAGGCGAGTGGTCTTGTAAAGGCATTTTAATTGACCGTGCCCATTCAGAGGCACTGACATTAACGCTCGAACCCCATGCGTAGTTGCATACTTGTGCACGGAGGCAGATAGACGCACTCTTCTTCACCACGATTCGTCCTTCCTAACCCTGCAGGATCGCACCTGGAGCTGTGAGTATAATGCTTTACAGAGCGCGGGGCCTCGCAGCGACAGCTCCGGTCCCGCCGAGATGTGTCTCATGTCAAGCTCTGCGCCAGACAGACTCCAATGAGGACCATGGGGGGGTGGGGGGTGTTCCTCATCGCAGCTGGAGCGTAGCCCAAACTAAAAGTGCTATTCTCTGAAGGTTTTGTTTCTCCTCAGTGGTATTTACAGTGATTGAGCACATTTTTGAGTGTCATGGAGGATCTCATTACGCTCCTAAAAGCTTTTTATGCATCCCCACGCTCCGAGACGCAAACACATGCATTGCGTTCTGCACATACCCACACTTACGGACGTGTAACCTCTCATCTTCTCCCGCTTTCCTCGACGGAATCACTCTGTACACACTCTTGGTGCAGCTGGAGGATGGGCCATCATTATTAACTGTTTGGCGACCTCATGACTTCATCTCCAGTGCTGTCAGAGGCGGCCTACATTATGTCTCTGCCGGGCTCAATGGGTTCTTTGTTCTGGCTTGGCTCTGGAGCAACTCAGCATGGGGCTGCGTGAGTCCGACAGTCCCACCGCGGCTTTGGAGGGAAGGAGAGGGATGGATGGAGGTAGGTAGTGGAGATTTGGGTAAGACATGGGAACTGAAAGAAAGTGGGAAAGACGAGAGGATAGAATCAGGAGTGAGCAGGTGAGAGATTAACCAAGAATAGAGCGCGAAAGAGAGACAGGGTGGGATGTGGAGAAGCAAAAGAGAGGGAATATCGGATGGGGGGTGATTCAGGCCACAGGTGAATCCTAAAGCAGTGGTTAAGTCTTTTAGTATGATAATTTTAAACACTGCTCACCTTCCATCCCACTGATTCATTCCAAAAATGAACACCAGATTACGGCGGGGACATGTCATCCGAGCTGCAACGGCTAACCTTGCGGGGAATGTGGGATTAATGGCGAAGTAATACCGAGATTAGGGGAACGGAGGCGAGAGCGGAGCGGGGAGAGCAAGATTCGGCTGGCGGGAGTGACAGGAGAGGTCATACATGAGGAGAGCTCATTACGGAGCGGACAGCAACAGGAGGAAGGGAGGGAAGTGTTGAAACCGGAGAAAGAGTAATTTGATAAGATCGAAATGATTAGATTATTAAAAAAATTACTTTCCTGAGATGTAAACTTATGATTTATATGTGACTCATGAAGATTTTCATACTTTTTATGAAGAACATCCTTTCACGCAACTTGTTGTTGGGACTCCAGTCCCTCTCTTAACCATGGGATTTTTTTTCATGCCTCATCGTCTTTGGAGTTTCACAGAATTCCATCCTTGACTTTTAAATCAAAATAAGTTGATAAGTCCATCGTATCACCCGAACCTGCCACTTCCAGTTGGTGGTTGAGGTTCTGTTGCTTTACAGATCAACTTATCTCATCATGAAGAAAGTCTGGTGCCTTTTCCTTTCCCCTACTCATCTCCACCCTTCAGCCCCTTCCCTGCAGACTGTGTTTAAGTCTGTTTGGCCAACATAGCCAATCCTCTAATCTGCAGAGCTTTCCCTGCCTGCTGCAGACACTGTAATGAAGGGGTCCTGGCCTCACCTGTATTTTCAGGGGGGGGGGGGGTGAATTACACCCTATTTATTAAGTGGCCCCTCACATTCATATTGCACGCAAGGAGGTGAGAGAGGGTTGGGTCAGTCATGGCGAAACCATGAGGTGGATTTCGAGAAACAAATTATGTTTGATAGGTATATAAAGGGTTCTTTGTGAGGTGATTTGGCACCTTTTGGATCCTGATGGAAAAAAAATATGGAAAATGAACCAATGCTATTTTAAATAATTAATGTGTCAAGCCGTAAAGGTATAAGTGGATTCAATCAGTGCTGTTTTTTTAAAAAAAATTTTTTTTAAACACTCCATGTGACTTTATGTGTGTGCAGAACAGCCCCTTATTGTAGCAGTGAAGTGAAGGAGTCAGTTGAGTTGTGTTATTTTTATGACATTTGGCTTGTAGTTTGGAATTCTGATTGTCATGCTGTCTGGTAAAAAGGTCTTATGTCCAAATGTGAGGGGTTAGAAACTTTAAGCATTACCAGCTGCACCATCAAAGGCTCGGGCATGCTGTTCATTTAACCCAGATCCGTCACACTCACGCGTAGCCCCTGATTCAACCTGTAATGTAGACATTCAAAAAGAGGCAACAGACTGAGGCTAATGTAGAATTATGAATGAGAATAAGCTTTCTGACTATTACCGGCCAAATAGGACGGACTGTATTGAAATATGGAGATTACTGCATTGAATGTCCATTTAATTTTAAGTTTTACTTGACATTAATGATGACTCATCCTGCAGTCTTTGGGTTATAGAAATGAGAATGGAGAGATTTATATACTATTGAAAGTCTGGATATTCTACAAGTTGATTCAAAAGTGAGCAAAAAAGATTGCAATTTAGATCCACCATGCAGGGACGTGATGGAACAGATTTCATTGGCCGGTTGGAATGCCCACCCTCATTAATAGAGATTTATAATTGATCAGATCATTTACCAGCAAATACAGAATTTTGTTTGAGTGAATCTACCGGAATCTGGATAGATTTTATTTTATTTATCTTAAACAATGCAAAAGCAGGTTGGTGAATTAGTGAGTTCTGAGCATCACATGCCTCATCAGAGCAGGAGAGAGGAGGAAGACGAGGAAGAGGAGGAGGAAGAGGAGGAGGAGGAGAGGGAGAGTCCATTCTGGACTCAGGCGCTCACCAGTCGTTGATAAAGTACTTAGCATCAGGAAAATTAATGAATCCGTCCTGACTGGGAGAGGGGGGTTTTGGGGTTGAAGGGGAAGGGAGAGGAAGAGGAGGAGGGCTGTTGAGGGTATGTGGGGGGGTAATCCTGTTCCAGCTAAATGGCTGATCCCTCTCATTCCTCAGATACCAAATGTCAAGAGTTAAATTAGCCTGCTAGCCTCAGATAGGAGTTAACATGCTTTTAAATGGGGCGGGGTACTGAGCGATGATTCCTGCCCCCTCTGGGATGGCGGGCAGGTGCCTTTGAAGCATCTAATTATCCAGTTCCTAGTAAGTGCTGGTTAACTATCTTAATGGGGACCTTTATGCATCCGTTCACACAAAAATACATGCACCGGAATGTGTGAATGTGTGTTTTACACTTGTTAAAAACACGCACAACATCATGCATACATAAGGCCATTATGTATGATTAATGCAAAGGTAGAATTAATTATGTTTAAGTGAAATTACTTCATGACTGCAAAGTGCAAAACGCCCACAGTAGCAAATGGATCATATTTGATGTGTTTGAAACGACTGTTATTTTTCTATTTTATCCAAACTGTTGGCTCCGGGTTTCTTTGCTTTGGCCGGGTGTCCATTTCTCTTGGCGAGCCACTCCTAATCTGAGTGCCACAGACTTGGTCTAGATCACTCTGGTGTCAGAAGTGGGATTCCAATGCTGAGGTCCAGCGGAAAACTGGCCCGGACTGGTCTGGTGGGCGGCGTTCCCATATTCACCGTAAAGACCGACTGTCCCAAACGGATATAATTTTGCCCTTGCACATAATCATTTTTTATTGTTACTGGGGACAGTATAAATAACCAACAGGTTATGGTGGATCATAACTGCCTCGTGACTCTCTGAAACCATGCTTATAAAGTCTATAAGCCAATCAGACTGCTAAATGGTATTTTTTTGCTTTGAAGCCTTCATCAAATGCATCTCTTGGTGTTTGATTCCTCAAAGAATGTGAGCCAAGGTGCCCTTTGAGTAAAAAAAACCCTTAAAAGCCACAACTATCCACGGCCGAAAGTGCATCAGCGTACATTTCTGGCTTTTAGCTCTCTCAATGCAATGCTCATTGCTCCCTCACAATGTGGCCCTGATGAAATGGTAGTGGGATTTTTTGGCTGCTCTATGGTGGGCCTGTGCCTCTAATGGGTGAATAAAGGGTAGCTAGGGGCAGGCGGAGGCTTGGCACGACACAACCCTGCTGTGAGGCTGATTTGAGGTGAGCGCAGGGAAGATGGAAGGCGCCAAAGCAGGCTTTGATTTGCCTCTCCCCAGCCGGCGGGGCCTGGAGGCTGGGACCGCGAGATGCTGAACTCTGGGTGTGTCCCAGAAGACCCCTGGCGGCAGAGAGAACTGGCTGGGACTGGGGTGAAGCAGGAGGGTTAAGATGAGGGCTGCCGAGAGCCAAATTGAGATGTGTGAAGTAAAATTTCCCCAGATGACTATTGAAGAGAGCGTTTTTACGGTGTGTGAAATCAGCTGCTGATAATTGACTGCTAACCAGGAGAGGGAGCATCTCGCCCTGCCCGAGCATCTCTCTGCAATTGGTCCGAATATCAAGAGTTGATGTTTAAATAATGTACCGCTATGGATTCAGTCTGCCGAGACAGAATCAAACACGAGTGCAAAGTTAAAGAGAATGAACACTATATTTGCAGAAGTTCTCCAGAGCTGTGAAGAACACTTTGACTGGGGTTTGCTAATTTATTCTGCTTCCACATTTGTGGGCAATGACCTGATTCTGCCTCCTGACATTTTAGAAGATTTGTTCATTAAGGAAGTTTCTCCAATGTCACCCTTTTTAGGCAAACACATGCAGCTCCGTCAGAACTTGGTAACCTTCACATAATGCAGAACTGAACTTTTTTTAGAGCTCACTAGCCATGAAGTCAGAAAAATACCTCACACAATGGCTGTAATCCTTTTGCCCTTGTTGTGTTGGGTTTGGTTTATAGTTTGTCTCTCTCTCTCTCCCTTGTCTTTCAACCTGCGCTAATCGTGAATGATTCCTGTTGTCTATAACACCAATGCCAGGGCCGGTGAATCAGGTACATAAGCCTAAGCCGCTTGGAGAGATGCTCTTATTAAACTCAAGCCAGCTGCTGGAATTTTTCTTCCCCCTCTCATTGTTAATTGAGGAGTCTTGAGTCTTTCCCGGGAGTTGATTTGCAAGAGAAAGAAAAAAAGGAGCAAGAGATTATTGCACAGGAGGAGAGGAGCTTTGAAGAAATGTTTTGTGATTCCACTGTATATCCTCCATTCCTCTCCTCCTTGTTCATTCTCCGTGTGCTCCCCAGCCAAAACCTGTTTGTGCCACTGACAACGGCGCTTTGAGAAGTTCGAAGGTGGAACACAGGATATGTCTGGCTTTGGCTCAGAGGTGCAACAACACCTCCTATGATGTTTAGGCTTTTCGGGGAAGGCGGGATGGGGTGGAGGAGGAGGGGGCAGGGGTTGCTGAAATGTGATGTGCAATGGCCCTTTGTGCACCTTGAAACATACAACATACATGGCCTAGCTTTAGTGACTGTCTGAATTCTGGCTGGAGGGCAAATCAGATGCTTGAGAGTCAAGGACAGATTGTCACAGCAATCCTTAGTCTTAACCTCTGCCTCTGGAAAATACCGCCAAAAAACAACAAGCCAAGCTTTTGTTTCACTTATCATTTCTTTGAATTGGTTGGGCACCTTTAACTTAAGCCTCCTCTTGTCCCCGGAGCCCAACTCTCAGAGGAATTGGCCCCACTCCATATCTCATTATCTCTTCAAAAATTTCATTTTGTCACTACATCCATGCTCTCTTTTAGGCCGACATATTAAGGCCGCATGTATAGGGCTCTCTCTGAAGGTATTCGTACTGGTTTTACAATAGAGACCGCAGTCAGGGGTGGGGGGTGGAGGGGGGGTTTAGGATTTAATGAGTGGCTGGCTGGGGGTGAAAGAAGGATAGAGAGCAATGAGGGAGAGAAAGAGGGAGTGCATTTGTTGAGGGTTAGTAAGAGAGAGAGAGGAAGGGAGGAAGAATGCAGGAATGGAGCACCAGGTACCATAATAGTGGTAGAGAAAGCTCCTGAAATACTAGAGCCGGGGCGTGTGCTCTGATCAGAACGGCAGTGAGCACAATTACCTTCTTTTCAAATCCTTCAGTGACACTGCGGGAGGAAGGAGGACTTTGAAACTTGAAAGGCAGGAGCTCGCTTTCAACCTCAAACGCGAGCAGGAAAGGGCTCTGAAATTTGTTCAGTGCTCCCCATCCACCATTAGCTTGTTTCTTCCCCTCGCCTCCAGGCATTTAAGCGCTTTTTGAAAAGATGTTAAGAAATTCAATCACCATAGAGAGAGAGTGGGATAGTTCCTTTTTTCTGGGTTTTTTTTTTTTTTTTGAGAGGCATGCTTTCCTCTGGTCCACAGAGGACTGGCCTGCTGCTTTTGTATTGGGCTGAATAGACCTGCAAACTGGTAGAGGACTGGATGTGGCAACCATGGGAAAAGAGAGGGAAATAAAAGAGGAATGAGAAATGAGGGCGGCATAAAGGAAAAGGGTCTGTTGGGTGGACGGTCAGAGCTCGACAAGTGTTGCAGGGTTGAACTTTTCAAAGTTGCATGTGTTTACCTATGTCTGCGCTGCCTTCATTAGCCCGTTTTTTTTTGACAGATGCCTGACATGTTGTAAGGATCAGAAAAGTTTCCACCGGCAGGTACAAGCAGCACAGAAGAGAAACTTTCTCCTCCGCCCGTTCAAGGAGATAATTGACTTTGTGCTCCTGAGTGCTTGTTTAACCATTGAAGGTGCTGTAAAATGAAGTAATAAAGCCCATTAGGACCGTATACGGTGCAATGATGAACCCCCCTTTGGGCTTTTCTGTGTTGACCGGAGGGGGATGGTGGGACGGTGACACTGGTGTGATTGCGCTATTAGTCGCTTGACCTCCCTTGGAGGAGAGAGCTGTATCTGAATGGCAGTTGAGGTCAACGGAAAAGAAGAGGACGGAAAAGAAAGAAAGATGAGAGAATAAAGTGGATAAGACAAATTTAAAAGTAAGCGATTGAGTCTCTTTAGTAGTTTTGGAAGAAAATGTTTCAGGCCAGTGTTGGTGCCCAATGGATTCCTGGCGGCTTCATCATCTGAGGGCCAAACGATGAATCTATTCATAAAACATCAAATATCTGTATGAAAGTAAGAAACAGCACTCATAAATATGGAAACAGCTTTTACTTTCCCAAATGTAACGCTAGATTTTCTGTATGTGAAAGAGTGGAGGATACACAGAGGCAGCTTGTGCTACACACAGTTTCATGCTCTACCCATAGCGCTGCTTGCTCGCAGCATAGTTTACAGTCTTGACTTCTTTCAATCCATGTCAGGAGATGAACCCAATTCTGAAATCCCTTTATGTTAATATTGCGCTTTTGCAAGAGCAGACCTATTAATCCAGCTTTAACCGTATAAGTGCCATTATTCCCTTAATAAGATCACGGGCTGTGCAGTATAGGATTAAATACTTATATCATAACTGACGCTGTCATTTCCTGCGGATGAGAGTGGCTTGCCTCTCTGGCTGTCAGTTCCGCGTTAAGGATTCTTGAATTTGCTGCCAGTGCTGTGCCAATGCAACGGCTGGCCTGTGTGTCGGTAATGGATGTGGGAGAGTGAGGGAAATAAAAGCGGGACTCGTGGGTTTACAATCCCGCGCTCTCTCCATCTCATTCTCTCTTTCTGTTCCTCTCTCTTAACCCCCCCCCCCCTCTTTTTTTTTCTGATCGCTTCTCTCCTTCAGTGAAGTGGCACAGCATTATGGCGGTACTCCTCAGCGCTTAAGGTGGTACGCTTTAATCTGGTCCGCTCTGCTGTTCTTAATTGGCAGCTGTATGCTGCTGTGTTGCAGCGCTAGTGGGGGAGTCTAATAGTGCAGAACCTCCGGCGCCAACGCAGAGGCATTTTGCCAGGCTGTCAGCGAAGCCACGCTAATGCCAGAAAGGGCATCGGAGTGAGCGGACGGCCAACACTCTTGATGGTGAAAATCGTAATTTCATATAACCAGGAATGAGCATGAACGCAATGCACAGCTGTTGCTTGGGGGTGGGGGGTGGGGTGTATGCAGACTGGATCAGACTGAAAGAATTTCATTTTGGGACTTTGGGCAAAAACGATCGAGGTGTCACGCTGTGAAGATTTAACAAAAGATGACAAAATAAACTTTTTTCCATATTACCATCACATATGGTATGTACTACAGAAAAGACTAATACCAGGTCAGATTCCTAGCTGATCCTTATACATGTTGGTTCAGAGGTTAGGTCAGGGGTCAAGGGTCATCTCTTTCTGGTGGAGTCTATCCCTTGAACTCAATTCTGCGTATTTTCTTTTCATTCCAGGTAGCAGGTAGTTCTGTGGAGACCCAACTCCTTCCTGTTAGAATAAGACTGATGTAGTTTGGTAACAGAGAAGGAGAAGGGGTAGAAGGAGGGGAAACGAGAACGAAGGAGGGTAAGGGTCGATGCAACACATGACGCTTGTTAATGGACAGTCCGGAATGCAGACGGAAAGCCTTCCTCCTTCGTGGGAATCCATTTCTTTCTAAAAGAAAAAAAAAAAGAGGAGACAGAGCTGAATTTATTAACTGACATTGGGGAAATGCTGCTTTGACTGTGTGAAATGGGATTTATCCTTCGTGTCCATATGCTCATGCAGCTTCTGCCTCTGGACTCCCACATGTGGCACTGCTGAGGGCAAATCCAAGCAGGTTTCAGGTTGAAAAAAAAAAAAAAAGTGATCCTCCCTTAACCAGCGCCTCCTACGTGAACCCATTTCCTCGTGTTCATACCAGAGAGAAACACTCTTACATCTGCTCCTGACTTGACTGTATCAACACATGATAAATCTACTCAATGATTTGCTCTGCTTGAGTTCTAACATCACGTTCTCCTCCTCCCATCCTATCTATCAACCCTTGCAGAGGACGAGAGTTCAGGCACGCTTTACAACCGTGAGAGGCGCAATGCCATCAGCTCCCAGACCCTGACGCCCGGCGGACCAGATAGGAACATCAGCGAGGAGCCCTCCACCTCCACGGAAGATCGCCCATCCCTTCTTAAGAAGGAGCTGCATGGATCCCTGCCCCACCTGTCCGACCATGCCCTGCCGTACCGAGGCACTCTGTTCGCCATGGACCCCCGCAATGGCTACTTGGATTCCCACTATTGTAAGTCTTAACACAATGTATAGGTGAATGATTAAAGTGGAAACATGTAAATTTTGCATAGTAAAACAGTTCTTCACACCTCAAGGACATGTTTGCAGCTGCCTAAGAGGCCAAGTTGATTTCTTTGCTCTAGGTAAGAGGCAGGGCTGTCAGATATTTGATTAAGTCTGACAGATTTGACTCTCTCTTGTGCTTGTTCTTGCCTCGACACACACCAACACACACACACACACACACACACACACACACAAACACATTTGAGAACGCATGTACCCACACTCGCCTTGTTTTGCGCCTGGGAAGTTAGTATGGGGAACGGCCAGTGCAGCTTCTTAATACCCTCATTAGGGGCCTGTCTGAACACAGTACTCCGCTTTTTCTCATCAACACACACTTCAAAGCCCCAAAGCAACGCCGAGTCAAACCTCACCACCCCCTACTCTGACTCCCTTTCTCTCCCCCTCTGTGGGACTATGAGAGAGTGAGCGACTAGTGGAAATGAAGCCAGATAGATTGTGGTGAAAGGTGAGCAATGGCTTGAGTGACATACCGAAGAATAAAAAAAGTGAGATAGACGGTAGGAGGTTGGATGAAGGTGAAGCTGTGTGTGCTTGTGAGAACAGGAGGTAGATGATTGAGGAGTAAGAGGCTGATTAGGTGGTTAATTCGGCGACTGCTGTAGCCAGGACTTTGCCTGCAGACAAGAATGTGATGTGATGGCTTGTTTAGTTTGGCTAAATTGTCTCTGAATTGGGCCAGGCAGAGTGGGACAGAGAGATTTTAATCCAGTGGCAGTAATGAAAAGTCCAGTGGAGCCCAGCCTTACACTGTTACTCCATTTATTCAGCCACTTCATTAGCTTTTCCTCCCTCATACGCCGGAGCCTGAGAGTCACCAATGCACCTCTTTAAGGGAGAGATTACTTAAAACCAGGCAATGATGTTGTGGACAGAACCCTCGAGGGCGGAACATTACTGCCCATTACATCCTGACCTAACTCAGCACCACTTGCCACTTCTCATTTCATGTGTATGTGTGTGTGTGTGTGTCTGAAGGAGCCCCAGAGGTTCCAGACCACTGAAGCCTAGGGGTAAGAGAGGAGGAAGGGGCTGGGGGGGGGGGTCACTCAAAGGCTTGGGGTCATGTGGGGGAGTCACAATCTCAAATGAAGAGTTCAAAAGCAGCAGGAAAAGTCAAAAGGGCCGTAGAGCTTTAAGAGGGTTTCTTTGTGCGAGGAGCCGGAGGACCGCTGTCACAGGCGGAGACGATGGTGCAGGGAGGTTTGATGGGAAGCGGTGGGGTGATAGGTTTTATTGTCCCGCTGTGTGGCTTGTTATATTTTTTAAAAGTCATAAGTATTAAGATAGTGTTATGTCAAATATCTTTAGTCGAACTTTTTTAATATTACAGATTTGCTGTTGTCACTGATGTAATTAAATTAGTGTATATACAATTTAATCATTTCTTTTAAAAGTTAAAACCTCATTTATAACTAGTTATTTAAAAAGATATACTAGTAAAAAAATTTATCTTCAAACGTTAAAAATGCCTTCCTTTCTGTTTTATTGATGTTTCCCTGCCGATTCTCTGATCTTGACTCGGCTCTGTAAAATTTACGAGCAGAAATCAGAACATAGTTGTGTAAAACACCTCCTCCTGGCCCCAGGTGTTGAGGACATGCGGTGTCCCCAATGGCGGCAGTCCAATTCAGTCTGATTGAACCCAGCACCGTAGCTCAATCCCCATGAGCTCTAGTGGTCTGAGGGTCAGCAGGACGAAAGAGTTCCCCTTAAACCTCTTCCTCCCCTCCCGGCCTCGGCCACTTTGAACCTGAAGCCTGTAGATTCTGGGGCTGCTAGGTGTAAATAGCCACGTGACTCCTGTTCTGGTTTCTGGTTCTGTACACACACAACCGTTACTCCACCAGTGGTAGCCCCTCTCTACGAGGGGCTTTGTCACCTCCTAAATTCATCCCAGGTGTGTGTATATGTGTGTGTTTGTGATGGAGAGGGGGCCTAAGCCTTTGTGCTGTGCTTGCATAGCGTGCCGCGACACGCAGCAGACAGCCAGGAAAATCCGATTACTCTTCTCACTGGTGTGTGTCAGTGCTTAATGTGCCTAAATGCGACGGCACCTGCAGCCTCCCCACACCTGGTCGCTGGGTCATTATCGTGGCGGCAAAGCTCTGGGAGGTGTGGGAGTTGAACAACATGGAGAGAACTGGGGGGATTTCAGGGGTCTGTGTTCTGGATAAATCTCCGCTATTCACCCAGACTTGTGATCTCCCACTCTCCTTAGGTCTGCAGCAAAAGACCGTGTTTACTCTGGTTTTTACACCCACTTCAGTGTCGAAAAAAAGGAGGCACCAAGGAAACATTGCCCTTATTGTTAGCATTAGCTAATCACAGGGATGCCGGAGTCTTAGCCGCCTTTCTTGGGCAAACATTGGATGAGAGTCCACATCCTTCTTACCACAGCTCTAATACACAGAGCTTTGCTGTGGGATAAGAAGAAAGGATTGAGATGAGGATTAATGAGGGAGAAGTCTCTTTTCTTAAGATCTTAATTGTGTGGAAGTGTGAATGGGATGCGCAGCGCCGACATCGGTTTACATTGTGCGTTGATTAGCCGGTCAGTGGTCCTGCAGCAACAGTGAGCCCACTTCCTGGCGGAAGCATCCCCTCTTCTCCTGAGAGGATCTTCTTTAAAGAGTCTCCTTCTTAAACACTTGCCCTTCCTTGCCAGACGAAATAGAGTTGACGTTGGGACTTAAAGCGCGTCCTTTTCAATGGCATTTTTGCAGATGTTAAAACTGGACTGAAACACGTTAATCAGTGAAATGGAAGGCAGAGAGAGGAAAGGGAATTTAAAGCTTTGGAGACAATGATAAAGTATTTTGCAGCTGAAGTGATTAAAGTTTGGCGGCTGGACTGTGTCTGTGATATGTTATACCATTGATAAGAGTAGACCAGACATTAGGTACCTCCAGACGGTGATGGAGGCTGATCAGTCCAGTAGTCTTTCAGTTATCTCCTTCAAAAATCTATCCTAGATCTGGCTGCCAGGGCTTAATCCCCACACCAAAGCCTTGATGTCTTGACTGATCTCCGAAACCAAGTCTGCTAAGCTACAGGCCGTGAAGGTACGCATCTCTTGGCTGAAGGATTCCTTCACATGTGTCACACTAACCTTGGCTCAATGAGGCTGTACAAGGGTGACTGTTACCTGGATCACAAGAGCCCTGTGTTCTACGAAAGCCGTGGAGCAAAAAACCCATTCTTTAGTTTTTATGATGTTGTACGGTCAGTTGGTGTCCAGTCAAAGGGTTAACATCTAAACTGCTGTGCCGAGCTGATCTCAGGTCTACTGGGCCATATCGGGCCAGCCGCTGCCACGGCGTCGGTCTGTCTGCCTCGGTATCAAAATGCAGCTGACCACTGAACTGAATGAGCCAGCTGTCACCAAACCGGACGTGATCCGCACATCAATTGGCCCAGACTCTTTAAAGTTAATTACGGTGCTTGGTCTTTGAGATTTTACAGACTGGAAGGGGCTTTTCCATGTGTCTCGAAATAGTAAGAACTGCAAAGAAAATGTGTGCGCACAGAGGTATCTGTGGAGAAAGTGGGCAAACTGAGCATTCTTCTGAACTTGTCCTCAAAGAGAAAACTTTCTGGCCTCTTGTTGGTTTAAACATGACAAGCACTGGCTTAGATACAGATTCAAACATCCTCCCCCAAAGAACTGCACAGAACAGAGTAGAGCCTGGGGTGAGAAGACACGTGCCTGTTTCAAGGGTAAGTGTTTGTCTTTGTGATTGTTTCAATATTGGCTTTTTGAGCGTGGTGGCACGGTGTAGTCCCCCAGCGGTGTGCCGGCACAGAGCAGCCTGGGGCACACTGCAGGCGATGAAGAGGAATCCCTTCCATCCACCTCTTCTCATCAAGAAAGAACAACAGGGGCCTGTGCTATGCTATGGCCCCTTGGTCCAGCGCACCAGGGATAATCAGATGATCCCCTTTTATACAGCTTATTAGAGGCATCTCATGCTGTAAGATAGGCCATATTCTCACATGCATGTGTCCCTTTGTAGCGCTTGATGATTTAAGGGGGTTAAGCAGAGTTTGAAGTGCTCTGAGAATGCACTTTCATACCATCTTAAGGTCATGTGCTGCTCTTACCACAAAGCTGATCGTGTATGAACTGAACATCTCGGAATAATGGCAGTTCTTATTAACAATGATGAGATTAAATGTGAAGGGGACTAAGAAGACTTACGACTTTCCAGCCAACTTAAGATGTTCAAAGAAGAATAGTCAGCATTTCTCGGTATCATCGTCACAACATCTGTCAGTGTGTTTTACTTCTTTTCGAACGAGACTGGTTAATCGGTTGAGCCGCAGAGGCAAGTTGAAACAATAACACTTTGCTAATGTTGTGAAGGCTTAAAATGAAGCTCTGCTGCATGTGGAACGTCCAAAAGGAGAATAAACTGCAGCAAATACCACCGGTACAATAACATTAAGTACCATACTATCAAAATAACAAGGCCCAATGCTTGTGGGGGCTTTTTCTCAGCTAGCTGGTTGAGCTTTTCCTCTCCTCCTTAAGTTACTCTGTAGTCTCCACTAGGATAATCAGCCCTGTGTGCTACGGGAGAATCAAAGACATTTCATGGCTTTGCTCATGTTTATTTCCTGTATATCACATCATTTCCTTTTTTTTATACTTGTGGTCCTCTAATAAACTACCAAAGGCAAGCAGCCTCATCCCTTCTCAAGCGACCTGTATCTTGCTTTCGTCTCTATTGGGTCACACAAGAATTGTTGTACGCGAAGAGGAGGCTGATGAACATGGTGTAATTAAAATGTTCCCAGCAGCTCGGTGGAATGCAAGATACGACTGCAGAGAAGACAAAGAGGAAAGGAGGTGGAGGGGTAGGCGAAAGACAGAAGAACCGGAGAGACTCTAGAAGATGGAGGTTGTGGTGTATAAAGCAGAAAATGAAGTGAGACATGAAAGAATGGGAGCTCAAGGAGGTCAGACCCATCACAGGATTTAGTGTTGCCTTTAAAGATGCCTGGGACAGGTGGCAGCTCCAGACAATCTCACACCACAGAGCAGCATCCTCTCAGGAGGAGATAAGGGATTCCTCCATCCAGGCACTCTCCTTGCCCTCCTCCACCTCCCCCTCACACACACACACACACACACACACACACACACACACACACACACACACACACACACACACACACACACACACACACACACACACACACACACACACACACACACACACACGTCACCTCCCTTATGCCCACCGCCCTCTCCCCTTCCTCCCATCTTGGGGTTCTCCCAGACAAGCTGCTTTGATGTGGCTCAGTGTGAGCGGGCAGCTGTAGGCCACGGAGCCTCAGCACCGCTGCTGGGCCGCTGGGCGAGCCGGCCACTGGGAGCTGACTTGAGTGCAGCTCAATCAGCGAGGCTCTCCGGTGCCCAGCACTTTCAGGTCTCATTAAAGCACTCCGGCAGGGTTAATCCTCTTTAAGGTTTACATGGGCCCCAGTTTGTCTCTCTGCCCAGGCTGAGAGAACCCCTGGGCGCCACCTGCATGACGAAGCCTCAAATCACTGTGACACTAGTTCCCTGCATTGCCTCGGCCCTCTACTTCCCTTGTACGTCCTCCTCTGTCTTCCCTCTTTCACTACGCCTCTCGGTTGCCTTCCCCTTTGCATCCCGCCTCTTCTTTATTCCCCTTTCCCTTGATAGTACCTATCCCTGTTTGTAAGTCTTAGAGGATTATTTGGGTGGAATCTGTTGACAGGGATGCAGTAAATGGATTACAACGTTGTCCTTGTTTTGGGATGCTGTGAGGAGGGAAAGGGGGTTGAGATGTGCTTTGAATAATGAGAGTCAAAGTAAAGAGGTAGACCGAAAGCAGGATTAACTGAAAGAATTAGGAAGACGGAGCAAGAACAAAAGAGAGGGTGAAAGAGAGGCTGGGGTGACAGCAATGCAAGAGAAGACGGAGAAATCGAGAGTTCCAGATGCCGTTGGGCTCGCAGCACCTAATTGGGCCAGGAGTGCCGACCCCTGTCTGGCCCTGCAGCGCCCAGCAGCCATTTGTCTGATTGCTGTGACACTGGGCTTTGTCTTTCCCTTTGACACACAGTTTCCTCTATTAGCCCAAATAATGGCCATGCACCTCAAGAGCATGTACAGACTTTGTCTAATGTCAGTATGGGTTTGGAGAAAAACAGAGAAATGGGCTTACGGTACAGGCAGGAATGCAATTTCATTATAAAATAAATCAAAAGACTGCATTGGTGATGTTGAGTACCAGTGTAATAACATTAAAATAACTGTACATGACCCCCCCCCCCCCATAGAATGATTTCTGCTAATTTTAACTTGGATGTAAATCAGCATGCAGCAACTTGAGGCAGAAATATTTCTCTAAAATTTCTAAACCAAGCTGTTTTCTGAATGCAAAGATTTCCCAAGCAAGAGAAAACATGCAACCTTTCTCCAAAATAGATGTCTCTTAGTTCAAGCAGTTAACTAATGTGTTGTTTCTTGACCTTTCTGAGTGCCCTTGAATGCAACGCTGAGGAGAATCTTTAAACTGGCCTCTTAGTTCATCCACATTACCATACGATAATGCATAGTTTTGACATAAATCTAAAGGTGACGGCGGGCTTGCTGTGATGGATCACCACTCTAAAAACAATGATGCAAGTCTCTTCAAGTTAATACACCCAATAGGAAGTGAATTAGAGAACAATGGCAACCTGGAAATCATAATTTCTAGGGAATATTGCACACAAAAAAAGACCAGTGACCTCTTAGGGAAAGCTGTCCCTGTTTTCCCAAGCAACGTCCATGATCCACCCTGGAGCTTCGACGAGGATAAGGGTCACTATGACTTGTTATAGATGCTAAAATAAATCCAAATATCTTAGCGTGCATTTTTTAGCTGTCTTGTAGTCTTTTGTGACTCAAAATTCCTGGAAATAAAATTTTAAAAATGGTCGCGATGAAAGTCCAAGCCTTTGAGCTTTTGAGTGGCATAAATCTGAGAGGGAAGAATACATGTAGCAGCGTCCTGGTGAGTTAACCTGAGGTTTAAATCAACTCCCCTCTCTCTGTGAGGTATCACAATTTGGAGGGAAGGCGATCGACAGATGTTAGGGATACAGGGAGAGAAGTGGAAAAATGTGTAGTGCACTGTTCTAGCTACTAAACTGCTGTGTAAATCTCTCTCCAGCTGGGTGGGGGAGAGGAAGCTGGAGGGTGGGGTAGGGTGGAGATGGTGCTGGAGTGTGGGGGGAGGGCCACGGCATAGCGCTTTGTTCTCCTCCCCAGCTTATCCCAATCTGGAGAAATTCACCAAATGTAGGAGATAGATTGGTGCTCCACAGAGGCCTTGTGAAATAACCTTCACTCCCTTGATCCACACTGGGAAGGGAGGTGGGATAGGGAGGGAAAACAGGTCATAGCTGGGGTTGGATTGCGCTGGGGGGGCCCCTGGAAGAGGAGTGTGCGTGCTTAGCTCCACTCTGTAGCAAGGCGAGGGCCCTTGTGATGGCATGCAATTTGTTATGATTGACTCAGCTTGGTAAATGCCTTGCAGATGCTGGAGTTCCATTGAGATATTTGTGTTACGTTTGAGAGCGAAAGGCCAACTGTAAGGTTCGCGGAGCTCTTTTTACAGCTTGATAATTTTCTGTAGAGCAAAAATTAAAGCTCTGAATTTAGATTATTGCAGCTAAATGTCCTGCAAATGGATGGATAATGAATAGAAGATAGTCATCTGCAAAAAGCCAAACTTTAGGTTAAAAATTTGTGGGGCAATGGTGTGTTTTATGTTTTTGACATGAAACTTTGCTTGAATGACAATATCTGTGCAAAAAGAAGACCTACAAAAAGCATTAATTTCATAATAAAGTATGTACGCATAGAATCATGATGGAGAAGGAAGGCATTGACCGTCTTAGACAAACAAATTACTTCTGATTGTGAGTTGCGATGGAATGCGTGTCTGACATTTATCCTTTGGCTGCTCGCTCTCTCCTCTCTGTTGCGTTTTTTAAAAAAATTTCCCACCGTGTTAATGACATTCACCCACAGAGAGAGTGTTTCTGTTTAAGGGTGTGAGAGCAATTGTGCAAGAGAGACGGGCAAAAGCAAAAAACAGAGAACACAACGGAAGAAGGAATCAAATCTATTGATCCACAGAGGATGTGATCTGTCAGCCTTATGTGTTTGATTAATTGCAGATAGATTGGCAAGGCAACATTAGCATTGTTCTGATATTTAACCTCTCTGCTGGTTTCTTTTTGACTACTGTCCTTCGCTGAATAATGGCTCTCTCTCTTTGCAAGTGCCTGAGCATTGCAGAAATACAGAAATCTCTGCACAGCAAGGACATTAGGCTAATTTATACAGCGGTAATTAGGCCATTAGACCTGAAACAATCTGGGACCTATAATTAAGCAAAACGTTCCAAAAGTCAACAGCAACTCCCATTGAGCTTAGCTAAACAGTCTCTGAAAGTGTTATTTACATGTCCAAACAGCTTGAGGTCTCAGTTTAAGCAAACACAGCGAGAGACGGGGGTGTGAAAGGATTGATCACAAGAGAGCCCTCTTCCAAACTGCCTCCTCTGATAGCCTGCATGGGGCTTCTCCAACCCCTTGTCTTGCCAGGCAGATAGTTACTGGATGCGTCTTTATCAGGGTTTTTTTTTTTAATTTCCTTTTAAATTTAGTTGTTTTAAAAGACACTCCAAGGCAATGAGGAACAGGGACAGACTACAATGGAAGTGCCAGATAACTGATATCTATGTGCTGTTAGGTGATTCCTGTAGAATCTCAACCTGAATATAACAAATAATCGGTTTTAAGTTTAACTAATATCATTTTATGGTGGACTTTTTGTTTACAAAGCTTTCCTTCTGTGCTACTGATCTCAAAACCCTGATGCTGAGATCCAAATCCATTGCTAAATGTGTGATTTACCTACAACTAGACTGGACTGTTAGTGATCCCCGGGCAGGTTACAGAATAGCAAAAAGAAGAGATGAATTAAGTTTGTCATTGCATGAAAAATCAGATTCAGATGAATCATTCAAAAAAAAAGGACATTTGAAAATGGAAAGGTTGTCCGTTCACAGCACATCTGAAAGGTACGTTAAGTTTATGGGCTTATTTGGAAACATAGTTAAATGCCAAGGTGATATCTTCTGGAATGAGTAAGGCTCTGCACCCGGAGGTGCTTTTTTTTTTTTATTGCATTGTTAAGTTATGTACACATGTTTGCATTCACACGGAAAGGAGCGACGCCACTTGCACACACATGCGCTCGCAAAGCACGCGAACCTACAAAGTCTGGAGCATCTTTCACACGTTTTGCAAAGTGTTGCAGAGTTATGGTGTAACTGCAGGCCTGGCTGCAGACGAGCGTGCCTTAGCGGTGAGATCATGAGCATGGAGAGAGATGGCATAATGAAATCTGGCAGTTGCAGCCCCGGCACCGGCTTCATATGTTCTACATTAGCAATTCACAAACCTCTGGAGCAGGGCCCCAGCAGCCCTTTTCTCACTCTGCCTTAGTCGCTTATGACAATCTGTCACTGGCTCTTTGTGCTCTCGCAGCGGAGCATCGATGAGAAGTGCAGTGTTTACCGAGGAGCGTTTCTTCCTTCGGATGCGGGGTGACGCTCCGTTGGAGAGGAGTCAGTGAACCCCTCACCAGAGAGGAGAGAGGAGGAGTTGAGGTTGAGCGTTCCAGACAAGAAAGTCACAATGCTGAATTGACAACAAAAGAGAAAGAATGGAAATTGTTTGTGTATTATCAAAACCCAAATCAGAATGCTGAGTGACAGCTCCGATTCTTTTTAAGTATCGCATCACATAACATTCCAAGGAGATCCTTTGTGGTAAAACTTCCATTATGAAAGGAGATTAACCAATAAGGATATTGCAAATGATGTGCTCTGGGCTTTATCGTCCCCTCTTCCTTCCTCTTTTGAAATTATTCAAGTGTCCAATAAAGGACAAGGCAATTACCATTCTCTCTTTAATGAAGAGGAAACCGGCTTTTGGTTCCAAGCACGGTGTGTGTATGTTGAATTACAATTAATGAGCTCGGTCAAAGTTTGTCTCTAATTGCCCTTTCGTTAAAACCCATTAGTAATCATGTCTTAATGACTTCAATTCCCTCTCCTAACACATTTTTAAAAATTGTTGGTTGAAAATTTCAATGAATATTGCTGCTCCAGAAAGTTACAGAAGACTTCTGAAGAAGCTGATGATTTTTAAAAGTTGAATGTGTTGTGGATGGATTGATTTCACCTCAACAGGGACAAAAGCCGTCATTATTACACTTCAGTCAGGGATGCATGGTTGTGCGGCCGCTTTGGGAAGGTAAAAATTTGTAATGTGTGTGTTGTGGGCTTTCCAGCTGTATTCTCTATTAGCCGATGAAAATACCCCTGAATAACCAGAAGAGCAAAGGGGCAATTTATTCCTGCAGTAAACAGTAAGATGTCCCTACAGGAAACACTGGAGATGGATTGCAGGATGGAGACTCCCCCCCCCCCACTCTTTCATTTGCACCTCTGTTCTTTGTGAATGTATACATTCCCTCCACTGACAGAGGGCTGTTTGCCTTGCTAATGGAGATCTGCGCTGGCGTAAAAGGGGTGGCAGTCTCTATTTAGTCGGAGACACGCTAAAGTAAACTTCTGAGTCGGATTTAAATAAACCTCAGCGCAACGGTTTTGCCGTGTGGCAAAGTCATGCGCCACATGCGAAAGGAGGGAGGGAAGGAAAGAGTGACGAAATAAAGGTTCCAGTCTAAGCACAGGGACATGCTGATTGAGGAGCTTTGTAGACATAAACACAAAAAGGGGGTGGGAGGGGGGTCTCGGTAATTCAATGAGGAGTGGCGGCTGTGGGAATGCAGGTGTATGCTGCAGGGGTGAATTGGCCGGCTCTTTAAAATGAGTTCACAGTTTGTAATCTCTACAGTCGTTGCCCCAACAGGACAGAGGTTGATATAAAGTTCTTGCAGCGTGGGTTAGGGATGAGTGAGATTAGAGAACATGAGGCTTTTTACTCCCATCGAGCTAGAACACGGCGCGCAGACCCAAGTGAACCTGAAAGTTAATTTCCGACTCTTGACAGCCAAGGGCCGGCAGCCTTGAAGTTGAGCAACGGAGAGTAAACAAAGCAGATTCCGCCCTTGTCTAACCCATCTCTCTATCCCAGCATCCCCTCATCCCTTCCTCCCTCAGCAGCGCTGGAATCAAGTGAGGTGAGCCAAGCCAGACTGAGTCATCAGGAGGAAACTATCGAATAGACAGAGACAGAGCGGTCAGATACTTGCCAGAGCCGTGCAAAAGGAGGCTTTTACCACTTATCTCTGTGCTCTTGTGAAAACATGATGAAAACCTGGTTTTGGAGATGTTTGCATTTTTCTTTTGAGTGGTGGTGAGGCCTTGTGAGCTCTAATACGACTCTGAGCAAAGTTTCAGGGTCAGTTTTTGGAAAGTTTTCAACAACAAGAAGTAATAAGAAGAGTTATTTGTAGATTACTTTGTGATTCCTCACTCATTGCGATGCGCGATGAATAATTGTGCTTTTTGAATGACGAGAGACGTCCACATTCAAGGAACGAAGGGTGAAAGATTAACAAAACTATTTGAAACGTCAACTTAAATTGCTCAGTGTTGGTTTAAAGCTGGAAACCCAACTCAGGGACTACAAATCTGGACGTCTTGGCCTCTGTTTCTAATCTCCTGCAGATCCCTGAACTTTGTCGGCATGCGATCCTGAACACCGTTTGACCTTTTTAATGTTTTGCGGGATTACAAACAATACCAAAAATGATCCCTTCTTAATTGCGGCTGAGTCAAATCCAAGCTTGGCTGCGATCGTACCGACGAATGAACGCCCGATGAGGTAAGCCGACCTGAGAGGTGCTGTGGGGGATCAACACCTGCCGCTTCGCCCGGCGTTTGGCACGGACCGAGTCTTTTGCAGAGCTGTTGCGCACCTCCACGTTTGGCCATCTGCCCCCTTTTGGCACACACTTCCAAATATTTACAAGCGAAATGAAAAAAAAAAAAAAAAAGCCCCACATAGCAAACAGCTTCGAGAGACCTGCTGCGTGAAGGTATGCAGATGTTGACACACGCTTCGCCTCGGGGTGGTGATACACCACTTGGAAACGGTCTCTGCAACAGGCAATAAAATGACATATGTTCTGGAAATGAGATATGTGAATGAACAAGTAATTAATTTGTTGGTGTGTAGACACACAAACGTTGCCTTGTGGGCGTTAGTCATTTTCTGGCTCGATCTTGACAAGTTTGAACCTATTTCAGTTTCACAGCTCTGTTTGCCAGGACTCGCCAACAACGGATGCACCGTCGTGACACATTAAGTTTCAGCGTCGGTTTTTATAGATTATGGTGCGGAGTGAAGTTTTGGATGCAGTTTTAAATTTCAGAGGGTAAAAATAGAGAAAAGGCTTGGAATCTCATTTTATGCAAATGTCTGTGTTTTTTATCTGGAGGAGGGGTGGAGAAGCTTCTCAATTCTCTTTGCTTGTTACGATGGGGAAAAAAAAAAGTTTTTTGTGCTTGTTTTATTCTTAAATTTTATCCTTTGTTTGAAAAAAAAAACACACGCTGTGCCTGATGTGGTGTTTTTACACTTTCATATGGATATTTATTGCTTTATATTTTTGGTTGATGACAGTTTTCTTTTAACTGTATCGCTTGTAGTTTCAGCGACTTTAATGAGATATGATTTGGGTGGGTGTGTTCAAAGATAGCCATCAACCGCTGCCTTTCATTATTGCTGCTATTTAGATTAGCCCAAGAGGGAGCGTGACAGTAGGTTTTAGTCAAGAGTCTTTATTGTAAATCCTCGCTCATATAATTTCTCCTCTTCTCATTCTCTGCAGCTGCACCCCAGTTCTTCCCAACCTTCCACCCTCCAGTGCCGATTGATGACAGACATACCCAGGGACGCTACATCTATGAGCCTTCCCCTGTGCCCCCTCTTCACGTGTAAGTCAAACTGGTCGTGCATTCATTAAAATCACTGCTGAGCATACCTTTGATTCAGCTAACGCACCGCTTTGGCGCTCCCCCACGCTCGAAAAAAAAAAAAAGGCGATAAGGAATCAAACTCCTGAACTTCCTTCCGCCCGTGGGGCGTGGAGCGTCCTCCTCCTGCTCTTCGTGATTGCGCCCGGCGCGCCCTCTCTTTGCCTTTCAGGATCAAAAAAAGCCACCGACCTGTACGCGGCGCAACATGATCTGCATGTCAGAGACACGCAAATGAACATGTGTCAGAGACATGGAAATGAGAGCAGGGGAAAGGGAGAGGCTGGGAGAGCGCGCAATTATCATAAGAGCAGTGATCAAGCCTTGTCAAGAGGAGGAAGCGCTTCCTCGACTGACATCCGCCCGTCTGACAGACACAGATGGGCTCCTGATGCACAGACTGTACACAACTAAAACCGTCCGTCTCATCCGATCACGCGGATGCACGGGGCGATCAAATATGATGTAAGGTGAAAAAATATGGTGTCATGCCTTCGGAAGTGAGAGAGGGAGTATTTATAAAGCCGGGAACTCTTATTACAGGAGTCTCGTATTTCCCTGGAGTGCTTCTGACGGCGATGGCCAGGTCAGCAGAGAACTTGAAAGCATTCCCTCTCCTCACTCACTTACATACACTCGGGCACAAATGCATGCAAGACTGCCTTTTTTCAGCCTCTACTGTCTCCTTCACCCTTCTTCATCATTTGTATTCCCGGTGTCCAAACAGTGTGTATCATAAAGGAGAGAGATGCTTCGCCCGTTCTCTCGGCGGCGCTTGTTTCCGTTCCGCAAGACACGGAGGAAGCAATCACGGCGTGACGAGGACAAATTGGATGGGGCAGCTACTTGGGCCGTATTATGTTTGATATTCTTCATCATTATCAACTCCCTCCTTTCTCCTCCTCAGGAGTCATATCTCTCCCTTGCTGATGTGCCACTAAGCATAATGAATTTTTTATGTCTCCCCCCCCATTCCACTCCCTCCCGGTCTCTGGCCCACCCTACCTCAGTAGAGGAGAAAAAGGGGGGAGAGAGGCGAGGAAATAAAGAAAGGGAGGTGATTGATGCCTGGTGTCACTGCAAACAAAATGGCAAATATAATTTAGCATTTAGCTTATGCAGAGATAATGGGGGGAACACATGCCGGCGACGTAGGCTCGAACAAACAGCCTGGCTTGTTATCCGTCAGGAGTGCTTTGGTACAATCTGAAGCACAGGTTGGGGGGGGGGGGGGGAGAAATCTGAAGGAGGGTGGAGGGGCAACATGGAGCCAGAGAATTGAATTAAGCGGGGGGAGAAGTTCCATCGGCGTCTTCAGTCACTCTGTCCAGACAGGAGTTATCAGCGCGTTTGGGTTTGCTGTCACCGCTGACACGGCCGTTGCTCCGCCATGCTACCTCTGGCCGACTTATCCAAACCATTAAGCATCAAGCTGTTTTAATATGAATCCCCATGCCGAGGCAAACTATTTGTCATTATTACAAGACAGCTCTTTAACGGCCAAATCAAGTCTTGTGTTCTCGCTGTCACCCCCCCCCCCCCGCCCCCGTTATCTATGAATTTACGCAGGGATTCACGCGGAAACGAGCTCAAACCATCGCCTTATTGTTGGTATTAAGACTTGAAGCCAATCACCTGATGAGTTAATGATACTACTTCCTGGTTCGGCTTCCTTGCAAGTTGTTAGCCGTGGTCAAACTTTATTGGAGTTGGGGGGGGGGGGGGGCTCCATCCAGAAAAAAGTAAACCCCCTCTGAGGATTTGTAAGTGATGCATTCTTCTCGGTAATGTTACTCGTAGGCAGCCACAGCAAACAGAGGCCGTCGACGTACGGCTGTCGCTTGAGGGGGGGGGAGCCGAAAGGAGGCGGCTTATGGAGAAATATTGAATTGTTTTAAGACAAGTTCTCCTTGGTGAGCAGAATTAATCGTTATTAGCCCTCTCAAAGATATGCCTAAGTACACAGGGACTATTATTGCGGTACTTCCCCATGCAGCCTCTCATTACGCCCTGTAATTACAGTCGGGCTTGGCCCTGCGGCAGTTCCATCAATCCAGCCGGTCCCCCCCCCCCCACCACCACCACCACCCCCCACCCCTTCGCCATGCGCACCAGCCAGTCACCACTGGGCATCCATGGCCGGAAAAAAAACAAAAAAAAAAAAAAACCCCACCGCATAATGCCCAGCAGCTTGTTTCTTCCCCGCCGTAACGACACATCCACCATCAGAACGTGGCGAAAATGAACAGAATCATATCCTATTACTGTGAAGGGCCTAATTGAAACATGTTTATTGATGGCCCCCGTTTTCCAGACGAGGCGCGGGCGTTAGCGACGGCAGCACCCTAACGGGCTCCAGCGATATGAGGGCGCTAGAATTAAATTAAAAGCTCATAAAATGAAATATGCTCCGTATTAGCTGTTTGACACTTAATTTGCCTTCAAATGAGCAGAGGAAATCACAAATTAACTGTCCTTTGTTTTTCGGCCCCCCCCCTTTACCTCACCTCCCCTATTAGACTAGGGGAGAGCGCAATTACAGACAGGCTAATCGTTTAGTTTATGAATTCTTGTGGTACCGATGTGCCATTTAGTATTAAACCCTCAGGGTCAGGATGGGGGGGGGCCTGGTTTACCGAGGAAGTTGCGTGAAAGAACAGTTTCATCAAGACTTTCTTGAAAATGCACCCCAACAATCGGCGTCCGAGTTTTTCCGTTCCAGCTTCATTAAAGCCTTAATGTCTCCAAATCGATCCAGGATGGGCCACGAGTCGTCCCTCCCCCAGGAGCGGAAACGCCCAACTCAGCGCCTGGTGGAGAAGAGAAAAAGCCCCTTCCTGCTCTGGAGAAGATGCTTCCTACTTAAATAAACACATTGATTGGTGAAGAGCAGGCTCTCCACGGGGAGCTATGGTCCCCCTCCGCCGCCGCCATTGTGCACGACTGGCTTAATGGGGAGATCGGGGGAGAGCCAGGGGGGGGGAAAGAGAAGAGATCGCTCTTTTCATTCCTGGCTTTATTGCCTGACCGCAGTACGCAGGAAAACAAAACCCGCCGTCTCACGCGGCCCCAGCGCCGGCCCTCGGTCACCCAGAGACCGCTCAGAACAAACAGAGGTATTCGTCACAAGTCAATTATCGGCATCGGGGTGCGCGCTGGAGTCCCGGGCCCTTGTGCTGTGAATGGGGCCACTAAAACAACATCCTCCTTTACTGGCTCAAGCAATTGACTTGCAACCTTTTTTGCACGGTAACCGCATACGCATTTAAGAAGGAGCGAGTCAAAGAGATGGAGTCCGTTCAGGACTTTATAAAGTTGAAAAGAAAAAGGAAGGCATAATTCTTCCACATGCATTGTGACTAAATGTTTGACCCAAACATGATTCTTAATGTAGATTTTTAATTGGAGAACCCAAAGTTGCTGAGAACAAGCAAATTACCGTTTAAATGATCAAACATTCTACACTTCTTACATCCCAGGAACACAAATTAACGTGTGTGCTACATATTTCCTCCTCTAGTGAAATTCATACAGAGGACAGTTAACGTGTAGCATGTAGCATGTGTAGCCATGTAGGAGTAATATAGATGCTTCTGTGTAGTTTGAAAGTTTGATTTGGGAAACTTGGGTTTTAAAGAGAATAAAGCTTCTCACTCGACTCGTATATAAATCCACAGGCTGTGTTTTCCCGCCGGTGTTGAGGATGGAGCGCGGGTGTGTGTGTGTCGGGGGAGAGAGAAGGGGAGCCTGTGAGTGTGTGGTTGTTTCATTCAGGAGTGTGTTTGCTCAGCTGTAGGCCCGGCCCGGCTGGAGGTTCCTCTGGAGGTACCGGGGGAACGCCGCGGCACGTCTCTGTCATCGCTCAGCCTCCATCTGGAATGACGAAGCAGAAGGATGACAGACCCGACGCCGGCCCGGAGGCGCCGCCTCTTTTTATGCAAATATCTCATGGTGATATGAGATAAATAAAAAGGGATTCATCTCTTTGACCTCCAGATTTCAATTTTAATTCTGTTTTCACCTGAGGTTGTCACCAATTTTCACACCATTTCCGTACCTCCGTCCCCCTCGCCGTCCTCTGCGGCTCTCTGGAGAGAGTTTTTCCTTTTTTCTTCTTCCTCTTTTTCTTTTTTCTTCTTCTTCTTCTTCTTTTTTTCTTCTTCCATTTTAAAGATGTGCGCCGTGTTGTTTTTGTTATTTACATAAACTGTTGTCAGAGCGCCCAATCTGGGCATAGAGGAGCGGCGTGTTGCTTAGCATAAAGACCACAGACTTATCTCAACACCTCCTTCCAGATGGGACGAGGCACGCACGCACACACACACACACACACACACACACACACACACACACACACACTGCATAACAAAAGAAACACAAAAGCATCTGGTGTAGTTTTAACCGAGGCTGGAGGAGAATGTTTTTTGCTTGTGCTGCTTCATCAGAAGCTTCTATGGTGTGATCTGACTTTTCTGTGTCAAACTCTCATTTAATACTTTACATTTGGGTTAAGAGTCGCTGTCAAACATCATTTATTGCTATTTTTGTCTGCGTTTTACAAATTAGTAACTATTTTTATTTTTTTGAAGTACGTTTTAAAGGAATATTTATTTATTCCACCGACAAAAAAAACAACAAAAAACGATGATATGCTATTTATTCTCTCATTGGAATATCGTCTAGACTGAAGCGGAATGTGAAGTGGGGCCATAAATTTTATTAAGAACAAATGACTGTCCTCTAATCTCATCTGATCATTTGTGTCCAGATAAGGCTGCTGTCACCTCAACGCGGGGAGACGGAGGCCACTTTTTCATCGTCCTCCCCGACTGTCCAAAACCCATTCTGTGTGACTTCATAGGTCACCCTTCTGTGGTGCAGTCACTGGTTTCCCCCCTCTCTCCCTCCTCCATCTTTCTCCCCTCTCCTCTCCCCCCTTTAATACTTCCTCTATGGAGTAAGTCGGGGGGGACAGGCGGTCACGCCGGAGCTGGCTTCATGATTAATGGTGTTTATTCTTGACAGAAAGCTCCTTTATTTATCTGCATTGCAGTTTCACTGATACTATCAGTCACCTGAATGAAAAATATTCAGTCATACCAATTTTGCAGTATAATTGAGTAGAGTCACTTCCTTTCAGTCCCCCCCCCCCACCTCCCTCCTCTTGCCTCTCCTCTTCCCTCTCTATCTGGCAGCCTTATCATCGCCACAGTAATTTTCGCGCTGCGTTGTTTGATATGGAGAGGCTGGCTTTAGCCGCATTTGACATAAAGCCTCTTCAATTTTCACTGGAGGAAGAAAAAAAAAAGGGAAGAAAGAAAGTTGTGCACCACTCTGAAAATGTGTGAAGAAGGAAAAGTATCTCCCCCCCCCCCCTTTTTTTTTTCTTTTTTTTTTTTCTGAGGCAATTTCCGGATTTAGAGAGAAAGGAGATAAATGGCTAAGCAGAAATGTGAGCAGATTGAAGTTAGAATATATCTTTTTTTTTTTTTTTTTGTAATACACCAGTTTTAGAAGCCTAAATGGACATGGAATTTTTTTTTTCCTTATTCAGAACTAGGATGTTTTAAAGGTGTGTTTGGAGGAAGATGGTTCCAGCAGGTTGGTTGTGGGGGGGGGAAGAAAGAGGAAAAAGAGTTTGGCACAGCAGACATTTGACAAGGCCTGTAAAGGTTTTGGGGTTGAGTCATTACCCGTAGAGATCTGTCAAGACACGCTCCACATCTCCTCCAACCAGGCGAGGGTTACCTAAACCCAGGCTGCTCCTGCTGCTCCCTCTATTTATATTAATACCATATGCATTTTTTTCTCCCTCCTCACTAAATGGTTTATTCTGATTTATCAGAAGAAATCAGACTATTTATAACCTGCAAAATGATTCCACATCTGATTATTTGTGCTGCTAATATTTCCCACTGCTCCTGTCCTTGATTGAATTTAATTTTCGCCTGGTTCCAAATTTAAAAAAAAAAAAAAAAAAGGTGCACTTTCAACCAAAGAGGAATACATCGCTCTCTAATATGAGGCCTGTGGATTTGCACATGTAACAGATTAATAGATCTGATTTTCTGTACACCAGGCATTTGCCTCCCTCTTCATGTTTGAGATCTCAATTTGTAGCTCTCCCACGGAGCTCCACGTCTGAGGGGAAGAGATAACAGGCAGGTGCCAACAGCTCTCCACGAATGTGTGTATGTGTGCGCGGTGTGTGTGTGTGTGTGTGTGCACGCTTTTACTACTCATTTCACTGCTTTTATTATTCTTCACTTTTTATTTTTCTCTTAAATATGAAATGCTAATTTTACTTTCACAGAAATGTTAATTTCTCATGCTTTGCCAGACTGCATTGGTGATCTTATAGGCGTTTAATAATGTGTGTTTCCCATCAAAATATCTAAATAATTCTAAGACATAAATGTGGCCGTAGCTAAAGTGTATTTTCATTATTATTTAATTTGCCTGTTATTTTCATGATTAATCTTTTTTTTTTTGTAAACTATAAGAAGTCTTTAATGAAACATGTCAAAGTATTGTTGTCATATTATATTTTTATATAATTTTCCCAAGAAAATCAAATATTGTCTGATTGCAACGTCACATTTCAGAATGTGGAATGATGTTTTGCATTTAAAATTTAAAAAAATACCAAAGTCATAGAATAAAATTATGAATCAGATTCTTGTTAATTTTAGGTGGACTAATTGATATTTTTGTCTCTAACTCTAGTATCACAAACAGGAACATGATAAGTATCATTAATTCTAATTTATTAGATTCCTAAGGTGTACATAAATAAGATTATTTTACTGTCTTTGGCGAAAATGTAGTGAAAGTCTGTCCTCTTATTGGTGGGGAGTTATCAAAGAGCAGCAGCGACTGTCAAGATGATACCCCGCCTCACATCGTCTTCACAGACTTACCTGCTGTCAAAAAAAAAAAAAGAGCTTCCGACTAAGAAGCTGCCATTTTTCACCTTGAGGAAATGCTCGTTTAAAAAAAAAAAAAAAAAAAAGGAACTATTTTGCTCCTTAGCTAATCCAGAATAATCTATTTAAGTTCTCGTCAGCCGTTCTGCTTTCAGCCCGTGCCCCGCAGACGTCATGCTGTAGCGGTGTAGAAATGTGGATTTTCCATTACCCTGATCTCTGGGCTGCAGGCTCCAGACCTGGCGATCCCACTCTGGGGGCTAGTTACAGCAAGTAACGAGACCGAGGGAGCAGGGTCATAAATCCTTTCCAACTCTCCTCATTTTCCATCCTCCCTCTGTCCCTCCCTTCCTTTCCTCCCTTTTTTGTTCCTTTGCTTCCATCTTTTTCGAGTCCGGTCCTCAATATATGATTTACAAAAATACAGCAAAGTGAATTATTGCCATATGTTTAAAGCGCTTTCGGTCCAGGTTCAAGTTCTGCCAGAGATCATACTTTTAATTCAAGAGGAAATTAGTTCATTGCCTCCCTTAAAGCTTCTGCTCCTCCTGTTCTCCCTTTTTTTTTTTTTTGTGCTTTTTGTTAATCTTCTAAATCACAGCTAATTTCTTCTCCCTGACGCTCTCTGCACTGACGACAATAAATTCATATCGCATAAAGCCGTTCTATTGTCGTCTCTCTTATCAGATTTTTGTGTCCGTTTGCATCTGATTGTGCGTTTCATCTCGAAATGTCTGGAATTCAATCCAAATAGAAACCCTTACTTTCTGCCTCCCTCGACACTTCTCTCTCTTATTTTCTCTATTTCAAAGCGGTGGGGTCATCTCGTGACACCGCCCCTCCCAAGACTGTCCAGTGGGAAATGTGCAAATATGTATGGTGAACCCACTCCTAAGAACGCATATGTCTGATCGCTGACGTGCTTCCGAAACAGGATCGAGCGTCTATTTAACATTTGTTTGGCGTTTATTTCCCTTCGTTCCTGGAGGAAAATCCCGTTTGGTGTCATTTTCGGCGTGGCTCACGTCGCTCGGTTTTGTGAAACATCCTCCTTCGGGGTGCATCTGACGTTTTTCCTCAGGTCTGTGTTTAAGCCTCTCAAAGCTTTTTCGGCGAGGTTTGGCTTGGCACCGCCACGCACTCAGCCCCCTTCATGATTAAATATCAGCGAACCGCACTTGACATTTTATTAGTCCAACAAGATGGATGGAATGGCTGGAATAAAGTAGGCTGTGTCTGTTCACTTTCCCACCAACACTTGCCTTTCTTCTGTCCAGATTTTCTTTTCCTTCCCCTCCTCTACAAGAAGTATGTATTAGGAAAACTTGATGGATTTCATTCTGAAAAGGAGCTTTTCCGTGCAGAGAAGGGAAGATTTTTTATTTTTTTTGCCTCGTACCTGATGCTCCTGTTCTCCACCCCCTCTTTGTCTTTGCTCTCCTTCCTTTCCTCCTCTTCATCCTGACCCCTCCTCTTCTTCTGTTGTTACACCTCAGATCTGTCTGAAGGATTAAACCGTCTCCAGCAGTGTGTCTCTGCTGTCTCGTAGCGATGCGTATTGTTTGTGATTTGCTCAGGTCCATCTGTGCGACTGCTCATTTCGACTACCCAGCGTGAGGCGGCGTATTGAGGGGTGGGGTGGGATGGAATCCACGCCGCTGCTCGGAAGCCCTGGGCCACACTCATTCTCCTCACCTGAGATGGGGGGCCGTACACACATGCTCATTACCTGACTTGTCAGGGTAGTTGAGGCGGTTGGGCGTGGAACCCGAACCCTGCGGGCGTCAGCTGAGTTTTTTTTTTTGCGAGAAAAAGGCAACGGGGGCGATGGAGACATTACTCGAGAGGTAAAGGAAAGATGGATGTGCTTCCTCTCAGTTTTCACAAGTTTAACACTTCAACACCTAGGGGTCCCCCCTCTTGTCTCCTATCTAGCCCGGGGGCACGCCACAGGAAGTCAAAACACTCACTGAGAGCGGCGCCAATTCCACCTGTGCTTGTTATGGAAATAAAAAGCCATCATGAAATTTGCTGCATGTCCACAAGAAGAAGGAAAACTCCACGTAAATCTTTTTTTTTTTTTTTTTTTTGTTAGCTAAAGCATGGGAAAGAACCGACAAGCAATTTTTTTTTTTTTTTTTGGTCTTATGTTCTGGTTCCAGACCCCTTTAAATTACAGGAAAAAAGCCAAAGCTAATTTTGTGTAATTTCACTTTCATGTTTTCACTTACTTGCTAGACCGTCTGTTGATTTGTTTGGGTAGACATTCTTATCTCGATGGCTGAAATGACATTTAATAGCAGCTCGGGAAAAAAACTCGGGCCTGAACGTCGCACAAACCGATGATTGTGACCATAATGTGGAACCGGTATAAAACGTGTTTTTGATTAGGCGCCAGCCATCCTGTGAAGTTGTGTCAGAGAGTTCACGACTCTTCTGGAGTTCACACAGCAGCGGTTATAACCAGTTTCTCTGACACGTATGTCATCAGTGCAGCGGCGTGGAAGCGATGCGTGCCTACCGGGATGTGGCGCGCGGCTGTCCAGTCGCACGAGCCTTTCACGATTGCTTTGTGTGACTTCACGGCGAGCACATGGAGAAACTGAATTAGATGGCTGCGTATTGAAGTGGACGCCGAGGGTGTTTGTGGGCGTGTGTTTGTCGTGAGCCAACTGTGCAAGTGTATGGGAATGTCTGGCACGCCTCCGGAGGTATCCCACGGAGAGGGAATCCTGCTCCTTGTGGCCGTGAATAGAAAGCCATCTCCGCCCCCTGAACCCCACCCAGGCCTTTGATGTCACGGGGTCACACTACAGAGCCCTTCTCGGCTCCTGGGGTACATAGTTATTCCGAATGCCTAGCAACTTCGCCGTGCCATACCGGACCCACGGTCTCCTCTGTCCAACCAGGCGAAGAAAAAGGGGGGGAAAGGAAGGAAATCTGATTACAAGGGTAACAAACTTGAGGTCCTGTTTATGCAACGGTTTCACTGAAAACAGAAGCTTTGTTTTGCGTTTAAAAAAAAAAAAAAGGTCAAAATCAACACCTCAAACCCAGCAAGGTCTGCAGAACGATGTAGTTTGATGTAGTTTTCTTGAAAGGTTCACATTGTCCCAAGCGAATTAGGCTGATGTCGCTCGACATGGAGTTAGTTGTGTTATCATTAATGTCTCAGAGGTGTCACACCTGTTGACACGCCAACAGGACTGTGGTGTTTTCAAAAGGCTAGTCCAGAAGCTTCAAAACACTTCTCAAGTATTTCAGCGTGAAAAAGAAGGTTCAAAACCCAACGAAACGTGAACTTTTTAGGGTCAAACCGTTGTCCGACTCTTAGTTTGGTCATAGTTTGGCGGAAAGCTTCCTTTTGCAACTGAAAGTAGAATTCACTTTTAACATCTGATTTAATTGTCATGTCTGACACGGACAGTGTGCTTCAGAACCTAATGAAGACTCTCCCATTGTTCCATTAGGAACCCATAATACGTCCACCCGTCCTCTGTTCACGTCCGTCTCTCAGCCTCCGTCTGTCTTCTCTCTTTCTGTCTCTGGACTCCCTTTCCTGTCTTCTTGGGTCTTCGCTGGCTCTGTTCCTGTGGCCCTTTGATCTGACTGAAAGGGTTTGGAGCTTTAAAGTGCTTCTGTTTCCGCTGTCAGGTGCCCCTCTCCGCCTCCCCTCTGGTCTAGGCTTTCAGAGCGGTGGCAGCCTTCTGCTGAGGTGGGGAGATTGAGGGCGAGGATGGAGGGGGAGGAATCGGTTTGTGATGTTGTCAGTCGGAGGAGGACCTGACTGATTTTAGGTATCTCCAAAGTCCGGTTCCCACCTAAATAATGTGTGAAGTGTTGATCCCAAATGAGTTCAACTTGTCCAGTCTTTTGTATTTCTAATACATGAAGACAGGAAGGTGTTGTCCATCCTACCAGGAAAAAAACCAATCACCTTCCTAGTAGTGAAAACTCGCTACTGCTATTCAATTTCACGGTATTCTAGGTATTTAAAAAAGAATTTACCAACCCAAAAAGCCTTGGATAATTCATAGTTTGTCAGCTAATGATCCTTTATTTAATCTATTTTCAAAGTCTATATTTTGCTTTCAAAATCTCCTTTCCTTCTTGGTTGACTTCACCAGTGAAAGATGGGTAAAAGAAATTAAAAAGCGATGCTTTGTGAACTCTAAATTGCTTGATTATGGCACTTTTTGAGTCTTTCCTGAACGCTTCTGTGCAGCGCACACCAAAAAAACTTTTCACTCCACTTCTTGAGCAACCATTTCACGCTCGAGTATTCTACGAAGAGCCGTTCCCGTTTTAGAAAGGCCGCTGTGTCAATACGGGCAGCGCCACAATGATCCCTTCTATCCCAAGTGAAGTCATCGACCTTTACCGCAAGTGTGTGTTTCTGCTGCAGCGTTCACCGAAAAGAATTATTAATGTTTATATAACCTTGTTCCAAACAAAGATTCAAGGACTGTTTACATGAATGCACACCCCCCCCACCCCCCCTTCGCGAAACCTCAAAATGTTTTAGGGGCATATTTACACTTGGCAAGTGTGTATTCTTTTGGTGATTGCTGACGACAGTTTTAAAATCCACAGACCACTCCGTGTAAACACGCAATGTCTTAAAGGAGGCACTGGCTGGTTGAAGCGGGGGCCACGTGAGAGGAAATGGTTTCCATATGTCAGGAGCTGGGGCTCAGCTTGTGTCCTGTTAGCTGGATGTCTTCTTTGAGGGTTAATAGGAATTATAAACCCACAAAAGGGAAGCGGAGGAGTGAGGGAGAAGTTTTTTTTCTCTTCTTGCTCCGGCCGAGAAGCTCCAAACCCTGAGGTACAGCTTTGATGTAAATCTTAAATCAGGTGTAACTAAGACGCCGATTCTCCGGCAAATGCACACACACACACACATCATCACACACAGGGTGAGCATTCCTGCATGCACACACACACACACGCACACACACATACAAGTTGTCAGCTTACTTCCCTTTTGTTAGGTTGATTAATGCATTGTGGCAGATGCTAAGACCATCACGGCCCTGCAGAGAGCGGCCCGTCGCTGACCGTTTTCTTTCACCAGTACCGAGACACTCCACACTCCTCCGTCCATCCATCTCTCCCCCACGTCCTCCCCAAAATCCCCTCACACCTGGCTCCGCACCCCTTCCTCTCCTCCTTTCTCTGGAACCTTTCTGTCCACCCTTCCAGTTCACACACCATGCCTTCACCTCCTCCTGACTACTGTTCATGCTCTCGCCTCCCTCTCCCTCACGTTTCTCCTCTCTTCAGGCTTTTTTTTTATTTTCACCTTTCTACATCCCGAGCAGTGCAACTCCTCCCGTCGCCATCGCCCTGTGCGTACGCCGTTTGTTTCCTTGGTTTTGCAGCCTTCCAGTTCCAGTAGGGCCCCGTTCTTATTCGCTAAGTTAATTGGAACAGGGTCGGTGTCAGGAGATGCAGCCAACACACGACAGGGTTAATCAGTGTCATGGCAGCCAGGATGGAGAGGGTGTTTCGTTCTCCTCAAGGAGGCATGGGGACGACCAGACGACGAAGAAAACATCAAGAAGTTGTTCTACATTTCCTCCTGGGGTCTTTTTATGTAAAATCCAACCTGTACGTTTTTGCATTTTTACTTAAACGTGTTCTTCTCTACCACACGTCAGATTTAACCATCTCACTCTTGAGATGCACGGCGAACATGTGACGTGCACGCCACTCCGCAGCTGTGTTGCTGAACTGTGCAAATGAGGCATGTAATGGTGGCGTGTGGGCACATGACTTGTTTATCATAAACACACACACTTTCACACACCTGTTTTGATGTAGCCCGGACGCCCTCAGCGTGACATCGCCCGATTCGGAAGGGAGTAAAACGATTTGTCATGATTGTTGGTTGTTTTTTTTTTGCAGAAACACACCGATCAAATGACGTCGTGTCTCATCGTGGAACACGATCCTTTAATGCGTCACCTTTTTTTGAGCGCTTTAAACATCGAGGCTTTTACTGGCATCTCTCAGGAGAGAGTGTGTTGGGGTTTTTTTTTCTTTTACACAAACACCTGCTTCAGCACCACTGAGATGTGTTGTCACACATTTGGAAGCCTTTAAATCGTCCCGCAGCTCTTTTGAGCTCATTACGAAAAAACTGAGGACAAAGTTTTTTTTTTTATGTGTGAAAATCCGTGCACAAACACGCACGAGTGTGTGTGTGTGTGTGTTTGTGCGCCGTTTCCTGCTCCTCGGCGCTCATTATTTGCCCTGGCCTGAGATCTTTCATTAGAGGGCTGTGAAGTGGAGGGACGGAGGAGCCGGTTGGGGATGAGGGGAAGGGGGCGGAGGTCGTAATTGGGCTGTTCCGCTCCCCTGGCCTTACTCAAGGTCACTTTGAGACAAACTCTGCACCGGGACTCACTCCTTTTTCTCCTTTCTCTCATCTTTTCCCACCCTTTCCCCCCCATATCTCCTCCTCACCTCCCACCTAAACCCCCCCCCCCCTCAACTTCCCTCCCCTTCTCTCCCTCCTTTGCTCATCTTCTCCTTCTCCTGGGGTCTTTTGTCACAGTAGACCGGTCCACCGGGGGAGAGACAGCGAAGTGGAGTGGCTAATTCAGTCTAATCTCTTAGCCTGCTAATGTCTGGCTGATATGTGGATTTCTCCACATCCTCAGGGGAAGGCCTTTGTGGTGAAGGCCATCATTATGAAGTTTCCTAGCCCTCCTAGCCAATTATAAGAAGGGAGACAAATTACTTCATCTCAAACTTGGCTCTTAAGATTGTTCTAAACTTTATTTCACATCTCTTTCCAGCGAGACGATTCACAGAAAAAAAGGTTTTGGATAAAAAGAAAAGCCTGGAGATGATCAGATTTACATTTAACCCCCCCCCCCAAGAAAGGCGCATTTTGTTTGAATGATTTCTTACAGCATCGTATCCGTCGTGCGTAACCCCCTGCACAAGGTTTCACCTCACGTCCAAGTTTGCAGCCATCTGAGTAAAGTGGTGTAACGTTGCCCGTCTGGCGCTGGCCGGCGGTGAGCTCGGGCTGACGTTTCCCTCTGATTAAGACGCGGTGGTGAAAAGCTGCCTTTGATCTGAGGAAATGTCTGCTTTGGGAGCAGTCGGAATGCGGCGCTCTCCTCTCTTTCCTTGCAGATGGAGAGAGAGAGATAGTGTCACAGTCCATTTGTCTGGCCGGGACAATGCCAGTTTGCCTCAGGTCGGAGCCCCTCAGGCTAATGAAACGAGCGTGATGTTCCGTCCATCGTCGACGGGTCGTCTGCAAAAAATATCGGTGTTATAAAAGCTTAATCGAATCGAAAAACGTCACAGCAAACAGAAGTTTTGATGTTTTTTATTTCAGAAACTCCAGTCTAGTTTATTTACAGCCTGATGATCACAAGTTTGGCTAGAGCGGTTTTTACATCACCGTTTATCTTCCACCGTTTTCCCAATTTGGGGGTTACCACAGCAGATTTTTCCATCCGCATTAATGGATCCGGTGCAGGTTTTACCCAGGATGCCTTTCCTGATCGGCCTCATATACAGGGAATCAAACCGTCAACCTTATGATGAGTGGACGACCAGAAAAATGTCCAGTTAAACGGGTAGAAGGTCTGATCATCCCAGAATCAGTCATCCTAGTCATTATAGAACATTTTTCTAAAACAAATACAAGTGAATGCTTTGGTTTTATTTATAGCATCAGTGCATTTCATTCCTACCCTAATGCACTTCCTGTGTTCTCTTTCCTGTGTGTCTCCACAGGCCTCCTGCACTAGCGGGCAGTCCGGCTTTCTCCGACATCTCCCTCATCCGGATCTCGCCCCAGCGTAACCCCTCTGTGGGGGCGGAGTCGCCCTTTCACCACCCGCACCCCTACATCAACCCATACATGGACTACATCCGCTCGCTCCACAGCAGCCCCTCCATCTCCGTTCTGTCAGCCACCCGGGGCCTCAGCCCCGCAGATGGTGAATAGAGTGAAACATACACCGATGCACAAAAGCATCACACACACACACACACACCTCTGTGCACAAGAGCCGAAATGACCACTAAAAACCCCAGCAGAGCGTTAAAATTGATATTTGAAATTGATCAGTGAGGTTCGATCGCTATTAAGAGGAATCGGGATCGGTTTAATTCCTGCTTGAGATCAGGAGGGGTCAGGTGAGAGGCAACTAGATCCATCTCTATTAAGACCCAGGGGTGGGTGAGATGTTATCTGAGCGAGGCGGTGGGTGGATGGGGGTGTTATGAGCGCGGGGAGGGGCCAGCCCATGTGGGTGGGGGCTGCAGGTTGGAGGGAGGCTAATTCCTTTGATCTGTGAGTCATGTCAGAGACCTCTGGAGGATGAATCAGTGAGCGGCAGGGTCATGTACAGTTACAACGCACACACCGAGGGAGGGTCACGTTCAGGTTCAGGGCTGGGGTGAGGGTGGGGGGGTTGGTTGGTGAGGTGTCCTACAGGGACCGTTTGTTTCCTGAGATCTCATGATGGATTCGGGCTGCAAAATCAATTAAAACGGACACCAGAACAGATGGAGGCGTGTCAGACAGATATAATATTCAAAAGGAAAAGTCACATCAAAGTCCTCTTTAACACTTATATATTTTTATATTTTTGTTGCATTGATACCAGGACTTTAATTAAATACCTTTAACATCATTTAATAAAATAAGGTATTTAATCACTGACAAAATATGGAATACTTTTATCAGCTAAATATTAATAAATGACAATAATTATTATAATAATTTTAAACATATACATCATATAATTTCTTTTTTCAGCTTTTTTAATTGATTTTTTTTTTTTTTTTTGTGGAATAGCCTCATCTAATTTTTAGACCTTGTATAGATTAAATTATAACGTTAACGTCAAAAAAAGTGATCTGATCAATACGAAAACTGTTTTTCTCTTTTTCTAAGACAAAGCCATGGAAACATGAAGTGCAAACAAAGCTGCAAAAACTCTTTTCTTTTTTTTTTTGCCCAAAACTTCACCTTACAGGTGTTGAAAAGGCGTTATGAACTATTATGACCCGTTCATAACGTCCGCCATCAGTCATCAGCGGAGGCCCCGCTTTAGCGTCCCGCCTGGCGATGAAATGTATTTCTAAATGTTTCTCTTGCAGGCCCGTTAAAAGCATCGCTCCGTTCATACAGGAAGTATATCATAAAAATGTAAACCTCTCTGCTTTCTTATTACCGCAAAGAAATGTGCACCAGTCTCAACTCGCTTTTGAATCATAATATCTCCTCCAACCTACCACATGATCCCCTTTCACTTCGTAATGCTGTGAATTGTGACTAAGGCACCTAATTACTCCTTTAATCAATCCAGTGATTAATTAACCCATCAGCTTTTGTGTTGTTAGTCTATCACCACGCTTACAGGGAGCCTCCTTCTTCAATATGCATGTTGGGGTTTTTTTTTTTTTCCTGCTAAAAAAAAGTGCATTTGAATAATGATGAATTAATTAACAGAATCTAATGGAGACTTAAAGTGGGTGGGATTTTCTTGCCACCCTCTCGCCGCCACACGTTTTCTTTCACATTTCTGCCCCCCTCCCTCGTCGTATTCCTCTCTTTTCTAAGCAGAGATGGCGTTCGGAGGTAGGTTCGCCCCTGATCCTATTGTAATGCTGAAGGAGCACCCGGTGGCTCACCAAGTCCTGAGGCAAGTCTGTCTTTTTCCACGTCGGGTGCCACAGTGAACGCCCCCCCCCCCCAGCAACAACCAACCACCAACCACCACCTCACTCCCTTTTTTTTTTTCTGCCCCCAGGACTTCACTCAAATGCCAGCGTTTCTGATTTAGAAATTCCGCAAAGCCCCCTTTTTTTCCCTTTTTTTCCTGTGTGTGGATGCTGAATGGGCCACATTATGTTTGAATGCAAAAGCAAAGCTAAGGCGGAACAGCGGAGACAATTAAGCCCAACCCCTCCCCACTACTGAAGACATAATACCCAAATCGAATTAATTTACAATTTTTTTTCTTCTTCCAATCATTCAACCAATCATGGAGGCATATTGCAGCCTTAAGAGGAAATCTCCTCATACACAGCGCTTCTTTATTTACTTTCCCTTTTATTACCTCAACTAGGGGGAGAAATCTGTGGCGCTCTGCAGGTCTGAACCGATTTCTATATTTGCATCCAAAAACCACAGTGTTAGCCTTTCTCCTCTCTCTTTCTTAGGCTATTTGCATAAGGAATCCCACCAGTACATGTTTATTTTTAGACTGCAGCTCAAGGACTTACATCACTAGAACTATGGGAATGACTTGGAAATAAGAGGCATGTTTTTTTTTTTTTGTGTGTGTTGAAGAGAGAGAGAGAGAGAAAGTGGAAGCATAATCACACGCTGTATCTTTATGCATGCAGATATATCTGGGTAGATTTAGGCCTTTTGTTTTCCGAGTTAAAGGGAGGCACAGTCGAGGAGCAGGTTGCGTATCTGCAGACTGCAGCACCATCTCTGGCACCAGATGCGTCGGCCCACATGCTCCTACCACACAGACACTCGTGCACTACCCTCTAAAAAGTGATCAAGGAACAGTAAAGAAGAGGAGAAAAGGGCCTGCTATTGTACAATAATCAGTTATGCTGTGCTCAGCATGAATGCATCAATCAAACATGAACGCACACTTTTTGTAATCCCTGAGCAAGCGTTACCCCCCCTCCCTTCCCCCTTAGCAAAGGCTCTCCAACTTTCAGGTGATGCTCCTGCTGCAGCTGTTTTTTTGCTTAACTTGACGGTGTTGCTAATGTGCTCATTAATGTTGCGCTGAGCTGATTATCATCTAAAGTAAATGAATGCAGGTTTTTAAAAAAAAATTTTTTTTTTAAATGCAGTGCAGGTGCTCTCCCTTCATCTGCATCCTGTCGCCTCTCTTTTGCATTTACATCCCGTCTCCTCTGCTCTCCTCCTCCTCCTCCAGCTCCTCACACAGGTCTGACCACAGCGGAGTACTACCACCAGATGGCTCTGCTGGCGGGCCACCGGAGCCCCTACACCGCCGACCTGCTCCCGTCTGTGGCCGCCACGGCCGGCGCCAGCAGCGCCGGCGCCCTGCACATGGAGTACCTGCAGGCCATGGACAGTAAGTCCGCACAAATGCTTCAGGAGTCAAGGAGATAAACTTCTTTGCCTATTCTTCAATTTTTTTTTTCTAAAGAATTATTGTGGAGACGTGTGATTTTCACCAGACATCAGGAACGCACCTTAACACATCTAGGTTACACGTTATTCTAAGGAAGTTGTTGAAATCAGGTTTAAACAACGGTTAAAAAGCGAAAAGTTACTCCGGAGCGTACCTGCGTGTGATAACATGGGTGGTCCTGGTGGGAATTCACACTTTAAACTCACCTTCGCACAAACACACCTAACTTGCTCTATAAATAGAAGAAGCTGCAGCTCAACCTGCGACTTCACTGCGACACAATTTAAATGAGCTGTTGTGGTAACGCGTTGGGCTCTGAAGTGAGTGCAGGAGACTTATGCTAATGAGTTATTTTAAAGTGTAAATAGGAAATTAAACGCACACTGAATCTCAGGAAGGTCGCGCCGCCTCACCCCCGCCTCCCTTTGATGAGAATGTATTTAGTCAGGCAGACGCGCTTTCATGGAAATCCGGGGTGAAGTTTCCCCCCCTATCCCTCTGAACAAACTAATTAAAACTAGCCCAAACTTGTGCGGGTATCAGGAAATTAATTGCTATTAAGTAGGAATTGGAATGTCCCACCATTCATCACGGGAGAAGTCCTTTTCTTCTGTGTCACTTTTTAAGATTAATAGAGTAAAACAAAACAATTAGGGCTAAATTTAAGCGGAGGATGCGATGCTCCTCGCTTTAAAAAAAACCCAACAACAACAACAACAACAAAAACCACCCATCTGTGATCATTGCTGGTAATAACTCATCATGTTTCAACAATGTGTGTGTGAGAAATTAACACTTAAATAGCTTTGTTGGATATGAGGAAAAAAAAACACACACACAGGAAGAAGGGGAGTCTATCCAGAGGCTTCTGCTGATGATCTGGGCTAGTGTGTTACTGCGGCTATTTTAGGCTATTTCACATCAGTGTAATTACCTTTAGTGAGAGTTGGGCTAATGAAACAATGGCTCTGTCCTGCCTGTTTCTGCTTTAATGGGCTCTGTCTGTGTTCAGTCTGCCTAATTAGAACCACAGCTCTCGTGAATCTCTTTATTAAAGTCTGTATTTGTGACTTTTATCAGCTTAAGGCCTTTTTTCTTATAAATAGGTTAACTTTTAGTTGCATTTTGCTCTCATCTCTAACATAAAAACAAGCGATCGATCAAGAAATAATCGTAATATTTAAAATCCATCACGAGTCGCCTCTTGACTGTCATTTTTATCCGCCCCCCCCGGTGACGGCGCCTATCTCAGGTGGCCCCAAGGCGTGTCGCTCAGGCTTCAACTTCCCGTTTGGAACACGGCTTTTATTTCCAACGCCGTCAGTCCGGATCGTCTAAACTCTCTCTGTCCGGGAGAATTAATGACGCGGAGCGTAAGCAGCCATCCCATCCATAAATCAAGAGGAAATTAGAGGGACAGTCCGGCTATGAGCCGGGACGCTCCTCTCTCCCTCTCCCCGCCCGGCCGATTTATCATTTGGGCGGTGCATTAATAAACACCGCTCCCATGAGGCTTTGCTGTGGTGGGATAGTGATGCTGCTTCTTGTTTGCCCCCCCACCCCCACCCCCACCCCCTCATCCCATCCCACCCCTCTACTAATTCAACAGCAGCAAATTAGGAGAATTCACTTCTGGTTGATTTAAGTCATTTAAAAGTGTCTCTGATTTCAGACGTAGATGATGGAAGGTGAATATTTTTGTCATGATCATGCGTGAAGCAGAAAAATCCGACGCGTCGTGGAGGGTCATGTGACCGACTACATTGTATTGAGCAAATATGTGCACTCAAGGATTCATAAAACATACATACATACATACAGTCACAATGTAAAAGGGGGCGTCGCTCTCCATACGGCTTCCCGCCATAGTGGGAACTCAGGCCTACGTATGCCAGAACAGCCTCCATTGAGACACACACACACACACACACACACACACACACACACACACACACACACACACACACACACACACACACACACACACACACACATTCACATCCCAACACTGATTACCATGTGAATGGAGCGCTCTGTAATCGTTGGATGTGTCAAACGAGAGACGGAGCATTTACGTTTGGGAGATGGATGGATTGTGGGGGACGTAAATATGGTGGTGGTGGTGGTGGGGTGGTGGGGGGTGGGTTATCGGGGCTGCGTAAGCTGGTTTTGTTCGCCTTTATAAAATAACTCAAAATGTTTTATTTCCAAGTCTTGAGTCACAAAGTCATTGTGTCAGTTCATACACAAAGCGCGACATCCCCTCAGCGTCACCCCCCCCCACACACACACACACACCCACCACCACCACTCCGTCTCCCTCTGTTTTTCCCTGTCTTGTTTGTGACATCTCCGTGTGAAAAGACAACAAAAGTCATGTTTTAATCTCCACCCGTGGCTCTTTGTATGCAGCGAGAGAGAATGCTTGTGCCGTTTCCGCCTTTTTACCTTTTCAAACCCCCGTTTTAGTATTTTCCAAATCAACACTGATTGCATTTGAATAACGAGTCAAATTGGACTTGATTAAATATTACCATACACCATACAGAGCATTTGGGCAACATAAAAGGCGTGTTTTCTCCCGGATGAAATGCAAGCAGTGCATCAAGTGACAGCCGAACACTCATTCAGACGAGCCTTTTGTCTGATGATTGACAAAGATGTCATCTGTCGGGGTTAGATTAGGTTAGAGTTGGGATGAAGTCGTGATCGAACGCTCCTTCAATCCGAAATATATTTCTCAGAATTCATCCGGTGCTTTTCTGTGAGTTTTTTTTTTTTTTAACATTTCCCCTCCCATCCTTGCAGGTTCTCGTTTCCCCAGCCCCCGGCTGCCATCGCGACCCAGCAGGAAGCGCCCCCTGCCGATCTCGCCGCTCTCTGAACACAGCTTCGACCTGCAGACGATGATACGTAACTCGCCCAACTCGCTCGTCACTATGCTGAACAACTCGCGCTCCAGCTCCTCCACCAGCGGCTCCTACGGTCACCTCTCAGCTGGAGCCATCAGGTAACTGTCCTGCATGAATAATTCCCCCTCTACTACTACTACTACTACTACTACTACTAATACTACTAATACTACTACCACTGCTAACATGATCTAATCCTGTCAGGGTGTCTTTCAGGAACTTTGATTGATGTTTCCTCATTCAGGGATGAAAGTGCGTCACCGATTAATCAAACGTCCCCCGGGAAAGGTATAGATCAGGGGTGTCAAACTCGTTTCCACCGAGGGCCACATCAGCATCACGGCTGTCCTCTAAAGGCCAGATGTAACTTATAAATGTAACTAAATGTAACTCAATGTAATGTGAAAAAATGTGTTTACGTGTTTCTCTATTATAACATAAATCCTTTTAATTTGTCAGGTTAATAAACCCTCAGAACTCCGTCAATCAAGGATCAAATTATCCAAGTGAATAAGAAAAATAAAGACATTAAGTTTGTTTTTTTGTCAAATTTGGACACATTTGGACAAAAAATTTATTTTTGGACACTGGCCTTTTTTTTCTCTCGAGGGCCACATTTGGCCCCAGGGCCTTGAGATAAACACATGTGGTGTAGATTATAATTCACCAATTGGGTTTGAGTTATGCTCTGTACAAACGGAAGGGGAGGGGTAATAAAAGTTTGTGAAGTGAATAATTGTGCGTGCGTGTGTGTGTGTGTGTGTGTGTGTGTGTCGTGGATGTCAAGCCCCCATGTGGGTGACGATCTCCCAGCCAGCCAGTCAGCACGCCTCCCCGGCGGCTCTTGTCAGTCATTCTGTACACCTCACGGAAGCGTCGCATACATCACACCCCCGGCAGCAGAGGCGAGCGAAGGAAGGGGGTGGGGGGGGGGAGAAGAGCGAGGGGGAGAGGGGGGGGGTAAAGGGAAAGATCCATCGCCCCACCCACGGTCATTGATCAGCAATCTGTGAAAAAAAAGAGGCTGATCAATCACGCCGCGCGCTCGGGCCACTGTCCCGGTGACAGGACCCAAATAGCCTGAGCCAACAGACTGATGAGTGATATGACAAGCAGGATGGGCCCCCAAATGCGTCTCGGCTCATTGATTTCCACTCGGCTCGTAATAAAATCAGCAGACGTATGGGTCGAGGCGAGAGCGAAGCGTCGGCGCTGTGAGGATGAATGGAGGCGACCGACACAGACCTGTGTTTATCCGGGGGTTCACCTGTGGTTAGACGGACCCCAGAGCAGGTTGAGCGGCTTCTGGGATTTTTTTTTTTTTTTTTTTCGTAGTACAAACAAAGTTAGCTGGGGGTTGATGGGGGGTGGGGGTAAATAAACTGATGCAGGAACGGGGGGGAATTAATTTAGATTTATTTACATGGCTATACGACACACTCCAGATTGTTTATCATCTGCATCATTTGCCCAGTGGAAGAATGACATCCTGCCTTACACACACCACATGATAATTCACTGTGTGTTAACAAGCTGAACATTCATTGGGGGGGGGCGGTTTCGCCGGCAGCCCTGTGGTTCTAGTATTACCACACCATCTCCTGTCAGATTGTCCTGAGGGAGGGGGAACCATCCAGAACAATCCATTTATTCCCCCATATTTGCGGCTGAAGTTGCGTTTTTAGTTTTAAGACTCTTTCTCACCTGATATAACCCCCCCCCCCCCCTCTCTCTCTGCTCACCTCCAGCCCGGCGTTGAGCTTCGCCTACCCTCCCACCCCGGTGGCTCTGCACGTGCACCAGCAGCTGATCGGCCGCCAGCCTGGCATCGTGGGCTCCGCCTTCGGCCACAGCCCGCCCCTCATCCACCCGTCGCCGGCCTTCGCCACCCAGCGGCCCGTGCCCGGCATCCCCCCCTCCGGCCTGAGCGCCAGCGAACGCTCGGCCATCTCCAGCGACTCCTCACAGGTGAGAGCGGCGGGCGGCGGTGCGATTCATCATTGCGTTGAAAAGACACGGCGTGCTAGCGTGCTACAGGCAGGACCCCCCCTCCACAAGCTCATCCCTTGAGAGTCTCCTGCCTACTTGTGTTGTCTCCTGTTTTTTCGACTGCCGAGCACCGGCCCAGAATGTCCCTGCAGCAAACAACAAGGGGCTTGTTAGCATAGGATCCCACCGCTGACTCCATTAATCACTAGAGAGGGAACAGGGATACGGGGGGGGGGGGTTATTGACACGGATGGATGGATCCAAAGGGGCTTTCCCTCTCCTTCCTCAACCTTTACTGTATGTGCGGGCCCACGTGTGATGTAAATATTCCGTCTTTATTACCCATGTTCACTTTTTTTCTCCCATTGTTTTGAGTTTGGTACAAACGAAACCTTATTCAACCTGAGACGCACCAAAATGACCCCCCCCCACACACACATTTTTTCCCTGAACAACCAAATACTGGTCAATGCGGGTCGATCCAATCAGAGCAGTGAGCGGTTTGTTGTTGTTATGGAGCTTATTTGTCGTCCTGATTATAAAGGAACGATAGATTGTCTTCTAACCGTCACATGTTTTGTTGTTTTTTTTAAAATGAAATGACATGTAAGGAATTTGTAATTAAATTGTGTGTGTATGTTCAGACCAAACCCACCAGTGAATCTGCGGTGAGCAGCACGGGAGACCCCATGCACCACAAACGCTCCAAAATGAAGCCGGACGAAGACTTGCCTAGTCCCGGCGCGTTGAGCGTGCAGGTGAGATGTGGAATATGTTCTGAGGTAATAGAGCAACCTACGGCAGGAGAAGGGGTTAGATACCCCAGCTGCTCACTCCTGTGACATAACAACCCCCACCCGAATGCAAAACAGCGCTGTACATTTCTAGTAAAAAATTTTTTTTTTTTTAAATCACCTTTTCTGACAGATTTGGATGCATTGTGGAGAAGAAGTTCTCCCGACCAGCCGCATTAGTTTTTGTTTTTTTGCGATTCGTTTTCATTGAAATCGCTATTCTGCTCCTCAGGACCACCCTGATGGGATGACGCTGGTGAAGGAGGAAGGGGACAAGGACGAAGGCAAACAGGAGCCGGAGGTGGTTTACGAGACAAACTGCCACTGGGAGAACTGCTGCCGCGAGTTCGACACGCAGGAGCAACTCGTGCAAGTGAGAAAGCGCTTAGACGGGCTCAAAAAAAACTTAACAAACAAAAAAAAATCATTCCTGTTGGTTTAATATGCTGTCACAGTTTGTCAGCTAAGCTAAATATTAACGACATTACCGCCGCGCCGCTGACACTATTGGCTCTGCGGTTTCTCTCGCGACCTCTGGACCTCTCATCCGGTTGATAGAGAAAGAACGATGAAAACACACCGACGTGACGCTCCAAACACGGAGGGGTGGGGTGGGGTGGGGGGGGAACACATCACCGCACATCTGATAGAAAGATCCTGGGCTCTCCGCAGCTGTCTGTTTGCCGTTCTTGACATGGCAATCCTCTGCCGCGGTGGTAACCCCTATCTATAATTGATATCCTCAGCGCGAAATGGGCTGCCTCCCATGTTTGAAGGGCTCGGGCTCAAAAGGTTGAGCTTCTTGACAACTTCTTGCCCCCTGTTTTCAGCTCAGGTGGTTGGAGAGGAAGGAATGGGGAAGGGTGGGGTGGGCGGGTGGAGAAGCTTGCTCACATCCTCCCCCCTGCTGTTGGTCGCACCAGGTGGCCGTCATGAGCAGAACCGCGTCCTCTCCGGTTCCTCCTCCGCACGCCGTCCAAACTTAAACCTCGGCGAGCGGCGCTTCTCATCAGATTGCCGTGTTACACCCCCCCCCCCTTATTAGTTTTCCCATTTCTCCCTTCCTGAATTGTTTTCCTACTCTTACTGATATTGCGTTTTATTTCTCATTTTCTCCTCGCATGCAGAAAACGTCTTTCCCTGCCCTCTAATTCAAGCAGAGCGGACGGGAAAATGCTCTTATCTCTTCTGCACCCCCACCCTCAGTAATAGGATAAGTACAGTATTTGGACCACAGTGGCTCCACACTGGGAGGGGGTGTAGGGATGCGGGGGGGGGATTTCCATATAACTAAACAATGGAGTCCCACCCCCCCTATTTTTGCTCTTCTCTTCTGAAATGGGTGAGGAAGCACGAAGAGGACAAATAGTTCCAACCCAACAAGTTTTGGATTTTTTTTTTGGGGATCCCTGCAACCGATCGTCATGAAATATGTGTTTTTTGCGGAAGAACAGCTGCACCGATTCAAAAATATCTGTTTTTTTCCTTTGTGGTTGGCCTAATTTTAGAATGAATCCCTCACACCACCCTCATCGCTTTTCCACCTTGTTCAAAAGCACATTTGTGAAGCTCTTCATGCGCTTTTTTTCTTTTAATTCTATTTTTTTTACACTCTCCTTCCACCGACGTGCTTTCACCGCCACGTGCATTCCTTTATCATCCGCGTTTTAAGCGCTCTCGGTGCAAGACGATAAGATAAATATCAGATCTATCCAATTTAGCTCACTTATCTGGCCCTCCCCAGTCAGCAAAAGCCAGGCGGGTGTCAATTTTAGTTTTGCCATATTTATTTGATTTCTTATACCTCTACCATCTCCCTCTTCCTCTCCGCTCAGCTCCACATTCTTTTGCTTTCCCCATGTTTGGGCATAAAACCACAGCCTCTCTTGTTCTCTCTTTCATTTTCTCCCCCCCCCCACCACCCCCCATTTTCCCCTTGGAGGGAGTACTTTTAAAGATAAGGCCTGGTGGCTTCTTTAATGTCTCTCTTGAAACGGCCCCTTTTTTCACACTGGGTTTTGTCACCCAGAGATGCCAACCCCACACTCCCATCATTCCCTAATATGGCCATCGCTGAACACATTTTTATTATTTTCTCATGGATCTATTACTGACACTCGGTCATGGGTTGGGGGTGGGGGTGGGGGAGCCATACATTCTTAGTTCCATTTTATAATAGTAAAAAAACAAGAAAAAATACTCCGCTGTGCAGCAAAGCACATCTGACTTGCGAGCGGAAAGATGTGTGAGGATGCTGCAGACGATTGGGGGGGGGTGGGGGGTCTGGTTGGAGTTGGTGGTCTGCATGCGTGTGTTCTCCCAAGTTCATCAGCCCCCCACACCCTCCCTCGCCCATCCACCAGGTCATCTACATAGGTGGCGCCGTAATGTTCCTGTTCTTCCGTGCGCAGCCTCCCCCAGTGTTAAAGCGAGATAAACACGCGTGTAGTGGAAACACCCCCCCCCCCAACCACCACCACCACCGTCACCTCCCTCCTCTGGCTGCTGGCGTTGGCTTTTAATTGGTAAAATGCAGATTTTTTTTGATCAGAAGACGGATTAGGGCCCCCCCTTATCTGTCAAGAGTATCTTACTCCAAGATGAAAAGACTGTTCTGAATTACACATGCCAATTCCAGCTCCCTGCCCCCCCCCCACTGCCAGCTTCGCTCGCTTCCTCTCATCCTCCCTCCTTCCCTCCCTTCTTTTCTCTTTTCGTGCTTATTTTTCTCCTTCTCTCTCCTCTCTCTCTCTCTTCGCACAAAAAGCACTTCAGCAATTGACATCACAAAAGAGCGTATGATTTATTAGGCGCTGCTTGATAAAGCTAAACGGTGTTGTGGGTCCCACAGCTTAGTGAAATTGCCTTGTAAACAGGCTCTCTTTTCATGCACGCCTGAATTCTAATGCATGAAGGCCGACGTCCCAGAGAGGGTTTTGATAACGAGACCTGGAGATGGATACTGGAGGATGAATGCTAGGGGGGCGGGGGGGGGAGAAAAAAACAGCAAAAGCAGCGAATGTAGAAACAAAATTTTAAATTGGAAAACTTACAACTTACAAAATCCGTATCTCTGCTTGTGTTTTGTGTTGTTTGTGTCTTGGATACCAGCAGGAATGGTCTGATCCTGCATACACCTGTTTGTGAGAGCGTGTGTGTGTGTGTGTGTGTGTGTGTGTGTGTGTGTGTGTGTGTGTGTGTGTGTGTGTGAACTCATACGTCACAGACGCCTTCAGTGTCCCCCGTGTCCGAGTCCCCGGCGCTCCTTGTCGCGCGACTCCACCCCACCCCCCACCCCCAAAATCCATCTTGGTGGCGTTTTTACAGTTGTTGGCCGATAAGCTGGCAGGGGGGGGGAAGATGAATAACCCCGCCGCGCCGCCGCTATCAGCACCTGTTTGTCGATTTAGCCGGCCAAACGGGGGCCTGTCTGCTCAGCATGGAGATTATTGATTCTATAAGAATTGCCATTAGATCACGCCATTAGGTTTTTCTCGGCAGCCCCCTCTCCTCCCTTCCCTCCCTTCTTCCCTGTCAGCTCAATGGCTCATGCATCACACCCATCAACGACCTCCTTCATTTGTACGAACGGGGGCGCGAGTGTGTGTGTGTGTGTGTGTGTGTGTGTTGTGCCAGCCACCCGTGCGATGCGCCGCCATGGCGCCCTCCTGTCGCTCTCAGAGCCAGGAGATATTGAACGCCGCTTGCAAACGCGGCCGATGGATTGCCACTGGGATTCCCTCTCGGGCGAGGAAGAAAAAGAGAAGACGAGTCAGGTCTTCTGACTGAGACGGGGGGGGGGGGGTGGTGGTGGGGGGAGAGATCAATCTTGGGGGAAACTTCACTAACGTCTGTGGTCATCCAGTCTCCAATCATTCTCCTTGGAATTAGTCTTGCTTTGTCACTTTGAAATTAAAAAAACGACAAGTGAGAGTAATGGAGGTCCGGCGCAGATATATTAGTGTCAATTTGAGTCTTTTCCTTCGCTCTCGCTCTCTGTGCGCCGCCGCTACGCTGACTCATTTGTCGATGCTCCTCCTGTAGGACTCACAAGTGAGGGTGTCGGTTGTTTAGTTTAGAAGAAGAGTCTCAGGGTCAAACTGTCGTGAAGAAAGATGGTGATAGGGCAGAGCGTGGTCGATGTCGGGGGGGGGGGGGTAGTAATCTGGCCGGGCCAGTAGGGGAAATGCGATGCCAGGAAAAATAGTAAAAGCAGCTTCGCGGCCAGAGATGTCCTCGGACATTTAATTTGCTTTGCTCCTGCATGATTTATGGTTCACTAATCGTGCGAGGAAGTAGTGAAAGAAAGTGTGTTCTCGCCAGGACGTTTAGAAACAGTCCAGTCAGGACTTATTTCCCCTTCCTTCTGTCTTGTCATCCATCCCCTCTTCATTCAGCCTCTCAGTCAAAGGACTCCGCTGCTCAAGAATGTAATAATACCGTTCTTTTGGCCAGGATATTGTGTCTGTCTCCTCGGCTTTAAATCGCTCCGGGACGAGGACTTCAGAGGCCACCACAGTGTTGACTTTGAAGGAGATCCAGATGTTGACTTCTTCCCCAGAGGGCTGACATTCCCACCCCCCCACCCCCCTCTCTTCATTCCTCCGTAACGGACACCCCTTACCCAGGTCTTACTAGACAGTTATTGACAAAAAAGAAGAACTATGAGGGAGAGAGGAGGATGGAACAAGAGAAAGGTGGGGCTCACACGTATAGAACATACAATACACAGCATGAGTTGTAAAGACCTCATGTTTTGTACGCCTCGCCTGAAACTCTCTGGCCCCCCATCTCCTCTCCTTCTGTCTCCTCTTCTTCTTAAGCCTCAGATTGGAAGTTGCCACGGCAGCACAACTGTCAGCACTTGTCGTGTTGGGGTGATGCGAAAAGCGACAGAGATTTTTATTTGAAAATCCCGTTAAGCTCGGACACTGAGACTCACAAGTCGGCCTTTTTTTTTTTTTTTTTTAACCGATAGTGCGAAGTGGAAAAAGACAGGAATTAAATCAGGAAAGTAGATTTCCTCAAGCCGAACAACAAATCTCTAAAGCAAAATTGTGTAAAAATACGATAAAGCGTCCATCGGGCCGCGGCTTTGACTAAAGCTGTGTCACCTTCTTTCGTAGCACATCAACAATGACCACATCCACGGGGAGAAGAAGGAGTTTGTGTGTCGGTGGGAGGAATGCTCTAGAGAGCAGAAGCCCTTCAAGGCGCAGTACATGCTGGTGGTCCACATGAGGAGGCACACCGGGGAAAAACCCCACAAGTGCACAGTAAGGCTACTCCCTTGTAGCTATTTCAGCTATTTCACCTCTAACCTGCCGACACGATATACAGGCTTCATGAGTGATTTCCTCTTTCTTTTTTCTTCGTGCAGTTTGAAGGCTGCGCCAAGGCTTACTCCCGTCTGGAAAACCTCAAGACTCACCTGCGTTCCCACACCGGAGAGAAACCGTACGTGTGCGAACACGAAGGCTGCAACAAGGCCTTCTCTAATGCCTCAGATCGAGCCAAACATCAGAATCGCACGCACTCCAACGAGGTACGGGCTGAAAACGACTTTCTGATTGTTCGGACGCGATGAAAAGAAACGTGTTTCTCACAGCTCGTCTTATTTTTTATTTTTTTTAAATTTTAGAAACCATATGTATGTAAAATCCCAGGCTGCACTAAACGGTACACGGATCCCAGCTCCTTACGGAAGCACGTGAAGACGGTGCACGGGCCGGAGGCGCATGTCACCAAGAAACAGCGTGGAGACTATCCACGCCCTCCGCCCCAACCTCGGGAACCCGGGGGTAACGGCCACGGGCGGTCACCGGGGCAACTGCCCCTAGGCGGGTACACGGACCAAAGGGAGTACAACCATGCTACCTCAAAACAGGATGAATGTCTGCAAGTCAAGTCCATCAAGACGGAGAAGCCCATGGTGAGACTTAATGTCGTGTTTTATTTTAATACTACTAACTACTATGTTAACATTCAAAGAGCTAACAGGCTAATATATAGCTTTCTATGTGATTTAACATTGAACTCAGAGCATGGACGATTAACAACCTCTTCTAATGAGTCAACTTTTTCCTTCTATCCAATGCTTCGGCATTTCCCTCCCCCGTCTTTCAAAGGACAGTGGGTAATCAGGTGAGATGGGCGTCCCGTCATGTGCAACATATACAATTTTCATTCTTTTTTTTAAATTATTTTTTTGCCAGTCCGACGTCTCCTCATCCCATCACAACTTCTGGATTTGACGCACCAGACTTGTTGGTTTTCTAGGTTTCCTTCATCCCTCCCATTGTCGAAAAAGCCGTCTTCCTCCATTCCATCTCATCTCATTTCAACACTTGGAAGAATGAGAATGATATTTACCAAAGGAAATACTTTTTCTTTTTTTGTTCTGAGCCCATGCCTTTTGGTCAAAACTGCGAGGATGCTAGATTCTGCCCCGGGCTGCATTGTGCAGCCAGATTCTTTCACACAATAAACGAGATGAAATCCCTCTAAACACTGTTGACACTTGATGCCAACGAAAGTAATTCCATTATCCCACAGAGCAACATAGTTCCTAGAATTCAGTAAACAACTTAATTAGACGAGAGCCGGTCTCACAAGAGGCCTTTATCCTCTGAAAACAACCCGAATTATTATTTTTTTGCGTCACAGGGAGAGGCATTAGTCATGCCCCAGTAACGTATAAAATATTCTTTGAAATGTTGTGTTTGGAGAAACAAAACTGCAATGATTTTGCAAGATGAACACATTAATATTAATGCTTCATAATGAGTCCTCCAGATGTTTGCATGGTCATACGAGGACATTTGAAGCTGAAACATACCCTGAAATAAACTTCACAATCATGAGATTGTCTTATTCCCCCCCCCCCCCTTAACTGTCTCCCCTGTCCCGGCCAGACGTCTCAGCCAAGCCCTGGCGGTCAGTCTACATGCGGCAGTGACCAGTCCCCCATCAGCTCCTATCCCAGCAGTGGAGTCCAGCTTGCTGTGAGCGCCGGACGCTCACCAGGGGAGGGGCTGGAGGAGAACGAGGAGAAAGATGAAAACGAAGAGGACGCGGACGAGGAGTGCGAGGGTGAGCCGGCCCCCATCATGGATTCCACCGTCTCCACGGCGACCACGGCTATGCTGACCCTGCAGGCGAGACGAAGCGTCGGCCGCCCCCTGCGTTGGATGGAGCACATCAAGATGGAAAGGCTGAAGCAGGTGAATGGAGCGCTGCCCAGGCTGGGGCCCCTGTCCCCTACGCCACCCATTAAAGGCTCCATGCTGCCCAGCATCCTGGGGAAGGGTAAGATTAACTTTTTATGCTCTGTTCTTGAATTTGAGGTCTCTGTTGGTTTTCCAGAGGGAATAACCCTCATAAATCCATAACAGCACCAATTTGAACTGTTTTTAGTTGCATTCAGGCAAAACAAATGCTTAAAATTTATTGTTCCGCTAGAAAATGGTATCAGCATCATATCAAGTCATGTATCATATCAGAGGAAATAGCATATAACAATGTTTCATGGCCAAATGCCAAACGTCTCTGCTTCACCTGACAACTTCCTTGTTCTTTCCATCAATGTACAAGTCTTATTCATTATTTTTTACCTGACCTTCTCCCCAGGATCCGGTCTGGGCAGACAGTGGGGGGTGTCTGCTCTTCAGCCACCTGCTCATCCTGAACCCGGCAGCACGGAGCTAGCACTGCTTAATTTGCTCCAGGACCGGCGCGACAGCAGCGGCAGCGCCACCAGTTCAGCTTACTTGAGCAGCAGCCGGCGCTCCTCGGGTATCTCCCCCTGCTTCTCCAGTCGACGCTCCAGTCAGGCGTCCCAGAATGAGGGTACGATGGCGGCGGTCACCCATCACCGCCGGATACACAACCTGAGCTCCACTGACTCTTACGATCCTATCTCCACTGACGCTTCCCGCCGGTCCAGCGAGGCGAGCCAGTACGGAGGTGGGACAGGAGGAGGAAGTGCTGGGATGCTCTCAGGTGGGGGCTATGGAAGCGTAGGGGGATTCAATATAGGAGGGGGAGGGGGGTCACGGGGGATGCTCAATTTAACCCCAGCGCAGCACTATCACCTGAAGGCCAAGTATGCAGCAGCGACTGGCGGTCCGCCTCCCACGCCTCTACCCAACATGGAGCTCATGAGCTTGAAGACACGCATGGCCATGATGGACGATGGTGCCAACAACCACTCTCTGCCCCCTCTAGTTAGGCCACATCGCTGCAACGATGGCACCAACAGTTATACCACTGGGTACATGGGACATTCAGGTTACAGGAGGAGGGTCCTCTATCCTGGTGAGGGGCCACTGAATGGGAATCGGAGGGCCAGTGACCCGGTGCGAATGCATGCGCCTGACATTTGCAGTCTGCCCCCAGTGCAACGCTTCAACAGCCTTAACAACCTCCATCCTCTTCCGCCTCTGTCTCATCACTCTACACCCGAGACTCATAACTTAAGCCTGCAGAATTTCACACGCTCGGAGGGCAACTTGCAGAGAGGCTCGCAGCACTCGCCATACAACCCCAGCATTGCAGAACAGGCAGCCTTAGAAGCTCTGGCCATGGAGGACGATGGAGAGGCTGACCTGTTGCTTGGAGATGATGATATGCTACCAGATGACGTGGTACAGTATCTCCACTCCCAGGCTCAGGTGGATAATGGCTCCTACTTGCAAATCGAAGACCAAGCAGCTCCTAACCAAAGGGACGACTCCCAACCATCTGTGGAGGAGTTGGGGCAAATCCAGACTCCAGGATTGAATATGGCCTTCTCTGGGTCCCACACTCTCCACCAGGACCACCACCACCACCAGATAGCAAAGAGGAAGAGCCCAAGTAAGCTTCCTATCCAGTGGAATGAAGTGACCTCCGGGAGTGCTGATAGGTCTCCGCAGAGGGAGGAGAACCACCAGACGCAGTGTGGAAGGTGGTCAGGTTCAGAACCTTTTGGCAGGTTTGGAAACATGGTAATTCAGCAGCAAGTACCTCTTGATTACCAGAGCAGCTGTTGCCAGGGTAATCCAGCACAAAATGCTTTCTATGTCAACCCTACGGTGAAACTAGAATCATCACCAAACTCCTGCATGGAGATCAGAGGTACCGGACACAACTCTTCTAACAACTTTGGAAGGCCTAGCTTTTCGCAGATCGTCGATGTGCCTCACCCGCAGGGTTTCAAACAGCAAGCCTCCAGTGGACCTCAGAAACAGAGCCATTTCCAGCCAAACAACAATAGCAATACCTCTTGGCAGGCTGGGAACAACTTAGGTCTGACCAGGGTCTCCGTGGACAACCTCTCCAGCCTCTCCCAGGGAAATGCTCCTTGTCACAATCGGCAGGTCAATGCCCCTCGTTCACCAATTAACAATTATAGGAACTTGGTCAAAATCCAGCAGTACCTCAATAATGAGAACTCTGGTCAACTACAGGATTGCCCCAACCAGGAGCCACAACTGCAGACAGGTGGGGACCACTGTTCCCTTGCACATGGAGTTTCTGGGCTGAAACTGGAGGCCCCAGACCACGGGTACTTGGAGCAGGGCTTGGGTGACTGCCTCCCATATGAACCAGTTGATTGCAAGACTTCGTCATTTCCTGTTCTGGAAGACCAGTGTTTACTGAACTCCATGGCTGAGACTGGGGGTCAAGATGATGGCAACACCAACTCAGTTCTGTCCCCCGGCGCAGACCAAGTCACTAGCACAGTGGACGGCAATGTGCCTGTCGCACTAGACGAGGGGGTAACTCTGAGCTTCGGCACCATGCTGGAGGACGGTTTTGACCAGGGTAGCCTCGTCTCCGGGGTGCTGAGCCCGTCCATCTTCCAAGGTCTGTCCAGGACGTCATCGCGCCTGACCACCCCTCGAACATCCGCGGCCTTCCACAGCATGGCCCCCGGACTAAACAACATGGCGATCGGAGACATGAGTTCTCTCCTCACCACACTTGCTGAGGAGAACAAGTTCCTGGCTATAATGCAGTAGCTGCTCTCTCTCTCTCAGCTTTCTCCTCTGTCAGGAAAAAAATGGAACAAAGGAAGAGGAACAACTGGTGTATGTGAAGATTAAGACCAAAGTGGCAATTTCAAGAACTTTACTATGTACTTAAAGTGTTGCGGAAAAGGCTGTCGCCAAACTCGTTTATTTTGTACAAATATTACCCCATGCGGAAATGGGGGTATGTCAAAATTATGTATAGATAAATAGTTATATTCCTTTTGCGGAATGTAGGCTATTTTTGGAAGCTCTTCTCTTTGTATGACTTTGTGACGGTGAGCACTCACTTGTTTAAACCAGTATTCCGTGTATTGTCACTGATTTTTCTCTGTACATGATGATGGAGAAAAAAAAATGCATGTTTTCAAAGTTAGACATTAACACTGTCTATGGAAGTAACGAACTAGCACATGTACCTTTCGGATCACACAGGTACAGAGCTGCTAGATCCACTTTTAATTGCAGCAGGTCAGACATGGGTCATTAAGTGACCCTGGTTATATCTTTATATATCATAGGTTTAAATCAGTGGCGTTGTCTTTTAAAAAAAACAAAACTATTACTTTTGTGAAACTGTTAACAGTTCCGTGCTTCTACCGAGTTTTACAACTTCTACAAAAAACCCCTGACACATCCACGTTTCCGAGGCACTGTGGATTATCATCGACTTGATGTCTAAACAGCTCGATTTAGTTAGTCCAGTAAGGTACTCACATGTGTATATAACAGTGTTTTTTATATTCTGTTTGTGGTAATCTCGATTATTGACGTTGGATTGCACGGTTGCTTCGAGCTGACACGAACGCGGACATTTTCTCATCGATGATCGACGGTCCCATCTGGGGCCTTTCTGTATGCTCACACCAATCGATACGAGTACGTCTTAAAGACCAACAGCGGTCCGCAGCACATGAACTCCCCTGTCGTGATGATAAATGCTGTAAAGTGATGTGTTTTATTTCATAGGAAATCATCTGTATTGGTTTCTCCAAAGCTCTTAAATTTCAGAATGTGTACTGCCATCAAGTATTGCAGTGACTTTGTCAACAGTGTTGGTGTTGCCTTGGGTTTTGTGCGACTGAACACATAATATTGAGTAGTTAAACATGTCATTCGGTGTCAAAGCGATGAGGTACAAATTGTTTTGTTGTTCTTTGGTACTTTTATTTTTTGTAGCTGTGCATTGATAGTTTTTTATTTGAAAAAGTAGAAATCATTTCCTTTTGAAGGAGGGAAATTCCATTGAGGTTTGTGCCTTATAAGTATCTGCCTGTCGGTAAAGAGAACGATCACTGCCAATCTTCCATTGTGAATTATGAAAAGAAAGAAAAAACATAAAAGATTAACATTTAAAGTGTATTGTGAGACCTGAGGAAAAAAAAGATGAAAAGTGACAGAACATTTATATAAGAAAAGTATGAATTCCAGAAAAGTTCAGATTTGCGAAATGCATTCTACTTTTCTTCGGTTTTGTTTAGCTTTTCGAGTTTTCACATTTATTGTGCTCTTTTATATATAATGTGTAAATACAATACTCTTTCTGTAGGTTTAGCAGAGGAGATGGGGAGTATCCTGGGGCCAATAAAGAATTGACTTTGAAAGCAGGGATTACCGGGCCCTGGGTGCAGGCCAGTCAGATCTGGCTCAGAGCGGAGCTTCAAGGGGCCAGCACTGCCCCCTCCGCCAGAAGAGCCACTTTGCTCTTTTATAACGGACTACAAATGTTTGTATGGTTTTAATAAAAATGGAAATTATATTTTAAGTCTCTTCTTTCTTTTTTTTAACACCGGGTTTGATAACATATGAAACATGTTACTATCAATCTGAATAAACTACAGGACGCCATTCAACTTTAACAGCAACAAGACAATAAATGTATGGCCTGATTCTACTTAGGAGGAATTATTCCCTCCTCTGATCGGAAAGAGATCATTTTGTGAGTGCACACATCGTATTCCTGTGAATTTTAAAAGTTACTTTTTTTTATTGCATATTCACATTAAAATAAGTCTTCATCCCTGTTGAGATTAAAGCCAGCAGGTGATGGCATTCCTGCCCACTCACACCGGCATCTTCACTAGTGGTTACTCCACTATAGCCATCATGTATTTACAGCCCCCTTTAAGTCTGACGGCCCATCAGCTCATATCAGAAGCCCTTTTTCACCGAGCTGTCTGCAAGTACTAAGAGCTCTTGCATCACTCCCCCCCCGAACTTTCCAGACGAAGGAAAATGGTAATCTAGTCTAAGCGATTCTCCCATTATGCTTTTTAGAAGCTCAACACAAGTGCAATCATGTGATGGAAATCAAGGGTATGGGAAGACTTTCCAACTGTGGAGAGGGAGCAGGAGAGCTAAAATTGTTCCAACTGGATACAAAATAAGACGGGACTTTACTTTTGATGTTCTGATGGATGGAGCAATATCCCCTTTCGCTCTCGCTGTTTTCAGATGGTTCTCAGCAGGGGAACGGCTAAAATCTAGTTTTAAAATCTGCACATATTCCATCCACTTCCAATATGGCTTTTTTTTTTCAAACATGCTATTGGGGTTAAGACACGATGTACCGGACATCTTACTTGGCCATGCAAACATGCTAGGGATAGAATGAGGAAAAGTGGCGTTGGTATATAATAGGAAACATTTTATTACTAAAAAGTTGAATTATACTGAAGGTGCTTTCAGCAGCTGTTCCACAACTATTCTTTATTGAAATCACAAGATCAATTTTGTTGTTTTTTTCCATTTAAGGGGTGGGGGGGTGGTGAGGAAAAGAAAATCACATGAACAACTAGATACTACAGAAGGAGAGGAGGGTCACATGTGGCTTCAACAGGCTAGCATTGTTCGCTTTTAACACATTAGGCTCGTATCGGAGGCACTTGAAAGTGAGAGCCGTTGAGAGCCGGGACCGACTGTTGGACTGGGAGGTAAAAAAAACCAAAATGTCCAGCTAAAGAAAACAAGAAAAAAAATGTTCAAGGAGTACATAATATGCATCTATATTCCTTCTGCTCAGACTGAGAGGCCTGGAGACTGGTGGAGGGGGGTGGAGGAAGGGGGTTGGGATGGGTTGACGTGGGACACTGATGCACATACGGAGCGTTTACACAGGCCCGCACCACAGAAATCTAAAGCACAAAGGGTGCACATTCAAAAGCATGCATCGCCCCGAAAAATGAGAAAGGTGGTTTTAAAAATGCGCTTAGATGTTTGCGACTACGAGGAAACTAGCGCCTGCTGCTGGAGATCATTACTGCAGTAGACAGACAGTATTTACAGGAATTATACTTCTTTAAAACTTCTCATTCCAATGCCAGTTAAATTAAAAAAAAATTTAAGTCCAGAAATGTGCTGCTGAGTATGAGGGAAAGTTTACAATGAGAGAGAAAAAAAAATCAAGACTGTCTACTGGTTCAATAATGTATTTACAATAAAACACAGTTACGTCTCCATGATGAAAATAAAGATGAGGAAGAACAAACAATCCGTGACGTTCTGAGTAGAAGTCTGTGGTTGGCTGCTTCGCTTCAGAGCCCTCAGAGCTGGGTTAGTGGTTGTTTCGCTGCTCTGGGACTGTGTCGTGCTTGGAGGGGTGTGGGGTGGGGATGGGGGGTGGGGGAGTATCAGATCTTCTCCTGGATAAAGGGATGCTGCAGAGCCTGGTTGATGCTGATGCGTTTGGCTGGGTCCAGCATCAGGGTACCATCCAGCAGGTCCTTCAGCTGCATCACCTTCTTCCTCTGGTCCTCAGGCAGCCGCTGGCCTCCGATCATGTCGGCCAGCAGGTCTTTGGTGGGGTTGATGGTGCTCATCACCGTCACCTTCTCCTAATGGGACACGGAAGCGGACGAGTCGGTGAAACGTTTGATGCTTGTTACAAACCAGATGTGAAAACACGCTGAAGTCAGGAGGAGCGTCTTACCCTTTCTGTCACTTTGTCTACTTCAATGTACAAGAAGTTCAAATTCTGATCGAAGTGCTGGTCTTTGAACAAACCTTTGCGGATCATCTGAGGGAAGAAAACCCAGACGTTGCGTCAGCCGTAACTTCTCCAACAAAACAATCGAGCAGCCATGCCTCTTGTTTCAAGAGAAACAATAACTGATGAATCTGAAGTTGCGTGATGCAACCTTTACCTTGTTGGGCATCTTGCCCTTGAGGTCCATCGCTAGTTTGATCATGTGATTGTTAGAAGACCCAGGAAACAGGATTTTGCCAGTGTACAGCTCGTATAAAGTGCAGCCAACAGACCACATGTCGATCCCGTAGTCGTATGGTTTCCCTATAACTGAAATGGAACACAAAACCGATGAGAGAGGTTTGGAACAGAACTGATGATGACATCGCTGATTTAAACTTTTTGACACAACCTACTGATTTCTGGAGCTCTGTAGAATCTGCTGACTAAGTAGGGAGTGATGTCATTGTCGGCAACATGGGACGCAGAACCAAAGTCGCACAGCTTCAGAATGGTCTTCGATTCATTCACCTTTAAAAAAGGACAAAAATAAATCAGCACACTAATGAGGACTTCATCCTCCCAGTAAGGGAATGAACGTCGACTCTACCAGGATGTTGTCGGGCTTGATGTCAGCGTGGAGGATGTTGCATCGTTTGAGCAGCTTGAGGGCCAAAAAGAGCTGCTGACTGTAGGAGCGCACGGCCTTGATGTGAAGCCCAACGTCTTTACCGTATTTCTTCAACACCTCTCGCAAATTCATACTGAGGATTAGAATAAAATAGAAAAAAAGGGTGTGAAGCCACTGTGTCAATGCAAATCTCAAATGAAAAGGATGGGGTGAGGGCAGGACTTTTGCTTTTAGTACCTGAGAGGCTCAAAAACAAGACAAAGATGCTGTTTGTGGTAGAAGTGTCTGAAGAGGCGAAGGCAGTGGAATTTGTCGTCGGGATCAGCATCGTTCAACTTCTTGAGGAATTCTAACTCTTTCAAACCCGTTTTCTGCCTGTTGGAAAAAAACCCCAACACCGTTAAAGCGAATCCACTCAAACAATCATGACAGCTTCTTTTGTTGATATTGATGCATTCCTAAATATTTAATTATTCGGGTATTCTTTTCTTCCCCCACGTTTACTGAGGGATGATTGTAAGAAGACTGGACTCACATCAACTCGTTGTTTCTGATGATCTTGACTGCCACCTCCTGGCCAGCTCTGGCGGTGTCTCTGGCTCTGATCACGTTACTGAACACACCCTGACCGGTATAGCCGTACACGTCATAGCGCTTGTCCAGTGTCTCGCCGATGTTCACCCCTGAATAAGCACACAATCATAAATACGTCACCATCATGGGAGGCTGTTATACACACTGAAACCGAGCATGAGCAACTGAGGATTCCCCGCCATGGAAGAATTCACTGAAGACAGACAGGAAGAAAATATCAGAAAGACAGACAAAGGCCATTCCTGTACCCGCTCCTCACTTCATTCACGACGGACGACAAAACTTCTGATCATGCAGATCGATAACACCTGTCCCGAGAAACAAAACGAGGATTATGGCAGCGGAGCGCTTACGGTAGTAACCCTCAGCATCGGTCCAGTTGTCCCTGAGGTTGGGGTTCTCCTTGAAGTCTTTTCCCACACCAGCTGCCCTCATCCTGGCGCTCTGCAGAAGAAGACAAAGATGAGATGAGCGGCTTTGTGACGTCTTCAAATGATCGTCTCATTTCCTACAAACACAGTGGAAATTACACAGAGGCTAAAAACGCAGAGGAGATTCTAAAAGCAATGCCCTGATTTCCCCTTGTGCTGAAACACTCACATCAAAGTCAGCAGCAAACATGTCATCAGACTCTGTAAACATGTCGGGGGCTGAAGGCTTCTTTGGATTGGCTCCTGGAACAAACAAACAAACAATAAAACAACACAGGCTGAGTTTCTTGTGATCCGCTATGTTGTAAAACAGAATATGTGGAACGTGTTTGATTCACATACTCTGCAGAGCTCAAAATATGCTGCAGGTGGTAGAGACAGTCAGGCTTTGGATTACAAGCCAGCAACTGAATGAACACATGACAGAAAGACAGAAAATTAAAAATCCCTGCATCACAAAACTCTCTGCATTTCCCACACAGATCAAGCCCGTTGTTGTTCCGTCTCTGACCGGTGATCTTCACCAGCCTGTGAGAAACCAGTGTGAAACAGGCCACAGGAAAAGACCACTACTCCCAAACTGGAGGGAAGTACGGACTTTTGAGCTTTTATTGTTTGGTGAATTTAAAAGGCAGGGCAAAAACTCAACCAATCATCTCTTTTAGATTGGAAATCACTCCCTCCAAACCAGCTGAGCTTGTTTGTAAGAGCATAATGTCATTTTGACGTCTTACTTCAGATGGTGATAAAAGCAGAAAACGTGTCGATGGATTCTTCCTGACAGAGTTTTGCTCTTCAGGTGTTCATCTCCTTGTCTGTGATCAACGACGTCTCGATTAACTTGGTTTGATTGGTCAGAATACGAAAAAAATGATCTTGATCCACAGGAACCTGAACAATTCTTGTGCAGATATTGGAGGGAGATATTTAATATTTGCATCCTGCCACAAATACTTGAATTGTGCTTTGACCCTGATTGCGGTGCACACCTGGTGGTGTCGTTCATTCAGTTGGCCTTGTACGCAACCATAGAAACGGTCATTCAGACCGGGACATTACCGTCTTTCTCCTGGGCGATGAGGTTGTGCTTGGCTTTGATGCTGGCCTCGAATGTGTTGAGGTTCTCCCGTTCGTACTCCTTGACGTCAGCGGCGACCCGCTCCAGTATGTCGTCGGGCGAGGGCGATCGGCTGCGCGTGCTGCTCTGAGGGCTGCTGGGCTCCGACACCATGGTGTCCTCGTTCACCACCTTGTATTTCTGTACAACAACGGCACGAAGAGGTCGATACAAATGACAGATACAGCGATGACAACAACTGGTTTGGTGTGGCGGTGTATGTGTGCGGACCTGGACGATGGCCATGCGCTGCTGCCGTCGCTGTTCAATGAGCGCCTCTTCATCGACCTCTTCCCCATCATAGTCATCTAACCTGCAAACACAAACAAGACAGTTATTGTTATACTGAGATCAAAATAACTCAACAATATGGTGGGACGTCACCTTTTACTATTAAATTGCTGCTTATTTGTTAACCTGCTGTTTTGGATCGTTGATATATTCCAGCTGCTGTGAATACGTTGTTCATGGCTCGTAGCGATAGTATCCTATCCTCCAACCCTAATTAGCAAAATAAGCAGTTGCTCCTGATCTCTGTTCAACAAGTAGGTAAAAATGTAACAGAACTTTAAAAAGGCTTTCACCCCCCCTTATTTAAACATCTGTCATATTGATTTAAAAGACAAATGTACTTTGACACAGTCTGACTTTGAACGTACATTTTCATAAATCAACACTGTTCTCAGTCTACGACAGTCTTTTGTGCGGCTTCATGACTTGTGTTCTTACTGAAGGTGTGGCAGTAACTTGTTCAAGAAGACGCTGGTAAGTAACAAGCAATAAATAATTCACTGTCAAAGTACAAATCAGGCCAAAATATTTGTGTTTCAAACATGTATGAAAGTCTCCTGCCACCACCCAACCTGAGCTAGCCCCGTCTCTGGCACCGACAGCTGCAGGTAAATTTTGGTCTAAAAACGATGAGTACAAAAAGCAGCCCACATTGACTTGAAATAATCTCACAGGTCCAGATTAGCCCCTCTTTGACTCACATTTCTCCCTCTGAGGATTCCTGGTCGACTTTCATGCCCTCTGACAGGCTGCCCTTGAACTTGTCCTCATCTCTGCTGCGTCGCCTCCTCCTGTCCCGGTCACGGGACATTGAGCGCCGGTATTGTCTGAGCCTGCCATATCTGTCTCTCTCCATGGACCTGCAGGGCATAGGTGAGTTTTAATCTGAAAAAGATCTTGCTGCATTAAAACCACCAGAGAAAAAGCTAAAATGAGAGCTTGACAGATGCTGGAGTAAATAAGACATTGGTATAACTGACATCAGAGCAAAGTGCGTAGCACGCGCCATCACCTGCGTCGCATTGGCGATCGTCTGCGGGGGGAAGATCTGGAGCGTCGTCTCGGTGACGGGGACCTTCGTCTAAGAGGCGATCGACTCATCCTGCGACGAGCGGCTGCTCTGGGACTGGTGTCTCGTGATCGATCCCTGTTGGGCCCTAGATCTGGCCGGGGGCGCTTCCTGTCGACACCGACAGACAGCTGATCACATGTCACATTATTTGACCTGCAAGTTCAATGTTTTCTATACAAATGACAAACGTGGGATTTCATTGGTACTCCGTCAAGGCTAATGGTCAGCTTCTTCTACCGTGAGAGGATTTTAAAGCGATGACTCTGTCCACCAACCTGATGGGTGAGTCCAGCCTGTCAGCCTCCCTCCTCCTGACACCGACTTCTGCTGAGCGGCTGCGGCCTCTTCTGGGTGACCTGGTTCTGGATGTCCTGTCTGAGCCACCGGTTAAGGGGTGGTGGGCGTCTCTGTGGCGTGGCGAAGCACTGCGTTTCCTCACGGGGCTGTGGAGCCCTCGTCGGTGAGGGGAGCGGTTCTCTTTCCCAGATGACGCGTCCTTGGAAGGGGACTTGTTGGCCGGTCGTTTGTCCCGGTCTGTGTCTGAACGACTCGGCCGTTCTCGTCCGGCTGATCTGGAGCTCCTGCTGCTTCTCTCCTGATTGGGTCTGTCGTCCCGCTGAGGAGAGAAGCGCTTTTCAGAGCGGTTTTTCTGCTCTGCTCTTGAGCTGGAGGGGGAGTTGGACTTCCTTGTTCTCTCCTTGGATCTGTCGGTGCTATCAAGACGCTTTCTGTCTTTCGAACTACTCTGATTGCGGCTTCTGTCTTTAGCACCTGTGTCCTTGGTGGTTTTGGTCGCCTTATCCTGCTTCGGCTCTTTGGCCGGTCCATGTCTGTCTGTAGACCTGCTCCGACTGCGCCGGTTGACACTGGACTTAGTGGCGTCTGTAGAGTCCCGTCTAGATTTCACACTTTTCCCTCCTCTGGGAGATATGGGTTTTCCTGAGCTGCCTCTTTGACGCTGTTCTCCATTTCTGATCCTAGCATCTCCATCTTCTTCCGATCCAGAGTTGTAACCTTGAAGTATCAAGCCCATGCCTGACTGAACTTTACCCTCCATCAACTGGCTGTCAAGCTCAGCTTTAATCATGGCCCTCTGTTTCTCCAAGTCCTCCAGCAAGGCCCTGTCATCCAGACTCGGATGTCCAGAGGAGGGTGAAGACTCAACCTTCCTGTGGCTGGAGGAGCTAAAAAGGGCAGCGCCGGAGGGAGACGATCCCTCTTTACGTTTGTGTTTCCGGTGTTTGTGACGATGCTTGCGTTTACGGTCCTTGTCCTCATCAGAGGCATGCTTATGTTTTTTGTGCTTGCTGCGATGTTTGTGTTTTTTCCTTTTGTGTTTGCCACTGCTGCTGTGATGCTTAGGCCCCTCTTCTGTCTTCTCCCCATTGGTGACGGCCTCCTCCTGTGAAGAAACACACCACATCAGCCTGGCAGCCTCAATATATACATTCTCATACACTGTATAATTGAAGCAAAAAGTCTCTCTTCTCAATATTATTTGATGGAAATCAAGATTATACACAACTGCAGGGTTAAATCCTAAAAATATAACCGTCTATAGTTGATTGTGTACACTTTCACATTTAGGTTACTGTTTTTAAATCTAGGAAAAAGATGATACAGTGTGATGAGATCTTATTCTGATAATTCTGATGATCTCTATTTAGAAAAAAACAAGCTGGTTCCACTGAACCACTGTCTCCTTCCTGCCAACACATTTTTTACTAAATTCTGGGACAAAAATAAAATACCGGGAAGATGAAGAGGACATCCCAAATTATATTAGATGCATCAAATCCAGATTAGCAAAGACAATCTTTTTTGCAACTGCAGTTTGAAACGAAGTGCAAATTATTCTAATGTTAAAACACAGGTTTGGATCTGAATCACGCCATCACACCACTTAAGATATAAAGGTTTTGTGTTGTTCACCCTCACCTCTTCCTCCTCCCCTTCTTCCTCAGACACATCTCCGCTGTCCTCATTTCCACTTCTTTGATGACTTTCCAGGTCCTCTTTTCTGTTAGAGAAATAAAATTAAACACTGAACAGAACTATTGTAGATTAGTGATAAATTAACAATTCCATAGATTATAACTGACATTTTGAACGACTTGAAATTTAAAAAAAAAAAAATTGGAGGCATTTTATTAAAAAATATAACTCAAAATGAAAAATTTAAAGTCCAAACTACGCAACATTTAAACATATTACACTCAGCATATACAGAAGCTTTCTACTGGCGTCTCCCTCCCATCACCCACACCAATCCGGTAACCATTGGCAACCAGGTCAGCAGGTGATTCTAATGGAAGACAAATAAATCCCAGTTGTCCTCGCAGGGCTCAGATCGTGCTTACATTTACATTTTCACCGAGTTTTGCCTATGTAACCCGTTCGTTAACGTATAAAAGGGGTGATATCCGTTTATTTGAACAAATTACTGGACGGTTTGCAAACACGTCGTGAAATCAATCCATTGCTTTCCACGCAGCACATTTTGCCAGCGTTAAAATGAAGACAATCAACCGGATGCAGCATTTATTTCACAACAAACCCAAAATAGGCTAGTAAACGTGGTAAATATGATTATATAATGTGCCGAATGTAGCTACAAACAGCAAAACCGTACAACGCCAACGTTAAAAATAATGTGTGTAACTTTTTGCAATAGGAATTTGCTTCTTGACGCGGTTCACCGTTACCGTCATTTAAATTTGACACGTTCACTCTGGGCCGGTAACAGCCGCCAATATTGTTTTTACTAATTAGCTCGGAGAAGCTAAACGTTCGTAGCAAACTTAATGCTAGAGGGCTCTATGCTGCTAGCTAAATTGCGTTACGTTCTGGGTACATGTTGCTTAATACCACGCGTTTATAGCCCGATAATTATTGTCGCGTTTTATGGAAGAACACAAAAACACTGCAATTGAGCTGCACTTCCAGGTGCTGCGCGTTTTCCGAAACTTGATGCTAGGTGAGCTAAAGAACATTAGCTTGTACGGCTAAGTACGTTAGCCAATCGATGACAAGTCCTATAGCTAACCCCGGTAACAACATGTACCGACTATTCAGTGAACCCCTACAACGCTTAAAAATGGTTCTCTTATGATTTCAAGTGACAAAGGGTCTTGTATGCTTCTAGCGTGAATTATTCATCTTAAAATAATTGACTTACACGTGTTCGTTGCCATTATTCATTCTTGTGGAGGCGATGTCCATCTTAACGTCGGCCATTTTCCACAGCTGAGGGGCCGTTTCTTCTTCGCTCTCCTTTCTTTCATGGGAGAAGCGCAACAACGCCACAGAACTAATGCGCCCTCTGTCGTATTGGCGACACCCTGCAATCAGGATCTGTGTGGTGAAGTACGTCTTTCGTCCACCAGAGGGCACACTTGATTTATATTAGAATGCTTTGTTATTTTCTATAAAGAAAACCTTGGGCGCTGCCTTTGAGACACATCCTAATAAACCATGAGAAAAAAAAAGAATGGTTCCAGGAGGCCAAAACCACAGGATGACCCTCTAAGTAAATTAGTGGTCTATGTGGTTTTGTGGGCCTCTCATGCACCATGGGGTGTAAGTGAGTTTGTGTGTGTGCAATTTGAGGGATTTTCTTCTTTCTTCCAGTAAAGCATTCTGAGTGTCCAGCAACCCATTGATTCTCATTGTATTTGTGGTTAAAGTAATCAGCACTATGTGTAAGGGCGCATCACTGCATTGAGCAGATGCATTTCTGCTGTAACTCTCTGGCCTCAGAAAGAATTTTAGACTATAGAATGCATTTTGTAAGAATAGTTTTGTACCTCGGACAAACTGAAATCATATTTTGAAGCTGAAAGAAGAACTCTCCTGATCACGGGATCACGCAGGAGCATTCAAAGGCTTATTCACACCTGACAGCTTTATGTGAAGCAGTAAACCATGTTACTATGAGGCAGGAGATGTGCAGATATTACAGCATTCATGTTGACATCCTGGCAGATGGAGCAAGTATTTTTGGCAGTTGACAGTCCTGCAGGTGTTGGTGTTAGTGTCATGAGTTTCATTGACATCCTAGTCTGTGCAGGCTGGGCTAGAACACAGCAGGTCTCAGATTTATATAGAGACGCAAATTACATCTAAAAATTTGATTTTTAAACATGTGACTTTGAGAACTTCATGTTCGCTCTGAAATTTTAAATCCTTAGAGAAACAGAGCAATGTTTTTGTGAGATATACATGTTTCTTTTTTTGTGTGTCACATGAAATGATCAACATCACACATCATCTATAAAGTTAGCCTAGCTTTGCATGAAAATCAGAGGGAAACAGAGTCTGGATCAGAGTATTTTTACCATGAGAGAATGGTTGCAATCAGGAAATTTGCAAATCATATCTGAAACCGCTAAACTAAACTGAAGCAATTCTACTTTTCCAAGAATATCAATTTGAACCATTGTGAAAATTTCTTAAAAAACCCCCAAAATATTATTAAAAAAATATTCTAAATTTAAAGGAAGGGAAAGATGTTAAAACAAAATACAAGCTTTTGTGTGTGCGTACATAATGAATTGAAGGAGGTGATAAATTCAAAAGTTTAAGGAGTTAATGCCCAGAAAATCAGCATTTCACGTGGATTTGTGCAGCAGCGCCTGATAACACAAGGGAAGGAACGACATTCACAGAGGCGACAGCATGAATATCTTGATGCCCTGAACTTGCAGATGTGATTTATGAATCCTGAAGGATGGAAGCTCAAATTTCCATAGCGAGGAAATAAAACAGGCAGACGATGGGTCTGCCTGGAGTCTCATTGGGCCCCCGACTCTCCAAGCTCCGCTGAAGACACAATAAAGATGGAGCCATAAAGCACGAGGTCCAACAGATGCTCGGTGAAGACGAGCGCAGTTCATTATACAGCCAGTTAAACACACTCAGGCACTTTGCTAACCCTCCTCACTGGGTTTTGTTAGCTTTCTGCACACCGGGACAGAATTATGACTCCGAACGGCCTCCGATGAGTGAAGCGCCGCCACGGCCCACAATGCCTCTCAATGAAAGGGAGACGCCCGCCGCCGTCCACGCAGATGTTCTTTGTTCCTTGACAGATGTGTCCATCTTTATGTTTTTTCTTTATTTCCCGCTTTATGAGGCCGCCGGTGTTTGATTTCTTGAAACAGCGGAGGCTGTGGTGGGATTTAAAGGTCAAAGAGGCAGGTTGGAGGGGTCGACCCCAGCATATGGGCTCGTCAGGGGTTGAGATTTATGTCAGGGGTAGGATGAAGAAGCAGCCTGCGGGCGACTTTGAATCTGACTCCTGCCCCCCCCGTCCTCTGAGCTGCAGAAATAAACTTGAGCATTAAATTTCACCCGTGTGATAATTACAGAATGAAATCAGTCTTTAAGTCTGCTGCAGGTCCAACAGTCAGGTTAGAAGGAAAACATCCACCGTAAATGTTTGATGCAGAATTTATCAACTTTTATAAAAGGATGTCACATGATCAGATAGGAAAGGAGTCTATTTAATGTCTCGATGTGAGAAATTATGGCAGGACAAAGACAAAAGAGGCCACGTCTGTCAGTTCCTTTGACTTTCTTGCCGTTGGATACATCCTAACATTGGACAATGTGTGTTTCAAATTCTGCACGAGAAAGCTTTTAGGGATGAGTGGGCAAAAGTCTATTTTTCCATTTCAATTTTCCTCTCTCTGAGGTTTTACGCTGGACCTGGGTATCGGGACGGAATGTGCAGAATCATTAAATGTGGCTGAACCACAGATTGACGCTGGGCTCAGTACGGACTGATCCTGTTATTACAGGACCTGATAACACGTTAGCATCTATGCAAAGCTGTCTCTGGATGAGATGAAATGTGCAGGACTTCACTTGAAGTCTATATTGTTGCTTTTATAGTTTAACATAAGACGTCCACAGCTTTGGTCAGGCCTTCAAACGATGGTGTCCGGCCGGGCAAAGCCTGACAGCGCCACATGGGTTCATCTCGGCTTTTGAAGACCAACCAGTATGGATGGACAGTCCATCCAGTTGGGGGTGATTCACTGCTGCATGTCCAGTCTACCATCAGCGCCGGCCTGATGCTTTAATATCACAGTGTCTCACTGTCTGATCCCCACTGTGGTAATGACACAGCTTACAGTTGGTGCCTTTGCAGACATAATCATCTGAAGTAACACGATCCCGATCTCGCTGTAAACAAACGCTGAGATGTTTTTCAGCGTTTAAAACACTTCACTGTTCAAGTCAAACGAGGATCTGGGTCCCATAAAAAGGTCAGGATGTGGAAATAATGTTAACTGTCCAAAAGAGCTGGAAAATATGCCTGTGGCTGACATTGTGGGATAAGTGAGACTGGAATATTTCCCATATTTATTCAACTATTTATCTTCTTTTTTACATCTTCTCTGTAGCCGCCATACTGTCAAATGAGACCCATCAGAGGGTCACATGTGAACCCTCCTGCAACCATCTGCTCCATCTCATAAACATAATTGTGCTCGTTTTCAACCAGGTTGCTCCCTCTGATCCCAACAGATTTATATGTGTGTCCAGAGCGTTTTACAGTTTGCTTTTACTTGCAATTAGCCGGCTATTTCCTGAGCGCCTTGACCAACGGACTGCTTCTACTCTAGCAGTCTGCAGGGAAGTACAGCACTTAATTACAGCCAAATTGTCATGACTTGACTTCCTGTAAAGCTTCCACTGGACTGGAAGCAGAAGTTCACAACACAGGGATCTCTGGCTTTCATATTTTTGGTCAGTGCATTTTTTGTTTTTGTTTTTTTGTTTTCTGCTTGAAAAGGCAAGATTCCAAACTGTTCCAAAACCAAAAATGGTGAGTTTAGCTCTGGGAGATATTATAGCTGCTCAACTGGAAAAAGAACTGCTAGGTATGGGTTGTTGGGCTTTATGGGATTTTTTTTTTCCCCAGTGCATCTCCAGACACTTCATTTTAAGATTAAGTGCACTGATCTGAAGACAGACGTGGCAGCGGCGACTGATCCAGGGTAAACCCAACTTTTACCAAAGCATAGCAGGGGAATAGGTTTATATTCACAACTTTTCTTGGGTATAAATAAGAAAAAGAAAAAAAAACGGGGCTGGTTTTGTAACAACACTGTTGTCAAGGAAGGAAGGAGGGAGGAAACTGCCAATCCGGACGGTGTGAAGTAACGCGTTCTGGATTAAAGAATCTAGTGACCGACTGTAGGAGGAGGAGCAGGAGGAGATTCAGCAGAGATGTACCACTTTTCTTCGAACTGGGAACACTGTTGTTGGATCGATATCCCCGCATCTGTTTTTGCGGGGCGGTATCTTTAATTTTTTTTTTTTTCTTTCTCCTCAAATCATGCCACGTTTGAGATTCCGGCCGTGATGCGCTGCGCTGCGCTGCGCTGCGCTGCGCCACCGTCAGCGTCCTTTACGCACAGCCGCCGCTCGGAGCGGAGCGGCCGCACAAGTTCACAAAGTTGTCTTCTTGGGAAATAAGTTCTATTTCCATCCACTCCTTCTCCCCCCCCCCACTCCCACCCCCACCCCACACACACACAACATGCTGGATTGACTCCCCCGGGGAAGAGGAATGGCATCGGCTGTGTTTGAAGGGACGTCGCTGGTCAACATGTTCGTCCGGGACTGTTGGGTCAACGGGGTCCGGAGGCTCATCATCAGCCCCCGGGGGGAGGAAGAGGAGTTCTTCGAGATCCGGACCGAGTGGTCGGACAGGAACATTCTCTACCTCCACCGGAGTTACTCGGATCTGGGCCGGCTGTTCCGGAGGCTGCTGGAGTCCTTCCCCGAGGACAGGAGGGAGCTGTCAAAGTGTCCGCTCATAGAAGGTCGGTACCGCGGAGGGGGGGGGGGGCGCGGAGCGCTGCGGGGAAACGTGACGTCACGGCCGAAAATTGTGTGTTAGAATTAAATATATAGCTGTTTAGATATGGTTTTAAATTTGATCAGGAGTGTGAAGAAACTCAAGACAGTTTAACCCCCCCCCTCCCTAAGTCTCACCTCATCTGTTTTATTTATGTCATCGTTTGTTTGTTTGTTTGTTTGTTTGTCCCCAAGAGATCTCCAGTTGCGAAATGTTTTTAGTGGGGATGGATCTTTGGCTAATGAAGAGTGGATAATTAAATTAATAATTTTTAATATAATTTCAATAATTTTAATTTTAAAATGTTGCATATTTGGATCTACAGTCTATCTATCTACGGTATATTTATATATAAAACTTGGACACTCTTTTCCGGGGGTTCAGGGTTCAGTCAGGATGGTTTTGGAGTTGTGGAGTCTTGACCAATCAAATTGTTGCAGCTCACTTTAACTTCCTGCCAGTTGAGCTGTTTACTGAATAGTTATTCTATCTTTTCTTGCAGCTTTCTGTGCTTGAAAAGTTTATGCTTTGAATTTTGCAACAGGAAAATCCCCCCCCCCGAACCCCAGCAGCAGATTGTGGGGAGGAAAACTGTTTCTCCCTGTGCAGGAAACCCTCCTGTAAAGTGATATTCCTGTTTACCCCGGGCCTCAGATTCCACCGCCGCTGTTTTGTGTTTATGGGGACGTTTGTTTTCTTCACAGCGACATTCTCCCCTGATTAACGTGCAAATAAGAACAAATGTCCACCTATGTTTTAACATATAGATCACCAGAATAAAAGGAGGAAAACATGTAGTCATAATCAATGAAGTTCCAGGGTTAAGTTGAACTGAATTACATCACGGTTTGGTCATGCTTCTTTGTTTGGACAGAGTAATAATTAACCAAACCACAATAACGCACCTTTCACAAACCTCTGAACCAAAATGCTCTGAGCCGCTTTCTAAATCCTTGTCAATACTTGGAAGATAAAATCTGTGAGTTATCTGACGTTTGCTTTCCTGTTTCTGCCTCCGAAAGTCCGATTCCCAACTAGGATACACAAAAAAAGACCAACATGAACTAGACATCCCTTTTAAAAACAGCGTGAAACAGCGACGTCGCGTCAGGCCTGAAGGGCCCGAAAGTTTTAGTGGTCAGGCTTTGGATGTTTGACTCGGTGGCGCTGCCAACAGCTTTGGCAGACGTCCCAGTTTCATCAGCGTCTGTGATCTCTTTTTGCACTTCCCTTTTGTGTCGACCCTCCGAGCCTATATGAATGTTTTGGAAACATCTCTTCATTGACCAATGGAAAGCTCTGCTTCCGGCCCTGATCCTAAACCCTAAACCCGGAACCATGCAGCCGACAAAGTTGTTGACAACTCGTTACTTCCTCGATGCCGTGTGCAATGCATTTTGGGAAGTGAGAAATCATTTTTTCATGATTCACTTTTTTATTCTTTGTCAGCGTCTTACACTTTTTTAAAAATCTGGGTTAGTGTTGAAAATGACACAGAGCTCTGACTAACACATGATGCTTCACTGGTTCAAGCTGTTTTTACCGTTTGGATGGATGGATGGATGAAGATCCACAGGTTTATTAACATTCTCCTCATCTCTTTCCATTTCTGTGTCATCTTCATCGCTCTGTTTTCACCTCTCAGCTTCGTTCCCGAAGGGAAAAAACGCAGCTCTGCTCTTTCTCACTCCACTTTGCATGTTTTCCTGTTTCCGCGGCGCGCCTTGGCAACACTGAAGACGTGCAGAACATTTACGCTGATGTCATTGTTGGGATGTTAGTGAGTGTTGGGGGGTAGGGGGTGGACTTGCCATGTTTAGTACCTCTGGTCTGAAAAGACCCAGCAGCTCTTTCTTTACATGTGACCCGGGAGCGCACGCAGACAGGAAGTGATCCCTCGCATTCCAGGAGAGCCAGATCTGACAGAGGCATGTCGACGCAGGCCGCGTCCAAAATCGCCCCCCACCCTCTTTCCTCCCCTGTCCCTCACAGTCTAACTCAGAATAAGAATTCTTTACATTGAACACTTTTGAGTCCACTTCCAGGACGTTTCTCTATTTCTTTTTCGAAGGAGGGCGATCGGATCTTTGACAGCGACAGGCTTCCAAAAGGAATTCCTGATCACCAGCCAATCACATCGTGGTAATACAAGCCAATCACAGCCCAGTAGAGTGACAGTAGGCCAAAAATGTCTAGCTGTTATAAATTAATACCATATTTAAATGATATTTACATTTTTTTTTCAGTATCCAGTAGCTGGATAGCTTAGCTTAGCATTGAAAACTTTAAATAGTGAATAATGGAGTGGAATAATTTCCCAAAAGTCAGAGAGAATATGACAGAAACTCAGCGGTTCTTGTGTGTTCTCATCTGTTTTTATCACATTTCCTCTGAACGGCTAGCAGATGCTAACGCCATCTGATAACACGATGAATCTAAAGCAGAGTTCCTACTTCACTTATCACCATTTACCGTCACGGCAATAACAGAGACGACACATGAACACAATTACAGTGCGAACATACCAGTGACTGACTCTGTTATCTCCCCACGGCAGCAGGCGAGTGTTGACATGGAGATGACCACAGATGGATTAAATCTTGTGCAACCAGCAATCAGCTGTTGCAACTATCACCACACATGTTTTTCCATGTCGCCACACACACACACACACATACACACACACGCCTGTTGCACTGTGTATCCCAGTTTGGAAGTATTGACACTACACGACATCCAACCTCATCACGAACTTTACTTCTGATTCTTTAGCACGCGTCTTGGCGGGACATAAACTCAGTGGAAAAATCACCCAGGCTTTGCTTCCATTAAGCAGCTGACACCGATTTGTAGTTTGACAAGGATTCTATTTTTGGTCCCGGATCAACCCCCCCACCCCCGACTGCTTATTAGGTCTGTAGGGATATTGGTTCTAGTCTAAAACATACAAAACACATCTGTAGGGTTGTTCTTTAAAACCTCACGGCAGCACAAGACACAAGATTTTGTCACATCCTGGAGGCAGGATGGGGGTCACACTCTGGGATGGGGGTCACACTGGGGTCACGCTGGGTGGGACCCTTTACCACTCACATCACCTCCCAGTGATGACCGAACAGCCCGGTCACTCCTCACACCCCCGTGGGGATGATGTCACCGCTGCCGGCTGTAGCGCCTGGAGGAGGCGGTGAGTGTTGCTTTAAGCCCTCTTACTCACTCCTTCCACGCTGTTGTCATGTGACCACGTCTGTACGACTTGCGTCAGACGGGGCCTCATCGCTGCGGCTTGTTATTCTCCACACATCCCTTTGTCAGCGCGGTAACAAACGGCGTCTTGCTGACCGCCAGCTCACATGTTTGTCCAAAAGTGTCGACTTGACACTCCTACTACTTCTTAAATTGCCTTTCTATCTGTTTCCTCAGATAACGCCCCACATTTATTCTCTGAATTCTTGATTTTAATCCTTTTCTCCCCCCTACATTTACTTGAGGTAAATATCAGCTAATAGAAATGCTACCTTGTTCTCGTTCTGAGGCGACCTTTGGTAGACAAAAGGATAAATTTAGTCGTGTCTGACCTCTGGACAGATAACAGCCCGTAGGCGGTAAAAGGTTAGAACAGCTGGCGTTCTTCAGAAATAGCGACGTGACATATTTTGATTGTCGGCCAGCTTTGTCTCCGTCTGATGCTTTTGTTCGGTGTTATTTAAACGTTTAGCGCCGCTGCTCTGCTTCTGTTTGTTTGTCCTTTTACACAAAAACTACCTGATACGTTTTCATGAAACTTATATGTTGGGGTGGTCGCATCCCAAAGAAGAATCAGTTCAATTTTGGTGGGGATCCAGATGAAAGGGTGGATTCAGGAATGGTTTCTACCTTTCAGGACAAAGCAAGATGGATTAAACTTCTTTGATTGACATTAAACTGGATGGAAGGGTTGGGTTTATCCACAAATTTTGGACTTGATCTAAATTATGGGCCTAGATTCATGCATTTTTTTATGTTCTTAACATTTCCAGATGGGTTTTTTTTTCTGCATTTGATGTCTTTAGATTTTCAAACTGGTTTATTTCAGGGCTTGTAAAGATTAAAGAGGCGAACGACATCGAGGAGAAACTGAATGAGGTGGAAAGACTACTGAAGAACGCCATCAACATGCCGTACAAAGTGAGTCCTTCAGCTGTTACCTCTCAAATAATCCTATTTCTTTAACTTCTTAAAATAGATTTATATTTATGGAAATGCACAAGTATAGGCTTGTTGACTAAAGACCCGACTCCACAGTATTCCAGGTCGGAGGTCATGCTGACTTTCTTTGAACGGTCGCCGTTGGATCAGGTGCTGAGGAACGACAAAGTCCACCGAATCCAGCCGTGCTTCCAGAGTCCCATCAAGATATCAGGTGCGTCACGTCAAAAGCGTCACGTGACACTAACACGGAGACGACCCTGACGTCACGGCGACATCACAACCCTCCGTACCGTTTCAGAAATCATGCGGTCCAATGGATTCTGCCTGGCCAACACGGAAACCATCGTGTTTGACCACAGCGTGCCCGAAGAGAAAGACAGACCCTCCTCCACCGACTCGGTGGAACATACGTGAGTATGTCATTGGTTCTAAATATTTCAGTGTTTGCTCGTGAGTAATGTGAAGTCCTTCAATGCGGATGAACCCGAAGACCCTCCGCCCCCACAGGAAGTGTGTGCGCGCACCTCTTCCTTCCCTGGGCATGTGTGGGAAGCAAAAGAGGAACTCATTCCTCTTGGTGCCAAATTAGACCCGGAATCCCTGCTAAATAGCTGACATTTTTTCCCCTACCACTGTTCTCTGACCTTGTTTGTGCAAAAAGAATTCTCTGTGGTCTTTACCTCAGAGCCTCAAATCAAACACACTTTTTTTTAATCCCTGCCTCACACTGAGCTCCATCCTGTCCTCTTAATAACATCTCTTTGGTTTTGACTCCAGATACGAGGACGGAACAGACTTCTTGCCTATGGAAGCTGACCTGTGTGACGAGGAAACGGAAGCGTACGTCACCAACCTTTCCTACTACCATCTAGTCCCGTTTGAAACGGACATCCTGGAATGAGGAGCCGGTGCCTGTTGACGGACATCCAATGCCACCAAAATGAGGAATGCGTGTCCCTTAATGGAACCTATGGCGGACAGATGCATGCAGCCGCTCCGAGAAAACCCCCCCCCCCGCCTCCACTTAGATTCAACCACTTTAAGCATCACCGCTGTGCCTCTTTCAGAGCCTTACTTTAGGATGTCAAGAAAACAAATCGCGGTGGGATTATCTTCATACTGATTGGCTTGCAAGTGTTGCTGTGGCAACAGAGGTGGATGCAAACATCCGGGGTGTCTAAGGACTTTTGAATGACCAGAGGGGAGAGAGCTGCACGTCCACTTAAACATGCAGAATAAAACTACAATACTGGACCATTTGCTGCTCCCTTAAGCTGTTTTTGCAGTTTTTCATTCTACAGCAGACCTCCAAGATGGCCGGGAGAAATGCTGTTGTCTCATTTAAAGTGCTTCCTGTTCTCGTGTGGAGACTCTTGACTTTTATTCCTGTGTAACTACAGATGAATCTTTGGCACGAAAAACTAGATTGAATGGATTTCATTTCAGGTTTTGCCCCCCCCCACCCCACCCCACCAAAGGTTCCTAGACTGTTTTAGCCTGAATATTCATGTAATCGGTGTTTGTAGTGTTGCTCATAATTCTTTTATATTTAGAAGCAAATCATTTGCTCTGTTACAGCAGAGCGTTGAATGTTGCTGTGATGTGTCGCTGAATCGTTTCTCCGCTCTTGTTTGCCCATGTGATAGAAGGCTTTGTTCGGCGGGTCGGTTGAGGTCACGTCGGCTCCGTTCTGTGAGATCCTGGGTTCAGCTGATTCCAGTCCTTCTGGATGTGGGAGTCTGGAACAAGTCCCGTCTTTATCCGAAGGAGAGGAACGACTTTGCTGCAGTAAAACTTTCTATAGTTGCATGAAATCGGCAAACACTCGGTTAAAATCCCAAGCTTTTGTATATTCATGGGTTCCCCCACCACGAAGGGATCGCTTTCACTTCAGCTGGTGAAACCGCCTTAAGTATATTTGAAAGACAGAGAAAAGCAAGTAGTATATATTTGTTCAGCGTGAGAGGAAGTCTGTCCGTGTTCTTTTGTTTTGTTAGTTTTGTTAATGCGGGAGTCATTGTTGCCTTACAATGTGTGCTAACAGCTTGTGTCCAGTCCTCTGCCCCTCCAGATACAAAGGCGTTTCAAGCCTCACAAAACTTGGCACCCAGGCCGTCCACATGAATCTATTTAGTAACACAGTCATGATTTCCATTCATCCCATGAGAAAGTGTAGCTCTTTAACTTTCAGGAAAGATTAATCGACGCCTGATAATGAACTTTAAAGGTAAAAAAAAAAAGAAAAAAAGAAACTGGAATTTGGGGTTCCATTTTCAGATCCAAGGTCAAATTTAGTCTCTTTTTAAATAATGTCTTTGTATTTATATGCTTAGATTCTCTATGAATTCATATTTAAAGATCAAATATCTACGATCTTCGTAAGCTGGGCTAATGCATTAACGTTAGTCAGGGCTAAAACGGTACTGGGCTGCTTCAGTGCAGTGATAGGACTGCTACATGTAAGTGTGTCAGCAGGAAGGGCTGAGGTCCCAGCGTCAAGATAGAGCACATTTCTTTTAAAATGTACTTTCTGAACTAAGTCTACATCCTGTGACATTAACACGCCTTTTAATATCAGTCTGATGTGTTTTCCATGATGTCACATCTTTTTTTTTTTTTTATTTTAATGTGTAAAAGTGACAAAATGACTGACTGAAGATTATTTAATCATTAAAGGTAACAAGTTTTAATAACATTTCAAACAGTATTAGCTCTAAACTTTTTTTTTTTTTTTCTAAAAGCTTCTCAATACAAGAATGTTTTTAATAAAAGAAATGCCTGTGTGATTTTTCTGTTTTTGGGTGATAATGCAGAGGACAAGAAATATATGTATAAAATTAATTTTATAAAATAATTTTACCAATTTTAGGAACAATTTAGATAGAAGACTTTTAATATCAGTGACATATTTTGTGAGGTGTAAATATTCCCAATAGTCTCTTACTAGATGTTGAAAATACAAGTACAGTACATGTGAATAGTACCATGATGGCCCAGGTTCGTAATCTTTTAGCGCCACCTGGTGGTGCGTACGAGCTACCAACGTCAGATTCTTTTTTATTTTAAATAATCACATTTAAAGGCAGCTTATCACACCATAATTCATAAAATTAGATATTTAATAAGTAAAAAAGTACACAATTGGGCCTACATTCTTATGGTACCTTCAATAGCGGTTAAGAGAAATAGCTTAACAAAATGCACCGTTAGTATTGAAGCGCCAAATACAGACAGATATTTTTTTTTAATTTTATATAATTTTAAAATTCTTTTATCACTATATATATATATATACTTTTTTTTTGTAAATATAATTACGACTAAATCATTTCCAGCTGTGCGCGCCTGACGCCTCGAGAGGTCTAAGTAGCACCGCGCATGCGCACAGTGTCCTGATTTAGCATCTGTATTTCCTGCTTGGCGTTTCCACTCGAAGCGATGGCTGAGGGGAGAGCTTTGCTGTTTTGTGGAGGTACGTTCACTTTTTACACCACGTACAAAATGTACGTGGAGTTTACATTTTACCAAACGCCGAGTCAAAACGAACCTTAAAGGCTCGGTTTTCCGAGCAGGTAGCCGCCGGGTTAGCCGGGGACGCCAGCGTTTTAGCTGGTGATGCTTCGGTCATGAGGCTCCGGGCTTTGGGGGTGAGCCCCACAGGAGGCTCGCGCGCAGGGGGCTCGCGCTAACGTGGAGGTTAACACGCGCGTCTGCTTTGCTTTCATCCCGCAGCGGTAGCCGCCTTCCTGACCTCAGCGGTGCTGGCGGTGGTGGAGGACCTGGATGAGACGTGAGTGACGCGCCCCTCCTGCTTCCTGTGTGCACGCGGGGCCACTTCCTCCTCAGGAGGGCAGTTCAGAGTTTAACGCGCTGCTGGAGCTCCTGTTGCATTAAAAGCACGCAGGCTTTTCAGTTTGCACATTTTCCCCAAAATGTGTGGTTGTGAACCTGCAGGTTTGCAGGTACACAATTATTTTCCATGAAGAACCCACGACGTTCTAATTGGTTATTCTGTGGGGATGCTTGTCTCTTGTGTATCTATGAAACCCTCTAATGTCACGAGGAGGGGGGCAAGGGGGGCAAATTTTGCATTAAAACGCATTGAATGTCATCTTTGTTCCTTTAAGTACATAGCGCATGTTAAACATCTTATTCATTATTTCCTCTTTTCTTTTGACAGATTTAAAGAGACCAGAGTTAATGATATCTGGCTGGTTGATGTGAGTCTGACACACACACACACACACACACACACACACGGTCCATTCAGCTGTGCTTTACTTCATATCCAGCACACCACTGTCTGGATCAACCCTTATGTAGCAGGGGTCATTGTGGGATGCGGGAGGGTGGTTCAGTTTTTGATGAGTGAATGAGAAGTCATGCATGAGGGGCAAAGCCAGGGGGCTCTAAGGGGTTTATATCAGAGTTGGTGTCTGGGAAATTAAGCCCAAGTACCCAAAGTTCGAGGGAAGTTTCCATGCTCGGTTTCAAACTCTTCACAAACTAGAAAATGGAGCAGAATGAGCCAGATCTAATAAAAAAAATAATCTTTTCAACCATCCATATTTATCATCTCTGGTTCCAGTTAAATAGAACACAAACATAATCAAACTTGTATGTTTACCCCTGTTTGTTTGTATGTCAGCAGAGTTACTAAAAGTCATAAATGGGTTTTTATTTAAATGTTGTGTGAGGGTTGTTTTCAGACAGAAGGGCTGATAAATTTGTTTGGTGGGTCCAGATAGTGGGATTGATTCTGTTTTTCCCAGTGCTCTAGTCTGACACCTAGTGGCAGGAAATGTCAAGATTTAAAAAGGACTGAAGCATTGGATCTGATGATGCAGAATGTTTTTATTGATGAAAACCCTGCACCTTGAAGAAAATCATCAGCTCATGGAGAAATATATTTTTATTGAATTTCACTTGAATAAAGAACCTTCATGATGCTTTCAGGTGCATTTATCTAACATCTGAGCTGCTTTTTGTAAAAATGCTTTCTGAATTTTTTTTTTCTTAAACCAAATTATGAGTTGATTTTAGTATAATTGTATTTTTTTTTTACAATTTAGTTGTCCATGAGAATGCTGTGTAGCAGGTTAAAAAAAAAAACTGATTTTCCACATTTTTTTGATTTTCTCAAGACCAATTACTGTAATTTTCTTAAACCATTTTGTGAAAGTGGCCAATTTTCCTTTTTCCAGTCTTTATAATAATCCACTCTGTGGTTTTATTTCCTAAGTAGATATTCAGACCATGTTGCCTGTTGAGCCTGTTTCTCATTAAATTCACAAATTACCTCTTGTAGTAATGTTTGCGGCACATCTCTGTAAACAATGTTGGGTTCTGTTGCCACTTGAATAGATAAAAAACTTAAATTTTGTCATTTAAATTCTTTCCGGACTTATTTCTCACGTCTACAACCTCTGCTTTTCCTGGAAAAAAATTAGTAATTTAAGTTTTCTGATTGTTCGTCGGTCTTTTTAAAGCCCAATAAATGCTACAGCGCAGCTCAGACGGGAGCTTTACGAGGTCTTTCCTGGTTTTTTTCCAGTTTTACGCGCCCTGGTGCGGCTACTGTAGGAAGCTGGAGCCCGTGTGGATGGAGGTGGGAGCCGAGCTGAAGAGCTCCGGCTCGCCGGTCCGCGTGGGGAAGATGGACGTCACCGCTTACTCTGGTGAGTCGACGACGAAGCTCTTCAGCGACTCTCCTCGGGATCGAATGTATGTTGACGTTAGACTCTTTTATCTGTTTCTTACAGGAATGTCATCGGAGTTTGGTGTCCGAGGATACCCCACGATAAAACTGTAAGCGACACCCTCAAACGACCGTAACGTTTTTAACCACACAGCTCTGAATAAGCCCAAAGAAAACACGTGTCCCCCACCCCCACCGCTCCCTGCACCTCCTCTGCCCCAGGTGTATTAGTATGGCTTTTGTATTGTGTTATTATAGACAGCGTTCTCCCCCTGGAGGTCTGCCTTGTCGCCCATGGGCGTGTCGCTCAGGAGGGCGTGAGGTGTTGTTGCTGCTGAAGGGCGTGACTAGGTGACAAACTCTTCACACCTGTAGAGCTCAAATTTTATTACCACCGGCACCGGAGACGCTCCCGCGTGATTCCGTTGGAAGTCCTAACGACCGTAATGATTCCGTTCCAGCGTGCCGGTCGGTAAACAGGGATGGATTACCAGCGCTCTGTGTAAACACTTTTAAAAATATTCTGCAGACGCCGGGGGCATTCGTCCCCCGAGCGTTAGATCGCTGGTGCTGAGTGTAGATCATTGGCTAACCCCTGATCGGTGTGTGTTATCATTCGGTTGATCCAACATCACCTTTTTTTTGGGGACATTTGCATGATGTTATCTTTCTTTAAATGATCATTCCCATTCATCTCCTTACATATTTTTCCTTGAAGTGCTCCTTTTTTTTCTTTCCTTTTTCCAATATGAAATTAATGAATTTAGGTAGATGCCAGCTGCGCCCTAGTTGACTTGAGAGAGAAATGATCAGACTTTGCTCCGCATGTTTGAAATGGAATCAGTCATCTGCGAGCTGCTGTAATGAGCGCCCACCCCCCTCCCCTCCCTCTGCCGCCCTCCCAGTTCCATCAAGCTCATTTGGGAAAGTGCCACAGCATCACGGTAGGGTTCATAACATTAAACCCAGAAAGTGATGAAACATCTGTTGAAAAAAAAAGCAAGACGCTTCCCATCGGAGACGGAGGGAGCCTTGATTTACCCCCCCCCCCCCCCCCCCCGAGTTCATTACTCTCTGTGGGCTGATGCAATCTTCCGAATCCTGAATGCATTCTGCGTGTCGTGGGAGTTTAACACTGGCGGTACCCTTGGCTGGAACTCTGTTGGTTTTCTTTATTTTCATTTTTTATTGGAGGTGTGATAATTTTGTTGACATTTGAGGCGTAGAGGAGTTTCCTGTTAGATCCCACGTATTGAGATGTTACTGAGATCCCGTGGCCCTTGCTGGCACGTGTTTATTTGGGCCGGGTCATCTGGAAGAATCACCATGACGGCACCGGCGCCGCCAGCCGCGTGTCTTCCATTCGCTGACGGCCTAATATCTAAAGTTCAAAGTAATTCAGTGTGTTTTTATTTCTCCCTCCTCCTCAGGTTGAAAGGGGACCTCGCCTATAATTATAAAGGACCAAGGACAAAAGATGACATCGTGGAGTTCGCCAACAGGGTGGCGGGGTGAGTCCTGAACCTCCAGGCACTCGATAGAGAAATAACAAGGAGCTGATAAGCAAACAGAGCCTCCTTGTATTTCAAAGGGATTGCGTGCTGTTTTAATAAGAGCCATCCGAGCAGACGCATCAAGGTCGGCCATATTTGTTTCATCGCTCGGTGGATTCCTGCAGTTTGAGCCGCTGCATGAACTCGGCCTGACAGACTTGTCCTCCTCGAGGGGAATCTAACTCGATCTGTGTCAGAGGGTTTTGATCAAAAAGCGTCGGCTCTGCCTTGAAACCTCTGCTGAAGGTCGTTGGCTCTCCACCAGATGGCGCCACCGTCACAGAAATCTCCCCCCCCCCACATCAGTTATTGCATTACAGTTCCATTTGTGTGCCGAATCGGATTCCACTTACTCTAATGAAGTTACGTCTGTGTTTCATTCCTCTCCAGACCGGCTGTCCGACCGCTTCCCAGCAAGCAGATATTCGAGCACATTATGATGCGACACGACGTGCTGTTCGTGTACGTCGGAGGCGAGTCTCCACTCAAAGTAAGACCCAGTCTTTTCTCCCTGACGGGAATCGAGATGTTTCATTCCCAGCTGCTTCAGAACATCACATAGCTTCAGCAAACACCTGTGTCTGACCTAACCGTTTACAAATGTACCTCCTCTTCTCGCCGTCGCAGGAGAAGTACAACGACGTCGCCACTGAACTCATCGTGTACACTTATTTCTTCTCGGCCTCAGAAGAAGTCTTTCCAGAGGTAACCCCTTGAAAACTGACCTTCTGAATGTCCTGACAAAGCTGAAATAACCAGCTTTTTAAATCATTATATAACTCTTGGAGTATTACTCAACCAGTTGCGTCCATCCTTGCTTGTTTCCTACATTCAAAGGAAGTAAATGGCGTTATTTTAGTATAATCCTCTGATAGCTGTGCACACGGATAACACGCCGCCTTATGCAAAGAAGCAGACTTCTGCAGCAAAGCCCTGCTGCCAGCAGCCTTGTCCTATATTTTGCAGGTGCGCTAGTATTCATAGAATAAAAATGATTTCAGGATTTGGGTTTTAACTGAAGCATCCTTTTGTGTTGTTGACAGACTGTAATTTTGCCAGAGCTTCCTGCCGTTGTGGTCTTTAAAGATGGAGGCTACCTTACCTACGACGGTGAGTGTTTTGCCTTCCTTCCACTTTTGTTTCGCGGCTGTTATGTCCATAAAATCTGGAAAATAAATCGAAAGGCCAGCAGGATCCCATTTGTGTACAGGTCTTTTCCCTTCCTCGTACTTGTTTTCTCTCGCTGCGCTCCTCTGGTTTTGCAATCCCCGCTGCTAGCCTTTCATCTTCCTCACCACACGGAGTTATGGCGGTGCTTCACCCTTCATAAAGCAGCGTGGGCCCGACCCTGCTATTGTGTGCGCGGTCAGGCCAGCGATGTCATCGTGGTTTTTGTTTTTGGGTGGACATGCATAGCTGGCCAGGGTGGGTGCGTGTGAGGAGACCACAGTCGATGCTAAAAGACAGCCAGCTTCTGGAGCGGCTAGCGTAAAACCAACAATCACTGCAAGAATCACATCTGACGGGAGAGGTTTGGAGGAACGCTTCTTTATTTTGCTGCACAATTTGAAGTTTCTCACCGCAGCAACGTGAGGCCACCGCATTCCAGCATGAGGTCCTGAATGGTGCTGCTGCTGAGGGCCTCAGCCGGGAGGTGGAATCTGAACTGAAGGGCGTCGAGGCACAGTCCCAACACGAACGGAGCCCAGTAGTGTCTGTTGGGTAAGTTCGGCGCGCGATGCAGCGCCCGAAGAACAAAATCCATCTCCGCCGCCGCCTGCAAGATCACATCCGTCTGCTCCACCTGACTGTTGTGAAAGGGGGGCTTCCTGCGCCAAAACTGCAGCAGGAGGGGATCGTCACAGCAGACGTTGATGACAAAAACGCCACACTCCACCGAGTCCTCCAGGACCTTGATGCGGAGGACGTGTTGCACGTCGAGCATGGCCACTGCCATGGCGATGGCGCTTTAAGCTCCTCGAGGACTTGGGAGCCGAGCAGCATGTCAAAACAGCAGGGATGCGTCCATCCTCACGCGGGGAGGATTCCACGTTTGCCTGTAGAGAAAAAGATTCCCATCAAGGTTTTTCGAAGAGATTGAAACGCACCCAGAACGGCTCATTAGGCACTCACCTACTCCGACAGGAAAAACAAAGCCTCCGCTCCTGCCCGGTATCTTTTTTAAACACTTATGGTTGTCGAGCATCTGGTCGGCCTCCAGCTGAGCGTCGCTCCAACAGCACTGCTGGAAAAATCCAGACTGGCTGATGGGTCGGTGAAGGTAACAAAATAAGCAGGCTGTCGCTCCAAATAAGGGTTTCTATGGCTTCAGATTTGCATGACATCCTGTTGGAAACCTTTCATATCAAGGTCTACATCTCTAATCTTTGCATACATACATTTACATAAACTCCAGGCGGAGCCGTATCAGAGCCAACCGGGGCATTCATTCCATTGTGTGGATGTCTAATGCAGTTGTTCAATATTTTATTAGCTCTATTGTTTTTTTTGTTGACCTGTCGCGGAGGCCAGCGGCTCCTGGAGTTGACAAGAAACCTGCCTGCAGTCTATTAGCATTTTTTTGTGTGCTTCTTGTTTCAGATGCAGATAAACCAAGCGCATATGCTTACCGAGATCATCCCGTGTTTGCGTGCCGTCAAGCCGAACCGGTTTCTGCTTTCCCAGCGCCGTCAGCCGAGCCGCCGCCGCCACCGTCAGGTTTCGATCGCTTTTGTGTTTTACCGCAATAGGCGCCGTTTAAAATGCAGTCGGATGCGGAGGCTCCTACAACTTTGAGTCCAATCCTCCGTTTCTGTGATTTCTAGAGCTAAACGGTGTTTCGGATCCTTCATCGGCAGTGAAACTCACCAGGATGTGTGTGTTACTGCTGGAGGAACCAGACTGATTCATTAAGAACACGCCCTTCGCAGGTGCTTTGTGTTTTTTGAGCTTTAAAACAAATAGCACTCTGGCGGTGGCTGGGTTTATTGTTTGCCCTCCGTAGAGAGGTTCGGCAGTCGGCCAGCGTTGAGGCAAGGCTGCTGCTGGGAGAGTTTGAACGACGGGCTGATTAACAGTCCATGAATGTGATGACAGGATGAGAACACGCTTAAGAAAGGTGTTAACACGCTGATGAGATTTCGCGATGGCGCTTCCTTCACAGGTTATTGGAATCTGCAAAGACAATGAGGTCGATGTGCGTGACACGCCGTTTAATATTCATGGCGTGTCATCAGTTTGGTTGTTGACGCATGGGCGACGTCCATGTGAGTGATCAATTAGCAGCGAGCCAAGAGAAGAATCTGACAATCACAACTATCCCTGTGGCATTAAAAAAACCAAAACCTCCCAGCGGCTGAAACATTTTCATCCTTAGTCTAATATTTTCTTAAGAACATCTCATTCTCCATCCGTCTCTCCTCCCTTCACCACCTCCTGTCTTTTTTGATGATGTCACTTCCCTCCTGACCTTGTCATGTCTCCACCTCTGCTTTTTCTTTTTTTTTTTGCTCTCCATTTGCATTTCCTCGGAGGTCTTCTGTACCATTAACCTTCATCCTTCTGACGCGTCAGAGCGGGATCATCCTCCATCCACTGTTTCCATTCCTCTTTATGCCCCCCCCCCCACACACACACACCTCTGATTCCAGCTGTGTCAACTCGGAGCAGACAGGCTCCTGTAGGGATGTATGGAGATGGCAAAGTCGATGCCCAGGTAGAGAGCAGCTCTAATTTGTTTCAAGGTGAAGCGGTTCAGTCGGCCTGATAGTTCATCAGGATGCTTCATCCCAGCAGGGGGTGGGGGGTGGGTGGGGGGGTTCATCTCTCTGGTTTCTGTGAGGAGCGCTAGCCGACTTCCTATAAAAGCAAATGTCTGGATTGACTCGGCTGCTGCAGCTCCGACAGCGGCGTCGCTGAGATCAAGGTCATCTTTTTAAATTCAGATTCTTGTATGAGACACGAACTTGGGGTCTTAAATCTGTCCCTGGATTCTAGGCTGTCATGTCCCGTCGCCGTCTCCTGGCTCCTGTGGGGGCCCCGCAGCTTAAGAACCATGTAAAAGTCATCAGCGCTGTAATAATTGCAGTGGAAAGCAAAAAGGTCATGATAACTTATTAACATGTCATAATGAGGTCCCGCTCACATTTGACAGAGGCATCTCGTCGCCTCTGTCAGCCTGAGTAAATGTGTGTTTAAGCAGCCTCGTGTCGCCCCGCTCAGACCTCCTCGGGGCAGATTCCCTGTTCCGTTTGCATGTTGCCTCCAGATGTTAGCATAGCACCGACATGTGGCTCACAGTTGGCGAGCAATCCTTTATTTTACTTATTTTCTCCTTACATGCTCCCATTTTTTTTTCTTTTTGCTCTATGCAGCTGTTGAATTATGCACACGCTCTGAATACGCAGACAGAAATGTGCCTAAAAAATGTGTTTGAGTGGCAAATCATTGACTATCGAAACACAGGGAAGTTTAATCATAATGAAAAGGACGTCAGGAGGAGCAGCATCCCCCCCCAAAAACATCTGTTTTGAATAAAAGTTTCAGCTCCTCCGTCTACTTGCTAAATCTTCCAAAACATGCTTATTATGGGTTAACATGATGCATTTGATTCAGGGCCGCATGGTTTGATGTCCGATACACGCACAATGACATTCTGGTGATGCAGGTGATTGACAGGCGAGCATCCCGAACCCAAAAACAGACTTCTTCTCAGCATCCGAACGCGATGTAAAGTCTGCGACTCTGCAGCCGGCCCGCGGTTGAACATACGTCTTGTCCCTGGAGTCGGCGTCAGGAGGAGGAATAATCCGGTGGATGTGTGCACTATCCAGTCGGGGGGGGATACCGGTGTGTCTCAAAGGCGCCTTGTCGGAACCGGCGGTAAAACCTGGAGATTTTTTTAACGGCTGTCGTTCTCCTGCTGTGCTCGGATCGGTGCGGGATAATTAAAGTTCTGTCGCAATAGCTTTTAATTTCAGGTGATATAAAGTCGCTCAAAATTTTTAATGAATGCTGCTTCATGTAGAATGAGAGGAAACAATCTAATCCCTTCAGTTTTAATTTGCTTCATTTTTGTCACTTTTATGATTTTTTTTTTTTAAATTAGAGATTTAAATTTTTTTGTGCTTTTATCACTGATTTTCATTTAGTCATGGAAGATTCCAAAACTCTTCCACACGTTAACTTAAATATATTTTTGAGACTCTGAGCTGAGACTCTGAGCTGTCGGTCACGTTGCATGTTTGTGTGTCACTTGCAGGGCGCCGTGTTGTCAGGAGATGTTAGGCGACACATGCAGGAGGCGGTACATGATGGAAGGACGCTGCTGTTATATATAATTCAGCTAGAATTCTTCTATGGGAGCGTCTGGGATCAGCGGATTCTGCTCTTCTGCTTTAAATCAGCAGCAGCTGTTTATTACACCCATTAGAAACTGTATGGAGTCCTGAGCTGTTTGTTTGTGCACTTCTGTTAATTTCATCGCTGCTTGGTCTTTGTTTTATCGTTTCGTGTGGCGTTGTAATTCTTTTTTTTTTTTTTAAATTGTCAGATGCGACTACTGCCAACCTGTTCCAAATCAGTTCTTGAATGATGAAGTATTTTCTTTCCCCTATATGCAACTCTTCCTCTGATTTATCTTTGGGTCAATTCCCAGTTTCGTCTCAGAGTCACAGTTGGTATCGTTGTTTCCGGCCCCTGATTTGGGATGCGGCGTTCTGTCAAGAACGGTTTCCGATCATTGTGTAACTGAGCTGTGTCCTTGAAGACTCGGTCCGTGTCCTCATCCTGTGTAGGTGGTAAAAAAAAAAAAAAGAAAAAGCTGTGATCTTCTTAGAGTGCACGCTTCAATACGTTGCTCTGCTTTGCTTTTAATGCAGACGGGTTGTGTGCTGAATGTCAATGGGCCTTTTTGTTCTGAAGGATTCTGTCTTCTCTTGTGTTGCAGAGTACGAAGACGTCAGCTTGTCTTCATGGGTGAATAAGGAGCGCTTCCAAGGGTACCTCCAGATTGATGGCTTTACGCTGTATGAGCTCGGAGAAACAGGTGAAAAGATATCACATTTTTATAACAAGTCCACGGTCAGATGTTCTCTCGGGTCCACGGTAACATATTTTATCCACCCGGCGTTCAAAAACCAGACGAAGAAATGTAGAAGCTGAGACTGAAGTTTAGTCTTACAAATGAACTCCAGCCGTTATGAGAATAAGTGACAGACGAGTCGCTTTCTCTCCTGTTTTACCAGCTTTCGTTAATTACGAGCTCACGCCGTCGCTGTTCGCCATATGGTTTCACTGCATGTTTTCCTTTTTACTCTTAATGATTATGGAGCCGGGCTAGTTTGTTAAATTACAGGATGAGTATCAGCGTGTAATTTCAAATGCACACAGCTCCACTCGGCATGTTTATTTCACTCTAAAATCCCTAATGTGGGTCTTAAAATATCCGATCTGCCATGTGACGGCGTTTTTACCCCTCTGTGCACTTCGATCTTGATTTGTTCTCTCAGATCACTGGTCTCCAACGGTCGGATGCTGCTTCCAGTCGTTGTCGGCATTTAGCGCCACATTTGCTGTTCGGTGTTGGTAACTCTGAATACAAAGGATTCTCTATAACATATTGATTGTGTCTGTGGTTTCAGTCTGTTACCGTTATTTATTAGAGTTCAGATCGAAGTGAATTTGTGCAAACGACGTTGACTGCTTCGCCTCTAAAGGCTTTTCAATCAAGCGTCAGGTTTTGTGCTTTCAGGCTCATTGGTGGCTTTTTCAAAATGGAATTTAGAAGGTGTACACAGTCCAAAAAAAAAATCGTTTTAACCAATTTACAGTGCAGCTGTTGAGTTTTTTTTTGTGCAGAAAAAGGATTCTCTTCAGTGGATGAGTGGAAGGTGTGATTGATGGCTTTAAAAGAGACTGAACTGAATGCTTCTAACAGCATAAACCAGAGTATCGATGCAAATGAAAGTTACATGAGAGAAAATGACACCAAAAACAAATTAAAAGTTAAATGGGTCATTTCAAAATGCCAGACTTGTCCTCTCTCGTCATCTAAAGCTGGCTGTTTTTGACCACCAGGGGGCAGGCTGGTACTCTCATCCAAGCACCGTGGTTTTTTTCTATTTTTTATCCTCAGACCATACAAACCTGAATAACAGACCTTCTAAGTTGTGTGGCAGATTTTTTTTTTAAATTTTTGAGTATTTGTCATGTTTGTGGTTTGAATGCCACCAAAATAGGTCCTCTGCCAGAAGGTGACCACCTGTTACCCGTTAAACAAAGCACAAAACCCAAGTTAGCTCAGTGCTTGAGTGATGAATGCATAAACCCCCCTTGTGCTTCTTTTCCCCTGCTGAGAGGTGATTTGTCTCCTCCACCGCCTCTGATTGTCTCATTCTTTTTTTCTTTTCTTATTTGTGCAATTGTGATTTCTAATCCCCCGTCTGCCACCTCCAGGCAAATTGGTGGCGATTGCAGTCGTCGATGAGAAGGACCCCACAGCAGAGAGTGGCAGGTACTAAAACTACTAGAATTAAAACTCCATATAAATTACCCCTTTGCTGACCACAGTTGTTGCGGTCCACAACTATTGTGACCACCGTGGGATTGCGCTGCTTTAAGACGCAGATAAAAACTCTGTTATTGTTGGATCTTCCCACAAAATTACAGGCTTGGACTAAAAAAAGGTTACACTCCGTCTAATGTGGTATTTCGCTCTCTTCTCATTTGCCCTCAGATTAAAGACTCTGATTGAGGGAGTCGCGAAGGAATACAGAGAACATTTTAGCAGGTAAGGCACAGGTACACGATGAGGTGAATGAAGAACAACCAATTTATACATTTATTCCGGGACGGTGCGCTCACTGGGGAACGCCGCCTGCCTTATTCACAGGCGAGTTTATGCCTTTGTCGGGGCACGTCTGTTTTCGTTGAGCTTCTGTCGAAAGGTAATTATGCAAAATGTCAGCTTCCAAATATAGGTGTTCTTTCCAGCTGTCAGTCAAACTCGACTCTGTTTGTATTAACGCATAAAGTTCCGTTTCCTCCGGCTCCAATTGTACAATAACAACTGGAAATGAGGATGTTTGCGTTTGGCGCCGGCTGGTTCGACCTGCTCTGTTACCTGAGACGATCCAATTAAGTCAAGGTACAAAAAAACCCCGCTAAAGCTGAATTTTTAAAATTTATTTATTTTTAAGCTGCAAACTGAAGGTAAAGGTTCATTTTTAGAAAAAGGAAAATGTTGAAAAATGCCTGAATGCACCTCCATGTGCAGCACGGTGATGCAGCGAGTACAGTAGGTAGGTCATGCTTCAGTTGGGGGGGGGGGGGGGTGCGGCTAAGGTAAGGCAAACATGTGCTTTGAGGAAGTGGCTCGATTTCAGTGTTGGTTGTTCTGCAGCCGATCCCGGATCTCTGGTTCCTCCAAACAGACGTGGGTCTAAAAGTGTGGGAACGTTTGATCCGTCGGTTTGAGGGCTCGTTGAAATTCCGCACCGTTATTATTGTGTGTGATTTATGAGCCAGCTGTGGCACCAAAGGTCGGAGTCACAGGAGGCGACATCACACAGAGGTCCTTCACAAACTTCACGTCTCGATTCACGATGCCTGTCCTCTAAAAGAACTTGAGACAAGAAATTTTACATCTCGGAGCGTCAGAGCTGCACTAAGAACTTGTTTACTGAAGATGTCAATACAGAGAAGATTAATTCTGACCTACTGGTGTCTTTCACCTTCTTGTTTTATTTTAAGTTTGCAATCAAGATTTTCCTTCAATCTGACTTTTATTAAAAAGCGTGAAAGCAAAACCTTACCGTCGTCTCAATAATTTTAAAGATGCTGAAATTGCACCAGATTTACAAATAGTTCCTTCAGGCACCAGGATTATTTCTTGCATGTTTTTTATTAAATGTGTGATTTAAATCTTGTCCAGTGAACACATGTGGGCTATTTTTCTCCCCCGACCTTATTACGCTGGAAAGAAATATCTTTTCTACTTGATTCATGGCACTTAAACACATATATTTCTCTCCATAAGGACACTTTATATTACTTATACCTTACATATGTTCATGTCTGAAGAGCTGAACGCCTGCCGCTGAAGTGGGTGACTCAATGGCGTCTAATATAAAACGCCTTTAATCAAACTTGTAGTTCTAATATTTACATATTTCTATATTCTCATAAATGTCATCCTTTTGGAGTTATAACTTCCAGCTTTTTTCCAGACTGGAGTTGCACGTTGGCTTTTGGATCAGCGTTTCTGACCCTCTATTGATGGCGACATTATGACGAACGCCGGCTGCTTTCTGTCACTTCCACTGAATTTATTATCAAGTTCATAATCATGTCATTGATGTAAGCGCTGGCGGTGTTGTGGAGCCCCCGGGGGACAAATGGAGCAGATGTAGCTATGATTCGGTATGAATATAATATATATTTTATATATATAAAGGCCTGTAAAATCAGTCATTCAACTGAAGCCACTGGTTTTCCTGGACCCCCCCCCCCAGTCTACCCAGAGTACACTCTGCTCGACAGCGTGCAGCACAATGAGATACAAATTGAATTCCTCCTCCTGCCTTATCCTTTAGATAAATCACCTGAGTTTTTTCTTCCATGATGGAGAAAGATGAGGAGGAAGACGAGACGGGGCTTTGAGGGGACTTTATTTTTCCGCAGTGGCAAAAAGCGGTGCCACTTTTCTATAGCGATGAACAATACGTTTTCATGTTTGTGCTGGAAAAGCTGGCATCCCAGTTTGTTGTGGTCCATCGAGACGAGAAGAGAGGATTCCTTTTAATCCATTGTGTGCTTTCTTTTTTTCCTGCTTTCTCAAGCCAATGATTTGTTTTGCGTCCTCAGAGACTTCCAGTTTGGACACATGGACGGGAACGACTACATTAACAACCTCATTATGGGGTGAGTATCTCGCATCCAGCTCACCTCTTCCCTCACATTACCTGCTGTCAGATACTTAACCAGGTTTGAACGGACTTGTAATGCCAGCCTCCGCCATTAAAGATGCTCTCTTGTGGAGCAGTCAATTACAGGGACGGACTGTCATCATTTCTTTTTTTATTTCTACCCCCAACCCCTCCCTTCCTCAACGTAGCACATAAAAAGCACACAAGCTCTTTCAAACGTTCCTTCACAAGGGCATAAAAGCGACGGGGGGGGGTGGGGGGTGTAGGAGGACTTCACGGAAAAGGTTACGTGTGACGTTTCACCTGTGGCGGTCGTGTGTTCGAACAGTGTGTCAAAGAGCGGCGCTAATGATGCAGGGAATCCTGCTGCAAATGAAAAGCTACCTGTATTTTAATTTGATGAACCCCCCCGCCCTCACCGATGCGACTGACCGGCGAGGCCGTGTCTGTTTTGTGTCTCCTAACCTACAGTATCTAATTATGCGCCTTTGTGTAATGTTGTTTGTGTTGAAACTGGGAGCATAATGGAGCGCTACAGGATGTTATTGTTTGCAGGAGGGAGATTACAGTTTAGTTCAGTTTAGTTTAAGAGCAGAACCAGCATCGAAAATACGACCGTGTTCAGCATGACTGGGATTATGCAGGCAGTGTTTATATCTAAGGATAAAAAGAGGGCGATTAGCCTTCCTAATTTTGTACGAGTGCACACAGTATGTATTTTGTGGGTTTTACGGGGCAGAATTTGGCCGACGGAGCGCCGGATTAATTGCCCTCCTTTGAGGAATGAAATCCTGGCCCGTCAATGTCCACTAATTCTCTCCCTTAGGAGAGCCACAGAGATAAATCTGATGGATTTTTATCCCTCTTTCTGTCATCACAGCGATTACTGTGTCCTGGCAGCGGCGTTTCTGGCGTGAGGCGGCCCCCGCTTTCACCCAGAGGCGTGTAGACACGCCCGGTGAACACGCGCACCCGCACGACACGGGCGCCGCTCTAATCCCGACGATTGTTCTGCTTCTGTTTAAACGCGGGATTATCTCGAACCCACTTACATGGAACGCATTGTGGGCTGTGAAGAACTTAAAAAGGGATGTGAGGTGACTTGAGAAGTCTGAATGAAGGGAGGATGAAAGAGGTGAACGGCGGAGCGCCGTTTGATTTGTCGGCTAAATGTCACTTTTGCTGGAGGTCTGATAAATGAACTCGGCGAGAACGGTTTCTGCAGCCGCCAGCCGAAGATCACAACTCCATGTCTTTTTTTATTGGTCTAAGCATACAGATTTTTTTTCTTTTTGCAGCCAAACATGTTTTTTCACTTTTTAATTAAGGCCTTCTACAATATTTAAAGCTCAGAAATGACCTCCGGTAGCAGAAGTTGAACAGAAAACTTGGGGCGAGGGAAATTACTAATGATCTGCTGATGGTAAAGATCCTATGTGGAGGATTTAGGGTCGCAAATGAAAAATAATGTTGGCATAAGCAGTACATGCTACACTTTATGTGCATGCTAAATTCAATTGGCAGCGTTCTGGTTTAGCTTCATACCTAAAAAGCTGAGCGACGAGAGTGGTGTCAAATTTACCTTGGAACCATGAAAATGTCAAACTCCTTGGCCTTTTATAAAAAAAATAAAAAAAAAACCTTGGATAAAATACATTTTTTTAAATTTGTAACTAAAAGGCAGAAACTATTAGTGTCTAAAGAAATGGAGGAGGAGAAGCTGTGCTATTCAAAGCTTTAATTCTTGGGAGTGCAGCATGTGACCCGTCAAACACCCGGTAGTCCCCACTTGCAGGGGTGAATAGGCTAATCCATATTTATTTTAAATGGCTGCCATCTGTTGGAGTAGGATGGATGTCAGATGGAACAGGCACTCTGTGCGTGTGTGTGTGTGTGTGTGTGTGTACACACACACACACACAGAAGTGACGGCAAATCTCAGCTGGTCGGTAGCGCGGCGTTGATGACTTACTGCACAGCCGTGTGTTTGCACTCCCAATCTCAGCTGGGTGGCGGGCGGGGACAGTGATGGATATATGTGTGTGTGTGTGTGTGTGTGTGGGTGTGAATGTTTGTTGCCAGGTTGAGAAACACCGCAGGGATGCGAGGCGGCGGCGTGGTGATGGACTGTTAGCGCACCTGTGCATCTAAGAGCCGGGCTGCCTTATCTAAGCTGGGGTTTAGTGTTGTGCAAGACGTGTCAAAGAGGGATTACATGTTGGTATGACCTTGATTGCTATCTCACCAGGTTTCCGCACTCCCTCTCCTGATTTGTCAAATAAGTTCAGAGCGCTAATGTCTTTGACGTGGGGGGGGGGGGGGGGGGGTTCATGTTTCCTCTGGACTCTCCGCAATTCACGAGTCGAGTCTGATTTGTAAAGGTCTCCTTAACTGTGACTGACGCGGACCCACGAAGACCCGAGTCAGATGCTGTTTGCATAAAAAATAGGAGACGCAACTGAGGGAAAAAAGATGTGGCCTATTTGAGATGAAAAATCCTCCGTTTGAAAGAATACTCATGGGAAAAGTTATGTTGCTCTGAGTACAAAGGCTTTTTGTTTGTCTCACTCCGTTACAATTTGTTCTTCACGAAACCATAATTTGTTCCCACCTAATGACGAACTTTGATAATGGCAGTCCGAGGCGCCGGGGTTAAGATGATTAAAAGCTGTGCTTCTTGTTTTTCTTTCGCTAGCGAGGTGAAGGTGCCCTCCGTCATCATCCTCAACACATCCAACGAGCAGTACTTCCTTCCCAGCGAGCCCATCGAGTCCAAGGAGCAGCTGGTGGAATTCATCAACGGCGTTCTGAACGGTTCCGTACAGGTCCGGTGGTTCTTCTCCTGTTTATGCATTCATCCGGGTGTGGCGCCCTCCCTTCTTTCCCTGTGCGATGCACCATTGTAATCGCACCAGTGGTCTTCATTAATCAAGCATGTTGCTCCGTGTGCCGAGTCCTCCCTGGATAATGTTTTCTCCAGATGAGGTATTTTGGCAATCTCCCTTGCATGTTTAGATTTCATTTCGGTCTTCTTACTGAATAGATTATCTGCTATAATTCCGTCTCCCAAGTCAAACCCCGAAATTACTACACGACTCTGTATTGTAGCGTGTACACTAATCTGGGAAAGAACTGCCGTTCTCCCTGTGCTAGGCTGAAGTCACCAGATGTAAAGGAGCCATAACCCAAACAGCCAAAGGTCCTTTCCATTTTTCCAAGAAAGGTCTGGGCTTGGCAAAGCAAACCAACCTCTCACCAAATAAACAGCTCAAAGAAACCTCTGTTCGTTGTCGTCCAGAGCCTCCCAGAACCTGGACAGCTTCAGCCCATTCATGCCACACTGGCAGCGACGGCCCTGAAGTGTCCCAAGGTTGGTTGGTAGAGGTACACAGAATAATGGCTGTTTTTAAAGGCATTAAATTAGATTTAAAGCAAATCATAGTCAGCTTTTTCGCATTTTGAATCAACGCAAAGACCATTTGAATCAAAATTACGACCGTCAAGGTACACGGATGAAGTTAATCCTCGCGTGAACTGGTGCAAGGAAGCGAGTCCAGCTCCGAGACTTTCCTTTTTTTCAACTTTTTATGAAAGCATCTCTAACTTCTCTTGCCGTCCTCACGCGGCATATCGGCCTGCAAAAATCTCATTCCCGCATTCTGCTCATTCACAGAAGTCCTGTTTAGTCATAGCTCACTAATTGGCCATCTTGTTAAATCAGCATAGCGGTGCTGGCTGCCCATGTGCTGCCTGCCGGTAATTGAGCTCGGGCAGAACGCAATTGCTGCTCGGCAAACGCGAGTCTGACACGTCGGATAATGTTGCGCGGAGAGGATTGTAAATGTGGAGGGTGGACCGATCATGTGACAAACCTTGAGCGCATTATTCTTGACATCCGGATAATTGTTTCATCATTTAGGGATCGTCGGCCGATAATTGCAGGGGCCAAACTAGAATGGATGATACCCTGTGTGTGAATCCTTAGCGTGTCATATCCCCCGTCTCCCCTGCAGGCGCACGGAGGTGACGGCATCGTTCAGAGGATCCAGAGGGTGTTCTTTGAAGCCAGATCCACCATCGTGGTAAGGACTCATGACGCAGAAGCACAGCGGCGTCAAAGTTAACACTTAATATGCTGAATTCATCGATATAAATCGACAAGCCACTGGATTTCTTTTGCCTTCCCTCCCCTTGAATATCTTTTGACCACTAGGGGGCAGCACAAAAAGCTACTAATGTAGCTGACTGCCTGCGTGATAATTATGTTTTATTTCTTTAGATTTAGAAGCGACCCGTGGCCCCAGCTGATGGCACCTTGTCCTTCTTTCCCTTTCGGTTAAGCCGTTATTACGCTCCTCGTGAACACGGCGGCGCTTGTTAGCACGATTCACACATTGCCTGCTTTTGCCAATTAGCAAAGTGATATTCTTATGCAACCGGTGCCAAGTGAAGTAACGCTGAAAAACAAATGCCTTTCTCAGGGAGGAAAACAACACGGAGAAAACAACCCTGGGAGCGAGGGAATATTCTCCATAGGCTGTAAACACGGCGCTGGCGAAGACAAACAGGTTTACGGAGTAGGAGGTGGTGAAGTAATTAGGGAGGTCAGGAAGCCGAACCTGCTTCTCCCTTTTTTTTTATTACTGTAAGTTGCTGGTACTTTTCGGAAGAAGTGGTGTTTATTTTACAAAGGGTGTTATAGCTGTGCTATGGCGTTCGGTCGGAACGGCTATACTTTAAGCTCAACGCCAACCTTAATGTCCTTTAAAGGGATGTATGTAATCAGTAATTTTCATAAAGGAACATTCTGTTCAAAAAAATGTTAAACACATACGACATGGTGACCTCTGGAACTTTCAGAATGGCATTTTAAAAAAATGTTTTTTAAAGTTGTCAGTCTGAGTTTCACAGTTTGAGCAAAACCTCCTTAGAAAAGGTAAAGCTTCCAACACAAACAGAATATCACATTTCACGGCTGCTTTAAAAGCAAAGGTTTTAATGAGTCACTCATTAGCGAGCAGTTAGCTGACATCCCCAAGTGAGTTCCTGCGAGAAGGGCCCGGCCTCCCCGTGGGATAAAAAGTAGTGTTTTGCTACGATTAGTAATCCGTCAGCTTCCCCGACACGTGACGCGACGCGATGCGAAGCAGATAAGCGCCAGCCGTCACTTTTGCCCCCAGAGTGCCTATCTAAAAAAAAAAAAATTAAAAAAAACCTGTTTGACGGAAAGCAGTCACGTTAGGCTCAATGGCGCCAAGCCCAGCTGTGTTAGCGTAGGATAGCCCATCTCTGACTCATCGCGCAACACGCGGCAGTGGCAATTACCATCCGTCTCGTGGTTGGCGGCGACTGGGAAGGGAATGTGAATATTCCTCGTTTTTCTGAGCGCGGCGGCTGACAGGAGCTGTGAGCGAGCGTTCCCTTCTAGGGACATTGTCTCTGATATTTAGGCCAAATGACTCATTTGTCACCAAGATCATTTAAGAAAAGCTTGTCCTTCAGTGACTCTGGTGTCGTTATGCCCGCCGGAGACGAGACGGGGGGGGTGAGGAGGGTTTGTGTTCGTACATGTTTAATTTTATATGAATGCGAATGAGATGTTCCTTAGTGGGGGAGTACATCAGCTCCCTAACAAACTGTTGGCTCGGTGCAGCCGCCGTTCCCGTCTCAGCGACGGCTCTCGGGAAGGTCTCCAAGGGTCTTTTAAAAGTTTGTGTTTACGGTCACTGGATCGTAAGTAAGTGTGCGTTCTGCAGAAACCGTCTCCAGACAGGTAGCTGCATGAAGACCAGTTTTTCCTCGTGTTTTTGTTGTTAGATTTATTTCAGTTCAAAGTATGTGTCAGTTAAAAGTACAAGAGACCCGGAGGAGGAGAGATAAAAGACGACAAGTCTCCAATCTGGTCAGGAGTAAACAACAAAACAACAAACCAGACAGAACAAGATGGAATACAAACAGTACGACACAAGCATCCTAAAATTACATGACAGAAATTAATTAATACTAAAATATTAAAGCCTGCCTGAGTTTCTGCAGATGATTTGTGACCGACCTCTAAACAACAGTCGCCATGCAAATGAGCGAATAAATGAATAATAATAATAAACGAGAGGGTAAAATCGATGCTAAAAACATAAAAGCCTTGCTGCAATCTTTTTTTCTCCTTCCCTCACAAACATATAACCAGTGGCATTAAAGTGAGTTAGATAACTTCTTTACTTCTCCATGCTCGATCGGGAGCTTTATTGAATTCAGATTTTTTCCCTCATTATGATCTTAGTGTATTCCCTTGCACAAGGTGTAGCTGCAGTTTTAAACATTTTGACAGCATCTCGCTGAGCTCAACTGTCAAATCTGCGTCGTCTTGTCATTCAGATGAGCACAAACTTAACGTCTTCCCTCCATCTCTCCCCACCCCCCCACCTCCCTGCTCCAGTCGGTGTTCCGCAGCTCTCCCATCCTGGGCTGCTTCCTGTTCGGCCTACCGCTAGGCGTGATTAGCCTGATGTGCTACGGCATCTTCGCGGGCTCAGGGGACGATTCGGAAGAAATCGATCCGCTCAGGAGCGGACTGACTGATGAAGAAGAGGAGGAAGAGGAGGAGGAGGAAGAGGGGGAGGAAGAAGAAGGGGACAGGAGGAATCGCACCCCAAGGAAGAATCCCAAGCAGAAGAAGACGGATTAACGGTGGGGCTCCCTTCAGATAGAGTATGATAGGCCTAGTCGTATTTAGTGACATGAAACTCAGAGACATCAATCTATTACCACTCTGCATCTCCTCCATAGCTCTCCTCCTCCTCCTCAAAGCCCTTCAGCACAAACTGTTGTCCATAGTCGAGTTCTTGTCGGTCTGTCAGGTCATCTGCTCCGAAGCCAACGAATCTGTTCGAAGCTAACAGCCTTTAATGATGACGAGAAGATGGGATGACTGCGAACCCAGCAAGCCGCTTATTTATTAGGATTCAGCCGACCAGAGGTTTATTCCATGTGATGTGTGACCATATCAATTTTTTTTTCTCGTAATTGTTCAATGCCCTTATTACATCTCTTTTTGCAAGCTCACAATCTCTCCTTTTAAAATTGTAATTATTATTGTATGTCACTGCCTGAATGCACATTTTCTAGGGAGACAAAGTGCCGGCAATTATGACTAACTTCTCGTGTGAGCTGCCTGTTAGCGTGGACAGCTGGAATAATCGGTATCAGTCAGTCTGACGCTGGAAAATGGGCTAATGCATATATTTTTAAACTCATTTCTGGCCAACCATCCAGAAACGTCAAGTATAGATGCTCATACCTCCTTGGCAGACACCCATAACATGCATCAGTAGCTCCTGAGGCTTTTTAACAACTCTTATTCCTCAGATAGACCGGCTGTGTCTGTTTCCATATTTCATCCTGTCCTCCATCGCTGGTTGCTGTATTGAATTCAGCAGACAGGTTCAAGTTTACATCCTCGTGCACCGACTAGTACACAGAGGGTACAAAACGTTAGGGCTGGCTCTCTGCTGCTGCTGTGCTTGGTTTAAACCCCTCATACTTTTAATTTTTGTCACATAGAAATAATTACAACCATATTTTCATACCCTTGTGATAAACGTGTACATAGTGGCTGAAATCAGAGGTGTTACGTCTTCCGTTGAGTCGGGTGTTTCCCTCTGCTGCTTCCGTTCATGTTAGAAATGCCAGTTTGGGCTTTTGGGTCTAACTTTGCACGAAATTCTAAGCTGACTCATTTTGAAGAGGAGCATCAGATTATTTGCTCTGCGTTCGTCTTACATCATCCATCTGCAACGGTCGCGCGTTCTGTTTATCCCGCAGAGCTACGAAGTAATTACAAGTTTGAAATGAGCAATGAGAGCTTCTCTAACGAGCTTCCTCTTAAGGGGACTCGAAGGAGAGCGCCGTTCCTCCTCGACCTTGGGAACTGTGGTATGATGAAGTTAGCTAAACTCTCAGTCCATATCTTAAACACCAGAGCTTCAGGCAGTTTCCATTCAAGATGCAACTGAAGTTTTGTGCATTTAACAGCAGATACGGGAGGGGAATATTCATCCGCTCTGATGTGTCATATTTGTGTAATGACTTTTTGTTACTGATACTGAAGAGTGAACCTTCATGTTACACCATCTTGGGTGAGTACAGGCTGAGGCAAGGTGCATTGAGTTGGTTGCAGTGTGCATCGTAACCACTAGATGGTGCTAAATCCTGTCACACTGGCCTTTTAAGATGTTTTGATCGGTTAATTTTCTTGCTGTGTACAAGTAACCCCCACTTTGTCCCCCTCCCTCTAGCCCTTTTTAGATTGTTTGCTGATTAAAGTTTTTTAAAATTTTCGCTCATCTCCTTTGGCTTTATTTGTACGTCTTACAACTTCATGGACATGAGCACATGTGTTTTTATTGTACAGTTTATCTGTATAATTACTGTGAAACGGCACTAAGGCGGATCATGCCCTTGCCTCACCTTCCGGTCTTTGTAGTCACCCGCCATTCTCCGCTGAGCTTTCTTTCATAGATTTGAATTGAAATTGTCACACTTTATTACAAGTCTGAAAGATTGAAATAAAGATTGTCCTCTTTTTTTTCATTTCTCGTCAGCCTTTCTCTTCACAAGTACAGCTTTCTCTCCTTTTTAAAACTATCTGACTTCCATTTAGTCGTGTAGTTTTCTGTCTCCAATTATCACTCATAAATGTGGGGTTTTTTTTGTCTCCCCTCTCAATATAATCCTGGGAAGAGGTCTAGCCAATTATAGAAGATATAATCATATTTTGTGAGATCTTGCTTTTCACTGTTGCTGATTGCATTAGTTGATGAGAAACTTTCACTTCTGGGAACGCAGAGGCTCACAAGTCCAACTTGAGACGTGACTATGTCATGAAATGATGCTGCAGACCTTCTGAATCCTGACCTGAGGAAACATTTTGCTTTTGCAAGTTTATTTTTTTTCCAGGTATGATGATGGGGTGCAGTCCTCCTCAGATGGGATCAATTTCTGAAGGGGAGGGAAACGATGTAGCTACATCAGAATCGTCGTCACTTAGTGGTGCTGATACAGAAGTAATTCATCGCTCAATTACCGCACTATAAATGAGGATGAATCCCACTGTGTGGTAAATGAAGGAGGGCCGCTGTCTTTCGCAATACCGATTTAACGAACTAGACAAGGGCGATTACACTGTGACACCCCGATGGCCATCTTCATGTCGAAATGGCAAATTAAGGCGAGGCGGCAATCATGTCATTTCTGATTCATTTGGGAGATTTTTAAGGGGTCGAGGTAAAGCGATAGATGGTTAACGAGTGTATTAGCTTTGCTCGCCATGGAAACCAAATTTAGTCTGCAGCCCTGATTGGAAATGCAGTATTTTTTCTTTTTTTGTGGCTGATGGATGGCTGGAGCTGCAGAAGTCCATCTGTTTGCTGCCATTTTTACAAATTTCTCAATGCCTAATTACACAAACAGCACAGGCACATTTGTCCTTTTGAGATACAACCTTTCCCTAAATAAACACCTCTTGAATGCATTTTATTCTTGCTGCTCATCATTAGCATTAGTCCTTTCCAAATGTTTACTTCACGCCAGCAGTTCAACCGGGTTTAATAGCTGCTTGTCAGCTGATGGATGGCACGTGCTGCTCTCGCTTTCCTGTGAACATCCCGATGGTTTTTGAAAGCTTTGTTTCGAGTCTGTGTGAAAAATGGCTACTGCTCACCCAAGGTGTTACGACTGCAGCGTCAAAAAACAAAACATGCAAAAAAATATCTGCCAGTTGAAATAAAGAGTCAAGGTTGAGTCAAAAGTGCGCCATTTCTCTACGACGACCACTGAAACCAAACTGAATTCTAATATTGAATTTTGGCTATAATTTTTATTTTTTTTTACAGTGGTGAAAGGGCCGTTAATTACCAGGCTGTAATTTAAACTGTCATCTGCAGATTTCATCTTTTGCCAGCTAGCTATTTATACTCATTCTAATCCAGTTGAGTTGCCTTGCAACATCCTGTCTGAATTTTCAATGTTTCACGCTGACATTTTTAATGCGCCACATTAGTATTTTGTGTAATAATTATATTAAAGAATTAGACTTTAATATTTCTAACAACGTTGGTTCACATGCGGACCGAGATTTTCAAATGTGTTAAACTTTTAATGGGAAAAAAAGGCCTTTTATCCCATCATGAAACTTGACAGGCAAGTGGATGTAGTTATGTTTTCAAGTCAATTCATGTCAAAACAGCATTTACTTTTATGCACATCTTTTCATTTAGGCATAAAATGCATCGTGGCTTTGGAAGTAGTGTTATTTTAGGTTACTAGTTAGCCAGGCATGCTAATTTTTGCAGCCCACACAGCAGAACAGTGAGATTTTTCAGTCAAATCCTTGTAGTTTTTCTCTCGTCTTTATATTTGAATGTAGTCATTGGTCTTTATGGTCGTGGCGTGACTTCCTGTCGGATTTGACCTCACTTTTATGGTATAGCTTGCCACAGAGTTACGGTCCCTCAGCTAAACTTGAACAGCGGCTGTTCGGAGGAGGATGTTCGATTTGTGGTGAATTAGAGGTCCTAAAACGAGGATTGCAGCTTAGCACCTGATCCAGGCTCTGTATCTTGGCTAGTGACAAATCTTTATTTATAGCTGAAGCGTACAAATGATGTGCAGCTCTGCTGAAGGTGCACGGCCCATATTATCCCCGTCACCTCTAAGTGTGCTGTAAGCATTTCCCAGCTGGGTTTTCCTGCTTATCACTCCGCCAAGGACCTGCTCCCACATAGCAATTGCCTAATGATGTTGCCAGGTCATGATCATTTACTGAAGGGAACCTGTCCCCTCAGGGGGGTTTGGGTGACTAACAGTACCACAAACGTAACGGTTTCCAGGGGAGGTGACATGTCCCTGCATGTCCCTGCATGCAGCTGCTGATGCAGTCACTCCCACCGTTGCCGTGGGCAACCCGATTATCCACAGCTTAGAAATATGCTTTTACAGTCATCATGTTCATCAGCACATGGATGAGTGTGTTGCCATATGTTTATGTACATGACAACGCGTGAATTTAATCTGATTCTTAGCTCCTTCACGCAGATGTTCTGGAACATTACATGGCCGACATGCTGGGACAGAGCTCGCTTCCTTGCCCCATTAGCAACCGCTGTCAGCTGGGTTTTTAATGAAGGCACTGTCACAACCCTTATATACAGTCATACACACTTACAACGGCACTGATACAGTCGCACGCTGTTTATGTGAGCACATTTTTGCAGCTATGGCCCCAACGGCTAAGCTCGTAACAATCAATGAATCCTGTTAAAAATGGTATATCTCTGGGAATCCTATTGAGGCAGCAGAAGATGAGATCCTTAATCTGTGAGGAAATTGTCATTTATTTAAGTTAGGAGATTATGCACAGCGGCATGAGAGAAGATTTAATATTTCTAGGGCATGTCTAAAACACTCTGACTGCAGCACAGACTCAGTGGAGACAGTCAATAGCTTTATATATGTGATGTGTGTGTGTGTATCAGTATATACACTATATATACTCAGTAAACAGAATGCAATTACATCAAATCAATATATTTCCCTTTGGTAAAGTTAAAATATTAATGAAGATGTCTAATTAATATACCTATGGCCAAAAGCGTATATGTGAGTCATGTTTCGTTTAATGAGTCTTCGCTTCCCTACTGGTGGTGCATTAAAATATTTATTGCTTATTTGATGTCTGATTATCAGCATCCATCTTTTGTATCAACAGCGACTGAGATACTTTTCAGCGTCAGGTTTCTTATCTTGTTAGTGTGTGATTTGATTTGCTAAACATAGACATACACTATTACAACAACAAAACAAAGTCAATCCATCGTAAGACACGAACATACTTCAGATCATACTATGTAATACCTTTTTAATGCTGTGTACACAAAGCAGCCAAACAAAAGAGAAGGACGTTTCAGACAATAGTTTCACACCAATCTGTAAAATGCAAATGAGTATTTGTTTTTCTTGCAAACTGTAAGATGTGAAGCTCAGTCACTCGATGCTAAAAATAAAACTACAGACAGTTGTCTGAGCTGATCAGTGAGGCTATGGGTGGGAAGAGGGAGTCGGATTCCGACCTTGATGGGTTTAAAGGTGCTTTTTGTGGCTACTTCTGAACCGGGGAAGTAACCTGCTGTGACATCACAGCGTACCTGACACCAATGTTTCAGTCGGGGGCCAAGCCGCCAGTATGTGTGTGAAAAACACATGTATTTCTGATTTCTCTTTTATTCCGCTCTCGACAAAGATATTTAATAATTTCTGAGGTCATCATATTATAAAGTCTATGCATCCTTTTGGAAATTAAGTTGGGTTCATCAACAGAAACAGGTATTTTGAATTGCTATGACATTGTGTCTTAATGAGTCTGAATGACACTGATGGTGGTGGTGGCGGCTGATGAGTCCACAGAGACTAAGGGTTATTGAAGGGAAACGCCCTCCTGATTTAACCTTTGCTAGAGCTTGTTTTATGTGGCAGCATCTCCCCTCCAGTCATGCATGTTAACATATCGAACAATCCCTGTTCCCCCCTGTCCAAAGAGCAAATACATCGACTTTACTCGAGGCAGTCGTCGCTAAACGCGGCTAAGACTGTGTGGTCGGATCAAACAGATTCCAAGGAGAGACAATACCTCCCCTGCTCCTGTCTGAACTTACCCCTGCACCAGATAACAATAATGCATTTTAAACCCGCCAGATGCCTTTGAGAGCCGGCATGAGTAATGGCGAGAGGAGCGGCGATGACCTCTCCTGATGTGCTATTCTTCAGGAAGAGCCGCGTGAAGTGCAGTTAGTGGTCATTACTAAGCCCACTTTGGCGTTCCGATGCCACGGAGGAAATACAACGCCACGTCTGCAGAGAAGAATAACGTCTTAGTGTTCCCGCCGTCGGCTCAGGCCGGTTGTTAACTTCGCAATCTAATGGGAAATGTTTACTTTTCAGTTCCATCTGATGACTTTTTAATTGGGTTTAGTGACACTGTCACCTCCCTATCTCAATGGACCGAAGACCATGTTGTGTTTTTCTTTTTTTTTAACAATGCCAAGGGAGCTATATAATATAATCGCAAAATAATTCTAATTGGTAAAACATAATTGCAAGCCCTTACGTTGGTTTAAAATGACCCCGAGGTGCAAACTAATCTCCTAAAATAAACTCCTGTTGATATAAGATGGCTTAGGAAGACAAGCAATGATGAAGCTTGAGGCCTTTTCCTGTTTGTAGAGAGCGACTGAGTCAATACGAGTCCTCGGGATGCTCTTCAGATAGGAGCCTCCACGGCTGCAGTCATTCCGGCATTTCCTCCTTGTTGAGCTGAAATATTGTGAAAACGGGACAATCTTGATCGGACCTTTAGGTCACTCGTGCAAAATTCTATTATGATTGAAATTTCCCAGATAAGCAGCAGTTGTTTCACCATTTTAATAGCTCGATGCTACTTTCTGCTGCTTCTTGCTCTTTCTCTCCATCTTCCCCTCTGCACTGCTAATGTCACACACTTTACTTTTGTGTAGCTGGGTAATTATATTTACTTAAGATGAATTAAAGGATTATTTACGACATAAATAAATGTATGAAGAGGTTGGAAGGAGAATCCACATTAGTGATAATATATCAGTGCGCTGCATTGTAATGTGAAAGGGGTTGAAATGGGGCTGATGTTAGCTGGGTTAGCATCGAAGTTGTGTTCGCTGGACTTCCTGTCCACTTTCCCATGCCCCCCCCCAATCCTCTCTCTATTTACCGCCTCCTCTTATCAATAAATATAAGAGTTAGGATCCGCATTACAATCCCAATATTTTAAACTTATCTTCTAAATCATTCCTCAAAACCAAAGTTTTTTCAAGAAAGCTTATTTTTCATGATAAATCTTTTTTATTTTTATGCCTCTTCTTTATTCCAAGCTGAAAAATCATTAGCAAACAGACACTCAAGAAAGAATCCAGTGGAACAAATATGGAAATCAAAGTGCGATAAATTCTTCATCTTAGTGTTAATAAATCCCCACTGAAGCGATATGTATGGGACTGTATGTGAAGTGAATGCGTCGATGAGCAGCAAAGGTTGATACCGTCTGAATCCCCCTCGATGGTAACACGTCTCCACTCAAGATCCTGAAAAAGGGAAGCGTGCTTATGAAACTTTAATGGAAACAATTGGACACACTGAGACAGCTAAATGTCATTTTCCTGTTTTTAACATCTGTCGACTCCGCAAAGAGGCACGACTTAAAAAGTTCCTGGTTAACCCAGGAGTTTGAATTATGCACGTAACACAGCTAAGCTAGCATTTCATTTGTTGAGGATGCACTTTTGATAAATACGTGCTTTTTAACTTAAAAAGGAAAAAAAACGATGTGGTTTACGAGAAAGTTAGAAGATAGATTTTAATTATGATGTCCTGAGTGTAAGTTCCACTAAAAAAGTCAGTTACGAAACCCATACTTTGCAAAACTTCCTCAAAACCGCTGAGAAATAAAGAGAATACCAGATTAAAACAATCCCACAACGTCATTGTCGAGCAGCGCTGCTTTTGAGGCGGTGACATCTGCTCTCTGCGGGGACCTGGGCGGTCTGGATGAGTGGTGCAGTAGTTGTCAACCATCCAGATAAAACTTCTCAGAGCTCGACGCTGCTTAGGCCACCCAGGAGAATCTGGCCTGGAGGTTTGTCAAGGACAGCCAGAGGCAGATTCAGGTCTGGCCCTCAGCCCTGTTTTTCCCAAAGTGGGCTGTCTGCTGTGATTCCAGCTTTCTCTGTAAGATGTGCTCTGGTGTAGCAGCAAGTAGGACACAGATTGTCTGTCATGTGATTTCCACCTATCTGAACTCTGTTTAAGCCGAGCTTGAAAGTGAAAGATTCGCTCGACGTGGGCTGCGTGGCTCCGGCCGACGACGACACGGGGAGGGAATAGGACGGGAGTCCATGACAGAAATGCGAACGCCGGTGCGCAACATTAAGGGTCCTGCAGGATCACAGCCTGCCACAGCAAGTTAGGAACTGCATTTGTCACGGGCGAAGAACGGCAAGCAGGCAGGCAGCGTCGTCTGCTAGAGAATCCTTTGTTGCACCAGTTTGTATCCATCAGCCGACAGCAGCGTGGGACGGGAAAGAGAAACAGATGCCATCTCTCCCATTCTCAAAAAGAAGAAGAAGAAAAAAAAAAGCCTACATGTGATAGATCACCCAACAGATATAAGAGCAGCTCCAGCTTCCTCATCGCCACTTTCAAATTTAAATCTTATCTGGGATATATTTTTGATACCAAGAACATCGAAGATATAAGGACATAACCGTTTGTTATTTTAAATGTCGCCAGTCGCTCACAACTCCACCGGAAGCAGGTTCCCGTGGTGATCATCCCACCAGAAGAGGAGCTGAAGCTTTTTTTTTTTTTTTGTTCTTTCTATGTCGACAATACTGTAATTCACTTTGAGATTAAAATGCTTTGCATGTCAAAGAGCGAGAAAGCATCGCTTTTACACTCATGCCGACTCGGAGTCTTATTGGAATCTGCACTTTATATTGATATTTTATTCATTCCAAAGAGAGAGAGAATATGAATTTGGTGGAAGAGTGGGGCTCAGGCCGAAAATGAAACCGTGAAAACTGAGACAGGATTTGCGCAAAAAAAGAAGAGATGACTCATTGTTAACATTTAACCGGATTCCAAAAAACATTTTCTTGTAACTACAGTGTTGACATTTATTAACTTCTAAATGTATTTAAGATGTTGTAGTAGGAAAACATGTATATTAAGGATATGAGGGATTCAGGCTGATTTACAGCCTCTTAAGTCTTCTGTGCATCCAGTCTTCCCAGACATCCCATAGTATGAAGACATCCTCCGATGCCAGATCGTTAGGCCCAATTTTGGCCAAATTGACAAAAACATTTCCTTTACAGTTTCATTTCAGTTCCTTCTGCTGGCAGATGCTGTCACTTAGGTTGGTTTTTGTTCTTTACACGTTTATATTTGTTGTTATTTTTCATGACTTGACAAGAGGCTGACATTCTCACCGCGGATGGGAAATGGAAGAGTGCAGAGAAAGCTATAAATATGATTTATGACTTCCTAAAATGAATGTGGCACAGACAAAATTGTCCGTTTTTATGGTCTGCAGGTATCAGGAAGCGCCTTAACTCTTCTCTTCCAATCAACCTGAGCAACTGAGACTTTTTCTCTCTGGAATAGATGACACATTCGCTTTATATTGGTGGGGAAAACATTCCCAACACACACACACAGCTTCCTGTTAGCAGCACTCGGCCTCATTCCTGCAAGAAATGCTTATCAAAAATTGTATTTAAATCACCTGCAGCCCATTCATGACGCCCAGGTGCTGATGGAAAGACACACAAAGCGACCCTTTCGCTCTACGATTCATCCTCCCCTCGTTTGCTCCTGTCATCAGTCTCTAATATCGGAATGGATCTGAAAAGTTGCTGTTGTTTGCTCATTAACATGCAGGAGGGATGTCCTCCTTTTGCATTTGAATGAACAGTTATTAAAATCAGAGGCTGGATCTGAAAAGGATCAAAAAAATTGAACGGTTACAGCGACCGACACTTTCTGATCCCGGTCTGAAGTGGAGGAATGTGTTTTTGAATAACCGAGTGTTTATTTTCAGCTCAAGCCGGTCGGCTCTTGAGTCAGCAGAGTGAATGGTGATGACCTTCGACTGGTCGGCCCTCATCTGTTGTCGAGCACCGGTCCTGATGCTGAAGCTGTAGCCTCATCATCATCATCGCGCCGAATCACCAGACCAGTTCCTCTTAGTGATACTTAGCGTGAAGAGGATATGAATGGCATGATGTCTTTAAGAGTCAGTTAAGTGGGGACAAGAGGATTTATTCAAATTGTCTGATTTTATGAATCTTTGGTAATCTGTGTATATTGTCTATAACCCCTACTTCTACAAACTGTAGCGATAAATACCACTTGCTTTAATGTTGCCTCTTCATTTTGAGTTAATAGATAAAAATGTATTGAATAATTATTTCCTACACAAGTAAATACAAACCAGTCCATCATCTTAAAAGGAGTGTTTATAGCTGGGGGAGCTACAAATAAAAGGGAATCTGCAGAACGGTGTTAATTCATGTGAGAGAAATGAGGAAAGAGCAAAGATGAGCGGAATAATAGCAACATGAGAATAAGTGGATGTGTGAACAGTTGAACGACTCAAAGTGTCGGCTAAATTGCATATTGGAAGTAATATTTTTTTGTGTATAAGCCTGGAAATCCCAAAACTCCGGTGTTGTTCATACAAATTCTTTTAATTTTCAACTAATGGTGACTTTTCACTCATATATTCTCAAATGAAGTGAATTTGTCTTGACTGAAAGCCCAGAGTTTTGTATAATTATCATTAAACAGGGCTGTTAGCGGCTCCATGCTCCATGCTAATTGTTAACTGCGTTGGGTTCTTGGATGCTGGACCGGTGGAATCTTTGACATAATAATAAAAATCGTATCCGTGTTTTTCATGAAAATTATTGGCTTTTTGAACCGAAGCTTTATAAGCTGCTGAACAGCTCGATTACAATAATGCGGAATTTTTAAGTAATCCCTGCTTGGCTCAACGAGCTGAAGAACCGACGCTCACAACGGACATCTGGTGAAGCGACGTCTCGCTTTGAACGGCGTCCCGTCAAAAACAACAGAAATATTGATGGAACGGCTCGAACAGAAGTTGTCTAAATTGTTTGGTGTTCCGTCAAAATCCCCTCCAATATGTCCGCAGCTCCGTTTTGGGAGATTTCCTTTCATCAGTATGCCTGAGAGATAAACATGATGGCGGACGCCCCCCCCCCCCGGTGTCAAACAGTGGAGAGCGTGAGCTGTGTTCTCAGCCGGCGATAATGAAGTGCTGTTGTCTGGGCTAACAAGCGCTCTTTAACCGCCATCACCATCAGACTTCGCAATCGGCGGGGCCTTTCATTCCGGCATGTTATTCGAATGATGACTCAGAAGTTGCATGCATGACACTCGCGTGACCTTTCGCAGGTCACGGCGCTCTGCATCAATCGTGTTTTTTAATGTTGCAAACATAGGGGAGGTTGCAAAGTGCGATTTCTAAATCAGTCCCGTCGAAGATCGATGATTTGAGAGCGGCGCAGCTGCTCGTAGCGCCGCGTCGCTCTCCGGACCAAATGAATCTATGAGCTGTGAAATCATTCAAGGGGTGTTGTGATAAGCTATTGCGATAAAAAAAAAAGAAAAGGAAAAAACACAGATGGAGTTGACTGTGAATACGCTGACACTTAAGGATGTGGAGAGCTGCAATAACAGAATTATGATGCACCGCGCTTCCTCTTTTACCCCTCATTCATCTTAAAGCGTTTCTTCGGCGCCGTGAACAGTTTTATTGAGCAACGCGAGCACCCAGAGGACGTCTGTGCTCGGTCTGAAATGAATAAAGTATTAGATTTTACATTCATACATGGTCTGTGTTTATTTTGCACAGTATTAAAGTGACGCGCGGCACAAGGCGAACTTGTTTTCATCCCAAAAATGCGTGCTTTTGACTGTACGGTGGCTGAAACGTGACAAATTTAGAGTTTGTGGAAACTTTCACAAGCATAAATGAAATCTTTGTTGGATTTTTTTATTTCAATACAGTTATTTTTTGCACATTAAGAGTTTTATATATATACAAAAATAATATTTCCCAATATTTCCTAGAGCAATTTTGGCCAATCTACAGAAACAATTAATTAACTATATTGACTTCTTAACTAGCAGGTAGTTGGAGTATTTACAGGTTATTTTACTTGATCTAAAAATATTAGAAAGGTTCAAAATTGGCACGGCCTCGGATTCTGGCGTGTTTTCACATCCCCAGCTCCAGTCTGTTGCTTATATGATTGATACCGGCGGGTAAATCCTGAGCCCGCTGTCTGGCACTGTATCGCCTCCCCATCATTCTTCCCACTTCCACTCCTCCTCCTCTATGGATGGCTCATCGCTGTCACAACAGACCGTCTGTGGGGAAGACTGACTGCCACGCTGGTCTCCGGTATCTCAGTGGCCCATCTGTCATCGCCGGTCATCCAGGGTTCCACGGTGTTTCCAGGGGACCTCGGGGGGGGTTTGGGTGGGCCCCGCCGTCCCACGGCGTGGTTTGATGACTTCAGTTTACTCTCAGAGTTACAGAACCGGCCACAGATTGGATTCGTGTCAAGGCCGGCAGCAGGTCTGAGGAGAAATCACCTGCAATGTTTGTGCTGATAATTCCACAGCCTCAGCAGTTACCGTGTTCTGGATGATGGGATGTGACGGAAGGTCTTCATTCACAAGACATCGCCGGCAGCACACAGGGTGACCGGGGCAATAAGGGCATTTTAGGGGTCTTATTTAATTAAAAAGTACACAGAATTACGATTTAATTAAAATTGTTATATAAATAAGGAAGCGAAGAAAATTACACATCATTTTTTATTCGTTCCAGTGATTTAATTTATTGATATTTTACCACAAACCACAGTAAACCGATGCAAAAACAAAAGTAGCACAAAATTAATCCAATAAATTATATAAAAAAGAAAAGAGAAAAAAAAGACGGCAACAATCAAACTAATTGGCATTTTCAGAAACAATTCAGATTCACCAATATTCTGATTAGTAACTTTAATATAAACTTGGCCAAACATGTAAGTTGTCATACAACATGTTAGAAGTTATCCCTCGGCACTGATTAACAGCATTTATTGATCATCATAGATGATTGAAATTAGATAAAATTGATGAAGTGATTACAATAATTGATTATAAATAGCAGTGCTATGAGTTGGACTCAGTTCACAGTAAAGCAGCGTTTGCTTCCCAGTTATCCCAACTCGTTATTTCGAGGCTCATTTCCAGCACTTTAAGCACTTTTGCATCACCTCACCTACATTTGGTTTCCGGTGAAACCTTGACCCAGATCTCATGTCCACATAAAGCCGAACAGGTGATTTATCAGCTCCTCTGGGTTCACGAAACACAAATCTTACTTGTGTTAGACTCTCGTCTTACCAGCGTAACCCAGAGAATGACAGGTTATCCTGGCAGTGACGCAGTGAGACGTCCAATACGACCTAAATGAGCACCGATAATCAATCAGAAGCCAAATCGCTTCAAGACTCACCCACACAAACACACACAGTTATGTCAAAGCGAATTAAGGCTGAATTATTACAAGCTATTGCATACCTCCCTCTGCCACGGAGAGAACGTGGCATGAATAAAACATTTGTGAATAAACACATATATTGATTTAAGTATAACTATGAATACTCAAAGATTGCTCTTGAGATTTTGTCCCCTTCCTTTCCCTCTATCCGTTATTCCATAATCACTGATATTAGCATTTTCCTCTTTTTCTCCTTTTTCCATTTCACCCATTTGCCGGCTAAAAAAATAAATAAATAAATTGGACTATTACCATTGTGCGCTCCGGAAAAGGCAAGCCGAGGATAGAAATTGGCCGAATGCAAACAAGTGGGATCTGCTGATGTTAAAAGTGAGCCACTAAGGAGGGAATTTGGGACCTTGAAAATGTCTGACAGCTTAAATGGCCGTTACTCCGGGCAACGGTGAAGATAAATTGGGAAGAAGATGAAAAGAGAAAGATAGAAACAGAGGACTTTACCAGACTAGTCTATCTGTGGGGGCACAAAGGCCACCGCGAATAAGGATGGCACTTAAAGTTGGGTTCGTCATATGCTGCTCATCTGCCAGGTTGACCACAGTTTGGCTTTCATGACTTTTTCATGAGGCCCAGGTTGATAAAAATTCATAACCCTGATCTGCATTCTCTGATCAAAAAACCTTCCTGAAAATGGGCTAACAGATTGTCACGTTGTCTGAAACAGAGATGTTTCACAATGAAGAGCGCGGGTAAAAAAACCACTGCGAGACACGGACCCTCTCCTGGTATGAAAACGATACCTGAAAGGCAACATGAAATATTCACCAGAGAGAAATGGGAGGGAAGATAGCGCTCAGCCTTGAGCAAAGCAGGGCTCCTGCTGGGAGAGATGGAGATACAGGTGGAGAACGAAAAGAAAGGAGGGAGGCTGAGGAGGAAGTGAGGAAAATGGAAACGGAGGAAGGGATGTTAGATTAAGATTCTTAAAGAGCAGATACAGAAAGAAGAGAGTCGGTGATTAAAACCACAAAACTATAAATTTGATTGTGCCTCGCCGTGTTAGAATATTACTTTTGTGTGTAAAGGTCACGTTTGTTTGCATATTTGTTATTAAGAAAAACGGGCTAACATTTAATTAGATCCAGAAACATTTCCTCTGCAGAACTACAAGTAAAAATGACACCAATTTCCCAACTGACATTTCGTCAGCCCGGCGCTCGTCACCGTCGGGAGGGGAGGGGGGGGGGCAGACACCTCCTGGAGATCATTAGATCACGGGAGGAAAAAGCATGATGTATTGATTCAGGACTGTAAATTCTAGGTCAGCATTGATTAGCAGACACCGGCTCTCTGGCCGTCTCTCCGGCGACGCTAGGCCCCGGCTTTATATTTAGGTGAGGGCTGATCGATTGAAGGGCGCTTTGTGCGAATCTCAATGGCATTGTGCCTCCCCGCGGAGTCCGTGTAGGTCAGACCGAAGCTCTCTGAAAGGTTGAAGCAATGATGGGAATCAATGGTTGTGAAATGTCATCTAACGCGGCTCCTTACGACGCTGGAGGACACAATCTAGACACATATTTTTTCAGGGGGAACTTATTGTTAGTTTTTATCTTTAAACTTTTATTCCGTATAAATCAGGTGCTAAAAAACACACACACACACACACACACACACTCGATGGCCTTTTCAACACTTGATACGTTGGGGTCTTTTTGTCACCTGGTAAAACATTGATTTTTCATACGCTGCTCTAAATTCGCACCAGACAGGTGAGCAGATGGCTTTCATGAGATATGAAGCACGGTGACAGGAAAAGATTCTCTCGATCTGACCGATCTTTTTCGCTCTTTTTTTGGTCTCTGCTAATTGCTCCGCTGGTTGCCAGATTTGGTCACCATTTAGTCCTGGGAGGTTGGTCTCAATGTGGATTTTATAAGCAGCAGCTTGGAAACCAAGAGACATTAAAAAAAAAAGCTGAAAGGAGTTAAAACGCTCCACCGAGCTGAGGAGGTGAAAGAGTGACCCAATTCGTTTCTAGACATTGACTTGGAAATATTGATTTAGTGCATTTTTAGACTTCGAATGAAGCACCGTGTGTGGCTGTGAGGTAACAGATAAATAAAGGTGTCGACGGTTTAAAGAGGCCCTAAAAAAAGAACAACCAATACGTCGATGTTTAAGCTTAGCCCTCTAACCTGTACATTAAATGCATCATCTTTCATCAATACCCATAAATTATCTCTTGGGATATTGAAGGAAAAATAAGATATAGTGACTTCCCTGCTGTTTGCCCAACTGTCCCACCAACTGTCCCGAAAAGCTGTCAAGTAGTTTCTCGCGCAAAAGGAAACAAACAAAGCGTTTAGCCTCTGTTGCCGAGGTAATTAAATATATCTGAGAGAGACGTTCCACTGTGTGCTGCGATGAGTAACGGATCAACTCGAACAACTCTACACGTTATGAGCTTGTTGTGAAAAATATCCGGTAAATAAAGACGTCAGCTTTAGAAGTAAATCATTTACAGCCAGCTTTGACATGAACTCGAGAATGACTCTTACCTGTATAACACCCTCAATAAAATCACATGGTCTTATTTTATATTCATCTTCCTGCAGACATACTTGTCTTTCAGCTCATTTAATAAATCTCACAAATACATTTTTTTATACATCTTAAACTGTAGATTTTGGTAATTTTGCAACCACATTCTCCCCCATCTGCAACACTCAAGGCATGATGGGAAATACGTTAGTGTAGCCTGCTTTGGTCAGTTTTAATTCGATACGTCAGACGGATTAAACACAATCACAAACTGCAACACATACATCCTAATCGTAGCCTATTAACATCAAACCGATTTGTATTTAGCAACATGTCAATGGAAAATAACATCTGTATGCGCTATAAACATCTGACGGAGTAATGAAAGCTATTTATCTTCTAATCCTTTCTTCTGTTTATTAATGCTTTCAATTTATTTGTACAGTTTTCTGCTCAGCTGATATATTTCCAGCAGCAAGCTGATATAATAATTAACACAAATGGAGTCCGCGTGCGAACCGATGTCTGGTCTGATGTGATATTTTAACAAGCTGGAATCAGCCATCAGGATGAGAGTGGAGAAAGTAGTCGATGTTGGATTCTGGGGGTGGAGGAGGATTATTTTGCAGCCGCATTGGCAGGTGAGAGCGTGGAAGGAGGTATTAGAGCGAGAGGAAGGATCGGCCATCATTACAAAGGTGTGTCAGACACCTGCTGCAGCGTGGAGTGCGACGTTATGAAAATCTCGTGGCCTAGTGTCATTTTTGCACGTGTTGGCTAGTTTACAATTTAAATTCGCAGGTGAGTCACCGTGTCCTCATCCGTTGTCGAGTTTGTGTGTGGGATCTGTTGTGTGACGGTGCTTTTCTCCGAGTCGGCGGCTCAGGTGCTCAGACAGATAACAGGTGATTATAGCAGCATCTCCACCTGTAGCCCCGGCGTCACCTCGGCAGCGCCGGTGTCAGCGAGGCAGCGGCGCATGCGGGGCAGCAGGTCGGGGCGTCTGGTCCTCCTACGTACAGCTCAGAACACTGATCCCTGCCACCGATCCTCCTCGTGCTCATTAATGGCCTCCCGACGAGGCCCCCGGAGGCCGAGGGAGCCCGACCCAGTCAGATGGCGACGACGCCAGTCAGTAGCCTGAGGAGCGACGATAACACACCAGGTTGTCCGGCCAAGGTGCAAACACCGCAGCCAGGTGGATTAGGATGGAGCGTGGTCAAAAAAGAAACAACCCTGATGCCAACTGGTCAACCGCCGCTAATATTAGAGGCCGAAATGCGGTTTCGTTATCGGCAGACGTGACTGCAGCATTCATGAAAATAGAAGCTGTGAAAATAAGTTGAGAATGTGTTGTTTCTTTCTCCAGAGTATTTACTTTCCCAGGTTTTGTCACATTCATACAAAAAAAACCCGCAGCACTTGAACTGTCAGCTCTTTGCAGCTCTGCCTTCCATACGGCGCAGCAGAAATCCTCTTTATCTGCTGATAGACATAAAGTACGGAAGAAGAATTTGATGCACCTACCTTAAGGAGATGAAATGTGTGAGATTCTCTGGTTTGTGGTTTTTGGGGTAAATGTATGCATTTACATACTTGTCAGATAAATAAAAAGTCTGATGCGTTTTTGAATGCGCATGACATAGAAGTGATTTATTTTTTAAAAAACTGAAAGCTCCATGCTGGATCAGGAGATATACTGGCGCTTTGAACAAATGTCAGTCTTGTTAGTTGATCTGCTTCTGGATCCCATTAGTGATTAGCTACACAGATCACAGCAACAAAGAGAAATCCTGCATTCTAATTCTCAGCTTCTAATAAACAGCATGTAAACAAGCGTGTTGTTATAACCCTTATAAACCCCGACACGACCGCTGATTACCTTCCGAAAGCCCTTTAAATGAAAACACAGCCATCATTTAAAATGCGATCCAGGCTAAAGATAGCAGCTTGACGACCAGATGAGATGATCTGCGTGAGACTTTCTGAAGATAAACAACATCACCGGGGTGGCAGACGTTTTATTTATTTATTCCGGAGGATGCAAACACAACTCAAACGCTGGAGAAAATACACATGAGGAAATAAGTTTTGCCAGAACGTCGAGGGGCTCTCATGTCTTTTGCATTTCGGGTGTGTGTGATCACAAAGTGTCACTAATATGGCATCCAGAATGCACGTTAAAAAGGGCCTCATTTGATCCCAGCAGCTAAAAAAGCACCGCGAAGGAGCGCTGAAGCCTGCAGCTTTCCTCCCAAACAAACGTCTGACATTTGCCTCCTTGTGCGTGGAACACTACACCCTGTACTTCTGTCAAACGCTAACTTTGACTTTCCCCCAGCAGCTTTCCTTTGATGGGATCTGAAAGCATGATGGGAGAAAGAAGGCTCCCAAAAATAGGCTGTTTATTTATATCATATGTTCAAAGCTTTTAATATTACTTTATATATATATATAAAATTTTATATATATATAATTTTTTTTCTCTTCTCATGAGCGGTTTGTTTGAAACGAGATATGATGTGGCGCCGTCTCAGATAATAACAGGGATTTATGAGATTATCTGAATGTCATTCTGACAAATGTAGCTTCATGACATCAGGAGGAATAAACGTCCTGATAGGAGAAGCGGAAGCGTGCATTCCCGTTTCAGTTGGAAGTCATGCGTTTATTCCTTCGGGCAAGATTCAACTCTTAAATAATCAGAATCGCAATTTATCTTAAAAACAAAAAGAGGTAAAGGAAATAACACGTTAATTTGTGAGGGTTTGATTTTTTTCAACTTACAGTTTTAGTGCTAACAGGCTTCCATACCATACATATGGTGATATTGACCTTTCGTTGTAGCATTAACATGTTGTCATGTCTGCTTCAGTTCCAGACTGCATCAGTTATAAAAAGCCCTCATTAAATTGCCCTTCTTCTTCTTCTTCTTGTGTTCAGTCAGTTGGTTTAATTCATGTATATTTTGCTTATGTTCCTACATTTCATATTACTTGTTCTTGAAATGTGAGTTCCTGTTTGCGTTAATCTCTTTTGGATGTTGTGTCAACGTGACTATGTTGTATTTGGACTTTTATGAATAAAAGTGGTTTTAAAAATGTTCTTCTTTTTCTTTTTCTAATAGTAATCAACAAGAAAGGCCTGTGTGACAGAGCACCCACTACCTGGGCCAACAGGATGACGGGAAATGGACCTGACCCACAGTGGAGACTTCTGTACAAACCTCCCCTCAAGAAAAAAACAGCCGACCTCCAGTGGAGGATTTAAATGGTGCCATCGGTTCCAATGCTTTATCTCTGTTTTTAACCTTGCTGTGTCCATCCAGTGTCCCTTCTGTCCTCTTCAGGAGACAGTCTTTCATGCTTTCAGTGAGTGTGGGAGACTTGCAGTGCTCTTCACTCTTCTAACGAATGTTTTTAATTTGTTCAGTGAAAATTCTGTATCAGGAAATTCATCTACGGTGCTGGAGAGGCAATTTATGTGACCAGGAAGAGGAGAATTGAAAACAATACTGTTCAAGAAGCAGCTACTGTTTTCTGCTGTAACATCAGATGTCGCTTAAAACTAGAATTTGGTTTCTATAAAATGACAAAAGACCTGAATAACTTTAGGAACATCTGGTGTTACAAAAATGTCCTATGCACTTTAGTTGATGGTCAACTCACTTTTGCAAACTTCCTGATGTAATGCACTAATTTTTAAATTGTATTTCCTTTTATTTATTGGTGTTTAGTGTTTTTGAAGTTTCATCTAATGAAAAATTGTAAAATGTTCTGAATGTGATTGAAGTTTTTTTGCACAAAATCTTCTTCTGAAGCACTTTAGTGCTTTCATCTAATGTAAAATTGTAAAATGTTTGCATGTGATAAAAGTGTTTTTGCAACAACAAAAAAAACTTTTTCTTCTTCCTCTTCCTCTTCTTCTTCTTCTTCTTCATGAAAGTCCACTTTTAACTTCCCGGAATACTCCTTTAATAGCTGAATATCCCTTTAATCACCAGGTTTTTCTGGCCACCCTGCTTGACACGGGGCCATTAAATCTGCAACCGCTCTCACCGCTCTACACACCCTCTGGGAGCATACTGTACATTATTAGCATGTGGGTGTGAGTGACGAACATGCCAACTGAACCCTTCAAGATCCGGCGCTCCAATATGGTCAGTTTTCCTCGCTGACATAATTTAATCCAGCTGTTTCTCAACATTTAATCCAGCTGTTTCTCAACCAGAGAGGCTTGCAGCGGTCCCCTCTGCCGGATATAGCATCCAACAGCACTTCCACCAATCGCGAATCGTGGCAGGATGTACCTCGATCTTGACAAAATTGAATGATTAAAGCTCTTGGAAATCCATGTTTCATCCACAAGTTTTCATCCATTAAGACAGCTCTAATTTCTGTCACGGTGATGGCATCGTCCCAGATGTGCCTCACATGCCTGGAATGAGCGGCGCTACATCTCACTGTTTATACATCCAGGTTGGGCTGTAAAAGTCTATCATGGCAGGACAGGCAGCAGACGTGACAGCGCTCGTCTTTGCATCCCCTGCTGTTAGAGTGTCTTCAGAAACGGGTCCATTTCCTGGTATATTACATGTCATCTCTGAATTTCTTTTATCCTCCGCCGACTACGATGCGCTGGCTGCCCATCGTGTGCGATTAGAGGAAGAATATGAAGTTGGCAGGCTCTAAGCATGCCTGATCGGTGTCCTGCATCATTAAGAATGGACCGCGGCGCTGGTGGCTGACATTTCAGAGCGACACCAAGCCAGGCCTGTCACGTTGATAACGTCCCTTGAGGGGGTGGGGGTGGGGTTGTGAGTGAAACTTGTGCTTTTATTTATTTATTTATTTCTCATTAATCCCGTGCAGTCGAGGTGACGGCTGCATGTGGAGACTGTCCTGTAAGGGGCTATCTTTGTTATCGCAATGTTACACGTTGTACTAAAAGTGCCGCGGAGGCGAGGCATTTGTATTCTCGTGTCGACACCCAACTTTTATTGGAATGCTGCGAGAATGCATGCGAGTGGCGTATTGTAAACCTTCATGGAGTGAAATGCTCTTTGCTGTTTGCCCCAAGTGGGAGCCTAGGGTTGGATATAATTGAGTAGAAACAGGACTGCTGGCCAGTTAGCGGTACCCCAGAGTAATAGCTCATGCTACGTCTCCACCGCCACCTCTAAAAGTAGCAGTCCTTGTTTACGGTTGTGGAGTTTACGGTTTTAAAATTCCAATGAGGCTCCATCCGTCCACTGTCTTTATCAGCCCGAATGATTTAAGTCCACCCAGGGAGCAGGGTGGCCCCCCGCCGCCGCCACCGCCGCTTCCTTCACACGGGCGGATTCGGTGTGCAGCAGGGGGGCTGCTGCACGCTTCATCTTCAAGCGTCATCACCGGCCTTTGTGAGACCATACTCTCTCCAAGGTCATAAAGAAATCATTCACTCGTGGCTTTTAATCCATATTTTCAATTATGAAGTATTATCAAGGGAGGCTTTCAAGGACCTCAGTCAATAAGGAAATAAATAAAATAACAATAATTAGCCATAATAGTGAAATAATAATACAAGTGCACTCAATATGGTTCTTTCAACAGTCCCTTTTTTAATTAAATTAAACCCTACTCTAAATTCCAACAGGACATGTGCGCCATCAGAACGGCCTACCTTCAGGGTTGGGTCGAATTAAATGAAGAAAAGAAAAATCACAGATCCATCTTTTAATCGAGATCTGCTCAAAATTTAGTCGCACTAACCCCCCAAACCTAACCCCCTACATCTGTACTGATCTGAGAGGTATGTCATGTGATCCCTACGGGTACGTTTACAGGAGAAGGTCACGCCACCATAGGCAGTTTTACGTTGGGAAGAAACATATTTATTAAGCACTGATCCACGAATGGGACTGCGGTTATGACTTTTTTCGAGTCTTGGATTTCTCATTGTACCGACATAGAAGCTCCCCAGCACCAAGCTTTATTCTAAATTGCAGTTCTGAATCCAGGGATGCCACATTCATGAGTATTCCTTGTTTCCACCAGCATATGGCTCTCCGCTGGGGCTTCTCATCCCATATGGCGGCGCGCCCAGGAGAACCGGTTTCTTGTAGGTGACGAAAATCTCACTCCATCACCCGCAAATGATGCAGGAAAGGCACACGTCGCCCTTTAGTTCATGATTATTATATGAAGTATGAAACATTAGACTCCAGTTAAAGCATTGTCTTTTGTAATGTGACTTGTTAATGCAGGGACAGTGAATATGAGATCAGCGTTTAGTCGCCACAAAATCCTTCAGGTGAGGTTGAATTGTTCACACACACACACACACACACACACACACACACACACACACACACACACACACACACACACACACACACACACACACACACACACACACACACACACACACACACACACACACACACACACACACCTCTTGCTACTCTACTAGCTGGGAGCTAAGTGCAGTTTCTATGATGAGTGGCTTAACTACACCCCCCCCAACCCCCCAAATCTCATGTGATTGGGTAGATGTGTGGAACCACCCCCGAGATCAGGAGTGAGTCATCGTGACAGGCGAGGAAGAGGAGAGACGTTGTTGTTGAAAAACATCCTTTCACACCTTTAGCAAGAAGCGAGAGATAAATATTCTAGAGGAACGTCAATATGTGCAGTTTGTGTTCAATAAACTGTATGCTTAAGACCATGTATAATAATAAATCAACTTTACTGCATCATTCAACAATGTGATCAGTAATTAAAAGATTTGTGCATATATTAGTTTATCCAGTGTTGATAATTTTAATTTTATTGATTACAATACTGTAAAGGCAGGTACATGATTGATGCACTCAATTGTACCGAAGTTAGGATGCAATTGAGTTTGATTTAAATATGAAAAACATACAACTTCCTCAGGCCTTTTATAATTTATTCTTTGATCAACAAAATGATTTTTTTTAAAAATAGAGTCTGGTAAAGTGTGACTATATTCTAGAAGGTAATGATATCATTATGCAGATTTAAAAAAAAATAGAGCTCCTCTAAATATCTGAGATATTGTGTTTGCAATGGATGTAGCGTTACTGTACAAATGAGAAGACGCGAAGATGAGTTATGGACTTTTTTTCAATTTGCTTCTTCTCAGCCGCTCCGCTTACACTTCCTCGCTCTTGCTTTCAATCACGCTGAATCTGGTGAGAGAACACATTTATTATTAGAATTTAATTCCTGGTCTTATTCTGGGCTCTGCAGCCCAGATGTATCACTGATGGGGTCTATCTCTCACGCTAAAGTAACCGAATTACCAACATGGTGAAGACGGGGCTATGGACTCAACCATTATTGCCATGGCAACATGAGATGTGAGTGAGAGCTGCCGGTTTGATATTGCACCCTGAGCTTCGGCTCACTCTTGTTAATAGGATAGGAGTTCAGACTATTGTGTTCTCTGGAAAATGGGGTGGGGGGGGGATAAAAGCATTGCCTCTTTTGTGTGTGAGCTTGCTGGAGATATAATCTGGACTATGAGGTGGCAAGGTTGTCTAAATAAAATGATTCCTTCGGTGAAGAAAAGATTTTCAGGGTTGTTCTAAGAGGATGTACTACTTGGAGAAAAATACGGGTGTCAGAAAAATGGCAATGGAACCGAAATCTGACATTGAAAGGAGAAAGAAAGATGACAACAATTTGAACATTCATACAAAAGACCTTTGTAGTGTTTGGCCTGCCTCACAGTAACAATATATAATATAATATTTCGTAATATAATATAATATAATATAATATAATATAATATAATATAATATAATATAATATAATATAATATAATATAATATAATATAATATAATATAGAGTTAGGCGTTCCATTGGGGTCCAGTACTGTTGGTTAAGTTCTTATCCCTGGACTGGAATGATAACACCAGGATCACATGTTGTCTTGGGTCTGGGGTCACATGACTAATCAGGAAGTGATAAATGTTAGTTGGCTCTATTTCATGCAGGTGCTGTTAGTTGTAGTCGAGCATGTTCACTCACGTTTACTTGAATTTTAACACTTCTTTATTTCACGTTATCACGGTAATTGTCTTGTCATGGAAGACACAGGCGTCTGCATGGAATTTTATCACTGATGTTACCCCACTGTGACACGAGCTGCTGGGCTGCACAGGTAAATGCCTCGCCATGCACCGTTCCATTGAATATTTCATACCTGCGAGGGAACACGTCTTTGAAACAGCTTGTTTTGTTTGATAGTAATAAAACACTAGAAATTCCTCCTGACTCAATCTGCTGTGGGACAGTTCGGCGCGTTGAAAAGTACCTGTTTCCCTTTAATGAATTGGTATTTCTTCATTGCTTCCTTTCCTGTTTTGTTTATTTGTCTATTCTGAATTTTTTTTTCCTCTTGGCTTTCCATCCATGCGCTTTGCGGCAATTGATCTCCTTTGTTCAATCTCCGTATGTTTGTGTGTTTCATTTCTATTCTTGACCAATCATTACACTGAATTCCATGATTAGAAGCTCGATTTCCACTGATGAGCTCCACCAGACCGTCCCCCAGCCCTCTTTATTGAAAAACTTCATTGATGTCAATACATGTCTTTGGGGTCTCACAGGGGTCTCACATCTGCTGATCCAACCTTTCCAGACTGAGGAGAATCCACCAGCTATTCACCACAGTATTTTTAAAACATCTATTTCAACGGTTTTTACACCCTCCTTGGCTCAAATTATAATTTGAAGTACGGTTGTATAACTGATCTGATCAATTGTCGCTTACTGGGTTAAGATCTAGAATTAGACACACGACACTCAAGGGAAGATTGGTGGGTCCTCCTGCCCCATCCTCAGGAGGAGGAGCTGTCAGACTATAAAGGAGGGAATCTTCTCGCCAGGTACCGCATTAATTTCCCCTCAAGTATCCAATCGGCAAAAACCTCCCAAAGAATAGTCCCAGTCTCCTCACTCGTCCTCAGCGGATGTTTTTCAGACAACTTAATATTCCAGTGTCCTCATCTGAGAATTTCACCTCTTCGACTTTTGTGAACGCGCATGTTTTTATCCACTAGACTCTTCTTGAAAAACCTTCAGACCCAAATGTTGCCAAAGACTGTTTGACTGGTCTTTAGTAGTTTGAATGTGAATGTCCACCCCGAGCTTCTGTAAGAATGTCAGCCATGACATTATAAATTCCATAAGGAGAAAGCACCAGACATAACCCTCCTTAAGAACAGTCTGAACAAAAGAACAAACGATGATAAATATGAACAAAGGAGCAATATTCAAATCTGAAACACGATAAGGTGAGTCTGCATTAATTTACTGGTGAGATTTAATTGGAACGCGTCTCACAGCTTCAACCTATTCCTTAAAGAAATAAAAATGACAATCACATAACTGGAATCAAATGAGAATCCATTTGTTCGTTTTCCCAAATATGAGATGTCGTTTTAACCACCACTGGAAATCCATTTTGGTTATCTCAGCTTTAACTGTCCCAGAAGATCTAAATACAATTTCTTTTGTGTGTCTGAAGAAGCTGGAGACACTGATTTCATTTACGCGGCACAATGCGGTTCCTCGGGTTGTCTTCCACTGATTCTGCAGAAAACACTCCATTGTTAGCGATTAGCCACTGGGCGCTGCGCTGCTGCATTGATTGAACAGGACAGGACGATTGATTGTGCGTACAAATAATGCATGGATTGCAACGCAAAGTGGGGGGTACTTTGAGTGAGAGCAGAAGAATTTGATTTGACTGAAGTGACACCCTAAACAGCTCTTTATGGACACGTTGCATTTGTTTAAATCAGATTAGTTCCAACGTCTCGTGGGAAACTAGAGCTACCTTTTGACGCCGACATGAAGACTGACGCATCCACCGATGCAAATACTGCAAAAATCTTTTTCCTAGCAAAGACCCGTTTCTTATATAATTAATTAAAATCCAATTACAAGTGCATATTAGCATAAACAAACACCACATTAGCATCACATTCACAAATGAGCGAGCATCATTCAGCCTGATGAAGCATTGCGTTGATGAGAAGCAGCCAGTGATGTGTCTGTCTGGGTTTTTTTTGTTTTTTTTTTTGGTTGTCATCACAACCTTAAAGCACATTGATTTAAAAAAAAAAAGAAAAAAGAATATGAGTGTTATTCGCAGCAAATATAATTCCCATTAAGGATTCATTAGTAAACCGATGCCTCAGACATATTCTTTTCATCCTATTTGATTCTATAGAAGTGCCGGCTCACACATAAAATGGCTCAGAAATGGGTTCCTTTGGGTCCTGGCAATTAAATCTGAACTGGTATGTGCTGAGCGCCACGGAGATTTAAAAAGAAAAAAAAACAAAAAAACAGTGCCACTTCAAAGAAGGGTTGTCAAACAGAAGCTCATAGAATTGGCGAGAGGCTATAATTTGACGGTATATCGAGTGCCTGATATGTTCTTCAGGTATCACTTTGGTTTTGTTTTCCTGTGCTGGTCTGTGATGCTTTCACAGCAGCAGCATAACAGAGAAAGTCTCAATGCTTTATATTTGACGCTAAAAGCTCAAAGAAATTACTGGTTTGCATCAAGGAGAGTGAAGAATAGGACATTTCAGAAGTTGCACTACAAGAAAAAAGCATTTCTACTCAAATCTAGATCGCCTAACTGAACTCTTGGATCAACAAAACTTCAAAATGGATTCAATGTGAGACACACAGCTGGACTATAAGTTCTGTGAGGCATCGGTGCATCTTCATCTGCAATCATGTCGATGTTTATCCGGTTTATGTTGTTGGTATCGTCACCGATCGTTTACCAGATTACGGCGCGGGAAGAAAATGCACACATCAGCAAAGCTATTACAAACCTGAGGCGAGAGTGAATGTCTAAAGTCATCTCACCAAAGTGCATCCAACACCTGTGGAGACATTCAATTCCAAACAGCACACGTCAACCTCATTGTGTGGGAATCACTCGGATTCATCATCCGGGAGTCGATTCTTTGGGTAGATGTTGAGGTCTTTTGCTAGTTGTGTGAATGCATCGAGAAAATTGAGGGGACCGTTAAAGGTTTTAGAATTCTTCCTTGATTCATCCACTGGAAAATGCTGGTGCAAGTGTTCATGGGAATCCAACCAGAGTTGGTTCTTTAAAAAAAATGATGGTGTTGGGCTGGAAAAGGATACCCCTAACCCCCCTAATCCAAATCTAAACCCAACCCCAAATCTTATCCTCTATTCTTAATTCATTCCAACTCTGTCGTCATCTTAACTCTACTCCATTTCAGTCCCAGTATGGGTTTGATACCAACCCTTTTCCTGTCGCCATTATAATAATCTTCATAAAATTCAAACTATGAATACAGATAACATGGATCCTGTCACTTCCTAAACATTTCCTCCGTCTAACTGTATAAATTATTATTAGTCCTACCGATGCGTCACGATGGATGAATTATCTTTGCTGTTGTTGAATATAGATATTAACCATGCTGTAAAGAGACTTCCTCATTCTGCTACATCCCTGCCAACCCCACTGCCTGTTCCTCACAGCCCCCCCCCCTCCTCCTTGTGCATTAGTATTCATGAAGCCACACTATTTTTGGAACACACATATAAAGATGTAAAATAATATTATGCTTTCTCGTCATTACAATACGGTAATATATGCATTATTCAGGACACACGCCACACAGCAGGTGCAGTCTGCAGCAGTCTGTCACGTCTGCACATACCGGTGCAGACGTACCAGTTTAAAGGAAAAAGATATTTTAAAATGATTATTTTATTCATATACAGTCCGATATCGTTGTTGTAAATATGCTTTCTGCATGCGGGTGTAAACTGCTGGTTTGTAACAGCTGCCGTAAGCGAAACGGGACATTTTAGTATCAGACGGACTCGCTTTTTGTTAAGTACAAGGATGACAAGAAATTCCAGGTTTTGAGAAGAGAATAAAATGTTGATTTGAAATCAGTCTGTTGCTGTAGTTACAAATGTTTTATGAATTCCATCACAATGGAGGCAGCAAACCGTCCTCACTGTTTGCTGCCATGAGTTGTTTGACTTTTATTAAGCGTTTGCATATCTTACAATATGACAAAAAAATAACTGGATCCACCGCTGAGGTCACTTCACCTGCCCTGAGTGTGTCCTTACAGGTAATGCGGCTCCGCCTACAGACAGCATTTATCTCCTGAATTGATGACTGATTTTTTTTTTTTCTCAGTTCTGTTAAAGCTGTGAGTTTCTCTCACGGAAAATAAACGCCTTTCCGTAGTGTCAGTGATTTTAGTGCTGAAGCCGAAGTTTAGCCTCTGTCTGCAGCGGTGTTAATTTATTGTTTGTGGCGTGTGTGCTACAGATGCTATCATCATCGTTATCATCAAGTAACCAAAAAAGAACGACCCCCCCCCCCCCAGTCCTAGATACCAAAGCAAACCAGAGCTATTAGGCTTGATGGGATGCCTGCAGTAAGTTTAACTCTGCTTGATGTCTAATGGGGTAATAGCTTTCCATTCTGTGAGCCAATAGCACCTTAGAGCCGCGTAATCTGTGATTCTGCCCCCTAGTGTTCCATATGATTACTGCAGTTAAGTAGCTAAGCCTTAATCGCATTTAAATGCACACAAGCTTAATCAGAATGGCGATAACAAAAATTTATAAGTGTCAGCAAACTACAAAGCGATTCTTCGCCACCGCTCCGGAATCATGAATGAGTGTATCTGATACTCTGGATCATTTAAACCAAGGAGCTTTTCTACATCGCTTCCTGTCATAACACATCGTGTGTGTCATTAGCATTCACTGCTGAGAGGTGTAGCCATCCAAAGTTCTAATCCACTGCTGCAGATGGATTCTCTCTGCAAAGCAAAAAGCTTTCTTTTTTTTTTTTCAAAGGATGAATTTGATATCGGTGACGGTGAGTTCCTTGATACGAAACGGCGTAATGAATGCAAACACTGGGAACAAGTTGGCTTTTGCTTCTGCTGCATATGAGAATTTGGATTTACTGCAGAGTGGTTCCATTAGGGGTTGTGATGAGCTTGCTGTTTTAGATCGTATTTACACATGAAGTTGTTTCCCATCACTGCTTGAATCCATCTTTTTAGCCTATGGATAACGTGAAACAGAGGTTTTTTCTGCGAAAGGGAGGTATAGCGGCATTTCCATTTAAAAGGGCCTGAGCTCCTTTTGTTCTTTGCAGTGGGACGGCATTCCCTCAGTCACGCCGCGAAGCCAGGAGTTCACACTGTTCAGAAACTTCATGTTTAATTGTCCTGATACGGTTATTTTTAGTCTTGATCCCTACCTCTTATTTGAAGCACAGCCATGCAGAAGAACATTTAACCTTAAGTTGCTTCCCTGTTCCCTCCTATGGAGACGATGCCTCAGTAATTATAACCCTCAGCAGGACTCCGTAACCAAAAAAAAAAAAAATTAAGGCTTATTATCCTGGAAGATTCTTGACAGGATTGAGCTTCAGGCCAACATTAATGGAAGGTCTGGCAGAGCGGTTAAATGCGCCCTTGATAAATGGCTGGCTATATTTTTTAAATTACAAAATATATTATCCACAGGGTCAGAATCTCCTTTTTTTTCTGAATTTTTGCAAGCACTTCCTTGTAATAGCCTGGTGAAATCTGTACCCAAAGTTGTTGACAACCTGAGAGCTTAGAGAATATGGGATGGCCGGTGGCAGAAGAACATCTGCTGACAAGCTAAGTGCCCCCATTAAAGCCCCAGGTGGAGGTTTTTTCTTTAGGAAAAAGTTGGGGTGTAAAGACTTTGGACGAACACAACACCTGTTGTTACCTCCCCGTGTCCTGTGGCCTTTTTAATGAGGCTGCACACATTTGGTTAAGGAAGCAGTGCTTACACCGACTGATGTTTTATCTATTGCGTTCCATGACGCCCGGGCTGAAGATCTGGTTTGCCTCAGGCGGCGTGTTTCCTCGTACGGCCGTAATTCCAGTCACTGGCAGCCAGACTGTTAATAAAACCCTCTAGCTACTTTCAGCTTCTGGAGGCAGGTAATTCTATATGTTCTGTTGTTTTTGTATTATTTTCTCTTTGGGCAAACTGGGTGTTACTTTATTGTTCCCGTAGATGTATAATTAAGTCTGTAACTGGAGACTGTGGCGTGCTAAGAATAGCGCGCACACATATTTCTGCTGGAATACCCATACTTTCTCAGCGCGGATACTGACCGGTTTATTTTGCAGTATTTAATTGCACCTGCTTGCAGGTCATTCTGTTTGCTTTGTTCACCCCAAAAAGAGATGAAAACAACATGTTTGTGTTCCAGCGACGACGCCTGCTAATTATGAGTAATTATGACGGCTGCCAAGGAATGACTCGGGTGAAACGGTTCGAAATAAATTTGATAAACGACGCCAGCTTGGGTAAATTTTCAACCGAAAGTTGAGAAGTTGTTTTTTCTTTTACCCATCATGCATCACTCTCACTTCCAAAATCAAACCAATTAACCAATTAAGAAAAGAGTGAACACATGTTTATAATAATTAAAATGTGCATCCACAGGATTAAAATGTTTGCGTTTCGCTGGTCGGTCACCTTCCGGAATAGGAAAACGCACCACCTGCGGTGGGTGTGAGGAGAAACAGGAAGCAGCTGCGGAGGGACGGTTGATGAAACACGTTGAGCAAACAAGTTGCGCCTCCTCACCCACAGCTCGTTTGCTCCCCTGTATTTCCCTCGTAGCCTCGGGGAGGATTCTGCCGTCGACTTGACCATCTCTGACTGGTTCACAAGGGCAGCAATTAACCTTTCTTTTCACCGGGTTGTCAAAAACAAAACAAAACCAACAAAAAAAAAAAAAAACCCAACCGGTCTATTGGATTCCATTCATTACTCCGCTCTTGTCCTTTTGTGTGGTCTCTGCAGCCAATAAACCTTTACGCCAGGTTTACCCGACTGGGTTATTAAAACGCATTCATAATCAGCACGTTTATGTCAGATTAGCAGCTGGATGCGGGCAGTGAGGTGTCCCACAGGGCGTGATGCATGCTGTATTGCTTATGTGCATTTTTTAAACAATTCAATTAAAATTAAAGACTGTTACTTAATAATAATTATACATAAAATCATCTCCAGGCTGTTGGAACACATCCAAAGCACCCTCGGAAAGATTTTTATTTTTATGCAGCATCCGTTGCTATGTTGCCACTGGCGACCATCTGCATTTCAAAACATCAGAAGTTTCTTTGTAGAAATGGTGATCGCTTTCTGTTTTATCATTTTGTGAGAACACAGGCTGGAATGATTACATGTGGATGTTACGCCTGGCGTGGATTCTACATTTGACGTACAGAAAATAAACCTGAGTGCAATAAATCTGAGGAGCTGTATTAAAAAGAGCGGCTTGTCAACAGCCATCAGTCAGGTTTGATATAAAATGTCCTGATGTGATTCATAGTAAACACACACTTTAAATATAATGATTTTTTTTTTATACATGCATTATCTTAAAATATCTGCAGACATCCCCAAATTGTTCCCAGAGGATGAATCCAAATGGCCATCACCTCAAACTTGGACCTTGAATCCGTAACATCTCTTTAAATCTTAAAGAGACGTTACAGATTCGGTTAAGAGGCGCCGTCTGCAAAGCATCCATGTATTCAAGGGATTTGGTAGCAAAGATAAAATGTCGAGCAGCACTTGAACCCTATTTCCCTGCTTGAACTATTCCAGATATTTACATTTCTTTCGTTTTCAGCCGAGAGATGAGATTCCTCTCCTCATTACATCCCTCTTGTGTCTATGCAAAGGGCAGGATCTCAAGTCAACGCTGTCAGATCTACTCCAACTTTTCCTGTCTGCAAAATTAAAGGCTTCAATTAAGTTAACTATTCCACCCTCCGCTGAGCTTCTGGACCGATAGATGGGCATCAGGGACTTCAGAGTTTCCCTCATCTGTCATTTCAGGGACTGCCAGGGCGTGCCCCCAAACAATGTGGTCGCCTACTGTATCTCCCCTTTAGAATCCGAAGAAGCCAAACTTGCAAAAGCAGGGTCTGGAAAAACCATTTGTAAGAATTTCAGATCACATGCCAGTTGTAGAATATATACATAACATTCCACAAAAAAACAACAACCCCCAAACGTGACCTTAGAGGTAAATGATTCCATATGACGGATTCAGACTTCGCTGGTAGGCTACGTGCTCCGTCGGGGATTTAAAAAGAGTCTTTAAATGGTAGGTTTGCCCACACCACAATTAAAGCTTGGTAAAGTACATCTTCTATAGTCTATCCTCTTCTTTTCCCCGAACGTGTTTATTGTAGATGTGCACGAACGCGAACCCGCCCTCAGCAGAGCAAGAAGCCCACATCAGCAGGTGACCAGAGATGGCTTTATTTGGCAGGCAGAGATAAGTGACGCCTGTCACTCAGCATCAGCAACAATACGAAGGATCCTCGGGGCGGTAGTGATTGATTCGAGGGTCTATCTCATCTAAGACCTCTGATTGTTCTCTCCCACCCCCAGAGCTGTAGGTTTAAAAACCGTCACGAATCCCTATTCGAATTGTTTTTCTCTTCACCATCTGATAGAGAAACTGGGTTTTTGTTTGTCATTACATTTTAATAGGAGAAGCGAGACTGAGCGGAGGGGGGCCGGTGTTTCTGAGAGGAAAGTAAATAATCGGAGAGCTGACTGAGTCTGGGCCGCACTGTGAATGAATCAATGAACTATTAGACCCTGAAGTCGGGCATGAAAACGCATCTATCTGGAGCTGAGAGATATAGAGGTCAGGGATGACACCGCGTTCGCATCAGATCGGCGGCCATGCTGTTGTCATGTCTCTTCTAGCAGAGTGGAGCTTTTGTTCTTCCTGCCGCCATACGTCAATATAACTGTCAACCACCCACCGCTGTCACGAGCGGCCATGTTTCATCACTATTGCATCACCAGGAAAATACACTCCCAAGCATTTTGCCTGCATATTTGAATAGGAATTGGCATAAACGCCATTCTTCCTGCAACGGCTGCAGAATTGTAAATTTACATCATTTTCTTTCCTGAGCTGAGAGTAAGAAGAAATAATAATAATAATAATAATAATAAAAAAAACAGCAGGATTGCAGAATATACAACTCCCTTCTCCAAAAATAAAGTCAAGATCGTCTCGCTGCAGGTGATCAGATTCCCACTTTGTCTTGTCGTGTTTTGTCCACTCAGTAAATATAAATCTAATAGACAGACTTTCATCACAGCTCTGTTTGGAGTTTACACCGACTCCTGATGGAAATGTCTGGCAGTTTTCATGCTCAATGTTCCGCTGTATTTACCGGCTGCTTGCTAACTGTCTGTCTACTTTATTGCTGGGTTTTGTTTGCTGGGTTTTTAGAGCCTCTCTGCCTGCTGCGAATGAAACCTACAGTTAGACTGAACCAGAACGGCACTGCTGCAGACCATAAAACCAAAACAATATCTGCAAAGGTGCTAGAAATATCCTCCCAAAAATGGAGTCGGGTAACAGTATTTACTACCAGCAATATGTTTTAAGTTATACATTATTAGTAAAAATATTGCTTATAGCTGCTTTATCGAGCAAGACGACACTTTCTTTTCATTAAATACCGATATTTGTGTATTTAATATACAATCAAGCCCACAATATTTACTTAATGTGCACATTGTTTTAGATTCTACATGGGAATTTGAAATTCCACATTAATATTTCCAAATTCCAATGCGGCTTCAAACATTTTTTTGAAACATCATTAGCATTTATCGTCAGTGTGTCAAGAGTGTTTAAACTGACGGGCCTTGGTCAAACCATTAATGAAGGTTAATGTCCTCACCTGCCGGCGTTCGTCCACCTTCATTATAGCAACGGCTAACATTTCTGTTTGCAACATAATGAGATTTCTGCAGCTGCGCCATCAAGTCGCCACACGCAGCAATGAATAGCAGCCAATGGAGATCATTTGCTACGGTATTACAGACATGAAGCAACATGTCTGTGGATGCAATGATGACGAAAGGTTATATAATGTCAGTTTCAACCCGGCTTCAAGTTGACAATACATGCATGATTGTGGACCTTGAGTAATCAGCAATCCAGTGTATTTAACACTTTTGGAGACTTTATGTCTGGATGAAATCCACAACTCCATAGACTTTGCATCATTAATTCGTCTCCATCTGTCAGATCCCTGTAATCCATTTTGATTTTTCCCACGTTTCCTGCAAATCATGTAAATTCCTTCATCCTTTGGTTTAAATGTTGAGTTATAATTCTGACAGTTTAAAAATAAGAGCATAGAAAAGCAATCAAGTAAATACCAGACAGATTAGACGACATTCTTTCTGCATTTCGTAAACTTCTTTCTGTCAGTCTTGCAGCTCTCTTTCCAAATGAATCAATCTTTTATCAAATTAATCATGGTCACAAAAAGTTGGAACCCAAAATATTCAATTTTAGGTTTTTGTGTTCTCATAATTCACTGGAAGAAGCACATTTGTTTCTTGTTTCTTGTTTTTTTGCTTGACGAACGTCTCATTTGTCGTCAGAACTCTGTCATCGTCAGTTCCTCTGAACTTGACTTGAATCACTGCGTTGGCGATACAGTCGGGAAACATCCTGTCTGCAACCCATAGTGAGAAAAAACTTCTTTGTTGACTTGATAACACAAGGATCTTACCATGAATGGACTTTTCAAACATTTGTATGGCTGGCCCACTGCCTATTCCTGTTTGCATGTCTCTGTTATCTTTAACAAGTCAACAGACGCAGCCCATCGCCTCGTCTGGGCGGCTGTGGGGGGACGATAAAGACGTTCTGCCCCTCTGACAGACGCCAGAATAAAGGCACACAAGCATCTTTTTTTGATCTCGGAGGAGGGAGAATGCATCTCAGTGTTGGCTACAGCTCTGCATACCGAGTCTGATCGGAAGACAGAGTGTGTATCCGTAGCAATTGATTGAATTAAGTACTACCTGTGTAGAACAATGCATTTTATCCTTGGGAGTTTCATGCTTGGTTTATTTTTGACATCTTAAAAAACAAAAAAAACCAAAACCTTTCTTTTTTTGGAGAATGAAAGTATCTTGGATGGTGATTCACAAACATCCAGTTGAAGACTCCATCATGTCTTGAGAAAACAAACATATAAATTTAAAGACTCCAATAAAAGAGGAGTAAAACATGTCAGCGCTGGTTTTAAGTGATGTTTCCCATCTCAGCGTCACAACATTATTTAGAGAACACTAAACTAGTGTCTTGCAATTATTTTAATCAACACAGAGACACAAAAATCCTCCTTGTTGTATGTAAAAACAGAGAATATAATTATCTTATCCCTTTGTTGTGCTGTGCAGCTACTGGAACTCCCACAGTCACCCCTGCCATTGATAAATGATCAAATTTAAATCGGTATGCAGCCTCTGGTTTTCATTATTCAGGGTGTATTAACACCCGTAGAGCTACGTTAGCTCAGCTGGCAAAGGTTCATCATCAGCCTCCAATAAACCTGGACCATTGGCGGGGATATGGGATGCATTCAGCGGCGGTAATGGCGTGTAATTATTTTCTCACCAAACAAACTGCAAATAAGGTGAAATACCTCAACATGTGACTGGAGCAGCTCTCAAGGCCTGGTTACCGCTCCAGTAGCGCCGCGACACCCACTCAGACTCCAACGGCACCCCCCCCCAAGTTAAAAACAATTACGGGCCCTAACAACAAAACAGCAATGTAGTGAAATGTAGGGAAAACCGTCTGGAATGGCTGGAGTCAGCAGCAACGTGTTGTGCTGAAACAGACTGTGTTTTTGTTGTTGTTGTCTTAATTAAATCACATTTAAATAGCTTTTTTTTTTCTTTTCTTTTTTTTTAAGGGAATCTTAAGTTTTATGATCCGGGGTTTATGGAGGCTGTGTTCACGCTCACGATTCGGGTCGAGCACGCTCGACGACAAAACATGTGCGAATGCGAGACGTTTCGGTTTGGACCGGGACACAGCGCAGAGACAATCGTGTTGAGATGTGGCGGCCGAGGAGGGACGTAATTAAAGGCATATGAAACCCACCCCACCGCGGGATATCTTCATGAACGCTTAAGCTTCACATCATTCATTTGAATGTGCTTGCATCCTGACAGCGTGTGCTGCTATGCATTCAGTCTCACTGACATAACTAACATTTTATGGGTGTTGGTTTGGTTTGTCATCGAATAACTTTAAATTAGAAAGAGAAATCCACTGACAGGACGTCGACATTGACCGTTAATGACTACCGTTGTTCATTCTTAATTTGTTGATATGCGCTTTATCAAGTTTTACTAACTAACCACTGACTTAGTTGCAAAAATCACATCTATCCAGCTGTTTAGATGATGAAAGAATGAAGAGCTAAAGGACGCTGTGGCATGTGGCTATTATCTAAAGCCTTCCCACCGCTCTACCAGTCGCTGCTGTATTTTTCATACCACAGAGTATAATTAAAAGTTGTTCTGAAGTGCAAAATTGGCAGAGCAGCTACAAAAAAAAAAAAAGAGAAGAGAAGCCCGTGGGCGAGGTTGGAGGTACCTCATTATCGGATGGAGGGGAAGACGCCAGGAGCCAGACAGATTACTGCCAGTTAAAAAGGGATCAAGTCATTTATTAAAAAGAGGTCTACTTTACTGAAGCTGCCAAGCACCAACCAAACGCTACCTTGTCCTGGTAATGAAGGGCCCTGAATCCCATTAATCACCTGCCCTGTTGGGCCTTCAGGGGTTCTGATACAGTGACAGCTGTGCATACGGTAACGTTTTTAATTTCCTATCCTTTTTAAATAAAAGTCTCCAGCATTTTCCAGCATGTTCTTCTATCACGTTGAACTATTTGATTTCAATTTAATAAAGAACTTGGAGTCACATGTTGGGAAATCGACACATTTTTTCAGTTTAAGACAAGATCATGGATTAATGGCTGTACAGGAAGTCCGTCTGTAATCACTGGTGCACAGCAGTCGCAAAATGATGCCATAGATAACATTTTATTTGTCTTTTAAGAGGTGGAATGATGGCATCTGTGTGACGCTATGCATTTACTGTCAGAAATAACAGACAGACAAGCAAACGTCTCCCACACCAACTTTGTCTATTGTAAATATGCTAATGAGGAAGTCTTCAATGTGGACAGGAAGGTGGGATATTGTGCTCAGAAGCTGTAGCTACACCACAAACTCTACTGAAGACTGCAGGAGCTAAACTGCTAGCGGTGATGCAACTTAATCAACAAAGTTCACCGAAAAAGTTTAAAAAGTTTGATGATCTGAAAAATTTATCGCCTTCATGGTCCGTTGTTGTGGTACTTCAGTTGCCATCCCTTCAGCCACGCTGGTAGAACTGCTCAGAAAGTAATTGATTTCCACTGATCTAATATTCAGTTTGTCTTTAATAAAAGTCTTGCTTGTGATTTCTATTTGTAGCAGAGGCAAGAAGACCTCACCGGACCTCTGGGAACTGTTCTTGCTTTATAGAGCCAGAATTATCTTGGGATAGATGGTGACGCTTCAATATGACAAATTCTACTGACAAGAAGAAAAAAAACAAGAAAAATAACAGCACCTTGGTAGTTCGATAATGCATATAGTTTTTACTACATTAAACTCCTTAAACACAAAGTGTCTCCATTATCAATAGGATCCTTGGATGGAAATACAAGTTCAAGGTCTATTTGATGCAGGAAAACAGCGGCGGTGGGTTCTAATTTCTATCTTCCACTATGGAGCTGTTTACAGCTTTTAAGAAGCGACCTTTGATGATCCAGACTCTGGAGAACAGAGGAGAGAATATACAGGGCTGGCAAACACACCTCCTACTTCAGGTTGTGGTAATTAGAAAATGTTTTCCGTCCAAGAAGCACCTTCATATTTCTATTTTACACAAGATAAACAATGCACTTTTTAATTCTACCTGGTGTAACTGAGAATAAAAAAAACAAAAAACCAAAAACACGACGCCTGACTTTAAAATAGTCTCTTCAAAAGGAACGACAAAAAACTGTCCTCACCAGAAAATTCACTAGAGAAGCAGTAATTAGTTTTCAGCCATCAAAAGCCGAGTTTAGCGCCAAGAAAATTTTGTTCTTTTTATAGTTGCGTGATTTTTTGCCGCCGACTAAAACCGTAGTATGCAAACAAAGTGGATTCCTGCCATGATGTTGGCTGTTGGTTTGTGGAGTCTCCTTTTGAAGCCTTGAGTCAAGCCATCATCGCTGTCTTCGTCTGATCACAAACCACCATATTTGGGAAGAGAGGAATGGCGCCGCGAAGGATTCCCTGATTGGATATGATGGGAAAATAAAGAAACGATCTGTGGTTGCGACTTGTCGACCATAAGATAACCACACCCTGGAGTGTGCTCATCCATTTTACACTAATTGGGAACATAATTTGCGATGTGCACATCATGCAGCATCAATGACGACTTTAATGTCGCGATTCAGGACGTTAACTCGCCTGGTTATGTCAGTCGGATCCTTCCAGACTTCTTATTTTTTTGGGTCTTTTTTTCCTTTTTGCTATGCTGTCATGTTGTGCAATCACACAGCTTCAAGACACCCCGGCTTTAAATCGAAACCTTCCCAACTTCCACATGCTCCCACTCATGTCTACTCAGCTTTCCCACGAGGGGAAAATCGCCCGTGAAGTGGTTGCCTCGCAGCAGCAAGGATCAGAGTTCAAATCCACCTGAGGACCCGGAGCCGGCGCGTACTCCCGGTGGTTGCGTGGGTTTCCTTAAGGGTTCTGAACCCGACCAATAAAAAGTTTGTGACCATGAAACCAAAAATTTTTTTTTTCCTACAAATAATTTTATAGCATAAAGAAGTAAAAAACAAGCAATCCTCTGAGGTGTTGAGTGTTTTTTGTGGTTTCAGCCGTGTAGCTACGTAGAACAACATCTCTCTTTCATTAAATAGACTACTGGTGGCAAAGGGCATTAGCATTCACTTAAAATGCTGTCTAATCCCACATGTGAATATTAATATAATATACATGGTTTTGGATATCAAGTGTTAGCAGAGGTTTATCTTCTGAAACAAGTGCAGGGGGTAGAGTATGCATAGCTGTGAGCAGGTTATTTGTAGTGTAGTGTGCAGAGAATAGGAGAGTAATGCATCAATCTGTCGCTCTGAAAAATACGTTTTGCCAGAGGTGTGAGATACACAGTAGAGCTGTGAGGTGACAAACCGCGAGCTGTTCTGCCGAGTTCAGCACAAAAACAGGATCCGGGCTGGTGGTAGAAAACACATTCATTCGTTAAAGAAGACTTTGGCAGCAACGCGTCTGTCTGTCTGTTTGTTTGTCACTGAGTGACTGAGTGGAGCGTTGTGGATGACCCAGTCCAAGGTGGGGGGGTTCTGGATAACAGAAATGTCCTATTTTAACGATAAAAGATAGGACATTTATTTTTTTTCATCAAATCAACTTTATTCATACTTTTCATGCAAGAACATGCAACGCAAATGGCTTCACAGAATCAAAAATAAATAGAATTAAAGATGGAAGAAACAACCACAAAGGGGTGTTATTAACTTTTCTTATCAAAGACATTAGCAAGATTGCATTTTGAAGATATAAGATATTATTTTGGTGATTGAATCGGTCTAATGGTCATGGTGGGAGAGCATCACTTTTATTTGCACCACAAGCAGGGGAACCCACATCATCAGGTTTTTCTCTGTAAAGCGGATCAGAGCTGCTCGGCTAACATCAGAATCATGGCCTGGGGTAGCCTGGGTGTGCTAGCGAACATTTGTTTCTCCAAACTACAACACATTATTACGGTCTGCCATATGCCTCTTGGTAATAAAGTGCGCCATGTTGCCATTTCATTGGTTGTGTAAAAGCAATAAAGAGCAGTCAGATGGATAAACACTAAAGCTGCTTGGTGGGGAAGTTCAAGCTGGGACAGCGTAGCTGTTCCTCTAAGTTTATCTAAGTTTCTCGTGCGTTTTTTGAAGTTATTTTAAGAAAATCGACTCAGGAATAGTTCGACTATAAAGCTTTATTTCTAAATCAGCTCCCAACCCAAATGACTGTGGTTTTTAAAACAAATAAAAACAGCCTCAAACTAAACCAAAGTTTGGAAACTTCATTGTGTTTTCCTGCCAGGGGTGCATGTAGCCTGAAGATGCATTTTATGAATACAAGAAAACCCTGGTCAAAAACATGGTCAGTGAATAAATAGAAACTGTGATATTCTTTCTTTAAAGTTCTCTGCCTTAGTAATTTTTTTTATTCTTAATAGATCTTGATAATTACAGGCTTTTTGGAGGAGGAAAGTTTTACCACTTCATGTGCAAATTATTAGCTGCAGCACCTGCGTTTGTCCTTAAAACGGTACAAAAGCTGCTACAACAAGTAAAAACAGGAACTGTTTGCATCCAGCAAAACATTATAACAGAACAAAATTGTCTAAATCAGCATAAAGATAAACTTTTTCCCACTACGTCTCTAATGTTGTGCAAATGAAACCAGGTTAACTTGATGGAAAAAAATAATCCTTGCATCACACAGATGTGTGCTAAAACTCTAGCTGAGATAACTGCAGGTGCTGAATCAACCACATTGCGGCGATTAATCCGAACGTTGTGGAGTCCTGCTGGGAGCAGGCCGGATGATTCATTCACCCAAAAATAGCTCCGGTGTATTAATATTGCAATATGTGGTGGTATATATTTTTACATAAACACGATTTGGGTGAAATGGGAGATTTGGAGGTGCTTGAATAAGAAACAAATTTGATTTTTTTAAAAAATGAAAGCTTCTGAAATTCCAGCTAACTGAATGGAATTTGATGACGGAAGGAGAAAAAGTGGAAACTATTACTATAATTACACAAAATTTTGGATTATTGACTTTTTCCTGGGAAAGTCACACATTCATCTGTGCAGGAGTAGGAAGTGACAAACCACATCATTTATGCAGAGGATCTTATGCAAGTTTCATGAATAGACATCGACTATATGATTTTAAATTGGAAGCGATATGATCACCACCGCGTGATTCACACTGATAAGAAAAGGATATTGCTATTTTAAAATATCGCCTTGAGCGGCTTCACAATCGATGTGAAATAAAAAAATAAAATACTTTATTTTGCTGCAGGCTACTTTGACATTTCAATTATACAATAATATTTCCCCAGGCTGAAATATGATCAGAAATATACTGGGAAGCGCCACAGGTTCAGCATCGCAACCAAAAGTCTTTGGGGAAATGGATGAAACAGCTGCAAGGCAACAAAGAGGAAGTCATGCTGCAGCTTTTGCATGGCTGTGCTAGCAATCAGGAAGCTGTGAGAGAAGACGAGCACACAGGAAGTGACTTTTATAGGATCAATCAACCACTATACACTGCAGGATGAAAAAGCATCCACATATTAGGCTTCTCTCCGAAGTAGGACTGAAGAAGTTTGAATCAAGATTCAAAATCAGCGTAAAAACTAGCAACAGGAAACAGAAAATCAGGAAAACAGGAAGAAGTATCTTTATAGTCTATAATCAATGACAGGTGGGTAAAAACACCCAAAGTGATGGAAAAATAAATCCCTAACATGAACGGATATGATAACGAAATATATTCCCCAATTATGCTTTTCAATTATGCTCAGCGTGTCTGAAATGCATTTAGTGAGGGAGAAGAGATGTTTTCCATTCTGAGGAGAATAACGCTTTGGAAACATGTTGCCGCTCTGTGCTGGTGGAGATTAAAGAGTGTTTTGGTCCCTTCTTTCAAAAAGCCATTTGAAATCGCTTTCCTTTCCATGAAAAGATGCAGCACACACCACTTTCTGCCTCTCTTATGGGCAGTGCCGTACACAAAACAGCCTCAGCGCACTTTTGCTTGAAGCGGGATCTAATAGACGAGCTGGTGAAACAACCCAAAGGCAAAATTGTGCAATAACTAGAGAGTCCAACAAGCAAAGTGAGAAAAGAGCAAATGTGATCCAGAATCTGCAGCTGAACACGGATCCGCCTCATCATTTAAATCACTTTCTCTCAGCTCAAGATCTGCCGCTGCAACAAATTTCACCAAAATCTGTCAAATTTTTAAGATATCTTGCAGATAATGAAACGAAATGGGACGTTAAAAAAGATTGAGCAAGCACCCAAAAATCAGCTCATAAATCATCTGGACTTGTATGGATCTATAGAGTGAGCAGAAGTGTCCTGTAGCTCAACAATGATTTAATTCTGTTTTACACACTGGTGTAGTGAACGTCACACCGGCTTTCAGCTGGAGCGTTTGGACGCCTTTGCTGACGGATGAGGTTCCTCCTCCAGGTTGAAGTCTCACCCAATGAGGGCAAACGTGGCTGCATGTGGGGTGAGTGTTGACTGGTAGGGGAGTTATGAGGTTTTTCAAGGTCGATGATCCTGAGAGAAATGTTATTATAGCCGGAAAGAATAAACACTTACAGTCCTTATAGTCGGACATCTCTCCTGATATCTTCAGTTATATCAATGTTAATCTGCTCAATACAGAACCGGACAGGCAGTCATTCAAGGCCCAGCGATTGAGACATATGCACCATCAAAATGGCCTGAGAAAGCTCTAGAAAGAGAAATAAAATACAAATCTACTTCATCCTGATCTGCTTCACATTTCAATTGTTTCTTCTTTCCAGGGAGTTTGAGACAAATTGTGATATAACGTGTGTGTGGTAGACCTCGCTGGTGGGAATACATGCTCGCTGTTCAAATAACGCAAAAAAAAAAAAAATAGGCGCAACAGAGATTCTGGGAATTATGTACAGCAATTATGACAAATGACCTGAGGGTAAGAAACTGACGTATTGTTTTGCGATTGCATCTGGCACTGTGAAAAATTTATGGAAGTCCATGAAGAGCATGAAGGAGAACATTTTTCTTTTTTTTGTGTTATGATGAAGTGCTCTAATGGCTGCCTTTAAGGAGCATAGGTGTTATTTACGACACTCTTTACTTCAGGTTTGCCTTGTCCAAACTAGACTTAACTCCCAGCGAGCCCCAGTTAATTCACTGTTTGCCAGATCAAATTAAATGTGGAAGTCGGTGGATCTGATTGCGCTTTAGGCACCGTCGGTGAACGCGGTCCGATAAGAGGACTGGAACAGCAAACGGCTGATTGCAGAGCGATGCCATGGCTGTCACTGATGCAGAACCTATTGCACACTCAGAGCAGATTAAACTGAATAAGAGGTTGTTATGGCGACAAGACCGACCCCAAACTCTGCTGTGTGAGCGGTTAGATATGAAAATATTATGTGTGTGATGGTGTGTTGGATGTTTCTCGACAGAGATGGATGTCTTTTTTTTTTCTTTTCTTTTTTTTAATGCTTAGAACCTCAAATGTGTCGCTCCCCAATTTTGCAGGTCTTCTCAATAGTTGATTTAAATATCAATCCCTGCATATTTTCTCCTGGATCCTTATTGTTTCTATTGATTTGTATAGTCACTTTCTCGAAATTGCAATTACCAAAAAGAAGATTATGTATAATTTAAATATATTTATTGGATTTCTCCGACAGCGCTCCCTATATTAGAGCTCTCTACGAGATTGGATTTGAGGTTCCATCTGAAGCTGCCATGCGATTGGTGCATCATCTATTTAATAGGCTGAGGCTATCTCCAGACTGCAGGCTCCAGGGGCCCACGTGGATTTTTTGTTTTCTCATATGCAACTCCGATCCACTCTGGGAATCCATTTCAATTCTGATTTGGGCTGTGTCAGCTGTATAAACACACATTTATTATAAGTCCAAGCAATATTCCAAACGTGGGGATTCTGAATGTTTAAATTCAAAAAGGCTTGAGATAAATAATGGGGGACTTGAACTAAAATCAGTTTCTGTTTGAGAAAAAACAAGTCTGAGCTTGAAGGAAACTTATTTGGCAGATCACATAAATAATATTACCAATGTGGTTCCAATGACCCGATGGGTCCGCCAAGAAAACTGAGCTTCGCTGGCAGAGGTTTGCATCCTCTTTGAAAGGCAAACCTCGATGTGACCAGCCAAGATGAGCTGGCAGATGTGATGTGAAACCAAGCATGGATAACATGCTAGCTCGCCGGTAGCCAAAAAAAATATAATAGAACAAACATGGTTTCTATTCATTAGACGGCAGTAAGAGGATAGAGTTTGTGGGAAGCATCGTCAGTGGCTGCTGGGAATAGTTGGGAATGTCATTCCAGACCTCTACGGATATCGGGGTGAACTCAATCATACATAAGTGCTCAGATCTGGTTAAAATGTCTTTTACTGCTCAGGGATCAGACCTCTGCGTGAAACAGAATCAGTCGTGACGGACATTTACAGCCTTTCGGAGAGCTGATTCAGAATAACGGATGGAGAGAAGAATCATTCCCGGTCATTTCTCTCATCAAGCTCCTCCTAAGCCGACTATTGAATTTACTCACTCAGGCTCAACACGGCTGGGTGATGGGGTTTCGTTCTTTTGTCGTGTGTCATCTGCACACTGGTCTCGCCCAGAGGTTGATAATGAAAGTTAAAAGAATGCTGCATATTAATGCTGGAATCTATTGAGCCGCGTGCAATAATAACTGTCCTGCAGTCTGCTGTCTGGAATTAATACTCTAGACATGTTGGCACATTCCACACTAGGCTTAAATCACAGTACAGGGAAGTTCTAATTTGGATTTATGAGCAGAGAGAACATTAAAAAAAGACTTCTTCTTTTTTTCCAGCTCTGGGTAACAAAAGACAGTTTTAGATTTCTCAAATTAATCCTCATTTACCCGAGATGACTCGCTGTAAATCAAACTCCGTTCACACTCATTTCCAACACGATACATGCAGATGTTCAGTGACTCACGTTCTGCGTCTCATTCAGTCAGCTGCCAAGAACATAACTTTGGCCAAATTACAGCATATTTCTCTCCAGATAGGAACATCATTTCACAAAATCAAAACAGTACCATGTTTCAAAAATGTCAAAGAAGGTTTAAGATCACGTGTATTGTACATGTAATAGATTTTTTTGTGGAATTAATAAAATTATAGAATTTGACAAGATGAAAAGCAGTTGAAAAGATTGAGACTGTTTGTTTTTACTATAGGAGGCAATAAAAAAAGAGATACTGGTCAGTATTCTGGCTAAAAACACCAAAAAGCATCAAGATTCTTATTCTGTATTTAATCTAAACCTGCTCAATTTCCCAGATTACAGCATGACTTTGCAATCATGCAAAAAAACCACCAGTCGTCAGTCTGGAACATGCGGCTTGTCGAATTAGCCGTCAGCTTGAAATAAACACCAGCGTACGAGCGTGTGGTCGTAAAACATAAATAGCTATTACGGAAGCTGAAATGTGCATGACATCATCGAAAGGACGAATGGGAAATTACTGGATCTCTGCACACGGAACGTTCTGTGTGTCTTGGAGCGCCGTGTTAATGTGCAGACTTTCATTAAGCTCAGTTAAGAGTCACAATCAGCCGCTGCAGCTGCTGTCAGGCGCCGAGTTGCTCGAGGGCTTTGCCGTCCTAACAAGCGCTAAAACGGAGAAGTTAACTAATTACAGCTGTGTGCCTTAGTCAGCAACCTGTGTGCATGTGAGTTAGCTCAAAGGTCAAGAGTCTAACGGATTGCATTTACCCCCCCCCCCCCAAGTGCCGTTCGATGCATAGAACGTGACTCTGATACAGCAGCCATGCACAGATCCTGGGAAATAAATAGCTGAGCTAACATAGAATTTGCCGAATAAGGGCCTTAATGTTACTTTGAATGGGAATCACATTATTGAATAAAAAAGTAGGCAGAAACTTTTCTAATTGATCATGAAAAATGAATCTTGATATGTAAATATATATTTAAAAAAATTAACTTGAACTACATAAAAAATAAAAAAAATCATATTTTCCCAGTTGAAGATGTGATAAATTTCCTTGCTACGCTTGTCCTGAGATTGTGATCTCTGATGCTATCTGAAAGCACACCAGTCAGTTTGAATATTCCATCTAATACACTTTCAAAGAGCTTGCTCAGATAAGAGGTCACTGAAGGTTATTTAGCATCTCTAATCCAGATTTGCTAAATTGTACACGCGGCGTTTCTTTGTTGTGATACGCCGCTCGTGTTGAACCTCTCGGAAGGACGCCACAGATCTCCGATGGATCAAATTCAACGCTTGATCAAATGAATATTTCCCTCACATGTCGGCCGGTGAAGATAATCCTCCATGATGTCACAGATACGGCGCTGCAGACGGTTGTTAATACGCTGTGAAATATCACCGCTAATTGAACCGATGCTGCAGATCTTTATTGAGATCTCTGCTCATTCCTGTGCTGTTTTTCATGTCACCGACAATTACCTCCAATGGAATCCGACTGAAAACAGAAAACAACCTTTGAGTCTCGGCAGAGAGAGAGAGAGAGCGATGTTAGATAGTCGCTGTGTGTCGCACTGAAGGAAAAAGAAGTTGGACAGGGGGAAGGAAGATGTAGAAAGAAATGCCAGGCGTTGAGCAATGCAGGGTGAGATATTGTAAATCCGCCACCAATTCCCTGCAGAGAACTGAAATCATCCCAAGGTCACCTGAAACCCTGCTATCCATGCAAAACTGCTGACTCGACTCTCGGAGTCTGCAAGGTCAGTTGTTCCTATGGCCATCACAGAGGAGATGAATGGTGACTTCATGAATTATTGGGGAAATTCTGTTGCAAACTAATGTGCAAAATGTGAGTTTAGCCTTGTCATATTATATGACAGCCTTTACTTTATGTTCCACAAAGGCTGAATTTGCAAAAACCAGTGTAAACATGAATGCTGGGTAAGAAGAGGTGTGGGTTTTCACGCTGTAAGAAGTTTCAATCCAGAGGCAAGTGGAGCGTGGAAACATCTCAAAACTCTTGGATAAATTGATCTTTAGAACTTAAATCAGTAGTTTATGAGTTATTAATAAAAATACATGAAACACACTTGAACGACTGAATTTGTAATCTGCATTATAGAAGCGTCAAATCTCTACTCCTACTACCTCTAAATTTATACCTTTAATCTCCCAGATCTGGAATAAGATCTGGATCGAACTACATCCAACGACCTGTTCCAGGCTTTCATTTTATTACATTTAAAAAAAAAAAGCCTTGTATGTCAAAATGTCTAAGACAGTAAAAAAGAATAGTATGTCACATTCAGAATTTAATCAACTCTGCCTCAGCCCCAGACCCAGTCCCACGCAAAATTTCATCAAAATCCATCAACGAGTTTTTGAGATATCTCGCGGACAAATACGAGAGATGCCGCGACCCCCTCCATAAATTAAACAGCAGAAGATGCATCAACTCCATAAAAGTGCAAGAGTTGCCAAATTGGAGATAGAAAATGGAAAAAAAAAAGAAAAGAAGCCAATAAAAAGGATTTAGTAGAATTTCAAATAATAAATAAATAAATAAATCCCTCATAAATTTACCTTTGCTTGCAAGCAGTTTTCACTTTCGCTGCTCTTGCTTTCACGTTGCTGTGCTTATTTATTACCGGCGATGGCTGATTTGTGAGAACAGGCTGAAACCGACGGCGGGGCTTGAGAGTTTGAACCCATGCACACAAATCCTCCTCCATATAGTGTGAGCAGAGACATAAAAACACTGCCCTGCAGCCCTGTTAATGGTGATAAATTCCACATTACAATACATAGATATTACATCAGCACCTCCTGTAAATCAGCCCAAACCCCTCCTGGAACTACTACGCGGTCGTGACCACTTGAAACAAGTTTTAAATGAACAAATCTGGAAGATAAAATACGCTTGGAGGTGTGGAATCGTTTCAGATTAACAAGAGGGATGGAATCTCTTTACATTTGCAAGGTCGGGACTTTAACACCATTTTTTGCGCCTTTTTTTTTTTTACATCCTCCCGGTTTTTTGTTCTCTCCTGCCCCCGTCCTTCAAACACATCCTGTCCGACTGGCGTAATTGCACGGTGACAGGAGTGATTTCTCAGCCCCATCAATCACTCCTACGGAGATACGGGCTCCCTCCCGACACGAGTACTCCCTCCCTCCATTCTCCATCCTCCTTTTCCCTCCCTGGTCAGCTTCCATGTTTTACTGTTCTGGTGATAAATAACACAACCGGTGCTCGACCCACTTTGTCCAAGCCTAGATTTCCTGGCCTGCAACCTATCAGTGTTGGACCAGAAACACAAGGCTTTGAGTGATATATTGATCACAGCGGCTTCGTGGCAGGTTTTTCTTACGTTAGTGCCGCTGGGCTGCCTTTAAGCACCCCCCATCGCACACTGTGTTGTCTTTACTGTATGCTAGGAGGACTACCGTTAAAGGAGGAGAGTAGACGAAGAAGAAAACTCCTGCAAGATTTGTTTTAATCGAACTTCACAGCAAGAGTGAAAAAGGTCATTAAGAGTGAAGACAATAAAAGTGATCCTTTGCTGAATGTGAGCCATCATTTCAGATAAAGTATCCTGCACGGCCTCTTTGAGGTCGCTGTTTGGGCAGAAGCTCATACAGTAATCTGGGACTCCTCAGATCTGCAGAGGAAAGATAAGAACTGTTTAATAGAGCCTTGACTTTCTAAATAGCTTGCTCTGCTGGACTGAGTGATTAGGCTACACAGTAATATTGACCCAGAGATGGATGTTTATGCCAGGTAATTAGAATATTTTTTTTTTCTTCATTCGGAGGCTTTTGTTACATCCCAGACGCAGATCGGCACGGCGATAGGTTCACAGAAAGGCTAGTCTATTCATAGCAGCGTGAAACAAATGAGTCACTGGAAAGCCTGTCTTTCTCCTCACCGATATAAAGACTGTTTGTGTTGTGAGATGTTTTGTTTCTTATCAAAAGAACACAAGTGGAAAGTTTGCTCGCAGATCCCCGTGATAGCATCTCGCTCTGCGCTGCTGGGAGAAAGTTGAATTTTACAAAACCGGAGCAACTTCTACACAAAGACAAAACAAAGAAAGGCTCAGAATTGGTGCTCAGTGAAATTAGGTTTAGATGTACCTCGGTGTATTGAACAGAATGTAAATCTGTTCTCTACAGTCTGTGTCGAGATTGAATTTTCTTTGTCTCTTTTCCTTTCAGCTCAAAAGACACTCATTTTCTGTCGAAGATAAAAATATATAAAATACACCAATAAAGTTGCCCTTGATCGTCACACTTTCCTCAAAAGTGGAGTTTGTCCCTCGGTGCTGCACGTACTCTAAAATAGTTAGCAGGGGTTTAATGCAAAAGGACACACGTCCTCTTAGGGATGAATAAATAATAACTTGGCCATTAACCCCTGACTGTAGCTGCAACCCCCAACACAAAATATCTATTAAAATTTTTTTTAATGGGTTGTCTAAATACGTCCACAGGTAGCATCTGGAAAGATTTAATGCAAGGAGGCCATTAAAAACAGGCTACTACTAGAGCACATGGCATGTCATACAGGATCATGTTATTACGTTCTATTGCATTCAGACCGGCCTTGAAATATTTATTTCCTCCTTGCTTCAGTAGCATGAATAGCGATTATTTCAAATCAGCCATGGTTTGACATCCAGTATGGATTTTCTGTTGCTTGTGGTCTCTCAGTAATAACAACGTAAAGCATATAGGTAATAGGGGGTTCATTGGGGAACTCGTCTTCATCGGTAAACAACCACCAATACTAAATTCTGACTATTGGATACTTTCAGAAATTGTACGTTTTGTTCAGAGTGAGCACTATTGGACATGTTTAAACCATTTTAAGCAAAAAAAATAAAAAATATATAAAAACAAATTCAAAAAAATATCCTCAGATGTTTCGTTGCAAAATAGTGTCTTTAAGGGATTTGATTCATTCTGCTTCAAGAAGCGACAATAACCAGCGCTGACTGTAGTTGTACTTCAAAATGAACTTTGGCAAGAATTTGAGATTTGAGACCTGAGCCAATTCAAATGGAGGAGATGCAACAAATTGCACTAGAATCACGACTCCTACAGACACTAGCTTGATTGCAGTGCACAAAGTTTTTTTGTGGGCTATATTCATAGGAACCATGATTTTCCTCCAGACCTTCATTGCATTAATGACTAAAGTGCACTCAGACTCTTGAAAATCTTAGTTCAGCATCTAATTTTGGCCCACCTTTGGTCAGATTCCTCCATTACACACTTCCTAACATCCACCAAGCTGCCAAAGAGTTATTGCTAAAGGTTTAATCCACAGAATATTCTCACCTTAAACTTTCTTTCCAGTAAATACGTGATAAATGCTAACTAACTTGGAGCCAGACAGCTGGATAATGATTCCCTCATGCTGTATATCCGAGACAGATAAATGCTAATAGACTACCGGAGCTACAGTTGACAAGACTGCAGCGACTGCTCAGTGCTCAGTATGTGCTGAGTTTTTGCGGTGTGTTTTCAAAGTTGCTCATCTCTGCTGAAAGATCTGTGGAGTTTGTTGACACACCCACACAGACACACTAATACCGTTATCCCACCAGCACATTCATATATCTGCAGGTTAAACCTGTCGATAGAAGACAGATTTTTATTTAAGCATGCATGTCGGTTTTAGTTCAGTTTTATGAATGCACCATCACAAAGGAAACACCAGGAAGCATCGGATCGTATGCAAATTTTTAGAGAATGTCTTAGGAACACTCTGAACATCGTCTAATGATAACGATCCAAACACCAGCACCCATAATCCACGTCTACTGGAGTCGTTCTGATGTGGTAAACGGGTGGCGAATGAAGACCAGAGCCAGATGCTCATGTGTGTTAATGAGGTTTTTTTTTTGTTCAACTTCTATAAAAGTTTTATAAAAGCGAATGGCTTGAGAATGGGAATTTGCATCCTCACGGACTACTTAGTGGTCACAATGTTAATGAATACAACGTGTGACCTTCCTCTCATCTCTTCTGATTCGTGAACACTGCTTAAATGGATTTGCCCAAATTCAATCCTTGAGAACAAATAGAAAAGAATGTGGCGTTCTATTGCCAGTGGACATGTTTTATCGCTTGAAGGTTTTTAGAATTAGAAACCCACAGTAATGCGGGGTCCAGACGGCAGGAGAGGAATGTTTTTGCAACATTTATTTTGGCATTGTGTTTGAAGGTGAATTTCTCTGTCAAAAGACATTTTTTTCAAGCTTTAATTCACATTTTTGACCCTTCTGCCAGTCCTTTTAAAAAAATTTTTTTTTTAATGTATTTTAATCGCCACACAATGACTCAGTCACATTTCTTTTTGCACGAAATCCATTGCCACCTCAAGGCAAACTACTAATCCACAGCGCTGGTTTTGTTTTGGAGGAAATAGATGAAGCCATAAGGTCTAAACTCTTTTCAGGCTGTGGATTTTTTAGTCCTGAAAACCATCATCCTCACTTATTGTAGAGACTCAAACAGAAATATGAGACCGATCTGGCGTTCGCCTCCCTGAATTGATAGCTGTGACATTTTCCTTCACACAGGGACTTTACAACAGTGATTAATAACACTTTTCTCCTCATTAGGCTTGAATGTGAGCTTTATAACAAATGCCCTTTCGGCTAAATTTACAATGACCTCGACTGGGACCTCTTGATAATTTAACCATGTAATGAAACAACAACAACAGAGTCAATATTTTCATTTGCGGGGAGTAACCATGACGCCTGCTAGTTGGAAATACTTGTTTCATGTTGCTTCAGGCCTCAGGCTAAGTGGAGAAAAAAAAAAAAACAAGCTTGTTTAAAGAGGAAAACTAGAAACCACAATCGTAGCGAGCCACCTCTAATCTGTCGGCTCATCGTGAGTTAAAAAGGAAGCTCGGATTCTAATTTTGGCTCAGCTAGCCCATTTGTTTTGTGGACACAGCCTTGCCCCCGCTGAGGCAGGCTTCCTAACAGTCTTGGGATGAATGGGGAGGGCTGAGAGAGAATTTGTGCAATGCAGGAGGAAAGATGAGTCCGTATTTTGTCAGCCCTCCATGTCCCATCAGTGGCACAGGTGTTCCGCTCCTGATTTTGCTCCGATGTCAATCCAGGTTTTTGTTTTTTAAACTTTCCCCTCCATCTGGGTCTCCGCCGGGTCTGCACCCTAAGATGAATGGCAATCTGCGGTGTTTCTGAACAGGTTAATGGACCTCTAACCCCCTCATCACTCATTAGCATGATTAATCAGACAGTGGAGTACTCCGTGATTCTCCTCCCCTCCCGTCTACCCACCCCCGGCTCACTAGCTTTCCGTTTCTGCCAGATGGTATCAACGCGAGGCGGAGGAAAAATCAAAGGTAGGCTTCAGAGGCTTGAAAACCAAGAAAGCACAGCAGTTATCTCCAGCTGTTCGACTGACACATTTACAGGCTTCATACACTCTATGTGGAATAACCCCCCGGAGAGAGCGCAAATGAGAAAACACTTCACCACCCTCCCTGGAACACAACTTTTACAGCTACTGTGTTTTTTTTTTGTTTTTTTTTCCACGACAAACGTAGAGGTAAAGCACCAGATGCAGATGAACGCGATCATCTGAAGATGATTCTCAAGTCAGGAGAACAGCTTGTACTCGCCTGCAAAGAATTGGGGAAGATCGACATTTGTACATTCCGTTCTTGTGTTTGTTGAAAATGAAGCTTTGCAGTGAAATACCAATTAATTAATGGGATATATCTCATATCTTATCATCTTCAAGGTCGGTTGTTGGACTCCATTTTTCAGATGTTAAATTCAAGCAGCTTTTTCCCCTCTTTCCATTTGAAAATGACCCAGTTTGCATCAGTTCGGTACAATCAGAGCGACGGCACAATGTGGTTTCGTTTGCAAAACTGAAGTCCCAGGTGGAGACCCGCTATGAGCAGCAGGTCACCCAGGAAACTGGGGTTTAATCCCCGGGTGAGACCAAATGTAGAACTTCCTCAAGGACATGTTGGAAAGGCTCGGTCTTCATCTGACACCAAAACGTAATTCCTTCCTTGCAAAAACTGAAGAAATTGATCCCTTAAGTGATCAATAAGGAGAACATTTCCTGGGTTGCCTTTGAATAAATAGATGATGTGAAAAGAATGATCAAAATGTTACCGTTGAGAGATTGGGACGCCGTTGACGCATTTACATGTAATTACAAGTGGCTCCAACTCTTACAGAGAAACTGATAGCAGTTCAGAACATACTGACATCAGAAAAAATGAAGGAGGCTTCAAGAAACAGAAGAATATTGAAAATGTCTCTGCAGAGATCACTGGAGGGAGTCTACAGAGAATGTTCCTGGACAGCACATCCTGAAATAACCGGCACGATTTCCCCTAAAAATCTGTTATCAGTTCAATCACGGAAATGGCGCGCGCTGGCACAAAAGTCGTGAAGGAGCCGAAGCGATCCGTCAGTGTCGTGAGCTGTAAATGTCAAGGTGAACCGCAAATCTGAGGGATGAAAACCACAAAGACTGCAGCTGTAATGGAGCGAGATATTCCTGCCCGCCGTCCCGTTGTGTGACTTCCACTCCGGTTATGGCAATGAATGTAATGATTCAACAGAGAGATGGCAGGCTGCCATTTGGGTTTTTCTCTGAGAGGGATGTAATGGCGAGAGCTGCGTTTTAAATATTTACAGGGCAGATGAGAAAGATGAGAAACGTTTTGATAGGCGGGGTCTAACTGAGGTTAAACCCTTGGGAATATCGGGATAATGACCGGGTGTTTTAAATGCGTGTGTTAATCTACCGTCCTGTTCTCCTTGGGTTAAGTGTTGCTGCGTTCAGGGAGGCCGAGGAAATGAGGAAATGAGTTTCAGATGCAGCTCTCCAACCTCCGCCAGAGTCTCATGGGTTTTTTGTCATTTTCAGAGTAAAAGACAAAATAATTAGAGGCCGTTTTTTGTTGAGGCTAGCCTCCATTTAAATAAGATCAAAGCGCGGCGTCGGACGTAGTCATTTTCAGAGTTTTGTTTCGTTTATTCGGACATTCAAAAGAGACTCGCGTTCCGCTCTGAGGTCATCGGAGAAGTTCTGGGAACCCACACAACCGTTTCCTGTCTCTCGCCTTCATCCCGCCTTTTTTTTTTTTTTTTTTTTTTCAGTTTTAATTAATGCTTGGAGGAATCTTCACAAGAAGCGCCGGATGATGCATGTTTGAGCGAAACACATATATTTGTTTTAGAAAATTAACAACTGCGCTTGTTAGCTGCCAGCTGGTAGATGATCATTATAATGATTTTTATTTATGGAGCGTAATAAACCAACAGAGTAGAGGGAAAAAAAAAAGAACAAAACCAGCGATTTGTCAGTAAAATCAAACAAATAAAATCAAAATGTGAGAACATCAGTCCATAAAAATGAGACCAAACGATATAAACATGCTTTAAGAGGAGATTTGTAAAGAGGCGACTCCTTCTGTCGACCTCATTACCTCGGGCATCTCACTCCACAGCTTTGGGGCTTTGGATGTGGTCGGTTCATCGCCTCTGGTTTTCAGCCAAGCTTCTCTCCAAGGAACGTCAGCTTCTCTTTCTGATTCATAAGAGTTCAGATAAACAGACACATAACAAACCAGAGAAGAAACAATGAGATGTTAAAAAAAAAATCGATTCCGAACCACAACGGGTGTCAATGAGCGGAATTTAAGGCAGGCGCGATGCGTAAAGCTTCTCTTCAATCCTGGTGGCTGAGTTCATCGTAACTAGGGCGTCGTTTTTGTTTTTTTTGGTATCTGATTGGGTTTGAGGAAAAAGTAGAAGAATAAAAACAGGAAATAACATGAAAAAGATCCCTTTTCAATCCGTGTCAAAATTTCAAGGGTGCATTCATCATGTTGGCATCTGTCGCTGTCTGTCACATGGAGGATTATTACTATTATTTATCATCCACTGATGTCAAAGATCAGGTTTTCATGGAAGGAAGCATTTCAAAATGAATGTCAGATGAATATCACACGTATACAGATGTAATCCTGTTGTCACGCATCTCCTGACTTTAATATTCACGGGATTATGGTGCAACTGTATTTGCTAAGATGTACTTAAATAGCCACGAGTGCTTCCGAAATCTTTTTATCCAACCGTTTATGATCCCGGTCTGAGTAATTCTGAGACAACGCTCTTCACGAGTAGCAGTCAGCCAAGGATTGAAGAAAAATCCGCGCCAGGAAAAGAAACTCTAACCGTCTCCCGAAGGCAACAGCCAAGATGCGCCGTCTTCATCGACAGCTGCACCTCTTCACCTTTCAGCACTAGCTAAACTTAAGCTATTTGTGAAAGAAATATCACATTTACCCACGTCTCTACCCAGAACTACCATGATCATGTTCACAAAAGCGTTCTAGTTTTCCTCTAACCCACCGCTTTGAGTCTGCGTGTGGAAAAAAAAAAGAACATCTATCGTCATTTTATGCAATCACAAATCAATTGAATGAGCTCTTATGGATGTACACGCCTCAGCCTCTTATGAATTTTCACATGCCCTCTCCCCAGGGAATAAAAATGGCATCTGACTTCACCCATCAGATTCTTGCTTATTAAAGGTGGACTGCTTAGGAATGTCTGTTGTATGTTTAAACAATGTAATTGCCTGTCAAGCTCATTCTACAGCTGAAGAGTTAATCGGCTGTGTGTGTGAGTGTGTGTGTGTGTGTGTGTGTGTGTGTGTGTGTGTGTGTGTGTGTGTGTGTGTGTGTGTGTGTGTGTGTGTGTGTGGCAAATATTGGTACAGCTGATGTGTGAGTGACAGGTGGCAGTAGCGAGCTGCATATGCAGGGAAGCGTTAAATATTATGAGCAGAAACATTTCATGTAAATGACCGATGTGTGTGGTAGGGACTTTTGTTCTCGGGAGTTAGCGCTCTGATGTTCTTGTCGGTGTAAAAGTTTGCACAAATACTAGGTTATTAAGCTCAGGTGATGTCAGTTGTGAAGCGATAATTACTGTAGCTCTGTACAGATCAGAACATTTTTAATTTGAGGCTTTACATGTATGAAATGCCGTGTAAATACATGAGGTGAGATGTATCTGCACTCCAGCTGCGTTTGATGTGCCTTTGAATCGGGCTTCAAAGCTGACAGCGCGCCGCCGATGTCATCCAGGGGCCACAGAGGCCCTGCTGGTACAGCACAAGATATGGAGCCGACCACTGCAGGGTCCAAGCTGCAACTGTAGGGTAACATCAGTGGTAGGAGTTAAAAGGAGGGTATGTCTTCAGCAAATAATGCATGTGCTGCAGTAAGTGAAACATAACTCAGGCAGCAGCAGCCGGACTCAAACGCGCCTGAAGGTCAAAGGAGTTTATCGCGCCGAAAGACCGTCGCTGTCCTCCAGAAACATGTGACTGCTTTGGAAAATGATTCATGTGGGTGTTTTTTTTTTTTTTTGCCGTTAAAGGTTGTTTGTGCAAGAACAAGCATGAAAAACAATGAGATACAACTCCGAGTCAGGTCGAGCAAACCAACGCAAATCAGGCATCAGGTTGGATTTTTGCATCGGATTCAAATATCTGAGGGAGCGTCACAAGCTAGAAGGTTCTGAGTTTCAATCCAGACTGGGTTCCTATAGCAGTTCAAACACATGATGATTTTTTTTTAACGGATTTTAGAGAATGAATGGCTTGAATAAATACAAAGACTTCTGAAACCTTAACAGAGTTGGATATTGTCAGGAATCTGCTGAGATATTTCTAGATATAACAGAAACAAAATGCTTCCGTATCATCATTGCAGAAATTACATATCTGTTCATAGCATGAGGTGTATTTATACATTTACGTGTCTTTGGAAGTTTTGTGTGCGAACAATTAAAGTAAAACACACACACACACACACACACACACACATGGTTTGGTTTCCTGGAACGAAAAAGAAAATCTCAGAGACAAGATGTCAAACAGTCAGAAAAATGACACGTACCAAGACAGGAAAAAAGAAAAGCACCCTTGAAATCCATTGTTTCACATTTATGCATATATCTTAGTGTGTTGGCATACTCGGCGCACAGTATGTCCAAAATGATTAGAGCAGAGTTGCCTGGATTATCCCTTGTTGTGAGCGGAGCCGCCGCTGGCAGCTGTCGGAGGTGATGCAACCGTTCCTCAGGAGGGAATCGGAGGCCTGCTTACTTTCGAAAAGCCGAAGGGAAGATGAAAGGACGAACGCGGCTCGAGTGACCCGTTCAGAGGGAGAGGTTCAAAGTCATTGCGAAGTCATCTGCTCTTTTACGTGGGGGGGGGGGGGGACAAGGGTAAGATAATGAGGGCTGAGAAGAGCCCTTGAGAGGGAATCACAGAGAGTTCAATTAGGTTTCTGTACTTTTGCTTCTGGCTCGGTCTGATTGCTCCGTGTGCCGGGATGACGGGATTCCACTCGGAGCGTCCCGTACGACCGAATCTCCGTAATCATGGCGTTGTGAGAGGGGTATATGTTGCTTAACAACTGATATTAAAACCCACCATGGAGTAGCTTTTCTAATTGTTTTCACTTTGTTCTGTTGATTCTAACTTCTTAATGAGGGTTTTTCTTCTTCTTCCCAGTGTGGGCTGAGGGTTGGGGGTGTCATTTTCATTTATTGCCGTCATTTTTTCTCTTAATGTGGGCGTATAGGAATCCTTTGAGGCTATAACTGTGATTAAGGGCTACACAAATAAAGAAGTGGAAAATAACAAAATAAGGGTCGGTTTAGCCCGGAGAGGCGATACGGCGGTAATAACCTTCTTTGTATGCTGGTCAGTTGAAAACGGTCATTGGAAAGTATTTGCTCCGACGCCCTCTGGGGAAAAAAACAGAACAAATGAAAAGGGGCGAACAACTGTTAAGAATATTCTCTCAGATCCTCGACTACAACAGCAAACATAAATGCAATAATAAATATAGTTTATGACCGAAAAGTAACTCAAAGTCACATCTGTTGCACAAATGTTAGGATTGGAGCAGAAATACCACAGCAGTGATGGAGGAAGATTTGGTGTTTTACTTCAGTGAAAATACAAATACGTCTAAAAATAAGTCCTGCACCTTATACATGAGACTTTATTTCATCTGCAGTATTGACTGTGCCGTATATATTTGTGTGTGTTTCATTGCTCTAACTCGTCAAGGTTGCTCTGAATCTTTAAGAAGGAGATGAAGATGAAGAAATACACTTTAATAATCCCCTTGAGGAAATTACCTTTACACTCTTCTATGGATTGAACATGTGTACATATGTCTGCACAGGCCCCTGGAACAAACACATCCACACCAGGGGCCTGTAGGCATATAATGTATATACAGTGGGAGGCAGAATGACCGACAGCTACTTCAGGATACGCCAAATGAGCAGCTTGTGTAGTCCAAGGCCTAGTGGACTGAGCTACTGACCACTTTGCATCATGTTGGCTAAGATGCATGCACCCTCCAGCTGATGTTACATCCAGGTCAAAAAATAGGAAATGAAAGCGAGACAAAAGATGAAGATATCTAAAATCAGGAATGACGTGTAATGCCATGAGCAGGAGGGCTTGGACTGACAGGTGGAGCATGGAGGAGACAAGGGGGACCAGGTGGAATCAGTCAGACTCCAAGAAGGACTACAATGGGAACAGGTAGGGGGACACAAATAATAAGTTACTGTTTACCAAATCCAGGGCAACACATCCATAAACCTGCTGCTCGTGTGGGACGGTCCTCATTGATCAATACTCAACCATCCGATGCAGGTTTGTGTTCAGCAGCCGATGTAAATCGTTTTTTTTTTTTTTTTTCCTCCTCCTGCGCCACATTTGTCTCCAGATTCTTGACCCACTTTACAGTTTCTACATCATGAAATATGAAGGGGTCTACCTACCTCAGTAAATAACTTCAACCCTGTTGAATTTCCATGGAGGTGGCATTTAAATCAATAGGCGAAAAATATTCACCAGTTGCTATGGCAGCTGCAGCTCTTGATGCATTAGAGTGAGGCTGGACTATATGCTCTTTAAACCCTGTACAAAATGAAGTTGCTGTAGCAGGACGGTAGCGTTACAACTCCAATTCATATCGTCTCGTCATATGCGATGAAATGTCAGACCCTGAATCGCTCCCGCGACCGGAGAGAGCAGTAATATTGTTTCCTGTTGCTTATGCATGAATGTTCGAGAGCAAAGAGCGAGGACTTGTAATGCATCAGCACTTCGGGAGTGACAATCATCTCCGTGTCACCGCTTTTTACACAAGCATCCCTCACAGGTAGTGTTTGTTTAACACGTCCTTGGCCTCTTTTTATTAAATTTTTTTTTTATTTTTTAGCATGATGGTCTGATAAAAGAGAATAATCGGACTTGAAGCACAACTAAAGAACAAGGAGTTTAAAATAAAATGAAATTCGCACGAGAACGGCAGGTTTTGTTCATGTCGACATTGTTTTTAATGCCGTCATATTTAACGATTATAAGATTATAAAAGTAGAAATGTCTCCAGTGGGTTTCACAAACCCTTGAATCAGGGAGCCATTAATAAAAGATCTGAAATATGAGTATGGAGACAATTTTCTTTTTATCGTTATTTCTTAACGATTACCGTCGATAAGGACTTTGCCACTTTAAATCTAACAAAAGCAGCTGATTGCTCCTGATTAGTTTACTGTGAAGTTTATTTCACACTGGACCGAGGAAATTACAAGGATAACCAGAAACCCCCTCTGCTGACCTACAGGGGCCTCGGTATTCGATATAATGGGGCAGGGTGGAGTATTAGTATTAACTATGGCGATAAATCTTCATAACAGCTGGTGCTGGCTTCAAATTTATAGCATAATTTTTCTCATGAAGTCATTTAACAAAAGTCCATTCTCACTGTGGGGGCAAAGTCACTTAAATTGATTCAGGGGCAGAGGAGAACTTGGTGCGGTCGGACGCCGTAATTCATCAATTCCCAGTGAGATTAGGAGATAGACAGCGGAAGTGACCCCCCGTGACCGTGAGACGGGACGGCGTCACCGTAGATGGGATTTAAAGGGGGAGGGGAAAAAAAAAAAAAAGGAACAAATGACATTTGAAGTTTTCAAACATGATTTTCCGGTTTCTTTCCTGCCTGCTGGTTTGTGCGGGGATGATAAGCCGACGTGCGGCTCAGCCTCGACTGACAACATCCTGTCTGCTCGTACTTTACAACGCCAGGTGATTGATTTTGTTAGCTCAGCAACGGCACGTAAACCGTCCCCGGCTCTCATTATCAGAGGCAGCATTGCAGCTCAGTAACTCACATAATGGAGGTCTCTCCTGATTGGTCTTTAAATATTCATTTGCTCTTGTTGCAGTTCACACTTTTGCAGCAGAGTCATTGTCTTATTCCAGGATCTGCTGGTTACTTTGTGTGTGTGTGTGTGTGTGTGTGTGTGTGTGTGTGTGTGTGTGTGTGACCTAACTGCAGCAGTTTGTCTAAATTCACAACTGTGGGGAAAAAAACGGCAAATTAAATCATCACAATTTTGAAAAAGCACATATATTTTCAGCATTTAGTTTCTATGCAGCGTCCAACCTTTTTAGCTCGTGCATCTGGATGTTATTTCACGTCATTGTGGATTTGGTTCCCACATGAGTTTCAGCTTGTGACTTTTTGGAAATGGACATTAGCGTAATGGATCGGGCCTGGCATCGCTCAGAGCGGGGGAAAAAAATGAAAATGCATTAATGTGTCATGTGTAATTACATCATATTGTCATATCATTAGACGCAGAATAAGTGCGTGATGAAATGCAACGGAGACCCGACCCAAGCAGAGTCGCCGTATACCTTCCAGTTTGATTTATGGAGGAAGCAGGAAGTGGATTTAATTCTGCATAATACCTGGAACAACTGAGCGAGGCTCCTGGAGGTGGGATTTATTATACGACAGTTTAATAGACTGAATAAACTATGATTAGGTACCTAATAAACTTAATTACAGCTAAATGTATTTTAAAGGGTTGATTTCCCTAAAATACATGTTAAAAAAAAGCTCAAACAACTTTAAGTTCATCAGCTGATCATGACGTTACTTTAGGAAGTGATTCTTTATTTTGATGTACTCGTGCATATTTATACACATAATGCAGCAGTCATGGAAGCACGTATGCATGTCAGCCAAGGTTAGATTAATAATTCAAAAGCAATTATCAGTGCTTGGATCTCATGTCACATCGTGTCCATTAAAAAATGATTACTGCGTGAGAGGCCTCCTTCATCTTCCCATCTCTTCCTGTAAGTCATCGGTCGTGACGTGCGGTCTAATAATATTTGTTTCTTCGGGAAACTCTTTTGGACGCCGAAGAAAATAAAAAGTAAATGTTGATGTTTTGCATAAACTGCTGTCAATCAGTGGAGTTTGATTTCTAGTGATGCAAGACGACAATCAATTTGTTTGCTGTCAAAGAAGTCAGATTATCCATTCCTTCTATTAGCTTCTGAATGGATTGTGAATATTCAACTTCTATAGAGCCGGTAACAAAAACTGAGCACAAACTCTCTGCTGGAGCAGAGTAGGAAAATACGACCCTGACATCACTATAGTTAATTTTCCTTCAGCATCCTGCACGACCTTATCTCACCTCCAACTCATAATTCAAGCAAAGTCGCAGTGATGAAATGCCTTTTATTTATGATAAAGACAAAAAAAGACGATAGCTGATGAATTCCAACAATGCATTTCTAGGGAGTCAGTGAACTGTCGATGATGAATAAAAATCCATCCTCGCAACATCCGTTACTGGGTTGACAAATGAAGTGTTTGATGTGGAACAGACGGATGCTTTGCTTCTATACACCGATAACAATATGCTTTGAAGCTCCATCAGCGAGACGGGCCTTGTCACCGCTGCCCCGTTTCCTCGCAGACGCGGTTCGGGCTCAGGTGTTGTAGACGCACGTTTGACAGTTAAAGAGCTAACACGGTGTTTCCATAGTGCAGATGTCAGCCGTGAAATAAGGAATGTTAGCTACACAAAGCACGGCAGCTGTGAAAATAGTGACCTGTGGACGGCTTTGTTCCATCAAGCGCTAACAGCTGGGAGAATAGGCTGACTCATGACTTTTTTATGCTATTTTTATGGAAGGTAATAGACGTACTGAGCTTCGTGCCAAGGGCGGCGTGTCAGACTCTGTGGGCTAACGTCACAAAAGGTGTTGAATATGTAAAATTTGTAGTTAAATCTGCATTAATTTTACATTCCAACATGAATGATACCAAAAAAACAACAACCCCAAAACGAAACTCCAAAGTTTAATATATTTATCAGGGTCGGTGCAAAGGACTGCCTTGGAAGTTTCATCTGCATTTCAATCAGGGGAAACAAATCTCTTCATTTAGGCAGGTGCTGTGCGCCTTCCTCTTGGCGCTAAACTAAAGGAAGAAGATGAAAGACTAACAATGCCGTGAGGCTCCCAGAGTAAACACCGTCTCACATCTCATTCCGTATGTGTGGGGACCCGCTTTGACTCAGCATTCAAGTATAAAAGGGTAGTTCCGTGGCTAATAGCTAACAAGGAGACAGGGAGCAGTAGAGGCCACAAACTCTGGCCCTCCCCCCAATCCCAGTTGCCGCTCTTCATTTGGTGGTTTTGGACCGCTGACTAAATTAGCTACCGTGGAAACGGCCCCCAGCGACTGCAGCGCCTCCTCCTTGCCCCGCTGTTTCCATCGTCATGAAAAATAAAAGAGCTACAACACCCCCGCGTCAGGGAAGCTTTCAACCCCTGCTCAGCCTCTCACTTTAATATTTCATGACCTCCTCGTACTTATTTTAGTTGGAATAATTGGTCTGGAAAGAGCACCGCCGCACAAAAAAAATGAAAAGCTGGGCATGAAATGTTCTATTACGGTTTTGACAACATGAGATTCTGCAGCTTTTTCGGTTTGTTGCTGCCTGGCTGCGAAATGAACGTGTCTAAATGCAAACTGTAATTTGTCGAGGGGAGAGCACGTGTAACCGAAGCTGGTTTTGGGGAAAGACGCAATGTTCCTCAGCTTGTTTAACACCTAATGGAAATAGGATGGAAAAGGTGAACTGTAAAACATGTGGGTGAAAACCCAGTGGCGAAAACATTTCTATCAGCCGACTCGCACCTTTTCAATGCGAACAAAAGCAGCCCATTCAATCGGCCAGCTGCAATACCGTCGATTTAGTCAGATATTTACTGACATCGTGAAAAAAAAAAGAAAAAAAAGAATCTCACTGAATACAGTAGTCGCTGTTGTCGTTCACATTGTATTTCTACTCTAACAGCCGATGCAGGCAGTCTGGAAACACAATTGATTGTTTCACAGGGTTTGAGGGCTAAGGTCACCCAGGACCAGGGGCTATATTCATCGATGCACAAAAACTCCTCCAGAGATGTGCAAATGCGAGTGCCTCTCCTCTTGTGAATTCCCGGCGCGACCCAGCTTAACGATTTACTACCAAACGGGAAAAAAAAAGAAGTTGTTCTCAGGCAATGTGTTTGGAGAATTGGGTGGGGTGGGGTGGTTGAAGTTTAGGTAAACTAAGTTTCTGACAAAACAAGACAAAAGGCCTTCCTGGAAGAACATGACGTTGACTCTTCGTGCCATTGTTGCCCTCTGATTTTGCTCCCAGAACTATCTCTGCTATTATGAATAGATTTTCTGCTGGAGTGATGGAAGAGGTATTCGATATGTCACTGTGTGTGCGATGCTGAGCAGAGGAAATAGAACACCTCAGTGACAGGTAGCACTGAGAGCCAAAGTCAGGCCAAGACAAATAAAGTCAAATGACCATTTATCATGCGGACAGTTGAAATCCCATCTCGATAATTACAGCTGACGCCGGGCCTGCGGTTTCCAAACGGACATTTCGGCTGAGGAACCAATGTTGTGCAAGCCATCAGGAAACAAGTTGGCCTGGAAAACAATAAACAATCGTTTCACAAACGACAATACATTTGCTTCATGTGATGGATCTCAACGGCGGCTGGACACCTTTTTCCCGGGACGCTGGAGTCAGGACGGAATTAGACTGGGAGACAATCGATTCCTCAGTGAGAGAACAATCCCTCCAAACAATAATCTAACACGGACTGGGCAAATTACACATCACGCATTGACGCAACACATTTCAGGTATCATTGACGTAAAGCTCAACAATATGTGAATGGTGTCAAAACACACTTTAAAAGATTTGGCACACTATTTATAAATTAGAAACATAATTTATGTATACTGTGGTCTTTTTGAAGGAAAAGTAATCTGCTCGGCGCCTCAGTGACTTGTCGCTCTAATCGCTCCGTTGCAATCATTCATCACCTTGACCCGATTCAACTGATTCGCTCCTTTGCCTCAATGATGTCTTTTAAGTGATTCCGGGGATTTTTAATTAACTTTTTTGGCGTCTGCTGCCATGCCTGCGCCGCTTCTGCCATGACAGGAGACTTCTGGCGGTTAAGCCAACCCAGTCTTCAGTTATGGCAGCCAATCAGCATTGGGTAGCAAGTGACTAGCATTAGGAGGTGGTTATGTGTCATGATATTTTAGCTAGGAACAGCATTTCCTGGCCATGCTAGATTCATCCATTCATTCATGTTCTTGACCACTTCAACTCCTTTTTGCGGGTCATGGAGGTTGCTGGAGTGTATTCCAGGAGACTACAAGCGAGAGGCAGGGGACACTCTGGGTGTGACACCGGTGAACTGTGGAGCCACACAAAAGACAAACAACCACTAACACCTATGGGCAATTTGGAACCAATCAATTTACCTGAAATACATGTTTTTGGAGGTGGGAGGAAGCCGGAGAACTCTGAGACAACCCATTGCAGACTAGGGGGAGAAGATACAACCTGAAGTGACAGAGGTACCCACTGCTGCCCCTTCACTTAACAAAAAAAGCACTTAAAGTACATTCAAACAGGAGCGTTTTTGAGTTCCGGTTTCTGTCTCATATTTATGGTCCAAACCTGATCTTCTCATCTGACTCTCAGAAAGTGAATATATTTACTCCAAATCATCAGCCATGACTTTAATAGAACACATACATCATGGTTCCGTATGAGATTTCAGTGTTATGACATCTCTCTAGGAGGAACTGGAGGGAATCTGTTTCAGATGACCGATTAGCGTGTTTTCAAATTCCCCTTTAAAAGCCTATCTGTAAAAAGCAATATAAATAGAACACAGTAGGAAGGTGTCTGCTGTGCCTCACGTTACATTTGACCAAAGAGAGTCTCTCAGGTTGCCATGTGTGTGTGTGGGGGGGTGCTGACACTATGTGGTTTGACCATCTGCTTAGTGTCCTATGAGATCCAGAGCTAGCTCATGCATTGACTGTCCATCCGTGGTGAATCTGTGGGATGAAAAGAAAGACAGACTTGTAGCTTAACCTGTTCAGAGAAGGTATTATATAGGCAACGGTGCTGAGGAAGAAATCTATAAATGTTGAGGGATACGAGAAAAATGAAGGACAGGTTAAAAAAAGCCACATTTCTAGATGCACTGTTGGGACACGAGTGTAACGGGTCATCCGTTACGCCTGGCTTAGCTCCAGAGCGATGTATATTTTGGCAGGATGATGAGTCGAGAGGTGAAGAAGCAGATGGATGCTCTGTTTGTCCTCGCAGTAAGAAAGACCTTCTCTTATATAGAAAAATACAAAACCTACACACACCTGATCCCCATTGGAAGGTTGAAAAGTTTCCTTTAATTTACAGGAAGTACACGCAACTCTCTCTGACTAAGGCTTTATATTCCTGCAGTATTGCTTTAAAACATGGTGGAATTCGACAGAAAATCTTTTAAAGTGATCTTCAAGGTTAATTAAGTAATATTTCAGTGAGTATCTTTGGCAAGGAGAAAGAGGTGAGACGAGTTTTATTCTCCCCCATCCATGTTCGACAATCATGCTGCAAGAAATCCATCACAGAACGACAGAGATAGCAATATGACCCCCGACAGCAGAATTCAATACACAGCATTACACAGGAGCCGCCAGGTATGTGGTGTTATTATCAAAAACATAGATGAATACTTCATGTCTGATGCTGGAAAATGATTTTAGTACCAATAAGTGTCAACATCAACAACAAAAATGTTGTTACCTGGAAACAATCTACTATCCGTCCATCCATTTCCTTGTAGAGCATGAAGATCACAATCACAGCCGCTTTTCCGCCCTGCGGGTCACGAGTTTGCAGGAGAACATCCCAGCTGGATGTGGGCGAAAAGCAAAAGACACCCCGGATGAGACGCCAGATTATTGCGGGGTTGAAAACAACTTTTAAGAGATATCATTAGTTGTAATCATGTTGTAGCTTCAAGGCATTGTTATCTTGGATTAAATTAGGAAATTTCTTTGGTTTTGATCATTGCTGGAAATACTTGGGTTGATTTTATTCCAAACCTCTTGAACACTTATGAGAAATGTTATTTTTAACAATTACTTATGCATGAAGTTTAACATTTTCATGAAATAAAGACCCCATGGTCAGATTTACACTTCAGTAAAAGCCATTCGATATATTTAGATTCCGTAATTATATCCGTATATTAGATTTTATTGTTAGCCGCAGAGTCCATCATTCCATCTCTCAATTTAAATTGCCTTCCTATGCATGAGGTATAGAGGTCTGCAAGCTGACATTCTCATTCAATCCAAGCCTGTTTTTTTTTTTTACACACAGACCGGCCCTCAGTTTGGACTGGAGCTCATTTTCACATAAGCCACCAATGAATCTCTATTTTTTACTGCTTCTCCGGGCTCATATTAACATTTCTAGCTGCTGTCAGTGGGCGGTATGCTGGTTCTGCAGGTATCGCTGTTGCCTTACAGGGTGAAGGTTGCCGGTTCAAGGCAGGTTGCACGGAAATCACGGTTTCTCTTCAGACACTCTAGCTTCTTCCCTCGGTATAAAATGTGTCTAGCAGGTAAACCGGTGGCTTTAAATTGATTGTTAGGAGTGAATTTTTTCTGCATGTACCGATGAGGTTGGTGGACTAGGGTCGGGCTAGGTCTACAAAGAATGTCTTCTGGATCGTTAACGTACTGCTGCCGAGGCAGACTTGACCCGCGTGATCCTGACGTTTGGCTTCGTCAGTTCTTTATCTCATGATTTTTTAATCCCCTCCCCTCTCAGACCACTTACACCCCAAAAGCAAATATTTTTGATGCGGGACCAGGCAGATATTTTGGCTGCCAGGTACTTAAAGATCGACCCATCGTGACTAACTTCAATCTCCATCCCGCTGCTGACGCTATAGCGTGAGGACTAAGTGCTTTTATTTCCATTCTCCATAAATACTGTCACCCAGTGGATTACTGGTTCATTCATCATTTATCGCCCCTGTTATTTCTTTATTGCTCTCTGTGTAACATTCTGATTTTTGTCTGTCATTCTTTAGAACCAGAGCAGCGATCAGTTGATGTGCCAGAGGATCTCCTGAAGGCCAAAATGTTGCTTCTATCTAGCATGAGAGAAAATTGGCAGCAGCAGCAGACGATTGTGTTGTTGGAAATATAAAGAGACGCTGCAGGTTAGACCCTATGTACGGCACTCCCTGGACTTTACCCGCGCCCGGGCGGTAGGCTCTGTCAATTAAAAAAACATTGTAGTCAGTCAGCACGCAATCTAAGATGACGTATCCTCTGGGGGAAGGAATTATGAAGGTGTGACTCCTTCTCTCTTCCCTTCAGAGGGATTAGGGTGAATGGCATGAAGACAAACAATGGCAGCGAGAGTGGGGGGAGACCAGCCTCTGCAGCTCGCAGCCAAAACAACATTGCCTGCCACGAATTGCTCTGAGTGGTTTTGATAACATTTCAATAAATATTGAAATGAGCATGACTCTCTAAGGGCACTGTAGCGCATCTGGATTGACAACAGTCTAGAGAGGAGTTTCTGCGATGCAGCACGGGGGCATGCTTGTGAAAGAACAAAATGTCTTTTGGCACGGAAACCTTAGGTCATATGAAATGCAAATTGGATAGTTCCAGCTCGAGCAAAAGTGAACATGGCAATGCTTCAATGATATAATGTTCATTATATTGTGGAGAGAGCTGGTAAGGCACAGCGACCACAAAGCATCCGATGAAAGCCAGTCGAGCCGGTCTTTTTCTGACCATTTTCTGATCCTGGCATTAGCCTGGATGCTTATCTGCTGCCTTGCACACAGCTCTGAACGTTCGATTGGCTCAGTACCCTTCAGGTCACTGAGCCATGAACTTGTCCAAACACTGCATGCTTAAGTTATACCCCACGTACCCTTCTAAAGCACAGAGCTGTGATGTAGCCTTACCTGGTTTTACATGTGTCTTGCACATCACTGTGCAGTGATGTGACTGAGTCGGCCTGTGTCCACCTCGTGCTTGGCTTTACTGCTGATCAAATAGCTTCGCTAATAGCCTGGGATGATGACACCAGATGAAATTTCCTTTCAAAGACAACAATTACTTGTCGCGGACACCAAACAACCCCTAAAGTCAAACACAAGTTTTTTCTTTTTCTTCCTTTAACAACACAAGCAGTTGTAATAAAAGATGTAGAGAAAGTTCCTTTGCTACAATCACCATTCTTCTACATGACAGGTTACATTTGCTTTCTGTCTGTCAAATCGATGTGCATTTAGCTTCGCCATTCTGGCTGCGGGGCTAGCGGAGGTCCGGGCCCCTTTTGAATATGATCGAGACATTGTTAAAGCAAGGCATGATGGATGGTGGTGGAAAGCCAAGCGTTTGGCGAGGAATGAGAGGTAAGAGGCAGCAATGAATCAAAGATTACAGGTTTCAGGGTGCGAAGGAATCTTGGATGGCTAAACCAAGTCTATACTTTGTGACAAGACAAACCAACCTGCGCGTTGTTCATTGATTTTCAACTCAACGGCTAAACGATTAGTCTTAACGGTGCAGGAATTGAAGTTCTATCCTCTCCAAAGTTTGTTTTTATCTCTAAATTGCATTGCACTTTCCTGTCTGAGTGATAGAATTAGAAATCTAATACAAGTATCGCAAAAGATTGCTCCTCTGTGATGTTCTCTGCAAGTGGTGAGAGGTGGTCTGGTCTATACGGACCTAGCTGACGTCTATCTCTATTCTGTCTTGTGCTTTCAACTACAATCTCTTGTATCATTAAAGCAGGTATCTGTTGACTCACTCCCCCAACCAGAAGGTCTCCAATCACCCCAATAGGTCAGTAATGTTTGTCTACATTCCACCTTCATCTGTGACAACGCTGACGTCTGCTTGTCCGGCATGATTGACGTACAATCAGATTGCCCTAATAATTTTCTGTTGCACTTTGGCTTCCATACACCGTTCCCCTTCTGAAATAAATGTTTCTTTGAACTAGTTGGATTCGTATTCTGTCCTGCTGCTGAATAAAGGATGAAAGGTTTTAAAGGTTCAATATTATACTCCTGTGAAGTTTTTTTTATACAATCCTGAAGTCCACGAAGTATGTCATTGTGTTTTCTCCTGTTTTTATTAGCTGGTAGTCATGATCCGATGCAGTTTTGTCGCCTTCTATCTCTCATTTATTTTTATTGTGCTAAAGTTGTAATTAACAACACATTATCGCATTTGTTTTATTTTACCACATTCCAAAGTCAAAGAATTTCACATGAACATCAATCAGTTCAAAGTTCAAAACTAAATATTGCAAATGCAAGAAAGCCCGGTAGGAATGAAAAAATATCATGTTCCCTTATTATATGTCAAAACTTACTTTCTTGATGAGATTTATAATTTGGAACTCGAGCCGGCGGCTTATATAAAGACAAAAAAATGGGGAAATATTTCTCCAAATGTATAAAACCTGCAGCACCTGTGAAGTTTTGGGCTTTGGGTGGTTTAGAAGAATGAGATGCCTCACTGAAACCTCCGTAGATTCTCTACTTGGTATTTCTATTGAGTTTTTATCACAGATGTTTTTAAGGAGCAGCAGAGTTATTTCACTGAATGCAGTCCATGGTATTATTATTTTAATTATTTTATTTAAAAGGGGAAAAGATAGGTCAGGAGAGAACTATTAATTTCCCTGTTGTTTAATCAGAGCCTATTCAGGCATAAGTACAATGCTACACACTTGGATTAAATTCTTTTCGGTTTTATATATGAATATATACCAAAGGTTTAGCTCTTGCACCTCACAATTATGGAGATATTCTTTATTATTTTAGTTTGCAGGTCAGACGAGGTTCATCCTCAAATGACCCAAATGTCTGATAAGTTATGATTGAAGTTTGGAGGTACTGATGGGACTTGCTTACAGGCAGACAGGCGGTCTGTATGCAAACATAAGAAACCCAGCTGCTCTGGTCCAATCCACCTCCAGCGAGGCGCCGGGTCTCTCGTCTATCACCGACCTGCTGGATGCATCCCATTTTTCATACAGATGTAAACACGTAATATTAAAGAACAAGGGAGGCCGAAATGTTCCAGAAGGATAAAGTTAAGGCGGAAATTCACTCCCTGACGGCATTACGTGGTGTGACCTTTCCGTGACTCGGGTGAATGTGTGAACAATAAGCCCATAAGCGTCAGTGCAATCACACCTCACTGACAACAGCCCATAACTTCACCGAATGACCGCCCATTTGGACCAATAGGGAAAACCTGCTTCGCTCTAACATTTCGCCTTGTAAATCGAGGTTGCTGCTGATTCCTTCCGACGGAACATATCCCTGCTTGGATGAACAAAAAAACCGGAGCCACGGCTTTTACTGGTCAGGATGACATTGGGAATATTGTGCATAATGGAATATTTTGTCAGGGATAATGGGATTATGGGAACAGCCTGGCTGAGTGGGATAAACATTCACAGAGGTCTGGTATTACAGGTTAATCTTACTGAAGAGTGAAATCCAAGTTCAACTAGAGGATAGAATATTTTTTGTGTGTGTCCCTCAACAAGTCCTTGTAACGCACTGAGGCATCGCACGTAAACAAATTGAACAAGACACATTACAGAGCACCGGAGCACAGCAGAGGACATAACACTTGCTTTACAGCTTTACTCTCGCTGAATTGCTGCCGTGTCATTTTCCCCCTTATATAGCGCGTGTTTCTTATAGTTGTGAGAGTCTTCACGGTGCCCAAAGCGGCGTTCACTCGGATGGCCTTGGTGTATTCCCCGGGTGCCAAGATTCCCTGCGCATTCACCGATGGCCCCCAGCGCTTGCCGCATATCCGCTAAGCTTGTGGAAAATTACAAACGCACACAAGGTCACAGTGGAGCCGATCCAGCCTCCCACAGAGCCCATCTGATCCAGCCCGAAACGCACCAATTACCACCCTCGGTGTGCCTCTGCATGGAGCTGCAGCTATTTCATTATTTATTTGAACAAATGGGATTACGGTTGGTCTGCGGTGGATTGATTGTGACGAGGGATGAGGGTTGCGGTGCCGCCAGCGCCGGGGTTTTTTTTTTTTTTGCCCCTGAGCCACTCCGCCGTGTCAAGGGCAACGGTTGATCTCCCGTCTTGGTCTCGGTGACTCCTCCACTTTTTCCTGGACAAGCGAAGCGTTGCTTGTGTTGACATGTTCCATCAGCCCCCGCCGCGTCTCAGGCATTCCAATAAGAAGGAAATGTGTTGACTGCTCCGCGTGCGCCACTTTTTTTGGCGAAATATACATTTACGAGAGCATAAAAAGCGTCGATCTGTCAGATCCCCTCGGGCACAACACTCACATTTGACAGCATTTGACAGGAAATTCCCATCCTACATAATGGCAGCTATTTTATTTTAGTTTGCTCTCAAAAAGATTGTCACTCATAATGAGAGTGGGTTTAATTTAGGCTGTGATGAATTTGCATTCAAATAATGAGCGAGCGAAGTGACACCGCAGAAGTTTCAAAAATCGCTCCCCGAATTAATTGCTTAAGAAATGCCGTTACGTTCCCGGTTATATGCAAGCGCTGTGATTGAAAGAGAAATATGAACAGATTCCAAAATGTAAATTTGTTGGCGTCAGTTCCTTAACGGTGTTTACCCAGAATTCTTTGTCGTCTGAATGGTACGGTGCTAACACCAGTCTCAGGTTTTGACTCAGACTATTTGAAATCAATGCCTGCGGAATGGAGAACAGACCCATCCTGACGTTCTGTAGGAAACATTAGCATCAGAATCATTCTGATTCAGTGTGGACTGAGATCTTCAATACCTAATAGCTCATCTCAAATGGAATCTGATCTGGCAGCCCCCACCACACCACCCCCACCCCCACCAAAATGCCCTTCTTTGAAGTAATGATGCTCCAGCTCCCTGTGGTGGACTTATCAGCTCGCGGAGATTTATCCAAAGTAATTTTTTTGCCCCCAAGAAAAACAAGGGGAGGAATGTGATGGATCGTTCAGCCCTTCTATCTCCCTGATGGTGATATTAGTCCTTATTAAGATAAATGGGCGTTCTCTAACCATGCAAATGTTTTCTGTTTGTACCCCCCCCCCCATTGCAAGAATGTGAAATTGCAGGAAAACAAGAAAAGAAAGAAAAAGATTTAGATGCCATTTTATCCGCAATGCACTTCACTTACTTCAGATTGATGCTATCATGATAAAACTACCCGGGTAACCTTTTAAGCATGAGGGGTGACATCATATTTTGTAATGTTGGAGAATTGGGGACCGAGCATGAAAGCGCTTATATCCTCATTAAAAATGGTCATCTATGCTAAAATGAAGAGCTCATTCACTGGTTTTGTACGCCCCCCACCCCCCCTTCCAAGCTACACTAATTGATGTTGATTAATCAAACCAGCCGGGGGGAGGGGGGGCATAAGAGCAACCTTATCACGCAGGAGGTGTGACCTCTGTGCTGTAGAGCAGCCTAATGAATAAACAAAGGCAACGGATATGCTGGCGTAAGCATGTTAGAAATGCTAAGTGAATTGAACTGCAACACACAACAAAAGGTGTTAATTGATGTTAAATGCAACCAATGTGTCAGTGCAAATTACTCTCACTTTGCACGACGCTTAAGAACATATTGATAAAGGTAATTAGCCTGCAGAGCCTTGGATTTTTTTTTTATTTGCTTATTTGCTTTGAGATGACGCCTTGTTGGTACTTCATAGAGATTTTAATGATGTTGTCCAGACTGACGGTATCCCACAGGGTGATGGAAACGATGAGGTGGAGGAGGAGGCAAGGACTCCACCCCCCATCCCTATGCCCCCATCGGGGGAAAAAACAAGGCAGGTGCCAGCTCAATGGGAGAGGTTAGATCACATGTCCCATGTGTTCTGCCAATCATCAGATATAGCCGGAGGCCTCGGCAGGAGATAGATGCCACCGATGACAAGACGGAAAAACTCCTCCAGCAACCTGAGCAAAAGAGGGAGGGAGGGGTGTGAATTGTTTGAGAAGTACCCCGGAACAGCTGGAATAGATGTGGAAGGTGGTCTCAGTGGGGATGAGGAGCTTCCAAGCTGTGGCTCCAGGTCATGTGACAAATCCAGTTTGCACCATGACTGGTGTCACTGGTGTCAAAGGCGATAGACTCCTGCATTCAGTGGTAAGAAAATATAAAGAAATACAGATAAGTAATATTGACACATACACACACACACACACACACACACACACACACACACACACACACACACACACACACACATACTCCACATCTCGTATCTTTCCCCATCTAAGAAATAGCTCCATGTTGTAAAATGGATTAATTGGCCTGAAAGGCGGGGCTGTTCTCCACATGGAGGGGGGTATGTCATGTTTCCGACGAGGTTAGAGCATGAAAAGCATCACTTTAGTCGTGTGACATTTTCATATTACAAAATGCAGTGGTGCAAGAAAATTTAATTGTCTGCAATGCTAGGAAATTCTTTGTCAAGCGTATGAAGCGCACTGTCTTTGCATATCGCGACTGCACAGGCAGATTAAAACGTTGGCATCCTTTCTTACTGTTTCATGTTTATTTCTCAATAAAGCCAGTGAAAAATATTCAGTGCTGAAGAATGCAGAGTTAAAGTTGGGACGTTTCTGTTTGTTTGAATTATTTAGCTGTTTGGTGTTAAAAATTTTAAATGAAGTGCTCAATTATATTCTGCAGATGTCCCCCTGTTAAACTCAGAACCGCATCTGCTTTCTTAAAAAACCCCCAAAATATGCATATTTGTTCTTGAAACCAGAGACCTTTATTTTAACTAAAAATCCTAAGTAGTTTAAGTACAATTCATGCATTTATTTGCCGCAAAAGTAGGTCAAAGCGATGCAAGTTATAAATCCTGGAAGTTCCTTAATTCAGGGTTTGAAATATTTGAAGACATGTCCCCAGCTGACATCTTACATTTTCAAAGTTCGTCCAACTTCCCTGTCCTCGCTGTGGTCCGTGGAGCTCAATCAGAGGAGAAATTTGACACCTGATATGATGTTACCCTGCTGAGTGGCGCAGAATTGAAGCTGCCAATCAAGAAGCAGGAGCCTGAAGCTAATCAATCCAAGCAGGCCATGATGTGATTTTTTCCTTGTCAAGGGTTGAGCGGGCTGACAGCCTGTTGGATGATTAGTTTCACTCACCTCCTGCAGGCCGCATAAATCACAGCGCCATTGTAATAGATGTAAATGTCTGTTGGAGGCTCTTTTTAAAGGCCTGTCTCACTTCCACTGCCAAATTTACATAAAAATGATAAGTAAATGCTAATGACACGCTGTTATTAACCTGACAACAACATTGCTTGTTTCAATAGGACCATTCAAACAGTCTGTTTTATTCGGTGGGAAATTTTAATCACGTTGCTAGGTAATTCTTCTTTTAAAATGCACACGCATCGTGCTCATGAAAAAAAATAAAAAATCAAGATGAAAATGAAAGTCTGAAACAGCGGTGCACCGGTATTATTCTTTAATGTATCCGCGGTGAAATAAAGAGCATACAAAGAAGAGATGAAGTGTAATGTGGATGTTGGTGATAAAAGAATAAAAATTCAGATCTGCAAAGTGAAAATTTCTCTCCAGGAGTGGAAACATGTCCAGAATCTGCAAAACCCATTCCTCTCACAAATAATACATCTGTCGTGTCTGTGCAGCGATCTCATGATTTATTTGCAAAGAGAACTATTTCAAACACAGATGATGTACAGGGTTGTCTTTTTTTTGTGCTGCTTTTTGATATATAATGGAAATTTGAAGGAATAGTGTGGGAAATTGAGAAATACTTATTTTGTCTATGTTCAAAAAAACCCTATAAGACAGACTTTTTTTTTATTTTTTACATTCTATAGAAAGTTATAGTAATCACCCAGTTGGCTTTACACATTGATGTATTTAAAATGTGGATGAAGCAACATTGGATTGGTAGATCGGTTTGGGTGTTGGATATTTTCTGAGAGCTAACATTTACAACGAAAAATAGCAGTACCATTAGAAGACTTTAGGGGGCAGTGTAGCTCTAACTCAAGCAAGAACTGCGTGCAATGGAAAAAAAGAAGAAAAAAGGCAAAAAAGTATGAATGCATCTATTTATTTATTTAATGGCCTCTCAGTATGCTGTACGTACATACTGTCTATCAGCTGCAGTATAAATGAGCATCAAATTTTCCATTTGCAATCTGAAATACAAGTCATGTGATTGTCTGACGGACAGATCGGCTAGAAGACTTCCAGCAAGAAGACCTCGAGCCAATTTAGCATTTGTGCATTTGTCTGAGTCAGAAAATGTGTTTGATGGCCGTGTTTTCAGCTGATGCCGTCATTGATATGGACGACCGAGATTATCTATGCTAATTACTAAATACAGTTTGTTATAATAAGAAGTGCCAGACAAGTGCAGTTTTATACCAGTGGGAGGAAAAGGCTGGTGAAAGCAATGGCAATACGAATCCTTGAATGATGCATTCATTCAATCAGATGCCTTATTTGGTCAAACAGGCATCGACGTTCAGACAGAAAAGCATCATGTGTTTTTACCAAAAGGCAGCCGAGTCGATTTCGGTTTCATTTTGCAGCAGAGCTGCGACATTTACTTAAAAGTCACACGCCACAGTCAAACGGATGTTCCCTTTGAGGGGAAAGTTTCCGTGTATTTTGCAAGAAACTTCGGAATTAATTACAAATCACACCAGGAGATGTCAAGGGATTTACTTCAAGGCTGGAGAAGGCAGTTCCTTTTCTAGTCGAGGCGTCGTTCAGCGAGGACAAGCCTGTGTTCATAATTCCATTTTTCATCAAAGTGTGTGTTTAATCTCAATATTCTCAGTATGCTACACACACACACATCTTAGCAGGAAATCTTGTGTCCTTATCTTTTCCACCTGGACTTCACCGAAGCGATTTTAAACTTGAGAAATTACAGAATTCCTTCATGACAGGAGTTGCTGTGCATTATTTTATTTCCAAGGTGTATAGAGTCACAATTTATTAAAATGGCTCACAATCACAGAATCAAATGTATTTAAATTGTATTAGGAGCATCGTGTAAAACAGAATGTGTGCAGGAACATCGGATCACCTTGCGGTCCAACTTTCCATATGAGCAAACAGGAAGCATGAGGGGTTTTTTTTTTTGCCTTTGCCAGAGAATTATGCAGAGAGCATTCTGCTGCTGGTCACTCCTAACAGGGTTGCTGTTTGAAGTCCGAGTCTGTCTGGGCTGTAGCGATGATTCTTCAGTCCAGCCCTCCGAGCTTTATTCTGTCTGCCTGACAGAAAATTATGGCAGTCTGGCAGTGAGGACATGCTGGAAACATCACAAGACAGATGGAAATGAAAACAGGGAGATGACACTTTAATATATTTTCTCTTGCCAACCAGCAAACTATATAATTATACTACATACTATAGCTGTCTATCTATGCATCTATCCATCGAGATGATGGATAGACAGATTGTGTGTGTGTGTGTGTGTGTGTTTATCTGAATCTAAAGTTAATCCAAATATCCAAGAACATCAGTTTTTCTGGTCTATTATCCAGAAGCCATGAATGCCTTTATAAAACAAGAGGACCAATTACCTACAGGTGGCGCTAGATGAACAATTTTGGGGATCAAGCGGTTCAACGAAAGTCTAGAATGACCGCTGCTTGCATGGCTGAATGAAAACAGATATTTTCCTCCAGACGGTAAAAAATGCTCCTGAGAACACAAAGTGTGATATAAAACTTTTGTGGCCTGACTATTCATTTCAACTTTCTTGAGGGGACTATTATTTGCAAAAACAAGCGAAAATAGCCCGAAGTTCACCATTCAGAATTCTCCAGCCATAGCATAGAGAACAGGAAATCAATACGACACTTTGCTGTGAACTGCCAATGAACTTGAATTTCGTTTGCTTATGGACTTTAATTAGTGGCCACATAGTCTCATGAATATTTGCCAGGCTCTCACACACCAGCATGCGGGCATCACTCATAGCCGAGAGAGAGCCGGGCCACTGGTGATGGCTGTGGAATAGATATGTGCTCTAATGCCAAAACTGTGCACGATATGAAGCAGGCAGTTATCTCTGCACTGCCTCTCATCTTTAGTCCCTTTTCAGAGGCACTGCAGTTTCCCTCTGGATGCTGCCAAAAGTGACACTAGACACTCATCTCCAATTCCCCTGCTTCACAGTGACATGTCAGCCGCAGAAGCAGAAGGGATACGGAGCCCAAACCACGAGAAAAGCCATTTGAATAATGTGCACCGAGGAGAACACGGATTCTCTGGGAGACTGTGATGTGTTTGCCGTTAAGAGACGACTTGCGTCGGCGGCGTCGGATTAATCCCACGAATCTCTGGAAGTAACGAGAAATAGCGGGAGACAAAGACACACTTGCAAAGAGCTAAACCACAACACTGGTAGTAAATGATGTATTAGAAACGGGCGGCGTGTTTCAATTGACGCCCTCTGAGAAAAAAATCGCGTGTCACTCTTTGGCGATGGAATTACTTTTGAGGTGTGTTGATTCACTCCTGTGCAGAGTCGGTGTGTCGCGTTGCACAAACCAATATCTGCATAGCAGCATCAGCAAATGGCAAAACGGCATAAAATCAATCCTAGCAGAGAAGGTCCTGCATTGTGATGGTGGCGGCGACTACTGAGAGCTTCAATTGGCTGCCTGCTCGGTTCATTCTGTATTTTAAATAGACTTTGTAATCTTCATCTGTTTTGCTGTCGCCACTCATGAAAATGTGATTTAAAAAAAAAAGAAAAAAAAAAAGATTCCCATTATCTGTTGGGATGCTGCAATTTGCATCCTGAAAAGGTATTGTACACCTCAGAGGACTGGAACAGTGTTCGTATCGGCATCACCTGTGTCAGTAAATATGATCCTGGTCCTCTCATCTCATTTTAAATGTAAATTTTGTATCACAGCATCGTATCCTACAGTTACTTCCCCCTAAACATTAGTCTACTTTGTGTCCTATGATTTACGGTTACGTAGTATTTCCCATTGTTTCCTTCCAAACGACATGTCACGTTTCCAAAACCAATACAAACCTTTTAAAAACTGGCGGAAACAAAAATCATGCAAAATAAAAATGGTCATTTCTAACACCTGGGGCGTCTGTAGTCAGGGTCAGGTAATTCTTATGAAAAAAGAATAACAAAGTGTATTTTGCATAATATTTGCCTTTTAAAAAAAATGACTTCCTGAAAGTACAAAATGAAAGTTTAACTTTGCAAACATGTAAGGTTGGTTTTAGGAGATGAACTTCTTTATCTTGGGGTTTGTGTTTTCTTGGCTCTGGTTGGTTCCTTCTCTTCTCTGTGAGGTTATTAGCTTTAATGTTTCTTCAGGGCGGTGGATCTTGGGCTGATTTGGTTGTGAGTCTTTCCCGGTGTGTGTTGGTGCATTGAGAGCTTACTTCCCCCCCCCCTGTGCTCGTCGCCATTACAGTGTGTAACCTTTATCTCCACTGTCTCACAGCGGTAAGTTTTATTTGTTCCCAACATTCATGGAGAAGGTTAAATATTCTATAGCGCTGCTCGGGTGCAAATGAGGAGCTGCGATGCGCGATTAGACATTATGCAGCGGCTGAGCGTAATTTCATTTGAATTGCAAGAGCCTGTTTAAAGTCGTCGTATACACAACAGCTAATCAATGCCGATACTTCAGAACCGCTGAAGAGAAAGGGTGTGGCGTAATGGCAACCAACAGGAAGAATACTTATTCAGTATGTGGTCTTCAGAACGGGTCCTGCATCCGTATCCCTCAACAAGGTCCTCTTCAGCATGAGAGACATGGCTGGAATGTTCTAGCAGCTACATATGGAATGAAAATAGGCCAGTTTCGTTGACAAACACTTAATAATACACATTATATTGTGTAGTGACATTTAATCAATAGTTTCAGTCCCCCTTTGCGAGCCTCCTGGTATGCATTAGAAACAAACCCGGAGGCTGTGATCATCACACACTGGACTGCTTTGTAGTCCTGCGTGAAAAAGGATTGCATTCCAAGTCTGAGAGCATAGTTTTTTTTTCCGCTGAAAATTGTTGGACTACTCCCTCCCGGTTGGGGGTGCCTCAAGCTGAGGATTTGAAGTACATCAGGGGTCTTGACACTGGAGCACGAGGACGGGTAGTTTGAGGTGGAGGCAGCAGTGATGCAGGCATTGTAGCGGACAATCCTGGAGAAAAGAGATCTGAAACAGAAGGAAAAGCTTTCCATTTGCCGTCTCTGGGTAGTACCTGGGGAAAAAAGAGGAGGTGGCCAGTCTGAGCTTCCTTCTTTGGGTAAATCTTGGAGAAAGGGGAGGAGATTAGAAAAGAGCCAGTTTTGGCCATTTGCATAGGATGCCTTCCGGCCCTCCCTTTGGAGGTTTACCAGCACTGTCCAAGTGGGAGTGTGTAAATCCAGAACTTGCTGGAGGGACTTTATATCTCATCCAGCCTGGGAACGCTTCGAGATCCCCAAGGAGGATGCTTCAGGAAACTGGCGAACCATGACAACAAAACCGAGGACCATCTTGCTGGCAGTGCTCACATGGGGCTTCCTCTTTGCCAGCATAGTAACATTTCATGTCAGAATATTTTAAAGCAAACACGACTACCTGACATTTCCATTCGTCTGATGTTCTCAATGTAAACCACCATCTTTTGTTTCCATTTGACAGAAACCATACGAGTATGCAAATGTCATGAGTTGATGTGCAAACTGGTAAACATCCAAAGAAAAACGTACAGAATGGAAATGACAGAGGTGATGTGCTAAACGAAAATGAATGATCGCTGATGGGATTGAAACGGCATCGGCAAATATAAACGGCTTTGGATATCGGTCCGCTTTAAGCGGCGGGTTTTAAGGACATCAGACAGATGCAGTCGGCACTGTAACACAACATGCTGCGGCCGTTAACATCAAGCTACAAATATGAAACACCACATTAAAGTACTACAGCATAAAAATGTGTTAACAGTACACAGCAATGCTATTTTGGCATGTAAGGAGCCTTGTAACTGTACATAGCTGCAAGAAATGAACAAAGCAGCACAACGAGATAGTCTACTTACACGGGGAGGCTCATCCTTGAGCATTTCATATGTTAAGACATTATATTCTGACGACGAGGGCTGCACCTTTTCACAGCCTCAAAACAGGTGTAATGACAATAGAGGAACCGTGAACAGTTCCAGGTTTCATTCCCTGCTTTCCTTTTTTTTTCCGGAAACTTTGCGCCATGACTCGATAAACAAAGCTCACAAGAATATTTCATACATCACCGCGGTGTTTTCCATCTGTGTGTGGATATTACCTTTATTATGGCTCGTTGTTCTGCATCAAGAGGTAACATTTTCAGGCTCATCAGGTAAAGCGCTTCTTATTCTCTGGATGAGTAGATTTAATGATTTTGAGGGGACCGCCGTGACTCTGAACGCACCTTGGGAATACGGTGTCTTCACTTCCTGTGATTGACAGTCGTTCTCGTGGCAGGGAGACTGTCTTTGAGACTCCAACAGTTGGAGCCAGTTTTCTTTCTGCCTCCAAACCAGAGGGTTGGATGCAGGACGCGGCCACGCTGAGCGACCAAAGACTCTAGGCGGATATTGAAATTCTCTGCAGGGCTGAGAAAGAGGGGAGTCTTTCAAGACCCCTGTTCCCACCTCCTTTTGCTCCCAGCATGGCATATTTTTAATAAGGGCATTGACTCACACTGTTTCCTTTCCATATGTACGGCTGGAGGTTTGTTTAACTCAGCAAAGCACAGCCGTGATTTACAAAGCGTCAAACACTCAGTGTAAACAGCTGGAGAGCTACAGGAAATGCTCGGTGCCACCTGTCAATCATAGGTGCATTCATTCCATTCGCAACTTTCTTGGCAATTTACTACTTATCTCCTCTCATCAGACATTCTCATGCCACAATCTCAGCTCCCAAGCTGTTGTGGAATGGAGATTAAAGTTTAAGATTTTCTACGGTTGACATCAGTCAATCACTTCTCCACGCTAAGCCAGCCTCTAATTAGAGAACCTCACTTCAACTTTATCTCCATGAGAAATCTAGATGGGAATCAATATGTGCATAGTTCTAATTATCGATTAGTTATACCAGGAAATTTGTGGGTAAACATTTGGTGAATGGTGCTTGTGTGCCGCAGGTAACCCGTTCACTTCGATTTCCGAGGAGTGATTTTCCGGTGAAAGACATAATGCAAGCGCAGGAAACTAAATGAAGATCAAATTAGTCAAAAGTACTCTGCTGAGAAACATGGAGGTTGAACAGATGGGCAGTTAATGGGAGTGAGAGTCTGGGTAGAGCACACGACGTAGGGGTGCACACCGCTTGCTTATAGTTGGTTTTAAAAATCAGACTTCTCCAAATGGTGTTTCTCAAGTGTTTTAATTTGCATCAGAATTATAATCTGGTAAGTTATGACAAGATAAGATCGAGGACTCAGTCAAATCAAGGAAACAAAAACCAATTTAAACTGAAAAAAACACCTCATTCTTCGCTCTTATTTTTTAAATTTGGAGTCTGAATAGCAAGACTGCAGCTGGAAGGAGCTTCCGCGGAGTGTTCAGCTCTCGCCAAGCGAAGGTTGAACTCACTGTGAACCAAATCCACGCGCACCACTGAGAAACATGAAATGAACATCAGAGGGGTGCCCTGATTACTGGCAATGCATAACACGATAACTGAGAATCGAAGTAGCTGTAGTCAAACGCATTAAAAGTTGGAGGGGCGAGGAAGAGCGAGCGTTTCAAAAATACGTTTCACAAAGTTCATCCGTCTCTGAGCGGTCGGGGCGATAATTTTTGGCGATCACAAAAGCTGAACTTCTAGAGAAGAAATATGAGCCTTGACATCAGTGAGTGAGACGCAGCCTAAAGGACAATGTGCTTAAACAGCTTTCAAAAAGAAATGCAATGCTATCTCTCTATAATGTCACCCCACCCCAAACTGACCTGTTGTGTCACCTTTCTGGTTCTCCATATTTTTTACCTCTGAGCTGCTGTTGCCACGGCAAGAGCTGAAATGCAGTGACGTCATTACACCTCCTGGAACACCTATACTAACTGTGAGGCACCTATAGAGTGTGTAAATGTCACTCGACAGACTCTCCAGTACTTTCATTTTTAGGAAACGACCAAGACAGGAAGCGGCGTTTTGTTGTGTTTGTTGTATTTCCTCATGAAAAAAGTGGAACATCTGCTTTGAAATTGAATTCTTACTGCCATCATGTGCCACAGTTGGTCCGAATAAATGAGTGTTAGCAAGGAAATGAAGCCAGTTACGCTATGCAGTTACAGACGCTACCACACCGCTTGATTTTCACTGAATCTAAAGATATGAAAAAGCAAATCAGTGGTGATTTGTTCCTTTGAAGGCCGGGCAGCTGATGCTGTGGGACGACACATGATCGCGTTCTGAGAAGTCCGGTCGTTTCTGTAATCTTAAAGTTTAAAAAAAAAAAAAATCATCAAGTTGTTCACAGAGCATCCGAGCCTCTCACTGATTCCTGGAATATAATCCTCACGCGTATGAAGCGATTCGACTGATGTGAGATCAAGATTATCATCGCTGTTCAAATATAGGAGGCTTTTTTTATGCGGCAACTCTTCTTCACATGGAAGACTTGTGTCCGGAAAAAAAAAAAAAGATTAGTGTGCATGTTTCCTGCAGCGGTCCTGATAAGGCCAACTGCGTGCCTCTGGCGTGTGCTTTTAAACTGTGGAGGGGGGGGGGGAGAAGAAAAAAGGACCATGCAGCAGAGGTCTCTGTGGGATAGCATGCTGCAGAAGACACTTGTGAGCAGAGAGTATAAAAAGCAATCCATCATTAGATGAAGATGCTGCATGGAATCTAATATACACAGAAACGAGGTGATCAATGAGAGCACCGTGCCAAGCACGAGGGCAGGCAAATGTCACACGTTTCTCGGAGGGAAGAGGCTTTTGAGGTTATTCAAAGGATTTTCAGTTGCCTCGGGAGCTGCACTATAAGACATGCAACCGAGACCGACGATGAAATGTTGTACAGAGACAAAAAAAGACGACATTTTACTCTAACTTTATTTTTAAAATATGCCTGTAATAGTTCTTATTTTAATATGTACTGCATTTGCACAAAAAAGAAAGCATGTAGGAAATCAGTGCTGCTTCATATTAAACAGATTTTTTTTTTTAGTCTTAAAATACTGTAGTGTTGATTGTCACTTCCTCTCAGGGTCGGGGTTAAAATCGCGACCTCTGACCTTTCTGATTGGAGTTTGAATTGTCTATCTTGTTGTCTGCATGGTTTTCCCTGCAGGTGCAACTTCCTCTCACGGCCAAAAATGTAATTTCAGTGATAAATAAATGCAGATGTGCAGAAAATAAATGCTGTTAATTGTTCTAATCAAATAAAGAAAGATTCACGCAACGGGCCTTTAAACTTTATTCTAACCATTTGTTTGCTTTTGCATTTTCAACCTGAACTTTAAACGAACAGGAAAACAACCTGACATTATTTAACTTGACCTATTAGATGTCCTGGGAGGAAGAGAAAAAAGGGGTTTCATGAAACGAATCTCCACGCCTGCCCACAGAGCTGGAGCTGCGCTTCTGAAGCCACGGCTCCCTCTACAGTTTGTCCAGTGGAAATTTTCCATTCAGTGCGGGGGGAAAACAATCAAACTGACTGTGTTGAACAGTCGTGGAGGACACAACGGAGACGCTTCCCGGAGACACGCACACTTGGTTAGATGCGTCTCAAATACGGATACACTAATATATCCCCGCAGACGCAAACGCGCGTAAAACGCGCGCAACATCTGGAGCGTTCAACATCTGGGAGCCTGATCGGCTGCTCTCCCGCGGACACGGATCACGGCTCATTCTTTGAATACTTGAGGAGTGACGACAACTTTCCTCTCTCCAGACTTCACTAATCACGGAAGATAAGGAAAACGGGAGTAGAGGAGGGGGGTCGGGGGGGGGGGTGGGTGGGAGAGAAGAGAAATACAGCCGGACTTTTACAAAGCAGGACGGATCGATTAACCGGTGAGGAGTTGGCAGTTTTAGGCAGCATCCAGTTTCGGGGTGTCCGCGGTGGAACCAGACAATGTTATCCGGGGAGATGCGCGTTTTCCTGAGGCTCATGTCCGTGGATGTTGCGGCTCAATCGGGCTGCGCACGGTGCCCTTGGGTGGCTGTGATTGGACCGGACACAGACTGGGGCTGACTGATCGTTGTCTGAGAGGAAATATTCCCGGGGAGGGGATCGATATGAGTTCGTGGCGCACGCAGAAGGAGGGAGATACCGGTTGTACCATGAAGACGGAAAGATCACGCAAGCTTAAGGACTTCTTTTTTTTCCTCACTCTCTTGAGGTAATTCAAAACAGAGAGGAGACATCTTTCCACCAAGAGACATGTATTTAATGTCTTTTTTTTTTTTAAATAACAAGACTGCCACAAGTGGATATGGAGAGCGTTTGTTTTTGCACTAAAGTTTTTTCTCTTCTTCTCTATCATACATGGGACTTAAATGTTGCCTCAGCTGTCTTGTAAAGACGATTTATGGACACAGAAAAACATATTTCATGTGGACTTTTATTCTGAAATAACACCTGAAGTTGTAGAACATTAACAGTCATTTTTCTGAATTTTAAAACCCAGTAACATTGATTCCCACCTGCCCAGCAGCATGGCGGTCAACTGGATTATATATTGTGTTTTTCTGCTTCCGCTGTTGGCAGCGGGGACAGCTTTTGCGGGGGTCTTCAATGCCACCGACAGAGACATTTTTACGGGTGATTTGCCGCAGGTCAACCTCTCGCAAGACAGAGCGAATGAAAAAAGGAAACTCATGTCTGCTGATTCACATCCCAACCTATATTTTAGCCAAGTGGACGTGCTGCACTTGAGGCAAAGAGCCTTCACCACCCACAATCATATATTTAAAGTCATCCGGGCAGCTGCGCTCACCATGTTGTCCAACGCCGCCTTTTACATGCCCCCTGCGAAACACGAGGAGTTTACAAGCAAGTGGAATGAGATTTATGGGAACAATCTGCCTCCTCTGGCTCTCTACTGCCTGCTCTCCCCAGACGACTCCACCGCTCTGCAGTTTCTTATCAAGTTCATGGATAGGATGGCTGAGTACCCCGACTGGAAGGTGACCAGTGCCCCTAAGGACGAGGTCCCTGCAGCACACTCTCTCACTGGGTTTGCTATTGCGTTTGATTTTATCTACTCGTACCTCGATGGACAGCGGAGGGAAGTTTACCTCAGGAAAATGCGCTCTGAAACGGAGGAACTCTATGAGCTCTCAAAGTGCAGGGCGTGGGGTAAGCAGTACCTCCATAATCACCAAACCACGAACATTTTAGCCATCCTGATTGGTGCAATAGTGCTTGGGTCACACGGCAACCCAGAGTCAATGATTTGGAAACAAGTGGCAGTGAACTACATGGAGAAAAATATGTTTCTGCTCAATCACGTTGTCGATGGTTCTCTGGATGAGGGGGTTGCCTACGGGAGCTACACAGCCAAGTCCATCACACAGTATGTCTTCTTAGCTCAGCGCCACTTCAACATTGACAACTTGCAGAACAATTGGCTGCAGGGACACTTCTGGTTTTATTACGCCACTCTGTTGCCAGGGTTCCAGAGAACCATTGGCATCGCCGACTCCAACTACAACTGGTTTTACGGTCCGGAGAGTCAGCTTGTTTTTCTCGACACTTTCGTCATGAGGAACGGAACGGGTAACTGGCTGGCTCAACAAATTAGGAAACACCGACCAAAGGACGGTCCTATGGGACAATCAACCGCCCAGCGCTGGGCTACACTCCACACAGAGTACATCTGGTACAACCATCACCTTACGCCGCAGCCTCCTCAGGTCTTTGGCAGAGCTAGGATGCATATTTTCTCAAACTGGGGTGTGGTTACCTATGGCGCAGGGTTGCCTATTGGTCAGGGGAATACGTTTGTTTCCTTTAAGTCTGGCAAGCTGGGTGGCCGTGCGGTCTACGACATTGTCCACGACAAGCCTTACTCCTGGGCGGAGAGCTGGAAAAGCTTTAACCCAGGTCACGAGCACCCCGATCAGAACTCTTTCACGTTTGCTCCTAACGGGCAAGTATTTGTGTCTGAAGCACTTTATGGTCCAAAGTACACCTTTCTTAATAATGTTTTGGTGTTTAGTCCATCTCCCACCAGCCAATGCAACAGTCCGTGGGAGGGTCAGTTAGGGGAGTGTGCAAAGTGGCTGCGATGGACTGAGAAAGGACTGGGCGATGTCAGAGGTGAGGTGATTGCCGCCTCCTCGCACATGAACACCATGTTTGTGAGCGGGGAAGCGGTCTCAGCTTATTCCCCTGCTATGAGACTAAAGAGTGTGTTCAGAGCCTTGGTTCTGCTCAACTCCCAGACTCTGCTGGTACTCGATCATGTGGAGAAGTGGGATGATTCACCTGTTACATCCCTCAGTGCATTTTTCCACAATCTAGACATTGACTTTAAATACGTACCTTTCAGATTTATGGGCAGATATAACGGTGCGATGATGGATGTGTGGGATGCCCATTATAAAATGTTTTGGTTCGACAGCCGGGGTCAAAGCCCAGATACTAGGATACAGGAGGCAGAGCAGGCGGCGGAGTTTAAAATGAGGTGGACGCAGTATGTAAATGTGACTTTTGAAATGACAGGCGCAGTCAGCAGAATAGCGTATGTGTTTCATGGACCATATGTGAAAGTGGCGAGTCCTAAATTCATAGATAATAACAAAAACGGTGCAAAATTATCTTTAACCATAAATAACACTGAGACGATAATATCTATTGCTACAAACTATAAAGATATAGGAGCTAGGTTGTCTTATTTGGGATTTGCGGGTCACTGTAAAGTTGAGGACAGAAATCAAATCACTCGATATGGCCTTGGGACGCAACTCATCCCCAAACAAATCAGCAGTGATAATCAGCTTTTTGACCTGGGGTTCATAGTCAATGTGGTCGCCGGCATCATCCTGTGCGTGATCATCGGGTTTTTGACCTTGCAGAGGAAGTTTTACGGGTGGTTCAGCAGGCTGATGCGTTACGCCCTCCTTTCTATGCTCCTTCTGTGGATTTCAGCGCTGTTGTTTGTGTCTAACAGCTGTGATCGGCTTCTCTGTGGGGTCAAATGGAAAGACGCGGGGGCCAATAGTGAAGTAAGCAAACAAATTAGATTGTACGAGGAGAGCCGGCTACCCCTGCCCACCGTCCTCATAACAACCCTTCCTGGATCGGGTTCGGATATTCTCAAGCACCTTTTCTTCAATAATTCTGACTTTGTTTACATTCGTGTTCCTACCGAGCACGTTGACATTCCCGAAACCGAGTTTGAGTTCGACTCCCTCGTCGACGCCTGCGAGTGGTCCAGATCAGACGCCGTGAACGGACGGTTTAAAATGATTCACGGCTGGCTGCATTCGCTGGTCTACAACACCAGGATGTATTTGCAAAACATTCAGCTGGATGAGGGCAGCCGGGTCAAACAGGCCCAGAGAGCCGGGCCCTCGAGGGACAGAAAGAAAAGATCCAGATGGAGAGAGTCGAACTCGGAGCTGCAAGGCAAACTGAGAGCTAGCGTGGACAGAGATGCGGAGTATGTCAGGGAGATGAGACGCCATGTGGCGGAGTTCCCTAATGCCCGTGTGGTGCTCAATATGCAGAGTGGAAGCTGGGCGCTCAAACTGCCTTTCATTCAGGAGGCTGTTGGACCCTCCCTCAGGACAATCTACGTGGTGAGAGACCCCCGGGCATGGATTTATCTCATGGTTTATAACAGCAAACCCAGCCTTTACTCCCTCAAAAATATCCCGCAGCACATTTCCTTGATATTCAAGGAGGACGCCGTCAGCGAAGGGTGTCTGACTATTGCTCCGGAGTTTAAGACCATTCAGACTCTGCTGCAGCTTTCAGAGACAAACCCCATCCTCATCCTGTCTCATCTGTGGTTGGCTCACACCGCAGCAGTGCTGAGGGTCAGCGAGGGCCTCCCAGAGGAGTCCTACCTCCAAGTGAGGTTTGAGGATGTGGTCAACTACCCGCAGGAGACGGCGGAGAGCATTCACACATTCATTGGCATACCGGTCTCGCCGGAGGCCCTCAACCAGCTTCTGTTCACCACCTCCACAAACCTGTACAACCTGATGTATGAAGGAAACATTTCACCTGCCAGCATTAACAAATGGAGACAGAACATGCCTCAAAAAGATGTCAGGCTAATTGAGGATGTGTGTGGGAGCGTGATGAAGAGGCTGGGTTACACCAAGTTAGCCAGTTAAGTTCCTGCTGCTGGACATCTGATTTTGACCTGTCTTGTTTACTGTCTCATCGAATCAGAAATTTGCTTTAGGGTAATTTTTTTTTGCACTGATTTAACATTTTAAAAGATGTTATGAGTCAATGAAAAGTTGGGTAGCATTTTCTCCTGTTTGTGTGCATTTCCTGTACTTGTTTGTTATGTACTGTGTCGTACTGAGGGATGGGATTTTGACATTCAAATAGATGGAAGGGAGCTTATGTTTTATTATCTCCCCTCTGCAACCCTCACACTTGTAGCACTGTTTTATTGAATGGATCTGAGACCCTGTTTGTCTTACACCACTGGATCCCAGCCTAATTTTGATGTTATTGCAGTGTCCTACAACGGCTGAGTTTCTCAGAGCAGGCTACTTAATATATGATTCAGTAAGACATGGGAATTGAGTTTCTCCCAATCCCCAATCTGTGATGTCAGAGAGACATTTGAGCAAAATCTGTTATTTCTGGCATTATATTTTCTGTTGTGGGGATCGAGGTGTATTTACAGATTTAGAAGAGGAATGTTATGGAGAAATTAAGAAATAAGACTTTGTATTTATTGACAGTATTTGGGAGAGCATTGTAAAGCATGGTTGTCATGAATTTAATATCACATTATCTGTCTGCCATTTCCCTTTAATCTAAAAAATGCTGCAATTTATAAACTTTATTGTGAAGCAGAGAAAAAAAAGACGGTAGTGGTGAATGTTATGGGTTTAATTTTCGTTATGTTGGTTGATTTTATTTGAATGAGAGTTGGGTGGCTTTGCACTTTCACGGGGACTTCTTATTGATTGTATGTGGGATTGAGTGCATTTTCCAAAGCTAAACTTTACTGTATATGCTCGATTAGCTCAGAAATGTAAAACCCCCCGAAGATGTATAAACCTTTGAAGATATAATGTCTAGAAGAAAGAAAGTTAGAAGTATTTATGGGTTCCAAAGACTTATATCCCAAAGGATCAGGAGTGAATATGATTATTATAACTCCCTTTGGCATTTATTGAATTAGATCAGAGAGAAGTGCTTAATAGGGATCAAACAAGGGAAAAAAAGAAAACCTGTCAGACTTGACACATTTCGAGTCAAAGCAATTTCCAAAGCATCCCCCTCAGCAACTCATGTTAATCTGCAAAAATGCCACAACTGAGTTTTTTTTTTTTTATGGCAGTGCTGTCTTCACTATAAAAGCTATCTGCACAAGTTTCCATTTGTTGTCCTGGTCAATCAGATATTCAATGATCTTTGGGGTTTTGTCTTTAAAGAGTTCAGCAAACCGTTTGCCGAACAGGCAATGAATATTGAGTTTAAGTGCAGAAAAAAAAAAGTCAGAGACCATGTCTAGTCTGCGGCGTTACGCTGTTTGGCAAAATTATACGCGTCATGTTAACCTTTGATGCTCTTTTTTGCGTAAAATAGTTCTGTAAATGGGTCACATGTAAAAAACAGATGACTCACTCAATTCCTTTACTCTGTACACAGACGAAACACACTTCTGCTTGAAATGTACCCGTCGTTCCTCAGCTGGAACTGTTTGTTTCTCCTCCATGAACACTGAAACCCTCGACTGCCTGGAAAGCCCATTTGATGTTTGTGGCCTTTGAATGTGTAGGTTTGGCAGACATGCTTTCACTTTGGTGTTGCAATCCTGTTACCAACTCTGTTTTGTATTTGCTTGTTGGGATATGGTTCCTTGCTTCTGTGGCCTTGAATTACAATCACTTCCTCATGACGGCTATCTGTGGGCTCTGGAGCAGGAAGTGGAGAAAGTGTAAAGAAAATAATAAATTCATAAATATATTGGCAACCAGTCTACGTTTGGATTAATTGTCTTACAATATACCACGTGAATATACAGTATATACATATATATATATATATATATATATATATATATATATATATATATATATATATATATATAAATAAAATGACAAAGAGCAAAAGAAAGAAAAGAATTGGATTGTGCAACTTGTCCTCACCAAATTGAAGAGAAGGGGTGGGGTAGGTAATGAGCTTTGTGGTTAGTGATTAGGTCAACATCTAACCATGCAGATATTCAGCAGCTAAATCTCCTTTTTACTGGGTGACAGGATCGTCATTGCTTGCAGGGATGATGTGGACGAAACTATCACGTACTTAAGGGAATTCTTAAGTCATGAACCGACTGATGAGCTTTCAAAAAGACAGCATGTCTCCGATGGGTCTCTATGAATCAGTCATTTGTTCCTGATCCTTCATGTAACAGTCTAATACTTGGCAGGATCATCTATGTTTAATCCTTACTTGTCGAGGCACATTGTACACAAAAAAAGAACAAAAGCTTAGGTAAGTGGTTTGAAGGGAGGATTCTGTAAGTCCTGTTCTCACGATGTGTAACCTGTAGCTTTAATCATGCCATTGGTGCAAAAAAAATAAACTCAATATCAATAACCAGCTCGATTCTAACAATATATGTGTGCAGAAATGTGTTTCGAGGTAACAGATGGCGTGACTTTCACGTAAAAATGCATCTTTAAATCACGTGTAAATAATCTTTGAAGGTTTACAGTTGAATTTAATGATATATTTTCAAAAACGTGAAAGATAAAGATGCTGTGTCGGGTTCCCCGTCTGAAAATAACGCTGCCGACATCAGCAACACGCAGAGGAAAACATGCTTGATGCAAAACCTTTTGATGTCTGATCACAAGAAGCAGATTTGCAGACCTAGTTTGCTTTAGGTAGATTATCTTTGATGTGTGATGCGATATAAAATCAACGCTCGGAATAAGAGGTTTTTAGACTGAACGATGAAAAGCTTTATTATAATCTAATTCCAATCAGCAGCTTGGTAAGTGATCAGGTAGCTTTCCCAGACTATTAAGTACATGGAGGTTATCCGGATAGAAAAAAGGGGACTCAATTTCATCTAAGTTGCCGTTCCTTTGGTTAGTCCACCTTTATCTTTTGCCGCCGGTGAATCCAAAACCCCGGAGAGTTTCTCCCTCGCCGGCAGCCGTCGCTGCTGCCACTGCTCATTAATTAACCTTTGCAGCAACCGCCATCACTCAGAGAGCACCCTGATATCCTGGAGAGGGGTAATTATTGATGCTATAGACGTCCGTGTGCTGAAAAATTAGCCTGGTGATGGGTGGCACCCACATTTGTGGAGAGATTCCAAACTGGAATATGAATTCTGACATGCAGGACTTGACAAGTAGGACTGGGCAGGTTGGGTTGTGCTCAGTCTTGGCTGATAAGGTGTAAGCAACCGGTGACACCGATCTCTTTTTATCGAGTCATTTCCTCTGTGGTAGAGAAATGCCTGTGAGGTCCCGCTGTTCAAAATTACTTGCTGATGACACTGCTGTGTTTGGATATGGAGAGATGCGGATCCCAGGAACCCCTACTAATAAGGGTCGACTTGCAAGGAAATATTCCGCGTTGTCAATTTGCAGTTGATGGCGAATGCTTTCCACAGTCAAAATGGGATCTTCCGTTGCAATATAGCGCAGCAGCAACTGCTAATGAAGCCCAGTCTGGTCTTATGGCGCACAGGAAATAACACCAAATGAAGCATTTTAAATTTCACTTCAGGCAAACGTCCATACTGAGGCACGCTCACTCACACACACACACACACACACACACACACACACACACACACACACACACACACACACACACACACACACACACACACACACACACACACACACACACACACACACACACACACACACACACACACACACAAACACACACATACACACACTCCTTCAGGCTTATTAGAGTCCTCATTGCCAATTTCTTCTTTTTTGTTTCCAGTTTGACAGAATATATAATCACCAGCTGAATTTGACAAAAAGAGATAATTCCACATTAAATGCAGAGCTAATAGAAGTATTATGTTCTCTAAGGATTTGCGAGTAAAATGCAAGGATTTCGAGGTCCAATTTGTTCAGTTTGTTTATTCGCAGACGTCGTTTTAGTGCCGTTTCTTTTACGCCCAAGAGCTTTGCATTTCTGACCGTTCCCCTGTCTCCCGAAAGTCAAATGAAAGTCTGTGGAAATTGAATTTTCCTCACTTAGCAACATGCTGTGACCCCGTGACTGAGAACTTATCTTAGAGAAGTTTCTGACTTTTTGACTTTGGATGTTAGACCCCTTCAGTAGGTTCAAACTGATATCCTGTCAGCTTAACCTGTCTCCCTTGACATTTCGGCTAATCCCCTGCATTTCACAGACAGTTTGCACGGCAGATGGAGCTTCCTGACTCTTGGAAATCGAGCCATTCTGGTGTTACTACATTCAGGGCACCTCTGTTTCTCCTATTTCAAACACTGCGGTTTGCTAGCTGTGCAAAAAATTAGCAGAATGACACGTAAGCCTGGAAACTGAGACAAAAGGGAAAAACACAAAATTTAGCTGTTTTCTGACTTATGTGAGTTTACCGAGTCAGTTATGGAAAGGGTTAGCCGCTGTTGTGATTTAATGAGCTGTTTCTGCCTGTTAAAGCAAAGGGTGGCCGCGCTGCAGCGTTTGAGGCTTGGTGTTATTCTGAGGTATAGGATTGACTCCAGCTGGCTGGCCAAAAGACAGATGAGGGAGAGGCTCCTTTCCTGGATGACACACTCTGTAGTCCTTCATTACTGGGACCCAGAAACCATAACCCGCCTGTCAAAGCGCCGCCGCAGCTACCGCTCTCCTGGACCATGTCTAGGCAGGGCATGTCAGCCGAGGGGAACATTTTCATGTTTTATGTTAGACGCAGTATAAGAGAAAGGAGATGAGTACATGTCAGAGTTTTTAGAGGGTGTCTCATTTGACCTAATTAAATTAAGCATGAGTCAGTGATCTCTAATTAGTGTAATTTATGTCTCGAGGAGATGGCGACGGTCGATACGACATCGGTCACAGTGTGCCTTTGCAATTACAGTAGAGCAACAGATTGATGGTAAATCTTTAGAAGTGAAAGAACTAATGCCGGATGATGGAAAGCTACATCCTGCCAGTGGTGGAAGGAGAATCGAGATCTTTTAGCATCAATAAAATAAAAAAACCCAAAAATTTCATTACAGGTAAATATCCAGCAAGAAAAATCATCCTAAAGTAAGTTTCTTCCTGTTACAAACCACCCACACTGCTAAGAGGCCTTTACCTTTCCTTGCTGACTCTGTGCAGCTTCTGACAGCACTTTATTTATAAAAGAGACATCATGATCCTGACAGGCGGCGAGAGGGGAGGGGACGATCGTCACTCTTCTCTTCATTCCCCCCACAATGTCGAGCTGCAAAGGGAGCCAGATGGTCGGATTCTCTGCTCGTATGGTTTCGTCCCTCGGGGATAGTCGTTCCTGCCCTCCTTGGCAAAAAAATGTAAAAGCGATGGGACGATAAGCAATAAGACATGAACAAGAACAGTATGGAGAGCAGGTTTAAGAGTTGTTTGAATCATTAATTCACTGTCAAATATATATACTGTGAACATAAAGGAAGTAATACAGAAGCATATTGATGAGGATTGTCACATTTTTTTCATCTTCCTGTGGCAAATGCTTCCTTAATCGTGTTCTTACATTAAATTTACAATCACCTCCGACATTCATTTCCATTCTAAACACCGGCCTTGTCTCTCTATATTAAATTTACACAGGACCACTTTGTGAGAGCAGATGCATTCGTGAGGACGCCCTGTTAATGCATGCCACTTGACATATGTGGTAACTAGAGTGTTGATGCAGAGCATATAATGAAACTAGACAATACTAGAGCACAAACATCCAACAAGGCAGCACAATGGAAAATGATCGCGTGACCCTCAGGTAAGGATAATAAATAATAATGAATTTACTAGAATCTGGTCGCTCTCTTGCGTAATCCTCCTGACATTCAAATAATTTTGATGAGGACGTCAACTTGACTTCCTCATTAAAAGTTGGTTTATTTTATTTAGAACATGATTCATTTTTTTTTTTTTGAGGGAGATTTATAAAATAGTTTCCATAATGATACCCAAAGTTGGCCTTGTTACATCAGGCGACAGGAGTTTGGACCAAAACCAACGCCTCTGGTGCCGGTCCTGGACTTTATAGGCCACTATCCAACCCGACCACCTGCCCTGGAACGCCAGTGCTGCACCCGAAGGGAATGTTAATATAAATAGATATAAATATAAAGGAAAGCAGAGACAGGAGTGAGTTAAATATCATACCAAAGGTTTCTGGTTGCTTCTGAGACAGTTTAAGAACATTAGGACCTCATGTACTGTTGGCAACCGGCTGTTGGCCGGTGAATAAACACAAAAATGGATTAAATTCATGAGATGGAAATTTGTTTTGCTCCCAGTTTGAACATCCTGTTACTGATAAACACAATGCACTTCCATCCCAGACTTTGAATATACAGTAACTATAGCTTCTCTAGAAAGAAATGTTTAAGTAGCATAAATAAAAAAACAACACAACCTTCTCCTCAGTTCATACTCTCCTGGTTTACAGGCACTTTTTCTGGTCTACAAAATCTGGTATCATAAGAATTATTCAGAGAAATCCTTTGATACACAGGAGGTGGTGTGTTTGAATTCAAACTAAAAACTGCGTAGTGCTTAGGGGAATGCGCGTAATGCTGCAAAGGGAAGCGACTGCCTCCGAGCCAAAAAGCAGAGCATACGCTGGTCCCTTTCCAACATAAAACACGGTGGTTTTAAAATGCAGACACTCCTGCATAATGACAATAAAGGAGGAGAAGAGGAATGCACCAAAACAATGTTCCTCAGCAAAAATTTATCAGGAAATAAAAATAACACACGGTTAAAGGATGCAGCTTCAATGTAGAAATTTTCTTTTGAAGTTTCCCCAGCAAACCAGCAACCGTTCACTCTCGCCAAATCTCTGTAATCAGGGCAAAAGGAAAGTGTGATGCACAAACTTTTGAACACTAAACCTAATCTGGAGAGTCCAAAGGCTTCACCAAACGTGCAATCGGCGATTTTATTCCCAGCTTATTTGCAGCAGTTGCTGTCCTGACTCTCAGGTGTGTGTGTCTTCAATCAGGTCTGTAATTAAACTTTAAAAAATGCTATCAAGCCAGGATATTCTCCTCCGTTGCAGCAAAGTTGGTTTTAAAAATTAATCACAGCCTTGCTATATTTTATTAACCTGAGATTTTTTTTTTTTCTTCTGATGATTGAGATGTGACAAAGATGTGCACCAGCTCAGAGGACGTGTGCTTACTTACGTAATGTGTAATTTCTGTCCTTTTGCAAACAGTCTTTGTCGTGTTTAATTTGACTCCCAGGTGCAAATGGGTGGCCTTACTTTAATAAGTGACGGTGGGCGCCGTGACGATAATCCTGCGCTCTTCCTATAATAGGTAGAATGTGAGGATGGGTCCGTCTGGCTGAGCTGCCTCATTAAATGGCTGGAGAAGAGTGACGGGCTGCAAGGGGCGATGCATTATTGATGAGAGAGTCTGATTAATTGAAAATATCCTCTACAGCAGAGGTGTGTGTGTGCATGTGTGTGTGTGTGTGTGCATTCACAGTGAGTGGGCTCATTTTGTTCCGAACAGCTTAATCAGTTGCTGCGTAGCGCCGTTTTGATTGCTATTCTGCAAAGGCACACTCTGCAAAACGTTTACTGTAAGCGCACTCGCAAAAATACGGACAGAGTAAATGATAATGTTCACATCAGCATCCGGCGTTCGGGTGACGCCGTGGGAATAATAACCATTGGTAATCTACGGAATGTCAGACGGTATTTAACAATTGCCAATATTTGTGTCTGGAGACCGAGAGCTTCGTTCATCTCCCTCGATGTTGGTCTCCTGCACCTGCGACACGGGGCAAGTGATGTAAATAAAAGATGAAGCTGTCAGGAGATGAGCAACAAGAGCATTTTGCACATTCTAACGACACCAAATCATCTTTAAAGGTTGTATTTTAATTCAGAAGGTGTTGCAAAGCTTTTAAGGTAACGCTAACGACGCGTTCGGATGTTCCTCGCCGGCTTGTAAAGTCAGACGGGCCCTCGTCACTCACTGAGAAGGTTCCTCAAGTGGGATGCAATATTTGAAATGGAATGACTTTAATGACTTCATGAGTTGTGTGTTAAACGTCTATCGATCCAGACTCCACACAGAGTCGTTGAGGGGTGGCAGAAGCGGCGTCAACCTGTAGGGGTCATGAGTACATCTTGTAGCACGTGTACCAATTTGAAAATGTTGATGTTAACATGAAAGTTTGAATGCAACTCCTTCAAGAAAAGCTGAAAAGAATGATCTGCACACAAAGCCGTTTGCTCATGAGTCCATGTGGAACAGAAAAAAAATTAAAAAGCTTAAGAATAAAGCAACAGGTCATCCAAAAACATTTAAAAGACTTATTCCTGCAACACCCTGCTACTAAAACACGCGCAGAGTTTAAATAAATAGCTCATTCCTCATGAAATATTGTAAAGGAAGGAACTCGCAGCCCCAGGATACACAACACATTCTGCATGAATGAAGCTATCTACTCTAAATAGGTCATAACTTTTAAACTTAATTTTTCATCTCTGGGTTTTCTTTGTGGCAGTTGTATTAATTTTTTTTATTTTTTTTTGGTTACTATGTCTGAATGCTTTATACGCCCGTGGCGTGAATATCGCTGCCCTCTGTTTACCGCTGCTGCTCACCACCGTGGAATCGATTTGATCTGCGTTCGACCTCTCGGGATGCTCGAGGATCGCTGTAAATGCTCTGAACTTCACCTCAACTCAAATTAGTCTAATTGCATGAGCTTGAATTTGCATTTATGGAACTGCTTGAGCTCCGACTGATTTATTAGGTTCATTCTAGGTAGGTATTAGAAATTAATTGGCTCTTTTCTTATTACGCTTTATGGAACAGGTCCACATGGTTCTGGTCCTTGGCTCTGGACAGGCTTTTTCAGCCTTGTGTGACATTACCTTCTCAAAATGTGGCCTTTGAAGGATTCCATTCCATCCTTTGTCAAAATGCAAATTCAGCCCATTCTCCACACTCAACTCCTATTAAGACCCATCAAAGCTGCCATCAGGATTCCGTCTGAAGCCATGCCAGGGGGAAATTAACAACCCTCTTGGCAAACACCAGTAACAAATGACAGCTCACACTGATTTAAAATCAAAAATGAAAATATATTATAGTCTGAGTCACTTTTTAAATGCTTAAAACACTTGTACTCCTTAGTTAGACGTGACATTTATTGCCTAGGATGTGAATAGAAGGGGATAGCTTCCGCATCCCCCCCGTATATCAAGTTTTACCAGTAAACTCAGCACTAAGCAGAGCCCTGAGGCGGGTGTGCTGCTAAAATAGTGTGTGACAGGAAAATATAATACATTTCTGCAACACCATTTAGTCCATGGGTGCCGCAAATGAGCAAATGTGTCTAAAAATTTCGAACTATAAAGTGAGAAGTTGAAAGTGTGGTGTGCAAAGAGAAAACTGTGCGCACTTTCCCTGAATGCCTGGCTCTGTGGCAGGCAGTGTAGCATAATGAGTCCCAGAGCTGAAGCTGTGGTGTAACGCTGTTTACATTCATCACAAGGCTCAGAGAGAGCTTCATCCTGCAGGCCGCAAGACTTTTGAACTCTTGAGCTCTCAAGCTCATTACCGTGTCAGTTAACGACACCACGCTGACACACTTTGGCACACCTGAATGCGACGATATTTAAAGTGGGAAGAGACAAATCCACCCCCTCACCTTCCACTTCCACCCAGCGTTTTCCAAGTGGCATCATTGTTGGCACCGCTGTCACAAAGACAGCCGGATCACTTTCCTTTTTTTTTTTTTCCTCAGAGCAACAGCCGCCAACAAAATGGAATAAAAAAGCACGAGTTTATTCATTCATTTAAACTGTAATGGAAACATAAAAGCAGACAGAAATGGATCAGCAGTCGGCTTTCAGTTTCCTGGGAGATTTCGTGCCCAGTGGCAGACAAAATTAAGTCATGAAAGGTTTATGCTTTATATTTTATTTATATTTAAACACTGTGACACTATTCTATCACCATTACAGAGAAATAGAAGTGATCAGTCATGACATTATTATACGAGTGAAACGCGTTGATTGTCTCTTGACAATGGCACCTATCAGTGGGTGTAGTGGGATGTAGATGGCATCTAGTCAATGTTTTGTCCTTGAAGCTGATGTTGGGGGAATGGTTGAACATAAAGAACTGGACAACTTTTTAAAGGACCACACTGTGATGGTTAGAAACCTGGATCAGGTGTTTTCAGGTTGGGTCTTCCCTGTTTTTAGTTCGTACCGACCAACAAGCGGTCCTAGAAAAGACACTGGTGAACTGGCGACTCGGACATGGGTGTCCCAGTGATGCATGAGAAGAGCAAAAAACTGCTTTGTTGTAAGTTCCTTTCTGCATACTGAGTTGTGCAGCTGCAACCCAGTTAGAGTACCCACACCGACTGATATCGACCTACAACGGGCACCTGAGCATCGGAACTGGGGCTACTGAGCAACAGAGCGAAAAGTAAAACTCCCATAATCCCCTGACGTCAATCCGATTGAGCACCTGTTGGATGAGTTAGACAAACAAGTCCGCTCCACTGAGACCACGCCAAGCAAACGACAGAAACTGAAGGACCTGCTGATGATGTCGTGGTGCTAGATTCCACAGAACACTTTCCGAGGTCTTCTACCAGAGCTATTTCAGGCGTGTGTTTCCTCCGGGTCTTTTCGGCTCCTCCTACATGTCAAAAGCTCTCCATTGCCTGCAGGTGAAAATGTGACTGTGAATGATGGCTCTGCAATAAACTGGAAACTCATGCAGCAAGAAACTTCTTGCTAGACCAGAGTGTTAATTGTTGACTTGACATGACAGAACAAAAAAAACAAAAACAAACCAGAAACAAAAAAACCCCCAAGTGAATCATGTGATCACAACATATTTATTGACATCATGCTATCTCTACTAGTTATCTCAGGCCAGATGTGGACCAGATAAACAGGTATGTCCTATTAAAAGATGTTGGATAATGGACAATATTGAAAAAAAAACAAACCCCCACATCCTTATAAACATAACTCCAGTTCCATCGACATATCGTTAAGAAAACTGTTGCAGTCGTTCATCTTCCACGCCCTTCAGGCCCAGACAATCCAAATAATCCATTACGCCTCAGTCTGAAGTGCAAGCCTCTCCGCTCCTCGGGGAATTAACCGACTTCAATATGCATATAATTTAGCTCATTAACCACATGTCCATGTCTGCTGAAATGCCAGACAGTGTTTCACTTCATATGTTCACTTGAATGCAGCGATTTTACGATCACAACTTTAGCTGTCTCATTTTCCCCACATCTAACTTTTTATGAGGACATGGATGAGTGAAAATATTCCCCTCACTCAAGCGGGGAAAATGAAAAGAACTGTCGTGACTAAAGCAGTAAAACAACGTCAGGCAATAATAATGGTATTGGCTTTTAGGCTTTTGTAATAAAATCCTGCAAAAGAGAGGATCTCTAGTTTGGTGGATATTTAATCACTTTAAAAAAAATAAAAAATCTTTAGTTCCTTTTCATGGTTAGTTAAATGTGGAAAGTATTCTTACGCTAGATGAGGATATTGTAATAAAAAAGAAAGTCATAATTTTAACAATGTATTTAAACCAAGTAGGTGGATACAGGGTAAATTCTTCCCCTATTATATGTATATGAAGAGTAGCCCTAAAAAAAAAAATCACATGCTGCCCTCTTATGTCTGATTATTTTGAGTAGACATGGATCTGCCCAATATTTTTTATACACATTTATAACTGTGTGCTTCTAGACCTTTTGCTTTTCGAGTAATTCTCCCAAATTCCTTTTATTGACTATTGCATGCAGTTAAAAGCTGCTCACTCTTCTTGAATGGCTGGTTTTTCTTTGTAAATCTCACTATGAGTTCCTCCAATTCTTCGAATGTTGTCCCATTATCTGCAACAAAGAAACAAAGTAAGACTTGTGGATGTCCACAACAGTGGAAAATTTGTGATTAATTTATTGATTTTTTTAAGACGGTAACATTCACAGTTGTAAATCCTGCATCCTCCAGAGAAAAGTTAACTTTTTTGTTCTGATGAACCCTAAAAATAACAAGTAATAACAGGGAAGAAATAAAACTTCAGTCACAGCAAACGACTCTGTGATGCATAACACCAGGATCAGCATGTTGGAATGCTTAAAAAGACAATGTCAGTGCCAATATGTTGATATTTAGCAAGTAAGATGCTAATTAACATAGCTTAGAATATTAGAAAATATTTTAGAAAAGTTAATCGGTCAAAAAAAAAGATCAAGTCTCATCCTTTAATCTTCAGGGAAAAAAAACAAACCATTCAATTTTTGTCTGTGCAATCTTTCGTGGAAATCAAGTGTGGAGATATGCAAGACTCAAGAATAAGTATTTGTATTTCTATTCACTAGAAGAGTGTGTGGATAAAAACACAAAGTGAAATCATTTTTCAAGAAACATTGAACCACAAATAATTTATAACGTATAAATAATTTAAATATAATTTGTGGCTGCAGCTTAATTCTGTTAGCCCAAGATATGTCTATGTCTGGAATGCTGGTTGCTTCGTGGTAAATCTGTGGAGTCACATCGGTGCTTCTTTCCACATGTCCTGCTGTTTTTGGAAGCACCCTCCACGTCACATAGTTTGTTTTGTTCATTTTCCTCTGCTGTTTCTCTTTAAATGTCCTTTTCTCATCTAAAGACCGCTGATTGTAGATAAATAGCTCATTCCCGAGAAAATCAATCAGATTCTCTTTAAAGATTGCCGGCCTTGTGTGATGGTTTGCTGCTCTTAATGGTGTTTGCTCTGCTCAGAGTGTGGCCACATTAAATGAGAACCCATCCACTGAAAACTCATTGGCTTTGATTTACTCAGCTTTAAGCACTGTGCAGCGAGATAAAGGATAGAGTGTGCGTTCTTGTCTCGATGCATGACGTATTTTAATGTTGCAAAAAAAGAAAAAAGAAAAAAAAAGGACAAAATCCAAGCAATTGTATAATTATGATAATAATGTGGCTCAGTGGTAGAGTGACCATCTGGTTATCAGATGGTCGGTGGTTCAATTCCCAGCCCTGCGGTTCACATTTTGATACTGACTCTTAAATATCTTGCAGAGACTTTTCCACTGAAGTGTGAATGATGGTATGAATGGTTACCACTCCTAAAGAGCAGGAAGTGTCACCGCTTTATAAATGATAGTGTGAAAGGGTGAGCGCTGGCTCGTATTGTAAAGCGTCTTCAGTCATCAGTCAGACTAGAAAAGTGTGAAGTACAGTGCATTTAACATTTCCTTCGCTCCACATGTGATAATACACCCTTTCACTCACGACCAAATTAGGTTCTTGAAAGACTGAAAATTAGATTACTTAATTTGATGTCATTTTTAATCTAGGGGGTTCGATTGCAGTGCCAACTTTCGTCAGAAATAACAACAGTAGCAACCCAGTTAGCCGAATTTCCTTTGGTTGCCATGCCAGATAACTATAGACGCTCTTCAAAGTTACTGGCAAAAAAAAAAAAAAAATCACGGTTAATATTTGATAGGAAATAAAGAAAAACAGGTCATTTGCTGTTTGAAGAAAGTTGTTGAGCTAATTCCCATATTTTTCAAAAGGCGGACTGGAACGGAATGTTCAGTCAGCGACAATCAACACACAGAACCTAGTTTCACTTCATCAGCATTACGGTGGGGGTAATTAGGATAATTTTCAATGTTACACCTTGCTTGGGTCAATTCTCATTCATCCAGGTCATGGACATCCTGTGTCTGACGGTGTTACTACTACCAAACTACCTGGACAGGTAAATACTAACTGATGATCCTCTGTCATCTGTCCGACAGCAGCCTCACAGTCCCAGAGTGGTGTTCTTTACCAACGAAGGTTGCTGCTGATTTTAGTTTTTCGTGATCACATGTGACTCTAGGTCTGGATCAGGAGTAAGATTTTTTATATTACTAAGAGTCTCTTCAAAGAGACTTCAAATCGAGACATCAAACACAGCGTTCAAAACAGCTACTGATAAATAGTTCATCTTAATTACTGCATTTGACTCTCAAAAAGAACCCCCCCATGAAATTCAAAAGCTTTTTGAGACATGATTTTCATACTCACTGAAATCTTCTGGATTTAACGATATTACTGGTGGTAAAAATATCAGAAATCAAACCTGTGACCCAAATCCAAAATTTAAAATCTTTACTTATTAAGTAAAAGCACAAACATTTCTGTTCATTATTATTTCTTCAGTCAAACCTCCCGAGCTTCAGCTGTCATTCATGCGTGTCGATGCACGCTCTTCCATGAGCTCTCCTTGGTCGCCGTGGTGGCGACTGACGTCAAGAAATTCCTGATTTCAGCTTTAGTTCATTTAAACGTCCCTGAAGGGAAGAAAGGCCGTCAGTCAGAAGGCTAACACCTGAGCTGACGGCTGTCATCAGCACCTCATGGCTTGAGGATTAGCGTGGATGTAGCATTGTTGCTTATTTTTAAAACATAGTTGGCACTGAGTGACAGCTCTGACTTTGTCTCGTGGCTAGGCTATGTCAGTGGGTTTCATCACCTTTGGACATAACCAGACAAGACATATGTTAACTTTATGCTAAGCTAAACTAACTGGGTGCTGGAGTCATCTTCCTATTTAAAAGACTGTCGAGTCTGGGTCCTGCACGGAGTTTCATCCTCAATGAGGGAGTTTTTCCCTGCCGCTGTCACTTATGCTTGCTGTGGAGGGTCCCGCTGGGTTTCTCTGTCTGTTAAAACGCTTTGAAATGTCTGCTGATGTGATTGAGGGCTGTACAAATAAAAGCTGATTGATTGATCGATTACATTTACTTTTGTTTAGCCTGAATTTCATGGGTGAAGGTTGTATCAGTGACCAAATACATTTTGGGCTTTTTTGTTGATGCAGATAATGTCTCCTCATACAGACACCATAAAACACATACGACAAGACATACAGCATCATATTCTTTAGGAACGACCTGAAGCTGGAAGGACATGAATAAATACACTTCTAAAACATTAAACTGTTTATTAAATGTCATGAGTGCTCTTCACGTTGCCGGTAAGAGTCGTCGTCATCCTCCGGGGTGTGCACAAGCAGCACAGCTGTAGAGTCAGACGTGTCTCAACAAAACATGTATCCATTGCAAACACAGCAAAATTTGAAGGCAGATCCCAGTAAACCTGCAGATCCCGTTATTCTGGCGCAATAACGTGGGAACCAAAACAGAGGACTTTATTTTCTCAGGTCATTCTGGTGACAGCAGTGTACAGCATTTTATTAGAATCATGCTGTACACTGGAGGCAGTCTATTTGGAGGCATTTGAAAAGATCCTGACTATAAGTGGTGTTCTTCTCTCCTGGGATTTTTGTTTCTTCCACCCTTTAACTCTTCCTGATTTCAGGTTTGGAGCCAAAATGTGACATCAAAACACCTCCTCTCATCTCTGATCTGTGATGTTTGAAGGCTACGTGTTGCCGCTGCTTTCATCGTGCTCCCGTTCCGTGGCGCCACACAGATAAGAACTTGACAGGCTTAAATATAGATGATTATGTCTTTTAAAATGAAATTTTGAGCAGCGTTTCCTGTTCAATCGTTCATATTGTTAGTGGCATCAGTACCTTTTTTTTTTTTAAGGTATGCACATTAAAATGTGAAATGATCTGCTTTAGTTCTTCCAGTTCCAGCACAGACCTTCTAATGTCTCCCTCCCTCTCTTATTCTGGCTTTCATCAGCTGTAACTGTAAAATAAAGGTGAAAGTCATTCATCAGAAAATAATTACACCGTATTTAGCCCAGAATTATGTGTTCTGTGCAACATAAGTGATCAAATCAGTCTTTGAGAGGTTATAATTTAATTACAATCAGTCAGATAATTCCCTTTGGAAAGCAGTCATTTAGGCTATGTGCTTCAAAGGCTCTCTATTGAACAAAGAGAAATGCTTGCACATTGAATACTGATGATAATAATGTGAGTGCAACACACCTTGATGTTTTAGAGGGAAAATAAGTTTCCCTTGACTTAAAGGGAAGGGTCAGAACGATTCCCCCATCCCCCAGCAAGAGAGAGAAGCATCTCTTCATTGCCTGACCCCAACCATCGCTCGCAGCTTTCCAACCTGTGGATCAGCAAATCAGACGGGAGGGTGACCCGTTGAGTTGTCCTGTTGTCTGCTGGGTTCTGTTTCAAGGGATTCTATATATCCCTAAACCCAAGCATCGTTATTCTATGTTTTATCCCCTAAACAGTGGATTATCCCAACCTCAGTGCCAGTTAAGGATCAGATCCAACCCCAACCACTGCTTGAAGATCTACTGTACGTCCTACCAGTTCATTTCTGATGAAACGAAACATTGAAGTCAGGCATGCACTTTATGACAGAAATATTTCTTCTCTGGGTCAGTATGAGGATGGAAAGCTGCAGACGATGAACGCCGGCCAGTGCTTTACCATTCAGCTCGACGATAACTCATGATAAACCCAAAGACTGGGGGTTCCTGAGTCGTGCAATTAACTTTCGATGGGAGATGCTTAAAGGTAGCCTATATAATTTATGACCCAGGCTTTGCAGCAAATGTTCCGTTTTGTCTTGTCGTAGGCCTGATACATGTTTTCCCATCCTGCCGCCACCTACTTATTATTCCACTGATAACATCGGAAATCAGAATCGACGCCAACTGTAAACAAGTGTCGCATGACTTACATGCATGATGACACACAAATGAGATTTAAGGAGCAACGCTGACGATAAAAATAGCTCCAAGGGGCACCTTTAACTCGGTTCTGATAGGCCTTCACTAAATTCAGATGTGACTGATGCAACTGATAAAACAAAAAAATTGATTTTCTGCCCATAAACCCCAGAGACTGACTGAGAAGATGTTCTTATCAGGATAAAAACCTCTCACCATCTACCTCCGAGCATGTGCAAATAACATTTTAATCGTAGTCTGCTGAAAAATGAGTCCCGATGTACAATTTACAATTTTCCTGGAATTCTGAAAATGCAAACACTTCTTTTAAAAGTTCTTCCACTGTTCCTTACATTCTATTTTTTTCTCATCACTATTGCTCACTAGCTGTGCAACAGGCTGCGTCATTCCTGCACATGTAAGTAAGTCTGTGTTCAATAAATCTGCGAACCTTGAATATTACATGTGCATAATCGGGAGAAAAAAAAGAAAAAGAAACCAGATTTATTTGACCTCTCTGGTATGATAACATGAAAGCTGAGGAAAATATCAGCAGTTTTATGTGCATGTAAGTCATGGTCAGCTTTTATTTTCCAAGATTTTGTTCCACTGCTTCTCCACACCATGAGCTCCCACTGGTCTGAACCTCTGGCTGAACCTGGCAGAGGATCCTAACTCATTCCAAGTCAATATAATGTCCGGTAAGGCCTGCGAAAATGACCCACTAAACCTCCCCTCCAGAACTGATGGGTGCTGTTAAATCATTCACAGTGATGCATCTTGCAGATGTAATTATGTTCCTCAATAAAATAATTTACTCTGCACATTCCAGCCAGCCAATCTGCAATTATTACTGAACCCGGGTCCTATAACGGTTTAATCAGGCTATAATATTGAACTGCTAGAGTGGTAATTAAAAAATGAGCGAGAATTAAGCACCGCCGTATACGAGGGGGAAAGATTGGCAAGACTGTCAAATCCAGAAAAAAATGAACACACCGGATTCCTCATTTGCAATGTAAATGACTTTTTGGAACAAAACAATAGGATTATTGAAATAAAAATCGGACCCAATGAATAAAACATGATAAGCTTAGAAAATAATGCCAAGTTGAAAATAAGCCAAATAAATGTTCATGAATTCAGAGCTGAGTGTTTATCATTTCGGTGTGCTTTAAAGCAGAAAAAATGAGGATAGCGGTGCAAACAGGTTAACTGCGGGGAGCCGTGTATTTTAATGATTCCGTGCCTTCCGGAGAGTGTTCCTCTGACATACACTTGCTATTTTTCCACTCTACTTGCTGAATTGTTGATTGTGCTGCAACCTTTTGATATATATTTTTTTCAAAGCCGAAACCAACAACGAGGAACAAACGTACATGGGAAGAAAAAAAAAAAGCCATGCTATTTACAGCTCTGCCGCCAGTGGGAAGGGCCCCAGGGTCCCTGATGCTCGCCACGGGGTTTGTTTGAGATGGTCGTCCAGGTGACAACAAAGCGAGATGTTCTCAAAGCGCTCATAACGCTACCTGGGCAGGCTTTACAGACTTTTCTCCTCATGATTATCCCCAGGAAAGAGATAAATTAACCAGAGGATGCTGGCTAATTTATCACTCATTAGACCATTTGATACGGGGAAGCAAGGAACTCCAGGAAGACGCTGAAAGGAGTAGTAGAATCGCTTGGCAGCTCATCATGTAGAGGTTGACGTCAAAGTCAAAAGTGAGATCCTGTGACAGACGTGATTAAATATTTAAAACTGTTGACAGTGAAACTGGAGAGTGTTCCTGCGCTGTTGGGATATAGTCGCTCTAAAGAGGCCTTGTGGACAAGAACTGTTAATTTTCCTCTTACATCTTCACACCTGGTGACCAAACGCAGTCTGGATTCAGTTTTCCTGAATGATAATCTATTATTATATATATATATGTGGAATAAAACTTTTCTTTTACCTTGGGGACACACTCAGCAATTCACTTGTGATTTTAATCATGAATAAAGTGTAAAGTTAAGATTAGAACTGCTAAAATACTGGCATCAGCTTTCAAAAATGTAACTTTATTTCATCCCATTTTAATCAAGTTTGACATCCTAGTCAGATTTAAATAACTTATCACATATTCCAACAGATAAGACCGTTTGCAGTGGCAATAAATGCAAGAATAGATCTTTTTTTTCATTTTCTTCCAGAACTGCTTAATTCATCATTTTAATCACAAGTCATTGTGATGCAGCGCCGAGGAGCGAATCAGATATAATGAAATGAAAGTCAGTAATGAATTCCTAAATTTGTCACGGTTATCTTTGACATTCTTCCAAATCTTTAATTTAGAGAAGCTCTGAAGTGACATTTCATTTTTTGAACAGTGGCTCCACTTTATGTCTGGATAAATATCACTTATATCTTTATGAAACTTTAGCTAATGCAACCTGCCTTTGTATTTAACAAAAATTGTCAAGCACCGGAATTATTTTATCACAGAGGTTATTTCAGAGCGGTGCTTCTCAAAGTGAGGGACAGAGAAGCTCCTATAAATTCATCCTAATGTCCTTGTTAGCCTTTGCTTTTGAAAAACGACTGTTAGAAATATATAAAAAGTGGAAAGTCGTTTTGATGTTGATTGTTAGTCAGACAGCTGAATTGTGCAGAAAACAGCTGCGATGCAATTTTGAAAGAGTAATTTTCAAAAATCCACATGCATCAATCAATGGTTTAAAGAGGAGCCAGCTGTGCTCTGGCCTCACAAAGTGGACCTGATTGAGTCGCAGCATCTGAAGAAAGCATTTCACAGAAAAGCAGAGTTTTCTTATACCTTGAGAGTTGTGTGTCTTCGTCTGTGATGACGACCCGTCAGACTGTGTGCTGGACAAGGCGTGACGAACCTCGAGAACTATCTGAAAACTAAAAATTTCCAAAAGTTCGATCGATTCGTGTGACTGCCGGCGAAAATTAAAGACTGGTGGATTCATGGCGTCCTGCATCAACACTGGCAGCAGTTTTCTGGACGGCTGCGCTCCTTGAGTAGAGACCGCCAAGCAAACGGTCATTGTTATGCCGGGAAAGGACGCGGCTAAGCAACTAAACCTAATTTCAAACAACACACTGAACCGTCTGATCGATAATATGACTGAGAAGGTGCTCCGGCAGCTAATTTGCAGAGTGCAACCTCGCCGTTTTGCACGCTGCAAATCAATGAGTCCGCTGAAAATCACAAGTTTTTGTTTTTGTTTTTTTATGATGATTAGAATGAAATTTGAGATTTTTTTTTCTTCCAAAGCCAAGGTTAGGGTTTCACAAAGGGGTCTCTGTTCGCTGGAGGGTGACGCTTCACATTCAGAGATAAATCAGAAAGCGCAGACGGATTTAAATCAAGCCGCCAAAAATGGGTGAACTCCGACACGTCTCATCCATTACCAGCACGCTTTTTCCCTGCAACCGCCGCCGCCTCTTATTACATCTTGAGGTCTGATGGATCCGGTCCACACTCTGTCGGCTGTCGGTCACGTTAGTAGACCTCAACATTTTTCATCAACTTCAATTTGGAACTTGTAAATTGCCTCTGCAGCTTTGACTGGCTTTGGGAGATTGAAAGGACTCAACTTGGCATCACCTGGAGCTCTCGTCCAGCCAGGCGTCACCGTGACGGCGTTACCCATCTCCTTACACCCCGATGGTAACGCTCATGATATCAAGAATGGAGGAATTTCTGTTTTGATGCTGATGAAATGTATTCATGATATCAGACTAACGCAGACTCGATCAATAATACGGTAGAGAATCTCTAAAAAGATCGAGCTGAAAGTATAAAACTGGTATAACTTTTAGTTGAGTCAGAGGAGGTTTTTTCTTTTTTAATGCAGTATCAAGGAATGGGAGATAAGCCTGCAGAGGTAATAGAGAAGGCCCCTCGGGAAGGGGCCGGCCTGGAAAAACCAAACGACCTCCACGGATTGGATTAATATTGCATGGCCCTTGTGCGGGGGCCGTCTCTCTCTCTCTCTTGAAGGAACACTGATTGTCTCATCTGTTCTTTTTTGCATCCTTCAAAAGTCTCCATTAGCCGAATGCGACAGCGGAGCTGCGATGAAAACAAAGCTTCGCCCGATTAAAAAACAAAAACCATCAGTGTGACAAAACGCTTCCAAGTGGCTCCTGGAAGGGCCAATAACAAAGAGCGACTGACAGACTTACTTATCTTCCTCTATTGGCAGCTTATGAAAGATGTTTTTTTGCTGTTCTGGAGACTCGGTGTGACAAAGAAGCAAGGTGGCGACGCACTTTTATGTTCCACTGACTTGTGTTTGTGGAGTTATTTGTGTTTAACAAGGCCTGCGCTTTGGCAAACTTTCAGTGCGTTCCACGGCGAGGAGCGGCAAACCCCCCCCCCCCCCATCGGACTTCACAGATTTATCGCGACCCGTTGTTAGCTGGCGCCGGCGGAGACGAGGAAGCATTGGATTGGATGTTTTTGAAGAGATTTCTAGATAACTTTCATGCTGCGTTGATGTCACGAAACAATAATGTGCGCCGAAGCGATATTTTGTCCATCTGGAGGGACAGGATGTCTGCGTATTGATCGTAGTAAATCAGACGGAAGGTTATAGATCAGAAACCACAATTAACACAAGAGCCATGTTGTGTATTTTCCTTCTTTCCGCACTAACATTCAACCCCAACCTCTCCTGTTGTCTATTTTTATTTACAACCCTACGAGGTCCTACGGGGATCCTGCAGGGAATGACAAGGCGTGGGCGACTCTCTCCCACCCATTTGTCATGTTTTCTTCCTGTCTGCTCTGGACTAACTTTTGATGAACGACGAGCAGTTAGGACACCTTCTCCTCTCCTCCATCACGGTCGGCACACACGCAGTTAAAAAACACGGATGGAGGATCGAAACTCAGGTCGGATGTTGAGGATAGGTGGCAAAAAAATATGGACATCCAACTCGGTAAAACAGGAAGAATTTAATTATCATTACGAGCTGTTGATAGCAGAAGTAGCTTCGCTCAAGTTGAACCGAATCAATCTGTTTTTGTGAGCAATCGGAGTTTAATGAAGGAGCGGGTTTGTTGTAGGCAAACAAATCGATGATATGAGATGATCAATAACACTTCTGTTACACTTCTCTTCATTGGCTCAGGTGATCGCAGCTCCTGTATGCACCTGAGCTAAAGTCAGCTGATATCCACACGGACACGGGTGGATTTTATCATGATGGATATAGGTGAATGTGAACAGAATACCTTTTATTACTGACTTTTTTGATATATTTTTTTAGATTTTTACAGGTGACGAATTTTCTCACAGGAGTTTCCCACGAAATGACTCCGATTCTGACTGATTCATCCGAGCAAAAGCAGGTTTATGCAGCTTTCCTTCATTGGCGGTGACTGAGCGTTGCATAAAGTCCCTTTTCAGTGGGCGACAAGGAAATTCTCCACTGCTGTGATTGACTAAAGCTTTGCTAAGAGTGCACAGGCTTACAGCAAGCACTCACGGAAAGAGGAGGCCACAAAAACACGGGACGAGATCCGTTTCAAACCGGTAGAATGGTGCAACTGATTGCCAAAGGAGGCTGATGTCACATTGCTATTTGCTCATTCTTTCTTATTATGAATGAAATGTCCACCTTTTCTTTGTAGATGCTCAGGAGAAAGGAAGAAAAAAAAAGAAAAAAGAATCCCAAAGCCATTTTATTTCACAACAAGTATTCTGCTGGAATCTACATATGAATCAAGTGTTCATCCACATGGATGACAAGCACATGGAAGCATTTCTGCATATCTGCCAAAAAGCTGATTAGAGCAACAGTTTAATCGGACCCAGGAGGTGTCAGCTCTGCTTCTGTAACTTGCCTATCACCTCATTCATTAGCGTGAAATTCTGTGGTCCACATGTTCCAGCTGTGTTCCTGCCTTTCCCAGTGACAAAATAACAGGCAATACCCCCGGTCCACGCTCGGCGCGTCGCACGAATCAGTTTATGTATGACTACAGCAATTTCTCTTTGGCTGGCGGTGATGCTTCTTGATGGCCAGCCAGAGGAAATGCACCATTAAAGGACTAATGCAGGCTTTCCAATTTCAATAGGACGTCGGGTTGATTAAAAAAGAAAGGGATTTGCATAATTTAGTACAGTGGCATGCTTTTCATATGTTAAAGTTCACCAATAGACAGAGGGGGTGCTTAAATCATAATGAGCTTAGCCTAAAGATGTTTTTTTTTTTTTTTTTTAAATCTGAACAGGGATGGTTTTTGACATTTGATAATTTTCTGTTGGACAGGAATACAAATGAAGTCATAAATACGCTGCTTCACCGTAGGCATTCTTTTGAATAGGAAGACATGAAGACAAGGGAGTTTGTGCATAAAATGTCAAAACATTTCAAAATAAAAGCAGCTAAATAACAGCAGGAGATTACGCCATTCCATTTTTTGAGACTTTAAGCCGGAACTGATTAGCATAATTCCTCGGATTTTAGAAGCGAATTTATAAAACACAACTAAAAATTGAAAAAAAGAGCCCACTGATGTGTATAAAACACAAAAACAAGCCTGTTCATTTTCTTTTAAAGAAAAAAGACTTGTCGTTCTCATGCGCGGAAAAGCTGAGGATGCTCCAAACGGGAGTAACCAATCAGAGAAGACTTAATCTACATCTTAACGTCTTCTGTGTTTATTTTAAGACGTAGATTTGACTTGATGATCATGGATTAAATTCTAGTTTTCATCATACTTTTTTAAGTGGTAGAAAATTTTCTTTCAAAATGCCTCCATTGGAGTAAAAGCTACAGATCAGTAATTTTAGGAACAGACTTTGATCTTTTGAAATTGATCTAAAAATGGTACTCCTTTAAGCTCTGAAACAAATCTTTTCTTTTCCGACTGAATCTAAAGGCATTTCGATTTAATTGAATCTTACCCGGTCCTGCGCGGGGGGCAGCTGTGGGCTCCTCTGCTTTGGGCAGGAAGCGCTTTGGAGTCGCCTCCTAGATCCATCCATCTTAATCCCTGTCAATTACGCCGTTAGCGAGCTACACATCTTCATTTCCAATGTGGGCACTGTCTCAAAGTACTTCCCAAAGTCACCGTAATCCAATTACATTCTGGCATTCACTATGATACAGCCCATTAGAAAAGGCTTAATCAATGTGAGGTCTTCATTAAAGCAATTTATGAATATTCATCATGACACTCAGTTCAATACTTTATGGGAACCTTAATCAGGCTATTTCCCCCAATGGCGCCATAACATAACCTGGCTATAGTTTTAATGGTAAGTGGAGGGGTAATATTCTGTATTAGTCCTGCAATACGGAGCTCTCTGCACTTTAAACACTTTTCTCAATCCGCTGATGATACTTTACAGCCGGGCGAGGATTTTTTAACATTAGAAATGTGTCTGAAGGACCTTTGACTCCAGGACGGTCCCATTTACGCAGCTTGATACTTATTATTATTCTGGAAACCTTGCATAGAAAGATAATTGCTCTGCAAACCTCAATTTGGGTCTCTCAACGGAGAATAACAAACAGCCGATAATTCGTTCAAGGATAAGCATCCATTTGCACACACACACACACGCACACACACACACACGCACATACGCACACACCAACCCACTAAACTCACTCTGCTTTTAAACAGCGCTGTAAAATAAAGCTTAACTGATGCAACTGCAAAAAGTCCTTGTGTACAAATAGCAGGAAGATAAATGCTAAAAGCTAAAGAAGAAAAATATTTGTTCCTGAATTACTGAGTATTTGTATTGTTTTAAATTTGCTGGTGTTTTCAATAAAGTTTATTTTTTTTCAAATTTTCTTGTTCCAGTACATGCTAGTGAAGGGTTAATTTTAGCCACTTTAGCATGAAAGCAACAATGCAAAAAACAAAAAAAAAGAAGAAGAACAAAATAGAAAAAGAATTTCTCTAAGGGGATTATTAAAGTATTAAAGTAAAGTTATTAAACTACATTTCTTTCTTCTTGCTTCTTGCGTCTTTAGTGTGAAGAATATAATTATATAATGTTGTGTGAATGCTTTTTCTGTTTCCTGTGGCTGAAGTTTTCAACTGTTTTAGACGTTTAAAGAAAAAGAAACATGTGAAATGGTTCGCCGGGACACGGGATGTGACTCGCACGGTATATATTTAGCACAGCCGTGTGTCAAATTATGTCAAACGTGAGAACCAGCTTGCGTTTGTTGAACAATACTGTGAAAATTCCTGCAGTTTTCTCCTCAAAAATGTACTTCTTCATGTGAAATTGAGGTGCAGCGCCCACTTAGTCACCTCATTTGCATTTTCGGGCCGATTTTAAATGTCACACATAACAAGCTCGACTCTGATGGTTTTAGAAAATAGCTTATTATGCAAAGTATGTTTGTTCCTCGCTCTGATCAGAACCATCTTACTGGGACTAACGTGCTGTAACCTTCCACCATCCTCACTCACCACTCAGGATTCTACCATTAAATCTCTGATCGTTTATCGTAATTTATTTCGCTCATTTTTTTTATAAAGCCCATTAAAATTGATGACAAGCAAATCACTCAAAGAAGCTGGAAATAAATTGCACTAAACCGTGTTTATGTGCTCATCGGTTAAACTCTCCCGCGAAAACTACTTTCCGCTTATTTCCCCTCAAATTACTCTGTGAGCAATATTTTATTGTGTGTGAAAAGCAGGTATTTTCTTTTGCCTGGTAGCGCCTCATTGGTCATCGAGCATATAAACTGCACATATATAACAGTTACATCCAAGACTTTGCACCGCGCACCTGTATTGTAAAGCACACACTATGACGATGTCACATGTTTTACTCATATCCTCCCACGCCAAATCAAGTTGTAGACCTCGCTCTACATTCCCCGGCTATGGAAACCTCCTGGAGTGTTAATTATCATCTGGTTATGAGATGCATGGGGGTGGGATCATGTGTTGGAGGTGTTGGAGGTAGTCAAAGAGAGGATTGAGTGGGTGGGAGAGTGACGGGACTTGGCTTGACCCTGGAGACAGTTCCTTGACAATAATGCAGGAGGTGGAGCTGAAGATACTGTGCTATATATACATATAGATACAGTACATATATACTCTCCTCAAAATTAAATGAACTTGTTCTTCAGCCTAAAATCCATGCTGAGGTTTTTTTAAAATCAAAAACAAAATGATACCCAAGTTTTGTTGGCGTATATTCTAACTTTGCTGATGTGTGCTGCATCAGGGTCAACTTGCACGAAGTCGTGATGCACAAGCATCTTGGATTTTTTAACCTCAAAAAAGCCTGTGTTACACCCACACACATTTTCTCACTAATTTTACACCATTAGTCATTCCCAGCACTGTGGGACCGGGTACAAACTGTGTTTGACGTCTGTGAAACTCCAGCGAAGCTCCGCACAACCTCGGCTATAATGAGCTGAAATAATTGAGGATGCCTGCGTGGGTGTGCAGGACCTTTCTTAATTAAAGAGATGGTTAGAAAATAAAGTTATGAGCTTGTCAGGTGAATCAGAATGGGAACAGTTGTGTAGCTCCACCTAGTGGCCGTAAGCATGTATTACAAACTGTTCTCACGAAGTTTTAAATCTGATTCCCCCCCCCCCTTTTTTTTCTCGTAAATTCTCATTTCTAAATCTTTCAGCAAACAGCAGCACATTTTAGAATAGCATTCCTGTCCAATTACATTTAGTTTGGATTATTTTTTAATTGTTATGCAAAATATTTGCGCACACACACAAACATACACACACATACACACAGACACACACAGACACACACACACACACACACACACACACACACACACACACATACACACACACACACACACACACACGCAAAGACACATATACACACATGCATTTATCACGTCCAGCCTTTGTGATTAAGATTTCTTCAATACAAGTGCCTTCAGACCATTTGAAATATTTATATACCGTATGTGTATGTACAGTATATACAGTATATAATATATAATTATTGAATTTTTTAATTTAATTAATTTGTTTTACTTTTGTTGAGCTTTCTCGGTAAATATTTGATAACTTTTTTCTTAATAATATTAAATAAAGGGGGAAAAATAGGTTTTGCAACGTCCATTTTTTTTGTACTTGCACAATATATCCACTAGATGGCGGAACGTCCCAACAGTTTCTGGATGATCCATAACTTTGGCCCATCGAACCAGTTTCAACTCAACAAACTTAGGCATAGACCTCCAGGATCCATTAATTCACACAATAAATAAATCCCAACATCCACCTAGGAATCCCTTTCTTCTCCCTCCCTCTATCACGTAAGGTTCAACTAATACCCTTGTTTCATTTCGTATTAAATATGTTGGGATAAGAAAAATCTATAATTCAAATATAGCGCCGCCTCTCATCCAAACTGCTTTTACCTTTAATTTGAAACGACCCTGACTCATCTCTCACACTTTGTGAAACTTTTATTCCAGCGCTTCAGAGCATCCATCACGGTGAAAGGTCAGGGCAGTCGTGATATTCAGAGTAGAGTTGTCATTCGATTGTGCTGGAGGGAGGAGAAACTCTGGTTGCACATCGTTCATCGATTCCAACATGCCACTGCAAGAAATTTTAGCCTAATGTTGTTTCTTGGGAACTTCCTGTCACCGTTAAAGCTTACGTCCCCCGATTGTTGCGAATGGAGCGAAGCTGTTCGCACCCAAAATGTGCACAAGACCTTAGGAGGTGTGCATTGAGTGATGAAGAAATGAAGCTGGGTGGACTTGGCCTCAAGCGGAACGAGAGCATTTTCTTGAGGAGACCCACTACTGTAGATGGAAGGTCAGGCGCGGCGCTAAAAATCATTAACCATCCCTTTATTTGCTTTCATTCTCTGCTGCTATCGACAAGATCAAAAGTGACAAGGACAAGAATTCACTTGTCTTTTTTTGTGTGTGTGTGTGTGTGTGTGTGTGTGTGTGTGTGTGTGCTGTGCTTCTTGGGGTTGGGTGGGAGCAGGATGGGGGAATTGAATTGCAGATGTCAGTATCACCATAACCTCAGCGAGCAGAAAGAGGAGGTGGGGGGGCGGGCAGACAAGGTCAGAGCTGTATTTGCAGGTGAAAAATGAAAGGCTGCTCCATAAAACGTGTGTTTATTAACATTTTAAAGCTCGCTGTCATCACCTCCTTCACGGGAACCCGTTGAATCATGTCATTTCTGTCACGCATGAAAGATGGGCAGTCTGGAAAACTGGGACCGCGGAGCTCAGGTGAGGACTCCTGGTCCAACCTGCATGAACCAGTCGTTCATTTCTGCGCCACAGTCGTTCCAGTGAGCGTTCATTAGAAAGCTCTTAAATTAATGACGCAGTAAACAAGGTTTAAAGGTATTTATGGTGTGTGTGTGTGAGTGTGTGTGTGTGTGTGGGGGCGTTCATGTCATCACGTGGCTTGTGCTTATGACACACATACTACACCAGGGGTGTAGGACCACATCAGCGTAACGGCTGTCCTCAAACAGCGAGATGTAACTTATAAATGTAATGTAAGGCAACATATATGTAACTATACCTGAATTTTAAGTAACTAAGTAACTGAATTTATTACTTATTCAAGTTAAAAACATTACAATCACACAAAAAATAAATCATAAATCATTTTAATTTGTCAAGAGAAGAAAGAAAAATAACATAAAAACACATGTTAGAACAATAACTTTGTTAAACACGTTTTTATCCAAGTTAAAATGGGATTAATTACTGCATTGTGGGGAATGTAGTTTTTGGTCAAAGCACACGTTTGACCTCTTTATTTTTAGACGCTCTGACCTTTTATGGAGGGCCACGTTTGGCCCCCGGGCCTTGAGTTTGACACATGTGTTATACAGACGACACGCAATATATGGTACACACCTGACACACGATGCATGTTACACAAACTTTCTCAACATTCGTTCCAGACTGGAGAAAGAACGCGAGCGGAGGGCTTTAACAGGTTCTGTACCAGAACGAGAGCCAAACACAACTCTCACAGGAGAAATAACACTTCATTCAAAATCTGCACTCGCTGAGCAAAACTGAAGTTTTGTCAAAAACAAATTCAGCTGTGAAACTATTTATACAGGAGTTAAAGCCCTTGAATTAAACTCTACATTTAACACACGTTGTGTTTTTCTTCCTAAAACCCTCAAAACACAGCTGAGGACAAGAGAAAGAAGTTTTTTTTTTGAAGTGGTTTATGGTTTATTGATGCAGATTGAGATTTACCACCCCTGATGCACCTCCAACATCCACATTTACCAAAATCGTGCGGGATAGGGCGGATATTTCTCTAAGAATGCCCGATTGCAAAGAGGAAATGCCCTTTTTCATGCAACTTCATTTAGAATTTAATTTCTCTTAATTGTTGGTGATATGTCCAGGTTCTATTAATAAAGCAAACTACAAAGCTTCCCGTCGGACAGATCCGGTCTTTCATGTTGGAACTACATCCACTCAAAGCAAAGTGGAACAGATTGTAAAGCACCTTTCCTCGGCCGAATAAATGGAATCTGAAGTGAACATTATTCAAACAATGCAGACAGTATGGGCTTTCTGCACTGGGAGAACCTGCATTGTTCTGCCAGTGAAAACATGTCACTTAAGACCCGTCGTGCACGTGTCGCACGAAACGATCAGGGAAAGGCCTAACGCAGCAGAGTGTTGCTGAAAGTCATCAACACGTAAATCTTACACAACCTGAATTTATCTTAAGAATCAAAACGCCTCATTAGCTGCCTGTGATGCACGTTCAATGAACTTTATTTGCTCACGCTCTAAAATAATAATAATAATAATAATACATAATGCATCAGTACGTGCCACATGGATGATGTGAAGTGTACGTCCCACTTCATTAATTCATCCATAATGAGTTTTGCAGCAACGTAGGAGCAGCTACCTTAGAGGCAGCCCCAAGAGTCGAAGCTAATTAAATCAGAATCTTAAATCCAGATCTACACACATCTGCCTTTGTTGGCGGCGGCGGCGAAAACACAAAGTGAGCCCGCTTTCTCTTCAAAAAAACCCCACAAAAAAACCACACTTTGTCTGCCTTTTCGTGGTGGCGGTTGGACTGATTGGCTTCCAACTGCTAGGTCGGAAGTAGGTCCGAGCCGACGGGTGTCTCTCAGTATGCTAAATCACATTGATTCAACGATCTCTTGATATGTCTGTTTGTCTTCACCCTATCGGAAAGCCGAGAATAGAACCTAACACTTAGCTGAAGTGCACATGGCCTTTGTTAATTGACTTGCTAGAAGCGTGAAGTTCGTCCTAAGATTACAGGAAATCAGAAGCCCGTAGGAACGCCTCCCTGCAGGTGACTGAGCGAGGAAACAATCTCCTGCTGTCTTTTGGCGCCACAGAACCCTCGAGGTCATTATTACTCGATAAAAGGGCCTGATTTGTGCGCTACACATACTTAGTCGCCGTTCAACTGATTGACGTTTAGAAGCTGTGATTATGTCAAAAAAAACTACCATTTTTCTCTGCAGGTAGAGGCAACTTTAAAAGTTACGCTTAGCATCGAAAGCATAAATTCCGTGTTACTTTTCTGTTGATTCAGCATATGCATACCTGTCGCGTATGCTAATGTTTCTTGAATGAAGAAGCGTGCTTGGGAATTCTCGCGTATGTTTATCAGCTAGCAAAATAAAAATAAAAAAAAATTTAGAGCGAGTGCCACTTGTCTTGAATTTGTCTCTGTCAGCTGGCAGCGCTGGAGAGAATCTACGAGCCGGATTTTCATCTAACACGATCACGATAGTCGAGCCCCGCGGTTTATCTCTCTGTCTGGCGGACGACGGGTCGCCGTTTGAGCGACCCAGAAGCCAACGTCAGAAGTCGCCATTAATCATGTGAATGTGTCACGCGTCGCGCGGAGGTGGTTGGCCACATCTGGTCTTCGCTCATATATCCTAATCACGAGAGTATCAGCGTTCCAAATCTGTCCGGGAATACATTATTTAAATTTAGTTCATTAGAAAAAAAAAGTCATTATGACATTATGTTTCATTTCTCCGCTCCTCCGATGGCGGCTCCCGTACCGTTTACCATAACTCATAAAGACATCCTCAAAAATATAACAGGAGGAATGTGAAGTTGAATATCTTTCCTTTGCATTTATTTCATCTGAGTCAAATTAAATTTAAGATTAAGAGTCCAGTATTTTACTTTTGGTCTCTCTTTTTTTTTTTTTGTCATTAGGAAACTGTTAATGCTAAAAAACATCATTAGCAAAATGAGGTAAAACAAAAGACCATGATATTGCCCCCCCCCCCCGACAGATTAATCATCATTATTTCTGGTCTCCTTCTTGGGCTTTTCCAGGACTGGCTGTGTGTGTGTGTGTGTGTGTGTGTGTGTGTGTGTGCGTGTGTGTGTGTCAGTCTCTTTTTTTTAACTGCATGACAAATCAATCATGAAATTGTTTGGATTGTTTGGACCAATGGGCACCTAGAGCCCCCCCCCCCCTCCAAGGAGGACTCGAACACCCAGATCCACCTTAAAATATCTGAAATAGAAAATCAGGTATTTCCAGTATTTCCAGCTGCAGGCATGTTTAAATGATGTCAAGCAGGTAATATTTCTGTTTTATATATCATTTCTTCTCTACAAACCACCGGTGGAGACTCCCCTTGACCTTGAATCAATATATATGTGATGTTTTTGTAAATTCAGTATTATTGGTGTTATTTCATTGCAAAACTGTCTATTCAGACAAACGTATCCCAAGCCATACAATCTGTCCGGAGGATTAGCCGGAGCTTACGCTGTGGAATGCTTCCGATAGACAATGCTGGACCCATCCATCTCCCTCGCCCTTCCTTCCCTGAACTAATCTCACGTCGCTATAAAACACAAGTCTCAATTCACCTGTTGATGGAAGGCTGGAGGCTGATTTTACCTCTGAGCCCAACATCATCTCCGCTCCATTCACCAAGGACCAACGAAGGAGATTTCATGTGGAGCGTGCAAGGCCCCCGAGGCCTCATTTCAAAAAGTCACGACTTGTTTTTGTATTATTTGGGTGATATACCGTTCCGTGCATCTCCGATCCGGGTCGGTTTGACCTGTCTCGTCCTCGGGCGCCAAAATGTTAAGACGCATTATTAAACAATCGATGCAATCTTTTTATATGAGCCTTACATCTAAAATACAAGAGGCAAAATATTTTACAAATTGAACTCTGACTGTTCTAAAGAAAGGCACGGGGCTCATTTCCATTTTCTCTGCTTGCAGTGGGAAAAAAAATGGAACTGTTGCCGATCCTGAAAAAGACAAAGTGGATGGATAAGGATGAGGATAATCTAAGAATGCAATGGAAAACAAATAAAATAAATCTACAGTAATGGTTGGTCTATAGAATCCATCATAAAGATACCAGGAGCAGTGTGAGTTCAAACCTCTGCAATTGTGTGCAGTTATTTTAAGACTGATCATCTCAAAAGTTTTCTGACAAAAATGTGAGAAATCATCTTTTCATCACACAATATTTTGATAATAATAGGACTCTCGCTTCCTTTTTATAATCAAATATTTATTCAGGAATAAAATATTGCTGATGCTGTAGAAGAAGGGCATTATTATAAAATTTCATATTGAGTGCTGTTAGACTGTTCAACATCTAGAAATGAGCTCAGGAAAACCTGGTGGGATGTTTTTGTGTATCTGTAAATTAACCAGTAACTGTTAATTAATTCCATTGCGGCAGAATTTAAAAACAGAAACAATCACCTGATAATTGCACACCTTTTAATATCATTGTTAGTTTCACCTCTGAGTTTTGTTTCTTACGTTTTCAAGCTGCGTGTGGGGCTTTTAACTAACAACATCAAATACGATGAAGTGCAAGTTGAATTTTCTGACTTCTTGGATGTGAAATGATCAAAACTTACAAATAAACGTCAACTTATTCGATTGCTGGGATTGGTTGGGACGATGCTGCTCAGCCATGACGCATCCTTCTTCGCCAAAAATGGCGTGAGCCCGCCACCCTACGATGTAACAGATAATAGTATTACTGTTATTGCATTGTTGCCGGCTGTGTTGGCCCAGTTGGTGTTTATTTTCCTAACACTCCATGTCCACAGACGATGGCAGTGATCCATCCTGACAGCCAGAGGCTGAGCGACAGATTCCTCACAAGAGGGAACCCCTAGGTAATCATTTGCATTTGTTTTTTTATTGCAATCATTAGGGCTCCCCTGCCGGGCCTCAGCACAAGTCTGCGTGACAGACCCCATGTTTTATCTGAGAGTCAGGGGAGGTATGTTGCTGGGAGCGAGCTGAACAGTACAGTACGCTGCACTGATAAAGAAAACAAGATGGCGATCATGCATCATAAAGACTCTGACATCTGTGTGTCCCTGTGTGTGTTTGTATGCTCAAAATAGTGTAGAATCTGTAATTAAAAATACACTGGATATTAATTATCATACTAACTCATATAACCAACTTATATGACTTAGGGCATTTTAGGGCATTTTAATTTTACCTGATTAAATAAAAGTACGACCTAGCAGTCGGAGAGGCGTGCTCTCACTCTCATTGACTGGAGGAATCCTCCATCAAACTGGGCGGTGTCCTGACCTGTCCCGTCCCCCCCGACGGTGGCGTGGAGAGATCACAAGTGGTGCTTGAATGCAGGGGCTTCATGGCGATGCATCAGAATCCAAAGATCACCCCGAATCCCTTGCTCTCCTTAAATGATCTAGGGTTCTTTGGGAGAATGTGGCTCCATGCAAAGCACCTGGTTATTCAGCTTTATCAATAGAAAAGAAAAAAAAAAAAGAATGTGAAATGACCTTACAACTGTCACTCCATGATGCTAGCTAACTAACTTCAAAAAGTGCAAGAGCCACAGTGTCACAAAATGACAAGGATGGGTATTATTCTTGGATTAAGTGTTTTTCCTCTTCATGCTATGATAGTAATGACTGGTATTACCTTGATTTTTACCATAGTAACAGTCATGGTACAACAAATGTACCATAATGAATTGAATTATCTTGCGCTTCTCCTTGAGTTATGTTCCGATCAAAACACCATCTAATTTATTGGCCTGTGCAGCATATTCATTATAATGATGCCTTGTATGAATGCGATGCCACCATTATGTCCCTTTTGAAAGTGCACGAAGGATCATTTGATGAAAACATGTCAGAGCTCAATGTCAGGATGAACAAGCCTCCCACACCAAACTAGACTTTCTGTCGCATAATATTACTCTCATTTGACTCATTACAAAGAAAACTATAACTACTGCTTCGACTTCTTTTGCTTAAACTTCAGTGCCCATGCTAGCAGCCCCCCCCCACACACACACACATTGACGAGAGATACCTGGGTCTTCCTTCTCTTTTGATGCAGATCCTCAACACATTTCCAACCTCCAAGGCTCATCCAATTTGATGCAGTTCCCCTGATGCCGGAGCAATTACCCAGTTCTGGCCATCTACATCCCCCGCTATACTCCCTGCCATCGGCTTGTCGCTGAGCAATAAAGTGAAAAAAAAAAAGATCTTAGATGGCTGTGAATGAGTAATGGTGAGGAAGGATGTGACACGTCATGTTAAGGAGCAAAGGCTGTTCAGGCTGGATGCTTGGACCTTCAGAAAGTTTGAGACGCGATCATAGAGGCGGCCCAAGAACAGGCTACCTAAGGACAACCTCACAATGTGACTTCTGTCTGAAGGGAAAGTGCTAATAGGTAATCAAAATGCCCACCATCGGAGAAAGGGCAAAAAGAGAAGAAAAATACTGGAAACATAGAGTCTGTTTAAATGAGACCATCTTCAAGGCAAACTAAAAGACTGGTCGAGTGAAGTTTAGGTCTCAATGACCGAACATGTCCCGCTGTTTGCTCCACATCGCTACTGTCCTTCCTGGTGTTTGCCCTTTGATAAGTTGATGCCCCCCTTGAAGCAAAGAATTGTGACTGTGATGCACTTACATTATCTTTTCATACATCTGTTCTTGTTCAAAAAGAGCGTGACAGAGAAGTTCAAACCCTGTGGGCTATCTGAACTGACAATCAAAAGTGCTCTCCAATGTGATTGATAGTTTTCCGGAACTTTAAAAAGCATTTGATCCACTGTGCCATCTCAATTCCTAAGAAGAGAAAGTTTTAGTTGGAAAGGGGTCACACACAAGAACTGACCATTGCATAAGCTCATATCCACCCCTTAATCCAGAGAGGATCTACTGTCGGAAAACAGAGATTAAGACAACTTTTTTCCGTTCATGTTGTTGGAGATACATGACTGATAATGACCTGGAGGTTTTAGCAGAAGGTGGATGAACTCTTACCATATCCAAAACCCAATATTTCTAAGTATTTCAGAGAAAGTCCTGTCTTGTTTCTTTGTCAGGGGGGGTCACAGTGTAGGTGCCCTCAATGGGGAGATGCCAGGGGTGTACGAGAACTGTGCTGAAGTAATGAGGCCCCTGATATCGCCGTGTCACGGCTGACGCGTCCTTCAAATGACGGCAACATTTCAGTGATGTTGGACTGCTGGTGTTTTTAAAGAATGGCCCAGTGGGTGTGTTCTGACAATAACATCAATCACATAGCATGGACTCTTTGGAAATACCAAGAAACCATAAAAAAGGATTTCATCCGGTTTGGAGAAAGTTTGCCCAGCCTTAAACTCGGAAGACAAATGAGCAATCAATCAACAAAAAATCGCTAACAATGCGTTTGTCGTTAAAAAGGCTCCATTCTGACTTTTTTAGCCTGAAATCATTCATTCCGATCAACATGAATTCAGTTGTCAGATTGATTGATAGATGCACCACGTCTGTCTTCCTGTTCATTCGAGCTAGAGGTTGGGTGTCCGGCAAAGAGGGATCGTCCTCCCCAGCCAAATCTGGGAAACGTTCTATCAGGAGATCTGGAGACTGCCAAGGCATCCGCTGTGCTTTGATATTAAGGCACTTCATCTTTAAAGAATTCTTTCGCCTCAGTCAGTCTGGCTTCCCGCTCAGTGAGATGTCGAGATCAAAATTTACATGCATGTCTGGGAAAAGCCCCCCACCCACCCCAACAATACTCATATGGCATGAACAGCTGCCCCCGAGTGGAAAAGTTCATGAAATTCCGATATTTTTTTCCACCTCTGAGGCTTAAATTGTGAGATTTACAGCATTTGCAATTGTATAGAACAGTGGCAGCGGTAATGTAATTTCCGAGCGCGGTGATGAATTGAGCCGCGCATCATAGAAAAAGCGTGTGATTTAAAAGTCAATCCTTATCCGACTATAGTTACATTGGGGAATCGCAGAATGACAACAATGATAATGATGGCAGTAAACTCTTTCCGACAGAGTGTCAACCTCAGGAATCCAAAAAATATATCAGTCAGAGCGACTAAAGACTCCCAGTCTATATCTACATTTAGAATTTGGATTCTTCCAGGGAACATGAATAAATAAAATTAATCATATCTGCATTCCCCACAGGACGGATCCTAATTATTTTGAGGTGATCCTCATCATTGCATCAATTAACGCTTCCTTTAATGCACAAATAATGGGGTTAAATGCTAATTAGCAAACATTAGATCCAATCACTTAAATCATTAGCATCATGCCTGCTAATAACATTGTGCTTACATTGTAACCGCTAGCATGCATGCATGCTCTTCATGTTTATCACCTCCTTTTATCCTTATATACTCTTTTACATAATCTATATTAAATTTCTTGATGTTTGCTTATGCACAATCTTTACGATGGAAAGTATTTTTTCTGCAGAAATGTTGAAACATAACCTCTTGCAAATCAAAGATATCACGAGGTGGCAGGTTATGGGTGGGTGGTTCACGCTCCAATGAGATGCTAAGTATTAAAAACACAAGATGCAGCATTTTGTATAGCATGAAATGGCGCATCTTCTTCAAATATATATTTGTTTTTTGTCAAATGTTTGACCTCCAGTTTTTGCTCGCATGCAAATGGAAAGCCACGGGCTGAGTTTCTTTCCTTTCCAGCGAACTTAATAAGGCGAAGGAGAAAGGGTTAATTACACTTTTAGAACAAAAGTATTTCTCCCTCGCCGTTCAAACTTGCTAAACAGAGGGTATCCGAGCACTCGCACGCCCACACGCGGGGCCGCGGCGAGCATCTTCAGTCTCGCCTCTCTATGTTCATCTTGAACATAATTAATCTGGAAGACAGCGAGCCAGATAAAAACAACATTAGTCAAAAATTACTCCTGACCTTTTCCGTCGCGTTACAAGCCTCCCTTCTGGTTTTCACTAAATCAACTCTAAATGAGAACACAGTCCGAAAGTTTCTCCACACACTTGATGGACCTTGTTAACAAGACATCCTGTCCTCCACCGTCTCCCACCGCCACCCCACCCCCCCACTCCATTTACACCTCCTTTCTCTTCTTTCAACTTTATATCTTGATGAGTTCAAAGGAGCCGTCTGGCGCTCTGATGCCAAACCGGCGACTTCAGGCGCCGTTTGATGGGAAGTTATTTTGCTGAAAATAATAGGTTAAGCCAGAGTTGAACAGTTATATGTTAACACTTGGTGGCACCATCTGGTGCCTTACCTTTTAATAACACATTTTAATTTATGGGTTGTTGTTTTTTTTTGCTTCTTGATGAGGGCAGATTATTCCCATTGAAAGTCAAATATCTAGTCGGCGGAGTGAAAACAGAGGGAGTTTAATAATACAAGATCAGACAATAAGCCTCAATAAACACGTCTGAATAATAACTAATTCCCTAGAAATGTCAGGACAATAAGGCAGCAGCTGTTTGAAAAGGCTGGCTAAATAGGAACATGTCATCATGGGGGATTACAGGGAAGGCCTTCATATATGGTGGGAGGATGCTGACCAACAATGTGCTGCTTGCGATTTAGATTTGCTTGTAATGATACACAGAATATACAGGTACTTAAAATAATGACAGCAACACTCCAACGTCTCCGGCAGACGTCTTCATATTAAATTTAGCTTCACATCCTTTGCTTTTTCTGCTTCCTGTGTCTATACTGGAAACAAGAAAGACTTTTTAAATTTTATTTTATTTTTTTTTTGCCCCCGCGCTGTGCTGTGGAATGCCGGTCCGACTTCACGCCGAGCAGATCCATCAAAAAATGAATCGTAAATGATAGAAAACGTGACTCTGACAGTAATCCGGGATGATTTCCTAAGGATCAGGGTGCATTTATGCCTCGGAATTCATAACGCTGCCGGGATATAAAACTCAATCAAACGGAAAAGTTTAGACAGGCATTGTTGAGACTGTGTTCGGCACAAGCCTCAGATTCATTACAGCTGGAGCAGCTGAAAGATGCTCACTGGAACACAATCATTATTTCTAACGCTGTGTTGCAGCTGAAGTTCTGACTGACTGAATTTATTACAGATATCATTTACTAACGGGACCCAAAGCTGGTTCCTTCATCGAACTCCTGTTTAAGTAGCCTTTACTGCATTACCATGATCAGGATGTGTTGAAGAAGTTGTCATTTAGGGGAGAAAAAAAAAAATGAAGCAAGAAATTCTTGCGCCGCTGCACCACTCGTAGAAGTAATATATGAAGTTTGTATGAATTAAAACAGCCATATTCTCACCAAATGTAAGCTATTCATCAGTACCCCTGAATCTCACCAATTAACACATCATAACTTGTTTATAAAATTTGAAGAAAAAAAAAGTGCAAAAGGAATAAATCTTTATTTTAGAGGTGTTGGTGTTTTGAGCAGTAACTTCCTGCAGTCTCTGCTGGTGGCCTGACGCCCGGGTTTGATAGAAAAACAACTGATAATTTTAACACCTTAAATTAAACAAACCGGATTCAACATTTTAATCAAGTGTGCCAAAGGTATTTATGATCACAGGTCTGAATGAATCTTTTTCTGCATCTGTGCTTGTAGTAAACAGGGTTTTTGGGCCAGAAGAGGGCGGCGTTTTAGCGGGAAGGTAGGGACTGATTGAAAGTTTTTCATTTAAAAACTCAAGTACAATGATCACACAATCAGATGTGTCAGCACTGACATTTCTACTCTGAATTAAACTAGCCAGATGTAAAGTCCATTTACTATGCTAAGATAAGCTATCCAGTTGTGGGTTCCAGTTCTGGACGAACCAAATCCTTTACAGCAGTAATATCTGCACCAACTTTCTCCTCCAAGACCAGAACACAAAAGTGAAACAGTTCCTGAAATGCCAAATTACAAATTCAAGCCTGATGATAAATAGATAAAAAATATAAGAATAGAGACAGAATTGATGAACTCTTCTGTATTTATCATACGGGAAGCAGTCATAACGTCTGCTGCTGTCTGCTGATGATCATAATTGTACATTCTGTCCGGGTCTCCAGTTCGCTGCAGATCACCCTCCACTTCTATTATGATTTATTGGGGCATTAATCAGGAAAGCTTAATCACCCCTATGAAGACTGAACGTCACATGCATTGATGCGCCGCGATCCCGGCGCCACCGTCCCAATGTTCCACTTCAGATGTGTCTTTATCAACATGTTCAAAACAGGTGTTTGTTGTAATGGATTAATTATAATTCTCAGCAGAGAGGGAGGGGGATTACAGGGCAACAAATGAATTATCATAATTAAGCCATCAGTTTTTAATCAATATGAAGAGAGCCAAATGAAGAATTTGTTTCTTGGCTGCAAATGGAACATTGAAATCATGGCGGCGATGATTTTATATGGTCGTAATCAAAGCTGAGTGTTAACACACACCTCTGTTGTCATGCAAATCAGTCGCTCGTGACAACACTGCAGCAATATCGCACAAAAATACATTCACCATTTCCATAGTTAGAAAAGACCTAAAAAGAAAGGAAAGAGAAGGACTAATGACTTCTAATATATAATCAACACTTCAGTTCTCTTGTGCTGATCTTATCAAAATGAACTCGACACCCAAACAGCAGATGTGTCCTGTGGGACGTCTCGGCACAGTTGGCGCTTTTGGCAGCAATATCCCAATTTGTACAACGAGTCGAAACCGTTAAACACATTTCAAACATCTCGACACATACCCACGTAAAGACACACACACATTTAACTAGACGCCAAATACCCAAATCTTTCAGCCACTTGAGTGGAATGTAATAATCTGTCTCCACGTGGGACTGCAGCAGCGAATCGGAGTAAGATCTGAAGACTGAGGCTAAACATGTTGTTATCGGTGCCATAGCAGTTATTTCATTATCGCCCTCTAATGCATCATGCATGTAATCCTATTAAGCTAACATGCATTGTATAGAAAAATCCTTTGCCATTGTTTTCCAATTTGATGTCTTTGAATTGATTAGATGTAATATTTACCTGCTATTCTTGCTTGAAGACATAAGTCACGTCAGTCATTTCCCTCTCGTCATACAGGCGGCTGTTTCTACAGTAAATTAACCCGAACAATAAAAACAACATCAACAAAAAACAACAACAATACATTCCCACACGTACAGTACGTCTTTTTAATATACTCAATATTTTAGTTTTACCTCCTGAGATTTTGAGATGTCAACCTGTCTGCCGATTTAATACAAAAGATGTGGGAGGAACGTTGTTTGTGGCGTGCTAATTCCTTAGGAAAAGTTTCAAGTTTTTCAAAAACCCTTCAAAACATGTAGGATAATGTTGAAAATTCATAGTTACTGCCTTTATACACAAGAATTTTGTCATTGATTTGGGGATGACTTTTTAAAACCATTGCAACAACAAGACCCAACAGACCAACAACTTTATTGAGTTACTGTTTGTCATTTATAATTGTTTTTATAACCAGTTAACTTTATTTGTATGGTATCTTGCCGTATGTTTGTATGAGACAGTGAAGACAAGGAGGAACCTGATTGGATAAGACCGGAAACCGATTTCGTACAGGCTGCTTTAAGACTAAAGGACTGCCCCCCGCTGGTTAGTAGAAATACTGCAGTTTTTCTTAAAATCAACACTAAACATATGTGTTAAATGATATATTTTAATGTTTCCCTGCTTCTCCTGAGACAGTATGGGATTTCTCAACACCCATCCTGTATCTGCTGAAAACTAACCGTGGTTCACAGTCGCGACCTTTTCATTGAATGCATCAAATTACCTCCACAAAGCAGAAGTTTGTCCTTCCTCCATGACTGTCACTGGACGATAAATAAAACATGAAATCAGCAGTTCATGCACAAACACACACAGGGACACACACACTCAGGAACACTCTGGATTCCTTCAGACCTTATAAAAACGTAAAGGTTTCATAAAAACGTAAATGAATGTATCCTAAAACTCAAGAGAAAAACTCTCCCGACTTGGCCTGATTTTTCTGATATAATGTACCGGGGAGACGGATTACCTCAGGGACCGTCGCCCCACCAGGCCAGCCATCATACATAATGCAAGAAAAATACATCATCATGATGTTCCTCTTTACCCTGTCAACTTTGATCAATAACAACACACTACAGGAAATGTTATATAAACACAATGCTTTATATCTTTATGCATGTGGTTGAACTAAGAAACACTGCGAATAAGACATTTAGATGCAAAATATTTCAGCACCTTTAAGACCCACAAAATTTTAAAGGTTGACCAGCGGTGTCGGCAGGCAGGGATCTCGTTATGAAGACATCGGAGAGGAGAGGCGGTGAGTAGTTGTTACTGTGTGATGAAGATCTTAGAAAAAATGATTGCACTGAGGCTCTCAAATACCAATTCGTACAACACACTCTATATTCACTATATGCACACTCTCATTGTGTCTACCTGCACCAGGCGGACCACATAAGATAGAAATTTGAATTTCAAATGTCTTTTCTTTCTTCCCTCATCACACTGGTGCAGTGATCTAAGGACCAACCCATCAATTCTGACTGTCAGATCAAAAAGGTCTTCATTTGCATTGGCTCATATTAATGTTCATCTCATCTATAGAGTTGTCATTGTTGCTATCATGACGAGAGGGTGAATTATTTATACAGCCTGACGTTACTGGAAAGCGTCCGTATGCTTCAGTCAGTGGAAATGCTTTCACGTCAAAAGGTGTAAAAAAAAAAGTAAAACTTTGTGTTCTTTAAAAATACAACTCGTCACCATGACACCCAGAAGTTGTGATAAACATGAGGTCATGGCACGGATCAGACATTCTCCACAGGAAATGACACGTCTCTTTTTAGTGGCTTAAAGCTTGGAAGGGAAAAGGAGTTTTATCTGTCGAGAGCAGTTTCTAAAATCCCAAATAAATCTCAGGATTATTTGTTCTTTGAATTAATCTAATATCAGAATAGCTTTCTGTATTTCTTTGAAAACGCTTATTTGTTTGAATGCACCGTATGTCATGTGGGCTCAAAGCTGAAATTTATGCTATTCATCAAATGCGCTGAGTTTCATCAATACAATCGTTAAATTACCAGATCAATCATAAAGAAATGAGAATAAAATATATTTGAATAAAAGTAAAGGTCTGCTCTCTAGCAGCTTCATCCCACACCTTTAAAATATAATATAAAATAACCTTTCCATTTATAATTTTTAATTTGCTCATTGAAAATAAATACAATAAAGTTATACAAACAGAAATTTGGCTGGGATTGAAATGAATGTCCATATTTATATATTACATGAACACGAATGTCACACATCCATCACGTTTCCACGTCGTTTTCCTCCGAGTCTTTTAACTACATCATCTCACACCTCTGGTAAAATTTTCCGCTCTGTGGATTTGTTTTAAGTCGCTTTATTTAAATGATGGTTTAAAGAGGAATAACGATGCCAACAAAGGTTAAAAACGGAACCCTGTATCACCTCCTGGTATCAATAATTCTCTTTTATAATAAAAGCATTTTGACCCGCCGTTAAATCGCTACAGCGCCGTTCCCTCTGTATACGCTGCTTCGCCGGTGTCTGAAAGAGAGATGTGTGATTAGCATCAGTGAACTCAGCGCAACTCTCTGAATTAGGACCCCGACACCCTTAATAAAGGCCAGGGAGGAAGATGAAACCCAAGATTTGACTGGGCTTCTCATGTGGCTTGGCCCAGGAGATGTGTACAGCCCAGGGCTCCCAGGACTTTCTCTGAGGCCTCTTTTTGATGTAAAAGTCAAGGAGGGCTTCTCTGTATTCCTCAGGCAGCTGAGCCCCGTCCTGACCAGGTGGTAATAGCCTATGATCAGAGATATATTACTCACTTCTTAGAAATGGGCTTGGGGAGCGGAGTCATTTGCCATTTTTAAATTGATCTGCACTTTTGGTTTCTGCTCTAACGAGACAACATCTCTCAGTTTCAATTTCCATCGGCGGTATATAACTATCAATACATTATTAGACTCATTTCATAGGTTATTCTGTAGAGTCTCATTTGCATAAGTATATGCATTTCGCTGCAGCAACCCGAACGGGTGGGGAAGAGGTTTTTAAATGCAGAGAGTGCAGGATGGTGCGATGTGTCAGGGAGGACCGTGGGATAGTGTTGAACTTCCTGTGGGCGAGCTCTCTCCCAGTTGTGTCTCTTCCTGCCCAAACCTTTTAGCATCACCCCGCCGAGACCGGCACAGGGAGGCACAGAGGAGGATTTTGGAATACATTCAGCTGAGGAAACAAATTAGATTAGTCTATTTATCCACTAGCCACCCTCTCCTCCTGCTCTACCTCCTCTCTTCTCTCAGCAGGAGGCCACAGTTGTATCACTCCTGTCTCCTCGCCCGTTTCCCCCTCAGACAAAAAATGTCGTCGCTGATCAGCTTCACTGCTAGACGGAGGAGATATAAAGGATCAGAGAAGGGAGAAGGGCTCGGGATCTTGCGGCCAGATCATGAATATATTCAACACGCGGTGAAAAAGACTGCGACCCAGCTGTTATAGGAACATTTTATATTACCATCTTCGGCATGTGGGGCAATAATTGTGTGAATGAAAGCAATGCATATTATATTTTCATTTCCTTTCTCCCTTTGTGCGCTGGCAGCTGTGGGCTTTTGTCTGACTGAGCTAAAAACCCCCCTGCAATAATCCGGCATTTCGCCGCATAGAGGTAACACTCTGTCAGGATTCTCCCTCATGATTGTTGTCGTAATGTACAATAACTGAGCAGCAGGTGTACACTGCCAACAACACAAAAAAAAGAGAAAGAAAAGAACGCACATTTAAGCTGGGAAAAGTCCAAAAGTCGTGGAAAGTTATTTAATGTTAAGTTTGGCAGAGTTAAGTTAAAGTAGCATGAACATCACCAGCAGGATATTATCCAGTATTGTAATTCACGCCAAAGACCACAAAATTCAATTCAGTTCAATTCAATTCAATTTAGTTCAATTCAGTTCAATTCAATTCAATTTAGTTCAATTCAGTTCAATTCAATTCAAAATATTTTATTTGTCCTTAAGGGGCAAATGAAGGTACACGAAGCAGGATTGGTGCACAAAAAGGACATGCAGAGTACAAAGAGCTAACACTAACACTAAAATGCAAAATAAACAGATATGTACAATATAAAAAGGTGTGTGCAATGGTGTCAAAAATAAAGATATCAAGACCCTTCATATTGTAAAAGACAAATTAAAAGACAAATTCTGACTCAGTAAAGCGTGCAGGATGCTGCAAACACATTGGGACAATGCCTTGAATAAACTCAAACCCGGCGCCAAGCCCATTGTCTTGTTTTTCTCCCAGAATGCACTGTACCACCGCCACCACCCCCACTCGTTCCGTACACTGCTCACGAGCGTCTCCGTTGCACTTAAAAGGTCCTGTGGCTATGCATCAACAAAACGGTTTAATTTGAGTAAACAAGTGGCTTCAAAGCCACAAAGGTGTCGCGCTAAATCCGTCTTAATTAATTTTGTTATCTGTTAATTACATTGTGTGTTATTAGAGATAGTGGGAGTGAATTATGGCCCAGTCCTCCATTTGGAGGTGGCATTTTATTCCAGCAAAAAGCTAGATTAATATTTAAGACTTTGACATGGAAGAGGAGCTCGGCGCCCCTCCTGTACGAGAAACAGCTTAAGTGCACAACTGACTGGGGTGAGGTTTTAAAGTGGTGGCATTAGTAAAGCATACATTATTAATCGTTACTGTTACATGACGAGCTGATGCTCCCAATCAGCTGAAAGACGAGGGTTTAATCTGTAATCGCAATCTTCAGTTTACTACATAAGAATAACTTAAAGATCCACCTCCCACATGAGGCCAGATTTGCAGTCAGAATGCGACTCATTGGAGTCGTTTTGTCCTTGTTTGATCACTTTGTGTCTCCTTCCTGTCATTTTATCTCATGTTTTCTGCTGTATTCTTAATTTCTCGGACCTATCGTGTTCCTTATGTGTTGCTTGATGATAATTTTTTCTTCTTTGTTGTCATTTTTCTGTGTTTTGTGTCTCTTTGTATGATGTTGCCATTTTTCTACCTCTTGCATCAGCCTTCTTATAGTCCTATTTAGTCAATTTGACAAATTCTATGTTTATTTTCATGTTTTTTTTAGGTTATTTGCATCTGTTTTTGGTTATTTTTGGAGCATTCTCTTGTAATTTTGCAACCGTTTCTCATCTCTATTCAATCATGTTGTGTATATTTGTGGTTGCTTTGCATCTCTTTGTGGTGATTTTTCATTCTCCCTTCTGAAGCCTCGAACCTTTCCATTAATCCACCCATGATGCTAACAACTTACTCTATACCTTCTCTCTTGTAAGGAGGTGCACCAATCAGATGAGGTGGGCGGGTGTGTGACCTCTGTAGGCCAATCCTCTGGTCCCTGTCGTGATGTCGGTACATCAGACTACTAACGCCCACGAAAGGGAGACCCTGGGAGATAATATCTTATCTCATTTTATACAACTTGCACAAATCCTTATCAGCGCTACGGTGTGTGTGTCTCACAACAGGTCGAGGTAGAGTTTCAGGGTGCGTTAAGTCCAAATGAGATATAGCAACAATTATCCAGTCGGCTGATATCAGAATTGACAGCGAGATACTTAATGGGGCCGGCGTGGTGAAATGATGTCGTAGTTGTAAAGCCTTTGTGTGACATACAATGACTGTCACTGCTTCTGTTGACCTAATTCAATTTTCTTTTCAATTACCTGTAGTATATTACCATCACAGCCATTGGTATTGTGGTATAAATCATCTAAGCGGACCCCGTGGCTACAAGGGACAGGCACCCCACTGGGTGATGTAGAGCTATGTCCTGTCCGGCCCCTGTCTCGCTTAAATATATTTTAGATTAAAGAAAAGAACACAAGTCTCTCACGACCCACATTTCTGCAGCCAGACGATGCCGCTGGGCGCCTTCATAGGAAACCAATGTATAATTACATTGACTCAAGGTTAGACGCAGACAAAACTGATAGCTGGGAACAAAGCTCAATGAGTCCTGGGATCTGAGGATTATTATTTGGGGATGTGTAATTAAAAACGCCTGGGAATAATCCTTTTTTTTTCCTTCTTTCAATCTCAAATCTCACATCAGTCTTTACACCTAAAAGCTTGAATGAGGTGAACGCTGGTCAGCCAGTTGGGGGGGGGGGGCATTGACTGGAATGTGTGTCCGGTGTAACCTCGATGTCCCGCCGTGGTGAGGACATCGATTTATCTGAACAGGAAGAACCGAGAAAGCAACGGGGTCTGAAAACACCCTTTAATCAACGGTGTTCTTCATGAGTGTGTGTGTGTTTTTGTGTGTGTGTGGGGGGGATTATCCATGTTGCCGTATGATGCATGCATGGGCCAATGCTAATACAGTCAGGAGACGCCTGATGAAATGTCACGTAGTCGTACAAGCTTTTCAAAGGCCATGAGCATCACTGGTGAGGCGGTTTTATTGACAGACCACGTCAAGGTTAAAAAGCTAGGCTGCTGTGTTGCCGTGCAACACTTTGAAATATCCCAACCGATCCTAGATGTGTTCCTACATCGGTATGAACATTAAAAGTGTTGTGTTTACCATGTCAGTTTGAACTTATTGTGTTTCTTTTATTTTGTGTGTCTCTGTTAAAGAACGTGACCTCATCTTTTGACTTGTAATTCCAAGTCAGAAATGCTCGAGATTCCTGACAGCGCTAACATCACCACCAGAGAAATGATTGCTCTGAGACCTTTCGTTGCAGGACGGAGTCTGTCACAGCTCGATAATGAGGCAAGAACTGAAGGCCAGAGAAATGTCATGTAAAAGAGTCATTTATGGTGAAATCGCATGTATATCGGACGGTTGCTAAACATGATGTAACACTGGTTAGACCCAGGAGAATATTAACAGCTTTATATTTAATTTTTTTCCTGTCGGGGGATTTTAAAATTATATATATATTTAAAAAATTATATATATATATATATATATATTATTTTATCACTACTTTTAACAAGTGTGCTTTTATTCACACCTTACATTAAGTTGAATTGACAAGTTGATAATTGTCTGCGGTTTTGTCGTCATTGTTACTGCTAATTCCATCTACAGTACTGACAAGAACTGTCAGTATGGATTAATTTTTCACAATTGTTTGTTTACATCCAGCAGCGTATGTGTAAAAGTGCAAACATGTGACGCTATGAAGCTAACTTTCTCTCTCTAAAGCTTCTTAGCCCGTATTGATTTGATCAGGTGGCGGGGGAGCAGGGAGAGGAATGATTTTTGTTTGGGAGGAGGACAGAGCAGAAGGAGGCCTGCAGAGACAAACAGCAGCAGCTTATTTGCATTAAGCAAATTGGACTTTTAGTTATATAAATATTTCTCAGAGGCGGAGCTTCTCCAGAGACCCGGGTAATCTGATTAGTTTGGTTAAACCTGGCAGAGTAAATGACCAAAGTTTGTTTTTGCCCCAGTTTGGCCAAGTTCCTCACACAGGAGTCGTGTTCTATCTATCTACCTATCTATCTACCTGTCTGTCTGAAAGTTTGTCTCTATAACATTCTGGCATCAGATCTGCTGTCCTAACATTTCCATAAAAATGTCCAGAGTCCAGATTTCCCTGACTCGTCTTTGACCCATGACTCGGCGGCCGTCCGTTCCACACAGAACCCAGTCAGAGAAGCGTCTTGCGCCAGAACATTATATATTTAAGATGATCGACCCCCGACTGGGATACATTACAGACATAATGAGGAAGGGATCTGTAGCTACTTTAATCCCAACACTATGTTGAATGTAAGGCCAGGAAGTCACAGCAAAGCCTCCCATTGAATGGAGGGATTAAAACTTCATTTAGGCCCTTTTCTTGTGTTATAATATATTATAAGATATTTGGTAAAAGTAAGATACACAAGCTATAAATATTTAACAGTTGGCTGGGCTTACAGTAAATTGTTTTTACCCTTGTAGTTGTTTCTTTTTAGCCGTGTGGCTTTTTGTAGTATGATCTTTGCCGAAATTTCCGAGTGGGAAGGTTGAGAGCCTGCCAGCAAGAGAGTCCATTTAATATTGATCTGCAGCCAGCCGGCGTGTCTTTGACTGACAATTAGCGAGCGCACCCTGTAGGTGGTTTGCTGTCACTTGAGCTGCAGAGATAATACCTGGCCTACTTTCACCCCTTTATGCGGACGTGAGAGTTTTTTATTTGTTCGCCTGATTATATAATTTAGATGTGCTGCATGTTCATTATGAATCTGTTGACACACACCGGACGTGATTGGCAATGAATACATGTAGTTAAAGTCTCTGTATGGTGGCGGATGATGGACAAAATTAGGGAATAGGAGAAAGGCAAAATAATAAATGTACAATCAGAATATGTAAAACACGTTTCTGTCCATCCTACAATGAGAACATGTATAATGACGAGGATAGGATGATGTGCAGGAGGACTAAATTAACATCCTTCAAAATGACCATAAATAAATGAACACTTCAAGAAGCAAAACTTTTTCAACCCCACTTGGAGGCCTGATGGATTAAGACAGCAACAGGTTGCCTTAGACGAACACGATAAACCCCCCCAAAAAATAAAATAAAAAAATAAAAAAATTAGCTTGACTAATACGCCGATCCAGGCTAATGGAGACGCCGACTGTTGTTGCCATTAGCTGCGTCCTTGAAAAAGGCAGAGGGATTGTGATTTGTTACCGCCGAGCTGCTATTAGCAATCAAACATTCTGCGGGGGGAAAAAAAACGCTCCTCCTCCTTCACGTCTTCTTGTTGGTCCACTTTCTCAAAGAACAGCAACACTTATGTAAATGTTCTTAATTGTATTGGATCTCCTTAATTAGTTTTGATCTCAAGTGAGTGCATCTGCGGGGTTATTTGCCTTTTTTTTTTTTTTTGCCGTTATGCTTATTCAACACGCTGCATTAATAATGTTGCAGGAGTTGTATTATTGTATTTATGTCTTTGCAGATTCTTCATCTGCAGTTCACTTTTTATCTTATTTTTTAGCCTCCCAGAAATATACTTGACATCAGCAGAGAATAATCCAGTCAGCACAGAATACGTTTTTTTTCATTGTGCCGCATCATGTAAGACAGCAGAGCAGCTGTTGCCACCGCAACCTGTACGCATCAGCAAGCGACTGTTCCTGCATGCGTTCAGGCCTTCCCGTCCGCACGCACTCTACGTATTAAGTGTGTTCCGAAAAAAAAACCAAACCAAAACCTGCCACCTCTGCATTTCTGCTATATCAGTTCGTCCTCGCCGGGGCAGGACGACAAAGAGGTGTCGTCAGGTATCTGCTGACAGATCAGTCTCTCGGCGGTGGAGGGAGAACCGTCTTATGTCGACTGGGGTGAGTCGACTCGGCTCGCCCTCCTCTCTGAACAAATAAGATCAGAGTCAAAAATGAAAAGCATTATTACTGCTGACGTCTTTATCTCCAGTCTACCTTATTTAATAACCAATTTTATTTCAAAGGCTTCCTGGAGGAGTTTATCCTTTGGGCAAGCTTCTCTCCAGGCTGCCGACAATCCGACTGTTTAGTTATGTACACTGTTCGCCAGAGGGAGGAAGCAGTTTCGTCGTTGTTAGTCTCACGGCTGCACGCCGCCTGTCGCCCTGTCTGGTTTTTACGGTGTATATTTAAATAAAAGCTCAAGGGGGGTAAAGGTTTCACTTTGGTGAAGGTGTTTATAACACAGCCGTGGAGCTCAGGGAGAAGGAACAGACAGTTTCTTGAAGGATGTTTGCATAATGTCGTGTATAATTTCTCTTTGAAAGCAAAGCGAGTTCGCCAGATTACTAATCATTTACTCAAATGATGTGCCTTTCTTCTCATTTTACTTATTTTGCATTTTAAAATGTAAAAAAAAAGAAAGAAAGTATTTTAAATATACCTGATGGCTAAAAATAGTCCCGTATGGTGACAGGAAACAGATAAAAGTCATAAGCTCTATCTTCAAATATTCACGCGTGACGCTCCACACTGTTACCGCGACAGCATGTATCTTATTCCTGGTCTACTGTTAACTCCATTATTGAAAACCAATCCAGAGCCAGCAGCCAATGAAGTTGGAGCTTTAGACGACGGCGTGTTGAGTGAGGAGTTTGTGATTGAGCTCGGGTTTACAATTAATGGTACAGCAAACGGGATCAATTGCAATTAGGGGTCTGTAACACAGTGTGTCTGATAAGCATCCCCGCCATCGATCAACACGCCAACGGTACGCTCTTTTGAACCGGAGGTGCTCTCCAAAGTCGTCTCGTGGCAAACATAATTGACCCCACAGGGTCAATGAACAAAGCTCAGGATTTGTCATGGCTCTGAGATGATCCCTCATGTGAGGTGAAAATACAGGGCTTTTGCATTTGCAGCCATACTTATTTTTATGCAAATGTTCAATAATCTACAAACACACACTGACACAGTCGGGGCAATGCGGTGGCATGTATGCTAATGCTAAAAATAAAGATCTCAGCTGGCTTACAATTCATTTGTATTCTCAGGGATGCTGAGCAAACCAAATAATTCTCCAAGCAACACTAGAAATGCTGTCTCGTCTTTTGACATCTCGGACGTGTCTCTTCCTCTTTTCGGTCTAAATTAGATACTGAATGACATCTTTTTTTCTTTCTTTCCCTCTCTAAAAATGTTCTAATCAATTATGTTGTCAGTGTGTGGTTTACTTTCTCTGTCGAAATGCAAACAATTCAAAGATGGATGGATGTTCTGGAGAGGGTTTGCAAATACAAAGACTTAGAGAGTTCAAATAACATAAGAACAAATAACCAGGCGTTATATATGAGGTCCTATAATGAAAAGATGTTATAGTCTGGGTTTTAATGACTATATTCTTCCCACTAATTCCATGCTCATTATTAATATTCTGCTTCTGTACTCCTGCCTGACTTGTTCGTCTCCGTTTCCCGTGTCTCCAACACAATTTCACATGATTCCAAGTACCCTGGGGGGTAGGAAATAAACTTTAAAATGTGTCCCCAAACTGCCCAAGATTAAAAGACTTCTTTTAAATTGAATGTGATGTTTTTTAAGAAGTGACATCAAACTAATTCAGAGAACAATATAACCACAAAAAAAAAAAAAAAAAAGCAGCTTGCCAGCGAATGCTCCTTAGGGCCCCCTGTCCACATTGCATTTTCTGGCAGCACTGCGCTGGCAGGAGCGGCGTGGTGAAGCGCTTGTGTGCTGAGAGGAAAAAAAACAAAACAACTAAGTGGTTTGTGTTGCTGCTAATTTAATGCTGTGTCAAGAAAGGGTTGACTACACAGAACAACATACTTACAACTCATAGCGTGATAAAACAACAATACTCAGCGGTGGCGTTTAGTATCTAGCAGATCTGCTCCCACAAATGGGATTTCTCTTATTTTTATGTCTAATAAAGCCGAGGATGGACTAACAGGGCCGGATGATGAAGCTTTTCTCCTATTTTCCTTGTAACCAAGGTTGATCGGTCCAGCCGCATGAAAAACATCGAGAACGATCCTCCCCCCCCACCCCCTAGCACCTCTTTGAAAAGTTCAGATGTTTTCCACCAAAAGGCTGAGCACTCTCAGGCGGTTGCAGGTCTCCACATGGGCTCTCTACTCTTTGCGAACAATTGAAAAATGATCCTGGATCTCACCAAAAAAAAAAAAAAAAAAAAAAAAAGCATCCTACATGGATCCAGGCCCTCACTCAATTTTAATGCCGCGTGCACAGGAACGAGCAAAATGTGAACCGTGTTTCACCGCAGTGTTAAAATATTAAAAAATGTAATTGCATTGTATAAAAATGTTGTCAAACACTGAATAAATACATAGGAGATGTTATCATTTGCCTCACACTGTTGGCTCCATCATCATATTTATGCAACTCATCCATCTATGTCACCGGCGCCGCGTACAAACACTTGGCACTAATGCGGAGTTGCCTTTACTCAAACACAATCAGAGTTTTTTTGTAATTTAATTAAGAGGATGGATTCAAAGTTTATATCATTTCAAAGCTCGGCTGTAATTTTAAATTCAGTTGTCAGTGGCGTCAGTCAGAGCTGAAGAGGCAGAAGCGTGCCTGGAGGGATGATAAAGTGTTTGGGGGGGTGGGGGTGGGGGGTAGAGGCTGAAGTGGAGTTGATGGAGAGTGTTTGGGCTGAAACCACACAAACCGGATGTCACCATATGTTACAAAGCCTCAGGAGTTGAGTGACGATGTTGTGTCTATGTTTACCTGACAAAAAGACTTTGTTGAGTGGAAGCAGTGTGACAAACTGGTTCAGGTGGAGGTTGGCCTGTGCGTTGCTTTTTGTATCCCGTCTATATACTGTAGAATGAACCTTGACGGCAGCCGTTGGTGTAACTGAGGACACTTCAGCAAATATAAGTGCCAGTTATTGCCTACTTTTTTGGAGTATTTCCATGTTATTTCCAACTTTATACGATAACTACTTAATGTCAGACACCAAATATTCTGATTTCAGTCTGAATAAAAACTTAAATGACCAGTTAATTTCCAAATCTTGTCAATTTTTCTGTTGAGTTCAAACCATCTCCAAATATGATGATTTTTTTTAAACTTTGATTTAACTGAAATGAAAAGATTATGGGTGAAAAATATTCCACAGTCCTCTTGTATTAAGCTGTAAAAGCAATGATTTAAAAGCTGAAAACTTTGAGATAAAGATAGATGATAATTTTTAAGAGCATGATGCTTACCGCAGGTCGACTAATCAGCACATAAGGGAGCAGCGATAATGAGCCCTTTTAAAAATAATGATGTTATATTTAAATCTATCAATTTAGCAGTGGATTTTCCGAGCCACGTTCGTCCAGGTTGAACCTCGTTTGTCACCCTGCTTCTAATTGTTTGACAAAAGCAAAGCATGCATGGAGAATTCTGAGTCGACTAACATTTATACTTATAGACTCACACAAATGTCAAATGGAATTACAGAAATCATCTCTCTAATTATCTGTTCGGTCATGAAGTTATAACACAAATATTGGATAACTCTGGCTGCGATTGTGTTGTGGCGAAGCATTCGTATTTTCAGTCTGGAAGAAAAGAAAAAAGTCAAGGTTGGAATCTGTGAACTCTGGTTGAGTCGTTTGCGCTGAAGCTTTTTCTGCTCATCTGCAGCGCTGCCAGATTGCTGACCTCCACCTTGAACCGCTCTGGTGGATTAATACGGGCAACTCTTCCCTCAAGCACTCGCACCGCTCGTTTGAATAAAGAGTAAATGGACAAATGCATCGTAGAGGAACACTGGAAAATTAAAAGTTAGAAGTCAGCCAACCAACTCCAACAGAAAATCCAGCTTATACATCCAGGCATGCAAACCACTGATAATACACTATATGCATATGTAATTACAGTTTTGCAAAATTGATTTCAGTTGTGGAAAAATTAATAATTTAAAGAATTAAAAACTGATTGTCACAACAATAAAATAAAAGTTTGAATGATAACATGATAAAATTCAGAAAAAGTAACAGATTTATGTAAACTTGCTTAAATATAGATCAGTATTATAAAATTTTCCAAAAAAAAATGCACCCAAGTCTTAACATAAGCAAATTAAAACCTAATTAAATTTCAACAACTTTTGGGATTTGAATCGAAGTTTCTGAACGGCTGCTCTCAGGGTTTTTTAAAGAAAGTAAAAAACCGACTGATTACTTTTGCGGCAAACGTCCTGCTCCTCCACTCGACTAGTCGAGTAGTTGTTCAGCGTAGGATGAGGGCTGGGAGGTAATTGTGCGGGTTTTATTTCATTTTCATCATATCTTGAAAAAGTAATTCCAAATATAGATTCCTAACATTATTGTTTAATGATTCAGCAAACATCTGGTGTAAAACAACCAAATCTAATTGAGTTTGTTCAACAGAACAGCCCTTATAAGTGCATTCAACTTAATTCGATTGATTTTGTCACTTCCTGTTAAATACAATAATTGTTAATTTCCAAAGCAGTCAGAACAGATCTAAGATCTTCTAAAGCAGTTTGCATAGTGTAGCCATGAACAGCTTAAAGCTTCTTTAGGAGAGAGAACTCCGGCGTCGAACATCCAAGTGATCCGAACCCTCGGGGAGAATCCTGAACTACATTCACTTTTTTTTTTCCTAGAGCGAAAATACAGAGAAGCAAAGCCGACCAAAAATCTCACCGCCAGCCATCAACACGCTTTCGTCTTTGAGGGGAAATCTCGCTCTCGCCGCCCCGTGTCTGCCAGAGGATTACACGTCTGGAACGGGAATCATTATTTCTTTTTCTTCTTGCCTGAAAAGAGACGGCGTGACTCAGCCAAAGAGGGTTAGCGGGAAACGTTCCGTATGTAAACAGTCCTATTCCAAGTCACGTTCAACAGATTGCTGCGTTTCTGACGTTGGACGGTTTCTAAACTATTGTTGCTTCCCCTCTCTTTGCATCATGACGTAATTTGGCAGGTTTGTGAGTTGGGCTTGTTAGTAATTATTGAACCACACAACTGGGGACAAACATCTTCCTATTCTAGCTGACAGCTAACACAAATAGCGTCGAGCAGATTTAATCAGAGCGGCTAGATAGTGTCAGTTTCACCCCCCCCCCACTGCTTTGATATGTCAGACAAGCCTGCTGTGAATAAATGCTGAGGCTAAAGCGGTTTAATTTGCTTTAATTTCATATTTTAACCAGTAAAACTAAAATCTGGTTCATTTAATGAGACCGTAGCCCTCAGATTTTTTGTTGGTTAATTTCTTGATCTGTTTGACGACTGACATCTCTGGACAATCACTTAAGACGTCTATCAGTTATGGCTTCTGATTAGTCTCCCGCTCGGATGATATCCCCCGTATTCAACTGCAAATGCCTGTGTTTGTTATCGCTCCGTGTCATCTTTGCATAGCTGCGAGGAAGCGAGACACGATGTATGCTTCTGCCTCTTGTCATAATGAAACAACGAGAGACGCTGCAACTATTGCAATTACTCAATTTATTCTGATGATCCTGATGTCTCCACATTTTTATTCTTTATAATCTATGATGCAATAGTTACATAAGGTGCATCAATAAAAGATTACACAAATGTAGAAGCCAACAGGCTGTGCTGCACGTGAATATGCTGATGAGCTCGCTTGAATTTTTAAATGAGTCGAAACTTCGCTAAAGATGCACTCTTTCTCTCCAACTGGATCCATCACGGATTGACAGAATAAGGTAAAATAACATTTCCGGTGATGCTTAGAAAACCCCAAAGAGACTGGTGCTGCCACAATCTTGACATGAAGAGAGAAACTGGAGATGTAGACTCGGTTGATAATGGAACACAGACGCAAGAGGCCACACTCAGATCAAAAAGGAAACATATAAGAGATAGAGATTTGTTAAATCAATCCCCCTCCACCCTGTTAGCTCCAGATCCTCTGCTTGATAAGGGGTCCTCGGATCAATACACTGATGGACACGGTGGCATCAGCCCAAACACCGAGATGCTTTTCATGTGAGAATCAGAGCATCGTCACATTGGACCTTAACTGACTCCTAAACAATGTCTGGTAAACAACATTTCCCGGAACTCTCAACAGCCACAAATAATGATCCATCTGTTGGACACTTTTTTTTTGGGGGGGGGGGGGGATAACAAGGTACATTTACTGCCTGATTCTTATAATTCAGCCTTGGCACAGTTTTTTTTTTTTCCAATTAAGGGACATCTCAATGCTTGCAGCGCTGTGACACGACATGACACGACACTGGGGAAGGCTTTCGTTTCATTATGACAACCCCCACCCGTACCCATGTGCAGACTTAGGTGCATAACAAGTGATTTACCCAGATTTACCCCCACCACATCCAACACCTCTGCAGTGAACTGGAAGGCTAAGTGTTAGCCAGGCCTTATTTCTAGCATTAGTGACCTTTCCCATTGCTTATACAGGTTGCCCCCGGCTGTGGAGTGAAATGTTATCGAGGGCATTCCTCTGCTTGACTTCGATCTCTGCAATCTGATTGGTTCCCTCTCTTTTCAGGCCTACCCATTCCATTCCCCTCTTTGAACCTACCCTCTATATCCTAACTACATCTTAACCCCCACAATATTTGATATTGGATTGGCTGCGATGGTTGAATTATGTGTGTATTTTAAATTTATAAAGGATTTTCTAAATGTGTTTTTACCACTGTTGGGGTTTTCTCTTGACCTTTACTTGTGCCAGCGCGCCATGGCTGCATCTGTGGGATGTAGCATGGCTTTATGTCACTCTAGCCCCAGATGCTCACCATTGAAGCGCATGCATAACATCAAGCAGTCTTTGCAAAAAAAACCCCACAGTAAATAATAAAAGGCTTCCTCTATTCATCTTCCTTTAAAAACCGCTGCAGAAAAATATATTGAGCCGAGCTGCAGGAGCTGTGCTCCCAAATGTTGTTTTTCTCAGCAGCCTAATGGAGATCGTGCTGTTACTGACACTTGGCCGTCAAGAAAAGGAAGTCCCCTCCTTCGCCGCCCTCCTCTTCCCCTCCACCATCGCAGACGGTTTCTGTTCTTATCAGTGGGTGGGAGATTGAAAGTTTCAATTGGGTTTTATCGTCTCAATTGTCCAGACTGACATTCAGTCTTAAGGCCTGGCAGCATTGTCATGGCTGAGGCAAAAATTTAGTCGGGAAAAAAAAAGAAGAAAAGTTGCGGAGCAGAAACTCCTTTTGGATAGAGAAGCAATCCTAAACAGAAAGCAGTGACGTGGAAATGCATCTATTTTATTATTGCACCAACCTGTTTGTCGCAATTACAGTTATTTGGAGAATCTACATGAAAAAATGTATTAATAATTAAAGACTTTGCCCATTTATTGCAGTTGTTTTCAGGGTTGCAGGGAAGCCGAGTCGATCCCAGTTTTACACCATGGACAGGTTGCCAGTCTGTGGAGGGATAACACGCACAAACAGCTCCGTTTTGAACAGAGGACCTCCTCGCTGGGAGGCGAGCACTGATCCCCCATATCGCTGCGGCTTATCCCTGGAGGCATAAAACTCTTTTGTGCCTTCTACCTTTTCACTGTGTTCTAAAATGGGGGGGGGGGGGTATTTGTGCTTATTTACTGAAAATATGCAAACACACCAAGCTGAAAACCTGAGGGTTAGGCTGCACTAGAGTCAAATACTAATATAAGGATAGTAACATTTACATAATGACGCTGTTAGCATGCTGATGTAGGGCAGGTGTAAAGTTTGCCATGTTTACCACCTTATTTTAGCATATTAGCATGCTGACATTTATGTTACCAAAACAAATCACTGCTGGTATTTTCTGTTTTGCTTTACTTGAGTAAAGGGAATTATTACACCAATCAATTATTTGACTCAATTCTGACGCCAGAATAAAAGTAAGTCAAGTTAATAAAATTCATTTCCAAACTTACATAATCATATTTTTACACAAAGATGTCAATTTCAGTCTAGTCAAGATTGTTTAAGACGTTTCACCTACACTTAGATAAGATAACCTGCTTCTGACCCAAGATTCCAAACCCAATAACCGCCTGGAGTCAGACGGACAAAGACTCTGAAGAATATAGATTTTAGTGCCGTGCAAAGACAAATCCATGAGCTTCTTAGCAATTAACTGCAATCCACTGAAGGATGGGTCTGAGCCGAACATTTGTTTGAGCAATTGCACCCAATAATTGGGCTTATAGGTCTGAACCAAAAAGTTCAGTCTTGACATTTTACTTTTAAGTAAAATTCAGGCTGTGTTGCCATGTTAGCAGATCTTGTTTATTTACCAGGGTGTTGTCTACATGTGTGGGTCTTCCTTGGAGATTTCCTACTGTTATCTGGGCTCACCTTCATGTAACCTCACTGTGAAGTGAAACACATCATCAAGACTGGTTCTTCTCTTTACTCCTCACCTCAGGTCAAAGCGTCTATTTTCTTCTCCTTGGCAGCGAGATCTGTAGATGCTTATAATGGCTCCACAAGTTTCTTATTATATATGTTATCAGGTTATTAGAAGGAGAAAATTCTGCTCGTCAAAATGAAAAGGTAAGGATTTTTTTATTTTTTATTTCTTTGTGTTCCAAGGACATCGAGTTGATTTCAACATCAGCGAAAAAAATAAGAGTTTGCAAAACAAGCTTTACGGTGGAGTGTAGGATATCAAAAAAATACTTTCTGTATCTCCACCATCATATATCCGATAATCACTTTTCATCTTTTGTATAAAAAGAATTAAATAATCAACTGCAACCAGTCATTCGTGCTTTCAAGCTTAGAATCAGCTCAGCTACACATTTACGCCTCAGGAAGAGGACTAAAACAGATTAAATAGTCCACATTAGACTACCTGATGTCCTTTCACACACCTCCTTAAGTATCTCTGGAAGTCAGTCAGCTGTTTTTTTTTAAATTAAAACTTGGACAGTTTTCCACGACTGTGTGCACAGATTGCTTTTGCTAGTTTCACGCTGGACAGATGAGCTTTTTCACAGTTTTTAGGGACTTCATCATTCCCCCCCCAAAAGAAATCAGGTGTGTTAGCAAATGAGTGACAGTACCACCTTCCAGCAACAATATAATCCCTCAAACTGTTATAAAATATTAGCGAATCTTTTTTACAATTCAGAATGACATGGATGGGGATTTTTTAACAGGTGCATTTCTGCTGAAGTGCCTTGAGGACAGAGATTAGCTGCCGTGCCAATTCATGACTTGAGGACTGAATGACTAATGCAGCAGGCTGAGTATTACTGTGACTGGCTACTACCATGACTGAGTTTGCTGCAATCTGAATGTCAATAGTGAAGCTTATACTTATACTGACATTTGTTCACCCTGCAGATATTTTAAGGCTTACAAAAATAATGCCAGAATATGCAGTCATTGGTAAACTCCTATATTATTTAGGGTGAGCCAGAGTTATCTATACATTTTCTGTGCTTAATATGTTTTACAGCTTGTGTGAAATTATTTCTCTCCACGCCGTCAGAAATGTCAAGACGGTCGGCGAGGCAACGGGAATGTCACCGACGGAGATAAGGTGGGAAAAATAGGGTGAAAGTAGACATGCTGTTCTCGCCACTCATCGACGTGTGATGATGCCTTTGGCGAGCACATAACTTCCAATCCTGTGAGATGAGCTGCTGGCGGCTGTAATAACACGATTTCTGTGGGTGGTTTAATTAAATAAACATTAATTAATATAAAATAAAAGCCAAAGAAGGGTAGATGAATCTTTGGTATTACTTTTGGGGTTTTATATATATACATTTGCCCAATCTTTTCAGAATCCTTCGATCAAAATTGTAATCACCAAATAAATGAAATTATTTTTTTTTTATTTCGTTGACTTGATTGCGCCACCCACCTTAGTGTTCTCCACGTACTGAATAGTTTTGATTTCGATTACTGATGCCTGAATGTATTCAGTCAATGAAAAATATGAACAGGTAGCAATTATGGCTGGAATTACTTTGGTTCAGAAGGGCACGCAGTCAGGATGAGGCGCGTTTCCTGCCAGCAGTTGTCCTGAAAAGATTGGAAACTAAAGAAATTTAAAAACTCAGGCAGAAAATTTCGATTTTCTAACAAACGACCTCCATTCATTATGGACAAATTGTGCATTGATTTGCATCCTCTTTAGCACAATATGCAAATAGAAGTGACACTGACTTTGTTTCATCCTGCAAATCTTACAGTTGTGTAGAAGAGAGCTGAGGTCACACATCCATTCATAGTCGTGACTCCACAACTGGACACAGGAAAAGTGAGACGATCACAATATCAAGTCTGCAGCAGGAGCTTCCAAAGATGTTGCACAATTAGTTGTGAAAATTTTCCCAAACCTTAGTTAAAACTTGTGCCAGATTTGGGCAGAATCCTGCCTTGTGTTGTTTGTTGCTAAGCTTCACCCCTCAAATATAAACTAGGTAACCTATCTTACAAGCATCTTATGTCTGAATAAGATGCATGAGCTTGAAAGAAGAACAGATTATTATGTTGTAGGATAAACTTGCTCTTGCACCAGCATATCAATGCTATATTTATGTTAATACTATACATATATACATGCAGTATGTATGAAAAGCTGTTTAAAAGGGTGGGATGTTTGGAGTATCACTTATTGGACCTTCAACCTTACACGTCAGCAAGACACGTTCGTCCCACTTGTCTATGCATGTTAAGACGCTTTTGGAATGCACTTCGCCTTCCAATGATCGCAGATGAGCTGATTGCGGCTCTAATAAACGGTCCTTAAAATGCATTCATTTAAATATATACTAAAAGGAATACTTACAGAGAATAACCTCGCTTTGATGAAGGCCACTAAGCCAAAATGTTGGCATGTTTGTTACACTGGCTGCTTAAAAATTAAATCTCATAAAAATCAAATTGTGACATGCAACTTCATAAATACAGGATCATGCACGAGCATAAAGAACCCAAATTGCATGCTCTTTATGAACATGCAATTATTTTCAAGGTTATGCTCTGATCAGTCTTGGTTTAAAAAAAATGACTTATCTTCAAATCTTCTAGCACAACATTAAGCCATTTTAGCTGCTAATGAATCTTAGAAGCGTTGCTTTTACATAAAAAGACCTTGATGAATAGTTTTTTACGGCTCCGCCCGATGATCGCCCCAATATGGAACATCTGTCCACCGGCGATACGAGCGCAAATCACTCATCAATCACCCCTTTGTCTTTGACATTACGGAGTACATGCGGTTGAAAAAAGGTTCCAGCGATTTTATGCCTTCATTAGCAGTTTACAGTAACGATTACCTGTAGGGCATCGGAAGGTGACGCACCAGTTTGACCCAAATCTGAGATTACAACTCTCGAAATTGTGCAACAAAAGCTTCAGGATGGACAGGATTATTTTGTGAGACACGACGATGAGATCTGAAAAGGTGCTACTCTTTGCTATCTTCGTATGTAACACATCCTTGCTGCAGGTCTTACTCTTTCCACTTTTGTTCCCGTCTCTAGAGGTGGCTGCTTTCCCACCAACTCAAGGTAGAGGACACGGTCGGGACACGGCGGCTCCTACATGTTAATGTTCCCTTTTTCCTATTCCGCTCCTGTTAGATTGATGGCTCGGCGGCGACTCTCATTGATCAATCAGACACAATCTGCGTCTCAAATGAACCCCAGGCCACGGGGATTGTGCATTCTTCCAGGGGAACCGCATCCCTAAGGGTACGACAGTCTAGCGCTACCGGATTGATTGTTCTCAACATATTTGTGTAAATACTTTGTAACCTTGCTGATTTATCATCGATAACGTCTTCGCCGCTGTGTGAGAAAACTACAATAGATATCGCCCAGCTGGTCCGACGCGGGCCGGTTTTTGCAATTTCCATCCCTGCGGTCAAGTCTGTGGAAGGATTACAGGAAAGATGAGAATTAATTATGCATTTCATCAGTATGATGGATACGGCATGTCTGACTCCAAACTATATTTCCCCCGAGAACAGCGAGGAGTCAGCTCCTTCCTTTGGTTAGTCCTTTGAGAAACGTTGTCAGTTCTCACTCTCAGAAGAGGAAACTATGCTGACATAAAAATAATAAGAAAAACAGTGATATAAGCTTCTCTCCACAGCGGCTGAGGTAGGTGGCTGCACCTCATCTCGTTTAACAAGAAGAATAGTGCTTTTAATATATGATGAGTGATGAATCTATGTTGTCACACAACAATGCATGACTGTTTTAAAATGAGGATGATTAACACTCATGACTGTGTTGTTTCCTGGTCTGTAAAATATCTAGCAGTCGCTTGTTTTGTTGCTACTGTACTCGAGGAGTCGTGTTAAAGCTAAAAAGCTGGATGGCAAACTTCCAAAACGACAAATCAACCTTCACCCTTTCCGAGATTGTTTCGCTCTTACTTGGCGGAACATCTCTGCCGCCGCTCTCCGACATCTTTAACCCCGTGATTACGGTTTAAAGAGTAGCTTTAAATGCATTAACTGTTGCAAAAATGCGAGCCGCTGCCAGTTGCTTCCCCCGCTCCGACTTCCCGTTCGGAATTTTCACCTTTCGATGGTGTTACAGTGAAGTAAGTCGATTCTGAAAGTCGATGGCCTTCTTGAAAATTAGTGCTGAAATACCCACAATGCTCGACTGACAGCAAAAGGGAAAAACAGACATCACTGCTTGAGTGCGTTTGAGTATGATGTTGTTGCACTTGTTGACAAATTGAGGCTTATTTATTGGGGCTAGGGAAAATAGCAATTTGATGCTAAGACATGTATATATGGATAAAATATTAAGTGAGGGCATTTGGATGCATAAGGAACAGCAGAGTGACCATGATTCAATTTGATAAATGTTGTGTATTTAGCTGTATCTGGATGCATTGTGTGTTTTTGGTCTCACACCGTCGGTGTGTTTATTTGCTTGTTTGTGCGTTTTCATGACCCGCAGTGCTTTGTGCGCTCTCAGCTGTGAGTATTTTCTGACACAGTTGTTCATCTTTAGTGCAGATGATTCACTCAGGAGAGTTTCTTTCCATCCAGAACCAAAGAGGAGATGTTCAGATTACAACTGGAAGCCAATCAGAGAAAGGTTTTCTTCCTACCAAAGATGTATTTTTGTTTAAAACAATGTCAACACCTCCAGGAAACAGTATATGATGATACCATACAGGTGGGAACAGCACCTATATGACATTATATATTTATATATTGAACAAAAATCAACTCCAGTGTTTGAATAATTCAACCCTTAATGTCTGAAGTATTTTGTCGAGACCCTTTAGAACATGACACAAGTCTTCCTGAGGAATCTTAGCTCATTCTTCATTCTGGAATATTCTCGTTTCCCCTACTGAAAGATTATCCATGTGATTCAAAGCAGAATGAACGTCTGAGATCATTATCCTTCTGTTCTATCCAACGATGCCCGACTTCCAGGACTTCCTGATGCTTGATGGAACCTATCTGACCCTTCCAGCACCTGAGAAAGCAAAGCATCCCCAGAGCGTCACCAAACTCCCATCATGCATCACTGTGCTGTAAGTAGGGTCCTGTTTTCAGTGTATGCTTCTTCCTCTTCCTGACATACGGTTGATCTACAGACCTGAAAAGTTAGTTGTAACCAAACTTCTGTGGCTAGTCTGGAGGGTTAGGGTTAGATTCAGAGTTAGGATTAGAGTTAGGGTTAGATTCAGAGTTAGGGTTAGAGTTGGGGTTAGGTTCAGAGTTGGGGTTGGAGTTGGGGTTAAAGTTAGATTCAGAGTTAGGGTTAGATCTAGGGTTAAAGTTAGGGTTAAAGCTTGGGATGTGGGTTAGGGTTAGATTTAGGGTTAAAGGTAGGGTTAGGATTAGAGTTAGGGTTAAAGGTAGGGTGTGAATAAGGGTTAGAGCCAGGGTTAGGGCTTGAGCTAGAGGTAGAGTTAAAGGTAGGGTTAGAGTTGGGGTTAAAGTTAGGGTTAGAGCCAAGGTTAGGGGTTAGGGCTTGAGCCAGAGTTATGTTTAAAGGTCGAGTTAGGGTTAAGAGTTAGGGTTTGAGCTAGGGTTAGGGTTAACCCTAACTTTGAGACTCTAAAGCTAAACAAAGTCTACAAAGGCTTGCATTTATATGAATAGAAAACATTAATCTGAAGCTACCACAGCTGATGATGTCGCGCTGACTGCCACAACACAACAAACCCAAACGACAAAGTCAAATAGCAAAAAACTTTGAAACGCTTGATCAGCTGTAAACAGTTATGTGAACAAAATCTGAACTGGTATTTGTCAAATCTCCGGAGGATCGATCTAAGTGATCAGCGAGCAGCCGTTCGACGGTTGGCCGTCGGCCATCCGTCGGATATCTGAGCCGCTGGTTCAAAGATTGCGGCAAAAATACAGATAAACAATGATTTACGACGCTGCAGTTGAAAAGTTTCCTGCGTTTAAGTAAGTCCATCACACATCATCATTTATCACGCGTAGAGTGTTTAGAAGTCTGTGCTACTTTTCTATCGTGACCCAATTTTTCCCCCCTCCATCAGCCCCGACAGTTGACAAATGCTGGGCCTCATGTGGAGGAGGCAGACACCGGGTAGAAGCCGCTGATGTTTCCTGTCGGGCAGAGATGCACCTCGGGCGGCGTCAGCCCCATCCTTATTTGTCATAAGTGTCTGCTGTTTCCCATGGCTAAAGACAAAGGCCAGGGAAGGTATGAGGACCATGCATTTTTAATGTGACATTCTCATCAAATCCACCATGGCGGACCGAGCGGAATGCCAATGATGCTTTATTCTGCTTTCAATTACAGCGAGACGATGAAGCAGCGATTGGCGAAGGGCAAATCTGCCTTCGATGTACAGTAGCCTTGGCATAATCTGCGCCGAGCATGAACTTGTGAACTCTACTTGACATCGGTGTATTTTTTTGATTAAGAAAATTACGTTAAATTTGAATAACAAGGACCTGAACCGATGTAAAACAGAGACACATTTTCTTCTCCTTTTGGCTCCTGTCAGGAGAAATGATGTCTCCCCTGATAGAGACTAATACAGGAATCAAGTCAGCGGTATGTCACCATTATAGCTTCCATTATTTATACAACATGATATCCTGTTGAATACTGATTCCAACAGACTCACCTTTATCTTGTTGCAAATATGCTGACCATTACTCTGTGCCCATTATTTGACAGCTCCGAAATGTCACCAAAGACTGAGAGATAGTCAGATTCCCTGCCGCGTTCAGAGACAGGATGAGCGCCAGAATGTAAATATCTCTCTGGGGTGCCAAACCATAGCTTTAATCTCTGATGTTCTTTTGCAGTGGCTGGGGCCACACTCCATCATTATAATGAGGAAGGTTCAATTAGACAAGGTCTACAATGGGGGGATTTAAATGTCACAGTGCAGGTCCTGGCATTTCTCTTTTTGATATGGAATCAGATCGGGAGCGGTGAAGTTCACAAGAAGAACTGATCTCAACTTTCAAAAAATAACAAATTCAACCCTGTCACAAAAGCTGAGAGCGAAGGCCGGTCTCTTCGGAGACGCCCCGGCAATACGAAGCCAAGCTAGCACACCCCCCCCCCCCTTTCCGGACGCTCTAATTATCTAATCTATTAGCATTGTTGGGGGTTTTTTGTAATTAGCCCTCTGAGGTTAACGCCTGTAATGAGGGCTCTGTGGGCATTTCACCCCAAAAGGTTATTTGCTTGGCCAATCAAAAATGACTCAAACTTCTAACTTCTAGTAAACGGAGCAATTATGAGATGAGCTGTACCACAAGGGGAAAGCCCCCGTTTATGTTTTATGATGACATAATTTAACCCAGAATACTCATAATGGCAGTTTATGCTGTAAATTCTGGTTTGACCAAGAAGTAGATGGTTGAAGCTAGAAGTTAAGCATTTTAGAGGGATGTTCAAACCCAAGCAAAGTGGTTATTTTTTGAGTCTGTAAGAAAATAAATACAAATCAGTGTTTGTGTGGAGACAGCGTTCAGACATGGACCAGCAGAGAAACATAACATTTTAAGAGATTACACTTGAATATGTGTTTTTCTCACCAGCAGCGCCGCTTAACAACCCAGGTTTGTGCTATTTGCCGTAGTTTAAATTGTCTTGAATGAATCTCTGTGGCTTGTAATATTGAGAAAACATAAAGACGGATGATTCAGAATTCATGACGAGGGAATGAATAACCAGCCCTGGACTGAGGTGACGGATAATACTTACAAATCAAAACAGTAAAAGAGATCCTGCTATAAAATCTAAATAAATATATTTCTTTACGAGTTGATCCGACAATTTTGTTAATCTGTTGGGGTATTAAATTTTACACAGCTCATACTGCATTGACATGAGGATAAATAACGGGAGTCGCCACAGGTCAGTTTCTAAATGTGACTGTGTCGGGATGGGACATTTAGGAACAATGTCGCAGAACAAAACTATAACTAGCAGAAACAGCGGTCTTACAGTGGATGAATTACCATCCAATCCCCGCTCCAGCTCAGTCTGAATAAGTGTTGGATTGTTCAGAGACAAACCCAGAGGGTGAAAACATAGAAATCCATTTGTACGTCTGGGCAGCGTGGCCATGAAGGCCGCGAGTGTTCTGCGGCGTTCAGATGCGGATCCCAGACAATGAAGCCTGTGTTTGTTCTTCTCCAGGAAGTTGGAGAGGGGCAGCGAAGGGGCGAGAAGAAGGAGAAGAAGAAGAAGAAGAAGAGGGGGTGGGGGGGTGGGGATTTACGCATTGTGAGAACCACATGGAGGAGTCGGTCTCCAGCAGCAGGGTGTTCCGTCAAGCAGATTGTGTTTCTCTACGCGCCGTGATGGTGTCTCCTGACGGCGGTTGGTGACAAGTGGTTTGGGGAGCGTCGGCGTCGGCGTCACAAGAACAGGTGGGAGAGGATACATCTCATGGGAAGAGGTGTTTTGTTAGAGGACGATTAGATGGCAATTATAATATATTATCCAGTACAGGATGTATAGATGGATGGAAAGAGCAACAAGTGCTTTAAAAAAAGCAGCAGGAAGGCTGAAGTTATTTGTGAACAAAGAGAACAATACATTCTACATCAGTCTTCTTTGTGTGCATCATAAAGGAAATCATTTTCTTCTGTCTCTTATAGCAATGTGGATTTTATACTGTTGTGCATTTTTTATTTAAAAAAAATCCAATTATGATTTATTATCTGTATTTAATTAAGTGCAACAAAAAGATGTGGATTGCTCTTTTTTATTTTTTAATTTTTTTTAGCTGTTGTCCTCATTAATATCATAAAAGTTCATTTCACTTCATAGAAACAATTTTCTATCCGATACTTCAGGCCGACGGCAACAAAATTGGGTTGTAGATACTCGTCCGCAGTTCAGGTCAGCATCATGAAGCATCGTTGTAAATTTAAATCTAATGACTCTGGAGTTAATCCAGATTATAAAACGGGTGCGAACGATTTGGTCAACATTATGGTACATGTTTATTACAGATAAAGTGGCGATAAAACTTCACAAACGATGACTCCATCGGTGGGTGATCAAACTTCATGATCTTATACTAACATTCTTTTTTTCTATAGAATCACAAGTAACAACGTAAAAATAATGAATTGCATTTAAATGGGGCAAAAGTGAACTTTCTTTATAATAATCAGCTGCCTTTTCACAATGTAACTGCAGTCAAACTGGAGCACACAAACTACTTCCGATGTAGATGTACATTGTAAACGGGGAGACTTTTTTTCAGAAAGACTTACGCATCGGCTGCAGTTATTGAATGTGATGTAAAGGAACTCTAGGCCACAGTGAAGGTCATAAAAGCAGATGGTCATCAGCTGCTGCTGGAAGTCTTGTATAAGTACTTGTATGAAATACACACCATACACAACTCTATGCACTCCTTTGAATAGTGCCTGTGGCCATCACCTTCAGCGGATCATTTCAGACAGGTTCCAATTGAACTCATCTGTCCATCATTTTGGTTCAAGTATTCAAGGGCAGTAACGAGCGAAGATACACCAGCAGAACATTGTCAGGACACAAAATAAAACCTTGACGGCGAAGCGGCTTGATGTCGCTCACTGATATATGACTGGGGGGGAGCAAACACACTTCCATAAGAGATAAACAAGTCTTTAAAGTTTGCCTCCGAATGCGTTCCGTGTATTTATTGCTTAATTGAATCTTTGCAACAATCTTATGATTAAGTCTAAAAATAATTAACTCTTGTGTAAAACTGATGGTTTTTTTTTTTGTTTTTGTTTTTTTTCCCCCCTGATTTTGAAGCATCAGTTAATTATTTCTTGTTAAATATATAAAGATAAATAACAGGACGTGGTTCCGTTGCCGATCCTTGTCAGAAGAAACTATGACACGTGCTAAACGATAATGAATTCCCTTTAACATAATAAAATCAAACAAATTACTTCTCGGAATTTACATGACGTCTTGACGTTTCCCCCCGTTGTTCTCGCCCCCCCGGTCCCTGGACTCACTTGAGGTCCTGATTTAAGAGACATAAATTACATGTCAGTGTATTTGTTCTACGGAGCCAAACAGTAAACAACGAATCCCATGATAAGCTCCCCGATGACCAATTAAGGACACTTTGTCTTGGAAGGGTGATCTCACACATGCAAGACTTAACAGATGGATTTTTCTTCCAAACTGCGAGTAGCTGAGGTTAAACTAGAGCTTTGAGTTCAGATTAGATCTACTGTCACATTTTAAGTTTCCATAGTTTTAATATTCTTTTTTTTTTTCCCCTCTCCCCTCATCCAGATAAGACCGAGTCGGACGACTGATGCATGAAAACAACTTAATTAACGCTCATCTGAAGTCGGCATCACGTAAGGAGTTAGCATCGGCTGCTGCGCGTACCGATAGCGACGGCGTGGGGCGAGAGGTTCACTTCCCCGCTTTTATTTCCGCATTGCAACATTTTTTTTAATTTTCTTTTTCCGCACGTGCGACACATTTTAAAACATGATCCGTTTTCTAACAACGGGGCGCGACGCAGAACACATCACCGTACGGGGAAAATAATGTGACGGTCTCAGCGCATCTAGTGCTTAACATGGTGAGACTGCAGCTCATTGTCATCCTGTCACGCGGCGGCGGTGGCGGTGTACTGTACATACGGGGGCCACAGGAAGTCTGTGGGAAAATGGGAGGAAGGCCTATTAGAGGTAATGAATGGTTGTCAACCTCAGGGCACTCTGCGTATTATGCATGTCATGGAAAATGAGAATTCCTTTTGAGTAGCAAAAATTGAACATAGAGTTCAGTGGTTTGTTCTATTCTTATATGTTTTTTTCAGGCCATTACTTTTTTCATCTTTCACATTTTACTTTACTTTTTTCACCAGCATTTTAATCAAGCGCCATCAAGGTAGCTGTCACACACGGACATGTGTTTTACTCGCTGTCTAATGGATTTGCTATTTACAGACCAAGGGGCTCAGAGTGTTTTGGCACACCCATTATTTTTTCCAGTTTGCTCCCTACTTCCACGGAGGCCCATCTTGTTAAATTGGCACCTAAACATCTGTTGACCCGTGCACCGTTCCAACCATAAGTAAAGACAAATGCCCCCCCCAAGATGTTTTTTTTTTTTTTTTCAGCAGACTCTCTGCCATGTTGGCAGCTGAGCAGGTGGTGCTCAGAGTAAACATCATGGAGGGCGCTTGTCTGGTTTTTGGCTCAAGGTGTTCGGTTTGCGCGTCGGGCTTCGCTCACGATTCACTGGCCACTAATTGGAATGTCACTCGGCAACGCTCAGAGATATGAACGCGGCCCCGTAAAGACGTTTCATAAGCAGAAAGACGTTCACGTTCCTGCATCGAAACTCGATTTCAGATACGACGACTCAGATTTGTAAATGATTTTAGCGGTTTGTTTCAAAAGGATTATGATGGTTAATTTATTTTTATAAGATTAAACGTGAACATTAAGAGCTTTTAAAACAAATTACTACCACTTCTCAAGCTGCTCCAGCATTCTCCATATTTTAAAATTCCACCGGGACCACCCCACCCGAATGAATGCACTTGTTTTCTTGTTAAGCATTTTGGATTAAAACATCCACTTTTTGCCACTTTTTCATGCTACAGTGTTGAAAACCAATTAGAACTGTTTAGAATTATGACTTTACCAACTTCTAGTCCTTAATAACAACTTATCCCAATGATGTATGGTTTGCTGCCTGACTGGAGAGCAATAAAGTTTGGTACGGGGTTTCTTGTCTAGACAAATAATTTGCATTGCTTTTCAACATTAACTACTTTAAGACAAAAGTGAAATGAGGGAAGCAAAAGACACAATTTTTCAACCCCCAGCAGAGGCAAATTTATTCTAATTTCACAGCAGCAATTAATCATGTACTAAACGGAACATTTACTCAAAAGAAAACAGGAGTTTGCCAAGTCAAAAGAAGCTTGGACACCCTTTGAAATGTAAGATGACACAGTCCTGGTGTGTTATTATGGTCTTTTTTGACAGTAATATGTTGGGATAAAATTGCTGTGACTGAAAAAGAAAAGAAAAAAAACCCAGTAAATTGAATCCACGTATTTAAAGGAAATGTAATGTTTGAAGCGAGAGTCTGCTAACTTTCACTCGTCTTTTCCGAATAATTTATTTACCAACTAATTTGTCGTCTCGTCTGACTTTTCTGCGTCCTTACACTTTTGACCCTGATCTTGCTGCACAGTATAATTGGAGCATTGATTTGACTCGTACGTCGTCGGAGGCATGCATGTCTCTGTTTTCCATGTCTTTGGAGACATTGATCTAATTAAGAGTCTTGATTAGTCAGCTGCAGAGTGCAATGTCATGCTTAAGGAATGATGCTCAGGGCCTGCTGCCCCCCACCCATAAAGCACAATACAGTGTACTGTCTGAATTCAAAACAGAGGCCTGTTTTCCTGTTGCTCGACTACAGGATGGAGAACAAGAATAGGGGGAGTTTGGACAAATCTCTCTCTCTGTCTCCAAATACAAGTCTGTTTTTCTTGCTTCCTGTTGCGCGATGAATTTGGAATCACATCAGCATCCACCTTTGTATATTTTGGTGATATAGAGCAGTGGTTTCTTATTTTGACAAACCCGGTCAGCTTCATCTACACCAGCCGTCATACTGGCTTGATATTAACAGATCTTTTCTAAACTTGTTAGTCGTGTAGAAAAGGACATTGTCGGCATATAAGAATCTTAAAAATCCACTTGACTTTATTAAAGTTTGTATTCAAGCTATTGCTACAGCTTTTTTATTCATAGGGAAATGCAATCTGTGTGTTGAAGGTCAGAGACAAGGTTAAAACAAGAAAAACACCAGTCTGCACAAAATTTTGAAATTTATTGACATCTGCCTCAACATTTTTGCTTCTTTCCACATAAGTTAACTGATTTTTCTTTACTTTCTTGCATTTCCATGACATCAAATTTCCCTTATAGATATATTTGCTGTTGCAATTCTGTTGCCTACAACATGAAAGTGATAGACAGCTTTCGACTTCACCTCAGCCCCAAAGTGTTGGAGCTACAGTTGGTCTGTATTTATTGGCAGTACGGGGTTAACTTTCTGTTTGTAAAAGACTCTACATGAATCCTAAACCGCAAAATTTGATGAGCAAATTTACCTTTTTCATTATTGCTGAAATCTATTTCCAGGTATGCAATTTAAATATAATTGATTAAACCCACTCAGTGTTTTTTTTTCTTTCTTTTGTTTAAAGCTACATGTAATTAAACATCTTAGATACTTGGCTACACTGCTGCTTATTGCAATTTCCTCATTTTGCAATATCTGTGCACTGCTGGAAATTCCTCACAGCAACCATTAATTAAATTGTTAACTTTTATTTCAGAGACGCGGGCATGCATACAGACCACATCATAACAAGACGGAGCACTGCTGGGATCATGAATTACTGTACTGTTGATTGAAGAGTTTGAAGCACTGGACTGCTGATACATCCATCTCCTGTCAGCTAACCATGGGGAGGGATGAGGAAATGCACATGTGGACAGTAAAAAGGTGCATTCAGAGTGTTTGGGCAATGATAATGGTCCTTTCTATGATTCCTGGCGGAGTGTTGAGCGATATGAAAGGTGCACAGGGTCTGGAAGCCCAACAATCGCCCCAAAGGTCCTCTAATCTGCATCGACGCCTGAGGAGAGGATGGATCTGGAAACAAGTGTTTGTCCCCGAGGAAGATCCCACGCCGCGAGTTATTGGCCAGGTATCCTTTCAGATTGAATGTCCTCCATGTCCTTGATACGGTACTTACTTTTGAAAATGCATGTTGTCTGTTTCTCTCTGAGAGAATCAAGCTTGCATACCCCCCCCAACCCCAACCCCCCTCTCTCCTTTCTCTCCAGCTTAAATCTGACTCTGACAGAGGCGACATGTCTATCAAGTACATATTATCAGGAGAAGGCGCCGGTGACGTGTTTCAGATCGACGAGTATACCGGCGACATCCGGACACTGAAGAAGCTGGATCGAGAAGAAAAAGGTTTCTACGTCCTCCAAGCTCAGGCCATCAACAGGAGGTCCAATGAACCGGAGGAGCCCCAATCAGAGTTCATTATCACGGTGCAAGACATCAACGATAATGTCCCCCAGTTCCAGAATGAACCTTATGTGTCCAGCATCCCTGAGATGAGTCCAGTTGGTACGTTGATCGCCTCTTATTTAAACAAGCCGTGATGATAATCTGAATTACCAAGTAAGTGTTGATACTATGAATGGATAGCACTTCCTGGCTGCTTGAACTTGTCGTAATCAAACTTTCAATTTGTCCAATTCTTTTAGTTTTTAGATAGATGTACAAACTTATTTTATTCCTATCAGCTTGAGACTTTTTTTTGTCTCTGTGACACAATTAGCAAATGTTAGCAGGCTAACACACTGAACTAAGTCTCCATGTGTCAACTGAAGTTTTAGTATAGCCTTTTTAAGCGGGGTGATGGTAGGTTAAACATTAAGAGTGATATCATCTCGTCTCTTTATGGTAGGTGTGTTGCTGAAACCAAAAGCCTTATAGCTTCTTAACTGACACATAACATCTGGTAGGCACTAACTTCAAGGAGGCATGACTGCCAGGATCCACTTTCAGAGGAGTTACTGCTCCCGACCCGACTATCAAACTGGGAAGGGACACTTTTACACTTCAGTTTTTGTAAAAGTTGAACCAATAAGGTATGATATCATCATCAGTGAGTTTTACCAGTGGATAGTGGATAAGTTGTTCTCTCTCTCTGAGCTTGTTCTACGTCCTCGCTCTAGAAATTTGACAGAAGTATTGATGTTCTTACAAAACTTTTGGCACAAATGAAACTTTTTCTTTATAAACAAATAATCCCACACAGAGTCCAGCTTGCAGAATTACATTTATTTGTGACATCTGGTCTTGCTCTCGGCCTTAGCTGCAAAAAAGAAAAAAGAAAAAAGATGTAGTTCCGACTTGTAGTCGCACAGAAATGCAATTTGACAGGTTGGACGGAGTTTGGGAACTCATTTTAACAAGTTGTGTGTTCAAAAAGAAACGTAAGTCATATTCTTCTGGGTTAGGGATGTGAATTCTTTTTCACACACACATTAACCGTCATGTTGTCATTGTCAGCGCGCTAACATGCTGACACTGATATTTATTTCACCAACCCCTTTAAATTATTTATATTTTGGGGATAAACAGACCCTTTACAACTTTTTTGGAACGGACTGAGCAACAGCGTTTATTCTACATGCAGATGATATTCTCCATTATTGCTAGCTTTCAAAGCATTGTGTATTCAATATATTATTCATACAGACAATAAAAGTTGAGCATTTTCTACCGAATAGATAAAACCTTGTTATTGACTTTATTGGTTTTTTTTTGTGGCTTTTAAAATGAATTTTCTTAACTTTACAGAAGACATTGAAGGAAAGGTTATATGAATGTCTGTCATCTGTCCCCATTCAGGAAGTTAAAAATATTAGATCCTGAATCATAGCTTGGATGCCTTAAATTTCTTAAATTAATGTTATTATAACTCCTGGCCTTTAATACCAGAAACATTACCATTTCAATTTATATGTAATGTGCTTTTGCAGCATAACATCTCCCTCGTAATAAATCATAATGTATTTCAAGTCGAACAGGGAAAGTGAGAGTGGAAGGTTGGAGTGACTGAAAATAAGACATGCTGCAGTAAATCCCTGCCTGTGAGAGGAAAACAGAGTGCTCTCTGGGTAAAAAAAAAAAAAAAAAAGGAAAAGGAGAAGAATGAGATGAGGGGTACTGTAGACAACAAGGTGAGGAGAAGGATATGGTGAGCGGAGAAAATGGTAGTAAGTGTGAAAAGATAAAGAGGTGAACCTGAATCGGGGTGTGAAGGAGAGGAAACAAAAAGGGGGAAGTAGATGGGATGAGGCTGGGGGGAGGCTGTCACCCACCTTCACAACCCTTATGAGTCGCGTCCCGAACCTCCTCCCCTTTGTCAACATCCCTTTTCTAACCCTACCTCACCTCCTCCCCACTTCCATTTCCACCCCCCCCCCTCCTGAGGCAGACAGACAGACCCTGTGGGACTGAGGCATAATCACTTTATTTCCCCGTCGACTGGAAGTGCCGCCTGAGCTAACTCTGACTGAGTGATCTGCTTCCTCCCACAGGGACCACGGTGGTCCAGGTGACGGCCACCGATGCTGATGATCCCATGTTTGGAAACAACGCCAAACTCATCTACTCCATCCTGCAGGGGGAGCCCTACTTCTCCGTGGAGGCAAAGACAGGTAGTGCTACCGGATTCAGAGACTATTAGGGTGAATTTTCCTTTCAACGTCTGAAAACCTCTCAGAAGTCAGAGTTTGCGCTCCTGGGGAGGCGCGCTAGAGATTCTGCAGTGGGCGAAATAACGGTTCACATCCCAGAATGAGGGATTTAAAAAACATCAGGAGGGCAGACACGTTTTTAAATTTCAAGACACCGACACAGACCTTTATCCTCAGGCCTTGTCCCTCCGGTCTAAGTCACTTGTGAAAAGTCAGACACTATTTCTCACTTTAGAAATGGTACCCCCTACCCCACCCCCGGGACCTTTGTCTTCTAAAACAACTATTGACAGATTCAGCTACTCTTTCAAACCACTGGGAAAATGTGTGTTTGCCGGTTCAACGGACGCCAATGCAGGAACATTTACACTATTTGCTTGTGTAACGGAGAGGTCAGGAGCAACACTTCCCACACACATTGTTGGCCTGAACTGTGTGGAGTTGGGGGGGGCAAAACATTGACTAAAAAATGCAATAAGTTAAAGGGCAAATCTGACTTTTTAAAGAAACTAGTTGCTACTTTTCGACTGGGTAGTGGGCAGCAGTTGACGCCCTTGAAACCGGAATGAATTGGTCCCGCAAGTATATTCTTCAAGCTACTGAGGTGCTTGTTGTGCACATTTCACCTGCAATTGTTGAGGAGATCTGCCATTATCTCTGCAGGATGTCTTATGAAGTTTCACATTTTCACAGTGTGGCCGATCGGATACGGTCGGTCATTGGCTGCTGAGAAGCAACACAAAACAAGACTGAACGACTCAGTGGTTGAAATGAGATGATAATAAATGGCGTATATGTTTGTCAGGCGGTTCTATGAATCTGGATGATTAAATTGCCCTTTCTGTGAAAAAATATTAAGTCATGTCAAGATGATGTATTCAGAATTCACATAGTTCGGATCAATTAATTTTTTTTCTTTCTCTTTCTTGGGGCAAAGTTTGCAAATTAAATTAGATGACCCATCTATTTCCTCTTTGCAGGGATTATCCTAACGTCTTTAGCAAACATGGACCGCGAGGCCAGGGAGCAGTACCTGGTGGTGGTGCAGGTGAAGGACATGCTGGGTCTCAGCGGCGGCTATTCCGCCTCCACCACCGTCACCGTCAGCCTGACCGACGTCAACGACAATGGACCTACATTCCAGCACCGTGAGTCACATATGTAGTATGAGTCAAAGCAATAAAAACATCCAGCAAGGCCAAATAAACAAACAAACAAACCCAAAGAATGAGTGCAAGAAAACAAGACATTATAGACATATAAGTATTTTTTTGACCACACATTTCTGGTTCACGTGGGTGGACTGTGTTAGCGTCGATTGTTCGCATCCGAGCGTAAACCTCTGGCCATTTAGACGCGAGCCAAAATTAAAAGGAGACAGTGAGAGAAATGGGAGAGAAATGATAAAGCAGATGGGAATGCCGTGTTTATCAGCGTGCACACATACATGTGTCATCCACTGGACGAATTTAATCATTCACACGCGAAAGGACATTTGTCATGACCTTTGGAAGCAAAAACGAAGCCTTCGCCGCGATAAAAACCCCTCACTAAATAAATACCCAGGGAAGAAATCAATCCTGCAGCGACGAGACCACGAGGATGACACGTTCCACTGTTAATGTCACATTAGCATTCACCGCCGATGCTACGTCACATTGATTCTATGTTAAGTCAAAAAGCGTAATAAATATTGCATGGGTGCCAAGCTTCACTTTGAACCATGCCCTCTGTTTTGTGACACAATTACAAATTATTATCTGCAGGGATTTGTATTTTTTTATTTATTTTTTTGCAGGAACAGCTGGTTTGCGGTTGAGGTTCTTCCAGCTGTGGCAGCCGTCCAAATAGAGTCCCTCAAAGACGCAATCACATTTTCTCATCTTCTTATTAGAGTTGGGATGAGATTATGTGGAGTTGCCACCATCTATCTGTGACTCACACAAATTGACCCTCCACCACAATGTTCTCGGTTCTTATCGCGTCGCACACAAGCAGACTCTCGTGACTCGTTATTAACAACTTACTGTGGAGTTACGTCGGCAGTGTTTTTAGATGGGAAACTTTTTTTTTTTTTTTTTTCCCGTGAGTAATGCGCTGCCATCATCTTGATTTCGCTTTGCTTTTGATATTCTCGCCCAACGTTCAACTTCTTAGATGAATCATTTTAAAAATATCTTTTCATTCTTCAGACCTGTACACCTTCGCAGTCCTTGAAAATGCGTCTGTTGGCACCACAGTGGGCAGGATTATGGCAGAAGATGGAGACACTGGTATAAATGCCAAAATGACCTACAGTCTGGAAGATGATCTGGAGGAAAGCTCCACTTTTATTATCAAGACAGACCCAGTGACACAGGAAGGAGTGATACTGCTAGCCAAGGTGAATACATAATAAACATCACTTTTTAAAATAAAGTTTTTTAAGTCTAGGTTTCAAATGATTTTATAACTTATCTTTCATCGTTAAACTTTTTATAACATCCTGTAAAAAATAAAAACATTTAATGTGATAAAGGTTCATTTAGAATCGTGGAACCAAACAGCGAGCAGACAGCAGCAGTGGTAGTCCTAACCTTAACCCCAGAAAACACAGGTGCAAATGGAAACAATGAAAAAAAAAAAATATATAATTTCAATCAGAATATTTAATCCGCTGTCATATGCGACTATGTAACATTCTGATACTGGAGCCTAGTAATCCCAGTCACCTGTATGCATAATGAACTGCTTTATACTAGGCTACAACACATGGCCAGGGAAAGTAAATAGATTGTTTGTTATGAATGTAGATGAACAATAAAGTCATTAGAATCTGTTAAACCAATGAGCTGCTTGGTGCTGTGCTAAATTAGCCAACATAGCCTAGTTTGTTAGCTAAATTTTAATATTGTCAAAACAACAGTTGGACCTTTAGGGAAATCACAACAACCGTTAGATGATCTCATGTCTTTTCTGTGGAGTATAAAACCACAGGTAGCAGCGATCTTAGGGTTAAGACTGGAAATGAGGGAAGGCTGCTCCCGTCTGAATTTAAGCACAAGTTCACTTAATAATATTCTTGATAAATCTGAGAAAGATACAGATATTTTGTAATGTAATAATAATCACACATTCCAAAATCCAAAAAAAAAAAAGCTTTATTTTGCTGTCCTAGAAAGTTGAGGCCAAAACATTCGCAAGCTTCCATTCGTTTCTCCCTTTCAGAAACAATTAATTTTTCAAAAAAATACAGATAATATTAGATTGGTCTCTGTGTTAGATTGATAAAGCACACACTTCACATATTCAGCTGCTTCTTGACAATTCTCCACAAAACTTTTTTTAAAAGAATTAATCACACCAGACGACTCTTGCCATCTTTTTCCTTCACTCACCGGCTCTCCTCCCTTCTCTGTCGTCGCACAGGAGACTTCAACTTAGACACTGTGATAATAAAATAAAAAAAACATTATTCACTCATTATTGACTCTGAATCATTTTGGGAATTCAGTAATGGTTTGCATGCTGTTTTCTTATTACTAGCATCATAGCGTTAATCGAAAACACAGCATTATTTAAGTGCGCGCTCACAGCTGGTAGCTTATTGACATTTACTAAACAATTTCTAAAATCCTGCTTGAGTCATTCTGCTCTCGGGAGAATAATGTTCTGACTTAAATACCCGATCTGAAAAGCTTCAGTGATGATGAACAATTCTGCTTGCAGCGCCCAAAAGTGTTTCTTTTCTTCGCAGCCTTTGGATTTTGAGACCAAACGGCGTTTCGTGATGGCGGCGGAGGCCCTCAACGATCACGTGGACACAGATTTTCTACCTATGGATGAGTTCAGCGACAGGACGACGCTCAAGATCATCGTGGAAGACGTGGACGAGCCGCCCGTCTTCCTCTCACCGGTCTACGCTTGGAAAGTCCCAGAGAATGCGGCGGCGGGAACCGTGGTTGGCGTCGTTGGCGCCAAAGACGGCGACGCGGTGAATATGCCCGTCAGGTAAAACAGGAGGAATGGCATTGGGGGGGGTGACATCCCCGACAACCTGCCCTAGACGGATTCCTCCACTGGAGGAAAAGTCATTCCATTTCAAAGAATGTTCCCGACTGGGTGCATCCATTTTTACCCTTGGATCTCTGGATACCCCATACATGGTCATATTTATCTCATATCACTTTTAATAGGAAATGAGCCCCGCTGAATAAATCATGACATGAAATGTTTTATACCTCACATGGCTTTTCTATCTGTTGCCGTAGCATTATCACAAAGAAAACGTGGCCGAGACGTGGGAATGAAATAATAAAGCACCTTACAAGGTGGCAATGCGGAATTGAGATCTGCAAGTCATTTGCAATTGGGGCACGTTGCAGAGGAGACGGCAGCGGGTGCCGGTGCATGTAGTCCATCTCTACAGAGCTTAAGAGTGGCAGGTGCTGCACATCATCCGCAAGCCTAGCGTCTATTACTGTCCCTTTGGTGATAGTGTCTTATTGATTAATGAATTCAGGCTGACATTTTTGGAGTTTTCACACTTCCTCCAAATATGATTAAGTTTGCTTTGGTCAAATTGGCTTATTTTTCTTTTTTGTTATCAGCAGAGCGACTCACACAAATGATTCATTACTTGGCATATTTTCCATTCCGGTGACTCTAATCCACCATGGTGTTCTAATCACTTGTATTAATGAGAGTTAAATGTATGACGGTGTGAAAAGGCCTGTGCAGTAACAAGCAAATATTTATTTTCAAGGAAAATTTACTTTAACTCGCGTTCTTTTGGTTGTATTGTCACAAATTTTGTCACTCATGACAAACACATGAAGTCCAGAATTGTATTCGACATAATAATTGCAACATGACACAGTTGTGTTTGTGTGATCTCTGTGAGATGTTGTGACTTGACAGTGTTGTCACACAAGCGTGTGTTGACAATCCGTCAGCAGATTACGGCATTGAGAACTCTGATAAATAGATAAGTGGTATCGCAGCATTTTCTTTTTCCAGGAAAACAACCCGCTAAATGTGTGTGTCTGTTTTGTGCTTACAGATACTCAATCGACAAAAGGAGCGACATCACAAAAGCTTTCAAAGTCAACCCGGACAACGGGACCGTAACCGTTGCTAAGGCTTTGGACAGAGAGACTGCAGACTGGCATAACTTGACCATCGAAGCAAAGGAAACAAGTAAGGATGAATCTTTTATCCTTGGTCACGGACACTTACAGGAACATTTCTGCAGCTGTGTTGGTGTGTAGAGTAGCGTGAACGTAGAGTCTGTCTTCATCATATGGCCTTGATGAAAGATCTGTGGGTTGGCTTGATTGAAATTCAAACTGGGAATTTACTTTTCTATGTCCTAGACTGTGGTTGAGTCAAAGAAAAAGAAAGATAACTATAGAACAAAATCTATTTTTTTGCTGTCGTGCCATAAAACTCTGTGAAAGGAAGCTACTGCCATCAACATAGGACAAAACTAGCTTACAGCCAAAACCATCAAGGATGCTTTCATGTTGCATGTTGGGGAATGTTGACGGTATCATTAGGATGAAATGGAGGCAGCGCCGTCCTCGGGTCCTCCATCTGGCCCGATGGTCACGGCGTCCTGCGGCGCAGAGATGTCCCCAAAGGAACGCATGAGCATTTGTCTAGTTAGCCCGCTGGATCGCTGATGGTTGCAAACATGTATATTGTGAAAAAAGTGAAAAGGAAATTAGTTATTCGTCAAAAAACCGCCAACTTCTCCCAAAGCATTTTTTGACACGTGCACAAACCGGACCAGAGAAAATGTCTTCCATCTCCTCCCCAACTGCAGCGCAGAACCATCTATCCTCCTCTGTGGCGGTGTTCATCAAAGTGCTGGACGTAAACGACAACGCGCCAAGGCTTGCAAGAGATTACCAGCCATATATCTGTGAGGGGACACAGGCGGGTGAAGTATGTATATTATGATGCACTGATGCTCATGATTTAACGCACATCCGTTTCAGACATGAGGAATTCCACGTGATGATATTGCGCTAAACATTTCAGCCACGCCGTTCACCTACAATTCACCTATTGTTAGCGTCATAACGTTTCCACGTAAAACACATTGTCGGCGGCTGAATGAGATTCTGAGTGTCATATTTCTGAGGTGGGGGAATATGAAGGGGGTCCGTGCGGCAGACTTCCCAGTAAATCTACTGTGTTGTTCATATTTGCTTTGTGATAAGTCATTGTGTCTCTCAGCTTGTTCAGCTGCTCAGCGCCGTCGATCCAGACGAGCCGGCGGAAGGACATCACTTCTACTTCTCCATGGTTCCCGACAAGCACATCAATCCAAACTTCACAATCAGAGATAATCAAGGTAATATTCACCTCATGTACCCAGATAGTGTTATATCCACTGGCCTTATCTGTTCTTTTCACTATTGTATGCAGCAGCTTTGTCGGTTGTATTGTTGAAATAGAGGTTTCTTTTACATTTGCTTCGATCATTATTTTTCTGTATGTGTGTGCTTGATGCTGATGTACATTCTGATGTTTTCCCCTGGATCTTTATACACCCGTTTACAAATCAATACACTAATCCCTCGCTAATTCGCATTTCAATATATACCGCTTCACTACATCGTGGATTTTTAATAGGTAGTCATGTGATACCGTACTCGCTGCGTACTCACGGAACGCAGCGCACTTCCGGGTATTAAAGAAACACTTTTCTTGAATACAAAAGTGCTTTAAACAGTCTATAAGAGTGTGTAGATAGAAGGTGGTTTAGTATAGGGAGGGTTCATAAACGTTTAAATTACCTAAATAATAAAATAGTTTGTCGCTTTATCGCACAAATTCGTTTTTCACGGGAGGTTCTGGAACACCATTTACCGCGTATGTGATGTGATATTATTCGACAAGAAAGAAAATCTCACATCCGTGGCTTTCAGAAGCTCGCGGTCAGCCAATTCTTTATATCATCCAGCCGAAGCAACAACACTACGCTGTATTTCTCTTTGAGGGAGGCCTTGGGAGAGTCGTTCCTTTCTCTGACTTTAGCGACCCCAGCTTTAAAGGAACAGTTGCAACATTTTGGGAAACGCACTCGTTTGATTTTTTCGCGGAGTGTCAGAAGCAAAGATTGATATTGATCTTCTACCGTCGCTTCAGGCAAGAAGGCGAATAAACACCTTTCCCAAAATGTCAAACTTTTTTTTAAATTTTTTTTAATAAAGTCACAATGTACCCTAAAAAAACCAACAACCCACATATATTATTTACAAGCTATTAAAGAGCGCGGGTCCGGCTGTGATTTTTGAACTATACAAAACAGATATGAGCCCAGCGGTGACGACTAAGGTTAGGAGATACTCTGCAGACACTGGATGATAAAGGCAACTGCCTGGAAGCTGAGGCAGAAATCGCGATAAAGAGTCGCAGATTCACTGCTGTGGTCCAAATTCAATAAAATGCAGCAGAACTTCAATTTTAACTTTTTGGTTTTATATTTACAAGTAATTCAACTTTAGCAATATCCAGTCTTGCGTTGTTATATGTCCTTGCATCAAATTAGTAACTTTAAACTGTGGGGCAAATATTGAATTCATGAAAACGGTTGCATGTGTAATTTTTGCGACTGAATCACGGTCTTCATAAGCAGCAGCACAACTAAGGAATTTTAATTCAAATAAACACTTTGCACTTATTCCAAGTTTTGGAGAGCAATCTTTCAGTAAGTTGTAATTTTTTTTGTGTCTGACAGTCTCTGGAGTTCAACCATTGAAGGGGTTTCCCTGGTAGAAGTTTATGTGAGAATGGGCTGCAAAAATAGAGCAAGCCAGCATTGTTCAAACGTGCAGCAGCGCAAAGCAGTGTTTGAAAGTCAGAATAAAATATATGCAGGTGTGAAGTATGAGTGGTTAGCCACATAAGCACAAAGCAGACCAGTCAGCAAGAGGAATGAGCAGAATGAATAATGAATTTAGAGGGAGCTTCTTTCATAAAGCACATTTCCAAATGATTCATTTGACTCCCAGAAAGTTTTTGTTTGACTGCCTTGATTAAGTCCTAGTAGTGAACCCAAAATTTGCTTCTACGCGCACCGAAAATTTCATTTGACAAGGTGTTTGGGCCTTTCGGGGGGGGGGGGGGGGGGGGCTTAGAATGTATTTTTAAATCGCCTTACATGTGACAGTTCACCTTTTATTCAGCTTTGAATTCTCCCAAAATATCCCCGCTCACATTGCAGGCGGTGTTCATGTTTTATCTAGAAGAAAAACTCTGAAGTGACTCTTTTGGTTTCATTTTTAAGATAACACAGCCGGCATCGTTGCTCGCAGGAGCACCTTCACCCGAAAAGACCGAACCCAGTACCTCCTGCCCATCGTGGTCACAGATAGTGGATCTCCAGCTCTGTCCAGCACCAGCACCTTGACCATCGGAGTGTGCAGCTGCCACCCCGCCGGACACTGTCCTTCAGGGGGTGTGGAGGCCCTCGCCCTCTACATGGGGGTGAGCTTGCAAACCTTCATAGGACTCGCAGTCTGCTTGGTCACACTTGCAGGTAAGCAAAGACCTATAATCAAGTATTATATTATTAACTATATCGGACTGAGGGAATTTTAAAAACAATGTTTTCAAATCTTTCTTTTAAATGAAAGATTTGTAAATATAAAGCCTAAAAATTGATGAAATGTAGTAAAATTTCATTGACGGAGTCAAAAATGTTGTAGGATGCTTTATGTTAAATAAGACACAAACTAGAGTAAATGAAAATATAATGTTCATCGTCTCAGTTCAGCCTCTAAAAAAACTAGACCTGGACTCTTTGACCTGCTCAACGGTTCTGCCTGTTAAAAGGCAGCTTTTCTCATGTGAATAAGTGGTCCTTAGAATAAAGGATAAAGTCTAGATGCATTTGTTGTATACAAATACTACACTGAATGAACTGGCATACATCAATTTCATTCATTCACCTCTTCATTCATTCTGTCAGTTGTGAGGCTCCACAGTTCTGACATTTGTCAAGGTGAAGGACATTTAAATAAGATTTTATATGTAATAATTCAAGAGAGGATCTTTCTTTCACAATCATCCAGGCACTTGAGAGCCCTAAAGGTCGGAGGGAAATTGAAGTTTGAACAGAGAACTGTTGATTTACATCATACTTTTGTGAAAGATGTGTTAAAAGGCAGTCATGGAGTCCCGTTCCCCTATCACCCCCCCCCCCCCCGCATCCGGAGCTTGGCATCTTCACACATCTTTCAAACAGGAAATAAAAAGGCCGACGCTTGATTATCGAGGCTCTTGTTGTGCCAGTTTTTTTGGCAATGTTTCTCCAGACCTCGGCGAGATTGACAAGACTGACATCTGGTCAAACAAAACCGGCGTTTCTGAGGCGTGTTACAAATGGGCTTTGCTTTATTTGTCTTCTCCAAGGGTTTTTTTTTTTTGCCAGCGATATGAGATTTTCAGAGGACAGGAAATATCCTCAGCCTTTGATAATGCATAGACATCTGTAATGGCTTAATGTATTCCATATTGAATAAGGCGATGACATATTTGGCTCTAAAAATACTGATTATTGCTGATATTAGTGACTGATATTTATCGGAACAACGTGCACCCTAAGTCACAATACATCCTTCTCTTCCAGCAGATCTTTGAGCTACCTCATGTCGTCTTGGCAAGTATATAAACGTGTGTCAGTAGGATTTTTCATTAACAAATTTGCAAATTTCATTTGAACCCCTTTATAAAACTCACCAGTGTGCCTTTAACACTTTTTACAAAATGCTGAAAGCTTGCAGAGCAATGATTTTAGGTAATGAGCATATTGGTTGCAATACATCAGTAGCAATGCCATCCTGGGACATTGATGGGTTTGCATAGTGAAGAGCTTTATTATGACCTCGGCTGCTTTGCGTCCTCCTGTGCCCATCACATGAAAGATTAATGACAATACCTGCTATGCTAACACTCTGTCGGATGAGCAATACCCAGTGAAAACACAGCGGAAATACAAACTACTGTTTTAGCATTCTGTGCCACATGGAGCATATAAAAAATCTTTCTTTATGACTGACATGAAATTTGAAAAAATAGATTTAATAACAGCCTAATTTGGATTTTTTTTTGCTTCCCCAGCAATTCATAGAAACGCAAATACGACTGCTTTCATTCAGGCACCCTGTATGCCTTCGTCCCACCCTGGTGTTTAACTTTAATGGTCTCTGGCTGTGTTGTGTCGGCAGCGCTGGCTCTTCTAATGGTGATGCTGAGAAGACACAGGCGGAAGAAGCAGGAAGGATTGAAAGCGGAGGCGACGGAGCTGGAGCTGCCCGAGACGGTCTCTCAGAAGGTGCTCTATTACGGCGAGACGGGGGGTTTGAGGACTGAACTGGATTTCTGCAAGCCCATTGTGCCGCTGCGCCCCCATCCCAGGAGGAAGGAGAGGAGGCTGAGGAGGGAGGAAGTCAGGGCAAGCATACGGATGTCTCTCCGGGAGTCCCATGTCATTGGGCCGGAGGACGAGGTCTTCAGGCAGTTTATTCTGGACAGGCTGGAAGAGGCTGATCAGGATCCCTACGTCGCCCCGTTTGACTGCCTAAGAACCTATTCATACGAGGGGTCGGGGTCTTCAGCAGGGTCCCTGAGCTCGCTGGAGTCATTTGAGTTTGTACCTGAGCAACACTTTCATCGTCCCAAACCCCATCTGGTAAGACTTACCCCTTGGCACGGGGTAAGAGGGGAGGACACCACCTTCTGAAGAGCTTTTTTACATCCTGCTTCAAAGCGGTGATGACTTGTACTTGTCAGTGTTCGTTTGTTCATTAGTCCACCAAATATCTTTGCAACGGTTGCAGATAGTAAGATGAAACAAAAAGCACATTACTCGGGCAGCAAAGGGGATGAAAATGAGATGATGATCTTGACCTTGACCTACGGACTCCATAGGTCAAGGTCAAATTTCAACTTTTGTACACTCAGGAGCCAGATAAGATATAAGACGGGGAAGAATGCCAGTTTGAGTACGACCATCGATCAAAGCTAGTGCTATGATCTACCTATTCACTGGCTTTGATCTATGGTCGAAGCTAGTTCATAGCTTTGACCTATCCTAAAGCTCTGACCCTGACCTACCCTGAAGGTAGGTCTTAGCAGTCTCTGACTGCCTTGTCTTAATTTATCTCTGTCTCTTTCTTCTTAATTATTTGCATGATGAACCAATTCAGAGCATTTTCAAAGAGACTTTGTAGTGCAATGAACATTTGTATATCAATAGTTGCACAGCGACATAGGTTCAGCACTTGAAAACACGCTGTTGAGTTGGATGAGGCTTTCACATAGTAAATATGAAGCTGCAGGCTGAAGCCAGTTAGCACAGCCATGCTGTGCATACAGATCAGAGGCAGCAATCATCAGAGATGACAATGATCAGCTATCAAGAAACATATTTCATTAAAAAAATAACTAATCCATTAAAGATAATTATGGACTCCATATCGACACCCATTTGCAAGATGTGTTTGAGAACATTTACAAACTCCTGTGCAAAAAAAAAAAAAAGGCTAACATTTTATATTTTGTGCAATTATTCTTTGTTTTATTGAATAGACGATAAATTCAGTCATAAATTACCATTATTTTTGTGGTTTTTGGAGAGGACTTTTCACCAAAAAGCATCAGAAAATATCACAAAAACATGTTTGCAAGTGGAAAAAAACGACACAAGAGGCTGTTTTTCAACAGAATAATGCATCACTACTCGTAGCAAAATAAAGTCCTGGTCTGAGCTACAATCCCTGTTGGTGATGACCTGGTCAGTCACCAAATCCTCACCTCATTGAGAATATGTGGGCGCACATCAAGGCCAAAGCAGGTTGGCAGAAAATGTGATTGCACTGAAGAGTTGTGGGAGATGTCGGAGATGAATGGAACAGCAGTGATGCAGCACACTGTAAAAGATTTCAGACAGCAAACAGGGCATTGAAGGAAGAGGAAAGTTGGAAGAAAACACACCCTGCATACAGACAAGTATTTATCTGATACGCAAAGGGCATATATATTTCATTATGTACCAATTATGCCATTTAAAAGTCGCATAAAATATGATCTATGTAATAACTCTTGAAGCAGTTGTGTTTTTGAGTGAATTTGAGTTTTTCCAGTCACGATTCCCCTCTTTCAGTAACAAATGATGAGTATGACCTGGAGCAATTTGAGAGGGCAAAGAATATTTAAGGAACATTTGACTTTTAACTCCAGAAATTGCATTGTTCTCTACCAAAATTCTTTTCTTTTAAAGTTTAAAACATAATTTCTTCGCCGGAAGGGCGATCTTTGAAATTGGTGCTACATTTCACTTTTACCTAAAAGGGTAAAGAATCACCAGAAATCACCTGATCTGAGCTTCCACTGAGAAAAGCCGCAGCCCTGCACACAGCATTTATCTTCCAGGTGTCACCTGGAGGATAAATGAGCGGGGGTCTCTGGGTGCAGGTAACATGGAGCGAAGTTTAACTCACGTAATGACAGGAAACTGTGAGCAGGAAATGCCTTTTCAGCCATCTGTTTGTGCTCATGGTGCAATGACAGTGTCTTCCTATAGTGCTTTATCAGCTTCAGAAAATCATATGCATGTACATGTTTACCCACTCTGTTCTCATAAGAACGTGTGTGTGATATAACTGCTGGAATATGTTAGTCTCTGGATTATGACTCATTTTTAAAGGTATGGCCAAAGAATAATTTTCTAAACCTGAGAGATGATGAAGATCATTATCCGGATCCTGATTTTTTGAAGTCCCCCAAAGACCTGTCGCATATCAGATTTATAGACGGTACATTTTTGACACCTCTAGCAGAGCTGAATCTGTTAGGTGTCACATTTGACCTTTCTTCAAGAGATTAATAAGATGTTTCTCTACTTGACTCATCAAACGAGGAACGAGGCGGATGTGATTTGTTGGGTTTTCCCGGTCATATCACAAGAGGGTCAATCTGGGACTGTTGCTTTTAGGAGCAATGATCTTATGAACAAACTTCTACACCCTCTGAAAGCTGCTGAGATCAAGTTATTTTTTGATCTTGTTAGTGAAAACTTCTTCGGCTCAGGGCAGTCTTCTTTGCTCGAAAACCAAAACAATTAGTTGCAAAGAGACTGGAAAGTTCTTCAGGCCGTGGAGAAATGGAACGCTGGCGGCTGTCTATTGGTTCATCACTCCGAGCCAACCCCTTACACTAGGATGTTTCACTGAAGCTAACCACCAAAGACATTTCAAAGGAACCTTTGCATTGATCTAAGAACCCGTTGTTCAGAACCTCCTCCTGTCATCCTAAGAGCTTCTTGGAGCTCATACTTCAAAGTAGACACCCTCAAACCGCATGAAGATGGGGGCATACGAGCATTTTGATTGGTTGAATGTGTAAACAGAGTCAGCGTTAAACACCAAATGTCAGTCATGCTTTATTTATAGTAGTTATTACATTAATATAACACTCACTGTAAGACAGGCTTGAGTATTATTCACTAGTGAATTTTTAATTTCTAATATTAATTTGCTTATAATTTGCTTAATATGCATTTGTCTTTCTATTTGTATATTCTTGATGGGTTATTTATTACTCTTTCTATTAGGTTTTGGTATATTTCTACTATTTTCTATGTGCTGGGGCTTTCTGTGTGCTTTTTCTGTGTTTTTTTGTACTCACTGTGATGTGTGTAGTGCGACGGAGAATTTAATTTCCCTGACGGAACCTCCTTAAGCGATCAATAAAGTTCTACTCTACTCTCTAATTTTGATTATTTTCTCATTTCTTTTTTACATTCAGATTTTAATTTTATTAACCTTATGCTCATTTGAAAGGGCAAACACAGAAGAGTATCTACAGTATATTTGTATTCACATATTTTGACCTGCATTATGTCCTACATGATATGTCATTTTTAAGTCCCTACCCAGCATGCAATGCCTTCCTCTCCAGCCAATCAGCAACAGCTTTAAGTCAAAAGTAAGGAGGAACAAGGAGAAAAGGTCGATTTTAAGCATTTAAAAGATGTAAAACTCCTGAGAAACAGATCAGCACACGAGCTGCGAATAAAGAAAGTAATATTACATGCCCAGGTCTTCATTCTACGTGGTCATTTATAGTGTTGTTGGCAAACACTACATGATTAGATGTGTGGGCGGCTGCTCAAGGGGTGACTTGAGGTAATTGCGTTGGGATGAGGTCCAGCCCTCTTCACCTTCTCATCCACTAATTGGGCTGTTTGCTGTCTGCGAAGGTCAGCATTAGAACCGGAGAGTATAAAGTTCTCACCGATAAAAATAAATTTGAAAGTAATTCACACAGAAATTTAGACAAAAAACAAAAAACAAAAAAAAACCTTCAAAATGAAGAAACCACCAAAAACAAATCCTTTGAATCTGTCCTGGTGACTTGTAAGGATTTCCAGACATCACTGTAACTCAAACTGAACTTCAAATAGCTTTCACTGTTGGCAATAATCTATCCAAGTGGCGTTTTGAGACTGAATCATTGTCTCACAATGGCTCCTAAAGACAGACTTGTTCACAATGGTCCTTTTTTCAAAACCAATCTTTGTGGTCCGGCATGTACCATATTGGATTTGCCCATAAAAGCTCTGTTCTAATTCCCTCTTCAAAAGAACCCTTAATGTCAAAAGTCATTCAGCTCTTGGTGTCATTTAACCTTCTGAAATTCTGTCATTACCCATGGTGAATATCACGGGTAATTTAACCTAACAGCTCTTTTCTTTGTGTAATTATAACCATTAGAGCGATGTGAAGGATTTCACTTTGTCAACTGTCTCTGTCCTCTGCTCTCCGGCACAGGTTATAAATTCAGGTCCTCTTTCCAAACATGGCGCAGGAGTCATCACAAAGCCCCCCAACCCCCCCACCACGCATTGATCACCGGAGGGTCTTTGAGAGGGCCTCTCATTTGGCAGGCAGAGGGCTGATTGAAAAGATGCCTGATAGGAGTTTTGAGTCCCATTTAAAAAAAAAAAAAAGGGAGAGAAGAATAATCATTAGTAATGTGTGCGCCTTAAGCTTTGGTTGAAGAGAAATCAAATCCCTGTCGTGTAATGTGAACGTAATTATAGGGAACCAAGATTAAGATGTTTGTCTAAGATTGTGGCGATTCTGAAAATCTCAGTATGTTTTGAGGTATCCTGTACTGTCAGCAGATTTAATTAAAGATATCCAAAGTGAGCAGGGATGCTGTTTAAATAAAATGTTCAATGTTGTTTTTATTTTTTTTAATTTGAATCAAATTCTACCTGATTTTTCGAGTCTTTTCTGACAAATCTGACCCCAGAAATTAAAGGAACTTGTACACAATAAGACTATTTAATGAAAGACTGATGAAAAACTTGAGTGATGCATCTTTGTATTCTGTATATGCTCATGTAATCAATTATTAAATGGACTAATGATTGGCGGCAGGTTGTAATAAATTAAACAGGACAGATGTTTAATATCTAGAAGGAAGGAATGAAGCCAGTTGGCGTAAAGATCACAACAATCAATATGAAACATCACTGGAAACATTCTAATGTTATAACATTTCATAGTCCAGACGCATTAACACACAAATCACCCTTGAATGTGTTCTGGAGTGAAATCTGACAGCAGAACTGTTAAAATATTATGCAAACTTCAATATTTTACCCTTTAAGGGAACACATTCTGAAATTTCTTTTTTGTGAACTTTGACTTGTTTTGGTCCGTTAATGAGTTTCCCCTCATTTGTGAAGACACTCTGGGAATGTCAGACTTTAAAATTAAATTAATAAGTAATAATGCCATGCATGATCAGCTGCACATCAGGCTAATTGGTGGCTGTTTTGGGGTGGGGTGGATGTGTGTGTGTGGGGGTAATGTTCGGCACCGTTTACAAGACGGCTGATAGTTTGACACCATGCCGGAGGCGACTGGATTGTTATCAAGACTATTCATGCTCAAAGTGAATTTTGTTTCAGGCTGAAGGAACTATTTTACATTGCAAATCGACAGTTTGTCTTTTTCTTTTTTCTTCTATTTTCGTTCTGCACACCTGGTCGTTTGGATAACCAGGTGAAGGTCAGAATTAGGACTTATTGCAAGAAACAAGGGCTGCAAAGACAACGCCACCCGAAAAACGTTTCTAGCATAGCAGCGGCGGTTGCGAAGTAGTGCGTTTGAAAAGTAAAAACCTAGAAAGAAGCATTTCTGTAGAGCTCTGCAGGATAATGGTGAGATTTTACTTTCGGTGTGCGTGTGCAGGCAATTAACATGCTTGTGCTGGCGTAGCGTTATTAGAGCCCAGATGAATGGTGTGGTGGCACAGCTGTCATGTCTGATGAAGCAGTGGGTTCACGTCCCGGAGCGAGTTTCGCTTTGAGTTCTGTGGTAATATTAATAGAATCACACTGTAAAACATAACAGCACATCAATTCAGATAATCTTTCCAAAAAACACGCCAGTCGCTGCTAATCCATGAGTCTAATCCGTTCAAAAATGAGTAGAAATTAAATCTCATTCGCTTTAATAACATCATGTTGGTGAATCGGTGAGTCTAGATTCAGTCAGGAAGTCCATCTGTTTGCATGTTTCTCTAAATCACAAACACTTTTTTTTTGCTATTCCGAGCTTTATTTCAATCTTATCCAATCACAACCTGCCGTGTTCTGTTAAACGTCTCATTCTACCGTAATCTCTCCTGATTGGACGAATGAATTGAATGACTTTGGCCATTCTCAGCTTGTGAACAAAGATCGCAATGACTCACGAACAAAAAAAGACACATGAAAACACCTTATGTCTGCGTTTGCGTGTGTGTCTCGTTGCTCATCACCCATCATCCCTTTGACAACATTGCCCTGCCGCTTCCTTTGACGAGTCAGACTGCTAATTCATTCAGAAAGTGAGCAGAGAGCAGCAAACATGAGTGGCAATCTGAATGGGAGAGAGGTCGTCATTCAAATGAAGACTCCCCATCAACGCTGTCATCATCACCCACAAAGTGCACTCAGCAGCGAGAGCAGTTCTGCAATTTCCTGCTGGTCTTCTATTTGATGCTATTCACTATTCAGATCCGGCTAGCTAACCCTGTGCAACTTACAAGGTTGCATGAAAGATAACAATGCCTGGATCCATTAAAGATTGCTTGCCGGTTGCTAATTAAACATCTTATGAACTCACTCGGTTTCTTACTGTATGTGATGGAAACGCCGATTTGTTGTTGTTCTTTTCAACTCGAAACCACTTGTCAAAAACGATTCAGCATCCTTATTAAAAAAGGCACACAAACACTTAAATCATCTTGTATTGTTTCAACCTTTCGGAGACACTTCAGCTGCTATTACATAAATAACAAGGCCGTTGAGAAAGTCCTCAGGTGAGATTACTGAATTAGTCAAACTGACGGCGAATACAAACGGAATTAACCGGTCGTTTTTTTGGGGTTTTTTTTATAACAGAAGGCAGCGAATAACATGTTTGACGTGAGATTTTTTTTGTCTTTGGATCAATACACCGAGAGCACTTTTAAGGTTGAGCTCCGCTCCTCAACACCTAATCCTTTTTTCTTAGTCTCCTGAAAGGGCACCGCTGAATTTAGAAAGAAATACTTCCCACTTATCATACATAACACATCCACTTGATCAGATTTCATATTGTTCTTACCTCAGGTCTGTAGTATGAAGCTACTATTATAGAATACCAAAGGCCTCGGGTCCAAAGTGAAAAGTCCCATTAATAAAGAAGAGATTACTTTCAGTTGCTGTCAGGGCCCTGCGCTGCTAAAAGATTGATGTTCTGACATTAAAGCAGCCCGTTGAAAGGTCCTTCCAAAACTACACAAGTACCAACTGTATGGATGGGGTTTTTTTTTCTCTCTCTCTATTATGTTTTGTGTTCAGAGGGATTATTAATGGGGTTTTTATTTCTTTCTTTCCTGTTTTGGTCAGTCCTCCTTGTAAAAGATCTGTTTTTTGTCATTTGATGTGTTTGTTGTCTTTCTTTATTCCCTTCTTTCTTTCTATCCCTCCCTCCTCTAAGCCGAAGGGTTTGTTGTTCACTTTTTGTTGTCTGAGCCATCGTTCAAAAATGCAGGGCTTTTTTCTTCTGACAGGCGCTGAAGCAAGGAAATGAGAAATGACTTACACAGTTTAGCTCCTCTTCATTTTCACTTGCCTTATTATTATCAAACACGCATGCCGCCATCAGACGCGCGCAATCGCGGTACTGTGCGCGCACACACGTGCCGAGCGTCGCACGTTCACAGATGATTAGTGAAGTCTCCTCAGAAAAAAGACACAGAAATCTGTGAAGCGGCGAGAGGGTTTTTGTCAGCGTCTGCACTTCATGACCCACAGGACTTTCAGGAGACTTTGACACGGCGATGACCCCCGCATGCCACTAATGAGATGTGATTCATAACTGATTAAAGTCCGAATGTAAATAATAAATGGTAATAAAATTGTATTTGGAGTATCTTGTCAACTACATCTACCTTTGGACCTGCTGAGACTGGATGTAAACATGACTACATTACTGATAATAAGTTTGCCAATCAGATTTAGCTAATCCTGTTAAAGAGGAACCAGAGGATGGAGGTATCATCTGGCTTTGGTGGGATGTTTTTTCTTTTTTTCTTTTTTTTGTCTGATGTGATTCCAAAGCTAGCCTGTCCGGTAAAGATGGAGGAAGTCTCTCAGCACTTTGAAAAGGACACCTCGCCAACCTTGAGCTCTTTCAATTCCTCTACTTCTTACTTGTTTGTTCTCTGTGCTTTAAACAACTTCAACAACTAACGTCAGATCACGTAAGCTGTTTCATTTCTTCTCAAATTCTGCTGCTGACAGACCCCTCTCTTGGACTTTTAAGAAATAAACACAAAGACATGATAAGAAAATCACAACAGATTACCATTTCGGAAGTGGATCAGAAATCTCGACAATGTCTCTTAAATGGAAGCAAATTAAAGTGCTGTCCTGTTCCAAAACATCTTTGCTTCCCCCCTCCTTTCAATATTTTGGCCATGAGCCTCTGCAAAGTAGGCTGAGTTCTACCCTGAAGTGTTGTATAATTTGTGAACAACTCGAAAAGTGTTCAATTTTGCCTTTATGCTGATGACACAGCGGTGTAATGAGTCCCCTGAACCCAGTCATCAGAAGAGTTTTATAATATTCAAACAGCACAATGTTCCATGAGATGAGCTGAAATTAAGCATTAATGCTAATAAATAATAATGAAATAATAAAATGGCATTATACATTCAAACACTGTGGAAATCTTGAAAATGTCAAAATCCCTTTTATATCTTTAAATTGCTCTTAAGATTTGCTCATTATAGCAAATTAAATATCCCTTAGTTTTCGATTATTATTATCAAATTACTTTTAAAAAATAATCAGCATAACTCATTTATAATAAAGTCATCATTATCTCACTGAAATGCACATGTTTATGCACTAATGGAGTTGAAATTGTGAATCTATTGTGAAGGAGGCTTCACCAGAATAAGGTTTGTCACATTTTCTGTTGCAGTTGACTCACGTAGGACAGCCTGTCTCTGACCTGTAGGCAAAGACAGCATAACAATGTAATGTATACAGTGTGAGCATCGTATTCTAAACAAGCATTTTAAGTAATCACTACCAGCCAGGCACCGGTCTCTTCTAGCATTTTGGATGTCCCCATTGTGTATGCGCATATTGTGAGGAGTGTGCTCTTGGAGTCAGAAAAAAAAAGCCATCGATGCAGTCCTCAGAAGTAGCACATCATTAATAACGGAGGGACCTTTGAACATCCTGCATAAATGTCTAATTAGGTTTGGTAACCTTTAGGAAACTCAAGTGGATGAATACTAAACAGGCCTGCAGATCTTGTTCTGCATGGCAAACACTCAACACCACACTCAACATGTGGGGGGAGAGCACGATGACATTGAGGAGGTTTGTTCCCCTTGCCTAAAAGGGCACGCAATTTTAGCCACATTACAAGCGCTTCTTAACCCAGGCAACAATTTCTGCCCAATTTATCACATTTCACCGATGTTCGCACAAACGTCATTGAGGAAATAGAACAAAACAAAAGTTGTTTGACCATTGTTTCCCATCCTGCCCTTAAAGATGTGTGTTGTGTATAGATGTGACAAACCGGCGTGGCATTTAGAAGACCCCTGAGCCTGAGCCACCAGTGCTGTTTGTTAAAAAAATGTGACCTAGAAAATATTACTGGATTGTGGTTGGTACACATTACTGCTCTTGGCCTTGCCTCATGTTGAGACAGAGCGTTTTTTTAAAAAAGAAAAAATAAGACTTTGAGAAAATTTGGGATGAAAAGGAAGCATTCTGAGTACACCTGATGTGGTGATGATTTGATGATCCTGATGTCTCTTTAAGACCTTTGTGGTAGCAGGAAACCGTAATCCTCCTCTGCCCTGGACAGTCCTTGTCTTCAAGGTGCTGGTAGTCTCAACAACACTAGATCCTCGTTCTGAGTCACCACTTCCTGTTTTGAAGGTTTCATGAAATCTCACAAGAACCTTTTAGAGCAAAAACAATATTGACCACGGACCGCTGAACGACTGGAAGTCGGAGCTAGAGATATTTTCTTACGGTAAAGGTAGGTGTATCTTTTATGGGTGTTTTGTGAGTCTTTGGTCCCCAACCTGCATCCGCATTTCACCTGTTAACAACTGCCACACACTAAACCAGGTAAGGATCTTGCACATCTTAGCAAACAAAAAGGAAGAAAATATAATGTCAAAGCCCTACAGTTTTACTTGCCCTCTGGAGTTGTTGTGCAGAATCTTTTAGATTTTGCCTCCTGCAAAAACAACCGACGCAAAAGAAACACCAACGCCAGGGAATGTAGGAAGGCCTCTGTTCCTGCACCTGTCACGAAGTCATTCCAGCAAGTGTCTTCTTCCAGGAATGGTTTCGCCAGCATGGCTGGATTGATGCTCTGCCAGCACAACTAGGGATGATGTTAAAAACTGTTTTAGTACATTCTGCCTCGTGTTGCTAAGGTAAAAACTTCAACCTTTAACTGCAGTAGGAGTCCAGGTCCAAATGCCGATGCCTCACCGTGACTTAGTCGCTGAGATTTTCTCTGAAAATGAAAAAGTAATTACTCTCTCTACTGGAAAGTGAAACAATAATTTTTGCTTCATAAATATGCATTGTGTATCACAGAACATGAAAAATGAGTCATTACTGTGAAAAATGAAGGGATAGTGAGTAAACAGTTGCTTGTAAAAATGAAAATATAAGAACAAATTATAGTAATTTCGTCAGTTAACCCTTTGAGACCTCCGAGGAGAAACCTTACCTGTGAGACGTGTGATTAGAATCAACAAAATGCTGATGGACAAACAGTTTGATTCAATGGGTTGGCATTACTATGATCATGCATGTTTGATATATTATAAAATGTAATAAAAATTCATAGTAAGGCCTTAAAGTTCTTCTACACACCCAAAATAAAGAACGTTTAAATTCCCAGATTGTTACCCTCTTATTACTAATTCCTCACCCCACTTCCTATCTCCATCTCGACTCATTCTGGAGTGGAAGAAGTACCATAACCCGTGAAGAGTTATGCTGTTCACTGCCGGCTGTGATGTAGAGTCCAATACATATATCCATTTTTTGTGTGTCTCCCAGCAGACTCTACGTTGTCCACATTTTCTAAAAATAAAGACAGACTTTCCTGGTCGTGAGACCTCCAGCTCCTCGCTTGTAACGCAATATAAACACACACATATCCCCAGATGTACATCACAGGCATATGCACTCAAACATATTTATTACATGCACCCGCAGACACACACGCCAGCCGAGCCACGCACACTGGAGCTGTCAGAGCGTGGTGTAAAATCAGAGGGGCTGTTAATGGGGGTGGACAGCTTGCCTGCTGCTTCATCAAAGTGCTGAGGAAATGCAGATCTGTGTCCTGCAGGATGCAGGGAATTGGATCAGCAGCCTTCTGTCTGCCGGATTTGAAACACACAGCAGCAGGAATCAGACAGCTTTTTTACCACAGAACAGCAACTTTGTAATGATGGTCCGAGGAATTTTTTTTTTCTTAACTCGCTTTCTTGCATGTGTTCACGGGTCCCCCAGGAGCCCCAAAAACACGTCCGCCGGACGGTTCCATCAGCTGCCTGAAAATGTGTTTGAATTCTCCACCAAGCCTGAAGAAAATTTTAATTTACTGTATTAGAAAAGAGAAAATTATCACTTTTTATGATGCTAAAACCTGCAAAACATTTATTACTTTACGGTGATGTAGAAAATTATGAAGAGAATGTATTTATAAAGGATGAAAGGCTAGATGTGGAGTCAATATGTGTAATATATTCATTAACCTTTTACTTTATGTGCTTATTTATTGTATTTGTGGTATTTTCCTGTCCTGTTTACTCAATAAAAATCTCCGTGCAAAGAAATAAAGCCACAAAAAACCCTCAACCACACAATCTAGATCTCTCTATTTCATTTTCTGGCGAAAAAAAAAAAAAGTGTTGTTGTCGACTTCTTTTATTTACTACAAGCAGCACTTTCTACTCACACCACAAATAATTACATGCAAACAAGAGCGGTAGAGAAAAGATGAAATAAACATCGACTAAACCACAGCGACCCGAACCACCGCTCAAGTTGGGAGATTTTTTATGGCATCGCTCATTTGTATTTTAACCTCTAATTACCCCAGAGCAGGCCGGATTTGCTTTACAGCAGCTACCTATTTAGTGTGTGAGACAACAACAAAAACAAGTTAGATTTAACACCATTAAAGGTGTCAAAACAAGGTATTAACGAAGACTAAATGTTAGAGCTGCAGCGATTCCATAACAGTAGAGGAACAATAGACCAGATGTTTTGTCATTAGGTATCAAGGCAGCACAGTTCATGTACTCCATTCAACAAGGACGTCGTTTTCACGCTGGTATGTAACGGATCACTTTAAGGCCGGTGTTATTTTAGGAGAATTCACGTCCGCCCTCGGGAACCATATATGCAATTTTATCACGCTCTGCAATCTGTCAGCATCTTTTAAAAAAAAAAAAAAAAAAAAAATTAGTTCAAGGTGAAGGTCGGAGAAAACAATGTCAATTATATTCCGTGTGGAAGCAGAATCGCATCCCAGTTGGCTGCACATGGAGTTTTATATCAAATCGTGAAATCAAGAACCAGCAGAAATCCCGCTGTTTCTCCCACGCCTCCCTTTCATTTCCAGCTTCCCCCTCCCTGACATCGACGATGAGGAAAGTGTCAACTGGTTTTGCCATATTGATGGAGCTGAGGTTGGAAGGGGTGGTGGTGCTGGTGGTGGGGGGGGTGTCTATGGAGGCCTCTAATTTTCTGAGTGAACGGTCCCAGAAAGAGCTAATGATATGTTAACGCCGAATGGCAGCCATTAGGGAGGCCAAATGACGGCAATCCCAATTACCTCCTAGGAACGCGCCGTGTGTGTGTGTGTGTGGTTCTGTCACGCAAAAACACACTCCGTAAACACGGATCAGGTGTGTAACGTTGGCCGGGAGGATTCACGGTTGGCTGACAAAAATGGCACGGATCTGAGAGGAGAAGTAGGAGACCATGCAACTTAGACTCCAACAACAACAACAACTACGCCTCCTTGTTTGCTTAGCTTGGGGGGAAAAAAAGAAAAGAAATGGAATGAAGCGAGGGATTTCAGTTCCTACGAGAACAATTATGCTGGAGCAGCTCTTACCTTTCCAGAAATGTCACAAAAACTTGGATGGGTCTTTGAAAATATTGCTGAAAACTTTTGATTGTTCCTCTTGTTTGTCCTTTCATAACTTTTTTTTTCCGACACTAACTCTGGTTTGGCAGGAATATGGGAATATCATCATGTTTACTTAGGCAGCACTAACTGCGTAAGGTGGAGGAAGTGGGAGGAGGTTACTTTTGGATGGCACAAGATAGAAATACGCCACTGTAATTTTTTTTTTTTCAAATTTCCAAGCTTCCTCTTGTGTACGGATCCCTTTGTGTCGGTTTACCTGTGGATATATCTGTTCTATGTATGTGTTCCTGTTTCTAGGCTTAGCTGGAGATTGCTTTTCCCCATGCGCCCCTCTTGCGTCGGCAGCATATGGCCATTGTGATGGAGGGTAAAAGGAAATGACAGGCCATTTGAAGATGCTCTAGTCCCTGCATCATGAATAATGCAGAGAGTGCAGCGAGCAGGTTCTCAGCACAGGCTTCAAAGTTTATCGGCCTCCGCCGTCTCCCAGGGAGAGAGACTACAGTTGCTGCAGGGAGATTAGACCGACATAAAGCAGGGACCTGGTCAAACTCAATTAAATATGACCAGGATAATTCCACCCTCTCATAGTAGCATTCACTTTTATTAGGAAAATCAACCCGGCATACTCGCACCTTGAAATGATAAAAAAGAGAGAGGGGAAAAACAGGCGGTGAATTATTAAGCAGGGACTCGACTGTGTGCTCGTCGGCTTCGTGTACTAATATGTAAATGTGTGGATGACAGCAGACGAGATGGATGGAGAGTTTCATCAATTATGTCAGACAAACAAAGATCAGCGACGGGGAATCATCTCGAGACTCAGAAAACTTCTTCTTTCTGTCTGGGGCTCAGAGGTACCGGATCCAGGAGTCCAAACGGTTCAGAATCCAAATTAGAAGACAGCAGAATCAGGGTCAGGATGTGATTCAGAACCAGCGTCAGATTCGGAACAAGAATCAGACCACAACCAGAAACAGTGCCAGACTCTGAGTCAGAATCAGAATCAGATCCAGAACCAGGATTGTAGTCTAAACAAGAATTGTTACATAACCAAACCAGAACCATGGTCAGAAGGTAGTCCAGAAGCAGCATCAGGGTCAGTACAGGAATCAGACCGGAACAGAACCGAAGCTAGAACCAGAGTCAGAGTTAAAACAAGAATCAGTGTAGAATAAACCAGAACCGAACCAGAAACAGAGCCAGAGTCATAATTAGTACCAGAACCAGCATCAGAGTTAAAACTACAACTGAACCAGAACCAGAACCAGAACCAGAACCAAACCAGAACCAGAGTTATAATCCGTGCCAGAACCAGAACCAGAACCAGAGTCATAATCAGTGCCAAAACCAGCATGAGTCGGAACCAGAACCAGAACCAGAACCAGACCCGAATCAGAACTAGAACCGGAATCAAACCAGAACCAGAGCCAGAGTCATAATCAGATCCAGAACCAGCATCAGAGTTGGAGCAAAAATCAGTCCAGAATAGAACCAGAACCAGAACAAGAGTAAGAACCACAGACAGATTCAGAATCATATCCAAATCCACAATCAGAATCAGACTCAAAATTACATTCAGAACCAGAATCATAATCAACCAGAAGTAGAATCAGAATCTGAACATAACATATAAAGGAACTAAAACCAGGACTAGAGTCAGAATCAGAATCACCTGCAATGATACAGTATGCATATATAGAAGGAATGTGACTCTGCTTTTGGTGTTTACACAGGAACAGGAAACCAGACTAAGTAAAATAAACATAAATGAATAAGCATAACTACAAATGTAGTCTGTGCAGGTTTTACCTGAAGCACACGATGTTACGCCCGCTCCATTGGGCGATTGTTTTGTACGACTGGTTCTGATTGGATCTCCTCGACGCTCTGCAGCACCGACCAAAGGGATTGGAGGAACGGCGACCCGTAAATGTGTGGCGGGTTAAATCGCTGATGGCCTGTAATGTCCTCGTTCATGGATCATTTATTAGTTACGCTGATTTGAAAGTATAATGCAGCTATTTATAAGAAAACAAAAAAAACAAAAACATGGCAACACAATGATGATGTCTTGCTCTTTACTTAAACATGTTTCCTTCCACCGGAGTCTTTTGAGATCTAATTAACCCTGTAGCTCTCACCCCCCCCAATGTGATGGCAGCCGCAGGCCTACGGAAACACCCCACCACCACCAAGGCTGTTGTAGCATGTAACTGTTTTCCGTGTCTACATGATAAACAAACACGTACACATTCAGCGCTCTACTAAACCGGGCTTGTCTAATGATGATAAAAGTAGGGAAAAGTACAACGTGTCGCTAATTAGGCCGACGTCGATTACGGTTCATTAATACTGATGCCGCCCTGACATGTTTTTGCCAATCATCGCTGAAGAGCGCACCGGTGCATCATTTTCTAATTACGTTAATTCATCACTGTAGTCTCTAAACTTGATGTTTCGGTCAACATCGTTTGAAACGTGATCCAAAATGAATGAGACCCGGGATGTTTTTAGAGTGGACCCAAGACTCGTTCTTACTGTATTTTGCATGAGACGATGAGATGGGGCTGAGATAGGATGATGTAATGAGGTTTGTTTTTGGCTTGATGATCAAAATGTTGAACCAGTGGTCTCAAAATTACTGCCAACGGGTCGGACGCGGCCCACTTCTACATTTGGCATGGCCCCCTGAACAGTACCAGAAAATGCCACGCCCCCTCCCACCTTGACAAAACTATCCCAGAGCTGATCGATCCAGAATGGAAAGGGTATCTTGCATTTTTAACAGACGTAACAGAAATGTTGAACAGCTTTAACTTGCAGCTACGAGTCCAGGGGAAACTCATTTATGACATATATTCTCACATAAAACCATTTGAGGTGAAACTAGCGCTTGTATTGGAATAAGTGAAGAAGCACTTCACCCATCTCCCTCCATCCGAAAAAAAAATCTTTTGGACCGGCTGACTGGAAAAAAATATTTAGGTCGACCAACCGACTGAAAAAAAAAAATGTTAGACCAAACTACAAAAAAAAGTTTTTTAGACAAACAGACTGACCGATCAACAGAAAAACTGTTTTTTGACCGACTGACCATAAAAATTTGTTTTAGACGGGCTGACCGAAAAAAAAATTTTTTTACACTAACCAACCAAAAAAAAATTTCTTTAGACCGACCGACCAACCCACCGAAAAAAAGTGTTTTTTAGACTGGCCGACCGAAAACGATTTTTTCCCTAACCCTAACCCCCTAGCCCCTAACCTTAAACCTAAAATGTATTTTCGACCGACCGACTGAAAAAAACTTTTTAGACCAGCTGATTGAAAAAAAATTTTTTTGGACCAACCGACTGAAAAGATTTTTTTTAGATTGGTTGACCAAAAAAGTTTTTGAGACCGGCCAACTGAAAATAATTTTTTAGACCGGCTGATCGAAAAAAAAAATTTTTTTTAGATCAGCTGACTGAAAATTATTTCTTTTACACCGACCAACCAACCCACCGAAAAAAAGTGTTTTTAGACTGGCCGACCGAAAACATTTTTTTCCTTAACCCTAACCCCCTAACCCTTACCCTAACCCCTAACCATAACCCTAACCCCAAACCCCAACCCTACTCTAACCCCAAACCCTAACCCTAATCCTAACCCTAACCCTTAACCCTAACCCCTAACCCTAACACTAACCCTAATCCTAACCCTTAACCCTAACCCTAACCCCTAACCCTAACACTAACCCTAATCCTAACCCTAACCCTTAACCCTAACCCTAACCCCTAACCCTAACACTAACCCTAATGCTAACCTTAACCCTTAACCCTAACTAAGTGACCAAAAAAACCAATTTCTTTGATCGACCGACGGATCAATGGAAAAGATATATTTTCGACCGACTGAAAACATTTTTTTGGACCAACTGACTGAAAAAAATTTTTTTTAGATCAGCTGACCAAAAACGTTTTTTAGACCCGCCGTATGAAAAAAAATTTTTTAGACCAGCTGATCAAAAAAAAAAATTTTTTTTAGATCGGCTGACCAAAACAGATTTTTAGACCGGCCGACTGAAAAATATTTCTTTTATACCAACCAACATACCCACCCAAAAAAAGTGTTTTTTTAGACTGGCCAACCGAAAAAAATTTTTTTCCCTAACCCTAAACCCCTAACCCTAACCCTAACCCTAACCTCTAACCCCAATCCCTACTCTAACCCCAAACCCTAACCCTTACCCTGACCTTAACCCCTAACCCTAACCCCTAACCCTAAACCCTAACCCTAATCCTAACCCTTAACCCTAATTCTAACCAACCGACCAAAAAAAAAAAATTTTTAGATCGACCGACAGATCAATGGAAAAGATATATTTTCGACCGACCGACTGAAAAAAATTTTTTAGACCGGCTGATCGAAGAAAACATTTTTTTTCAGATCGGCTGACCAAAAAAGTTTTTTAGACCTGCCGACTGAAAAAAATTTTTTTTAGATCCACATACCAAAAAAGTTTTTTAGACCGACCGACTGAAAAATATTTCTTTTACACCGACCAACCAACCCACCGAAAAAAAAGTGTTTTTAGACTGGCCGACCAAAAATATTTTTTTTCCCTAACCCTAACCCCCTAACCCTAACCCTAACCCTAATCCTAACCCTTAAACCTAACCCTATCCAACCGACCAAAAAAAAACATTTTTTAGATCGACCGACGGATCAGTGGAAGAAAATATATTTTCGACCGACCAACTGAAAAAATGTTTTATATGACCGGCTGATCGAGAAAAATTTTTTGGACCAACCGACCTAAGAAAATTCTTTTTTGACCGACAAACCAAAAAACTGTTTTAGACCGATTGTCTGACAAGCCCAAAATTTGGTTTTACACCAACCAACTGACCAACGAATCCACAGAAAAAGTATATTTTCGACCAACCGACTGAAAAAATTTTTTTAGATCCACTGACCAATAAACCTTAACCCTAATCCTAACCCTTAACCCTAACACTAACCAACCGACCAAAAACATTTTTTAAATCGACCGACGGATCAACGGAAAAAATATATATTTTCGACCGAACGACTGAAAAAAATTTTTTAGACCTGCTGATCGAAAAAAAAAATTTTTTTTAGATCGGCTGACCAAAAAACTTTTTTAGACCGGCCGACTGAAAAACATTTTATTTAGATTGGCTGACCAAAAAACTTTTTTAGACCGGCCATCTGAAAAAAAATTTTTTTAGATCGGCTGACAAAAAAAGTTTTTTAGACCGGCCGACTGAAAAATATTTCTTTTACACCAACCAACCAACCCACCCAAAAAAAGTGTTTTTAGACTGGCTGACCGAAAAAAAATTTCCCCTAACCCTAACCCCTAACCCTAACCCTAACCCTAACCCTAACCCTAACCCCTAACCCTAACCCTAACCCTAACCCTAACCCTTAACCCTAACCCTAACCCTAACTGTAACCAACCAACCAAAACAAACAATTTTTTATAGATCGACCGACGGATCAATGGAAAAAATATATTTTCGACCGACCGCCTGAAAAAAAATTGTTTAGACCGGCTGATCGAAAAAAAATTTTTTTTTTAGATCAGTTGACCAAAAAAGTTTTTTAGACCGGCGGACTGAAAAAGTTTATTTAGATCAGCTGATTGAAAAAAAATTTTTTTAGACCAACCGACTGAAGAAACATCTTTTAGATCCACTGACCAAAAAAGTTTTTTAGACCGACCGACTGAAAAAACATTTTTTAGATCCACTGACCAAAAAACTTTTTTAGACCGGCCGACTGAAAAAATTTTTTTAGACCGGCTGATCGAAGAAAACATTTTTTTTCAGATCGGCTGACCAAAAAAGTTTTTTAGACCGGCCAACTGAAAAATATTTCTTTTACACCGACCAACCAACCCACCGAAAAAAAAGTGTTTTTAGACTGGCCGACCAAAAATAATTTTTTTCCCTAACCCTAACCCCCTAACCCTAACCCCAAACCCCAACCCTACTCTAACCCCAAACCCTAACCCTTAACCCTAACCCCTAACCTTAACCCTAACCCTAATCCTAACCCTAACCCTAACCCTTAACCCTAACCCTAACCAACCGACCAAAAAAAACAGTTTCTTAAATTTTTTTAGACTGGCTGATCGAAAAAAAAAAAATTTTAGATCGGCTGACCAAAACAGTTTTTTAGACCAGCCAACTGGAAAATATTTATTTTACACCAACCAACCAACCCACCCAAAAAAAGTGTTTTTTTAGACTGGCCAACCGAAAACAATTTTTTTCCCTAACCCTAAACCCCTAACCCTAACCTTAACCTCTAACCCCAACCCTACTCTAACCCCAAACCCTAACCCTTACCCTGACCTTAACCCCAACCCTAACCCCTAACCCTTAACCCTTAACCCTTAACCCTTAACCCTAACCCCTAACCCTAGCCCTAATCCTAACCCTTAACCCTAACCCTAACCCTAATCCTAACCCTTAACCCTAACCCTAACCTTAACCAATCGACCAAAAAAAAAGATTTTTTAGATTGACCGACGGATCAATGGAAAAAATATATTTTCGACTGACCGACTGAAAAAAATTTTTTTAGACCAGCTGATAGAAAAAAAACATTTTTGTTAGATCGGCTTACCAAAAAAGTTTTTTAGACCGGCCGACTGAAAAACATTTTTTTGGATTGGCTGACCAAAAAAGTTTTTTAGACTGGCCATCTGAAAAAAAATTTTTTTAGATCGGCTGACAAAAAAAGTTTTTTAGACCAGCCGACTGAAAAATATTTCTTTTACACCAACCAACCAACCCACCCAAAAAAAGTGTTTTTAGACTGGCCGACCGAAAAAAAATTTTCCCTAACCCTAACCCCCTAACTCTAACCCCTAACCCCAACCCTACTCTAAACCCAAATCTTAACCCTTATCCTGACCCTAACCCCTAACCCTAACCCCTAACCCTAACCCTAACCTTAACCCTAACCCTAACCCTTAACCCTAACCCTAACCCTAACCGTAACCAACCAACCAAAACAAACAATTTTTTATATATCAACCGACGGATCAATGGAAAAAATATATTTTCGACCGACAGCCTGAAAAAAAATTTTTTAGACCGGCTGATCGAAAAAAAAATTTTTTTTTAGTTCAGTTGACCAAAAAAGTTTTTTAGACCGGCGGACTGAAAAAATTTTTTTAGATCGGCTGATTGAAAAAAAATTTTTTTAGACCAACCGACTGAAAAAAAAGTGTTTTTAGACTGGCCGACCAAAAATAATTTTTTTCCCTAACCCTAACCCCCTAACCCAAACCCTAACCCTAATCCTAACCCTTAACCCTAACCCTAACCAACCGACCAAAAAAAAACATTTTTTAGATCGACCGACGGATCAGTGGAAGAAAATATATTTTCGACCGACCAACTGAAAAAATGTTTTATATGACCGGCTGATCGAGAAAATTTTTTTGGACCAACCGACTGAAGAAAATTTTTTTTGACCGACAAACCAAAAAACTGTTTTAGACCGATTGACTGACAAGCCCAAAATTTGGTTTTACACCAACCAACTGACCAACAAATCCACAGAAAAAGTATATTTTCGACCAACCGACTGAAAAAATTTTTTTAGATCCACTGACCAATAAACCTTAACCCTAATCCTAACCCTTAACCCTAACACTAACCAACTGACCAAAAACATTTTTTAAATCGACCGACGGATCAACGGAAAAAATATATTTTGGACCAACCGACTGAAAAAAAGAAAACGGAGCAGGAAAGAGTTAAAAACATTGGAATAAAATAATAGTTAGTAAGGTCCACAATAAAAACACACCACAGAGTTCAGGGAGGATGATAGAGGTGATGTGGTACGTATAGAGCAAGACTTGAACCCTGCTCCCCTGACTACAAAGCTTGTGTTTAAAGCATTAAGCTATATAGCTTCTTGGTGGTGACTGTTGGGAGATGCAGATATAAGGAAAACTTTGGTTAGAAGAATGTTTAAAAGAGATGTGGTCCAGTTGGGGTTTGAACTCTCGATCTCAAGTTGTAAGGTACCGATATTACCTCTACACCATTTTGGGGCCTGTTAACAATGGGAAAACAACTGGCTGATCTAAAAAATTTTTTTGGACCAAGTGACTGAAAATTTTTTTTAGATCGGCTGACCAAAACAGTTTTTTAGACCGGCCGACTGAAAAAATATTTTTCAGAACGGCTGACGAAAAAAATTTTTTAGACCGGCCGACTGAAAAATATTTCTTTTACACCAACCAATCAAACCAACCAAAAAAGTGTTTTTAGACTGGCCGACCGAAAACAATTTTTTCCCTAATCCTAAACCCCTAACCCTAACACTAACCCCTAACCCCAACCCTAACCTTAACCCTAACCCTAATCCTAATCCTAATCCTAATCCTAATCCTACTCCTAATCCTAACCCTTAACCCTAACCCTAACCAACCAACCAAAAAAACAATTTATTAGATCGACCGACAGATCAATGGAAAAGATATATTTTCGACCGACCGACTGAAAAAAATTTTTTAGACCGGCTGATCGAAGAAAACATTTTTTTTCAGATCGGCTGACCAGAAAAGTTTTTTAGACCGGCCGACTGAAAAAAATTTTTTTTAGATCCACATACCAAAAAAGTTTTTTAGACCGACTGACTGAAAAATATTTCTTTTACACCGACCAACCAACCCACCGAAAAAAAAGTGTTTTTAGACTGGCCGACCAAAAATATTTTTTTCCCTAACCCTAACCCCCTAACCCTAACCCTAACCCTAATCCTAACCCTTAACCCTAACCCTAACCAACCGACCAAAAAGAAACATTTTTTAGATCGACCGACGGATCAATGGAAAAAATATATTTTCGACCGACCGCCTGAAAAAAAATTTTTTTGACCGGCTGATCGAAAAAAAAATTTTTTTTTAGATCAGTTGACCAAAAAAGTTTTTTAGACCGGCGGACTGAAAAAATTTTTTTAGATCAGCTGATTGAAAAAAAAATTTTTTAGACCAACCGACTGAAGAAACATCTTTTAGATCCACTGACCAAAAAAGTTTTTTAGACCGGCCGACTGAAAAAACATTTTTTAGATCCACTGACCAAAAAACTTTTTTAGACCGGCCGACTGAAAACATTTTTTTTAGACCGGCTGATCGAAGAAAACATTTTTTTTCAGATCGGCTGACCAAAAAAGTTTTTTAGACCGGCCGACTGAAAAAAAAATTTTTTTAGATCCACATACCAAAAAAGTTTTTTAGACCGACCGACTGAAAAATATTTCTTTTACACCGACCAACCAACCCACCGAAAAAAAAGTGTTTTTAGACTGGCCGACCAAAAATAATTTTTTTCCCTAACCCTAACCCCCTAACCCTAACCCTATTTCTAATCCTAACCCTTAACCCTAACCCTAACCAACCGACCAAAAAAAAAACATTTTTTAGATCGACCGACGGATCAGTGGAAGAAAATATATTTTCGACCGACCAACTGAAAAAATGTTTTATATGACCGGCTGATCGAGAAAATTTTTTTGGACCAACCGACTGAAGAAAATTTTTTTTGACCGACAAACCAAAAAACTGTTTTAGACCGATTGACTGACAAGCCCAAAATTTGGTTTTACACCAACCAACTGACCACCGAATCCACAGAAAAAGTATATTTTCGACCAACCGACTGAAAAAAATTTTTTAGATCCACTGACCAATAAACCTTAACCCTAATTCTAACCCTTAACCCTAACACTAACCAACTGACCAAAAACATTTTTTAAATCGACCGACGGATCAACGGAAAAAATATATTTTGGACCAACCGACTGAAAAAAAGAAAACGGAGCAGGAAAGAGTTAAAAACATTGGAATAAAATAATAGTTAGTAAGGTCCACAATAAAAACACACCACAGAGTTCAGGGAGGATGATAGAGGTGATGTGGCACGTATAGAGCAAGACTTGAACCCTGCTCCCCTGACTACAAAGCTTGTGTTTAAAGCATTGAGCTATATAGCTTCTTGGTGGTGACTGTGGGGAGATGCAGATATAAGGAAAACATTGGTTAGAAGAATGTTTAAAAGAGATGTGGTCCAGTTGGGGTTTGAACTCTCGATCTCAAGTTGTAAGGTACCGATATTACCTCTACACCATTTTGGGGCCTGTTAACAATGGGAAAATAACTGGCTGATCTAAAAAATTTTTTTGGACCAAGCGACTGAAAATTTTTTTTAGATCTGCTGACCAAAACAGTTTTTTAGACCGGCCGACTGAAAAAATATTTTTCAGAACGGCTGACGAAAGAAATTTTTTAGACCGGCCGACTGAAAAATATTTCTTTTACACCAACCAACCAACCCACCCAAAAAAGTGTTTTTAGACTGGCCGACCGAAAACAATTTTTTCCCTAATCCTAACCCCCTAACCCTAACACTAACCCCTAACCCCAACCCTACTCTAAACCCAAACCTTAACCCTTATCCTGACCCTAACTCCTAACCCTAACCCCTAACCCTAACCCTAACCTTAACCCTAACCCTAATCCTAATCCTAACCCTTAACCCTAACCCTAACCCTAACCAACCAACCAAAAAAAACAATTTATTAGATCGACCGACAGATCAATGGAAAAGATATATTTTCGACCGACCGACTGAAAAAAATTTTTTAGACCGGCTGATCGAAGAAAACATTTTTTTTAGATCCACATACCAAAAAAGTTTTTTAGACCGACCGACTGAAAAATATTTCTTTTACACCGACCAACCAACCCACCGAAAAAAAAGTGTTTTTAGACTGGCCGACCAAAAATATTTTTTTTCCCTAACCCTAACCCCCTAACCCTAACCCTAACCCTAAACCTAACCCTAATCCTAACCCTTAACCCTAACCCTAACCAACCGACCAAAAAAAAAAAATTTTTTAGATCGACCGACGGATCAGTGGAAGAAAATATATTTTCGACCGACCGACTGAAAAAATGTTTTATATGACCGGCTGATCGAGAAAAATTTTTTGGACCAACCGACTGAAGAAAATTCTTTTTTGACCGACAAACCAAAAAACTGTTTTAGACCGATTGACTGACAAGCCCAAAATTTGGTTTTACACCAACCAACTGACCAACGAATCCACAGAAAAAGTATATTTTCGACCAACCGACTGAAAAAATTTTTTTAGATCCACTGACCAATAAACCTTAACCCTAATCCTAACCCTTAACCCTAACACTAACCAACCGACCAAAAACATTTTTTAAATCGACCGACGGATCAACGGAAAAAATATATTTTGGACCAACCGACTGAAAAAAAGAAAACAGAGCAGGAAAGAGTTAAAAACATTGGAATAAAATAATAGTTAGTAAGGTCCACAATAAAAACACGCCACAGTGTTCAGGGAGGATGAGGTGACGTGGCACGTATAGAGCAAGACTTGAACCCTGCTCCCCTGACTACAAAGCTTGTGTTTAAAGCATTGAGCTATATAGCTTCTTGGTGGTGACTGTTGGGAGATGCAGATATAAGGAAAACTTTGGTTAGAAGAATGTTTAAAAGAGATGTGGTCCAGTTGGTGTTTGAACTCTCGATCTCAAGTTGTAAGGTACCGATATTACCTCTACACCATTTTGGGGCCTGCTAACAATGGGAAAATAACTGGGTGATCTAAAAAAATTTTTTGGACCAAGTGACTGAAAATTTTTTTTAGATCGGCTGACCAAAACAGTTTTTTAGACCGGCCGACTGAAAAAATATTTTTCAAAACGGCTGACAAAATAAATTTTTTAGACCGGCCCACTGAAAAAAATTTTTTTTAGATCCACATACCAAAAAAGTTCTTTAGACCGACCGACTGAAAAATATTTCTTTTACACCGACCAACCAACCCACCGAAAAAAAAGTGTTTTTAGACTGGCCGACCAAAAATATTTTTTTTCCCTAACCCTAACCCCCTAACCCTAACCCTAATCCTAACCCTTAACCCTAACCCTAACCAACCGACCAAAAAAAAACATTTTTTAGATCGGCCGACGGATCAGTGGAAGAAAATATATTTTCGACCGACCAACTGAAAAAATGTTTTATATGACCGGCTGATCAAGAAAATTTTTTTGGACCAACCGACTGAAGAAAATTTTTTTTGACCGACAAACCAAAAAACTGTTTTAGACCGATTTGACTGACAAGCCCAAAATTTGGTTTTACACCAACCAACTGACCAACGAATCCACAGAAAAAGTATATTTTCGACCAACCGACTGAAAAAATTTTTTAGATCCACTGACCAATAAACCTTAACCCTAATCCTAACCCTTAACCCTAACACTAACCAACCGACCAAAAACATTTTTTAAATCGACCGACGGATCAACGGAAAAAATATATTTTGGACCAACCGACTGAAAAAAAGAAAACAGAGCAGGAAAGAGTTAAAAACATTGGAATAAAATAATAGTTAGTAAGGTCCACAATAAAAACACGCCACAGTGTTCAGGGAGGATGAGGTGACGTGGCATGTATAGAGCAAGACTTGAACCCTTCTCCCCTGACTACAAAGCTTGTGTTTAAAGCATTGAGCTATAAAGCTTCTTGGTGGTGACTGTTGGGAGATGCAGATATAAGGAAAACTTTGGTTAGAAGAATGTTTAAAAGAGATGTGGTCCAGTTGGGGTTTGAACTCTCGATCTCAAGTTGTAAGGTACCGATATTACCTCTACACCATTTTGGGGCCTGCTAACAATGGGGAAATAACTGGGTGATCTAAAAAAAATTTTTTGGACCAAGTGACTGAAAATTTTTTTTAGATCGGCTGACCAAAACAGTTTTTTAGACCGGCCGACTGAAAAAATATTTTTCAAAACGGCTGACAAAATAAATATTTTAGACCGGCCGACTGACAAAAAAATTTTTTTAGATCCACATACCAAAAAAGTTTTTTAGACCGACCGACTGAAAAATATTTCTTTTACACCGACCAACCAACCCACCGAAAAAAAGTGTTTTTAGACTGGCCGACCAAAAATATTTTTTTTCCCTAACCCTAACCCCCTAACCCTAACCCTAATCCTAACCCTTAACCCTAACCCTAACCAACCGACCAAAAAAAAACATTTTTTAGATCGACCGACGGATCAGTGGAAGAAAATACATTTTCGACCGACCAACTGAAAAAATGTTTTATATGACTGGCTGATCGAGAAAATTTTTTTGGACCAACCGACTGAAGAAAATTTTTTTTGACCGACAAACCAAAAAACTGTTTTAGACCGATTGACTGACAAGCCCAAAATTTGGTTTTACACCAACCAACTGACCAACGAATCCACAGAAAAAGTATATTTTCGACCAACCGACTGAAAAAATTTTTTTAGATCCACTGACCAATAAACCTTAACCCTAATCCTAACCCTTAACCCTAACACTAACCAACCGACCAAAAACATTTTTTAAATCGACCGACGGATCAACGGAAAAAATATATTTTGGACCAACCGACTGAAAAAAAGAAAACAGAGCAGGAAAGAGTTAAAAACATTGGAATAAAATAATAGTTAGTAAGGTCCACAATAAAAACGCGCCACAGAGTTCAGGGAGGATGAGGTGACGTGGCACGTATAGAGCAAGACTTGAACCCTTCTCCCCTGACTACAAAGCTTGTGTTTAAAGCATTGAGCTATATAGCTTCTTGGTGGTGACTGTTGGGAGATGCAGATATAAGGAAAACTTTGGTTAGAAGAATGTTTAAAAGAGATGTGGTCCAGTTGGGGTTTGAACTCTCGATCTCAAGTTGTAAGGTACCGATATTACCTCTACACTATTTTGGGGCCTGCTAGAAATGGGAAAATAACTGGGTGATCTAAAAAAAATTTTTTGGACCAAGTGACTGAAAATTTTTTTTAGATCGGCTGACCAAAACAGTTTTTTAGACCGGCCGACTGAAAAAATATTTTTCAAAACGGCTTACAAAATAAATATTTTAGACCGGCCGACTGAAAAAAATTTTTTTTAGATCCACATACCAAAAAAGTTTTTTAGACCGACCGACTGAAAAATATTTCTTTTACACCGACCAACCAACCCACCGAAAAAAAGTGTTTTTAGACTGGCCGACCAAAAATATTTTTTTTCCCTAACCCTAACCCCCTAACCCTAACCCTAACCCTAATCCTAACCCTTAACCCTAACCCTAACCAACCGACCAAAAAAAACCATTTTTTAGATCGACCGACGGATCAGTGGAAGAAAATATATTTTCGACCGACCAACTGAAAAAATGTTTTATATGACTGGCTGATCGAGAAAATTTTTTTGGACCAACTGACCGAAGAAAATTTTTTTTGACCGACAAACCAAAAAACTGTTTTAGACCGATTGACTGACAAGCCCAAATTTTGGTTTTACACCAACCAACTGACCAACGAATCCACAGAAAAAGTATATTTTCGACCAACCGACTGAAAAAATTTGGTTAGATCCACTGACCAATAAACCTTAACCCTAATCCTAACCCTTAACCCTAACACTAACCAACTGACCAAAAACATTTTTTAAATCGACCGACGGATCAACGGAAAAAATATATTTTGGACCAACCGACTGAAAAAATTTTTTTAGATCCACTGACCAATAAACCTTAACCCTAATCCTAACCCTTAACCCTAACACTAACCAACCGACCAAAAACATTTTTTAAATCGACCGACGGATCAACGGAAAAAATATATTTTGGACCAACCGACTGAAAAAAAGAAAACAGAGCAGGAAAGAGTTAAAAACATTGGAATAAAATAATAGTTAGTAAGGTCCACAATAAAAACGCGCCACAGAGTTCAGGGAGGATGAGGTGACGTGGCACGTATAGAGCAAGACTTGAACCCTTCTCCCCTGACTACAAAGCTTGTGTTTAAAGCATTGAGCTATATAGCTTCTTGGTGGTGACTGTTGGGAGATGCAGATATAAGGAAAACTTTGGTTAGAAGAATGTTTAAAAGAGATGTGGTCCAGTTGGGGTTTGAACTCTCGATCTCAAGTTGTAAGGTACCGATATTACCTCTACACTATTTTGGGGCCTGCTAGAAATGGGAAAATAACTGGGTGATCTAAAAAAAATTTTTTGGACCAAGTGACTGAAAATTTTTTTTAGATCGGCTGACCAAAACAGTTTTTTAGACCGGCCGACTGAAAAAATATTTTTCAAAACGGCTTACAAAATAAATATTTTAGACCGGCCGACTGAAAAAAATTTTTTTTAGATCCACATACCAAAAAAGTTTTTTAGACCGACCGACTGAAAAATATTTCTTTTACACCGACCAACCAACCCACCGAAAAAAAGTGTTTTTAGACTGGCCGACCAAAAATATTTTTTTTCCCTAACCCTAACCCCCTAACCCTAACCCTAACCCTAATCCTAACCCTTAACCCTAACCCTAACCAACCGACCAAAAAAAACCATTTTTTAGATCGACCGACGGATCAGTGGAAGAAAATATATTTTCGACCGACCAACTGAAAAAATGTTTTATATGACTGGCTGATCGAGAAAATTTTTTTGGACCAACTGACCGAAGAAAATTTTTTTTGACCGACAAACCAAAAAACTGTTTTAGACCGATTGACTGACAAGCCCAAATTTTGGTTTTACACCAACCAACTGACCAACGAATCCACAGAAAAAGTATATTTTCGACCAACCGACTGAAAAAATTTGGTTAGATCCACTGACCAATAAACCTTAACCCTAATCCTAACCCTTAACCCTAACACTAACCAACTGACCAAAAACATTTTTTAAATCGACCGACGGATCAACGGAAAAAATATATTTTGGACCAACCGACTGAAAAAATTTTTTTAGATCCACTGACCAACTGAAAATTTTTTTTCCAGATCGGCTGAACAAAAAGGGTTTTTAGACCGGCCAATCGAAAAAAAATGTTTCCGTAACCCTAACCCCCTAACCCTAACGCCTAACCCTAACCCCGGACCCTAACCCCCTAACTCTAACCCCTAAACTTAACCCCAACCCTAACCCCAACCCTAACTCCTAACCCTAACCCCTAACCCTACCCTAACCCTTACCATGACCCTTAACCCAGACCCTTAACCCTAACCCCTAATCCCTAACCCTAATTGTAACCCTAACCCCCTAACCCTAACCCCTAACCAACCAATTTTGTAGATCCACCGACCCAAAAATTTTTTTTAGACCAACCGATTTACTGACCGATTTGCGGAAAACCACTTTTTGGATTGACTGAGCGAAAACATTTTTTAGCCCCGCCAACTGAAAAAAATTTTTTTTGACCGACCAACTGACCAACCAAACAACAAAAAAGATTTTTTTTGACCAACCGACCGAAACACACCCAGCCAAGTAACCCCCAAAAATTTCTTGTAGACCGACTGACTGGCCCAAAAAAATGTGTTTTAGACTAACCAACTGACCAACGGATTAACTGAAAAAAATATATGTTCGACCGACCGACTGAAAAAAAATTTTTTAGACTGACTGAGCAGCCCAAAAAAATGTTTTTTCAGTCAATTGATCTGTCTAAAATTGTTTTTAAATTTTGGTTTGTTGGTTGGTCGGTCTAAAAAAATTTTTTTTGGGGTCAGTCAGGTAGTTTTAAAAAATTTTTTTTCGGTCGGTGGGTTCCTCGGTCTAAAAGAATTTTTTATGGTCAGCTGGTCTAAAAAATAATTTTTTCGGTCCGTCTAAAAAATTTAGTATTTGGTCAGTCGGACTAAAACTCTTTGTTTTCGGTCGGTCTAAAAAACGTTTCTTCAGTCGGCCGGTCTAAAAATTTTTTTTCGGTCGGTTGGTCAAAAAATGTTTTTTGTTGGTCGGTCAGTCGGTTTTATTTTGGTTGGTTGGTCAAAAAAGTTTTTGTTTTTCCGTTGGTCTGTCTAAAACGTTTTTTTCTAAAAAAAATTTGGCCGTTCACTCGGTCCAAGAAAATGTTTTTTTTTCCGGTCGGTCGGTATAAAAAGTGTTTTTTCTTTCTAGTCGGTTGGCTAGTCACAAAAGTTTTTTTTGGTGGTCTGTCAGTCGGTCAGTCAAAAAAAGTATTTTTTTTTCCCATTTGGTCAGTTTAAAAAAAACTTTCCTGTCCGTTGGTCTAAAAAATTTTTTTTTTCAGGCTGCCAGCCAGTTGGTCTAAATGTTTTGTTTTTTTCAGTTCAGCTGCTCGAAATAATTTTTTTTTTCAGTCAGTCGGCCGGTCGGTTGTTTTTTTCTGGACGGTTGGTCAGTCAGTCGAAAAATTTCTTTTTTTTCGGTGTTTTGGTTGGTCTGAATATTTAAGGCCTTTTTTTCTGTGAAGATCCAGAGAGGGTTATTTGGTTACTATATATTTCGTAAATAGTGTAATTTATTTAATTAATAGTTATTATTTATTTCATGACTTTTGTCTCTTCAGATCCAGGAAAGGGTTATTAATATTTGGTTATGTGTGGCTTTCTGGAAGATGTGTATATTTGGGCACCCCTGCAATTTCTGTCACAAAATGACCCCGTCATCCCATCAGAGAAGTGAAAAGTTATGTGGCCCTTACAGAAAAAAAGTTTAGAGACCCCTGCGTTAAACGGTAGAGACATTGCTCGCAAAAATATTATGTGCTATGCCTGCATAAAATGCAAGCTTTGTCTCTAACATGAGCGGATTGTGATTGAAAGTCGAATTGTTCTGAAATTGATCTCGTTGTTTTTGACCTTTCTGATAAGGGCAAACTGACAGAGCTGAGTGAGTTGCTCGTCCTGATGAACACAGTTCATATTTCCTCCCATCAAACATAACAACTCTTGGCCAGACGTGTCAATTATGTACCCATCTTTAGTTATTTTGCAGTCATTACCCCACATTTCCCCTTCCTTTACACCCTATTTCCCTAATCTTGCCGGTTTGACCTACTTTCCCACTCTCTGAATTCCCTCGGTGCTCAAGGAGCAAGCTGTTGCACTCTCCCCTCACTAGCATACCCCTTGTGAGCATTATTTATATTGCCCAGGTCTGGGACCAGCCTAATTTGTGTGGAACTATAGCGCACACAAACCCCAGGTCTGACATTTCTCTTCCTGAAGGCATTGCTAACTGTGAGCGCCGCTGAGAGAGACAGGGAATAAAACATGGTGCTGCACGAGCCTTTGATCTTCCTTTCCCCCCTTTTCTCGTTTTCAAAGGACCAGCAAGGGGTCGTCCAGTTGTTGCCCGAGCAAAGGGCCTATTTCTCTGCCACCAACAGGCACCCAGCATTTTTTTTTTCTTTTGTTCAATGCAAGTGCAAAAAATAAATAAATAAAAATAAAATAAAAAAATAAATATCCAGACAGACTGTCTTTGGAGTTTTGCTTCATGCTGGGTAATCGGAGAAATAAATATTCACCCACATGCATAAATATGCAAGGACTAAGTCCCTAGTTGGCTCAGAGTTAAGCTTATATTTCAACATATTTCTCACCCTCTGTGCTGGAGAGGAGGCCAACTTATTCCAGAGGTAAATGTCATAAACTTTGGCAAAAAGATAAAACTAAAGCTTATTTTTTAACTCATATCTATAATGGATTTTTCTCTTGATTCACCACCTACATGTGAAGATGCCTCTGATTACAACTGGTTAGTTAGTGCATTAAAAGTTTAACATAAAATGCATCACACGTTCTTGATAACCTTGCCTTTCTTTAAAAAAAAAAATCACATAATTAAAGAAACTACCAACTTGCCGTTTTTATAGATACATATAATCAATAGAGGAGCTCCTGTATGATAAATGATCTCAAACACCTGTGCACACGAAGCTTCTAGGCTGCTGCAGAGAATGATTTCTTTAACAGGCGGCCAAGAGGTCAAACTCTATTAGCGATGCTCCAGCAGGCAATCTGAGGGAAAAGCATGTTCCTCATCTCACAGAGAGTCTTTGGAAAGGGCCACGTCTTTGTCAGGGCAATTTGTTGATGATGCATGGTTATGATAAGAATTGAGTGAAGTATCTGTCGCGGCCCGGGGCCTTCAGATCCGAGGCGCCAGGAGCAACAAGAGTAATCATCCCAGGTCCAGATTGAGCCCTTGATAGCAGAGGGCCGCTGATTGCTCATAAGTACCCCTGGGAGGCAGGCATTTAAGGCACTTTCTGTTGATTTTGATTGACAGCTGCTCAATCAAAATCAACATCTGGTCGTGGTTATCGTTGCTAGAGTTTACATCAGATGTCTTTGTTCGTGCTGCTATCAGTCTGCTCGGGCAGAAAGAGAATCTCATCGACTATCGCCAGAAACTGTGGCGAGTCCAAGCAAATAGAAAGATTTAATGTCGCTCAACACATTCTTAGATGCCTGTCCATTTTTCGTTGATTTGCTCTGCCTGCTTTGTTGATTTGTTTCCTTCATCCTCATGGTTAGAGTCATTCTTTATCTGTGTTGATATTTTATATGCATGCTGCTTTACTTTGAAAGGTGACCAGATTCTCTAAACCAGTCTCGTGTGTGATGTCTCAGCTCAATCTGCTCTGTGCAGCTTGACACGGTGTCCAATGGAAACAGATAAGTGTATTTTAAGCAGAACAAAGTGGGGAGCCTTTTTGCTGGAGATGCTTCTGGAATGTATTATGTTGCACTTGCCGGAATCATGAACATCGTCCACAATCGTCTCATATCATGCTATGCTGTGCTATGCTATGCTATGATATAATATTAAAATGATGTAATATGATGTAATATGTTGCGATATGATATGATGTGATACTATGCCATACGGTACAATGCTATATTTTAATACACTATACTATATTGGCTTACATATATGTTTGTGCAATGAATGGAATGTGCTACTGGTTTTTTATTATCTTTGCAAAGAATATGATATTTGTCTTCAGTTAGTTACTTTGTTACTTACTTACTTAGTTACTTAGTTAGTTTGAGCTTTTATTTCCCAGGTTTCCTGTTCTTCTGATTCTTTTGATGACTGTTAAGGGGAGCTAATCTATTGTTCTCGTTGAACTGATTATAAATGTCCTCCAGTTCCACTCCAGAAGTTTCCCGTCTACTCATTTCCACAAGAGCCCGTCTATTTGACTAACTTCACAATTGGTCTTTGGGGTAGCTACACAAGAGGCTACCATGGTAACATCCAGTCGGTTCGTGCGAATGGCATCTTAATGAGCTCACACAGCGAACTTGGTTACTCCTGACTTACACTTAATAAAACCTCAGATGTTTTGTTTTTGCCAGGTTCAAAGCATTGGAATCTGTGTCAATACCTGTAAGGAGACGACATATTTACCAAGTAAAGCTTCATAACAAGTTCATTGCAGTCTCTTGCATCAGTGTGAATTATACTGTCACTTGTATTCATGAAGCTCTGAGGGCTGTCGAGACTCACCAGCAGCTAAGAGACGCTTGTCAGCTACTTTTAAACACAAATATACATAAACAGAGTCAGATTTACACCGTTTCTGTTGAGAGTAACAAATGATAACATGGATAAAACAGTGGGATGTCATTCGGATTTTTTTTTTTTCTGAATTTTTAGAAAATTAAATCTGACCTTATGGGTCAAGATCAACACTATAAAAATAAAGACCATAAATTTTGCCTTGTTTTTTTGTTCTCATTAGTGTGCCACCACACGTCATCCAAATAATGATCAACTTCCTGTCTCATGTCTGCCTTACAAACAGAAACAAAACAGCTCCGTGTCCAACTAAAATTGCTCAGAGATTGACGTTGATGGACATTTTATAAAAAAGGAAGACATCTTGCTGAAAATATCCATTTCATTCGCCAAAAAAAACATTCTGCCAATGCATCCCTAAAATTATTTCCTTTGGGTGCCACAAAGAAGGCGACACAACGTCCCAACAGCCACTGAAATGAGCCGGTTTGTTGGAAGTGGTCTCAAACAGCAGTCTCTTGCTTGGCAGCCGTCGCACCAAGGAGCCACGCCGCTGCCAACTGCTGCACCTCCCGAAGAGAAATTTAGCCCATTTTATATCAACTGAATGCGATGTGACAAATAGAAATGCTGCTAGTGACAAGTGATGAACAAACACGCAGCTGATGGCGATATAGTTATGACTTCCTGGCGGCGGATTTAGTCAGGCTTTGTTGACGTCTGTGTCAAAATATATTCCAAAAAAATATATATAAAAATTTAAATGGTATCGCAAATTTTGCTTCTATTCAAAAATTGACATTTATTTGTCAATAAGTGAAATCTTACAGACACTCAACCCCCCCCACCCCCCCCAAAAAAAAAACCTCAGATGACCGACTGTGAGCCTCGCAGTCATCACACAGGGTTCAGCAGAGGATCGGCCCCTTTGTGCCGATCGGGCCTTTCAACTACAAAAGCATCATCAAAAGAAATCTGAAAAAATCTTCTCTCCTCCCTCCCGAGCTTTTTCTCTGGTTCCTTGAGACCCCCCCCCCCAAATAAACAAAGTCAACAAGACACGATTCAGGACCTCATTTTTAACCTCGTAGGCCTTCAGACAGGACTGAAAAAATAATCCCGTCAGTCTTTTAAGGAACTGAATGCCAATTTTTATTTTCAGCAAAAGGATAAAAACATCATTTGCACAATTCTGCTTCTTCAAAATAAATAATATATATATATATCAGTTTTACATCTTGACACTCAATTGTAACATAAATTGATTACGCTGGAAAAAACAAAAGCGGCACAATATGGCATGAGTATTATCATACAGTGTTTCCTTTCACCATCGAGAGACATATCATGGACAATTTTCCGATGACGATATATGCTGGACTCTGCAAAACTACAGAAGCAAAACTCATTTACTTACAAACTGCAACTGCACCCAGTAAAGGCTTCAGAAACTTCTCAAGAGTATAGTTGGCTTGATTCTTTCTATCTAACACGACGAGGAGTGATCCTTCACCAAACACTTTTTCAGGCTAGTTCCCAGCCCTGCCCTGCCCTCCCCCCCAAAATGCCCCCCCCCCCAGCATCATACAAAAGCTAAACTGAGTTTTATAGCTCAGAAATTATACATTGGACTTGAAAGTAGAAAGGCGGAAGAAAAAACAGACTCGGACAAAACACTACATTGCAACATCTGCAGAATGTATTGTTAGGCGGGTACGAGAGATCGTACATTTTCCTGTTTTTGGAGACATCAAACTCATGACTGTCACTCTTTTTTATTTTTATTTTTTATTTGCAGATGTCTCCACGTCACTTCCCCCAACACATCGACTACTCGTCCATACGGGATGTGCTGCATTTTTTCATATTGGGTTGATATTTACGACAGAGTTCATGAATAACGTGGCTCCGTCTTTGAAAAAAAAAAAATCGCCCTGTTCCCCCCAACCTCTAGAAAAAAAAAAAAATCAACAAAAAAAAACAACAAAAATCATTGATTCATTTCTCACGAGGAGTCATGTGACTACTTATTAGGCGCCGGGGACTTTTCGAAACTTTTCCTCTTTGTTTGTTATTATAGCACAAATATAGCAAAGTAACACATTGAAGCCAGAGTTCCGGGTCCGTCGCTGGAATGAAAGGACAAATGCTCTGACTTGTGTGCATTCGGCAGTTAGTGGTTTGGACCGGAGCCCAAATCTGAAACCTTTAATGTCTCTTAACGCACGAGGTTTCTTCCTCCAGTCGAGCCATGTTTGATGTCTGTGTCAAAACACGCCATGGTACACTTTTAAAAATCCATGTAAGGAGGTAAACAAACCCCAAAAACCTTTTGAAGTCAAAGTGTTGTTCTTTCCATCTCTCTTGCTTTGTCTTTAAATCTTTTCCCCCTCCAATGCACCGAGGCATACAAAATCATTTTCTCCGACAATAAATTACTTTTTTTTTTCTTTCCCAGGTCCCACAAATGTTTAGACAGAGACATTCAAGGGGCTACGAGAAAACACCGGCGCCGTCACTGTTGCCGTAAAGGTCGGCGAGCTTTTTGAAGCGAGGTCCCCAGTTGCTGAGATAGTCATAGTTGTGATCTGAGTCTGTACTTAGTGACTCCAGCGAGCTCAGCGACTCCGCCACGGAGCCGCTGCCTTCAAAAGCGTACGTCTGAAGAGAGTCGTAGGGGGGAGCCGACGGGTCCACGTCAGCGTCCTTAAGTCGCTCCCAAATAAACTCTCGAAACACAACGTTGTCCGGCAGGGATTTATACGCCGGGCGGGTGGCTGACGGGTAATGAAAGAAGGTCGGCGTATCCGGCGTGACGTCTCGCCGGACGTTGGGGTCTCTGATGACGTTCAGGTTACGCAGGGTGACCATGTCGAAGGCCTCGGTGTCCTCCTCTCCCCCTCCCTCGTCGTCGTAGCGGACGATGTTCTCGCGGATATCTCGTTCCTCCTCCAGAATCAGAGGCTCCTTCCTCCTCCGACGCATCGTCACGATCAGGAGGACCATCACTGATGAGAGACGGAGTAAGACGTGTAAAATGTTCAGAAATAGCAAATAAATACAGGAAGTAGTTAAAGCGATGAGTAAAATGATGCGATGACACTCGTAAATGTTGAAAAACTGCCTTTGAATCAACATTCTATCACTTTTATGCCTTCAACATTGCCCAACGAGCATTTTTTTTATCAATATTGTCTCAATGCGGCCGCCGCCAACGTTATCATAAAATATTTTAAATTAAATGAAGATTTTTAAAGGTGGGGTGGGGCACATTTATTTAAAACGCTTTCTCCATTATGATCCAGGGGAACTTGGCTGACTTCACACAGCTGAATAAATTATCCAGTGAGGGAGGACAAAACTGTTTTGGAGGAAAAACAAAGAGAGATTTAAGGCCTCCCACAAGAAGAATAAAAAAAGAATATTCGACCTTCTGACGGTGTCATCTTCACCTTCACCAGCCTGAGGAAGAGGCTTTTGATTTTTTGGAAAATGGAAAGCTGCATTAGCGTGTTTGGTGATTTCATTGTCATCGCTAATTATTTTAATTAACTGCTGTAAAGCGGTCGTATTTCTCACAAAGAACAACCATCTAACATCAGTGTCTTTTAGTGTCTGACGTTAAACGTCGGTGGCAACAAATGTCAAGTCTTCTATTTCAGCCGAGGACTCAACATTCCTTATTATCTTGTAAACGTTCTAATATCTCTGCACTCAGGAGCTAATTGTTGGTTTTATTACACTTTCTTAAATTGTTTATTAGGGGGAATTTTTAATCTTTAATGACAGAAATGGGAAATAAAGGAGAGCCTGGGTGGAATCCAGCCCAAATTTAATCCAAATCCATCGACACCTTTTGTAGATATTCTGCTAGACATACAACAAACTCATAACCCCCGCTATTTCCCTCGATGGCAGGCGCGAAAAGAAGTTTGAATTCAATTTTAATGGACATGCTTGACACAGGATGTCAACGAAAGGAGTTTAAATGCATCTGACAGAGCTGTCAGGGTTTATGCAATGATCCTATCTGTGTTTAACTATCGATATCTATCGATCAACTGCGTCTTTCTTCGGCTTCGACCATCTGCATTTTTTACTTCCAGACTTCCCATACAGGCTTTCAAAAGTCCAACCACCCCGGAAAAAGCGTATAGCCTACACCAGGATCCGTCCTCCAAACCCTTGCTCCCTTCTCCCCATACATTATTGCTGAAAATAACTCCACGCCCAAGCAAACTGGCAAATGTCTAATGATCCTCTATCAATCAATGTCAAGCTGGTGCCAGTGAAATATCGCTCCCCGGGTCCCGTATTTCCCTTCCTGGCGTGCAGCGACTGCAGGCAGGAGAGGTAGAGACCCGGGAACCAAATTCAAACACCACTTCACCCCCCCCCCCCTAATAAAGGAGCAAATAGAGGAGATGGAAGGGAAGCAAGTGTCACATGGAAAAGGCTGCTGGAGACGAATGAGTTGCTCTCTGTTGGCTATTTGGTGACTGCTGGTACTCTGCAGGGTTTCACAAAAACTCTAGCGCTGCTACAGTCTTTCTGAAATCCCCTCCAGTATAATAACCTCTGCTAATATCCATGACACTTTTTTTTTAGCGCTTTAAGACAGAACGGCACACATTTTCTGGGGGAAGACACTTTCCTCTGATTGTAGGAACTCCATTGATTCTAAATTCTATTTGATTCCGTGGGGCTTCTCCAAAGTGAATTACAAAGTGGCACATTGAAATAGAATATTCTCAGTGCTTTCCAGTAAAGCTCTTTAGGGTTTAATGCCTAGAAGGCAGCCACAATGCGTCACACACACCGAAAGCGGGCAAACATCCAATCACATCCTTGCTCGGATGCGAAGGCGGATGGCCGAGAATACAAATCGTCCCTCCGACTTAGGTACCAGGGGTCCTGTAAGGAATGATTTCCAGCCCAGACAGTTGAGCAAACACCCTGCCATGATGCTACAGGAGTGCTTCTCTTCATAATACATTTACCCATGATGTAACCTGAATGAAAAGCAGATCAATTTAGCACTACCGAGGCTTTTGCTGTAATTGAATTGTTTAAATGATCCATCTAGAGCAATCAATGTGGGCTTTCTGTGCTGCGCTTTTCATACCGGCGTGAATCACCGAATGCACCTTTCTCATTAGAGTATTTTTTAGTCCACATGCTTCATGTTTCAAACCCGCGACTGATTGTTCGCTCATCTTTTGTCAGCCACACACTGGTTTCATTGTTGCAGTGCAGATTCAGGTGCAGAGGTATCCATCTGGAATTGATGGATGGAAAGAGGGCTGGTGTTTTGACAACTGTCATTCTAGCGTTTTAAGAAAGATCCTTTTTAACGGTTTAAAGATTCCAAAATCCTATTTACATAATTATTTGCTTGCTAAAAGCTGCAAATCCTCCGAAGAGAGATTAGATTTGGTTATATAACTGTTATATGACAATCAAATTGTTTTTTTTTCTTGCTGATAAAGTGGTTAAATGTAAGTTTTTTCCCCTTCAAAAGTTCCCTTTGATTATTTATTTTGATTAGAAATACTCCATTTTTTAAAGGGGCTTTAAATCACGGTGGTTGTTAACGTTGTTAAAGGACAGGATGCAACCAAATAAGTGGCAGCATCAGGGAAAGTGAATCAAACTCCCTCCACTGAGCTAAATAACTTAATAAAAGACAAATCTGAGGCTTGGACATAAGTATTCTGGATCTATATAGTACATTTGACAGGACAGATCTGAATCGCTGCCACAGTTTCGCTTTTGATTAAAAACTTTATTAAATCGACCAGCTGTTCGGTATGTGCAGCGCTTAGAAAAACAGCACGAGAATATATTTCACGGGCAAATGGTACAAAAAGCCAGACAGAATGTTCTGCATGCACTGAATAGTATTAACATGAAGGGACTGCAAGACGATTCTGTTTTACGTTCTTAAAGATAAGACAGAAAACCTCTACCTGCACCGTCACCACCGAAGGACAAGGTTTCTGGTATATATAAAAGTTTAAATCTCATTTTTACCAATTACTATTAGTTATTACTTGTTATTATACTTCCTGTCAGATCTGTCCTAGTGCAGGTATATTTATTCTCCAAACTTACTGAGCATCTGTTCACACACTTTCTGATTCTGCATTCATCTGTTGGCCATTTTTTTTCTCCTGATTACCCAACAGGACCCTGTTTTTTTTAAATTTCTGACTAGAACTTCCCTAATTAATTCAATTAATAAAAAAAAAAAGGACTGATTCTCTTCTGTTTTTTTTTAATTTTTTAAAATATATTTTATTTTATTCCCATCAACCAATGGGCTAGTTTTTCAGATTTGTAACACACAGATTCCTGTGCAAGTTCGAAGCTCTCAGATTAAAGAATTGTCTGCCGGCTGAATGGGGAGGAATAAATAGAGACACAGACGGAGAGCTAACATGAGAGATTCGTAGACAGTAAAAGTGAAAAACAAGTGGACGTGAAGATTTATAGAATGAGTCTGATGAGACAGAAATAACTGTCTGGAGGATGAGAGAGCTATGTAATGTCCTAATTGGCCCTCTGGAGGATTGAGCGATACCTGACCTCTGCTGGGAGGGAAAAAAAAAAAAAAAGGCACCGGATTCTAACAAGATAACGATCATGTCAGTAGTTTGAAGCGACTGTAGTGATACAATTTTTTATTTTTTATTTTAAATTGCATTTAGAGAGAGAAAAAAAGTGCCGTTTTCAGGAATATAACTACGAGGGGGGGGTCGAGGACAAACTCGGTAATTAAATCTAAAAATATCAACTTATGATTAATGACCACTTAGCCTCTGAGCGCACAAACGCTACAGCTAATTCTAGCTGCGCCGCTGTTTGGTTTTTGGAGACAGGCAGGCGGAAGTGACACCCCTTTATATCAAAGTACGTGATTGAAGCTCTCAGACAACAACTGATGAATCCTAAGTAGACGAGCGGCGCTCCGGAGAGCTCTCCACTTGCACCGCACATTGTAGTTATTACATTCTGTCATGAACGCCAGATAACTAGAATCAGTACGTCTCTGGCGAAGGGACGTGAGTTCCTTTCACCTGACGAGACGGAGAGACATTGATCAAGGAGGGGGAAAAGACAGAGAAGATAGAGGGGGAAATTTAAAGCCGACAACACCCCGGGATGACAGCGGCGAGACGCCTCTCGGCTTTCCGACGCTGCTTCCAAAACAACACAATCGCATGCAATCATGGCCTCAATTGCTACCCGGGAGATTGAAAGATGTCTTGATGGAAGACCATCAAGGAAGATCAGAATAAGGGATTGGGCAGAGCGGTCGCGCACGGGCTGCTAATAGAAGGCGAGGGAGGAGGGGTTGTAAGAAAAGAAGAGCAAAAAGAGGCTGATGGAGACCCACATACAAAGCAACTTGGAGGTATATTAAACTGGAGACCATTAGTTCTGAGCCTGTGGTCTATGTCCATGCTGCAGAATGCAGCCAGCTTTCATTAGCAATGCCCGGCTTGGGGGTGGGAGTGTGTGTGTGTGTGTGTGTGTGTGTGGTCACGTGTCTCCCTCCCCCCATTGCTCTTGAAGTTATCATCCATCGCAAAAAAAAAAAAAAAATTCTCTTGCAGTAAAAAAGTGGAAAAACTTCAAGGGAAGGAGGAGAGATGAGGGAGGGGTGGAGTTTGACCCCCATCAAAAGACTTAATTTCAGTTATTGAACGCGCCGCCACTCGGCTTCCAATGAAGTGCAGTAACGCGTTTCACTAGACGCCGTCGTCTGTTGGGCTTTTATGAGTCATAATGCGGCGCGTAGGTGACGGCTGGCTGCTGCTGCGGCATCTTTAAGGTTACGTTAAAGGCTTGTCATTTACTAAAATATTCAAATATCCCTCACTATTACGATGGAAAACAGAAGCAGACGATTGGCTAACCTTGAGATGCAGCATTCCATACAGTACTTATCCCCACGACCTTCACTGAATATCATAATTTAGCTTTTTAAGTACACTGGAAAACAGCAGCCATCAGGTAGCTGGAGGCGGAACGGTGTAACACCTGGAGAATTATCGCGGAAAAAAGGCTGACTTTAAGTAGGACGTCGATCTTTACGACTGACTAATAACTGGAACTGACGGATAATCATCAATAAAAACTTGAAGAAGGCTGCAGGAGAAAATTACATACTGATAAATAAATATTTAAAGTTTCCTTTCTAGAGACGAGATCAATGATCCGATGGGTCAAGATAAAACTCAGCCAAGGTACAAATACCTCTCTAAGTGATGCTGAGTCACATGTCACATGTATTTACTGAAGAGGAAATGTGAGCGGATGAACCCTCAACCCCCTCCCCCTCCAGGTTTGACATATAGAAGACCTTCAGATGTATTAGCGGAGCTTCTCTGACACATTCAGCTGTCTGGAGTGGTAGGAAGTGTTTCAGAACCACACAACGCCTTCAATACCAACCGGACCGTTATATTACTTCTACCGAGGAGGTCATGTTTGTGTGACTTTAAACAGGATTATACAAAAACTACCCAACAGATTTTCATGGAACTCAACATAAGGGGTTGAGCATGTGGTGTGGAAGAGTCTACTAAAATTTGAGAGGGATCCACATGAATGAGTGGAAGCAGGAAGTTGTTTCACTTCCTATAACATGGAGGTTTTCCCTCAACATTTGTGTCTACTAAATAAATATATATTAAATATTAAACATCTTATAGTATTATAAGATGGATTTGATGACACTTTTGGGCATAGCGTAAGGAAGAACACATGGAATGTTTAAGCCGATCTGGATTGCGGATTCTTTTCCCACTAATTTTAACATTGCAGGGACTTTCTCCAACTTTTTGCACACACTCACCACGGATTAGCATGAATTTCTGTGACTTCCTTTCGTTATGCTGAGATGGGGGTTCGTATCAGTGACACAAAACTACCAACAGTGATTGTCATTGGTGGAACAGCGGGCTCCGGGAATGAACTGCACTGCTGCAAATGGACATTTGCACCTGACATGCCTCATTCTCCTCAAACATCATCAAAAACGCCCTCCCAGTTTGGCGGTTGGATTTAAGGTGCAACTATTTCCCATCTCTCCCTCTGCCTGTCAAGGCTGCTGCTGCTGCTCCACATGCATTTGCTTCTCCACCTTCAGCTCCACCACCACCCACTCCACTCCATTTCACATCAACCCCCCCCCCCCATATATTCACATAAACATATCTGCGGGGAGTGATGGGTTTTTAAGCTCCAAGCCAAACTTAGATATGTTTGCCTGCTGTTATAACAAACATTTCAAATTTGTGAGATGTGGAAAACATTCGATTTTAAAGTGGACCGGAATGAAGCGGTGGATCAGTGTGTGGTTTTTTTTTCTTCATTTACTTCAACAGAACCTTGAGGACAGCCGTTCTGGTGGTGCACATGTCATGTTGGAACTTCCATTAGACTTTAATTTAATTAAAAGAGACCGTTGGGCCTTTGGTGGAGGTATGTGCTCTATTTAGTACCCTTCTAGTAATAATTGTCCCGAGTATATCACTTTAAGATATTGGAAGGTTTTTTGAGGGGGCTTCCTTTTAAGTCAAGGTGAGAGCTCAGAAAATACCAGTAACTACTTTTAATGAGCTTAAACTTAAAATTCAGACCTTTTTTTTTTAACCTCCTTCACAGGGTTTTCCGTGAGGTCAGTATTCTGAATCTGTGTCTGCATTGCTCATTTGTTTAAAATTGGAAATCAATTAAGTTTTATTGTTTGTTTTCTTCCCCCTACAGCTGATACCAAACTAAATATTAATCATCAGAACAACACAAAACACAGGAATTCCCACGTGTCAATGTGGCGCAGCAGCCTTCAGTATTGATAGGCTATTACTGTGCATATGACAAGTAACCAATCAGACTGTCTTGTAGGCGGGACATTGAGTGATACCATGGTGGGGTGATAAGAGGCTGAGTGGCAGCTGCATAGTAGAATTTGTTATTTCTGACATATAGAGGATTTGGTTTCTGTCGTCTGTCATTTTAACTGAATTTCCAGGCAGAAATGTATTTTTCCTGTTCTGTTGGGACAAAATTTGGAATCAATTCACCCCCTCAGTGAGATCACATGATCAGAGAATCGGTTCTTTCTAGGTTTTGATTGGAGCTGATTTGGGATAACGTGCTTCTGACATTTACATTACTTTATCATTAATTGCAACTTCAGCATTTACGAGCTGTGGGCTATCTATGAAAAAAATTGGAATTATTATTTCTCCTTTGGTGATTGTTCCAATTTTTTTCCCCATGTAAATAGTGATAATTAAATAAATATACTGGAGTGAAAAGTGCTTTATTTCTCATAGAATTTTAAATGTCAACTTTGTGTTTGAATGTATTTCATCATTATTATCCATTCCAACAAATGCCTATGTTAAGCAGATGATATCTAGTCTCAAATACAATTGTTTCATGGTGGTATTTCTATTTATACTTAGTTAAAGGTCTAAATACTTATTCCACAATGTGAATGCATCAACAGGCCAGCATGTTGACTTGAAGCTCCAATTACAGCATCTTCCCAGCTAACAGGGATGGAGGCCAAAGCTTTGCACAGCCCTTTGAGCTCGACACAAACCTGTTCCGCTAGTTATCACATGGACTTTCATCTTTGACGCTGAGGTCACAACGGCTCTTACCCAGAAGTGTGATGATGCAGCCTAAAATAGCCAGGAGGGCGCCGGTGCTGAGGCCCGTTGCCGTGTAGGCCACGGCTCCACAAGACAAGGCCACGCCGTCGGAGTCGCAATCGCACACGCGAACCGAAAGCGTGTTGATGCTGCTGAGAGCCGGGGTTCCGCTATCCACGATCAACACCGGCAGCCGATACACCGGCTGCTCCCGTCTCCTGAAGCCGCCCCGTCTGGTCAATATGGACGCCGTGTTGTCTGCAGAAATAGATTATAAGCATTGACAGGTCAAAGAAAGCTACATTTAATGGTTATCGGCTTTGACGTGATCAATCATCTGTGTGTATCGGTAGCAGAGCTGATCTATTCTGTAACAGTGATTGCTGTACAGATGGTGTCATTAACACGATTCATGATGCGACACGCTGCCGTGTCAATCCTTGATCTTGACCACCTGTTGGCGAATAATACGCTTGATTGGAGGTAAAATCCGCCAGAGAACGACATGTTTGTGCGCCGTCTAAAAATAGCAGACTCACGCTTTCAGATTGAAGGGTCACAACTGAAAAGTAGATTTTCCTTTGCTTTTTCTCTTCAAGTCAAAAGTAATATTGAACTATTTTCTTATGACTACCACATCAGTCAAATTCTGTGTGATTATTTGTGTCTTAATATTTTGGCGTTTTGGAATTTGATTGCTGGGTGCCCTACATTGGAGAGAAATGAGTAGAAGGCAGTAAGTTAGGGCCAGCAAAGACTGATAACACAGGAAAACAGCAAAAATCACAGCAGCACCTGTAAAGATCATGAATTCATCTACATGCTTTGTTTAAGGCATCTACAAAAAAAACCAAAAAAATTATTATGACTAGCTAGTAATTTGAATTAGGTTTGAAAATTAACTAGTTTAGGGTTATTTATCTGTTAATGTCCCAGAACGCTTCGTTAAATTAATGAATTTTAAATTTGAAACGATAAAAAACAGAATAAAATGATGAAAAAAACATCACAACACAAAATCATCCAAAATTTAAAATATTTTCTATATTTAATATTTGCATTCCTGACACTTCCAGGTTTCACAAGGATGTAGATCTTTGGAATTTAAATCTATGGCTGGTCTAAGGTATGTCCAGAGTTCATGGCATTCAATATAAAACCTCCTAACACCGCATGGAACACAACGGAATAACTTTTATGATCATACTGATTGAGCTCTGTAAACGTAATTCAATCATGCATCTTATGATTCTCAATTTAATTTAACAAAATCTGGTGTCTTACTATCAATAAGAGATAATTAAGGACCGAAAACAGAGCCATATCTTTTTTTCTGGGATCGATCACAAAGCCCCTCAGATGGTTTCTGATCATAAATGATGGCTCTTTAGAAAGGCAAGCAACAGCCTACAGGACAGCTTTAAACTGTGACTGTAAGTAAATATCTTAAGATATTAATTAAAGTTTCAGACCAGAGATTCCCAATCGACTGGAGCGACTCCGGGGATTTAACAGATCTATTTGGAGGACAAATGGGAGAAAATGGACTTTTTTTTTTATTTGCTAAAGAAAGAAGTTTCTTAACTGCTGTCCTCAATTCCCTTAGTCCTTAGTTTTGAAGACCAGTTATGAATATTTAATGTGAATGGAAAGTTCATTCTGTTAAAATAACAAACATTCTTAATGACAAAGTTTTAAGCGGCAGCATGAGGAAGAACACAGGCTTGTGAAACTTTGGTTTTTGGAAACATGTTTAACTTCTTACCATCAGAATTTTTTTTACTTTTTTTAATTTTCAGTTTCAAATTATAAAGCTGGCTGGGCTTCAGGAAAATAAATTATACTTGCTGAAGAAGACTGATTTTTGAAGGCTAACTAACTGCCTTATCTAAAAACCAAGCACACATCACTGAAGAATGTGATAAAGAATGTGATAAAGTCTACCTATTTATATTTTTCATGAAGAGATGAGCAAAAAGAATACATAAGTAACTGCGTTAAAACTTGAGAATTATGAAAGATTCATCAAGATTTTTTTTTAATTCAAGTGTTAATAAAGTTTTAGCATCAGACGCATTTGTTCTCTATGATCGGATGAATAATATTTCACGGTTATTAAACATTCATAACTTCCTTTTTTTCCATCCAGGCAAAAAGAAATAGCGTCTCGTCTACTGAGCATGGTGACGGTACTTGCTACAGGTCAGATGGTGCTGATTGAACCTCCACAAAGAAAGATTAAACAGCCTCTTCTGAATTCATATCCATAAATACATTCTAACTAACATGACTGCCAAAAGCAAGCGTTGGGAAATATCGAAAACTTTTCTAAATCAACTAAAAAAAACCCCCAAGTTTTTAATATCTGCTTGGAAGAAACTGAATTCCTTGATTTGTATGACTTTTCAAGACCTGTAGATAACCTGGATTTAGGCAAAAAAACAAAATTCATGAAATTTTTACTGCAGATAAACAAAACAGAATAGCAGTAACACCTTTGTTATCTCGCAGGGTGAAGTTGAGGTTGCCGGCGACCGATGCAGCCAGGGAGAAATAAAACCTGTGTCCGCTCACGGGTTCATCTTTATCCACGGCGCTGATGGTCTGGATCACCTGAGGACAACCAGAACACCAGAGAGACCAACACAGACGTTCCAGATTAGTTAGCTTGATGGTCTTTATCCGATCTCGCTGGCTGATTAGGTGTTAACTCAGGCTGTAAATTAGGTAATGTGTTCAGGCAGTAGGAGATACGGTATCAGTTTCAGGAGAACATTGTTGTCGAGCCTTTATATTCGGATCGCTGTTCACTCTTTTTCAGATTTATGCATAGAGGCATAAATCTTTCTTAAAAGGCTAAGTGTGAGAGAACAGGAGAAAATCAACTTGATTCTGATTTATTGAAAAGATTTGCCTTCACAATGTTTAGCTGTGGTTTTTCATCATTTATCTCTTGATGAAGAACAGTAAGTGCTTATTTGGCAACAGCTTGGAACCCTCTCAAGGATGAAGTGCTCGCTTTTGGGAAAGTGCGTGTTTTCTTTCCCCAGTCCCATGACTGTAACACATCAAGCGTGCATGTGTGTGTAATTATGAAATAAGAAAATATTACAGTTGCACATTTATTTCCACGGGCCAGTCAATTGTAAAACCCATTTTATTTATAAGAATGAACCATTAGCTTCATAAAAAGTCATACAGTGTCTAAAATATGGACACATGTCTCAGTAATGTCACCCGTAGGCAATCTCTTCTCCTGGTGTGCCCATGTTCGGGGAAAAAATGCTGCAAAAGTGCCCTCTTGGATGTTTCTATGATAGATAAAACATGGCAAAGTGCCCCCTTGGGTGCCCTTCCGGTGAAGAAAATGTGATGAAGCGCCCTCCAGAGCGCCTTTCCAGAGGACAAAACACGGCGAGGTCGAGTAGTTCTTGGGCAATCCTGCTAACAAGCCAACCGACCAACAAATAAATAAATGGCTGTGGATGAAAACAACGCCTCATTGGCAGAGGTAAACATATAATTTGATGCCTAAACTTCGTAAAGTTCCATTAAATTTTCATCTAGGTGATGGAACGGCAGAATAAAAGTCGGTATTTCTCATACGCTTTAGAGACAAAATGTGTGTAGGAGTTGCATAATCTCCAGCAGCCTGAGAAAAGTAGATCGAGACCAAAACCAGGTATAGCACTTGTTTGTAAGGAAGGAAAGTACTGACAAATAAAGTTAAAAAGAAAAAAAAATCACCTTTTAATCTTTCTCCTGACTCAATCTATCCTCCCACCACTCTTCCTGTCGACTCCCAACACCCCTTTATACAAGATTCAGAATTTGTCTTCTGCTTATCTATTTAAGTGAAACACAATTACTATGATGTATAAATGTATTGTCATGATTGTAAATATCAGTATTCACTCGTAAGTGACTGTATCCTCTATAACACATGTGTCAAACTCAAGGCCCTGAATAATAATGAATAATGAAAAATATTTCCATTATTATTATCATATTTCCATTATTTCCATTATACATTTGGTCCTCCACATCACTTTGTGTGGCCCGCGAGAGCATAAAAGGTCAGAGTGTCTCAAAATAAATAGTTCAAAAAGCGTGCTTTGACCAGAAACTACATTTCCCACAATGCAGTCATTAAGCCCATTTTCACTGTGACAACGTTATTCACTTCGAGTTTCATAACCTGACAAATTAAAAGGATTTATGTTATAACAAAGCAACTAACATATTTCTTCTGTGTAACTGTAATATTTGTAACTTGAATATGTAATAAATTCATAGTTTATTACTCTTTATTGAGGATTAGTTACATTTATAGTACATTGAGTTACATTTCTAAGTTACATCTAGCCCTTTGAGAACAGCTATTATTCTGATGTGGCCCTCAGTGACAATGAGTTTGACACCACTGCTTTATAATATAATTTCATTTACTCTGCTGACAGTTTCTAAACAGGTAATGTGTTCCTCCATAGCTGTTTAAGCTTTTCTAGCCATGAATGCACATTTCTTGTGATCAGTCAAGGATACGTTCATCAGCCTTTAGACTGGGGGATGCGTATGCATCCTTCAACCCCAAGAAGTCCTCTAAAAACAAAACTCCAGTGAGTAGAAATAAAAAGCTGCCTTTGAAAGAAAAAAAGCACACAAACAAATTGCTACGGGTGAATTTTCTACTCCAAGGTCTGATTCTAACAACTAATTCATAATTCTAGAGACGGTTCAACTAGAGTTCAGCCCAGCTGCGTTAAAGGGTTAATGAATAATACACACTTTGTTCTTGCTCTAATACATAACATACACTTGCATGTACAAGGCATTAACCAGCATATAATGAGGTCAGTCCGCCGAACGCCGTTAGCTCAAACTAAATGCAGATGCTATGCAGCCAGGCATTCCCACTTCATTATTACATGTATGAAAATGAGTCATGATAAGAAGCGCTCTCGCCTCGGGCCATGCAAGACAAACACGCATGTCTGGGCGTTAAACAGGAGCGCCGCCATTTGTTTTGGCCACTTTATTTTGCCTCTGTACTCCCTTCATTACATGGCAGCATTGACGATTATAAATAAGTCAGGAAATCAAATTACCACATGAACTGATTTATTTACACCCACCAGCGTGAGTTGCAATGAATTTTTTTTTTTTTTTAATTCCTAAAAATGTAATATCTGGAAATCGAGTTATCGGTTTTCAGAGAAAGATGCAAAAAAATAAATAAATAAAAAAAAACTCACAAAAAAATGTTGAGCTTTAATTGTGGCGCCTTCTGCGCGGCGACACTTAGCAATCTCGCTCAGTACACTTCATACAGGAGAAGCGTATCACACACACACACACACACACACATGCACACACACATGCCATATGGACGACAAATGATAGCCACGGCCATCAAAGTGAGTGTTACTGCAGCAGTGTCCTTATAAATTTAGATGAAGCCTCCTGAAGCCTTTGTAGGCAATCTAGAAAGTCAACCCTGTGACAACTCACACCCGTGGACGGGATCCAAGAGTTTCTTAAAAGCAATTCACACTAAATTATCACATCGCCCCCCCCACCCCCTACTCCTCTCGCTTTCGCACTATCTCCCCCCTGCCAAAAGAAAAAAAAAACAACAACCCTGCATCTCGTCTCGCTATGAGACAAAAACAAACTAAAATAAAGAAATAAAAACATAAAAAAGGGTGAGGAAGGAGAGAGAAAAATAAATAAATAAAAGCCAATGATCCATCAGAGCCCAGACGTGGATTATCAGTTGTCAGCTGTGATTAAATGCTGCTGGTTACAAGCTGTCAGGTATTAGAGGTTGGTGTAGGTGGTAAATGACATCCTGCCAATTATTAAACCTGGCAGGCGGGGTGAAAATTTATGAATATTTTACTGTTTCTTTACCAAATTAAAATAGTTCCTCTTTCATCAGCAAAACTAATCACACGGTCGGCTTTTTTAAAGATTTTTTTTTTTTTTTTGTGTTTGTGTGTGTGTGTTTGTTTACTTTTTTGGCGCGGCAACACGAGGAGAATATGTCTGAGAGGCAGAAAAATGAAAAGGAAAGGTTGTGTTCTGGAGTTCAAGAACATTTGGGGATATCTCTGTTCGTACAGGCGGGAGTGATGTTTGTGTCACGCCGCATCAGTGACAGGTAGACGCAACAGGCCAGCACCTACACAAGTGGCGTGTGTGTGTGTGTGTGTGTGTGTGTGTGTGTGTGTGTGTGTGTGTGTGTGTGTGTGTGTGTGTGTGCACGCTTCAGCTGCATATCATGAAAGCTGTCATTGATTCGGGGATCATAATAACTCACAAGCCTCCTCACTCTGTTATGGAAATTTCACATCTGATAGAAAACCTATCTTTGTGGTTCTTACAGCGACACCTCCTATACACAATTTGAACCTTTTTGATGTCCTTTGAATATCGCAGATGGATTCGGAAGCTTATCTCTAGGAAGCCTCCCATCCCTCACTGCAAAAGGGAAAGGACTGTAAATCATCCTTAAATCAAACACTTTGTAATGTATAATGCCTTTCATTAGAGCGGCTCTGATGCAAGGCGCTCCGCAGAACCTTTGGTGGGGAATTCTCTAATGGGTTGGTGCAGACAGGAGGAGAGAGGCTTGGATGTGGGCATAAATTCTAGCTGGGAGACATTAACAGTAGCTGCAGACTGGTGCTTGTCGGGAGGCAGGACCGAGGAGGCCTATGAATCCCGGAATTAAAGGTTTCTTGAGTTTACACATGGCTGCACGTCAGATCAGGAAGGATGTGGAAGGACAAATGTTTCCCACTTTATAGGCTGAGGATGAGGAGGACGGTAAAGTTAAAGAGCAACATTTACTCTAATGGCGATGCATAAACTGCATATTTTATGTCACCGCACAAAAGTTGCATTCAAAATCTGTGGCGGGTATGACTGATGTCGATATTTAGAAATTATTTAGATGAGAATGAGGCACAAAAACCGACTGAACTGTTCCTGAAAGCAGGGAGACTGTAAAAAAAAACAAAAGACAAAGAAAGAAAAACTTAAAGGCAAAGAAAAAAAGGTGAGATTGTGTTGCGTTTAATTCATTCCACCTTAATTATCATTGAATAAATGATAAAAAGTGACTGTAATTCTTCCGATGAAGTGATAAAATGAGGATACAAAGGCATTGTCAACCGCAAAGGTGACATGCGTTAGCATTAGCTGCCAGATGAATAGCATGAGAAATCCGGAATGCTATTTTTATCTGTGTTTTTTTAATTTTATTTGGTAGTTAAGATAGATAGATAGATAGATACTTTATTAATCCCGGAGGAAATTGCATTTAATCCCAGAGGAAATTGCATTATATGATTGCATCATCATCATCATCATCAATTGCAATGCATAATAAAAACTGAATCAAAACAAGGAGTTTAGCTGAAAGTTGAAAAAGTGTTTGACATCAGATTCCAGCGCTCCTACAGTAGGTATTCATAAAACAAACGTGAAGGCTGGAAGTCTTGAGCTTGATTTTGATTGATTAAATGTTAAATATGATATTTCAATAACTTTTCAATGTAAAGTCATAGAGTCATAATTGCGTATGATGTCATACTTCCTGTAAATGTGATGTATTTCCTCTTTGTCCATATTAAAATGCCAGTCAGATTAAACATTTGCGTTCCTATATTTGGTCTCATTATCTTCCTTGTGTTGTTTCGTCTCTTGTTTAACATCCAGTGGACTGAAGTTGCGTATGTAACTCGACTTACTGACCTAACCTTCCAACTTCAGGCATTTAATTTCCTTCATTTTTCCAAGACTTTTCAGTGAAACATCAGGTGATACTCTGATCTGAAAACTGTTACAGCCTGTCAGGGATGAGCTATAATCAGAGCACCTGCGTTTAATCTCAAGCCAAAACGCCCCGTCTGTACTTTGAGACCGAATGCTCGTCTTGAGACGTGGATTGCGTGTCTCGTCAGACGTCGTCCCACCACCTGGATGCCAGCAAAAGAACACATCTAACGCAACATTCTCATAGCTGCTCTGCCATTGGCTATTACCTAGTATCTTCCTGGCACCCCATTGGCTAAGAGGGACCTCTGTGTGTAGCTAGATAGGTGTCTATGCAGCGTCCTCGTCATTTGGCCCTCGACCCATGAGGTGTTCTGATAATTTTACGTAAATATATTAACTTTTTGAGTATTCTCTATGGACCCCAAGAAAGCGAAGTTTTTTTGTCCGTACAAACAAACCAAGAGATAGTAGAAGAGCATGAGAAAGGGATGCGTTTGGTTGATCTCTCCAAAGAATATGGCCGTAATGCATCTACAATCACCACGTTATTAAAACAAAAGGAAGTTTAAGGAGTTTAAGGCATCGCGTGGGTGGTTGGAGAAGTTCAGAAGGAGGACTGGAATTCACTCTGTTGTTCATGGTGAGGAGCGCATGAACCAAAGAGGGCAAAAAACAATGAGGACAGCAGTTAAAAGGTAAATGACCGTCATTTTTACTCTATTCTTTGTTTTTTACGTTATGCACAACTCTCATTCATTGTGTAATAATCTAATCGTAACATGTATTTGTTACATGTTTTGATGCATTTTCATGCTTTATAAAACATTTATGTCAGGATTTTTGGGGGCTTGGAACGGATTAGGGCATTTTCACCGAAAACGCGTCTCTACTTACGAAATTTTCTACTTACAAAATTTCTTCTGGAACCAATGAATTTCGTAAGTAGAGGTACCACTGTATGTTGGTGAATTTAAAAATGACCACAATCCTTTGCACCTGTGATATCTGTGCTCCCCTGAGCGTGTCGGTTGGGTCTCCGGCTCCCACCGGAGACCAGCGGGTAGAAATGTGGCCCCGCCGTAATGAGGAAAAGCATTGTCAGCTAATGTAGCATGGCTAGACCGAGAAACCGAACAACTCAGAGATAATGAGCTTGTTACGCTTCCCCAGTCCCCCCCGTTTTTTTTGTGGTTTTTTTTGCACGAGCAGTATAAACACGACACTTTAAAATCTATTTCTTCAGCTCCTCTACCAAGTCTAAGATATATCACGTCGTCCTGAAAGTGTTTTTATTAGATAGCGAGCCGGATGAGTCACAAGCCGGCCGCTTCGAGAGCCGAACGGTAAAAATAAGCATCGCATCAAACAGGCGGGGACGAGACAGCTGTCGTTTGGGGGGTGGTGGTGGTGGTGGGGGTGATAGAGGAAGTGATGGTCCTGCAGTTTTCGCACTAATCTGCTTCCTAAGACATCAGCACCCCACATCTGACACCCCTGGGTTCACCGACGGATCAACATCACCCACTAACACATCCCCAACCTCGCTGTCATCACACGCACACACGTGTTAACGCCAACAAAACACGCCGGCCGGCACCTTTTCATGATGATCCCAACCCAGATCTTTGCAGGGATCTGTTGCGTCCGAGGTTGGAGTGATCTCCCGGCGAGCTCCGAGTCTTTTAATAGAGCCGACAGTATGCTGCCACACGCTAATATTTACACGTTACCGACACGTTAGCGTGTCTGTTTTCGGCCCGTTTTTTTTTTTTTTTTGACGCAACACCTATGATGAGCTGATTATTTAAGTGACAGATGAAGGCGTGAAGGTTTATTAATGTTTGTGTGATTGATGTGAAAATCCAAGCAGTGGCTACAAAATGGTGACTAAAGAACTTTTGATCTAAACGTTTTTTTGAGTTTTGAGATTTGAATTTTGGATTTTCTGCCTTTTCGCACCAGAATTTCACCGTAGGACAGGGATAATTTGTGCTCTAGGTGATTTTCTTGGCTTTATTTAGTGGTAATAATTATATTAAAGTTTCCATAACAACTTGAGGACACCAGTGATTGGGTTGGGGTGTTGATTTCCAACCTAATAACTTTAAAAATGGGTAGAAATATTCTATTTTAGCCATCCCTTTTAAGAAAAATATACAAAAGTCAACTATAAATTAAAATCAAGCTAATAAAATATGTGTTGTATGTCTGGATAAGCCTATTAGTGCTTTGTTCACCTCTAGGGCAAGTCTGGGGATGGTGGGGTAAAACATTTAGGGAACTTAAAGCGATTATAACTTTGTCTCTTGCTCTGAGACACATCATCGACCTTGACTTTTAACAGATCTTTATATAAATTGGCAGCTTTAAAAATATTACAATCAAAAATGTTATAAATTCGTAGTTCGCAGCTTGGAGTGTACCCATGAATTTTGCAAATATCTTTTACTGGATTAGTTTTTATTGCAGAAAAAACTCTCAGGGAAGCTCTAGAGTTTTTAAGGAAAGTCTTGTTTTCTATGATTTCTAAAGCAGCTTAATGGATGTTTATTCCCCACGGACATGAGTGATATCCTTTAGAAATGAAAGTCACGCTGAATTTAAGGGGTTTATCGGATTCATATGTGCGTTACGACTCATAAAAGAAGCATGATGTTTGGGAAAGATTTTTGCAGCTAAACTGCCTCTACGAGAGAAACCACAATAATTTTTTCTGTTATCTGTATTTTTTTTCTTCTTCTTCTTCGCCTCGTGTCTCTCCCTCCACAACCCCCCCCCCCTTCCCGTTGGATTCGTGCCTCCCATTTAAAAAAAAAAAAAAAAAGCTATTTCCTTGACTACTAAACATTCACAGACCTCTGGAGGATGCTGCGCCTCCTCTGGGATGCTTCATGGAGAGGTAAGGGAGGGGGTAAGGGAGCACACTGGGGGCAGCAAAATGTCAAGTCCACTCATGTAGGTAATGGTTACACTGAAGTGATTGTACAACGTGACCCTGCACCCCCCCCCCCTCCTCGCCGCCTCCGCCACCTCCATCCTGTCATAATTTCAATTAATATTATGGCAGAAGACAGACGCGCCGCTGATCCGTAACAAGTAGCATCTCCGGAGAGAAGCGGTGCCACGAGTCGGCCTTAATTAGACCTTAAAAATGGCAGGTTGTTCCTTCCTGCACTCCCTTTTAATCTACGTTACCGAGCCGACCCCTGGACCCGACCGGCAAAAATATTATTTCATCTTCATCTCTGCTGCGAATAAACCCCACGGACGTGACAGGCAGTGGGGTGGCCGAGGAAAGTTTTCGCAAAAGCTTCACAGGGAAAAGCAGAAGAAGTCAGCCAAAGTGTTCGCCGGTGAAAACCGGACACACACACACCAGAAGCAACAGGAGCATTTTATTTAATTAGGAAATTGGGTGGGGGGGGGGTTGTTGGAGCTCACACCTGACAGCTTTACACATCCACCACCAACCAGCCCCCTATGCTAACAGCTAGTTGTAATTCAAGCAGAGTTTTTACATCCAAATGTCAACCTCTCTCTGTATTTTTTTTGTTTTGGCTGTAAATCCCATAATGAAATTTCCATTTTTTGTCTGCTTTTTGATTAATCAAGACAAGATACGCAATTACAGCGTGGCCTTTATAACAGAAGACTTGATCTGAATGGGACTGGATGTAAATTGGAATTAGTGAGAAATGAAGATGAGAACATGGATCTCATTATGTTCAATGCCTATAATGCTTAGCGGTAGCGGGGACAAAAAAAAAACACAAAAAAAAAACCACGTCTGATGTACTTTTTTCTTTTTTTTGCAGGAAAAGATATTTTTGATTAGAAGTCTCATACTGTCAAAAACTGAACATGCATTATTCTATAGAGCGGAATTGAATCATTCAAATAAAGGAGCAAGAAGAAAAGCACATTTTTGAGTGTGTGTCTGTGTGTGTGTGTGTGTGTGTGTGTGTGCATGTGTGTGGGGGTTATATAAATAGCATTACCCATCGTTTTGCAAAACCTCCCATTCTAATTAGCTGAATAGTTACCAAGCTAATCAAACTCAAACGTCTTTGTCACATTTAAGGAAGTCAAAATGTTTCTGCACACAAGCGCAAACACACTTCTTTAAAAATCCCGATAGCGTCTCCAACCATTAACATGTTCAAACCAGCTAATAGGTGCGGCGCCTCGCCTAGTGACCGCCACGCTTTTCGAATTGGAATGCAGCACATCTTCTCGCTGAGTGGAGGAGGAGGAGGAAGCCTCCCCACCACCCACCCCCCCCCCACCTCAAACCAGCAGCTTTTCCAGCAGCGTGGAGCTCCTACACCTAAGGGGGGACCTCACAGCTCAGCTATCACTGGCTTTGAGTAAGCAATCTGTCTGCTTCAGCTGAGTAATTACAGATTTGCTGTACCTTTTCCTGCTGATGATGCTGTCAGGGGCCGAGGCTGTTGCTTATGTCCTGGGGGCCTGTTTGATTGTCGGGGAATGACTTTGTTTCAGGATTGTCATAGGCTCTGTGACATTATTTATCAGGTGCTGCTGGGGAAGAAATGAACAAATTACGTGTCGACTTTTGAAAGTCAAGACGGTATTGATGGATGATAGATAGTTTGCGGGATTGTGCTAAATTTGATGTCACCGTGAGACGACAATCATCTCAAGTGGCAACATCATTAACGGGAAAATAGACATTCAGTTCTGGAAGAATGCATTCTTCAGTAATGATGGCATCTAAAATAGAAGCAATGTTTATTCCTACAAATCCTCCCCCCCACCCCTGTACCTTAAGGCTAAACTAATTGATTAAATTTCAATCTAAAAATATCAGAAAACTCCATGTTTTTGTGTGAGCTTGAACTCCATTGTGTTTGTCGTGCTCGTATTTTAAGTGCGAAATGAAAAAAAGGTGAGACCAAAACAAAACCCCCCCCCAAAAAAACCACCTCAGCTCTTAGGCCTTCATTTTGATCAAACGAACACAAAAAAGGAACCAAAGCCCGCATGAAATAATCATCCTTTCTTTCTCTCGCCTCCTTCTCTTGACCAAGCTGACAAACAACCGCAAAATATGAATGCAAATAACATATTTAAAAAAAAAGAAGGTCCTAATAGCCATTCCGGCTTCAATGCTTCATTCTGATCAATTGTTCCGATTCAGGTCTTACACGCCTCTTTTACCCTGAGCCTCTGATTGTATTTTCCAAATGCCAAGAGCAGACGAATCGCAGACACAAAAGTCATTTAGCAACAATGAGGCCAAATGCTAAACAGGGAAAATGCGAAGCATGGCTACAGCTCCTTTTTTTTTTTTTTCCCCTGGATCAAATCCCCAAGCCTGAAAAAAAAAAAAATCTCCCAGGGTCCCTTTATGCAGGATATTGTGAAGCATTTTCTACCCCACTGCCCTCTGTAGAGATTGTCTAATTACACTGATCTTCAGAACAGAGATTCATGCCACATCTGAGCACTCCATCCCAGCACGAGGTAACACATTACACCTTGATAGTATTGTCAATTAAGGCCACAGACAGACTGGAGCGCTTGTCATTAATTTGGTTCTACTTTGACAGTATGAAATGAGAGAAACATCTCTAATGAACAGTAACACCTACGATATGTGCATTAAGAGTTTAAGGATGTGTCACACTAATGACGGCGTCTCCCCGTAACGACCTTGAGCTGCGTTTGAGGAACAAGAAAAGGGGTTTTAATGGCTTCGGAAGGTAACTTTACAAACTTTAAGACAGGAAGAGGATATGAGAAAAAAGAATCTGAGGCATTTCTGAGTCTTACCTGTCCCGGCATGGTGTGTTCACACAGGAGAGTCTCGTAGTCGATGGCGAACACCGGGGCGTTGTCGTTTATGTCCAGCACCGTGATCAGAGAGATGCCTTTTCCGATCTGGGTTGGGTCGTCTGGAAGAGAAGAGAAATGTTCCCGTAGGAGAGCACTGGCCAACTTTCCTTTAAGCATAATTTTTACCTCAACTTTGCATCGATGCAGTTTGGCCCAAATGATGAAATATTGATTTTAATCACATGTTTTAATTAATCACAGAGACGCAGAGAAAGTAGGTGCTGCTGCAGTGAAATATCTGGTGTTTGCTTCCAACAGCTGGCGTCCTTAACCCTAAAGTCGATTATGTTTCGTCGTAGGCTCGTAGCCGGGGTGTAGGGGGGGCACGTGGGCTGACGAGCCATCTTAAACAGTGGGGGGCTTCTTCACGCCGTGTGTCCCTCCTGACACACTCGGATGGCTAAATGACCGCAATCTTGAGAGCGAAGATGATGATTCGCCCTGGCATCGCCGCCACGCCGGTCAGCGGTGACGCTGCTGACATTCAGGAACGGCTGATTTGATGGTTGATAAGAAGGACGCGGGAAGCCTCGGGGGGGGGGGGGTCGTCGCTCTGGGCAAAACTTCGCTCAAGATGCGCAGCATCCTTCACCCGGAGCCCCACGAACTCCCCGGTTACAAAGGTGCTATTTACTATGAGCACTGTCATGAGGCAACGCGGGGAAGTGCATTCCGTCGCCAGTCCATGAACTCGGAGATGTTTTCGGCTGGAAAACAGCACCCGAGTGTCGCCGTGTGTCAGAAGCCAAGCACCTCATGCATGAAGGACTGTTGTGACATTTCATATGGCTTTTATTATTCGCCGCCTTCTCTTTGTTGCTATATCAGGCAAGTGCTCACACTCGGGGAATCAACCAAGAGACTGCGTGCCGTTAGATGTAAATAAAAACACATCTTTGAAGCACAAAAAGTGATAAAAGGTTTTTAAAAAAATAAAATAAAAAATACAAATACCCCTTTTCAAACGTTGTTCAGTCTGAAGACTTGCAAGCCTGACAGGCTGCTTGTCTTTTTTTAAGTTACGCCGATGCGACGCGGCTGTCTCGAGAGCTCGGCAGCGTCGCGCGTTGATGATTGTTGTCCTTCGCGTTCGCGCGACGGCGATGAAATGATGGAAAGGATCGGGAATAACAAAGGCGCTTGGCTGGCGTCCGTGGAGGCTGGGGGGGGGTGGATAAAAATGCAGGCGGCCACTTCTTCACAACGCATTAACATAGATCGCCCGTGGGTGAGATCGCCCACCCTTAGTCAGCATCTCGTCCCCGTGGCTCAGGGACACATGGGGGTCAAGATGACCGCCGTGTGGGTGAATTAACATTCCGTGACAGCAATCACTGTCGTATTCACAGAACAGAAGACTACAGGAGATTAGAAGAGGACATCAGGACAGATAGAATACAGGACTTCCTTTATCTAGCTGCAGTAATGGGTGGACAGTTATTGTTAAATTGGATTTATTTTGGTTTTCCTCTTCTTGACTACTTGTTTTAAAATGAACATTGTTGTAAAAAAAAAAAAAGGAGAGCAAACATTTATGCATTTGATGGCTACGTCCATAATCAGCTCCTGAAAAGGGTAACATGAAGACGTAAAAGTCATCACTGTCACCGAGACATGATTGATAGAGGACATGGAGATAATAGAATAGAATAGCCCCGATTTGCTGACAGTTTCTCGTGTTTACAAAGTGTAACTGTTAAGAATTAGGTTGAAATAAGATGTGAGATGCTAAAATTAGCCTATGGCATCCAGGAGAAGACTAGAGACAGGGGCTTTTTAAATTTACCCGTAACCCTTCAGATTGCCAGGCAGTATTTACTAGCTAATACAAGCAAACCTTAGTTTTTGAACGCTTTGGACATCGAACAAATCGGAATTCGACCAAAAAATTCGGGATTTTTTTAGTCTTAGAAGTCGAACAAATTTGGAAGTCGAACGAGAAAACAAGCGATTACTTATTTTAGTTTACTGTATTCAATAATTTTTCACTTAATTTGCGTTCCATTGCCTATGGTACGAGTTACAGTACCGTAAACTTCTGTCCAAAAGACGACGGTAACTCGTACTTTAGGCTAACCTGATTACGTCCATGTTTTTTTTTCTTTCTCTCTCGTGTTTGCTTCTTTCTTTTACATTTCTTTGATATGTTTTATTATTATACAATTTGACATATAAATGACATTATGAAATAACATTATGTTGAAAAAAAGGTAGTTTTCTAGCGTCTTGGAAGGGATTAAAATGTATTTGGAACAAATCGCTATTCGAACAGCCTTCCGGAATGAACTATGGTTGGAAACTGAGGTTTGCCTGTACACTCATTAGTAATTACTGCTTGGCCTTAGTAATAATCCTTATTAGCGCACCGGCTAGTGTGATAATTAGCCGCATTGGTTAATACCTTACCAAGTTGACATCGCTTCAATATATTAAGAAACACAAACCTTGAAATATGACGTGTAATAGTGGTAGTTTGTGTATGATCGGACAACTGGTAATCAGGAAAGCTGTTAATAAATGAACTTACGGCTCTCGATGGCAAAGATGGTGAGGTTATGGATGGAGTTGGCTTCTCGGTCCAGAGGCTTAGCTGTGCTGATGACTCCGCTGAGAGCATCAACGTTAAAAAAACGCTCCAAATCTGTATTTCTGTCAATAGAGTACCTGCAAAGAAAAAAAAAAAAAAAACCCCGCACATTACCCACAATATTTGTTTTAAAATTGCTTTTATATAGTGATATTGATTTGACATTTTACTGGTTTGATTGTAGTTTGCTTCCATCACACTGAGTAACAATCATGGGAGATATCCAACAGATACAGAAAGAACTCAATCACTGACAAATGGCGTTCACACCTTTTCTAGTGTGTGAATACAATTAACACAAGTCCAGACATTGCTTTGAATTCAGAAATGCAGCGGACAAACTTAAAGCGCGATGAAAATAAAGCTTAACTTTTGATAAAACTGAAGGCTGTCTACTTGTCCCCCCCAGCACACCACACGGATCAGACCCATTCAATATGCAGCAACACATAATTCTACAGAAAATTACATCTTCAATTAACCTACATCCAAAGGGTATTATTGCAATGTAATTTGACTCTTGTGGCTGCATTAGTTCCACAATAATTTTAATTTCAACTGATGTAGTGAAATATATTGCAGACACTGATAACAGTCACAAGGGCAAAAACAGGCAATTTACAGCTACAATGGACGAGTAATTTGATTTTATGATTAAGATTACTAACAATCCAAAACAGAGCAAGCATGAATACTGTACAATATTTATTCAATTAATGCATAAAAGGTGGGACTCCCCAAGGGTGGCACTCCACAGACGGGGTGGTGTCGGAGCTTGTTTTTTTTTGAGCCATAAATGCCACAACATAAGTGCTGAGCTTGACCCTCCTGCTGAAATGCACTTCTCTTGTTCAAGATGGCATTTTCCATTTTGCTAATGCTGCACTCCGTAGCACTCCTGCCATCTGGCACAGCCTTGTGAAAGTCACACAGGGACTTTGGAGGGTCCGCAGATTGTAGACAATGTGGAAAAGTTGAATGGATTACCCATTTAGTCTTTTAATAGATTAGGCTTTATTGGGATTCATTGTTCAGATTCTTTAAGAAGCAACTCTGGGGAGATTTTAAGACTTTTAAGTGAATTATGAATGATGGAAGGGAGCGTGTCGGGGAAAGACGGATCATTTTTTGGGGGTGACTACAAGATTTATTATCTGTATTTGCTTGAGTGTTAGTACCTGATGGGATTGCTGGAGGTGTCCGGGTCATGAGCGGAGACTCTTCCGATCGAGGTGCCAACTTTGGCGTCTTCTGAAACGACCATCTTGTTAAGTGGCACGGAAAAGACAGGCGGCTCGTTCACGTCTTCCACCGTCACCTTGACGGATGTCGTGTCGCTAAACGGGCCCAGACTCAAGAAGTTGGAGTCAATATTTCTGTTTGTGGCTTCGATTCGCAGAGAAAAGCTGCTCTTTGTTTCAAAGTCTAGAGGCTGGAGGAGACAGGCAGACAGGGAGAATACATCAACATATGTGAGAGATGTTCACTTTTATTGTCGACGTATGAAATGTGGGGTTTTGAGGTGTCAAAAGATGTTCAGTTTTTTTGTTGGATAGATTTTACTGCTAAACCGACAGCTATGGAGTCAGCGAGGGTAAAAGAGGAGCATGTGTAAGTAATCCTTAGTCATTTATACAACGCTGAGATATTGATCCTAATTAAACATGTTGATTCTAAAGCCCCCAATAGTTTAGCACAGAGTCAGACTTTGAGCCATTTGCCAATGCATTAAAGTTATTTAGTGCTGCTAAAGCAATACTATCGATCTAAAGGCAGACACGTTGTGGTTTTAAGGCAACTCCCCACTGCAACATATAATATTCTGGGAGCAGAACATTGATTCGATTCCTTCATTGTCAGTGAGTCTCTTCAATGTTGTAATTGTCTGAGTTTGGTGTCAAACAAATGGTTCAAATTGACCCGTTTCACAAGAATTGCTTATGTCCAACAGAGGCTCCCATCTGTACTACAAAAAGAGCTGCAGCAATGAAGTGTCACATCCACACGGCCCGAGGAGACCATTTCAAATCCTCTGAAGCCCTGAAATGTTGATGTATGAACCGTGAGCTCCAGTGCATCAAAAAAGTGAGGGAGCATTTGTGCCGAGGATTTTCCTGCAGAAGCGAATAAGTGGCTCGGTTTTATTTATTTACATAGGTGGATGTAAATTGGATTATTTATAGCGCCTTGGCTCCCATGGTAAGATAAAGTGTTTTTAGATGCTCGAGTGTCTATATACCCTCAATAACTTTGGTTTATTTGTGAAATTATGTTGTTTTGTTAGTTAGATCAATCAATGTGTTAATTTGTCATTGGTGGTAATCACTTATTGCAAAGACGGGGAGACACATTCAAAAGAATGAAAAGGAAAAAGGAGGACAAAATGACTATAGAGGCAAACAAATAGAATCGCACAGAACAACCGTTTTGACCACCTTTGGTCTCAGATAATATAAAAAGATGTCGACTCAAGACAGAAAATCTCAACATGGCAATCGCGCAAAAATTAATAAACACACTGTGCTACATATATCAGACATGGGAGAGTGCATTAACGCAGGTTGTTAATGGAAGTTATTGCACCAGAAACAACAGAACCCATTATCGATCTTCTTGTGTGCGCGGGGGGAAACGCTGCGGCGTCGCTCTGAAGGGAACAACACATTTTCGAATATCCGTGCTCTCACATGCTCATCCATCCCTACAAGGTACTGTAAATATTTAAAAATAAGCCAGAAAATTATTAATGCTTTACAGGCTAATCTCAGCTGACTTCCTGAAACAGCTGGATGCTGTAGTTCTTAGTTAGTCAGCTGGGAGTTAATAATACATTTTCTGCTGCAAATTAAAGCAGATCGGCGCTCTGACAAATATTTACAGCTGATGGTGTATAATCACCCTGCAATGTCTATGTTCAGTCATAGACTACACCACTACCATTCATACTTTGTAATAGATGGTGTATTTGCCATAGAATGGGCTACACATCAACCATGGATTATAAAAGGATGTATTCATAGTGGGTTTTGGACTATTTATGACTATTTATGCTTTACAAATTTAATTCAATAATTCAGTTTCAAAAAATGTTAACCTTGAGGTTCGAGACTTATTCATTCCTCAAGATGTTTTTGGCAAATTTCTCGTACAAAAGCAGTTCACAAGTTATAGATAGGAATGAAAAGATTGAATTTAATGGAGTTTGTAAGAATCTGTGGATTCTCAAATTCCACGGAGAAGCAATGGGCTGTATAGAGTTTACTCTAAGCTTTGTCCAGCTACACAAAATGAATAAATGTAAGCATCAAGTATGTCCACATGTATATATATCACTAAAATATTGTCTGACAGTATATGTCAAGTGGTTTTTTTTTTGTGGCCTAAACCTTTCCACAGGCCTCAAATCATGGTTAACAACCACCTCTATGTTCCTCCGGTGTGCAACACAAATTCAAAGCCGCCTTCAGTGAAATCAGCCTTATTTTCTCTGACTATGACACAAACACAACTTGCTTTGTGCCGTCTCAAATTACAAGTAGTTATAAACATAATTTCAAGGAGACAGGAATAATCGGTATACTCCAATGCCACGCTAGATGCTCCAAATAGTTCCAATTTTCTCCTCTGGAAAGCCACTGATGTGTTGAGAATAAATATGTTTTTTTTCAGTACCCTCAGAAGGATAATGATCCCATCTTGTGTATTCTCATCTGTCGTGATGTTGAACATGCCAGGCCCGTCGCTGTCCATGATCCTGTAGTCCATCTCGGCGTTGGAACCTATATCGGCATCGGCCGCTTTGATTTTGGCCACCACAGATTTCACGGGTAGAGATTCCAACACCGTATACTGATAGTTCTCTGGAGGAGGAAGAACAGAGGCAGATGCTGATAATGGATGTGCTTATTTCACCACCGACTCACCTTCAAGCAGTTCAGCTCCTGTTATATCTCTTCTGCTTTGATTCTACTGCATGGCTCCCTCAATAAATTCATGTTGCATAGCAGACAGGCAGCAGCGGTGACAAACAGAGAATAAATCACTTTTTCTTTCACTTTGTACTACAGATATGGCGACGGGGGAAGGCGATAGAAAAGTAAAAATATGCAATTAAAAAAAGAAAATGCTAATTTATTGCCGCATTTCTTGAAGTTCTTTTTACAGTCACGGGGGAAAGTATTTAGCAAAATAAAGAACTGCCTAAATCGTGCGCCAAACTAGAGAAAAAAAAAGTAGACTCAGGATTATATCCATTCTGTGCTCTTTATGGGATGAAATGTCCACTTGAAGATTCTATTACTCTGAACCTCTCTATTGTGTTCCTTGAGCTTTTGTGTGACCCTTTTGGATTTAAAGTACTCTTATAAGAATAAAGAACGGAATCATATTCATAATCATAATCTCCCCCAATAACCATGGCGGAGCTCATTACCAGACCTTTCTGTGTTCCTAACAGTGTCTCCCTCAGCCACTGTCTAAATGCTAATCTGCCTGACATTGTTTGCCGCCATGTAATCTTTATAATGGCTTTTTAATTTGCCATGGAATAGCAGCTCTTTAAAAGACCAAAGAATTGCTTTCCTCCCTCCGTTTTTTTTTTTTTTTTTTCCCTCCTCCCCACACCTCCTGCCGTAGCCTGTCCTCTCATGCATCTAACCTTGGCTCCCTCCCCCCTCGTTCCTTCCAAGGACTAACTCCAGCTCCCCGACTCCTTCAGCTCCGATACTCCTCATCGGTCTATCGATTGTGACCCATGACCCTGGCAGCGCGACAGCGGGAGCAAAAACCCGCAAACTCCTCCAAGTCTCTTTCTTCCCCAGTGTGACAGCACTGGGTTAAAACTGCATTGATGACTTGTTGTGCAAACTTGAACCTTTCTTTTCCCCCCGGGGGCCAGCAAATTGACTCTGCTTCATGGCAGTCCAATGTTGAGTGCACCAGCCAGACAGCGGTTGGGCTATCAGTGGTAAACCGATTGCCGAGCGCTTTCGGATTATCATGAGAAGCGCTGCATGCCTTTGAATCCTAAAGCTTGGCCCGGAACCCATTAGCAGCCCATGAAATAGGCTGACAACAAAAAAACGGAGGCTGATTGATCCTGGTATCCAAGGGAAAAATAGCAGCCCTCGGCTCTGATGAAGACTACAGCGGGAAGATGCACACCTTGCAACGATGGACGTTTTTTAGTAATTTGGTCATAAGAGTCTGGATGTTCACAAAAAATATAAATACAAATGTTAGGAAATCCAGTTAACATAACAGACAAGATCAGGATTTAATGAAAGTGTTTTCTTTGAACACAATTTTGATCAGCTGAGTCAAATATTGCAAGGAATAAAACAAGAACAAAGTTCTTACAGGTATGAGAGAAAGTAGGATATTTTTAAATAACTTCTTTTCTTACATTCTTACATGCACGAGCAGTCCACTTTTTTTTCATGCACCACTAGTACAAAGCATTCCGTAATTTGGTTCTCTGAGAGGTCTCCCGGCGATAATAGATCTATTCAACTTGAACAAAAAAAAAGCATGGAAGTGAAGCAAAGGGCTTGGATTTTATACTGATTGCTAAGTAGCTGCTGATCCTGCAGAGAAAAATCAAAAGTGAAAGGCTTACTGTGGGTGAACTGAGGTGGGTTGTCATTGACATCAGTTAGCGTTACAGTCACGGATGTGGTGCCAGACAGGCCTCCCATCTGGCCCACCATGTCTTTGGCCTGGATGACCAGAACATACTGGTCCCTGGTCTCCCGGTCCATGTTGGGAAGAGCTGTTCTGATGACTCCTGCAGAGGGACGATGATGTGGAAGCGACAGATTAACTCAAGCAACGAGTAATTAACACCACTTGACATGTTTCAAATGCGTTCATTTGCAGTAGATTTAAATGGGATGTTAATTACACTAAACACACAAGTGGATAACCTACAATTATGTCTTTATGAGGAAGTACGTCTGGTTTGGTCATGTTGCTACTGACGCCATCATCACCCAAAAGATCATCAGTTCATTTTTGCACATTTGAGCACAGCAATTGGTGCAGGGGTCATCCTAGGGGTCATCCATTTGTGGTGACCGCCATTCTATGAAAGCACATGCTAGATTGTAGCATGATATCAAAAACTGCTAACTCTAGAAGCTAATTTTGCAAATCTGCTCAGGAAGCGCTCTCATAGTTGATCTTTATAGCCTTGTTCATATAATGCACTTTGTTCGGGAGTGATGGTGACGTAAATGCATGTTTGCAAGGGTTGTGAAATTGATGAATAGGTCAAATGTTGTCTTGACCCCCGAGCATAGACGCTACTCCAAGCGCAATTTGTCAGTTCATGTCCATTGAAAAATATTGCATTGCTATCATACGGTGATAAACCTTGAAACATTTGCTGGACAATATGCCTCATTTTCATCTTTGTGATGCCAACATACACAAACATAACGATACAAGTCGACCACAAGGGAATAAGAGACCAGGACCGGTTTGACTCCATGCTTTCTTCTCTTTGTTTGTACAACACACATTTTTTCCCCTTGGGTCATGGAATTCTTAGGAGTTGGGATACTAGCAAATCTGCAACAACAACATTAAGTTTAACATATGGTTATTTTGTGATTATTATTCAATATGGATTCATTTGGTCCTCTCCGCCTGTCCCTCCTCCGGTTTCACAACCACAGACCCATCTGGTAATAACCCAACCGTTCAAATCCAAACACGATCATGAGTGGGAGGAAGGACTGCTGTTGACTTTTCCCTGCAAATAAGAGGAAGTTGTGTTTAGCTTCATCCACCGTTTATCCATTTAGCAAACAACTTTAAATTTGTATCCATTACTTTTAAAACCAATATTTGTCATTCTTTACTTTTTTTGTTATGGTTTCTTATTCATTCTAATTTGTCAGTAATATTTATTTTATGTATTTGTTTAACTCTGTGTCTAAGAGAGATGATTTAAACATGTTCTGTCAGTTTTTTGCTCAATTCCTTTCGTTTTTGGAATTTTATTTTGAAAGAAGAATTCAGAAATGTTCTAATTTCTTTTAAGCAGTTAGAAACCATGAGTTGAGAATCTCTGTTTTGGTATTTCATACCAAAAAAAAAGAAAGATGAAAAGCCTTCAACAGAAACCACGCAAGAGGTTCATGAAAGACAAATTCACTCTTCTAGCCATGGAAATAATTCAACTTCCAGTTTGTCAGGTGCAACAATCAAGTCCTGGAGGAATCTATTAATGTCAGAATGGATGGTCTAAAAAATTTAATTCCATGAGTAAGTAATTAAAAGAGTGTAAAGGGTTTTTTTAACCCTCAAATCTGCTGTAGCTCTGAACGGATCAGCAGGCTGACATATGATGAAGTTGAAGAAGTTAAATTTAAGGCATTAGAAAAGTGTGACCATGCAAAAGAACATTTTACCCCGGAGCTGAGGCATTATCTGTCTGTCCCCCTGTCATAATTGATTTGTATCAGCAAACGATCAGAAGCTGGCATCAAAAGACTTCCCGCAGCTGTCTGTTGGCACCTGAGCATAAACGCCGCTCTAAACAGCTGGCGTGTTGCACAAGCAGGAAATGGCATAAGGCTTGAAGAGAAATATTATCATTAATGACGTCTTTCTAATCACAACTTCATCTCGCCATGATAATTCCAGGAAAATTAACACGTTTGCATCTAAATGCATGGGAAATCGTGCTATCGTTCAAAAGCAATCAAACTTAATGAGTTACATACAATGCGTTTCATTCATTTAATGACGTTTATTAAACATTCCTATAGAATACGAGAGATTACTCATTAGGAATGGCACGAAGACGCGGCGTACAATTCCTGCATAAATGAATCATTTTATCACAATCGTGGTGAGATGAAGCAGATCAAAGAGCATCTTTTTCTTAGAGTTGGCACCTGAAGAATTTCTCATAATCTTTTAAATTATAGAGAAATTCAACATATAATTGAGGTCAACTCTCATGAGGAATAAAAAAAACAAAACACTTGTGTGCTGATTACAAGATTACGAGAGAATTCTCAACCAGCTGCCCCTCGACAAGGATCTTGTTGGTTTTAAGTTCAGAACGAAGACTTCATGGACTTTTTAGCAAGAGTAAAAGAAGGTTTTCTTTCTAGATGTAAAACTGAAAACAGAGCTAGACGCTTGCCAATAAATACCTCGGTGCAATCATTTAAATTATTTCAATGTATGCATCCGTGTGTTTTTAGTACCTTATAGTCACTCAGGCTTGTGTTGGCCTACATAGATTTGAATTATTGTGTCCAAAACTATGTATGTAATGTCACTTAATGTCATACTGAGAATGTCCAGCAATGCATTGGTCTAATTTGCTTGTGCATGATTTGGATCGCTGTAGGCTACATCCATTATTGTAGTCTAAATGTGTTTGGGTTTTTTTTTTTTTTTTACATTTTTCCCTTCATATCTTTGACTAATCTACACCAGTAAATGCTTAGATTCTGAAATTGGATGCTACAAAAGAAAAACAGTATTGTGTTTTCAAGGAAGCTCCATTTCCTGAATGAATTATCTCCATGAAGGAAGTTGTGTGTTCGCATCTAAACGTTTGTTGGTGTATGTAAAAAACACATTTCCGGAAAATTTAAAAAAAAAAAAAAATTGGCAAAAGACTTGAATTTGTGTTTAAATTTCCCTGAATACACAAAACTGCTTTATGGAGGGGGCAGAACCTGATCCAATGCTTACGTATGGTGTTTAGAACAATGCATCTACAGTGTATTAATAGTAACCGAAGTAATGAGGTTGTGAGTGTCCGCCTGTAGCCTGGAAAATATAATTAGATAGGTAAGATCTATTGTGTGTTTTTGATGCAGATCCAGATTTTGTTAATCGAAGTGTAGGATGGGTCTATCTTGGCACAGATTTGCACACTATGGAAGGATATCTCTAACATATGTTAATTATTATCACGCTAATGGCCCGCTACCTCCATCCCTGTTCTGCTCCAACTGACTTCCTGCCGTGATTCTTCTTTTCTTTTCATCTAAAGTCTTCGCCGTCCAAAAAAACCCAAAAAAAACCCATCCCGACCCCCGTCACCGTCTGCCTAATCAGGCCCTCGTTTTTTGTTTTTTTTGCTTCGCCCCGAGCGAGGCTTTCCTCGCGAGTCGCTTCACGAGAGCAGCTCGAGCGACGGCGTGTGCACACTGACACGCTCACGTGGCGTTTGTAATTAAACTCGATCGGTGGGGGGGGGGGGGGGGGGGGCAAAAAGAAACGAAGGACAAACAACTCCAGAAAGGCGGGTCGACAAAAAAGAAAATGAAAGAAGCCTTCTGACCGTGATTGTACTTGAAAATAAACAATTCCATTAAGTGCTTAATTTTCTCTCCCTCTGCCATCCTTTATTAATGTCATCACAGTCCCTCCAGCTAAAAACTGTTATTGGCTGCTCAGACTAAATGGCCCAGTTAGCTAAATTATCCCAACTTGTCCACCTCTTTCCTCAAAAAAAAAAAAAAAAAAATAAAGTCCCTGCCGGTGGGCTTTACAGTGAGATGAGGGGTGGTCAATAAAGCAATAATCTTCTGCAAAACATGCCATGTCTGTTCTGCATCAAAACAGTGGGTCACTGTCATAGGAAAACAGTCTAGATTGACCTCGACGACGGAGTCACAACTTTTTTTTCCACAGATAACGCTTTAATGTCGAGATTTCAGACTTCATGGATATCTCCCCATCTCTTCTGTTGTCTCCTTTTCATCTGTGCTCCATCTCACCCATTCATCACTGTTATACTTCTTTCACTGTTTGTAACTTTCGCAGCCAATTAGAGAGCACCAAACCACCGCTCCCGGTGTCCGCCTGCCGTGACACCTGCAAACCCTGTTTACTGAGTTGTTTTCAGAAAGAAAAGAAAAAAAAAAGGTTACTTCAAGTCTTCTCCCATAATGCTCAGCGGACACAAACAAAAAGCCGAAAGCTTTTCTCTTCTCTACTTCATACGACCGTCGCCATAGGGACAAAGCTCGCTTCGCGTCTCGCACCTGAAAGAGACATCTTTTAAAAAAAAAAAAAAAAAAAAAAAGCTGAGGAGGTGGAAGCCGGATAATGGGACGGACGGCTCGAGAAAAAGATGTTGGATGGTGAAAGGGCCTCACACTCAATTGATATACTTGTTTAATATCAGCTTGGTGTGTTGGACCCAGAGAGATATTGGTTGTGGTTAATGATGCCATGAATCCTGATTCCACCCCGGCAGGAAATAAAGAAAAAGAAAAAAAAAAACCCAACCGGCGACGTGTTTCTCCTCCCGCCCGGGCCGGGAGCACGCACACTTCTCACCGAGCGACATCGCTAATCCACCCGGCGATGTTGCAAGGCTGTTGTTTGTCTGCTCGGTGCCAGCGCCACCCCCCCGCCCCACCACCACCACCACCACCACCCTCCTCATCTCCTCTTCGCTCTCTATCTCTGTTACCCCGTGTAGCGCCAGTGTCATTCCTGGGGAGAGGGAGATGATTAAAATCCTCCTGTCGCTATCGTGGCACGGCCCTCGCATTGTGCTGCGACTCTTCGCCTCCGGTGCGAGCCAGACGTGTTCTCGCCCCGTGCATTTATCTAGCTGTCTCCACACCACTGGCGGCAGACGGAGTGGTGGTGGGGCCGCGCTCCCCCTGCTAGAACCCCTGCTAGATACTTGACATTTGTCTTGGGTGTGGGAAATAAGAACTTTGGAGGAAAACCCTCTGGCCTTTGCATGCAAGCTACGAGAGGTGATGAAGGTGATGAACACTTAAACATGAAGGGAGCGCTGTGTGATTCTCTCCGAAGCCTCAGGCTGCCCACTTACAAGGAATGGATCCCATAATACAAAAAACAGGCCATACAAACAGGGAATAAAAACCTCCAGCTCGGGGTCGTTTATTACCGAGTGACACTGAGGCATCACGCTCCAATCACGGGGTCACCGTGGCTACCCAGGGATCCACCGAGCGTGAAAAGGCTCCATTATGAAGCGTTATAGAAGTACGTGTTGTGATTACATCAAACATCCTGACGCAGCTCCGTATCTATTCATTTGCAAAGGATAACATTGAAAGGAAGCGTGTTTCCTCTGCCCCACAAGTCCAGGTGCACGAGTTGTTTGTGATTGGAATTGAAAAATTGCATCTCTTCCCCCCCCCACACCCCCACACCCTCAACATTACAGGAGGCAGCCAGATTTATAGCCAGCCTTCAGCTATAATGTTCTCGATTTAGTGCACAGATCTGGTGCAGGCGAAGCGACAAAAGATGTGGAGGGAAAGAAAAGCACACAAGACTCCAGGAAAGGCCGATTCTCACATCTCCATCGCTATACGATCCGTCTCCTGCCCCAAACTCGACGTTTTCGGCACGATGAGCCGGCGGGATTACGCCGAGACCTGGATTTCCCCCCTTTAATCGAGTGCATTCGGTTTAATTAGATTCTCAGGCTGAGAAAAAGACAAAAAAGCTCAGTCTGTCCGGCCCCTTCTCACATCTCAGTACCTGTCAGATTCAGACGTCACAGCGCTTTGAGAGGCGAGCTAAAACACCCCCTTTAGAATGTAATTAATCCTCTCATTCAGGCACCTGGTGTTTCTCTACTAACGAAATTCTGCTCTTGCAGCTCCTGCACATTGAGCTCGGTGAGCATGCACACATGCTTAGCGGTGCTAATGCGTGCGCTAATTGTCTTTAGAGGACTCGCCGCGTCGCCAAGGTGTGCGGAGCTTGGAGGCAGCTGTTCAAAATCTCCTTGAGCTCGCCATCAATTAAGAATGCGAAGGGGGGGGGGGGCTTAACGGCATTACCATTCCAAGCGTCACCTTCAAAACTAAACTACAAGCTATCAATCAATATATATTACAAAACACTGTATTAACAGAGCACCTTTAGGCGCGGCAGCTTATGGTTTCTCCCCCCCCCCCAACATTACGCGTTGTATGGAAGTTATTTAAGCTATTCAGGATTAAGTACTTTTTTTTTTCTCTCCCCCCCACCCCCCAAGGGCACCTTGTAGATTCAATTTAGGATTAAGAACCGGAGTAAAGAGACTTGTTAGACGAAAAAGGAGCCAAGATGCTACCCACCTAACACCGGGTTGCACACGCCCACCCCCCACCCCCCCACGACTATTAGCCCTCCGCCACTTAATCGCTGTTGCAGCATGGCGGTGCAGAGCTTAGAGTGTATTTCAGCCCGAGCACTTTGTCAAAGTCACCCTCCGCGATGGCCCAGGCGTGGGCTTCAAATGGGACTAATTAGTAACTTGCAAAGAGAGAAGCACAACTGTCACCCCCAAACACACCCCCCAACCACCACACACCCCTAGAGTGTTTCCGTAAGATGCATTGAATTGACAGTATGCTAAAAATAAAATGGCTGCAGCTGATGAAGGGGGGTGGACATGATGTTTAACACCTGGGACACCTCCCTTGGAAAAGAGGTCTTCAGCTGCAGCCTCACCCCTGGTAACGCGTGGTGCTAATGTTAGCTCATGCTAACTCATCTGACACGAAATGAGTTTTTGCCCATATTTTATTAAAATAAACCTACAAAACCTTTGTTAATAGTGACGAAGTGCCTCATGTGGATGATTTAGGCTCATTCGGAAAAGCCAGGAGGTCCTTTATCTCACAAAAATGAACCCAATCATTAATAATCATCCAAATGAAATGCAGAAAAAGTGGCCGGTCAGGTAAAAAAAAAAAAAAAAAAAAAGGATGTGGGCAGAAATCAGGCAAATTACTTGATTTTTAACAAAGTGCTTGAGGTGATTCAGGAAAAGGTCACAAAAACTTTCTATTATAACATTTACAAACAAGAAAAGTGCTTTAAAAATACGGAATATTTGTGCTACAACGCTGTGCATCAGTGTATTTTGTTGATGGTGTGAAAGAATCACATCACAGATAAATGTGTTCTCTCCCTGTTATATATAATTATAGAAGGAAAACTAACTTCATGTTACATTTATTGTGTGTAGCTCTATTAAAACCTCAAAACCTCTGGCTGTAGAAAAGTCAGCTGTGGTAAAATGTTCTGCATATGATATTAAAATTATTAAACAAAGAAGTCTTTTAAAAAAAAAAGATCACAAAGTAGTGCTTCTGAGTTAAAATGCAGAAGCGGATGTTGGATTTTGAGACAAAAACAGACCCAACCTAAAGAAGCAGAAGGTCTATAGGAGAGCATTTTGTTTGGTGACTGACATTTTTATTCCACACATCCATAAACGTCACCAAAAAAAACCTGAAATCTGAAAGAAATAAAATATATATAAGACTATGTGATGGTAGCCTGTCTTCTGAAGAGTTCTGCTTCGGAATGCTGGATGATTCCTGTGTGTGTTTATGGAATGGCATGTAGTGTGAATGAACTCTGGCTGGTGACATAGTCTGCTATATGAGAACACACACCATTTACAGTACGCAATGATAACCCATTAAAGCTTTTTGAAATACCAACCTTGGCATTTAAAAATTTCCACTTAGCTTAATGAAAAGCATGTCATCAGCAAAGGCTGTGAAAGAATGAGCTCCAGTCATCGAGCTGAATGGGTCTGAAGAAAAAAAAAAAGAACATGACATGGGAGTAATGGGGACTTTATGGGGCAGACATGCTGTTTGAACATCACTTAAGTAAATGTCTGCTCTTGCTCTAATTGGCATCGGTGTCGTGAAGCCTCACTTGAGACTCATCGATGGGTTCGGGCGCGCTCGCAAACTTTGATAGAGATCGTCGAACATCCAGGACGGGAGTGGGGGTGGGGGTGGGGGGTTGTGAGCGAACAAAAAATGTCGCCCGTCCCCCGGTTTGGAATTTTCTGCTTGACACAAAAATCAATGAGGCCCTCCTTCTTCTTTTTACTTTTTCATGATCAGACTTTTAATTGCCCCAGAAATAAAGAGAAATCGGGGCACGTTATCTGAGCAGTGACAGAAGAGGCAGCACTTAAAAAATATTTTTTTAAAAACTGCAAACAGAATAATAAATACAAATGTTGGTAAGTGGGGTGTTAAAAGCTAATGACACCGTGAGAGCTTTTTTTTTTTTTTAAAAAAGAACCAGCTGAGCATTTTCCTCTAGCATAAATTCTTATTTCCCAAAGGTAGTTTTTCTTGAAAGGTAACTAAATTAAGATGAAGGCGAAGGTAAGCGAGGGAACGCGTCCTAATATTTCTCTCAATTACAGTCGTGTCTCCTACTTTTTCAAGGAAAAGTGGGGTGGAAAAAAAAAAAAAAAAACCCACTAAAGAGAAATCTATCATAAACTTCTGCAAATCTAGAGAGACTTTGTAAGGAGCAACGATGCGGCGGCGTAAAGCCTGCAAGGATTTCCCCTTTTGACACGGAAGTTTCACACGAGGTTGTTATTAAGGTTAGCCCTGTCAAACAAGAGAACGGGTCTCCATGCTTCCCTGCATCGGCTCCCTCACGGAGTCGAATACGCCTTGCTGGCGTTCATGCTATTCATTTCTGACACTCATATTGCACCTCAACCAAGAGATCCAATCACTTTCTGCGTGGATGGAAAGAGAGCCGAGTATAATCAGTCGCGGCGAGGCGGTGATGGGCAGCAGGAGGCCGCGGCATTGGCTGAGCATTGGCTGTGTGTGTGTGTGTGTGTGTGTGTGTGTGTGTGTGTGTGTGTGTGTGTGTGTGCAAGTGTGTGTGTGTGTGTTTCTTTTTTGACAGGTTAATAAACCAGCTTTTGCCCTATTGAAAAAGTAGCCGTCTGTGAGCGGAGCAGCTTTTCCGCACTTTTTTTTTTTTTTTTTCCCCCGAAAAGTTTTTCTCTCCACTCATTTTTCATTTTCTGCGCTAATTCAAAGTAGGAGTTGAGCAAAAAAAAAAAAAAAAAAGGATTCAAACCATCACCCCAGCTAATGACAGATGAAGTTAGCATCTAGCTGGTGAATAAAAATGTAGCCTCAAACGCTGATAAAAGAAGAGATTTCCCTCAGGAGTGACTGAAGACCAGTAGAGTTATGTTATGTCGGAAACATCAAATGGAGCTTTGACAAAGACATTGGTTTCAGCTCATTAAAGAATAAAGATGCAGAAGTTTGAATTACACATATATTTACACAGTTTGTGTGTTTCAAACTGTATATCTGGACTTTAGCTGGGCTGTTTTAGGCAAAATTGTCTATTATTTTTAGCTTACAAGACGACTACTACTAAAAAAAAAAACCCACGTTTTTCTACATCCACAAATTTGTTGTGTCATAAACAGGAAGAACCAAACTCAAATTAAGGAGACTTCAGTGTTTTAATGCATTAATTAACCGGAGAAGTCTTAATTTCCAAGAAAATCATAGATTTGGATCCTTGGAGGAATCCCAGCGGAGTTTTGAGAGGAATCCATGAGGAATTTATTCATTTAGCGTGTGTAAAACATGGGAAGTGTTCGCCCCAAAAACATGCAAACATGGAAATGATCCTTAATGAAAGCATCAGATGGAGCATTCATTAGTGAAGGGGTGCTCTAGAAAGCAAAAAAAACCCCAAACCCAACAACATAGTGATGTTGGTAAAAACCCAAGCTTGTGCAAGGATGAAGCCTAATATTACGAGACAGCTCGTATTTCTCTGCTTTCTCGCAAGAGTACCTCACATGAGGTGGCGTAGGCTCGGCAGGGCAGTGGCTAATGAAGCAGCGATGAGATGCAGCGAGGACGGGTGCTGCACAACAAATCAACAACCTGCCACGGATCTCATCCGGCGCTTCGCTTTAGCCCCCCCCTTTTCTCCGGCTTAACTGTTTTCTAATTTGATTACTGTTTTATTGCACCGGGCAACAATGCTGCCAGATGCGTCCTTTAAAACTCAGTGCTTTGACAAAATAAAAGTGTCATTGGTGTTTTTATCATCGGCCATCCGGGCGCCGAAGTTTGGGGCGTTTTGCAGCGCAAGTAATGGGAAAACGCTGCAACTTTAGCAATAACCAATCTGTAGCACCAGTAGCTTAATGTAAGCTAATGGTAGCAAGCTTTGTGTACACTACAGTTGGGTTTACAATCCTTTTTTTTTTTTTTTTAGTGACAGATGGATTTTTCAGTAACTTTATCACAAGGGTAAAACAAAAAGTAAACATTTTACTCAAACTACATTTTTGAAATGTAATACAACTTTTTTTTTTTTTTTTTTAAGCAAAAATATGACTTTTATGTGTAGAATGTTCTGTTTCTGGATCCACATTTTATTGGAGTTTAATCAGAAAATATAATCATTGATGGGTCTGTACTAGTTTCTAATGTTCTTCTTTTGTCATGGAGATAAAGAAAGATAGATTTCTGATTGATTACAGTATTTTCCGCACCATAAGGCACACTGGATCATAAGGCACACCTTCAATGAATGACCCATTTAAAAATAATAATAATAACAACTCACATATAAGGTGCAGTGGATTGAAGTTACAGCTGAGAATTGAGAACTCTTTTGAGAACTCAATGAATGGCCTATTTTAAAGCTGTTTTCATATATAAGGCGCACTGTCAGTTTTGGAGAACATTAAAGGCTTTTAGGTGTGCCTTATAGTGCAGAAAATACTGTAACAGTTCCCATTTTTCTCCAAATATGTAGGCATGTACTGTAAATAAAAACATAAATACAGATATCTGCTATTTAAAAGAAACAAAATGCTCCAACTTTGTTGCACAACTGCATCGGTTGCGTTAATGGCAGACATTCCCATTCGCCATAGCGATTTTGAACCCACAGCGGTGATATCTGTGGATTAAATCCCTTTAGTCTAACATATGTTGCACCAACCTGTCTTGGGCTCCACTGAGAAGTAGGGCTGTCCGTGGATGATGCTGTAAACCACCCTGGCGCTGTTCCCATATGTCGGGTCATCTGCATCAGTGGCTGCCACTTGCACTACCATTGTTCCTGTGGGCAGACAGCCCTTCATTAGTTTCCAAGACAACATCCAGAAACCATGTCAAGACTGAGCTAAATGTGGAAATAGTCATCACATCAACAGGCTGTGTGACCAACTCCGCTTGAAGGGGGGAAAATGGGAGGAAACAATAATAAAAAAAATGCAACTTCTGAAGCGATAAATAATCTCATTAGTCATTAGTCATCACACTGTCTTGCTCTTGTTGGAGCTGGTGTTTACTTAAGTTTTCTATTATGTTGTGCTTTTTTACACAACACGCCTGAGTTAAAGGCAATTTGCCACTGATCCCTCCGGCAGCACCAAAAAATCTGACATGTGTTGGGTGCAGGCTCTCGGCTTCAGACGTAGAAAAGCAAATAACACCTTCCATAGTTGGAGGCGATGCCACACGGGATAAAAGTGGAGTTCCTAGCCTTTAGACATAGTTGTTTTGCCATCGTTTCATTTTCATCCTGCGGATCCCCAAGAGCGTATTTTCCAAGAACTTCAATCTGTTTGTACTAATTTAACAGCCAAATGGGCTCAGCTACCAGTCTGCGGCGTTTAAAGTTGTACAAACAACCCCCCCCCCAAAAAAAGGAAAAGACAAAGCCAGGAATTATTATGCATCTTGTGTCACACTTGTGTCAAAAAAAAAAAGCGAAGTTGTTTAGGTTTATTTGAAGATTCAAAGACTTTGAATTCGTCCTCCAGCGATGACACGAGAGGACAGAGCCGCGTTGTGTCGCACTAATTATGCCTCACTTTGACTTCTCACACGAAAAAAAAGCTGTACGGCAGACTTTTTTTTATTGTAGTTGGAAAATTGTTCCCTTGGATTTTTTCTGACTTTTTTTTAAATTACTGTTCTGTTTTATTTCTAAGTAGAAATAATTAATATGCACAGATGGCAACAAATCCAGCTTCTGATTAAGAGGCCACAAACTTTTTATTTGTGGAGAGCTGAAAATGTTACTATGACAACTAAATTTTACTGCACATACATCCGGTGTGCCGTTTGTTTATAATGCTGGGAAAACTTGAAGCGCTTTCGCACAAAGACTGATCTATTGTTCCATGAACGACTTCCACTTCTGTTCTGATTACATTTAACCCAAAGAACACAATTATTCTATTCATAAAGCCCTAGAATGCATTCAGTGTGACCTATATACAGCATGTATAACTCAAATACAACAAACAAACCCTTATTTATCCATGAAAACACACCATAGAAAAACTTCTTTCAATTTCTGCACTCATTTAAAATGAAGGACTCAAACTAAATTAAGGGCTTTCTTCATTTTCTTTCATTTATCATATGAAATATTTGATCAACTCCGTTAATTATCATTCTGAGGCATTATTACGATGTGTAAAATGATCATAAAAGACAAAAACTAATCCAGACACCGGATTATCGCTTTGACATTTTATTATGAAAATCTCTCATTTAATAAATCAAGTAGATTTCATAGCAGATTTTCGCCTTAATTTACATGTAAATTTAGTGTTAATGCTTAGATGACTTTAATATTACATCTCTCTGCTGCACATAAAATTTGCATAGAAACTCCCCCTCATTCCACTGACCAAAAGCCAAATTTCTCTCTACACTTTGCGACTTCACCTCATCGCGGACTTTTAGTAGGTAGTCATGTGATATCGTACGAGCATTCTACTGGCTGATGGCTGACGACGATACGCTCCTTGAATCTCGGACTTACATTAGAAACAAAAGTGCTTTAAACAGTCAATAAGAGAGTGGGAAAAGGTAATACAGATAGAAGGTGGTTTAGTATCAGTATGGGGAGGGTTCATTAAATATATTTCCAATACAGAGAAAATTAAAGTCAAAATGAATCAAAAAGCTTACAGGAAAATTTAGCTGTAAAGGCTAATGGAGCTAAAAACCTGAGTTAAATTTTATGTTTGTCAACCGGAATGCTAAGCAGCTAACGCACAGGCTAACAGACAACCAGTGATGGTAGATCTGACTGAAAGCAAAGTAATCTGATTACCCTTTATGATGCATCTTAGATTACCGAGCCTGTAATTTGAAAGACGTAAAACCTGATTTTGTTTGACTGCCCAGCAGTGGCCCCCCTCGATTCCCAAAAGTTCCTCCCAGTTTGCAAGAAGGAAATTTGTCTCCACACTCAGCTGGGAACCCTGCTGACAACGGCTGTTGCTTCGTGCCGCGCTGCATTGTCCTCTTCCCACTCTTCCTCCGAGGCACAAACAAAGACACGTCTCTTTTCACCGGCTGAACGCCGCTGACGTGACTTCAGCTGACAGCCGCGGCTCGTGGAAAGGTAATGTGCAAAAAGCTTTTTTCCCGAGGACTTCAACAGAGAAAACATAATCAGCGGCAATCATTGCAAATCAATTTCAATAGATCATTTATTATGTTATAAATGAGTCTTGCTGCTCCCACTGGGTCGGCTTATTGTTTACAGGCGAAGTAATCTTTGTCAAAGAATTGATATCCACCCGGGAGGAAAAGGCATTTAATTGAAAAATTGCGGGGAAAAAATTACAATCCTGTTTTTGCAGGTTATGTCTGAACGTGGAAATCAACTATACAACTATCATCAATAAAAAAAAACACACCTTTTTAGTGTCTTTTTCTTATATAAGTGGCTCGATGACGCAGTCTGGTCCATGCATGGCTGCGTCAGACAGGAAGTGCTGTCTTACAGTATTTTACTTTGAAGAAAACGCTCTATAAAAATCTCAGTTTTTAACGCGAGATGTGTTTTACAGGCTTTTACAGAATTAAACGATCACAGAAATTGAAGATTAGATTCCTTCCTCCATCCTGGCCATAAAGCAGAATTAACAGGCTCTGGCCCTGGATGTGTACAATATTAACAATATATAATAGAATAGAAGGGGAAAAAAAAAAAAAAAGCTGGAGAAGTTATCACCATCCCGTCGCAGAAGGACACCTAGATTATATCATCACCTCTTAGTCATGACAGGTTATATTACAGGTAGTTTAAGACACCAAGGTCAGCTATATGAAAGAGAACTCAGCCCATGTCTAAATCTCTATTACAGGTTGATAGTTAAAATCGCTTCTCTCAGCGCTCGCCAGATGAGGCTGTAAATAAACTTTCAATATGGACTCTGGTGGAGCAAAGCTATTAAAGGTTTTTTTATTTATTTATTTTTTTTTGAGGTTCTTCCTTGGGTTTGTCCGACAAATCCTCCTCGAACAATATTATACGAATATGAGGTAAAATAGATTCTTTCTGCTCCTCCGGGCTTCCATTTCCCTCCCTTTAAATATTGTCCATCCTCATTGATGTGATGAATCCGATCTTTGCAGGGTTTTATTTATTTATTTATTTATTTATTTATTCCCAGCAGCCTTGCAACAAAACAGGTTTCCTAATCATTTTTTGCATCTTGGGTGAACAACTGTCATCTGCCAGTAATGAAAATAAATGTGGCGTGCTTAATCTGAATGGGAGACAGGTATTCTCCGCCCGCTTGCATACACAATTGCGTCCAAACTGTCAAGAGCAATATGCGTTTCCCGACGCACATTCACAATGCAAATTCATCAGATGTTTGTTTTAGAGAAAGGCCACCAAAAAAATGTGACTTTTAGAAATGTTTTAGAAACTTAAAACTGCCGTCTTGTGCATGCAAAGTTACAAATTTAATCAAACACGCAATTTTGCAAATTTAAGTGCGACATAGCTGGGAAAAAAACCCAAACAAACACTTTAAAAATCTTCTGCAATGCCTTCATGAGCATTCAGAGATGTTGATTAGATTGATTTTATTCAAACCTGCTCCCCACTTTTTCAGATACGTGGGATTTATTGCGAAGAGTTTGAGCCACATTTATTTACAAGGGAGAGAATTATATACAACACTTCTGAAGAAAGTTACCGACTACCTACTGTTCTTGTATGTTTGATTTGATGTTTTTAACATTCGTGGTGCAATTACTGGATCTGCCTGTGCAATCTAATACGACTTTTCTGCCATAAACTTACTACTACTACAACTTTTATAAGGCCAATTATGTTGTTTCACACTGTTACAGATGTATAATTCAAGTATGTTTCCATACCAACATCACAGGTGCCATAGAACTGCATCAGATTTAAATGTATTTCTAATACTTTACAACCAAATAGATCAAATCATTGAATCATTTTTCGATTTAATAAAGTGTAGCCTGGGATCATATTTAAATACAAATCGGTAAAAAAAAATATAGGAAGTTTTATTTGAGGGGATTCTGATTCAGAGACCGTGACCTAAAGATGAAACGGCATCAAGATGTATTAAACTAATTCATATTTAAACACAATTCTTTTATCTCTGATGAATGCTTTCCCTCTGCCAAAGATTTCTGAGCGCGGGGAACCTGTCGTAGACCCTCCACAGTCTGTAAATCACCAATCCGCTATTGGTGACTTTCACTGAGTCAGCTCTTTATGCACGGTTCGATAACACAGTTTACAGTTGTTTTTACACATCCCGTGCGAGGGCGGGGGCTGCTTTTATTTCGCCTTATAGAAAAGTAACGGAGAAACGGGAGCAGAGACAATAATGTCGCTGAATTGAAAAGTGATAAATAAGCAAAGGGGGTTAAGGTGAGGCAACAGGTGTCATAAATAATTGATCAATAAAAATAATATATTACATAATATAATCATGAATACTAATATAAATAATACTATAAATAGTAATAGTTATGTATTCATGCTATATAGTATACTACTAGTGAATACACAGATTTATTACAGAGCTACTAGACTAATCAAACAATCCAATGAGCTCCCTTTCAGTGTGTGTGTGTATGTGTGGTTGGGGGGGGGGGGGTTCACTGGGTGGCCCCAGGGGGGGTAAACATGTCATGAATGAAAAAACACACGTCATCCAAAATCACAGTAAGCTGTTAGGACAGCGCTGCTGTGCTTCACCGCGTCAGACGCTGTACAGCTAACCCTAATAAAGTGACCGGAGAGTCTATAAATATAACCCATAATGCAAAGGGGGGGGAATAAACATGACACGGAACCTTCAACGCTGATGAAAATCAACGATGACGCGAATGGACTTTCCCCTAAAACCAGAACACCTTTTTTTTTTCATTTCCAGAATCAAACGACCATCCCATCCTTGATCTCCACTCTCATGAATTAGACGGGAACGATGACAGCGTGGGTTTAGGAACTGCTGAGTAGTAAATTCAGGAGCCGTGGCCTTGGGTTGACATTACATTCTCTACGCTTGTAATGAGCCATCACATGGCCGCTTTCGGCCCCTTCGCTGTGGCGACGCTCGCCGCCGTCACACCTCCGACTGTCACGCCGCTCTCGTCTTTTATTTGACGTCCCTGTCGGGATTATGACAAAAACCCTCCAGAGATCTTCCGGGCCATAAGATCTCCACGCGTATCGGTCCGAGCATAGCCTCTAATTGACTTTAATTAATTTAATTCACGATTTTCCTCTAAATTGAACCCATTTATCAGGAGTGCGGCGCCGCCACCGTTAATGATTTAAAGACATCTATAACAGAATTATTGAGGACGAGAGGTGCTCTGTTCTTCCAGCTCCCTTTATCGTGCTTATAATTGCTTTGAGAAGATACTTAACCGACGTTCCTTTCTCGACATGTGACGATGGAGACCTTTTGCTGGGAATTGGCGGGGGAACAAAATAAAACAACGGTGACCCCGGAGTCCCGGCGATGGCGGTGCGAAGGCATCCTCCGTCTGACTCGCCGTCTTATCTCGGGTCGGGCACAAGACTCGGAGCCCTTGTAGTCTAATCCTCTGGTTCCTTAAGCTTGAGCTCTGTACCCCCCCACCCCCCCATCGACAGCCAACTGTGTAATCCTTCACAGATCTGCGTGCCTGTGTAGTACGCAAAGCAAAAGCGCCGCTTCCACCGGAGCGACTCCCACCGCTGCTACGCCGCCGAGCTGACATTTCCATTTTCACTCCAGTGGCTCCAAAAAGCCATGAACACCTTTGTTTTCTTTTTATTTCCGTCGACATGGCGCCCCCCCCATCCACCTCCCCACACACACACACATACACACACACACACACACACACACACACGATTGAGGTGATGCCAGCGCTCTCATCGGGCTTTTTGGAGTTCTCAGAGCTCGACGGCGTGAGGAAGTCTTTTCATCTTCAGGAAAACCCTGACATTTAAAGCAGTTATAATCAACTCCACCATGCTATGAAGCTTTGTAGCGTTTATCACGACCATGGCTGGGGCCGTTTTCACTCTTTTCACTCATAATTAAAGTCATGTTCTTGATCTCAAAGAGTTAAATATGTTGTAGGTAAAAGTGAAGATGGCAACAACACCGACCTTTGGCTTCTGTAGACAAAGAAATACCTTTACATTTGAGAGGACTACTACCAGAATAAGTTTAATCAAGTAGAATATATATTATTAGCAGTTCACTGATTTGAGGGAAAAAGTAAAATGAAATGAAAATTAGACTGATTTACCTCCATTTCCTGTCTTTAAAAGATTGAAAGTGAACCGATTATTGTGTCTCAATCTGATAACGAATTTTAATTCAAACGACCGAATGAAACAGCAAAACAAATTAAGCCATGTCTGTAAGAAGATGTGGGATCAAAAGTATAGAATTATACTGTTTTTGTTTTAGAGTAAGTATTATGTGATTGCAGTGGACTAACAAACATGTCCTGAAAATAAATTTCAATTTAAATCTGCACAGTTGTCTAAATCATTGTGTTAGCACTTTTAAACCAAGTGAAAATTGCATCAGACGTTTTTTCTTGCATTTATTTTAAGTGACATTTAAAACAAAGTTAACTCTGACTCCCTTTAGCTCGAGCTCTTGTTAGCACTGGCTAATCTGTTAGCATTCGATACGAAGATGACGCCTTTCTTAAGTCTGATTCTGACCTGAACTCTCCTAAAGTTTGCTTTGTTCACAAACATTTGTACACCTTGAGGTCTGCGCCGCCGTACTTGGTGATGATGAATATGTAAATGACAGCATGCCTTCAAATCAAAATAAACTGATTCTGACTCGAAAACACCTCGAAATAACAAAATGACAGCATTTAATGGTCAATGCCACACATTTCCCGATAACCGAAAAAGTTGAAATTAAATTATGAAAATACAACAATAACCTAAACCAGCTTTGGTAAAGTGATGGAATATTTTTGAATGACATGTTAATTTCCATATAAAGAGCACGCGTGTCACAGCTAATCAGAAAGGAGGTCACTTTCTCTCACTCGTGCACCTGCGACATTGTTGTTGTCGCTCATTTGCATTTTCTAACATTTGGCGCTTGTGCGTGACCTATTCCAACCGTACAGGAAGTGGTTGGGATGTGCAGCAAGAAGCAGTCCGTTAGAGAACACAGATTCGGACATGACGGCCCTCCAGGATCATACTATAAATATACAAATAGAATTTTTTTTAATTGGTGGAGTCTTTATTTACATCAAAAATATGACTATACATTTATATCTATATCTATATACTGTATACCTATATAGAGATATATAGATATATCAACTAAACCCGAAATTGCTGTTAAATTTAATGTTTTCATCACATTTAACACTTTTACACTCATCTTTGAGTTTTGAGTCTATGTCCATCGACACACTTCAAATTCCAAGGTCCAATCAATCAAAAATCGGAGTAGTGGGAAATATTAAGAAGCCAACAAAATCTGGATGCTCCGTCTCAAATGAACTCTATTCTGTTCAGGTGAAATTGGGGCCCAATGTGATTGGAATGAAGTGAGTCTCACAAAAGCAAACACTGTGGTTTCAAATTAATATTTCAAGCTTCCTGATTGTCCCCATGACCCGACGGTTGAGAGATGAAGACAAATTCAGTGAGGTGGAAAATTATCAATCCCAAATGTCGGAGCAAGGGCGAGTCAAAGAGAGAGTATGAGCAATGGAAAGAAAAAAATCGGAGAAATAAAATTGGAATCTTTGGGGTTTTTTTTTTTTTTGGACAAACAGGGACGCTTACCTAAGGGTGACATCTCTGGTACCCCCGCCACGTACGGCCCATCCACAAACTTGGGCTCATTGTCATTGATGTCCTGGACCTTGACCACAAATTCCGACCTGGGCTCCACGGGTAAATTGGTGAGTCTGTCCACGGCTTGAGCTTGGAGGGTGTAGTAGGCTTGCGCCTCTCGATCGAGGCGTTTTGTGGCGTGGATGTCTCCCGTATTCTCATCAATGGTGAAGATGGAGGTGGCGCCCTCGCCGGATAACACATACTTCACCTTTCCGTCTCCTTTGTCCACGTCTGAATGGAGCTGTTGGAAGAAAAAAGAAGATGAGAACATGGGGATAAAGATGGGGGTATTAGAAAGTGGATAATCTTTTATAGAAAAAAAAACCCATTAGCACTGATGTTTGATTGGAGGCCCTCAAACCCAATGGGGTACCATAGTAATTACTCAATAATAATAATGCCATGAGGATGACACTTCACATTATGCATTCAGTGCAAAATTGATTAAACCGGAATTCAAAGTGGGCAGTATTTAGTTCAATTTGTAAGTATCTCATATAACAGAACATTAAAACATGCAAATAATGCATTAAATATTCAATAATTTGACATGTGTGCAAAACCGCACGTGACAAACACACCATGTTTACCGCATAAAAATGCGAATCGGATCAGAGGATCAAAGCCTGCGCCATTTGTGCATGAATTAATTATGCAACGCCGTCCCATCGCGATTTGCAATTTGCTTAAAATAATGGAATAGAATGGGCTCCACTCAGAGCGATGCAACCGCCAGTTACCAATAGTAATGGTCATTAAAAATGATTAAACTAGGAATTTTCAATCCAAACCTTCAGCAATAACTAGCTCATCACACGGAAAGGAGCTATTATTGAATCAATAAAAGGATGGCGAGCGACTGAATTTGTATTTCACTTACTTTCTATCTGGAAATCTATTTTACAAAAGAGATAACTCTGCCCTAGCGGAGACCCTTTTTCAGTTTTGGTACGCGGTCTTTGTTCGAATGACAATGATGTCAGGTGAAGACTCTTGTTTGCCCGGAATGAAGATTCCAATTTCCAAATGCATGAAAGCTGGACTTTTTTCATGTTGTGCTTCTTTTCATCAATTCTCTGAATAACAGGAGCACCAACGGTTTACTAGATGAGAACGTCCTCTGCACTTTCTCACTGACACATCTGTATTACGTGGCATTTTTGGAGCATGAAGGCTGGAATATTCAACAGAACGGAGCATTTAAATGCAAAAATGCAGCTCTGAGTTCACCGTCTACTCCTGATAGAAACAGATCCTACAGGTTTTTTGTTTTTTTCTTCATCTGGGAATTAATAGCATGAGCTGAGGTCATATACGGAAAACTACTCTGTTAGATTAGTCATTTTTAATGTCTGTGTAACCCATTGTTCTCTAAAATTAGCGGTGCACCAAATAATGGTTCAGCTCATGACTTCAAATCTTTTCTCGGTTCAAAGCACGAAGGCTGCAGTGATGGAGCCGACTGGAATATTATTAGATGTTTCGTAAAAGACGTACCGGGTTGACACAGGAGTCAGGCAAACTACATTTGTACCTGTGATAACCTTTTGCGTACAGTCATGCTTCAGTCTTAAAAGAATAAGCCGTGATTTTAAGACCCTCCCTCCTCAAAGTACAATCTGAAACCCATCCTTGAAGGAGTCTAAAAAAAGACGACTTGAAGCGAGGATCCAACCTCGAATGATCCCGTTTGAAGTGAAAACTGTCTGATGGCCATCAACCGCTTGGATGTGCCCAACATCAGAGCGATCACAGAACATATACCCATATATCTGAAGGGAAGGCCGCCGTTGTTATTCAAAGATGGGCAGACAGACCATTTTCAGCTGTCAGCATTTAGCAGAGCAGAGATGGCCGGTCTTTAATCCGTCACCTCCAACATGACAAAACACCTCAATTAACTGAAGGCAGGCGGAGCGAGCTTTTACCAGATTTCATTGACTTTTTTTTCCCCTCATTAGTTGATGTTAAAAGTGTCGGGACTAAAACTCTCATTTCTGGACGTGTCATATCAACACCTCAACGGCGCGCTCAATCTTCTGAGTGTTTTGAATGTTGTCGCTGCTAAAACCAATAAAATCAGGAAGGGCCAGGTGGGGTAGCCAGATGGATGTCTGTCGGTTAAAAAAATGAAGCACCTCTTCCCTTCTCCCAAGGCGAGCTCGCTTTAGCCTATTGCACCGCGACAAATGGGCTCCATAAAGTTTAAAGTAGAGTGTAAACATTGCAATCTTACAGTGGCACTCGAGTCTCTCAGCGCTGCACTGCTGACCCTCGTTCACGTACAACTCAAGGTGTGCCGGTTTGTCAATGGGAGAGCAGGAGTAACGCTGAAACACTGAGGACTCTACAGTCAGGACCCTGAAACTCTACCAGGGACAACCAAACGTGGTATCAAGAGAAGAAGCAACTCTGAGAAAACATCTGTCACCCAGCATGTGGAGGATTTTAAGTACTTAAGGTCAACAGTCCAGAGCAATGGAGAGTGTGGAAAAGAGGTGAAGAAGCGTGTCCAGGCAGGATGGAACAGGTGGAGAAAAGTGTCAGGTGTGATGTGTGATAGAAGAGTTTCAGCTAAAATGAAAGGAAAGGTGTACAAAACTGTGGTGAGACCAGCGATGTTGTTTGGTCTAGAGACAGTGTCACTGAAGAAAAGACAGGAGACAGAGCTGGAGGTAGCAGAGATGAAGATGCTGAGGTTCTCTCTGGGAGTGACCAGGAAGGATAGGATCAGGAATGAGTACATCAGAGGGACAGCACATGTTAGAGGTTTTGGAGATAAAGTCAGAGAGGCCAGACTGAGATGGTTTGGACATGTCCAGAGGAGAGATAGTGAATATATTGGTAGAAGGATGCTGAGTTTTGAACTGCCAGGCAGGAGGCCTAGAGGAAGACCAAAGAGGAGGTTTATGGATGTAATGAGGGAAGACATGAAGGTAGTTGGTGTGAGAGAAGAGGATTCAAAGGACAGGGCTAGATGGAGGCAACTGATTCGCTGTGGCGACCCCTGAAGGGAAAATCGAAAGGAAAAGAAGAAGATGTCACCCTTCACATTTCTGTTTCGTACTGATTGTATTTGTCTTTATGTAAAACAGAAACTCTAAATTTCTCTTCTCCATTTTGGGCTACAAATAAAAACAATTGAAAACATGTGTTTCAATTTTGGCTTTTGTGTGTTAAAACAAAGATGAATTCCTTTTTTTTTTCTTCTCTCAAACCAGGTATCAGATATTTAAAAGGAAATTAGATTTCCCAGAAGTTGCGGGGACACTTTGTGCTACTCTCCTCATTTCCGAGGCTAACATTCTATTCTCTGCTCTTTTTCTGAGAAAATAAACAGAACTGTCGACAAATTTAAAGCAGAATAATATCTTCTATGAAGCTGCTGCAGAAATAACAAACAGCCTTTGCTTTTGCTCAAATGGCCACAATGCAGGGGCCCTTCAAGACTCTTCAGGGTCGATACAACAACCACATTATTCAAGCGAACGAACCCATGTAAATTGGACCTTCAATGGCTTCAACAATTTCTGTGCAGTGGTTTCAAGCTGATGGAGTCTTCCAGGAGGCGGATGGAAACCACATAAGTTCTCTCGGAATGTTCTTGTCAGGCGACTGAGGTTCCGTTCCTGAACTGGAGTGACGCTGAGGAGGCATGCTACCCGTGACAGACAGAGTCCTTTCCATTTCAAGGTGAATTTCCTCCACCCTCTGCTTTTTAACTACCTCCCTACCCTTCGCCGGGGTGAGCGGTAATGTAAATCCAATTTCACCGACACGTCTCAGGCTCGGACGATGTGACATTTGGGTCCCGGAGACCTTCCCTGTTTGCTTTTTTTTTTTAACCACTGCATGATCTCCTGTTGAGATAACCGGGCTTAATCACACCAGTGAGAACCGGCGGGCTAACGTTTGAATTTGACTACAGGATTCTGAATTTCCTTATGATGCAATTCATGTAAAAACAATTTTATTTTTACTAAAAAAAAAAGAATATCTTTTCAATTACTTTAGCTCAATGTCCAAATTCTATTTATCAGATTTTTTTTTTATATTTATAGATTTAAAAAAAAAAATATATATATATATATATATATATACTCTCACACAGGAGTGCTGCTGCAACTCTTCCTTCAATTTATCTGTAAATGTCAACATCTCATTATGGGATAAATAACAATGGTATTTCAGGTTCCGCATCAGCACCGCAGGGGTGGGGGGGAATGATTAGGTCAATATTATATTGGTCGCAGTGAAGGAGTACATGCCGAACAGAGTATACAACACCAAAGGTCTTTTATTAATGGAATCCATCAGCCTGCTGATGGATGCTGCATTAGGGGCATAATGATTGCATTGGTTGTGTCCTCAAGGCTCAGCATGCAACCCCCCCACCCCCTCTCTTATGGTGCTCGTAGTGTTTATTCAACATCTCCTGCTGTCAGGAGCAAACTTGAGGTAAATTGTCAGTCGTGGAAGAGTCAACATTTAATCTTGAGCTAGCCATCCGTGAAAGTTTGTTTCCAGTGAAATGCCATGGAGGAGGACAAAAGCAACAGGCCACAAAGCCTCCGCTCCAGGTCAGAGGTCAAACACACTCTGTGGTCTTTTCCACTGAGGTGTTTGGTTTGCTTCATTTCCCACTATCTGACAACCACAACCCGGCTATTCCACCTCTAAGTTCTCCCAGCGCTGTAATGCATTAAATATGTATATCTTTGGCGGGGGCTTATTAAAAGCATAGGCTGGTCAAATACGTTTTCCCTCTCATTAATCTCGCCCATTTTAAAACAGTCACTTCTCATTTTCAAGCCGATGTTTGAAGTTTCAACTCTGATTACTTTTTTACCGGAGCGCCGCGGTTGCTTCACTTGCAAATAAAAAATAAAAAAATAAAAAAATGTAAAGACTCTTCAATAATTATTTTCTTTGCTACCCTTGAGGCGAGCAGCAGCAGCAGCGGCAGCGGCAGCAACGCCGGCGTGCATTGCGGCGGCGTGGCTCAAAGGCGCTCCCAGGGATTGGGGAAGGAGGGGTGGGATCTGAACACAAACCCTTCTGAAAATCAGTGCTGACACTTATCATCACTTTGTATGCAGGCGGTTCTCTGGGGAGCAGCCTGTTAGCTTTGTGTTTGCTTGTTTACCTTGTAGCTAAAGGAGGGAGGGAATGGAGGGGGGGGGGGGACAAAAGAAACCCTTACAACACACCGATTCATGCTCGTCCTATCAACACAACCGCTACACAATCTACTCAAATGGTTTCTCACACTTGAATTTCCATTTTTTTGTGTCATTCACCGCCACACAAAAAAAAAACCTCCCAGTTTCTGTTTTGTTCCTCTTTTGCACCCATTTGGCTCCCCCAACAAAAAAAAACAAAAAAAACTAGAGAGGCCTCGAGTAAAAAATAAAAAAAATAAACCAAAAATAAAAAGCACTCCAACCCCCAGATGCATGTTGTGGAGCATTGTATTTGTGTCTTTCTCCAGGAGATGACAAACCCTTCTATTCAACGGTCCTGTGCACAATCCAGAACGGATAGCAAACGGCCCAGTACCTACAGGCGAAACTCTGAGCGATACTGGATCCAGTGCACCAAAAACAGCCTGAGCTGATGCCGCTCAAGAGTCCTTAATCAACAGGCGCCCTCCAGGTATTTCGCAGAGCGGTTTGAATTGTAGGGGTCGAGCGAAGCGGCGCAGCGTGTTTCGACAAGCAACCCCAAAAAACAAAAAAGGTCTGACGCTGATGAGGCTGCGCCGACACGGTTTTCCCCCGTTAATAAATTTCCCAGCTGCATGAGAAAAAACTCCACGTTGTAACCCTTCCCTGCTCCTATTTACCCATCTGAAATGAACTGGATACCCCGGATGCTCATTAATATCTCGGTTGTCCGATTCTGAGGTCAGAATCGTAAAACGAAACACGCGTGAAGCTCAAATAGAGGTGGATGGTTTGTGGATGGTGATTCTGCGCTAAAGGAAGAAAAAAAAAAAGTCTAAATATGCAGACGGGGCCTCGGTGCAGCTGTCACCGACATGAGCTCTCGACATGCTTGGCTTTTCATCCATTCACTCTGGTGAGTAGCCATAGCGATGCTCCTCTATCATTCCAGGTTGGGAGGGTGGAGAGTCAGCATCACCATGGAGAAGCTATTAGCTACCACACAGTGGTGTACACACACACACACACACACACACACACACACACACACACACACACACACACACACACACACACACACACACACACACACACACACACACACACACACACACACACACACACACACACACACACACACACCATGTGTGCTCATAGACTTATCCTTAATAAATCTCTTAATATTCCTTTTATTATACCATTTTATTACTATTCCTCGTTCTTATTCTTATCTTAAGGTCTTCAAAGCTTTGTTTCTGTTCTTATCAAACCCTTTGACAAAAAGTAAGCAGGTGGTCTGACTTTTATTTTGAAAGGCACTTCGAATGCCTTTTCTTTTTTAAAGAGTGACGCTAATTCTGAGTCATAAATTCCATAAGGACGCACCTGAGCAACACAAAGATATTGCATGACACATTTATTTTAGTTAAGGGCCATGTGAGTCACTGCAGCACAAACACACTGTTGTTCATCTAAGTGTGAACTTATTTGTGTGGTAAATTAAACAGATGCCTGCAGCCAAGAAAAAGACTTGTGTATTCTTTTAATTTGAGATTTTTCTGATCTATCTGCAATCGATTTGTGTGTGTGTGGTTTTTTTTTTTAAATGTACTTGGATGGAAACATTTGAAAGCGCACATGCAGAGATTTGGTACAGATGGAGGAAAATGTTTTCCTGTCATGTTTGTCACTTTAACACATTTTGGAGACTCTTGTCATTTACTACAGACGCGTGTGGCAGTCTGCTCTGCTAAGTTTTGCACCACCTACAAAGCAAATGGGCAGATATTTTGCAAAGAGGAACAGTTTAAAAGTTCATGGTGGTGTGGATGATTGCAAAAAAAAAAAAAAAACTTAAAATATGACTAAATTATCTACAGAGAGAAAAAAAACCTGTCATCTTTGGTAGAATTAGCATTATTTGAACATTGTAGTCCAGTGCGCCTTATTTTCTGCACTATAAGGCGCACTGGACTATAAGGCGCACCTTAAGTGAATGGCCTTTTTTATAACTTTTTCATATATATGTAAGTTTTTGAGAACATTAAAGGCTTTTAGGTACGCCTTATGGTGCGGAAAATATTGTACTCTTTATCAGTAAGCGCAGGTACAGTCAGATCTGCTCTGATCTCTGTCTAGAACTAGGAAAATCTCTGAGCCCCGCAACGAGGCGTCAGTCAAAGTCGAGGTGTAAGAAAACATTTTCAACTTTGAGAGTCCAGGATTGTCTGTTAAAGGGGGTAAAGACGTAAAAAATCATTTGAACTGACAGTCGGAGGTAAAAGAAGAAGAAACAGTTACGCCGTCAGTGACAGCAGATGAAGCGAAACCTCGTAGGCGTAAAAAACTGCACACTTCTGGTGATTTATAGCAAAAAAACCCAAACAAACAAACAAACAAAAAAAGGAACCCAAAAAATTAAATAAGCAGAAAATCTCATTTCTGTTCTGAATAAGCTGTTTCCAAAAGGCTGCTTAACAGACGGTTAAATCTACACAAATAGACGCGTGTGATGGTTTGACAGCAGGTACAAAGCCGGTGCAGATAGCTTTTTCTTCAGAGGATGAACATGAAAATGCAGGGAGGCAGTTTTTTTTCGGCGGGGATGAGGCAGGGTTCAGCGCTCTCCCTCTGATGTGGTGACTGTTCACATAAGAGAATCGGCTTTCAATCAAAGTCAGGAATGATTTTTTCAACAATTCCGAATGCCATTTATGCACTCTGTCACCATCATACAGCGCCGGCTTCGCGTCTGCACCTGCCGGCTGAGTCGTAACGGGCGAGAGATAATAGCTCTGTTTCCATGTGGAGGGAACGAGTGTGGGGGGGTGGGGTTTCACAGAAATGGGCCTTTTAGTCCATTTTAGTCAAGATCACAGGGAAAAAATGTTGACGCTTACATGCATTTTTTATCAAAGGCATGATGGGAGAGCGTGAATGAAATACAGTCTGATTGATATATTACCTGTAGATATTGGACGATCGTGCCTGTTAGAATTGAGAGAGGAATATTTTGTCAGATATGTCCCGGAGACAAAAGTTAGAAATGCATGAAAGTTACAGTTAAAGCATAAACCTCACACCCGATTCCAAATTATGACCAGTGAACGTTCACACGGTGTATACAGTAGTCAAAACTTCAATTCCAGATCTGTAATTACATTCCGATTAAATAAGAAATAACAATTCAGCTGTATGGAGAATATAATCAGCGCTATTTGGATACCCGTGTCTGGTTCTCCTTGTCATCATTTCACTAATTAGATTTTCCATTCAGCTCGATCATTAATTCTAACGATTCCAAAAGTAATTAGAGTTGTCTCAAAATGAAAGTTTGGATGACTGGGGATGCATTGTGAAGGTCTACAATGTGAATCCGGTCGGCGTAATAAAAAGCATGAATCAATGTGATGATTTCATTGCAGACATCTTTAATTAATTAGTCAGAACCTATTTGAAGCTACATTGCGTTATTGTTTTGTTTTTTGTCTCTCCTATAGATAGAAAACAATATCTGATCATTCAGACTGAAATCTCAGTAGGCGTCCAAGTAAATCATTAAATACGGCCGTGCGAATCATCGCCAAATTGATTTTGTTGATGTATATGCGATTTATAAAATGGTCAAATGAAACCTATCAGGGGTTAAAAAAGTGATGGAAAAGCAAATACATTACAGCCATTAAAGGCATCAGCCAAATTTCCATCCTGATGTTGAGGCACCAGCGCTAAGTGGAGGCAGCGGTGCCCGCCTGAGTGCTACGAATAGCGCACCTCTAAAAATACCACACATCCCATACAGACTTAGAAGCTGAACATCCCAACATAAGTCTTTGAATGGGTTTCAAATGCCGCAAACACTTCCTGATTTATCTGACTACAATGTGACGGTGTGCGGACCGCCCCCGTTGACACGGACATATTAATTAAAGGCGTGCAGGCAGGCTTCCCGAGCCTTTCAATCTGCTGCCCCCGCTGCCTCTTCTGGCTCGCCAGTCTTGCCACCATGCCCATTTGTCATCCACATCAATGAAAGTAATCACACAAGCAATCAGGGTGAGCTTTCACTTCATTTTTTTTATTTTGCGTCTGCTTGTCTGTGTGTGTGTGTGTGTGTGTGGCACTCAGATGCCCTCATCACAGAGATGCATATAAATGGAAGACAGGAATAGGCATCTCTTTCAAAGCATTATGGGTGACAGAATCAAAGCTCTTTTGTCAGAAAAAAAAAAAAAGGCTTCTTAGATGTCATCGTGTGTGGCGCCGGTTTTGCTTTCATGTGAGCACAGGCTAGAATGAGCCTATTGATGGGCCAATCTAAATGAAGAAGTGAACAGCAAGGAAAGAAATCTATTTCTATTTGAGCTTGTGTCAATACAAAGTATCATCTTGGTATACCGTCGTACAAAAACAACTGTTAACACTCCGTCAGACTAATAACTATATTTTTCAACCGCCAAACAAAACCGGGAAGCACTTTGGCAACATTGACGAACGTGAGGTCAGATCCTGTCGATAAAAGTTTTTGATGTGTTTTATCATAAGAATCCATTTGAATGGCTGAAGCTCTATTATCTCAGCTGCGTATTAAACAGACCTGGTCTCCTCCAAATCTATATTTTAAGCTTCCAGATCTGGATTATGATCTGTAACTAGATTATCCGCAAGTGTGCAAGAGGTCTTGAAACGCTGCATGAAGAGACCGCTCTCATATCTGGAGGCTGGTATGAAAGTTTAAAGCCGAAAAACAAGTTAAAGCAAGTCCATATTAAAAGAATAATGACTTTATTCATACTGAAGTAGTGGTAATAAACCCAAGAGCCTATTGAGAGATGCTATAAAAAATGTTCAGACAAACCTTACATTTGGCAAAGGTTCAAAGTGTCTCCTTCTTTTGTTGCGGATTCTTGCGTCTCGCTATAGACCCAACTCGTTCGCTCCTTTCCCTCCAGTGTGAATGTCTCTGAATTGATTCTCTCCTGAGTCCTATTGAGCACAAGTGTCCATTTAAAAAGGAAACATCGATTTGCGGCAATCTGTTATCTGAAGCAACTTAAAGTTTGTACAATCGAGTCAAATACTCGCCAAAAAGGCAGAAATGATATCAAAGAACAGGATGTTCAGAAAGGAACCGACGCGTTTCCATCCTGGGGTCACAACACCCCAGTAGAGTGTCTTCATAGCTGCTGTTGTCATATCGTGCCAGCTGCGTCAAGTAAAACCTCCAACGCTTCTCCCTTGTGATTAGCAGGCTCGCTAACAACAGGCCACTTCCTGTGGCCGCTTGCATGAAGTTAAAATACTGTACAACTTTAAAAGACTACACTCTGCCAAGAAAAAATGCCAAGTCTGTCCAAAGTGGCTGCTTTCCATCTGTCTTGCAGCCGCTCCCTATTGGCCGTCCCATGAAAAGGGCCCAGAAGCTTTGTTAAAACTCGAGGCTATAAAGAGGATCATATCACTGTAACACAGAGGAATCGAGTGGAAACTGTAAAGATATCAATTAAACAACTGCATTATGATGGCCTACATGTACATAAAATGAACCACCAACCTCCAAAAGAACTGCAACAGTAACTGCGGAAGGTTCCAACCAGAGGGGTGGGGGTTTCAAACATATTAATCTACAAAAATGGAATGGCTCTTTTTGCTCGACTCTGCAATTCGTTGAGATAAAAGTTATGCATCGACATATTTTTTGCTTGCCATTTGTGCTAAAAGTTCTCAATATTGTGTTACATTTTTTTCATATTTTACACCTTTATTATTTGTCTTTTTGCTTGATCTGCAATCTCGAAATGTAGCTATCCATGGAATGAAGCGTGTAAGACATTTTTTCATTGTCTTAATGCTCCTGAAACATTCAGCTCAGAACTTGAAACTCATTCAGTTTTTTCACTTCTCTTCACTTGTAGTAAGTTAAATGGAACTCGATCCGAGTTTTGATTATAAACCGGTTCTGTACAGTGTACATCACTCCAGATGCCCTCGACAAGGGCATTGAACGGTCTAAATATTGGAAGCGTGGATCAGGAGGGTGATAACCATCATGTAATTACCCATGAATCACTCTGCCCCAAGTCTCAACCAGTCTCAACCAGTTGTGGCTCTATTGGATAACTGCTCTTTGGGGCGTCCTGTTGGCTTTGAGGGTTTGAGCCCCCAGTTTTTCTTTTCCCGTGTGACTGTTGTTAGCGCTGGTTTTCAACTGGAGGAGATTTCATTGATTCTAATCCTGAAGCACGAGCGCACATCAAACGGAGGAAGAGCTGCACACTATTAACTCTGATGCAATCTCTTTATTATAGAGTCCATAGATCAACATTTTCCAGCATCGCCGTCTGCAGCCTCCTCTTCCAGAGCTGCACTTTCCTTACCGCGACGAAACGTGTCATGGCATGTGGTGATGAGGGTGCTCGGCGTTTGGATGAGCGTGACGTGAAGTGAAAGGGCAGGCCTTCTCAGTGATGGAAATAAATACTGACTCCACCAGTGGGGAAACGATCCATTTGTTTAATGCGCCATTTCCGAAGTGGGACCCTGGTAATCCTACAGACATGGCAACCTCACCATGTATACCGTCCCCCTGGAATTTGATCAGAGCTAAACCTGTTTACCGACGGTTGGAGCCTGACATTTATTGAAGGTGGCCTTTGATAAAAGTCATAGCTTGGGCGTGAAGAGGTTTTGTGATGAACCCTTGAAGTTTCTCCTTCTTTTAGGCCAATAAGCCGACAGGAGACCGCGTGTTAGCAGAGAGATTTAACAATAACTGCTTAGACATGGGTGAGCCAACAGTGAGGCAAATGCAGAATGAAAGATAGAATGAAAAGTAAGTGTTTACTTCTCTTTAAGCGTGCTAGCAATCGTCGCTCCGCCAATTTGTAAAAGTCACAAAACTAGTCACAGATTTATCTGGATCACCCCTGAAATCCGATGGTACGTTCCTCAGGGTGTACCACGCCACTCCAAACACAATTTCAACAACTATTGGAAGGATTTCATTCAATTCCAGAAGCGTTTGTCGTACCGGAAGAAGAAAGACTTTTTTTTCTTTGTTTTTTTTTTTTTTGTAATATCCCAAAAAAACTTTTCGATTAATTGCTGTGAAATTTGGCAGAGACTTCAGCTTTTGCCGTCGGGATGAAGTGTAATAACTCTGATCCCTTAATGTTTCCTCTCCTCCAATGGTTTGGTTTATGACCAAATACCTGCACAACAGTCTTGATAATGGATTTTTCTTTCTTTAGGCGAAAGCTAATGCGGTGCAGTCTGGTTGGACAGAATCTCTTCTCTTGACTTTCTCTAGCAGAAACATTCTGAACTCTCAACCGTCAACCAGGACTGGCTTTTTCAGAACGCGTCCCATGTGAGCAGAAAGGCCACAGCCTGAGTCACATTGGTTGTGATTCGGGCTCCTGGGTGCCTGTTTTCCCATCACATCCTACTAGAAGGAGACTGTGACACCCCCACGAAGGGACTGCGTACCTCATTTAACTCCCACCAGGGGGGACCTTGAAAACGTTCCTCTTGGACAGCGACATCTGAAATTCCCTACATAGACCATCAGCTCAATCGCCGCTTCCCATCCCCGACAAGGACTTTGCTTTCGCTGCAGTTATGATATGCAGCTCTTGCAAGGGGGGTGGGGGGGTGCACACTCATTGCTCTGAAGTATTCCGCAGACGGCAATGCGAGGAAATGTTGAACCACAGAACTTCAACTGAAAAAGATTGCATCAGAGTTATGAGTGTGCAGTTCCTCCTCCGTTTGATGTGTGCTTGTGCTTCAGGATTAGAATAGCTGAATGTTCCTCCACTTCAAAAAGCAGCGCTAACAACGCTCAGTAGGACGGATGGGGATGGGATGGGATGGGATAGGTAACAGGAGAAGTTGAGCCTGATGTGCACCCTTTCCTGGGTGGCATTTGAGATTTAAGCTTCATTTCTACTGTTGCGATGCTTTTTTTTTTTTTTTTTTCATCATTAATTCACACTGAAATAAATTCTTACCCTTAAGCAACATATGCCTCCTGCTATATTTACCCCACAATTCCCATCAGGTTGCGTTTAAGTTGCTCAAAATGAATAATAAGTCGGTAAAAATACTCATCTTTATGATATATATTTATGCACACACTTCTAATATGGAAGTGCATGAAATCAAAACAAGCACAATAAAAAATATTTAAATCCTCGCATGACTAACTCTGTTATGATGAGGCGACATGGAATTTTTCCACCATCTGCCATCTACTCAGCACAATGTGGGAGGTTTATAAGTCGTGCTCCAGCCAGACCTCACATGACATTTTGGAATCTCGCTGTCAATAGCGAGTCAACTTTGATTCCGCCTGCCACTTGAGGAAAACCAATATGTTGTTCCTGTCACGGCGGCGCTGCCTGAAGTACCCCAGACAGCGCTGGAGTACGCAGGACATCTCAGCTGTTTGTGCCACCGTCTGCCGAAAAGCCCCGGAGGCCAACAAGCTGAAGAGTCTGGAGAAGTTTGTCAGACACGATGATGTCGCGACCCCGACAAATCAAAACCGGACCGACATGACCGCCGCGCGCCTTCCTCTGCACGTAATACAAAATAAAACAACATCAATACACGAATGGAATTTTGTTTAGACATTTACAAAGAAAAAAATTCCACTGTCTCGATAGAAAGCATTTGTTTTACATAGAAAAAGTCATAAAGAAAAGGAAATCTTCATAATTGTAATAACCCATGAAACTGTAAGAGCAAGTATCGTCTATTATTGATGTATTATCACTGAATTAATCCATAACATTCCAAACAAAACAGAGAGTTTATGATCAGAAACTTTGTTAGCAATATCTATTTTTGTTGTGCATTCAACAATTGCACAAATCAATCCTTACTGCTAACTGTAGCTTATCGGAAATGTAGTCAGGATCTGGTTTATTTGTCAGCCAATAATGAAGTGATTAATGTTGATTATATCCATCTTTATAGCCAAAATAATTTGTCAATACAATTGTTTAAACACCTTCAAGATCAAAATTTGGCACCAGATTTTGGGATTTCTGTTTACATTTATGCAACAAAAGCATTTTGATCATGGAGAATTAATCATTCGCTTTGGCATATTTCAAATTAATCGATATTTCAAACTATTGGTGAAACTTTTTTCCCCCCTTATTTCCAATCATCTTTTTTTTGGGGGGGGGGGTTGCCTTCCAGCTCAGCCTCCTCTTCAGCACCACGGTCCGATACGACGCCCGCACAAACTGCTGATGCCGCAACTCACCGCCCGTGCAGCCGGCGCGGCGTGGGCGAATTCAGCACATTATTCTTCATGTAATCAGATGCAACGCGTCCGTCATGAGGTTATTATTCTAATTCTGTACTAATTATATTTGACACATGTAACCGGAGCAGGTTAAAGGTGCAACATGTTTGCCCCTCGTGTCCAAGGAACTGACATGTAGAATCCATACGTGGGGGGGATGTGTTATAAGATCATATTTGTTTATTTATGCACGTTGTTTATCCGACATAGAGGTCAAACAAAAGCATAGGCTCCATCATCCATTATTAATGCTCGACGCTGTCAAATGGCCTCATCCATTTAATCTCTGCTGGCCTGGTGTTCCTCGTTTTGCGCTTAATGATTTTCCCGCATTGTGTCCAAAACGGACGGCCAAACATACCTGAAGCTGTTGTGTGAGCTGCGTTTGCGTGGGCGGAGGCACAGCCGTGACGTTCTCTTGACATTTGCAGCTAAAGTTTTTCACCTTTAAAAAGTTCATCTGAGCATCTCATCTAAATTTCTAAACAGGGGGTGATTTCCCAAAATAAATCTTGGAAAATACATTTTTTTTAAACGATTAACGTGGCAGGAAATCAGCATATTTTCACAGTTTCGGAAATGATGATAAAATTCACAATGTGGCTTTTTACATATTTCACGTATTTGGCCGGCGGCCATCACTTACAGTAAATATGCAAATGCTCCCCGACAGCTCTTTGCAAAGCGTGCAACCTTACATGATGCACTTTAATTGATACAATGCCATGTAAAGTAGATCTGATCATCTCTGGGAACAGACGTAAATGACCCGACAAAGCACTTATCCAGGAGCGTTACAGTTCATAGCTAATTATAATGAAAGCCTATAGCTTGCAGTTGGAACTGGCTGATGCATAGCTAGCATAATACATCAACGTGTTGACGTCGGTCTCTTAAATAACTACCGTGTGACACATGCACTACATCATGCTGTGCTCCGCACTCCTCTCCACATCTCTTATTTTTAGATGTGTGAAAAATACTGAAAATCAAGTCCAGTTTCTCGGCTGTTTTTGACAGGAGTGGAGATTATAGAAACATACAGCCAACCCCCCCTCCAACCCCCCCTACCCCCCCACCCCATCAATAAGGGCTGTACAGCGGAGATAATTATGCTTTCAGTAAATAATAGTTTTGGCACAGACAGAAAAGTAATCGATTAATTCTTGGGACGTTTCGTCGATGCCCACATAGTTGCTGCTGCACGCAGGAGTTGGAGGATGGGGGGGGGGGGTGTCGGAATTTGTCTACACCAAATATCCTGAGATTTGAATTCAGTTTAATTTAAAAAAAAAACTTTATTTGTCCCCAAGGAGCAATTGAAGACACGTAAAGCAGCAGTATTGGCGCAAAAAGACAGGATTGGTGCACAAAAAAAGGAAATAGAGGGTGCAAAAAGCAAAAACTAGACTTAATACACTAACTCTAAAATGCACAATAAACAGATATGTACAATCTAAACAGGAATGTGCAATAATTTGTCATCCGGTCCAGAGAAGCATCATAAAAATGTTCATATCTCTGCAGGAACCCGTTTCTGTTCTCGGCTGATAAACTGATTTGGTTCAACAAACATTTGTTGTTTCTGTTTCATCAGTTTAATGCAGCATAACTACTTATTTGTAAAGAGAATCACATCGACAAAGCAAAGCAATTAAAAAGCTGCATCAAATCAGATCGAGCTTCTGTCGCAGGTAATTCCAAACAAGACGGAGATGGGGTTTTTTTTTTTCTTAGACCTTGTGGTTTAATTCTTGCTTTAATTATCTGTATAACATCTCAAGTAATCAACTCCAAGACAACTATATTCATCGCTGAAAAGTTTCACTCACAATGTTGAAGGTAAGATTTTCACCTGGAATGTGTTTGTAGGACCGGATATAATAATATTCTCATTAGCTAATGCCTGCCTTGTGTTTTCTTTGTTTTTTTTTTATTAGCTGCAATAATATTGTCAATCAAAAGTTTCTCGGCAACATCATACATCTCATTCAGAAGCCAAATTTATCTCAGTGTCCAGAAATATAAAGTGGCGAGAAGAAATCATCATATTTGATGGACATTTTTCTTGCATTTGCAAGTTTATTAAAGTTATCAAAACAGATGATAATTATTTATCTCTTGATCAATTCATCCACTAATCAACCGATCATTAAAACTTAAAAGATCTCAGAGTTTGACAGTCTTCATCGTTCCTGTCAATTATGGAACATTTTTAGCCAAACGACCCAAAGTTATTTCCTTTACTGTCAAACATAAGAAAAGTAATTATAATTAAAAGACTACATTTAGAGACTGAAAATGGAAAATATTTTTTTTACCACTTGATTAAAAAAAAATCTAAATCTCTTCTGTTTTCTTGTGGGTTTTGCTTCATCTCTTGTCTTGGCTTGAAATATTTCTGTCATACAGGATTTGAAATATATTGTTCAGTGTCAGCGTCAGACGTGCTGATTGGTTATGGTTTATATCACGAGTTGAAACGAATGAGAACCGCCATAAAGTCCTGGATCAAATGCATAAGGGAACGTCATGTTTCTGAACCTTGAAAGGGGGAAAACCCTAACTCAAAATGAAATACTACCCGACGTGACAAGTTTCGGCTTCGTTCCAGGTCTTCCCGTTGCCTCCATCTGGAAACAAAGTCAAGCTCTCAAAGAGGAATTAATTGAAATTCAGTTTTAGAAGTTCTAAAAAAAAGTCTAAGCGTAGGAAATACACAACCAGAGCCGTGAGGTGTTCAAGGTCTGCATTTATGAGTTTCATCACGTGATTATCTGGACCTTCTTCAACCTTTACTTCACAGTAAGAAAAATTACTTCAACGCATTGTCCCGGCTTTTCATTCACCTTCCATTCAGTGTGAGGCTCCTGCACACCAACCTCATGCATGTGTGTACAGTAAACCATGAACACTGAGACCTGTGGCTCCAGCCTTCCTTTAATGCATCAGAGAAGGATGAAGAAACCCATCTGCAAACAAAATGCAGACAAAAACATGTGCAAAGGAGAAAGAAAACATGACTAATGGCACTTCTACTCTACCACCTGCACTGCTATGATCCAAAGGTACTCTTAGCAAGCCAAATAAGGAGTCCTACTTCAAGTAGGAAGTATCTTATTAAAACCCATCAACAGAAGACCTTTGGTATGGAAGACGTTTGATGTGTACACAGTCCCTACAGTAGGAAAATCCATTTAGGCTTGCACCAAGAAAAAGACTGAATCATCTTCTTCAGTCCATTCATTATTCTGAGATATATCTGGAGCTAAAGTGAATGCAACGTTAGATCATAGCCCAGAACATCTCTCAATCATCCCCTCGTCTCTGCGTAACCTCGGCCCCTTGGTGTAATGTGACCCCATCAGACAATAAAATCATCTCATCCATACAAAATGAATGGGTTCCAGGAGCAGAATATCTTTGTAAAGATCCCTTAAATGGAATTCTACGGGCTGAAATTTTCCAAAAAAAAATTGCATCTGCACACTTACTTTGTTGTCCTTTACCTTAACCAATTAATGCAAGTAATTAATAAGCAAAAATCTGAATTCATAGTTTGGCAAAAAGCAGAAATATGAGACAATGGAAGGAAGAGGAATGATTTTGTAGCACAAACTGTATGACATATGAAAGGAAATTCAAATGACTTTACACAAAGAAATCTGTCCCTGATTTTTTTAACTGGTCATAATAAAAAAAATTGAGCCTGTATGAGAAAGAAAAATGATAACAAAATATTTTCAGCAACACCTCAGACCCACTTATCCCAGTTGTCCCTGAAATTAAATGAATGCTGTGGGGTAAGAGAATGAAATGAAACAGAATTGATTCATCCAGCAGATATTTCCAATAGAGTTACTTTGATTATTTTTTTTAAGAATCAGCCTTGGGCTCCGATGAGTCCAAAATGACACATGTGAGAGGGGCCAGTATTGTTCAGTAAAGAAAGTAAGGTTTTAAGGCCCCACCTGCACCCTCAATGAAGACCAAAGCATAGTCTCTCCAAGGTCCTAGCATAGCATCGACTCCAAGACACCATTTATTCCTGGTGTGACGGTTCAGTCTTGACCCCTATGTGATCAAGGGAAACATGTGGAACCTGGGAAATGATGCCAGTCTGGTCGGACCGTCACCCAAGTTGAGCTGCAGCAAAAACGTTAACACTCATTAAGCAAAGATCGCAATCAATCGAGCGCACGGCAGATCGGAAAATCCGTTTCCTCAGAGAATCTCTGGATGTCTGGAAATGGTGCGAAAGCCAAACAAATTAGTCTCAAACTTAATGAACCGTAGTTGTCTCTGTGAAAATCGTGTTGGCCGATCCAACTACCCTTTGACCAGGAGAGTTCTCGCCCCGCCTAAGTAATTTGCTTATCGAAGTCTGATCACATTGAAGGCAGACTCTAGATAATAGAATTGTTATTCAAATTTGGTGTGAGGTTTTCAGCTCAAATCAAGAAAAATAAAGGTGTCCTGTTTTCTGGGAGACATGAAGTGAAGGAGCGGATATATTATTTGCCAGAATTACCTTTTAATCTGCTACAATAAGAACTGTTTTCCAGTCACACATGATTGATAGCAGATGCCCGTTATTAGACAAGAATAAAAGCTTCCCTTACACGCTAAAAGTGTACAGTCTATGATGCAATTAGTGAGTATGTGCAATTAAACGGAAAAAAAAGACTATAATAAATTCAACTCAATAACTCAAACATGCAAAACAAAGATAGAAAACGTAATTAAGACACATCTGTGCAACCGCATGCACTATTTCTTCTTGTATCTGTGGCCATACAAAGCAACAAAAAAAAAACACAGTACACATTATCTCTGTGTTCTCTGCTGCCAAGTGTTTTTTTCTTGCACAATGAATCAGCGACAGTATCTTGGGCTGCAACCAACATGGTCTGCAAATGATAAAATACACCTTCAAGAGCAAAGGTGCAGAGGCACCATTGTGAATCACCAACATTAGTCTGATGACTGGCTCATACAATATCCTAATTGCCTCCATGCACAGATTCTTCTCCGGAGCAATGAGCCATCGCACATCATATTGCTATTCAAGTCACAAACATCGACTGAAACCAGGATGAACCAAAAAAAAAAAAAAAGAGGTGCCCACATTATTAAGAAATACTTGCACATGACACGGAATAAATCTTTTGAAGCTGCTACCTGATTTCTGTTTACTACGCCCCGTGTGATACGTATAAATAAACAGCATCGATATGGAAATAAGCTTACCGCGCGAGTCAGTTACTTTCAACGCAGCTCAAAGTGAGGGTTGTGTGTGTTTGTCAGGCTTTCAGAAAGGATGCCAAGTAAGAAAGCTGTAGTAGAAAGACTGCTCTAAGAGCCTTTCCATTACATGTAGGTCATTTCTCCTCCCTGTGGAAATGTAGCCTGTTTCAGGATTAGGGGCTATGATTCATTATGACTGAATTTAATTACAGCGAGAGGTGGCCAATGCATGCCTGGTTTTAGCATATTAGGGTCCTTCATCCATTGGATGGTAAATGTAAAATATGGGGGTTGGGTGGATAGAAAGTGTAGGTTTGCACGCGCGTGTGTGTGTGTGTGTGTGTGTGTATGTGTGTGTGTGTGTGTGTGTGTGTGTGTGTGTGTATGTGTATGTGTGTGTGTGTCTGTGTGTGTGTGTATGGGGGGGGTTTACTGGAGGGGATAGAGGTAGAAGGCTTCAGGTTACTTAAGCAAAGCTACAATTCTAACACACACACACACACACACACACACACACACACACACACACACACACACACACACACACACACACACACACACACACACACACATAAAAGCAGATTACCAAGAGTAATCAGGTTAAGGTGAGAAAGTTGGATAACTCATTTATACAATTTCCTCTCTCATTTCCAAAACTAGAAAATTTGAGTCCAAGGACACGGATACCCTCCCTGTGAGAAAAACTCAATTTGTGCCGATGGGGATGGACCATAACCTCTATCACAGCTGAGTAATATCACAATCCAAAAATTGGTTCAATTAAAATGTGCCTAAAAGTGTGAAAATTAGTTTTGAAAAATTAGACGGACACTTTTATAAAGCATGTATCAAATATCGGTGAATTGTGTGCAACGATTTGAATGAATGAATGAATGAATGAATGATGTGCTAATGTTTAGCCTAGCAGGGCTACTAGCACAGCCTCATGTTGATCGTACTAGCCAGCTATGACATGTGGTTCCTCAGAGCATGCTACCATGCAAATGTTAACATTTAATTTCAACTAACCATGGTGTCTTCAATGCTGATCAAGTGGAAATACAAGTTATAGAAGTCTGGTCTTGTTTCTGAAGGTTTGCTAAAATCTGAAGTCATGCTATGGAAAAGAGCGGGAAAGATTTCAACCATGTGCTTCCACCTTCCATGCCAGCTAAGCGCATGCATTCCTGATTGCATTAGGTGGTGTTTGACACATGTGAAACTACCAACGTGTTTAATTCCCTCCTAGAAACACATAATAATCTAAAGTATATGCATTATTTTTTGTCACATCAGTATTTTTGCCCCTACTCTCCAATTCGCTGAGTCACTCCAGCTTCTGTTGCCCCTGGGGTGCAAATACTGGTTGTGAATCACCGCTGCAGAGTGCTGCTCTCCAACCTGGAGACCAGTGAGGTTATACTGTAACACATAATTGGGTTTGTCCATCCTAAATCTAGCTCTGTTAATTACATCATCCCCCCCCCCCCTCCACTGGTGAGCCAAACTTCTCAATTTAAATTAGACGACTTGCAGAAAGTGGGGAATAATCTGATCACTCAAAGCTTCGATGTGTTGTTCAATCAGCGGAGGCTTGATAGACTTTAAACCTTTAGATCCCGTAAAGCGATAGGGGAGGGGGTGATATAGAACAAATCAATCCCAAAAACACAACTGACACAATGAGAACCCCCCCCCCCCCGAAGGTATCTGTAGCGAAAAAAGAAAGGATAACAGAGACTGGAAGCCTCAAAATCTCCCAGGGAATATTTGTAACGCCTGCAGCATCTTCTCTGGTCCACGCCAGATGCAATTAGCGAGCCAATGAAAGAAGAGTTTACATTCAAACGTCCTTCTCCGCTCGTTCCGCGTTCTTACCCAGCTTTTCCTGACAACCCAAATAGATTTTAATATTTCACGAGTAGCAAGTGGACTCTTCTTTAAACACTGGGAGGGAAAAAAAAAAAAAAAAAGTGGCAGCCAGTCGAACCGGCTTCTCTGCGATACATGAACTGCCAGGCTTACATTATTCATCGGAATGGAAAAGAACGCTTGATACCAAACTCAACAGTCTCCGGGCCACCTGTTATCCACTTTGTAAAGAAAGAATAGAGAGATGTGAAAGTGTAACTTGTATGTGGATATTCATGGTACGTCTATACTCTCAGCGCAGGCTGAAGACCCTCTTGAATTATTCACAATCGGACCTGTTTGGGGGGGGGGGGTGTAGAAAAACTTGATGTGTCAGCACTTCAGGAAACTTCAACAAATCCATATTCAGACAAAAGAAACAAAAAAATAAAAGAGAATGCAGATAGGAAACCAAAAAATAAAAACAGGCGACTTCAGACTGTCTCACAACCCCACTGTCTACCATACCCTTCAATATTTCATTACAAAATGATATTATTAGCTATAAGAAGCGCTTCCTCTTGCACAGTGTGACTTAATGCCAAGCTAATGTTTACCAAGCCATCAACAGACTGTCATAATTTTAAAGAATGAAGCTAAGGGTCGAGACAAGGGGAGAGTAAATCTATGCTAAGTAATAACTTAAATTTGCCAAAAAATACCAACAGCTTCTATAATAAATGCAAACATAGCAGAAGTAAATCACTGAACAACACAGAACCGACTGCCTTCGCTGATTTATTTTTTGAGTGGAGAGGTTGTGAACAACGGATAACCGTGAGTGAAATGTTGCGCTGTTTCGGTAGAACAACGTTTTTTAATTTGACAGATTTATCAAATTGAAAGTGAAGCTTAAACTACCCACTCCAGCGCATTTTGGCTTTAGGGTTTATGGGTCGGAGCGACTGCAAGCTGCTACAGACGCGCTCAGGTGCTTTTACTGACGCTGCCTGTTTGGACCTTTCTCAGGACTGTGCAGGCATATATAAAAACTGTCCTGGACTGACATCTTCTTCACCAGGCTGATGCTTTCTTGGCAGGTTTTATGCTGTTGACATTCTTATTATATAGCCTAGGGCCTGGCGTCCAGCTGACTGGAGGTCTGATCAGCTGATTTAAAAACACCTGTTGGTGTAGGGCGACTTAAAACGACGCCTGAGCAGCAAGATGTATCTTGGCAATGCTGCTTGTTTCAACCAGGCCATTAAACGCCTATAGCTCTGCAATAATATTGCACAATGTTCAGTCAGTGATAAATAAATTGTGCTTTTCAAAGTTGCAGTCATTAACTATTACAATGGAAGCTAGTTCTTTTGCAGTCACATTAGTTTTATTGGTTGGGTAGGAGCTGCACGGACCCAGGAAACAGTTTGGAGCATTACTTCCTGTTAACAAACAGGAAATTGTAATATCTCTACCTTTAGAATGTGTTGCAGAAAAACGACCCAAGATCCATCATCCAATCACACAACTACAGATATCTCAAATGAAAACTTTACCTAATGACGATACTCAAAAACCGTTGTCTAATGTTGTCACCTTCAGACACTTCCTGGTGAGGTTTATGCTACAAAAATAATTTGCTGAACCAGTAATGGACATCTTTATAGAAGCCGACCTGCAATTGTAGTTGTGAGACATTTTTGTTGAGCCCCTGAATGAGTCATAAATGGTGGTATTTTCCTCCTTATGGCCTTTATATGACACCCCCACCCCCCACCCCCACACACACTGCTGCTGGAGCCATGCATCCTCTGCATGATGCATGTGAGATGGGTAAACAATGAGCCTCTTCAGTCCTTTGCATAACCCCGCTGATAAGGACCCTCCAGTGGTTCATACCACTGCTGTAATCCTTTTTGATTCCTTGGCTCAGATGAAGGCTTTCCCACCATCCCAGAGGTCCCCAGGATGCCTCACGAGTTCCACCCTCTGAGAGTTCCTGTCCCCTGGTGCGGCGTGTATGATGTCCCCCCTGTCAGCTCGAATCAAGCTCCTCCCCGGCTCAACACACCGCTCGCTCTCGCCCAGCTGCGCCGACGTGTTTGCGGCACCAGCGAATGCGAGATGCTATCGAGACCGACCTTTTGCAGCGGCGCCCTATGCTCTATGATTCTAACCCATTTGACAGAGAACATCTCACGGAATGCTAATGAAGTCGTTTGCATAGCGGCTTGTCATGTCGCTTCCACTGCAATTATCTGTGGGACTACGCCTGATGCCCATGATGCATATTGTTTGATTATTAAACTGAATAACTGTCAGGCACAACACAGGTTCTCTCTGCCAGGTCACACATTAGTCATAATGGCTGCTCATGAGGACGCCTGGCGAACACTGAAATAAATACGCTCAACAAAGAAGAGAAGGTGTTGCATCTCTTTTCAAGACACTGTTTCAGTCAACGAGACAAGCTTTATTCCTTTAAAAGTGATTTATGAGATGTTCTGGACCATATCAGGAGTTAGGAGCTACCTGACCCGTCCATCCCACTGATGTCTGGTCACATGACTGTTTTAAAGACGATCCCTTTGCACTCTTAAACCTCATTTATTCCTCATGCAATCCCATCATTCACACCTCATGCATGCTTAGTCTTAAGTATCTTGGGTGGTCTATTCAGATATCATCCGGTCACAATATAGGACACGAACTTTCATCAGTCTCGGTGGAATCATCAGCCACCACCGCCACAATGGGTGACCGGCCTCCAATGAAGGGAGACTCATCATGTTTCCCTGAAGAGATAGAGTACCAAAGACTCTGTGACTAATAATTATTCTGTAATAGACAATTATCCCTTCGCTCATTTGTCTCTCCTGATTGAAATAAAGGTGACATTCACTCTTTGCTCCTGAACTTTTCATCATGACAAACAGCGCTCTGTCCAGATTTTAAAAATGTCTTTCTCTCCAGCATCACAAAAAGAAAGGAAAAGAAAGTTTTTGGCAGGAAAGTTGGCGTACAAAGGTCAAAAGTGCAACCCTAGCAAATACTGCTAATTCAACACTACCCACAAATTAGCAAGTCCAACTATTTAGCCACTTGAACACAGCCAATATAAATGAAGTTCGTGAAGTTGCTCCAGCATCCTCGCTTCTTCAAATATTTGCAGCGGTGGATGTGCAATTTAAGGTTTTTAACATGTTTCCTCTGGCTTGATGTGACTGCAGCCGATTCCAGTCCAGCTACCCGAGGCACGGTGCCAAGGCATAATGAGACATTTGGTTGTGAAATTCAGAATCTGACAGAACGAATTAACGCCAGGCAGACTGCAGATGCAAAGAGAGCAGTCAGGCCAAAATGATGACTTCCCATTTTCTCCCAACTATATCATTTTCTCCTTTACTTCCAACAAAAGAAATCACCAAACTGTTGCAACTGCGCCTTTGTTTGGGCACAGAATCCTCGTCTTTGTCATATTAGATGAACCAGATATAATCGAAGAAAAGCAGTAACAGATCATGTCACGCCGGTGTTTTTGCTTTTGCCGCCTACTTGAAATTCCAAAGCAGAGTATGAAAGAGTAGCGTAACTTTGGGTGAATGCATTTTCTTTTTCGTCCTTTTTTTTTATTTTCTAGAAGCTACAAAAGGAATTGATTCTGGTTAAGGTCATTCTCTCGACATGGCCTGACCTTCCATGTCGCTTGTACTGAGTCACAAGCTCAAGGTATCCTGCCCGGACTCGTTTTTTTCCAGCGCGTCTTTGTGAGACTGAAAACACATACTGTGACAACTGCGATCTAAGGGAACAAATAATGTGACAGCATCTCGAGTTCCACGACAGACTGCTTCGAAAAGTAAATGAATCTGATTTTCTCACATATCTGGGATGGTTTGATTGAGCTCATAGGCGTGAGGTCAACGAGTTAAGACTTTTTTACATGCCTGTTGCCAAGCACACGTACGCCAACTGCAACAAATGATCAATCAATACGTGTATGGGTGGGAAAATAAAAAAAAAAGACTACCTGTTAGACAAGAGGTTGCAAATGAGTTTGCGTATATTCCTCGTGGATAAGCAGATCTCTACACATCTATGAATAAGTAATCAGCCTGTTCACATCCAGCGGGATTCGCTAAGAAAAGCAATCAGACACAAGCATATGTAAAAGAAAAGCACTTGAAATTCCAGGCTACTGTGTGGTCTTCTCTTGTAAGTCTTGAACATGAGAAAAGAACATATTTTAATAAGAAAACAAAATATTTGCTCCCATCGTCAGATATGGCAGATGTCTAGAAATATGCATAAAAAACCATTTACTGGGGGCACAAGGGTGAGGAATGACCTTTATCCGAACTCCAAGAGTGTCACAAACAGGTTCATTCTGATTTAGATGCTTTCACCCAGCATCCCTCAGGAAAAACCTGAGGAGAACAATAGGACAGTCAAAATGTATCCTAATTCCAGCTGGAGAAGCTAATCCGGTTCAGAGACAAGCAAGGAAATGGGCTTGTGAGAGCAGACCCGGCAAATACATGCAGATGAGAATGATTATGCTGCAGATGAGCGGAAAGATGAAAACTAATTTAATAATAAGACCAGAAAATTCTCTGAGATAACAGGGATCTGGAGACCGATCCTGGATCCATCTGGCCTCCGCTGCTCATACCAGAGCCATCTTTCCCGTGCAGGATCGGTCCATTTACACAGTGTCGGTGGAAACTGGATCGTGTACAACAAACACTGTGATTAAAAACAATCACTTTTTCCCTGCAATAAGTGCGAGAGTGCATCATCTTACGGGTTTTGCAACTGAAAAAGCAGCACAGTATCATAAACCAGATCAGAGTGCATCCAAAAGACCTTTAAACTCGTTTTTAAAGAAGTCTTAATCGATACCGCTCTGGTGCAAGCATCATTTTCACCAGCCAATCATCACACACGTCATCTCCGCTGAGAGTTGCACAAGCAGAGCGCCGTCTACCAAGCGTGGGAGATATTGGGAGGGTGAGGCGTCTCGCGCAGAGGCCAACCTGTACCAAAAGGAAACACCCTCCCCAGACGCCGCCTCTTCAGCACGCCGCCGACTGGCAGCGGCTAGCAGAAGCATCCGCTGTCGGATCACACAGACACCATTGTTTCCTCAGGCTGAGACTCGACTCGTCCTCCACGCTTCAACGAAACAAAGCTTATCGTAAGGAGTTACGATAAGCAGCTAGCATAAAGGTGCTACAACTTCCTCTAGTAAATGATGGGAGCGAGTTACCGAGGGCAACTTAAGTTTTCTGACTGATTCTCTGATGCTTTACGAACATTTGACTGGAGTTTTACTCAAATAAAACGTCAAATTGTACTTGAAATGGGGTAACTTCCTGCTTTTTAAATCTACACACATTAAAACAGACATCGACAAAGATTTAAAACGTCTATATCTGCTTTATTACATCGCTTATAAACGCTAACTTCATGATAAATTGTCACAATTATGTTCACTTCAGCTCTTAAAAAGTATATTTTGTAAATGAGGGTTTTACAGCTGTGTTATTTCAACTTTCCCAAAGGTGAAGTATTTGAGTACTTCATCTGATGAGGTAATGCGATCCTTAATAGAAAATCAGCGTTACCTCACAAAAAAAAAAATGTAAAAAAAATGCACGAGTAGTCACTTTGTCTGCAAACTCTCGCATTAACTTTGCCACTTTTGTCATTGGGAGGGTTTTAAACTTATTTATCTGACAAAAGCATGCATTACTTTGATGGATCCCATTGTACCTTGGCAGAAAATTGACTTTAAAAAAGACACATTTGAGCAATATCTACCCCTTTCTGTAAAAATTATTGCAATGCAAATTACCTTGTTAAGTTGCACACCTTCCTCAGTAATACAACTTTTTTTCATTTGTATGCGCTTCAGCCTGGCTAGGGGAAGAAAAAAAAAAAGCGGAATAACTTTCCCACACTGTCTGTGTTTTCTCCTTTAATTTAACATTTTACATAGGGTGTTAAGGAGTATGCACAATCTGCAGAACACTGCAGTGCCCCAGATTGTGTAGGTCGTTATGGTAAGTGGGTATTAATATGTGTATTGCTGTGCAGGTGCAGTAGGCCAGGTCTGGAAAAATAGAGAACGGCTGAATCTCTAGTTTCAAGATTCTGCATGAGTCATATCTTTTTTTTTAAGAAGGTGTGATTTTTTTTAGTGTGTGTGTGTGTGTGTGTGTGTGTGTGTGTGTGTGTGTGTGTGTGTGTGTGTGTGTGTGTGTGTGAAACAACAGGATGAAGTTGTGCAAACACAAATTAATTAACGGTCACAGACTGCTTACCTTGCCGACGTAGAGGGGTTCTATTCCTGTGTACTCCTCCAGTACAAAGAACTGGTTCCATACCCAGCTGCGCCTGTGCCTCTGCAGGACCTCCCAGGGGTCTGGATCAGATTGCTGGGACTTCTCCAGCTTCCCAGAACCGGGATTCAGCCCCCAGCATCCCCTCTCCCACGAGGGAAACAGCAGAGCCAGGAGAGCCAGGGCTCTGCATATGCCTGAGCAACACCACCCCATCATCTGGGCTCCCTCCCAAAAAAGTGCTGAGGCCAGAAGAGGAGCGCAAACTATAAAAAGACGGGGGAAGGCTGAAATGTCAAAACCCTCAGGGTTTTATCCACACAGTCGTGACCCTGTGTTTTCACCAGAACGCAAGAGCACTCAGACCTTGCGCACACTGGTTGAAAAGAGTCGAGCTCTGCATTTTTGCTGTGTTGCTCTTCTTGTTTCGTGGCTGGAGACTAATAGTGGGGTAATTCCCTCCTTTTTTGGAGCCGAGGAGTTGACATTAAAGCCAGCTAACAGGGTCAGCGGAGGCCGGGCAGGCTTTAACACGGGCGCTGTAATTGGCACCTATCAGAACAAAGTGAGAGAGAGAGGAAGGGGGTGGTGGTGGGGAGGGAGTGGAGAGACAAAGACGAAGAGGAGAGAAGAGGAAAAAGTACCGTCAGCAAAATTGCCTCTGTGACCGCTAGTCACTTTAGACAGCAAGTAATGTGCTTGCTGATGCAATGATAATGACAGTTTTCACCAATCATAAGGAAATTGGTGAAAAATGAATGGATGGTAAACACGGTGCAGACGCCGACATAATGTCCTCTTACATTCACGAGCTCAACGCGCGAGCTAAAGGACGGCCCCGGGGGGGAGGTCAAACTGTTAATCAGGGTATGATGAGGGGAAAATGACCTGGACTTTTCGATGCACACAAGCAAAGAGATTTCACAACAGAAGCTGCACGGAATAACAATCAAAACAAAAGAAAAAAAAGAAAAACGCCATTCGGGTTTGGCGCCCAATTATCTGGGCTTTACCTCGCCAAGGTCATTATTTTGTCACATTTTCTTTGTAGGAGATGGTGGTATGATCATGGTGGCGGGAGTGGGGTGGGGGGGCTCACCACTCAATGCTAACAAGCCACATGATCTGTGTGGCGAGCGCTAGTCGCCCAGATTAAAAATAAATCTGAACTGTCAGCAGCGCCGTGGCCCGAGAGCTCCTGACCTCTACTCCTTGCAGACTGTTTGCCGGCCTGATTGTATGCGATGGTGTGGGTGGTGGTGGTGGAAGGACTGGAGTATGTGGGGGGGGGGGGTGGACTGTGACAGATCACCCAAGATGCCAGAAAAGACAGAATTGTCAACGGCGTGGGGGGGGGGAGACGCATCGGCTTCTGACGGACGTTTGCCGATCGCTTCCTGGATCGTCACGAGACGTCGGGGCGAATCACGCAAAGTTCGTTCAGCGACTTCCTTCACGCGTTTTCAACTGACCGAATGCACGTAGAGGCGCCGCAAAGCTCGCTGGGAAATTTAAGCAGCATTTTTGGAAGGATACAAAATCAGAAATGGCATTTTCAGCTTCAGGAGGTCCTCCGAAAGCAGCTGCTTAGAAAAAGCGAGATGTTTGACCGTATATTTATTTTCTCCATGACCTCTCTTTCCCTGTCCTCCATGGTGAGTATTGGCAGGGCCCTGGATGAGGAAGGTAATTGCTTTGGCATGAAATGACCTATTTCTTCCCACCCACAGATTCTTCAGTTTTTTTCTTTTTTTTTTAAAATATTTATTCTACTTCCTCTGTTTCCTCCCCCTAGCAAAAAAAAACCACACAAAACAGCGCACCACACATCCTGTGAAAGTGATTTGTTGTACTTTGCACGGCAAAGTCATTATCCAAGCGCTAATAATTAACAAGGAAATAAATCATATCGCTGCAATTGTCACCTCTGCAGACACCTAGATGTTAGCGAGAACATCTGAGGATCTATTTTCATCATTTCTGCAGGTTTTTTCTTCTTCTGCTTCTTCTCTGGTCATGCATGCACACAAACCCCTTCAAGGTAAAAAAAACTTTATCCAAGGAGGCGTTAAAGCAGCGAGGACAGTCATTAAAGATCTGCTCATGCTTTCAACATGCCAAGAGCCCAACGCCAGAGCGTGCACGGATCCAACACTCTCGGTTACTGTATGTGTGTGTGTGTGTGTGTGTGTGTGTGTGTGTGTGTGTGTGTGTGTGTGTGTGTGTGTGTGTGTGTGTGCGTGTGTGATCATTTTTCTGGTAGGGATGGGAAGTGGAGCAGATCTGGCTGCAGGGAGGGACCAGCTGAAGTCAGGTTGAAGACTTTTTCGGGGTCAGTTGGAGCCCATGCTTCTCTTTTTTTTTTTTTTTTTGCTAAATCCAAAATATGATAAAAGATGAGCATCAGACTGAGAGAGGAGCTAACGCTAACGTAGCCGTGGGCGCAGCAGACGAAGCAGGTAGAAGCTTGTAATTGGATGTGACTGATTTGATTTATTATCAAGTTGACTTGTTTGAATTTTAAAGCGCTTCCTGCTGGGGATTGAAGCCATTTTATTATATATATATATATATATATATATATATATATATATATATATATATATATATATATATATATATATATATATATATATATATATATATATATAAATTTTTTTAATTACAAAGCATAAGTGTCAAAATCGGTTTGAAATCAACTGCGAATTAAGACAAACGCAACAAACAAAAGACAAGGAGAGGATGGTTGTTTCCTCGTGACAACGTCTGATTCTTCTTCTTCCTGTTGTCACGAGAAAAAAACAAAAAAAAGTCCACTCAGGGACAATTAAGTGACTCAGAAACAGAAGGAGACTCTCCATCGTCTCTGTTGTGATGGATTATCTCTCTTCTTCCTGTACGGCGGCGAAAAGCCAGGCCCTGGTCCCCTCCAAGGATGATGACTGACATAAAATGAAGGAGAGAAGGGCAAGCTGAGAAAACAGCCATTGTGCTTTAACTACTGGATATCAAACTGCCCATTATGCCTCAGCCTTAGGGCAACGGTGATGCTTTGGCGCCAAACGCTCCAAAGATGTCAGCTGGAAGTTCCACCCCGGAAGGAGGAAAGTCAGGCTGGTGTTTTTTTTTCATGAAAAGATTCAAATATCAGCGTTGGAACATCCTCTCCACACTCACCAGTTGAGCAAAAACCAGCCTCTCAAGAAAAAATACTCAAAGTCTATATTTGAGTTTCTGTAGAGAGAAGCAGACTCTTTGTTTGAGCGGTGTCAAAGTGATGACACTGAATTAAGTGAAAATGTGAGATAAAGCCGTGAATATAAAGCCTCCAAGTCATCCCCCGGCTCTGTTTCTATTACACACAGTGTTCTAATCCCATTTGCCAGTCTCACAACAGGATTACCAGAGCTACAGCGCTCAGTAACCAATCACACGCTTCCTCTGATCCATATTCTCCTCAATCATTGTGTATGTTCTGAGTGGCTTCACTCCTGGGCCAGAATGCATAAACTGCTGAGAACTTAAGTTTATTATGATTTGAGACGGTTTTCATGGTGTCCTTTAACTTTTATGACACATTTTTACTAAATTGTTTAGGATTTCGCCGAAGGAAACCGGCATATATTTGGATTTTGGGATAAAAAAATGTCACATAAATAGTTTTTTATTTAATACTAACGTGCACTTGAATGATTTTTTTCTTGATTTTCCTCTTTACGTTTGACTCTTTCCGGTTGAAATCAGTGGAAGGGGTCCGATAAAGACCCACAGAGGTCCTGGAGCAGGAGGGTTTTTCAAGGACACTCACATTTGAGTGAGTGTCTGATCAACACTGGAGGTTGAACCTAAGAGTGGATGAAAAAGAGTTCTCGTCACCGACTGATTCCTGATGAGCATTCGTTTGAATTCATCTCACATCCTCATAAATTTGAACCTGACTTCAAAATTCCGCTCACTTCAAGGAAAAGACAGGAAGCAACAAAGAAAAGGAAGCTTTTATGGTTTCATCTCTGCAGGAACTCACTGTTTAGCCCACTAAAATAAAATTTAAAAAAGGTTGAAGTTTAAATCTGAAATTCAACCTTATCTAATTCATGATTATAATGAGCAATAAAAGGAGGAGCTGCGCGTTAAAGAGGTTTTTACTTGAATATGTTTTGGAATCTTGCCTATTAAATGTCTTAAAACGGACAACCTGGAGACCAGTTCACAGCCACATAAATATTCCTCCAGTCTTCTGCCACACATCACTAATAAATGCTGCTGGTTGGCTGTGAAAAGACATATTTTATCATGCTGCATTACCCTCTCGATACAGAAGTGTCACAGGCACAAAAATCAGAGATTTCATAAGCGGCGACGCGTTTGGCTGGAATATGAACGCCGCATTACCATCTTTAGAAGTTATTTTATTGTCCATCGATCCACGTGCAATATTTCTGTCTCCTTAAACGAGCGGAACATGCTTCACTTATTCCCACTGCAGCTGTTAGAATTCATGAATGACCACCAAACACGTGCAGGGATATTTGAAATATGGCAGATCAAAATTATTCATGCGTAATTCGATTGAATAAAAACGCCAAGTTCATTTTCCAAATCCCGCCTACTTGAACTTTTCAGTCTCAAGTTAAAAAAATAAATTAAATAAAATACAATACAGGAGGACAGTATTCTCTAAAATGGACTCTGTGCTGCGTAAATCATCAACTCCCCGCGCGTTTTTTTTCCCCTTTCCTGCGCACCAATGTGACCCGCCTGATTTGACTCTCCTGTTAAAGTATCAGTCATTGCGCATTAGCTGTCAACCCGTACAAAGCAGGGGAAAAAGAAAAGAAAAAAAAAGTTCGCAGGGCGCACCTGTTCCCGAATCGATGAGAGACGATCGTCCGGTAAGAGAGGGGAGAGGAGCAAGCAGCGGCAGCGTCATTAACGCAGATCGATTAGGCATCATAACAACTTCGGGATGGTGAAAAATGAGGCGGAGGAGGACGGATGATGGTGCTAAATAAATAAAAAACCAACAACACATGATGGCAATCGGGCAGCACCGACAGTAAAACATCTCTGAGCGGCCGCCGCAGGAAACCTGTGTCCGTGGAATACTAATTACCGCAAAAAGCGACGGGACAAAAAAAAAAAAACCCGCACAGAATACCAAAGTAGAACATAGATTAAACTGAGACGCGATGTGGGAATGGATCAGGCGTGACAAATAAAACGCAATCGTCTTCTCTTTGCCTTCCCAAAGCGTTCTGTGAATACTCACCAAAAAAAAAGAGAATGAAGGTGGAATAAGTTCACCGCTGCCAGATGGTGTCTGGGGGTAAAAGTTAGGTCTATCCCTCTTTACGCACCACGTAGATGCAAACAGACCAGGTAGAAGCAAGATGATAAAGTTTTCATGGTAAAAAAAAAAAAATAGTCCTGGTGGAGGATAAACCTGGAAAAGATCGGCTTCTGGATCGCGCGTAAAACGCTCTCACCCTTGGCAGGGACGCGGCAGGTCTGATCCACTCTCGTTCTCTCTCTCCCTCTCTCTCTCTCTATCTCTGTCTCCGTATCCTGCGCAGTGCTGCCTCCATGCAGGGAACCCCGGCTGCAGGGTTTAGGGTATGCATCTATCTCCCTTCCTCTCTCTCTCTCTCTCTCTCTCTCTCCTATAGGCAACAAGGGACGCGCAGCAGCGGTGAAAGCAGCGAGAATCGGAACACCGCTCAGGGTGTGCGCCAAAGCCGCGCCAAACTGGAGTGGAGAGAGGCTGACGAAAGAGTTTGACCAAAAATAAGTTGGTGAGGAGGAAGCCAGGAACACACGCAGCGTTGTTTTTTTTTTTGGCAGAGTGAAAAAAATACAAACTGATTTTTCAAAGCTGCCAAGTTTCCTGGCGGCAGATGGCATGTGTACTGTTAAATGATTGCCTCGCTGGTGAGAGGAAAATCAATACAAGATTATTTGACCAATGAGGGGAAGTTTAATCCCCCCCCCCCCGCCTTTACCGCGAGATCTAATTAAATCTTGCAAGTCACATATTAAAGGAGATACTCCATATTTGTGTATAGTTTTATTCAAGGTTCTGTCGGACATCTGCTCCAGACTGACTCTTAAAAAACAAAGTTTTTTTTCTTTTTTTTCTAGCGGATGTCTGGTCTGTAGTTTCATTTGTTTTTCATCCAATTAGCTCCAAACTGTACTCCTGACAGAAGAATGCAGCAGGAGTCTGGCTCCTCCAGACCTTTGAACCCAATCAGCATCGGTTACATTCTAATTAGTGACAGCAAACATAAAGCACAGCGCCAGTATCCGCAGCTTATGACGCGCGCATTTGCCCAGAATCCACCCCTCATTGTGCCTTGTTTGCACTCTCTTCATGCCTGTTTTCACAGCTGAAAACAATAGATCTGACATTTTAACACACCCCTCATCATGTGTCACTGAAGGATTCTCCTCTGGTTTTTTGGTTTTTTGTTTTTTTTGTCTCCATGTCAACTGCACACTTTTGAGACAGAATGAATCACAAGTGCGCCTGTCCTTTTGTCTCCTGTCATTTAGAAAAGGGGGGAGCGCTGACCCAAACTAACAGAAAGAGCAGCCTCTGTCTGTCATACCTGGAAGAGCAGTTAAGTAAAAGAGAAATTAGAGGAAAGGGGGTGAAATGAAGCTACGGTAAATTCTGGTGAGATAAGAAGAGGAGTAATGTTTGAGGCAAAGGGAAAGCAGTGATGGGGAGGAGAAGTTAAGGGGAGGACAAAGCCAAGAAGATAAAAGGCAGGAGAGCACAAACTGAGCTGGGGAAGAACTTAAAGGGAGGAGAAGAGAGAGGAGGGTGTGTGATAAAAGAGAGGTGAAAGGGAGGAGAAGAGGGAGGCGTGTAGCAGGAGGTGGAGGGGGGGGGGGGCTGCAGTTCAGCGGTGAGAGTTATTTAATTGGAGAGTCACATTGGGAGCCCGGCTCATCAGCTGCTCTCCATCAATCAAGGGCGGTCAGGAGATGCCTGAGGTGGTGTGGCCCACGCCCCACTCCCCCACCCCCACCGGATCCCACAGCCAGCCCCCGCCATTTAACCGCCATGCCTCCATTACATCTCCTCCACCCTCTCCAGCCCAACCTCTTCATCAGGATGCTGTGACCTCCACTCACCTGGACAAACGTTATGTGGTGCCAGTGAAGCACCGCTTGACCGGTGGGGGGTTTTGATCGTAAACAGAAGCAGAATCCAGCACCTCTGAGGACTTCATAACAGCCCATAATGCAATGTTAATAGTCTATACATATATGATAATCTGGATACTTCTGGATTAAATTACATCTGGGGTCTCCAGACCAGCTGCAACTGACACAGAAACTAGTTCCAGGTGCCGCTGGGATATTTCATTACTCTCATTGTCACCAAAAAAAAAAAGGTAATATTTTGAATGTCACCCCAGAAAAGGTTCCAGCTGTCTCCACGTCAACTAAAATGGATATTTTGAATGACAACCCCTGAGAGTTTCCAGTTATCGCCATGGAAACCATATAAAAATGGCATTTTTGAGGTAAAAACATGATCTTTTACCTAAATCAAACCAAACGTGGGTTTCCGGTGCATGAAATAACAGATCTTTAGGGGTGGTGTTCTTTTTCAACGTTGCTTTATGGCGACATTTATACTGATGATTAAAGAAGATCAGAGTAAAATATTCATCATCCCTCTTTTGTAAAAACATAGGAGAAAACCTCCATCATCATCCTCACACACTGAATCAGAATCAACTGGATGAAGATATTTGATCCCACATCACATCCCATTTTCATCAATTGAAAGTTAACAAATTAAAATTGTTCGAAAATAATAAAAAAATATATAAACCTGACTTTCCATTAATTTCAAAAGTTATCTATTCATTTAATAACAAGTGGAATTTGCATACGTGTGGACGGGAGAAGAGAGTGTCATTAAAAGTGTGTTTATTCATTTATTTAAATCTGATTTGATTAATGCGAAATGAAATCAGATTTAAAAATTCCTTTTTATGTTTTGAAAACTGCACCAGAGTCAAACATTATGTCAGTGCGCTAATGCTAGAGGCTAATGTGAAGATAGCTTTCTAGGAATTCAATCACATATTTATTCAGGTATTATAATCGACGCAACAAATAATTAAAGTGAGTAAAACTTTCATTTTAAAGTGAGTAAAACTTGATTTTTTTTTTGGTGCCTTCATTCCTGTAGATCACTCCTCTACTGCACTATAGAGCGCATATAAAAAGGAGGAATTATAAAATCAACACATCCATTTTCTGAAAAGTTGTCTGTTGCTATTTGAAGATGTTTTCATCCCTTCTTAGTTGCTAACGACTGAATTAATGCGACTGTTCCCCCTCCGTCTCCCTGGAAACGGCGCGCATCGATAAACAACAGGTCAATATTCGTGATGGCAAATAAGCGGATGAGTCATGTTTAATTGCTGGTCAATTTTTGACCTGCTGAATGACATCACCATTCTAGTTACCACTCTTACTGTCATTCAGACGGTCGACTGGGCGGCTTCAGCTCTAAACAAGGCTCTGTTTTCCCCAGTGGACATTAAAAATAAAAATAATAAGGCTATACTCGCGACTAAAGAGCTGTCATAACACATATTCTGTTTTTTAGATCAGCGCCGCGCCGACAAAACGCTGAACATGAGTCGCCACAACAACAGTGAACCAGTCACGCGTGATTCAGGGCTACAGATAATGTTCTTAGAGTTGCAGTTTAATTAATTCTAATCCTGTTTTTCTTTTATTTTTTTACTTTATGAAAATAGAATTCGCCACACTGACCCGGCCTTCGTGTTCTTCAGTGCCGGCAGAGCAATGATTCAAAGCCGGTGACCTTTTTTACACCGCGATCTTGACAGTGCGGATCCTGATTTATCATCCGACTGAAATCCATTTAGTGGCTGTTCTAATTCATTGCTGACTCATTCTCTGCTCCGTAATTGCATCGAGACATTTGCACACACAAATTTAAAACGTCGCTTTGATTGTTTTTATTTTATTTTACCGTTTATTTTTCTTTCTTTCTTTTTAAAGATGGATTTTTCTTTTCTGTAGCGACGTTTCTCGGCCCCGGTGTGAGTTATGTATGGAACACGCGATGCATTCCGCGCCCGTGATGCTGCAGAGAGCCGTGGATCAGAGAGAGGAGAGGGGCCTTGATGTTCTAGGGGACAAGGCCGGGGAGTTTACGTCCCCCCTCGACTCTGGCATCACGACCAAAATACAAAAGCCGGGACTTATTTGCATAGACTGCATCAAAAACATTCCGACTCCTCCTCTGAGCATTGGGGATTTGAACTAATCATTCAACAAGTATTGAGCAATTACATTTTCATCAGACGCAATGTAAGAGGGTCGAAAGATCAAGTGAACTAATGGATGACCTAATCATGGGGGATTGACTCTATTGATTCACGTGGTCATATCCTCATTGTTCGTCAGGCCGCTGAAGCTGGAGGCGGATACAATCCCTCTCCAGCTGAAACCGCCACCTTCAAAAAACCCATATTCAGATTACACTAATTTAGCCCCATACCTTCCCCTCTGGTCCCCGGGGGGGTTCAATAGATTACGGGGGAGGAATGGCAATCCTGCTGAGTTGCATCTTAAAACTTGTCTTGCAGACAGTTACGTTTGGAATAATTTAAGGTAACAGGTTTTTATCAACGCCTCTTCTTTTATTCTGCAGTAGTACTTTTGCTTCCGGCCCTCGTATATAACTCGTCTTAATCGTCATTGATATACGGGAATGTGCGAAAATGTTGTCATGCTTGCAGATGCAATTTTGCACGCAGGCAAAATTATGACATGGCGGTTGGTGACACTAGCTGCCAACTCTGCAGAGACATTCTTCAAGGACGCTCCTCCGGATCTGTGCAAATAATCAATGCTAGTGAGAGTTTATCATGAACTTGTGGCATGTCTAATATGACACCAGGAGATATCGCTTCTGCGGGAAGTCTAGAAGTAAAACCAGATTCATTCTTTCCTCACGAATATCGATACAAAGACTAACAAAATCTGGTTAAATACTTGAGATGGATAACCGGTGAGTATGGAGGTCATCCTCGGGCAAGATTCCCCCCAGACTCGTCACGGCATGTTCTGAAAGAGAAATGTCTCGCTGCAGACAGACATGTTCATTCACCTCGGTTTGAGTCGACTGAGACGGCGTCCTGATCCGCATCCTAATGACGCGCCGACTCGCCGCCGTTCAATGGTCTGTGTGTCACACTGTGGCAGCTCTCAGTTCACACTCACATCTTCACCTGCAAAGTCTCTGCAATAGGGAAATAAGTGTGTGTAACACAAGTGCTATGGTACGTAGGGCATTGTAATACACAGTGGAAGGTAAGGATTTGAGTTCAGAGTACAAAAATACCGTGAGATACGAGTTTAATCTGTTCTATGACTGAACTCGTAAGACATTTACCACATTTAAAATGATTAAAATCAGTTTAATCCATTCCAGCCTTCTGAAAAAGGCCCAAAAAAGGCATTATTTATCAACCAATAGACATGCAGACTTTACCTGTGTATAATTAATTATATATTAGTTATGTAAACAATGATAAGAAATGAAAAGAAATCCAAAAGTCAGGAGAACACACGAGCTACGTCTTTACTCTACCAACGAGAACGAGATCCGGTCTCACTGATGTTGTATCCATCCGCCAACACGTGGTAAAGAACGAGATCCGGTCTCACTGATGTTGTATCCATCCGCCAACACGTGGTAAAGAAGGAGATCCGGTCTCACTGATGTTGTATCCATCCACCAAAGTAGTGGTGCTGTCACGAAGCATTACTCCTAACGCGGATCTTTGCTCGTATGTCGAACAAAAATACAGACCGAGTGATGACTTGTATCTCAAAAAACTTGTACGTCGAGTCGCTCGTATGTCAAGGTACTACTTTACATGCTAAATTGGCCACTTTGAGATTTCTAGTCCTGGTTGTATGGGTTTATTTTGAGCAAAATTTCATTCAGCAGCCAGAAAAGCTAACAGCAGTCCCTCTCAATAGTCCACTATGTTCTCTAAATTTATATATATATATATATATATATATATATATCATTCATTAACTTTCATATAGCCAAAGGGACAACAGCTGCCGCCATCTACGAAAGTGTTTGCTAACACAAACTTTCGAATACCTAGTGTCTTATATCACAAAAAAGTTACCTACCTCGATGAGGATCTCTTTCGAAAGCATGCCTTCATATTGCCATACAATCTTTTTTTTTTTTTTTTTTGTAGGAAAATTTCTTGTGGATGCATATCAGAACGCTGCTGAATTCTTTTGGAACCTTAAAAAAAAATTCAGGTTCATATGTTGTACCTGCAGAGCCAGAGTTTTCAATTAGGGTTGCCCCGAAAGGTGGCGAATGTTCCGAGCTTTTGACAGCAAGCATTGCTAGACTGCACACCACAAAAGGTGCTTTTCTTTCCATTTTGAAAGGGAAGGAAAAGGATGTCACCTTGTGTTATACACAATGATGAAGAAAGAAAGGGAGAAGGAAAGAAAGAAGAAGCACAAACAAGACAGAAATGAGGACAAGATGAGACAGAGACAAAGAAAAAGAGCAGGAAGGGACAGTAAAAGAGAAAAAAAAGAGGCTAAGGCTTTGTCATAACAGTCTTCCCTCCCATGGTGGAGGAAGATGTGTGTTCATATGCTCCAGTAGTCAGCCTGAAAAAGCCAGGCCTGTTGCATTCAATCCAGCAGAGCAATAGCACTCATGGTTGCCTGGTTGGCAGAGAGCTTGTTATCCCCCTATCCCTTCATCTGCTCACTCTTCTTCTTTCCACATTCCTATTTCCCACACCGCAAGCATCTGCATTCTCTGTGCTTCAACAAGCCCTCATGTTTTCTGGCGACCATGTAACAAGGAAACAAGCTACACCTTTTTTGTTTTTTTTTCGCACTGTTCTTGCAAGACACCCGGTGAACACAAGCAGCTCTGCAAAAAACAAACAAAACAAAAAGCACCCAGGTGGTGCTTGTGTCAGGGTAAGTATCCTGATCCTGAAAATCAAATGAGTCCTGTCAAGTCAAATCCGGCGTTCCCTCGTTGGCTCAGACGTCCTGCCGGTGACAGAGGTGAGTCTCCAATCTAGAGAGAGGAAAATGAACATCGTTCGCAGAACAGATCCGATCAACCAGCGATTGCCAAATGGGAGCAGGAGAGGGCACGAGACGACCGAGTACACCGGATAACAAAGGCTTTTTTTATTGAGCATGCTACTTCTTTTTTTTACTCTCTTCTTGAAGAGAGGAAGTGAATTTTTTAAAGCAAGCCGTTGTGGATAAAGTACAAATAGACTTTATAGCCGGAGCAGATCGTGCTTAAAATAAGAAAACAAGGACAAATATTTGCTGTCAGCTGTGTAATAGCTCAATTTGTTGGAATGATGCTGTTTCTTAGTGCTTGCCTTAATGGACTTTCAGGTTGAACAGCATAAAACTACTTGTGTTGCTCAAGAGTCGAGGATGAAGCTGTCAAAGCTGTCATTTGCAGGTTGTTAATGTCCTGCACAGACATGGGCTTTAGACTGCGGTACACTGATTGTACAATTACGCTGTGACTTAGTCGGGCAGCTAATGTCATTTCTTTTGTTTTCCAAACCTGAAAGACAATTTCGATTATGGCTTTCTTCCAAATCGGATTCTTTTATCAGATACCGAATGTACTTTTGTGAATAGTGTGTTTCACATGACCAAGTTTCATCCACATACCCAAGACTCCATTTTTGATGTTTAAAAGCATGAATACTTATAAACTCAAACATATATTTTACATGTTTGGCCAATTCATTTGCCAGTTAACATGTTTTGTCGTACTTCGTGTTAGCAGGCTTTGCCTACTTCTGGTTTGGGGGTCGTTTCCAAAATATAATTTAAGTTATTGGCCCAACAGAAGGGTAAATCAACATCCTTAAACACCAGGAAGTGTTTTGAAGTTGCAGGAATCAAAATCCTAAATCCAATTTCCTCGCGGGTAACGTGTTCCAGGAATCACACGCGATTAACGAATTCCACGATAGAGCGGCAAACTATCTTATTATTTATGGTAATTTAAACGTTTATGAACCCTCCCCATACTGCTATTAAACCACCTTCTATCCTCTATTTTATAGCCTGTTTAAAGCACATTTGTGTCTCACGTAAGTCCGACACTCACGAAACGGAGCGCACTTCCGGATGCCGTCAGCCAATAGAATGCGCGTACGGTATCACGTGACCACCCACCAAAAATTCACGATGAGGTTAAGTTTCGAGCGTTGATGCACGAATGCACAAGGGATTACTGTCGTCAGATTTTAATTCATCTCTGCACTTGACTCTTCATCGATGTATTCTCCACGCTTCTGGCATTGCGTTCATATTTAAGACCTTTACATTCTTCTTGTTCCTATTTGATTCGGAAAAGAAAGACAGAAATGAACGGTTTTCTTAAGCAAGAGGCAGCGCTAATGTTAGCGACCTGTAAGTTTGAATGCTTGGAAATCTTTTTAATTTCAGCTGGAAAAGATCAATAGTACTCAAGCAGAAATAAGAAACCTTGCTTTGTCTTCCCGTTACATTCAGCCATTATCATCATAACCTGCGAGTGCTGCACAAGAGCACAAAGCATCACAAGGTCGATAATATAATGGGAGACAAGTGTTAGCAAATAAGCTTTGTTTGGATTGAATACCAAGAGATGTTTGTTCCCAAGCACAAACAGACAAAGACGGAAGAGAACAGAAAAAAACAGATAATTTCAAGTGTTGCTCGGCCATTTTCACTTCATTTTCCAATTTCTAACTTTTCAAACTTTCATTTTTCATGCGAGGACAAGTCTACATTCGGAAAATGAGAAAATTCCTCCTGTGCTGCCGGTCCGGTGGAGAAGCTCAGCACAGAGTGGCACAAGTTGATTGAGCTGATGTGGTGAGTGTTTGAAGCCCTGTAAGCCTTTTTCAAGAAAAGATCCCCAAAGGACCTTCCATGGTTCAGGAGTGTGTCAGGCCAACGCTGGCCCCGGCTGACAGGACCCCCCTCAGGTCCCAGCAGCTGCCAGGATGAAGAGAATGCTCCGAGTAGACGTACGGGTGACAGGAGCTGATGTGGTCGTCCACAAGCCGTCACAGCTTTCATTTCATACGCCACGCCATTGATTCCCTGACCGGACGACATCGGTGACACACTCTTTTAATCTGTTGCAAAGAACTTGACCCGCGGAGCACATCTCGCGGGGGATGAGAGCGAATTCTCGACTAGTGGAGCCCCAAATGGAAACTATCACTTTCTCCACCAGCTGTTTCTAGGAAAAAAAGCTCTCCATAGTGACACTTCCTTGGATCTGGGAGGTGTTTGGCTTTCAAAAAGGAGATAGTCCCAAGCGACGGATATGAAAGCCGGACTGCGCGGAATGAAGCAGAAGTGAGCAAATTGTGAAAGGAAGTGTTCTGAGAAGGGAGGGTTATCTTAACGTTAAAAAGGTCTCGTCTTTGTTGGAAGACGTCGGTTTGTCATTTTAATAAGGATATATGAAATCTAAGAGCGGCTTCAATTTGAGATTAAACGCCCATCTCTGAAAAACGACTCCTTCCACGTATTGCCGAAGCCTGACTTGACATATTGACTCAACGTTGGGGGAAGGTGCGCCGGTGTAGTAGCAAGCTGGGCGTTTGGCGAGCGAAATTAAAGGTCATTTTGAGAAAGTGAAAATTAATGTGGGCTATCAATTTCAGCCTTTAAAAAAAAAAAAAAAAAAAAGTGACACGTTTCAACCTGACACTTTTTAATTACACCATCAATAGTACAGCAACAGTGGGTAATGGTGCAGAAGACACAACAAGGATAAGGTGCCTTCGCTTGTAAGTCTTGTAGACACATTTACATTGTATTTTTAAGGGCTGCACTGACAAACAGGTCCCTGAAAAATAACTATTTATGCAGTAGATATGTGTGCTAATTCTGGAGGCATTTCCTGGGGAAAAAAAAAACAAAACACCTGTAATGAAGAAATAACAATACCGCCCTGAATTGCAATTGAACTCAGAGTCTTTCATTTCATTTATGTAAAACATCACATCGGAAAATTGAGCCGTCTACATGGATCCAGGATACTGTACGTGATTTAATTACCTTTTTTTTTTTTTTTACCTTCGGAAACCAAAACAATCTTCTTCTCTCGGTCTTCCAAAGGAAGGAACCATCTTCATTAGCGACACCCTCTTTAGGCCGTTCCCGCTTTTTCACCACCCACAACCTGCTCCACCCCACTCTGCCCAGAGAATAAATAAGATAAGGGGATAGCAATGAACACATCCATCATTCAAAGTGGAAAAGGGTAATTTAGCATGGCCCCCCTGACAGCTTTACAACTTTGTACGCTATTCTATTTTAATTGGCAATCATGAATTAACTGAATGAAAGCCCTGTTCGCTGCCAATGTCTTTCTCATTGCAGCTTTTAATTGGGTTGACTTGATGAGTTCCTGAGATAAAACCAGACAATATATTCTCATGATTGGCAACTCGTTTGTTGCCATATAATTAGGCTGCAGACAAATCAAGCGCACGGCCGTTTTCCTCCCCCAGCTGGAGCCCCCCGTCCCTAAATCGGAAGAGGGCCCCTACCTAGAGTAGAGAGAAGAGTTATGGATATGAGGAGTAGAGTTCCGACAGATGGGTTGCTGGAATCTTTAATCTGTCAGCGATGTGTCGTGAATCCATTTGTCTCAGATTATTATAGAACCTCCAGAAGGAGGTCACCTGCGCCGACTGTCAGATTCTGTTTCCTCACCTGGGCGGTCCATCGCGATTGTAATTTTTATACAGGAAATGGAGAGGGAATAATCAAATGCTGCAATAATCTGATTTGAATAATATATGTAAGTCCGCTCCGGTAGAGCATTGAGCAAGTTCCTTTTTTTTTTTTTTTTTTTTTTAATTCTCTGGTTCTTAATGATTAAAACAATCCCCCAGGCTCTGAAGACTCACCCTACACTTTTACATATAAGGTCAAATGTTCAAAGCTTTTCTCCATTCTGCATCCATTTAAAAATAAGGGAGGGAGGGGGGGGGGAATTAAACTTTAATAGGCTGATGAATAAATATTTTGTGTCTCCAGGACTCAGCACTTTCTCCCATTCCCACAGCTGGCTTAATTAACTCTTCCTCAAGCCTTTTGTAAATTAACACATCTCTTTCAGTGTCCTTCTATATTGTTTTTTCCCTTTTCTTCTTCTTCCTCTTCTCGGTCAAATGTGTTCGACAGGTTTTTTTTTTTTTTGTACAATGATATGCAACACGGAGGGACGAGTAATTATTCGACCTTGAAGTCACTATTTTAACTTACGGCGCAGATTTTCCCCTTCAGATGCGAGTCAGAGCGTTTGCTTAAGGCACTAAAGCACACTTGGGATGTTTTTGTAGTCACCAAATAGTATGCAAATTACCACAGAGAGTAAGACTTTTTGTTTCAGGTGTTCGAACTCGACGCTGCTTTGTGTTAAACATACAATTATGGTTTTGTCAAGAAACACACATACATCCCAAAAATGATTCCAAATGATGCATTATTAATTATTCTTTCCTCTACTTTTCAGACAGCTGGTCCGGTGAGATATTAGGCCTGTTAATACTTTGTCGCTTGATCTGGAAGTGTCAAAATAAAAGGTGGTGAAATACTTTTGCCTCCTCGTTTGCTATTGGAACGCTTTTATTTTAGCACGACCAGGGATGTGCAGAGTTACTTGAGATGCTTGAATCCAGTCAGTAGAAACTTATTAACCTCACAAGTTGGTGAAACCCACCGACTACAAAAAAGACGAACAGCTTCCAGCTCTGAGACCAACAGCGAAGTGACTCGGAGCGGAATTCTATCTGACCACCAGAAGAGAACGGCTCCACTGGAGTCATTCTAAGGAAACTTGGGAGGAATTTATTCGACGGCTCACTTGATTTATTTCCCCTGTAAGCTGTTTCCAAAGGAGTTTATAGACTTTCCCGCTGATGTCAGATCTTCTTCAATACAGCAGAATGTTGAATTGGTGAATTATGGCTTCACCCGTAGAATAAAATGTAGAAGAAAACACAAGATTGTCCTGCAGCCTGAGGACCTTACTGCTTTCACCGACTACATTTCTCCTTGGTTTTGTGTCAAAAGTGGATTTTTGGTTTCACACAGCGATAGCTAAGTAAGCTAAGGCCCTGAAACAAACACACACAAGGGGTGTGTAAACATGCAGATATCTCTATAGTGAACGGTAGAGCGGTGGGCAGCTCCGTCTTGGTTGCGTCTTGGTCTTAAACCAGCCGCCCTCTTGTCCCCCAACCCAAGACCCAGTGGACTGAGCTACCGCCACCCCAGAAAAGTGTTTATGGGATGACATTAACCTTTTACCCTTTGAAATTTAACTTGTGATCAATTCTCCTCCATCTGGTGTACCTGAGGAAGGCATTCCTGTGCGGTCGTTTCAGAGACGTTATCTTGAATTACTTCCAGTGTCACTTAGAGTGCAGCTCCTCTATTTGACTTATATTGTTTGCCTTTCGCTCCGGCCTATGCTCGCCTCTCAGATTATGCCTCGTCACACCGGCTGACAAATGATAAATGTGACATTACTCCATCAGGCGATCATTACGTGTCAGGTCCTGCCATGACAGGAGGGAACATCGTGGCAGAAAGTCAATGGCGTTGGGGTGGGGGTGTTGAGCCAGTGGAGGAATCGCCTGGTGGGGGAGCGTGCTGGGAAGGATCAATGGCTCATCTAACACCTACATGCCCACTCCCAATCTTGACGGGCCCACTCACACACTCCCCGCTGGGCAATGAGACATCCAGCTGCTTGAAATGAGTGTGCACAGTCTCATGCAACCTCTTCTGGTGATTAGTTTGCGAAATACAAGGAAAGGGCGATGGCAAAATGAGAAAATGTGACGTCTCACTTCTCAGATTAAATTTAGCTGTCTGGAAAAGTCTTTACTGAGACGTAAGGGCAGGTTTTCTTTTTTATGCGTAAATATTAAGAGGAAATTGAACATCAGAGTGGGAGAGGCTCGAAAAGAGAAAATGGGACATGTCAGTTTTCACATCGTTTGTTCCTCTCATCCATCTGGGATCCTTTCTAAAAAAGAAATACGGCGTTAAGTTTAACACTTTCATATCGTCTGTGCATGTTGGATTTAAAAGTCGCGTGACACATCTGGCTGCCATATGGACGCTTTAACGTGCAGGGTCGAATTCGAATGGCGGATTTAAGAAATCTTGCTCAAACACTTTCTTTAATAGCGCTCTTTCGCTATCAAGTACAAGGGTGACAACCATGCTGTCGCCATGTGAGCTGAAAGGCTGTGTTTATCTCACTAAACCTTGCTCGAGTCAACATCCAGTGTAAAAATGATGACGCGCCCTGGAGATACGGGGGCATTCAAGGACGCTGAAAGTTCTGGATGCGGATATTTGAGCAGGGTTTCAAATATACGAATACAGATGATATTAGCTTTTACCACAGACAGAATATGTTGCAGAATGGAGGACTTCCAAGACCGCAGAAGAGTGATCTAATACTTTCTGCAGATTAAACCTTATGTGGTTAGCTTCGCTAACCTTTAAGGGTCAGGATTAGGCTCGATGTAGAGCTTTTAATCATCGAACAATGCCAGGAAAGCTGTTTTCTTTGTTTTTATGCTAAGCTAAGACCATCACCTGGAAGCCTCTTTATTTATTTATTCCATATTTCCACAAACATTGAATTATTACTCCGACAAATTGGCCACAAGGCTCTTTTTATTAGCCGGGAGTGTTCAGGCTTTGAGACGTGAGCCACGGCAGTACATTAAATTTATGCGGTATGGTGAAAAGATACGACTTGAGTTTTCTGTGTTTGAATCAGTGATGCTACAAGTACACATAACACCTCCGATCTAATTTAATAAGCACTGACGCATTCAACCCATCCACATTTCATTTATCCAGCAGTGCACACTGTTATTGTTTCCATGGAATCAAATGTAAGACAGAAAGGGACAATTCTAGTTGAAAAATTGTGCCATTTTTTTTTCACGTGGTAATAGTTTAAAGGCTATTGAAACAGTAATATTGCCTGGAGGAGCGCAAACAGCCAGACAGGCAGAGGAACAATAGGAATTCATCAAGCGGCAGCCTCCAACGCACCAGATCCTGACAGAGTTAAATGAATTGGTCTATCAGCGCCACACCTGAGAGACGGTCTTTGGGAGTCTGTCAAGATAAACTCTTAAGGATCTTGCGGAGGGGTGCATTGCAGCAAGGTCATCGTCACATTGCATCAAACGGAGTGTTGGGAGGAGAGCTTTTCCTCTCTTATGTTAAGTCCCATTTGCCAGAGGTAACAATTAAGACTCATCTGTCAGCACAGGCTAATGTGTTCATCCCCCGTTTCTGCACTGGAAGTCGTCGCACGTTCGCTCGCTGTTTCACGGCCATCATTAAAGTCCAAGGTGTTGGAGGAAAAAAAAAAAGATGCTCCCCCGATTGAGGCAAAGTCTATCATTCCCAGATGATTTTTTTTTAACAACTATGATATCGTGGGTAAACGTGAAGTCTGTCGCCTCCGAAGGTCGTGACCTCTTTTTCAAATCCGAGCTCGGAAACAATCGTCCGACAAAGTGAAAGGTGCATTTCAGAGTCAGACAAGTTTGGCAGGAACCAATCTCCCCCCCCCTCCCCCTCCCACCTCGGTTGTCCCTGGGTCGCCCATTCGTTTACTCTGAGCTTTATCAGATGTGACAGCTTCAGTCCAATAAAGTAAAGGTCTTTAACAGGTGTTCTTTGGGTTGGATTCCAACAGAGGACGATGGAAGATTGCATCCATTTTCAAGCCATTTCTTTTGAGTCGCTTGATTTTCTTAAATTTTTTTTTTTCCTATCAAAGTCAAAGTTGGTCATCCGGGGTTATCGTAAAGTCACATTTTCAGGGATTTCTTCTCCAGAAAGAAGGAATGCCAATGCGTGTGTGCGAGTGCATGTGTTGGAAAGGCCAGGGAATATGATAGCTACGTACGCTGGGATGGGAGCATATTTCAAGCGGTAATGAAGTTGCACTTGAATGAGAGCGAGCTGCTTGTAATTCAAGGCTTTGTGGGAATAACAGACCGACAGTCAATTCCAGCAGGTTTGTTGGAGAGTGTTGCGACGAGATAAAGGCGAGGCGACATTGTTTAAGTCTTGATCCTGATGCAGCGCTCCTCTGCTGTGGTTGTGGTGGTGGTGGTGGTGGGGGGTTGCACATTTACAATGTAGAAATCAGGGCCCATCCATTGTCATCTTACCCCCACGCCTCACGGACGCGGAGAGAATCCAAACGTTTTTCTCTCCTTCACTAGATTACGTTGTGGTTTGTTTTCTTGCCCCCCTCTCCCCCCAGCCCCCCCCCCCCTAGTTGGCCTCTCGTTCAAAAAACTCTTTCATTTCGCAAACATCTGTTGGCAGAAGGGGAATCCCTCGTCTCTCAAGGGCTCGCGTTCAAATTTCATTATCGGGACTGAATGCAGATTTGAGTTACTGCTGATGCCGCCGTGTTTCTTCTTTTTTTTTTCTTGCATTCTTCATTCTGTCTTAATGGATTAAAAAAAATAAAAAACTCTAATGCTCATCATGCGGCGAACTAAATTGCTGTTTTTGTCTCTGCAAATTCTGGTGGCGTCTGAGTTTCTCTGGCATTTGAGAAACATTTAACGTCCCAATGAAGGATGGTTATGATTTTACACTAATATGAAACGAGACGGACCACTCAGTCATTTTTTTTTTGTTTTTTTTTTGTGGGATTAAACAGATCATAGTTTACTGTGCAAAAACACAGTTACCGAGAAACCATTGAGAAATGACCTGACATATAATGAATATTTCATTAGCAAGTGCCCGCATTAGCCTGATTCAAGGACTAAGTGATGAAAGTGACCGTAAATGTGGCGGCACATGCAATAATCAATCAATCAAAGATGATTAGTCCACAACTGTCTGTGAATTTGAGCAGTTTTAAATTCGATGGAACTCTACGAAATCATCGCCGCTTCAAATTAAAGCTTAAAAAAGAAAGTTTGACTTCATGAAGTCATGATTTGTTTCCCTGATATACTAAGTTTCTTATTTATACCTAGATTTTGGTCTCCATCGTTCTATGAGGGACACGTTTGGCCACTCAACAAACTATTTTACCAGCAATTCAGTTGCTTTGAATGCCGGGCAGGTGTAGCCTGGATTTTGAGAGTGTTTGCGCTGAAAGCAATAAATGAAGCGGCTTACGAGTTTGAATTAAAGCATCGGAACAGAAAATCAACTGAAACTCTCCAAAGAGCCGAGGGAGACTGACGAATTCGGTGATAATTCTATGAATCCATTACTGGAAGGGAACGCCTTTCACATGTTACTCATCTAATCTGTTCGTAATATAGAAACTGCAATATCCAGAGTCCAAGGACAGTGTGATAATGGGCTTCTTTAACAATGTTCCCTTCCATCAGACGTTCACAGGTCAAATAGGAAAAAGAATCTAGCATGTAAAATTGACATTCAGCACAAAAGAATGAAAACAAAAGATGTTCAGGCTTTAATCTAACTAATAAAGCTCTATTTTACACTTGTTCCATCAGGTTTGACGTAAAACTAGTCCAAAGTTAAGCCCCTTATAATTATATTACCATCATTTTTTTTCTTTCTAATTTGCAGGAATGATCGTGAGGCTTTACATCTCGATGAAATCACTGCTTCGGGTATTACCGGCGTTAATATTCTATTTTCAAGGAAATACGGTCGTTATTCGTGTTACCATGCAGTCCTCTGAATACAATCTTATATCCCATTAAATCCCATCTCCTGGACTCCATGCAAAGCTATCAGGATGAGGAAAAGAAGAAGAAGAAGAAAAAAAGCGGCCCTCATTGAACGCCTCATTGATTGAAAAAGAGAAAATGTGACAAAAGAGAAAGGTAGCATCAGCCTTATAGACCTGGCCCCCTCCCTATGGGACAGAGCTAAGCTATGGCCTCCCTCCTATATCAGCCATACCGCCTGGACCGGAACATAATTGGCAGAAGAGAGGCTGAAAAGAAAGACTGAGTCAGTTATAATGGAGTTTCATGACATTTTGAGGATTGACTTGATGAATTAGTGCATTAAAAGTACATTTTAGCTTCAGTTCTTCCTCATTTGAACAACAAAATAATGAATTTTTTGATGTTGATACTTTTTTTTTTTTTTGATGTAAAGCATAAAAGCGCCCATACCAGGATGTTTTTTCCTCTGGCTATGTGAATCTTTTTCAAATTAAAGCCTCACGCCACAGAGAAATCGACCGTTTTGACATCGCACATTTGATATTTGAGAGCTTTGATGAGCGTCTCGTGCATCTATGGCATAAATAAACCTCCTGCTCATCCGTGTTGATTTGCTCCTTTTCCAGCTCACGATGCTTTTTTTTTTTTTTTTTTTCAGTTCAATGAGGAGATTAAAGGGATGAGGTCTTCTCAACAAATCAAATTCTAATATCATTTGTAAATTAATTTGTTTCTGTCATCTATCAGGACCCATTGTGCCTCGTGTTAATGACTGACGACAACAACAGACGTTCGCACCCACACAGATAAAAACAATAATAATAAGATGAGGCTAACAATAGCAGCAGCAGAGCTAGTAAAGTCAAACACGAGGAGTTCTATTTCCAAGGTGCTTTTTAATATCTAATACAACAGACTCAGTCTGAAAATGTGTTTTTTTTTATATTATTGTGTTAGCAATCTAAACCCAAAAGAGGATGAGCGACTGCGGACTTGAAGCAATCTTTCCAAAAGATGGAATTCAAAGTGAAAAGTTAGTCACCAGAACGTAGAATCAGCTGCTCCGCAGGCGACCGATGGATCGCTGCTTTTCATGGAGCCGTAAGAAAAAGGAAAAAAAAAACAAAAACAGAGTATTTCCCTTCCTCCAATACGCCTAAGAGAAAAAAACAACTTTATCGTATCCTCTTTTCAGCTTCCTGACCAAATGTGATGTGATGATTCCAATCTGGGATTACAGGTGTCTGCGAGTTGGGGTGGAAAACAGTGGCAGAAATACGCATTTCCATCATAATCTGGATTTAAAGTTAAAACTGAGGCTTAAAGGAGGGACATCTATGCAAAGATTCCTTCAAACCGTTCTTATCTTATTTCTCAAGTCTCATTTAGGGTTATTAAATAGTCATGGATGAAGCCCGGTGTGTTTTAAAATTGATTTTTCTACGATCACACATGGAGGTCACGCGCTCTCAATCGAATATGGATTTTCTAAATGGACGGACCCTTGAGAGGGAGCGTCAAGTTTTCAAAGGGGGCCAGAAGATCGCTTAGAGCACATTCCTTTAATATTGATTAAAAACTAAATTCAGCATCTATCATGTCGGTTTTTTACGTAACAATTCTAATAATAAAAACTAGGTAATGGAAAAAATGAACTGAAAGGTCAAACCTCACCAAATAAACAATCCAATTCCAATCTAGTTGCCATTCAGAGACCCTCCTCACCCATTAAAACCAGTTGTTAACAAACCAGCAAATGGACAAACAGTGAAATCCACAAAATAATGTGTGGAGGTAATGTAAAATAAAATAAAACTACATTATATCACAAATACTTCCACCCACGCTCACAACCCTCAGCTACTGCACAAGAACAACTGAATAAATCTGCAAAAAAAGAAGACTTGATGAGCGAATAAAGATGTCCTGAAGCCGAAGAATCAGAAAAAAAACAGCAAATGTTTCCAGTCGGACGGAGTTCTGGAAAGACCTTTCTCTACTTATTTTATTCTGGGAACACGGAAAAGAAGAAAAAATTAAATTAAATAAAGATGGCTGAGTGACGAACAGCAACCAACAGGAACCAGGAGCTGTTTTAAAAGCCCAGAAAAAAAATCAATCAGATTTGAAGACGAACCAGCAAATAGTCTTCTAGACTATCACCAATTAAGTGATTCATTCAGGGAGGGGTTGAGGGGAGGAAGGGGGAGTTGGTGAGTCATAGATGGAGACCTTAGGAATATCTATAAAAGGAGGCTGGGCTGATTTGTCATGTGTTCTGATGATGTATTTTTTTCTGACAGATCTAATATTTTTAAGGGAAGATCAATCGTGAAAATTACGATGCAAAACAGCAAATAGCTGCAAAATATGTGTAAAGATTGTGGTTATAATTTCTTTCCAAGATAGAAAAGCAATTACCAAAGAGCACTAGACTGATCTATACCTGAATAGATGACATTTATCCAGCAGCGATGAAGAGGTCTCATCATTTAGGATTATTTTTAGCCTGCAATAATAATTATAATCTGCTTTTTTTTTTTTTCTACTTTAGCAACATCCAGCAGTGCGTTGGAAACACAAACAACTTCCCACTGTTATGATTAGTTCAGTCGGGTTTACCAAATCAATAATCAACAGATGCCTTCCACAGAACATGAAGACGCCGAGGTTACTTTTATAATGAACCCTTGAAGGCGCGAGTGGCGCTGAGCAAAAGTCAAAAAGTCCACCTTTTTATGGGAAAAAAACAAACAAACAAACAACAACATTATTTCTGTACGTGACCTGAAAGTCCATCTGGAGGTGGAGGCCAACACCAGCAGCTGATGAAGCTTATTTCACACCAGCTTCGTGTTCCATCTTCGCTTTAAGTAGCCGAGCGCAATGGAGATGGAGACGGATGATGTGTATGAGGGACACGGTTGTCTTTTTTTTTTTTTTTTTTTGAATGGAAATATTGAATTTTTAACAAGACTGACAAAATACTTATACTCCGATGCCGAAAGCGGACGATGTTGATGCTAAAAATAACTTCCGGAGGTGAATCACACCACAAATATGAGTCAGCAGCATCTGAGTGGAAGTGTGATGATAAATAATATTTTTAGAAGAAGATTGTCTTCTAATGTTTGATTGTATTCCGATATCTCTGATGGGTTTGACGTGAAAGCACCTCCACGTATTTGCATATCCTTTACACCTCATATAAATTTCTCAAATTTGATTTTCTAAATGTCTGTTAACTATTTTTTTTTCCATTCCGGAGCGAATCGTACGGAGGGAAAATGAGCTTATATTAAATTCCTACCGTGATCGAATGCCCCCTAACTGTTAGCATTCATCCGCCATCATGCTATTTATGGCTGGTTATGTTATAATGATCACATTTTGTTTAATGCTATTATGTTTAATTAGTCATCTATCACTGCGGTCAATGATCGTGTGCTGCCAAATGGTTGTAGCTGTAGTTGTGTAATCATAATATATCACTCTGATGCAGGGTGTAAAACCACTGGTCTGCTAATACGATGCCTTGTTGATCCTGTGCATTTGAAAAACACACAATTTGATTTGGTGCTTCCCTTAAACGTGTAATTAAACAACCACTGCTGCCTTGTGATTAGCCGATTAGCCTGATGCGGCGCGTGTCTGCGCCCAGATGGAAGCCCCCTGCCTCCGAAAGCATTGAGGTAACTGGTGGCACTTCAAAAGATCTGGACCACATGTGTCAAACTCAAGGCCCCGGGGGCCAAATGTGGCCCTCCACGTTATTTCATGTGGCCCGCGAGAGCATAAAAGGTCAGTCTAAAAATAAAAAGGTCAAAACTACATTTCCCGCAATCCCACTCATTTTGAGCAACTTTAATGTCCTAACTTGTGTTTGATGTTATTTTTCTTTATTCTCTTGAATAGTTTGATCCTTGATTGATGGAGTTCTGTAGTTAAATTTAGTTATTTATTACATTAAATTGAGTTACATTTATAAGTTACATCTGGCCCTTTGAGGACAGCCATTATGCTGATGTGGCCCTCGGTGAAAATGAGTCTGACACCCCTGATCTAGAGTTCGACTTCACCCTGAACGGAGCAAAAAGTCCTCCCATCACTACCGAGATCCTCACCTACCGAAGAGAGAAAACACTGTTATGGAAATGAACACAGAATCGGAGTTAAAAGGGAGGCGTCGGCATCTCGGGGGCAGGTTTGTGCGGAGAGCTCTGGCCACAGTCGAGACCGGCCGAGCAATTTAACCCCTCTCCAATTAGTTGTGGAAATCCTTTGATTCTAACGCAGTGCTGCAGACCTCCGGAACATGTCCCTCAACCCTCATTATTCCACCTCCTAATTTTTCTGACATCGCTCGCAGCATCTCCCAAGATGCAACGCCGCCGTTAATTACCGCTGCAGAGCTGCAGACGAGCCAATCGGAGGACGGAGGGAGAGGGAGGCCAGCTGGAGGATGGCGACCGGACTCTTGTTTTAGGTTGTGTGTGTGTGTGGGGGGGGGGAGGGGGTCTGCAAATCTGTGTCGACGAGCAAATCATCCAAACACCACCGAAGGGACTTGTGCAGTGGGAGAGTATATGCTAATCAGGTTCCCAAAAATAAGAGCACATAACTTAGAAGATGCTTCTTGTTCTACATCAGTGGTCATTGGGGAGGGAGTCTCATCTGACTGCTGCTTAAATGATGAGCGACTTCAACATTTGAAGCCAGAAAAAAAAAAACCAACCTTTTCTTTATTCCTAGAATGGACGAGACGACGCCGAACCGACGCCTCGCAGGACACACCTCGCACGACACGCCTCGCACGACACGCCGCATCAAAAAACGCTCGAAACACAACGTGAAGCGGAGGAATCCTGAACTCTGGTATTCCACCAAGGTGACATTGCTATCAAAAAAAAGTCTTTTCTTTTTTTTTTTTTTTTCATCCGCTATGCAGTAAAGTCCTCGGTGACAGCAACCGGGTGATCCAAGCTCGCTTCTTCTTTTGCAGCTGTGATGTACAAGAGAACCGCTAAAAGGCAAAACACCGGGGGTTCCATAATTTAGATCATAGGCATGAACCGGGTGAAGTAAAAAAAAAAAAAAAAAGGGCAGGGTTGGGTTCCTAAAAAAAAAAAAAAAAGCTCATAAAATAAAAAACACCATGAAAAGCATTCCTTCCCCACATGTCCATTTTCATCACCCCCACTTCATAAAAGTGTCCAGTGCAGCTATTCTAGACCCCCGGATCTGAGAGACCATAACTCTATTCAATTAAGGCCAACATAAACGGGAGACACTCTCGCCATAAGTGCATTGTTAAAGGCTTATTATGGGATTTTATTTGATTATTACCGCAATGTAAAGGATGGTAGCTACCCTGTCTGAAGTTTCTCTGTCATTTTAAAGGTCATAAAAACGAGTTTGATAACCGCGCAACGACACCGCCAGATCGCCGTGTTCCGACGGCGACGGGAAGAACTCACTGGAGGTCATTTTTGGCACTAAAATTGAATTAAAATGTGTATTTAAATTAGGAGTGTAATTCTATGAAACATGACCTGTGGCGTCTTCAACACTGTTTTCTTTCATTATGAATCTAAATGGATATTTTTGGCATCAGACAGTCTAATTATTGTCTATTCTCTCTGGTGCATTTGGGTGTAGACAACTTCCTAATGATATATGACAGGGTGTTGGGGTTCGGAGAGAATAGAGAAGTCAAAACATCAACCAGGTCACTTATTATTATTACGGATTTGGAAGCATCGATCGCCAACATTAGTTTGTCAGCAAAATATTTCTCGAATATTCTGTGTCAGGGTGGATTTGGGGCAAAATTAAATATTGATTAACCTTTATAAATAACCAGGATTCCAAATGTTAGGAGCAGGTTTCCAGAGACCAATAATTAAGGTGGTATTGCCTAATTTGACACGAGGCAGAAACACTTAAAGCCCCGTCGTCGTGGTGACTAATGTTTGCGCTCCCTGAAAGCTTTTATCGGACAACCGCAAAGAGACAGGAAAGGAAAGTTTTGCAGCGCTACCTGGATTTTTTTTTTCTACTTTTAGCTCCAAAGTCAAATTCGGATTAAGACGACGGTGTTTTTTTTTTTTTCTTTTGTCTGTCTATGTCTGTTGTGACAGAAACCCAAATGTATTTAAGACAAAAATTCCAAACTCCGCATCCCCTCCACAAAGCTGCTTTTCTGTCTGGTGTGGCTTTGATGTCGCTGGTATAATGAAACATCTCAGGTAGAGTAAGTGAGAGAAACTTGGCGTACGCCGAAGAATCCATTGGAGATTCAGTCAAAGCTAGAAACAGCAGTCAAGGATTGACAAGAAGGAACTACAAAGTCTACGATTTAAATGGGTCATTCATTCAAACAGATGCATTGAATCTCCGTAAAAACCTGCTGTGAAATCCATCCATCTATAAAGATTTTTTATTTTCACGGCGGTGCAAAAGAGGTCAGGAGGTCAGCGCCCTCTCTCCAGATGAAAATCAAACATGTAACCTTGCATTTTCTTACTTTCTGCCCCCCCCCTTCCCCCTATAATGCCGCAAAAGCCTCGCCTGATAACTCCTTTTGGCTAGAAATACCACACGTGACTGCATGAAATATCATCCCTGCTGTCTTTGCTACCACCAAGCTATTAAAATTATTCATTCATTTTAACCGACCTGGTCATTACAGCCGTCCTGCACATGTAAAGGTTTTTGAAGGCTAAAGTGGACCTGAAGATGGTAAAACCCATAAATGTGCAGTTGGTGTGTGAGCAATAGAAAAGGTGAGCGTGCGGTGGCAAGGTTACCCGTTTCCAATATCTATGAGAGGCCGCTCCATTTATGTGATATTGAGTTTTCACCGCAAGGTCCATTTGCGTCCCGTTCTGCTGCTCATCTTATCTGATTTACAGGGGTGTGTGCGCGCGGTGGCATCTATTCATCTGTGTTTAACATCTCCAGGGCCACGGGTTCACCTGCCTGCCTCCGTTCCCACCGGAACTTATTAACCGTTGTCGCTAACGGGGTGCACTCCTAGTTAATTACATAAATGGATATGTAGACGCCAAAATGTAGCACATCCTCCTAAATCATTTCACATAAATCTGACTCAATGCCCCCCCCCCCCTGCCCTCCCTCGAGCGACGTCTCCCAATCAGGATTGCAGCGTTCACCAATGCTGATTTTGGGTCATTTTCTCACACTGGACTGACGCTTTTGCTCTCACAGGCAAACTACATGGTAGAGATACTTTTCTTTCCAGCTTTACGTTAACACGGTATTCATAGAACGGCTTTTCAGGTGGATTTGATGGGATGATGGCGTCACCATGGACACAACCTATGAAGGAAGCTCGAAAGGACGGCATCTCATAGGTCTTTAAACTCCATTGACCCAATATGAAGTCAATTCTCTAACAGGAACTTGTTAAAGTACATCTGAAAACACCAAATTCAAAATGAGCACATCCCCTAATGATGTTAAAGTCAAAAGACAAAGTCAGCGTACCATATATGCACAACATACAGTACAGATGAAATTGCAGTCCTCTCTGACCCACGGTAAAGAGGCAGTACAACAGGCAGTACAACAGGCAGGACAACACAGGCAGTACAACACAGGCAGTACAACACAGGCAGTACATCAGACAGTACAGTAGCACAAAGCACAAAGTATGAGACGTCCAGATGTGTTCGATTTTCGAATCCCATCATCTGTATTTCACGGATCTTTTACCGCCTCACCCGTGCTCGACGACAAAAACAGAAAATTAAGATTGGGAATACAAACAGAAAAGTATTTAATGCAATTTGAATTTGTAATCTATTTTCCCACTTTGTCGTCTTCATAAAATGCTGCAGAAGAAACGGTAGAAAAGAAATCTCCCTATTCGAGCGTGGGCGAGGTGACTCCTTGTGCCATTTCTAGCTGGCGGGGGTCTATTTTACCTCTACTGGCTGTACAGGTCTTTGGTAAATGGAAGGGCTTAGATAAAACCAACATTTCATAGATGGAGCTTGATTGCTTTCAGGGGCTGCCTGATGCAACCTGCTTTATAAGACAAACAAGGAAGAGGTGAGGAGATGGATGGGTGGACTCGCCGACGGCGTTTACCCCGTTTTTTAGAAGTTGATCCTTCACAGAAATTGAAAACCTGAGTTAAAGAGGTGTCTTATTGGAAGCGCTCTCCGGATGTCGTGAATTCTGTTAGTTTATCTGCTTTCGCGCCGCATTTGGCTCAGATACCTAGGGACGTATTCAAAGCTCATAACAGCATGCTAAGTGACCAACAGTGAGATGGTTATTAATATTTTCTTTTATGTGCGAGAAAGAATAGTCCCACTCCCCTCTCACCCTGGCATAATCAAATGCACAACCCAGTAAAATAATCAGAATATGCTGACAAAAAACCTTTGATGCTAAATATTATATGTTGCTGAAACATATAAATAGAAGTCACAGGAGATGGCGTTGTGTGGAAACGTTCCAATTTCACTAGAAGTCGACTCGCTTTCGAGGTAAGAGTTGAGTTGGCGCTAAAAATATCGTCACGGTAATGTCAAAGGAAAGTTTATGAGAAAATACTTTTTTGAATGGTGGAAAAATAATTCTTGCTAGTTTCAAATGTTAAGTCAAATAGAAAATATGGATTTTTTTTTTAGGGTTTTTTTTGTAAATAATTTGCTTTATCTAAATCAAACAGTTAATTAGCTGACTTCTAGGCCTGTGTGGGCTTTCAAAGTGTTGAGAAAAACTGATTATTTCCTTTCAGCCCTGAGGTGTTTAACTTGTCCTGAACTCATCCACTTCTGGTTGGTTGTCATCAATAATTAAAAGTCCAAAAAAATTTTTGAGTAAAACCTGTGAAATTAAGAAATACTAAAACAGCGACGTAAGTGAGAAAAATCAAGGGCGGAAAACAAACTTAATTCAGGACGGAATTTGTTCTAGTAGATGTTAGGGGTCCTTTTTCGGAAGTTTGCTCAGAAAAAAAAAAAGAAAAAGAAATCCATGCATAATTACAAAGTAGAAATTCTGGGACTTTTTCCCGACCAAGCGAGACGACTGGATGATGTTCGCCGCCCCGCTCCATTTCACCCCTATGTCAGACCGAAGGGTTACTCATGCAGAAGACCTGGGGTGTCTGGGAGAGTTTAGGGTTCACCAACTCCAGCATTAATATAATATAATATTAATTTAACATTAATATTAAAATCCACAATAAACTCTATCGGACATCCCATCACATCGCCCCCTGGCTGTCGAATGGCAGAGACAACTCAATTCAAATGCATTGCAAACGTTTGACGTTTACCAAAAGCTGCTCAGAGATCAGAATTAAACACACTTCATTGCATTGAGGAGAATATCCAGAGCTTGTTTGGATGCATGCACACAACACAGGGGCGGGTAAAAATAGTCGCCTTCTTGCAGAGCCGGTATTCAATATTCAAAGGTAGTTGATGCTTTTCCACCTCAAAGGACACATCTATTTATTATTTCATACCCCTGGATTCTTGTGTGTCCGAGCTCAGAACAATGTGACCGCCGGATTTTCTTGTCCTGATATGAAATTCATCCAAAAAGTAAAAAATAAAACCCATCCAATATAGAAACAACTAAATCCTTCCTGTACAGATTTGTGTGGCGGCGCAGCCTCCATGTGTTTGTCACCAAAGCGGAGCAGCGATCCACTTAAGCCCCCGGAGATCGTCTTTATAATTTTGGCAACGGGTTGGTGAGCCCTGCTCTCTTTGTGAGTGGTGGTAGTAGGGGGGGGTGGGGGCTGTCAAAAATCAGACTCGACTAAACCGCAGTTCCTCAATCATGGGAACAAATGTTAATCACGCAGATCGATGATGTTATATTAAAGTGACTTGTGCAGGTTCCAGTTTCTAAAGGTCACCCGAATGGAGATGTTGGATTTCTCTGCGTCGGCTGCAAAGAAAATCCTCCAAATCCTCCTGTGATCAAGGCCTCATAAGCCTCACCACCGCCACCCTCACCTCCAATCACCCCCCCACTCCCCCCACAAAACCTTCCACAAGACAACTACCCTCTCTTTACAGTCACTGTCTCCATTCATACACCGGCGCCGGTGCATTTTTTTGGAGGCTTTGGCTTTTCCAGTTAACACCTGAAGGAATCTAATTAACAAGGGGAGCGGAGTATTTAATCACATCTCACCCTTTTTTTTCTTTCTGTGCAACCCCGTACTTCATTTATTAAAGAAATGTTATGATTTCAAACAGAGCCATCATTCACCGTCACGACGCCGCCGTTGAGTTTTCACAATAAGGACGGATTTCTGTCACGTACAAGCAAAACCGCGTAAAGGATGGAAGGTGAGTTTTAAAGGATTTTACATCAGGAACTGCATTTAAGTCCATATCAGAGGCGCCTGCACCTATATTTTACGTTACTCCACCGCATTAACCTGACAACTATATGTAGGCATCGCTTTCCAGGTGAACTTTTTACACCAAACCTGCATTAAACTCGGAAAATATGAGCGATTACTAAAAAGTAAAATCCCGATTTACAGACTTCTTTGACTTATGGCACCTTTCCGGAAAAAAAAAGAAAAAAAAGAAACCTGACTGGAATATTGATGCGACAAAACCACTAAATTTCAAGAAAAACTTGCAGAAGAAAGAAGGTATTTATGTGCGTGTCAGACCGCAGCCATTACCGAAGGTGAGTACATTAAAACAGTTGGCGTCAGCGATTCCTACAGCGCGGCGCCATCAAGACAATGAAGACGGTAAAAGGGCACAATAAGATAGCATAGCTATAGAAACGCGTCGGGGGGAAAAAATGGTGTTTATGTAGCCTGATGAATTCACTTGAAGACGGTTACGGTCTCCTGAGAGGTTAGTCACATATTTCATACGTGTCTTCTTTATTTTCATAGTAATTCTTCAATTTTTTTCAACAAGAAGTTGGGGGAGTACAAACTTTTTCTCTTTTCTGCAGAAAAAGCAATTCTCTTTTCAGTGCTTTCATCTGAAAAGCCCAGTATCCAATATTTCACAAAAAAAAAAAAAAAAACGTACATGAGAGAAATATCCCTAAAGAATAAAAGCAGATTTAAAACTTGTTTTTCTCTTTCTTGCTCTACTAATCATCTCACAACCACTGAGATTCATTCTAGCCGTGGACCGGCCTGCACCGCTCACACCAAATGCATATTATGTACTTTCAACTCATGTCAGCCTTTAATGCTACTTCAAAAAAAAAAAAGAGGCGCCATCACTCATCGTATTTATATTTATTTGCTATCAAAGGGACCACTTTTGATTGGATAAAATCTCCTACTTTCAACCCATTTTGCTGATTATACCTGGATAAGGTTCGGGATTTTTTTTAATCATTTTATTCGTCGCTGAAAGTAAAGGACGTGGCAATTTATTCCTCCGACTTCCTGCAGCGTGTCTATGTGTGTGTGTGTGTGTGTGTGTGTGTGTGTGTGTGTGTGTGTGTGTGTGTGTGTGTGTGTGTGTGTGTGAAACATGCTGTTGCATATGATGACAATATTTAGAAAGCAGATTGAGGTAGATACGCCGTGTCCATTAATTATATCCAGTAGGCTGATTGTGTGATTAAATTTGATTAGTTAGAGTGGCTCCTGATTTATTCTCTCCTGCTCTTCTGGCACCAGATGTCTAATAATTGCAGTTATAGCCGCTCCAAAAGTTGCAGGCCCGACATCCACACGCGTGTGTGTGTTTTTTTCTTCTCACCGCTGGATGCGTGACTTGCTTCGGCGATGCATTCGAGCTACGTAAGCTGGGTGAACGGCTAAGATTTCTACCTGCTTCATGCGGACGTACAGGTTTGCATTCCCAGGATTACTCAGTAAAAAAAAAAAAAAAAGTTTCAAAGCGAGCGTTTGATGGCTTTCGGAACGATCTGCATGAATCAAACCTGAGCTTTTTCGCTCATTTTCTCCCTCGTTTTCCTTCCGACGTGTTTGCCGACCGCAATGCGACGCACGGAAGCTGCACAATGCCATTTGTAGGATGATATGAGCCAAATCCAAAATGTGTTTTTCTCCGCTCGTTCTTCAGAACAAATATAGAAAACCCAAGCGTGTTTATGCGTGCCGTCGTGTCGTCGATTTAGCGTGAGCGGCGTGTAGATTTTTGTTTGCGTACGTACAGTAGATGAACGTCGCCAAGGAAGCGTGTGAAAGAGAGCACGCGCCGAAAGAGTGGGTTTTAATTTGTCAAACTCAAACTGTGCAAATTTTGCTATAGAAACAAACAGAGAATTTGTTGCAAATACAGCTGAGATTTTGTTCAGTCGTTGGCTTTAAGAAAAAAAATAACTAATCAAAATAATTGCCATGCATTAGTTACAGAGCACCCAGGCCTTGGCAGGCACGCCGGATGTCACAGCCAAACGACTTCCTCATTTAAATTACGGAGCGGGCAGAACGACAACAACCCAAGACGGGGCGACGACCCAAGAAGCATCGGGCTGCAGCGGATGCTCCGTCGACGGGAGTTTCGTAATATTCTGCATTAACGCTTCCTAACGACGGCGGGATTTCATTGCTTAACTTAATATAACATCTTTGAAGATTAAATGCATTCACGAGGTGTCGTTTTATACAATCACCCGTCAAACAAACGCCTGAAACTCCACATCCGTGCAGCGAAAGCAACGACGATTCCACCACGACGCTAAGGGTAAGCGATTCAGCGACTCTGAGACCTTCTTACTCTAATCACTTTAAATATGAAGCTGATTAACCGAGGTGGTAGGAAGCACACATAGCGAAGCGCCGTTTCCCTCCCCCTGCTCAGTCTATTCTTTTGATGTTGTTGTTTTTGTTTGTTGCGCCGCCCCCGTCATTTGAATATCACACAGAGAGGGGGCTCCTACTCGGCCACTCGCTGCGCCTTTGTTGCCGTGATTAAAGCCGGTGTCGCGCAGGGTTGTGTTTGTTAATGACAGTTTGCATTTAAATAGCTGTCACTCGTCACTCAAGGCGAAGGGGAGGGAGGGGAAAAAAACAGTGTTTGTTTCTGGGGCTCCGACGAACTCAGGATGCATCTCTTTTACATAAGCTTAACCCAGCTTTTGCAAATGAGGATGCAAAAGCAAAAGTTGTGCGAGGAGTGCGTACCTGTGAAGAGTCTCCGCCGACGCCGACGCCGACGCCAACGACAACGACACCGACACCGACGGCGAGGGATGAAAGTCCAAACTTTTAAAAAAACAAGGGGAAAGCGAAGTGCAAGCTAACCCAGTTGAAAGTGTTTGTTTACAGCGTGAAGATCTGACACCGGTTTTATTGATGTTCTGCGGCGCAACGTGTTCAAATAAATTCAGGAATAACTGGGAAGAGAGTGAAGGACCCTACACGAGCCTCGACACCACACGCGAGGCCTTCTCTGCATGTTCTCCAAATTAATTGGCTTCCAGAATGAACCATTTTAGCATTTTTATCCATCTTCAAAATATATATATATAAAATAAAACAGCAAAATAAAAAATAAAAGTGTAGCACGTCCTAGACAATAAACTGCTTTTATGTGACTTTTTTTTTTTAGGGGAAAAATATTCAAATTGGGCAATTTTATATGGTGCGTTTTACTATTTAGAATTTTTGACAATTTTCTGCATTGCTATGGCAACGGTTCTTAAGGGAAGAGTATTGCTGCTTTTGTGAACTTTTGCTTGACAGGTTGCACAACAGTATAATTCAGCAACAATTTTGCTATTTATCTCTGACTGGCTGCTGAACTGAAACGCCTTTATTCACCGATGATGGTACAGAACACGGGAACGGACGGCCGATGATTCACCAATCCTGTTTAAAGACGTACGAGCCAGACGGTCAGAGCCAATACCCAGAAAGCCTAAGTGGAGGTCCTGGAATGCAGCGATCACATGACATCGCCGGTCTGGATCGCTCATCTCTGCTGGGATTAAATATAATTTTCTCTTTTAATTTTCCTCCCTTTATGGTGGCAGATTTGAATCCTAATTTGTCCCTTACAGTTAGCATAGCCTAGTTAGCATAGTCTTTGAAAAGGCCGCATCTGGATGAGCTTTCATTCATGAATAGAGATGAAATAGAAGACATTATTCTAGCCGAGACAAACTTAAACCGCTCAGTTCTGTTTGTTAAAAATGAGCGATGTCGCTCGTTGGTCTAAGAATAAATAATAAATAAAGGTTCTTCTTTTTGGAGCGAACTCATGTTCACGGATTCCACGCAGTCCTCAGTGATGCAAGAGCAACTTGTTGTTTTCCAATTGATCTTTCTAAGGGACAGAAATAATTACAGAGCTTCCCCACAGAACAGGAACCTTTTGAATGTGGATTGACTGCTGGAAATAGGGCACCACGCTGGCGCCGTAGCGCCGCTGCTACGGGTCTAAAAAGACAATCCTGCCAAGCGTTCGATGGCCAGACATGTTTAAAAAGATACAGGACATTTCGCGGCTCGATCACTGATCTGTTCTTCACACTCTCAGCGGGGGAAGAAGAAAGAAATCACTCGTCATTTTCAGGCTGGGTTGAAAACAACCGGGCACTTAGCTGTTTTCAAGTTTGGGACAAAAGTCAAATAGTTCCATTCCTTCTGCACAGAAGTCCAAATGGAGGCGTTAAAAGCTTCTTTTCCCTCCAATAAATCCAGTTATTTACATCCTATAACATCAGGTTTGTTATTCGGATGGACGTCCGTGTCGGTGTGTAAATGCATATGTCCTATTATTGCACCGCTGGTTATGAATATATCCTGGTGAAGGAACACATTTCAGTCAATCAGAGTGGAGGAAACAACCTTAACTTGTCATTTGACCACACAGCTGTTTTAGTCTTCGGTTTGCAGCGTTTCAAAAGTGCCTTTTTGGAGTAAACACACTGCGACCGCCATCAGATATAGCTGCAGGAGGCCTCCATCTAGCAGGGTAGGCACTTTGTGCAATCCCATAACGCTTTATTTTGAGGTGTAAAACACAGCCAGTGGGCGGACAGCTCTTAGCGTTTGCACCTGATAGCGCAGAGGATGACGTTTCTCAAACAAGTGCAGGCAGGTGAAGGAGTTTCAGGAAGGATTACAGGATCGTCGCTGGAAGAATGTATCACTCACGTTGGTGCAGATTCTGCTTCCTCGCCTCCTCGGCTTCATCGCAGGCGGAGATGATGGAGGTCTGGGTCAGCTGAACTCTGAAGACAGATCCAACAGAATACCAGGAAGTAGACAGGAAGTAGAATGTAATGCAGGATATAAGGAAATTTCAAAATAATACTAGACCCTACCGGGTGAAACTAAAACAACAAAACCAAGCAGGGCAGTTTAAACACACTTCAATACTTAAATAGCCAGAACACATAAGTGTGTAGAAAGACAAACAACTCTGTGCGACAGCATCAACACCCCCCCACCCCCCTGCAGAGTAAGATGCTGTTCATTCTCTGTGGGTTTATTGGTACAAGAAAGCCATTTGGCATATGGGAAATAATTATACATAGCTTAGTCGCGTTAATTAATTCGGTCTGGTGAGTAATAATAAAAGGGCGCCGCAGCTTATTGTGTTGTCATTCTAAGGCTAGGCTTCAAGCTTATTTTCTTTTATGAGTTTTTCTAGATTTTCTAATAAATTTGAGGAGCCGTAGCGCCGACATTTGACTTTGTCGTGTTTCCTGAAGTCGTACCTGCATTCCAGAGGAAGAGGTGATGATCCTTCATCGGTGTTTTTGCGTTCGACGCCGCAGCTGGACTACAAAAAGAAGCGCCTCGCTGAGGTATTAAATCTAATCAAGATGAAAATAATGAAGGAGTCACATGTCAAGAACAATTGCCCTTGGAAAGCAAACTATTTTTTATATTAATGGCCCTGCAGTTGCACTATTTACCTGCCCTTGATGGGTCAGCAATAACCCCTCCGTCATTGGTTCATGAGTCACTCTCCTCCTAACAAAGTTGGCTAAACAAAGTGAAGGATAAGGGGGTTGGGGGGGGGGGGGGGGGATTGCCTTCTGGAAGTAATTAGCCATAATCATGCTGTTGCTGCAGCTATTGGTGGCATTAACTTACCTTCGCTCTTAATCACTGTTTGTTTATTAACACCCACGGGTCGTGGAAATTTAAAATGCGAGCTCGGGGCTGGAGCTTCAGAGGTGGCTTTATGGGGGAACATTTTAAGCAAAAGAAGAAGAAGGAGTGTGTTCCTGAAACGGTGTTTAGTGGGGACCTAGAACTCTCATGTTAGCATCGCCCCAAAAAAAAAAGTCCCCAATCCTTGTTGTGTTACTGATGAACTGTTTGTGTTTTCACGTGTTCTCGACCCCGCATGAGTCCTATTAGACTAAAAAAAAAAAACCCAACTACAAGCCTCCATCTGTCGTTTTGCACATGCGTGGCCCGATCCAAATCTAATTCTGTTTATTAGCAATTGGAGAAAACCGGGGTTTGCTCATTACGCTCACCTATTGATCGCTTCATCCTGACAGAAGGGAGATTAGCGGTCAACTTTGAGCACCTCAATCAATAATCATCTCCCTAATTGGGTATTTCTAACAAGAAAGTGGACTCACTTTTCTCGCAAACAAGGAAAGGAAAGCTAAAATAATTCGGCATTTCGAAAGGCAAATGGCTTTAAGGTTGTTATTCATCCGATGCTTGTTCTAGTAGCCTTAATTTGAAATTAGAGCTCTTCCCGTTACAGATGTAGAATCCTCGCTGTCTGTAACGTATAATAATCCTGGATTTACTACAAATCCCGCAGGATAGAGGCACACGGCCTCATTTGTTTGCTAAGTTTTTTTTTTGGTAGCAAGCTCTATTTAGGAAATGTTTGGCTCGGAGAGGATTTCACAGCAGGGCCAATTCCAGAACAAAAAACAAACAAAAAAAATCGACTGCCCTTCACTGCCTGACCCTAAACGGTTATAGAATTGTCAGCATGAAAGTAAAATCTGAAGATGTTTGGTGTTTTTCATATCCTTCTTCACAAGGTCGGGACCCGAGCTGCTTCTCTTCCTTCCACTCCAGAAATGTTGGAATGTCTTTGTATTCTTTCGGTGCACACATCGCATTTATCTGTGATTGATTCCTCTCTTACTTTCCCTCTATCTCTCTCTCTCCTTGTCTGCTCATGCTTCCCATCTGACTTCCCATTCAATCAAGAAGAAGATTCAAGAAAAGAAAAAAAAAAAAACATGGATAATTGAAACAAACACCCGTTTGAATCCATGAGCGTCTGCTTAATTTACACACAATGTGAGTGTGGAGCGTTTTGTGGTAACGGTAACGGTTCTTCGTTCCATTCAGAAACGATAAAGACGTGGCGGCGCTAAATGCCAGTTTGGGAGAGAAAGGAACACAAATGGAACATCTGAATTTTTCCTGGCTTCCTGAGAGGTTGATAAATAGGCAGAAAACAGTAATCAGGGAAAGATTCCCTATAATTAGACTCTGGTCCATCTAAATCCTGCATTGTATGAAAGGAAATGATTCTGCTCCTTAAAATGAGGAAGAAAATATATTTTCCACCAATGCTTTATATAGAAACAAGTTTAACAATGATAGGAAAGGATAATAAAGTACATATTTAAGTACTTGTTCTTCTTCTCAATGGTGTACTGTAAGTCTATTTACTCAAGTAGTGTCCTCATGGCCAACGTGGAAACACTTACGGTGTGTAATTCCACTAATTCCATTTAATGCTGTTTTGCTCTTTGTGTTTGAAGGCAACTGTTACACACTTTAACCCACTGCTTCTATTATAACGCTTTAGAAACTCATTATAGTTACTAGTCAAGGACCAGAGTACTTATTCCACTAGAGGTCGGTGTCAATAGGTGGGTTAATAAGACTTGTTATGGGCGGATCTTGCATGGTGATGCTGTTTTTACATTGTGTGGGAAAAGAAGCACACAGTGGGAAATATTCTCATGTTTATGACTCAATGAGAGGCACATAAATGAGAGTTGGATTTCAGATAATCAGATTTATTCATTATTGGTGTTATTTTTTTAATTTAACATATGTGTTTCCTGCCTGTTCTCCTCCTGACTCGTCTCGCCTGTTTCAGAGCGACAGAGGCTCGACGACCCAACGATGACTCCCTCCTGCCTGCAAGGTAAATATAAATTAAATATACTGTATATATCACTGTCCCTGGGAATAAGTCTGTATTTGTTGCTTGTCTGTTTTTACATTTTTTAGAGTGGATATGGATTCGGGATGCTCCGGGGATTGATTTGGTATTAATGCCCTTTCCCGGTTGATCCTCTCTGGACGGATTCCGGTCGTTCAGTTCATTATTCTCCTCTTGTGTTGGATCTCACTCCCGTTTCATCACTGGAGCAAAACACACAGTGAGGTTTGGAACAAAGATCCTGGGATTATTCAGAAATAGTCAAAGGCAGCGTTTCACAAAGTTTCTACCAACTCAGCAAAGGGAATCTGGAGATTTTTCCCCACAGGTGATAGAAAAGTGTCCACAATGGGAACTGTCTATTGTGTTTGGACATGTTTACCATGTATGTACTCTCATTATCTAAATAGTGATGTAAATGTCTTCAAATATCTATTAATGCTAATTAAAATTGGAGCGTCAAAGTTAGCGAGCAAGAGCAGCTTTTTTTAAATCAGAGTTGACTCATTGTTTTATATTTAAATCCAGATTTACAAGAATGATTCAGAATTTCATGGAAACATTTGGGAAAATTTTTGTTCTTTTCTCCTGACTCAACTCTTTTCATTTCTTTTTAACAGAGAATCATTTGAAATTGTGTCTCACAAACATCTGCTGCTCTCCCTGGCAGGTACAAGAACCTGAACGCCTCATTCAGATTAGAAGCAGTCGAAATCAATTAAGACGCTACGTTTGAAGCATCTGTTAAATTTCTCCAGATCGGATGCTGTTGATGGACTCGCCGTGGGTTTCATCTGTCACCCACATCCAGCCAAGTCTCTCCTCTTCATCTCCATTGGGTTTCCGATTGAGTTGAAAGCTTTTTTCGTGTCTTTATTGGAGAAAATAATTAGAAATCAAACTCAGATTTAATCTGTGTCCTCTGAGCTGAGGTCCAGAACAGCGTCGGGTCATTCTGGCCCTAAATAAATGACAAAGAGGCTGTCGAGACCTTGCCAACACCCCAAAACTCTGCTGGGCTTCTGTCAAATGCTGAGTGCTGTGTGTTTTTGGCAGGCGGTTGTATATCCCAAGTAGACGATGGTTAATACTGTTCATTTTTATTCAAACATGGATGGCAGTGTGAACAAGCAACGTGACATCCATGGGTAATGACCTCCAGAAGATGGTCATTCAATTAAACACAGGGAGTTTTCTTTTATTGCATCAGGCAAGGATGATGACGAACCCTAAGAATTTTAAATAAGTGCTGCAATTATGGTCTTTTGTTCAATGCTCTATCTTTTTTTTGTTGTTGCTGAAATCACAAATAAAAGTGCAGGAATAAAGAGTTATTTTCACTTATTGGCCAGTCAAACCCTAATCTACTGGCCAAATGGGCCAGTGGGGAAAAAAAAACCCAAAAACAAACCTGAGGTTGGACATAGGAAAGTTGGCAGCGTTGTGTTGTGTCAGGTTCCCGCATGGTGTGTGGGGGCGAGGAGAGCTGTGTTTGCCACAAAAGATCTCAAAATGAATATTCATGTTAAATATTTTGACAGTGGAAAAAGATCCGTGGCTGAGGGAAAGAGACCGGTGGCTATGAGTGGGCAGTGAACCAAACAACCGCCATGCATATGAGAGGGGATAATGTTTCTAAATCCATTGTTTGTTTGTTTTTTATTTGTGGTTTAACTTAGCATCAAGTTCAACTGGTTAATTTTTTTTTTATCATGCGTGTTTTAATTGGTGCCGTAGATCAATGAATTGATGGATTTGCGTTGGAACTGGAGGAAGTTGTCGTTGTTGGGTTCTTGATGGGTTTGGACTGGCATCTTTTAAAATCCTCAGCTCAAGTGAAATGCTTTATAAACCCGGAGGTAATAAAACATGAATAAATACAACAGATAGATCTATATAAATGTAGCAGAGTTGGAGAAAATGGTGCAATACCATCAGAAAAGGCTGGGGGGCAGTGTTGCTACAATTCAAGTGAGAAGTGATAAATGTTTATGTGAACAGCAAAGAAGAATAAAATTAGTGACAAAGTGATCGTGGTGAACATAATAGCATCGCTGTAACCGTACTCTACGTTCATCACTGTTGACATGAGGACGTTTCAGTTCCTACATAACAGATTCACGGGAGGGTGTGGCCATGGGCAGACACACCTTTCATAATCCAGAGTTTCAGAGGGCGGGGCTTACACGTAAAACCAAAGCTTGATTAGCACATTTCAAACATTAGAAATGTTCAAATTGTACAGAAATTAAACAAAATGATGTCCAGATTAAAGAGACTCTGTGTGATTTCTGCTCCTCGACTAGCGCTAGCATCATTTTCTTTTTAATGTGTTATTTAAAGTTCTTTGGATGCTTAAATATGTTCTGCACATAAAAGAGTCTGCCCTTTGCTCTTTTGATTTCAAAGAAATAGCTGGTTCTATTCTCCAAGCCAAGATGCCAGCTGTGTGTTCTGCCCTCTTCCATGCTGATATTACATCCTATGACATTACACCATCAAGAGAACAGCCTTCACATAATTCATGTGTCTGCTTTGTGCAGTTGGTGGTTTGGTATTTGTGGTTTTTTTTGTTTTTTTTTTACTTTCTTTTTTGCATGTGTGTGCCGCCGGACTCACCTAGCTTGAACTCAGAAGAATTTCTAGTTTATCTCAAGGCGGGGTTGCGACCAGACGCTGCAGGGCACACTTATAAGGACTAGCAGTCCATGCCTTGAGCCGGCGCTGATGGTAGGGGAGCCACAGCACCCCTTCACCCTCTACCGGTTCATCGGGTTCCCGCGGGAACACTGGTAAACACTGCACGTCAACCCCAAGGCCAATTAGACTGCGAGATCGGCCCAGTGAGAAGCCTGCCGGAGAGGGGAGGGGGACTTAATTCAAAGAGCAGACTCCGTGAGAGTTCAGCTAGCCTAATCGCTAAAACAGCCTGCGTCCCACGGGGACCATTCAAGGCTTTCAGGAAATATAAGGGAGTTTTATTATTTGTTAGAAAGTGGTGAAATAATACACCGGGGTGATTTTATGTAATAATGTGATGTTACCAGAAGTGAAAAAAAAAAAAAAGCAAAGAGGTGTGTAGAGGAAAGTTGTCAGTCCGTGACCCTGAGAGCGAGTCCACCCACCAAACCGAGCTTCCATCCACAAGACGAGCCGATCTAGTCGTGCTTCAATTTAGACAATTATCGGAGAAATTGAATTTCGCAACAGCGAGTCCATCAGGGCTCATCATCTTTTCGCCGTTATAGCGCTGCAAATGTGGGGAACGGAGGTCAATGGGAGAGCACGCGAGTAAAAAAAAACTGTTAATTAGAAATCACGCGGTATCCAAGCAACAATAACCGACCTCCAAAGAAATGTTTGCTTTTTCAATCCGGCACCTTCCTGTTTCCTCTCGGCTCTCCGGGTTGACGTCTTGTCTGGCACTTTCCCCGTCAGATACTTTCACGGCAATTATCTATTTTTATTGTTTATCATGTTATATATTATAGAAAGCATGCAGAAAGTGTGAGAATGGATCAAAACTGTGGTTGTCATTAAGTTTGCAGCGTTTTTCCCTTGATATTAAAGCTGCGTCCTTCTGTTTGTCTGGTCATTTATTGGAACTATGCTTCCCTGTTCATCCGCTGCACCCACACTACAAACAACCGACCCCTCCCTCATTACAAAGAGGACCCAGAAGCCAGACGACTGTCTCCCCAGGCTCTACAAAGGCAAAATGAGCTCCCCACTGATTCCTCGACAGCAGAAGCTGCACGTCTTCTGAAGCAAAAAAAACTCATTTGTTCAAAGTGCACATTGGGCCATACTATAGAAAAAAAACCCCAGCTGTCTTGATCTCATTATTTTCTATGTAGGCCGATCCTTTAATGCTATTAATGCGCTTGTAAGATACTTTTTGCGTTGACGCGGTTACATTTACGCGGTTGCATTTACGTATTGCTTTCTTTGCAGCTTTTGCTTGTGTTTTTTAATTTAAATCAATCTGACATCACCTGCTCCTTCCGTGAGAAGTAGCTTCTGGTTTCACTGTCCAGACTTTTTTTTTTTTTTTGCATGTGCTGCCCGGGTTTGGCGTGGATTCCCACTGGATGCTTCCACTCACGCACCAAAGTCACGCAGCTCAGAGTAATTGGCGTCCATAAATTTCCCATAGGCTTGTACGCGAGTGCGAAAGGTTTGTTTGCTTCCATGATTAAAAGGCGACCTCCGACCCCGCCTCTCACCGTCGACAGCTGGGATCCTCCAACGCCGGTGCAGATAATGAGGGATGATGGACCTCTTCTTCTTCTTCTATGTACTAAACGTGGCACCTACATGCAATGCATGCAGGGATTTTTTTTTTTCCCCCTCAACTAAGGGATGGACGGATGGGCGCTTTCACAGATCATAAAGCCCTCTGGGATGCACTGATTCTGGGCTATAAAAATAAACCCAGACTGGAATTGATTTGACAACCCACAGAGTCAAGTGAAAATATGGAAGCCCGACTCCGGCGCTGTCCTGATGCTTTTTTTTTTTTCTTTTTTTTTTGCTCGAAGCCATTACACATAAGTTGTGTGGAGCTCTTCAAACGCCGCTGAGTGGATTTGCTTCTCTCATTTTTTTTATTTTTTTATTTTTTTTATTGTGTATCCACACTGTCATGATAGTTGATTGTGGACTTTCTGCTCGACACAGGCCATAAACCTTCGCTGCCTAACGAGACTTAAGCACGTCTGTTCCGAGACGCTGAACCGGTGGCTTCTCCCTCTCCGTCTTTTTCTCTCTCTCTCTCTCTCTCTGCTGCAAGAAATGAGAGGAACTTCTCCAAAACAACCACAAAAAAAAAGAAAAGAAAATGTGACTTGGTAACAGTAGCCGGCGTGTCCCAGAGGATACCGAGCTAGCACGGTCTGCCAGTCTATCACACAGGAGCACACTGCTTTTGTGACAAACTGGCAGACTAACATCTTTTATTCCTGTAGCTCCTCTGTGCTCTTCGTCTTCCTCTTCTTCTTCCTAGACAATCCTCACAATAACCTCGGTGGCGAGTGCACGTCTGCTGCGGCATTGTGTTGATGCATCGAACCACACACAGGTAGGATACCGTCGCTCAAAACGCTCCACGTCAATGTAGGGAAAAAAAAAATAAAAAAAATAATAAAAAAGAGACAGAGACATTGCCAAGTAAACAAGAGCTGTCAAAACAGCACTAAAGGTCAGAGTGCGCATTTAATCATTCTGGCGTCGCGCTTGTAAAATGAGGAGAAACAAACAGTTTTTCTTCGCTCGCTTTGTTGGCAAGAGGATACTGACGAGAAGCACGAGCTGTGTTTTAACAGGTGATCGGTCCGGCCATCCCTTTAAATCCTCCAGAAGCTGTATCCATTACAGCGTCCATGAGAGGAAGGGGAGGCACTGCAGGGCCGCTTGAGTGCACACCACCTCTCCACTCCTTTACACCCCAAACTGGCAATTGTTAAATCCACACCCCGCGTCAGTCAAGAACGATTTAGAGCTCCTGTCAGGTATCTCCTGGCGGACAAAACTTCTCCTCACTCACACCTGTCTCCGGATGAAATAGGAAAGTAATTCTGCAGTCTGATGGTTTTGTTTTCTCTCTTTTCTTATTAGGCGGGAGGCCTTAAAAGATTCATGAGGAGAACTCGTATTCAAACAAGCATAATTTCCTTTCTGTTTCCTACTAGTAGCAGAGGAAGTGAATCATGATGCCCCAGTGACTTGGAAGTGCCCCGATATGCAAATGTGGAGGTTGGTGCATTCGTTTATTCAAATGCATAGATGCTTTGCCTTCGAGGGTCGCCCTGGTTCCAAGTCGTGGTCACTCTCCGTGCGTAATAGCCACGTCTGGGGCGAATGGGGGTGGGGGGGTAGGGGGAGCAGTGACTGTATTCAAATGCATGTGTGACACGGGGTGACGTCTAGCCGATGGCCCCGAAGCCCCCCCCCCAACCCTGTCACACAAGACCTGAATGGACAAACCGATGCCCGACATCCCCTCATTCCGAAAAGACGTCCAAATTGTTGGAGACGTGTCATCGAACGAAGCGCCGCTCGTCAACGCAAATAGAGGAAGCAATTTAAATAACAGAGATCCGGTTTTATTTTGTTTTTTTTTGTTTTTAGAACGCTGCCGAGACGTGCAATTGTGTCATCACGTTGCTCATTATCCCGGCGATGAATAATCATAAACTCCTCCGGATGTCTCACTTTGTAAGCGGAAGATGGATTTGTTTGAAGGGAGATTAAATTATAAAAGGAGACGCAACCAGACTGTCACACAGCAGAACTCTCACTTGCACAAATCGAACGATCCTCCTCCTGGTCCACCTGCCCCCCCCTCCCGACCACCACCACCTCGATGGGTGGAAATTGGATTTGTAGTTTCGGAGAAATTAAATGGAAAAAAAAAAAAAAAAAAAGCAAGGGTGGAAACATCATCTCCATTTAGATTCAAATGAATGATGACACGATTTTGAAATAATTTTGATTTATCAATCAATAAAACTGACTTTTGTGGCTCAACCCAGAGCTGATTGGTTCCCTGGTGACGGTCTTTAGAGACTGGTTATTCTGGGTTATACACACAAGGTTTGCATTCATGCATTTATCCATTTCTTCTGGTATTTAACTTGACATTTTTTACCTGTGCAACCAACATTTTATCTCCTTCAAGTATTTATCCATTACTGTGAGTCATAGTTTAACAAACTACTCTGACTTTTTCCAATCTATTTCAATGACAGTTTGTCCGTTACTACCTAAAAACTTCAGCCGTTCGTCTCTTCTAATAGCTGTTGTTGCCAGTAAACTCATTTTCACACTATTTTATTTTATTTTTTTCAAAAATGGATTGAGAGTGTTTTGGGTTTTGTTTTTTTTTAAATCAAATTGGATTATGGATTATATGTGTTATTCCATTAGTCGGTATAGTCGACTCCATAAACTACGTTGCTTATGTTGGTGATAAGAAAGGAGCGCCAGTTGGATCTCATTAATGTATTTTTAATAGGTTTTTCTTAACGGCGATGGAGGGAGGATCAGCTAATCGGGCCTCGGGTACACAGATATCACTTATCGGCTGCTGGATCAATTCATTTTTCTGCTCACAAAAAGAGTCTTGTTGGGTAAAAAAAAAAAAAGTGATGCCGCTACGATTTATTTGGTTTATTTGTCATATTAGCGACTAATAATAAACCTACCACCGGTTTGAAGGCTGTACCTGCTAACTGCAAACGCCTACACAAACACCAGGCAGGGATATCGATTCCTCATCCTTTCCCTGCAAACCAGTAGCGATAGACCGGCACATTATGGGCTGGAGGAGGGTAATTTACTGGGACCCGACACACGCATTCCACGTACTGCTGCGTTGCACTAAAAAAAAAAAAAGAAATACTGAGGGGGGGAGATGTTTGACAAGTGGTTTGAGTTCAAGAGATGTGCTCACTTAGAGGGAAAGTATAGAGTCAGCAGATGTAATTAAATCTGGTGTATTAAAACACAAAGATTAAGTGTGTGTTTAATGGATCAATAATGATGGACAGACAAGACAAAAAGCGAAAAGATTAATCCGAGCGCTCGGGAAAATAAGAGCTCTCGGGCCAAGCAATTAATATGTCAAACAAAACCTCGCAGGGACACAGAATCAGTTAAAAGAAATGTAAGAATGGCTTCAGTGGCTGTTACTTAGGATTATCACCATTGATTCCGTCTGCGTCTGTGCGAGCCTGATGTTAATATTCCCATCGATTCACACTTTTTTGAGGAGCTTTTGATAAACACTGCACACAGTGTGTGAGCGGTGTTTATCTCGTGAACTCTCTGTTTTCATGTCGACGGCCCCGACCGTTACCTCACTTCCTCCAGGAGGGTTTGGGAGTATCGATCCGGATGGAAAAGCACGGGGGGTCGGCACAAACATTGAGAAAACGGGCCTAATTTTTTGAGATTTTATTAGGATTAAAAAACTGCACGACCTTCTTTTGTCAATATGTGCAGACTGTGTGCGTTTTTGCGCATCCACAGGCCGCCGTCGACATCCCTACCTACCACATGATGGAAGCCAACGCTAACGAACGAAGGAGTTCCCGCCGTTTTCGTTTCGACTTTGTTTTTTATCGCTCGCTGTGGTTTTGATGCCACCTGCGTGATTTGCAGACTCCTTCTCCTGCAGCTTGCTTTGTTTCGAGCTCCGTTGAACCAGAAAAGATGGACTCTGAGAGCGGATATATTAGTGGGGTGGGGGGGTGGGGGGCTACTTGCAATGGCCTCTTTCTTCCGTGTTCAATTACATTACTCAAAGTGACACGCTTCTTTACAATAACTAGGTGCAATTAGGAAATCAAGCAGCAGTGTTATGTCAGGCCGCCGCTTCGCCCCCTTAAACTCCCCACTCTATTGATTGCGGAGCATAATGTACAATGGACTATTGATTGCTGAATGCATGCATTATATTCCACTGTATGGTATTTCTATGGATCGGATGATATTCCTCCTCTCTATGGACAATAAAGAAATTAATCTGAATAATTTTGTTCTTTAAATCTGGAGGACACAATCAGTGTAGCTCTTGAAATTTCTCTCGGTTCATCCCCCTGACTCTCAGCAGTAACTACTTCGTCTTGCTTCAGCCGCGACCGCTTTACACCTAGTTTCACAACTTCCCTCCCAGAACTAATCCGCACACGCTTCCCTTTGTAAATGCCGGGGTAAATTGATGAAGGATGTGTCATACAGGTCTTCTTGTCAGAATGATGCATAGTTGTTTGTTTTTTTTATCAGTATTTTAGTGTAGGAAGGCAGGAGCATCAGGAATTTTACACGACTCCTGACGTTTCGCTGGTCAAACAATCATCGAAGCATTCAGCAGTTGCGATTCTTCAAAACTTTTAAGAACAAAATACTCAGAGCACGTCATCTTTATATTTCACCTGGTGCAACTTAGATTAATATAGTTTATTTTGTCTTAAAAAGGACCTGCAAAAACCTGAATAACGTAAAGTTCATGGTAGAGGTGGTGAAGCGTTACCATGGTAGGAACAAAAAGTCCTACAAGCAAATAAATAATAATTTTTGGTAACTTCCCGCTTCTATTGGTTGGTTTTTACTACTATCTTCTCTTAGCTTAACATCTGCCATAATGAAATATTCACATAACAAGTTGCTTTTTTCCACACTTATGCTGTTGCTAATGCTAATGCAGCCCTCAAAGGTGATTATTCCATTTTCATTATTACTATTGGAAGTAATAATTTAAGTTACACTGAGTCCAGTTTTATTACAGCAGCTTTATGAAGCCCACATCACTGTCTACCGTACGACATTGAACGTTTTTATTTGCACTGCAAATTACTGTACAGCAATCTATCTCCATTAAGCATCTGTGACTGGCGCATAAACAGTTAATTAAGGATTGACAGCCCAACAATCAATTACTTATGAATGATTGGCTGCACTTGCACGGAGCCTCAGGGATGTTGTAATAGTTTTTTACATACATGTTGAATTGTAAGTATGGATCCTTGACCTCTTGTCTAACCCGTAAATACGCTCTCAGCTGCATTATGGATGGTTGCGATGCGTTGTAAATCATTTTCGTAATTAATTATAACAATACTAGCAATAAAATATCACATCAAGAAATTGTTAAGGAGAGGGACGATCCATCTGCTTCGTGATAATAAGACGATATTGTGATCCGGTACTGGAGTTAATGCAGTCCCATCACCGTAAAACGGGTCTCATGGTTTTCTGATTGATAGTTAATAAGCTTCCTGATCCGGTTGGTGTTTATTAATAATATCGCACATGCATTTTTCTTTTAAACATCATATAAATATGCTAAACTGACTTTTATGTGTGCACTGCTGTGACCTCTGTGGTATTTTCACCAGATTGTCCTACAAGGCGAATCCAAGTCACCTGATTCCTGGGGCGAGTTCAAGCAAATGTTAAAGATGCTCCACTATTATCAAACCCCCTCCACTCCCAACACATGATTCCCCCTCCACTTGGCAAGGGCGAAAAAAAGAAAGAGCCTCATATTACAGAGCCCGATGCTCAAAGTGCAACAGAATGAGATTTTTTGCAATTTGAGAGACGGGCCGACAACAACTCTGTGAGAACATCACGCATCACCTAATCACACGGCACATAGCAGCAGATGTATAATAGTGTAATTATATGGGGGGGTGGGTGGTTATTTATGTTTCAAAGCCAGCCATTCAAAGGCGTTCATGGCCTCCTCGCCCCCCACCCACCTACCACCACCACCACCCACCTCCACCTAACCTCCTGCTGTCATTGTCGTCCCCGCTGCTTGTCTTGTTACCGATCCAGCACCATTCCCATTCGTTGCCCCCCCCACCCCCCCAACCCCATCCACCACTTTCGTACCTGGCGCCGATGGCCGATCTCAAAGCCAGCTTTTAATTTACGGAGAATAAACAGAACCTGATATGAAACCCCATCTTGTGTTTATTTTTTTATTTTTTTTGGTTCCGCACTAGACGAGGTGATGATAAACCATAAAGCGAGTTCACAGCCTGCTGCGTCGCATCACCATAAAAACTTACATTAATTATGAGATAAATAAATAAATAAATAAATAAAAACCCACCAAAGCAAAAATGAGCATCTTGAAGATGACGTCTTAATTGTTGATGCATTACTGGCCTCTAGTGGTAAACAGCCATACGAGTGTAATGAATTGTGTAAACAGCCGTAATGTTGAAATAGAGCCTCTGGAGGCAAAGATGGTGATGGTAACTCTGAATACATTATGACACTTGACAGGGCCGGTGTTTATGGAGTCACTTCAACATTGACTTAACTCAACGTTAAGGACTGTTGGCTCTAATGAGGGTAATCACCCTGGCACAATTTCACTCATTCCCATCAGATAATTGGACATTAGAGTCACATGAGACGGAAGAAGAAATAAATTCAACGATAGGAAATCCATTCAGAATAAGCATCAGTCTCAGACTAAAGGGGGGCTTCTCCTGTAATCTGTTGGGGTTAAGAAATATCCTCCAGTTAGTGCGTCTGCAAACAGAATAAGTCACATGTGTGCAAATGACGGAAAAATGACATAGACATGTAATTACATGTAACCCGGGGGACGGTTTTCTTTCCTGGACGATGAAACGCTCCCAGGATGGAGATTCAGAGAATCAGCGATGAAGACTGCAACCATAGCTTTATTGACAAGGTTCAAATACAATAGATCAGGCTTTTGTTTTCATCGTACAAGCGTCCTATATCTCCTGTCGCTCGTCGTCCCTCGGCACATGGAATATTTCAATTTCCTTGATGATCCGTTGGGCAATTATATCGTTGTTTGCCGAAAGCATCCGTCGAGACATCAAATCGAACGGTTTCCCTGAAATTTTCAGACAAAGCTTTTATTTACAAGGGTCTCCGGGAAATGCATTCATTAACTCGATTTTTTTTTTTTTTTTTTTTGCATTGAATTCACCGCTGACAAATAATCACACCATCACATCTGAAAACACGCACCGTCAACATCCATCAGCAACCCTCCGGCTTCTTTGACTATAACCGCTCCAGCGGCGATGTCCCAGCAGTGGATCCCGATCTCGAAGAAGGCCTCCACCGCCCCCGTCGCCACCAGACACATGTTGGTGGCGGCTGTCCCGGACCCCCGCAGCCTGTCAGAACATACAGGTACATTTCAAGGTTGCTTTGTTATGTGTTTTTCAACAAATGTCAAGCAACAAAGTTGTGTCACGCCGCGCCGGGTGTCCACACAACGCCACTTCTCCATTTCTGCACCGACATCCAACTGAAGTCTGAACGCGGGACATCAGCACCGTGTTGTACGAACAAAACTGATCCAGGATCTGTGGCAAATGCTGCACAGATTCTCGTAAACTTGCACCTTTGCATTTACTTTGATAACTGCTAGTTAGCTTTAAAAGGAGTTAAAACTTGTTGGGTTTATTCACTTTTTTGAGTTGCTAATGTGGAGATTCTGCATTCACAAATTAGATGTGCACATTCTGTCCAGTTTCTAAACGTAACTTTGTTTTATTATTTAGCATTAATGTGTCAAGGTTTCTCTCATAGCTTTTTTTTTTAAAATCTCTACTTTTGATAACACATTTCTATTTCTTCATGAACCAGTGCAGGTTGGCTTGTTTTGTTTTTTTAATCAAGCCTCACTTTTTAGAGACTGATAAATTCATTTTTTGCACAAGAAATGATGGTTGTAAAGAATTATTATTGGATTTTATGATTCCGGCCTTGAATGCAGCTCCGATTATTTTACCGTTAGCTGCGTCAGGCAGCTAACGGTAAAGAATCATTCAGCGCAGCCGGAATATTTACCCGTGCACCGGAATGCAGAGGATCTTCTGCATGGTGGAGAAGATCTTGGATACTTTCTCACGGCTCCTGTCCGTTCCATGCTCAGAGATGATAATGGACTTTTTGATATCTGCAATGACAGCATGCCAAAGAGGATCCTATTATGCACATAAAGGGACACCCAGTCACAAGTTTGGTAGCAGACCAAAAATAAACTCAGCGTGCATAACCTTTTAAATCTTCAATATTATGTTTTATTGCTTCATTAATGCGCTCATTTAAAATATTAGCCTCGAGTGTGGATATTTTTTTCAGATATTCATTTTCAATATTAAATGCAAAGTGAAGGCAGGTCTGTGGTCAACGCAGGGCTCAATTTATGCTTCTGGTTTTTAATGACTGATTTGATTTTTTTTTTTTTTAAATGTTCAAACTGCGAGAAATAAAACTGCACTACCTTTTACATCAGACACATAAATCTGTTCTTCGTCGCAGAAAGCCCCCATCCCCTTCCTGGCTTTGTACATTTTGTCCTCCAGGCAGCTGTAGATCACACCAAACTCCAGCTGGAAGCAAAACGTCGATCCTTCAGATCTTAGAAAACTAAAAATACCCAAAATACTTCTGTGGACCGTAATCCCTTCATTTATTTGGTTTCATTTACCTCTTTGTTGACAGCAAAGGCAATAGAAACAGCCACAAAGGGGAATCTGTGAATGTGTGTAACATAGGCTTCATTAAATAGGCGTAGCTTAGCATAAAAGCTGGAAGCAGGAGGAAACAGTTAACTTGTCCTTGCACAGAAGTAATAAAGATGGAAGCTGTGTAAACTTCCTGTTGATACTGTAGCCATTTCCTGCTATTTTTCTATCATGCCAGTTGTTCTCTCCTCGTTATAGGTCTGAATCTAGCTTACTCGGTTCAAAGTAAATCTTTCCAAATAATACAAACTAAACAAATAGCATGTAAATAGGAGCAAAAACTCAAACTGTCACGAATGCATGAACATTAGCCTATTGAACCCAAACCCACGGATATCGAACGATCACGTTTGTTACCGCCTTACCCATGCACGAAGTTTGTGGTGCCGTCCACGGGGTCGATGATCCACGTAGGATCGTTTGTTAAAATGCACGGCTCCCCTTTTGCCATCGACTCCTCTCCAATGAAACTGCAGCACAGGAGAACCGATGGACCAATCAGAATACGAAAGAGCGATGCAGCGCCTGTTTAACTGTGCGTCTTCTGCACAGGAGCGTCTTACTGATGTGTCCCTTCTCCGAATTTTTCTTTAAGAGCACCGATGATGATCTTCTCCACTCTCTCATCCGTCTTGGTGACGAGGTCCACTGTGGAGCTCTTTGTCATGACTCTTATCTCGCTCTCCCCCGCTTTCCTGATTTCCTGACCAAATAGAATGTTTTAGCAGGAATATTATAACCAACGGGTTTAATCTGATGTTGCAAACACCACAGAAGAAATACGTTCAGACATTCGTACGTACAGCTCCAGCTTTTCTTGCCACTTGAACAGCATAGTCATAAGCCTCCTGCCACTCGTCTCCCATTTTCTTCAAAGGATGGCCTTCTGAGGAGAACCTGCAATGATAATCTAAGATTGTAAAAAAGCTAAAGGATGACTTATGAATGCATTGCATTAAATATTATTATTAAATAAGATGTCTTCTCTTAGAGCGCTTCATAAACCGCACTTGGCTCACTTCCTTTACTAAAGACGGAGTTGCATAACACTTCTGCAACCGTGAGTTCGACATGAAATACGAACTTGTTAAATCAAGGTTACTTCCTGCATTTGAATCTAGCTTCATGTTTATAAATTAATAAAAACATGAAAGTGTACTTCTACTAAAATCAGAATATTATTCATTTATCAAGACTAAAACAACTTATTTAGAATAGGAGGCTTAAGAATGAAAGGGAACCGTACCGTGTGCAGTCAGGTGGGGCTTCTTAAAGTTTGGCTCCTTGCACCTCCTGTAGAAGAACTTAAAGTCGCTTCATTGCAGAGGTGAAGCAACTAAAGAGGGGTGGCATGGCAGGGTGGGAAAAGTACTAGCACCACCCTCTTGCCTTCTTTAATGGACCAAAAAAACCCAAAACCAAACTATAAAAACAGACATGCAACAACAAGATGCAATGTTTCCTGCAAAGAATGCGGAAGATTTGGGTTGCCTTCATCATACTCTTGAGCTGAGCTGGCATGCAACAGCTGGTGGGACGATATCAAACGAAGATCTTGTCAATATTACCGCCGATACCAATTTAAAAGTTTCCTGAAAATCCTGCATTTTGCAGAAACAATGGTACATTCCAGCTCCTGACTTTTTTATAACATGGGATTTGGCACACAAACAACGAGCCTCCTGTCAGTGTTATATTTCCTGACAGTTTCACAGCTATTCAGCTTTCCCTTTATGTCCCTTTATTGTATTCCACTAGTGGAAAAATACTTTGAGAGGTCCCCCCGGTGAGTCACCGTAGCAAACATGCTTGTTTTTTCACTGTGGCTGCAGAAAGTTAAAATCAACTTCAAGCTGAGGGGAATTAAAAAAGGGAGCTGATGCACAGAACCTGCACGTCTAGCGTCTAGACGTTAAACTGTCACAGCTGATCAGTCAGGCAAGGCTTATTGTTCGGACTTGTAATGGCATGCAAGTATCTCGTTTTATCGAGCAGAGGCTGCAGGAAGAGACGGATTAATGCGTGCAAATATGACCATTATAATCCTTAAACAAATTCATATACATGTTGTGTTCAAGTCCGGTGGGAAGAGAAGAGGCCGTGAGAGACTCTCCAGCCCACTTCTTCTACAAAACACCAAACACCTGTCTTGCAAGAAGTCGTACCTCGCTGCAACACAGATTATGCAATTTGTGGTAAATGCTTACATTTCTCAAGGAAATTATAGCCTTTTGTTAGCTTGCACACTGCTCTGCATTGATTGACCGCCCCCCTCCCCCCTACATCGTCTGTGCTTGTAAAAATCCATCAACAGTCTAGGAGTTCACCGCCGAGGCCTGTCCAGACTTGACGCCTGTTGCCTTGACGCATTGCAAAACTAGAAATAAGTGATGTAACACCCTAAAACCACTTTTACCCGCTTGCGATTAGCAATGAAAGGTTGAACGCTACATGAAACGTTTCAATTCCTAAACACGCGTGTGACCCTCATCCGGCGACTTCTCGGAGATCTGAGGTCGATCGTCGCGCAACAGTTTTGTTAAACAGCGACAACGCTGAGAAAACATCGTCGCCCCGCCGTAGAAACTATATATAACGTTTCACAAGCCGAAATAAACAGACCTCTGTTTATCTTGACACATCAGCATGGGGGATCACAAAGGGAGGCGTTGTTGGAAGTTTTGTTTGACCTGGAGCAGCAGGAGAGAAGTTGTCACCCTGTTGTCTCTGTTGTGCACTAAATATAAGACGCTCTCCAAAATGTCGGGAGGCTGGCTGAGGGAAATAGGACAAGCAAAACAAATACATCAGTCCTCCCATCTCCCTGGCAGGTCTGTTATGAATAATTTATCCGGGATGACGGATGTTTTGGATGTTTGGCTCCCTGGGATCACAGCTGTAACTGAGTCCTGCCATGATCCTGAAGTTTCTGAAGGTCAACGGGGGCATCGTGAAAGATGAGCAGGAGCTTCAGTCGGGCAGGTTTTCCCCCCGAAGAGTCCTTTATAATCTTTCATCCAATCCCCCTTTTGAGTTTCGAAGCCTGCATCCAGACGGATGTTTCTTTGGCGTTTCTGGCTCAGACGTGATTCCGGCGTAGTCAGATTCGGTTAAGTGAGATTTAGTTTGTCTTCTGTTGCTTTTATTTTGAATGAATGTCATGCTAAATACGACAACGGGACTGCAAGCTGCAAATGGATGGATCAATAAAATGATCTGTCCATACACCCACACAACCAACCAACTAAGCTGGAATCACAAAGTTGAAGTGAAAAATATCTTTATCAAATCTTCCCTGGCCAGAGATCTCTCCCCAAACAGGACACCTGCTAAATATGTGAAGAAACAAGAGATCATGTGACTTCCTGTGTTTCTCTTTCAAGGGTAAATACACATTTTGAGGCATCAAAACAAATGCCATTGTGTGATTAAAACCAGGATAAAGCAGTTTTTCTCATAAAGCCTCCATCCATGCCAGGTTTTCAGACAATGGTTGCATTTCCTTTGGCAGCCACCAGGGGTGCTGTGAAAAAACTTACAGTACTGTAAACCTGTGCCAATATAAAAAATCAAACGATGGAGGAGCTGACGGGTTGAGAAATCAGCGCCAACACTGAAGATCACCCCCACCCACCCCTTTTGGGTGCAGACTAACATGGGCCATTGGTTTCTGGGGTGGGAGGGGTGGGGGGGTTGCTCAAGTAAAGAGTTTTAAAATCATTTGTTAGTCATCAGCAAACACAAGCTGGAGACAACGGTCCGTGGAGAGCAAAACTCGAGTGGAGGCCATTTCGTAAAACATATCACCCCTGGAAAGTTGGGGGGTCGGTGCTCTGCATGTGCAGCATCTACAGCACTGGGAAACACAGCATAGAATTTTACATGGTGTAATGGAGGTGAAAGCTTTTATCTCTCTCCTAAATCACAGCGGTAACAGTGTTTTTGTGTTTTTTCCGGTGTTTTATGGCGTTTCAGAAGCGTACTGTTTTCAGTTTATTTGGTTTCCTGGTTGCCACGAGAGACTCCTTTACTTTCTTTATACTTTTGCTTCTTAGGTTTTATAAGGAGGTGAGGCAGTGCATCATTGTTCCATTCTAGGTCAGACAGGATATGAACATTTGATTCGAAGGATTCATAACACTGATAGGATGTCACAGAGGTGTTTAGCAGCTTTTCTTAAAGATAAATGGCGGGATTCTAATTCATCTGATGGAGTTCTGGTTATAATAAGATTTCAGGATATAGAAACTTTTATTTCTTGTGGCGAAGGAATTACAGTCTAGCAGGAATGAAGAAAATAACTAGGGAGCAGTTTTGGTAGATTTTATTACTCATAGTTCTCTTTATCTGGTCAGGTTTGGTGTCTTGGATGGTTTAGTTCTGTATTTCAAAGGGAAAACACGACAAATGTGAAATTCCAACATAATAAAATGAAATGAAATCGCTACGTTGGCATCTTTAAGTATAAATCTTTACGACACGTGGTGCTGATGGTCACAGGGTAGCATACGGGGCACTGGTAGTTTCCAATGCTCGTTGCTTTGATTCCTCAGTGAGGATGGGATTGAAGGGAGGTGGCGGCGGCTGATGACTCTGCTGAGACTTCAATCTCCAATGAAACGAGGTTGGTGAATCAGCGGTTGTATAAGTTTAGATACAGCCCTTTATATTCCAACATACATAACAAATACTACACCCATTTTCAAGAGCACCATCAGTTTATTTTAGTCTGGATATAAAAACATAAAATTTAGTAGTTGGATAGATTCACTTTTTTCTTCTATGTATTAATTACAATACAAACTCTGGACAGCCTAAAACTCACAATCGTACTGTTAATTAATTTCTTAAAATAACAACTTAACAAGACACAAAATCTTAGTATGAAGCGGAAAATTTATCGAACATGACATTTAATTTAAGTAACTGCTCTGTTGTGCTTAATGGGGGGCTTTTATCAACCAAATCTTCTCCTTCTGTTTCAACTGTTCAATACGGATATAAACACAAAGGCAAAAGCAGCCAACTGATTATAATCAATACTGTAAAAAAGTGTGTTGTTCATATTTAACATAATGATTAACACTAAAATAAATTACAACAAAACACAAAGTCAGAAACTGTGACAAAGCAGAAAACCAACAGTGATTTCAAAGACTAAAAAGTGCTGAATGTTCCGTAAAACCCACTTAGCTCTTCACCAGAGGTATATTCATCCGCTTGGTTCATAAGGCAAAGATGGAACCTGATAAAAACGACGGCTGCGCGTTTAAATAAGAGAATCGCGTCTCACTGGACCTTTGCGTCGTCTCTGCCGACGTCAAACTGCGTTATCTCCTTGGCGATGCGGTCTGCGATCGCCTTGGTGCTGGCGACGATCAGCCTCCGAGACATCAGATCGAACGGTCCACCTGGATGAGAGACATGGACTGTAAATCTAACGGTAACCTGGACAAACAAGCAGCTCGTGATGTGAACATTTTTATGTTTCAGGGGTATAACTGTCAAAACGTGGCTAGAAAGACGAAAATATAATTCCTAAACATTTTCAGCTTCTTTTGTTTTCACGCTGCTTTTCTCCGTGAGGTCAACCTCGGTCAGCGATCCTTCAGTTTTCCCACGAGTGGATCTCTCTCTGATCAACTTCCTTCATTTCTACCGACGATTCAAGAGCGTCTCAAGAGCTGGTGCTCGACAAGCTCGCAATTTTCTCCGCGGCTCACCTGAAATGTCCACGATGACCCCACCGGCTTCCCTAATAATCGCCGCCCCTCCGGCCATGTCCCAGCAGTAGATGCCCATGTGGTAGTAAGCGTCGGCTGATCCGCACGCCACCAGGCACATGTTGATGGCAGCGCTGCCCGGAGAGCGGATGCTGCGGATGAAAAAAAGACCATCGATGTAATCTCAAATGATAACCCTGGAGATTTTCATTAAAATATTTCAGTTTACTGATGCATCAACCGGGTGCGTTTTTACCCATGAACGGGGATGGTGAGGATGCTCTTCACGTTGGCCAACATGGTTTTGAAACGCTCAGGATTCTTGTTGAACATCATTTCTGTCAGAACCAGAGACTGTTTGATATCTGGGAGAAAAAACAGAAACATGAGAAGTGGTCACATTTTTGTGATTTCAGGTCTGACTGGAGCTGCAGGTAGAAGCAGAAAATGGACGTGGCATCGTCGCCACCTGGTGGATGCTATTAGACACCGCACCAGCGCAGCCTGACGTCCTGGCCCACCTTCCTGTCCAGACACCTTGATCGGAACCCCGTTGCAGAAGGCGCCTTTGCCTTTCCGCGCCGTGTACATTTTGTCCTCGACGCAGCTGTAGACGATCCCGAACTCCACCTGAGGACAAGAGGAAGCGCAGAAGAGCTTTAAAGTGTTGTTAGAGGAAGAAAGAAGCAGAAGGAGATTGGCTGTCGCACTGGGGTAGTTACTATGTTAATGATTTGATTAATTAATACCGCTAGTGTCAAAGCTATAAGTAATTCACAAACAATAACACGTACCTCTTTCTTCACTGTGAAGCCAATTGATACACACACAAACGGGAACCTACACAAAAGAAATGTACCATATGAAACACTCGTTTAATGAACTCATTCTAGGTATAAGCTCAGAGGAATCAATTCCTTTTATCAGTTCAGTTTCATCTACATTGTCTAATTATCCTTGACAGAGAGGACGATCCAAGAGAGAACCTAATTAAAAGATAAAAATAGACAAAGAGCGACAGAGATTAAAAAAAAAAAAGAAAAAAAAGAAAAAACAAATCCAGGCCCACATCAGGGTTTCTAGATGGTGTCTACAGGATTTCAGAGAGAGGAATACCTGTGGACAAAGTTGGTTGTGCCATCAATAGGGTCGATGATCCAAGTCGGATCGTCTGTCAGGACACTGGAAGCCCCCGCCGCCACCGACTCTTCACCGATAACGCTTCAAAAATCACAGCGGAAACAAAAGAAAATGGTTTAGCTAATCGTAAAATTAACGATAAAACCCATCTTAATACCATCCACCTCCTGCGTATACTTCTGTTTCTGGACTCGGTGATATTTAGTACCGTTTGAGAGATCATGTCCTCAGCATCTTTTCTTCAGTTTCAGCCATCTAAACCTCCTGGAGGAATATTATATCCTGCGTTTACACTTTTTTAATTCAATTCACTATTTAATTCTATCCAGTCTGTTATCAGCCAGTGAAGGATTTAATGCAACCGAATTTATTTTGGGTCATTTAGAAAAAGCTTTGCAGTAGCAATGAGATCTTCGTCTTTGCAATTAGCTGCATAATTCAGATTTATTACAACATTTAGTTGCTATTTTACTAATTTTATGCTTTTTTAGCATCTCTTGACGACATGATATTATTTCTAAATGCCTGGCTGCAGGGTTTACTGGTATGAAAAAGCCTGACGACATCCAAAATAACACATGCAAATTATGGAAATGTATTATTCACACTGCAAGTGAAACGAGCGTAATGGGCCAGTCGGGTACCTGTGAGTGGGGTACTTTTCTTTGATGGAGGATATGATGAGCTGCTCCACCTTCCGGTCCGTCTCTGTCACCAGGTCGACCGGTGAGCTCTTCTCCATGATGGAGATGTCCTTCTGGAGGGCCTCGCGGATCATCTGTGAAGAACACGACCATATATCACCAACAGTCATCACCCGGGTAATGAACGTGTTCTTCATGTGGTGAATCTATGGATGACGATGAGTTGATCACATTTTGAAGAGGATTCTTTGAATATTTCAAGTCTACATTTTTCCCCCCACAACCTCCACTTAAAGAATTTCAGAGTTAGATCTCTTCCATCCCACCAGGCATTCAAAACTCACCAGAAAAACCTGATTTGTGAGGAAATATCGCCCTATATTGTCAAGCATGACAATATAGGGCGATGTAAAGCTTGAACTGACGTTTTGTCTTCCTGATCCTGACAGTAGGAACTCCTAATTAGGATTGGCATTAGGGACTCCTAATCGTGGATTCCTAATCTCCCCTCGGGGATTAATACAGTTAATACAACTTTGTAAAAATTTAATCAAAATCAGGATATTGCAGAGAGAAGAGTCTTACGCACCTTGCCTGCTTCTTTAGCGACCTCCACACAATGGTCCATACACTCCTGCCATTCATCGCTCATGCTGACGGGTCGTGGATAAATATGTTGACTTTAACGTGGACTTCCTGCTGGAGAGAAGCGAACATTATTCAGACAAGACAGCAACAAGCGATAAGCTAGCAGACAGAGAAACGAACAAAAGTGTTAAATGAGCTCCGCTGAAGTGTTTTGGTTTTTTTTTTTCGGTAAATATGCGTAAATATAATCTGCGCTGACCGAAAAAGACAACAAACACATCCGGAATGTAGTCACCCTGAACCGACCTGCTAATTTACTCCGTTACGGTGAGCGTCTAGCTAGTTTCCAGCCAAACCATATTGTAGCCAGAAGAGGGTGGGACTAAAAGCAAAACTCAATCTCATTGGTCAATAAATACCGGCGGAAGTCATTTCGCCATTCTCATTGGCTAAATAGCTGTCCTTTCCGGAGAGGAAGCGTTCACGTAAAAGGATTTTTTATGGGTTTTTTGAAGTTCTTTTTTTTCTTTTTTTTAATGTTTTACATGAAAATATAATTAATCATCTTTTTTTATTAGTCAAACACATTACGAAAAAAATTGTGTAAAATAATGATAAATAAAAAGTAAAAGTAAAGAGAATATTATTTTAAAGAGGAAAACAAGACACCATAATTAGTTGTGTACTATGAGCTAAGACTAATTAGAAATACTTACTTAGTATCTACAGTTGATGGTTGGTGTCTACTTGTGTCAAGTAATGGGTTGAATAAATTATAAATTTGCTTTACAAACTGTAACTGCTAAAATTCCTCAATTCTAACTGAAAATTCTTCATTAAATTGTTGCTTGACAAAAAATAAAAAATAAAACTCAATATGATCAGAGGACCTGTACAATAAACACAAACCTCTTTTGTCCAACAGATGGGGCCAGAAGCGCCGCATTAGACAGAATCATGGTGATGGAGGTTACAGATTTACCTGCAGGTGACCTTTGGGTTGGGTTATGACCTTTGGGGCTGTTTTATTACAAATTACTGCAAAATAATTTATGTGCAGTGGTTTATGCCAAAGCTGAACACAGACTTTCGCATGTCGTTAGATGCAGCAATTAATTTGAGCGGGGAATCTTTATTTCAAAACTTACATAATTAGCTTATCTCCATCTTTCTCCCCCTCTTTCTCTCTCTTTTCAAGGGTTACTTCTCTTTGAGCCCACATCAGTCCACTTTTCCACACAGTGCTTTACACACAGACTGTGAATAATCATCACCAGGTCTGTGGGGACACTTGAGAACACATGCTGACTTTCTCATCAATTCTGTTCAATAAATTTGCCTCCAGACAAAAGCTGCAAGAAATGAAGAAATGCGAAACATTTCTTTGAGCAGTTTTGCACGTCTTAAGATGAGAAAATAAGAGTCACACTCAGCTGATCACAAGCAGTTTTGTTTGCACTCTGCAAGTTATACAAGTTTTGTGATGCCTAATGAGCATGCTCACATACTTCCAATGATAACGCTAAGATGCTTTCATTCAATCCATCCTCGGATGTTTAATTCTAGTACAACAAAAATAGAAATAAGTTTATAAGACTCTTATCTATACGTCTTTCTGTAACCGACCATGACCCGATATACCAGAACAGTTGACAGTGTGGGGCGATCCCTAATGGGTGTCATGCGGATCTGGTCATTTATTTAGAGGAGGCTGGAAGAAAGAATTGCTCATCTGTCCGCTGACAGGGCAACCAGCCTCTCAGGCAACCATTAGCTGCAAGGGGAGGTTACACAGAGATCACACCACAACAGGACCTCATTCAGGCAGACGTCTGGACCAGAGGAAGGACTTAACAGCCATGGAGCCTTTTGTGGAATTATAACCTTCTACAGTGACATAAGGTGAGTGTCTTAGAGAATATTCGTGGCTATTTATGATGGCTTTATTTCATAATTGCTTGTAGTAGCCAATTACCTTTAAAGAAATGCGTTCCTTTAAATGATCCATTGCTTCTTCTTGTTTTAAGTATCACCTTTAAAATCTCCTGCAGGGTGTTTGGAAAGCTGCCCGGTTTGACAGCTCGAGTAAAAACAAAGGTGTGGTGAGAGTGTTGTAGATACTTCAAAAAAAAAAAACCAAACACAAATAAAAAAAATAGACACACACTCCTGGTGAGATGTCAGACAAATACCTGCTGCTTTGGAAAAAAACGTGATCAGAAAATGTGTTTTGTTGTGGATCTGCAGCCCGACAGATTAAAGCATGTTCACACACACATCTTCTCTGAGGCTGGATGAGGCGGGTCGGGGTGTCGCCGTCATTAGCTCCCCTAAAGCCTTTGCACTGATTAGTGTGACCACATGTAAGTAATCCCCTCATGACGGACCCGTTTCTTCTCCTTTCTGCCTTTGTTGTTGTGGATTTGCCCACCTGCATGTTTCTATCTGTTATCACAGGGTGGTTCACGCTCCTGCTCTGCCCCGACCAGCGGACGTCCCAGCTGGGGACCACCCCCAACATCAAGCAGATCGTCCTGGGAAGATGTTACAACTACATCACATTTGTCAACCCCAGCCTGAGGTGCAGTTCTTTCTACTCATTCATCACTAATCTTCCAAATTTAACAGCTTGATAAAGCTTGACTTCCCAGAGAAGAAGAGGTTTTTCCTGTCCTGCTGGTAGAGAGAATTGAAAGCCATGAGTCCTGATAATTCCAATTTTGAATGGGACCTTGAAGGAGTTACCATTATTTGGGCTCTTGTTCAAAGAAAGGAACCTAGACAAAGAAGTTTCTTTGGTAGAAGGGCAGCTACCGATACTCTGTGTGTGAAAAGGCTTTTCTGGGTATTTGCCAAGGCTACATTACAAAAAAGGATTATTTCTACCTGGCTTCATCTGATGGGATCAGAAATTTATAGGCTCAATTGTCATCACCTTATGAAGACCTATGAAAAAACCTTAAAAATACACCCCTTCACCTGGAGTAAAGGTAACATTTCTGATTGAAAAGAAAAAAAATCTGTTCTTTTTACTTTGAAATATGGCTTCAAATGTAGGACTTTTACAAGTTGTGGAAACGTTTTACAATATGGTGTTTATAATTTTACTTAATTCAAATATCTAATCTGATCTAATCTGACCTAATCAAATCCTAATTAATTCTTCATAGAAATGCTGTATCTTTCTGTGTAGGTATGACTGTGAGGACATTTGGAGACGCTTCGAGGAGCTGGTTGTCCGTAAATCATCCTGTAACGTCACAGTGGAGGATTATCATCAGATTTTTTATGAGGCAACACAATCCTGGCCTTGTGATAGGGTGAACAACTACCCAGGAATAACAAATGTGTTTACAATTTTTAAATTATAATTTTTAATTTTGTCATTGATCTGCTTCACATCTTCCTTCCCTTTCCGTTTAGTTCCTCTTCTGGAGTAAAACTCGGACGCTGATGCACAGTTACTCTGCTGTCGTACGTCACTTCTGGACGCTGGAGGACACGCTGGTGGGCTACATGTTCAACCACCTCATCTGGTGTGGACAAGAGGAAGACACCGGTAGATCTTTTTCAAAATTTACCCGTAATAAATCTCACATTAAAAGCACAATTATTGCAAAAGCCCAATTTATGTCGTCAGTCGAATTTATATCTGCATTAGTTTGCATGTTTTCCTGCCCAAAATCAACCAGGATAGACTCCATCCTCCCAACCCCACACAGGATGAGGGATTACAGAAAATGATTTAAATCGGGGTGTCAAACATATGGCCCCGGGCCTGATGCAGGTTTAATCTGGCCTGAGAAATTATTTTGCAAAGCTTAAAATCACTGGAGACATGCTCTAAGATTTTTCGTGAACTGGAGAATGACTTCAAAGTTTTTTGCCCGCCATTCACCACAAGTGCCTCTGACACGCTCGACAACAACAGACTTGAAATAAAAGACTTGCAGTGTGACTCAAGACTTGAAGGGGAAATTTGACAAAGCTGGCATGGACACATTTTATCAGTTACCCCAGCCTCACAACCCTTACCGAAAAAGTGTTCTGCATGTTTGGAACCACATATCTTTGTGAGCAAGTTTTCTATGTATTGAGCATCAATAAAATGAAATTCTCAAGGCTCATAAATAAGCAGTTAAATAACATCCTGAAATTGGCCACAATTCAACATATGACTCCTAAAATTGACGCACTTTTGTAAGTTAAAGACATCAGTTTTCAGGAATGAAACAATGAGTAACTGTGCTTGAGGCTGAATGAGATGCTGTAACAGAATTCTGTGAAAATGATTGTTTTCTGTGGAAATTTAAAGAACAGTCTCCTCAGTTCATGTTTGGTTTGCTGAAACTGTTCAAGCATAGCACAGCTTTTATTTTTCCGTAAATAAATAGTGTAGCCTACAAGGCAGAGAGTAAATCAACTTGAGTTTTCAAAGCAACATTAGGTGAGTTGTGAAAACACAAGGATAAAATAAAAAACTGAAGGCAGCAGAGCAAAACGAAAAGAATTGAGAGGCAGCCAGGTACATTGACTGAATTCTCTGGCAGAGAAGTGGAGGAATGACCGGCAAGAAATAGGGAGGATGATGACAGACACCGTTCAGGTGTGTCTCATCAGCTGCCTGCCCAAAATGCACCTCCTTGTCAACAGAAATCCAAAACACCTGCAGGCAGAAAACAGGAATGAACAGAACACACACATAAAACACAGGATCATAACATCAAATGTCTCTAATAGTTGATTTATTACAGGATTAATATGTGGAAATAAGAAATGAGGAATTTGATACATAAATGAGTTGTTTCATCTATTTTATATATTTTGTTCAATCCCAGATAGGCTGTGACTTAAACTTTAATGGCTTTCTAGATACTGTATACTGAGACAAAATTCTTTTTTTAAGTAAAACTAAAAAACAATCTGAAGTTGTTATTTTTAAGTTTTGATGCCACGGTTTTACCGGTCCTTCCGTCTCGAGAACACATTATTCTCCATGTGGCCCCAGAGCTAAAATGAATTTGACACCCCTGATTTAAATGAAATAACAAGTAGAATGGTTTCGTTTCAGCAGAGCATGAGCATCCTTTCTGAGTCTAGCAGGCTGGACCAATGACATGGTCCTCTGCCAAGGGGTGTGACTTACCCCTGCTTCATAGACAGAGACACAGATCAATGTGGAGGAGACAATGACCCCAGTTAGGATGAAGAGAGCCCTTTATAAGCTTTAAAACTTCTCCTAAACCAATGAATAAATGTTGATCCCACTTTGTTATTATTATTAACAACTGTAAATTTTGCACAAAGCAGGTTTTAATTTCAGCTTTTGTCCGGAGTGGTCAGCATGTAAAAATCATCCGGTCTATTCCTTGTGGAGACTCGCCTCACAAAATGTGAGTTTATTGTCAGAAATGATCCACAGGTGCATTATTCATTAATTATATGAAAAGATCCTGCTTCAAAAGCAGCAGCGGATTACAGCTCTCACATGATTTTCCTCCCCCCTTTGTTAGTTTGCTGAAATGGCATGTGGTAACATCACCGTATTACTGAATGGATCTATTGTCAACGCCTTCAATAGGAAAAGGTAAGCACAGCATTCACGGATGAAATGTTTTAACGATAAACCCTGTGTGGCATTTATGAAATACTGTTCTTTTCTCACTTTACAGCATGTTTGCAAGCGTTGAACTGGATGTCCTGAGCCCCAACAAGGTGGATTATGTCAATATTAAAGTGGTGACCAATCTGGAAGGACCTTACATGTAAGGTGTAAAACATCTGACCTGTTTGTATGAGAGTGAAATTTTGTATGTTTTTGTAACTTCTCAGGACAAGTCTTTTGAAAACGGGTGAAAAATCCAGAGTGAAATCAATTTGGAACATTCAGAACAACAAATCCATGGAAAGATTACAAAGATTTATAATTCATCTGTCTCACAGCATCATCATAATGTTGTGTTAATACAGACTTGTTCTAATGTCTTATCAGCACTCTAGAAGGCATTTCACAGCCTTGACTTATGATCTCATTGAGTTATCAGAAAGTGTTAAACATTAATATTCACGAATCAAGTCATGTGTTTTTATCTTCTGCAGAGAATCATGTTGTCAAGGATCTGTTGTAGACCTGATCCAAATCCTCCAGTCCAGAGGTTTCCGGTGGACTTGCACCGACAATGACCAGTAAGTGACCCCCAACAAGTCGTCCAGATTAAACAGCGAAGCCACATGTTTGTTGGTGTCCTGCAGAACCAAGCATAGAAATATCTTCAGACCCCCATGTGAGAATTCATAGCAATGTTGTTTATGGCTAAATGAACTTCCTGATGATTTGTCCGCAGCACCCTGATGGTCCTCCAGAGCATCCAGAACCCCAAACGCTCCTCCTGCCAAACATGTGCATCTCATTCATCGATTTAGTGTTCTGATCTTGTTGTTTTGTAGTCATTCCCGGTGAAGAAATTCAATTCGTGTGCTTAAAAAGGTCATGCTTTTATTTATCTACCCTTTTTCAGCAGATTATCCTGGAAACAAAATGTATCTGTTTTATGAATAAGACAGCCCTTGCTCTGACTAATGTTTGGTTTTGCTTTGTTGTTTTGACGTCGCGCTGCTGAAACGAAACACTGCTATAGCCATTGCTAATTTTTATGTACTTATATGACTTCTTAAAAAAAAAGTTGTATTTTTCTTAATCTCTAAAGGTAATCAAATGATCGCACAGCTAATCTGGCGCCAGACGCTCCGTCTTTGATAATGTGGATGTCATGGAAAGTTTAATGAGAGTGTGTTGAGTGTCCAGCAACCCATCAGCACCACGGATCATAAATAGTAGCTGTTTTTATTTATGAGACTGAAGTTCACAAGGGAATCGTTGTAGGTCATGATTGTTTTGTGCAATCTCAATGTCATATCTTGCATTAAAATTAAATATTGTGCCTTATTTTTATGTCTGTCATAATTGCAAATTTACTGGTTAATTATCAAATTGCCTCACATAATGAGTAGTTTGAACTGTGTGCTCAGTGTCTCTGGTTGGTTCTTGGAACTATAATTTTCTTATCACAGCACATAATTATATATAATCCATAAGATCATACAATTAAGCAACACAGAGGTGAAGATAATATTTTCACCTGGGATGGGTGACCTTTAGTCATTAGTCTTCCTGATTGTAAGTAAATGTCTGCAGCGTGTCTCTGTGGTTTAACTAGTCACCTGTGTGTTATCAGAAGAACCAGCCAAGCCACGCCTTACAATGGGGATTACAATAGAGTTTGGGCAGACTTGTATTTATTTGTTCATAAATAAATCTGCGGTTCGACTTCACTTAGGACAAAGTATTAAAATAAAAGATAAAGTGGAATTATTTTTCTATCACTGAATAAAACAGGGATTTAGACCAATTCTGCTGAAGGTAAAATATCTATTTATATTTCAACAACCTGAGGAATAACAACGTGCGTCAGTTTGACCCCATCCTCATGCTGAAAGGGCGCACCCTGTGGTCGGATTGCGTCACTGCAGGCTGCACGTCGCAGGTGTTCGCGCTTCAGATTCCAATAAAACCGATGCTTTTATTTTGGTGGAAAACTCACCGCTTACATCAATAAGGTGTTACCGTGTGGGCGTTCCCATCGTGACAAGGAGACGTTTCTGATTGGAGCGCGCCTTGGGATAAATACTTTAAGCTTGTGCGTCTTTTTAGCGACAATAAGCAGTCATCTGTTAGTTAGCGACGTTTTATCTTCATTTTTTATAGGATTTTAAATGGATCGTCATCAGGACAAGAAACGGAATAAACGCTGCTTCTATCTATCTTTATTTTGTGTTCTTCTCTTTATTATCATCCTCGCTGTGGTGTTGGGGGTGACGCTGCGTCGCAGCACAGACCAGTTTAAGCAAACTTTTATTTCTAGGTGTGGGAATTTCGAAGGGTAAGCTTATTTCCTTATTTTTTTATTATTATTTTAATTTCAGGGTTACACGTGTAACAGGTTTCCCAACCACACTTTCAGTAAACAACACGCAGATAAAAAGAAATTGAGACTACAGCTTAAAATATCTGACGTAAGACTATTCTTAGCTAAAACCGGTGCAGAAAGTGATGGAACAAAGTCAAACTTTAGGTCATAGTAGATATTTAACACACTTCATTGCACATTAATATATTTAACTGTTTTTGTGGCAGTTTCATATAATTATAAGGAGATCATTCCCTATCCTTTATAGACAGTGAAAACATTTTTCCCAAATGCATTGATTTTTAATTTGCAGATAAACTAAAGGATTCTTCCTTACTAAATTCTCTCAAAAATAAGCTGTTTAAATCTTATTTTATCTGGTTGGGGAAGCTGATTTATTCGCAAAATACCTTATATAAAATGCACACGACAGATGAAACTTCTTAACAATTTATAAAGTAAATAAACTGGCATTTAACCAGGTTTTGACTGACTGACTCAAACTGATGCTGCTACAAAGGTGATGCATATCCAGACAGCAGCTTCTGGCAGCGCCCCTCCCCTGGAGGAATCATAGGCCTCCAGGGGCTTTCAATTTCAGAAAATATACCTGCACTTTTAAAATGGATTGTACATCTCTGTGAAGGACATGTTTGGTCATGCTTTACTGTTTTTTTAAAAAATTATAATTCAGTCTAAACACACGTTCTAGATCTATATATATATGCCTTTAACTAAATAACCCTAAGTGATCACTCCCTTGTTAAACTTAAACTTTTTAAATAGTCATGTAGCACTTGGAGAGCAGTGACAGACCAGCTAAGTATGAATAACCCTTAATTAGGATTAAAATATCCACACGTTACACCAGAGAAACACGTTCTGACAGCAGAGACCTTTGACACTCATAATAAGTAGGTGTACTAACTACTGATAATGTAAATTGTTATGTTACCTGTGATTCAATGGAGATAATAATTTCCAGTTAGCACACATGTACAAATGAACTAAGATCAATTATATTAATTACATGTTAGAATAAAACAGTCTGTTGTTTTTTAACACTATGCCAACATATCTAAACATCAAGTTCAATCAAAATCAAAAGACTTCCCTAATGTGCCCAGTAAACTGATTAATGAGTGTTAACTGGTTTAATCCAGTCAAGAACAAGTGGCTCCCTTTCATGTTGGAGTGGGAGAAGTGTAATAAGAAGTGCTGCATAGAGAGCGATAAAAAAAAATGTAATGCTAAGCTTGGAGTCCAGCCCAGGATTTGGTCTCCAGTGACCGTCTGGCCTCCTTTCTGTCCTCTCTGCAGGTTTGTCCATTGTTGGCTCCCACTGGAATGAGAACGCTTTGTCTAATCTGTCTGAAACATATTTTTTGGATTGTTTATTGTAGAACAACTTATTTTACACACAGTAAAATGGATTACAATTACATCTCGAAAATATGTGGTAGCCTGCCTCGCACTAAGCTGTAAGATGATTGTAATAAACAGTAATGCACTACTGTACTGTAGTACTACTATATTTGTCTTATAAATATCCCATGCTGTCTTTTATTTTGCAGATATGATTGTCAAAAGATTTGGGAGGCTTTTGAGCAATCCTACATAGGGAAGGACCCTTGTCAGGTTCCCATGGAGGCTTATGACCCATTCATCGCCGTAGCCCCCATCAAACCGGCTTGTAACAGAGTAAAGTTCACTCATCTTGAGACTTTCTGTGCACAAATTACTCACTTATGAGACATTTAACATCCATGTGATTCCTTATGGGTTTAGATGATGTTCTGGAGCAAAACAAAGTACGTGGTCCACGACTTCACGGAAAAAAGGGATTGTTTTATCACAATGGAAGACACTCTGATGGGATTTGTGTTGGACGGTCTGACCTGGTGCGGAAAGGAGGGGAGCAAAGGTAAAAGAGATCAAGTTAGGTGTGTTTCAATTATGTTGTGGGGGAAATAACATTAAAATTACCACAAAAAAAATAAAAATGAATAAATAAAATAAAATAAAAAAAATACTGACAAATAGATTGAAAGGAAAGAACAAAAAGGGGTGGCAGCCGTTATTCAACTCAGTGCTGAGTTATTCCGTTTGACATTTAAAAACGTGATTTAAAAACGTGTAGTAACAGCTTCAAACATGTTTGTCATCTTGTATGCCCTGCAGGAAAAATACCTTATTGTGTGTGACTTAAAAAAATAAATAATAATTACAGCTTGTGTGAAATGTCACTTGTGTTGTTTGCGAGGCCTAAAACTTCTTTTATGTTGTATTAAAGCATGTCGAGTCATGTTAGTTTCTTAAATCCATTATAAATAAGGGGGATGGGTTACTCTATTTTCAAGTCAGTGTTCATGTGATGTAATTATATATTCTGGTGGACATTACAGTATATTTTAAGTGTCAGCATTTCTATAATTCAGCTTTCCTCATTCCGGTTGCTTTTTGTCTTTACATCTGACGTTTTCATTTTCATTCACACGAGCACCCCTCCAAAAAGAAATTCTCACAAGCTTCCTTTGAAACAGCAGAAAGAAAGAAGTACTGAACACGTCTCTGTCGTCCTAGAAACGTTCACCACCGGCTGTCCAGGATGGACCGACTGTGAGAACAACACCGTCCGCTCATTTTGGAGCAGAGCCTCAGCTGCTGTGAGTTAACAATACAATACATTCAGGTGAAAAATCTAGTCCGTAATGATGGGACGGAGCCAAAAAAAACAGGCTTTCATCAACGAGGCTTTGTGTCCGGTCTCCATGGAGCCACATTGCACAGCGCTGTCCTGAGCCAGCAGCAGCAGCAGCAGCCCCCACACTTTCAGGGGAGCCCTAGTTAGGATTGTTTGTTTCAGAGTCAGGGATGAAATCAATAAAACAAACCGCAAACAGCAATCACAACCACTGGGACTGTAAACGGGGTTGTTGTAGTTGTGAAATGACTGTAAATCACTACATGAAGCTTTAAATCACTCCGTTCTGCTGCACCGTTAGTATTCGCTTGCACAGGAAAATGTAGGTATTTTGTCTACTTTGTTGGAATTTTACTTCATCCTCTTGTAAATAGACTTTTTTTTTCTGAAGAAACTCGCTTCAAACAAGTTGTGACAGAGGTTTTAAAAGACTGAAATATTTGGAATGCTCATAAATACCTTGTTAGGACATCCGAAGAGTGAACAGGTGACGTGACCCTTAATCACACAGTTCCTACCGAACTGTCCACAGATCAGTGCAGGGAGGTGGAGGATGGGCCTGTAAAGTTAAACGTATCTCCTCCGTTTAACACGCTAACAAGGCCTTCCTGTCTGTAGTATGCAGAGGCTGCCTGTGGTCATGTGACAGCGATGCTAAATGGTTCCATAACAGCGCCGTTCAGTCCTCAGAGGTAAGAGTAATAGAGATGTTCCTTTGGTAGTAGTTCACTACAAAATACAGTAAAAGGTTCTCATTGTGTTCATCTTGTTTATTGCTTTTGCTTTGATCAGTGTAATATTTTACTGTCCTTATGTTAGCTTACTGCTCTCTGCTTGTTGGTCAGCTCTTTATTTACACTCTTTTTTTCCCAGTATTTTCGGGAGCATTGAGGTACAGAGGTTGAACGCCACCAGGGTGAGGAGTCTGAACGTTGCTCTGGTCACTCAGGAGAACTTTGTGTAAGACTTTCACGATCAATACACACAAACTGATCAACCGCAATGTGAAAAGAACTGACAGGTGAATGGAACAGCATGTAGCCATGATGTCTGAGGCTGACCATTCACTGACTTCCACCACCCACCCAAACACTGCTGCATACCAAGCTACGCCCCCCCGTGGCAGTGGCATTTTCAAAAGGTGGCGGACCTCCTCAAGAGGAGCAGTGTCGTACCGTTACTGCCGATCACTGTCGATGATCTGCAAGGCGGAATAACTTCCACTTGGAATACTGAAGTTCCTTTTCTGTATCCTTTTCAGCACAAACTGCACAAACGCATCTTTAAAGGATTTACAGGAGACGCTGGATGAAGGAATTAAATACAGTTGTGAGGAAGTTGCCGAGTAAGTATATATATAGTATGTGCATAGATGTGTGATCGCAAATTTGCACGTACTTCCTACTGTTGTTAAAGCCAATAATGTAATAAACTTTCCCACTTTTCAAATATAATAGGTCAATAATGTAATAACTGCCCTATAAAGTAATAAAAGTCCTGAACTGATAAAGTAATAAGTTCTATCTATCATAATAATGTTTTATTAACCCTAATCCTATGAGCCAAAAGTTATTACGTTATTGGTTCAGGACTTTTATGACATTATTGGCCTGTTATATTCGAAAAATGGGTAAATTTATTACATCATTGGCTTCTTCAAATGTTATTGTCTTTCACTGAATATTATTTGTTTGTCTGCAGAGTTCAGATCCAGGAGTGCAGCTCTAATCCGGAGACACCCTGTGGAGCCTGTTGGTGATGATCTGATGAGTGACGGGACACAAACAACCAGTTATAACACTTCATTTTCTAGTTTTTTTACATAAATGTTAAATATTTGTTGGGGAAAACTTGCGCTATTGTACAGCAAAGTGGAAACCTAATTCATGTCAGCCAGTCAGTCTCAATATAAATTGAGTCTTTTATTAAAGAATCATTGATTCACTATTTGTAAAATGTGACTTTTGTATTTTTTAGTGACGAGATTCAGGGAAGTATTTCCTTGTGTATTACAGAACATGGATGAACTTTTGTATCCTGTAGGGTGAAATACCAGCGCTGCTATCTGATCACATCAATTGTAGATCCCACTGGTGAAATAGTTTCAATATTTTTGAATAAAATCTTAAAATACTCTGCGAGTGGCAGTTCATTTCTAAAATATATTTTCGGAAAAAAACAAAACAATATAAATTTTAAAGAAGAATGATCCAAAACGAAGGCATTCAGTTTAGACTGGAAGCATTTAGACAAAAAGACAAAACCAGATCTGTAACAATCCAACTTTACTTCCTTTTATTGTAACTTAATCTCCCTTGATGTATTAACTCCTTCTCTAGTTTCACATGAAACTGAAACCTCAGAATTAATGTGAGTAAAAACACAAACCCACCACACATGGACTGAGCTCTCACACCTCCTTGTGGTCTTGTGTGTGTAGACGTAGGCCGACAAACGTCTGACCCACGCTGCGTGAACCACGGATGTGTGGCGGCCGAGAGGAGGAGCGTGGGGACGGTGACAACCTCCTCTTCCTCCCTGATGACTCGCTGATCTGTCACATGAACCGAAAGCTGCTGTGTCAGTGCTGGGAAAAGATGCACAGGTGTTGTGTGATCGAGCCCCCTCCTTAGAAACCACAACACACACCGCCGTGACAGTGATGTCGGTAAACACCGTCTCACAAAATCTTTTTCGTGTTGTGTGGATTTACTTTAAAGTCAGAAGTTGACATTTCCATATTTATCGATATTGAGTTTGGATTATTTGAATTACACTGAAGTAAAAGTCATGACTGATATAACATTTAGCTTCACCCACGTCAAGAAGGTTAATGTAGCTTATCAAAAACTGGAATAATTCACACAGTTGAGGTTTTTTAAAGGCTAAAAAATAATTATCCTGAAGGTTTTGCGTCAATGTTTGTGTATGGGTTTACAACTGACGACTAAATAAAAAAAATATTTTAATATTCTCATACTTTTATATGACATTAACCTGATGCTCCACTGTCACTCCATCTAACATGTTCCACTAAAAACATTTATTAAATGTGAATAAAACATAAACACAACCATCAACTGAAGATTTTTGTTCGACATTTTGAAAAATGACCTCTTACCTAGAATTTGATGAAGGAAAATGTGATAGTAACATTACGGCGGGTAACTTAGTTTATCTTATCTTAGCTTAGCATAATGGATTATAGTACATCTGGGTGTCTGAATTTGAAAATATATCACAAAAAGAAATCAAAACAGTTTATTATGTACAAAAAGTACAAAAAATGTATATTGTGGTTTTATATTTTCACTGGTCAAACTCATTTCCTGGAACTGCAGTCTAACAGTAACCAATTCCTCAGATGACCTTGGTTTCGCTTATCTTATCCTAACATAATGATTGAAATAGAAGGAAAAGGCATCTTGGCTTTATTTAAATAAGAAAGAACAGCCATACAAACACTACTGTACTCAAAAAATTATATAAAAACGTATTTGTTTATCAAGCTAATCGGCAGGTTTCCCTATTTTAATCTGTTTTTGCCTTTATGATTGACAAACGCTGCCACCAGCTGGAAAAGACCAAAGTAAAATCTCTAGATTTCAGATTGGATTTGGGTTTGAAGGTGAATCACAAAGGAGAGGACATCCTATCGGTACATATTTAAAGAAATACGGGAAGTGTTGGGTAATTTAAGTTTACATCAGAAAGAATTGATGGGCAGCCATGAGTACAGTGCTGGTTACTGGAGGAGAAGCAGCGTATTTTCCCCTGTCCTCCTTCCCTGAAACAAACCCTCTCTGAGTCAACACCTGTTAGATTGAGCAAGATGACAAACCTGTCATATTTGTACTTTTCTCATGACCTGCTGAACGTTTGGATTCATCTTTCATCATGGATAGTTTCATCTTGACTACAACTTCTTAAAATGTGTTAAGCTTAACCTCCCCAGGAGGGTCACCAAGTTCCCACAACTATAAACTGCCTCCACTGCAAAACATCACGACCTACAGTTTACCTTTTTGTTCTGTTTGTGTTTTTTTTATTTATTCATCCATCCATCATTTCATGTGTTCGATTGAGACTTTTTAAATTTAGTTTGTTGTGATTTTCAAACAGCAACGTGAGAAAAACAGCTTTTTACGCAGATATAAGGCAAAATTTTGTCCAATAAATACTAGTTCTGCATATGCGATGACTAATGTACTTTTAATAAGTATTAATTGTAATTAATATTTTAAAGAACATTTGCTCAAAAAATATAAGCATACCACTTTTTTAATAGCGATGTGAACATTATTTTTTTAAATTAATTTATGCATTATTATTTATTTTTAGCCCACTTTTAGCCTCGATTTTTTTTTTTATCGGCCATTAAACTGTTTTATAAAATAATTGTATGCTCTAACATATACAATGGATTTTTTTTAACGTCTAGGAATGTTGATGTGTGTGTTTTTCAGTGTGTGTCCTTCTTACTCATCACCTCGTACCGCAGTCCTTCTGCTGGTGGTCAGGGCTCGCGCTGCCATCAACTACTTACACTTCCTTGTCCTTCACCGCACGCGCTCGAGGATGCAGTGGCACGAGAGAGGGAATCCCGGCAGGTGATTGGACAACACTGGTTTTTCCGTCTCATCCGGGATCCTCAGTATAATACTCAGAGGCAGCAGTTTAAATAGCGGCTTTTGGCGGCGTCTGAACGTGTGGAGGAGCGCAGAGAATAAAACTATGGTGAGTTCGTTCAAAAGTCTGTTTATGTGTGTTTTAGAGATTTAAAAAATTTTTTTTTAAATTGATTTAAATATGTAGAGAAGCTTAAGTGGGACGTTTCCAAGTTCCAAGGACTTCTTTTCAAAATGTAATTATGATCACAACCGTACTATATTCGGATACCGGAGATATTCATATATAATAACTGCAGTATGTATAAAATGTTTTTATTTATTATTTATTTTATATTTCTTTTTTTTTTCTAAATATATTTCTAAATAGTTAAATATTGAACTTATTTCTATTAAATAAGAATTATTTATTGCTATGTTTTTCACTCACGCTCATTCTTTTTGTTGGCTTCTCAGCATAGTTACACAAAAATACTAAATCCATTTCCATGAAACTTGCTGTGATGATGAGACGTGGGCCAAAGTGGCAGCCCATTCAATTGTTGTGTACATCCAGATAAATTTGTCTCAATACATGACATTTTTAGATTAGTCCAATTTCTTTAATTTATGAGAAAATGATGTCTCGGTCTTGATGAAAGAGAATATGTGCCATTTGTTGTGCATCCAAATAAAATCTGTATTCACTGAATTTGAACATATTTCCAAAGGAGGTAAGCTGTCAATAATTACAAATTGGTGGTGTAAATCAAGGTTTGGGTTTGATTCCTTTCTGTGTGGAGTTTGTATGTTCTCCCTGTGTATTCCCTGCTGGAATACAGGCTGAAGACGAGTTGACTACAGTCAACCTGTCTCGAAGAAAATCACTGGATGGGAGGATGGATGCCAGTGAAGTAAAGATTTTTAATTGTCTGTTAAGCATCATGTGTGTTGTCCTCTGTGTTTGACAGTCCTTATCTGAGAAGTCAGCGGAACGGTGTCCCGTGGAGACGACCAGTGAGACTGTCACCACAGACAGAAAACAGACCCACAGACTGTATCCATCACTACCAGATATGGACGAACGCAGCATGTCAGTATGATATCCCTGACACTGTTGGTCAAATTCATAAATAGTGCCAAATATTCATTTTTGGTTTTGTAATCAAATGTTTTCAGGACAGAAAAACTTGGTGCAGCTGCAGTTTATCATCCCGACCATCAGGTACATCTTAGACGTAACACTGGAATATACATTTGACAGCATGTTCAATCCCCACGCTGTCACCCTCTGACTTCCTGACCACACAAGCTCTCTGCATTACTGGAAAGACTCTGAAAAAGAAACTCCAGATATGTGTAAAAGGAAGTCAGTGTATGTGGTTGTATTGCATAAGTGTGCCGCATTTAAGTACTTCCTTCTTTCTTTCACCTCAGTCAGAAGCGTCAGCTGTCGGCATTGAGGTCATACTGAAAGCTCGAATACTCACCTTGGAGAAGCAAAGGCAAGAGGTAAGTACATTTCAGAAGTGAGTGTATTTTCCATCTCAGGAGACATGAACCAGTCATTAAATGTTCTTTCTCTTTTACTCAGCTTCTTTCTATTAATGAGAAATGGGCCAAAGAATATCGAACCATGAAACAGCACTTCACACAGAAGGTCAGAAAGCAAGTAATTCACAGCCTACTCGTGGTTTGTTTCATTACGTGACTTATATATCATCTGTTTCACCTCCTTTTCTTTATCTCATGACCAGGTAAAAAGTTTAAAAGCATTAGTCAGAGACGATTGCTGTCGCTCAGGAGAGACCTGTGAAGAAGGAGGAAAGGAAGTGACATCAGAGAGAAACGTCAAACATAAAGCAAGCACAAAGGTAAATGAAGCTGTTGTTTAAAGTCCATTTATAATGCATTCAACTTGTAAAATATGTGTAATAATGGAGTTATGGAAAAACTCACGCAGACTGGAGATACTGATATGAGCTCCAAGTTACTGAAAGCAGAGAAGGAAGTGAATGATCTGCGAGCGCAAAATAGGACTTTAAGCCGAGAATGGCAGCATCAGCGCGAGGAGATCAAACGGCTGAACAAGGTGGGTAGGGAGTCGAGCTTTTTGCTGAAGGAATAGACTTTTCACATCATCATGATTCCAGGAATTCTTGAACAGTTTCATAGCTGCATTGACATGTTTGTGAAGGCTTTAGAGGAAGCCCTCCTGAAGAACCGACCTCTTGATGACAGCAGTGAGACACTACAGGATGTCTGGAAACAACAGGTGAACCTCCTCCATCATGCACGTGCATTTTTTACATTCTCTTTTTAGTACAAAGCTTCAAAAATGACGTAAAAAACCTTTTCATGAGGATGCAGACAGGAAAGGGTTTGCTTAGCTTGGATAGGCTTAAAGCAGCAGTAAGACTAGAACACTCATCTATCTGTAGTTTGAACTTTTTAAATAATAATTAACTTGAGGTTTACTTTGTTTGTATAAAAACAGTAGAGTAGAAATGACGGGTTTTGTTCGTATGATCGGCCACGGCTTCTGTGCAAGAATTAGCACGCCATAGGCCTAATTTTATTTTTAGTCTTTACTTTTATAAAACTTAAACAAATAATGTACAAACATAATAATCAGTGGACTAGAGGAGTTAGTAGTTGGTTTCTTTTGTATTTTTTACTTTGGCACATAGAGGTTGACTGTTCCCAATCTTTACCCTACGCTAAGCTAACTAGCCACTCAAAGGCATTTGCAAATCAGTCCTCAAACTCAAATAACGGTATTTCTATCCTGACAATCTGTCCATGTGGAACATTACCAGGCAGAAGTCTACAAAGAGGACTTCCTGAAGGAGAGGAGGGACAGGGAGAGGCTAAAGGACAAGTGTCTGGGACTGGAGAGGAATCTAAGAAAAGCTCACAGCGAGCTATGTGTCCTCAAACCCCAGGTAGGATACACCACTATCACGACCCAGATGGTAGGTCAAAACAAAAAATGGTGATACACTCATGTTAGACAGAATGATAAACGCTGGCTTGATGAAAAGTCAAAAATCTCAAACAATGGAAGTCAAGTCAAGCTACTGACACTCCTCATGCTGGTAGCTGCTGCTCCTCAGGAGTTCCTCAGGTGCTGTTGGATAGGCAGAGGTAGCCAGGTGCCTCCTGTTGCTCTGATTGGGTCTGCAATCAGGACTTGTTAAAAGAATCATCCAAAAACAGGAAAACAACGGCTGTTGCTATGCTGGCATTGAGTCTTTAACATGGCCTATTTCTTTTTTCCAGGTGAACACAGCCCTACCTTGAACGCACCTGGGAAAATTAAGCAAAATGTGAAATACAACATCTTCCTCAACATTTGTCTAATAATACACTTGATGCACTTTACAGAAGTCTCAGAGGAGACTTCATAACTGTCAAGGCCAGACTTGTCCTATTTGCTGACGGGAGCTGCAATAGAGCGAAGTGTTCAGCTGTAGCCAGCCGGCTCCTCAGGTTTAGCCTCAGGTCGCTTTCATTATGGTCTGGGACAGTAAGGTCCCTTATATTAGGGTCTTAATGGAAGAAGAGTTTGCACAAAACATAGACAGAGACGTGACACTTTGACAGCCCGTGGAAAAAAAAGTACTTCTAGCTCAAACATTTCCCACGAGTAGAAAAGCAGCCAAAGGTGTAATAATACACTCTTGTATGTTGCGTGCCATGTAAGCCATAAGTTCCCCTCTTCCTGGTCCTTAGGGGCATATCAGTTATTACATGATAGGACAATACAGGTGGATACCATTTGTCAGGTGCAGAATGAATCAGGGAGCGTCTTGTTTTCATGTCGTAAAGACAAAGCCTCGTCGTCGAGGCGACGGATAGAAGAGTATCTGGGTTCCTGTGCATCAGAAGAGAAGCCTGAAACTCACAGACACACAGCTTCTAACGGGGTAGAAGAAACATGAAGTCATGCCAGGACAGCTTATTATATATTACAAATTGTAAATTATATATTAAATTTCCAAACCCCTTCTTCCGCTTTCGCGGGTCGCGGGGGTATCTGGAGCCTCTCCCAGCAGACGAACAATGACTCACACACACGGACAATTTGGAACTGACCAATCCACCTGAACTGTGACACAGGTGTTTAATTTTTATGAATATTTATGACAATTTGAAAGAATTTGTTGCACATTTTTGTCCTTTTTTGTGTGTTTACCAATGAAAATAAAGCATTGCATGTAAGCTGTGTCTCCTGCATAAATTAATGACAGAAATTTAAGGAAATATAACCCTAGTGAGAAATTAGTAAAGCACGAACCATACCTTTTTGCAAATAGATTTATTTTAACCCCATGAGGCACCTTTTGAATCCACACAACTCAGGGCTTATAGGGGATAGCAATATTTTACAAGCTCATATTTGGGGTTGTTCGAAACTAAAACAGGTTTCGCTCCTTTGAGAGTGTAATCAGGGTTTAGGAAAACACATCTGTGGAGGCGGATTTTGGAGAACTTTATTGTAGCAGCAATGTGTTCTTATTTATTTTCAACACTGATCCCACAACAGTTTGTTTCTGTTTGGCGGTAAAAAAAAAAAAAAAAAATCTGTCTGGCTAATGTTAATTTACAGCAAGTCATTTAACAAGAAGATGACAGCTCAGCGGGAGTGATTGTCAGCACGATTGCGTAAAGTGCGTATGCACACGACGTGAGATGGAGATTATTTCTGCTTCAGCTGCTGCTATGTAGCTACATTCTTTAAGGTTTTGTCTCTAGATATAGCTGTCTATAAATAGGTGCAGTAATGAATGGTAACGGTTATGTGTCAAGGCCCGAAGGTTTACAACCTTTAAGATAAAAAATGCGTTACAAGGCCTTTAAATGGTAACTGTACCCAGTGCTGAGTGTCGTAGCGTGTCGTTACATTGTGATGCTGAAAACAAGTAGTATACTAAACACTTTTCTGCCTTTTTACAGATAAATATGTTAAATACATTCTATGGAAGTAGTTTTCAAAAGGGACAGTATTAACAACAAACCAAGAGGATGTAAAGAGACGAATCCTGGCCAGTATTGCACGACAGTTTTATGACCAGTTCCGACACGTCGGCCTTTTGCAGGGATTTCATCCTCTTGTCGGAGAACTCCTGGTCTCAGTAGAAACCGGGGTTCGTGTGCTCGATGATGCAGCGGCGGCAGTGGCGTCGGACGAACCGCAGGGCCTCGGGCGACACCTCGCAGTCCTGCACGTTGAGCAGCTGCAGCTCGCAGCAGTTGGCCGCCAGAGCTTTGAGTCCTCTTCCCGTTACGCTCTCGCAGGCTCTGAGGCTGACTCTCCTCAAGCCCTGGCAGTACATGGCCAGCTGCTCCAGCCCGCTGTCCGAAACCAGCGGGCACTTCCCCACGTCCAGAGACTTGAGTTTGGGGCAACTCCGGGCCAAATGGCTCAGGCCGTGGTCTGTGAGGCCCTCGCAACCCCTTGCGTTTAAGTAGCGCAGTCTCGGGGAGTAGCGGGCCACGTAGCGCATGCCCACGTCGGTGATGCGGGTGCAGTGAGCCACGCTCAGGTAGCGCAGGCAGCCCTCCAAGCGGGCGACTTCACGCAGGCCAAAATCCCCCACCAGCCGGCAGTCGCTCAGGCTGAGCTCCTTCATCGAAGGGCAGTGGAGCGCCAAGTGATGCAAGGCTTCATCCGTCAGCCTGGTGCAGCGGCGCAGGTACAGGTGCGTCAGGCGAGGGCAGTGGGAGGCGATAGTTCGCAAGCCCTCGTCCTCCAGGGAAAAACAATCAGTCATGTCCAGGTAGTGAATAGAAATCTGCTGGCCGTGGAGGGGGGACAGCTGGAGCGAGGCCTCTTGGGTGAGGCTGATGCATGTTACCTTGGAGCAGCCTGGAGGGGGGAGGGAGCAGAGGTTATCATCCAGAGGTAAAGGATCAGTGTGTGCTAAAACAACAGGGGCCAGTATGAATTATTATTTTGCTTTAGTCATCATTCACCTTGTTTGTAATACTAACCCTGAATAATGGATTCCCTGAGCGCTTCTAATTTACGAGATGGGAGAGAATCTTGGCTTAGATGAAGCTTAGATGAAGAGTTACAGTCCTTTTAGTGCAACATTTCCGATTTTCAACTATCTTGTGGGTACGTGTGTTTTCAAGAAACAGCTGTAGAAGAGTTTTTAGGAATAAAATAAACTTGACGACCCTGAAAAAAAAAAATTAAGAGCCTTTAGGGTTTGCTTCATCTCAACTAGAGCGAATTCCTGCAAACTGAAAAGACTGTAAGGCGCTTCATTTGAGTCAGAGCGTTTAAACCGGATTTCATGGAATATGAACTGTGCAGTTTCTCATTTCTCGTCACAATAAAAGCACAAGAAGGGCTAACAGCATTCAGTTAAGGGGGGAAAAAAATCATTTTCATTCTTATAAGGGTGTGGGCGTATCATTAATGGAAAAAATCTTTTATTTCCCTTCTGAAGGCGGAGCTGTGCCACTAGGGGGCACCAGAGTGAAACTGCTGATTAAATGCAATGATAGAAATCCTGCAAAGCTGCGAATAGCTCAACAAAGAGCCAATCTTTCAAAGTCTGATGTCAATAACAGTTTAAAAAAATAGATTTTATTTCATTACTTTGTGCCTATAACATAATCCACCGGTTTCTTGAAGGCTATTTTTTACAGCTAAGGACTTAGTTCCTGGTGCTGAGGGAGCAGACATTGCCCAGCCGCCTCAGTCCAGTTCCAAGTCGGTGTTATTTGTGTCATTTCCTTAATAAAAGCAGCAGACTGCTCTTCTTACTCGAGTTGAGGTAAGTTCTGCTTTCAGCTTGAGAAAGCCTTTCTTCTCCCAGATGGGAGCTTAAGGCTGGCAGAGCCTCTCCTGCAGCTCTAATGATTTTACCAGCTATAGTAGGAACGACTGAGAGAGACTGGAATAAGGAACTCTTTGAGGTAAAGCCACAGATGTGCGACGCCGGGTAGCGGCGAAGCATTAGTCACTAATCAAGGTAAGAGGAAAATGGAATACGACGGATATTTCTTTACCTGAGAGGTTCAGGTGTTCCAGGTTGGGGCAGCGGGACACCACCTCAAACACGGCATCGTTGGAGATGTTATAACAGCCAGCGACCTCTAGGCGGCGTAACTCGGGGCAGCATTGGGCCACCACGTGCAGCCCCCGATCGGTGAGCCTTTTGCAGCCGTTCACCATCACCGTCTCCAGGGTCAGGCACACGTTGGGGGTGTCCTGGCACAGCCGGTGAGTCAGGACCCTGATGGCCCGGTCGGCATGGAGCAGCTCCCCTGTCAGCCGGACGGTGCTCCAGAGCCTCGGGTCCCACGCCAGGTTGTACCAGCGGCGGCACACGCGAGCGCAACGGCACAGCTGATTGGTGGGGAGGTGGGAGAAGATCTGCAGGAGGGCGTGGTCGGGGAGGAGGTCGATGGGTGCGAGGTGGTGGCTTTTCAGCTGGCGAGAGCGAGTGTGGGTGCCAGGTTGAGGGTGGACCACGGCGACGGTCTCGCCCGGGGCGGAGGAGGAGGAGGAGGAGTTGGTCTCATGGCCATTACTGGAGAGGGCAGGTGAGGAGAGGGAGGAGGACTTGGATGGCAGGATGAGACCTGGGCTGGGGGTGCTCAGGGTCCGTGTGCCGGAGTCCAGACCTGAGGAAAAGGAGGGAAAGACTGACCTGAATCTGTCATGATTTTCCAAGGACTCCTAGAATGACCGGAGGCCCCAAATCCGTCCCCATACTTCAATCCATAACATCTTTATTACTAAAGATCTTATTTCTGGTTAATACTAATATCCTTTAACTCCATGCCCCCCAGGTTAGAAAGCATCCTGTCTCCGAGACGAATCTGAGAAAACCCCCGGGATATTTTCTCATCAGATTATAACTGTTTCCACAGGTTGGGTAAAAACTTCCTGTTCCTAACTGACCTGAACCACACATCCCAAAATCAGTCCAATCATTTATTTGTAATGTTTTCTTGCAATTAGGATTTTAGGATGAACCTTCAAAAACATTTTCTTTATTTCAAACAACATGTGCCATATACATCAACACCAACACTTCTTTTAAAAATACTACTGGTTGGCGACATTCCCCTTCAAGGAGCACCCAATCGAATCAATGAGAATCAATCAACCAATCAGAATAAGAGTTTGATTCTTCGCATTGGGGTGTATTTCCACTACTGCCACCTAGTGTTTGGTTGTACAGCCGGCGTTGACTCGATTATTCTGGAGGAACAACTTTATTCCTGCAAGGGCTATGAACAGATTTAGTAGAGTTCCTCTTCCAGTAGTGAATGACGTTGTGTTCCATTTAAAACACACACGTGTCATGACTGTATTGTATCCACCGGTCACTGGTCTCCCTTCCAGGGCTGTGATCCATTTCTCCCTCTTGATGATTAATCACCATGGGAGTATTTCATGTTTACCTCTGTTGGGGTTTTTTTTCTCACTGAAATCCATTTACTCTAATAATTTCCACTGGATCTATGGTGACAATTTCATAAGGTCATTTTAAAATTTCCAGTTATTTGTGGGGAAAGGGAGAAGCCAATAAAATAGGGCAAAAAGTCTAGCTTTCACGTCGGGTTGATCTTGTCGGCCTCAGGGCAGCGGTCACATGACTTCTTCATCAGATCATCTCCGTGGCTTCCGAGCGACCATCCGAGGAGTTTTGGGCTGACGATGAACCGCCATCCTTGTGTAAACCTGGAGGCCCCCCCTTGACGGATGTGCACCGAAGGTGCAGCTACGAGAGGCGCTGGCTGGATCCCGTCACCGTGAGCCTTTCACCCCATAAGCCGGGGCATCAGATGTTGTTTCCCGAGGTCGGACCGTTGCCCCGGGACACTGAGTGCTCTTCTCCGATGCTATCTGCACCCCCCTCACCACCCCTGAAATTCATCTTGTCTGATCTCAGGGAGTTCATAGGGATTGATAATCATCGCTGAACGCAACTCCTTTAGCATGATGTCACTTACAGATGTCAAACTATGAGATGATATCACGGCTTAAAATAAATAGAATTCTTTTTTGTTTGAGACCAGGTTATGGAGATAAGGGAGCGTCTGGTATAAATACACATTTATTCTCTAATCCACAGAGTTGCTTTCATAAAAATGTTTGGCAAAATGTGTTGCGAATGTTGTAGAGATAAGGTTATTATTCAAGAATAAATTATAGATGTATCAGCTTTATATACACCACTTGACACTTTAAACTATGCAAGCAAATTTCCAAGAAACTTTTATGGGAACACAGTAACTTGAGGGAAATACCACATCAATTTTGGTCAAAATTAGTGTTAAAAATGTGGTGAACGCAATAACAACTACAAGGACCGCAGACAATATGCCTCACCCAAGGCCCAACTTTTAATTAAATTAAAACCCGATCTGAATTCCAGCAAGACATGTGCACCATCTGCACTCCAGCAATGTTAATGGAAGTGAAAGAAAAAGATGGATCCACTCCTTCGGATGCTTTCTTCCACACGACCCTCGTTCGCAATGTTCACAAAAAAATGTGCCCCACTTCCAATAAATTCAAATCCGTCGAGTAGTTTAAAGCACTTCATTCATGGGTTCACAAAAAGACAAAAAAACGCACTTGAATCTTCGTCTGGATTCACACTCAAAATTCAACGGGTTCTTCCTGACTTAGAGTCCAACGCTTCAACTTAGTTTCATTAAAATCCGTCAAGTAGTTTATGTGTAACAGACTGAAATATGAGTTATTAGTAATCTCCTACTTGACGTCCTCGCGCTCTTTATTTCATGCCGTACTTGAATTTATTAAAAACTGTGTTTGCAATTCTTGCCAATATCAATCTTAACGTGTTGAGTGCTACTTACTCATGATTCCCATTCTCTCGTCCCAGTCATGCACGTTGCACATGGTGATTAATGGATCATTCAGGGACGCCTGTCAGCTGGCTGGAGGCAGTATATGTCACCGTCCTCGTGACAAATGGCTTTTTTGTGCAGGGAAAGAAAGCTGGACGGCGACACCGCCCTTACGACTGTCCCGCAAAAATCTGTATCCCAGATCTTGGCTCGGTCCGGGCTTGATGACATCCGCAGAACCGGTCTCCGCAGGAACGTGGCCACCAATTCGCAGCTACTTTAAAAACACCCTGGTGTGCCTTAAAATTCTCACGCGCATCAAATTCTGAGCAAAACGACATGTGTGCTGCATGTTAATCAAACTCGGTGGAGTCAGCTCGCGAGAAGACGCTGGGTTTTAACCGTTCTTGTGGGATGCAAAAGGCTTCTTTCGATGGTTTGATGCATCATTTTTCCGGGTGGTCTGCCTGCGATTAGTTTAACATTGAATAGGCAGGAGTATTTCCTTTAGGTCGTCTGACTTACATTGAATTGTTGTCTTTAGCTTTTGTACAAAGGATTTAATGGTCCGGGGTCATAATACACACCTCATCTATTTCGAATTTCACACATCTGTCCAAATATGTCATGACAATAATGAGGATGGGGGGGGGGCTGATGTTTATTCAGGGACGCAGCAAATATTGCTGGATTCCTGAGTTAATATCTTTTCATCCAACAGGCCTGGAGCCACACACCCCGCAACACGGAGCTACGAAAACAACTGGAAATCAGGTTATTTTCAGCAACTGCTCTAGTTATTTATAAAAAGATGTTAAAAAAATAACATCAATGATATTGGCTTACTGAATCTGGTGCTCGTTGCTACCACTGCTACTACTGATTTATCAGGTAGAGCGTCCTAGTGAGCTTACAGAACCACCCCTGAGGTTCTAAACCACATGTGTCAAACTTAAGGCTAAAAATAAATAAGTATGCTTTGACACAAAAAAAACTACTACATTTCCCACAATGCAATATGCAATGTGAGTTGCAGACTGCAGGATGACCGCTCTGTTTCCTGGGCCACAGCAGCACCAAATACATACAAATATACCCGTGACACATGGGATCATGAAACTGCTTAATTAGGGTACTGGCTCCTCTTTCTCGCTCCGCTTCAGGCACTGGTCTTACGACAAAAAAAAAAAAAAATCACAACATCCAGGAAAAGATCAGATTTTCCACAGATCCATTTACAGCCGTGACTGAGATGCATTTCGTGACTCATTAGTTTTGATGGATGAGGCTTTTTTTTTTTTGGTCTTTATTGTCCAAGTCCAAGTTAACATGATGGATTCTGCATGCCGGAGACAAAATCAACTACCGCTGAATAAGAAGCAGATTCTGAAATTGCATAATTACATGTGTCGCTGACCAGAAGAGAGCGCCAACAGCAACACGGTGCACTAATTAGACTACATACGCCCCCTCTCCTCTGCGCTTCCTCGGCACAGATGGTGGGGGGAGTTAAAAGAAGACAGCCTTACAGCTTCTTTGTGGATGTTGGATAGCGCCTGGGGCTTTGTCAGGTCATCCAGGTATAATGAAGCTCAGATTATCCAATCATCATTAACCATTGAGGCTGTACACACAGTGAGAACTGTTTGCAGTCGGCCAACCTTTCCCTAGTGCATCTGTCATCCAAATTTTCCCATACTGTCAGACAATAGAGCTTCTGAGGACATAAAGTTGAAGCCATTAGACTTGCCAATCTAACTCTATAGTAACACAAACACATGTTTTCAAAGCCAGATCCACACAGTCAAAAGAAAGAGCTGTGGAGCTAAGACATAAAAAGGATGACAGAAATATGCAGGTGAATCATATTACTGAGCTCAAATGAGAATAAACATAATTTATCTGGTGCAGAAAGTATGTTATCACACTGGAGAAAGTCTAAATCTGGACTCACACACATCAACCTTCTAAAAACATTGAAGACTAATGCTCAAAAACCCTAACCCTAGAAAGAAAGGTCCTTTGGCTTGTCTTGGTTGCCATAGGGGATTTTTTTTTTCCATCTACAAAGAATCTTGGAACAGGTTTTATAACAAAAAAGCTTTTTCCTTTCCATGATTGTCCAGGTTTGGTATCTTGCTTAAGGATGCTTTGACTTGTAGACTGCCAGAATTGGAGACGAAACCCAAAACCTTCCAATGGCTAGATGTTCATTCTCGCCACCTCAGCCTTAGCCTGCTCCACGACTATCAATATTCATCAATAATCAGATTTACTGTGGATCTTTTAACCATACTGAGCAGCCTTTAAGTTGGGACTGTTAAGGCTCCTGCAATTTCAAAATAAAAGGATGGGCTTCATGCTTCGCAAACCAGAGTTGAAAGAGTCCTAAAGATGTGATGCATGTTGGATACATTTTCATGAAAGTCTACGATAAGTCGGCCAGGGGTGTCGAGTTTTCTATCGCTGTATCATTACCAGGACAAATACTATGCAGCTGTTGAACGGCTTTTGGGAAATCAAAGGCAAAACAGTAGAACATCTGGTCTCTACCCTTGACAAAGAACAACCAAAAACTGAAAGTCATGCGCTGTGAATGTGCGTACAGCCACAGAGAGGCATACTTGGCCGAAATTATTTGCCACTAATACCCGAATCTATGCTGATGCACAGCATTGCCACAGCAGGTTCCCATTTAGCCATCCATGTGAGAACACATCTGGATCGTGCCTTGAAACCCAAAGTTTAATGTAAATCAATTGGAAATGATCGGTGAAAAGACAAGACGCTTGTTCGATGAAGAGGCACAGCTGCGTGTACTGAGCGATGTCGCCTTAATGACAAAAACCTGATGAACTTGGTTAAAAAAAAAAAGATACTAAAAAAAAAAAGTATCGCACAAAAACAGATTTCAGGGAGTCATTTAAGGGCCTCTGAGAGAAAATAGGGGCAAGAGGAAAGGAAAGAGGGAAGATAAATTGGCAAAAGAACCTGCAGACTTTACCAGAGACGGAGACAAGTGCACCAGGAGGGTCAAGCCAGACTTTGACGCAGTCAGGCCATAAACTAAAGCTATGGGGATTCTTTTCAGGACCTTGCAGTGCTGTGAAGCTCTGCTAAGACCCTGTCTGGACCTAGTGGGATTATTACTGCTGCATCTGGCAGAACAGACCAATCCATTATCTGAATGCCATTAGCTCCAGGACATGTTCCTGCCCCCTGAAAGGTTCCCTGCCAATGAACAGTGTGGTGTTCTGCATCTGAAGGAATCAGAGATGCTCATTCTTCTATTTATAAGCCAGGGAATCAACTGCAGACCAGTACAAACCACGAGTGGCGTATTAATAAAAAGGAAGTGTTAAAAAGTTGATTCAGTGTTTTAAAGGGCAAAATCCCAGAGAAAATCTGCCTATCTAAGGTTTTATTGAATACATGGAAGTTGGTTTTAGCATACACTGTGGCGGCTGGGCTATCAGCAAAGCCTTCAGTACAGGAAGGTCTTACGTCACTGGACGACCTGAAAGACAATAGAGCCAGAGAGTTCCTTAAAAAACGTCCACACTCGGACAGGAAACAGACTCCGAAGCGCCAACACAACCCCCACAAACTCCACCACTTCTGGACTATTCTCACAGTTGAGATTCATTTCTGAAGCTCCTGCGGCAACAGATTCGACCATACATGCGCCAAGAACTATAACAGCCCCCCCCCCTCCTTCTACCCTGTCCATGACATGACTTCTTCTCTCAAGGGAGTTTTGTGCCTCTTAAAGACCTTCTGTCAGTTCAGAAAAAACACAACCACCTCCACGCTCTGCCCGCGTCACTTTATAAATCCTCTGCTGAGGAGGACAGCAGACGCTCAGATATCTCAAAGGCGTGATCGACTCAAAGGCATTCTTTTCAAAAAAATGAACATTTTCTGCAACTATTCATCAAAACACCACTTTTTTTTTTGTTTCGTGAAAAGAGACGACAGCTCGGATCAAAAGCAACTGCGCTGTGAAGAGCTGCTCCGGCTTTTTGGCAAATCACTGAAATTCAACATGATGTCAGTTTCTTCAGGTTGTTAGGGATGGAACGACTGAGCGTGAGACATGTTTACGAAATGCCTTTCTGTACAGCTAATGCTTTTTGGCAACTCGGGTGCGAGAGGAGGGTCAGGACCTGGAGTGACGGTCATGTCGAACGAACTGAGGAGGGTAGCGTGTGCTTCACACGGCACCCGGGGAGGAACTTCACATCTGACAGGAATGGAAAAGCCAGCGCTGGCCCAAACGGTTGATTCGGTTATGATGAGGAGCAAATGTAATGATCTCATGTGGTTAAAGAAACAGAACAAGGGAAGTGCTGGAACGTTTGTGGTTATAAACTCCTGACGAATAAAAAAAAGAAAAAAAAAGGGGGGGGGTGTGATCACTCTAACTCCGGCAAGATGTTATTTTGTCTCAGACGGTCGAGAAAGTGAGAGGAAAATACTTGGAAAAGGTACAAAAACGTGACACAAACATGAGTCACATGCGTGTCTCTACACCCAGCAGGTGGTTTGTTTATCCATACTGGAATCCAGTGTCCTCACTGGTATTTTGGAGTGGTTCATAATGTTCTTGTGGTTTGTCTGTCTGATAAACCACTTTTCTGTCAAGACTGTATGAAAGATACGTGGCTTTTGGAAAAGTGGTCAAGTATTAACTAGGGAGTCAAGATGCTCATATCTCCTCTTCCATTTGGACTCTATTGAATAAACAGGACCTGCTCATAATCAGGGGGTGGGGCTATAGTGGAAACCATGTGACACAGGTGCAGGAAATGATTCGACCGTAAACTATCCAACCAGGAAGAGTTCATGAATGTAAAAATAGACGGCACACACTGACGTTGTTTTCCCAGCGGGACATACCCCCCCCTTAGACGGAGCAGCAAAACATCCTGCAACATGGGGGCAACTCAAGTAGGGGAAAATACGAAACCAGGAGACTAAAGTTACCCTTACATCGTAGCAAAAAAAAACAGAGGTACGCAAACACTAACAACTTTATTAAGCTGAGAATGTTGTTATAATGTTGTTATAATGAACCTCTTCAGAAATTCGATAACGTTTTTGAGTATTCGCTCAATGCATATCCACGTCTTTGTGCCCAGATCGTGGTTGTTTCGGTGACTTGCAGTAAAAAAAAAAAAAAAAAAAGATGGCTCTACATTCTTGTTGAATCAGTTTGCCAATGGAACAAAAAGCCCTTCCCCGTTTCCAATGTGTTTTTATCGCATTTAAGCTGAACGGTAATACTGCCACTCAATCAAACCGCAATGGTGTGTACCGTGACATCACATCCAAAGCCTCGACGGACCGTTGGCGGGTCAGCTGTCAGATATATTCGTTTAACACTGACGGGCGAGCAGAATATTTTTGTTTGGGCACTTTCAGGAAGAGTTCCAGTTTTCATTCATGTTGTAATTTCACATTAACGGCTGAGCTGTTGAAATGTCCAGCGTCTGTGATCGCTATCAAGGGCCTGACAAATTTGATGTTCCTGGATCAGGCTTACACCTGCAATCGGAGCCAAAAAGGCAGAAGGTCTGACATCCAAAATAAATGTTTGCTCCATCCACCAAAGGTGACGTCAAACTTTTGTGATTTTTGTTTTTCCTTCGAGCCGTGTGTACACGTAACCGTGAACCGATTTGATTTAGATGTTTGGGTTGTTTAAAGTTGAACTGATTCATACAAGAACCGACTAGATTTCCACCCCTCGTCGCAGCTCCAGGCCTCAGATGACACTTCACGACTTATGTAATGAAACAAACCGCATAAGGAGAAGAAGAGTAGAGGAAGTGGTAGTCATGTGACCACATAAAACGCCAAAAAAAACCCAGGTGTATCAGTAAAAACATTAGTTATTGCCAAAAAAAAAAAACCTTACAGGAAGCAAACTCCTCAGCCAGGTGGCTTCCTTCCCAACTCCTGTCAAACATATGCTCCGGTAGTCGAACCGAAAAATGTGACCCCCGTTGAAGAGAAACTCAGAACAACAAGGTCGTCGCTTCCTCCCCGCCAATGTTGAATGAGAAGACAGAGCAGTAATCAGAGAAGAGTTACGAGATGGAGCTCACTGAGCTGCCTTCCCTTGGCTTCCCCTCCTCCTCCTCTTCCTCCTCCTCCTCCTCCTTCTTCTTCTTCTTCTTCACTAAACTGCTTTCACTTGTTTTATTTTTTTCTGTTCACCGCCTTGTTCTGTGCTCTCTCTTTTCTCAGATTTCCTGGCTCCAGGAGCGGCGGAAAGGAAGGGGGAGGAGCGAGGACAGCTGATGGAGAAAATCTGGGGAGAATAGCTTTGGCATTCTTCGCCTCGCTGTGTCGTCTCTTTACACAGACAATTTCCAGTGAGTATTAGAAGCAAAGCGTGGATATTTCTCGTTGTGTTTGCGATCAGCGTGTTGAAAGAGCATTAAAATAACTTAAGGCTGCCGTCAAAACCAGTTCTTCCATCAGTATTTCCAGCAAAAACCTCTCCAAGCTGTGGATTTCCAATCATAAATTGAGAACAATCCACAAACTAGCCTTATAATCCCATAAGAGAATTAACCACCTCCATTCCCGTCCCCCACCCCCCCAAAAAAACAGATGCTTCTTCATCCAAACAGAGATCTCTGTCTGTGTGAGAACTTCCATCACAGCTGTAGAGCAGCAGAACAAATGCAGCATTGAGTTTCAAGTCTTTCAAAAGATAAATTTGTCACACCAGCTTGCGGTTCAACCCGGAGCTGTTTGGCTTAAAATATATACCAGGATAATGACTACTGACGAATGATAAGAGCTACGTTCACAGCACAAGTGGAGGACAACGGCTTGAGTCTCCTCCCAGCAGAGAGAATGTCCCCACGGCGACGGAACACCCAAACGCCTCTTTCGCATTTGGCACAGCAAAAATCAACAGAGAAACACGAGACATTCTCCCGGGTAAACACGAGTCAACGGGCCGTCGGCGCTCGGGGATTCATTTCCTCTGGGAGACAGGAGTGTTCTGTAGGGGCTGAGCCAAGACCGATCAATACTACTGTGGTATATTAACATCTGTCATTGCATCACTGTTTAACCCATTAGATTTTATCGTCCAGAATGACTGGAGAGACCGCGTGGGTGTGGACAGCAGTAAATCCAACAGTAACTTCAACAATAGTGTCCATTAAAATGAATGTGATGTGAAAAATACCAGTAACGTATAAGAAGGATGTCTTCAACCAAGAAAGGACAAGTCCCTCAATAAAATATAGACGTCAACAGTATAGAAACTAAAAGTGTGTTTTTACCTGCTTGCTTGCACACATTCAATTCAATTTTTGAAACTTCACAATAAAAGTCTCACGCTTGGTTAAGACTGTCGTATCAAACAGAATCATACATGATGTCATTCACTTTGGATTGCACCGTCTGAACTGTTGTTTTCTACATTAAAAATAATCATATAATATTCATCTTCTTCAGTTTTCCTATAAAAACCGAAAATTTTTCTTTTTGCATCTGTAGATCTCCCCCAGTCTGTTTATCTTCCCGGTTACCTGGCAGTGCTGCTTGACCTTTATTTTTCCAATCAGACATTTCCTGTTTATTTTCTTTGAGCTAAATGCTAACTGCTGCTGTTTTCTAAAGCTCATGGTTATAGGTTGCAAACATCTAAGCTGAGCATTGTGAGGATAAAGACCTCTTTCTGAGATCATGTGCACTTCGCACCACACCCAAGACCCTTATCGACCTTTTAAAGGGTTCTTTTGAAAAACAATTACTTCTTTTACTACTTACTACCACCTCTCTTGGCTCTCTTACCCTATCACCACTATATCTTTGGTCCTATGGTAAGGAAGTCAGCATGTTCATTGTTCTCACCGTTCCTTGCTTCCCAGTGCCTTCCTGGTGCCAGGAGAGAGAGGTGAAGGTCTGACCCACAAGCATGTCTGCTTTGACGTGATCGCCGCCTCTTCTGAGTCTGGGTTACATCAGTGGCTGAAACTTGGCACGGGCCACAGCTGATATATGAGTATCAGAAATGGTCTTTAAGAGTTACAACACGCAGGCCGAACATGTCGGGGTGTTGTCGGTTGAGCGCCTGCCATGTCTGAGCCGCATTCCTAAGGTACCCTGAGTTTGAGTGGTGCCAAAGCAAAACCCTTGAGGCCCAGAAAAGGGGGTCACAGCATGACCCCTGCTGGGAGATACTCAGCTCCATCCCACAGGAAGGATTTAAAGTCCGGGGCTGTGCCTTTCAGTCTGCAGCTAATAAGCAACCCAACTGGGTCAGGCCACCACAAGCCTGTCAAGACAATAAATGAAAACAGAGACATGTTGCAGAAAGTTACCAGACGAATGCCTGTCTCGGTTTGTCTTCAGGAGGAGAAGCTTTCAGTGCCGGCTTTTTTGTGGCGCTGCATGTTGAGCCGGTGAAACGAGACGGGCAATGACCTATTTTCCAATCTGCACTGCAATATTAGGGTCGGAAAATAAATCCAGTTTTAGGATTTAGTCACTTAGAAGCAACTCTGTGAAAGTTTTACGATGGTTAGTACATCTTTTGGATTGATTTGGTGTAGAAATATTGAGTCAAAACAGTTCTGGTTACTTGAAGACGAGACTATGATAGTCTCGTCTCTCTTGTCTACTTCTCTGAGTCGGTTTTAGACACCATGTCATTACTACAGTCAAGCGTCAGAGCTTTATTTACTTGAGCGAGCTAATCATCTAATAATGCAGCGTCGACATTCCCTCAGGATGTCATCGCCCGAACAAGAAAACCTCCCAATGCATGTTGGGAAAACAGGACAGGCCACTTCCTGATTAGTTTAGCGGATCGAAGGACGAGGTGACCGACTGTGAGCGAGTTTGTCAGCGTTGGTGTGCATGTGTGTGTCTTTTCAAGAAGGGGAGGAGGGATTTACTTGTGGTCGTGGCGGTTCCAGACCGTGCAATTACTCCCACTTAGCACGGAGAAAAAAAACAACTTCTGTCGTAACACGGGAGGCAAAATATGGCCGTCAAGCCGCCGGTGCTTCCGTAGTAGCTGCTGTTTCTCGATCTGTATGGGTCTTTCTTCGAGGAGGCATTACCAGACTCCCCAAAATACCCCCAGTTGGACTTCCAGTAGCTCCTTAATGGACGGATCGGAGTGAGTCAGCATTCCCAGTGAGCAACAGTTATCCCCAGAGTTGACCTCGCTTAAAATAAACCAATCCACACGCATCCGCCAGACGCGCATCGGTCGTCTCGTGATGCGAGGAGCACCTTGACCTCTCGGTTCTGACTGACGGCTATATAAACACACGCTTTTGTTTGTTCGCGGGCGGCTCCGAACCACGAACCACCAGAATACTACGTTCGTCACGCCAGAGCAAATTTGACATCGGTGATGACAGTGCGAGGGAGGAACGGGGCGAGTCATCGGGAGATGGGTGACCACAATCGGGAAAGGAGAGAGGGACTGGAAAAAAGTTGTGATCGAAATCGATGAGTCAGTGATTACTTCACTGGATTTCGGAGATTTTGTTTTTACTGCCTGACTCCCCCAACCAGAGGGATCAGTTGTCAAATGGAAATAGGTTTTTATCTGGTATTTCCCCTCTAAAAGCACATCTATTTCAACAATAAACAAGTGAGTGAAATAACAGTTTCTTCCAGGCAATGCGGTCTGACATTTTTTATGTATTTACAAATGTTTTTCACAAGCTCAAATGGTTTTTACGAGACAACGGGGGATCCGGGCGACTGGAATTGCAGAGCTTTAAAGTTATGGGAGAGTTTGTTCTGCTCCTTCAAAATAAAAGAAAGTCCCGCTTTTGAAAAACGTTAGCGGACGGATTGGTGTTTGAGACGACCGCTGACAGGAGGCTGTAAAAGGCATCTGTCAGCTGCAAAAAGTATTTTTGAACCATCGCAGGAGCGCTCCTTTCTGCAGTCGAGGGGGTTTGAAAGGAGGAACGCCGACGTCTGATGGCCGTTTCACTCCCCACACCTTCTCCAGCGAAATCCCTCCGCCTGCCCCCCCTTCCGGAGAGCGTGTTCCTCCCTCCCTGGCAACACTTTGAGCCTGATACCACCACAGTTTAGATAAGCATTCTTCCACAATGAGAAGCGTTTGTTTTTTTTCTTCATCTTCTTCTACTTCTTTTCAAACAAAAGCCCCAAAAGAAATGCCTTTGGGTTTTTTTTTCTGGGGTTCTGATGGGAGCCGTTGTGTTTGTTTTCAATTTAGGGTTATCCCATGGAACACGCAGGTTTCTCTCCCAAAAATAGGCAGCCCAAGAAGAGGTTTTTGGGAGGGTGGGGGGGGAGAAGAAACGAGGGGAATTTGGTTAATGAGCACCAGATGCCTTTTACCTTCGCTGGTAGCCGCATTCTTTGGAGCTCTGGTCGGCGTATGATCTGTGCTGGAACTTATGTCAGAAGAGATGCTTGAGCTCCCTTTACCTGAGGAAAGAGAAAGAAAACCGTAAAGAAACTTAAAGATGACAAACTGCAGCCGTGATTCCTTGGCTTTCCTTGCTTTAATTTACATGATTTAATCCCGAGGAGTGTCTGGCAGAGGTAGGAGTCGCGTTTCTATGATGTATTTAATGTGGTAAGAAGGTATGAGGTGTAAGGAAATATCAGCTTTGGCAAGTTCAGAACAATTCTGCAGCTTTCATTGAATAAGAGTCCATATTTTTGCGGCTCTGGAGGAAGAAGTTCTGCCCAGGGCGACAATCGAGGAATCACAATCACCGTATTACCAGTAGCATCCGTCTTCATTTGCTTCATGTGTGCATGCATTTTCTTATCCTCTTTTATGAGCTATTCATGTATTATTCCATTTCACATTTGGGTTTTTAATGCACGCCCGCAGCTGAGCGATATTTTATTGAGACATTCTTTCAAATGTGTGTCTGTTCTGCCAAAGCTCGACAGGCCGGACGGCGGCGGCGGTGCCTTGCGGAGCGTTTGTTTATGGCGTTTCATTCCTCTGTGAGATCATAAATGTTGCTTTGCAGCTTTCCTGAGGAGAAGTGTGCGACTTTCACCCCGGACGAAGAGGTGCTTCTAAACAGACCACGACGGTCCCAGAAAAGGAGAAGTAAATCCACGCATCTCGTGGGGTTTTGAGCGTGAATCACGTTCTGAGGTGACGTCACTTGGTTTGCACATCTGCTTCGGCTCCTCGGGTCCCCAGAATCGACTGTTGAAGAGCTTGCAGATGTCCAACCTGAGAGTCTAACCGGGGATAATATCCAAGTGTAAGGCTGGTAATTATTAATTCCGATCAGTCTTTTCCTCGTGCAGAAGGGCCGTCGCATGAGGATCCGAGCGCTGCTTCCTGTCTCGTGTTTAGAAGATGATGGCAGAGCGCCGCCGCGACCTGTTTGTGTTTAATTGTGGAGTCACACTTTGAAACAGATGTCGAGGGAACGTTTGCACACATTTCTGCCCTTGTAACTGTTGTTCTACACCGCAGAGAAGATCACACCGGAAGAACCGAGGCTTATTTTGTTATTAAGTGCAGATAATGATGTCAGTTTCGCTAATATTTTCAGACTCTCACAGCTGGTGTGTTCAAATTCCAGCTTCTTCATTGTCAAATTTAGGGTTTTTGTCCACTTTTTCTGCTGTAAATAATATATTTGAGGTTAAGGAGACAAAAGAGAACATCAGAATGCCCAAATGTGGTTTCTGGTGGGCATTACTCACTATTTTTTTTGACATTTTCTGGATGAAATTATAAATGAATAAGAATAGAATTCTGACACGACCCAAAAATCTCTACTTTTTACAACTACAATTCAAAGTTCTTGAATCCAAATCCAGATTCAGTCTGGAATCCAGTGTTCTTCTTGTGAATTTCATCGCCATCAACGGAAAAGTAGCCTTTGAGGTCACCGGTGTCACCAAATCGACCCGGGTACGGAAAAGTTTTTTATGACAAAGAAATCTAATCATAAGTAATGCTAATGTCATTAAGATGTGCGGAATGATTCAAGGGAAAACTGATCAAATCAATTAACGTTACTTGTTCCTGCTGTGGACTCGCTCTGAATGCATCCTGTCATTTAAATGAGAAACTCGAGCTGAGCCAGAGGAAATCTTGCAAACACGTTTTTGTGGTTCTTGTTCTGATGGAACGAGTCGCACATCTGAGGTTATAACTCGTTTGTTTGGTCCTCCTCTACACAGACTCATGACAGCCGGCCTGATATCTAAATAAAAGGCTGATATGTTGTGGTTCAGAGCGGACTGGGGGCTGTTGATGCACCTTCGCAGGCTGGACTTCAGGGTGGAGCCGGTCCAACAGTTATCTTTCCTCTGCAGTTATTGACTTAGGAAGAGAGACGCTGGAATGTTATTTATGCAAACATCTCTGCTGCAGAGACGGGAGGCGGTGAGATGGAAGTCGTACTGAAGATCAGGATTATTCTTAGTGTGGATCTAATCTATTCAAAAGCACCAAATGTGTCCAGACTCATTAAAACAAAAAAAAACCCAGCACATGTGAGGTGTCAAATATCGATTTGGATTCGAAGAACTTTTTCCTCTGGATTGGAGCCACATTCCAGTCGGGTGACAGAGATATTCTGATCATATCTGACAGCATATCAAGGAGCAGAGTGGAGGTATCAGCAAATATATGTGTGGAAATCTGGCATGAAGATGAATTCCTGTTTAATTCCTTATCATAATCTGCTCAGCCCAAAGACAAAATCCACCAAATCAGCTACGGAGACTCCCAAAATGCTCTTAACCTTGTGAAAGTCATTTAAGGTGTGTCCACCAACCCACCAAGGAGCAGCTGCTTCTTTTCTTCTACCCGTGAAGCTGCTTCTTTCTGGTTTGGAGGTGTCCACGCTGTGTTTGTGTTTACCTCAAGCTCCACACACCCACCACAAAAACCACCAAACGCCAAAGCAAACAACAGGTTTGATGGGATGGCGGCGAAAACATCTCTGGAATGAGCCGCTGTGATGATAAGAACGACTGAAACACCCCACCTCCACCTAACCTGCAGGAACACACTCTTGAAATCCCGCCGTAAAATTATGGGCTGTCGTCTGATGAAGCGGCTAACCTGTCGACTCAGCTGTTTCTGACCGATTATGTGAGGCAAAACTCGATTTATGTCGACAGCATCTCAGGTCAGGTCAGACAGCTGTGGCATCACTGGACCAGGGCAGAGGCCAGGATGTCACCATGACAACCACCTTCCAGGGGTGTTAGGGTGGCAGTGCCATGTCTCCATCCCTACACACACCACCCTCTTCTAAACATTTGTTTTTAAAAATCAATCAATATTCACTTTAGTCTCACAGATCTGGTTCGGATGCGAATCTCGATCCACATTTACATACTTTTTTTTTATTGATTGGCTTTTTATTATTATTATTATTATTATTATTATTATTATTATTATTATTATTATATTTGTTGTTGTTGTGTCATAATATTAAAACAAAAACAGATCCAGAATCTGTCATCCAAATCGATTTACAACGTTTTTTCAGACACCCTGACAAAAAACAAACAAATAAACAAACAAATAAACAAACAAACAAATAAACAAACACGCGGTTTAAAAGGTAGAAACCATGAAAGTTGACGTGGCTCCAGCGAAAGCAGCTGGAACAGTAATAAACGTTAGTTTTATCCGGTAACAAGTTCATATATGTGTCAAATCCACATTTCACATCTTCATCCTGTAAAGTTTTAAATGCTCTCAGCTCCTTTCTGATCACCTTCAAATTTGTGAATGAAGCAGGCCTAAAGAAAGAAGTTCAAGTCCGCGTTAACATCTGTTACTACAGTCATAAAAGACATGAGGAGAATAGCGATAGTTTTGAAGTAACTCTCAATGCGTAAAAGTCACGTTCAAGGAGAATATTTGGAACCGCTGCGCTTTTGTTTATAGTTTAAATGGACTCCAAAAGTAACGGAAGTAGCGTTTGCACGGTTCAAATAAAGACTTCTGCGCAGAATAAAAATAAATCGTGCTTTTGCAGGCATAATTACAGCACTTACCCTCGCTTCCGTACAGTTTTCCATTGTTCGCACCCATTTTAGAGAATACATAATCTAGGCGCAAATCTCGGTTTATCAGAGTGCGGTAAATTCCAGAGAAAAAGCCAGTCCTTCCGCACAGATAGGCTAGACAGCCAGAGGTCTGTGTTGGGCCGCCAGCCCCGGCTCCAAATAGTTAATCCAGATGTTGAACAGAGGACGCCTCGGAATTACGCACAAAAAAAAAGAAAACTAGAATCCGGATCTCCAGCGGAGCAGAGTCTCTGAATGTGAACATCCCCGGTTCCTCTGCGTTCTGCTCTCAAGAAAATCCAGTTCGAGGAGTTTTGAGGAAAACTTTTGAGGTGCTGGAAATAGCAGGCAGCTGTTGATCAGGCTGGAGTGTGGGCAATCCCAGCGGCCAGACAGCTCGGTGAGGACGCGCAGCTCCGGTCCGCTGGATCTGGATTTAAAGAGACCGCAGACCAGAAGGGAGGGGGGGGGGGGCGACATGTGGACGTTTGGACCGGGACGAGCAGGGAGACAGGAGGTGGATCCCGGTCAAACCGGTCGCAACACGTGATCGGAATGAGTTGAAACCTTTTGCGTGATTACGCGAAGGATGTGAAATCCTGACGCGCCACCGCGCATGAAACTTCATATATGATAAGAGCCTCGACTGGAGCGGTGATTCTCTATAGCTTTAAGACAGAAGGGCATGGAACTAAGTCCATTCACTCAAATACTGGAGGACACAGCTACAGTTTGATCATACTTCTCAGTCTGCGTCATTATTTTCAGATTATTCCATCATTAAATATTTTGGATCAGGATCGGACTTGTGTCATCTCATCTCACCAAGATGTCATCGCGTAAATTCAGTCCAAGCATTCTAAGCATTATCCATGAAAATAAAAGACATGATCTTGTAATGTAACACGATTAAAGTACTAACTATGAAATTCATTCAGACCAAAGCTTGACCTCACTGGTGAAAGTAGAAATTCCTGAATTCACCCTTTAACAAAAACAACAACAACAACAACAACAAAAGTTCTTCCCATCCAGGTTTAATGAAAATCCCTCAAGTAGTTTCTGTGTAATCCTGCTAACAGGATTACAAACAGTTGTCTGTTAAAACACAGCATGAATGGCTAAAGAAACAATAATCCGTTTCTGTTGGAATAAAATCTGGAAGTACAACCAGGAGGACGTCATGGAAGTAAAACCAGACAGATCTGATGCGAAAGTTTCCCTGAATGTAAAATCTATTGTGACAATTATGAAAATTTTGTAAATTAATATTATTTTGATGCTAATGCTCACAATTAAGGACTATCTTAGTCTATTATGTCTTTAATAATTCAACATTACATCATCACAGGTGTGACTTTTAACAAATCCCTGCTGAACCAATGGGATGCTGAGAGAACATCTAATCTCTTAAATATTCCGGACGCGTCCTGCTGAGAAGAATAGAACAGTTTAACCGCACGTGTCGGAATGTTTCCATGAATAGCAGTCAAACAGGTCATTGGATATCTACCAGTAAAGGAACTGGACATAAGCAGTTGGCCGCTGCTGACAGTTGACTTTACTGGAATTCCTTTCTGAATGCACATAAAGTGGAGATCGATGGAGGATGGATCTGCATTCTGGTCCAAACTGACACATCCTTTAATATTAAAAGTCTCTTTATTCTCACATCTGTTAATCTCAAGCGAACGGAAGCATTTTTAACAAAGCGCGGCTAATCTTGAGTGACAAAGCTGCTTGTGTTTCACTGATTTAGCCGGCTAAATACTACTGATGCTAATCTATTTGTGCTATATTGAGAATTTCCAATCCCACAGAGGTGTTAAATGCCTCCACTTTGCACCGACTACCATGTCTTCCAACAAAGAAGAAGTTAAAAAGAAAAAGTCATGACTCATCTGGTTTTTTTCGCACGAGCAGGCCCTACCCTTTGCTATTTTTTATTTTAATGTGCACTGTGTTGATCTCGACTTTGCTCTTACAAGCCACCAAAAATGCATCATGTACTTAAACAATGTTGATTGGCGCGCAGAGTACCAATCAACTGGGCTCTTGGCTGTCTGAGAGAGGTCAAAAGCCAAACCTCAGGGCTTTACAACCAGCAATCTACGCCACGCATTAAAAAACGCTCTGCAGGAAATGAATGGAGGGACGGATCGCACAGCATCTGCATGAGCGTGAGCTCAGACGTCCATGTTTCACTGTCATCTTTTTATGTGTGAATGAAACAGCCGACGTACAAAAAAACTTTTATTGAATTCTGAAACTTCAAAAAAAAAAAGAAAAAAGAAATCGCCGTCTGCAGAAGTCGTGCAGTCGGCTGTAATTCGTCATCGAGTATGGAAACACACCCAAATGAGAGGGAGGATAGGAGTTGACGGAGGGGATCGTGGCAAAGCGGGCCGAGCCTGAACCGCTTGAGTCTTCGTCTGGCACAGATGCACTCTGGGTCCACCACAGCGGGGGGGGGATCGAGGGTCCCTAGAGTTCCCTCTCAGACTCTGCGTTGGCTTCCTGGTGGGGGGATGCTGGGATGGGGTCGAGTTTGTCGTTTAGCGCCATCATTGTCCCAGGAACGGACATACACCTGGGACAGAAAGGTTTACGGATCGCTGATTCTCTCATCATCCTCAAAAAAGGAATCAGACGTAGGGTCACCACTCGCACCTCATCATGACGGTGGAAAGGTATTCGTCCACGGAGGGATCCCGTAGTCCTGCGCCAAACAAAGTGCAGCTAATCTGATGAGAATCAGATACGCTTACCAGCACTGCGGGGAGAAAACCCAATAAATCTTACTAGTCTCTATGTCATTATCGTAAAATTATACACCCTGTGGTCTAAAAAAATCCTAACCAAGCTGGATAAATACAGACCATTGTTGTTGATTCTGAAAAGCAGACTTTTTTTAATGTTATGAGTCCTGTCTATACAGCGAAACTCATTCCTCGCTGTTGGGGGTGAATGGTGGGTGGGGTGGGTGGGGGGTAAATGCTCACAAACAGCCAGGCTGTCGGCGTCAGGTCGTCGGAAGGTCACGGAAAAGCTGGAGTCAGACTCGGGACGGACCTCGTAGTGCAGGTCGGAAACTGCAGAACCTGTCGATGAAGCATCAAAACTGATGAATCCAACGTTTTATCCGCGCGTACGTGAAGCCATCCAACCTGCGCCGCCGGGTCGAGAGGTCAAGCAGCTCCCCAGCAGGACGTTGACGACGCATTGACGACGAAGCAGCTCCACCAAGGCCTGGACTTGAGCGGGATGGGTGAAGGGAACGCAGTCGACCGCTACCCCTCTCTGAGAAGGCAGTTTCCATACAGATCCAGGTAGAACACAGCTGTGCATCACGCCACCAGGAAGAGACTGAAGGATGAGTCTTATTTTAGGCTTCAGTTTTGCAGAAATATTTAAACTCACTTGAATATGAGCGCCTTTTACATTAAAATAAGGGTATTAAAAATACAAACCACTTGAAACACAGCATCCTGCTCGTCTGTCATGCCCTCCTGGCTGCTTACGCTTTGTAAACTGGTCATCAGTAGCTTGGGGAAGGGTGCCCACTGCAGGTCAGCGTCTGGTATGGTCACATCTACGACATAACGGGTGGATGAGGGCACAGAATGAGGTGAAGCTTGGTGCTCTCAGCTCTATTTGAACAGCCTGTAAAGGATCGAGGCAGACCATTTCACAAAATAGCCACGGTAATATCTGCCTGACCTGTAATTTGCACGAGCTTTTCAACAGAAGACTTCATCATCGGTATTGCGGGCTGCAGTTTGAGGAGGAAGCAGGCGGGTAGGGTCTCACACAGCGACTCGCTCGGCGGCAGGAACACGGGATGTCTGCCGCAAGAACACGCCATTTATTTTAAACCCCATCGGCGTTGACATTTAGATTCAACACGGGATGCAAAAACAACGGCGTCCCGTTGAGCAGGGGAGTGATGGAACATGTTACCCCTGGGGATCGAGCTGTGGGGGCCGTGGGAGCACAGATGCCATCTGAAGACAGTGATTCACGTCACTGGTGACTAAAGTCACCAGAGCTGTCTGGATGGTCGGGTCTGCCATGTCTTCAGCAACAGAAAGATATTCAGGAAAAGCTATGACTCTCATTCTGAAGGCCTGTACTTCATTGTTTAGACGTATTTGACTGTTCTGGTACTGACTCATGCTCTCCCACGGCCGGATCAGCATCTGCTTACGAGAATTTGAGGCGTTCGTTTCCTCAGCGGGGCTGACGTAGAACTGGAGGGTCAGGGGAGAATCTGAAACGACAAATTAAAAAGATCTACTGAATAAAATAAATATGCATCGACATGATTTGGCTTCTTGGTGTTATTAACCTTCATTTTCAGCGATCAGACGCCCAATCCTGCTGTTGTTAAAGATATCTACATGGGACAGCTCACGGTCCTTTTTCACCCTGAAAGTTGACATTTTTTGCAAGAAAAAAGCAAAAAGAGATGATTATTTTTAAAGAATTCACCATTTCATCCAACAATTTAATTTTCAAATGTTGCTGTATTTTAGCAGTCTTGTCGCTTACGGTGGTAAATTTGATATTTTCTGCAGATCTCCTCCAAGACATTGCAGAGACACAAACAACTTCAGTTTGATTTCACTGGAAATTTAAAAAAAAAAAAGACATAAAATGTTTCCCGAAAGGCCTTTAAAAATCAAAACGCATTCAAAAAAAGCTTTTACTTTTCTCCAGGGATGTTGTAGTGGGAGTAGAGCCCTGCCAGCTTCGTGGAGAACTCAGTAAACTGGTGTGACCTATGCAGAAGGTAAAAACAACAACCCTATAATCAACATCCACTATTATTTTATTCAGATTGACCTTTGTTTACCTCAGCATCTGAAGGAGGGTCTCGCTGCGCTGCAATAAAACATCACTGTAATTATCATGCAGGGTAAAGGGGGTGTGATGCGAACGGCGGCGCTCACTCACGACAGGCGATCTCCCGTGGGACGCCACCTTTACGTCCTCCACCTCACCGCTGGGCAGCAACACCACCTCCAGGTAGAACAAGTCTGCAGTCAGGTAGCAAGTGGTGTCAGTGATGTGGAAACCCATTCTGAGGAGAAAATGTAAACATTTTATTCCAAAAGAAAAAAAACTGAAAAATAAAAAGACTATTATAAGGGTAGAGGGTCAGAAATGACAAAGAAAGAACTATTACCCCTGTTGACTGGTAATAGTCTCCAGATGAGACTTCATGGAATTCAAAGATGGCACTAGGACACACAGGCCGACTTAGTCAAAGTGGAATACATCAACTTAATCCATAAAGCGTCATTTTTAATATGTTCCTTACCATTACAGACCTCCTGGAGCGTTTCCAGGGATCTAACCACGGGCTCAGATTGGCCGGGTTCCCCTCTGGGTTTGTCCTGTCGGGGTGACAAAAGGGGAGAAAAGTTGATATCCTTGTGAAAACGGGAAATACTTAACCCTCCTGTCCATTTCTGGAACACATTTTTATTTTACATCTATTTTTATGGCGTCCTCCAAAAATCCTATTCAGCATCACCGCTGGCAGGAAACTGCATGACAAGCCCTGGCCTTAAACCTTGGGCCCACACATCACTTCAGACAAGCAGATAATCAGGTTTCCCAGACTCCAGGGAATCCACTCCATTGCCAAGACCCACTTAGTATTAATCCAAAAGTATTAATCTATCCTGCTGCTCCACCCAACGCAAATCTAAAAACACTCCCTGGCATAGCTTCAGCAAACAAGCGCAGAGAGGCGTCGCAAGCTGTGTAGCTATGCATGGTACGACCCCATAAACCTGCAGAAATATGATTTACATTTGCAGAATGGAGCAAAAATGATCCATCAGATTTGATGAAAGAAGAGCAATCAAGCGGCGACTGGTCATCTTATCTCAAGGCAACACAAGACAAAAGACAATAAAGACAATAAGAGACTTGAAGCGAAACAGAATCCAAGTCCCCATCCCTGCACAGATGGCTGATTCAGCAACAAAAAGGCTTTTGTGCGTTCCTGTAATGATGATCTCATTCTCTGTGCATCACCACACCATCATTTTCAAGAAGCCACCCAGTGACAAGACTAAAATGTTTAAATTCAAGACAACACTTTGGTCTTTGTTTAAAATGAAAGTGCACAAATTAAAAAAAGGTAAGAAATGTTCATTCAATCACCATGTTCTGATTTTTTTCAAAATCAGCCTAAATTTACATGCAGATAATAACTGGAAATAGCATTTTACTGGAATGTGTCGTACCATACATCTTCGAACAATTTGGAATGTTTCATTCCAAGATTTATCTGCAAATTTCAAGTGTAGGTCAGTGAGGGAGTTTTCCATCATCACTAAAGCAAATGAAAAAAAGAGGAAAGCAGTCAAAAATACTCGAATGTGTTGTTTTTTTCCATTTCAGGCCATTTTAAAGTTCATTTTAGCAATCATGGTAGTGAGCTAAACAAAAAAAAAGAAAAGGTAAATCTATATATAAAAATAAAGATATCAGCCTTTCCATAAAACTTGATTTAAATTTAAAAGTAACTCCAGATAACCTGCCTCTTTCTTGTCTTGCAGACTTGAGTCTCCACAAGCGCAAACGTGCAAGTATTTATAGGATTAGCCAATTAATCAGTTACAGTATCGAGCATGTTCAATTCCCTTCCGTTAATCTGCATTTCATGCGCAATTATGACGAATATAGCCAAATTAATTAAGATCTTATTATTATTCGAAAGTAAGGGTTGTTTTATACGGGAGAAATGAGCGTTATAACTTAAAAACACAGTTCATTCCGCTCCTTCCGGGCGGGCGGTGCGGGCGTTGTCAGGCTGAGCCCCGCCCTCCCAGGACGTGCAGGCAGTATACTGCTAACGGCTACCAGCCAGCCAAGTCTCTGGAGTTAGCAGGGGAGCTAGCCATGAGCTAACGAGCTGCTAGCTGAGTCTTTTCATTCTCGCTACCACAATTCGACCCTCGTCAACCATCCTACCGGGGTTTAGGTTGCTTCATTTGCCGGTAGGTGATACGCTTCACGTTCTAATCGTCGCGGCGGGTTCCCTTTGAGGTCGCATCGTTGACTTCTGATTAGCTCGTTATCGCCTGCTAGCCCTTCTCCATTTGTTGCCACCCTAAGCGGCTAGCAGGCTAGCTGAGTGTGAGTCGATCGAACCGAACATCTGTTGCTGAGCAGCTCATTCCGACGTTTTTTATTTTATTTGTTATATTTTCTGCTACATTTATTTTTAAACTTCGCCTCGGTGTCAATTTGAGGTTCGTTAACGTTAATCTGCTCCTGCCTGTTAGTTTGTTAGCCACAAACCTGCTAGCGGGTTTACCTGCAGTAAACACATCACCAGCTAACTTATTAGCAAGTAAACATCATTATTATTATTACCGAAATATTACCGTTCTGTTATTGTATAGATAATTCTGGTCTTATTGGTGTGATCGATTGCTGATCGATTGTGATGATGCATCTCATTTTGGGTTACGTGTTGTAGTTTTTATGGTTTTATTTTAACCAGAGAACTCGTTTTGTTGATCTGATCGTTTTGGCTGCATTCCCTGACCCTCAGAGGTTTGCATGGTCCTTTGATAGAACACTTGGTAATATGATTTTATTACCACAGTGTTCTAGGTCTGTTAACCAGGGGAAGTGATCTCTAAATCGCTTGGGCATGTGTCAGACCCGGGGAAATACTGCCAGATGTTGAACAATAGCATTTCTTTGGCTAAATGATTTCCACAGTTCCTCATCGGTTGAAGACATTTGCTCACTTTTTGATGATGTACTTCTCTTATCCTGGTGACTGATCTTTTCCCGATGGTTGGGGATTTATATGCCATCTGTATGTGTGTTGCCTGCAAAATAGCTTTGCATTGAAGGAAATGTTTGCTTTGGGATTTTTTTTTTTTTTTGTTGCTTTTTTTTCCCCTCCGAGTTTCAAATAGGATTGTTGAAAATAAGTAATTTTAAACTCCAAAGATACAAAGAATAATCCACTGGAGTGTGATGGCAGCTTCTCCTGATTTTATTACATTGCTATTCGACAGAGACAGTTAAGCAGTCGCGTAGCACAAATGGAATCTAAAGTTCAAAAATGATGAAACATCTCAGGATTCCTTCTCCCTTTTTTTTTTTTCTCCCCAGGAATTATCACTTGCGCTTTTGTTGCAGCTTGAATCCCGAGCCTGATTTTTTTTTACATTCTCCATTTCACAATCACTCCCCCCGCGGCTGGCTCCACGTTGAACCTCCTCCTCCCTTTTCCACTCGGATCTCCAGGTACAGAGCCATGGCAGCTGCTAAGCCCAAAGGGCAGAACTCCCTGGCCCTCCACAAAGTGATCATGGTGGGCAGTGGAGGAGTGGGGAAATCGGCCCTCACTCTCCAGTTCATGTATGATGAGGTGAGCGACTTTCAGTTCACCAGTGCTGAAAAAAGAAACTTTCTTTCTGCTTTATTAACAACTAAATTGACCACAATTCGTTCCCCCCCCCCTCTTAGTTTGTTGAAGACTACGAGCCGACCAAGGCTGACAGTTACAGAAAGAAGGTGGTGTTGGATGGAGAGGAGGTGCAGATTGACATCCTCGACACAGCCGGACAAGAGGACTACGCCGCCATACGGGATAACTACTTCCGTAGCGGAGAGGGTTTCCTCTGTGTGTTTTCCATTACGGAACTGGAATCATTTGCAGCGACAGTAGATTTCAGGTCAGGCAGCATTTCGACGACCCATTTTCCCCCCATTTGTTTCAGTTTAGTTACGGTGGCTTTTGGAACATCGTTAAAAGCCACCGCTCTCTCCAACCCGTTCACTTCATGCTTTAACCATCAGTGGAATGCTCAATAATTCATGGCTGAATGACATTTCCTGTTCCAGAGAGCAGATCCTGCGAGTGAAGGAGGACGAGAACGTTCCTTTTCTCCTGGTCGGTAACAAGTCGGACTTGGACGACCGACGGCAGGTCAGCGCGGATGAGGCCAAGGCGCGCGCCGAGCAGTGGGGCGTGTGCTACGTGGAGACTTCCGCCAAAACCCGTGCCAATGTTGACAAGGTACATTTGACACGCTAAAGTTAGCCTATGGGTTAACGTCATCGGCATGAAGTGAACAGAAACGTGAACTTTCTTATTTTCCACAGGTGTTCTTTGACCTGATGAGAGAGATCCGGGCGAGGAAAATGGAAGACAGCAAAGAGAAGAATGGCAAGAAGAAAAGTAAAAGCTTGGCCAAGAGAATTAGAGAGCGATGCTGTATTTTATAGTGGTAAGAGAGAGCAGGATGGCTGCTTGTGTACATATACATTTCTCAGACTTTTGCATTGATTTTTTTTGTGCCCATCATACCTGACCATGACTTTCTGTTCCTGGCCAACAGGACACATGACCGTGTGTCAGGGAGGCGTAAAGATGGCATTTATAGCTCTAACTTTTTATGTGCTGAACTTCCAAATAATCTATCTGTTCTCTCTGTCTCTCTCTTCTTTACTCTGACTACATTGCAGAGTTTAGTAAAAATCGATGGTGTTTTTAATTTTGGCCTAAGCTTGAAAAAAAAACAACAGCCCTACAATGTTACCTTTCATTGTACATTTTTAATGTGTATAGTATTCATATACAGCTTAAAAAAAAGAAGGAAAGTTTAAGGTGTCGAGGTTTGAATGAGGAAGAAGAGAGCTTGACTCAGCAGTTTAGCATCAACCCAGAACTCAAGTGCCACCAAGAAGACATAGATGACATCGGTCATCTATGGAGCATTTCGATTTGAATGCAGCTGAAATTTAATGCCCTTCCTATTTATTGTTTCACACCTCAATTTTACTTTATATTGTTCTGAATCTTATTTTATCTGTGAAGACACACATTTTTCTCATCTTTCTGTCAACCAGGGAAAGATAAGAGCACTGCTGCTCCCATATCTGTTCCTTTCACGTCACTTTGTTGAGATTTCTCAAATGCACAAATGACATCGATCATTACCCTTAAATCTGTGAAGGAATTACCGTTTCCTTTTCTTTTTTTTTTCCCTTCTCAAATCTAACATTTACCTCACTCTAATGACTTTCATCCCTTTTTTGTTTTTGTTTTCATCAAAGGAATCTCTGGTGCTGTGATATAAGGTGATTCCAGAACACTACAACCGTTACATGCTGTCTCAAACACATCCAACTATTAGCTTCCAGTCATGTAAACATTTAATTTGCCAGTGTTGCTTCCTCCTCCATCCTCTCTCTCTTTGCCTAAAGGCATCTCTTAAAAGGGATTTAAGTGGGAATAAATGAATGGCTTGAGGAAATCTAAGGCATAAAATATGGGATAAACAAATGCAGGCTTTATGAAAGTGAGGTGGTGCCGATCCAAAAGAGTTGTTCTTAGTCACCAAAGAAAATTGCTAGCTAGTATAAACAAGTGCCCGCTTATTAACAGAAGTGACAGTTTGCTTTTAGTGAGCATCACAAATATAAGCACCGCTGGTGGCAAACGTGAAGAGGATCCTTAAAAGAATTGGGTCTGAATGACCTGGAAAGGAAATGCAAAGTAGGATTTAGTAATTCTTAATGCATCACTGCTGCCTCTCTGTCCATTGTGAATGTGAGTAATGTCCCAGATCGCTCCTGTTCGCCTGTCGTTTTAGGGTGCCAATGATGATCAGAGGTCACTGATGTTCTGCTTTTTTTTTTTTTTTTTACCTTTGTGGAATAATAACTGGTGTTATAAAGCAGTAGGACATCTTAATGAACCCCCTGATATGTTTTTTTTTTTTTTTAATTTTCAAGCAGTGTAAAAAAAAATTAAAAAAGGAAACGAGAATGCTATTCATGATCGTTAGACCAAAACACACTGTGAATTCTGATCTTCTGCTATTTTGCTTTCCCTTAATGACTGAGCCACCATTTATTTTCTAAGCATAACATTTATGGATTATTCAGAATAATTTATTCATTCTAATACTTTTTAAAGTCTGACCTCCATCTTGGGGTTGCTACCACAGTTCTGAGTGTATGTGTTTATGTGCTGCTAACAGCATTATTTCCACTACAGGACCCCCAACTCTAGAGTCTATGCAAAAAGAAAAGAGTTTTACGCCCCACTGAAGGGTACAGATTGGGCTGTAACTGGTTTGATAGTAAAACCCTAGACTGAAATCAATGAAAACACTCCCTGAAGGTTTGCATCCCATAATCAGTTTATTTATGCTTATGTTTACATTTTTCTGGCACTTCTGATTTTAGCTGTATGGCGCAAAAAGAATAGACAAGTTCAAGAAATAAAAAAAATCTCCCCCACCTACTTTTTAACTGTTTTATCAGTTCATAACTATTGATTATTTTGAGCTGAATGCTTAGGGATCCAGAACTAGTTTTATTATGATGACGTTTATTGCTTTGACTTTTATATTTAAGTCTTCAAAGCTCAAGTGAAGTTAAAGATTGTGCGTTTCCTGACAGCATAATTACACCTGAGTGGTGATGTCATTGCTGTAAAACTATTGTTAGAATGTAACCCACCAATATTGTGAAATGTTTTCGTCGAATTGGACTTCAGACACAAACACTTGAAGAATTTCCGGCCTTTTTTTCCCCTCATACTTGTGAGAATGGAATCTTTTAAACAAAAAAGCACACAGTTGTGAATCTTTAAGACAGGAAGGCGAGATGGGAAATGTAGGATTAACTGCACCCCAGAAAGTGAGGAAACAAGGGCATCATGATGTTAAGGGCTAACATCCAGTTCACAACACAAAGAATGACACGGCCCTAAAAGCTGAATCGAGCGAATTTAAAAATCTATTATGACCTTTTTCTTAACAGCTGTGTGTTTTCAAAATGAATTATGTCTTAAACTAATTTAATCCAGTGACCTCCATACTGCTTGCTCACTCAGCATTGGCTCAACAGTCTAACTCTTTGTTTATTGCTTCTGCAGGAGCATATTTATACATTTATTCATCTTTACATGTAATTTAATTTTATCTATGGCCCAAATATTTTTCCAGTACTTAAGGAGCGATATTAAAACAGATTTGTGCGAAAGCTATAAGCAAACTGCCCCTGTGGGTATTCAAATAACTTCTTTCGCCTTTTATATAAATATCCTTGTAATAAAAAAAAAAAATCTGTCTTTGTTTGGATGGTTGTACGTATGCCATAAATTGTTTCCTTCATGTTTACTTATTTTGAACATAACCACTAATGTAGCCTGTTTGTGAATGCAAGAGGTGAACCTTACATTTCAATTTTTTTGTGAGTTATTTGAAAATGGCAAATAAATGGATATTACTAAAAACAGTTTTCAGTTGTGTGTAAGTGTTGTTTGTGTGCTGAGACGTGTCTGGTGATGGATTGTGACACAGTATCTCACATGAACTCCAAACATTTTTTTTTTTTATACGTTACAAATCAGTGAAATCTTGGATTCATCAAACTTGGTTTTAACTGGAATTGGAATGTCACAGCTTTTAATGTGTACAACGACTCCAGCAATACTTGCCCAACATCAATCAATGAAATTAATTATGGATTTATTTCTAAATCAATGCCTGTTTAACTGGAAATATGTGGTTTATAAAGATATAAGATGTAATGTTACATTTTTATGTATATTATAAAGGTAGGGGTTTCCCTGCGCGTTGACGTCACCACCGGTATCGATGACGCAAACGCGCATCATTGGTTCGCAACGACGCAAGAGGCCTGTAGTTTGAAAGCTGTCTGGGCCTCATCGAGTAGCCACATTGCGAACAAAGTTAGATTAATCTGAAATAAATTCTAGGATTTCTGGAGCATTTTTCCACGGAAATACTTCAGCTCCACTCAGACCATGCGGCGGTAAGGGAGAACCGCTAACCGACGGGATTCGTGGAGGCGGACGCGTTTTGGAACCGCATTGTTATACTGCATCTTGACTTGAGTTGCATTGAACTCCACGCAAGGAGAAAAGAATGCTAGCTGGCTAACGTGCTAGCGGCTAGCTAGCTGGCTAGCGGCTCGCGTGCTATTCACTTCCTTGTTGCACATTGGAGTGTGATGGAAGGCGAGGAGAAGTTTGTCAGAGGCGGAATTTAGTCTCAAACTGTCTCGTTATTATTTAACGGTTAATGGATTTATATAGTTGTATGAAGTGCAACGTTTCAGGAGAACTGTATTTTGATTTTAGCGGCGCTTTGGGCCTAAGCTTCGACCATGAAATGGAATGCAACTGTGTGGATGGACACAGTTAGCTAGTGGAGGCTAGCCGGCTAAACCAACTACCATTACCCATCATATGTGGGAGATGTCGGGTACAATGGTTGAGTAACAGGCGGGCTCTATAGCTGACTACCATATTGTGGATACTACGTAACGGGATCTACAGGTACCGTTTGTCATGAATTGGGGTGAAATAACTCACTTTTTATGCACCACCAAACGAGCTAGCTTTGTATTGCTAACACCTAGCTTGTGATTTAGCTAGCTAGTTAGCTAGCTTTGGCTGGTAAAATTGTGAATTTGCCGATCTGGAAGCTAACTAGCCTGTTCCACAGCTAGCCCAATGTTTTGTTGTACGGCACATCCAGGAACATAGTTTTGATAAATTATTATAATATTCAGATCATTTCTCAACGTGGCTGGAATATTTATTCGGAAAATATAAATGCCGAATCCAGAACTGCTTCGCGAAGGTCGGGGACGAAGCCCCTCGGCTCAGCGGAATGCTAACAGGCAGGACAGGCGTAGCAAGCCGGGGAGCGATGCCGCTCAGCGGGATAGACACCGTGAGAAGAGGCGGTCGTCGGCTTCTAGGAAAAAGAAGCGCAGGCAGGCCAGGGACAGAGGCGTGTGGCACACCGGTACATCAGGGGAGCCTGGAAACAACCGAAGAAGCACTTTTGAAAATGAAACTGAACTTCGGACTTTGGTGGAGTACGATGACGTGAGCTCCCAGTCGGAGCGTTTTTCCGGGAGCCCCTCTCCTAAGCTTGACCCCCATATTGACAGGCTGTCAGTGGAGCGACTTAGCGAGGTGGACTTTGGTGAGTATAATGGACCAACATCCCCAGATAGAAGCCAACTGAGAGACAGGGAGGGAGTTGGCAAAGATGAACAAACAAGAGGACCATCCGAAAGGAGCAAGCAAGAGAAGGAGCCTAGCAAGAAGAAGGACCGTCAGAGTCGGGAGAGAGACTCCTCCAAAGCCAGGAGCGGAGGCAGCCTGAGTGGCTCTAAAAATCACAGAGACACTACAAGAAGCAATGACAAAAACGGTAAGAGGACGTCGACATCCCAGTCCTCGCAATCCGCCGATAAAAAGGATTCCAAAAGACACAAGAGTAAAACAAGGTCTGAGAAGGAGCCTCCGTCTGCGTACAGAGATGCTCCGCAATCGTACAGAGATGACCGCGAAGACCTCAGGGCATACAGGAGAAGTCCTGGTTTCAAAGCAGAAAGTCCCTATGGGACGTCGTACCCGTATAGCTACCAGTCTCCTGGTGGTTATAACCAGCTAATATCTAGAAGAAGTCCAACTTACGGGAGCAAAAGACTCTCTCCCAGTGCTACTTATTACAGCCGAGATGTAGATGTCTATGGGTCGTATGGTATGCCCAAGTCACCCACTTCGTACTCCAGCAACAAAAGGAAGCGCTCCCCAGTGAGTCCGGTCAACTGGCGCAGGTCTCCGAGTTACGGCCGACACAGTCCATACGAACAAGGAGAGTTTGGTTCAAGTCCCTACGGAAATCGCAGGAGGTCACGGAGTCCGTACCGGAAGTCCCTGAGCCCAAGTCCAGATGTCAGGTGAGTTTATTGTGTGTGTTATTATGTGGTGGTTTATAATAAGTCAATTCTGTTGGGATTTATCACTTTTTATTTGCTTACTTTAAAAAATCGCTGCCATGCCTGGAATTTTGCCTCAGAATTTTCAAAAAGGTGTACATTTTCCCTCCAGGCGATCGGCACGATCACGTAGCAGAAGTCCGTACTCATCTTCAAGGCACTCGCGGTCTCGCAGCCGCCACCGCCACTCTCGCTCGCGCAGCCGCCCGTCGAGCCTCTCGCCCAGCACGCTCACCTTCAAAACCAGCCTCGCTGCCGAACTCAGCAAGCAGAAAAAGGCCAAGGCGGCGGAAGCAGCTGCCAAAGCCAAGAACTCCAGCAACACGTCGACTCCGACCAAGAGTTCCTCATCCGCTCACCAGCCCAGCCCCAAGTCCAACCACGCATCCAGGAAGGGACGTCCTCCCTCTCCACCGCAACCAGAGAGAGGTCCCAGAACCCCAACGTCGAGCCAACCCCAGTCCCCGTCGGAAAAGGCAACCAAGAGGACCACCGAACACCAGCCCGGCAGGGAAAGGGAGGGAAAGGGGAAGGAGGATTCCATACATCGGGATCGGAGGAAAGCACCAGCATCTGTGCCGAGCAAGGACAAAGAACGGGCCGCCGGTCCGGTCGTCCCATCTGTCACATCCCTGCCTTTGCCCCCAACAGTCCTTGAGCACATCGACAAAGGAGAAAGGTATGAGCGTGTCATCGATTCGTGCTAAAAAAAGTTTTATGCAGATTTTGAACTTTCTTTGACACTTGCTCTCTCTGCATCTCCTGGTTTCTTCTGTCAGCTTGAAGGAAAGCTCGCTCTCAGGGAAGAAGAAGTCAGAGAGAAAGGTACGTCAACTCCTCACCGACTTGCCTCTGCCCCCTGAAATCTCTGGTGGAATGTCTTCCCCGCGCAGCCCCCCCGAGGACAAAAAGTCCCAAGCACCTCGCCGAAGACCTAAGTACGTGACGACACACTTAGCGCTCCATTTCCTGTCCTGATCGTCTCTGCTATATATTCACTCGATTCCCCTTTTTGAATACTTTTCAGAATATGCGGCCCGAGATACGGTGAGATTAAGGAAACGGAAATAGATTGGGGAAAACGTTGTGTGGACAAGTTTGAGATCATTGGAATCACGGGGGAGGGTACCTACGGTCAGGTGTACAAAGCTAAAGACAAAGACACCGGTGAGTGTTTTTAAAGATGGACGTTTATTCCTTGACTCCCAACACGGATCCAGTCTGAAGCGAATTAAAAAGGCTGCTTTCATTCAAACGTTTTTTTTTGTTCCGTAGCTGAAATGGTGGCACTGAAAAAGGTCAGACTGGATAACGAGAAGGAGGGCTTCCCGATCACGGCTATCAGAGAGATCAAGATTTTGCGGCAACTGAACCACAAGAGCATCATCAACATGAAGGAGATCGTCACCGACAAAGAAGACGCTCTTGATTTTAAGAATGATAAAGGTGCGCTTTTTTTTCCTTCAGTGTTCACATGATTTTTTTTGTTTGTTTATGTGGCTTTAACCCCGTTTCTCTCGCCTCAGGTGCTTTCTACCTGGTATTTGAGTACATGGATCACGACCTGATGGGCCTGCTGGAGTCTGGTCTGGTGCATTTCAACGAAAGCCACATCAAGTCCTTCATGCGGCAGCTGCTGGAGGGCCTGGATTACTGCCATAAGAAGAACTTTCTGCACAGAGACATCAAGTGCTCCAATATTCTGCTCAATAACAAGTGAGTCCTTGACGTCGTTACTCAGATGTAACAGGTTTTTATTCCATTGTATGTTTAAATTACCCCTCACACCTCTCTCAACAGAGGTCAAATAAAGCTGGCGGACTTTGGGCTCGCCCGGTTGTATAACTCTGAAGAAAGGTGAACCTTTTGCAGACATACGCCTTGTGAGCTAGCCTGGCTAGCTTCATTCCTGTGTGTCGTGATGCTAACAGATCCATGTTTTTATTTTCTTTCAGTCGTCCATACACCAATAAAGTGATAACGCTGTGGTACCGCCCGCCGGAGTTGCTTCTGGGAGAGGAGCGCTACACTCCAGCTATCGACGTGTGGAGCTGCGGGTGAGAGCAGAAGTGGTTTAGGGTTTTGTTTAAGCGTCGGTTTTTATTGGCGTAATGATTTGATCTTGTTTTGTCGCACAGTTGCATCCTTGGAGAGCTTTTCACCAAGAAACCGATATTTCAAGCTAATCAGGAGCTCGCTCAGCTAGAGCTGATCAGGTAAGATTTGGCTACACGGGGTAAAGGTGGTAAAGTTTTTTTTAATTGTCTTTATTGAGGAAATGCTAATTTTAATCATTTATGCTAAATTGATCGCATTTAGAAAAGGCTCATGTAGTCTTAAGTTCTAATTTTGAGCCTCCCCTGAATCGTTAGCGATTAATTTTCCTTCAAACAAGCTATAACTGCTGCCTTACTTCTGTCTGAACAAATTAATTTCTGTCGTTTCAGCCGAATCTGCGGCAGCCCTTGCCCCGCTGTCTGGCCAGATGTAATAAAACTCCCCTTCTTCAACACCATGAAACCAAAGAAGCAGTACAGACGGCGCTTACGAGAGGAGTTCGCTTTGTGAGTTCACGAATACGAGGTCCTCGTTGAGTATTTAAGCACCGTGCCGTCGATCCGTGAGCTGAATATTTTTTTACTTGTGTCGTCCAGCATCCCTCCCTCAGCCCTGGACCTGTTTGACCACATGTTAAACTTGGACCCCAGCAAACGCTGCACCGCCGAACAAGCCTTAGGCAGCGAGTTCCTCAAAGACGTGGACCCGGACAAGATGCCCCCGCCAGAGTACGTTCAGCAGCGCTTTATAACTGGATGTCAGCGGGTAAAATGTTTGTTTTTTTGTTCACCGTGTTTTCTGCTCGTCTCCTCCTCTTCCAGTCTTCCGCTGTGGCAAGACTGTCACGAGCTGTGGAGCAAGAAGCGCCGGCGACAGAAGCAGATGCCGGAAGAAATGGCCGCGCCTAAGGCGCCGCGTAAAGAGCTGGGCCTCGACGACAGCCGCAGCAACACCCCCCAGGGCTACCCGGCCCCCGGAGGAGTCAAAGCTCCCAACGCGGCGGCTTCGGCGCTGCTGGGTGAGTTTAACCGCTCCGTGTTTGTTTGTTCTTGTCATTATGAGCTCGACAGTCTGCACGCGGTTTTTGTTTTTAGTCGTCTGTTCGGTACTCGGGAGTAACGTCAGACAAATATTTGATGGTAATGAAGCGCTAATGTCACGCTGCTCACCTCACGGAGGTCAGGCTGCACTTATCCCACAGAAACATAACCAACACCTTCATTTTTGCGTTATGTAAAAACAAGTCAAACTGGTGTAGGAGAGGAACTTTAACATGCAGATTGCTGCAGGGTGCGGAGTCACTTCAAATACAGTAATCTCTCGCTTATTTGCGCTTCAAGATGCACAGCTTCACTACAGATTTTTAGTAGGTAGTCACATGGTACCGTACGCGCCTGCTATTGGCTGACGGCATCCGCGTGTGTGCTGCGTTCGGACTCACAGTTCCTCCTGCGACTTTTCTTTAATACAAAACAATCTATAAGAGTTTGAGGAAAAGGTAATACAGATAGAAGGTGGTTTAATATCAGTATTTAGAGTATTTAGTATTTAGCAATATCGCAAAATTTTGTTTTTTCACAGGTGGTCCTGGAACGCATTTAACCGCGAGTAACGAATGACTGTATTCAGTCTTGGATCAGCTGGACTTGAGGAAAACTTGTCATTTTTTTTCTGAAAGTAAAAAACAAAACGAGAAAAGTAAAACGACTCGCTCGGTCGTTCCGGAAATCTTTAGGAAAAGGCGGTGACTAAGCTGAACCTGTACGCTGATGATGTTTTGTTCTGCTGTGCTCAGACCCCAAGGGGCCGAACTCCCAGCTGACCCAGGAGCAGCTGGCCGTCCTCCTGAACTTCCTGGGCCAGCCCACGGGTTCGGTGAACGCCACCCAGTTCGTTCAGGCCATGAGCACCAAGGTCAACCAGGAGACGCTCCAGCAGCTCTCCAAAGCTCTGGCCCCCGCCGACCCCCCCGAGCCTCCGCCGCCACCTCCCCCTCCCCAGCCCGCGCCCGCAAAGCCTCCGCAGCCAGCCGCTCCGTTAGGAGTACCACGCACGCCCCCCATGCCCAAGCCCCCGTCGCCCCCCATGTCAGCGCCGCCGGGAATCCCCGAGGCGGGGGCCGCCACGCAGACGGCCATGACGATGCTGCTGGCTCAGCTGCTGCAGGCGCAGCAAGGGGACGGGGCGGAGGGCGCCGTCCCTCCTGCAGGTGGAGCAGCGGCTGCAGCAGCAGCGGGGGGTCAGCCCCCGCCTCCAGACGTCAAACAGCCTCCAGAGCCCAGCCCGGTCTCCCCAGGTAAAACCCCCCCCCCCCCCGACGGGGGATTCCTTCTTGAAGTTTGAAAGTGGATTTAACAGGAAGTTGTTTCTGTTTTAGTGTCTGAAGTGGGCGGGGTCTCCATCCTGCCTCCGGACCAGAGGCCTCCTGAGCCGCCAGAGCCCCCGCCCCACGCCGACCTGGACTACCGCCAGCCCCCACCCGAACCCCAGGCCGGCCACGCCCCCCCGCTTGTGTCTACAGGCGGAGGCGACGGAGGGAGACCCCCCGAGCCGGACTACCCGCCTCTGCCCACTGCAGAAGCATCTGCATACGGGGGTGACTACAGCCACCCCCCTCCTCCCCCCTACACTCCTGTAGGGTATGGGGAGGGCTACATGGGTCACATGTTGGGCGGGGGGCTACCCCCCCACACTTTGAGAGAAGTGTTCGCCAGCCAAGGCCCGCCCGCCGGCTCCTCCTCCGCCGCAGGCGTCCTGGCCCCGGCCCACCCGGACCCCTTCCCTCCCCCGGGGCCCCCCCCAGGACCCGGCAGCATGGTGTTCACCGGAGACAAGGACCACCGCTTCAAGTACAATCACAGCCCTTTACCCGTGGAGGGGCACCCCACCCCCGGCGCCATCCACCTGTACAACCACGCCATGCCTCGAAAGGACGCCGTCCCCGCTCCCCCGCTACCCCTCCCAGCTCCCGGACAACCCTGGGGGGGCTCCCCTTCACAAGTCGGGGCTCCGCAGCTACCCCTGGGCTTTGTCCAGCACGTGAACTCGACGGCAACAATCAGAGGGCGGGGGCTGCCTTTCTGAGCGTCTGGAGACGTCAAACTGATTGTCGACGGACAAAAAAAGGGCGGAAGGACTCCCTCCAGAGCCGACGCCGCCCCCCCCCCCCCAGGCCCGACCGACCCCAAGATGCACACTCAGTTTGTAGTAACTTAAATCTGTGTAGAGTATTCTATTCGTCCTCGGTCTGGATTACGGAGTGTGTGGCAGAAGCTTGAACACCGGAGGAGCTTTTCTCGCTCATACCATTTTTCATAATTTTTTGTAATCTATTTTGCTGTCTTTTAAATTAAACTTTTACCTTTTTTGAGTGTACATTTATCAGGCCCGGGTACATTTTAAAAACCTCTACCTTTTAGCCTTTTTCCGTAATAATTGCCCCAGGGCGAAGTAGTATTAATGTTTTGCACTACTGACTGAAGTAGGTGGAAATTCTTTTTAGCTACGAAAGGAAGCGGACGACGTGCCTCGTCCGCACGTTTAGAACACATGACCAGTGATGTAGTGTTTGTCTCCTTTATGGCCGTGAGTGTGATGAAGATGAAGATGATGATGATGATGATGATGAAGGCTCAGCTGAATGGGTTGATGACTTAAGTACCAGCACAGGGACTGTTGGTTCCAGAAGCACTTGGATGAATGCAACCAAAACCCCATCAATGTTGGAAAAAGGCTGTTTTCACTTCAAACTGCCTTTTTTTTTAAAAAACAAAATTTATTTTACAGTAAGTGTTGTAAAATCTTCAACAAAACACAAACACAAGTACCCCCCCCCCCCTTTCTCCCCTCCTACCCCCAGGTCAAAAAAGAAAACTTGTCCTTTTTTCTTTTTTGTACTAAAATGATTTTTGCCCCCCCCTCCCCCCCTTTCCTCTTCTTTGGCAAATGTTTATTAAAAAAAAACACCAACGCTGGATTGTCTGTCGTCTGCTTGATTGCTTCGTGGACCAGGCCACTGGATGGCAGTGTCACGTCAAACATCGCTGCTCGCTCCCCAGATGTTGTTAGAAGCCGTGAGTAAATCTTACGCTAAAATGTTCTTGAAGCGACAAATCCATTGTGAGTCAGAAGTGTTAGGTTTAGGGACGCTGGAGGGATCCAACGATCCAGCGCCAGGCCGAGCGGCCCCAGAGAACGTGGACATTTTAGAAAAATGGTTTCGAACCAGGCTCTTGATGTTCAGGCTTAATGAAGTTCTTGGTATGAAGGCTAACGCTATTTAAGGTTGCCTAACAACACGTCTGTCTCCGTTACATCCACATGAACACGTGCCAAATGAAAACGTCACATGACCTCTTGAGCCTGAAACCAGAGTTGTGAAAACAAAAAAGAACCAACACAGAGTTTGCAACATCCTGCGACACCCCTGATTTCAAAATTTTACCCTGACCTACTATCATAGGTCAAAGATCAAAGCTAGTGCTCTGACCTGTCATTGATCGAAGCACTAGCTTCAATCTATGGTCTTACACTTTCCTTCTCCCTCGTCTTTCTATCTTATCCAGTTCCTGAGTGTACAAAAGTTAAATTTTGACCTTGACCTAGTTTTCTCAAGGTCGTCATCTCATTTTTATCCCCTTTGCTGCTCAAGTAATGTGCTTTTTGTTTCATCTCTCTATCTGCAATGGTTGCGAAGATATCTGGTGGATTAACGGACGGATGGATAAAGACACGAACGCTGACAATTACAATACATCACCGCTTTGAAGCGGGATGTAAAAAAAAGCAGAATAATATATTAAAACAAAATCCTGATGTTTTGAGGAATATAAAAGTGATCCACTCTGGGTGCACCATCACTTCCTGGATCCTTCCTGATCAGGATGACGTCCTTGTCTCAGATCCTGAGACACAAAGACACACCGAAGACTAAAGGAAGCACACAGGCTGCCATCTTGGAGGGGAGCCTCCATGTCTTGTTGGGTGAGGTCACGAGTCAAATGTTAGGACCCATTCTGACGGCCCCATCCTGTAGCATGCTAAGCTAACTGGCTGCCGAGGCACACATCCTGTAATGAGTCCTTGGAGTGAAATCACATGATATATTTATGACTGCACAACCTCCTGGTTGTACTTCCTGGCTGAGCCACAGCGTGGCGCTAAAAGACCGGATGGAAACCAGGATGCGTCCCATTACATATGGCCACATCCTCTTTATTGCAAGCTGAGCTGAGGGTGAGTTTATTGGATGAAGGAGGTCTGGAGACTTCCCTTAACTTCTTTAACTCCTCGATCTCATTACACTCAGCCTTAACTAGACTTGTTAGCTTATTAACTCCTTGCTGATGCAAGAGGAACAGGTGCTAACTGTGCAGACCAATGATGATGGGGGTGGGGGGGGTTTAACGAGGAGTTAAGGATGATTTATGGAGGAATTAATGTGCCAACTCTGAGTTAACCTTTGAGATTTTGCGGCAGCTGAACCGTTATGCGACCTACGGTTCGTCACTGCGCCGCGAGCCGAGCTGCTCCTTGAGGAGGTGAGTCAGCCGCAGTAATGGCTGTTTAATGGCCGGTGGTCAGACCTTGCTTTCTCTTTGTGTGTGTGTGTGTGTGTGTGTGTGTTCAAAGAGAATGAAAATGACACATGCCATTTGTGACTTTTTTCCCCGCTGTAAATGTAAAAGCGGGAACCATCAGTGCCGGCATCACGGCACTGCGGGGTTCTGAGCGGCCTCCTTCGTAAGATGCGCCGACATCAGGCAGGAAGTGATTTACCTGACGTTCACCAGATGGGGGCGGAGCGGAGAGCCCGTCACAGCCGATCAGCCTTGATGGATTGTGAAAGAGCAGCTTTTCCACCCTGTTGCTGCGCATCAGGTCCGTGTGCTCAGCAGCCAGGTGAGGCCGAACAAAGGTCAGACGACGCCGACCTCTGCTGTCACACGCGGAGGCGGATCTGTGTGATGTCATAGGAGCGCCTTAAAAGTAAAAGAAGAACATATACAGTATAGAAGCACAAAGAAGGAAGCATTAAAAAAAAGATAAATATACAAATTAACTTTTTTATTTTTTTGAAATTATTTTAATTATATATATTTGCATGAAAACATTATTTGTTCTATTTTTTTGGGTTTATTTCATTTAATAAAATAACTTTTCTAACCTATTTTTTCCTCCTTCCCTGTTGCTCTTGTGTTGCGTTTCCTCTTTAAAAAGGGCTGGATGTTGCATTCAGGAAACCTCGGAAAAGAGAACTGTTAGCAGTAAACAGAAGTATTCACCACACTGGTTGCTGCAGGTACTGTATAATTGATCAGCTGAGCATGAGAATCATTCAACCTGTTTTTTACTTTTCAAATTTTTATTCCACCAACTGAAAAGACTGCAAAAATAAAAGATAACAAGCAAATAATCACAAGTTTCCTTCATTCAACTAAACCGGTATCGTTCCTGAACACATGACGGTATTTTGTGCATTGATTGATTAATTGCATTTTTCTGATTATATTTTTAATTTGAAGACATATTTTTAAATGACGTCTTGAAGCATAAAATTTTTATATTGCGGTAGTCTTAAGTATTTGATTACTTCCTCAGGGATGTCAATAGTCATTTCCTATCAGCTCTAAGCTAATTTCACACACATTGCACACACGTATTCCTCACCACACACACATGTGTATGTGGCCTCACCTTTTCCCTGACATCCTTGTTAATTCCAACCATGAAAGGGCGCTCTGATCATTTATGACTCACAGATGTGACGCTCAGCTTCCCTTCGCCGTACCTTTGGCGTGTGAGGTCGGGTCTTCAAGGAGGAGAATCCAGTCCCGCCGATTTGAACGCCAGACACTCGGATTTATTCTAGAAGAACGCATCTGAGCTTAAACAGTCAGTCTGACAGCGGATTTTTGTCTCCCATCAAAAAATAACTCATAACCTACTGATGGTAAAGTCTTGGAGGTCACCAGGGGTCAAATCTGCCGGGCGAGTAAACGCCGATCTCTTCACGGTGATGATGTGAAATGGAATGTGCGTGCGCGTCTTTGAGAGGCCGACTGATAAACGTCTGTCACAGAATTTTATTTTGACGAACCGAGGAAACTATTTTCTGATAGTTCAGGTTTTTGGGGACGCCGCCGTCTGCAGGGGTTTTCGTGCTCACGGTGCTTTTCTTGTTGCCTTTAAGTTTTTTTTATTCATGAGAGAAAGATTATGGCTACCTTATCTTCCAAAGCACATCGTCTAGTTTCATGGACTCGAATTATGAATAGAAAAGAGACACCAGCTCAAGGGAGATGGAACCGTATAGTGGTTTGATTGGCCTTGATTTTCCAAGCTGCAATTATTTCTTTCCCACTTCTGCACCTGTGTCATCACCTCTTGTGTTAAACAAAAGATTGTGTGATTTTTATTTTTTTTTTAATAATGGAAGGCTGGGGTTGTCTGGTTCTTGCATCTTTCCCATAGTTCCAGTTTGATGCACGTTTCTCAGAATGACAAGCAGCAGTAACGGCAGGCGTATTGGGCGTGCGCCTTCGTTTCTAATCTCTAAATGACATGTTTTTAGACGCATCCTGACAGATCATGTGCAGAGTGGACGTCTGTAAATCCCCTGGCGGCGTGTAAAATCCCACCTCTCCAAGGTGAAACGATGCCAGATGATCTGTGACAAACTGTACAACTATTTTTATAAAGGAACTTCCCCGCGCATTATGGCCGCTCCGCAACCGTAGCGAAAACAATCTCCAGAGCCATTAGTGTAAATTTGCGTAAGCAAGCACAACTGCCTTTTCCATAAACGTGCAGAGAAAATGTGAAATCAAGCATGAAATGTTGAGAGTTTCAATCCGGGGGAATTATTGAGGCTCAAATTGAAATGCTGTGGGGGGAGGGGGGAGGTGGAGGGAACGCAGGCGGCTGCTTTTGACGTGCGTAAAGGTCGATAAGTCAATAAGGCATCTTATTTATGATTCACTGCTTGTTCTGTAGATTAAGCCTCGCACAAACGCGTCTGTAAAAACCTTGACACTTGCACCGAAGGATGTGGCAGACATTTAAACAATAAGTTCACGTCTTGTTGTTTTTCTTTTTCAACCATTTCTGCAGAAACAGATTGAAAAAAGGAGGTTTTTCTTTTGAATCATTGTGAATATGCTGCAGATGACCTGCTGACCTCCCACTGAGTAAACAGAGAAACCACCCCCCCACCATCACCACCACCACCCCTCCCAGGAGGAGCGCATACCTGGAAGGAACAACAACCCCAGCTTGTTTGTTTGTGAAAAACAACAACGATGATGATTGGCAGCGTTACGGAATATTTCAACACCCTGTAAAGAGGAGGATGGAAATAGTTCAAAACAGCTTATTTTGACTTCTTTTTTTTTATTTTTTAAAAAGAGCAAACTGATCATTAAAAGAAAATAAAAGCTAATATCGTGTCATTAATAAAATAATCAATACTCAGATAAAATCCAACCAATGTGAATAAATCAAAAACTTGAATCTGGAAGAAAATTTCCAAACATTGTTTGAACGTACACATAGTCCTCAACTTACGAACATCCGGAGATACAAACAAACACGCTTCACTATATCCGACAATTGTCCTGCAGTTCCCCTTTGTGCCACAACCCCATTGGTGGCAGCACCCCTGCATTCACGCAGCTCCAACACTCGTCTCCCCCTCTTGTTGTTGTTTGTTGTTGTCTCTGTTAGCATCTAACAGGGTTTTTATCTTGAACATGACATTTAGAAGAACCTCAAATGGCGATTGTAAATTGGAAGTACAATTACATTTACGAACAACCTCTCAGAACCAACTATGTTCGTATGTTGAGGACTACCTGTATTTATTTTGCTGCTCATGTATTTTTTTTTTTTTTAAATTATCTTGGAGGTCTTTCTGTCGGACATTTGGCTAGAAAATTGGGTCCAAAAATTATTGATCCAGAATTTCCAATAGCTGAAGTTTATGGGATTTCTGTTAATCAATCGACTTAAAATTTAACACCCTGCATGATATTCCTCAATGACGTGTAAATCGAGTTTAACTCATGTTCCTCTGACAGGAACAATTCCCAGATTTCCCAGTGGAAATGAGTCCTGGATTAATTTAAATCCCTGAGAGACAAAGATAAATCTTACAGATAGTTTCGCTGCCCAATTAAGGCTCACATCTGAGTGATCGTGGGAGGATATTTATTTTTCCGGACTTAATTGGTGGGTAGCTAAGTCAAATTCTTTCCTCAACTTTTTGTCCAAGACCAGGAATGAAATGCTAAAAATACCAGATGTTCACACATTTACTGTAGCCGGTGAAGCGTTAGATAAAAACCAATACTTAAAAAACTAGCGTATGGATTCCATTAAAGAAGAATGGCTCCAATCTCATTATGTTTGCAGCGATAATGAGGTGAGGCTGCAGGTAAACGACTGCCCTTAGGCCCATCCAATGCGGCGTAATTAGAGAAAGGACGATCTCAAAGGCACCGTCATTGTCCTGTTTTAACGTTACTGAGTCACATCATGTATTTCAAGGTAAAGCAGCCCGTGTTTCATTTAATGGAAGTCCTCAGGAGAGCTGATAAGACTTGGCATTTGAGTAGTTGATCACATCAGTCTTACAGTTATTTCCTGTGCAGCTCTGATGTGCCTTGACAGAGCGTTGAACTGATGAACGTTCTCTTCTGAATCGCAAATATTCTCCGACATCCTGGAGATTATTCGTGTAGCGGTGGAGGCCAAAGGGGCGAACGTTCTCTCGTCTTATTACTGAAGCTGGATTTTTTTTTTTTTTTTACCTTTAAATTTTATGGGGCGAAATGTCCTCCTTTCATCCTTTTCCAGTCCTGAGTTTAAAAAAAAAAAAAAAAAGTTTAGGATTCTCAAGGTTTTCGCTTCGGGTTGATATTTTTGGTGAAGCAAAATCAAATGAAACATCATAAAATGCTATCGTGCTGATTTACCTTCTGGGATAGCAGCTACCGATGCAATATTGATCATTTTCACAAAGAGCATTGTTTATTTTTTAAAAGTCTCATATTTTACTAATTTACATTAATTTCACACGGCTGCCAGACGTCCAACTACGTTGTATTTGACATGTAGGTCTTTGTCACACTGAGGAAGACGAACGGAAGCTAAGACGCTAAAAACTACATTTTAATTCCCTTTTCTATTCTCTATCACAATTTCTTTTTAGCTCTTCTTATTCTGACATTCTCTATGGTTTTATTTTCTGGGGCAATACAACGAAAACAATGCCCCATCAGCGGGAATCAATAAAGTATGCTGATGCTGATTCTGATGGATGTACCAGGTGCTCCCTGAGATACAAACAACCCCTGACTGATGTTGACATGTTCATAAAATGCCATATTGTGTTTGCAAGTTTGAATTGTGCACCTCATCATCATTCGTCCCCCTTGTCTCGACTTCACCATACTCATAAGCAACAGTAAACAAGATGAATGTTACGTATGTATACTTCTGTTTAGTGGCCTATGATCCTGATGACACACTGGACGCAAACACACGTGTGCACACACACACACACACACACACATACACACACAGAGCAGAGCTAACTAGAGGGTGGCCCTCGTTACTCGTGGTTAATGCGTTGCAGGAATAACAAATAACAAATTCTGCGATATAGCGACAAACTATCTTATTATTTACGATAATTTAAACGTTTATGAACTGTGAGCTACGTTCCGTGAGCGCCGTTTCGAGACTCACGGAACGTAGCGCACTTCCAGATGCCATCAGCCAATTGAATGTGTGTACGGTATTACATGACTACCAACTAAAAATCCGCAAGGTGAAGTCGCGAGCGTTGATGCGCGCATGCGCGAGGGATTACTTTAGTTAGCCAAACACTAGTTGACTTCAACAATAATTGAGTAAGTTTCCTATTTTGTTTTCCAGATTCTAGGAGTTGGTAGGGTTAGAGAGGAGAATGTGTGTGTAGAGACCTAAAAATAGGACAATAGGACCCTTTTAAGAACATTCTGATCATCCTGCCTGTTACTTTTGCAACAATTTCACCATTTTCACCATTCAAGGCCACCGTTGTTGCATCCAAGTGGAACCCAGATGATTTTTAGAGCGATTTTAAAGAAATGCAAACAAGTTCCAGCGTTCCTCTCCCGGTACCGGAATAATAATGGCCTCAGCCAGACCTGTCTCCGGCGTTGACACGGCACTAAAACGAAATGTGCAGATAAATGCTCAATGTCTCGCATAATGATACCTCGCCGCAGACCGTCCTGGAGTCTTGAGGTAAATTTAGGACATGTTTATGCTTCAGGGAGACATTTAAACAAAATCGGATGAAACAACAATATAAAAGCAGCATCTGCTATAAGCTGGATCTTTTGGATATAATTCAAATACCACCTAATAAGTCGCTTTGTGTTGATGGAAAATCTTGATGCCTGCTTTTTTTTTTTTTTTTTGGTGTTACCTCAAATGCTTTCTTATAATTTTTTTTTTTTTTGCACAGCTGGGATATTTTCTGTTTGTCGCTCCGAGCCAGATCCCCTGGCTTCAGGCAGGGGGATAAAGAATGATCGCTTATAGACAGCTGGTCGACATATTTCTTTGAGACAAGGAACAGGTTTTTCCTCAATATATTACACCCATTTAAAGTTGGATTTTTTTTTTCTTTTTGTGCTCCTCTGAGTGGGAACTGTTTGATGAGTTCTCAGAAGACCGTCTAGAATCAGGGCGATATAACGGTAACGTGAGCTCAGGCCCAGCTTTTCTGTAAATGCTTTGGGGATCATTCCACACCTATATAAGGAACACAAGTCAACCTGCAGCCCTGCTTATGAGTCATTTATGACCCTGCTGGGGTTTTCTGCTGTATTAGCACTATGGGTGGAGTGCTGAGATGGGGACAAACTGTATATTTAGTGTTAAGTCCAGTGTCTCGCTGTGATTAATGACCAAGCAGACAGACAACCAGGGCGCATTCTAATCACCCACAAGGACAAAGAGTGATGGAGAGAGACAGAGGGTGTGAAAAACACCTCCTTATTAATGGCTCCAACAGCCTGTAATGGCAATTTAACCGAATCCATAAAAGGACGCGAATGATCATAAAAATAGTAGCTCCATTAAATGGAATTTTTAAAAAAAACCTAAATGTTTATTACTATTATTGTTCAAGAGTTTCCGCCTCATCAGCAGATACACATCGCTAATGAGTACAGCCTCATGAGGCAAAAAAAAAGCAATTCAAATGAGCTGAAATGTCTTTTTTAAAAATGTTATTTTGAATGTTTTGTTATATTATGATAATGCACCTGTCTTTATATAGTAATAAAATAATGCAGCGCAGATGTTTTCCTTCACACCTTCGCCAAATGATTCCTTTTATTCAAGCTAGTATCATCATTTGGGTGCACAGCTTGTTATTTATTATATAATATGTCAAAATACAAGGAAAGAGTAATACTTTTTCTAACCTTAATGAATGCATTAAGTATTAATGAGATCATATCATCTGCGTTTTCATGCGTTGTGATGTAAATCTTTTTAAAAATCTAAAAACCTGCAGGTTTTTGTGGTTTTTTTGCTCCAATCTCTGATGCTGGTTTTCCTCAGGGCTCTGTTCTCTCCTCCCTTTGCTTTTTTTTTTATTCTTCATTTTGAATCACGTGTTCAGACGGCTGCAGGGTTTCCCTAGAGTGCAGCTATGTTGTGAGATTCCCTGATGACCTTCTTCAAGGGTCACCATCAGATCACGCTCACGTCTGACCTGCATTTGTTGAGTGGTGTGAGGATAATATCCAACAACGATCCAAAAATGAAAGAATTTTTTTTAGAGATATAAGCTGGTTGAGTGGTTTTTGTCCTGAAAACACAAGAATATTCTAAACAGCGCTGTTAAAGTCTGATCTGGGATCGGTGGCGTCCAGCTGAAGGACTTGTGCTCACTCTGGGGGAAGCGTGTGCGCCAGAAAACAAAAGTAATTACAATCTGACCATGTTCTCTCCAACGAATTTGCCTTGATGCCCTCAGGCTGGCGCTATCACGCCCCCCCTGGGGGAGACACACCGTTACTCAAATTCTTCCATTCCTCTTGCGACCAGCCTACTAAATGCCGGCGGGAGTGACCTGAATGTCGACCAGCTCCTGTAAACTCACGTAGCCTTTGAGCGTTTCTTCCTTTCCCTCGGAACTTTGTTGGGGGTGTACTTCCATTAGCCCCCCCCCCCCTACATGTTGAATTGAGTGACCATTGATGTAATGATGCCCCATAATTTTACATATTTCCATTATTTCCTTTTTATTCACATTCTTGAAAGACTTTTTTTATATAGTCAATGTCAAACTACACATTCAAGCTGTAGGTGTTTTATCTAAAGTTTCTTCCTTCTTTTCCATTTTTTTTGGGGGGGGGGGGGGGGGGGGGGGGGCTGCAAGATGTTGGAATATCAGTCACAGCCCAGCGCAGTCGACTGGCAAATCAAAAGCAAAACACTTCCATTAGCTGTAATCTGCAGGATAAATGTAAAATAAAGCAGGAGGGCATAAAATCAAATCAAAATTGTTGGCATCTTATTGTGAGGAAGTGCTTTTCCAAAGTATTTACACCGCAGCACAATTTAAATGACTGATGTCGGGTGACAAAGGAGATGGGAAACAGCCTAAACTAAAGCAAATCAGAATAAAGCTGCACCATAAAGACTCCTAGTCACGCCGGAGACGTCCTGAAACAAGGACAGAAATGAAGCAGGAAGACTTTTTTGATGGCTTTCCTGATGAGACGGTGATATTTACAGCCGCGAGGAAAGGAGTAAAAGCATAACACAAATGCAATGCGGAAGAAAAAAGCTTTTCCTAATGGCGACAAATCACAAGTTATAGATGTGCCTCCATTATGAAGTTCATTGGTCACCATCTGTTTTTAAAAACCTGCTATATTAAGACTAATTTAATGGCAAATAAATTAAGTCTGTAGTTAGTTCTAATATTGTTATATTAAAAAGAATAACCCCTCCTGCCTCCTTAAGTATCTCCTGATTAAAAACCATTAACAGCTAGAAATAAAAACCCTTTCAGGCCAATAAGGCACATTAGGAGTAAAACTGGAGCGAAGACTGGGAAACGCGACGAAAACCAAGAAGCCGTGCGTGGGTCGCGTTTGCCAAAAGTCGCCGCAGATTTGGTTGATGTATCTGCTGTCACTTTTGTGCATTAACGCCGTGACCTTTCTTACAATTTCCGAAGCCATGCGGTGGGAGTCGGTAAGAAAGATGGATACACAGAGGATGAAATCTGTCACCAAGGTAAGAAAAGCAGAAGTATAGCACGTATAGATAGCTGCAAAACAGGTCTGAGATGTGAACGCAACAACACACGACATCATGGACGACAGTAATAGACTGGAGTTACACAGGAAAATAGAGCTGGAGTGATCTGAAGGAGAAAAGAGGAGTGAAAAAGGAAGCGATCATTATAACAGGTTTGGAAGGACGATGGTGGAATAACAGCCGTGTTTTGTTTGAGACGCGACATGAAAGATCAGGACTGAAATGGGGATTGATGAGGCTGTCTGTGTCGGAGTTATCCTCCCCATAATACCAATTTAATATTTTGGTGCAGTTTTGTAATTTATGCTCTCAATTCCAGCAATGCCATTTGGCTTTGCCCGTCACTGTCAATTCATCTTCCGCTGTCTTCACTGTCATCAGCACAAATGCAATATTGAAGATCAATTTCATTTCTTTTTTATTTTTTTTATTTTCCTGAATGGTGACTGCTATTATTCAGCTTTATAATTTTGTTGTCACATTTTAGATTTCACATTATCCATCTGTGTTTGGGTGCCGCATACGTTTCAAAGAGGAAATGCTTTTTTTTTTTAAATAAAAAAAACTAAACTAGTTCAATGTTAGATATTAAACTTTACATTGATAACCTGAAAACGATGTTAAAATGGAAAGAAGTCTTCATCCTTTTTTCTGGCCTTTGACCTCAAAATCTGTTGAGGCATTGTTTACTAGCAATCCTTCAATATTTCACAATATAGCAAAAAAAAAAAATGAACACAAATTTACAAGATGTGGCAGAACTTTTTATTTTGCCTGCTCAAGGAAATGCAGTCATATTCTGTGGTAAATCTTTCAAGTGAAATATCTCCTGAAAGAACTGAATCGATCGGTGTATTCGCATTCCCCCCCTCCCCCCCAGAGGATGACGTCCTGATATCTCTGGCGATCCCTTTGACATTGTGTTTGCATCGTTGAAGTGTGTTGGTGATTATAAGCATAATCAATGTGAAAAATGAAGTATAAATATGCACTAAGTCATTTTTGGTGGAAGTATTTCTGCATGAACATCACCCAACATGTGTCCCGCTGAGGGGGCTGGGTCGTATTTAGGGTTCTTCAAATAAACGCTTTTACGACATATAAACGTGTTTGCGCTCCTACGACGAAGCTGTTTAGCGTCATCGTTCATTTATGGGATTAAAAAGACGAAGATTTGAGTAATGGAGTCAAACTTGCTGCTTTCCAGCTCCCAGCAGGAAGTGCAAGGCCGTCAGATTAGTGCAAGGTAGACCCGAAGGGAGGCTGGGGAGATGGGCTGCTTTAAAATTCTACCTTGATGTTGTCGGTTCCCACTGGAAAGAGAAAATACATTATATGCTGGTATAATAATCCTGCAAACCAGGAGTCACATCACAAGGTTTTTAATTCTATGACAGGAAAAATCACAAGCAGAGATAAAAAAAAAAAACCCTGATTGATTTAAAATAAATAACTAAACATAGTAACTTTGTGAATTTCAGGACAGGAAAAACATAAAAAATAAAACATCCCATTGATGCATTCACATCAGAGATATGGAATCTTTACTTTGTGATGAATAATTAATCCGTTTTCATCATTTCATGCTGTGGAACGACTTGCCAAGAGGAAAGCGCCGAAGCTCTTTCATTTCAGCGGCTTTTTCTTCTTCTTCTGTTTTATTTTTCTGGTGGGTTTCCACCAACCATGATGAGCTGGAGGGATTCGGATTCGTAAAAAAAAAAAAAGCCCCAAGGACTTGGACATGCTAGAGATGCAAACGCACGCTGCGCTAGTCTCTTGGCGCCGCGATTTCCTCTACATGAGCATATGTATGTTGGAATGGATACTTTAGTTCCAGTCCGCTGAGAGGTGAACTGCATGCTGGGATGAGCTTTAGAGGCTGAAAAGAGCGGCGTCTGCTCCTGCTAAGCCGCGGCGACTGACGTAAAGATGTGAGGTTGCTGTCTCTTTGGATGACCTCCATTCTGGCGGTTGCAAAGCACCACAGATGCCAGCCGCCATCACGGTATCCGGCGTTCGACAACATGAGCTCGAATGAGAGGATGAGGAGTCGCTTGTTAAAGCATCTCCACCAAAAAAACAACAACACACACACACACACACACACACACACACACACGCCGCGTCAGGCTGCTGAAACAAGATGTGACACATGCCTCATTCCCTTATGCTAGCCCATGACAAGCGATCAGGCTATCTCATAACTCATGCAGCGCAGCCCCGAAAATCTGCTGCACACATTTAAATAGATCTCCATATAGATTCCTTTTTTTTTTTTTCCCCCCCCATGCTTAAATTTGTTTTCGGTTACAGTTTATTTCACCTTTTTATGACATTTTTTATAAACCACGTCGATCAGCCGGCTCCCAGAAATAAAAAAAAAAAACTGACGTTAAACCCAAAGTATTTGCGAATGCATGAGCCGTGACCTGGAATTTCAAATGTGATCTTATAAACTGCGATTCATATTTGATGGGGTAATGGAACATGAATTTTTCAGTCCGCAGAGAGGCACAGGGGTTCGGGTATCCGTGTGGGGGGTTTTTTGTATCGCTTTCGCTGCTTTTGTAGCGTGCGGTCACACGCATTAGACGGAATGAAAAACGGTCCTCTTGGGTAGACGCACGTTGAGCGTTTTGGCGTCCGTGCTGCTCGACTGCTCGAATGCCGTTTCTAAAATCTTCTTCATATTTAAGGCGCACTGGATTGTAAGGCGCATCTGATCATAAGGCACGCTTTCAATGAACGGCCTATTTTAAAACAGTTTTTCATATATAAGGCTCGCTGGATTATAAAGCGTACTGTTGGTTTTTGAGAAAATTAAAGGTTTAGAATACTTTAATTTAAGTCTCTGTGTCACAAACATAGAGAAAGTGAAAAAGTCATCGAGCATCTGCATTGAATATTAATCACCTTGTATTTGGACTTAAGGTTCCACCCCCCATCCAGAAAAACAAAAACACTTCTGATTACACCACCTCCTCCAACGGTCGCTGGCGGAGGTAATAAAGAGACTTCATGAATGTTATTCATCCACATCCTCCCAGACACTTGACTCCATCTTCTCCTGGTGTTGCATCTTTAAAGAAATGCGGGTTACCGAGGACAGAGCATTTCTTTTGCAGAGACAACAGCCAAAGGTCTGTCTCCAGCGAGGAAGCTGCGCTGAAGTGGTTTCATCAAAAGAAATATTTACACCCAGACGTCTTATCGGCCCGCAAATGTCGAGAAGTATTAATATGTAACATCCTGCAGGGCTCTCCAGGACACTTGCCATAGCTCCAAAAGGAGAGAGCCCGGTGTTATCGAGGTCTGGCAGTGTGACTGGGTGATGATATCAGCCGTGCTGACTGGCTTCCATTAGGCAATGCCCACATCTATGTCTACTGAACATATTGGCTCCCACTGCAGGGGGAAAGGCAGCGAGCGATAGGCCGGCAGCCATGACACACGAGCTATCATCCAGCATCCAGGAGGGCCGTATCACCGCACGCACGTCAGTCTGCAGCGCGGCCGACACTCCGCCGCAAAGATTACAGGAAGTCTCGTAAATCGCATTTCAGTCTGGAAAAAGGATGGGAAGATTTAAAAAAAAAAATCTTGACAACTTTGCCGATTGTTCAGATTTCTCAATTAGAAGATGTTTAAAAAGAAGTTCATGAGAGTATCCTCATCATATAAAACTATGAATCCATAGTTTAGTTGCCTATTTTTTTTATTTTTAATTTTCTCAATTGATTAAAAACATACAGTGATATGAAAAAAGTTTGGACACCCCTGATCATTTTCCAGATTTTCCTTTATTAATCCCTGGTTATGCAGATCAGCAGTTAAATACATCATATATCAGACCAACACAGTGATATTTGACAGAAAGTGTGAAATAATTTTTTAAACAAATGTCGGCAGGTGTATAAATTTGGGCCCTCTTGTTGTTTTATTGATTTGAATGACTTTAGCACTGATTATTGGAAAAACCAGATTTGTTTGGTGAGCTCATTGATCGTTGACCCACAGACACGGGTGAAGCCAATCATGAGGGTTCGATTATTTAAGGTGCCAGTCGCTCTCCTTTGGCTTCTCCTCTGAAGGGTGGCAACATGGGGGATCAGAACACCTGACCCGACATCAAAAAGTAGTTCAACATCATGATTTAGGGGAAGAATACAAAAAAGTTATCAGAGATTTCATCTGTCAGTTTCTCCTGTGAGGAACATAGCGAGGATATTCAGAAGAAGCTTTTCTGGAACGGCTGTCTCAATCCCCACACTTGGATACCGTTGAAAACAGTGATGTGATTTAAAGCGGGTTCTCCATGTTTTCGAAATTGTCAAACCTGACTGAACTGGAGATGTTCTGTAAAGTCAAATAGTCAAAAATACCTTCGACAAGAATCCAGACCCTCATTGGAATCTATAGGAAACATTTAGAGGCTGTCGTTTCTGCAAAAGGAGGATCTACTAAATATTGATGCAATTTTTCTGGGTTTTTTTTTTTGCAATTTTTTTGGTTTTCTGTGCCCAAATTTATGCACCATCCTACTTTTGTTTAAATAATTATTACGCACTTTCTGTTAATCCAATACAATTCATTTCACTTCTCGTATATCACTGTGTTCATCTGCTATATGATATATTTAACTGAAAATGCTGATTTGAAAAACCAGAGAATTATAAAGGAAAATGATTAGGGGTGCCCAAAGTTTTTCATACTACAATAATGGTTAATTGGGGCAGGGGGTTTGCTAAATTAAATACAACTAGCCTAATAACTTTTTTTCTTTCTTTTGAGCAAAGCTATCAGACTGCTGGTGCTACCTTCAGTTTTGAGTAGGAGGACAATATCTTTTGTCTAACTCTCTAAGTGTATTGTATTTATATATTTCTAATAAAAATGCCGCATGGTTTGAATTTCAGATTTTAAAAAAGCAACATTTTTTGACAGGAACAATATTTTCAACTTCGATTTTTTTTTTTTTGTTAGTTTGCCTACATTGAGGTTGTTTTTCCACAACAGCGGAGGCATCCGTGTCCTTGGACACACATTTTCTTGTCTCGTCTTGCCTCTTACTCTTTGAGTCTGCTTCGCTGTTAATGTGGGTGTTCATCCATTTTCTTCTGTGGAGGCTTACAGGCTCAGGCTTGAGTTCACAGTTCCTCCATAGCTCAGACAAACACATTGTGTAGCCTGTTAGGATTATCTGCAGAGGCAACAGGCCTTGGAGACGCTGCCAAACAAAATCCTAATTATGCCAACATGATGTCTCCAAAATGTTCCTGCATGAGTGACTCAGAGAATTGTTGTGACAGCAGATTTGAATCTGAAGTGGATTCAATTTTATTCTGTAATGTCCTTTTTAAGAATTGTCATTTCATTAAAAACGTGTGAAAACACAAATTTCTGACACAAAACGGTTTCCGTCGACTCACTCCTTTTGAACTTCAATTTCTTATTGTTTTGTTTTAAATCATTAAAAACCCGTAGAAACATTTGGCACGTACAAAATCCAAATAATCCCCCTTTCCTTGTCACATTGTCTGTGGCTTTTGCAAATTCAAGCCTTTAATTGCTCGGTGAACTGTCAAGTGTTTAAAACTTCTTGTGAAAAAAATATCGAAAATAGTTTTCACAGGGTGACTAAAATGCAAAAAGTTTAGGGACAGATGTTCACTTTTCAGATTAAAATGTTGGAATTCAAAAGTATATCAAAGTATATGCTTAGATGTGGAGTATTTAAATAAAATCAAGTGTCATAATGTAACGTAAATGTTCAAAAACTGTCTGAATACTCAAGTTTGCTTACCTTTGGAGAATCTACTTTTACGGTTCAGAAAAAACAACTGGAATAACACAAAAAAACGTTTACTCGGAGTTTTAAAGTTTTAAAGTGGTAAATACTTTGACAGACTCAACACAAGCCCAGATCGACGTCAATGACCGTTGTAGTGAACGAATCGAATCAACTTCCTTCCAATAAACTGTCAGGAGAAGCTGAAGTGATGTTTTGGGTTTTTTTTGCACAAGAGTGTTGAAAAAGATCCTAGACACGATTTCTAGAAACGTGATGAGCAGTGAGAGGTCTGACTTCATCGCTGGTTAATGCATTGAAGCGTTGATTATGAAAACGGATGAAAAAGCCCACCTGAATATTAACAAAAATCTTGTTTACGTGCAACGAGGAAGACGTGGTCAGAATTCCTCTCGTGGAGAAAAATGTTTTGTGCCACTCCTCGATGTTCTGAACGTGAACGCGTCAGAACGGAGACCTGCCTCGACTCGCCTTACCTCCCACTGGGTTCTCAATCATATCTGTGGACCAGGCGGCTAAGGATATCGGCCTATGGCAGGTTCAGGGGGGGAGCAAGGTCACGCTAACGGAGCTAAGGAAGATTTCAATATTTTTCCTAATTAAGGGAAAACTGATGAACAGATTTCCACAAAGCTGGAGGGTCTGACTGAACAGACGGGTCTACTGGTCTTTAACTACTAGTTACATCTCATCAAGACTATAGGACTATGTGCTTCTAATAGATAGGACCACAAGACTTTTTACTTTAGATACTTAAGTTTTGTATTTTGCACTTTTGCAAACTAGCTTTTCTTTCCGGGCAAGACCTTAAACGATTGTCAAATTAGTACTTTTACTGTAGGATCTGACTTCTTTCCTCAGGGCTGCTTAAAAAAGAACACGATTGTGTGGTCACCGGAGTCTCCAGGGGGAAAAGAATGTCTCAAGAAGTAGCAGAAAGTTGATAAACCCCATAAAAACGCTCCATTTCCAAACACAACGCCGGGCAAAGGCAGAAGCAATATTATGTTTACTAAGTGTGTACAGAGAGCTATTAATTTTTAAAAGCCTCATACGATGCGGTGATGTTGTGGAACACACACACACACACCAAAAAGGAAAAAAAAAAAAATCAATAATAGATAAATGTGACTCACCACTCAACCGTTGACCGACTTGTGTGAAGTTTCCCTTTCAGAAGTTGCTTGTTTTGTACATGGCTGAAGGGAGAAACTGTCCAGTCATCCAGAAAATAAGAGAGCAGCCATGTGATTTAGAGAGGAGAGCCTCCGTCGGGCATCCAGTCCACCTGAGACCGCATCGTTCTGTGTTCAGCAGCCCGTCGATGGACGGACACACTTCTTTTATTGCTTTTTTCTGCTCTTTGATCATCCAATTGTTGAACGAACTATTTCATGTTTTTATCTGCACTGCAACAAATTCGCTCTATATTATATTATTTACCAAGAGACCAGGCATTTTTTTAAAGAACGTAACTTCAAGCAGAGTTTGATATTTTCCCCTACCGGATCGTATTTTTTTCTCTTTCTGCGTGAGAGCATATGAGTGTGTTTATAGCTCTAGTTGATTAAACCTCTGTAACTCAAACCACCTTCATGGCCTTGGTGTTTATTGGCAGGCACTTCAGAAAGATGAACTCACAGGTGCACTAAACACACACACACACACACACACACACACACACACACAGACCATACCGACGCCCTCGGTTGTATTGAGCTTTGCCTCGTAATGAGCATCTAACGGTAATTTAAGGCCGTGGCGCTGACACCCGTATTGATCTGGGGTGGACGGGGCATGAAGAACATTCACAAATCAGTGCAGAAGCGTTGAATTGCCCCTTTCAGTGGATAAATCAGCGCCGCGGAACGGTCATACCTTCACGTCCGCTGTGGCTGGAACTGATTGCGCTGCTTCCAACAACGCTAGAACCGTTTTTACCCACTTGGGTTGTAAAAGTTTACAGGACAGGGGCGTTGGGGCACTTTGGGCAACATTTTTGTACCATTTGAGCAGTTTATACCTAGAAATCAAAAAGGATGGGTCCTCTTTGTCAAAGCACTTGGGCCATAGCGAACTACAGTGGTACCTCTATCTACAAACGCCTCAACAGGAAAATATTGCCTCAACTTACGAAAGAAATTTTGACTTATTAAAGGTAAAAATACAGTATGGGCTGATACTCGCAGCTCCCACAGGTTCCTGAACGCAACATTCTCATAGCTGCTCTGCCGTTGGCTATTACCTAGTATCTTCCTGGCATCCCATTGGCTAAGAGGGACCCCAAGAAAGTGACGGAGAAAAGAGGAAAAGAAAAGACGAAGAAAAGAGTTTTTTTGTCCGTACAACAAACCAAGAGATAAAAGAAAAGCCTGGAAAAGGGATGCGTTTGGTTGATCTCTCCAAAGAATATGGCCGTAATGCATCTACAATCACCACGTTATCAAAACAAGAGGAAGTTTAAGGAGTTTAAGGCATCGCGTGGGTGGTTGGAGAAGTTCAGAAGGAGGACTGGAATTCACTCTGTTGTTCATGGGGGGGCAAGAGGGCATGAACCAAAGAGGGCAAAAAACAATGAGGACAGCAGTTAAAAGGTAAATGACCATCATTATTATTCTTTACTCTATTCTTTGTTTTTTACATTATGCACAACTCTCATTTATTGTGTAATAATCTAATCGTAACATGTATTTGTTACATGTTTTGATGCATTTTATAAAACATTTATGTCTGAATTTTTGGGGGGCTTGGAACTGATTAGGGCATTTGCACGGAAAACGCGTCTCTACTTACGAAATTTCTTCCAGAACCAATTAATTTCATAAGTAGAGGTACCACTGTATTAAACTTCACTTCCTCACCTTTCTCACCAGAAGCCTTTAAATCGATAGCCGCATCGAATTTTTCGCCTCCTTTTGTCCCCGACTACCTGAAGCATCTCTAGCTAATTAGCCAACACGGGTATGGAGTGCGAGTTTCCATCTGGTTAACAGAATTCTGTTTGTTCGCAATTCACCAACGTCTTACTTCCTGCCGCCATCTGGAGCTGCTGGTGTTCAAAGCACATTTACACTAAATCAGCAGTGTTGAACAGAGAAAACTGTCAGAGGTGGCTGCAGGTGAGGCGATACACCTGATCCAACACGGAATTCAGCATTAAAATGACATTCAAATACTTTTTGTGGGAATATACGCAGATGACACCGGTGTTTTCGTAATCTGTCTGATTTCCTTTCTGTTTCGACGGAAACAAAAGCAAATGCATGGAGCAAATGGCAGATAGGAGAACGTCAAACGACACATGCTGGGGGGCGGGGGCGGGGGCGGGGGATTCTAGAACGGAATTTTTTTTCCAACCCGGTCCCTTTTGAATAAATCTTTAATTTATAACCGCGATAAGGATTGGCGACACCGGCGCGCCGCCGTTATCTAAAATTGAGTGCAGCTAAACAGTTACACTCCATGACTGTGATATAAAAAAGAAAAAGAAAAAGGACAACATCATCTCCCATCGTGACGTGATTAATTTGCGGCGTTGTCACAATGGTATATAAACGTGTTTAAAGCCGAGTTGGTCCTTCTTGTAATGTGCCAGCTGTGAATTCTGGGACACATTACTGCGTCTGGTAGCATAAAATCACCCAAACACAGAGCTCCTCTATTTCTCTGCAAGAGTTCTCTCTTCACCTGGAGCAAAGCTCATTTCACTGGAAAATTGGCTCTACCACCACTCAGCCCCCCCCCCCCCCCCCAGTCCCCCCCATTCTCTCTGCCTGCCTCTCTAAACTCAGACGTTATTGTAGAGCCTTAAGCACTAATCCAATTAGCCATAGGAAGCAAATGGAGCTATCTCTCATTTTAGCTTGTCACCTGTGCGGGGGGGGGCAAGCAGGGGGAGAGGGGGGGTGAGCTTTATGTGGATGATGATACCTGGCATGCAAATTTTTTTTTTTTTAAGCCTGCAGATGAAGAAGTTGTGACATTAAAGCCAAACCATCAACTGAAAATGACTGAGTTTAGAGAGAGAGAAAGGTGAACAGCGATTTTCTGGTCGCTGTTCCAACACCCCCACCACCCCCCCACCCCCCAATTTGACAACGTTCCTGTAAACATAGCTTCGGCTACAAAAGCACACCACGTCTGGGGGTTACCGCGGGCGGCGAGACAGCGGCGCAGCAGCAGTATTTCTCAGTGCTTGATGGAATGCCAAATGGTGTCATTGCTGACGATGCCCCCCCCCCCCCCCCCCCAAAAAAAAAAAAAAAAACAGCATCGGCAGTGGATTTTAGAATGCACCTGCAGAGACGATTTTAAAAATGAGTGAGCAGATGGTCTGAAGATCACATTACAGTTTGGAAGCGCGATAAAAGCAGCGATTTGAGGTCATTGGAGTGTTGGTGTGTGTTTGGGTTTATGGCAGCATCAAGCGGCTTCTCCGGTTCAACTCATGGCCACAACATCTGAGCGAGTCAAGTAATGAACTACATAAAGTTTAAGGTAATTTGACTTGAGTAGGTCGTTTTTGCTGAAATGCATTTCAGCCACAATCTACCTGGAACAAACTGCGTTATTGAAGAGTTGGATCTTTTTATTTCCAGTTTTATTGGACGGTTAAGGGGGTAGCGTTACTTCTTCTAGCTTGTGGGCAACGTTTTCTGACAGTCCAATCGGATTCGATCCACTCGTTGAAACAATTCCACCCCCCACCCCAACTGATTTCATTCCAACAGGTAAGAGATAAAATTATTGCAGAAATTTTCAAAGTAAGGCACGGATGGTGCAGTGGTGTCGCCCACCGTTGGGGACCCCCCTGCGGTGGGCATGGGCTCGGTTCCCATTCATGGCCCCTTGCCACGTGTCAACCCACCCCTCTCTCTCTCTCTGTTTCCCCCTTTCCTGTCACAATCTCTGTATCTAATAAGGACAAAAAAATGCCTGCCAAATAATTTTTAAATTAAGAGATACTGCCGATCCTTTGGGTCCAACTTTGTCGGTCCAATTGCAGTAAATTTGCTCGAGTGAATTAAATTCTGGTTTCTCCTCACCCTCAATCCAGTCATTGAAAGAATCACAACTTTGGCTTTCTTATAAACTTGTAACTTAACCTTGACTGGTGTTTGCGAGACATTTCCAGTTTTGTCCTGCTGTTTATCGTCGCCAAAATCCCCGCCTGCCCCCATCGCTCTGACGGACCTCGCCTGCAGCGCCTTAACACTTCGTAATGCACGACTGCGACACACTCCAGAAAGGTCAGGTAGGGCTTGTCGACGGGGCTTTTATACGGCACTCTCTTCTAATGTCTCCTATGTTTGGATTTGGTGACGATAATCTTTCATCATTGAATCCAGAGAGGTTTGATTGCCCTAAAACGGGTAGAAAGGGTTATTCAAATGTGCTCCGGAACTGACACTCGTTTGATAAAGTATGGCAGCAAAAAACCCGGAGTAGATTTGTGGCCTTTCCCAGCTTGAGCATTAACGGGATCAGCAGACATAAACACAAGATAAAATGACAAATTGTCACAAGTGACCTATCAAAAGCAGTCGGCTATCACATCTCTATCAGGGCTGCTTTCACCAGGCGGCAAGTGTTACTGCCAAGTTTCTTCCATCAGAAGGGATGCAATTTGTTTCCAAATCACAATCCGACTGCGGAGCAAGACTCCGGAGGGATGCTTTCACTTCAAAAAGAAAGCTTTCCAAACGCCTCCCGTTTTCAGCGGGTGACTTTTCTCTGTTATGTCAAGGAGAGAATGGCTTTACCAGATGTATGCAGGGCAAACACCAATCTCCATGCTGCTTGTCTTTGGAGACAGGGGAGGAATCAGAGCAGACAAATTGAGACCGGGACCTCTTCTTCCTTATTTTTTCCTACAGCCGGGGCGCAATCTGGCAGGAAGTGATGATGAGTGGCGAGGGAGGGAGCAGAATCTCTCAAATGGAGCAGAAAAGTTTTGCCTGGCGGACGGAGGCGGCGCCTCCAAACAAAACGTGGATCTATCGGAGTGATCGGCGTTTAGTTTGTCATTAATCACCGAACTAATGATACCGCGGAGAAAAGAGAGAAAGCACTCAGGAGAGCCAGCGCCATTGTGACAGCCATTGAGCCGTCTGATGGGTAATTTTATCTCGTGGAGACTCTTTTGGCAATTTCCATCACCTGTGGGAAGGAATGAGTGTGTTTGATTTTGTATCGGCACAAGGAGATCATTGTCATCAATCATCGTTGGGCTCAGAAACTAACGTCTAGGGTTTGGAATCATCTGTTCATCATCAGTAATTTACGATTAATCAATTAAAATCATGATTTTCCAAAATACCAGGACTTCCCAACTGTCAGGTTCGTGAGTCTTTATTATCTCAGCTTCGTATCTCCCCCAACTGACACGTATTGATCCCCTTCCAAATACGGATTTCAATCCAGATCTGAATTATGGTACAGATTCGGACCCGGCAGCACATACTGATGGGGCATCATGGGAAATGACTCACTTTTTTTTTTATTGGTCTATAAATAATCTGTATTGGTAAAAAGATAAACGTAAAGACTTGCTGATGCGGAATCCAAACGTGGTTAGAAAAACAATCTAATTATGGGATGCACGATTATGAATGTATCAGATATCTTCCTTGAACTGTCGTTAGCAGAACGACATTTTTTTTACCATCAATCACCTGGAATCTCTGGTGCAAATTTTACGCCATTTAATGATTTATGAAGATTTAAGGGATTGTGTTCATCGATCAGGCGATGGTGCTATCGTCTGACCGACTCTGTTGCGTTTGCATCAGCCATGTGACTGAGGGTAGGCGTATTTGGCCCCTGAGCTGCGTGGGCCTCCTGGCATGAGCGCCAACAGAAACGCTTTTTAAACCGCGGCAGAGTCGATTCGCGCCGGCATGGAAATGGTGCGTACCCTCCCGCCTGTGCAAAGCTGCCAGTCTCTCGACTGAAGACGGTCTCTGCAGGTAATTACAGAGCTGTGGAGCAGCGGTCTCTGGAGCTGGAGCGTGCAATCACAGGTTGGAGGTTAACATTAAAGAGAATTCTACCGTATTGCGGGGTTTTTTTTTCTCTTTCCTCTTTTTTTTCTAAGTGGAGATGGTGAGATCATTGTGTTCCTGCTGCCTCTCTGCAATCAGCTGATTTGTGATTGTGTCGCACAATTAGGTCAGACCAGACAACCGAACCTGAAGAATGTCAGGAGGACAAATCTAACGTCGGTGTGACACGGCCAATCGGACACGCGGAACTCGATATTTGACAGCTACAGTATTTTTTGCACTATAAGGAGCACTGGACTATAAGGCGCACCTTCAATGAATGGCCTATTCTATAGCATTTCCACATATAAGGCGCACTAGATTATAAGGTGCATCTGATCATAAGGCTCACTTTCAATGAATAGCCTATTTTAAAACCGTTTTAATATATAAGGCGCACTGGATTATAAGGCTCACTGTCGGTTTTTGAGAAAATTAAAGGCTTTGAGGTGCAAGTATAGTATTTTCCATGCTGGTGCAGAAAATACTATACTTGCCCATTGATGAATACAGGGTTCTAATTAATTGCTTTTCCTAAATTTTGTTTTAATATTTATTTGTTTTGTTGATCCAGTGCTGATTGCAAAATTAATATTCAGGAAAAAGAAATTCAAACAGAATTTGAGGAGAATAAGAGTTAGATCCTATACTACTACTGCTTTACTACAAGTTTCTGTCATTACCAATGCCTTTCTGCTTCCAGAATTCCAAACACACCGGATTAATTGCTTATTCAGAAAGAACTCACCACCAACTCGGAGGTGTGATCAACACAACAACCTTACGGGACTTAAACAACATAAAAACGTTAGCGAGGATTTGTATGCGGCGAGGCTCGCCTCGGCAAGAGGGGATGTCGATCCCTTGAGCTTCCTAAACAATCACAGTTTCTTTGTAGAGCATATTATTCTGGGATTGTCATTGATGCATGTCCTTTATAAAGGTGAGCTTACTCACAAACAACGCGCGGGTTGCACAGTACAAATTTATGACATCAGACAAAGCCCACCGTCAGTCGAAACGTCTGAAATGTTTTTTCCTCTGGCCATCACTCTGGATGATATTGTTGATTTATGTCGCAGGAAACAATGTGTCATCCACATAACGGCATCGAAAAAAGGAGAAAAAAAAAAGACTTTTGTCTGAGCACGAACCCCTGAGAAGACTCATTGTGCTATAATTTGAACTGTTGATTTGAAATGTGCATCAGTCATGTAGAAAGTTTGGGTTGTCACAAAGAACTTTTTTTTTTATCATCTTTAAAAAATGTTTGAATGCAAATACAAAAAAAAAATACTCCTGGAATCTAAAGCAATTGCTGAAAAGCTGGTTTTTCTTCACATTTAAGGAACTTTAAACGTCACAGATGTTGGGAAAACGGGTTGAGATAAATGCATCGACCCCCCCCTTCCCCCAACGAGGAACTGAAAGTCACATAAACAAAAATTTAAAAAAAAAATTTAATTAAAATATTTTAATAAATAAATACATTTACATAAATTTAAAGTCGCATAAACAAATTTGAATTGTTTTATTCCACGACTTGAGTCAAGCTGAGGTTCAACCTGCTTAATTTGCCGATTTTCCAATGCCAGCCCGCTGAGCTTACGCCGGCGTAAGTATGATGCATGGAACTGGGACGTAGTTGTAGATGCTGTGCCCGAGTGAAATTAATCTGACTGGGGGAGATCTATGGAGAGGTTTTTTTTGCCTTCTGGGAGGCAAAACTGGAGCCGAGCAGAAAAGATGCTTAAATAGGCCGAACAGCAGGTGCACCGAATCACCAACCAGCCTCGATTACCAGAACTACCAGTCCTGCAGGTATGGGGGGGGGGGTGGCGGCAGCAAACACAGCCTCCACCTGCGCACCACCCACCACATTTTCCACCATGGTTTCCATCCCGGCAATGCTTTCGTGTGCCAAACGTTTGTACCACAGTTAAGTTTCCATCAGTTTAGTGATTTTTGTTCTGCTGGGATCCTGTGAAGCGTTCACTGAATGTAAGGCTCATTAGTAAAAAGGACAGAAAAAGCAGTGTACCCTCTGTAGTATGGCCACAAAAAAAATAAATAAAGATGAATAAATGCTTGTGTGTGTCTCACCGTAGCGCACAAACACCCCCACACACACACACCCCCACACACACAGCTTTAGCTGGAATATGTTAAAAGCTGCAAGACTGCAGAGCTTTTTCAATTAGAGCCCCACTGTTACGACTAAGAAAATAAAATGCCCACGAGCTCTTTGTCACGGCACATTGTATCAGCGTCGGATGATCATTTTGCTTTAACATGAGTAATTATCGCATTCAACATGACTAATTTAATTGAACATAAACGGGCGCGCTCCTCCTCGGGCATAGAAATCCATCTACGTTCGTCTATCAGTTATATTTTACGGCCGAGTCGGCGTCCTCGATGTTTTTAATGAGATCTTTTCCTCGAAGTTGATTGTAATATAAAAAAAAATAAATAAAAAAAAAGGTCTTTGTGATCCTTAAGTACATTTTTACGGCTTTGCTGTAAAGACTCATGATGAATCTAATGCTGATGATGATTCAGGTTTGCGATCAATCACTGTGGTATCGACCTTTGACCTCAGGCGGTAACCTCCTTCAGAAAGCGTGACAAACAAGCGCCTCAATCTCCTGTCAATCAATGTCTGGGAATTGATTACACGCCTCCGCCGAGGCGCCTGTTCTCACATGGGCAGTGTTCATTCAGGCCTCATTATGGACACCTTGAAGGACATTAAGTTTTATTGTTCCGACATGCCGAAGGAAAAAAAACTCGTTTTTCTACCGGCAAAACACTTAGACCCCAAAAACCAGACAAGTTCTGAAAATCAACAATTTTTATGCTCAGGCTAAAAACACAAAGGAACTGAGACACGACCAGATAGATGAACATGACTGAGTTCTCTGGTAGAGAAGTGGAGGAGCGACCGGCAAGAAATAGGGAGGATGATGACAGACACGATTCAGGTGTGTCTCATCAGCTGCCTGCTGGAGAGTCGACGGAAATCCGAAACACCTGCAGGCAAAAATCAGGAATTAACAAAACACAAACACAAAACACCGGATCGTAACAATTGGAAACCAAAGCAGAGCCAAGAAACAGGTTTAAATAATTCCACTTGAAATAAACAGTTAGTTTATTTCTATTAAATGCTCGAATTTAAATGAGGTTATCATCCATCTGTTTCTATTAATACTTTATTAATTACAGATTTATTCTGTGTTTTAGATCATTTGAAAAGGACCTAAAGAACTGTTTTTATTTGTGTACTGTGAATGCTCCTACAGTTCCGACCAGGTTTATTCTGCCTTCTCTTAATTTTCTCATCGGACAAACTATATTTTATTAGTTTTAAATGATGTATACTGTGGTGTAGGTGGGATGTACAAAAAATATTTCATCGATGAAGTCACTGTGAGTTGCTAAAGGGTAGGTTACAGTTTCAGAAATGAAGGGATGTCCTGCGGCTGATCAGAAAAGAGAATTCAACCACAGCTGGACTCAGAAACCAAAAGAAACAGAAAGTTCTTCCAACTCATAATAATCCAATTTAGGCTTTTCCCTTGTAGACGCTATACAGACTGACACACAACAAGCACTTCCTGAACTATTTCTTCTGCAACTTCAAGACAGCAACTCCATCTTCCCTCTGATTATACGACTATTATGCAGAGAGAGATTAAGATGTGGGTTGAAAGAGGTGAAATGAATGTTGGCCACGACGTTTATATCAGACAACTTAGTCCAAATGGCAGCCAGGCTTTTTTTTTTTTTTTTTTTTTTCTGATAAAGGAAACAGAGTTATCAAGCTGCTTTCTATTGCTGCTGCCATGGTGACAGGAAGGTTTCGAAGAGGTGAATCAGAGGCGAGCGATAACGCCAGGAAATAGATGTTACCGCTGCGTTTTGCTCTTATGAAATTGTTCTGTAGCCGTCGTGGGCTTGACGTCACTGTCAGAAAGTCAGATTAAAAGAAAATAATGCAATCTTAAATTGGGTTTTAGTAGAATGTATTAAAGTCTTCAAAACAAAACACAAAAATAAAGCAATGAAAATCAGGCCAAGTTAAAGTTGCAGTTTTGCAGCTAATGTAAAGAGGCTTGGAAGGAATATTCAATAAGAGACAGATGCCTTTAAAGTAAACTGGGATGGTGCAACTTTAGCAAACACGCACAAGCTGTGGACTGACTGATGCAAATATTACACCATGTAGAGAAAAGGTTGCTACTTTATGCTTCTACATTTACAAGAAATTATTCATAAAGCTGCAAAAAAACAAAAAAAAACAAAAAAAAAATCCTTGTCTGGAATCCAGCTTGAATGCTTTTAAGCCAAAGGAGCGCGACCTTCAACGGCTTTCAAAATTTGCATAAGAAATAAACGTCACACTTATGAAATTATCGTCAGAAGTTTTTCACTTAACTTTATAACGTCTTCAAAAAAATAATGTTCAGCGGGACGGTTCGGCTGAACCCAGATAACTTTCCGAGACAGTGACAGTTTAATTAACTTTACTACCCACGAGAAGCGGCGCCGAGCGTTTCATCACAGGCGTGATGATTTGAAAATGCTCTAATCACGACGCCATTTCCAGTTAATTGAATGTTGTTGGGGGTTTTTTTTCAAATCAATCGAAACAACAAGGGCTCGTCTTTTTAAACACGCTCGCCTCTCGTCTCCTCGTTTTGTTTTTTTGGCATTTGCATTCACACACGACCGTTATCGCGCTCGGCGCCACTTCGCACAAGGATTAAATACAAAACGGCGTCATCTCTTTGCAGAGTCATCCCTCGTGACTTTTCTATTTTTCGCTGCATCCGGCTGCAAAGACATTAAAGCTTCAAACTTGTCAGAATGAGAAGGAAAGAATGGATTGGATGTGTGAAACAAAGCAGAAGGCTGGAGTTAAGTGTGTGAATACAGCCTGATGAGGGATACGAATACAGTGGTGCCTCTACTTACGAAATAAATTGGTTCCGGAAGAAATGATGTAAGTAGAAAATTACCTAAGTAGAGGCCCTAACCCGTCCCAAGCCCCCAAAAATTCAGACATAAATGTTTTGTAAAGCATAAAAATGCATTAAAACATGTAACAAATACATGTTACAATTAGATTATTACACAATAAATGAGAGTTGTGTATAATGTAAAAAACAAAGAATAGAATAAAGAATAATAATGACGGTCATTTACCTTTTAACTGCTGTCCTCATTGTTTTTTGCCCTCTTTGGTTCATACGCTCCTATCTCACCATGAACAACAGAGTGAATTCCAGTCCTCCTTCTGAACTTCTCCAACCACCCACGTGATGCCTTAAACTCCTTAAACTTCCTTTTGTTTTAATAACGTGGTGATTGTAGATGCATTACGGCCATATTCTTTGGTGAGATCAACCAAACACGTCCCTTTTCCAGGCTTTTCTATGATCTCTTGGTTTGTTTGTACGGACAAAAAAACTCTTTTCTTCGTCTTTTCTTTTCCTCTTTTCTCCGTCACTTTCTTGGGATCCATAGCGAAACTCTAACAGTTAATATATTTACGTAAAACTATCAGAACACCTCATGGGTCGAGGGCCAAACGACGAGGACGCTGCATAGACACCGATCTAGCTCCACATAAAGATCCCTCTTAGCCAATGGGGTGCCAGGATGCTATGTAATAGCCAATGGCAGAGCAGCTATGAGAATGTTACGTTCAGGAAAACTTTGGGAACTGCGAGTATCAGCCCATACTGTTTCGTATCTCGAAATTTCTTTCGTAACTAGAGGCAATATTTTCCTGTTGAGGCATTTCGCAACTTTAAAATTTCGTACGTAGAGACGTTCGTCAGTAGAGGTACCGACTGTAGTTTAACGCTTATAAAAAAGGATGTGCGTCCCTACTAGGTGTGATCCTACCATCTGCACCTTTTTTTCCACGCTAAATGTCTCCGGATGTGATTTTCTATAAATTCTGGAATCACAGGGTGTTGATCGGTGTCTTATTTAAGCTTATTTATTCTACATTACTGTTTACATGCTGCATACTGATGGAGAGCGAAGCGGTCCGTGATGAAATCCATCCACCGCTGCTCATTACTGCATTTATTTTCCTCCTCTGCGTGCTTCGGCTGTGCTCAATGCCAATAACTGTTCCGTCCTTCAGCTGGGCTCCAATACGTTTTCTGCACGGCCCTGTGGTGAATGCTTTAAAAAGGGGAATGAGAAGTAGTCGAATTCAAGAACGGAGCGAAGGCGTGACTCTTTTTTTTTTTTTTTATTCCTCATACATGTGTATTGACTCTCCGGCCCATTGATGCTGATGCATTAAAAACCACGTTAGGAAACATCACGTGTGTGTGTGTGTGTGTGTGTGTGTGTGTGTGTGTGTGTGTGTGTGTGTGTGTGTGTGTGTGTGTGTGTGTGTGTGTGTGTGCGTGTGTGTTTAAACACGGCTGACCTCCGGTCCGACTTTTAAAATGCGATGCGTGTGATTAGAAGAACTACGCTTCTGCCGACTCAGCGTTTTTCTCACAAGAATGCGAATGAGGTATCCTGAGAGTCTCCTGGCGTGAACTCAACGGACCTCACGTCTTTAAAAAATGAAACCAAAGGACCAGCTGTAAAAATGTTAAAGGTCACAGGTTCTTGTACTTGTAACGCCCCCATCATCCTACCCCCGTCTTAATTAGCTCCGCAGATTTGCAGCGACTGCGACTTCGGCCTCTTGCAAGGACGTTGTAAGAACATCCAGCATGCTAATCCAATTAAGTGTGTTTATGCATGTTGCGATAGCCAAAACAGGGAGAAAAAAGTGTGTGAGGGGGGGGTTGATTAAATATCCTGATGTGTCCCGGGTCCACACACGCAAGGCCGAGCCAAATTTGAAGCTTGCGAGCGTGTTAGCAGAGAGGGCACGCGAGGAAAACCGGCAGCTCAATAATTCAACGCGAGGATGAGATGAAATGACTTTCTGCTGTTATTAATGACCCGCTCCTCAGCTTATTTATGAACAGATACTTGTGTGTGTATTAGGAAGAAGATGAAGGAGCGCAAAGATTGAAGATGGTCGCCTTTTACAGCGATTCAGGCTTAATTAAAAAGTTTTGTGAAGTCCAAACAAATAGCCTCTTTGCACTTCCTCCTGTGTGGATTAAAGACAGTTTGAGTCCAACTGGAAGGAAATAAAAAGCGACGTTGGATGCTTTTAATAATTTACTAATTATTCCCCTAGCATCCTCTTTAATACACTTGATATTAAATTTATATAAATATATGTAATATATAGGTAGAAGAGTGATTCCCAGTTCATCATAACATCATAATAATAATTTAAAAAATGCGGCCTTGAAGCGGAGATCTTTAATGGATGGCACGTTGAAAACTGGATTGTGATGAAAGACTCGAATTCCTTCGTGAGTCCATCTAAAAAAAATAAAATAAAAAAAAAGTCTTGTATTTAAGTAGAAGCAGGAATCCAACATTAGCAGCCGTTTCATAAGTCCTGACGGCAAAATAAACTCTTTCTCCTCTTTTTAATTTAAGGTGAACTCGTTTCTAATGAAGTCGAAACAACGCTGCTCAAAGAGACCTGGGGTGGGGATTGGGGGTCGGGGGATTCATTCGCCTCCATTAGACGGCCACTAAAACGTCCCGGTGGAACTGTTAATTATGGACTCGCATGGCTTCGGTTATTGCCGCAACAAATCCACACGCAGTCTTGTTTGGCCGGGATCTGTTGAGTCAGCAGATGTGGAAGCTGGAAGGTGGAGGCAGTAAATAATCCAGGTTTATCAATACTTATTGAACCGTGGCCTATACTGGATATATTGCTGAGTATCTTGAAGGATCTCCCGGTAATCAGTTTACTGGCATGCATTTATGTAACAGCGTCATTTTCCTGATGCTGTATTTTATACAAAGGTGAATATTTATGGAGCAAAAAAACGCTGCATGGGCTTCTTGATCTGCATCTTTTCAAGGTTTCAGGGTTGAAAAATCTAGATGGATTCTTCTCCTGACATAAAATAAATAAATAAATATATATATATATTTGCATTATTAGAAGCATTATTAGAAGCTCGACCAATCATAACGTCTCATTTTGACCAGGACCAGGAAGAGATATAATATTATCAGATGAATTCTTTCCGTTCTATCCTTGTTTGATGCTTTAATTCAAAAATACGTTCAAACACAGTCTCCAGAATTATTCCAGCGTCCTGCTGTGTGGGATGTGTGTATCAGCCGTTAGCATCAAGCCAAGCCTCTTAATTTGAGAGCTGCTGATGTGTTTCCTATTGAGACCAAAGGAGCCCACAAAAAAAAGCCGGCAAGACTGGAGGTGAAGTCTCGCTGCGTCATACCGCCTTAAATTAAGAGGTTCAGCCGAGAACGCCTTATGAACTGATGTAAACCCAGCAGTCAACACCCCCCCAACCCCTCCTGGAATCAGCCTGAAACATGATAATGATAATCCAGTGTTAATCCAAACCACATGGTTTCAGCCCAAACATGAGAATTACATTATTCTGTGGGAAATTAAGGAAAATGTCAAAAAAATTTAATAGGAAATTTAAAGAAAGTGGAAAAATTGATGAAACATTTAGCAACCAAGAGCATCAACCTTCCAGTAACCAACCAACCAACCAATCAACCAACGCCTCAATAAAATGCATCTATAACCCTTCACACTTCACAAATGACAAACCTAGAGATCATTAAACCGATCATTAAACCAACCTTTTCAAAATAAAGGTCCTTGTTAGATGTATTTTATTGTATTTCATTAACAACTTGTCGCCTGCAGCCAAACATTAATAAATGATTGTAATCAATAAAAATAAAAAAATAAAAATCCCTTTTGTAGAAACTTTTCAATTCACTTGAATCATTTCTTTTCTGTTTATCAGACGTGTTATATATTTATATATCTATATATTCTATATACCCCTACTTCTTTGCTCCATCTTGATGTATTAGTTGTGTGGGTTGTCACACATCGTGCTGTGCACTCAGTCAAATACAAATTGGAGGCAGGAAACAGCTTGATGTGTGATTACCAGCACACACAGGAGACTGCAGCAATCCAACATCTTGAAGGGGGGGTCTTGCTGCAGCTGAGTCACCAGGTAACCATCAGCCGGCCCAATGAATAGCAGCGCTCCCTCCTGCTCCAATCAGGCGTGCTCCAGGTAGCTTACCTTCACCAGCGCGAAGCATCAAAACCCTGCAAACTCAATTTCTCTCTTTATTAAATCACCTGCGGCACAATCAGCAAAATAAACATCCTGCTGATGGAGTGTGATGGGGGTGTTAGCAGGCTCCTAGGGGACGGGGGGGTTGGTGAAGTGTTGGCGACTCCGAATTTAAACCATTTAGGGAAAGTTGTGTGTTTTTGGGTTTTTTTTAAACTAGAAGTAAAAAAAAACAACAACACAAGAAACTTTTTTCTTATTAATTTCATGCTTTAAAAATCTAATCTAGTCTGAATTCATCGACTTATTGATACTCAACACGAATCGATGCATCTTTATATATATTTTTTTCTCACGTCACGTGACTCCCCTTCAACATGTGAAGCATAAAACAAATAATATTTGGCCGCTCCTCTCGTCACCGATCCTTCCTCCAGCCAGAAACTCAATTAAAATGCAATTTTCACATCAATTTTCTCTCGCAATGCTTCCTCAAAAAAAAAAAAAAAGACGCCACAGGCAACTAATCCCGGGGTAATAGCAATATATCTGTTTTCATCATGAATATGCAGAATAAAATCACATGTATTTTCATTTCTGACTTACCAGAAATTAGGTTTTGAGAGGCCAGATATCTAATAGGTTTTGAACAGGCAATCAGGCCGATGCTTCAGTTTCTTTTTTCTTTTTTAATTCTTTTGAGAGGAACTCAAAAAACACACACCAGGAAACTCTCAGAAATATAATTGACCCTGCAACCGAAATAACTTGATCACAAATGGGGCAACTGTCGCTGAATCGCAATCGTCTGTTTAAACAAGGCTTTATAAATGGATTGCAGCTGCGCCGCTTAATAACAGAACGTCCCAACTCATAACTAATTTATTCACATCGGAAGATAACATCAGGATTAGTGTACAATAAGATTTACACTGTAAATTAGGGGAGACAATCTCCAAACATTGGGATTATCTCATTAATAACGCTGCAAATGACAAGTAGTAAGAGTTGTTTGACTAAAGTGTGTAAATGAGGGATGAAGAGGAGGAAGAGTGGAAGCTAAGGAAGGTATTGCCTTGACATGTGAATGTTTGACGTGGTGAACGAGTAGATTTATCAGTGAGTGATAATTAAAGATAAATCAAACCCGACTTTTTGTTATCTTGAGTCGATTTGTTTTCAAAATTATTTTTGATATTTGCAACCGAAGCGACGTTTTTGCATCATCGCTCACACATGCGTCCAGGAAGGTTTTAGAAATACCAGACAGATGTTATGTCGGATGAGTTTTAGATTCATTTTTCCATTTTTCTTGGCTGCATCCAGATCTGTGGTTGGGGGAGTGGGGAGGGAGTTGTGGCGTCGTCAAGTCCAGACAGGCTCGGTAAATACCAGAAGAATGGCTTCAGTTCCGTCGCATGGGTTATTTATAGACGACGTAAAGACATGATCAAACCGTAGCGATCGATCTCCACCAGATAAAACTTTTTATTGTTTCCAGGGATGCACGGCGTCTCCCTCTCTCTCTCTTTCTCACACCCGCCAGATTATTATATTCAATGGTAAAGTGATCAGGTATGAGATGAATACAGCACCAGCTCGACGGGCCTCGTGTTTCACCCTCACCCACACACGGAGCGTTCCACGGTAAACTGATCCGGGATCAGTCGCAGACAACAGTAGCTCAGCGGTGCCTTGGATTTCAATCCAACTTAAACGCTCCTTGGATGCGTTTACATGTTTTTTTTGGGGGTTTTTTTTTTGGACATCAGATAGCTCTCTGCTCTGCCAGAGATTCGCGAAACGCAAGAAGAGGTCAAAAAATGTGGAAAAAAACACAAAAAAAACCCCAAAAAAAACACCTGCCGGTGCTAATTTTTCTTTTTCTTTTTTTTAAAAAACGATGCAGATAGAATTTCTTTTGAAAAACAGTTTATTCACACTAAATAAGATGTCGTCGAGGTGCACGTATTGACGATTTTAGATCAATTTATAGATTTCTACAGGATTTTAACTGCTTTGGTCGAGGATACAAGATTTATCTACAAAAGCCTCTTTCTATTGGAGAACAGTAAAGTTATCCAAGCCTCGCTGTCACGACTCCATTTGCCGCTGACAACATTTCTTTAAAGCTGCGTGGTTCAAGGATTTCTGTAAATTATTCATGGTAATTTGATCAAATGCACCTTTTATTAATAGATGCAACAATACACCCTGGAATTACACAGCTCCTCATGCTAAGTTGGAAACAAAGCCTTCTCTCAGAGGCAGAAAGAGGTTAATAATGCAAGATAATATTATACTATACTCGCTAAAAGGTGCAAAAAACCCAAAGGAGAAACAGAATCGGGGGTATTTAGAGCCACTAGGATTTCAACTCTATTTTCTTCTGGTTTTTATTTATGGTTGTTTTTTTTGTGTGTTTTTTTTACTATCAATCCATCTGACCAATCGTCCTTCGTCGGGTCGCAGAAGGGCTGGAGCCTTTCCCAGAAGACATTGGCCGAGATGGGGGAGGGGGGCTCCACCCCAGACGGTTTGCCAGTTCATCAGAGAGATAAACAACCGGTCACTCTGGTTTAATTTAGCCTCATCATTTCGTTTTTACAGCATATTTTTGCCCCTTCAGGAGCTGGAAATGGGGGGAGGTTCATGCTAAGATCATCCATTCTACGCTGATGATGCTTTCCTATTCACCACCTGACCTCTATCCAATCATAAGATGCTGATTGATAGGTGATTATTAACCACAACGCTCAGCACAGACTCGGGCAGAACCCCGGCGACTAATGAACGAATCCACCACCACGGGGCACGACTGAAACGTACGAGCAGTTTGGGAGTAGAATCATTATTAAATAGCAATTAATTGAAAGCAGACAATAATTGATGATGACTTCTTCTAAGGGAATGGATGCAGCAGCTCTCCATTAACAGTCAAATGATTTAAAGGGCTACCTATAAACCAATGACGCGGTTTAAACCTTTATCTCTCCTGCTAATAGCCTAATATTGTCCCGACTGGAGACGAGGAAGTCGTTTTAGGGGTCTCGCGTAATAAAGGACGCTCACGAAGGGAAACCAAGGTGTTTCACTTAAAGTGTGAATTTAAAAATTTAAGTGATTTTCCGTTCTTCATCCCTTTGTTAGAATTGTTTGGCAGCAGGACAGATGCTATTATTTATCACGGAGTGCTGTTGATTAGTCGTGCGTTGACCTGGCCTGAAAATGTCATCATGGTCTTGTTCTTTGCAGTAAAGCGCTCGTCTCCACGGGCTCAGCACACAGCCATGAATCTCCTGGAACGGACAAAAGCCACTGGCAGCGACTTGCAGAGGGTTAGCCGAGCGTCCGGCGAAGCAGCAGCAGACGGCGACTAAGCCTCGGAAAAAAAAAAAAAAAAAAAAATGGTTGCATTTAGTTACGGTCGACGAAAAGACAGAAACACCTCGACGTATCGCTCCAGAGTAGCTTATGATGTTTTGATTTAAATTTTTCTTCTTTACACTTTCATGCTTTCACGTCCAAGTTAAGCTGAAGGTAAATATTGAGAGTTGAAACGAATCCAGGGTAAAAAAAACCAAAAAGCTGCAGGATTTTTATGACTTAAATCCCTTCAAAGCTGCAATATATCACCTCTGTGGGTCATAGTGAAACATCTTAACTACTGTTAAATGGATTTGCATGAAAAATATACTGTAATATAGCCAGTGCATGAATATAAACGAGTTGGACCATCAGATACTTGGATTTTTCCCCCCTAATTATTCATTTTTTTGAACATTTTTAAAATTTATTTAAAATATGTCTTCCTTCTGAGGCTCACTGTTTAAATGATGCACCGTGCAGAAAATGACACTACAAGGAATTTTTATACCCACTCCTGAAAATCTGATTCTAAAACTTGGGTTTATGGGCAGCGATTTATGATGTCACAAATCTTCTAGAGGCTAGTTCTATCCCAACACTGTGGATTTTAATGGCGGTTAAGTCCACCAATGAAAATTTTGACATCTGGACATCTTTTTTTCTCCCCACACACATTATAAAACGTGGATTTAAATGTATTAATTCATCTTTTTATATTTCACTGTAAAGTGTTATCTGCAATGTTTTTTTTTTTAAAAAGAAAAATCTTATTCAGGCATCCTTAAAAGACAAAACCAGATTCATGAAGGGAATGAAAGGATTCAGCATTTCCAATATATTACCTCTGCAGATCCGCCCGGGGGGCTGTGCAACATATTCCACAAATATATCAAAAAAAAAAAAAAAAACCCAAGCACCAAACCACATAAATATTTGAAATCACATTTTATGAGTATGAATTTAGAGACCTCCCGTGCTTTTGAATACTTAAGAGGGTCTCGAGGATATGATTGTGTGCATGAGATTCTGTATTTTCCAGTTAAGGCTCAGCCGCTCTTTTGCTGCACAGATGGTAACAGCATGGCTGACCTGACCTCACATTCAACCGAGTTCATTTTTCCAAAGTGTTAATTATGCAGGGAGAGGCTCGGTGAGCGCACAAGCCCGTTCGCGGCGCCGCATTAGCTTCTTCCTGATAAGGTTGGATGCGTTCACACGTGGGAGCTGCCCGGTTTAACCAGAGCCTTCTGCTGATTGGCCACCAGAGCCACTCTGGGGTCAGGTGACCTGCTTGAGGCCACATGGAGTGGAACTCACTCAACCTCATCAACTGGATTCACCCCCCCCATCCCCACCCCCAACCGGTCAGCAGACTGGGTGGATTTGACCTCCCTGACCTCACACACACACACACACACACACACACACACACACACACACACACCTCTGGGATACGACTGCCCTCGCCGTGCAGGGTTGTGTTTCTGATTCTATCATAGTGAAGAGCTGTGAGAGAATTTATGATGGGGGGGGGGGGGGGGGGCATCTCCTTCACCTCCACCCACTCCCGTCGACGTCGGCTGACCAGAAAGACATCACATGTGATCAAGTGCTCATTAAAAGCTAACAAGCTCAGCCAGAGGGCAAAAGGAACACGAGAGGAATTTGCACATAACTGTCCTCCTTCTCCTCCAACATTTTTTAATATAATGTATGCAAAATATGGCCCCATTACAAATTTTCATCTGTCACATGAGGAATATTCTCAGATTAGCTAAGACAAAAACCGCCCGAGGAGGAAATATAGTCGCGGTAAAAGAATTAAACTTGTTGAAAAGATTTTACTTAATAGAATTACAAACTGCAGCTTTTATGTCAAAGTGCAATTGAATCTTTAATTTTATTCTGATTTTTATCTTATCTATCTATCTATCTATCTATCTATCTATCTATCTATCTATCTATCTATCTATCTATCTATCTATCTCTCTATCTATCTATCTCTCTATCTATCTATCTATCTATCTATCTATCTATCTATCTATCTATCTATCTATCTATCTATCTATCTATCTATCTATCTATCTATCTATCCTTTGGGACGACGCAGGAACTAAACCGACTGATTGGCTGGAGATGACATAATGCAGAGCTAGATGGAACACACACCAAAAACATCCCACGTGTTGCACCCCGCACACACTCCACCTACAGTTCATTCCAGCCTTTTTGTAAAAAAAATCAATTGATTTGACTGTAAATGGTGGATATTTAAATTGCATTCTCTGGGTTGTGTCTCAAACGATGTCTGTTTTGTGGCCTGGCCAGCAGGAAGCTTCTGCAAAAGAGGAGGGGGGGGTGGGGGTTACGAACCGGGTAGGAGCTCTGTGAATTTTTTATAGCTTTCCTTAACATTGCAAGATGTAGTTTTCAACTTTTTCCCTAAATCAGCAAAAAACCTTTGAAAGACTTTCCAGAAAACTTTCCAGGAGGGGTCAGCCACGGGTCAGGCAGTAAAGCCATTCGGTTTTTTGGTGCCGATCCAGACGGCGGGTGGATCCAAGAATTTCATGACACCATTACCTTTCTGTTTCTTATAATTAATCCTCCCATAGGAATCTGCAATTTACCAAGTGTATATAGTAAAGAGTAAAAATGTCACCATGCATGAGTTTAATTACTTTACAAGATCTTTTACTTTTATGTTTTCATCGATAAAAGCTAGACAGACTTTTAAAAAAAAAGGATCACATTTTGACAAAAAATTTGTAGCATTTTTTCATTGCCAATCAATTTATTTGTAGTTTGTATGTTTATTTGCATTTCTCCTCTTTTGATTTTTCTTCTTCAGTGGATTTTATACCTTCTTCAGTGTCTGAATCTGAGTCGTGGACTCGGCACGCTAAACAAAGGAGGGAGAGAGGTAGACCAAGAAGGGTCAGAGAGCTAAATGATCCAGCCTCCAGTGTTGGTCCAGTAATGGAACATAATTGGAGAATAAATGGAGCAAGTCAGTGGCAGATGGAGGGAAGGAGGAAGACAGGTTAGCAGAGTCAGGTGAAGCTGCCGCGGAGGAGACGGTCATGAAAATGGTCATGCAATTGAGTAATAAATAGATTATCAGTAAAGAAATCAAATATTTGATGCAGCGAGGTTTTAGGCTACACCTCATCCTCACACGACAAAGTAAAATCTTTTGGTACGACAATAAACCCAGCAGAGAGATTTTTTTTTCCAGCTTCAGTCTCTCCAGATGCTGGAGTTTGAGATTCCCAATACCAAATTCATAACACAGCATCAAACTGTGATTCCTATTTCATTAGCGAGGCGCTGTGCAGCAGCGTTTTATCTGACGATATACATTAGACTTTTTACCCTTGAGACTATTTGAAAAATGTTCCTGCAGCACAGCGACGCCGCACGCTAGAAAGAGATTCGAGGATCTCCAGATACTTGGATTAAACGCGGTTCCCACTGAGATGTTCCTTGTGATACGCGCCGCTTTAGTCACCGCTAAGATGTTTGAAGTCGAGCAGATAAGATGAAATTTTTGCAGAAAAACTCTTTTTATGCGGACTTTGAGGACACAAAGTTTGACGCATGCTAAAGCACGCATTACTTTTGCATTATTAACGTTGCTAACCGCATAAGAATAACTCTCAGCCAGCAGGTGAGACTTCATTCATTAACATCCATTGATTTCCTTCACCGTTACTTTGGCTTTATTGTGTTTTACAACTCAGCTAATTAGCTTCTATGTCGAGTTTACGACCACAAATTAACAGCAATTCAGAGGCAAAATACACAGACTGTAATTCTGGGAAAATCCTTCTGTACAGTCATGTTCGCTTTGTTAACGTTTCTGTAAAGGCAAGTTCTGATTGTTATCCCAGATTGTGGTCAATTCTTTTGGCCTGTTATAATAAAAGTACATTGTGGATACTGTGATAAAAAAACAGTAATTTGTCATCCAATGTCAATATTAAGCTACCAAATAAAACCAAGGCCAAAAATGGTGAAGACAGTTTTTAAATATTGTTTTAGCTACTTGATGGATTTGTTTACAGGTTTTGGTATAAAAAAAACACACAAAAAAACGTGTAAACAGAAAGAAATGAGATATTAAAACATGACATAATTTTCTGTTTAGATGTGTGAAAATCTTGACCAAAAAAAAATCATTTCAAGACTAGATTGCAGTATTTTCCGCACTATAAGGCGCACCAAACAGCCTTTAATTTTCTCAATGTCTTATAATCCAATGTGCCTCATGTATGAAAAAAGTTTTGCAATAGACCATTCATTGAAGATGAGTTCTCAGATGCATTTTATAATCTAGTCCGCTTTATAATCTAGTGCGTTTTATAATCCAGTGTGCTTTATGTATGATTTTTTTTTTTAATAGGCCATTCATTGAAGGTGCGCCTTATAATCCAGTGCGTTTTATAGTGTGGAAAATACTGTAGATTAGATTAGATATAGATAAACAATAGCTATGATGTGTTAGTGTCAATTGCTGCAGATTATGAGACAATGTGCAAATAATAATGATCAATAGATGATCAGCAAACCAGGGTAGGAGCAGATTTGGGCGGTTAAGAAGCGAATAGAAGTGAAAATCTACCTCATGAGACCCAAAGTATTGTTGCACACATACCGATCTGCTATACTTATTACATAAAGAACTTCATAGCAGGTATAAAAGAGTATTAGAGTCCAGAGACTGATGCAATTAGGAGCAGAAGGCAATTTAATCGGGCAAAAGCCCCTCAGCGTGTCAATCAGCAGACCCACCACCTTCAGAGAGCCACTGAAAGTCTAATTCTCAGCATCTCTCTCAGGACCTGTAATGAGATCTGTGGCCGGTCTGATTGAATTATTCTGATGGTTTTCAGAAGGTTTTGTGCCCCCCGGCCCCCCGACGGCTTGCCTATGAAGGAATGTAGGCCAAAGAAATTAACCTGCTTATGTGCAAAGACAATTTGAAGATCTCTGCGCATTCTGAGGGTCCCAGAGGGGATTCCCACGTCGAGGTTAACCTCGGTCAGCTCTTCCTAAACCTCTATTTTCTATGTCATTATAAAAATGTTTGTTCATTTTCTACTGCCAGGTGTTCAACCTCTGAACGGCCTCTTGGTTTAGCGTCTAAACCGGCTCTCGTAATAAGTCTCTGAAGATGAGAGCGAAAGACATAAAAGTTAGTGTTGCCTGATAAGCGCTGAATAGCAGCCATCTGCTGACTGCCTTCGGATGCATTTTGGAAGGCAGAAAAATTCGAAGGAGCTTCAAAAAATGCAAATGAACCGAGGCTCACAAACAAACTTAATCAACAACTAATAACGCAGCTGTTTCAAAGACTGAGCGCGCCAGCCAGAAATAGGTTTTCGCCTCTTTAATTGGAGCAAATGAATGATTTAGCTGAGCATTAGCTGACTCAAGGCACTCATTGTGACTAATCTTTATCAAGCTATGCGCTGATGGATGTGGAAATCACAGTATATGAATCCATGGATGGAAATATGGAGATGCATATTTGGAAATGGGATGCAATACCATGTTCAAGACTGGCATGTTTTCTAGTTTGTAATTCCATTTGATTTATGGCTGAGGCGTCGTATCTCCTCCCTTGACGCTATATTAGGACCTCAGAGCTAATTGAAATAGCTGTGAACATTATTTGCTTGCAAAACAAAAGCAGAAGCATTACACTGCTGCGGCAGAGACGCCGTCCTGAATTCATCCACGATCGTTGCCGACACTTATTATTATTATTTGGATGCTCTTAGTCACAGTCAATCAGCGGGTCGTTTAGTCTGACCCGTGATTACAAGCCATGAACCATCGCCATGGTGACACATTTCAACCATTATCTGATGTGTTATGATTCAATTTTTTTATTTGATGAATCGAGGAAGTGCTACTCCTACTGTGACCACCAGGGGGCTGAGCTTTGAGATCAAACTCAAATGTCATCTATTGAGCTTTCTACATTGAATCTATCAACACAACCTCTGGCTTCACAATGAAAAAGACCCTAACCAATGAGCAGAGCTGGTTCTGTTCATCTCATGAAGGGAATTTATTTGACATAAAGGTTTTTTGTTTTTTGTTTTTCCCTTGAGCACATTGATAATGAACTCCTAGATATAAAAAAACCAAAAACCTGTAAACATGTAAACAGAAAAGAAAGGAGATATTAAAAGATGACAGAATTTTGTGTTTAGATGTGTGAAAATCTTCACAAAAAATCATTTTAAAATTAGATTAGATTAGATTAGATTAGATTAGATTAGATATACTTTAATGATCCCAAACTGGGGAATTTTTTGGGGATGAGCTGACACTTTATGATCACCACAATTAAGCGAAAAGATATGAAGTAAAATAAAACATATATATATATATATATATATATATATATATATATATATATATATATATATATATATATATATATATGAAATGTATTTATTTATTTTTTACTTTGACTAATGTGTCATCAATTATGTTTTATTCACCGTGTTGTATCACTCAGTCATTCACTATTGATCCCTATCTATATATCTATATTAGCCTTTTCCACCTGAGTGATTGCGTGAGCAATTTCATTCACCTTCAGCATCAATCACTTAATTTCCTTCTCCTCTGGATTTGGTTTCAGCCGGTGGAACTTCAGAGGCACGGATCCAGTGTTTGATCCCACGCAGACAGGAGCCATCGCTTTGGTGATAATGGGATTGGGATCACGGGATTGGTCACAATCCTATGGAACACACTCCATTCAAAGACCGGTAGCTGGAATATCTCTGCAGCCATCACTTAGCTACGAAGCTGGAATTGATTACTGTTATAAAGTCATATTTGAAAAGATTCAGAGGATTAAATATTTTGACGTGGTTATCAGCAGCCAATCAGCAAACTGGGGCCTGTAATTGCTTTCTAAATTGCCTCTTTGAGCAGTGACCGAGCCAATTAGTTTGGGGATTGTGTTTGTTACAGTATCACTGTTGCGACTCATCTGTATGAGTATTTCAAACTCGCATCGGCAGTCAATTACGTTTGTAAAGTGTCAGCCGGCATGATTAGTTAATTATGTTTGCTCTCTCTAAACTTTAGCACCAGCGAGACCAACTCTCGGATGATTCCTTGTCTCTCCAAAGCACACACACACACACACACACACACACGCACACACACACACACCTCGACGGCGCACCTTTTAGTTACTTCCAATCTTTAAATGCGGAGGGAGAAAAGAAAATCAATTCAAATAAAACACCACTGGAGGAGAATCCTGCAAAGTAAAAACCCAAATTAAAGGAACGGATGAGTGTAATTTATGAAATGGGTACAAGAGGATAAAAAAAAGCTAAACCTATTCTGTTTTCCTTTAAACACTTCGATTTAGATGCGTCCAGAACACCATGGAGTACATAACACTGCTAATGATGAGGAGTGTAAGACACAAATACTTCAGAAGAAAGGAGCATCCAGTTTAGATCTTACCTTTTTTATATTGCGCTACCCAAGCAGGTTTTATAACTTAATGTTAGCTAAAGTGCTGTTTCATGTTAACCACATGCTACCTTTATGGCGGGATGTCTTTGCATGTCACCCACAGACGCTCCGGCGTCCCTCATGCATCCAGATGATTCATGAGGAGCAGCCGTTTTGGTTGCTTTGCATGTTTTTTTAATTCTAAAAGTAGAGCGCGCGTCTCTTTTTCTTCTACTTCTTCTTCTCTGGTTACACACACACACACACACACACACACACACACGCACCGATTATGTCATCCGTGTTAGACAGTCATGACCGATGAGTCACCGCATGAGTCATACTATATATACAATAAAAGTTTGTTCAATCAGCAGCATTGAGATATTTCGAGATATTCAGCTTCTGACGTTGCTCCTTTTTGTTGTTTGTGGTTCTTTTTTATTCTGTAGTTTGTTTTTCCATTTCCATGGTTACCAGTTGACTGCCTTGTGTAGAATTTATCTTGGATTTACGTTTCCTTTCCAAAAGCATAACTCAACACCTTTAAGCTTTCACGATATTATCTATTATTATACATTTTTGCCTCATGGACTGAGAAAGTGTGTTTTTTATTTGACTTTCTTTTTTTATACTCCATTAGGCTTCAAAGTGGCTTAAATGTACAGAAATCTACCAGTCAAAGTCCAAATAGTGACTTTAGACCGGATATGCTTATTGAAGCGGTTTACAAACCTATTAAAATGAGTAACACGACCGGTGCATTCAAGTGCACGCCGCTATTGCCCTTGTAAGTAACACAAACATGGAGTCGACTGCAACACTTGGCTGACTCCATGCTAGCTTATTGTTAAATCAGCTGAAAACCAAAGAGGACGGTCGTGGCTGCACAGTTCGAATGACAACATGTGTCAAAAAGCTGCAGTGCAGAAAGTCCCTTCGTGATTTTAGCAAATGACCCACTGAGTTCAAACGGATGTCGCAGAGTGGACGCCTTATATATTAGTCATAACCGTCTCCCTAAATGGGTTTGTGACATTTTTTTTAAATTAACATTTAATTTTACCAGACGTAAGTATGTTTTTAAACCTCTACGTTTCAGGACAGATGAGAGGAAACAATCAGGAAGATGGTTTTTGTCTGATATTTTAAGGTTATTGCAGATTCTGTGATTACTGTTTTTGTGCTTTTAGAATACTTTAAGACTGAGAGTACTTTCATACTAATGCAAGAAAAGCGCATCAAATCCAATAATTATTTGCTCTTTAAACAGAACAAAACAAACATTAACAGGCTTTTTCCCCCAAAATTGACAACAAAATGACAGAAGTTTTACAAGATTAGCTTATCTGCGAGGGAACAGAATGAGCAACAAATACTTTAAAAAAATCAAAATCAAAATGTATTTTAATTAACTCGAGATTTTAGAAGAATGGATATAAATTTATATATAAATAGAAAAAAATATATCAACAATTTCACAGTAATCAAGTCTATTAATAAAACTGATCCTAATTTGATTTCAAAACTTGTTTCATCCATCAAGTATTTCATCAGAATATATTTTTAACACCCAGTTTAGCAAATCAGTCTTCTGAAGCGACACAATGACGCCGGAGCTTAAAGCTATCATTAATTAGCATAATTAGTCAAGGCGGAGCAGTAATCGATTTTTCCCTCCAAATCCAGTTTTTGTTGTTCTTATGCTAATTTTTTTTTGTTTTTTTTTTGCACTAAATAAAAAACTTGTTTGTGGAAGCAGCTGTTTGAAATTACTGAACAGGCATTTGGTAGCATTTCAAATCCTCTCAATCTGAAACAAATCAACCAAAGATGTGTTTTTGAAAGTGATGAAGGTGATTGATTAATCCAGAAATTAGATTATATTTATATCTAGATCTGCCTTATTATATTTCTAATGTCTCTTTAAAGCCATTCTAGCATCTACTAGTATACTCCTACTCTCACAATAGCAATGCAATCATGCTGATGTTTAGCAGGTATCTTTATTTTATTGTGTTAGCCACACATTCGCTAATTAGCACTCCATTTTTCTTGTTAAAAATTATTTTATTATTCTATATTTCAACCTTTATTATGAATAAAAATGACATCTGATGGGTCCAGATATGGAAAATTTGACATTTTAAAGGCAACTCAAGCGCCGTCCCGATGGTTTCCACCGTTTGCTATCTGCACTTGTGGGATTAATTTTGGCTCAAGCAGAATATACATCATTGTGCACACAGCAAACAGACAGGGAGCAGTCACTACATGCCCCCCCCCCTCCCAAAAGGCTGTCAAAAAAACAGCCGTCATCTTCAAAACAAGTCAGTCATACTTACGGATAGCTGCGGAAAGAATAAACAGCACTGATTGTTATTTTCTGAAATATTTATAGCCGCCGCAGAGCGAGCAGCGGGTTCTGCAGTGCGTCCTGACAGATCCTTACTATTTCCACATCTGTCAACACTACAGAGTGTGAAAGAGACTGCTGCTGTCATCTGCATCAATGCCAAACCCGCTCTCCCGTGAGACCCCGATGCAAAGCCTTTCACGCTAATAAAGATTTTCCGAGGGGCAAATAACGATAAACCGAGGAGTGTAGGTACAGTACGAGTGGGAGATGCTTGTGCACTCTGAGTGAGACAAATCATCTTCCAAAATGACATTCAGGCTGATCTTGCAAGGTGTGGGGGGGGGGGCGTTGCTGCTGTAATACACTGTGAAATTGATTCCATGAAGTGAATCATGATCTAATCTCAAAAAACAAGGTGGCTCGTCTCGACGATAAAACATCCAGACAGGAAAGAGAACCACCATCCATTTTCTTCCGCCGTTTAAAAAAAAAAAAAAAGTCTTTAGAGAAATCAAAAGGAGCACTTTGAAAGAAGTTACACGCCACGCTATTTGAATTACCGATGTCTGACTGGGTTATTTTTCTAATGGTGTGATTATTGGCCTTTTGAAATTGAAATGAATAGAAATTCTTTTGTTCGGTTTTTTTTGTTTGTTTTTTTTGAGATCCAGGCCGTGCAAAAGAATAGCCAATCATAACATCGTGTGCCTCTAGGAGCCGCTTGTAATCACAATATCCCGCAATTTGCTATCATAAAGGCTTCCAATATGAATGCTTAATCAAATGGATCCGTGACGGGGATGGCGAGAAGACCCCCCCCCCCCTCTCCCACTGATCTACGATTGGGTGATGCGATGCCATCCCGGGACAGTTCAAGGAGTACTTGCGACTCCAAATATAGTGATAAACAATTTATTCAGGGTTTTTCCGAGGCTTTATGGACTTGAAACTTCCACATCGGCGCTGGAGAGCCATCCATCATTATTACATGAGACCCCCGTCGCCCCCGGCCGTCAGGAGAAGATGACGTTTGACTGATCTCTGCCCGCGCTCGCGTTTATTCACTTCTCTCCAAAGCCTCATTGTTCCTCATTTGTCATGTCGAGGTGGGGGCCGCCGGTGGTGGGTTCGGAGCGCGGGGGTCACTCAGGTCGATGTACTCGGGAGTCCACCTGCCTCTGGGAACGCCGGCTGACTAATGTCAGGAACGTTAATGGAGAATTCTGTCGCTGTGTTTTTACAATCCGAGTGGTAACAACGTTATTACGGCCGTCATTCCAACGTGATGTGAGAACAAATTAATCTAGCGGCTCTGGGGCCGAGGTACCTCATGTCTGAGGCCCAACGCGGGTCCGCCAGGGTCAAAAATATCGATTACCAACACCCAACACAATAATAAGACTGCATATTATCACCTACGGTGGTTTGTTTGCCTCTTTCGCGATATCTTTAAAATTTGTATGGATGTGGATTTTTGTCTAAAGAGCAGCTGGTTATATTTTGAAAAGCCGTTCCAGGTAAAGCCGGGAATTCTGGGTAACCTTTTCAAAAATAAAGGTTGTTGGAAAGTCTAATCTCCCTTTAAAATAATATGAAAAGACTCCCAGCGAGTCTCACGGACATCCTTGAGTGTTTAAAATAAAAGAACTGAACATTTAAAACGTATCGGCGATCGCTCTCCGACAACAAGCGGCTCACGACTAAAGAATAATTATTTTAGACACGGAGACGCGTAATTGGCACTCAGAGTCATCCAGACAGGTGTAATTTTTCATGTATGGGTTTAATTGTCCAGAATATTATTGTTAAGTGAGAGATCTGCTCACTTATAAAATTAACAGCGTCTATAAGTGGGACGGTGAAGTGCTTTGAGGTTATTAAATCAGAATGGGTCACGCCAAAGGTAATCTGGTAACCCATGAGGAATACGTTCCAACTAAGAAAGGAGTTCATGTCAATTTCCTGACCTCAAATAGAGATGCATGTAATTGTATAGATGCAGACACATTTCCTGCATGAGTGTTCCATACATGTTTCATTCAGGAGAGTACAGGTAGTGTACGGACAAACGTGAAGCTATCACATTTCCCAGCGTCTCATTTATAGCTCTCCTGTGCGAGCCTGGCCGGGCCCTGATAACGGAGGAACCGCCTGAAGCGCAGACACAACACCCCCGAAGAGTAATACAGGCCGTCATAACATCCGGCGAGAAACATGGTAATGCAGGGAAGCTCAAAACTCTTTATCAAAATGCCATCCGCCATTCAATCCGCTGAGTGAGTGATGAAGTGAGTGGGGTGGACTGATAACGGAGGAGAAATCTCAGGTCCAAGTGTGCAAGTTTTTAGCAGCAGTGGAAGAAAATCTAAAGGAAGGTATTTGTGCCATCTATAGCACTGATTTTCAACGTTTGGTGATTTTCCCATGGGGTTAGGGTTTCTAAATAACTTTAGGAGCCAATTCTTCCATGCATGTTTAAAAACGTACCGCACCCAGATTTTCTAAAGCATTATATCCAGGTAAACCTCCGTTTACATTGTTAACCTGTCTGTGCCTTTGACTGGCCTCAAAGGGCCAGATGTAACTTATAAATGTAACTCAATGTAATGTAAAATAAATGTAACTACTCCTTAATGTTAAATAACTCTGAATTTACTACTTATTCAAGTTACAAACATTACAGTTACACAGAAAAATATATATTTGTTTCTCTGTTTTTATTTGTCAGGTTATTAAACTCACAGAACTCCATCAATCAGGGATCAAACTATCCAGGAGAATAAAGACAAAAAACATCAAACACAAGTTAGGACATTAACTTTGTTCAAAATGTTTTTGTCAAAGTTAAAACGGGTCGGATTACTGCATTGTGGGAAATGTAGTTTTGGTCAAAGCACACTTTTGAACAATATATTTTTAGACACTCTGAAACTTTTATACTCTCGTGGGCCACATAAAAGGATGTGGAGGGCCACATTCGGCCCCCGGGCCTTGTGCTCTAGGCTAAACTGAAACTAGCCATTCCCAGTTCTGTTTTGTAGTTTATCTATGAATGCATTTCAATAATATATGGTTAATAGTATCGATGCTGTCATGGCTCCAGTTCCTATTTTCCGTCCTGTTCTCAGTTTGGGTCAATCAGCTCATTCCTGTCACCTGTGTTGCTGCAGCCACCTGCTTCCCATTTCCCATCAGGCTTCACTCTACTTATGCTCTGCACAAACCTGAGTTCACGGTCAGATTGTAGTGAGTCATCCTTCTCTTCAGGAGTTCTGTGTGATTTCTGCTTGTTTATTCGTTCCCTGCCAGTAAAGTTTCTGTATTAAAACTATAAATGAAAGCGAGTCCAAACCTGACCTGTGACAAACACAGATCTATTTGGAGCTTACAAAAAATGAGCTTTTATTTGATATATATAGAGATTTGAAGTGTAGTAAAATGATGTAAACATGATTTTTATTTTTCATGTTCATACAATTGAGAAAGACGTCATTTGAAACGACGTAAATTGAGGTTTACCTGTTGAATATCACCGTTTTAATTCAGAATTACTATAACAAAACATGGAATAACCAGTTAATTTATTTATTATTAATCAAACAAAACAGCTTTTTGCACACATGTTTTTTGCACCAACTAGAGGGGCAGTAATAGCGACCGGGGGTGGTTTTTGCTGCCCACATGCCTCTGTTGGCGGGCAGGTTTTTTGGTTGACAGTACAATTTGATTATTTTGATGTTTTGCGGCCCCTGAAGGGCGTCCCACATGGACGGCGCTCTGTTTGACCAGCGCACACAGACACCCCCCCCCACACTCCCGTTTGACCTTTAAAATCAAGTTGCAAATATTTTTCATTGAATATATTTGAACACCCCCCACCCCCACCCCATCTTCTCCACATACGGCCTCGGCTGTGGTTCAAGGGAGCTGCTAATCACTTTCTAATATTAGCAGCCATATGTGGATGGAGATAAGAGGTTGATGGGATGGAGAGAGTCTTTTCTTTGGGGGGGGGGGGGGGGGGTTGCTTTTGAATCTATCCCTTCACTGTTTCCCCACACTGTACATGCTGTAAAAACAATCACTTTATCTTAATGCCATGAATTAGCTTTTATTTGGGTGGGGGTGGGGGGCAGACTGACAGTTGTCAAATTTAGCAGCTGGAGCTAGGGGGCGGGTGAGTGTAATCAGGCAGTAGGAGGTCATGTGTTTGAGGGGAGGGGGCAGGTCATTTGTTTTAGTCTCTGTTCACATGTAGGTCTCTCATCCACAGTGTCACCAAAGTTCCCTTCAAACTTTGTGTCAAAGCCTAATCTGGCTTAAAATTATGGGGGTTACAGATTAAAAATCTGCTGCTGCAAAACCACCACAGATTATTCAATGGAGGCGAACATGAATCAGTTTAAAAGGTGTTCAATAGTGGTTTTTTAGGGGGTGCAGGGCGGCGACGATCAGGAGGATTTGGTTTTGGATGAATCAGCAGCTTCCCCTGAAAGTTCACCCCGGGTCAACACCTCAGGGTGATTAGTCACTGTTTGCACCCAAGTCTCCCACGTTATCGATCGATTCCTCCTCCTTAGTCCGCCAGACTCGCCCACTAATCACCGAAACCTCCTCGATCAGCCCTCCACATGATAAACGCACAAATGAGACGTTTTAACGGTGGGACCCGGTTGCGTTCATAAATCAGAAATGCGGCCTCCTGAGGGACGAGTGAGGGACGTGGAAAAAGTTCTGAGAAACATGTTTAAGTAGGAGGTGAAGGAGCCCGAGGCTGAGACGGGACAGGTGTTGTTTTTATTCCACTTTTACACCCTTGAATGTTTCAGATCCTATAAATCCAAACACATTCCCAAGTTAAAAAAAATAAATAAAAAAGGATGCTTGGTATTTCACGCTTTTTCCAAACACGCTATACCCTGAGTTGGCGTGAAAACCATGTCGCATCAAAGCGCATAAAAAAATTTAAAAAAACACCCCATTGTCATAAAATGCGCCTGGAGCTTTTTAATTCACGACGGTTTTTGCTGCGGTTGCATCACTTCTGTTTTTTGGGGATGTGAATTTACACGCCAGAGATGTTGAGATATAAGGCGGAGGTGACATGATTATCCAAGCAGCAGCTCACAGGTTAAAAAAAAAAATAAAAAAATAATCTGCACAAAGAGGGAAATGAACCCGACAGTACCTCATCTTTTTTTAAATTTTTTTTTTTTTTGCTTTCTCCTTTTTAGGTGCGCATAAGGGCATCTGGCTCATTAATTGTCTGGAAGCTCTTTGTCAAACTGATGGTACGGGGGACTTTGAGTCATGCTGAGGGTTTTTTGTCATGCATCTTCTTTTTTCTTCTTTTTTTTCTGTAAAGTCACTTTAACTTTAAAAGTTCTGGCAAACACATTAGAAAGAAGCCCACTTTTATAGCGATTAGCAAAATCATCAGTCAGGATTTTGACGCCTCCTCTTTAGATTATGTCTGACATCCAGCTCTCGGTGCACAGAGAGGACATTCTGTCGGAGGAGGGTGGAGGGAGATGAATTATATTCACGGTGTGAAGGAGGGGAGAACACCAAACCGAGACACACTCTCTTTGTTATTTTAGCACAAACATGTGAGTTTGGATGCTGCATTTATTGTCTTCTCTGAACTAGTAATGGAAAAATAAATGTCAGGTTTGGTTTCAAGGGGAAATCTCTACGGACTTCAACACAAAGAGGATTTACCCTGAAGATTTACCATGTCAGTGATTGATTGCTGATAAGGTCTCAGGAACGCCATACGGTAACTAAAATGGAAAATAGGTATTTAAATTTGAATATCACGGCAATAAAAAAAAAAAAAATCAAATCAGTCAAAATATCACATAAAATCTCAACCATCTGCCCGTATCGGCTGCCTTCTGGCAGTTTGCTCACATCAGAGTTAGAGACAGAATGGTGAATAAAAGAAATAATGACAGATTTACACGAGGGGAATGATAAAGAACAAACTCTAATACGATGCTCTTTACTTATAATTGCGTTGAAGGGGAATGGTAGCCATCTTTATCATAGAGGAGCCTTCCTGACATCCTGAACCCCATTCATAAGCAGTGAATGTTTTCTTTTGCTGCTCTGTTTCACAGCTCAAGCTTCTTGAATCATTAATGAACAACATCTAAATTTGTTTTTTTGGTATTCTCATAAAACTGCACCAAAAATTGAAATTGCTGTGGAGAGGACCTCTCTCCGAGCTCAGTCAGCTACGGGCAAATAAAGTGCCTCCGTGTCTGCGGTTCCAGTTGAGCTGGCATTACTTCCCCGATCGAAAAAAGACTTTCAAGACGGCCTTTTTGTGGCAGCTTCCGGATATCCGTGAGACAGCAGAGCTGTCCGTCAAAATCAAACAGAGAGAGGAATCAAAGTCAAGTCCTGACCCAGGCTTCCGTCTGTCATTAGAGTAGCATCATCCCCCCCCGACGCTGTCAGCATCACAAACAAGGTTGCTACTCCTCTTCCTCTACGTGCACTGAAAACCTGAATATCAAGGGTGGGTTCCTTCTTCTAAAAGCAACATTTACTGTTTATAATTGATTCTAGTGATTTAAAAAGCTACTGAGGACAAGAGATGGTTGTGTAAAAAAAAAGTTTTTTTTAAAAGCTGTCATGGCTGACTCATGAAGAGTCTGACTAACTCCTCTGGAATCAGAAGACCTTGAGGATGAGAATAAAGAATAAAAGCTGGGTTACTGTGACACACTCAGTTACGACTGCCATACATCATACCTTTGACCGTAGCATCTTAGCACCATTATTAACATCCTTTTGTTAGCATTTAGGTCAAAGCACTCTTCTCATCCTATCAGGGGTATCAGACTCATTTTCACCGAGGGCCACATCAGCATAATGGATGTCCTCAAAGGGCCAGATGTAACTAATAAATGTAACTAAATGTAACTCGACGTAAAAGTCACAATCATTACAGTTGCACAAAAAAAATATGTTTATGTTTATTTTTAGACACTCTGACCTTTTATGCTCCGGCGGGTCACATACCAATGATGTGGAGGGCCACATTCGGCCCCCGGGCCTTGAGTTTGACACGTGTCCTGCAAGAATAAAAATTCTCTTTAAAAATATCTTTGTAATACTGCATGTATTTAAATATTATTAATCATAAAAACTCCCACTGAGGTTCTTTTCCAGCCGTCTGGCGCATGCATGGTTCTACAAAATATACTCCAATGGTAGGTAGATTTAAATTATGGCGGCCTTTCTGTGTTTCGCGTTGAAAAGAAGATTAGCTTGCGCCGACTGAGCCATCGTGGAGGAAGATAAGTGCAGCTGGATGGAGGAGCAGCTCTGATGATTGCCAAAGTTCACAATAGTGAATGATTTCATAACCCTCACATCTCACAGACGATACTCTCAGCCAAAGTGCTGAAAGGTCTTCAGTTCGTTCCACACAATGGGCGTACGTACAGAACTCCATGCATCGCTCACCTTGCAGAAGTGCTTGCATAAGTTCAGCGCCTGGTTCTTGAAAAAAAAAAAAAAAAAATCACATCCGTCGTTGGAACATGTATAAGTCAGTAATGATGCTTCAGAGGAGACGGCCCACTCTGCAGGATATTGTTTTTTTTTCTTTTCGAAAATGTTCTGTGTCGGCGAGAGACTTGGAGAAACGTAACAGCGGCAGATGTTTTTCATCCACCTTCAAGAAGTGGCTTTAAATGATTGGCACTCGGAGCCTTGCTGGGTTTCGCTGAGGCTGTGTAGGATATACACAAGCTATGCAAATGAATACATTTAACCCGCTAAATGCAGTTGGGAAGAAGCAGTAGTTACGGTTTACAAGAGGAAAATTGTGTGACTGATTCATATTTATGGTGAAAAAGTGAGAAAAATTTAATAGCAGCTGAATGCTAAAATCAGAATGCTAACAGAATAAAAATGGCAACGTTCACCTTAGTTTAGACAGGTGTGTTCCTTTTCATTCTTTCATTCATTTTCTGGACCCGTTGCATCGCTGAGCCACACAAAAGACAAACAACCACTCATGCACACACTCACACCCTCAGACAATTTGGAACTGACCAGAACACCTGTTTTTTGAGGTGGGAGGAAACCAGAGAACCCAGAGAGAACCCACACACACTATAGGGGATAATCTACAATGGATGTCAAACACTGCACTCAGAGTATGGTCACATGAGCAACACGACGCCTCACACATCACCGCAGATCGAGGCTCCGTCTGATGGTAATCCTCCAGGAGTTTATCATTGAAATTCCTTAATTATTCATTCTAACATATTAAAGCTTCTTTTCCCAGGTAGCAGTTTATCACGCCTGATCATTTGTAATGTCACAGAAACTACTTTAACCTTTCTGATTGAGTGTGCGCATTAAAATATACACCCTACTAGACTGTGCTGAATGGATTTCAACAGCAATAAGATCACAAAGGTACAGATATTATAAAACATGAGAATTTGACATTAAAATAATGTGAAATAGCTCTTAACTAGTCTATTAAGTTGAGACATGGTGGACCGATGAGTAAAGTCACAATATTGATGTTATAATCTCTGTTTTAAAGGTTTAAGGAGCTGATTCTGTGACATTCGGGACAATTCATGTTCCTCAGACCAATTCTCACCAGTGAAATAACACAAAAGAAACAAGAGAAGTACGCCTCCTCATCAATTATAATTTTTTTTAAAAAAAAGGCTTTACTGTTGTATGAAAATAAAGAAAAGAGAAATATTGTTCTTTCTTTTACCTCCCTCTGAATTTCCCCCCAATTAAAACTGAGATGAATTGTCGAGTAAAGCTGGTGGGATACAAAGGTGTTCAATGCAGATAACCAATTTAACTGAGGAAACACACTTTGCAGAACTCACTTAAACTCAACTCTGTGATGCTTCAAATCCCTTTGAACCAAAAAGAACAAGTAAAAAAAACAAAAAAAACACAACCAAACTCTCGACAGGACCTGAACAGACCAGTCGCCGGCGAACGGCAGTCATTAAATCGAGTTCTGCGTCAGAATTACTCGGCTGTGCCGTCCTCCACCTCTCTTAAGTCTTCAAATAAGGGTGTCATCGCGTCTTCGAGAGGGGATTAGCCAGTCATTAGCCGGGAGCCGGTGTGCACACCCTGCACAACAGGTGATCTGATTAAATCAATGCAGAAAGGTTTTTATATTCACCAAAAATGAATAGGGAATGCGTGCAGGAAAGAGCTGCAAGCTGTTAAAGGCTTTTAATTGGCCGACTTTTACTCTCCTCAAAGCGTTAGTAACCCAATTGGTGTGTTACTGACCGGTATAACACCCTAATTAGTTTTTATTGATACTACGAAATTCTTCTGCAAATGTTGTAATTGCTAGATGTTGCTAAATGTCACACGCAATACCTTTTTTTTTTTTTTAATTGTGCAGAAGTTCCGTTTGATTGGAGAACCGGGGAGGTGCAGCAAATCCCACTTCCCAGCAGGAGAGCGGAGGCGAGCCAGTCGTCCTGTTACCTGAGTCAATTATTTTGTTTTAAGAACTTGCCAGTGGAGGAATAAAAAAATAAAAAAAAACCTTCAGAAGAAGAAAATGAGAAGTAGAAACTGTGACAGATGACATGAGAAAGTACAGCACTTTAGTCTTTGAGCTTTTTGATGTTTGATCTGCAGAGACGTTTCGTAGACGTAGCCTGGAACCTCAAGTGTGCACAGAGCGACGATGTATCCCCCCCCTGCTCCCCCAAACCAACATGCAATCCAGACTCTTTCCCGCCTGGCTCCCTTTGACTTTGTTTTATTATACAGACAGATGAAATAGATAAATGTCGTGACATGAGGTCAAATCGTACTAAACTGATGAAAACCATCGCCTTTTCAAATTTACAGTGTCGTAAAAAAAAAAAAAAAACCCACTCTAGTATTCAATGAGTATTCAATCACTGGGCTCATTTTATTCCCTCTGAACTGATCAATCCACACAAATGACTTATAATACTACCCCCCCGCCCCCTTTGGGAATGTCTATTATATGATGGAGTTGAAAAAAAAAGTGCATTAACATATTTAATGTTTGCGTATGTGATCTTTGCTTTATTACTCCATTAATCCGGCTGTAGGCTGGTTGTGTATCGCGGTGCAAGAAAAGGGAAACGGAGCGACTGAGCCGTCACGTCCCTGGTTTAATTTCTGAAAGGTGCTTCCAGGCCCCGTGGGAGATATTCCGTGTGGGTCGTCCCTGGGGTTCTCTCCCGGCCCTGGAGGTAATCCTTACACGATGCAGAGGAGCAGCGTCTTGACTCGAAGGTCTTCCCGGGTCATGGTGCTCTTTGCACATTTATGAGAATGTCAAGCCACACGGAGGAAAAAAAAAACAAAAAAAAATTAATTTGTGCTCTTGTAAATCCTTTCCTACCTGACAAGACCTTGAGAGCAGAAAAAAAATGACCTGTGCTGCAGCCATTGCAGCCAATCCCGCCATCCCATAATATTTAAACTCCTTTCCAATGAAGGTAATGGTAAGACATCATGTTCACACCATCTGCTGCGAAGAAATATGTTTAAAGGGATACGATGACATCACAGGAAGACTGATCCCGCACTTTTTCTTTTTTTTTTTTGCAGGAAATGTGAAGCTAATTAGTTAGCTTAGCCCTTAAAACATGTGGGATAAAATGAAATGTAAAGTACGGGTGAAATTCCATCTGCTCGCGTCTCAAAAAGAACAAAGTTGTAAAGATACGACAGTGAGATTTTATGGAGTGCTTCAATAAGACCAGGTTTGAAAATCCTTCAGATAAAGAGAGTTATGACTTTTAATTCTAAACTTGCACTTTTACATTACATCAAATAAAAATAAAAAAACGCAGCTGTAAATCTACTTATATCTGAGTTATGACCTTTAATAAAAATTTGGCACGTAGCATGTAGCTGCTTAGCTTCTAAACTGCCGCCGTCCGTCAACTTCCTGTTCTTCCCGTGCCGAACTAACTGAATCGTCCTTCCTTCACTTCGTCTGTGAGGTTATTTTCCATCATCTAGCGGGAGATGCTGATGGCGCTCTCTTTTTAGCTGTCATCTTTACCGTTATTGACAACGACGTTTTATATATATATATATTTTGTTCCTATGCTGTTTTTTTTTTTTTTATAACAAGGAGAAAATCCTTGACTAAAGCTGCACACAGCAAGACGGATGAAAACACTGGTAGAAATCCTTCATCATATCTCCGATGATGAGACTCCGGATGTTCCGGTCGACCAATCTGTGGTCTGTCTTATCTTTCTTTTTTAGTCTGGGATCAGTTTGCCAGCGCCATTACCAGAGGGATACCGGTCCAGAATGCATTATATCAGCACCAACCATAAGTTTGATAACGGCAACAACAAAATAAACCAAACACAAGTTCTAATTTTTTATATCCGTAAACCGACCCGGTAGAAACAACGTGTGCAGATTAGCAAAGAAAAGGGGAACGAGCACCGTGTCCAAAGCATTTCTCGAAAACATCCTACGTACATGCAGATAAGAAAAAATTACAGAATTAACACCTCGAGCAGCCCAGACTCGATGTGAATAATTAAAAAACAGGACTTTTTAAACAGCAGTCTGGAGATATCCAGGTAATACAACCTTTTCTTCTCCCCCCGCAGCACACAGACCATCGACAGGATTAATAAACTCCCCCTGGCCTTACTTTATCTCTTCAAGTCTGGACTATTCTTCCATGACCGGGACTAAATCTGCATTTCTTACTCTTGAATCGGAGGTTCTGACTCTCCTCCTCACCGGAGCACCTCCCAGGGACCGAGAGAGAGAGAGACGGGTTGTAATCCTTTAACAATTCAACCGATAGCTCCACAGATATGAACGACATTCAAGTAAGATGATGGAATTAAATCTATCGCCTCTTGTCACACGCTGTCACATCTCAAATTCATACACCCTGGGTGTCATTCTTTTTTGCACCTCCCCCCCCCCCCCAGAAGTCTTCCGTATCAAATAAATCTATTTTATACCACCAATCGTGAACATGAGGATGGATGGATTTCACCTCCGTCGGCTGGCAGGTTGATAGACTGTGCACACAGCAGGTTGGATTATTCCACACACAATCCAAATGCAATTGCATTTTTACAACCTGTGGTCTTTTTTTTTTTTTTTTTTCCTTTTTGTATCTGTTGACTGGTTTAAAAAGTTACCTCAGACTTGCATCATCACTCAATACCTTTGACGTCGTAGAAGATGATGAAGATCCACAATGAAGATCCCTGCTGCCGACTCCCGTTTCAGCAACGGAAGCCTCAAGGAAGGTCTGAGGTATCATGGGAAAAAAAAAAAAAGGAAGGAGAATATTGGAGCCGGTGCAGCGAAATCAAAACTTGTGGGTTTGTTTTTTTTTTTTGCTGCCGGTGCAAACAAAAAGATCTGGTCGTGTTGCTGTTGTTGAGTTTGGAGAAGGCTTTTTAATACCAGAAGCTGCAACTGGTAAAAAGATGTCAACTTAACTTTTTCCTCCTTGTGTTTTTCCAGCGCTTATTTGCTTAATTTTTTTTAAATTTATTTATTTTTTTATCCTGAGGCACATCTGATGCAAAGCCAAAAAAAAAAAAAAAAAATGTTGCTTTAAGGAAGCAATTTAAAAAAAAAAAAAAAATTAAAGCAAAAACAAGCTGTTGTCTCAAAGTTTGTGTTTATCTCGTGGATAGTGGGTGGAAACAAAACAAAACTCGCCATTGAAATAACTTTTATTCCAACAAAACTGCGGGTGGATGCAGAGGCTGGCAATTAAACACAATTATTTTATTTTGATGAAAAGCAATTTCATTTCTTCTTTGGAGGAAGGGGTGGTGGTGGTGGTGGGGGGTGGGGGGGTGGGAAAGAGTCGCTGGCTGCAGAACGGCCTCGGGCGTTTTCCAGTTTTGCCAGCGCCGGATGAATAATTGAAGATTTTATTTTTTAATCAGAACACGCACACACACACACACACGCACACACACACACACACACACACACACACACACACACACACACACACACACACACACACACAACACACACACACACAGCACATCAACAAGCAGCAAATAGGAACGAAGCGCTTATTTGACCGACACATCTGGTAAATCATCAGTTCATGTCAGCGGGGTGTAATTTGTTGGGGGGGGGTTCTTGACAAATCGCACTCAGTGTGTCAGTAATTTAAAGGTTCATTTTAACACCAGTCCTACACCTACAGTCAGTTGATGCTCTCACCCCCCCCCCTCCCCCATGGTGAAAACGGCGACCAGCTTGTACATGATGGCAGACGTTTGATTACAACAACAACCCCCCCTCACTGCAGGACGGAAGCAGGAAACCTACTTTTAGTTATCGCCGGGGCCCAGACTCTCTGGAGATAAGAAAAAGTTTCCCCGACTTTGACTCAGGATGGTTTCATTTGCTCGGGAGGTTTATTTTCTCTCTCAAAAACCTTTAATAATCCTTATTATCAGTTCTACTTCCTCACTGTAGAACTGGTGGTTCCATCAATTCAGGTTGTTTCCCTCCATTTTCTAATTTCTTTGAGTTCATTCTGCTTATTTTCACATCTTTGAGTGTCTTTATTGTGTCTGAAGTTTGGGCTCTTGATGATTTACCGTTAATCTTGTTCCCCGTTTTTTTCATCATCTTATAAAACATAAATGTTGGGTTTACTGCTCGCTGTACTGAGACCAATGAATCCCCAATGAAAGCTGTTCATGCAGGTTTGAAATATTAAACCTTCTCTTCCTCTATTTTTATTTGAATCCCTTATTTGAACTGATCTCTGCAGACTAAACGTTGAACACGAGCGCAATGACCCTCATTCAGGATCTGGCTATGTTCTGTATTCGTCACACTGATGGCATTTATGTCATTATTTGCAGATCTTCAGTGGATTTGTCGTGTTTCTATTCTTTTCACTTGCAGTGACCAGAATGAAAAGACAAGGACGACGGAACATTTCCATCCTCCGCTCCTCAAAGTCAGACCAGATGTTAACTACATCTCATTATTTTCATGCCTTTATATGAACTTGCATACATTTCGTCCATCCATCTGCTTTACGACAGATGACTTAAATGAGATTATCGTCTGCATACAGTCTAATAAGGTTATATATGTATTTATTTCATCTGAACAGCTGCCTGCTTCTGTTGAGTTACGTCTTTTTTATCCACAGCTTATATTTATTTGCACTTTAATCAGAGAACATTTGGGCTCCGTCTCGCTTGATAAATGTTCTCCAACATTTTTGCATATTATACACGGGGCTTACATGTGTTTCCTGATTTTTAATTTGACTAAATCTTTTAATCTGGAAAGCACTTAATGCTCAAGCATTATGCTTGAATGGAATATTTATCTTACGGAAGTGTGTTCTGAGAAAATACGTTCTAAGTCAAAGAACAAATGCAGGTTGTGTTACACATGTTGCTCTTCATCACTGACTTTGCTTCATCGTCTTCGTTCCAGATGACGTCATGTGACGTTTTGAGCGACCCATGTGACACCCCTCCTGGGTGCAAAAGTTCTCATCCTTCTACTTTAAGCAGCCCCCCCTGCAATATTATTCACTGGACTTTGAGTTTCCATGGTAACAGGCAAAGGAGCTCATATAAGGCCGGAGGCATTGACGTGATTTGCTGAAGATTAATGTAGATATAGCATTAACTCCACGGGGGGCGGAAGGAAGAACTTGATCTAATGTTGGGGAGATAATGAGGCGGAGCTGACTTAACTTCTTTAGCGGCACCAAGGTGACCAATATTGGATTATAATTCAATAAATTATTACTGGACAGCATATGTTCAATATTTGATAGAATGGAATTAGACCGTCTGTGTTTGATGCAGGGAGGTGGGCAGTCGGCGATGGAGTCTGTACACTCAGGGATGATCTCTGGGTCTATTCGTTTAGCATTAATGCTGCGAGTGAGCGACTGCAAGTCAAAACTCAAACGAAGAAAACCCGAGCACGCAAACACGCAGGTGGAGTAGCCTCGCAGCTACGTTTTCCGCCGCATCGTTCTTGATGTTCAACCTTGATGTTCACCAGGAAGGTGTTTGAGCATCGTATTATACTAATAACACTTTTCAACTAAAGGGCATTTTTGAAGCATCTCAATGGAAAAAGCAAAACAAAGAAAAGAAAAGAAAAAGGTAAATATGAGAGAATTCTGGCTGCTGGTTATTTATCAGCCTCAGGATCCTTCAGGGATCCCCCATCAGCACCTGACATGGCGTCCCGTCAGCACAGCAGCAGATTAAGGTCACCGGGATGAAAGTCAATCACGATTGGGTCGATCACGGTCATGTTGCACCAGCTGTGGCATTCTTGCAGATTCTGGTCATTATATAGGAGTAAGTTAGTTTTGCGAGAGATTTCATCTGTGTTTCTGACTCAAGACGACTCACAAAAAAAGCTCGCAGTTACTTTGAAAATGGTGAAACATTTAACTTTGGGTCCAAAAATTAAATTCCTTTGATTGTACAGCCATCAAACTCCATCTGAGTGGCTGGGTGTTGATCCGATCGAGTCCAGGGAGTAGAAGGGCAACAACGGAGCTCTCTATATGAATTACAATCAGTGTTTCTAGATAACTTTTCGATCACGTGAATCGTTCTTGCCTAGCATGATGCGACCCCTTTCCTCAAAATCCGGATTCAAAGAGCTCAATCCCAAAACTTTCGGTTTTGGAAATTACCATAGAAATGACAAATCATTGCTGAAATCTCCTGCAGGTTTTCACCCACCCCGTCTTGTCCTCGGCACACGCGGTGAATGCCAGAGCGATTTAGCCTACGGTCACAGCCTGATCGTGCCTGCGAGGCTGCCGTCTTCAAAGGAAATCGCAGCTGAAGTTTAGGTAATTAGAAAGAGGAGCTATCTACAGCGGGCGGTATCTTACAGTACGGGCCCTGCGTTGTCTCATCTCTTCTCAGTACCACATATCAAAGGGAATTTCAAGGGTGATTAAAAGTTAAACCAGATCCTTAAAGGGGAATAGCGAAAGCTTTCCAGCCTGGCGTGTTTGTGCCCCTTCGATAGCTTAGTTCGTTAGCGCGAGATGGTTTCCAATAACCAGAAAAGAGCGAGAATACGCAGGAACTGTATGTGTGATGGGTGTTAAGAGTTCTTTAAAATCAATAGACGGCTCCATTAAGGCTCATTTGCACTCCGCATTAAATCGGGATACAGATGAAGACCTTCAGAACGTCTTCGGCATTCGTTTCGTAGGTAATCAGGTGCATTTCTGAGTGCTCGGGAAAATGGATGTGACGGAAGAAATGGAGCGATACCAGCAGATATCGGGAGGGCAGCGCAGTTACGGCTCGACAAATGTGTTCAGAAGAAAAAAGGAAGTGACAACTATCAAGTCGTCAAGTCCTGAAGCAACAATTCCTCAACTTCTACAGTCTGTTTGTCAAGGAACGTTTGAGACTTCACTGCCCTCTTGTGGTCGCAGCGACGTCAATTTATAAAAATATGTATTATTGTTAGGTGTCAGGGATTAGGGTTAGTTGTCAGGGAAAAGGATTATATGTCAGGGATTAGGGTTAGGTTAGGGTATGGGCTAGGTGTTATGGGTTAGGGTTAGGTATCAGGGTAAAATTAGGGATTAAGGTTAGGTGTTAGGGATTAGGGTTAGGGTTATTTATCAGATATTGGGGTTAGGTGTCATGTTTTAGGGTTAGACATCAGGGAATATGGTTATATATCAGGGATAAGGGTTAGGTGTCAAGGATTACGGTCAGAGTATAGGCTAGGTGTTACGGTTTAGAGTTAGGTATCAGGAATAAGGGTCATTTATTAGGGTTAGGTGTCAGGGATTAGGGTTACGGTATGGGTTAGCTATTATGGTTTAGGATTGGGCATCAGGAGTTAGGGTTAAATTAGGGATTAAGGTTAGGTGCTAGGGTTAGGGTTAGGTATCAGATATTAGGATTGGACGTCATGTACTAGGGTTAGGTGTCAGGGATTGGGGTAAAGTGTTAGGTATTAGGGTTATAGGTTAGGGTTAGGTATCCGGAAGTAGTATAAGGTTAGGCATTAGTGTGGATTAGGGGTTAGGTGTAGAAGAAATAATTTGTCAGTGCCACAGATCTTTCTGTTTGTCGACAAACTTTTCTAACATGTCGTCACTATGTTCCCAGCATACAAGTTGTATTTTGACTTCATGGGAATATTTTAATTCTGCTTGTGCATCTCTGAAGCAGTTCACTCTGGATTTTCAGGACTGGGCCAGGTCCGGTGGAGTGTAATCCATCCCAACATTACGGAGGTAATATCCACCCTTCTCACTTTCTACACGCGTGCATAAAGGCAACCATGCAGACATACGCGTGTGCATGCATGCATACCTACATGCCTTATTTGTCTTCATGCTGAGCAAACACCCCGCTGTGTCTCACTTGTTTCTTGTGTCACGATGATGAAAGGCACCTGCTGTTCTCAGCAGAACTCCCCCCCCCCCACTACACACCCCCATGTTGCCGACATCCCGCCTGAATTATTCACACATCGAGTGGTATTTCAGTCACTTCTCGGAGAGTCTCAATTTTCCTGACATGGGTTGAAGGGAAATATGGGACAGCTGAGTGAATCCACGCCCTAATGTAACCTTTGTCAAAGGGAAGCTGTCACCATCATGTCAGCGGCTTTGAATTTCCATCTTTTTTTATAATGTAGCATCTGTTTACCACATGTGCTCTAATAAAAGCTTGTTTGCTATTTTAGATGCATGAAATGTATTTTCCTATTTATGAGGTCTCCTATAATTACTTGCGTCACTGATGCAGTTCGGAAATTGCAGAAATGAGCTTCAATGCAAACTTCAAAATGGTTCTATATATATGCATTTGTTAGCATAGCCATGCTGATGAATGGGTGCACAGCATTCTCTATACACATGCAAAAATCTGAGTTTCAATTTTAAAGGATCTTAATTTAACTGCAAAGAGAATAAAAGCAACTTAACAAATTGCTGTGAGTTAACAATGTATTGTTTGATTTTGTTTTTATGTTCTGGATTCCCGCAGTGTGTTCTTGTTGTTGTTGGAGTGTGTGCCGCGTCACGGAAATTGAAGAGCACACTCAAACCGAGCGATTCGGGGAAATGTTTGCTGTTTTTTACTTTTACTTTTTGTGCAATTTATGTTGAAAAGAAACAAGGACATTTTGAATTTCACATCGGAGTCATAATGACCTGCATCTCTTTCAGAGGCCTCTCTATGCTGAATGCTCTCATTGTTGAGAAAGACTCTTGTCTGTGACAGAGAAAGAGAGAAATGATGTGAAGTTAGAGTACAGTAAAGAAACGTAGTGAAGCCAGAAAGCTGGGTTCTACCTCTGAATATGTTTGGTATGGAAACACTGACGCTTCAGATGACCTCCTTTACATTTTCCTACACATGGTGGCTTTTTTAGTGGTGGTAAGGGAAAGAGACTGTCAACCCTGAACAAACTATCTATCAGTTGTCTGTCATGGCTTACCTGTCAAGGGTCATGGGGGAGCTGGAGCCCATCCCGCCTGACACCGGGTTAGAAACCAGGTCCGTCCTGGACAAACCACCAGATGTAATAACCATTCATGCCTAAGGGCAATTTCAAGCTGAAGTCGACTGCACATCTCTGGGAAGAAGCTGAAGTACCCAGAGGGAACCCACCCAGATGTGAGGATACACAAACTCCAAACAGAACACAGACACTTCCTGTCATGAGGCAGCAGTGCTACCCGCTGCGTTGCCAGGCTGCCTATAAACTCGCTCAGTCTGCGTCAAGTGAAGTGAGCTTTCTTAATTTGTACCAAACAGCTGGCCGTGGTGACAAACCTGAGTGTGTAACAGTCACACAAGCAAAGAGAAAGTCAGCAAAACAAACATTGAAGGGAAATATTGGGGATAACACTGGACTTGGGCCACAGTTAGTGTTTGGGTTTAGTTTAGGGTTGGGTTTCATCATTATCCATCATAAAGTGTCTCTCCACAAGGTTTAGAATCACGGTCCAACAGGTTCATCTTCTTAATCTTTTTTATGTGTAAAAAATAAAATAAAATAAATGAAGTTTTTATGTTATAACATATTTTTGTATATACATCTGTAAAAAAGAAGTTGATATCTAACTTAATTTTATTTCCCCTTCTCGGGTAAAGCAAACAAACAAATGGCCAGCATCGATCCTGAAATTAATATGATTCCTCCTTAGGGTGAAGTGCAAAAGGGATTAAGGTAGGAGGTTAGGATTAGTGTTACAAAAGAGTTAAGATTAGGGTTAGGCATAGACATTTGGGTTGGAATTAACTTTAGTTTATGGTTTATAATTATGATTAGGGCTCATGTGAGAGTTGGGGTTGGGATTAGTGTTAGAATTGCAATTGGATTAGGGTTATGTTCAAGATTAGGTTTAGGATTAGAGTTGGGGTTGAGGTTTGGGTTAGGGTTGAATTTAAGGTTAGTGTTGGAATTAGTGCTGAATTTAAGGTTTAGGGTTGGGATTATGGTTGGGGCTAGGGTCAGGATTGGATTTAAAGTTGGGGTTAGGCGCCCAACTGTAATATCTCAACTGAGAAGTTTCTCTACATTTCAGAAAGTAGTGAATATTTAGACTTTCTTTCAGGAGTAGACCCAGTAGGGCAGAAGTAGCTCTGTGAGATTGTATTAAAAGTGGGACTTTCACAATGGTCACAATCTTTGTGTAGTCATGTATCATTTGTTCACACTGTTTGCAATTGAATTGCGCCGCTAAAGCGACTCTGCTGGGCCTTGTCGCTGAAGCTCTTTCCCAACTGACTTGCAGGGAATGAGCAACGTTATTGCCTGGTCCGGATCCTCTGGAGGCATGCTAATGGAACTATTTGGCAGCCTGCCTCCGGAGGCAGGAGGGATGGACTTGTTCACTTGATGTCAGTGTGTGGATGTGGAGGAGAGAAGAGAATTACAGGTTGGCATTACTTCAATTGGCAAGAAGGGGGGAAACGAAATGACACCACGCGATGTTTCATCCGTCGGACGGAAAGCTGAGCGCCGAATATTTTTAGAGATTGTTTGTTTCAGTTCAATTGTGTTTGGTGGCTTAAGGTCATACCACCATGCAGGACCTGCTAGGTCCATTTTCCCACTGAACAAAAGACATAAACAACTCCATTTACATCCAGCCATCTGTTACAGGTGAACGGGAGTGTGTCTTTTCACATTTTCCCGTCCCAACATAGAAAACGGCACTGATTTGTACAGTAATTAAAACACTGAGCGCTAATGGCTCACACATATGGTGCCGGATTGTTGTTAACACCGCTCGGCATCTTCTCCAGAGCAAACAGCTGTGGGAGCTGATTACCAGGAACGGCTTTGGATTGCATTTGCCAGAACTTTTTTTCCCCGTTAATTTCACTCACCTCATTGCAGAATCTTAACCTCCAGTAGCCTTAATTTCACTGATGCGGCAGTACCCCCCCCCCCCCTCCCCTAGAATATAGTGTCCAAGACTAATCCTCCATTCATGAAACCACTGCTGGATGCGAGGGGATTATGTTGCCTCTGACGTTAGACTGTGACTGGGATGGATATATTAGCAGATGACCTGTCTTAATTTTCTGTGGGGATGGCACTGTCTTAATTAAGGCGCATGCTATTTATTGTCATTTAAAGTGCACCCCCTGAAACTGTAGTACGAGTACTGTTCTCCAAGGTGCATGCATGTAATGACATTATAATGTCTGAGGATACTGATAGCGCTCCTATAGCTCCCCTCCTTGGCATATCCCAAGGCGGCAAGCATGAGAGCGGTGAGAGGCGAGCACTGATGCTTGGCAGCCAGAGACGCCTGCAGCGCCACCATCTATCAGCTCGGCTTAGGCGGTTTCCACCGCTCAGGCTTGACATGTTCTGCCCTGACAGAAAATTCAGGGACATATAACTCTTATACATGCTAAGTTTTATTTCCCAATAGGAAGCATTCTGCAGAAATGGCCTCGTATTGCTCTCAAGAGTGACATGATGAATGCACAGATCCCGCAATATCTTCTTGCTACCCTTGTGAATACAGTTGAATTCTTTGCAAAAAAGACGGCGCCCGCCGCTGTGGAGCCGCTCGCGATTCCGTCCCCCGAAGAGGGTTAACGCAATTTGTGTACAGCGGTATCGCATCTAAACAGAAATTTCCCCTTAACACGGTTTTTCGACAATCAATCCCAGAGACTCTGACTGTCGGTGCGGCGGAGAAGAACAAAACTGATAAGTTCATAACTAACAGCTGCTTCAGCCAGAAGGAAAGTAAGCCTTGATATCAGAGGGAGTCTGAGATAAGAGAGGAGGATTAGTAGCCTGTCGACATGCTGAGAGAAATCAGATGGCCTAGTGAAGCTGTCTGCCGTACCAAAGGTCATCGTTATTAAAGATTATTACGAAGGGGGCCTGGAGATATAGTCAGATGAGTGGATTACTGGGAAAGTATAGTCCGGAAATGGCAACAGGAGCCGGGACGGCCGAGTTTATTTGGTTGATCAAATGAAAGTAGAGGGTTTCATCTCAGCTGCACACAATGCTTCTGTACCTAGACATGCACCCAAGTATATTTGTCACTGATGAGAATCGCTCCAGCATAGAGCTGGTTTTTTATGAATGCCAGCGCCGACCGCTGCTTGAGCTCCTTCATCACTGTTTACTTAGAATCCAATTTATCATCGACCTGCGATAGGGAAGTCAGCAAAATCGTCCACTTACACAGAAGTGCTGCATCAGAGAAAGTTTAACAGCTGCATTAACGCTCGAAGCCAGAAAACGAGTCTATCATCGAGCGTTGATCAAGACGGACTAAATATGGAAGAGCGTCATTGTGGCAATAAGAATAATCAATCTAAGGACGCAGGATGCGGGTTGGTGAGTTACAAAATTGCAATTTGCGGGATGTTCGCTCAACAAACATCAAGCCGACGAAGTGTAATTTGATTGCTTCCAGTCGGAACCTTTTACCAGCAGGTGAGTGTGAAGGGTAGAGTTAATCCGTTCGGATGTTCGCCGTTTGTGAGACCCATCGATTCAAATCAAAAAATCCAACAGTACAGCATTTTCCACTCTACCTCCTGAGGATGCTTCCAAAATTCAAAAGAAGGCTGGAGAAGTGCTGCATGGCGGCTTTTGTAGAGATTATCTGGGCTGTAAGAGGTGATAGAGGATATTTTCCCCCTCGCCGTCCTGTATGGTGCAACAAATTGGAGTCTCCGTTATGGGATGCATAACAGTGACAAATGGCTTCTTTTACAGTATACTATAGGCTCATCTCTGTGACTTTGCCTCTGCCCTTGACATTTGCTGCTAGAGGCCGACGTTGGCCACGATTTGACTCCTAACGGCGGGGGTATTAAAACACTCACGCCCCTGGTTTTTCAGTGGATGACTCTAAACATGAGGATCAGGAGCATCATCCTTTTTGTCAAGCCTCTCAGATGGATCACCGTTGCCCCCCCCCCCCCCCCCAAGCCTCTCCCTCATTAGCAGTACCCAACATGTGTGCCAGTGTAATCATTTGATTGTGATCAAATGCCTTTTTTTTGTATCTGGATTCGTCACCCAGATCTGTTGGCTGGCCTGTCTTCTGTGTTTACATCTGATATTTATGGCGCATTGTGATTATATCTCAATATGGAAATCAGGGGAGGCTGAGCTGGTGGACCTGTCAGCAAGACCAAACAACAAACACGGCCAAAGCTGAGGAATGCTGATTCTTGGGGGCGGGGTGGGGTAATTTTTTATTTTTATTTATTAATTTATTGTCTGGCAGCTCCAGTCTGGTGACATTTAAACTGATTGTGTGCAATTTCGCTAAATAAAAAAGGAATTCATGTGATCCCATTAGATGAAATGCATCTAAATTCTACACAAATTGAACAATATCGAAATTATCACAGCAAAAAATTATTCTAACAATAAAGAGAAACATATCACAGCAACATGATCACACATCCTCCCACTGGATGCCTCGGTTATCAAGCACCTGATAGAAGTTAATTGCGGATCCAAGTTCCTGTGAACCTTGCAAATCCTTTCATCAAGCTATTAACTTAATTACGGTACTGTGATGATACTTTTTTTGCACTGTAATAGAAGGAGAACAGAACACAGTCTCCACGGCTACAAGCAGGACAAACACTTTGACAAAATGTCTGCGGCTCTTCACAGCAGGCTATTTGCAGATGACTCAGCTGTTCAAATATTCTGATGAATGATTTTTCGTGATCCCGTAGGGAAGCCCTGAGGTCTAGCGGCCATGTATTCTGCACATTAAAGAGTGGTTTCTTTTAATTGTCTGTTTCTTCAGGCAAAGATCTGAGTTATTGAGTCCTTGTTGCAGGGCTGGCAGGGTCGGAGTCTCCATATGTTTGGCAAGAGACTTTTGATGGGTGACCTTTATTTATTGGGTGGTCAGTTGGGTGGTATCCAACCCTTTTATACCTAAATCACCCAAATCAGCAGTTCCCTTTTCCATCCAGCTTAATCCCATATAATTAATTCATCAAGGTAATTTCTAGGTAATGGGTAAAAATGGATATTTTGGACTTTTTTGGAATTTTTGCTGTGATAAAATGTCATAAGAGCAGAATTTACGCTCAACTTTCAAACTTGTGTCAGACTGAAGGAAGTAAAAGTCACAACACAGTGTTACAGTCTCTTTGAAGAAGTCTGCAAACTGCAAAAGCATAACTCAAGCAAGTTTTTGGATGTTCTCATCCTTTGGTTCTAAAAGCATTTGGATCCGACTATTCGTTCGACTCTGTTGTTCATCTCTAGTAATCACACTCACATTCTTTGAGTTACTTTCCCCCCAGACTGTAAGACACAAGCAGGCGCTGAACTTTTTTTTTTTTTTTGCCCTTCTTTGCTAGATTCCTTCTCTCCATTTTCACTTTTTCCAGTTTCTGCCTCTTTGTCTTTTTTCATCTTCCATTGGTTTTGGAGGAATTTATTCCCAAGGTAGCTTTTGCGCACCAAATGTGTTGACTTCAGCATCTGATCTGAGAAGAACTCCTATGATCAGGCTGGATCCTCGCATGTCAGGATCGCCTACTGATTCAGTACCGCTCCCTTGTTTTTTAATCACATCCTATTCCTCCTCTCCCTCGGCTTCTCCTCCTTTCATTCTAAAGCGAGTTGCCTGCAGCCGGTTTCTGCCTGCCTCGTCTTTCTTGCCTTATTGTCACTTCTGAACTTTAGCACATAAGCTTTATAACTTATAACGATGGTCCATCCTCATGAAAAAAAAAACCCAAACGTCCAGCTTGACTTTTCAGAAACAAACAAATGATTTTCTTTTTTTCTTTTTTTTTCACATGAAATAGAGAAAAATGTCAAACTAATGTGAGGGAATTAATAATATCCGGCAATTTCTGAGCTACCAAATGGTAAGAATTCATTTAGAAATAGAGGATAGAGTGGACGACATCAGGCTGGGTAACCTAGATCCGTTTGGCGTCGTAGTGACTAAGTGGTTGGCCTGTCACCTCGCATCAGGAAAGACATGTGATTGTCGGCGCTGTGCTTTCTGTGAGGGTATCACATGTTTTCCCTGTCGCCCCCAGTCTCCATCCTCCAACCACAACCTGCTGCCAAGCAAAGTGTGACAACAGGGATCCTAAAAGACTTAAATATAAGAATCGATCGAGAATTCAAAGCTGTTTTTGAGGTTTTAGGTGCGTTACTTTATTTAAATGTGAAGAAAATTACAATTATTTCCTAGATCTGAACCAGAAAGGTGTCAAATCCCTCACGCTTCCTCCTCCAACGACCCTCCACCCCCTACTTTTAAAAAAGACAAACCATGGATGGCAAAAACACTGCCGGTTTGGAAGGAGAAAAAATATTCAGTATGGATTATTAAGATTCAAAGTCTTCTTTGGAGCAGAGAGGTTCAGCACATGTGAAAATGAATCTTTAATAAATCACAGAGAAGAAGAGTCAAAGCATTGAAGCTCCGGTTCACTCAGAGCTGTTTTCACCCCCGGTTGTGATTTAGTGTGCAGCGCTGCAGAATAAAACCAACGCTCCACAACATTCAGCTACGTTTCGCATTTGCATTCCAATTCAAGTACTTTTCCATTTCTTGTGTGCAAACAATTTTGTGCTGTTCTGTCTTCCTGGCCTAATCAAAATGACTCCACCGCAACGCCGTTTGTCGACGATACAACTACGCATCGTCGACAAACGGCGAACTCGACTTCTGAGTTCACCCAGTGTGACACTAATTTTTTACATTGTAGTCAGAAGGGCACGCGTTTGAAATGTATATCAAAGCTGGCGGAACTTAAAGTTTAGCCTTAGGCTCCGATCTGCGCGTTCCCGGAGCGGTTTGGGGGCGATGAGCAAATATCTTCAGAACCCTGAGGCGGAGCCTGTAGGTTGAGGCTGGGGTGGCGGATCTGAAGGAGCAGGGAAGAAGAAGAAGAAGAAGAAGAAGAAGAAGAAGCATCGACAAAGGAGCGGTGGAGGCGGGTGCGTTTAATAGACGGTGGAGGGCGAGCCAGGTCGCAGCAGTGCAGCTTGAGTTTTTACGCATCGGTTTTGTTGTGCAGCCAAAATTTTGTTGGGTAACCTGCGTTAGTTTTCAAAAGTAACTCCAACTCAGCCGTTTTTTACTTGATATAGGGTTCATCAGTGGGTGTCGGATTCCTCAACCGTTATTGCAGTCAACTTCTTTTTGTCAACTCAAGTCAACTTTGGATGCTTGAAGCCTGATCCCCGCAATGAATCTGTTTGCTACATGAGGTTTTTTTTTTTTAAAAAGAAATCAATAATTTTTTTAATTTTATTTTTTTACTCGACTCTGTTCAAACTAAACCTCCAGCAGAGAAGAAGAGCATGAAAGACTTTATAAATAGCCTTGAGCCTCTTGCAATTGCCCAACGGTAGATGTAGAATTAATACAGCCTGTGGAATTCTTTGAAATGTTTCAAGTTCAGATTTTTTTTTTTTTTTTTTGGAAACCATCCCACCCACATACGAGCGATAAATCACAGCATGTCCCGCAAGGAAATATTAATCCCTAATTTTGAGCTGAATTGGGCTCATAAATCACAAGACCGCCGTTCATGAACAATGTTTGCACAGAGATTCCAGATCAGGTTTCTCAGAAGGCCGGCTCAACATTATCAGCATGACATACTGTACATTTTTCTCCTCTCTTGTGATTGTCTTCTACGTGGTAACTTATATTTTAATAAGAATAAACATAATAGAACACAATCAAACAGAAAAATAGCTCATAAAAACATCACTGTGACATGAAAAATCCATTTATTTATACTGCAAACTGTCCAACAGAAGGGAAAGAGATCAAATGCTGTCAGTTGCTGAGTCAGAAGATCATGATTTGTTGCATATTTTTGGGTTCCTTTTATTATAAAGCTTAATTCCATTGCAATGCACGTTATGATCCAACACATGGAGGAACCGGTTCCTGTTTTCCCACCGCTTCACGTCACATGACAAGGAAACACATTTTAAGGGTGTAACAGTACTTTGGGTTAAATATTCCTCAATGTGAACTGATTGTCTCAGAATGGCTGAGGTGTGAATGAGGGTAGGTGCTGTTAAATGTTAAGAAAAAAAAAAAGTCGACAGTCCCCCATGAATGAAATGGGATGTAATGATTTGATAAAACCAAGCGAAGCTGCGGCGTTTTCATTTTCCTTCCTTCGCCGGTGTTTTTTCGGGGGTAAAGCTTTACTTTTAGGACTATTTGTCTGGCTTCTGCTTCACCTGTAGGCGCTTATCCCCGCATCTTGTTTTTCCTCAGCTGTATTGCCTACAGCCGTCCCTTCATTTGTAACTCGCCGGCCTTGAATACGAAATAGAGATTACAAGCTGCTGATTAATGGAACCGTGGAGAACATTTCTTATGCGGCGCTCTCTTTTCCAAGAGAACGCTGAGACGTTCAAAGCACAGAAGCCTCATTGAGGAGAGGAGGGCAGGCAACTGTGGTCCCTCCCCGTGGACCGTTTAAAACAATGTGTAATAGAAGATCAGAGTCTCCGGCCTGCTCGGGGATTACTGCAACCTCTGGCTGAACCTCACGCAAACAAATGAGCTGGAGGAGTCCAGTGGAATGGAAGTCTCGTCATTTGTAAGACACAAATCTGTGCTGTGGTGGTCCAAGCCTTTAGATGACTAATGAATAAATAATGCCCTTGTGTTATTATAGTCGTAAATGTGACAAAGAGGCACTGTTACTTACACTGAGGCCTATACACGCTCTACATTTCTATTAAGATGTAGTAGGATTGGGGTTCTTGCAGGCATTCTTCCTTTTCCTTGTGCTAAAAGTCTGATTTTACCTCTAAAAACAGGATGCATGAGCGGCTCTTTATCAAAACAGAACCAAAGAACAGAGCGATGTGGGTCCACAGGAGCCCATTTCCCTTTAGTTCTAGTAAGAAGGTGGCTCGGGGGCCAAATGTGGCCCAACATGCCATTTAATGTGGCCTGCGAGAACATAAAAACTCACAATGTATAAAAATAAATAGGTCAAAAGTGTACTTTGAGCAGAAACTACATTTCCCACAATGCATTTTCAACAAAATTAATGTCTTTACTTGTGTTTGATGTTATTTTTCTGTATTCTCTTGGATAGTTTGTTCCTTCATTGATTTCTCTGGATATTTTGGGGGAGTGTTGATTTCATGCTTCTTTAAATGTCTCCCCATGTATCGTCAATGTGCAGCATTCAAACCTTATTTTCACTCTTTGCAACTTAAAAGATGAAGAATGAATGATCGAAGAGAAAAAATAAGATGAAACAACACAAGGAGTTGCAATAAGAATAAAAAATAAGCCCTCAGAATGGTTGTGCAGAAATAAAATCCATTTAAATCATTTAAAACACAAAAATTCTGGGCGCACCTTAACAAATTTTGCAGAAAAAGGTTGTTTACAAAGGAAAACCTTTCCGAGCAAAATATGATTTTGTCTCAATACAGTTTGAAGGACTGCATGATTTATGTAAAGCAGCAATCACCATGCGCAGGAGAGACCCCGATCCTCAACACGGTGCAGATGTGACCTTTTCATGCTAATTCAGAGCAATTCATTACTTGTGTCATCTAAACAAGACAGATTTCCATATGCAACACGTAACCATTTATCATTTAATTGCGAGCCGAGTATTTCTCGTCGGAAATTAATAGAGGCTCTCAGGAAGACCGGCGAAGTCGAGAGAATTCCTTAGCATAATCAAATATGCTAATGAGAAGAAAAGTGGGATTAATCCGCAGCCATAGACCAATTTCTAGATTAGTGCCGGAGAACAAAAGGTTGTGAGGCGTTAGCGCGCCATTGTGTGTCGCTTATTGACACAAAAGCACAGATGGTGATTCTTTTTTTTTTTTTTTTGCAACATGAGGCCGCCGCCACAGCAACAGTGTGTTTTCTGCCAATCAGAAGTGCGGACCATTGTGTCAAAGGAGAGATATTTATTGATGACACTATTTTTTTAAAGACATCTTCTTTCGTTAAAACGGAGGTCAGTGGGGGTCAAAGAGATGCATCACAATCGACTAGTTGGAGGCTAAAAAAAAATCAAACTTTGCTCGCTTGCTCAATTCCTCGTGGATTTTAAACCAATTGGTGTGAAGTCAGGCTATTTCTGTTAGTTAATTATCTAAATATTCAAAATACGTACATATTTTTTCATGCTAATGAACCGATCGATTCAAAACCCAAATTCAGTGTGTCGGCACCCCGGCGTGTTCACGTGGAGGACATTGTCGCGGCAGTCGTGTTGAATTTGACACACTAGCGCGACGCCCTGAGCTAAACAACCTACGCATTCTCATGAACTGGCGAAGTTCAGCGACATTACCCGCTGTCAGACGCTGCCCACGGGCCGCTAAACTTGATTTATAGCAGGTGAAACGACGCTCCGTGCAAACCCACAGACACTAAAAATGTGTTTATTCACAGACTGTAAATATGTGCTGTACGTAAAAAAAAATTGTGTGAAAGCGTAAAAAACTGTGAAATATAGCAGATCCTGTGTTCATCAAAGAAACAGAGCAAACACTGGTAAACACTATGAATCAGCTGAAACACAAACACGCACACACACACACAAACACACACACACACACTACTGCAGAGAGGTCAAAATAATACTCGTCTAAACCGCCACAGGGCGCTTAATGTTTTCCTCTTCTTCCTCCCCACGTCTTTGCGATATCTGTGACGATCTCCCATTAAGATTCACAAGTTCCTCGACCTTTGAATGCGGAGAATAACCCAAATACTCAAAGAGAATAATGATGATTAACTGCAGGCATTTCTGTAATTAATGAAAATTAGCAAGAATCCATAATTACTATGAAAGGCGAGAAAAAGTCATCGCCAACTCTTGATGAATGGGTAGAACGGAGACGTTTATCTGTGCAAAAAAAAATGAACTTTTCTGAGAGAAATTGCATCACGGTCGTGTCATTCAGTGGCGAAGGTGAATGTGAGATTCTACCACACAGACAAAAGGTTGTTTCAGTCGTACGGTTTCTGTATAATTCCAAGCGATAAGGTTGTTTTATTGAGTTAATAATACATTTGTACATAAGTCATTACTGAGAGTCTAAAGCAGGGGTGTCAAACTTGTTTTCACTGAGGGGCCACATCAGCATAATGGCTGTTCACAAAGGGCCAGAGGTAATGTATAAATGGAGCTAAATGTAAGTCATTATAATGTAACATAAATGTAACTACTCCTCAATGTTAAATAACTTAATTCATTACTTATTCAAGTTACAAACATTACAGTTACATTGAAAAAATGTTTGTTATGACATAAATCCTTCAACTCCAAACTCCATCAATCAAGGATCAAACTGTTCAAGAGAATAAAGAAAAATAACATGAAACACAAGTTGAGACATTAACTTTGTTAAAAATGCATTGTGGGAAATGTAGTTTTTGGTAAAAGCACACTTTTGACCTACTCATTTTTATACACTCTGACTTATTATGTTCTCCAGGGCCACATAAAATGACCTTGTTTGAACTCATTTCACAGCGATTCCGACCAATCAGGGAAGGCGACGGCTTTGGGTCGAAGGGAATGACTGGCAGGAAAATTAGACAACAACAACAACAACAAAAAAAAAGATCTGAGCAACCAGGTCTGTTAATGTAATTGATTTACAGCGAGCGGGGGGGAGGGGGGAGGCCTCAAAAGAACGATTTTCAATTTGAAGGAGGTGGATTATTTTGGTGGATGGCGAACGGCTGCAGCGCGCGTTTGTTTAGACTTCTTTTCTGTGAAATTAAATCCTCAACTGATTACGAGAGAATGGCATTACACGGATGAGGAAGCAGAAATGGAAATATGAAACCATTCCAAAAATAAAAAAAATAATTAAAAAAAAACATGAAGGAGCATTTTTTTTCTTCCGCCCAATGGAAGACTCGCCTCACGCCGATGCCTCCAACCCTGTGCGGAATTGGCTCACGCTGATAGGAATCATCTAAAAAAATGACTTCCATGATTGTAGCTAATGTCTGCATTCAGCTCTTTTGAATGGAATCTCAGCTGCACATTTATGCACTTGTGGAGATAGGATCCTGCGAGATAACCGCGCACCTGAGTCTTGGCTGTCAGGTTTTCGTTCGACAGGAAACATGAATTTGGTGTTTATAAAGGTCATGTAATTTCTTTTTTTTTTTTTTTTTATCACTGGAAGGTGGTGTTATTTTGAGAATGCTCCAAATAGACTTGCAATTTTTTTAGACAGTCTCCCCAGCTGTGCTCTTCTTCTTCTTCTGCGGCGAGACGGCGTCTCCAAATCCCGGCCCCCGGAGGATGGTGTGTGTACATAAACGGTATTCACTGTTAATCTGATTAGGGTGAGGAGATAGGGATGCCTGAACTATGTGTAATCTGAGAACAGCATCGCTGCTATTGATTAACTGAGCAAACATCAGATGGAGACTCCAAACATTTGCAGAGAAACACACACACACAGACACACACACACACACACACACACACACACACACACACACACACACACACAGCTAGGCTCAGTTATGGCAGATGGTGGACAGATAGATCCGCGTATAATGAATGGGTGAGTTTTCCTATCGCGTTTTCCTGCCAAACCGTCGCGTCTGTCCAGTTTACCAACAGGCTGCCGGTGATAACACTTTGGAGCCGGGACAGATGTCTCCCGGACGACCGTCTCATTCATAATGCAGCGAAAAAAAATTTGAACCCATGATGACCATAACAAGCGCCGATGGCGAGGCCCGTGTGTTTCACATCCAAACCAGACCTCAAACCTGTCAACCTGATTGACAATGACTGATCAAATTTTGATGAACGACACCCAGATTCCAGAGGCATCCCGCCAACACGCCTCATTGATCACGTCAAGTCCTCCTCCTGATTAAAACCGTGTCACTTTTACGGAGAAGAGGCATCCATCTGCCGCTGCCGACGGGAGTTTGTTTGGACAAAGTCGTCGTCGTACGCGCAAAAAAACCCCACTCTAATGGTTATTTTTCCACCGGAGCTACGAGGTGATTACCAGCAGAGAATCTGACAAATAGGAAGTAATCTGCCCGGGACGGGAGGGGTCACATGTCCTGACTGCGTGTTCGCTTTTATGTGTGGAACAATTAGGATTTGCACGGCCTTTGAATTTAAACGTCGTTGACTCCCAGACAGAACGTGGCTTCGTAGCTGTTCCAGATTAGCGGCGTGTGAACATTTAGAGGGGGATGGCGCAGCCAAACGACGGATTCGTACATCCCACTGGTTTTTAAAGCAGACGCTGTGGCTGTGAGGACACCGATCAGTCTGTCCGCACTGAAATATACAAGAAGTGTCTTTGCTGGAAATTTTAAAAAAATTATTTTTAGGAACTTCCACCAGACCTTTAGAAGAAATTTGTGATTAATATGAGTAACCACATCCAATAACTTTGTTTTTTTTCTGTTAGGATTCAGCAAAAGTTAGCATGTTAGCTCCAAAGCTAATAGCAGAAGTGTGCTTAACACCAGCGTGATGTGTGCAAATGTTGACAGTTCTAATTCTAGCATTTGGTAGATATTTGTGGAAGGTAAGGAATTGAAATGCTAATTTGAAATGTGGGAAGCTGCCTTTGGGAATACAGTTTCGGGTTATGGCGTTATAAAGAGGGAATAAAAGAATAAAGGTTAGAGTGCAAGGAGATTGAGACTCCAACTCTGCAGGGAATACTGATCTCATGTGAGCTATTATATGGAAAGGGCAAATAGTCTGTAAACCGGCTGCATAGATAACCCCGGCGCTTCTTTTCGTCTCCCGCTACAGGTGCTTGCTGGATTGCGAGCCCAATGCAGGATGCACGTAAAGAAAAATGAAGATATTTAATAAAGTCTAATGATTTCTGCATTTCTGAGACGGATCCAGATAAAGAAGAGGTGGAAAGAAGTCGGGGCTGAATGGAAGAGTGACTATCAGATAGAGATTCACTTTCTCCTGTGAGGGAGGGGAAGTGGCCATTAGTCAGGGAAGTAATCTAATCAATGTTGTTGTGCACAACAGTGCAGACAGCCGCAACGCATCACTGAGCGCTATTATTCTTAGTCATGTTTTCGTTTAGTGGGAAAACAATGACTCTCCGGCGCTCAAATCTCCTTCCTTCCTGCAGAGGGGAGGCTGCTTACACGCAGCAGCTCCAGTCGGAGCGGGGAGGGGGGTGGGACTCGCTGCCATCACATCCTGTTAATGCATTTTAAACAAACAAAAAAAAACATAGCCCTAGCAGGTAGAGGTGTATCATCAGCGTCCAGGCCCCGACACACGTGTCGTTTAGCTTTCAGTTTCATGCAGCGCTGTGTTATTTGCTGTCCCCCCCCCCCCCCGCCCCCTGTATGGTCCCGGAAATCTGCAAGGAAAGACGGGGTGAAAGATGAAAGAGGAGGGGAATGGAGCGTGTTGCTTCCGATAGCCGAAGGATCCGACTGCATCACACCTCGCTTCATAAATTACTAGGCCTGGGAAGCCACGGGGGTGGGGGGGGGGGGTGGGATAAGGTTGAGTGGTAAAAATGTGCTAATAATTCATTTCCTTCTTTATATTTGATAGCATACATCATCCATTGTTAAAGTCTTTAATGCATGTCTAATTTTTATTTCTCTGGTTTCTGTTTGACAATGATATGCACGGAACAGGACACTTCATATACACTGACGTCACTTCCGCTAAAGTCTTCCACGACAGGTATTGGGATTTCATAAATTGCGTAATAAAATGTATACGAAACTTGCTAGAGATTGTAATAAATTGAATATAACATTTCAATAAACTTACATCATCTAGCGCGGAGGAAACGACTGGACGCTTTTGATGGATGTCTTTGACACGTGTCAGGTCTCAAACGCACCCCAGGTTAAGTGCTTTTGATAGACAATTCCATCTGAACTCTCCAATATGACTGAAAGCACATTTATGGTGACAGTAAATCACCCGGTGCCGCGATCATAAAAAGCCATATTCTCCGATGGATTGGGACCCTATAGAGTCCTTGCCGTGTTAATGATACACCAATTCCTTGTCCTTCATTGTGCAACCCTGTCGTGACGAGAAGGTCAACCTTGGCATCCTGAGAAGCTATGTGACACGTGAATAATGGCAGCTCGTACACACGCGGGGAATTCACAATTGAGTTAATTCAGCGTCTTAAAGGTTGAATTGAATTAACTCATTTAATTCAACCTTTTGAAACGATGCGACTGAAACGTAACGGAATTTGACATTTTGGCTTTCTTTCACACAAAGTCAGATGAGAAAACTAATATCAGTCTCGTATCTGTCCTATAAATACGAATCGGCAGCCGGGAGATGGCTCGGCCCGAACGCGCTGGGCCGTCGTTCGTTCGTGCGTTTGTCAGGAACACGGTTGTGGTTTATGGTTAATTATCGAGCTGCAGAGGTAGATTGTGTTTGGATTGAACGCGGCCAGAATTCATGGGAAACCTACCGGCTGTCGCTTCAGTAATCTCGTTTATTTCCTTTACAGCAGCCTTGGGCTGATTTAAATGACCTGTATGTAAAATAAACAGAAGGAACTCTGGTTGCGTTGGTAGGAAATGGTCTGTTTGACCTGTTTGGACTGATTAATTCTACTCCCCTCCCTCCGATCCTTGTGTATATCAATGTATTTGTGTTTTTTTTCACCATGTTTGTGTAATTCATCCATCCTTACGTACCCTTGTTTGCTCTTTCTTGTCTTGAATGGTATATCCATTCATCTAATGGAATGAATGACCCACTGGTGCGTTTTAAAAACGACACCCAAGCCGTTTAGGTCTGAATGCTGAGTGGTTGGGGGTTGGGGGGTAACGATTCTCTGAATTTTAGAATATCACCTTTTCTCGGTGCTGCTTTTAAGGGTTTTATCTGTAAAAGACGAGCCTTAGGTTCCAAAATAAAACCTCTGACCTAGAAAGAAAATCGAGGAGCCACAACAGCTCACCAAAGGTTTGCACTATTTCTTCAGACTGGGCCAGATGTTATCGGGGATGCAATGCACAAGAGCTTACACGCTTACTCTTAGGCCTCTTTATGCTCTATATACATGCATAATTAATGCATCCATTTCCAATGCTGCATCTGCCAGACATATGCACTTCCATTACATTAACGTTGCCACAAGATGGCAGTGAAGAGTCGAACCTTTTGAATGAGGATCGGCGAAATCAGTAGCTGTTAGCGCATGGCGACACGTGGATGGACGGATTTATCACACCGGTTTTCTTCTTGGCAATTTCCTGTCTTGTCTTGCTTGAATAATAGAAACGCAACCCCCCCCGATGATTGCTGGCGTTACTGCTCCACGTCATTTGTATGCTTTGCTCACAACTATGTAAAAACAAAACCCAGAGTTCATTTGTAATGTCGGTTATAAATAAGCCTCAAAGTTAAGATTTAAATGGAATCCAAGCCTGTGGTCGTATCCTGTCGAATCTTTTCCTGTCCATTTCTCTGGGCTACAGCCAAGTAATATATCACACTGAGATGCAAATATAGAAAGTAAAACATCAGCCAAAAAAAGTCTGCAAGAGGAGCTATTTAAAGGCTACAGAAGTAAACTTGAAAGCTCCCTGGAAAGGATTGTGAATGAGGTTAATGCCCCCTCATGGCGCTCAGCGATGCAATGAGCTTATTGAAAACGTTGCCATTGACAGAAGTGATCAAATCATATTCTTGCCTAACGACCATTCCCCCCACCCCACCCTTTCACGCGGAGAACTTTGATGCCCGTGCTGTTCCCAACGCCAGGGACAGAAGTTTGATCTGATTTATTTATCCCGACGTGACAACTGTCCAGGACGATCCCGCGGAAAAAGGGCCGGGAACTAATATCCGGTCTCCCAATCAGTGAAGAAACTGGTCCATTCATGGAAAACAATGAAAGGAAATCAATCTCAATTGTATGTATGGTTCTTATAAACCGAGTTATCTTTATCCTTCTGATTTGTGTCATTGAGTGTTATCGTTCTAATTTCTAACTGATTTAATTAAACGCCATTCTTTTCTTGATATCCTCAAAAAGATGCAAATGGGTGATTAATTTACTCCGTAGAGAGAGAGAAAAAAAAGAAACTCATTCATTTTCGGTCTCAAAGTGACTCGGCTTTTGGAGTACAGTGAGTTTCAACATCATAAATGGATCATGCAAATCAATTGCTGCCTTATCACGTTTAAAAGCTGGAGAATATCAGCTCTCAGCTCCGGTGGTCCTCTTGGGAATTCCTGAACGAGAGCTTTACCATTCACCTGGGAATGGAGGTGGTAATTATTCCACCAGTGTATCTGGATCACCCATGAGTAAAAAAAATAAAAAATAAAAAATCCCTTTCAACAAAGTTGTGACTAAAAAGCTGCTAACTTTGCATTAAAAATGGTTGTGTTCCATATATTTAAATGACGCCAGCTGAAAATGTTTCTGCTTACATGTCACAATCATTTATTTGTATGTTTGATGGTGTGAAAATTAGAAGAAGGTCAACAATAAGACAAGCATCTAGGTAGGCAGACCCACTCCTACAGTAGGTGGAATATCTAGGAGTCTAACATTGCCTGTGAACGTCAAGGTCTGGGGTTTAATCTGCTTCCTGTCTTATTTGATATTATTTCCAATGTTGTATCTATGTCTTAACAATTCCAGCTTGACATATCCTAGATATGTTTTGTGTTCCTCTCTTTCTATAACGCAATCCAAGGTTGATTTTTGATTGGTTGATTTTAAATGAAACGGTTCGATCATGTCTTCCTCGTTCCTTTACGTCACAAACACACATGAATGTAGTTGTTATTTTATTATTTCTTTTAACAAGCCTGAACACTACTGCTTTACCAGGTCTGAGTTACACTTTGAGGTGATGAGAAAGAAGAGGAACAACCAGATTAAACGGGCTCAGAGTTGAGCCTGAGGATGCAGCGGCGCTCGTTGGTCACTGTCATCCGACAAGTCTTCTTTTTCCCCGATGCCCATTGTTCAGCGCTACTGCCCTCTGTGCTCTCTGGCAGAGTGAATAATTCAGGGAAAGTGTGATAAATGCAATGCCACATCATCCTCCCTTATGTTTTTCTTCAATTTTTTTTTTTTTTATGGGCTGTGATTAGCAGATTCTTTGCTGTAAATTGCGTTTTGCAAACGAGGTACGATCCTTGGTGTGACATTGCATTTCATCATAGGAATAATGAGTTGAACATATGGCGGTGACGTTAGAGGCTACTGAGAAGAAGACCACAAAAAAAAATAAACAAATAAATAAAATAAAGAACTTCGTCAGTGCAGGACCACGACTGTCATCCTGGAGACTTAAACAGGATTTCTGTCGAGCCAATTAGAGGAAAGATGGCAGGAGGAAGCAAATGTCTTCAACCTGTCAACCAAATTGTGTGTAGTGGAAGAAAAATACCCCTAACAGTACCATCAAATACTCACAGAGGTGAGTTCAGGTAAATAAGGGTGGAACACAAAGCTGAAGCACGTTTCCCAAACCAGAAAACGTATTTTGGTGGGAGAGACGGTTTCATTTAAGCCCTCAAAGCTTTTTGAATAATGGGGGTCACCATCGTGTGTTTGAGCACTAAACCGACCCACACACTTTTCCATCGCCTCACCTACACATACAGGTAGGATGCTGCAACGTCATCGCCGTCTGCTCACGACAACACAGGTTCTGGGGTTGGGGGGGTGGGGGGGGGTGTTCTGGCTTCCTCCCACCCATTCAAACACAAGTGGGATGATTGACGACTCTAAATTGCCTGTAGGTGTGGAGAGCTGTCATTCTTTACAACCCCTCTTAACAGGGATCCCACAACACTGCTTGTAAGGAAGACCTATCATTAGGGGGACGGCTTTGTTTTTCCTCTCACCCCCCCCCCCTTTTTTTTTTTTACGCAGATGTCGATTCATTGCTGCATCGGCTCAAAGACAGAACAACAACAACAACAACAACGGCGTCTAAAAGATTTATTCGGAGGTGAGGTGTCAGGCTGGTGATTGATTGGCAGCCTATCCGGGGTGTACCCCACCTCTCGCCCACCGTCAGCTGGGATTGGCTCCAGCCCACCCCCCGTCAACCATCGAAGAGTTAATGAATGGGTTGATACCTCAACTTCTGAAACCTGTAATCCTGTGTTGTATGAGTCGATTTAATATATTTGTGGGTTTTCAAGACTTCCTAGACTGTTAAAAAAACATAACGGAGAGCAAACAATAGAGAAACAGGTTTGCTTTGGCTACTTTGGGCTGGTTCTGTTTCATTTCAGTTAAAATAGAGGGAATAAAAAAGCATTCAAAACAAATAATAGAAATAAAACTCTATTATGAGCCTGCTTGTTTATCTCTGTTTGCCGTCACACATTGTCCAGAGTGTTTCCATGGCGTCTTCTTGATTCCAGCCCTCATACCACAGGAAGCTCTCAGGGTCTGAGTTATCAAAAAGCAACATCAAATTCATCAACTCTAAACAGTCCACTCTCAGCATCCCGCTGTGTTATTAGAAGCAGCCGCAAAAAACACAGAGCAGAAGCCCCATAAGTCAAATTGCCACCTGGCGAACGCATCTCCAACCGAACGCAATCAGATAGCGGAAAGGTACATTACCATTTCTATTACAGCTATTTTGCCTGCAGCCATGCAGTCCATCGTTCATCTCCATGGATATAATCTTCTTCTTTTTTTTTTTCTCTTTTTTTTGGGGGGGGGGGGGGGGGGTCAGCAGTAAAATAAGGAGGAGTACGTTTTATAATTCATAGAAAATGCATGAATTCCAAGACCCTGTTTTGTGTCTCTCTGTCTGCGTGGGCCAAGAATAGCGTTTGAATCAGACGTGGCGATGGCGGCGCCAAACAGTGAATGGGAGGTCCACCTCAGTCTTATGCTCCATTAGCAGTCAGTGTGTAATAGCACGGGTGGACATGTGTTCAGCGCAGATAACAGTGGAGTGGCTGAGACTGTGACAGAGGGAGACAGCCCTAACAGACTGGCCCTGATGTTCCGGCAGCCAATGACATGTCTGCCTCGTTCCCCTCGCTCTCGCTCCCGTCCCCCTTTGAGTGTCAGAACCCCCCCCCCCATTTTTTCAACACCTGAAGGTGCGACTGAGTCAAAGAGAAAGAGGGACGAGCGGCTTGATGTGACTCGGAATTATCAAGTTATATTGCAATTATTTGGCCAGGCTCTGACTAATTTATTGAACAACTCCATGCACATCCTTACCTCAGTCAACCCAGGGCCACTACTGGGACGAATGGATTATGCAGACTGCACTGAAAGGCATCGCTTTATTCACAATGAATCTTATTCACATTGAATTTCTGTTGTGCCTCTGCTCTTGACAACACGCTCGCATGGATACACTCAAATTTTTTAGCTTAAATATTTATAACGTGGGTATTAAATCAGGAAAATTACAGTGCCTTATAGTGTATTGGAAAGGAAGGGACAAAAGCGATGTTAGCCATTCAGATGGGTTTTTCTTTTGTTTGCCGTATAAACCGCCTTCATAAATCATTGAAGATGTTCTTAGTGCTGTATTAAATATGACATTTTCTGACGGCCCACGCCGAAAGAAATTGCCAACTTGGCTGACATTTAAAATTAAATCGCTTAGCAATCAGTGCACCAAAGTTTCAGGTCACCTGAGGGGGAGGGGGGGGGTGAACCAGCTCAGCAGTTATTCCACAAAGAAGTTGAATTTTATTCCATAATTTGTTAACATAGATTCAAATGATGGTTGGAGAGTAAAAATGGATGCTACTGTAGCACCAGAGAGAATCAACAACTTCACAGTCGAAGCTTGAATATACAAGATATTGAGATGTTACAGGTAGTGGGTCTAAGCAGATGAAATATACACACCTCTAGTCGTGGACCTTGTTGGGGTTTCTGCCTGTTAAAAGGCAGTTTTTCCTGCTTGTTCATGGGGCGACTGTCGGGTCTTTGTAGAATAAGTCGAAATAGAACTGCTCATCTTCTATATCTTGATATAATTCTAATATTTCTATTTTTGTGGCGATTTCTCTTCCTCCTAATTAGTTTAAAACCTAATATTTCTTCTGGCAAATGCATTCACTGCCATTGTTCTCTTCTTCTCTTTCTCAGCTAACCGTAACTGTACTGCAAATAAATGCGTATACATTTTGAGTAAAGGTTCTATTGGAATTGATGGCATTTCCACTTTTTTTTTTTTGTTAACTTTACAGTTATGGAAAAATATGGGAGAAAACTGGATTAAATCCAAAATTCCGAGTCTTCAATTTACATTTATTACAAGTTCTCATATTGAGATCGATTCATTTAGCTGAGTGCACTGCAGCTTGTTCAGCAAAACATGGGCCAACAGTCACTAAATAATCCCAGCTTGTGTCTTTTTCCATTAACCAGTGTAAATTTTAATTCATAATGTCGTATGTCTACTGCAAAGAAAAGACGGATGTTCCTTGGAGGAAATTATATACAATAGGGACTGCTGAAACAAAACTCCATTACATTAAAACCCGATGTGTTAGTCATGGGCTCGATATAAAGGTATAACAAGAAATGTACAATTACTGTACAATTACAGTGATACTGGGTCTTTAGTAACTAATTGTCTTTGCTAATCTTCTCACCAAAGTCATGAAGAAGATTAGCCTGCTTTCAGCTGCCCTCATTAATGGATAATTATCCCTTTAAACTGCTGTGGCATTTGGTGTTGATGGTTATGATTCTATTTTGCTTGACCCGAATGACTTTCCCTCTCAGGAAAGGCGCATCTTATTCCATTAAAGTTATTTTTCTATTCATCATCGACCGAGGTTTTCTGTCACAGGGAGATGGCGAACATGTTGCCATTAAATTTGTCATCCTTCAATCTTTTCCTCGCTAATGGCTTTAGACTAACGGTGATGCAATAAAGAACAGAGAGGCGACAAAAAGAGGTGACAATGATGGATTTGTTGTCTCACGAACAGTAATTGATATTTATTAGTGAGTCCCGCTCACAATCAAGTAGGATTCTGAGAGGGTTTTTATTGATCATCCCTTCTGATCTGAAATTAGTTTTTGTAGACAAACAAGCATCGTGATTTGATCGGATTTATTCGTCTATTGGTGCTCCGCCATGTCTGACTGCCTCATGCATTTTCTTTAAATTGGCAGAAAAAACTCAAATTTCATAAAGGATGATTAATTCTTTTTTTTTTTTTTAATCATTGGAAGATATTGACTTATAATTGTTTTATTCTAAATTCATGATTTATCTAAACAAATGCCTGTTACAGCAGGTTATATGGGGTGATCAATTCTTTTTTCGAGATTCTAGTTGGAAGTGCCTCTGCAGCAGAAAAATAAATCCTCCCTGGAGTCTGGATGACGTTGGCGGTGGTGGCTGATCAACCTGCTTAGACTCGGACCGCCGTATAATCAGCCACACCTTACTAAAGGTAGAAATGGAGAATGTTTTCATCTAAAAATACAAAGGTGTGACCATAGGCTTACAATTTAAGAGCTATGGGATGTCTGTGACCAGTCATTGAAAACAGCTGATAGAGACAAAGCAGGAAGTTAAGAGTTTATTTGAACTCTGGTATTTGAACACTGCAAAAACAATTAGCTAGCATATTGCCAACCTACAAATGCATTTTTATCTTTAAATGCACACCATCCAGGCTGCAGCAGCGAGTACTTGTGAGTCTGTTCAGGGTCATTGCAGTTCAAGAGTCAGCTTTAATGCTACATTCATTTGCAGAGACGGAAACGATTTATTCCAAAAAGGATATGGGTCAAGAACATCCATCAGGAGAAAAAAAAACAAAAAAGAAAGGATAGACAAGGAGGTCACAGAGTCTCTCGGTTAATTGGCTATATCCTTTAAAAGTTTGGTTTTAATTGGCTTCAAGAGGCACTTTAACTTTGGCTACCGAGGTTGAGAGTGTGAGTGTGAGTGTGATGGGCATTCCCAAAAATCCACAGTGAAAACTTAATCCCTCACTCGTCTGACATCACGGACACCTGACGACAGCGTTGTGATGGGTGATGCGGCGCTGCAGGTTAATTGTTCCCGGTGAGGGCGTCCTCTTGTAATATATTAGTGCATCATAAATTACACCGTGAAACACGTCAGTTTAATCAAAGGCTCTTTTATGAGGGTCACTAATTTAAATTTGATTGCAAACAGGATAGTTCTGCAGAACCAGAAGCAGCTTCCCCTGTTTAAGAGCTGTTTGTCTGTAGCTGTACTAATTGCTTTTTTCTAATTCCACGGATCCCACAGATTTATAATCATTAAGTCAGGTTGGTGTTTGCCAATGGAAAAACATGAAGACGGACTGTCTTCTCAGGAGATACCAGGTATCCGTGACCTGCCGGAGGTTGGAGGTCAGGCGGACTTACAGAAGGCCGACTGAGTTTAATTGAATCCCTTGTAAACTGGTGTTCATATTAATTAAAATTGTCTAACTCTGTGGAATCGCATCGTTAATTATTCCTTGTTATTTGCAAAATGGTTGCGATGTTTTCGTGCCCTTTTTTCTGACACTGAGGAGAGTAAATTATTTTTCATGCAGTGACGACATGAAAAGCAACCAAACTGTCTGTCGCCCCTATTCTCTTCATCCCCACCCAATCGCCTGTAAATGTTTTAATCTGTAAGATTAAACTACATATTTTTAGGAAATGCTTGAAAAGGAAATGTCATAATAGAAATTATAGCCTCATTATCATGAAAAAAAAAAAAGGAACAGATAATTGTGGCGCAGGCTGAACAAGTAATTGTAGATGATTTGAAAACAAGCCAAATTCGTCCAAATTTCTTAGAAATTGGGAATGAATGGTTACGTTTTTAGAAATAACTTTCAGTTCAAGGAAACTGTTATTCTAGCAGCAAACTTAAAGCTTCCAGGATCCACATGTGGGCAAAGGGCAGAGAAATAGGTCAACAACTTTTATCTTGGAGGACATTTATTACTCAAATACATCTGTATCCATGGGCTTTAATAAATTGATCAAACTAGAGTCAGAAATAACTAAACTAAATTCTATGAATGCATTTAGAATGCTATAAAACCTTCTTCTAGAATATGAAAATAAACAGCACGATATATGAAAAGTGAATTAAATCCCACCATGCATTGCAAGGACAGCTGCAGCCTACTTTTTTGTGAATGCCGGAGGACCCTGTTAATGTCGGGAGCGTCGACAACCACTTTCCTGTGACTTTCAAATTTCCCTCTTTTGAGGTGTTGAGTAGCTGACGTCTGTTGAATAGAGTCAACACACTTCATAAGCCAACACGGTTGTTGTGTGGCTCCACACGAGACAACAAGTCAAGGAATCGGGGAAACCGAGGTAATTGATTCGTCCTTGCTCGGCACTGCTTCCAAAACATAACGGAAATTTGAAGTTCCCTTCAGGCTACAGAGATAGAACATTTACGCTGAGTAGAAAAGCATAAAGTAGATGATAATATGGATCTAAGTGGTGAATATACACTATATTTATGACCAGCATTACCAATGAATGAATGCCCTTTCCACAGATGTGCAAAGAGATTTACCTTGGAACCCCTGAAGGAGACTTGCTCGCATCACTCCTACCTAAACACACATTTGATCATTAAGTTTTGTTTTAGAAGGGAATTTTTTTTCTATGAAGCTACAAATTTAAAGTTCTGGATCACCATAAAACTGGGATATTACTTGGATCCAAGGACTTGAAATTTCCACTTATCATATAATGGGAAAAATTCTGGATCCAATTCCCCCAATGAGATTTTGATGGATTTCCGTTCTATAAATTGTCTTTCGATTCGTTGAATTGGAAACACAAAAAGCTTTTATGGAACGATATTCGAATCGAGACAACTTCCGCTGGGCTTGCAGGATGCTAAGACTTAGCAAACTGCTTGCACCAGTTTATCCACTTTTGAACACACACCAGCTTGCGGAGCGTTGAGATTGCTGGACGGCCGGTCCTTTTTTCAACTGGCATAAATCATCTCACACCGCATTCGTCCAGATGGAAGGATTTAGACTTGTGGGAAAGGAATGAAAGAAAATGAAGGGGATGACAGTCTCGTCGGTCTTGGAGGAGGGTGATGGGATATATCTGGATGACGACCAGCGCGGATGTGAGTGATGACCAGGTGTGAGGAAGATACAATGACAAATAGGTCGTTTTCGTACAGATGTAAACCGTCGGAAGGGTTTTCTCTTTTCTTTCACGGCGATGTGGAGTTTCTCGAAAGTCTTAAAGTCTAATTAAACCTTCACAAGATGAGGCCGGCTTCCTGTCTTCATCAGGCCATGCACTTCTTTCCAGCGAGCGCTTTGTGAAAAGGTGGTCGAAGAGGAATTCTGCACATTAGCGGCGTTAGCAGCGGTGACATGTGGCGCAGCCTCATCAGCTTGTCAAACTAAATTACAGATCCAGAATACACCGTGAGTCATTCATCCCTCCACCATGTCCTCTCCCCTGGTCTCCGACTGCTTCCTCTTTGTTTATCCGCTGTGCTCTATTGGAGATTCATCCAATCAATGTAATTGCGGGTGATTGCTCGACTCAATCCGGTGCCTTCTTGGAATCGTTGCTACAATCAATGGCCACAGCCCCCGTCCTCCTGCCGTCTTGCTAAAGGATTAGTCAGGCGTGTCACAAAAAAACAGGATTTCATTTTTTCTGGGTGAAGATTTTTATTTATTTGTGAAGGATAAAGCCTTTTTTTCTTTAAATATACCTGCGGTTAGTTTTTATTACCTTCTTCACATTATGAAGTTAGAACATTAACAGGCCACTGATTGATATCAGAAATCAAAACACCCCCCCCCCTCTCATTTAAGGGCGACTCTTGGGGGGTACGTGGTCAACACTGATACTGAATGATCATCGGTTCAATGTTTGGTCCATGCAGATTACATGTCGAAATGTTGGAGACACAGCCCTCAAATTGCTCCCAAGGGGAGGTCCCAACGATTGCGCGAATGGTTGAAAACGACATGCGCTGCTTTTTTTTTTTTTTTAATTGTAATTCTCTTTCAGTGATCAGTCAAAGTTCATTCGGCAGATAATTGGCTTGTGTAGTATCTACCAGTGGAAGATGTTGAGTTTGGTCTAGAAAATGCAAATTTTTCATTGCATTCAGGTTGGGGAGACGCTCTGGTCACGTTGCCAATACATCGCAAAACCACATGACAGATGAACAACCACTCACACACACACTTGGATCATTTGGAACCAACCAATTCACCTGAAAGCCATGGGTTTTTTTTTTTTTTTACATGGGGGGGAAACCGAAGAACCCGGAGAGAACCTACAAACTCCACACAGACAGGAATCAAACCCACAACCTCCTTGCTGTGAGACAACAGCGCTACCCACCGCATCCTCCTGCCATCCAGCTTTCGCTTCACTTTCAATGAAATTAAATCCAAATTTTCTCTGTTTTGACACATTTTGAATGACTTGCATCAGATATTTCACATCTAAGCTTCAGAAACAGATAAATCGGAGATGTGACTTCTTGTCATTACCTTGAAATTACGTGAGACACACGTCGATGTTTCGCGATGACTTTTGTAATAACCCGGAGAAATTAGCAGCTGAGCTTTTTATGGGCCACAGATTCAGATCAATGAAGCCACAAACTCGTCTGACATTATGAAAACGCTGCGAGTCGGTCGGATATTTCTTTGGTCTAAAAAGCGACTTTGCGTCTTCCGCGTTGATCGTATGTGATTTATTTGACACTCTGTGAGCAAATTCTCATTAAATCGTTTAATAAAGATGAACTTTGATGCCACAGACGGCGACACGGGGGCACTGTCTGAATTCTCCTCCGGCATAGTGACAGGCAGCTAATCCGTGCCTCTCATATCAGCATCCTCTGAAATCACAGCTTAGTTTTCATCAGGCTGGGCTCCTTGATGGTAATAAGCTTGGTATTTTCAGAGCCACACCGATAGAGGGTTGTAATCCATAACACCGGAGAACTTTTTAACTCATCGCATAGGAAATATATTTACCTCAACTCATCGCAACTTCATTTTTAATTTTTAAAATTAAACCTCCTGTCTCGGTGTGCAGACATCTAATGGCTTGAGTGAGGCTAAAAGCATCTATTAATCAAAAGGGGGAGATAATTGCAGCTATATTTGGACCTTAATGAAATATGTGAATATCATACGACCTTCTCGCTCCTGCTTTGCCTCATCCCTCGCATTTTTCTGAATGCTGCTCTCAGATAATGAAACTCAACATGTACTTCATAAGCGGGATTTGTCTCTGCGTTCCCAGCCGGGGCAGTGAGTATCAGCCTGTGCCTCCGCCGCGGTTGCTGAGCAGTACCGATGGCCTAAGCTGTGCTGATAGATGGGTTTGGCTGCAGGCTGCGAGGCGCCGGTGCTCGCCTCGGCTACCACCAACGCAATGCGACCCTTTAGCCCAAGGGGGTACGGCTTGGAATGCAGCTATTAGAGCAGTCCGGAAGATTTCACAAGCTCATTACAGTCAAGTTGTTGAGCACACGTACACACACACACACACACACACACACACAGACACAGACACAAGCAAACTCCATGTACGTGCACACAAACAGCACCCACTTAGGATGCAGGTCCATGAACAAGTGAAGGCGGGAGTCACTGGAGCCTCGCAAAAAATATATTTATATATTTACAGGAACGTCTATATTTAACGTAAAAACGCAGACAAAAAATTAGAGCGGCGGCGTTATCGAGAAAGCAGATCTGCAGCAGATTTACTCCTCGGGCGAGATGAGTTTTTAGAATGCTATAACAGGTGCACTGTCAGATCCTCTGCATGTTAATTATGTATACTCGCGTAAATAGAGCTTGTAATTTTTGTTTGCTTTTTCCAATGGCATTCAGTTTTGTGTGTGCGTATGTGTGTGTGTGTGTGTGTGTGTGTCTGTGTATGTATGTGTGTGTGTGTTTTTGCATTCGCTTAAATCATGCAGAGAAATAGATTTTGCCGGTGCTGTAAAGCAAGACAATAACACTTTCTGTTAGATTCTCATGCAGATCATATCAAAGCCTTTAAGGATGGGTGGTGTGAATAAGAGATGCTGTTTACCGCGGTGGAATGTGTTTATTCAGATGAATCCAATTTGATTTTTTGGATTACTTTCATCACATTAGCAATTAAAGTATTGTTATATATATTTATATATCACTTACTCTGGACATTTTCCCCTAAATATGCGATATAATAGCTGATCTGCATATGTATGACCATCACTGGAGAGTATGGAGAGTCAGTCAGAAGGCACAGTGGAGGCAATTAAGGGTTCAGCATCTCATTCAAGGAGACTATGAGAGGAGCTGGAGCTGGATGGGGAGCTAGAGACCACCTTTAACCCGAAGGCTGTTCCATTTCATGACCACTGAGGAAAAGAAACAAGTCAAAATGCAGAGTGATAAAGTAGAATATGGAGTCTTTATGCATATAAATTTCATATTTTCCTGCTCGAAGTTTCTCTTCCTCTGCCTTCCTTTTTTTTTTTTTTTCATACGCAACTAATTAGCACCAGGAAATACATTTTGTAAGGAATATTATGCCACCCACAGTGTGTCTTGTTTTTATATTTTCAGCAGAATGAGGAAATACTTATTAAATGCATCTGCAAAAAAAATAATAAAGTTCACAGTCAACAGTTTTTATTTGTTTTCCCCCGAAATACATCCGATTTTAGAAACTGAAGCCTTTTATATATTTAGAGACACGCCAGGAAAAATGGTTGCCGTGGTAATTGTTGACATGGAGTTGCACACCTGCGAATGCAACTGAACCAGGGTATAAAAGATGACATGATATGTGATCTTAGCATGTGCTCAAATGCTGCTAATTGAAAAAAAATAATCAACCTGCCACTCATGAAATCTCTTCAGGAAGTGAAGTTTTAATCTAAATCTAAAAGCCAAATATATATTTTTTACAAACGAATGTTAATCACAGCGATAGTAGAAGATCTGTTCGATGATTCCTTCTTATTAGAAAGCCACAGACTGTTAAATTTGTTGTATTTCATCAGTTCATGTCCACTAAAAGTGTGTTACGCTAATCCCACAGTCATTACACACAACTTTGATCTTCTTTTCATGACTCCTTGAAATCTTCGGTCCTGCGTTGCCTTTTCAAGGAGCTTAAGCATAAAATATACAGCATTGCTTGTTAGGAGAATCACACAATGCTTTCTCTTTTCCCAAATGTATTGATTATCACTGTCTGCTCACAACCTCACAAATAATATCAGTGATGTAGAGTAATTCATCCTCCCACAAATCCCCTTGTGGAGCCTCTCGCCCCCTCCTCAACCTCAGGCAGCAGCTCTCTGACTAGAATCCCGCCTGAGTGGGAAGCCAGCATTGCAACTGCAGATGCATTGAAAAAAAAAATGAAAAAAAGGGGGGTATTTATTCAAAAACAAATAGTTTGGTGAATGTTTTTACAAACTAGAGTTCTAGAAACAAGTATTTTCTGTAGCTGAAGTATGTTAGAATCTGATTTTATAGGTTGGTTGCATCTTATGAAACACATTTTTCCCTTTTTTAAAAATGAATAAATTGCATCAAATAACATTCAATATTCTCTTTTTAGGTTTCCAACATTGCAAAAAAAAACAAAAAAACAAGAGTAAACAATGAAAAGAAATACATAAACTGCCTCTCAGAGTGAATGTGGTCATCTTAATATCCTGTGGACTCATTTATGGGGCTTGTTTATATTGAATCCATAAATAGACTATATTTATAATGGGCTGGTTTGAAGTTGCAGTTGATTATTTGTCCTGCAAGATTAAATTAAAAAACGCAGCCTGTCATTCTCGTTCCCTTATTCCTTACATGCATACGCTCATTTATTACTTCACGAGCTTATGCAAATTTGAATATAAGCATCAGAAGCATGAAAGCGGTGCACAAATAGAGTTTGATTTCCCTACGTAGGGCTCTGATAATGTGCTGATGATGCAAGTTGACAAAATTCTTCATTTTATTGTTGGTGGATGTGGTGCATGTGCAAAAAGTCAACCGAACCTTAAATACAGCTTACTTACCTGCATCTATTACAGGTGCAAACCTAATAATAGACGGGATGTCCTCTCTCCAGGCGACAGCTGCAGAGTGTTTGGCTTCAACACCCCCTCGGCTCCTGTGAAGTCCATCCTGTAGTGGAACCGGCTTACGGGGGAAAGACAAATCAAACGGGAGCGTTGAAGCTTTTGGAGAATTTGGGATTCTGCAGGGGGGGGGGGGGTTGGTTACAGCTTGAAATGTGTGCAGATTGTTGCCTGGCTGGTCTCCAGACTGTCACTCAGCTCTTTGTTGACTCACACCGGCTTGTAATGAGAAACACTCCCCCCCACCCCCACCCCCCACCCCCCAGTGAGTCCAGTTAGGATTTTGATTTATTGAAATCCACTACTGGCCTGTGCTGAGTCACCAGCTCTTTGGTGAGAGCCAGACTGATGCTTCACTCCCTGTCCCTGCTTTCACTCAATTAGAACCATCAGGCTGTCAGACATTTTTCTTTTGGCTCTACTGTAAGACGAAGGTGGTGGTGGTGGTGGTGGTGGTGGTGGTGTTGGGGGGGGGTCGTCATTTATTCGCCGATGCAGCAATTGACAGGAGACACTTGAATTGGACAGCTGATGCATAAACCGTAGACATTATTGTGATTATAAATCCACAGCCTGCCCCGGCTGGAGAGAATGTGTGCAACAGTAACATCGGCGTTGGAGTTAATGGGTGAAGTTTTAGTTGTTTTTTTTAATTGTTTCATACTACTGCGTTTAAAATATATAAATGTCAAATGATTTTCTCACCAATGCACTTAAGGTTCCGCAGTTGTTAGCAGTCATAATGTCTCATCATAAAGCATTGGCTGGCATGAGTCCAGATTGGCTCCTGGTCGTCCCACAGAACATGACACAGCATTAATTAAAGATAGTCTGGAGTCTTTTGTAAAGTCATTCTTGGGCGTTGATCTTCAAATACTGAAGAGGTGGCAGTGAATCATCGCAAAAACGCATCAAGAGGTGAAAAATGTAGAAGATTTTAAAAAATAAATGGCTGATAAAGTATATGCATCTGTAATTGGATTATTCTACTGATGTTCTGAGAAACATAATTTAATGTAAAAAAAATTTTTTTGAAAATCTAAAAAAAATCTGAAAAATTTAATCTTAAATCTCCTTTAATCTAAAAAAAATTAAATTAAAATATATATATTAAGAAAAAAAGGGGGGGGGCGGCAGTGGCTCAGTGGTAGAGCTCGTGGTAGAGTGGCTGGTCCAATGGGGCCCCCCACTCTACCTCCTCTGCATGTGTACAGGCTTCATGTGTGTGTTTGTGTGTTCAGGGCATGTACACACACACACACACACACACACACACACACACACACACACACACACACACACACACACACACACACACACACACACACACACATATAAATAATATTCTCTAAATTTTACTAACATTTAAAATAGTTGAATAGGTATAGAGAAGTAATAAAGATCATACTACCGGTGGTGCTAAAATATAACTAAAGTTCCAAAAACGTGACTCAGAATTATTAATAACACCAGAAGTAGCTTGAAATCACCACTCTGTGTCTTAAACGGACAAACTGTAATTACTCTGTTCTGCTCGGTTTCATTAATTTCGTTTTCCTCTTTACCTCGATGGTCTTATTTAGACTTTATTCGCGTGCTGTTTTCAGCGTAAATGCATGACGGTCAGATTGATGGTTCCATTACGCTATACGGTTGAAAGAATAAAGGCATTATTGTTTCCCAAAGCTTATCTTACTCTGTCTGTTATGATTCCATTTTCACCACAGTGCAGGTTCCCGGCAAAGCCTTATATGTTTCCAAGCCTTATCACAGCTTCCTCTCACCCCCGTTAAGCCCCTGCAGAAAACTCACTTTGCACTTGTCTCTTGGACTCGTCCGGTCGTCTCTTAGACTGCATCTCTGGAACATTGATGATAATCGCTGAAAAACCTCAGACACACGCAAACGTGGCAATCTGCAAGACGGCTTGTTTGTCAAGTCATCGGGGGTAATCACTTTAAGGCGGGAAACATTTGTTAACCTTCATTTGTCACCAACTCCCAAAGCGATCTCAGGTAATTAGTCATTGTTGAGGATGGAAGATGAGCAGTTCAGTCTGGAAGAGTTATGAACCGGTGATTGATGCTGAGTCATCATAAAGGGTAAAATTATAAAGGACCAGTGTGTGACAGGGATGGGATGGAATTAAAGAAAAAGATTCATTAATCACACGTCGTTTCTACTCAGTCATGTTAAGCGCTTCCTTTTTTGCCCTTGATAAAGTTTTCAAGTTTTAAACACCTGAGGTGAATCCGGTCCTTGAGGAGATTCGGTTTGGAACTCATCTGGGTGTTTTCTAATTAAAATGATAATGAAGGAGTGAGCTAGTCCCAAATTACCAAAAAACTGAAGGAAAAAAAAAAAAAAAAAGTGAGACATCTCAAATTTAAGTCATATTTGGCTCATTTATTTAATGCGCAGTGTCCATTTTATTCCAACTTTACACTAGATGGCGATAAAGAGCTCCTTTGGTAAAATACGGACGAGAGTAAAACCAAACAAAAAGTGAAATGCTGAAAAGTTTCGAGATTTCAGAAATTAACTTTGTCAGATGGATTGGGAAATTTAATCCATACGAATTGTGTAATAATTAGTGGATCATTCATGAATTAGTTATTCTAACCGAGCAAACTCAACTTTTAATTTTAATATTTCGTAAAAATGTGGTTTTCTGCATACGAAGGAGATAAAAGATGACATTTCCCCCCCCAAAAAAACTAGAAATATCAATCCACAATTGTTGCCACAAAACATCATCTTTTAAATTTCTTATAATGATTCTTCAAAACTTTTTTTTTTGGGGGGGGGGCAGCATTGACTGTGGATGCTGTGATTTTCTCAGGAGGACATGTTAGAGAAAACTGTTAAACATTAAAAAAGAAAACAGATATCACTTCATATTTTTTGATTGACGAGCACAAAACCCATCCCCAGGAGGGCTGAAACGCATGAATACCAAGACATGTAAAGTTAGACTTTGAGTTTTTCCAAAATAATTCCCTCTACCTCAAATTTCTATCCACCAGCTTCTTTCTTTTCACACAAATTCTATTTTCCTGGATGATCCATCTGTGGAATACAAAACACTCTCTCTATAATCTTACTGTTGGATACTGGATCTCTGTGCTGGTGTCCCAAAATTATTGCTGTGTTTAGAGTTTCCTCTTATCTTAAATATAGTCTATATGTCTTATTATAAATCCAGGGTGATTTAAATCTTTCTGACTCAGTGAATATGTAGAAAATCTAGTTTTGCATACATATATTGTATCATCTTCAATATCAAGATGTTTTAGATTGAAAAAATGTGTGTTATTATTATTATTTTCATAGATAGACACACGGTTCATTAACTATGGGCTGCAAACAAATCAAATAAACTTTATGCTTTGAAACAAACTTGCTAAAATTTACAACAACAAAAAAAAAGCATTTCCACCCTCATTCTAAGATTATCTAGAAGCGGAGTGGTCGGGCTGTTCTTTTTGGAATCTTTGAGTGATGCTTTCAGCTTTAAAAGGTTTGGTAGTTATTGCTCCCTTCTTGGGTAACTAGTAATCATTCCCTGGTTGAATAAATAAACGTTTCCTCTGATGAAAGGCTGCAGAGACGCGTCGCTCTGAGGTTTCATTGTTTGCCCAAATCCTCCGTCTTGCTGGAGACCCACTAATGAGCACTTGAGTTTCCACAGCCTAGAATTTCCAAAAAAGAAAAGTCAAATGAAAAAAAATGTAAATGGCAACAGCTTTGCATGGAGTTCAGAATGTGCTGTTTTCATCGTTCCATGACAAACAACTGAGGCACAGCGGGTGGGGTGGGGTGGGGGGTGGGGGGGTTAAGCAAATAGCGGGCTAATGTGTACGCCGAGAAAGAAACAGCAGCCGCCAATGCAAACTAGGATGAGAGGAAAGACTTGTGAAAGGAAAAGAGGTCAAAACACTTCTGCTTCAATTATGTCCAGTAAGATCAACTGTTGAGATGACAGATTATTTTAAAAAACGCAACTCTGTTAGCAAATCTTGCGTCTGTTTCGCCAAACGTTTATGAATGCTAATCGTCAAATAAATAAAACGTTTTACAGCAAAACGTCGGCCCTCGGCCTGGAGCTTTTTCTGGATGTTCCTCCTTGATGATTTCTATGTGATACTGTGGAGCCCTGTGACTCTGTCACAAGCACATAAACCAATTATTTTGACTTGACTTGACATGTAGGTCACATATCCAGTCTCCCAAATAGTACTGAAGTTTGTGCTCCTGGAAGAAGTGGGCTCTGGAAAAGTCCTGCTTTATTTTAGTCGTACGATGAGATTAGGATTTTGTGGGTTGCAGGCGGTTGCATCCCAACATTTTTCATACGAGGTAATTATTTATTAATGCGTCTGTGATTCAGTGTGTTTCCATTTCTGTTTTCTCTTCTTTCTCTTTTCATCTCACCCTTTGATTCCAGTTTGAAAGAATATATCAGAGCCTGTAAAAAAAACCACACAGCTCTCCAGGTAATACGTATATTGAATATGCAAAGTGATAAAAGGGAATTTTTTTTGTTGTTGTTGTTTAATTTTCTGATTTTGTGAAGATTGCACTACAAAACTAATGAACAAAAGCGTTGGTGGTGTTGTGATTTGGATTATACAGTTACAGTTCTTCATTAAAAAAGGCTTTTAATGTGACAGGTATCCCAAAAAAATAAAAGCGTCACCTCACAACTGACTTTCAGATCACATTCCTCTATGGAATATCAAGTTAAAAAATCATTTTCTGACTCTCCAACAAGATGTTTTCATTTTTCTTACTCTATTTGTAGTATAGCGGTGGAAAGTTTCACAACAGCGTGGGAAACAATTCCATTAAATTGAACTAAAGTCGTCAAAAAAACAAGGAAAATGAATAGTTTTTGCTCGGAGGCTTTGACTGTAGCTCAGTGTAAAGTGATTAGAAACATCACCGGGCAAATCCCCCTTAGTAAAAAAATAGAAAAAGAAGACAAATAAGTTGCAGTGGAGGTGTGTTAGAGCATACAGAAACGACAAAAAGACATTTGTTTTCCAAGATACGGAAAATAGAAGCAGTCAAGGTGAGAGAACAGAATCTCTAAATGTTTTACACGTTACTTTCTTGAAGGTTTTAGCCTGAAACCTCGGCTCTTTGCTGGGGGAGCTGGTTCGCCCCCCCGAGGCGAACTGATCATACCTGTGGACAGGATAAATAAACCATCGCCCCCTTTTTTCTCCTTGTGTAGCGCAGGTTTCCCAACATGCAACATGGATAAGGGGGTTTCAAACTTCTCTTCACCCCCCCCCAACATTTTCCCCCCTGATCTGGCTTCATTACCAGATTTAATTTTAAAACAAATGTGAATGAATCCGCCTTCATCCAACTGGCTGGAGAATTAAGCTGACGGTGATAATTAGATGCAGGCAAATCCTCTTGTGTGTTTGAAAGTGTAATTAATATTCATGTAGTTAGCTTACGAGCTACAAATCCCCGCTGAGCAACGGCAAGCTTTCTCGTCACAATTTGGCTTTTTTTATTTTTTTATTTTTTTTTATGCAGAGAAAACGAGGAAGAAACAGCCTTTGTCAGCATCCGCCTCATCATTCTATACAAAACTCAAATTACGTGCAGCTAAGTTATGTGCAAACACACCAAAAGTAGGTGGTTCTTAGATCGTTGTTTTCCAATGAGGACACAAGAAAAGCAGAATCTGCTGAGTTTTAAAAGAAGAAGATGAATGCAAATAGAAATGGAAGAATATTCACCCAAAAGGAACAAGAAAAATATGTAAATACAGTGCTTATCCCCATTAAAAGATGTGATTAATTTATGGTTACATGCTTGAATGAAATTTGGTTAAATTTTAGTTTTTTGGGTTTTTTTCCATCTCAACTTTATTTCTGTTTTCTCGTTGAGTTAATGAAAGAGCCTGAGGTAAAAACCAGTTGAATAATTACATTTATGATGCATAATCGCATGAATAATTTATTGTTGGCTGCTTTTTTTTTTTTTTTTTTTAATTGCTTTAGAATGAAACGTGAAGAAATGCGCCCTTGACGAAGTGTCTAATCATCGTGTTCGGGTCGGGGACTTGTTTACATCGCCGTTACAGGACTATAGCTCCTTAGCTGAAAATGACGGATTAGCATTTCCATTTTTTTGTGTTTGTACAACACCTCACTTAGCAACTTGAGATTTTACACGTTCTAAAATTCACATCATGTCGGTACAACCCTTCCTGCAATTCCAAGTGGCCTTACAACAAAACCTCAGCATTATGGGCTCCACATTTCACAGCCAAGAGGCTCGTGGCACACAGCTGAGGCTGGAAGCTAGTCATCTAGCTGCGAGCTCAGCATGCCAAAGATAGCAAAAAAAAAAAAAAAAAAACTCGATGGGAAGGACAAATAGCAGGCAGCTGTCCTCAGACTCTCTCTTGCCCTCTGCTTTGAGAAGAACGTGTTTAAAGAAGACCGGCATGGCTGCCAAAGGACGACTGGCCTCTCCTCACTATCAGCTTCTGCAGAATCTGATTAAGAAGGATGTTCGAGGCTCCTGCCATGACCGCTTGGGACCCCTGCTTCCAGAAGCACTCGCGCCTACAAAGTTAGACCAAAAAAATACTTTGGCCGAAGCCAGAGAGCTCCTGGAGACGAGCCTGGGCAGACACACAACACACATTAGCCCAATCCATCACTTTCAACCCCTCTGAGATGAAACTATTGTTCACAAGTTAAAGATTCTGACTTGCATAAAAGTGTATGAACCATAATAGTATAGCGGCGAACCCCAGGTATCAGTTAGTCCACCAAATATCTTCACAAGCGTTGCAGATAGAGAGATGAAACAAAAAGCACATTACTCGGGTACCAAAGGGGATGGAAATGAGATGATGACCTTGATCTTGAGAAAAATAGGTCAAGGTCAAATTTGAACTTTTGCACACTCAGGGACCGGATAAGATAGAAAAAGGAGGGAGGAGGCCAGAGTGAGTAAGACCATAGATCAAAGCTACTGCTTTGATCAGTGAAAGTAGGTCAGAGCGCTGGCTTTGATCTTTGACCTACAGAAGTAGGTCAGGGTGAAATTTTGAATTCAGGGGTGTCGCGGGGTGTTGCAGTCTGTGACTGCCGTGGTTCTAGTTCATGATTGAAACCGTTGTTTCTGCATGCTAGCAAATTAGCTGTGCTCACATTTTATAGGTGAAAAGCCCCGCTGGGGACCCTTAGACAAGAGATTTAAGGTTTAAACTAACAAACTGATCACTGCCTAACTAAAAATGCTCAGCTAACGTTATTTTCTTTAAAAGAATTGGAACACGTGCAATAAGAGCTGAGGGAAAGGTGGTATTTGATCACTAAATGACCAATATAGAAGAATTATCCGCTCTTATTGAGCTAAAACAAATGCAGTTTGTGGTAAAACAATAAAATCCAGTGTGATTTGTCCAGTGTTTTGTCACAGGAGCCCAGTGGCTGAAGAAGCCGGCTGTAGTTTCACATTAAAATGGGGGACAGGAATTTATGTTTGCCTTTTATTCTGTCTGCAGGGACAACGGTCCCAACTCCTGCATTCAGCCGAGTTAATTTTTCATTTTCGGCAGCACGGAGGCATCTTCTTCTTTTCCTTTCGGCTTTTCCCTTCAGGGGTCGCCACAGCGAATCAATTTCCTCCATCTAGCCCTGTCCTTTGAATCCTCTTCACTCACACCAACTATCTTCATGTCTTCCCTCATTACATCCATAAACCTCCTCTTTGGTCTTCCTCTAGGTCTCCTGCCTGGCGGTTCAAAACTCAACATCCTTCTACCAATATATTCACTATCTCTCCTCTGGACATGTCCAAACCATCTCAGTCTGGCCTCTCTGACTTTATCTCCAAAACCTCTAACATGTGCTGTCCCTCTGATGTACTCATTCCTGATCCTATCCTTCCTGGTCACTCCCAGAGAGAACCTCAGCATCTTCATCTCTGCTACCTCCAGCTCTTTCTCCTGTCTTTTCTTCAGTGACACTGTCTCTAGACCAAACAACATCGCTGGTCTCACCACAGTTTTGTACACCTTTCCTTTCATTTTAGCTGATACTCTTCTATCACACATCACACCTGACACTTTCCTCCACCCGTACCATCCTGCCTGTACACGCTTCTTCACCTCTTTTCCACACTCTCCATTGCTCTGGACTGTTGACCCTAAGTACTTAAAATCCTCCACCTTCTTGATCTCTTCTCCCTGTAGCCTCACTCTTCCACTTGGGTCCCTCTCATTCACACACATGTACTCTGTCTTACTGCGGCTAACCTTCATTCCTCTCCTTTCCAGGACAAACCTCCACCTCTCTAGCTTCTCCTCCACCTGCATCAGAGGTAGCAAATCAGAGGTGGCAAAGACTTATGCACACGTCTTTAATGTATCAAAATCAAAGACATCCCGAGTGTTTTATTTCCACACTGGCAGGCACACAACGAAATGGGAAACGTACACGAGCGGAATACTAAATCATTTTTTTCTGTGTATTTCATAAATGGCCCTAAAAAAAAAAAAATATATATATATATATATATATATATATATATATATATATATATATATATATATATATATATATATATATATATATATATATATATCACGGTGACACATCGAAACTCAAACTGACAAATTGAGGTGGTTTTTTTTTTTTTTTTTTTTTCACCGCATCATGTTGACGAATAATGACCCTGGCTGTTGAATAATGTCAAACACAGCAGCCTGTTTGTTATTATGCCCCAACAATACATGCTTTTTGCCCATTTCTTTTCAATTACAGCCTCTAAAAATGTCATTTTAATTCTTGAACATGTCTTTGTGACATCAACTAAATAAACTATAGTTAGCTGTGGCATGTCTGGCCACTATTTTATTGAATATAGGCACGCTGACGTGTAAAAAGACTTTTTTTTTTGTGTAGAAATGTGACATATTTCCATTTGCTCTCGCCCATTTCAAACCGATTGGCGGGAAACCCTTTGCATTTACGTTTTTTGTATTCGCCGTTTATGTTTAAAATAAGATTTCACGGCCTTTAAGGCTTCGCTATTCTGACATTTGAAAGACAACACATGCACAGATGCATGTCGAATGCGTCGGGTAGGAAGATCTTTAAAAAACACTTTAAAAACCAGTTAACTGATACAGTTTTTGCTCCACGCAATTTAGTCCCAACAGCCACAGATGATCCAATTTCATGCTCCTGTGGTCGAACAAAGTGCTTAAATGGTTTTAGCATCTGCGAAAAAAAAGTCCAATGAGATGTCCATTATCAAAAATCCAAAGCCATCCTGTCCCCCGCCCCCCCCCCCCTTTACCTGCATCCGCCGTCAAACAAACGCTCTAATGAGCGACGCGCCGCCGCCGAGAAAAGGGCGAGGCGCTGCCGACGAGCGGTAATGCAGCTCGCAAACAAATTAACTGTCATGTACTTGTGTTAATTAATCATCAAAGGCTCACACACACACAATCAGTCTGTCTCGGCTCCCACAATGCCATTGGTCATGTAGTGGACCAGGAGAGTCCCGTAAACGCGACGGTGGAAAAGGTCAAACTGCCTCCGTCTCCCGCGGAGACGCCCGAGGGAGACGGAGCCAATGAAAATATCCCGATGTGATGTGACAATTCATGTGACTGCTGGTAACGAGTTGAGTAGGTGTGTGTGTGGGTGTGTGTGTGTGTGTGTGTGTGTGTGTGTGTGTGTGTGTGTGTGTGTGTGTGTGTGTGTGTGTGTGCGAAAGCTCCATGGTGACCTTTCATCATCATCATCGTCGTCGTCATCGGCGGCGTCGGCGTCCCTCTACTTCCTCCTTTCTCGTGTTTCGTACGGGATGGCGCCATCGCTGGTGTAGCAGTGAAAGTTATTCTTTCTTCCGGTTGAGCTGGATTAATTCAACGTTTTCCTCAAGGCCCCCTCCTCCTCTTCCTCTTGCTCTTCCTCTTCCTCTTCCTTAACTCAGTCAGAAGCGTAAATACGTCTTGAGATCCGGGGCCATGTGTCAAGACGTCCGTCTCGCCGTGTGTTTGACAGTCTGCGCGCGTCCAAACCTTTGACCCATCGATTCATTCTGTTATTCTTTTGTTTACCCGTCTTGACAAGATGTCAAAATGAGTATTACTCTGAAGAGGTGGGGGAGGGGGGGGAACGAAGCGTGCATGAATACGGAATGTCTGTAATTGGGTCTTATTTCACAGTCAGACAACGCGGAGGAGAGCGACCTCGGCTTGCATGAGAATTACATCAACCGTTAACTTATTTCGATGAAAACAAATTCCGCCGTTCAAACTCCGGGCTCGTCTGCGGGAAGCGAAACAGATAAACATCCGGGCCGTCCATAAGCGCAGGGATTATCAGAAATGGGGGGGGGGGGCTCTCTCATAAGAGATGGAAATGCGAGATATCCGTCGTCTCCTTTACATCTCGACAAACCATCATTTAAGCTCACTAGCCGAGCATGTGACAGATCCTTGATAATTGCAGGTGTGCTGACTCACAGCAGGTAATAAAGCTTTGGTGCTGCAGAGAAAAAAAAACATTTAAAGTTTATATATATATATATATATATATATATATATATATATATATATAACTTCAAACACTTCCAGTACAATGAATGCTGGAGGTTCAGTTGTTTTATCCGGCTAATTGAGCGAATACAGCGCCCTTCTAAAGCGATGATGTACTCTCAAATGGATAGCTTAGAGAGTAAAAGAAGGCGAATCAAGGCAATGGAAGCAGAGATATTCTTGTTGGTTTTTTTTAAATTTATTTCTCATGTTTTCTTAAAGCGGTTCAACCGCAGACTTGTGGGAATTCTGCTGTGTGATGTCAGTAATGTAACCCGGAGCCGATCGCCTCCAGCAGCGAGGAAGGCGCAGGCCGCAGAGGTCTGCCGAGTTCAACCTCTTTTTAAAGTCAACCAGATTTTCTTTCCAGCTTAAAAATTTGTTTGTTTTTTTTTTTGATTCGAGAGCCTTTTGGTCCTTAAGAATAGATCTGAAACCCAACATCGCAAATACGAAACCAAATCATCCTTGAGATCTTTGGTTACCTGACTTGAGAAAATGACGACGGATCAAAAGCAAATATATAAAAGTCAAAAAAGTCACGTTATCTTGGTTAAACCTGTCGTTGGTTCTAACATCTGCTTCCCTGCCTCCGATCGATGTATTATTAAAGCTATAAATGTGAAGGAGCAGCACAAAATAAATAAACCACGGCTTCTTATATTAAGAACATCATCTTGTTATAATGAGATGATTTTTTTATGAGACACCGGCGAAGATGTGGATCACGCGATCCTGTGAAGAAACTTCTCGGGTTTCACTTTTGCTTCTCATTGACGGAAGTGAAAAAGTCAAAGCTCAATGTGTCACAGTAGGAAACGCTGAAATATGACACATCTATAAAAAAGTAAAATGGCAAGGGGTTGATATAAATGAGCTAAATTAAAAGCAGGACTGGATTACATGCATGCATCATTTCCTGTGATTCCCCTGTGTGTGTTAAAGCAATTTTAATTCCATGCAGGAACAGTGGGGTCCACCAGTAGCAGCATAACAACTATTATTTAGAGAGATAATTAGTGAATGCACAATAAATATATCGAACGGTTATTGCAGGAAAAAAAAACTAGAAGGCCCAGAAGTCCATTTTAATTAAATTAAACTGTAATCCTGTTAAGACTGGAGCTGCACAGGAAATTGGACCCAAAAGCACGACACAAAAAAAAAAAGACTCCAAAAGGCAGAAAGAGTAAAAAAACCCAGAGTAAACAGTAGAAGGAAGGATGTGAACACAGAAATACTTCCATAAAGAGATGACAAAATGGTCTGGGAGGGGAAACGAGGCACAGGTGACACCGATCAGGGCGGGGCAAGCAGGTGACAAAAAAAAAAGCCAAATTTGTCAGGATCCCTTCCAACATTTGTTGGCTTCCTCTTCAGTCACCCTGCAGTCATCAGTCCAGGTAGGTGACGCATAGCTGACAAGAATGATTTTTTTTAAAGAGTATTCCTAAAAATCCTGAATCTGCATCTTTTATTTTTTTATCCAAGCATTTCTGCCTAAAAGTAGAGAAACAAGAGCTTGTGAGACGTCACCGATAGACCATATGGAGAATCAAAGGATGGTTTGAATATTGATTTGATGAGATTAGAGTTAGTAAACCTTCCATGTTGGGTCTTCAAACCTTCAAATGTTGGTTTTGAAGTGTTTTTTTAGATTCTAAAACTGACCTCATGTCTCTACAGACTGGAGACAAGAATGAAAATGAATGCATCACATAAACACATAGGAGATCCACCCAATTATGTCTGACACCTAAAATGCACTGCTGGACACTTTTGCTAACTATCTCAGCCCACACAAACATACCCCCCCCCCACCCTTCTCCCTACAATAAATTTATGGAAGCTATATTCCGATGCTGACACGAATATTTTCCTTTCGAATCAGTCCGTGTAATCCTTCCACCTTCCAGCTCCAGATTTAAATGTAACCCATTTATTCTAATGAGCATTAAATCCTTTACAGTTATATGCACACTCCATTTGTTTTTGATTAAAATATCTTACCCATTTTCTGCAGACTCCCAGACAGAATGGTAATTAAAGAATACAGATCTCTTTGCTTTTAATAAAGGGGAATTAATTGAGCCAATTTTTCCCCCCCACTGATTGCCACTGGATCCATTTACCAACACGCTTTCAATTGGCTCTCTGACATGTGGTTGGGTGAACACATTCCCACCAATTTAACATGAAATATCTCCCTATAAGCAGAAAAACAGGACAGCTATACACTCAGGCTGAGCGTCTGTCCTGTATGTAACGCCTCTGTGTCTCCACTTGTAGCCTTGTAACCCAACTGCAGTGGAAATCTTTACTTTTTTTAAAGTTTTCTTTTCTTCTTTGCCACATTTTTGCACTCGATCCCAGCCGATAAATAATGCACTAAAACATATTGATTAATGCACCTCTGGAGGAAACGCCTTGGCTGCGAGGAAAGGCCCCAGAAGCCCACATGTTTTGAGCTCTGCCTCTGATTGGCTCCTTGTGGCCGAAGGCGAGGAGTGATCCTTGCATGGCGCTATGCTAATGTGGGGGTTCCATGCCAGAGATATGAATTATGATTCTGTTTAGTTACATGCATTATTTAATTTGCAAAAAAATCTACCAGCGGTGAACACACAAGTGTGTGGGGTTTTTTTTTTTTTTCTTCTTTCTTTGCCTTTGCAGAAGCTGCTTGTATTATTCACAGGGTCAATGTCAGGAGGTAGGATGTGATTGATATTTCTTATTTCAGATATTCATAAAGGGCATTCCGTTAACCTTGTCTTGTCCCGTTCTGACGCGCCGGTGTGCCTGATAAACAGCACACACACACACACACACACACACACACACACCTGAAATCTGGGAGTGTATCACCGTAAAGATGACAGCGTCTTGTGCGTTTACGGTCACCTGTGCGTAAATCATGTTGAGCGAGACATAAATTCCTTATTTACTTGCATATTTCCCCGCAGCAGCCATTAAAAGTTATGCAGCCATCAACAGGGAGGGGGAGGTTAATTTTTGGAGCCCAAAGACTGTCACGCATCACTCATAGTTTATGATGAGCGTCGGATTGGATTATGAGGGGGAAAATCTGCCGGCTGGGATTTAATCGCGTCGTTTTCTTTGTCGCCTCTGCTCCTGAGTCTGAAGTTAGAATCATCTCATCGAAAGTGAGCCAGGTCGTGGACGCCCCCGGGCATTAATAATTACGGTTCTGACATGTCCTGCGCCGCAACACGCTCACCGTCAACTTGAGTTTAGCGCCACAAGGACCGACGCGCAGCGACGCGCCTGACATGGAACAGAAAGCGGTCACCAAGGCAACAGGAAAAGCAACGTAAACACAATTTGTTGCTATATTTGCATCCTCAAAAAAAACCCCCAACATCTTCCATGTTGTTGTTCCAAAGGTTCACACGTGTGATCTGAAATGCAAATGAATTAAGACAGTGCGTAAGGTGGAGCCGGCGCGCACCGGGCGCAGCTACCGCATGATGGATGAATGTTGGCACTTGTCTCCAGCGCTGCTTGTTCTATGAACCTGCACTGAATTTTGTCTGACAACAGCAGTCAGACGCTAATGCATCAATAACACGTTATTACTTCCCCTGCCTGCCGCAATCACAAAGAATCTCCATTTCTCAGGTGTATTTATTTAACGAATGGCGAGAGACGAGGAGGAGGAGGAGGAGGAGGAGGAGGAGGAGGAGGAGGAGGAGGAGGAAGTTGCGTGGGTATCCGTTAAAAGCAACCACGAGGCCATGCATGAATAAATGATGGTTGCATTCTTACTATAAAGGGAGCTATAGTTTCATCCTGGCGTCTTTGAGGATTTCTTCTAACCGGGTCGGTAAAGGTCGCGGCTTTTAAACACACGTCATTTATTTCAGTTCCAGAGCCTTGGACAGAACAGGACAATGTTGGGAGCACGATCCCATCCGTTTTTATAAGTGCTTATCCTTTTGCAGGGTTGTGGGTTGGGGGGGGTGGAAGTGAGGAGGGGAGGGGGGCGGCGCCTGGAGCCTAATCCCTGCTGACATTGAGCGAGAGGCCGAGTACACCTGGGACAGGTCGCCAGTCCATCATGGGAACCAACGCGGAGAAGAAGCCACTCACGGTCACTCCCACACTTTAGGGTCACCGATTCTCCCGTGTCACGTGTTTCTGTTCCTTTATATTAAAGGAAGCTAGAATTCTACCTTAACTCCAAACAAATCACAAATTACAACCAATCTGATGGATTAATGACAGTAAGAAGATGATTGATGTTCTTGATCTCGTGTTTACGCGTCATAGTAATGGATAGGTGTCCAAAACCAGCCAGTATCAGCTATGGACTATTATTTATGATGCCTATATGTGTATATATAGTATAAAACATGAAGTAGCGGACATTATGTCCTTGAATTATGACATCTATTACGTTCTAATCCACCAGAAAGTAACAACCATCATCATGCAGACACACCAGAATGTGTATTTAGAGCACTTCCGTGCTTAAATCATCCACCCCAGTTGTGTGAGAGCTCTATGGAGCTTCCTCTGTGAGCTCTAAGTAAGGATGAATCAACTCATCCCGCGTACACCGCAGCGCTGCTGTTTGCTCTAAATTGCGCCATAGACAGCGTCTAATTGAGCATCCCGGAGATGGTTTTTTCCTCTAGTTTATTTCCTCTCCCGGATAAGTTCCTCAGCACCGCGGCTTCTCCTTCCTGCTCCGGTTCAGCACCGCGGACAGCGAGTCAGCACCGCGGACAGCGCTGCGTAATTCCGGCGCGCTTCTCTCCGATATACCGTCACAGACTAATTACATCACGCAGAGATATGGAGATAAATGGAATTTCTTATACACCCCCACACCTCCCCTCCCTCTTTCCCTTACCCCCGCACCCCCTCAGTCCCTCCTTCCTTTGCTTGAATCGTTCCAAATAAACGTAACGAAGCCTGTATTTTCTTCCGGTGTTCTCGGGGTGGGGGCGTGAAATGCTGCTGTTTCTGCTGAATGAAAGGAAAAGAAGAAGAAAAAAAAAAAAAGCCGGTTCCGCGGTGCTGACATGGAATAAGCTCTGCATCTTTAAAACAGGGGGTGGTGGTGGTGGTAGAGGAGGAGGGGGGGGGTTTGGTGTTGGTGGTGGTGGTGTGTGTGTGTGTGTGTGTGTGTGTGTGTATGGGGGGGGGGGGTGGGAGAGAAAAAGGCGAAGGAAAGCGCACAAGCAGCTCAGTCATAACTGTGGGATGATAAGGACTACCTCTTTTTTACTTTTGGAGAGAGCCAAACCGTTAGGAGAGCATTCAGCATCAGCTGGTCGACACTGGGCTCCCATTGCTGGAAGTCGGGGCTGAATGAGTCACGTGACAGAGCTGGAGGCTGAGATCTAGAGAAAAGGCGCAGCATTTCGGCTGGCACCGCCATACTGTATTTTGAGCCATATCACAATTTTTATTGCAACATTTTACTCCCCGCTCGGTGAGTACATTTCAAATGGCTTTTTTTTTGTAAGCATTTTTTTGTCTTTTTAATTGCCCCTCCTTTTTTTGTTTTTCCTCCTTTTGCTGGTGTTTGAATTTGAGCGTTTGACATGATGGTTTTGAGCGTTTTTCCTCCTCCTCCTCCTCCCCCCCCCCAAAAAAAATAAATAAAAAAAATCCAGGCTTCAAGTTTTTAGCATGCAGTTTATTCTGATGGAGAGGTGCCACGCAGAAGGGTGAACGGGGTCTTTGCTTGCAGTTTTGTTTCGAGGTGTCGAAACCAAGCAGCTTTTGTCAGTATTGCGATTTTTCAAACGTTCATTGGTGGGTTTTGAAACATTTTTATTTTTTTGTTTCTGTCGACTTTTGCTGTTGGCTGTGCTTTGGTTTGCATTTTGCAGTGTTGTTTGTTGCCGTCGAGTTTTGTGATTTTGATGTCTCGACCGATACGACCCTTTGCTTTTACTTTGTTCCCTCTTTTCTTTGTGAGAAGGAGTCATTTTTAAGGAGAGAGAAAAAAAAAAAAAAAGAAAGAAAACGTTTTAACGTCATACTTTTCTTGCAGCTGAGCTCACAGGTTTGTTGTTTTTTGTGTTTCTCTTTTTTTTTCTCTCGATCGTTATACTTTTGCTGGTGGCGGTGTCACGTATTTTTGGATGTTAATTTTTTTTTCTGACTAGATGATGCTGGGTGGACGAGGGGAGTTTTGATTCTTGCGGGAGTTCAATGCGTTTTTGTTTTCTGTATCAACGAGGGATGAACAGACATTTCCCCCTTTGCAGGTATATAATATGAGTGGATCAGTGTCTGTATTTGTAATAAAGAATGAGGTGACAGAAATATGCACCTGTGGCTGACGTGTTATTTCGTAAGGCTGGCCAAATTTTGCTCTTTTTCGGGAAAGGCATTATTTATCAATGTTATCTGAAGGTTACCTGTTCTGATCGATCTGTGATAAATCATTTAAAATATAACACACACACACACACCAAAAAAAAAACCCCATTCATCCATCCAAGAGCAGGATCTGCGGCTCTTTTTATTGCGTTATTTTGAGTGGGACAATCTTCACGCCGCTGCAGCTGAAGAATAAATGTAAGTAGATGCGTTCACGTCCCGTCGGAAAGATGAAAACCTAACGACTAGAATGACCTACAAATCAACTCCAACCCGACTCGCAGGTGCAGCAGGCTTTTCTTTAAAATGCAGCATAGGCAATGCGACCAAGTTGGGGAAACAGCTTGTACTCGAGTACGTCACGGACAGTGTATAGTGCTGCGTTTAAGTGCCTTCCTTTACCGCCGGACAAACTCAAACCCCCTATATTTTGAATGTGTCACATCTGATTTAGCAGATAATCGGATCTGAAATCAACCGATTGATTAAATTCCACTTTAAATCAGGTAATCAGATTACTCATGGTAATGGTTTCTTGTGTTTTATGGGCTGTGACATCTTCTGTGAGGAGGTTTTTTGTGCAACGCTGACACAAACGTCTTTCCAGGAACCAGGGGCATCTCTCGCCCTCCTTGAATAGGTCACATGTGTTCATATGTTGATCAGCTGTTCCCCCAGCAGGAGCTCGTATTCATACTCAATCACCTCCACCCACCAGTGGTTTCATTCAGATGGATAGTAACAGAGGGAACCATGTGGATCGACAAAGCAGTTCAATGGTGACAGAATGAACCGACTCAGTCTGGACTTGTTGGACTGGAGAGACTATCATCCTGATGGGGAAATACTTCATTAACATTTACCTTATATCCTGGAATTGCCTGAAAATGATTGTCCCAAGTCATGGAAGCATTGCTAGAAATCATCTTTTGCACCAACATAGTTTTTATTCATCACCCTTGAATGCAGAGTTTTCTGATTAATCCTATGCATTCATTATTCACAACATAGACAAAGCGTAATATCTTTCTACTATATGATGGGAATAGTAATAATAAATGTAAAGCACAGTACTAGCATGCATCAGAAAACCTTCTTGTGGTATTCCCTGACTAATCTAAACCACATTCCCCATCATGCCCAGCTTCAGCGTTGGGTATCCTATCACAATCCGTTTGATCCGGTCTCATCCACGTGCACCGAGTTGAGCCGACTGCAGGTTTGGACAGCACAGCGTAGTAGGCCTATAAAATAAAATCAGAGTGGACCATTAAGTCTGAGAATAGACTGCGAGCCTCGGTGTCATTAAACACGCTGACATGCTAGATCAGGATCACTGCGGTTCGGCGCCGTGAAAAGCAACAGGGATAATTGCTGGATGCAGAAGCGGGCACGTGAAGTTACATTTTTAATAAGGCAAGAAACGATTAGAGCAATTAAGGTAGTACGTTCCATCATGTATTGGGAAACTGTTATCGTCTATTGATTTCCCAGATGCAGATAAAGAGCCACCAGAGGGGAGGGGTGGGGGGGGGGGAGTTTAATAGTTTTTCAGTTGTGAGACGATTTAGAAACAGTAGTCCAATCATGCTCTTTTTTTGCTGGAATTCAGTGTTTGTTTGCATCTCATAGCTGCCATTAAAGATGTTCAAAACGTGAATTTACAAGTGAGTCTGGAAATTGGTGAGAGGGTAGCCTCAAACAATCAAACCAATATAGTTTGATTCTGCCTGCAAAGCAACAATGCACCATCAAATCTCCATATAAGCTCCAAAGCCAACTATTCAGTCGTCCCAAATTAAAAACCTTCATTTCAGAGTTGAAAACGCAGCAGTTTGAAGGAAGGCCTGTAATTTTGAAGGTCTTTTGTTTGTTTTTTTGTTCACAGCTTCTCATTCTGGTGCTGGTGTTTTCACCGACTTCTTCTTCTTCTTCTTCTTCTTCTTCTTCAAGGCGACTCTTTCCTCCCACTTATCTCTGCAGGAGGAAGCACGAACATTTGCAAAATTCAATCAAAAAGCCAGGCAAACTCATATATACCTTTAAATATCTAACACATTCCAACTGATTCACATCTTGCCATTCAAATCCTCAGCGTTTCCCCCCGCGGTTCTTGGTGATGGGTGTTTCTGCCTCGCTGCCACGGCGCCAGCTCCTGGACACCTCTCCTGCTAAGCATTATGATAGCTTCTATTACGTCCTGCGGTGTTGTGACTCCCCCTCCAGACAGATTTCCTGTTATCTAGGCCAAGCCAGACCCACACAGGAGGCTCGTAGAGAAATATGATAGCTTATGAATGGTTATACCTCCAACAGCATGAATAAAACATCTTCATACGCTTAAGTATGTTCGTAAGCAGGAGATGATGCGGCGTGTGTGTGAGTGAAGTGAAACAAGAGCGTTTTTTTTTTTTTTGATAACGTAGCGTAATGTGCGTTGCATATTGTGTACAAATGTGTAGTTATTATGGGATGTTGGCTTCAGAGGCGTGCGGTGCAACCGCAGAGGCCCTCAAAGGTAAATGCAACCAACACGAGAGACATCATTCGTCTCAGCCCGGCTTGTTTAGTCTGATTTTTTTTGTCTTTTTTTTTTTGTGGATGCTGGTGCTGAATTGTTTCAGAATCAAAAATGTTAACTTTTCAGGGGAAACAAGTCGACTGTTTCTGTTTGAGAATCCATTTCAGAGTCTGTGAAAGTTCTTATGTAATAATCAACAGCAGAGGTTTACTTCAGATCAAGGATCTTTGGCCTTTGTGTTGCTTTAAATGTACAAAAACGTTTGGAAGTTTAACTCAAAAGTCTGTTTTATGACCCGATGACCCGACATCAACCGAGTGTGTGCTATCAGTCTGCGCTGGTACTCACATCAAACTCCCCAGCAGCGCTCTTATGTAAGTCATATCAAAGGGAGGAGGTCTGGTTTCATGGAGTTTCTTCAAGAAAGAAAGAAAGATTTTTTTTTGTGGAAGTTTTTACATTTAAATGACCCCAGAAAATAAAGACATTGACATGTTTTCATTAAAAAAAAGTTGCACATAATGAATAAAAACGTCTTTAATAATGCTCTGATGCTTAAAATAAAATCATCAAATGTAACTAAGTGAGGGAAATGATATTCAAATTTGACTTCCTGCTTCCTCTCCCGACAAGGCGTCACTTCCTGCTCCGCCCCTTTTTGCGGATAAACATGTCACCTTTTTCACGCTCTTCTGAACAAAATGCGACGCGCTTTACTGTCCCTTTCTGATCCGTTAAGTTGATAAGTGAGGGAATATGTCTGCTCATATTCTGGGCAGTTAAACCCATATTGGAAGATTCGGGTCAGGATGAATGAGTCCCAGCTTCTATTACGGGAAACGTTTCAGTTTGATCGCATCGCATTAATGAGCCGTCTGAGCCGAGGCGATGGCACTTTCGGTGTTTCAGATGAATGCAAAAGTTTTAGGCCTACCTGGATTTCATGAACGTTTGGCGTTGGGTCGACACAGTGAGTGAATCTTCCTTTATTGCAACAGGAAGTCGAACAAAGTGACAGCCGCCGTGCGTTTGAGGCACTCAAAGGCCAGTCGAGCCTCAAACGCCCCCGTTTCTCCAAACAGATTTGCAGAGGAATGACTTTTTGCCTTATTTGTTTTTTTTAGAAGGAAATGGATCAGAATCAGAAGCGTCACCCAAATAAAAGCGTTGACGCTGTTTCGCTACTCTTTCCACTCCAGTGTTCAAAGAATCGATCCGGCCGACCCGATAGCTTCCAGGCCGCATCTGTTTCAGCCCGAGTGAACACATTCAATACCGTTCTCTAATCGTACTCTTCATCAGATTACTTCCAAGAGCATTAAAAAAACACACAGAATTATTTTTCAGATTACTTTTCGATCCACCCGTCCTCCACCCATTCTTTCACCTCCTATATTTTTTCTTCTCAAGCAGGACTAAATCAAAATTCACGTCATGATGTCACCGGCAGCAACGGAATCTGTGGTCATTACAGAGCAATTTTAGGATTTGTGTGTGTGTGTGTGTTTGCAGAAACTTGTTTCATTTTTCTGAACTATTTGGCATATTAATACGTGTTTTGCACATCCCACTATGCAGCATCATCATTTAAGTGTAACCCTCAGACAGGAAGATGACTATACTAAACATGATTGGCTTGTTTTCGTCTTCTGGTGTCTGTATTTTGTTAGAATAATCGAAAGCATCTACTCAGCTATGTATATATATATATATATATATATATATATACAGTATATAATATAATATGGAGATTGGCTGGAGCAGCATTGCTGCAAACGTTATGAGTCAACTGCTTCCCACAAGCTTTTATCCATGTGAATTACTAGACAAGGAACTGGAGAATGAAACATTTACAAGTTGATTGAATGGTTAGATTTGTCTGTCTGGCTTTTTATTTCAATCCCAGAGATATAAATAAATAAATGAAAATGACAATTTATTGTAGAGACATAAAAACTTTGTCTGGTTGATCTCAAGCTAGAAAAAAAAGAAAGAATCTTAAGACAAGATAAAAACGGTGATCATAAATACGATGACGCGTGTCCATAAATTAGTAGCGGCAGGTTTACAATGCAAACAGTGCATAGAGAATTATATTATTGCACAATATGCATACTCAGCATCTACAGGAAGGTGCGTGTGTGTGTGTGTGTTTGTGTGTGTGTTTTGTGGAGGAAGTGAGAAGCCATTCTGCAATCTGTTAGTTTCTGAGTTTAGCTCTGGATGATTTTAAAGTCTGCAGGAAAAAAAAAAAAAAAAGCAAACAACTTGCAAATATCTTCCAATCCTCCTGATAATTATTTATTCGTTTTAGTAGCCGTTCGGCGCTAAGTGGAGTAGCTGAACCTTGAATAATGAATAGGCACACTGATCAACTATTTAGAATGGAATAAATCTTTATTAGTCTCCCGGCGAGGAGAAAAATCACTGAAAGATTAAAAAAAAAAAGTGTGAAACATGGAACAGAGAAGAGCAGCAGTAATAAAGCACAAACAAACAAATGCTATAAGAGAACAATAAAGAGGCGGATAATATGAAAAAAATCAACTCTAGTGAAGAGCACAGGTCGAAATTTCATGTTTAAAATGCAGCCTCATGCCCATAAGGCTGCTGGGATACGCTCCGGCAACCCCCGTGACCCACGGAAGTGGTTCGGAAGATGAATGAATGGATGAATAAATACGACTGTCCCCTCAGGTTGCCATAGCGATTGTTAAATTACGCCTAAGATAAATAACTTTTTCTTTTTTTTTTTTTTTTAATAAAAACTTGATTGATTTAAATTACCTTGAACCAAAAGCGAGCGCTACTGGTAATTTGAAAGCACCATAGGCATGAACGTAATTACTGTCAAACATCACGCATTGAAAACATCTACTTGAAGAGATGATTTATGTTTGCTATTAACTGCAGTCACAACAGAATTTATTAGTCACATCAGGACAAAAGGGGACTTCAGTGTGTGTTAGGAAAAGTCAAAAAGGAAAGGTGGATGTGAAATTATAATTTAAAAAGAAAGAGGCAGTGCCAGCTTGGGGCGATGGCGGCGCCGCCCTACAGATGCTGCAGAGTGGCGGCGGAGCAGATAATGTCCCGCTCAGATTACCTCAGGGACCCCGATTACAGTGGAGCTTCCTCATCTGGGCCGGCTCCAAGCTAGTTCTGCTGGGATCAGCTGTTCTCGCTGTCGTCCTGCTGGCCTCAGCTGTCTCTCACCTGCTCAGGACCAGTTGCTGATGCATTGACACGCTAAAAAAAACAAAAAAACAGCTGCACTAGAGATGATACACCGGGTAGTGCAAAAGCTGTACAGCAGCAATGCCGATCACCAACGACATCTGCATGATGATGATGGAGGATTTACAGGCTCGCCTGGGCCTCTGTTTGATGACGCTGTTAACATTTCTGGTTGCATAATCAATCAATCAATCAATTACAGAATGACTGTATTAGAAATTCGAAGGGATGGAAAGACACCAAAAAATGATGGGACAAAACCATTTGGATGCAAAACGATGATGGCAAAGATTCTGACTACAAGCAGGTGAAAACACAAGAATACAATAATATATAAACTGATCATAAAAAAGCACAAAAAAGATTCAAATACACACAAAATAACCTAAAATACACACAAATTGACCATAAATACACACACATTGACCATAAATACACACAAACTGACCTCAAAAACACACAAACTGATATCAGATGTACACAAATTGAATGCAGAGACACAAATTGATGAAATTAAAAACATAAAATGGACACAAAGAGAGAGAGAGAATATAGAGTCTTTGTTTTTCGTCTCCTTTACTCTGAATTAACCCTTGACCTTGGCTATAGAGTCGGCTGTAGGGTGGGGGGGGTTGTCCTAACATAAACTGTCAAAAAACAGCAGGTTTTAGTTAGAGGTTTAAAAAGCTTTCATCTCATATTCTGAAATAGAGCTGCTTGACATTAGATCACAAGTGAATGTTTCCCAGTCCGGACCTCCTGCAGTCACTTTATGTAAAATAAAGGAAATATAAAAGTTAGAGATTAATTAGTGGAGTAGAAGTTGGACTTTCACCAAACATTTCTTTCTATCCGGGATTCAGCCTCACGGTTTGTTTTAGTTTATCAAAATGTTTTATTCTGAGGATTTTACAATAAATTTTTGCCTTATGATTAGATTTAAATACAAAATTTTCAATTAAAAATGCATTTTTTGGATATTTGTAACCCATTATGAAAAGAAAAATTGTATTTAAATGAAAAAAGGTGGACGATGTATAGCAGAAGCCAAATCTAATGTTATAGTAAAAAATGTAAACTAAATATACAAACTGAAAAAAGGAAGAATTTTGATATATAGAGGAACGACAAAAAATAAAAAACAGCTGAGAGGTGGAGAATAATCCTCATATTTTATGTATCGGGCGCCAGAGAGAAGGAGCGGTATGTGTATAAATATCGCAAATAGATATTTCATGGATATGTACCTTGAGAAATAAGAAAAAAAAAAGGGAAGAGTTATTTCAAAACAGAGGCTTCCTGACTCATACTCATGAGGATCATGACCTCAATTTTCAGTGTCTGCCACCAGGAAAGCACAGGAGCGCTCGGGGAGAAGAGACTAGCTGGCTAGCTAGCAATTGAGTTTGTGTACCCCTGAGGGCAAAAACATGTCCGCCCAGCAAACCTTTATGTTTCTGACAGCAAACAGTTCAGTCAGGGCTGGCATGGGACTTTTGGTCATGGTGAAAATGTTTTCTCCTTCACATTTAAACTTGGCCCTGAATTTGACAGGAAATGCTTGACGGGCTGCAAAATTCCAGTAGATTCATGAGAAATAATTACTTCCTTCACGGAATTACTCACTGATCATAAAGGAAGTTATCTATTGATTCTTTTATCAAAGCCATTTTTTTTTTCCCCAGCTCTCGGTTTAAGTGAACCCATCTGCCGTGCGATAATCCCGACATGTGCATGCATGTTTGTGCTGGATAGGAAATTGCATCATCATCGCAGGACTGAGATTAAGAACGGCAAATGTCAGATTACGTCGATACTGCAAGAGGGAAAAACAAACAAACAAAACATCTGTCTTGCTAGAATGTAGTCTTCCTCACCAGTGCATTATGGGTAAAGAAGAAAAAAAAAATGGAGCGGCCATCATTTAATTCCCCACTTAGCCTGAAAAAAGCAATCTCCTCCTGAAACATTAATAGCTTGTTGACATCTTTCAGCGCGCTGCAGTCTATCAGGTGGCGTGTGTAAATAAGGCTTCATTCGTCATATCGATTTTTTCCTCCAGCTTTGACATCGGAGGAAATCAAGGAGCTCATGGCCGTGTGTTCTCTCAGATATCGACAGCTATTACAGCTTTTATTTTAGTTTCCATCCGCTGCCTCTAATAAACATCACAAGCCCACATGTCACTGCGGGAACGCGCAGCTGGGATTTTCTTTTCTTTTTTTTACAATTATTATTAATATATTATTATTGGAAAAAATCTTTAAAAAAAAGATCTTCTATTTATTAGAAAACACCTGCAATCACTCCAGTAGCCCCCGTCTAGGCGTTATTGGAGGATATTGATTTTACTTGCTACGGATTTCGCCGCCTCTTGATTTTCAGCACACGCGGCGTCCGTTTTTGGTGGCCGTGGCCTGCAGAACACAGACATGTGAACTAAAACTGAGTCTTTGTGACCCTTTAGAATCTCAAGGGTTTCAAAGAAATACCCAGGAATTGATTGATTGATTATTGGGAATAGTAGCAGCAAAACCCTTGAAGTCCCTGAAATCAAGCTCAATTTAACCATAACTTGTCGCCTTGAAGTGAAGAAACATGAAATCAAACTACTTGTCATCTGTAAAAGAAAACAACATTTCCCATGATCCCATGCTAATTAAGTCTTTTGATTTTTTTTTCCATTGGAGATAATTACGGCACTTAATTCCGAAAGAAAAGATTCTTTTATGTGTTTTGTTGGCCTATTTTTAGACTTTTAGGAAAGTGACTGAATGGAAAATCCACTTGTGTCTGTTTCTGGCGAGTCAGTGGCTGACAGTGAATGTATTTGTCAGGGGTAGATGTAAAGTCATTGAAAGCCACGGGAGCTCAACAGCTCTATAATCCAGACTGAACTACTCTTAATGGAGGCGCTGCAGCGTTTTGTACCAGCCCAGTGAATTAAAAGCATCTGCTGCGGGTTGCTTCCTGCTTTTTTACAATACTGTCAAAGACACCTGTCAGTGACATCATCAGGGAATGCAAACATAATTAAGTAATCAAGCAGAGACATTACATATGTAAATGACATTAATTGCCAGACATGGGTTTGAGATATTCATTCAAATTAGTCACATCATTTAGGCGGATATCTCCTCCCAGCGAGAGTAATCATTGAGCTAATTGGGTCAGTCGATGCAAGTTGAAACAATTTGAAAAGCAATTTCAGTTTCCAATTAATTCTTGACAAAAAAAAAGTAGGGGGAGTCGGGGGGGGGGCGCATTATAGGATGCAGATTGTGAAGGAGGAAACACCTCCACATGAAACCGCCTGACAGACCCGACCAGCAGCTGTTTCTGCTTTTCCGAGCCGGTGTTTTATCAGTCCGACGGCCTGGATGGACTTTGGAAGTATCTCTGGTTCCTTGCAATTTAGTCCTGTGGAGTCACGTCGGAGAAAAAAAAACAAAAAAAACCCCCAGACCATTCAGAGTTCATAAGCAGCAGGAGAGAGAGCACATCCAGTTCAGAAAAGCACAAAGCAAACAGACCCGAGGCTATCAGCAAACGCCGCGGTTCAACACGCGGCTACCGAGGGCACAGTTAGAAATTTTGTCTTTTTTTTTCTTTTTTTTTGATCTGAAAGAGTCAAAATACGCCGGTTTGACAAAACCGTAACGCTTCAATAAGGTGCACGTAAATCACCGCTGAATAAATGAGGACGGAACATTGCGTACGGACTATTAGTTAATGATATTAGCCACTATTTTTACCGGACTGGTTGGAAGGAAGGTGTTGCTTCATTGCGAGTCAATCTGTCATAATTCTGCTTGAGGACATATGCCAAGAATTTTAAGTCTTAAGCAACTGCAACTGTCCCTGTTACCTCATTGGTATCTATTCATCAACTCAAGATTACCTCGTGATCCATTAGCACCATTTTTTCTTTTTTCTTAGCAGAGATTGTGAAGCGGCGCTACAACAAAAACAACCTACTGCTAAAGCCCACACTTTTTTTAGATAACGTAGCCGCTTTAGCAAAAAAAAGATGTTTGATCTCGTCTGCCAGGGGTCAGCAGCTCCCCCGGACCTCGTGCCGTCTGCTCGACTTGAAGATGTTTTTGGATTGATTTTTGTTCCGGCGCAAACCGCTACCGGCTGCTTCTTAAATCTCCAGTCTGTACAGACATTGATTCAGGGTTGTACGCTGCCGGCTCAGAGGAGAAACGTTAGGCAACATTTACACAAACGAGTGCAATAAAGCTGCAATAGTCCCGTAAAGGAGATCTCGTCGTAGGATCTCCCGGTCTGAGGCTACGTCTCCATAGATCTAGTGATGATGGGCGAGATGGAGCTCCAAAACACCAATTAGGGTTGTCTTTAACTTGTGTTAACATGCAAATGCACCAAAACACCAACAAACAAGCCGACAACACAACCATCTTGATCATTTTTTTTTTTAGATATTTAGGATCTGTGCACCCCTCCCCAGATGTGTTGCTTCACTGCAGGATGACATTCCACAGGTCTTCGTTTTTTAATCGTGATCAAAGGGACAAAAAAGACTTCAGATTCTTGTCAACAGCTTTTTTTATTTCTTTGTGTGTTTATTTGTTTATTTTGAGCATTTTAAGACTTTTATTAGGAAGCCTCTCTGGAGACACGACACACTTCATTTGACAATTTAAAAACCACCATTACCATCAGTTGGTTGTTGTTTTTTTTGGACCATCTCGCTGCGTGCACAACCCAGAAATGATTTCATGTATTTCAACTTTCTCCAGCGTTTGGCAAATGCAAATATTTTTGCAGCACAAACTGATTAGCAATCAGATGCAAGCAAAATTTCTACAAGCAAATTGCAGGAGACGATTTAAAATGTCCTTCAAGCCTCCTTTTCTTCCCCACAATCTTCACCTTCATCCTTCGTTTCCACCTTCCCTTGCAGCATCTGTCCATCCTCAGATGCCACGACGAGCTTCTGGAAAAGCAGCTGCTTTTGTCCATTCATTCAATAATTACATTCTACTGACAGGTATTTGCAGGCTGATTATTCAGCTGTCTGTCTCTTTATCTATTGGCAAGTCACATCTGAAAGCTCCGATTCAGGGCAGCTTCGCATCCACAGATAAGAGTCCCATCTAGTAACATCATCCTGGCTGTGTTAAACAATGAGAAGAATGGAGAGCGATCGCCTTGCCAGATTCGGGTTTATTTTAGCTCCCTTTCAGGAGAAAAAACAATAATTGCTTTATCACAAATGATCCAAAGTGCTACATCCAATTCCAAAGAGCTTAACTGCATTGGGCATAATAAATTTATCAGAGCTGCAATATGGAAGGGATCTCAACAGTAACATATGGAGGGTGCTTGATGGTGAACTGAAGCGATTCATCACTTTATTGCGGGGCCGTTACTACAGCGGAGCGTGTTTACTGTGGAAAAAAATAAAGTTAGTTTTTAGTACGATTAGAATAAATGCCTTTGAGCTTTATTATCTCTTATTGTTGCAGTTTTTTTTTCTTATTATTGTTGTTTGAATCTCTGCCTCAGCAGCTGTTCCTGCAGATGGAGTGGCGACCGATTTGACTTCTTTTCTATTTTGCACACGCACAAAAAAAAACCCCCTCTTGCTGCTTCTTCTTCTGTCGCGACCTGTCTCATTCGTTCCCACCACCCTCTTACCCCCCCCCCTCCTCATCCGCCACCCTCTTCTTACAGCTCTTTGATTTTGACACACAGCTTTGCCAACATCAGCCCTTTAGAGGGAGATTGTTAGCATCCAGTAGCATGGAGAGGTTTGTTCGAGGCTCTGCAGGAGAGGTAGAAGGTGTCTGAGGCGCTATTAGAGCGGCGACAGCTAATGGCAGGGAGGGGAACTTTGAAGGGGGGGTGCTGCTGCTGCTGCTGCTGCTGCTGCTGTGATTCACAAATTACACAGATCATTGTTTAAAGAGCACATGGTTTAATTAGTGGGAGGCTGCTGTAATCTCTTTGGACTCTTTTATGCATATTCTTTAAGTATGCACGGGCGTTAAACGTCCTGTTGCCTAAACAATAACCAGTAAACATCACTACATCAGACACCCAGTGCGTTAACTGTCTTGTTACTGACTGATGCAGCAATAATGTGGGTACACTGAACACTCCAAATAACCAAAGTGCAATATAAAATATATACAGACTTAAATTGTCTTGTTTTCCTCTAGTCGCTGATTTTCGGTCCCCTCGTGTCTGTCAAACCACTTGGCGTGACGTGCACAAGTGGGGGAAAAATATCCATTTTTTTTAGTGCAGATAATTCGATGACACCAGCTGAGACGTTTCAATCGGTTTGAATACAGAGACCCGACAGGACGTCCCCATGCTGGGAGCAGATGGAGGGGCTTTTTGCCTCTACTTTGGAAATGGACAAAAAAAACACACAAAAAAAGAAGAACCATGAGCAATGTCGGGCCCAAAAGCTGCCTGATGGTCCATTTGAGGTCAGGCATGAGTGCACCAAAAAAAAAAAAAGTTTCCATGTGGCCAAAACAGTTCCAGGACCCTTTTATAGCATGCAGGCCTTCCTTATGTCAATGCATCACATTTCCTCCGCTGGAAGGGTCCCCCACCCCCGCCCCCCAGGGGGAACCTCATCACATTTATTTGCATGTTGGGCCACCTTTAAAAGGCAGTATGATGATTTATCTACCATGAGGTCGGTACTGCCGTGTTCCTGCAGTCACTGACTGGAAGCTGCAGAACAAAAACCATTTTATTTCTGTTCATTAAATCAGAAATTTTTTTCAGTTTTTAGTTGAAAAAACTGCAAAAACAGAATTTAATGAGAAGTTTCACTTCCATGTCGCTTTCACAAAAAGTTTGAATCTCCCGCTTAGCTTCTTTTAGCTTAGCGTAGTGTAAAGGCTAGAAATGGTGGACAACACTAGGAGATAATTTGAATTCCTCAATTTTTAAATACTTATTCAGAATTTGTATTCATGTTTTTATTTGTTTGTTTCTCTGTTCATTTGTTTTTAGATGATGTTCTGGCTAATTAAAGCGCTTTTGAGAGGGATGATGCTCAATGTTTCATTCCATCACTGCATTTGTAGAAAACCCCAGAAATCAACAGTATTTCAAAGCAGTAACTTGTATTTCTTTCCTTATTTCCATTTAATTATCATGGCTTTCACACATGGCTGAACAGAATGTGGCCGTCTGTTGCTGTTTGTCTGTTTACACAATGCATTATTATGGGATGGTGAGCGTTCAACACCCTGGCGCGACTTGTCTACTGGACCGTCCTGCCGTCAGCATGCCAGCGGCGGCGTCCAGCTCCTCCTAGAGAGTCGCTTTCTCCCCCAGCCTTCACGCCTTCTCATCAGGTCGGTTTAATAAGAAAGAGGTCATTCGGGAATAGAGAGAGGGGGGGGGGGGTCTGCTAAAAAAAAACAACTCAGAAAATGCATAACATTTGCGAGCAGAGCTGAATTATGCTGTCTTACATAAGAAATCAAAACGTTACGTTAGTCTGGATGCTTTTTTTTGTGGTTTTTTTTGTAATGTTCCCGTGGCCTGGTTTTGCTTTCAAGTCTCTCCTCCTGCTTTGGATCTGTGCCAGTGTCATCATAACATGTCAGGATGTGTCATCGTCTGATCCGGGCCATGCTTTTGCAGAGGAATCTGTTTGGGGCTTCCGGTTTCTGCAGGATTTTTTTTGGCGAAGCGCTGCACACACACCATACGGAGAATGTTTATTTTTAGACAGCCCAATCCTGTTTGTGTTTTGAGTGATTTAATAAGGACCGAGAAATGTGGAAGAAACCTTGCTGGGTTTGAGACATCAGCCCCCGAAAGGTCAGCAGAAATTAGTGGAGTGGGAGGGAAACTTAACCTTTGCCTGGGTTTGACTGACGGAAAGACAGAAGTGGTTTGATTGCAGCCATTGTGTACCCTTTTGTTTGATGATAATTACACATCATGTTGTTTTCTGGCTCCATAAATATTTCATGAGTTCCCCATCATGGATTTAGAAACATTTCCACTATCCTATAGTAGAAAATAACCATAATACATCAGAGAAAAGTCATGTTGCCATGGTTATATAAAGCGGATGGATTTCCTCCGGCGTCGTCTATTGTGATTTCGCGCCCTGACTTTTTCTTGTTCAGACAACCTTTGGGGTGCGTGGAGTCTGATAAAAGTTTGTTTTCAAATGTACTGCTAATAAGATTCAAATATTCTGTCACATCACAAAGCACAATGCACACCCCCCCCCCCCACTGCCTTTGTCGAGCATCTGAGGAAAGACGTGCGAATCTCCAGACACTCCAGAAAAAGAAAAAAAATCACCGAATATTTAGTGGAATCTTCTGCTTTTTATTTTGCAAAAGAGTTAGATGAGAGGATTAAAACTAGTTTTATTTCTGCAGATTATCTGCCGCGCAGAAGGTCGCTTCAAAAATGGAAGCAGAAAGATGCGCATCAGTCCATTAATTAAAATGTAACCAAGAATGAAGAGTCTTGGGGACAGGTGGTTGGCAACATCACCGTGGCAACCAGACTTGGAGAAGTTACAGAAAATTCTTAAAGTATATAATTGCAAATGTCATTTGTAGATTTCATTTTAAGTAAGGTTTAATTAGAAAGCTGTGGCTCTAATCCAGACTAGCTGTCTTTATGCTAAACTAAACTAAGATATCTCAATGGCGGATTTTATCAATCGCTGAATTTGATCGTAAAAATCTTACACTTAAACGTAATTGCGGTACTTGATGACACGCTGAGCGGAGGGGATGGCGGCGGCGGCAGGTTCTGCCTGCTCCCTATTGATAAAAGAGAATTCTCTCCACGCGCAACTGGAGATGTGTGTGTCTACTGTATAAACTGCATAGTAAACACGAGCCGGCGGCACAAACCGGCACACTTCAGCACTCCGATTGATTGCCGACGGAGCGATAAAGAATGTAGCATCTGGAGATGCAGATGGGTTCTGAAGGTTTTGGAAGCGAGTTGGTGAAATCAGATCCATCCGATGCAGTCGATGTAATGTTGGGGTCTTTTTTTTAACATTTTTTTTTTTAAGAGAATCCCTGAAAGAGTACCTGCGTTACCTTCGTCCATCTTGAATCAAAAACCACTGACTAGGAGTACAGAGAGGATTCTGTGTGGATGCAGCTTTCCATACGTTTGATGTAAAATCAAAAGCATTCCTATAAATGTTGCAGTGACCTGGCCGATTGTTTTTCTTTCATTTTATGTCTCTGTAAGGGTAGCAAAGCATTAAACATGCACCAAACTGAGAAAAAAACAACTAAATATTTTCATACTTTCTCATTAATCTTTTATTTGGGTGGGTCACAAACAGCATAAACCCCAAATAAAGAACCAGTTGCATGTTTTAAACATCAAAATACCCCAAAAGTAGTTCAGCTTCATACTCCAAACGAGTCTTTCTGCTCCTAGCCTCGCAATATTTCCACGTAATTCAACTTATCTCGGTGATTACTGATCGTATTAGGCTTTAATAGATGACCGGCTTTGATATTTGAAGATAATAAATAGATGCACAGAGGGATGGTGCTGCAGCTTGGTGTATTCCTGGTAGTAAAAGCTGCATTGTGCTCCAATGGCAAAGCTCTCCAAGCTGAAAGGAGAATGACATGAATGGTAAGTGGGGCCTACTTGTGTCCCATTAATGAGTCATCCGGTTGCAGAACGTACACAGGACATGGTCACATGAGCGTATAGTAGCCTTGTTCTTTATCCACCTGTAGACCACCATGCACCGGAAACACTGGAACATGAAGGGATTTTTGTTTTATTGGGGGGGATCTGCTGGAGAAGAGAGGAACCGTGACACCGAGGTGTTTAAAAAAACCCACACACATACCACCTCTGAGAATCTGCCCCCTCCACCACCACCACCACCACCACCACCACCACCACCGCCCCATCCTGTTTGAACACAACCTGGATGCGATCCAAAGCCCCAACATCCCAACGCACCATTAATAGTAAAACCTAAAAGCCAAAAAACCAAGAAGAGGAGCACACACGGCGAGAGCTGAAAGCATACAATTAACTGCCTGAGGCAAAAGCAAGGTCGAGGAGAAGAAACCAAACCCAAATACATCTGAATATCACAAGAAAAAAGCTAAATCACACCTCTCAAATTCCTTTCCCTAATTGGCTGGAGCTTCTTCTTTTTTTATAAGTGTGGGGGTAACTAAGGGGATTGAGGTGGTTTGAGGATTAAAAAGAGAAAGAGAGAGAGAGAGAGAGAATAAAGGCTGCATAATTTAAAAACCAGGAAAACAACTGTGTCTACTTAGTGAATATTCCACCAGAGAAGGAAAGTGGAATCTGAAAGAAAGAACATCCTCAGTGGAAAGATGATTTTTTTTTTCTTAAGGATAACAATGAAACATAAAAAATAAAAAAAAAGCAGACAAAGTGAGGCCGAGCTCTGTGCTGTATCATCTGCAACAATGGTGTGATGTTTACAAGTCTCCCACAGCTGCTGCCAAATCAATAACTTGGCTGTTTTCCAACGTACCTGCTCGCCGCGCCTGAGGAACGTGACCTGGAAGCGTGAGGCGTAGACGGCGATAAAAGACCCTCAAACGAAGAGCGAGGGATAATCTGATTCTAAAACTAATAATCTTAATATAATTAAGCGACGGTTGTGGCCTCGAGTGTCGCCGTTTGCAAATGATGTTCTGGTATCGTCCTTTAGGGGGCGCTTGGGTGCAATGTTGGGAAAAACAGAACACGTTTTCACCAAAGTTTGCTATCTTTATCAGGGATACTTATCAGTTTAAAAACATTCATTTCTGATGCTTAAATTTAAAACAAGGTGAATTTGGGATTCTTCTTGTAGCCGCGCTAAAACCGAACAATGGCTTCGGTTCTCTTGTGTTAAACGCCGCAGCGATCTGAGGCAAACAGGGTTGAGATCTCCTTACAGTCACGGCCGACTGATGTCTTGTGCTGACTGTACATGCGGAGCGCATCACAATCTGACAAAGTGAGGTCCGCGCTTCTTTCCTCCTCAGCGCTCATTAGAAAGCATCACATTTTTTTGACAGGAGAGCAGAAATCTCAGCGTTAGATATATTTTTTATTTATTTATTTATGCCCACTGTCAATATCGTCTGAAATAAGCATTGTGCTGCCGTCATGAGTGACGGGCTTTTAAATGTGTCTCACGTAGCCAAGAACTTGTGATGACTAACTTGGAAGGCAGACAAACAAAACGCTTCCTGCGCCAGCGAGCAACAGAAGATGTGCTGCATTATAGTATTTTTTCTTTTGTCTGGGTGGTGGAGTGGGTTTGAAAAGTAGGACATAAACATGTGGTTCAATTCACATGGAACTCCGCTCCTACCGAACTTCTGGGATCAACCACTCACGTCGCATTTATGGAGGATTATTTTTACAGGATTTCCATCTGACAGTTGAAACACATGAAACAACCACTGTAAAAAATGTAGATATTTATATATTTGGCTATTTTTTTATTTGAAATATCTTACACAGTTGTATTTTGAGATATCAGTTTGAATCCGTTCCGTGACTGAGCTTGTAAGTCAAAAAAATGCCGCAAACCCCCAATAATTATGAAACAAAGGTATATTTCTATCAACCAATAAACATGCAGACTTTACCTGTGTATAATTAATTATATATAAGTTACATAAACAATGATAAAGAATGAAAATAAACACAAAAGTTACCAGAAAACACAAGCTATGTCTTGACTCCACCAATGAGAACGAGATCAGGTCTCACTGATGTTGTATCCATCTGCCAACACGTGGTAAAGAACGAGATCCGGTCTCAGCTGATGCTGTATCCATCCGCCAACACGTGGTAAAGAACGAGATCCGGTCTCACTGATGTTGTACCCATCCGCCAACACGTGGTAAAGAACGAGATCCGGTCTCACTGATGTTGTATCCATCCGCCAACACGTGGTAAAGAACGAGATCCGGTCTCAGCTGATGCTGTATCCATCCGCCAACTAGTGGTGGTGTCTCGTATCTGAGATTTACTCGTATGTCGAAAGAAAATATGGACAGACCGACGACTCGTATCTCAAAGAACTCGTATGTTGAGTCTTATCTTGAGGTTCTATTGTATTTGATAAAAGGTTTTCATTTTAGGAGATGTTTATTTTTTTTATCTGTATAAGGAAGAACCAGTGTATGCTTACTGTTTTATCTTGAATTGTTTTTGCAGCGTGTTATATTTTCCGCTCTGCTAGTTTTCTCTTCAGAGTGAAATTGATTTCAAATCCATGTTTAAAATGAATCGCCTCACCTCAGTACTACATAAAACACATTAAATGCACCTTACAGGTGTGTCCACTGTGCCCCCCCCCCCAGCGAGGAGGTTCTGGGTTCAGAACTGGATCTGCATCTGTGTGGGTTCCCTCCAGGTGCTCCAGCTTCCACCCACAAGCCATAAACACGCTCCTTATTGGTCGCCCTAAATAATCCGTGGGTGTAATTGGTTGTTTGTCTTTCTGTGAGTGATGACCCCCTCCATCCTCTCATCCAGGATAGGCTTGCAGCCCCCACAGACCAGCTGTTATACAAATGCAACTTTTTCTACCATTTATAGTTTCTCATGAAATAAAATATTTTTTTTTAAAACTTGATAAATTAACACAGAGGGTCACAAATCTAATCCTGGAGATAGCTATACACTTTAAAAATAGTAAAAATTTTGATAATAAAAGTAAAGTTTTTGCATTTTGGCCGTTCAAAAAAGAAAAAGTGGGGATTATTTGGGATTATTTGACAAAAGCATCATCACATCACTCACAGGCTCTTGTTCTGCTCATGAAAAACGTGGACTCAGTGGTTTGTCAACGGGATGGCGACGATAACTCCTGCCTGTCAAACTCTTATAGCGACGATACCGGAGGGTGGGCCGCGTGGAGTGTGTGTGTGTGTGTCGCCGTCGACGTCCTTTCCCAGTGTGTGTTGATTACACACCGTGTGAAGACGAGCCAAAAATGACTGCAGTCAAATGGAACTGATGGTATGGTGTAACGTGGAGGCGCATTGCAGCAGTATCAGGAGTGATTTAAGCTGAAGTGGAGCACAAGTGATGGAGAGAGAGACGCATCGGGGCCGTCTGCAGTACGAACCGGCTCCTCGGAGGGATGTGAGGCGGTAAACACTAAGCCGCCTGCAGCTCTGTCATACATATTATTGGGTTAGAGATGAAGGAAGACCCAGGTTTAATCTTCTTCAACTCTGCAAGGCAAAGCGGGGGTTTATAGTTGCGTTTTTTTAAATATTTTTAATGAATCCATAACTTTGCAACTTTTGTAGATCATTGCATGATTTGTTAAAAAAAAACAACCAAAATAAAAAACAACGCACGCAATGGCGTCCGCATGGGAAGCTTACGATCGTGTAATAACCGTTAATACAAATTAACAGCATTCAACTCCTCCTTGGAAAAAAAGGTGTTTATCACTGTTTTTAAGTCCCCAGGGGGAGGTTTGTGTTGAGGTACCACCAACGCCCCCCCCCCTCCCCGTTTGTCATCAATCCCCTGGTGATTCTTTGATCATTTGCTGACCTCTCTGACCTCCTCCGCCGCCGCCACGGCGGTTTATTCACACGACGAATCATCCGGCGCTCCATCAGCATTAATAATGTAATCTGACAGATATTGTATAAGGAGGAGTATGAGGCGTCACTCACGGCAACAAACAAGGGAGGGAATGGATAATATGATAAGGCATGCGAGACAGAGGGAGGGGGGGGATAAGAGGTTTAGCAGTTCACTCCACCTTTTGGTTGTTTTAGTTTTTGACAGATATAGAGTCCTTAATCGTCACGGAGATGATTTCACAGGTCACCCCCTTTTTTTTCATTTTTTTTTTCATCAACTCAGCAAATGAAGTGTTTGTATTCTTCATTTGAAGTCATCTCTATTCAGGATGTGAGGCGTGAAGATGGATTTCACTTGGGGAGTGAGAAATCGTTGTCACACGGAGAGACGACAGTTGATTTAGGTGGGGGTTCGTTTTTTTTTCCATTTCAAGGGTTTCACCCTCAAAACCGGCGTGGCCCTCTTGAGTACATACGCCAGTTGACTTCCTGCACCGCTCTCAAGGAGCGTTCGCCACCGCCAGGAAGTCGATACGCGGTTGTGCTTCTGCAGCTTTAGTGTCTCCTCTTTGTCGGATGATTGTTGAGATAAATTTGAAAACATTGGTCATAAAATGTGATTCAAAATGTGCGAAAATGAACGGGGAGTCCAAACCAAAGCACGCACAAACACCATTCAGTTTGATTTATGACAGTTTGACATTAGCATACATCACAACCTGAATAAATATTAATGCAAGTTTTAACGGCGTCGCTTAAACGCAGCATACATTTGGAGATTCCTGTAAGCACGATAAATACTAAACCATCTGTACATTCGTAGGCAAATTTATTCTTGTAAAATCTGTATGTAAAACAATATTCAAGTCAGATTTTGTTCATTTCCAAAACTGTTTCACTGACTTTGAATTTTTGCTTTGCTTTGGGAATGTTTTCCTCCGCCTGACAGACGTCTTATTTAGTAAAGAAATCCCTCACAACTCGTACGATAACGAAGCCCACATCAAGAGCCGGCGTTTGTCTTGTGTCTATTTTTATGTATTGTTTGTTTTTCACTCCCCCATCCGAGCGATGCTTCTTAAACTCACGATGCATAAAGTCATCTCGTGCGCATTTTAAAGGCGGGCGCGTGGTCGAGGGACAGCAGACAGACTCCATAAGCCTCCTGTGCTGCATGAAAGACGGCGTGTGCTGTCAAACTTATACCTGAAGGACCGCCATTCGTCCATCGTGTGAGGTTCTCCCATCCATTTAATGCACAGGTGTGTGTTCTGCAGGAATGTGTGTGCTTTTAAACATCCCGTTTGCGTCCTAATGTCTGCTTGCACACTTAAACCTCAATGCACATAAATGCAACGTGTCAGCTTCTTTTTTTTCTTTTTTTTTGACAAACCTTTGACTCTGATCCATTTTACTGAAGTCTCCAGTGCTCATTCGGCACGTCAGTAGACCTGATAAAAGGGAAATATGCCAGAGGAAGAGAGGGAGGGAGGGAAAGGGTGTGGGGGGGGGACTGCTCCACTTCATGAGGCATGATGATGGCTTCATAGCCCAGGGAGGCCTTTAACAGTTCCCATAGGCACCGATGAGCAAATGCTTTAAAAATCTGGAACCGTGTCCTGCAATTACTGCTGAGATTTAGAGAGCCGTGGTTTGTCTAGTTGAGAATAGTTAGCAACAATTACTACCTGCTGCAACTGTGTTTTTACTGCACATTTGTAGGAGACATAAAAATAAAGCGTAATTGAGGCATCAGCCCTCCGAATTCTTTCATTTTCAAGTTGCTCCGACATCGAGCAAAATCTTTAAAAAGAGTAAGGCTGTCAGCAAATACGGATGATGTTTTAATTTTATTTTTTTTTGTATTTATTTACTTTTTTTGCTTTACATTTATGCTTCAAAAACATCACAATTAAAAGGAAGTGAAATGAGGGGGCACAATGAAATGTCTATTTACAGAGTGAGGAGCGTTTACTGACACCGCATGCATCCAGACATTTAAATAAAGCTGTTGAACATTTTAATTTCCCTCAGCTAAGGAATGCTACTTCTTTATTCTGTCTGAGTTTGCATGACATGGCGGCATTGGTTGTAAATTCACTGGTAGAAATATGAGTGATCGAATCAAATTCTATAGAGCATGAGCTCTACTTTTAGCATTTTTAATGTTTGCAAGAACAGATTTAATATTGCATGCAGATATATTTCTCTCATCTGCGCTATAAGACTTTAAATAGTGTTGAAACAGTCCCACCGATTATTCTAATGTTGTGGGAAGGTAGTAATAAATACTGTATATAAAAATACATTTACTGTCTGTTGTCTTCATGTTTATGCAGAGCAACTCATAAAGAAAGTTGCGTTAACGTTAGAGATCATTTAAATGTCATTCAAAGTTACACCACAAGTAAAACCGTAACTGTCTGAATATAAATATATTACATTTCTCCATACACTGAGCGAACTGGACCGCATTTATTATTTAGAGAATGACTGGAGTGCATCTCACTGTGACTCGCTTTACCAATTCAGATCTTAAAACGGATTTATAGAAATCTGTTTTCCTGCTCCCCAATGAGAGTCTCACAGCTACTAACATTCACAATTTAAAAAGATCTGAATGAGCATTTCATTTATTTGTATTTTCTTTTGGCAATTTCCACCTGACTTTAACGCTGACTGAATTTGAGTCACAGTCGCACTTTGCAGAATGACCACCAGAGGCAGCGTCGGGTCAAAAGCTGTTAGTCTTCAAAAATAATCGCAAAGTGCTTTTCTTAGCTTTTGTGCTAAAGTGATAGAAATTACAATCAAAAGATAAAAACTCTAATTTCAATTGAGTAATAAATCAATACATCATTTGCATAATACAGTGACGGATCTCGTAGCTAGCGCCATTAACAGCAACATTTTACTCTACGAGTGCAGGAATGAAACAGACAAGCATTTCTAATAAATGCTACATTATTGTGGCGGTGAGATGTTTCAGACGCTGTTGGTCCAAGGATACAGGCTATGTCAATAAGAGAGGGACTATCGATTGGTCGTGTACAGACAGAAAAATCATTGAAAACTCATAACAAAGTCTATATTAAGCTTCCTCCAAAGGTGGAATATTCAAGGCCGTTTTTCTCCCGATAATTGATGCAGATTGCTGCGATGAGCAAGAGGGTAAAAAAAAAAAAGCAGGATGGATCTACTGCTGGCGCTGCAACGACTCGTACAACCCTTCTGGATCGCCAATAATTCTACAATTTACCTTCATTTCTGTCTTCAACCTTCAGCGACACATTCATTCGACCGGTGGCGGTCGTAATTATCGAACGTCTTCAGCCACAGGCGTTCTATTTCACACCGGCGGAGGGGGTAAGGGTAGGGGGGGTTTTGGGGGGGGCGGGTAGACTTTGTCTCAATTAGCTGGTGGTTTTATCTCCTCTTCCTTTCTCTACGCCTCACACCTCAGCGGCGCTGACATGGATGTTTGTACCTGCTCTACACGGTGGCGCTATCAGTTCAATCCTTGGCACGACTTTGAAGATTCAGTCGCCGAACCGTGAAGAACCTTTTTTGAAGTGTTGTTGCGGGGGGGGGGGGGGTTCTTTGAAGTTCGCCTCGCCAGTTTTTTTCCTTGTCAATGCGTTACATAAAGTTTGGGCTAGCTTTGAACATTTTAGCACGGGGGGGGGCGGGGTAAATATAACACGATGGAGATTTGTATCATCAAAGTCAAATCGTACCTGCGTTGGGGTCCTACAGGTTTCCGTCGCACACGGATAATGATGCGGACACTTTATAATCGCGTTCATAAATGGTAATTATTAATAATACCCTGTCAGACCAACGAGTCCTTTCTGCTTCGTATCATGTGTGGAGTCAGGAATAAGTCGAATAAACTTCTCCTTCCAAAAAAGGGATTGCGATTAAAAATTAAACTGACACCAAACACTGCAAAAGCAAGAAAAAGCTGCTTGTTTGGGGGATTCATGGTCGCATGAGGGGAGGGAGATGGACAAATTCTCTTGGCCAAACCTGGATGTGTGGTTTCCCCACGGCTGCTCACCTCAAAATGAAATTGATGAATTTGCAGTGACTTGATTGATTGTGTTGCTCGCGGTTTGGGCTAGCCGCGCTTCACGCCACGTGGAGACCAGGACCCCGTGCGATCCGCCGGGCGAGGCCACGCCAGAATCGCAACCAGAGGAGGGCGAGAGGCAGACAAACAAAACAAACAAAAAAAAACCTTCTCGTGAAGCCGTTTTCGTTGCCGGGCGGGGGGGAATCTTTGCTGACACCCGGGGCCGCAGATGGTCGACTAAACCTCTGCAACACCTCTAACGTCTCAGGATGTGCACATCACACATCCTCATCCATATGGAGAGAGCATATAAGTGCATATAATTTGAAAAAAATTACCTTACTCTGATGGTATTATGGAGATAATAGTCCTGCTTTTCTCCCCAGCGTAGTTATTCCATGAATGGAACCTGTGAATTTTTAAGGTCATTTAAATTCCAACTGAGCTGTTGTCAAGCCTTTGAAGCCCCCCCCCCTCCCCGAAAAAAAAAAAAATTACCTGTCATCCTTTTACAATACAGGCTAAATGAGCACAGTGTGGCTCACAGGGGGCATTCATAAATAAGAAATATCTGTCTGCGAACTCTTAATTGTGTGGCGCTGAATGAAGCGTCCCCCCCACCCCACCCCCCTAACCCGATAAAAAATGCAGCTGTTCAACAACACGACTCCGGTTGGATACCGAAGACACCGGCATGCATATTTGTGTTTCCAGCACACTTTTTAAAGTGTACGTTAATGCGCCTAATGGGGAGTTAGGACTTTGTTTTACTTCTTCTTCTGCAGAGTAGATGTTAACAAATGCTAATTTGCCCCCCCCCCACCCCCACCCCCACCCATTAAAAATTTGTCCCAGCTGCAGCAGCGCTGAGTGCTAATGATGACACATCCAGGTTTAATTAGAGCAGGATGGCCGACGGCGGGATAGAAGATCAATCAAGGTGTACCTCTGAAATATTTACGCAAGTTTAAACACCTTTTTTTCTAAAAAAAACCCCAAAAAAACCCACTTTCTTCATTTTTATTAATTTCTCCATTTGGATTTTAATGCATCTGATGATGATGATGATGATGATGGATTATAATATTTTGTTGGAAGCAAATTATTCAACCCCCCTATTGTATATTAATTTTTTATTTTTTTTGTAAAAAACTTGATGCAGCACAATTTTTCTCCACAGTCAACACAAAATGCTGCTTTCGGTGATTAATGCAGTCATAAAATTATTCAACCCAACTGAGTAGCATCATTCAAAAGAGCACACATTTGCAAATCGGATGCTGCTGACCAAAAAGAAGCAGAAAAAGTTGGCTCCATTAAAAAAAAAAAAAATCTAATTAAACCACAGAAGTTTTGGGATGTTCTTAAGAGCAACGGAGGTCACTTTTCCTTCCCGCCAGCTCTGCAGGTTTTAACGCATCTCTTATTTCATCGTTTTAGCTTTCCCGAGCAGCGGTTTTATTGTTCAGTGGATTTTTTAGAGCTTTATCATCCATCTCCCCACCATCAAAAGGGTTGACAAGTTAATGTTAGTGATAATAGCGCTGCATTTCATAAGAAGATTCCACTCGCAATTCGTCAAACGTCAGAGCCTGACAAATCTTACCCCTCCGACGTCGGATTCAAAATGAGCAGGGCTGCGAAATAACAAACATGCAACTAACTATTAGACTTTCAAAATAAAACACTTCAAATCCACCAGTGAACCTGAGAAGTTTCATGAAGGAAGGAATGAGAATCATTTCACATAGGAGTTTTATTTGTATGTTTGAATCATCATGGCCAAGCTGTTGTGTTTGACACAGTGGGAGTGTGAACAGGTTGTATTTAAAGCTTTTTTCCGGTTCTAGCGCTGCAGTCTTATGACGGATGAACGCAGACGGTTCATTGCACCGGCTGTGGTTTGATGAAAGGACTAATTCCCCAAACTTCCTGATCATAAATGGTTCTGCAGTGGATGAAGGTAATACTGTGCCAGACTTGAGCTGCAGTCCCTCAAGTCGCATTTACCTGCGGTTGAAATTAAAGAGAGCACAATGGCTGTGGAAGGTACGGGGAAATGGAGTTTGAGAGAAAAGCATTGAGCATAGAAATATGCAAAAGAGGGTTTTTGGGGGGGGGGGTGCTTTTGCATTCTGCTTCATTTGGGCCGACACTCCACCGCATCTCAGAGGGAAGTCGAAACATCAGGTGTGCATAGAATCACTCTTTTTCACCGGGGGCCACATCAGCAAAATGGCTGTAATCAAAGGCCTAGATGTAACCTAAATGTAACTCAATGTAACTCAATGTATTAAAATAAATGTAACTACTCCTTAATGTTACATAACTGAATTTATCACTTATTCAAGTTACAAACATTGCAGTTACACAGAAAAAAAATATGTTTGCTTGTTTCTCTGTTGTAACATAAATGGTTTTAATTTTTCAGGTTAATAAACCCACAGAACTCCATCAATCAAGGGTCAAAATATCCAAGAGAATAAAGAAAAATAACATTACATTACAACACATTACATTACATAACATTATGTCCTAACACAAGTTAGGACATAATGACAAAAGATGTTTTGAACAAAGTTAAAGTTAAAATGGGCTTAATTACAGTACTGCATTGTGGGAAATGTAGTTTATATTCAAAGCAGACTTTTTTTAATCCATTTATTTATAGACACTTTGACCTTTTATGCTCCCGAGGGCCACATAAAATGGTGAGGTGGGCCACATTTGGCCCCTGGGCCTTGAGTTTGACACATGTGATATAGAACATGACGCATCTCCATAGTGAGCAACAGGATGTAAAGTAGCTGGACTGGCAGCATCTTAACTCCCTTGTTTTATATGCCCCCTTATTGTTGATCTTGTCCTTAAACGTCATGACGCCTTCAGAAACAGCCTGATTGTTCTTCCCAGAAACGGATGCTGTTTGTCTCGCCGCACCGCTTCACGAACAAGGAGAATATCTCACCGCGGCGTGGAGGAAAAAGCTTTCTAAATATCCTTTGTAGCACAGGACGCCTCCCAAACAATCAGACAAAGTGGGTTTTGTGTCATAAAACAGCCCGATGCTAACCTGACCAATCAAATTGGATTAAGAGCGGACGGAGATTGATCTATCCTGCGCTCAACAGCTCGGCGTGTTTGACCAGATTAGTTTCAACCCTGTGCAGCTCTGACCACATAGAGAAATGAATCAGCCGTGAATTGCAGCCAAAGCGCCCCCCCCCCCCCTACTCACCCCTGTCCGTCGCAAATGGCAGAATCCCCCCTGGACAATAACAAACTCCACTCATATATCATCCCATATCTATCAAACGCTGGCACACAACAGTCTGTCTCACCTCGTTCTGCCGTCTGCAGGTGAAGGAGGGCCGGCTGAGGAATCCATTTGCATCGCAGCTAATTATACCACTGCTCTGGGCTTTCTGATAGTTAATGAATTTTATGTAGCTCGGTGTAAAAAACAGAAAAAAAAACAGAAAAAATGAAGCTTCAGAGCATGTAGTGACTATTTGTAGTGAAATAGGGTTTGCTGCAGGTAGGAGGAAAAAAGGCCCCGCCGAGCCTCCAGAGCTGAAGTCGGATGTAAGTCCAGTGTGTTAACGTGACTAAATTTCATTATGGAACCAAAAAAAAGTGTTTCTTGCACTGAGGCCACGACTGGGTAGTGTCTTAATAAAGTATTAATAAATGTCTGATGTTACCCAGAATGCTCAGAATTAGAATTAGTTTTGTGGTGAAACACAAATGCTAGAAAAGTTAGCGTTTTTATTTGACTTCATCGTCTTGTTAAAGGAAAACAAAATAGTGGCTTCAAGCTGCTGGTTTAAATTCATGTAACAAAGGCGCGTGTGTGTGTGTGTGTGTGTGTGTGTGTGTGTGTGTGTGTGTGTATTGCATGAGAGGTAAGACAAATATGTTAGCTTCTAATTACATATTCTACAATGAGCAGAGAGGAATATTAAAATAGCTTGAACTGAATGAATGAAACTAAATCACACACCCCTTAACGTCGCTTCTAACCGCTGTTTAAATAAAGAACAAACTTTTCTGCAAGACTTCTTCAGAAGGAAACGCCTCTTTTGTGACTTTAATATCATAAATAGGCATGCTGTGTGAATGTCCCTATTCGTATTAATTCCTTTATACTTTTACGGCGCGTCGGCATCCTTTGCGGCACAATTTAGAATCTTTGTCTTTGTGCAGAAGCCCTTTGCAATCTGTCTGGGTTCACCTCCAGCCCAGCGCCGGGTGCCTCCACTCATAAAGCTAACAGACATAAACCGATTGGATGCATGAGGAAAATTAAGTTTCTCTCTCTCTGTAGAAGACAAAACACAATTTAAGGGACAAGTAGAAAATGCAGATTGTCCTGTATGACATTTAATTGCTTTAACAGCATTATCCCGTCTGTATTAAATGTTCTTTTAACTTCAAGATTAAGCTAAATTGCGTGACTGCTGGTTTGACATTGTGTGTGTGTGTGTGTGTGTGGGGGGGGGGGGCGAACAGGTTCGACCTCTACAGAGTCAAGAAAAGCGCATAAATTTATCGCCGGTTCTCTGCAAGCGCCACAATACAAATAGCAATATTGATTTACAAATAGAGAGCATCCATTTTTCAAACGGTTACCGTTGCCTTAGCGCGAGAGAGCAACACGTTTTTAAGACAAGATATAAATAGGAGGGATCCTTGAAGCAATTATTCCACTTCTGCAGAAACATGGCAGCAGCAGCAATGGAAAAAGGTGTATCAGGCTACCTTTGTCTGTTCTGTTCCACTGAGCAGCTCCTCCAGCCTTTCCTCAGCCCATCAAGCTGCCTTGGCAACAATCAGAGTGGAGTGGCTGAGGCACGGGGAAGAGAAATGTACAGTGGTGAAGTGTAAGGAAATTACAAAAGGAATCAATTCACTGACTTTCCTCCCACCCTGGAAAAAGAAAAAAAAAAGTCTATAAATCAGGCGAGTGGCCGGACCCGAACAACAACCTTTTAAGAGGCTGTCTAGCGAGACATAATGCAACAGAAAGAGGTAATAAGGCCACTTTTGTGCTAAATCCTTGCTTTTTTTGCACTCAGCCATAAACCGTATGACCACTGCTCCTTTCCTCGCTGACCTCATCCTCATTTCTTTATCACCGGCATGAGATTGGGACGCCTTTTTTTTTTTTTTTTTTGGTAACGTATTAGACGCCGGGCATGCTGGGGGATCCTCAGTGAGAGCTGCTTTTCAATCTTTAGAAGCCGGAGTAATTTTCCCCCACATCATGAGGAAACGATTTCTAAATGACATTCCGGTGTTCCATGTGTTGTATCTCCTTCCTCCTCGTAGGAAGACTAAATGGAGGTTGTAAATAAACTGAACAACAGGGTCAAGCAGGAAAGCCACCCGTGGAATAAACTACCGTCCTGCCGTAAAATAAAGCAACGGCGACTACAAGATGAAATATATAAGCGAGAAGAGCTGAAAGCTCCGTATGACCTGTCTGAGTTTAAACCGACATGGGATTCAGATGAGCCTTAAAGCTCATTGGTGTCAGCAGGTGTGTGTGTGTGTGTGTGTATGGGCCGCGTTAATTTTCACTGTCTACTGCTGATAAATGCCAAGGCCTCTTGAGAAACGCCGAGCGGCGGTTTATTTCCACACCCAGCCACAACAACAAGCCGATGCTGCAGCCTAAACGCCGGGAAACATATTTTTTAACCCTATATTCTGCAGGTGAGACGATATTGAAAATGTGCTACCAGGTTGAAATAATAGGAGTTCATCCAGATGTAATGGATGCCTGACAGAGAAACCTCCCTCCCTATGCTGGAATCCAGCCATCAGTCTTGGTGTGAATTACATCCCCTCGCTCTATTTTCGACATAATCATATGCCATGCGATAATTAGCTGAACAAACCCATTACAGTATATAACCTCACAATGAAACTATGTCATGTAATTACAAAAGATACTGAAGCCACGCCGTGTCGAATCGGAGCGGCTGAGCAGCCATCTATAGCTTCTACCAAGGGAAAATGAAGTTGGAGGAAAACATAATGAATAAAATGTGTTTTAATACCTGCATCCCTGCACGATAGCGTTACCTTGGTTACTAATCTTAATGACTGCGGATTGGGTTCTGTTATTCAGGGTCTTCATCTGAAAGCTGAATAGTTGCTATCAACATGTCAAGGACGGCAACTCAGGAGACAAATGTTGTAAACGGATTGTTTTCTTTTCCATTATTTCATTTATTAAGTGCGATCCTTTATGCGCAGAAGCTGTGAAGAACGACCGCACAGGTATACAGCTGCAGAAATGAATGGAATCTATATACATATTTATCCTAAAGGTTATTAAAAGAAGACTCTGGGGTTGCATCCTGGGGTTTTTGTTTTTTTTTGGGGGGGGGGGTGATTCCCATGATCATGCAGTCAGTCTTCTTTCATAAAAACCAACATTCACTTCATGAAAAAAGGTCGCTTAGAAATAATTGCGGGGAAGGGTGGGGGGACTACAAAAGCTGAAGCTAATGTACGCTGATCACTTGACAGCACAAAAAAAGTCTGAATAGAAGTGTAACATGAATTACAGCCTACGCCTTCTGTGATCAGTGAAACGGCACACAAAGCATTAGGGATGCAACAATATGGGTATTGAGATAGCAAAGCTTTCCCACTGACAGCGACAGCATTTGGTTTCTCACAAAGCAGAGGAAACTGCTGTGACATTCAAATGTTGTTGCTGCTTTTAATTCACCGACTCAGCCATCCAGCAGTAGCATTTCAACCGTGCAGGGGGGGGGGGTAAAAAAAAAAAAAAAAAGAGCCTTAGGTAAGCATTTGCCCCGGCCAATGGCAATAGCAAAGTAAATTAAATAAGGTAAACCCCTCATTAACGGAAGCTGTAATAAAACAAATGTCTGTTTAAATTATTTAAACGTGGATTCAAGCTGCGGGTTTCCTCCAAAGCTGGCGTTTTATGGAGCCAGACAGTGCTTAGCATAAGATAAATAAATGGGACGCAATTAAATTATTATAATGGAGTCAAAGGTAGCTCACAAATTAGCCACAAGTTTGTTTGTTTTTATTTTAACAGATCATAAAATTTGCCTTTCTCAAGACTGTTTAATTTCTTATGGTCTTTTTTGTGTTCCCGCTTTATTTAAAGACAATTACAAAGGGCTAACTAGCTTTTTGGCTAGAGAAACCATGAGAACAAGACGATAGACTTTGATAGTTTTGCAAGACTAGCCAGAACTGGCCTGTTTGAAACTTCTAAATCCATACCCTCTCCTCCCAACACCCCCATCTCCCCCCTTTTTGGTTCCCCAGGAGGGCAACTGGAGGAGAATGACTGGTAAAACCCAGACCAGCAACGTGACCAACAAGAATGACCCACGCTCCCTCAACTCCAGAGTCTTTATTGGAAACCTCAACACGGCTATTGTCAAGAAGACCGACATAGAAGTCATCTTCGCCAAGTACGGCAAGATAGTGGGTTGCTCTGTGCACAAGGGTTACGCCTTCGTACAGTATCTGAACGAAAGGAACGCCCGAGCAGCGGTGGCGGGAGAAAATGCCCGTATCATCGCCGGACAACCTCTCGGTGAGTCTCTCTTTCTTGAAAAGTGTACATACTGTTGGCATGCAGGCGGTTTCGTGAACTCGTGAAGGACCGGTTGGATGCAGCCTGTGACGCACTTCTCAGAAAGTTTCCCCTTGAATGAAATACTTAATGTTTAGTTGAAGCCAGCTCTTTGCTGGAGGAACGGATTGTCTCTCTCTCTCAAGAACACAAAACGCCCCAAGCATCTCTCAGACTTCAGAAGTCGCCTAGGCTCCTACATGCTGAAGTGTCTGTCTGTAGTCGTGCTGTTTTGGAGTTAATCCCTCCTGAATCTGTTAAGTGATCCACAACAGAATCTGAACACGGTTTAATTTTAACATTTACCAAACAAGAAACTTGTGAAAAAACTATGTCAAAGTTCGTGACAAGCTCGACTGGAGCAGAGTGGAATGTAAAGCTAATATATGCTCTGCAAGCTTCGGTTTCTCTCATTCCAATCAGTCTGTAATTGGTTTGTTGGGTTTTTTTGGGGGGTTTTTGTAATTGACTGAGAAATGTTACGGGTTGAATTGTTTGGCTCAATTAGAATTAGTTTTGTCTGCGAGTGGAATAATTTCACACCTTATTCTGTTAAAACGTCTCCGTGAGGTCATCAGAGATGTAGAGCGAACATGGAGAAGGGCACATATCTACACATTTAAGACATCATTTTACAGCGATGGTGATGATCACGGCCGGACAATACTGTCTGCAAGAGACCTTTTGATTAAAGCCGTTGTAATGTGTTTGGCTTTTCAGCTGTTGAAACTGAGGCCAGAGTGCACAGAGTGCAAATATCACTTGCAGTCATTATGCTGCACGATTAAATATATCACCATTAGATAATCAAAGGGGCAGTGCATGACAGGAGAGAAATAAATTATTATGTAAATGCAGAATATATGCAGAACTGATGTGTAGCGTTTAAACTCTGCCTGTGGTAATGCACCTAGCTAGCCTGCTGGAAGTTTGGGGGAGGGTGTAACGATCATAAAGCGATGTTTTTCAGTGCATTTATGAAATTTTAATGCAAAATTAATGCAAAATATTTAATACTCCTAGAAAGCCATCATTGGGGGGGGGGGTGAAAATGAATGTTTTCTTCTGCAGAAGTGCACACCAGGGTAAAAATAGGAGTCGGAGCTGTAAAGCTAGTTTGTTGGTCCGGAGTGCATTCATGGACATTTTCAGCAGCACCTGTTTTGTCCTCTGCCTCCAAGCTGGTCTTTCAAGTCGCTCATACTCTCTTCCACTCCATTATAAAGCATCCTGGGGGTAGATGGGGTTGATAATGAAAAGAACTGAGGTAAACAATCCCCGGTTCAAGGGCATTGCCCGGTGAAAATAATAGCTTGTTAACTCCCGTGTCAATGAATATTAGCTGCGGCATAATTTATGCGCAGAATAAAACCAAAAAAATTGCAGAACCTGATCGTGATCGTGCATCAACAAGACAGGTTATCAGTTTAAACGTCAACACTTCCTCATTTTTCTCCCCCCACCCCTCCCCGCTTACTCAATTTCTTCTTTGTTGGATTCTTAATTTGCGTTCCTATTTTTAGACGATGATGGACGTTTGATGATTTTCATTTTATAAGAGGTGTCGACTCTAAAAGATGATTTTTCTATTGCAGGCAAAACTGCCTTTCTAAACATGTTGCGTATGACTATCGATGCCTAATACAAGCGAGCCACGATGAGCTCTCTTGGTTCGGATTAATAGACGCTAATGTTGCTCTCCAAGACCTTTCATCAGTTTTTGCATTATGGATGTCGTCATTAGCAAATATTTAGAAAAACGTTATTAAAGTTATTAAAAGTTGAGGCCAGGATTCCAGAGATATCTCTGATCAGTCTAGCGTTTCCATAATACTAGTTCTGTAGATTTGTTTCTTTACTTTTATGCAAATTGCTGGACTCTATTTGTTGTGTGATTATTTAGTTTTGGTTGAGGAAAGCAAACAAAAAGAGGAAAGCATCTCCATTACCCCAGAGTTCAATTTAAATGGAGACAAGACGGCGCTTATTATATTAACATGTCGAAAGAAATGAATCCATCGTGTAATTATTTGGAGTTGAGAAATGACCTGGAAAAAAAAAGGACCTATCTTCCTGTTGGAAAAATGTTTCATTAAAGCGTTATTACCTGGAGTTGATTGCGCCTCACGTTGAGACGTCACATTTCAAGGCTAAGCTAATATCGCTATGTGTTTCCACCAGGAAGTGGAGGGAAGTGTGTCCATGTGACGGACGTTCCCTGGCTGTGTTTAACTGTTGTGGAAAGAATGGATTTTTATTTTATCTGACTTTTTTTCATATATATATATATATATATATATATATATATATATATATACTGGCAGGGGTGACTGGAAAAAGAGGTCAGTGGAATAATCACGTCGTGCTGGGACCACACAGATAAACCTCAGCTGCTCAGTCGCGCTGGTGATGACTAATCTGTTCGCTCACAAATGTCGAGGGTCAAAGCTCGCCGCCGCCACAGAAGATGAGGCTGTCACTGTGTTTGTGAGCGTGGATGAAAAACAACTGATGGAGGCATGCAAAAAAAATTTATTATAACGCAGCTGGAAGCTACCTTCCCTCCCCCACTCCTATACGCCATGGAGTGGGAAAAAAATGGATGCTCCATTACCCTATCAAACACGAAGAGGAGTTTATGAGATCATAGCCAGGATGGCGAGCACAGCTCAGCAGCAATTAAATAGCGGCACGTATTAATGGTATTCTGAATGGCGTGAGTGCAAAGTCGCGACTCGGTTTCCGGGAGGTAGAAGTGTAAAGAAATGTCTCTTGATGTCACTTTGTGTGAACACAGATGTTCAGAGTGGGAATTATTACCTCCTTTATGATCTCGCCCCCCCCCCCCAACGGTGCTGAATCATCCAAACCCAGATGGAATCCTAATCGATAATATCGATTCAAATATCAATTGTTGCAGTGGTTGAGCAATTAATACGAGTCACTTTAGACTGGAAGTTGTAAAATATTAATCTGTGGATGCTGACCTGTAAAAATTCAAGAAGTTGAAGGTGAATCTCGCACGAAAGACTCGCTTTACCTCGTTTTTAGTCGGCCGTCAGCTACTTTAAAGTTTTGTTGGATAAGAAAAGAAAAAGATGCAAAGATGCATTTCTCTTGCTGTTTGCGTGATCCCCTTCCTTCTGGCTAGAAACGTTGCTCAGGGGGGAAATTCCTCGCGACACTGTGATATGATGATTGCTGGCATCCGTGAACCTCGAATGCATCCGAGCAGTTTCCGACGTCGCCCGCTGAGACGTATCTGCTGCATCTCAGTGGACCCGACGGACCGCCATGGAGATAAAGAGTGACAGATTTTTGCCTTCAGCCGTCCCAAAAATGTTTTAAAAAAAAACACTTAAAGATGCTACTGCTGAGCCCCCACATTTGTACAGTGTGTACTCCACGTGATGCTCAAACTCCATTTGGACATTTATGTCAGTTTTTCCCTTGTATCCTCTCATGCATGCTCGTATCAGCTGATCACGTCTATCCAGTGGCGAGTTGGCACAACTTTATCGTAAATTTTATATTAAATGTGATTTTGTGCATACCTCTAGTTTATTCACGTCCCCCACCTTCAACCTCAGGCTTGGCGGAGTCATCAGCCGCCACCGCCACCACCATCAATGTCTGAACTCCTTGGGGAGGGGTGGATCGGTGCAGATGTCTTATGATGGTGATAGAAACCTCCTGAGAGACCAAATATTAATTATCACAGGCTGTCATGAATTTAATTGATCGGGATCGACACGTACGGCGCTGCGCCGTGCAGCCAGAGATATCTTGACATTTCCATGAAAGATTCTGACGTTAGGCACCCCCTTTTCATTTATTTGTGCCACACAAATTGTGATTCACATCGCTCTTGGCCTTTACATGGTTAGATGAGTATCTCTCTATTCTTTTTTCTTTTCTTTTTTTCTGTCTAAAGATGTGCCTCTTTCAACAACCGGCCTGATGTGTTGCTCATGTGCATCTGCCTGTAGGCAGCAGATGTGATTGGCAGGTGGGGATTGAAGTCCTAATGGAAAAAAAAAAAAAAAAAGAAAAGGACAAAGAAAGACAACATCTGTGTCTATATATGAAGATACAAGCAACCTGGGAGCAGAGGAACAAAGGAGAATGGGGAGGGAGAGGTTAATGGTGGATAGAGGGCAACCAAACAGCGTCTTCAGAGAGTCCATCTGGTGGCGAGCAGACGTGATAATCTCCCTTCTCTTGACTCTTGTTTTGAGCATCTCGCGAAAGAGGGAACTGCATTTCTATCCACCTGGAAGTTTCACAGAGAAGGTCCATCCCATTACAATATAAATGACCACAATGAAGGATAATGTGTGATGGATCACCAATCATACTGCCTCCAAATGGAATTGGCAAGAGTGAGGAACATAAATAATAAAGTAATTTGGATGCCAAATCCATCCTAAGCGGATTACAAAGGCAGCGGCGCTGCAATCAATCGTTGTTTTGGGCCAATATGACGCGTAGCAAGGAGCACAGGACTCACAAAATGAACTATAACTGGAAAGAAGCAGACACAGGTGGAAGGAGAGCGACGCTTAAAGTGGGTTCACGACGGTTATGTTCTTAAAAATCATCTACCTTTTGGCATACGTCGTGTCTGAGTAGTCAATTCCGTTTTTTCTTCTTTGATAAACTGCAGTGGGTTTTTGATGGAATAAATGTTTTCTTCATTCCCTGTTCAGTTTTCAGGCCGTCCAAGTTGACAGCTGTACAATGCGTGTCATAAAAAAAAATTCTTCAAACGCAGTTTTAAATTTTAGCATTGGCAGCTCGCAACTTTTTTTCGCAGTCGTCTCTGCGTCTCTTTCCGTCTGGTTTTTTGTAATGCTGTTTTTTCTTTTTGTATACAGTGCGCTTGATTTATGAATCGACTGACAACTGATTCACTTTATTCCGTAACCGAATCAGTCGATCAATCCAAACAGCCGACGAGGGGAAAGCAATGCTGATGTCAGAATAGAGCCTAGAGTCTTTTATTTTTGGCCTCTTTTCTTCTGTCTTTCTTTTTCCTTACATTTTAATTATTTTCACAAACATTAACAATTCACCGGATCAACTGCCCATTAAATACACACATTACGAGTTATTACATCATTTTGCAGGTTAACTGATGAATGGATGAATTATTCGAGGGCCATAAAAGTAAAGGAAGCATTTTTATGAATGAACCATCACCTGTAATGGTTCATTTGTCATCTTGTTGGTTGGTTTTCAGGATGGATTCAACGATAACTGACTTTTCTTGAAGGTATTCCTCTCCAGTTTGGATTTCCTCTTCATCTATCGCGTACTAACTACCAACACTGGAAAAAAAAAAAGATATCACACTTCCACTGCGCTAATTACCAAACTATTATATTTTATTAGCTCTAAAGAATTGAAACTAACAGGATATGGTTTCTACTATCTGTTAGAAAGCCATTCTGTATATAATACTTCCTGAAGTGTCTATTTATCTCAATCACGAGTGTGTAGGTTGTCAAGGTTGTCTCAAAAAAAAAAAAAAAAAAAATCTAATGTGTAACTCATATAGACAAAATGAGGCCGTAAAGTAAATTACGACACATACAATTCCTTAAACGCCCTGAATATCACAGGCTTAACGTTCTAAATGAATACCCTGGAGGGTGGGGGTGGGGTGGGGGGGTTCTCTTTTATGTCTGTCCAAACCAATCCTCCTGCATCTTCTCCACCTGGCTGGTGTAAATTCTCTCCATCGTCCTCCATTAGTATTCACGGCTGATTCTTTCTCATTGAAATTTGCATAGATAATTCCAGCTATGTCTACAATAACTGCACAGCTCAGTAACTTCCTTTTGAGATCAGGTTGGGATGCATGAACAGTCATGAGTTCGAGGCCTTGTGGGTATTGCAATACGTAACTAGATGGGCCAATTCCTCCTGATCCACTGGGTTGAGCCTTGCCAAAGCTGACTCCATAAGGCCCCCTCTGTGTCTTTCATCCCCATGTTGGGGGGGGGGGGTTGCCTCTGAGGAGATGTGTGTATTCACTGCTTATGTGTGTGTGTGTGTGTGATGAGCGAATTCCAAAATTTGGAAAAGGATGGCGTTCAACCAGAGCGGTAACATCACACACAAGCTGTAATTCCATATACGTGTGATTTGCTGTTTTTAATTTCTCTTTCATCCTTTCCATATATCTCCTGGTCCTTGCGGGTGATTAGAATGCAGCCCGATGTTCCGTCTCCCCCCTCATTAATCATGCTCCGAGAGACTCAGTTGGACGCTGAATGCACAGTTGGCCTGACCCAGCGCTCCGCAACAACAGCATCCGCAGCAACAATAACATCAACCGCAGGGCAAAGTGGGGGGATTTATCCCAGCTCAAATGTATGTAAAATATAAGAAGTGTTGAAATCTTATGTGGAAACAATGAAGAAAATTTCAAGATTTCTATTGTGGACTCAATAGGCTTTAATAAAGCCACCAAGGAATCCAGGAAAGCACATTCCCCTCGGACTGCCAGGATCTCTCCCTGCCTCTCCGTCTGTCTCTGTCTCTTTGTCACTACTGCTCACTAGTGAATGAGACACACTGTGGTAGAACCGAAGTGGATTACGATCCGGGTTCTTCTTGGCGAAGGATTCTCCAGTTAATTCTCCGATTAGAAATCCGGGTTCAGAAGGTAGAAACCCGGAATTGGAGTCGGAGTCGCTCCGGAAACTCACTTCATTCTGGGATCAGAATATAGACCAAAGACTTAAGGATGGAGAAATCGTTTCTTAGAGCTGATTTCCTTTCATAACAGTTTATATCAACACTTATTTGTGTGGCAGGCTTTTTAACAAACAGACAAATATATATTTTGCTCAGTAGTGATGCCTCATGGTTATCTTCCTTTATTTTAAACAATTAATCAAAGATGAAAACCCGGTTTGGGGCAAATCCAATAATCTGCTGTTCATCTGAGTTTGAAAAAATAGAACAAAAAAAAAAAGCTCAATATGTCATTTTTACCTATAAAGACCCTCCGGTGGGGGTTTGTGATCTTTTAAAGCCAACGAACACATCGCTAACGTCCCAACCTCACCCCCCATGAGTCAGTAAGACGCATCCATCTTCATTCCCGCCTCCTTCTCTTCCGTCTGACCAACCAGCCACCTCGGAGTCTCGGGCTACATTATTCTTCCTTTAACTGACGGAGGATCCCTGAAGCTCCCGCGCCTTCATTTATAGCAGTTAGCAGATGAAACTGATGGAAGCTGGGAGAGATGAGCGGTGTGGCCGGCGAGGCTTCAAACTAACAGGATTAGCTCGAAGCCTAACAAGCACCCTGGCTAAGATGTCTTCGTTAATATCGCATCTATCTCCGAAAAAGCACCACGGAGACACCGACTGGGCGTGACTTGGGACCAGTGAAGAAGAACAGAGCTGGATAATTACCCCCAATGCATAAACACTGATTGACTGAGCTAACATTAGGGCCTCGGGATGAAATAGACTATCTCTAGATAGTCTAGACTATCTCTGGATAGTCTAGACCATCTCTGGATAGTCTAGACTATCTCTGGATAGTCTAGACTATCTAGAGATAGTCTAGACTATCTAGACTATCTCTTGGTTTTCTTTCTTAGACTATCCAGAGATAGTCTAGACTATCTAGACTATCTCTTGGTTTTCTTTCTTAGACTATCCAGAGATAGTCTAGACTATCTAGACTATCTAGAGATCTAGACTTTTCATTTAAACGCACAAAGTCAAACTTGGCTTTTGATATCCCCAACTCATCAGGATTAAACGGCACATTACTGAGTCATGGATACGTGCATCCAACATAATGAGGTTTTTTTGTTGGATGTGTGTTCTTACAGATGCTCTGTTTGTGCGTGCAGAGAGAGAACGCTTCATTAAGAAAGTTTCCGCTGCCAGGTTTGCATCCGCACAACCACGGCGACCGCTGGAGTGCAACCTTTACGCAGAGTCGACCCAACTCGACGTACTCCATATTTATCGACCCGGTCGGTCACGTCTGTTCCTTAATTTCCATCGGTCGATATGTTTCCTCAGGCCGGACCCCCCCCAACAGAAATCCACAGTGTTAAAAAAGTAAAATCCAAAGCATTGTGTGAGTAATGCTTTTTGACTTGTGATTACACATGCGGCGATAATTACTGCAACGCCGGAGGGCAAACCCTCGCTCCGACCCCCCCCCCCCCCCGCCCCCAACTATGCTGCTATGACAGACTCATTTGGGTGTCCCTTCACCCCCACCATCTCATATGAAGATGGACAGTGTAAAGAAAATAACTGTAAAACCCGCCCGTAACCTCGCCCGTGGGCGATCTCTCTCGTGTGTTTACTCGTCTTTCGCGTTCCCTCATCTGACTCCACACGTAGTCCGCCGCCGCTACCCTTGTTGTCTCGCGCAGCTTCGCCTCATCCCTCCATCCTCTTACTCACGAGGTCCCCCTCACTCGAAGATTACGCTGCCAAGCCGAAGGTTTCTCTGAATCACTTCGGCTTCCAGTTGGTAACGGCAGAAAACTGACTCACAGCTGGAGAACGGGACCCAGCCTTGGGTGCTCCAACCCCGTCCGGTTAAAGGTCACCACGGGCACGACAGCGGTTAACTACCTCAAGTTTATTACAGTCAACACTTTGCATCAGCTTCCACAGAGAGTAACCTTTCTGACACCATCCAGATACGGTTTGCAGTCAGCCCATAACCATCCCAAGGTACTCAGAGAACTGTTTAGAGCACTGGTGCATGGCAAAACTGCCCACTTGGCCTTCTCAGACCTTACATCTGCACGACTCTGCTCAGTTAGAAGGATTACTCCACCGCCGGGAGACTCCATTCTGCTCCTGACAAAAAGATCCGCATGCGAACACATGTTTAATTGAATACGCTGCAATGGAACAAAACATTTGTGAGGATTTTTTTTTTTTTTTTGCATAATTGAGCTAATCTTAAAGCTTAAATCCTCCTTTAAGACTCCATCTCCTTTGTCTGTCTCTTTCTTTGTGGTTGGTGTAGATTTAATTACAGAAACTGCGCCGAGGGGGAAAATGACCCGTTCCTGGATTTGACCTTTTTGTCAAAAAGTGTCTGAAATATTTAGCGCATTAAGTGAAGATTTGATTAAAGCGGTGAGGCGTCTACTCGCTTGGTTAAATTCACAACCTGGGAGAGCCAAAGAGACACGCGGCAGGGTGATACCCACAATCCCGATAGCGCTGACGGCCTGGATAAACGTACATGAGGTGGCCCAAAACACACAGCTGCCTTGCTCTAAGCAAATTTGACAAACTCCAGCTTTATGCACACAGGGAGGCGTTGTGTTCAATAAATAGCAGCTTGTTTGAGGTGCGTTACTGAACTTGACAACTCCTTGTGGCTTGTTCACACGTTCTTATTAGTCTGCAGCCTTGGTACAGAAATGGGAAATGGTAAACAAGTTCCACAACCGAGGAATGTGTGTTGGCACGGTGTTCATGCACTTTATCCATCTTGCATTTATTGCCTTTAAAGACGACTTCCAAGCGGTGTTTTGTGGGGATAATGCAAAAAATCAGCACAGAGGTCTTTATAATCTTGGTTTTCGGGGTATAGTCTTCCTATTTGGAGCCTTTGGAGCTGATGAGATCTGGGACTCGGAGTGTTTGAGAGCGTCTCCGGCTTTCTCCGTGGTACCTGTGTGACAGAATTATTAATGAGCTGTGTCTGTATTTATGCACCTCATCTAACAGGGGAAGATGGGCTGCCTTCATTACTCTGAGTTGTGGGAGCCGTCCTGTCACATGAAATTTGAGCATCGGCCGAGATGAGCGCTTCTTATAACAAAAGGCGAGATTTATTCAAACGCTAATTCGGATGAAATTGATGGGTCAGGACGATGTCAGTCTCCTCGGCTCATGCTCAGAGAGGAGGGAGATCATGGGAGTGGGAGGTGTGGGGAAAGGTTTATTTTAAGTGTACGGTCAGTGAGCGCCACCCTGTGCTTCTCAGCAGTCATTACACCAGAATATAAGAGACCAGTGAGATCCTGTCATGCCTCACCAGTCTGTTTTTATCCTAAAATACTTATTTGTACACATAATTAAACTGTTCATTTTTTCAGAAATTTAATTCCAGTGAGTATAATTTTTTTTTCTGTAATCTAATACTTTTTGATGTCTATTCTGCAGATGTTGGGGTTGTTATTCGTGGAAATTAAAATCTCTGCAGCCTTTAAATCGCCATACAATATTTGCAATGAGGGGAAACAGCACCCCCTTCAGGAGATAAAAGGAGCTACATCTGCATATAGATGTGGGGGGGGGGGGTTTTCCCCCCAGACAGAACAGAGGCCAATGTGGCAAAGAAAAGGTTAAATTATTATCACACTCGGTTTGACTTCTTGTTTCCATTTGCTTCTATTCTATTTCTCTTTCTTGTGTGTATTCTGCTGTGTTTTAAACTGCTTTACGCAAAATGTGACACGTCACTCTAAAAGACAAACACACACACACACACACACACAAACTCACACTCAGACTGGAATGAGTGCTGGCAGAGGTTTCTGACTGGCAGACTGCTATCATTGAGTTACAATTACAGATATAGAGCTCCTCTGTCTATTTTTAATCTAGCAGCCCTGACAGGCTGCCATTTGTCATCTTTTGTCCATTGATCACTCTTTACTTCACTCGTGTCACTTTGCAACTCGTGGCACAGAAATCAGAGCCTCGTTCATCTCAGGTGTAGCGGGTGGAATCAAATATGAAGTCTTTGCGTCTTCCTTTCTTCGCCTAAAATGATCCGACAGCACGGGCGGCGGCGCGGTCGTCGGTGACGTGGTTACATTCAGGATTTCTAACCCCCTTCAACCCAGAGCGGTTGGTTTTATCTGTGATGTCACTGATAGAATGTGAGCCGAAGAATCAGATCTGGCAGGCTTTAATGCCTGTGTGAATGGAGACGGAGACTAGGTCAACATTTGAATACTCTCTGATGTGATTCTTTGCAGTCTGCTGACCCTGACAGATGGAGAGAGAGAGAGAGATAAAACAGAGTCCCTGACAGAAGAGGCAAGGAAAATAAGATAAACTAAGCAAGCAGAGAGGGAGGGAGGGATGATGCAGATTAGGACCTAAATAAAAACTAAATGAGGTCTTACTTGAGAGAATGGAGGCAAGGTAAATGGAATTCATGTGCAGCGAAATGATAAATGACTAAACTGAGGCGCATTAGAGGGCGGATGAATGTATTTTCTTCTGTTCAGCCTTTAGAAAGTAATTCCTTTATATACTGGGGGAGGAAATAATGACAGTTTCCTGCCTAAAGGATTTGTGACTTTTATTTTTTTTTTGTCCCTGAATTTTAAAACACAATAAATACATGCAGGCGCATTTATTATTTATTTACTTTTGAATAGTTCTGAAACTGGGTAAAAGGATAAATTCTTTGTAATAAATTATATTATATTATACTATATTACACTAATATTATATTATTATTATATTATATACATATGTCCCTTTCATAGTTTGGTCTGCTGATCATTGATTTCAGACGATTAATCCAAGACAAAAATCAGTTTGAACTACAAATTAGAGCATATCATCAGTTGACACGTTTCTGATTGGTTGATGCCGATCGATTGAAGTCACAGCATCCAAAGGATGCTCAATATATTCCATTTGAGACCATCACTACAGCCAAATGCTGGGGTTTAGAACCAACACCCACCACAAAGCTGCAGTGGTTCTGCCTGTTTTCCACTAGGGGGCGCACTTTGCTTCCTCTCTGTGTTGCAGGCGGGAACCAGGAGGAGGCTGTTGTTCCTCCTCAGATGGGGGCATCTTTATGCCCCTTAATAATATCTCCTCTCTTTTGAGGGCATCCCTGATGGAGAAATTAATCGATGGTCGTTTGCATGCAAACATTTTGAAAACAAAAGACGGGCGGCCAAGCATACAAAAACTGCTAATGTGGTGCTGGCTATTCATGGAGTAGATAAACCTGAGTGCATTCATTTATAAACTATTTGAGCCTCATGGAGCTGGCTTTATCTCATCCTAGCTTTTTTTTTTTTAGTATTTCATCACCTTTAGCTGGACGGTATTCTGTCATATTAGACTACATTAAATCAAATGAGTCGTTCAGGCTTTGTAAGAATAGCACAGAGAGATGATGTTCTGTCACAGACTGCTAAGCAGCTGCAGCTCTCCACAGACTAGATACGTTTTGCAATTACTCAGTGCCAAAAGCGGTGTCTGTCTAATGAGCTAAGTGAGGCTGTAAGTCATAGGCCAATGAGATGTGATGGCTCGAGCAGATTTATATCCATCATGTGGAAAATCCTCCCTGTGGGCATCTGCAGCATCCCTCCATCTTTGCTGGAAATGAGGGTCATTTGTTAACAGGAAGCGTGTCTCCAACGGCAGCAGAGAAAAACAGAGCACTTGTGGACTGGTTGCTGCTTGCACGTCTTCCAGGAAGCACATGGAATCTTAAAAAGGGGAATGATGCGTTTAGATAGTTGTATGGAAGAGATATTCTAATGAAAATGGATGCAAAGTTTTTATTCACACTGAGAAAAGCATAAGGAGCGGTGAAGGAAATGATCTGAACTAGATCGAAGATGCTATTGTGCTAATAAGAGATGAAGGAGGCAGCATTACCAGCACTGATTACACCATTTTAGTCTTGGAATAGGATTTTCTCTTTATTACACATTAATAGATGGAATTTTGGACAAGTTAGGTTCAAATCTCAGTATTTCTCTCCTGTTATTACAGATTCAACATAAAACAAAACAGATGTGGAGCATTTTTCCATTGAATCTCACATCAGAAAATATTTTAAGTCACATTCCTAATCATCTGAGATGATTCAGCCTCTTGATTTAAATGCTAGATGAGAGCATCAAACCTTTTTTGAAGTGAATCGGTGTATTGATTTAAATCCTGCGTGTAGTGCTGTGTAAGGCGGTACATCCTTCCTTCTCGCCTGCTGGAGGCTGCTTGTATTAATCCATCCCGGACAGCAGATGTCCCTGCTCTACTAATCTATAGCAAATACTGATTTTTCACCTAGAAAAAGTGGAGGAAGGGGGAAAAGAAGTAAAAATGTACCATCAGCAACCATCACCTGTGCAAAAATCAATCCCATATAAATTGATTTGAACCTATAGCCCGGTGCGTGAACCACTAATCACATCTTCTGTATTGATCCGGTTTGATTTTCACAAGATTAACTGGGAGGAAAAAAATCATCTTTTATAAGTTTCCTAAGTAAAAGAATAAAGAAGATCATTTGTCTTTTTCAAGCGTGAGCGGCGGCGGCGGCGGCGACTGGGAGACGTAGATCGAAACCCTTCGCCGCCATACTTCCTGTTTCCGGAATTGTTTGATTTCAAATGTTGCTGCAGAAACATGAGATAGTTAACGGACGATTGTGAATCAACATGCGCACACGCCTCACAAACGACACCTCTCCTCCCCCCAGGAAACAATAATGGAGACTTGTGGCCTGTTTGAGTTCCATTCCCAGGTCATCAGATTCAAAAACGCTTCCTTCCTCTGCTGCTCATTCTGCTTCTCGTCCCTCTTTTAACCGCCGCCGTGACATTTCTTTGATTCCCGATGAGGCCCTGCCGGGCGGCGGCGTGTTTCTGTGATCCTTTAAATCTTTCACATCTCCATATTGTTAGCCGTCACTTTGATCCGGCAGGTGAAGCTACTCGAATAGAACGCAGGCGCGTTGCAGGTTTGAGTGTTTTATGGTGTCACGTTTAGACGAAAGGGGTCTGCTCCATTTTCATCCTCGTGCAGGTTGCACGTTTTCATCCATTCATCCACGCTGGAACTTCTGTATGTTGTTTGCCCTCATACAACCGGGGCATAATGGCCTTTCTTTGTCAGGAGTTTCATCCTCAGACTGATTTTGTGAGGGTTTTTTTTTTTTTTTACACTCACCTTTGTGTTTCATTCAAACACCAGAAAAGTCAGGGAGACTGAAGTTAAAGAAATACAAAAGCGAGCGTGGCGGCTTTGTCCCCGGCGCCCACACTGCCTTCTGTCGGCACATTCAGGATGAGAACCCGAGTCTTCGATGACTTTAACGTGAAGAGAATCGGTGCTAAAACAAACCAATGAGTCTGTTAGCAAGTGGGATACCCCCTCCCACCTCTTCCTCACTCCCCCACTGAAATTGCCTACTGAATATAATGAAACGAATCTCACAAAATCAACATCCAGGCCAGATCCTTATCCTTGTCTCCTTAGCAACACCATCCCCCTCCCCCCCTTTTGCAAGTAAGATGAGATGCACCTTTTCTCAAGTGCACCCAGAGGTTGTGGAGGGAGTGGACGATTATTTTCGTGCCGATGTCTGTGTGTGTGCTCACGTGGAGTCGGATAATAATCGGACAGAGGCTTCCGGTGGGGGGGGGGGGCCTCCTTCTCGTCTTTTGATACAGAAAGGAACGTTTGCTTCGCCGAGGACGAGGCGGTGTCACCTCAAAGGTCAATCGTCAGAACTCGAGGTTCTTTCTCCTGACTGGGGTTCAAATTTTTTTGAAACCTTTTTTTTTTTTTTGAATTAAAAATAAGAAAAAACCTTGTATAGAAACAATTTAAAGTCAAGTTGAAATTCAGTCTTTTGCGAAAATAAAACTGAAGTGCCGGATGGACAGAATGAATGCTAACATGGCCTGAGGAACAATCTAATCATCTTGAGGATGATCAGGATCCTCATCCAGGGGTCTCACCTTCATAGTTAGGAGTCACCTCATGGGGATCAAACCGGTAATGATGAATCTGAGCCGCCTTGATGGACGATCTGCGTTTGCTCAGGTGGTAATTTAGATTTTTCCAATTACCAGTCATGATTATGTCTCGACCTAGAGAAGTAGGCTGCAGGTCGCCACTGATATCGAGAAATAAAAGTTTAATGACAGCCTTGTTAAGCTTACAGGTAGGAGCGCTTGGTGTTGTGACGCGTGCAGCTATACACCTCCACAAAAGCTTGATAATTTAACCTATAATTATAAAAGGTGGTTAAAATATAAATTGCATGAACCAGCAGGAAGAGAATTTCCTTAAAATGTAATGTAAAGTCTGATCAAAATGAATCCTGAGAGGAAAATCCTGAGTCTTTCTCCTCCCTGGTTTATGTTTTGCTTCCTAATTTAGAACATTTATGGTTTGGTCTGCGCTCTTGTGTTTGTGGATGAGATGCACCGCGCTCCCCCCACCCCCCTTCTTCTCTCTCTCCCTCTCCCCTCTCCGAGCATGGTATGATCCAGCGCCTCCGTCTGAAGGGCTAATTTATATCTAGTCCCAAAGTATCGCAGCAACGCCTGGTCCCTCCGCTCCGTGTCCTCTCTGGTACCCGAAAGCCGATCCGAAAGAGCGCAAAGCTGGACCCGTACATAATGACCATGTACAAGGGGAAGCGCCGCAACCATCGATGTAAGTTTACGCGCCGTCATGACCAGACAGCTTCTTTTCTACTGATTGGAGCTTCGATTGCAAGTTGCAAAAATGACGAGTCTTGCATGAAAACGATGCATCAAACGCGCGCAAGTTATGCGTAAAAGCGCAGCCGTTTTCTAATCCGCGTGGAAGATTTGGTCTGTAATGGATCTGGGGTTTTTTGTTTTGCTTTTTTTTTTTTTTTTTTTTTTTTTTTAATCTGTCGAATCTTAACTTCCCAGTCGAATAAATAGGTAGGAAGTCGGGTCACCTGCTGCACGCAGACGCACCTGCCCCGTTCGCTCTGCTGAAGTTAGCGCGCATTATCATAAAAAATTTACAACAAAAAAAAAAACAAAAACGCGCGGACTCCTCCGGGGCCGCGATCGCAATCAATAATTCAAAGAGTCATTTTGTGGTTCGGTTCGCATTAACTCATCAAGCATTACCCCCAAAAAATGGATTTTTCACTAGGGGCCATGTCTGTGCTGTTCTCTCCAGCTGGACGCTCCACGCTCCACGCACACACAGTCCGGACTCCATTAATTACTTCACACATATGGTGACAATGGGAAATGTTTGCGCTGACGGCATTTGGGATAATCAGTGAAGCCCTTACTGGTCATTTCCAAATATTAATTTCATCTATTCGTGCCTAATTGATCATGAACCGATTGATCCGAGATGCGCGCCTCCAGAGCCAGACAAACGAAGCGCTTTGAAGGTCGAGAGGTAATTGCGAGCTTCAGGGTTGTTGGGGTTTTTTTTTTTTTCATTTATCACTTTATTGAGCGCTACATCAGCAGATCGTTCTACAATGAATATAATGACTCCGGGGTGCCATATAGAGGCTGTAACACACCATCTGGGCCATTATGAACCGGTGCATTCACCGTTATTAGAACATTACGCTTTATTTGTGAGTTGGCTTGTTGTTGGAACACATCTTACAGTCATGCACACCCGCGACTCCCCCCATTCCTTGTGCGCGTCGCATCTGCAGAGTGTGATACAGGTCATGGAGAGAGAAAAAAACATCCAGAGTTTGTCCTCCTCAGCTGAGGAAATGCAAAAAACTGAGCTGCAAATAGATGCGTGAAACCCTGGAGGCTTCATGTTGGTGAGAGGATTTCATCTGCTTCATCTGCTCAAAGGTTGTGACTCCTGCTGGATGCTTACCATCAACTTCTGCCATTTAAGTTTATTCAAGCAGGAGCAGCAACAGAGGAATAAAGAGGTGGTCAGAAAAAAAAAAAGATGGATGAGTCTAACTTTGAGATTCTGTTCTTGGCTGCCAGTTAGCGGAACGTTTCCACGGTGCATCTGAAGCAGCGCCGCAGCTATACCAATGTGTGACACACATGGAAATAAAAATGTATGGAGTTTGGGGCCTCCCGGCTGCTCTTATTGTGATTTTTTTTTTCTTCTGTGCAGAGTTCTACAAGAACGCTTTGCATGAAAAGTGCTTTCACACAGTCATTGTTTATTAATCAGGAATAATGGGCTAAAAGAAAACTCTTGTGGGGTGGGGTGGGGGTGATTCTTTTCAAATGTGCAGCAGAGAGGGAACGCAGGAGGGGATTCATCTTTGTTCTTTTTCCAAAGGTGAACCGTGTCACCTGTGAGCGTGTTTATCCTGGTGTGATTAATTTAGTCCTGTGGAGGGGGGAGGAAAGGGAAGGGATGGGGGGGGGTGGGTTGGTGGTAGGAAAAAAAAAAAAGCCCCCCCGCTTCCTGCTTATGTTGAGTCTGAGTGTGAACGCGAGCATTTCAGATGAAGTCCATAAATATTTAAAGATTTTGCAGCTCAGGGAATCTTCAGAGATCAAACGGGGTTCCGGCCCTCAGTTACACCAGGAGTAGTTTGCATGGAATGCTTTTTTATTGAGTGGGGGGGGGGGGGGGTTGGAATAAAAATGAGAAGAGAGAAACTTCACATTTTCCCCCATCTGGGCCTAAGCTCCCCGTTTCAGTCGGTGTCATGACTGAAGCTGCGGCGCCTGACGAATGAATGTCTTTTCTGTGCTGCAGATTGTATGTTGCTGTGCTTCTGATACTGGGAGGAGGAGGTGGGGATGGGGTGGGGGGGGGTGGGGTGGTGAGGATGGTGGGGGTGGGGGGCGCAGGCTGTTACATCTTCCGTCAGATGTCCTCTATGTATCTCAAGCCATGTGTCAAGGGCAGTTGTGGCTTCGTGATGATTTACGTACACGAGTGTTTTTCCTCGTTTTCAGCTCGGCTCCAAAAAAAAAAAAAAATTCTGGGTTTTGGGTTTGACCGTGTGGGATGGAATACAAATCATCCTGCTTACACACACAGCCTGTCTCCGGCTCGGCTTCTCTTGAATAAATCACAAGCAATTAGAAAACAGTACGTCCATGGATGCTTCACTGTTCCGTCACACTTTTTATTTCCCTTTTTTTTTTTTAAATTCCAAGCATCACATCTGGAGAATGGGGAGTTTTATCTGTCAGTGAGGACCTAATGAGCCTCCTCCATCGATGGTGAAATAATGTGACATAGTTGTCACAAGATGTCACGCCACCCCCCACCCACCCCAGAGTCCTCGTCCCTCTCCGGAGGCGGATGCTCGGCTCACATTTTAGTGGAGCAAAAGGCTGTTTGGGTTGTTGCCAGGAGAAACGCCGATCACCGTGAAATAAAGACGAGCATTCAGTGACACACGCTCCGTGACATTTTGCACACACACACACACACGAGTATCGATGCGGATCAAAATGCAAACACTCAGGAATAGAATAGACGCCTTAGCATCCGCCTCCTCGTGCGGCATGAGATTTTTTGTTTCGGAGGGGGGAAGGAGCGATGCTAAATGTCAGGTAGTTTTTATTTTAGCATCGTGAAGGAGCAGAAATAATCGGAGCGACGGTCGGTGAATGACGCCTATTAATAATGGATCTGAGGTGCGGTTGCCTGCCAACCTGCAGATCGAGGGGGGTGGGGTTGGGGGGGGGGGGTGACTGAAAGCGCCGATGTCAGCACGTTGAAACAATTAGAGGAGTTGTGACATGGGCCCCGTGACTCACTTCCTGTCACGGGAACGCATGACATTGCATCAGAACGGCGGTAACATCGTCACGCAGGAGGACTGCGGTTTAATATCCGTCTAAATGTAAATGCATGAGCTTGGGGGTGGGGGGGTGTGGGGGGGGGATAATAACTCCATGATGAAAGCTATATTTAGCATCGACCGTCAACAGGTGATGCGTGTTCTTGTGAGCTGGTTGTTTTCACGGCCGGCCCCCACCATGCTAAGCTTCCTCAGGAAGAAGCAAGACAAGTTGCGCCGGCGGACGGATGAAGTGCATCATTGGTGACTTCTTTTTTTTTTATGAGACAGCTCAGGGCTTTGCAGGTCGCACTGAGAGATGTGATCTCTAACCTGCCTTTATCTGTTCTGCCGGTACCCGAAAGGGTCGGGGATTATGAGCTGATCCCCCTCATACTTCTGTCCAGAGAGGCTCCGAGGAATGGGTGGGGGCGGCGTGAAGGTCACGCTAGAGTGTTTACAGAGAGAGCGGCGCTCCGCTTCTGTAATGGGTTTGTTGGAGTCATGTAAAATCAGATGGTTGAAGATTGACTAGTTGGGAAGTCTCTAAAGAGACTGAACCAAGACTGAACCAATCAATCCATCAATCTGCACGACGGTAATGGATTATCTTTGGTTTTCGGAGACAAAACTTGCACCTGCATCCTGCTGCAACACTTTTGTCGTAAAAAAGGTGTCAGAACTACGACTTCCTGCTGGTGCTGAAATGTCCCGGCGTCTAGAGCAAAAATCAAAGCCCTATTTCAGTCGGTGAAGACCACCTTGCTTATGACCTTGATTGAGGGCCACTCTTTGCACAGGAAAGTAAGAATCAGGCCATGAATTGAATTTGAGGCGTTTTTTGAATATCCGAACCTGTCAAGGCAGAAGTAGGAGCTCTTTCTGAATGTCATATCTGATTTGGTTGTAATTCACTTTTGGAGATTTTTAGGGGAAATCTGTCAATTTAAGTTGTCTCGACCTGCATTCCGGCTTTTATTAAGCCTCAGAAAGGAGTTGGAGAAAAGATGAAAGGCATACCCAGAGTTTTTGATAGCGATGCCGGCTGGGGCCTCTCCTGCGGGCCGTGATGTACAGTCTTCGGTATTAGACGAGGCAATTCTCTCATCTCAGACGTCCTGCCTCCGTCCAGCCCTCCCTCGACAAAGACTTCAGACATCTATTTCCCAGTTGCGTCTCGTATGTTTGCACGTCTATCACCTGTTTTATTCCACTCCTTCACCACTTTCTCGCCCCTTTGCTTACACGTCTCCCTCTGAGAAACAATTTGCGAGATTAGTTTCTTTGTGCAATTAATTAAGACCTTGGGGAGATAGGCGACAGAGTTTCTTGTTCCATTAGGAGATGATCGGCAGCTCCGCCTGCGTCCTATTCTTATTCTTTCTTTTTTTTTCTCTGACTATGCCTTTTTAATGTTTATCTCATCAAGTAGACATCCTGCCTTTGCATTTCTTTTAGCCATCCATGCCTCGCAAACGGAACAAGTGACAAATGTGCTGTAAAGCTATCAGCTCTTGTTTTTGGAAAGAAGGCTAATTTCTTCTTCCCTAAATCCTTGCTGATGCATCTAAAGGGACTCAATCACACGGGCGCTGCACGTCTGTGAGGTGCGAGAGAATTCAACACTTTGACGAGGTCCACCAGTCCCATCCGGTCCTGACCTCACTCGGATCAATCTGCATCATTTTTTTTGAGCAGACCAGGAAGAGTTCGCCATCATCTAAGAGGCTTCTTGTGCAGAGGCCACTAAATGAAAAACTGTTATATTGATTATGCTCTCAATAGATACAAGGGTTTTGGTTCGTCAACAACGGGACATAACCATGCAGAGACCATACATAACCATGCAGAGACCATACATAGCCATTCATAGACCATATATACCCATGAATAGACCACAAGTACCCATTCATAGACCATAGGTAGCCAAGCATAGACAATACATAGCCATGTATAGACTATAGGTAGCCATAAATAAACCATGTAGCATGCATAGACCATACATAATTGTGAATAAACCATATGTAGCATGCATAGACCATACATAATTGTGAATAAACCATACAGAGCCATGCATAAATCATACAGAGCCATGCATAGACCATAAGTAGCCATGCATAGAGCATACATAGTCATACATAGACCCTACGTAGCCATGCAAAGATCTTACATAGCCATGCATAGACCATATGTAGCCATGAATAGACTATACGTAGCCATACATACCTGTAGACTCTAAATAGTCTAAGTATAGCTATCTAAATAGACTGTAAATAGTCTATGGTCTACTCATAATAGAGTAGACCATACGTAGCCATGCATAGACCATACATAGCAGGAGCATGTGGCGATGAGTATATCGCAGTTACATCTGCAGACATCAAAAGAATCATCTGCAACGCTTTCCGATCAACTTACTAGCGAATGTATGAGTTTCACATTTATGCAAGACCAACGGCAGCTTAGCTATTAATTATCACAAGATCAGTGAGGATCTAATGTTAAGTAAAGCTGCGTACGCATCCAAAGTCATCCATCAGAGGCAGAGCAGCCATCCTCCTGATAAATCCTTAGCAACTGAGCCTGTCTAAAAATATTAAGCTATTATTAAGTTAAATACCGTTTCCTCTGGCGAGTTGTCTGTCTTGTCAAGATAATAACTACATCTTTTAGGTTTGCTGCTCTTATGCCCTGTGATATTTAATACTGACACTGCTGTCTGCATGAAAACATGGAAAAAATGTGTCTTAAGTTGTTCAAGTAAACACAAATACACACAGAAACTACTGATGGGAGTCAGTAGAGGTGGATTTGAATGTCCGTGTGGGTCTTGAAGTCAGGCATCGATTGTTTGGGTAGAATATTTATGCATGTATGTGGTTTTAATTCCGATTAATCTTGTTCTATTTTTTTTTCTGTTGTCTTCTGAAGGGCTTTCTTTTCTAAGAAGCAATGGTGTCCTTGAAGAAAGGACAAAGTCCCTGCATGTTTATGTTTGGTGTCTGCATGATGACCCAGACGTGATTAAAGTGACGACGACCTCGCGTCAATTTTGAAATGCTGTTTTTGGCAATTACGGCTTCCGCGCTGCACCACAGCAGGCGTCTGAACATCCAAACGGGTCGGAATCCGACAAAATCAGCTGTGCTTTTGTTGCTGTGTTTTCTGGAACACTATTTGACGTGCAAATTGCTGCCGGTGTATTTTCAGGCACAGTTGGGGCATGAGTCACTCGAAGTGGGGCTTGGTTGTGATCGGGATTCAAATAGAGTTGAGTCTATATTTACCAAGAGTCACCACCGTTTGATTGTTCATCCAATAATCAGCTTTTCAGAGACAAACAGAAGTTATATTACTTGTCGAGACCGAGGGACTGTTGTCAATCGAAACTCCAACAGCAACGAACGAGACCAATGCCTGCTGATCGATAAAAGACGTCAAAATAATACGTTCATCCTGTTTCTCAGTCTTTATCCTTCCCAACCAAAGGCTGCTGTGTTAATAACTTCCCCTCAATGATTACTTCAGGACGTTGCTATATTTGATTTCAGACTAATTAATTGATTTATGCTGAGTTCACCTGGATCGGCACGGTCTCCGCATCACTTCAGACACTGTCCCAATCAATTTATCAGCCTCCAGTTCCGTTTTTCCTTCACTTGTCGACAAGACCAAGAGATATATCAAGTCGTCTTATTGGGTAAGCAAGTCACCCCCAACCTGGGGCTGGAAATGCACCCAGAACCACGGCCTCTAACATGGAGCTGCTGCAACAAATCTGCACCCTATAATCATAGTATTTAGAACTAATTTTGTTGTTTTTTGATTAATTCTTGGACTGTTGGTCGAAAAATCCCCAACCGATCTCTACCGAAAGACTCTCCGATTTCGCAAAAAGAGAAAATTTGCAGGGACCTGCCATTCTCACCTTTCGACATCCTGCCCACACTAATACAAAGAAGGCTTTTGATGCATGTGAAACAATCTGCGCACCTTTCCTTCCATCTTAAATTGTGTTGACCCCTGCTACCTGCTTTCCTCTGAAGCCTTGGGCTTTCGGCTGATTCTCCCTCTATTGGACGACAAAATGTAAAAGGTAGAAACAGGGTGGTGGGAAAAAAAGCCAGTTTAATGTGTTTTTCTGACTTCACTTGGGAACGGCATGTTTTGTCCCTGCTCCACTAGTTATTGGACAATCCTTCCAGGACTTCCAGGATGTCTTCCTGTTCTCTGCTTTCCCTCAAGATTCTCTACCTCCATATGTTTTTAGGGTCCCTTTGAGTGTTGTCTTCATCCATTTGGTTCCTTTGCAATATTTTGCCATATGGTTTTAGCTTACATCTGTGATTTATTCAAAAGCCTCAACTTCTAGCGATCTTGTTCATTCCTTACTAATGACAGAAACCGAGGAAGAAGACTTGCAAAGTTTTTGTTGGCAGCGCAGGTGTCGAACAGATACGACATCAACTGGTGATGCCTCGCACCGAAATGGCTCGTAATGAGCTTCCTCTGCAACACAGCGAGAAATATGGGATGCGAGGGAGAGTGACGGATGGCAGGGTGGGGTTTTATATGGTCTTGTACGGAGAGAGAGAGGGAGGGGGGAGATTGGAGAAAGAGAAAAAGATGGTGAGGGATAGGGTGAGGCAGAGGGCAAAACAAGAAGCATGAGCAAGTGTAGTCTGTAGGAGACAAGGCAACAAATGAGACCAATAAAACACACCGGCAGGTTCCTCCGGGGAGTCACGGATACTTGTTTTCTTGACAGAGGAACACGGGTCTGTCCTGGGAGATTACTTACGCTCTGTGGCTCTTCTCTTTCCAATGTTCTAACCAGAAACCCCCTTCCTCCCCTGATTCCCTGATAGTGTTACCTTAAATATTTATGCCTGGCTGGGTTGTGTTTGTTTCCTCGCAGACACACAACATCCCTCTTTGACAGAAAATAAAACGGTAGCAAGGCCGAAACGTATCCATAATTAATTGCGCCGCTTTGAAATCCAAATTGCATTTTGCGTGCGTCAACGCGGCCGAAAGGTCGTACCCTTTTTGTTTTACACGCCGCCCAGTAGAATTGAGTACCCCCCTCCCCTCATGAAAACAAGCATTTCCAGACCGAGCTGTAAATTGCACTAGCAGACAATTGGATGGTGGTCCGTTTCTGATTCACGTTTTCAGAACCAAAGTTCTTAATGTCTACCTTTTTTTTTTCCTGTTTTGGAACAAATTAGGATATTTTTTGTGTGTGTGTGTGTGTGTTTCCATGGTTACAAGTTGAACTTCCATTCAGCACCTCTGATGAGGGATTGCAGACCGTAACTCCAAAAACTATTCATTATATTTTCAACACATTTCGTGTCCACATCTCCCACAAGAAATGAATGAGGTCAATATAACACCTTTACTATAAGCGTTATATTTATCCTCAAAAGGTGAAAATTGAACTTTTCCTCAAGAAACTGCAGTTCACAGCAATTAATTAGATTCTCTGTTCCGGTTCAGTGCTGGAGAGGAGAGTTTTACAGGTCTAAACTTTTACCACACAAGACTTGTGGTATTGATCGCTCCATCTTTAACCAGACGTATCCTGGCAGTCCCAACGAGGGCTGAAGCTCTTTAATGCATTTAATCAGATTGCTTTACGATCTGAACGTCAATGTTCTCGGGGTTTGTTGAAGGCAAATTAACAGCTTGTTTTTCCTATGACTCCAGCTTAAACTTGATGATTAATGAGCAAATATACAGCATACATATTTGTCTCATCAATCAGCTCAATCACGTTCAAACCCAACACGCTCCGCCAAGTCTGCAAACACACATCCAATACACACCCCTCCGTTCATTTGGTCGTGGAGCGCCGGCGTTTAAAAGTGCGCTTCAGCACGCCTAAACAGGCGATATGCAAAAACACGCCAGGCTTTAATCCTGTTTCTCTTGAGAGCAGCTGCCGGGACGAGGCAAGAGTTTGCCAGAATCTTATTTTCACCCCGTTGCAATTTCACTCCCAAGGATTGGGGTGCACTTGTTCAATGTGTATCTCTAGCTGGAGAGGAGACAGAAATATATTGAGAACATGGCTGGAAGGTATGCAGTATGTATATATATATAAAAAACAGAATTTGTGAAAGTGCATTTTAAGCACAAATGTATGAATGTGTGGGTGTGTTTGTGCGAGTTCACCACAAGGGTAGACTTATTCCTGTTAGCTTTTTTGCGCTAGTTGTCTGGTCTGAATGCCTTGCTGCTAAAAATACTTGTTAAAACTGAAAAACAATTAAATTTATGCTGGTCAGGTCAAAATTTGAGCCTTAGGCAATCCATTTGATTTAGACACGTCTGTGTTTTTAGTGCTCCATTCACGACTTTGGCTACGGAGGCCACTTTTCACACTTTAAACCCGATTTTTTTTTTTCATGCACTTCATATATAACTTCATATATAAAGCCCCGTCTCATATTTGCTTTAAATTTCTACTTCCATCGCCCTGTGAGAGATTTACTTTGGACCGGGTGCTTGTTTTGACCCGCTGGCTGCTCTCCCGGAAGCCACTCAGACTGTCCACAAAACGCGAGCGCAGAACACTCTTTGGCAAACTCTAACGCTCAATCTGGGAAAAAAAAAAAATTGGCCGGGTCACAAAACTGAACACCTGATGGGAACAAATTTATTTTAACAAAGGACTAAATGTCCTCTCACATCCCACCACTGTTGGGAGTTTTTCTTAACACGCTCAATCTTCTTTATTGTTTCTACGTTTTCAAGTGTTTCCTCCACGCCTCGCGACAAGACTTTCATTTTCCAGTCATTCCATTACAACACAGCGAGGTCTTCCGGGCTTATCTCGTGAAATTGGCTCTCACTGTGCGCCCCCAACATTTGTGAATATGTCCTGCAGTCATGCAAGCTTTGTGTGTTTGTGTTGGAAATGCGGTATTAAAAGTTTTACAGTTGAAAACAGCTTACAGAGAGCCTCAGATGATATTTTACTCGCTGTATTATTAAGTACTTCTTTCATGCTTCCTTGTGCTCGCCGCCTTGTGTGAGGATTATTGAAGAAAGGAAGTTGTTTCACTTTCATTGACACAGTCCTTGGCTTTTAATTCCGTGTATACTGCAGCAGAGGAACATTGTTTTTCTCATGAGCACTGAATGAAATCCTTTAATAAGCCACCTTAATAATTGCATTTAATAGTTCAGACAGTAACTTTAAGTATTTATAGAGACATTTTGCAGCACTTTTATGCATTTTGGACTGAGTACAAAAAGTAACGTCACAAAAATGCAGACTTTTTTTTTTTTTGCAGTGTGTTCCTATAAAACTTACACAAGCATTGCCGATAAGTCAAAAGAGGAGCATGCAGAAGAAAGTTTGGTGCAAGGAAGCGTTACTATACACCAAGTGTTCCATATTAAAACCATAATAATTCAATGGTTTAACCCTTTAGAGACAGGAAGAGGCCAAAATATGTTCTGGCATGTACAGCAGCCTGTGTCACATTCACATTTGTGATGCTGTTCAGCATCATGCCTCACCATAGACGGTACATTGTCATGTTTTTATCCACCACAGATGCATTCAGATTTGTAATTCTGGCATCATTTCTTCAAGCATGCTTTGCAAAATTGTGAATTGATTTCATGCAATGTGAACCGGAGCAAAAACAAAACGTAAGATGTTTGAATTTGAAGCATTGGAAAATGATGATTCTCGCATGAAATCTGCATCTATCTGTTGTTGAGGATGTCGCGTGGCAACAGTCACAAAGGAGCCCCACCTTCTGTGCAATCATCTGCTCGCTAATGCTTAGCGCTAAATCTTTAATTATATGAATTATGTTCAGGCTGCTCGCCGCGCCGCAACAATGGCTGACAAGTCATTTGTCTTTATGTTTTCTGTGTGTGCTTTTGCAGATATAAACATGGCAGGCGAGCCCAAGCCATACCGGCCCAAAGCGGGTTCCAAACGGCCGCTCTCAGCTGTTTATAGGTAAGACTGATCAGGAGGTGCAGCTCTTCAGGTATAGATACCAAACTGTATTTCACACCTAGCTGCACTCAGGGGGTGTAAAATGAAATGATTGGGGTCTTTTCGCTTTTGCACTTGAACCTTGAATTATTTTACTTCTTAATGCTTTCCTTACTCATGACGCCGTTGTATAAGCCTCTTTAAGCATGACCCTGATTTTCCACCCCGCACACATCTCCTGGTCACAAACGGATCAAAGCGGCGCTTGTTTACTGCAGCGTAATGCGACGACGAAAGCAGACCCGGTTTGTTCTTATTCAAACGCCTTCCGTCCGTCCATTAACAAAGTTTAGATTTCCTCTAATTTACCCTTTCCTTGCTTTTCTGATTTGCGACTTCTCGCATTGTGTTTCTGTAAACCCCTCATTTGCATTTTATAGCTGCGGATGAAAACAAAAGCGGGATTCAATATGGTGATTATGAAACAGGAAACAGGAGAGGGAGGGGGGGGGAGAAACAACAACAACACACCAAATTGAAATAGTAATACATTAATCCTAATTAAAATTCCTCAGAGAACAGCAGCTTTTCAAAAGCAGCTGCATTTTATTCCTGTCTGAATGCTAAACAAGTTGCCATCCTGAGCGTTTATTTAACATTGATTTTTTTTTTTTTTTCCTCTCCGGGGTCTAAAAAAAGATTATTCTCCGACCGCTCTCCCCCCCCCGTCTGATCTGTTTTTTGTTTGTTTGTTTTTTCCTCCGTTGATTCGGGCTCTTTGCATTCCGGTGTGGCTCCGACTTGCTTCTCAAACCTATAGCCAGCTCCAGGCGTAAACTAGAACGTGTCCGTTTGCATCAAAACAGCCTGAGTTTGATCTGCTTACGTATGACGGCTCTCCTCTAAATAAAGCCCTTTCTTTATCTCTTTCTCCCCATCCCTCTTCATCCCTCTCCTCCTCCTCCTCTTCCCCCCCCCCCCTCCCGTTTTGCTCTCCATCTCCCTCATAGTGGTTATGAATTTGATTACGAGTACTACAGGGATGATTTCTACAGCAGGTACGTAGCATTTACCTTTGTTATCAAATTTGGGGGGTTTCACCAAGAACCTTTTTACCCTGATTGTATTACCTCACTGCCTTAGTTACCGTTGCTAGGTCGGTGGAGCTGTCAGAACAGACAGCGAGGCTGATGTTAACTTGCTGGTTGTGCTGGTTGGAGACTCCTCGGCTTTGCTTGGCTTGCTTTTAAATATTCCTTGCAGACTTTTTTTTTTTTTTTTTAACTGGATCCTCCTGAGTAACTCTCACATGATGTGAAAACTCGTCAGCAGCCAGCGGTGCATGTTAAATACATAGAGGCACTTCTTTTGCACCGGTATTAAGTAGATAAAATAAAGATAAAATGAATCCTATTAATCTCTGTCATCATCATCATTTGTCTTTCTTTTCATGCCACATTCAATTCAATTTAAATAAATAAATTTAAAAAAACTTGATTTTTTCCCCCAAGGGACAATTGAAGGCACTTAAAGCAGGACTAGTGCACATAAAGGACATGCAGAGTGCAAAGAGCATAAAAAACCAGATTTAATACACAGAAAACCAACATTAACAGTAAAACACACAATAAACAGATGTGTATAATATAAAAAGGTACGTGGTGTAATAAAGACATCTTCATATTGTAGGGTAAGTACACAATTCTTGATTCTGCAAGGCTCTAATCTATATCCTGTCCAAACAGGGGGTTGACATGACACCCGTTCTTACTTATACAGTAATTACCATTCTTTAGTGGAGCGAGCATCAAGGTCAGCATCTCCACCTCCCGCGGTGCTTTTCTCCATCGCCCACCTCCCACCTCCCAGACACCACGGCCCCAGCCTTCCCATCACTCTTGCCTCCCTTCCAAACAGCACAACGGGCGAATTTACTCTGTTGATGCCACACAGGATGGGTCAGATGACAGACGCCCCCCCACTCCTAAACCTAAAGGCGACGCCCCCCAGCTTGTCATAACGGTTGAAGAGAGCGAGGCGATGAAAGGAACCCTTGTCTTCTCCCTCAACTATCCACCAGTGATCAGAGTCCTTATCTGCCGAGACATTTTCTAAATGTCAAGTTTTGCGAAGAGCCGTGACAGACGTGTGCTGCCGAGCAGAGCAGTCAAGGCTGACACTTTTCATTTGACATTCAGCACTTTCTGCTTTTTCATCGTCTCCACTTCTACAAAGAAACGTGAAGGGACTATTAGCATTCGGGTGAGGGCCTTTGGTAGTTCTATAGGTTTAAGTTTGCTCCAAGAACTGATGAAGACGTGTGCAAATACGCACGTCTGTTAGGGACTGAATGGACAGTTCAATTTATTTTTTCTGGATATTGTTGATTTTGCAAATGTGATGAAGGTGGAAAAAAATAAAATAAACTAAATGAATAAATAAATAAAATCTGTAAAAAAAATAAAAAATAAAAAGTGGTGCTGAGTTCAAACCAAAGACTGAAGAAATTACCGTGAAGTAACCGCCGTTGTCAGATGAATGCTTCCTGAATTTCTTTTAAATGAGCAAAAAAAAAAAAAAAAAGTGACATCGCCGAGTTATTAAATGTAATTTCTCTTCTGTAGGCTTTTTGACTACCACGGCAGAGTGGCCCCCCCACCCAGAGCTGTGATTCCCCTCAAACGCTCCAGGGTTCTTGCTCCGTCCTCCCGCCGTGGGAAGACCTCCTTCCCCATCAAAACGTCCTCTTCCTCCTCCTCTTCATCCTCCAGACCTCCCACATCCTCTTCCTCCTCCGGGCTCAAACGTAAGTACAGTGAGGGGTTTTTCTTTTTATTCGCCGGACCGGGTCTGATATCGCTTCATTTCATTTTCACCTTTCAAAAGCAACGCCGTCTAATTACGCTAATGGCATTCTGTGCCTTTCAAAGAAAGAAAAGAAAAGAAAAAAAACAAAAAAACCTGAAGGCTTTAATGCGAATCAAGACACAAAAAAAAAAAAAAAAACGTCCTCGCCCCGAGAGAAAGTGGCTTGGCGTGATTCAGCTGTGCTACTTACGCCACTACAAAAAAAAATCTATTTAAATCACAGGCGGCGGCTCAGAACAAGCCGTCCTGAGATGTGGAGCAAAAAAAAAAACCCTAAAATCACAAACGCAATATATAATCCCGGCGTCATCCAGGATCCATCTCCATCTCATTTGGTCCTCAGATTAAACTGCGATGCATTACAAGATTGCAAATGTAATTAAGGTGAGATTGAGGGGGTGGGGTGGGGGCTGGCTGTGTTTTCCTAAACATAAGTATCTACCCGTATAGCCTGTGTAATTGGATGCAGTGTTTGCTTCATTGTCAGCTGTCTGGACCGCCGTTATCAGCACCAGCAGCTTGGTGTGGTCTGTCACACCAGTTGGTATTATAGTGTGTGTGTGTGTGTGTGGGGGGGGGCAGCATCTCCCATCCTCTTTCTGGACAGTCGATGAATCCCCCCCCCACCCCACCCCTGTCTCAGCGGCGCGGCTGTATGTTCAGGAGACTAATTTGCCCCTGCCAGCGCTGTGAAAAATCACTGTTTGTATTGATGTTGGCCCGGATAGATTGGACACTGAAATTCGGCTCGCTTGTCCAATAAAGCGAGTGGGTTTTTAGGGGTGGGCAGTTTCAACCATCTGGGCAGTAATTCACTCGAGGGGACGTAAAGCAAACAGCCATCAGATGCACGGATGGTGAGGATGGACAGATTAGTGTCCTCGGCGCCGAAACAGTTGATGCTGTCGGATCACGGAGACGGGATTTGGCCCGAGGCCTAATGATGACGGATACTTGGAGTCTGACGATTAAACACGACCCCTTTCTTTTTGAGTTAAATGTTTCTGTCCTCCTTTGCTTACTTTCTTGAACAAATGTCTCATTAAGACGGAATATCTTAATATCTCCGCCTTGGCCGAAACAATCCAACACGTGTCCGGCTCGTTTACCCGTTCCTCTGCAGAGATCTCCTGAAATCCTTCCATTGGAAGTTTTTTTTTTTTTTCTTAATTAAGGAAAATGTCATAAATTGCCCCGTTTGTCAAAGTTAAAGGATACATGAAAACCATTTTCTGGATCAGAACCAACATTTAATGGGTTACTTCCTGGCTCCTATCCAATGGAGGGGAATCCATCCAGTTGTTTTTTGCATAATCTCACTAATCAAACAGATTTGTGTGATAATCAAAGCTCTTGGGCAAATAAAGGGTAATAAATGAGGCAATAAATACCTTTTAAAAAAATGTCTTTTGTTTTTAAAAGAAGTTTAAGTCATTCGAAAGTCAGACTTGCTCTTAAGGCATTGAAATAATCCAAATGATTGATTCCAATCAGGCACAAAAAACTGGTTTTTGAGCACCTGATCAACAAAAAGCACAATCAGGATACAAATCTTTCATAAAAATCTTTATTAGTGGCATTGCTACACACATCCCTGCATATAGAGGTAAGACACTACAAAGGATTTAGGGTTTATGGTTCTGTTTTGCACCCGTGTGTTCAACTTTCAGCATCGCTATAGCCTTAAACCCTTCTGTCCGGTTTAATCTTTAACTATCAGCGATCAAAGCGAGTCTCAGAGCCACAAGATAATTGTCTCTGCAGCTCAGCCTAAAATTAGCTCCACCGCTCCGAATCCCCCCCCCCCCTAATGTTTATGGAAGCAGCGGCTTCTCGACGACGATTTATTCCAAGATTGTGCATCCAAGGAAACGTGGCAAGATTAGGATGCAAACGTCTTCTCTGTGCGTCTTCATGACTGATGGCACAAAAGGAGAATAAGTCCCCTGGGGGGGGGGGGTAGCACGATAAATTAAAACCCTTCCACCCTTTCTTATCATCACAGCTGCCCAGGGCCAGCTCAGATAATGCAGGACTGATATGTGTGTGCATTCTCATAAGGTGATACCGACAGCGAGATAGAGACTCCCCGGTGTGTTCCGCCGCTGAGATATCATTGTGCATGCCCTGATTCTCTTACTTTTACACCCACACAAAGGTTGATTTTCCGCCTGTCTGGAGCTTTAGGTTTGATGGCTGCTTCACTAAAGCAACAAGAGCAACACCTTCTCGTAAATTCCGCGCACACACACATTACCGGTGTATGTCCTTCCTGTTTTACATTACACGTCCGATTTCTGTCTCGTTCTCACGAATGCATTTTACCATCTTGCTCCCTTGCAAAGATGCATGGACGTATACCGTGCTGTATGCGTTGGAACACATCCTGGGATGGATGTCTCGTTTCTCATCCGGACAGAATGTTATTCAGAGTGAGCTCATGTGTGAAACGTAGAACATGCATCACACCGATACAGAAACACGTGAGCTTGTTGGTTTTTTGGGGGGGGTTTTCAGCTTGTCCTTGAATAAATAAATCAGTGGAGGAGAACTCAAAGAACTCAGTTTCCCCCGTTGTGGATTTGAGTCTGAATGAAATAGTCCCATGATGCTTTGACCCTCCCTGACCTTGAAAAGCAGTCTCTGGAAGTTTTAATCATATTTGTACAATAAGTTGCTCAAATTTCCCATCCAGTTTCATGGTAATCTGTTCAACAAATACAGTATTTTCCACACTTTAAGGCGCACTGGACTATAAGGCGCCCTGTCGGTTTTTGAGAAAATTAAAAGCTTTTAGGTGCGCCTTATAGTGCAGAAAATACTGTCAACTGTCCAGAGAGTCTGATATTGCAATGTATGAAAATAAAATCTAGCTCCACCCCTTTATTTGAAGCTCCTCCTCCAACCAAATTTGGTAAAAGTCCATCAATCCGTAGTTGTATTTGGCTGGAATAACAGCACAGGGATAGCGTCCATTTGGCCAAAATATAGACGTGGAAACTTTTAAATTCCTTCCAAGGTTTTAATCCTTATCATCGAGTCAACAGCCGTGGATGTAAACTGGATCTTGACTGGTCGGCGAAGGCGGTGATTCTCGTTCCTTCATGTTTTCCTGCTGACAAACACAAGTTACCAAAAGGAGGGGATTCTGCATTGTGAAGCGTGGGTGTAAATACACTCCAGACTTAAGAAAGAGGCCTCGTGTAGACGTGACACGCGACCACGTTCAGATTCCTCTCTTGTCTCCGCTGCCTCTGATTCTCCAGCCGAAGCTTCACAGGAAGTCGTGGGTTTGTTTACCGAACCTCCTCCTCCCCCAGCCCTCCGACTGAATCTGATGGGTGTCAAAGAGAATTTTATGTTTCCCCTTCAACTTCTGGCGTTTTGTGTTTCTTTCCTCTGGAAAAAGATGACGCATTTCAGCCGAGGAGTTTTTAAGGAACCAGATTATCTCTTTACTTTAAGGTCTAAATTCTTTTAATCCGCTCGCTGTCAGACGGGCAGGATTGAATTAATGGTGATGATGATGACGTGTTTTTGTATTTTCACCGTTTATTTTTTTTATTTTTTGCACGTGACATAATAAAGGTAGTACTCAGATGTGTAACGTAATAAAAATAATTAATATAGCTCAAATATGGCATCGCATTGTGATGCATTAACTGATCAGGTCCTCAGATGGGTAACTTTTCTTTTGGGCCAGACTGATGCGCGCCTGAGGAAAGTGTGACTCAGCGAGGTCGATGACATCCAGAATTAAGAACTAAGTATGTTAGCAGAACGCCAGCGTGCGGTCGTGCGCCGAACTGCGTGTCGCAAACGTAATTAAAAGTCAACTCAAAGTTGGAACGATGTGTTTTCTGTGCCGCAGCAGTGAAGACGGACCAGCTTCAGACCATCAAGCGGGAGCTGACTCAGATCAAGATGAAGATCGACTCGTTGCTGGGACGCCTGGAGAAGATCGAGAAGCAGCAGAGAGCCGATTCTGGTGAGAGAGAGAAAAAAAACACACACACACACACATCCAAAAACCTGAGGCAGGAAAATTAAGAGCGCACGAACACGAGCCATAAGTCTTCGTGACATTGTGGGGAGATAAGAGCGGCAGAGCGCTCCGTCATCACGGCAGACAGGTGTCAACGCCACGCTGACTCAGTTTATACGAGAGGTCTTTATAGAGCGCCGTCGGCGTGAAGGTCGTCCAGACGGATGCCGTGTTGTGCGTTGTTTCAAAATACACAGCATCTATTCTTTTCACTTCATGACGGCTGATAAAAAAAAAAAAAAAAAGTCTTGGTCAGCTTCCAGAAAGATTCAAGGTTTTCCTGGTTTGAGGATGTTTTCAAAGCTGGTGGGAGAAAAAAAGTTTTTAAAAAATGCTTGTTGGCGAAAGTAATTTACTGTAAAAGTTGTATTTTGTTGGCTTTTACGACCTGAAATTGTTTCTCTGTGGAATAGATTTGGTAAACATTGAAATGTTTTGCATATTCCAAAGAGTAAAAAAAAAGAAAAAGAAAATATTTGTCTGCAAATGAGAGAAATTGCGTTTGAAATGTTTTCCAGATACAAACTTACAGGATTGAATTTTAAATGAAATGTGTTTCTTAAACACGATCACAGTGTGTGATTTAAAAAAACATGGAAAAGTTAAACTTTTTTTTCCAATTACGACATTTTAAAAAAAAAAGTTGTTTTTTATACGACTCTTATTTCTCCAGTTGTATTCAGATGGAATATGAAGCAACAGATTAAAACAATTTGGTATTTTTGAGTCTAATCTAGATCTAATTTGAATCTAATCTAGAATTTTACTGGAGTTCTAGATTTTATTACAACTCTACGGCGTGAAAAGGGACAAATCAGCAGCTCCTGCTCTTCTGTGAACCCACACTGAAATGAATCTCTTCTCCCTCCTTCAGAGGCTCAAAGAAAGTACGAAGACAACTGCGACTCTTTGCACGAGGAATCCGTGTCGGAGGCGGCGGAGAACTCCGGGGAGGAGGCCGGGGAGGGGGTGCTGGACGTGGAGGCGGGAGAGATGACCGATGGCGGCGAGGACGACTATGACGAAGAGGGCAGCCACCACCTGGTAAGAGGGAAACGGCTCGACAAGGAGCGAGCGACTTTTTTTAGGGGGGTGGGGGGGGGGGTCTGGAGCGCCTGGAGTTCGCCTTTCTGAAAGTTAATTTCCCTGAATTATTCATGGCCATGGATCTACAAGAGCCGGGCGCCGCTTGAGTGAACGGTGAAGCCGCCTGGACCGGCAGACTCCCCCCGTCGACCCGGCTCAAACGATGAAAGCCGGGCTGACTGATGTTATTATAGCAGAGAGTTTTTTGTATTTGTGGTTCCTGCAGAAACATCTTTAATAGTGTTTTATCTTTAATGGGATGCTGCTGATTTTAAATCTCCAACAATGTGCTTTATTATACAACACTGAAGTTTCTCAAATGCGTTAAAGAAGTGCTGAAATCACAAACTTGATGGTCTGCCTCCCGTGGATCCTCCTGACCGCTGCTGTGCTGTTTCTTATATTTATTATCCATTAACCAGGTGGCCGTGAGCCTGACGGCGGCTCGCTGCACCCTCTAACTGGGGACATTATTTTATTCCCAGGAAGGCGATGGAAGAGATTTATTTGTTTATTGAAGGTCGCATTGATCACATATGGCGATAATGGGCCACAATAACCGGCCTGTAGGTTGGCATAACCTTTGTTGTTGAGCATATATCAGGAATAACCTTCCAAAAAAAAAGATGAAACAACCCATGAGTGACCCTAACTTCCTGTCTCTCCTGTCCAGATAGAGAACCACGTATCGGACATCGATAACTGAGATCAGGTAAGTTTAACCTTCTATGTGATGGGTTTTTTTTACGGAGACTGTTTAAGGTTTTTGATCACATCCGGTCCTCATTTGGGGGCCACACCCGCTGAACCGGCGCCTTGAGCATCTCTAAACACCCGTTAATCATCTCCTAAAGTCGTAAGCCGCGTGACATTTGGACGACCGGCTCCGCTGAATTGCAGCTAATGCAGAGGCGCCGATAATGGCGTTCCAATGGGCCGGAACCGGCCGTAAACAGGACTCCTTTAATTGAATTGTCTCAGAGAGGGAATGAATGGAGGAGCCCAAGGTAAAGAGTTTCCCCGCCTCTCGCCTCTCGGGGTGGGGGTAATGATGCAGCCACTTCAGCCGGCCGGGAGCTCGCCGTCGCCGCCGCGGCGCTCCGCTGTATTTATGAGCTGCAGACTGTCGACAGAACTTTGAATTAATCTTTGCTGTTTTTGCGTCTGGATGCCCCGGTTTCGTTTTCGCGGCTGTAAAGAAGCCAATCTTTGCTTTAAAAATTAGATTTAGTCTAGGGTTTATTTTGCAAAAGAGACAGACGTTTCTGGCGGTCGCCATAGAAATGCTAGGTTCACAGTCGCTTTTGTTGGTGTTGTTTTAAAACACTTAGCGGTTTTAGCTTGAAGGAGTAGCGACATGAAAGCGCTGTTAACATCACACCCACCGCTCTTCATCCCGCATTAGCCGGTCGTACGGTTGGTGACTTACACTGTGTTTTTGTCGACCTTCCTTTCTAATGGGATTGTGTTTGCACTTATTATGCGAATCCTTTTTGATTTTTGATTTTCAGTGTCGAGACAGGTTGAAAAAAGGCTTTGAAAGAAAGAAGGAAACAGCAGGTTTGGAGCTGAGAGCTGAAAAGGAAAGAGAGTCAGTCGGACTAAATACACGAGGTCGGTCAGGGGAGAAAGAAATCATTTGGAAATCACAAAAGGCAAGAAGAGACTGAAGGGATGCAAGAATCAGAATATGACATCAGGAGGAAACTGAATAAAAAAACATGAAATGGCCACATTACTGGCTTACATTTTTGAATAACAACCTAATAATTACATTTTTTTGTTGGCTGATGGTCATTTTGTGTATCTCTAGAGCACATGTGTCAAACTCAAGGTCCCGGGGGCCAAATGTGGCCCGCCACATTGTTTTATTTGGCCCCCGAGAGCATAAAAGGTCTAGTGTCTTGATAATAAATAGGTCAAAAGTGCGCTTTGAGCAAAACTACATTTCCCACAATGCAGTAATGAAGCCCATTTTAACACACATTTTGAACAAAGTTAATGTCCGAACTTGTGTTGGATGATATTTTTCTTTATTCATTTGATAGTTTGATCCTTGATTGATGGAGTTCTGTGGGTTTAATAACCTGACAAATTAAAAAGATGTGTTTTAACAGAGAAACATATTTTTTCTGTCCAACTTCAATGTTTGTAACTTGAATAAGTAATAAATTCAGAGTTATTTAACATTAAGCAGTAGTTACATTTACGTTACATTACATTGAGTTACATTTAGTTGTATTTATGAGTTTCATGTGGCAACGAATGTTCTTGTATCTAATTTTGCTGATAGAATTAAACCCCATTATAAGATTTTTCTTATGTAGATACTTTCAAAAATATCCAATCACATTATTTCCCCCCACCGGCCCATCCAGGCATCTGGCGTCCCAGTTTTGGGGGGTTTTTTTTCCCACTTCTTTTAAAAATCACGTTACACCTCAGTTTTCAATTTGCTTTCCACATGTCTCCCTATTTAAAATTCTCTCAGCGGCTGTTTCACAAAACCTCCTCACAGCACATACGCATTTAGAAACCTGAAAATCCCACTCGAGGTCGGGGGGGGAGGGAGAGAATATATGAATGTTTTGCTTGCAGGCCTACCAAGGATTGAAAATGGCAGTGAGGAGAACCTCAATAAGTCATGTCCAGAAGGATTATTGTGGCGGCTCCGGCTAGCAGCGAATATTTCTGCACTTCCCAAGATGTTCCTGAGGCCATTCAAGAGACAGGCTTTCTAACTCCAGCTAATCCTGATCAGATTTAAAGCAGTAGAAATAGCGACTATATATTTAAGGAGGAGACTCGGTCCCATAATGGGGTTTTATCACTTCTCTCCTTTTTTTTCATTTCAGGATGAGGCAGCGGACACGCCCGGATGGTGGGATTAGAATTCATCATCACCTTCATGAGACAGAAAAGGATCCCTGAGGGATCCAGACACCCCCATTACGGACCGTGAGTTGTGTTCAAGAGACGCCCGGCTGTAGGAGCACAAACTCCTTGTGACGTGCCCTCTGAAGAAACTGTATTCCAGACACATTTTTTAGTGCATCTGCCTCTTTTCCGTGCAACTTTTATTTTATTATTGCAAGAGGCTGGCAGCGTTCCTGACAACAACAAAAATTTAACAACCAGAAGAGGGATGATACAATATGAATTTGATTATATGAAACTGGGAGGGGAGGGGAACGGGAATGACGTCATCGATCGTTTGCTAATGCTTTTATTTGTCCGTTGTTTAATCAGTTTCTGCCGCTGATCAGAAATTACAAATGAAAGGAAACGAACCGTCTGGTGCAGAGCCGACGCGTATATAAATAAATGTGAGCCAATGGCTGTGCTTTATCCATTTATCACACAAACGCCCCGTGGGGCTGTTCCATCATATATTCCCACTCCTGCCAAGTTTCAGAAGCAGAAAGAGCTTCCTGTGGTACAGAGCCAATGCTGGCGCTGGCCTCCTGCCGGGTTGCGGTGCCTTCGAGTCTCAAAGTGCTGCCCCCCCGTTCAGCCTCCGCATCCCAACATGCAACAGTGTCGTTCAGGAGGCGACGCCCTTCCTCCCTCTCTCTCTCTCTCCATCATCTTCTTCTGCATCCCGCATCAGGACCAGGTTTATTTTGGATTATATATCTAATATCCGATTTTTAGATCCATGATTCGGGTTGCATGCGTTTTCTCCGAGAGAGAGGTGCATGTTGGGAAATGCAGCGATTATTTAACAATCCATTGGCCAATAGGATCAATTAGGCTAACAAGAAAGCTTTTAGGACATAATTCAAACAAGTTTACTGTCATTTGTGATTCTGACCCATCAGCAGGCGTTCGACCATACCAAGTCTCCTCCTGGGGGTGCTTTTAAAAAAGAATAAGTGAGACATCACAATAGTTTTAATCTCGCTCAAAATCGCAAAATCCTGGATTTTTCTAAATTGAATTATCAGATTCAACTCTGATGGTAATTTAATGAAACATTTCTCCAAATTTACTGGAATCAACCTCATCCTCGTTAGAGCCTAATGGCGTCTAGTCGAGCAGCTAGTTATGGTTTCATCCGACAGGCTTTTGTGATATCTGCACCCCAGACGTGGAGCCGTCCCAATGCAATCAGTGTAAGAGGAATTTCATTTGCAGCATGTGAAGCATTAAAAATGGCATTTTGAAAAATTCAACGGCGGTATTTCTGTTCAGAAACAATGTCCTAATTACTCCCGGGAATCCACACAAGCGTCCGTGGACATTTTTCACTCTTTTATTCCACTCCGGGTACGATACGACGCTCATGAAAACTGGATTTAATAAGCTGAATAATGTGTTTATAGATGCACATCGTAAAAATAAATGTTATTCCACCCTATTATATCTTATTAGCGCCTAACACGGGCGAGTAAATCTAAACCGTGTGGGGGGAGATAAGGGAATATTTGATTTGGTTGAACTGACCCTTTAAATGGAGATTTGCTATAATTTCATGAACCCTGGCAGTGCTGCCTGGAAAAAATAAAAAGTCCTGTCCTGCAGCTCGTTCAAAAAAGTGTCTGGTGAATGATGATAATGTGTAATAATATTCAGCACTATTTTTGTATCCAAAAAAAAAAAAAAAAAGACATGTCTAAGGGAAATGGCTTTCCTACATGTTTATCTTTTTTGCTGGTAGCCTGTTATTTAATGAACAGTACGGTGATGTGTCAAATATTTTGCAAAAATATTTAAAAAAAAATATTGCTTTTGACTGTTGTAATTTAAAAAGTTTCACTTTTATTTTCTCCTCCTGTAAATAGACCTTATGTTTATTTCAGTATCTATAGACTGAAAGAGCTTTATTAAACTAACAATGGCGCTGAAATGAGATGGTCGCAGGTTTTAACCAGAATGGTGGGACTCGTAAAGACGTGTACTTGACAGCTGTTGTATAGAAATGTACATTTTTTTGTAAAGATTTTTATCAAAAGGCATGTTTACTGTCATTTTATTTTCCATCCATGTATAAAAACGGTATATATCCCAAATGGTGTAAGGCTCGACAATTCGTTACTGTAGATAACTATTTGTGTTCTTATCAGTCCAAAAATGTTTGTGTCATTTAACTTGTCAAATGTTTCAACACTTTATTTTACAAATAAATATGAACTGAAGGACAAGCATTCCTCTCCGTGCTTTTATTGTGAAGTTCCACATAAATGCACGTCTCATTATTTGTTGTGTCATTCGGGCGCGCTTCATATTTCATCCCTTCGTTGACGACTGCTCATTTTAATTGGGATTCATGAAGTGGATTGTGCAGCCCATGGGCCGTCGTCGCCATCAAAATGACACTTAGACAAGTCGAACAGCTTTACTGTTTGAATACACGTCAAATTATCGTCCGTCAGCAGGAAACCGGGCGCCATAAGCAGCTCATCATCTCGTGTCTGGATGGCCAGAGCTTTGTGTCATTTTTACACCTCGCTAATAGTAGCTAATGATAACAGGAAGACACAAACCCAATCACAAAGTCACTTTAATCTAAACTTCATAATTCTAGACTGAAGGGCTGGACTAGAGTTGATTTATTCTGTTTCCAAACTCTCCCCCAACCCCCTAATTGACTTGGGGTACTTTCCAAATTGGCTTTCCTAAAGAAACTCCAGCCCTCGCTCTTCACCTCGGGACACGACATCATTTAAAGTCAGACGGCGACCGTCGATGGGTTTGTTTTTTTTGGCGAGTCAGCAGAGTGGCGTGGGCCTGCCAACATTGTCCCGTCCCTCATTTACCAAATGAGTCCGTAAATGTAAACATTGATTCTGTATCCGAGCTGGTAAACAGCATCCGAAAATGTGATTTACAGACGTTTTAGCAATCGTATCGTTTTAATCTAAGACATCTGCTCCCAAAAAAAAAATCGTTGGGAGCCGCCAGTTGCCGAAAAACGTTTTAAGTCCTTCTAACCTGGAGGGAAGCAGGACTAAAAATTCATTAAGAAGAATCATTGTGGAGTTTTTCAAAAAAAGTAAAGTGTTTGTGGAGGAGTTTCTGCGAGAAATAAATGAAATAAAGACAAAATCCTTCGTAAATGAGAAGCGACTCAAAAAAACTTTTAACGTCCTTGGAAATGTTTTCCGGGTGTCATTTCCGTTCAGTTACCTCGCAGGGCGGCAACAGCTGGCAGATTTAAGGCTCCCCATCTTTTATCCACGGTAAAAGGTATTAAGGTTAATGAGGGGCCAACTTCAACGCCATACGCAATTAGCCTGCTCGCCGTATTAAGTCCAACGGCGCCATTGGCTGACGTGATTGCTCACAGCTGTTCCTGCTTAACCTACATATTGGAAAGTGTTTCACCTTTTTGCTTAATGCATGGGGAGTTTATTCATTTATGCAGAACCAACTGAAGGGAGGAAAAAACATTCGGACATGATAGCGATGAAAATGACTACACGAGCTGTTAAGCTTTCCTAATATTGAATTTTTTTATTTTTTTTATTTTTTATTTTTTTACATTTGCAGCTGTGGAAATAATAAAAAGAATTCAAATGTCCTCTCCGGAAATATATATGTGTGTGTGTGTGTGTGTGTCTGGCCCACAGCCACCAGCTTTTTGAGTCAGATTCGATCCACTCCTTTTAATGTCTTTCTCCATTCGGGAAATAAATTCTAGAATATGGATTGAAAGCAGAAGACAACTATAAGGATGTAAAGGGAAGATCAGGAAAATCTAGAGTCTCTCTAGAAGCAGGACTGTGGTGATGCTCCGTCTTTATAGTCGGTATCTTTATATATTCGCAATTAAAACTGAAATGAACAACACAACAACCCTCTACTGCTGGCAATTTCAAAAGTTTGTGAACATTTGTTGATTGCTAATCTTCAATTTCTTCCAGCTTGATGCATAAACCTAATTAACATTTATATTATTTCACCTCAGAGGCGCATAATGAGTGCGTTTTTCCCTCATCTGATCTGGAAAATGTTTTAATGCTTCTGCAGCCCTTTTCCCGGTAACGTCGGCGTCGATGCTGAAAAAAAAAAAAAAGCAGAACGGGGAAAAACTCTTTTCGGCTTTTTCATCTCTGAGGATGCTTTCGTGAAATGTGTAGGATTTATGACGGCGGTGACGGATGAGGCGGCGCAAACTCATTAAGTTTAGTTAGAGGCTAGCAGGCTGGCATTAGCCTTTAGCTCTTCATGGTGAATAGTCACCATAGTGGTTCTTAGTTGGTTTCTATGCCTCAGATTAATACGGTTACGGTTGCAACAGTTCTACAGATGTTGCATCAACATGTATTCATAGCATGCAGAGCCTGGCTGAGAAATTGAAGCTTCGGAAATTTACAGTACATCCTCCACAAATTGTTTTATTGCAGCCGCAATTCCACTCGCATGAGATGATATTACATTGATTTAGGAGTGAGAAAGAACAATCATTCCCTCCTGTCCTCCAGGCCCCCGAAAACGCCATCAGCTGCCCTGGATGACATCCATCATTGGGTAAAATCTGAGGCTGAAAACACGCCACACTGATGTATAGCGAAGGCAAAGCGCGGCGCAGGTAGCCGTAAAGGTTAATCCAGTTAAATCTTGAGTCAGACATAGACGAGTGTGTCTCGATTCTCAGCATCGGCAGAAAGAAATGTCACACAAGAGATAAAAAATTATCAAAGAGATGAAGGGATGAAAGTTTATTAAGAACTGGAGGAGGGAAAGTAGAATAATAGATATCAGTTTGAGGGAAATATGTGGATTTGTCATTGTTTGATATAAGAAAGAACCTTTTTTTACCTTAGATCTGTGTGTTCTCTTTAAACAACATTTATAGATCCTTTTTCTTTTTGATTATAACAGGGTCGAGCACTTTATGCAACATCCATTTTTAATTTCTAAGCAGACTTCTTCTTCTACTACCTTAATTGGTTGTCTTGTTATCTCCGCCATCTGTAGGTGAGCAGAGAGAGTTTCTGTTTTTTTATTTTAAATTACACATTTTGCGCTCGTGACCGCCGCTCTGGGAATTCAAATAAAGGCCGTACCTCTGGAAGCAGCTCATGTTGCCTTCACAGTTTCCCGAATTAAAGCTGACAACAAGGAACTGCTAATTGGCGTCGGAGAGAGGAGTGCTGCTAAAAGGGAAAACAGAATTTAATACTAAACTTCTTATGAAAAATTCAAGCTGAAAAAAAGAAAATAGAATGACTATCTTCGAATCGATAGAAAAAATAAATCCTCATGCTGGACGTTTTTATTTCTTTTGCCAGCCCTTATGTATTTGTTGTGTTTTATTACAGGAAAACACAATTTTGGCCATTTCAGGACAGCAGCAGAACTTGTAAACATTACACTGAGTTATTATCCATCTGTAAAGTCGCTGTGGTGAAGTCGGCCTCTGTTTGCAGCTATAGCTGACTCCGGCGACTCCGTCTCCCAGGAATGATGTTCCGCTTTGGTCACATGGCGGCCGAAGAGATGCAGGATTCTGACGCCAAAAGTCAAGAGTTCACTTAAAGTTGAGAAAGAACTTAGCTTAGTTTAACTGGATTATAACGACATATTTCTCATTACGTTAATAGAAAAATGGATTGATCTGCATTACATTTCTCTAATTAATTAGTTTTTTGTGTAACATTATCACTGATTTGGTTTAATGTTTTATTGGCAATGATGTCATCGCCCGGCTGCACCCTTCCTTCATTCCTGGTGATGTTTCTGGTGTTTATCGTGTTTGTCTTCTTAGTTTCCTCTTAAAATAATTTTTTTTTTTTAATTTTAAAAAATAATAAAAATGTAAAATGTCAGGATATGAGGGAATCATTCTAATAAATCTGATCCAGATTGTAAAACTAAAGATATGAAATCAAAGAGAAACTCCTGAGATGACAGCCAGGAAGGAAAAATAGAGAGGGAAGGATGAAACGCATCAACATGCAGTGGGAGATGTGACTGCTGGAAACAAGAAGCGAGTAATCCTCATTAGCTATGTGGCTGTGTGGGCTGAGTTGTCCCCTCAGTTCTGCACTAATTGCTCTGAATCAATTAAACTATATAATCCCAAAGTGAAGTTTTTCCGGCACATCTATGACATCGTGACCTTGGGAGGTCATTTTCCTTTCCAGAGGAACTCATCATGGATAAAAGCAGGTGGAGACGGTTGGAGATAAAGGAAGTGGACATATTTTCCCCTGATCTCTTTCATTTTTTTTTTTTTTGCCCCTGACGTGCCTCAAGCTGTCCATCCGTAATTGAATCCCCTCTGAGGGGCAACAGGGCAGCAGGACGACCCCAGGACGGCTAGCGATAACGCTCCCAGTGCCCACAGGCCACGGTTTCCCTCACTGATAATGCAGTACAATATGTGCTGTAACCCCTCCTTGATAACCCCCCCATGACGCCTAATGGAACAAAAGATTTATGCATCTCAACAGAGGATTGTGAAACTATAAATTGTGATTTTTTTTTTTGTGGACAAGGAAGCCTTCAGGTTTTGTGACTGGAAAAAAAATGTTCTCAGCTACTTTTTCAGGTTTTCATGCAAAAAAAATCTCCAAAAAACAAAGGATGCCGTCTAAATCACTCCTGAAACAGAATACAGCCAAGCTTTTCATCATTTTTTCAGCCCATTCTTGCTTGAGAACGGCCGGACCATCGAGGACTTTTACACTAAGTCATGCTAAGATGGGTCAGTTTCTTTGCGTTTTCAATTGTGTGTACGTCAGAAGGGTTCAGATTCTGACTTAAGTCTGTTTTAAACTCCAGTCCAACTGCGGCGGCTGCACAAAAACCATCATGGGTGAGGAATCATGTGGTTTTTTTCTCTGCACAGACAAAAACTGAAGCCCAGGAGGGCGTAATCCGGCCATCTCTCCTGCACTGCCTGGGTTTGCTACATCCGATGAGGGATTCTCTTCTTTTACTGTACAAACCGGGAATGTTCATCACACTTTTCCACACTCTCTGGCCTGAGAAGAGGAGACTAAAATGAATTTTCCTTGATCCTTTCTTGCCTCATTCCAAGGCCAAATTGGCTATTGATCTCCATCTCTTTGTCTATTAAGGGAGCTTCTTGCATGCCAAAATCGGTGACCGCCATGACGGCAGCCGATATCTCAGCGGTGATTGATTCTGTGCGAGCTGTGGCCAGTCGTGCTAAACCAAGGTTGATGGGAGAGAGGTGATGAGGATGATTGCTCGAGGTTGCCGTCGGCTTGACAGTCGATGCACACGAGCGGCGGAGCGGGAATCCGCGTAGGACAATCCTTTGGCGTCGTTTCTTTGCCTCATCCTTTGTGTTTCGGCTGTTACTCAAAAAGGAAACAGAGGAGGTTATTCCATTCACCCATTTGAAGAGACTCGATGCAATCAATGCTGGTGGAGTGGAGTGATGGAGCGGTGGTAAAGCCAGAGACTGGGGTATTGTAAGAGGATGCAGAAGAAAGGAAAATCCCCCCACTGTGGCCCAGTGAGGGGACCGCGGTGCTTTTGATTGCTCTTTTCTCTGAGAAAGTTTCAGCTGCGCTTTTAGTCTGTCTGTAGTTTGAATGAGGGCTGATTGATTTTTTAGGATCCCTCTGAATCAAAGCTACTTTTCCTGCTCAAATCCGACGAACAATAAGAAGAAAGGTTTGACAGAATAGTTTTCAAAACTTCTTGCATAACAGGGAGGCTTGAGAAAGCCCGACTCCCAGAATGTAAGGTGAAGCAAACAGCTTCAAATGATTCAACGTAATGAGTGGAAATCTAATGTCATCCGGACATGGATCGGGTTTGGGGGTTGTTGTTTTTTTTTTGGTATTCTAGATGCAGAGACGTGAAATTCATGAGATGACTGGATGAGAATTCTTGTGAAAATTCATCGTGTGTATTCAGATTATTAATTCTGATGGATTATTAATACTTTACGTCTACATTTCACAGTACAAGTAGTCCCCAAGATATGAACACCTGATTTACGAACATTCGTAGATATGAACAAACAATGAAATGACACAAACTTGATTTTTAGTATTTTGTGTATCTTTTGTTTTTGTTTTTGAAAACTGAAATATAATTGAGAAGAACATAACTCAAAATGACCTGTACCTGTATTTGACTTATTATGTGTTGTTTTTATGTCCTGTAATTTTTTTCTGGTAAGTCTTAGGGAATACTGTAGTACTTTAGCATTTAGAGTAGTAATGACATTTAAATTACCTGAAATACAGATTATAGTTAGAAATTTAACAAATAACTTACAAACAATTCAGCTTAAGAACAACCTCTCAGAACTAGTTTTGTTTGTAGATTGAGGACCTACAAACTGGTACATACTCGGTACTTTTTTTTAACTTCTGTTCCATTCAATTGTGCAATCCTTATAGTCTTCAAACTGCCTACTTTCTATTGGTCTACCTTTATTTAAAACTTTTTCTTCGAAGTTCAATTACAAAGCTGACACTGGGAATGCAGATAAGACAGAAAGAGACAAGATGAGATAAAAGATAGGATTTCTTGAGCTCCAGTTAGAGACAATACGACAAAGGATGAAAGTGCAGCGTGAAATGTACTCAGAATAAAAATACAATACGCAGTGCTTAAGTACAAAATGGGCTTATGGCCAAAAGTGGCGAAGTGCTGTTAGAAAGTCTGCCGACCAACTAAATGTGGTAAAGTTTCTGTCTTTCATTGGTGGCGTGTCAGCTGAAGCAAATGGGCTGCTTCTGAAATGTCAAATGAAATGGTGCAACCTTTCAAAAGGTTAGGCATAACAAGCCGAGCCCTACTGTTCTGCCAGCAAAACAGAAACCTCACCGGCAGCTGACAAAAAGATAATTAAGACGCTGGAAAGGAGGGAGACCATAAATTAAGTCGTCATCACAACAACAAATTAATGTCTACTCTAAAATAACAACACGCTAAAATAACACGTGACCCACGCTGGGTTTTAAGTGGGTCACGTCAGGAGCTTCCACATGTGCTGGCGGGTTCCCTTTGTGGGTCAGAGTTGGGGCTACCAACTGGGTCACATGGGTCCACCTGAGGGGCCTGGAGAGGAAAGCTTTGAAAGAGTTTCCAATGGGTAAATATGTGGTTCCACCAACTAACCAGGTCCCGATGGGCTCTGGCTCGCTCCATCGGGCTCCCAGACTGTCTCCGGGGGGGCTCTGACTGTGGATCTCTCAGGGGCTTGGGCTCCAGTTCTGGCTCTGTCCCGCTTGGGGGGGGGCTCTGGCTATCTCCTGGGTCCTGGCTATCCAGCTGTCTTGTGTGCTCCGAGTCTCTCGGGGGGCTATGGCTCTTTCGCCGGCGCTGGAACACTAGCTCCCCTGGGGGCGTTGGGGTTGTGGCTCTCTCAGGGGCTCCGACTCTGCTCTGGTGGCAGCTGAATTTAAATGTTAGCTTCATGCTTAATTTGATTTTTACAACCAGCTGTTTAGGATAACATGGGGGGGGGGGGGTTTATGGGAAGGTGACGGAACAAGGTCTACGTAAGAGATCCGTGCCCGGAATACCGATCTCATCGAATAACTTCATGAGCCTAAGGTATCCTGAGGTGGCTGATCATCGGATATGGAGGGGTTAATAACATTCTGCAAGTCAAATATTTCGCTGGCATCAACTTCAACACCTTTGCCGTTAACGCATTTAGTCACAATATATTTCCGAAACATGTTGTTGTTTTTTTCCAAAGAAGTCATCGTGCTGGAAAATGACATCTAAACGACCCGCTCGTGAAGATCTTACAGCACATTCAGCTTTATTACCAATCCAATCTCGAGACGGCGCGCACGACCATGTTGGGTGGCGCAAATCACATACAAATACGTCTGCGAGGTCATTAATAGCATCACAAAGACCCGGCAAATAGAAAATGGAACATTGATGGCTTTTCACACAGTTCATTACCTAGATGGCTTCTCAAAACAGAGATGTGAAAATACAATGCGTGCAATCATGAGTCATGTACTGTATGAACACAACAATGCAATTGTTGTGTGTCTGTTTACACAGATAGACTTCAGACTCCAGTATGTATTAAAAGAACAATATACGCTCTTTGTATTCTGTATCTGTAGAAATATACATAAAGGAATCGTGTCCCACAGGGTTAATAGATTCAGTTTTAATGCTGTGTTGGTTCAAACAGTTTCGAGATCCTGCCAAATTATATTTAAAAAGGCAGCTGAAGGAGGCCATCGAGTCTCGTCGGCTCGCAAATAAAGACGGCATTATTGATTCAATGTGAGCAGTTCAGACTGAAAGGAGAGTTTGGTTTGTGTCATTTAACACGATTAATTCTGCAGCATGCATTCTCCAGCCTGTTATAAAGTCCAATGCCTCTGTTTGAAATGTAAAGCAACACAAAGGAAAATAAATGAAGCGTAATAACTGTCAGCGGCTGTCTGGAAAATAACGGTAAAGTTTGTATGTTATATTATTTCAATTTCCCCTCCAAGGAATTCAGTTAAGGTTGAAGTTAAGCAAGTTTTCCTGAAAACAAGAGGAGGAACCAGGAAGCGTCTTATATAGCTTTGCCCTGATTGGCTGAAGGGGTGCTGGAGGGGGAGCTAAGGTTCAGCAACATTCATAAAATTTGAGTTTGATCGGAGGGTTTTTGCCAATTTTACATCATACAGAAGCCACGTAACACTGGGGCAAATCTTACTCACGCCGTTCCTGACTTTTTCATGTTGACTGCTCTCTCTACTGCCCCTAGTGGCCAAAAAAATTTCATCAATGAAAGAAAAGGTTTACAAAACTGTGGTGAGACCAGCGATGTTGTTTGGTCTAGAGACAGTGTCACTGAGGAAAAGACAGGAGACAGAGCTGGAGGTAGCAGAGATGAAGATGCTGAGGTTCTCTCTGGGAGTGACCAGGAAGGATGGGATCAGGAATGAGTACATCAGAGGGACAGCACATGTTAGAGGTTCTGGAGATAAAGTCAGAGGCCAAACTGAGATGGTTTGGACATGTCCAGAGGAGAGATAGTGAATATATTGGTAGAAGGATGGTGAGTTTTGAACTGCCAGGCAGGAGGCCTAGAGGAAGACCAAAGAGGAGGTTTATGGATGTAGTGAAAGAGGACATGAAGGTAGTTGGTGTGAGAGAAGAGGATGAGAATACAGGGTTAGATGGAGGACACTGATTTGCTGTGGCGACCCCTGAAGGGAAAAGCCGAAAAGAAAAGAAGATCCACACAAAGGAGGCGACATTTTAAATATTTGAATAGGTTTGTGACACAATAAGTCATGCAGGAATTACCAAACAAGCACTGCGTGGAGGGAGGGAGGTGTGTGTGTGTGTGTGTGTGTGTGTGTGTGTGTGTGTGTGTGTGTGTGTGTGTGTGTGTGTGTGTGTGTGTGTGTGTGTGTGTGTGTGTGTGTGTGTGTGTGTGTGTGTGTGTGTGTGTGTGTGTGTGTGTGTGCCAGGCCAGCTAAACACACATGTTTAAGACTGTTTGTTTTTTGGTGTTGGTATGCATGACTATCCTTCAAGTTTGATTTTTGAAGATGAGCCACATGAGACTGGAGTCTGGGGATTCTGCAACTCTTGGCGTATTGATTGAACTTTTTTTCATTTATTTATTTTGCACAGTCACTTTAGATGTGTGGAACTTCTGTCATCATTAGCGCGCCTTGCGTTTTTCCTTCCATCAATACCGAATATTGATCGGAACCTCCATCCCGTCTTCATCTGCTCCCTTTCCCTCAGCTGTCCCTTTCTTTTTTTTACCTCTCGTTTCTACCCGTCTGCTTCTTCCTTTTCCTCCATTCTAGTCGTTCTCCGTTCACAGCAAACACTCCTGAAATCAATGTCTTCACAGCACCACATCTGCCCCCCCCCCCCCCCCCCAACACCTCCCACCCCTCCGGGGTAAGGTGAGCCCCCGCCGTCATCATCTGTTCTCAGCTTCTCTTCAGGTTCAAAAAGCTCCCCTCTTCATATCTGCATGGTGTGAAGGGGGGCCCACAATCCCGTCAAAGAGAGGTGTGTGGGGGGGGGGGTTAAAGCATCTCCAAGTGTCTAACTTTATCTGGCAGCTCCTGTGAAACGCTGGGATCAGCACAAGAGCCAAACATGATTTCAGTTATTACCTCTCAACCCCTTCGGTGAGAAGAAATTCCTATTTTTAAACTCTATTTCGGTGACATCCCGACTGCAGAGCAGGTGAGCCGTCATTTCTTCAGCCACTGCCTGTCAATCAAATGTGTGCAGAATTGTGCAATCTTGTGTCTGATTTTCCTGCCTATTTTTCTGACAGCTGGGTTTCCACTTATGCTATTTATTCTATACAAACAGAATCGCTGCCTCTGGTAGTATAAAGAAAAACTTTTTTTAGTGCACCATAGGATGTTTTCCACCCGCAGGCAAGTATAAAAGTTTTTTTATGGGGTGATACCAGCAGCACGCAGATGACTGACGTTATTTATAGGAAAATGTAGTTGACATTTTATGACCGTGGAGATTGTTTTCCCAGCATCTGTTTATTTGTTTGTTTGTCTGTCGGAACTACTTAATGGGTTTTCTGTTGGCAGCACTGGTTAAAAGCTTTTCTTCATCATCTGGTAGATTTTTTTTCCCATCCACATCATCCCACATCAGCAGTAATAATTGCATTTTTTGTGTTATTGCATATAAAAAATGTCCCCTCCAGGCTACAGCCCTTCCTCAGCTCCTCATCCTCCCTTCCCCTGCAGCAAACCTCCCCACGGCTCCTCGGCTCCTGGATCTCCAACAATCCGGTGACCTTCTCATCCCAGGCGGGACGATGGAGCCTCCTCTTCCTCCGCCGAGACTTCTCCTCTCATCGACAGGCTCTTCACGTCCATCCTTTACTCCGCTGAATCACAAACATCGCTCCCTTATTGCATTCCTCTGGAAGTGTTCCTCCCTCGTACGGAAATGTATGAATAACATTTACCTTTGTCCTTGTCGTCCATGTAACTGCTCCATCATATGCAGGTTTTCTTTTCTATAGCTGACTTTGAGCGCTTTTCTGAAGAGACTCCGAGTCAATCTCGATCTACCTGAAACGTACTGAAATTATAAGATAATGCAGAAAAATGCAAGCAGTGTCTTTTTTTTTAATGTATAAATATTCACAAAATTGCAGCTCTGTGGGGAACTTCAACATCTGTTGAGAGAACAGAAACAGTCGAACTTGAACATTTTTGCAGGAGGATTTTGGAGGAAATCATGAAATCCATCACGCCGTGAACGCTGTGGCGCCAACAGAAGGATCCTTCCATACATCAAGCCTAGACCTGAAGCACTGTAACGGGAACAGATGATGAAATCCGAGGTAAAAAATTTCTGGAGGTTTAGCAGCACTGGAGTCCCAAAACGTACCTCGAACCAACTTTTGGAATTCAAACAATGAAGCAACAGCAGCTGTTGTAAGATGCTTAAAGGAATGTGAGTCTATAAGAGGGAGGCGGGGAGGATTTGTGAGCCCATCGGGGTGTATATTCCTCTGGGTTGCACTTTGATCTGGAATAAGGCTTATGGAACAAAATGCATTAATTCATGTCAAGATTTAAAATTTAAAAAAAAAGGTGAGAACGAAATAAGAGTTCAGACCTCGACTTATGTTTTTATTTGGATCCTGGCAACAAAATGTAAGTCAAACAACGCTTGTCTCCGGGCTAAACTGAAGATAACCATTCCCAATTCTGTATTGTACTTTACTTGGGAGTGCATTTTCAGTAATAATCAGTTAATAAGAATCCATTTAAATTGTATTTTTTGTTATAGAACAGAAAAACTGTCCCTTCTTCAGCCGCTTCTTCTGCATTTCGTGTCACGGGATTGCTGCTGGCTAATAATTCATTACATGTTTTTATTCTTATTCATTGTACAGTCACATGATATTATGTGCTTTTCATGGTTTACAAGTGATTTTAAGAGTCTGGTATTTGTGGCGGACAGTCGTAAAGTGGATTTTTATTTTTCTGTGTAATTTTTTTTGTTTTTTAAACCGACGTATAATCAATAATGATGTAGCTTGAAACCACATAAGCCAAGGTATATCTGGCATTAAGTTGCATTATTTATTAGCATCAAGAGTATTTTTGTGTTTATTGATCTGTTTTTATTCATTCTTCTTCGGATTATATGTTCCAAATGAAATTCATTCATCGGATAAAAACACAATCCTTCAGTAACAAGGTATTCTTCCATCTTTACAGATCAGTGTTTCAAAAATCTTCAAAATCCCTGGTACTAAGTCTCGTGTCTGTGACATTAAATATTTATGACTAAGTAACGACTGGTGAATTTTTGCTTATTTATTCATAAACAGTTTAATGCTCAAAATCCAAAACTCGGGTTTGTGCCTGATCAGAAAAATAAATCACAAATATGTTCAGATTTTTTCCTGGTCATGTGATGCTACTTTAAAATAATCATTACCTTCTGATGACGTCACAAACTGTTCACTTGCTGCTATAAAAGCATTGTGCGGCTCGTTGTCATGGCTGCACATGCTAGAGTGTCTGTTTTTAGATGCTGTCACCTGATGGAGGAAGAGGAGGAGGAGGAATAGATGTACTTCTGTCCACGCGTCTGACAGGCGCACCAGAAACCTCCTGTTCCCTCAGACACGAGTCGGACGGCAGACCTGCAGGTGGGACCTCACCTGTGACTCCACCGATGGCCCCGGGATCCATTAAAACAGCCACCCGGCGCGCTGCTCTCTCGAGTGTGAAACCTATTTCCTTCCTCTGCACACACTTTGATGCTCTGCTAGTTTTTTGTAGACAAAAATGGGGCTGCAGAGGATTCACACAGTATGAAGACTGGACCTGGAGGTGGAGCTATACATGGATCCCCTGACCTAACACCAAATATAATAGGATCGAAGTCAGGGTTAGGTTTAGGGTTGGGTTAGGTTAGGATTAGATTTAGGGTTAGGGTTGGGTAAAGATTTAGTTTAGTGTTAGGGTTAGGGTCACCGCCTGATCACCTAGAGTGGTCCTGCAGCTCATCTGGACGAGTCATGCTCATTCGGTTTGGAATCCCAGCCCAGTGACCATCAATTTAGGGTTAGGGTTAGAGATGTGGTTAGTTTTAGAGTTTGGATTAGGTTTAGGGTTAGGTTTGGGTTAGGTTAGCATTAGGTTTAGAGATAGGGATAGGGTTAAATTTAGATTTGGGGTAGGATTAAGTTTAGGGCTACGTTTGAGGTAAGGGTTAGGATAAGGTTTAGGGTTAGGATTAGTTAGTGTTGGGTTAGAGTTAGAGTTAGGATTAGGGTTACAGTTAGGTATAGGTTTAGGATTAGGGTTAGAGTGGGTTACAGTTAGTTTTAGGGTTGGAGTTTGGGTTAGGGTGAGTTTTAGGGTAGGGATAAGGATTAAGTTTAGGTTTAGGTTAGGATTTTGGTTAGGGTTAGGTTTAGGTATAGGCTAAGGGGTTAGGTTTGGGGTTAGGTTTAGGGTTAGAGTCTAAAAAAAATTTTTTTCAGTCGGTGAGTCATTCAGTTGGTCAGTCTAGAAAAATAAATATTCCATCGTCTAAAAAAATTTTTTCGGTCGGTGGTTGGTCTCAAACCAATTTTGTTTGGTCAGTCAGTCGGTCTAAAAAATTTTTTTTCTGTCAGTCGGTCGGTCTTAAAATCTGTTTTCATCAGTCAGTTGATCTTCTAGAAAAATTCATTTTCCGGTCGGTCGATCGGACTAAAACTTTTTTTTTTTTGGACGGTCAGTCTAGAAAATATTTTTCAGTCACTCAGTCTGAAAATATTTTTTCGGTCGATCAGTCTAAAAAATTGTTTTTGTTTTTTTTTGGTCAGTAGGTCAGTCTAAAAAAATTTTTTTCGGTCGGTCAGTTGGTCAGTCTAAAAAATTTTTCGGTCTGTCAATCCGTCTAAATACATTTTTTTCGGTCGGGCAATCAGTCTAAAAAATTTTTTGTTTGGTCGATGAGTTGGTCGGTTAAAAAAATTTTTTTTCGGTTGGTCGGTCGGTCTAAAGAAATGGGTTTTTTCAGTTCAGTCCCTCAGTCGGTCTAGACAAAAATTTCTGGTCGGTCAGTTGGTCTAAATAAAAATTTTCAGTCTGTTTGTCAGTCGATCCAAAAAGGTGTTTTTTTCGGTCTGTGCAAAATTTTTTCTTTTTTAGTAGGTTGGTCAGTCTAAAAATATTTAACCCTAACCCTAAACCTAACCCTAACCCTAAACCTAACCCTAACCCTAGCCCTAAACCTAACCCTAACCCTAAACCCTAACCCCTTAATCCAATGACCTAGTAGATGCTAGAAACGGATCTTTAACAGTCTTCAGATTTCGATGCGACCTTGTTTTTGGTTTATTATAACCCTAAACCCTAAACCTAACCATAAACCTAACCCTAACCCCTAACCCCTAACCCCTAACCCTAAACCCTAACCCCAACCCCAACCCTAAACCTAAACCTAACCCTAACCCTAACCCTAACCCTCCCCTAACCTAACCCCTAACCCCTAACCCTAGCCCCTATTCCTAATCCTAAACCCTAACTCTAACCCCAACCCCAACCCTACCCTAACCCTAAACCCTAAACCTAACCCCTAACCCTACCCTAACCCTAAAACCTAACCTTTACCCTAAACCCTAAACCCTAACCCCTAACCCTAAACCTAAACCCAAACCCTAAACCTAACCCCTAACCCTACCCTAACCCTAACCCTAAAACCTAACCTTTACCCTAAACCCTAACTCCTAACCCTAACCCCTAACCCTAACCCCAACCCCTAAACCTAACCCTAATCCAAACCCTAACCCTAAACCCTAACCCAAACCCCAAACCTAAAACCTAACCCTAAACCTAACCCTAAACCCTAACCCTAATGCTAACCCTAAACCCTAAACATTACCCTACCCTAACCCTAACTCTAAACCCTAAACCTAAACCTAACCCTAACCCTAAACCCTAACCCTAAACCTAACCCTAAACCCTAACCCAAATCCCAACCCTAGCCCTAACCCTAACCCTAAACCTAACCCTAAACCCTAACCCAAATCCCAACCCTAACCCTAAACCTAACCCTAACCCAAATCCCAACCCTAACCCTAACGCTAACTCTAACCCTAACCCTAAACCTAACCCTAAACCCTAACCCAAATCCCAACCCTAACCCTAAACCTAACCCTAACCCAAATCCCAACCCTAACCCTAACCCTAACCCTAAACGTAACCCTAACCCAAATCCCAACCCTGACCCTAAACCTAAACCTAACCCTAAACCCTAACCCAAATCCCAACCCTAACCCTAAACCTAACCCTAAACCCTAACCCAAATCCCAACCCTAACCCTAAACCTAAACCTAACCCTAAACTTAACCCTAAACCCTAACCCAAATCCCAACCCTAACCCTAACGCTAACCCTAACCCTAACCCTAACCCTAACCCTAACCCTAAACCTAACCCTAACCCTAAACCTAACCCAAATCCCAACCGTAACCCTAAACCTAACCCTAACCCAAATCCCAACCCTAACCCTAAACCTAACCCTAAACCCTAACCCAAATCCCAACCCTAACCCTAAACCTAACCCTAAACCCTAACCCAAATCCCAACCCTCACCCTAAACCTAAACCTAACCCTAAACCTAACCCTAAATTTAACCCTAAACCCTAACCCAAATCCCAACCCTAACCCTAACGCTAACCCTAACCCTAACCCTAACCCTAACCCTAACCCTAACCCTAACCCTAAACCTAACCCTAACCCTAAACCTAACCCAAATCCCAACCGTAACCCTAAACCTAACCCTAACCCAAATCCCAACCCTAACCCTAAACCTAACCCTAAACCCTAACCCAAATCCCAACCCTAACCCTAAACCTAACCCTAAACCCTAACCCAAATCCCAACCCTCACCCTAAACCTAAACCTAACCCTAAACCTAACCCTAAATTTAACCCTAAACCCTAACCCAAATCCCAACCCTAACCCTAACGCTAACCCTAACCCTAACCCTAACCCTAACCCTAACCCTAAACCTAACCCTGACCCTAAACCCTAACCCAAATCCCAACCCTAACCCTAAACCTAACCCTAACCCAAATCCCAACCCTAACCCTAAACCTAAACCCAACCCTAAACCCTAACCCAAATCCCAACCCTAACCCTAAACCCTAACCCAAATCCCAACCCTAACCCTAACCCTAAACCTAAACCTAACCCTAAACTTAACCCTAAACTTAACCCTAAACCCTAACCCAAATCCCAACCCTAACCCTAACGCTAACCCTAAACCTAACCTTAAACCTAACCCCAAACCTAACCCTAACCCTAAACCCTAACCCAAATCCCAACCCTAACCCTAAACCTAACCCTAAACCTAAACCTAAACCTAAACCTAAACCTAAACCTAACCCTAAAACCTAACCCATACCCCTTAATCCAATGACCTTCTAGATGCTAGAAACGGATCTTTAACAGTCTTCAGATTTCGATGCGACCTTGTTTTTGGTTTATTAGGAGAAAAAATGTAACTTTGGTCTGTGAAGAGTTTCCTTTATTCATGTTCCTAACGGCAAACATCAAGTCTAAATTAATATCAGTAAACAAGTGAGAATCCGTTGTGCCCTTTCTCTATTTTCACATTCAAAGACATCGCTCAGCTGATCTGAAAATAAAATTTAAACACAGAAAATAAATTTAAAGACATTAAAAATCTTCACTTTTATTGCCTGTCAATGACAAAATGTCTGAAAAAGTAGCTGTACTATAGTCTGTAGGACCATCAAGGCTCTGAGAAACGACGAGGTCTTCCTCTGCACAGGCGCCTCTCTGGAACAAACACAGTGATTTTCATTTCTGTCACAGGGAAGAGTCCTGCTGCCGTGACCTTTGACGTCTCATCCTGTCGGAGTAAAAAACCCAGCTGTGCTGCAAGAGAAGCTCACCGCAAACAGGCCTTCAGCTTCTTATTGGCATTCAGGAAGCCGAACATCTCTCTCTCTCTCTCTTTGTGCCCCCAATCCTGTCACACGCACACGCACACGCACACGCACACGTCCTCGCTTGTGGCCGTGCATATTGATAAACCCATCCAGGGCACCATCTTGTGGACATTTCCCACTGTGGTGGTTTTTCCAAAATGTCACTTCAAATTACATTTAATTAAGCGAGCGACGACTCAGATTCAGTTGTTCTCTTTAAAGGCACACTTCAAAAAAAAAAAATAAAAAATAGATTCAATTTATGAAGATCTCGTTTAGAGCACGTCGTCATTAACTGAGTCTCAGTGAGTCATGGCGAACACTTTCACAATTAGTGGCTTCTTCAGTTTCAAGTGCATCAAAGGAATCACTTTTAGGGCAATGAGTGAATTTCCTTTTCCTAACCAAAAAAAAAAAGTGACAAAATCCATCTCAGCCACAGTTCCAGCGACCCCCTACCGCCTCACGTAGATTACATTTGAAATTCAATGTGTGCGTGTGCTGGCATGGTATCCGTCTCCCCTGGGGGGTGTGGCGGTGCAACCCCACCGCCTGCGTCGTGGTGCAGCCATCTGGAGCGCAGCGGGGCGCACCTGACACCTCAAAACTGCATCTGCTACACTCTCCATGCCAATCGTTTGCAAAGCGAAATCCTTCCCCTGTGTTAGAAATAAATGTCTCTGCCCCAAAGGCGTCGGTCGAATGCATTTCAGACAGATCTGTCATATTCCTTGATGTTTCCTGTGATTCTGCCGTGGTTATTTCTTTTTTTTGGGGGGGGGGGTGTCTTTTATGGATGCTAAAAGGCGTTTGGCCGCCCTTTTTCAGCCGCATCCCGCTGCTCACCTGGAACACACTGAAGACTTTAAAGCTGCTCTCCCCTTTGGCTAAAACCTGTCGTGTCAATGGAAGGAACCAACAGGGGATTATCACCTCCATCAAACGCTGAATGAAATCTAATACTTCCGCTAATTAAAACTTTAATATTTTCACCATTTAAAACAGGATTGATTTTTGGCAGTGGTGAACACGTTTTCCCACCATTAGTTAAAACACACTGGGGGATTTATCAGCTAATACTTAACTGTATGTTTTAGAGTGAAACAAGAGTTTTATATATTGTACATACATAGAACATGTTGATTATCAAAATGAATGAGGATGCTCCTCTCTGGTGTCTGGATGTGTATAATTGGTTATGATTTGATAATGTGTGGTTTATTTCTAGCTCATCTCTGCTGCCCCCATGTGGCCGTAAATGTATTGCAAATGTAAACTTTTCACTGTGGCTTGTAAAAAAACAAAGATAGAAGTAGCAGTACGTGTGGCAGCCATGATAGGAGCCGTTCAGCGTCCTTTATGTCCCAATGTTCTTGCTATACTATTGTTTCTTCATTATTTTCACCTCAGCTTTACTCAGCATTGTTCTGTCCTACATTAGTGAAGCAAACCCAAAGATGCTTTTCACATACAGGTATAATAAAATGTGAAATTAAAATACCATCTCTGGATTATTTGACAGATTTAATGCTTGTGGGTGCTTACCAACTATCAGATACAATTAGTTCATTATCTTATTCTTTCTCTAAGCACAGCTTCAAGTAGTTCTTCCTTTCCTTTTAGGATGAAATGTCGTCCATCAATTATTCCTGTCACAGATCATCAAAAAGAGGAATACTTCTTCCTTAATGTCATTTTGGTCATGTGATGGTCCGTTTTTTTCAAGCCTCCTCTTAGCTTTTGCCTCTGTTCAGATTTACTGACCAACTAACTCAGTCTGAGGTCGCCACGGAGACAAGCCATCAGCCAGGCTGTTAGAGCATGCAGCAGCAGCATACTGATAAGAGCTCAGGGCTCTTAGGTGGACCGGAAAATCCATACTTCATCTTCAGGGGCACTCCTTTGATAAATCATTGTGCAAAACCTCCAGAAGAGCTTTTGGAATGGAAAATCAGAACCTTAGAATCTGTAAAACCAGTCTAATTTTAATCTGCACAGATGAGATAATGATTTATATTTAAATTCTGATTAATTTAAACCTTTAAAAAGTGAGCACTACATAATACAGTCAGGATGATCTTTATACTGAATCTGAAGCATGAACAAAATGCATGGATTCTTGCAACTGCCTGTCAAAACTCAATGAAAATTTTATGTTTAGAATAAACTTGACATCATCTTCCATTGCACACATCTCATACATTTTAATATTTACAAAACATCACTAAATATTTTGTAGGCAGCTTTAGTCACAGAAAATGTTTCTACACAAATTATCCATCAATTAGAAAACAGAATAAAATCCTGAAACAAGATTACACTTCACACACGTCTCCGTTTATTCCATTTCTATCGCATATAAAGACAATATAAATTACATTCAGGTATTTATTCTCCATGGATATTTGCATGAGACGTCACAATCAGTCCTCGGAATTTACAACAGTCTGATTATAGTCCATTATAGCTGAGAGAAGAGTTGAGCAGCATTGTCGACATTTACCGATTCCTTAGGAGGCTCCCTGACAACCTACAGAGACAAAGGATTAATAACCACATCCAGAGAATTTTGAATTCCGGTTGGTGAGAATTTTAAACTCACACCTGTACCTGGCTTTGCTTCTTCGGCTCAGGAGCAACCGATTTTGAAACGCTCTTCACGTCCCTCTGGACTTCTGTGAACATCTGATTGAGGCTCTCCACCTTCTCATTTTTTGCTGCGTTGATCTGTGACGCCAGAAATGATATTTAATGAAGTGAAACAATAAAAAAAAAAAGTATGAATGGAAAATTTAAATCGTAAAAAAAGGACAGAAGAGAGAGATCTTACGTGTTTCAGTGCTGTTGTGACGGGCTTCGCTTTGTGCTTGTGTTTCATGGGTTTCTTTGCAACTTGGAAGACATTCTTGTGTTTTTTCCCTTTCTGTTTATTCTTGCCCATATTTCCTGAAAAAGAACACAAATCAGAGGGAACCATGTAGCATCCATTCTTATAGATCATATCAAAGAAGCAAAGTATTATCTTGTGTTGACATTAAGTTTATTTCGAGCTACATTAACGTTTATAACAGCTGAATGTAGCCGCTATGCAGCAGCTCGTTTTGTCTCATTTCTCTCCTCTAATCAACGACAAACTGTTTGCTAGTTCGCGATTAGCTTGAATATCTGTACACAAATAACTGTCACCGTTGTTTTTATCGTTATCTGGTGAAGCGGATTATCTTCACACAATAATTTTGAAACAACAGGGACTAAGTTTTTAAAACAAGTCTCAAAACAAACCTTTAATGAAGAGGAAAACTTCCTGTTGATATCCTCACGTACTGCTACAAACGTGCTTTGTCATGACGTCATTTCGGAGCGACGGAAAACAATGTCAGTCCCAAAAGGCCAACGACCCGCCCTCCTATGCATCTGATTGGCTAAAATTGATTGATATACAGTCACTTTAACCAATCATATTCATGATTTCTAATACGATAGCCAATCAGAGACAGAGGAGGGAGGGTCAGCTGAGCTGAACGATCAATTGAAGTTATTCACGAGAAAATCCTGAAAATCCTCATTTATTTACGAGCTTGAAAAGTGAAACAGTGTTTTTCGTGTATTTTATTTAGAATCGAACATCTTATATCATGATCTTTGTTAATTTGCCAGTGGAAAAAGAAGATGAATGAATGAATGAATGAATGAATGAATGAATGAATGAATGAATGAATGAATGAATGAATGAAATTACCACAGTGTAGTAAAAAGTATATTAGATAACAATACTAATATAGCCGTGGAGTTAATGTACAGTGCCATTAACTGAAAAGAAAGTCCCCTCATATAATTTCAAGACCTAAAAAAAATTTATTTTAAGGGTTTTTTTTTGATAAACGGAGCGCAAAAATATCTTAATTTCCGACCATTACAGGATCCAGCTCCCCGCGACCCGCCACAGGGGAGGAAGCGGTTGAAGATGGATGGATGGATCCTCTTACTGTTATCTTGGATATGCAATAAAGCCTTTTAGTCTCATTTTCCAACAGCAGGTGGCGCTGTGGTATCACCGCAGCTGCGTTCCTGACAGGTGTATAACTGAAATACGGACATGAAAGGAACGACTTGAAAGGAACCACGCTAAATTTAAGAAACCGGAAACTCGTAATTTTGCACATAAATAACTTTAGAGTGCGATTAATACTTTTTTTTTTTTTTAAATTCCAGGTAAGTCTCCGCTACCTGAACGCATGAGGCGGTCTGTGTTTTTATCCATTAGGTCTCGAACACCTTTGACCTCGTCTGTTGACCTATAATAATTAACTTCATTTGTTTATAAGCGTGTTAAACCCGTTAGGTGACGGTATAGCACTCAGCTCATTACACAGCTGCACGCCTTTGACGACCTCACCGCTACCGCAGAGGAGAGAGAGAGTCAAAGAGAGAGAGAGAGAGAGTCAAAGAGAGAGTCAAAGAAAAAGAGAGGGGGAGAGAGAGAATCATCGATCCGCAGCGCTGCGGCGCGTCGTAACTCCTCCCGGTCATTGCGCGGACATCATGTGGGCTCTGACAGCCGCGCCGCGCACAGGGGACCGTATATAAGCCGTGCAGCTGTCAGGTGGAGGACACTGGCAGCTCCGCACTTGGGAACGACTCGCTTTGGCTGATCACGTCTCTAAATAGAAACACAACCACTCCTTAACAATGTCTTGGGGATACGCAGCAAACAACGGTGAGGCGCGTAATAAACGCCATGATGTAAAAAAAAAAAAAAAAAAAGGTTGCATTACTGGGATGAAACCAGTCGCACCAGCGGGCTGGATGGATGGAAACACTTGTCACTGATTTAATTCATGCGCATTTATTGATGTCTTGTTAATTTTTTCTCCATCACTCACGCGTAATTTCTTTCATCCAAGCTGCGCGCTTTAACCATCACGATCTCATTATTTTATGATTTTTTTTATTTTTTAGGACCCGACAAATGGGCTGACAACTTCCCAGTCGCCAACGGACCCCGCCAGTCTCCCATTGACATCGTGCCTGGTGCTGCATCTTACGACGCGGGGCTGAAGCCGCTCAGCCTGAAGTACGACCCCTCCACCTGCATGGACATTCTCAACAACGGACATTCCTTCCAAGTGACCTTCAAAGACGACTCCAACCTCTCAAGTTAGTGTGACTGAAACGTGGTTGTGAATGAATTGAATGCATTTAATGGGGGGGGGTTGCAATGGATTATTGTAATAACTGAGGTATCAAATAAATGTCCTGATGATGATTCGCGGGACTCAGGAACCTCCAAATTGCGGCGTTCGCGTTAAGTGCGCGTTTCAACCCTGCACCGAAGGTTTACGATTCAAATATGTTAAATTAATATTTATATGGATGTATGCGTCATGTTCTCCATTTCTACCAAACCTAAAGGGAAATGACATACATTTTTCATATTATTCCTCATTTTGCTTTTCTGTCATTTTTTTAATAAAAGGCGTATTGTTGGGGAGCTTAGAGGGACTCCCTTTCCAAAGCCGAGCACAAAGACGAACGGATACCGATTGAATTGGTAATTTAACCTCTGGCAAACCTTTCCCACGCCAATTCTATTCTGCTGTCGGTAAGGTCAAAAAAAAAAAAAAAAAAAACGAAGGTTAGGCCTACTCTGTGGATAAATCCCGGCTTACTTAACTATTTATGTTCCAAACGCGCACCGCAATGAATTAAAAAATAAAAGGGTTGCTTTTTTTTTTTTTTACCCCCTACCTCTCCGAAGGATTTAAAATTAAAATCGCGTTAATTTTGTCTCTTTTTGATTCCATTCATTTAAAAAAAATAAAAAAAAATAAAAGAAATTTCGGATGTTTGCTTTTGTTATTCGACGTGAGGGCGCACGACTATGGTTACATAATGAGCACAGACAGGCGGATTAATTCTGGTGCACACACATCGAGACAAAAATAAATCGGCGGAGAAGATGGTTTGCAGCCACTTCCATCTTCTTTTGCCCTTATTTTCCACCTTGAAATTCTAAATAAAGGACGCGTTAAGTCTGCGTGTCATCGCGCGTCATGTGCGCATCTCGGAAAACATCACAACCTCTTTATTTTTATTTTTTTTAAACTAATCCCGTTAAGTCACACACACCCTTGACTTTCTTTAAGACTCGTCTTTTTTTTTGATCGTTTTAGACTGACTGGTGAAAAATAAATATCCTGTTTACAGAAGACGGTGTGTTTCAACACATCACCAGAAATAGAACAATGCAGGATTATCTGCTGCAGTTCCACCCACATAGCCTACTCCAAATAGATGCGTTATGTAATATTGAAAGGAAGATTGGTGTTAACAATACCTGGGCATCGTTTCAGGCTCGGTTTGGTCAGAGGTTACACAACAGGAACCGAGTTGTTTCCATGAAACAGGAAATTTTCTGCATCTACGAGCCCAGAAAACATCCTTCTTCTTCTTCTTTTTTTAAAGTTGTCTTATTATGATGTTGCACATTATCATCACCTACATTCAGTTTGGGATGAACTGATGAGAGATGCTTATTTGTCCTGCAGCTCTGACAAACGGACCAATCACAGGCGTCTACAGGCTCAAGCAGTTCCATTTCCACTGGGGAGCATCTGATGGCAGGGGGTCTGAACACACTGTGGCTGGGACCATGTTCCCTGCTGAGGTAAAAAAACAAAAAACAAAAAAAAAAACATCAGGAATGTGCACAATGAACTAAAGATCCAATTCCATGTTCAGAAACTTAAGGATCTTCACAATTGAAAAATACGTTTTATTTTGTGTTATTGACTGAAATATTCCCCTAATTCTCAGCTCCATCTGGTGCACTGGAACACCCAATACTCCAGCTTTGGTGATGCTGCCTCCAAGCCAGATGGGCTCGCCGTTGTTGGAGTTTTCCTGAAGGTTGGTCTCACCATGACGGATAACGCTTGTCAGCTGATGATCACATGATTAACCCTCATATTGTTTTCCAGATTGGAGAGAAAAATCCTAATCTCCAGAAGCTTCTGGATGCTTTTGGTTCCATCAAATGCAAAGTACGTCTCCTTAAAAATAATCCAACACGTGATCATTTGCAATCGAGCTCGACTGATCTGGTCTTGTCTTGATTTTCTTCCAGGGCAAACAGTGCTCATTCCCTGGATTCGACCCCGCGACCTTGCTCCCTGGCAGCCTGGACTACTGGACCTATGACGGCTCTCTGACCACGCCCCCTCTGCTGGAGAGCGTCACCTGGATTGTCTGCAAAGAGCCAATCAGCGTCAGCTCTGAGCAGGTACAGCATGGCTGCCTGCCCGCTATCCCTAACAACCCCGTCTGCAAATCCTCACGGGCTTAATCAAAGGTTTTATTGCTCAGATTAGCAGTTTAAACACACAAACACACACACACACATAGTGTGAGGCTATGTGTGAGGGGAGTCAACAGGAAATGTTGCACACAGAGTCGGTGAGTGAGCAGACGTACCTGTTTTTCGCCGTCTCCTCCCACAATGGCTGTGATCCATCACTGAAATGTCTTCTGGACCTCTGACCGCCCGCTGATCCAAACCAGAACCCCCTGAAGGCGTCTCCGTCCATGTGATCGGAGTCTTTGGGTCATGTGAAAATCAACACTGCCTGGTCAAACGCTTGTATTCGAGCACATGCCGGGGTAAACATGTGAGATATGTGGATGTAACCTTTAGACTTAGTGCTACATGAGGCAGAGACGTCATGTATGACTAAGAAAAATCTATAGTGGTGAAGATAATTGTGGCTCTGCTCAGCTAACTGTGAAAGGACACACAAATGCCCTGACAACATTAAGGTCAAGTGTGTGAGGCGGGGTAATTAGCACGCTGTGGACGTATTCATTAGCCAGGGTTAATGATTGATGTCTTACACCGACATCTTTGTTCTTCTCATCCTCTTGGACTTAAAGATGTTCTTTTGTTGAAGTTGTTTATTTGCTTTCTTGCCAGTAAACTAGTAAACTAACACCAGCAGCCAGCAGTTAACTAAAAGATTGTTGGCGTATTTTTTCTTAACAGAATAATTGTACGCCTTGGGAAACAGCGCTTCCTATTGGTTTGCTTGTAGCTATGGCGATATTACTCGAATACCGTGCATTCGGTCTTAGCCACAGGTATGACCCAGCTAGTGTTACCATAATAATGTTTACCTTCTGGGTTTTTGCAGGCGACGGATTCAACAGCAAAAATGTGACATTTTATTGAGAATTAATTGAATTTGAGAGTTGATGGTCGTTGGTTTTTGTTTGCACAGAGCGAGAGCTGCTGAGTGGTATCGATTTTTTTAATTTCATTTCCAGCAAGGAAATTAATTTCTTGAAACATCAAATCATTCCTTTAAGCATCAAGTTACCTAAATTAAATTCCCAACTAAATTCCCTCCAGTTGGTGACTCAGCATGTTAGTCAGCGGTGTGTTTACTGACTGACGGTACCAGGAGGCCGACAGGAACGACTAATGTCACCGTCTCATCTCTTTTTCACAGATGGCCAAATTCCGCAGCCTGCTCTTCTCCGGGGAGGGGGAGCCCGAATGCTGCATGGTGGACAACTACCGTCCCCCCCAGCCAGTCAAGAACCGCACCGTCCGTGCTTCCTTCAAGTGATAATCCCCAACCCCCTCCCCCTTTGTCACCCCTTTGGCCCTTCTGCCCTCTCCCTTCCCCCTCCTTACAACCGCCCTGACTTACCGCCTTAGCAGTGAGCAACAACACGCATATCTCCTTCCGTCCAATTTTTAAAGAAACGATGCCCCCCAAGACCCACTGCTTTTAAAGATAAGCGTGAGAAGAAACACTTGAAGGATTTGCACCTCGATCTCCATGTATGTATTTAACCAGCAAAGATGTCCTGTCGTAATTTAATTTCTAAGACGGCTAAAGACAAGCTGTGACCTCACGTCAGCGTGCGCAGTTCCTCTATGTCGCCACCAGGGGTGGGGGGAAAAAAAGTCAAAATGGTGCTAAAGCCTCCAGATAGCAGAAAGCACAGGCTAGCTACTGCGAAAAGGGCGAGGATGAAATTATATCACCATCACACACACACACACACACACACACACACACACACACACACACACACACACACACACACACACACTCCCGCTGCTGGTAATCTCCCGCTGACCGCCAGCCTCTGTATCTCAGCGGCTTTAATGAAACGTTGCAGCCGCCTCCATCACTAGCGATCAACTCAGAAAATCCCCCTGCGGCAAACACACACAGACACACACACACACACAAACACACAACGCTTGCACACACAGCCTCACGCAGACACATCGTCTGCAGCCGCTGACCTGTTTATTGACTTAAATTCAATGTGCGGCACCGAAAAGGACACGAGGACAAACCGCTGCTGGCTAACCGACAAACTCAACACTGGCTTATTTCTCTGTTTGTGCTGCCTAACTTCACTCCCATGCCGTGTTGTCATGGTCACCGTGGTTTATGTCTTTTTTTTTTTTCCCAGCCTGTCAGTATATGCAAAATAAGTCTTAAGAGATTAGAATTTTGATTGCAATATCAAACGAATGTAGCATTAGAAGGGAATGACCATCGTTTTTGGTTGTTTTTTTTAACTGACAACCTCTGGGTGTCGAGTGCTGAAGCTTGAAATCTCTCACTGCGTGGGTGATGTCACGGCGGCTGAAGCACAAAGCCAAGGAAGGACGCCCTGCCAAGAAAGCCAAGAGACAAGAACCTGCCAACGAATGCAAATATAGAAACAGCCTGGTGACGGGCAAAGTGTACAACAGTCAGTACCAAAAAAAACAAACATTTTAGCTCTAGTTTTAGCCATAAAAACGAAGAACTTTGACAAAAATTGTATATATTTCCAGAAAAAAGTTAAATTAAAATATGTAAAAGGCCTTTTTGCCAGTCTTTATTTGTTTGGGCCTTCCCACGAGAATGTGTTGTTGTCATTGTATTTTGAAAGTGGAAATTTTACAAATTGAATAAATATATTTTAAGACTGACAAGTGCCTTGTTTCTTTCTCTTCATTCACAATGACTCCAATATTCCTCAACAATGGCTTTTATATGAGATATTTAATGTAATCAAATGTTTAATTCATGACACGCTACCTGTCAGCTACTCTTGTGAACATTTTCACCCTTGAGCCTGACACACAACAGGTAACAAATTCATAACACAAACAATAAAATCTCCTCGAATAAAGGTGGAGTTTGACCTATCCATCCACCCCATACAACTCGCGCCATGTACATTCCTGCTTTTTAATAGATTACATTCATGTCCAGACCGCTGCGAATCACGTGCACCGGTTTATGTGGACTTGTGAGATTAGCCTTATCTTATCTAAAGCCAAGGAAACGTACCTTCCGTCTGAAGATGAACCAGAAGTCAGACCTCCTGCATGTCGTCACTGACATCAGCGCGAATAAAGTCATAAATTAATTATGCATCTCTTTCCAGTAGCTGGTTACTTAAGGAAGCAAAGATTAACTCTTCAGTTTGAAATCACAATTATTTATTGTATTGCAGGGAGTTGGATGATAATCCCTTTACTAATCCCACTTTATTTTAGCGTGAATACTGGAAACAGGAGCCCTAATCTGTGGTAAATTAGCACACTAGCTTCGGTGTTTCTTGCTAACTGGTGAAAGGCTGCATCTGAAAGATGCATTCGCTTTAAACGACATGTGATGTATGGGAGGACATTTGACACTTTGATATGTGTCCACGGGATTTCACGTGTCACATGCTTCCAGTTTATGCTTCAGCTAAAGGCGATCAAACCCGACTCTGACGGTGAAGCACAATCTTCTCCGACAGCTGTTGAACTCCACAAACGTCATACGATATACTTTATGTGTATTTAACTTATCTGGGTTAATTATTTTTAATGTAACGTGAGATCCGATTCCTTTCACAGCTATGATGAAACACAACATCGATCACTAAAGACAAACATTGTGGACTGGTCCGGGAACTGTTTGACCTCTGACCCCAGTCGTATGACAGACGGTGGTCTGTTATCACTGCCAACACCTCAGTCAGCCCGATTTAAATCAGTCATAGAATTTCAGCCTCTATGAAATGTGAGCGATGCTGGATAGTCGCCTCAGAAAGACGAGACAAGATTCCGATCAACCGACCGATTCTTCCTTGTCCTCCTCCTCCTCCTCCTCCTCCTCCTCTTGTATCTGGATGTTGCCTATTTATATTTAGCTGGTGTCCTTTCTGTCCTCCAACACATGGATTAAAATAAGAGCTATCGATCGTTGAAATGTTTGTCTGACTCTTCCAGTCAGAATCAATAACGAATTGCGTAATGAAAAAACATTGAGAGTTTAATCAGTCACCCAAAAAACTATGTTGATGGCAGAAAGAGATGATGAGAGATGAAACCAGCGATACCTGAGTGATAAACCCCAATGAGCATCGCTCCATCTCATCACATCAGGCCCAACAAGTATGAGGAACTCCTGCCTATCAGATGGACAGAGAGTCAACCTTATCATGTGGGTTTGTTTCCTGAAGTGACTGAAAAGCTTCACAGAGTCTGAAGCGCTGACTAAAAAACCAGCAGCGGCGCTAAAAGCGGAACAATATGTGAATAGTTTTGTGGTATGAGAGCCTTTTTAGTTATTTTCTGTCAGCATTCAGGCCTCTGAAAGTGCAAAGGGGTGCATTCCCGAGTGTGCACAATACGTCCATTCACTTTTGTGTGACGGCCGTTGTGTCGTTGCACCAAGACCGTAGCACAGATGTTGGCGGTGATGTCGCCGTGATGTCGCGTTTTCTCAAATCTGCTTCCAGTTGGATGAAGGAATACCACCTGATTCCTGATTGGTATTGGCGGAATATTGCAAGTCGTCCATAGTTATGCTTTTATTTTGGTAGGACTGTTGTTTTCCATGATGTTTTTATTGGTAAAACATAGACATATATCTCATTTTGTAGATAAGCGTGGAAAAGTGAGTAGGAATCCAAATCTGACTCAAAATCCAAACCACAAATTTTTTTTAAAATCAAAATCTGGCTGCAGCTTTTCAGGATTTCCATAATCCCAAATTAAACTGAAGCAGAACAGAACTCCTACTTGAGCCTAACAGTCATCTGTGGGTTGTAGCAGCATTAGCTGCGAAGTTGATCCTCCTTCCTCTCTGCAATGAAACCAGAAGCCATGCAAACTGCTGTTTCGCCTCGACACCAATGATCGGCTTCTGCAGCAGTCAGGTAGCCAGATATGCTAATGATGCTCTTTATAACAAAGCCCAGATCCGACTGGCGTGAAACGCTTTCTAACCCACCGTATCCTCCATTACTGCTTCGGCCCAGCTTCCTGTTTCCACACTCCCTCCATCTCCCCAGCGCTGCCTTTGTGTTGCATCTTTTCATCTCCCTCCGCTGTTGTGACAGCTGGATGAAGAGGAAACGTCCTGCTGGGTACCAACATCCAACGCAGATGCGGCCCGAGCTTTGTTTGCATCCCTGAACGCAGCCTTTCACAAAATGATGAGAACATAAGACAAGGTCAGATGTCAACGTCAATGTCGTATCGGATTCACGTCAGTCACGGCGGGCTGAGCCCCACGTGGAAACGCAGGACGTGGCGATTGGCGTTCTGCCGCGGCGATTGGATTTTATCGAACATGTAAAGGTGAAAGCAAACAAGTCGGGGTTAATTCTTTATGGTCAGCGCATAACAGATCTGCTCCACACCACGGTCAGTATGTCACACATGTTTCCCTCCCCCCATTCAGGGATGAATCCTGTTGCATAAGCGAATCAGAAGCAGGCTGGTGACACACATTAAAGGAGACCAAATCTATAATGCAAGAGAAAAGAAGGTCAGATTAACTCACAGCACTACAGCGTTCGCTGGATGTGTCGTCATAGCAACAAGAGTAAAAGCTCACCTCCGATGTTACGGCGTGTTTTAAATGCTATACGTGCATTAATGTTTAACTTACTGCTCATGCAGAACATTCGTAGCTGCAAAAAAAAAAAAAAGGTGCGTTGAGGTGTTGTTAATAATCCTGATGGGTTCAAAGTGAGATTCAATATTTGTAGATACGATTTCAAAGTTAAGAAGATGTTATTTTAATATTGTCGATTTAATATCGACAGGGATCCGTTCTCTGCTCTTCCGACGGTATTAAATGGTAAAAAAACAAAAACAAAAGGAATGGCATTTTCATTTCAGTTCCGCTTCGGTGCCAAACGTCTCGTGCCCACAAAGTGCAGAATCCGGACGTCATCAGATCAAAGATGATATTGAGGACGTTTTTTCCACTTTACATTATGAATTTTTCTGACTGTGAGCGATAATGGCTTAACAGGCTAAACATTCCAAAAGCACATTTCCTCTGTAATTTCCTGCTGTCCGTCTTCATCGCTGGTTTATATAAACACCCCGTTTTGTCAAGGAGAGTGTTTCTGGCCTAAAACCCGATAATGTGACACACGAGACGGATCGTAGTTAAACACGTCTAACCTCGTCCACCAGCCAGACGTGGAACTCAGTTAATCATTTGGGATCGTAAAGAGAATAATTAAAGACGATTTAGTGGTATGTAAATCAAAAGAGGAGCGGATATTTGCTTCAAACATCAGCAGAATTTCTCTGGTTATTCCATGGGGATGAAAAATTGGACCCCGTCAGAAAAAAAAGACAAACATCACGTGTAGAAACATCTCCCACTGTCGCATTTTTAACGTCACATCTGGCTGTTTTATAGCATCTCAAACCGATTCCTACGGAAGGACCGTGATGAAACTAGCTGAGAACATTCTGAGGTACCACAGACTGTTGCATTCACTGACAAGCACCATTTCCGTTCATTTGAGCGACCTTTTATTGATCCCATCTGCAGACTCTTTCTGCAGTCATTTCAGGTAAACCGGCTTCAATTCCCCAATCAAATTCCCAAAAGTTGCCGTGTGTTCAAGTGAACCCTTTGCCTCTCCGGTTGTGAGTAACATGAGGCAACAAAGAATTGTTTGTTCACCACTGTGCACTTGTCGAGGCACCTGCACGGATGAGGCAACGCTCCAGGGAAATTAACCTTAACTTCAACACGCTTTGTTGCTCAGTTTGCTGAGCTCGCCGTTACTGCAGCGGCGTCTGAACGCCGCGGGATATACCAGTAAATATCAAGTGTGTGCATCCCGGCGTCGGCGTGAGCTCCCTCCCATGCTCATATCTCCTCATTAGCATGTCAGGACTTTCTACTGATAATGTAGGGGCGCGCCACCTTTGGAGACCACCCTTATTCAACTCAGGAATCACCTTATCTAGGTCTCACCTCCTCCTCCTCCTCCTCCTCCTCCTCCTCCTGCTCTGCTGCACACACTGATAAGAAGAATGAGTCCATTCACCGCGGCTTTCAAGCAGGTTTTCTTAGTTGGGACCGAACTCGCAGCAGCTGCAGACATTTCTGTGCCTCGATTGTTCATGCATTTTTAAAAAAAGTTTTCTTTCTTCCCACACCAGGAGAGAAACGTTCTGATGTTTCTCTGAAGTCAATCATCCACCTTCCCTCTTCCTCTTCCTCTTCCTCATCACATCGGCTTCTCCTTCTCATCTGAAATCGTCTCCCGGCCTCCGTGGAATGAATCCAGCCGTAGTAGATTTCTGTTTTCCTCGCTCCTGTGCTCCGCCGGCGTTACGCCGTCGGTGCTCCCCCTCACCCCCCACCCCCTGTGAGAGTAGAGTTTCCTGTCGGGCTGCAGGAGGTCATGTCTCTCACATTACCAGCTGTTACCAAGTTCTGGCAAACGGGGAGCAGAAATGTGACGACATGCTCCTCAGCTGTTCCCTGACATGAAATGTGTTCACTAAAAAAAATCGAGGAAATCTTTTAGACGTTGCAGCTTTGTTATATTTTATGATCGTTTTTTTACTGCGGGAACGCTCGAGGATCTTTCTTGCGTAATTCTAATTCGACAAAAGTGAAAGGCGTGCGAGTGTTTGCTCAGGATTACATATTAAACATCTAAGGTTTGGTTGACCTCTCTCCTATCAGGAGATTACAGTAATCTACTTTTAAGTCATTGTACCCAATGAATTATTTGGTTAATTATCGAACTGTTTACTGTAATACTGACACCAAAGTTAGCCAGCGGACTGAGTCAGTGTGTGTGTAATGTGTACATGCCCTAACCACATACAGACACACAGTATGCAAGCTATAGATAAGTAAAATAAGACGTCAGACTTAATCTTCACAAGACTAACAGGAAGGAAGACGTGGCCCCCGAAAATTTACTGAAGAGCAACCCGAGTGTAGCTGTGGTGAGAAAAGGTGTTATGTAACATCTTTTCCACAGAACACAATAGATTTTATTCAGTTGAGAAGAAAGTGATTTTGTCCTTGATTTCTTATTCTATATGTTATTTGCATATCGTTCTGCTTCTGTTTTTTATTTTATTTTGTTTGTTTGTTTATTTCTGGGGTTTTTTTATTTTTTGTTATTTTGCACATTGTTCTGCTTTTGTTCTGTTGCACATCTATCTATCTATCTATCTATCTATCTATCTATCTATCTATCTATCTATCTATCTATCTATCTATCTATCTATCTATTGTTCTGCTATTTATGATTTTCTATTTGTATATTCTTGATGGGTTATTTATTGATCTTTCTATTTGGTGTTGTACTACTTTCTATGTGCTGGTGCTTTCTGTGTGCTTTTTCTGTGTTTTGTGTACTTACTGTGCCGTGTGCGACGGAGAAATTAATTTCCCTGGCGGAACCTCCTTAAGGGATAAATAAAGTTATACTCTCTACTATCTTAGAAAAGCACAAATATAAAACTAAATTAAAAAATTCAAGGCTGAAACGTCCGTCATCACACCACCACGTCAACCCACGACATCCACAGAAGCCCTTTCTTCTGAAATCAGCATGAAAGGGAGGAAGTTCCTTCAACATAAACATTAATGTACAGAGATCCCACCTTTGATATGACGGTATAGTTTGCATAGTTTCACTGAGATCCTCTGACGATAAGGAAATGAGTTTGTCCTCGTGGGGCGATGAGCTGATAAAGGCCGACGTCGGCGGTGGCCTTCATCGGCTTTCAGAGAACACAGATGTCAGAGGTTTTGGAGAACAGGGGACATTTTAAATAAAGTTTTCACAGCATTAAATCTGTAACTGATGTATGACACAAAGTTCATCACTTTATGCTGCACAGAAGTAGCAAGACCAGGTTGTGCATGGATGACTGTGCAAAGCACAGGAAGAGGATTTGAAACCTTCACGTCACATGAGTTGAGGTTAAACCCCTTCGGTTAAATTTAGCCAGATTTGCATTTTTTAAAAACTCAGTGCATCCCATCACTAAGACCGTCGCCTTCCTTTCGTCAAATAAAGTATCAGTGTAAAATAATTAATAAAGCATCAACCATGACGCATGTTTTAAAATCCTATGGAGGAATTTTATGAATATAAAGCTGCTATGTGTTTCTTGTCCTTGAGGTCTGCGCATGATGGGGGGGCAAAAGGTCAGTGCAGGTCACATGCACAATGCTCATAATAGAGGAGGGGGTCCCTGCTGCTTATATTTGCCCCGGGGTCCCCTTATGGAGGAATATAACTGACAACTGCAGCATGTGAGGAAGGAAAAAGTTAAGATTCTGTCCTACAGAAGATAATAGTTTACTCACACATCTTTACTGGTAATAAATTATGTGTGCTGATTTTGGGTGCATTTAATATAAAATGTGGAGAAAAAAAAAACTCCAGTCAATCATAACTGAGTCATAATAAGTCATAATTTTATGAAAACAGAGGAAGGGGCGTATTTCTTCTCAGTCATGTGGGAACAATGGATTACATGGGTTATATATGTGACATCAGCAGAGATTGGGTGTTTTATTGAACGCTCTTAAACTGACATTGACTCTCATTCTCATGGTTTACTACTGGAACCAGATCGGACTGTAGAGTGTTAATCTGTGTTGACAACAAACACAGAGAGAAATGTTGCTGGTTTATGTCTTCTTCTTTTTCTTTGATTTGTTGCTACTGTTTGGGTAAATATGGAATAACCCCAGATGAACCAGTGGGGCGAGTGAAGCAAGGTAAAGAATAAATGTTATGATGGGAATTAAAGTTCATATAAAGTCAAAAAATGTATGCATTTATTGTATGTTTAATAAAATAATTATTTTTGTCAAAACATACATTAACTTAAGATAAGCTAACAGCTGCTTCTGTGCAGTTACATAAGTGTTAATGCTTCACTGGGTTTATCTTTATTCTGATAACTAAAACGGTGTAAAAATGACGACGGCGTTAGTTTGAACTCTCGCCAACTTATAAGTTTAATAACTTTAAATGGTCCGACTCCAGTTTGTGTTCATAGCTGTGCCGTGTGGAAAAGTCCATCAGATAGGACGCCTTACAGGGTGTGGTTGTTTTCTCTCTGCTCCAGACTCCTGGCACCGTGTGTTGGTTGGCTGATAATGCACAGTACAGTCAGATAACACGCTAAATGTTCTGTTTTTAGAGCGAAAAGGACAAATCAACGGATAGGAGATCCAGAGCTGACAAAGCAGACCTCAATGGCCCTATTATTGGACTTTTCACTGATAATCTTCTTTCTGTTCTTGAACTGCAAATAGACTTATCTCTAGGAATACAATAAAATCCATTTAGTCACTGTTTCGGAGTCCATTGTCATGTACTTTCAGTTTTTGATATAAATCCAACACGAATGAGAATTTGTTCGATGGCAAATACAATTTTAGCCGCCAAGTCCTCCAAATTTGTGAATTTACCAGTTTGGGATTGTTAAAGTATATATATGTCTATGTCTAAGTTTACTGCAGGAAAACATTGTTAAAAAAAAAAAAATCAAAAATATCAATTAAAAAATTAAAAATCCAGCCAAATTCTATTATTTTTCTTTTAATATTAAAAATACATATACTTTTTAAATTAAAAAAAAGATGTGGTTGAGTTTACTTTACTTTCCAGTATTTATTGTTTCTTCAAAATTTATAGGATTATTACAAAAGTTTCTTTAATCGTTGCTCTACACTTGTAATAAAGTTAAATACAGGAAAGTAAATAATTCAAATAAAACATGGCTTTGTTGGTATAAAAACGCAAATTGATTTAAAATCACACTTGAACCATAACCAGACGACGACCTTTGAAAACGGGCTCATTAAACGTTACGTAACGGCGGAGCTGTTTGAGAAGCTGTTTTGATATCTCTGCAGATACTCATGATTAAAGTCAATTATGTTGCTGTAAAACACAGGGGGGGGGGTGGTGGCAGGAAGCTGTGTGAGATGGGTGTGGTCATGTATGACCTCCATTTGAAGCAAACATCTCAGGTCGTGCTTCTATTGACAGTGTTAGCAGCTTTTCGATTGGATGACTTCCTCTGACCGGTGCATGTGATGTCGTGACAACAGCAGTCATATCACCCCAGCTAAAGAGACAAATCACAAATCCAGACTATTATTCGTTGTTGGCATAGCAAACACAGAATGCCTCCTTCATTTAAGGTACAAACAGGCGGAGGACTAATCCAGCTGACTGTCATCGCCGATCCTCGCCGCTGAGCACTGGCGTGAACTGTCTGGCTCCGACCGATCAACGCAGTGTCCAAATACAGAGAGAGATGAGGGAGCAGGTTTGTCCAAATACACACAGAGGTGTTGGACAATGATCATACGTGTGTGTTTTCACATCACACACACCGTAACGTCGTCAGAGTTTATGGCCCCATTTGATGCCGAGGTTGAATCATAAAGGAGTGGACAGAACAACAAAACAAAATGAACGATGTTTAAGACGTAAAGCTGACAGGATGGATTCAACTTTTGTTTTCTTTTTTTTTGTTATCTTGACACGGATTTCTGTTTATGAAAAAAAGTCCAAAAAAGCAAAGATTTAATGAAAGTAAAGCTAAAGTTCAATCGGGAAACTGGGCTGTTCTTTATTTCTTTATCTTTCACGCTATTCTCTCATCCCAAACTCTCGACAGCTAAATCTTTTCTTCAGTGGTTGTTAACTGAGTGACGTCTTCGCATCAGCCTGTTACATCTATCCAATAGCAAAAAGACGCACCTTATATTGTCAGCCAATCACGTTGCATCTGTCCTATTAAATATGACTCTCTTTGTATCTCTTTGTTTCATGCTGTTTTATTGCAAATCTTCCTAATCCACATCACCTCCTGGTCTTCACAGATTCACCAACTCCATCATTCATTCTTCAGGGTCATCAGCCACCACCACCACCACCACCACTACCAGTACAGTCACAAAAGACTTTGATTTTCAGAAAACAAAGATTTTCTGACACCAAAAATTTTCAAAAACTAAAGATTTTCTGCACCAAACACTCCTTGAAATAGAAATGATCATTTTTTTTACGCAATAAACATTCATGTTTACTTCAACCGCCAGTCTCTCCTGACGAAAATTAACCTGTAACACTTGCTTTGTCTCAGAAATGTCCAAATAATTTGGGTCAAACTTAGACCAAAAATCCCTGAATGAGCCACTTCAGATGGATGTTACGACATTAAACATTGAAGACAACAATTCCCATAATCCCATTCCCCTCACTGCATCATCAAGCTTCATCTTTTTCTTGAGCCGTTTGGACTGATAGACCTCACAGTTGCAGAAATCACACACTGCATTGGAATATTTGAAACCTGTGAGTATTTTGTCATCATCTTAACAGAGGTGAAGTGTAGTCAAGACGGCACAAAGGTGTATAAAGAACAAATAGATAAAGGCAACCTCGCTCTTACTCCACAACAAGCTCCATGACTGTTTCAGTCACTAATATTTGGAGATACAACAAGCCTCTATTTTCCGGTTCACGGGGATTATATCACTCAATTTCCTTCTTCTACTCAAACAGTTTTATTAGGATGATTATGAATGAACAAAGGTCGTATTTATAATGGCTAAAACAGGATCAATTGTGTTAATTTGATGCTTAGTTACGGGTCCTAGGAATGTAACCTGATCTTTCATAGCACTGCTAACGGAAACAATGAAAACCATTATGAAACAGTGAGCATCTTACGCTTGGTTATGCGTCAAAGTCCTCCTTAAAATCTGTCGTTAGGAAGTAGATCTTATTTTCTTCATATAGCACACTCCAGCTTTAATCCAAAGCCTCTCTGCGAACACACAACCACAGTCGCCGGATGTAATTCTGGGCTCACCAATCATTAAATGTCTCAGAAAGACAGGTTTAATAAGATTTCACCTCAGACTTTAGTTCTGTTGGCCAAACAGGACTTAAACTGCAAAGTGAATGGAACAAATTTCTATGACAGGGCTGCCCTTTGCAAATAGATTGCTATATTTTAGCTGGCAAAGCCTGTCGCACCTTTGATGCCCTTTGGCTCAGAACCTTCGTGCTACAGCGCGTATCTCAGCTCAATGGTGTTTAACATGAAACACCTGAGTTGTGCTCAACCTGAAAAACGAGGGACTTGAACTAAGGCATAACTTTAGGGAAAATGCATGTACGACCCGTGTGTGCTAATCTACAGAATGTGACACGCTGGGAATGTGACTAAATGGCCTAAATGTCTGGAGACAAGTTGCATTGTGGGAAATCTAAGTTTGTAACAGAAATAAAAATATGACTGATTGAAGTATTTTTCTCTCCTTTCGGTGCCTGAAAGTAGCAATAAAGGGTTTAAACAGTGCTACCAATTAGACAAAGAGGATTAGCATATTAAAGCATTTCAGGAAGATTGCACCAATCAGTAAAGACCTTAATCTAAAGTAGTTCAGTTGTTGAAAATCAATTAAAAAGGAGATATTCTGCAAACAAATATTGATTTAAATATCAACCTGCAAGGCAGCGCTGAGGGTTTATTCCAACGTAGTCTATTTAGAAGGCCTTCACAGGCACACAGCAACACTTTTGTGGTATTTGCAGAACTACTTTCTTGTGACTAAACAAGGGGGCAGCTGGGAGCCAGAGTTCATGATGCGTGTGCCAACTCTCCCATGAAATAATGATGTTGTACGTCCAATCAAAAGGAGGCGCAGAATCAGAGCCGGCTCCTCATTGTGCCTGGAAGGACAGAGAATGCCAGCCGAGGCACGATTGTCAATGCTCAATAAGAATGAACTATGTTATTGTTTTAGTTCAACAACATATTAATATTTATTTTATTTTATTCTATGAGGTCTTTCTTCTGACCCTATTAAGCCCTAACCCTATTAAGTACAGAGATTTGCATACTAGCACACTTTCACGAGTTTTGTGCTTCAGTGAAAACTGAATTCAGTTTCGGTTTATTGATATTTTTTAGTTTTAGTGATTCATTCAGCTTCACTTAAAACACGGTTGCAATCAATCTGAGTCTCTTCCTTGTTTTTACATTCATGCAGCACATTTTCACACATCACAATTATAAGATTTTTCTTATATTGCTCTTCTATTATTAAAAAAAACAGTTTAACGCCAAAAGGAAGCTTCAGAAAGGAGAAATATAGGAATCTAATTTGTTGGGGAGGAGACGGTCATCCATTAGGGTTTCACTTGAGCTGGTCACCAAGCCTTTGTACAACGGCTTCCATGGTGATGCTGTGTGTCGAGCATTTGCTGAGACCTAATTTCCCTCAGGGACAAACACAGAAACGGACATGGACGGAATATAAATAGTGTTTTGGTTTTTTTCTTTGTCGAAATGGAAGAATGTGCCAAGTACCAAGACTTCAGTCCCGTTTGTTAACGCCTGGCGCAAACAAACCCGGTGAACCCCTCACCACCTCGTCCTCCAGACTCTTTTGAAAGTCCATTTTTCTGCCCCTCCTACACGACGTCTCATTTCTCTGTGAATATTAACGAGCCCCTTGCAACAACGCTCCACAGGAGACGTGCTTTGCATGGCAACGCAGAGGAACGCCATGCATTTGTAGTCGTCCCTCATCTTCTGCATTCTTAGAACTTCGAATCAAAAACTGAAAAAACGCTCAAGCGTAGTACGAACAATTTGGGATTATGCGAAGACTTACATAACGTAATCCCTGCAGGGAATAAACATTCAATCAAATCTGCGTCCGGCTGGAAATTCTTTGAAATTCATGTGTAACTGGGAATGCAAGTCTCACAAAGAGCCTGAGAACGGCTTCCAAGAAACACGTTGACCCCTGTCATCAACATTCATGCAATTAAGCAGGCAGGAGCGAATGTACAGACCCCAGACCAGATGTATAGGGTCTGCAAACGTTCATGTGTTCCTCTCGTATGTCCTGCATGAGTGCTGCTCACATTAACGACACGCTAGAGGAACGCAAAGAAAGCTAAACCCTCATCTTAAACTCTGACCAGATCGTGTTATCATTCCTCCCCCCAGTGCCTACTGGGACCTCCTGCATAGCCCAAGTCTAAAGTTTCCCTGCATTCTGATGGAGATTTCCCACCTCTAATGAATCTCCACTAAAATATTTTGCACATTGCCTTGAAGTGATTGTTTTTTCTGGATAATTACGTAAAGCTGTCCCCGATCCCGCGGCTCCTCACACATCATCTGGACTCTATTTGTAGACGTAAGGGAGTCTGAGTCGTTTGCTGGTGAATTTACTCCCCCCTCTTGATGTTTTTTTTCGTCCCACTCATCCATCACATCCCTCCCTCGGACCAAATCTGCTCCGTATCTTGTGTGTTTTTTCGTGTTCTTGCAAAATGACCCCTTCCGCCGCCGAGGCCACAGGATGTACGCATTTCTGTGCTGTGGCGTAATTAATGTTAGTTAGTCATTAAGAGGGAGTAGGCGAAGGTTTGTAGGCTTGTGCAAAGCTTGGACTGAATGAATTTGAACATTTCATACGTATCCTACTAACAGTTCTACAATTTTCTGGATGATTTTTAACTTCAGAGGGAAACTAAGTGTTAGTTACTGAAGAAGAAACTTCCTGTTTCACCTCCTGGTGGCTAGGTGGTTGCGTTTTGGGCCGTTTGTTCACCAGCAAGGAGGTTCTGAGTTTAAATCTTGACCTTTTGAACCTTTCTTTACTGGATGTATAGGACTGGTGACTCCCAACCTGACTGTATGTTTTAGCCCAGTGATGAGTTGCCAGTGTTAGCTGACACAGACTTCAGCCCCCACGCGACTCTGCAAGCAGTTATAGATAATACATGAATGGATTTGGCTTCCCTCCCGCTGATAAATTAAGACACAGACCTATTGTAAATGTCAAAACCCTGAGAAATGATAGTGTGGGAACGATGGAAATGACAAACAGTCTTCATGTTGAGTATATTTTATCTCATAAAATCATCACAAATCCTCACTGACAAACAAAACCTGTGCTGTGACTTTCTAGATCTTTTTTTTTGTGCAAATATATTTTATTCTTTCTCAAAAAACTGAAAGATGCAGCAGAGCCAGAAGCTTTAGGTTTAATTGTGACAAAGTTGCTTCAATATGTGCTTAAAGAAATCCTCAATTGTCATTTAAAGCTGTTGTTTTTATGACCCTGTAGTAATAAATGTCACCCACTTATAAATACTCCAGCTGACTGAGGTCTGCTGGGAAGTCCTGATAAGTTCATCGTAGTGTCACAGAGATCAGATTATACAGTCTGATCATTTTTGCTGTGTTGATGGATTACTGTTGATCACTTGGCACTCAGCGCGGGACAAAGTTCAGACTTAGTTAAGCAGCAACTGATATATTTTCAGAGAGAGGAAGTTGGCAGCGACGCGAGCTAAGACTCGTAGGGACGAGGAGGGTCAAACGATAAAACTGAATTATATCGATAAAATCGACACCGATCCGTGACGGTTGAGTGATAACATGACGCCGCTGCTCCCATCTGAAATATTTGGCAAAGGTGACATGCAGTTTGACAAGAGAACAAAATGTGTCGCCAGACAAGGACAGGCAAAGATAGCAACAGGCTCGGTTTCCATATATACAGGTGAAAGGGAGAGGACAGGTTTCCCACAATGAAAGAGTCTAAAAAATAATGAAGATAACTGCGAGTAAAAAAGTTTATCGTGGAAACGGTTCACATTTAGGGCAATAATGGTCTTTTTTTTAAAACACTTAAACACTTTTTTTTTTAAATGCTAAATTTGTGTTTATTGGAAATATATTGATTAAGTAACATATTCATTGGAGTTCCCTTTGCAAAACGGCTCTGAAGCTACAAGAAGACAAAAGCATACCAACGCCTCGCCGATGCTCCGTGACCTACTTGCAGGCGGCGCTGCTGGCAGATTAAAGATGGAGGACAATGAGCTCAGTGAGCGAGTCTGCTACCGAGCCAGAACGAGGGCGAGCAGCTGTAGAATTGTACAAATGCGAATTCACAATTTATGTAAAGGAAATCAGAGCCTTTGCATTGACGCCTCTGTCACCGGTGGAGGTCGGTGGCAGTGGAAGGTATTCATGAAACTGGGGAAGATAGGTGGAAAATGAAGGGTGGAGCGTCTCCAGAAAGCTGATAAATCATGTGGGGTACCTCCTGCAGGAGTGACGAGCGCACATCATCAGGGGCGCAAGAAAACTTTAACACATTTGAGTATTTATTTTCTCAAATACTGTATGGAAGATATGCAGCAATGTCTGTCTTCAGTCTTTTAGATCCAATGTTGCAAGGTCACCTGACAAAGCAGGAAGTGAGCAGTGAGGATCACCGTCCAATGAAATAGTCACCTCACTAACTGTATAGCGATAATCTACATTCACTAGATTCTTGCTGATACACAGCTTCAAAGTATAAAAAAATGACAATAATCTTGTACAATCTTAGTTCTACTGATGGTTACAGGTGGGCGGGGCCTGAGTGATGTCACAATCTTTTGTGTACCAATCAAGATTTGGATAGATTCAAATCAATGTCTGATTTACATTTTTTTGTTTGGTTTGATAGTTCCGATATTGTGTGTGTGTGTGTGTGTGTGTGTGTGTGTGTGTGTGTGTGTGTGTGTGTGTGTGTGTGTGTGTGTGTGTGTGTGTGTGTGTGTGTGTGTGTGTGTGTGTGTGTGTGTGTGTGTGTGTGTGTGTGTGTGTGTGTGTGTGTGTGTGTGTGTGTGTGAGTGAGTGTGAGAGAGAGAGATAGAGATAGAGGCAGAAAGTAAAAACTTGAATTCCTGCATATTTTCGAAATAGACAAAAGATCACGTTCCAAACTAATAAATTTGATTGGCTGCTCATGTTAAGCCACGCCCTGTTGAAGACGACTTCCTTGTTTTTAAGAACAACTAACCTGATGAAGGGTCAGTATCACATGTCTCAGGTAAATTTATTTCTGCACGTCAGTGACAAGAAGTTGTAGTTTTGAAGGCAACATATTATTCACTGTGACCTCATTACAAACTTTTTTTTTTCCCAAATGTGAACTTTTCAAATTTTTTACAAATTACACAAAACAACCAAGTACAGATACATATTAATCATAGGTTTAAGATGCTAGCATCCTGAAAAACAAAAGGGTTTCAGTTTATAGTATAAATGTACATCAACACTAAAGATCAGAGTTCAGCCCACGAGGTTAAATTGTGTAACACTATTTTTTTTACATGAAATGTTGCATGAATGACTACGCTGAACGAGTGGGGAAACACTTTCCATTCCTAGCAAACCTCAAACAGAAGTACCTTTATATGACCTTTATTTTTCTTTCTCTTTTTTTTGTGTGGCTGATTTCTCAGCAGAAAATGAAAATTAGCGCAAAAAAAAAAAGAAAGAAAAGAAACGATTGCAAATGTGCCGCAGCAAAACTATGCTGCTTAAGATGAAGGGATTCGTCATCTGGTGTTAAACAAGAGGCCGCTGGCGTCATCATCAGAGTGTAGATTGCTATCCCTGGGGGAGAAAAGCCATTACAGGGTGGGAGATTTGTATCGGTGTAACGTATGATGAATAGCACCGTTTATGTTATGCAACCACTCAAAGAGGTGAGGGAGGTTGAGTGAGGGGGGAGACTAAATACAGAAGCATGTTGGGGGGGGTTTAGTGGAAGAGCCAGACTAAACAGAATAGGAGTGCGACATGCCGGTGTGGGTCTGTCTGTACAGTAAAGGTGATGGCGAGGATGGGGGCTCTCAGATGTGCATCGTGTCCCACGGCTTCAGATAAATAAAGGGTTCTGCAGATGTGAGCTGGCGTTAGAAGCCAGACTGCTGGTCGCCTCTTTGTGTGTCGGGGGAGGCGGTGAGGGGGCGTGACCTCAAGGAGATTGTTGTAATGTAAACAGCTGTGTGGCTTCTACCAGGTTTTCTTGTCCACCCATCTCAAAGGGCAAGAAAATGAGTTTATTTTTATTCTCTAAATCATATGCTGCGGATGCTTACGTGGACTTCTCAGAATGTCGCCCTCCTCTTCTGTTCTCATTGGTTTCATTTTTCATTTGGATGTTAGATCCACCTTCAATGTGCAGATGGAGGGGTTTTTCTGATGTGTCTTTGTTTTACTTCACATCTCAGACCTTAAAGTTTAATTTCTGTGCATCGTTACGTCACAGTTGATCCTTCACAGTCACATTTAAGTCACACAAGGCCGATGTAGAAACGTGGAGCGTAGATCTGCTGAGAATCTCATTTTAAGATATATTATCTTTTCAGAGCTAAACCATATGTTTACTCCTTAACGACGAGGAAACAACTGTTATTTACTTCTTAATATATGGCATTTAACTGTGAGGTGGTCTGACAGTGGGGGGGGGGGGTTGTATCAAAATGAGATTGTGAAATCTGACATTCATTATAAATTGTTGAAAAATAATGTCATATTACTTGTATTTAATGAATTATTCCTCTCAAGGAACTTCATCTTTTTTTGTTTAACAATGTTTTCATGATAAAGTGCTCTATACCTTTATTTTGAAATGCAATAAAAGCGTTCTTCTTTATTATTATTATGTAGGTTAATCACATAAGAGGCATTATAAAATTGGAAGGCATTACCGTCTAAAGATCCTTGAGATCAACAGACGTATTTTATATTAGTCATATTATTATCACTTGTTTATTTGTGTTTTGTCTCTTGCATAAAAGAGGAAAAACCTTCATCCTCTTGCTCTACATCTGCCAAAGTAGAGTTAAGTGTGTAATTATAGCTAATGGATTGTTCTTGTAGTTCCATCAGTGCATCCTCCTGCCTCTCCATTGTCTTTGACATCTGGGAAGTTGCCAATGCGGCGCCTCTAATAGCTTAGGTAAACTGTTATGTCTGTTTTTTTGGGGGGTTTTTTTTTTACCATTTATGAAAAACAATAGCCAATCAGTAAGAATAAACACACGCATAGGTTTCAGACACGCAAATAAATGAATAGAAAACTGTATATGTTGTTGTGATTATCACGTGATGAAATGTCCAATTAAGTTTTCATTCATTTTTTTAAACACCTGTCAAATGTAAATGTATTTATTGCTGCATATAATATATGAGTGAGTGACGTAGGACCACTTAAAACCACTTCTTGTCCCACTTGCCCCCACTTCAGTAAACAAGGAAAAGGAAGTCAAAGGGGGTGGGGGTGGGGGATGAAGGGTCTGGGGATGCAATCTGGATAAGTGCGCACAAACTTGAATTGGATTGCTGCGTTTTTAATCAGCGTGGATCCGACACAAACACGCACACACACACACACACACACACACACACACACACACACACACACACACACACACACACACACACACACACTCATGCATAAGACACTCATACACTCCAACACTCCTTAACAGTAAGAGAGAAAAGGGAAGGAAACATGTGCTTATGCACAATGAGCTGATGACCTGCGCTGCGTTTCCTGTTTCACTGACCTTCTGTCCAAGGTGAAATTCCACGCTGCGCAGTCAGGAGTGTGAATGGACACACACACACATTCACGGTGTGGCTTTGACTTTGTAGAATCTGCTGAGTCGTCTCTGTGCGATAAAACTCAGCCAAGGACAAAGATCTTCCCAAATACAAACCCGTTAATCTGTGTGCTGCCAAAAACATGACGACACTGGGATTGTGCGTAAATGTTCCCCACGGCAGTCGATGAGTGCCACCTGCTGGTGGCAAGGAGTTATTACTTGTTTCCTTCACTAGTGCGGTTTATTTTTTGCTTTTTCTTTATAGAGAGCACATAGTGAAATAATAATCTACTGTGAATTACAGGTCGTCTTTAAACATCATGTGCTGTAGGTAATTTACAAGTCATAGAATTAATGAAAGAACACCTGTTAATCTACCTATCAGCCTAAATGCAGTTTATAAATTTATAACAATATCTATATATTCATTATAATTATTTCATTATTCATTCTTAATCACCTTTAATTATCATTTTCTACCTATTATGTGATGCTGATACCGGAATTTAGTATTTTATGAATAGAATGGGGGGAAAAAATCCTTACATTTTTTTCTATAAAATATATAACAATCTAACTTTTAATTCATTTAAATTTTCTATTTTTATATGTAGTTGTATTTAACTCTTCAAATTAAACGATAATAATTGTTCATTTGAACGATCACTTCCCGTCTTTCTACGGAGGCGGACCTGTGCATACATTTTAACCAATCAGCGTTCTCACACGACAAAATTGCGACATTCGATTGGCTGTCATCTTGGTCTATCAATCTTTAGTACACTTCCTCATTGGAGGCGGGTTAGACCAGTTCTTACTCCTCTTTGACACTTCCGGGTTGAACGGTTCAACACGTAGCGACGCTCTTTATAAGTTTTGTTGTTGTCACGTGAAAATTTGTGAATCACCCGACAATAATAAAAATGCAGAGTATAAGGTAAGACGATATTCTTAAAGATACCCCAAAATTTTTGATATAAATCATGTAATTTGAGTTATATTCAAAAACTGTACTTGCTACTTGGATTTTTTTAATTTATTTGCCTAATTGGGCATCACATAGCGTATATTTTTACTGAATTACAAAGTTTTTTTGTTGTTGTTTTGTTTGTTTGTTTGTCTCAGACATGAATTACATGTATTTCTCAACATCCTAGAAATTTTTTCCGGCCTGCCTGGTCGTCTACAGCAAGGCTCGATGACAGAACTGTGATCATCACTGGTGCCAACACTGGGATTGGTAAAGAGACTGCCATCGACCTGGCAAAGAGAGGTGATGTGTGATTTAATGTGTGGCCAGAAACACCCTGCAGGTTCAGTCAATGATCATCATGGAGAGCCTCCTCTCAGCACTGCTGATGACTCATAATGACTTGCATGTTCTGCCAGTTCCAGATTTGACCACATTTTTAGATGTGGTTGAGGTTAAAGTTACTAGGCTGACACCACCACAATAGAACTTTGGTCTTTAAGGCTTTAGTCTCATATTGTGGACATTTGATTGTTTATTTTCCATAACTTTTTTATATTGATTTCCACATGATTCCCATTTTTAATGCTTCCTTTTTGGTCTTAAATTAAATGGTTTGATTACATGCAGCTGAAACCTTGATAGAAAAATGACAGATTATTTTGTTTTCTATTTTAATATTAGCCGTATTTCCATTTATCACCATTTGAACTTAGCTTTATGAAATAACGACCACATTTTGTCAGGAGGAGGCGCTCCCTAATCATATTGCTGCAAACCTGGCGCATATGCGAATGTACACAATAATTGTTCATACAAAAACTTTCTCCTGTTGATTTCTTTCATTGATGTTTATTTTCTCACTTCAGGGGCAAAGATCATCATGGCGTGCCGAGACATGGAGAAAGCACAAGCAGCCATGAAAGAAGTCACTGAAAGCTCAGGCAACCAAAATGTTGTGTGCATGAAACTCGACTTGGGAGACACCAACTCTATCAGAGAATTCGCCGAAGCCATCAACTCAGGTTGAACTAGTTGTTGCTCAGAAATGTGAACATGTGCATGGAATGTAGAGACGCCATTTCACTTCTTTGTGTTCTTTTCTGCAGGAGAGCCCAAAGTCAACATCCTCATCAACAACGCTGGAGTGATGTCTTGTCCTTTTGGGAAGACTGCGGATGGCTTTGAGATGCAGATCGGTATCAATCACTTCGGTAAATAAAACTGATAAGTGGTGCCTTGTTTTTCCAATATGATTTCCTGTTAATATAGAATAAATGTCAGATTACCATCCGCAGATATTTGTCTCTTCTTCCTTGTATGAGTTTATTTATCTCAGATTATCAGTCATGTTGGACTGCCAGCAGTCAATAGCTTGTGTTATTACTGTGTTGCTTCAAGGTTTTCTTTTATATCTCTGATGATTGCAGAGAATTGACAACAATCCTACTCCTACATGTTTAATGTTTTTCATTTGGAAATTGTTCTTAACCAGTTTGGTCTAGTTAGTTCAAATTCTAGCAGAATATAAATCCTCAAGAATCACATCTGAATTTAATTGTCCCATTTCATGGATTTATAATTTGCTTTTCCTCCTGAATATCAGCAGCAAAGAAATTCAACTTTTAGTCAGTCAATGTCGTTTTTATTTTTTGTCAACCATCAACCGTAATAACTGCAGATCATTTTAAAGCTGTAAGAGAAAACGGTGACATGATCTCTTGTGTTTTAAATGTTACAAATTCTAGTTTATGCATAGAAAAGCCTTTAGCAGGTTGGGATATTTAAAAACCCATTTCCATCATTTCCTTCTTCCCCAGGTCACTTCCTGTTGACATATTTGCTGATCGACTTGATCAAGCGATCAGCACCAGCCAGGATCGTCAACGTCTCTTCCATGGCTCATTCCTGGGGCTCCATCAATCTGGAGGACATCAACAGCGAGAAGAGCTACGACAAGAACAGAGCCTACGCTCAGAGCAAGCTGGCAAACGTCCTCTTCACTCGCTCTCTGGCGAAACGACTGGAGGGTGCGTGCGTTATTAAGGATACTTCACCGTACCCCGAATTTAATAAAAGGAAGATATACATGTAAGCCGTGTTAAGTATTGACTCGTCTTCCAGGCACGGGCGTGACGACGTATTCCCTCCACCCCGGGGTCGTCCAGACAGACTTGTATCGTCATCTGCCTGGCGCTCAGCGGGCTGTCGTTAAATTAGTCTCTCCCTTCACCAAGTCCTCTATCCAGGGAGCGCAGACCAACATTTACTGCGCAGTGGAGCCGTCACTCGACAACGAGAGCGGGGGGTACTACAGGTACACTAACATACAGACGGTAAAGTGTAGCTTGTCTCAGGTTTCTTATCAACAACGTATGTTACTGTTGAGGTACTTTAGATAAACATGACCTGAAATAACCTATAGGTTCAGCTGTTGTGATCCTAATAGAGTTGGAAAACTTTGACCTCATTTACAGTAAATAGCCTTCCTACTTCCTGTCTGTCGGTGGATTTGGCCACCAAGAATGGAAAAAGTAGCTGCTGTGATGAAAGAAACCTGTGTATTAAATCATTCGCGATCATACTGAATGAATGAAAGAAAAAAATGTATGAATTTCCTATTCTGTATGTGTTTACCTATAGTGACTGCGCCCCTGCAAACTGCTCAGCAGCCGGGAAAGATGACGAGCTGGCGCAGAAGTTGTGGGAACTGACCTGTCAGACGCTCGCAATAACGTGGGAATGAGACACCTCGGATCCTTCATGTTCGACTGTGTTTTTTTTTACCACCAGCAGCAATATTTCTACAAAAAAGTGAACAAATAAAGAGTTTTTTTGACATGATATTACCTGTACAGAGTTGTTACGCTGTCAATACTCTGAAATATGGGTGAAATGAACAAGTGAGAACTATGAAATCATCGGAAAACATCCGGCTTCAAGTCGGAATGAAGGGGAAGAAAGAGTACCCGTGTTTGTAGGATGAGTGCAGCAGGTGTCAGTTACTTATGTCATATCTCTTGTCCTGATATCTGTGTCATTACCTGAGTTACTCAAGTATCAGCCAAGTATAGATAAAATCTTTGATTTATTTACAGAGTAAACGTCCTTCTAATATAGAACTAAATGCTTATTGATTGGTTGTTGTGTTGGGATACATTCTGTGCTCTGAAATTAAATTTAAAATGAAGCCTTTTTGGCATCAGCCTGACAACTTCTTTGTGATATAAACTAAAAATAGGGAGTAATTTATGACTTGATACAGTCTGCTTCGAGTTGGTGCCAACTGAGAGTTCATATCTGTCAGGCCAGATAAACAAGCCTTACTTTAATCAACATTTCATCTCTGACGTCATTAATGGAACCTAATAAAGCAGTTCTTGGTCGAGTGAAATGCACTCAAATTACATTCATGACTCCAGGGAGTCTTCGGAAAATTTCTTTGTCGAAGGAAAAAGGCCCAGGGAGGAGACAGAAGAATCCACGACTTCCAAGAATAAGAAAGCTGCATCTACCAGACAGCATACTTAACCCTAGAACACTATCACTAAGACTTTTACCTGATATATCAAATAGAAAGTACTTGTCATCAAAATATGATATCTAATACATGTCTAACAAAATGAAAGAAAAGTATTGTGGGAGGACCCTAAAAATGAGGAAATTGAGAACAAACAGTAAAATGAGGCAACGAAGCCTTCAAAACTGCTTCACCATTTAGAGACCAAGGACCCGACAATAAAAGACAACAAGGCTTTGGAGTTATTCAGAAGAAAAAAGCTTGAACAAGAAGGACAGAAGCAATTACTGAGGGCCTCCACATCAAAAATGCAAGCGCGATAAGAGCATAATACTTGGTGTCTAACGGTATTGCTAATGCTAAGAAGTCACATTTCAGTGACAAGGACTGGGTTCAGGAAGTCACTTGTGTGACAATTCAACCATCACGATGAACTCAATCTGTCACCTCAGGGGAAAATGACACATTGCAAACATTAGTGGTCGCTGACATCTCCTTCTCCACCTCCCTCCATACACTCAGCTCATTCCTGTCACCTGTGATGCTGCTGCTCACATCCAGCCAAAAACCACTCTACATGGACTTTTTCTCAGCCATTCGTTCCTTGCCAGAGAGCTAGTGGCCTGTCTATACGATGATCTTTAAAGTTCTGAACTGATTCAACTTGAGTGCTGTCTAGTGTACACTAGAGTAATGATCTGAATGATATCAGGTTCAATGAATTTGTCCACAAGAGATCGGGGTTGTTGTTGTTTTTTGTAATTCTAAACACATCTGTTGTTATTGCTTCAATTTTGTGTAATACTGGGAATAATTAATCAATTTTGATTGAAATACATATGTTTCTCCTGGTGTAACTAGTTTTTTCAACAATTTTAAAGTTCTCTTGATCAGAGATTTGAGTTTCAAGATTTCTTTAATTTCATTTTCCCTATATTTCTGGGCATACAGAAAAGTAAAAAAAACTGTTTTGACTTTTCTCAAAAAATATACACTATAAAAAAACTGTCCAACCATCCATCTTCCATCTCATGTCTGGAGCTGGGTTACGGCGGCATTAAGATGTAATGCTTTACATCTGTCATAATGTATTTCAAGATTTTTAAAAAATTCTGTTTTTGTGCTGAAAACACTAAACCTACTCTTGTTGCTGCACAGGCTATACAAGATCATGACCACATGATAATATTTGGGGTGTCGTCAGTAAAACAACTAAGATGGATATTATGACTCCAATGGCACATGGGACTGGAACACCAGTTGGAGACCCAACAGAAGCAGGAAGCATCTCAAACGTAATTGCTAAAGCCAGACCTTCTGGCTCAGAGACACTTCGGATTGGCTCTGTGAAGAGCAACATTGGACATACAGAATCTGCTGCTGGAGTGGCTGGACTCATTAAAGTTCTGCTCATGATGAAACATGAGGCAATTGTTCCCTCAGCTTTTCACTCTGAGGAGACTGCCAGTGTAGATGCCAAAGCCCTGAATACTAAAATTTCTAAGGAAGCAGAAAAGTGGGAGTCCTCTGGGGAAAGGATTACAGGGGTAAACAATTGTGGTGTTGGGGAAATTCACCCAAATCTCTTATTGTAATGATAGAAGACACCATTAAACAGCTTGATGCATGCACCAAAGTTGATCTAGACCCCCTGTTGTGCACATCGGCATGTAGGAGAGGCCATCAAAAACTTAAATACAGAAAGGCCATCGCGGTATCATCTTTGGATGATCTGAAAGAGAAGCTAAGAGCCACTGTGGGCAAAAATATTTGCACATCCAACTCAGATGCGAGGTTAGTGTATGTTTTTTGTGGAAGTGGTTTCACGTATTAAGGCATGTGCAAAGAGCTCCTGAAACATGTATGTAGTTTTTGTGGAAATAGGGCCAAGAAGAGCACTGCAAAGAATAACCATGGAAACTCTAGGTAATGATACTATTGTTCTTGCATCCGTGCAGCCAGGAAAAGACTATGAAACAATAACGTCTGTTGTCTCCAAGCTGTTTGAACATTGTCAATGTAAATTGGAACACGTTCTACAAAGGGCATAAGGCTGTGCCACTACCAATACCAAAATACCAGTTTGATTGTTCAGACAGAGATGTCTGTTTCAAAGAAAGAGAGGCTAGCATGTTATTTCAAACTTCAAGACAAAGCCTCCAATCAGGACCAGCTTTTAGTGAGCATGAAATTTGGCTGATGGATACTATACGTGTCCCAAAGATCTCCCAAAATATGATGACACCATCAGTGCTTCTTTCAATGACGTCACCAAACGCTTTGATTTCCAGGAGTCTGGAAGTTGTGTTCACCAACGCTTGGCTCACATGCTGGGTCTGACAGCGAGTGGACGGTGAACACTCATCAAGCAGTCGTGACGGCTGCTCGCCGCTAATGAATTTTGGTGGGGGTCAATAATGATTTTGGGAACTCTGTGTATGCCAGAAACACTATCATATACTATAAGTCAATTAAAAGTTATATCAAAACTATTCATGTCTATATTCAAACAGATCACAAAAGAAATGTTTATTACATTCATTAACCCTAACCCTAACCATTGTTAATCTCCATTTTTATTTGTAGGATGAGTGCAGCAGGTGTTAAACGTTATTGACTGTATTTCATATCTCCTGTCCTGATATCTTGATATCTGCCGTCATTAGCTGAGTTACTCAACAAATCATCAGCCAAGTGTAGATAAAGAGAAAAGTTTGATTTATTTGCAGAATAAATCTCCTTCTAATGTACAATTAAATGCCTGATGATTGATTGTTGTGTTGGGATCCATTATGTTCTCTGAAATTGATTTTAAAGTTCAGATTTTTTGCATCGGCTCAAACAGTTCTTTGTAATCTAAACTAAAAGTAGTGACTAATTTATGACATGATCAGTCTGCTTCAAGGACCTGTAATTGACGCCAACTGAGGATCAATATCTGTCAGGTCAGATAAACAGAACTTCTTTAATCGACATTTGCCCTCATCTTACCCTTGACATCATTAATGGGGAGTAATAAAGCAATTTGTGGTTGAGTTGATAAAGATAATAAAACAACTCTTTTGGTTCTGATTTATGCATCAAACAGGTGGCTTTACCGACCAAATTACCGAACCATAAATGTACGATTTTGATTCCCTTGGGGCTGGAGCAGCATTAACCTAACCTCGTGGACAATTCTTGTAAGATGTGACACCCCCATAAGATCCAGCACATATCAAAGCCAGGTCTGGATCCAGGTAATATTCCAGATTTGGTACTCGTAGGAATATTTTCAGCTTTTTCCTTGATTGATTGAATGATTGTCAGTTGTGTCTTAAATGTGACCACCTTCAATGAAACAAGATCTAGGGTCGCCCCCATTGGGCGTGTATTCATTTACACATTGAACTTGGTCTAATCATTTGCAAGGGACCATAAATGTGTGCACTGAAGTCCTTCATCTCCATGGCCACGGATGCAATCAATCATTAAAGTTTAATAAAGAGAATAGGCAGGCTATAAGATCGCCACAAGTACCAGAGGGCATCACTTGGGAAACAGGCAGACGGTATGGATATGAGGATGAACTGAATAATGACAAATGTGGATTGATTACAGTTTTAAATACGTTCAATACTGGTTGGCTTGAAAAAGGAGATGGTGCAATGGCGAAGCAGTAAATATTTGATTTGTCATTTTTAGTGATGTTCAGTCACAATGGATGAAACTGAGGACGGAATTGCAGTGGTTGGAATCGGATGCAACTTTCCTGGTGGTAAGCCAAACATTTGAGATATATATATATATATATATATATATATATATATATATATATATATATATATATATATATATATATATATATATATATATATATATATATATATATATATATATATATATATCACACATACTTATTTTGTTCAAATGAAGTTTAAAATTATCTTTGCTTCCTGAAACGGTTTCTATGACCGTTTGTCCTGATTGAAGGGACCTTTTAAAAAGTACACACACCTATATTTTCCCAAACAGGAGAAGGGCTTGATAACTTCTGGAAGGTTCTGTTGGAAGGGAGGAACTGCTCTGTGCCCATTCCCAGAGACCGGTTTGATATATCCAGCTGGTATGACCCTGATGACAACAAAGCGGGTAAATCCCGCACAGCCAAGGCTGCACTTATTGACGGGTAGGTTCTTCAAAGCTCACTAACTGGCCTGTTTGGATTAGCGTGATATATATATTTTATGTACTGTTGTGTATAGGCGTATTTCAGATATATACCTAATCAAAAGTGTAGATTATATTTCTACATTATATATTTTTTTGTAATAGAAATGCTGATGTAATTTAAAAAATTTCAACATTCCATATGAACTTAAAACAAAACACTTAACGACAATTATAGATACCAGAAAATCTTATAATTTAACTGAGATGATTGCAAAAGTTCTGAACTGAATTCAGCTTGAGTTGACTGAATGATTTGAATGATTTCAGGTTCAACGAATTTGACCACAAGTTCTTTGGCATCACTGACAGTGAGGTGGAGCAAATGGACCCTCAGCAGAAGCAGCTGCTTCAGTGTGTCTACAGGGCTTTAGAGAATGCTGGAATTCCAATGGAGGAGGCCAGTGGGACCAGGACGGGAGTGTTCTTTGGTAAGTCAAAACATATGTGTTGTTATTGCTTCAGTTTTGTGTAATTTTGGGTATAATTAATTCATTTTGACTAAAATATATAATGGAACCTTTTTTTTTTCCAACAATTTGATTCCTTATTTCATTTTATTACATTTATCTCAGTGGTATAATTTTATTACAATGCAAAAACAACAACAACTAGTTTTATGGCACTTTTATTGCAGGGCTAATGAACAGAGATTATGAGACAAACGCTGCACATGTGCACCCAAATGTCATCAACCACTGGACGGGCACAGGGCTGGCTATGAGTATTGCAGCAAACAGAGTGTCTTTCATTTTCAACTTCACTGGACCCTCACTGTCCATAGACTGTGCCTGTTCATCTTCGCTGGTAGCTCTTCATCTTGCCTGCCAGTCCATTAAACAAGGTGTGTACCATGAACCCTGATTGAAACCATCCACAAAGGTGGATTTCATTTGTCCAGGTTATGAAAGCTGTATCTTCTTATCAGGTGATTGCGACATGGCCGTTTGTGGGGGGGTCAACTGTATAATAGAACCAAGAGTGTTTGTTGCTCTCAGCAAAGCCAAGATGATCTCACCTGACGGGACGAGCAAACCCTTTTCCAACAGAGCAGATGGTTATGGCAGAGGGGAGGGCTGTGGGGTCGTTCTGCTGAAGCCTCTGAAAAAGGTAAGATTATACTGGGTAATAAAAAGTAATAAAAAATGTCAACATTTTTTTTTACTTATAGCAATTTTGACCTGCTATAAGTTATCAACATGTTTATATTAAATATTGAAAGATCTGAACAGGAATCACAAATGTCCAGAAATCCCCTGTTCCTATTGTTTCTCTGCTGCAATGCTTTGACAACACATCTGTCATAATGTGGATGTACACTAAAAACCTTGTTTTTCATGCTGACAACGCTAAACTTACTCTTGTTGCTGAACAGGCTATACAAGATCATGACCACATTTGGGGTACCATCAGCAAAACAGCCGTCAACCAAGATGGACGCTCGGTGACTCCAATCACAAGACCCTCCATGACCCAACAAGAGGAACTCCTCCGTAGGATCTATTCAGAGACTGACATAGCAAAGGTCCAGTACATTGAGGCACATGGGACTGGAACACCAGTTGGAGACCCAACAGAAGCAGGAAGCATCTCAAACGTAATTGCGAAAGCCAGACCTTCTGGTTTAGAGACACTTCGGATTGGCTCTGTGAAGAGCAACATTGGACATACAGAGTCTGCCGCTGGAGTGGCTGGACTCATTAAAGTTCTGCTCATGATGAAACATGAGACAATTGTTCCCTCTGCTTTTTACTCTGAGGAGACTGCCAGTGTAGATGCCAAAGCCCTGAATATTAAAATTCCAAAGGAAGCAGAAAAGTGGGAGTCCTCTGGGGAAAGGATTGCAGGAGTAAACAATTTTGGCTTTGGGGGAACAAACGCACATACCATTGTCAAGCAGCATAAACAGTCTTGCATTGTGCAAAACAATGAGGAAAAAACAGCAAAGTTTTTTGTTTTATCAGCAAATTCACCCAAATCTCTTACTCTAATGATGGAAGACACCATTAAACAGCTTGATGCAGGCACCAAAGTTGATCTAGACCCCCTCTTGTACACATCAGCGTGTAGGAGAAGCCATCTAAAACATAAATATAGGAAGGCCATCATGGTATCATCTTTGGATGATCTGAAAGAGAAGCTAAGAGCCAATGTGAGCAAAAATGTTCGCCCATCCAACTTGGAAGCGAGGTTAGTGTATGTCTTTTGTGGAAATGGTGTCACGTACCATGGCATGTGCAAAGAGCTCCTGAAACATGAACCTGTCTTCAAGGATAAAATCCAAGAGATTACCCAAATTTTCCAAAGACTAAGCACACTGAACATCTTGGATACACTTGAGAGTGAGTTTGAGCACAGTGAATTCAAAATGCCATATGTTTCCCAGCCTGTCCTCTTTGCTGTCCAAGTTGGTATCACCACCTTGCTCAGACATTGGGGTGTCAAGCCAGATGCAATACTTGGACACTCTGTTGGCGAAGTTGCTGCTGCACACTGTTCTGGACTTTTGTCTCTCAAAGATGCAATTAAAGTTATTTATTACCGCAGCACTCTCCAGAACAAAGTTACTGGAGGGAAAATGCTTGTCATCAGTAACATGGCTGTATCAGAGGTAGCTGCTCATCTTCCTCATTACTCTGGAAGAATTTGCATTGCTGCTTTCAATAGTCCAGAGTCCTGCTCCCTCTCAGGTGATGCAGAAGCAATTGAGACCATCTATGAAGAGCTAAGTACCTCAGCCAATAGTCAGAACCTGTTCCTTCGGGTACTGGACATCAATGCTGCTTACCACAGCAACATGATGGACCCGATTTTACCAGACATAGTGAAGACAGTTGGGTCTTTACAGGTGAATAATCCTGAAACAGAGTTGTTCTCAACAGTGACAGGCAAGGAGGTCCAGCAGGGAGATTTCTGCTCAGGCGAATACTGGGCTAGAAACATTCGTGAGCCTGTAGTTTTTGAGCAGGCAGTGAAGTCAGCAACTAAAGGAAAACAGAATGTCGTTTTTGTGGAAATAGGACCAAGAAGGGCACTGCAGAGAAACATCATGGAATCTCTAGGTAATGACAGTGTTGTTCTTGCATCTCTGCAGCCAGGGAAAGATCATGAAACTATCATGTCTGTTGTCTCCAAGCTGTTTGAACTGAGGGTCAATGTAAATTGGAACACATTCTACAAAGGGCATGAGTCTGTGCCACTACCAATACCAAAATACCAATTTGATTGCTCAGACAGAGATGTCATCATTGGAGCAGCACAAAACAACAAAGGCGGTAGTCATCCCATTCTTTGTCAGACAGGAAGTGAAAGTAATTTTTTCAGCTGTGATCTGAAGTCTGACTCTTGTTTCTATTTGAAAGAGCACAAACACAGTGATGTTCCCATCATTCCTGGTGCCTTATATGCTGAGTTGGGTTTGGCTGCATTCATGGCAAGTGCCAAACCAAAAGTGCCACTCAGGTCAGTGCAGCTCAGTGTCAGTTTTCACAGTCCATTTGTTTTAAGCCAGAACTCACCTGAAATGAAGGTGCAACTTGAGCAAACAAAAGAAGAAACTCTGTTCAAAGTTCTCTCTCCATCTGCTATGTATGCATCAGGAACAGTGGTTTCAAAGAAAGAGAGGCTGATTGATGAGCAGTGCATTTCACTAAGTTCCATTTACAAAAGATGCAAATCAGTGGTGAGCGCCCAGGAATTCTATTGGTATCTTTCTCAAGGAGGTTTTCAGTATGGCAATATCTTCCAGAATAAGGGGGATGTGTATTATGGAAAAGATCTAAAGGAAACTTTCGCAATTGTCAGAGTTCCAGATGAGCTGCAGTCTCAGTTGCATGATTACTGCATTCATCCCGTTATGCTAGATTTTCTAATGCAGCTTCTCCCAGTTACAGTAGAGCATGTTTTTGCTGGTAGACCAGGCTTTCCTGCCAAAATAGGCAGTTTGACAGTGTTTGAACCCTTGCAAGATGAAATGATTGTCTACCTACGAGCAATTGATGTGGGCCTTGATCACTTTGAGGTTTGTGGCTGCTTTGCAGATAAGGAAGGAAGAGTTCTGGTTGAGGTTAAGCATGTGACAGTCAAGTATCTTGGCAATCGTTCTCATGTAGTTGAGGAATACTTTTACCACAATGCCTTTGATGTCATTCCTGAAAGCACCTCATCTTCATCTCCTCCTAAAGCCTTGGTCTTCTGTGACCGTATAGGGATTTCTAAAGGCCTTCAACAATATTTGGACCCTATGTCTAGGTGTGTTTCCTTCACACATGCTAAAGATATCTTGAGCCACGGGTTTCCTTCTCTGTTGGCGAATCTCAATATAACAGATATTGAGAAAAACTTTGATGAGGTCTTATTTTTGTGGGGCAAAGAGAACCTCACATCACTGGCAGCTGATCTTGTCCTGCAGAATTTGGTGAATTGCTGTGAGATTTTTCGTCAAATAGTTCTTGAGCTAAAGAAAATTCACTTCCCACACTCCATCAGAGCAGTAACATATTGCTCATCTGACATCACAGTGGACCACATAAGTCCAGGCTTTGCTGTCATTGGTATGACAAGGTCATTTGCTGCAGAGATACCAGAGCTTTCATTTCAGTTGATTGATATAAGCACCACATCTGCGGAGGACATTGCAGCTCTTTCTGAAGTCCTAAGATCTTGTCCTTGTAACAAGTACCCAGAGTTGGTGGTAAAAGGTGGGCAGATTCTGAAACCATCCATTGTCCGTACGCCCCCTGAAATCACTGACAAATCTGAAGCGACATTTTCTTCTGCACTACTTGACCCCTGCATCCTCCAAACGCTAGATGCACATAAGATGATTCAACTGAGTGCCATTCCCTTTGAGGAGGAAGCTCAACAAATAAATGATACATCAGTTGAAATTCGGCCTACCAAAATATGCGTTCACTCATCTGATTACTTCCCCGTAAGTGCATCACATCTCAAATTTGGCCAGACACTTTACTGGAACAAGCACTCCTCCCAGACGCACAATCTTCTTGCTCTTGATTTCAGTGGTATTGTTACTGCAGTTGGAAAAGATGTCAAGAAATTGAAAGTGGGAGACCATGTTGCTTCCTGTTATCCTGTGGTGGCAGCCAGCAAAGTCAGAGTTCCAGAGGATGTGTGCTACAGCACCAAACGGTTCCCATTCCTTCAAAGAACACCCTGTGTTTCCTACTTTGTACTTGCATGGGAGATTCTAAATCGAGCCCTGCCCAGGACCAAACATAATCTAGGAATCATATCCTCTATGCCAGATTCTGCCCTGATGAAAATCTTGGCGCTCACCTCTTACAAGTCAGGTTGGAATGTGATTGTTGGCACACAATGCAATGGTTCTTTTGTTGGTGTCAGTCAAATAGATTCATTTGTCATCCTGCCTCCCTTTGATGAATCTTTGATCGTTAGCATTCTTAACTTTCCAGGTGTCCAACATGTTGTCTTGGTCTGTGAAACTCACTGTTTGCTTGCTAAGGATGTTCTCAAAATTGAAAAGGACAGTGTTCATGTGCAGACAATTCAAATGCCATTCATTTTGCAAAAAGGGTTCTTGAGTGTAGAACGGCCACACATTTACCACTGGTTGAAGTCCTTGGGCTTGAGCAGGAAATTTTATCTCGAAAGCTTTATCTTTCAAAGTTTGAAAACTGAAAACATCAAAAGTTTTAATTCAGAAAAGCGGCAATCTTACTTCAGCTCAAAGGAGTTGGCTCTTGTGGTTCTTGATAAAGATGTCGGTGGTGTCCCTTCTGAGATTCCATTGTTGCCAACAAAAAAACAGCTTTTCCGAAAGAGGGCAGTATACATAGTGGTAGGTGGTCTATCTGGTTTGGGATTTGAAACTGTCAAGTTCATCTCCCAAAGAGGTGGTGAGTATGTTGTCATACTCTCAAGGAGTAAGCCCACACCAGATGTTCAGGAACAGATTCATAAGGTGGAAAAACAGTGTGGAAACCTCATCACTGCCATGGAGTGTGACATATCTGTGTCAGAGTCTGTGCACAAGGTTATCAGTGTTATTGGTCAGAAATTGCCTTCTTGTCCAATCAGAGGGGTGTTTCATAGTGCAGTTGTCTTGCGTGATGGGATGATTGAGACCCTTAACAGGTCTCTTTATGAGGAAGTTCTCCAACCCAAAGTAAATGGTGTATTGAATTTACACAATGCCACACAGCACTGTCCGTTGGATTATTTTGTGTGTTACTCCTCCATCTCAGCTTTCCTGGGAAATGCATCCCAAACCAACTATGGAGCAGCCAATACATTCCTTGACATGTTTTGCCAGTACCGGCGCAAACTCGGTCTGCCTGCACAGTCTATCAGTTGGGGTGCTCTAAACCTTGGTCTTCTTTTGAATAAGGAGCACTTTCAGAGGTTCCTGGAGGCAAAGGGAATGATGGTGCTTGAAGTGGCCGAGATTTACAAAAGTCTGGAGCAATGCCTCTTGCTCAATCGACCTCACCAAGCTGTTTGCAGGTTTCATTTCAGGAACATCAGGTATAACATCCTCTCTCAAAATGTGGCCTTAACCCTGCGTCTGTCGGCATTGGTGGAAGAGGCTTTCCAAAAGTCCAAAGAGATGGATTCTGAAAATAAACAAAGTGAATATGTCTCACCAAAACAGTACACTATCTCTCTGCTGAGTGAGACCATTGGTATGGATAAAAGTGAGCTGAAAGATGAAACGCTTCTTTCGTCGTTAGGTATTGACTCGATGCAGGCCATGACTCTGCAGAATCTCATCTTTCAGGAGAGAGGTGTGAATGTGCCCTTGGTGAAACTGTTGGACCCAAGTGCCACGTTGGCAACAGTTGTAGCTGTGCTGAGTGAGGGAGGTGAAAGTGAAACTTTAAGTGAAGCACAAGAGTCTCTTTCAGTTGGGGACATGACTGTTGTTTCTACTAGATTGTAAAACATTTTGTCATTGAATTCAACAGCAAACCTTTGCAACATAACTCTTTTTTTACAAATAGTTGTGATCTTCTATTTCCTTCCGATATTGTATTTTCATTATACATTGTTATTTTACCCATTGTTTTTGATGCATGCCCAATTTTCGATATTTCATTGTGTTTTGGGAAATGTTCATGATGAAAACATGAAATTCATTGGTTGATAACTTGTCGTCTATGTAAATTAAGTACATTATTTTCCACTCTCATACTTAAATTTGATGAATTCAAAACTGTACAGCTCATGTAAATATCTCAGTCTGAAAAGTTCTTTTCACTTAATGATTTTATCTGTTTATTGAATCTTTACACATCCCCCTTTGGTCTTGGACAGATGCAATCACTGCTGGCTCAGTGATCCTGAGGGATTATTAACACTTTTACAATGATGATGGAACAAAGCATGATCTGGTATAGGCTATAAATGTTCGTTATGGGGCATTTATGACTATTGAGACTTTTGATCTTTCCTCCACTGGTGTTTTACACAGTTTGTATAACTGTTGACCTTAGTGGGCATAGTCATCACAAGGGCATGCAAGTAAAATAGCATACATTTGATGCAATCATTTCTTGTGTTGGTGTTTATGGCTACATAAATATAAATCACAACAGCCAGATTGTTACTTCATAGTTATTTTTTACTATCTATTTCTTCCAATGCCAATATTTCTAAAAGCAACATATGCAAAACATTCTCACTTTGTGACAAAACAATTTGTTATCAGAAAATAGATGCAAATTTATTCCTGTTTTTAGGAATTTTTTATGATAGAACTTTTTTTTGTTTGCCTGTTCATGACACAAGAATACATCCTCCTAATTTCTCTGTGTGCTTGAGGAGAGGGACAATTTTGTGATGACTGCCTGGACAGATCTGTCCTTCTAGGAGTCTGATTGGTCAGGTGGTTCAGTTCACCTGGTCTTGTGTCAAAACTGTCGGTCCCTACCACCTACATTGGTTTTAGTGTATTAAGTTTGTCACAATTAGCTTGTAATATAAATTTATCTTGACTAATGACTTGTGTTTTGTCTTCTTTTATGAAGGCCAATCTTGGGCTTGAACAAATTTTATTTAAAATTGACAAAATATTTGTGTAAGGAGGCTTTCCAGCTGGTGCTGTCATTTTGAGGACTAACCCACACATCTGGAGTGTAGTCAAACTTTAGTATTCACAACTATTTTAAAATAAAAATGTAAATCTGCCACATAATTTAACACATGATTGAGCATTTTTGTAAAACTAACACTTGGTTTAACTGTAACTGATGAAGCACAATGAAAATAAGTTCTTGTACAGATATTTTAATAAAAATCACAAGACATACAGAACTGTATTCAAAAATAAACTGAGCCAAGTGAGTACTAGTGGAGATTAGATACAGTATAGTTTCTAACTGTAAAAAATAATTGTAGGAATAGAATAAACAGCCTACAGAAAAACAATAACGATTACTTTAACTGCCAGGAGAACAATACTGCTGCTAACAATGAAACAATACAGCTCAATACCAAAAAGCTAAATTGAATCAATATTTGCATTGACAAAATCATTTCACATTCATGATACCTATTAGCCTACACAATTATCCGTTATTTACTACAGTTTTCAAAGCGGCCAGTGTGCAGTTTGGATCTAATAATCTAACCAAAGGTACGTTCACACCTGTGTCTTGGAAAAGTTTATTCTGCAGAGTCATGGCCAGCATTGAGTCAATGCCCAGTGTACAGAGAGCTGCGTCATCATCCAGTTCATTTACACTAACATTGCTGACTTCACTTACAATCTTTCTCACTCTTTCAACTGGGGAAGATGAAAGCTGAACCCTGGATTCATTTGTCACGTCATCTTTTACCTCCATTTCCACCAAAGCAGAGAGACGCTCTCTGAGGGACGCATTTTGTGAAAGTACATGAATGTAAAGAGTTTTGAAATTGAACTTGCATATGACTTGCTGTGCTCTGTTCATCAGGAGACACTTTTCAAGCGCCTCGTGAATGTCACACACATCCATTACCATCATCCCTTTTGCCTCTAGGAAATTTTGGAAATGTTCTCTGTTCAACAAGAGACCGACGTTCAAAGGACCCCAGTTGATAGATTGTCCAGCAAGTCCAAGGTTTCTCCGGTAAAGGCAGAATGTGTCAAGGAAGGAGTTGGCTGCTGCATAATTAGACTGTGAGGGGTTTCCAATGAATGAAGAAATGGAGGAGTAGCACACAAAGAAATCCAGTTTGCGGTGAAGTGTTGCATAGTGAAGGTTTAGAGCTCCACTCACTTTGGGCTGCAGAACTTTTCGGAACAGGGACTCATCAAGGTTTTCTATCAAAGCGTCGTGTAATACTGCAGCACTGTGAAACACTCCTTTGATTGGACAAGAGGGGAATCTTTGTTCAATCTTTGAGATTGCATCCTCTACCTGCACTAACACAGAAACATCACATTGGATATTAACGATTGTCACCCCATAACTTCTCTTAATGGTTTCCATTTCAAACCGCTTCTCATCAGTCAGACAACTTCTTGACAGTGTTGCAATACAGCCTCCACCATTATGAGCGATGAATGTTACAGTCTCAAGTCCCAAACCAGACAGCCCTCCAGTTACTATATAAATACAGCTTTGTTTAAAGAGTAATCCTGGCTTTGTTATCAAAGAGATATCAGATGCGGGGCAATCCAGTTCTCTGTGATGTAAAAGAACTTGCTTGACTGTTGTTGCTGTGAAGTAGGACTCGACATTGGCATTGATCTGAGGTTCTGTCATGCTGGATGACTGAAAGGTTTCACTCTTCAAGGGTACAGATACCGCATCGAAACGTAAAGACAGCAACCAGTTAGAGATCTTCCTGTTTTGTGCTTGCAGATTGGCTCTTTGGAGAACATCAGCCACATGGAGTTTGTGCAAATGAATGCATTCATGTTTCACCAGAAACGTATTTGCTGGGAGAGAGGATGACATGAGATCACTGTATACAAAAATAACATGTCTATCATGACCACCACCCTCACACACCTCCTGCCAAGACAGATCAAATGGGGGCAGAAACACAAATGCATGACTCTGCTCACAGAGTTGAGTTTGCCCTTTAAGATGTGCCAGAGAGGAAACATTCCAACCTGACCTGTTGGCTGTCAGAGCCAACACCTTCAACAGGGCGGAGGCTGAGCTTGAGGAGACAATGATCAGTCTCCGACGTGGTTGTTTGACCTCGGACAGTTTTCTCTGCAGGATCTCCCATGCCAGTACGAAGTACGACACACATGGATTCTCTTTCAGGAATGGGAGTGTCTCTGTCTTGTAGCATACAGCTTCAGGAATCATAATCCTTGAAGAAGCAGCTACTGGGTAACATGAGGCAATTTGATCTCCAACTCTCAGGTTAGAAACACTTTTCCCAACAGTTCTGACAATGCCAGTAAAATCTAAACAGAGAAGATTGTGATTATGTGATGTATGTGTGCTCCAATACATTGTCTTGCCAAAGTTCAAATTTGAAGTGGTGACGGGAAAGTAGTCAGAGGAATGCACACATATTCTGGTTAACTGAATCTCAACTGACTTATCTTGAACAACATTTACATTGGAGTGAGAGGACAATGCTGACAAGTGAGCCATTCTGTATGGGTCAGTTGTCTGTAGAACAAAGTTGTTCACATCTTCTGAGTGCATCATATTTTCACAGGTACCCTCAATCTTCATGGGTGTCCGTGCTATTTTTGTGGTCAATGCTTGTCCCTTGCTGATTACGACCTCGTGTTGTTCAAAGGTGTTGATTACACGGACCAACATTTGAATGTCCTCATTGGTTACAGAAGCAAGATCAATTAGTTGAAAAGAGACACCCACCATCTCTGCTGCACAAGCCCTTGTCATCCCAGACAGGACAAACCCAGGACTGACATGGTCCACGATTGGTTCTGTCGATCTGTAGGTTATGACATGGACAGTACAAGAGCGTTTACTGTCTTTGAGGGCTAAAACAATCTGACGAAATATCTCACAGCAAGTTGCCAAATGAAACAGCATCTTCTCAGATGACAAGTGACCGAGGTCTTCAGCACCCCAAAGGAAGAGAACCTTTTCCAAATCTATGTTGGAGTTCAGTGACTGGAGGACTACGCCTCGCATCTGGTCAGTCATCCAATGCTCTCTGCTGTCCACAAGAGTCGACTCTGGATGTACATATGGCCAAAGTCTTTCAGCAATTCCAAGTTGGTCTTTAAAAACAATAGCTTTGATTTGGCCATTTTGCTGATCTCTCTCCTGTGGAATTCCAATTATTTCATTGTGGAAGAAATGTGACTGCATAACATTGGAACAATTGCCCAAAAAGGAGATTCTCACCCCCTTCAGTTCCACCAGTACATGACCCTCTTTGGTTGAGAAGCTACCACATACCTCAATGAAGTCTGGAGTCTCTTTGGTAGCCTGTAAGTACATGACCATTTCCTCTTGTAGTGGTCTTGCGATGACTACGCTACCGATAGCTGAGGGGAATCCATGCTTAGCCTTTAACTGTCTCATAGCGATCACACCTGTCATTTGCATGAAGTAGTCCAATAAAACTGGGTGAATAAAATAGGCATGAAGGTCTTTTAGAAGTTCACCAGGAACCCGAATTGCTGCTACAGCTTCCTTTAAATCGTCTCCAAAATGCACATCATCAATCTGTTTGAAGAGAGGGCCATATTGAAAACCTGCTTGAAAAAGAATTGAATAAATTTCTTTTTGTTTCATCACTATTTTGCACCTTTGGAAAATCATGTCCAGACAAATGAATGATTCTTCTAACAGTGGTTGGCCATCTGTGCACCAGTATGTGCCAGAGGTGAGTGTTGCAAAAGGAGACTGGATTTTAAAAGAAGCTTCATTCTCTCCATGTTCCAGGATAACTTCAAACTGGTGAGAGTTTGAGCTTAATGTAAAAGGACTCTCAAATCTTACACTGAGCTGGAGCAGAGAAACCGGTTTCTTTGGCTTTAAACTTTCCATAATTGAGGCATAAGCCAATTCAACATAGAAAGAACCTGGCACAATCGGGACTCCATTGTTTCTATGCTCCCAAAGATACGGTGCAGTATCTAAGGAGAGGGTGCATGTGAATTCTTTGCCACCCTGCTTCATTTGCGATATGAGTGTATGAGAAGAAGAAGCAAAGGATTCACCGCCATTTCTCACAGCTTCAAAATTCACTTCATTTTTTGTATTGTCGAACTGATAGACTGGAAAAGCTGTGGGCAATGTCTCACAACCCCTGTAGACCTGATGCCAGTCAACATTGATGCCTAATTCAAATAGCTTTGCAACGGTAGACATGATTGTGTCATAATCTTTCCCTGGCTGGATGGATGAAAGAACTTTGGTGTTATTTCCCAGAGTCTCACATATGTTCCTCTGGAGAGCTCTACGAGGTCCGATCTCTACAAACACTACCTTTGTCCTTGATTGATCATCTTTAGCAACAGCGCGCAGTGTTTGTTCAAATAAAACAGGATCTCTGATATTTCTTGCCCAGTATCTGCCTGTTCTAAAGTCACTATCAGAACAACAATCTCCAGTCACTGTTGAAAAAAGTTTGGATTCCAATTGGTTGGCCTCTAAAGGACTAATTTGTTTCTCAACATCATCTAGTATGGGGTCCATCATATGGCTATGATATGCTGCTGGTACATCTAATTCATGAAGGAAAACATTGTTCTCAGTAAACTCTGACAGTCTCTGACGGAGGACATCAAGAGAACCCGAATCCCCTGACAGAGTACAGGACTGGGGGCTGTTGAATGCTGCGACACAAACTTTTCCAGAGAAATCTGGAAGTATTTCTAATACTTTTTCCACAGCCACATTGCCAACGAGAAGCATTCTCCCTCCTGTTACATTGCCTTGAAGAGTACTGCGAAGGTGCAACACTTGGACAGCATCCTCAAGAGACAAGAGACCGGAGCAGTGAGCAGCAGCGACCTCGCCAACAGAGTGTCCAATCACAACATCAGGTTTGACACCCCATTGTTTCAAGAGAGTAGCGACGCCAACTTGAATAGCAAAAAGAAGAGGCTGGACAATATGTGGTCTGTGGAAATCATCACTATCACACTCACCAGCAATCCACTGACTGATGTTGATGCTGTTATGACTCTGGAAGTGATTCTCAACCTCTCTGACCTTATTTGTGAAAGCAGGAACCTGGTGCAGAAGCTGCTTACACATTCCCCTGTAGGCAACCCCGTTTCCACAGAACACAAAGACCACTCGAATGTCCGACTTTATGGGATGAAATTTGGCTTTCTCTGCAGATGTCAGGTGATGTTTCAAATCTACAAGGGAAGATGCCGGGAAGGCCTTCCTGTATTTGTTCCTCGAATGACTCCTTCCACAGGCTGATGTGTATGACAATGCCTGCAAGTCAATTTTTTGATCACCATATAGTCTCTGGTGAGTGTTGCTGATGGACAGGACAAATGACTTCTCAGACGCTGCCGATATTATGAAGAGGTTTGGACAACATTTTGGAATCTGTGTGGGAATGTTGGTCTGTCTGTGCTCTCTTATAATGGCATGGGCATTTGTGCCGCCAAACCCAAAACTGTTGATTCCAGCCATCCGTACTAATGCTCCACCTGTCTCCCATCTCTCAGCTTTGGTAGGAATACTTAAGCACAGTCGTTTTAAATCTACGTTGGAACTGTCTCCTGAGTAGAAAACTGAAGGAACAATAGTTGCATGCTTAATCAACAAGAGTACCTTAATGAGTCCAGCCACTCCAGCAGCAGACTCTGTATGTCCAATGTTGCCCTTCACAGTTCCAATCCGCAGTGTCGCTGAACCAGGAGGTTTGGCTTTAGCGATGACCTTTGAGATGCTCTCTGCCTCTACCGGATCCCCAACTGGGGTTCCAGTCCCATGCGCCTCGATGTACTGAATATTTGCTATGTCAATCTCTGAGTAGATTCCTTCCAACAGCTCCTGTTGTTGAACCGTGGATGGTTTGGTGATGGGGGTGACAGAGTGACCGTCTTGGTTGACTGCCGTTTTGCTGATGACACCCCATATTTTGTTGCCGTCTTTAATGGCCTTTTATATAGAACATCAAAAAGTCACACACATTTATAACTGATCTGAGATGACTGTAATAATAATCGTGATCATTTACTTCTGTCAGGGGCTTCAGGAGAACGACACCACAGCCCTCTCCTCGACCGTATCCATCTGCACCGCTGGAGAAAGGCTTGCTCATCCCATCCGGTGAGATCATCTTTGCCTTGCTGAGAGCGACAAACACTCTTGGTTCGATTATACAGCTGACCCCTCCACAAAGAGCCGCCACGCAGTCTCCTAGTTAAAAACAGTGAAATGAAAGATGGAATATTTAAATACAATGCTTAGATTGGCTTCCTATAAGGCATGACAATACTTAAGGAAAGGACAACTTACATACCTTGCTTCATAGCCTGGCAGGCTAGATGTAGAGCCACCAGAGATGAAGAGCAGGCACTGTCAACGGCAAAAGATGGGCCAGTGAGATTAAAGGTGAAGGATATCCTATTGGCAGCCATGCTCATTGCCGTCCCTGTGCCATTGTAGTGGCTTATTGCAGCTGCATTGTTGTTTTGGATCATCTCGTAATCCTTATTCATCAGACCTGCAACACCGTAAGAAAAGCAGTGTTTCTCACAATTGCATCACAAAATCGTGCTTGGAACTCTATCACGGAACGGCTGTCACCGATGTAAACTCCAGTTCTAGTTCCACTGATGGTTTCCATAGCAACTCCTGCATCTTCCAAAGCTCTGTAGCTACATTGCAGAAGGAGTTTCTGCTGAGGGTCCATGAAGTCAGCCTCAACTTCAGTGATGCCAAAAAACTTGTGATCAAACTCGTTGAACCTAAATTATAACAATGCCGTGATTTAATCAATCATCTCTTGATGAAATGATGGACATGTAGTCTAATCAGACTATCGTTACCCTTCTATAAGAGCTGCTTTAGTTGTCTGCATCTTTCCTGGCTTGCCATCCTCTGGATTGTACCAGAATCTTGTGTCAAATCTCTCCGCTGGAATATCCACGGCACAGTTCTTCCCCTCCAGCAGAACCCTCCAGAAATTGTCCAACCCCTCACCTACAACACCAACCACAATACCCATTACAATTACGTTGTTATAAATGGAAAAAAACTAAGAATGCACATCAATGTCAAACCTCCAGGGAAATTACATCCGATCCCAATAACAGCTACACCGTCTCCCATCTCCTCCATCATTCGAGATGCTTTATTTGAAAAGCCGAAGTGCAATTTCCTGCCTGTCCCATGTTGAAGCTAGGTGTTCACTTGATCAACTGCCTCTGCTCCACGCTCCCTTTATAAAGACATTGGAAACGCACCAATGGAGGACCCAACAATGCCCGTTTGCTAAAGGTCTGAAACTAAACCCAGTAATTATAGGTTATTATTAAAAGGCAGCAGGGAGACTGAAGAAAGAGCACAATGTATTCTAAAAAAACACAGGGCGACTCTTTCTTGGGTCAGAGTAACCTTTATTTGAGCTTCATGATGGTCTTTATCCAACAGATGCACAAAGCACAAATCGTCCTCCACTCTTACATTATTTACACATTTCCTCTTCATCAGTCGGTGGTGTGATCAGAGTAGGGCATGAGAGCTGATCGCTAACGTAAAATAAAGGAATACACATCTTTGAGCACTTAAATAAGAAGACACAACATATGTTGTGTGGTAGATGCAAGAGAATGACCTGATTTAAAGAAAAGAGAAACTCAAATATAAGCAGCAGTACACTAGAACAAAATTGTACATTCTGGATGGGGGTATTTTAAGGTCCTGCGGTGTACGAACAAAACTACATCAATGAAATAATCTCATTAACCAGAATCTCTGTCAAATTAATTTGCTTTAAAAAGTTCTTCTTTCCCACATAAAACCTAAAAAAAAAAAAAAAGGAACCAGAACCATAACAGCCAATCTTGTGAAGATCAAATACTCATTTTCATCAATTAAATTGTGAAAGCAAAATTCGTCTCTCACTTTAACCCAGGATAAATGGAAATACGTGAAATGCAAATTGATACAGGGGCAAAACAAAAACGTTTCCTTTTCCTCTTCACACTGAGATTAAGAGGTATAGAAACAAATTAAATGCAAGGTCTCTGCACAAACGTACAGCATATATATATACACAAAAGTCTAAAATATCCGAGGTATCTAGTGGTCCAGCGATTTCCCCTCCAGCACCATCTTGATCTCTTTGGCGTCCAAAGTTTCGTGTGTCAGAAGGGCATCGGCTAGTGTTTTGTGCTCCTTGTTGTAAGTCTTTAAGATGTTTTTGGCTCGTTCGTACGAGTCCTGTGAGGAAAAAGAAAGAATTTTGAATTTGAAAATGAATTTTTAACAGATATTTCATTCACATTTGAGAATGTGTTGGGGAAGAGCTCACCTTGAGTAAAGCCCTGACCTCCTGCTCGATGGCGGCTTGCGTCTCTGGGCTCTGTTTGGTTACGTCGCTGTAGGTCATGACGCCAAGCTGCAACGAAACACACCCTCAGATCTATGAGCCGAATGAACACTGAAGCTTCACAAGAACAACAACTGTTATGTGTTCCAGTGTTCACGACTGCATCTTTTAAGTTTACCTTGTCACTCATGCCGAACCTGGTCACCATCATTCTTGCTATTTTGGTTGCTCCATCAAAATCACTGGATGCCCCTAAAAGCAGAAGTGTGAGAACGATGATGTAAATAAAAACATTTACAACATTCATGTTTTGCGATGAATGTTTTTAAAATGCGCTGGTTAGGGTTTATTCGGTATTCCCGTACCAGTGGTGATGTAATCGTCTCCAAAGATCAGCTCCTCTGCGACTCGGCCGCCCATGCTGACGTCCATCTGAGCCAGCAGCTGGGATCTGGTCTCGCTCCAGCGGTCGTTCTCTGGGAGCATCGATACCTGGAATAGAGACCAGGATGATCGCGCTCAGTTCTGTTATGAGTAACGCATCGCGTAAAGAGCATGAAAAACAGTGTTAAGCCGCAAGAAGGCAGCTCACATGTCCAAGGGTGGGACCTCGGGGCATGATGGTGGCTTTATTAATGGGCATCGCATCTTTGGTGAAATAAGCAACAATGGCGTGACCGGACTCGTGGTAAGCGGTGATGGTCTTATTCTTTTTGTCGATTTCAACACTCTTCCTCTCAGGGCCTGGCATGAAAAGGACAAAATGAAAAGGATTATAAAAGATGATGATAAAGACTCCCATTTGTGTCCAGTGTTTAAAGAAGAAAGAATCTTAAGACTGCTTGCGCTCCTTTACCCATGAGGATCTTGTCCTTGGCAAACTCTAACTCCTTCATTGTGACCATGTCTTTCTCGTCCACAGCTGCCTTCAGGGCTGCCTGGTTGACCAGGTTCTCAAGTTCTGCTCCAGAAAAGCCCACCGTGCCCCGAGCAATAACATGTGCATTTACAGCTGTAACACACAAGACAATGAAGCCTTTAATGGTACCCAGCAGACAATGGTGTCTTTTACAGCAAAGGAAGACAAAGGTGCAGCTATAAGTGCTTTAAAAAGGCTGATAGCCATTATTCTAGCAAAAGAATCAAAGATAATAAATTCTTGCTGTGCTTTTTGCAGACTGGTTTTGCTTTATCAGACATTAAGAGAAACGTATGTCTGATATTTTCTACTGAGACCTACCAGGGTCCACTTTGATCTTGGAGAGGTACCAGTTGAGGATTTCAGTTCGTCCTTTCACGTCAGGACGAGGGACCGTTACCTGCATGTCAAACCTTCCTGGCCTCACCAGTGCACTAAAGAGAAGAAGTCGTGTTAAATACCTCAAATAACTTAAGGTTCTATCCTTAAAACACAAGTATCAAGTGAAACTACTCAGTTGATGCATTTGTTTCTGTCACGTTTCAAAAAGTTAGGATGCAAAAAGAAACAAGGAAGAATTTATGAAGTTTTTGGTTTCTAATTTAATTTACAAAAGACTTCTTTCTTCCCCAACTTTCCTATTTTTTGCTGGATGATTTAAAGTTTCCTCAATCACAGGAAAAAAGGCTACAAACTTAAAAAAAAGTGAAACCTACTTATCCAAAGCCTCTGCAAAATTTGTAGCACCAATGACGATGACACCTTCATTTGGTTTGAACCTGTAAAACAGCAAATCATCACTGACAGGGAATAAAAGTTCTTTATGGCCACATTTTATTCACTCTAAGCAGTTTTTAAAGAGTAAAAACCAGACACCAACCCGTCCATTTCAGCCAGCAGCTGGTTGATTGTTTGTCTGGAATAAGGATGCATAGGAGACTCAATCCTCTTTCCACCAACGCTGTCCAACTCATCGATGAAGATGACACATGGTGCATTAGCTTTTGCCTCCTCTGAAAACCATAAAAAAAGAGATATCTTAGTTGTTGGGATGCATCCTAAAAGGGTCACATTTTCTCATGTTCATTCAACTCACTGAAAAGCTTTCTGATTCGTCCCGCTCCAACTCCCACAAACATTTCGTCAAACTCTGATCCAGAGGCATAGTAGAACGGCACGTCGGCCTCGCCGGCCACGGCCCGCGCTAACAGAGTTTTTCCAGTGCCAGGTGGACCAACAAGAAGGATCCCTGAGAGAAAAACAGAGGAAACTAATGATTAGCAACAACAAAAACCAAAAAAGACGAGGGCAATTGCTAAAGTCCTAGCTTGGACTGAAAAGCAAGAAGTACAACATGCGGGGTAAACAGGAAGATCAAATACCTTTAGGCAGTTTTCCACCCAGAACAGTAAACTTCTGAGGATTCCTGAGAAACTCAACGACTTCTTGTAATTCGTTCTTGGCTTCCTCCACTCCTTTAACATGCTCGAATGTTACGTTCTTCATCTGGGTCGGGTCGACTGAATGTGTGAGACCAGATGTGGCTCGGAACCTCACTGAAAAATCCCAAAAACACTGGAGTTCAGAGCTCTGATGCCACTGCAGCGTCTTGTATTTTACACAACACTGGTTACAACATGCTCATTGCGTAACATCTATGTCTGTGCCTCTTTTATTAATTTTTTTCAAATACTTTGTCATCTATGTACACTACAGGAGAGATAACGTCAGGTCATGCCAACTACAAAAACTTATTTAGATTGAGAAAAAACACATTAACAGTTTTAGTGTGCATGCACTGTCCTGGGTTTAACTCACTGGCTGCCGTTGACGTCTATAGACGTCAGTTCAAATCCAAACGTTCACGACCAAACACATCTATAAATGTCAGTTACGTATTTCAACAGGGACTGGGGGACGGTCTGACGGAGCTTTTCAGTAAAAATCAGGCTTTAAATCATGGAATTCTGCATCATGATGACTGATCCAGTTACGGAACAGAGGATGGAGAATCAGAGGATGATGGACAAGTTACGTCAGCTTACGATGCAACAAAGATTGCGTATGTCAGAGGGCATCTGCGATTAATACGGTGTCACTCTGAGCGAAGCATCTTGTGATCGATCCAGAACAGAAAGAAAACATCGATAAACGTCTGGAGCTTCGGACAAAGTCCGACAAAGGGTATCAATTTCTACAAAGCGTTGGCAGCCAATGAGTTTTAACTACAAGCATAAGAAAGAAGAAAACGGAAACATACCATCATCAGAAAACGCTCCTTTACCTGAAAAAAATGGGATCCCTGACAAGCCATAAATACCAAGAAGCAAAAGGACCACAAAGAGAAGCCGGGTTCTCCTCAGCGAGGCTGTGGGAAACAGATGAAAAGCTGGTGAGAAGCTGTTTCTGTCAGTCATGGGATCCCTCTGCCACCCATAGGAAACCTGCTGCAATACATGCCTTGTTTCCCCTGAGTGTATGTCTGAGACCTAATGAAGCCCTCAGCAAAACCAGTCTTAAAAGCCTCCCGCTGGTCGTCCGGCAAGTTCCTCTGTTTAAACACTTGGTCCAATGAGTGTGATTCTGGTCCCTTTTCTTTATGAAGCAACCCCTGTGATGGGAAAGATGGAGCATTTTTAAGAATCATCCTTTTCAGGCACCAAGCTACTTAATTATGACTCAATTCTCACTGATCGGACCTTCACGAATAGAGGAGTGTAGGGCTCAGAGGCCACTGGACCGTCAAAACCACTGTTCGTTACTCTGGTTCTTGATCTGTGTGTCTTGAAACCCCGGTTCTGGACCCAAACTGAACACAAGGGAAACCACAAGAATTTAACACGTGTTAAAATAGTGTTTATTGCAAAAAGAACACTGAGATCTGAATTTCATAAATACTAATAATAAAAGAAATGAATTTCAGATTCTAACGGTGAGAAATCTTTGCCAATAAACTGCTGAGAACTAATAGTAGTATCAAAATATTGTGTTGTTATTGATGTGATGACAACTTACACAGAAAGTGATGAATTAAAAGTGTATTTCTTACCAGAAAGTAACTGCAGGTCTGAGTGAATGTCTTTCAGAGGACTGCGGTATTGTCTGTGGAATATTGGGGAGCCAAAACCACCCAATTTTGTGTGTGAAAACCCTTTCAGAGAAAAATTAATTAGTCCCACATACTTGAGCTTCAAACACAACAAAAGTAGGCCTTCAGGCTGAGGTGCTCACCATGTTTGTTGTGGAAAAAACTGCCTGAAGAAACGTGACACGTCCTCCATGTTGAAGAAACAGTGGGAGGTTCTTCTGGTCCCAATACAGGCAGTAACCTGCTGACCACCTCATCCAGGTGACTTATGTTGACATCTGACAGGCCAAGATCTCTCAGATTCACTTTGGCCTATGGAGACAAGATGACCTAAGTAATGGTAGATCTGTGATCCAAAATTACCACAAGCTGTCCAATATCTTTAGACAAAATATATATGAAGAAATGCACATTTGATGAACACGGCAGTGGTTTCCATCTCACCTCTTTGAGGGGTGAGCTGTTCTCGGTGAAGTTTCTATGCAGGGTCTGGACTGAACCTGTGGCGGAGTTCTTCAGGGAGTGGAGGGCGTTGATGAGCTGGCTCAGAGGCAGCAGCATCTGACAAACACAGGGGGTGAAAAAGTCTTAGGATACATGCTGATCAGTAGAGCTGGTCATTATTATAAGGACTATAATCTGTCCCTGGGAATAATGTGTTTAGAATACGACAACATTGGATTTAAGGTGGATCTATTAGATACGCCCGTTGATGTTTTTCAGGATGACAAAGAATGAGTAGAAAGCTTCTCCTAAGTCAGACATCTGCGCGATTTAAACTCGTCTCCATGAAAACCAATTTATAGCACTTCTAATATATTTTTGCCTTACTCTCCTCAAACGTATCCGAACGTTACATTCACAAAACAACACGTAGACAGCCAATCGGTCACCACCTTAAGAAGGAAACGGAGTGACGTCACAATGGTACGATTAGTCCGCTAACTTGTTACTGCTAACATTAGCCGAGCTAACGTGTCAAAAGCTGTCAGATAAGTGGTACCTTCAACGATAATAAACAGAATACCTGTTCATATAACTCACATAACAATCTTTCCAAGACACCCTTGACGTTGTTAAGTAAAAGTCAAACACAGTTACTTAGCCAAAAGGGCATACATTAGCTAGCTAAATCAAAAAGCCGACCTCCTGTCAGGCTTACCTGCTGCGGTTGAGAAAGAGAAAACATTTTGCCAGGTGATAGTACACAATTCAGTTTAGGTGGGTAGATGTTTGAGGAGTCACCCTCCGAATGATTTAAAGGAGCGTGTCCTCTTTGAAGCCGTGTCCTTTGATTCCCTCTTTACACAACTTTCAGTACCGTCGTGAGCGTCAAATGGATTCTCTGGCATTTGCTTTCGATTGGACTACAAAATGACCTCAAGCCGGATCACTACCGGGTGAAACCTGCACCGTTACATCATTAGCTCCAGCCGCGTGATTGCTAAAATATTATTAAATTTTTTTATTTAATGACAAAGTGTGTTTTTTGTCAACTTCTTGATGTATGCTTCCCATGGAAAAATAGGATTTACTGTATTACACTTTTTTCAATTTCATTTTCGGGTCTGTTCCCGATAGCCTCACCGAAATAAAAATACACTATAAAATTCGTTCTATTACACATTTGAAGCTACGTTTTAGCAGAACTGCTCAACTAATAATACACTAAAGAACAAATTGAGAACATTTAACGCTTAGCACCAATTAATAAATTACTATTTGTACACAGGCAGTTTTTGGGACAACTAAATATGACGTCAGAGGACCCCGAGAAAGCGCAGCGGAATTCAAAATTTCAAAACAATCCCCGCATCGTTGTTTTATCATGCAGGTGTTAATGCAGAGCTCACTGGCTGTCATAGAAGCAACCAAGTTTGTAATTTAAAATCTAGTGATATAAAAATAAAAAATGGACGTAGATGAAAAGCATGACTCCGGTACAAATGATAAATCTGCGGATGCACCCAGACCACCATCTATTGAGGATTTCATCGTTCTGAAGCCGATTAGCCGCGGGGCTTTCGGTAAGGTCTACCTTGCCCGGAAGAAGTGCAATGCGCGATTATATGCCATTAAGGTGAGTCCGATTGATCACTCAAGGCTATAAATCATTATAATTTTTAGCTAAAAACAAGTCTTTATTTCCTGTAGGTGATGAAGAAAGCAGACATGGTTGATAAAAATATGACAGGCCAAATGAAGGCAGAAAGAGATGCACTTGCTTTGAGCAAAAGCCCCTTTGTGGTTCACCTGTTTTACTCCCTTCAGACAGCCACCAAGATCTATCTGGTAACGCACTGCACTTCCACAAACATTTACATCATTTAACCCTGTGGAATTATTCATATAGCTGTTTTCCCTTTACTCACAGGTAATGGAATACCTCATTGGTGGAGATGTCAAATCTTTACTTCACATCTGTGGGTATTTTGACCTGGACATGTCTGTGAAATACATTGCAGAGGTTGCGCTCGCCTTGGACTACCTCCATCGTCACGGTATAATCCACAGGTACTAGACACTATTTCTTTAGGTATTGTTAAATGCATATAACAGATCGGATTTTAGGATAACGTATAATTTGTGGGACCAGGTAGTTACCAGAAATCTATTTCTTTAGGGATTTGAAGCCTGACAACATGCTTATATCCAATGAGGGTCATATCAAGCTGACAGATTTCGGCCTTTCTAAAGTCAAACTTGACAGAGGTATGACGTCACATCACCTGATCAATAAACAAACCGTGGTCATCACAGATGCTCATGTTGGTAACATTTCCTTCCTCTCTACCAGAGCTGAATCTTATGGATATCCTCACAACTCCATCCTTAGCCAAACCAAAAAAAGATTACTCCCGCACCCCAGGTCAAGTCCTCTCCTTAATCAGCTCCCTAGGATTTGTAAGTGACTTTACAGGATTTTATACGGTGTTTGCTTCACGTGTGGTTTGTGTTACATCTTATGATTCATCATTTAAACACAGAATACACCTGCAGCAGAGAGCAAGCGTCACTGCAGTGCATCGGCTGTGTCCAGTCCCATGTCGTGTGGCAGAATAAAACAAAAGAATAACTCTCTTGGTTCCCCTGTGAGGAAGAAAAAAGATCGTCTGTATTCTCCAACTCACCATCCCCTGAAATTAGGTACTTAGACATCAATTTGTCCTTCTGGTTTGTTTGTTGTTTATGTCTTTAAAACATATGAGAAATACATTTACTGTCTTTCCACAGGACCTAACAACACTTTGTTCAGTCCTCATAAGCTCACTAAAAATCTGGCCCCCACACTGCTGAATACCAGGAAGAGATTTGAGACGATGAGCGCGGGGAGCAACACCACCGACACTGAATGTGGGGTCAGCCCACAGTGGGAGTGTGAGGCGGTGAGTTTCATTTTAAAAGATGATACAAAGCGGGGAAAAACGAGACGATTACGGCCGACAAGAAAATGGATGGATGGAAGTTTTGTTTCCTCTGAAACTGATGTCATGGATTTGTGACTATAAGTTTTTTTGTAGTTTAGAATAGTTCCTGTGTTTCATTCCCTGCTTTGACGATGATTTATTCTTTTTCTGTGTTTCAGAAAGAAAACAAATATACTGCTGAACAAAACAGAAGAGGGCACGCTGAGTCCAGAGCACCAAAAGAGGATTACGTGCCCCCGAACCCAGAGCCCATTCATCTGTCCAGTTGGTCAGATCCGGACCATCATGTAGATAAAAATACACCCGCAAACAAACTTGGTTCTCTTTCCACAACACATGAACTGTTTCCTCCATCAGCATCTTCTTCAAAGAGAACTTTTTCTGATGTCGATAAAAGTCCCGAGCCGGCAGAGATCCAAGCCAAGAAAAGATGCCTCAATATTCCAGCAGAGTCTTCAGGGTCTCACACCGGAATGACCGGAGCGTTTTCCACCATCCACATAGTTGATGTGGAGGCCTCCGTGGAGGGGATTGCACTAACCAGCGATCGAGTCCCAAAGCGTTCCAGTCCCATCGCTGTGGCCAAAAGTCTTTTTTGCGAGCTGGAAGAGCCGACAGAGGATGTGTTTGAAGAAGCAGCTAAAGATTTGTCACACTCGAGTTTCACGTCTCCGCTCGGAAAGACCGCTGACGTTTGCAGGAACTTGAGCCTGGACTCTGATGGGTCTATTTGCGAAATGTCTCTCACTGACAGCCACGCGTCTCACAATGCAGACATTTCCCCGAAAACCGGGAATTCTCCATCATCTGAGATGCAAAAGGAAGATAAAGATTCATCTATCATTGAATTAAGCCCCAAAACAATACCTGTTATCATTGAAACACCCAAACTCCACGTGCAGAGAGATGAATCTCACTCTTCCTCTCTCAATCTGTTCCGTGATGTGTTGGGTTCTATCGAACAGTCTCCATCCTTCCTCCGGCCGCGAAACGTCGTAGTTTTCCGTAGCTACTGCAGCTCCATCAACCGCTCCAACATGTCCGGAGCGTCCCGGCTCAGCGTCGGGTCTGTGGAGGCGATGGACGTGTCCACAGCCACCTCTGGCCACTCTGCATCTGGAACTATAACGCCACTGCAGAGACGACTCAGCTCCAACAACTCTCAGTGCCAGGTAACCACAGGAGGACAGGAAGAGAAACAGGGAGATCGCTTTGACCCCTCCAGGGCAACATCCTGACGTGTTCAGCTGCTTTCAGTGAAGCTTTTGTTAACCTTTCCTTTTCCTCTCCCTTCACCTCAGACTCCTCAGCCCATGTCGACCTCCCACACCCCCTTCAGGACGCCAAAGAGTGTCAGAAGGGGCGTGCTGCCCGTTGAGGGGGCGCCCATTCTAGGAACGCCAGACTATCTGGCTCCAGAGCTTCTCTTGGGCAAACAGCATGGTGAGAAACATCAAAAACCAGAAATATCAATCTTAAATATCACAAACAACACAACACATATAAACAGCAGTGGATTAGCATCCACTGTTAGTCCTTGTGACAGACTTTCTCTTTGAGTTTCAGGAGTTTGTCCACCTGGTAAGTTTCCAGTGATCTGCTGTTTTTGCAAGCGAGCTTGCATGAGCACCCAGCCTGCTAATATGCTACTTAAAGCTGATTGCTGCCCCATTTTTCCTTTTTCCTGCTGGTTTCTGCCCCTTAGATTGGTGACTGAACTGTGGGTTTGATCAGAGAGAAGAGGGAGAGCTTTTTTCCATGTGTGATTATGAAGGCGGAAAAATGGGATGTTCTATTAATATTAAACTAACACCCACTGCTACCAGTTGGGAAATCAGATTTGCTGCAGCTGGTATTCTTTTAACCGAATGAAAAATGTTTTCCTGCTATTAAAGTCTGTAGATTGTGGGTCATGCTGGTACGAGTGCCGTAGCACCGGCTCTGGTTTTGACATTCAGCGACTGACTTGCAAAATGTCACCTCATAATAGCCCATTGATCCGATGACACATAACTCATTCAAACGTTAGACTGAGGATTTCCTGTTTCATTTAGTAGCATAAATGACACTTTTTTGATTCATTGGTGTGTGATGTATTTATTCCCCAGTTGTCAAGTGTTTTTTTTCTTGTCAAAACTAGATTTATTCATTCATCTTCTTGAAGACAAGATTGACTTCTCTTTAGCTGCTTATCTGAAGTTCAGGTCGTGGGTACCAACAGGCAAAAGGCAGGGAACACCCCAAATCAGAATCCAGCTCATTACTCAGAAAAAAAATAATTTTCTTATATTATGTGCTGTTATTTAAAAGCAAAATTGCTCCTTAAGTTCTAAAAGTAAATATCCTAATTCCTAATAATCTTCTTCACATCCATTTGTGAGGGAATGAATGTGATGTTCATTCCCTCCAGTCGAAGTCTAACTCCTCACTAGTGTGATGTTCAACTTTTCTTTTCTCCATCCAGACTTCATGGTGGACTGGTGGGCGCTGGGCGTGTGTCTGTTCGAGTTCCTCACAGGCGTGCCCCCTTTCAACGACGAGACCCCTCAGCTGGTTTTCCAGAATATTCTCAACAGAGGTAGGTTGAATTACTTCATATATAAAACGTCAATTGTTTGACAGGTTTAGATTTAATTTATGATCATGATAAACTTGTTTTTTCACCTCTCTCTCAATAAACGTAGATATTCCTTGGCCTGAGGAAGAGGAGGAACTGTCTGCAAACTCAAGAGATGCGATTGAAATCCTCCTGACCACGGACATGACAAAACGAGCCGGGCTTAAGCGTGAGGAACACTTCATCATTATTTAAATTATTTAAAAAATTTTCAGGTTTTGTCTTAAAATTGATTGATCCTTTTTAATGAGATGGAAATTATATCATTACATAAAGGTTACATTGGCTGCAGTTTCAACCCTCAGTGTGTGTGTAAATTCTATTGTGGAATTTATTTAAAATCAAATATCAACTGTGATCTGATCATTTGTTTCAACCAGAACTCAAGCGTCACCCCTTGTTTGAGGGCGTGGACTGGGACAATCTGCAGAACCAGCCGATGCCATTCATACCTCAGCCTGAGGACGAGACAGACACCTCCTACTTTGACGCACGGAACAACGCTCAGCACATCGCCGTGTCTGGCTTCAGTTTGTAGAGGTTAAAACAGCGGTTGAGAGTTTGGGGTCATTATTGAATCACTTGTTTACCCTCATTGTGGAAAAACTCTCACAAATTACATGCCTTTATGGATTCTGTTCTCATTTTACCCATGTGCAATCAAAAATCGTTCACTGTTCACTCACTATACGTCATGCACTGTATACATTAATCTTTTATTATGTCTAACTCTAAAGTTATGTCTCTTAAATTTGACTCTACTAGTAAAATACCATTTGCAGTACAATAAAATTTAACGTCTATGTTGCTACTGTCTTATATTGATCAAAACCAAAGTAACTACCGTGTGAATATTTATATATTTGTGTGTAAATGTCTATACTGCCTGATCAAGCTTGTACTTGTTCATCACTGGGATGTTTCCCTGATGTTGTCAGACCGGTTGTGCCGTCTGGCTATTGAAGAATTGAACATTACTGATGAAGAAAAACTTAATATATTCAAGATTATTGTATTTTTATGTACATCTTGTAAATAAGTTAGTGCCATTGTTTTAAAACAGTAGTGAGTCCTTCGTGTTCTGATAGCACTGTTTTTGCTGCTTTTACCGCAACATATTTGGGTGATTTTGATCCTGTTTCCACACAATTTTTATTCAGAGGTTCACCCATTTTCATACTTAATAAAATTGATCTTGTTCCCCCAAAGAAAATAGTACAAATAAAATGTTTGTAATGTAATGTACTTTTCCATTTTATTTTTACAAAAAAATCACAATGACAAATTTTTACTTAATTTTCAATTTTACTGCAGTGATTTAGTTTTGTTTCCATCTGTTGCTAAGTACATTATAATGCCAGCTAGATAACAAGTTCTTTTCTGTATAAAAGATAAAAGAAAAAGGTTGGCAGTGCTAGCTGTAATGACAGTATTTACTGCATTAAAGCATCATCTCACAGTGAAAGGATTATCTCCTAAATTGTACAAAAAATAATGCTTTTGGCAGTGACTTATCAAATATCTATAAAATTTAGAAATTTTAAATGATTGTAATTTTTTTTTTCTTGTTTTTCTGTTCTATTGTTACCTGTGAAGCTACATCCGGTAGCCATTAGCTAGCTTACTTAGCATCAAGGTTGTGTAAGCCATAGCAACCTTTTTTAAAAAAACCCCACAAAGTTAACATTATCCTTCAAAGAGAACGCTAAACATTTCCTGAAATGTCAAAACCATTTGAAATAATGGGAACGAATTAAAAGGCTTCATGAAAACTTTATTAGAGGCTTATGATTATCACATGCAGACACCACTCTATCCACAGGCAGAGAGGGTGAGAAGCCTAAGTACGTCTCAGTAGAAAGGTAAACTTATGTTTTATTAAAACATAATGGCTCTGGAAAGATTAGTGCTACTGCAGACAAACCTGTAAATATCTTACATTATTCTGTATTAATGGGAATGCAATCAAAATACTGCATTTTAATCTAAACTGTACATCTATTGTACACAATTTTATAGATCTCTCCGCTTCGCAAACGACTCACGACTACCATCAGTCACACAAAATATTTCCACGATATTTGTACAAACGATACATCACACATTAAAATAATCAGACGACATAGAGAACAAAAAAGTGACTGCGTAAACAACAGACAAGAGCTCCAGTTTAATAAGCGGACAGTCAACCACGTTATGGCTCCTTAGGTAGTATGATTCATTAATTTGGTCCAACAGTTAGGAGCCAATCTACGAATTTATGGAAACATGACACTATGGACTATGAATGTACCTTACAATGTCGAGGCACTTCTTTGATTTTTGAAAAACAATGATGTGAATATTCAGATCACTATTGACAAAAAAAAGCGCCGACGTCTTTGAATCCCAACGTGATATAAAGCAGTCACATCAAAGGAAACTCCCTCAAAGAGCTAAAACCAGGCTACAGGAAATAAATATTAATATTGATTTAAAAGAATCTCACATGTATTATATATTCCGTTACATTCAAACCCTCCTGGGCTATTACAATTATTCAAACTATTTTATTATAGCAGCATTGCCTGGGCAGCTCCAGATAAAGAATTGTGAAAATCAAGCACTGCTCTAAAAAAAACAAGGGATTAGGCCCAGTCTTTGTGCAACAGAGCCTCAGTTATGGGAATAACTGAGAGGCTTTTGTGGTTGGTTTATAAGCACGGCGAGAAAAATCCCAACGGGTCCCCTTCTCAACACAAACCGTGTCCTACAAAATAAAAGATCGCAACACAGCAGAATCGAGAAAATGAACAAGGAGACCATACATTCCTGTTTCTATCGACTCTACATCAGCGCCTACGACACACACTTGAGAGCTCTTCTCTGCTTGCTTGCAACTCTAGGCGTTTTCCTCATAGAGCAAAAGCAAATTAGTGGGGTGTGGGTTTAAGCGGGATGGGTGGGGGCTGCGGCCATTAGCAACTCAAACCAAAGACATTTAGAGGATTCTTTTTCATCTGTGTCCATGGGTGTTTGGATGAGAGCAGGTTCAGTGGGTTCGTCTGTTAAAAGAAAGGACACTCAGGTGTAAAGTCAGGTATAGTATGAATGTTATATAATATAAAGCATTTAAATTTATCAGTAAAAAAATACATACCTTCTCCTCCTCTGCATGTAGAGGCGAATAAGCCACTGAACCACAAATGGCCAAATAACTGCAAAGGCCAAACTGGTGGGAGAAATGTCAAAAGGCCACCAGGAGGGGTTCTAAAATGATGGGGGAGAAAAAATAAACCTGGTTAAAGTGGAAAATTATCAAAGATAATAATGTACGTGACGTCTTTGAGACGGTTTACCTGACGCCTTGTATTTACCGGAGCCGACACAAAGGTTGGAGACAAAGACAAGGATCTTGCCTGAAGAGACGGAGGAAAAAAAGGGGGTCAGTGTTTGTACGGCAAAAAGTAAATGTTTCAGTGAAAAGAGCAAAGTGCAAACTGCTTATCTTGTGTCCTTTAGAAGCTCATCTACACACACCCATATTTAAAAGAACTCAGTGTTAATCTTTACACACTGAATTAATCTACACTAAAGAAAACTTTAGGTTCAGCCTGTACAATGTTTAATAAAATGTGTTGTAATGTAAAGCTAACTTTGTCCAGCAGAATGCTTCTTCAATAGTTGGAGAAAACATAAAGATCTGTCCTCTGAGTCGTCCATTCAGCAGGACAAATGCTTTTCTTTGCAGTAGTTTTAATCCCAATTTAATAATTTAACCAGGACCTGAAACTGTTTTTCCATAAGCAGGACTCTGTGCCTGCTGGTCCCTACTAGAAACATTACATCCCAGCATGGTCTTAATATTTGAAGTTACAACATCTGATTGCCTCGGTCAGCTATTAACAAATATTTGCAGTGTGGCGTAACCCGTCGGATGGCTTTGACTTCTCGTCCGTCGCGTGAACGAAGCGAACGACCGACGGGACAAACCTGACTGGCGGAAAGCGCCTCCAGCGTGTGCAGCCTCTGCAGGACGCTCTGCATGTCCTCCTGCAGCCGAGCCAACGCCACCACAATCTGCTCGTTCAGGCTCCCCGTCGGCGTCCCCGTGCGCCCCCATCGGCCGCCGTCACCATCTCCACTGCCGTGCATGGGCACCAGGGACCCGGCGCCGGGTTCTTGAGACTTGGAGTCTGAAACAGGTGAAAGTGTTTATGGATACGGAGAAGGAATGAATCATTTTGTGCTTCTAATGTCAGAGAGGATTAAAAATGGACAATTATAAGTTCAAAGACATTCAGTTTGGTGTCATTAATGCCCAAAAAATCAAATCCTCCTCTTGGAGATAGCCTTACCTCCTCCTCTTCTCACCAAACTGCCTTCTGGCACGTCTGCATTCAGTCTTTGTCTCTGGGACATGGTTCCACTGTTCTCTCCATCTTCTCCTCCACACCTGATGACCTGCGGCGGACCCTGCACCTCCTCTTCCTCCTGAACCTCCTGCTGTGGCTCATCAGAGAGAGGCTGGACATGGTTCTCCTCTTCATCCAGTTCGTCTACAGAACAGTTGAGCTCCGAGTTCTGGAGGAGAACCACAAATATAATTAATAAATGTTGGACCAAGAGCTCCAACCGCTGCACCAACGCAGAGGGGTTAAATAGTTCCTTGCCTCTTCCTGACCAAACTGGTCCACAGAGTCGCAGTAGACTTCACTGTCTGAGTCACTGGCCAGGTGACTGGGACCAGTCACGTCTAGACTGGGATCTGAGGTCAGAAGAAAAAGCACAAAGATGAACAGAAACCCTCTTTGTAACATAAAGCGAAGGCACCAGAGCGATGTGGAGGAATGCTTCAGGATTTGTGTGCTGGTTCAACACAGCCGTGACTGTATTTGTGTGTAAAGATCACATGATCACAGGGTGTTCTATGGGTGTGGTGAGCACGAGTCCTTCTTTAACCTTTTATACCACATATCGTCATGGAGACTAACTGTTCCTCACCTGTCCAGTTGCCGTTGAGCAGCGGTTCGCCGTGCAAGTCCTCACCATTCCGGATGTCCCCGGAATGACATCCGTTGGTCAGATGGGTGACGCCGTTGGACAGCGGATCCCTCTGCCTCCTGGAAGAACTCTTCTTCTTCTTTGGCTGAGAAACTGGAACATAGATTAATCCTGTCAGTTCAATTATTTTTCTGACTATATTTTCCAGCGGGTTTTTAGAATTTTGTTACCTTTTCTCATCTCCCTGATCACTTCTTCTTCCTCCTCCTCCTTCTCTTCCTCCAGCCTCTCTCTGACTTCCTTTGTTTTGAACCTGGTGGGGCGAGTCTCCAGAGTGCCGTTCATTTCCATTGTTCTGATGATGCTCTTCGCGACACTCTTTGACGTTACCGAATCCAGCGTTGTGCTAAAGCCTGGGTAACAAATAAATAAATAACGTTAATGGTACTATCTGTGCTCAGCACTGTCTTCAAAACAATCTGATTCCATGAGGCTGAGAGGATGTGACAGGTTTATGTATATCTCAACACATGTCTACTGCATGTAAGACTAAAAGCCTCTAGGCTACAGCACCAAACGACGACTGAACTACACCAGACGGCGCCGTACTTGCCTTCCAGCTGCCTAGCAAACATTGTCAAACGGGCTGAGCGTCGAACAAGAGGCAAATCATAAAAGGTTAAGCTCCACAGGCCATTTCTGACATCACAAAGGAAGGTGAAAGGTGGACCAGTTACACCAGGAGAAAAGACACCAACCTGTGCTCAGGTCTGATATGTCCCTGATTTTTTTCTTCTCCTCAATCAGTTCGTAGAACGGTCCGAGGACGCGGAGGAGATCCTCCACCTCGTCGGTAACGGGCATTCCCTCCAGGATCTACAGGCAAATACAGAAAGTTTAAAGCAGTCCAACCGGAATTCATAAAAAAATAACAATGAATTACCAGCAGTTACACTTAGGTTTCACTGTCATGTCCTTAACATAATACAACAAAACAATTCGGACACTGTGACAACCTTAACTCTTTGATAATAAAAGTGACATCATCTGTAAGAGTATACAAACATACCAGCTTCATTTCTTCAACATAGGCAGCCATTGCTTTTTCCTTTGGCATCTCTCCGAGACAATTCCAGGCATCCCTGGATGATTAAACATCACTAAATCAGTTAAGGTTCCACACAGATCCTACTGAATTTCAATTCAAGACCTTGAATGTTTATGTAAGTCGATATAAATATAAACTAGAAGCACCGGAATTTGTGTATTTTGAAGAATTAGTGACACTGAAGCACTATTGGGACATAGTAAGCAGAGTAGAGATTACATTCCTGTTCAGAGTTTACTGCATGGCAGAAAAGTGAGTTCAAAGTCCAAAATGTAACGCACACAAATATAACAGATGACATAAGTTCATAATTCCATTACAACAATGAAAACACACGGGCTGAGTATACATTTGCGTCTGTTGTTACCATTTTGCTTTACCGACTGCGTCCCAGAAACCCGGTCGCGGAATATTGCACGCTCCAACCGTTGCTTGTTTGTAGTAACTGTAGAACTTCAGCATCATGTCATTGGACGGCTGAAAAGGACCTGCGGGGAATGATTATTCAGTTGAGTAAAAACAAGCAAATAGCAATCATTTAATTATTATTAATAACGTTATCGTACTATTCTTTCTGCTTCCTGTATCTGACGAATACACATAATTTAAAAATGTACAACTATGTTTATTTGCAAGTGTCATATATAAAATATAAACTGAACTTTGTTACTAATTAATTTTTTATAAAGGATGGTAATTTAATCCAATACAAAAAGAAAAAGAAAAAAAGAAACAGCACAAAAAATGTTAACACCTTTAATGTCTTTAGTAATAACTCAACCCCAGCTGTTTCCAGCCATGGAATTCCTGCAGATGTCAATTTCTCCAGAATCTTACTTTGTTTTTATGAAAGTGAGATAGTTTTATAAGTGAACGGTCATTTGGATTTAGCTGCATAAAAGCAGAGGCTAAAAATTAACCTTCACACTAAAGATTACACAACAAAATCAGCCAAGCCAAACCAAACCTGACATGGAATATAAAATCTGATCCCAGAAAAACAACCAGTGTTATTATTGATAAAAGGTTCTGAATGCATTTCTGAGACGACACACACTTTGATAAGTGGCTGCAGGATTTAAGCATTAAGTTCGGGCTGCTGACAGGGAGGTAAAGACGATTACGCCTCTTAAATCGGTTAAGATCCAGGTCGGGCATTGCACCTGCACGAATCTGATAACCTAGTGTGTGTGTGCGTGTGTGTGTGTGTGTGTGTGTGCATGCGTGTGGCCCCGAACTGGTTAAACTGGTCTGAATGCATGGTGCAGGTTGAAGCCACTCACCATCGGGGGGTAAACTCTTGATCACTCTGACAGCGGCTTCGAACCTCATCTGGGTCAGCCGCCCGTCGTCTCCCCCGGCAACACTCTCCACCTCCATTGTGTCACACTGCGGGGCAGTCAACACAAACACCTTCAGAGAAGACAGTAACACCAACAACACCGCTGCAACGTGACGAGCGTCAGCAAAGATACGTCACCGGCTAACGTCCGCGATAGCATCGAAGCTAAACTTGTCAACAACAGCAAATCCAGACTTTTGAACTTGTGATTAACTGTAGCTACTACACTGTTATGGCCACCAGAATGACGTTGTAACGTGTTTATAATCTATCCAGGACACATAACCAGGATGCGACCCGCCTAACGACACCGTTATTAATGCTTGATAAAATCTAGACTCCGAACTCTCGACGGAAAAGCTCAGAATTGTTGACACTCACCGTTTTAGTCAACGACCTATCTGCTTGTGCGAGGGCAGCCTATCTTTAGCCATCGACCAGACGCCATGAACAATAAAATAAGGAGAGGTGCATTATGGGATTTGTAGTTTTCTACTGAGAAGCAGCATTTCCTACAAGCACCACAATCCTGCGCGCCGAAATGTAGTTTGACGTTCTGAAGGGGAAAACTACAAATAATTACAAATAAAGTTAGATAATAGTAAGGGCTAAAACACAATAAATTCTATAACATTTAAATCTCTTTAAAGTTTATGACATTCGTCCAGCCGAGTAACTGTTCTCTATAAAACTACACCGACCACCATGCTCTGTGATAACGTTCAATTTAGCTGGAAGTGGAAAAAAATTTAAGACTCTCACTCTGCTTTAAATTTCGTGCCCCACCATTTCAGCGAAATCTCTAATGGAGTCATAAATTATCTGAAATCAGTCGATTTGATTAACATTCAGTCCGCATAGTAACAACTGATTATTTGGTATAGTTTACTCGTTATCAAATACTAAACATTACAGTTATATGATGTCATATTACTCATAATATACATCACTGTACTGTACATATTTTCTTAAATTCTTTTAATGCTTTGCACAAAAACACGTAACAGAGAGTGAATTTGACGCTTGATTTGAATGAAAACAAGAAGTCAGCGATATAATGTCACTCATGCTAAAACACAATAATTATTTATTCAAAAATAACCATTTCACAATTTGACCTTGAGCCATTAAACTGCTCAACTCGTCTCTGGGGGAGATGAAGAAGAAGAAAGTCCACACGAGAGCTGAGGGATGACACAGACAATTTAGCAAAAACAATACAAACACTGTAGACATTTCACTATACCAATACTTAACCAGGCCTGTTTATTTTTTATTTCTATGCCAATTTCTGATTTTCTATTTATATATTCTTGATGGGTTATTTATTACTCTTTCTATTTGGTGTTGTACTATATACGTATGTGCTGGTGCTTTCTGTGTGCTTTTTCTGTGTTTTGAGTACTTACTATGCTGTGTGCGACGGACAAATTAATTTCCCTGACGGAACCTCCTTAAGGGATAAATAAAGTTATATTCTACTCTACTCTACTCTAGCTTCACCGTACAAACATTGGTGTTTCAACAGCATAAGTGAACTTCTCATTTCATGTGGCTGCTTTGCTGAGCAGTGTATATTCTCCCCTGCTCAATGATCAATCAAAAATTTTTAAAAAAAGAAAACATCTATTCATCTGTTTTAAATTAGTTAGTATTTCGTAATTCGTGTGAAAGGATTTCGTCACGTTATACAACGTTTAAAAGGTGGAAGATGACAATCATGTAGAGAATAATTTTAGTAAGAATAATAAAATAACAACAACAACAACAACAACAACAACAACAACAACAATAATAATAATAATAATAATAATAATAATAATAATAATAATAATAATAATAATAATAATAATAATAATAATAATTACAACAGCTAGTGTATTCCCTACGTGTTTCATACTTTAAATCAGTGGTTTTTCATTTACGCCAGTTTTAAAGTATTGAGTGATCTGTCTGTCATGCATAGACGATCTTCGGTTTGACGTAACGCGACGCCAGGGCAGGAATCCCACTACAGCAGACGGAGGGTTTTTTTCGAGGCAGAGCTGGACTGGTGGCTGTTTCAATCAAAGGGAAGGCAGGCGGAGAGGGAAGGGACACTCCGTGGAGCGATGTAAGATGGCAGAGCTACAAATGCTGTTAGATGAAGAGATTCCAGCCGGAAAAAGAGCGCTTGTGGAGAGTTACCAAAACCTGACTAGAGTAGCGGACTACTGCGAAAACAACTATGTCCAGGTAAGAGAGTTAGCTAGCTGGTTGTAGTCGAGCCGCTATTGTCGCGAAAAGCTCGAGATTGAATGGTTGTCGGGACAGGAAATAAAGAAGCTGGGGCTCGGTTGTAAAATAAACATCTCCACCCAAGGCTTGGAGCGATAAAGACACTTAATTGACAACGTAATTCTGGGACATTTAGCCAGCTGCTATCGGTTCCGACCATCGACCACAATTATTCCGTTTACATAGAGGGTGTGTCTACTTTTTGTTGTTACGCTGGGTCGGTTCAAAACTGCTTTGATAAAGGAGGCCAGAAGAAGTTCTGGCTCCAAAAAAAAAAAAAGATATTTAATTTATTTAATTCCTTGTTCAAAAACACAGTTGTCTCATTTTGTTTGGATTAACCGATTCACCCATACATGTTCAATAAAATAAGTTTTGAAAGTGAACACGGCAGTAAACGTAGCAGCACGTAAGGTCATTAAACGCACCATTAAATACCACTAAAACAGTTTAAGCCCCATTGGGATGCTAAAGAAATATTCCAGTGTCTGCATTATGTGCCTGTAAGCACTCAGTGCTGTTGTAGCTGATCTTATAATGCGAGTCCATGCTTTATTTAAACATTAACGTTGTTATAATCTGACATCAACACATACTTAATGTATGGACGGCTATGATTTGGCTTGGTGGAGGTTGTTTCACCAGGGTTTGCACCCTTGTAGCTAGGATGAGAGACAGAGGAAGGAATGTAAAGCAATTGTTAGAGGGTCAATAAATGTTGGAGGTATTGATTTTACACCCCCTGAACTTATTCATGGCAGCAGAGCTCGCTTAATCTCTGCTGGCACATATATGGCTGCACATCTGTCCACATGGTGACTAATTCTGTGTTAAGTCGTGTTAAGAAAGCTGCTGTGTGAAATGATCCTCTCTTTTTGAAGTCATTTTCTCGGATGGTTTCGGCTTGTTTCATCCCAGTTGATCGATATATGTGATTATTCATACAAAAAAAAAGTCAGATCTGTCTTTTCTGAGCAGATTGAGTCACAGAAATTGTTTGTAAGGCGACAATTTTTTTCAGGAAGACAACCCACCACGTCCGCTTCGGAGGGTGTGTCTGCTCCAGCTGTACTCTCCAAGGACTCCCTGTAATTTTGCTTCTCCTCCTCGTCCTGTGATGATCTGGCATCGTCAGGCACGGCCCTGGGGCCTCGGCGTGGGTTGTAGTAGCTCTCAGGCAAAAGCTGCAAAACTAGTTTCCATCATTCCCGCCACTTTAAAACGCCCGATGTGCCTTTTTGTTTTGTTATTTATCCAGATAGTTCAGATCAGGTGAAATCCTGCAGATCTGACCGTGGGAATTTCCTTGCATTGGATCGTGTTTACTTCAGCCAGCTGTGACGTGGTTTATGCACTTCTAAGTGATGTCTCGCCAAATGGAAATCCATGATACAATCAGAAACGGTTGATTTATGATTAAGAATTTTATTTTCTCTTTTCATGTTGAGTGAAATGACACTTGGATCACATGAGCACGTTTTGAAGGCCAGTATTGAGTATTTATAGGCCAAGGTCGGTCCATTACTGACTGATATCAGTACAGAACTCGTTCTAGTGGTCTGTTGTACAGAAGCTATTAAGTGTCTGGTCTGATTTGTCGTCTTTTGATTGTAACTTCCTTAAATTGACAGTTCCTGATTTCATTGTTAGTTTCAAGTCAAAGGTCACCTTTGGATTCTTATGTTGATTAAACTGCATAAACTTTTAAATTTTAGATACTAGATACGGCTACTGATATTATTCTAAGTTAATTCAAACAGCGTAGAGTCTGGTTAGAGTTTTACATCTCAGAAATTATGTACCACTTGTTGGAGCCTGAAATGGTCACTGTGATGTCCAGATGTGACCGATGTTGTATAAAAAGACAAGGATAAAAATAGTATCGTCCTGGGAGTAAAATTCTGCACTGAGAGCCAAAACTAAAGATATCAAATAAATAAAAACACTCCAAATGTCGTTCTCCATGTCGTTGATGATAGGACTGCTGAAGGAATGGATATATTTAACGCAAAAAATATGTTCAAACTTCAACTGAACGCTTAGAGAAGTTCTCCCTGGTGTGTTTAAATGATCCTGCGTCTTGTTTGGAACGCTGACACTAAAAGATGGATTTGAAGCATTTTCGGCACACGTTGCTCAGTCGGTGCGAAGCGAGTGTCAGACTGGGTGCACGCTTTCATAAGCCCTCTCTGTTTCTTGGAGATAGACACACACACACACACACATACAGCAGAGCGAATATGTGCGCGTCAACATGCCTCAGCCTGAATCAGCTCGTCCTTTCAACACTCCTCCTTCACGTTTCCATCCCCTCGTCTCTGACTCTGACTCCTGGTGCGGAGGCGTCGGACTCGTGAAGGGTGGCGCAGCTCAGCGGGATGGAGCAGATGGCGAAACGTCCACTTTAAGGACGGATCACTGCCCCACTTTCTCAACTTGATGGGGGCTTTTGTTTCGTTCGAGGGAGTGTTTCTAAGTGTGTGTGTGTGTGTGTCAGAGATATGCTTCCTGTTTGCCCCGCTGACTCCGAAGACAAGCTTCCCTGGAAATGCCTTCTCTCTGTGTCAGGAAGAAGTTTAATAATAGAACCAAAAAAACCAACCCTTCACATTAAATCCTCTGCAGACATTATTCTTTTTAATGCGGCGGTTTGTATTGTGATATTTTCCTGTTTATGTAAGGCATTCACCATAAAAAACTAATCATCCTTGAAATGTATACTACCCATTTTCTTCCCATTAATGTCTCTCGGGTTGACCTGGATGGCGAGGACTCGTGCTCTGTGTGCAGAACGGGCCACCTGGCCATGTTGGCAGGAAGCACTGGAAGGGCTTCAATGCAACGATCTGACATTCAGCCTGCAGTTTGTTGGAACAGAAGTGAACCAAAGGGCTGGAGACATTGAGAGTAAATCACATTTCTATTCTTCTAGAACTCCTGAGAGATATTTTTATTAGTTATGCATTTTTTATTTCTGTTTATTTTTAAGAAGATCCTCTTGGATCTGTTTCGTATCAAGTGAATCTCCGGACGATCTGTTATTATTATATTTCTTGATTAGCAAATTCATTGATTAGAAAAATCATCCACTTTGAGATGTGGCTCATCTTTCCCAGGAATTCTGGGAATGAACAAATAGCTTATGGAAACAACAAATGGGGGAAATGGAAGTGAAATGTGTGGCAAACCAAGATGTCAGATGAGTCATGTGACCCTGCCTGCTGAGCCAGCGTGATGCCCCTCGTGCTGTTCGCTTCAAACGCACAGGAAGCGTGTGGGCTGCTCTTTTTGTACACGCGGACAGCGCGTCCTGGTCATACATCCTTCTCTACACGGGAGTTTCCTTCCTGGAAGTGACAACACAAATCCGTCGTGCTTCCTGCTTCGTCCTGTCTCCTTCACTCCGTTCGTGGGGTGACCGGATTTTTCTCTCGGCGTTTTCTTGAGTTTACTGTCTTCAATCCCTTCCTTCAACCACATTTATTAATGAAGAAATAAACAGAATTCTGGTATAGAAAAATGCCATTTTGTTCAGTTGAACAATTCAGAAACGTTCCTCAGCTTCCTCCAGGTGCAGATGTCTTCTTTTGTGCCGTATTGAGTGAATTTTAAATTGCACACTGGCGCTTCTTCAAGGTCGGGCGGACCTGCCGACCTTCCGGTCACCCTCCATCTGCCCCGGTGTGTGGGGGATTAATTAGGGATTCATGTAGTGTTCTGCTGAGGTTTTTCTAAGGAGCAAAGTCTTCCTTCAAGAAGGATGGAAGTTGTTAAGCCTGCAGGTTTTCTTCATTCTAGACACGTTCCAGTGTCAATTTCGTCGGTTGCGACGCCTGCTTTTCATTCTAAGATGACGTTTTTGGTTAAGACCGTGGTGTTGACAGTTTTTTTCTTTTAATTAACCTTGTAAAGTTAACTCCTTTTTAGCTCTTTGCCTGCTGTTGTTGCCGAGGGAACCAGGTCGACCTACAAACACGTGGTCCCCGCGGCGCTCCGTTTCTGTCATCGCGTTGTGACCCACACCGCTTTTTTTTTCACAACTTCTGGCGATATTGAATCCAGATGGCCTCAGCAGAAAATGTTCCGCAACCCACAGAGTGACGGCCTTCATCTGTTCTCAGGAATGACTCATAAATATCTGGTCTAACACTCGACCGGATTCTAAACTTGTCTTTCTCTCGCCGTCGTTTTTGTGTCTTCCAGCTGGACAGGGGAGGTGGAGGATGTTGTAGAATTCCAAACATTCCTGAAAGTTTTTTGTCCGGAGTGCATTTCCCCTCAGGACGAGTGGGATCACTCAAATCCGTGTGCCGTAGAACGCCCCGGGGGCGGTGTTGTGTTGTTTGTGCTGTCATTTGTTCATGTACCAACAGTGTAAGACAAACACATGCACTTTGGAAATGAGATCATTGGGATCCCTGTACAGAGAGGGGGGATTTGTGTAACATTCCGTGCCTTGAAGGTTCCATTCAGTGGAAAACACTCGTGACTTTTTTGTTCATGCTTTCTGTCTGACTCCCATCATATCTTCTGAGTCATATCAATGAGTCAGCAGGAATTGTTCTCCAGTTCTTCTACATGGAAACTACTGGGTGGAGGTCGAACGGCTTCTCTCTTTGGACAGGAAGTCCGGACTTTTCCCTCCTGTGGTATTGGCATGGCCGACAGAAAGGATGACATTCTGAAATTGACGAAGATGGATGTGTTCTTGTAACTCCTGCTCCCATCTTCCACCCAAAAGCATCAGAGGACACACAACCCGACACACAACCCGACACAGAATCACTCCCAATCAGTCGTTTAGGAGGTTTTCTGACGTTTTTAATAAGTTTTTAGCTCCTCTTCTTGTATTTTTACTGCGGTTTAACGGTCGCTCCAGTGTCTGGCTTTCCTCAGCTCCCAGCTATAATTTTCTGCAAACACACACACACACGCACACACACACACACACACACACACACACACACACACACACACACACACACACACACACACACACACACACACACACACAGTGCATTCCCTTTTTAACCCCAGCTAAGGCGCTGACAGCTCGTCGACTAGTCCCTGGATGTTCTGCAGCCTCTTTCAGTCGTTACTCATCTCACAAATATGAGATAAGGCTCCCCAGGAGCGCTGGAGCTCTCGGGGAGATCTCCTCCCCTCTCTGCGTTGTTGCTGTTCACATTCAGTAAAACACACTTTGTTGTTTTGTGTTTGAATACTCAGCTCCCGCTGCGTTACAAATCTGGTTAGTTTAGCTAGTTTCTCCGCAGCTCCTATCAAACGGCGTGTTTTCCTTGATCTCCACTCGTGACGTTCTTGTCGTTCAAACCATCACCTCTGACTCGTCATGTGAGCCAGCTGTTGCGAGCATATGCTGTGTTCATCAATCTGTTTGAAATCTCTCGTCTCTATTAAAACACCCCCTCCTCCCGTGGTTTAAAGCTGCCAAAACGGACGCCAGACTGTTTTTGTTTGTATTTGTCGTACCGTTTGTCTCGCAGCTGTGATGGATCATCAGCGTTTCGCTCGTAGGCGTCTGTGAGCACGTGGATGGCCTTTTGCCCCGAGTTCCTTTTGGAGGAATCTCCTCCCTCCTCAGGCTCCTATCTCCCCGTCACAGCCTCACCCGACCTCAGTGTCACTGAGTTGGGAGCTTTTAGCCACAATGGGTGGCTTCTGCTGCAGGCAATCTGTAATAAAACACAATGACATTTTTAACTTTGTCTGACTCAAGTTTCCCTATTTTGTTGTCCCCAAACCGCTGCGACCAATAATCATCCCCTCTATCAACACCGCCGCCACCCCCTCTCTGGCAGGCTGCTATCGTGGCTCAGCGTTCCCCCCCCCTCCAGGCAGCGCTCTATGGGCTTTACGAGTGGGGTTGGGAGGACGCTGTGTGGAGCTTGCATCTTTGCCTCAGCCTGTTTAATGCGAGTGTGTGCCCTCACCACAGTTTGTCTGGTTTAGCAACTATTTTCCCAACTGTCGGGGCGTCGTCGTTCCACAACAACACGCTGGAGGAAGAGGTGTTACAGCAAATCCTACATGACCTGTTTTTTCAATGCGATCCAGTTACATCCCAGCAGGCAGCGGTGCCATCATGGAGTCAGCGACACAAACATGATCCTCTCTGCACACATAATTGTTTCTGATCCTCTGGTACGTCTTCAGCAGGGTGTGTTACATCACTTCACATCCCTCCAGCGGAGTGGAGAATCTGCTCTATTAACCCACATCCTCCAGAAATGACCCGGATTCAGGGCTGGAAGGTGTTACGTGATATTTACCCCGACCTCTTCTATCATTTCTAATCTTCCTCTCTCTCATATCCCTTTATTGAACAGGCTCAAGACAAGAGGAAAGCTCTGGAGGAGACCAAAGCCTACACCACCCAATCCCTGGCTAGCGTGGCCTACCAGATAAATGCCTTAGCCAATAACGTCCTCCAGCTGCTGGACATCCAGGCCTCACAGCTGCGGCGCATGGAGTCCTCCATCAACCACATCTCCCAGGTCAGAAGCACACAGACACGAATCCCTCATCACGGCCACATCCAGCTGTGACGACTGGTACCCCGCAAGTCCCACTTCTCCTCTCACTTTCACACAGAAACGACTATTTTTCAACCCAGAATGAGGTTTCAGTGCTATCCTTAGTTCCTTTTTATTAGTCTGTTTGCGTTGTCCGAATGTCTGACTGGATGTGTGTCTGGCTAAATGACTGTCTGTTTGTCCTCTTGTCAATGTTGCATCTGTTACTTATTTAACAAAATAAAGCACAGAAAGTTGATATCGGAAAGTTTAGATTGAAGAATGAGTTGGATAAATGGAAGGATTGTTGTAAAAGATGCTGAACCCTTTATTCTGCATATAAAGTCTTGTTACTTCCCGCTTCAAAGCGGTGATCTATTGTAATTGTCAGTGTTTGTGTGTTTGTCCGTTTATTAGTTTGTCCACCAAATATCTGCAACCGTTGCACATAGAAAGATGAAACAAAAAGCACATTACTCGGGCAGCAAAGGGGATGAAAATGAGATGATGACCTTGATCTTGAGAGAACTAGGTCAAGGTCAAATTTCAACTTTTGTACACTCAGAAAGCGGATTAAAGATGACAGAGAAGGCCAGTGTGAGTAAGACCGTAGATCAAAGCTACTGCTTTGATCAATGACAGTAGATCAGAGCACTAGCTTTGATCTTTGACCTATGCAAATAGGTCAGGGTAAAATTTTGAATTCAGGGGTGTCGTGGGATGTTGCAGTCTGTGACTGCCTTGGTTCTAGTTGTTTTTATTGCTAGCATGAAGCTCCCGCTGTGTGCAGGTAAATCCAGCCGCTCATCCAATGAAGGCATTAAGGGCTCAGACAAATCAAACAGAGAGCCCCGTGCTTGGTAAATAATGTAGATTGGAATCAGGAGGCCAATAACGGCTTGCTAAAGGTTTGATCCAGCCATCCAATGGAAAGCCAACTTCCTCCTGGGTTTGTCTTTCCCATGTCAGCTATCAGTGTTTTCAAGAGTGCCAGAAATTCCTCCAGAATCCACCGAAGGTCATATTTTTTTCGTAGCAACGGAGGGAAAAAGACGCTGGAGGGAAATGGAGAGCACACGATGACGAGCAAAGAAAGACAGAAAAAAAAGACATATTTACACTGTTTGAGGTTTTGAGCCAATGTCCTGACAAACACCATTTAGCAAACTCCGAGGTCACAGTGACGCCATGGCCTGCCCATCGGTCTCTATGACAACAAAAGTACACAGGAGACAGTCAGACAGTTCAGATCACCGCAGAGATCCGCTGCCTTAAACCAAACTTCACCCCGAGCTTATGTCTTCTTCTGTGCTGACTGTTGTCTCTTGTCTTGTGCTTGGGAAATTCCATCCTTCCTGATCTATATTTACGCTCATGGTTGTGTACTTCCTGTCACCATGGTGAAGGTGAAGTATTCCTGTCAGGTCAGCTGATGGACATTAAGGATTTTCCCCTTCTTTTGGGGGTTTCTTTTTTCTTTTTTTGTTCCAAGAAAAAATAAGTCACTCTGGATTTAATGACCAACTTTTTTTCCAGAGTTGGGAATTTTTATCACGCTGCTCCCACGTCTCAAGAATGTGAGATATGAGGCGGCACTAAGAGCTGGGGTTGCTTTCGGCTGAATGGGTAATGCAGGGTATATATTAAACAAATGCATTTCTGCAGGTAAATCCTGAGCTAGCTGACCCTTAATCCTCTAACGACATCCCAGAATTCTGCCTACCCATACGGACATATCTGCTCCGTTTTTCTGCACCATCCCTGCCTCAGGATCTCTGACATTAACTTGTCACCGTGTGGTCAGACGCTGCCTGGCGTCAGCGCTGCCCACAGCTACGACTGCTTCTCTCTGGTCAGGGCGTGTCTTCTTAGCGGCGGCGTAGAGCTGATGCATCCCTCTGAGCTGGATGTGTCTTTTCTACCATAGTGCAATTCACCATTTGTCATTCTTGTGTGACGGTGGTCCATTTAAAGGCCCATTGAGCCACTGAGACAGAGGGGCTGATGGGAAAAGAGAGCGCACTGCAGGGCTTCCACCTTGTGCGGAGTGTGAAGTGGCTGCAAAACAGGGAGCTGCTTTGTCTGTCGTGAAGAAGGAAACACACAACATGCAGATACCGAATGGAAAAAGAGGAGAGTGTGTGTTTCACGGGGGATCATTCTTGTGAAATCAAAGCAAATTTTAATTCTGGCGTCTCAGAAAATCTCTTTGAATCTGAGGAAATTCTTCAGAGTTGGTCTTTGGAACATGAAGAGCAGACAATGACAAGTCTTCTGGGACATTATGTAATGATTGTGATGTTCCTGAAGCAGCTGACACGCACGCACGCATACACACACAATCACACACTGATACACTCCCACCCACACACTGATACACTCCCAAACATACACTGATACACTCCCACCCACACACTGATACACTCCCACAGCTGAGATCCTATCACTGCTGCTACACAACTTCAGAACAGGAGTTTGGTTTGTCAGTGTTACCATCTTCATTCCTGGGACGTACGGCTCCACGCTGCTATATTCTACGTGTGTGTGTGTGTGTGTGTGTGTGTGTGTGTGTGTGTGTGTGTGTGTGTGTTTGCATTGTTGTGATGAGAACACACTCATATGTATAGAGTTGGGGTAGTGTCTCTGTTGCAGTGTTGGCTTTTTGACCTCCTGTCGAGGAAGGATGGCACTCATCCAGACAGGAAATGAAGCCTTATCAGCCTCCATGTATGTGTGTGTGTGTGTGTGTGTGCGCTCCTCATGTTTCCTGCCGATCCTTCCCAGGGTATTTTGGTCCCCCTCCTGTCTTTCCTGGTGGTCTGTCCCACTTCGTCTGACTGTGAAATATTCCAGTTTGTCTGAATTTTTTAATCTGGACAAATGTAGATTAAAAAAAGAGTAAATATAAATAATTTTTTTAATTTATATTTACTCTTCATGTTTCTCTCTTCCATGAGATAAAGCTTCTACTTATACTTTTCTACTCTCACACTACAAACTTTTTCAAAACGTTACTCTTGAAGTTCTGTTCAATCAGCATAGTTTTTGTGTGTGCTCCATCAGTATAAAGATTAGCTTCACGTGGCTCAGATCTACTCACCAATTAAAGTATTTGAGGTTTGGAAGTGGGAGTAAGAGCACATTAAAAACCACTACCTGTACGATTCACCGGAATCTTTGCAAATGAGCTACAGCCAACATCATGATATCACCCGACTCCTCATCAGAAGAGCATATGAGGTGGAATTCAGTCGGAGTAGGGGGGGGGGGCACGTGGGGGAGAGTCAGAAAAGAAGACAAACATGCTGGCCTTGACTGGCAATCAAACTGCAAACTAATTTGTTCTTCAATGGCTTCCAACCTTTCGTCATTACAGTAAGAACCCTGCTATCGCCTAAAGTCTGCAGCAAACCAATGTTTTTATCCCTCTATCAAGAGGTGAAGACCAAAAAGGCATGGGTCCAAAAAATCCTGAGAAAAAAATCCCACATCCTCACACTTGAGAATTTAATCTACTAATACATTTTTAGACAGTTGCTTCATTTTCTCACTGGAGGATGGGTTAGGGTCTGCAGCATAACAGAAATGCAGGCATCTGTTTGAATGCTCCGTTAACACCAGGGTAATTGCATAAATGTGTAGCTGAGATTTTAGCTTTGCCTTTTTATTTAGCCGTGGCTGCAGGTTTTGGCATCTTAAGGGTTTCGTCTGTGTTTGTATGTAAACCTCAGCGCTTGCTCAGAGTACAGTTTTGGCTTCTACCCAAAAGTTAGATTGGTTAAGGTCTGCTGAGGTGTTGCCATATGTGCTGTGTTCGCAAAACAAAGCATCAGCCCTGGCATGCCGTCCAGATTCTCTTTAATAGAGGGGCTTGTTTTTCTCTGCTGTCGGAGACATCGTCACACCGGGCTCGTCCTTTGGACAACTGTTTGACTCCACAGACACAGAGAAGCCGACTAGACTAAGAGGCATTTTGCTCTGCTTCATTGGCTGTTTTTGGCTCAGGACAGTTTGAATGTTGGACACAGATGAGGACATAGTGAGGACTGGGACTTAAAACAGCCTGGGGGGGGGGGGGTTAAAAGGCATATGAACAGGAAAATACTACTAGAAGGTAGCCAAGACTAAATCTGTGCTCATATTTGAAATCACCCACTTTCTGAAATGTTTCTCCACTTGTAATTATTCCGCTCAGGCAAAATTTGCCACTGAATTCTTTTTATCTAGGGACCTTGACATGGTCACTGTGTTCCACCCCAAACTGTGGGCTCCAGGATGTTGGCTGTGTGCAGCGCATATTATGTCTGAGTTAAGGAACACACTGTTAATAAAAGCATGCAACTCTTTTCCCTTTGGTGAGACATTTCTGCAAAAATACTTATGTACTTTGCTCTTATTTAGTGAAATTCGTCAGACGATTTCCTGTTTTTGAGATGTTTTTGTCCCTAGAATATTCATAGTCCATCCACATATCTAACCTATCAACATGTTTTTTGACTCTTGAATGTATGTTTTCAACATAGTAATTGATATACAAATAGAAAACTCCAGTGTATGGAAGGCAAAGCAATCTCCCTACCAGTAGGTGTCTTATTACACATCAAACACACAAGGTAATCAAATAATCAACGTTTCCATTTCGCGCTGGAGCTTCTAGTTATCTAAGGAAATAAGGAATAACTGTTCAAGCAGACCAGGCAGGTGGAGAGAAGTTGGAAACGGGTGAAGAAAAAGCACATTTTTGCACTTATACTGTAGCTTGACAAGCAGTTTGTCATAACATAAAAGCTGGAACTCACTGAACATCACGATTTGCTTTAATCCAACCAAAGCCAAATCGGGGTTTGCCAAGCATTCCAACTTGGTTGACTCTTTTAAGGAAAAAACTGAAATGCAAATCGATGCCTCTTGTTCTCATTGGGCTGTCTTCACCTGTTAGCCGCTCTGACCGTTGTGATAGATTCATCTGGGAAGGGAGGCCAGGAATCGAGGTTCAAATGTGTTAAACAGACACATTCTTCATAGTTATTATCTCTTCATAATCCCGCTGAACACGGTTTTCCATTTTCTGGACTGATGTAATGACAAGCTTATCTTAGCTCTAAGCCAAGAATGGCATTTAATAAGACCTCCTGCCATGTCTTATTTCATAATCGTGTCTTGTTCTGGTTTGTGATATTACGCTGCGGTGGAAATAGTTCATGCCCTAATATTCTAAGTGCTTTTCAGTGTTTTTGGATGTGGAATCTCGGGGGCAGGAAGTAGCCGCCCTGTTTTCCAGGCTTGATTAGCATCTGCTGCCAGTCTGGCATTAATGATTGGTACATTTATCTGGTCTGGCAAGCCACGCCTGTAAACACACACACACTGTGGTACGCAGGGTGTGTTTGTTAAGTAGCCAGCATTTCCCCATGTTGTGAACATACGCTGCAGCTTTTTTTTTTTTGTTTGTCTGTGCATTTGTGCATAGCAGGCGTTTTATTGAGGATACCATCCCATGGGCCAGGCGGCCAAACCGCTGAAAAGGCTGTTTTTATTTTCTCCGACATGTGCTGAAGTGAAACCGGCTGTCGTAATTCCGTATCGAAGTGTGCAGTCGTGCTTTTTTGTCTCTTTCGCTCACCCTCCACACCGGTGTGTGTTAATCCAGCCAGACGTTTGTGTTTGCCTAGGGCTTCCAAATTCCATACTTCCTTTAGTCTTCTGTTTTGTTGTCCCGCTGGACTGGGAGATTTATTCTCTTTTCACTGCTATGGGATGCATTTGGTCAATGTGTGCTTTCTGTCCAAATTCCTGCCCCTCGTCCGAGCCGTCTAAATCAAGGCCAGTTGACGGGTCGGGTCAAAGGAGTCAAAGGAAGTACCATTAACATAGGGTTTTCTTTTAGATGTCGCTTAGATTAACAAAAACAACCAATGAAGACCCAGAAATTCATGCATAGAAAAAGATGTGGATGGTAGATAGATATATAATTTATAATCCAACACTGTCAGTGTTGAGTTGTGGTACATTTTCTAATAAACAAACATAACCAGAGAAGATTGTCTGGATTTGGCTAATCCAACAAATAAAGCCGCTGACAATCAAAAACACTTCAAATTTGTCACGAAACAGTTCCGCTTCACCGTTGGAGCCTTTAAAAAGATATTGAGATTGAAACGAAGCATTTTACAGGCAGCATTGACTTTGTCCAGAGGAAATTCACAACGTTGGATCTTTTTACGTCATCCCAAATTGATTGGGTCTGGAAACATGGGGGGTTTGTCGTTGAGGAAATCAATGTCAGATCACTGGAGTTATGGGTGCTCCAACATTTAAAACAGTTGACACCCCTCTCCTGGTTAGCGCTGAAAGATTTCTGACTGAAGGCTCTTGTTGCTACGACGAACACAACAATGACCTCCCCTCCTGGAAAACACTACACTGACTCATTTCATAATGGAAAGGACTATTCCAGCATAAAGGATGATGATAATGTTTGAAACAGTTCCAATGTATGACTTAGAGCCTCAAAATAGTCTTAGAGGTGGGCGACTCTTGGCTGGGTGTGGTAGGAATTGGCAGACTTGAAAAAAGGGAAGAGAAGATGAAATGATAATAGATTAGTTAAGAGTGGCTCAAATAGAGATGGCAAGACATGGGGGGCCATTAAATCCTGAAAACCAGTAGCTGATGGATTAGATTGGAGCAAAAACTGTTTGTTGCTCAGGGAGAACTCCTACTTGCCTCAAACTGATTTATGACACTGGGTTGAAAACACACATGACTCATCCTTATGTCAGTTTGGCAAGATGTATTCAGGGTTCAGTCTCTTTCCAGCACACGGTAGGACCACTAAAATCTTTTAAACCCGGTTGGAAAGTTGCTCAAAGGAAGAAGTAAGCTTTTAAGTGGCTACAGCCGGGATTGGCGCTTCCCCACCGGTCGGTATAAAGGACTCAAGCCAGAATAGGCTTGTCTTCTGAGGCCGTTGTGTTTTTGAATGATCCAGTTGACATTTCTTTCGGCACCAGTTAGCACGTTAGCAAAGCACCCTCAACGGGGTGTAGCTTCACTCTGCATGACAGCCGTAGGTTTGACTTAAGCTGTCTTTCAACACTTGTGTAACATCAGTTAGCACTGCTATTTTTTCTACACACAGGAAGGAGATGAACTCACTCTGTTTCGTATTCTCACTTCCCTTCTTTGCCAGCTGTAGTGACGTTTGTCCTCCCACTGTTCTCTGATAAGGGTGGTACGTTCAGACTAGACCATATGCTGCTCGAATTTAGCAACAACTTTTCAACAACGGCTCTCTTGTTTAGGAAAAAGTTCCATCTGTGATTTATTGTTGGATTTTCCTCTTTTTAGTTTTGGCTCTTTCTGAGAGTGTCTCAGAAAGACTTTTTCTGAGAGTGTCCCAAAATTTTACAAGTTGTCTTGGCAAGTTTGGTTTGTTGTAATCACAGAGGAGAAATTAAGTTAAAGCTTTATTTTTGAAGTAAAAGCAGACCTTGAATAATCTTTTCATTGCTCTGTTCACTCCTTCCTTTCTCCATCACCCCTGTTCACACTGAAGCTGATACATGAGTCACAATTTGTGTAATTTGAGCATTATCTTAAATTGTGTACTCAAGTTGTTCATTTGAATCCAAGTGTGGCATTGTTAAATTGAAGTTTTTACAGCTAAACTCAAGGTTTAAAAGAAGGACTAGTCAACTCTCTTAATCCAAAAACACACATAGAGCACTGTAACAGCATTTAAGTTCCCTATTTGTAAGGGAAGTCTCTCCAGGAGCAATTATATACATCCAGCGTTGCCTGTTGTGAAAAGTTGATTCTTCGTTTTCTGCAATTTCGAAAATTCCACTTTCTTATGCTTTCAAAGTCTGCTTCTTCTTTATTTTTTTTTATAGCTGCTAAAGCTCATCAGAGCCTGGAGCACATATTTCATTAACCCCACATTTTAACATCAGACGTGATATTACCTAGAGATGTTCTGTGCTGGACCCACCAGTGTTGTTCATTTTCTCGGCTCTGGGATCGACTGATACTCGAAGACCAAGTCGTCCATGCAGGGAAACAGAGCAGCACAAAAGACACAGAGTTCAGTCCGGCTTCAGATCCCAGTGGCATGAAAGGAATCCTCTGTTGGCGCTGCTCGCTGCCCCCCCATTACCCCAACCCCACCCCAGTGAGAGACCATCGTTTTACTGGTCTGCCCTCAGCAGACATTGCAGCCTTTCATCTGTCAGAGGCAGGGCAGCTGCTCATGGGTTCCTCTTGGGCTGGTGGGAGTGTAAAGATACAGCAAAGGAATGGAACTGCAGCGGCATCGTCAAATATACCCAAATGCTCGTACATTATAGAGTCACCTCGTTCACAAATGACAAAAACAGATAGACGGAACAATCTAGGGCTGCAAACATGGACCCTGCATCATTGAAGTCAGTTGTGTGCACAGGTTTCTTGAAATAATTACTTTTCATGAAGGAAACCGAGAAATTAATCGAACCCTGGTGCAATTTCTGTGAGAAAACACTCAGGAACTCCTGAGCCATAAATAATGCACCGCAATTTATCCCTCGCATTTTGCAAACGGAAGATGACAGACTTATTTTCCGATGAATAGATCTTTTTTCTAACACAACAGTCTGTTATTTAGACAAACTCCTGGCTCTTTGTCTTTATATTGTTCTGTGTTAATTGTGCAATCGATGAATGGAAATCCGGACATGTTCTGACCACGTGATTGAGTCATCATTCTATTCAGGACATAATTTTGGCCACAAACGATTTTATTAGCGTGTTGGCTGTTTGGAAAACCAGATTACGACTTTGGTGATGAAAAGCTCAGCCTAACGATTCAATTAAACCTCCTTAAGCCGCTTTATTATGACTTCATCCAATCCCACAGGTCCCCTGTTGTACTTTGCATCTTTGCTCTTCCACTTCGGCATCGATCACATCCTGACTCTTCCTTTTCCAGACGGTGGACATCCATAAAGAGAAGGTGGCCAGGCGGGAGATCGGGATCCTCACCACCAACAAGAACACGTCGAGGACCCATAAGATCATAGCGCCAGGTAATATGGAGCGGCCGGTCCGGTACATCCGGAAGCCCATCGACTTCACGGTGCTGGATGATGTCGGCCACGGCGTTAAGGTGAGCAGTTTCTTCTTGATTTGATGCTTTTGTGGATCTTTTTACTCCACTTCCTTGTTCGAAATCAGCCAATCCTCTTCCCTCCCCTCCTCCTCTCTTTCTTGCCGGAGGTATTCCAATCTCCCTCCTCTTTCCTCTCCCACTCCGACTTGTTTTTTTGCTCACACTCTTCTTGCCTTCTCTTTCATATACAGAAAGCACCCCTTCTGACCCTACAGGAATATGTTTCAGCGTGGGCTGCCAGGAAAGGGTTGGGGGGTGGGGGGGGGTGGCGATGAACTACAAAAGTGATTACATCATATAGCTTTCAGGAAACAGCTCTATTCTCAGAGTGTTGTAAAAATGGAGAATGGGGACAAAATTTTATCGGACGTTTTTATGAGCACTTTGTCGTAGACTGCCCCTGTTATCTCCTTCTCCCGTTTCTACGAGTCTTTGGAGAGGAATAATGTAAAAAATTAGATTTCTAGTTTATTTTCACATCAGTAAAATCCGAAAAAGTGGAAAAGAAGCTGATTTTTGATGTGATAAAAAAACATCAAATGATCCCAGCGTGACATTTCCTCTTCTGATTTGCCATTAGGGCTTGTTCTGTTGGTCACTGGGTTACCCCGGCGGCGGCGGTAATGACATTATTTCCTGACGGCTTCAGGCGTTTTGTGATCTCCGTCCTCCCCTTTGAACGCCTGCTACCCCATCAATCAGTCAATCAGCTGCAGCTTCCAGACAGATTGGATTAGAGGCCTGCCATTACTGTGGCCTATTGTCACTCTCCGTTTCCTCCGTAGAGAAAGGCACTCTGTCACGGTGGACAGAACTGACCGCTAATAGCGAGTGAAGTCTTCTATTTCCCCACAAAACGCCAATTAAAGACATTTTATTGCAGCGATAATTTATTAATTCACTCATCCTGAAACACAATACAGATTACAGCATCATCACACACCAGCGTCAGATTACCAGGACCGTCCTGTTGCGTAGCCGCTGCAAGAATGGTCTATTTTAAGAACATTACGTATTACTCTGGGCTTAATCTCAGTGGAATTTCTGTCTTCAGTGTCTTTATGAAGGCTGAACACACACACACACTCCTGCAGCAGTTGTAAATCACTCCTCTTATGTATGCGTGTCACAATCTGAAGAGCCGATCGATCGTCAAAATCGATACTCCATATTAATTCATATAGTATCCTGTGATCGCTTATAGGGTATCTATATCCGTGGTTTACTTACTGACCAGAATCAATAAATGAATGGGGTTTTAAATCTCATCTATTGCAGACATCTGCGAGCGCTCACGCTTCGCCTGACTGTCGAATTGTTTTTTGATTCACTCCCACAGGAGTGAAAAAGAAAAGAGAAAAGAGACGGAATTGATCAGGTACACAAAGGGATTCTTCTCTGAACGTGGCAGCAGCTTAAGGCTCAAAATGTTCTGCAGCTCCAAACGTAACGGCGGTAACATGATGCTTTTTGGCTTCGCTGCAAATATGAGATTTATTCTTCCAGTCAGCCGATGTTTAATCTAATCAGTCAGGCTTTTGGAAATCATTACATTAGTGTCAGGTGTTAGAAGTCGGATTGCAATCCTTTTCATATTTTGTGCTGTGACAGTGATGAGATTCCAAGATGAGATAAAAGATGTTTTTTTTTTTTCAAAGGGGGGTAAATGTTCAGTCAAACATATTTGCATTCGTGGGAGCGCAGCCGGATTTCACGCTTTCAGAATTTAATTAATGAGGACGTTTGCGGCCTTTAGTTCATCCAACAGCTCGCTGTGACAACTTTTTATTCCTGTCCATCCTGTAATATTTAGAACCAAAATACTACCGCCCCCAAAAACTAAAATAATGCTAAGCCTTTTTTAGGACTCTGGGATGACCTTAATCTGAACCTGGGCACTCCTAAAGTCCAGTTTGTGCAGCTTTAACAGATATGCATGCGTGGAGCTGAGGGAAGGCTGCAGTCGGTCCCGTCTTTCCCATCATGACCTAGATTGTAAATTGAATCCCATCTAGTGCTGATAACCTGGGGAGAGTGAAATTCAGACGTGAAATTCACCATCTGCAGCTGCGTGGAAGGCAGTTTCTGTTTCTAAGGAGGCAGAAATGCATTCTTTCGGGCCTGTGTGCTGATTTTACCTTTAGTTCCAGTTTCTCTTTCTCTCACGGTTGGTGTGATGCTACAAACGCTGACTGCAAAGGCCACTGGGGATGCTGCATAATAGATGAGCCACTTGACTCTGGAGCTGTCAATCCCCACTGATATGTTGGCTTTAGATTCTTTTTTTTTCATCAGCACACGCACACACACGTTCAAACCTCGAAATGATGTCATGTTTGCTAAAGAAAGCACACCTAGATGTTGTGCAGACGACTCTCCCGTCTTTAATACCCCATTGAGATCAGATTTGTTTAACCGGTCATCAGATCCCTGCGGTTTCGTAGGGTGTGGTCCTGAGTAACGCCACGCCGTTTCCTCCTGCTGGTATGATTTGTATCTGCTGACCTGCTCAATGTTTACTCAGAGTAAATAAAAAGAGGAGTCATTCTCCTCCTCCTCCTGCTGCTCGCTCGTACTTTGACTTCTACTGATCCATTTAGAAACGTCCTTTTTGACATGCCCTCTCTCTCTCTTGTGTTTTTTTTTCCCCTTTTGCCCACATAAGTGGCTAAAAGCCAAGGTAAGTCTGGTTTGTCACATGACCCTTTTTACCATAATGTATTATTGATAGTTTCCTCCATCTCCCTTTCACAGCAAACCCCTGTACATGTGGTCATCAATGTCATCCCCATTAACCGACTTGTAGTCCTCTTATCCCCGAACATGTAGCCTGAGGCTCCATAACATCCTCCTTCTGCTTTAACGTAGTTGATTCTAAATGTTCAGTAATGTATTTAAAATCCTATAGGCTTCCCAGACAATATATATATATATAAGATACCAGTTTGCATCCAGCGTTAGTTATTTTTTTAGGAGCTATTATGGGACTTTTTGGAGTATTCTAACCTGCAATCAGCTGCAAACAACCTGTGGGTTAAACACAGGCTGGTGTGTGTTGAAGCGTTCATCTGGGCAGCCTATAAAATTTGAATTTGATCACACACACACACACTCCGTCTGAAGTCGTTTGTTTGTTAAATTAGTGCGTTTTTTTCCCCTTCTTCTGACCACAGCAACACGGAAACAATCAGACGATCAGAGGAGGAACGCTATCAAGGACCAATCCGCCGACGCAGAAGCCACCAAGCCCTCCCATGTCAGGGCGTGGCACGCTTGGGTGAGGCGTTCATCTCAGTCAGTGTGAAAGGAAGAATAATCCTCCAAATTAACATTGTGGAATAAACATATCTCTTGTGGGAGAGATCAAATTATTTTTCGCACTATAAGGTGCACTGGATTATAAGGTGCATCGTCAGTTTTTGAGAAAATTAAAGGCTTTTAGGTGTGCCTTATAGTGCGTAAAATACTGTACATGAAGTCTGTAAACTTTGGGTTGATTCCGGATGTATCCCGATGAACCCTGCTGTCGTCTGACTCCAATCATTTTTAATTCCGGGGGTATACTTCCCAGCCTGCAGCGTAAACCTGATAGGATTTACACTCCAGTAATCACCTGCTTGCAGTTCGGAGAGCAGAATTTTCACCGCATCTCCATCATTCCGCTCCTCCGGTTTCCTAATCTTATGTTTTTCCTTTTTTCTACCTTCTGCAGGAGAAACACGCAGTTCAAGACCCTGGAGCCGGTGAAGCCCCCGACGGTGCCCAACGACTACATGACCAGCCCCGCCAGGCTGGGCAGCCAACACGGAGCGCAGCACAGCCCCGGGCGCACGGCGTCGCTCAACCAGAGGCAACGCACACACAGGTAGAGGAGGAAGCATCCCATTCGTAACCAATCAGGCGTCTCTAATGTCTTCCTTTAGTTCAGGAGTCATCGAACTTTCTGACGAGGCCTGAATCACCCCAATATTAATACAAGTAAAAGCCTCTGATATAAAGTCCTGTTTGAAAGTATCTGGAATGGGAAACCTGTAAAGTTTGACTTACGAGTGAGGGAATTTCCTCATTAGCTAAAACGCTTATTATGCTGACTGTGATGCTCATAAATATCGGATAACTTTATTTTCCCTACCCTCATCGGGCCTTCTCATGTACTTTAGATCCATCCACACACACCCCCCCCCAGCTAATATTGCTTTGGCATCACTATTTGATTACAGGCCTGAAGTCAGCCATGCTCCTGCAGCTCATCAGTCTCTGTCGTCCTCAGATGAGAACCCCAATGCAATAGAAGCATTTGTTGTTAGGCTAACATCATTCTAAGGGAAAGATGACACTTTTATATATAGATTAGAAATAGATTACAATGACCTGGCCAAGCTAATCAGGCTGCGTTCAAGACAGCGTATGACTCTTAATGGTCTCCGTGGTGACCAATTAGCCAGCTTCTGTTGTTCCCTGTTGTTCCTCATCTGTTACCCATAATTTCCAGCAATACCAAAACTGCAATCTCGCTTAAAATAAAAAAGTGTGTTTACTGTTTGGGAAATATGCAGATCAGAAACTGGGTGCAGTGGATTACGTCCCAAACGGACAGCGACTCTCTGAGCAGCTAATTTACCCTGTAATTAACATTAATATATGCTTTCAAGTCATACAGCACTGACGTTAGCTTCCTGTCTCCCCAGCAGCCGTCGGTGTTGACGGAGCTGATTAGTTATCACATTTCAGCCTGGAAATAATCATCGATCTTCATCGTATGAGTTTTTCCTGTGATAAAGTAAATCTCAGGTTATTTCTGCACACCTGAAGCCTCGGTAACAGTTTCAGACTTTATGAAGGAGGTGCTCACACTCTGTTCCGTCTTAGATTATCTCTCTGGGCGACATTGTGTGTCTGTTTTTCCTGCTCATGTTAGGTCTTACCGTATCACGGTGCCTAGGTGCAGACTTTTCACACTTTTTGTACAAATCCAAAGGGAACCGTGTCTTATTTTTCCTTTGGCTTCAGGGAATCTTTCAGTCAGTTGTGAGCGAGTGATCTGGAACTTCTTTAGAGCCGGTTGATTTATAAACAGCTGACTATTTTGGGTCGAGGCTGAATGAGAGCGGAGAGACTTGAGCTTACTTCTGTTTATTTCACTGTGAGAGGGAAGAAGAGGAAAGAATGGGGGAAAGCTGAGGAAGAGATAAAACGGCTGGTGGAGGAATGGGTAAGTTATGTAGGGATTAGGGTGGATGAGTCCACGACGTGCACACGGCTGTGGGGGGGTGGGATGGGGGGCTGAAGTGAGACTTTCACTTCAGAAGAAGGATGGAACGGTATTGTTCCGCCTTTATCTCCAGACGCAGACGCCGAGCTCCCACCCTTCGGAGGGGGCAACCCCTGTGCCTGGAGAGCCCTGGGGGCTCAGCTGTCACAGAACAGAGAGGAGGAGGGGGGGGGTGATAAAGAAATGTGGGGGGAAGTGGGGCAGGAGGTTCAGACGGTTGGAAGGAATCTACAATGCCGCTGAGACGAACGAGGAATCACTTTACACGAAAAAATGACATGAGAGGAGGGGGTCAGGGGTTGGTTGGGGGTGAGGAGCAGAGAGGAGGATCATGGGTGGGGTTGGAGGTGGGGGTGGGGGAGGTGAGGAACTGGAGCAGAAAGGAGCGTCGAGCCGGTCGGGTCAGTGCTCCACGAGCCCCGGGGTCAGACTGAGCTCCAGTGTCACGTTTGATGATGTCACCATGGTGACACAATAACTTCAACCTGTCACATGACTTCATGACACTTTAGTTGTTGAACACAAATAAATTCCTGTTACAAAAAATATTTACAATGAGAGAAAACTAAGAAAAAACGCTAAGTCTCTGATATCACCAATGTTACTTGCTGCTGATTAAAACAACATCTTCCTCTTCCTCCTCCTCAGTGGAAGCAGCGGGGGGAGCAGCAGCAGGGAGAACAGCGGCAGCAGTGGTATTGGCATTCCCATCGCCGTGCCTACGCCCTCCATCCCCAACTCTGGCCCGGGTGAGCTCTGCTGGGGGTGACAGGTCTCTTCCTCCACATCCTGGGAAAGAAAAAAACTATTTCTAAAATTTAAAAAAAAAATTTTTGTTGCATTGTAAAAGTCGATGTTGAGGTCGTGTGAGTCTGACCACAGATAACACTTTTTAAAATCATTGACAGACAATGATGAGAATGTAAACCGGGTTCACTTTGGTGCTCGTGTAAAAGAAGGAGTAACTCCTGCAACGTCTTATTTAAACCTTATAGATCAAACATCAGGAAACAAGTCCTTCAGACACGATGTGTGTGTGTGTGTGTGTGTGTGTGTGTGTGTGTATGTGTGTGTGTGTGCGCATAGCGAACATTAACTTCACTCCACAAGGTGTAAATGTACCGTACTATTTGTAGAGAGTGAGACTACGCTTCACAAATCCAGTGTTTACCAGACAGGGATTATGGAGTTCCATTGTGTTCTGAGCACAACTCATTTTCTATCTGACTGTGTAAATAGGCCAAGCTGCATTGGGCCTGCTGCTTTATACCAGAACAGCATGGCTCACACAACACACACACTACTGCAGTACACACACTACCGCAGTACACACACTACTGCAGTACGGCGTTACTGCATTTAAATTTCTGCAGCTGCTTCAGTCTGAGGGCCGCGCAGCAGCTTCTCTTTTACCTCAGTGCCAGGAATTAAGAACTAGCCACAGCTCTCTCCCTCTGCAAGACGGTCGCCATGGAAACAGTCGATTCCTACCTCAAAAGAAGCGCTGCACCGCGACAAAGTTGAACCCCCCCCCCATGAGGGTCCTCTAGTAAAGCGACATGCCGTTGCGTCAGGAGGCGTCGGCTCTGTGTTAAACACTGACTAACGTAAACACTCCTTTCAGTCCCGCCCATGTTCGCTCCTCTGGGAGCCCCGCCCCCACCCCCTCCACCACCTCTTCCAGCGGCCGGGTTCGGTCCACCTGCGGTGGCGCCGCCACCTCCGCCGCCACCACCCATAGGTGAGAGTCCTCGCGGTCATGAGGCGGCTTCTCCTGCCTCCGGTGGTGGATAATCAGCATCGGTGATCCTCTGGCGGTGGGACGCACAATCAGGGTGGGGCGTCTGGCTGTTGACACCGCAAGCGAGACGTTTGAACATCCCTGAGAGCGGATCGTGAACAGAAAATGAAACCTGATTCTGAACGTCTCGCTTAAGGTGTGAACAGACGGGGTCACGCGTTTCAACTGTCACTGGTGACGGGACTCCTTCATGCTTTGTGATTGGCTAATAATATAATTCATGCTCTGATGGAGATAATGTAAACCTTTGCAGCTCTTCATGTTTCATTCCTGACCTTTGACCTCTTTTTTGGGAGGGGAGTTTAATCATGACAGATCAGTGTTTGTGATTTGTTTGTCCCAAAAATACAGAATCTCCCACTAACATTTCAGCTTTATTTTAAAACAATAAATCCTTTATTTATTTACAGTGAATGAAATAAATCATGTTTAGTTGGGTTTAATATATTTTCAGCTCCCTGTTATCATTAAATTATAATTTATGTGATTTGAAAGTAACTTCCTGTTTCCGTTGCTTTTGATTGGACGGCAAAACAGGTTCACATGCGGCTATTCTTCACCAGAAAAAAAGATATGTTAGGATTTATTGATGTAACCTTTTCAGTCCTGTGTGTGTGTGTGTGTGTGTGTGCGTGTGTGTGTGTGTGTGTGTGTGTGTGTGTGTGTGTGTGTGTGTGTGTGTGTGTGTGTGTGTGTGTCTGGCGGCTGCTGATCTGACTGGATCTGGATCAGAGCGTCTGAAACATTCTGTTCCCGTACATCCGCTCACCATCACAGCTATAATTAAGTCTTCCGCCGGTGACAATGAGGACATGTTTGTTTCTACTTCCTGTGGCCCCGCCCATCCCTCCCCGGGACCGGGGGCCTCTCCTCGGAGACTCGTGCGTTATCTGGAAACGTCAACAGGAAGCACGCTTTAACCCTTTCTCTCCCTGTGTGTATTTAATGTTGAGTTCTACATATGGACTCCATAATGAACCCCCTCATGCCCCCTCCCTCGTTGCGGTTGGACGGTTCTCATCAAAACAAAGCGTGTAGACGTTTCTTTCGCTGCCACAGTTGAAACTGTTCTGTTGCTCCTCGCTGCTGGATTTATTTTTCATTTAACCTTCCTGAGATGTCGACCCCCCCCCTCTCACCTGTGTTCTTTATTGATTATTAATTATCTGTTAACAGAGTGGGGCTCTCATCAGGTTTTACAGCTCATGTTATCTTTCATAATGATTTCTCTCCTCTGTCTAACCCCTCCTTCCCTCTCCGGCCCTTCCTGTCCCTCTCTTCCTTCCCTTTTCTCTGGGTGTTTCTTAGTGGTGGCCCCAGGGCCTGGTCTGGGACCGGCTCCAATGTCCCAGTTTGGAACCATATCGCGGCAGATCTCGCGGCACAACCCCTCCAACTCCTCTGTCTCTATGGTTTCGGCCACGGGCACCTACCGCCGGGCGCCGTCGGTCACTTCCCAGTTCTCCTTGCAGCAGCAGCAGCAGCTCCAGCAGCAGCAGCAGCAGCCTCACATTAACGGGGGCACCCCAGGATACGGACAGAACTCCTCAAGTAAGGCCCTTCTGTCTCCGCTTTACTCCTCCTGTCTCCTCACTGACGCACAAAAGCTCACTTTTTTTCTCTAAATCACGCACAGTCACAAACTAAAGCAACTAAAGCTAACCTCTGGAGCTACAGAACAGTATTTCACATCTAGGAAGCGAGTCGTTTCTCTGAACGTCATGTTTGCGTTTTTGTCAGGTTCATTGATTCAATACTGTTCTTTATCTGTTCTTTATTATTGATGCAGAAGATCTGGTCCTATGATTCCACAATAGACAGTAGATGTCTGTTAAAAATCACACCCACATTGTTCAATCGAGCATTTTTAACTTTTATGAATGAGCAGCGTCTCTGGATCAGATTTCAACATGTAAAACAGGCGGGCGGGGTTGGCCGACTGACTGCAAACACGGAGCGACGAGTCATTCATTTTTAACGCCCCGTTTTCAAACAATAACTTTGTAGCTTCTGGAAAAACTACTTGCAGCACCGAAAGAGTAAAGACGGGTGGCGTTGGGTCGGAGTGTGAACCCTGGCGCCCCCAGATGTGCTCGATCACAAGGCGTTTTGGACTTTTCCCCAATTGTAGCTGTATAAAAAAAAAAATTATGACCCACGGTGGAGGGGGAGGATGGGTGTAACACACAAAACATGACGTGTTCTGAAATCAGCTGGACGTGGGTTTGACGTCCGGGCAAAAACAGCGCCACCTTGTGGACGCCGGCTGCTCCTGCTTGAAGAAGACGGGCTGTCTGACGGAGATTGGATTTACGGTTGATCCTGAAGCCCTCAACACGACGTGTGTGTGTGTGTGTGTGTGTGTGTGTGTGTGTGTGTGTGTGTGTGTGTGTGTGATGCGTGGAGATCTGATGTTTCAGCTGACAGCTCACCGTCTCTGCTGTAGGTTTGCGTCGGTTCTCTCGGGTGTTCTCTCCTGTATTCTTGGTGACTGATGGGCTTTTTTTTTTTTCTTCTTCTGTTTCTCTGTCGCTATCTTCTTCTGCCTTCCTGTCTCCTCTCTGCTGGCTTTCAGTGTCTACTGCTCCTCCTCCTCCTCCTCCCCCCATGCCCCAGCTGACTCCACAGATACCTCTGACTGGCTTTGTGGCCAGGATGCAGGAGAGCAGTAAGTCAAGAGGCTAAGACATACTTTCCTCCTTATCTGTGCCAACTATTTCCATTTCCAGAATACCCAGCATGCATTTTGCCTGCCCCCCCCCCCTACCTCTGTCGATGTATGACTGTAATTTTATGGAATGAGCTCATTCTTTTTGAAAACATCTGCAGTCGGAAAGCAACGAAACAAGCTGAGATCATCAAGGCCGTCAGCCATTCTGCTTTTTATGATGTCAAAATGGGGGGAGTCGAGGGTGGGGGGGTTCTGACTGACTGCTCAGTGTGTGCTGAATGCTCATGTAGCGCTGCAGGGTAGGGCTGAGGTGAATGATAATGTTAGTGGAAGAATGAAGTGCCAAACGTCTCCAGGAAATCAGACTGGAGGCGTCGGGATGTGTGCTGCCCCCTGCTGGTCAGACGTCGGTACTACAGCCAGATATTACATGAGTTAGCAAAAAGATGGCAAATCTGCATGATTCATGATAGGAGACTCTAACCTACTAAATAGCATGACTCAGCATGAAATGACAGATCGCTGATCACGTGTTTTCACAGAGGTTTAATCCTCCATCAGGGATGCAGTCTGCTTAAAACTTTAATATTCAAATACCTCCAACACTCTTCTGCATGTCTTAGCCGTCGTTTTGCATGATTAAACACCCCCCCCCCCCGGCAGCAGGAAGCGATTCCTCGCCCAGCCGAACAACACTCACCTTTACTTCCTGTCCCTCCAACAGTTGCGGACACTCCCACCCCGCCTCCCCCGCCGCCTCCAGACGACATGCCCATGTACGACGACTCTCCTCCCCCTCCGCCGCCCCCTCCGGTGGATTACGAGGAGGAGGAAGCCGCCGTGGTGCAGTACAACGACCCCTACGCCGACGGGGACCCGCAGTGGGCGCCAAAGAACTACATCGAGAAAGGTTGGTTCCGGGCGCCACCGGTTCGGTCCAGTCCGACGCCGGAGCTGGTTCCTGAACGCACCTCTCCCCTTTGTGTTTCAGTGGTGGCCATCTACGACTACAGCAAAGACAAAGACGACGAGCTGACCTTCATGGAGGGGGCCATCATTTACGTCATCAAGAAGAACGACGACGGCTGGTTCGAGGGCGTCTGCAACGGAACCACCGGACTGTTCCCCGGCAACTACGTGGAGTCCATCATGCACTACGCCGACTGAAGGGGACCTGCCTTAGTCTATTTATTCAGTCGCATCATAACGCCCCCTCACCCCCCCATGAAAGACTGACCCCAGCCGTGATTTGACTCCTGACAAGCGTAGACGTAACTGTATGATCCCCTTTTGATATGAAAGAATGTTATTTACCTTGCTGATTGCAAATAAAATGAAAAGTAATATCTATTTAGTTTATTTTGGTGTTATAAGGGCGGGCGGGGCAGGGCAGGGCTGGGGGGGGGGCATTTTTTGGACTATACAATTTAGTTTCTATAGAATTGGACTGCACGGGCTCACGCCGGTCGAACCTGAAGAGTATCGAGGTTTTTAGGGAACGCAGCTTCGTGGGGAAGTGTTCTCACTGCCAGATGTAAATACTGTGAGCTGCAGCCACTCTGGGGGGGGGTCTGTAATGTGAATTCAGTGAATGTCGGTGATGATAGTCTCCTTCTTAGTGGTGTCCCCCCCCCTCCTCCTCCCCTTCTCACGCAGATGGCGAATAATTTACAAGTTAAATACTGTATATGGGCTTACGGACAGTTACTCCTGAAGAATCAGTGTTTTTTGGCGTCGAAGCATGCAAAAAATTTTAAGAGCTCTAATGTAACCTTCAGTTTGTGGCCGTCGTGCTTCCATCATGTAAATGTGTCCACCTTTTGATTTTTACTGTTGAAATCACTGAATTTTTTTTTTTTTTTAATTAAATGCTCAGATGTGAATTTGACTTTCCCGTTGTTCCCAACGCCGATTTAGCAACAGAAGTGACTTTGAACCTTCATGCGTTTGTAGCACAAGAACACATTCCACGTTTATCTCATCGATCCGTTTTTTTTTTAAAAAAAAAAACCTCAAAGACGCCGCCGTTTGACAATTCAGATCCAACATAGACCGTTTAAACAACTAATACCTCCTGGTGTCACCTGTCAGACACTCCGAACGTGAAATCCTCTGAGCGACGCAGGTGAATGTGTGACTAAAAAAAATCAGCCAATCAACATTAGGTTCCACTCAGGTGTAGAAAAGTCTTTGTAACGTCTTTTTTTTTTTTTTAACTTCCAAAAACATTTGACATTTTACCATTTCAGGATTCTTCAGCTAACGCCTCCATCGTTTCACCCGTTTGATTTAGCATTTCCGATTTTTTAAAAATGTGTTCCAGCTTCACAGGTAGAAGAACCCTTCATTTGTATATACTATATGTTGAATGAAAATGTACAGTCTTTTATAATAAACAATGCCATGTAGAACATGTGTGTGTGGTCACTGGGCAAACAGGAAGCTGCAAAGGTTTAGATAAAAAAAAGGTTTATTGATCACAGTCACGGTGGATGTTGAGGCCTTTCACGAGTCAAACGTGACCTTTTGGCCTCTTGAGGCAGGGACGGATCCAAGCAAACGCACCAATGATGATTTTCGCACCTCTGCCGCGTTTGGAATCACGATGGTCGCCGCGGTCGGCGCGTTCTCAGGCCCGGCGGATAGTTGTTACAGTACAGTAGAGTTAAATCGCAGCTTCAGTGCCGTCTGTTCAAGTTTAAAACGTTTCCCAAACCCTTGAAATCCTAAACAGACCGGTTGCAGTTAAACCCATAGAATTCTTATATGTATTATCTATACATTTTTGGGAGTGGTTGAGAGGAAGCCATGACATACAGGTTCAAAGAAACCCTTGCTTGCTCAATCTCAGGGTGGCTCCCCTCGGGTTGTTTTTGCCCGACACTGATGGCGTTGGTGCCGTGGAGAGGCGGAGCTCTCCCACAGGTAGCTGCCTGAAGTGAAGCCCCGTTGGCTGAGGCTCACTTGTCTCTGGTTAGCACCATCTCTGTTAGCCGGATTAGGGCGTCCCTCTCCGGCGACGGCCGCAGACCGCTGATCTGCCTGATGGCTTCTTGACAGTAACGCTGGGCCAGGAAGTTGGTCTGCTGCACGCCGTCGCTCTGCGACAGGAAGAGGAGGAGTCAACCCAACCGTCCAATTACAAGTATTATGTTCTATACTAAGAATGATCTGTAAATATCCTGAATGCATTTTAAAAATCATTTTAACAACTTTATGTTGATCATTTCCTGTTAGCAGCCCTTCAAAATAAAAGCACTGCACAAATTAAGATCTTAAACGTCTTAAAGTTAAGGTGAGGTTTTAATAACTTAATTTAAGGTTCTAATCTCACATTATTTGACGGATATATCACAACTCTTCTTTTTTTAAATCCATTTCTATAAAGGAAGCAGGTATCTTTCATAGATTCGTTGTTTTTCCTACCTGAAGGACGTACTGCCACGCCCGATCCACATCTCCTTTGTAGCTGAAACGCCTCATGATCATCGCGTGAAGCTCAGGAAACTACAAAGACGAACAGAATCAAATGAAAATGTTGATGCCACAAAAGGTTCAACTTAAACGCAAGCATGGGGTGTCGGTCCCACCTGTTCACACGCAAACAGAACCGGTCCTGTAGCCAAACCCAGTTTGAGGTCTGTAGCCGAGGGTTTCCCCAACTGATTGGCTCCGGATGTGAAGTCTAAGACATCATCCACCAGCTATGGGACGAGGATGAATCAGCCCATTCAAACACAATGCAAACCTACAGACAGCCCTGGTAGGGTCAGCGTTCCATCGTATAGATGATATGACACTGACCTGAAATGCGATCCCGACGTTCCTCCCGTACTGGTAGGCTATTTCATGCACAGCAGGATCAGAGTTTACCAGGATGGACACCTTCAAGGAAAGAGGAGACGGTTAACAGGAGAACACGAGCAGCACAAGTATGTATTTATGTGGAGACAGAACGTACATACTGCTTTACAGCTGTTCGCCATGAGACTCGCCGTCTTCTTGAAGGTCTTCTCCAGGTAGTGCTTGAATCTCTCGTTCTCATTCTCTTTGGAGCCCAGCTGCATGAATTCACCTGAGAAAAAGGCACCGTGGGTGTAGATTTATTATTATTCTGGTGTGCAAAAGGTGTCGTGTTTCTTTACAATTTAAATCAAGCAAAATGGCAGAAGGGGCATAAACGCCGTACCTCGCACCAGGTCCTCTATGACCTGAGACATAGCTTTCACCACCGCGATGTTACCAATACGAGCCAAGGCCATGGAGGCAGCAGAGAGGATGAAATCGCCGGCTAAGATGGCCTTCAATTAAAAGAAAGAAAAGTGAGGAACATTTTTCTGGAGAAAAGTAGGTACAACAAATCCAATTTATCATCTTACCTTTCTTTCACCCCAAATTTCATTGATTGTTCTCTTTCCCCTTCGCCTATCAGATCCATCTATGACATCATCGTGCACTAGGCTGGCGGCGTGTATCATTTCTGAAACCATGGCGACGGCCCTTTGCCCCGGGAGCAGATCCCTGCGGACGACACAGACGAGATGACGAGATGCGTGAAATCAGATGAAGTAAAACCCTGGATGAGGCGTCACATGAGGTTTTACGGGGGTTGCCGCCCTTTCATTGTGTACGGGTCATTTCAGGTTAGCCGGAGCAGCTTATAAAAGAATTGTTGATACGTTTGTGTCCAGGTTTACCCAGATACGTTGCTGTGGATGTTGAGCGCCCGCGCCATCAGGACGACAATCAACGGTCGGATGGCTTTGCCCTTGCCGTCAAAGTAGTAATCACACAAATACTTCAGCTCCTCTTTGGACGCAAACAGCTCCTGAGAAGAAGGGAAGTGAAATTCACGTCTTTTATTATTATGACGATAAAACGGCTTCTGCTCATTTCTGGTAATGACTTTATAACCGAATAGATTACTCATTATACGTTACTGATGCTAAGTCAAATCCTAGTAGAAATCTGAAACAAACGTCACTCAAAATAAGCTTCAAAATGTGGTTTCTGATTCAAAGCAAACTCACCTTCCTAATGTCATCGTAAAAACTTTTTAAATCTTTCTGGGCTAAGGTGAAGGGGTCCCTCGGCTTGGCATCGCTGTGTATCGTCCTGACAGAACAGAACTGCAGAGAGGGATCCAGTAACCATGACTCGTGTCTGCGGAGGAGGACGGAACAAACAGTAATTATGAAACTGAATGTGCTAAAAACTCTCATTGTGTGGAGCTGTTATAATATTTAATAATGTAATAAGCAGCTTGGCCGCAGCGCACAGGGTAAGAGAAGTCACCTGACAACAGATGAGGTAAAGTTATTCGGCTTTAATCGTCTTGGTAACCCTGAGACCCGCCCCTGAAAGGAAAGGATATGTAATTTATTATGCAATCCTTTGTCTATAACAGTTTTATAATAAATAGCATGACAATGACTTTCTGTGACCACAGTTTAAGACAGTGTCTGTATTAGTGGTGCCAATCTCAATCGGATTATGAAATTGTGTAGTTTTGATTCTGTGAAACACTTGTTATTGAGTATTGAGTCCAGTTTTAATGGTGACATTTTGAATTTAACACTTGAATATATGGAAACCTTAATGAATAGGAACCCGAGCAGATATCGGTTTTATTTCAGATTAGTAGCTTGCTAAATGAAGGACACAGGTTCGTGTACTTGTCCCAGGATATCAGGGGCAGGTCGTGACCTTTACACCGGTAGAGTAACCTCTTAGCCGGGCAACACCCCTGTGAAGCCACGACTGATTTAAAGACATTCTTATAAAACAATAAGGACTGAAACCGTTACGTTACCAGTGGCTGTCAGAATCGATACAATAATAAATCAATAAATCTATAATTAGCTGGACACAGATGCTGGCTGATGGCTCGGAAGCATGTATGACCTTCCGGGGTTTGACTCGCTACTCTACCCGGTAGCGCCAAGCTATCGCTCCCCACAAACTCACCTCGTTCCCCGGCTCGGAGCGCCTGGTCGTCGGCCCCACGGACGACGCGCTTCGGCTACTGAAAGCCCAAAAGGTGTCAAACAAAACCGGGTTTGTTATGCTTGTAGTCCACCTCCGGGTCTGCCTCCACCAGCGCACCGCCATGTTCCTGCGCGGCGTGCATTGGGTAGGTTACGTATTTAAACGGAACCGGAAATCAGCAAAGTGTCGTCATTGGATGACGTCATTAACCAGGAAGTAAAGTGAAAAGAATTGAAATGATGAGAAACGTCCTCCGCAGTCAAATTCTAATGAAGAAGACAGTGGTAGATAATTAAGTTTTGTATGAATAAATGTTTAAACGCTGTTTTGTTAAAAGTCTTTATAAATATAAAATAAGTACTATGTGCTGGGAAGCTAAGGCAGCTAACGCTATTAGCGTTCATTATTGAGTCGTAGTGATGAATAAACCTCACTGAAGCTAATAAACCTAGATTTTATTTCAGGTTTTAGTTATATACAGTATTTGCCAAAGTTAATTCACTTTGTGTTTGTGAAGTCCAAATAACCAGGTGCAATTATTTAAAAGTGATGATAACTTTGTTTTAATCCAAAGTAAGTTAGTATAGTCTGCTTATTAACACTTTATCTGTTCTAGTAAATACTTAATGTGAGTAATAGTATACAGGAGATATCCTGTGCTACCATTCAAAAACAAATGTTTTATCATAAAATGTTACAGTAATATCTCAAAGAGATTCCATTCTGTGTATTTTTACTTTTGATGTTGTGAGTATTTTAATTTCCATCCATCCATTTTTTGTCATCTGTCCTCTCAGGGCCACTGGGACCAGGACTGTGGGACGAACATGCAAGGGCATGCAAACTGCACACAGAAAGTATTTAGACCCACATCATTGGTTTTCTGACCACAAACCCAGTCTGCCGCCTGTGGCATCAAAACTAATTGTTAAACTACTTTTACTTCAGTGCACAATCAAAATGTCCACACTCCACCTTGTGTTAGCGTTTGCCCTCTTTTCACCTGTGTATGGCCTTGAGTTCTGCCAAAGTGGTGGCAGTGAATGTGACACTGATGAAAGAGGAGCATTAGATAGTGTCCAATCACGGTGGAACGTGAGAGTTACAAAGCTCCGACAAGACTTGGACCAATTCGTCTTATCCTGCAAGAAGCTCCTGGGTAAAATGGATTTGTATTCATGACTGGTCAGAGTATTTAAATGGATGTCAATCCAAGGGGAAGGGTCACCACTGTTCTGTTCTCTCTGTAGAAACATTCCCACCAGACGAAGTTGATGGCAACTTTGTTCGCACCGTAAACAACTGCATATTCTCCAAATCCATGCCGACCCCGTTGAAAGGCCCATTAAGGCTGGCAGCTGTTTCCAAGGTAGTACATATTGTAATATCAGAAACTCTGCAGGGGCATCGCCATCTATTTATATTCATGCTTTTCTCAACAGGATGTCATCGAAGGCATCTTGGACATAGACATGGCTGCAACGCAATCGGATGAGTTCCTACGTTACGCCAGCGGTGACAGACTGCTTCCTGGATCGGTTCCCCTTGCACACAGATATGGAGGCCATCAGGCAGGATTTTCAAACTATTCATTATTAACTGGATCTCATCATGAAAATTCGTTGATGAATATCTTCCTCTCCTTCAGTTCGGCTACTGGGCGGGTCAGCTGGGCGACGGCCGAGCACATTCTCTTGGTCAGTACAAGAACAGGTGAGCACGTTTCCCTCTACAGTCCTTCTGTTTTAAATATACTGTAGATATAATATAAAGATTTATCGCCTCATGCATGCACTATAGGAATGGAGAGGTGTGGGAACTGCAACTCAAAGGCTCAGGGAAAACACCTTATTCAAGGTATGTCGTCTATTTTTCAGACACAATTTTTGTCCTTCTCTCTCTTTTTTCTCTGTTTTCACACTGCGTGTTGGTGACGCCACATGACAAGAAGGGATGAACATTTTTTAACACAGGTCAGGAGACGGTCGGGCTGTTATCCGCTCTTCTGTAAGGGAGTTTCTGTGCAGCGAAGCTATGCATTTCCTGGGTGTTCCCACTAGCAGGGCTGCCAGGTGAGAAGGACGGGTGAATCCAAAAGAACAGGATCTGTGTGTCTGAATGTTTTCTGTCGTTTGGCTGATGATCCTTCGTTTCGTTTCAGTCTGATTGTGAGTGATGAGCCGGTGTTGAGGGATCGGTTCTACAACGGCAATGTGAAGACTGAACGAGGTGCAACATGCTACAAAACCTCGATCTGACTCATTATCACTGACATTACATTTATTTCACGTTTGCTTTTGCATTTCTTTTTCTTAACAGGAGCCATTGTCCTCCGATTAGCCAAGTCCTGGTTCCGGATTGGATCTCTTGAAATTTTGGCTCAAAGTGGAGAAGTAGATCTCCAGAGGCGAGTCTGGTCACATGATCGTAACGTTCATTCTTATTTTATGACCTGTTTCATGTAATAAACTTTGTTCTCTTGCATCACTTGATGACTTTTAGGAAGATGTTGAACTTTGTGATTGATGAACACTTTTCTTCAATTCATTCAGATGATCCAGATAAATATTTGGTGAGTTAGATAAATAAATAAGCAGTCATTATCATGTATTTAAGTTCATGTTCTTGTTTATCTGCCTGTATTTAATTGATTTTTGTTTGGATTTTTCAGGTATTTTATTCCACCATTGTAAATGAAACGGCCCACCTCATTGCCCAGTGGATGTCGGTTGGTTTCGCACACGGTACGAACCTCAGCTGGGAGAACATTCAAACCCACAGCCTGATCAATCTACATCTACTGATGTCTACTGTGTCTGATCACAACAGGTGTGTGCAACACAGATAACTTCAGCCTCCTGTCCATCACCATCGACTACGGACCATTTGGCTTCATGGAGTCCTATAACCCCAGTATGTATAACGAGGCACAGCGGTGTCCTTAATGAAATAACTCTTGTCGGATGACGGATAAAGCTGTAACGTTGCAGATTTTGTCCCCAACACCTCTGATGACGAGGGCAGATACCGCATCGGCGCTCAGGCGAACGTCGGGCTGTTCAACCTGGAGAAGCTCTTGATGGCGCTCAGTCCAGTGTTTTCTGAGAAACAGCAGAAAGAGTGAGAATTGTCTCATTATATCCTTTCCTTTACTAGGAACTACTAGAAGCTACGGGAATAGAATCTCCAAAATGAATCCATCACTGATCTCCTTGTCTTCTCTTTGTTTCTCAGAGCTAAAGTTATTTTAAAAGGATTTGTTGAAATTTACCAAATGAGGTAAGTTCCACATGTCTCTTAACTATTAATGTATTTATTTTCCTACTAGCTCGAGATTATCTATACCACCAAGAAGGTTGTGTTTTTACTGACATCCATTTGTTTGTCTGCGAAAGGGATTAGCAGGATTATACTGTATGTATCTGATGGATTAATTGTCCTTCTGGTTTTTCTTAATTTCCTCACCTTGAGATCAGCTGTATTAGCTTATGGTGTCTGCGCATCGAGGTTCACCCTGATTATATGATGAATTCTCTTCTTGTCTTTCCTTGGAGAAAACACATAGAGATGAATTCCTCTGAGAAAATGAGCTTTGTTGTCTCAAGATGACGGTTTCCATAATTTCAGGTTTTATCAGCTCTTTAAAGCTAAACTGGGACTTCTGGGTGAAGAGGAGGATGATGGCTACCTCATCGCCTTCCTGCTGAAGGTGAGTCTTTGATGGATTCTCTCCATGACAGACATTTTTATCTAGTTTGTCTCTGTCTACTTAATAAATTTGATCTCACTGTCTGGATGTCTTTTTTTATTTTACGGATGTCTCCCCAGATGATGGAGGACACGCAGTCAGACTTCACCATGACCTTCAGGCAGCTCAGCGAAGTTTCATTAGAACAGCTTCAACGCAAGAACATCACGCAGGTGGAGCTGAAGCAGCCACACGTCACATTTCTGGTTTAAGGTTTTGGATATCGATGACATCAGATCTTATGATTACATTTTTTGGTGAATAAATGGTGACGACAAATAAAAGATGCTTGCTTGTGGATAAATATCTCATCTAGCGCGCAAGTCAACATGCAAAATTATGCAAAATCTGTGTTTTAATGATGATTTAAAGAACTCTTGGTCTTCTTTTAAATAAGATGTGGGCTCTTGAAGACTTGTCATCCCATCTGCTCTTTGCTGATTGGCTCAACATGTACCTGCTCAGGCTCAGCAGGTCAGTAGAAAGATGCATTGACAATTTATGAATGAAGTCATTTCCATGCATGGAGACAATCTTGTTTCTTCTCTCATGTTAATTAATTTGAAGTTTATTTCTACTTTTCAGACAACAAAACGATTTGGATCGTCGGCGCAGGATGAAATGTGAGCCAATTCAACCACCTATTAGTGTCGGTTTCAGCATTAAAGATGTAATAAACATACATTACCCGGAGAGTCGTAGCAGAGAAGAAGGAATTCATTGTGTTGTGTGACAGAACTAACTTTGTCGTATCTTGTAGCTGTAAATCCCAGATATGTGCTGAGGAACTGGATGGCAGAGGCCGCTATAGGCAAAGCGGAGGTGAACGATTTTTCAGAGGTGTGTTTGTTTTTTATCTTTTTAATAGTGAATGATTTCATATAACATGCTTGTTGTTTTGAACTTGATGTTTTCTGCTTCCGCCACTAGGTGGAGCTGCTGTATGGCATCCTGTCCTCTCCCTTTGTTACACAAGAGACTGCAGAGGAGGCGGGTTATGCAGCAAGACCTCCACCGTGGGCCAAGAGGTTAAAGGTCAGCTGTTCCTCTTGAGCAACTCCTGGATGTAGAAAATCACTAAATCACAGAAGAATTAGAACCTCACTCACATTTTTTGGCGCACTTTTGTGAACTTGGTGGAATGTATTTGGTCCAAAATGTCAAGGTCATAAGATTATTATCATTTATTTCCATTCTGTTTATTTTTTCAATATTGACACCAAAATAAATACAGCAGATGCTTCCATGGAGATTCTTCTATTATCAACAATCCAGCTTTACGCTGTCGCCACAATTAGGGGTCGGTCCAGTTTCTTATATACAGTATACGGGCAATTCTGAGGTGTGGGGTGGATTATGGGATGGTTTCCAGGGAGGTTGTTACATGCCGTACACTGTGTGTTTATTTGAGTGGCCAATGACAACAAGGTTGACAGGAAAAAGAGCCAAGAGTTCATGTTTTGATAAAAGTATGCACAGGTAACTGGTGTTTTTATAGTATTTAAAACCCCCTTTATAAAGAGATGACAATATTTATAACTGTAAACCATTCTCTTTGGAGAGTTTTTTTAAAAAATTCCTACTAAATAGAATATTACACAGAAGTGTCAGGACTGTCTGTAAACTCAAGCGGTAAAACTCTGTAGGCTTCATTGCAGAAACGTGTTTCATCGGTGAAGCACAGGATGCAATTAGAGGAAAATAAAATCTAAAACTGATCAATGAAGAAGTTTGTGTAATGAGGCCCCTCCCACTTTATTCATGCATGTCTTTGATACAGGAAGCGTGGATCCCTCGTTTCCTGTGGGGTTCCAGGATGATTAAAGGTGTAGTTCGTGCTCTATTCGGTCGTGACGGTTTTATTTTCTCGGGCTAATGAGCGCTACGCTTCTTGTTCATGGCCAGCATCAGTTCGGACATAAAGTCTCCATCCCCTCCCCCTCCTCCTCCTCCTCCACCCCCACCCCGTCCATGCATCAATGGCGTAGTCCTCTTTGGCGGAGCAGGAGGCACCTTCTTCATGGAGCCCGGGGGCCGTACTGCTGCTCTGGGGGCAGCGGCGGGTTGAGGTGGAGGTGGAGGTGGGGGTGGAGGAGGACCTCCAGCTCCTGTGAACATTGGAGGAGCTGCAGGAGGAGGAGGTGGAGGTAAAAACCCTGGATCTGGTGGTGGAGGGGGCAGAGACTGGTTCATACCACCGAAACCAGCCGGTGGGGGCGGTGGTGGTGGAAGGCAGCTCACTGGCGGTGGGGGAGGTGGCAGGGAACCAAAGCCAGGAGCAGGAGGAGGGGGCGGAAGGAAGTCTGGCGGGCTCTCTGTGGCATCTTCGACGGGCGGGGGCATCGGTGGGGGAGGGAAGTGGTCCATTGCGGGTGGAGGTGGAGGGAAGTTGTTGGGCAGGTGCGGTCTGGATGAGGACGGTTCTCGGGGGCGTTTGGCAGCCAGCGGAGGAGGTGGAGGAGGGAGAGCCGGGTCTGGAGGTGGTGGGGGGAGGTTGTTGGATGACGGTGGGGGCGGAGGTGGGGGAGGAATATTTCCCCAGTCCTGAGGAGACAGAATGGAACATAATGATACTACATGTGCTAGAGGGACGCATCATTTCGGTAATCCCTGCTGTCAGATTAATGTTCTGTACCGTGGAGTCGGGTCCGGTTTGGGAGTCGTGGATGTGACCGTTAGCCTGACCCGGCGATTTTGCTAGCAGAGAAGAAACACCATGAGCGAACATATAGAAGAAACACAACCTCATCCGGGTTATTTTACACCAGTGAAGCCGGTGGGGGCCTCCTACCTTTGATGGGGGGTGAGGGCGTGGACGGGTTGGAGCGGGGCGGAGCGGTGCGGTTCGTCCACACGGCGCTGATGGCCGCCTTCTTCTCAGCTGTTTTGTAGTTTTCATAAAGCAAGACGCCATACTGGGAGAGCAGGGAAAGACACCACAGAGAACGAGTCCAGGTCAGACCGAGGTCACTTCCTGTTTGTTAAAGCTAAGGGGTTAGCTCACCTTTGCGATGCGTATTCCGGTTACCCACAGGTTCATGGTCCAAGCATCGTCGCAGCACAAATACTTGATGTACTGGGATTCCTTTTGGATCTGAGGATGCTGTAAAGACAAACAGTCTGGTTGATTCAGATTGATAACATTAGCATATAGCCTAATTCTTAAAAATACCAGAGACGACACGATGATGGAGTTCTCATGGAGACGGTTTCTTCCCAGAGTCTAGGATTGCTACTTCTTGATGCATAGCATCAAAAAAAAAAAAAGAAAGACCAAAAGCGATTCAGCAGATCCAGATATTATCTTTTTTCTTCCTTTTTTTCCAAAAGTTGGTGCCTTTGCAAACCCAACGCTGACAGTTGATGATTTGTATATGTTATGCTAGTAGCGGTTAATTTAACCTGGAGTCGTTAGAGCTGGGGGGAGGGGGGTGTCTGGTAACGTTTGAACCTCTTCAGACCCAAAAGGTGCTGACTCACAAAAACCTTTCTTGAGGGAATGATGGGGATCTTTTGACACACGTCTGCAGTTGATGTCATTGAGACCTGAAGACGGTCACATTGAGTTTACGTCCATCTAGATTTCACCACATGGGGGCAGAGTGCGTCTAGAATGACTTCACAGACAACATCCAGTAAGGGGGATGATGCATTTTCAGTTCCTCTTGTTCAGAAGAGCCAAGTCAGGATTTCTGAATATGACAGTAAGACAAATGTGTGTCGCTGAGACGTCTGAGGCTCCAATAGTCTCATTGTTGGATTTCATCGGCAACAAACTCTTAAATCCCTGGATTGTTTTGCTCTTGTCCTTGAATTTGCTGGCATCCCATGAACACGACCCTGAAAAAAGCAGCTTCAGTTTCCGCTGCATCGTCTTCTGCTGCATGATTCCTAAGACAAGAGATCCCGTGAGACACGACCGTCCTTCCAGATTGCCCGTTTCTGACAGGTCATTTTCCCCTTTTCGTTGTCTGGCAGCGCCTTTCGTCTCCTCTTCCCCCCCTCTCGCTTGCCCTTCTGAGCTCGTTTTCTACTTCGTGCTCAACAACGACTCAGATGGTTTCTGCTGATTCTACCATTTCTCAAAAGTTACGAGAAAAAGAGCAAGAACTTTCACTTCCCTTTAGGACTGACCACTGACTTCTAATTCTAGCTTTTTCTCGTATGAGTCAGCATTTCTTGCTTTTAAATTGAGTCCATTAGACACCTTCCATCGCTGTTAGTATTCTCATTTGGCACTTTTCAGAGAGATGTAAGTATCTCCTTAAAAAGTTCCTGTTTTATTTCCTCATATTAAACATAATATCTTGAATTTCACCGCCGCAGTAAAGCAACCAGACAACCGGATAGTCAGAAATCATCGTTGGTATTGGGCCATGCTCGCTAGGTTTAATGCTAACTCACCTTCAGAGCGAAGCAGAAGTCAGTGGGGGCCTTGTATTTGCTCTTAAAGTCTTTGCCGTAGTAGACGTTCAGATTGTCGAGCTGGACGAAGCAGACGAGGTCCCGGGACGACTGGAAAGCAATCAGGCATTTTGTTCTGATTCATTCTGCAGCATCTTCTCTTTTTTTTTTTTTTTTACCATTTTCATGCAGGTCCTGTTTAAACGTTATGCTTGGGAGTACAAGAGAGCAGCTATAAAAATGTGTTTATAGCGCGTTCTGTGCCGCAAAATAATATCTCCTTTTGACCCCTCCCCGCCCCCCGACCTTGGTTTTCCCTTTGGGCACGTAGTAAATTCCCGAAGCTCTCAGCTGGAAGAGACGCTGCTTCCAGGATTTCTTTCCATCTTCTTTGAGGTGCAGCACGGCCTCCAGATCGGGCACGATGATGGAAGAAGTGCAGAAGTTCTCCTGCAGAGGCAAAAGAGGGATGAAAGGGGTCAAAGGGTTCAGAGAAGCCCCCACTGGGAAAACTGCCACTTTAAAAGGAAGAACTGAGTTTGGGAGAATGTTTTACCTGAATTAATAACTCCTTGTCCTTGTCCTTTATCTCTCTGAGTGTTTTCTTGTCCTTCTTCCACAGATAAAAGTTCTGTCAGAATAACACGCAGTGGATTAAAGATTAGCGAGGCTAGCAGGTTAGCTATACGGATGCTAGCTCAATTCTCATGCAAGAATTTAGCTTGAGGTGCTGCTGTGTGTCATGTCACAGAGCAGCCATAATGATTTTATTCTAATAGTTTAATGTAAATGCAGACGTCCATCTGGTCAGAAAGAAAAACACTGAATGAACTTTATTTTTACGGAAAAGTTGAGTTAAATTTAAACCTATTAAATGTCAAAACAAAACATGGGATGTCGGCGTCCCGAGCAGAAGAAAATCAGCTTTAAAAAAAATCTTTATTTCATAGTCTGGGGCTGTGTTTTCATTGTGGTGAGAAATCCCAGAGGGGGATTTCTGTTTTGGTAGCTCAGAAGTTGAAATTGTAAAGGACATTCTGTATAAAACAGATCCGATTTTCGCGGGTGGGGGGGACGGGGACGTGGACGACATGATGAAGTGGTTTTAAAATGAGAATATCGTCCTGGATTTTCCAATCTGTCTGTGCCAACAGAACAGACTGAATCCATTAAACACCCTGAGATTACAAAGGGTTCCCATTCTATCAACAAACATGCCAAGATCTTGATCTATCTTGCCCGAAGCTGCTTTGTCTGATATGTTACAGCGAGGACGTGAAACTAAAAGGTCGTCCCAGTGTGGCGGAAAAGCGTCGCGTCATTCGAACGATTGAACGGTGAAAATAGCCAGATGTTGCGTAGCTGAAAACGAAGTGGACATCTGCACAAACCAAGGCCAGGAATAACGAGGCGAGGTTAGGGTTAGGTAAATAAACGTGTTTAACAATGACGCGACCGACCTGCGGGTTCTTGAAAACTTCATGTTTTTCCGGCCGTTCCTGAAAAAGGATCTTGTTCTCGGTGTCCCTCGTCCACGCCAGGAGAGGTTCCACGAGGTTCTCGTGGTCTTCAAACGTTCGTTCTGTCAAGGAAAGGTCAAATTAGACGCCATGTTGTTTTTCATGTGAGCATCAAAGATTTTGATTTGTGGGAAGATTTGCATAATTTTAATGCGTTTTTTAGGAATTTTGTTATTTTTATTTTAACCGTCAACCACCATTCAGGCGGTTTTTGAGTCATGGAAACACTGTGGGACCTGAAATGGAAAAGAATCTATCAGTAGTTTTTTTGTGTGACCCTGCTAACAAACAGACAAACAAACCAGCAAAAGTGTGAAAACATGCATTCTCTTCCCCCCATTTAAAACGTCAGCTCATAAAAGATCACTTCTCTGCACATTCAGACCCTAAAGACAGAACTGCACACGCCCTCTCCGCGTGATGAGTCAAAGCTTCGCCGTAAACACAGTAATTCTGCACCCTGTTCTATTTACTAATTTATTTGATCATTCTATTCGCTCTGTCACAAAATCTTTAGATCAGCTGAGCTCGATGTAAAAACCCGTCTCACAGCTGTCGCCCTTTTTCAAGTGAGATTAATTAAGGAAGAGTTTAATAAAAGTTAAGCCATTGCTGGAAAGAGTTTAAATGCCATTAAACCTCAGACACATTAAGAGCAATTTCCTCCTCCTCCTCTTCCTCCTTTTCCTCCACCGCCCATCCAGAAACTGGGTGTTGTACCTCCCCATCAGGTAGGGGAGCATTTGACTGTAGTTTAGCCATAATGCTCAATTACAGGATACCAGCTGAGGTGGAGGCAAGCATTAAAGAAATTGCTGCCAGGGTTCCAGAGCATAGTTTGCCTGTTGCAGTCATTAAATGGATGGTGTGACTTTGCTGCTCCAGTGAGTTAAAGGTCCTTTTCAACTACATTAACCACATGGTGTGTTTTGGGTGTGCATGGTGAGCACATGGCTGAATTTAACGGGACAATGGTAACCGGCGTCACTGTGTGTCTGTGGGTGTTTATAGGGCACGACTGGCCCTGACATTTTGCTGATGAAACCAAAGGTCCTGCACAAATGTGAAGAAGTTCCAAGCGTGGCTTCAAAATGTCTCCAACTATTTTTATTCTTTCCATCGTCGCGTCATCACACAACCTCAGTGGGTTGACGGAGATGACACCCCGTCCCACCCTGTGCCCATGAGTCAAAGGACTTTTTTTTAAAATAGCAATCTGTCAGAAAAACGAGGCTGAAAATAAACCGTGTTGACCAAACGAAAAAAGACACATTTCCTCATATATTGTTTGCAGAGGCGTCACTTTTACCATCAGACGTAAAAAGAGATCTGAAATATTCCGAGTATTTATGTATCTACAGCGTTCATCGCACTCCGTGTTGTTTTCATCCATTTTTAATGTAATTCAAATAGATAAGTAAAATGAATAATTTGATGTCGATGAATTAAAACATTTAAACTGTTTGAAGTATTCAAAATCTTATTCAAAATTTTATCAAATGACTACACATAAAGTTAAAGGAACTTTCATATTAACACATTTCGGTGTCCAGAAATGCACCGAGTCTGTTCATTTTCTATGTTCCTCTTATTTCCAGCATTCCCGTCTGTAATTATATTGTCTAGTGGAATTAGGTGAATTAATCAGGAAAAATATAGAATAATTCTAGGCGTAATTTTTAATAAAATGACTGACAGCTTAACTAGCTGCATATAAAATTACAGTACTTCATTATAATGTTGGATTTAAATACTGTAATATTGACTTTGATTTTGTCACTGATAGAAGGTAATGACTTTACCACCTGTGTCCCATTAAAACAGTTTCAGGATGGGGTAAAATGACTCCCCTGGTCATGATACATAAGATTGGTTTTCATCAAATGTGAATTATCTCTGTATGAATCTGTTGAAGTTGTTAGAAAGCATAAAAACCAGGCGGTGAAGAGCAGACAGAGGATCGGAGGGCGCTGCTGCCGAGGTAAATATAGCTCAGACGGCTCAGACGGAGGATTGATGTCATACGGCTTCCATTTTCACATGACAGGGTATGACTGGCGGCGTCCCACATGGCAAATTAAACTCACCTGTCTGCACCGTATGTGTGAGTAAGAGAGAATACAGGAAGCGGGGAAGAATGATTGGAGTAACATCAATGTTTCATAGTGAGCTAGTTGCCATCGTGCCAGTAAAAACACCGTCCATCATCTGGAGCTGAGTGAAACATCCCACCCATACGTATGCGTTTAACTGACCATCCATTTAAAAACACGACAAAGGCTCATTGAAGCTGTAATCTACCATACGTTACCCCGCTGCACCGTGTTTATGCTTCTTTTGACATATCTGCCACCAGACTCAAACTCATTGCAATCATTTCAGCACCACATTTACTAGATCAATAAAGTCACGTCATCAGTTCTATTTTCTGCTTTTGAAAATTCTCGTCACGACTCAATGATTGTTTGATTGCTGCTGGGAATATGCACCGAATTATTTTAAAATACTTCATTCCAAGACATTTCAACGCAGCAGATCCGTCACGAGACGAACACTGAACCACTATGGTGCTACATCCAGTAGTGACAACATCTCAGAGGCCGTAGTGAATACTAAACACATCAGTCATTCATGATAAATAAAGAAATGATCTTCTCAAATGCTTCTAAATCTTTTTTGTGTCATCAGGACAAACTGCATGTCTCGATATGCTGATGGGTCACTGCTTTATCTAACTTATGCTGATGACATGAGTCATTTTAACAGTCAATATCAATGGAAATATCAATGGAAATCAGTTGTATGATGCGTCAATTCAAACTTGTGCATCGAGTCACCCTTCACTCATAAATTCATAACAAGACATGTATTCCAATTACGGTACTAGAAATCGGGACAATGATTGTTGCAGGTGTGCGAGAGGTTGAATATTTTAAACGCTGTATTTCTGAAACGTACCAAGGTGAAGTTCAGGGTTGGTTTCACACAGGCTCCAGTCAACATTGCAGTCACAGTGAGTCTTCTCAAACAGGTTGTCCATTACGTCCTTGACGCTCTGCCTCTCATCGACCATCAGGGTCTTGGAGCTGCCGTCATTCAACAACACTTTCACCACCAACTGTTAGAAAAGAGTAGTTTTAATTTGTCGGTAGAAAAACGAAATTCCTTGATGTGACGCCAGTAACACACAAAACGAGGCTTGCAACACGAACGTAACTCCAGAGTAGAAGATTGATAACATTCTCATGTCTTTATGTTAAATGGGAAGATGCAACTAGCCGCCAGTTAGCTTAGCAAAGATGGAAAACAGAACCGTACACCCTCTATAAACACAGATGGTAGATGACTATTTTCTTGTGTTTCCAGTCATCACATAATGCTAAGCTAAGACAGATTCAAAAGCGACGTAGGTCTTGTCAATGAGCCCGTTTCCTAAAGCTTCATGCTATTTATTGAGTTGTAATTGATTTTGTTCTGTGGGTGACAGACTGTTACATCATGTTGTGGCCAGCAGCAATTGTGTTGAAGTGTGTCATCAAATCGAGCCTCGAAGCACCTGCTGCCTGTTTGTTTGCCTGTTTAATTGCAGGCTATGACAGCAAATCGTTGTTTCTGTTTCCTAGTTTTAAGAGTTGGGACATCAGCACTTCTGTCTCTCCATTTAGTCCAAGCTGTTGACATTCGACCATCTCTACTCCTTTGTATTTGTCTCTTTTTGGCCGACGTTCAGAATTAATTTTTCACTGGAGTGGAGCAGTGCTTTCCTCACAGTCTCATATGGCTTCACACTTCCTCTCATCTGAAATTAATCCAGCTTTGGAAAGCTGAGGAGTTTCACAGACCCAAGGTCAGCCAGTCGCTCGCCTCGTGTCATAAAAATGTGAGTTTCAGAGATGTTATCGCTGGAGGATTTATAGCGTTAGATCACATATTGCTCCGTCTCAACCATCCCCAGAAAACAATAACGCTTTGGCGTGTAGCTGAAACATCACTGGATATCGTTATTTTTCCTCTTGTGGTCCTTCCATATGCAAGTTTCAATACATATCTTCAAAACATACAATTCATGCGAAAGCATGCTCTGAAACCTTAAGGGCCTCAGCCTTTAGTGTTTCCTGCTGGGTGCACCTTACATTTTTGGGACAGATGTTGCTGTTAAAGTGGTCTGTGGTCTGAGTTTAATCATATCTGCACACACATGGTCGGTTTCCTTTGTGCAGCTTTTAAAGAATTTATAACAAAACTCACAGATCCATGAATGGACTTGCACCCATGTGAGATTTAACCCTTGGCTTTTATACCATCAATCCAGTGTTGACCAGCAATTTTTCTGTTGGAACAATTACTTCAGTTTCATCAGAACCACATCTTGGCTTTTGTTGACCACTTTTATGATAAAGTAGCCACCCAAACAGGAAATGAAAAAGAGGAAAGTTGCCATCCTTTGTTTTGATTTGATGTTACAAAGTTTGAACATCATGTCCACATAGCCAAAATTCACATTACTTTTTCCAGCAGGGAGTGCTCTTCTGTGTTGTCTTACCTTTTTCACTTTAGCTTCTTTGAGCTTCTCAAGGGCAAGCTTGATTTTGTCTGCCTTCATCTGAGCCTCAATTTCCTCCTAAAAAAGGGGACATTTTAATAGTGTGCTAACACCTGAATACCATAGAAGAGAGATATTCTCACCGTAGTAAGTTCAGAGGGCGTAGAGTTTATTAAGATCATTTCATAACTGGCATTTCCATTGAGGGAACTTCATTTGGGACGTTACGTCTAATCCATCGGTTCTCCGTTAGAGGGAATCGGATATAAGAATAAATCCAGCCCGCAGTGCAGTTTTAATGAAGTTGTACACCCCTACCTCACAATGACGCATTCTCTGCCCCGGTACAGCTGGTGTTTTACCTCGGAAGGATGAGGTAACAAACCCTGCTAAAGCAATAAGCTCCTGTCTGACTTCACCCCGTCCCACCCTCCACCAATACCACCATCCTTCGCTTCTGATCCTGCGACTCTTTTCTGCCTGACGGCTGGGAGTGTTTGATCTGTTCCAGACAGACTCTCGACCGTTTCGCTTCACCGATCTCTGTCTAACTGTAACAGATGCCTCCATCCAGCGAGAGCTTCATCATGATCTCACCGTCCAGAACGTTATAAGAGAATACCGCTTCCTCCAGTTCCACAAAGACTCAAAGAGCTCACCAGAAATGTATATGCTGGGAGATTGTTCTGTTTTACCGCACTTATAGTGCTGTCTTGTCAGGATTGACTTTGGGAAACCAACACAACCAGTAAAAAAAGAGAATGCCTCTTTCTTCTTCCTGTTTAGAAATGGGGTTTTCATTTTCAACTGCTGTGGATTATTGTGGTACTTATTTTATTTTTACACCCTTACAGGAATCCTATTTTCGGAGAACTCTCTCTTATCTCACAAATTGCATACTGACTCACCATTGTGGGTTTTGCTGACTGCGGGGGTGGAGGAGGTAAAGGTGAAGCAGCAGCGGAGGCTGGGGTGCTGACATTGCTACTGGTGTGGCTGGCGGGTGATGTCGGGGACACGAGGGAGGAGGCAGGTCGTTTGCCCGGCTCCTCGAGAGGTGGTGGCAGGTCTGGCGGGGGCAGACCTGGCCGGGGTAGGTTTGGAGGCGCCTGGCCTGACGTGGTCGGTGACGGTACCTTCAGACTTTCTATTTCGGCTGCGAGTTTCTGTTCCGAAGCGTTGAGGTCAGCCACCAAATCCGCCATGAGTGCATCCAAATCCGTGTCTTCCAGTTCATGGAGAGAATCTGATGAAGAAAATCAGCTTAACTATCAAAAATTGACTTAGTAAGAGTTGATATTTTAAAGATAAGTGTATAATATTTGCTGAAGCAGTCTGGTGTTAATGTTTTGTTACACAGAAAACAAGACCTTCTTTCCTAAAAATCCTACTTTTAACATATTTATATGCTTTGAATGATTCAAGAAGCAAACTGATCCAGGGTGTTTCAAGGTGCTTGTTCCAAAAACTGATCTAACTGGGCCCAATTTGATCCTTGACCCGAATCAAGCTCGGTCATGTATTCAGGCCATTGTGCAACAAAAATACTCGACCAACTTGCTTTGTCTTTTCAACCTCTGTTGGATTGTTGGCCCTTGTTGAAAGGTCGTGAGTCATGACGCTGCTTTGGAAAGACTTTTGACAGCTTCTGCTGCACAATCTCTGTCTTGTTTTAGCATCAACCTGCCTGTTTGACATCCAATCAGAACCGTGTTTGGCTCAAAGAGTATTCTGAAGCTTCCTTTTAAGTTAGCAGTCAGTACAACTAAAAGCTGTCCATTCACATGACTAGCAGCTCACGAAACATCCGATATATCCTGTACTTGCACAACTGCCCCCTTGTAGCAAGAAATTCTGGGGAAAAAAAAGAGAAAAGAAACCAACACCTAGCTCTTTGTTTAATTTCTAGAAAAAAGGTGTGAAGTCACCATTAAGGTCGGTGAAGCCACCGGCGAAACTGACTTCCTCTACTGGGCTTGGGGGGGACGCAGGAGGTACTGTTTCCTGATCGAGACTCTGCAATGAAAAATCAACAAGGTGGTGTATAAAAGTGTGAACACATATGTTAAGAGTCACAAAGATGCTGAATGGGTCGATACACAGATTGAAAAGGGTCTGAAACATAAACTGTCCTCAAACACAGGAAGAAAAGTTCAGTGTCTTACATCTGTTTTCAGGTTCGACACCTAACACGGCGGCTACTATGTGTCTTCTTGAACGCCGCTGGTGAATGATTAAAAATCAGTGGAGGTTTAAAAAAAAACAAAAAACATCAAAGTGATCAGTGGGGCTCTTCACAAAGAGAAAAATGTGTAATCTCTGGCTACTCATGAGTTTGCCATTTGACCTCCCCCCCCTCCCTAAGAGAGAGGGTAATTTATGGATGTTAGAGTGTTCCCCCTGCCGTGACTGTTGTGTTTGCCAGTCTGGAGTGTCTCCATGATCGATGGTGGGCTTTAGCGGGTCTGTCATCTGTCGCTGAAGAAGAAAAGTCTATCTGAGGTATAAAGTGAGGGAAGTGGATGGAGATTTATTGGCTCTGGTTACTTCATGGCAGGAAAAAGTTGTGTGTGATCCGTTTTCTTGAATTATATTATATCACAAGAAGAAAGAGAACCTGACGCCTGGAACTTTACTCTTCTTCTTCTTCTTCTTTATTTAAAAAGACTTTGACTGCTATATTTTTGTGACTTGACTCACCTGAGTCAGGAGATCCATCTCCCCCAGCAGATCACTGAACATGGCATCAATGTCATCCATCTGTTTAAAGCAACACAACAAGGTAAAAAAAAAAAAAGTATTGTCAAGATCAATCTGCAGGCGAATTCACTACAAAGTGAAAACCTGTTTATGGAAGCAAATAATCCCCATTGATTAGCTGCGGTTGTCATGACGAATGACAATGCGTTGAATGAATCTGTATGGAGAAACGAATATTAAACACACATGAATACGCAGCCAGCGTTTGGGCGGGGTACTGCTCCTGTGTTCTGAGCGGGAGGTTGTAATTCCTGCCCCGAGGCCGCGATATCTTGCAAAACATGTCCAACCCAGGCAGAAGGAAGAAGTCTGTACCCGTAACTCCCAGGCATTCATTCTCACCAGAGCGTGTTGCATCTTGCTGCATGCTTTCAACTGCAAAGCGCAACATGATTCCAATAATGCTGCATTATATATTTTTCATGAATGTTTTCTGTTACTTTCAAATGTAAAATGTCAAATTTACGGGCTGCAGTCTTCTTACTTAACATGCGAATTTGTTTCAACACCTTCAGCAGAGTGACCGTATGAAGTGGGATGCTAATACACTTAGCTTCCCTGCTACACATCCGTGTAGTTTAACCCGTGTGGGGCGGCTGGAGTAGCTGTGTTTTCCCAGAAAACAACTCCTGAAGATTCACTGGAGATTTCCATCTGTTATCGTGTACAGTATGCTGTCTCTCACACATGTCTAATTTGAATCCTCATTTCTCAGAGCCCGTGTTATGATTGGCCAGAATGTGCAGTCTAAACAGAGTCCCTGTTTTCCTGCAGTGGAACACCTCCAGCAGCGAGGAGGTGTTGCTGGGAGTTCATTGGGTTACTGTACGTGTGTGTGTGTGTGTGTGTGTGTGTGTGTGTGTGTGTGTGTGCGTGTGCGTGTGCGTGTGCGTGTGCGTGTGTGTGTGTGTGTGCTGCATGCTGCCAACTAGAAGATTGATTAAGTCATGGAGGGCGCTGAAACAATTCATGCATCATGACTGCTGTGATCGCATGACCGATCAGGTGTGTCACACCCACGTCCTGGACTAATAATAATGGAGGAGAAGAGGTCTATAAAAAATATTGTTCATATTAATTCATTTGCATTCATTTTCTATATATATTTGGTAATAATTTTCATATAGGGGTCTAACTGTTGTAGCATGTGGCCCACCTTTTTACTCCAACACACGAATGCATACCCCAAGGAGGAAGTGACAACTTCCTGCAGATTGCGTTTTTGAAATTGTATAGGAAATGGTGACATGAAAAACCACCTGCAAGCTTTAGGCTGCTGTTTCCTTTGCTCACAGGATGTTGTTGAATTACCCTTAAAACAATTAGTTTGTGTTCATGCATAGATTCTAGCATTACACTGATGCCATTGTGAATGAATGCTTTTAAAATCACACAAAGAAAACATGGTTTTGATTACTGTTTCGTAGTTAGTTAAGAATGTCAATAGTAAATCTTTGCATTTAATGTTGCCTAATTTTTCTTAGCATTTAGAGTGTAAATGAAAGGAGAAGCTAGCCTGGCTTTGTTTTAACAAAATCTGCTCGGCATCAATCAACAGATTAAATCCATGAAAAAAATTAAAGGATGCAGCTAGGCTAGCTCTGCTGTCCTGCTTCCAGGGCTAAACTAAGCTAACTGACTCCTGAATGTAGTTTCATATTTTGCAAACACGTGAGTCATATATTGATCTTCTCGTCAAATCGTCAACAAGCCGGAAAATCCATTTCCAAGGACACAAGATGACCCTGCTTCTCAAAAAAAGCACCGATGTGGATGTACCACACAGTACAAAGGTAAGCCTATATTCTTATTTCCATGTATGTCCTGCTAATTCTTTCCAATTGGCCCCAAATTTTTAAAAAAAATGTTATCTTTGGCTCATAGTTGTAGAGACAGTTGGGTATGACTAATATGATTTGAAGGAAGAATTAGTGATGCTTTCAAATGAGCTCACTTTTCCATTTTAATCCAAGTGATGTCAACTGCAGATTGAAGCTCTGTGAGGTTAGCCGGATAGAATTTTCATTCAATAACCACATTTATCTACAATAAAGTCTATATTTTAAAAATTTATGATTGCTTCAGTCAATGCTGCAGAAAGTAGGAACAATAAAAGTATTCACTGTGTGCACCGTTTTTATTTTCCTCCCAGAAACCGCTCTGAAAATATGAGATTTGTCAGGATTCATAAATATTATTACAAACTCTCAGGGCATGAAAACAGACTACCCTCCAACCCCTCCCGCACAATGCATTTATGAAAACACTCCACTTCTTGTTTCCAAAGAAATTAAAGAGAAAAACATTTCATGGCGCATTACTACAGGAAACGATCCACCCTTAATAACTTCCAATATATTTTCAGCCTTTCTGATCTTCAGTTTCAAACTAGTGGCACCAGAGCGAGATGTTAATCATCAAGTTGCACCGATTAATTGCCTAAATCTTAGTTGTGTCTTACTGTGCCCTACAATAAAGACAGTAAACTATAACTGACATTTAAAATAAATGCAAAAAGATTGTATCTGTGTTCGATGACGGCAGCAAATCGACCTGTTTGTGAATTTCCAGGAACAGATTATATTTACATGGAGCAAACATCCCTCTGCACCCATGCTGTACATGACTCATCTGAAGGTTTATCTAAACATATTGCAGCGTTTTTCTGGACTGACAACATGTACAGATACCATCTTGCCGACTCGACACATTTACACCCTTATTCCATCCATGTCCAGCTGGACAGTAGAGACGGTTTCTAAGTTATGAGTTCAGATTTCTCCGGTTAAATCTCAAAATCTAAATGAAATAACTGTTCCTCTCATCACAAAGTGACAGCACCATGAACTTTAAAATAAAAGTCCGGTCATGTTGTGGTTATTGAGCAATATAACAGCGGGGGCCACCCAACCCATGAAGTAACACCCTTTTTTCACCGAGATATGCCAAATGGCTCTTCTTCAGGACTCTACAATGGCTTCATCAAGCTTTAATTCACAACTATTCCAAAAATAGTGAAATAATAATCAGTTTTACAATCAGCTATTGACAACAAATCTTTTACACAACGGTCAAAGTCAAGTCCGCTCTGAGGAAAGTGGGTGTTCACCATTAACTACAGGTCCAACTTAACAGAGGTGTGACTTACCTTTAAAGTCTACTAGTCCTCGATTCACCAGTCGGTTTAGAGCCTACAACTTCATGGACATCACTTCAACGTCTAAATATCATTTACTACCCAACAGCAAAAAAAACAGTTGGGTGTTCATCTGCTTCTGTGACTCCTCGACTTCTTCCTGCTTAATGCGGAAGTTCAGGTCCAGACCTGTCGCTGCATTCCTACCCAGGACTCAGAAACTTTCACAACAGTCTTGTCAAGGCAGCGCTGTGGCGCTATCGTTCCCCTTGAACAGCCTCCTTATCTCCGGGACAAGGAGAATGCTGTGGCCGGCAATCGCGGCCCCCCCGATAGACAACCGCTGTAGCGTCGACAATGAGGTTGTTTTGGACGATAGGAGAGGTTTTGCTGCGATTGAGAGAACGGCTGATTCAGCAGGAGGAATGTAGCGGTTAATTATTGACCACGCTGAAGCTGATTCACAGCAGGGCTTTAGCAGGAGTTGTAGCGTGACACGTCACACCAGACTCCAGGAGACTAAGGAGAAACCCCCAGTGATGTAATCCCCCGAAAAACTAACTCACCTACAGACAGATTCATTAATTACTTGTTGTGCAATGTTTGTATTATGCTAAGTATTTATGTATAAGCATAAGTATTTATGCTTCCAACCATACTCGAGCACGCCTTCATTTGCCCAGTGTCAAGGAGGAAGTACCTTAAGACACCGGTGTGGTGCAACAAGGTCAGTTATCTTCAGTGGCAAGCTGTGGAGCTATGAATAGCCTCCACCTCTTATCTGACCACGCCGAGGCAGATAACGCTGTTTATTTGCATTTCTCCTTGAGTCAACCTGGGAGGCCAAAAAAACAAGATTTCTCATCTAGAAGCAAACGGTCCATTATTGGACTTCAGTTAACTTCCACCCCCCTTTCTGGCCTCGTTTTGAGCCTCGTAAGCTGTTTAGAGAAGAAAATAGTATTATTATGTGTTCTGTTTCCTCCCCAAGAAGCAGCGTCCAATGGGAATGTCCGACCACCCTCTCCAGGGAAAACCCTGTCATCAGAAAAAAACTGAACGCCACAAGGAGAAACCAAATAACCTTGAACACCTCCGAGAGCCTTTGACTCATGATGTATTAAACAAACGCCCGGGTACAGGCATGTGCCCCGACTGCCACTCATTTCCTTTCTCTTAAAGAGGTTGACAAACACATGGACAAAGGCCGGCTCCCATTAGCTGCGAGTTTCTCCTCAACGCCAGCAGAACATTTGTCAAACAGATCCAGGGAGGAAAAACTCTGCAGCAAAGAGAGGGATGTTTTTTTTTCCACCTTGTTGCTTCTACTCAAACATCACAGTCAGAAAAAACTGTGCAACACTGTTTTTCAGTGCATTCATCTGATATTGCACGATTCAAAAAGCAATTTTATGCTTATTATAGTTGCATTACTTGCAATTAAAGTTTCCATTGTGGTAAATCTAAGTGCACCGACACACCTCGTAATACCTTTTCTTGAGCTTCTCTGAACTGAAAGAAAATGGGGTGATGATGACAAAACCAGCGTGCACCTTGCAAAACGATAAGCATTTGTCAAAGACTCTGCTGCAGAAGACAAACTGTCATTGTGATGATGTGAAACGGGATGCGTACAGGAGTGTTGGAGTGCCCTCTGTTTGTGCTCAGATGTACTGTACACGTCAAATGGAATCCTGGGTGGCGTGAAGCCCTCCGTGCTACTGAGCCTGCAGTCCTGATTTTTCTTGGTGGAGCAACAGTTCAAGCAAAACTTTTTGCATGAGAGAAACTGAGTTTAGTTGCATTAATGATGTTAAAAACTTGCGGTAAATCAACATGAGGAAAATAAAAACCTCCAAAAAGTCAAAATGATGAAATAATGAGTCGTACATTTGAACTAATCATTAAAAACTGTGTTAAAACTGAAGGAGATTTATAATAGATATTTAAAATAAATGACATGCTAACTCTAACACTGTCAAACAAATTTCAAAAGCCAACATTATGAGATACTGAGAAGAAATATAAGTTACAAGTGTTCTATATTATACATATGTATAATAACAAATTATTAAATACTAAAGAGCTAAATGATTATTATGATATTATTCTATGGGTTGCAAAATCTTAGTCTATAAAATGACTTTTATGTCATTTTCATCTCAATGTAAATTTCTTAGTTTTCCATTAACTGATCAGCTGATAGGGAATCCTTAAATAAATCAATCAAAAACATGAAACTCGATCAATATATGATCGCATTTTCATTTAAAACACATCTGTCAGATAATGTGTGATTAACTCACAGCTTTATTTTCAAGGGTGTGATTCGTCAGCCTTCGTCCATACCAGCCTGACCTTGAAGGATGACATCATAACACATCCCATCACACGTCAGCCTCAGGTGACCTCCCGCTGGACGTGTGATTGTGTCGTAGCACTAAAATAGGAGGACAATGTCCAGAAAGCAGCTGTAGGTATCAAATTCCTGACTTCTGCCTGGAGTCCCCCTCGACGAAGAGTTTGACCTTTGTTGGCTTTGTCTATAAAGTGGGGTGCTGTGTGTTGACAAGGCCAATATACACGTCGGACCAGCAGCTGTCTCAACAATCAGGATGTGCCGAACAAAAAAACATGTCACTTTTTGAAACTGGGGATGGTCATAAGGTCATAGGAAAGTAAATAGAGAGCAAAATGAACGGCGACAGTTATCTGGGGAAATAAAGATGAAAGGTGTGGAGGACAGACGGAAGAGACACTATTTTAAAATGAAAATTCGAACCAATATTGTGATTTAGAAAAAAAGTTTGACCCTGCTTTCTTTCTTTTTTCTTTCTCCCAGTGGGGGGAATTCTTCTATGGAGGCCACGGGAGGTGAGGGGTTAATTTGTGGTCGTGGAAACCTGATGCTAATTAAGTCTGAGGAATGCCACAAACTGACACTGGAGCGCAGGAGCGCTCAGTCAGAGCGGCTCAGGCATGGAGACGGCGAGCAGCGGTGCGTGTGTCTAATGTTTTTATTCCTCACTGACAGTCAGTGAAAGCCATTCCCACCGAACCCACGGAGCAGAAGGTAAATGATCTGTCCACAATTTAGAGCCTCATGTCTTCAGCTGTGACGGGAAAAGGATTGACTTCTCCTGCAACAGTTTTTGGATCCTAACCTTTTCCAGACGCATCATCTAAGAAAAAAAATTCAACACAGTAAAACGGGTTTTTTATCCCCCCCCCCCCCTTCGTTTGCAGTGAAAGACGCACACGATGGTTTTAATAACCCCCTTGGTGTTGTTGGTGTCTTGGATATCCACGCGTGCTTCCGCGGAGGTTTGCCGTGGGACGCACTGTTACGGCGCGGAAAGCAGCGATCCAAGACCCTGCACAGGAGCGCACTGCGCGGGCGGCAGAACCTCCAGACTTGCGCGGCAGTTTAACCCGACAACCAAAGGGAGGGCACCGCAGATAGTTTCCAGCCAGCACCACGCGTACCCGAACTCTGCCAGGGTAGTTCCTGAAGCCTATCCCGTGGCCGTCCTGCCCCTCCGCGGGCGCCACGGCGACGCGCGGAGCAGAGCGCACGAATATCTACCTGCAGGGTGCACCGAGGGGGATTGCGCCGCGCATGGAAAACAGTTTCAGCCCACCAATGACACCCGAGAGTGCAGAGGTTTAGAGTGCAGACTTCCACTGAGGATACGGCCAAAAAATCGAGCCAAGTCCTGTGTGGGTGAGGGATGTCTGGCCGGCATGGAGGAGAGCGGCGCTGCCACCTCCAGCCAGCTTCCTCCCGTCCATGTGTCCGACAAAGCCGCACAGTTTCTGGGAGACTTTCCTGAGCTTGGATATCCGTCGACGGAACTTGGCGGCGCACCTTTGGGTGTCCAGCTGACGTGTGACATTAAACCAGGTCTGCTATCATCATCATCATCCTCGTCATAGTCTTCCAAAACTATAAATGCCTTAAGAAGTGACGCGCTGATTATGTCATTCAGTAAAATATGTTAGGTGCTCAATTACGCACAGATTTTCGCAGACAGAGACATGGCTGGTTGTTATTTTAAATAAAGAATTATAACTTTTTTAAATTAAAGGGTTGTTTTTTAACAAAAGAGTGTTATAGTTTAAAAAGGACTGTTCCTGCATGTTGATCCAGAAAACTTTAATTGCATTTGCCATGGTGAGACTAGAATTACAGTGGTCAGTCCACGCTTTGTTCCTGATGTCAAATAATGTCCGCTAACAACACATCTTGTCTGAGACCATCTTTTAATTTGCCTTTCCTCTCAGGGGAGAATGAAGTTCCCTCAGAAGATGCCCTCATCTTGCATCTCCAGCTTGCCAAGGGGCAGGAGAAGCTGGTGGAGGCCCTGCAAACCCAGCAGGTAGTCATCCACGACCTTCAGAAGAAGCTGGCAGACCAACAAGAGGCACTGCTGTCCCAGCAGAGGGAGATCCTGGAGCAGCAGCGGCGCATGTACGAGCAGATGGACGTGGTGAAGGCCCAGTACGGCCTCCTCGCCGACACCGTCAAGCAGGTGTCCTTCCAGGGCCTGCAGGGCGAGCTGCAGAGCTACTTCCAGAACCACCTGGCGGGTCTGCAAAGCCAAGCCCGCAGCCACCTGCAGAAGTCCTACGCCGTGCACAAAGCGGACGTGGACTCCAAGGTGGTGGACGTAGTCGGAGACGCTCATTTCCCTCAGCCTCTGCTGGGGTGTCCTTTGCCCTGTGGGCATGAGGAGTACTGTGATTTCCAGAGGGACCCACCGCAGTGTGAGAAGTGCACCATGTGTCCACCGGGCTTCTTCCTGATCTCACAGTGTTCTCTCGCAGCAGACAGGATGTGCCAGGTATTTCCTTTTGGCTTAAACCCTTTCACCTTACAAAGCTTTAAACAAGTGATGCTGGTATGTTTCAAAATATCCTGAACGTTATTATGCATTAATTGCAGGACAGAGATGAATGCCTTGAACTACCACACATTTGTGGAGAACGAGTGAAGTGCCTCAACACTCCAGGTGAGTTCAACACATTCCTTATTTTAACCGATTGTTAGCATCTTTATCTCCTAAACGTGGAAAGTAAAAGTTAGAGTAGAACCTCGAGATAAGAGTTTAATCCGTTTAATCCGTTCCGTGAATGAGTTTGTAGAATATACATTTTTCCGTTTAAAATGACTAAAATCATTTTAATCCATTCCAACATTTGTAAAAAATGCCCCATATCCTCTAAATTATGAAAACATATATTGTTTTTTAATATTTTTTTAACTGATTGACATGCCTACTTTACCTGTGTATAATTAATTATATATAAGTTACATAAATAGTGATAAAGAATGAAAAGAAATGCAGAAGTCAGGAGAACACACGAGCTACGTCTTTACTCCACCGACGAGAACGAGATCCGGTCTCACTGATGTTGTATCCATCCGCCAACTGGCGGTGTTGTCCTGAAGCACAGATTGCATCTTGGATTTTCCTCATATGTTGAACAAAAATGCGTAGAATTAAGTGAAACATGACCTGTATTGTGCCGTTTTCCACACAGGGGGGTTCAGGTGTCTGGGAGTATCTGAGAGGGAAGCGATGATGGGATTGTGTGGTCACGGCTACTACTACAACCAGGAGCTGGAGGAGTGTCAGGCCTGTTCCGACTGCGATGGAGAAGCCGTCGCCGTTCCCTGCACTGCTGCCAGTGATGCGGTCTGTGGCCTGACGTCAGAAAGCCGTCTGTCCCAGTCTTGGGGGGCCAATGTGGGACTTCCTTCTCCTCGGACCGGTGTCGCCAACGTTTTCTCAGGGCTTCAACTGAACATCCGGGGCAAAGAGACCACCGATCTGTTAGCCAATGAAGCGGGACAGGTGACGTTTCTTCAGCACGGTCTGGTTTGGTTGGATCACAACTTCGCCATAAAGCACAGCTGCAGGAACTTCCTCCAGGTGGGAATGAGGCTCAATGGCAGCCAGGAGGAGGAGAGTCAGGACCTCAGCAGCATCCGGATTGAGCAACCAGACGGGAAGTACTTCCAGGGTGTTAGCGTTAGCAGCGGAGTTGAAGTGGAGCCAAACAACACCTTGACTCTGCTGCTGAAGAGTCCGAATCAACACTGCAACCGAAGCAAGGATCTCCACGTCTACGACATCGCCGCCCCGTCCTTCAGCCTCCTCTGGCTGTCACATGACACCGGTGCCGTGGCTATGACGGCACAGATGTCCCTTTTGGCGCACTATCAAACCAGCTACCGCCCAACTTTCCGGATGACCTCAGTATCCGATCCATACATGATCATCCTAACCCACGACAACCGTGGCGTGCGCTTTACGGAAAGCGGTGTTGTCAAGTTCGTCCTCCAACAGGCTCTTTATTCCATGGGCCACACCTGCATTCGTGAGGGTTTCTCCTTGATCGCCTACACTAACCGTAACGGCACCGGCCAGGAGGTGATGCAGGCCTTCAAGACGGGTGTCAACTACCGGGATACCTCCATCGCCCTGTCCGGCGCCATCAGCGTGGACAGCGGGGACACGCTCAGCTTCGAGGTGGCGTCTCCGTCACAGTGCAACATCCGCTACTTCGGGGACAGCACTGGGATCAGCATGCTGAGCCTCATCTGGATCCCTTCGGCGGTGTCGTCAGCACTGACCGCCACCGTGGCCAGGACCGGTCTTCCCTTTGGAGCCGTCAGGAATAAACCGCTGTTGTTCCAGCAGATCAGCCCGGACACGCCGCAGGTCCGTCTGGCCCGTTCGGGGGAACCGAATTACCGCAAGAATTTTATATTCCGCGAAAAAGGGACGGCGAACATAGCCATTAACCTGAAGCTGATACACTCTTGCAATATTATAAAACTCACCTTGCAGCAGGATGGGGGTCAAGGCGGGCAGGCGGGTCCTGTGGCTCAGCAGGTGTCTGGGTATATGCCTGAAGGGAGCCAGTGGGCCAGTATCGGCCTGAGGGCCTCATTTCAGGTCCAGAACGGTACGACGGTGTACGTAACTCTGGACTGCATCCGTGGAAGAGTTAACCAGATAACACATGAGGGCGGCACGAACATTTCAATCGTCTGGGTCTCGGTGTGACCCGCCCCCCGCCCCCCAAAAAAAGAAAAAAAACGCCTTCATTACATTTGTGAAAAGTTTGCACGGGATTGAATTGCAGAGCAGATTCAACAATTAACCAAATTTAGGAAGAAATACTAACGATGAAAAACGTTATTCATCTGTTACATATATTTTGTCATATTAAAATGTAATGCATCGGACATTTATTGTGAAATCTGTTATATAATTTACATATCTTAAGTGTAAGTACTGCTTTTCGCTACAGGTACTTCGGCTGGTTGAGCAGCGACCAACTCCTTATGAAGAGTGTGTGTGTGTGTGTGCGTGTGTGTGTGTGTGTGCGCATGTGTCTTGTGTGTATGAGTGTGTATGAGTGTGTGTACAGTATAGTGGGGCTTCTATATGTGTGCTTGTATGTGTGTGTGTTTGATATGTACAGTATATCCATCTGTTCCTGCACATATTTAACATGTATGTTAGCCTTTTTGTGTTATATAATTAGACATTTAAAGCGATGACTTGACATTGAAGGACTTATAATTATTCACTTTACAGAGAGTTAAAAGAGATGATGGATTAAATCATGGCAGCTGTTAGCTTAGCTTAGCTCAAAGACTGGAAACAGCGGGAATCAGCTCTCGCTATACATTATATTAAATACATACAAAAACTACTGCACGAAAGTGTTCCTAACATCCAGGACTAGATGTTGGTTGTTTTTACACTATTATAGTTTGCTATCTCTCTGCACCCAGTGCATGGGCTAGGCTAACCAGGCTAGCTTTGTACTGTACTGTGCCAACATGAGAGTGCTATCAAACCTGTCATCCAAATATCACACAGGAAATACACTCCCACTTCCTGTAATGCTCTCGTCTCGAAAGAGCTGTGAACATTTTAATTTTTGATGATATTTATTTATCTTTTTCATTTATACTATAGAATACTTGCATATGAAAATTATGAATACACGTGAGAATACACTGAGAAGACAGTGTTTATATTGAAATAGGTGCATTGATAGCCTCTATCGTGTTTAATGGTCATATTAGTTTAACATAGTATTATGGTATGGTATGACATCCTCATACTGTGTTGTTCCTGTGCATGTATTGCCTCTAAACAATTAGGCACAGTAATGTTTCAGGGATTTGGCAGAAAAGCCACCAGTGAAATGGCAACTTTATTCTCACTTTGTTGTCTTTAGTGATTTTTTTTTTCTTCTTTGTTCTGTGATTGGCACCCTGCACATGTCTGGAACATCAATGCATGCATAATTGTTCAACACCAAATAAAATGAATATATATTTTGCCAAAAAATGAAATCGCACTCCATTTTCACATAGCTTATAAAAACAGTGTTGACATGTCGGGTTTTTTGATTCCCAAAGAACATCAACCGCAGTGCTCAAATAAAACTAATGTTTTTAGAGATTCACAACATAAAAATAAATTTAGCATAACGGGTACCCAAACAAAGCTCATCCAGACAAATTATTCCACCTCTTACGTGACTGCAGTAGTAATATCTTTACTTGACAATCCAAACACTGATTATTTTTCCTTAAGTTATGGGTAAAAGTGTAAAAATGAGACTTTACTCACCCCCCTAATGGACAACATGCTGAATCTATTTCAAAGCAGCGGCTAAGGTGCCAAAATTTCAAAACACAATACCTGGAAAATTATACACTGTTTTTTTTATCCTCTGGATGGTTTTTAATCAATTTCAAATTATTCATCCCTCTGTAACTTATAGAAAAGCTGCTATTTGCTTTTAAACATAAGAAGCCTTGAGAGTCAGAGCGAGAGGAAAAAAACGGTCTGCTTGTGAGAGACAATCAAATGTTTCTGTCGGTTGTCTGAATTGAAAACAGGTGTTTCGGGAGAACAGTACTCCAGATGTCTGATACTGGAGATCAAATGAGAGCCACGGCATTTGAATAGCTTCAGAGACATGAGAGAGAGAACGCAGGAATGAAGAGGGGGAAAAAAACAAAGGATGATGGCATGTGTACATATATTTAAAATGTCTTTAAAGCTCCCGTAATCAATGTTTTGTGGTTTTAACAATGACTCAAATGACGACATCAATGAGAAAGGCCTCATTAGTGTTGAGAAAACCACAGAGATCTGAACTTCACATTTCCGCGTAGCTCTAAGACGTCTTTTTATTGGCCTTTAAACCTCGTTTTAACCCCTGCATTTATTACACCTTGCCTTTTTTCATAAACCAGTAGAACTGGATGGAGACGTGATGTATTGGTAACATAGTATGTTTACAACTCAAATCTAGTACTCAAAACAGCAGCTGCTACTGGTCAATGTTTAACTCAATGAAGGAGACAATATCTACAATGTCTGGCAATATCCTCCAAGATGTGAACAACTAACACATAAGAAGAATTGTAAGCTTTATTTCATTGTACGAAATGTAAAATATCACCCTCTATGCAGACGATACTGTGTTATATGTGGTAGAGCGACTGGATTACCTGCAGCGTTCAATGCTGATGGAGAAACTGCAAAACTGGATTTATTTTGTTGAACAAAATGTAGTTTTTTCATCTGTTAGGATTACACAGTAAGTGCTTGACTAATTTTATTGTACTTGTAGAAAGGCTGGTCTTAGTCCAATGTGGGAATCGTTGACTAATTTAAACTGCTCAGGCCACTGATGGGTATTTTTCGCCTGCAGGTGGACAAGTTTGTCATGCCATCACTGCTCAGAGAGAAGTGCTAGCAGGCTGTGTCGTTGGTATTTGCGTTTGTGTCTGGATTCGCACCACTAATAGGAAATTGGAAGTGGCGTAAGTTGGTCGGTGGTTGTGGTTAATGCATATATGTGGTGATGTAAAAACACAAAATGATGCCATGTATTTTGATGAGCTGCGGACTCGCATACCAGTGCTACGTGTGGCAACACACAGACATCCGCCATCGCCAGGGTGCATCTGTTGTGAGTTTATTTGCTTTCTGAGGGGTTTTTTTTTGTTTGGATTTGACTCGGAGCTGTTGATGGCATGTGAGAAAGAACCTTCAACACAACATAAATCTGATTGTTCCAAAGGGACAAGTGTTTCAACATCTACACCACCCAGGGTGTTGAATATCGCCCTTCTTTGTACGTGCAAAGCATTTAAATAATGTGAATCTGTATCCAAAAATCTAAACGCTGTCGTGTAAATAGAGCCATCAGTCTGATTTGGGGTTGAGGCGATTGCCCTCCTAACCTGGAGCTGGCCCCAGTTTGCTCCGATGTTGACTTAAAAAGGACAAAGCTGGAGACGGGCTTGTTTTAATCAGAAGCGGGTGTTACTGTAAGAGCCAAGGCCGCTTGTCTACGGGGAAAAGCTGAAACCATGTGGTCCAGTTCGACGCTGCAGTCCTCCAGTTTTACAGTGGTTTATGAGGTGTGATAAAGGTTTGCAATAATGAAGCTTGTTGGAATCTCCAAACTAAATATGGTTGTTAAGTCCATTGTGCATTTGAAAGTCACGTCTGCACAGAACAATTATATTAAGGTTACTAAAAATGTCAACGTTTTTATCGCGTTAAAAATGGCCGACGATACCGTTGTTGTACATCTGGACGTATTTAAGCTTGTTTCATCTTTCTGACATTAAGTGGATTCGTTGCTTCGTACGGGAACACCAGCGTTGGGTTTTGTGAGATTCTGTGCGAGTGAAGCTCAGGTAAGAGAGGACATCAATCAGATGATGTTCGCTCTAAAATCTTTGAACTCCTCTTTCCAGATCAAGGAGAGACGTTTCTGTACATTATGTCTCAGTTTTCTCTCAACGGTCCAAGTGTTTAAATGTGATATGAACTTTAGCAGTTCCTAGTTCATGTAGGTGAGTGAGGTTTAGCCTCAGGTGGTCATTAATAATGAGAAAACACCAGTAGGAGGAGCCCAATTCCATTTCAGTGCGGATCCAGATAGAGGGATGGATGCAGAAATTTAAAAAACAAAAAACCACTTTTAAAACACGTTATTACATAGAACATATTTCAACATCTTCAAGATCAGTTTAGTTAAGCCGTAATCATCATGTGAACAAATCACACACATTTGATAAGAGTGTATTCGCTGGGTTAGAAATAAATCCAGATGAGCAGGATTTATTTTATGAATTCTGGTGCGGATCCAGATCCGGTCCATCAGAGACATGTGTTGGAAATATTAGGATATTTCTGCTCAATGCTATTCATGGGCTAAAGGTTACTATTAGTGTGCTTACATGCACATAGTGCCTATGAAAACATTCAAATTGTTAATTTTACATATTAGCCATGCCTAGACTGGATGATTAGCATCTGTAGAGCCGGTAGCTAACGTGATGCTAACGTGAGAGGGTTTGTACTTCTAAATGTCACGAGTTCTTCATCCTCCTCCCTTGTCTCTGCGTACTCATCTGCCGCCGTCTCCTCCTCTTCTCTTTCGTCCATCTGTGCCGGTGTTTTGCTCTTCATTAGGGAAGCTACTGATGCATGAGGGAATGGAATGGCGGGCCAGTGGTCACAAACACAAAGCGGGATTCATACCCAACGGCTTTTGAAAAGCTTCCCGGTCTGACAAACACAGAAAAAAAAACTTTACAATCAAGCTCTATGAAGTTTCTACATCACCGACTGGGGCGAAGTCCATCAAAGGAAACCTCTTTTGTAGTTCGGCGCAAGCAGCCCTTGCAAGCTAAAGAATAACACGACCGACCAAAGAGCTGGCATTGGGAATAATCGTACTGGACATGCTGTATCTCCAGTTTTCCGGACTTGGCGAGAAGAGTCTTCAAAGTTTCCTCCTGAGTCCGGTAAATTCCCTGATCACCAGGAATGCAGCATTTAATTTTCTCGTTCTTTAGCTGACCTTAATCATTTGTGCATCAAGGGCAATCTGAACCTCTAGAGCCACGGGGATCAGTCAGTCTGGGTGTGGAAACAAATACCTGTATGCATGTGTGTGTGTGTGTGTGTGTGTGTGTGTGTGTGTGTGTGTGTGTGTGTGTGTGTGTGTGTGTGTGTGTGTGTGTGTGCAACAAGACGGGAGGCCTGTCTTCCTCTCTCCATGAAGAAGCCATTTAAAGCGCTGATGATGAATAATAGGTTGGCTGGACGCGAGCGAGGGAGTCCCAGCGGTGTATATTTAAATGGCCGAGATGCTCTCTCACTCATATCGGCCCCCCCGGTGGTCCGGGAGGTTAATTGCTTTCTCTGGCAGGCATTTACAGATTAACTCTCTCACTGAATGCATCCATACAAATGAGTCTACATACACCACAACAAGTAGTGCAGAGCGGTGTGTGCGTGCAGCGCTTTGCAGCAGAACGTAGCCTAATGTTAGGTAGCAGTCAGGGGGTGGGGGGGCACGGCGAGGTCAGAGGAGCTGATGAGTAAGACAGACTTTGACTAACAAAGTGGCCTCAACAGAGTATCTCTGGCTTCCACAATAATCCTGCATTATTGAAGCGGATGCGAGCATCTGGGAACAAAAGGACAATTCTGCAGCGATTTTCCGTCTAATTATCAAAATGCATTTGAAGTTTGGGACACAAATGGTTTAAAGTAGGCAAACGAGGCGACAGGAGTGTGGTTTCATGTCAAACAGGAGGGAAACATCCTCAGGAATGTTGTAATTATTGTTTTTACATTAGCTATTATTGATGCTTCATGAATGTATATTAATGATGCTTTTAATTTATGAAGGGAGGATTTGTTTTCCACTTATCCATTCCAAATATTCATCCATAGAAATACGACACCCCCCCCCCCCCAAAAAAACAAAAAATAAAACAGAGTATCCTGAAGAATCACGTCCTTTTTTGGATAATTATGCATTATTTCATTTTCATTTAAAGTCAGTAGAGTGCAGACGGGACTTGTGCGGTTTTGTTTGAACATGATAGCGTAGTGGATTTTAATATCGCGCGTCTGGCTTCAATTCCACAACCTTGATTTTCAAGTATGCTTTTCTAACCGTAACAAAACCTCCTGCCAGATTTCCTTTACGTCAAACTGTCGCAGTCATTTTAAAAGCACAGGCGAGAAAACGTGAAGTACTTTTTATCGCAAACAAAACCACCAGGGGCCCAATTAGTAACTATGGAAACCCAAAAACTAAAATCCACAAAAAAACTTTCTTAAAAGAATACGAAAGAGCTTTCCGGAAACAAAAACTCGATGAAATGACGGATGCATGACTGGATGGAACGGAATGAGACCGTAGAGTTTTTATTTGTGGTGGTGGATGAAAAGCCAAACCCTTTGCTGGAATGTTTACAACCTTTTTTGAAGCAAAAACCATTGGAGACCCAACCCAAAATGTTAAAAAACCTAAGAACATGCTTATAAATAGCCATTCTCTAAATCCGGCCTCCACAAAGCAACATTTTCTTTCACTTGAAGTCACGTTTCCGTCCTAGTTATGTACGTATTTCTTTGCTCCTCAAGACGCGATCTGGATCTTAAGGAGCTAAATGCCCCACTAGGTTCAAAGGCGAGTGGGTTTAACTTTATCTGTCATTTGCTGCTGGGCAAGTAGCTTACAGTGGGTTCTTTTTTTTTTTTTTTTTTTTTTTAGTGGAAACAGCTGCTCGCTGTATTTTAAAATACCACTATGAAAGCAGTGAGAGGGAACCAAAAACAGTGGATTTGAAGCTGTGAAACAAAACCAATGAGACGGAACACGCCGGAGTGATTTGTAAAGTGAAGATGTAAGAATCCTCGGTGGGTTTGACACCACGAGTGACCTTTTTCATACGACGCCAAGACTTTTTATGTTAAAACTACTGACCGGACTGGTTTTAAACTCAACACCTTGACCTCCAAACTGACAAATCCACACCGACCGGACTCCTGGCCGGACATCCCATAAGTAACCCAACATGTGGGGCGAAACCAATGCCTTTTTTGCGGCTTATGGTGCTGTCGACTCTCCCCTAAGGTGACCAGGCTTTCATGTGATAGCTGAGCGGTGTCGAGGTGAAACCAAACACTAATGGATGACCTGCTAGCTTCTGGGTTGACATTAGGGCAGAGGGAAAACGTACGGCCGCGAGGTTGAACGCCACCAAACTCCTGCAGACGCCGACATCTGGCTTGGCTTAGCGGCTCGGCGCACAAATACACACGGTCTGTTTTTGAGGCTCGAGTCGTTTTCAAAAAGCACGAGAATGCTTTTGGTCTTTCTGTCAGAATGCTTTGCTAAGCCCCCTCGCAAGCCAACCACCCTGACTTTACCATCTGTTGGTTTGCTCAAAAATCGCTGCCAAGTTTCAGAAAAGATCGTCTTCTTTTGACCCCAACCTTGAAACGCATTTGCGAGGTTTTTTTTTTTTCTTCTCCTTTGCAGGAGTTTCTCCTCCGTGCGTGATCACCTGTAGGATTGGAGTTGTTGTCTTTACAAGCCTGCGATGCTCGCCGCGTGGCCGGTGGCGGTCGCAAACGCTCAACAGATCGTCCAGGTGACGCCGGTGATAGATTGCCCATGAGGGAAGGACTCTTGATCACCGAGAGGAAGGAATGTCACAGAGCCGATCTCTGGGAAAAGACAAGTCACCGTCGTCCTGATTATACTTTGAGATAATGTCAGATCTTTAAAGGCGGCGGTTGAGAATATTCACCCCCTAAGACTGAAGACCGGAGAGTCGTTTCGTTCGGCGAAGATGATTACTGGAGGCCTGAGCTGTCATTTACATCTGAGCGACTCTGCAGCATGAATACTAGACTTAACCCCCCCCATGTGGGCTGTAAGGGGGGATAGCTCATAATGAATTCACCCGTGCATCCTGAGGATCCAGACACTGGATACGGGTTGTGGGTTTCGACTTGAATGCATTTTTTTGAACTCATAAAGTCAGTAAAGTTCTTTTCCTGCACCGGTTCAGGTTCTCATACTCACCTGTGGGCCTCGTCTAGAACTAGAGCGGTACCGCCACCAAGACCAAGACCAACGGGGACAATCATTGGTATTTTATGTCATGGATTTTACTGATGCTGAAGTTTATACGCTCCCTGTAGGTAGAAGAACCATCCAAACCAGACGATCTCATTTAGAGGCGACAGGTGGGGCCTTGACCCTGATCCGTGACCACGAACCGACCCGGATCCGATCGGGTAGCCCACTGTGTGGAAACGGTTAACTAAGTGAATGATTACATGTCATATTTGTAATGCTTAAACCATTCATTTCCTGTGAGCGGCGTCATTCGGAGCCAGCTGATGGTGTGCTCCCCAGATGTTGCGTTGCAAACACGCGTTTATCTGAACCATTGCATGTAAGACATCATCTGAAGGAGGGAAGTCTGGGCCGCCATCATGCTGCTTTTCTTTTAGTATGATTGAAAAAATAAAATTCAGGCTGTTTTGAGAGTTGTTTTGGATTCAGGTTTACGTCCACATCGTTAAAGTCGGTACAGAGAGCTGCTTTATCGTCCTGCTACAGCTATAGAATGGAACACTGGTCTGTTTTTCCACATAAGGTCATACTATATAAAACTGTCTCCTCATTTTTCTTCTCTGTTGACTTTTAAAACTCATTTCATGGAACCTTCCATCATCGCTTCTCCTGGTTGTAACCAAACTTTTAAAGTTTAAAGTTTGCATATCAGACAATAGAGGATTATAAAAGTGGGATTAAATTCTGCACAAATTCAATTCATTTCTTCTTTTTTAACTCTTTTTCCAAAATATTTTGTTTGTTGGTTTGTTTAAAAGAAGGGAATGAAATCATTCCATTTTGGAGTGGATGTACTGTCGATAAAGTTGTTTCAGGGTTTTTTTAATGACCTTTTGTTGATTATGCATAAATTACTTGACAGATTATTATGAAACCAGGCGGAAGGGTTGGGCATGTCTGGATTTTTAATGTCTGGTTATAATTAAAGGGGTGGATCCTTGATTTTTTTTTTTTCCTTGACATGCTAGAATTGACTTTGGTGGATTGTATTTGTACATACTGTATGTCAACTGCTTGTCCTGTGAAGTGAGACGTCTTATTGCTTCTGTTTTGGACGGGAAATATAAATAAAAAACAAATAAACTCAGATAAACCTGAGCAAATACACAGTAATTGTGTGTGTGTGTTCGTGTGGAGGGTCTTCTGTGGATTATTCCCATGTGGTATTTTTCTCTTTGTGGATGAGGCGAACCATCTGGGACCATTTCACATAGTTTGTCTTTTTTTTTTTTTTTTTAATCCTTCCTTCCTTCCTTCCTTCGCTCGGACATAAAAGGGTTTTATAATCAGAAATGATTGAGAGGAAAATATGAAAATAACGTTTAATAAAGACAGTAATATTCCAGAGAAAATAATAAAAACCTCAGTCATGCCTGTCATGATTTAATGTTGGGGCAGCAGCGCCACCTAGAGAGACGTTAGTGATCTACATTTAGAAAGCACAAATATTTACAGCCTTCATACTTGTTTTTGTCATTATTTTATTAATGTTTTATTTAATTATGTAGTTAATTATGTAGTCCTCTGTATCCTGGGTTGGCTCCCACTCAATCCACTCATCCTGTTCACCTGTGTCACTCCAGACACCTGATCCCCATCTCCAATCAGGCTCCACCTACATAAGCTCATCTCAGACCTCAGTTCAGGCTCTGATTGTTACCAACACTTCCTACCGTTCAGGTTTCTTAGACTTTTTGAGATTTGCTTGTTGGTCTTTTCCTTTGCTGTGATTGTAATTAAGCTATGAATGTGAATTTCTCCCCTTGTGTTCTACATGTGGGTCCCAACCTCAAACAAAACTACATTGGTAGTAAAATTAAAGACCCATCCTACCCCCGGTTACCACCACGTTGAACTCCTGCCCTCAGCTAGATGCACAAATAGGTTTAAGGACAGTTTTCACCCTAAAGCGTTAGTGTTTCTCAACAAGGGATAAAAACTTAAGTGCAATTAAGTGCTGCAAGTTCTGGTGCTGGAGGGTTGTGCAGTGTTACCACACATGCAATAACTGACACTTGAATAATTGTCCGTTTGTTTTTTCCCCAAAATCTATATATTGTATATATTAATTAATTGCTCCCATCTTTGTTGTTTTCTTTTGCTACAAAAACTCGTGTCGTCTGTGGAACCCTGTTTTTATGTAAAATGACTAACTCAAACTTCATTAATTCATTCAAAACATTATGGTAGTAATTGCCTCAGCCCATGCAGATGGGATTTTTTCGTTTGTTTGTTGGTTTGCATTGCAAAATTATAAATACATTCAGAATTTTGGAACAGCAGACGCTGTGAGCCAAAGAGGAGATGATTAGATTTTGAGGCAGGTCCAGGGTTTTATATTTAAAAAAAATTCTTATATGTCAACATTACAGGACTGCTTTGATATTTTTTGCAAACTCATCAATAAATAACCTGTCTGTGTGGAAATGGAAAAAAAAAAAAAGACTAATGTTTCTAACTGTACATGATGTGATGCTGATCTGGAAACAATTTCCAGATTGCTCGAGTCATAATGAGAAAGCCGCTGGCAGAGGTTTGCTCTGAGTGCTTTCCTGTTATATCAGGTTATATCATCTAGAAACCCCGATCCTTCTCTCCACGCTGATGTTCTGCTTTGTGTCCAGCAGCAAATTTGATTTTAGAGTCCCTGAAACAATGATTAAATAAATATGACTCATGCTGCCCTGGTCTGTTACTGTTCAAGGATTACGTCAAGGGCTAATCTAGCAATTTAAGGTCAGGTTTTTTCCATTGCTTAGCTCCCCCTGTTTAATATGAAGCGTAATGAACGTTCCTGCATGAAAGTGTGAACGAAGAAAACGCTATTCAGCTGTGTTTTAACAATATTTATTTATATTTTTCCAACAGTAACATATAGTTCAGGACAAACAAACGTTTGAGAGAAGGTAGAACATCATTTTGCAGTATATGTGATCAAAATCACTCCATATCTACTGAAAAACCGACAACTAGCAGTTTAAAATGGGATTTTGATCCAATAAACCGACAATATTTCCTGTAAGCAAAAACGCAGGGTTTAATTTTCCCATACTTGCGCGTTAAAGGCTAACACTTGCGTTGGACAAGTATTTGGACAATCAAATCTGAATTTCTTGTACATCCCATAAAGTCAAGGGGGGGCAAAAAATTACAAACGGTGACTGGTTGGCGTCGTGACGCATCAACATCAGGTTTCAGACACGCAAAACGGAACAACAGAGGGTAGCCGAGAAAGGTTTGGCGGAAAGCGTGGCAAAACGTGGTCGCTGCTGCCAGAAGGGGGCCAAGCGAAAGAGAAAGAGAGAAAAAGTCGGTTACAGGCGTAGAGCGGAGACGAGCTTTCGGAGAGACATGCTGAGGGACTACACATATAGATATAAATACGTTCGGAGCGGCGACAGTCTTCAAGCAGAAGAAGAAGAAGAAGAAAGACGGAGGATAGAAAACAGATCAAGCGCAGAGAGGAGTACAATGCTATAGGCGAAGGTTAGCATGCTTGCGGCACGGAGAAACATCACAGGAAGCCCAAGACACAGCAATCACATGTAAAGGCCAGAGCGACAGTGCACTAATCTACAGGCTAAGCTATACATCGGACACTAAAGCTAATTACAGGAGCTACACGTACGGCTTTGATATAAATATAGATATATAGACATCGGTATATAGGAGACTCAAACAAGCTGGATAGGCAAGGCAATGCATGCACGTGCAAAGGAAGCGAGTCTAACAGCAGCAGCAGCAGCAAGAGGCTTTCCAAGACCGACCGCATTGAGGTTCCGTTGGTGCCGTAATGAATCTGATGTCGTCTGAGTTATGGCGCCAACGCCAATGTCACCGAGAAGAGAATAAAGATTGCTAAATCTAAGAAAAAAAGTCTGAATTCCGAGGTTCTCTATCTTGGCTTGATGGCAAGAAGCTTTAGAGTCTCTAGAAATGAAACCGACCCTTGATCCGTGTCACATTCAGACCAAAAAGATTAAGTTATATTTTTGAAGGTTTTTTTTTTTTTTTTTGTAACATCAACTCATGAACAACCATTGGACGTCGCACATTATTAAGTCATGTATGCTCTAAAGTGCACAACCTCCCCTTCGGAAGGGAAACTAGACAATACTGGCAGATTTCTACTATAAGGCAATACAGTCACAAACACACTAAGGTACACAATGGCACATACCGTCAAGTATCACTTGTGCACGAAAAACACAGTGCTTCAGAGTCAGAATGGCTTTGCATATTCAATAAAATCTTAACACCGGAGTCTCTGAGCAAGACCAGGAAGTATTTCGGTGAAATCTGTCCTTTTCTTTTAAAGCCAGTCCCTGAAACACGATTTCTTTGAATAGCTAGAAGAGCCACGGACCAAGTCAAGTATCTGACGTACAAACGCACACACGGGAAAAGCTTTTGGACTAAACGAATGAAAATACAGTCATCTATATTAGAGATAGAGAAAATATGAATAATTTGACCTCACAAATAATCTCTGGTTATACGTCTTATATACAGTTATGTATACACAAAGATATGTACTTATAAGACATCTGGAAATACTATTTACAATCTATGATCAAAAGTGATTGTACACTGAGCGACCATGTTGAGCAAATTGTGCTTTTCTAACTTGTTCTAATAACAACGCTACAGAACCTTTTGCTTAACGTCCCATCGACTACCCCGTCCTACAATAAGCATGCTTTTACGTTATTTTTTGCTAACGACTGTCCTTAGTAGGAAACTTGATTATCAGTAACTACTGGAAATGTATAGTTTTTTTTTTTTTTTTTTAATGTTTTGCAGGGTTTATAGATTGGACCCATACTTGAATATTGCTTGTGAATGAATGAAGAAGAAATCTCAGTTGCAATGCTGAGGGACCGTTCCCCCCCCTCCCTCGGTGATTTAGTGCAAGTGATGTCAGGAATACACTAGCTGCAAATCTGGTGACGAAACACCGTTATTGCCCTGTTCTCGGGTTCTCCAAAAACCAAAGATGAAAAGCTTCTTGTGGTTCTGCAGATGGGAGGTTCACATCTTTAAAGTTATAATCCTGAAAAGTTCCGATAACGCAAGTTCCAAATTCCGGAGCTAAACGGCTAAAGCTAGTCTTTTGCGAAAATTTTGGAGTCATCCTGTTGTTCTTTCAAAGGACAAGGCCACAAGTTGAAGAGAACTTTTGTAGAGCATTTTAAGTCTTTTCTTTAGCTTCATTTTGCAATTAATTGTTTTAGCCAAATCTTTTGTTTTGCAGTGCATCGCCCTTAGTGGTCTCCGGCTTTACTCAGTTGGCAACCGACCCTTGGTTATAAGCAAAATCATAAAAAAATTCAGAATTCTGAGTATTGCAAACAGAATGATTGAGTCGAAAAAATATTTTGAATTAAATACCTCAAACAAGGGTTTGCCCATTGAGTTTGGCGTTGGAAAGGAAGACAAAACGTGCAATTGTATTCGAATGACTACAAAAACAAATATCTGTCAACTGTGCTAGAGATAAAGCACGTCTTTAAGGATTATAACTACCTGCATTTGTTGGTTCTTCTGATTTAAGATGATCGTAACATGTAAAGCACATGCAAGCACAACTAAATATACACCCTGGTTGGAAATGGTACCCATTGATATGTATACGTACCTCAGTCCAAACGAAACACAAGAAATACGAATGTCTTAGCAATAAGGTCGGTATTCTGAGCAGCAGACCCAACTGTTGGATGTTGACTTGATGAATGATGCCTTTACAGATGGTTTGATCTGAGTTTGATGTTGTTGGAAACCATTTTTTTGGCCTCCTTTTTGCATGCATTTCCAAATCCTTTACGATCCCCATTGCAGTAGGGATACATTGAAACCTCTCAATGAAACAATATCATCCAAAAAAAAAAACCCCAAAACACTGCTTGAAGAACTACATGTGGATGTAAAGGCAGTTAATTAAGCTGAGGTAAGGTGAAGTGCTTTGTTCTCCTTTCGAACCAGAAGGTCAAAATGTAAAGTTTACGATAAAACACAACCACGTTTGGCACTTAACAACATAGTCGGTAAATGAGAGATGATTGAAAAATAAACTCTTCCTCATTGACCTATTGCACGAGCATTTCATATCACGAAAAGTACACATAAAGTTACACCACTTACACTACTCTGGGATCGACTACACTATAGGAAAGGCAGACAGAAGCACTTTAACATAGCTTTGGACCATGTCGGCCCATGGCAGAGCTACAATACGTAATATATGGATTTAGCTAGATGTATTTTTTCTTAAATATATCCTTAAATATGTGACTTTGGAGGAAAGAAAGAGAAAAAAGAAATTACCAGTACATTCACGACAAACAATTCATCCGTCAAGGGGGAAAGTACGCAAGGGTTTGTTGAGATGAGTCTTATAGATCTTGTCCGAGCCGTTCGATCTCCTCAATAAGAAAGTCGATGTCCTCGAAGGTTGCGGCCGGGTTGGAGATCACCATGCGGAAAAAGTTGACTTTGTCTCCCTGTGGCTGGTAGCTAACCATGGTTGTCCCGTACTCCATCATCCTGGCCTTGATCACTGGAGCCACCTGAAAGATCCAGGCGAAGACAAGATACACCTTGTTCAAGAGACATGTTCCTATCTAGTGAGTCTAGATAACCAAAGGGTCCATGTTTTTACACCGGAGAAGAAAAGAAAGCCTGGAATGTATTTTTAAGTCTTGTTAAACCAAGTGAGAAGGACAGGTGCCGTTACACAGAACGTGAATTCATTAAAATGTTGAATTTTTATTTCCAGCTGAGAGAAAATCAAAGGCCAAACTTGACTTTCAGTTCTGCCACATGATCTTAAGCATAATAAATTAATTTAACACTACATTATTTTGACTTTTCAGCTCCTTTGTCACCACGATAGACCTACAAAGCCTATTACTGCTGCCGCTGCACCGTTTAGTCTGTCAATCTCAAGTTCCGTCCTTCCCTCACTCATGAACAAGATCCCAAGATAGTTGGGGCAAAGACTCCCCACCGACCCAGAGAGGGCAGACCACCTTCTTCCGGTCGGTTTACTGGTCAATCTACGTTCACCTATGGTCATGAGCTTTGGGTCATGACTGAAAGGACAAGATCCCAGATACAAGTGGTTGAATTGAGTTTCCGCTGTAGGGTGGCTGGGCCCACCCTTAGAGATAGGTCGAGGAGTTCAGTCACCAGGGAGGGTGGCATTTTATAGATGCCTCCTGGACTCCTCCTTGGGGAGGTGTTCCAGGAATGTCCGACCGGGAGAAGGTCTCAGGGAAGACCTAGGACATGCTGGAGAGACTATGTCTCTCGGCTGACCTGGGAACGCCTTGGGATCCCCCAGGAAGAGGTGTCTGGGGAGAGGGAAGTATGGGTATCCCTGTTGAGACTGTTACCTCCACGACCCGAATGGACGGATGGTTGGATGGATGGTTGGACATTTTGCCTACTGTATTCTCCTTCCACCAATGGGCTAACAGAGTCTAGAGACTACAGCGTTGTGGCTAACGCTCCTCACCACATCATCAGTCATTCCCTCTAAATCTCTTGCAGGTGTCCCGTTACATTCGGCAGCCTTGGGGTTTCTGCTAAGTAATCAATTAGTGGCTGCAGGTTTCCATCAAGTGGGCCTTTTGACAGTTTTTCCAGTCATTAAGTTTTTAGCTCACAGGCTAATTGGGCAACATTACGTCACCCCTTGATCTTGGCGTCGGAGCGGGACAGGGCGATCTGTCCAAACAGATTCAGCGAGGTATATTTTTTCAATCCGACTTTGGAAAACAGAAGGAAATCACTCCGTGATTTTGGGTGCGGAGGTTTTTACAGGAGAACGGAGCTCTTTACATGGCTGGCACGTACGCCATCTGCTCGCCCTAATTGACAATTAGCAGACCCCCGCTGCTCTGGGATCCTCTGAATGACGGCAGCTTTAGCTAAGCGAATAGCCGGACTCCCTCCGAGGCCGACCTGTTTACAGTCACCCACCTTGTGCAAGTGTTTCTTCCTCTCCTCTTTGTCCTCCATGTAGCGGATCCCAGGAGGGAGGTACCAGAAGCAGACGTTGGTGTGCTGAGGCTGTGGGAAAAGGAGATTTGACAGGGAGATGAGAGGAAACAAAACTGCTGCAATCATGCAAATAACTCCCCCATTACTGACTTTCATAAGTGGAGTGCAGCGTAGAGAAAATTAAGGAAGCAGCTTTTGAAGGACTCAAATTAAAATTAAAAGATTTCCAAATTGATATGACAGTAAGTTCAATCTTGTGCCCCCATTTAAGGAACGATTATTTATCATGATTGTGTTCCAAATGATTAAACAAACTTGGAACAGAGTTTACGTTTGACTACTTTTGCGAGGCCAAATCGTGTCCCGGTGACGAGCATGTTTTGGAGGACAGTTCACGGCCACGTTACGGAAAACTGTTCATCAAGGTCATCGAATTTTGTTTACTCTAAATGAATGTTCTTGAAACGAAGCGAATCCCTTCGGTTCCAACGAGCCAGAACCGTCGAGCTAAAAAGGAAATCCATCAGAGAGGCTTCCTCTCTTCCTCTCAGACTTTTAAAAGCCTCCACGGGTGTATTTTTGTGGAAGCTGAAGCCCTGTTGGAGCTGAAAGCATTCATTCCCAACTGGCCTCATTCATGCAGCAGGCACTGGTTTGGCTCCAGTTGATCCACCATCAGATTGATGCAACGGCTCAATGGGAGGCGCACACAAGTGAGCACCTGGGCTGAAGCCCAGAGGACTTGGCGTTTTCCCATCATCCTCCTGGTTATGATGCTCTTCTTCTTAGCGGGAGAACAATGAGTCTTTTGGAAGTTTAAGCAGCTTTTACTATAAATGACTCTGGGTGTCCAGGCGCTGCTTTTTTCTGAGAGGTTTTAGCTTAATAACCCCGTCGCACCCCCGTATGTTTGTGCTGTTGCAGTTCGGCTTGGCGGAGGAAATTTCACAAGCCGTGCCATTCATATGCATATGAGCAATTACAGGTCATTATGCTATTCATTAAACATAATAGCAGCACATTACACTTGCAGCTAGAGGTAAAAAAAAAATGGCATTCATCCAACACAAAGCAAAGAGCACACAGCGTGGCAATCAAGTCACTCATGATGACACTGAATACAGGGAAGCGAAAGGAGCAGCAGGGACTGATGGTGGCGATTTCTGCGTGATTGTGTGGCTCTGGAGGAAGAATGGACGGACGTACTTTGCCATCGAAGACCATCTCGTATCCTTCTCTGTGTTTAATCTTGTTGTAGAGGTACTCCGACAGCTCCAAGCACTTATCAATCTGAGCCTCGAACCCGATGGTGCCCTGCCAGAGGAGGAGAGGCCGTTAGACCCGGAACATTCACAAAGCTGGGTTTGAGGTTTAGTACGTGATTTTTGTTAAGAGGTGTTTGTGTGCAAATGACTGTTCCTGTTCCTGAACTGTTATTAAAGCTGTTGCACTTGGTTTTTATGCATTGAAAAAATGTTCAGGAAAATAAAATAATATGTTAAAAATAGCATCTTAAATTTAAAGACACACTTGTTGTTGGTTAATCTACATTTTGCACACAAATACTTAATTTGAATGTAGAAAACTGCTTTGATCCGACCTCCTCGCTTTAAATTTAACTTTAATTCTGACTAGCTCTGCATATTCCTGCAAAAGTGATGCAACAGACGTAACCGTAGCAACACTATAGAAACGAGGGGCGGGAATGTTCGAAATATCTTGAGATTTATTCATAAGACATTTTTAAAAAAACATCAAAAAATAAATTTAAGAACAAAATAGAGACTTTGTTTGTGGAAGTTTGATTCAAATAAATGTTTAATCTCTGAATTTCTTCACGTAAAATCCTTTAGGACCTCTTTAATGGTAGAATCCAGCTATTTCTCACAAAATAAAACTTTATTCCTGAATAAACTTGTTAAACCGGAACAACAATGACCTCACCTTGGCTCTCCACATGAGCCACAGCTTGAAGATGTCCACGTGGCGTCCGCACTGCAGCGCCTTGTCCCCGGTGTCGTAGGACAGGTCGTAGTGTTTGTCCTGCTGGAACAGGTAGCAGGCGTGCATCTGGTTGCAGCTCTGCATCAGACCCTGTGATGAAACCCAGAACCTTTAGAGAAACACTCCCAGCTGGTGACGGACGGATAAACGGGACGCGGCCCACCTCCTCTCTGACCAGCAGTGCTGAACACTGCAGGGGGACGGACATCATCTTGTGCGGGTTCCATGTGACTGAGTTGGCCCTGATGATGGAGAGAAAACACACGTCACCCACCGTCCCTTTCATCCGTCATCTGTTTGCGTCCCACTCGTCTCACCTGTCGACTCCGTCCAGCTTCCACCTGTGTCTCCTGGACATGAGGAGGCTCCCGCCCCAGGCTCCCTAATAGGAGAACACACACACACACACACACAGTCAATCCTGATAAAGGAAAACATATAAGCTTTAAAAACTGCTTCTGATGACGATCCCAGCGTTCAAATGTTTGGACATGTCTGCTGATAAATCGCCCTCCCGCTCAGGTCACGATGTCCACATCAATAAAAGCTCCCTCCATAAAACCTGCAGTGACATTTTCTTTCAAGCTGGAAACATTTCATCCTGCAAACGCGTGTCCTGTGTCTGAAAATGTGCTGGAGGTCACTCGTCTCAAAGGGCGTCGAAGCCAAACCTGGTTTTTGTCTCATCCGACTCCTTCAGAAATGGCAAGGAGCATTTTTGTAATATTTTCCATGCATTTTGCAGATGAAATAAACCTTGATATAAAATTTATTTGCCACTTTTTAGTTTGTCAATGCATATTTATCCTCTGATTTGATTATCAGAATTGCGACTTTAATCCAAATACAGCACAAATGCTTTTTTTTGGTTTTGTTCTTTTGCCGTGGAGTGGAGCAAGATGTTTTCCTCCCATCTCCTTCCAGTGGAGGAATGATAGATAAGGCCGTAAACGTCTGTTAATAGAGGTGTCTCGCTGTCAGGCCTAAATCACCTTCATTAATAGATAGAGCTCCGTCGGTGAGCGGGCCCATGATGGCAAAGTCAGGGGAGGAGATGATTTACGGCCTCTGTTCCAGTTTTTCTAATACCCAGTGTTAGATAGGAAATGGCTGGCTCCTATCTGGGTCAACTGCGAGCGCTTAGAGGCGAGACAGACATAATAGATTTGTCAAACTCACACTGGAGCTCTGCATTCCTTCACTGAAAAAAACTCCCACTGTGACAATTTAGGCCGTAACAGCTCCGTATGCACACATGCGTCTGCAGCGTTGCATTTCACTCACGTCCACATGCATCCAGACGCTGTACTTTTTGCAAATGTCTGAAATGGCAATGAGGGGGTCGAAGGCGCCGTAGACGGTGGTTCCAGCTGTGGCGCTGACAAAGAAAGGTACGAAACCCTAGAAAGGCACAAAAAGAGCAAGACAGCTGCAGAAATAAAAGCACAACGACGTCTCCAGGTTCATATTTAGTGTGAATTTATTACCTTCTGTTTGGCCTCCAGGATTCTCCTCTCAAGGTCAGCTGGGATCATTTTACCACTGCGAAGAAAAGCTTTAGTTGCTTTGTGGCTCGTGTAAAAATAATTTAAAAAAACAAAAAATATATAACATCTTCTATAGAAATTTGTTCCCTGTGATATTTTGTCCATTTTTATTTAGTTTTTCTGAAAGTTCGGAGCAGAAATTTCAACTCCTACAATGATTTTCTGATTTGAACCTCAATATTTTAGAAGGTTATCTCATGTTTTATTTCTACTCCTTCAGATTTCACTCAGATATATAAGAGTTAAATGTTTCCTCTCATTTGGAGTCAAGCGGATGTAAGAAAATAAATATTATCATGAATAATATCGGTCCATTAAAGTTGTGCAAACTAATACCATTCATCAGCTTTGATGCAGATCACACTCTCCGTCCCGATGCCCAAAGCTGCTGCACCTTTTTTGATTGAAAAATGGCTCTAAAAAAAAAAAAAAAGAGGCTTGAATTAACAACCAGAAATACAAATGATTGCATGTTAAAAAACAACAACACATCGGTGCTAAAAGCTTGTGTTCTAAATCTTTTGTCATCGTCTTTACAATAACATTTAAATAGACTCCATCAGCGCCGGCTCAATGTCACCTCTACAATCTGCAGCTACTGCGCAAAAATTAAACGATTCCTGCTGCAGAGAGGAAGACTGATATCTGATGAAAACACGACCAGCGCCTACATGTTCGGATGTGAAGGCCACCAGCCTGGGGACGGATGACATTCCTTTCTCCTTCACCTCAGGGAACATCTTGAAGCGCGCCAGCAGCATGGCGTACATGTTGGAAATAGCTCCACCTAGAGGACGGACAGGGAAGCACACCGTCAGTCCGCAGCCTGAGTTCTCACATGATGGTGATAATGATGATGATGATGATGATGCGGGGCCTCTACGTGACACAACACATATCCTTTCATGTTTAAAGCAAAGGATGGCGCAGCATCCAAAAAAAAAAGCGCAAAACGCCTGCGGCATTCAGAGTTTGCTCCTCACGTGTCCGACAGGGGTGAGATGGAGGAAGGCCGGTGAGGAGGAAGAGGAGGAAGAGGAGGAAGAGGAGGAGGGGGGGGCTTTAGATGGAAAATGAAAATGGTTTTTATGCTAATTACCTCCAGTTATATCATCAAAATGCAAATTGACGCAGCGCAGCGCGCACACGCAGCGGCTGTTCCATTTTCAACGCGCACCCAGGGGCGGTGGGTTCGGTCGGTGGTGGTGGTGGTGATGGGCGGGGGGATGGGGGGGGGGAGGAGGTACATACCGGGAGAGAAGATGCCATCTCCTCTTCCATCCAGCCAGCCAATGATCTCCCTCATCTTCTTCAGGGTGACGTATTCCAGCAGCACAAAGACCGGAGCCACCTCATAGGTGAACCTGCGTGGGACGAGACACGTCACGGAACGCGCCAGGAGTCATTAACGGGTGAATCAACGGGAAATGGACGTTTGTTTGTCCCGCTTTGCTTTTTCTAGAGTTGGAATCGACGCCTGATTGCAGAAAAAACAAAATCATTCAACCTATTTTGAATTTTTTTTTTTAAAAAATGCAGTATTTTGTATAAAGTTTAATAGATTTCTGAAAATATTTTTCTATTTCTATTTTCTATTTCTTTGAGGTCTCGTACTTTAATCATCTCCTCTGTGCTAAAAATGATATTTTTGCTCAATCTGACTCTTTTTTTTCTTCTATAAAAAGCCGCATTCTTCTTAAAAAACCGCAATCTTCTTATTTTGCTGTCAGTGCTGACTCTTGCAGAGTTTATCACCTATACACACACACACACACACACACACACACACACACACACACACACACACACACACACACACACACACACACACACACACACACAAAAGCGTCAGATTAGTCTGAATTTAATTTCAGAGCTAATTTTCTCCCCCTTGAACCCTCGTGGGGATCAGAGGTGAGGGGGGGTAAATAGAAGGTGGGGGTGGGAGGGGTGCGGGTCCCCGCCTTTGATTCCATCCTTTTCATTTGCGGTGATTGAGGGGGGGGGGGAAGAGCCGCTATCAGCCCCCGCAGACGCGGAGCGGCGCGCATGTGGATGAACCGGAAATGGAATTCATTGCCCTTATCGCCACTTGAAATCATCCCGGTGGCCCGCGGGCCGCGCACTTACATGTTGGTGTTGGCGGTGGATGTGAGCCAATCGGCTGCCAGCCCGACCATATCTAATCCCGTGGAGAGCTGATTGAAGTATCTCGGGTGGGCTGGATTAAAAGGAGCAGAGGAGAGGAGAGGAGAGAGGATCACCGCGTGGAATTTAAGAGATGCGGAATCCAACATTTATGTGTGGAGATAATCAGGAACACAAGGTGACAGAAACATTATCATAAACGAAAACACGACGTCCAATATTTCTGTGCTACAATAAATAAAGGTTTACTGTAATAAAAGGTTTATAAGAATCTAGGAGAACGTGATAAATAACGCACATTAATTGACAAACTAGCACTACAGTATGTTATTTAAAAATATAAAATTATGATAAATAAGGAGAGTAAAGCATCTATAAATATCCGTCTGATTTTGTTTTGGTTTTTTTTTAACCCCCCCCACCCCCCACGCGTGTGTCAGGCAGCAGATATTAATGGATTCGGCCCGTGGGTCCTATTTATTAGCCCATTATCTCCCGTGAAGCAGATTTACTGCGTCACTGGCTTCATCGGTCTGGTGGGCAGAAGAGGAGGAAGAGGAGGAAGACTCCGGCTTTGACTTCATTCCATCTCATTTATTTAAAAAGAATAAAAAATCTGGGTCTGCTTTTATTTCGTCGTATCTTCATTGTTATAACTGGATGACGTCACTAAGTATTTTAAAATGAATCTCAGCTGATCACATTTTTTAAAATAATAACAATGATCATCAATACAAAATAATGATGTTCTCTTTTATATTCTAACAAGTATTGTTATAATTTGGCATGCATTTAAAACATTTTCTAATATTTTATACATTTTTACAAAAATATTGAAGTTCTATTGAGATTTTGACAATTTCAAGACACACCTTGAGCCTTAAAACCTCTTCCCGAGTCAAAACTCCTCCTAAATAATTTTTTTTCTCCTCAGAGAATTTTTTTAATAAGTCATAAATACGTATTTTTTTTAAAAATACCACTCATTCTCCCAACGATCAGACCCAGACCTACCGGTTTTAATGGCGTATTTGAGGGTCGCACGACAGCTGATCAAGATATCGTCCAGAGTCGCCGGTTCGTCCTGCAGCTCCCAGTTGTTCATCTGAAGCAGCTCGTTTGGATAATGAAAATCAATCACTTTCGTTTCCCGGTCGAAAGATTCCACGATGTAGGCCAGGAGCAGATCCACGACCTCCTGCAGGAAGGTCATGGTTTTGGTGTCGCCGTCCAGCGCAGGGAGCAGGTCTGTGGGAAAAACACCTTCCGTGATTTACGCGTCTCGGACGAGGAGAGAGGATACTTTCAGTCAGCATAAAGATGCATGTGTTTAGGCCACGAGTTGAATCTGCTTTGAAATTAGGCCTGGTTTAAAAACAAACAAACAAACAAACAAACAAACAAACAATAGTGTTTTACAGGTCTGTAAATATATTTTTTATGGACGCAAAACGAGAGATTCTGCTGAAGGTGACCCCTCCAAAAATCCGCCACTGCAAAACAAAAATATATCACACACCTCACTTAATTATGGATATTATTAGAAGTGAACAAACGTTTAATTTGGTGTAAAATTGTCATTTATTTTCAATGTAATCTTTTTCCCCTGAGCATCGTGCGTTTTATTTAAGGTGGAGAAAAATGAATAAAGACTTTAATAATTATTCTTTTTTTTTTCTTTTTTTTTTATAGTAAATAAATATTTTGAAAACACCAACTTTTTATTTCCCATAGACCTATTTTCGAATTCTCTTATTTTTAGAAAAAAAATGTAATTAATCCTTTATGTTATTTTTTTTTTTATACGGAATAAAACCCCTCGGAAGCGAAGGGCCTGGCTCTGGTTCGGCAGGACATTCTCTATTTATTACCTGTTGAATAGAGGTCGGAGAAGACCACGGCCGCTTTGGTGCAGTTGCAGGATTTGTTGCAGCCGCATGTTCCCGCAGCTTCTCTCTGGGGGGGCTGCTTATTGGCGCTCGGATCGGCGGGTTTGTCCAATTCCCCGACATTGAGCAGCGCTTTTTCGGGCACCAGAAGACAAGATCGAGGCATTTTAATGATACGTTCCGTTGATAGAAAGATGGAAATAATGGTGCACGTTGCTCAAATTGCACCCCATCCCCCCTTCATCCACCCCCCCCCCTTTTTCCCACCACAATCCCTACGAACGTACCACATAATTTCGATCCAATTCCTCCGGAAAATTTCTGGGCCGCCGCTTGGCACCAAGCCCTAGCTGGAAGAGAGACACGGGATAAATGAGGATGAAGAGGCTTCGGTCGGCTTCAGCCTCCAACTTTAAGACGGAAGCCGACATTGAAGAAGCGGAATAATAATAATTAAAAAAAAACATGTATGAAGGCAGATGTGTCGACGGCAGGCCTGTTTGGGTTTCACATGTTTCAGACAATGCGCTGGAATCGGCGCTCTTCTCCCCCCCCACCCACCCCCCAGAGGTGGTGAAGACAAAAAGCCACTCACGCGTACTGGGGCTCTGACTCCCGGTACTTGCATTATCTCCTCCGAGAGACCAGAAACCCTGTGATGCCATTGTCGCCGGTAGTTAGGAGCCGCTGGAGACACGGGGAGCGAAAGAGCCCATCCAAAACGCGACGACCCGGAGCTGTTCAGAGCTGCTGTGGTGCTGAATCCGACCGGACCTCTCCGAATCCAGCAATCGTGCATCCGACAAGCGCGTTCTGGAAAAGCTCCTGAATTTTTTTTATTTATTTTTTTTTTCCTGATGGTGGAAATGCGTCCAATTGCGCATAAAAAAAATAAAAAAAAGCGTCTCTCCACAGAAATCCGCAAACACTTCACTGGACTTCACTCAGACAGCGGTTCCACGCAAAAAAAAAAAAAAAAAAAGCGAAGCTCCTCACTTGAAAAGGGGGAAATGGCGCAAGAGTTCATGTGCAGTGATTTTGATTTTTTTTTTTCTTCTAATTTTTGGATGGAAATTTGCTAAATAAAAATAAGGAAAATGAAGCAAAAAAGGTGAAGAAATCGCGTCGAGCTCGCGTCACATGCTGGAGCCGCTCGGCGCAGCAGCCATGCCTAATTGCATCTAACCCAAATTTCACGTCACTACAGAAATCCCATCGTGATTCACTTCAGCTCATGACGAGCTGCGCTGCGTCGTGCGTCGTGACTCCATACATCCACGACACTTAGTGCTGAACTCACCCTCCATGCAGACGGTCAAAGACAAACTAATTCGTCCGCCCCAGCTTTGCGGGTTTACGTCTTGGAGAGCGGCTGCTCCGAATGCCCGCCCCCACTGGAGGGAACTGCGGGGCGGAGAGGACAGAGCGCTCACGGGTCCCTCCTCTCTCCTATCGTTACTCCTAAAGTATTATTACTCGTTACTCCAGTTGTTGGGGGGGAAAAAAAGAAAAGAAGCCATTCTCGGCGCGCCTTTACGCACCGTTGCGCATTTGGTTGTTTCTTTGCGCGCGTAAAGGTTATGACTTAACAGGGATATTGACATGTAAACAGAGTTGGAATCCAATAAATCAGCTTGACATTATATTTTAAAAATATCAACTGGACTAATTATGAATCTGATGAGGTGCTGGTTTAAAAGAAAAAGGAAAATATATAAATAACAAGAAAACTTGATTCAACGTTAAACAATAATGTCACGCCCTGTTTGCCGTCATCGGTTTTCTAGGAATGAGAACAAACGGACCTCCCGGGCATCGAAACTACCGGGAGTCGCATCTGTTATGATTTATGAACGTAGTCGTCAAAAAGCGTTTGTGCCAAAATGACTGATTAAAATAAATTAAAGCCTTTGGCAAAGAGATGATAAAACTGTTTTGTACGCGAGAATTTTCAGCAGGTTTTCGATTCTCACCTCACCGCCAGAGAATTATTAGTTATAGATCTTTTGTAATCAATGAACTTTTGTAAGGCATGTGGTCAGGTTTTATTTCAAATGATGGAGGATAAATTACTTTTAACACAGGATCACTGTATTCTCAATTATTCTTATTTATTGATGGTAAGTCTAACCCCACCATAAATGAAATTTTAGAACTTGAAAAAAACACAAATGAAGAAAAAAAAGCCCCAAAAGTAAACAAAATAAGACTCAGAAGTGTCAGAAATTGCAGGAACTCCAATATGATGCAGGCGGTGCTGAACCACAGTGAGGTATAGGTGTGATTCTCTCCGGTGCATTCAGGTTGGTGTGTGTTCTAATTCGTTTTGCTCTGTTGGTTCAGGCTATAGAGTTCCAAACCAATAATATCCAATAATAAGAGGATCCACTGGGGAGTGGAAAGTCCATTACGAAGACTTCCACCTTAATGCTAACAAGTTTTTTTTTTTGTCAGCAGTCAGAACTAAAAGCAGAAGTCAGCTGAGATTTAACAACAATTACTGAATTGTCATTTCAAAGTAAAACGTTATGAGGAATACTGGCTCCGGCTGCACCCCCTAATCCATGCACCTCCGCCCCAAAGGACGCCCCAAAGGCAGTTTCCGGCCAGTTGTCCCTTCCTGGCCTCGCCTGGGCGTTTATTGGAGCACATGTAGTGTTTTTAGTGGCGGTGGGCAGCGTTGGGAGTCATGAACGCTCCCCTCGGGGACTCCTCTCATTTAAAATGTCACATAAATGTCAGAGGTTGACTCCCGAAGGAAAAGTGAGGAAGATGATGGCAGGAAGAGGTGCTGGTTTGAAGATTACAAACACACGGCGATCAAAATGGACCAAAATTGACATTATCACTCTGTGAGAGCAGAGATTTAATATTTACATGATCTTAGGTGTTTAACAGTCCTGAAGGGAAACTGGACATAAATCAAGGTTTATGCATTTAGATGAATTAGACGTGATCCAGTCAGGTTTATATTTCCGCATCACCGAACAGATTCAAATGTTTCTGACGAGTCCGGCGTCACAGATCGTGATATCGTCGTGTAGATCCACGCTTCGGTTCTGTTCTCAGTACTGCCTGATGAGCTTCTTCCTCTGGGACGTCTTCCTCAGGAGATGCCTGTAGTCGAACGGGTTTTCCTCCGTCCGGCTCTCCGTGGAGGCCATCCTGGGAACGGAGCGCCTGAACGCAACACCAGGGAGACAAAGGATTCAGCACAAGGACGTAAAAAGCAAATAAACAGCAGGAAAAGGGGGAGATAAAAGGATTTGTGTGGAGCAGGAAGATTTCATATTGTTTCTCATCCCCGGTGATCGTTAATCATCTGCTGTCGGAGGTGATGGCGAAGCAGGAGGAGAGGAAGATAAAGTCTGAGCATGACTTTGTCGACATCTGTCCCGTGTGGGTAGAATGTAAAATATAGGTGAAACATTTCGCCCACAAGTCTTCGTAGGCCGTTCTTCCCTCTCCTCCCTACACTTCATAGAAATTTGTACCAACTCCTGCAGACAATCGAAATAACAACGCAAACCAGTGATGATCTACAAATGGGGGTCAGACCTGTTGGGTTTTAGAGGCTCTGGTTCGGTGAAGGCCCGGCTCCTGCTGGGCTGACTGGAGGCAGTTGGTTTCTGCTCCGCCGGCTTCCCGTCGGTGGACTTCCTCCTCTCAGGTGTGTTCCTGAGTGACGTGTTGTTGTCGGTGGAGATGGAAGGGGAAGACCTGCTGGTGCACAGCCCCCGGTAGTACTGGTCGTCAACGTCAAGCAGCTTCCCTGGACTGGAGAAGAAGACGGGAGTTTGGAAAGTTGGAAATCTAAAAGTTGTCCAAACTTTTCCGGCAGCGATTAGAAGTAAGGATGGAGGGAAAACAGGACGATTATGAAACCGAACCAACGATCTGACCTCCACTGAACACCAGCCAGAAAAAGTCCATTTCCGTGAGGAGATCAATACATATCACACATTATTAACAGACGGACGACCGGCGTTATTGGAAATCGGTTGTCTGAACTACAGCGCTGTAGCATCGGGGACATCGTGATGCACTGATCGCTGATGAAACTTGAGTGTTTCTTTTAAAAAATGACAGGATTTAGTTCTCCTATCGCCGTGCGTTTCCTGGTTCAGCCACCAGGGGACCCGGTCTTCCCCGGTACCAGAACCAGGGTTCCCCCCCTGTCCTTCTGTACATCTTGACCTCATTTGCCACCATCACCATTATTTACTCCTCAGCCCCCACTCCTCCTGACGCCTAGGCTCCTCCCACTCCCGCTCTCCCCCCGCCGTCAGCTTTTAGCAGCGATGCTATCTGTCCTGTTGACCTTCTCGTCTCTAATGATGCATGTAAAGCACTCCTGCCCATCTCTGCCTTTATTTATCTGCTAACAAATTATTACCCATGATGCTTCTTGCTGTCTTGAGTTGCGTGTGACTGCTATGATAAAGTAGGACCCCCCCCCTCTGCCCCCACCTTCCCATCTTATCTGTTGGTCTGGGCGGGCCTTACCGTCACATGAACACACACATCCAATCCAATGAGATCTGCAGGTTAAGTGTACAAACATGCGTACATGTGTAACCATGGTGATGCACGAGGATGCTGCAGACCGCTGGAGTCGGACCCTGACTATACGCCCTGATGTCGGCGCTCGGCGTGCTAGAAAGCAGGCGGCGCGCCGACCTCTTAAAACTGAAGTGATGGGTTGTTAAATGAGCTAGAAAAAGGTAGCGGACACTTACTTTGCTTTCCTTGGCTTGCGTTTATCATCCTGGACGGACCTCTGAGGGAAAGAGAAACAGAGGATAGATTATTACCCGTCAATCCATCGCTCCTAATCTCCAGCAAAAAGAAAGTGGTTTCAGATCAGCGGTTCCCAACCTCAGGCCTTAAATCCTGACTGAAATATCTCAACAGCCACTGGATGGATCGGAATCAAGCTGAACGCTATACATTCATGGTCCCCAGAGGGTGAAGCGGCATCTTTTTAGCACCCCTTAAGGTTAATAACTGTGGTTTTTAGTGAAATTCTTTGGATTATAACTAAAAAACCCCACAATAAATCCAAGTTTGTTGAAATTATAAAACATCACAAAGACTTCCACTGAGAAACTTTCCCGGTCTAATCTTTCTAAAGCGCTGATTGCCCCGGGAACATATATTTTAAAGACAACTACAGACAGAGAAGAATTTGCGATCAATATTCCTCTGTGCGGCTGGGGAGGTAGTTCCAGTGTCACATGGCTCCAGACAATGAAGCTCTGTTGTCGTATCTGAAATCGTTCCCCATCTCCGTTCGTGACTCACATGAATCAGGTTGTAATAGGTGGAGTCCTCTGGCGTGTTGAGGGTCTTGGGCTGGTGCGAGCGGCGGGGGGTCCTGGGGACTCTGGCGTCACCTGAAAATCAACAAAAGACAGAAAATAAAGTCTTTTTGGGGTAATAATGGAGAAAAATTGCATCTTTTTCCGACAGGAAGTGTGACCATCAATGGAAGCTCAGCGGCTTCCTGTAGATGTTTTTATCTGTGTTTACGACCGAGCAACATCTTTGTTGTATTATGGAGCACTGAAGACAATATTTTGGGGGATAATAAGCAAAAAATAATCTTCAATGTGTTGGAAAAATAGGTAAAATAGATTTTCAAACACAAGGTAGATGACGTGGTCGCCTTTGAAGGTTGTTTTAAAGTTCTTGGTGCCATTTCCTGACATTTATTTGCAAAATAGAATGGTAGAAAAATGAAGGTAGAAAAAAAGATTTGCTGAACACTTCAAGCATCATGGGGGGAAAAAAAGCAACACAGGTGTTTGTCTAGATGTGAGACAGAACAAAACTGCTAAAAAGTGCTAAAAAGACTGAAACAATGCTTAATTTCTACTTTTATTATCATGCATGACAAACGTTCTTGCACTATGACGCACTAACACGGCTGCTGGGATCACTTCATACATGATTGCTCGGATTTATCGGAGTGTGATCTGACACCGCGACCTTTGACTTTGTTGTGCTTATTGACTTGCTCTCCCTACATGCTGCAGTTTAACCCGAAGGCCTACAGCTAGCTGGAATTTTCCAGTAACGGCCTTTCACACAAAGTGTCGGCTAACTTTGCTGCAACCCGCGTTCGATCCCCTGCATTATATTGAACGTGCAACACATCCTCCATACTCTAGTAGAAGTGTTGTAATCTATTACATTCGTCACGCTTGATAAACCATTGCAATAGTCCCCCATATTGCATTTATTAGCATATTATAACGACCTTTTACTTGGTGCTCATTATTAATCACTTCTCATCCATCATGCGCAGAAGCTCTGAGGTAGAAGAGGTGAAAAGTTTGCGACGTTATTGAACAACTCCATCCAAAGGTCATTCTGTATTGCACAAAACGAGCGAGAGCCAATTTAGAGCAACATTTTATAAATTCATAATTGTTGGAAAAGGCTCGCTCAGGAAAACGTGATTAACATTTGACGACCTTTCATTCCCAGTCAAGAAACGGGTCTGACTGATTTCCATCCGGTGTGTCACAAATGATTTTGATGTTTATTACGTTGAAGGAATTTATTAGGACGGATTTGACGTAGAAATGACCCACTGGGGGGGTGAAACGAGTTATTTTACATGGAGGTTTTTTTTTGGTTTTTTTGCAGATGCCTTTGGAAATAACACAGATAATTCATTCTGCTTCACCTCAGGCGACGTGCTGCGCTAAAGAAACCCTGTAAAGGGCAAACATGCCTCGATTAAAGCAGCACGGCGCTCATGGTGGCTACTGTATGTGGGCTACAGTGTGTGACAGCAGCTAGCAATCATGTGTATCTACAGACGGCTTTTTATGTGAGATTTTATTATAATCAGGTATGACTTCAACTCACATTCCACATATTTATTAAATTCAATAATTATTATAAGCGGCACTCATGTTGGAATGAACCTCAAACAGTGAACGCATCTCAGGAGTATTAGAATATTTCGTCGAGACGCTTCAACTCAAGGCGACAGCTGCGTTATAGCTGCCAGGTGCAAGCAAAAGCAATTACACTTATCACCAAATCAAAGGTAATATTTGATGACACAATGTTTCTTTTTTTTTTGGCGCTAGATTTTCTCATGTTTTCTGATCTAATCAAACCTCACGAGAACGAAAAAGATAACGACGTACGTACGTCGATGACATCGCTTCTTTTGTGAGCATAATCTTATGGCAGGAAATGACACGTTTTTTGGGGGGATTAGGTGGAGTTTCTTCTTAACCATCTCAATGTTTGGGGAGTTTAGAAACAGAACTGTTAAGACGCATTAATCTCAGGTCATTTTTATTATATTTATTACTTTCTAATCCGCCACTCGGGGTGAATCTGAATGATCTTACTTGATTTGTGATTCAGGGGAGCGTAGCCATTGATTGCTTTCCCCCTCACAAACATGCCGTTGTTCTCTGGGTTTGATTGATGAGCCTTGATGATCTCGTTCAACTTGTGCTGCAGAGCCACAAACTGCTCAGAACTCTTTGTGATCTGTGGACGACATTTAACCAGAAACAACTCATGACTGGGATGAAACCGGTCGAGTCGGTTCTAATCGTGGTTGTCGGGCGGGGGCGTGACCTCTTTGGAGAAGACCTCCAACTCAGCGGCTTCCGTCTGCGCCGTCTGCTGGTTGGCCTTCAGGTTCTTCCTGTCCTTGTAGCCTCTGAAGTTACTCTGGATCTTCACGGCCGCCTGCTCTTCTTCCTGTCTTTCTTTTTCAGCGTCTGTCTCTTCTTTACGTTCAATCACCACATCTGAAACATCCAGTATCTCCTCGACTGCCTCCTCCTCCCTGGGTTCCTCATCTTCATCGTCGCCCTTTGCCCTCTGCTGTGTCTCTCTCTCTGCTTTCAGTTTCTTCCGATCCCGATGGCCTCGGAAATTACTCTGAATAACCGTTGCAGCTTTTTCCTCATCCAGCTCTCCGGCGCCGGCGTCCGGCTGGGATTCAGGCATTAATTCTTCTGTCTGAACTTGTTCACCTTCAGGAGGTGCTAATGTTGCGTCATCTGGTTCCTTCTTCCTCTTCTGTGGGATCTTTCCTTCCTCTTGGAGTTTTTTGCGCTCCTTGTGGCCACGGAAGTTGCTCTGAATCACCACAGCTGCTTTGGTCTCGTCTCCTATCTGTACTTCCAACGTGACGTCAACTGAAGAGACGTCGACTACGACATCCAGAGATCCTTTTTCTGTTTCTTCCTCTGGTGTTTGAGCGTTCTGCACCTCCTCCTCCTCACCTGTCGGGCTACTCGCTGCTCCATCTTCACTTGTAGGACTAATTTGAGTTTTCTTAGCTGGGATCTTGCCTTCTTCCTGTAACCTCTTCCTCTCTTTGTGACCTCTAAAATTGCTCTGGATCACGGTGGCTGCCTTGGTTTCTTCCACCATGTCCAGGACCTCCTCCACCACCTCCTGCCCTTGGAGATCCTCCTCCTTCGTGTCGATCTCCTGCTGTTCATTCCCTACATCTTCTCCCAGTATATCTCCAAATCCTAATTCTTCTTCCACTTCTGTGTGTTCGTCATCATCTGGAACCTGTGTGTGATCACTGTCGTCATTATCTTCTGCTTCATAGGTGCTTTCCTCTTCTTCATCTTGGGCATCGGCTGGTATTTTCCCCTCTTCGTCATTGCTGGCAGACTCATGTTGTTCCTCCATCATGTTTAACGATTCCTCAATCTCAGCTCCTGCCATCGTCTTCTTCTTCCTCTCCTTAAACTTCTTCCTCTCCTTGAAGCCCCTGTAGTTGCTCTGGAGAACCACCGCCGCCTTCGTCTCCTCTTCCTCGTTCTTCACTTCATCCACGAGCTCAGAGGGTGTTTCTTCGGCGGAGACATTTTCTGTTTCGCTCGCTTTTTCTTTGTCTTCCTTCTCTTTCAATTTGGCTTCCCTACAAACAGAAAGTTGGTGAAATTTCTTTTATTTATCTTTATTTTTAAGGTTAAATATCATGAATATTCTCTCATACTTTTTTCTTTTGAAGCTTTTCCTTTCCTTGTGTCCTCTGTATCTGGCCTGGATCTTAGTTGCGGCTTTATTTTTCTCATCTACCAACTCCTTGTATTTTTTTCTTGCAAGGTGGCCCCTACAAACTGAAGAAGATGGAAATTAACGCTAAATTGTCATGAAAACAGATTTTTCCTCAGGTCATTCTTACCAGCCTGAAACTGGATGATGAAGGCCTCAAACTTTGCTTTATTTTTGTCCTCAGCCACTTTCTTCCGAACTTTCTGACCTCTGTAAGCTGAGGAGTGTGAATCAAAAAAGAAGGAAGAGATCAGTATTACCGCTTCGTGCCTCGTTGGGTTTGAAGGAGATAAGAACACATACGGTTTACGAACCCGACTGCAGGACCAGAGCGCTCTGCTCTCGCTCTTTTATCATCCGTTGGTATCGTTTGGCTCCCAGCCAGCCTCGGACGTAGGCCTGGAGCAGAACCACTCTCTGCGTGGCCTGCTGCAGCATCAGGTTCAGATGCTCAACGTGGTAATACTTGAGGAACACCTGACAGGAGGTGGACAAGTATATTTAATCTGAAAGTCATTTAAGTTTCAGCATCTCATGTTTGAACCACAAGAAATCTGTGCAAGCACAGCTTACGCTGTAAGCTTTCATCTTAGAATGTCTTTCTAAGACATTGCGTGAGCAGGAAGTGGAGTCTCATTCATTCCATTAAAGGCGGCACATGTTCGCATTACAGCGACCTGCCGGCGCAGCACATTATATCCTTTCTCACGCTCGTCCGACTTGGTTTCGGTGTCTCGTGATGGAGTTAACGCTTCTCCGTTTGGACAACGACACTCTTAAATGTTCTAAAAGTAACCGAGTCGTGGAGCGTTAATGAATGGTGCAGATGCGATTATGTGGGCATAATCATGGGATTGTCTAATCTAATCAAACTGAGATCACGTGGGCCTTATTTTCTTCATTTCAGTGCTATTGGGAAGACTTTGCAAACAGCGAGCGAAAGCTTTTCCTTCTGTTTGGCCTTTAAAAACTTTCCTGCACCAAACGTTGGGAAATCTGATTCTACCTTAGTCTGATTGGCCCTTCGATGGTCTTACCCCTATAAATAAACATAATTGCATCATCTGAACATATACCAACCTTAGTCTTGCCCATCGCCCAGTTCTCCAGCTTCACCTTCTCCAGTATTGTTGCGCAGGTTTCCTGAGTCCCGGCCAGCTCCTCGTGAGCATGAAAAGCCAGGATGGAGTACCTGCAGCAGTCAGCAGAATCCCCAGTAGAAAACACACACATCCATCCGTTAGACAAGCAACGAACAGACGGTCTACTTCGTCTTGGTGCGGCGCAGGATTCTGCTGACCTTTTGATGAAGTTAGCAAACAGGATTCGGTGAGAGTAACCCTGCCGTCGGATCTTGGCCGTCTCCAGGACGCCGGTGTATCGCAGCTGAAGCAGGACCTTCTCCCTGTCGAATTTGTTGGCTTGGCGATCGTTGTTGGGTTTGATGCAGCGAACGAAGTGAGGCTGACCCGCCAACATCTTGGACAGTAGATCCATAAGGGAGTACTACCGAGACAGCATGAAGCAGGAATCCTTGAGGAAGCCCGTCGAAGGGTTCGTTCTGGGGTCGGGAAAATATGGAGTCTTACCCTGAAGTAGGAGGCCACCGTCTGCGTTCTCATGTTGGTGGTTTCTCTTGGGTGGTAAGGCGTGTCTCCAGGCTCCCCAGGCTGAACACACACACACACATATTACTCCAAATAATCCATGCTGTATGTTGAGGACTTTACATACCAGGGAACATTTTAGTGCAACAAACATCACAGTCCAAATGGCACACCTGCCACACATTTAGATTTCCACACATGCATGATTACAAAGACATGAACAAACACACTGGAATGTGCTATGGAGCATCTACAGAACAGCACCGCTACATTTGGATCTATACACTCCAATCCAGGAGATCTAGAGAGGCCGATGGCGTCTACGACTGAAGTGTATTAAAATGTTAGGATTACCTCACTGAAATAAAAGTTACTATATAAGGTCAGGACTCCCAGCTTTTATGGTGCAAAGGCAGAGAAAGGACAAAAAAAAGAAGTCAGACGTACAATTAGGAAACAAAGCAGGTGAGAGTCAGACTAGAGAAGGTGAAATGGAATTCAAGATTGCTTTTGATTTCTAGTGTCAGAAGAGAATAAAATAGATCTAACAACTGTCCATAGATGCAGAAAATCATGTGGCGATAATACAGACGGCGGGGTAACTACCTTGGCGAAGGTGACGGTGCGTGTCGGGGTCCGTGGGCTGCACATGGTGTTTATGACTTTACCCTTGGTTTGGGCGAGGTTGCCTGTGGGGTAAACAAAGACAGGTTGATAGTCTTACAAACCGGTTTGTCTCACGTGTAGAGATTCACAAAGGAAAGACTAGACATATATCTTTATTGTGAAAAATTCTGCGAAGCCCTGTTGAACTCTTTTATGACCGTTGAAGAGGAGTGACTCTTGGCTTTCTTATTTGATTTCCTTTCACCTGTTTTGGTCAGCGGGTTCGTGACCAGCTTGCGAGTCAGCTCGTCCTCGGAGGACCTCAGCAGCAGGATGATGTCGGCGGGTAGAGTGTCCCTGTTCTTGGCCAAGAAACCCGCAGCATTGTAAATCACCTGGAAGTTTAGGAGAGAGGGTTACGCTTGTACGAAGGCCAACAAACATCCCTAGAAGTCTCGTCAACGCCAGGAAATATGGCTTACCTTTCCAGCGTAGTGGTGAATGCCAAATCCAAGGTCGACCCTCTTTGGCCTCCAGAAGTTTTTAGTCTTGAGGTTGTCTTCAAATTTCTCTAAAATGTCAGATGGTGCAGTTAATATGCAATTTACAGCATATAGGTGAGATACACAGATCACAGACAATAGGATGGAGACTGACCTACGAGAGTCTGGTCAGTCGCTTGTGGGAATCGACTCTCCTCATCCAGAAGCGAGAGAATCCCCATCGGTTTCTGCACAAACAGGTCCAGGAGAGGCCGGTTGTCCTCATACTCAATCATCCGAGCGTCGACCTCCTCATTCAGGTACTCATCCTGCACAGAAGGCGACAAATGTAGTCATATATCATATCTGATATTCTGTGGGTGAATCGGCGTCGACAAGAAATGAGACATTGTTTAGTTTATTGGAATATATAATAGAGCTTTTCATCCGTGTTCCATCCTAAGGAGTCATTTTCTGTTCTCTCGGCCGTGTCTTTTTAATGTCATGCATGAACGACAGTCGGAGCGAGACATCGAGGGATACACTGTCCATCGGCCAACAGTTTGCTTCCTCTTGTTTCGTTGTTCTCGGTGAAACGCTGCCATTCCTTCTTTGGTTAAACCCGGTCTGAAGGGCAGGTCGCATGCGTCATCGGACTCTCAGAGCCGTTAGTGTGACTCATCGACACGATGGGATACCAGCAGCGACACAAACGTTCTTATTCCCTTCTGACGTGGACGGTGTCGTGCAAATGAGGTAAATCTGCAGAGATGCATGGATTCTGAGACGGTCTGTGACCACATATGGTAACAGATCAGCTGATTCCAAGGGCGACACCTCTTTGTATTATGACCCACGGCTATTCCCTGATGCTCTGCACACACGACGCCACTATAGAACAAATGTATATCCGGGCTCGGTGCCAACAATGCCCCAGAGTGAGATTAAGTCAAATGCTCACCATCTTCAACTCTTAATTGACCCTCATTTGGGATGATTTATAGCTTTTCTTCATGGGTGAGACCAAATCATTTAACATTAGCAGCCATTCTCTGGCCCCCCTAAGGCAAAATGCACTCACATAGAAGGAGGAGGGTAATCCTCATTGTCCCGTAAATAAAGACAGGAATATTTTACCATTTCTCCTTCTCTTTAAGTGCAAAGTGACAAATGATGGCTTGTTATCGCCGTTTAAATGGAGACGTGGTAGCAAACTAAATAAAATGCATGCACAGTGCTTCCAGGAAATACTCTTTATTTTCATGACTTTTACCTGTTCCCATGCAAATATGTGCTGGTTGAAGTAGAACTGGATGTGCTCGTTGGCGATGTTGATACAGAGCTGCTCGAAAGAGTTCTTCTTGAAGTTCTCGAAGCCGAAGATGTCCAAGATGCCGATGTTCAAGCCTTCGTCTTCCTCTCTGGAGGAGAAAGGAATGACCGTTGGTGAATGTCGTCCAATAGCATCGTCCGAATAGAACCTTTTCACGATGACCTCATCCTCTCACCCCGGTTTGCTATCGGGCCGCAGCAGCACGTTGATGCGGTTGACAATCCAGTTGAAGAGGCGTCCATAGAGAGCCTTGCTCATGGCGTCTCTCACCTCCGCCGCCTTCTCCACCGTATTGGGTCTGACGATGGTCTCCCCCCGGGCGACGACGCAGTGGGACGTCAGGGCTTCCTGGAGCTCGTCTGATCGGATGCACAGCAGCGACGCCACTGCGGGGACATTGGATAGGAAACGGGGTCAAGTAGGGTTAAAGGTCACCGACCCATCATGGCTCTCTCTCGTTCTTCACACCGTTCTCCAGGGTGGAAGTGTTGGAGATGATGCTCTTGTCTGTCTGGTGCTCCGAAGCCACCGGAGAAAATTCAATATCGCCCGAGTTGAGGATGGCGGCCAGCGTGCTGTAAACACTGCCCAGTTCCTGCAGACAGAACGGCGATTAACCCCGGAAAAAACAGTCATTCTATTTTTCTATTTTATTCTATTGACTCATTTCTGCCTGTTTTTAACATATTTTGACAGTTTTGATCAAGTTTATCTTTTTTTCTCAGAATCTTTGGGCCCCGTTAATCTTCAAATATTATATATAATATATATAAATGCTAGTGGCTCTCTTGTTCCATTGCTATACACAGATTTTCATGTGTAAATGATTAAAGAGTACAAGAGCATCCTAATGAACATTAGGATCAAGACTATGTTGTTAAATCTGTGGAAACAAAGGTTTTCTCTCCGTTCCCGGTAATTAAAGGAGTAGTTTGTTTTTTTTACCTCCAGGGTGAATCCAATCACTTTAAAGCACTGCTCCACTACATCAAACTGCTCCTTGTAGAAGGTGTTACTCACTATGTCAGGCCCTAATTTAATGTTCTCATTAAACAAATACCTGCAAAAAAAAAAAAAGGAATAAAAATAGAGACAAAGATGAGGATTGGGGTATCGGGAAATTGGCCGTTTTGCCGCGTGAGCGGGAAATAACAGTGTTTAAGAGACACGGCTGTCAAACCTACTTAGGTGTTTTACTGTCAGAGAGTTTGTAGTGGGCAAGTTTCTTCCTGTCAGCCAGACCGGCGTAAATGTAGTAGAAGATATGGAAGTTCTTCTCCCCTCTGTGGAAAGACGCAAAACAGATAATGAGATCACAAAAAGCCAATTTAAGATAATGAATATGCACGAAACAAAAGAAATTACAATTACGTCGCTTTTTTTTTTTCCCCCCCTGAGAACGATGAATAATTATCCCAATCAGCCCACCAAATAGGAATCATTGTCTGTCCCACCCCAGGACCAGTCTAACTGGATTATGATTATTACTGCCTTCATTTGATTGATGGATTTCATAGGATAAAACTAAGACTGTCTGAAAGTCACAACAGACAGATCATAAGAGACGTTTCCCAGCAGGAGATGGAGGTTCGGAAAAAAACGACAAGCTGGTTTTCCAGGGAATCAACTTGAACCGCCAGATTCGTGGTCAAACATCAACCCGGGGGGCAGGTGTAGTTACACTCAGTTCTGACGGCCCAGTCCAACCCTCTGACCTGTTCTTCTGTTCCTGAATCTGCCTCTGAAGCTGCGCCGAGGATTCTCCAAAGGACGGCAATCTTCGATCAAACAGGAAATAAGCTAGCCCTTCCACTTGACCCATCCCCCCCGCCCCCAGACGCCTGATAAGGAAAAATAGATTGACTGAAGTGCAGGTTGAATTTAAATGCCACCAGTTTCAAAATGAAAAAAAAAAAAAAATAGAGGTGAAGGGATGGGACAGAGGCTATTAATGACTGATCCCCAACCGGCAATCTGGGAACTGACCTTCTCTGCAAATGTTGATACAACATTCACACGATCGGCGTTAGTATATGAAGGTCATACAGAAATATCCGGCAGGGATTTTAGACGGGTATTTACGCTGCTTGGTGGATGACTCTGGATTTCTCCAGCAGGTACTCAGATATCTGGGCTCCGACCACCGTTCCTCCACCGGTGAACTTCATCTCCAGGTATTTGCCGAAGCGGCTGGAGTTGTCGTTGATGACGGTGCAGGCGTTCCCGAAAGCTTCCACCAGACTGTTCACCAGCAGGATCTTCTCCTGGAGCGTCCGGTTGTTGGCCTGGATAAAACATGATTCCAGCTAACTTTATGGGATGTTCAAACTCATTTACATCATCACCATCCATCAGGATCTTGATGTTGAAAAGGTCGCCGTGCTTCACGTTTAGATTTTGGGTTATTCTCACTTTTCCAAGAACTGTCAGCTGTTGCACCAACAGATGAGCGCTCTCGGTTTTCCCAGCTCCACTTTCTCCACTGATCACAACACACTGCATAGAAACACACCAGAAACTAGCAAATAAATGACACTCAGGATTCCCAAACTGATTTAAATCAACAGCAACAAAAAGGGCAAATTTGAACCCCGTGTCTGTACCCAGCTTCATTACCTGGTCTGCATTGTAGGACACCATGGATTGGTACGCTACATCGGCCACGGCGAAGATGTGTGGAGGGTTAGCGGTGCGTTTAGCTCCTATGTACATCTTGGTGTGCTGCGGAATTAAAAAAAAAAATTAATTTAAAACAGAAGTAGATATTAGAGGGAAATTAATCTCATTCTGATGAGGCTTTGCTTCTCTTCATTGCACACTACAGAATTTCCCTCGGTGCAAACTGTTCATACAATACAGTATATTTCTGCTTTAGGTGGAGAGGAACATATATATATTTTTTAAAAGCAAAGCAAAACATGATGATTGAGAGAAAAACACTCAGAGGCAGACAATCAGGGGCAGTGTGTGTGTGTGTGTGTGTGTGTGTGTGTGTGTGTGTGTGTGTGTGTGGAGGGCAAACGTAATGGGATGCAGCCGACAGCCGGCTCTAATGTGAATGCACGTTGAGTGCAATCAAATGTGCAAGCCCTGGTGCATCATGGGAAACACGCACAACATATACCTGAGGAGTGTATATGTCCATCTTGTGGAAGGGGTTGACGGCGATGAGGATGTCTCCCACATACGTGTAAATTTCCTCTCTCCCGTAGCGACTCTGGAGCTGCTCCGTTAGCGTGTTCTGGAAGAGCAACGAGCGCGACGCGGATCAGCTTATGTCCTGTTATAATGCATTATCATCATGTCACGCTAGTGATTAATTCTCCTGTCTTCCCGCTGACAGGACAGGTACATCAACAGCAGGGCTCCCTCGTTCCAGAGCTTCTCCCCCCGTTGAGGGATGGGTGGAAATATCCGCCGGCGACCGAGACCGATCCTATCGTTCAAGACGTCAATGCAGGAGCCAGATATGACAAATGGCCTTAAATAATGTTATTTGTGTAAAAAGACGCCGTTGTGCATTTGAATGTTCACAAGTATCACAAGGACACTCTAATAAACGGTATTTTGGAACCGTCCAAACAGAGACCAACAGAGACTGAAGACGTCGTCTCGCTTACCTCGTCTAGAACTTCGATGGTGGCGAGGTCGTCCGCCTCTCCTGGTTCATTCTGCGACGTCATGTGGCCTCCTTTTTTCGTGTGGATACGTTCATGCCTTGAATTCACAAAAAGTCGTCTGGATTCACCGACGCAGTCACGTCTACAAGCTTCTACTAGACGAAGGTCAAAACACGACGATGAGCGTCTACAGCGACAAACACGGAGGTCATCTTTGTGCCTCTTCTCCTGCTGGACTCTTGAGATCAGCTAAAAGCTAATTTAGCGCGAAAGAAACTGGAAGTTGACTGAAAAAAACTTTAAAAGCATCTTATTTTCTCCTTTTTTTTAACACTCACAAAGTTGAAATAGTCGAGAAATTATTCCCCAAATCTTCCCCGACGGGAGTGGCTTCTGACCTTCAGGGCTTTGATCTAGAAACGATTTAAACGAGAAGCCAAATAAAACGTGGGATTATCAAAAAAAATTTGGCATCTACAGATTAAAAAAAAAAAAAAGCATCTTTGTTTAATCGATAGTTAATTTGTCCCTGTCACTGATCTCTGCGAAGCCTCTGTTCATCTAAAACTTCTTGATGTCGGTGAGGTTTGACGCTCATCCACCGCCGTAAAGGTCGCGACCTCTGCATCGAAAAGGTGGACGAAAAAAAACGCGACGAAAGCAACAGACAACATTGTTTTAAGGGACCTAAAACCAGCTCGTGTATTGATGAGCGATCTACGGGCGGCGCTCTGATCTATTCCTACTGCAGCGTGAAGGTCAGGGAGGCTTTTTTGTTACCTGTCGTCGCCGCCTGCGCTCCTGTCTGTCTTTCCATGATGGCTTTAAACGACAGAGATAGGATCAACATTTTCATTTCAAGACACACTTTCCAGGTGAACATTCTGAGTCATGTGACCTGCAGCTGGCGCCTCGAGCCCGATTGAGTCATCGTTTTGCCGTGAGAGTGATGGAAACATCCAGCGAAGGAGGGTAATTTGGATTATAATGTCTGCAAACTCTAAGCTGCAGCAGAACTTATTAAAGCCACTGACAGGAGGGCTTCCAGGCTATTTTAAGAGGTTGCTAACAAAATCTATCACACACTTAACGGAGTGTGAGCGCTCTGCTTGTGCAGCGAGACAAATGGGAGCAAGACGGCACGAAAAAATGTGATTTTTACTTAAAGAGGACGCGCCGTTCGGACGGTACCTTGTTTTCTCGATCACTCCTATTTGTTGGTTGAGATCAATGAGCTCGATCAATTGTTTCTGCAAGATCTTCTCTCTGCCGATGATTTGTTTGACGAAGACATGATGGAGAAGGTCTAGCACGTTTGGCCTCAGCTCAAAGTCCTTGATCAGACATCTGTTAGAGGAGGAAAGGGGAGCGGGTTTGCATTCGGGGAGAGTCTCTGGGTGTAAATATGGATTATTTTGCAGAGGCACTCACTTGCAGATGAAGTCGTTAAAGCGGTCGGACCAAAGCTCCGGTTGGTGGAGGGTAGGCGGAGGATTTCTGTTAACGGAGGAGGAATGAGAGGAGATAAATGGAAAAGATAAGATGAGATGAGATTTACGCAGGCGGGCCGGAGAACAAAAGGCCGAGGCGCCGCGCCGAAACGGCAGAACGCAATCTCGACTATTAATCATCCGAGACATCCAGAGGTGTTTCTGAGGTGGCCTGTGGCAATAGCAAATGGCACTCCACCTGTGCAGCCGGGTGGTGCTGATACAGCTGACGTTGAGAAGGAGATAGAAAAAGTCAGAGTCAGTAGAAATCAAATATGGGATGTTAAGAAGAATAAACCGTGAGGACTCGAAATTCTTCGGACGAAACTCCGAATTTCGCTTCACGTTTTGATATTTCAGTCTCGTTGGCAGAGAAATTAACGTTTTATTTGGATTCTGTTGTTGATTCTGTGGATGGTTTTTTTTTTTGATGTTGTGTTAAGATAATGTTTGAATCTTAATAAGGAAGAAAATATACATCATCATTTTCATACGACATGAACTTACCAAGGTCATGATTTGCAAATTTGCAAATAAACACAGAGGCATGTTTTGAGAAACCTGGAGTGTATTTGTCTTTGGATGATATGTCGCATGTAAATCAGGTGAGAACAAACATCCAATCAAAACATCGGATTTGCTTCTTCTCCTATTTGGGTCAAACTAATTGAATCAAATGCAGAATTCGGCCGCAGTGACCTTTGTGTTGCTTGGGACGAACCCACAGCGGCGAACACCCCCCCGCCTGGAGCTCTGGCTGCAGACGTCACATAGATTCTGAGAGAGCGGCGTGATGGCGCCCGAGGAGCTCCACCCCCACAGCAAACTCACAGGGACGGATCCGTGTGTCACGGATGTGCAGTCTGCGTGTGCACGCAGGTGTGGAACCATTTTAGGGGGAATTGATGGGACAAAACGGCGCTCACCTGGGTATTTTGAAGAGGGCTCTCATTGGATGGAGGTCAGAAAGGGGCGGGTCTCCATCGCCCAGCTCTATGGCGGTGATGCCTAGAGACCAAACGTCACAACGGGCGTCGTAGGTCGAGTCCAGCTGCTGCTCACAGGCGATAACCTGCAGACAGAGAGATGAAATTAGAAAAAAAAAAAGTTTTATTTCACTTACTGATCTTTTAAAGTTATTTTCCCACCATTAAGGAAAGAGTTGCATGAACTGAAAATCCATTTAAAATCTGAATTGAGAAACTAAAGGGGACTTTATCCATTCCAACCCCCTTCCCCCTCACTTGTTCATGCTGGTTACAGCATCACGTTAAAATTAACCACAAATAAAAGGAAGAAGTTTTTAATGTTGTAATTCATCTAAAATGACGATTTACAGGATAACACGCTACACGTGGGGCTTTTTCATGCCACATTTATTGCAGAAAAAAAAAATTATTATTTTTTTGAATATCATGAAGTTACCAAAGCTTAAAAACCATTTTAGAACAAATAATACACAAACAATGATTAACCCTTCCTAATAGAGTTGTAATATTTCACATAAGCTTTTGTAAAGCAAATTCATCATAAAATACTTTTTTTTCTATGTGCACCCAACAGCTTAATGCAGGTCATCAAACAAACAAGGCTCGACTTACCTCGCAACTCAAAGCGGCAAAACAAGCGCCTCTCAAGAAAGTAGCCGTGATAACTTCTACATCATCCAGAATGTTTCCGTTCACGGAGACTCGTTCAAAATCTTTCCTTCCGGTGATAAAAACACTTTATTTCATAAAATCTTGTTGCCGTCCGCTCAAGCTGCGTTCTTTGATGAGCATCTTACTCAAATGAGATTAAAATCCCTGGAGTCTTGACACCACACCTGTCGGAGAGTGAATTCTAGTGCACAATTTGCACGACATGCAAACCTCATGTAAAAATGTCCATTTTGATCAGACGGGTTAAAGGGCACGGCTCCTTTTATGGGCCGGTTCAACGGTCGAAAGGAGCACATGGGGTTTTTTTCCCTAAAGTTTGTCTGATTTTTTCTGTTTAATTTTTTTTATTTTTATGTCACTTTTTTTGACCAAATCTTTTAATCCCAACTTTTCAGAAATCTTAACACTCTTTTGATGTGAGACAGTCTCATGCAAATAACTGTTTTAGTGTAATAGTAACCTACTTTTGAATTCAAATCTGAAGTTGTTCCTGTCGTCAGAACAAAATGCTCAACATTTAAATTATGACATGACCGCATGGTGCCTAAATTACCCACAATGCAACTCAAACAGTTTGGCGCTGGGCTCACGTTTTGTAACTTAAACGATGACCGTTTGCAGCCATTCTTCGACAGAGTCGACAGTACGGATGCACCACAAATAGACGAGGCAGGAAATGAAGGATGACGGCTGTCCGTTCCATTTTCTCCACGCATGTCGTGCTGGACTGTGCTGACGGAGGCCCGCTGGGATCCACTCCAAAATAATGTTGTGTGGAAACAGTCGAGGCCTTTATGGGCCTTTTGTACCGTACCTCTGGAGCCATCCAGAAGGGGGTTCCCACGGAGGTGTTCCTCCTCAGGCGGGTGTTTGTCAGCTGGGCTGATACACCTATGGGGGGAAGAGAACACACACAAAAAAAAGCTACCTCCAAATTTGTTTTCATTTGTTTTTCCTCCCAAACAAAAGAGGAACTGATAAAACTTATGATGTGTGAAAGAGGAAGCGGTAAACAGCGGGTTGCCGCTCAATGGATCTAAAAGCTTTCTTGTATACCGCCGATGAAGCTGTCACTATGGTGACAAGGAGGGTAAACAAAAGGGGAACACAAGTACGCCCTCACATGCACACACAAAGCCATCAAGCTGTTCTTTTTCTTCTCTTAAATGATACATTACTTTGAATTACGCGTTTTTTTTGCATGGCGGTGGGAGATTATTTCAGGAACGTTTGAATGCAAAACCAGCGTTTGACAGCGTCTCTCTCTCTCAGGATGCCCATTGATTTATTAGCTCACGTCACAGTTTGGGGATGAAGTCAGGATGCGACCAATGGAAAGGGAGATGGAGAAAAGGCGAGGGGGTTTCTGCGTTCTGTTGTTGCGTGACTTCATGTGTGGTTAAAAACCCTGACAAGGAGCATGCTGACCCACAATCCTGACTTCAGTCCAGTCCAGACAAATCAATGTTACGCCGCACATCCCACGGGCCCGGCTCTACTGGAGCAGCAACCAGGACAAAAGCAGCGCCTGGGGACAAAAAAAAGCATCTCCCCCACAAACAAATGGTTTGATGCACGACATGCGGTTTGCAAATCCTGAATTTCTGTCTCTCACCTGAATGTGGTGCATTATTTCAGGGGGAATTTTAAATGCACAATTTAAAATGTGATGCTTATTTAACGCAGAGTGCATCCTAGCGTGCATAAATGCATGCACACATGCGTTTTCTGACAGCTTTAGGAAACCACTTCCTGCAAAAATGTAATCAATGCACCAATTTTTGGAGGATTTTTGTGGTTGTTGTTGCAGTGAGGTAATATCTTGATGCGTTTCTGGTGTTTGTGAGTTAAATCCAGGGATGGAATTAAAAGGGAAAAAAAAGAAAAGAAAAGAAAGAAAGGGATTACAAACCCGTGTAGGAGGAGAGGCGGGAAAGAATACGGACAGAGACGACCCCAATAGACGGAAACAGATCAACCCACGTGAGCGAGAACAAAACAGTTGTCCAAACATGATTCATGAGTAAACCTACATCATCTGCAGTGATGAACGTTTATATATATCACAGAGCCGTCCATTAAAGCGCTCACAGCCCCCTCTCTTTCTGCTACATTAGCCCAGAGAGGAGCCTGGTGGGCCACACTAATAATCATCACACAGATAACGCTGTCTATTAGCATATTCATGAGAGCCTCGAACGTCGGGCTCCTCTCACTCATCCCCCCCCCCCCCTTTTTTTTTTTTTGGGTCCATCTCTTTGCTATTTTGTGTCTCTGCTGGCGATGAGTCACGACGGGGGCGTTATCTCCTCAGCTGCTTAGTGTAGCGTACACCCCTCCACAGGAAAAACCATTAATCCCAGCGTGACGCAAAGCCGGCATGTAACACCCAGCGAGCAGGAGGCGGGCCTCCTCTTCCTCTTCTCCTTCCTCTTCTTCCTCTCCTCTCTCAATTGAAGGTGTTTGCCAGTCGGCTTTGAGATAAATGCTATCATGCTAACATTCTCTCGATGCTAACACACAAACGATTCAGCAGCAATTCACTAGAAGCTGTGGACATGCTAACATGTGCTAATTGGAGAAAAATTTAAAATTTGGCGGTATTTTTAAAGAATACAGGAGCAGATTCCAGAAACATGACGATCTAGTGTTTTCTTTTTTTTTTCTTTGTGAATTTTTTTTAATTTTGTTACTTTTTTTTGTTCTGTTACTACTTCAAAATCGCAATAGAAAGAAAGTGTCAAAAAAAAATAATTGGCGTTTACTTCCCGATTTTTATTTTTTTTTAGCCTCTCAGCGACCGATGGGTGGATTATGAAATTTATTCTAATGCAGATTTATTCCATATTTATCCAGCACAAGCAAACCTTGGTTTTCGAACGCTTTAGACACGGAACAAATCGGAATTCGATAAATACTTTGTGTGATAAATACTTTTGGAACAGCTGATGTGTATTTTGTATAAAATCTTTTGTTTTTTTATGTTATCAATATATTTCACAGATGTTGAAGGAGCCGATTTCGTCTTTGTTCAAGTCATCCTTTCTCTTTATGACACACTGTTTGCCGATCAAGCTTTCAAAGGGGGGGGGGGACGATAGAAAATTAATTCATCTTTACTCCCTACTTCACATCCACATAGAAAGCCATTCCCCTAACACCCTCCCCTTTATACGGGCTGCGCTTCCTGCTCCACGGCCAGAAAAAAGGCTTTTAAGAGAAGCCCACAATTAGCAGGCTAAATGCAAACCAAAGTGCAGATTTTATTTGTCCTGCTTATTCTGCTGACGACAACTAGGGTGAGTCAACCCCCCCACCCCCACCCTTGAAAAGAGGCCGAATTTGCCTGTCATGTGCCAAGAACGATAGCTGTGCTGTTCTGAGTGGCTCATTTGCTTAAGAAAACTCAAATGAGCGCAAACAGAGGATGAATAGCAACAACGCCCGCTGCTGTCGGGTAAAGACGGCGCTTAATGGAAAAGTAGAATCATCTGCCACCTTGTTGGGGTTGTGTAAATGTATTCCAGCCTCCAGACGAAAAGTAATTGGTGGCGCAATTTATTTGGAAAGAGGCTGACGGTAATGGATTTGACCTTTTTCTGTTAAATTAGAATTTGATTTTTTACTGATTAAAGAAGGAAAATACAAAAAAAAAAAACCCCAGCTTGACAAAAACATCCTACCGAAATCCACCAGTTTGACCCCTCCTTGCGTCGTCAAGAGGATGTTGTTGCCTTTGACGTCCCGGTGGATGGTTTTGTTGATGTGGAGGTGCTGGAGGCCCTGCGGAGAAAACAAAGTTAAGCTTTCCTGGTCTCCAAGCGGCGCCTTCGGCCTCTCCCGCGTATCCGAAAGGTCATCTTACCATGAGAGCCTCGCGCAGGATGTAGGCGATGATGGCTTCATCCATCCTGTAGCCTCTCTTCAGCATGCCTTTAGCCAGATCGGTCACCGAGCCGCCATTGCAGAGCTGAAACAGATTTAAAAAGACACAAAAAAAGAAGAAGAAGGAGGAAAATCAAGAAGAGTCAGCAGTTACAATATGCTGAAATCTGGGGCATCTGAGGAACGGCGGAGGATGACAATGTTATGATGGCGAAGATTTCACAGGGAGAAAATAGACGCTGGAGGTAATTCCATCAATCTTTAGCGGCTTATCTTTCTCAGGCAGCTTAGAGAGAGGTACAATCTGCCCCCACGGGGGACAAAATGTGTATTTAGCATGTTTAATCGACGACGAGGCAAATACTGAACATTATCTACCGATCAAGTGGATGCTTTTATGCATTCGAACAATGCGAAAAAACAATATATCAAACACACAGCGTCTGAAAATGGGACGTACCAAGAATAAAAAATTTACGGCGGGGGTTGGACAGCATAAAAAGAAAAATATTGATTCTGTGCTCTTGTAGGTGTTTTCTCCTGGAAAAAAAAACGGCATCCAGTAGATGTAGACACAACTGTCAATCCTTGGAAAATTACGGAAAATTACCTGGTGGGTTGCCATGGTAACGGTAATAACCCCTTCATTTGGGTCTTTTTCTTTTGTGAGCCGTGAGAGGTATATGAAGAACAAGATGTCAGAAACGCTGCCGGGCCTTGTCAGTCGGTGTGGAACATAGAACATATAATATATAAGGGAGACGTTCCACTTTATTGGTTGTGCATTTTAACACATATTCAAATCTTAACTGCGTGCAAAAAAACCCAAACATTTGATGCAAGATGGAAAATTCTGATTAAACACTTATTCATGTATAATTACACTAATTTCCAGCACTTGAAAACTGAAAGCCTAAATTGCCTATGTGTGTGTGTGTGTGTGTGTGTGTGTGTGTTTATTTACCATTAGAATCACCTCCTTGCAGCACACACACATATTCTGCCCATTTGAAATGAGAAGATGTTGCAGAGAACAGCCCAGCGTGGGTTTTGAAGGTGATATTTACGCTGCTAAACGTATGATTGGGGCAGAAATGTTGCACCACAGCTAACAGTGGTGCGATGCGAACGTTTCCTGATATAAAGCTGCTGCCTGCTGACGGCTGCAGCGTGGTAACGCAGGCACAATATTTGCAGCTGTTCACTCCCAGCTCTGAATGAGGACCCATTTTGTCGTCTCACGGGGGTTTGATTGCGTTTTCAGTCGTCCCCGCTCGCCGAAAGCTAATTGAGGGAACGGCAGGAGATCCCGGCCAGAAGTGGTTCCACACTTTTTTAGACACAAAACATTACATTTGGTTTGATTTTAAACACCCAAATGCCTAAAATTGTAATTATTAGTTATTCTATTGATTCCCTTTGGTCCAAGTTTGATTTTGTTGATCTTTAAATTCCTATTCTTTGGGTTTGTCTGACTTTGTGTTCTTGATGCATCTCTGGGATTCGTTTGCATCCCTCTGAAGAGGATTTGTGTCTCTGTGGGTATTTTGTGTCACACTGTGGTTGTGGTGCGTTTGTCGTGTGTTTTTTGTCTCTTTGTGGTCATTTTGTTTCTACTTGTTGGCATTACCAGTATCTTTTTTACCATTTTACATCCCCTTAGTTGTTTAGACATCTCTTTGTATGGTTTTTTTTTGTATCCTTTAACTGTTTTTACATCTCTATGTGGTGTTCTTTCTCTTTTTTTTTTTTTTGCACGTTTGGCATCCTTTTAGTTGTTTTGACATCTCTTTGTGATGTTTCCTGGTTGTCTTTTTTATTTTTAACACCTTTTGCTTCCTTTTTGTTGGTTTTACATCCTTTTGATGTTTTCTGGTTTTGTTTTGGGGTTGTTTTTTTTTAACACATTTTGGCATCCTTTTAATTTATGTCCATTAAAAGGATGAGGTTTTCTGGTTTTGTTGTTTTTTTTTTACATGTTTGGCATCCTTTTTGTTGTTTTTACATCTATTTGTAATGTTTTCTGGTTTTATTTTGTTTCTTTATGGTCATCTTGCTTCTTTAGCCACTTCTACATTTCTTCTGGATCTCTTTTCAATTGTTATATTCCTCTTCATACTAAGTGTGTTTTTATTTTTGCTATCCTGTGTGCATTGATATCATTTCCAACAGTGACTCCAAACAGAGCCTCTGGCCCCGGGCCCCACCCCTACCCCCCAGCACCGACCTTCTATTCATTACATCCCGATGGTGAAATACACTTCTGACCTTGACTATGCGATGGCATGAGTTTTTAACAGCGGCTGTCTGGCCTGGTTTCTATCTGTCTATCAATGCAGCCATCCATCAGACGCCCAGGGAGGTGTTGCAGGATGGATGGCGTGGATCTCAGCTTAATCACTTCTGCTCTCTACTATCAGACGTCCAGACAAGCAGCAGTTAAGCAGAGAATACCGCCGAGGTTTCCTCAGACAGGCGATGAGCTGCACCTGACGTCAGTCCATATCACCTGTCATCATTAAATTACACGGGGCAGACAGACAAAGCCTCATTAATGAGAGGTCTGCTGCTGCAGGTTTAGCACGGCTAAATGTTAGCACTCTCACCTTAGCTTCAGCGCCGACTTCCAGAAAAGCGATGCCCGACAGGAACATTAATTATTTGAGATGTGGCGACGGCTCAAACCTCTAGAGTGGAAACGACACGTGAAACTTCTGACATGTTTTCATTTTCATCTGAATTCAATAAAACCAGGTTTCCTGAGAGTTAGAGACTTTTTTTTTTTTCAGCCGAGTCCGAGTCAAACAGGTCAAGTGTTTCGAGTTCATTTGAGTATGAAAACAAACAAAAAAATTCTGATTTTCTCATTTTTCTAAAGAATTGTACGCGTGACCCCTCCCTCCTTTATTTTAACAACAATCTATTCTCAAAGATCAAACCTGATTTTGCCTCACAGTGAGGGGCGTGTTCTGCATTCCAAATGAGGTCAGGTGCTTCTTTAGACATGCAAATGAAGGCAGTCGATGAAAGAAGTGGATGAAACGGACGTGAAGATGAAACAAACGCGCAGGTGCTGACTTTTACTTCATCTTTTCACGTCGTTACAAACACAAATATCCTCTTTTCCAAACCTATGGAGTCATCTCGTGTAACGCTGGACAAACGTGCGTTTGTGACAAACTGGATTGCCACCAGAGAAAAAAAACCGCTGCTATTGTTACCCCCGGCCTTATCGTTTACACCGGGATACTCGCCAAAGGTGTCTACTTTCTGACACCATTTATAGAAAAGACTTAACAAGGAAGACTGTTTTAAACCTCATTGTCAATTAATGACTGCAAGGGTGCGAGGGCAGGAAGACTAAAGGGACTTCAATGCCACACGTACAATTTTATGCTCTCGCGGGCCACATAAAACGATGTGGAGGGCCACATTTGGCCCCCGGGCCTTGAGTTTGTCACATGTGATCTAAACTACCAACCAGTCTGCAACAAACAAGCATTTAGAATTAAAAAGCCCACAGAGAAATAAAAGTTAAAGTTCTATTCCAACATTGTTTTTGTTTTTTTGTCTAATACAGGATGAATCTTGAGATTAGCTTCTAAATGTTGGGGTCCTAGGATGAAACGTGGGGCCTCCTAAACGACAAATCAGGTTTCGTATTTCCAATCAGAGGATAAAAGTCGCTCCGTCGTCGTCGTCTTTGAACTATTTTTATTAACACAGCCGTACATGAAAGCTGGCGGGAGTTGGTCGACATAAAGGAGTACGCTACAGAAGAGAAGCCAAAAGCTGGCGCGCCCCAATGAGGGGCTAACAAAGTAGAGGATGCAATTTGGGGGTGAATGCTGTTCATAATGAGGGATCTGCTGTCAGCACAGGGCTGAGAAGGGCTCCTCTGTGAAGGATGGAAAATTACAGTTTAGAAAGGAGGGACAGTAACCATGGTGAATGACCACCTCACCGCCTGCTTTCCTGTCTCTTCACTGCTAAAAGCCCTTGTGCATCTACTTCAGAGCGTGCACACACACACATGCACACACACAAACACACACACACACACACACACACACACAGCCTGAACTGTCAGGCGGTGATTTCAGCAACCGGATTAGCGTCCAGATTTGGACTGCTGCTTGCAGATTTTTCTTGAAAATGTTATAAAATGGATGAGGAAACAGGAAGTAAACAAAGATGCGGAGTGAAATCCCCTCCTGTCAGATTTATATTTTTTACTCAATGATCGAGTCCCGGTCCAACGGTAAATTGCACTCGATATCTGAGGACGGCGATCGCAGACGGTCCTCTGCAGAGGTCAGGAGGAAGGTGAGACAGTAAAAGGGAAAGAAACACAAGCTGCAGAAGGTGAAAACTATCTCCTGGGTTAGCATAGCACCGATGCTGTCGATGCAAAGTCCTCCGAGCTCGGATGACAAATAAAAGGACATTCTGTCACCGATGGACCTGATAAAGCTGCAGTAGGTGGAGGAGAGGATTTCCTTTTTAAGGTGCAGTTAAAGTTTCATTTACTTGTTGTCTTTAATTTGGTGTGCGTGAGAAAGACAGCAAGTAGTTAAACTACCATATATGCCAACGCCGGAGGATTAAAAAAAATCTTTGAAACGACCCAAAGTTTCCTAACCCCGTTTGCAGGACGTCTCCAAGATTGTCCGACCCTCTATCAAAGCCAGAAGACAAATAACAGGTTGAGAAAAACCCGCGTTTGACCCCCACAAACATGAGGTTGACCTCCATTACACATTTGTCTGGAGCTTGACATTTGAAAAGCAAGGCGATGAAATATGAAAGGCGCAGAACCGACAAAGATGGAGGAGAGGTTTTTTAAGTTTGTGCAGAAAAACATCTGCAGCCTCCTCGGGCTTAAACACCAAATATCACACGTGAATCCCATTATTCATACGCCGTCGGTCGACGTTCTGTCTCAAAGTCAAATGCAATGCTGCTCTTGTGGGGTGGTATCTTGCAAAACACTCAAAAAATATCCCATCCTTTCCACGTTTAACCAAAAAATCAGCCGGGAGAGACGCCGCTCCGACGTGCCGCGTGCGTCATCTAATGCATTTAGACAGCGCTGCAATCCCAGGCCTGCTGCCCCCAGCAGGGAATCGGTGTCAGGTGGGCGACCCCTGACCCCCAACGCATCCACGTTGTCGGCCTGTGACCAAATCTCCCCAGGTGGCCTGGAGGTAAACACCTAGACTGCTCATGGCGGCTTAAACTACCGGCTAATCCGCGGTCAGATTTGGCCGCTGCACATACCTGTCGAGACACGCGGTGGGAAGTACAATCGGACTTTTAATCTGCACCTTTGTCTGCACGGCGGCGGCACAGTAAACAGATTATACACGCAGGACAACTCAAGTTTAGCGCAAGATTGGTGGCGAACCCTACCTCCAACACCAGCCACAGCTGGTCTCCACATTTCACGTCCTTCTTGTAGTACATCCCGTAGAATTTGACCACGTTGGCGTGGTCGGAAAGGGCTTTGAGGATGTTGTACTCCGCTTCGATCTCCTCGTCGATGTCCTGAAAAACAGAATGATCGTAGAAATGGTCTTGGTTTCACTTCTGAAGTTGCATTGGTGAGAGTAAATAATAAAAAGACATAAATATCCATTTTAAACACTATAAATTATGATCGATACCATGTCGTGTAAATATGAAGATTCTGTTGCCTTTGGATGGATAGAAGGAAAACTCTTTAATGCTAAGCTAACAGAAGAGCTGATTTTTAAACTCTGCTTGTGTCCCCTTAAAACAGAAGGATATCTGAGTGTCATCAAACGTTTCAGTTCAACTAAAGCGATCTTTCCTTCTCGAAATGATTTGATGGAATTATTTTTCTTAGATGTGTTGTTTTATTCTTCTTCTTTTTCCTTTTTGGAACACCACAAAGGCTAAAGTGACTTTGGACAAGAAAATTGGAAGCATTAGAGAAACGGCGGCAAAGAAACGGTTTTGATTTTCTGTCATCACGACCACTCATACTTGATTTGATCGGTTGGGAACAAGAAAACACACACAAAAAACTGTACTTTTAAAATAACAATGTCACAAGACAATAATAAATACTTTATGGACGTCAGCCTGGAATAAAAACTACGCCGCACATCAAGGGAGTTTTCAATGACTTCTGAAAAGTCCTTTGGAAGATCGCCCCCTGTGGAGAACCTTGAGTACTGCATACCTCCAACAGCCTTCTGTTCACATTCTAATTCAAGAGGAACTCCAAAATGACCTACAGTGATCAAAAAAAGTTCCTCCAACTGAGCTCCTGAAAATGAGGTCCTCAGAACAACGAGGTTCCTCTAGTTTTAGCTGTAATTCCTGTAAGTCTTCATGAGGCGTTATCATCCTGGTGATTAAGGTGAAGGAGGCCCCGCTCCTCATCATCATTTCTCAACAACATGAAGCAGTCGCCGTCTCACAAAGGGCTAATGAGACTTTTAGTAGCCGGCGTAAAATAGCTGCTAATTAGAGCCGCTAAAGCCCACGTGCTTCACCGTACCGTAAAAATAGACGACAGAGGTGCTTTCAGTCTGCACAGGGCGGCAACAGCAACATGGACTGCTTTACACGACGTATTGGCGTTGCACTAAATCTAGATGACGATTGGTTAATGATTGCGCCTCTGCGAATGGTGAGCATCATCACCGTGGAAAAGAAATCTTTACCTGGCTTTAAGCCACGTTTGCCACGTATGACTCATAGGTAAGACCCTACACAAGCAAAACCGCCCGCAATCAACGAAAACCCGCCGTGAAACATCCCACTGATGATCAGCCGTTCATCACAAGCAATTTCCTGACATAATTTTGCCGCTGGTTTGGCAGAACGCTCCTTTTCTGAATGCCTTGAGTTGAGAATAAATGATCTAGCAGAGATTCTGATCCAGATAAAGGACTCACATGGATGGGATCCAGGATCTTCACCGCCGCTTTGCTTCCATCGTTCTTGTTGAGCACCTTGTAGACTTTTCCGTACGTCCCTTTACCGATTGTCTCGATGATATCCCAGGTGTCAGTGGGATCGGGGAAGTTGTCAAAGACAATCGATTTCCCTGACTGTGGAAACATCCTCAGGAGAGATCTCCTGTGGGGGAAAAAACAAAAACAAAACCACGGGTCCGAAGAAGAACAGGAACAGGAAGTGGAATGAAGGAGAGTATAGAAAACGCCTGTTCTTAATTACCTTCCTTGTAATGATGATGTGACGACGATGTTATGCCGATGGGCAGAATAATTGATATTAACTAGGAAACTTATGAGTGCGCTGTGAAGCGGCACCAGATGAGTGGTTTTTCTGGCGTCAAATGTGATGTCATGCTGGTTTGTTTTGGAATTAAACTGGAAGCACATCAAGTGTTTAACAAGTGGATTATCTCCATAGCTGGGGGTTAATTGTAGGGGTTTTAACACCGGGGTGACACTCGTTCACAAAGCTACACGATGCTATTGTGTTCAAAATAGAAATGTGAACGAGTTAAAACTGCATTTATTTTCTTTAAAATGTATTCTAACGCCATTAACATGAATTAAAGGTTAATAAAAGCAGTGAAAACAGGATTTTATACTTGCATTTAAATGTTTAGTCGTCAAATAATGTCTTATAATAAGGACGGAATGTGGAAAATACAAACACTAATAAGGAATATACTGCTAAGTGGTGCAAAAGCACCTCTAAACACACCTTTCACACACCCGTCAACACAAGGAGGTCCGGTTCTGACGTCACAGTTTAGCATTTTCCACATCAAAATAAAAATTCAATATTTAAAAAAAAAAAGCAGGATGCGTTCAACAAACTTACATCGTTCTCTCAGTCTGACTCGGAACATTTTTCCAAAAGCAAATGAATCCATTTCTGCGCTAAAGGTTAGCATTGGAGCGCTGGCAGGCCGGCCCTGGCCTGACTGCGAGCAGAACCCACAGAGGAGGAGCCAACGCCGGATAATCTCACCAGCAATTCCCCCCACCCTCCTTTGAGTTGGCTTCCAATGGCAGCGCCGGAGCAAAGTGGTTGGAAATACAGTGGGATTAACAAGAATTAGCCGTTCGTTGCAGGGTGAGCCTTTCCCCATATAGATCCCCATTCATATGCAGAGGAAAGCCGGCTAAAGGCCCGCGGCGCACGGCGCTCCAGAGGGCCACTCGTCTTCTTTAGTAATTCATTTACATTCCAAGATTACATCCAAGGATGCTATCTGAGACTTACTTCCCATTACTTATCTAAAGTAGCTGTGATCATTATGATAACAATCGGTTTTAGTGCAAATAAATCATCGCACAACAAGATAACGCCGCCTCGCACACGTGGCAGCGCGGAGATATCCGTTATTGCTTGTGCGGAGTAATTAGACCCCGACGCCCGCGCCCACATGTAGGTAACAGGGCTTGTGTTAATCTAACGTACATAACGTACACTGCAGATGTCCTCAATAATACATCTGGGCCTGTATGGGCGACAACATGCGGTGACACATGAGAACGGACAGTGAAACCGAAGGACTCGCACTGGACACCTCCAAGGCTGCTAAAGGAGTAACCCCTGTGAGGAGGCAGTGTGTGTGTGTGTGTGTGTGTGTGTTATCTAACCTCGTGCGCCCCGGAGCACTGGCTAGCTGTCACTTTTAGTTAGCGGTGTTGGGATGTGGCGTTCACCACAGTCGGTGTACTCGTGCACGAGTAATGAAAATGTACGGCTGAGCATGCATTCAGATAATACATAGAAATGGCTGCATTTCTATAAGTATGATTGTTAGTCATAGTGTAATATAATAGTTGTAATACTCTAATATAAAATGCATTCTAATGTGAGTCCAAGGAACGCCGGTTTGGGCTCATCTTTGAGGCTGACAGGTGGTTTCGAATTTGGATTTAATCCTGGTACAATAACGCAGCTAATCTGGAAAACAACATAATCTGTCATGTAGGATATTAATTTAAGCAAATTAACCAAATGCTTTCACTGAGAGCGCCACGATGCAAATGGTTGTTGATAGAAGCGCACATCTCTAAGAAGCTGAAAAATCCCACACCAGTGGTTGGTAACAACATTAAAGCAGCATTTTTGTGGGTTTAGCATTCAGACAAATCCCTCCAGTGGGTCACCTCCCTGCAGTAACACCTCATCGTACTCTGAGCGTTCTCCACGTCACTCCTTGTAAATGCAAATTTTAAAAGAAAGCAAAGAATTTCCGCAGATAATATCTACAGTATATTCATATTTACCTTTGATGTCTGATGTTGAGAGGGAATAAATGAAAGAAAAGGGTAAAGCATCGATTCAGAGTCACAACGCTGTGCGCAGACACACATACTGTGATGCACAGGTGAACACACACACACACACACACACAGATGCGAGGTACTGAACCACTCCCATGTCTTGCAAATAAGAAACACAAATGAAGCAGCCATGTTTTCTGTCTGTCTGAACAAACGAGGAAGTATTTCAGGGCAGCCAATCAAATGCGTTTGAGCCTTTCTAGCATAAGTTGAGACAAAAAGCCAAAGGTCATCATCATACTTACTCTGTTTAAAGAGCATTTGCATGATCGGTTGTATAGATGATAGCATTAGATACCAACAGCAGGTGTGGCTCCCGTGAGCTCCAAACTCCTCTGCTTGGTAGTGACGAGAAAAAAGAAATGTAAAATTGCACAACAAAGTTATCAGGTTTGTAGTAATTAGTTGAAGTAATTGGTTTTAGCGTGAGGGCGTCCAGAAGCCAGCAGCTGATGGTGTCATAAATTAGGCGGGAGAAGGCGAGCTAACAATAGGCGCCGGCGTAGACGGCGGCGAGCGGCGAGTCAGGTGCAACAAGCCATGACTGCACTGGAGGGCTCCCAGCATCGTTTAGCAGTGTCCCATTACACCGGCGCTGGCGGAGGACGGGCCGCCCTGGGTCGGCGCCAGGAAGAGTTTATTACAGGGTAACGAAGTTCATCTCAGTTTGTTCGAGGAAAATGAACACAAGCTGTCGTGAGGCTACGCTTGAACTTGAATGTTTCATGTTTTTACTCTCAGAACTTTACTCGTTCGAGAGGTTTCATCCTCCCTCGTAGTGACAATTGCCTCAAGAGTGATAAATAAATCATCATGTCATCTCATCTCATCATCTCATTGCGTCATGTCATCATCTCGTATTATATAATCTCATCCTGTATTATTTCATCCCATCTCATTTCATCTCATCTCATCGTATCATCTCATCTTTTCTGCATTATGTAATGTCATCTGGTATTATTTCATATCATCTCATTTCATCTCATCTCCTTGTACCATCTCATTTTATCTTATCGTATCATCTCATCTGTCTTGTCTTGTATTATTTCATACCATCTCATCTCATCCTCTCATCTCATCTTATTGTAGAAGTGCTGTATCATTTAGCCCACTAACGAATGTGAGCAAAATGAAAACTATGAAATCAAAAGGCATTACAATTATTGAAAACGAGAAAATGAGAAACAAATGAGAATTTCTCTTACGATATAAATGTGTAAACTTTTGGTTTATGAGTTCCATTATCTGAATGAGCTTCTGTGTGATTGTGCTTTATTGATAACTTGACAAATGATAACTTTATGACCTCTTATAATGGCCGATGAGTCTGATGTTGTCATTTCTATCAGGCCTGTTTGGATCTTAATGTTGAGGAACTCGACCACTTAGCATTGCCAGTGATGTCCTGAGAAAAATTGTTATTTTTTTCTGCATTAAATTGAATTACAGATTATATTCTCTACAGATCATTGGAATTTAATCGTATATTAATCATATATACTAACCAAAGCAAAACAAGACGCAGAAGTGTGGGCAGTCTCATTTTTCAGGTTGTGATCTCGCCGGCTACAGATGAATAACTGGAAGATTTTAGGTTCGGTGCTTCGACCCTGTAATAAAACCTCATCAATCTGTCGGCTCCGGGACTCCTGGTTTTTTTGCCAGTAATAAATCTGGGGGCCAGTGATGTCTCTGTCCATTACAGATACACTATGACTCAGTTTTGGCCATCCCTCCATCCCGGCTGTCTGGGAGGAGCATACATGATCAACGTCCCGACTTAAACGCCGCCCCCTCAAGCGCATCCTCCAAGCTCGCCAACCTCATTTCCTGCTCCGCTGCTTTACAAATGGTTCCTGGAAGCCGGGCCAGGAGCGAGGATGGAGACACGCTGATGGCCATAATAGCCATATGATTAGAGAGGGCAGGGGTCCGGGTCGCTGCTCCTACTGGACACGCCTCCCTGACCCACTATTGGACCAATTGGAGAACAGATACATACAAATGGTGGAAGATATCTGTGAATCTCGTAATTTAAGTGTTTTATAATCAATATTATAGCCATTGGTTGTTTTTAAAACACTTTTAATCCTGAGCAGACATTGGTTTTTATTTCTACACTTTTAGAAAGATAAATTTGATTTACTTCGCGGACGTGTGTCAAAAGATGATTAAACAGTGTTATTGGAAATTAATTTTTAATATTAAAATGTCACGCATTGTTAGCAGCTGCAAACATTTTCCCGTCAAGAAAAGCAAAACCCCGCAGCTGCAGGTTTAGCATCGAGGTTGTGCAAGAACCTCCTAACAAACAGGAGACATTAGCTGCTCTATGAAACATTAATAAGAACCCGTGTGCAACACTCAGGTCAGATGTATGACGCGTTACATAAGCTGTTAATAGGCTTTATTTCCTGACAGGTAACCTACATACTGCTCAGCTACATTCCCAGCTTCCCGCCCGCTAATCGGCTGCTAGTCTCACCGCCGTGAAGAATCGTCATCTCTGACTGAGAAATCTCATTTTATTAAAGATTGCTGCATGATTAAATAATCCTTCTCACGTACTTTATGGAACAGACGTTTTGGTTTCATCGTGTTTGTTTCTGTCCTCCCAGTTAATGTTCATTTGAAAAAAAATAAAAAAATCTGATTATTGAGTGACTTCGTCAAATAAAACTTTCTTTATGTAAAGCATTGATATAAAAGAATCATTTTAACCTTTAAGTTACAAAAAAATCTTTGTTCAGCCCAAAGAAAAGAAAGACAACACACACACAAAATATTAATAACACGTTTTTTAAAAGCGGATTGCTTTTTAATCTGGTTTTATTTGAACTTTATATCTTCTGGAGTTTTCATATTCATGTAAAACAAAAGAAGAAAGATGCGTAGCTTCAAGACATTCGACGCAAAATCTGAACTCGAAGCAGGAATATAAAATAGCATTATAAATATTCGATATGCGGAGTCTTACCTGGAATAAAAGTCGCTTTTGAGACGTGTTTGTGGAGCTGCTCTGCAGGCAGCAGGCGGGTAATGAGTGAAATGTGTTGGGATTCGCAGCGGCGTTAGGGGTCGGGAACAATTATGTTGTTGAAAATTAAGTGGCACTTGAATAACAGGCAAATCATCTGGCTTTGTGTGGTGTGGCCCACTGTCACAGCTCCATCTGTCATGATGAGGCTGAACCAGTTGTGTTGGACGTGAAGGAAATAAACATGAAATAAAACCTGGTTCTGATCGAACCCTCGGGCCGACGAGGGGTCGCCCACTATAAATATTTGCATAACCTCGAACTGCAGTTTAGCTCTGGTCTGAAGGACGAGCAGCTGTTCAATGAAGGCCGATTGACTGATCGATTGATAAGGATGTTGATTAACACGGTCACTCCCTCTGTGTGTGCGCCTGAACTCGCGAGAATCGATTTCCCCCTTGTATGTGACATTGATTCTCCCTCCGACCGGACCCCGCTCTGCCCTAAACCGCCATCACAAGGTTAATCCAGCCTGAATCGCCCCCCCCCCTGCAGTGTTTGAGTTTGTGGACATGTTTGTAGTAGTTCCTCGAGATACAAGCAGCTTGACCTACAAGTTATTTGAGATATGAGTCGTCGCTCTGTTCAATATTTTTGTTCAACATACGAGCAAAATCTGAGATATGAGTTGTGCTTCAGGACTCCGCCGCTAGTTGGCGGATGGATACAACATCAGTGAGACCGGATCTCGTTCTTTACCACGTGTTGGCGGATGGATACAACATCAGTGAGACCGGATCTCGTTCTTTACCACGTGTTGGCGGATGGATACAACATCAGTGAGACCGGATCTCGTTCTTTACCACGTGTTGGCGGATGGATACGACATCAGTGAGACCGGATCTCGTTCTTTACCACGTGTTGGCGGATGGATGCAACATCAGTGAGACCGGATCTCGTTTTCGTATGTGGAGTAAAGACGTAACTCGTGTGTTCTCGTGACTTTTGCATTTATTTTCATTCTTTATCATTGTTTATCTAACTAATATATAATTACTAAACACAGGTAAAGTCTGTGTTTTTTATTTGTGTTCCATTCATTCCTGTTCTCTCTTTCTTACCTGCTGGTGTTCCAGATTTCCGTTGATGAGAAGTTGACTCTCCAGCAGACAGCTGATGAGTCGCACCTGAATCCCATCCGTCATCATCCTCCCTATTTCTTGCCGGTCATTCCTGCACTTCTCTACCAGAGAACTCAGTCATGTTTGTGAACCTGGTCGTCTCTCAGCTCAGTTCTCTTTGTGTTTTTAGCCTGAGCTTTAAAATTGTTGGTTTTTACAACTCGATTGACTCTGCTTTTTGGGGTGTCAGTGTTTTCCCAGTAGAAAACAGGATGCATGTCTTTTGGTTGATAAAAAAATGGGGGATTTTTGTCATAATTTAAGAGTTTCTTTTTACAAGACTGGAACGTACTAAAATGATTTTAGCCATTTTAAATGGGGAAATGTTTGACTTATGAGTTGTTTGACCTACCAGTTCAGCCACAGAACGTATTAAACTCATATCTTGAGGTTCTACTGTATCTCATACATCCCAGATCTGAACCAGCTGAAAGTTGCGACTCCAAACCCTCGACTCTCACGCCTCTTCTTAGCCTCTCATTTCACAATAACACTTTCCACACAAACAATGAACGCGTGTCATTGTCCTTTCCACTCCCTTTTGTTAATCACGTGGTCAAACCCCAACGTGTCGAGTGCAATAATGGCACAGCAATGAAATCAGAGATCACTTGAAGGAGGTTTGAGGATGGGTGGGGGGGGGTCTGATTGTTTATCCCCTGCGATGCAGATCAGCGTACGGCTGGCTGGGTCGTCGGCGCCCGACTCGTGCGTGAAGGCTGATTGAATCAGGATGCTGATGAGGCTATTGTGGCTGGAGACGCGTGGCCAGAATGCCTGGGAGGCCCGTCGTCAGTGACTGGCTGCCATTGTGGCGAACCGCCGGGCCGTGACTCCCCCAGCTGTGGTATACAGCGTATCATGAGCCACTTAAATGAGTATTGGGATTGTGCAGTTGATAGGAAGATCATTAGGATGTCATTGGTGCAGCCGTGAACATGCACCAGGCTGTTTCCACTGGGATTTTTTGTTCTCAGCTGAATGCACATCTTTACTCATTACAACATTTTTATGAGTTTTGCTCTCGTTCCATTTCCTTTTTTGTGTCTCATTATCGGACAGGGGACAATGCACCTCAAGCATTTCACCTTATTTGGTGATTATTTCAGCCCTTTTTTTAAAATCATATATGTATATTAAAAAAAAAAAGGTTACAGACATTTGTTCAATTTAGCACCACGGGGTGAAAAAAGGCTAATGAGTGTTAGTGAATTTTACTGCAGGTTCATGTGAGCAGCTTGAGTCAAATCCTCTTTTAGCTTTTAGCACAGGGCTTGTTTGAGAGGTTAGTTTCTAACATCAGCTGCATTTCTGCAGACGCTGTTGTCGCAGCTTTTCTGTACAAACGTTTGTTTTATATTAATGATTTTACCCCTGTAAATTTTTTTAGAATCAAAATTTAAATATTAGCATCGACCTTGTGTTATGCAAAGGAATACATCATGCAAAATGCTAACATCTTGCAACGCAAAAACAAGCTTGATACTTTGAAGGTGTTGTGTTTACCGCCTCCGTTGTCTTTACTCTGCATTAGCATGGTAGTATTTGCAATCAATAGAGCTTAGGCTGAAAGGAAAGGGAAGGAATGCCTGTTTTTTGATTTTATTTTTTTTTGCATAAATGTAGTTTTTAAAATTTCAAGGCAATCCATCTGAGATTGTAAGAGACAGAGACAGACCAGCTTCCATCCTCCTGAACGCATCACTAACAAGTAAAAGCTTTAAAATCGACTCCAAAGTGAACAACAAGCCGCTCTGGACCGGTCCTGCCTCCGCTCACACAAGTGCAGTCAGCATCGTGACTCGATGATGACTCATTATCAGTTTGTCCCCCTCCCTCCCAATGGACACGAGTTGTGTAACGTCCCCAACGTGAATCTCCAGTTTTAACCTAGTGCATACTGTATGTGTGGGGGTTTGTGTCTCTGCAGGACAACAGCATCAAAACCAGGTTTAAGTTTAAGTTTCTGTTAATTCATTTGTCTCATTTGTATTTTTTTTTGCCTCACATTTGATGCTGACTTTGCTATTTTTCCACTGTGTTATAATTAGTGAGCGATAGCAGCAAAGGCAGGGTGGATAGGACCAGAAATAAATGGTGAAAACTGGTGAAAAATATCTGATGGATTAATTGTGAAAACCACCAGAATGGAATTAACGTCTGTGGATGTCATAAAGGTCAAATGGAGGGAAAAAATAAAAACGACCCAACAGAAGAGAAAAAGGAACAACAGACACAAGCGGATGAGGATAGTGCTCCGTCTCCATCACTGTGTCGCCAAGCCATGACTCCCTGAGTCAAAGCCATTCCCCCCCTGCAGCCACACCTCCATCCATCTGTGTTTCTCTGTGATATGACAACTCGGATGTGCAGTTAACGGCCAGAACAATTTCCCTCCTCCAATTCCCCTTCTTTACTTTCACTTTGGTCTCATCATTGATCCCACAGGGAAGCGTCACCGAGTCATTCCAGCTGAGAGAAACCCGCCTGCATCCAGTCTCCTTCAGATGTGTGTTTGTTTGTTTGTTGGTTTATCTTATCTATTCTCTGGATGCCTTTGTCCTGCGTCACTGGATGTGACAGGATTGGAGGGTGGAGTTCCTTCAAGCTGATCGTCTTGCGTATTCTTTTACGTCACATTCCATCATCTCCAAAACCCCCCACCCTCCCAACGACGCGTTTGAGGACGTCGGTGTCACATGAATGCTCTGATTGGGGAATAAAGTAAAAAAAATTTATTTAAAAACCAGATGCCTCTTTTTGTTGTTTCTCCACTGGACCTTTTGTTTCACGTCAGAAAAGGATTAAAATATAAAGTACAGCTGGTTAAATCGTACAAACAACCTTTTCAAGCCTACAGCATGAAACCATTTATCATTTTTTGGAGGGGGTTGGGGGTAAAGTCTCCTGTGAGGCCTCTTTGTCAGTCAGAGGACACCTGGGGGGGGGGGGTAAAAACAAAGTGCCTCTGACCCTGAAAATAGAGGTCACACCAGCATCGGTGCACGGAAACGACCCGTTAGCAGGAATGCTAATTGCAGATGCTTGAGCCTTATATGGCGGCGCTAGCCGAGCGCTAGCTCACGCATGCACCTCACGTGCTGCAGCCATCTTCATTCTCCACGAATGAAATCGCGCTCTGGGCCAAATCACGACGGCGGCGGCGGCGTGACACCCCCCCCCCCCCTCCCTACGATGCTTGTTTCTCTAAGGGGAGGGTATGAGGTTTGGTTTATAGGGTCCTGTTTGCTGTTTTCCCCCCTCAGAATACATTATTTCTCGCCCCCTCCCGCTCTCAAGCTTGTGAGACTATTATCCGCCAACCAACCCCCCCAATAAGTTCTTATCAGCAGCAGCCAGATGGAGAGCGCACCAGCAGAACCTCAAGACTTGTTGATTGAGCAGCGCTGGCAGAAAGGATGTCATTGTGGCGCCAGATTAGCATCTTAGCTTTTTTTCCTTTATTTTATTATTGCGGGGAGAATTCTTATTAATGACTTATATCAGGGGCTTGATTCATTTGTTGAGGAGGGGGGGGGGGGGGAGGTTTTCTCTGCAAGCGCGGCGCTTTTGTGTCAGAAGGATTTTATGAAGCTCGCTCCGGCGGGTTTTTTGATCCACGTGTTCTCGGATGCGGCGACACGGCGGTAAAACTGTCTGTTGAGGCGTCAGAGCGAATCCAATCAGCTGCAGCGTGGTGGCGTGTGTCGTCTGCACGCCGCAAACAAAAAGGCATGAAGAGAAAGCGTCCGGATACAACACTGTCCTCTAGTGACGCTCGCCCCCCCCCCCCGGCGGCGTGGCGGTGAGTTGCAACCGCCCCCGGCATCGTCCGGTGGCGACTAAATGAGAATGAACGCAACAATAACCCCTCCATGTGTGTTAGCACTCCCAGGAAACGGCAGAGGAAGAGGAAGTGATTGCATGTGAACGAAAACTGATTGGGACGTACCCAGAATGCAACCTGATTTTTTTGGGGGGGTAAAATTGGCTTCACTTTGCTGCTCCAACCCAGTTTTGCAGGATCCATTCAAATGATTTTTTTTGGAGTTGGATTAGCTGGCAAAGCTAAAGGTGGACCGTCTGTTCGCCTGGAAGGAGTCGGATCAGTTTGGTACAGGAAGTCGGAGACTGTCGTCTCGTCCTGCGGTCATAGAGACGTTGTCGCTGGTGTGTCACCAGATTTAAAGTCTGATCCTGTCACCAGTGGTAACACTAAAATGGAAATACGTCTAAAATGTACGTTGTATGTAAAAAAAGAAATCGGAAAGATTACCACCGTTCAAGTGGTTAAATACAAAGTTGGAGCCTGGTTACCTTAGCTTAGCACAAAGTGTGATGAGAGAAAATGTTTCCTCGTGGCATAAAAAACACATTAATTCATCCTTAAAACAAAAATTGGCAAACACAATGCCGATGGAACCGATTATAATGCAATAATATCATAACAGTCTGCTGGGAGAGGCTCCAGCAACCCCCGTGACACACGAAAGTGGAAGAAGCGGAACGGAAAATGAGTATCTGTACAGTCTTTACGTGGCATTGAAAGTCAGAGACGGCGGCTCATGAACCCGAAGCTCTTCCACACCTTTTTTGTTTTTCCAGCCAAGAACCTTTTTGCCAAAAGCCACATAAACAACTGAAGGTCTGAGCTCCTCTTCCTCCTGACAAACGCCGCAATCCTTCAGGCATTCATTTGTCACACATCCCGTCGCCGCCGCTTCGAGCCCGCTTCACCGCGAGGTGGTCCGGGTTGTTGTCAAGGTCAAGATGGAGCAGGACGGAGGAGGAAGGGGTTGGGTTTTTGGAGCCCAGGCAATGACGAGACACCTGCAGTGGTGAAAGACAGAAAATGGAGTCCCAGCTGGCCTCACACCAGTGAGTCAAAAGGCCGGGGGGGTGGAGGAGGAGGGGGTAGGCTGCTTCAGGCTCGATTAGGCCCACATCCTATCTCCATCCGCAGCTCTGAGCTCCATCACCCCAAGTCATTAACAGCCAAGTCACAGCTGCCGCTCTGGAGGACTAGCAGGTGGGGGCTGCGTTCTGGAGCTATTTAGGGACGCGCTGACCAACAAGGGGTGGAGGGCAGAGATGAAATCGTCGTATAAATCGGGAACATTTTGTACTTTACCATCATTTCATTTCCGAGTTTGAAGAGAAGCGACCCTCACGTCTCATCCCGGCGACAAAAAGAGAGTAGGAGTGACATGTGCTTTGCCTCAGGAGGAGGGAACAGATGAGATACGCCCACTGCTGAGAGGACCAGCATGCACCTGTCCCCTCTGGCGGTGGTGTCCACCTCTGCTGGCATTAAATATTTCTACATCTTCAAAAAAAACATCACCCGCTTTTCATTTTGGGTGGAAATGGGGGGGGGGGGGTAGGAAAAAGTGATAGCTAATGTGAAATGACTGAATGAGTTCATAAAGGAGGAGGTGGAGGTTGTGTGTCTGTGGGGGGTGTGAAAGATAAGCAGATAGCCGGCGTGTGGACGAGAGCGACAGTGACAGAGTCCCGTGCACAGATAAACAGCCGGGGTGCAGCGCCGTAATGGCTTTGCACAAGTAATTTGTCACTTTGCTTGAAAAGCAAAACTGCAGGGACGGTGATGGTGACACTTTTTTTTTTTTTTTTTTGCACCGACGCTCGCTATTGCCCAAGGATGTCTGACCAAGCTTTCCATCTGTCTGAGGAAGAGACTCACAGAAGATGTCGGTGCTGAGGTTTCACTTCTTTTACCCATCTGGGATCAGATGGATTTACGTTCTTCTGCAAAAATGTCTGAAGGTTCAGTTGGTGGAAACAGAAGCCACGTAACTTTCATGAACATGAACCGTTTTCATTTAGTACAGAAACATTGACACGCTTTGCATCCAATGCAGTATTCAAATTTTTAAGTTCTGTCAAAAAAAAACAAAAAAAAAACGAAAACAAAACAGGATTATGTTGACAAAAATCATTTTCATAAAGTCTATGAAGTCACACCTGACAAATGTAGGTGCTGGAAAATGGAAATCCATCATTTTGAATGAAATGACAGGCAGAGGAGGCTTGTGAATCTAATGCAAACACTGCCCTCTAGTGGGACTTTAAAAAAATACACACACAGTTCTGCTGAGGAAAACAAACCTTTTTCTATCAGCGACGGGAGCTGTGAAGAAATTATGGCTATCAATAATAAAACATACATCATGTAAATTTACATGAATGCTAAAAATATTAGCATTTCCGTATGAGATGTAAATCAATGTTGAGAAATGTAAGAGTGCTACATAAATCATTTTTAATCAATCGGTTCTAACTGGGGTCAAAACAACCATGATTCCATATTTTTGTAAAGGCATTGAATTTCACTTCTTCTCCATGCGACAAAAACAAAAACAAATGTCAACCTATTAAAATACTCTCTGCGGCGCCTCCTAGTGGCTGCAGGTGAGAGTGCAGCCCCCTAGCTCTTTTCCCTGAGATGGGCAGCAGCTCTCCGTTGGCTTTCATCTGGTCTATTTTCCTGGACAGGTCCGTGTCGCTGTCGATCACCAGGGTGCACCTTTGGGCGTAGTTGACCAGAGTCTCTTCTCCTTGGCGGAACATCCCCACCAGGGGGACCATGTCTTTGCCGGCCAGGTGGAGCTCGGCGATGGACGCCGTGTTGGCGATGGTGTTCCGGTCGATGCCCAGGTGACGGAAGGCTTCGCTCATGCTCTTCTTCTTCACGAAGGCTGACAGGACTTGTTTGTAGCGGTGGATGACGTACTGGACGCCCGTGGCTGGGGGAGGAGACGTGCACGAGTGATGACGTGTGCTAAGATCATCAGAGTTTACACACAGGAAATGACTTCCAGTCGTTGATTGAAGCCGTTCCACTGATTAGTTGGTGGATATCTGTGAATCTGTTGAATGGCATCAGTGGGATAAACCCACATAACGATGGATTCACAGATATCCAGGAGCTAATCGTTACACACTCCTTCTTTTCCATCCTATCAGAAACATTTCCCACCTCTCTTCCTGCTGTAGTCCTTTCCTTTCTTCGATCTCTTCTTCTCCTTGTGGTGTTTCTTCTTCCTGTGTTCGCTGGAGGCGGCCGAGACCTCCGACGAGTCCGACTCCTCCGAGCCGCTTTTGCTGCCGTCGGAAGAACTACAGGAAGCTCGTTCTCTTTTCCGAGACTTATTGTCCGAGTGCAAAACTTTGTTGGATTTCGACACTGTTAAAAAAAGGACAGAAATACATAAACGAACCGATCCGGTTGGTGCAAACATCATGAAGTCCGTTGCTTCTGACACAAACCTTCCACCAGCGGACCGGGCGAGGCGAACGTTTGCACGGAGCGGTTACTGGTGAGGTTTTCGATCTGGCTCCTCAGGAACTTGCGGTCTTGCATCAGGTCCTCCACCTGCCGCTCCAGAACCGCGATGCGCTCCTGTTTGCTCTCCAGCATGCACTGGAGTTTGGTGATGGTCAGCAGCACCCGGGGGGGCAGGCTTTCTGTATATGAAGCTGCTAGAAGGAGACGAGACAGCCGCATTCAGTGAGAAAAAACCCCAAAACAAGCACCGACTAATGAAAGCGTTCTGACCCGACATGGCGCTGCTGGGCGTGTTGTCCTGCACCGCATCGGTCGAGCCACCCGTTTGAAAGTTCTCCCACTTGATGATGCGGAGCTCGTCCTGTTCCTGCTTGAGCCAGGCCGGGGAGGCCAGTCTGTCTTTGCACCTGACGGAGCTGGAGTCGATCTCCACGCAGGGCGAGTAACCCGACGGCTCCTGCTGCCAGACGGACGACATGTCAGCAGACCTGAAGGGACAACCAGAGGAGAGGATTTCACTCGCTTTAATCATGACCTGTCGCGTTTAGCTGCGTTCACAGACGTCCTCACTGTCTGACTGTCTGGAGCGAATCAAACGCTTTATTAATATCTAACTACTAAGTATCAGAATCTTCTTTAGCTGTTCGGTTTCCATGGAATCCTCGTATCTGTGTAGATAAAGTGGTGAATCAATAAATGATTAACAAATAAATCGTGTTGCATCCGTCTGATTTCAGCAGTTGAAGGCAACAATAAATCACCTTTGTACTGAAAAAAAAAACAAAAACGAACTGCTATTGATCTAATCATTAATCCTGATGCATGGGTGACGAATCAGGAAACAGTGAAGCATTAATTAAGAACTTTGTGGGTTTATTAGGAGTAATAAACCGTGTGTAATATAAATATTTATAAAACCGTTGGTATTAAATTAAGTATATACATATTTGACCAAACTGGACAATGCAAACATCTAAATATGAATAAAGGACATTACCTGAAGTAATATTTATAGGATGGGGAATATTTTTATATATGTATATATATAAAATAGATTTACATTCATTATTCCCTGGGATATATCTCATTATTCTATAATTGACTTTTAAAAATGGTTCTAGATGCTAGAAGTAGGTTTCCTGTGGGAATTAATGAGATGTTTGTTGTTTTTAATCCCTGATGATGCAGCACCGATAAACAAGTGTCACATGACTTTAGTTTCCACGACCTAGTGATGAAGCTGTTAGCATACGACACTCAGCAAGCGCTTTCTAGCATCTTAATGATGAGCAACAGGAATCCGTGATGCATTAAAGATGTATTACATCATCATGAGTCATGCATTAGTTATGCATTACTTCAGGCTGTGCTTTGGAGCCTTGTGTCCAATCTAGAGGTGCTGCGTTCATGTACCCCTCACCTGGCAAAAAATAAAAATCACAGAGCAGAAATATTAAAATGCAGTAATCTGTGCACTTGATTTTGTTGCAGGAAGTATTTACTCCACGTTTCCATGGAGACGATGCTCATGTCTAACACGTGCCACGTGAGTTCTCAACTGAGGGATCTGGAGATACATTAAAGAGAATCTCACTAAAAAGAATGCAGATATTGCTAAAAAAAAAAAAAAAAAAAAGCTTGACAACTAAAGAAGAATGGGCTGATCGACAACACCTGGACAAACAACTGCAGGATCTTCATCAAAACAAAGGGGCTTTCTCCGGAACAGATGAAAACATTGGTGATCAGGTGTGCAGAGGAGTTGGTGAAATATGAGCAAAAAGATGGCCAAGAGTTGTTATTATACCAAAGATCTGTACAACAATCACTTCAATAGTGGGAGCTCTACACACATTTTGGACAAGTCAAGTATTACATGGAACAGTTGAAAAACCATTCAACATCATCAATGTCAGAAACATGGATTGATGAAATAAAAAAACATGGATTTCTGCTTGGAGGGATAACATTAAGTTTGACACATTAACGAGTATGTTGATGTGTTTTAACAATATAATAACATGTATAACTTAAAAGTGTAACAAACCAGTTTATTTCTTGGATAAACACTGTTTAAAAAAGGTGAATATGATCATTATATTCTTGTGGAGAACACTGGCAAGGTCAACTTCTGATTTTGACTATCTATGATGTCAACAAATCTTGTGTTCTTAGGAAGAATGTAAACATGGTTATATTCTAGGTTATATCTGGGAATAAAGACTAACATCTGGAGGTGGATAAGAGTATGAACGTCTGGCAAAATGTCATGGATGAACTGGTAGAAAACATTTAATGTCTGAGTTGTTGACAACATTTTATAATGAGATAAACATTTGTTGATTGTGGGAGACGGGGGATTTCACAAGCCTATTGGCTTTCCACCCGTCAGCCCTTTTTTTTTTTTTTTTTCTCGGATGTTGTTGTTGATGTTGTAAAATATGATGCAGGAGTGAAGTTTGTTCCATTAATATGCCCGGAAAAAAAATAAATAGGTAAATAAATAAGCGAGGAGTGAGCGCTGCAGTGATTTATCCGGAATCTACGGCAACCTGCAGGGACAAATGCCATTTGCGTTTTCGCGCTTGTAAAATATTAATAAAGTGCGATAAGCACTAGCAGGGCAGGCATGTGCATTATATTTACCCCTATTACATTGTAGCATACAGTCTTAGTGGTGAATAAATATTTAAATTCATAAAAGACATATTTCGTGTGATACAAGTCTCATAAACATACATATTTTTGCGTATAATTAGCTAAAGGGAGACATATTTCTCCCTCCGCTGGGTTAATTAGCTCCTATCAAGATGAATGCTAATGACTGCAATTACCAGCACCAAACGAGACAAATATAGCGAAATACGGAATAACGAACCTTCAAGACGGGTCCGAATCTGCCGCGGGACGAGTTCCGTTTTATGGAGCTGTGGGCACGATTAATTAATTTAGCTCCGTTTGCTTAAAACAATAAAAGCAGATGATTGAACGAACGAGCGGCGTTGACGTCTGAGAGGCGGAGGCAGAAACACGGGCGCATAACCTCGTGCTGCGTTCAGGGGAATAAAGGAAAGTAGTAAACTAAACGATTTTTGTGGCATAAACGTCAGTCAGTCATCTTCAGATTACCACCGCTGTATCCGCCGGAGTAGGTCACGGGGAGCCGGAGCCTATCTCGGCTTTAAATATTTATTATGCATCTATATGCAGCATATGTTTCATGAAACGCATCAGTTTAACTTGTTTTCTATCATTAGTCTTTTGTTGTTGTCGTCTTTTGAAATCACGTTTCAGGGAAACAGCCGTGATGTCTTTGAATGCCACTCACCACCAGCCTCTATAAGAAGCCAGGAGGATGGAGGACAAATCTTGTAGACGGAGAAAAGGACCACACGCATCTGGGATGATCACGTGTCACAACAAATAAGACAGAAAAAGGTCAAATAAAGGCAGACAAGAGGATGTCAAGGAACTTTATTCATAGTTAGACTAAAACTCTTTGGCTACAGAGGCAAACACTCGTCCCGCTACCCAACTGATGTCCCAGGCGATGTTAAATTTCCCATGGACTTCATCTACTCAGTTGTCTGCTAAAATCTTTACAATAGTGGTAATTTGAATAAATCTGAGCTGCCTTGTAGAGACACATAAAGAGACGTCAGACTGGCCAAATGAAATAGATTTCTACTTATAGTTAATACTTGTTATTAAAAACTCTACAGTGTTATATATAAAATAGAAAAAAAACTATACCAAGGTGAGGTGCAATTTGGGTTTTGTCAAGTTTTTGTAGGATAAAAACAACTGTAAATCAATCTAGTTCTTTTTTTTTAAAGAGGCAACTGATAAAATATATATATATATATATATATATATATATATATATATATATATATATATATATATATATATATATATATATATATATATATATATTCTTTCCTGTGAAACAGCTGTGTGAGCTCACATGATGTTGCATAGCCTTCATGATACACATCATACATTCCTTCATCGCAGACCTTCACATTTCTTCAAGCCACGGGGAGTAGTTGCATTAGATATTACAGCAGTGATTTGTGTTAGTCACAGATAAATGTGAACAGTGTAATACTGTTACAGTAACGGCATACAACGAAACAACATATTGAAGACATAGCTGACGTTTTTCAAAGGTAAATCCAAACTGGAAATTTATAAATCTTGTTGTAAATGCTGGTAAATATGATAAGAACTGAACTGAGGAAATGAAATTGGCAGTTTAAAGTAACTTTTCTCATTTAGGGCTGGAAAACTTCTCTAGGTAAAGTCACATGGATTAACTGAGTGGTATTAGTTTGTTAGACAGAAGCAGTTTAAACACACACTGCTGTTTCTGCTCGCCGTCCACATCAAGTCAAATAAAAAAGGCCTTTAGTGGCAGACGGCCAAGAGGAGGCGTTTAAAGTCGCCGCTGCACTCGTCCTTCAGCGCGTCCTTCAGCGACACATCATACTTCTCCAGGTACATGTCTTTGATGGTCTCCAAGTCATACTGCAGACAAGAAAACAGGGAAAAGACAAGCTGGTGAATTTAAGTGCATTTACATGAATAGAAAACAGCAACAATGAGTTTCTGACATAGACAAATTACAGTCCATATTATAACTGTATCGTTTGGTAATATTGCATAATTTAATACTGCCACATAATCATCATATGAATGGACAAAATATGCTGAAAATGTTAATTAACTGTATATCATTACATTTCATGTACATTTAATCCATCGCTTCTTGTACATCATGATTCACTGACTGTTTCTGCCTTCTTTTAACTTGTGTTTTGTTTGGGGGTTTTTTACAGTTTTTACATCTCTGTCCATACATCAAGTTTTTTTATCTAAGCCAACCAGGTTTTTTTTCTGTCATTTCTTCTTGTATTTTGTGCACAAAATAAAAATACGTGTAAAAACAAATGGAAGAGAAAAACTCCATTGTGATTTTAATTTCCTACATCATATTTTAATAAAATTGCAATGAAGAAATACATGTTTGGCGTGTAAAAAACTATTTCCCAAAATCCATTACTGACAAAATAACCCTTTAATGTCAAAAATACAGGAAGAAGTCCTATTACCTCATCCAGAACAATCACCGTGGATAAAAACAGAATCAGGAGATTTGGCGCCACCTGCTGATCGTTGGCTGTAATTACCTCAGAGCGACAGACGATGATGCGGATCAGGGTGTCTTCATCAGTTCCTGCTCCCTTCATCGCATCGTTCAGACGTCTGGCGAAGTAGAGCTGAGGGTTCTTAGCAACCCTCACTGAGGAAGAGGAGGACAGAGTTCCATGAATCTCTAATATGAGTTAAAACGTTCCAGCTAATATGTTGATTTATGTATTTATTCAACTAATTTTAGGATTATTAATTTACATGCAATGAGATGCAAAGTTCCCAAACATTCTTCTATCAAAGTTTTATATTCCAACCTCCTGCTTTTTAATTCTAATGTGGCACAATGTAAATAATCCTTATCCTTTACGTGTTATCGCACCTGAGCGGTGAAATTAATTGCAGTTTTATTATTTACTAAAGAGGTTGGGACAGAGATCAAGTTTGTGCCAAAAGTTGGTGGCGCAGTAAGAAAAATTTAGTTTAATGGATTTCATACGAACCGAGAGCGATGTAGCACCTCTTCAGCGTTCCTGAAGTCTCGCTCTCGATGGCATCCAGGATTTCAGTTCCGGAGAGCTACGGAGAAAAAAAAATACAAGATGAATCTAAGAAGTATTTACCTTCATTCCAAAAGTCTGTAATTCCCTCCTAAAAGGATTTGATGCCATGATTACTATTTATGTTCCACGGAAGTGTAATTAAAGATGCCAAAGATGTTTTTAACTTCCCGGGAAGGTGCAGTTTAAAAGCAGCAACAGTTCACAGGGAAAATTAAAAGACGCAAAACTGATCCCTGAACCAAAATGATGGTTACACAACCTGTGTGACTCTGAGACCAACCTGCTCGTAGATCTTGAAGGTTGCCTGGAGCTGCAGGTAATTTCTGGAGGCCAGGATGTAGCTGAATGTGGACTCATCCGTCCCGAAACAACCCTCGCCCGCCTGCAGCCAATCAGAACCGCTCAGGGTGATTGATCCTACGATGGGGTTATCAATATGTGTGTTTATATATAGATGTGTACCTCAAACAGGCTGGTGGCATCCTGCTCAGCCAGGTCCTCGTCCACCTCGTAGCTCTCGTCTCTGTTGCCCTGAAAGACGAGAGAGTCAAGAGTCTGGCCTCCGTTTTACTAATGAGAGGCTGTCTGGAGAGTGTCTAGTGTGTGTGTGTGTGTGTGTGTGTGTGTGTGAGTGTGTGTGTGTGTGTGTTAGTAGGGAGAGTGAGCTCGATTTCAGTCCTAGAGCACACGGGTGGAGAACACCGACCTGTAAAAGAGCTGTGAGCAGGTTCCTCACGTCGCCGCTGGTGTCGCCTTCGATGTCGGCTTCCAGATCGCGTTCGTGCACTGATCAGAGAACAGTTTAAAAATAAACACACTGGTGCATTTTTGTCTTAAATTTCACGATTGGATCATATTTTTTGCAGAAAGCCCAAACAGATAATGATAAATTCTGGACGTGGCTCTGATGTGGTTTTGGAATAACGCTGCGTGTCGTGTCCGTCCAGATGAATCACTTTCTGTCCCTTCCTCTGGGTTTAATAATAGCGGGACAGGAAGCGGTGACATTCAGTGTTGAGGCGGTGTGTGTGTTCCTACTACAAACAAAGTTCACTATGAGGGAGGTCTGGTTTCTGTCTTTGTCTGTTTATTAACTAGGAAACACCGGTGGGAGGACTGGACTGGGTCCAGCTTAGACTGTTTTAAGATTCCATCTATTCACAGGTCAAACTGGACTTTAAATAAACTTGGCTGGACTAAATTAAATTTTTGAGTGGATTAATCTTTCTTTCCCCTTTCTGGGAATATAAACTGGCATTACTTCCCCTACCGGGAGTCGAACCCGGGCTGCCAGCGTGATAACGTGGACTATGGAAGCGTTGCAGTAGTGGTGCTCTTATTTTGAAGGCTTTCATTCTTCCTGTCTTACCTTGAAAGTAACATTCCTTGAACATGGCGACATCCTGCGAGACACAACAGACGAAAAAAATCTTCAAAACCAGTTTAAATAAAATACATAATGGGGGGTGGGGGTGTTGGGGTCTGGACTCACGGCGTTGGTGGCGGTGCAGAGGATCTCCACCAGGACGTCTTCATCAGTCCCCGCCCCCTTCATCGCCTTCCTCAGCTCCTTCACGGCGTAGATGACGGGCGGGTCCAGCATGGCCAAGATGGCCTTCTCGAAGTTCCCCGACAACTCCTTCTTCAACACGTCCACCAACTCCTGACCCGGGAGGGGTGGTGGGGGGGGGGCAGAGGTTCATTAACTGGGATTGGTGGAGGGAAGAGGGGGTCGATTTTTTAATTTTTTTTCCCCAACGCGACACTCACGTCATCGTACTTGTCAAAATACGCCTGTTTGATTTCCTGACGCTGAAACGAGCAGCGGTTCGCCAGGATGTCGATGATGGCCTGTTCATCCGTTCCTGGAGGGGGGGGGGGTACAAAGGAAGAGATGCAGTGAGAAAACAGTTGGGAAGTAAAAAAAAAAAAAGATGCGTAGAACTCCGGGGATCAACTCACCGAAGCCTTTGCAAGCTTTGCGGATGGCTTTGATGTCAGCGATGACATCGAAGTCCTCCCAGGGCGTGATTGTGGGCTACATGAGGGAGAGGAGAGGATATTGATCACCGATGAGGTCAAGATCTACATGATAGAAAATGGATCAACATTCCAGGGAATGAAGTTCAGGAGCAGCTGGCTGGGGCCAGAATTTTCGAAACAAACTTAGATGGGGGGGGGGCCTTGAATTAACAGCAGGAGCCAATAGGAGGTTCAGGGTCCAACTTGGGGTCTACGGAGATAGACATAGTGGGACGGTGAAGTCCAAGGAAGTAAATAAAAACAAGTTGAAACAAAAATCGTGAATCCAGTCCGGGATTTTGTGTTTCTGCTCTGTTGCGCTCCCCCAGCGGAGAATCAATCAAATGTTTATGTTTAATTGATTAAAAGTTGATTTATAAAAAAACCTTTTTGGGTTTATTTATCAAGATCCAACTCAATATATATATATATATATATATATATATATATATATATATATATATATATATATATATATATTAATGTGACATTCCCAGATGTCTGACCGAGATTCCTGAAGTAGTTTTAACACCGTCGTAGACAAATATTTACGCACACGGGTGGGGGGGACGTTTTGGAGTCTGGTGTGAATTTAAATGGACGTAAAGGCCAAAGGGAACCGTGAGAGGTTTGGATACCCTCCCCCATCTGTGAACTCTGGGACTCGGGGCTTGCGTAACGCGCGGGGGGGTTGTTGGAGAGAGAGGGGGGGGGCTCCTCATTCATCCACTCTCACGGTGTTCAGCGGAGCGGTGATGAATTCCGCAGAGGAGCGGCCCTTTTTCCTCCTTGTGCGCGTCAGCCCGGTTTCTGTTCTCTGCCACCCCCCCACCCCACCACCCCACACCCGGTGTCGTTCAGGACGTTATTTCAAAGAAGCACGAAATCATCCCCACCGTGACGCGTTGTGGGGTCACATTAACAGGGATGTGTCACGATTTAAGTCGTGCGCAAAAGGTCGTGAGTCAACGGAGGCGCTGCGGGGTCCGGTACGCGCGTCACAAGCGCACCGCGTTTGGAAATGAATCCACTGTTATTCCGGTGATTGGACTGGATTGTAACTGTTCACAAACCTATCGTTCACCTCGATCGAAGCCCTGACTGATTAAATATCCACCCCCCACCCACCCCACCACCCCACCCCCCCTGGGCGCGTCTGTAAGACTTTGACGCACAAATACAACCGGATCAAATCGGCGCCACCGACCTGGCAGTTGCCCATTTCGGGGATGTTTATCTGGAACAGCTGATCCGGTCCGAGGAGAAGTGGGGTAGTTTTTTAGTCCTCCTGAACAAACTGCGGCCCGCGGAGGCAGATGTCAGTACGTGACGTCACAGTTCCGGTGCAGTTAACCGTTTATGTTCACGATCGCTCCAGTCTGCGGCTGGTCCTGGTGCGCTGGTTAACTGGTATTCACTGCTGTGAGGGGGGGGGGGGGACCCTTGGTTTTAATGTCCGGTAGATATTTATATAGTATTAATAGTTCACATTCTAAATAGAAAGCTGCATCCAGCAGCTATAATTAGCTCCACTCAGGGAGATTTTATTACATCTGGACTGTTTCCAGTCTTTATGCTAAGATAAGTTAACCCACTGCTGGGTTTAGTTTCATATGCAGACATTAGATGGGCATCTAGCCTCTCATCTAAGATTCAACACGAATTAAAGATGAAAACATGTAAAATTTAAATTGTTAACATTTTTATTTATCCTAGTGGAGAAGTAAAGGATTCTGATTAAACTTATTCTTCTTCCCAGCTAGAATTATAACATGCATCACAACAAATTATAATTATAATGCATAACAAACCAGTGTGAATGTATGTAGCGTTTGGTTTAGGTGTTAAGGTGCATCATGGGAGTTGTAGGCCCCAGTGAAGCATCTTATCATCAGGCTTTTGTTTCCAAAATAGAACCAACCATTTGAAATATCTGAATTTTCCTAAATAAACAGATAAAAACAATGATCACAGGACTGGAGGACATTGTAAATAATCAGTGGAACATTTAATATGAGCTATATGACGTCACAAAACGTTGGGGCTTCATCCCGTTATCGATGCAGAAGTGCTTCCTGATCTAAATAACAGGAGCAATGGCGTCATCTAGCGGTCATAATTGTTAACTACAACCAGAGTTAAACCACAGAAAACCAATCAATCATTAGGAAATAAAAATGATGGATGAATTTTGGACAAATACAGACAAGCTTTAATGATGTTAGTAGTCCTTAGCTAGAGTCTTAGTAGAATCTAAAGTAAACTAAAGCATCATGGGCTTTTCTTTCAGGTCTTAGCATAAAACCATTCTGTGTCGTTGGTGGAATTCATTTGAAGAATAAGTATGCAGAGACTCACGCAGAAAAAAAATCAATAAATCTATTTGGCAGCTCAGACAAACTCCTCCACTGATGAAAAAAACTCTATATTCATTTAGTGGAGCCCACTCAGAATAAGTTTTACTACGTGGATGACTCACGCTCCCTCTTGTAGTACTGCCATAGCTTTGTGTGTGTGTGTGTGTGTGTGTGTGTGTGTGTGTGTGTGTGTGATTGGGTTGTTATTGTCATAAAGACAGTCATTACAACCTCAAGGAGTCTGATCCTGCAGTGAACTCAATGCGTCTGTTATGCAAATTGAATCCGGTCTCAGTTCTCCTGCAGCCACAAACACCGGCGAGTGGATCTGAGGTCAAACACACAGAAAATCAGTCCGTCTGATGTTCTGCGTGGTGTTGATTCTGTTTTCACAGGTTCATCCGCGCTAAAGCTGCACATTCTGTTCTAGTACAAGGTTCAAGATTATTTATAGAGCGTTTACAAATTAAATGAGTTCATCTGGAGACGTTTTCAGGAGGTTATCTCACTCTGAAGATAATTAAATCAAATAGAAGAAGCTATTTCTGGTTTTATTGAAGCCACAGCAACCGTCATTGGGGGGAGGGGGGGGGCGCTGCAGTTAACCCCCAGTTCATGACGTCAGGACCCGTTGATATCTGTCACACAGCGGCGGCGAAAACATGTTTAACCTCAATTACATGGCGCTGAAACAGGAAGGAGCCTCGCTGTTGATGAAAGGTCAAGCAGGCCTGTCCATATACTTACGGCCACTTGTGCCAAGTTTGTTTCATGACTTTTAAGGCATCTTGAGGCATCACACACACACACACACACACGCACGCACGCACGCACACACACACACACACACACACACACACACACACACACAGAATGATCTGACGTCAGTCCCTGACAGAGTTCACCTCTTTCCCATCCATCAGCTGCCTCCATGCTACCTGGGGAGTGTGTGTGTGCGTGTGTGTGCGTGTGTGTGTGTGTGTGTGTGTGTGGGTGTGTGTGGGGGTGAAGATAAAACACGGTTACCTTCTGCAAATTGCTATAATTGAGTGATTAAGACCGGTGACGTCAAGCGAAAGGCAGTTTTCTCCTGAATGAACGGCCTTACACACACACACACGCACGCATGCACGCACACACACACACACACACACACACACACACACACACACACACACACACACACACACACACACACACACACACACACACACACACACACACACACACACACACACACACACACACACACACGTCAGTGTGACTGACTCACTAGTGTCCTGGCCTCGGGATTTGTGTTGGGTGTGTGTGTGTGTGTGTGTGTGTGTGTGTGTGTGTGTGTGTGTGTGTGTATGTGTGTGTCGACTATTACATGAGTGGACCTGTGTGTCCTTTTGCTGGGGCAGTAATTACTGGGAGACTCATCCTCAGCTTCATCACCGCTGCTGCTGCTGATGATGATGATGATAATGATGATGATGATGATGATGATGAGGCCCGAAGCGATGAAGTCCATTCGTGGAGCTGGATTTAGCGGCTGCTGTGCGTTACCGGTGTCGTTTGACTCTCATTTGGTATTTCTGATATAAGTGTGATTAATTGCATCACGGGTTGCCGGGAGCGATATTGATCGGTAATAATTTAAGTTTGTTTCCGAAAACGATTCATCATCCTGGACCAGGGATCCAAAACGACTCCTGGAGGAGCCAAAAACGGGCCTCATCCCGTCAGATAAATGACCTGTTTGCCCTTCTGTGTTGAGGACAATCAGTCTCCTGCCAAACGGGGGCCTGTCTCCGTTTGGAATAATTAAAGGATTGGGTCTCCCTTTTTTTGGTGAAACGTGTTGTTTTCCCGTTTATTTATTGCGTTGATCGTCTATTTATCCCGCACGCGGTGATTCATCAGCCGCTCACAGTCTCTCATTAGCGTCACTTCTGCACCAGGGCCCCACGTGACAATGAAGATTTATGGGGGGGGGTGTAGCTGCAGAACATCTACCGGTTCAGGTTCATCCAGAGAACACCTCCCAAGGTGTGTTTTGAATTTAAATCGGTTCAAAACTGGAGCTTGGTGTGAAACTTCTGTATGAAATGTGAGGTAAAAATACACAACAGTCACGCAAACCTATAGATACCTGTTTGACCCCCCCCCCCCCCGACTGACCTACTTCCATCTCTGATGAGTCCTCTTGTGGGTTTCTTTCCCGAGTTGTTACACAAGACAGCGTCTATTTATTTTCGGCCACCTCGCCTCACCATCACACTTGAAAAACTGGAATATTCCACTTACACCGGCTCCTAAGGAGTTAAATATCGACCCTTCCTGAGACCCCTGGGGGGCGTTAATGAATCCCACCATCATCTGCTGTCAGAGTTACAACCTGATGGTAAAATACCTGCACATGGTGGGGATTTAATCGCTCTATGGGGTCGATTTCTGATGCAGCAAAATAAAAATCCAGGAACATCTCTGACCTTTGGACCTCTGGACCCGGACTCATTGGAATCAGTTGGGGTTGCTTTCACAGCTTGTGTCCTTACCTTTCCACCCACTAGACGCCCCGCCCCCCCACCTGTACAAACCTCCTTTGTGAGTCACATCACTCCGTCCTCTCCCACTCCTCCTCCTCCTCTTCCTCCTGCTCGTCCCTGCGTTTGACACACAGATGAGTCAGTGACGGATCGCGGAAGCTTGAGCCAAGCGATCAGCTTCCTCTCATCTCCTCCTCCTCTTCCTCCTCTTCCTCTTCCTCCCCACCACCACGGGTCCATCTCTGCTCACATGGACCGGCCACAAAAGACAAGTGATTCACGCTCCGATCGCTGTCTGAGGTTTAAAAATATAAGCCCTGCGTGATGGGAGGATGCATCCCGCTGTCCTGCAAAGACAACAAAGAGGAGCACAACCGTGCTCCTCACCCCGGGGGAGGTGGGGCAGGACATGTGGGGGATGCTGGATGGGTCTCCGGTGGGCACCGGTTACGACTACACGAGTTAGAAATCATGCATTTACACAACTCCTCCAGGTTTTGCAGCAATAAATGGAGTTTTATCGCCGTTAGCATTCATATTCTATACAACGGCAGGCTCCAGCAGTAAAGGACTTTTAGATGGAAAAGAAATTGATTCTCTTGATATGTCTCTGAGTGCTCACGTCCTGAACTCTAATTCACATTCAGGCATATGTCAGATCAATAGAAGACATTTAGCAGCAGCGTTGGCAGCGTTTAACGATGCTCGCTGCCCCGAGGGCAAATCAGGGAATGTTTGATCTGCAGGATTGCTTGACTTGACAGGCCACGCTAACGCAAATACCAGCCACTAAAATATGACGATTATTAAATTTTGTGTTGGATTGGATCTCAATAATACATGAAAAATAGCAAAAAGGTCAATAAATAGGCATGGATGATTTTTCCACTGACAGGCATACTTGGATGTTCTAATACATAGTTGGACCAGAGATGCACAGGAGATGATTAAAAACAGGCCAGGAGACAATAAAAAAGGACAGGAAATGTAAAGGGAAACAGGATGCATGTTTGCATCAAACAGGAAGTGAACAGGAAGTCAGGTTTTTACAGTTCAATACAGCTGATCTCTGACATTTCACACCTGACTCGATGCATTTTTATGAAAAGAACGTTAATAAACTTTGGATTCTACGTGTTTATCCTCGTCAGAAAGGATTTCTGTTTCCTCATCTGACTTTTCTCTTCTTTAGGTTGTTGCTCAAACCTGTATTGATCTTCTGTTGATCGGAAACTCTTCGAAAATGTGCTTTTAATAAATTAGTTGGCTGCATATTCATTGAAAATATGACTTTATCTTTCATTTATTCCTTATTCGTGCCACGTTAATGGGATTGGCACAAGAAAGGATGGTGTCCTTGACTCCCGGAATAGATGACTCCACTTTAGCCAATAATTACCAGGATGATGACGTCAGCGCTCGGCCTTTTGCAGGATTCTGGAGTCAGCATTTGATACCATCTTGCATCTCTGACTTCCTGCAGAGCCCGCATTGATCGACGTCTAAAAAAGACCACAACAGGCCGTAAAAGCATTTCAGGACAGTCGCCAAGATGTGCATATCCTAAAGTGGCTGTGATGCACGAGGCTTTTAAAAAGGCCAGGGTTTCTTCAACAGCGTGCCAACGTGACGAAGAAGAAACAAACGTGAGCACAAGTGCATCATGGGAGCTTCTTGTACCAACTTCCCAGTTTGACTGCAAAGGTCATAACAGGATAAAAGTTCATAGATTCCAGTAGGCAAATCCTTAAAGTTTCTTTTTTTCAGGTAAATATGTTCAGAAACAACAAAACAAACATTTAATTTTCATATAAATATTTATTGCAGAGGAGGTATCTTTTATGTACATGCTATCACAATATAACACAATATAAATCTACTGAATATTCCCATATATCGATGCTATAAGCTTGTCATAGAGCAATAGTCGTAACAAGCACGTAATACAGTGGATCAGGGACAGTATCACTCACTATACAACTTGTAACAGTCCATAAAAGATCTTTTTTTTTAAACTTTTTTGTTCTATCAAGGGCAGTGAAACATCGGTCCTATTATTTTTATTTTTTAATGAATTCATGCAGAAGCCACAAGATTTACAACGTCACAGCATCGAGTAGTATTAGTAGCAAGAGTAGTAGTGTTATTTGCCGTGGGGTGACTCGGTTTGGTCACCAGAGAAGAGAAAGTCAGGTTCGAATGAAAGCAGCTAGCCAACAGAATGCACCATGGGAAAGATCAGACTGATGGACGAAGAGCTACGGGGACACGGTGTCATCTATGGCGATGACGTTTGGATTTTCACATGCGAGTAAATGTTTTAAGGTGGAAACTTTCACAGATTCATTGACTAGAATACGGTGATCTCCAGAGACGTGAACAGTGAGACAGTTGGAAAGACGGAGCGACCGAACTGAGGGAAGGTTCTGCAAGCAAACTATTTGAAATCAGCAAATCAATCTGTGACTCGTACATTGCGGAATATTGCATTGTTTGTATCTGCAGTTCTGCCCGAAAAGAACCGTTATCGTGTTTCCTTTGTGCACCAACGACCTCCAATCCGCAAATCTCATCAGCAAAGAGTGTAAAAGATTACGCTAAATGTAGATAAATTAAAAAATATGTGGTGACAACAGAGTAAAGCTCTTCTTTTAGAACCTGCAGCTCCATCTAAAGACTTATAAAGTAATATGAAACAAAATGCATCTTCTTTGAAGAAAAAAAAAAAGAAAGCTTTCCTACCAAGAGGCTTGTTTTAAAAATGTACAGCACTATTATTCATCCAGGGCAGTAAAATTCAACGCGGCAGTGATTCCTACGACTAAAGTCACTTAAAAAATGCTCTCAAACTGTCGCCACACCGTCCCCCGGTGTGTTCCTGCATCCGCGGTCCATGTGATGGATGATGCTGAACATCTGGTTCGTAAATATCATACAGATCCATCACCTGCTTCACAATCAATCCCTGACCGCTGACAGTTGTGCTCAGACTCCGTCCCTGAAGGAGCTCATAAAGCAGGAGAGGTGACGAATCTAAAGCTGTAAGGCAAACACTTCCACGTTTGATGTATTTCAGTCATCCCCACCCCCACGGGTCAGAGGCAGGGGTAATTTCTCAGTGGAGGGTGGCAAGTAGACGGCGCAGCATCTAAATCACCTTATAGAGCCAATTGTGTTGGCTGGTTGAAAATAAATTCAGATTGGAACGACGACAATTATTATGACGTCAATTTGTTTTCAGTTGAAAGACATTTAGAAATTGATGGTGTTTCTTTTGTTTTATTTTACCACGATTCATAAAGATGCTCATATATTGAGGAGTTTGGCGGCAATTCTAGGTAATTACAGTCGTTGACAACATTCAGGGATAGCATGTTATTTTCACAAGATACCATAAAGTCGCTTAGACGCTACATTGATTAATGGATTTCTTCACAACTGCAATTACTGTCAAGTTTTCAACAGTTAGATATAAGTGCGTGTGGGGGAACAGGGGGAGGGAGGGGGTCGTCACGGTAACCTCAGGTTGGATAGTGCATGATGAACATTTAGACATTTTGATACAAAACACCAATAAAAATTTCAAAAACCTCAAAAGGTTCAGTCAGATTATTAATTGATAACATTACATTGATCGCTAATTCTAATCAATGGGGCTTCATTCGCATTAAAATGGGAAGAACATGCATTTCTCTACTTGTTCTTTAAATCTTAAGCTACTAATTGTGCAGCCTGGTCAGTGGCTATAATTTATAGTCCAGGGTACAAATACAGGTATGCGTCGGCTTACGTCGTTTGGATTTATGAGGTTCTCGATTATGCGTCGGTATTTTTTTTTTTAAAAAGCATGAAAAAATAAAAATCAAGTTTATGTCATTTTATTCCACTTAATGTCTCTCTGCCACAAATTTTGGGAACTGTAAACTTGCTAGCAAGCCATTAAAAGCACATAATTTCATGTTACCAAACATTAAATCAGAATAAATAAAAAAATTAATATATTATTAGCACGTAGCAACGCCTGTGACCCACGATGCGGAAGAAGTGGCTAAAGACAAGACTGCGATGTTTTTTCTGTACCATATTAAAAAATAAGATTTCATTGTTTGCAACCTAAAAATAAATTAGTGTTAACTATATATTATTGAAAATGCATTGGTAAATAAAGTACAATAAAGAACTAACTGGGATTTTCTTTTGGTTCTTTTGGTGCCTGAAATAAGTGTGACAGTTTCACAATGTTTAATTGCAGATCAATAGTACGGTATCTCAGCTTTATTTTGAAAGTCTAACTAGTTGTTTCACATTTGTTGTTGCTAAATAAAATAGAGGCCAAATAGAGCATCATAATTTAAAGCTTTTACAGCCACTGACCCATCTGTTATATGTAACGACTCAGGAATGAGAGATTTAGAAAATTAAATGATTCGATAAATATCTCACATTTAAAAAAAACAAACCCTTTTGTAGTTATAACCATCGTTTACACCATTATGAGGACATTCTGCAGACCAGTCACTGAAAACATCTGAAAATAAGGCAACATTCCTACGACAAAGTCTGACAAGAAACATGACAGATTATGAAAAGGCGGTTAAGCCAGATGATTATTTCACAATCTGTGACCAATATTGTCAAGGATAAATCCGCAGTAATTACTGTTATAGTACAGCATTAGCATGTGTCTGTTAGCCTCATAGCATTGATCAACTTTGCTGTAGCTGCCTTGTTTCCAGGTCTCACTATGGTCTCAATCAGTATTGATAAGCATGGGAAAAAAATGGTCCAAAAAAAAAAAACCCACTTCCTTATCAATATCACCTTTCAGCAGCAGGTTCTGCAAGATGATAGTAAAATACATTGCTGACCTGTTCGGATTTTAAATTTTGGACAGGGAATGTAACGACAGATGGAGAATCGGGACTTCAGAATCCAAAATTTCAACTCTGGGTTTTACATTTTCGTTTAGAATCATGATATGGTAACACACAAACACACTTGGTGCAAGTCAACACAAAGAGCCATGCTGGATTCACAGACAAAGCTGGTGCAACTTATTTCCTTTGCATCCTGACAGTGTACAAATGATGCATTTTAACTCACATTTGTGTTAATTCACCTCGCATATAATCTCTTTCATCCTGAATGAGCTTTTAGGAATATCAAAGCTAGAAGAGGAGAGCCTCTGGTGTGAAATAAAGGTTAACATATCTGTCATCATATTTACTACTTTAGTCCACAAACCGGAAAGGGCCCGACTGCTCTCCACGCCTGGGTGTGCATGCTGTTAATATAAGTCAGTCACAAATGCTAACAAAGAAGCCCCTTGCTTCACTTCAGACTGATACAAGACAATGCTAGTTAGTTAGGCACATACAGTACATCTCTGCAGACTTGAATGCTTTTAAATCTGCAGAGGACTACAATTAAATAGATCTAAACAAACAAATAAATCTATGTTTGGACTGTGTGATATCCAGTGTGACATCATGCCGTAAGGTGGAAATGTACAAAACAAAAGAAAAAATGTACAAGAAGACAAAGTCCGTCCTCGATAATTAATTCATGGAGTTTACCTAAAGTGCTATGGACATAAGTTCCTAAATGATTCCTCCCCTCTGTGCTGACAGTTGGACACAAACTAAATATTTGACATTTCCAAAATCCCTCTTTGCATTTTGACCCTGGTTCTTTGGCTTTCAGTTTTGCTGTTGATACCTTCAATACCATAATTATTTTTCTTTCCACCTCTCTTTGTCCTATCCCAGTCCATTTAGTGACAGCATTGATGCAAAAAACAACAAAAAAACCCCCAAGAACTGTTGACTGGATACAGAACATGATAAATTCAGATTTTCAGCACTACTCATGACGTAAAAAGGCTGAATCAAAAGTTGCATAATTAGTCTAAGATTTATCTTCAGGATCTTCCTGTAATAATCTGGAATGCTTATCGTGACTTTGTTTTTGTTTTTGTACATTTTACTTATTTTCAAAAGAGGTAAAATAGGAACAAAACCTTGGAAAGGAAGGCAACTTGTGGAATTTGATCAACTTTTCTTCCAAGTCACCGTACTAATTGTAAAAGGTAATATTTAACTATTTCAAAGTGAAAAAAGTATACATCAATAACTATAATTTCAGTTGTCCATTAAGGTTGAGTGTCATGCCGTCTTGCTGGATGTGCTATCCTCAAAGTCCCAGGGACAAACATCTGCCTTTTTAGCAGCACTTCCACTTTCACTTTTAGGATTGGGATTGGGATTGCTCTGCATCCCAACAGGAGAACATTTGTCTGTAGCTTTTTTATCTGCCGCATCCTCAAAATCCCACGGACAGACATCAGCCGGCTTTACTTTGGCTGCTCCAACATTTGCACTTTTCCTTTTTTCTACCAACGGTACTTCCTCTACATCCCAAGGGCATACCTCAGCCATTTTTTGTTGGCTCATGTGTTTCTCTGAAGATTTACTCTTGTCCTTAGCTTTTGTTCTATTTTTCTCATCATCAGTGTCTTTTGATTTCTCTTTCTCAACTGTTCTTGTCGAAGGAGTACCCTTCTTTTTCGAAGGGAATTCCTTGGTTTTGGGTGCTTGAGAGGGGCTAGGCGTCCTCTGTCCAGAATTTGGAGATGTAGCCGTGCTGTCGTAGTCCCAGGGACATACATCAGCTTTTGTAGAAGGTAGTTGGAGAGAAGCCCCTACCTTGGACGGATCTGAAGGAGAAGTTTTCCCTTTCCCATCCACAGGAGAGGTGCTTTTACTCTGTTTTGTCACATCTGGTGAATGAGCTAACTCTGTCGTCTTTTGAGCTTCCTCGAAGTCCCATGGACAAACTTCTATCGTCTTAGTTTTGGAACTCTCTGGTGTAGAAAGAGACTGTTTAGTCTTACCAGGATTGCTTGCCTGACTGTATGTTAGTTGCTTTGACCCTTCTACTTGACAGGCTTGACTTGCACTCCCATCTTCCCATGGACATACTTCTTGTCGTATGGCGGACATCCTCTGAATTTCCTTCGAATGCCCGCCACTAGAAGACTGATCGACTTTCTGTTTCTGCTGCTGAGATTTGCCTCCTTTGGTGCTTCCTCCGTGAATTGTTGTGGTTTCACTTGGTGCAATAGATACATGCTTTTGGACTTTGTTTTCAGAAGGTGTTGGGAGGTCCTCCACTTCCCAAGGACACACCTCTGAGAGATCATACAAATCCTTTCCCTTGATTGGATCAGAACAGATTGTCGGCTGGCTTCCACCCACCGGTTGTTTCATGATCCTACCTTTAGCCGCGCCCTGTTTGTACTCGACTGACTGGCTAATAATCATCTTGGGGTGACAATCACTCTCTGGCTCTGCATTGGCCTTTGTGTCCTTGCTCTTTGGCTGACTCTTCTTATTGCTGTCTTCTGTGCTCTGGGTCTTTCCAGTCAAGCCTAAAGTCTTCTCTTTGGCACTGGCAATGACACTCAGGGACTTCTGCAGCATGGATGCTCTGGGATGCATCGGCCTCTTGTCTGCAGAGAGATTATGGGCGCTGACTGACTTGCAGACTAAAGGAGCTGATTCCGTGGATTCACTGGGGACATTTTCATTGGACTTCTTCTTGACCGACTTCTTGCCCATAAGTGTATCCAGGAGGGATCCTTCAGCGGTGGTCATCTCCATCTTGTCTATCCCCGGGCTGTTGGTGTCTTCACCTTGGTCGCGAACGTGATCATAGCTGCTGTGAGACTTCTTGAGAGAGAAGACCTTGTTCTTTAAGGTCTCCTCCTTTGCCGGCTTTACAGTGTGAGTCGGGTCGAAGGGGTTCTTCTTCAACATGCATATACTGTTCCGGTTGCTCCCATGTTCTCCGGCCTCCTTGTCTTCACGGCTGCATTGCCGGTGGACCGATTCCGGAATCTCAGTGATGCGTCTCATCAGCGAACGACCCAAACCTTTCTTGGAGCTTCGCTTCTTCTGGAGATGAGGGTTGTTTGCCAACATTTTCTTCCTCTTGTAGATCTCCAACTGGGAGTAGAGCTTCTTCAGCTCCTCCTACATGTAGAGCAGATGCAAAGTGATCACGTTTGTGTTCAAAGCGTTATTTTATTCATAAAGCTTGAAAGCAGAATCTAATAAAGACACACACAAAAAAACCCACAGACATTCGACTGCACAGAGAACATGCAGTACAAATTCAGGACGTGTGACTACAAATGGCTGTTCACTGATGCACTACAGAATATTACATGCTTGCTGAAAAAAAGTAAAGACAAGACAGTCTTGTACGGCATCAAATAAGGAAACTGATTGCGATTTAACGTTAGGTCTGAAACAGCCTCTGAGCTCCGGTCTTGAATTTATTGCACTTGTGTTTCTATGAAACATCCCATAGAACAAATGCTCTCGAGTGGCATCGTAAAATCACTCCCTTGGTGAACAATTTTGCCCAAATCTTTTGATAGAGAGACTTCTTCAGCTCTAACAGACAAACAGAAATCTCTGCTCACGTTGGTACGTTTTTCCCAAAGACTGTCGCAAGACCTTACACCACAGCCATTAATAGAACTGAGATGGCCCATTTCGTCAGGTGTCTGCAATAAAAAACTCCCATGGCTCAGTATTTTTGGAGGATTCACATTATTCACCAGGTTATTCAATGGAAAAAAATCGACAGGCTGAAGGAGTCACCACCTACCCGAATGTCTTCAGGATCCAGACTGTGTTCGCTCCACGCCGATGTAATACTGCTATTGAGATATGACCCGGATCGACCCATGTCCAGCTCGTCCTCATAGGCCTCAGACGCTATGTCATCTCTCATGTGGGTGCCGGCAAATAGAAACTGGTGGATTGGCACAAACAAAATTAATTAACGGTAATTTTTATGCCTTTTGCATATTCGAATTTCATAAACGCTGGTCCGTGTCTGTCGACACACAAACCCAATCTAGTCAATGCTTTGTCCTTTTTACAATGACTACTTTGTTATTTACATCACACTCTCAAAAACAACTTACAAAGCATTAGAAGAAGAGGACAAAGAGGACAATTACATTTTAATAAATGACATTTAAAGCAGGACATTGCGAATCACGACTTGGGGCGTTCACCTTCGGGATGAGAAGCAGACCCAACGTGACCGTCACGGTTAAGTGGGTGTGGGTGAAGAAGAGCAGGAGCATCCAATCCGGATGGAGCTCTGGAGCGAGCGTAAACCTGTCAGGATGTAAGGTAGTGTGAAACATCTTAAATAAAGCTATATAAATAAAGATTTGAGTTAAACACGAGGTGAAGTTGTCCAACATTCATTGAGAATGTGTTCTAGTATCTACCGCTGCTGCTGGAGATTTATCCATACACACATCCTGAACATCTTTTTGACAGCTGATTGTCAAATTCCAAATGTACATACAGTAAAATCAGCGAGGTGTAACAAAGTGATGCTGGGATATTTCTACACATCTGCAGTAAACCTCGTCGATACAGATGAAACCCGCAGAGATCGGAAGACAGGCCAAGATTTATACACAATCTGTCGAGGCGTCAATTTTCATGGCCTCGTATTATGTTCCACTTGGGCGATTCTTTTGCCAGCAAGGACGCGATAGTTTCCTCATTTTTTCCATCTGGGTTAGGGTTGCTCTCGTTAGTGTTAGCCTACACTGGACTGACTGCGACGCAATACTCGGTGCAAAATTAGATAATTACGAGCAGAAACAAAAGCAGCGTCAATGGAGCTCCAGGGTTGTAGAGACCTCACTGATGTAACGGTATGTCCTGTCAGACGATAATTCAAACGCTACAGAGACTCTATCTGCCTGGCAGACTGGAAAATGGCTAATTAGCTAACAGTTAGTGTGGTAATAGCTCAGAGGCATGAATGAAACTGAAGTTCCAGCATTTGAAACCTCCCAAAGCTCCGTCGCCGTCCCTCGGTCGCATGTGATGTTTGGTATCTGTACCTCGGTGTTCCATCTCCTCCCCCCTAAATCACTCGGGGCCTGGCCTCCGGCTATTAAGGTCCCTTCTTTTTCTCTCTGCATCACCTTCACACCTGGATCCGACTAAGACCTGATGGCTATCACCTGAGCTTTAACTGGTCACCGCGGGATCAAATAGCAGGTTCTATGATGCCAGACGCCTCTAACAAGCCCCGCTGTACATCCTGGTCTCTGCTGGCAGTCGGTTGGAATAACTTGCCAGCAAAGGCAACCCCCCCAATTTATAACGGATCTCATCTGGTCATTTTCTACAGAGAAACGTCTCAGGACGAGTCAGAAGAGGCAGGTGAAAGAGATCCGCGACGCTTTATTGGTAAAGGATGCAAATTTATAACGGGAATATCGCCGCCAACTGTTTATTCGGTCTTGAAAAAATATAAATCATTCTGACACAGTTCATTAGTAAATAATGAGATGGAGCTGAGCTCTAAATTAGAGGGAATCCAGCTTGAAATGTCTGTGATGGTGTCAGCTGGAATGTCTCATTTATAAAAATGCAAGGTCCAGCTTTTTGAGTGCACGTTTCACAAAAATAACTAGACCCACAATCCTCAGGGGAACAGGAACCTTGAGGTGTTGCCTCTATGTGATGGAGAGCAGTTGTTGGTACCTGATGACGTAGAATATCGCCGACAGGACGAGTTCGTTGTGAACGGCGATGGCCATGTATCGAGGCTCGTGGAAGGCAGACGGCACCGTCCTCACGGCGTAACACAGGTAGACCGCCCACAACAGGAAGAGGAACTCAGCTGTGGAGCGAAGAAGAAGAAGATGAAGATGAAGGTAATTTCCATACAGGATGGAAAAGGCCGCCCGGTTATTCACAGTTAGCTGCTCCAGCTAACCGTCCAATCAAACCCTTTTGGAACAGCTGTGGTTGTATTCTCTGGACAATAACTGAATCACCAATTACCTCCGTGTAACGTCTCCCTGGTAGCCAGCTCCACGGCAACCAACACAATGAACGCCCGGCGTGGGCGCTCGGAGCATTTTGGAGTCACAAGTATTCCTCACAAAAGGAATAGGGATCAGCGTTTTGTGTTAACACACGTGTGCATGTGTGTATGTGTGTGTGTGTGTGGGGGGGGGGGGGGGGGGGTCAAATGAAGATCAAATCAAAATAAGTTTAGGACACGTTTGTTCTCTCCGGCTTCCTCTCACCTCCAAAAACATGCAGCTTGGGTGAACTGGTCGCACCAACTTGTGAGTGTGAGCATTTGTGGGGGTTTTTTTGTCTTTCGTGTGGCCCTGCGATGACATGAGCTGGTGTCTCATCCAGGGTGTACCCTGCCTTACGCCTGTAGCCGGCTGGGAAACGCAAGGTGGATAAACGTCCGCAGACGAGACGATTACGGTGGTCTAGTCTACGAAAAAATAGATAGATATGCAGACGACTTACAAATTTATGCTAATGTATTATTAGTAACTTGTGAAGGTAAATTAATTTTAAAAAAAAGAATGGAAATTCTGATTTGTTATAATAATTTACCTTTTTTTACACAAGTAAGGACGCAACTGCAACGAGAAATGACATTTTTACAGAATATGAAAAATAAAGAAAGTCTGTGGTATAAAAAAACACTTATTGGGCAGCAAGAATGAGAAAAAATATAATTAATAGAAGACGACCTTTAGATTTTAATGAACTGATTGTTGTTGCGCTGCAGCTGCAGTTTTGTTATGCTGAACACCACAGCCTCCTTTGGTTGGAGCTTTCTGCATAAACAATTAGACCGCTGACTGCGACTGTTTGTGGGTGCGGAATTCTAAATTAGGAACGATTTATCGCATCTGGATGCGAGTCTAATTTATGTCCAGCGTGTACTGGGGGGGGGTTGTGATGTCAGAGGTGACTTCCCCCTACTATCAGGCTATTTTTACCTCCGAATAAACAGGAGGAAAACACGCCTTTGGGTATACGGCGACGCAGCATCACAGCGTGTTCGCCCTGCTGGAGGTCCGCCCGTCTTCCCACAAGTCAAAAACAGTTCCCGGGCTCTAACTCACGCGGTCTAAATCAGCAGATGTAAAACAGCATGTGAATATCCTCAACACGAAATACCGCAAATCCCCCCCCCCCTCCCAGCATCTTTGATTCCTCATCTGTCTAAACCTGCCCTGGCCTCCATGCACAGTGCAGGCAAGCATCCAAAACTGGAGAGCTGGTGGAGATTAATGTCTACTAATGGGAGATGTTGCCAAATGTAGTTATGGGAAAACTCTTCCTCATCCTTCTTCTCCCATCTCTCCCGTTGTCTTTGAACTCCGAATTCTCACACCGAACAAACCACTTCTTGGATTTTCATGCTAAGAACACCCTCATAACGTTTCCTCTCCTGCGCTAACAGGAAGTGGATCTTACCGACGGCCATCATGTAGTCCCAGCGGTCCAGCAGGCACATGCTGAACTGGAGCCCGTCCGGCGTGTGGCCCACGTCGATCAGGGCCGACTTCCTGTCCAGGTTCTGACAGACGGCGGACGTCCAAGCCACCAAGAACCAGCAGACGATGAGCAGGATGACGCCGAGCAGGCGCAACACTCGCCAGCTGGTCATGTAGGGGATCCTCTGGGCGGTCCGGGACAGGAACACCTTCAGCACCCTGGAGGGGCCACAAAAACAATATCATGGATTATTTTTTGGTGATTTTTTTGAGATTCACGATGCATTTAAGTAATTCCTGATCCAATTCCTGCACATTAAGTCATAATGTCTCATAATGCGGAATACCGAACGCATAAACGTCCTTTTTCCAAAAGTCTAACTGCGTGAAACTTATTGATCATTTCTGCACAATTAAAGTTGGAGTTTACGTGGTCTGCTGTGGAAACGAAATCTTAAAATAGCGCAGTAGTTAGTGGATGACAAACTGAATAAATGACCCACTTTGTCTTTTAGCTGCTTTGGTTTGGAAGACTCTGGAACCTCTGGAAGACACATCAAAGGTCGACTTCCTTCCCTTTCAGAAACGCGCCATTATTCAGCGCTATCTGTGCTGACATTTAAATTCACAAACACAGCCGAAACACACGACCAGCAATCATTATTCTTGGGCTCTGCCCTTCATGCACATTGATAAAGTGTCCAACGCGCCGACCGCTAATGAGCCCCCCATCAAAAATTGATCGGCAGGATGTTAGCTCGCGCCTCTGAGGGTTTATTCTGCCCCATCCGCTTCATCAGCATCTTCACGAGACCTTTCTGACAGATTCACCTGACAGAAAGCCCCGCAGACGAATAATTTCAAGAGCCCTACTTAAAACGGTAGGACCCCCCCCCCCCATGTCTCAACAGCAGTTAGTCAGCGCTGGATGACCCCCTTTTGTGTTTCCCTCAGTGCCCCCCCCCCCAGCGTTTCTGCCATCCTCAGATCTCATTCGACTCTGGAGTCGTCTTCAGCGAACCGTCCTCCGGTAAATCATTAAAGATGGAGCCCATAAGGGGCCAAACTGCCCCCTGTTTTCTTAATTACCCTGTAAAAAACCAAACAGCATATCTCACTAATGGGCGTGGGATCCCTGATATCAATTGGTTTAACTAACTCCAAAATTAAGCATCAAGATGTCTTTAACTTTATGTGATTTCAGGTTAATTTTGTTAAAAAAAAAGAAAGAAAGCGAGATTGTTGGAATTAATCACGGAAGTCTCAAATATTTCTAGAAGATTTTATTTATTTTTTTTATTTAGAATCTCATTTCAATATTTTTTTACAGTTTAAGTTTAGTGGAATTTTTATTTCAAGTGACTTTAATAATAAACTTTTCCGATTATTCCACTCAAAACAAATCATTCTCATGCTTAAATTATGGAATTTAATAAATTTAAATGATTTGAGGAGATAATTTTTGTTGTGCACTTTTGCTTCCTCCTCCACATGATGAGTGTGTCCTCCCTCCCCCCTAAAGCGCAGACTGGTGATGAATTAGCCATGGAACAGCCAGACACTTCATAAGGCTCTTACTATTTACAAGGAAATAAGATGTAAGACAGAGTGTAATTGCACTTAAAGAGGTCAATGTAATTCGATTGCCGACGTTTCCTGTGATGGATAATGATTTTGTACAAATGGCGTTGTGTAGCTACGTGCGCGTGTGTGTGTGTTTTTGTGTTACCTGTACAACTTAAGAGTCAGAGTCCCGTAGACTGTGGCGAACCCGAGCAGCCGGACCCATCGCAGGAGGATGCAGCGGAAAACGCTGGGATGGAAATAGAGAATCCCGACCTGCAAGAGAACCAACGACCAACACGACGGGAAGAAAACGATGATTAAAGACCAACAAGAAGAGTTGAGACAATAATGGTCCCTTAAGGGTCAACGGGTTTACAGTCAATGTCAACCAGAAAGAGTCTGGTATTAAAACTCTCAGTTTTCACAAGAGATTCACTTCTCAGAGGGGAAAATGTATGAACTACTTTGGCCGTAATAGATTAACGGTGCAGCGTCATTTCACAGCCATCCTTTTAATTATTAGAAGAAAAGAAACTAATCCATCTGAGCCTGCTAACAACATGCAAAGCTCGCCCTTGAGACAAGAAGGAGGGCATCCATCCAAGTTTGCTATAAAGACCTAGAAACACTGACATGGTGCCCATCCTAAAAAAAAAACACACACTGATGGTCTTTCCAAAGACATAACAAGTGCCAAAACACACACACGCAAACACACACACACACGCGACAGAAACAAACATCTGAGGCAACATAATTATCTGTCCGTTGCAGATGTGCAGCGATTTCCCCTGTGGGATTGTTAATGTTAATCGGATTAGCCGAGGCATTATTACGATCCCTCAGGCAGCCCAGAAGACGCAGGCATGTGGATATTTTTACTCCTCTAGGTTTGAGTCAGTCAAGGGACGCGGAGAATCCCGCGAGACAATGGGCGGCCCACATCGTCACCTGCTGACACGTGCTGGTCCGCCAAACAGGAAGTGTTGGGATGGAAAACACGCGGGGCGTGTCGGGGGTCACAAATCACAGGTGAGGTGACAGGAAGAGTCCGGATACGATGTGTTTGCTGCTCTTTGATGTCATTTTTTTTTAATGTGAAAAGAGCCGAGCTGCTTTAAAGAGTCGTCAGACTGGGAAGGGGCGGAGCAACTTGCTGACGCACGTTAAGTTGCACGGGGACGGAACAGGTCGCCGGCGAAAAACGAGAGGAAATGCACCAGGGAGGCAGCGGTGCACAACTCCTCTTTGGATAAACTACAAAACAGCAGCGATCTCTATCAGATTAAAGCCGGTGTTTGTGACGGGGAAGAGGAGGGGGGAGATGTTATCTGGAGCGCCGCTGCCTCCAGGGTCGACTCCGACTCATCCCGACGAGTGTTTACGGAAAGTTTGAAACGCGCCGAGCAGGTTAAACCTCTCGATTAGCGCCTTTTGTGTCTTCACAGATTCCCTGTGGACTCTCAGCTCCCCCTCCTGATAATCTGACACACGTGTGTTAAACTCAAGGCCCGGGGGCCAAATGTGGCCCACCACATTGTTTTATGTGGCCTGCAAGAGCATAAAAGGTCAGAGTGTAAAACTTTGACCCAAAATCACATTTCCTACAATGTAGTTATTAAGGCTTTATTAACTTTGACAAAAATCAAAATTAATGTCTTAACTTGTGTTGGATTTTTATTTATTCACTTGGATAGTTTGATCCTTGATTGATGGACAACCCCGTTTCCTCAATGGATTATGAGATTATCGTCCTCAAACGCCGTCCTGACCCTCAGAGTGGGAAACGCTGACCAGACTTTCGTTACGTAAGCCTCGCTCTTCCGATCAGCGTGGTTTCAGGGAAGGAACTGCCCCTCAACTTCAGATCCTTCCTTCTTAACGCCGGTGATGGTAAGGAGTTAGATCACATTCTGCCCCTCTTCTCTTTTGTAACCCTTTCCAATCAATGCTAAGTGCCGGGTATCTTCGACTCAGCAGCGAGGAAAGGGAAAGAGATCAGGTGTTGCTCTGGGACCGGTGTGTAAAAGGAATTGAGAGGATGCTGCATGTCTATCTAATGGACATTGATATTGAGGAGACAATTATCCACACGATGGCCCTGCGTCTTCTCCTCTGTCTTAGTTACAGCGCGAGTAAAGGCTTCTACAAAATGCTGAGCGAGCATTTCTAACATGCAGAAGCCAACGTTTGTTTTTTTTTTTAATTAGCAAGTCATTTTTGTGCAACTCCAGTTCACAGGGTTTCTCTACGTAGGGTTTTATTCTGGTTTCAGGCAGGTGAACACATCCCAGCTGGATGTCTGTCCTGATTATTACGTTCATCTGTGAACCGGCGTCCCCAGACGCCTGACTTAACACAACCCGCCTCCACCCTTAAACCGAGGCCTTGTCATGTGGAAGCTACACAACAGAACGCCGTGTTCTAGACGCACACCTGAGAAGACGAGCAGTTACTATAGAGGCGGATGAAAGGTGTGGAAGTGCACCAAGGCAAAAGTAGAAGTGGCTGACAGAAGCACTTCTTCACTTTTTTTTTTTTTTGTCATCTTTCTTCCAAGACTTATTCTGTATTGATTTGAAATTATTCTTTACCAGCCATCAGGTTGGGATTGGGTTTTCAGATTTCACGATTGATTAAGGTACAAAAAAGCATGTAAACCCTTCCAGGAATATTTTATAAGACATTATAGAATATATGTTTGGACTCACGCTGCGCCTACACCTTGAATACGTAGCACTATCTTCCTCTGGTTAAACAGAAATAAACCTAGCTTGTTAGATTTGGTTGATAATTGTCTGTGACTGTATTATTACAAAGTCAAGACCATTATTAAAAACTTCCACCAAACCCAGTATCTCTATTAAACTTGCTTCTTAATGGAATTTGTGGCCAAACTTGAATTTCCCCTGTGGGACACCTCTATTTTCTAAACACTTCTGTAATGGAGCTCACCTCCTTTGGATCCTAGCATCTTCTGTAACGTGTTGTTTCTTAGGTTCTAGCCCACCTCTTCAAACCATTTTGGCAACATTTGTAAATATTTTATTAATTATATGAACAGACCAGCCAGGAACACTGCTTGGCAGGAAGTGATGGTGCAATTCTCTGAGTGCTTATTGGCCGAGGATGTCCATACCATTGAATGCAAAAGGAACACAAAGTGCACATCCCAGCGTAAGTTCATGAAACTAGGAACAAGCATTCGCTGACACTGAGATGTCAACCAGACAACAGATGTTCGGACTCATACGAGGGGTTTCGTTGATGCTGATCCAGACCGCCGGTGACTCATCAGGTGGGCGGTCCGAGGACGATGCCAGGACATGACGGCTGGCGATGGGAATATGAAATGTGAAGAACACCCCGTCCTGACAGGCAGACACAGTTCCAACGATGAATTACATTTTCAATTTCCTCAAAAGATTGTGACACATCAACACCTCCAGACTTAAACTCGCCGTGGTTAGCGTCGCTATCGGGAGTTATCATCAACAGACGGCTAATCTATCAGTAAGAAAAGGATCGCTGTCAGAATCAGGACTGACGGCAGTCTGAAGAGCGACATTCACACGCTCTCCCACTTATTTATTCGATCAACACTCAGCCACTTAATTTTCAGTTATCGTTCATTGCTAATCATCGCTCATTTCAGCACCTTCCAGCTGGCGGCACACAAACACGAAGTGGGCCGGTTCGCCGCTGCAGCTTGGCCCTCTGGATCCGACGGTGACGCAAGTCGGCCAGCTGTGGTGTTAGCAGCAGCTTTCCCCGTCCTGCACGGTCCGACTTCCTGTCAAATCACCGAAGCTGATTCTCTATTTTTATTTCGACCCGTCTGTGTCTCACGTCCGTCTCATTATCATCACCGAGCTGCAGGGTGTTGCACCAGCTGAACAAAGGATCGATGCTTTTTTTAAAATCCTCATGCATGCTATTTGAGTTCAATAAAACATGCCATTTAAGAATATAGGTAGGAAAATGGTGTTAATTTAAATGTGAGGTCTCAAATTAAAGAGATTTCATGTCAGTTTAGCGGAAATGTGTGGTTTTGCTTGGATACTTTAGCTAGCATTAGCTTTAAATTTGCTGAATACATCTTAACAGCATCATGTTGTAATTGTTGATAATTTCCCCATGGCATAGAAATCATGGATTTATGCTAGTTGGGTCAGACGAGCTAAACATAAACTTTAGTTTGAACTCTGATTGTGGAAACTCAGGATAACTTGAACCTGTTTCACCTTTAAACCCGGGTAGACATGAGTCAGGTTTGCCCCGCAAAAACTGCTAATGTCATAAAAACACAAACCCTGATACTCAACAGTTCCCGAAGACTCCATGTGAGAACGGTAACACACCCACAACCGCAACGTGACACCCAACTGGATGCATCAACTAATTTTGTGCTAGACCGCTTTAGATAATTAGCTCTCGCTGTCAGGCAAACAGGAGATATTCAACAAATAACACTTTAAAAAGAAAGTGGGTGGATTCTTTTATTAGACTAATGCAATTAGCAAAAGAACACCACAAAGCAGCACTGTGTAATTAACTTGTAATGTGTAGATAATAAAAATGCAAATGTGTGTGCAAGGGGGGTCGATGCCGGGACTGAAAGCTTCAGGGATTGATCCCCTTTACCGTGAAGGTCAGGGTCCCCGCAGGGTATCGATTAAATAGGATGGAGGACCTGTACATCGATGGCGTGAAATGTGTTTATTGCATTCATTACTGCAGAGGTTTAATAACTAAAATGTGTTCTTAAATAGTTGCTTCGCCAACAGTGGACTAGCGAACGTCGTGGGCAATGTTTGATGTGTTTCTGATCATCGGTAGTAATTTGATTGATTGGATTTTAAACTCTTCCTGTTTTGGGTCATGAAGAATTTTCCCTTGAATTAAAAACTGATGGAAAAGTGGAAAATTCATTGGAGACTGAAGACCACCATGAAAAATGTAGTATTTTAGCTAATATCTCTAAAAGAAGATGGTGAGAAGTTGATGAAGTTTAGAAGCCGATGGCGTCACCCGTATGGTTTCAATGTCTCTGTTAGACCTCCGTTAGAATTATGGTTTGAATGCTGAATTATTATAAGGGTTGGCAGCTGTGACAGCTTGAAGAGCAACCTCATTCTAATGGAGCACTTACTGGAATTAAAGTGCCAAAATAAAATATCATATATTAGTCATCCGTCAATGATGCAGTATAAACACATCAGTTTGAGAGATTTAAAAAAAAAAAAAAAAGACTCAAACTGACAACGGTAGCCAGTCGCAGTCGGAGGAACAGATGGTTGAATTTCAGCCTTTTGTTATCGCAGTTTCTTTGGAAACTCCTCCGAGCGAAAGGAGTGAAAAATAGCTTTCAGCCATTTAGTGTGTCTGTCTCCGTAGGAGTAGAGAATGGGATGGAGTCGTCCTGTCACAACACGGATCTCGCGCCGCTGTAGTGTTTTGACGTGAAATAGTGACGGCCATCCGGTCCGCTGATGCCCCGCTTTTTTTCCGGTCATCATCATCCTCGTCTCCTCTTTTCATGCAATCTCCAAAACACCTCCAGGATGGTGGGAGGAGGAACCGGTGGGAGCAAAGGGGAGTTGGAGTGTTATAATATCAATGGATCCATTTTTGTATGAAAGCTGACACTCGCTGCCACATGGGAAGGGCCGCTTTCTGGAGGGAGGTAATGGTTTCCTCTCCTCCCGCGGTTCCCTGAGGTGGGTTGAGTGTAAATTACATCCAGCTCAGCCTTGGCACAGTCAAGACCTGTGCTGGTTGCGGCTCGCCTCCCACAATTCCCCAACCAGTTAGATCCTGAAAGATATTCCCGCCCAGTTTAGACACAAAGGGATGGATCAGAATAGTCTTACGTACATGTGGCGATGCTATCTTCATATCTCTCATACATGCAGGTGAAAGGAATACTCCGTCACCGACATGAGCGAGAGCTCGCTTTGGTTGACTCCACCTTCCAGATTCACCGAAGTAAGACTGGAAGTGTTTGGATTAAAGACGGAGCAGAACGAGAAGGGGAAATGGCTGGTAGATGGAGTCTGGTCAGGACACATTACATCCCTGTCTTGCTCTTTCTCATTAGCCCCCCCCTGATACGCTGTGAAGTCCTGCTGGCCCGCCTTGCATAGCAAAGCCTTGAGTTAGGCTGAGTTGACACTCCAGCGCCAAGACACTGCTGGGATTGGGCTGGTGTCAAGACTTCGAATGAGGGAAGTAGAAATCATTTAGTCTTGGGCAGAACCCTGACTCTCTGTCCGCATCCAAATTTACCAATAAAACCATGGTGTTTGCCGTTTATTCCAATTTAAAACAAGCCGTGACCTAAATGCTAGGGTACAGTTGATGCCTAAATTGCTCGTTGGGCGTTTGAAGCCTCTGACCTTGACATGTAGACACCTCCCATCGATTTTCCTCTGGCCTACTCAGGATTAATATCGTTTCATCATCCCTACTTGATATTTTATTTGATCTGATTGCTCAAACTCTTCCTCTTTTAGATTCAAATATGTCAAAGTTGTGCACTGCAAAAGCACCGCGGCAACAAACGCTCGGCACATATGGCGGCGCCAGTATTATAAATAGAAACTTGCAGATGAACAGTTTTACATACTGTACGAGTTAACATTTATGAATGCATCAGCAGCAGAGCAGGAGGTGTGACACGTCTCAGCGGGGAGAACAGGAAGGGAACTCGTGCTGTCTCTAAGGCAGCGACGAGGAAAAGGAGTCTCTTACGTCTCAGGCAGCGTGTTTACATGGATTCATTAATGTCGCTTTTCTACATTTCTTAAACGTCGAAGATGAAGAAATACAGAACTTTCCGCACTGTAAGACGCACATAAAAGGCTATAATTTTCTCATGAACCTACAGTACCCTTTATAATCCGATGCACCTTATATTTGAAATAAATTCTAAATCTTATAGTGTGGAAAATACTACAAGGCATCCTGGTTTATATCATGGAGAAACCTGGTTTTGTGGATGTGATTATGAAGGCAGTTGCAAACAGGAAGGGATCCATTGACACCACAGTTGAAGCTGTGAATTTCCAACATGGGACCACATGCAGGAGTTTGGAGTTTGGAGTTACTGTACGACATTTGACATTTTCGCTGCTATCAGAGTCTTTTCAGCCGCGTGGCACCACAACGCGAGGCCTCTGATACACAACTCCTGTCTGACGGCGTGAAGCGGAGGCGTCCGTGGAAAACGAGCAGCAATAATAATCCAGACTGTCACTTTTCCTCCAATCTCAGCCTCGCCAGCAGGGTCAACAGGAAGCCGCAAAGAGACGAACGTTGGGGCTGGCAAGCTTACCCAGGGATCACATTGTGAATCACAAATGTGTGTCCGCTCTCTACCCCCCACCCCACCCCCATTCCCCAAGACCCCCACCCCCACACCTCCACAGTCAGACAGAAATAGCACTACCCGTAAATTTGCTTCTCTCTTTCTGCAGTCCCAGTTCTGCAATGGGGAGGTGGTGGAGTGGGTGGGGTGGGGTAGGGGGGTAGAAGTTATTGCATGTGACACACTCGAGAGAGAGAGAAATGGTGGCAATTGCATTCCACCATAACGCCGAATGCCACGGGATCAGGATGGCATGCATCTCTGGCAGCTCAATAACAGCAGAATTATTTAAAATAGAAGCGGCGGCGGCGGCGGCGGAAGGATATTTCTGAGTCTATATTTAGATTGGGAGTGATGCGTCTCGCCCTGGTAGCCACGGCTCGTGTGGGATTCACAGGGGGTGGGGTGGGACACAGGAAGGCATCCGGGTTGGAGATCAATCCAGCAGAAAAGATGCCGTCTTCACACAGATGGAGACGTTTTCATCGAATTGTTTGTCGCCGGGCGGTTTTTTAGAATCGTCCGACCGGATTTGAACGCGACTAAAGCAGCGAAAAAAGGACGCAGGATTCAAAGAGGAAACTACAAAGTTAAGTTCCCTTTGTAGAACCAAGCGGTCTATTTTTAGCCGTGCCATCACTACGCCAGCTGGATACAGGATTATCATCTACTATTCAATCACTCACTAACCAATAACCTGCCTCCCTTATTTGCTTTCGCTGTGCAAAATTTCAAACATTATTACTTTTCCAGGACCTTGTCGCAGCAAATTGCATTGATTAGCCGGCTTTAAATCAGTTGGCTTTAATTACATTTAGTCTGCATTGCTTCGCTAAGCATATAGCTCCACATGATTGCGAGTGAATCGCAATTAGCCAGCGCCCCCAGCGCCCCAACAGGATGACATAACGGTGGATTCATGTAAATCAATTTTATGTGGGCGGTGGACACAGTCTGGTCATCTGTGAGGATAATGAGGTGCTCCAGATGTGGGATATCAACGCCGCTGCTTTTAAACGTGCAACATTACACGGATTCCAAGTCGTATTTTATGAGTTTAAAGTCTATTTGACTGCGCATACATTAAAATTTGGTACATGAAATGAAGAAAAAGTCTCAGTTGGATAAACGTTGCTGGAACCGACGGTTATCTGATCATTTTTTTATCGCATCAGAAGGTCTATGGGTGTGTGAACGACTGTAATATATATATTATAAATCAAATACATTTACTGTTAAGCTTCCCCCATCCACCCTCCTGCCTGCAGGACACCGTCATTACGTTAAAGAGTCAGCCTGCACCTGCTCTTCCTTTTTAAAGCGCCTCACTCTAACTATAAATGACTTTAATTAAATGCAATTAAACCTTGAAAACACGTTACGCCTTCCTTTAAAGCGCTCTGGTTGTCTGGTGAATAAATAGCAGCGTCAGAATCAGGATCGAATCTTTTTAAAATACTGAGGCTTCCGCTGATTATTTGAAATATTGAAAGCCATTATCAGATCATCTAAGAGCTGCTTCCTAATAATAATGAATGTGAAATATTAAAAATACACACCAAACAGAAGAAACCGTGTATTAATCACGCCTGAACACGAGACGCGTGCTGCACCTGATGCTGGGTTTGTTCAGAAGCGTCTGAGGTGAAGGTCAGATTAAATTTAGTGACTTTCCTCCGCGTGAAGCAGCAGGAGCGTCTGGTCAGCAGATGGTGGCGTTGACAGGCTGCAGGATTCACCAGCTCTGTCCGCCGTTTGTCACTAGTGGGGTGGGGGGCTGGGGGGGTCACCAACACGCCCTGGGATGTTTGTTTCTGTTTATCCCATTACATCACAAGCCCACCTCGGCTGTGAAAACCCTGCTTATCACAGCTCCACCCAGCTGTCAGAAGAAAAAAAAAAGTAAAACAACCCCCACCATAGTAGAGCTGATTTATGAACTGGATTGTGTTATCTGACAAGGTGAACGACCCCCCCCTGGCTCCGTACCGCCGCCTCAGATACCAAACTTTTTCTCTGAGCTCTGATTCTGCTTCAGACGAATGAGCGACGGCGCCGAGTGAAGGTCAACCGAATGCCAACCTTCAGTCACGGGAAAGATTGTTGTTTTCAGCTCAAAGGAGGAGAGCATGTGGATTACCGTCAAGAAATGAGCACATGAAAGGAACAGACACACACACACACAACACGGAGCTATAGCGAGTGTGTCAGGCTTACGGGAAAGTAGAGAAGCAGCGCTCCACACAGGATGGCCTCCAGCAGGACGAGACCCGACGCTCTGATGGTCTGAAAGAGAAAAACACGCCAATTATTAAACTTCTCATTCATGCGCTAATTAAATGTTTTTTGGCCACTGAGGAGCGGCGCAACAAGCTGTGGGTACGGCATTCTATTTCCTTATTAAGTTGTTATGGGTGACTCATTAGCACATTTAGCAGACGTGGAGCTAAATTGGAATTAATTTGGGGTAATGTTGTCAGCGACTTGGCAAATTTGGGACCAATATTCACTCTAGTTCTTCTCCAAAGGGGAAATTTTTGGCTACTCAGCTAATAGATGCTAAAATGCTGCACATTCAACCAGCTAGTTAATAACCCATTGACAGATACTAGCTAGACATTATGTAATTAAGTTAGGTAGAAACCACTGGATGGATTTCTATGAGACAGTGCAGACAGGTGAGATATGGACTAGAAAGATGCGATTACAGACAAAGGGCTGGACATTTGTTTTTCTTAATATTATGAGATAGTTGTGCAAAAATGACGGAACCCATTTCAACCCAACTTTCTAAAGGGAAGGGGCAGGTATCAGAAAATGGGGCAGTAAAGAATAGAGATGCCCTATAGGTCTTTAAAGACTGTACTATATCAGAATGTACCAGGAGGAATTAAAAGGAGCTTCTTCTTCTTCTTCTTTGTTGGGTGAAAGAGAACAAAGTCATGTGACAGCTCCCGCCTCCAGGACTTTTCCATGGAAGGGTTCGCCCTTTCAGCCCCCCTTTTGTGGATGTCTTGTGTAAGATATTTAACAACACATCATCCTCCGACTGACGTTTGGCTCCAGGGCGCTTTCAAGGAGCAGGAGACGTTTGTACCGTGTGTAGAAAACAACAGGAAAGACTATCCGCGGCTACGCTACAGATAGATTGAGGAGTCCGTAAAAGCCTTTTCGATATTTTTCTGTATCGACAGGGTAGAATCCCGCGTTTTCAGTGTTTTCAGTAGACACTTTAGCAAACCGTCAGTAGCAATAACAGAACCTCCTCTGCACTGTACCACCATAGCTCACTACTGAACGTGGGGAGATTTGATACTTCCTGAAGGGCTATGAATAGTGCATGAGCTAAATCTGAGTCTTCACTTTCCGCAGGTTGGTGTTTGTGAAGCAGGTTTTTGATGATGCAATGAAAACCTTTCAAGGTAATGTAGAGAAAACATTATTTACTAAGAGGATTAAAGTCAACCGAGATGATGTTGTCAGCCGGAGGCGCGCCTACAAACCGAATCAACATGTCTCACTGCCATAGTCAACAAATATATGAGGGGAATTAGATGCCAACACAGTTTGTGCGTCTGTGTTATCACTTCCTGACTGGTTGGAGGCCTGATGTTTAGACCGGATTAGCAGCGGTGGCTGTCCGAGATCCTGAGGTTGGCTTGATCTTCAGAGTCTGATGAGCCGTTTGGCGTCAACGTGACCACCCACGTACGGATCTACGGTGTTATTGATCCGAATGGCTTTGAGGACCGTACGGCCCAGAAAGCATCAAACAGGAAACCGATGTGACGTTTGTAATAGTCAATTGAACCTGTGTTGTTTTCTCTTGCGCAAAAGCTGGGATGTAAAAGTTCAATCCGACGACAAATCCCCCTGAAAGCTGAAATCAATCACTGTGAAAATATCATAGGGTATTAATCAATAGTTATTAATCAAACATAAGAGCTCTGTCACGATGGATTCTTTAGGGGAATGTTTCCAGCGATGGGGAACGCTGTACCTTATTCCTACGGAAGTGGTAGATGAGGACCATGCTGACGAAGACGATCAGTAAGCAGAGGCACTGGAAGGAGAGGACGGCCAGGCGGAGGGCGCCGTCCTCCAGCGCCACGCAGGGCGTGTCGTCCTTACAGTAGGCGCAGCCCGGCCGGCACGGCAAGCAGTCGCTGGACGAGCCCTCGTCTGCGTCGGGAACGCCGTCGGAAGCTTTTCCCTGCCTTCCCATTCCTTTGAAGGAAACAAGACGTCAAGGTGATTCCAAAGGGGTAGAAGTAGCTGCCTAACAGGTCAACTTAGAAGCCAACAGGTAAATGGTTGGAGACGTGTGATGGATAAGTGGTTGAAATCGTTGACTGAGTTAAAAATGGACAATGCACACAAAAGAAAAGTCAAGATAACACAATGTTTACCAGGAAAAAAAGGTAGAAAACCGTTACTTAACAGGAGGATAATCAATCGACTGTACGAATCGTTAGCTGAAGGTTGGAATGTTGGTGAAAATGAGGTGAATTAGTGGATGTACAGTCGAAGCTTCCGCCTCAGAGACTGGACCGTATAATAAAGATGGACGACATGATGGCAAAACGTCTTGATGGCTCCCGGGAGCCCCGGCTGTCGACATGAATCTCACTGCCTACATGTTAGGAGACGATAAAAAAGGGCGACCGAGGCTCCATCCTCACCTTCACGAGTTTCCATTAAGAAAACTGTTTTTTTATGTAAAGCAATATTTGAGTTTCCCTCCGACTCCGTTGGAACCTGATGAAGGTGACGAAGTGCGGCTGAGTCTATATGTGCTTATCCCTCTGTGATCTTACAAAGATTCATCGACACTGGTTCAACACGGGGGAAGACCGATCTATATGGGCGAACATGAAAAGTCAACACCGCTGCGTCGTGTTCGGTCGCTGGCATTGCACGAAAGGCTGATAAGTCAGATTAAGAGAACACGAAGGTCATGGTAGAACTTTGTTCTGACAAGGACGGGCATGTTGGACAGTCTTAGGACGCCGTGTTTCATTCAAATGCGATATGTGTGGGCGGGAAAACAATTCAAGACCTAGCCTTGATGTTGAGGTATAAATCGTCGCGGCAAAGGAAGGAAGTGTTCGGTCACGCCGAATGCTAAAAAAAAAAAACCCCTGATAAAACACCTCCAGGGGTAAAGTAAGGTAGACAAACCCAGGGGGGGAGGGGACAACGAGAAATCATTGATTTGTTTAGAAATCCCCCGAGAGACGCCCATATGGTCGGACTGATAACGAACGGCGGACTCATACGGAGCTTTTACGGAGGCTTTACTGGAAGCGGCCATTGTCTCAGAGATTTGCAGGGATTTTGCCTTTAAAAAGAAAGTGGCCTATTTTTCAAAGCTATGACTCTGCACATCATTGATCCCTTCAAAAAGGACTACTTATCTCCGTAGCGATGAGTCATATCCTTAAGCGGATTCTCATTGGTTTGCCTCTCCTGCGGCTGACTGACAGTAACAGCTATATAGTAACCACATCTCTACGTGAGATCCACGGAGGAAGATCGCCGGGAAACAAAGGAAAGTGAGCTGCTCGGCTCTCTCTGCAAAGGAGTGTCAAGGATGTCCCCTTGTGGATTAACAGGCTTGTTATTGGCCCCACGGTGGGCCATACTGCAGCACTACGCCTCGCTAACAGGCTCGCCTCTCTTCTTTATTATGGCGTTGTCAAAGACACACACACACACACCAGGCTTTCACACTTTTGCACGCATGAGCTTGTGTGCATTCGCAGCAATTGTGAGAAATAAAAACACGGGTGTGGGAAGACGAAGTGGAAAAAGATTGAGGGAAGATAAATGAGGAAGGAAAACGGACGGATGGATGAGGTTCGAGTGGGATGAGGCGGAGAGGGAGAGTGAATCGAAATGAAAGTACGGCAGAGAGGCCAGGTGAAAACCACAGGGGTTCTGTGTCTGCACAAGTCTTCTTTTTTTTCTTTTTTTTTTAATTAACTCGCAGCAAATAGAATAAACTGGGAAAAGCACCATTAAAAAGATATTTCCCATCTTGAACCCGATTGGCCTCCTGAGGTACTGGGACGACTTCAATTTCCAGTCAGGGCAGCGGCACGCATCCCATTCATCACCGTGGTTACAGACCACGAGCGTGTAATTTATAACATAACAGAATCTGTGACATTTTCATGACGTCAAATTAAAATATTCAAAGGTAAATTCTTAAAATTTTGCGATAAAGTGGAGTGTTTGATCCAGTTAGCTGATAAATTAACTCAGGTAAGAGAAATTAACTTGTAGAATACCAAAAAGAGACCATTTAGATCATCTTTACGTCACGTGGAGACCAATCATCTTCACGAAGACGCAAACAATGAAGAACATTGATCTGCTGTGGCTGAATCAGGTGACGGCCGTGACGACTCACTGGTGAAGCCGTTGACAGCCAGTCTGTTGGGATGATAGAAGCCCTTCCTGCAGTGACACTTGTACTTGTCCAAGACGAATCCGTGGCCCTGGATCGGCAAACACTGTAAGAAAGAAAATACAAATTTAAAACAATGACATGACATCAAATCTAATTATTTAAGTTGTGAGATGTTTTCTCTGTCTAACTGCTTTCTTGCTACTCGTTATTAAATTATTCAAGCTTCTTCCGTTTTGATTGAAAGTCTGATAGGAAGCAGACAGAGGGAGGGGGGAGAACGAAGGTCATCAGGGGCATCTTTGACAGAGGTGCTGTTTCCGAGATATAATTAATAGCTAAATTAAGAACAGACATATTTGCATGGGTAAAAGAGAACTATGAATTCTATTTCTTGAGGGAATGAGCTTCTCTCTTGTGTGAACATGCGCTGAAACTAAATCGTTTTATAAAACTTGAGACGATTTTTCTAAAAAAGAAACGAAAAGTGGCTCACGAATGAAGAATTAACAGAGTCTGGAAAAAGCTCCGGTTCTCCAGCTGACACTTGACATTCTATGAAGTGTTGGTGGAACCAACTGCGAGACCCGGAGATAAGATCAGCAACGGCGCCTAAATGCAGCATCAGTCACGGCGATGCTGCGTCTGGAGAGGCTGTTATTTCTGATTCTCTCTCGGTGCCCTGAACGCCTCATAGAGAGTGGAGCTGAAAGCTACCTGAGAAGCATCGTCCTCACCTAGCCAACCAGAGGCCAAGTAGGGTGGATGATGACAGATCACATGACTTCCTCCAGCTCTCATTGGTGGAGAAACTTTTCACCCAACTCTGCAGTTTCTTTTTTTTTTTTTCTCTCTACGGATTCAAAAACATTATTATTCATCCTGCGGATGCTGAAATTCTCCTTTTGTTTGCTTCTTGTTTCCAGTCGGGCTTCTAAGTTGGGCACCCCTTCATAAATCCTGCCTGACGCCACTTTAAATGTCTGCAGTGGAGCAATGTGAGTCAGGCGGCCCACTCCATCTCTGAACCCCCCCACAGCTGTCTCCTCCGGACAGGTGGAGGATGCTGCAGCTACTACCTGCCACTGTTAATATGCCCGCCTCTCAGAGATGGCAAGGAAACAGTCTCAGACAGGTGTGTGTGTGTGTGTGTGTGTGTGTGTGTGTGTGTGTGTGTGTGTGTGTGTGTGTGTGTGTGTGTGTGTGTGTGTGTGTGTGTGTGTGTGTGTGTGTGTGTGTGTGTGTGACAGGGAGAGCCAGAAATAGAACCCTGGCAGTGCATCCCGGTCCTGATGCTGCTGTGATTGATGCGGGGCTCAGATGTTAAGCAGTGGAGAGGCGCCGCCTGCCTCCCAGCTACCCGCCATCAGTCACATGTGATCCTAGCAGCGGCGGTCCAGAGACGGGCCGCGACCCCATCCGCAGGGCTCACACAGGAGCTTCAGGTGCGTTTACACACTTTAGTTTAAATTCAACGGGTCAAAGTAATAAATGAAAAAATGCACTTTAAAAAGAAGAAGAGGAAACAAACTTTATGACAGTTGTGTGAAAGAGAAGTCATTAAATTATCATATTTTTGTTTCTCTCAAGAATATTCTGCTGGTTTAAGATTATTAAATGTATGATAATAAATAATGATGTAGATGATAATGATGATGAAGAAGATAAGAAGAATGCTGCTTCTGATGATAATGATAATGATGATGATAAAAATAAGAATGATGATGATAATAAGAGAATAATTTTGCTGCTGCTGATGATGATGGTCATGATAATGATAGTGATGATAATAATAATAATAGTGATAATATTAGTAATAATGAAGAGTATGATAATGATGATTTTTTGATTAAGTGTGCCAAAATTACTTTCAAAAATTAGAAAAATAATTTAAACTAGAATGTAAAATTCCTGAAAATTTCCCTTTCGCTGGATTCTTTCACACAAAACTTCAACACTTCAAAAGATGAACAAGTTCCATTAAAATCCATCATATTGAGGTTGTAGTTGATCAAGCCTCCTCAGCCGAGGTAAACGCAGCTCCGTCTTTTCTAATTGTGGAACAACACACTGGTTTATCCAACGGAGCACACACAGCCAGTGACCCACTTCCACATGCATGACATCTGTTATTAATCACCGGCGTTGACGTTGTGTGGAGCAGGCAGCCGTCTTCTTCCTTCACCACGAGCTGAAGGCATCAACTCTGCAGCCAGAAATCGAAATGAACGAATCCATCGTCTCCACATGAGGAGGAAAACGTCTCCATCAGCTGATCCCGACCCCACAAACGCATTCCTGCGCTCCCTAAAAGCGACCCGAGCTCCGATTGATCCTGAAGGGCTCACCTGCCGATCGGACGACCCGGGTTGTTTACATCCCAGCTGTGGCAGCTGTCAGTCACCGGCGCTCTGACATACTAATTGCCATGGTGACGTGTGTGACCGCGAGCGAGGGCCTTTTTATCGGCGTGCGTCACGCTGTCAGGCCAGCGTGGTCTGCCTGAGCGTTTATGAAAAGGATGCTGGATTCAAAAATAGACACACACACACACACACACACACACACACGGAGAGAAATAGAGACAGACTAATTTATAAGTGAGCTCAATTTTTAAAAATGAATCAAGCTGAAACAGAAACCAGAAATATTCTCTCAGACGTCACGAGGAAGTACGCTTGTTGCCAAAAGTAAGAGGACGGAAACACCTCCAACCTTCCAGTCAACTGCTGTTGACTTTTAGCAATTTTTTAATATACATTTTGATTTGATTCTGCTTTTATTTGAATGTGACAGTTGACTGCAGAAAACTTCAATGGGAAAAAAAACATAGGAAGGATAAATATTGACTTCACATATGCAGCCTTGCAAAGCGGCAAAAAAACAGCGTTTACATTCATTTAAAAGTAGATTTAAAGAATTATTTTGGATTATAATAGACTTAAATAGTTTTAATGAGCGATAAAACACAAACACGGTTCGGTGTTTGTGTCACGTTGCTCTGCTGTGCTGGGGTGTGGCGGGGGGGAGGAGCCTGAGCTGGTGGGGCGGAGTCTCGTCTCCACACCTGTCCCTCATCTCAACACCTGTGCCCCACCAGGCTGATTAGCCTGAGGCTTCTTAAGCCGGGTTCTCCTCCGGTTTGAAGCCAGGTTGTTTTGGACCCTTGAGTCCGTTTTGTTTGACAAGAGTTTTCTTGTGTTTCCTTGTTTTTTGCTTCTTCTTTTTTTAAATTAAACTATGGATGAAAGCTTCTCCACTGGTCTTCTGCATATGGGTCCAAACCCTATCTATGACAGTATCATGAAACAAACATACCCATATGTGACAGATGTGAAGTCATTCAATGATCTTCAGTGACCATTTGTATTTAACTCATCTTGACTGATCACGTGTAGGAAGACGAAATTTAGACGCTGAGAAGGCATCCATTCAAGTTTGTGACAAAAACGAATCACTTTTGATGCTCAATCTTGATATTTATTAACATCCATATTTATCATATTGTTGGATATCTATTTTTTTTTAACATAATTTCTAACATTTCTCTTGCATTTTTAATAAAAAAATATGTACATTCCTGTGCAGAGAGATAAAATGAGACCATAAATTCACTGTAACATCATTTGGACTGTATAACAATGCATTAATCTACATGAGATCGCGGCGTTCCCTGCATATGAAAAGCAGACACGCTCTATATATTCATTGTTCTGACATCAAACACAGCAGCTCTCCTCCATCACCTCTCCGAGACACGAAGCAGGGGAATAAAAAAACCCACTCCAAGAGTAACGCTCGCTAATTGATGTGGAGTCCAGGCATCATCCACCTGAGCAGGAAACCAGGAACTACCTTAATCCTACCGGCTAATTAGGACCTGCTGTGGACACTTCCTCGCTTTGAAATGAGCCCACGCTCTTCTGGTTTGTGCCAAATCAAGCGCTAATAGGCCTCTGAAGGTATTTGTAATGATCCTACAGAGTGTTACACAAACCCTGAGGAAAGCTCATTGTCCAGTAATTACAGATGAAGCTATAGAATGCACAGAAGAAGAAAAAGAGAAAGGGAGAAGAATTTATTCTGCACATACATTACAATCATGCAGGTCAGGAAAGATGTGTTCTTTTCTTTTTGACCAATGAATTCCTCAAATATAAATAAATATACGTATTTTTATTGATTTAAAATGTCAGAAATCAAATGTTTGCTACTGGATGGAGCTTAATTGCTGTAACAGTGGAACAGAAAGCGTCAGCAGCCACAGAGATGCTGCAGAGAACTGGTGGCTCTTCGCTCGGAGGGACAGTCAAACAGCACAGCCAGCCCTTTAAAACGAGGTCAACTAGCGGGAGTTAGCTGGAGCGGCGCTGCCTGGACAGCAGGGGCCTCGCTTTGGGTGCAGTCCAAAGACTAAAGCTTAAACACCAGAGAGATAAACACTCTGGCCTGGAGGGAGCTGAACATCACCATCAGGCTGAGCCGAGAACACACAGCAGACACCGACGGGATATTGCTCTCGTAATTACATTCGCTGCTTACGTAAGCGTCAAAGCGAAGCCATCCGGGCGCAGATTTTATTCCGTGCACAGTAATGTTGACTCTCGAGACTGGAAATGGACAGTCGTGCAAATAGACTCGCCACTTATTTACATGAGCAAGCCGGAGTCCAAGGACAAGGAGTACTTAAAGGAACAGGGAAGTTTGCCGTCATCACGCCCGCCTCCAGCGACGGCAAAGAGTCACGAGTGAACGGAAAAATCGGCCTCTGTCGTCTGCTCACCCTGACGTACCCTTGATTCTGTGCAGCTTTTATGTTTTATCAAAATGCTCTTCGGTGACTTGTTTAGATTCAAAATTTCCACTTTTAAGAGATTTGCAAAGATTGCCTAGATTTGCACAACTTTTAGATAGCATTGGATAGTCTGTAGGTATAGTCTCTACATTCTGTGATTGTCTAGGTCTACTCTTGCACGTCTATTTTACGTCTCGGAAGAGTGACTCTTCTTCTTTTCTGCCTTTTCCCCCTTTCCTAGTGATTTTTATGGGGCAGTTTTTCCTCGCTCGAATCAACCATCTAAAGAAAACGCGTTGTGCACTGTGCAGATTGCAAAACCCACTGAGGCATCGCTCTATTTAAATAAAATTGACATGAGTTGACTTGCATTTACACAACAAACAGTTCCTTGAGCTGAAATGCTTTTTTAGATTTACTGTCTGTTTAACATTTGTTCCAGTCGAGGCTGCTGTTCCGTTACAAACATCACCAAACCGACGTCAAAGGGAGCCAGCGAGGCGGCAGAAACGGACAGGGGTGCGACATTTGGAACACGTGTCACGTCTTACAACTTGGAAACGTAAAAAAAAAAAGCAGCGAGCAGCAGTTAGCCACTAAGTCGAAGGACGACATTGGCAAGGATCTTCCTCTTCGGCGAGAAACTTGCAACGTACCTCGTCTCCGTTTGGAGGTTTTACCCGATGGGTCCAACTGGGAGACGACCCAGAATGCACCAGAGAGACAGTCGTGTAATCCCTACTTGTCTGAGGTAGCCCCATAACCTCTCCAGAGGACGTCTGGGCTGTTCTTCATGGGGCAAAAATGATTCTTTTTTACCCTGGGCAAGGTTACGTAAACAGGTCCATCACCTGAAAGGCAGGTGGGTTCCTTCTGATATCTTTTTTAGTCTGAGTCACTCTTTCTCTGTCTATTTTTGCCGGCATATGGCTGCACTCATTCCACATCCAATCTCATGGGTCCCTAGACAAATATTACCTCTACATTCCACTTCTTTTCCCATCCTCTCAGGACTGGGTGTTTGCTTTCCGCCTCAGTTTATGGTGCGCTGCTAACGCTACGAAGAGCGGATGCAAGACTGCGCCTGAGGCCGAGTGTGTTCGAGTCTTCAAAGCGTTCCGTGTAAATTCAGTACCAGCGTTATCTACAGAGCCCAACAGGGGGGACGGAGCCCCAGTCAAAGCCAGAGGTACCAAATGATCTCTCAAGCCAACGCGTCATGGGTTCACATGTTCTTCTCCTACATGGTAGAACCACAGAGCATCATACCACCATTCAGAATGGGATGTGAATGTTGTAAATGTGTCTTGTTATTGAGGGGGGGGGGGTATTTTGGTCGTACAAAAATTGATCGGATGGCAGAAGACGCAAACAGACTCGGTCCAAACTTTTCTTGGATATTGGGCGATGAAACCCGGCCAATCCCAAAGAAACTTTGGATGGATGCTCAAGCAACAAAACCAAAAGAAATCAAACCCTTTCCAGATTTTTTTGAAAACTGATTTCAAATTAAAAGTTTCCAAACTTTATGTCTGTCTTCTAGTTTCAATCATTTAAAGCAGGATATCCGTGTAGGTCCTCATTCATCCAGGTCATGGGTGTCCTATGCTGTTTAAATCAATCCATTGAATTTAAAGAACCTCCAGTGGATTGATTCAAACTTTTTTGACAAAGATCTGGGTTTGCTTCAGCTTTTTTCTTATTTCATTTTCGTCAATACTGTCTTTAATTTCTCTAGGAGTAATATGAATCTTGGCAAGCTTGAATTAAAGGACTACTGGGCCTAGAATTAAAGGACTACTGGGCCTAGAATTAAGGGAATACTGGGCCTAGAATAAAGGGACTACTGGGTCTTAGCTGACATATATACTCTCTCCTGAGTGCCTACTTTCTTGGCTTTTTACCTTCTGATCTTGAGTAGGACTCAATCCTTCAATTCACCAACATATCACTTCGAATTGTAGGGGGGAGGGGGATTTAAATCTGCCGGTGCACAGCAGTATTCCTATTTCCCTCTTATCAAGCACCCTTATCAACTCTGAAGCATAATCACAGCTTTGGTGAGATCACAGTAGATAATTAGCAATTACCCTATTTAAAGGCTCGGAACCTCAACGACGTAGCATGAAAAGCAGTTCATTGAGACGCTTGGAGGCCCCTTCTCTTCACCCTAATTGCCGATCTGAGATCAGCAGGTTGAAAAGGTCACACAGCCTGGTGTGAAAAGACTCTTTACGTGAATCACTGGTGGGAATCCTTACCCGACTAGGAGGCTATGTTTCAAACACGGGGAATTCTCAAGATGGTAAAAAAAACATCTTCCAGCATGAGCTGCAGATTAAGAGGTAAGCATTTTTGTTGAACGGCTGTCAGGGGAACACTCGGCAGAGCCGCAATCAGATAAATAGTTGTTCAACTAATACATAACGCATTTACAAAGGGGTGTGTGCAGCTAACGGAACGTGGAGCATCTCGAGGGAGAGAATGACATATCTGGAGGAGGCGCAAAATCATCAAATACATTCGCAGAATGTTCACGACTTCAAGAAAACAAGTACCAGCGAGGGCCTCCATTGGCCAAAGGATATGACCTTCATCAGAGTCGTAGTCGAAGAAATGACCCAAAGTTTCCAGCGTGGATGAGACGATTAACAGGAAGCATTGCTGTGAGTCTGCGGAAGCGGATTGCTCAGGATTTGCCGGGCTGTTACTGAGCAACATGTTCGCGCGACTAAAAAAACCGCCAGGGCAGCGAAAAAAAGCAGACCATCAGGCTCGCGGCTGACGCGGCAGGAACAGCTGCTCCGTGGATCCGGATCAAGAGGGCAGATAAGAGGGACGCTGCTGGGAGGCAAGCTGGGGTCTGATAAAGAGCGTCTGGTGCCGCCGGACCCGAAAACACCCGACGACCCGCAGGAGACGCCGCTGATAAGGCATCCCATGCATCTAATGAATAAGAGATATATGGATGAGCAGCGTGCGCTATATGCAGGCCTTTCATTTACATTTTTTTTAAAAAATTACACATTTTTAGAGGTCATAAAATTGGGAGTAGTTTTATTTGAATTTTAACCAAATGCCCAGAAAAAAAAAAGATGAAAATTTTGCTTTTATGTTTCTCATCCTAGGCATTGGAAACCCCCCACACCTGGGCCCTCCCCAAGGGTTTCCTTCCATTTTCACCTCCATCAAGGAGGTTGTGTTTTCACCTGTGTTTAGTTGAGGTTTGTTTGTCAAGAACAAAACACAGAACTGATTTTCACAGAAATTTAGGGTGTTTTTTACCCCCCGATAGTTAATGCATGCCTCCAAGGAACGACTGTAGGTTAATATAATGTCCTGACAGGAGAAGACAAGAAGCGTTGTGTTGTGTACGCCGTTTTAGGTCGGACAGAAGGTGAGAGCAGAAGGGTAGCAGTGGTTGTGTAAAACTGATGGCGTTATTAATTCAGCAACCGCAGAGAAATCAGCGTGTGATTGGGTCGGTAGCCGGTTGGGCCGGAATGACTTTAAACACCCAAGGTCAAGATATCGCCGTGATTCAACAGACAGAGCAGGAACATCCAATTCAGCGGCGTTCCAAAAATAGAACCGCAAGATGGAAATAAACCACGCGTACTGTCAGATGCCCCCCCCGCCAGGCTGTGTTTTTACACCTCCTTTGTGCATGTTTGGTTGTGGACAAACCAGCCTTATGGGTTGTTGGCTTTGGTGCAAGAATTCAACTAAATTACAAAACTTAAACTCTGGCAATGAGTTTAAATCCGAATTCGAGGAATGTTTTTGGAACGCATGCAGTGTCTCAGTGTCACCTCCCTGCAGTGATCCAAGCAAATAAACAATAGGTAAATTATGGGTTTTTATTTTTAGAAGACAATTGCCTTTGTCTTTAGACAAAGTTTCCTTGGTCAATATCACAATTGCTTTTCCGATCTCAATGTGCGAGCGATAGATTAACATCCTACTCAAATGTAGCCGCGTCTCATTCAGAGCACTGATTATATTCTTGAGTGTTAACTGTATTTATAAATCCAGAGCTACATAATGATCAAAGTCTGATGTTGTCCCATCCATCTCCAGATAGTTGTATTCTTTTCCGACAGACAAGACTCTTGTCATTCAGCAAGAATCAGCGAAACGCTAGGAGTCCTTGTCACGCCGGCTCGAATAGAGCAATCATTCAGGTAATGTGTCACCGCCTTTGGTAGGCGACAGTCCCCCAGGGCTCCACCACTTGTTCTAAGCAATAAGCTAATTGATTGGAACATTTATCATCATCCAGAGTCGTGTTCTATGAGTGCTGCCTCCAGGCGGCAAAGTTGTAGACTTTTGAAGAATGGAGAAACGGACTAATGGAAGTCGTATTAGTGAAAGATGAGAGGTGGTAAGGGAGAGAGAGAGAGGAAACATTCAGGTTAGAACAGTCTCGCAGCTCTTTTTCAGCGTGAAACTGAGTCGAGATGGCGGTTGTTAACGTTTTGGGCTCCGTGCTCGCTTATGCAATGAATCATCCAGCTTGATTGGCGTGAGTCTGAGCTGCACTGAATACTTAATCAAAGAAAATACTGTGTTTGCTCTCGGGCAAATCATGCAGTGGCTGGTCTGCAGTCAGAGTTGGTGTTTAAGATGATTGCTTTACATCTTTGACAGTTAAGCGTAAATCCACCGTGATATTCAGAGGTTATTTGCCCCAAAAAAAATAAAAGAAGGAAAAAAACTGGTTTACAATTCTAGTTTCCATCTGTAAGGTTATTTCAATTTTCAACTCAATTTTTTGGGTCGAACTTTCTAAAAAAACAGACACTGAAATATGGCTTTTTACCCATATATGGTACCATAAGTGGCTGACAATGCCGGGTTATTGTATTTTTTCTCATCAACAGTCCGAGTCTCGTTCTGTTTTGCGTCCCGCTGCTCGCCTGGTGAGTCAATCATCCATAGCATCTGCCTCCATCCCAGTTTGGGCTGCCGGCATGCTTGGCTGGGCAAACAGCCGTTTGAGAGGCAGGAATGCGAGGGGGGGAGGCCATGGAGTCAAATGGCTGGCTGACTGGAATGACTGCGTTTTGTCAAATTCAATTTCTGGAAATTGCGGCGCTTAAAACTCCACTACGGAGCAGAACAACAACAACAACAACAACTACGACAACAAAGGCGTGCAATGAACGCTGGGTAAATCCTTGTTATAAAGCCTAATGTGGCGTCTTCATGTCAGAGCAACTTCTGCTGCTACAAGAGCATCCAGGGGTGGAACGGAAATGTCAATTCAACACTTAAAGTAAATGAATTGCTCAACCAACTGCTTTCGTTCCATTAAAACACCGAAACTGCTCTTTTTTTGTTTCTCCATCAAAATGAGCCCAAATAAGCCCATTAAACAACAAACTGCAGCGCATACAAAAAAAAGAAAAGAAAACGCCCGTGATAAGAATAACACAAAATGAATCCCCTGCTTCGAAACTCAGGGCATCCCCCTTCCGACGCTGGTTTTTTTTATCGCATTACCACACAAACAGACCCCCCCACACACACACACCAGATTTGATTATGCTGTAGTCGAGCTTTCTATTCATAGTCGGGAGCGTCGTTCTCTCGCGTCACCTCCCGTTTACCTGGCCTTGCACTTTTAAGGAAGGTCGTCAGTGTGAGAATGTGAAGATGGCTGACTGTAATTCATCTTCATTCATCTTGTTTAATACATTAATTATGATACAAACTCCGCCATGCGCAAGAAGAAGATAATGAGATGGCGGGAGCGGCTGCAGCCTTGTTGCCTCCATACTTCCTTCCTCCCTACCTTCTCCTGTCTGTGTTGTTTATCCAGCAGATACGACGATAATGAGCCCTCATGTCGGAGCTGTCACGCAAGACAAGAGGCATCCAGCTTTCATCATTCAGCTGTAAGCAAACACACACCCAACACACTCCGTCACTGTGAAGCGTACCGGAGTCGTTACTGTGCAAACCCGGATGAAATCCATAGCATACACACACACACACACATGTCAAAAGTCTCTGTCATTGACTGTCCACGGAGAGGTGGAAGCGCTCAGACAAAGAGACTGATTAATTATTCAAAGAGGCTCGCTGCAATCCATTACATCACATGCATTATGAAGCAGTCTGATCTACAGCACCTCTTACAAAATCTATCGCTCCTAACGACGAGGATGAAGCTGCGAGGAAGATGTGCTGACCAGAAGGCCAGCCGCTAGCCGCGTAATAAACCCAGAGCAGAGCGGTGATTTAAAAAAAAAAAAAGGGGGGGGGGGTTCAGCAGGAAAATCAGGAAGGCAGCTAAACACAACACGAAACAGCCGTACATTAATATCGAGCGTTTAGTACGAATTTATAAAGGTTAACGCTTCAAGAGTTATAAAACAGCCTCACGTATGTAAAAACAAAAAGTCTGGAGGAGAATAGATTTACAAACTATTCAGCTAAAAATTTAAAACATGTTTTATGTTTCTTCCATCCCATTTCATTTTTATTTTAATGTCTTTGTTGTACTGTTTTGTTAAACTTAATTCCCTCATTGAGCTCATCTCATCTCATCTCATGTTATCTCATCTAATCTCCTCAGTTTATCTCTTATCGAATCATTTCGTTGTATCTTATTTGTCCTACATCATCCTATCATGATGTCTCATGACGTCTCCTATCTCATGTCATTGTCTTATCATCTCATTTCGTTTCATCATCTCATTTGATCTCATATTATTTTATCTCATCATCCTAACTTATGTCATCTCATTTCATTTCGTCTTATCAGCTTATCTCATCTCTTGTCATCTCATCATTTTATCTTATCTTACATCCTCTCATCTAATTCTTTCTAATAATATCTCATCATATCTCATCATGTCTCATCCCATCTCATCTGATTTTACATCATCTAATAATATGGATCACCCCCTATATGATTTAAGGGCTGTTTTTACAACTGTTTCTGGGCAACACTTCAAAATACAGAAAGATTAGAGTTTGATTTCCAAAAAAACCCAAAAAGATATGATACAGTTTGTAGATTTAAGCACCAGATAATAATGTTTAAATGATATAGAAACATCAAAACAGTTTAACTTACAACTTATTTTACTAGCTAGTTGACTTCTATTCTTAGTGGCACTGTTCAAAATAGGAATCCATGCTAAATGGACTACAGTAAATGTGGATTTTGTCTTTAAAAGCAAAGAGAACTGAGACTTTTCTCATTCTGTCTGGCTCCGCCCACTTGCTCTCATTCTGTCTGGCTCCGCCCACATGATCTTGAGCCGAGCTATTTCTCATCCGTATGAAACCACATTCATTTCATTCATTTCCACATTCTTTCCCTTCACTTTACTGTTGAAATATATTTCTTGACCCTGTAAAAAGACCATTAAGATTTAGAAGTGTGTCATAACTCAGTTAGCTAACATCCAAAAACACAGGTTGTGTTCACAACAAAATAAACCTGACAAATAAGGTGAAGACCGAATCGTCTCTTCACAGCAACCTTGACACCTCGAATAATGAATGTATGAGGATATAAGAGCAGACTTTTATTCGGTATTCTGTTTATAAGCTCGATGGAAGCACAGAAGAAAAGAAAACATGGACACTGAAAAAAAAGACACTTTCATGAGCATCCTTTTAAAAGGTAGCCTGTGGTGTTTAGTTAAGTGACAGTGGGTGGTAATGGCGCCATTAATGAAGAATTACTCCACCATCCGTCCGTCAGGAGCACGGATTTATGTCTGGTCCGTGTAGCTGGGATGCGACTGAATGTGTGCGTGTTTTTCAAGAGAGCATCAATCGTCCTAATCCACACGCCGGGCGCACTCACCTCCATAGTGGTCGTATTGCATCGATGGGTTCCAGCAAACCAGCCGTCAGTGGAGCACTGGTCGATATCAACATCCTGTAGATTAATGTCAACGCGCACCACGCCCCTGCAGAGACAGGAGAACGGCCATTAAGCAGCCCGTTGGAGAACAGAAACACATTATTAAAGGTTTAGATAAAGGTTTGGGAATTAGAATTAAATAGTAAATGTCAGAAATGCTGTGTTTTGGAAATGGGAACAAAGAGTTGTTACGGATCCTGCCCATCCTGCGTGTCTTCATTTATTATTCAGAATCGAGATTGTGTTTGCATGAATTTCATTAATTAACCTAAAGGAGTTTGAAGAAACGAAATGATGAGATGCTTAGTAAAATATATTCTCAAGGAAAAATAAGGGCTTTCCTCATCATCCTGTTGTTTTTTTACCGGAACACAGCGTTAACTCTTGAACAGCCTCTCAGCCCACGCACCGGTTTTCCCCTCCTGGATGGCGGGAAAAACGGAACGCCGCCTGAGGCTGAGTGTTGCTGGGAAATCTAAACCGACTTAAAACGTCCTGGAAAACACGCTGGCGAGTGTCATGACAACCGCATCGCATCTGCATCCAAAGCAGTAATCTAAACCACTAAAAACCGTTGTCGTTCTCGACAGAAATCGCTCGCTTCTGATTGGCTCGGCTGTATCTCGACACGCCCCTTGTTTCGAGGTTGGAGTGGAAGTTTCTGCTGGTGGTCATCGGTTAATCAGGCTTCAATTAGAAGGCTGTGATTTGTATTATTAATGTCTTTCGGCCCAGTGCTGCTTTGTTAAAGAGCCCATAATGGTTCCAGTAATGGAGACACATCAATGCGGAATACCATCACCTGGTTCTTCATGTTCTTGAATGCCCTCTTCATGCAACTCAGTTTTTTGCAGTTTCATGAGCAAATGAGAGGAATTTTGCACATGTAAATATCCATGCTGTTCAGGATGCATTATGGGAAGGATCCCATGAAGTGCGGCACGAGAAAAGCAGAGTTTATTATAGATGATCGGTCATCTGGTCATCTTATTTACTGCGATTATACGTCAATAAATAATGCGACGGAGGAAATGAGCGACGAGTTGAGTTTTCAGGTTTGAAACCAACTGATCTATATTCAGCTTCTCTGACGTCGGAGCGTTTGACAGATCACAGAAGGAAACGCATCGGAATTGATTGATAACGATCATCACGTCTTACCGGGACGCTGACAACACAGCTAAGATTTTATTACCGGATACACGAGTCAAAATGTCAGCTGTCGATAAAACGGATGCGTCTGGTTTTTGCTTTCTCTTTGATAAAATGACATCAATAATTTTTTTTCTTTTTTTGATTGGCTGCCAGACGTTTCGTCAGGTACGCTCAGGAGTTTTAACGCTTGGTAATTAGTAGGATGGGTGAATTTAAATCCAGGTAACCATGGCAACAGTCACATTGGGAGCCAAATCAGCACAAAAACTTCTACAATTTTTAATTTATTTCGGTAAATAAGCATATTTTAAAGAAAAAAAGAAAATATTAAATAAACCAGGTGCATTTTTCAAATCTCGCTTGTTTTCCAGTCACATGGTCCAGTCTGCACTCACTACATCTCTGATTACTACTATGGAAAAATGCATCTTTTAAATATTAACGCTGCGACAATAAAACCATTTCAATACCAGTTAATATTTAGCAGATGATGTAAAATTCAATCACTACATCACTCAGCAGCCATTAAGGCCTTCTGCACACACGCGTGTGGCCGCCGTGGCGTGTTCTGCAGCCGTATAGGAGCTGGTTTACTCTCCGGCTCCCAGCGGACGCCGGGGCGGACGCAACAATCTCTTTTTTCCTGTACTTCTGTTATTAATAACTGCCGCTGCGCTCCTGCCTCGGGGCAACCTGACCTCGCTGTTTTCCACGACGCCCCTGGTTGTTGTTTTTTTTGCCGAGAAATTGCCTCCGTTTCAATTCTCTCTTATGCAATACGTGTCCAGTCGCCACCGAAACAAAACGCAAACCAGGACGGTTTTCAGGCAGGGGGTGGGATTCGTAGAAATGCTTATTTCATTGGCAGCTGTGAATCCATATAATGATTAAAAAAAACAAAAAAAAAGCTTTCGTTTTTTCCTCACGATCGCCTCCTCTTTAATTCTTCTCCTTCCAACTCTCCTGGCTAGCTTTGGAGTCCCAGCCACCTGCGGGCATATGGCGTATAAAATAGCTCGTGAAAAAAGAAAAGAGAAAAAAGGAACGAGTCTGGAAATGCATGCAGGGAAAAGAAAGGCTCATAATTCGAGTGTGGCGGCGAGGAACATGTGCAGGAGCCTGGCGGTGGCCGTTGGAGGCCCTCAGGCATAAAGACATGATTATCACAGAGAGCAGCAGATAGTGGTGCCCCAGGAAACAGAGTGCTCTCTCCTTTCATCCTCCATCCTTTGTAGGTCTAAAGGCCAGGCCAGCAAAGAGAGGAGCGTCCCGACGCCACGGTGTCCCGCCGGTTAGCCCGTGCTAATGTTAGCCCCGGCATTCTGAGCTCGACTGTATTTATTTAGTTAAGTGCAGATGAACTACAAAAGGACATCCGTCCTGTGTGTGTCATCTTTGTTATAAGTCAGTCTTTGAATGGTTTAAACGCTTTAAGCTATGACTGGCTATTCAGGCCCGGGATGTGACCTCCGATTGATTTTGCTGCTCCGTAAAGAAAATAATAAGAGAAAGAGTTTGTCACTATGTCCCAGAATTCGTTATTCGCTTGTGCTTCCTGGAATGCATGCATGCTCCCATGTGAATTCATTTTAAGTGTTAGCTTGTTTGCCCAAAAACGACGGCGCACATTAACGGTCAGTAAACGGAAGCGAACTTCTACGTGTGGTGTTTTATTAGCTGTTATTTCCGGTCTCTGAGCTCTGTCACTTCACTGTGAGGACATGTTGATGCAGTAAATCAGTCCAAACCTGCACGGCGCTGCCAGATTGGAACGATAACAAGCCACCCAATCACAGCCCGCTTGTTTGATACTGGGAAGCATCCAAATGGTGCAAAAAGTAATGATCTGTCCAGCAACACAAGATAAATCTCTCTCTTAACTCTTTATTCCGAGCTTAGCAATGAATTTTTTTTCAGTAATTGCATCTTTTCAAGTGGCCTGTAGACTGCTCTGAACATTAAACCCGCGATTCTGGAATATAAGGGCCAATTAAATCTCACAAACAGAAGCCAAATGAGATATAATGCTTTTTATATTCCTTCCATTGAGCTTTTTTTCTTTCTTTCTTTTTCTTCACCATCTGGCTTTATTAGAATTTCATTGCTGCTGTAAGTTGTCTCTCTATTCACTGTCGATTGCACTGCAGGTCAATAGTCACATGCCTGAACAACACATTAATCAGAATGAGCGTAAGCACGCTACATATTCATAACCTGTTAAGAATGAATATATTGTATTGGAAGTGGAATTAGCAGCCTATGGAGTTTTCTGCAGAGCCATTTTAATTTTGGAGTGCATAGCACAGGCTTTTTTTTTTATTAACTGTTTATTTTGTATATGAAGGAATGAAGATGAACAAGCCCCCCCCCCCCATGTCTCCAGTAATACCAGCTGTGTGCAGATAAACCAATAATAACAGGAAGCTTAAACATTATCCTGCAGCTTAGAACGCTTGCACGCCCAGATGAACTTGCATGCATGTCTTCTGCCCCAGTGTCTCGACAAGAACGCTTTCGTCGTCCTTTGAGAAGGGCACAGTCCTCCCCCAGGAAAAAAAGAAAGAAAAAAAAAGTCCCTTATCTGATGGAAACGCATTAAGCCGACAGGACGAGCATGAAGCCTAATGCGAGCGTAGCCGTTGTCTACCAGCGTCTCTGCACAACCTGAGGTATTTTATTGAATTCTGTCACCAGTCATCAAAAAAAAAAAAGACAACGGTGCCTGGGGGGCGAGGAGGGGTGGGGGGGCGTCACTGAAAGAAAATAAAGATGTCTTTTTTATGAGACCTGGCACTTCTGGGCTCTTGACACTGGTGTCATTAAAGGCGCTCCTCTTGACGGTTGGGTGTGCATTAACCCAACCCAACCCTGGATGTAAGAATTCAACACATTATAGGATTAGGATTTAAAATGAAACACAACCAGTCGTCCTCCCAGCCTAAAAATTGGAAACAACTGATATTCAGTGAACCACTACTTGGCATAATTCAGTCTTATTTCAAATTCATCCTCTATAATTTGCCCTTGAATTAAAAAAAATCTTTCAATATCGCTGACAGCAGCGGGATAAAAAAACAACGGTTGTAATCTCTAATTTCTGTCTTAAATAACCTCATGTGTGGATTATCTGCAGACATCACGTGACGTCACACACTAGAGCCCTAAAGGATAAACCTACACCAGCGATATTACCGATTTATAATCCTTACTGGGTGGTAACTGAATTACATCACGTTAATAGCGGTGAAATCCCTGATATTATTCTGATCATTGGCAGAATTATCGGGAATAAAAGCTGTCTTTACTGTAATCCTGAGCTGCTGGTTGTAGTTAGAGTTTGTGTTGACATTTACTGTCTGAAGGCCTCATATTGACAGGCCACCTCACCGAGCAGCAGAGTCCCAGTGACGTCAGCGGAGAGAGAGACGGAACACCTTAGGGATCTTTAACCCTTCGTTCAGGATGGAAGTGGAAAATCTAGTTCAGACTCGCACTGATTGTATTATTGACATATATTTTTTACGAGCGAGGAAAGCTTCTTCTGCTCTGAATCTCACCGAAAAAACTTCCTCCCGGAATGGATTTTTATTTTTTTATTTTGCATCTCATTTCATATATTATCCCGCTTTTAGCCCCAGGTATTGTAGGCTTTCCTTCCCGTTTGTTCCTGGACGCCGTCCATCGGAGCAGATGCTCGCCGGCTCCTCCCGGGCGCTGGAGGGGCCTCTATCTGCTAGACGGCAGGGCGTCTCGCGGCTCCCCCCGTGCTGTCCAGACTTTTAGCTGCTTATGCAGCAAAATGAGGCGCCAAGCCAAGCGTAAATGAAGACGATTCCGCCATCTAATTAGAACCTGTTTGGCCTTTTTGGAGAAATGTGCTGAAAATTATATATACTTCCTTGTACTTTATTTCCCGGATAGTTTCAATTAGTTTGCCGTATCGCGGCGCCGCCGCCGCTGCCTGAGCTTTGGCCTCAAAGCAATTAATGGCCGTGTTGTGAAAGGTGAGTTGGAAGTGTGGTGTGTGTGTGTGTGTGTTCAACTTCCTCCCCCCTCCCCCCACCTTCCACTTGTGTGTATTCCCATTTTGTGTGCTTGCTCAGACTGGTATTTCTATTTTTTTTATTTATTTATTTTTGCATTTGTTAGGAGTGTGTGTTTGAGTGATTTGCCAATTAGGACGGAACGTATCATCCTGAGGAATGTCTCAACCTCCAACAATAACACACACACACACACACACACACACACACACAGTGCACGCTTGAATAAAGCCGTTCTTCTCTGTGTGGTCTAAAGCTGCCTCCCCGGTGACTCGGCTGCAGCTTAAGACCGGCTGGAGGAGAGGAGATGAAACGCAATCAGGTACGATTTCTTACACCTCCACTGGAAAAAAAACGGGTCGGCCTGTCATCGCGTGTCAAGTTCACACAAGTTGTTTACCCGCCTGCGTGTGCGACAAACACACAAAACAGCCTCACAACTGCGTGCCTTTCAACCCCGCCGGATGCAGGGGAAACTCAAAACCAGTCACCTTGCTCAACGACGACAAGCGTCAACGCCAAACAGGAAGTGACTGCAGCTCTTGAAAGGCTGGAAGCGAAGATGGCCCCTCGCAGGGTTGTTGTTCGACATCTTTCATTATTAATTCATCGCCGTATTGATTTCGTATTCATCTGGATGGGGAAAACCGAGGAGAGCGGATTCGGAGACGGCTATATTATCCGCTCCGATCCCGTTTCCTGATAGGGCGATGAGGAAGAGGAAGGATGCAGGATGAGGCTTCCTGTGAAACATCTGAAGGATGGATGTTTGGAAAGAAGCGGTGCAGGGAAATATTACGACTGAGCAGCAACAAAAGTACATTCATGCAAAAATTACGGAAGACTTTCCCAGAATTTCCTGATTTTTGGGGGTAAATTTGTTAATTTCATGTCTTCTGGGAGAGGAGATTGGTAGCCAGTTGTGTTAGCGTAGCATAAAAGAATAAAAATCAGCTAATCCTGCTTTATAAAAGCATTATTCTAGGCTAGGCTAACTTAGCAGTCCATGCCAAACATAAGCCGTGTCTGTATTCTAGACTGCATCCTGTAAAGTGAGACGTTCGGGTCTACGGGGAACGTCACCACTTCTCTCCATCTTTACTTGTGAGTCATGAAGGGTCGCATCTGTCGCCTAGCAACACTGACCCCAGATGAGTCATTACAGTTTACAAAAGTCAGTTGTAGTAAAAGCTTTGGTGGAAGTAGAAGCCGTACTGGTGGCAGTCGTGAGACGGGAGGACGATGGCGTCAGAATACGTAATCATCTTCCATCGTGGGTGGAGCCTGTTATTATAAGAGCTGCAATGAATCTTGGGATACGTCGGGCCGGGATGGATTCATGTGTTGTATCCCAAAAAAGAAGGTTGCATTTGTGCCTTCAGATGCAACCTTGAGAGGATGCAGCCTCTGTCTGCTTTAAATATGCAACAAGTTAGCAGATTTGTTAGCTTAGCATGAAAATTGGAGGCAAAAATGGAAAAATCCCACTTCCAAGTCACATTTCTTGGTAAATAAATGTATTTGTTTTAACCAGCACATTTCCCAAAATGTCAGACTGTTCCATAAAACACTTTTAGTCGCAAAAAGTCATCGTTTTTAGTTTAACCAATACAGTCCTCTCTCAGCCGATGTTAAACAACACCAAACACTCACGTCAATGTCTTAAAAATCTGAATCTGACGTCACGAGTGAACCGTAAACTGGAGTTCTGGTGTGAAACCGGTTTGACTGTCGATCGGATTGCTTCTACAGGAGACTGAAGCTGCTTTAAGAGGCTTCATATGTGATAACACCTGGTAGCTGGTGGCCTGTTCTGGTGTGATCACGGCAGGTTTTTTTGACTCATGGAAGGAAAGGCACACACGCAACTCCTGATCCGGATTAAATATTCATGGAGATGTCGGTCGGGATGGCGTTGGGAGGCTTTTACACTCGACCGTCCGGGAAGCACGTGAGGCGTGAACGTGGCGCACCAGCAGGGCCTCCCGGGGCCAGTCGGGCTGCAGCCGGGGGTGGCTTCAGGTCACGGACCGAACAACGCACACATTTTCAACGTTCCTCCCTCTGTTCACGCGGCTGCTGCGATTTCATTTTTCTTTTAATTTGACTGCCTCTCATCTCAGGAAGGTTCTGACTCATCACACATGTGTGTGTATGTGTGTGTGTGTGGGGGGGTGTACAAAGGGCACGTTGCCTTCTCTCTCTTTTTTTTCTGAGTAGTAAATCATGCAGCAGTTTGAAAAACAAATGATGGTCTGTAGCGGGAGGTTTTCTCCACTGATACGTCTAGAAACATTCAGGGTTATTTTTAGCATCCCACAGCTTTGTCAGACAGGAGAAGAAGAACCCCCCCCCCCCTAGTGTAAGGAGGTGGGGGGGAAGCCCTATCTGAGTTCAGACATGCAGGTGGGGGTGGGGGGGGGTGCATCCACCTGAACTCACCTTCAGGACATTAAGGTGTGACTTTATTGTCTTGATAATAAAGCGACGCTGGACTCGGATTGACTTTTATTCCATCTGTTTCTTACCTGAACTCTGGGGCCAGGCTGGGATTCAAACCGTAGAAGGCAGCTGATAAGGTCAAAAGCCAACGGGGGACAAAATTCCCGTTCTCACACTCCAGATATGGCGCAGACCACTTGACGTGCGTCTTATCCGGGATGAAACTCTCTCCTCTTTTTAAAGAGTTGTCCACCGATCGGAAGTCCTGGCTCAGCACCCTCTTATGGAAGGCGGGCTTCTTCCTGTTCTTCACCTGCTGGTACCAGTCCGTATCTAGGGATCGGTTGTGGGCCAAACTGGACAGGTCCTGGAGGACGATCTCTCCCCCGGCCCTGGTGGCTTGGAGAAGCACCGAGGGCCCCGCCGCGGACGCGTCCGAGCTGAAAGTCACCACCGCCCGGTGGATCTTGGCGTCTCCCTCCAGGATGCTCCGAACCAGAGCGTGGTACCACTCAATGTCACGCCGGAGACTGTCCTCCCTGGACCTGTTGGCTTGCAGGATCATGTTGAGGAAGTTTGTGGCGTGCAGCACCGTGTCCATCACGCCGCTCAGGGAGTAATGCGGGGCGGCTTGTGACCTTCCCCGCAGAGAGGTGAGCTCGTACCTCCGCGAGCAGTTGGCGTGTTTCAGGGTGGTAGAATCCCCCGTGTGGAGGAAAGCCGTGACCACCCGGGGGAGATGCTCCTCTATCTTCTGCGGCAGCTCCGCCGTCACCCCTGGAAGGAGATGGTGCTGATGCTGCTGCCGCTGCGCGCGGAGATGCGCCACCGGCTGCCGGCGGTGCGCGTCCGGCGCGCCGACATCCTCCCCGCGCCTCGTCCATTCCGCGTCTTTGTGGTTCGCTCCGATCACCAACCCAACGTGCAGCAGCAGCGACAGCCGGAAAACAGCCATCTCTTTCCCCCCGGGGAGAGCGTCCGCAGACGTTACCGCGTGGAATTACGGTGGCGCTTTTTTTCTTTTTTGGGGGGGGGGGTGGGAGTGGGGTGGGTGGGTGGGTGGGTGGACGCGCTGCGAGGAAAAACCCACCCAGCCGCTCCGCTTAAAGCATCGCTCCTCCACTTGTAGGATAATCAAAAGGAAGACGAAGAGGAGGAGGAAGAGGAGGAGGTGGGGAGGGTGTGGGGGGGGGGACGTCAGGAACCCCCCCTCTCCGGCCTCGCTAAATCCCTCTTTTACAGATGCAGATCGTTCATGTTGAGCATCCGCTTGCAGCTGTTGCCCCCCCCCCCTACCGCCGCCTCGACCGTCTTGGCTTCGGCTGCGCGGCGGACGTTCTCCTCCTGCGCGTCGGCAACACAGACTGACTCCAAACGAGTAGGGAGGGAGGGGTAAAGGGGCATGTTGGAGGGGGGGGGGGGTGTTTATATATTTTTTAACAGGGAGCTTCTCGCTCGGATGGAAACCGCACTCCGCCCTCTTCCGACCACAAGAGGCATTAAGTAGACCCGCGGAAAGCCACGGAGAGACGCGCCGGGGAGCCGTGCGCCCTGAAGCCCGTCTTCCCCTGCGTCCCATTGGGGCTCCAGACGCGCCGTCCATCCGCTTATGGTCGCGTCTCCTGCCAATCACAGCGCAGCTTTGGATGGGAGGGGGCCGTCCGGTGCTGAAGCTGAGAATGAAGCGGTTCAGGAGCCACCACCCCCCTCCCCGGATGGGGGGGGGGCAAAGCTGATGTCAGCATCGGCTGATCTATCATAATTAAGACCGATCAATTGATAGAGACTTGTTCACAGTTTGTCACCCAACAGTGGTTTCCACTTCCTTTATTTATATATATATATATATATATATATATATATATATATATATATATATATATATATATATATATATATATATATATATATATATATATATATATATATATATATATATATATATATATATATATATATATATATATAATTTATTTTTTTTAGAATTTAAAGGAAGATGAATAAAATAAATAAATTCATTGATGCTTCAACTTTGGAGAATTAAGTGTTAAATTGATTTTTTGTGTTTTAAGCATCAAATCATGTTTAAAAATAAACACAAGTGTTAGTATGACGTGCAGCTCCGTTTAGGTACAGTTTGATCCAAAAAAAAAGAGAGTAAATCCTGATTGGATTGGGGAATAAGCCCCGTCCACTGCAAACCAACCAGAAGAATCAAGGGGGGAGCAGAAAAATGCAGAAATGTCTCCTGTGGAATCAGCAAATCTGTTGTGTAACTGTAACCTGACCAATCAGAGGCGGTGAGCAACAGGAGGGGGGGTGTGATCTGCTTCCTGTGACTCCATCCCCGCTCCATAGGGTAATAGTTCAAGCACAGATGCCCCCCGCTCTACGTCGGGCGTGGGGTCCTGTCACGTCATGCTGTGTGGGTATGAGGCATCTCATCTCTGAGGGTGGGGGGGTTGAGGAAGACAGGCGTGACGAAGGGTGACAGGGCCTTCCTGCTGCACTGGGGGTGTAAACTGGAACCTGCAGGCCTTCTGCGCTTTTCTTGACGTGCAGCTGCACCCAAGGCTGTTTCATTCTTTCTTTATATCTGCCAGCAAACGCATAAAATATAACCAAGCGAGTGCCATTTCCCCCCCCCACCCCCCCTTCAGTGCATCTGTGGCCAGTATATCAGAACACTTGTGTTTTTCAATGTACAAAGGGTGAACAGCTCAAAGCCCTGCAGACATAGAGCCGTGCAGCAGCAGCTGAATGTTGGAGTTCCACAAGCACGTCTGTGCAAACATCACTATTTATTCGCATTAAACAAGGTTTGAGTGGGTAAATATTTTTCTGCGGTTCAACATTTACATTTAGGATTATATTTATCTCCTGGGTTGTTTTTTTCCTACACCGTGACAGAAACGTCACGTTTTTCTCCCCGGAGATGAGCATTTTAAGATATTCCGGTGCAGCTGGGTTACACTTCATTTGGAATTATGTGACATTTGAAAATCTTTCCAAAAAACCTCACTTTAAGCCTTTTCTGTCTCAGCAGATTCCTCAGCCGCCAACACCACCAGTGTAAAGTCTAATAAAACAAACTTAAACAGAAAATAAATAGCTAACAACACAGATTAGACCTCATCATACATAAAGTTACCCTACAAATATAATGAAAAATGCTTTATTGAAACAGAAATGCTTGTTTTTGATTAGTTTAGTCAGAATCCTTTCTGACTTTGAGGACAAATTGAATGTTTTCTAAATGTAAATGCTGTAAAATGAACTTCCTCCACGTTCTCTGCGTGACGGCGGAGGTCATAGTTTGCTGATTTCTAAGTGTTTGTCTTTCTTTTTATCCAAAGAACACGAGAACAACGTCAGGAGTACCGGAATGAAAGTCAAGCCGTGAAGCATCCCGAACAACATGACGAGAAAGAAGAGCTTAAAAAATGTCCTAAATGTGTGAAATTCAGACGTAGACAAGACCGACACCCCCAAAATGGTGGAGGAGGCCCCCTGGAGGATGGGGTAGCCCAAGCTGGCTAGGGCATCCACCGCCTTGTCGTTGAGACTCGCTTTCTTGCTGGAGACGAAAACGTAAGAGACGTGGGCGGCGAAATCGACGGTGAAGCCGATGCAGACGGTGAAAACGATCATGGATATGGAATCCAGGGTGATGTCCCAGAGCGTCATGAAACCCGTGACCCCCGCCGTCACCGAGCCGATGGAACACGTCACCAACAGCGAGCAGAGAGGATTCGGGATGAGCAGGAGAGACACCACCAGCATCACGGCCATGATAACGCCAACGTTCTTGATGGTGCTCTTCACCACCACGCCGTACTGGTCGTAGAAAATGAATTTCCGGTTGAAGATCAGTAAAGACGCAGCGTGGCATCCTTCAGCCGCGGTTTTAAGACCGCCCAGCATCTGGATTTCCATGCTAGCGTTGGCGATGTCGATAGTCTGGATGAAGAAGCGGGAAGCGTGGATGGAATCTCCTGTGAGGTTCACGTCTTGCTTGAAAAATGGGTACAAATCAAAAAAGGTAGGTAGATTCTTGAGAAAAACCTCCTTAACATCAAGATTCAAATGTCTTTCTCGTCCGTAGGACAAATAAGAGTCCAACCAGGACGTGTAAATGTTGTCGTCTACAAACTGCAGCCTCTTGAAGTCCTCCATGCATCCTTGGAGTTGCCTCCTCTTGGTTGCGTCCCAGTAGGGGAACTCCTCGCTCACGATAACCATCACAGCTGGACCGAAGTCAGAAAAGTACTGCCTGTCTTTCCGGTTGAATCTCGTGACGTGGGATTCGTCGGCCGCCAGATCGTACAGGTCGATCCCCTGCTGGACGTGGAAACATCCGTAAATACTGGCGGCCAGATAACCCAGGTAAAGGAGGATGACGGCGGCCTTGACCTGGGGTTTGATCAAAAACGGCCCGTAGTAATCCTTGAAGAAATTACTGGCTGGTTGTTTTTTCTCCGCTCCGGTGTTCTCATCGTAGCCGCCTCCCACACAGCAGATGTTATACATCTCGACCCGATCATCGACACTGTCTGACGGTATTTTCATGCAGGTCAACCAGTGTCTGTTGCCGGCTTCTCGTCTACCGTTCAAAGCCAAGAAGGCCCCGAAGAAGGTGATGGTGTAGACGTAGGAGAAGACGATGGACGTGCTGGTGTAGAGGCAGAACGACTGCACGGACGGGAAATCCGACGTGACGCCGATGGAGAACTTGAGAACGTCGGTCGCGGCGGTGATGGTGATGGACATGATGGCTTCTTTGTAGACGTGAGCCATCCTCGTCCCCACCGGGTCCTTCACGTGAGTGCGCTGCCAGTCGGACACCATGATGAACATGTTGTTGAGACCGATTCCTGATCATACATGCCAATTAGTCGCAATTCTTTCATGCAAAATACTCCAAAATAATCGACAACCTTAAAAGGAGAGAGTCTCACCCAGAATTAGGAAAGGAGAGTTTGCGACCGTGATGACGAACGGCACGCCGATGTAAAGCAGCAAACCGAAAGAGGAGACAACCGCCAGGCCGGAGGAGAGGACGCCGAAGACGGCCACCCACACCTTGTTCCTCACATTGTCCAGCCTGTCAGAGAGATAAGGACGGAGCAAAGTCACTCAACTCAGAAAGCCATCAAATGTCTGTAAGGAGAGGTCATTTTCTCTAACAGTGATGTCATTGTTGACTGTCACACCCTGAGGTACACCTCTCTGTAACCGCTGAGGTGAAACTGATGAAGGTCAGCAGACAAGAAAGACTTTTTGGCGGCTGTCGGAATTTCAGTATGGTTCCCTGTTCTGTTATCAAGCTATTGCAGAATAGCCAATCCTGCCAAGACTCTCAGCGACGTTCCAGGAGAGGCAGCGGCTGCTAGCTAGCTGCTAACACCGGCGATGGCGAGGCCAGTTTACAGTTTGAAGACTGGTCAGATGTGGAAATGTATTCAGCAGAATTGTTAGTTTATACCAGTAGTTATAGAAATCTGCATTACAATTTAAAAAGTTTGGATTCCAAAGTTATTTAATGATCTGCAATTATCAGTGTTGAATTTAAAGGTCTCATTGCTTGGGTTGCTATAGTCTATCCAAAGTCCACTGGGATAGACTATAGCAATCCCACGACAGCGGAAGAAACGGTCATTGAAAATGAATGAATGTAAGATGATAGATAAACAGACAGATGGACAGGTTCTTACCTCATGCAGGATATGACGGAGAAGGTGATGGCGCAGGCATACGTGATGAGGAATAGAGGGAAGCCGTCTGTGGTGTGAAGGTCGATCTCCTCCTGCTTTGATTTGGAGGTGTAGTAAGACACCTGCAAACGAGCACAGAGCAACAAACAGACATGATTAACAAAATCAAATCGGTGTAACGGCTCAACCTGGATTCTAACAGCGTCTCCAACCACCACATTGTCTCTAGAAGACGTAAACGTGAGCCTGAAGCAGACAGGATTGCAAATGATATGCAAATAAAATTCATTTTTTCAGGCATTAAATTTTGTGATATCGGGATTTCTACAACTGGGTCAATTTTTCAGAGGCGTATGCAGAGATGATTAAAAAAATAGAGCCTTTAATATTAAATTAAAAGCGTTGCTGCTTTATTCTCATTCCAGAAATACATCTAAACAATAAACAACTAATAAACAACCACCAACGATTATCATGTTTGCATATTAATGCAAAAAATGGGAATTTTCCCAGAAGCCCCTGTGGGAACAAACTCACATCAACGTTCTTGAGGTCCGTCTCCGCTGATAAGACTTCTTTAAATCCTCTCAGCCACAGCTTTGAGACGTCGGCTGTGGTTTTCTTATTACCTAAGTAGTAGAAGAGTTTTATGGCCTGAGCGCTCTTGATGGAGCTGTTGGCGTCCACGATGACCCCGCCGAGAGCTGGGCCCAGAAACACCGAGTCGGACCCGTTTTTGTAGACGGGGTAGGTGACGTCCGCTGGATCAGACTGGAATATTCCCAGAATGTTTGAGACACACTCTCCGTTGGCTTTTGCACACAGCTCATTAAATCCCAGCGTCCCGTTCTGCACGCGGATCTTGAGGATCTCGTCGTTGAGACTGACGACATCCTCGAAGGCCGGGTCCCTCAGGACGTCCAGATCGAATCTGGACACGGCGATGAGGGACGCGAAGTCACCGATGTCGTACAACCTGTCTTCTGAAAACATGGAGTGGTTGTAGGGGAAGTTTTCCCTCACAAACGCTCTGGTCGTCTTCGAGGGTCCTTTCCTGGGTGTGAATTGCCGCTCCAAATCATTGTCCTCCCTGTCTCGGAGAAAAGCGAAGCCTCCACCGAGAGCCGCCGTGAGCAGGATGGGAATCACAAAAAAGAAGAGAGGACGGGAGCCGACTAGGGAGCCCAGCTTTCCAAAAAGGCTTGACAAGGGCTTTTCCAGACAGTCTGAGCGTCTGCAGCTCATTTCTATTAAAAATTCAGGATGGTTTGTGCAGGAGGGCAGGAAGAGCACCTTTTTAAAGACTTCGCACGCCTATCTGGAAGTTTCGTGACACTCAAAAAGTCTCCTTATCCGATAAAGGCTTGATCAGGAAATAAACATTTGGGAAACATACCTCAGTTTACAGTAATGTCACGCTCTGTAGGTCCTATAAAAATGATAAGAAATGCACGTCAAACAGTTTGCTTTTAAAAGGATGTGGGGGGAAAGGCTTGGTTACAGCTTACAGGAAGTCATTTGGAATTATTTTACAATACAAAAACTGAAATTTGATTATTGAACAATGAATAACAGGACATTCACGATAATTTTATAGTTAAATAAGGTGTTAAAGTTCAACCACGGGTATTTCTGTGGGTTTAAAAAAAAAAAAGGCAATAACTGTAAAGTCAGATTTCATTCTGTTTGTCCTTCAGAGGGTTGAGCTTCCAGGAATGAAAATTATGGGTGTTGATTCAGAGGCAATAAAATCCGGTTTATTTACATCCATCCATTCAGTCATTCATTCATTCATCTTTTAACCTTGATTTCAACCGTGCGTTGCTTTATTTTTACGGATACATTCCTGGAGGATCGCCTTCCCTGAAAGTTAACCCTCGCCACTCCCCTGAGACGAGGCTCATATCTCATTTCACACAGATACACCTGCAGGTCATTGATTTCTCCTTCTCTCTGAGTGAGGAATGGATTCTCTTTCTTCATCCCTGGCATCCGTTAAATATAATCTGCGTTGGGAAGTCTTCCTCTGGATCGTCTCGGATCCAATTGAACCCCTCTTGTGGACGCAGCAGATGGAAACAGATGAGACTCTGCTTTACATCTGAATGCAAATGGGTTCAATCTGATAATAACGATCTTCTGGTGGCGAGCTCCAGTGGACACCTTCATCTGTTCTACTGTCTCTCCTCCTCTTCTTCACACTTAGCACAAAGATGCCGGAAGAGAGAAGACTTTGACCCAAGCAAGTCAACAGAATTAAAGAACCGGCTGTGTTTTCTTAACGGGTTTAATAAATGAAGGTGTTTGAGCAAAGAGAAGAAGCACAAATGAGAAGATCAACCAATTCCTTGTTCACCAATTCAATGTCTTTAATGGATTTTAACAGAAAATAACGACCATAATGGTGGGAATCAACCGAGCAGAGGCTCAATTCAAGCCTGTATCTTCATCCTCAGATGTGTTCATTTCCTCCTGTCTCGTTTCTATTTCCCCATCCTGTGAAAGAGCAGCTCCCATAATGCCACAGGTTCACATAAAGGAGATTGGAAGCAGGCTGCTACCTGCAATTATCCCTGCTCACTGAGCCGTGGGCCAATGGGTGTTGAGCAACAGCTGGCTCGCTTTTTTTTTTTCTCCTTTCACCATATACGGGTATGCACACACACACACACACACACACACACACACTGCACACCACCCATCCTCCCTCTTAACTCCCCACTCTTCACCTGCCATGCAGCCTGATTAATAAGGCCAGAGCTCGCCGCCAAGCAAACGGAAGAAGACGGCAGGAAAGAGCAGAAGTGGAGACAGGAAGTCTTAAAGGGCCAATATTTTACTCTTTAACGATTTTATATTTCTCCCTGATGTGTGAGTTCACCTAGAATGCCACTATACGCCTCAGCTTTAGACCATGTGTGTGTGTGGCTTAAAAAGCTAATTAATTTAGCATAGCCACACCCCTTTCCAAAAGTGGGTGTGGCTTGCCAGCACCTTGCTGAAGTTGCTTTTCCCGCCTTATGGTTCACGGGTTATGCCAGAGCTTATCCCAGCTGACTAGGGGTACACCCCGGAATCATCGCCAGCATCACAGGACCACAAGAAAGACAAACACCCATTTGCCCCAATAAGGTCAATTTGCTGTGATCGGTTCACCTAAATCACATGTTTTGGGACGTAGGAGGAAGCTGGAGAACCCGGAGAGGACCCACACTCGGCATTTTGCTCTAAGGAAGAAAACTGCTGGTTCCAAACAGAAAAACCAACCTGGAAAAAATCAAATAAGACGATAGAAAGAAAAGCGTGATTTCATAAATATGAAAAATGAAACGGAGCAACTTCCTGCTGTCAGGGCTACGGATTCAAAAGAAAATGTTCAAAACTTATGTGGATGTAATTTAAATCTAACAGGAAAATTAACAATAATGTGAAAGGATAATGAAACGCTTCCCCTCTGGGTTCTGGCGGAGACAGAGAGAAACTGATCCGGATCAAATCGGCTCGACTCTCCGATCCGCGAAACGGATCTCATTCCCGCCCCCCCCGGCGCCGCCGCTGAGGCAGCACCCAGATTCAAATGACTCCCTTCATTCAGGACTCTCCTCTTACAGATGGTGTGACATCCAGGGGGGGCGGGGATTACTCTCAGGAGCCACACCAATTTTGATGATGCTAGTAAATGTCCTATTCACGCCTGATTCAATCAATTATTCACTCTCTTCTTTTTTATTTGTCCCACTTCCCCCTCTCCCATCTCCAAGAAGCGTTTCCCAAACCATCACGAGTAAGAAATTACTCTTGCTGGTAAAATAAAGGAGAATTAATTTGAAAATCTACTTAAAAATCGCATCAATTTGAAGCTTTTATCTCATCCATCCTCATCCAACATCGTGTCACGTTTGCTGGAGCCTAAGTGAGACATTCCAGGTTTCCCAGCAACACCTTCCAGTTTCCCCTGGGAATACCCAGGCATTCCGAGGTGATAAGATGAAACACGGAATCTCTCCGGTGAATTCTGGGGTTCTCTCCCTGGTGGAAAAGCCAGGAAAATCAAAGAAAGGGGAGGCACCGAGGTGGCGTCCAAACCAAACACCTGCACAACCTCAATGGTCACCTTTGGATGGGAAGTCTCAAGGGTTCCCTCCAGATGTCCGACCTTCCCACTTTGAGCTCGTTCCCCTGCACATCTAAGAAGCACGTGACTCATACTGAAGGCATGGCGTTGCCCTTTAACCCCGCCCACCCTCAGGCAGGTCGCTAATGAATCGGCGGACGCCGCTGACGGGAGGCGTGGACCAGCTGCTCCAGCTTCCTGTGGCAATTAGAGCAGGAAACTCATGGAGATGGAGTCATTAGCTGCGCTTTAATGCCACGCTGTGAGCTCCGCCGCGTGGCTTCAACGGCTCCTCAGCCGGCCTCAGATCAGCGGAGGAGATAAAGGAAAGATGAAACGGCATAAAAATGCAAATGGAACAATTCATACGATCTAATTAAGTTAAATAAGAGACTTTCCAAACCAATTTGGGACTTTTGGGCTCCTGGAGGTTTGGGTTGAAACAAATCCCCCGTCTTCCTCGGCTGTTTCGGAATGTTTAGCTCTTTTAATCTACAAGTTTCATTTATTTTACACCTTTTTTTTAAACATTTCTGTTGTGCAGTTCATTAAATTTGCATCAAACACAAATCAGGAATATATTTTATACACATCTTTAATTCTGATTTAAACCCATGTTGATTTAAGGTACAGGAATCTTACAGAACTTTTAGGAAGGACTCCCGGATCATTCCTTCCACCTCCTCCACCAGGACGCCGTACTCCGCCTGACAAACAGTGTGTCGCCTCCTGCTGCTCTCCTTCATGCACGTCATCATGTCTCTGTGCGCCTCCGGCCCGGACGCCACCGATCCCAGCTTCTTCAGCTGCTCGACAGGATCCTCTGGAATACCTGGGATTTGTAAAGCTTTGAGCACGGCGGGAGCAAATTTCCCGTAGTGAGCGGTGGAACAAAGCACCACGGGACACGAGCCGTCCTGCAGCCGGTCGGCCACCGCTTTGGCCACGGCGGTGTGTGTGTCCATGACGTAGCCCGTCCGCCGGTGGACGCTCTGGATGGCGGCCAGGCATTCGTCCTCGGAACACCAGTCAGCCATCACTTCCTCCTGCATCCTGCCAAGAAGAGCATCAGGAAGCCGAAAGTGTTGCTTTGTGTCCAAGCGTGCGAAGAGCTCCCTGACAAGACGGCCGTCTCCGTCTGAAAGGTGGTAGATAAACCGCTCCAGGTTGGAGGATTTCAGGATATCTATAGCGGGGGAGCAGGAGGGCGTCAGAAGTCGCCCCCTGAGGTTGTATTCGCCCGTGTTGATGAAGTCAGAGATGATGCGGTTGTGGTTGGAGGCGCAGATGACTTTCCTGATCGGGATTCCCATTTTCTTAGCGTACACGGCTGACATGGCGTTCCCAAAGTTACCTGTAGGGATGCAAACATCGACGGGCTTTCCAAACGTGACAACGCCGTCTTTGCACAGATCCAGATAGGCTGAGGAATGGTACACCACCTGCAAGTAGACAGATACAAGTATAGATTACGTCATTATCGATTATACGTCGGTTTAATAATAAAAATACACGGAAAGATTTTTTTTTGAAAACGCAACGTGCTGGTTATCTGACAACAACGCTTTGCCCTCCCTGAGACACAGATCAGGTCACCTGGGGCAACAGCCGCGCCCAGTTGATGGAGTTGGCGGTGCTGAGGACCGTTCCGTACTCCACGGCGAGGTGACCGCTCAGCCCCGACTCCCCAAACATCCTCTTCAAGGCTCTCTGGCAGAAGTCAAAGTCCGACAGGACGCCGACGGCCCTGGCGTTGCCTTCGCTGTAGCTCGTCATTTGCAGTTTCTGGATCTCACTGACACCCTCTTCTGGGAAAAACACCAGCACCCCAGTTCGGCGTCTGTCGGCAGCACCGAGCCTGCTAAACCCGCTCAGCACGGCGCTCCCCGTGTCGCCGGAGGTCGCCACCAGGATGAGGTAGTTGCACATCGGAGGGAGGCAGTAGGAGAAGAGCTGGGGCATCAGCTGAAGAGCCAGGTCTTTAAAGGAGGCGGTGGGGCCGTGGAAAAGCTCCTGAACGTACTGATTGTGGACGAGGTGTTTGACGGGCGCCACAGCCTCGCTAGAAAAATTTGATCCATAAGCTTTGAATATCATTGTTCTGAGATCGGACGGGGAAACATCCGATGGGTGTACACACTTCTCTAATAAAACTGCAGCTCTCTCCGGGTACGACATGTCAGCGAGTCTCAGCCACTCACCAGCAGATATTTCTGGGAAGCCGTGTTCGGGAACATAGAGGCCTCCATCTGGTGCGAGACCCTCGATGACCACATCGCTGAAGTACGTCTTCTGATTGGACGGTTCCACGCTCCTGGTGGACACGTAGGTTTCTGAAGCGTGCGTCTGGTACCTGGCCACAGCCTTCAACACCTTCTCTGCCACGTCTTCCACTGTATCCTCTCTCCCGCAAAACACCCGCACATCAAGCCATCGCTCGTAAAACTGTTTCCTGTACTGAAGATTGTCCCTCATGGGCACCCCAACCTTCTGGCCCACAATCCTGTTCACTTTCATCCTGGATAATCTCTGCATGATGTCTTCGATGTCCGCATCCAGATACACAACCAGTCCGGACTCCTTCACATGCTGCATGGCTGCAGGGTGAAGCGGGTTCGAGCCTGTGAGGGAAACGACACACCCAGAGGCGGTGAGGTTACACAAAGCTTGACCTTCCTCCTCCAGGAAACGCTCTCCGCCGACCGCCGCCAGCTTTTCGGACACGGGCATCTTCCAGGTCGCCTCTAAGACATCGTCATCCACATCGATAACGGGCAGTCCCAGTCGCTGGGCCACGATCCTGCCCACTGTTGTCTTCCCTGCTCCAGGAAGCCCCATCAGCAGGAGATTCCTGCCCCCCATCCAGGAGGCTTTGGTAGAAAGCCATGATCTTGATGCCGACAAGGGATGCAGGTAGAATCTCACAGCTCTTAATGTCAACTTGCTTACATTCAGGAAACCCATTGATGAGCTAATTCCAGCAGCCTGATTTCCTGGTGAACAGAAAATAATGTTAAACATCCTTAAAATGCATCGTGACACGTGTTTACTGCTCAAATGATCACCACGTGTTTGGATTGCTCTCCAATTAGTAGCAATAATTTTATAACCACGTAATAAATTAGAAGTCAAGTATGTGGGTCACGTGACAGAGATTAATGATCGATATATTCGCGTGAAAAGCGAGTGTGAACTGATTTATTTCTTTTGCTTCTATATGGCTTGTTTTGGGGTGTAAAGTCTGCAGGGTAAATCATTAAAGCGTGGAGCTGACGCTGCTACGGCAAACCCAGAGGGACAAAAATGAGGAATGTTCCCATTAGTACACAAAGGCTCACCGAGGTTTACGTAACTTAAAAGATCCACATTTCCCACGCTGTATGCGCACACACTCCATCATTCTCTCATGCGTGTGACCTTAATTTACCGATAAACACACACACCGGAAACCTGGAGTATCGCGGAAGTACACGGAGCGGATGGATGTCGTGATGCATTCAAGGCCCTCGGAATTTTACACTTCTTCTAAATTCAGAGGGTCTGCTCCTCACGTTTCTAAGAAAATAGTAATATTATCCCAACTCTAATAACATAAAATAGCAGAATCAACAGTAAAATGTCTCGTAATTTACTTGTTTTTGTTAATAATGAGTGTTTATGCAAGCTCCGTTAACGAGCTAAATGTATGGCCAGCTTTATGCGCCATCATTACCATTAAAAAGAAGTATATTTTAAACTGTATAATACATAACCCTTCATAGCATGAGCGATCATGTGATCTACGAAGAATCAGACCCCAAATGTCACGCATAAGCAGTTGAGAATACGAAGTTTGTGATTTACAATTGTCTTTAAAAGCAACATTTGCTTCACAGTTGCCTGGCAACAACCTGGCAGCGCGTTGTTAAACAAATCCCTCTGGCGAAAGAATTTGAACAGCTAGGCCACTGTGGTTTAAAAGCTGCGTGTTTTAATGATCTTTTAATTTAAAGATCTCCAAAATGTCTGAAGTCGTGCGTCCAGCGGAAAGCGTCTATAACCTTCTCCCAAGAGACGAGGTTCAGACCCAAAAACCATCGAGGTACGTCTGAAGCAATGACTTAAGCCTTAATTAAAAAAGTGATTAGTGTCAAAAGAAGCTGAGCTAGTTGGAAAAAAAAAGTTTTCTAAACTTTAGAGTCTGGTTATTAACTTCTTATTATGCTTAACATTGAAAATGAAAGACAATGTTGAAAAATTTGGCCTCAAATTTGTCAAAATGAAATCACCTAAGTGAGAATCAGGAAATAAATAAGCATTTATGGTTTAAAAGGTCATTTAAATTATACCAATTCGTGTGTTTTTTCATCGGATATCAATGGAAAGTTTGTTGTTTTTTTTAATGCAGACTGATGTTTTGTGACATTCTGAAATAATTTAAAGTAAGGTTATTTTGTCTCATCTGAAGGTACATGTCCAAGTTCAGGCCCGTGGTCCTAATTGAGGAGAAGTCGGTCAAGGATGCGATGAGGACGATGGGACCGGCTGAAGTACCGATTCCATCCCCAGACAAATACCTGAAGAAACATTCAAAGGAGCCTAAATCACCTGACAGTTAGTTTCCTATGTTCTACGGGATCGATTTGTGGCTCGATTTGTATTATTTCCATTCCTATTTTCACGTTCTTTCAGAGTCACAGTGTTCCAGAGAGGCTCACAGCTGTACGATGAGGAAGCCACCTGTTCCCACCAGGGCCGACATCCCACCCATGGGCATTCGCACCCAGAGGAACTTCTTAAAGACGGTCACAGCCGTGCAAGTCAAGCCCAAGCCGATCTCTGTGGACACCAGGAAGGGACACAAACAGGTCCTTGAGAATTCAGGACTTGTCCCAAAATACATCAAGAAAAAGGTATTTTCTAGCGCCGATCGAGACCGTTTTATCAAATCAAACGTGAACACGACGTCTGCAGTTTCTTCTCCTAATGTGCAGGATTACGGAGAGGTTCCTGAGTACCTGCAGCAGCGGAATGAAGACGAGCAGAGAGCTCAGGAGGAGTACGACAACTATGTGAAAGACCAGAGGGAGCAGGGGGCCATGAAATACCTGTCTGACGAGGAGCGACACGCCATCCTGGAGGTACCTGAACACACATGTCTGCTACATACGTGTGGCCTCACGGTGGCGTCATCCAGCTGACTCCATCACGGGTTTATCTGTGTGGATCCACCATCCAGGGCCTGAAGAAGAACTGGGATCAGCTGCACAGGGAGTACCAGGGCCTGTCGTTCGTCATCGACACCATGTCCAAGAAGTCCCACAAGCAGCGTCTGGAAGCAGCGATGAAACAGCTGGAGAACGACATCCAAATATTTGAGAAGTTCAAGACCATCTACGTCCCCAAAGAACATTGAGAAGGAGCTGACGTCAGTATCATCACTCAGGACGCCTGGAGGACTAAAAAATATCTAAAGTGATGTAATCTCTCTGAAGTATTATAGAATTGGAACAGTAGAAGAAGAAATATTAATAAATGATGAGAATTAGGATGTGTTTTAACTGGATTAACTGACTTAATTCTTCTGATTAAATTTCCTTTTATATTCCTCGGGTATTAAATACATCAGGATGCCAGTTCAATTCTAATATAATGCAGCTTTATTGTTATAGAAGCTCAATTTTAGCTCCAGATAACAATCAAGGATAGTTATTTATTTTTACCTTTTTTTAAATTTCATTTTCCCCTTCCTGCTGTATAAATTCTACTTCCTGGAGAACATGTTGTCACTGGAGGCCCCCAGACTATCCTGTGAAGTCAATTCAATAAAAGCGACTGCATGAAATCTGAAGCGAGCATCTATTATCACTGGTTTTAACTCTCCTTCAGCGGCTTGTGATTTGGTTACAGGCCAGCGTCGCATCACATGAAGCTGATTATCCCTGTAATTCTCCTCGACGAAAACAACGCTCCTTGTACGCAAATGAGTGGAGCGTGATCCCAGAGGACATGTGGTCGGACACGGCTCCTCTGGATGTCTGCTACTTCCTCTTTTTTTTTTCTGTCCATTTTGTGAATGATCGCAGAAGAAAAGGCAACATAACGGTAAGTGAGCTTCGATAAGAACAGATAAAACCGTTTAAAGGTAGAAAGTGATGTTTAAATTGATCATTTATAATCGTAAATCCTACAAATATTTAATGCCAGCTCTCTTCTTATCCTCCCTGAACCTGTCAAAGTAAATCTATGCGCATGTAGTTCCACTGAAGGTCACCGATATCTGCATCCTTTCCTGAACCCGTACCCCGCTGTGCAGAGCCACAAATGGACAACGTGGGAATAAAAAGAGGAATAGTGGTACCATTTATCTAATCCTAATTCACATATTTAATCCACATTTTTCCCCCAAAAAAGACAAAACAATGAACCCTTTGTAATTATTTGCTTGGCGATTTCAGCTGTTTGTCCTTTCAGAATAAATTCCTTGAGGTGTGATTGATTTAATTGTAAGTAGTTTTCATAGATCATTTATTTATTCTAAGCCCAGATGATAAAAATATCTGGAGGTTAAGAAAAGTCAATTTATAGATTAATTAATTCTTTTATCCTTCCACCAGTTACATTAAAAACACACTTTAACACCAACTGTGGTAAAAGTAGGAACCCAGGATGAGGAAAATGATCATTAATTGTACTTTTGTGCTTTAATAACACAACACTTATCCAAGGAAATTTTCTTGCTTTGAAAAAGATGCCATGTAATTTCTTTTGTAATTTTAATTTAATTTCTTCTCTCTTAGATCAGAGACGACTGGCCAGGATATAGCCGGGACCTCTTCACCTATCCCGAACACTACCAGGACGACATCGAGAACATTTATATCCCCCATGGCGTCATCATGAACCGGTAGAAAAACACACGTTCATTCCTCCAACAGGTGGATGTGTTCCACCCGTCCTGATTGGTCCTCTCCTGCAGGATCGAGCGCCTGGCCCACTACGTCATGGACGACTTTGGGGACAGCATCATGGTGCTGTGCGTCCTGAAGGGGGGCTACAAGTTCTGCGTGGACCTGGTGGAGTCCATCAAAGTCCTCGGGCGTAACTCCAACAAGTACCTGGAGACCCGGGTGGAGTTCATCCGCCTGAAGAGCTACTTGGTAGGTGGACCGCACAATGTTGCATATTGATAGAGGAAATCAATACTTCTGTGAAGATTTATCACATTATTTTCATAACCTGACAAAAATACCCATCATCTCTTTTATTCCATCTTCTCTAAGGCCCTGATTTCCTATTTTTCTCGCTTGTTTCTTCCTGAATTGGAGAAATCTTTGGGTTTTAGTGTAATTTCTGGACACCACAATTGATTTGAGGTCATCAGATTGGATTCTGGGAATTTCTGATGAGCAGTATCTAATATTAGAAGCAGGTTTTCCTGATCTGTGTGTGAACACTCCTCTCACAGTGTGTTGCTGGTGCTCCTCCTTCAGTGAAGCATCACCAGATGTCGCTGTTGTTCACGTTTAGGGAGGAAGGCGCTCCTCACACAGGACACCTCAAGGACATCACACTCAGATCAGGAGAACATCGGCCTGACGGTTGTGTTTCAGCTCCCGCTACGGTCTCACACTTGGAGATGAGTGAATATGAACTACATGAATGATTATTATCATTCCTTCGTGTGTTTTAGCTCATGCTAAAGGTTAACGCCAACACACATTTCTCTGCACATTTCTTCCCTCCCATTGCAGCAGAGGACAGGATTCAATACTCCTACCTCAAACACTGGTGTTCACTGTGGCTTAGGTCACTATAAACACACTTTAAATTGAATAAAAAAAATTTTTTTTATTTAAATTTTTGTACTGAAGTCATAACATTGCAAATTGACCAGAATGCCCCTGCAGATAGTCGACATTCTCATGAGAACCAATCAAATCCAGAATCTTTTTGAATTCAACTCTAATTTTTCAACTATGACATCATCATTATATCTCGATGTGATTGTGGAAAGCAGCAGTCACTGTTATGACATCAGAGGACATCGTCTGAGTGATGTCAGCAGTCTCATAATGGAGCCATGTGACCTGCCCCCGAGGGCCAGGATTGGTCCATGTCCCTGCTCCTCTTTGCTCTGTTTGTTAATGTCAGGAATCATATTTTATACTAGCAATGCAGACAAGACGACACTAGAAACCTTTGTGATGCGACTTTATGATTCCGTGTAAGCAACCTGTATGGAGTATCGCCAATGGTAAAATGGTAGCAAAGCATGAATCTCCCCATTTCTGTCTCCTCATTCCTAGAACGATCAATCCACAAAGGAGCTGAACATCATCGGAAGCCGGGATCTCTCTTTCCTCCGTGGAAAGGTGAGTGGAAATAAATTTACTACGTACTGCTGGGGGTGAGTTCAACTTTCAGGATGCTCGTATGAAGACAAACAAAATAGTTTCCTCCTGAGGATACGCCATATTTTTAGCCAACATAACAAAATACATCATACCGTTTGGTCTCAATTAAGATGTTTTGAATGTTTTATTGCCCCTAGCTTATTGCCCTTGGACAAATCACTCCTGTACTTCACCTTTCAGAGATTACTCCTCTCAGCCGTCCTCAGTTCAGAAAAATAAATGCTCCCATGTGGCAGATTTACGACGGTTCATCCCCACTGAGCTCCAGCACGGCCCACCGAGGGGCCGGAAGGCTGGGCAGGATCTGGAGGAATGATCCATCCTCACAACATCGCTCTGAGACAGACTGACTCAGCTAAATGGTGGCATGCAAATATGCCCACGCATGTTTATCTCCAAAAGATCGATGTTGAATTCCCTTAACCGCCATGTCAGAATGTTCCTGGAGCTGAGACGCATTTTGTCTGTGGGTAAAAAGGTCAGTGGGAGTAGGAACCAGACAGGCTGACCAGCACCTTGCACTGAAAACATGAATCACTCCTCTTTCTGTTGCTGCACTGGATGCTCGTGTTGCAAATGCTAAAAACCTCCCACAAAGCCTTATACTAGTATATCACAAAAGCGATTAGCTGCTAGTATTTATGAGCGCAGGAGTATCATGGCGGCGCAGCTCCAAGTGGATTCTGATTGGATGATGGCAAAGGTCAAACAGTCTCTGGTGCTGAACTTCTTCATCCACGGCTTTGTTGTGGTAATCTGAGGTTCTTGGGTTTGGAGTTAGCGCAGCCTGAAATGAGACACGGGTTGAGTTACCTGTGTTAAGAGGGAGAGATTTATTGTTGCCAGAGGCCGATAAAAAAACCCAAAAACCTCATCATATCCCCTTGCAACTCCAGAATTGGAATGCCAGCCTGTTGCTTGGTTGTTCTACCAATACTGGACAGGAATATGCTGATATTCACACTCCCAAGAAGATGACCCCTTACGATTGAGGCCCAGATGTTTCATATTGCATTTGTAGAACAGTTTTGGTTCTGAATCTGCTCCTTTTGGATGGATCGCCATGAAATTCCTTCATTCCTGGTCCCCATTGGCTGAATGTTCGCGACTAAGTTTCTCAATGGGTCAAAATCTGCCATTATAGATGCTAAACATCAGAATGTTGTTAAGTACTAGGAAACAATGGGTGCACTTTCTTACATTAACCCCTGACCTTTGGATAAAGTTTGAAAAATGGACATCAACTCCAAATTTTGCTCCTGATTAATGAATTTAGCTACAGGAATCACACAAAACCCATAATCCAGAGATGCTAGAAAAGCTAAAATGCTAATACAGCTAAATAATCTGAGATGTTTTCAGTTTGCAGCAAACAGGTGAACTGTAGTGAGTTCTGCTGTTGTCCACACGTCCCTGTTGACTCTACTCAGGGTTGCGTAACGACGTTCAGGTGTGGACTCCAGAACTTTGGCCACGTTCCTGCATTCTCTCCGATCGCTCTCCCCAAACCATAGATACTCCGCCGGGCTCACAAAGAGCCCCTTACACCCAGCCAGGGGAACAAGGACCCGTTTGAAACCCTGCAGCGGGGAAAGTGTGTAACATGCCGACACTTAGAAGTGACTTTTTTGCTCTGCTGGAAACACAGATGTTCAGTACTGAGGGGAAAAGAATGAATCGGCTGTGTTGTAGAGATTCTGCCAACATTGTCTCCATAGATACCGTCTGCAGTAAAGTACATTTCAGAGGACAGTCAATCCTTTGTTTGTGCAGTGATACTTTACTAATTAAGTTCTTGTTTCTCTTACATGTTACCCAGAGTGTCCTCATTGTTGAGGTGAGTTCCTCTTCTTATATCTTCGACAACTAGTCTTCTGTTTGCTTGGTTTGTCTTGACTTTTTACAGATTTAGCTAAAAATCTTGACATATTTTCATAAAACTTAGTTGAGACTTGGGGATGTTTCAGGAAATAACCAGATAAGAGTTGGAGTTGATTCACACAAAGATCCAAAGACTCCCTAACTTTGGAAGTTAGAGATCTTTTGAGGGTTTTCGTGACATACTTGGCAAATTATCATGAAACTTTGGGGCTCCAAAGAAGTGTCTTTATCATCATCTGTGAAATATGCATCTCATGTTCTCAATTAGTTTTATACCAATATGCTAAATTAGTTAAAACGTAAATCTACTTATCTGTCCCCTCTTCGGTTGCTCCTCCTCTTCCTCAGGCCATAGTCGACACAGGAAAGACCATGAAGGCGCTTCTGAATCACGTGGAGACGTTTGAACCCAAGATGGTCAAGGTCGCCGGGTGAGCCGGTTTTTCAGGCGTCTGTGGTTCCCAACCGAGGGGGGGGGGGGCAAACGTATGACGAACACAAGAGGAAGTATCACGTCTCATCCCTATCTGGTGTCTATAAGTTGTTTCTATACCGCCAGAGGAACGAGGTCGGGTGGGGGGGTCGCTTCTTTGAAAACTCTGTATTTCTGTTCAGTAGAAAATGAACTGTTTCTCCCCTGTGTTTCAGCCTGTTGGTGAAGAGGGTTCCCAACATGTCTGAAAGCCTTACGGACTGTAAGTCGATCATCATCTAATCCTCATTCCAGGATTAATAATGTCTCATTGAGCAGCATTTGATGTGCTTAAAGTCCAGTCGTAACTATTCATTTATAATAAGTTATAATAATTAAAAGGCTGATTTCAGGGGCGGCTTAGAGTCCAGACAACACTCAGTACTTCATAACCTCCACAAGCCCATTGTTTTGTTGTTCCTCAAAAGTTTTACGAGTCCTGAAACAGAATCCAAACTTTTCTTTTGTCACAAAGGGAAGGATTTCGAGTCTTTCTTCCAACATGTCTTCTCTGTGACGGTTCAAAGTCATGTTTGCGTTGCGGAGGCAGATTTTATGACGCCTGATTGCCTGATTATAAGGTGCCAGAGCGCCATCCATCACGCCCCCGCCCCGGCTCCACACTCCTCTTCCTTTTTGACTAAACTGAGGCACCAGTAAATTACAATAATTCCCAGGGTAATAACCCCAAATCTGACTTTAGGAATGTACATTTTGACACCGCCTGATGACACAGCAGTTAGAGGATTTCTGTTATTGTAAAGTGTCCCAGGAAGAGTTGAAAGACGAGAAGAAGAAGAAGGTTACAGTCATAAAAACAGAATATATGTTCTTTACGTCAGTCCAACACAAACCAAGAATGCCTCACTCATTCTGTCTGTTTGTTCCTGATAGATGTCGGTTTTGAAATCCCAAACCACTTTGTGGTCGGCTACGCCTTGGACTACAACGAACACTTCCGCGACCTGAATGTGAGTCCAGAGTGTGTGAACGGCGCTGCAGCGAGTGTGTGACCTTTGGAAGAGCTGAGAGAAAGACATGAAAGAGAATGGATCACAAATCAGAGCGATGCTCTCCTCTTCCTGAAACCTGAACTCACCTGATGGCTCTCCTCCCGTGCACGAGTGGATGTTACGTATGTGTGTGAGTGTGCTTAAGTGTGTGTGGGCGTTGTCCACCTGGAACCTCAGATGAATCACATCCTCATCCTTCATCCAACAGCCCACATCGAGACATTTTAAAATAAAACACAACCCATATCTAAACCCAGCTTTTATTTATAATGCCCTGAAGGCCAGACAATGGAGTCATGATTTTTAGGGTTTGGATGCCAGCGTTAAGATCCAGACTGAAATATCACCGACCCTTAACCCTCCTGACTTCACCAGTCTTTTGATGTTTCATTTGGAGTAGCCATAAATTGTATTTTCAACTGAAACTGTCATCATATGGTCTTGGCATTAAAAGAAAGAAATGCCAAGTGCTGACATTAGCATTAGCATTAGCACACAGCTATAATCTCGTTTTCCTCCTTCTGCTCCGTCGATCCACATCTGGTCAGTGTTGGTTGGTAACCATACATACTGACCATCCAGTAATGTCACTTCCTGTGCCATTCAATCCTATTCGCATTTACTATAGCACATCCTACTCTTCCCCCTCTTCCTACATTGGGTTCAACACAGTTCCCGTCCCGTTTTCTCTGCCACACCCCTGGAATCTTATTTCAAACCAGGCTTCTTGGTCTCAAACTGTAAACCTACGTGACCTTTTGTGGTTTTTACGCAGACTCATGAGAAACAAAAAGCTCCGACCAACTCCCTTTATTTTCCGTGTGTGTGTTCAGGTGGGTGTGTGATCTGCGTTTACTGTACGTACTGTAGGTGTGTGTTTCTAGCATTCTTGAAAGGGAGGGTATTCATTATGAACTTTTGAAAGAGAGGTGACCTGTGGAATGTAGAGACTGGGACCTGCCCTCATCCTGGGGTAGAAATACGAGTGGAACCCCCTGAGATGCTGGACGTTAGAGTGATGAACATATCATATTTTCGTAGATTTCCTCCCACGCTTTCACATGATTGCAGGCTTCACCATTTCCCACCATGCATCAGATGCAGTTTTGAATCTGAAAAGAACTCGCTAACGTCCCTCGATACACAAGCTAATTTGTATTTCTTCTTCTTTCAGCACATCTGTGTCATCAGCAAGACCGGAAAGTTGAAGTACAAAGTTTGAGAAGGAGAAAAACAATCGATGTAATTTAATCGGCGCAAAACCAACTGCAAAAATAAACTCAAAGGTTCACGTTTTCTGCTCGGGTTACGCACCTTTGTTGAAGTGGGACGTGTGTATTTGTATAAAACAGTAAAATATCGAATGTGACGTACCTCGTCTTTGTGTTTTTGGGGATGCACGTTGGAACAAACAAAGTGGACAAATGAAATAGGGACTGCTGGTCATTAGGAGGAGACGTTGGTGACAGATGGAGCCAGCTTATGGACGCTGGCATCACCCTGGCTGGATGACGCCCGCTCTGACTCATGGAAAACACACAGTGGGTGCAGCAGGCAGCGCCTCTATTCTTTCCCAACTTAGATCAGCCCCTTACTGGAAAATTCAGCCGAGCGTTTGGCAACACTTTGCATGCTGCGAAAAAATAATTCTGAGCTGTTTTATGTGTCACATTTTTTTAATATATTTTTATTTCACCAGAGTTCAAGGTGTTAAATCCTGATATCTCTAAAATCTGCTGACTGTGATTCAAACAAGTTTTCACTGGAAATGAGGAAAAACTATTTCCAATCTAATTTTCACAGAATATAAAAAGGTTGTGCGTCTGAATCATAATGGGGGGGCTTTTTAATAGTAATGTGGGTGGATTCACAGTCACATGGGTTTCTGTAACTTCTAATCAATAACTATAATCTCATATTATTATGACTATTCCTTAAAATAATCAACCAGTTTAATTTTAAGAGCTAAAATTAGACAACTAGATAAAGTGACTTCATGCAAACGCTCAATGTGATGAAGCTGAGTAAATTCAACACTATATTTTAAGTGCACAAGGATTAAACTCTCTCTCTCTCACACACACACACACACACACACACACACACACACACACACACACACACACACACACACACACATGCAGGTATTTGGTATGTTCTGCCACTATTGTTGAGGTGCAGAGTCAATTGTGCGTGTCGACAAACAGACCAGAACATGCTTCACTTGCACTTGGGGAGTGTTATCATGTGGATACGCACTCTTGATTCTAAATCACCTGAAACTCCAAACAGCCGCCACATCACACAACAGGAATGCAAACACACACACACACACACACACACACACACACACACACACACGGACATTATTCTGAGAATGTGATGATTCTACAATTTTTGGCTGCTGGGAGTGGATACATAAAAGATGATGCAGTGATTATTTCCAGTAAACTTTATGTAAATCAAATATCATTTTCTGCTAACTGTTTATTCTCCTCCTCTCTCTTTCTACAAACACTCTTCCGATCCAGACATGATGGCCCGGCTCCAGCTCTGAGGCCTTTCCACGTTAAATGATCTGATAAATGACTCGCTATGTGGATAATACGAGTGACCGCAAAACAAAAAGCGTTCTGGGAGGTTGTTTTTTTTGGGGAGTGCTCCGTTCCGAAATGGTCTCCGGTTTCACATCTGCGGCGGTAAACAACACTTTCGCTAATACATTTAGAGGCAACTGAAATTCGGTCAGGTTTTATTACTTGTCCGTGACCCCTGAGGTGCAGAGGGGTGAGATAAGCAGGAGGGAAGAAACTCAACAAATTACACAGCTCTTTGGTCGACTGCTATCTTTGCAGACTCCACCACAAAGACCTCCATTGTACCTCTGGCTCCAAGGCTGTCCGTCTTTATCCTGAAACATCAGCACTTGGCGATGGTGGTTAGCTTATCCCGGCGCTAATACCCCCTGCACTGCCTTGGGAACCTGGAGGCCATTGTCTCGCACCTTGATGCAGGTTCTGGTGAAAGCGAGATGGAACAAAAAGCCCTGTGGGTTTCACATGCTGCGTTTTTGTCGCGCTCCCGTCAGGGGAACACAGGACGGGGGGGCCCAACCGCGGAAAGTAGGCTACAGGTAAACCGCGCCGGGCACAAAAGGAACAAAACAGGAATTGTACATTTGAATGGCCACACATGCATTTTGACATTTGAAGCCTGTGGTTAGAGACGGAGCTGCAGGATTTCATTACACTTTACCAGAGAGGCCATGTTTGCTCCGGAAGCCTTATTTCATTAAAGCAACCTTTAAAGGAACAGTTTGACATTTTGGGAAATCTAATTAAGTTTTTTTTCTTCTTTTTTTTGCTAAGAGTTAAATGAGAAAATCACTGCCGTTTGGAGTCTGAAACTAATTTGAAAGCCTACTTTTAAACTTTCATGACAAGCTGAGAGAAGAAGGAATTAGGTCAGTTTCAGCTTCAGTTTCTATGGTTTTTAAGGCAATGCTAACATTAAAATACTTCTGGCAGTCTTCAGTTTACATATTGTTGGTAATCAAACTCCATTGTAACAGTTTTTTTATTCTAAGACCATATATTCTTACACAATAACATATTTACGGGTCTATTCCTTAACTCTGCTCTTCGGGACAGTCGTCTTTAATAATGGAGTCCAGAAATTGGTGGTGGTGGTGGTGGCTGATGACTCTGCTGAGCTTTAAGTTGCTCATGAACACAATCTTATTTTGTAGAATACAAAAACTAATCCAAATCAAACTTCTGAGGAAAATTAGCACTTGATCTGACACCGCTGCACTCTGGATCTTGTTAAACACCGTTTCAACAATGCATCTCGCTCCACAAATAGAAAGAACATCCTCTCCAGTCTCCATTGCCTTCCAATCAGGGACAAGCATGGCCAGAGAGCCTGACAGATTGATTCCCCCTGGAATTGATCCAGTCAAAATCACTGCCAGATCCACTTATACAACCTGGGACTGGGGAAGTGATCCTCATCCTATTAGACGTTCGACACAGCTTCAGCTTAAACTTTCTGAATGAAACATTAATCATCCTGGTTTTCTACCTGATGGATGTTTTCCTGCACAGGTTGAGCTTGCAGTGCTGTAGAGTCATTCCCACCTGTTCCAATCCAGCTGGACTTTAAATATTTGACTTCATGTGACGTCCTAATCCAGCCAAACGGATTGCTGGAGCCACTTTGGTTTCTGCAGATGCAGCTGCAGGTTTGGTATAGTAGAATTAGCAGTTCATACAAATCAGAATGTCTCACTTAGATTATTAGAAGAATGTTATTAGAAAAAAAGTTGCAAGGATCATTCAGAACAACACACAGCAGCACCTTTATACTGTACACTAAACATAGATGCAGTCATAAGGGCAGAGTACAGAGCCTCTAAGCTCCTCACTGAGCTCTGTTTGCAACTCATTGATGTGAACGCCTCTGTCCTCACACTAGTGTTCAGGAAAACAACACTGTGTGTCTCAAACTGCACCGTTCTGAACAGACGTTGTGTTGTTGTGACTCAAATATTTTTGGGGGGAAAGTACCAAAGTACCACAGTTGCTGCTGGCTCTGTTGCTGAACCAATGAAACGTTTTTATAATTTTCTTTACACATATATGCAATGCAGAAAGTTATAACTGTTGGAAAGTACAGTAATCTATACGCCATATGTTCAATGCTCACCTGGGGAAACTTCATGTGGTTCATTTAATTTAGCTTCCAATGCATGATGTTCTCTAATCGATGAGATGCTGCATTATTTATGAGGTCTGAGTCTAATAAACAGAATGCATTTAATAAATGACACTCATGTAATCACACAATGCAGACTCCCACTTAGATCAGTTTAAGTTTCCATTGTCTGGGTGAGGGTGCACCAGCTTCTTTGACAATAGCGCTTCTCTAAAACCAGGGAAACCTCACAACAGTATAGGTCAAAAGAGACCTATTGTCCCATCCTCTATTGTGCTGTTGGAGTAGCCTGCAAACAGAACACTGTCAGCCTTTGTCTCTGTCTGGATCAGCTGTGCAGCCCTTTTATTCATGCTCTGGAGTCCCATGTGGCTGCCATGCCCTATATGTCACCATAATAAAGTTAAGGACACTGCTATTACAGTTGTTAATGGATAGGCAAATATGTTTTGCCAGCTGAACGTTAGAAAATTGAGTGTTCGGCATCTGTGTGGACCTGAGGAATTTTCCTTGCCTCTAACAATGATCTCCCAGCAATTTCATTTGTTAACTGGAAAGGTTAATGACAGTGCGTGGAAATAAACAGACAACAGGATGTTTCATGCTCATTCTGTGTGTGTGTCTGAACTTCAGTGTTATTGATCGGGTTCCATTTGTGGTGGATGTGTTTATTATATGGAGTCAACCATGCAAAAGTAAAAGTCATTACACAGAGTTATGGTTTACTGAAGACATGGAAATATGAAGGTCATCACTGAAAGACGCATTATAACAATTCAAAAATAAATTTTTATAAGCTAAAGTACAAATGCATTGGCAGTCAATGTATAGTCCCTTTTTAGAGATTTGTCGTCATAAGAATTATATTATTGGGTGAATATCATGCAAATAATACCTCAATTTTTCCGATTAACCAAATTTAAATATTTATATTCTTGTAAAGATTACTAAAAGAAATGCAGCTGAATAAAAAGTATATTGGCAATAAATAAATTTAAAAAACTAAAGAATATATGACGTGATCTGATATTCTATAGTGTAAGCATTTGTAGTTAAATATGTATAACATAAAACAGTGATTTGTTAGTGATTTCCATCCAGTGACCAGAACGAACCCGCTTCCACTCTTTATTAGAATTGTTATGCAACAACACCTCCAATTGGCCCGCTTTAAAATTCCAAATTTAAACTGCCCATCTGATTGGACAGCGCATTGCGAGGGGGCGGAGGATGGGCGGGGCTTGGGCTTGAGCTTCGTCAATCTACATACAGATTGTCGCGCAGCCAAACGGGACCACGTAGGAGTGCTTATTACTTTTTTTTTTTTTGTCTCGGTTTCGAGCGCTTTGGGATCGAATTGAAGCTCGGATATGACAGGAAATGAATGAAGACCGGTGGGTATCTTCTGGGGGCGTCTTCCTGACGAAGAAATGCACACTGAAGGGCGTTTACCGTGTTTTTTTCAGTGTGTTCTCCCTAACAGGTAGTGAGCCTCAGCGGTCAGTCAGCGGAGCTCCGAAAGCAGACTGAATATCCCGCTTTGTAATCTCTTGACAGCCTTTTTTTTAAACCCATCTTTGGACCAACGGAACCATCGAATTGTCCTCCTGCCCTCCCTAGAAACATGGAATATGTATTGCTTTTCTCATTTGGGGGTAGTTTCCTTCATTTCTAACAGGTAGGTTTGGGTCTTTTCCACATTTGTAGCCTCAGAAACAACCTGTCGTCCCCCCGGTTAGCTAACGTATTCTCATTAGCAGCGCGCCAGCCTGCGTTGGGTTTAAGGTCCGAGAATAATAACGGAAATTTGAGCTTTTTTTGGGTGCATTTATGCCCCCAAAAAATCTCATTTAACGCCTTGTCTTAACTCCTTATTCTTAACATAAGCGTATGGCTTATTTCATCATAGTTGTTTGCTATTATTTGACATGCAAGTCTCGTATTGTCCCCTTGTGTGCATGGAATATCATAGAGGTCCCTCCTTATTTATTTTTATTTAAGGGTTACGGAATTATATATATATATTTTTTTTAAAAAGAACACCTGCTACTAACCAATTCCACCCAATTTAGATTTAGATTTTATGGAATTTATTTTGAAAGTTCTCATGTAATCCAAGTTATATTGCTTAAATGTCATCAGCTACAACGGTCTTTATATAGCTATAGTTTTGCCTTATCTGAAAGGCATTCCTCATTCAGAAATAGCAGGGGCTCATTATAAATATAGAACGTTTGAACATCGATGGGACGTTTAAAGGCTATAGTATTTGTCAGATGCATTGAGGTTATTACTGTACATGACAGACAAAAGTCGTCCTGTGATTGGTTGATTGAGGCTTCATTATAACTTTTGCACTTCAGATTTCAGCCTGGTATGGACATGAAGAAGGAGGACGGTGTGGATTAGGACCCCTCCTCCCTCCCCCCATCCACCTCAATGTGGTCTCTAAAGGACTTCTTCCTCCTCCTCTGCGGTTTCGAATGAAATGATGGCAGAACGTTGGAGTGATTCACCACTGGACAATGAAGAGAGTAAACACAGAGCCGTAACTCCGTCTTGCGAGGTAGGAGGATGGATCGGGATGTGTCTCGATCCAGAGCTGGTTCTGTTTGTCTGATGATGCATTTAGAGGTGTCTCTTGACTTTTAATAGATAATATGTGACCTTTGGGGTGTTTGGCATGGTAGCGGATAAGAATGATAATCCTAAAATGTTTGGCATTTTTGGCAGATCTTGTTTCAGACTATCTATTTTTGACACAATGCGATCTTTGTACTTCCACTGCTGTTGGGGAAAACACTCGCATGTGGATTCTCTCGCTGTGGCCGTCACCTAGATACACAAGAAGCATTCCTGAACAGGCTGTGTTTTCGTCGGCGTTTTTAAAGGTATTCCTGCTTTGAGAAAACTTGTTTCACGCTGCAGGAGTTGCAGAGTGTTTTGCACGGAGCGAGTGTGAGCTACGTGTTGCACAGCACATAACATCTGCCAGTGTTCAGGGTGACTAAGTTCATTTTTTCCTCATCTGACAACTGTTTAAGTGCACAAAGAGAGTTTTATATTCGCAGTGTTAATCTTACTGGGTCCTTTGTGGGTCTAGATGCCAAAACTCATAAATGGCACATTGTAGAGCTCATCCCTTTCCTCTCAGGGCATCTTGGCTGGTTACATCATCACAATCATCGTCAGAGTCCAGGCTTGATGCATGTCATAACAGCATTGCAGCGGTGGCATGTTTTGGATTAATCCATCATCAGAAAATGGCAACATACAAATCTGCATGTGTGTGTGTGCAGCTGTAATCCTCTTACTCTGTCAGAACCAGCTGAGGATGGGAGGCCAGGTTTGTGGGATGGGGTGAAGCAGCAATATAATAGAACCAGTGATGGAGTAAAGGTTTGGAAAACACACATTTTGTTTAAATATGTCTGGTCTTGAAGTTTGAGGTGGATTAATGGTGGCAGCACTTTTTCCACAAATGTTTTGTGCGCTGTCAGGTGAAGACATTGGACAAACAAGCTGTTTCCCTGCTAACTAACAAGACTCTGGGCGCTTCAGTGAGAATCAAGTCAGCTAAATCCATCGACGAAGCTAAACTTTGTTATTAGAAATTAGCATAGAAGTACACAAACAACATTGCATGCACTTTGCAAGGTGCAAAAATCACCGGGATGCCTGCTCAAAGATAAATTGGACTCTCATCAGTTTAGTAACCCGAGGAGGAACAGTTTGGCGTCTCAGCAGAAGATGAGTCACCTGTGAGTCAGTGTCGGGTTCAGTGTGATTGTTTGTAGCCTGTGGGCTTTGTGAGGGAGGGAGGTGGGGTTTTTTATCCACCTGATGCCTCCTGCAACACAAACACAAATCTAATCCAACTTCAGTTTGCTGCTCCAAAACGGCAGCAGCTCCCCCCCCCCTTCCTATTGGATCCAATGACAGCTGAGACCCCAGGCGGGAAGAGGCTCCCCTCTCCTCCACCCACCCTGCATCATTTTGGCTCACTAATGAGGAAGACCCCCCCCCCCAACACCATCGCTGCCACCCCACCCTGCTGCTACCACTGGGTTATTTAGGCCCAGCTGCCCTCTCACAAGGGGACAAACACCCCACGTGGATAACGTCTGCTCTCTCTGTCTCTCTCTCTGTCACCAAATGTAAATAAAGGGGGACCTGCCCTCTCTCCAGCCCGTATCGATCACATTCCTCGTTCATTCTGGGGCAGGCGACACCGATGGCGGCGCTAGCAATGCTCCGTGCTGCACTGTAAACACAGCCCCTCCCAGTTCCATAAACCCCTGCTCCTTTTTTTTTCCTCCCCTGTCCGCATGCTTGTCTTTCACCCGTCCTCTATTCCCGCGTGTTTTTAGTGATGCTATATTTAACTTGAATGTCGTGTGCGTCTGAAAGGGAAAGCTGGGATTTCTCTGGAATGCTGTAACATGCGGTGACAGTGTTCATATTTGTTCCTTTATATTTTAGAGATGGATTTTCCACTCCGTATCCCTGTTAATAACAGTATTATGCCTATTATTCAAAGGTACTAGGTTTAATTTATTCTTTCACATTTAACAAAACAAAACTGTGAGAGCAATCACATGGTTCTCAGTGTTTACAGCGATGACAGTCCATCCATCAGCGGCGGCGTGGTTTTGATTTGCATAAATTTGAAAAGCAAATGTGTGTCGTGCTGCACATCAGGGTTCTGGGCTATTCAGCAAACAACATGCCGACCTGGATGTGACCTAACTTCTGTTTTAGAATACACTCAGAAAGAGAGAGAGTGCCTCGGGAATAACCAGTAACACACACTCTCAAGGATATCCTCCGGTTTGGAAACACCGGATCGACCTTGCATCGTCGCGCTGAAACTGGAGTGTGTTTTGGCATCTCTTATCAGAATCAAACTGGCTGGCGATCAGGCGGTTGTTTTCCTGGAAATGACTAAAAGGGAAATCTGAGTGTGTCCTGTGTCGTATTCAGGGTCGCCCGGACTCGTCTGTCTAGCGGCCCCTTTATCTCCTCCCTCTTGCAGAGAGGTGACGTTCGAGCCCGGCATGACTCCTCTGAACCTCATCCTTTAGTCTGCTGGAACACCCGACATAGACGCAGTTATTCCACCGATTGAAGGCCGGATTGATGGATGGGTGGGCTGTGTGAGGAAGAGGTGGGCGTGAAATAACGCTCAAAATAACCACCTCACATTTTCATCTCATCCTTCTTTTACCGGTTGGCTCGTCCTTTTTTTGCCTCTCAAATATATTAAAGGGGGGCAGTGAGAAGATGATGAGAGATAGGAGGTTTGGAGACGGGGTTGCAGACATAGGCAGACAGGCAGATCAGAACCAGTCTAATGCTCAGTGAGGCTGAGACGCTATCCATTACACATGCCCGAGGCATCGCCTTCGAAGCACTTGACCCCCATCTGGCTCTATCTTTGGCTCCAAAACATGACATTCCCGAGTCAGGAGTGTGTCTGAGGGGCATCCAGTGCTCCGTGTCACCACACAACATTTATAGAGGTGGTATTCACCATCTGTCACAGGTTATGCAATGCATTATGTACTGGCCAAAAATACAAACAGGCAGCAGTCATATTTTACATGAGATTTACATTCCCACAGAATAGCTTTCTTACTCTGTATTATTATTTGTTTTTAAGGTTTTAATAAGGTCATACCTGCCATGCGAGTTTAGGTTTTTTAGATCCTGTCAGCAGCTGCAAAAAAGCTTCTCAGATTTACTTACAGTGAATCGTCAGTGACCCCAAGTATAATTCTTCTGAGCTGACCGCAAATACGTAGTTGCACACCAGCAGTTATTGCTTGGGAAACCACCGAGTTATATCATCCAGGATAACACCGATTCGTTGATAGTTCCGTCAGAATATTTTGTGCAGGTTTGAGTTCCCAAAAAGTGGTAATTTACATGATTTTAAAATGGTAATAATCCTAAATTGAACATTGAAAAGCATCCCAGCAACATCAAATCAGAAGTGTTAATGAACCGGACCACCTATAGGGAGCACAGCTGTCGACTAAAACAACTCATAACCTCTTCCTCTGGGTTTTATAACTTGTCTGGCAACCAGCCTCTCTTCCCCACATGGAGTTACATTTCCTTTCCAGACATCGGATGAAATGATCTAACCTCAACATCTTCGAAACATGCATGCGCTCCCTGTGGTTTTGAATGTTGTGGGACGCCATGCAGCTCCGTCTGTCCAGAGAGCGCCATATGATCCATAACTCAGATCTGATTGGAATTAATTGGCTGCGGCGTGGGGGTTGGGCACATGCAATGAGTTTTGCAACCGCAGCCCATGCACACGTTTCTGCATGATGTCACAGCTGTTTACTGTCTGTTATTCTCAGACATTTGTGTCTTGTTACGTTTTCAGTTATTACCTAACAAGAGATCATTTGCGCTCAAGTCTGTGATTTCCAAACAGCTGCACAGATTTGGAGCAATGGTGCTCTTATAAAGATAAAAGAAGCCTTTGTTTGCACGTCCTTTTGGAATATTTTGTAGATTAACAAGATTTTGTCAAATATTTATCCTTATTCAAAGGGAAAACTATTGGTTTGGATCATCGCCCTACATGTAGGCGATTTGACCTAGATATTTTTGAATAGTGTGTCAGTTTTTCAGGTCTTGGTAAAAGATTTTCATGTATTAATCCCTTTTTACATCTGAAGCATTTATAGTGTTTGCAAAGCTCAAGATTGCATTGAACCAATAGAAATCTGGTGATCTGTAGACCACTGACTGGGTCAGACCGCCGTCACATTTTAAGTGAAGGGCCTGTGACTATTTGTCTTTATGCTTTTTCAGATGCAAAAACATGGTTCGTGGTTTTTCTGGCTGAGTGTGTCTGATAGCTACCATCACTTATGTGCTCCAGTGTGACAATAAGCAGTTGGAGGCTTTGCCTAACAAGTAAGGGGAATAACAGGGGTGCTGTTGATGATAGGTGACACTAGGCGGTTGGAGAGCCATTCGAGGCAAGCGAAGGAGAGCAGTGAGTGATGACCACCCCAACTGGATTGTTCCTAGTGTCTAGTGGGCCCCTGGGTTGCCATGTCTGTCCACAGAGTGTGGCCTGTGGGACTCGGCTGACCTTTCTGACCAGACTGTATGTCTAGCCTCCTGACCTCACGCAAACTCTGATGTCTGCACTGTTGCTCAAGATGTCACGACCCTTCTTTGTGCTAGACAGGTATACGATGTTACGGCTTTTACACTGTTAAGGCTTGTTGAACAGAGCGAAGGCTAGCAGCTACATGACCCTGCTGCTGCGCCATTAGCAAAGTTTTCACAGTTGTGTGTTTGTTTAAAATGGCCTTAACTGCTGTGTGTATTGAGCTTTCATGGTTAGCTGATATCCCTGTGTTTGGAGAGGGGATGATACAAATGTATGAATACTTTAAACGCCACCTCAGGCTACTCCCACTGTGCAGTGTCTCATTTGGAGCTCTTTGAGCTCAGAGCATCTCAGTGCTGATGCTGCCTTCCAGCTAATCACACAATCACAACCATCTGGACATCCAACAGTATCAAAGGGTGTAAGCAACGTAAAGACAGGCAGGCATCCCGTAAATCCTGATTCTCCTTTTTGTGCATTTCCGGCATGTTTTCCTCTCACAAACACTTCATTTTCTTTGACATCCCACGGCAGGAAAAGTCTTAAACTTGGTGTTTGTTTACATAATTTCAGAGAGCTGACTGCTCTGCAGTGGTTGGGCTGCAGCAAACCGATGTAAGGTTTCCCCTGCAAGATAGACTCAAGTTTTTGTTTTTTTTTCTTACACAGTAATGAAATAAATAAGTCGGGGACAGAGTCCCGCATTGCCGAGTCAATGCAGATAGGTCTGACAAGATCGCACGGACAACTTAAACCTTCGTGATGTGTTACAAGCCTCATGTGTATCCTCATTCTGCTCATCAAAGAGAAGAGGGGAACAGTCCATTGGCCCTTTTACGTCGTGCGTTTCGGCCTCATGAATGATGCTTTAGAACGGGCCTGTGCCGCTCTGATCCTCATGCTGCATCAGCCCGGTACCGCCGCGGGGACGAGCACCGGCAGGCACAGCCAGCCGAGACCAAACGCGACCACAGACGGAGACGAGGCGGATGCAAAGGCAGATGACAAGAAAAAGTCCAGACTCCTCTCTCATCTCTTAGTCTGTATTCTGCTGCGTAATGCTGCTGCGTCTGCACGTCAATATTTAAGTGGACTTTTTTATGCTGGAGGTGCCGATTACTTTTTTTCCAATGGATTTTTCTCTCTCTCTCAAGAATGAGGCTGATACCTTTTCCTTTCTTGCTGCATCTAAGATAATGATTGTGTTCAGGACAGCTGCTCCAACCGATAGGACGCCTGCTTGTCTCCCAGATGGGGATGGAAATGTACGTCTTGCCTTCTGCTGAGCATTCCCTCTTGCCTCCTTACTCCCTCCTCTCCATCGGTGTGACACTGAGGGGCACCACTCCTTTCTTGGATTCACCACAGTGTATCAACCACTGCTGATGGGCAAGTGTCGGGGATTCCTGGATTTTTTTTTTACTGCAGTGTGAAATGTCTAATTTTAAAGTTCTTGACTGTATGATTAACAACTGGAGTCTGATCTGTGATCTGTACTGTGCCTGGAGCAATCAGGTAAGCATTTGAACTGAAGGACTGATAAGGCAAGATGGAGTTAGTCTTTTTTTGTCATTTTGAACCTTTTATTAGGTGTGATGATGATAACAGTGCTCACAGCAAAGCTCCCTGGCTGAAATGCTAAACTTTCTACCCTGTATAGAGGTTGAGGTTGTTGTTGTAGCAGGTTTTTCTTCACGTTTTTCTACCTATGACCCTTTCTCACCTGTGTTATGAGCCTCCCCCCATGTGCCCCCATATCTCTCTGGAGTTCTCCTGGAAAGGCATCCCTGACATCTCGTATATTAATAGCCAGCGCTCATTCAGTAGCGTGGCGTGGAACTGGAGAGTCTGGATTGCAAAGCATGTTGACCGCTGAGTGTCCCTGCTCTTTCAAACACGTCCAGCCTCATGTGACCCTGGACTTAACTTGATTTTTAGACAGTCAGAACAATCAGATGTTGGAACTCTGGAAAATTACAAACTTCAGACACCACGTTGGTTCAAAGACTGTGTGGTCAGGGTGTCCATTTCTAATGGGATGACATGCTAAGTACAAAGGTGCGAAAGGCAAAAGCCTTTCTATGTTCAGAACGTGACGTATGCCTTGTGGGTAGGAACAGATGAATGTGGACATTCTCTTTATCATACAGTCTCCATTGTCATATCTCAACATGCATAGAAGTCGACGCGGCACCCTGACTAATACCTCATATCTCTGATATGTATTTTCGGCCTTTTTACTGGAAGCTCTCACAGACAGCTCATTGTTTCATGCACTTTCCCCCTCCCTGCTTTTTCATTTTGCCATTGAATGCCTGATGTGAGGAGTAAAGTAGTCTAGTCGTGTCAAGAATTGCGGCGGAGCTGCTCTCTGGTATGCCCCTTTCCCTAATTTAATTTTAGTAGTGCTGAAAATTGTCCGCATCCCAAGCCGAACTGATAGGCCTCTGTTTCCAGAGGGCCTCTGCTGTCTGAGGCGCTGAAAACTGCCATTGTGTGCCGGTGGCATGGCACATTGGCCTCATGAAATATTTACAGGCCGACACCTGGTGTGAGACCCAGAGAAACGAGCCAGGGAATCAACAATCCTGTTACCAATAACAGCAAGGCTGCAATCCTCGCCAAAAACAATCGTTTTTTTCTTTTTTTGGTTTGTAGAATTCCCTTGAGCAATATTTTGTTCTCAGTGAGACAAAACAGAATAAACAGAACTGAAACAATCAATCCGGCAACTATTTTGATCATAAAGTAATCAGACCCACTTCTTCAAAACTTCTCAAAGGAGATGATAAGCTGCATTTTATCGCCATACATCAACTTAACTTGATTACAGACTTGAGGTGGAGCTAATGCTTCAAAGCTCGTGCAGTTGCTATGGTAATCTATATCCAAATCAGTCTTGGAAGGAAGTGGATGTTGCATGTGTTGCAACAAAAACATTCGCAAAAAATTTGACTTTTTGACAAGTTTAACATGTTTTAAACATGCATGTGGGTCCTTCGGTCACCAAGTGGTCAGATTACGTTTTTCCAGCTTGCACCAATATGAAAACTGTTTTTATACAGAACACAATGGAGAAACAGATGCTTTGAAATGTATAGTTCTGAATGGAGAGAATACTCAACCTATAGTATAGTAAATAATTCATTATGGTTGATGTTCCATGGAGCAAAAACAATCCTAGTTGGCATCGGTCCACCCCAGGTTGTTGTGTGTCTTTGTGGTTCCATTTTTGTCGCTGTTATATGGCGCTGGGTGGTTAAACAGAAGTACGTGTCAGAGGGTACACTGTCACGACCCTACTCTGTCAAAATCCTCAAAGAGCGACCAGGATTAATAATTCATAGATGAAGAAGCCAATTATAGAGAGCTTTTCTTGCATCTGAGTGGGGGTCCTCTGGGGACTCTAATTGGCCCACCTGCTCTCTGTCTCTGAAGGGTTGTCGGGTCGAGGTGTTGGGCTGGATGTCCCCTCTTTGTTTAGATGCAACCGGCTCTGGGGGATGGCCTTCTCATCATGCATTGGTAGTCTCTTCAAATGACATCCCCTTGGCGACGGACCACACCCATCACAGCAGGAAAAGCATCACATGGGCTTTGCAGGAGAGAATCAAAAGGCAAACAACAAACAATAGTTAAGTCATATAACAGCAGGGGAGTCTTTATTTATCTGTTATGTAATTGATGGAATATTTCTGACACAATCTATCAGCTCAAGCTCTGATGATTGATTGATTTGTTGATTGTTGCTTTTTTCAGTTTGCTTATCTAGATTACTTACATGTTTGTAATTTTAACTCAACTTATTGCAGTGTTCTTTTTTGCTTTCCAGTTGCTCAGTAAATTAAAATGATTATTTTTTGCAGCAGCTTCAAGAAGCTAAACTAGCATAACGCACCAACATACACTACTGGTAGAGTAGAAAGCCAGCTCTGGGCGCTTTGTGCTCTTGTCGTGAACCCTTCTTTGTAAGGTGATTTGGGCCTCTGATGTGCATCAGCCCACTTTTGTCTGGACTCACTGTCTGTCTGTCTGTCCTTTTCTTCCCTCTCTCTTTCCATCTCCATTTCTTCTTTGTGGAAAGAAATTCCTGGCTGTTTGTGCACACAATTGCTCGTCCATTAGCATATGAATGCAGCTGAGCAGCGGCGAGACGGGCGGGAAAAACGGAGGGAAGGAGAGTCATAAAACTTCCAAATTGGTGCTAAATAGACTTCAGAACTGTAATCAGATTTGTATCTACGTGTCCTTCATACTAAAAGAACATATTTGTTCTGCTCTGTCTGCCTCATCCATTTATTTCTAGTCACAGATGCTGTTAAATTGTTCGATTTGCGAGTTTCTGCAGCTTAATAATGAGTTTGTTTTGAGACGCTGACATTATCTTCAACCTGAGATGTCCAAACCTCGATCCTGTCACTTGCTCCTTGTAGCTGTCCTCGGGCATAAAATCAATCGGTCTAAAGGATTCTCCTTGCTCGCTTGAGATCTTAATGCCGTCCCAGGCGGCGTCCACATGTGTCGTGTGACGCTGCTTGTCTGAAAGCTGTGTCCATGACCATTGTTAGTTCATTAGTCATCACTGAAGAAGATGGACTGACCTTTTTGTTTGGTTTTCAACAGTTTAAACATCTGTTCCGTCCTTAATGTCTGTGTTATTTACTCTCTATAAGAGTGGATCGCACACAGAACAAGTATGTACTCGTTAATAATTGATTGTAATGCGTGATGCCTTTATCTGGACGGAAGGCCATAACGGTGAAGAAATGTGCAGATGAAATGAATGCATCATCACTGAATTTGGATGTAATGATTTAAGACTAGGCTTCATTATAATTATTTTTCAGAACACTACTCAGTTCGATCCCCTATGATGAATACATGTAATCTGTGCTTCTTGTGGTTACTAGTTCTGTGTTGTCTCACTATTAAGTAACACGTTGTGCATTGCTTCCTCCACTAAACCCTGCCATGTTCATAAATGTGTGCTTTAGTCCTGCTGGCCTCAGCAGTTTTACTGTGTTTGCAGTGAAAAGCTGCAGGAACAAAAAGCTGAATCACCTCACGTCGCATCAGTGTCCCCCCCACTTCCCCCTTCCTATGCGTGCACATAAGCCCGACGACATGCGTACAAAAACCTACATTAAACGTGCAGCAATGCTTGTTCTTGTCGAGGTTTGTATGTGCCAGAATTACGGGTGACAAATTGAAGAGAAAATTTTGAGCCAAGAAGCACCTTGTCCTTGGAGTGTAACCTTGGTAACACAGTTAAAGGATGGCATATAAGAACAGCCTTTTTTCTATCGTATTCCATGTATGTGAATCCTTTAAACCGAGAGAAGAGACAAGGAGAGGATGAGAAAGAAGACGGAGGAGGATCTAAGTGTGAAAGACTGTGGATGCTGCAGAGGCTCCTTTAGGAAAAAGTGGCTTGGAAAAGATGCAGCTCTCTTTGGTGCAATGCAGACCGTGCTGGGAGGAGCCTCACCAGTGGATGGAGCTGCATGCTTGTGTGTGTGTCTATGTTATCATCTATACGTGTTTACACACCAAATCTTTCGCCCCACCCCCTGCTGCTCTGTCACTCGAGGTGAACCGGTAATATCCTCAGCTCATTGGCTATTTTTTTTTTGTATGAATTGTCATCATCTGAAATCTGGTGCTGTTATGTTGATGCACGGTACATCTAAACTCAAACAACCTACTAAAAGCTGTTACGTCATGCAAAACGGTCAGAAGGTGGAACGGCAGAGAATGCATAATCCTTCTGCAGAGCCCCGACATAGAATCCATAGATCACTGGTGTGTGACGGTCATCCGCGATCACTGCCTGTCCTTCACAATCACATTTAGCTGATGGATGGATCAATATTCTTGAGGAGAATGCAATTTCAAAGAATCATTTTCCTGTGCTTACAGCTCCCCATCTAAACAGCCTGACAGATTTTCCTGTTCCTCACACATCCTTGAAGTGCTGTAGTAAAAGTGGCTTTAATTGGCTGGATGCTCAGCGCCAGAGCTCACGATTGGTCGAGGCTTCAGCGATTCGGACAACATTAATAATATCCTCTGTCCCATCCTGTGTCAGTCAGTGGGTGCAGTGTTTTGTTCTGATGCTGATGAGATGCTAGCACATTAGCATTCAGAGCACCTCCAGCACCTGTGGTCCTCAGACGGAGGCTGGCTGCGCCCTGATAGACTAATCAACAGTGATGAATTGCAAACAAAACCAATCTGACAGCATTGCAGAGGAGAGGTCACCAGAGGAAGGTGGCACCAAATTTGCTATGTTTCTGAATTGCTTTGCTTACAGAAGTCCAATCAGTTTGCTTGCCGGTCTTGACAACACAAATGACATCCATCTGTTTCTGCCTCACTGTTTTCCTTTGGCTTTTATTTTTTAAAGAGGCCTGTGCGTGCATGCCAGAGAGAATGGCTCACCAGTCAACGGGAGTGTTTACTGTGGTGACGGAGAATGCGGGGGGACACTCCCTCTGTATAGCGTGGGGCCCAAGAATGATTAGAAAACAGTCTGATAAACAAAGACAAAAGAAACCAGGGGTGGCAGAAGAAAGGAAAGAGTTGAAAAATGCACTAAAGATTGAGATCCTGGAGGGTTTGTGATGTGCATTGAAAAGAGGCGGTTGTAGAGGACAGGAGATGGATGGAGAGAGAAGGAGATGAGAGTATGAGGCTTTCATTGTTTCCAGCTGGGCCTGGGTGTGGTCGTCATGGCCTAGAGACCTGCTGAGTTCAGTTCTGCTCCGGGTCCTCCATCACAGCCTCTAACTCATCTGCCAAACGGCTTCTCTATGTGTTGTTTCATGCACATGTTGGACTTGATGGTGTTTTAATCACACTGTGCATGATATTGTTATTTTTGTTTCACATAGGAATTCTTTACGTTCTAGGGATTTATGTGCATGCAGAGTTAGTTTGATGTTCTAGGAAGCGCTGCAGCTGCTGCAGGAAGCAAACCCTTTCCATTCGGATCTGTCGAGGCACTTGTGTCTCCTAGCTGCAAATAAAATTGAAAGCTGTTGAATTATATGATTGTTTGCTTCCAGATTTTGATGTATTTATACTCTTTGCTGAGGAAAGAATCAGTTCCAACCAGTTCCACATACAAGCTAATAACGATAGCACAAATATGCACTAGAGGGGACAGATCACATCACAATCTGTGCATTTACAGGACGGATGTAACACATTATAAAAGGTGCAGAAGTAGGTTGACAGAAATACTTTGAGCCATTAATATGCCATATAAAGGCCCTTGTGAAGTCTGGATGTGTGAAATGTGTGATGTTTGTGTGTGAGAGAGAGAACGGGAACAAAAGAGACTCATATGTAGCACGCCTCCACAGATAAACGAATGTGAGAGTGTTATATGTCAGGAAATAAAACCTTGGTTCAGTTTCCCGAAAAGCAGCGAACACATGCAAATTAATGAGTTTGTTAAAGTTAATTTGTGAGGACACATTCTCTGTTGTTGTGCTCTGCCACATTTTAAATACAACTCAGCACAGTGTACAAATACGATGGAAAGTCCTGAACAGCCAAGCAGTTACGGGAAAAAAGCAGGCAGCCAGATGCACCGTGAAAAGGCTCCATTCGTGAAATGCCAGTTAACCTGGATTGAATTGGCTCTACTAAATTATAAAGCCTGGATTTAATTACATAACATGATGCTACATTTAAAGCAGCTGCTGTGGTGATCACACTGATGGATATAGTGTGACTTAACAGTTGGTATTTTGCTCCTTGCTGGATTTAGTTTGGCAAAGATAATGTGTCTCTGACAGACGTGGAGCTGCAGTGCTTATAAAAAGGCAACTGAAACCAAAGCGCTCAGCCCTCCACCGCACAACCCTCCTCTGGTGCAGTCCTGGGTCCTGTGGTTTTTCCTTTTCTTTCATCGCTTCATTATTCAATTAAGCTGTAAAACACATGTTAAGAACAACGTTAACCGCAAGGGGGGTTCCCTGTTGGGAGGACAGCAGTAAAGATGAACTGTGAGCTCTTGAATCATGCTCCATCAGCGGGGATGAGAATCTCTGTCTGGTTTCCATTTGGACCTCTGATGGATAACGTTGACGCCGCGCGGTGGGTGCACCTAGTAAATACCTTCAGGTTTGGAAGGTTGGACTGCAAGGAGAAAGCTTGTCGTGTTTGGGCCGACATTTAAACTGGTTTCTACTGCTGGTGTCTGCAGAGGTTGATGCCTTGCAGTCTTAAGCTATGTTTCTACGTAGAGGCTAATAGGGTAAAGAAACCATGTGGTACAGAGCTGTGATTGAGGTGCAGAGATGTTCCCATTCAGCCATCCCAGTAATCCCAGTGGGGACATCCATCAACTGAGCTCCAGGGCATTTTCTTCTTTGATTTGATTGATCGCTAACGACGGGCGCTAATGGACACGTGGCTGCTCCCACACACGTGCTCCACCACAAGTGGATGCATGCAGACCATCGCGTACACACTGTTAAAATTCACGCACACCTCTTAGACACACATTCACACGTATCCCTGCACTTTTCCACAGTCTCAACATTCCTCTGGCCGTATCTCACCGAAGGCCCCAACTGCTTTTAATCAGCTGGATCACGAGTCGCTCCAGATGGTCCTCAGCATTGGGTGGGGACTGCCACGGACGTGTTGGAAGAGGAGGAGGGGGATCGATCTCGTACTAGTCAACATATTTGTGCCCCCTCTCCTCCATCTTCAACATCCCCTCCCATCCTGGATTGCATCATCCTCCTCAGAGACCCACGCTGGACAGCCAGAGCTACGCTGGCCTTGCCATATTCAGTGCATGCATTTCTAAGCCTCACTTTTCCAAAGTTTTACTAGCTTAAAATTTTCCATCATCAGACTGAGGACTGTGTGTTTTGAAAAGAGCACTGTGTCCTTTTGGAGAGCATTAATGCAGAATGTACTGTTACAGTCGGTACAGGAAAGTTGTAGGCGTGCATAATATTTTAGTATTTCTCTTCCTCATGATTCCATCATACTGAGTTCAGTGAGTACAGAATGTCTTGCTCATGAAATGTGGGCATAAGACAAAATATGTGCAGAATGTGCACGAGATTACTCATCTGCGAATGTGTAATCAGAAGGAAACGGACCGCGTCAATGTACCGCCATAAGTTGTTGCTAGCATCCCACTACTACTATCTTGTAAAGGTTGGAAAAGAGCAGGAAGTGATGCAAGATGGAGTTAATTAGCAAAGGAGTGTCGCAGTTTGTGTGCAGCCATTCCACATTTAAACTACGCTGACATGAGGTTCCGTTTGCAGGTGTGATACTCACTTCCTGTTTGTGCAGCAGCCAAAACAACCCGACATGCACCTAGAAACTCTCGCAAAGTCTTTATTCGATCTGTGTTCACTCTTGGTTCCATCGTGTTTACGACTGTTACCTGGATACCGAGGGCTAATCTTTCCTGTCCCCTTTCTTTGTCACCTTTCCCGACTGCTAGGATCTCACGTTTCAGGGGCTGAAGCACACTCACACTCACTGGAGGAGGCGAAGGTCACGGTACATCCGCAATACAGGAAACGTCTGGGATAGCTGCACATATTTTGAATGGAAGGGGATATTTCATAGTGCTGCTTGTTGCTTGAAGCTCATCCCCTGCAGAGAGATCTCTGTCCTCAGATGACAAAGTGGTTATTCAGTCATTTAAAAGCACAACGAAACAACTTCTTGTTCCCTTCTATGTATTTTGGAGGAACTACTCACATATGGTTTTGTTACTGGTTCCCTGCTGTGAAGGCCTCATGCTGCAGAGAAGGAACGTAGAATGACTTCTGCCTCCAGTCCCACCATGATGGTGGAAAATTCTTTTCGATCTGAATGCTTTTAGTATCTGATCTCACCTCTCCTAAAAGAATTAGATGAGTTTGACCTTTCAGGTGAACAGTGGTCAAACATTGATAGTTGGGACGCAGGTGAAAAGTCACCCGATCCAGTTTATTTTCTACCAAATCTTTTGAGAACTTGTGGCACTAAACGAGATGGTGCTCCAGACAGATGAACTCTACAAATTAAAGCTGTTGGATATTTTTTTGGAGAAACCACACCCGTTTTAATTTATAGCCGTATTGTTTGCTGGCATTACTTTGATATTTTTACCAGACAGAGAGATTTTTTTAAGGGCGTCTACGTGAAATAGCATGATATGCGGTGAGAGGGTGCAGCGCTCTGTTAACACATTGAGAAAAATCTCCTGAACTAGTTTGATCGATCCAACCACTTTTCATCGCAGCCATCACTGCCGGTTCCTCGGCCAAGGAGTCAGACGGGATGAAGACAGGAAACTCTTTACTGTGATATAATAGTGCTTTTTACAGGAGGATAAATTTACATTTATAGCTGTTTCATGCCCAGCATTGACCTGATAATTCATCGAATGCCAGATAACATCGAAAGCACATTTGCTCCTTGGATCTGTTTCACATTTATCACCAGTGGGGTTTGTTTTTTTTGCAAGGTGTCCAGAGTAGAAGTGAGACTTTTGTGTGTGTGCTTCCTTGGCTGAGTCAGGTCAGGATTACATAAAGAGTCTTCATCTGTTCAGGTCTCCACTGAGTCCATGTGTCTTCTCTGGTGTTACTTTAATGCAACCCTTCACCTTTTAGCCCTAACCTCGAAACCTAATTCCATTGCACTTGCTAATGAAAGCTCAGTGTGTGTGTGTCCATGTCTGTGTGTGTGTTTTCTGGTTACCATGCATGGTTGCCATGTAGCGTCCCCCCCAGCAGCAGTCACCCACTCTCCCCACAAACGGATCCAAAACCAGTTTATTGCTTAATCAAGTCACCCCAGCTCAGCCTCGCCTCCATGGCGGCTTCGTCTCTGTCATGACACACAGTGACACACAGTGACCCCCCCTCCACCTCCCACCCGCATGAGTGAATGGCAGGCAAGTGGGTTTTTAGTGGTGAGGCCATCTGGCCCTCAATCTGGGCATGCAGTGCCACCAGCAGCCCTTTCTGTGTCCTTCTTTTTTGGAACACTTAAGCCTACACATGTGCTCCATCCTGGAGTAAACAATTGCCGCTGAGTCACTTTTTTGGGTCGCCGTGTGATCATTTTGTGTTAGAAATGGTTATTTTATATTCTAGGCCAGTGTAATGGTCAGCCCTTCTGCCTCGTCTGCACACAGACGTCCTGCTCTTATTCATGGCGTTTATAAAGAACACTTAGGTGGAATAAATACGCAGCTCGACCCCGTCCAACAGATTAGGTTTAATTGTATTTTCGGCACACGGTGCTTATTTTATTGCGAGGTTTTTTACTTCTAATCACTGCCGTGAGGTGAGTTTCCCTTCAGAGGACAGAGAGTAAAGAGAAATTGAATTTTTTAGTGTCACGCCTGCAGTGGTTCAGAAATATTTAGGATGTTGACTCATTTCCAACGCCATAATGAATTCATAATAAAATTTGTATGTGGATATATTTGTGCAGTGGGGTATGTAATAAGCTTTGTCTGATCTTTTTAAAGAGGCACCACCATTGACTGTAACATCTGTACTTCTGTATAGTGTGCTAGCTGATGTAGTTTCAAACAAAACACAGTGAGTGGACATTTTTAATTTCATGCTATGACTTTGTACCTTCATCCATCTCCTGTGAATGGATTTGCTCAAGTTTCCTGCAGTGTGTTGTGCAGCAGAAAGCATTTCTGGTCCTATTTGATATTGAATTAAATGGCTCCTATGAAGTGTTATCCATCAGTCTGCTTGGACTCATTTGGGGGGTCTCGGCAACCCTGAATAAACACGTTTGGGGAACATACTGGCAAATAATGGCTGAGCTGCTCCACACCGTGGGGAGAGAGCCTTAGAGCTAAACAGTCTTTTCTTCAACTCATCTGGCCCAGGTCCTCATTACATAACTGGGTTTTGTTGGACAGACACATACAGAACAGGCTTAAGAAGAGCAGGGACTCTTGTGGCTGTAAAGATCTTGTGTCAGCGGTTAGAGGAGATGTCGCTTGGGTAAACACTCCCAGAATGCTTTGATCCGGTGTGATATTTGTGTGAACAAGACGAGTCTGTCAATACATCACAAGTGTCTGGCTGCTGGTTGGCATGCGGCACAATCAAACATCACACTGCCCTAAATTATTCTCCGCCGAGCGATGTCAGCGCTCAAACGCGTCACATGAACTCTGTTGAACCCTAAATGACAATGACATTGTTTTTTTCCCATACCGCTCTGATTATATGCATCTCTGTCTTTCACTTTCATCCATGACCTTATCTGACTCTGATCCTTGCAGCCACGTTTAATCTGAAGACACTGACTTAAAACTCCCAAATTTAGGAATCTCAGTATTCCTGGCTTCTTGGATGAAGCCGTACCCGCACTTAAGATACTGAATTATCTTCTGAACCAGATTTCAACCTCACAACAACTGTTATTTTACACTCCACACACCCGAACGACGCCCTTTCCCATTCCATGACATGCAACATGTCACTGAGTGACTTTCAGGCCGTGCATGTCAGAGTCTTAACTGATGAAGACTGCGGTTCAACATGAATGTTTGCTGCAGAGGGTTGCCCTCGAGAGGGGTGGAGTTCAGACGACACATCCATTGGCAGGGAAGTGAAGGATGAAAAGAGGCGGAGTAAGAGGAGGGAGGGCGGGACCATGTGCAGTGCTGCACTTTCTCCAGCTCGGGCCACATGTACATAGAGGAAAACACCACAATGTTTTCCAGGGACCTTCATTCCTTTGTCAGATGACCGGTATCCGAGCGACACATTTTCTGTCTGTTTTTCTCATTTGCTCTCTTTCACATTTTCCCTCCCTCTCCCTGGATTTTAATAGCGGTGTAATTTACAGCTCTTGGTCAGCTGAGGGTTGTGTGTGACTGTGTTGTTCAAAGGGTGTGTCCCACATCCCTCATCAGTGTTGGCTCCGCTGCAGAGAATTTCTCTTCATAACCAATACCAGATTGGTCCCATACCAAATCTGTTACAGTCCATGGAATGCTTGAACATAAATGGAAGGGTATTAGTATCTTGAATTAAATTTTTCTTTACAATTTGACTATAATAACATACATTATATCATATATACCCACAAAAGATATAGCACTAAGTCCTTGTGAGAAATGGAATCAACCATCATAATTTCTACGGACCAAAAAAATGTATTAAATCAACAAAGAAACATAGCAGTCATTTTTTCTTTTCATTTTTTTGCAATTTTTTTGATGCAGTGGAATCACATGCAACCGAACCGCTGCACGTGATGGAGGTAAACACGAGAATGCCAGACGTGGGCTCATATCCAGATAAATATTTCATACTCTAAGAGTATTTTTAGAGGTTGTTCGTGTCCCTCTAGTTGCTTATGAATTTTAAATGACGGTCGTGAATATTTCACCAGACTACCAGAATAGCCGGGCTGGAAGCAAGAGAAGACGCTTTCAGCGTTTGCATCCATTGCTGGCATTTTGAATGGTTAAAGATCTGAAGAGGATGATTCAGTGTTTGAATAGTTTTTAGATTGATTAAATATTTTTTATCTGTAACAGAAATCACAAATTCACCTTGTTCCTATCAAGAAATCTTGTATTGTTATTGACTAAAACAATCTTTAAAAAACCAAAACCTTATCAATCTTTGGCGCTGCAGAGAGAAATGCGTTTGAACGATGCAGGTTGTCACTCATTGGCCTATGTTCCTGTCTGGTATACGTTGGGAACGATCGGACCCTCCACCCTTTTGCCTTCCCCTGGGCGGACAACAGTCCCACCTCAAACCTCAGCTCAGGGGATTCAGAGATCACCTTACGCCATCGCTATATGGGCTCTTTATGAAGCCACCCATTGGATGTCTTGGATGTCTTAAAGGAGTCTTTCAGACAACTGGAAAACCTGGGTGACTTGGTTTACATTCAGGGCGGACATTCTTGCCTATACGTCCCACGCTTGCATTTTAATAGCCTAGCATCTTGAATCAGGTTTCTGTCTCACCGTATACTCGATAAACCCGACGTGGAGTTTCCAGACGTGGGGCGTTGACGCTGTTGGGTGGGTTCTGCATGGAACAATGGTGTCTTATGTTGGATGAATCCTGTTTTACTTGTGGCTTTCTCAGCCTCTACATTGAATTTGACACTCCGGTACTGCGACTGACATTTTTTGAATGCGACCCATTCATAAGTCGTGCTTTCACAGGTTAATCCTTGGTCACTCCAGCAACACCTGCTACTGCGGATCAGACCGCGGCTAAAGCGGACCTGGTGTTGACGGATATGTTTGAAGCCCACTGTCAACATTACGTTTATCCACATTTTTCCTGTGGCACACCTGGATCTGTGACTCGACTGCTGCACCGCAACAGCTGCATTATGGGTAAAATGTTCATTAGAGTCGAGGAAAAATGACAAATGGCGTTGGCTACCAAAGGAAATCTCCGTTCATGTTATTCATGAGGGGGTTGACTCCTCATTAGTCTCACTTGAGAGGGACCAATGGTGTCTACTACGGTGCAGGAGAGGGGAGCAACATTAAATGGATTTGTTTTCTATTTTAAACACTTTTATTTATTTCAAATTGGCAGTCCATACCTGTAAACACACATCCCCCTTTGGAGGAAAGATTTCTCCCTTCATCAACACCGGATTCCACCCAATCACTGACAGCAAATCTCATTTGCCCTCATGGATAGCGAGTTATTACAACAATAAAACACACCGGATGTGTATCATCACAGAAAATATCCCATATCACTTCGTGTTCACATCTTTGTGGTCGGTCCTACCGGTCCAGTGGGTTGTTGTTTTGAACCAAGCACCTGATATTTCTTATCCTTACTTCTGCGAGCTTATGTAACACGGCAACTAAACATGTAGTGAGTGGGAGAGGAATGTTGAGTTGCATTTTTTTTTTTTTAAATGCAAGGAATGAGATGACAAGAGAAGCTATGCATGTTTTTATTGACACTTTCTCGTGATCCTCCTTGTGTTTTAACTACATGCCATCTCTCTGAGGGGAATTCACCGGTGTGATGAGGAGCCATGCGATTATTAAACATCAACAGAAGGAGATTTTTTTTTAAATTTCATCCAAAGGTGGAGAGGTGTGGGGCTGTTATTAGAAGCGAATTTGCTCCTTTTTTGTGCCATCTGAGAGCAGCTGCTGAGGAGTGAATGAGCGGACTCCTGAATGCTTGATTGGCAGATGCATTTGTCCGGAAGTGTCAAGGGACCTCTGGAGACAATTGTCCAGATCAAGCAGTGCTCCTTCACAGGGGAGTTCACCAGTATGCCAAGCTCATGCAAACACCCCCCGCTCCCCACCCCTCTTGGGTTTGGTGCTTTTGTCTTCCCTGTTTGTTTTTGGGTGAGTGTCCCAACCCACAGCCTCTCTTTGCAGCTACCGCTCCACCATGAAGGAAATCCCCTGTATTTTTTTTCTTCCTCCTGGAAGCTCATTGCCGTCGTGTGTTTCTCGTCTGCTCCACACAGATGGTCTCCATAGCAAACTGAAATTTCGATAGTTGTTTTTGCCAGTGGAAGAGAAGTGATGCTGGGACATTTACATCACAATTGTTGTGAGCTTGACTCACAGGGAGTCGTTGAAGCAAGTTTTGTTTGAGCTGGATACTAAAATGAAAAGTTGAGGTTGACTTTCTTTCTGCAGAATTGTTAGAGGATTTGATTTGATCTATTCAGTTTTACAGTCAATAATTATCTCTATTATCATCCATTTTGCAGAAGTGATCTTTTGCATGTCAGCAGAGGGCAACTTCACCACAAAACTGACACACAAGCCCTTTACCCAAAGATTGTGCAACAGCAGCACAATGAAGTCCTGTCCATTCTCTTTTTTTGTTTGTTCTATTCCTGCCTTGTAAAGAGAAAGATTCACAGCTATGTGATATTTAGAGTCACCTACACAAAGAAAAGACTTGAACCTTGAACCTTCTTGCTATGAGGTAACATCTGACCACTTTGCCGCTCTTGATTAAAAGTCGGGAAATAAATCCCAAGCAACTGGTTTCTCACCTGCAAGTCCAAATCCCAAAGATGTCCAACTTGAAATGGTCTAATTACCAAATCCACAAGTCCAGTCCTGACTCTCTTCCAGCTCCACTGAGACCAGTATCTGGTATCTAAATAATGAGCTCATACATATGTTAAAAATGAAGGGAGCTTTCACACTGTTGCTGTTCGAAATGATTTCAATTGTAATTACGATAGATTTTAGCTACTTTAATGTTCAGACTGATTAATTGTTTCAGTACTTCGTAAAACCTAAAACTGCAGGTTTATCTTCTCACCAAACCATCAAAAAAGTAAAATCTTGCTTGCAGCCTCTTTACAGATTTCATAATTTCCAAAATTGCTTTCAAAGTGGTTTTATAATACTGTATTTCCCACAACCACAGCTTTTCTCCCACACGTTTTGTCCTAGTTTTTCTTCCTCTCCACCTGGGAAAGATAGTGCGACTTTGTTTTTTTGCACCAACACACCATCTCTTGTTTATTGTGTTACCAAAAAGCTGCAAAATTCTATTTGGAACCTGCATATGCAAACTGACTTCATTATTAAATCCGTTTGGAAGAAGATCAGTCAGCAGTATTTGCTGATCAGCTCTGGGCAGTCTGCTGCCTCCCCAGGGTTTTCAGTTGTGGGGCGTACACCCCTTGGTACCCCCTAAGGGCTGTGTGAAGAAGGGCTTTATGGGTGTGCAGTGGTGTGGGTGCATAGCAGGAGCAGCCTGTTCCCTGGCCCTCATTAGCCAGCCTTTGTTACAGTAAGCCATACCTCGCGGAGCCCAGATGTAGCATGTCCAGATTAGATCTTACACCCGCCAGGAGTCCTGAAAATCCACGCTGAATCAGGCCTAATCCTCCTGCAAGACTTTCTCTTTTCTTCTACCACACACAGGCACGGCACAAACATCCACAACCTTAGATACACAAATGTGATCGCACACAAGAGTGGAGTGGAGACTTCAACATTTCTTATTGTAGTTTTTAGAGGCCTGTCGGTGCCTTGTGTGTTTAATCCCCGTCCAGAGATCCTGTCAGCTGCTTATGGACCACAGGCCCTTTATTTTCTTTGTTACACAAATGGGAGCTGTGGATAATCATCTGATAAACCCTAGACTCTGAAATTTAAGTGGATTGAAAGCAAACTGCATTGTGAAACAGCCTGTTTTTGATTGTGCGGTTCTCCAGAAATATAAACATTTGAAATTAGTTTCACAACTCATGGAACTCACATTTGGTGTTAAGTGTTGGATTTTTCCACAGTGACAAAACAGCAACTTTTCTTCAAGCCACTTTTTAAAAATTCCTTAGCTGTTTCCAAACTGAAATTGTTTACTGTTGTGTTTCAGCTTGAACGTTAAAGAGCGGTCTTGAAAACCCTCGAACCGACCTCGACAAAATCTTTTTGATTGCTCCATCCTTTCCTTCGTTTCACCGCAGCCACAGTCTGGATTGTGGATGATGTCTTTGACTGGGCATGTGAATGTCGCTTGTAGCCACAAGGCCGTTGCGCATTCATTGGCAGGAGAACTTGCTGCATTGAGTATTCATGGTGCCACCCTAAACATCTCTGCTCATCCTATCAATTGGTTCACCGCCGCTGTTATTAGTTCCTGCTGCTGTTTTTTGTGTCAAGGACAGCATTGTTTTCAATTTACACCTCTGTGCAATCTCATAAATTTTGTCAAAGCATTTTTCTTGCTGGTGTTAAAGAGCTGTGGTCAGTTTATTGTGTGTTCAAACATGATCCATCAGCTCATTAGCCTGCGGTAGATTAATATTCATATTGTGTGTCTTGTATTGAAATTTCAAACCTTGATATGGTTATTTTTTACACATACAATCAAATGTGAAGTCATTTATTTGCCCTGCAGAGTCGAGACTTGTGATAAGTTCTGTCTCGGTCTCATCATGCTACATGGTAGACAAATATTTGCTGCTTGGTGCCATGGAATTGTACAAATGACTAATGAATTTGTACCATACTTGTGTCCTGCTTACTCTGTGACCACAAAACCTTAGATGACCTGAAGTATCCTTAAAGTTGCATCGTTTTAAAATTGCTATCCAGCTCATCAATTTGTGAAACGAGCTGCTAAATCCAGAACTCCAATCCAAACACGTCCATCTTCTACTCTAACAATGTTTTACCAATCTCCTGGCACACAATGGATGGAAAACACCTCTGCAAAACTATTTGATGCCCCTAGACACAATAATCTATACATAAACTCCTTCACGGAGACCCAAACAAAGTATGAAATCACAGGCAACACCCCAGACAAGTGGCCGACATTGTTGTGGTCTGGGTTGTTGCTACAACACCAGATTGATATTGGCTAGTTTTTGTGTCCATATGGCTCAAATCCCACTCCTAGCAATAGGAATTTCATTCAGGGGACTTATTTATGTCATGTGTTTTAGATTTAGAGGAGTTCAGAGCTATATACAATATGGTCTGAAGCCCTTAAACAGTCTGACATGTCTTAGCGGAGGTCTTGTTAAGTTCGTAACTTTATCTCTAATGGTATACCGTACGGTTCTCATATCTTCTACTGAGACTCCATTATTGTTTTGGCTTCCATGAGTCGCATGTCTCGACTGTCTCTGTTGGGCGACTTCTATTTCGGCCGTCTTTTCCATACAGAATACCGCATGCTATATTGAGCTGAGTGAATGTGGTAACAAGATGCTCATAACAAAACACCGAGAGAACATTCCATCACTGGGTTCCTGATGTTGTTTTCATGGTTTCTTCTGTCTTGAGTGACAAATATTCCTCAGAGAAACCGACCAGAACTTCCATTGACACCGTCTGGCCGATGATTTCACTGTGAGAATTACGTCAGGTTTTTATTTTGTGACTGAACCGTTAAACGTCCGATTATGGGGCGGATCAGCGAAACTTAAGAACTCCTCGTGGAGACAAAGGATGGAACCAGTTTCCCATTCGACACAAGAGTTGTGTTGTTGCTGTAGGAGCAGCTCTGCAGAGCTCTGAGATTAAAACCTGATTAAATATTTAATATGTTTTAGAAAATCTATCTAGAACATCTATCAGCCCATCCTGTTCCCCATATCAGTTAGTGGACATAACAGCCCATAAGGTTCAGATTAGCTTCAGGCAAACCTCAAGATCATTTTTAAACTGTTTGATCCCTTTTTAATCAAGAAAGACATCAATATAAAGGAGTGATTGCATTTTCAAGCAGTTCCTGGTGAATATCTCTGACTACCAACTCCGTCACCCGGGCAGTCGCTCTTTGTAGTCGTCGGACGAGCTGCAGGCATGCAGAGGAGTGTGGCTCTGTTTAACATTTTTGTGCCATTATATATTTTATAGGACCCATATGCTTCTTGATCTGCGTTAGCCCTTTGTGATTTCCTCTGATGGCTGTGAAAAGTTTCTCGTGTCTGGAGGCAGGTAACTCCTTCAAAAACTTTCTGAATGCTCTACATGTTGACTTGTGAGTGCGTCTTGTCTTCTCCTTTCATTTGTTGTGATGATTTATTGATAAACCTTGACACGTGAGCCTTTAAGAATATGCCCGTTGGAGGAATTAAACTTTAAAAAGCATCTGGAGAGGTGAGGTAAATAGAAAGAGAGGGAGGGATGGTGGAGTTGAGGGAAGAGAATTCACTTCACACCGCCTGATGTGTGTTTGGGAATGTGTGTGTGTAACTTCACAGAGAGTTTTGTGTGGTGAGTGGGTGGGTGCGTCACTCAGTTGGTCTGGGCTCTCTGCAGCGCACTCATCCTCTCGGCTGAGTGGAAACATCATGCGTCTGCGGGACGCCCGGAGGAACAACCCCGTTTCCCCAGACTGAGAACCGGATACGACAGAACCCAAGAAGGTGCGGCATGGACTCAAGGGAGAACTTCCAGTCGGCTGTCTAAAAGAAGTTTGGGACAAAAAGACCCTACTTTTGAGGAGATTTTGCTGTCACCACCTGGGCTCTGGCTATGCCATGCTGGCCCAGAGGAACGGGCTCCCCCCAGGCTGTAAGCCGGTTCCTCTGAAGGATCGCCAAGACCTGCGGGATGCAGATGCGGATGCTGAAGGTTGCTGCGCCCTTCCTCCGTCGCCGTCATCTGGAGGTTGTCCCTGGGCTCGATTGGCCGGGGTGGACGGCTGCCTGTCGGAACCATACTGCCTTTGGTTCCAGCTTCTGGCCAGAGCCTACTGGGGAGAGGTGGAACTAGGACTCACCAGTCCCAATCGTGGCATTTCTTGGGCTCGCCTCAGGGAAGCATCAAAGAAGAACTGCGTTCGCTCGAGGGTAAGGACAGTTGGGTAGGATAAATGCGGAGAGCATCGGTCGAGGTCGAGGACAGCGTGAACGATTTGAGGAAACTCCGACTGGCTGAAATGTGTGTTAAAGCGATATCAGTATCTGGCAGAGATTTACAGAGGAAGTGCTTTTGAAGGGATGAGAGGTTAGGGGTGGCTACACTTTGTGCTGCTGTCTGAGGAATTCAGTGTGCGTCATCCTGCGCTCTGCAGAGGTAGTCCTGTTTCACTGACCGATATCGTCTGTAATTGGAGTGCGTCTGTGTGGGTTTTGGGTTTTTGTTTACGGTCAGTCCCTTTGGTAGTTTCAGATGCTTCCCTGTATTCTTTCAGAGAAAGGGATTCTGTTTTTCTGTAGGCATTTAATGCAGTTTCCTCTGATGTGAAAATAATTTATTTTTTTGTGGTTTTGACTGAAGGTTAATCAAATTAAGTCATTTTCAGGAAAGGCCCAAAGTAGGGTCTTGAAGACGTTTTTTCCAACGGTAAAGTGGATAAGGGTGACGAATGTTGAGGTCTGTGGTCACTTAGGGAGAGTTTGGAAAGAAAATGCAGGGGAGAGTGAAAGAGGTAGATCCATGAGTCAGGGGTGACTCATAAAACAAAAAAAGAGGAGGTGTGGAGAAAAGCTGAGTCCACAAGTAATGCCTTTCAAATTCCTCCTACGAAGGAGGAAGGACAGGCATGAAAATACCCCCCATCCTTTAGGCCGCGGCGCCATATGGTTGGGTACAGTTCAAACCCTCAGCCTGTGTTAATGGAGACCATTATGATGAACAGATTGCATAAATAATGGAGTATTATTTACAACGTTAGTGTTGTTCTGAGCAGATTTACAGTTTTGTTCCTTTTGAACACCTTCAACCAAACCCCTGTGAGAATCTGATGATGTAGCTGCACTGCTGCATAATTCAACATTATATTTATATATTTATATCTGCCCCACGAGGCATTTAAACTAAAATGACTTACCGATTACATAATCCTGTGTTAAAACAAGAGCCGTGCTGAAGTGTCGGCCCTCCTCCCTCGGCTACATTATGGACGGTGGCTCGCTTCCAGCTCACTTGGGTATTAGCGGTGATTTCACCGGTCACACCATGGAGCCCACACCCATCCCACTCTCCAGAGGCCCCTACATCTGCTGCTCCCAGACAGGCGGAGGAGAGGTGTGGATGGAGAAGCCAAACAGGGCCGACCAGGGGGAGAATATCTTTGTTTTGGATCCACACCTCAGATGTATTTTGGTAGGAGAAGAGCCTGTGGAGTGATCTGGAGCGAGGCTGAAACACTTGGCAGGCTCTCGTAGCCCCAGAGTCGCGATGGTAGTATTAGCAGCAACCGCTAACACACCGCCTGCGGCGGAGCAATTCGGCTCCATCATTACTCTGATGATGGATCTGACAGAAGTCTTACTGCTGGAGCAGCTCAGAGCAGCAGGAGGGGTCAGAGTGTTTCTAGGTGAACGATCAATAAGGAGTAGTCGTGATTGAATGCCGCATTATTGCTTCTGCGTGATTATTGGCTGTAGAGTTTCAAAAATCAAATGAAAGCATCTATAATGAGTTATTGTCTCATGCGTTGGGTTGTTGTATAATAAAAATGTTAAATAAAAATGAGAATTTAAAAAAAAAAATTATAGTCTTGAGCTTTTGCTTGAATTACTCGAACAGTTAATTCAAGTAAAAGCTTGAAATAATACATAAATCAGTTTATCCTTTCAGCTCTTGGCAATCTGTCAACGTTCACCTACAAGAAAATATACTGAAGTATTTTCATTTTGCATTACATAGAAATTTGATCAAGAGAAACTTGGAGAAACTTTTGGAAATAAAACTAATAATTTTGAATATTCAGTGACCGAGTCGCATTAAGGTGCTGCTAAGTAGATAATAGTGATCAGGCAATCAATATTGTTTCTTCAGGCAGCTGATCAGTCAACAGAACATTTTCTCCACGAATCAATGGAATCGATTGGTGATTAGATCAAACGTGTGACCACCCACGCCGACTCTGTTTGTGTTCCTGCATTTCTGTGTTTTATCTCAAGGTCTGCTGACATCATGTTCAGGAAGCAAAGCGACTAGCTGTCCTGCAACCCCATCCTAAGTGCTGTTTTTCTCACAAACAGCTTTTTGTTAAAGAAAATGTCAAAACTGATGTTGAACATGTGTTGTGTTATGTAGACATAAACGTAAAGTTGTGCAAGCTGAGAGCTGTCAGCATTTAAGGGTTGTTGTTTTTTTACCCTGCATTAGTCACAGTAGGAATGCAGAAGATAAGTCTGTCATCATGCAAACACGCCAAATAGCCCCGCTAAGCCCCAAACGGCCAGTAACTAAAGCCATATGTATGTTTGTGTGCAGCTCTGGGCAGCATAAATGTGGCTGAAATGACAGCCATGGTTCTGCTGACAGAAATTGGGATCATTGACGTGAACCACAACATAGAAACAGAATAATTTGACTGCAACTTCTTGGCTTTTCGACATTTTAACAGGTTTCATCTGAGATTCTGTCGATCTTTTCTTCTTTATTTGCTGATGTGCATTTACATGTGTGCAAAGACCAATTCCTGATCAACAGCTTAGAGTGAATATGATGGATTTCTCAAAGTCATTTGAGAAATTGAGATCTGGTTGCTGATATTTCTGTTCAAACTTTGATGGGTCTGGGAATATATCTTTGCCTGACATTTAATGTATTTGAATCGGATCCTGGCGAGTCAGAAATAATTATCATTCAGATAGACTAGTGGGAATGGGTGATTCTTGTTGGATGTGTTACATGTTTGAGTGCATTTAGAGGGGCAATTATCTGGCAGTAATTGTGTTACCAGCCTTTATGTGTAACTGAAGCTGTGGGTTGTAATGGTTGGTGTCAGTCTACTGCCGTGTTTGTGAGGATGGCAGTGGAAACAATGCAGGTCAGAAACGATATGAATATTCCTAAACGGTATTTTAGCAGACCGGAATATCAAAGATAATCTCTTCATTTATAAACTGTGACAAAAGGACACCTTTTTATGCAATAGAAACGCAATGTCCTCGCCTGATAACGCTGACAGATCGCCACCAGTATATTTTTAGTTGATTAATGAAATATGTGCTTCCTTCATCTGTGGAAACACTCCTTGACTCGGTCGTCAGGGCTGAAGTAAATGGAATGAATGTGTGTGGATTTTTAAAGTCTTTTTTTTTTTCAGAGCTCATATTTATCGTGCAGACTTGAGGGTGATATAAAAAAATTCCATATTTTAACTGCGCCTGTGTTTTGAAGATCAACGCTGACGTTTCTGTTTGTTCATCTTGTCTCTCAGGCCAAGCAGAAGGATGGGCGCGATCAAAGCGAGGCGTCGGCCACGACCTCTCCCATCCCGGAGGAGGAGCCCTTTTCCTGGCCGGGTCCCAAGACGCTTCACCTGCGTAGAACCTCCCAGGGCTTCGGCTTCACGCTGCGACACTTCATCGTCTATCCTCCCGAGTCGGCCGTCCACAACTCGCTGAAGGTGAGAAAACGTCGTCCCTGAATCCTCAGAACGACCTGATGACCTACGTTTACCGTAATCCACCGACCAGGATTTTATCCAATGCGATTTAAAGCTGCGTGATTTTCAAAATATGCCAGAGATTCTGACTGCTCGGAAAAGAAAATATACCGACATCTCCAAAGTAAATAAAGTTTTGTTGAATCAAGTGATGTAAGCCTGGAGGCCAACAGGAGGACTTGAAGAAGACACTGTCGTGACAGTCTCTGTTAAGAGAGACTTTATATGAAAAACAGATGAAATAACCATAAACGACAGGCTGTTTAAGAAAATCAAACTGAATTATTATATATAGTTTATGGAAAAATTGAGTTTTGGCACTGAAATGCATTACCTCATCATCGGCAATTTAATAAATATATCCTTGCTTTCCCCATATCAAAATTATCAAGTGCTTAAAAATGTGATCATAGCGTGTTCTTTTTCTGTTTGACTGAATCGCTGGTTTTGTGTTTCCCTCGCTGACGAGACGGCGAAGGTTATTAATACCGGTGTTTCAGATTGGTATCAGTAACGGTGCTCTGGATTGCGTGGGGACAAATCATCCTTTATTAATCCAGACGTCTCATCCACCCACCAAAGGGCTTTGGAAAACAGGACATGGTTTCTTTAAGAGGAGAATGTCTGTTCCTCTAGTCTTATCGCAGTGATGAGTTTTTTTTAAGTGATAATTCAGGATAAATTGGGTTTACTTTTCTCTGAAGTGTATTTTGACAGCCTCTTCAGGATTTCCTACAAAGTCTTGTTCGCTGCTTCGTGTTTATAGCTTTTGGCTTTGGTCTGGATGTTTGAAGACATCATCAGACATTAGTGAAACCAGCGTATTAAGAGTGTGTAAATTATTCAATCCGAGTCTCACCGTTGACTTGAACCAGTTGTCCTATTACATCATCGAAACCCAGAAGGGGGGAGGGGACCCAAACATCCTTACCCTTATACGTTCATCTCATTTATAGGAATTGCTTAGTAGGCCTTGATTTGATTCTTGATTAATTGCAGTTTAAGGATATTTGGATTGACTTGAGGAGGGGGGTCAGACCTTCTTAAGGAAAGTCTTGGGAGAGAAAGTTGGATTAATGCATGGCTGGAGGTGGGGGGGGGGTCGGATTTTAACCAAGGCTCAGAAGGAATTAAAGTTTTATATGTTAAGTTAAAGACATAAACTCAAACATGGCTCCATTTGTGAAGCACAAATTATTGAGATGAAATTTTTTCAATAAAGTTTTTTTGTTTTGTTTTTTAGTTTGTGAATTTTATGCAGAAGTGTTTGAAAATGACTGAAATGAAACCACAAACTAAAAAAATATTTTCTGTTTTGCTTTCAGGATGAAGAAAATGGCAGCCGAGGTGAGTGTAAAAAAAACCCACCTTTCTTTTGTCTGCGATCTGTGATGTCAGACGTCACGTTGATGATGTCAGAGAAGCCATCAGCTCTTTGTAGTCTTCAGTATACAGCATCAACACTCCGTTACTCTAATGTGGTTGTTCTGTCTGGACAGATTCTGGACTGATTCTGTGAGCCACGGTTTCATTAGAGCTAAAATAAGAGGCGTGACAATCCCAACAGCAGCGTCTGAAAACGCCGTTTTGGAATGGGATGGTCTGTTTGCAGGTGAAATGGTTCATTCTGAGGGCAAGCAGTAAGACAATGCTCAAAACGTTAGCCCTTCCTCTCCAGAGCAGCAGTCAGAGCTGTTAGCTCGGCAAGGCCTCGGCATTCCTCAGAGCATCCGGCTCATCCCTCCAGTCCCTCAGTATTCAGCTCACGCCTGCAGCCCAGCAGGAAGGCAGCAGGTTTTCTCTGCTGCATCTGAAGCATTCCACAATATGTAGGACGGCAGCATGTCCACATAAGACATGTATGTCTGTTGGAATAAATACCAATTAATTGTGCTGTCTTTTCCTGGAGGAGAAACATTGTTTTTATCCTTTAAAATAAATAAGATTAAAGGAGGAACTGGTTGTTATTGGTTGTTTGATTTGTCATAAAGCCAAAGTGTTACAGGGTGTTCCTCTGAATTGTTCCGGCGTTTGTGAAGAACCCGTGAAAAGGTGAGCGTGGCACTTTTTCTCGTAATTCCGACTCCTAACCGGCTCTCGACGGGAAATTGCAAGATTCCAGTAAGTGTCCCTCATCATCCCTCTTGGATTCCGGTGTCACATTCCTCACGCTGGCCCCTCCCCACCCACTTAAAGCCCTCCACATCCGACTGCCTTATTCAACACAGGCCTCCAAACACAACTATATAGTTCTCCTCATATGTTCATATTTTTGACAATGCGCCAGTCGATGGAATATGTGTGTCAAAGCATCAGTTATTGACTTATTTTAAAAAGGAACGTGTTTAAATTTACTCAGAATATCCAAGAAAAAGTTGTTTGCCCAAAGAAAAATTCCTAAAAGGAAGGTTTATGTTGCTTCTAGCTTTTAACTATTTTCATCATAAACAACGTCAGGTTTCTGCATGTAATTTCGCAAGATCAGGAAATATCCTCGCTTTATAATTTTACAAAATGTGTTGAAGGTTTTGGATGAAACTGGGGTTCATTTCCAGTAGTTTGTGCTCATCTGAGCCAAACTCTGAACAACAAGCCAGCAGACAATAATATTGGTTTTCTCCACCTTCAAATGATCAGATTCACACCACAGCAGCGCAGCAGATTGGAAACAGTGGTCGACTAAACAGCGTCACCACACAATCCACAAGCTGCTCTGGAGCTTTGATCAGGTTTTATTACTATACATACGTTCCCTCGCCGGATAGACGTGACGCAGAACGGTGACGCTTTTGCGGCCAAAGTCAAGTGTGACGTCTTTTTTTTCTTTTTGACATTTATTGATCGCCTATCTCAGTAATGTTGCATGCCTCAAAACACACGTAGCCCCCCCCCACACACACACACACACACACCCACACACACACACAGATGGATAATGTATTCCATGTGTGTGAGTGTTTGGATGTTTCTTGTTGTCTGAGTGCGTCTGTGATGTTGGCTGCAGCCTCCGCAGTAAGTTCGTTTTCCTGACTGCAGCGTGCGGTGAGGGCGGTGTTTGAAGAGAGGGTGGGTGTCCTGCTGACCGCACGCCGACCGGCCGAGCGTTGCTTCACGTACCCACACACACACACACACACACACACAGCGATGCACAAACATAAACACCGACGTCAAGTGGAAAGACGGAGACGGAGGACTGATGTGGACGTGTTTATTTCCTTTCACAGCAGTTGTCTACATACCAAGAGGCTGTTATCCCAAATCTTCCTCTTCTATCTCATTTCCTCTCTTCTTCCCTTCAACCCTCTTTTCTATCTGTGTCACTCCCTTTTCCTGTGTGTGTGTCTCTCTCTCTCCGGTTGTGTGTTTTGTAGCAGCGTTTTGTGTTACATTTAAACGAGAGGCAACACAAACAGTGTTCTGTTGCAATATACACTCTTGTTTTCCCTCTTTCTTCCTCGTGTTTCACTTCGTTCCCATGAAGTCTGCAGAAGGAATATAATGCAGCACAAGCAAACAAAATTCCCCACTATTCTCCAGTGGGCTTTTTAATGCCCCACCTTCATGAACCAAACTGCATCCAAAGACTTCCAGCTCTTTTCTCCCTCGCTCTGCCTCTACTCCCATCTTTCCTTTCTACATCTTCTCTGGTTTGACTTGAGTTTTGTTGTCGTTTGAGTTCTACCTTAAGCATTTGTCAGGCTGACAGCACATCGCGATATCGTGGTCCCACCCACATGGAAGCTGTCAAACCGTGAGACGTTTTAAAGTGAATTGACAGGTCGAGAATATCGCTCACAGATTTGCTTTTGATGTCAAACAGACGTGGACAAAATACACTTTTATGCCTGTGAAACATCATCCCCCTGCACCGTCACGGTGGGGTCGCTTCAGATCCTTCCTTTCCCAGGTGGGTTTTGGTGTTTTCCTAGAAGAAACCTGATGGAACGTGTGCCACCAACTTCCTGTATGTGGGAGAGAAACTCCATGCCTCTCTCCTAGGTTTCAGTGGAGGATGTGACTTTATAAACGATCACAGGGGTTCTTTGTCACAGGTGTGCGTGCCGTTTGTGTCTGTGCTAGCGCAGATCATACCGGAGGTGTTTATGATGATTGATGCTATTGATTGGTTTAGAAATCAGTGCAATCACACGCCGAGGGTTCTGAGACATGATTAGCAAAGCAGAATTTCTCCATCCAAGACTCTGCAGGTCATTCCTCCAGCTGACAGAGTCTCGTAACGCCGTTTACGAGGATGTGGGTTTGTTGAGTTTTTCATGGAGGTCAGGACTGGGATGTTGCAGGTGCTTTGGAAGAGTTTCAGCTTTCAGACCGGAGTTGTACTTGGACTAGTTTGTGTATAACTATGCTGCGTTCCTTCATGGGAAATGGAGAAGCAGGAGACAGAGTTGCAGTGTTTATTTTCACGCTGGCTTCATCAGCTGTCTTCAAGCAGCCTGAATACTCAGAGCAGACGTTTGAGAATCAAACACCCCGCGCTTTTGAACCTCTATGTATTTATGCAGAGTATACTTGTGCTTTGACCTTCCCACGCTTTGAAGGAATACACTTTGTGGAGATCATATGCCCCCCATTTTCATATTTCTCCAATGGAGGAGACGTAGATAGTCATCTAAACCGTTGGAATCCTCCTCCTCTTCCTTCTCGGCGTTTGAAGTGTTGGGAAAGTTGAGGAAAAACGCCTCCTCTTCTCGGTGTCAGGGTGATGAAGACGTGGAGCATCTGTGTGCGTTTTTATATCTGGTTGTGTTCTACTGTCTCTGTATGCTACAGTGTCCTACCAGGGTTAATTCAGGGTGTGGGTGGTAGGCCTAACCCAGAAGAGCAGGGAGCAGGTAGTCAGCCAGCAGAAGAGGCCCCAGCTGTACAGCCTGGGGGGCCCAGGGGCCAAAAATTAGAGCCGTTAGCCCAGATATGCAAATATATAGCAAACTGAATATAAATGAAGCAAACCAACAACATCCCCTTTCCTTTGCGTTACAGTTTTCTGACCTTTGACAAACAGTTACAGAGAATAATGTTGGGTTCCAGAGCTGCTTGTAACTCTGCGTCTTAAAGTCTGTTGTGTTTACATTCAACAACTTTAACGAGGATCATGCAGGATCACGCCAAACAGGAACATTTGTTTCCAGTTACTCCAGTATCACGGACGCCAACAGGGAAGAACTTGGAGCATAAATAAATTCAAATCCAACCTGAACAAAGTTTATGTGCAGATTACAGCTCCAGCTACTTACTCAACGTCGTATTAAATAGTGTTGATGTGTTGAAGTATCGTGCAACGCAAAGATCTGCCTCAACTGCCTGGGCTTTACCCAGCGCCGCTCTGCGTTTTGGTCCGATCCAAGTCATTTTAAGGCATGTTGATGTGTTTCATTAATCCTCACAGTAGTTTTACGCTTCGGTAAGACAGTTGGGAGCATTAAAAATATCCAAAGCTTTAGATTTCTGTGTTTAATCCCGTTCATCCAGCTGCAGGGCATGGAAACTTGCAGATTCCAATTTGGGCTACAGAGTTTGAGTTCAGTGGGATTGGCTCGGGACCCGGTGGGGGGGCACAGTGGTTGACATCTGTACCCCTGCCTAGGGTCAGTCACGTCGAATATTGTGTTATCATGGGCACATTTGAACACACATGAGAAAATTTTCTTCATCGTGTGTGCTGCACTGCCTCCTACTGGATGGAAAACAAGCCTGCAGTTGTGTGTTGGTAAATGATGTTTAAGAATTATCTTTCACTCAGTTTGTTGTTGATTGTTGCTTGTTTATATCACAGTGGGCTGTGTCGTCTGTCTGTTGATGCATAGAGAGGATGTTTCTTCATCTCTGAATCACGAAAACGTTTTTGAGGGGACACCACATACAAAAACATTTTCACACTTGAGTCAACATGAGATTTTGGGCTTCCAGTTTATGTCTTCTTTCAGTCCTAATGACACGTTTTAGTTCTTGATTTGTTCTTGAAATAAATGCAAATGAGTGTGTGTTTAATTTGATGACACATCATCATACTTTCACCACATTCTTCTGGTTTGTTTTTATCACAGAAACTTCGTGAAAAATTATAATGAAACTTGGCAGGTTTGGTTTCTGGTTTTTGGCAGGAAAGAATCCATTAAATATTGGAGTGGATCCAGATGAAGAGAAGAATTCAGATGGGTTTTTTTCCCACTTCATCTACTTGCTACTCCATCATGAATCTGGAGTGAAGGGTGGGGCACGTGCCAAAAATAGAAACCCTGATCTATCCTGATCTTGGTGAAACTCATCGATTTACATTTCACTTCCACTTTGGGAGATTTAACAGTTTCATCAGTTACGATTGAAACACAAACTTTCCATGTCTTTTATATATTAGTCATGTAAGTACATGTAATCAATTTGTCTGAATCTTCATCTTAAATGGATTGCAGTAATATTCTGAACCACAGGAGGGAGTCAGTAGATCATGCCATTAAATGCATTCTAGCCGTCATATCATAAGTAAAGGAGGACAGCTTCAGCAACACTTTGAACCCACATCTGCTGCAGTGCTGCAGCTGTTCAGGGCCGTCCGGAGCAGCGCCTGAACCGGGTTCATTAATGCATGGATGTGCTGCTGAGGAAGGGCGGACATGAAAGGAGCGTGCAGACGCTGTCATCGCTCCCAGAGGACAGAAAATAGACGGCCTCTGAACGACATCCAGGCATATGGCTGTGATGTTATCTGACAGAATCGCACCAATGATTTCTAGTCTTGATCAGATGTGTTCGCCCTGTTCTCTCTCCCATCGAGCAGCGTGGCGTCCCTTCTCCTCCTCAACCACGTGAAAGCAAACTCCCTGGAGGTTCGTTTACATCGCACCTCGTCGGTATACATGTGACTGCAGAATGGAATCCGTGCATGGATGAGAGGACAGTTATAACTATTTTCTACATTTCTGTTCCAATTAATATGCTTCCTGCTTTTACACTTACTCTCTCACTCTTTTTGGCAATCTATTTACTATAAAACCAAATGAAGGAGAGCAGAATTTCACTTTTTCAAAACAGTTCCAGCCACATTTCAGCTTTGGATTGAAGAGTCAGTACAGCTACTCTGACGACAAAGGTGTTTCCTTTTGTTGACGTTACGCGGAAACTTATTGTTTTTGGTATTTGCATTGCTGCAGTGTGAACATAACGTGCAGCAAATAAGTGCACTGATGCTACAATGTCGCTGCAGCGGCATCTCCAGTTCTAAAGCAATCTGTCCTAGTTCTGTCTCAGCTCTCCCTCACCGTGTGAACAATCTCCTCTCTGCATGCTCTCTCTCTCTCTCTCTCGTTGCCAGGGCGACAGAGGAACCGTCTGGAGCCTATGGACACCATTTTCGTCAAACAAGTGAAGGAGGGAGGCCCCGCCCATGGAGCTGGACTCTGTACAGGTAAAGCAAAACCCACACATGCAATCTCCGAAGAAATCATGGTGCTCCTGATAGCTGGGAACTTTCACGATTAACTCACATCTGAGCTCTAAGTGCCGTTTCACGCCGTTTGTGCTGTAGGTATTTCCAATCCCTGCCAGGCAAAAACAGATTTGAGTTGCAAAATAACAGATGTCTCCTTTGTGGGAGGTTGAACAAAGTGTAACACGCTCTTTGTTATTCCGACATTCCCTAAATTCCGTCTCCGGTTTCGTTTTTTTCTCCTCATTAATCCGTGAATCATCTCCAATTTAATCAGCCGTGATAAAGAAAATAATTGAACAAACTCCTTTTTTGATGAAAAGGTGGATTTCCCTGAAATGACGTCTGAAGCTCTGTGCGGTCAGCGTTCTGACCGGGTCGCGCCCTGTGTTACAGGAAATGATAAGTGTCCTCGTCTAATTCTATACAGGGGACCGGATAGTGAAGGTGAATGGAGAGAGCATCATTGGGAAGACTTACTCTCAAGTCATAGCCTTGATCCAGAACAGGTAAGATCACAGTTGTTTTGCTGATTCATCTTCAGGGAATCGTGCAGAGAAGAATCTTTAGTTTTTATCCAATCCCATCGACCCGCCCACACTGAGCCATTGTGAAACATTTTGAATGAAGACACATCCACCGTTTCAGAAACATTCATTTTCACATTCATGTTTCGTTAAAACTGGTCAAAGGAGAGGAAGAGGTAAAGGTGAGTTTCTGTCAGTGGGTAACCTGAAACTGGGAGGATGTACATGACCTCCATATTCTGGCAGAGATGGTCCTCATCCCTCAGTTGCTCCCTGGACTTGTTTTCGTAAGTTAGGTTTAGTAAGTTGTGTGTCGGGGGGGGGGGGGGTAGACATGAAATGTTTATTGTATGTCTGTGTTTCATTCTCTTCCTCTACATCATCTTCCTCAGTGATGCCTCGCTGGAACTCTGTGTCATGCCAAAGGACGAGGACATTTTGCAGCTGGTAAGAGTTTGTTCTTCAATCCAAAGTGAAGCCAAGGTATCTGTGATCATTTGAAGTTTTAATTCCAGGTCATATCCCTGGTTAAAAGCTAATTTTATCTAACATCCTTGTCGATGATTATTTATTTAAATTCATATTTCCCTGTATTTGACCTTTATGTGAACACAAATGTAAAAATAACCGTTTGTGGCCGTTGGTTACTGCTGGTGACGATACAGTCAGTTCAGTAATAATCAATTTGTCCTTTCAAAAATATTCTTTCAGCGTCATATTTGATCGTTCAAAAGATAACCGAATAACGTTAAGCGTTATGAACATTACATGCAGCATTTTCAATGGTCGTTCTTTGTGCTGTGTTTTTAGCCCATATTTAGACACGTCCTGCCTCCAGTGAAACAGAAGATATCTGTCTTCTCAAACGATCCAGTGTGAAACAATAACCCTAAAGCAGAGCACAGAGTGTCAGGGTTGACCAGCTCCAGTGGCCTCCTGTGGGGTTATTGTAGTTTCAGTTACCAATCGGTTTGATTGGAATGTATTGGCGGACCGGTTTCTGTCGACCTGAGAGCAGAGGAGCATAGGTAGAATTTGTGTAAAAGCTCCACACCCTGTCTTTACATCCGTGATGCAAGCAGCCAGCCCACGCCCTCAGTCAGAGCCACGCAATTTTTAAAAAAACCAGTCGCCACAAGTTACTCACCCCTCTTTGGGAAATTCTCCCTCTCAGAGCAAAAGAACTGAGTCAGCTCTCACTGTTGTGCTAAATTCCAAGCATAACTTGGTAGCGTAACCAAAAACCACAGAAACCTTGGTTTTGGAGTTATGGAAAGAGTTTGAACACTCACAAAAACACAGGATGGAAGGGAAGCAAATTACGATTAAGTAACTGGTTCTGTCCCTTGAGGAAGTTGTGAAGCAAGATGAAGTTGTGCTCTTGACTAAGCTCTTTGTTCTTTGTTCTAAAAACGTCGGTATTAAAGTGACATTGATGAGAACGAAACAAAAAAAATGTCAGTGAACGAATGGAAATGTTTGTCTTCTATAACATTTAGCTGTCAGTATGAGATATATTACATCACCTGATATGAATATGGAAATAAAGTCATTAGAATAAACAGAGACTTAGACAAACACATTATATGATGTAACCAGATAATTTAAATTGAGATAACTCCATCTGTACGGTTTTAACGACGGCAGATGGGAGAGAAAGTGAAAGTGTTCAGAAGTGTGTTCCTGTTTGCCAGTTTTGTCATTTTGGGCGACATCCAGCCCACTCGCTGTCGGAGGGAGTGCAGCTGCAGTCAGCTGACTCCCCTCAGATCGCTGTTTACAGGGGCGGGTGAGGAGGACGCTGGTCCCGATCGGTGCCGAAAGCATCTTGTTAATGCTGGGTCAGAAGTGAACGTATGACGGAGCGGCGTCCCAACAGATGAGGGACGAGTTTGGATTCCGGGAAAGGAGCTCGTAGGTGGTGTTGTGAAAAGCGACAGGGAAATGTTTGAGGAGGGAGGGGGAGGCGCCTCGGTGTGCAGGTGAGAGTGATGGGAAGACTTGCGTTCTCTGAGGTATCTCTGGAAGAGCCGTGTAGCGGAAGAGACGAGTAAATAGTGTGGCTGAGAAAGACTCCAACACTCCTCAAGTTCCCTTTTCTTCTCATTCTTCCTCACAACTCTGATTGTGATGCCTCATCCTCCCCAGATCGGAGTGTATTTTTAGCCTTAGTGGGAGTCAGACATGCTGCCTGTCCTCCAGTGATGGTGCTCTACCTCTGAGTCCTCTATACTCACTTCTTTATTTCTCTTTATTCCCATTTTCCTCTCTGCTTGCTCTTCTCTAATCTGCGGACTCCAGTTTTCCAGGGACATCACTGCTCTGGTAAGAAGGGAAACTATCCTAACTAATCACTTTACTTGTTTCGCACCTTTTTTATGCTGTTTTTTTTTTTTTTAATCACCTGTGGCTTTTTGGAAGGACCTATTCCCCAAATCCACCCCTTCTCCTTTGCATGCCATGAAGTCTTTGGTTAGAATGTGCAGGTAAATGTTTGTACCTTCCTGCATAACAGGTTGAAACAATTCTCATACATGACATAGCAGACTTCAAACAATACTTCTGTACGTTCTGTACTTGGGAAATTGTTTTCTATTTAAATGCATGTAAATCCAGAGGGAGGCAGCAGACTCACTGTTTGTGGAATTGTAACCTGACCCCTCAGGTAGAGTGCTATCGATTAAAGTCCAACACCGCAACTCTCTCCCTTTCATTTTCTTCAAGAGCTTTGCCTAAGGGAGGAGGGAATATTGCATGTTCTGTATGCGACTAGGTGTTATTCCTTGATGCATGCCTTGGTGCTGTTTCCCTGGGGAGTGTGAGGGGAAATAGAACTAGAAAGACTCGTGCTGGCGTTTAAGTATAATTCAGAGAAAGTCCCGTAGTTGCTTCGGTGACAGTAGTGTCGAGGAGCCATGCTAACTGGAGTGGCATTACCTTCCAAGAGCAGACACAGGCGTCCCTCCTTCATCATCTCATCATTCCTTAGGAGACGCATTCCGGTGTCAAAGGTGGGTAAGCCCCTGCTAGCTTTACCCTGTTTCCTGGATCTGTCGTTTTATTGTAGATTCCCAGCTCGTTTCCCGTTCCTCAACATCTATAGCCTCTCAAACGCTCTTTATTTGCATCATGAACTGATGTGATATTTGTTTGTGAGGAGTTGTAGAGCGATTGTTGGAGAAATAGTACCGTTTTTGTTGGTACAGCTTTCTGTCTATCACTTCAAGTCCTCTGAAGGAATGCAGTGAGTGCTTATCTCGCTGATAATTTCGTCAGTCTACACAAAGAGTCAGTAAACGCTGATAATTTGTTATCGTTCTTTTACTACTTTCAAAAACAAGCAGCCACATTGTTGTGGTGCCGTTGAGGTATTATAAGAGTCATAGCTGTAAGAGTAGATGGAGTCAAAGGGGAGATGTAAATTTGTCACCTATAAGAAGTCGCCCCAAAGTTCAGTAACTGCAGCACTCCCCCTTAGACACAGTCCTAAGAGGAAGGTCTTATTATCTCGTCCCTCATTGGATGGGATGTTCTTCAGGGATTTAATGTGATATTTGTTTGTGCTTCAACCTCCCAGCATCTGAGGTGAAATAATACCCCATAATCTCTTGCAGGCGTATTCCCAGGATGCATACCTCAAAGGAAACGAGGCATACAGCGGAAATGCCCAGAACATCCCAGAACCCCCTCCCATCTGCTACCCTCGGATAGAAGTAAAGGCTGCGGCGATGGCTCAGACCTTGGAGCCCGCCACCGTGAGCGAGACCCCCAGAGAGCTGGCTCAAGGTCCAGGAAGACGAGGAGGGGCGGCAGAGAAGAGCTACCGGGTGGAAATCCCTGTTCCACCATCTCCCCCACCCCAGCAGACGTCAAAGTCTCCGACAGCATCGTGCGTCCGGAGTGAGAGCGCGAGGACGGCGGCGGCCACGCCCCTAAATCCGGTGGACAGGGAGACCCGGGTGGCTCGGGCCGGACCCAGCCACAGGACAGAGGAGAACCGGTACACCCCTTCAGCAGATTCAGGCTCGGCCAAACCGAGACCCCTCATATCCTCGGTTCCCGGAGGTGCACAAGTCCAATACCCCTCCTCACGTGCCACAGATGCCCCCGTCTACTCCCCTTCCTTAAGGTCCAAACCAAGTCCCATCTATACTGATAAGTTATCTCCACCCGTACAGACCTCCCTCACGTCTGCCTCACCAGACCTCTTCTCCACCGCTGTCTCCCCCAACACCAACCACTACTCACCCTCCGCCTCGGCCCCCTCCACCTCTCCACATCAGAACATTGACTGGAAGAACTACACCACCTATAAAGACTACATTGATGCAAAGAGGCTGCACACTTATGGCTGCCGCACCATCCAGGAGCGTTTGGACAGCTTGCGGGCGGCTGCCAGTTCTAGCTCTGCCTACACCCAGCAACGCACACCACCACCTCCGTCTAGCGCCGGTCAAAGAGCGATGCTGGGGTCCCAGATCAAACGGAGAAGCACCTCCACCGACCGCGGGGTGGACGCTGGGAGTCAGGGTACCGTGGCGACTCCTTTACGTAGTTCCTCCCAAGAAAGACTCGGAAGTGGGACAGAGAGGACAGAATCAATCAGGAATTGGCCGCGGAGTTCTTCAGAGGACGCCCTGCCGTTTTCCACCCCAGCAGGCGTTTCTAAACCCAGAGCGAAGTCTTGTGACTACCTGGGGAGGCAGCCTGGAGAACCAGTTGGGACTAGCTTAGGGGATAAAACAGTTTCGGACAGGTTGCTGCTGTGCCCGGGAGGGGAAGGGGTAGACCTCAGAGCTTTACCTCATCTGAACAGGAGTCTCACTGGACAGGAGGAGGGACGAGGAGGTGGACTATCGTATTCACCTTTAGCTTCTTCTGCGTTTACAAAAGGTACAACTGAATCTGTGGGAACACCAAGGACAGATGGTGCCATCTTGAGACCGTCACATATTCCTGTCAAAACCTCTGTCTCAGACCTGTCTCCTGCCTTAATCACCACCAAAGCCACGGGTCCTCTTAAAGACCAAAGAGCTACCGCCATGGGCAACCACCTGGGCTGCCCGTCCCCCCTGCACCTGCAGCTAAGGACCCGAGCTGACAGTCTAAAAACCGACAGCAGGTTGGACCCTGCGTTGGCAGTCAGGTCTTCCTCTTGCTCCGGTTCCTCCTCTAAACTGTCTGTAAAGAGGAGCTTACAAAACGTGTTTGTTACCTCTTCCTCGGGTTCCTCCCCCACTAACGGAGCCGTTACCCAAAAGCCAAAAGCAAACACCCCTGTTAGGACAAATGGTGGTCCTGCAGAGGGTGTAGAAGGACTGGATGCAACTGTTGTTGTCCTTAGAAGGGACAAAAACGTTCGTCCTCCATCCTACGTGGTACCTGTTAATGACAAGCAGAGGGGCGTGAAGTCGCCCCCGCTGGTGAAGGCAGGCTCTGCAGACGGAGCGATGTTCTGGTTGTCCGGTGACAGCTGTAGGGAGAGGCACCTGAGACGACTTGGAGACACGCGGCACAAGTCCGCCTCCAACAACCTAGATGACTCCCTGGATTCGATCCCCTTCATAGGTAAGACTCCACTGCATTCAGCCCCTCCTTTTCCATAACAACAGCTTTGTCTGGGTCGTCCTGCGTTGGACTGTCAGCAGTGCGTAGCTACATTAGCCCCTTATCATAGTCCTCACTCTGGCCAATCTGAAACACTTTTGATTCTGTCTACGTTAATGAAAAGATCCACTGCGTTGACCTTTTCTGTCCCCTTGGAAACCAGATTAAATAAATACAACAAGGAAAAGCAGCCCAGTGTTGATGATTCAGTCACAAAAATGCATCAATTCTGTTTATTGTTTACCCAGTTAAACTCAGTACAAGAACAGTTATTGTGTCTGCATATCATAGTGGATCAACTGTAAATCATCAGACTTAATGATCGTCTCTTACTGGAAACATCTCAGGAATGTTTGTTGCTTGGTGGCAAGTAGTTGCTTTGAGTTAAAAAACAAGAAGACTTTGTGTTTTGGTGCGATACCACTTGAACAGTTTGTCCCGGCTGATAAAGGCAGACTCAGTGAGGTTATTCTGTACATCGTCACAACCCAGGATGTTACACTGCTTTTAGATGTGAGAAGAAATTGGTTCCTTGTGGCATTGTGGTTACGTGACAGCTTGACATCGTACTGCCGGCAGCAATGACGTATTCCAACCACCTCTTGGTATCTGAGTAGGGCTGCACAGAAACATAAGTCACAACCTACACACACACATCTCAACACACCCTCCCTGAAATGTCTCGTATTTCCCCCCCAGTGTTGTACAGCAAGAGAAATGTAAGACCGTCTTAATGGACTGTGACATAACAGTGGAATCAGAGCATTCCTGGAGCAAACTGCTTCAATTAGATTTCATACTATGGTTTTTAAAGGAGAAGCAGGACGACTGTTGTACATTGAGAGCCACCAAACATTTTGTACTGGGAGCAACACTCATGTAAGAAATCACATCCTGTCTCCTCCTTCCTCCATGGTTATTTTTCCTCTTCCTCAGAAACCAACTCGATTTAAGCGTTAAAGGTGATCAATGTTGTTCTAATTTATTGGCTTGCGTGACTTAACTAACTGAGCTTGAATGCAACCTTGCATTTTCAGGTTGCTTTACCACTGTTGACTCATCATTGACCAATCAGATACAGTCTTGGTGTCCGTTGTCCCCCAGAACCTGCAGGGTTCATGTTGTCCTTTATGTCGATGATGCGTTTGTTTGTCGGTCTTTACTTTTATATCAAATCCACTGCTGAGACGTTTAATGTGGGTGTGTCTGCATGCTGTTCCACATTCCTTTCCCTGCATCCCTGCCAGTGTGGATACGATTCAGTTCTTGTGTTTGCTCTTCATACATATCTGTATGTTTGTTTTTAGGGCTTGTCTTTGTGTCCCAATTGCATAAGACACATTGTAATGATGACGTAATGTGAACCGACCGCCTTTTATGTGCATAATTTAAAAGAGAAGGTGTGTATCTGCTGATTGGAACACACACGCTGGTCTTATGGCTGTCTCTATCTGCATCATTTGTTTAACCCTTCGCCTCCTTATCGCAGTATTTTATTGCTGTTGTTGATATGCCTGCCTGGGCTGAGATAACAGAGCAATTGCACATTGTTTTGCATAAAATAATGTACAATATAATATTTCCTGCTGTAGATTACGGCTGACCTTGTGGCCCAGGGTTATTAGTTGGAATTGAATCCTGGTCAGCGTGTTTCTGTTGCCAAGCCTCTTTTTTTACGGCAGCCGTGGCGAATTCTCAGAAATTCTTAGCAGTCTTTGAAACAATGCCTTCTTGACTTCAGGCAGAGATAAGACTTTTATTTGCAGCCACCGGTGTTTGAATCTGTTTGGAAATGTGACAACCGTTGCTATCAGACACTATCAATCCGATAACTATCTAATTAAACTAACAGCGGCTCCATGGGGCTGGTTGGAAACACCGGCTCCGGCTGATGATTCAGTTTGTCCAGCTGACATGCTTTCAAATCAAAATATCAAGCAGGAACCCACAGTGATGGCACGTACCAGACAGAATGTCTGCTGACAGATGTGTTAAGATGCAGTTACACTGCATTTAACGTTCACATGTAGATGTAGGAACATTGGCAGCTTATTGGAAGCAGGAAAATGTTGTAAATGGTTTAAAAGGTGAAAGGCAAAGCCGTAAAGTCTTAAGACGCAATAACAATTACTTTTACTAGCCTCGCTTACACGGCATCAACATGTGCAAATATGTGGACAGGCCTGCTGTCGCCAGTCATGCAGCCGGTGGTCAGTCCTAAATAAAATGTTCAATGTTTTCTTGCCCCGTTTCCAAATTCCTGCCTTTCTGTCCTCAGATGAACCGTCCAGTCCCAGCACCGACCAGGACAGCACGCACATTCCTGCCTCGGCTGTGATATCTGGAGCGCCCGTCATCACCACCGTCCCGCCCAGCCCCACTTCTCTGTCGCCTCTCATTCGACGGCAGCTATCCCACGACCAAGGTGGGTTTTGAGTCGAAGCAGCCAATCGAAGGCCTCGACAGCACGGGCGGTGAATTAAACGTCCTGTTTGACCCTCTCTCAACAGATTCGCTCCGTCTCACAATCATCGAGTCGGATTCCGGCACTAAAACGGAGCGATCCAAGTCCTACGATGAAGGCCTGGATAACTACCGGGGAGGAAGCAGAGGGTACGTGACATCACAACGGGGGCTAAGCCGATCATTAATCATCATCGATTGATGGAGCTTCGCATGTTTTCATTTTTTAATCTGATTCTTTTTCTCCTCATTCTAGGACGTCGTTAATACCTGGACTGAAAAGTAGCAGGAAGGTGAGTCCTGTCAAACATGATCGGTTCTCGTTTATCAGCGTTTCCTGTTTGGAGTGTTATCATCACTCTAATTCACACACCATAAAAATACGAGGGATATGTCACAGTAAAAGGGGAGACAGCGGCGGCCATTTGTTAATTATTGATTCAAGTGGTTTCAGTTACACTTGGCCAGTGTTCTCTGCGCTTCGTATTTCCATCTATCACGCCTTCCAAATGCTTTACTGCCTTCATGATATTTATTTCCTCTGCCTCAGGCTGGCGACCGATCGTCTGACGATTCGGGATCCAGGAGAGATTCTTCATCCGACGTCTTCTGTGACGCCACCAAGGAGGGTTTGCTGCATTTCAAGCAGCTGAATACCGACAAGGGAAAGGTGTGTGCCGCCTCCGCGTGTGTGACCACATTAAAATGCAACCAATGGGAGCGTTCACCGTTCTGCTTCGTCGTCTTGTCTCTTTGCGCAGCGTGTCAGCGGTGGCATGCGCCCGTGGAAGCAGATGTACGCCGTCCTGAGAGGCCACTACCTCTGTTTATACAAGGACAAGAAAGAGGGCCACGCCCACGCCAACTGCCAAACGGCGGACGAGCCACTGCCCATCAGCATCAGGGCCTGTCTCATCGACATCTCCTACAGCGACACCAAGCGGAAGAACGTGCTGCGGCTCACCACGTCCGACTGCGAGTACCTGTTCCAGGCCGAGGACCGGGACGACATGTTGGCCTGGATCCGGGTCATCCAGGAGAACAGCAACCCAGACGAGGAGGTGAGGGTCTGCTGTCCACGCTCCGGCGTCCCATTGGTCGGACTCTGGTCACCTGATAGTCGCAGGTTAAAGATCCTCTCCTCCTTTTCTTCCTCTTTCCCCTCTCAGAACTCGTTATTCACCAGCCATGACCTCATCAGCCGGAAGATCAAAGAGTACAACACCTTGATGAGGTAAGGGGGGGGGGGTGAATGGAAGGGCGCCGCCCGTGCTAAGCGCTGACTCATTTTGTCTTTTACCTTCGCCTTTTTCCAGCCCGACAGGCAGCAAGACGGAGCCGTCGCCCAGACAGTCGCGCCAGTCGCTGAGCATCCGACACACTCTGCTGGGGGGGAAAGGAGAGACCAAAGCAACCAGCCCCCACTCGCCCAAAGCCGAGCAGGAGAGGAAGAACATGCACAAAGGTACGGAAAGAAGCTCCTTCCATGAAGCATACGTTTAAAAAGGAAAGAAAAGGTAACAAGGTGAGTTAGATTTTAAGCTAACTCTGATAAACTGCCAATCCCAAGATGACACCAGCCCCCCAAAGGACAAAGGGACGTGGAGGAAGGGCATCCCGGGGCTGATGAGGAAGCCTTTCGAGAAGAAGCCGTCTCCTGGAGTCACGTTTGGAGTGAGGCTGGACGACTGTCCTCCTGCGCAGAACAACAAGGTCGGCACCGAATTGATTCGCCATCAAACAAACCAAAACACCTCCAGCATTAAAAATATTTACTTGAGTCAAACTCCCTTCTCCCGTCTCCCAGTTTGTACCTCTGATCGTGGAGGTGTGCTGTAAGCTGGTGGAGGAGAGGGGGCTGGAGTACACGGGCATCTACAGGGTCCCGGGAAACAACGCCGCCATCTCCAACATGCAGGAGGAGCTCAACAACAAGGGCATGGGCGACATCGATATCCACGATGATGTGAGTCACTCCATCCATCGATCGCCCTCACCTCGAAAGCGTTCCGTTCCAGGAAGTGATGTATTTCTGTCATCGCCTGTGGATAAACGTCTTATTTATATTTAATTCCACGCAGAAATGGAGGGACCTCAATGTGATCAGCAGTTTACTCAAGTCCTTCTTCCGTAAACTCCCAGAACCTCTGTTCACCAACGGTAGGCCGCCTTTTGAAAAGCTTGTTTGCCCCACCTGGTGGTTGGATGTGAGAACTACAACCTAGTTTTTCCGCTGTCTGCAGACAAGTATGGAGACTTTATCGAGGCCAACAGGACGGAGGACCCGGTGGAGAGGCTGAAAGAGCTGAAGAGGCTGGTGAGGACAGTTAAACCTCATTATTTGTGATTAACCCCTCGTTTGCTTTGCACACATTTACTTTCTAATTCTCTGTTCAGCTTCATGAATTACCCGATCATCATTACGAGACTCTCAAGTTCCTCTCAGCTCATCTCAAAACTGTGGCTGAAAACTCAGAGAAAAATAAGGTGCCTGACTTTGATTTATTGCGATCGTGAGTTCAAACGGGAGCAACAGCTAAACTGTAGAATCCTCTTCCTTCCAGATGGAGCCAAGGAACCTGGCCATCGTGTTCGGTCCCACTCTTGTGCGCACCACCGAGGACAACATGACCCACATGGTGACCCACATGCCGGACCAGTACAGGATAGTGGAGACCCTCATTCAGAACGTGAGCCGCTGACCTTAAGGTGCCTTTAAAGAAACCACATTTACATCCATCTTCATTCACACGTTTCTTTCTTTCCTCCAGTACGATTGGTTCTTCACTGAAGAGGGAAACGGAGATCCAGTGGTGGGTACAGGTTGTTTGTCACGATGATGGATTAGTGGCAGTTTGTCTTTGTGGCTGTGGATTTAAACGGGTCACGTCTTTGGACAGACGGTGTCCCTGGAGGAGAGCGCCGTGGAGTCTCAGCCCGTCCCCAACATCGACCACCTCCTCACCAACATCGGGCGCACCGGCACATCGCAGGGTGAAGTATCAGGTAACGCTCCGGCAGGCCCGCTCCGTGGGGGGTGGACCCTCTGTGATGAGGTCCAGGTGAAGCTGATGGTAACGCTGCCCCCCTCCCCTTTCCTTTGCTTCTTCAGCTGTTGAGTAGAAATGTCTTGGGCTGAATCAAATTTTTATAAGAGCATACTGCAACCAGGGGGAGGGGGGTTGTGTGAATTTTTTTTTTTTAATACAAACCATAACTGAAATCAGTGTTTAGAATATTAAACAGTTTTACCTCCATTTGGCCCTGAGAGGCCACCGTACGAGCGCCGCCGTGGGTTTCGGTGAATCATCCCTTCCTTCTCTGAATCTGCTAGTCTTTAAAATCGATTTAGATCTCTTGCTTTTTAATCCCTTTGCCTTTTAATACCTGGTTTTGCTCAGACACCCCCCCCTTTGATCCTGCCTACTGTTACACTAACACGGCATGTTCTCTCCCACGTCACAAGTAGATGTGTTCTCAGTGAAAGGCCACCTCTGATTCCTCTGTCTCTAGTGAGGCTCTGTCGGGTGTCCTAAAGGCTTTATCAGCATTCACACTCACTGATCTTGACACAGGCCAAGTGGGAGGAGTCTATCGCACCATGATGACACTGATGGACTCTATAATGTCCGTGATGGACAGCTGGAACTGTAGGAAGAAGGAGGATTGTTGCCCCCAGTGTAGCTGCCTAGTCTGCAGGAACCCGCAGTTGTTTTAAAAAACGCCAGAAATGCCAAAGAGAAAAAGCTTTAAGCAGAGAAAACGCGAAGGAAAACGGGAAGCGAGGCGGCTACACGGTACGGTACGGCGCCCGGTGTTGTAGGTGTGTGTCAGAGTGTACCTAACGGACCGGTGCTACTGTCTGAAAAGGCTCTCCGCTGTCTCTCCTCACTGTCCCGCAAGCCTGCCAACGGGAGAGATAGCATGGTATGGTTTCCTCGTCACCAGTCAGTGTGCACCTGCGTATTGTGGCATCATCTGTATTTGTGAGGGGTGTAAAGGGGGGCTTGGCTACGTCAGACAAACAAATTTTAACTGGAAGCTAACGGAACACACTCACACTCTCTCCATGTAGCGTCCTCTCTTTTTGTAGAGCTAGCCCTCTGTTACCCCCCGTCACTTCTTCTTCTTCTTCTTCTGTGTTTTGTTTTTTTATTTCGTTTTCTTCCATAGCCGTGTTTCTCCGTCATCACTGTTGTCATGGCAACTAACGTCATTTCACCTGGCTTTGGTCAGAATCAGGGAGTAATTCTCTTTGCGTCGTGAAACTTTTGTTTAAATTAAAACCTTTTTTTCCCCCAAAATTCACAAAGCCACAGAGATAAATCCGATATCGGAGCCAGTGATGGTTTCGACGACCTTTAACCCGTCGTGAACATCCGTCCGCTCACCATCCTTGTGTTGCATGACACTCCATCGGCCTCGCTGTTGTCCGCCACACGTCTTGTGTTCGTCGCTAACGTTGGAGGAGCATCACACCATGCCAGGTGGAGCTGAGTGTAACATAGAGCTCATCCGTCCCTGTGTGAAGCATGGCCTGTTGTCCAATCACGTCTGCTCATCCGTCTGGTCTGTGTTCATCCATCCACATCCATCCACTGGTTCTCTTCTCCCCTCTTCATCCAATCGTTTCCCCTTCTGATTTAAAGTCCTCTAACTTCTCTCTCTCTCTCTTCTACCAACAGATTCACCCACTAGTGACTCAGCTAAGTCAAAGGTGAGTGTGCATTTAAACGCCTCAGGCCGCTGGTAGTGTAGGATGACGGGAGGTAGGTGACAAAGGGGGGGGGGGCAGACTCCGCCTCCGATTGGGATCGGCAAATCAAATCAGCTTGAGCCAAAAAACAGCAACCGGGATGTTTTTTCTACTAAGAAATAAATTCAAGATGTGGTTTTTAAAAGGTGTGAGCAGCACAAAGGATGCTGAAAACCTCAGGATTGTGCGTCTGCTTTTTTTTTTTTTCACGAGGCAGAGTAATGTGGGTGATGTCATCAGCAGAAGTGTTTTTCATCACTGCGCTGCTGTTTGGCTGCATTCCTTCAGCTTTTCACACCGGAGCTGAGACTCCTGCAGGAATGTTTGACTCTGTGTTTGCTTCTGCTCCTCCTGCTTCTGCTTTAAGGCTGGCATGGAAACAGTTTGCTCCTTGTTTTATGATGAGACGCCTCCTAATGTTTCCTCCCTGTGCTCCTTCTCTGGTTTGCTGTGCTTCGCAGGAGCAGCTGGAGTTCAGGTTTAAGTTTCCAGACAGGGGCGAAAGGTTTCTGTGCTCTCTGATGTGTTCAATCTGGATTGTCGGAATTGAAAACATTCATTATGCTCCTTCCTTGTCTCCTCTCTCCTCGTCTTTCTCCCCCCTACAGGGTTCCTGGGGCTCCGGGAGGGACCGAGAGCTCCTAGTCTCCTCCATCTTTGCTGCAGCCAGCCGCAAAAGAAAGAAGTCGAAGGAGAAACCGCTGCCTAGCAGCTCAGACGACGATCTGGATGCCGTGTTTCCCAAGAAGGAGATCCCCGGCCTGAGGCTGAACCACCACGGCCTCCAGGCGGAGGAGCGGGGCGAGGCTCGTCCCACCCCCGATGGGAAGCAACCCCCAAGAGCAGAGGAGAGGAACGAGAACGGGAGAGGAGTGGAGCTCACGCCTAAAGCAAAGAAAGAGCACAGGAACTCCCTCATCCTGAAGGAGAAGACTCCCCCCAGACACCCCTCGCCATCCGCCTCCCCAAATATCTACCAAACGGCTCCCCAGGGGAAATGCTCCCTGTCTGAACCCCCGTCCCAGATGGATGAAAACACCTCCGACCTCGGGACTATGAGCTCCGGAGCGTCGGTGCCGCGATCCAGACCGAAGAAGTGGAGCGCCGGAGCGCTGGTGGATCTTCCTGCGGGCGTGGGGGCGGGATTAGGGGCGTCGGCCGGCGCCGAGGTGAGCTCCATCACGTCCGACTACTCCACCAACTCCTCCCTCACCTTCCTGACCGGGGCGGAGTCCAGCGCGCTCAGCCCAGAGCTGCAGGGCGGCGAGGAGGCGGACGACGAGCGCAGCGAGCTCGTCAGCGAGGGGCGACCCATGGAGACGGACAGCGAGAGCGACTTCCCCGTTTTCGCCCCCGGCGGAGGCAGCAGCCAGTCCACTCCCTGTCCGGGGCAGAATCCTGAAAAGAGCGAAGCGTGCGGCGCCGAGGGGAACGCTACGCCGAAACTGGAAACCCGCCGCCTTTTCCCGACTCACAAGATGATCGAGTGCGACACGCTGTCCCGACGGTGGTCCCTGAGACAGAAAACCGACAGCGAGTCGTCGGCCGAGGCCGGCGGCGGCGGGAGTGGGGAGCGCGGCGAGGCGAGAGCGGAGGCTTCGACGCGTCTGTCTCGCGTCCTGGAGGTGATGAAAAAAGGGCGGTCCAGCAGCAGCCTCAGCTCGTCGTCACGCAGCGAATCGGAGCGCTCCGAACCGGCCTGGCACCTCAAGATCACAGAACGACTTAAATTCAGGTTGCGCTCGTCCGCCGACGACATGTTTACCCAGAAGTCCCGAACACCGGACGCCCGCGGGAAGAAGAAAGGCATCCGCCGCCGCCACACCATGGGCGGGCAGAGGGACTTTGCGGAGCTGGCCGTCATCAGCGACTGGAGGGAGCAGGGCGGCGTGGACCGGACCGCCGAACTCTCCGCCCTGGACCGCCTCAAGCCCCGATGCTCGTCTCAGGACTTCTCCATCCGCGACTGGATCGCAAGAGAGCGCTGCAGAGGCTCCGACTCCAGCGTGGAGGTGGCGCCCAAGGCCGTGCCTGAGGACGACGCCCAGGATGCCCCGCCTCCACCCCCGGGAGCCCAGGAGCACGTCAACGGCGCCGGGCCGCAGGGCAAAAACAGAAGCAGCGTCGGCGCCGACGCTCACCCTCACAAACTGACCGGAGCACAAGTGGTCCGCTCGCGGTTCTACCAGTATCTGTGAAACGTCTGAGAGTGAATGTGGAAACCAACGCGAAGGGTTAATGCACAATATTTTTTCTACAAACATACTTCCTGTATCTACTGTACATACTGTGTATAGGCTCACGCCGCCGTTACTGGAATAATGCTGAAGAGATGTTTATAACCCCCCCTCCCCAGACGGGGACGGACTTCCTCCTGCGAAATCTGACGTCGCTGTTGATGGGCGGGGCTTGAGCGGGGGACACGAGTGGATTGGCAGCACTGAAAGGGTGGAGGTGATTATTATGAATGAAGAATGCAAGAGGAAGGCTTTTTGTTTTCTTTAAAGGAGTAAATATGAAGAATGTATTTTACCCTCCTTTGGATTAACACTAGTTGTGACATTATTGTCATTTTTAAAAAAATAATAAAACGGTATGTATGTGTTTTATTTTCGGCCTGTACTTGAAGTATGCGGATGTAAACTGAGGGCTGCTTTCTGGGTGGGTGCTGTGGGAAGGTTGTGTTTTCACAGCACAGTCACAACAGCCAGATATTAGCTGGAGGATCGTCATAGTTTTATCAAATAAAGACTGGAAAAGAGACAAAAAAATGCTGACACTATAGTATGTAATGCTCGGTACAGTAGATTTTATTTCCAAACTCTTGTTGGGTTCTATGTTTTTACATGAGTGAAATGTTTTCATCTCAAAAAAAGAAAAAAGTGCCTCTTTGTTTTACCTTTTTTTTTTTTTTTAAAGCTGTTTTTACCAACGGTGGTCGCAGAAAAAACATTTTTCAAAGGTTTTTTAGGACAGAATAACCTCACAGGCATTCCAGAGATTCTTGTTTTGCGTTCTTTCCTGTTTTGTTTTGTTTTCTAGCTGCATCATTCAGACTTATGTCATTTTATCATCCCTCTCATTTTTTCTTTTTTTTAATTTTATTTTGGAGCGCAGTAAAATGCATGGGCTCTTAAAACATGAGAAACTTCTCTCTGAAACTGCATGAGACAATGTTTTCTGGACAGTGAACATCTCGCCTGTGTGCGGCAAAGCATAGGTGCAATACCCCCCCCTCATGAACACTGGAAATAAATAATGTTTATTAGACCCTTGAGTCTGTTTGGAGTTTTTATTTTATAACTGAGAGTTATTTCCTACATGAATCAGGAGATCAATAAATCCTGATTTTAGTGTTGTTAATTATTAATCACATTATGAACAGTTTTATTCTCTGTTATTTGAGGACATTGATTTCACTCAACAAACAATCAATACTTGTCTGATTGTTATCGATCAATTATAAATGATTTTCATCCTCAATGCCAGGATTCATCCTTGGAGAAATATTTAATCCCTCAACTAAAATTAAATCATTCAATTGAATTAAATACTTTAAGGCACATGTGCCAAACTCAAGGCCCGGGGGCCAAATCTGGCCCTCCACATCATTTTATGTGCCCCACAAGAGCATAAGAGGTCAGAGTGTCCAAAAAAGTCAAGTGTTTGGACCAAAGACTACATTTCCCATAATGCAGTAAGCCCAATTTAACTTTGACCAAAACGTTTGGAACACAAAGTTGACCTCATAACCTGACAAATTAAATTAATGTTATAATAGCAACAAGCAAACGTATTTTTACTGTAAAACTAATGTTTATAACTTTACATTTATTAGTTACATCTGGCCCCTTTGAGGCCAGTTGTTATAGTGATGTGGCCCTTGTTGAACATGAGTTTGACACAGAGGCTTTGACGTATAAAAATATAGAATAAGGCAGGGAAACAAAACACGTTACATTAATAAAATAAAACGTGACATTTTTAACTTTTAAAATAGTTTTTTTTTTAAAAAAGTTTTAAAGAATTTAAACTACAACATCCTGACCCTGCGGGGAAAATAAAACGTTTTGACACGTCATAGATTTAAAGTGATTTAAAATGCCAAATAAACACGATCTAAATAAAGCCTGAACGAAGCGCGTGTCGCTCCGGTCACAGCGTCTCCATTGTCTCGTGGCGGGAATGCGCGCGTGATGACAATCACTGTTAACCAGCTGCCTCGTGCTGCCGCTGGTGACGTCATGCGCACGTCTACGGAGCGCGAGTCAGTTCCAGTCAGGTCTGCGTGTGGAGAAGGTGAGCTGCAGCCCCCGCGCCTCCAGCGGACACCCCCACGCCTCCAGCGGACACCCCCACAGCTCAGGTGAGAGCCGGTGACGTCATTTAGATTTACGCTCGTTTCAAATTTTATTTTTATTGTCGTTATTTTTATTTTCTGTCATCATAAAATAGAATTTAACAATTAAAAGTTCTCCAATATTTGACAGGAAGTCCTGGTCTAACTTTTTTAAATATTATATTAAATAATAAATGTTATAAATGTTGTGTAAGGGGTTTTGTTTCTCAGAGACCTGTTGTGTGTGTGTGTGGGGGGGGGGGGTTGTTTTGTGTAGCTGTTATGTGAAACCTGAGGAACGGGTTGAGCCAACATTTGAGCCATAAAAGAAGACAAAAAAAATCAAGGCGTGAATGAAATGAGGATGGTGTTCACATGGGGGGGGGGTTGGAGACACCCAGCGACCAGGAAGGCGTTGGGTTTGATCACCAACAGATAGGCGTAGATCAATCCAACCACATCCTGGTTCTCCTTCCTGCCCTCAGGTCTTTTCCGTGACCTCCTTCATTCCAGCGTCTTTAACCTCCGCTGCCCTCCTGAGGCGGTGATGTCGGCCTACCTCCTCCTCTTCCTCTTCTTCCTCCTCCCCGTGGCGTCGGCTCAGACCTACCGCTGGGGCCCCTGCCCGACCCCCATGGTGCAGCCCAACTTCAACATCCAGCAGTACCTGGGGAGGTGGTACGAGATCGAGAAGCTGCCCACCTCCTTCGCCAGAGGGAAGTGCATCGAGGCGAACTACTTCTTCCGGCAGGACGGAACCGTCCGGATTCTCAACCAGCAGTTCTAGTGAGGATCCAGGGAATGTTGTTGTTGTTGTTGTTGTTGTTGTTGTTGTTGTTGCTTTGAGCATCACAGATTCGTCTCTAAAAGAACTCCATCAGGTCTGTTTGTTTTACATTTCCTGTTTACTTCTAGAGCACACATGTCAAACTCAAGGCCCCGGGGGGCCAAATGTGGCCCTCGGGAGCATAAAAAGTCGGAGTGCCCAAAAATAAATTAGTCAAAAATAAATAAATTGGACCAAAAACCACATTTTCCAAAATGTAGTAAGTAAGCCCATTTTAACTTTGACAAAAAAACACAGTTAATGTTCCAACTTGTGTTTTTATTTTCTTGGATAGTTTGATTTTTCAATAATGGAGTTCTGTGGGTTTAATAACCTGAAAAAAGAATTTATGTTTTAATAGAGCAACAAGCAAACATATAAATAAGTAATTTACAACTTATTCAACTTTCAAATTACTTATTTAATTTATAACTTGAATAATAAATTATTTAACATTACAGAGCAGTTACATTTATTTTACATTACATTAAGTTGCATTTAGTTACATTTATTAGTTACATCTGGCCCTCTCTGAACAACGGCCCCTGTTCTGGAGTGTAATTCTGTTGAATCGATGTGTTAAAATTCAGTTTCCTCTCTTTGTCTGTCAGTAAGGACAAAATCAGGAGAGCAGAGGGGACGGCGGTGATCCATGACCCCAGAAACCCCGCCCAGCTAGGGGTCAGCTTCTCCTACTGTAGGTCTTCTTCTTCCTCCTCCTCCTCTTTCTTCTTCTTTTACTTAAATTCTATCTTGCTAACGTGTTCCCATCTCTCCCAGTCACTCCCTACAGCACCTACTGGGTCCTGTCCACCGACTACACCACCCTGGCCGTGGTGTATTCCTGCACGGACATCCTCCACATCTTCCACGTGGAATTCGCGTGGATCCTCAGCCGGACCCGCTTCCCGCCTCCGCAATCCGTGCTGTACGCCAAACAGCTGCTGGTCAACGAAGGGATCGATCTGTCCCGCATGACGGCCACGGATCAGACGGGCTGCAAGGATACCTAGGGAACGACGGAGGATTCCAATCCGAAGGCTACACACTTCATCATCATCACTGACTAGTCCAAGTTTAAAAAAAATAGAAGGACAGTTTTAGGAATCACAACTAAATGATTTCAAGAAAATAAAACAGCATAATAATCGATTAATACTGTCTTATTGAATTGAAAGCAATTTGTATCATAAAAATTTGTAGTCTAGTAACTAAATTTTTCTCTTTTTAATCTATTTTATTTAAAATATGTTTTTATATTTCAGTTCTTTAGTCTCTGTAGGTTGAAGGATTAGAAACTTAAGAAACTTTAGAGAAACAGTGATTCTTGCTGGAGATTCCCGTTGTTCGTATTTTGTATTTTGATTTTCCAGAACCGGACACGTGTTAATTTGTGATGATGACAGAAACAGGACGTGAGTTCTGTGTATAATAAAGGTGTTTTCATGATGAATAAATTATTCGATTACTTGGTATTTATCAGATAAACAGTGAGTTAAGAAGATAAACTGACCTCCAGGGTTTGATCCATGAGATGTGAAATCTGCACCGACAAGGGGAAAAATGTGTGTGTGTGTGTATGTGTGTGTGTGTGTGTGTGTGTGTGTGTGTGTGTGTGTGTGTGTGTGTGTGTGTGTGTGTGTGTGTGTGTGTATGTGCGCGCCCACTGGCTCTTCCTCTATCGAGCCTCCTTCCTCTTCAGACACAGTCGACCTGTGGATGAACGGCAGCAACTCTGAGCGGCACCACAAACGATTTACAGGTAAACCGTCATTTTATTATCCTTATTTTAATATCTTTAAATGCCAATTTGTAATTTGTGATAAACTGCAGTGATAGCATTACTTTACTTTTTAGACAGTAGTCTCTAATTTATACAATGATCAATGGTGGATAAATCAAGAGTGTTTTCCTCCTTCAGGATGAAGACGTTGGTCTGCCTCAGTGTTCTCTGCCTTTTTGCCTTTTATCATCTGAGCGGTGAGTTTCTCTTCTTAATCTACAACATAGACTTTAGTGAAATACTTTGACAAGCAGTGATGAGTTAATACATTTTTCCAGTTAGTTGTGTGTGAGTCGGATATAATCTTCCAGACGTGAAGCTGCTGCTTCCACGGGAGAGCGTTAGTTTTTAGTGACAGCATGAATACACAAAGACGAGTCTGTCCGACGGCGGATTCTTCTTGCACTGGATTGTGGGTGTGTGTGAAATAGTCAGCAATAATATTTGGGGGAGGGAGCAGGTATCTGCGGTCTCCTGGGAGAAAAGCTGAGTTCCCTCAGTTGAATCCCGTCTTTGTATTTGGGAAGTCTCGGGATTCTTGGGAATGCTAATTTTCCTTCTCTCTTTCTGTCCTCACAGAGGCCAGAGTCATCCCAGAAGGAGGTACAGTATCAAAATAACACTTCTCCTACACATGCTTTCATATTTTGCTATAAAATACAGCAGGTAGATAGTTGTCCATGTATTATTTGTCCTAAAATAAACTTTTCCTGCCAGTATTTTACTTCTAGTTGCGATTTTTTTTGCAGGTTAAGCTCTTCCTGCTGGCTGGTTTTAGGCTCATTCAATCAATAAACCTCTTCATGCTTTTGCTTGTGTCTTCTTCAGTGCCGTACGACGAGCCGCCAGCGGTTCCCTACTGGCCCTACTCCACCTCCGACTTCTGGAACTACATTGAATACTTCAGATCCATCGGGGCCTACAACCACATCAACAACATGGCCCGCGCCTTTTTCGCCCATCAGCACCTCGGAGATACTCTGGGATATGAGACCAATGAGGGGCATGAACACTGAAAAGGGATCTGAGCAGATACTCAAAGGGAATAAGAATACTTTAAACTGAGAAATTAGGAAAAAACAAAAAAAACAATGAACACAGACAATGATTGAAGGAAAGATTTAAAGCTTGATAATGATAACGCTGTGTGAAGTACAGCCATAGAAAACAAATGTAGTTTAACTAGTGCTTAGATCTTTTGTAGAATGTAGACTGTTATGAAAATAAAACATTCTCATCAGATTTTGAAGTTTAAAGAATGAATTGTGTTTTCTAGTTACTTAAACATTTATTTACACTTGCTTTCTCTCTTTTAGTGAATCCTGAAGTGTCTTTCTAAGCCATGAATTTATGTATTTAAAATTGGGTTAACAAGAGACAAATAACATACTAACTTCACACGTCATAATAAAAATGTCATAAAAGAGTCATTTTAGACATACCTTATTTTGCTGCTTCATTTAAATTAATTTCTTTTTGCATTCTTATTTTAACATTAAAAAATATTTGGGGGTTTTTTTCCTCTCAATCAAATTGTAAAAAAGCTCCATGGTTACTCTTATTGTTGTTAAGATTTATTTCCTGAAATATTTAAAGATAAACGTAAATATTACCCTTTATTTCCGGTAGAGAAACGCCTCCAGGGCGGACCCTTTACGTGGAGCCCGTGGAGCTAGCCGGACACAATTTAGTGACGCACACGCTGGTTTTGTTTATGCTTGCAGAACAACTATCCCCGCAAGCCACGAATAATACACTTTAAAGTGCGTGGACTGGACGAAACAATGAAACCCGCTGTGGACGAGATGTTTCCTGAGGGAGCTGGACCTTACGTCGATCTGGACGAAGTCAGTTTTTAGATTACAACAAAAATACATTCTAAAAAAAAGAAAAAGAAAGAAAGCCGGCTAACTCTAGCTAGCTAGCGAAACAGTTCCGATAGTCGATATTTCTAAATGCGAACAGCAATAATAGCAATGATTTCATTTGATTCATTTTATTTTATTAATTCTTAAGATATTTGTATTCAAGTATATTATCCACCTCCCTAATTATGTAACATCCCAGCTGATATTGTGTAGCGCTATCTTATATTTGTTTATTGTTTGTTGTTAACCTGAGATGGAGTGATTATGACGGTCAGGCAAGTGACGCAGACTAAAAAAATATCCTAAATAAAAAATTATGTTACACAACTGAATTACTGTCTTCAAAATAGTTCTTTTAAAACTCCTGTAAATTTACTTCTTCTTTTTTTCTACCACCGACAAGAACAACTAGAACATTTCAGGTCAAGTTCAGGGTTTCCCAGCAGGGATCTGACACCAAGTCTCTCCTTATTATATAAGAGAAATAAAGTCACATTTTTTTTAAATGTAAATAATAACAAACAATAACAGACAAACAAAACCACTCGTTCAATCATCTGATGCAAAAGCTCATAATGTCCGTCCATTCTGGATTAAATCGGATGTACTGTTGTGTGTTGACAGGCAGGGGGCAGCAGCGGGCTGCTGATGGACCTGGCAGCCAATGAGAAAGCTGTTCACTCTGATTTCTTTAATGGTGAGTTGTTTTATGTCCACCCTTGGGTTGTTGGTTGTTTTTGTATTGTAGTGAAAATGACAGCTGGACTGTTATACAAGTCTTGGCCGTTAAAAGGGAATAAAAGAGACATCCTGTGATACATTTCACCCTCATTTCTGTCGAGATGGGAATCAAAATCAAAACCACACATAAAGAAGTTTAACAAGGAGAATCATTAATTTCATTGGAAGCAGGTTACGCTTCAACCGCACATTCTCCTCACTTTAGTCCCCCCCCCCAAAAAAACTCTGGTTTGCCTGTAAACACCGGTTTATGTGTGAGAGCAGGCGTTCACAGAGAAGAACCCAAAAAAAAATCACTGTCTTCATCTGTTTTCCGTCTTGCAGCCATCGACTAGGCAAAACCGATTTTTGGCTCGGCAGCACATGACCTGGAGAAAAAAAGAGCTGACTGTTAAAAATAAAAATAAAACGAGGTAAAGAGGAGGGCGTTAAAAGTGAGTTTATGGCTGCTGTCAGACTGAAACTCAGCGGGACACCTCGCCAGTCAGCTGCTTTAAACGCACACAGACCCTGTTGGGCTGCTAACTCTTCAAACTAGCTTTTAGCGAATTGTAGTGTGTAGAATGTGGCTCTAAAAGAGACTTATAGTGTGATATAAACCTATTGAGTCCCTATAGCTTTAAACACTCACCTAACGTGTGTATAGGAAGCATTTAGCACAATGACAGCTGTTGTTTCAGAGTGAATGAGGACACATCATGAAGTGGTCACTTAGACACGTCCCATTTCAAAGAGGCTTTGCCTTGAGATGGTCCCTGTAAACCCAGGCCCAGGGTGTCCGTCTGCTGATCTGATGGGACAATCTTGTTGAAAGGTCGGATAAACAGTCTGAGCAATTATCGAGACCGCATTGTAAAAACCAGGCACGCATAGGAAGACCCCGAATTTCCCGGTTGCAAATTTGCAAGGGGGATTTATGCGTCGCCGAAGGGCGAGCCGTTCCTGAAACCTCGGTTGCGGGTGAGACGGATCGGTTCCAGCATATGGGAAGTTCTTAGTCACGAAGTTTTAAACAACACGTAACCCTGATTGTGTAGGACGCAGGAAGTAGGTCGCTTGGGTTGTCACAAACTCCTGAGGACAGAGAGAGACGTCACACTTTTGCGACAGGTCACATGAATTCCCACGTCAGCGTGGGAGTGAAGTGTCATCTGTCTGTCAGCTGAGCATTTTGGGAAAACTCCCCTTTGATTACATGGAAGATAAAACTCACTTCCACAGGGAGAGCTCTCAACACACACGATGATGATGACGACGATGATGATGGCTGTGGTTAAAACTGGAGCGTTAAGGAATCACAGAGGGAGTTTTTAACAAGTTTGTTTTCAAACTTTTACAAACCAGTTGATTGAAATAACGATGAGCTCTGATCGGCGAAGGATTAAAAGGCGGTGCTGCCAGCTGTTTTCATGCTGTTATCGGTGTCCGTGTGGAGATTTGTGTCCTTTTATTTCTAACCCTTTGTCCCTTTGTCTCCTCTCCATCTTGTGTTTTTCCGTCTCTTCCATGCCGGCAGACTTTGAGGATCTGTTCGACGACGACGACCTGCAGTGACAGCAGCGTCTGACCGGCCGTGTGTTTCTATGTATATGTAGATAGAACCTGCAGTCAGAATTTTAATTTTCCTATCTCATTTGTACAGCCACCCCCTCCCCTTTCACACATGTCAGTCAGTACCACAGTGAATTAAAGTCTGTTTGCTTTTACAAAAATAACAATAAAAAAAAGAAAACGCTTCCTTGGTGGACCAGGTGTCTGTGAATTCTGAGAATCTCTCACATTCCAGCTCCAGAGAAAATTATGAGTATGGTTTTGGAGTCGTCGTGTTTGAATCTGCTCCACGCTGGATTGCAGGTTTGTGGGCTCTGAAAAACACCTGTTGGCAAATGTTAATTACACACGAGTTACAGTGTTAACATGACCACTAAACGCTCAGACGGGACACGACGGGACAGGAAAGGGGCCACGCAAAAATGTGGAAATGCTGACAAAATACGAGGCAAATAAAGGTTGAGATGCAGACGCGAGCTGTAAAACGATTTTCTGTAATTGAGGCGACGACTGGAGATGGAATCAGATTTAAAAAGTGAAAATGGGAAAGCTATGATTTAAAATGTCAAATATACTGACTGCATTTGCGTCCAATTTATCCACACAGCTTTTATTTTGACAAGGCTTCACACGAAATAAAATTGGATTTTAATGCAGTTTCACCAGATTGTTTTTGTTTTCATTTATATGAGGACATTTCCACTATTAATTGCATAAGTTGGACAAATTGGTGCATAAAAAATGCAGAATGCGAGGAACAAAGTGTTTGATGCTCAATATTTCCTTAGGGAGAACTCGCACTAAATATGCATCCCTCCTCGACGGCGAAATGAAACATCCTACCAGACAAAACCGGCTGCGTTTGTTGCTCGAAGAAATCTAAAATGAATGAAACGTTTGCAGGAAACAACAAAAAAAAAGAGAACCGTTGAGAGAATGTTGCGTAATCGTGACATCAGGAGCGTCGGTGAGGTCATCATCTGGGGTCGAGGCCCGACGGTCTCGGTTCATCCCGAAGGCGTCGGTCGAGGTCGGTCGGGTCGATCTAAATTAATCGTCTCCGTGTCGTCAAGTCAAAACAGGAAGTTTTCTTTAAACCGCCACCCCAACAGGGATGATATTTATTTGTTTTCCTTTATGCTGAAGTTGTAGCTCGAAGCAACAATATTAATTGTTGAGAAATGACATGCATACGTTAATTTAGTGACACCGGCTGGAGATTTGCATCCAACTTTTGTCTGCATAAAACGATGAAATGAAGTTTTATCTCAAGAAAAGAAAGAAAAACCTCCCCGGAATCTGTTTTGTTTTTTAACTTTTGAGACAGCTGAGCGTCATATAGCAGCGATCCAGTCAGATGTGCTGATGTTGCATCACTCATCACAGCTACGGGAGGCTTTTCCCGAGATCAAGCCTGTTCCTCCTCACCAGGCTGGCGTGCCTGAACAGTTAAAGCCAGGAGGAAACTGTAGATTAACAAATTCCTCATGTGTGGACCAGCTGTCTCTGGGTGTTCAGTTTAGACAGAAGCTGTGGTTTAAAAAGCTGCTTATGTGGCACCTCAGCTCCCCTTCATTATTTCCTGATGTTTTCCCACTCTTGTGTTTTCTGTCTTGTTTTTTTTTTTTTTACAGGGGAGTAAATCTGACACCCAAAAAATAAAAAGATCCCAAGTTTGATTTCTAACTAAACACGACTCGCCGTCATCATTAAGATTGTTCTGTTTTTAAAAACAAACACTTTTACCGATTTTTCCACGTCTCCATCTCCGCTTGGAACCCTCCCACCTTCTCTTCCTGCCTTTAATTACGGTGCCTCCGATTGGCTGAAACGTTCCGGGAGATCTATCCAATGGAGCCTCTCGTGGAGGTTGGCCCTTGACCCCCTCAGGTGGTCCCTGTCTATGTGTGTGTGTGTGTGTGTGTGTTGAGTGTTAATGAATGCTTGTTGCGTGTGTGTTTGGTTTAAAACCTGTGCCCGATCCCGTTGACAGGGCAGTGTGTCAGAAGTGCCGCTGGGAAAGGGTGCGCCGGGATCCTCCATCGCCCACTCAGATACCAAGATCGAGCGTGGATCGACTCGTCTGGCCTGCGAGGCGTCAATCGAATCCGAATCTTCATCCACGCACGGAGAAAACAGCAACAGGTAAGAGTCTACAACTTTACCGGGGGGCCTCAGTTTCGGCGGGGAAGCCTCCAGGTCAGAGGTCACCTCCAACCTGCAAAGGTCACTCCAGGAAACCCAGACCTCAGACCTGGGGAGGCTGCTATTAAAGCGATTTCCAAGTTTCACTTCGGGTAAATAAACAATTTAATGGGCTTTCGGTCCGAGAAGATTCCCCTCCCCCTACCCCCACTGCTGCTGTGAGAAGCTTTTTAATGAGCCGGCGCTTTCAGATCTTTCATTGGAGGCTACAGATTTATCTGTAGGTGACGGTGTCTGCTGTGAAACGGGGAGGCAGGAGCGTGAGATCTGTTTTTTAAATGTCGGTGCGTTTTGTGTCTGCAGGAGACGAGGAGGTGAAGTCATGGCTGGAAGGAGGAGAAGCTGCTTCTCCGGTGTGTTGGTGGCCGCGCTGGTGGCCGTGATGCTGCTGCCTGGTGAGTAGAAAGTGATGTAAGAACTCAGATACTTCGACTATCACATGGTTCTTATGGTGACGTGTACAATAAGCACAGATATCCAGATAAATCTAGTAAAACGTGGAAGAATCTCAAGTTTTTAAAATGTAAATTCATAAATTAGCTTGAATTTATTGGCGTAAAAGTCATCCTTCCTGTTCAAAGGTCGCGTTTTTTCTACTTTTCAACTTTCTTCGTAAATTTATTTGATTTATAGCTTTATAATCTGGATGTCAAGGTCAAAGGTTAATTGGACTTGGACGGGTGTCTGCCCCTATCAGTTCAGGGTCGCCCTCGCCGGCGCGATAATAATTTACGTCGCCCGTGGCGTTCATATTTCATGTATGACGCGTCAGCATGAAGACAGGTTGATGTTCTGCCACCTGTTTCCAGGTTTTCCTGGACAGGACTGGCATATTTAGAGGCAACCCCCCCCCCCTACTCAAAAGGTTTTAATTGCAAAGAGATGGTTAAGGGGGGGGGGTGAAGGAGGAGTTTCTTTCATCATTTCTGCTCCTGTTAAAAAATGAGTGCCTGTCAGCATCACCTCTTAAACTGCTGCCGTTTCCAGATGTGCCAGCCGTTATTTACAGGCTCGTAAAAAACAAATACATGGGATACGGCGTCGGTTAGGCCCCGCCCTCATCTCCTCCGGTCACCTTCACCTCCTCTCGTCTGATTTCTCCTCAAAGTCAAGCCCCTGCACGTCGGACCCTGGACACTCCATCAAACGTTATTAAAACTCCTGTTTTCCCCACTTCCGACACACATCCCATAATTCTGAATCATCCCCTCCGGATCTCCTTCCACTTATTCGTCATCCTCCTCTTCTTCCTCCTTCTCCTCTTCCTCTCTCCTGAAAGGAGTTAACACCTTTTCCCCGTGGAGATGAAAGAGACGTGCAGCAGAGCTGAATCTGCCATTTCCCTTGGCTGCATGTGGTCAAACGAAGCACCAACACACACCACGCGCGCACACACACACTCGTGCACACGCGCACACACACTCGTGCACACGCAGCTCTTTGACAACACAGCGTGAGGCTGGATGTTACAAGCTCACCTATAAAATCTACAAAGAGCTGCAGTCGCCAGCGCTTCAGGCGCTGCCAATTACCTCTGTCCCATTTAATGGAAAATATCTGCCTGTGCGTCGAGTCTTAATGTCATTTATTATCGCTAATGTTTTTAAAAAACACATGACGCTCCTGGAAAATGTTTCTTCTTAGGATTCGACGTCAACAACTTCTGAATTTCATGTCTGTTTTTGCGTCTTTTCTTGTCTTTTCGCAGCTTTTTCGTCTGCTGGACCGATTGCGCGAAAGGCCAAAGGACACGGTAAATGTGTGATTTTCTTTTTTCACCTTTTTAACAAACACAAGCATCGATGTTTGTTTCAGGAATATACCAGGAGTGAAAACCCAATAAAAGTTGCCGCAGGAGTCACTGAATGCAATTTTTCATTAAACAGCAACTAAAAAATTCATCACATTGCTTCAAGGTAGCCTCACACAAGTCTATTAACAATATCTAATGTGATATAATGACCAGTCAGGGGCTCAGCGATGCCTTACCCCCCAAAATATATCAAATTTGAGGCCTTGAATATTTCATTACTCCTTCAAGTCATGCATGAGTCCTTGAATTTGATGTCCGAGGGAGTTCAGAAGCCGCTGGATCAGCAGTGGCGTGTCTTTACTTTCTGGCGTCTGCAGGAGAGAGTATCAAGGAGAGGTCGGCCGCCGCCGAGTCGCACAGGAGGCTGATCCGCAACCGCCGCAACATCAGCTGGTACCAACAGCACTCCGACTTCTGGGGCTGGTACAAGTACTTCACCGACATCGGCAACCAGGAGGCAGTAAGTGCCCACAGCGGTCGTCTAAATCTAAATCTAGCTTTTAATCGAGTTAAAGTTGGTATTTTTCCCCTTTTCAGAAAGCTTAAACTATTAATCTGCAGAAAATGTGATACTGGAATGAGTTCTAATTTTAAATCGGGGCAGATGATCGCCTTTCAAACACAGAACAGCTGTTGTGTTTATTTCTAGGTTCTTATTAACGCTTCATCTAATATAGGGAATGGGTTTTTAATGCTTGGTGCTTTATTCAGCCCTGTGTAGTGTCTGCAGGTGTTTCTTAACCTCCACAATTGTGTTGAATCGCGTCGCCGGTAATCCCTCCCTCCCCCCACAGGTGCAGGAGATGGACCGCATCTACCTGACCTACCTCCAGAACAAGAACCGCGCCGAAGGGCAGCGATCCTACAAGGCCTACCTGAGGCACCTGGGGGATATTTACAAGTCATGTGCCGATTCTGACGACCCCAACTGCGTGGCTTCCTACACCACCAGACCCAAAGCCAAGCCAGAACCCCCCAAACCCGCACCGATAAAAACATGTGACCCCACCAAAGATGCCTACTGCTTGTACGCCGCTTTGGTCCAGGGTAAGAGTCCCTATCTGCCCCTGGTACTCCCGGCTGCCACCCCCGCTCCGGCACCAGTGAAGGCCCCCGCCCCGCTTTACGTTCGCTCTGCTGCTCCGGCCAAGGACCCCCAGTCGGGGTATTATTACTACTCTCCATCGGCAGCGCCTTTCCTTTCCAAGGTATGCTTACGTAAAATGTATTCATCCAATGGGGATCTGGGAATTCTGGGAAAGAATGACATCAAGATGACATCAGAGACGTTTCTCTGACCTCTAACGACACACAAACACCGATTGGTCCGTTGTTTTGCCCTCAGGAGGAGAAGGCGGAGCTGTTGCGTATCTGTTCCTCTGACGACGTGGAGTGTTTGCAGTACCACCTGAGGGCCGCCTACGGACACTCCCCCGCCGCCGGGCCCCTGCCGTCCTACGCCCACCTGGGGTGTGACCCCAAGAAAGACCCCACCTGTAAGCCCAAACTGGTGCAGAAAGCCCCCTCTGGTCATTACATACAGTACCCCAACTGTGACCCACGGGACCCCTTCTGCGCCTACACTGCCTCCCTTGTGGTACGTTTGTTTGTTTGTTTGTTTGTTTGTTTGTTTGTTTGTTTTCATTACCTCATTTGCATCTGCAACACAATTCCCGTGACTTACGATGTTTCTGCTGGGATTTTTTTCTTCCAGGCTCCCCGAGCCCCCAACCCCCCAACCGCAGCTCGCCCCGGATCCTGCAACCCTCTTTTTGACGAAGGTTGCAACCCGCTTACCGCCGTCAAATTTGCCACGCCACCCGACTCGTACAAACACGAGGAAAAGGAGGAGGCGGCCGCCCTCCGTGTCGCCCCTCCTGCCGCCGCCGAGCGTCACCACGACCCCTACGCCATGTTTAGGGACACCTACGCTAATGCTAACAGAGTTACCGATCCTTATGCTATGTACCGCCAGGCTAGCCCCCCATCTCCTCCCCCGGCGAGCGACCCCTACGCCATCCTTCGCAGATACAGGGGGCAAACCCACGGGAACGACCCCTACGCCCCACGCGTGGAAGCCCCTCAGGAGTCCAACCCCAACGATCCCTTCTCTGCCATCCGTGAGATGATGGCCGCCATGCATCGCCAGAGTCCCCCCACCCCCAGGCAGCAGTATCCGCTCACCAGCCCCACCTACGAAGAGCCCGCCCAGGAGGAGCATCACCCCCTGGGGCCCCCGGGTAAAACCAAAGAGGGCTACGACTGCTACATCGGGTACGATCGCGAATGCTACCCCGTGAAGCCCGCGGAGCCGCGCTCCGGAGTCCACCGCCGAGTACCCTACCCCGCCGAAGCCTACGAGCCCCACCTGAACACCGACGGCACCCGCAACGGGGTCATGGAGCCCGCCAACCCACACTGCGACCCCGAGTACGACCCCGACTGTCGCCTGCGTCGCTACGAGCCCGAGCAGACACAAGCCGAGACCCAAACCGAGCATTACGCAGAAGAAGACCGCCACCAGGGGGCGGCAGAGAGCGAGCAGCATCCAGAGCAGCAGGAACAGGACCAGTACGAGGCGGAGCCCTTCCAGAGCGGCCAGGAGGAGACTCACATGTCCTACCCGCCGGTCTCGCAGGGTCTGCCCAGCATCGAGGACATACTGAGGCGCTACGGAGACCACTTCCCCGAGCAGGACGACCACAGAGCCTACGCAGCCGACTACCGCAAGAAATGAACATGCCTCCACGCATGCCGATGGACATGAACACCGTCCCGTGTGTTCCTGTAGCTTAACCCCTGACCTCCTCATGCATTAAGCACCAAGTCCTACCTGGACTAGATACGGGACAAGAGAAGTCTGTGGACCCAGAGAGAACATGCACATACATCCACTCCACTTCCGGCAGCAAATTTTTTCCCCTCTGTCCTTGTTAAAAACTGTTGCTTTGGCCTTTTTGCTTTAGAGTTTTCCACCTCTTCCAACCACTCGAATGTGTAATGACGTATATAATAATGCTCCGCTTCGCTTCTGCATCTAGTCGTTTTTTTTGTATTTTGTTTGTTTGCTTTTCGTCAGTGATGGATTATGTTTAAAAAAAAAAAAGTTTTTTCTGATTTTGAATGTTCCAGTAAAAAGCTCTAGAAAGCTGTGTTTGCGTTTCTTTTTTTTTTTGTGGTTTCTAAAAAGTTGCCCGACATGAACCAACTGCAGTAGTGGGGAAGCTAACTAATATAGCACATAGTATATGAAAAGTTTAATACTTTGATTCAACTTTTAAATTAAAAACGTGTAATACCACGACAGACCTGTCTCACACTCAGAGGTGTTGGCATGGATATCAGACAAATGCTAGCATGCTAATGCTACATGCATAGGCACATGTAATATCCGAGTGATCATCATATTAGCTTGTTAGCAGGTAAAGTAGTACAAAAACTGATTGTATGTTTGTTATATTTATAAGGCTTGATCCTAAATCCTTTTTTTGACTCTAAACCCTAATTTCGAGTTAGGGTTAAAAAGCATCAAAGGGTCTTTTCTGTCCGTCTGCCTTTGCTTCACCAGCCTCTTACTTAATCTTTTGCCCCGCTGGTTGAGTCCAGCTCTAAAGACGGACATCCTGAAGTCGGGTCGCGGCTCAGAGGCTTGACTTTATTGATCCGACGGCTTTCAGACGCATTAACAGCAGCAGCCGTTCAGACGTCCGGAGGGAACCTCTGGCAGCGCAGAACCTCATCACAGTTATCCTCACTGTGGACTCTCCTAGAAAGACCTCCAAAAACAATGATGTCATTAGATGTTGCTTGGCTGTAGCACTTGAGCTCATTTGGCGCATTAAATGTATGGTTTGGTGGAGGATAAGGAAAACTGTGTAGATGTAGATATACAGTATGCTGGACATCAGGCAAGTTTTGATTCAAACATCCAGAGTTTAGTGTCGTCTAGAGGTGATCAGACACACCTTGTCGCATCCAAAAGGGTGACAAACTCATTTCAATTTTGCTAAACTTTAAGCCAGAACAAGGAGCTGTCTGTTCTTTAGATTATTACTGTTTTCCTTTTTTTACCCACAGAGTTAAGTAATCAAATTACACCAGGCTGGCTTTTAGGGAAGACAAGAAGCAGGTTGCGTTCCATTATCTCCGATTGCGGTTGTTGGGGTCTGAAAATGCCAACCTAATCTTTGAGGAATCTCCAAAATGTCTAACCTGACCTTCTAAAGAAACTAAAGATAAGTTGGAAATTAACTCAAAGTTCTGTAACTTTTCGTCAGCGTTTCTATAAACTTTATTCACCGTGTGTTTGGAGAGCCGATTACCCAGACATCCATTGTGTTTCGCATGAACTTTTGTTGGCCTTTGGGCTCTTCACCTGGGTGGATTTGTGAAAACTGAAAAGCCCATCCACCCAGACGAGACCTTGACCCTGATCCTGAAGCGGAGTACCGGACCCTTTGGAACCTAACAAACACAGGAAACAACAAATGTGCGACTGCTTTCAGTCCGCCCTCAGGCTTTCTGCAGCTTCACAGCTCAGGAGGAGGAAGAGCGACGGAGGGAGTCGGGATTCTTGCGCTACTTTATTGGCTTTTCCCTCCATTAGCGCAAATTGTCTCCACCTGAGCAGAGGAGAGAACGCACAGACAATCAGATGCAGGAACCGTCAGACCAACGGGGGGAAAAAATCCATTTAGTAGGTGACATTTCTTTTCAATCGTTCCAGATTTCATCAATAATAGTCTTGTTTTATGAGGAGGCTCCATTCGTTGCCTGCTAGCAGCTGTAGGCTAACATTGGGATGGACATTCTGAAAGGGTTAAAGTCAGAAGAGGTTCCACAGAATAACAACCCACTGTTTTATAATTTTAGAACAAAGAATCCGACCCAACCTGAGAAAGTTCACCAAGGAGAAAGTTCAAATCTTTAATAGTCGACACGGGTTCGTCACAAGATTAGCCAGAAGACAAGACGTCGTTGTGCTGCATGTTTACATGTCATAACAACATATGACCTGATATGAATCCGTCCTCAGCTTCATCACCTCATCCGACATCTGCTGGAGGAGGAAAAAAAAAAATAAAAAAATCAAACCCAGCAAATAATAATGTCAAATAAATGCTAACAGGCTTAACACTGATTGCAACACCGCCATTAGCTTTGAGATAAATTTTCATAAGACATGCAAAACTGAAGTTACAAAAAAAGAAGTGACAAGATGATGTTTACCGCTAAAGACGCAAAAAAGCGTTTGTGTTTTCAACGATTTTAACCATTTGTTTACCTAAAAATCGAAACGCACAATTTTGAATATGCCGAGTAAACCTGGGGAATCCTGAGGCAAAATAAACTGAATCACATTTAATTTAAATTAATTACCGATTAAATTTTATGATGATTTGCAGACATGATGTAATTTATAAACAAGGCAGATAAGAAATGTTTCTTGTGACCCTGACTTAAAAACAAACTGTGTTTGGAATCTGCTGCTACGGGAGACATGAGGATGTTTTATATCACCCTGACTTAAAATAGACCGTGTCTGTTGAAGGTTAGCGGAGGCTGCGCTTCCAGTAGAGCCGCAGAGATTTATAGAAAAGTTCAAATACTTTAAAGAGAGAGAACAGGAGGTCAGCTTCTCTCCGTGTTTGTAGACTCCCATGAGGCCCGAGACAATAAAGAGGGGCCGCTCAAAGAGAGGGAGATCAGCTCCACGCAAGCCAATGAAGGAACTGATGGCATGTGTCCAAGCAACGAGTGTTATGGAGATGTGCGACAGATCCAAGGGTAATTTTATAGAAGCTGAAGGTTTCCGTTACAGCGATTCATCGTGAAGGACGGCCTGGAGCGGCTGCAGCGGCTTGACTCAGAATGTTAAAGATAAGGCGCCGTCCTCCTCCTTTAATCCGTCCCATCGGTGACTTCTTTATCGCCCCATCTCTTCTTTATCTCAAGATGAGGAGCGGAATGCAGGAATGTCGTCTGTTTGTCCATCGCTCTTTGTTTGGGTGTCATTTATGGAGTTTTTGTTGTTATGATTTAAGTTTTGTTTTTTTTTAATTATGGGAATTTTCACAGATGAGGGTTAGTTTAAAACTTTATCGACTCCTCTGGAGAGCTGCTCGGAATTTTTTTTATCAATCTTAAACATTCATTTCTATTTGAAAATAGAAAAATTATACAAAATTATAATTAATTAATATTATATTATTCTGGTAAACTTATAACTGCCTTCCTTCAGATGTGCTGCGGCACAGGAAGTTGAGGATTTCTTACTAGTTGTGTTGTTTTGTGACCTCAAATATTCAACAAAGCTCACATACACACACACACACACACACACACACACACACACGCATGCATGCACACATACACACACACACAGTTGCGCTACCACAACATGAGTCTCATCTGTGTTCCAGAAAAAAGGATCATCACTCCTAGATATATCTTGCCTCCAGCTGCTGACACACACACACACACACACACACACACACACACACACACACACACACACACACACACACACACACACACACACACACACACTGTAAGTCTGGACTCCCTCTTGTGGCTGCAGACATAGAGGGGATGAAGAAGAGGTCATCGCTGCTGTCAGAGCAGATTAATTGTTTGACTGATGATCGATCACCCGTCAGACCGATCGCTGCACATCATTCACACCTTTGTCGTCCTGTTGGCTGTTGAACGTGTGCATTATTTAAAGAGAGCGTAATCCTGCCATGATTTATAATTAATAGCTTTAATTTACCTCGTATTTTAGCACGATTTCTACATTTTAGGTGTATTTTCTTATTTTCTTAACATCTGTCCCGGTCCATAACCATCAAATTGGGAGGAGCTGTTCTTAATCTTAAATTAGGATTGAAACCACAAAATTTGAATTCTTCTCAGGTAGATTCTCCACATAATGGACGGGTGGCGATGACGCAAGCCGCATCGGTTTGTTTGCATGATGCATCACTCGGAATAAAAACGTTTGACGTCCGTCCCCCTGGAGAGACGGAGGACCGATTCCAGGTGGGGATGACGCATCGGCCGGCGTCACCTTTGGTCTTACTTCCAGCAGATTGTCAAAAAATAGTAGGGAAAAAAAAGACAAGAAAGAGAGCAAACAGAGTCAAACTGGGTGAGACTCACGCAGCAGGCATCTAAAGGGGCCGTCGTGTTCAGAGCGCCCCGATGTGCAGGAATAATCCAAAGCGTGTCACCTCGATGTCAAGGGAAAGGGCTTCCGTTTTAAATTGCTTCCAACTCGCTGTCTTGTCTGAGTCAGAGGTGTTAGTGTAGAGTATGAGCAGTTTGAACGGAAAACACTTTGTCCTGCGTCGTCGGAGGGTCAGTAAAGGTCACGCAGATTTTTTGGCCTTTAATTCCCTGATGCACACGGAACGATGCTCATTAATCAGTCAGACTTTTATCTTTTTGTTTCACTTCCTCAGAAAGACCCAAGGTGAGGATGGATTACATATATCAAAAGGAAATTAAAGTGTTTTCATATATTTAAATGAAGGCTTTTCACAATAATTGAGGCCACAAAAAAAAAAAAAAAAAAGGACCTGTCAAACCAAACCCCCCACCGCAGGAAACCACAGGAAAGCTGTTAGCATTCATGTTTTTTGACAGTTCTTTTTATGGTTGTCTGCTAATTAAGTGCAACTCATGTGGACACCCAGAAAAAAAAAAGTTGTCATAGAATTAAAAAAAAACCCAAAAAAACAACCTCATCCCTGTAATCAGATTTTCGTGCAGTTATTTTAACTGACCCAGAAAATTCAAATAAATATTTATTTTAGACTTTTAGCCCTCCATCTGGTTTCATGTGATCAATGACATCATCGTTCTGGGCACAGAAAACCCAATCAGATGATTTCCTATCACTCAGATCAACACCTCATTCCATGACCCTGGTGGGGTATTCCTACCCTGTGGAATCATGTGTTGATCAGTATTAGTTCATGAGTTAGACTAGTTCAAAGTTCAGTTAACACAATCCGAAAAAATTCATTCGTTTACGGTCGCCTAAAATGAAACACAGGCTCGGCTGTTTGCTTGTGAGTCTTGGAAACTGGCCGTTTGAAGTGGGGATGAAGAGTTGTGGTCGAGACAACATCGATCGGCGCTCAGCACGAAATATCTGCAAAACCAATGCAATTATTTTTAAAATAAATGACATGAAATCCATTCGAATGAATCTGCCTCGAGACGTCTGAAGGAAACTTTAACCTCCCGTATTTTTCAGTGTCTGTATTGAGTTCTCGTTCCACACTTTCCAGGAGCCGTGACCTTTTTGGTCAAAGACAATTTACTCACCAATAGTGGTGACTTTGTTGGTGCCGCTGAGGCTGAGCTTTATTGTAACTTCTACATCCCAATAAATTCTCTTAGGCTGATTAAAGCTCTTAGATAAGGTCTATTTTTCAACTGGAGCTGACATGAAACAACCCACAGCGGATTGCATGGCTGTCACAAGACACTCTGATGTCTCCACATGGGGGCCCCGGTTCTCCTGAATGCAGATGAATTAACAAAAGGAAACAACTCGCTTTAAAACATGTGAGGCTTCATGGCTTCTCCAGAAGTTTCTCGAAGTCGGTGAAAAATGACTGACGTTTGCGCAGACGTTTGCGCTAACAGGTTAGCCTGTCGTCTGACCTTTGCAGTCCTAGCTAGCATGTTTGACATGTGACGTAAATCAAGAACGATTGCCGGGAGCGACACACCTTCAGACCAGGACCTGCAACGCTCATCCATCTCTGCCTGCACTTATTGGTTGTCTGCATCCGCTTTTACCCCCATTACCAGTCCCATTTACCCCCCCCTCAATGGCCACTTACCATGCATGTGCAAGAGTGTCTTCCTTGAAAATTTCGCGCACTTTTAACGGTCACTATGACTGAAAAAAAAACGTAGATAATGCTGAGTCGCGTTGGCTGTTAGTGCGAAATCACCATGATTGCATCCACCGGGTATTAGCAACAACAGTCGGCCTTAAAAACTGAGAAACAGCAAAGCGCATTGGAAATGTGAAGAAGCCGCTGCGTGATTGACTGTAAGGAGAGATTCAGCAAGAAAAGATTCAGCAAGAAGCCATAAGAGCTCTCTTACTTTCCTAGACTAAAAGGAAAAAGAAGCAGCATTTCACAGAACGGAGAAAAATCCTGGAAATCCTTATTACATTGGACACAAACCTCCAACTCCAACTTTGACTTTATAAAGTTTAAAGATGCCACGACAATGCCGGACATTGTAGTGAAATTATACAAACAAAACCACATCCGAGGAGAACATCCATCCTGGTCTTTTGTTAACTTGACTTTCACGAGTAAATCCCATCGTGAAGTTTGATCCAGCATCAAGAGATTAACCCCGCCTTGAGGCTTCTTTTTTATGTTTCCCACTGTGTTGTAATCACGTACAGATAGACATCAGAAAGCCCGCGGTGTAGACGGTCTAGTCCACCATCCGGTTCTTTGGCTAGGATCACTATTGCGTCTACCTGCCTTGCAGTGTCCGACATTAAATGACTGTGAAAATGACTTCCTGCCATGATTTCAACTTCAACAATAATGTTTCAGACTTGAGAGCAAATGAAATGTTCCCTCATCTAAAAGACCACTAGAAGACTGTCAAGGGTTCAACATCCCCGAGTCACGATGCTGTCCTCTGGTTGCAGCTCGAATCATTTTAACGTTCTGATTCTGGTCTTCATGAACGGCCACATTTGAACTCGAACTGCTGAGGAGGGTCTCTTTATTTTTGCGGCTACAGACTGTTTGAGTCGCTCTTGAGAATACGTTGGGTACTTTAGAGGAATTGGCAGCAATCTCAAACGACATTGACCCTTGAAGTCGACAAAAGCAAACCCCTCTTGGAAAGGCTTTCAGGCACTTGATTCTTCCTGCCTCTGGTGTTCCTGGGGAAAAAGGAGAAACCACAGGCAAGTAAAAAGCTGACATTTCCAGTCGTTAAAATCATTCTCTGGTTAGACGATCTGTTTTAATGATTCCATGCAATTACTTGAAGTGTGATGGCCTAGCATCGCCTTTAAAAGAGGCATTTTAGCTCCATTTCTAGTCACTGTCTCGTGTGTTTGTGGCGCTTTTCAAATCAATTCATGTGCGTATTGCAATCTTGTAATTTCTTGTATTTTACTTTCACTTTGTACAAATAAATACAAGAACATGATTGTCTTTTGAGCTCTGAGCAAAACACTTCTGACTTTAATGTTCCTGAGCTTTGGTTTTACTCTACGTAGGATTACGTACCAAAGGCCCATGTGCTCGCCCTTTCCGTTCAAAGCTCTCCTCTGTTCTGGCTTCACCAAACAAAGGCTCAAAAGTACCTCATCAAAATTGAACCAACGTTTATTTGAAAATTACACTTAGGGGAATTAAAGTCTGGGGAAAATCTGTTTTCCTTTATTAAACTTTTTTAATACCAGGTCGTTTAATAACCTCTGGCAGCATAACACAGATAGATGCACCATTGTGGATTGGTGTGGTGAGCATTCATCGCAGCCGTTACTCCTCTGACAGCTTGCCATTGGCGTGATCTCGTCCCGTGTTCTTGGAGACGTTATAATCTGTCCGACCTGTGTGTATATTTATAGGAACGGTTTATCTTAACAAGACGACGATCATTTGGGATTGGCTGGTTGTTGTCCAAAGTTTTCACCCCGGTTGATTCCTCCTTGGGTCGTTGCATAATTTAATGACTAGTTGAACCCTGTGCTGTATCTTTCGACGGCCTCGCGAAGGCGAAGCAACGGAGCAGTCGCCTGGCGACAGCTGGCGAGGAGTTGTCGTAGCAACCTTGGTATGATAGATGACCCCACCTCCCGCTGTCGTTTTGGAGATTCTCTGGTGTTTATCTTGCTACCCTTCGACACGAGCACTCGTTCATCATTCCAATACTCAAAGGGACGCATCCCTTGCCAACAGCGAGTCTGATTAAATATGAATCACATTTTAAAATGCTGCCAGACGTGTTTGTTTATGTATAAGTATTTGTCTTTTACCCTGAAAGGCCGGTTGAGTGGCAACTCAACTGAACTAGCCTCCAGCTACTTGTGGACAGAAGTTGTATTTGCCCTGCTTCCTGTATGTTAGCATTTACACACCATTTTAAAGCAAAGTAATAGAAAGCTATGAACATTACATCCGAAGCAACAATCCTCGCTTACATGACAAAGTCCCTCCAAATAAAGTTTGTGTAAAGTGTGTGTATGTGTATGTGTGTGTGTGTGTGTGTGTCACACAATTACGTTAGTGGGCCTCTTTCTGTGTGCTGTTTCCAAATGTTTCGTGTTTGATGAAGAGGTGCCATCTGCTGTGTGTGTAGACAGCATCTGTTTAAAGCTGCAACAGATGGCTCCTCCCCCTCCTCCTCCTCCTCACTCGAGGCTTTTTTGCGATTAACCCCTTGACTGAAAACATGACAGTCATCATCACAAAATTGATTTATTGAAAAAGAGAATATAACGCTATTAGTGTTCTTTTTTTTTTTTTCTTGTTTTTTGTTTTTGTTTTGTTTTGTTTAATGGCTTCGTGTATTCCTGGAAACATCGTTCAGTCCATCAGCTTCATCTGATTTAACAGAGGTGTGTCAAATCCATTCATTCCAGTCTGAGGAGAAATGAAGGAAATTCGTTTTTCGCAGTTCCATAAATCCTTCGCTGGAGTCTGGATTGGTGGCGACGGCGGCGGATGACTCTGCTGAGCCAGATGAAGCTGGTTGGGGAAGTGGATGGTACACAGAACACACACTGCCGTGTTATGTACTGAGAAGGATGCGAGTTTTTTTGATGTGAATTCAAGTGAAGTGCGTGTATACTTCAAGCTGAGGGGTGTTGAGCTGAAAACCGGAGTGCGTGACAAATTGTCCTGATGTTCCCCACTACAAACGGAGTGGAGGATTCATCTCTTCGCTTTTGATATTCCTTGTGGAAAACGGTAAAGAGCTGACATATCTTTGCACATTGAGGGATTTTCTTTGGATTTTTCATATCTTCTTGAATCTTCCAGCTTTTCATTGTCGGGATTGACACCTTCACCTTTACCTACATGCTAAACTATCGTAGTGTGGCTGTACTCTAAGGAGGTAAACAGTGGGGAACCACGCCTCTTGATCACACACAAATAGTAGTGATAAAAATAAGTTCCCTGGATAGTCAGCCCTGCTGTCAGTCACAACCACAACTGGTTGATTCAGGGCTTTATCAATAAAGTTGACCTTAAAAACTGGTGGAGACTTCCCTGAAGTGTTTTGTTCTCTTCCTCAATGAATAAATTACATAAGGAGCAAAAGTTTACTGTAAACCAATCTGAATTCAAAATAATAGCGTGAATCACGAGTGACTCTTAATGGTAGATAATAGAATATACATGCTGATTTTTGTATGATTACATGCATTTATTATTATTTATTGTAAAGAAACATGATATTATGTGCCTTTAACGGTTTCTAGTGATTTTAAGTGTCCGGTATTTGTGGTGGACAGACATTAAATCAGGTGAAATGTGATAATATAATATAATGTGATTATTATTTTTCTTTGTGTTTTATATACTTACATATAATCGAGAACAACTGCATTTTATTTTATTGTGTTGTTTTTATTTTGTCAGGTAGTCCCTCAGTAGGCGGTAGATGACAGGTGGGTAGGAACCATTGTGTTGGGGTTATGTTTCCGCCCGGAAGCATTAACTGGCGCTGAACTCTGAATGTTAACTGTTGGTGGAGTTAACAGAGAAACTTAATGAAATAAAACGGATTAATCAAACAAAAAGGGGCGTGTCGGAGTTTTGATGACCAGGAAGTGACGTCGGCGCGTCATCCAGGTAAGTTTGGCGGAACACCTCAGTGAATTAAAGCTAAATTTAGCCTCTTAATTTTATTATGTTTTGTTTTAATGTCCTTTAACTGTTTCCGGTCAGTCTTAGGGAGTAATAGTACTTTAGTATTTTTAGTAGTAACGGTATTTAAAGGATTACCTGGACGAGGTTGAACCGGAAACAGCGTCAGGACGCCTGGATCGTCAGTAAATCTCCAGATGATAACAAAAAGTCAGTCGGAGTCCTGTCAGTCCACACGGGGAGATAAAAACACAGCTTTTGACCCACATCTGACATGTGCGTCTGGTAGGTCTCAGACTGCTAATTAGAAGTGATGCTCCGTCACCATGGAAACGCGCGGCGATGATGAGGATGCTGTCTGATGAGGATGAGGGAAGAGGAATTAAAAACGGCGTCATGATGATATCGCGTGGGCCTGTGAAGTACTTCATCGCCCTGACCAGATGATGGGACACCGACGTGAAGGAACACGTGGGTCTTCATCCGTTTCTCTGGGATCGGCTTCCAGGAAAGTCAATAAGGTGGTTGAGTGTGGAGACATCTGTTGACCGTGAGTGGATGGGTTCGTTTCCCGCCTGAACCGTGACAAAAACTCAAGTGCACCCTCCAAGCGGTTAACTCATCTCGACCTGCTGCGCTGGGCTTTGCGCGGCATTATCGGAACGGCTAACCCTTCATTCGCGCCACAGATATATTCCATTCCGAGAGGAGAAGTGGACGACAAGGAGGATTAACCTACACCGCCGCGACAGCTGAACTGGCAGAAGGGGCTGATGGGTAAGGGGTACGAGACAGGTGAGACTGGCAGGAAGTGGGTAGGCTGTCAGGAGAAGAGGATGGAGAGTCCAGCGGAGATTAGGGCCTCCTGGGAAATCTGTGGCTGCTGATTGGACCAATCAGAGGAGGCGAGGCGGTCGGCGAGGATGGAACGCATCCGAAGAGGAGGAGCAGGGAGGTGCTTAGAATAAACCCCCAAGGGTCGTTGGAGGAGGAGGATACCAGAAGTCTATGTCGATGCCAGACTGATAACTAAAGGGGGGGGGGTGAGACTGAGGGCCTTGGGGGGGTAGGATTATAAGACTTCAGAGGTTAGTTGGATGATCATTCAGTCTCACCCCCCCAGGATGTTCATTTCTCTCCCCATCCACATGCTGTCAGACTTGAGGTGAGGACGAACACACCGATAGCCGTGATAGATCCGTGTCTTTACATCATGTTAGCGTGTTAAAAACACACAACACAGACGTGTGTGTGTGTGTGTGGAGGACGAGAGAAAGGATTTTCGGAACATACTTGGAAGTGTTTCCATCGTTTTTCCATTTAGGGAAGCTTTAAAACAGGAAAGAGACAGCGTTTTGCTGTATGGGCGTTCTTTGCCCATCGCTGAGTCTGACAGGCGGCCAGAGGATCTGATTTCTTTCTTTAATAAAAGCATTAATTCATTCCTATCTGGTACCAGAACCATCCAAATATGAAGCCGCTCGCCACTTCATCTCCAGAGTAACCTTCAGCTTCTTGACCCTGGAAGCCCCCCCTTTTAGCCTGCCTATTTAAACCTCATGCCTCACCCCAAATGGACCCAGAGTTTGTTCAAAAAGCTCAGCGGGTTTGGACATTATCACAGCCGGGAGGAGGCCAGTAGCGCCACTTAGTCCCCCCGATGATTTATTGGATGTTACATTGCATTGTCTGTACAGAAAACTAATGTACATCCAAGGAAAGCAGGCCAATCCTCCCCTGGGGAGTTCCTCCTTTAATATTCACTCCTCCTTTTGACATGAGCAGATACCATTACCTGTTCTATACCATCATTTCATTGAAGTGGTCCATCTCAGGCAATCTGCGTCCAGGTTTTGACAGCTCGTCACATGGGTGTGATTGTGCGTTCGGCCGTAGGAAAAGATCCAATCGGCATCTCAAGCATGAAAAAAAACAGCAGCTCAGGAAAGAAGAACACGTCTCATCGTCTCTGAGAGGCGAGGGGAAGGAAATGTCTGCAATCTAAGAGTGAAGAGCCACAATTAGTCTCCGACAGTTTTTCCCACCGGACCCATCACTGTCCAGCTGAGCTCGGATGGCTTTGTCCTTTTTCCTTGTTTTTCTTTGACAGGATGTTCACAGCTGGTGAGCGTTCAACGGTAAACTCTGTTTAAGGATGTCATCTTCCATAAAATTAGCAAGAAGCGGAATAAGAATGAAAATGTAAACATGAGCCGGGGGGGGGGGGGCGGAAAATATAAAATGTAGGAGACTGCGGGTAGCCTTCCTGCCAATTCTTGACATATTCTGTTTCTGATGTATTTTTAGTCCTTATCCCTGAAAGACTTGTGAACAGTTTGTCTCTTAATGGCGGGATCTCTGCTGTATATCTGGTGTAGAACTCCTGCATCAGGTTCACAATCACATTCATCCGGGACACATGGAGGTGAAATCCTACGACAGAGGCGTCACCGAGGGCCACATCAGCGTAACGGCTGTCCTCATAGGGCCATGAAAAAACAAAAACAAACATCTAATACAAGTTAGGACATTAACTTTGTTCAAAATGGTTTGGGCAATGTTAAAATCGGCTGAATTAATGCATTGTGGGAAGTGTAGTTTTTGGTTAAAGCACACCTTTGACCTATTTGTTTTTAGACACTCTCGCGGGCCACATAAAATGATGTGGCGGGCCACGTTTGGCCCCCGGGCCTTGAGTTTGACGCGTGTGTCCTACAAAGTGAGGAGGATGAGCGTCGTCTTGGTGATCAGCTGCCGGATAAAGATGGATAAAAAAGAGAGATGATGGATGGAACAATATGTTTAGTGTTGTTATCAAGCCTTTGCTTGTTCCCTTATAACCTTTGACCTTTTACATACGATACAAACCAGGAAAAGGAAGACAGAATTATTAAAGGAGACGCCCAACCTCATTCTCCTTCTGCGTAAATGAGTCTGACCGTTTGTTTGCCTGGATTAAATTCACCATCACACCTGCGCGGTTTAAGACGTCATCGCCTCGATCTGGCTCCCGTTCACCCCGGTTTTACTCTACAATTACTCGTTTTCTCATGTTTTGCACGGCGACACGAGGAAACGAACGTTGTTCTTCACACACAAACGGTGCTATCGCATTTAGACGGCCTTGTGTTGACAGCCTATTACCAGAACAAAGAAGGAAGGTTATGTGGGGTGGTAGGAATATTTATCAGAAAGAGACAGACATGGGGGAAAATGTGTAAAAGTTTAAAAGGCACTGTGGTAATAATCCCTGAGGGAGGTGGGAACTGAACTCCGCCACCGAATGGGAGGCGAAATGAGGTGAGAGCAAAAATAAAGTCTATCAGAGAGTTTCTGGAGAATATTTAGTGGCTGTATTCTGTGAAATTACAAAAATTATTGATCAGACTGTTTAAATTTAAACTGTGTACCCTTATTTGTTTACTCCTTGGTTCCCTTTCCCCCGCCTCTTTAATAGTTATTAATTTTCACAATTTATTAAAGTAATGATTTTCCAATAAATAACCCAATTCATCACTTCCTCTTTTAAGCAGCTCTAATCTGACTTCCCCGTTCGGAGCTAATGCTCTCAGGGTGGAGGAATCAATTCTCTCCTCTCCGAAGATAAACCGTACGTTTTAATTGGAGTGAGCAGTGATGGATTCGTCTTCAGCTAGCAGAGCAATGTGGGATCAGCGTTCCCTCGGTGGCGTCTCGCAGCGTTTTCGCCGATATCGAAGCCCCCAATGAGGGTCATGCATCAGCAGGAGGCGTTTATTGTTGTTTAAGAGGTGGTGACGCGGGCTAAAGGAGTGACGCCTCAGCAGATTGAGGTGACACCCTTAGAGCTTACGTTAGTTTAGTATTCCTGTGTTTCCTGTGAATGTTGCTGGATGTGGGTGTCATGGCGATGTGGACTTTAATTGATCTAAACCTGGAATGGTCACTTACGAGACAAGGACGCTGCTGCAAAATAGGATTCTGACCTTCAGTCCTTAATGACACATAAACCTCTTGACAGGTTGCCATGACAATGGATGTTAGGGATGGGTATGTGATGAAGTAGATGAAGAAAAAATGGTGTAAATCCATGAATTTCCTCACTTCCTTTAGCATCACATGCTAAAGGAAGTGAGTTTTCTATTTGAGTCACAAACACACAGCAAAAAGAAGCATATCTATGTACCAAAGTTAATAAAAAGCAATGGTAATAAATGATTAGTTCTATTTTAGTGGGTTACAGCAAAATAAATCCTCCGCTGGTGGTGGTGGTGGCGGCTGATGATCCTGCTTAGACTGATGAGTTATTGTGAAGGTGAATAGAATCAAAGTAGGAATAGAAAATGGAACTTTTTACTTTCCTAAATGTAGAAGTCGTTTCCGTGGCTAATGAGGAAAAGTTCTTTTTCTCCTTAATCCTTCAGTCCAAACGAATTATAAATAATTACATTTGGGTTCAGAGCAAAAATCTTGCTACTTCTCTCGGGGATCCGGCCTATTAGATTTCATTTAAGCGACCTCGTCTTCCCTACAAATCGTTTCGCTGACTCGAACGGACGTGCACATTCATCCTGAAAACGCAGCGATTATAAAGTCAATTTGAAGCTCCCCCTCTTTATCAAGCTGTTAATGAGGACGCGTTTAGTGATTTAGTGGAGACGCACTTGTCCGACACAACCGCTGGAACCGGCTTTGGATGAGCGTGAGACGATGTTCTTCTTCAATTCAGGTACAGCGTGAGAGGAGGGACAAAATAAGGACATGTGAGGGAATTAATAGTTAATGATGGAGGTGTTCTCTCTTGCTTTGAGAGCGTTGGGAATGTTTTCTGGCAACGAACAGTAACCGAAATGAGCTCGTTTGTCTTCGTTGCCTCCTCCTCGGCGTATGGATCCATGTGTATCTACATTTGTTAACGCGGCAGCAGAATTAATCGCCCTGGCAGCGCTGCGTCCCATTTTAAAAATGATGGCGATGAACACCATCATCTACATTGTGATGTCTCAAACCTGAGGCAAACGTCCCACTTGTGAATTCAGCACCGTATTGGAATCTGTCACAAGGTGAAACCACACCGACAGAAATATTCGGGTTCCTAAATTGGGGCATTAAAGTGGTTTTAGGTTCCTCTTGACCGGTCTTAACACTGAGAGTTTAAATTCTCACCATCTCCAAGTTGAGGAGAGCGCCTGCTGGACAGTCTGCAATAAAATATCAAAATTTTCTAAAAATAACCAGCTGGGAAGTGAGAAACTTTCATTGCCATGTTGATTAATTACCCGTCTCTGAACCTTTGTTAATTCATTATCTGGATCTTTTCGGGTGGAAAGAAGTCCCAAGAATGGGAGGAAAATCATTTTATGCAAATATTAAAAACTTGGCCTCGGTTCAAACTCACACGAGTCTGTAAATACTCCAGCGAGGGCTCTGATGTCAGCGCCGTCTCCAGACGGGAACAAGAGGTTAAGGATTAACTGAAGATTATTGGTTTTATTTAGTGATGCAGGATCAAATTCATGATCGTGAATCAATTTTCTTCGGAAGCGTTATGAAAGTCTATGCCGTCTAAAAGTCTAGTTCCAGCTTTGGACACGGACGGTTGGCGATGTCAATACATTATGAAACCAGTCTTGTTTGCACTGTTGGCACCCAACAACGTCATATAGATCTAACAAACATCCGTCCAGTGTCATTGCTCAGGGTGACACACACTTCTGGAGTCTGGAATGCTGTCCTGATGGACCCACAACACAGACCCGCACAAAGCAGCCCTGTTCTGGGGATTCCAGGCGAAGCCCGACTCAGTCTGGCTGCTTTTTGGAGAAAATATGTCCTGTAACCGGCGGCGAGACGGGAATGTTAACCCTGCAGCTGGTTGTGATGTGTTCACTGTTCAGTGAATCAGGTCGGGTGTTGGTTGGTTGGTTGGTTGGTTAGTTGGTTGTCAGCAATGACACAAGAATTACTCGACACACGCTCATAGTGGTTTGGCGGTGGGGGTGTTCTAGGGCCATAATGGACTCCATTTAATGGAGGTTTTCAAACAGACCTGCACTGAAAAAGAGGTTGGGAATAAACCTCCTGGATTCTTTCTCTTCTAAACTCCTCTCCCCTCCTGCTGGGGACATCAGAGCTTTGAAAACTAGGACCAATCACCGACTCCATTTCTTCTTCTTGCTCCAGGACATAACTGCTAAACAAAGCGTCTCAGTTCCCTCTGCGCTGAGAAGTTAAAACACTTGAAATATCATGTAAATATTCCATTTATTCCACTTACACAATGTGCATTTGTTAATTCAGTCTGTCCTTCTTTGACTCTTGTTTTTTGTTTTTGTTTTTCATTCCAATTCCAACCTAAGACAAATTGCTTGCATAAGAGCTAATCTCATAGCGCTACCCCGTTTTCGTTGCCATGATTGCATGTCTGATCCAGGCTAGTTTCTGTGGTTGGTTCCACACCCTGAAAACATTTCGAACACTATTTAAAAAAAAGTGTCTTCTGATATTCGGGAAGTTTTTATCACATGCATTTTTTTTTTTTTTGTATTTTCATATTTTACAAGTTGAACTGTGTTTCCAGGGGGCAAAGGTCGCATCTCAGCGGTGGAGGTCCCAGATTTGACTCCACCCGAGGCGCCGGGATGTTTGGTTTCTCCAGTTTCACCCACGAACATCCAACAGGTGAGCTGATGACTCTAAATTGAGATAATTGTGAACGTCACGTAGAACTTTCTGGCAAATTTAGCCGCAGGGTTTGGTTTAAAATAAATCCAAAGGCGTTTTTCTTTATTGACTGCGTGTGTTTGCGTTTGATTGTGTGTTTGCAGCCCTCAGCTCATTATTCATTCATGGCCTTATATTCTGAGGCGCCGCTTCTTGTTTGTTTCTCAGGAAGACGAGGCTGTAATTTAGAGTTTCGATCGGCTTCCTGTAAATAACCGGCGCCGGTGAAAATGACTCAAATGGAAGAATGTAATGCTAAAGATTAGTGAGCTTCACACTCAGCTTGGGGTGAAGTAAACAAAGATTGAGACACCGTTTGTGACATGATTTAATTTATATTACATAACCAAAGATGATACAATCAGGAAACAACACAAAACGAAGAGAAAACGGAACATCAAGACGCACGCAAAAAATAAATCTCTTTGTAGGTCCCTCAAAATATGGAGAAATGTCCCTTCAATGGCTTCATTACATTCCAATCTCTGACGACTGAGGGCCTCAAGTATAAAGAAAGGCAAAGCAGAAACCTCCCCGGTCTGAAATTGCATAAAGCTGTTAGACAAATCTCTAATTCTCTGTATCAAATCCTCAAATATCAGGCATGGAAATGGGGTCAGGAAAAAGGAGTAGCGCACCCGGGTTCTAAACTGTATTATCGTCGCAAAAAAATAAATAATTAAGAAGAATAATCCCACTTGATGACAAAATACCTCATTGCCCCGTTTACGCAAAGAAGAACCGACAAAACACACACCAAACGCACCGGCGGCTAAACGCTGTTCCCGAAACGCTCCGGAGTAATTCCTCAGACGAAGGAAAGGATCGTTATTTACTTAACGGAGACGCCTCGGTTTATTTATCGGTCTGAAATCCTGTCTGTAAAGTTTGCAGTGTTCATGTGTGTCGCCTCCGCCATCTTGAACGTCTTCTCGTGTTCGCGGATTTCGCAGCTTCCTGTCCCGACTCCCGCTGAGCGGTTCCATTCCAAACCGAAAATCTGCTTCCTCGCTTCCTCTCCTTTTGTAAACGTTCATCTTCAATCCCTGTAGTGAGCCACCAGGATCAGTTTGGGTTTGGCGCCGGCGGCGGAAGGGGCGTCGCCCGCGGAGGCCTCTCCGTTTGAAGGGGGCGGAGCCACGTTGCTGGCCTTCTGGGAGGACTTTGAATTTTGCGAGGGCAGGGCGGAGGTGGGCACCGGAGGCAACGCCTGGACTTCCTTCGCCCCCTGGCGGGGCGTCCGGATCGTCTTGGTCGGCCGCGAAAACGTCTTGAAGGTGGAGCCTCGCTCGGGGGCGGAGCATCTCAGGAACGCCAAGAAACACCTGTAGAACTACACACAATAAATTCCGCACGTTAAAATCGCCCGCGTCACGCGACGTTCTCGCCACGAGTCATCGAGCGGGGCGGCTGGCGTCTTCTTGCGGTCCGTGTTTGCAGTCCAGCGTGCCCCCCCTGGATAAACGTAGTGTACTTAGTATACTCTCTGGTTCCACACGTATACTTTAAGTCTACTACATTTCCCCAGAGCGCCGCAGATCAAACGGGAGCGCCGCACAAAAACCACGACTCATCAGAAAAAAACCCCGGCTGACTCAGGTGTTGCCGCCCAGAGGGGATGGGGGCGGGGGAAGGATGCAACTTTCGAATTTTTGGCGCCAAATCCGTTAAAAATGTTCAGATGTTGGTGTAAAGGTGGAAAAGGGAGCAGAGGGGGAAGGGGGGAGAAGAGCAAGGTAACCATGACGACCTGAGGGGAGGGGGGGGGGGGGTTGGCGAATAAGGAAGCAATAAACCGAGGTGGTGGGAACGCTTTTGCGTTTCACCCTGTTTCACCAGAATTCAGGTTGATGATGTAAGCGGGAAATTCAGCGCTGGCTTTTTACAGTGTGGCGGGGGCAGTGGCGGCGGGTGGGTGGATGGGTGGGGGGCGGCTCCGGGTCCGCAGCATGAATCTGAGCAGCGCTTTAAGTCTTCAACTCGCCTCAACACACGCTGACATACTTACGGGCTGGGAGGAACTGAAGACTGAACGCGCCACACAGCGAGGCCTCCCGGGCGTCAGAGAGGGAAAGTTCACCAACGGCTTCACCACGACACACGTGGGTGGGGGGGGGGGTGAGTGACGCATGGCGAGGACGCCATGAAAGGAAGTTAAATGTCTCTAAGTGAAAAGGAAGCCGGCAGAAGCAGTGGCAGATAAAAAGAGACGGATGAGAGAGTTGGTGAGCGACGGAGGGGGGAAAAGGTCGTGTGTGACATCACACGCTAATCAAAAATCAAAGCTTACCTTTGACAGATTAAAGAGAACTTTCTTCCTAAACGTCGCCTTTCCTCTACCCGCCGTAAACTTTCACGTCCTTCATGTCATCTGTCGTTCTTATACCTCCTTTCCCCAAAAGTTCTCTTTTCCTTCTCTTCTTCTGCTTCTTCGCTCTAATTGTCCTTTGACATCACTTTCTCCTTTATTTCTCTATTATCACTCCTTTTTTCTTTTTTCTTTTAATTAGGTCCTTCGTTTTTTTCTTTCTCTGTTCATTTTTTATTCTTGTCATTTTTCCTTCATCCCTCCTACCTTCCTCCTTTCCTCTTTTCTCTTCCTCCCTGCCTTCTTTCCTTACTCTCATTTCCTCTATTACTTCCTTCTCTTCCCTTCCTTTCCCTTCCCTTCCTGCCTGTCTTCCTTCCTATCTCTTTCTTTCGATACTATACCTTCCTACCTTCATTCCTTACCTTTTCCTCTCCTTATTTCCTCCTCTTTCTCATCCTCCTTTTCCCTCCTTCCTTCTTTCTTCTCAATCTTCTGAATGTGATTGAAGTTTTTTTTGCAAAAAATCTTCTTCTGAAGCACTTTAGTGCTTCAACTAATGTAAAATTGCAAAATGTTTGAATGTGATTAAAGTGTTTTTGCAAAAATTAAAAATCAAAAATCTTTCTTCCCTTCCTTTCTCCGTTCCTCCATCCCTTCTTTTCCTTCCTTCCTCTACTCCTTCCTTCCTACTTTACTCTCTTTCCTCTCCTTGCTTCCTTCCTTCCTACTTTACTTCCTTCCCTCTTTCCTTCCTTCCTTTGCCTCTGATTAGATAATTATAGTTTAAGAAACGAGTTCAAGACGTTTGTATTTAACTATAACCACACCCGGTTCCAGATCAATGAGCTGGACGTCTTGTTCGTGCAAGTATGAGATCCTTTACACCTGAAAACCTGTAATTATAAAGTTTATAAATGTCATTTAAAGCTGCAGCTTTGATCACTAAGTTCAAACTTTAAAAGGAACCAACATCAAAATAGCTTTATTATTTCTATCAGGCTCAAACTCCATCTGGAGAGTTCTAGAGTTTAGCTCTAGAACCCTGAGGGGTCCAGATAAATTTGCTTTTTGTCAGCAAATTGTTCTGTTGGTTTAGGCAGAGTTAGTGTTTAATGACGTCAGAGACATCTTGTCCTCATCACGGAATAAATAAGTCGGAAGAAGTTCCATTAACTGACTTTGAGAAACGGTTTCATGTGAATGAATTGGTTGAATATGAAATTTTTAATTTCGTATAAATATTTGTGTAACATCTAAATCATCAAGGGATTTGCAATGAGTGTGTAATCGTGTCGCACACGCAGAAAATTCACCACACGCTTGGTGTGAATGCGCCAATACGGAACGTGTTTGTTTAATACGTCTAACCTCCTGAGGGGGGAGACAAAGAGCTAAAGTCATTAATTGTGTTTATCCGTTCCTGTGTTATTTGTTTCTTAATTCTAAGATGTGTTCCCCTGCACGTAACTAGCTTTAAATTATTGCAATTTAATCCATTACATACACAATTCCTTCCTTTTTGACAACTGGACAACTGCAGTGTTGTGACGGGTAGAAGAAACAAAATCCTTTCCGGGGGTGTGATAAAATAGGAGGAAATAGCAAACTTCCCTTCAAAACAAAAACATTCCTGGATGAAGTGGAGGCCCACGTCCAAACCAAACTTGTTAACTTTTTTGGGGATGGGCTGCATTGGGTGCCTCAAGGAGTGTTGTTTTTATCAAGAGAGGAGGGGGGACAGGGCCTCGTCCACCTGGCTAGTAGAACAGCCACGTTCAGATTGCAGTTCATCCAGTGGTTTCTGACCGGACCAGCGGATCTGACGTGGTGAGGGGTATCCAGCTGCATATTCAGACGAGTGAGCCACTTGGACCTGGATGCTGCTCTGGTTTTAATGGACTCCAAGTTTCTAAAGTTAAACGGTTTGCCTCCGTTTTATCATGGTGTCTTTAAGTCATGGGCCCTTTTTAAAAGCAGCCTAGGAAAAAGTTCCGACTCTGTTCTGGTTCCTGAAGGGACCACTAGTGCATGGAGACTTCTGGACAAACCCCCCCTCAAGAAAAAAACAGCCGACCTCCAGTGGAGGATTTAAATGGTGCCATCAGTTCCAATGCTTTATCTCTGTTTTTAACCTTGCTGTGTCCATCCAGTGTCCCTTCTGTCCCCTTCAGGAGACAGTCTTTCATGCTTTCAGTGAGTGTGGGAGACTTGCAGTGCTCTTCACTCTTCTAACGAATGTTTTTAATTTGTTCCGTGAAAATTTTAGTATCAGGAAATTCATCTACGGTGCTGGGTACAATAGATCGAATCAGAGAAAGTGGCAGCTTTTAAATTTTATCTCTGGAGACGCAAAACTTGCAATTCATGTGACCAGAAAGAGGAGAACTGAAAACAATACTGTTCAAGAAGCAGCTACTGTTTTCTGTTGTAACATCAGATGTCGCTTAAAACTAGAATTTGGTTTCTATAAAATGACAAAAGACCTGAATAACTTTAGGAACATCTGGTGTTACAAAAATGTCCTGTGCACTTTAGTTGATGGTCAACTCACTTTTGCAAACTTAATGTTATAATGTATTAATTTTTAAATTGTATTTCCCTTTGTTTATTGGTGTTTAGTGTTTTTGAGTGTTTAGTGTTTTTGTAGTTTCATCGAATGAAAAATTGTAAAATGTTCTAAATGTTCTAAATGTGATTAAAAGTTTTTTTGCAAAAAACCTTCTTCTGAAGCACTTTAGTGCTTCATCTAATGTAAAATTGCAAAATGTTTGAATGTGATTATAGTGTTTTTGCAAAAAAAAAAAAAAAATCTTCCTCCCTGCCTTCTTTCCTTACTCTCATTTCCTCTATTACTTCCTTCTCTTCCCTTCCTTTCCCTTCCCTTCCTGCCTTTCTTCCTTCCTATCTCTTTTCTTCTACCTTCCTTACATACTATACCTTCCTACCTTCATTCCTTACCTTTTCCTTTCCTTATTCCCTCCTCTTTCCCATCCTCCCTTCCCTCCTTCCTTCTTTCTTCAGTTCCCTTCTCCTTTCTTTCATCCCTTCCCTCCCTGTTTCTCCTTTCCTCCATCTCTTCTTTCCCTTCCTTACTCTACTTCTTCCTTCTTCCTACTTTACGTCCTTCCTTCTCTCCTTGATACCTTCCTTTCCTCCTTCCTTCCAACTTTATTTCCTTCCTTCCTCTTCCACATCTCTTTCTTCCATACTATACCTTCCGACCTTCCTTCCTTGTTATCTCTTTTCCTTATCTCTTCCTCTCCTTATTTCCTCCTCTTTCCCATCCTCCTTTTCCCTCCTTCCTTCTTTCTTCCCTTCCTTTCTCCTTTCCTCCATCCCTTCTTTTCCTTCCTTACTCTACTCCTTCCTTCCTACTTTACTCTCTTTCCTCTCCTTCCTTCCTTCCTCTTTTCCACCATCTCTTTCTTCCATACTATACCTTCCGACCTTCTTTCCTTGTTATCTCTTTTCCTTATCTCTTCCTTTCCTCATTTCCTCTTCTTTCCCATCTTCCCTTCCCACCTTCCTTTTTTCTTCCCTTCCCGTCTCCTTTCTGCCATCCGTTCCTCCCCCCCCACTCTGTTTTTTCTTCATACTTTACTTCCTTCTTTTCCTCCCCTTGCTTCCTTCCTTCCTTCCTTTCATCCCAGCTTTTTCCCTGCCGCTCTATTTTCCTGTCAGATCTTCTGATTCGGATTCTGATTTCTTTTTTGCCCGTGGAGGAGTTAAAGTGGGGGGGGGGGCGGAGCCTCCCTGCGTGACTTGTCTTGGTTTTCAGTGATTAGTCTAGTCCGGTAACGACTCTGGGAATGATTTATTGACGCTGGAACGCTTCACCACCTTGAAGCCGCTCTGCGTCAGTCATGGAGGAAGGAACCTGATCACCTTTCCATACGTGCTTTTTTTCTGCCGTGTCCTTGACTGGGGTGTTGTGGGGGGGGGGGGGGGTTGCTGTTGTGACTGTGATAATAAGGTCTCACCTCTGTCTTTAATCTGTGTAGGTCACTACATGTTTGTGTGTGTTTGCCGTCTGTCTGGAGGTGTAAATGATGTCACAGCTCGTTACGGGTGGAGGTCTGCTCCCACCAGCGTTAACCTCCACCCAGGTGTGAATCTCAGGCACCCCAGGTGTCCCATTCTTCGATTGAATTAAGGAGAGGAAATCATTAGACATGATCTGTTGCTAGACAGAAAATAGCTGGCTCTCATTATCTCCTCCAAAGACGAGGTGTTCTCACTCGGCGAAGGTCGGTTTGTTAGCGGCGGGATCCGAAAGGTACGGGAAAAAAAAGAAAAGATGGAACAGAACAGAAAAAACACGTTACGTACTGATGCAGATGATGTAATTCTGCAACTGAAATATGTAGAATTGTTTTGTTGTTGAATCCTATTGAGCTCCTTTTTCATCCATGGATGTGGATTAAATAATCTGATTATCTGATGTCACAAATTTCACACAAAAAAAAAAAAAAGGTAGAAAACACAACCGGAACACAAAGACGGGCGGCGGGAGTCGATCTCCTCACCTGTTTGTTCATGAATATGTAAATAAAAGGGTTGATGACGGTGGAGAACTTGGCCAGCAGCGACGGCGTGATGCTGGCCTCTGGGGTCAGGAGGTCATGGGGGCCGAACGTGGCCAGGAGAGCCGTCAGTCCGTAAGGCAGCCAGCAGGTCAGGTAACACACCACCATGGTGACGACCATCCCCAGCACCCGCTGCTCTCTGTGGCGGTTCATCACCGAGCTCACGTTCTGCACCTGCAGAGGGAAACGACCAACAAAACAATACGGATTTACTCTTTAATGCGTTGCATTCTGGGTAAAATAACTCGTTATTCATTCAGTCCGTCATTCATTCATGTATTGCATTCTGGGTAAAATTACTCCTCTTATGAACACGACTCTTAACAGACCTCGGCTTGTCGTTCTTGATTATACGTTGGTTTTCAAAATAAATTAATAAAAATCAAGTTTTTGTCATTTTACTTTTTTTTACGTCAAATATTGTAATCTTAAATGTTCATAATATTGTGTTTCTGTACAATTAATCAGAATAAAAACATAATATTATATTATTAGCCCGTAGCAACCCCCGTGACCCACAAAGATTAAGAAGCAACTGAAGACTAGATGGCAACATTTTATCTGTACTATAATAAAAAATAAAAATTAGTTGTTAGTCAGCTAAAAATAGATTGGTATTAATCGAGTATTGAAAATTGATCAATAAATAAAGTTCAGTACAGAACTGGGAATGGTTAACAGTTAATTCGATGTTGTTTTTTGATTTACGTCGCGTCTCCTGGAACCGATTAATGACGTAAGCCGAGGTTTACCTGTTGCTCCAGATTTTAAACCAGGAAACGTGTCCCGGTGATCGATTTACAGCTGTGATGGAAACGATAACGAGTCCAAATCGATTGATCGATCGATCGATTTGTCAGCTGCACAACAAAACGTCGCCACAACCAAATTTCTGTCATCAAAATGTTTCAGAGATGACTAATTCATAAGGTCAATGACAGACGACTTAATCTGAGGGACATCAATAACACCCCCCACCCCTCCATCCTTTACTCAAGCTCTCAAGAAGGGAGCAGGGGTGTTATTAAGTGATGCAGTAGATTTAACGCCTCATTCCCTCGTCTCTTGCAAAAGCAAAATGAACTTTTAAAATAATGTCTCCAATTCCCGGAAGCAAATAAACGTCAACTTCTGCTGGAAACTCATTTTTGTTGTAACTGAAGCGAGAAGACGAACACACAGCGAACCCACCGCTTCATAAATCCATATGTTATTGGGAGAGCCCCCGGAATAAAGACATTTTTCATTTCCAAGATCTACAAATAGGACATTTAATCCCACTAAAAAAACCTTTTAAATATTCATGCACACGGCAAAAATACCTCAATCCATCTGAATTGCACAAACAAATGGGAAAAAGAAGCTTTAAGAAATATTGAGGCACAGTCGCTAAATCTCACGCACAGTTTAGCTCACGTCGTCCGATTTTGTTCATTTCCCCTGTGATGTGACTTGCAAACAAGCGTGAAATTGATAACATGAGTTCTGGCATTTCATTTTTTTAATCGATTAAAGGAGCACCAGCCAACTCGTCGTCAAGCCTCACATTTCCGAGCAGCTTTGAACGCACCACGACTGGTATTTTAGTAGCTGTGTTTCTACGAGATTTCAATCTTCCTGCTTCCACAATTTGGATGATTGTCTGGGATGAATCATTCTGTCCTGATCCGTCTGTCCTGGTGACACGCGCTGGAAGTGATCGGACAAACCAACCGGATTAACCCCCCCCCCCAAATGGACGGAGAGAGGAACGGAACAGAGTTCATTAGCGGGAGGCTAATGCGAGGGGCAGGTGAAACTAATCAGAGATATCAGACCGGAAGAAGATAAAGACAAACGACAACCGTGACACGTGTGGAAAAGAGGACGGTTACATAAGTTGTAACTTCAATTTGACATTTTTACACTCTTTCAGATTTTTTGTAGCCTTTACATCAAACAGAGACGCTTTGAAATGGAAATTCACGACCTTTAGAGGTGATATTCTGTTATTAACCTTTATATTATGCCAACACACTTTTTTTTTTCATGCCAAGATAACGGCCTCTCCTTATCTAGCTTGACTATTTGCATGCTTGTTTGTTAAAATATTTAGTTGCTGAACATCATCCCCAAACTGATCCTTCGGTCTCAATTAGAAAGTGGAAAATCTGTAGCTTTAATGTTTGCTTTCACCAATGAGATTCTTCCAGCTGCTGCAGCCCCTATTTCTTCTGCAGCACAATGGCATCATGTACATATGGTATGCACACACACACACACACACACACACACACACACACACACACACACCCGAGATCTAATCATGTCCCTGCAGGAAGGAGTCTATGTCACGAAAGTGAGGACAATGCATGCTGTGTATACACACACAAACACACAAATGAAAACCTGCATGATGCCAATCTTGACCCCCCCCCCCCAGGGTCTCTGGTGTTTTTCGGTTCTGCAACAGGTATTCACACAACATTAGATTATAAAGAGATGATATCACAACAAAGCTGCCGAGACAATTGGGATTGTTATCACTTCATTAACTCCTCAGATTGAGGCAAAACACCGTTTGATTGAGTCGATAATGTGGATAATTAACTCCAAGTGGATCGCCAGCAGCCACAAGTGTTGCATTTTGAGAAAAAAAAAAGAAGAAGAAGCAAACCAGATGAGAAAAATGTAAAGTTATCCTCAGACAAAGGTGCTTTGTGTTTGCCGTAAAGCCTGCTGAGAAATCTGCAAAGATTGTGTTTTTATAAACCGAAAGAATCACGTCCGCTTTACCCAAAGTGGCCTTCACACGCCGCTACGTGACACCGGAGCTGAGAATGAGCTCCTGGCAGGAGAGCAGATGGAGAGTTTCCGCCGCCATACGAAACCACGGGTGAAACTCATCCGATCAGAAGCAAAGGAGGCAGATTAAAGTCCATTTCTGGCAATCTTCACCTATTTCTTAATAATTTGATGAAATCATAAAAAAAGAAAAGGATTAAATAAATAAGTAAATAAATAGATATACAGGTATAGAAATATAGAGATAGATAAGCAGAAAGAGATACAGACAGATAGATAGATCTTCTACAGGACTTCCACATTTAAATAATTATTATTATATTATCATTATTAATTGACAGTAGTAGTATTTTAATAATAATTTTATTTAATTTGATTTGATGTTTTATTCATTTATTGTTAGTTTAGTATTATTCTCACTGCCTTCACTGGTAGAAAAAAATGTAAACACAAATATATCATAAATTCTTAGGTTTATCAGCGATAATTAAATTAATCTTAACATCATCTCATCAAGCACTCAGAAATTATTTGTTAGTTGTTGGAACTCATTCTAAAACACTAACTCTGCTTTTCTCCGACCTTCAGCTCTTTTGTTTCTAACTTCTGAAACATCAATAATCTATAGATGCTGATCGTTTGGTTTGACTGCAGGTCACATTTTCATTATGATGTTTATAGAAACCAAGATATAACCAAGTCATATTCAAACAAAGCCTTTATCTTTGTGTCTGCATGGCGGCCACGCTGCTGAGCTTCAGATCCGCAAACACACACAAACACACACACACACATCAGACTTAAAGCATTTTGTAGAAATGAAGGAAGAAAATGTCCTTCATCACTTCTAGTGAACGGGAATCCTTCAGCAAACGCCGGATGTGGACGTGACAGGTGGCAGGACACCGGGAGACCTCCCAGCATCCCTCACTTTAATTAATTCAGGATGCGTCATCGGCTAAATGGCTCCGAAGAGTCACTTTCTCTCCGTCTGCCTCACCTCCATCCATCTGAAGGCGTCTAACCATGACTTCCAGCAGATGTGAGTCCATCAGATGAACAAGACCGGGCTTGTCTCATCAATCTGAAGTCAAAAGTCAGGCTTGGTTCATCCCCAGCGAGTGGAAATTGTCTAAATTAATTTCAGGCGCCTGGCTTGGTCGCTGATGGCGAATTATCTCGTGCGAGGAAGCGTTAACTAAAGCGAACATCTTCCCCCACCGCCGTGGGAAGCCATGGATCAGCTGAACGCACGAATCACCTTCGCCGTTTGAAGCCTGTTTAACTTATTTTTCTTTAGATAATGGTGGTGTCACATGACTCTGGTCTTGGGGGGGAGGGGGCGTTAGTTGATTTATCATTTATGAACAGCATCTTATTAAGCAAATGCTGTCAACAACTAAATGTGTGCAAGATTCCGCTCTTGCAAACATGTCCGCCACGCTACATGCTAATGTTAGCATTGTCTTTTAGCATGCTAATAGTAGTTTAAGGGCAGAAAATGCTAAATGCATGTGAATCTAAGGGTTCTAGTGAGTTTAATGCACTATGCAGAACTTTGTTGGGACAAAGGAGTTTGTTCAGTCACATGATGACTGACCGCCAGAGGACGTTTCCTGCCTGCGGCCATCAAACTGTACAACGTCTCACTCTGACAAGTCAAGCAGTGAGGAGGGGGAACGAAGCAGACACTAAAATCTGTATTTCTGTATTTATACATTCTTTATTTATTCTTTCATTGATCCTTAATTCATTTGTTCTCTTTCCTTAATTCTAAATTCTTCATTCTTATTCCAACTGTGTCCTTATGTTGAGAAACAAAGCAGCTGCAACAACAAGCATTTCCCCCCTTGGGTGGGATCGATAAAGTACGTACACAGTGCTAAATGCTAATGCTATGCAAAATAATTAAAAGTTGGTATCAAAACAAGAAGACAAGATGCTAAAAGGTAAGACGCTGCTTTGGGACACTTTTTTGTCGAAATATTCTGATGTCACTTTAACATATACATACTTTTAGATCTCGCTCCAAAAAACTGTGAGCTGTCGCAAATTAAATTCACGTGTCAACAGCAACGGCGCTAACCATCCCACGCAACGTTAGCAGTACACATATGGGACCAAACATGCAATTCATCGCTTCCAGACTAAGAGCTTGTTAATTGTGTGAAGAAAAAAAAAGAAACGACACAAAAGGTCAGCTCAGACATCTGCCGCCGACACGAACACGACGTGAAAACCCTTTTTTAAAACCTATATCTGCATATTTCACAAGTTTTATCGAGTCTGAAGGAGACGAACTTTCATAAACTCACTGAAACGTCACCGGCTCTGGGAGCGGGAGAAGTTCTTGTAAGACTGTGATTAACCCACAGTGGGTGGAGAGGTTTGTCGCCTCCGGGTTTAATGAAGCGCCTGAGCGGAGCGTAATGAACGCCATTCTTCGTAATCCTGTCATTAGCACCGGCCTGTTGTCGGACCCCTGCGCCGCTTCGTCTCTTCCTGTTCCCAAACACTATTTTCAGCTTTTCAACCTTGACCCAGCACAGGATTCCACGCTGGACTTCACCCTGACCAAACTCCCACCATATCCTACCACTTTATTCCAGCATATGTGATAATACGCTTAACATCCTCTAATTATACCCTGTAGATTCACACGTCTAGAAAGTCGTGTGAGATTAATTGAAATAGCGAGAAAAGTTTGAAATTGTGTTGTTTTGTCGATTGCTTTAATTGATTCCCTTCAACAAGTTCGTTCTTAACAAAGAAACACGGCAATTATCAAAATATTTCTGTTTTTGTCTTTGTGGATTTTTTAAAATAATAATAATCTCAGTGTAATCTACGGGCAAAAGGCAGGGTACACCCTGGATAGGACGCCAGACATGGATAGATTATATACTCTCCACACGGAAAGGAATCGAACCAGGAACCTTCTCGCTGTGAGATAACCACAGCAACACTATGCCGCCCTGAGCTCTGAAAATAAGTCAGATTATACAGAATGACTCATTTTTGGCAAAATTTGTTTAAATAAAGATGTACCTTTTTTGATATGCACATAACTTTTCTATTTCGCAAACACTGATATCATGTTTATTCAAAAGTTCACGTCTTGCTTTAGATTCACACTCTTACTTTATTTTTCTTGAGTGTTCTCACCAAACAGCCAGAAATTAACTTTTTAAGTCAATCAAACCTAAATCTAAACATATATTATTTAGATAAAGCGCAAATGGAAGTTAAAGTTGACCCCATAGTCTTCCAGAAGACTTGAAACCAGTTCGGCAGCAATATCTACAATCAGATCCCAACTTTGTCCCACTTTACATCGAGGCGTAAATGAAACGTTACCAACAGGCCGTGACTTCGGAGTCTTCAGGGGAGCTTAACGTCGCCGCGAGCCGCAAAAAATAAAAGACAAAATTGGTGTTGGGAGTTTTAACAAACCATTTTGTCGAGACGTCCAGATCTCAGATCGTGGAGATCGGCGGATGCGTGGCCTCGTTTTCCAGCGAACGCGTCTTTGAAGTGCGTGAACTTCTTATCACTCTTGTCAAATTTGCCGCCTTGGGGCCGAGTTTCCTTGTCGGCCGGAGGCTTTGATTACAGCTGAGGTCTCAGATCAGGGAGAGCACAGCTGGTGCGCATTTCAAATTAAATACTGTCCGGCGCCGTGTCCCAAATCTATCTTTTTCTAACTCTTGATGGGGTCGACGCCCAACTCTCACCTGTCTGATGGTGAGCAGCAGCTTCCCGTAGGAGTAGAGGATGACGCAGAACGGCAGCAGCAGGCAGAAGATGAACAGGCAGATGATGTAGGAGATGTTGTTGGGCGTTCGGGTCTTCCAGTCCACAGAGCAGGTGGTGCCGGGACCCTCGGGTCCGTATCGGCTCCAGCCCAGCAGCGGAGGCACAGTCCAGGCAACGGAGTAGAACCAGGAGAAGCAGATCCCCCCCAGGACCGAGCGGTACTCCCTGCTGTTGGCCATGGTCGGCGCCATCATGGTGGAGTAGCGCTCGTAGGACAGAACAGCCAGGGAAATGAGGGAGACGATGCCTGAGGAAGAGGAAGGGGAAGGAGAGGTCGTCAGGGAAAGAAAAATGGAAGGATTAGTGTTTGATTAACAAAACATCACATATTTAGTGACTGCTTTAAATATTTAGAGGTAAAAATTCAACTTTGTACAGAAATTCTGAGTCATTGGAGTTTTACAAGCAGCTCATTATCTTAAATGACCATTTCCTAATCAGTAAATTTGTTCTGTTGCACGAAATTATTGAGTGTTAAATTAGAGCCAATCACCCTAAAGTGCAGGTCTGGGGCACTTTACCCCCATTAGTGTCTCTCGGGAACAGCGGCTTTGATTAGACCAAATCACAACACCTCAATGTGCAATAAAGGTTTCTGATTGGCTGACACCGTGGAGTATTATGGGTAGACAATGAGCATACTCGAAAGAAACATCGAGTTAGGAGCAGTGAGGGCTTCCTTTAAAGCGTGAACGCCACACAGTCGCCACAACGGGCGTTTGAACGTACAGACAAGTGAGAAAAAGGGAACGTTTTTCCTTTTTAAGTTTTAAGTATATACATCATTAATTTTCTACTCAAATACACTCATAGGATACACAAGGATTTGTAAATATTTATAACTTAAATTGTTCTGGTCAAATGCAATTTGGAACCAGATGTGGTCCCTAGGTGTCGCCAAAGTAGAACAATTTCAAATCATTTACTGTATTTAGGAGTTTTAAGACAAAGTTAAACATAATTAGGAATCAATGAAGGTGGTGAAAATAATACTATTAATATAATGGTGACACCTATTGATGCATTTCACTTTATTGCACTTTATTATTGCACTTTATTGATGCACTTCATGAATTCCATCTCTGAGCTGCTGAGCAACACATCAGTCCCTCATGTTGGCCGGGGTTCAAACATGACCCAGCTTTGATTTTTCCATCACATTTTAATAGGTTTTCAATTTATCTTATTCTTCCTTTCTTAACTTTATGGTGGTGCAGAAACAATTTATGGTAAAAGAGACGACCCGACATCCCAGGCCTGAGTCAGCACATGAGATAATCGACTCTCATTGTCTTGCTCTTCTGTGGCCTGTCTGCCTCTATCTTGTTCCACTCTTTCCTTTTGTGCCTCTCGTTTCTACCCGGCCTGAATTTATGATCGATGCTGCACACTCAACACGACCTCCAGCACAATGGGTCTGTTTAACATGCATTAACTGCCAGCTATTGTTGTGCATTAGCTGTAATCTGATGACGGTGTGGAGGTGGGTGGGTAGGGGGGGTTACTGAAACCTGATTTCCTGAAACTGGATCCTTTTCCGAAATTCAAATACTTGTGCACTGGCGTTCACATTGACGCCAGTCCCTGGTGATTAACTTATTAACCACACGTGAGAGTTCCTGAAAGATTATTATTCCTGGACTAATGAAAAATGTTTGGTACTCTTCAGTAATGCGATCACGCTGGGAAACTTCCCTTCGGTTCTTTTAGCCGAGCCGCTTTTCTTCCTTAATGCATCCAACTGGGTTCGGAGCGTTTGGGTTAGGCAGTGTGTGTTTGCGGAGATGACATCAGCCGGTAGCTGCGTCGGTGGTGGGCTGCAGCGGCGGTCGTTTCGCAGCCAGACGCTGCCGATATTTCATGTTTCAAGGCCGTTTGTTATTTTTGTGTTTTGCATTTGATTTGAAAGCATCCTGGGATATTGCCTCAGGGAAATCTGTCTTGCTTTTGTAGGAACAAACGCACCATAAGTGAGGCTCTTTCCATGCCTTTGTAGGGTGTGATCGCTCCGCTTGCAAAGGCAGGGTTGGTTCATTTGGAAAAACAGTTGGGTTGTTCAGACATGAAAGCTCTGGTCGTTGTTGGGGGGGCTGAGACTATCAACCAAGCTGTTGGGGCTCTGTTCAGCTTCAAGTACATCCATGATTGTAAACATGTGTTTGGAGCTCAATAAGAAGCAGAGCGACTTCAGTTTACACCTGATGGAAGGAGAGAGGGTCGATGAAGAGGTGTGTTTGGTCACGACGAAGGTGTGAAGCAGTGGTGGTGGTGAAAAACACCCAAACACAGGGACTTTCTGACCACTTGTGACTGTAGTGGACGGTTCCAGAATGGCTGAATCATCACAACGCATTCAAACATGGAGCCCGGGCGGTATGGTGGCCATAAATTTGCCTGTAGATATTAATCTTTGTGATGTACTGGCAACCTGCCCGGCCTTCCCCCCTCCCCTCGCCCGGTGCCAGGCTGGGATGGAGGGAGAGGATAAGAGTGTGTGACCTCCTGAAGCATGATGAAACCTCCTGATCGTCCCTGAACGCACCGGCGCTCCGGCTCAGATTACAACCGGAGGACATGTTTTATCTTCAGACGCCTCAGCAGGTATTAAAGGTTAAAATAATATGTTGCAACACCGGCAGTAATGGTGGCAGTAAAACGTTTTTATGTGAAGAGTAAGGAGATCCAGGTCGAGTTATTTAAATTCACCGTTTCCTAAAAGTTCTGGGATTTACAGTAAAAATCTTTTAAAATTTAACATCGGTCCTCGGTTGAACTTGCAGAAACTCTAAAACAGTGTTGGTGTTTCGATTACCGACCCACGTGGTGCGCACTTCAAATCACTTTTAATCAGTATATGTTGCTTGTCTTTGCATAAAACTCATAACCGCCACTGAGATCCAGATGTGTAATTTATGCAGTTTAACATTTTGGAATCCATTAACAAACAATCAGACAAAACCCCGATGGGACGCCTCTCGCTCTCTGCGATTTCACAAATTTAATCCACCAAACACAAAGAGATTAAATCTGGATGTCACTCACAGGAGGCAAAATACTCATTTTTTTCCAATTAAAACGCAACCGTCTTCGGACTCTGCTGAGATGAAATCGTTTTAAAGCGACTTGTTTTCAGTTTCAAGTGATGCAACAATAAAAAAATATTCAGTTTGCAGGAATAAAACGCAAAGATTTTATCCAAATATTTGCAATACATCCGCTAGCATCTGAACCTGCATGACATATTCGTTACTGAAAAGCCGCCCATCCGTCAGAACGTCTCAGAGAATCACTCGACCCTACGATGCTACTGTCGTCGATGACATCACCGCTTCATCTCTTAACGCGCTACACGGCGCCTCAGAAAGCAGGAGATACTCTCGTGTTCGGCGCCGGCGCAGACTTTCTAACGAGCACTGCTGAGAAACAGCGTGCAAAATTCATGACAGAAGATTTCAGCTCACTGACACATGACATGGATTGTTCGTGTTTCGTTAGCGAGCCGAGATCTTTCTTAAGGTGTAGCTCGTGTGATCCAGGATTCTGTTGGAAACCTGGGCGCCTGGGCCAACACCTGACTTCGTCTTACTATAGAAACAGAATAAAAGATTTAAAGGGACCTACTGTAAACCCAAACTCTAAAGAGAAGAGATATTTCACAGCTCTGACAGTTTTGTTCTGCATCTGGCTTTAAGAGTATTCTCTAAAGACGAAGTGGATCTATAGGAGCAGCAGCACCTTACCGCAGGAACGCAAAGAGAAAGCAGAAACACGGCTCCTGACTTCACCCGACCGCCAGTCCAGCCTCCAGAGGGAAATCAGCTGCTTTAAGAGCAACACTTTCATGGATCTTTACTGCAGAACCAGACTCCAGAGATAAAACAACTAAATTAACAGCAAAAGCACAGAACAGCAAGTACAGAGTCCAAGAATAAATGACTGCATCGAAGATGAATTAGTAGGTTTAGGGGGAGCAGTGACCGAAACTGCAAAGAGGAAATGTGATTTAAGAATGAAACACAAGGCTTTACTTCATTTTAAGGCCATAAACCCATAATAACCCAAGCTGCACAAAGAAATCACCAGAACGCCTCTCTGGACCTGAGTGTAAGAACTGGATGATGTAAAAAGGAAGCAGCTGCATCCAAGAAACCTGGAGGATTCTGATCTTTAACACATAAACAGGTTTCATCAAAAAATTCCACAAAAGTCTGGATTTGACAAGAAAAATTAACAGATTTAAGTGGCAAGAACAATCCGTGAGGAAACAGAATTCTGAAGAAGAACGACACCTGAACGCATCTCGTGATGCTTTCAAGGACGAAGCAACAGATTTCAAAGCGCAAACGTGAACACCTCTGCGCCTCACATCCAGAGGGAGTCAGCAGCTGATGGAGGAGCAACAGCTCCCCTGCAGGGGGGGGGTGTGTGGGGTGTAATGGGGTGGGGGGGGGGCAGTACAGGTAAATGATGGAGGTGCGTTAAAGCACTGCTGCTGCGCCACCTTGAGCTCCAGGTGAGGTTTGCGGCGCAGCTCCGCGCCGCTGAGACTGACTTCATCTGAATTGTGACACATTCTCAGCATCGTGTTCTTAATGCCCCTGGAGGTAATTCAGTTGGGAGGATCACAGGCGAGTGTGTCTGACATAATCAGCACGGAACAGCGCATTAAGTCCGCCTGATAGCAATTTAATTGAAATCAACTGCAGAATGCGATGACGGGCTTTTTAATCCATTTTTAAGTGACTTCTACTGCAGGCAAGGAAAGATATTTTCATCATGCATTCAGAATGAATATTAATGGAGCTGCTAAGGCTGAACATTCGATTTTCTTCTCTCTCTCTTTTCATTCTGGCCTTTAAATTCTGACTTAAAGATGACGACCCGATGAAATGAGACTCCTGGGGTTTGGTGTGCGTTACGAGCAGAGCTGCCAGTGTGTGTACGGGGGGGGGGGAAAGCAACGATTTCAACGTTATCAACTCAAGCAAAACACGAAATCAGGCTCATTGATCGACCTGTGGTGGACGCGTCCGATAACAATCAATATTTCATGTCATTTCCAGTCACAGGAGGAGAACAAAAAGGAGGTTAAATATTTAATTCCTCTTTGAATCACCCGTCGGTAACGCGCGTAAAGGTGGAGGTGGACGGGCTGCTTACCCAGAGATGAGTTGATGAACCCGTACCAGACGCACCCGGCGCGTCCGATCAGCCACCGCCCCTGGGTGCTCGCCGCGAAGCTGAACGGGGTTCCCAGTACGCAGACCAGCAGGTCGCTGGTGGAGATGCTCACCAGGAGGAGGTTCATGGGCGTGCGCAGACCCCGGTACCGACAGAACAGCGTCAGCACCAAGAAGTTACTGAGGAACCCGAAGGTTCCGATGAAGCCGAGGCACACGGCCACCACCAGGTGCCCCCTCGGACTCAGGGTCTCGGTGGTGAGAGAGTCGGGCACCTCCTCGTACGTGTCCGTGGCCGCCGTGCCGCCCGCTCCTCCCCCGGCACAGTGCGCGCAGCTCAGGCTCAAGTTGCAAACGATCATCCCCGAAGTTTGGACCAACCCGAAGTTTGGATCGTCCAAACGCCCGGTCAACCCATCTGGAGGAGCCGCGTTTCTGCACCTTGCGCGCCCGTCAGCTTTAATTAAATGAAGGGGGGGGGGAAATCTATTTCTGTGCTGTGGAGTAACTTGGAGAATAAACGACGATTCGCGTGGAGGCGCTGGTGCCGCGTTGGAGCCGCTCCTGCGCCGTGCGCTCCGGGACCGGGGAGGTGTGCGCGCTGTGCCCCGACTTTAGCGCGATGTGCGACTGAGCTTTTATCACCCACTGCGCCTCTTAACGCGCTGTGAGACGGAGCCGCTCCACGCGAGGTGGCGTGTGAGCGCGTCCGACCACGCATGTGTGGAAGAGTGTCAAAGCACCAAAGGAAAGGGAACGCAATGGATGTTGTGTGACAGGTGCATGCAGGGCTCCTGGCTCCACCTCTCACACACACGGATCAGGAGAATTAAGACGCGGTGGCTCCACAGAAGAGCCCGGGGATGGGTGGGGGTGGGGGGTGGGGTGATTTATTCCTGGATACAAGTCATTAATATTCTGAAATAAAAGAAGGACAAAGGGAAAAGTTGCGCCACACCTGAAATAGGATCTGATCTGTGCAAATCCAGGTGTAAAACCAAACTGATGCAAACATTGGGGAGGGGTTGGAGTCTGAAGGGTAGTTTCAGAACCTCCAACTAGCCAGGAAATAGATGAACCCCCCCCAAAAAAAATACCTGAGAATGGGAAGAGAACCAAGTTTTTTGTTGAATTTTATATCATTCATGTTTTTGTTTTGTTTTTTAAGTGAAAATTTTTAATTGGCAGATGAGCATTGAGCCTCTCCCAGCTGTCACTGAGGGAGGGGCAGCGTCAACAACCATCCACTTCTGCTGGCGACCCCTACAGTCGCTGATTCCCTCTAGGAGAAGCCAGAATTCCCTCAGGGCTCCCATCCTACCAAAAAAAAAAATCCCAGCTCCTCTACGGGATCCTGCTGGGACCCCCCACCCACACCCCCCCACTTCACCACCACGCTGCTCTTTTGACAGTTTTGACAGAAAAGCAGCAGAATTCCACAGCACTGACTCAGCATCTATCTGCATGAAATTCCACTCACTTCCATGAATTTACTCGCAATTATTTGGGCCGTTTGGAGTTTTCTGCAGAAACTTTCCACGTCTCTGATGAGTGGAAAAAGGAACAAGAGATTTTCTAGACGTTCTTACGGAGCCTCGACTGATGTCATCTACTGCGGGGGACCAAAAGGCTTTAACGCCGTGACTGTAAATAGTTCCCATGATTACAGGCTTTCCGAGGCAATAACAGATGATGGCTGCTGCAGAGTCTCTCTGATGGACAACGGCGTTCGTCGATGTTCGCAGACACTCCACGCAGCTTTCAGTCGTCCATTTTCCGTCGCTCCATCAATCCCCTTCCGAGTTCAGCTGATTGGAAAGGATGAAGAAAAGTGTTTCCCAGCTGAAAAGAGGCTTCATGAAGGGATTGGATGTGTGCAATTATTCCTCGCATTTGTATCAATAATGGAAGGTTTGGAGGAAAAAACAGCACGACATCATCTGTTCGCCGCCGTCTGAGATTGAATCCTATCAAATGTGCAAAGAGCTTTGAAGAAGGGAACATTCAAAATGAATGTTATTTGGAATTTATGAGCCTTAATGATTTTTTTTTTTGGCAAATTATCACACAGCTTGGTGTTGGAATGTGTTCTTTTTGGGTTTAGTTTCTTGTTTTATTCTCTTACACTTCCTTCCTGTCTTCCTTCCTTATTCCCACCTGTTGCTCTCTTCTGCTTCCTCAGGCACTTCCTTTCTCTCCATTTCCTCTCTTCTCTAAGCTTCCTCTTCTGTTTCCCATCCACCTGGCTTCCCCTTCCCCTTCCTCTACCTCGTCCTTCAGTATTTCCTCCTTTTTGGGGGTCCTTATTACGGTTGATGAGGCAACCTTTCGTCCTTTAGGTGGTCTGCTGCTGCTGAAAATGAATTCATGGCGCTGCTGTGACCGTTAAGGGGGGGGGGACTACACCAAATCGGACGTTCAGGTGGAAGAATTGATCGTCTGCTGAACGAGGAGGCCACCGCATCGGGTCAGAGGTCGGGAAATATAATTAACTTTCAAAAGAATTGGAATCAATGACGCCGGCTCGTTATTCTGCACACGTCCTCGTTTCTTTTGTTCTGTACTCCACTTGTTGATGGTTTTTTTTTTTTTTTTTGCCTTTATGCATCTTTGACAGGAACACAGATGCCTCGTTTCAAAAGGAGCTTTTGGTAATGTTTTCCTGTGTAAACAACTGATGCATATTGATGAGGGAGAAGCTTCGATTGAGCCCGAACCCAAAGCTTTACGTTTGAACGTGGTTTCAGATGAGCGGCGCATCATGACGTCCATCCGTCGCCGCATTTTGACTAGAAAATTACAGCGTCTCTGCGCTTCAGGGTCTTCTTATGTTTCAGATGTCAAAGAAGCATTAAAAGGCTTCAAGATGAAAATGTGCAGAATGTCAAAGTTAAGAGAGTCTAAAAGGTTTCGGGTTGGCGGACGACCCTCCTGTGATCCCAGAGGATGAAGAGCGTTCCCCTTCCCTCTCTCCCCGTGTTTGTGGAAGTTGCATGCGGCCCCTTGAGCGAACGTTCCTCCTCCAGATGATGCAAAACACATCATCTGGAGGAGGAATCAGCGGGGAGCCTCTGGCTGCAAGGGGAATGGAGGGAGTGTGTTGGTTTAAATGCACGAACCAAACAGTGATGACATAAAGTTGGTTTAAAGTCAGCAAAGGAAAGATGACGCTGCAGCTCCTCAGGTTCTGTTTTGAGTTTTCAAAAACTCCCATTTTTCCAAGCGATTCTTTTACACACACAAGAGATTGAAAACGCTGCAGTGAGCACTCCAAACCAGTAGGTGGCGGTGTGACTTTTCAACATTGGCTGCTGGGGAAACGGGCGAGGATCCATCACAGGTGTGTGACTTTTCCTTCGATTCCAAACGCAACCTGGCCGACAGACGCACTCCATCCCCTCCGGTGCGAGATGAATAATTAATTAAATAAAACTAACTAATTTAATTAAATGCGCTTCATTAAAAATGCAGCAGTGCTCATAAAAACTGAAGCATGTGACCCGTTCACTGCACCGTTATCTCTAATGTCGCCGTCATTAAAGAGGCGTCAGCTTCAAGCCCACGGAGGGTTCTACCGTAGCACCGCCTCACGCTCCGGTCATAAATCATCGCTCCATCAATTCGTTCGCTTTAATTCATGAACAGGGAATTTATTCAGGAACAGGAGTGTATTCAAACCGAATCGCTATTGTTCCGCCGTCGTTTCTGCTTAAAGCCAAGAAGTTGTGAATTTCATGGAACGTCGAAGAACCAAGCTGATTTACTTTTCTTCTACTTCCACTCTCGATGTTCTGTGTCCGTCTGTGTTACCGTCGGCTGCAGAACATCCACATGTCAGCGCCTCCACACCGTATTACATGCATATCAATCGCATGTATATTTATACTGATTTCCCTGCAGAGAAGCGAACACCTACTTCATAGTCTTCTAACAAGGACAAAACACGTCTTACATTTCCACCGAATATCGACTTTTTCACTTTTAAATGTGCAATTTTTGGTGAAAACAAGAAATGCATCCGAGAAGGGAAGTCAGGATAAAATATTTGAAATATGTCCGAGGCCTACAGGAGATTTATGGGGGGGTGTTTTTCGGGCTAAACGGGGACAGGAAGTGGTGCAAAATTCATTAACGCTCCTGAATCACTTATCACACATGAGCTCATCCCGGAGTGTGAGACGTATGATTGCTTCGCTTGGTGAAACGGTCGGGCGTTCTGCCGTTAATTAATTCCTCTGATATTTTGCCCGAAACCTTGATTTCCTATTGACTCCATCTGAGATATAAAAGACACAGGAAATACAAACAAGTCTGAAAGAAGAAGAATCTATTTGCGTGATGGAGGTTGGAAAGTGAATAGTGGCGAGCCTGGCGGCGTGAGAGGACGGCCTTGGCGCCATTTATTTATTCAGTGATTATCTGTTGCTGCGGTCATCTACCTTAATGAGACATCTGGGGCGACGATTTAAAGCCGTTCACTTCCTGTTTGCTCAGCGCCAGAGGAGACGTCTATAGAGGAGGCCAGACAGCCGATGGGCGCCCAGGAGGAGGTTCTGCTCTCTGTGGATGGAATCCACCGAGGAATAAAGTATTCTGGCATCATAATAAAGGCCTTTTGTTTAAGCTGTGTTTGAAAGAGATGCTTTATTTCGAGATGAAAGCTAATATTTCAACAAGACTGTGGAGGAGAATCAACACGGTAATCGTTTTAAATGTGATGATATATAATAAGGCTTCATTATGAGGAGGATTGGGTTACAAATGTAAGGGGGTTCACATTCATGCACAACCCCAAAACTCCAATCAAACGCCGGGATCCTCCAGCTGCAGATGTTGTCGTTCGCGCCATCTGCTCCTCCTCCTGCCGCCGCCGCCGCCGCCGCTCATCCCCTCGGGCGAGATGCTCCTTAAACTCATCCAGATGAGTGACGGGCGTTCAGGGCAGAAGGCATGAGGGGGATGAAGGGAAATATAATCGATAGTGGATATTATGGTCAGCACCTTTGTCTCCGTCCTCCAGCTTCCTCCTACTGTCCACATTCACACAGGTGGGCGAGGTGGTGTCCCCTCATCCCCACTTTGTGACCAATCAGCGCCCAGCGTCAACCCGGATTGGCTGCAGCGCCGGATCAGCGGCTACAGGAAAGTGGATGGTAGGAAAAGACGACAAGGAAACTTTCTTTGGAAAAATTGTGGAAGGAGCAGGTTTTTTTAAAAATTTTATATAGTTCCAGAATTTTCAAAAACAAATGTCTCTCCGCTAATGTTTCTGTTCTTCAGATCACATTTTGCCTTGGAGCCTCTAAATTTGTCGCCGCCGTTCCAGCAGTAAATTTATCAAGATGACTTCTGAGATCCTGAGCCTGAGAGATTCAGATCTGTTGGCGCTTGATAATAACCGTTACTGCAGTTAGAATGTATTTAATGTTGTTTAATGTACTCTTTTGTTTGCTTTTCTTTTCCGTTGGGGGTGGGGGGTAGGTGTGACACATGGGGGGGAGGGGAACTGAGGAAGATTAAAGTCCTGTTTCGTTCTTTTCATCAGGATGAAACTGAATAAAATGACTGGAGGCTTTATTCCTGCGTGTCCAACTCCTCTGGAATCCACGCATCTGGAAGGAGCTCCACATCAGACACGCTTTGCTGGTTCGGGTCTCCAGAGCTCCATGGCGCGTTGTGGCAGATCAATACTGTGGTGTGTTTACTTGCCCTTAAGTGTTTCTGTTATTCTCAGCTTCCAGCAGTAGCTTCATACTAAACATGTAAAGCAGCCGGTGCAGAAGAAGCTTGGTCAACCCGATTACTTTGTCTTTAAAGTAATCAGATTGTTTTAACTTTCAGTTTTTCCACCTCAGGATTATTTTAATGTTTCTTTTCCAACATAAAGAATAATCAGCCTCTCCAACAATGACGTCGTCGTGACGATATCATCCATTCAGCGTGTAAGCAACCAACTATTTCCTTATGCAAAATGTGACATGAATAAACAGTTGTTTTTGTGTGTGTGTGTGTGTGTGTGTGTGTGTGAGCTTCAGGCTTCTGGATGGGATCACCTGAAGCTGCTGACCCTCATGTGGAGCCAACAAAACTCCAACATGAGCCTTTCATGTCTGTTTTTAATAAACTCACCCAGCAAGTTCTGGTTATACAGCGTCATTAACGACACAATTCCATTTAAATTATGGCTCACATATATTAAAACCTTTACTCAAACACTACTCTCAGTATTTACAGCTCGAGGGTTAATTTTCTTTGTTTGTTTATTCAACTGAGTAGCTACAGTTGCATATTTTTCACGAAAAATACTGAGGTTCTGTTAGAGGGTTTTTTTAAAAGCACACAAGGATATGCATACAAGACGAGCTGGTCAATTAATCTATATCCCTCTGAGCAGACTTTTATGTTAATTTTTAAGATATTTTTTATGCAAAACATGTCGTGGCTCCAGTTTTTTTAAAAGGTGAGAGCTTCCACTGGTTTATTTATCGTGAGAATAACCATTTATTGAGTTCCTGTCCTGCACAAAATTACTGCAAAGTTAATCGAATTGAAACCTCTTATGATTGCTGTTTGTCTCCCTCTTTTGGCAGTGATGGTAACGACACCCCCCCTCCCCCCTCCCAAACCCCCTTTCAAATTCGATAAATTAATTTGGTAATCGATCAGCATCATAACACAAACTATACAGACGTGTTAAGTGGCCCAATTTAATGGGCAAGACTCAAATGCTGCACCGCGACCGGCTTTTACGCATTGGATCAATTAAGCTGTTTTTTCCACGCAAAAGGGGGAGCTTTTTTTGTTTTTTAATTTAAAACAAACTGGCCTTTTTTTAATCACCACATTAAAAAAAAAAAGTGAAATTTATCTCACTGATGGACATTTCAAAGACACCGAACCCAGCATTAAAATCCGGAATAACCAAAGACATTTTTGATCAAACAACAGCAGAAAGACCGAACGTCCGACCGGTTGGAAGCGGGCAGCATCGGGGGACAGGGGGGGGGGAGAGGCGATTGACTCCCAGCAGCTGAGTTGGTAACAGCATCAGTATCCATTTATCCACACCATTACCCGCTTCGCGCTGAGTGGCAATGACGCACAGCGCCCTCTGCAATCTCCGGTCCTCCAGGTGACACCCTGACCTCCGGCGCACGGCTGGCGTGTGATTACAGGAGATCCACGCAGCTCCGCTTTTGGAGACGACATCCACGAGAGATAGTCAGGGAGAGATGTTCCGGTTTATCCTTGAAATGTTTGATGAAGTCTAGATAAGAATAAAACACATCTATTATTGCACCATCTGCCGTGAAAACGTCCTCTCAAGTCTTTCAAATATAGTTTTTGAAAGTTAAAATAGCTTCAACTTTTCGGTGCAGGTTGCATCCACTTGACTGTTCACTCGCGTTGTTTCACCGCTGCATCTTTGAGGTCAGACTGTAATAATAATGAGAATAATAAGATAAAGAATTTACAGCAGCAGATAACTTCCTAAAAGTCTGACCTGTGCGCAAAGCAAAAATCGATCCCTACATGTTGGATGGAGCAGCATTAACTCAAGCGTAATAGTTCTGCGTAAAAGTTGTGGCTGTTGCGACTTCTGCTATTAAATACGCACAACATTTCGATCATCGATCATCCACTCGCGGTGATCGATTTCCACCCCCCCCACCCCCCGACACTGGACTCTGCACGTCGTGACGTGTAAAGATATGAAACTTCAAACCGCTTCAACTTTTCCCGAGCAGAATAATCCCGCTTTTCATCTCGCGTCCAATTATGTTGTAGTGGGGGGAGGGGGGGGGGGTAAAACCAGGGTCAGAAATTAATAAGGGCTGGGGGCATCTTGTGCCTGAGGCTAAGAAATTAATAATGAGCAGAGGAAATACTTCTTTCTTCCGATTTCACCCCGCTCACAGTGACGAAGAGGACTGCGCCTTCATCGTGAGCCTGTCGGTGACTCGGGGGGGGGGGGAGTGGGAGGGGGGTTCACGGCCGAGTCATACGTTCTCCGTTCATTACGGGTCATACAATTTCAGCGCTGCTGCTATAATATGCATCAAAGGTAATAGAAACCACATCAAACTGTTGTGCGTGTTTCATTGTGTGACTTCAACCCGCGTATAGCGGCTGCTTTATAACGCAAGGTCAGGATAAATGCACAAATTCTATGCACTTATATTTTTATGAATAGGTGAAAATAAAGGCAAGTGTCCGTTATTGTCCGTGACTTCCTCTAGCTGTAACTGATCGACCTTGTGGAATAAGCAGGAATTAAAAAAACGCACGCATTCATGGAAGAAGTCGGAACAAAGTGCGCTCAGTTTCTGACCTTGTGGCGCAACTGAAACACAAACATCAGCTTCACGCACACGTTGAGGTGAATTTTAGGTTCATCCCCAAATAGAAGCGGCGTTGCGTTATGACGCGCTATTTTTAATCCCCGTCCCCTCAGGGCGCTTTGTGGAAGCTGCATGGGATGGATCGTTTCCATTTAGACGCCCCGCTGCGTGGACGCGTGGAATAAAGAAGCTGTCAGGCTGCGGATGGTCTGATCTAAACTAGGATTTAAAGGTTTTTGTTTCGTGTTCGTGGAGACGAACAGAGAGATAACTGGATGTGCTTTGAGAATTTCACACAAAATGACAGTTTCTTAGATTTTTTTTTTCATCCACTTCCGTGATTTTATTTCCTTGTACTTTGTGAAATCTGTATGTTTTGATGTGACGCGTCGCGTGGACTGTCCCTGCTCATAAATCCGTGTTTAACAGCAGCTTTGCATTGATTTTCCTCCCATTTCTTTCACTCGAACAGATTAGCTGTCCTGGGGTGAGTTCATAACGATCGAACTCCAGTAATGAAAGTTAATGGATTCCCTCTGAATGTCACCGTCTTGGATTAGATTCACGGGGAACGCGCAAAGAAAAGGGCGAGGAACGGATCCCTGAGTGGGATTTCACTCAATTTAACTTCCCACAGGAGGATCACGACTGTATGAAACCCGCTCTTCCACGGCAACGTGTTGGAGCTGTGCGTAATTTCTATCGAGCGTCCAGAAACGGGCATCAAATAAAGATTTAAGACGTTAATAAAGAATGAATCATTAAAGGGTTTTTTTTTTAGATTGGCCGACCGATTGACGACCTGTCAAAAAAAATAATTATTTTAGACCGTCTGACAGGTTGGAAAAAAATTCTTTTTAAACTGACCGACCAAAAAAATTTTTTTTTACACCAGCCGACCAATCGACCAGTCGAAAAAAAATATTTTTTGGACCAACCGACCAAAAAAAAAAAAAAAAAACTTAGATGATCGATCATCGAAAAAAAATTTCAGACCGACCGACACTAACCCTGGTTGACCAGTCGAAAAAAAATTGTTTTCACAGACTGACCGACCAGTGGAAAAAAATACATTTTTAGACCGACCGGCTGACCGGTTGACCGACCTGTCAACCGGTAGAAAAACAAAAAAAATTTTTGACAGACCGAAAAAAAATTTTTTAGACCAGCCGGCTTACCTACCGACCGACTGGTGGAAAAAACTTTTTTTCAGACCGACCGACTGACTGATCTGCCAAAAAAAAATAATTTTTTTTTTAGACCAACTAACCCACCATTCAATCAACCAACCGAATAAAACAAATTTTTGGACTGGCTGACAAACTGACCAGCCTCAAAAAAAATTTTTTTTTCGGTGGAAATTTTTGTTTTTTTAGTTGGCCAGTAAAAAAAAAAGTTTTTACTCCCACCCGTCAGTTGGCTGGCTGGTCAAAAAATTTTCTTTTTCAGTCGGTCGGTCAGTCTAAAAAAGTTATTTTTTCCCACAGATGGGTCGGTCGGTTGGTTGGACGGTTAGTCGGACGGTCGGCTGGTCTTAAAAAAATTTGCTTTTGGTTGGTCGTTTGGTTGGACTAAAAAAATGTTCCTCCGGTTGGTCTAAAAAATTTGTTTTTTGGTCGGTCAGTCGATCTAGAAAAATTATTTTTTCCACCGGTTGGTCAGTTGAACAGCTGGTAGAAAGATTCTATCTGGAAGATAATTAATGTGTACATTTAGGCACCCTTACAATTTCCGACCCCCATCAGAGAAGAGAAAAGTTATGGTTATGTTTATGGTTATGTTTATGGGTTAGGGTTATGATTATAGGTTATGGGTTAGGATTAGGGTTATGGTTATGGTTACAGTTATGGGTTATGGGTTGTGGTTATCGTTATGGGTTAGGGTTATGGGTTAGGGTTAGGGTCTAAGTTTTTTAGACCGACCGCCTGAAAAAAAAAGTTTTTAAACCAACAGACCAACCGACTGACCGGTGCAAAAAAATTTTTTTTGGACCGACGAACCGACCAGTCGGAAAAAAAAATTTCTTTAGATCAACCAACCGAAAAATCTTTTTACAGCAGACAACTGACCAATCAACCGGTTGAAAAAAAAATTTTTCTAGACAGACCGAAAAAAAATTTTTTTTAGACCAGCCGACTTACCGACCGACCGACCGACCGGTGGACAAAACTTTCCTTGAGAGCGACTGACCGACTGACCGGTCAAAAAAAATACGTTTTTTGGACCGACTGACTGAAATTATTTTTTATACAGCAGCTTGACCGACCGATTGACCGGTCAGAAAAAAAAAATTCTTTTAGAACTACCGACTGAAAAAAATTTTTTTTGTAGACCATCGATCGGTCGGAAAAAAATGTTTTAGACCATCCCAAAAAAGTTTTTTTTAGAGCAGCCACCTGACTGACCAACCAGTCAAAATAATTTTTTTTTGAGACCGACCGACCAAATGAACATTTTTGTAGACCAGCCGACTGACCGACCTACTGGTCACAAAAAAATTTTTAATACCGACTTCTGACGAACTGATTGACTGGCCGACCAACTGACCAAACTCAAAATAAAAAAAATTTTTGGTGGAAATTTTTGTTTTTTCGCTTTGCCGGTAAAAAAATGTTTTTGGTTATGGGTTTTGGGTTAGGGTTATGGGTTAGGGTTATGGGTTAGGATTATGGGGTAGGGTTATGGCTTACGGTTATGGGTTACAGTTATGGGTTATGGTTATGGGCTACAGTGAGGATTATGGGTTAGGGTTATGGGTTAGGGTTATGGGTTAGGGTTATGACCTAAATGACCAACTGACCAGTCGGTAAAAAAAAATTTCTCTAGACCAACCAACCGAATAATCTTTTTACAGCAGCCGACCGACCAATCACCTGATCAGAAAAAAAAATTTTTTTAGACAGACCGAGAAAATTTTTTTTTTTAGACCGGCCGACTTTCCGACCGACAGAGTGGTGGAAAACTTTCTTTCAAACCGACTGACTGGTTAAGGTTATGGGATATGTGTTATGGTTATTGGTTATGTGTTATGGTTTATGGTTTATGGTTTATGGTTTAGGGTTATGAGTTATGGTTACAGTTATGGGTGAGGGTTATGGGTTAGGGTTATGGGTTGAGGTTAAGGCTCATAGGTTAGGGTTATGGTTTAGGGTTAGGATTATGGGTTAGGGTTATGACCTAAATGAATAACTGACCAGTCGGAAAAAAAAATTTCTTTAGACCAACCAACTGAAAAATCTTTTTACAGCAGCTGACCAACCAATCAACTGGTCGGAAAAAAATAATTTTTTAGAAAGACCGAGAAAAATTTTTTTTTTAGACCGGCCGACTTTCCGACCGACAGAGTGGTGGAAAAACTTTCTTTCAAACCGACTCACTGGTTAAGGTTATTGGTTATGTGTTATGGTTATTGGTTATGTGTTATGGTTTATGCTTTATGGTTTAGGCTTATGAGTTATGGTTACAGTTATGGGTTAGGGTTATGGGTTGAGGTTATGGCTCATAGTTTAGGGTTATGGTTTAGGGTTAGGATTATGGGTTAGGGTTATGACCTAAATCACCAACTGACCAGTCGGAAAAAAAAATTTCTTTAGACCAACCAACCGAAAAATCTTTTTACAGCAGCTGACCAACCCATCAACCGGTCGGAAAAAAAAAATTTTTTAGAAAGACCGAGAAAAATTTTTTTGTTAGACCGGCCGACTTTCCGACCGACAGAATGGTGGAAAAACTTTCTTCAAACCGACTGACTGGTTAAGGTTATGGGTTATCTGTTATGGTTTTTGGTTATGTGTTATGGTTTATGGTTTAGGGTTATGAGTTATGGTTACAGTTATGGGTTAGGGTTAAGGGGTGAGGTTATGGCTCATAGGTTAGGCTTATGGTTTAGGGTTAGGATTATGGGTTAGGGTTATGACCTAAATGACCAACGGACCAGTCGGGAAAAAAAATGTCTTTAGACCAACGAACAGAAAAATCTTTTTACAGCAGCTGACCGACCAATCAACCGGTCGGAAAAAAAAATTTTTTTAGACGGACCGAGAAAAATTTTTGCTTTAGACACACCGATTTACCGACCGACAGAGTGGTGGAAAAACTTTCTTTCAAACCGACTGACTGGTTAGGGTTATGGGTTATGGTTATTGGTTAGGTTTATGCTTTAAGGTTTAGGCTTATGAGTTATGGTTACAGTTATGGGTTAGGGTTATGGTTTAGGGTTAGGATTATGGGTTAGGGTTATGACCTAAATGAATAACTGACCAGTCGGAAAAAAAAATTTCTTTAGACCAACCAACTGAAAAATCTTTTTACAGCAGCTGACCAACCAATCAACCGGTCGGAAAAAAATAATTTTTTAGAAAGACCGAGAAAAATTTTTTTTTTAGACCGGCCGACTTTCCGACCGACAGAGTGGTGGAAAAACTTTCTTTCAAACCGACTCACTGGTTAAGGTTATTGGTTATGTGTTATGGTTATTGGTTATGTGTTATGGTTTATGCTTTATGGTTTAGGCTTATGAGTTATGGTTACAGTTATGGGTTAGGGTTATGGGTTGAGGTTATGGCTCGTAGTTTAGGGTTATGGTTTAGGGTTAGGATTATGGGTTAGGGTTATGACCTAAATCACCAACTGACCAGTCGGAAAAAAAAATTTCTTTAGACCAACCAACCGAAAAATCTTTTTACAGCAGCTGACCAACCAATCAACCGGTCGGAAAAAAAAAATTTTTTAGAAAGACCGAGAAAAATTTTTTTTTAGACCGGCCGACTTTCCGACCGACAGAGTGGTGCAAAAACTTTCTTCAAACCGACTGACTGGTTAAGGTTATGGGTTATCTGTTATGGTTTTTGGTTATGTGTTATGGTTTATGGTTTAGGGTTATGAGTTATGGTTACAGTTATGGGTTAGGGTTAAGGGGTGAGGTTATGGCTCATAGGTTAGGGTTATGGTTTAGGGTTAGGATTATGGGTTAGGGTTATGACCTAAATGACCAACGGACCGGTCGGGAAAAAAAATGTCTTTAGACCAACGAACAGAAAAATCTTTTTACAGCAGCTGACCGACCAATCAACCGGTCGGAAAAAAAAAATTTTTTAGACGGACCGAGAAAAATTTTTGCTTTAGACACACCGATTTACCGACCGACAGAGTGGTGGAAAAACTTTCTTTCAAACCGACTGACTGGTTAGGGTTATGGGTTATGGTTATTGGTTAGGTTTATGCTTTAAGGTTTAGGCTTATGAGTTATGGTTACAGTTATGGGTTAGGGTTATGGTTTAGGGTTAGGATTATGGGTTAGGGTTATTACCTAAATGACCAACTGACCAGTCGGTAAAAAAAAATTTCTTTAGACCAACCAACCGAAAAATCTTTTTACAGCAGCCGACCGACCAATCAACCGGTCGGAAAAAAAAATTTTTTTAGACAGACCGAGAAAAATTTTTTTTTTAGACCGGCCGACTTACCGGCCGACAGAGTGGTGGAAAAACTTTCTTTCAAACCGACTCACTGGTTAAGATTATGGGTTATGTGTTATCGTTATTGGTTATGTGTTATGGTTATTGGTTATGTGTTATGGTTTATGCTTTATGGTTTAGGGTTATGAGTTATGGTTACAGTTATGGGTTAGGGTTATGGGTTGAGGTTATGGCTCATAGCTTAGGGTTATGGTTTAGGGTTAGGATTATGGGTTAGGGTTATGACTTAAATCACCAACTGACCAGTCGGAAAAAAAAATTTCTTTCGACCAACCAACCGAAAAATCTTTTTACAGCAGCTGACCAATCAATCAACCGGTTGGAAAAAAAATTTTTTTTAGACAGACTGAGAAAAATTTTTTTTTTAGACCGGCCGACTTACCGGCCGACAGAGTGGTGGAAAAACTTTCTTTCAAACCGACTGACTGGTTAAGGTTATGGGTTATGGTTATTGGTTAGGTTTATGGTTTATGGTTTAGGCTTATGAGTTATGGTTACAGTTATGGGTTAGGGTTATGGCTTGAGGTTATGGCTCATAGTTTAGGTTTATGGTTTAGGGTTAGGATTATGGGTTAGGGTTATGACTTAAATCACCAACTGACCAGTCGGAAAAAAAAATTTCTTTAGACCAACCAACCGAAAAATCTTTTTACAGCAGCTGACCGACCAATCAACCGGTCGGAAAAAAATTTTTTTAGACAGACCGCGAAAAAAAATTTTTTTAGACCGGCCGACTTACCGACCGACAGAGTGGTGGAAAAACTTTCTTTCAAACCGACTGACTGGTTAAGGTTATGGGTTATGGTTATTGGTTAGGTTTATGGTTTATGGTTTAGGCTTATGAGTTATGGTTACAGTTATGGGTTAGGGTTATGGCTTGAGGTTATGGCTCATAGTTTAGGTTTATGGTTTAGGGTTAGGATTATGGGTTAGGGTTATGACTTAAATCACCAACTGACCAGTCGGAAAAAAAAATTTCTTTAGACCAACCAACCGAAAAATCTTTTTACAGCAGCTGACCGATCAATCAACTGGTCTGAAAAAAAATTTTTTTTACACAGACCGAGAAAAAATTTTTTTTTAGACCGGCCAACTTACCGACCGACAGAGTGGTGGAAGAACTTTCTTTCAAACCGACTGACTGGTTAAGATTATGGGTTATGGTTATTGGTTAGGTTTATGGTTTATGGTTTAGGCTTATGAGTTATGGTTACAGTTATGGGTTAGGGTTATGGGTTAGGGTTATGGGTTGAGGTTATGGCTCATAGCTTAGGGTTATGGTTTAGGGTTAGGATTATGGGTTAGGGTTATGACTTAAATCACCAACTGACCAGTCGGAAAAAAAAATTTCTTTAGACCAACCAACCGAAAAATCTTTTTACAGCAGCTGACCAATCAATCAACCGGTTGGAAAAAAAATTTTTTTTAGACAGACTGAGAAAAATATTTTTTTTAGACCGGCCGACTTACCGGCCGACAGAGTGGTGGAAGAACTTTCTTTCAAACCGACTGACTGGTTAAGATTATGGGTTATGGTTATTGGTTAGGTTTATGGTTTATGGTTTAGGGTTATGAGTTATGGTTAGAGTTATGGGTTAGGGTTATGGTTTAGGGTTAGGATTATGGGTTATGGTTTTTGGTTATGTGTTATGGTTTATGGGTTATGAGTTATAGTTACAGTTATGGGTTAGGGTTAAGGGGTGAGGTTATGGCTCATAGGTTAGGGTTATGGTTTAGGGTTAGGATTATGGGTTAGGGTTATGACCTAAATGACCAACGGACCAGTCGGGAAAAAAAATTTCTTTAGACCAACCAACCGAAGAATCTTTTTACAGCAGCTGACCGACCAATCACCTGGTCGGAAAATAAAATTTTGTTAGACAGACCGAGAAAAAACTTTTTTTTTAGACCAGCCGACTTTCCGACCGACAGAGTGGTGGAAAAACTTTCTTTCAAACCGACTCACTGGTTGAGTAATGGCTTATGTGTAATGGTTATTGGTTATGTGTTATGGTTTAGGGTTATGAGTTATGGTTACAGTTATGGGTTAGGGTTATAGGTTAGGGTTATGGGTTATGTGTTATGCTTTTTGGTCATGTGTTATCGTTTATGGTTTAGGGTTATGAGTTATGGTTACAGTTATGGGTGAGGGTTATGGGTTAGGGTTATGGGTTGAGGTTATGGCTCATAGGTTAGGGTTATGGTTTAGGGTTAGGATTATGGGTTAGGGTTATGACCTAAATGAATAACTGACCAGTCGGAAAAAAAAATTTCTTTAGACCAACCAACTGAAAAATCTTTTTACAGCAGCTGACCAACCAATCAACCGGTCGGAAAAAAATAAATTTTTAGAAAGACCGAGAAAAATTTTTTTTTTAGACCGGCCGACTTTCCGACCGACAGAGTGGTGGAAAAACTTTCTTTCAAACCGACTCACTGGTTAAGGTTATTGGTTATGTGTTATGGTTATTGGTTATGTGTTATGGTTTATGCTTTATGGTTTAGGGTTATGAGTTATGGTTACGGTTATGGGTTAGGGTTTTGGGTTGAGGTTATGGCTCATAGGTTAGGTTTATGGTTTAGGGTTAGGATTATGGGTTAGGGTTATGATTTAAATCACCAACTGACCAGTCGGAAAAAAAAATTTCTTTAGACCAACCAACCGAAAAATCTTTTTACAGCAGCTGACCGACCAATCAACCGGTCGGAAAAAAATTTTTTTAGACAGACCGCGAAAAAAAATTTTTTTAGACCGGCCGACTTACCGACCGACAGAGTGGTGGAAAAACTTTCTTTCAAACCAACGGACTGGTTAAGGTTATGGGTTATGGTTATTGGTTAGGTTTATGGTTTATGGTTTAGGCTTATGAGTTATGGTTACAGTTATGGGTTAGGGTTATGGGCTGAGGTTATGGCTCATAGTTTAGGTTTATGGTTTAGGGTTAGGATTATGGGTTAGGGTTATGACTTAAATCACCAACTGACCAGTCGGAAAAAAAAATTTCTTTAGACCAACCAACCGAAAAATCTTTTTACAGCAGCCGACCGACCAATCAACCGGTCGGAAAAAAAAATTTTTTTAGACAGACCGAGAAAAATTTTTTTTTTAGACCGGCCGACTTACCGGCCGACAGAGTGGTGGAAGAACGTTCTTTCAAACCGACTCACTGGTTAAGATTATGGGTTATGTGTTATCGTTATTGGTTGTGTTATGGTTATTGGTTATTGGTTATGTGTTATGGTTTATGCTTTATGGTTTAGGGTTATGAGTTATGGTTACAGTTATGGGTTAGGGTTATGGGTTGAGGTTATGGCTCATAGGTTCGGGTTATGGTTTAGGGTTAGGATTTTGGGTTAGGGTTATGACCTAAATGAACAACTGACCAGTCGGAAAAAAAAATTTCTTTAGACTAACCAACTGAAAAATCTTTTTACAGCAGCTGACCAACCAATCAACCGGTCGGAAAAAAATAATTTTTTAGAAAGACCGAGAAAAATTTTTTTTTTAGACCGGCCGACTTTCCGACCGACAGAGTGGTGGAAAAACTTTCTTTCAAACCGACTCACTGGTTAAGTAATGGCTTATGTGTAATGGTTATTGGTTATGTGTTATGGTTTATGGTTTAGGGTTATGAGTTATGGTTACAGTTATGGGTTAGGGTTATGGGTTGAGGTTATGGCTCATAGGTTAGGGTTATGGTTTAGGGTTAGGATTATGGGTTAGGGTTATGACCTAAATGCATAACTGACCAGTCGGAAAAAAAAATTTCTTTAGACCAACCAACTGAAAAATCTTTTTACAGCAGCTGACCAACCAATGAACCGGTCGGAAAAAAATAATTTTTTAGAAAGACCGAGAAAAATTTTTTTTTTAGACCGGCCGACTTTCCGACCGACAGAGTGGTGGAAAAGCTTTCTTTCAAACCAACTCACTGGTTAAGGTTATTGGTTATGTGTTATGGTTATTGGTTATGTGTTATGGTTTATGGTTTAGGGTTATGAGTTATGGTTACGGTTATAGGTTAGGGTTTTGGGTTGAGGTTATGGCTCATAGGTTAGGTTTATGGTTTAGGGTTAGGATTATGGGTTAGGGTTATGATTTAAATCACCAACTGACCAGTCGGAAAAAAAAATTTCTTTAGACCAACCAACCGAAAAATCTTTTTACAGCAGCTGACCAACCAATCAACCGGTCGAAAAAAAAAATTTTTTTAGAAAGATCGCGAAAAATTTTTTTTTTAGACCGGCCGACTTTCCGACCGACACAGTGGTGGAAAAACTTTCTTCAAACCGACTGACTGGTTAAGGTTATGGGTTATCTGTTATGGTTTTTGGTTATGTGTTATGGTTTATGGTTTAGGGTTATGAGTTATGGTTAGAGTTATGGGTTAGGGTTATGGTTTAGGGTTAGGATTATGGGTTATGGTTTTTGGTTATGTGTTATGGTTTATGGGTTATGAGTTATAGTTACAGTTATGGGTTAGGGTTAAGGGGTGAGGTTATGGCTCATAGGTTAGGGTTATGGTTTAGGGTTAGGATTATGGGTTAGGGTTATGACCTAAATGACCAACGGACCAGTCGGGAAAAAAAATTTCTTTAGACCAACCAACCGAAGAATCTTTTTACAGCAGCTGACCGACCAATCACCTGGTCGGAAAATAAAATTTTGTTAGACAGACCGAGAAAAAACTTTTTTTTTAGACCAGCCGACTTTCCGACCGACAGAGTGGTGGAAAAACTTTCTTTCAAACCGACTCACTGGTTGAGTAATGGCTTATGTGTAATGGTTATTGGTTATGTGTTATGGTTTATGGTTTAGGGTTATGAGTTATGGTTACAGTTATGGGTTAGGGTTATAGGTTAGGGTTATGGGTTATGTGTTATGCTTTTTGGTCATGTGTTATCGTTTATGGTTTAGGGTTATGAGTTATGGTTACAGTTATGGGTGAGGGTTATGGGTTAGGGTTATGGGTTGAGGTTATGGCTCATAGGTTAGGGTTATGGTTTAGGGTTAGGATTATGGGTTAGGGTTATGACCTAAATGAATAACTGACCAGTCGGAAAAAAATAAATTTTTAGAAAGACCGAGAAAATTTTTTTATTTAGACCGGCCGACTTTCCGACCGACAGAGAGGTGGAAAAAATTTCTTTCAAACCGACTCACTGGTTAAGGTTATTGGTTATGTGTTATTGGTTATGTGTTATGGTTTATGCTTAATGGTTTAGGGTTATGAGTTATGGTTACGGTTATGGGTTAGGGTTTTGGGTTGAGGTTATGGCTCATAGGTTAGGTTTATGGTTTAGGGTTAGGATTATGGGTTAGGGTTATGATTTAAATCACCAACTGACCAGTCGGAAAAAAAAATTTCTTTAGACCAACCAACCGAAAAATCTTTTTACAGCAGCTGACCGACCAATCAACCGGTCGGAAAAAAATTTTTTTAGACAGACCGCGAAAAAAAATTTTTTTAGACCGGCCGACTTACCGACCGACAGAGTGGTGGAAAAACTTTCTTTCAAACCGACTGACTGGTTAAGGTTATGGGTTATGGTTATTGGTTAGGTTTATGGTTTATGGTTTAGGCTTATGAGTTATGGTTACAGTTATGGGTTAGGGTTATGGCTTGAGGTTATGGCTCATAGTTTAGGTTTATGGTTTAGGGTTAGGATTATGGGTTAGGGTTATGACTTAAATCACCAACTGACCAGTCGGAAAAAAAAATTTCTTTAGACCAACCAACCGAAAAATCTTTTTACAGCAGCCGACCGACCAATCAACCGGTCGGAAAAAAAAATTTTTTTAGACAGACCGAGAAAAATATTTTTTTTAGACCGGCCGACTTACCGGCCGACAGAGTGGTGGAAAAACGTTCTTTCAAACCGACTCACTGGTTAAGATTATGGGTTATGTGTTATCGTTATTGGTTATGTGTTATGGTTATTGGTTATTGGTTATTGGTTATGTGTTATGGTTTATGCTTTATGGTTTAGGGTTATGAGTTATGGTTACAGTTATGGGTTAGGGTTATGGGTTGAGGTTATGGCTCATAGGTTAGGTTTATGGTTTAGGGTTAGGATTATGGGTTAGGGTTATGATTTAAATCACCAACTGACCAGTCGGAAAAAAAAATTTCTTTAGACCAACCAACCGAAAAATCTTTTTACAGCAGCTGACCGATCAATCAACTGGTCTGAAAAAAAATTTTTTTTAGACAGACCGAGAAAAAATTTTTTTTTAGACCGGCCAACTTACCGACCGACAGAGTGGTGGAAGAACTTTCTTTCAAACCGACTGACTGGTTAAGATTATGGGTTATGGTTATTGGTTAGGTTTATGGTTTATGGTTTAGGCTTATGAGTTATGGTTACAGTTATGGGTTAGGGTTATGGGTTAGGGTTATGGGTTGAGGTTATGGCTCATAGCTTAGGGTTATGGTTTAGGGTTAGGATTATGGGTTAGGGTTATGACTTAAATCACCAACTGACCAGTCGGAAAAAAAAATTTCTTTAGACCAACCAACCGAAAAATCTTTTTACAGCAGCCGACCGACCAATCAACCGGTCGGAAAAAAAAATTTTTTTAGACAGACCGAGAAAAATTTTTTTTTTAGACCGGCCGACTTACCGGCCGACAGAGTGGTGGAAGAACGTTCTTTCAAACCGACTCACTGGTTAAGATTATGGGTTATGTGTTATCGTTATTGGTTGTGTTATGGTTATTGGTTATTGGTTATGTGTTATGGTTTATGCTTTATGGTTTAGGGTTATGAGTTATGGTTACAGTTATGGGTTAGGGTTATGGCTTGAGGTTATGGCTCATAGGTTCGGGTTATGGTTTAGGGTTAGGATTTTGGGTTAGGGTTATGACCTAAATGAACAACTGACCAGTCGGAAAAAAAAATTTCTTTAGACTAACCAACTGAAAAATCTTTTTACAGCAGCTGACCAACCAATCAACCGGTCGGAAAAAAATAATTTTTTAGAAAGACCGAGAAAAATTTTTTTTTTAGACCGGCCGACTTTCCGACCGACAGAGTGGTGGAAAAACTTTCTTTCAAACCGACTCACTGGTTAAGTAATGGCTTATGTGTAATGGTTATTGGTTATGTGTTATGGTTTATGGTTTAGGGTTATGAGTTATGGTTACAGTTATGGGTTAGGGTTATGGGTTGAGGTTATGGCTCATAGGTTAGGGTTATGGTTTAGGGTTAGGATTATGGGTTAGGGTTATGACCTAAATGAATAACTGACCAGTTGGAAAAAAAAATTTCTTTAGACCAACCAACTGAAAAATCTTTTTACAGCAGCTGACCAACCAATGAACCGGTCGGAAAAAAATAATTTTTTAGAAAGACCGAGAAAAATTTTTTTTTTAGACCGGCCGACTTTCCGACCGACAGAGTGGTGGAAAAGCTTTCTTTCAAACCGACTCACTGGTTAAGGTTATTGGTTATGTGTTATGGTTATTGGTTATGTGTTATGGTTTATGGTTTAGGGTTATGAGTTATGGTTACGGTTATAGGTTAGGGTTTTGGGTTGAGGTTATGGCTCATAGGTTAGGTTTATGGTTTAGGGTTAGGATTATGGGTTAGGGTTATGATTTAAATCACCAACTGACCAGTCGGAAAAAAAAATTTCTTTAGACCAACCAACCGAAAAATCTTTTTACAGCAGCTGACCAACCAATCAACCGGTCGGAAAAAAAAAATTTTTTAGAAAGATCGCGAAAAATTTTTTTTTTAGACCGGCCGACTTTCCGACCGACACAGTGGTGGAAAAACTTTCTTCAAACCGACTGACTGGTTAAGGTTATGGGTTATCTGTTATGGTTTTTGGTTATGTGTTATGGTTTATGGTTTAGGGTTATGAGTTATGGTTAGAGTTATGGGTTAGGGTTATGGTTTAGGGTTAGGATTATGGGTTATGGTTTTTGGTTATGTGTTATGGTTTATGGGTTATGAGTTATAGTTACAGTTATGGGTTAGGGTTAAGGGGTGAGGTTATGGCTCATAGGTTAGGGTTATGGTTTAGGGTTAGGATTATGGGTTAGGGTTATGACCTAAATGACCAACGGACCAGTCGGGAAAAAAAATTTCTTTAGACCAACCAACCGAAGAATCTTTTTACAGCAGCTGACCGACCAATCACCTGGTCGGAAAATAAAATTTTGTTAGACAGACCGAGAAAAAACTTTTTTTTTAGACCAGCCGACTTTCCGACCGACAGAGTGGTGGAAAAACTTTCTTTCAAACCGACTCACTGGTTGAGTAATGGCTTATGTGTAATGGTTATTGGTTATGTGTTATGGTTTATGGTTTAGGGTTATGAGTTATGGTTACAGTTATGGGTTAGGGTTATAGGTTAGGGTTATGGGTTATGTGTTATGCTTTTTGGTCATGTGTTATCGTTTATGGTTTAGGGTTATGAGTTATGGTTACAGTTATGGGTGAGGGTTATGGGTTAGGGTTATGGGTTGAGGTTATGGCTCATAGGTTAGGGTTATGGTTTAGGGTTAGGATTATGGGTTAGGGTTATGACCTAAATGAATAACTGACCAGTCGGAAAAAAAAATTTCTTTAGACCAACCAACTGAAAAATCTTTTTACAGCAGCTGACCAACCAATCAACCGGTCGGAAAAAAATAAATTTTTAGAAAGACCGAGAAAAATTTTTTTTTTAGACCGGCCGACTTTCCGACCGACAGAGTGGTGGAAAAACTTTCTTTCAAACCGACTCACTGGTTAAGGTTATTGGTTATGTGTTATGGTTATTGGTTATGTGTTATGGTTTATGCTTTATGGTTTAGGGTTATGAGTTATGATTACGATTATGGGTTAGGGTTTTGGGTTGAGGTTATGGCTCATAGGTTAGGTTTATGGTTTAGGGTTAGGATTATGGGTTAGGGTTATGATTTAAATCACCAACTGACCAGTCGGAAAAAAAAATTTCTTTAGACCAACCAACCGAAAAATCTTTTTACAGCAGCTGACCGACCAATCAACCGGTCGGAAAAAAATTTTTTTAGACAGACCGCGAAAAAAAATTTTTTTAGACCGGCCGACTTACCGACCGACAGAGTGGTGGAAAAACTTTCTTTCAAACCAACGGACTGGTTAAGGTTATGGGTTATGGTTATTGGTTAGGTTTATGGTTTATGGTTTAGGCTTATGAGTTATGGTTACAGTTATGGGTTAGGGTTATGGGCTGAGGTTATGGCTCATAGTTTAGGTTTATGGTTTAGGGTTAGGATTATGGGTTAGGGTTATGACTTAAATCACCAACTGACCAGTCGGAAAAAAAAATTTCTTTAGACCAACCAACCGAAAAATCTTTTTACAGCAGCCGACCGACCAATCAACCGGTCGGAAAAAAAAATTTTTTTAGACAGACCGAGAAAAATTTTTTTTTTAGACCGGCCGACTTACCGGCCGACAGAGTGGTGGAAGAACGTTCTTTCAAACCGACTCACTGGTTAAGATTATGGGTTATGTGTTATCGTTATTGGTTGTGTTATGGTTATTGGTTATTGGTTATGTGTTATGGTTTATGCTTTATGGTTTAGGGTTATGAGTTATGGTTACAGTTATGGGTTAGGGTTATGGGTTGAGGTTATGGCTCATAGGTTCGGGTTATGGTTTAGGGTTAGGATTTTGGGTTAGGGTTATGACCTAAATGAACAACTGACCAGTCGGAAAAAAAAATTTCTTTAGACTAACCAACTGAAAAATCTTTTTACAGCAGCTGACCAACCAATCAACCGGTCGGAAAAAAATAATTTTTTAGAAAGACCGAGAAAAATTTTTTTTTTAGACCGGCCGACTTTCCGACCGACAGAGTGGTGGAAAAACTTTCTTTCAAACCGACTCACTGGTTAAGTAATGGCATATGTGTAATGGTTATTGGTTATGTGTTATGGTTTATGGTTTAGGGTTATGAGTTATGGTTACAGTTATGGGTTAGGGTTATGGGTTGAGGTTATGGCTCATAGGTTAGGGTTATGGTTTAGGGTTAGGATTATGGGTTAGGGTTATGACCTAAATGAATAACTGACCAGTCGGAAAAAAAAATTTCTTTAGACCAACCAACCGAAAAATCTTTTTACAGCAGCTGACCAACCAATCAACCGGTCGGAAAAAAAAAATTTTTTAGAAAGATCGCGAAAAATTTTTTTTTTAGACCGGCCGACTTTCCGACCGACACAGTGGTGGAAAAACTTTCTTCAAACCGACTGACTGGTTAAGGTTATGGGTTATCTGTTATGGTTTTTGGTTATGTGTTATGGTTTATGGTTTAGGGTTATGAGTTATGGTTACGGTTATGGGTTAGGGTTTTGGGTTGAGGTTATGGCTCATAGGTTAGGTTTATGGTTTAGGGTTAGGATTATGGGTTAGGGTTATGATTTAAATCACCAACTGACCAGTCGGAAAAAAAAATTTCTTTAGACCAACCAACCGAAAAATCTTTTTACAGCAGCTGACCGACCAATCAACCGGTCGGAAAAAAATTTTTTTAGACAGACCGCGAAAAAAAATTTTTTTAGACCGGCCGACTTACCGACCGACAGAGTGGTGGAAAAACTTTCTTTCAAACCGACTGACTGGTTAAGGTTATGGGTTATGGTTATTGGTTAGGTTTATGGTTTATGGTTTAGGCTTATGAGTTATGGTTACAGTTATGGGTTAGGGTTATGGGTTGAGGTTATGGCTCATAGTTTAGGTTTAGGGTTTAGGGTTAGGATTATGGGTTAGGGTTATGACTTAAATCACCAACTGACCAGTCGGAAAAAAAAATTTCTTTAGACCAACCAACCGAAAAATCTTTTTACAGCAGCCGACCGACCAATCAACCGGTCGGAAAAAAAAATTTTTTTAGACAGACCGAGAAAAATTTTTTTTTTAGACCGGCCGACTTACCGGCCGACAGAGTGGTGGAAAAACGTTCTTTCAAACCGACTCACTGGTTAAGATTATGGGTTATGTGTTATCGTTATTGGTTGTGTTATGGTTATTGGTTATTGGTTATGTGTTATGGTTTATGCTTTATGGTTTAGGGTTATGAGTTATGGTTACAGTTATGGGTTAGGGTTATGGGTTGAGGTTATGGCTCATAGGTTCGGGTTATGGTTTAGGGTTAGGATTTTGGGTTAGGGTTATGACCTAAATGAACAACTGACCAGTCGGAAAAAAAAATTTCTTTAGACTAACCAACTGAAAAATCTTTTTACAGCAGCTGACCAACCAATCAACCGGTCGGAAAAAAATAATTTTTTAGAAAGACCGAGAAAAATTTTTTTTTTAGACCGGCCGACTTTCCGACCGACAGAGTGGTGGAAAAACTTTCTTTCAAACCGACTCACTGGTTAAGTAATGGCTTATGTGTAATGGTTATTGGTTATGTGTTATGGTTTATGGTTTAGGGTTATGAGTTATGGTTACAGTTATGGGTGAGGGTTATGGGTTAGGGTTATGGGTTGAGGTTATGGCTCATAGGTTAGGGTTATGGTTTAGGGTTAGGATTATGGGTTAGGGTTATGACCTAAATGAATAACTGACCAGTCGGAAAAAAAATTTTCTTTAGACCAACCAACTGAAAAATCTTTTTACAGCAGCTGACCAACCAATCAACCGGTCGGAAAAAAATAATTTTTTAGAAAGACCGAGAAAAATTTTTTTTTTAGACCGGCCGACTTTCCGACCGACAGAGTGGTGGAAAAACTTTCTTTCAAACCGACTCACTGGTTAAGGTTATTGGTTATGTGTTATAGTTATTGGTTATGTGTTATGGTTTATGGTTTAGGGTTATGAGTTATGGTTACGGTTATAGGTTAGGGTTTTGGGTTGAGGTTATGGCTCATAGGTTAGGTTTATGGTTTAGGGTTAGGATTATGGGTTAGGGTTATGATTTAAATCACCAACTGACCAGTCGGAAAAAAAAATTTCTTTAGACCAACCAACCGAAAAATCTTTTTACAGCAGCTGACCAACCAATCAACCGGTCGGAAAAAAAAAATTTTTTAGAAAGATCGCGAAAAATTTTTTTTTTAGACCGGCCGACTTTCCGACCGACACAGTGGTGGAAAAACTTTCTTCAAACCGACTGACTGGTTAAGGTTATGGGTTATCTGTTATGGTTTTTGGTTATGTGTTATGGTTTATGGTTTAGGGTTATGAGTTATGGTTACAGTTATGGGTTAGGGTTAAGGGGTGAGTTTATGGCTCATAGCTTAGGGTTATGGTTTAGGGTTAGGATTATGGGTTAGGGTTATGACCTAAATGACCAACGGACCAGTCGGGAAAAAAAATTTCTTTAGACCAACCAACCGAAGAATCTTTTTACAGCAGCTGACCGACCAATCACCTGGTCGGGAAATAAAATTTTGTTAGACAGACCGAGAAAAAACTTTTTTTTTAGACCAGCCGACTTTCCGACCGAAAGAGTGGTGGAAAAACTTTCTTTCAAACCGACTCACTGGTTAAGTAATGGCTTATGTGTAATGGTTATTGGTCATGTGTTATGGTTTAGGGTTATGAGTTATGGTTACAGTTATGGGTTAGGGTTATAGGTTAGGGTTATGGGTTATGTGTTATGGTTTATGGTTTAGGGTTATGAGTTATGGTTACAGTTATGGGTTAGGGTTATAGGTTAGGGTTATTGGTTATGTGTTATGGTTTATGGTTTAGGGTTATGAGTTATGGTTACAGTTATGGGTGAGGGTTATGGGTTAGGGTTATGGGTTGAGGTTAAGGCTCATAGGTTAGGGTTATGGTTTAGGGTTAGGATTATGGGTTAGGGTTATGACCTAAATGAATAACTGACCAGTCGGAAAAAAAAAATTTCTTTAGACCAACCAACTGAAAAATCTTTTTACAGCAGCTGACCAACCAATCAACCGGTCGGAAAAAAATAATTTTTTAGAAAGACCGAGAAAATTTTTTTTTTTAGACCGGCCGACTTTCCGACCGACAGAGTGGTGGAAAAACTTTCTTTCAAACCGACTCACTGGTTAAGGTTATTGGTTATGTGTTATGGTTATTGGTTATGTGTTATGGTTTATGCTTTATGGTTTAGGGTTATGAGTTATGGTTACGGTTATGGGTTAGGGTTTTGGGTTGAGGTTAAGGCTCATAGGTTAGGTTTATGGTTTAGGGTTAGGATTATGGGTTAGGGTTATGATTTAAATCACCAACTGACCAGTCGAAAAAAAAAATTTCTTTAGACCAACCAACCGAAAAATCTTTTTACAGCAGCTGACCGACCAATCAACCGGTCGGAAAAAAATTTTTTTTAGACAGACCGCGAAAAAAAATTTTTTTAGACCGGCCGACTTACCGACCGACAGAGTGGTGGAAAAACTTTCTTTCAAACCGACTGACTGGTTAAGGTTATTGGTTATGTGTTATGGTTATTGGTTATGTGTTATGGTTTATGCTTTATGGTTTAGGGTTATGAGTTATGGTTACGGTTATGGGTTAGGGTTTTGGGTTGAGGTTATGGCTCATAGGTTAGGTTTATGGTTTCGTGTTAGGATTATGGGTTAGGGTTATGACTTAAATCACCAACTGACCAGTCGGAAAAAAAAATTTCTTTAGACCAACCAACCGAAAAATCTTTTTACAGCAGCTGACCGACCAATCAACCGGTCGGAAAAAAAAAATTTTTTAGACAGACCGAGAAAAATTTTTGCTTTAGACACACCGATTTACCGACCGACAGAGTGGTGGAAAAACTTTCTTTCAAACCGACTGACTGGTTAGGGTTATGGGTTATGGTTATTGGTTAGGTTTATGCTTTAAGGTTTAGGCTTATGAGTTATGGTTACAGTTATGGGTTAGGGTTATGGTTTAGGGTTAGGATTATGGGTTAGGGTTATTACCTAAATGACCAACTGACCAGTCGGTAAAAAAAAATTTCTTTAGACCAACCAACCGAAAAATCTTTTTACAGCAGCCGACCGACCAATCAACCGGTCGGAAAAAAAAATTTTTTTAGACAGACCGAGAAAAATTTTTTTTTTAGACCGGCCGACTTACCGGCCGACAGAGTGGTGGAAAAACTTTCTTTCAAACCGACTCACTGGTTAAGATTATGGGTTATGTGTTATCGTTATTGGTTATGTGTTATGGTTATTGGTTATGTGTTATGGTTTATGCTTTATGGTTTAGGGTTATGAGTTATGGTTACAGTTATGGGTTAGGGTTATGGGTTGAGGTTATGGCTCATAGGTTAGGTTTATGGTTTAGGGTTAGGATTATGGGTAATTGTTATGATTTAAATCACCAACTGACCAGTCGGAAAAAAAAATTTCTTTAGACCAACCAACCGAAAAATCTTTTTACAGCAGCTGACCAACCAATCAACCGGTCGAAAAAAAAAATTTTTTAGAAAGACCGAGAAAAATTTTTTTTTTAGACCGGCCGACTTTCCGACCGACAGAGTGGTGGAAAAACTTTCTTCAAACCGACTGACTGGTTAAGGTTATGGGTTATCTGTTATGGTTTTTGGTTATGTGTTATGGTTTATGCTTTATGGTTTAGGGTTATGAGTTATGGTTACAGTTATGGGTTAGGGTTATGGGTTGAGGTTATGGCTCATAGGTCCGGGTTATGGTTTAGGGTTAGGCTTATGGGTTAGGGTTATGACCTAAATGAACAACTGACCAGTCGGAAAAAAAAATTTCTTTAGACAAACCAACTGAAAAATCTTTTTACAGCAGCTGACCAACCAATCAACCGGTCTGAAAAAAAAAATTTTTTAGAAAGACCGAGAAAAATTTTTTTTTTAGACCGGCCGACTTTCCGACCGACAGAGTGGTGGAAAAACTTTCTTCAAACCGACTGACTGGTTAAGGTTATGGGTTATCTGTTATGGTTTTTGGTTATGTGTTATGGTTTATGCTTTATGGTTTAGGGTTATGAGTTATGGTTACAGTTATGGGTTAGGGTTATGGGTTGAGGTTATGGCTCATAGGTCCGGGTTATGGTTTAGGGTTAGGCTTATGGGTTAGGGTTATGACCTAAATGAACAACTGACCAGTCGGAAAAAAAAATTTCTTTAGACAAACCAACTGAAAAATCTTTTTACAGCAGCTGACCAACCAATCAACCGGTCTGAAAAAAATAATTTTTTAGAAAGACCAAGAAAAATTTTTTTTTTAGACCGGCCGACTTTCCGACCGACAGAGTGGTGGAAAAACTTTCTTTCAAACCGACTCACTGGTTAAGTAATGGCTTATGTGTAATGGTTATTGGTTATGTGTTATGGTTTATGGTTATGAGTTATGGTTACAGTTATGGGTGAGGGTTATGGGTTAGGGTTATGGGTTGAGGTTATGGCTCATAGGTTAGGGTTATGGTTTAGGGTTAGGATTATGGGTTAGGGTTATGACCTAAATGAATAACTGACCAGTCGGAAAAAAAAATTTCTTTAGACCAACCAACTGAAAAATCTTTTTACAGCAGCTGACCAACCAATCAACCGGTCGGAAAAAAATAATTCTTTAGAAAGACCGAGAAAAATTTTTTTTTTAGACCGGCCGACTTTCCGACCGACAGAGTGGTGGAAAAACTTTCTTCAAACCGACTGACTGGTTAAGGTTATGGGTTATCTGTTATGGTTTTTGGTTATGTGTTATGGTTTATGGTTTAGGGTTATGAGATATGGTTACAGTTATGGGTTAGGGTTAAGGGGTGAGTTTATGGCTCATAGGTTAGGGTTATGGTTTAGGGTTAGGATTATGGGTTAGGGTTATGACCTAAATGACCAACGGACCAGTCGGGAAAAAAAATTTCTTTAGACCAACCAACCAAAGAATCTTTTTACAGCAGCTGACCGACCAATCACCTGGTCGGAAAATAAAATTTTGTTAGACAGACCGAGAAAAAACTTTTTTTTTAGACCAGCCGACTTTCCGACCGACAGAGTGGTGGAAAAACTTTCTTTCAAACCGACTCACTGGTTAAGTAATGGCTTATGTGTAATGGTTATTGGTTATGAGTTATGGTTACAGTTATGGGTTAGGGTTATAGGTTAGGGTTATGGGTTATGTGTTATGGTTTTGCGTTTAGGGTTATGAGTTATGGTTACAGTTATGGGTTAGCGTTATAGATTAGGGTTATTGGTTATGTGTTATGGTTTAGGGTTTAGGGTTATGAGTTATGGTTACAGTTATGGGTTAGGGTTATGGGTTGAGGTTATGGCTCATAGGTTCGGGTTATGGTTTAGGGTTAGGATTATGGGTTAGGGTTATGACCTAAATGAACAACTGACCAGTCGGGAAAAAAAATTTCTTTAGACCAACCAACCGAAAAATCTTTTTACAGCAGCTGACCGACCAATCAACCGGTCGGAAAAAAAAAAATTTTTAGACGGACCGAGAAAAATTTTTGCTTTAGACACACCGATTTACCGACCGACAGAGTGGTGGAAAAACTTTCTTTCAAACCGACTGACTGGTTAGGGTTATGGGTTATGGTTATTGGTTAGGTTTATGCTTTAAGGTTTAGGCTTATGAGTTATGGTTACAGTTATGGGTTAGGGTTATGGTTTAGGGTTAGGATTATGGGTTAGGGTTATTACCTAAATGACCAACTGACCAGTCGGTAAAAAAAAATTTCTTTAGACCAACCAACCGAAAAATCTTTTTACAGCAGCCGACCGACCAATCAACCGGTCTGAAAAAAAAATTTTTTTAGACAGACCGAGAAAAATTTTTTTTTTAGACCGGCCGACTTACCGGCCGACAGAGTGGTGGAAAAACTTTCTTTCAAACCGACTCACTGGTTAAGTAATGGCTTATGTGTAATGGTTATTGGTTATGTGTTATGGTTTATGGTTTAGGGTTATGAGTTATGGTTACAGTTATGGGTGAGGGTTATAGGTTAGGGTTATGCGTTGAGGTTATGGCTCATAGGTTAGGGTTATGGTTTAGGGTTAGGATTATGGGTTAGGGTTATGACCTAAATGAATAACTGACCAGTCGGAAAAAAAAATGTCTTTAGACCAACCAACTGAAAAATCTTTTTACAGCAGCTGACCAACCAATCAACCGATCGGAAAAAAATAATTTTTTAGAAAGACCGAGAAAAATTTTTTTTTTAGACCGGCCGACTTTCCGACCGACAGAGTGGTGGAAAAACTTTCTTCAAACCGACTGACTGGTTAAGGTTATGGGTTATGTGTTATGGTTATTGGTTATGTGTTATGGTTTATGGTTTATGGTTTAGGGTTATGAGTTATGGTTACGGTTATAGGTTAGGGTTTTGGGTTGAGGTTATGGCTCATAGGTTAGGTTTATGGTTTAGGGTTAGGATTATGGGTTAGGGTTATGATTTAAATCACCAACTGACCAGTCGGAAAAAAAAATTTCTTTAGACCAACCAACCGAAAAATCTTTTTACAGCAGCTGACCGACCAATCAACCGGTCGGAAAAAAAAATTTTTTTAGAAAGACCGAGAAAAATTTTTTTTTTAGACCGGCCGACTTTCCGACCGACAGAGTGGTGGAAAAACTTTCTTCAAACCGACTGACTGGTTAAGGTTATGGGTTATCTGTTATGGTTTTTGGTTATGTGTTATGGTTTATGGTTTAGGGTTATGAGATATGGTTACAGTTATGGGTTAGGGTTAAGGGGTGAGTTTATGGCTCATAGGTTAGGGTTATGGTTTAGGGTTAGGATTATGGGTTAGGGTTATGACCTAAATGACCAACGGACCAGTCGGGAAAAAAAATTTCTTTAGACCAACCAACCGAAGAATCTTTTTACAGCAGCTGACCGACCAATCACCTGGTCGTAAAATAAAATTTTGTTAGACAGACCGAGAAAAAACTTTTTTTTTAGACCGGCCGACTTTCCGACCGAAAGAGTGGTGGAAAAACTTTCTTTCAAACCGACTCACTGGTTAAGTAATGGCTTATGTGTAATGGTTATTGGTTATGTGTTATGGTTTATGGTTTAGGGTTATGAGTTATGGTTACAGTTATGGGTTAGGGTTATAGGTTAGGGTTATGGGTTATGTGTTATGGTTTTGCGTTTAGGGTTATGAGTTATGGTTACAGTTATGGGTTAGCGTTATAGGTTAGGGTTATTGGTTATGTGTTATGGTTTAGGGTTTAGGGTTATGAGTTATGGTTACAGTTATGGGTGAGGGTTATGGGTTAGGGTTATGGGTTGAGGTTAAGGCTCATAGGTTAGGGTTATGGTTTAGGGTTAGGATTATGGGTTAGGGTTATGACCTAAATGAATAACTGACCAGTCGGAAAAAAAAATTTCTTTAGACCAACCAACTGAAAAATCTTTTTACAGCAGCTGACCAACCAATCAACCGGTCGGAAAAAAATAATTTTTTAGAAAGACCGAGAAAAATTTTTTTTTTAGACCGGCCGACTTTCCGACCGACAGCGTGGTGGAAAAACTTTCTTTCAAACCGACTCACTGGTTAAGGTTATTGGTTATGTGTTATGGTTATTGGTTATGTGTTATGGTTTATGGTTTATGGTTTAGGGTTATGAGTTATGGTTACGGTTATAGGTTAGGGTTTTGGGTTGAGGTTATGGCTCATAGGTTAGGTTTATGGTTTAGGGTTAGGATTATGGGTTAGGGTTATGACCTAAATGACCAACTGACCAGTCGGAAAAAAAATGTCTTTAGACCAACCAACCGAAAAATCTTTTTACAGCAGCTGACCGACCAATCAACCGGTTGGAAAAAAATTTTTTTTAGACAGACCGCGAAAAAAAATTTTTTTAGACCGGCCGACTTACCGACCGACCGAGTGGTGGAAAAACTTTCTTTCAAACCGACTGACTGGTTAAGGTTATGGGTTATGGTTATTGGTTAGGTTTATGGTTTATGGTTTAGGCTTATCAGTTATGGTTACAGTTATGGGTTAGGGTTATGGGTTGAGGTTATGGCTCATAGTTTAGGGTTATGGTTTAGGGTTAGGATTATGGGTTAGGGTTATGACTTAAATCACCAACTGACCAGTCGGAAAAAAAAATTTCTTTAGACCAACCAACTGAAAAATCTTTTTACAGCAGCTGACCAACCAATCAACCGGTCGGAAAAAAATAATTTTTTAGAAAGACCGAGAAAAATTTTTTTTTTAGACCGGCCGACTTTCCGACCGACAGAGTGGTGGAAAAACTTTCTTTCAAACCGACTGACTGGTTAAGGTTATGGGTTATCTGTTATGGTTTTTGGTCATGTGTTATGGTTTATGGTTTAGGGTTATGAGTTATGGTTATAGTTATGGGTTAGGGTTAAGGGGTGAGGTTATGGCTCATAGGTTCGGGTTATGGTTTAGGGTTAGGATTATGGGTTAGGGTTATGACCTAAATGAACAACTGACCAGTCAGAAAAAAAATTCTCTAGACCAACCAACCGAAAAATCTTTTTACAGCAGCTGACCGACCAATCAAACGGTCGGAACAAAAAAATTTTTTAGACAGACCGAGAGAAATTTTTGTTTTAGACCCGCCGATTTATCGACCGACAGAGTGGTGGAAAAACTTTCTTCAAACCGACTGACTGGTCAAGGTTATGGGTTATGGTTATTGGTTAGGTTTATGGTTTAAGGTTTAGGGTTATGAGTTATGGTTACAGTTATGGGTTGGGGTTGTGGCTTGAGGTTATGCGTCATAGGTTAGGTTATCTGGAAGATAATTAATGTGTACATTTAGGCACCCTTGCAATTTCTGTCCCCCATCAGTGAAGGGAAAAGTTATGGTTATGTTTATGGGTTTTTGGTTATGAGTCTTCGGTTAGGGTTATGGGTTAGGAGCTAGTGTTATGGGTTATGGGTTATGGGTTATGGGTTATGTGTTATGGGTTATGGGTTAGAGTAGGGTTAGGGTTATGGTTAGGTGGTTGGTCAGGTGGTTTTCAGGTTTTCAGGCGACTTACCTGGTGATCAATGACGTCACTGTCGTCCGCCTGAGCGACAGAAACAAAGTGGAGGCTGGACAATGACTGTATGAGTTCATGTTCACGAATTTAACTCTAAATAAGAGCAACGTCGCGTTACCCTGAGTTTAGATTTGACGTCTCTTCGGGGATATTTGTGTGCTTTTATTTTGTTTTCCAGACAAACCTCCTCCTCCTTCTTCTTTTAAAGGTTAGAGAAGATGCTCCTGCATTTATGACGTCTGCTTTTCTTACCTCTCCTGAGAGAAAACACATTTTCCTCTTGGTTTGACAAAATCAATTTCGACCTAGTTCAAGGATGACTCACATTCTCCGTGTCTGCCTCTCCTCTGTGTTTCTCTCGGTGTAAATATTTATCCAATGACTTCCTGCCTTCAATCGGATCCAATTAAATTAGATTCAAGCGCACCGTGTTCTCGTCCTCTACTCAGACAAATGTAAATGACGCGATTGAAGATGTTAACATATTAATGAAGACATTTAATGAGGAAGTAAGGATGGGAAAGTCCTGCCAGATATAGAAATATGGCAGCAATGCGTGTTTTATGTATGAATTTAAAGTCTCAGCATCATTTCATGTTTCTCTTCTGTTGTATCGTATTTTCCAGGAACTATTTAAATCACATGTTTCATGATTTATTTACAGTTTCCATTGCCTGTAGTTGCATCTTATTTTCATCAATGCTGAAACTTTCCTTATTAAATTGTGCGTAAATTTCTCACAGGATTTACTTTCTTTTGTTGAGTTTTGTTAACAGCAAATTAAACATTCGAAGAGCTGAAACTTGGTATAGTCTGATCCATCGTGTTCTCAGTGGCGCCCCCTCGTGGCGAGGTTTTGAAACAACCTCCTGTTTCATTGAAATGTTTGTGTGTTTGGCTCGAATTTCCAAGGAGAATAAAAATCAATTCGAACCATTTGCAGCCTGGCAGCTGCTTCAGTTTTTATTTATGAGTAGAAAATTACTTCAGTGCCTCATTTTCACGATGGGAGGAAAACACTGAAGTGGCATGCAACATTCTCAAAATCTGATTCTTCACTGTCCAGAAAATTCGACAAGCTCTGGGCTCAATAGTGGCTTATTGTGCGCAAAACAGTCACACTGGTTCAGGTTTAACTGGAGTTACTGTCATGCAATTACTGAAGAGGAAGAAATGTGAAAAATCAAACAGCGATGAGGCATCAGTGGTTCTTTTATGTGACATTTAAAGAACTGAATCTAAATGGAAACACTCAGTTATGAGTTTGACAGCAGCTCAAAGTAACTTTAAAATCACGTTCGAACAGGTCAGTCTTGGGTCGTACAGTCTTGTTTTGAATGGAAATTTGTGCAACAGCTACACAGATTCATGGAAACGTGATGCACCAGGATGAAAAGTTGTTTTATCAGTTTCCAGTATTAATAAAAATGATTTTTCTCCATGTGTCTCTTTGCACTACAGACAGATTCAGGAAATGTCCAGCTGAGCAGCTTCTAATTGAAATTAAGAAGGTGTTTTTGGTTTGTCTGCTCTTTCTTTCTCATTAGCGTTCCAGTCAGGCACTGCTGCCAGGAGGTTTTGGGTCCTTCATCTCCGTGTGCCCCGTGTCCGCCCTCTGAAGTAGCTCGGAAACAACAAACTGCCCAAAATCTCCGACAGCATGACATTGTTTTGCATCCAGACTTGCGTCAGTGAAACATGGGAATTCAGTCCGAGCGTGACCTCAGGTTGTTTCTCCCTCAAACTTTCTCGGCGAGCGACTGGATGGAGCCAGGGAAGAGGAGACGGAGAACAAAGGTCAGCTCAGAACTTCACATGAGAACACATGAACTCCAGTACAGAGAATTTGGACAATTCAAGTAATGGACATTCTTGATTTAAAGGAAACAAACCTGTAATTGTGAATGTTTTGCAGCCAAGGACAGCAGAACAGATATTCCATCATTATGTGTGAGCACTCAGAGGAAACCCTTTTACAAAATGCACAATGTCTTTAGTCAAGCTTTGAGAGGTGCAAAACTTGAAGTTGATTTTCTGCAGAGGCAGAAATACTGCTGTTGTTATACGACGGGAGATGAGTCAGTCCAAAATGCACTGAAATAAACAAATGAAGCAATTTAGGGAAGTGCGAATTGAGGTTAGATTCCGGAGTGACTCTCAATTGGAATTTCTGAGTTTGTGTTTTCAACACAGTCCTCTTTGTGCTCTTGTGGTTTTACCTCTAATGACACAACTGGGAGGCTGAGAAATGGTTGTGATTAACGCCGCTCCTTGTACTTCTTTTTTCACGAAATACAAATTTCGTGTTTGTGCCGTGCATTTCGAGGCAAAAGTTCGGCGAGAACGCAGAGAAGACAGAACGTACGAGTCGGGCAAAGTGGCTCGATCGCTAACTGAGTCGTTTCAGCGGAACGTAGAAAACACGCGTGTTGTCATCGTATGTGATGCACTCAACATAAAATTATTCCTTTTCCTTTAATCAAAGATGGACGTCGAAACACACAACTTCCTTCTGGAAGCAGGACCTGAATACAATAATTGACAGGCGTTGGAAGCAATGCAATTTTCCAATCAATTTGACTTCTTTATCCTGCATATTACCCAACAGTGTTTGACTGAAGGCTACTTACAGTATGTCATCAAATTGACTCAGAAATGAAGGATATTTATGTAGCTGTACTCAATGAGTTCCAGCATAGAAAATTCCATTCCCCATAGAAATGTACTGGGAGTTAATGGGTGGCTGTCAATTATAAATTACAAAGGTTGAATAAGCGAAAGACGAGCTGCCATTAGGTTTCCATTGCTATTCATAAAATGAAATATATTCCTCCTTATTTCCATTTCCATCGACACACTCGTCCATCTGCACCCCACGCATCCATTCAAAGCCATTGATATCGCCTATTGAAAGTGACACAATGGAGAGTTCTGAAGTCATTTTCTGTATGTGCTCATTGACATAACGAGTGTGTATTTATCCGCAAAACTGCCAATAACCTTCTGAATGATGTTCTTCCAAGGTCTAATGCAAAGCAGACAGACGGTGAAGACAGCGGATCTCCGGCGGAGGTGAACAGCGATGGATAGACTCTGAAATAAACGTGTTTGTGGTGCGGAGGCTAATGTACCCACAATTATTAGTGAGACGATTGTCCAGTTGATAAATCCATCCAGGATCCGTTTCATAACCGCTGGAATGATCGAACGATTTCTCTCCAATGACTTCAAGCCTATTGAGCTGCTCCCGATGTACAGTAGAACGTCTTCAAGGCAAATCAATGCGTTCTCTGGGATCAACAAGAAGATACTCGACAACACTTCCCTTGCATCGGAGGGAAATATCATAAGTTAAGATCAGACTATGTATTTAATTCCTTCAGTGTTTATGTGATGGACATTTTACCTCCAACACGTCAATGTTCAAGCGCCAGAACATCAGAACACCTTCAGAACTACAGGTCTTGTGGGGTGTTCTCCATCTGCAGGGGTCGGTCCCCACCAACATGGTCTAAAGAAGAGAGAAAGATCTGATGCCTTGAAAGTTAAAAAAAAAAAATAAAGAATTAGATTTTATTGCCCTTATGAGACAGACCATTTGTGTAGAGGTGTATTACAGTGATAATAAAAATAAATTTTAAAAATCTCATTATACCAAAAAGTAATAATGCATTAAAGTTAATATTGTTATCAATTATTGGCATGATCAAGGCTGTAATATCTTTATCAGAAGAATGTAACTTCGCACGTTATCTTTGGAAATATTGCATATTTTGTGTTTTTCCCATTTGAAAAAATCAGGACTCTAATGACAAAATCCATATAAACATAAATAATAATTTAAAAAATTATAACGCACTTTATATCTATGGGTAAGTCTGAAGCAGTAAGTCTGAAGCAGTTTTTATATATTATATTTTTATTATAGTCTATGAAATGTCTCATTTGTGACACTTGGAAACACTGTGTAAATTTTAAAACTGTCCTTGCATCCAAAATTAATAATGTATTAAAGTTAATATTGCTATCAATTATTGGCATTGTCAAAGCTGTAATATCTTTATCAGAAGTATTTAACTTTGAGCCTCATTTTCGGAGATATTGCATATTTTGTGTTTTATCCATTAAAAAAAAATTAGGGTTCAAATGATAAAGTCCATATAAACATAAATGATAAAGGAAAAAAGTAAATGCACTTTACATATATGGGAAGATCTAAAGTAGTCGAAAAGATCTGATGCATTGAAAGAAAAAAAAAATTTTATGTATTACATTTTTTGTTTACACTTTTATAAAATGTCATGTTAGTGTGTACCCATTTGAAGGAGTCCCCGAGGGTTAAACAGTCTGCACTCCTGCTGGGGCAAATAGCCCCCAAATGACGTCTCTGTCCTGAAGGAGTGTTTTTATGTAAATTAATCCTACTACCCCACACACACACACACACACCGGTGGCTTCACGATTAGGACGATCCCAATGCTTGAAAGATGCCGATAATGTTCTGGATGCGGCCCCTCTCAACATCTGACCCAGCTGATAACAGGAAGTGGCCCTCCTTACTTCCTGGTCGCCAGCAGGAACGAACGGAGGAACATAATCAATCCAGCGGCTGATAGCTTTCCTTTTGAACTTCAGTCACTTTGATGTCAGGGTTCATCTCCTCGCATGCAAGACCTAAATAAGATGTTTTCAGGCAATCGCCATCGCTCTACGCCGCCTGGGACAATGGTGACTGGCTTAGAGAAGTAACACCCAGAAACATTCCACCAGGGGTCACCAGAGGCTCCACGGGGCCGTTCAGGGTAACACATCGCCGGTGCGCCGGGTTTTCAGTGCAAATAAAACACAAAATTAAAAATTCCCAGTCGTCAAACTTGCTGAATGGCGCAAGGCGAAAGAAAATTGAAGAAGGAAATCGCAATTTTTTTAATAAAAGAAATTTCTGTAAATACAAAAATTTAATGCAAACAGATTTTAAAAAATGTTTTTTATTATCCGGCGACGTTTTGTGACGTCAGGCGAGAACACAGCGACACCTGGTGGGTACGTGAACTTGAATGCCTCATTTGTGTGTGTGAGGCATGAAAGTGTAACTGTGTGAGTGTGTGTGTGTGTGTGTGTGTGTGTGTGTGTGTGTCACACGCATCACAAGTGAATGTGACAAAGTGCTTAATGCTGTCGTGGATAAGTGCACAGCGAGCATCTGGAGAGACAGACACTGTTCGCGGAGCCGTCGGACCACAATGCATTGCGGTTTTGCGATCAATTTGGAGGTTCGGGCGTTTGGTCGAGATGTGCCACTTGCCACGTTGATAAGTAGGTCAGGGTTAGTTGTTGGCGGTAAGGGTAGAAGTATTGATTGGTGTTACAGGAGAATTTTTCAAAAAGATAAATCATTGGGACGGTGGCCTGGGGGGGGTGGGGTGGGGGGGGGCATAATGGAAAGCTCACAAGTTTGCTCCCCGAGGAGGGAAGTGACAAGGCTTCCATTAGCGGACGCCTCCTCTGTTTGAGTCTCGCTGGTAAGAGGCAAAATTCATTCATTTGAAAACTCCTCCAGACATTTTAGGGAATATAAAAAAAAATTTCTAAATTGAATATTACTTTGAAAATCTTCATTTTGCAACACTTTTAAAGTAAAAAACCAAAACGAAACAAAAAGGAATGTGGTTGATCACACGCTCTCTCCCCATATTGACTAAACCACTACCACCGTTTAGCCGCTAGGCTAACTGGTGAGACCAGGGAGAATGGAGACGGCCGGTGTTAGAATAAATACCAGAGACCCAGACTCAACCTTGACAAGAACATTTTTCATCTTCGGTCGCTCTGTCCCAAATACCCCTTTAAAAAAAACACTGCATCAAAAATGTCGACTTTTTTCTTGTGATTTCACAAAGACAACAACTGTAATAATCAGACACTTTGAAATCAATGGTTCAGTTTGAGAAATTTACACAATAAAACACAAAACACTAATTCTTTTGGAAAGAAACCTGGAATTTATTACAAAACTTTGAAGGTTGTGTTGTCAGTTTCCATCCTGAAGCAGCTCTAATATTACTTACGAAGCAGTCAGCATCACACACACACACACACACACACACACACACACCAGTTCAACTTCAATATTTTTGCAATTCAACTTTTAGTTGAATTAAATTAAAATTTTCTGAGAAGAGATCAAATTCGTTCTCCGTGCAAAGCGAATATTTCTGCCTCTGTTCGGCTGCTTGTGGAGGAAAGCGATCAGAAGCCTTATCAATATCAGTATACACACATCGACACACAGCAGCTGCCTCCTAAATCACGTGACTTATTGATAAGCACTTTAGGGTGTGTTTGATTATCATGCAGCAGCAAGGAAGCAATCGTTTGCATCCTATTTAGGTCATTTACACATTAAGATCTTCACATTTTCTGGTATTCCATTTGTATTGCCAACGATAAAACTGAACTAACGGATGTTAATTTCACAGTTCACATGTTTAAAACAAGCCTTGAGTCACATTTATACATTAAAAAGACGCGATAAGCTATTCGTATAACTAGATAAACGGTTTATCATCTTCTGACCAGCAGTTAATGAGTCGACAGCCTTTAAGCAGCAGATTTACAGCCGACGGGTCCCTGACCTCATGTCGCTGACGGCAGAGAGGCTAACTGTGAGCTAAAGCATGCACACACCTGCACACACACACACACACACACACACACAGATAAATTCACACAAAAGTTTGCAGCGGAAATAAAAAAAAATTCAACAAATTATCAGCATCATGTATCTAATGATACAAAAGCCATAAATAGAAGCTGTTCAAGTACGGAGTGACTCTGGGTCTAGCTGTGTTAGCTAATGATGGGCGTGTCTGTGTGGCAGGAAGTGGAGGGTATTTATGGCGCTCACTGTCCAGCTTCACGTCCCTCCGTTCATTAAAAAGCATCGATGTTTGTGGAGTGTTTGCAGCGGTGAGTCATCCACAGACAGGTATGTTGGTTGTTGGGGGGGGTGGGGGGTTGGGGGCGGGGGTGAGATGGGTTCTGGTCGTTTCCTGAGAGACGGAGAGATGATCCACAAATTTGAATGACGTGTCGTGAAGCGACATGACTCAACGCTGCAGCCGATCTGTTCTTTTTGTTGGCTATTCAGTTTGAAGGAGTCAGATTCCCTGTGTTTGAACACCCCCCCCCCCAAAAAAAAGATGCCTTGTGCGTAAACAGTTAAGGACCATTGTTATATGGGATTCTGACGCCCCCTACTGGTAAGGGAAAAAAAATCAACCAATGTAACTTGAATATTTCCAGTGAAGCACATTAGAATAATACTGTCTGTATCGCCCAATCAGAACCGAACTCCAATAGCAATTAGCATTAGCCACGAGTGACGATGAAAGAGATGCCCCTTAGATAACGTGACGCTCGAGGAGGATTTCCACATGTTAAACTAAAAATGTCCAAAGGAGGACACGTTAGTTCTCCGTCCCGAGGCTGACTGCGTGTTTTTCCCTCCGGTTCCGTTGGACCTACTGGTTTCACCGCGGTCCGTACTTGTCCAACATGAGCTTGCTGGACTCCTCCAGGTTCCACTGGCAGCGCTGCAGGAGGTCCTCGCACTCGGATCGGGACCGCAGGCCCAGACGGAACAGCTGCTCCACCTGCAGCGGCGTCACCCACAGAAACCACCATTAAAGTTTACAGCAGGTCATGAAATAGTTCAATCATGATTCGTCTAAACGTTTGAGTATCAGAATTTGTGCACTAAAACTGACTCTGTAGCAAATGCTAATGCTCATGCTAATGCTAAGGAAGTGAGACACGTGGGCGGCGTACCTTCAGGTGGTTCACAGCCTGTGGAACGCTCCAGCTGTGACTCTGCAGCGCCGCCTCACACTCGTCCAGCGTGACTCCGTGCACCGCCCCCTGCACCTGCATCACAACACGCTATTACCTTGTAATTAACACGTGTAATTAACACACATGGTAATAACAACTCAAGCATTTAATGGTCGCTTGTGCCTGTAATTCGTCCTTTTTTGGGACATTTCTCTAAAGTGGAGGAAAAGAGTCATCCTTTACTTGTTTGATACTGAGTTCCTGTTGCATGCTGGGAGCTGTAGTCCGCCCGTTGTTGTTGTTGTAAGAAGAGTTTGGTTTGGCTCCGCTGGGTTTCTGCACCATGGGTTTGACCGCCGCCATGTTGGCAGCTCCGTACCTGGGATAGAGAGAAGAGAATAAAAAATCCATCCAATAATTCAGTTCCACATCGCAGGAATCCAGATAAAAATAAACTGATCTGAGGGGGGCGGAGTCACGCTGTGCAAAGGAAACCGAACGATGGATTAAATCTGTGGGGGGACGAAACGTCCGCCGCCTGAATGAACAACACTTCTGATGTTGATAGCGGTAACACACCTCTCCAGAAACGCAGGTCGATCGGGCAGCGGCGTGGGGGCGGCGCCTGGGGAGCCGTCTATCAGGGAGGACAGGCCACGCCCCTCACGGAAGGTGAGAGGGTCCAATAAAGACGAAGAGGTGGAGCCAGAGGCCGTGACCTGTGAGGAATACGATGTGACTTGAGACATGGAGGAGGAGGAGTTGGACGCCAGGAGGGGGCCCAGGAGTCCGGATGTCCGCCGTGGGGAGACGGAGAGTGGGGGGGGAGGCAGCGCCACGGGGGAGGAGGACAGCGGCGGTACCAGTGGGAGGGGGGACGAGGAGCGGGACCCCGGCTGGGAGAAGGTGTGATCTCTGGGTGGAATCTGAGGGGGGGAGTCCTCGTGGTCCCCCGTGGGGGTGGGGTGTGACGGCGGGTGGGCGTTGCGGGCGGGGAGGTTGTGTTTCGAGGGGCGTTGCGGGGGGATGGGGCTCCGGGGGGGGAGCACCGGACGCTGCTCGAAGCAGGAGGTGAAGGAGGAGGTGGAGGAGGGGGACGGAGGGGGGAGACAGATCTGTCGATGGGGGCCCAGAGGGGCCAGGGGCATGGGCAGGGGGGAGGACGGGAGGGAGCGGCCTGTTGCCATGGGAACCTGCAGCTTCACCATCACCTGTAGACAAAGGGACAAGAAACTTAGAGGGATAAAATAGAAAAAATAATAGAAAATAACAGTAATTAATAAAATAATAGAATAATGGAATATAGGAATGAAGTAGAATAATATTCTATAAAAAATAATAGAATTTAACAATACAATAATAAAATATATTACTAGAATAATAGGATGAAACAAAATAAAACATAACCAGAAAAAATAATAAAATAATAATAGAATATAAGAATAAAATATAATATGATGAATAAAATCAAACAACATAAAAATAAAACAAAAAATAATAAAATAATATACAATAAAGTGTAATAATATAACAGAATATTGTAATAGGATAAAATCATTGACTATAATAATAAATTATAATACATCCATCTTCTTGAAGACAATCATCTCATCTTCAAGAAGCCACTTTTCCGTCTTGCTGGTCACAAGTACGCTGGAGCCTGACCCAGATGGTTGCGGTCGAAAGGCAGGGTACACCCTGAACGCATCGCCAGCACATTACAGGACCACACATAGACAAACAAGGCGTTTCCTACCTCCCGCTGCAGTTCCTGGAAGAGGTCAGCTGACTGCGTCTCACTCCTGGTGGGCGGGGCTGCAGCCTCCTCATTCTGTCCTTTGTTGATGGACCGCACCTCCTGGTCCTCTGATTGGTCGTCGATCTCCGTGGCGACCTCGTCGTAGGACGGCTGCGGGAGGGGCCAGTCCAGGATGGACGGAGCGTCCTGAGGAGCGACGGAGGAGCACCTCTGTGACATTTAACCACGTTAAAACTAAAATATTTCTGCCCTGACTCCATCGGTTTCTACCTTCAGCGTGTCCTCGTCCGGCTGCCGGGTCTCGGTGAGCGGCGAGGGGGTGGTGGAGCTGAAGCTGTCGTCGGTGAAGTCGATGAGCGACACCTCGCTTTTGGCCGAGCGCACGCCGGACCCCTCCCAAGGCCTCAGCTTCAGACCCAGGGACACCCCCAGTCTCTTCAGTCCCGACGAGGCGCTGGTGTCGTCGTCGTCGTCGTAATCGTCCATCACAGAGTCGTAGAACGGCTCTGGACACACGCAAAAAAAAAAAATCAGAGTCAGGAAAGAACTGCAGGGTGGGATGGAGGGAGGAAGACGAGAAGGACTCACTCTTCAGCAGGACGGCAGGCTGAGGAGGACGAGGAGGAGGTTGTTCTGATGAAGAAGGAATTATTTAGTTTATCTCATCATAGTTTTTTTGGTCAAAATGAATGAATTTGAAGATCTGGATGAATTTACTCTTGGCGCGGTTGGGGAGTTTGGTCGGTCTTGCGGCGCCGGAGTCCATTCCCAGGACGTCAGGAGGGTCCATGGGGTTCCCCAGATACAGACTGAGTGGAGCGGAATCGGAATTAACGACACGCGATTCCACATGTTCACGTAAAAACGCAACTTCAGCTGAATCGTGAAAATCTGAATCGATTGACCAGTCCGTAAAAATTCTGTCACAATCACCCAGAACCCAAATGACATCATCAACAGGTGTGTTTCATCCGATCGACAGGAATTTAATTAGAATTACAAAAAAATTAAATCAAAAGTTTTTTGAAGGGAAAGAAAAGAAAAACGTGATTAGGAAATTTTTAATTTAATTTTAAAAAATTTTTTATCTTTGACTAAGAAAATAAAAAAGTCAAATAAAACGAAATAAAATAAAAATGTCAACGTGAATCCGTCCGTTAGACTGGGTGATGCGCTGCCGCCCTCTGGTGGTCACAGACGGAACAACAACACAGAGCAGATTCCAGCATGAAAGCAGCAACTTTAATTATCAATTAATCTAATTTAAAAAAATATATCAGTGTTAAAATCAGACTAAATATATTTACTCTAGCAGACTTTTAGGTATTTTTTTGGGGGTATCAACCTGTCTATGCGATCTGCGTGACCCCAGCTCCGGTGGGGGTCGGTGTCGCCGTGTCCCGTGTGGATGAAGGAGTGTTTCAGGGGTCGGCTGATGTCGTGGGCGGACAGGCCGGCGACCGACGTCACCACGTGGCGAGGGAACTGACCGACGCGCAGCGTGCCCCTGTTCTGGCCTCGCCACCAGTAATGCTCCGCCCTGAAAACATCAACACACACACACACACACGGAAAGAATCTGTAACCGATACTCATCAGTACTTCTCTGAGTACAACGCATGACCACTTATGTCATTAGCGTTCATCAGGCCACTAGAACAGGCGTCCGTCTGTCCATCCAATAGCGTGACAGCGATTACAGTAACTCTCTTTAATGCCAGGAATCCAACGTCAGCACGAGATGCGTTCACTGTCTGGCAGGAAAGTCCGTCGTTCTGCATGAAAACGTTAAATTCAGCTTTAAAAAGGCGGCCGACTGACCTCCCCTCGATGATGGTGATGACGTCGTTCATTTTGATCTGGAGCTTGTCTTCCTCTTCGAAGTCCTGCAGCGCTCTCATGTCGGTGGGCATCGTCTGCAGAACACACACACACACACACACACACACACACACACACACACACACACACACACACACACACACACACACACACACACACATATATAAGGAAGAATCTGAACTTTTTGCACAACCCCTCATTCGTCTCCACCTGCATTCCCTCCCGTGCACCACGATGTAAAAGAACTTTTGGGGCTTAGGGATGACATCTGGGCTGAGGCTCTGACGCTGCTGCCGTACCTCGAGCAGAAAGTCTCTGAGGGCGATGAAGGTGGGCCGGTCCTCCGGTTTGGGGCTCCAGCACTGCAGCATGACGTTGTAGACGTCCTGAGGACAGTCGTCCGGTTTACACAGCCTCTCCGCCTCAACGTCCACCTTGTGGAGGATCTGCAAACACATATAAAATTACAGGATGTTGAAAAACGATCCAGTTTCATTTTTTAAAAACCTGGATCTCCCCCGGCTGTAGAAGCGTTCGAGGACCTGGCTCCCGTTGAGGCCCAGCCACGGCTCCTGCCCGTGGGTGAACATCTCCCACAGGGTGACCCCGAACATCCAGGTATCCGACGCGTGAGAGAAGGACCGAGACTTCAGGGACTCCGGAGCGCACCTGGAGGGACGTGAAGGATGGAGACGGTGTCGATGGCCACTCAGACTCCAACGCATCTACGATACCCGGATGCTTCTTCTCACCAGGGGAAGGGGATCTTGTGTCCCTCCTCCATGATGTACTGGTCGGTGTGCGTCGGCAGCGCCCTCATCAGGCCGAAGTCTCCGATCTTCACCGTGTCGTTGGCCGACAGCAGGACGTTGCGAGCGGCCAGATCCCTGTGGAGGAAACGCTTCTGCTCCAGGTAGGCCATGCCACACGCCACCTGGTGGGGGGTGGGTGGAAATGGAGGTCACGTGACTGAAACAACGTCCACTTCCTGTCGTGCGTTTCATCAGTCGTGGCGTTCACCGACCTGCACGGCGTAGTTACACAGAGAGGAGATGAGGATGTGGCCCTGGCGCTTCCTGAGGCGGTCCAGAAGAGAACCCAGAGGGGCGAGCTCCGTCACCTGCAAACACACAACCATACTAGCTGAACAGAATTTTTTAAAAATGTGTGTGTGTGAGTGTGTGTGTGTGTGTCTCACCATCTTCATGGGCTGCGTGAGGACCACGCCGTGCAGCCGGATCAGGTTCTGGTGGTTCAGTGAATGCATGGCGTTCACCTCCCGGATGAAATCGTCCAACGCGTCCGAGTCCAGCACGTTTGACTTCAGACATTTCACCGCCACGGACAGCTGGACGCACCATTCAGAAAGCATCACTTTTTAAACTGTAGAGAAATAAAACACTGACCACCCCCGCCCCCCCAGCAGCTCTCGTCTCACCACCCTGCCGTTGGGGCCGGTCCACTCCCCCCTCCGGACCACGCCGAACGTCCCGTCTCCGAGCCGCTCGAACAGCTGTAGCTCCGCCTCCCGGATCAGGCAGGTGAGCGAGGCTCCCGACTCGCTATTGGCTGGGAGCCCGCCGCCGGACGATGCCCCCTGGGGGAGGGGCTGCTGGGAGTCGGACTCCAGTCGTTTGACCGGAAACACCTGCGGGCGCGGAAAACAGGAAGCAGTGACGTCGCAACTCCAGCTGTAAGTTTATTTTATTCATTTATTTGTTTATTTACTTGTATGTTATTTATTTATTTATTTTAAAGGGCCAGCTGCACCTTGCTCATCCAGGACTTGCGTTTGTAAAGCGCTCTCCTCCTCTTCACCGCCTCCCAAAGCCTCCTCTGGCCTGAACCCACAAACAAACACAAACACATGAAAATGAAGCATAAACGCTTGAAGCAAAACAGGAAACAGGAAACAGGAAACAGGAAGTACCCGGGCGCCCCATGCCGATCTTCTCCAGGTCTTCATTCTTCACGTAGTCGAAGTGGGAGAGTCGCGTCACGTTGAGCTCGTCGCGGATCCGCAGGAAGTACTGCTGGAGCTGGACGTCGGTCAGCAGCTCCAGCAGCCACTCCGTCCCCTCCTCACACTGCATCTGCACACACACACACACACACACACACACACACACACACACACTGTTGTTTGTTTGTTTGTTTGTTTGTGTCAGGGAACGCAAACAACCTACAGGACACGCATCAGGAAACGATTCAATTCGGTATCGATTAGCAGGAAGCAGGAAGATGTTTTGACGCATTGATGCTGAAGGGGCGGGGCTTAAGATGAGGAAACCAATCAGACAAAAAGAATTTTAAAGAGCTGACTGTTAAAAATCCCTTCAGTAGGGATCAGGCTGCAATATGAGCAAAAAACATGCTAATGCTGCACAAATGTGTTTTTTTTCCTGATTTAATTTTAAATCATATAATAATGTAATATATTCATGTTACATATTCATATTCATTATATATGTTATATATTCTGGTAGCTTTTTGATTTATTGGTCGTAAAAACAATCTTAAAATGCTGGAAAAGACTGGATTATAATACTTAATTCCATTTAAACTCAAATGAAAAGGTGTTTATCAATACACGCAGGACCACACACACACACACACACACACACACACACACACACACACACACACACACACACACACACTACACAACATCCATCCAGCACAGACACATAGAACTTTACCATTTGTCCCCCGACACTCTCTCTGATCCTCCGGTCTCTCTCCTCCTCCTTGTCCTCCCCCTCCTCTCCTCTGGCGTAGGGGAGTCTCCGGTACATGTAGCTCTCCCCCATGCTGTGTCGGCTCCTCTCGTCCTTCACCTCGTCCCTCGCTCTCCCTCCTTTTTCCCAGTGTAGCTGCAATTCAGACGATGCGTTAGCTCGGCTTCTCTGAGTCTAGTTTCCTGTCACCTCCTCTCCTCGGATCGACGCCGGCGTTCACGCGCGTTCCTAAACGCACCGGGAGGCATTTGACGTCACCGTCTCCACCTAACGGGAACTAAGAACCCCCCCCCCCCGTCTCCCTCGCTCCCTCCCTGCTGACTCACGGCTTCCTGCGGCGTCCGACGCCTCCACACTTCCCTCTCTCTCTCCCTCCATCTCCTCCCGGCTCTGATCCCACCGTCTGATGGTTAATAATTCAGGAGGACGAGGGGGGAGGGAGAGGAGGAAGGAGGGGAGAAAATGTACATGCAAATAGCTGGACGGACGGATGGGTAACTGGATGGATGGACGGACCACAAAGAAGTAAATGAGACGGCGTTCCCAGCATGCATTTGGTGGATGATGACATGCAGATTGTGCTGCAGTGAGACATTTTTAACAGGATGTAAAGATGATTTGAGTACAAGGCCAAAATAAAATATTTAATTTGAATAAATCAGCTTCTTAATTCGATTTTTTTTTTTTACGTTCTTTAATAAGGCCAGAAATTCTGACAATTTGAAAATGACGCCTTCAGCTCGTCGCCGTTAGCAACACGTAACGGCTAACACATAACGGAGCAGCGCAGACAGGAAGTGCGTCCAATATTTCTTTACGTTTCTGCATCTGTGACCTAAATTAGCAAAAAGAGAGATGGGATGTGCAATGGAGAGAAACGAGAAATAATTTCTCTAAATTAACCCGTTTCTTAAAGATGTTCATATATTATTGATAAAAACACAAAATATGACATTTTACAGCTGAAAGAAAATTTAAAAAAAAACACTGTACATTTATTAAATGCGGAAAATTCTTACAATCCATGTTTGGAAAGTAAATTATTTATATCCTCATTTTTCTCCCACTTCATCTGATAACTTCCATTTCTGATTATGTTCATAAATTCCTCTTGATTGGAAAATTTTAATTGATTTAAATAAATCGAAGTCGGCGTTCAGAGACGAGGCTCCGGGCCACTCACCCTGCAGACGTCTTCTAGTGGATCAGGAGCGTGGAGCTGCCGTCAGGAGTGGCTGAGGTCACCTGGAGGAGGCCATGAGTGGACAGACCCCACGTCTAAGCACCACCGGAAACAAAGGAAATTCCACACCAGAGCCCAGACAACTGTAAATACCTTAAGGTAAAATTCATGGATTTTTTTTTTAATGACATCACAGAATATAAATATATACATCACGTGATTCCATTTTGACTTCTTTTACTATAAAATCAATTCAATTAATTCACCAAAAAATTATATTTTGTAATTTTTTTCCTTACTTTTTAAATCTCGATATAAATTAATTCCAATTTTTTGTGATGGAAAAGCTCCTAAAAACCAAACGCATTAGTAATTTATCTTTCAAGTTTCTGGAGCAGAATGACATCACCATCCCATGTGATGACGTCACTTGTGACCGTGCCAGTCCATGCGGAGGCGGATTACAGCAGGACTCAAAGATAAACACGGACTGCGTGGGATTATGTTGTCACCTGAAGAATGGATGACGCTCTTGTTGTTGTTTTTTTGTTGTTATTTATATTTATTTCTGACCAGATTATGAATCCACGGTTAATGTAAGAACCAGTACTAACAGATATTGATCTGTTCATCTATAACGGACCACTGATCGTGGGTTTAAATCGATCGGGCTGTCAGTCGAAGCTGATCACCGTCCGGCACTCGGTTCCCACCTGGCCGGGTGTGGGTGACCGTTACCGGGAGGTGCAACACGTCGCATCTTCACGCCAACGACCCCCCCCCCCACCCCCAGAAAAAAAACACCATCTCCCTCCCCCCCTGCACACCGACCTGAAGACAGGCGGGAGAACGGCGCCCTTCCTGCGGTCAGTCCGGCCTCCCTCCGCCGCTCGGACCGAGCCGTTGCCGCTGCTTCTTCCTCCGGTGATTCGGGACTCTCCTCCGGCGGCGGTCGGGATTTCTGAGCGTCACGTCGCGTAGACGTCACGCGCTCTAATCAACGTTGCGTCCCGGAAGCGAAATCACAGCATCCTACTACGGCGAAGGCATGACCCGCCCTCTCGCTTCCTCTGATTGGTTTAGGATGATGACGTTTCACATCAGACGTCAGAGCCCCGGCGACAATAAAGAGTATAAAGAAATATAAAGAAAATATTCCATTAGCTACTCCTTTTAGAAAAATTATGAATTTTAAAAACTTAATTTTTAATATTTCAACTAGGTAGGATTAGGATCCTAAACCTGTTAAGAAAATAATTTGACTTCTGTAAACGCGTTGGATTTCATTATTTTCAACCATGAGATAAAGTGCAAATCTTACAAAATAAAAAAAAAATGCACATAAATGCTGAATATGTTTAAAATTCCTACCTCAACAATCTAACTTTTTATTTATAAAAAGAATTATCTTAGATATCATCAAAGCTGTATCACACTTAAACTGCTGCGCAAATAAAAATCTCAAAATCCAAAATTACAGGCAAAATACAAATTAACACACATGAATGGATGCAATAAGCCAAAACTTTTTATTAGATTCCTGCAAAACTTGATCACAGAAACAAGATTCTGGCACAGAAACGATCGCAAGGAAGAGGATTTGAAACCCAGTAGTCATGAAACACAGTGTATCTGGTTACAGTATGTGGAAAATCAACCTCTCAACTCTCTGGTTTCCCCCTCAGTAGTAAATATCATTAATCCATTTGACAGATGTGGGAAAATAAAGAAAATTTATCAAAACTGACTCCATGAAAAGTTCGCATTCACACGTCAGAATGTAGACTGACACATTTTTTCTGCTCGGGTGTGGAATTTAATGGATTTCTGAGTGTGTTTTTTAACATGACCGAAGTATGTTGTTAGTGCAAAGATATTTATCGTTAAATATATTTTTAACGCCTGAGAAAATTGAAACAATAATTTTTGGGGGACAAAAACAAAAGATAAATAACAGATTGTGTCCTAAACAAACTTTTTTAAACTCTCATCTGATTTTTTTTGTAACACGTTCCACATCCGCTATGACTTCACAAAACGACACACAAACTCCCACTGAAGAGAAACCGTTTAACACAAACAGGTGGTGCACAAAGTAGTGAACAGGGTGAAGCATGCTGTGGTATTTTAGGGCTACTGCCGCATAGAAACACCCGAGGTAAAGATTCTGACACAGCAAAGGGTCAGAGCGTTGATGCAGAAACGGACACGAAACAAAATAAAGACAAACAAATAAATAAGTATAAAACTCTGGGAAACACTGTCCCCGACAAGTTGTTCCACCCTTCAAGTGAAATATGAGAGACACTGCCCTCGATAAATACACAAGTAAAAAAACACACAGGTAGGAAAAAACTACCATGGGTGCCATCATGGGAGGCCCTGCTCCCGATAATGGGTTTAATTATGGAAGGCACTGCTCCCGATAACGTCATTAGTAAGTGCTCCAAACTAGACGGTGCAAAAAAAATGGCTTTTTAACAATTTATGGAACTAATAATCCCAGTTGTTGCTCCGATAAAAGGGTGCTTGGGAATGTTTGTTTTAGCATTGATCCCATCAAAATTCAGTAACTATTCTTTGGATTTGTGGTGTTTAAATTACGGTTCCTCTCCGCTTCTAATAGACTAAATAAATACGCTTTCTAGGTGAGGGGAAAAACCCGTCTTTATCCTTCATTTCTCTGTTAAATTGTTTTTGAAGTGCTTTGAGAGAAACTGGAGGAAATAAATCTCTTTTTTTTGTCAGCGACAGTTTGAGGAGTGGCGTCTGTAGCAGATGCTGCCGGAAGATCAGACGGTATGACCGTCATAATTATGGAAGGCACTGCTTCCGATAACGTCGTATAAAAAGACAAATAATACTTTTATAGTGGGCACTGCCACTGATAAAATATAAATAAAGGTTCTCGGTGTTCGGATGGAGAAGGCTTCGGCTGGTCAGGTGTGTGGGAGGAGGCGGATCTGTCAGTAGCGTTTGATTCCTTCAAGTATTTGCTTCAGAGAAATGTGTTTTATGCTTTCCTACCTCCTACCTGCTGTTAAAGGGCGGGGCTTAGACCTCTGATTGACAGCTTGTGCTTTAAGTGCTGATATCGGACTGCCTTAGATTGAACTGAAACAACAACCACGCCGACCCCCCCTACCCCACGCTTTACATTCCAGTGATCTCCCAGATTTCCCCCACCATGGCGTTGGCGCAGCCCTGGAGGGTCCAGGTGACCAGAGCTAGCTGGATGTGCAGCTGCTCCATGTCGTCGCTCGCGGCAATTGATGCCATCGTGTGGGGGCCGCGACCATGAAGGACGTGACGGAAGGGCGTCTCGGTGGGGGTCACGTACGGAGAGAGGAGGGTGTGCTCCACCTGGGAAGAAAGAAGGTGACGGTTAACTTTATTTAAACGAACCGGATCTGAACGCGACGCGGCGTCTCACCCTCATCATCCTGTTGTTCAGGACGCGACACGCCTCCACGTCCTCCAGGTCCGTGTTGTCTTTGTCGTTGTTGAGGTTGGCGGCGGCTCGCTGGAACGCGCCTCGAGCTCGGAACAGCCAGTTGGGGTCCACCCCCTTAAGTCGGCCGGCCTGGACGACAAGGGAGCCCAACATGAGCGTCTGTTTGTTAAAAAAATAACTAATACATGGCGTACGAGACCGACCTGTATGTGCTGCCGGACGTGCTGGTACACCTGCCCCACCCCCCGGGATAGCTCGATGCTGTAGCGCCTCACGTCCAGTCGGAGCAGGCGGTCGTGGACCAGACGCAGAGCCATGGAGCCGGCAAACTGCGCCGCCAACGCCGTCATTTCGTTGGTTCTGTGGTTGGTTTTGTAGTCCAGGTGATCCTTGCTGTCCAGGTCGGTGCCGTAGTACGTGTAGGCCTCAGTCTGCAGGGAACGAGGAGACGGGACGTCAGGATTTAAAGGTGGAGACGCTCAGACAACATCCTGATTAAAAAGAGTCCGTCTTTTACTGATGGAGACTCACGTTTGGAGTGATGAAGTGGAAAGAGATGGAGGGAATCCCAGAGAAGGTCAGGAACGGGTAGGAGGGGTCGTCTATCGACATCGGCCTCAGCCTGCAGCGACAGAAACAAATCGCCTTACAAACACACTTTCATTCAAAGCGTTTGATTTCTGAATTCTGACACAGACACTTACGTGTTTGATTCCCATTTCGCCCGTCCCATCAGGTCGTACACGCTGCCGGAGCCGAACGGGTTCTGCGTCTGCGTGAAGGATCGGATTAAGAGGTGAATACAAACGGAGGTGGTTTATTCAGGACTGGTGGAGCTATTAAACGTACTCCTTTACCTCTTTCATGGTGCTCTCCAGGAGGCTGTAAAGCAGTGGGCTGGCAGAAGCCATCACACCCCCAAGACCTGAAGAGGGAATGAAAATCAGTCAACTGCCTCCAGAGAAGATGTTTGCAGGTGAACTACAGGTGTGAACGCTACTGACCCATCACCAGTCCGTCCAGGCTGATGTAGGTGACAACGTTCCTATCGATAGACGACATGTAACCCTGAAAACAAGCAGACGCTTTAAAGTTTGTAGCACACCGGAGATTTATCCATCGTGGTGAAATAATTCAGTTCTCACCTCCAACCACTCGGTGGCGCCAACACTTCCGTACTCTCCAGCACTCCAGCTCGCAAAGATCAGACTCCTCCTGGGCCTGAAGCCGTCTGACAAAGAACAAAACCGTGAGGCACACCACAGAAAGAGGTTTTGATTTTGACTTTCACTCCTCAAGCAAAGGAGGTGTGTCTTCGCAGTAAAGATGAGAACTAAAATATAACCGCCAAGTCTGAACTCCTCCAAAATGGCGTAATGTAACCGTTAACCCCTTCACATACCTTCCTCGACCATCTTCCGGACAGCTTTGGCCAGCTCCAGCAGCACGGCGGTGCCGATGGTGGCTTTGGCGTAGCCTTGACCCCAAGCGTCTCTTTGAGCTCCCAGGACGACGTAGCGATCTGCAAAAATCACGAGTTTATGTTTAAACCCACGATGGATAAAAAGATAATCCCACCGTAAAAAAAAAAATAAAAAAGCCGTACCGGGATCGATGAATCCTTGGATGACTCCGAACACGTTGTGGACCTCTGTGTTGACCAACACGTTGTTCACCTCCACGGTGACGTTCTCCACGCCTCCCAATCTGTAGGTGAGCGATTTTAAACCGCCCGTGAAGCCGCTGCTCGCGTCCGGTTCGGGACCGCCAATTCCCCTAGAAAGGGACACATTTCAAATTTAGCAGCCAGCTGCTTGGAGACGATTTGTCAAACTGTCATCATACCAGATTCACCAGAGGAAATGAATCTGTGTGTAAAACTAAGGAAGTCTCACCCGAGGAGAGTTCTAGCCATATTGGCAGTAATGGTCTGCGCTGGGATTTCTGGGAGGCCGGATGATTTAGTTGGGGGAAACTGGGTATGATTGAAGGAAGGGAAGCCCGGAGTATAGGGGTCCCCTGAACCCAGATGGACCTGGAATAGAAAATAGTGTCAAACTGGGACTTTCTACTTTAATTCCACACCCATTTCTGTGCGTGTCTTCACATACTTGTCCATAGAGCGGAGTGCTCATATCGTATTTGTAATCGTCGCTGTCGGGGAAGATTAAAACAGCAGAAGCACCTTTCTTGGCAGCGTTATCCACCTGAGGAAATGAAAGTCATGAAAATAATGACACCGGTCGCCAAAAACACCGACATTAGAAACATCAGGAAGTCAGATTGGAACTGGTGACGCACCTGCTCCGCAAAGCTGATCTTTCCAGCTCGCAGCAGCAAAACGTTGCCTCCCACTTCCACGTTGTTGCTCTTCAGAACATCCAGATCCTCCTTGCGGCCGTAGTTTCCGTACACCAGCTTCCCCTACGGACGCGAAGAACAGCCTTAAGTCGCTGGTTTTTGGTGCTTAGTAGTTAAATCATACAGATTAAAAAGGTTTAAACTCACCCGAACTTTCCCTTGAGCGCTGTAGGCCAGATACCCCGTTGGCTCGAAGACACTCGTACCAAAGGTGACACGGTTGGGACGCTCCCTGTCGACAAAAGGACAAACGCTGGTAACTATTCAATCCATTGGTTATTATTTCCCTGTGAAATAAGGAGGAAATATTCATCAAAATGCAATTTACTGTATATCGTCTTATCAACCTGTCAGGCTTTTGCAGTTGAACATAGTGGTTGTCGCTCCAGGGGCTCATGTCCAGCTTCTTGAATTCCTCAATGAGGCGGTTTGCCAGATGCACGTCTTCCTGACTTCCTGCTGAGCGACTGCGCAGGTCAAAGTCGCTGTGGAGGAACAGAAATGGAGATTAAAAAATCACCTGGAAGTTACCGACACACCTTTTGCTTTGTTCTTTTATTTAACCACAGTTACTCACTGGTGGCAGATCCTGATTTGGGGGGGTGTTTTCCATTGTAACACATTTATTATCAAAGGTGTGGACATGAAGTTTGTACCTCAGGGTTTTGTCAAAGGCCTCGCTGGTGAGCTTCTGCTTCAGGAGTTGGGTGATGTCCTTCCACGCCAGCTGAACTTCAGGGGGTGCTGAGGGGAACGTCGGAACAACATCCAACCGACTTGTGGGTTTCACATCACTGCTCGCAGCTGCAGCTCCAGTTGCGACTGCATTCGCTCCGGTTGCGGCTGCAGCTGCGGCGCTGCAGTTATCTGGCGCCACGTCAGACGTACGGTGGCTGACGTAGCCAATCAGGCAGCCTGAGGGGAAACAGAAGCAACAGAACCGGTTTGACTGGAATTAAGAACGCATGATCGCATGCCTCCTGTTAAACAATGGTGCTAAGAGCACAGAAATAATTAGATCGTGAATTTTTTTTCTTTTTTGGCTGATACCAGTGACCTTGATCCTCTCCAACTAGCGGCACGTCCTCCAGACTCAACCCTGACTCTTGTTTTACTGAGTCAGAGCGGCAATGAACCAATGGGATGAATGGAGGGGTTAAAAAAGAAACGAGGGAAAAAAAACATTCAATTCCACCTTTCACATCTGAGCTGCTGATTTATCTTGCATGGAATTCTCGCTTACTTCATCTTCCAGTTTAATCTATTCCTAAATCCTATGTCTTCATGTTTGGTTTTCTTTTACATATTGACTTATAAAAGCCTTTTGTTCTCTGTGAGTCACTGAACTAATAACCTTCCCCTGCTTTGCCTTAAGCAGAGATTAAGATGTGACAGAATAGATGTAGTTATGGTGACTATTTCCTACCAGTAAAAAATATCAGCAGGGATCCCAGGACCAGGTAGCAGAGGTTACGACGGCCCTGACGCAGAGGCGCCGGCCTGAATCTTGGAGACCCCCCATCGTTGTCCTCGACCTCTGTGGCGTCGTCAGACAGTTTGACCTCGACGTGATTCTCTCCATCCTCCACCGGCTGCAGCATGAACCTGCTGTAGCGCTCACTCATCGTCTGGGGAGATAAGAGCAGAACACATGAGGACAGAGCGTTCCCAGCGTCTTCCTCCCACGTAAACGGAGCAGCTAGAGCAATCGATTTAAGTATCAAACACTCACCACTTGGTTAAACCAAGACCGGATTCGATCCATTGCTGCTGGAGTTCTAAAAATGGAGAGAGGGAAATGGAGATGGTGAGAGGCCAACAAGGAATGAAAGGAAATACCCTGAGGTGGGGAGAAGTTTTGATCGAGGTTTCTAACAGAGCTGCTATTCAGACCAGTTCCTGTAGTTTTCTCGGAACGGGACGAGGTTCATACCAAAACAACTACAGTAAAACATTTATAGAAAATACCAAATATGGGCGTGTATGTAATGCACTGTTGCAGCAAGTATTTTACACAACCACAAACAGACTTCCTGATATTAAAACACAAAGATCAGATGATCAGATAATCTCTTTTGTATTGGGTTTTAGATTTTGAAATAATATTTAATCCATGAACGGAATGAAATGAAGATGACATTCAGGAACTGGTCTGACCTTCAGGGATCGCTTGCTTACAAAACACATATTGTTTCCACATCACAGCAACCATAGCTTTGTTTCCCTGGGAACATGTCACACGCAGACACGGTTTCAGCTTTTGTTGCTTCAACTAACAATGACAGACCCCCACCCCCATTTATGTTTTCCTTCAACCAGGTAAGACTTCCTCCTTCTTTCTCACAGACTAATGCAATCAACACCAACGGTTCATCAAACCAGTTCCTCATTACTGAACACGAGTAAATAACTAACTACTAATTCTAGTTAAACTAGTTAAAGGTTATCTGAAATAGAAACAGAAGGAAGAGCTGGCATGAAGCTGATGGCATTCATTATGGAAAAAACGGCAAATAATCAATAAATAGGTTTCAAATTACTTTGAAATATAAACTCAAGCATGATTTAGGCTTTAGATTAAAAAATGGTCATTAGAATGTCATTCCAAGCTCTAGGAGCTTCTAATACATATTTTTCATTATTTTTTAGACAAAAGTATTCAAAATGCAGCTCAAATAAACACGTTTCAAAGCGCTGATCTCCATTTCTGAGAGCTCAAACACCTGACTCTGTCCTATCATAGTCGAAAACTCAAAAATAATCACTTCAAACCCAAACAAGAACCAATGCAGTCAGAGACTGCAACATCCCGCGACACCCCTGAATTCAAAATTGTACCCTGACCTACTTTCATCAGTCAAACACCGAAGCTAATTCTCTGACCTACTGCCATTGATCAAAGCACAGCTTTGATCTATGATCTTTAGTCACACTGGCCTCCCTCGTCTTTCCATCTTATCCACTTCCTGAGTGTACAAAAGTTGAAATTTGACCTTGACCTGGTTTTCTCAAAGTCAAGGTCATCATCTCATTTTCATCCCCTTTGCTGCTCGAGTAATGTGCGTTTTGGTTCATCTTCCTATCTGCAACGGTTGTGAAGACATTTGGTGGACAAAGGGACGGACACACACACACGATGACAATGACAATTACAATACATCACCGCTTTGAAGCGGTGTGTAAATAGGCCCAGTGTGATTAATAAAGTGTTTTCGGCGCATAACTTAAATAGTGTTTTTCCACGCATCGAGGTCTATTTCTAATGATAATAAAATTAAATCGAGTACATCAACCTATTAGTCATTTAATCAAAAGTAAAGGCTGCTAGTTGTAATGTGGATTAAAAGGTGGACGCAGAGTCTCTCCGCTCCACGTGTGAACGCGTCTTTCCTAAGTCTCATTTCCGTGGTGGGTTCTGCACGTCTGTCTTCCGATGACGAATCATTTCTCTTTCTCGTTTTCTACTTTAAAGACAATTTAAAAAACCACACGGAATCGTTAACACCTCCGGAACTAGTACTGAAACATATTTATCTCGATTAAAAACCTGTTTAATCTGCATTTACAGCCACAAACCTGACGCGCAGGTGACTTTAGCATCGTTCAGGAGTTAGCTAGTGTAAGCTAGTTAACCAGCCGCGGGTTCGTTGTTCTTCCGTCTTCCCGGTTGAACAAGTCGGTTAAAAGTGAATCGTCGTCATCGATACCGTGATTTGATCGGTTATAGATTGATAAACCGCCTGTCATTGTCGGTGCTCTCACCTTGCGGCCGCTCACACACCCTGCGTCCTCTGACGGCCGCGCTGCTCTGCGGTGTCCTTAAACGGTTGGGTCACTTCCGGGTTGCGTCACCTCGAAACTTGTCACGTTCACAAACCGGTTCCGTTACTTTACGTTCCTCCCTTCTTTATACTTGTTTTACGCTACGTTAAGCAAGAACCGTTCCACTTCATGTTGTCATTTATATTCCTTATATTTTTTTAATTCAAAGTAAAAATTTAAAAAAGCTATTTTTTTAAATATAACATTTAAATAACTTCTCAGAATTAAGATTAAAAAAAGTACCCTTAGATTAGCTGTATTTTGATAATTATTGCTTATTAAATTATTGCTTATTTAAAATGTGTTAAGTGCAGCTCTGCAGATGCAATCAAATTTGGGCTGAACACATCATGCAGTAACAACTCCGTCCCAGATGGTGTCACCTTAGTGCTTTGTGATAAATTTAGCTCTCATCTCTGGAGAGAATTTACCTTTGAAAAAAAAGATGTCTCTCGTCATAGATATTACCCACACCAGAGAATATTAGGCTCTTGCAGCCATCAGTTGCTGTGGGATTAAGGCTGTAACATCATGGTGTCATGATGGTCTTTCTACATTGTTTTCACTCTGAATGGTGCCTCAGAGTGATAATGTTAGACACATGCATCAGCTTGAAATGTGACAGTTACTTCTGAAGGGCTGGGTAGAGCGCACATTTCCATTAACGCCAATTAAACACTTTGATTAAATCAAATCCTAATCTAAATTCAAATTCTGAAGTAAAGCTAATATATTAACTCGCTGACCTCTGCTGATGTGTAACTCACACCATGGACTCACTTCTTTATCTGGATCTACTCCCACACTTCTATCCAGCATCAGAATAATCCGTCAATATACTTAAAAGAATGGCCCCAAAATACATATATTTTTTCTTAAAAATCCTGAAGTTGTCACCTATTTTTAATCCGTTTCAAAGCATAAAGGAGTATACTTTCTTTATTTCCCTCTGTCTGGTTGTTCATAAAAGTGTCACATACTTTAGAGAAAGCTTGTTTTGCCTCACCTGTCCATAAAATCACATTTACGTAAAAAAAAAAAGAGTCACACCTACATCATCTCTTATCGCCCAAGATGAATTTGAAAAGCCTGTCCTGTGAACACAAACTGTGAACCTTGCTGTAGTTTTATCGTGTTAGATCTCGTCTACACAGCAGCTTCGTCCTTTCCTGTCGTCCACAAAGTGACAGCTGATTGGGATCTTCTCAATTCCTCATCCATGCGGTTGCAAAATGATTTCATTTTGTGCCTTTCTGCTGCTGCCAGCACTTTCACTCTTCCTGCGCTGCAGAGCTTTGTGTGCTTTGTGTGCTTTTGGAATTTAAAAATCAACAAATGCATTCTTTTCTTATGTATCTACATACCTCATGTGCAGGATGTAGGTCACATTTAGTGCAGCCTACCTGTAGAGATATGAAGCAACCACTTCACACCTGTCTGACACAATTGAGCATAGATTATTTGAGAAGATTAATCTATAAATGAGCAGCAATTTTAATAACCTAATCCTCATTTAAGACATTTTCTAAAACAATTTTTAAAAACATGGTCTTTGCCATACATTATATATTGAAGACATCTTTGTGCTGTGGGATGTGGATGTTTTTCACTACTTACTGACCTTTAACAGACAAAATAATTTATTGATAAGGCCATAAAATGAAATTATTCCGTAAAATCAAGCTGTAATTTAACAGATAACCTTGTCATACAAAGGTTTCTGCCGGACTAAATATGCCATTCGTCACACCCTGACAGTGGAACCAAGGCAAAAATGTGATAAGGACACACAGTATAATGAAATGGCTAATGTATTGAATTCATAATGACAGAAACCCAAATTAAGACGCTGGTTTCGGAATAATCTAATTAAATTATAATTTTATAGGCAGATTATTGAAATCAAAATGTCAATTATAGAACAGCTTACTCTGAGTATTGAATTACACTGTCCCAAAACACAGAGTATTTGCGTCGCCACCATCTGCTCTGCGTGCGCCATGCGTCACGCTGCTGTCGTGCGTGTGCGCCTCTGATGAAAATGCAAATTGAACTGGAGCCGAAATTTACGCAGCGCACCTGAAGGCAACGGGAGAGGGGGAGAGAGAGAGGGGGAGAGAGAGAGAGAGAGATTTGTTCATCAGAGCCTTTCCGTTCTCTGGCTCCTCGTCCTGCCTCCCCCGTTGTGTCACCGGACAGAAAAAGAGGAAGGAATATGGTTTCATCCGACGCTCCTCCCGTTTCAGCGCGGCTGTAGCGGATCTCTGGTGCGAGCAGGAGGCTGGAGGCTCGGTCAAAACCCGCCTTAAGGAAGCCCCCTCACTACCTGAAACGAACCGACCAGCCCCGTAGAAGCACCGTCGGCACACTGGGACACATAAATGGGTGAGACGCGCCGTTTTTCCTTCGCTTATAATTTGGGGAATGCCCTAAAATAACCCCCCCCCCCCGGAGCGCCTTTTGCGCATCTGGAACGAACGCCCGGTCCAGATGCGTCGCCGCGTTTCTGCCTCCCCCTTCATTCTCCCTCTCCTCCCCTTTGCCTCACCTCAATCTCATTCAGCCGAGCTGTTCCACCAAGTGACCGCGGATGACTCGCGTTTTGACGGCGTTATTCATGACTGGAAAGACGCGCGGTGCGGGGCGGTGCGGGGCGGTGCGGGGCGGCCGTGCGGGGACCGATTGGAGGACAGCAGCCGGTTACATTGATGAGTTGCAGATGTTGACACGTTTGCATTCACTCTCTGTCGGGTCCATTGTGTTAGCCTATACAGTTTGTGACCCCCCCCCCCAGCTCTGGGAAAACAGGCCCGGCTGTGACATTCCTCTCACCGTCCCCCAACAGCCTGTGCGCTGTTTGCTCCATCATGGATTAATATTAAAAAAGAAAAGTGGCTGCAGGTTTAGAGCAGAAGGAGCCAATCAAAGACTTTTCTTTTAAATCTCTCCATATTTGGAATTTTCTTTACATGTTTATTTCACGCTAAATCTGCGGATGCGGATCTGCAGAGAGTCACCTCACGCCTTCACGAGGTGTGAATGTTTAGTCACGTGATCCGTTTCATGTTTAATCACGTGATCACCTAATTAGGAATTAGTTGCGGGCCCAACAGGGGCCCCTGGTGGTCCCCTTACATGGTTGGTTTATCAGGGTGCTTTAATCACTAACCCCACGTTGTTATTACAGAGCGATCGTGTAATAACACCTCAACGAAGACCCTCTTCTTTGCGACCAACGGCGGCCCCTCGATTGTATGGTTTCAAAAATTTACAAAAAAATAAAAATAACAACAACGACGTTTCAGTTCCATGTTTTTGCAGCGGGCTGCAGTTCATAAAGGATCAAAAGTTGATAAATTTGATTTCACCGTTTCATGGCGGTCGCTCCCGCCCTCTGTTTGGGAGTTATGGAGCTCCCTGTTGGAGCTCGACGACCTCTCCTACTAGGGATTCTTTGCCGTCGCCCGTTGTGACGCTCACACAGGATGGTAGAAAAGAAATTGTGTTCAATCCCATTCGATTTAACACCATAAAGTTACCTCGGAGTGTTTTCACCTCAAAGAAACATTCGACTGAGGCCTATTTTTTTACGTTATCTCGTAGCAAACAGCGGCGGTTCAGCACCACCGGCCTCTTTTCTTGTCGCTTTGGCTGTTTTCTTTTTCTCAGCTTTGACGAACAATAAATGAGACAAAGCGAAACACTTATCAGCGCATAACTTTCTGCAAATGTGCCATTTCAAGGATGCGGCTTCATCGGTGAATAACAGTGACCTTCAGTCAGTCACAAGCTGAAGGGTTTACTTCATGACATTTGCAGAAACATTCAAGTTATGCAGAGATTAGTTCCTCTATCATCGGTGTTACAGAAAGAGGAAAAAAAACAACTTGTGGTATTTTTTTTCCTCACTTGGAAATGAAAAACTGTCTCTCTTTCTTGCTTTGTGCCGTCCCTGACTCCATTGACGGAATATTCCTTTAATGAGGGAACACTCTGGTTGGGTCTGTGATCCGATCTGCAGTTGGAATTGGGGGGGGGGGGGGTGCTTTGTCTCCCGGTGGGCTGCGCTCCAGCGTGAATGTTTCACCGACACAAACCGGCAGCTGCTCCTTCCTGACGTCATGGCTGAAACGTCCCTGAAGCACAGGTCCGGCGTGAAGCAGAGACATGTCAGCAGGGCCCGGTGGAGTCGGGGCTGCAGGTTCCCCCTTATCTAAACCGAGCGCAGCTGTGCAGAGGACGCTCACTTCCTCTCCTGCAAGTGTGTGTGTGTGTGTGTGTGTGTGTGTGTTGACCACTTGTGTGGGAGTTTGGTTTTGTCTCCCAACTTTTTAAATATTTCGTCTAACGTTATCTTCCTGGCTTCTCGTCTGTCGGCATGAATGGTGGTAAAGTTTCTCACTATGAAGCCTCAGGTAATTTTTCCATATTTTCTTGAAGTTATTGAGCCTCAAATATTTGTTTTTGGGGGTTTTTTTGTGTGTTTATGGTGTTCACATCTGTGCAGTTCAAGGTGATAAACTAGAAGAAGAAACTCCTATTAGAATCTTTATTGTCCTTCTAAAGGAAGGTGGTTTAGAAGCTCTTCACGCGAGTATTGGTGGAACCCATCAACTGCACTTTAAATAGGAGGCAAAAATAGGATAAGAATTATAATGTCGGATAAAATAAGTGCCCTTCTCTAACGCTGTGACTCACCAATGTGTTTTTTGTAGTCAGCGGTGGCCAGAGGCAAAATCAGACTTCAAAATCTAAAATGTCACCAGTGTTTTGATGTAATAGAGATAATCCTGGACATACGTACACAACTGGTTCTGAGAGGTTGTTCGTAAGTAAGTCATTATTTATCAAATTCCAATTTATAATCGATGTTTGAGGTCATTTGAGGCAGGAATGTGGACTACAGGAGTCAGACTTGGTGGCGGGCGGTTGTTCGTATCTATAAACGTTTGTAAGTCGGATGTTCGTATCTTGAGGACTACCTGTGTACAATTATCCATGAATTTATCGCATCATTCCAGCTTCCTTTGCTGTGTCGGTGGTGATTCTTTACCACGTTCCTGCTGTGTCAGCTCCGTTCGGATCTGCTCTCAGAGCCCATGTGGCGCTAACCTCGCCTCACTCTTAGCTTCACTCCTCGTTGCTCGGGGGGACGCGCTCCCTGTCGCACGCCCACAAGCTGTCGTCGTGTTCGCCGGCCGGCGTGTTCCTGACTGACGTGGGCTGGTGGGTGAAAACGATCGAGGGATCGGTCTGGGGAGGCACAGCCTTCCCGTCTGAGTCACAGCTACCCCTTTATACCGTTGTTCCCATGGTTACCACCCCTAAAACTCTCCCATCCCACCCCTGGTTTGGCTGCACACACAGTTTAAACAGGGATTTGTGAGTCGATGCGTTCAGTCAGCTGACGTGTGGGGGGGTGTTTGCATACGGGTTAAAATCGGGGTTGTTTCCAGTAATGCCTTCAATGTGATTTGAATAAAACAGGATTTCCTGTTTTGTTTTCTACTCATCATTTCAACATAATGTTCATTTCTTCTGCACAAACTCACAAGTTGTGCAACTTTGGTCACATTTTCAGCTGGTTTTATGTTTCCCAACTCTTCCTGAAAAGATTCTGATTGACTATATGTGTCAACATTAATCTCTTTAATTGTATTGCAAAGACTATTTAATCTGTTTATTCAATCTGTTTAGGTGAAAACTTCTGCGTAGGTTTTGTGTGGTTAGTTTTAGCTTTGCTCAGACTTTTCCACGAAATTCCAAGCAAATAATAAAGATTACGATTATGGTATGTGACATTTGGGGTTATTTCTGGTTCAGTTTTAATCTCTCTTCCTCCTACTAATTTCAATTTCATACATCTTTATAATCTTCTCATCAGCAGCGATGCTCCTTCTGTTTTTCACTTCCATTTTTTGAATCAATAAATAATCGGATAGTAAACATAGAGCGATGTCGCACCTCTTCAGGATGCCACCGTTCCTTTATTAACGCTCTTGCTTCGCCTTTGTGTCTGCTCTCTTGTCAGTGGAGGCCGTGGTGGAGTTCGATTATGAGGCCCAGCAGGACGATGAGTTGAGCCTGACGGTGGGCGACATCATCGCGAACATCCGACGGGACGACGGAGGATGGTGGGAGGGGGAGCTGGGCGGACGCAGGGGGCTGTTCCCGGATAACTTCGTCAGGGTGAGTAATCTCAGTGGTCAGCCCCCCAACTTTAATCTCTCTTTCTGTTTCCCTCTCCCCTCATGGTCACCTCATAATCCCACCAGAGGCCCTCAGTAAATCGCAGCAGTGCCAGGAAGCACGGTTTTATTCAATTAGTAGAAGAAGAGGTAAGGTTTAGAACAAAAGAAGACAGATGGACGTCAGATCCAAAGGAAAGCCAACAGAAAATGTGTTAATAAGCGTTTTTATGATGGCGGCGGTGGAGAAGCTCTGCTCCAGACCTCCTGCATGTCCTCATCTGGGATCGGGTAGACGCATGTGATTCTCATCATTTCCTCATGAAAGCGTTCATGATGTGGTTCTTGTATGGAAAACAAGGGCCGATAAGTGATCGGCGGGCGCTGCACCTCCTCGTCCACGCTCGTGTTTCTCATTCCTGGGCGAGCCGTGTAAACAGCCGCGTTTAGATCTGCTCTTCCTCCTCTCCCAACAACTTTTCCTTCTACGTCTTCTTCATAAAAAGTCGGATTTTCGTCATCCTGACTGGAAGTGACCTCCGTAAAGAGGCGGATTGATCAATAAGTTCATTTGAGTTCCCAAAATAGAATTTTCAGACGATCCTGATGGATTTTGAAGCAGTTTTAACGTTTCATTCCTTCGTCTTTGTTTGTGCTGACTGTGAGGGAACCGGACGGCGGTCGGTGGACGCCGTCTGACGGGGTTGGGGGGTGGGGGTGTGAAGAGAGGTGGAGGGGGGCTGTGAGTAATGCAGTAATACCAGACCGGCTCCGTCACAAGACTGCAGTTATGGGAAGCCGTGACATGAAGCTTTGCAATGCTGATGAATGCCTGTGTGTGTGTGTAGGGAGGAGTGTGTGTGTGTGTGTGTGTGTGTGTGTGTAGGAACAGGTTGGAAAGGGGACAGGAAGTGTCAACCCCCCCCACCCCGACCCCAAACCCCCAACATGGATTATTCCAACATTTAAAACTGTTCCAGGTTTATTGAAGCAACCAGAGCTGCAGCGACGCTTCAGCAGCTGCAGAGGGTCCCAATGGCCACCGGGGGCACCAGAGAGCATTCTGTATTAAATTTAATACGGATAACTCCGTTAGCGAACCAAAAGTGTAGCGTAGTGCATCTGAGTGCACCATCTATGAACCGATTCATCGATTCAGACGCGTAGGTGTCGCGAATTAGAATCACAAGCTGCGACGTGATGCGAAGAAAGATGGAAATGGTTTGGTTTGAGCAGCTGGTTTGAGTGAGGAGCACTTTTCAGATGTGCTGTTTTGATTGGATATTGGTGATCAGGACTTTTATAGCTTATAGAAAGCATTCAGAGATTCGAAAACTTTTAAATTAAGTCGTACCGGAGGATTCTCACTGTTGTGTTAGCATTAACCGAGATCTACCATCAGAGATGTGCTCATAATAAACTGAATTTTACCAAATATAATTTAAAGTTGCTAGGATATGGAAAAGCAGCAAATGTCTAAATTTGCTTTGAGCTCTTTTGCTCCAAAAAGAAAAATCCACTTGAATACAAACTAAAACAAAAAGGCCTGTAAGTTTTTACAACACACTCCGGGCTCCTGCCAAAGCCTTCCTGTTGAATCAGTCTGACAAGTGAGCAGAATTGTGCAATAAGGACGGGTTCATGCCAAGGGGAAGTAGTATTTTGCGTCAAGGTTCCCTTGTATTTTGCAAGCAGAGCCTTTTTATTTCTTCCAACTTGTAGGCGTCGTCGTTCGTTGGCCTCTGCGCTACGTAGCGCTGTGAGGAAACGTCAGCGGTCCAGCGTTCCAGTGTAAACTACATACTTGCTGTCGGACGGCCTCGGCCACTGCGTGTACATTACGCAGGTGTTTCCTGCTCAGATGTGATGAATCCTGTCGTCTTCCTCTCCTCTTCACCCCCTCGACCCCCACAGGAGGAATAGCAGGAACGCCGTCCAAGTAGAACCGGAAGGCCTGGGAGATCCGCGGTCTCCCGTTTAAGATGTGTTCACATTGATTATTTAAAACGGGCCGACAGCAGACGGATTGAAGAATTCATGCTGCAGTTTTTTTGTTTTTTTTCACGAAGCGTGAAGCCGAGCAGCTTTTGAACGACGCCTCTGCTTCACAAGTCATTAAAACACAACAACAACAACAGGAAGCTGCAGCTCACAAAATGACCGCTGTGGGTTTTTTGCGTGGGCCGGCATGTGCAATGTGGATTTCATAATTTAAAAGTGACTTTTTCCCCCCTGTAGGTTCAGTGGATCTGTGTGTGTAGTGGGTTTTGTGAATGAAAGTGTGTGTCTTTGTCTGTTTTTGTAGTGGAAAATGCATGAATCCGGTTAAAGGCACTCCGGCTGCAGAATCAATGTTGGTGCTTTCTTCTTCTGTTTTTTTCCTGGATGCACATTAGCAGTGCATTAGCCTACTTAGCAGAGCTGCTAACAGTGGACAGAAATCATAAATGAAAAAGTGAAAAATGAAGAAAAAAAAAAAAGTAATCTACAAAAAAATGAAAAAAATGTAATCTACATATTTTCACCAATTCTTATACATCAATGCAGCGATAATTAATATTTTTAGATTGACTGTTGACCATTAACAGACATGAACATGCAGCATTAAATGTGTTTTATGACCTATTAGTTAATTATTATATATAGCTGCTGCAGAGCTAAACAGGAAGCTAACGTCCATGTTTAAATGTGGAAATAAGGAAGTCGTGTCTGCATTCTAAATGCATAACCACATGGGCGTGTTAGCTTGTTTTAGCCCAATGCTGCGTGCAATGTGGGAATTTCCAACCTGATGATTGGCCACATCAATAGCCAATCACCTCTGATAAAGCTTGGAGTCATGGGGTTAATATCTAATATTAGAGACGTCTTTAACGTTTTTACTTCACTAATGTTTCCAGAACCTTCACATACAGAAGTAAATGACTTATTAAAATATGTTAATCAGGATAGAACGGGATTTTAATGTAAAGCCAAGTCCTGCTCGAGTGTGCTTCAGATGATTTTGTCCGATTGTGAATTTTCCTGATTTCCTGAACGCAGCACACGGACTGTAAGCGAGCCAGGGGAAACATCTGGCCTCATTTCTTCTCTGTCATGAAGTTTAATCAGTCACTTCCTGTCATCAGAATTTAATTATCCTCTCAACTACCCAGAAGGTGAATCTCCTTTTGTTCTGCTCAAACCCCCCCCCCTCTCCCTGATTTAATTCTCCGGCTTCTCCTTGGTTTCCAAAAACGACTTCTTTACCGAGGATGAGCTTCGGATGTCGTCGAGGAAACATGTCCTCACTGATATTTTGGGCTCTCAGAGGTTTTTTGAGGTTTTTCAGGCCACGCCAGGTCCACACTCAACTCCCGTTTGTTTAAGGGGTTGGATTTGATGAGTCAGCGTGGTCGGGCCCGTCCGCCACAGGCCCGGAATGACGACACGGCTTCACCACCAGCGTGGAGGAGGGATGTGAGCGTCACGTCCGGTTGTCCCGGGTATCCGTGTGTGTGTGAGGAACGTCTTCCTGTTGGCCGTCTGGCTGCTGATCCGTCTGTCAGTGATTCAGGGACGTTCAGCGGTGATTCAGTCTGGTCGTCTGTGGTTACAGCAGCGAGGGTCGCCAAGGTTACGGAGATGAGATTCAGTGTGTGATGGATCGGATTTGGATTTATTGGATAAAACAACAACAATAAAGCCTCAAATTTACAGGAATTATTTGCATTTAGGAATATTTTAGTCATGACTATTTCTTAAAACTAAGTTTCATAGTAGTCACACGGCAGGTAAACAATAAATAATGATAGTAAATAAAAGAAATTTGAGTATATTTTGTATTTTATTCTCCGTTACTTTTTTTCTTGCTTTTCTTTCATAATTTTGTCATTTTTCATCAAACTTAGTCGAGAATTTGTCCTTTTTTTTTCTTTATCATAATAATCAAAGATTGTTGCCGTGGCAACTTTCACGATTGAAGTGGAAAATTATATTTTTAACAGCTTGATCTTGATGTTATCTATGGTTCTGTGTGAGTCACTTGACCGTTGTGTGACAAGCGTTTCCCTTTGATCGAACTCACTGGCTGTATTTTTCTGAAGTCAGATTCTACACACATGAATTAGATCCATCTTCCTCACCTCTTCTTCCTCCCACTCTTCCTCCATCTCTGCAGGAGATCAAGAAGGAGCCAAAGAGGGATGGAGGACAGGCAAGCGTGATCAAATCGGACCTTTCCAATGGAAGAGCCAGCCCCGTGTCCGACTCCAGCATCCGACCGGCCAGGAAAGGTGCTCGACTTGCTCACACAGACACGCATTCATGCATCGATCGGTGGTCAATAGTTGGCTTTAAGTCTCCACATAGATCCTATTAGTGTGGAGAAGGATTGGGTCACGAGTTCCCCTCCGTTTGAACATGTTAAGACGCTCACATTCAGGGTGGAGGAATGTAACTCCAGCTACTCAAGAACAAATCTGACGTGTTTTCTACTTCTGTTGCACCGATAAAGAAGAAATACTTTTAATACTTTTTAATACATCAAACTTTCATGATTCTGACATCTTAAATGCTATTAAATGCTGTTTTTGGATTTGGATTTTAATCATTTTAAGGTTCACACTGAGTTGGACATACATCTTTACTTTCAAATGCGATGACCTTTGAACTTCAATCAAAGCAACCTTATTGAGCAGGATAATTATAATCAGATTCATCCGTAGTGAAATATTAATGAGTTACTTTCCTATTAAAGGTAAATAATAATACATTACCCCATAACCAATGACCGTAACCGTAACCGATTACATTAAAATCCTGATTTTACACAGATGCATGACTTTTAATGATTTAATGATGAATTAATTCCTATTTTCATATATTTAAGTTTTTTTGGATTGTCATTTTAAAAATTTTAAAGACCACAATTTTAGTATAGTAAGAATTTAAACTAATAATTAATCCAATGAAAGAATACTTCCTCCACTGTGTTCAGTTTAACGTGACGAAGTGCGACACCTTGTGGACAGAAGAGGAATCGCAGTTCTACAAACAGGGATAATCCAAGAGTAATAATGAGACTAATGACTGGAAGACAAACAACTGCAAGGGCAATGTGATCTATTTAGTGTCCGTACTACTTAATAATAATAATAAAAGCATCCTCCATTTGAAAGGTTAAAGGTCAGTGATGTCACTCATCCTCTTTGAGGGCTTTTAATAAGTCAGTGGAATCATTCTGTAAATCAGAGATTATAGATGAGTGTGTGAGCTAATTGTGCGTGTGTGTGTGTGTGTGTGTGTGTGTGTGTGTGTGTGTGTGTGTGTGTGTGTGTGTGTGTGTGTGTGTGTGTGTGTGGGGTATGGGCTACAGGAGAACAGATCCGTAAGCGGAGGTGTAAAGCGGCCTTCAGCTACCTGCCTCAACATGAGGACGAGCTGGAGCTGAAAATTGGAGACGTCATTGAGATCATAGGAGAGGTAAAACACGTCACATGTTACATACATGAACGCTAAAGGCCTGAAGGGGAACATTTGTCATTTTAGCAGGTCAATCTATAAATATATAGGTTATAAAAAACACAAATATTTGATTGGTGGTGTCAGAGATGGGGATGCCGTAGCGTAGTTTGTCCACCAGAGGGTGCTGATGCCTTATTTCCTCACTTATAATTACGTGATGGTGAGTGTGTTCTGTCGGTACTGGGTCCATCTCTGGTTAGTGTGTATGTTTACGCGTGTTTATCCGTGCGCTCAGGTGGAGGAGGGATGGTGGGAAGGAATGCTAAACGGGAAGACCGGAATGTTTCCCTCCAATTTCACCAGAGAGGTCCTGCCGGACTCAGACACGCCCTCCGTAGACACGCCCGCCTCACAGGAGGAGGCGCGGGGCAGCCGCACAAGTGAGTCTCAGCCAATCGGATGTTCCATCCTCCGTTGATTTATATTTCGGTTAACAAAAGATGGAACTGAGGTACGTTTGCAGTGAACGTCACGTGTGTTGTGTTTTCTGTTTTGTAGGTAAGGACAGCCCCAGCAGTGAAAGTGATGCAGGGGAGAGTCGCTCAGAAACAGGGTCAGGAGAAATCCAACCCAAGAAGGTAAAGGATGGGATGCAGCTCAGATTCTAGCCAATCAGGCTGCAGGATGTGATCCTGCACGAAGCGCTACGTTCGTCTGCACAGATGGACCACGTTTAATCCGTTTATTTAGATTGAAATATAAATATTAGCAATGAGATGCTTCTGGAAGCAAACATTAAGGCACTTAAAGTTTTTATTTTTTATTTTTTAGGAAATGTTCCTTGATTTCAGAGTTTATCGTTTGTCCACCGCAGATCCGAGGGTTCGGTTTCGGGGACATCTTTAAAGACCAGCCCATCAAGCTCAGACCACGATCCATGGAGGTGGACTCAGAGGGGGACAAGGTGAGACACACACACACACACACACACACACAGACACGCACAAACACACACACACACATACAATGGATGCAATTACCTCATGCATCTTTTTCTGGGACTTTCATCATTGCATTGTTATTAGCAAGGGAAGGAAGTGTCTGCCTTTGCTCCTCCTCTTCCTCAGCTGTTTTTACAGCACAGGAAGTGGTTTCAATGTTCACACACACACACACACACACACACAAACACACACACACACACACACTCTGCAGGGATTTGACAAGCAGAAGTGAGAGCACCGCAGGGCAGACGGAGAGAGGGAGAGAGGAGGGAGGTATTCCAGCGCTTCGCCGGCGTTCTCAGACTCAAACACACACGGCTTCATCCAACCGCCGCCAGAGCTCCGTCCGTCCGTCCGTCCGTCCGTCTGTCTGTCTGTGTTGAACTGGAACCGGAGGAGAGGACGGTAGGCTCACGTTCTCTCTGTTTCCACTGTTTTCACGTGAGCGTCAGGCTTCAGCCTCGTGTTTCACTTTTACTCAGTGACGCTTTTTCTGCTCGGATTTTTAAAAAAAATGAAGCAGAAACTGAGACTGAGGAGAATTGTGTGTCCGCTGATGCTCAAAACACAAATTCAAGGGTTGTTTTGCCCTGAAATCATTAAATTATTCGTTCTTGTTATTATTTGTCGGGAAATCCAACAGTGTATTTATATGGAAATACACAGACAGATTTAATGCAAATATCAGGTTTAAATTAGCTGTAAATTCAAGTATCTTGGTGACTAGAAGCCAGTAGCGGGATTGAAATGTGTCTCTGTATTGTTTTTAGTCCTGAATACACTTTTAAAACATATTTTGAAGCCCAACAGACACAAAACCCTTGGTGAAAACTTCTGCGGTACGACTTGAGTCGATGACCTTTACAGAAATCCACTTCCTGTACGAAAGCAGGAACACCGAACCCGAGACTCACCGAGGGGAAAGCGACACTGCCAACGTTACCGAGGCGGAAAAATGAGATGGAATAAAAACTAAAAAACAAAACTGAATATGTGAGGAACCCAAAACCCTCCTCCTCCTCTTCCTCCTCCTCTTCCTCCTCCTCTTCCTCCTGCAGACGTACCGGCGAGCGTTCGCTCTGGAGGAAGTCCGTCAGCTTCTCCTGCTGAGTCGGAGGCTTTCATGTTACTTTACAGCCAGACGCGTCTCCTTCGCTCTAATGAGGCTCTGGAGGAGGTGTCAGAGTCTCCATCCTGGAGTGTGTGTGTGTGTGTGTGTGTGTGTTTGCTGAGTCATGTTTAAGCCACGTCAACCTCCCGATTGAACGTGGAGGTCAGCGGCTCCTTCGTCGGCTGCAGACGTTCTTATTCTCTGTGGATGTTGTTTGAACGTCCGGCTTTCACGCGTGAAAAAACAGGAATCGAGTTCATTTATTTTTTGTTTCTCTCTCTGGTGAGTCAAAGTCACGCCGCCTGGAGATCAGCTGAGCTTTAAGCGTGAAACAAAAGTGGACTTTGTGACAGCGAGGAGAGGAAGCAGATCCCTGAGGCGGAGGAAAGTATTAAATGTGGGTGTTTGGTTTGGGTCTGCTTCAAGTCTAGTTTTCAAGTGCTTCACATTAAGCAGGAATGTAAAAGAAAAAAGGTCAAAATCATCTTCATTAACAATTATCTGTGATTATTCTGATTAGAAATAAGAGTTCAATCATCCTTTAAATGAAGTATTTTTGTGTTTTTCCTTGAGTCACAGTTGGATCACATGACTCAAGACATTATTTCTGCATCAAGTTTTTTTTTTTTTTTATTCTAACGGATGTTTCTGAATGAAGCCTAAATTTGTGTAATGACGCTGACACAGCAGACCGAGCCTTTATATGATTATAAAATATAAAATATATAACCTAACACTCGTGATATCTGTGATGCTGTGGTGATGTCTCGCTGCTGGTGGCCCCACATGGGTCTCATTATGGGGGGGTGGGTGAAGCTGGTGGGGGAGGGGCCGGACAGAACAGAGCTGTGTGTGTGTTCGGCACAGACCGGGTCTTGTGTGTTTGTGCATGTGTGTGTGTGTGTGTGTGTGTGTGTGTGTTTTCCTGTGGAAGAGTCACCCTGGTTCCACAAACACTGTCGAGGGATCCACTCCAGCCGGAACACAACGGCGCCTTTAACAGCTCACACACACTTTTAAACACACACACACATGCACACACACACACACACACACACACACACACACACACACACACACACACACACACACACACACACACACACACACACACACACACACACACACACACACACACACACACACACACTCGTGCTTCCTCACCCAGTCTGTGTTTCTTGTGCTTCATCTACTTAATTATCCGACTAGACTGGATCTGCAGGACGCCGCTGTTCACCAGAGAAATTAGATTTTTAAATGTAATTATTGTGATTTTATTTTCTAGCCTTTCATTCAGGAAGTTTATTTAATTTTAAACATAATCCCTTTTTTTTTTTGGCACATTCTTCTTAATTCTAGCAGCAATTAAATCCTGACTGGCTTGAATCAGCAGCTCTTATCATGAACTGTGACGTTGTTTGGTTCATATTTTATTCTTTTTGGAGGATGAATCCTGTTTCTCTATTTGTGCGTCTCTCAGGCCAACGAGGGGAAAGCATCGAGCGTCGCCTCGGAAACCATGAAGACCGAACCTGACAGCAAAGCCAAAGGTGAGTTTCTGCAGTTTTACCGTTTCTTTCAGTTCGTGTTTGCGTTTTGTGACTTTTAGCTTTTTCTCAACTCCTCCGTTCTTCTCTTAGACGTGTAGTTTTCTCTCTCTCGCCAGGGCGGGAGCAGTGCAAAGTCCTCTTTCCATATGAAGCACAAAATGAAGATGAGCTGTCAATCAAAGAGGGCGACATCGTCAATATTATCACCAAGGTAATCCGTGTGTGTGTGTGTGTGTGCAGATCGGGGCTTATAGATGTCTGTATTTGCTGTGCTTCTTCTTGCGTTTGCATAAATTGGTTTGTTCGATTTGTTTGCGCCCATGAGATGAAATTTGCATCCCTGTTCGCGTTAAATGGAGCTTCCTAAGTGATGCTTCAGAGTGTCTGATGGTCCTTTCAGGAGTGTGCCGACGCCGGCTGGTGGATGGGGGAGATCGGAGGGAGGCAAGGCGTCTTCCCCGACAACTTCGTCAAGCTGCTAGAAGTGGAGAAAGAGGTGAGGCCGGCGCGATGACGAAGCTGTCGGTCGAGCGTGAAGAGACTGTCGAGGAGACGCTACATTCCTGAAGCGTGACCTGATCGTTTTTTTTGTGTCCGTTTGTGTTTCTAGAGACCAAAGAAACCGCCTCCTCCCAGCGCGCCTTCGGCTAAACCCGCCACAGGTACGGAAACGCCTCGTGTCCTTTTACTCTCCTCTGGTATTTGTAAGTTCTGACGGAACTTACAGAACCCTGTAAAATCTGACCTGTAGAGAAAAAGTCAGAGATCAAGAAGGTTCCTCCTGAACGACCTGAACATCTGCCCCAGAGAGACCAGGACCGAGGTACAGCGCAGACCGCTTGGGCCCTTTGCAGCTCCTGAATCCTTACATAATACTAACACGCTTTGTATTAATCATTTTTATATTTGCTGAAGAGCTTCCAACATGAATTTGAGCTCGGATGATGCTTTTCATTCAGAAACAGAGCTCCCATCAGGGGCGGAGGCTCTGACCTTCACACAAGAGCAGCAGAGACACAAAATACTTGCAGGGTTTTGGTCCTTCTTTGTAGAGAACAAAGCTTTCCTTGAAGAGTTGGTGTCATCGGCGTGTGTGTGGAACAGGAAGCCGGTGCGACAGATAAACCAACTTCATTGTGCAAAACAAACAGAATCATCCAGAGAGAAATATTCAAACAATATGGAAATTCCTGATTCACAACATTTGATCCGAGTGAGAATACGTATTTTAAATGAGTTCCAATAACAACGTGTTTTTACACGCAAATTAATTTTATTCTTTCTTTTTTGTGAAATATTGATATCTTGATCATTTGTGGTCTCAGACCGGTGAAGAAATGTAAAAGAAGACAACCCTTGTAAGAATCCCTGAATAACAAACACATGACACTTAAAAAACTGTTGTTTTGTTAGAATTTTCTATTTTATTTTTTACAAATCTGTCCAAGAACAGGTTTAAATTTAAAACCAAACTAGAACCTCTCATCTCTTCTCACTTGTCCCATGAAATATCAGAAATATCCCTCCTTTGAGCAAATGAAACCCAAACCAGACATAGTTCTTATAAATCTTATCCACACTTTGACACCTGCCCTTCTTCTTCTTCTGTCTTTTTAACCCTTGGGCGACTCCAGAAGCTTCTTCTCCTCCAGTTTTTACCCTTTAACATCCTTCTTGGGTTTGCTTTCGTCATCCTAGACGCATGTGTGTGTGTTTGTGTCACGCCTCCACGTCTACATGCGTTTTGTCTCGCAGTTATTTTTGAACATCCGTGAGTATTTTTATGATTTTGTGTGTGTGTGTGTGTGTGTGTGTGTGTAGGTGAAGATGTGAAGGTTGGAGACATCCCCAAGCCCTCTCTACCATGTAATCTTCCTAAGAAACCCCTCCCCCCAAAGACAAGCTCCTCCTCTTCCTCTCAACCCCCACGGCGACCCGAGAGACCGCCCACTTTAGCGTCAGTACACACACACTCACACACACTTTCATGAAAAAAGGACCCCCCCCCCCCACAGAGCGAATTCAGCCTAATGTTGACGTGTGGTTTACCTGCTCAGGTGTGAAAGCCCCAAGTTTGAGGGCAGGGCTTCGACCCCAGAGTCCGCCTCTGACAGGTCACATGACACTGGTGAGTTTGACTGACGGCAGTGACGACCAATGAGGTGTAGATATGGTCCTTTAGCGACTCGCTGTGTGCGGTTTTTTTTGTTTTAATTTATCTGATAGTTTTTGTTTTTATATTTGCGTTTGTTTGGGTTTTTTTTGCAGACGTGGATCTGGACGCCGTGGTGTCGTCGATGGAGAAGCTGAGTCATCCGACGGCGTCGCGACCCCGAGTGACAGACCGCCGACCTCGCTCACAGATCATCACGCCAGTGAGGGCGTTTGACCTGATGCACCTTTGCATTAGTCCAGGATTGGTTGTGAGACATGAAACAAACTTCCTGTCTTGCAGTCTTCGCTGTCCAGTGCCGAGCTGGACCCCCCCAAAGTGGAGGAGAGGAAGGAGAAGGAGCGAGGGAAGGAAGAGCCGGAGACCAGATCTGCAGAAGTTTCCTTGAGGAAAGGAGTTCCCATCATCGCTGTACGTCCTCAATCACTGTTCTCCCCTTGCACTACTTATTCCCACCAGAAGATGGCAGCACCACACATATTTTTATGTTTTCAGCTGTTCAAAGTGTGTATCCTGTTTTTTATCCTTCAAAAACAATACTTTCTGGTAAATATTGGATGTTATAAGAAAATTTAATACTAAATGCAATTTAAAAAGTGCACAGGTGGCGATTTTTTATTTGAAATTTCCATTTTTATCAACACTTTTCACACTTTTTGTGTGTTTGCTGCTCTAACTTTGGTTTCATTTCCATAATCTTGCATCTCAAAGCTGGATCTCATTTCTATGGGGAAATACGATCATTTTTAAATTTTACAAATGACAGAGTGTCTCCATTTTTATGCTCAGGCACCTGAGAGTAAAGCACCACTGCTCGCCAAAGCCTCCGTCCTGACTCCAAACTCTAGCAATCGCTCGGCTTCCCCGTCTTCCTCCTCGGGTCTGAGCCCCTCCCCCGAGCTACGGCATTCACCTGTGAACTCCCCCACACTGGAGGAACTCAGGAACCAGCTGAGAGACCTGAGGGCCTCTGTGGAGCTGCTGAAGAGCCAGCACAGGTACGTTATGTTCATTTTAAATCCAGTAGGTGGGTTCATCAGAGTCATGTTGCTGATATGTTGTGATTTTTGTCAACGTCAGGCAGGAAATGAAGCAACTGAGCAACGCGCTGGACGAAGAGAAGAGGGTTCGTGTTAGTTTACAGGTGAGACTCATTTGAATCAATCAATAGATTTATTTATTTATGAAGGAAAGGATTGTAAATGTTGTTTTCGCTTGGTCTTAAATAAGACTTAAAATCTGATGACATATTATACAATACACAAGAATGTGGTCAAAAATATGTTGACACCCCTGAAAGGCCCATAATTTAGGCTTTGAATTGAATTTGAATTAAAGTGAAATGAAATTACTCTTCTCAATTTTGTCAGTGTTTCTTGCATAAACTGTAAATAAATAAATAATCCCCATAGAGAAATTATTTTTTTTCACTTCAGATATTTCCACAAATAAAAAATATAACAATGTTTAGATGATACAGCAAAATAGGTCATATTTTAAAATATTTTAAATGCTTTAATTTTTTTTCATTTAATCTAATACTTTCTGTTTTTTGAAACCAGGAAACAAAGAAACTTTAAAAATGTCACTTTTGGTGCTGACAGATGTTCTATAAGTGTTATCTTTGAAATAGAACCATAAATTCTGGTGTTTGTTCCTCAGATGGAAGTAGAGCACATAAAGAAGAACCTGTCCAAGTGAAGACTCCATGCATTCTCATTTTCGCCACCGGAGGGCAGCACTTGAAAACATTCTCCCTGCTGGCTGGGACATTCAGCCGAAACAAAGTCTGTGCCAAATGATCGTGACGATCGACATCAGAAGCTCAACAGTCGCTACCCTCCCTCTCCGCCTCCCCCCCCACCATCCTGCCTTCACCTCTTTACTCTCACATCACTTCTCTGTTTTTACCGCTACCTTGTCAAAGCTTTGCTGCGCCACCGGTACTCACTAAACGATGACCTCGCCGGTACTTTTTCTTTCTTTGTGTGGAGGAAGTTGGAACTTCATCGCCCGGTTGGTTCTGTGTCCACTCCGTGGCCTTCGCCTCTCATCTGTGTTTGGGTTTATTCTTGCTTTTCCAGCCATATGGGGACGGCAGTACAAGCATTCCTAGTGGGGACATTTTTGTAAAGTAAGATTTAAAACCCTTACTTTGAGATCCATCGTTAGCATTAATGCTACGTTGGTAACACAAAAGTCCTGAACCCTTTTTTCTCAGTGTCCCGTTTTAAATGCAGTGATGTATTACACCCGTTATAACAACAGGATTATAAGCACATAAGAACTTCTCTCTCTACCAGTTGGATTAACTGACATGAGAACATGATGCTGCAGGTGTCAGGTGAATGCTTTAGCCAGGATGCTTCTATGCTTTCTTGCTGGGATTAGATTAAAGAAGAAAGAGAGAAGGAAATGTACTTTATTTATCCCCTTGGCGGAAATTATTTTTCCATTCACAGCTTATTTTCACACACCTATGTATGTGTACTGGCCCCTAGAGCATGCACACACACACACATGCGGGGCCTGTAAGCATGCAGATATATATAGAGAAAGGTAGTGTGCCTCCATTGAGCAACTTATAAAGGGGACGGTGCCTTGCTCAAAGGCACCTCAGTAGTTCTCAGGAGGTGAACTGGCACCTCCACAAAGTGCACCGCCTGGTAATGGAACCCTAGTTGCAAGAATGGGAATCTTGCATGATGCCACTACACAACAGTGCTCTAACACCTGCGTTTGCTCTTAATTTGAGCTCAACATTTGTAATTTTTAAATTTTGTTTGTTGTTAAACAAGCAGAAAACACAAATCTGGGCTGAAAGGGCTCTAGATAGAATAAAAAAAAGATTTCTTTGATATTCACAGCACAGTAGAACACACCACACTACCTTCCAAAAAGAGCTCGCCTCCATCAGCCACTGATGAGTAGTCACTAATTTTTTTTATCTCATCCAATGTGAAAGTGCCTCATAGTTGTCCCTTCTGAATTTTTAAGACTTCACATATTTTTATTTTTATTTTATGAGAATCATGCTATTCAAGCCCTTGGCTGCACTAAATGGGACAGCCATAATCGTATGTACCTACTGCCATCTATCGGCAGGTGTGTGTCACTGCATCTACTTTCTGCTCATGCATTAATAAACAAAGGTAGAAATACTTGCATAAACATCTATTACATTTAATTAACATGCAGAGATATTAAGATTTTACTATCCTCAGTTGTTTTTCTTTCTGGTAATTCATTTCTGACCAGTCTTTTATTTTTATTTGAGAAAAAAAATGGTGTGATGTTACGATAGCTTAGCTTAACGTGAAAACAGAATGGGGATCGAAGCATCTAAATATTCATACAGAACCTCCATAATTAATATGTTTATAGCTTCTTTCATGGAGTCCCACAAAAAGGTTTACAAATTGTATTATTTTGTGCTTTTTATGTAGGTGAATTCAAACTTGCATTCTTATTGTGGTTATAGATGCTGATTGGCATTTTCACATTTCACATTTTCACTGAGTCATACATAAAATTTTTCGCCCGTCAGCAAGAAAGCAGAGAAGCATATTTCCAACAATGCCAAAAAGCATAAATATTCCTATTGATGACACACAACTCCAGTCAGACATGTAACTGGTACCAGATGAGGCCTCACTACAAAAACGTATGATTTTAACTTTCTTAGCTTTTTGCACTTTTATTCCACAACTCAAAACCTCACATTAGTTGTGCTGGAAGCGTCGCACCCCATAAACCACGTCTGTCCACGTGCATCTGACGTTATAAAGGGTTACCTGAATGACAGGGTAGGAATGTAGTCGGTAAAAAGGATTTCACGCGTAAAGGACGACAGCGATGTGAGTGTGCATGTATGTGTGGTAGCATGTACGGCTGTATGCCTCCCTTCCTTATGTGTGTGCACAGAATCTATGGCAATCCGTCACTGTGGCCTTCCTGTTTTCAACTCCAGATCTATCTGTCTATCTTTCTGTCTTTCAACAATGAGAGAACTTCTACAACTGAGGCTGCAGGTTGTTTTCTTGACTCGGTTCTTTCTCTCCAAGATAAATATGTATACTTTTATATTTCCGTGTAATAAAGATGCTATTATGTACTGTATGTCCGAGTTGTTTGCTTTTCAGAAATGGGTATCGATGGTCTGAGGGAATAGAAAGAGAAGTGAGAGTAACTGATTCAGGATTTCAGTGGGCTCTGAACCCCCTGTGGAAAGTCTACACCAGCGTGATTCAAGTGCAACGAAGAAAAAGTCCTTAAATATCTTTAATAATGCACAACTTTTTTTTTCTTGAACCATAAAATCTCAGGTTTGCCTTAAAAATAACCTGATTCAACCTGTTCAACTGGATTAAGTTGAAATTTAACTGCATGGATAGGATGATTAGAATTAAAAGAAATTCACTAAACTTCCTTCTAATCTTCAAAGAGCTGCAGGACAAAATCGTGTTTAAAATGAATATATGGCTTCTTTTGAGGGATAAAATGTTTAATTAATACAAATAAAATCCAGTAAATATAAAAATATGTGTCACATTCTACTTTATTCCATCTCTAATGCGTAATAAATAAATAAAAAGATGATAGAACTGATGATAAACCATCGAGGAGACCTTTACAGTGGGGTTCTGTTACGCACAGTTTAGGACCATAACTGCGCTCTAAGTAATGGCTGAGTCAGCTTAATTTACGTGGATGCTGTCCTCCAAACGGACACATTGGACTAGGAAAATGTCAAAGCCGTGTCCTGATTGCGCCTCCAGCAGTGTGTCTATAACAGAATAACTTGGCTGCTGTGTGATCGAGGCACCGGGAGGACGCAGGCTATTTTTAGATCACCAGGGAGACGATGATAGTATTTCAAACCGGTCCAAATTGCGTTCCGCGTAAACAAATAACAGGTTGAAAGCGAGAGCCGAAAGGGGGAGTTTAATTTAACTTGTGGAATCACTTTGTCTCCCCCCCCTCACTCCCTCTCCGTCGTGGATCCAGTCGGATCCAGTCTGCGTGAAGCGGACTTCTTGGTGCGAGATAATCGGCCGATGATGGGAGTTAATGAGGCGGAGATGCGGGGGAACAAACCCAGACGCGCACCGCTCCGGCTACAGGTGCGCACCGAGTGAGCTGGAGGAGGATCAAAACGGAGGAGAAGACGAGAATAAAGGAAGTAGCAGGAGGGAGAGGTGGAAAGAAAACAAAGAAGGAAGGAGGTCGATCAGAAACAACCAACTTCCCGCTATGGACACGGGCCAAAACGCGCAAGTCGCGGACATGGGTGGAGACCACTCCGCCGGGGTGTGCGTAATCGAGCGGGACCGGGAGAGGGGCGAGATGATCAGCCCCAGCCCGACGGCCAAGCAACGCTCCCTGCGGGCGGTGTACGTCCTGAACGACGGGCTGAAGGCGGTGATGGCCAGCAGCCCGGAGTCCGGAGCGCTGCAGTGTCTGCAGAAAGCCTGCGACGCGGAGAGCGCGCTGCTCACCACCGTCACCTTCGGGCGGCTGGACTTCGGAGAGACGTCAGTGTTGGACAGTTTCTACGACGCAGGTGAGTCAGAGGAGTCACAGCAGAGCGGTGTTGTCATATTGGGTCTAAAAACGTTTGAAAAAGGACGGAACAGCGTGTAGAAATAGTAAATCTGTGGCAACCAGAAGCAGAAGAGCAAAAAAAAAAAAAAATCAAGTGCAACTTTGAGTTACTTAACTTGGAGATTCCATTTATTGATTTATAATTTAAGATTCTGTGTTGAGTGAAACAACTCCTTTTATTTTCACAGCTCAGGGTCGAACTATTACGCACAGTGGATGATGATGTATTGTAGCCTCCCTGCAGGATGTGAAAAGTTCTGCATGAAACGAAGCAGCATTGATGTATTAATGCATCAACAGCAGGAAGCGCACTGAGCGCACAGGCTCAGCTCTCCTGTAATTAAATCTAACCTCCATTCAACTTCTAAATCTTATGTTAACCTAATAAAGCTGCCAGAGCCGATAGGAATCCAGGTCTCCAATACAAAAATAAAGAAGAGAATGGATGTCAATTCATGACATGAATGGAAATTTAGGTTAATTTAGGAATTACATTTTTAATTTGGTTTGTTTTTTTCTTGTCCAGCAGCAGCAGAATGATTGTTAGATGTTTGGATGGATCCTGTCTCAGTAGATGTTCCTCTCTGTCTCGTCTCCCTGCTTCCAGACATTGCGGTTGTGGACATGAGCGATGTGTTCCGGCAGCCCTCCTTGTTTTACCACCTGGGCGTCAGGGAGAGTTTCGACATGGCCAACAACGTGATCCTGTACCACGACACCGACCCCGACACGGCCCAGTCTCTGAAGGTACACTTCCACCTCAGAATAAAGAGATCTGACCAGTTACATACAGACTAATGGGAGGTGTGTGTGTGTGTGTGTGTGTGTGTGTGTTAGTGTGTGTGCAGGACAGACAAAAGAAACAGCTGTTTGAAATAAACATCAACTCACAATCGCACCAAGAATACACAAAATATCTCTTCTCTCACATTTGCTTTGTCTCCTTCCAGGACATGGTGGCACAGAAAAACACAGTAAGTTTATATGTGTGTGTGTGTGTGTGTGTGTGTGTGTGTGTGTGTGTGAGTGATTTATGTGCACATGCCTTGTCATACTATTTTTGGAATAATATTCGTGACAAGTGCCCTTTGTCCTTTCACACACAAACAGGCGGGATGCATTTCCATGCTTTCACTCTTTCTGTCCGTTGCACACAAACACACAAGTGAAAACACACGTTTCGTGCTCCAGACAGACGTTACACATTGATTACAGGTAATCTGTTCCATAACCGACTTTCTTTGTGTGTGTATCGTATGTCTCTGTGTGTGTGTGTTTGTGTGTGTGGAAAAAGGCCTCTCGTTCCCTCGCGTTAGGTTTTCCGTGGGTTCAGTTGCCTGCGGAGTACAGAGGCTCTGGACTGCACAATAAAGTAGGTACCGTGCTGCACCAGTGCATGCTGGGAGATGTCTGTACACACTAATAAAAATAATCACAGGCATGAAGGAGGAACTAAAATTGCCGTGTTTGCATATCCTGCATTCAGGGTATTTTTTAGGGCAATTAAGAGAGAAAAGGTTTGAGTATAAATCAATGTCTTTGCTCATGAAGGAGTTCAGGATGCCCATAAAACTAAAATAACAGTCAGTGGTGAAGTCCGGTCACAGTGGTGTACTGATGAACCTAATACTCCACCTTTAAACCTTCCCTCCCCATTGCTCCATCTTCCCATCCTGCTTGGACTTCTTGATCCCATCTTCTAGCAGAATTAGAAGCTGAGCTTCGAGCATCACCTCCTGCTTCCTCTTCTAACTCTCACCTCCTCTCTCCTTGCAGGCGTCTAGCGGTAACTACTACTTCATCCCTTACATAGTTACTCCTAACCATGAGTACATGTGCTGTGAGAGCGACGCCCAGCGCCGGGCCAGCGAGTACATGCAGCCCAGTTGGGACAACCTGCTGGGGCCGCTCTGCGTCCCCCTGACCGACCGATTCACCAGCCTGCTGAAGGACATCCACGTGACCTCCTGGTGAGAGGAGCACAAACACGGCGACGCACGAGTCAGTGCAGATCAGTCAAGAAGTTATTGATGCAAAGTCACTTTGGGTTTCTGCAGGTTTCACCCGCCAGTCGGAAAAATACAGTGTACAGTTTGTTCAGTCGATAATGTAGAGGCTGCTAATGATGAAACAAAAAGATTAGGAGTTATTATGGGAAATAAAGTTTTAGTATTTTAAGGAGAAAAATATATATATATATATATTTATTAAAATAACTGGTATGTCAGGCAGCTCGTATCTCGAGGTACTAGTGTATGTTTTTATGACAAACATTTGAAAATATCTTTAAATCGTCACATTTTTGACTCAGTTAAAATTTTCTGAAAGCTTTTTCAGAAAACATCGACAAATCCTGCAGGTAACATGCAGTTTAGTTTTAATTATTGTGGATGCGGCTCATTTCTTATCGTCTATTCTCTGCAGCGCTTCCTTCAAGGACACCCTGCTGAACGACATCAGGAAGGCCAGGGAGAAGTACCAGGGGGAGGAACTGGCCAAAGAGCTTTCCCGAATCAAACTCCGAATCGACAACACGGAGGTCCTCACCCAGGACATCGTCATGAACCTGCTGTTCTCCTACAGAGACATACAGGTAGGTACGAACACATAATGACCAGCAGGACTGAATACGCTGAAACACACTCACTGTGTGACCACCAGGACTATGACGCCATGGTGAAGCTGGTTCAGACTCTGGAGATGCTGCCGACTTGTGATCTGGCCACCCAGCCCATGATCCAGTTCCACTACGCCTTCGCGCTCAACAGGTGTGGAATCTGGTTTCAAATCCAGACCCAGAGGTAAATACGAGGTAAACAACAGCCCATCATGAGGGGGTAACTCTGTCGGTGTCCAGGAGGAACAGCCCCGGGGACCGGGAGCAGGCTCTCAAAGTGATGCTGCACGTGTTGCAGTCATGTGAACATCCGGCGCCGGACATGTTCTGCCTCTGTGGACGAATATACAAGGACATCTTTCTGGACTCGGACTGCAAAGACACCAAAAACAGGGACAACGCCATACAGTGGTGAGACTATTGCGTTCTTAATTGTCCAAGTGCTTTTAGATAAATAGGAAATGTAGTTTTATAGGGTGTTTCATGCTCCAAATGCAGGTACAGAAAGGGTTTCGAGCTGCAGCCGACTCTCTACTCCGGTATCAACCTGGCCGTCCTCCTCATAGTTGCTGGGCAACAGTTTGAGAGCTCCATCGAACTGAGGAAAATAGGTAATAGGATGTTGAACCTGAGTCTTGTTTGACTGTTAGATCAGATGGAGTTTTTAAATGTGGCACTTGATTAGTATATATCAGAGACTATGCAAAAGAAGAATGGCTGCAATATTTATCGACCTGTGATCCAACGTTTTAGGCGTGAGGTTGAACAGTCTTCTAGGACGCAAAGGTTCCCTGGAAAAAATGAATAACTACTGGGACGTGGGCCAGTTCTTCACAGTTAGCATGCTGGCTAGCGACATCCCCAAAGCTACCCAAGCTGCGGAGAAACTCTTCAAGCTGAAGCCGCCTGTCTGGTGAGGAGTTCTGTTCATGTCAGCATTGTTAAAATATTCAAAGCACTTGAACTATTCTAGCTGATGTTTTAATTTATACTATCAATTATTCAATTGAAAAAGTGATTGTGATTCCTTTTCTATCTTCTCTCAGGTATTTGAGGTCGGTGGTGCAGAACCTGCATTTGATCCAGAGGTTTAAGAAGCAGACGGTGGAACATTCCCCCCAGCGAGAGAGACTCAACTTCTGGATGGACATCATCGTAGAGGCAACCCAGGGGACCACCAATCGACTGCGGTTCCCAGTAGGAAGACAGATCCCCGAACAGACCAGCCCAAACAGAGATTTAGACACAAGACTATCCTCCTTCTCTTCTTCTTCTTCTTCTTCTTCGAGGTGTTGATCCTGGAGCCAACAAAGATTTACCAGCCATCGTACGTTTCCATCAACAACGAGGACGAGGAGAAGAACGTCTCCATCTGGCACGTGTCCCCCGTCGAAACTGTGAGTTTAACCCCAACTTCTCATTGCTAGAACTTGTCATATGCATCATTTTCATGATGTTAATACGTCTCCGTCCACCTGGTTTTATTGCATTTTCAATATGCCACATTTCTGTCGCTTCAAATTCAAACCTGTGTATGTTAGAACGACTTCAATTCCTTGTTTTTGTTTCAAACCAGACTTTTGAGTCCACGTCTTGAATGTGATTGATTATGTGATCATTTAAGCCGTTCACTGTCATTACAGAAAGGGATCCATGAGTGGAACTTCACTGCGATGTCCATTAAAGGCATTAGGTATGACGGTATATATATGAAGGGACTGAGCAACTAAAATGCAACATTTCATATTTATTTCAAATAAATGCTTGGGTTATTTATTTTTAAATTAATCAAAAAATTCATACAAATTTTCTAAATGACCAAATTTTGCATCATTTTTTGCTTAAAAGAAATACTGATTTTATACACAATTTTAAAATATTTCGTTTTTAAATTGTGACTCTTTTTCCTGTAACTTTTCTGTCTGAAGCATCAGTAAGTTCGACGAGCGCTGCTGCTTCCTCTACGTCCACGATAACTCGGACGACTTCCAGATCTACTTCTCCACGGAGGAGCAGTGTGGTCGGTGAGGACCCGCCTCTAGATGTGTCTGTATAGGTGTGTGTTTGCCTGTGTTTGTGCTCGTACTGCATGTTTGTGCGATTAAAGTCCAGGAAATGAAAATTAAATATTATAGTGCTTCTACTTGCGTCTGTTCTAGGTTCTGTTCCACAGTGAAAGAAATGATATCCGATGGTACGGGGAACGCAGCGGAGCTCGAGGGTGAAGGCGACGGAGATACGCTAGAGGTCACGCCAAATATCTCTTGTTAGGGTTCCAGCTATTGGTTGCTGGGAATGTGAGAGTGCAATGATGTTTGTTTCTGTGCACCTGTGCATGTTACAGTACGAGTACGACACCAATGAGACAGGTGATAAGGTGGTGCTGGGGCGGGGCACCTATGGAGTGGTGTATGCTGGGAGGGATCTCAGCAACCAGGTCCGGATCGCCATCAAAGAGATCCCAGAGAGAGACAGCAGGTGGGTTGAAGTGAAGTTGCTTTACACTCAAAAACGCTGCAAACGCCTTATTTTTGATTTTGTCCAGTTAAATAATGAATACTTCTGATTGGCTGCACTGTGTCCACAAAACCATGACAGTGAAAACAAAATTTAAAAAATGAAAACACCCATTTCTGTAAGTCTCTCTGCACCACCAAGTAATACAAAAATTCACCAAACAGGTTTTGGGTCATCCGACTGACAAACAAACCATCCAACCAATAATTGGACCTGGATATCAGATGAATATTAATAGTGTAATCCTACAGTACCTCATGATCACCACTAGGTGGCGACTGTAACATTTGAGCCTTAAATACCCTACACTGCCCCTCTGAAGTTACTGACTAACATTCTAAACACCAGATCCGAAGAATCACTTGGGTCCAAACCTCAGTTGGACATTTGGTAGATCTTTTTTGTCCTAGTATTTTGTGTCCCGTCAATGAAGTTTGAAGTAAAAGTCTTGTAACTGCCCTGAAATGGATTTTTCTTTTAGCTTCTGTAATGTTAAAAGACAGATTAACAAAGAGATTAATGTTTGGATTACGTATTAATTAAAATGTTCCTTCAGAAAACACCAGATTGTTTTTACTGGACTGTAAGAGTATAAGCTTGAGGCTGCAACAGGATATAGAAAACTTCCTTCTTCTTCCTCTCTGTGTGCTTTAGGTACTCCCAGCCCCTCCATGAAGAGATCGCCCTTCACAAGTACTTGAAGCACAGGAACATTGTTCAGTATCTGGGCTCTGTTTCTGACAATGGATACATCAAGATCTTCATGGAACAAGTGCCTGGAGGTGCGTTTGTACTGCAGAGAAGGACCCACTTGAGATTAGGAAAACCCAACTGAATCAAGCTTGATATAGACAATCCTGAACAGAGTGACAAAAACACCAGAATCCTCCAGAAATTCTTTGCTTATCCACTATTTTCATCAACTCAGCAGCTCAGGCTGACGATGGACAGGAGATCAATGCTTGCCAACTCTTGGTTTCCGAGCGGTCTCTCTAATTGCGTGGTCATCTTCCCATTTCATGATAGGTTTTGGACACTCCTTCTCTCCTTTCTCCAGGAAGTCTGTCTGCCTTGCTGCGATCCAAATGGGGTCCGCTGAAGGAGGCGACTATAATCTTCTACACCAGACAGATCCTCGAGGGGCTGAGATACCTTCACGAGAACCAGATCGTCCACCGAGATATCAAGGTAGATGTCCAAGAGCGTTCCTAAAAATATTTCAAGTCTGCGTCGAAACACAATCTTGTAATGATGGTGTCTGTTGAGGTAAGCACCTCTTTGTCGTGATACATCTTTTTCCAGCAATTTGAGGGATGTTTTTCCTGAATGTTCATGGACAATAATTGTTCAACTATGATCTAACATCATGACAACCTTATAGTTGTTATATCCATGTAAATTATTCACCGTAAACCTGTTTCGTCTCTCTGTTCCTCCATCAGGGGGACAATGTCTTGGTGAACACCTACAGTGGTGTCTTGAAGATCTCAGATTTCGGTACCTCCAAGCGACTGGCAGGAGTCAACCCCTGTACGGAAACATTCACCGGTAAATCCCAAAGTTAAATTCACTTTTCTGGTGTGTCTGAAATCATCTGATAGTAGTTTTCAAGGAGGGTATTTAAATCTTTATTCTGATGATGGAGGTACAGCGTATGGACTCATCTGGACAGTTCCACTAATGGCAAATTATTCAGCATAAATGAGTCATTGGGTGTAAATATCAAACAACCCTCGAAATATCGAGTCACCGTCAACCTCCATGGAAACACTCTCCGCTGTGTGTGAATGTGAATGTGAATGTGCACAGACGCAAACATGAACAAACATCCATTGGCCATCTGGTCTTCTCAAGCAACCAGCAAGGTGTGTAATTAGATTAGCTAATCAAGCCGAAGCAGAAGGGTGTTTACCTTTCATTAGCAGGTGTGTGTGTGTGTGTGTGTGTGTGTGTGTGTCTTCCCCTCTGCTGCTACCCTCTGTCTCCTCTTTTTTTAGCCCTTTCTCTATTTATATCAGAATTTAGAGGGTTACTACAATCGCAAGTCTGTGCAGAATAATCACCGCAGACAAAATGCTAAATATTCTTCTACCTATTCTTGGACGGAATTAAATCTAATCTCTTGCCTTTTTTCAGTTATTAACCTTCCTGATATTTCGGAAAGTTCCCCACACAGTTGTTAAAAAAGTTATTACAATAGCTTAACATTACATTTCGATTTGATTTAAATTCAGTATGTTTGTTTTATGTGTTATTTGCAATTTTTGTATAAAGCAACTTTTGTGATGTTCAAAGAGGTTATTATAAATTCATCGCACATACCAAAAATAAATTTTAATCAGCTCCTCTAAAGAGTATATATTTTTTACCTGTGTCTATTTATTTGTTAGCCTAGCTTAGATAAAAATCCCTACAAAGTGCAGCAGTTGAGTTTTAGTTAGGATCTGGACAAAGAGGCAGATTTGTACGTTTCTTTCCTTCTACACTATTACACTGTTATCTACTTCTATATAGCCTTTTTTGGGTAAAATCCAACCTGGGTCCGTAATAAACTTTCAAATAATCTCCAACTTTTGCCATTGTAGCCAGAATTTTAATTTTACTCTTTGAATCAAGCAAATATTTGTTGACTCTGATGCTAAAAGACTTCATTGGCTCTCCTTATCTTTCAGAAAAAGTTCTTCCAGGTGACCAGAGTGTCTACCTCTTGTCTGTCTGCAGGTACTCTGCAGTACATGGCTCCAGAAATCATCGATAAGGGTCCCCGAGGTTATGGAGCCCCAGCTGACATTTGGTCCCTGGGATGTACCATTATAGAAATGGCAACTGGGAAACCCCCATTTCATGAGCTGGGAGAACCACAAGCTGCCATGTTTAAGGTGGGAGCATGCAGCATGCTAACCTTTGACGTAATTGTCTTTAGAGCATTGGTTTCACGCGTCTCATGATCTTCCGTTGTAGGTGGGAATGTTCAAGATCCACCCAGAGATCCCTGAGTCCTTGTCCCTGGAGGCCAAGTCGTTCATCTTGCGCTGCTTTGAGCCAGACCCTCACAAGAGAGCCATCGCCACAGACCTCCTCCGAGATACTTTTGTCAGGCACAACACCAAGGGCAAGAAGAGCAAAATCGCTTTCAAACCACCAGGTTAGAAGATCTGTTGAGTATCAGTGCAGTCAGATTTTTCTTTGTGGTCATTAAGCACAAAAACCATTTTAAAGGTTGGTATTTTAGAGGTTTGGCTTTGCATACGTGACATATATGCAATCTCCTCTCGATCTTCTTTGATCGTATTGTTCCGCAGACCAAACCCAGAACGTTTCCTTGCCGGTGCAGTTGCAGTGTGAAGCCACCGGGAGCAGCAGCAGCGAACATGGCTCCGTGAGCCCAGACTGCGACTCCAAACACGATGTCTTCTTCCAGAAGAAGAAAAGCTCTGGCTCCGAGAACCTGCTCAAACCCCCCAACTCCAACTACCTGAGGTGTGTTTGTGTGAACCGACTGTTATGTTCAGGCAGGAAGTAGTCTGGGATATGAAGGGATGAGCGCCTTTTTCATTATACACAAACTTACTGGCTCAATTCAAATCCGAACATTCGCTACCAATGACATCTTTAGATGTCAATCACGTTTATCAATATGGAGGGAAGGGGTCAGTCTGGAGGAGGTTGTCAGTGAAAATCAGGCTTCTAGTCATGGAATTTAGCGTCATGACGACTGATCCAGTGACGGAACAGAGGATGGACAATCAGAGGATGATGGAGAAGTTGAGGCAACTTACAATGAAACAAAGTTTGCACATGTCAGCGCTCACCTGTGAGCGAACACATTGTTCCTCTGAGCAAAGCATCTTACATTTGGTTAAGAACAGAAAAAAAAAAATCAAATCACTATAGTAAATAGAAAAAAATAATAAAATAAAAATATTTATATCATATAAAAAATAAAAATATAAAATTTTATATGGATATATATTATTTTACTTCACTTTTAATTTTTTTTGTCTTCTTTAACCATGGGCATGGGGCCCTCAAGCAACTTGAAAATCTTAAAATCCAATCACAACTATTGATTATATTCTCTCAGATGCTGATTTTGCGTACAAAGGTTCTTTACCTACACAAATCTGATTTCAACTGTACATATGTGAGAAGATGTGCTGTGTGCATGACCGTGTGTATCTGGGTGGCAGGTGGCCTCATTGTGCTCACGCTGCACTCTGCTGCCTTTTACAGCATGGATATAATGAGCTCTGATCATTTTACAAGCTGCAGCGGGCAGCTGAGCACACACACACAGTCACATGCACATCTGCTCGTGCACAGACGTGTGTGTCCGTGCATACGTGCATGTTCCTGCCGTGCTGACTCGTGCTGTAGCTGCACTAACCTGGGCACACAGAGTAGCCAGGAGAAGCTTGCATCTGCAAATAAATGTACCTCAGTTGTAAATCAGTCTGGCTTTATATTGCACTGACATCACTCTGTGTTTGTTTGTGTGTGTTTGCGCTGCAGTGTTCCAGATGAGGGGTCGGTTTCAGAGGACCGCAGTGCTCCCCCCTCCCCTGACGACAGGGACAGCGGTCTGTTCCTGCTGAAGAAGGACAGTGAGAGACGGGCCATTCTGTTCAAGGTCCTGAATGAAGACCAGGAGGAGGTCATCTCCAACCTGAGGGAGAACCACATTCAGGTGTGTTTGGATGTGATGACGATTGAAGATCACAAAGACAGCAAATGTGCAAACATGTGCATGGAGCTCCAGTTTTTATAAGATGTTGAAATACATATAAAATAAAGAGATTTAATGCTTCTTTTGGTCATTTATTAATGAATAATGTGATATAACAAGTAAAGCTGCCTGGTTGTCTTTTCTGGCACGGCCACTAGGGGGCGACAAAGTTGTCTTCTCAAATCCTACATAACTAATATGTATGTACAGTATTTTCAATACTGTATGTTTAAAAATGAATCTATTTTAAGATTACAAATATTTTTTATTTTGAATATAGAACAGAAAAAAATAAAATTTACAAATGCGACATTTACCATACATCACAGATGCATTACTTATAAATTAATGATAAAATAAAAGCCTTTTTTGAGGTTATTAAACAAATAAAGGAGTATTATTTTTTTGTAATATTACAACTACAACAACTAATTGAAAGAGAATGAGAGAGCAGCTGATAAACGGACGTACAGTGTGAATTCAAAACAATCGTGGGATTCACCACTGACGCTTAATAGCAAATACTGGAACTGTATGTACCTAGTTTAATAAGATATACATTTTTATTCACATTTATTCTACCGTGACATGATATTATGTGCTTTTAATGGTTTCCTAGTGATTTTACGATTCCAATATTCGTGGAAAAATGTTAAGTTTTCCGTGCATTTTTGTGAAAACTGACTTATAATCGAGAACGTCGTAAGCCGAGGTATACCTGTCCTTCAAAATGCAGTATAAATTCTAGCTGAGAGTTTGTCTTCAGACTGTTTTTGTGGGCTTGATGCACGTCTGTGTGTGTTTCCAGGGCAGCGAGGAGCTCCAGCTGTCGGTTGATCACATCAAACAGATCATCTGCATCCTCCGAGACTTCATCCATTCCCCAGAGCGGCGCGTCATGGCGGCCACCATCTCCAAGCTCAAACTGGACCTGGACTTTGACTCCACCTCCATCAACCAGATACAGCTGGTGCTCTTTGGCTTCCAGGACTCGGTCAGCACACACACACACACACACACACACACACACACACACGCACAAACACACACATAAAATGATGTTTGGCTGAAACCTCAACGATCTTTTTCAGGTGAATAAAGTCTTGAGAAACCATCACATTAAACCTCACTGGATGTTTGCCATGGATAACATCATCCGCCGAGCCGTGCAGGCAGCCATCACCATCCTCATACCAGGTGGGTGGAGCAGAAGTTTGCTAATATTCTGAGCTTTTGCTAATATTCTGGTAAAACACTACCCCCCCCACCCCACAGAACTCCAGACCCACTTTGGCCCGGCGTCCGAATGCGAAGGAGCGGAGAAGGAAGACGAGGTGGACGAAGAGGAAGCCGAGGAAACCGACTTCGGTCCCGTTTTAGTTTCACACGCCGACGACGCCGGGACTGCCGTTGACCCCGCCCACTCCGTGGGAGGAGCTCTACATTCTGCCCACCCTCTGGACCATCAGCGCTCCCATCATCATCTGGGGGCGCAGTTGGGGCACCTCAAACAGGAGACCAGCAGGTACTGCACTTTTTTTGGCATAATTAGAATGACGTCGTCTGTATAAAAACAATCGCATGATGGTGCCCCCTGCAGGCTGCTGGAGGAGCTGCTGCAAAAGGAGAAGGAGTACCAGCAGGTCCTGAAGACGTCCCTGCAGCAGAGAGCACACGACCTGGAGTTGGTCAAAATCAGGCACAGACCCCCAGGTAGATGCTGGTTGATCCATCGATCAATCGGTCTGTCAGCGCTCCTCTTGACTCTCACTTTTTCCTGCAGAAAATTCACCTCCATCCATCTTTCACGTCCCAGCAGACCATGAACCAGACAAGCAGCTCACTGATTGGTTGAAAGACCAAGGGGCGGACGCTGACACCGTCGATAAGGTTGAGTGTGTGATTTTTAAACGTGTTTAGTTTTGATTCTGCCAGCCTGACAGGAACACGTCATGTTCAGCGTGGGTTCAGAGCGACGGCTGTGTGTGTGTTGTGTTCCAGTTCGTGCTGGAGGAATACACACTGACCGACGTTCTCAGTGAGGTCACCAAAGACGACCTGCGCTGTCTGCGTCTACGGTAACTACCCTCTGATTTACCAATCCCTTTGAATCAGGCGTGGAAGTGACCAGTGAATTAACCCACAACCCCCCCCGGAAAAAATAATGGAACCACCAGACTCATTCATTCACAATACTAGAGCGATGTTCTTGAAGTCTGAGGTTTGGTCTGATATCCATCAGCTCTCCAAGGTGTGATCACTCCTTTTTAACTGCAGACTAACGAACAGATCTAATCTGATGCAGGTGTTGGTTTTGGGAATGAAAATTTAAAGGGCGATTTCATCAATTTATCGTAAAAATTGAGTGATTTTCCCTCTGTTTGGTCTAAAAAAGTCACCGTAACTGACTTCGACAAATGTTTTTCTTGATTTATTTTGGTGTTTTTATAAAGCCAGAGTTTTTCTATTTGAGTTTGTTTTAGTTTTGTGTCTCTTCTGTCACCTGCTTTTATTCTACAAAATCAAACACCTGAATGAACGTCCTAGAGTCTGGTGATCCCGTCGTGTTTGACAGGGGTTGTATGTATTCTAGATATTCTTTAAATGAAAAAAATCAAAGTTTCCTTTCTGAAAAACTGACACCATCATCATCATCATCATCAATATCCCATCATGATTTACCCTTCCTCTCCCACAGTGGTGGAGTCCTCTGCCGTATCTGGAGAGCCATCCAGCGGCACCGAGAGAGGCAGAGGAGCGATGAAGGCTCTGAAGATGCTGCGTGATGAACGCCTCACAGAAACACACATCAGCTCACCACCAGCCCTTCACCAAATGTGTCCACAGTGCTTTTCTCTGTCTCAGGGGACTCGTTGAACCTCCACAGTGTTACACTGGGCTAGACCAAAGCGACTTAGTGCAGGCACTACTTTATGCTCACGAGCGTTTCAACACTTCCTGTCCCCTTCAGGTTCCTTCTGGCGTCGCTCTCCTCGTCTTTCAGCCATTTGTAAACTCTAGAAACAGAATTATGCTCCAAGCTGGAGTTACACGTCTTGTTAAGCACGAAAGACTAAGGCCTTAACTTTTCTTACATGAGTGTAATGTAGTCACTATGAAATGTTTTATTGTGTTACTGCCTTTCACTCTGGTTACCATTAGTCTAGTTAGTGCATTAGTTGTGTGGGGTTTTCCTTAATCATCATGAATTATGTATGTTATAAATGTCTGTTTCATTGTCACTTCACAACTGCAATAAACCTGGAAATAAGTAAAATATCTCGTAGCTCCTGGTTTGACTTCAGCCGACCGTTTGACCCGTGTGAGGAAACCGATCTTATCGTTTTACAACATTCATGATACAAAGTTTGTGTTTATATGAGAACAAAACATGTTACTGTTCTGTCTCAAGAAGGAAACTCAAGTTGGTCTCAAAGGTCAAACATTTATTGAACTTTTATCTACATACAATCAGAAACAGACCTGCTGTGTAAAGTACAACAGTATTTTATACATTTATAGGAACGTATGTCCAAAATATACTAACAAGACTTAAAAATGACTAAAAAAAGAATCGAATATAATGATTATTCCAACAACCATCATACAACTACTCAGAGCAATAATCAATAGTATAGACTATGAACTTTTGTTGATTATTAATTATTTTGCTTATGTTACGAGTGGAGGTATGTTATGTTTATGTTGTTTCCCCTTGGTTTGTGTTTGTGTTCACCAGATCCGTCACTTCTCAATAGGTTTCTCCCGTGTGATCAACCGAGGCCTTCACAGCTGAGACCAGTTGATCATCAATCAAGAACTCACCAATCATCTCTCCTCTGGTTTCTATATTACAGTTCAGTTGTTTGATTTGTGGAGAGAGGTGACAGCTCTCATTTCTGGCTCATCTTGTTTTCCCAGCCTTGTTACAGTTTAGTTGTGGTTTTGCTTATGACCATGTGTTTGCCTTTGTTTGATATGTTATTTTCACTTTGCACAGGTATACATCATGTTGCCAACTCACAGTCAACTGTTATGACCCCGGTCTAGGGGAACTTTGGACACAACACGCTTGTGCGCCCCCCCCCCCCCCGTTATAAAACATTTATAATGTTCAGCGTTTTAAAATGTCATTTGATTGTTACTGATTAATCCTTCTGCTCAGGCAATCAACCATGGGGCTCGACAACCAATCCCTGGCTCTACTCTAAGGAGGTGTTCAAGGCACGTCCGAATGGGAGGAAGCCTCTGAAAAGATCTGGGATGCGTCTGAGGGACTTTGTCTCTCGGCTGGCCCGGGAACGTCCTGGGATCCTCAAAGAGGTGAGATTGATGGAGAGAAATACGGGAATCCCTGCTGAGAGGTTTGCCTCCGGACGCGGCTCCAGATAATCCATTGAAGATGGTTCGATGGATAGGTGGCTGAGTTCTTCTTGTTCTTCAGTGCTGAAAACAGATTCAATGGAATTGTGTTGTGTTCTGAAACATGTCAGACTAAGGCAAGATGCATTATCATCTTGAAAAATGATTTCATCATCCCAAAACATCCTTTCAATTGATGGGTAAAGAAAAGTGTCCAAAATGTCAACGTAAACTTGTTTATTTATTGAACATGTAATGACAGCCATCTCCCCAGTGCCTTTACCTGACATGCAGCCCTAGATCTTCAATGACTGTGGAAATTTCAATGTTTTCTACAGGCAGTCGTCTTCATAAATCTCATTGAAGTCCCAGCATTGTCACTGAATATGACTTTCATCCAGTCAGCAAACTTCATTTGAACTCAAGAAAGCAGTGCATCCCTGGGATGCGCTTCAAAAAAATGTTTGCATCTCAACATGATGTTTATGCATCCCAGAAGTAATTACAAAATATACGGTAGAAGCCGTATGCAAGGATTGAGTTTTGCCAATAGTACAATATAAGGACTAAACAAACTTAATTTTAACAATTTTATTAATAAAGATGTCATAAAAAGTCAAAAACATTTGCACATTTTTATCAAAATGTTACAGCCTTTTAGTCATTTAAAAAAAAATCAGTTTTAGAAATAAAGATATAATGCCATTTTTTCCACTTTAGCTTTTCAATCGGTAGTTTTCTCAGCCTTAAATTCATATATTCATAATTAGCGTAACTTAAGGTAATTCAAAATAACAAAAATGAATCACAAACATGATCCCAAATTCCCCTGGACTTAACCAGTTCACAAAATTAACAACAGAAGGTAATGTAAATACATGAAAAGCCTGAAAAATCTCAATAATCCAGAAAAGGATTTTTATAAATGAGCAGGCCTCTGGATTGGACTCAATGAACATCAGGAAGAACTGAGAAGAAACAGTATAATGAATAAAAAACAAGCACAAACATGCCATGCAGCTAGCTGGATATGTCCAGCACAAAAATCACACACAAAAGCTTGACCTTTCTGGGGTTGGGGAGATAATCCCGAGCTGGAATCACAGCATGGACTCCACTAAAAAGCGACGGCAGCATGGAGCGGTCCCTTTTTAGTGGAGTCCGATACGAGAAACCAGAATCAATAACTCCATATCGATGGGTTTTAGTTCTTCATCCCCCAGACGTGATTGATCCCTCGATCACTGGAACGTTTTCTAACTCATCAGTAGTGCAGATGTCAGGGTTTAAGTTTAACCCTAACATCCCCAAAATGAGTGTGTGTGTGAATGGTTGTATGTCTTTGTGTGTGGCTCTGCAGTGCACTGGCGTCGTGCCCGGAGTGTCCCCCGCCTCACGCCCGATGCCACCAAGGTAGGCTCTGGTTCCCTGTGACCCGCTGAGGCGGATACAGCGGTGGTAATCTGAAGATGACTGACTGATTATTACTGCAAGACTTTAATCACTACATTCCCGGTGTTTTCATTCTCATCCCAAACATTTATAATGTTCAGCGTTTTAAAATGTCATTTGATTGTTACTGATAATCCTTCTGCTCAGGCAATCAACCATGGGGCTCGACAACCAGTCCCTGGCTCTACCCTGAGGAGGTGTTCAAGGCACGTCCGAATGGGAGGAAGCCTCTGAAAAGATCTGGGATGCGTCTGAGGGACTTTGTCTCTCGGCTGGCCCGGGAACGTCCTGGGATCCTCAAAGAGGTGAGATTGATGGAGAGAAATACGGGAATCCCTGCTGAGAGGTTTGCCTCTGGATGCGGCTCCAGATAATCCATTGAAGATGGTTTGATGGATAGGTGGCTGAGTTCTTCTTGTTCTTCAGTGCTGAAAACAGATTCAATGGAATTGTGTTGTGTTCTGAAACATGTCAGACGTCCCAATCTCATTTTAATTCTTTCTCATCATATCAAAATCCTGCAGACATTTGACGTCTTGCATTTCATTTACCTTGACTTGTATTCTTGTTGGATCTTTTCCTTCTTTTCTCGTGGTTTCTGTCATTCCAAAAAACATCCATATTAAAAATAACACAGACAATCACACCTTATTTTTCATGTTATTCGTGTCACTTACATATCTGTCTTTTTGACCAGTTTGTAATGTACGTATGATGTAGAGTAGGATCAAAACTACGACTACAAATAAAACACCAACCACTCCAGCTACAACCGTCAAATAAAATTTGTCTGAAATGGAAGCAGACAGAAAGATTAAAAACCTACACGTAAACATGGTGGAGTGTTAAAGAACATGTGACAGATAATAGAGGCTCTACTACCTTGACTCTCCTCTATCCTCAGGAAGAAGCTGCTCACATACGTCTCCTCATGGTTGCTGAGTTCACAGGTGTAGATTCCATCCTGGCTCAGCTTGAAGTCTTGTAGCGTGAGGCTGCCTGACATGGAGGAAGTCTTCACCTGCTGCCTCCACTCCTCTGAGACGTAGCTGACGTCCTTCTCCGTCTGCTTCAGGATGATGTGAGTGTGGTTGAACCTCCAGACGAGGCTGGTAAAGGAGGTTTTAGGGGCAGAGCAGTGGATCGTTGTCCCAGAGGATGAACTTGTCATCATCTTAGGTGGTTGAAACAGAGTGGCTGTCCTCCTACTCCTGCCACTGCTGACGGTGCAGCTGTAAACCAGATCAGTCCCATTGTCTGAAGGAATCACAGAGCTACTGATTGTGTAGAGCAGCTGTTCAGTCTGCTGGACTGTGGGTTTGTCTGGTGGGGTGATGCTGGATGGGGGGCTGGTGGACCAGGTGAGCTCAGGCTGAGGGTAGATCCCCTCAGAGCGGCAGGTGATCCGGTCGTCCACTTGCTGAAGGTCCACTTTAGTCACCGGAGCTGCAAAGAAGAAGAAGAAGAAGAAGAAGTGAAGCTCTGAAGCAGGAGACTGGATGATGTCACCTGTCAATCAAAATGTCAGCGACGCTCTCCAGGATTTACTATCTTCTTTCTGGATATTAATCATTAATATTAAGACAAACATCATCAAGGAGGAATCAACAACTGTCAAAGAATCTTTATTTAAAATAAAATATGAAGTTTTCAGTGATTTCTGTGTAAAACTCGAAACATGAAAAATATCATTGGGATTTAAAGATTTCCAGATGTTTACCCTGGATCTACAAGAGAACCAAGTCACATCTTTAATGTTTTCTCTACTTTGTTTTTCCCCACCTTCCACATCAAGGTTGATATATAAATCATCCTGGTCGGTGAGGGTGCTGATGAAGCACCGATATCTCCCCTGGTCCTGAACCTTCACCCCTCTCAGTTTCAGCGATGCGTTCCCCTTTGAAATCTGGTCCTTGAACAGAGATGTTCTGTTCCTGAAGCACTGGTCTTGAAGTGAGAGCTGGTCATTTTTTTGATAGTAAGAGTGGACCGAAGCGTCTCCTGGTAACCTCCTCCAATGGATGATCACATCTTCTCCAGGCTCAAATCTGCAGGGTAGGATGCAGCTGTCCATGAACTGGTAGAGCTCACAACCTGTGAAGAAACATCCATCAAAGGAGAAAACAACAGAAATGTATTTCAAACCTTATTTTGGGAGCATTGTTTGTACATTGTGTGGAGATGGGTGATGCTGGTGGGGCTGAAGCTGGATTTATTAGTTTCTCATTGGGTGCACCATGAAGGGGCGCCCGCCACTCTACCTCCCCATTATTACACGCCTACAGGCCCCCTGTGTGTTTGTGTGTTAAGGGACTCTACTCACATATATATGGGTGTGACTAACAATCAATGCACCAGAGTGGACAAATCATTTCTCCTACGGGGGATCAATGAAGTTGACCTCACCAACGTGTGAGCAGAGATTAAATATTATGTCTGGAAATTCAAAAACTTTGAAGTGTGCATTATTTTGAAAGGAAGTGTGTCTGAATGTCACCAAGGAGGTTCTGCAAGCTTTATTTATTGTCTTTACAGTCTTATTACTATAACAGACTTCACATTCATCACATTTGCAACATCAACAAAATCCGAAAAAGAAAAAAATTGCTGACAGGTAGAAGCCAATGGGCGTATAAAATTCCCGTCCTCATAATCAACATCATAAAGCTGTTCAACAGGTTGTTAAAATTTATGGAAGTATGATCCACATGTGCAATATCCACCAGCGTTAAGTCCACAGCAAACGTCAACGAATATTCTTAGACGTTATGCTGTGTGTGTGACTTTATCTTCATTCATTCATTCATTCATCTTCCAACCCGCTTAAACCGCTAACGCAGGTCGCGGGGTAGCCAGTGCCTATCCTGGCAGTCTCAGGGCGTGAGGCGGGGGACACTCCGGGCACGACGCCAGTGTACCGCCACATAGAAACAAACAACCACTCACACACACACTCACTCACTCCTATGGTCAATTTGGGACCGGCCAATCAACCTGAAGCGCATGCTTTTGGAGGTGGGAGGAAGCCGGAGAACCCGGAGAGAACCCACGCAGACACGGGGAGAGCATGCGAACTCCGCACAGAGCGGGACTCGAACCCGGGTCCGCCGTGTTGTGAGGCAGCAGCGCTAACCACTGCGCCACTGTGCCGCCCTCACTTTATCTTCACTGTTTTAAATGCGACTTACAGCAAAACAAGAGTTTATATTTCATAAATGTTTTTTAAAACTGAAGGAAGCACACATATAGATGATTATGATGATAGTCTTGGTTCACCACATGTAAAACTGTCTGAATCTCCCAAATCAGCTGTTACTGCTTTATCTGTCAATGTAGATCTAAACCTGTCAGCCATGTAAGACCAGAACACCATCAGACGTGATCGACTCACTCACCTCCTCTGGTCCAGGTCCAGGAAAGAATCAGGACCACCAGAAAAGACCATCTGAACACTGACATCCTGCTGAAGAGGTCCTCTGTCGACGCTCTGGTGATCAATATGAAACTAAAGCTGCGAGGATCCTGAGATCATAAAGAGTACGATATCTTCTGTTGGTGTGGGTAGGTTCATGTTATCAGAACTAAAGATTACGTCTCCCTTTGTAATAAGGTCCGTCTGCCTTTACAACTGATTTATTGTTTTACTACCTCCAAAGACTGGATGGTCACACCGAAAGCGAATGCACCTTGAGGTGTTTACAAAAGGTTTTAAATTTTCATCCAGAAGAGGTTCTTTCTTAAGACAAAATGTTGCTTTCTAGTATGGACGTGTATTTGGTGTTTATTTATTTAGTGGGTACGAAAACCTTTTGTACAAACAACAAAAACAACCAACCAGATAAAAACCCCAAAACTGTTTTCAGTCATGAGAACAAAAAAAATCCCCCGAGCATCAAAAGATATCTGAACCAGAAGAGACAGACAGACAGACAGACAGACAGACAGACAGACAGACAGACAGACAGACAGACAGACAGACAGACAGACAGACAGACAGACAGACAGACAGACAGACAGACAGACAGACAAATACTGCATCAATTCATGAGGTTGAAAGGGTCAAGGGTCTTTGGCTTTGCCAGGGCTCCTCTGCACTCTGACAAAGAGATGGGCAAAAAGCTACGAGGAAGATGTGAAGAACTTGTCAGCCATGACTTCAAGGTGGCAACGGTCAAACGGTTTGACAACAGACCAGTTGTCATGGCCTCCAACTTTGTTGGTGTTGGCAGAATGGATAAAGTCCAGCAGTAGGACAAACAGAGGGTTAAATATGTGATGGTGTTGCATCCAAAAGTGGTGAAGCTGTACAACGAAGCACCAGGACAGGATGTAATTCCTCTACCTGAAGCGAAGTATGACATGTTTGACCTCATGCCTACTTAAAATGAAAAGGAAGAGGATACCAAATACATGCTGTACAGGAAAGACACCTATTTCTGACAAGTACAATATCCACCTGGTTCAAAGCTGCTCGTTGTAAATATTACATAAAAACCTGATGCCTGCTCAAATTCGAGTTCCATTCCAAGTGTTATCAAGGATAACCACCATGTTAGCATTTCTTTTCTGCCCAATCAAATTACTTGGACTGATGCCAGATTGCCAGATCTGGAACAGATACTTCAGCTATGGCCCCATCTAGTGTTTAGGTCTGGAAGTACAAGTACTGATGCCTCTTGATGACTGACCTCTGACTAAAGGGAGACCTGTCACCTCCTCGCGATCTTTTCTGTGCTTCGAGGTGTTTCCTGGGTGAGAGATGAGAGAAATATATCTCGTGTGAGAATATCTGAAATGATAATTGTAGTAAAGTTGAGATTTAGCTCTTACATCCTAATCCAAATGAAGATAAATCTCTCACCCTTTACTCTTCCTCTAATCCCTTTATCCTGCAGCATACACATGCTGCTTACACTGATTCACCAGGATTGATGAACGTAGAAGTGAGAGAAGGAGGGTTATTTGCTTCATAGATTATTCTGTCATATAAATCCCAGAATATTTCTACCCAGGCTTAATTTAAGGATATGAATGCATACATTCTTCAGTTATTGTAATTTGCTTTCCTCGACTTCCTGAGGCCTTCAGTTGATTTTCACATCATCTTTACCTCTCAGCGTCAGGTAGGCCAGCATTCACACCAGAGCCAGAACCAACACGGAAATCACCAAACCGACAACCCACCAGTAAATGTCTGTTTCGTTGTTGCTTCACGACTGCAATAAACCTGGAAATACTTAAAATATCTCGTAGCTCCTGGTTTGACTTCAGCTCACCCGTGTGATCCGTGTGAGGAAACAGTTCTTAACGTTTTACATGCGTGATATAAAGTCCAGTTCATGTTTATATGAGAACAAAACATGTTACTGTTCCGTCATCTCACAGCAAGAAGGTTCAGGGTTCAGTTCCTTCCTGTGTGGAGTTTGTCTGTGTGTGTGTGTGTGTGTGTGTGTGTGTGTGTGTGTGTGTGTGTGTGTGTGTGTGTGTGTGTGTGTGTGTGTGTGTGTGTGTGTGTGTGTGTGTGTGTGTGTGTGTGTGAGAGAGAGAGAGACAGAATTACCAGCAAACTTTCAAGTTGGTCTCAAACTGAAACGTTTATTGAACTTTTATCTTTGTACAGTCAGAAACAGATAAGATAACAAGAGTTCCTTTCTAGTAGATGAAGGTCAAAAAGACAAACATAATTCACAAACATGATCCCCATTTCACCAGGGCTTAGTTCACAAAATAAACAACAAAAGGTGTTAAAAAAATACAGTAAAACACGTAAAAAATGATAATCCAGGAAAGGATTTTTTTATAAATAAGCAGGTATCACTTTACTCGTTCAAAAGAATTGAGTAGAATGAACAAAAAGTGTAATACACAAGAAATAGCAGAAAAGATGCCATGCTGCTAGCTGGGTATGTCCAACAAACAAATCACTCACAAAAGCTTGACCCCTTTGGGGTTGTGGAGATAATCCTGAGCTGGAATCACAGCATGGAGCAGTTGCTTCTTGGTGGTGTCCGATACGAGAAGCCAGAATCAATAACTCCATTTCGATGGGTTTTAGTTCCTCATCCCCCAGACGTGATTTCACTGGAACGTTTTCTAACTCATCAGTAGTACAGATGTCAGGGTTTAAGCTTAACCCTAACATCCCCAAAATAATATTTGATTATTACCAAAAGACTTTAATCACTACATTCCCGGTGTTTTCATTCTCATCCCAAACATTTATAATGTTCAGCGTTTTAAAATGTCATTTGATTGTTACTGATTAATCCTTCTGCTCAGGCAATCAACCATTGGGCTCGACAACCAGTCCCTGGCTCTACTCTGAGGAGGTGTTCCAGGCACGTCCGAATGGGAGGAAGCCTCTGAAAAGATCTGGGATGCATCTGAGGGACTTTGTCTCTCGGCTGGCCTGGGAACGTCCTGGGATCCTCAAAGAGGTGAGATTGCGAGAGAGAAATACGGGAATCCCTGCTGAGAGTTTTGCCTCCGGATGCGGCTCCAGATAATCCATTGAAGATGGTTCGATGGATTGGTGGCTGAGTTCTTCTTGTTCTTCAGTGCTGAAAACAGATTTAATGGAATTGTGTTGTGTTGTGAAACATGTCAGACGTCCCAATCTCATTTTAATTCTTTCTCATCATCTCAAAATCCTGCAGACATTTGACGTCTTGCATTTCATTTACCTTGAGTTGTATTCTTGTTGGATCTTTTCCTTCTTTTCTCGTGGTTTCTGTCATTCCAAAAAACATCCATATTAAAAATAACACAGACAATCACACCTTATTTTTCATGTTATTCGTGTCACTTACATATCTGTCTTTTTGACCAGTTTTTAATTTACGTATGATGTAGAGTAGGATCAAAACTACGACTACAAATACAACACCAACCACTTCAGCTACAACCGTCAAATAAAATTTGTCTGAAATGGAAGCAGACAGAGATTAAAAACGTACACGTAAACATGGAGGAGTGTTAAAGAACATGTGACAGATAATAGAGGCTCTACTACCTTGACTCTCCTCTATCCTCAGGAAGAAGCTGCTCACATACGTCTCCTCATGGTTGCTGAGTTCACAGGTGTAGATTCCATCCTGGCTCAGCTTTAAGTCTTGTAGCGTGAGGCTGCCTGACATGGAGGAAGTCTTCACCTGCTGCCTCCACTCCTCTGAGACGTAGCTGACGTCCTTCTCCGTCTGCTTCAGGATGATGTGAGTGTGGTTGAACCTCCAGACGAGGCTGGTAAAGGAGGTTTTAGGGGCAGAGCAGTGGATCGTTGTCCCAGAGGATGAACTTGTCATCATCTTAGGTGGTTGAAACAGAGTGGCTGTCCTCCTACTCCTGCCACTGCTGACGGTGCAGCTGTAAACCAGATCAGTCCCATGGTCTGAAGGAATCACAGAGCTACTGATTGTGTAGAGCAGCTGTTCAGTCTGCTGGACTGTGGGTTTGTCTGGTGGGGTGATGCTGGATGGGGGGCTGGTGGACCAGGTGAGCTGAGGCTGAGGGTAGATCCCCTCAGAGCGGCAGGTGATCCGGTCGTCCACCTGCTGGAGGTCCACTTTAGTCACTGGAGCTGCAAAGAAGAAGAAGAAGAAGAAGAAGAAGAAGAAGAAGAAGAAGTGAAGCTCTGAAGCAGGAGACTGGATGATGTCACCTGTCAATCAAAATGTCAGCGACGCTCTCCAGGATTTACTATCTTCTTTCTGGATATCAATATTTTCTGTGACTCAGAAGACAATTATCATCAAGCAGGACTCAAAAACTATTAAAAATATTTAAAATAATTTTTCAAAAATAAAACATGAACTTTTAAGTGATTTCTGTGTAAATCTCGAAGGATGACAAATATCATTGGGATTTAAAGATTCCAGCGAGATGTTTACCCTGGATCTACAAGAGAACCAAGTCACATCTTTTGTGTTTTCTCTACATGTTTCCCACCTTCCACATCAACGTCGATATATGAGTCGTATTTGTTGGAAATGATGTTGGTGTCACACGCAAAAGTCCCCTGGTCCTGAACCTTCACCCCTCTTAGTTTCAGCGAGGCGTTCCCCTTTGAAATCTGGTCCTTGATCAGAGATGTTCTGTTCCTGAAGCGCTGGTCTTGAAGTGAGAGCTGGTCGTCATTGTGATAATAAGCGTGGACTAGAAGGTCTCCTGGTAACCTCCTCCAATGGATGAACACATCTTCTCCAGGCTCAAATCTGCAGGGTAGGATGCAGCTGTCCATGAACTGGCAGACTTCACAACCTGTGAAGAAACATCAACAAAGGAGAAAACAACAGAAATGTATTTCAAACCTTATTTTGGGAGCATTGTTTGTACATTGTGTGGAGATGGGTGATGCTGGTGGGGCTGAAGCTGGATTTATTAGTTTCTCATTGGGTGCACCATGAAGGGGCGCCCGCCACTCTACCTCCCCATTATTACCCACCTACAGGCCCCCTGTGTGTTTGTGTGTTAAGGGACTCTACTCACATATATATGGGTGTGACTAACAATCAATGCACCAGAGTGGACAAATCATTTCTCCTACGGGGGATCAATGAAGTTGACCTCACCAACGTGTGAGCAGAGATTAAATATTATGTCTGGAAATTCAAAAAATTTGAAGTGTGCATTATTTTGAAAGGAAGTGTGTCCGAATGTCACCAAGGAGGTTCTGCAAGCTTTATTTATTTATTTTCTTTACAGTCTTATTACTATAACAGACTTCACATTCATCACATTTGCAACATCAACAAAATCCGAAAAAGAAAAAAATTGCTGACAGGTAGAAGCCAATGGGCGTATAAAATTCCCGTCCCCATAATCAACAACATCATAAAGCTGTTCAACAGGTTGTTCAAATTTATGGAAGTATGATCCAGATGTGCAATATCCACCAGCGTTAAGTCCACAGCAAAGGTCGTCAACGAATATTCTTAGACGTTATGCTGTGTGTGTCACTTTATCTTCACTGTTTCAAATGCGACTTACAGCAAAACAAGACTTTATATTTCATAAATGTTTTTTAAAACTGAAGGAAGCACACATATAGATGATTATGATGATAGTCTTGGCTCACCACATATAAAACTGAATCTCCCAAATCAGCTGTTACTGCTTTATCTGTCAATGTAGATCTAAACCTGTCAGCCATGTAAGACCAGAACACCATCAGACGTGATCGACTCACTCACCTCCTCTGGTCCAGGTCCAGGAAAGAATCAGGACCACCAGAAAAGACCATCTGAACACTGACATCCTGCTGAAGAGGTCCTCTGTCGACGCTCTGGTGATCAATATGAAACTAAAACTGGGAGGATCCTGAGATCATAATGAGTACGTGATCTTCTCTTGGTGTGGGTAGGTTCATGTTATCAGAACTAAAGATTACGTCTTCCTTTGTAATAAGGTCCGTCTGCCTTTACAACTGATTTATTGTTTTACTACCTCCAAAGATTGGAGCGAAAGCGAATGCACCTTGAGGTGTTTACAAAAGGTTTTAAATTTTCATCCAGAAGAGGTTCTTTCTTAAGACAAAATGTTGCTTTCTAGTATGGACGTGTATTTGGTGTTTATTTATTTAATGGGTACGAAAACCTTTTGTACAAACAACAAAAACAACCAACCAGATAAAAACCCCAAAACTGTTTTCAGTCATGAGAACAAAAAAAATCCCCCGAGCATCAAAAGATATCTGAACCAGAAGAGACAGACAGACAGACAGACAGACAGACAGACAGACAGACAGACAGACAGACAGACAGACAGACAGACAGACAGACAGACAGACAGACAAATACTGCATCAATTCATGAGGTTGAAAGGGTCAAGGGTCTTTGGCTTTGCCAGGGCTCCTCTGCACTCTGACAAAGAGATGGGCAAAAAGCTACGAGGTAGATGTGAAGAACTTGTCAGCCATGACTTCAAGGTGGCAACGGTCCAACGGTTTGACAACAGACCAGTTGTCATGGCCTCCAACTTTGTTGGTGTTGGCAGAATGGATAAAGTCCAGCAGTAGGACAAACAGAGGGTTAAATATGTGATGGTGATGCATCCAAAAGTGGTGAAGCTGTACAACGAAGCACCAGGACGGGATTTAATTCCTCTAACCCTGACCCTGATGCCTCTTGATGACTGAAACGTTTATTGAACTTTTATCTTTGTACAGTCAGAAACAGATAAGATAACAAGAGTTCCTTTCTAGTAGATGAAGGTCAAAAAGACAAACATAATTCACAAACATGATCCCCATTTCACCAGGGCTTAGTTCACAAAATAAACAACAAAAGGTGTTAAAAAAATACAGTAAAACACATAAAAAATGATAATCCAGGAAAGGATTTTTTTATAAATAAGCAGGTATCACTTTACTCGTTCAAAAGAATTGAGTAGAATGAACAAAAAGTGTAATACACAAGAAATAGCAGAAAAGATGCCATGCTGCTAGCTGGGTATGTCCAACAAACAAATCACTCACAAAAGCGGAACGTTTTCTAACTCATCAGTAGTACAGATGTCAGGGTTTAAGCTTAACCCTAACATCCCCAAAATAATATTTGATTATTACCGAAAGACTTTAATCACTACATTCCCGGTGTTTTCATTCTCATCCCAAACATTTATAATGTTCAGCGTTTTAAAATGTCATTTGATTGTTACTGATTAATCCTTCTGCTCAGGCAATCAACCATGGGGCTCGACAACCAGTCCCTGGCTCTACCCTGAGGAGGTGTTCCAGGCACTCTCCAGGATTTACTATCTTGTTTCTGGATATTAATCATTAATCATGGGGGCGGCAGTGGCTCAGTGGTAAAGCAGGCGGTAGAGCGGATCGTCCTATGATTTCAAGATCGGCGGTTCGATTCCCGCTCCCGCCCAAAAAAAATACCCGGAGGTGAGCTGACAGTGGGAGGTGTCAGCTCACCTCTGGAGCACTGCCGAGGCGCCCTTGAGCAAGGTGCCGTCCCCTTTACAAATTGCTCATTTAAGGCGCACCAAGATGGAGCTGCCTGCCACTCTACCTCCCCTGCATGCCTACAGGCCCCCTTGTGTATGTGTGTGTGTGCTACAGGGGCCTGTACACACTAATATATATATGCATGCGTTTGAATCAGTAGCTAGAGTGTGCGTTCTTAATTTCCCTTCGGGGATCAAAACAGTATATAAAATAAAAAAAAAAAAATTAATATTAAGACAAACATCATCAAGCAGGAATCAACAACTGTCAAAGAATCTTTATTTAAAATAAAATATGAAGTTTAAAGATTCCAACAAGATGTTTACCCTGGATCTACAAGAGAACCAAGTCACATCTTTAATGTTTTCTCTACTTTGTTTTTCCCACCTTCCACATCAAGGTTGATATATAAATCATCCTGGTCGGTGAGGGTGCTGAAGAAGCATCGATATCTCCCCTGGTCCTGAACCTTCACCCCTCTCAGTTTCAGCGATGCGTTCCCCTTTGAAATCTGGTCCTTGAACAGAGATGTTCTGTTCCTGAAGCGCTGGTCTTGATGTGAGAGCTGGTCATTTTTTTGATAGTAAGAGTGGACCGAAGTGTCTCCTGGTAACCTCCTCTGATGGATGATCACATCTTCTCCAGGCTCAAATCTGCAGGGTAGGATGCAGCTGTCCATGAAAAGGTAGAGCTCACAACCTGTGAAGAAACATCCATCAAAGGAGAAAACAACAGAACATTTAGAAGTTGGAAAAGACAAAGTGATTCTTTGGGATGCGGACGATGTGGATTCGACTCACTGTGACATCAGAGGCAAAATTCATTTTAAAACATTATTTGGGGGCATTGTTTGCCTTTCATGGAATAAAAACCTTTGTCACGGTTCGGCGTGGCAGGGAGAGGCCAAGCTGGTGGGTTTTGCACCTTGCCCGTGTAGTTGTTTGTTTTTGATTAAAGGTATGGACAAAACTGGTCTCTTTGGTGTTCTGCATTTGGGTCCAAACCCCTACCCTCGGACCCTCGTGTGTGTGTGTGTGTGTGTGTGTGTGTGTGTGTATGCGTGCGCGTGTGTATTTTGATTCCCCTATTGGAAATCAGATCCCATTCAATTTCAAGCAGCCAGGTCTTGTAGGAAGTGTCTTTTAGTCCTGTCTTTGTTAGTGTCTGGGACACTAGAGAAAATACTGTGTGCCAAGTTAAAATGATATATCCCATCAGCTGAAAAGACTGCCATTTCATGATCTGTACTAAGATTAACATGCTGTTATAAGGTTTAATATGATCACATGGTCATGAGAGACAATTCATAAGTTGTGTTTTAAAATGGGTTAATACGTTTATAACTCATGGTGTCTTTACAAAGGGCTAAAAAGTTGAAATACCAAAAAGTTTCTCACTAATTCATTGTTAAAAATTCAGATGTAACAGTGTTTTATCATCCATCCATCCATCTACATCCGCTCATCCATATTCCGGTCGTGGGGTAAGCAGCGTCAACAGCGAACCCCAAACTTCCTTTTCTCCGACCACATCAACCAGCTCTGACTGGGGGATCCCAAGGTGTTCCCAAGCCAGTGTCGAGAGATAATCCCTCCACCTGGTCCTGGGTCTGCCCCGAGGTCTCCTCAGAGCTGGACGTGCCAGAAACACCTCCCTAGGGAGACGCCCAGCTTTAGTTTCACATTGATCACCAGAGCGTCAGCAGAGGACCTCAGGCAGCAGGATGTCAGTGTTCAAATGGTCTTTTCTGGTGGTCCTGATTCTTTCCTGGACCTGGACCAGAGGAGGTGAGTGAGTCGATCACGTCTGATGGTGTTCTGGTCTTACATGGCTGATAGGTTTAGATTAACATTGACAGATAATGCAGTAACAGCTGATGAAGGAGGTTCAGACAGTTGAGCCAAGACTATCATCATGATTACAGTATTTTCATTTGTGGTTCCTTCAGTTTTGAAAAGCAACATTCATCAAATCTAAAATCCTGTTTTGCTGAAACTTGAATTTAAAACACTGAAACAAAATCAAGCATTCTCCAAAGTCAAATCGATTATTAGAAACAACAAAATAAATGTTATGAAGTACTATAAACTGAAGAGGAAGAGCTTTATGATGAAAGTCTAAAGATTGCAGAACCTCTTTGCAGATATTGTGACACATATTCTTTAAATGCAATGTCTGCTTTCATTTCTCCTTTTGAATCTTTAAGAATCATAATGCATCCCTGCTCACATGTTAACCCAATTTCAGCCCCACCAGCATCAACCATCTTCCTTGATGGATGTTTCTTCACAGGTTGTGAAGTCTGCTTTTTTATGGACAGCTGCATCCTACCCTGCAGATTTGAGCCGGACGATGACGTGATCATCCGTTGGATCTTGTTGACAGAAGACTCTCCAGTCCACACTTACAATTACAGCAAAGACCATCTCTCACATCAAGACCAGCGCTTCAAGAACAGAACATCTCTGTTCAAGGACCAGATTGCACTGGGGAACGCCTCACTAAAACTGACAGGGGTGAAGGTTCAGGACCTGGGGACATATGCGTGCTACACCGCCACCGCCACCAACTGGGATGGTTCATATATCAACGTTGATGTGGAAGGTGGGAAACATGTAGTAGAGGAAACGCAAGAGATGTTAATGGTTCTCTTGTAGATCCAGGGTAAACATCTTGTACGATTCATTGCAAACCATTGATATTTTTATCTTTCGAGTTTTACACAAAAATCACTGAAAGGTTTGTTTCATTTTGAATTAAGATTCTTTGACAGTTGTTGAGTCCTGCTTGATGATGAATGTCTTAATATTAATCATTAATACCCAGAATCCTGGAGAGCATCGCTGACATTTTGATTGACAGGTGACATCATCCAGTCTCCTGCTTCAGAGCTTCACTTCTTCTTCTTCTTTGCAGCTCCAGTGACTAAAGTGGACCTCCAGCAGGTGGACGACCGGATCACCTGCCGCTCTGAGGGGATCTACCCTCAGCCTCAGCTCACCTGGTCCACCAGCCCCCCATCCAGCATCACCCCACCAGACAAACCCACAGTCCAGCAGACTGAACAGCTGCTCTACACAATCAGTAGCTCTGTGATTCCTTCAGACCATGGGACTGATCTGGTTTACAGCTGCACCGTCAGCAGTGGCAGGAGTAGGAGGACAGCCACTCTGTTTCAACCACCTAAGATGATGACAAGTTCATCCTCTGGGACAACGATCCACTGCTCTGCCCCTAAAACCTCCTTTACCAGCCTCGTCTGGAGGTTCAACCACACTCACATCATCCTGAAGCAGACGGAGAAGGACGTCAGCTACGTCTCAGAGGAGTGGAGGCAGCAGGTGAAGACTTCCTCCATGTCAGGCAGCCTCACGCTACAAGACTTAAAGCTGAGCCAGGATGGAATCTACACCTGTGAACTCAGCAACCATGAGGAGACGTATGTGAGCAGCTTCTTCCTGAGGATAGAGGAGAGTCAAGGTAGTAGAGCCTCTATTATCTGTCACATGTTCTTTAACACTCCTCCATGTTTACGTGTACGTTTTTAATCTTTCTGTCTGCTTCCATTTCAGACAAATCTCATATTCCAGTTGTAGCTGGGGTGGTTGGTGTTTTAATTGTCCTCGTAGTTGTGATCCTACTCTACATCAGATATAAACAAATTTGTCAAAAAGACATATATGTAAGTGATAGTAATAACATGAATAATAATGTGTTATACTTGTGTTATCTTTAATATTGATGTTTTTTTGAATGACAGAAACCAGAAGAAGGGAAGGAAAACAGCCGACAAGACTCCAACTCAAGGTGAGTAAGATGCAAAAAGTCAAAGAATTAATATGAGATTGGGACGTTTGACATGTGTCATTAAATGTTTTCAGGAACAAAGAAGAAACAACAATGCTAATGGAGGGTAACACCAGTCAAACCACGGACATGAAGCAGAGAGACGATGCTACATGAATATGGACTTGTTCATTCATTTTGAATCAGTATGAATGGACAATGTAAAGGAAACAAATACCCTCCTCTCTCCTCTGTGTGTTCAGAACTCGTTTTGGGATTAGAGCCCATGGATAGTTTCCTTCATTTCTGTTTCCACCAAAGCTTCTGATGGCAAAATGTTGTTTGTTACACCAAGAGCACCTTGTTCTTGTATTAAAATGCTCAGTGGCTGAACTGTGCTTCTGTGAAACTTTTAACCCAACTGCATGTTGACTTGTACTTCTCAGTCCAATGTCCTTGTTATTAACTTCATTCTCTGCTGCAGCAACGTAAACTGGATGCAGAATAAAAGACTCAACGTTCCTTGTGATAGTCTTCATTATCGAAATTTCCCCAACAACAGAGCCCTTTGAGACTGAAAGATGAAATGAGGCACAGATCTTCTCTTAGATTGCTTTCATCCAGCAGGGGGCGCAGTCAGAACAGTGTTTGAGGCACATGTTGATAACGACTCTGCTCCTATGGTTGTGTTCATCCACAGTGGAAGTGAGACGTCATTTCACATGAGAGAATGTGTCCTGATCAGTGTCTCATGAGATGACGATCCCACCTGGTGTTGATTATGGTGAAGCGCAATTGTACCTTCAGGTCTCTTCCTAATAGACTAACAGGGCGAGTGTTTGACACTGTTCATAGGTCCATCAGGAGTTTACTGGATATCATGAAACAGATGGAGAGAACCCAAAAACACAACAGCAGAGGGAATTCCAAATCCAAAGTTTATCCAAGTCCGCAAACCAGGTAATCAGTCCAAACAGACATTCAAGTCTGACAAGGAGTTGGAAGAAGACAGGATCCAGGAAATCTCTGACTGTGTGTTGGGGATGGATGCACAGAGTAGATGTAATGTGGTGGTTGATTGCTGGATGAGTAACAGGTGGCTGGGAAATGAAGGGATTGCAAACAGGGGGGTGGAGAAGGATTCTGCAAAAGACAGGAAATGTTAATAATAACATAAAAAGAGAAAGGTGAATGAAATTGAACCTAAAGCTGGGTCATTTTGACAATGGTCATGGACTTACCATGGAGAACATAACAATCGTGATGACGTTTGTGGAAAACATGGACATTGAAGACGACACTGCCTGGACAAAAGGGATCGTGGTCAGGATGGAGACCAGTCCTGGCCCAGTTTCACTTCTTATTGGCTATCAGTGTCACCTGATGAAGACACAACAAAACAGATGAGTATCAAACACAAGCTGACTCGTGCTCACATTGAAGAAATACCTGGCCATAAAGAAGTGCTTTGCAATGACAGACTGCTTACACTGGTGAAAGATGACTCTAATGCCACTAATTCAGTCATAAAACAAGGCTGAGCCATTGTTCTGACTGGAAACACTGGTCGACATGTGCAATCAGTGCTGCTGGGAAGTAATTTTATACTCTTCCAGTGTCGTAACTTATGCCATGTTTGGATAACTGTGAGTGATTTCCTGGGTTCTGTCTTCTGCTGACCCCTTGACTTGGATACTTGTTCAGATTGATTACCTGGTTTGTGGACTCTATTTTGGATAAACTTTGGATTTGAAATTCCCTCTGCCGTCGTGCTTTTGGGTTCTCTCCATCTTATTCCAGTAAACTCTTGATGGACGCATGAACAGTATCAAACACTCACCTTGGTAATCTGTTAGACCGGACCTTATGGTACAATTGTGGATCACTCTACAATCGACACCAGGTGGCATCATCATCCCAGTAAACACTGATCAGGACACAGTCTCTAATGTGAAATATGGTGTCTCTCCTCCACTCTATGCAAGTCTCCCTGGTGGATGAACACAACCTTGGGAGCAGAGCTGTTATCAGTTGCCTCCCTGTTTCTTTCCTCATCATCAGTCATTATGAAACCAGACCAGTTACATTGTACTGCGCATGTACACGCAGGACCTGACCGTGACTTTAGGTAAACAGTTTTCAGAGATGTTAACGATACTGTGATGATAATATGATTTGTGCTACACAGACAGTTTTTGTGCAACCTCTGTGATCACCAAAGCATAGCAGGCCCCACGGACGGATGTGGGTTCCTTTATGTCACAATGTCACCCCGCAAACAAATGGCAGAAAAGATTTGATGATGAAAACACTCTTTATTCCAAATCTGCTGAATACCACACAACTCCAGTCACTGCTCGAGCTCACACCATGCGTTCAGCGGTGTTAGCACAATCTATTCGTCATCATCATTACCATTTCATGCTGCAAACTCGTTCAGCAATTTCATCATTGTTGGCACAAGTCCCTAAACATCTGAGGGCTTGTCAACAAGGAACAAGTTCTCTCCTTTATTCTGACTGCCGTCAGTTCATTTCTTTCTTATCTGATCTTGATTCCCAAGTGTGTGCTATGACACTGAGTCACACTCTGATGGCCACTTCTCATTTGACATGGACACCAGAAGCGCTGTCTGGAGGTAGGTAGGTAGACAAACAGACGGACAGATAGAGGGTTTTAACCAATCAGATTTCCACTTGATTGCCACCTCATGTAGGGAAATCAGAACAGCTATCACTTCCTTGTCTCAGTTTGCTAGGAGTCACTTTGCTTTGCTTTTTTCTGACATCTTTTATCCAAGTGTGGAGGAGATGAAGAAGAACAGGAAGACAGTGAACCTCTTTGGTGAAAACAGCAACATGAGATGATAGAAGCCGGTCCAGGCAGAGACAGATCCTAGAAAGCCTTGTAGTCTTAGTGCAGAGTCTGTTGTCCTTCATTTATCAGCTTGGATTAAGAAGTGAAGGTCTTGTACTCTGAAAGTTACCTTGACCAAACTACATGTGCCTCAAACCAGTGTTTGAGGCCTTCTCCAGTAGGGGGCGCTCTGTCTGCGCTCTGTCTGCGCAACCCTACTGGATGTAAGTCACTTAAAGCTTATGACTGGATATTTTCTCAGGACAAGAGGACATCTGTGCATTGTTTCATCCTTCATTGTCAAGAGTTTCTGTCCATTTCCGCTGGATTAAGGATAAATAAAAATGCCCATTTTCACGTTGCATCATCTTTCTGTCCAATCTTTCATTTCCATGGTTTGACCACTCTTATGGTTTTTTAACATTGTTGCTGCTTCTTCGCTTTTTTCTTCTTCTTCATCCCTGAAAACAGATTCAATGGAATTTAGTCCTGAAATATGTCAAACGCACAAATCTCATATTAATTCTTTCTTATCATATCAAACTTCTGTAGACATTTGACTTCTTGAATTTTATTCACCTTGAGTTGGGTGCTTTTCTTGTTTCCTCCCCTTCTGTTTTCTGTCATTCCAGAAAACATCAATATTAGAAATAACACAAAGAAACACACATTATTATTCACGTTATTAGTATCACTTACATGACTTCCTTTTTGACAATTTTTTTTTTTACGTATGATGCAGAGTAGGATCAAAACTACAACTACAAATAAAACACCAAGCACTCCAACTACGACCGGAATATAAGATTTGTCTGAAATGGAAGCAGACAGAAAGATTTAAAACGTACACGTAAACATGGAGAAGTGTTAAAGAACATGTGACAGATAATAGAGGCTCTACTACCTTGACTCTCCTCTATCCTCAGGAAGAAGCTGCTCACATACGTCTCCTCATGGTTGCTGAGTTCACAGGTGTAGATTCCATCCTGGCTCAGCTTTAAGTCTTGTAGCGTGAGGCTGCCTGACATGGAGGAAGTCTTCACCTGCTGCCTCCACTCCTCTGAGACGTAGCTGACGTCCTTCTCCGTCTGCTTCAGGATGATGTGAGTGTGGTTGAACCTCCAGACGAGGCTGGTAAAGGAGGTTTTAGGGGCAGAGCAGTGGATCGTTGTCCCAGAGGATGAACTTGTCATCATCTTAGGTGGTTGAAACAGAGTGGCTGTCCTCCTACTCCTGCCACTGCTGACGGTGCAGCTGTAAACCAGATCAGTCCCATGGTCTGAAGGAATCACAGAGCTACTGATTGTGTAGAGCAGCTGTTCAGTCTGCTGGACTGTGGGTTTGTCTGGTGGGGTGATGCTGGATGGGGGTCTGGTGGACCAGGTGAGCTGAGGCTGAGGGTAGATCCCCTCAGAGCGGCAGGTGATCCGGTCGTCCACTTGCTGGAGGTCCACTTTAGTCACCGGAGCTGCAAAGAAAAACATTTCTGTGTGAAACTTCTCTAATGTGTCAGGTTCATCACAGCATCAGCTGACCTGTCTCTTTGTTTTGTGCTTTGAGCCCAATTCTGACCCGTGGGCCACATTTGGCCCACAGTGTAATTATATTTACCCTACCAAATAAAGCATGACAGAGCTGGTGAAGTGATGCACATTATTTTTAGATCATTGGTTTACTGTTAGTTTATTTTTCAATGTATTATCAGCCTGTGGGGGGTGAAAAGATTACTTTTGAACTTTAAATCATGAATAAAAATAGAGACATGATTGTTATCTAGGAAATAAATGCCAATGCTTTTTATTTAAATTTCATTTTTGTGTGTAAAATATTAAGCTATATATTGAATACTAAGCCTTGCTTGTTCCATATTCAATATTTGCTTAGGACTGTATGAAATGGATCGTTGTTATATCCGAAGGAATATTTTTTTCCCAATAAGCATCAGTGTTAGTCCACGACTAAGTCCCGGCCCACTGTGTATTTGAATTGAGACACCTTCGGACTTTCTTTTGTACCACAGACTACCGATCAGGTCTGACCTGATTGTTGTTTTATAAGTTGGAAAATGTTTCTTAAGTTCAACTTCAGGAGAGACAAAATGTAGTATATCAAACTGTTGACTTAGGCACATAAAGATTCCAACAAGATGTTTACCCTGGACCTGAAACAGAACCATTAACATCATTTGTGTTTTCTCTACTGTGTGTTCCCCACCTTCCACATCAAGGTTGATATATGAGTCATATTGGTCTGCATCGGTGCTGGCATAGCATCGATATCTCCCCTGGTCCTGAACCTTCACCCCTGTCAGTTTTAGCGAGGCGTTCCCCTTTGAAATCTGGTCCTTGAACAGAGATGTTCTGTTCCTGAAGCGCTGGTCTTGAAGCTCGAGCTGGTCTTCGTGGTAAAAGTAAGAGTGGACCGGAGTGTCTTCTGGCAACCTCCTCCAATGGATGACCACATCATCACTTCCAGGCTTAAATCTGCAGGGTAGGATGCAGCTGTCCATTAACAGGCAGACTTCACAACCTGTGAAGAAACATCCATCAAGGAAGAAAACAACAGAACACTTAAAAGTTGGAAACGACAAAGTGATTCGGGGGATTTGGATTCGACTCACTGTGACATCAGTGAGTCACATTCACAGTCATTTTAAAACATTATTTGGGGGAATTGTTTGCCTTTCATGGTAGAGAAACTTTGTTGGAGCAAAACTGGGTTAACAAGTGTGAGCAGGGATTAATTGTGTTTAGGAATTAAAAAGGAGAAACGAAAGCATGCATTGCATTGAAAGAATGTGTGTCAGAATGTCTCGCAGCAGGTTCTGCAAGTTTTAGACTTCCATCAAAAGACTCTTCAGTTTATAGTACTGCATAACAGATTTATTGATAAATACTTGGTTTCAATTTGACTTTAGAAAATGTTTTAAAGGATATAAAGTTGATGTGTGACAGGTTATCTATTGTTAAAATGCTTATTCTGACATTTTTTACCAGAGTAAAGTCCACAGCAAGAACTGATAATGATTAAACTCAGACATGACGCTGTGTAAGTTTTGGCAGTTCGTTTTGTTTTTTTTGTTTTTTAAGCTTTAAATGTAAGTTTTCAGATAAACAGGATCAGACGTGATCGACTCACTCACCTCCTCTGGTCCAGGTCCAGGAAAGAATCAGGACCACCAGAAAAGACCATCTGAACACTGACATCCTGCTGCCTGAGGTCCTCTGCCGGTGGTGATCAGCTGAAACTAAACCTGGGCGTCGCCTCAGAGCAAAAGCTGGCCAACTGGTCTAATCTAGTATGTGTGTGTGTGTGTGTGTGTGTGTGTGTGTGTGTGTGTGTGTGTGTGTGTGTGTGTGTGTGTGTGTGTGTGTGTGTGTGTGTGTGTGTATGAAGGTCAAGTTTTTAAATGCCAGCATGAGTGGCAGGTTACACAATCAGCGATACAGCAGTGGAATTCCAAAGCTGATTTCTTTTTGTTCATGCTCAGGAACAGTCTGATCTCGTTTTGAAGGATAAGAAATAATTCCACAATGTAGAAAAAACCATTTTTAATTTATTTTTGACAGAAGTAGGGAAAAATTTGCTCCACAAAACATAAATTGGCATTGATGCTAATTGACACCTGCTCTAAGCGTGGGCCCCAATGCTAAACCTTTGGTGTGGACTTATTCTTAATTTAGTCTGGATGCCAATATTTGTATGTTAAACCCAACTGCCTTCTATTTCCCGATTTGTTTACAAGTTACTTTGCATGAACTTAGCATTGTAAAATAGCTTTTAGCTTATATTTAACTAGGACAAGACCAGAACACGATCAGACGTGATCGACTCACTCACCTCCTCTGGTCCAGGTCCAGGAAAGAATCAGGACCACCAGAAAAGACCATCTGAACACTGACATCCTGCTGAAGAGGTCGTCTGTCGACGCTCTGGTGATCAATATGAAACTAAAGCTGGGAGTATCCTGTGTGTGTGTGTGTGTGTGTGTGTGTGTGTGTGTGTGTGTGTGTGTGTGTGTGTGTGTGTGTGTTTAAGAAGAAGAAGTACACTGTAATGATCCCCGTAGGGAAATTATTACCCGTGGTTAGTCTGCAAGTAAACATGCATATACCGTGTACCCTCGTTACTCGTGGTTAATGAGTTCCAGTAACCACATGCGAATAACAAATTCCACGAAATAATCACAAACCATTAATTTTATTATTTATGGTAATTTAAACGTTTATGAACCCTCCCCATACTGTTATTAAACCACCCTCTATCTGTATTACCTTTTCCCACACTCTTATCGACTCTTGCAAACACTTTTGTGTCTCACGGAAATGCGCTGCGTTCTGAGACGCACGGATTTCCGGATGCCGTCAGCCAATAGAATGCACGTACAGTATCACGTGACTACCTACTAAAAATCCGCGATGAGGTGAAGTCGTGAGTGTTGATGCGCGACTGTGCGAAGGCGAACTGTACTTTGCATGAACTATGAGTTGTAAAATAGTGTTTAGCTTATATTTAACTAGGTAGGACAACTGTCTCTGTAGGTTCTCAGTTTTCCAGGTCATGGTTTAAATCAATCTACTGGACTTCAAGAAACTTTCTTGAAGTCCAGTGGATCTTGAAGTTTCTTGAAGACGTTTCACCTGTCATCCAAGAGGCTTCCTCAGTTCTCGTGGTGGTTGGTCTTGTCCCAGTTTATTATAAACCCAGTGGGGTGTGGTCAGTGCTATTCATATTGCATCGACCATAGTTGAAACCCGTCTTGCTCCTCAACAATGGTTGGACAATTGAGATCCAGTTCTCTGACTGGACGCCCGGACCACCTCAGATGACTCCGCTCAATCCGGAGGGGGAAATTTCTCTCCAGGGTGTCTGAGCTCTTCTCCTAACGTCTAAGGCCGGGCCCAGCCACCCTGTGGAGAAAAGTCACCTAAGACGCAACTCAAAAATCAGAAAGAGCAAGAAAAACAACAACCCTTGAGTAATTAGTCTTTTTAATAACATTATATAAATAATTATGACACATATTCAATGCAGCAACTTTCAGAATAGCGGAAACAGCCGAAGTTTGCATATCAACAACATATTATAACAAATGCTATTCTCTCACACTCGAGACGAAATCCCTTGTTGCAATCAAGCAAGACTCGTCAGAGAGACTTTGGCCTCCTAGATTCTTGAAGCTGATTGGAGGTGAACGCAGTATCAGAGTCTGGGAGGTTGGACTCACAGATAAAATGCTAGGAGATGCCTCCTTTTATTTCTCAGTCCTCTCTTAACTCAGAAGTGTTCCTCAGAGTTGTTCTCATATCTCCTTTTTTCTACATGGTGTCAGGAATGGCTGGTAATCAATAGTTATTGTAACTATAACTGTAACATTTCTTTAAAAAGTTCTGTACTCCATCTTCAACCTGAACTTTGAGAACTATTGTTTCTTTTTCTTATAGGGATTCTTCATGAGACATTATTTCCTTTAAGTTGTCTTGAAATAATACCTGCCTTTTCAGGGTCCACACACCTTTCATGAAGACAATAAAGCATTTTTGTGTATATTCAACATTTCACCCTATATAATTAAAAGAAGTCACTTCATCAGGGTAGAAGTTCCATGCGAAATATACCACAACAGTAGTTCGAAAGTTTTATAAATCCTTAAAAAATCTCTTAAATAAAATGTGTTTCCAAGAAGGGTTTACTTCTTTGTCGGTGAGCAGCTGTGTGCGTGTTTATTTTGTTAATGGTGTTAGTATTAGTTGTTTCCAGGTTGTTGTTTCAGGCTAACTGGGAACCAGTCCGGAGGCCTGATTGTCCGTTGGATCCACTCACAGTCAAAGGGTGGCTCTCCTGCTGGTTGTCGTCACCTTTAGAGTCTGTAAAAAGAACAAAATACGTCCTGAATGTTAAAGACTATTGATAAAAAGCAGGGGAAGGTAGCTTGTATTTCTAAAGGCTCACTGCCTTAGCTCAGTTAATCATTACAGCTCAATGGACAGGACTTACATTCTATGAGACAGGACAGGCTGTGGCTAACTGGTTAGCATGCTATCTCCAGTAACATCTTTGTCATAATTTCAACGTTGCTGTTTTTGGTCTTTTTTTTTTCTGTTTTCAGTCTCAAGTAAACACTTTCTTTTTTTAGATTTAGTAAAATAAAAAAGTTTAGACAGGAAATAGAATAAAGTATTAACTAATTCTGCAAACTAAAGGATACTTTTTAAAATCATGTGGAACTTTTTATTGACATAACTTTACACGAAAAAAAATACTTTATTAATAATTACAATAATCTCCTTTTGTATTTTCCTGTTAGGGGTTGCTACAGCGTGCTATTCCTTTTTCCATTTTAGGTGAATGATCACATTTGTTTGGCAAAGTTTTTTATGCTGGATGCCCTTCTTGCTGCAACCCTCTGCATTTTGGCCACGCAGGGCTGCAGATGCCAGGAATTGAACCCGGTGCAGTAGACATGCAAACTTCCACAAACTGACGTCTGTTCAAGTTCTATTTCAAGTATTTTAAATTTTAGCATTTATTTTCTGCCCCAATAAAATTACTTGGACTGGTCTGGAACAGGTGCCAAATACTTCAGCTATGGCCCCATCTAGTGTTTAGGTCTGGAAGTACAAGTACTGATGCCTTTTGATGACTGACCTCTGACTAAACGGAGCTCTGTCACCTCCTTGCGATCTTTTCTGTGCTTCGAGGTGTTTCCTGGGTGAGAGATGAGAGAAATATATCTCGTGTGAGAATATCCGAAATGATAATTGTAGTGAAGTTGTCATTTAGCTCTTACATCCTCATCCAAATCAAGATAAATCTCTCACCCTTTACTCTTTCTCTAATCCCTTTATCCCGGAGCATAAAAATTCTGCTTACACTAATTCGCCAGGATTATATAAGCGAGAAAAAGGAGGGTTGTTCTGCTTGATATGGAGTCACTGTTATATTTACAAAGTACAACATTCTAATAATATTTCTGTTATATAAATCCTGGAATATTTCTGGGATGTGAATGTATGCATTTTTTAGTTATTGTAATTTGCTTGCCCCGACTTCCTGAGGCCTTCAGTTGATTTTCACATCATCTTTACCTCTCAACGTCAGGTAGGCCAGCATTCCCACCAGAGCCAGAACCAACACGGAAATCACCAGACCGACAACCCACCAGTAAGATGACGCTTCTGAGATACTTCGCTCAGCTGCAACCAAACAAGAACAGGTTGAAACCAACAAGATAATGATAAATCACCAAACCTACTTTAAAATAATGCTATTTAGGTTTATTTGAACCTCGGTTCCTTGGTGACCTCACCTCCAGGGCTGCTGATGATGACGTCGGTCCGTTCAATGTGAGTATTGAATGGCGTGGTGAACACGCAAGTGTATTTGCCCGTGTGCTCCAAGCGCTTGGGGTCCATCAGTCGCAAAGAGCCGTCTCCAAAGGGAACCCTGAAGCCGTCCAGCTCCACATGGCTTTCCCACGGCGGCGAGGACACGGCGTTCCCCGTCTGGCTGTCGTAAGTGAGGATGTGGGAGGGATCCCCCCTGTTGGAGAAGCTCCAGTGGAGGAAGGGATTGTTCATGTAAGGAGGGGCGTAGCAGGGTATGGTGAGATCTTTCCCTTGATTTCCCATTATTTCTACCAGAGAGAGAGAAGATGGACAATTAGAAGTTGCCCTGAGATTAAAGAGTTGTTTGAAATAAGCTAAACTTCACCTTTAAAAGTGCATCTTAGCTAAAAACGCTATGCGTTTACCTCTTTCCCTGAGTGAGGTGGTCCACGCTGGACCACCGTAAGAGGTGGTGACCTTGCAGATGTAGATGAGGTCAGGCTTTTCATTCATTCTCTTGAGGCGGCTGTCGACCGTGTACAGCCCGTCTTTGTTGGCCAGCATGCGAGTGACCGGTCGGAGGTTCTCTAAAGTGGGCGGCTGGGTCGCCCAGGTGACGCGAGGAGCCGGGAAGACATTGCGGACGGTGCACTTCATCTCCTCGTAGCCGCTCAGCCTCGACATCACCAGAGACAGGTTCTTGATGGGCGCTGCAGACACAAAGAGCTCACAGCATGCTGAAATGTTTCCCCGCAGCCCCTCGTGATAGACTAAAGGCCAGGGCCCAATATAGTCGTGCATGCCGATAATATTACATAATGATGCCTAAATCATTCTGACAGACATTGGAAACAGGCCCACTTTACAGTTTTTAGTAAATATACCTTAGCCTTTTTGAGAACTCCAAAGTACCTCAAGTTCATTTCAATACAAAAAGGGTTCTACTTGAGAAAAAATACAAATCTATTTGTGTCATGATCATAACAAAAGCAGCAACTTTAAAAACGTCAAAGTTGGCGCCTTTTTTTATTAGCATTGTGAGCTAAATGCTAACACCAGCCTTGCTTTCAGCGACGATTCCTTTGAACCGGCTTCACTTGAGGCTTGGAAGCATCCTAAGGAATCTCTTACAAATCAGCTCCTCACCTTCCACCTTCAGGATGACCTTTGCGTCATGCACGCCCTTGGAGGTGCTCACGTGACACCTGTAGGTGCCCCTGTCCTTGAGGCTGCTCTTCTTGAGCAGCAGTGTGGCGTTGCCGCGGGGGATCAAGGGTAAGGAAACAGAGAAGCGACCATCGAGCTGCTTGCTCTCGTACAGCTCCTCGCTGCTATCTTCGTCGTCATCTTCTTTACGTTCAATCTTGTACACCACCTCGTCCTTCTTGAACCACTCGATGGTCTCCTTGCTGGCTGGTGGGAAGCGGCAGGGTAGCAGGCAGTCCTCCAAAACCAAACACGTCACGGTGACTTCTGTAACAAGACATGGAGCGTCAAGGTGAAAGTCAGGTGTTCCAACACTCTTGGGAAGGGATAACCTGAGGTACAATTGTAGTGCATAACATTAGGTGTCCACTAGATGGCACCATCAAACAAAAGTTTCAGGAAGTTCTTGTAGTCTCAACTCAATATTTTGCACAATTGGACCATGTTGGGGTTAGTCTTCCTGGGGCCCATACCTCTTCTTCTTCTTCTTCTTTTCCTTTCGGCTTTTCCCTTCAGGGGTCGCCACAGCAAATCAGTGTCCTCCATCTAACCCTGTCTTCTGCATTCTCTTCTCTCACACCAACTACCTTCATGTCCTCTTTCACTACATCCATAAACCTCCTCTTTGGTCTTCCTCTAGGCCTCCTGCCTGGCAGTTCAAAACTCAGCATCCTTCTACCAATATATTCACTATCTCTCCTCTGAACATGTCCAAACCATCTCAGTCTGGCCTCTCTGACTTTATCTCCAAAACCTCTAACATGTGCTGTCCCTCTGATGTACTCATTCCTGATCCTATCCATCCTGGTCACTCCCAGAGAGAACCTCAGCATCTTCATCTCTGCTACCTCCAGCTCTGTCTCCTGTCTTTTCCTCAGTGACACTGTCTCTAGACCAAACAACATCGCTGGTCTCACCACAGTTTTGTACACCTTTCCTTTCATTTTAGCTGAAACTCTTCTATCTCACATCACAATGCATGCTATCAGTGCAGCTGGGATGACTTTTGAAGTTACCAAAGATGGGCGGGACTTGGGTTGGTGCTTCTTGGACTATGATGTTCAAGACAAACTACTATCATGATAGCTGTCACACGTACTGGAATATAATGTTAAAATTTCCAATGCTGTCTTTTATGGGATGTTCAACAATCCAATGGCCCAGAGGAGGAAACCATCCATGCAAACAAATAATATATTAAACCCTGTGGTATTAGAGTTCCCGATGCTAGGCCACTCGAGACAGACCTGGAACAAGTTCAGCAATTCCAGGCGAGACGATTATTAGATGGTAGAACTCGGCACGACAGTTTGTTTAGTCTGTCATCGGGAAGACCACAAGGTAAACAGGAGAAACGCATTCGTGTTCCGTAGTAATCCAGCAGGAACGCGCGCTCGAAGGCATTCCATCGGGGCAGCAGCAAAAGTTGAAGCTGGTCCAAAGTTTTTTAGCGAAAAAGCCTTGTACCAATTTGTTAGACCTGCTGTAACAACAGACATGTTTCAATCAGTCAGAACACAGCCTGAGGTGGAGTGGGGCGGTGGGGGGTGTTCCATACTGATGTGCCCCCACCAACATCTCCAACATTCCATGCAGAATATACATGCGAGTTTGGTTGTGAGCTAAATGGGTACCAATAGTTCTCAAATGGGTGGTTTGTACTTGATATAACGTAATAAAATGCTTTTGTTTTCCTCGCCAAATGGGTGGAGCTAATTGCGGAATGGGGAGCATGTCTGGCTGAAAAAGCCATCTAGAGCTCCAGAGTCTGGTGGTTCTTTTGATTTGGTGCGTCTACAACCTCCTCGTCACTCCCCGCCGTAAGCCGTCCGTCATCCTGACTGTTTGACAGGTGCATTCAAACTAAACATAGCATCACGTCTGAGTCACAATAGGATCACTGCTTCAGCGCCCATATATGGGCGCCAAGTCATTTGTTCATTAGCATTAGCAAACTGTAATGCGCGAATCACGATCGGGTTGATGGTTTCCTCCTCCTGGTTGTGTCAACCTCTCTGGATGTGTTCCGATCCACAGCTGTTGCTTCAGTGTCGCTGACTAATGACTCAGGCCTCCGACTCACACCTGCATGACTCAGCACAGCTGACGGCGTACCTGCGCGCCCATCCCGTCCTGTTCCGTGGTCATGTAACATTACGTGACCTTGCAGAAACACTCGCTGTCGGTTTGTCAACAGTGGCCATTGAAGTGTAAAACATTAACTTTACATTTATTTAATTGAAAGAATGCACACTGCAACATGGTGGCGAACTTTACCTGATAAATACGGGTGCATCTGAAGGAGGTTAGCGATAGCGCTTATCTTGATTGTATTCCAGACTAAACTCGTTCCTCTAACTCTGCAGCAGAAAGTTATTTCACTCACCTAGCGATCTCTAAAAGCAAATTTTCATGCAGATTTCCATAAATGTACATCTTCTTTAGTAGTTATAGAGTTTTATCTGTTTTTTAATTTGGAAAAATTGTCTCAGTTTTACAATTTTTTTTATTCTTATCCCTAATTTTTACATGCTGTACATTTTTGTCATAACTTTTTTTTTTTTTTTGACATTTACAGTTTTAAATTTTATTGCCTCTTCTCTCCAGCTCCTCCTCCGAGGAGGTTATTAAATTTAAATTTAAATGTAAAAATTAAGTTAATTTTTAAAAATTAAATAAAAAAAATTAATTAGAATTAAATTACATTTGAAAAATTTAATTGCATTAAATTTAAAAATTTGGATATTAGCTTGAAGGATCATTTCAAATTACAACAACAACAGATTTCTCCACTAAAAGAAATATGACGTGAGCATGGGGGCGTGGAAAATTTTCCGTGAATCAATTTCCTGCATGACTTTCCTACAATAGTCATCAAGAACTCTCTCAAATTACAGTCCACATCTGGATAAAAGGGTGAATCGTGGACTTTCTTTACTGCTGAAATATGAGAATTTTTCTTATTTTTCCTTGATTACGCAAAAAACTACTGATTTAGTCCCCAGACTGACATGGAAATGAGCATCTTAGGTATTCTTTCTTTCTTTTCCTTCATGTATTTCATTTTTATTGTAATCAAAGTTCTTCCTTTTTCTGTGTTGAGGTGATTTATAAAATGATGCCTCAACTCCTGGGAATAATGGTCACATCTATCAGCGCTGCTTTCCTCCTGCTCCACTTGCTGTGGCTAGAGAATATTTCCAACCTGAAGTCATATCTCATCTCAGAATGTTTGGGAGAAAGTTAATGATTATATGATTAATAAGGGACAATCTTGCACCTTTTAAGATGCATATTGTACTTTTTCAAAAGCCGGATCCGTCTATCAACCCCTGTAAACAAACCCCTCGGTCTTTTAATCCCTGTGAATCATTCCCAGCTTCCAGATCAGCCGAGGCTCACCAGACAAAGAGGCGTTTGTGTCTTACCTGGAGTTTTGTCCTGTGTGGTGAAGCTGATACAGATGAGGAAACAGGCCCAGGTGTATATCACAGACATGGTTTCCTTCCAGGTAACAACTCAGACAGACTGATAGAAACGCATGCAGACAGGTCTTCAGTCCATAGCGCTCCCACACCCGTGGTTTCCGATCAAGCTATCCGCTGTTGGGTTTCCTTGCTGCAGGTTTTCCCTTGGATCTCTGTGGGTGGTTTGGAATAAGATGCACAAATACAGGGAAGACAAAGTGGTAATTACAGGGAACAGTCTTGATCACACACACAAGAGGATGTGCAGCGTAAAGCGTGATGGAAAGTGTGCAGTCATCAGAGGTTATAGGTTATTCTAAGGATTCAACCGTCTCACTTTTGATCACCCAAACTCTGAGAGATCTGCATCTGGAGTCCTAATTTTTTTCTTTTTGTTCTCCTCACTTCTCAGTGTCTTCATCTTATCCTCATCTGTTGGATCTCTGAAGTCCTTAGATAAGAGGAAAGGAAGAGGATGCATCTGTTGCTCATGCGCGACAAAATCCGCCCCATGTTATCGTAAACAAACGCAGGTGAACTTGGTACCGTTTCACGCAGGGCGCGAGGAAATGTGTGGCATCCTGCCACCGATAACGCCGCCAATCAGTGTTGAAGGTTAAAAGGGATTTACTCTAGCATGATTGACACGTCTACATAGGTAGAAAGCGAGCTGTGTGACATTGATGAAGTGTGTTTTTTGGCAGGAGGTGGATCGGGTGGCATTGAGATGAGTTTATGTTAGAAGTGGGAACACTTCACATACTGCAGGAGAACCTTATATCTACTGCAGACAGCAATCTGTTGAATGAAGAGCAGCAGCACATACATTTTTTTTCTCCTTTTGACAACAGTGCAAACATGCAGCAATGCAATATCCTGCATTTTTTTGCTTTTTTCCTGGCTCAAAAAAAAGTTTTTCCAATAGTTGCTGGAAGACTTTGGGCTTTTAAGGGCAGAAATTAGCTTCAGCATTTCATAATTGCTGAAAAATAGAGGAACGAAGGCAGCATCAGCTTCTAAAATCCAACTTTTGTTCACTCAAAAAAGGTCCGGTAGCTCCATTCATCACTATAATTTATGATATAATACAACAATTAAATACCTGCAACAACATTTCTCATGAAATACAAGAAATTGCAGGGACGAACTGCACTTAAAACATACAAACATGTCCCACTCTTGGTGTAATTTACAGTATATTTAATAAAAAGCCCAACTAATCCTATGCAATAACAGAAAATAAAATTTTCTCAGGTCTTAGTGATTTTTTACGCTGCTTGCCTCGGGTGCTCGATTGAGACCACATTTTACAACCTGCAGACCCGGACTCATGCTAATTAACTCATGTTAATTAAATGTGCAAAACAGCACAGCAGCAACATGTTGGCATATGTTGCATTCAGGATCACCAGGTACAGAATATTACTTCCAGCTTAGACTTTGACATCTGCTAGAACTTATAGGGACATCATTGGAATATATAGTTCAGTCAGGAGATAATTAAAACATTCCAGATCAGGATGATGATCCTGATCGCAACCAAAAATCTATGGATTACGTATTGTGCCATATCCCACATCTCCAGAAATACTGACCAAAATCCCTTAATGCCTTTGTGAGTAAAGCCTACAGACAGACAAACGAACCAACGCCTGCAAAATCAACCCCCTGGTCTAGATAATAACAAGTTATGAAGACATCAGCATCGACTGTCGGAGGTGAAGAAGGAAGCTAGAACCTGTGATTTCAATCTAAACACTTCTACTACTTTAGATGTCAAACTTCAAGACACTTTAAAATGAGTAGAAAAAAGAACCACCTCAACCTGAAACCACCTCTGAGTAAAAAATATTTTAAAATCTTCAATATTTAGCTTTCTGTAAAGAAAAAGAACACCACTTTAGAGATGATAAATCACGGCTGAGGTTCTACTCACACAAGCTTGTTGACATCAGCGGTGAAACATCTTTAATGACTTTGATAAGTCAACTGTTTATAACCTGTGATATCACATGACAGCTGTTATGGTGTGTCTGTTGGTGACATGCCTGTGAAATCAAAAGAAAAGCTGAGCAACACTCACGGTGACTCAGTCGCCGCCTCGCTTCAGATGAAAACCAGGAGGAAGAGGAAGAGGAACAGAACCGGCCCGCTGTCTCCGGAGACTGAGTGTGACTTGACTGGATCAACAGGTTATTTAGAGAATAGGCAGCACACACACACACATATACACACACACACACACACACACACACTCTGCTGCACACTGTGGGGAGGTCGCCTTGCTCTCACACACACACCCTCTGGATGGGTGGAGTTTGGTTGTGATTGACAAAGTCACACACACACACACACACATTCAGGACCCTCCATAGGAGTGAGAACCATCAAATGTCAGTGGGGTTCTCTTACAAAGTTCAGAGATGTTTCGGGTACCAGGAGGCTGAGCGACACCTACTGGGGGGAGGGGGGGCATTAAAAAAAGGACTTTTATCCTCCAGCATGAGGTTCCGGTGTGTTTTCAGTCATCTCTACTTCCCCACATTTCATTCATCCTTTAGTCAGGTGGAAAGAACCCAAACAGTCACGGATGACTAACCCTTTATTTTTAGCCTGCAGGTTTCACCGGTGTCTTTGGTTTTATTCCATCAATTTCCCGCCACAGGGAGCCAAACTGCTACCAGATCGATCTGTTCGGGTTTGAATGATTGAATTTCATTCAGGTCTTGACCAGCGATGGACTCTGGTCACCTGATGACGAACGCTGGGTCAGATTAAACTTGGTTTATCGTTTGTGAAGCACTCCGCCTCCATCATAAAAATTCACAGGGAACTTTTAACTATTGTTGAGGGCAATTCATTTCTGGCAAGATAGCTTTTATGGATATTGGAGGCATTTAATTCTGTGTTTTTCAGGTTAATTTGTGTATTTTTTACCTTTTACTTTTATTATGAAGTCCACCCATGAATCCCTGACCATATTGGGGGGAGTTCAGGGTGTCTTCATTCTGTCTTGTCCTCTGGAAGGCGACCCTTTATCAAGTTTTATCTGCCATCAAGAATCTAAGAGGGTAATGTAGTTCCATGAGGCGCCGGGCGGCTCTCGGCTCATTAGTTAAGTGTTGTTTTCCCATAATTAACCAATAAATTTGTGTCTTATCACTTAAATTTGCTGATCACAAATAAACCAATTACACAACATGATTTCACAAGGTACTCAAACCTGGGAAGGAGTGGTTGAGGAAATGATAATTAATAATTCCTGAATAGCTCATATGAAAACTATAGAATAGATCATCATCAGCTAATAGAGAACATAACTTGAAAATATGAAATATAAATGGACAGATAAATATTTATGTTCTTGATGTATTGATAATAAAACGAGCAGATTCCGCTTTAGTTGTGGAAGTAATCTCATTACTTTGTGACTTTATGGTTACTTTTTTTGCACCTTAAAGGACAAACGCCTTCCTAAGATCATCATCATCGCAGTAGAGAGTCTCGTCTCCTCAGGTTGACGCAGAGCCACGCCCTGTGATGTCACGGATGGGGCGTGGCCAAAGGTGTTGACTGATTTCAGATTGAGAAAAGCTGGGATTTCAGAAGAAGACCCTCAGGGATGAGGAGAATGACATTCTGAGTGGTGTGAAGGTAACAGTCTGTGGTCCGACTGAATGTTGAGATCATTTCAACATGTGATGACGTCAAAGTGAGGAAATTCATCCTCATTGTGTGTGTGTGTGTGTGTGTGTGTGTGTGTGTGTGTGTGTGTGTGTGTGTGTGTGTGTGTGTGTGTGTGTGTGTGTACTCCAGAGGTGTAAAGGAGGACGGCTGAGGATGGATTAGACTCCGCTCAGATCAAACCACAGCTGATATTGACCATCGTTTGTTTGCGCTGATTCCAAACCTGTGATTCATTTTCTTGCACAAAAGCTTGTGTCTCCACACACACACACCCACACACACACACACACACACACACACACGCGCACATAGGTTAAGGTGTGTGCCAGCCTCATACAATCCCACCAGGTGCCTCTTTTTTCATTGTCCTACTGAGGAAATCCTGATTACTGATTGGTTTGTGTGTTTGTGCGCGACTGTTTGTAGGTTAGTGAAAGATTGCTGTGGCTGTAGATAAGAGGATTAGGGTGGAATTAGTGTCGTTCCTCTATCGCTGGAGGAATAGATTCATATCGATTTTAATCAGACATAGAAAGAGAAACAGTGAGAGACAGACGGCGGGAGAGAGAGAGGAGGAGGAGGAGAGGATGAAGGTGTGCTGAGGGCAGCAGGGACATCAGGAGATTCCTGGAGATCATCCGGGATGTTCAGCTGGAGCTGCAGGAACATCTGCTGCAGGGATGCATGCAGACGCTCGCGTGGGTGACCGGCGGCGGACCCTCCGAGCGGCCGATCCCGCGTTCGCCTCACGTGGAGGTCGTCTTCCTTCGGAGCGCCGCCCTTGAGGTGACTGTGGGACGGTTGACCCGAAGCTCCATCGTTAGTCTGCAGAGAGGTCGAGGTGGAGTCGGCGGGGGATGCTGGATTTGCGTCGGTCGTGGCGGGACAACGTGTGAAGGATGAAGCTGGAACCGCTGGCCGTCGCCGTGGTGGTGGTCAGCCTCATCGCCATGGCGACCGGTGGCCGCCACTCCGGACGCAGGAAGCACAAGGAGATCTTCCTCGGGGAAAACAGCAAGTTCAAGTTTGGCGGGTGAGACGCGAACGAGCTAGCATAAGTTAACGGGAAAAAAGTGACAAATTCTCGGAGCAGACGATTAGCAGCATCTTTGTTAAATCAGATTTACTGATTGTGCTAGTTAGGGTTTAAACGTCCGACCACTAGGGGGCAGCAAAACAAGTCAACTTTGACGTTAACAACCAAAAGATTACTAAATGAAATCTAATTAATGTAACTACTATAATCAATACCAAAATCTGGTTTTCCTCAGTGGGTTTTAGAGTCAACACATGTATAGACCTTTAATTTTTAATGAAAAATACAGTACATTACCCCAAAAACCTGAAATAGAAACGTGAAGAAACATCATGGAAAGTTCCCTTCAAAGTTTGATGATTTCTTTGATGCCTCACTCTTCCAACTAGATTTAGTTTCTCAAGTATATTTTATGGAACGCACATCTAAAAATGTCAAATCCATCGATATATATTTAAAAAAATAAAATAAAAATCTGACCCTTTACCTATCTGGATCCTCTCCAAAAAATGCAATGGGTTCCTCTGTGTCATGTGACCAATCCTGTCATCAAGTTTAAAAAAAAAAAAAAATCATCAAAGTATAGTTATGTAATGCCACTAACAGATGGACAAACATCACCTGAGTGTGATGATGATAAAGATTGTAAAACTCCATTAAAGAGAACAATTGAGAACAAGCGTCACCCACTAAACACACACACCTTCCTCCTCCTCCTCCTCTTCATTCAGTAATGATTTCATTGATGAACACCAACATGATGGGGGTGAAATCTAACAGGAATGACGTATTAAGGAAAGTTAAGGAAAAGATGAGTTTGCATGGATTTTAATGCCATCAGGGGGGGGGATTACATCTGAGTCAAAAGAAACGATGGGAAGCGTTCTGCATCCTGCTGGCATCTGTGCATCCTGAGGGAGCACGGGAGGGATTAAAGTTAATATAGCAGAGATATTCTTCACGTATAAAATGACTCTAAATGGCTTGTGCATCATTATTTAAGTCCCTGGGGATCCTATATTTATTTGAGGGTGTTATTTACACCCATTCGAGCTGAAATCTTCATTGCATGATCTCTTCAGCAGATGTCACCGAGGCCTGTAGAGAATCCTGGAGCGTGTGCGCTCGAGTTAGAAAAGTCATGTAAAAAAAGAGATTTTAGAAGTTGTGGAAAGTCATCGAAAAAAAAAAAAAGAAGCTTCCACCATGCAGTTTAAACACTGAACACTGAATTATAATTAAGACGATACACGTATTGTTGAATAAACTCCAACTAATCCGTCTATCCTCACGGAACCTCGGTCCCACGTCAACCTGTGGGAAAATGTGAAAAATGTGACCAGGCTGTTTATTTAGATCTGAGGCGCTCGGCTCTGGAGGAACTGGTTGTTAAAATCTCTTTGTTGGTTTTTAAAGAGCTGATAGCTGATGTTTGTGCGGCGACGGCGAACAAAAAGAACCATGACCTTCATGTAGGAGGAAAGTCAGAGCCCCGCCCTCATTGTCTGAGTGACAGGTGAGATTATAAAGGAATATAGAGATGAGTCCTGCAGGTAGAGATGAGGTGCATGTACATGTAACATACAACATGTGCAGGATTCATTTTATTTTTTTATGCTTTAAGCACTTTTTCCATACTTTTCCCAAAAACAACGTTTTGAAGCTGGAGTTTTACGTGTAATCGAGTATTTATGGCATCAGTCGATGTATTCGAGTAGTCTCAGATCACTGAGCTGCTTCACCTCTACAGGTTTTTGGGTTAATTCTGCATCAGGTGACTTTAATTATCACCCGTTGGGATTAATGTTGAATTTGGTTTGTTTTAGACAATTGTTGTGTTTGTTTCAAGGTTAATTTAAGGGATTATGGAGATGGGATTTGGCTCAAACACAACCACGGAACTCACAATAATAGGACGGCCAAAGCCAAATGTGTGTGTGTGTGTGTGTGTGTTTGTGAGTATGTGTTCACTGGCTTGTTTGTTTGGCCAAGGTGTGTGACTTTCAAAGAGGCTTTTAATCCATCGGCACAGAAAAATCTCAAACACTTTTTATCTCTTGCCTCTGTGTGTTTCTCCGTGAACCGAACGCGTGTGTGTGTGAGTGTGTTTACACACTCACACACACACACACAGTTGAGTGACGCCGTCGTCAGGCGGGGATCACACCCTGTACGTTCTGTAACTTGTTGGTGTTTCCCTGCGTTGGCGTCGGGACGTTTATCGTAGCTTCGACGTAACTTTGCTGCACGATGTGTTCGGTTCTTTTTGCTTTCGCCGCCTGACGTCGTTTCTGATCGATGTGCTTCTGAAAAAAACACTCCTGATCCGTCACAGTTAGACGCCACTCCACTGGAGGTCAGAGGTCGCCCCACCTTAAACGTTTACCCCTCTTAGGTGGAGGCAATAAACATAAGATGGAAGGAAAGTTGAAAAAAACCCCAACTTCTTCCTTCCACCCTGACTTCTACATGAAGGTTGAAGAAGAAAGGTATCATGGGAAACGTAGTGTAAAAGATGTGTTATCTGCTTGTATCACTGCTGCCATGGCACCCGCGTTCAGTACAGAATGAAATGTTTGGTGTGTGAGATAAGAAACGGCACACGCGTGTGTTTATTTGTTCACGGAGTCGTGCCACGCCCTTTAAGGTCACGATGAGGGAGAGAAATTATTATGGTCCAGAAATTATGCTTTTAATGTTGATAATCTAGTTTTTTTATGCTTAAAATGAAGTTTTAAAAGAATATTATTGATTTGATTATTGATTGAATTATTACTTTTTAAATCAGGGGTGTCAAACTGATTTTCGTCGAGGGCCACATCAGCACCGTGGCTGTCCTCAAAGGGCCGGATGTAACTAATACATGTAACTAAATGTAACTCAATGTAATCTAAAATAAATGTAATGACTCTAATATTAATTTGTCAAGTTGTTAAACCCACAGAAGTCCATCAATCAAGGATCAAACTATTTAAGAGAATAAAGAAAAATAACTTCAAACACAAGTTAGGACATTAACTTTGTTCACTACGTTTTTGTCAATGTTAAAATGGGCTGAATTACTGCATTGTGGGAAATGTAGTTTTGGTCAAAGCAAACTTTTGACTCATTTATTTTTTAGATATTCTGACTTGTGCTCTCGCGGTTCACAAAAATTAATGTGGAGGGCCACATTTGGCCCCAGGGCCTTAAGTTTGACTGTGTGTGTGTGTGTGTGTGTGTGTGTGTGTGTGTGTGTGTGTGTGTGTGTGTGTGTGTGTGTGTGTGTGTGTGTGTGTGTGTGTGTGTGTGTGTGTGTGTGTGTGTGTGTGTGTGTGTGTTTCTGCAGGCGTATCGACTACAAACTGAAGAGGCAGGACAGCACAAAAACACTCCTGATAAAAAGTGAACAGCTCCTGAGGATCGAGGAGCACGACTTCGCCATGAGACCTGGCTTTGGAGGTCGTACACACACACACACACACACACACACACACACACACACACACACACACACAAAGCTACACCTCATTTCATCTCTCAACCCCAATGATTTAATCCACTCACACAATCATCCAAAGAGGCCAAATCACTCCTCGTCCCACGCTGATGATGCGTATGCGGTGGCGTGATGATGTGATGATGCGGCGATGGGCACTGGGTCAGCCTGACAAAGGATGTGTCAATCCCAAATCACCAAAAACTGACCCAGATTACAGCATCCCGGGGCAGCACGGTTGTGTGTGAGCATTAAAGCATTTGAAACGCAGCACTCTGTGTGCTCGCTCAAATGTCATTGTGTCCCTTCATGCGTTCTTGCGACATAATGCACCCGTGTGTGTGTGTGTGTGTGTGTGTGTGCGCGCGAATCGGGGGGAATTCGTGAACGTTAATCCGGATTATATCTGGAGCAGATGGATGTGTGGGAAACCAATGGACGACTGCAATGAAGATCATCTGAAGCAAACAATAGACGCAGACAAACAAAAGAATGATGCAAAATTTTAATATAATTACTTTTATTGTTTTGTAGTTTGTCTGTGATCACAATTCTTCACACTCTCAGGTCTAATCCCAATTGTAATTTTTAACTCTAACCTCTTTCCAGTGGCCCCTGCCCTAAAAAAAAGAGTAACAAAGAGATAGGAGGAAATAAAACAACATAAAATGTAATTAAAATAAATTAAAAATAAATAAATAAAATTAATTACAATTAAATTAAATTTAAATAAATGTAAATTGTGCAAAAATGCAAACTGCAAAATCATAAAATGTCATTTTAAGTGTCTTAAATTGATCCAGGTGCTTTACTCATTTGGATCTATTTGCATTAATCAGGTATCCCTCAATCTATTCAACATTTTATGATCAGTAGATGCTGAAAACCTTTCCCAAAGCATTCTGGGATATTTCTTCTTCCGTTCCGTGTGGATCCATCTTAAGGACTCGACGGGGTAGGGGGGGGGTCAGTCTGACAGGAGTTTGACCGTTCATCAGGTGTCCATCAACTTCCTGTTCCTCTGGGGTCAGCCTGCCGTCTCCGTGGCGACGCCTCTGAAGTCGTCCCATTCAAGTGTCAGACCACCCAGATAAACAGGATTCTGCCCTGCGGTGTCGAGGCGGATCCTGACCCGGGAGGTTTTCACCGCCATCACTTTCACGAACACGAGGACAAACGTGTCGCAGAAACGTAAACACTCCTTCTTAAGTTTTTGAACAAAAGACAATGCCGTCGTTTTTCTGGCGTTGACAGTCCCTTCCTGTCCGTCTTCCAGTGACCTCATCGCACAAAACCCCCCCCAAAAAAACCCCACATGAACTCTTTAACGGCGGCTAAAACTTCAGTCAAGCTGGAACTCATTAACAAAACTGGGAAATATTTTCAACCGAAAAGAGAATTTTTTCCATCTCCATCTACCGGATTTAAAAAAAAAAGATGTTTATTACAGTCCTATTGTTGAAGACACACAACTTCCTGTTGCCATGGTGTCTCGCTCTGAGTCTCAAGAACGTCCTGAGCTTAAATCCAGCTGGAGCTTTCCTTAGTGGAGCTCGTATGTTCAAAAACTTTCAATATGTCGTCCTGTGATTGTGAGTGTGTGAAGTTGTGTTTCTGAACACAAGACTGTCTGGACAGTCTAGTTTGATGATGATCAATCAAACGGATCTCAACATGTCCAAGCTGACGGTTCGACGATCACGTAATTGAAACAGCCGGTAATTGAAGGTCAGTATTTCCCTCTCTTAGGTGAAGCAACCTGATTAACACGTGAAGCCGCTGACATGCGTCCATAAAGGTTTTGAGACATAAAGGAGGAGTGTTTTTCTTGTTTTTCTGTCTGCTTTCATCACATTACGCCGTGTCAATCCCAGCCGGTATGGTTCTGCATGACTGACTAGAGTTTGTATGGACTGTGTAGGAAGCCGTGCTCCGAAAAAGTGCCAAGTATATCAACTCCTAATCCTCCACCTTTCACCGCCGCCCGTCTTTTTATTGGTGTCAGATCTGAACGGATTGACGGGAGGATGAGGCTTCCCATCAGAGCGGCGTTCTCCCGCTTATGGCTGCGTGAATTGATCCATGCAGGCTTGTGTTTGGAGGATTAAAGGAGTCGTTTCGAAACACGCCGCACACACAAACATTTGGGGGATGAAAAAAAGCACGACCTCAAAGCTTCACAAAAGCACAATTTTCATGTGTTATTAGGTTAAATCTGCAGCCGCTCGCTAAATGACATGATGTAAACCCGGAGCTGGATGAGAGATGAGCGAAACTTACAGAATCCAAAAAAAAATATTAAAAAATACCCGTGATTTTATGGTCGGATAATCCTGAACAGACAGAAGAGTTGTGTTAGAGTTAATACCATGATGATGAGCAGAAAACAAACAAAAAAAAAGCCTTCAAGTCCAGGTTGCTGCTTTTTTATTGCAATTTTATGAATGCACGTTTGCTTTTTTTGGATATTTAGAAGACATTCCGGACCGACTCCAGCGTGAGACAGGAGGATCAGAGTCATGGGGAGCACAGCGATGGACAGCCAATTGACCTTCTGTTTCAGGGTTCATCAGCGGTCGTCATGGTTACGCCAAATGTTGAGTCTGCAGCAGCGGAGGCTGTTAATGAATCACTAAAGCCAGGCTGCATCAGCAGCTTTATGGTCCAGCTTCATTAAATAAAGTGTTTGTTGAGCTGCAGGCGTTCTATAGGAATGCAGTGATTACACATTCAGAACAACCAGACTGAAGTGTCTTAACACTGAATCCATTGATTAGAAATTCCACACGATTTTTATTTTTCACTCATTTGTGAAAGCTGCTGTTAAATAAAAAGTGGTAAAAATTTCCATTAATTTTACAATTTGGAGCAAATGAGAATTTAATTTTTTTTTTTACAATTTTTAAAAAATATTTACAAGCGTCCTTTAAACGCAACAAAGAATCTGAGGATTTTGCTGCAGCCTCAAGATACTGGAGAAAATGATCTGATTTCATCGAGGGTAAAGAGACGACATTAAAACACCAGGCGTGAGTTTATAATCCAGGTAATAGATCAGATTATTGATCTCATTCTAACACACCTGGGGAGAATCCAAAAAACCAGACACGTGGAGGACAGAACTGGTCATAAATCCCTCCGTTACTGTTGTTTCAGGTGCCACCGCCGCTTCAGGGACCTGTACTTAACTATACTTTTGATTTATATATATAGATTATATATATTATGGTCTGGCCTCTCTAGATTTAAAGTTATTGTCAACCTTTGACCTCTGTGATTTGTCTCAGGTGTCACAAGATGAGGTTAGAAAAATAAAGATGATGGATTGGCCTCCTGTCCGCTCATTTGTTTTCTTTACCTTTGTCACTTTCATCATTTCAATATTTTACAGAATATTTATTTAAAACTTGTGTCTTACAAAATTAATTCTGCTTATAGATCTGTACATATATAACAGGAAGAAACTGGGAATTTTTATAAATACAATTTTATAGACATTTAAAGCAAAATTTTTTATATATATTGTAAATATTATTGTGAAGGCTTTTTTTATGTATATAAAATATCTTAATTAAATATAATTTAAACATATATGTATTAAAAAAAAAATTCCCAGCATCCTCCTGTCCTGACATCGTCAAAGCAAACACACAAAGTGAGGACAAAGTTCAGCTGACAGTCACGCCGCCGCCGCCGGCGCATTCCCCTCGTTCTCACAAACACCCTGAGAGATGTGTTTGTGGGTTTTAAGGGGCGTCTGTCAGCGGGGCGGCGTGGCGAACCGTTAGACAGCAGTGAGGACTGAACTCTGACGATGATGATGATGAGGAAGAAGAAGCTCAGAACGAGATGAGGAACCGTGGACCGGTTCCAATGAAGTTTTCCTGTCATCTTTACTCAAGATAGGGTGGAAAAAGAATTTGAAGCGACGTGATTGGTTCCCCATCCAGACTGAGGGGCCTCAGAGTGACGACATGTGGGTCGCACCTCGGTTGATTTGAGAACGTCGACTGTTTTGGTGACGGCTCGGCCTCAGACACGCCGTCGTTCCTGGAAGCCCGGTGTTGATTTATGGGTTGGGGAGTCAAAGGCTTTCAAACTAATGATGCTCTTATCTGATCTCAGGCGCTGCTATCCCCGTGGGCATCGACGTGCAGGTGGAGAGCATCGACAGCATCTCAGAGGTCAATATGGTGAGTGACGGCCGCTCAACGCCAGCACGCCATCTTGCAGTCCTACGTTTCTTTTGGATTTTGTTGGTTTTTTTGGGTGCAGAAATTTTCCCCAACTTACAGTTTTTACAATATTTTGAACATCAGAATCAGGCTTTGTGGATATTCCACGACCTTACGAATGTCCCCTCCAGGCAGCTCTGACATCACTTCCTGTTGGTCCGCCTCATCTGGTTCGTGACCCCACGGTGGCTCCGCTTTCAACTCTTACTTACTGGTGATTTACGGAGTTCCTGCATCCAAACAGAGATGCATTTTGGAAGGGGGGGGGCGGGAGGGGGCATTGTTTTTATAGCAGCGACACCCGAATGAGTTATCGGTGCCCAACGTCAGAAAACGCCTCATTCCTGAGCGCCGTTACGCCCAAAATACAACGAGACGTCCATCCGTCTCAGTTTGGACCAGGATAAGGATTTTACCTTAAAAACATCTTATTAAACAATTTTTAAAAAATTGTTTATTGGTTGAGTTCCATTTTTAACCCACACACAAGCACCAACTAATCCCACCTGATGTTCCTCCTCCAGGACTTCACCATGACCCTGTACCTGCGTCACTACTGGAAAGACGAGCGGCTGTCGTTCCCGTCCAGGAACAACCAGAGCCGGACCTTCGACTCCCGGCTGGTGAAGAAGATCTGGGTTCCCGACGTCTTCTTCGTCCACTCCAAGCGCTCTTTCATCCACGACGCCACCATGGAGAACATCATGCTGCGGGTTTACCCCGACGGAAACATCCTGTACAGCGTCAGGTAAGGGGAAAAGGGGATGGGTGGGGTTAAAGGTTAAATCACACGGGCGACAAAAATGGCTTGAAGAAACGTTTTATTACTGTCAGGAAATGAAGACATCAGCTACAGACTTCAGTCCCGGATTATTTTTTTCCGTGTCGTCAAAAATGAAACCATGAGATTCAGTTTAGTTCTGGTTTCCATGACGGCGGCGCAAACGTCTGTTCAGGATATGATGGCGTGCCGCCGTGTGTCGGTGTGTTTCAGGGCCACGGTGACGGCGCTCTGCTCCATGGACTTCAGCAGCTTCCCTCTGGACACACAGAACTGCTCGCTGGAGCTGGAGAGCTGTGAGAGACACACACACACACACACACACACACACACACACACACACATGATACTTATAGACCTCATAGTCTTACATCTTGAAGTACTAAACTCAGACTTTTACTTTTACTTCTCATCTTTCCTCTATTTTCCATGACACTGAACGCCCCCCCCCTCTCAGATGCGTACAATGAGAACGACCTGATGCTTTACTGGAAGAATGGGAACGACTCTCTGAGGACGGATGAGATTGTCCTGTCACAGTTCTTCATTGAACATTTCCACGCCTCCAGTGGCCTGGCTTTCTACAGCAGCACCGGTGTGTGTGTGTGTGTGTGTGCATGTGTGTGTGTGCATGTGTGTGTGTGTGTGTGTGTGTATTTTAATAACCTGAATTCGCCGTGAAAGCACACAGGTTTCCGTTTTCATATGGATGCAGAAACTGACCCACTTCCTTGGAACTGAATTTTAAAAAAATGTAGAAATCTTTTTTTTTTTTTTTTTTTTCAGCTCTGTGCTCAAAAGTATGTGGACGCCACCACCTGCACACACTTCTGGTGCACATGCGCTGAAAATAAATAAAAATGCATTGATATTTGACTCTCTCTGTCAGGTTGGTACAACCGTCTGTTCATTAACTTCATCCTGCGGAGGCACATCTTCTTCTTCATGCTGCAGACGTATTTTCCCACAATGCTGATGGTGGTTCTATCCTGGGTTTCCTTCTGGATCGACAGGAGGGCCGTTCCCGCACGCGTCTCTTTGGGTAACGCTTAAACCGTCGTGAGTTAACGCAAAAGTTCTTTTCCCTCAAACTGTCAGGATATTTATGAAGAAGACATTTGTTTTGTGACGCCGTCTGCAGGCATGACCACCGTGCTCACCATGTCCACCATCATCACAGGGGTGTCCTCCTCCATGCCTCAGGTACCGTTTGGGTTTTAGGAGAACAAACCTGACCTCCTCCAGCAGCTTATGGTCTTTTTAGATTTAATCTGTTTAAACATCTCTGTTTAAAATTTATTTTAAATCGACTTCTGAACGTCTGAAAAACTACTCAGATCATAAATTCTAGTTTAACAACTGCATAAATATATGCATAAACACAGTGACAACTGAAAACATGACCATTATGATCATATATTCTAAGGTTTAACTATATTTTTTTTGTGTGGAGTAAAACTAACACTATGCCTTAAAAAAAAAGTTAAATCAGTGTTATTTTCGCAGCCCAAGCCAATATAATAAATCCTATATTTACATTAATATGCTGTCAGTGTGCTTAATGTTCAGAATATCATGTATATAATTTACAGTTGGAAGCCTGTGACCACTGATTGTGTGATGATGGGGTTACTTTGTGGATGTGTGTGTTTGTTGCCCAGGTATCCTATGTGAAAGCCGTGGACGTCTACCTGTGGACCAGCTTCCTTTTCGTCTTCCTGTCTGTCATTGAATATGCAGCTGTGAACTACTGCACCACTCTGGAGGAGATGAGGAAGATGAAGAGGGGGAAGGTAGCACGGGGAAGGAGGAGGGATAATTGCTGCATGAAACAGCCTTCAGGGAAACAGAAATCGAGGAACTGACAGAGAATCGGGGAAAGTCATATTTTACTTAATGTCTCCCTCTAGTGGTCAAAAGGAGACATTACGGCATAACCGTATTGGAGTACTGTATTTCCAATTATTTTCACCTTACTAATGTATTCTTCACTTAATAGTAAAAAATTGCTTTTTTAATTTTACCATATTATAAATTAATGCCTTAAACCTTATTTAACCCTTTGAAAACTGCTCTCTGCACCGCTTCAGCTCCCATCCACCTTCAACGTCAGCCAGGCGATGGCCTTCGACGGCTGCTTCCATGACGATGACATCGAGCTGACTCCCTTCTCACATATGCCACCCACTCTGACCTCTGACCCCCTCACCACACCAACCCAAACCTCAGACATCCAGCCAACGGAGGGGACCCGGCTTCGACGGCAGCGTTCTGTGCGTGAAAACGTGGATTTGCTGGTCAGCAACAGCTACCTGATTGACTCGTACTCCCGCCTGGCCTTCCCGATGTCCTACCTGCTCTTTAACACCATCTACTGGGGCCTGTACTCCTGATGCAGCGCCGCAAACTCACCGTGAACTCTGGCGGGTTCCAGCCGAGTCTGACAGCGTGATGGAGGATTCCTCCTCACCGCAGGCCTGCAGCAAAACTGAATGAACTGGTGAACACAAGAGCTCTTTCAGCTCCAGCTTCATCACTAATCAAGTTCTTCACAACAGAGATAAAAGCACTTCAGTTCCAGAGAGCAGCAACTCCTAATTGTGAACTATTCCTCCCTGACATTTCTCTCATGGGAGTGGGTTACAGGGGAATTTAATGGATCCTGATGTGATTCTCCTCTCTGAGCTCCAGAAGATTTTTATACTCTTCTATTGGTACCTTTCTTTTTTCCCTCAGCTACAGGGAAATACTCCACGTAGCTGTAAATACTCCACCCCACAAAACATCCTCCCCATGGAATGAAAGACGTGAGCGGAGTTGACCGCTTTTCAATTTTGTACAAAAGTGAATTTGTGTGTGCCATATTGCAGTGTTTCCCAACGTTTTTTGAGCCACGATATACATTTCACATGAGAAAACTCACACAGCACACCATGATGAAAATATAATAGCAATTCAAATACTAGGGCCTGTATTGTTGAACACAAAAAAAATGATATTCTTGCAGGAATTGAAAAAACGCACACAGGAAGGGCTTTCTCTCTATTCTGTATAGTAGTCATGCTTGAACATCCCAGCTCGCACGGATGTTGTTGAGAAATGGAGGAGAGCTGAAACTGCTTTGTTTCCCAGGATAAGAAACTCCTTGGCAGCATTAAACTGTTCACAGGTAGGTCAGAAAAAAATCAGTTCAGGTAGTTCTTCCTGCTCCATAATGTCAAGTCCCTTCCACCTGCAGCTGAGATCCATGGGCTCCGAACCCAATTAGTGGAGTGATGGATTTGACTACTTTACGCATGCGTAATGCAGCATGACAGCTGCGCCATCGTTCTTTTTCTTCTAATTCTTTGCAAAACAAAGTTTTCTCTGACGCTTTTTCTCCGTCTACAAAGCGCACGTTTGCCATAAGTTGCGCATGCGCACTGACATGCGTTGATTCGTGGAATTGTAGTCCAAATTTACCGCTGATGCGCAACTTTTCCAAAACTCAACTTCTGCGGACACGTCTGTAAATTGTATATAAAGGAAGTTGAGCTATATCTTGAGGCTGTTTTGATTCGACGATGACTTCAGCTCGTTTTTAGATCTATTTCAGCTGTTTCTTGTTTTGAAGTGACGCGTGTTTTGTCTCTAAATGGGGTTTAAGTTTACTTGGAACCATGGCACTTTTGGATAATTTTCCAGTTGGTGCGCTTGTTTCCCCGGTAAACGTAAATCCTAAGGCAGGATGACTTTCATTGTCCTGTCTTCAGCCCACCCTCTTTGCTTTCTTCTGACCACTTCTCATTCTAAGGCCTTCATCTGGGTCGGAATGGTTTTTCAGGACCCAGGTCAGATTGAGTAGTTTTTCTTCTGTTGGAAGAGGATTTAATTGTTTTGCCTGTCACCACAAGCCGCTCACTTTGACTCTGAAGTGGGCGGCGTGTGGTGACAGGCAGAACAATCAGGTGAAATTGGATAATCTTCCATGCCACACCTGCTAATTGGGCAAACACTGCCATATTGTACCTTTTATGAGTGTGAATATTTTGGTTTTAATAACCTTTGAGACTGTTGAAACGTCAGGAGTATATACGGTGTTTAAATTAAAATGTCAAACATTACTAAGTCTGGTCAGTTTTTGTTTATATAACAATTCAGATATTACTAGAATAACATGATGTGTGTTCGATGATTTCAATCATACATTGCTGTTTATACTTTTAGATCAAAAATATGAAATTTTCAATTCAATAATATTTATTTTATTTATAGGAGTGCTGCAGAGGCTTTGAAACAGTATTTACACTTTTATAATGGAAAAAAAATACAGTACCGAAAGTCGTTTATTGTCAACGAGCTGCTGATTGGTCAAATTTAAACAGCCAATCACAAACCCCGTCTCTCCGTTACGCGTTCTCCCTTTTGTTGCGTTTGAGGACTCAACGACCAGGGGATTCGCAAATTTAAGGAAATTATTACGCGAGCGTAATGCTGAATTTTAATTGATGATATATACCTACTAAACTTTAAATTTCTGTAGTTATCAAGAGTTTGATTCGTGGACAAATAATCTATTCCAATCTATTTGAAAGGAGACAAGAACATATTAACTATTTACCACAAACTCACCACATAAAGCCAAACAGTCGCGCCTGAACCTCACGTAGCAGAGGACGAGTGACAGGTGAGTCCCACACACACAATCAACGAAACGATGCCGGACCGAAGTCGCTTTTGAGTGAATAATGTAGATTTATTGGCGTAACTATAACTAAATGTCGCTAGCAGTGGCAGTGATTATGTATTGACGTTGCTGTCAGGGCTCGGTTAACTAGCTACCGGCGGGAGGCTAATTGGGCGCCCGTTGATGTCAACTGTCTGGCTCATATATCGGTATATGCTTGGCTAACAGCTAACGTTTGTAGAAATATTTAGCCTCACGAACGCCCACATAGTTTAGGAAAAACTTAAACAGCAGAACTTGACTATAAAATCTTGTTTTCAGTCGTTTTAAAAGTGAGTTTTTTTTACGTAAAATGGTAGGAAACTAGCTTAAAACTCAAGCAAAGAATGAACCTTTAACGTAATAGCAGTTTGTGTTTGGAGAAATTACAGATTCGAACCCCCACTTATCATGACTTTGTCATTTAATTTAGCCAATTGTAGTCAAAACGGTGTTATTCTTACAAAATAATGTGTGATAAATTGAGTATAAACGTTATCTAATCTATAGTTGGATGTGTGGATTTAGCAAACGAAAAAGATGTGTTTTTATAACTGAACATCCGGGACATTGAAGCCAGAAGCCGGACGTGTTTGCTATTAGTCAGGTAGCATGTAGCGCTAGCTTTAAATGTTAAAATTTAAAGAATTGCTTAAATTATTTATTTACTGCTTAAATTATTTCCTGCTGTCGTAAAATGTGATTACCATCTGTTTTTTAAATTAAAAAAAAAAAATTAAGAAGGAAAAAAAAATTTCAACCGTAAAATTTTTACATTTATTAATAAAGTTGATGGAAATAAACAATCATTCATTGCATCTGGAGGTAGGGGTTTTATTTCTGGCTAGCAGAAAGAAGATTTACTTGACAGCACTTCAAGCTGCATCATTCAGAAATGTGTGACTCACTGTCTTCTTATTATTGCTCCCCCCACTAGTCTCCACTGTGATCATCGGTTGCTGTCACCCGGCTGAGTCCCCCACTGCCTGTCACATGACGACGTACAGATACCCCCGCCATCCAACGAATCTACAGGGGCAGTTCATGTTCGGAGAGCTTGGTCCCGGAAATTGCTTCCCCCAGGTATTGTCCCTAGTACTTGGCACACAGAAACTCTTACTGTACCTTAAGTAGTACAGCTACTCAGCAGTTAGTCGCCTCATACATCGACTTTATTCTCAGCTCCCAGTTTGGAAGGCAACTTTTATTGAAGTCAGATTTATTTATCTCAAATTTGCCCTGAGGCGCTTTGCAGTCTGTGCAGAATATAAATCCTTACCTGACCCTGGATTTCATGTTGAAAACTAAAGATTTAAACATCTTGTTTCTTGATTTCTGTTATCTGCACACACAAAAAAGAGTTAAAATATATGGAGACTAGAATGACATTTAAAAAAGTCATTAAAAATTTAGGCTTTTAAAATTGGAAGTTTTTTTTCTGTTGGTAACTAATTGTTGAGTCCAGACAGTACCTCAGGGCGCTGTTGTCCTCGTGAGGAAGATTAAGGAGGTTGGAGGAGGTAAAGTAGCACAGCGACGCGAGTCAAAGTGAAAACGAATCAGTGGGAGGCAAAGGGGAGTGAATGGGAGGACGGAGAGTGAGAGGAGGGGACGCTGCAGCGGTCCTGCTCTCTGATTGGTCACTGCTGGACCATGTGCTGACCCCTCTCAAACTGTAGCCTAACTAGGGCTCACACACACACACACACACACAGGGTGGTGTGTTGAGTGGCAGGGACATGTGAGCTCCTCCACATTTGCTATTCTGGGCAGGGGAGGGGGAAAAAAGGAGTGAAGGGGCTCTGAGCCGAAGCCGGGGGGAGCCGGGGGTCTTTTCTCTTGCTGCATGTGGCTGAGCTGTCGTGAGGAGCTGCTCATGGTGTTGTCTGGTGTGGGCTCTCAGTGCGTGTGGCCATAGCAGTCTTGTGTTTTATTCCCACTCCAGGCCAGAGAAGATGGGGTGCTGCTTTAGTAAGGAGCTCACCCCCGTGCTGCCAGGCGAGACGAGCTGTCTGATTGAGCCCCCGTGCCACGATGGGCTGACTGAAGTGACAGAACAGGTCCGGCAACACGCGCTGACTTTAGCCCAGCACGTGCGTTTGGCTGAAGAAGAGACGCGTGCGACGGAAGGAACGACTCAGACTAAACCTCTGGAAGATGACGGACACGAGAAACCAGATAACAAAGTTGGGACAGAGGCGTCCACGCCCGGCGGCAAGAACGACCTGAGATCTGCTCACCATCACGAGGAGAATGGGGCTATTCTGATCACACCCAGCACAAACAGACACACACATACAAACACGAATGCAGAGGCAGGTGTCGCACACACCGCGGGGCCCCGCTGCGCACCGGCGTCCTATAGGGAGGTCCCTACACTGAGTCCCGTCACACAGAACGCCGTAGTCAGAGCCGTCCGCTGCAGTCAGCCCCCGGCTGGGCCGAGGCAGCACAAACTTTGTTCAGCGCCTGTCAGGTTGCCGTCTGGTGACGGTCTGGGAAACGTCGCCGAGAGCGAGCCGGCGGTCGACCAGCCACCGCCGCTCAGCCCGTGTCACGAGGAACAGCAGGATTCCACCGAATCCGAGCACGAGGAGGCGCATGCTGTCACGGCAACGTCACGTCAAGATTTGGAAACGAGGACCCGCCGCTTTTACACCATATGTTCCATCGACACGGACGACCTTGAGCACGACCTCTTCCACAGCCGACCCCAAACAGCTGGAGAAACACCGTCAGAGCGCACAGCTGAAGCAGGAACAGCTGCTCCGGAGGAGTCCTCGGTCTGTGACTGGTCACATGACGTAAGATCCAGCCAATCACAGGATAAGGAGGAAAGTCCAGAACAGTCTCACACTGCCGTCCCGTCACAGACGCTCTCAGAAGAGCCGGTATCCCAGCATGCTGTGGGCTTGAACTGTGACCTGCTGCCCCTATGCAGCGGTCAGATGGGGGAGGAGGAGCCAGCGTCCACACACAACACACACGGGTCCACAGACGACCCGCTGGTGACGTCACACACGGATACAAGTGTGTGTGACGAGGGGTCAAAGGAGACCACGGTTACAGAGGACGGTGTGTGTTCAGTGGAAGGAAGAATGAACCTGGGGGGCCACAGAACCACAGAGGACGCAGCGGTCGAGCTCCAGGAGGATGAACCGGAGCAGGATGCAATAATCGGAAGTTCACAAACCACTGCAGCCCATATTCCGGACAAAGACGCGTCCAATCAGAGGCCTGTTTTTTTAGAGATTGATTTCACCCCTGAGCAGCTGATCGAGGAGATGGCTCTGCCTCTGTCTGAGGTGAGGGACACCATCCCCGCCTGCAGAAACGACAACGAGGAAGTCGATGTCTGCCTCAGCGATGCGGCCGGCACGACTCTTACCAACGTGTCCTCGGTTTACACCACCTCGCCCACGCCGTCGTCGCCACCCGCCGAGCTGACCGCCCTCTCCTGCCCTTCAGCTCTCTCACACCTAAAGGCCGCATCCCACCAGCATAATGCGATCGCATCTGACACAGCAGACGTGAGATCACATGACCAGTCTGACTTGAACAGCCGCCGTCCTCTTCATGACGCCGGGTTCGCTGAACGTGAGCAGCAGCTCAAGAGCTCTGATGCGGCGTCTTTTAGCAGTGACTCAGGCCAGTGTTTTCTGGACGTCCTCTTGAGGGAAGGTCACACACACACCGCTGGACCAGCAGAAGCAGAAGATGCTGAGGAAGTTGTTTCTACTGCTGTGCCTGAAACAGTTGAAAGTGCCTCTCAAGTTGAGATGGATGGAAGCGAGGAGCTGTCTTCAGAGTCTTCAGACGGCTTCATGGTTAAAAACACAATTACTGGAGATTCAGGCGTCGAGCAGCCGCCTCCCGCTGAAAGCGAGTTCGCCCCCTCCACCCCGCCCTCCTCTGCTGCGTCTCCCTGCACTTCTCCGGAGGAAGCTGAGCGTAGTTTTAGTTCAGACAACGAAGCCGTCACTTCTGCTTGCGGATGCACAGAAACGCAGCAGATGGTGAATTCAGCAGAGAGAGTCTTCCTGCGTGAGCGTGAGGAGGGAGACGAGACGTCAGCCGCTCGGGGGGGAGGGATTGATCTGCCTCTCACTATGCAAGACACCGATGAGGAGTGCAGCCGGTCTCCTCAAATGTCCCCCGAGGCCCCAGAATCCCTCACGTCAGACGTTCCATCAGACTCTGAGGTTGTCCTCCTGCAGAGAGGCGAGCCTGAGTGTTTAAATCCACTTAGAGAATCGGTAGCTGTCGCTCACACAGAACACGTAACGCCTGACGGGGGCACGTCGCCCACTGAGAGGCCGTCCCACAGCCCACACGTCCACCCTGACACCCGTGACTCTCTTGTGCTTTCTGATGATGAGCCATCACTCATAAACTCTCAGGAGGACCCCGCCCTGACCGTGGTGGACCCCGCCCAGATCGACGCCTACGCCTCGACCCCATCGTACGAAATCCACAACCTCTGTCAGGAGACGCCGGCGAACATGGAGGAGGGGGGCATGAGGGAGATGGTGTCCGAGCTGCTGGGGGAGGACGGCGGCGACTCAGTCTGCCGCCTCTTCCCCGAGCCCTGGATCAGACTGGGTCTGGGGGGGGGCAGCACGGGTTGGGCACAGGGGGTGTCAGATGCCCCGCCCCGGCAAGACGAGGGAACGACTGGTGCCGACGCGGAGCATATCCCAGACTCGGTGTCAGAGCTGCAGCCCTCCATGGCGCTGCTGGGGGCCTACCCCTACAGCACCGTCACGCCTCTGGGGGGCTGCGTGTGGGACTGGCACACAGAAGGATCCCAGTTTGTAAGTGTTCGCTGGTCAGTGGGGGGGGTGGGGGTGGGCTGCAGTGACGGCGTTCACTCGTGTGTCCGATCCGCAGACGCGTTCAGGCGAAAACGGGGTGGAGTGTATGTAGGATCCACGCCTACAGGAAGAGGATCTGTTAGCATCGAGGCTAACTAGCATTCATGTCTGCTTTTGTAGCGGAGCAACGAACACGTGTGGACGTGTTTTTACATCGTTCTGTTGAGAAGCAGGTTATTGTTGGCTGAAAATAATTCTGACAGAATTAACAGCCACGTGACGATTCCAGTAAATACACCTGACCGAACCTTTATTAATGGACCGCTGCTGTGTTTTTGTCTCGTTTCAGGGGCCCATCGCTGCCCCGAGCCTCAACCCCAACGCTGAGGTATGGCCCAACCCCAACGTTAATCTGAGCAACGGACCCCCCAGCTGCCTGCAGCCTCAGCAGCAATGCTCCCAATGTTCCATGGATCTGACCAATCAGGAAGGTACGCTGGAGTTACGGCTCATGGGATTGTTCTTTGAACAAGACAAAGCAGGTTGTCAGGTGAGTCTTAATGTTTTCTGCTCTGTGTTTTTAGGGTATCTGTCAGACTACATGTCCACTATGGATCTGGCACAACCTGGAACAGCAGAGTACCAGACCCTGACTGGCGGAGATCCTGGAGGTGATGTGGAGCCTCCTGAGCAGCCTGTCACAGGTATCCACCCGAACGCCTCCCGCTTTCTTTAAACCACTGCAACATTTATCTACCGGACCGCTTCAGGACACGTTCTCTGCTCTGTTGTGATCACCACTGCTGTTGGATTTCAGATGAGCTCAAACAGCAGCTGAAGACACTTTTGGAGTTGTATCTGTCCAGGTAAGAAGACACTGATTTAATGAGGTCACACGATGATGATCACAAGCAGGAATTAGAAATGATGCAACACGTGGTCTAAATACGCTGTTCTTCTGCACAGGGAGCGCCTGACCACTAACCTGTACCTCATGTCTCAAATGGACTGCGACCAGTACATCTCCATCAAGACAATGGCCAGCCTGGATGAGATCAGGCGCATCAGCACCAACCTGGACCTCATCACTGACATTTTGAAATGTTGGTGTTTCTTATTCTGCACGTGCAATCGCTCTGTCTGTGAAGTTGTGATTGGTTTATTGTGTGTTTTCTCTCATTGGCTGACAGCCTCGCCGCTGCTCCAGGTGTCTCCGTGCGGACAGAGGGTTCGGCCCACCCAGAGTCGCTGTGTTCTGATCCTGCGTGAGATCCCCAACAGCACACCCAAGGAGGCAAGAGGCCCACACACTCCTCTCCTGGTTCTAGTCCTGGATGGAGGCCATCATTGGTATTTCTGTTGTCCTGCAGGAGGTGGAGGCTCTCTTGGATGGTGACAACATCCCAGAGTTCCAGAGATGTGAGTTTGTGAACAACGATAACTGGTTCGTCACGTTCAAATCAGAGGCTGATGCGCAGCAGGTAGAACATCCTCCAAGTTTTTCTGTTGGTTTGGATCCCATTACGGGAACAGAGTCTGTCGTTTGGAGATGTGACTGAACACAAACCGTTCAGGCGTCCCTTTCAGGCCTACAGGTACCTCAGAGAGGAGGTCCGGCAGTTCAAGGGGAAGCCAATCATGGCGCGGATCAAGACCAGAACCATGGCCGTCACTTCCTACAGACCAAAGAATGGCTACAGGCTCAATGAGCTAGACCAGAGCAGTAGTCATTACAGCTCCTACGCCCCCCCCTGCTCCTACCAGCAAGCCTGCATGTACCGCGTCCCTGACGAGTGGGCGTACGGCTTCACCAATCACATGTGGACGTCGTCTGTGACGTCGTACCTCGAGGTGAGGGGCAGACAGCAGGAGGTTTTTACCATCCCATCAACCAGGAGGAGGACGCTCTTCTCTTGCGAACATGAGGCGCGTCTCCTGCTGGTTACGGCTCACTGAGTGTGTGAACAGGAGCTGTGGGGCCCGTCCTAACTCTGTGTGAATGAGCTCTTCATGCTTTCGTCAGCAGCATCCGGCGATGATGAACGGCTTCGTGGAAGGAGTCTCAGAGGCCTCCAACTTAAAAACACACAACTGGAATAAGTAGGCACTCTTTTCATGAACGGTTATTGTAATAAAGAAATGTTCCGTCTCTAATCTGAGATTAATTCACATCTTCCAGGAGGAACCCTCAGTGGACGAACCACAGAGACAACGGCGAGTATTTCCCACCTTCATCAGAGCAGGAACGGGAGTCGCCGCAGCACGGCTCTTATCAAGCGAAGCCGAGGCGAGGGCGGTCGCGGAGCCACATGCACAATCACAGCGGGGGAGGCTGGAGGGTCAACAGCAAGAAAGATAGGTCTCCCACTCCCGACTGGACACGGTAACGACAGCATCAACACACGAAACATCAGCCACCGGTTAGGATGAGTAGACGTGCTGCACATCATGGCTCTGTGTGTCCTGAAGCAGAGGAAACGTCAGCCAGAGGAGGAGGGGGACTCCAAGGCCCGGGTACAAGTACGCTAGAGGTGTGCGTGTAAGTAGCTGCTTAGCATTGTTAGCCTTAGCTCACTTTGTCCACGCTGCGCTCTCACACACTCCGGATGTTCACTCAGAATCCACAGAGTCAGTCGCCTCCTCATCAGCGGTCGCCTCCTCTGGAGCTCGGTCTGATCAGCTTCCCTCCTCTTCTCCCTGCAAACACTACCGTAGCAACCAAACCTGCAGCTAACAGGATCGTCAAGGTGATGGAGCGTCAGTGACACACACACACACACACACGGTTTGTCTCAGTGTCATGACTGGACAAGCTCAACTTTGGCACAGACGAGCAGCTCCAAGCCCTGAACTTTCTCCTGTCCTTCAGAGTCCAGTCAGCATCAAACTGTGTGAATCGGTACCAGTGACATCACAAGAGCCTCAGCCAATCACACGGCGGTAAGCATCAGGATTCTTCTTCGTGTTGCCGTCACATTATAACCAGCTGTAGTCAGACGTTTGGTTCGCTTCTGTTGCTGCAGGGATGCGAAGGATCACGAGGTGACCAGCGACTCTCCAGCAGCAGAGTTTACACAGGAACATGTCACAGTAAGAGTCCTCCTTCATGATGCCCAATTCTTCCTTTTGCAGCTCAGAACAGAGCAAAAAATACCAACTGGTGATATCTTTTATACGTAGTTAATGGATAAATCAAATTAAGTAAAAATTGTAAAGTCAAAGCCGTCGTTTGGAGAATGACGCCACCTTGTGTTCTGACCGTTCAGGAATCCAAGAGGCTGAGCTACGCCCAAGTCTGCCAGGGAGCGTCGCCAAGTAAGCCGGTGCCGTCTACTGTCCACGCCTCCCCAGAGGCAGACGATGCCCCGCCCTATCCGGATCAAGCACCCAACGCAGCTTTGATGTCAAAATAATTGTGCTGCGTAGAAGAAGAAAAAAAAAAAGACACGTGGGAATTTTTAAAAATCTTTTTGGTGTCACAAAATGAAAATGTGTAACTGTAGCGTCTTAAAGACGCATACCAGCTGTTTTTACTGCGAGGAGAAGTCCGTGTAGCAAGATGAGAGTATGAAACATCAAAGCTTTTAGATGCATTTACGTCTCGATTTCAGTTAATTAAAATTAATTGGATTAGCTTCTTCCGTAACCACCACTGGACGCGACCACTGGCCTGTTCGAGGCTGGCTGTAGCGTCGCCAACATCTCAGGATGTTTTAAACAACTTTTCAGTTGAAAAATAATATGCAAAGTTTGTTCTGCTTTTGTTTTATATCTGGGGTTGCGGTTCGGATCAGCCCGGTTTCATTTCGTTTTGTTTTTTTTTTTGCTAACAGGATGTTCTTTTCCTGTTTCGTGTGTTTGAGGATTTCTATCTGTTCACGATTTTTGTGCCACAAGTTTTCCACACATCAGTGTTTTTTGTGAACACGTGATGTTTTTTTGTTAATATTCATACTTTTCACTTCTTTTTTTAAATCATTTCCTGACATTTGCAAGAAGCCAGTACTGAATCAAGGTCCAGTGTGTGTTGTGATTACCTCCTAAAAATGGCGGAACTGAAGGCTTTATCGCTGCATGATTTTTTTAAATTTTAGAATTTAATTTATGTTGTATTTTTAATTTATTAGGCAAGAGTGATTTTTGTGCTTTAAAGCTTAAGTCTCATTTCTGTAGTAAAGAATTAAAGAATTCAGTTGTCATACCTACATGTCACTTAAGGTCAAAACTTCTTGGCACTTGTATTTCATGTTCTGGACTTGACCTGTATTTGAGAATTAGAATTTGGATTGCACTGAGTTTTTGATGCTCTTTTGTTTAAAACGCGACTTTTAATTGTTAAAACAGTTGTTAAAGAGAGTAGACATTGTTGTGGCGCGTTTTAATTGGTCTGTACAGATGTACATATTGTTGGACTATTAAACAAGTGCCTTTGAATTTAAAGTATTTTTCACTTGCTTTTTTTCTGCATTGATTTTTTTCAGTCTTACTGTATATTATTGATAAATCTTTAATATTATAGCACTTCTACCCAACATCTCCCCTGTAGTTCCATCTCCCGACCAGCAGGTGGCGAACGGGACTCGGCTAACCCGATGCACTTGTTTACAATGAGGATGATTTGATTCCGGGAGGCTATAGGCCTAATGAATGGCTGGATTATACTAATGAAATATGCTGCATTAGAGGCACAAATTGGTGCTCATTTACGTGTCACCGCCACATTAGGCTTGTTCAGCCACAATAGACGTAATTAAACTTAACTTGACCTTTGGTCATAGAGGAATAAAGACCAAACCTGGGTGCAGTAACAGACGCGCATCAATTCTGGTCTAATATTTGAAGCCACTTTGTTCTATTTTTAATTTTTAAATTATATTCCCATCGAAAAACTTTATTAGATTATTCTAAATCAAATCGGTGATTATATATAAAAAGTAAATACGGTGTTTAAAACCAACTTGGACGCGCGTCCTCGTCCCGCTTCCCCGTCCTGTAGGTGTGGTTGCCCGTGCGCGCCCCCTGTCGGTGATGACCGGCACCGCCTCCGTAGCGTCACGTGACGCCAGCGGGCAAGGAGCAGCGAACGGCGCTGAGTGTCGGGGCTGCGCGAGCGTCATCATCATCATCATCATCATCATCATCATTACCGACGGCACCACAAGCACCGCAAAGGCAGCGCAGGGAGCGGGACCGAGTCACCGGGGGGGGGGCTCCAAAGCATTCGCCGAACCGGGAGAGCGTCATGGCGGAGCTCCGTTAGACCACCGGGACCCACATTTATCCTCTTTGTTCTCCCTCGACGCCTCGCCGTGTTTTTACGCGCCTCCGCTGAGGAGGGGGCCGCGGGAGCAGAAGCCTCGCGTCGGGCAGCGGGGAGGCGGCGGCAGCAGCAGCGAGGCGGAGGGGGCCGCATCGGAACCGGGGGACGCGTTTTCGACGGGGCGAGCCGAATGGCGGACCGGGAGGCGTCGCCGATCCCGTTGGAGATCCGAGCCCGGCTGGCGGAGCTGGAGCTGGAGCTGTCAGAGGGTAAGAGATGGAGACCATCCGGGGCCAAAATAGCGCAATTGCCCCCCCCCCGCCACCCCCCCCACTCATCCTCCTCTTCCTCCTCTCGTTATCCCGTTATCTCATCACCACCATCATCATCCTCCACATCCACACCGGGATCCTTCCCCACTGACGGAATCTCACCCCCCCCCATCCTCCTCCTCTTCCTCTTCCTCCCTCCCCAAACGCTCCCCCCATCCAGATGTTTGTGAACCGGCCTGTCCGGCTCCCTGTAGCCGGACGGGGGTGAGTGGGAGCGCAGGGGAGGGGGGGGGGACACACTGCGGGACTCGGCCTCTCGGTCTTTGTTTCCGCGGCTACGTGACCCCCCCACTATTGCCCCCCCCCCACCACCACCACCACCGACCCGGTTCGGGGTGTGAAAAGCAACCCGTTGTTTGACCTTGAGATGTTGACATCCGAGTCTACCTGTGTGTGTGTGTGTGTGTGTGTGTGTGTGTGTGTGTGTGTGTGTGTGTGTGTGTGTGTGTGTGTGTGTGTGTGTGTGTGTCCGCTTTCACCGCAACACTGCGTGACAGGGGAGGGGGGGGGGCAGTTGATTCCCCTGATCTCAGCCTCCTGCCTCTTTTTTGGCCTGAGGATGAGGATGCTTTGCCCCCCACCCCATCATGAAACCTTATTCCCATAAATCTGTTATTCCAGCCCCCCATCAAAGATGGGAGATCTCTCCCTTATATAATGAGAATGGCATCTTTTATTCATCCAGGCTCTGGTTGGGGTGGGGGGGTACGTTGTGGTGTTCGCCACCCTGTTGCCTCACATGTGTGTGTGATCCTCCCTCCGACCAATCAACGCGGGCCATTTCTGCAGCGAGGATCAGATGTTTTCCTCATTTATCATTTCTGTCAGGTCTTGCTTAAAAAAAAAAATCTGCAGTGAAAACCTGGCGGCGATTCCACCTGGGGGGGGGAGGGTGTGAAGGGGTGGGGGGGGGCGTGGAGCGACCGTCACACGGCGCTCACCTGCTCACCTTTGAAAGAGAAATCAAGCTCCTCCGTCTCCATCTGATCGGCATCGTCGTTCAGAACAGGCTTTGTTTTCCCTGGCTGCAGCAACACACACACACACACGTCTATCACACACACACACGCACACACACACACACACACACACACACACACACACACACACACACACTCTGAGGTGGAAGTGTGGCAGCTGCAGGCCGGTCGGAGCTCCTAATCCAGCTGAGAGAGTTTATCAGAGCAGAACCTGCTGCTGGCAGATGTTGTTCGTGATGGAAAACGGCGACAGGAAGTGCGAACGTCAGACAGGGTGACAGTCAGTCGTGTGTGTGTGTGTGTGTGTGTGTGTGTGTGTGTGTGTGTGTGTCCGCGATGACACAGGTTGAAACAGGTTGATGGCGGCGTGATGAAGCTTGACAGGACTCCTGATTGTGTTGATGGACGAGATAGAGAGGAGGTGTGTGTCGCTGGAGTAAGAGCAGTGTTTGAGGCCTCAGAGAATCCAGCACACACACTTTGAATCCAACACACACACACACACACACACACACACACACACACACTGTTGGTTAATCCTCACAAATGTCATGGAGAAATTAAAGGATCCGTTCTTCAAGACCTGAATCACTTTATTTTGTCCTTGTGGAGGACGAGAGCCAGAAAGGTTGGAGCTGAGAGGCGTGCAGATCGATCAATACGATTAATATCATTTTGAAAATTGAAGTCGTTTTTAAGCAAAAGCAGAGTAAAATAAAATAAAAGTCTGTGTGTCTGCGATTGTTTTATGACCGTCTGTCATGTGCGATTCTTAATCAAACAAAAAGAGCCGTTTAAAAACCATCATTTCTAGTTTAAGCAGTAATTGACATTTCGTACTCGTCTTGATTGACTGATTTTGATTAATTAACGGGGAAAATAATTTCCAGCTCCGCCCCGTAGTGGAAGGAATGCTGGTGACAGTTATTAATCATCAGGGAAGAGCTGCCAGTCTTTAGTTCTTTGCATTAAATAACACTTAAAAGATGTAAAACGAAGACGGAGGCGTTTCGAGCTCGTTGAGTCAGGGAGAGAAGCTGGACTGAGGCGATTGGATGCGTCTAATCGATCATCCAGAGTTGTTTCGTTGATAGTCTTGAGGATTGACACGTTCTTCAAATGTAAAGACCTAGATTTCCACCCAAACCTGGTGTTTGAGGGCTCCCAACTCCTCCTTTTTATTGAAATCCAAGGTAATAAACCTCCGGCAACAATTTCCTGTCAGATGTGATGGGTGTTTGCGGCGGGAGGAAACTTTTTAGTGCTGGTCTTTGTGAGGGAGAAGCGGCGCTCCACCTGTTTATTAGATAAACTCAGCAATCAGCCCGGCTCTGACAGATAAGCCTCTCTCCCTCTTCTCTCGCATCGCGTCGCCTCAATCGCATCATCTCCGGTGTATCCGTGTGACCTCCAGGCATTAAGGCGCTGTTTTCCCGCTGTTTGGCCCAGATGGGATGGACTCGATGGGTCTGAGATGGACGGCGGCTCAGGGAGACCTCGGAGACTTTTAGAGGGAGCGTGAAGTAGCCGTTGAGGCCTTCTCGGGGTGAAGCTTTCGTCTCCACCCTTCCTTTGTGTTTTCCACGAAAAACAAGCTGAGCTAGGACTCGTGTGAAGAGGCGTCTCCTTGAATCTGTCAGACGCCATCGAGACTAAACTGCCCGAGCAGCAGAAACAAAGAGAAACAGATTTGGAGCGAGGGATTGTCCACACATGCATATTTAATCACCGGAGGGCCGTCCAGGTGTGAAACCGACGGCAACCGTCTCTCTTCTGATGAATATTTCACGTCGTAGCGACTGTCCTTCTTGGGACTCGCTGACGGTCCTCCAGATCCTTGTTGATTTGGGGTAACGCGTCTCTGAGGCGTCTTTATTCCTGCCCTTTCTGGTTTCTGTCGCCTGTCTGGTGCGTTTCAGGTCAGGGTGGGCTTAGTTTTATGGATCTGCAACACCCCACAATTGGTACAAAGGGTGTTCAGGAATAGTCTCTGATTAATTAATGTGTGCTATGTTGATGAGGATGGATGGACCAATCAGAAGGGAGGTGGAGCTGCCGCCTCGTTGGTTGTTCAGGAGGAATTTGAGACGGGGCGATCTGAAATCTGGAGGTTTCAATCCATCAAATCAGTCGTTTTTCCCACAAGTTTGGGATTGGAGTTAGCAGCTAACTAGCTACCCCGGCTACCTATGTCCTTCTCCTCAAAATATTTCTAAAACACACTTTTATTCACATGGACAAAGAACAAAAACTCACCAATGCTTGGGGTTAAGGGGTGAAGACAGTGGGGGGTTTGTGAAGGTTAGCAGGAAGTCGTCAGGGTCGATATAGTTTTCAATTGGACGAATCAGACGGTGAACGTTGTGTCGTTAATGTGCGATCGTGTTGCTCTCAGTATCTGTAATCCAACCCTGACCTGCGGCATTTCCTCTGCAGGGCTCCTTCAGAATAAAAGTCATCTGAAAGTCCTTACAGATTTAATTATAATGCAGATGTAAAGTCTGTTGTCAGAGGAAAGTTTTCACATTTCGTGTTTAGTGATAATGTCGTGACATCACAAGTAGTTCTCAACACCCTGCTTGTCAAATGAGGTAATTTACACTTTGAGGGGTAAATGTGAAGAAAAAAAAAAAGATTTACAGAGTCGAACATCCGAGCGTCAAAAAAAAGGAACAGATTTCTGAATGGAGAGCACTTAAAAGAGGTTTTATTTGTTAGCTCGTTTAAAAACTGATCCAAACCCATAAATAAAAAGACGACATATCTTCTGTCTCATCTATCTTCTAAATGACAATGGACGATCGTTGGGCACCTGGGTGGTTGGTCACACGGGGTAAATCTGGTCACGAGAAACGGAAGCAGCGGCGGATTAATGAGGGGTGTGTTGGCCAGTCTTTCATTAGTGACGTCCGCATCCATCAGATTCCCGCTGAGCTCCATCACCCACACGAGCAAACTGTGGGTGTGATGTCATGTGACACTCAACACGAGAAACTGAAAAATTAATTTTGCAATATTCATGAATGGCAAAACATAAAATACAGAACATTTAAGCTTTCATTTGAAAAGTCGAGGTCACCTGTTGGAAAATTTATAAATATGAAAAAGCAGATTTTTTTTGATAACTTGAGATTTCATTTTCGTCAATATGAAATGTGTATTATGCTATTTCAGACTGTGGCTAACAGCTGTTAGCCTTCCAATCTGCGAAATATAGAAGAAAAAGTGACAATTAGAGCCAATAGGAGCTCCTGATGAATAATATCTAACTAGTCATCCTGAACCAAAATATATTCAGTTAAAGATATAAATTAAATCCAAGGGGATGAAATAAAAAATACAGAAAAAGGCTAGATGACGACGACGGCCTATCAATGACGTGTTAAAGCGGAAAAAACCTAGAGTTTTATTTCAAGAAAGTTGTAAAAAGTCAGGAAGTGTTTTTCTCTTTTTCTGTCGGTTTGAATTTTACCGTTTCGGTCTGTAATTAGGAGTGAAGGGTTCAGGGCGAGGTGGAGGCGCTGAGGGGCCCCCGGTGCTCCAGTGGTGAATAGAGGAGCCACTCCACTGAAAATTGAATCTCATTGTGATAATTGACGAACAATTGGTGGCATTTATTGAGTGAAAACACCAAACATTATCTGAGAGTGACTTTCAAGGATGGAACATGGAACTTTATTCTCAGTTTACTCAATGATTTTTGTGAAATTGGATTATTTATTGATAAAAAAGGACTTTTAATGTTGTGGTTCCTGATGTGGTCCAGCTGGACGTGGTTGTGATTGGCTCGGTTTTCTCTCTGGAGTAACCGCTAACGCTTGTCGGCGCGGTTCCTCCTCTGATTGACAGGTAGCTGGTCGACACTCATCCATCGTTAGCGGCCCCATTAGCGGACTGGGCCCCGGGGCTCCCAGAGGCAGACACAGCAAATGAACCAGTTTTTTTGGGCCGTGCTAGGCTAGTTAGCATTCAGCTAACCAGTTGGACCAGCGTTGTAGGACGGAGGAACAAATGCTGTTTTTGGTTTGTTTCTGATTCTTTTTTTGGGGGGGGGTGGGGGGTTTCAAATCTAAAAGTAAGAATTTCCTTCAATGTATTTCACGTTTTACTTAAATTTACATAAATTTGGATTTTAAACTTTAAAAATAACACATTTAACCCTGCGTTAACTCTTGAACTGGATGGACATTATGGCTTCTTCCTGTCATTTTATAGATTAACTGATCGAGATCATCTGCAGACAAAACACACGGAACAAAATCAAGATCTGAAGCATTAATTGACGATTAATTGATAACAGAATGTGAAGGTGATCGTTCAATGTGACCAAAGTCGTTCCCACTGGTGGGTTTTTTAACCCGCTGACAAAGCTTTTCTGCTCTGGTGTGGCGGACGTGACACTTGGCTGCTACTGCCAACTGTGTGTATATCCGTGTGTGTGTGCGCGCATCTGTGTGTGGGTGTGTTTGTGTGTGTGTGTGTGTGTGTGTGTTGCCTCTGGCTCTGCTTTGGACTCGTTGTTGAGCCAGTGGACCCCCTGCGGTCCACACGGGTTCTTGCATGTGAGTGTGAGGAACCCAAGGTCCCAACGCATGACGCATGCTTCAGGCTTATGTGTGTGTGTGTGTGTATGTGTGTGTGTGTGTGTGTGCCTGCTGGATGTAGATTCGGTTACCATGGTGGCTTTGTGGGTGGACTGCCCGTTTTTTTTTTCCTGATGCGATAAGGAAGAGAGGGAGATCAAATGGAAGCAGGATGGAGGAGGAAGAGAGCAGGGAGATGAAAAGAGAGATGCATGGATGGATGCGATGGAGAGAGAGATGGAGGATGGGTACACTGGCATTCAGCTTTAAAAAAACCCCAAACATTTTAAATATGACAGGAAGTAGTTTGTGAAAGAAGAAAATTAGTTGTTGTTTTTTTTTTTTGTTCTTGTTGTGCGTTTGCGCACTGAAGGCGCAGACCTTTTTGGATACACAACCTCAGCCAGAGGAAAAACTCTGGTCTGCACTCGGCCGCTATCGATTCTCTCTCAGCTGTGTGCCATTAAAACAGCCGAGTGTCGGAGAGCAGGGAGGAGAGGGAGCAGGGAGGAGAGGGAAGTAATTAGTCTGCCAATACAGACTGGTATGACACACACACACACACACACACACACACACACACACACATGTAAACATATGCACTCACCCTAGCAGGTATCATTAGCCCACTTCTCGCATCTCAAGCTCCAAATCCAAGATGGCTGTCTCCAGCCTGCTCCCGGAGAACCGTTGCCAGGCAACTCCCTCCCTGCTCTGCAGCGCTGCAAGTGGAAGATGGCGTCTCCCCATGGACCCGTGTGTGTGTGTGTGTGTGTGTGTGTGTGTGTGTGTGTGTGTGTGTGAAGAGAGAGAGAGAGAAAGAGGGAAAGCAGGAATGTTGTTATGCAGTGGTGGATCTGAGAAAAGGCCTCAGCTATAACACACACACACACACACACACACACACACACACACACACACACACACACACACACACACACACACACACACACACACACACACACACACACACACGCAGATTGGACCCAGATGTTCTGACCATCCTCCACGGGGAAGACTCGTTCCCTGTCACTCAGTCTATCTATCTATCTATCTATCCATCCATCCATCCATCCATCCATCCATCCATCCATCCATCCATCCACCCACCCACCCACCCATATATCTGCCTGTCTATCTGTCTGTGGTCATAGTGTTGGTTTTGTTCCTGGGGGGTTCCGTCTATGTCTGTGTTATTGTCACTGATTTACTTCGGGGGGTGTCGGATGTCCCACCGGCGTTCAGTCTTGTTGAATCTCCCCCATCGGCGTTCGTCTTCCTGTCGTTGGCTGGTTAAACATTTCAGTGGCAATCAGGTTAGGATCAATAATCAGAGTTTAACGTCATTTAACGGCTGCAAACAACAAGGTATTAGTTCGCATTAGTCCTGCTGTGAGGCGCCGGGGGTTCTGTGATTGACAGATGGTGGTGGCAGTAGTTTAAATGTGTGTGTGTGTGTTTTGTGGGGGGAGGATGGAGGTCGTCAATGGTTGCCAAGGCAGCAAAAGCCCTTCAGGCATTGTAACTAGCTTCATCACGGCTGCCCCTCCACCATCGATGGACTTCATCAGTCACCTTAAAAGTTTAAAAGTTAGACAAGTGGCTGATGGGTAACAACTGAACTCTTTCCACTCCATCGTGATAAAACTGTATCTGTGACGTCATTGCGCGTCGTCTTTGTGATCATTTAAATCTGACAAAAAGTTCCCTCCAGTGCCTTTTCGAGATGCTGAATCTGACGCTGTGATTGGCTACGGCGGTGATGACATCACACGGCTCTGGAAGAACTTTGCTGTGGTGATGATGGATATTTTGTCCGTGACGGTATCTCTGGCTCACTTCTAGAGCGATTAATCAGGCGTGTGCTGCTCCGGTCTGACAAACACTTTGTCTTCAGCGTTCTTTGGCCTTTTGTGTGAGAAACACGTCTGGGTTTCTGGCTGTATTTAAATGTGGAGTCTTTAAAAAACACGGCGCAGCCATGACGCCATTTTTACATAATGGCTCCTCTTCACCTCCTGTGGGTTCTGGGCGAGCTCCTCCAATTGTTGCTTATCTTTCACAGCATGTTGAGCCTCACCCCGAGCTGTCATCCTGCCCGGTTCGTCCATCATGGGGTCATTTTTTATTCTCTACGCGATCATTTGTGTGGAGGAGTCTGGAAATAACCCCAAAACATGGAAGGAAATAAAGGAATAAAATGTTTTTTTATCTTAATTTCCATCATTCTTCATCCCACTATTTATGTTTTGTTGTTTTAGTTGAGTTTTACATCCTTATATATGATTAACATGAAGTTCAGATGTTAGTTAGTGAATAATACGGCTTATTTAAAGGGTTACAGCAAATAGAAAAATGAATTCATAGGAAACTAGAAGAGCATTTCCCGACAGGATCAAGTTTCAAGCCTCCAGAAGCCATCAGACATTCTAGGTCCACACTCACACACACCAGCCCCCTAAATGTGAGAGCTTTTTCCATTAAAATCCAAAAATTATTACCTTAGAAATAAAATATTTTTTTGTAATCCTTCTGAAAAAAACAAAAGAAAAACAAAACACGTCTTAAATTTCTTCCTGGACGATCCGATGATGGAATAAAATAATAATCCATCGATATATATATTTGTAGGCGCTAATTATTACTTAATTCCGCTATTTAAGCAACCTTAGAGACTAAATTGAGAACAGCAGCCCACGCCGCCATCGCTGGCTCTCTCACTCTATCTATTTTTTATTTGTTCGCAGGGGACATCACTCAGAAGGGTTATGAGAAGAAGAGGCTCAAGCTGATCAGGGCATATGTTCCACATGCTGGAGGTAATTTAGCGACCTCTGACCCCAACTCCCCTACATACACACACACACACACACACACGTCCCCATCACACAACTCGAGTATCGATCCGGTATCATGACGAATACAGTTGCACCGATCGATTCAGTCTCCAGCCGCCTCCGCCGCCGCCATTAGTGGATGTACGTTAAGACTCCCCAGAGCTCAGCTTGGGCCTGCTCCTCTGAATCTGAACATGCTGCCACACACACACACACACACACCTGCACACACACACATTATTATTATAATTTGATTCCTTCTGTTGTTATTTTTCAATTATTTTTTTTTGCTTTATGAAGTCAGAAAAAAAAAAAAAAATTTCTGCCAAATCAAATCATCCTCATGTTTGTGTTTCTTTCTTTCACTCTGGTTCTTTTTTATTGCTACTGTGAAACATGTCTGTGCAATGTGTGTGTGTGTGTGTGTGTGTGTGTGTGTGTACATATATGTGTGCGTCCGTCCGCCTGCGTGTCGCCTGTCTTGCCTCTTCAGGTATGGAGGGACCCCTGTCTCACCGGGCCCCGCTCGGACCCCCGTCCGCCGCCCGTTTCCACCGACGACGGACGTCCGGCACCAGAGACGAACGCTACAGATCAGGTTAGAGAAGCCGCAGCCGATCGGAAACGTATCGATCGATTAGGATCCATTCCCAGAATCCTTTTCTCTCTCTCTCGCTGTTAGACGTCCACACCGAGGCGGTCCAGGCCGTGTTGGCGCGACACGTGGAGAGGAAGGTGGCGGTGCCGATGCCATCCAAGAGGCGTTCGCTGGTGGTGCAGACCTCCATGGATGCATACACGCCTCCAGGTGACCACACACACACACACACACACATCCATCATCATCATCATCATCATCATCGCCTTCCTTCTGTCCTTTAGTTGAATCAGATTGCACTCAGACCTAGAATGTGACCCCAGAGACAGGATTATCTTTTAACGTCTGCGTCTCGGCTTCTCACATGGTTTCAATGCTGGAAGAGAAACGCGCTCATTTTACCAAAAAAAACTGCAAACACACACATTTTCCCAAGGCATGCAAAAAAAAACCACCGACAGATTTACAGTCACAACAAACCACAGACCGCCGAGAGGCTGCAGCCGGCAACGACGGGCTGCCAACGCTGGCTTCCATGCAAAAAGAGAGGAATTATAATTATTAGATGTTTTTTAATGTTTTGGCACAGATGTAATCACAGGAAGTGGAAAAGCAAATTTGACCTTTACCTCAAATGTGAGCTCCTTAGATTGAGTATAATTACGTTTGATAGCATAATTTGGGTGTTAATAGAATTGTGACGGACGAAAGCTAATAACTTTGCTCGCCTGTAATTTACTTTTCAACACTTGACTAAATTCTTAAACGGAAACGACGTTTTCTAAAAAAAATTAAAAAAAATTTTTTTGTTTTTTTTAATCCCGATCAGGTTTGTCACCTCTTTGCTCCGACTCGTCGTCGGGCTCCGAGGAGGAGGCGGGCCCCGGCGACGACATGTCGGGCATGGAGCACTGGATGAGCCGCCCTTCCCAGTTAGGCCCCACCCACCTGGGCTCCACCTCCTCCTCGTCCTCGTCCACGCAGAGCGGCGGCAGCGGCAACGCCGGGCGGCTGGCCGACTCGCTGGCGCACACGCACATCTCGCACCTGGCGCACACGCACCTGGCGCACACGCACCTGGGCCAGTCGCACCACCAGCAGAGCCACCTGTCGCAGTCGCACCACGGTGAGACCGCAGCGTCTGCTTGTTTGTTTGTTTACCGTGTTAAATATGAAATGAAATAGAATTCATTTATTTATTTACTGGTTTTCCTTGCAGGTATCGGTCACCTGTCCCTAAAGAGGAAAGGAGCTCTGAGCATCGCGGAGAACGGGGGCTCCCTGCGGCGGTCCTGCGAGTTCGGGTCCGACATGCTGTGGCCCCCGCCGCTAGAGTCAGATGGTAGGTCCGGGACCCAAGCGCATTGATCTGTGTTTTAATCAAACGTCAACATAAGTTACAAAAAAAGTAGAACCTTGAGATACGAGTTTAAATTGTTCCATCAAACGTTTCAATATATAAGAATGACTAGAATTATTTTAATCCATTACAACCTTGTAAAAAAGATTCAAAGCCCTTAAATTTTGAAAAAACATTTTTAAACATTTATTTTATTTTTTCATTTATTTTATTTATTTATTGACTTTTATTTAAAAAAAAATTATCATCCAATAAACACGCAGACTTGACCTGTGTATAATTAATTATATATAAGTTACGTAAATAATGATATACAATGAAAAGAAACACAAAAGTCACGAGAACACACGAGCTACGTCTTTATTCCACCAACGAGAACGAGATCCGGTCTCACTGATGTCGTATCCATCAGCCAACACGTGGTAAAGAAGGAGATCCGGTCTCACTGATGTCGTATCCATCCGCCAATTACGAGTATTGTCCCAAAACACAACTCGTATCTCAAAGAACTCGTACGTCCAGCAGCTCTTTTCTCGGTTCTACTGCAGAAACTTAAATTATTAGAATATTTCTCTTATTTTTAGGGGCAGAAAGGATAAAAGGATGAAAGAATGTCTTTCATTCTTTCATCCCACATCTGTCAAATCCTCTTTTTTGCTTTTTTGTGAAGGATTTTAAAAGTTATCGACACTCTTACGGTCAAATCATTTTGCTTTTGCTGCTTTTTTTTGGGGAACATTTCCGTTGAAGGGTTCAGTTAAATAAATATTTATCTGCTCATGTCTGGAAACGCAGGTCTGGAAACGTCATGGTTTCACACTTTGCATCAAATAAAATGTGCTTTTGCTTTAATTGTGGGCGAACAAAGGAAGCATTGTTTGGTATGGAAGACGCATCCCAGCATGCTTTGACCTCATTCGCTCCTGAATGTGACGCACAAACAAAAGCAATCCTCTCGTCGCCTTTAATCGTTCATAAGAGCCATTAAAGAATGAACGAGAACAATGAGTCACTTTGGCTGATCGTCTGTCTTTCTCCCCACTTCAGAAAATCACTCGGCCCCCCCGGATGTGACGGGCTACTCGTCAGACTCGCCCCACTCCCACACGGAGCGTCACCACATGTCTAATATGGGAACCATCGCCCGGAACACGCAGAAGTACGGCAACGCGGAGCGCATGGAGACGGGCGACGGTGAGGATGTGGAGGAGAGATGCTGAAGACGGTGGGGTAAAAATAGAAAGTCCTTAATCAGGAGGCCACTCAAACTGGACCACCGCCTTAGAGAACTGACCAATTACACACTTTGTGTTGGTGTCACACCCCTGGATGAACAGATGGGGCTTAAAAATGTGTTTTTAGAGCAGCTGGCCTCTCTTCCAGCGCGCCTCGCCATCAGTCAGGAAACAGGAAAACAGTTGAGCTGAGAAATAAATAAAATGTTAAGGCCCAAAATATCATCCTCAACCCATATGTGTGTGTGTGTGTGTGTGTGTGTGTTCCAGGTGTCCCAGTCAGCAGTCGGGTGTCGGCTAAAATCCAGCAGCTCGTCAACACGCTGAAGCAGCCCCGCCGACCTCCTCTCAGGGAGTTCTTCGTCGACGACTTCGATGAACTTCTGGAGGGTCAGGAATCGTCTTCAGTTCCCCTTCCTTCTGTTTCAAACCCGCGTCGTTCGATCCGTCCAAACACCCCGTATAAGAAGATGTCCTTTAGTTGATTTTATTTATTTTTTTAATGCTTCATTTCACCTCATTCCATCGAGATCTTTATATCAGAAAGGTGGGAGCAGAGCTGGAACGCTTCAGCGACAAATTGAAAAGTCAGAAAAGTCTCTCCGTTAAACCAATCACGTCTTTATTATCCGTGATAGAAAAAGAAAAAAAACTCTTTTGAGATGTCAGATTGAAAATTCTGAAAAGTCATTCAGAGGGTGTGAAGAAGAGGAGGATGAGGTAACGTCCTGACGGACACGCGTCGGCGTCGGGGGTGAAGAAACGCCCTCCGGGGGCGCGTATGGAACCGATAACGGGCGCCAGATGAGGAATCGGAACGAAACGTTCTCCGAAGCGAGCGTTGGGAGATTTATTTGGTGTGGAATCTGAAACATCTGCTTCCGATCGCGTTTAATCTTTAATTGTTCTCTTCTGCGCGTGTTTTTGTGGAAACTTGAAGGTCGATCCGGATCGAGGTCGATCCCCTCGGCGCCTCTCAGCCTCCCTCCGTTATGAAGCGTTTTTTACACCCTCTCACATTTCATCTGTGTTAATAACAAGTGCTCCTAATTAATCGTGTGTGTGTGGAGGTGTGACCCCGCCTCCTTTACGCCGCCTGCAACCTTTCGTCTCCCAATAAAAGCAAACAAACTGTTAATTATTATGGAGCTGAAGCGATGGACTCATCCGTCTCCCCGTCTCCAGTCCAGCAGCCGGACCCCAACCAGCCGCGGCCGGAGGGGGCCGAGATGATGCCGGTGCGGGGGGAGGCCCTGGGGGTGGTGACCAACTGGCCTCCGTCGCTGGAGGCGGCGCTGCAGCGCTGGGGGACCATCTCGCCCAAAGCGCCCTGCCTCACCAGCCTGGACACGGCGGGGAAGCCCCTCTACGTCCTCACATACGGTAACCACACCCCCCACACACACACACACACACACACACACACACGCTGACGTAATGAAGGGAGTGTGTCACGCCCAATCCAAGTCCACCTGGTCGCTTTTATGAACAGGATTGGCGGATTTTTGTGCTTTTATTTTGTAGCTGCTGCATGTAGATGTTTCAAAATAAAAGCTTTTTGGAATTGAAAGCCTCAGTTTGAATTATGCATGCGTATATTTTAATATACAAGCAAACGAACTGGCAGTAGGTGTGCAGGAACATGACACCACTCAGACAGACTTCCTGCGTCGCGTCAACAGAGACGCTCTTATTTTTTTAAGCCTCCTTCCTGTGCTCCAGGAGCGCGTTAGTTATTTTAAACGTAATCCAGGATAAAATGAAATGGATTCTCTCAGGAACGCTCCGGAATGCTTAGAACTCTATGAGGTCTCACTTTGGGCTTTTTTCCTTTTTTTTTTCTGAAATCGATTTTTGTGTCCTCGAAATGGAAGTCTCAAGAACACACACTCATATCCTCCTTCACTCCCTCCCTCGTATCCTGTGCCCCCCCCCCCCCCTGCAGGAAAGCTGTGGTCTCGCAGCATCAAGCTGGCCTATAACATCCTCCACAAGCTGGGCAGCAAGCAGGAGCCCATGGTGCGACCGGGTGACCGGGTGAGAATCACTCAGGAATGATTAGAGAGTTTTATTTTGAAATAAAGTCGATGTGACGAATACGTTTTTTATTATGAAATCTTTACCCCTCAGAACAAAAAAAAAAAAAAACAGCCAGAAAAAGTGGAACTATTCCTTTAAATCAGGGGTAAACTTATTTTCACCGACGTTTCTCTCTGTGCTCCCTCCCCCAGGTGGCATTGGTGTTTCCCAACAACGACCCCGTGGCGTTCATGGTGGCGTTCTACGGCTGTCTGCTGGCCGAGGTGGTCCCCGTCCCCATCGAGGTCCCCCTGAGTCGCAAGGTGCTTCACAACCTCCTCGTTTTACTCTCTAAACGTCACGGCGGGGGGCGATTTGTCGCCGTCGCCGCGGCTCTCTCGTCCCTTTTTGCTTTAGTTTTTCAGTTTTTTCAGGTTATTTCTTTTTTTTTATTTTTATTTTTTTTTTGCGGATGTCTTCATGTGGACGAGGCTTTTGGTTCTCCCGTCTGCAGCTGTTTGCTCGCCACCGGTGCGTCTGAGGAAAACAAAAGGAGGTGGAGAGATAAGAAACGAGTGCTCCCGCTGCCCCCGCCCCACGCGCAGAAATGCCGTCATGGATTTTTTACATTTTTTTTCTGGTCCCCTCTGGGAGCCGACAGGCTTTTAAAAGAAAGGGTTTATTTAGGGAGCGTCTGCAGCTGAAAGCTAGAATTTTATGACTTTTCTTCTCCCTCCTGATTGGAGCGTCTGTCGGACGCGTCCGCTCTGCAGCATCGTCAGCATGGGGTCGTCATGGTTACACTCTGATTACCGCTGCAGCAGAAAGCACCTTTTTTTTTGCTGCATGTTGCCGTCCTCTCTTGAACCCCCACCCCCCCCACCACCACCACCCCCTAATTCTACGTTTGTGCTGCAGGATTTTCCATAAAAGTCACGTTTGTCCGGAGAACAGGCGAGCGGCGCGGCGCTCCGGTCACGTCCGTCCTGCGTCTCCATTTAAACCCGTTCATTGTGTTATAATTAGTGTGGATGAGAAAGAATACCAACGCTCCCCCCTCCCCGCCTTCTCATTTCGTCCAATAGGATGCCGGCAGTCAACAGATCGGATTCCTGTTGGGTAGCTGCGGCGTTACCGTGGCGCTGACCAGCGACGCCTGCCACAAGGGCCTCCCGAAGAGCGCAACAGGAGAGATCCCACAGTTCAAAGGTCAGGGCGAAAGTCATCAGTCATCAGTGGGTTGAAAAGGCCTGATTGGTCTCTATGGGAGGGGGGTTGGGGAGGTGGGGGTCACATGAAGACAATACCAGCAGTGTTAGAGGAAGAGCAGGATGAGAACGGCCTAAAAACACGTTTTTTTTAAAGGTTTTTTTGCTCTTTATAATTTGATGGTCGCTAAATAAACGTCTTTTCCAGGGTGGCCGAAGTTACTGTGGTTCGTCACCGAGTCGAAGCATCTCTCCAAGCCCCCCCGGGACTGGTTCCCCCATATCAAGGACGCCAACAACGACACGGCGTACATCGAGGTGAGCTCAGCGACTCTCGACGTCAACTTCCTCTCAGATTCGCCTCGCAGTTTCCTGGATCTCCACGTGAAACCGGGTCCGGGTCCGGGTCCGGGTCCGGGTCCGGGTCCAGGTCCAGGTCCAGGTCCGGGTCCGGGTCCGGGTCTGCGTTCGCAGCGAGACAAAATAAATCCAATCGTAATCCGGTTTAAAGGCGGTGAACTCTTCTCACGACGGCGAAAATCAAACCAAATTTAATCAAAGAGCAGCTTTTTTTTTTAAGCGCTTCGTTTTATCCAGAAGTGACGCATTTTTAAAAAAAAATAAAAAGATTAACTTTGATATCTTCGTGACATTTTAAAATCAACGGCCGACCTTCTCACGCGGAGCCGAGAGGCGTCTCTGCTCGTCACTGATGCCACCATCTGTTGTTTCTCAGTATAAAACCTGCAAGGACGGCAGCGTGCTGGGCGTCACGGTGACGCGGATCGCTCTGCTCACACACTGCCAGGCTCTGACCCAGTCCTGCAGCTACACGGAGGGTAGGCCCACACACACACACACACACACACACACACACACAGTCTCCAGATCATCGTTTAACCCCTTCCCTCTTCCTGCAGCGGAGACCATCGTCAACGTCCTGGACTTTAAGAAGGACGTCGGTCTGTGGCACGGCATCCTGACGGTAAGCCCCGCCCCCCCCTCTTTTAAAGGTCAGAGGTCACCACCTTCATTTCCTGTTTGCTTCATCACCTCTCTTATCAGGGGTGTAAGAGAAATAAAGAGGAGATTAGTCGGTCTGCACAGACGACGATTAGATCGCTATCGTTAAAGAAAGACGTTTAAATTCCTCCTGGAAGCCCCCCAGCTGCTATTTCAGACCCGCAGCCTCTGTTTGAATATTTCATGAACAGATCCAGATGATAATCATCATAAAACACAAGTTGGTTCAATTTGAAAAGTTAAATGCACTTTTAAAAAAAAATCGACTAATGAAACACCTGAGGAGTAAAATGTGTGTGTGTGTGTGTGTGTGTGTGTGTGTGTGTGTGTGTGTGTGTGTGTGTGTGTGTGTGTTGTGTTGTGCAGAGTGTGATGAACATGATGCACGTGATCAGCGTGCCCTACTCGCTGATGAAGGTCAACCCGCTGTCCTGGATCCAGAAAGTGTGCCAGTACAAAGGTCGGGCACACACACACACACACACACACACACACACACACACACACACACACACACATGCCACCTCACTCAAACGGGTTGAGTCAGGTGGATGACACGCTAACATGATCCGTCTGTCTTTCTCTTCCGGTGTGTGTGTGTGTGTGTGTGTGTGTGTGTGTGTGTGTGTGTGTGTGTGTGTGTGTGTGTGTGTGTTGTTCTTTCTCCTGCAGCCAAGGTAGCGTGTGTGAAGTCCAGGGACATGCACTGGGCTCTGGTGGCCCACAAAGAGCAGAAGGACATCAACCTGAGCTCGCTGCGCATGCTGCTGGTGGCCGACGGATCCAACCCTTGTAAGGCCACCCTACCCCCCCCACCCCCCCCCCCACACACACACACCGCTAAGTGGAGTTCAGAGAGGTGCACTTTAATCCGAGTGATGCCGGGGAGGCGGGAAAACTCTCCCGGGACGCAGTGAATCTGGGTCACCTCGCGAGGAGTAGAGCAGGATGTCTGGAAGCGTTTGTTTAGCAGAATGAATGGGTTTCAGCAGGAGGAAGTGGAACAGGAAGTGGGACAGGAAGTGGCTTTTAGGGTAGCTTAGCATCTGTTAGCGCACTGGCTACATGTTCCGTGTTGGTGTTATTAGAAATTACAAAGAAATTTATAAATACGGTCTATAACATTATAGAAACAAATAAAGTAACAACACTGACGGTTAGATCCGTCTCTAATATGTTATTCTAAAATAGTTTACCTGTCGTCATGGCGATGTGTTATCATGAACAGGACCAAAGGTGTGAACTAGGAGCGTTCCCAAACGACTGATTCTGTTCTAAACAGCAGCATTGACTTTGTCTTCAGTTAAATGTCAAGCTTTTATTTTGAAAATACTTCATTTCCCCTCCAGACCACAGAGAATATCTGGGGTGTTTTGGTTCAAATGAGCACCAACAGGGATTTAAGGTGGATTAAATCTGAAAACTTCCTGTAGAAACAAGGTAAAACGGGCTCAAAGGTTCTGTTTTTCTCCTGACCGTTGGGGGGGGGGGGGTTCTTGGTTCCTTCAGGGTCCATCTCCTCCTGCGACGCCTTCCTGAACGTCTTTCAGACCAAAGGGCTGCGGGCCGACGTCATCTGTCCCTGCGCCAGCTCCCCCGAGGCGCTGACGGTCGCCATCAGGAGGTAGGCCCGCCCCCACGCCGCCTCGGCGAAGAAGCACCGCCATGCAAAGACACACACACACACACACACCTATGCAAACACACCGATCAACAGAAATGCAAATTCACACAAACCAGAGAAGCCCTATTCTGTGGCGCCGACAGGAAGTAAGTAATCATGTGGGTGAATGCTTGATTGTGATTGGCTGCAGACTCTCTGTTAATTCCTGGTAATGGACAGCGACTGAGACGTTTAATTGAACTGTTTTCTCGTGTGTGTGTGTGTGTGTGTGTGTGTGTGTGTGTGTGTGTGTGTGTGTGTGTGTGTCAGGCCCGTGGAGGACAGCAGCCAGCCTCCCGGGCGGGGCGTCCTGTCCATGCAGGGTCTGACCTACGGGGTCGTCCGGGTCGACACGGAGGAGCGCCTGTCGGTACTCACCGTCCAGGACGTAGGGACCGTCGCTCCAGGAGGTAAGTGCGTGTGTTCTCAGGAGATCGTTTAGATTCTAAACGAGTGTGTGTGTGTGAGTGTGTGTGTGTGTGTGTAACGTTAAAGCATCGACCTCGAGTGCCATTTTCGCACCGAATGTCAAAAAACCGATTTAATCCATTAAATCCTCAAACTGCTTTAAAGGCTTTGTAAATGCGCCGCCCCTCTTTTTTTTTACATCCAGCTGTAGGCAGGGCCGGGCGCCCGCGGCGTTTTCAATACGCCTTCAATCTGTCGTTTTCCCCTGAGTTTTGTCTCTCAGGAAAAAGTCGGACAGACGGTCGAACGAAGGTAAAACTCGTCGTTAAAAGAACTCTCAGGGAGGAATTCATCGTCTGTTCGGGGCCAGAATGTTGACCCCTGAACTGACCCTGTTTTAAGTTTGAGATTATTTTTATTATTTTCATCTAAAGAACAATCCTTTAAAGATTCGGTTCCCTTTGAGACCGTGACTTAAAGGAGGAAACCATTAAACTCTTTCTTCTCCAATGTTTCCTGGGACAAAGAGTCTCTATTTTTTAATAAATTTTTCCAACCAGCAGCATCGTTGGAAATATTCAGCTGATGCTGTTCTTATGGTTCCTTCTTTAGACGACTAACTTGGTTTTTGGGTCGACATAAACCTCACATCTAGGTCAGAACCGCCTACTTTAGCGTGCCTGTGGACTCAGGTGTGACCCATCATCCTTTACCTGTTGGCTCCGCCCCCTCCAGGCCTGGCGTGCGTGGTGAAACCAGAAGGGGTCCCTCAGCTGTGTCAGACGGATGAGATTGGGGAGCTGTGCGTGTGCTCCATCGCCACCGGCACCTCCTACTACGGCCTCACCGGCATGACCAAGAACACGTTTGAGGTGCGCGTCCTTCAAACAGGAAGTTTACACACACACACACACACACACACACACACTCCCTATTTGCGAGCCTGTGGTTGTGTTTTTTCCCTCCCCCGCAGGTTTTCCCGGTGAGCTCCGGCGGGGGGCTGATCAGCGAGTACGCCTTCGTGCGGACCGGATTGCTGGGCTTCGTCGGCCCCGGCGGCCTCGTCTTCATCACGGGGAAGATGGACGGGCTGATCATGGTGAGCGGGCGGCGGCACAACGCCGACGACATCGTCGCCACGGCGCTGGCGGTGGAGCCAATGAAATTCGTGTACAGAGGCCGGTGAGTGAAGTCACGGTTTGGGGGGGGGGGGGGGATTTCTGTCAGACTGATAAATGAGCACAACCCCCCCCCCCACATATAATAGATCTCATAAAGTAGAGCAATCATGGACGAATCCAGGAACTGTAATAGAGTGAAGTTTAATTGTGTCCACGGCCGGCGGGCAGGAAATTCATCTTCCAGCTGACAGCGAACGATGTTTCCTCCGAGCTATTTAAGGCTTGAGCTGCAGAAACCCAAAAAAAACATCAAATGTAGGACCGGAACCTGAAGGAGGAAAGTTTAAAGTGTTTAAAGTTTAACTTGACTTCATTTTTTTCATGTATTTATGTTTGTTCTTATTTTCCTTGAAGCACATTTTATTTTGAAAGGCTAGCCGCACGCTAACCAGCATTAATCCTAACGATCAAACTTGACTGATCTCAGATTTATTCTAATTTGAGGGCGTGTTCTTAGCACTGATGCCCCGCCCCCCCCCCCCCCCGTGCAGGATAGCGGTGTTTTCCGTGACGGTCCTGCGAGACGAGCGGATCGTGGTGGTGGCGGAGCAGAGACCCGACTCCACGGAGGAAGACAGCTTCCAGTGGATGAGCCGCGTGCTGCAGGTGACCAATCACGCGCCAGCGTTTGACCCTCCCCATCGCGCAATCGTAAAGTGTTGACTCCTCCCCTTTTTCCTCCTCCCCCCCCCTCCGCCACAGGCCATCGACAGCATCCACGGGGTGGGTGTGTTCTGTTTGGCCCTTGTCCCGGCTAACACCCTGCCCAAAACCCCGCTGGGGGGCATCCACCTATCAGAGATCAAGCAGCTGTATCTGGAAGGGGGGCTGCACCCGTGCAACGTCCTCATGTGCCCCCACACCTGCGTCACTAACCTGCCCAAACCGCGGCAGAAGCAACCAGGTAGGGGAGGGAGGGCGACCCATTTTGGTGTCACCGTGACTGCCCCCCACCACCCCCCCGGTTTGTGAATGTGAATGTGTGTTTGTGCTGCAGAGATCGGCCCCGCCTCCGTGATGGTGGGGAACCTGGTGTCGGGGAAGAGGATCGCCCAGGCCAGCGGGAGGGATTTAGGACAGACGGACGATAATGACCAGGTAGGACCCCCCCACACACACACGCACACACCCAGGTAGAACCCCCACCTGTGATCGAGACCAGACGTTCAGATTCTGAAGGGTTAATCCGTTGCTTTCTAGTTCCTGTTCCTGTCGGAGGTTTTGCAGTGGAGAGCTCAGACCACGCCCGACCACATCCTCTACACGCTGCTCAGCTCGCGGGTAAAACACACACACACACACACACACACACACACACACACACACACACACACACACACACACATTAGATTACACTAGATTACGCTCTCATCCTTCCTCCCGTCCTCCAGGGGGCGGTGTCCAGCTCCCTCACCTGCCTGCAGCTGCATAAGAGGGCGGAGCGAGTGGCGGCGCTGCTGATGGAGAGAGGAGGTCTGCAGGAAGGAGACCACGTGGCTCTGGTGTACCCCCCAGGTAAGAGAGGGGAGAGTTGGGTGTTCAGGTGTTCGTTTGAAGGTGATCATTCACACCTGTGTGTGTGTGTGTGTGTGTGTGTGTGTGTGTGTGTGTGTGTGTGTGTGTGTGTGTGTGTGTGTGTGTCCTGCAGGCATCGACCTGATCGCGGCGTTCTACGGCAGCCTCTACGCCGGCTGCGTCCCCATCACGGTGCGACCGCCCCACCCTCAGAACATCTCCACCACGCTGCCCACCGTCAAGATGATCGTAGAGGTCAGGGGTCACACCGCAGGGACGTCTTTAGCCCGAACTAAAAACACACACTTTTGAGCTCAGGTCTGACTGGACGTGACGCCGCGTGTCTCTCTGCAGGTCAGCCACTCGGCCTGCGTCATGACGACGGCGGTCATCTGTAAGCTGCTGCGCTCCAAAGAGGCCACGGCAACGGTGGACATCAGGAACTGGCCCCCCGTCCTCGACACCGGTAGGACACGGGATCGGATCCCAACCTCACCCTGGGAATAAAATAGCAGATTCACATCACGCGTGTGTGTGTGTGTGTGTGTGTGTGTGTGTGTGTGTGTGTGTGTGTGTGTGTGTGTGTGTGTGTGTGTGTGTGCACGCTGCAGACGACCTGCCAAAGAAGAAGCCTCCAGCTCTCTATAAGCCCACCAACCCTGACGGTCTGGCCTATCTGGACTTCAGCGTGTCGACGACCGGCATGCTGGCCGGAGTTCAGGTCAGCGCGGCGTTGATCCATCCCCACTCTCTCTCTCTTTCTCTTTCTTTCTTTCTTTCTTTCTTTTATTCATCACTTTATTTTCATCCCGGAGGGAAATTCGACTGTCAGCTGCAACAGAAAAAAAAAAAAAAGCCTCAGGAATCGCTTTGGAAAGACAGAAATTTGTTTTTTAACTCTCAGGATACGCAGGACTTCTGGTGTTCTTACCAAAAATAAATAAATAAAGAGAAAAAATTATTTCTGTGTGTGTGTGTGTGTGTGTGTGTGTGTGTGTGTTTCTCCTTCCTCCTCTCTCCAGATGTCCCATAATGCAGTGGGAGCCTTCTGTCGGTCGGTGAAGCTGCAGTGTGAGCTGTACCCGTCCAGGGAAGTGGCCATCTGTCTGGATCCGTACTGCGGCCTCGGCTTCGTCCTCTGGTGTCTCTGCAGGTCGGCGTCTCCGTCTTCTGCCATCAGCTTCCTGGATCGCTTCCGTCGCTCGCGTAACGCCGTTTCCCGTAGCAACGGGAGAAAGAGTCTTTAAAAACTCACTAGAAGCGTCAGACTCCTCACAGTAATCGTCTTCACATGTCCGGAGAGCCACATTCTTTCACCAGGAAGTAATGGTGGTTGTTCTGGAGCTGTTTTATATATAAAAGGTTTGATTCACGTTTTACACCAGCACTTATTTATTTATTTAATGCCATAAAATCGTCCTTAAAATTACCAGGAGAATCAAACGTCGTCGTTTCTGTTTAAAAATTACAGCCGCGAGTCGTTTTTACAGATCTCGGGTCTGTTTAGTCTCAAATCTTCAGCTCATAAATCGTGAACTTGGTGAGAGCAAATTTCTGCACGTCTTATAAATAAAACCGACAGCGAATCGCCTTCGTTACGAGAACGTCTCTCCTCGGTTCGTCACTGTGTGTGTGTGTGTGTTTCAGTGTGTACTCGGGCCACCAGTCCATCCTGATCCCCCCGGTGGAGCTGGAGTCCAACCCGGCGCTGTGGCTGCTGGCCGTCAGCCAGCTGAGGGTGCGAGACACCTTCTGCTCCTACAGCGTCATGGAGCTCTGCACCAAAGGGCTCGGCCTGCAGACCGAGGCGCTCAAGGTCAGCGAGACTCGAGTTTTTTTAAATTGTTTTTCAATCGCAGGAAGTTTTTGACTTTTTAGGGCAAATTATAACAGTGAAACTGCCAAACCGTCACTTCTCCTCGTAATCCGATCCTGATTGGTCAGCATCGGACTCGACCCGCTTCCTGTAACTCTTATGTGAACCAGAGGAACAGTAGTTCTAGCAAAGCGGCGTGACTCCAGCGCTCCGGCTCAGCGATAATCAACTCGCGCTCCGTCTCTGTCTGCGGCGCCCGAGGCCGAGTCTGAGCCGACGAGTCACCGCCGCCTCTGATTGGTCACCCGCGGAAGCTGCAGAGTTAATTTTAGTGATTATCATTCTTTAAGTCTCCATGGAGACTGAAGGTGGAAGACAGAGTGAAAAAGTATAAATGTTCTCTAGTTCCTGGGCTCTTTCCCCCCCCACACACACCTTTGTGTTTCGTTGCTTTCATCCACTTAAAGAAATCCTCTCTAGCCCCAAAAATCTTCATTCCAGAATTCCTTTCCTTTCCAGGCTCGGGGTCTGGATCTGTCGCGGGTTCGTGCTTGCGTGGTGGTGGCGGAGGAGAGGCCCAGGATGTCGCTGACACACTCCTTCTCCAAGCTGTTCAAGGACCTGGGCCTCCACCCGCGCTCCGTCAGCACGGCCTTCGGCTGCCGGGTCAACCTGGCCATCTGCCTGCAGGTCAGACGCTCCGCAGTTCAAACGCTCTTTGCATCGGGCTGCACGTCACTCTGCTCACCGCTCCTGTGTTCTGATTGGCTGCAGGGCACGTCGGGGCCGGACCCCACTACCGTGTACGTGGACATGAGGGCGCTGCGACACGACAGGTAACCGACCGCTCCGTCTTGACAGCTGACGTCTTTCGCGTCGATGGCGCGACGGTGACGTTTTCACGTGTGTGTGTGTGTGTGTGTTTCAGGGTTCGGTTGGTTGAGAGAGGTTCTCCTCACAGTCTGCCCTTAATGGAGTCCGGAAAGGTGAGTTGGAGTCAGGATTACCAAGAAATCATCTGGAATGTTTTAAAAAACAACTTCCAAACCGATTCGGTTGAATGTTCCCGTTTTTTTACCTCATTGAACTTTGATTTCACCAAAACACACTCAGATATTTTGGACCGTTTCTACATCCTCCCACATTCAGTGAGTCAAAGCAGACAGCAGGTTTGTGTTCACCATGTCCCCCCCCCCCCAAAAAAAAAGCATCCATCTCCTTGTCCTTCTGATGATGAAAAGCACAGCTAAACCAACAAAGGTGAAAGGTGATTCCATTTTTTGCTGGCTTGAAAAAAACATTCTTGATCCCGAACTGAAGATGACAAGATTTTTAAAATAAATTAAAAAAATAAATCCCGCAGCCACTCATGAGTCCCGGCAGATGGTGAGGAGGAAAATATCCTGCAGTTTATGACTCAATGAGCGCTGATTCCACCCAGTTTAATTATAGACGACAAATGTTTGGCCGGTTTGATTGCAACTTCTTAGAATTGTTCCTGATATTGATTGACATGTAAATGACATGTTGGTTGTTGCTGATGGAGAAGAAAACTAATAATAGAAGGTCAAATAAAAGTGGAATAAAAGCTGGGAACAGACTTCAAACTGACCTGTTTATCTCCTGCTGACTTTAATGTTTATTGGAGACAAATTATAGTTAACGTAACAAGCTTTTTTTCCCTAAATTTTACTTGAGTCGAAATGACAGTAAAGTAAAAGAGGTGTTCGGAAAATATCCTGGATATTTTTAATCATATCCCCAGATAAACATGAAGAATGTCCCCTAAAAAGCTTCTTTTTTCCCCCAATCATTTTTTGTAGTAGAAGAAAGGACTCATGCATCGCTGTGAGTCCTCCTGCTTTCATCCAGGAGTTAATTGTGTTGTTCTCTGCTGATTGCTGAGCAGCGCTTATTTCAGTTTCATTCCAGATCTCTTAGCAACTACCAGAACTCCGTCAGTGAGGCCGCTAACAGAGCTAACACACGGCTAACCTCAGTACATACTGTACCTGAAACAGCTCAGTATATACCAGATAAACGCCTCAGTATATACCAGATAAACGTCAGTATATACCAGATTAACGCCTCAGTATATACCAGATAAACGTCTCAGTGTATACCTGATAAACATCTCAGCATACATACAGATAAACGTGTCAGTATATACAGATAAACATCAGTTTATACCAGATAAACGACAGTATATACCCGAAAAATGTCTCAGTATATACCAGATAAACATCTCAGCATATATCCAGATAAACATCTCCGTATATACAGATAAACGTCAGCATACACCACATAAACGTCTCAGTGTATACCAGATAAACATCAGTATATAAACAGATAAACATCTCAGTATATACCAGATAAACATCTCAGTGTATACCAGAGAAACATCTCAGTATATGCAGATAAATGTCAGTTTATACCAGATAAACGCCAGCATATACCAGAAAAATGTCTCAGTATATACCAGATAATCGTCTCAGTGTATACCAGATAAACGCCTCAGTGTATACCAGATAAACGTCTCAGTGTATACCAGATAAACGTCTCAGTGTATACCAGATAAACGTCTCAGTGTATACCAGATAAACGTCTCAGTGTATACCAGATAAACGTCTGTATAATCCAGCACCACTAAAATAACTGACTAGAACTCAGTGAACTTGACTTTCAGGCGGTGACGGCCGATGCTCCTGCTTAACCGGGGCTGAAACCAGCGACTAAAGCGTTGGTCCGCGGGGGGCGACATCAAACTGGTTGAACGGGTCCTTTCACGGCGCCGGATGAAACGTTTGAATGTCTTCGTCCTCCACGCCGACACACAAAGAGGGAACACGATGTTTCAGGGCTGCTCATTGATCAGCCTGCTGTTTATTTTGACTCACTCTGTGGGAGGAAGAAAGAAAAAAGCACGTCTGTGCGCCGGTCGGTCCATCTTGTCATGAACAGAACGTCTGGGCGCGTCCACTGGTCTCTGCGTTGCGTCTTTTCATGTGTGACATGAAGCTGATTTCAGACGTGATTTCAGTGATACCGTGTTAAATGATTCCAGCTGGAGGAGGTCGCTGAGTTGTGTTCCAGCCAGTGTCAAAGGAACGTAACCATGGAAACTGATGTATTTTGCGTTCCAGATCCTACCTGGAGTTCGTATCATCATCGCCAACCCGGAGACCAAAGGACCGCTGGGAGACTCGCACCTCGGAGAGGTGGTGTTTTTATCTACTCTTTTTCTTTTCTCCTGTTCTTCCAGTTGTTTCCTTCTTTAAGATCATCTCTTCTCTTTCTCTTTATCTCACCTGGTTTTGCTTCTCTTCCTCCAGATCTGGGTGCACAGCGCTCACAACGGCAGCGGCTACTACAGCGGTTACGGCGAGGAGGTCCTCCAGTCCGATCACTTCAACTCCAGGCTGAGTTTCGGGGACACCCAGACGGTCTGGGCCAGGACGGGCTACCTGGGCTTCCTCCGCCGCACCGAGCTCACCGACGCCAACGGAGGTCAGTGTCCCGCCCAAAATACGTTCCCCTCGGCCGTTTCCTCTTTACCGACACCGTCTCCGTTTCTCACCCCAGAGAGGCACGATGCTCTGTTTGTGGTGGGGGCTCTGGAGGAGGCCATGGAGCTGCGGGGGATGAGGTACCATCCCATCGACATCGAGACCTCCGTCATCCGAGCCCACAAGAGCATCATGGAGTGGTGGGTGTCAGTTAGAGGGAAATAACACAAGAGGTTTTTGTTTCTAGTCCTGACATAGTGAGTAAAATACTCTGCTGCCCCCTGCTGGTCCAGAGAGGAAACGACAGCAGCGTCCTCCTCAAACCAAACCTGTCTTCCCTCCTCAGCGCCGTCTTCCCCTGGACCAACCTGCTGGTGGTGGTGGTGGAGCTGGAGGGCTCCGAGCAGGAAGCTCTGGACCTGGTTCCCATGGTGACCAAGGCGGTGCTGGAGGAGCACTACCTGATCGTGGGCGTGGTGGTGGTGACGGACATCGGCGTCATTCCCATCAACTCCCGCGGCGAGAAACAGCGCATGCACCTCCGCGACGGCTTCTTACAAGACCAGCTGGACCCCATCTACGTGGCCTACAACATGTAGCTTGAGTGTGTGTGTGTGTGTGTCTGTGTGTGTGTGTGTGTGTGTGCGTGAGAGAGCTAGCATGCGTTTGTATGCCATGCATATCGCCGTTGTTGTTCATTTATCCCCCCCCCACAAAATCAGGATGTACTGTATTTTCGACCCTGCGTGTGGTGTGGTCTGAACTCGTCTGTTTTCTTTGGCGTCGTTTCGTGCCGGTTGATTGGTCGATTGATAGATGGATTGCTGAGCGGTGATTGGATGGTTTCTTTTTCTTTTGTTTTTTGGCGCCCCCGTCCAATCTCGTGACCCTTCCCAGGAGCTCGTCACACTGCAGAACGCCTTAGGGGGGGGGGGGGACGACACTGTGTAGGGGGCGGCGGCTCCAAGGTTCGGTTTAGGGGGTCCAAGAGGAGAAAGAGACTAGAGACTGTATCCGGCGTCACGTTTTCCTGGTCCAATCAGAAATCACAGATCTGTGGAATTATTTCGATTCGAACAGGGGCAGCCAGTTTAGTGTAAAAATATAAATATTGTACATAGATATAATAATCTATATGGAGAGGTACCGAAAACACAGAGGTATAGTAGCCCCTATATGCAGCTCTCTCCACCTGCACCCTGTGTGTGTGTGTGTGTGTGTGTGTGCGCGTGCATGTGTGTGTGTTCATCCGTCTGTGTTTATGTGCGACAGGGACGTTTCTAATAGTTTTAATGTGATTCAGGCGACAGATTTTATCCCTAGATGAAACAGATAACACATTTTTATAAAGAGTAAAAAACAGAAAAAGAGTTTAATCTAAATGAAAGTTAAAAAAAATAATTAAAAAAAAAAAAAACACTGAAAAATACTGCTTTCAGTGTAAGCGATGCATCGATTCAAGCTTTATGTTTTTTGACCTTTCTGAACTATTTTAAGACAAACAAACAAACAAAAAACACATTTAAAGTGCAATGTTTTTGACTAAAGTGCGCCTCGCCTTCATCGTGCACACGCCATCATCCTGTGAAAATCAGGCCCCTAAACGCATCGTCGTCAAGTCGAAGTGCACTGTGTGAATAGAAGAGAAAGAATATGAATATTTAAAGAGAGTTTATGGGAGAATCAAAGGAAACTGGAGACTCGACAGCCGTTTATTTATTTGTAGTTTGCATCTCTAATGGAACTTCGGTGCAGCGACACCTGAAGGCTGTTGAGACAGAAGTGATCTGTGGGTGACGTTTACAGGAGGAAGCTCATATTGTAGCAATAAACGCCCAAAAAGGACTTTCTTCACTGCTGAGAATCAAGTTTTTTTTGTAAAAAAAATAAAAAATAAAAATGCATATTTCATCTAAATTTGTTCATCTAAAGGTGCAAACAGCTCTGAGAAGTTGGGAAAAAGCTGAACTGCAGAAAAGCTGCAGGATGAAATCAAACAGGTCATCAGTTGTTGTTGTTTTTTTATATTTATTATTGCTGGTTTAACGTTTAATCCTTTTTAACACAAGCTGCTTCAAACTGGATCTATAGATCAGACTCTGTTCTCATCGGTGATTCTGAAAGAGAAAAGTTTCCAGCTACCAAGACCTTATAAAAACTGTATGTCTGAGGTCGCTGTAAATGTCACACGGTCATAAATAGTCCGTTTATTTTTATTTAGTTTGACCATCCGGAGAGAGGAGATGTTATTAAGTGCATCGTAAATCCGTCTGGGCGGTTAGATCTATGTCTGTAGCTGACCATGTTCACCTCAGCAGACGTCTATATATGGAAATGTAGAATAAAGTGATAGCAGGAAGCAATCAGCAGCTTGTTAGTGCAGGAGAGGCTTCATCCTTTTTGAACAAACCCAGATCAGATCTTTTATTTTATGGTTCTGGTCAGTGAAGAACGTCCTCTGGGCTTTGGTACCGCAGCGACCAGCTGGTGTGAAGCAACACATATGATGAGTATGCATAAGATTACAGATGAATATTCAACTTTAATGTACTGTTAATGTGTGGCTGACCTCATCTTCTTCATCATCGCCATCATCGTGTCTCATCTTCCATCTGAGGAAAAGAAAAACTTTATGCATATCAGAAGTTGCTTAGCGCTCATTTGGCTAACAGGAAGCAGCGTAGTGGTCATGTTTCAGTCCCTGTGTGTGTGTGTGTGTGTGTGTGTGTGTGTGTGTGTGTGTGTGTGTGTGTGTGTGTGTGTGTGTGTATGTGTGTGTGAGGTGAGATGCTCCAGGAGAAGGGAATCCCAGAGGAAACGTCTGTTCATTCAGGCCTGAGTGGGAGACAGAATGCTTTGTGTGTGTGTGTGTGTGTGTGTGTGTGTGTGTGTGTGTGTGTTAGGTGTGTGTGTGTTAGGTGTGTGTATATTGTATGTAAATAGTGTTGATTTTGTACGGTAAAAGTGTGTGTGACTTGTTTTGTACACATGATAAAAAGATTAAATGACACTTTTATAAGAGCCTGCTATTGGCTCACCGTCACACTATACAGTGCAATAAAGTGCTTTGATTGGCTAAAACACGGCCTTATTGTTGTTGTTGTGTTTGTTTTCAGATTGATTTATCTTAAATGTTCAGGAATTTTTACACAGAAATACATAAAATCAGGTTATGACATATGAGCAGCTGATTTGTGAAAATCAAACTTTTATTTATCTGAATAAAAATTACAATTAGAAATAATTGAGTATTTTATAAAGTTTATTATAATAAAAAACCTCAGCGAAGATAAATAAACACCATAAAAACTTCCTTTCCATTTCTCCTGCTTTTACCACTCCGAGTTTCCCAGACATCTTTATGGGCTTCACATTCAGCATCCTCTGAGTATTTGTCGTGTACATATGACATGTTTACAAGGACAAACAAACAACAACACAGAGATGTTGCAGCTGCTGGTTAATGAGAAACAAACTCCGGCTTGGTGAAACTTCCTATCTCGTTCCCTCTGCTTTGTAATTCCCTCTCGTCTCTGATCGGACCGGCGCTCTGCAGTAAAAGCATTCCTGAATGATTTATTTATCTGGAGTCATAAATGACTGAATGATCTGTGGGTCATGTGTTTGCTTCCCAATCCTTCATGCTTTCATCTGCCTCAGACGCCATCGTTAAATTCTCCAGAAGGCCCTGGTTTATTTCAGTCAATAGTTACAGAAACAGGCAAAAAGAAGAAGAAGGATGATGTCATAGAAGCAGTTCAGAGTCTTAATTTGAACAGAAACACAAGTGTCACCCTGTAAATGTAAATGTAATTAAAAACAGACAGTCAGGTGTTATCAGATCAACTGTAAGTTTCCTTGTTTGGGACAAATTTAACCCAATCAGAGGACCTGGACCTGGGAGGTGTGGCCTATTAAATATACTTGCTGATAAAATCTAAGTGGCAGAAGCCCTGTGACGTCATTAATAAAATCTGAAATCTACTTAAACTCAAACTAATTAATAGGTCATAATTAAACTGTAGTGGCAGCCTTTGGCCGCTTGGCGTCGCTGTCGGTCTTCTCATTAGCTCACGCTCAAGCGCCTCCGTCGGGTCAGGAGCGCGCGGCATCGAGACGCGCGTGTCGAGGACGCGCAATTGTTTGAAATGGACCAGGAGAGTGCGGGCGGGTCTCACATTAACTCCGGACTCTGAACGCATCACAACTCCAGAACTGAGGCGTTCAAGTTCGCGTCTTCTCCTTGGACGTTTACTGTTTGGGGATTATTTTATTCGTGTTTTTTTTTGTTTTTTTTGTTTGTTTTTTTTGTTTACAAACAAAGCGGGTGACGTCTCGGCGCGCTGACGTCACCAACCTGAGTTGACAGGCTGCTGATCGGTGTGGTTTCGGCGCACGTGTTTCCTGTTGGTTGGCGTTAAATGAGCGGGGAGCAGCTGTTCGGGGACTGGACCCTCTGCTGGACGGGATGCGACCATGATGACCCCCCCGCACCTCGTCACGCTGCTGCTGCTCGGCGCCGCTCTGAGCCACACGGTCAGTCCGTGAACGCATCATTAATAATACCTGTTTAAAAGTGAAGATAATTACTCACGTTTATTAGTCACGTGACTCGCGCTTTATCATTCTGAGCTTTTTTTTTTTTTTTTTTTTTTTTAACCCAAATCGGCATTAAAAGGTAAAAGTGGTCAATAAAATAACTTCATCCATGGATTTATTTGTACTTCCTCTAATATTTCTGCTGAAACCGCATTTTAACGTTTCTTTTACTCTGGAATTTACCTTTTTTTTTTTGGTCAAAACTGACGTCGTGCTGCCTTCAGGGTCATCAGACTCTGTCTGCTGTGGGTTAATTTTTAATGTTCTTGTCTGGTTCTCGTAGACTTTTAGATAAACCATTCAAGTGGATGATTAAGTCTGCAGTTATGTCTGTAGAAATGTTATAAAAGTGACATCACGGGGTGAGTAACTTTTCAGCAAATCAGGAAAAATTCAATTGGAGTTGGAAAAAAATAAATTTTTTGGACTGATATGGAGTCAAGGCTTTTCTCTATAGATAAAAATTTAATTTAAAGGTTTAAATGAAGGCTTTTCATGTTTTGACCCTGGACTAAATGAACTTCAGTGACATCAGCAGGAAGTTGCTGATCTGTTGTGTTTTAAAGGTATTTAAAGAGTGAAGCTCGATTCGCCTCTGGGCTGAATTCCATTTAGCAAATGAAGGTTTGATTTAAAGCTTTAATTCGGTTCAGTTTGTGTGTCGACACAGCTGGAATGTCACTTGTTCTCTTTTTTTTGTCAATTTTAATAAATCTTTTTAACATTTAAACATTCTTTTGGAGATAAAAAGCTGATTTATCACATTTTAAATCCAGTTTTCCTTCTATTTTTGAATTTATCTCCAAACACAAAAAACTAAAAAAAAAATTTTTTAAATGCTAATTCTTTTTTTTGTGTGGCAGAGTATCAATCACAGAATATCACCTCCTTAACTTTAATTAATCATCTATAAATCTCTTAAGAAGCTGAACAGACGTGTTTTTAGTAGAGCGATGATGTCATCTCGAAAACTTCTATAAATCCACCTTGGCATGAAAAGACATTCCGTATAAGCAGAACATTCCAGATGATGAGGTTCAGGATTAGAAACTGGATTTAAAAATGACCTTAAATTCAGTCTGAAGTTTCATCTGTAATGGATCTGTGTGTTTGTGTGTGTGAGTTGACTGGATGAATTAGATTTGTTAGACAGCAGCGGATTAAATCAGGTCAAACGCTTTGTCCTCCACCCGTTTGCCTTCTCCTATTTATAGCTTCTGTTTTGAGAAGCAAATAAACTGGAAATGGGAAAAGACTTGAATCAAGATCAGAAAGATTTAAAAGCGGAGCGGAGCAAAGAGTCCTCCCTGAGGAACACCTGGAGTTCACGTCATTAATGTCATTTGTCAGTCTTCAACCTGGTGTCATTTATGAAGCCTTTATGCTAAAAACAAAGTTTCACCTTCAGATTTGGGATCCCTTCTTTCAAATCCATCTCTCCGAAGGATAAAATGTTCTGAAAACGGCTCCAAAAAGCTGCAGCCTGGGACTAAAATCCTCCAGCTCTTCTTGTTTTCTCCAGCGGTTTCTGCCAGAAGAGTGACTCATCGGGAGTTTAGAAGTCAGGAAATCAATTTCCTTCTCTGAAGCCTGACTGAGTCGGTCGCCTGATGCGCCTCAGCCCCCCTCAGATTATTACCAAACCACTCCATAGGATAGTTCTCTGACAAATGGATGCTAAGCAGAGAATAAAGGATGGATGGGGAGCTGTGAAGTGATGTTTTGATTGGTCGACAGGCAGGATGTGTTTGTGTGTATCCATGGTAACCATCAGCCGTACCAGGACACCCTCACGCTGCTGGTCTGATGTCAGAAACGTCATGGGTTGTGGTCGATACCAGAGCTGCTAATGAGGGGCGGAGTCTGCTGTCGTCATGTGACGCAAATAATTACGATATTTAACATTTTAATCGTCTTGCTTCGGAGACTTCTGATTGGATGGAAGCGATTCGGTCTCTCTCTTCTATTGATGCTGAATTATTTCCAGACAAAGTGAGCTGTAGATGTGTGTACTTCAGGTACGATGCTGACGTGTCGGAAAAATGAGACTTGCTTGAGATTTTAGGAAGAAATGAAGTGAATCGGTTGCAAAACAGGCAGGAATTTCTAATCTGGGAAACAATTTATCTAAAATTCCTCTCTTAAGACGTTCTGGATAAAATTCCAGACACAGGAGCGTAAACTTTAGTGCAGAAGCACGTTTGTTAAACAGCCGACGGACCGACAGACGCTGGTTTTGTTCACGCTGGAGATAATCTTTCTCTTTACTTCCTGACAGATTGATGGAAAGTTTCCTCACTGCCACTTCTTGTGGGAGATGCAGAGATCCATGAGCGAGTGTATGACGCAGCTCCAGCAGCAGACGCCTGGTAGCACAGGTACACACACACACACACAAAGAATTCTTTACAAATGCAGTGTGTGTAATGTTGGGGGGGGTGGGTGTGTCCAGATGCCGTTTCAACACACACTCTGTTAATCATTAATCTGGACTGCAGGAAGTACCTGTGCACAGGTGTGTGTGTGTGTAACAATACACACACACACACACACTTGTGTTTTCTTAAAGGTCCTGTGTTTGAATGTTTTGCCAGAGTGATAAAAGTGTGTGTGTGTGTGTGTGTGTGTGTGTGTGTGTGTTAAATCCAAACCGTGACATTCGTCATTGGGTCACATTTTTTGATCCATTTTCATTTCCACTAAATATTCCAGTGACTTTTCACACCAGAAAAAGTGTTTCAGAGGTGAAAAGTAACTGATTATTGATTGATCGCCTCAGGTGCAGGGTCACGGCGCTGAAACGCCAAACAGGAAGTGGCGTGCGGCGTGAGTGATGCGTCTTCCCTCTGTGTGTGTCCAGGATGTCGTGGTGAGTGGGACAATGTGTCCTGCTGGCAGAGCGCCGCCGTGGGCGAGGTGATGACCCTCCCCTGTCCCTCCGCCATCGTGCACCTGTTTGGAAAGAACGGTGAGTCCCCTGGCGCTCCATCGGCCGTCACCGTCAGATCTTGTTTTGGGGGGGGGGGGTTTATCCAGTTTTAGAAGCAGAGCTGCTTGAGTTTTGGTGCTGATCCAGAAAGACGGACCTTGATGTGCAGACACACACACACACACACACACACACACACACACACACACACCTCTTCTGTTTCCCCCCTGCTTCCCTTTCCGCCCCATCAGCCCTTCCTCAAATTATTCACTTCCTGTCCCTCTTCAGCTTCTGATTCTGTTTCTATCAGTCGTTCTTACTCAAATTTTTTAATTTTCTTACCTTTTTAAGATTTCAGAAACTTATTTTTCACCCTTATTTTTTGCGCCGATGAGGGCGTTCCATTTTCAAATCGATTGGATCTATTGAGTGCAGGATCTGCAAATTAAATGAAGAACAAAATTTCTGAAAAAAGGAGCAAAAAAAAAAAAAGTGAGAAATAAAATCCTCTTAATTGTCGCTGACGGTTCTGAAATCTGTTTGTGTGTCTCAGGGAACCTGAGCAGGACCTGCACGGCGAGGGGCTGGTCACGCGTATACCCCGTCATCACCATCGCCTGCTGGTCCGACAACAAGGATGGAGCCAGAGAGGTGCGTTCACTGTCCTTTTTTTTTTTTTTTAGCTGTACGTTTTTTTAAAAAAACGTCCAAAATGAGATTTTACAAACTTGATCTTCTAGGTTTCATCTCTTTGTTTCGTAACTTCTTGTAAGTATTAAAAAAAAAGATTTCATGCAGGCATCTCTGCACGCGTGTTTATCCGATCAAAGCCCACGCTGACAGAGATCGATGCTGAGGAAGGTCGGGGTTGAGGGAGCAGATCGGACGTGAGGAAGGAGGGGAAGGGGGGGGTTTTGGCTGACAGATCTTTGACCTCCGGTCGATGGCTGGGCTCAGACTCTCCCTGTAGGACCCCCGTCGGGTTCATCAGGTCTGTTTTCACCTGGGAAGAACTAGTTAAATCCCAGATGGATGGATGCACTCAGGATCGGTGGACTTTGTTTCCACACCTTCTTAATTTTTAGTAGAATTTTTCCTTTTCTCTTCACTTGTCGCCCATTTTTATCTCATATTCTGGAACACAAGACGTTTCCCAACCTGGAAGTGGGGGTGTTCTTCCAGTTTGCATGACCCAACTCTGAGCATTTTAACCCTCCGTGATCCTGCGCGGAGCAGCTGAGACTTGTGGCGAGACACGGGCTTAGACTCCCCACCCCCACCCCCAGCCGAGTCGTGGGGTTCGGTTCCTCTCTCTCTCCTCTAATCCTCCTCGTTTGTTCCCATTCCTGTTTCTCTACAAATGGAAAGAAAAACGGCAGGAATTCCTTCCCTTCTACAGACGACTCCTCCGAGGATTTCAACCCTCCTGGAAGTTGCAGGTGGTTGTAGGAATGAAATAAAAAAAACACACCACCTGTGTTTAACGTCCCGGCGCCGCCTCGGGGCGTCCCCTGTGACGTCACCGATTTAATTCTCTGACCTCACCAGTTATTGCTTGTAGTCGCAGCTGCATCCCCCCCCCTAAGAGCGGGCCTTAAACCAGCGAGGAACATCCAGGTTTACGAGAATCTTGTGTCCGATCTGCGCCGTGACTCGCGCTGCGCCGCTGCCTCGTTGTGCAAACTTGCAAAAGTTCCAACGCTCTTATAATCTGGTTTACGATCGCTGTAAATCTGATTACGGCGCATAAATTCAGATAAACGTATCAGAGGCTCACGAGGAGATAAAGAGTGTGTGTGTGTGTGTGTGTGTGTGTGTGTGTGTGTGTGTGGTGTTGCAATGCATGCAGAAACACACCAGCGTTCCGAACGGGCCGTCTTGTATAAACTACAGTGAGTGATTTACGTGTGGCTCAGGATTGGGTGAAACCACCAGAGGTCAAATAAATATTGGGGCGGATCGCCGTCGCCAGGTTTATGTTCACCACTTCAGCGCGGCGGCAGCTGTCGCTACGTCACCGAGTGTTTACATCTGATGGGATTGTTTGATCTCATCTGTCAGTTCCCATAGCGATTAATACGAAGCGGATGTTGACGGCCGCTGTGACTTCCTCTTTTTTGCGTTTTTGCCAAAGCCTTCAATTAATAGGAAATGCTTTCATTTGCAAAGCAGAAAGTAGGAAAGTTGACATTTTTGCTTGAAATATTATTACTATTTAGCTTTAAAGAAAAAAAACTAGTTAAGATCCTTTTTCGGAGGCCAGCTCCATTACAGATTTTGTTTAGAAAAACGAGGGAGTTTGAATGTGGCATTTTGAAACAATCCTGATATCAAAACTCTTTACAAAATCTAAATCTGAACAAGTTTTTGAGGTGTAATCTAATAAATAGAGGGAGAATCCAATAAGTCGGGTACTGTACACTGTGTGACAGGAAGCAGTGGAACAGCACACACAGCTGCCTGCTGATCCAGTCCAGAGCCCTCAGGTGTGGGATCCTCGCTCTTTGACTGTCTTCTATTTGTTTCCTGTTGAAGAGGACGGAGGTTTTCCGTCTGGAAAACATTCAGCCGAGTCCAGACGTCACCGCCGGCGCTCGTCGAGACACTTCAGACGTGTCCTCGGATCGCTCTTCGCCCGCCAGACGGGACGGACTCCCGTTTTTTTTAAAAATAATGCACTAACATACCCAGACGTCATCGGATGAGCAGGTTTTACTTAATAACCATGAAGCTGACTTGATTTTGAGGAATCAAGGTGCAGAAACGCTTCGCTCAGGAAATGAAAAGTATCTGTAGGAAGGAGCGTTGGCTTGAATCCAACATGCACGGCGTCTGCGAGATGGTTTTGTTGAATATTTCATGCGACTCGCTCCAATTCCTTCTCTCCGGCTGCAGCGACGGCTCTTCGAAATCGTGTCACGGCGTCACTTTTCAACCCCCCCCCCCCACCCCCGAACGCACTCTACGATGTTTCCGATTCACCGAACTGTTTTGTCTCTTTCTCATTTCCTGTCTTTTTCAAATACATCTAATCTAATTTTCTATTCTTAAACCGTTTAGAGCAGACATAAAACTGGGGCCTGCGCAGGATCAAAATAGTCTCCGTCCAGATCGCAGCGCTCCGGGGACGATCGATTTATTCCAGTCCGATCAGATGTGAATAGAAATGTTGAACGTCTATCCGTATTTTAAGCATCTCCAGGTTTCCTCAGTAGATGACCCACCAGATTTGGAGCGCTGTCCTGACCAGGAGGTTCAGCGTGACTCTCTGCTGTCGGAGCAGGAGACGGGAGGAGAGACGGGGTTGATGGATGGGAGTCGTGTTTGGACATAGAAGGCAGTGAGTCTGGGCCAGCAGGTCATCAGCTCCCAGCCAGAAGGCCTGAGAATCGGGCTCAGGAATGTGTGTGTGTGTGTGTGTGTGTGTGTGTGTGCAGACTGAGGTGGAAGAAGTGCAGAAGCCTTTAACTTAAAGTACTAATGATGTGACGGAAAAATGTTTCCTAGAGAGTCTGGATTTTAAAGTGAAAATACAATGACTTTTATTCTGAAATGTTTCAGTGTTGATTGAATCACGGAGGAGGATAAACACAAAGGAAGATGTGGTGAACGCATGCAGAAAAGGGAAGTGAGGGTCGAGTGTAATAAAGTGGGAAAGGATGAAAGGCGGGAAGTAAGGATGAGGGTCAAACAAAAGAAAACGGTACGGTGGATGGGAGGAAGAGCGAATCCACAAGTGGAAGTCTTTAGAGCAGGAGTGTTGCTATGGTGATGGAGCTGCATGTACCGTAAAGATGGACAGGATGTTTCCTGTGTGTGTGTGCTTCTTAATCCCCATGGTTTAAACGTTAACTGGTTTGGACTAGTAATATTTTAAGCCGAGGTAATTTTCTGAAGCGTGTAGGCTTTGGTGACCTCTACTGGTGAGGTTGCTGATTGCAAGACGAGAACCCGCTCCCTGTGTTGATAGAAAAGTCCAACCGCGATGTGTCAGAAACAGTTCTGTCCCGATGGATCATCCTTTTCTTGTTAAAGTGCTTCTGCTCATGAAAGTCCAAATATGCATACTGTACATCGTGTGTGTGTGTGTGTGTGTGTGGTTCATCGCCAGATAGTGTCTCACAAGTGGGGAATGTTGTTTAGAAATGACAGCGATGAGTGCCAGGCACCATCACACACACACACACACACACACACACACACACATATACTGCTGATCCTAATCATGCTCTTATTGTGAAAGAGCCTCTCCTGTCTGTGAAAACACAGCTGGGACTTGAAGCTCGTGGGTTGTGTTGACGTTTCCACGTCGACTACAGGCCTGTATGTCATCGCCGCCATGTGTCGTCGCCACGGAGATAAGGATGCCATGTTTTGGCAACATCAGATTTTATTTATTTATTATTACGATAAGGAAGCTTGTTGTTCCATAAAGGTGGAAATTAACTGAGGGCATGAGGTCATGTTGTCCAAACACAGATAAATGAGACAAATAACGGTTAAATTAATCGAAGCAGCTTTCCTTTGCGTTTTTGCACGTCTAACGTGTCGTTCGTGTGTGTGTGTGTGTGTGTGTGTGTGTGTGCAGCTGGTGTTCTACAGGGTGGTGAAGATCCTGACCACTCTGGGCCACAGCCTGTCCCTCGTGTCTCTGCTCACCAGCATCGCCATCATCTGTTCCTTCAGGTAAACACAAACACGGACGTTTATTTGCGTCGCCCTTTTTGTTTGTTTTTTCACGTCTGAATATCGTCGTCTTGCACCATTCTTGACCCGTTGATTTATATTTGCTGTTTTATTCTAGGCTTCGTTAAAAATCGCTCCGGTTTAGCCTCAGAGATGCTGCTGGAAGGAATTTAAAGAACATTAAATTCTTAATCTCATGGATTTAATCTGGCGTTTAATCTAATTTTAGCTCAAACACCAAACTGAAATCATTCATGTGCAAAGGTCTTGACCTTTAACTCCAGCTGGTTTCTACACAGGATGCATGAAGGATTATTCAGGATATACAATACATAAACACACACACGCTGCACACTTAAACACACTCTAACTCAAAACGTTTCCCAACACGCCGAGCCGTGACGGGATCTCCATCCCCGTCTGGACGCGCTCCAGCCGTTCACTCGCCGCTATCGCCGTGTTTAGATCCGACGTCCTCCAGCGGCTCCGCGCACCGACACCCTCTGTAAACACGCTTCTTAACATTCTTTTGTGTGTGTGTGTGTGTGTGTGTGTGTGTGTGTGTATGCAGGAGGCTCTACTGCACCAGGAACTACATCCATCTCAACTTGTTTGTGTCGTTCATCCTGCGCGCCGTGGCCGTTCTCATCAAAGACGCGCTGCTCTTCTCCGACGACGAAACCGTCGACTGCAGCACGCAGCCGTCGCTGGTGAGCGCCCCAAAATACGGCCGTGGACTCCTTTTTTTGATGCCAATCCTAGCTGTAGGGCTAACGTGTGTGTTGCATGTGTGTGTGTGTGTGTGTGTGTGTGTGGTCCTCCAGGTGGACTGTAAGGCCAGCCTGGTGTTCTCCAACTACTTCATCATGGCCAACTTCTTCTGGCTGCTGGTGGAGGGTCTCTACCTCCACACGCTGCTGCTCGTCATCCACAACTACTCCATCCGCTTCCCCGTCTACCTGCTCATCGGCTGGGGTACGCGACCAGGGGTGGGGGGGTTGGGGGGGTTTCCAGCAGCTCTTCCTCCTTTAACGCGTTTTAGCGCCACTTGCGTTTCCTGGTGAAGCTAAGCAGACTCTCTGTTACCCCCCCCCCTGTCTCTCAGGAATCCCTCTGGTCTTCATGGTGGCGTGGATCGTCTGTCGGGTGAAGCTGGAGGACACCAGGTGAGCGACCCGTCGGCGCTGCAGGGCGAAGCGACAAAAGGAGATCCGGTAGAACTTAACATTTCCTGTTTGTGTTTACAGGTGCTGGGAGATGAACGAGAACCCCGTCCCCAGAAGACTCATCAACTGGCCCATCATGGCGTCGGTCATCGTGAGTGTGTCCTACAACGTCTTTTTTTTTTTTTGTGAAGTCGAGTCATTACTTCTTTTTGTTTTTAAACTAAATTCTGACTTCCTGCTTTTTTCTTTTTTTTTTTTGTCTATTAAGATCAACTTCATCCTCTTCATCAGCATCATCCGCATCCTGGTGCAGAAGGTGCGATGCACCGACGTGGGAGGAAACGAGCAATCGCAGTACAAGTATTTAACCTCGCACTTTTTTGATTTATATAAAGATTACATCCCAGTGATGAAATGTTTAACAGCTTTAAAATGCATTGTGTGTGTGTGTGTGTGTGTGTTCTCCAGGCGTCTGGCTAAGTCCACCCTCCTTCTGATCCCTCTGTTCGGGATCAACTACGTGGTGTTCGTCTACCTGATGGAGCCGACCAACAAGACCTTGAACTACATCAAGATCTTCTTCGAACTGGGGCTGGGGTCTTTCCAGGTCAGGAACGCGTCACCGGTTTCTCTCCCCGCCTCTGGAGGAACTTTTCTTTGCAGTGTTTTTTTTTAACTTGCGTGTCGTTTGTGGGTGTGTTTTATAGGGTCTGATCGTGGCCGTCCTCTATTGTTTCCTCAACAGCGAGGTGAGTCGCAGCTCAATCTCACGTTTTCTAGATTCTCTGCTTCAACTTAAAGTCGGTTTTGTTTGAAAAGGTCCAGATCGAGCTGAGGAGGATGTGGAGACACCTGTCCTTCAGGGGCTTCCGGGGGCGGGACTACAGGATGCACACCTTGTCCGTCAGCAGGAACGGCACCGAAACCTGCGCGCCGTCTGCCAGGCACGCCAGAGCCCAGTCCATCCTGCAGACGGAAACCACCACACTCTGACCGGCCCTGGTTTTTATATTTGGGAGGACATTCAGAACCAGTTCACCTTTTTAAAGACTCAGACAAACCTTTTGTGGACATATCGTTCGCTGCTCCAGAGACCGAAGCTGTGTCTTCAGTTCAACACGTGTGTCAGAACAGTGCCTGCTGAAATCATTCGTCATTTGAAACCATATGTTCAGTGGTTGGATGCTTTTCCAACTTTTTTTTTTTTTCAATTATCTTTGAATTTTTAATAGTTTAGATTTTTTACACTAGTAATAGAATTGTTTGCTTTGATTTTTCTTTTCTTTTTTTTTATTGGTCTTAAAGCTGTTGGAGAGGTTTTCAAACAGATTTACCAACAGCTCTAAAGTCCACTTTAGAGGAAGTTAGTTGACCTGTTTGATTGGCTGTTATTCTAGCCAATAGGGTTACGCCTCCCAGCCATCCAAGTTCCCCATTGAGCGACGCTCAATTTTATGACTTTTTAACTTTCTAGAGTGGGTCCAAGGAAACTAGATATTATAGAGTTTAATTTAGTTGTAGCCTGATTAGCTGACTCACCATGTGACCTCTGGTCCCTCACCATGTGACCTCTGGTCCCTCACCATGTGACCTCACTGGTCCCTCATGTTACAGGACACACGGATTATTCCTCTGGTCATTCATCTCACTACCTTCATCCGTCTTTCGTTGTAGGATCTCCATCTGAACCTGAGGTCAAAGGTCAGGAAGTAAACTGTTACTGCAGCTCACTTAAAACAAGGGGTCCCATTCAGGTTTGAATTTTTTTGTAAAGGTGCTTTTGTGCCTTTTTCCCCCCCAAACTTTGAGGTCTTCATCCAGAATTTGACAATCTATGATCTGAAATCAGAATTTAAAAAGGATGTTTATGGATGTTTGTGCTTTAATGCAGAGATGCCCAAAGGAAAGCCAAAAACCATTCTTGCCTTGATTGTGTTTTTTTTATTGTCTTTATTAACAGTTGTATTGATGTTGACTGGGTTCAGATGTAAACCTGTGAAACTGTTTTTCTATTACATCTTTTATCAAACTTGAGTCATGCTTGTTTTTTATGCACAGATGCATATAAACTACATTTTTTATTAAGGGTGTACTCTGTCAGCAATAGTGTCCAATATATTGAAAAGAGAAGGAAATATGTATAAATAAAACATAAATGCTGTAATAATAATGCAATAACCTCCTACACATCCTAAAATTTTAAATTCATGTAGTTGTCGAGTACTTTATACTCTAATTCATCAGTTTGTTCTTTCCCTGTTTGAATATTTGACCAGAATATTCATCAGCTTGGTTTTAGTTGAGATTGAATAAAGTAAATATTTTAAATGTTTTTCGATGAAAATAAACTGTGTTTCTCAGAAAACTTCCACATCTTTTTATGTTTGTTTCCATTGGCTGACAGTTAATTCGCTGATGCGAGGCGTTTATCTGATCTTGACAGCTCACCCTGACCCATCCTGTCAGAGGTCACCGGTGTTGTTCTGTTGGTAAATAACAAAATAAACCCAATTCTGAAAATAAATAATAAATAAAAAAACATTATTTTTCTCCTAGGGGTCATGTTTGCCCTGACCTGAGAATATTCTCTGTGTTTACCTGAAAGTGAGTCTCATGTTTTACTGGATCTCCTTTAAAGGAGTTGAGTTTGATCCACCAGCTGATAAATGTTATTCTATTGAACTTTATGGCAATAAACTTTGGTTTTAAAATAAATGTTTGATTATCTAATATAAACCGAAAGAAACTCCAATCTTTACTTTCAAAAACACATTGAAATCCGGAAATCTAGTAGATAATTATAATATAATTGGTTAATTTCCAGAGATCCCGCCCACAAAGTGCATGATTGGACAAACTCAATCACGTGACTGGACGAACCCGTCGTGCTTAACTATCCGTACGTTCTTTTCATTTCAACCCGGTGGAGTTCAGCGTCAATTATGGGAATTCTGTGAGTGTTGTGGTAAGAATTGACGTCAGTGGCTGCAGTCTGACGTCAGAAGTCATTTATTATTAATATTTTAAAATGTCCTTTTGCGTTACTCCGGTTTACGTGAGTATGTCATTGCTAACATGATTAAACTCCAAAAGTGCTGAACGGTTCAACGGAATGACGCAGGCTCAGCCTTTGTCCACTAGATGGCAGCAAAGACGAGATTAAAACTCAAAATTAACAAGTACTGTACTGTCCAATACTGTACAGTATAAATATTATTCAGGTTCAATTGATTTGGAAGTGGATTCGCAGTGTGACCTAAATATTCTTAATAATCTAAATAAATTCTAATGTCAGGGAAGCTGTTTGGCTAGCAATTAATTCTTAGTTTTTATATATTTAACTTTTTTTTTTTAGATATATTTCTTATTATCTTTCCGAGAAGTCTTAAAATGCTGGAATTATATCCAGCATTTTGGCCTCTTGAGAAGAAACTGTTAAAAGTGGAGCTTGAGTTTTCTCCAACTGAAAGTCGAAAGAAAAATGGAAATGAAAGTGTTGACATAAAGTAAAATAAAAAATTCTCTCGTTCCAGTTTACGGTCATATTTGATTTAAAGATAACTGAAAGTTTTTTTTGAGAAGGTGGAGTTTTTCCTTCTAGTGGCATATTTAATAATTGTAATTCTAATTATTCTGTATTACAGTTGCCTGCAGACGCTGCACGGCAGGCCAAGAGGAGGAGGAGGATGGACAGAACCCTCGTTTGCATCTTCATCGCTGGACTCCCTGGTGGACTGAGCATTTAAGAGGTTGGCTTGAAACTACTAAAGGTAATGGATGCTGATATTTCCTGCTAGTTTCACAGAGGTTGGGTGGGTTTGGGGTGTGAGCAACACCCACAATGCATCACTTTCGTGATATGAGCGTAGGTTTTCTCACTGACGTTTAAAGGTACAATTATATTTAGATGCTTTTGTCACTCGATGCGTGAGGAGAAGTTTCAATCAGGCGAATCTGAACCCGTCAGCAGATGAAGCTGAAGCTTCACGATGGCTGGAGTTACCCTGATGAACAGCTTCAAATCAGCTCCTCACCACTTCCCTCCGATTTCCCGGGAATCACATGTTTTCAGATAGTGATAGAAGTGACTCAGCAGTGATTCAGCAAAGTGATGTCAGCGTTTATTGGACCTCAGTCACATGCAGAGTGACGCGATGAAGCTGGTGATTAATGTGACGATGGTGATGAAGACCCTCAGCCTTCACTCGAATGAACAGGTGTGTGTAAGGAAGCCGGACTTCCTGGTCTGGTAGGGGTTAAATGACCTCTTGACCTTCAGCCACCTTTTAGCTCCGCCCATCCAGACTCTGGGTTTAAAGGATTCAGGAGAAACTAGTGGATGGAATCACGTGAACGTTTCACCAGAGGACGCCTCAACTGAGAATCTTGATTTTGTCGGACAAGATGAAGATAAACACAAACAAACAAACAAACAAACACATATGCAGACTCTCAGATGCAGCATTTATTAATTACCCTAATAAATTTTTACAAGTTTAAATATCAATAAATATCTTAAAATACTTTCTTAGAGCAGTTCAAGTCAAGTTGAATTAAATCCATGATAAAGTTTTGTAAACATCAGTAAACACATTTAGTAAACAACACTTCGGTCAGCTTTGGTCAATTAAAATAAACTAATAAATCCTTACAATGAAAAGGTTTTAAAAGAAACTAAATATTCATCTAGAGTTAACAATTTAACACGATCATTTTGTTCGAGTACGATCTAAAGCGTCAGTCTGATTGTTAGCGTCTTGACGCACTCGTTCTCCGTTCTCATTGGCTGGAAGAGGAGGGCGTCTCGTGGGTGGTCGCCTCGGACGAGGAAGGGTAGAAGGGAGCAGAGGAGGAGGAGGATGAAGGAGGAATCGAGGATGAGGAGGGTGGAAGAGATGAAGGTGAAGGTGAGGCGGCGGATGTGATGATGGCGAGGAGGGAGACGGTGGACGAAGGCGGGGCAGAAGCAGTAGCGGTCACAGCTTTTGCATTCCTGCGAGGAAAAGATCGTTTGAGATTAGAGATTGAATAAAATCAATATTTTTTTTAACATATAAAATTTTAACAAACTCACCGAAACGCCTCGATCTTGCGGCGAACCCAGCGAGCGCCGGGGTAGCTGCAGAAAAAACCTTTTGCTGTTTGAAAGCTGAAGGAAAAACAAACGTGACGGGAGATTAAAAACCATCGTAATTCAGACACATCATGTGGAAATGAAAAGAATTCTTCTTTTGAGTAGTTTTTTTAGCATTTACACCATCAGATGTAGGATGGAGCTGGTGAAACTAGATCTAAATCCGTGTAGTCGTGCTGTACTTACATGACAGCTGGGGGGTGAACTCTCTGGACCCTATATCCCAGGATGGCGTCGGTGATCTCCTGTCTGCTGGTCACGCTGCAGTAGGAGGTCAGCTTATCGACTGGAAGTCAAGAAACGGACAAAAAGCTTTTAAAATAAATGGAAAAATATTTCAAACCACTTCATTTATCCGCATCCAAATATCCTTACCCGCTGATCCAGAGCGAACCAGCGCCAAGAGGACGACGGCGACCAGCGCGCTCTTCATCAGGGTTCCACGTTCCATCTTAGAAGAAAAAGGATGAATGAAAGAAGGGATCGCTGCTGGTGCTTCCTGTCGCTTCCTCTTCAGAGATCTCGGTGTGCAGACGGCCGGCTTGAGGATCCGTACTTGAGGCCGTAAAAGCAGAAGCGGCACCTCCGGTTAGTCATGACCCACGGTTTTTCTTCATCCACCTCGTCTGCATCAGAATGAATGAACCCTGAGATCACAAGGGATTTCCATGAAGTCACGGACAGGAAACGCTTTCATCACGACGTTTCATTTGGAAAATGTACGTCTGGTTTGAGGGAATCCACAGTCAGGGGGTCACTTTGGATTAAAGGGTCAAATAAGCAGAAAACTGGTGGAGATTATTTTAAATACAGCTTTATTAAAGTTCTGAAGAAGTTCAGGTTTTATTAAAGGTGATGGTTGGAATCAATCGGTCGCCTGTCGCTGTCACACAGAATGACTAAACACACACGTTTAGTCACACACACAGTGGGAGGGCTGGTGGAGGGTGAAGTAATAGATTACATCTGGAAATGAGAGGATGTGATGTCCTTTAACCCTCTTAAGCCTGAACTATTAAAGAATTACCAGAAAAAAAATAATAAGATTTTTTGGAAAATAAGGTTTCAATGGAACCGTCTGACGACTTTGTCCAAAAAAACTTCTTCACATAAATTTGTAAAAAATTAGTATAATGTTTGCTAAACCTGGAATTTTATCATATGTAAAATGCAGAGGCATGTGTCTGATTGTCTACGTCAGGAAACAAATAACAAATTTATGTTGTAGAAGTCTCAAAATTCTGGAAGGCTTTTGAGACTTTTTTCAGGCTGGTGGTACAAAGATGAGTTAAATCAGGTGAGTCGATGACCAAATAAGGAACAAAAGTCGATAAATCTGATCTCGTTCACAGGATATTTATAGTTTTTTGTCCTAAACAGCATTTAAACAATCCTATTACACATTTATTTTTCCTTTTCCTTTCCTTTTCTTTTTGGGGAGGGCAGTGGCTCAGCGGTAGAACGGGTCGTCCAATGCTCCGGAGATCGGCGGTTCGATTCCCGCTCACGCCCCCCCCCCCCAAAAAAAAAAAACACCTGTAGTGTGAGCTAACAATGGGAGGTGTCAGCCCACCCTCCAGATTACTGCCGAGAAACCCTTGAGCAAGGCGCGCCCCCCCCCCCTTCACAAGTCGCTCATTAGAGGCGCTCCACAAACGGTCTGCCTGCCACTCTACCTCCCCATGTAAACTACATTTCCCACAATGCAGTACTTACAGTAAGTCCATTTTAACATGGACAAAAACGTTTTAAGGTCTTGATTTGTGTTTGATGTTATTTTTCTTTATTGATTGATAGTTTGATCCTTGATTGATGGAGTTCTGTGGGTTTAATAACCTGATAAATTAAAAGGATTAATGTTAGAACAGAGAAACAAACAAACATGTGTTTTCTGTGTAACTGTAATGTTTGTAACTTGAATAAGTAATAAATTCAGGGTAATTCAACATTAAGGGGTAGTTATATTTATTTTAAATTATATTGAGTTACATTTAGTTACATTTATTAGTTACATCAGGCCCTTTGATTACAGCCATGATGCTGATATGTAAAGGTAAAGAACATTTAAACACCTCCTCTACCAGAAAGCTCGTCGTCTTTAATATTTGCTGCCTCTGTTTGCAAAGCAGGACAGAAACGATATCCTACATGCAAAACGGAAGGGTAGGGCTGAGGGGCGGATTGGAATTGGAATTAGTCCTTTCTTCTTCTGAAGTGTGTATCGTCTGCATGACGTTTGTCTGACTAACATATGCACACGGATGCACAAATCGACAACGCAGGAGGATTCTCTCTTCTTTCCTTTACAGCAATCAAGTAGAGATTGTTCACGGAAATTGACTGGAACTGGCATATTTCAAAGCTTCCTGTCCACACGGGAGTTCAGTTTTCCGTTATTGAGTAATGATTGTGGTTGTTGAATGAACTCAATTAGAGGAAGTAAATAAGAATGAATCACGTTTTTCATGTTTGATTCATGTTCGGATGAAACTACCAGAAACTTTAGAGCTTCCTGCTTTTGCAAGAAATGAAACTGTCACAACAGATGAAGATAAACACTCGGAACGTCTTTTGATGCAACGTTTATTCATGAGCAACAAGTTTTCACAAGCTTCAAAAATGAATTTAATAAATATATAAATACCTCAAAATACTTTCTCAGGACAATTTCAAGTTAAGATGCATGATAAAAATTTAAATCTTCTCCCAGCACTGGTCAGTTAAATTAAACTCATAAATATTTGCGTTCAAAATGAATTAACAGAAATTAATAGTCATCTTAAGTTAAAGGAGGGAGTGAGAAGGAAGGAGGAGAGGGGAGGAGAGGGCGATCAGAGGGAGGGAGAGGAGGCTGAAGGAGGTGAGGCGGTGGATGTGATGATGGAGAGGAGGGAGGCGGTGGACGAAGGCGTGGCCAGAGCTTTGGCTTTCCTGTGAGAAAAAGAGAAAAACGAGAAAAATGTTAACAATGGAGAAAAGAAAACGAGTGCGAGCAAAACAACGGGTGGAAACAAACTCACTCGAAGGCGATGATCTTGCGGCGAACCCAGGGAGCGTTGACCTGACTGCAGAAAAGACCCTGTTCTGTTTGGAAGCTGCAGGAAGGACAGAGAAATGAATGAACTGTTTCTCTCTGAGCCGGGAAATGAATGGAAAGGATTTCTTCTGATCAGAATCGATTCAAAGGAATGAAGATGGGACTCACATGATGGCTCGCACACATGGGGGGCTGGCCTTCTGCACCATGTAGCCGGTGATGGGCCCGCTGATTGGCTGGCTGCTCACCGTCTTGCAGCAGGAGGACAGCTTGTTGACTGAGGAGAGGAGAGAAAGTTCTTCAACACCAACAAAAAACCACTTCCTGTCAGGATTTAAGGCCGATTGGTCCAAACCCGGGTCTCACCTGCTGATCCAGAGCCAATCAGAGCCAGGAGGACGACGGCGACCAGCGCGCTCTTCATCAGGGTTCCAGCGTTCATGTCGGAGAGAGGATGAGAGGATTGTGAGAGGGATGGATGGAGGATGGTCGTCTTCCTCTTCAGGAGCTCGGAGTGCTGAGGCTGACGGAGACGAGGGATACTTAAGGCCTGAAAAGCAGAAGCGGTCCCTCCGGTTCGTCATGCTCCTCTTTCTTTCTTTCACCCCCCCCCCCTCGTTCTTCCGGGGAACGCCGTGGAGTTACTGAAAGCTAGCAAACGGGAAGAACTTTCATCATAATGTATGGTTTGGAACATTTGGTCATGGGTTTTCCTAATTTCCTGATACGACTACATACAGAATGTTGCATCATTCATTCAGGAATCTGAGGATTGTCACTTTTTGTCCCAAAGAATTTTGACATCAAAGTCAGAAATCTGACTTGATTCACTGAATAATCCCTTTAGAATAATCCCTTTAACATCAGGATTCTGACTTTGATCTCAAACTCATTACATTATCCTCATAATTCTGACTTCACTCTCAAAATTTGGACTCAAATCTCAGAATCTATAAAGCCAGAATTCACTTCCATCATACTTTATTGAACATAATTTTATTTAATCACCTCAGGTAGTTTATTTATTTTTATTTTATTTATTTATTGATCAGTGATTTCATGATTACAAATTCAATATTTGATTTTAAGCCCGAGTCAGCACAATGGAGCTGTCGTGAGTTCTATTCCACCTGAAGGCCTTTGTGTACAGAGTTTGAATGTCCTCTCCGTGTGTGTGTGTGTGTGTGTGTGTGTGTGTGTGTGTGTGTGTGTGTGTGTGTGTGTTTGTCTTCCTGTGTGGCCCTGCGATGAACTGGCGACTCATTCAGGGTGTACCCCGCCTCTCACCAGTGGCCTGCTTCAGCAGAACCCTCAGCCTGTGTTCTGGGTAAACAGCTGACGATGATTGAATGAATGAATGAATGAATGAATGAATGAATGAATGAATGAATGAATGGTAGCATGCAGGCAGCAGGCGGCTAAGATGAAGAGGTAAAAGAAGGAGGAGAGGAGGATGAAGGATCTTTGGGGGTAGCTTTTCCTGTGTGAAAAGAAATAAGAGACAAAGAATTAGGGTGCAGATTAGGAATTGAAAGACAAAATTTTGCAAGTTGGAAGCAAAAAAATAAACTCCCTTGAATTTACATGCAAAATAATCTCATGTCAGACCCGTCATGCTGCAGCATGCTGGAGGCATCTGGTCGTTCAGGCCTGAAAAAGAAGAAGCGGTCCCTCCGGTCAGGCATCTTCCCATTTTTTTGGGGGTTGTTTTTCTCTCCTCACACTTCTTCTCAATGAATGAACCATTGATTTTATTTTTTTTTAGTGGGTGAAGATACTGGCAGCTTTTAAACAGGAAGCACTTTCATCTCTTCATTCCAAAGTCAGGTGTCAGAAATGCTGCTTCCTCCATGTCAAATCTATCGGTGCGTTTATTAATTCACAAAAACTTTAATTGAAATACAACTAAACTGGTAATTTATTGTAAATCTGCATGTTTTCTTTCCATGTGTGAATTTTCTGAAAATGACGATGAGGAAGTTTTGTGAAATTCATGTCACGATGATCTTGTCGAGCGGGGCAGGACGAGGTCATGATGTCACGGTCGTGTCCCAACATGTTCCTCCGAGTCGCCACCCAATCCCAGCGAATGACACGCCAGCGGGGTTGCATATTGAACTTTTGAGGATGAATTCTGCCTTTAAAAAAAAAAGTTTTCATCTTTGTCTTTGAGCAGAACAGCAAGCAAAGATATTTACCACATGTACAGAAACCCAGCGGTCATCAGGAACACTGATGGCAGAGGAAACGTGCTGCTTTATCTAAAATGAAAAGATTATATGAAGGGAGACGGAACCGCGTCAGATTGAGAGCAGAATCAGGACTTTGTTGCACTTTTAAGATCTTAATGTGAAAGTAAGAACAACTTTTTAATGATTTTTTTTCTGGGAAATCATCTAAATCTCTTTCTAACAACAATTACTTATTAAATATCCTTCAAGTTGCCTCATTTTTGATTTTGTAGAAGAGGAACTGGACGGTTGGTCTCAGCGACACGATGGCTCCACGATCCGGTTTGTAATCCTGCTGACTGTCCCCTTTTTTAATGTGTGTGTGTGTGTGTGTGTGTGTGTGTGTGTGTTTCTATCCGTAAATGATTAATTTCCTGTCAACAGCACTTCTTCCTCCCTTTCTCCAGTCGCATTTGAACAAAAGATTTATCATCATCATCATCATGTCTGCAGAAGGTAGCAGGGCAGCATGTGATGTTGCAGACGGGACTTCCTGAGAAATAACCCCGGGTGGGGTGGGGTGGGGGTGGGGTTACAGGGGTTGACAGTGCTGAAGTTAACATCTTCATAAACTTGCACACATTGTATTGACACGTTGATGGAACAGCTGGTTTAGAGTAAGCATGAGTTTAGAACTTTCCCTTGTAGGACTAATAAAGGATTATCTGATTTTATCTGAGTTATAAAGATACAGAAGGAGGATTTGAGAGCAGAAGGAGTGAAGGAAGAAATAAAACACGGAATCATGCAGATCAGAGATGTAAAAATACTTCATAGATACCTCAAATGTTTGTGCATTTTGTCGAGCATGTATTTCTTTTGTGTTCAGACATAAGACAAGAATCTGAATGACTGATCTCAGTGTTGATGGTAGGAATATTAAAATAAATGAAACTTCCTTCCTGATTTCGTTTTTTTCCCCACTTCTCATTTGGAGTTGTGACATGTGGGGTGTTTTTGACGGGGCTTCAGATCCACAGTAGAATGTTTTGTTTTTACTGTCAGAGTTTCTCCATTTACAGGAAATCACTTTAAAGGAAAATACATTTAATAAGTTGTAGAATCAGGTATATTTAAAATCAAACTCTCAGTATTTGCTGGAAACAGTTATAGAATAATATTAAAATGTGCTGCATCAGCTGTAAGACATCAGCTTATTTGCTTAAGTTAATCTTTTCTCTTTTCAAGTAACCACATCCCCCTTAAACCATATCCTGTTTGCAATCGACACGGAGTGAATATCTGGAACTGTTAGCATCTCAAAGTCACATTTAAAAAGAACGCAAGAAATTAAAATTTGACCAATTTAGTGTTCGTGTGGACTTTAATGACAAGTTCAATCGTCACAAGACCTTACTTCACCAATACAAATACATACCAGGCCTCACCTGCGGTCACGACCTCTGGAAAGTGATAAATCATACAGTAATCCCTCGCGCATTCGCACATCAACACACACAGCTTCACTACATCTCTGATTTTTAGTAGGTAGTCACGTGATACCGTACGCGCATGCTATTGGCTGACTGCATCCGGAAGTGCGCTGCGTTCCGTTAAGTCTCGGATCGCAGCGCACTTCCGTGAGACACAAAAGTGCTTTAAACAGTCTATCAAAAATGGTGATACAGACAGAAGGTGGTTTAGTATCAGTACGTGGAGGGTTCAGAAACATTTTATGTTAATTACCGTAAATAATAAAATAGTTTGTCGCTATATTGCGGAATTTCGTTTTTGGGGGTGGTTCCTGTAACGCATTAACTGCGAGTAACGAGGGGTTACTGTATTGAAAAGTGAAGCTAGTAGGAATTTAATTTAGTGAGAGCCATATTTTAGTTTATCTACTTAGTGAAGACTTTTGACCTCAGCTGGATCTGGATTGCGACAATTCTGAACCACGTTTTCTGTATGTACAACATATTTTAGCCCATGTCAGTATTACTGATAACTAAGTCGTCACTACATTAATGAGTAGCTTTTGAGGAAGTGTCGCCATCATGTATGACTGGGAGGACGCCTTCATGTGCTTCGCCGATCAAACCGCGTGTTTTCCTAGAAGTTGATGTTATTCAGTCTTTTTCTGAGAGAGAAGACATTTTCATTCACCACAGCAGAGCGGATGTCGTCTCTGTCATTAAACCGATGGGAAGTGATGAACTGATGGTCAGTTTCTCTTTCACCAGATGTCACTGATTCACCACCAGAATCAGCTGCTGTCTGCTGCTGCTGGGACTTGGGAAATACTGGCAAGGGGTTGGAATGATCTGCATCGTCAGCGCATTTTAAACGTTGATTGTCAAGTCCCTGGAGTGTCCATCCACCTGATTGGCTTTTGTCAGAGCTAACAGTCACATCACGTGGTCTGTAGCAGCACACGGTTGTCATAGAAACAGGTGTGTGGATTTCCAGGATGGCATGTGACGACAGGTGAAACTGGGAGGATCGTCTGATGTGACTGAAGGCAGCAGGGTTACTGGTAAACCGCTGGTTTAGGTTTGTTCTTATTAAACCAGATGAATTTTCATGCGTGACCTTTAGAAGGAAAAGTTCATCCTTAAAGATTTATTTAATCTGTTGGTACCAACTTTGTTCAGGATGTAAACACCAAAATTCTCATTTGTGCTTTTAGAAATATCCATGTCCAAACATCCATTTGTTGTGTTGTCTCTACTATTCTGTAATTTAATATGATATATCAGCTACATCCATTTGTTGTGTTGTCTCTACTATTCTGTAATTTAATATGATATATCAGCTACACACACACACACACACACACACACACACACACACACACACACACACACACACACACATACACACAGCTGCTTGATCAGTATTTTATCGCCATCAAGTGGGGAAAAGAAAGGTTGCGGCTAAAAAAAATTTGCTGTAAAATGGTTTTAATGCTTCCAGAAAAGGTGTATGTTTACCAGTTTGATTATTGACCTGGTAAAGGTGTAACTAACGTGATATTTTTTTCACTACTATTTCCATCTTTAGGCATCACACGGGTAGAAAACAAAGAGTCAGTCACCTTTTAATCCATTTTAAATAAGATTTATTTTTGGCTCCAGGGTCAGTAAGAAGAAATCGGTTCAATCTGTTATTCACAGCTATAAAAAAAAAAACAGCCATAAAATATAAATTTAAAAAATAATATAATAATAATAATAAAAATAACTTTAAATATTTAATTTATTTTAAATAGAGTGCTGTGTAAAATGAATAAATAGTAAATCAGCTGCTGCTCTGCTGTAGCGTTTCACAGGCCTGGTCAACGACCTAACGTCAGATCAGGAGGACATGCCAGTCTGCCCTACAGCGGAGAGGAAGGGAGGGACAGTAGAATGAGATATAGGATAGGAGACAACGCTGTCATTTAAGTAGCATTAATAATACTACAAATTAATTCACGTGTGGGATTGCATAAATAAAGTAAACTGTAGCTAAGGACGTGCAGATACAGTCTGATGAAGCTTTATCTGATCTGTTCCAGGAGAAATGATTCCCACCTGCTGAATCTCCTTCTTGAGCCACGCCGCATCAGGATGGATACACCACTGTTTTTCGTTGGAGGTTTTAACCCTATTAACAGACACAAATCGGTCACACGCGGTCCTGATGTTGTGTGGTATTCAGGTTCAGATGTGTTTCTCTTACAGGAAAGTGTGGTGGTGGCAGCCCTCCCGTGGCTTCTGCTCGTAACACTCTCTGATTCCGGTTAACCTCATGGAGCTGACTTTGCGACAGCAGGGGAGACTTACGATTGGAATGTAGGAATCCACTGCAAGAAGCACACACGAGGAGCGGTCAGCATCATGTCGATGGAGTTGGAACGACCTGCAGCCACGTCGTTCTTCATTTAGGTTCAGGATTTGTTTTAACTGAAAACCATCTGACTGTGTTTTAGGGGTGATAGTTATTCAATAATAATAATAATAGTAATAACTGATTGATTTGAGGGTAATAATGATGAAGAAAAGTATGACATTTTTCTATTTAAGCACCAGAAACATCAAATATTTGACATCTGTGCTCACTGAAGTTCTAAATGGATTAAACTTCTTTCATTGTTACATAAAGTTTATCCCGGTTTTGCACGGTTTTAAAGTTTCACAGGACAAAATTCAGACAATTCATATCTTAGTTTAATTTACCTTGTGACGCAGAGAAGAGCAGCATCACAGCCAGGAGGAGCAGACCCACACGGCGGCCTGCAGATAGAACGGTCCACGTCTTCATCTTTGTTCCTCGGTGAGTTGCAGCTCAACCTCGCTGACGGTTTGTGATGAATGAAGCTGGGAGGTGTCGTCTTATATGAGGAAAAGAGGAACCACCGCTGTTATGAGCAGCATTGATGGAAAAACTCATGCTGGAGTCACGACGAGACACATGCTGAGAATCACACACAGATTTGTCCAGCGTGTCCATATATGTACAGATGTGTGTCTGTAAAGGGATTCACCTTCTTCACTCATGATGATGATGATGATGTCATATTTTGTCTTATGCTTGAATACAAAGAGAACATTTTTCACCTGTTAGCGCTGGTTTGGGTTCCCATGTTTCCAATGAGAACTACAGTGATCAGTGCAGATATTGTTTCTTTTTTATTTTATTTGCTGAAGGTTTTTCCAACTCTGTTTTCCATAATCACAGAAGATCAGACTCCAAGCCAGGTTCCCACAAAGTTACAAATAATTCAATCGATTTTAAAGGACTTCTGCTCAATCCAGCCACACTTTATTTGTACGAATACGAGAAAGCTTTAGCGCAAGCATACATCATTAAAACTCTTTTTATTCAGTTTGCCTCGAATTGTAAAGGTGTTCTAAAAAACTGAAAATGTCATGCAAAACCAACACAAACAAAAGGCTATAATTGTTAATTAAAATTCTGTCCCTCACTTGCTAAAAAGCTTCCATGCAGCTACGTCTTATATCAATACATAAAGTTCCATATACGTAACACCACAGCCTTTAGTATATAAAGAAATTTACACTATTTAAATTATTTCTACTGAATGAATGAACTCATGACCTCATTATCACGGCTGATCACATTTATTATTTTAATTAGTCAGCCATTAAAACATTTCAAGTTTTAATCTGTATTGTGGGTGAACAAGCAAAGGGAAACTCCCTGTTTACAGACGCACTAAGAATAACCCTCACAGGCTGACAGAAAAGTATTCTTAGCATTCAGTGTTACCAGAATAACCTCAAAACCAGTCATGATGGCATAAGACAGCACTGAAAACCCTAAAGGAGGAATTACTCACATGAATGGAATGCATCCTGGTCACATCATTAAACTTACTCCACATTTAATGGTGTTCATAGGCAAATGGGGTTTCACGGTTATTTGTTCCACTTTGCTTTTCTGTAATGGTCAAAATTATATAAAAAAACGTTGCATCCCAACACCTGATGGCAGTTCAGGAACTTGGAGAATGTTATTTGCAGTTGTCATCAAGCTCTTTATGGTTAGACTAAAACCTCAAGGTGGCTTAACTTAAAAAAGAAACCCTGACAGAATTTGACTATTGACTGATTATTTTCTATTAGTCTTGACTTATGGAAGTTGTAAATGAATGAAAAAACTAACATATATTTGAACGCATGAGGTATTTTTATCCCTAAAATATGTGGAAAGTCCCCAGTGGTCAGCACTGTAGCTAAGGAAATATTTTGAGTGTATGTGCAGATACGAGTCAAGGCGTGTTCAGAGAAGCTGCAGAACAAGCAGAATAAAAAAAAGAGGAAGAGAAAATAGTTGAATTGAAGCAGGAGCAGTGATAAATATTTGTGTTTACATCATAAAAGGGTCACTTGCGTGGGTGAGTAGTTTATCTTTTCTGAATTATAATGTATTTATGATCCTTTTAGCTTTAAAAATGAAATGGATTATTTTTAGACATTTTTTGTGCTATATATGAAATTATTTTTCTATCTTTGCTGTATAATTTGTGTAAATCCCCTTAAATTCCCACGATAGACAGCCCCTCCATTGTCATTTTGAACAAACCGCGTCACGTGATTTCTCGCGAGATTTGGGCCAACAGCGCCCCCTTGTTTACGTGTGTGGAAAAGCGACAGGAAGAATGAGGAATGCTCTGCGGCTAACGATAGCAAGGTACACAAATTGGGATTTAATTCACTTTGGGTCTTCCCCGCCGCACTAGACCACTACCAGTAGCTGCACAGGAATATATTTTCACATAATTTCTTGATTTTCTTGCTACATTCTCACCGAGACGGGAACGAAAGAGTCCCGCTAAACCCGAGAAGAGCGAAGCGGCCTGGTTTTGTAGCCCACATCCGGGTGCATCTCAGACGGCTAGCGGAATCACGAGAGCCCGGTGCTTAAGATGGTTTATTTTTTTGTTTACCCCATCAGCAACGTCGAAGCTTAAAATCTTTATTTTTTTTTTATTCGAGTAAACACACAACACCCGTCACTTGTTTTTCCTGTCATATTTGCATAGCTGTTGACGTTCCGCTTCTGAAGGAGGACCTTTCGGAGCTGGCGCGGCCTGTTTTGTTTTCAAGCCGCCACGAACAATAACACAACCCCGAACCAGCCTGCCGGGACTGCGCTGCTGGCGATCAGACAGTCCCGGCCTGGGGATCACCGGCATTTACGATACCGGTTCTGGTATGGACGTGAAAACCTGGGACGAGCATTTGGATTATGGATGTGTTTTTGGGGAAACCGCTGCAAATCGAAGCACGGAAAGCGTGAACGTCGGAGCGGTCGCTAGCTAACCAGCTGTAAGTGAGGTTATAAGGCGGAGGACGAGGCGCCCACAGGATGCTTTGTCCGGTCATAAGTTACGGATTTTCTGGAAACAAACACAACCGACTTGGGTGAAAGCTACATTTTTAATGCGTGGTTGACTTTGTGATGCACTAATCATATCATCCCACACCATCGGAGGCAACCGCGCTTTTTGGAGCTTCGCATTAGCGATGGGTTGGATGTGACTGGGATGAGTAGCCTCGACGGCTCCCTGCACAGACGGTTAAAGCTGTGGGATTCACCGACGGGGGAGCGTTTCTGTCGTCTATGCCCGCTTCAAAGACGCCTTTGGGCAAGCAAGTGATTCCGCTGGAGTATATGGTGCACGGCTGCTTTTGTTATTGTGACACTTTGGTGTTTTAACACATTCATACAAGTTCACCGGACCGGACTGGAGCACCGGGACAGGCAGCTGACATGAACCCGGTGAATGCGACCTCTCTCTACCTGTCCGCGAGTCGTTCGGTGCTGCAGTGCGACCCCAGAGACCCCCGGGCCCTGGCGGAGCTCTGCAAGCTACTGCCGTTCTTCCGCCAGTCCCTGTCCTGCTTGGTCTGTGGTGAGTGTGTGTGTGTGTGCATAATGTTTTTAATTGGTTTTTAATGTGATTCTGCGATTGCATGTGTTGGAAGACGCTTTCCGTGCTGTGCTCAGTTGTCAGCTGTGCTAAACCTGGCAATGAGGCTTCGGAAAAAATGATGCCTTCACTGACAGTCGGAAATACAGGAATCGGAAGTAATGACGAGTGACCGAGTGTTGCAGCTTTGTGGTTTTGATGTAGTTTTACTCCCATTGAATTTTTGACATTCATGCAGCACTTTCTGCAACAGCACAATTATTTAGAGGAAGCTTTTACACGGAAATTGCTGTGAAAAATAATTTTATTGCTGGATTTTTTTTTATGACAAAGAACCTGCATACTGTGCATTTATTATAAGAAATGTGACGTATTATTAAAAAAGCATTTCATCAATGTAAGGAGTAAGTTTAACCTGAAGAATCCAACTTTTTAAGTATGAATTGGAGATTTAATCATGTTTAGCCTTACATCTTTATAGCTAGACCAGTGTTTTATATAAAGAATTTAAATTACCATCCGCGTCTATTAGCTGCAACTTTAAAATTCTGATTGAATGAAATTCAAATCGCCTACAAATAACAACCTTTAAAAAATCCGAGGGGTTTGAACGCCTCACTGCGTACAGCTACACCCATCGTGACACACCCCCCTCTGTGTGGCGTTTGGTTGCAACGGGGCGTTTCTCTGTTTTGTCGTGTTGAATAACAGCCCCTCCTCGTGCTGGATATTGTGCTCCTAACCCCCCCCCCCTCCCCATCCCATGATACACAACACAAGAAAATATATGGACGGAATAAAAGAAATCGATAAAAGGAGGGAATGCTTTTTATGCCTTCCGTATAAAAGAGGTTGTAAATCACGCAGGCTGCTCCGGCTAGTTTTCTCAAGTAATTAAACCTCAACTTTGATTAATTTTGCAGGATTATTTAATGCACTCTTCTAACTGCTCATGCATGATGCATCAACCCCATCTTAACTGGAAATGCGCGTCCTTGTGAAAGGAAAACCGACTGTTGATAAAGGAGGTATTTGTCTTGTGATTGCTCGAGTATTGAAAAGAGCAGCTGCTTCGTTCCACTCATATCTATTGCACCTCCACGTCCACCCTATGAATAATAGATCCATATGAAAGCAGACCATACATCAAGTTAAATATAGACTTCCTTGTTTTCAGTAGGCGCAGTGTTTCTAAGGTTGGTTGATCCTCATGAATGCACCTTGGTTCTTTTTTTTTTCCAATCTGCAGCTGCACTCCCTAGTAACCAGTGTTGCTAAGGAAGCCCCACTCAAAGAGCAGTTGTCAGCCGCGCTGGCGAGTTGCCATCCACCACTCAGGTTTACAAATAGATAATCAGTGGAGGAAGCTGTTGGAATGACGCAAAGTGGAAAGCAGTCTTTTTGAAATGCAAATATTCCAACTTCATTTACTGAAAAATGTTTGCACGTCTGAATGTATGGCATGTTTGGGTTCTCATGTGGGATATTTGTCTTCTCACACCTTCAGGTAACCTGCTGCAAGACCCCATCGCTCCCACCAACTCGTCATGCCAGCATTACGTCTGCCGAGGCTGCAGAGGCCAGAGGATGCAGCTGAAGCCGTCCTGCAGTTGGTGTAAGGACTATTCCCGCTTCGAGGAAAACAAGCAGCTCTCCTTGCTCGTCCACTGTTACAGGAAGCTTTGCCTCTACATCACTCAGTCGCCGCTCGCCTCGCACATAGCCAGCGCCGCCAGCGACTCGCCGGACCTCCAGGCCGTGCTCAACGAAGGCCTGACGGTGGCTGAGAGCGAGCCGGAGGTGGAAAACGTTTCTGATTCCTTCTGCCTCTCGCAGGTGGCCTCCACCTCCAACCTGATCCAACCGGATGAAGCTCCTCTGACGAAGGAGCTGAAGGTGGAGGAGCCGAGTCCCGTGAGCGTGAACGGTTTGCACGACTGTAACGGCCTGGTGAGTTTGGACGCTCTGCAGCCCGTCACCGTAGAAACGGGCGGAGGGGTCGCGAAGCAGGAGAGCTTTTCGGAGGAGATCCCGGTGTGTGTGAGCGTCACGGGGACGGGGGAGGCAGCGCTGTGTGACATCAGTCCTTTCGGGGATGACCTGAAACACGGAGGGGGGGCCTTGTTGTTGAGCGTGGAGGAGGTGCTCAGGACTCTGGAGACAGACCCCGACCCGGAACCGCTCCCCCAGCCGGACTGCCCCCACCCGGTCCATCACCAGAGCCTCAACGGGCCCCACTGCCCGTCCGGGCACAACTCCTCCCGCCTCATCCCCTCGTTACCCCCCGAGAACGGCCCTCGGACCCTCCCGCCTCACCCGCAGCCCTCGTTGCAGCCTCCCCCTCAGCCCTCCGCGGCGATCCCCCACGTCCTCCCCCGGTGCAACCGCAAGCGCTCCCGCTCGGAAAGCGACAGCGAGAAGGTGCAGCCCCTCCCCATCTCCAGTCTCCTACGGGGGCCTCTCCTCGGTGCCAACAGCTCCCCCCATCACCCCAACCCTACCACCAAACAAGAGCCCAAGTTCCCCGCGGCGATGTCCCACCCGCACCTGGCCCCCGTGCCCAACGGCGGCCCCCCCAAGGTGGGCAAGACCCTGGTGGTCTCCAACAAGGCGCTGAAAAAGACTGTGGAGCACCACGGGGGCCCCAAGAAGGCTTACACCAAGGCTAGGCAGGGGCCCCCCAAACCCAGAGCACAACCACGCGACAGAATACCCCCGCATCCCCACGCGCACCCCCTGACACACCCCCCCAGCCCCTCGAAGCCCCTATATAAGAAACCGGTGGAGAAGAAGGGCTGCAAATGCGGCCGAGCCACTCAGAACCCCTCCGTGTTGACCTGTAGGGGGCAGCGCTGCCCCTGCTACTCCAACCGCAAGGTGGGAATGAGGCTTTAACTTCACGTATTGCATGTTGTTGTTGTTGTTGTTTACTGATGGTTGTTGTCCTCAGGCGTGTCTGGACTGCATCTGCCGCGGCTGCCAGAACTCCTACATGGCCAACGGCGAGAAGAAGCTGGAGGCGTTCGCCGTGCCGGAGAAAGCTCTGGAGCAGACCCGCCTCACGCTGGGCATCAACCTCACCAGTATCACCGCCGCGGCGCTCCGCAGCCCGGCCACCAGCTCCCCCGCCAGCACCCTCCTCAACGTCACCACGGCGACCGGCGCCCCCGTCACCGCCACCTTCCTGTCCGGGTCGGGACAGGACTCCCGGGGCTTCGACGATTCGCTGGAGATGCGCTTCGACTGCTGAAGTCCCGCCTCTCCTCCAGTCAGTCACGCACATTCACCTCCCCCACCCCCCAACCCTCGACACCCCCCGCCCCTCCTGTCGGTTGGGTGTGACCCGCGGAGGCGGAGCCAGAACAAGGCAGCTACAGTGACACGCGACGGCGAGGGTAAACTTCAAGTCGCCACCAAGGAAAAGTGCTCCACGCTCGGTGGCGTTTGCGTACCGACGCGGCGCAAAAGAGGGGGTGTAGCCTTTCCAGTATGTGCAGAGATTTAATTTCGGTTTTCTTTTCCCGTTTCTCTACGACGGGTAACGTGTAGAGTACGTCGTGTAGCTAAGTTGTGTTTGCGTGCATGTGAGAGTGTGTGTGTGTGGATGAGGGGAACGTTTCGGCTCGGGAGGGGAACAGGACGAGAGACGACATCATCATCATCAGAGACTGGTGTAATTTATATCAGACAACTTTTTGTACATGTACTCATCGGTTTCCATTTAAGAGGACATTTTATTCTATATTTTATAAGTTACGTTCAGAAAAGATCAATGGAAGCTGGTGCAGGGGCAGACCTGCACTCAACCAGAACATTTGCACACAGGTTAAAGTCAGATTGTATTTTTTAAACTCGAGGACGAATCAAAAACGGGAAGCTCGGTTATTTTTGATAACTTCTGCTGCGAGAACTGGGATGTGACTTAAAACGCCACCAGCTTAAATGCGAGTTGAATGTTTAGAAGCGAACGTTAATCTGAGATGTGATTGTAAGCTAAGAAACGAACCCTCAACCGACCCGTTAGACGTTTTTTAACCGAGCTTTACTCGCTGGTGGGAACTGTTCCCTTTTTTTTCTTTTTTTTTTTTCTTTTAATTTAACGCTGTCAAATCCACAAATGAACTTCTTCTCGTTTATTTATCTTTAGCACTTTCCCCCCCCGTGGTTTCACACAGTTCTCACTTGTGTTTAAAATCTCTGGTTGATTGCAGGCCCTTCACATTGTTTTTCACATTTTTGTTTTCTGGAAGCCACACACGTGCTGCTAAAGACGACAACGTTCTTGAGAAGGAGAACACGCCCGTTTTCCTTGACTTTTTTCTTTTTTTGTTATAATAAGATTTGCAGTATTTATTGGATGTGTCCTAACAGGTTACGCGTGGGGGCGTCGGTTCCGCCCTCTGCCCCTTCGAGTCTGTTGACCCAATCTGGACTTTCTCATCTCGGTTAATAGGCCGTCTCCTCCTCCTCCTTCGTATTCGTTTCTGGTGCGTCCAAACGGTTTTTGTTCTCCCCTCTGGGCATTTAAATACCTGTAATATAAATGTAACATATTTCCACAAAAAAGAAAGAAAATCAAACACTTATGAAGTGTTGTGTTGTCTTGTTTGGACGTGTTGTGCCAAAAATCGCCACTAGGTGGCAGCATGGAGTTTCATTCCAGCCAGAATCCTCATGATCGATGTGATCATGATGATTAATCCAAGGGTTAGTTCATCTGCTCAGGCTGCTTCCACTCTGTTTGTGTTTTCCCATCAGCCCCCTCTTCAAGCGGCGTTTGTTTGCAGCGAAGTCAGTGACCCCTGGCTAAACGACCACCAGTACATCCGCTACCACTTAAACCTCTCCTCTGATTTATGGTGAAAACGTCGCAGACCCAGCGTGAAAGCTTTCATATAAATACAAAAGGCTGAATCGGATTATTTCGTGGTTTCATACAAACTGGAAAAAAAAAAGGCAAGCACACACAAAGATTAATTTACCAAATGTGTTTCATTACCCAGCCAGAGGAGGCCGGATCTGGATTCTTTTAAACAGTCCATTTATCAGTGGTGGATTTTACGTCACCTTATAAAACATACTTCTTTAATTTTTTTACATGATACCAGATCACTCTGAGGGAATAGAAAAATGTGAGCCATAAAAATGATTGTTTGTTCCATATGAAGCAATTCCACAGGTAATACTCACAAATATTTAAAATATAAGATCTGTTGGTGATTGATTGAGGTCCCTGGATCATTTGTGTAACACTAGTGGAATGTAACTAAGTACTTTTACTCAAAGTACTGCACTTGAATGCTTGATAGATGCATTATCAGATCATTTCATGGGGTTTGTCTTTTCCACTTTTCCATATTTCATTTGACGGATTTAGTTAATGTTGATTTTTAAAAAGTAAAAACTAAATTAGACACATAATGCATGAAGAATCCAAACACTGTCAAAGGAGGCATAAGATTGTCTTTTATTTCACATATTTACAGACAAAAACTCAGTTATTTACATGAACATTCAGTTTTGGTCAAAGTGAAAAAACATGTTATTTGTTCGAATCCTTTTTACATCCGTCCCTCAGCTGTGGATGAAAATATTTCCACACATTTAAGTCTTTTCAAATAGTCTATACAGTTTAGAAATGGCAGGTTGTTGGGTTTTTTTTGAATGAATCTGTGACTCTGGTCTTAATCATCCAGTCAGTTCAGAGTCACGACAAAATAAGGTTTAAATAAAGACACCAGTAATGACGTTCATGACGCGTCCGTCCCTCCACGTTTACTGAGACCCAGGAGGCAGGATGGTGAGTTCAGGGGTCATACATTCATCATCTCACGGAGGGAGTTCAGGTTGGAGCTCCACAATTTACCGTTTGGGAAAAATAAGAATATTTTGTAGAATATTTACATCTTTACACACACGCACATCGCTCCACATTTACACGGGTAAATGTCCACATTTACAAACATTTCTGATGACCTTGAACACAACACATCCAGGAACACATTACTTGTGGATGAGATCCAGCTGGGGATGAAGGTCAGATGAAGCATGGAACCACAGCTAACCTCAACGTGTCAGCTTCAGAGCAGACAAGTCATGGGTTCTCTGTTCCAGAACCAGTGGGGTCCATGTTTTCACTGAAAGGGGAATGGAACCCAGCCCCGTTTCCGAACCAGTGTCATCAGATCCTGGATTTTTTAAAAGAAAAGAAGAAACAAAGCTGCAGATTTTTCCCCCCCGGACCGGGACGCGAACCCACGTCCTTCCTCTGCTCCTCTAGCTGATGAGAAAGGCGCCGAAGAAGCTGCTCTTCTCGTCCATGTCCACGGCGGTGGCGTTGGTCACCGTCACAAACAGGCGGTCGCCGCTGCTCAGAGGGAACAGCCCCCCCTGGTGGGCGGAGTGCAGAGAGAACTGAGAACCCCGGGACCAGCAGGAGGTCCGGCTCGTCTTCATCAGGAGGATGGGCACCGGGTAGGAGCTCACCTGTAGGGGAGGAAGACGAGGAGAAGGTGAGTCACAGGAGGTCAGTGGTGCGTTGGGGGTCGGATAAAAACGTGGGAATTTACAGCTCTACCACATCTCTACCTGGTATCGTTTAAATTCAAAACCAGGCAGATGTTTGATCATCAAAAACTTCCCTCCAAATCTTTTGTGAACGTCCTGCTGCAGTATTTATCAGTATTATTTACGACCCAAGAGCGGAAACAAACAGAACAATCTGCAAAACAGTCTTTCGCAACAGTTCATTTTATTTTTCTGTCATAATTCTCAACATCTTTACTGTGAAAAAATCATCAATCAACACAGGCCGGTCGGATGTTTTGCTCCGTACCGTAGAATTTGAATCCGTTTTATAAAAACACAACATTTGTTCCATGTTTGGACATAAGGCGATTCCTGGAAGGCACACATCTGTTCTCCAAATGCAAAGGGTCATTGAAAGCACCAAATAGAAACATCTGGGATTGAGTCTGGGATTATTTTGAGTTAAAAAGAAAAAAAAAAGAAAAAAAAAAGATTTGATTCACCATAAATTGGGTGAGAATGTCGGTGAGGTGCTTGAAAGACGTTTATCACGTTAATATCTGAGTGCAAACGCTTTGACTCGACGCTGAACTGAATAAATTCAACATTAAAATCGATTTGTGCCACGCTGGGATGGAACACCCCCCCCCCCCATTGTTTTTGCGGAGACCACCGTCCGGCTTCTCATCTGTTGTGCATCACCCGTCTGCGGCTGAACGCTGCGAGGAACGCGAACATATGCTGATGACATCAGGCTTGCATTTCCTGTCTGGGATTCCCACCTTTTTCCACGTCTGTGAGGGGGGGGGGGGCACCGAGACAGGAACCCTCACCTTTTTGTAGACGTACTGCAGGAGGGGTCTCCCCCGGTCTCCCGAGTCCTCGCCGTCTTCGCCCTCCTCCTCCAGCGCGTGGGTGTGTCTGAAGTAGGTCTGGGCGTAGACGTAGTAGAGGCCCGGCTGAGGCACCACCAGCTCCCCGTCCACCAGCCGGACGTCCTGGAGGAACGCCAGACCCTTCTGGCCCTCCCACCAGGAGATCTTCTGACCCTGAACTCGACGCCCGGAGGAGGCCGGAGCTGAGGAAGTAAAAAAAAACATCGAACAGTTCCTTCAAATCTTTTTCAGCATCAGATGTTCTTATTGTGTCGTTTCAACAATTTATGATTTGGAGATTTTCTGCCGAACAACTAACTCGTCACCCAGATCAGGATTTATCCCATAAATTTCCTTCGAGAACATAAAAACCGCAGATGGATATCAGGAAAACATTTTAATATTTATTGCGAAAGTCGTGAAAGGATATAAAAGAAATACTCCTGAGATTAAAATAAATCAAGTCTGAATTTTATAAGCTATTGTTACGAATTTAAAAAAATAACAAAAAACGCTGCAACACGAGATCCAAAATTCTGACTCCAAAAAACCAGAATTGTAATCTCAAGATACTGCTCACTCGGCGTTTTTTAGTCGTTTCTGCTTTTCTTTCGTCATAAAAAATTTTAAAAAGGAGAAGAAAATATGCTTTTCTTTCCCAAACACATTGTTTTAATAAGTGATATCCGTCGCAGCTGCATCGTAGCGTCAGGACAAGTCCGCACGCAGCAGATAATCGGTTTTAACTTTTCAAAAACTTTATCGACTGCTGATGTTCAGTCGATAAAGTCGTAAAGGCCTTTCGCAACTCCGGCAGCAGTTTTGCTGGACTCACCTCCGTTTTGCTCCAGTTTGGGCACGAAGCTTCCGGTGACGTGGGCGGCGACTTTGGGTCGAGGCGAAGCCCTGTCCACCATCACCAGCGAGGGCAGCACCCGAGACACTTCATCTGAAGAAACTGGGAGTTAGACAACATTTCTGAATGGATTCCATAAAGGTTCATGGAGGTGTTTGTGTTCTCACCTCTGACTGCTGAGGAGAGCTGCCTCTGGTAGCGCTGAGACAGAGACTGCAAGGAGAAAAAAACAAAGTAGACATGAACACGATGAAATTCTTTCTCCTTTATCTCGAGGCCGCAGCTGGCAGGACGTCCTACAAGTCCAACCTTTACCTCAGGAAGTCCTCCGAATAAAAATCAAACTTCACATTCAGGCTGGTAACAGATCTACGTCTGCTAATTGACCCAACCTCCTTCCTCTGGGGTTTTTGGGTTTTTTTACGTTCCTCTTCCTGATGTCTTGGCTCAGAAAGACGCGCCTGGCTGCCAAACCGACAAAAACAATTCCCTAAACTATAACGGGCTCTGGACGTCGTGTTTATTTGACTTTCTTTTCTGTCCAGAAACATATAGGAAAAATGAGAAAAACATGGCAAAGAGGGAGGAGATCTGAAAGCATCCAGAACGTCATCGATTAATCGTGCATCATCGTTTGAGCCGTTTCGTTAGGTACGAGGTTAGCGGCGCTGCTAGAAGAAGAAATCCAGCCTTTATCGTCTGACGAAATGATGAATCAGCTGGGAAACTATTATAAAAAAAAAAAAATCTGCACATGTCAGAATAAATTTATCTCCCCGACCGCTAACCACGAGGCTGGACGGCACCTGAAGCCTCCCCCCCAAACGGATGCCAGCGGATATTTTTAGCCTCAGTTTAGCTCGGTTTTAGAAACATCTCAGCAGCTATTGGACGGTTTGTCGTGAAACGCGAGTTTTTCTTTTTCTTTTTTTCTTGCAGCGGATGCGTCCCACTGACTTCGCGACCCCCCCCCCCCCCGACAGTTCATTTGGCTCCACCGTGACTACATTTGTGGTTTTTTGAAAGAGAAACGTCTCAACAGGATCCAAATAGGATTGCCGTTACTTTTGGCGCCAAAAAAAAATAAAAAATTGACGGTTCCCCCGGCGGATGAAACGCAAGAACTTGGAGAAACCAGAAAGACCAAGAAGTTAGAAGTTTTTATATGTAACTGAAAAAGAAATCCGCTCTATTTTAACATTTTTCAGCCTGAAAGTGATTTTTTTTTAAAAATTTTATGAGGCCTGGATCTTTCTGCTAGCGGATGCTAACATCTGCGGCTACGTACGTCCAACACAACTTTGAACGACACGCTTGATTTCTTTTCAAAACAAGTTTGTGTTTCCACTTCTGGAGTTCAGTTCGATCTAAAACGGCGCTAACTTTATTCGGTTCCGCTTCGAGGATGTTAACATTTTTATTGCCTCGGAGGAATCTGGGTACAAACTTAGAAACGAGCAGTTTGTGGCACTTTATTTCCCACACGTCGTATCTTTGTGCAAACAGATTTCTACTTTATTTAAAATGCTAAAGACGATTTCTCAACTGCATTTTTGGCCAACAATTTCTAATATGCAATCTGTTTTCAAACTTGCGCTCCCATTGTTTGGCTCTCTGCAGGGTTTCCCTTTAAGGGCGTTGTGTTTTATGGACTCGGAGGAATTTATTTACAATGCATGATTAGAGACAAAGAGTTCTTTGCGTTGTTTTTCATAGCTGTTCTGTGTCATCACAGTATTTTCTACCCTTTCTGAGTTTATTAATCAGTCTTTGCAGCCTGGATGACAGAGGGAGTGTTCACAAGCAGATTTATTCTATATAAATGCAGACAAATACGTTTTATCTGCAGGTTTCTAAACGTCTGGACCTCAGCAGGGGAGACGGGATGAGTTATCAGACCTCCTCCGATTCTAACCGAACACCCCATGTCTAGACTCTAGACGTATGATTTCACTCTGAGTAAGAATTTCAAACCGTCCAGCGTGATGTTTACGCCATGAGTCGATTTTAATCTAGGGTGCCGGTCGGGAAAACACCCGAACAAACACTTGTGTTTGGAAAAATATCAAGAAAATCACAGGAAGGGAGGAAAAAAAACAAGAAACAGAAATGCATTCATAAAGAGATAGTAGTGTGTGTGAGTGTGTGTGAGTGTGTGCGTGAGAAAGAGAGCAGGTAGAGACATTCCTGCACTGATTAAACCACATAGGATCACATCACATCTCCGGCTATGAAGGAGTTCATTGTGCGTCGGCGGACAGCGATTTGGATCCTTTCAGCATTTTTTTTTTTGTTTTGTTTCCCGCTCATGTTCCCAAGCCAAGATCAGGAAGCCGCTAATAATGATAATGATAATAATAATAACTTTAAGATGTCTTCACTGAAACGCACAAAAAGTTATGTCGGGTTTTTTCCCCCCATTTTCTTCAACTTGATTCCGGGAAAAGACAAAAACAGAAATCAAGTTGCATTCTGGGTAAAATCAAGGTACCAGATTGTAAAAAGAATGAATGATAATAATGAAATAATTTTTTTTTTAAATGATTGTGAATCAGTTTTAAAACAGTTTTAGCAGAACAGCGATACCCGGAAGACAAAATAAATCATTAATTGATTTGTTTCCACAACTATAATTCACCTACTTCTTTTTAAAATGCATTCCATAATCAGTTTACGTCACGCATTAGTCACTTCATGAATCAATGAATCTGTGCAAAATCAGCGTTATCATTTCCAAGAGCCCAGAGAAGGACCTTCAAATGTCTTCTCTACTGACTGTCATGACTAGGATTCAAAGAAAAACGGCACATTCTCACATCGGAGCAGATAAACAAACCGAAACAACTACCAATACAATTCAGTTATTTCAATAACAAGGAGATTAATGAAGTGTTTCTGGGCTAAACCGCTCAAATCTCCAATAAAAGTCACCGATACTCTCCATGATGGCCTCTTAAATCCAACCTAAAGTCGACCGCTTTCTGACAGGGTGATTACTAAAGAGAAGCTGGAATAATTATCATAAAAATGTGTCTTCATTGGCTTCTCTGTTGACAGCGTTGGCTTTCCCAGATGAAGTTTGGGGAGATTAGTAATGTCTCCAAAACTCCAGTGGGTGGGGAGTTTCTGATCCAGTACAGGCCAGAGGAGGAAGAAGAAGGGGAAAAAAAAGGCCTGAACTCTCAGCAGCTTGCCAAATAATCACTGAGTCATGAACACTGATCGATGCTTCCTGATAGGTGGAAGCACTTTTGAGCTGCAGGGCAGTGAGGTGATTAAATATAGGCTGATACTGAATCTTAAACTCGTGTTTCCTGACTGGAATTGCGCGTTTTACGCGCGGTGAGGTCAGCGTTCGAGGCTACCGCCTGTTCCAGGCTCCCGCTCTCGTACCTTCTCGATGAGCAGGTGAAGCTGCTGAGTGACCTGCCAACACGGATCCCCACGCACGGCCGTGATGCTCTGCAGGTCACCGCCCGTCAGGCAGGACACGCTGCTCCTGGCGAACGTCTCCTTCATCTGCAGCGAGGGAGGTGAGGGAGAGAGAAGCGCATGGAAGGGTTGGAAGGAGAACACAGAGGGAGAGAGAGAGAGTCACCAAGATGTGAACCAGCAAGGAAATAAACCTGTTTTCACAGTATCACTATCAGTTCGTGAAGTCCCCCCCCCCTGAGTCGTATTCATTTCTTGGCGCGCAACCCGTTTTATTCTGTCATGTGTTTAGGTTTCATTTCAACCCCACATGTCATGCGAGTTTATTATTAACTCCTGTTAACAAAGACAGAGTTGAACTGGACCGATGCCAGGTACAGGACTCTGGATTAAGCCAGCAGTGCCACACACACACACACACACACACAAACACACACACCCTTCCGCAGAAACACACACATGCAACTGAAATCTCTTCCTGGCGATCCCAGCAGATCATACAAATAAGCTGTCGTTACAAGAAGCTTTTTTTTTTTAAATATTTTTTTACTTCCTTGTTTCCTGATCACACATGCAGACATGGCTCCATAACCCTTCATTGTGCGCAACGTTGTAATTTAACTGTGAGAGAAGAAAAACGCAGTATGTGGCCAGAAATATGCAAATACAGGAAATTAGACGCGTTCCAGTGCGCAAAGACAAAACCAGTGCGGATTAAAAAAAACCCAGTTCTGCGCCAGATTGTCAGCAGCAAACCACCCACTGAAGTCTTGTAGGTGTTACAGAAGAGTGATCGAGGTCGGGCATGAAGTTTGATTTCCTTGTTTCTGCAGTCGGTGGCCCCGGAGCTGCGCGCCCACCGCTCGGTGCGCAGCGCGGAGCTGCGCGTAAAAGCCTCCGCGCTGCGCACCCCCACCTCCAAGTTCGTCCATCCGGACTCCCACTTTTCTTTTCTTTTTCTTTTTTCTTTTTTAATATTAATTTAAACTCACCGAGTTGAGAGCCGTGGTGAAGTGCAGCACCGTGATGGTGACGACCACCGTCTGCAGCAGAACCGCCAGCAGCAGCAGGACCCCGAGCTTCGGACCAGAGCCCGTCATAACGACAGACCCGCCGTCCGGTACCCGACCAGCGTCGTCCCCGCTCCGTTCCCAGACTTCCAGAACAATGGCAGAGGAGTTGACTCCTTTAACTTCTACCCTCCCAGTCCCCCTGCAGGAGGAGGAGGAGGAGGAGGAGGCGGGGCCGCCGTGCAGAACAAGAGGCTTTTTCCTCCCTATGAATTTCTCCTGCAGTGATTATTATTTTTATGTCTGCGCTGGAAAAACACAGATAGGAGCTGATTGTTGGTTCCATTATCATGGATGTCCATCTGAGCTCTGAATGAGAAAAATGCTGTAGAGATTGGAGCGTGATCGGTGATAACGACCTGAGTTTTTCCCCAGTTTGGCACGGAGGTTCTAATCACATTAAAACCAAACTTTTAATCATTTAAATAATATTTATTCTACATGAATAAATATGGAATGAAACACGTGGATCTAAGCGACGCAGGATTCTTCTCTGGGGTTGAGTTTGACTTCAAATTCTTTGTACCTGACTTATTTGCCACTTGATAGATTCAAACCACATGTAAGAAACATCAGGACTTTCCTGACATCCCCCCCCAACCACCACCACCACCAACTCTAAATCATTTTAGTTCCACTTTTGTCCAGATTCGATCTAATCCCACACTGGAAGTCCATCGTTGTTCTGAGAATTCTGTGAGGGAAAAGGTTTTTATTAAGACCATGAATCCATCCTGGTGTTCCTGACATCTGATGAAGAGACGTCTGAAGGGACATCACTGCTGCTGAAGGACAGCATGATGAGTTAAAGGTGGTCAGAATAAACCTGGAGACTCAGACGGACCAATCAGAATAGATGCATGTGAATAAACCAGCTTTGTTACTGATAAACATGTTTATTCGGTCATTTTTATTCCTAAACAGCCCGTTAGATGAGTTAACTGCAGGTTAACCGTGGCATGATAGTTTATATGCTGATGATGTGACTGTAATTACATTTTTCTTTCATCTGCGTATCTCCGCAAATAATCCAAAAACTTTTCCCCTCCATCTCTTCACTGAACCCGTCGTTTAAAACCCGAACCACACATTTATTTTAGACCTCGCTCGAAAATCATTCTCCGGCTAAATCCGGCTAAAAAAATTTTTTTTTAAATCTAGTGGTGTGACATCCAGCTCTGGTATCGTGTCCTGCTGGGTCGTGAGGCGGGCTCAGCCTATAAATGGATCCCGGTTCTGAGCCCTTGTTCCTGCATCTGCAACATCTGGCCTCAATCTGGTTCCTACGCCCCGGCGTCCCACGGGGGACGTCCCCACTTATGTTTCACCGCACTCCAACGCTGAGCCTGCAGGGCCTGCTGGGGGTAACTGAGTGTGTGTGTGTGTGTGTGTGTGTGTGTGTGTGTGGGTTCTGTCACGCTGACTGTTATTAATTCCCTGAAGATTTAACCTGAACAGCATCGGTCACACGTCTCACCCCAAAAACTATCTAACCTAATCCACCGCCTTAAAATAAATCTGCACCTTCAGAGGACGGGGGTCTTTGTTTAAGTCTCCATATCATGAGTCCCCATGTTGTGATTAATACAGGCTTACACACACACACACACACACACACACACACACACACACACACACTCCTGAGTGTGTTTCTGAACGGCGGCCAAGTTTTGATAGGGATACGAGGAGAACCGACTGACTCCCACACATAGTCGACTCCCTCCCTCCCCTCAGCCATCGCTCTCCTCTCCCATGATCCTTTGTGCCTCTCTCCTTCATCTCCTTTGTCTTTCTGCCCCCATCTCGTCGCCTCGCGTTCACAGATTCACAATGAGTGGGTTTATTTGTAGATGTAAAAGACAATAACAATAGAATTGTTGATTTAATTTATTAATGTTTTAAAGGTTCATTGTGATTGGCTGTCCCTTAAAGGCCACACCGTCGTGGCGTTGGTTCAAAAAAATCGCAGCAATCCTGTGGAGAAAAGTTGAAAAGGCCCAAACGCTGTCACGGTTCGGTGTTGGTGCTCTGTTGCTCTGCTGTGCTGGGGTGTGGCAGGAGGCGGGGCCAGATTTGTGGGCGGAGCCTGGTCTCCACACCTGTGGTTCCTGTCAACACCTGGATGTGATCAGGATGATTAGCTTGAAGCTTTTTAAGCCGGGTTCTCTGTCAGTTCTGGGCCAGGTGGTTTGGTACCTCAGCCTGTCCTCACCTGTGGCTCTAGTTTGGTTTTTCTGATTAAAAGATGGTTAAGGCTTCTCCATTTAGGTCCTAATCCTGCCCCTGGAGACAGATGTAGCCAATCAGAAAAAAATTGGTGATTTATTAATCAATCAATAAATCACCTTGTGATGACGGGCCTCAGAGCCATCATCATCGTTCCACCACAAAGGGAAAGGAAAGGCCTGGAAATCTGGAGCAACCCAAACGATGGCGCTTTAACCATGTGCTCTGGTGACCCAGTGCTAATCAATAACCTGATTTATACAGGTCCTTCTCGAAAAAATGAGCATATTGTGATAAAGTTCATTATTTTCTGTAATGTACTGATAAACATTAGACTTTCATATATTTTAGATTCATTACACACAACTGAAGTAGTTCAAGCCTTTTATAGTTTTGATGATGTCGGCAAAAAAGTCAAGAAAAAACCTGTATCCCATTTCCTGCCCACACCTGTACACGGTGGCTGTGGATGTGTTCCCCGGGTCCCCTAAGGTCTGGAATCGGCCCTTCTCTACAATCTTTCTCAGGGTCCGGCCACTTCACTCACAAATTTCTTTGTGTCTTACCTTCTTGCTTGGAGGTGTCAGTGATGACCCCCTGGACAGCAGTCAGGTCGGTGGTCTTACCCGTGATTGAGGTTTTGAGTAATGAACCAGGCTGGGAGTTTTTAAAGACCTCAGAAATCTTTTGTAGGTGTTTAGAGTTAATTCGTTGAATCAGATGATCGGTTAGCTTCGGCTAACAAAACTACTGGTTGAGGATGATGTCATGGTTTGGAGTTTAATCGGGGTAATGGATTAGAGCTCCAGCCAATCACAGCGCAGCGGGGGTGGGGCTAGGGTGTTTAATTGAAAACAGAGTGATGGGAATGAAATTTAAATGCTGTCATGTTTTCGACATTTTTGAGGCCCGATCTGACTCCGTGTTGTTGTCTTCCGTTGCCGTGGGGAGTTCACGACAGCGGCTGCTAATCCCACCGATCCCACTCCCAGCGTTCTCGTAACAGTAGTGCTCGTAACGCTCGTAAATCTGTGTTTCCTGTCAGTTTTATGAAACTGGTTAAAAATGCGCTCTGGCCTGGCTCTTAAGATCAAATGGAATGAATTCTGTTTGCTATTGCTAAGTTGTTTGTTTGTAACACAAGAAGTTGGCAGAACTTTTTAATTCCGCGTCGGGACGGACTTCAAATGACTCGTTCTGACTAACGTGGAAGCGTTTAAATACATGTGATGCACCAATGGCTTCAAGGTGATAAGTTGGGGCGTGTTTTTTTTCTTCTTTATTTTGACGGGTTCATAATTTAATTTCATGTGTAGTCAAACGGGGGGGGGGGGGTCGGTTCTCCCAGCTCTCTCTGAGGCGCACCTAATCGGGATGTCAGCTCTGCCAAAGCTATGAAACTAATGAAGCAATAAATTCTAATTAATGGCTGGTTTAAAGTGATAAATGTGTGTAATTATGTGTGTATTAATCATGCTGGGGGGGGGGGGGGCGGTGTGTACACAGGTGCATTGTGGGGGTCCGCCAAGCCAATGCTCATTTGTTAAACCGTTAAAACGGGCCTTTACTGGTCCGGCTAACACACACACACACACACACACACACACACACACACACACACACACACACACACACACACACACACACACACACACACACACACAGCTGAACAATATCATTAATATCTGGCACAAATACACACACACATGCACAAAAACACACACACATTCAGGATGAGAGATGAAGGCAGCCAATGGGGACGCCTGAATCCTGAGAGTTGACCAATGAGCAAACAGGAAATGTTCGGGGACTTTCCAAAGGTTGTTTTTGGTTTTTTCTTCTTTCTTTGGCTCCACTTTCCTTTGATAGATTTTAATTTTGTAAGTCTGTGTGTGTGTGTGTGTGTGTGTGTGTGTGTGTGTGTGTGTGTGTGTGTGTGTCCATACTCGCTCACTGCTTCACTTCATGACAGGAATCAAGGAAGCGCGTGATCCAGGAGGTGAACGCATTCCTGACACACACATACATGCACGTGCATGCGCACAAACACACGCACGCACACACACACACACACACACACACACACACACACACACACACACACACACACACACATCCATTCCAGATACAGTTACGACTAGAGGGCATCCAGAGGGTGCATACCTCCCCCGGGGCAAATTTACAAATCCTTCTCGGGTGAAGCCGCGACTGACCCTGCTTGTCAGGACGAAGACGCCGCTCATGTAGCCTCCAACCACCTACGTGTCCAACCAATCACAGGCAGGGTAGGACAGGTCACAGCGTGACCCCTGGGGGGCCAAAAAAAACAAAATCCCCTGATAAACAGAAAGAGTCGGATAATTCTCAAAATCCAAACACCCGTTGACATTTCCGCAAACGTCCGTTAAAATCCGTCAAAAATGTTTTGAGTTATCAACAATGTCAGAACAAATAATTATCACAAACACATAAGGCCCCCCCCCCCGGGGATTATTTAAAAAAATCTATACATACAGTCATGTATTACATTTGGGGAGATATAAATCAGTTTACGCAGTAATGTTGTGGGGACTCGCTCGTAATGTAAGTTGTTAAAAGTTAGGGCAAAGAGTCCATTTAAGGTTAGGATTACAACCGTGTGTGTGTGTGTGTGTGTGTGTGTGTGTGTGTGTGTGTGTGTGTGTGTGTGTGTGTGTGTGAACGCTCAAGCCTTTCTGTGTGCAGATTTATGCGAGGATGTAAGTGGTTGTGTCTGTGGCTTTGCCTCTGCTGCACACAACACATGCCACCGCCGTCCACATACTTTTGGCTACCTTGGGGGTCTGTTTGGGGTCAGGAACCCGTCGCCACACAAGAGAGGAAATATTGAACCACTTTTGACAAAAAAACCACGGATTACGCTGAAGGTCGGGAGTTTCTTTGTTTTTCTCGGCGACTTCCCTTTGAACCTGTTTCGTGGTTAAAGCTGTGAAAAATTATGGTTTTGACAAATCAATGGTGGTTTTTTGGCGTGATGAGGTCATCGTCACATGGTGGGTGTTATTTTTAATCTGTGACATCACACACACACACACACACACACACACACACACACACACACACACACTTGCCTTCTAAAGGGACTACTTCCCGGATCGGATGTGAAGTTCTGAGTACACGACATGCTTTCAGGCTTAAGCCTGGATTTGTTCGGGTTTTATGTTAATCCTGGGCAGTCAGACGTCGATTTACTCCAGATTTTGGATCCAAATTGTTTTGTTAATTGACAGGATTTTAATCTCTGAGGACGATGCAGATCCTCTGGAGGCCTTCGTAAAAAAAACCCCCCAAAACAACGCTTTTTTGGTTTTCTTTGTTGCGGAAACATGACCTCAACCTCATTTAACACCGACAAGTCAGACTTATCGGCCAACGTGGGTTTTTAACCCTATAATGGTCGTGTTTTCATCAGATTCGATAGTTGAAACCTCAAAAAGGAGCTGAACGTTGATCAGACGTCAACCATTGAGCGTTTTCATTCTTTACATTTTAATTTCTAATTGTAGCTTGTGGTTAAAACTGGGATTAAATAAGAAACCAACCTCCGGGTCGGGATAGGAAAAAATAAAATGTTTTCCTTTCAAATATCTGCTTTCGTAGCTGGAAAGTCCCCGAGACCGCCTTCTAAATATCTTCTTCATTCTGACGCTAGACGGTCACCAGAATGACCCCCGTGTGCGACGTCGTGCTTTGGCCGGCGCCTCACATAGCTGCCGCTTCGCCGCCCGAACCCTGATAAGAAAAGCAGCTCATATATGGTCGTCTGGTCGCCGTGGGAAACCAAACTCACATGCATGAGTAAAAGAAATACCTGCATGGGCTTTATTTTAATAATGGATTGTGACATATATGCCATGTTTGGATGCATCAGCATTCTATAATGATTCCAGATCCCCCCCCCCCCCTTGCCCCTGGCGTCCACATACTTTTGGCCACGTAAGTGTGTGTCTTCTCCCACAGATTGTGTCCTTGTGCAGTTTGAGGCCCCACATTGTGGTTTTTCTCTTCCTCCCCACCAATCTTTCTCTGTCCTCCCTCCCTCCGTGTCTCTTTCCACTTTTCTGCAGCCTCACCCTCTCTCCCACCTCCACCGCTGTCCAAATTGCCTCACACTCCCCCTCTCTCGCTCTGCCTGTCAGGAAGAAGTGAACAATATGACCTTTAGTCGCAGCGATAACATTCTCCCTCATGAATTCCACGCCGCTCTGGTTTTCCTTTCACATTTCTCACCGGTTTGTTTTCGCTCCCGGCGCCTCTGTTTTTCTAAGAAATGATCATCTCGACACCCGGTGATTAACGAACAGCGCCAAGGGGGAGGGGGGTGTTAGGAAGTAGGGCCTCCGCGGGTCACAGACAGACATACATGCACTAAATGTATATTCAATGTCTCATCACTGGGTTTTATCTTCTCATGGGTGTCACTGCTGGGTCTGATGTGTTTTTAATTGGTGTGAACAGCAAGGAAACGTTTCGGTTCCCTTCAGGGACGAATGAGAATGTCTGAAAATGAGCCCCCTGAGGCAGGGGTGGGTGAAGCTACATGGAAAGGAGGGCCCCCCGGGGCCAAATGCGGGCGAATTCTTACCCAGCCTGCAAATATCTCGCATTTCTAAAACTTAAGTGAATAATATTCATGAATCAGGCTCCATTTGCAGTTTAGGAAATATTTGAGTTTATTTCTAAGGAATATTCTAAAATATGGTTCTTGAAAAGTTTTATCTCAACGAGAAAAGTTTTTTCTAGAAAATTAAATAACTGTCAAAATATGCATTAAAAGTTCAAATTTAGATTTTCACAATTAAGTTTTGTCGTTTATGTAAATTAGCATGCAAATAAGCTAGTCCTCCTGACTTGTAATGCCACTTTTGACCTCTAGGGGCAATAGTCTGAAAACACTGTAGAGGGGAATTCCGCCGTGTGGTTTGACAGCTAGTTTTTCCACAATGAAAATAATAAATTATATTTTTCGAAGAGCTTCAGCTCACACAGCTGTAGCAGAAACATCCTGTTTTTACATTAATGCATCAATCTAATGATGTCATACATAACCATATGACATCACAGGGGACATTTACAACATTGCACGCTTTTACTTTAAATGTTTTCATAATTTTTTTTCTATTCCAAAGAAACCCCCCCAAAAAAACCAACTCTCAGTTTCTGTGTCGATCGCCTGGGACAATAAAGTTTTTCCGATCCATCGCCGTTGAAGAGCGATCCCTGAACGCACCATGTAGGAACCCAAATGGAGCACGGTGGATTCTGGGATACTGGTCAAACCAGATGTTTCCTGCTGGGCGGTGTCCCGTGACTTCTACCATCTTGAACCGTGGATCCGCCCTTTGATCCGTGGACAATGGCGGGATAAGCGTTCTGCTCTGTTGTGGCTCCAGACTGTTATTGAAACAGAATGGGGCCGAGCGGATATTCCGACACAACTTGCCCTCGATTTCTGGCGGCACCGTCGTTCATTGTTGACGGCTGCTCCGCTGATCCGCCACCCACGCTCACGCAGCCTTTGTGTAATCAGGTCCTGATGGGCAATCACAGATTAATCAAGTGTGTTAGATGTGCACTGACAAACACTGAGGGGGCCCCCGTTGGGACTCCAGATGCAGGCCTGGCGATGCAAGTTTGGCCTGCTGATGGCCTGCAAACACACACACACACACACACACACACACACACACACACACACACACACACACACACAAACCTGTCTGTCTGGAGAAGCGTGAGCTCCTATGATCTCTCAGGCATGTTTGGTTCTGTCATGCAACACTTTGATGTCTTCGTCCCTGCAAGCTTTGACTTGAAGGTCGACTGCTTTGTGTCGAAGAGGAGAGGAAAGGCAGGAGGGAGGAAGACGGAAAGAAACGTCTTTATTATCCACCTAGAGCTGAGGAGGTTTTTGGATGGAAGGAGAAGTTTGGTGTAAATCTTTCTCTCCTGTGTTTTTTTAATTTTTTTTACATTTTTTTAATCGTGTTTCCGGAGGTCAGATCAGGAGCAGCAATCAAAACGTCTTCATGTACGTTAAAATAGGACATCAGTTTAAATCCAGCGCAGGGGAGAACGAATAAAGTTTTTCTACGCTCATAAATTTGACATGGAAATAAAGTGAATCTTATAAAGTGAATGATGTTATAAATAATAAAGAAGGTGAACGCCTCATGTGACGTTTGGGTCCAGTAGGAGGATTTGGCGCCACCTTCTGTATCAGACTTTTATTTTGAAATGAAACAGAGCCATGACAACCGTCATAATATCATTAATTCAATGAGTAAAGATGATTAATGTCTAATTCATTATAATTAAACAATAAAAATATTAATAAAATAACATCTAATGATAAACATTCTCCATAAAAAACTCACAGGCTTTATTATATTAACTTTTAAACTCTTATATGTGTGAAATCCGAATGTTTTTCACATTTTTATAAAATAGGTGTCATTAAAATATGTTTTCATAACTATTAAACATTTAAAATCAGGTCCAGATACAGCCAGTGTTTCAATTCCAGCCTTTAATTTTTATTGAAGTACATTTTTTGAACATGTTCTCATAAAAAGCCCCGTACCTTCGAGCTTTTCTTCCTCTTTCATGTTTTTAATAAATACTGCACGAGTTTAATCAGACTTTTTATTTTAATGTGTTAAATTTAGCTTATACCCGAAGCAAAGACAGAAAAAAAAGAACAAATAAAATAAAAATACAGTGCATTGTTCAGACAATAACAAAAAACCAGCTCCTTCGGACCGCTGGAGATGCAGAGGCTAATAAAACAGATGATTTATGGGTTTCAATCGCGCTGCAAACTGGGCCCAGTTGTGTTTGGCTGGTACAAACTGTTCCAAAACCCCACTTATATCACATATTTATTTACACATTATAAAACTATTTAATGCATAACTCCACACACACATATCAAAATCAAACAGACACATTCCACCAATATTTATTATTTCTAAACCCCACATATTTATTTCACAATTAAAGAAAAACACACATTCACATTGGGAATAAACTCTTTGGAATCATTATGAGAAACATTCTTTTCGTTTTAAATGTGATGTCATGACCACACTCGGTGTTCCTGCTCTGCTCTCTTGGCTCGCCGCCTTTCGGGCCGGCGGCCAGAAGCTGAGTCCGCCTGACGCTCGCCGCCGTCGGTCTGTCATGGGAGCTCTGGGCCGGCGGCGGCGAGGGAGAGGGGGGGGGAACCCGATAGTCCGTTTGGGACCTGATCTGTGGCGCTACAGTAATTTACGCTTAGAATTCACAGTAATCATCGTCATTACGGTCATTATCAGTCCAGTGGTCATCAGAGAGCGGCGTTAGAGGCTGAAACACACACACACACACACACACACACACACACACACACACATACAGTGTGACACAATCCAGTGAGCATGCACAGATGTGACCTCTGGCATGCATTAACTCCTACACACACACACACACACACAAACACACACGGATCAGTGCAGCGCACTCTAAAACCAGTCAGGCAGCTTATTCAAGTCGTCTCACCAGGTTTCACAGAAATACAGTGCAGTTTTGTTTTTTTTGTTTGTTTTGTTTTAGGAACAAGAGGTCAGAGTTCAAACGGGAATGCCAGGATGAGGTCAGGTTTGGGGCCGCGGATTCAGGATCGTCCCCGTTGGTCGTTTTGTTAGCAGGATTAATCCCAAATGAAACCTGGATTAGGATTCAAGATCCAGGAATTTTATTAAAGCTTTAAAAAATGTGAGATATTTTGATGTTTTCCTCCAAATCTGATGAATCGGTTTTAAATGTTTTAATCTGGAGGATAACTGACCCAGACTTTTGTATAATTGATGTTTAATATATATTAAGTTTGTGGAATGATGATTTTCTGTTTAATTTCTAATCTTTGACGATTTCATCTGACATTTTCTGAACGATTTTTCCACACAGGATTTATTTTTTAATGTGATTTCTAAATTTGTAAGATTTTTTTTTTTTAATCAGATGATTTTTTTACAATGGAAATAAAGCTATTTAAAATTAGTTTTTATGGTTTTTAACGGCCTTTGACGCACCAGCGTCACGCTTTGGTTGCGTCTGCTTGCACAGGTTTTGGTGTGGTGATGCGTTCAGGATCGTCCGGTGAATTCCATCCTGGACCCGGAGCGGCTGGACTACCTACAGGTTCTGGTCCAGCCAGCGGATGTAGTTGTTCATGCTCCTCTGACCCACGGCGGACATCATGGGCAGGTAGGAGAACACCATGCAGCCGTGGAAACCGTCCTCGTAGTGATCGCTGGTCACCTCCACGCCGGCGTCCCGCAGCCGCCGCACGTACATCAGCCCGTCGTCGCGGAGGACGTCGAACTCGCACGTCAGGACGTACGCTTTAGGCGTCCTACCCAGAACCTCCTGCTCCGCCAGCAGGGGCATCGCCCTCACGTCCATCAGCTGCGGGACCCTCCCCAACACCCCCGAGGACCCCCGTTCCTTCACAAACGGCCTGAAGTGCTTCCTGCGTTCGGCCGGCAGCAGGGCGGTCCAGTCCAGCTTGGATCTGGTGCTGGCGCTGATGGCCGGCTGGTCCAGGGAGGTGTGGTTGTTCGCCAGCAGGACGGGCGCCAGGGAGGCGTCGGCGCCGAGGTACTGCAGCCAGAATGTGGCCATGAGGGGGCGGTAGAGGATGGGGACGGCCTGGTTCTGCTGGTAGGACGGCGTGTGGAAGTCCAGCGCCTGCAGCACCGGGTAGATCAACGCCTGGAGCTTAAACCTCACCGGCACGCTGTCGTCGGAGCCCAGCTGTGAGGGGGGGGGGGGTTTGAGATACAAGTCGTCGCTTTTTCTATATTTTTGAGACTCTTTCCAACTCCTTTATCTTCTCATAATTAATAATGATGCTTCTCTCTGATGTGTGTGTAGGGTGTGTGTAGGGTGTGTGTAGGGTGTGTGTCCTACCTGTTGCGCCACAGCGGCGGCCAGGTTCCCCCCGCTGCTGTCTCCAGACAGACACAGCCGCTCCGGGTCGATGCCGTAGAGCTCCAGAACCTCAGAGGAAAGGAAAGCACGAGACGCCGCCAACGCATCGTGGTACTGATCTGGAAACACCGCGTCCGGAGCCAGACGGTAACTACGGCAACGGGAGATCACAAGATTATTAATCAGTAAAGCTCAGATGAATTACATTACAGCATAAAGAAGTATCTTGTGGCTTTTTTTTTTGGTTTATCTAGTTTATTCTAACCTATTTGAAATACTCACTCGACTGACATGATGACAGAATCCAGGTCCTTCGCCATTTTCCGCCCCAGAAGGTCATATGATCGCATCCCTGAGACGCAGGAAGAACCAGATGATGACATCATCGCTTGTCAGGAAAGAATCAGAATCAGAAACGTTTCACAGTCGGGTCTCACGTCCGCTGCAGAGTGCCCATCCTCCGCCGTGGAAATATAACACTCCCCTTTTCAGCCGCTTCCCCTCCTTCGGCCGGAAAACCCGGGCGGGGACGCCGTCCAGCGTGGCGTCGGTCACCTGCACGTCGGGACAGGAGCGAGGCTCGATGTCCTCCACCCAAGACACCAACCTGTTGAGCAGGTGGATGCGGTGGCAGATGCCCAGGGCGTGGGCCGCGTCCGTCTGGAAACACAAGGCCTACGTCAGTCACCACACGATGGAGGGGGGGTTGTGATTGTCAGAGTATTAGAACACTGTGTGGAGAAGCATTCTAAAGGAAAAGCATAAATAAAAGGCTCAAAATACACCTGAAGTAAATTAAATTTAATGTTATTGGATTATTAATCGACATATTAATAAGTTGACAAATGATTTTAGACTGAAACTTAAAACTAATTCATCTCTAAAGACCACGTGTGTGTGGACTCTCTCCCTGTTGTCGTGGTAACTACTTAAACACTATATTCACAATCGGGTGCAGTTAAAAAAAAGAAAGAGAAGAGAACAACCGGGGCGTGAAAACCTGTTCCTCTCCTTAACTGTGAGTCACGATAAGAGGTACATGTGTTAAACTGCCACCAAGAACAACTTCATCAGATAAGGGTAGCAAATGTTCATCTCCAGGGTCAAAGGTCAAGGGATTGTTCAGAGGTCATGAAAATAAAGCTGCCGCAATCCCGCCACAAAGAAAATGACGTGGTATTTATCAAAGAGTACGTTAATTCTAAGGAAATGTCTCTGCTTTTCTATTGCTGTGCAATCCTAACAGTTTAAAGAGCTTTGAGGCGATGTGCTTTTCTTACACACGACTGGATTAAACAAGGAGATTAATCCAGACTTTAATCTGACATTTTAATTCTGTGCCACTCTTCTACACATATCCACACCATTATTCTCCCATCCAGTGGTGTTTATACAGTCAGTCACTTGTGACACATCCTGCTTCCTGCTCTTGTCACATTTTATTAACCCTTTAATGTGATAATGTGAACATATTCTGCTCTCCTATGAACATTTTTTGTATTTTTTATTCTAATCCTTGCCGACCAGCCCCCCCCCCCCCCCCCCCGGTGCTCTCCTGCCGGCGCATCCTTCAACTCTCACCGCCTTCATGAAGCTCCGGAACAGCGCGTCCAGTAGCATCAGCTTCCACGGCTCGCACACGCCGCTCGGTAGCGGTAAGTAGACGTAGTAAGCGGCCGCCGCCAGGAGCACGGCTCCTGCCAACCGGAGCCTCATTGTCACCGAGCCTACAACCTGCTGTCAACCGGGGTTACGCTCCCCCGGGGCCCAGACGATCGAGGCTCCGCCAAACACAAGCGAACTACGGAGGAATGACGTTGATTTCAAAATAAAATCCGGGTAAAGGTTAGCAGTCATTTGTCTCGTACGGGCGAGGCGGATAATGCAATCATACTCTTATTTTGACATCACGTTTCAGGAAGTTGCATTTTCATTGTGTAACATGGTGGATGACGGGAAATGTGGTTCTAAAGGTCAAAACAAGTGAAAATGATGAAAATGAATTGAATCTCGCTGTTTCATTCCTTTTCTAAAGCATAGACTTACATAAATTTTATTTTTGTGAAAATGTTCTTTAAAAGTAATAAAATAATAACAAATTGATGTGATTTATTAAGTATTTGTGGTCGATAATGGAAAATAAAGCAGTTGTGAAGCAACTGAAAGCTCAAGTTAATCATAACCCTAGTGGTGATGGCGTTTACTTACATCAGTTTATTCTACTCTGTGTTAGATATATACTGAAACAAATATTTTGTGATGGTAAAAATCATTTGTGGTGATAATTCAACTTTAGAAAAACGAGGTGAGTAGCTGCAGCCCACCATATATTCCTTCTAACAGTCCTGATGTTGAAACAAGGGAAAAGTGTTCATATGTATTGATCCAGAGTTCAGTAAGCCTACAGCCGCCTCTGCAGCACAGGTGTACAAGATTTGCATTAAAATACTTATTGGGTGTGGTGTGCGTGTGTGTGTGTGTGTGTGTGTGTGTGTGTGTGTGTGTGTGTGTGTGTGTGTGTGTGTGTGTGTGTGTGTGTGTGTGTGTGTGTGTGTGTGTGAGACTAACTGATTACCTGATGAATATCACCTGCGCTTGGCTGCGATTCTGTTGGGGTGGGTTGTCGATGTTTCTGTTGACCGCAAACAGTAAAAGATGCATAATACGGAAATACACAAAGAGTAAGAAACGCAAAGATTACAAGACACAAAGGTAGTAACGGGTTCATGTTTCATTCTTATCAAACAGAGCCCTGTTGTCTCCTCTCAGTGACTAAATTGTGTGTTTTGACAGTCACAACAGGAACAGTAGAATGTTTTAAGAATAAGTTTATATTTCTCTAAAATGAAATTATCAAAATAATTGTTATAATTACTCATCAAAAGTCTTTCATATTGAGAACTTTAAGTTGGTAAAACTAAGTTTTACCAACTTCAAGTTTTAAAACTTAACTCCTATTTCAATCCGTTACAGAATTACCAATAACACATCCTCTCCACTAGAGGGCGGCAGTGTCTTGAAACAAAACCAAAGCGAAGAAGGGGAAAAGATTAAGGGAACTCCTTTCCTCCAATTGGATTACAGAAGACCATGTCGACCAATCAGATAATTTCATTTAGCTCTTGTGGGCAAGACCGGAAATAGCTTCTGTGTCGCCGTGTGAAGCGAAACGGAGACTACATCCCATTGAAGACGTTTTGTACTTCCAAATGAATTGATATATCTGAAAATTTGAAAATAAGCAACTGTTGGTTTTGAGGTTACACTTTCTACATCGCATTCCTCTTCAGGTAAAGTTTAATTTAATCTCATGCTAATGTGAATACATATCGTAAGCAATAACATTCGGCTAGCTGGCCCATTGGGCTAAGTTAACCTAGCTAGCCATCCAGCTAATCGGGAGACTAGTTTTCGTTGTTTTTTTTTGCGTAAAACAATCTACAAGAATACCGTCTTTGGCGTGCATTTGCGTTAATTACGTACAGGAGGTTTAGTGTTTGAACCGCAGTTTACCGTTTTTGCCCCCCCCCCCCGCAGTGGTCGTCATGGGGGAGGTGGAGCTGTCATGTCGGGCTTACGTGAAGATGTACCTGCACTGCTGCCTGTTCCCGCGGTGCAGCATCAACGGGCTGCTGTTGTCCTCCAGCACGACGGGTGGAGCGGTGTGTGTGACCGACTGTGTGCCGCTGCTTCACTCCCACCTGTCCCTGGCCCCCATCACCCAGCTCGCCCTCACACAGGTACTTACACATTATTCATGTTATAGTTAAATTATATTCAAATCCATAAGGTAAAACCAGCATCAAATGATGCCTGAGGCTGTTGTTGGTGTTCCTAAATGTATATTTAATGTGACATTCATGACTGCTGGTTTCAGGTGGATGTGTGGTGTTCGCAGACGCAGCAGAGAATTGTGGGATACTATCAAGCCAATGCTTGTGTGTCAGATAGCAGGTCAGTATCCCGATCAGACCTCCTTTCATTTCATTGTTTTTGTCATTTTGATGAGATGTATTCATATATACGTCACACAACGCGGCGCTAACAGAAAAACTCTTCTCTGGGTATAACTTTTTTAAATCTCACAGCCCGACGCCGTGTGCAGTGAAGATAGCAGACAAGATTTCTGAGCAGTTTGAAAATGCAGTTTTATTGATGGTAAGAATAATATAGTTTGATTTAACGCTGAAGCCTCTTTATTCTGTTTAATACATTTATTGGATTTAACTTCACAGCTCGACGGCAGTAAGTTGTCCCCAGACTGTCGGGTTCCTCCCATTGTTGTGTACGAGCGCAAAGATTCAAAGTGGACGCTCAAAGACAAACACACGTAAGGAATGGAGCTCGTTTTACCGATGGTGTTTGTGGATTCAAAGCGTTGTGTTCTGTTCTGATTTTGTGACAGAAAAAAAAGCAGGAAATACAAAATTCAATGGCAAAAACATGAAAAAGGTATATATTTTTTTTAAAAATCATGCAAAAAACATGAATTTTATTTGCATATCTGTTTTTGTCAATAGAATGCGGCGAAAAGGACACCGTGTGAATGGCGGTCATCTATGGGGATGATTTTGGTCAAAATATTTTTATTTTCCTCACCCGGCCAGTCCTTCAGAATGTTTGTGGTTCTTACTGCGTGAGTCTTTGCAAACTGTTCCTCCACATGAAACCTGACTCGTCCGTTATTTCTCTCTTCAGGATCATGCTGAGGCAGTGGGAGGAGACTCGGGACGTGGCCAGTCAGATGCTGGAATCCGGCGATCACACGCTATTGGTGGATTTTGACAGCCACTTGGACGACATCACAAAGGACTGGACCAATCAGAAACTAAACAGCAAGATAGCCGAGCTCACCTCGCCTGCTAACGGCAGCATGTAGCCCCACGAGTAGCTTCGATTTGAATTTATGTTCTGACTCGTCATCATGGACAAAACATCAGGTTCCGTTTATTAACGTCCAAACATCAACACACGTTTCATAGAGTAGTTTTTAACTTTTTCTAGATACATAATATAGAATATGCATAAAACAACAAAATATTTAGTTTTACTGTCGCCCCCCCTCTCTTTTTGATGTGCTATTCATTTTCCTAACATTTGTGGTCCCTATTATTTGTTGTTGCTTCATGATGTGGGGCGTCGATCAGAATTAAAGCGATCATGTGAGACAGCAGCGCCTCCTGTCGCCCTGTGAACCTGTTTATTTCTTGTTGCCGTAACTCATTCTAGCTGCCTTTTCTCTCTTACCGTCTTCCTTTCATTCCCTTGACGAATCACACGACGTGATTCGCCAAGAAAAGATGTCGTAGAAATCATGTCAGCGTTTTCCAAAAAACACTTTACTGCTTTTTGGAACATGTAACACAACCCCAGAAGGCTGTTTCCACAGAAAAACACGCCAAACCTAACATCTTATAAACATTATAGGGTCGTATAAACACCTCAATAAACGGGACAAACGCTACGAGATTCAGCAGACTATTTACAGCAGATGTTTCTCACTTTTTTAATTCGAATAACTTCTAAAATATTTCAGGTAGTGTCAGTAAAACTCTGCTAACACCAAGTCTGCACTCTGTAGTCGAGGTAAACTGTAATTTACCAACTTATAAATGTGTCTCCTCTTTAAAAGCTTGGGTTATTTTCATACTGGGCTATAATAAACACAAAAGTCACGAGTTGCTAACAGCAACTAACAAGTTTAATGTGTGAACCAGTAGAACAAAATGTTTTTTTTTTAACTTCAGTGCTAACTTAAAAACGAAACGCTAGAAAAATGAAAAATGTTTCACATGAGATGTTAATTATTTGGATTATTTCCTGTCCTGTTAATACTCTGTGTACCACCATAAATGTAACCTGTGACCCTTTCCAGGAGTCCCGACCCACAGGTCGTAAACCACTAACTCAGAGAAAGAAAAGACATTTCCACAGTTGTAGAACAACGACTAGAACTAACAACTGACAGACAGATAACGTGTATTTGTTGCTTTCTAATAGTGCAAAATTGAATATAGTTTACTGTCATATGTGATGATGAATAGGAAGTGAAGATGGAAGCCTGTAGCTTTTTAATGTGAAAAAAGTCACATTTCCTGTTTGAAGGTGACTTCAGTGGGTTTAAATGTAGTGCTTCCAGTGCATCATCTGATTTCTGTGAGGACTTGAAGGGGAACGCCATCCAATAAATCTCAATTAGTATTTTCGGGGTAAAAAAAAGTCCAATATTTAGGATGGTTTTCAGGGCTGAGTGATGTGTGTGTTCAGGTGTGTTACAGCGTCAGTCTGAAGCCACTCCTGTCGGTGCTTTTACTCTGAAATGCCATAAACTCGCAGACATATCAGTCAGCCCTGTATGCTCTTATTTTGTAAGAATGTTTTTAAAGTGACGAGGCGTCTTATTTTGAAATGAAGCGCCCTTCACTTCTAAAGCGCTCAGAGCGAGCCACAGGCGATGGCGTCGGTTGCCGTGGGCGACACGGTGACCAGGTTGAGGGTGATTTCTCCCAGTGGGGACTGGCTGGCCAGAGACTGGAGGATGGAGATGGACTGGAGGACGGAGCGGACGTTCTGCACCTGCTGCTCCGCCCACGGAAAATTAATCTGCAGAGGAAAGAGCACAGCTTTGTTCCAGAACCACCGGCAAAGAAGAGGGTGGGGCTTTATAACGGGGGGCGGGGCCAGGGCGTTCACCTGAACGATGATGAGTTTCCCAGACAGGTCCTCGGCGTCGCTCAGCCCTTCGCCGAAACACAGAGTGACGCCGCACTGAGGAGGGTCGCCGCCGTTGGAGTGGAAGTGATCCAGTTCTGGGAAAAAGTAGATCCAATGGATTTATTTTGCTGGACTGACGAGAAAAACAACGATGGCATCAAATTCCCAAATTATCATTATTAAAATTGGGCGTTTCGCATAATCAGATCTCGATGCAAAAAATGGGTGAAAGTAAAAAAACACCTCGAGATACGAGTTTAATCCGTTCCATGACTGAGCAGTTTTTAGCAGCCAACAGACATGCTAAAAACTGTCCAGTCGGACTCACGTTGTCTGAAGGCGTCTTTGCTGAACAGCAGCACCGGCTCCTGGTTCCTCTCCATCTTGTGGTGCACCGGTTGGGTGGTGTGCGGCCCCGTCCAGAAGACCCGCCCCTGGCAGAAGCGCTTGCCGTACACCCCCTGCGGCGTGGAGGTCAGCACCACCCCTTTCTCCATGAAGGGCAGCAGGACGGAGAGAGCCTGCACCTGGGGTCCGGGTGGAAGCGTGGGGGGCGGATCGGGGAGGGCGATGCGGGGAAACCTGCTGTTCAGGACGGTCGGGGTCGGGGGGGTGAGAGCGGAGGGCAGGTAGGTGATCCTGGCGTCGGTGCCCTGGATGTGACGTTTGAGGACCTCCTGTCCTAAATAATAAACCACCACGCTGAAGGCGTCCTGGACTGGGGAGGGACAAACAGGAAGACAATTTCAGCTAAAACGACCAGCCTTTCAAAATAAAAGTCAGACCTACAAACTGCTTTCGCTACCTTCTGTGGAAGCGGGAACGCTCTCCTCGATCCGCACGTCCAGCGTGATCTCATCCACGCCTGCGGACGGAGAGAGAGGAGGGTCAAAAAAGACGGGTTGGCTGTTTTTTTACGGAGTGACACGGATGAGGAATCATCAGATGTCGGAGGTTTTTTCTGTGACCCTGAACTCACCGTCTCGCTGTTCGGTGCTGGAGTGAACGTTCTCCGCCAGGATGGGAATTTCGATCAGCTGATCCCCAAAAACGCACTCAGGAATGTCGGTAACTTCCTGGAACGCAAAACAGCACAGAAGTCCAAACTTTCAGGAACGAAAGCAAATATTTTTACTCCCGCTGGAGCACTTAAAAAAAGAACCCCCCCCCCACAAACACCCCAGAGGAAGTAAGCAGGTCAGCAGATTTTCCATTTCGATTTTGTCGTTCCAGTAAAAACAAAAGGTCCGTTTGTGGAACATTCCGTCCAATCGCGTGTCGCCCGACTCACCGCCTGAACTTGGACGTCTTCCGTCTTTATCTGCTTCTCCTGGACGACATCATCATCGTCGTCGTCGTCCTCGGATTCGCTGATCGTCCGTCGTTTCGACCTCTTTGTGGCTTTTGATTTGCGTTTCTTCGTCGGAGCAACCATTCCTGGTTATTATAAGGATTATCACCATCAGAGCGATCAATCAGAATCAATACTTATTAGGACACATGAGGATGAAGGGTAGTCCCTCTTCATTTTAACTGATGCTTTCATCCCCAGTTGAGTAACTGGGTTCATATCGGCTGTAGCTTTTAGTCCCACTCTGAGCTGACTCAGCAAACACAACACGATCTGTTCTGGTCTTGTTTGTCCTGCGGTTTTTGATGAATCATCTCCCAAACTTTTGTTACTGAAAACACATCGCCTTGACTGCTAACAGCTGCAACTGTTTGTCCTGGACAAGTTACAACTGGTTTAAACGTCAGCGCGATGGGGAAACGTCCCGGTTTGGGATCAATAAAGCAAATTTATTTAAAGGAAAACACACCGGGTGAAAATCAGTCCGACATCTCTACATCTGTGTGTGTGTGTGTGTGTGTGTGTCTCACCCTGCTCGCTGACGGGGACCAGGCGGTACACCTTGTAGGGTTCGGAGATGTCCAGCTGAGCTCGCTCCATCACTTCCATGAACTCCGGGCTCTTGTTGAGGGCGCAGCGCAGACGCGTCTTCCAGGACGCCGGGTTATCCTGACTCCCGTCCGTCAGCTTACCTTTGTACTCCGCCCACGCCTGCGGAGGACGTTACATCAGAAATCATGATTGTAACACTCCATTTTGGTTTTAAAGAATCTCATTATATCAGTGTGCAGCCTTCAGGGACAAACATCCTAACCTTAAATATGGCGGCGTCCTCATCCTTACGGAAGTCCTGCTTCCCCGCGTGTTTCCAAGGGATGCGGAACATGGTTTTAGCCTCATCATCCCAAACCACGCCTGAATATTTCCCACTGCAGACCTGCAACAGCGACGAAAAGATGATTAACTTACCCGCTGGAAGGTTTCTGGACAGCGTCTTGTTACTGTCCAGCCTGCAGGCAGAACTCAGGGCTAAAAAACAAAACTAGACAGTGTAATTCTAACGCTCTCCTGAATGATTCTAAAGCAACTTCCGGTCAGTTTTGACGCAAAAACACTCCATGATCACCTTCAGAGATTAAGAATTGTTATAATCCATAATTATGTGAATTCAGAGGTTGTTTTTACAGCAGATTCCAGCTGCTGGGTTCAGGTTTTATGGTAAAGGAGACCTTTTATGACCGTCCAGATGATTGATTTTCGCTGTGATGACATCATAAACACTTTCTTTGGTTACTAATCATGTAAAAACACACACTCCAGATTGTGTTTCCATGGATTCATGAACACTAATGCGCATGTCGGGAACTTTTCGGAGTTGCGCAGCAGATTATCTCCCTTTCCTTGTGTCCTCTTTCTCACCCCTCTTCCTCGTTCTTTCAGACACAAATACATTTAAAGACAGACACACACACACACACACACACACACACACACACACACACACACACACACACACACACACACCTGTTCCACGATCCAGGAGCGCAGTCTGCGCGTGGAGCGCATCCTTCCTGCTGCCATAACCGCAAAAGTCTTGTGTCGAGAAACTAATGGGACAACAGGACAACCACCATCAGACACATCATGTAACTCCAGAATGCAACGGTAGGCTGATGAAAGTCTGAATAAAGATTAAAAAAAAAATACTGAAAAACTATTTTAATAAATAATTAAAACAAACCGCGGAAACATGAACACGTCAAGGCAAATCCTCATATTTCCGCTCCTTCTATCGGGACTATGAACGCCACATCTGATAAACGCCACAATCTTCATAACAGCGTAGTTCAGGTGCACAAACGCAACGGGCCATCTGCTCTCATGTGTCATATTTTTAGGTTTATCAAATGAAGCCGCTATAAGTGAAGGAAGTAGCTTTTTAAGTTTCGTTTACCTCACTCGCGGTTCCTGCGCGGCGCCTGCGGACTGTGTCTGCTCTCCGGGGCTGCGGTGGGACTCCGCCGCTCCGCTGCAGAGAGCAGACGATCCTTTTCCCAGAAATCACGTGACTTCAGAGAAGCGCTCCCTCCCAGCGGCCACCAGGGGGCGACGACGGACACGCACGGAAATACAACATGTACAACGTGTTGCCAAAGGTGGATTTTCACGTAATGTTTAATTTTTCGGTTGCATTGCATGTTTGTTTTTAGTTCGGTCGATTCAAGTTGTTTTATAGTACTGTATTTGACATTCTCAAATATTATATATTTATGTCAAAAATACATGTACTGTATTGTTCAAATTAAATCTTGAGGGGTTTACTTTGTTAATATATTTTAGGGATTTCAAATATCATTTGTGTAATTTCAGGGTTATTCATCTGAAAATATTCATTAAATGTATAGTAAACTCATTTTAAGTGACATATATATTTTTTATCATTATGAAAAATAGAAGAAAACATTTTTTAAAAATATATGTGTAGCATCATCCCTTTGGTCAGAAAAGCTTAAAATCTGCGCCGCAGCAGCTTCCGCATTCAGCGGTCACGTGGGCGTCATACGTCATTAGCGACCAATTTAGCTCGGCAGCTGCGAGGTGAGCGGTTGTGTCAACAGAACATCAAGAAAACACAAAGAAGAGGACCTATCCTTCTTTAGAATACCTTCTGGGAAGCTTCTGGGAAGGAGAGCACGGATAAACCGGGTCAATGTGACCGAGGATCAGCCATGAGCACTTTACCTCGGAGGATTTGGAGGTAAGATCATTTTCGGACATCCCATATTATTTGGATTCCCAAGGTTTAGTGGGTAATTAATTCATGTTTGGAGCTACTGGAGATATTGTATAAATGTGCTTTTGACCAAATTATCATGCGATTATGGCACTCGCGTAAACTATCAAAAGCGATAGACAGGTCATTTTGTTGAGAAGATCTGTGAAACTGAAATAAAACATACAAAAACAGCATGTCAGGCCCTGATCCTTATACGTTCGTAAATACAAGCCATATTAATAGGGCTGTCACTTTAACACGTTAATTAGATTCATTAATTACGCTGCAAATTAACGCACTATAAAAATTAACGCAATTAATCGCGAGTGGCAGCTGCTACACACACAGTAGTTTACCATCACCAAGTATGAAGGAGGATGAATGAATAATGGATCCGATGTAAAGCGTCTGAGTGTCCAGAAAAGCGCTTTAAAAATCTAATCCATTAGTATTATTATGATTATTATTTGTACCTTTTGTAAAAGAGAATCTTCATATCACCGAAGCAGCTCCAGCCTAACGTATCATTTAAATGTAAAACATGTGAAGGACACAGTTGAACGTTAGCTTACCCTTTAAAGGAAAAGCCTGTTGACATCTTACTATTTAGTTTCCTTATTTAGAGGCATGTTCTACTATTCATTTAGAATTGCTGTATTGAGTCAGCTTTAGTATTCATTTTGATTGAGTCTGCTTATGTGCCTATTTGAGACTCAGCTTTATTTTATTTCTGAATTTTATTTATTTTATTTAACTGTATTCGTATTGTATTTTTGAGAAATGCACCTGACTTAATTTGTTTGCTGATGTGCTTGGCCTTTTTTCTTTTGAATTTAATTTATAAATCACACTTACCCAATAAAAATGTGGATTTCAAATCGTTTTTTATTCGCCTGACAGCACTACATATTAATATAAACTAGAGTTATTAACTCCACACAGTCCAACAGTAACGAATGGCGGTTAGCTCAATGCTAACATAATATGGAAAATCCCACTGGCTTTTAATTATGTACTTCAAATACAGACCTGGTTCATTCTGACTTTACTGTCCCTTTAATTATCCGCTTTTTGAGGTAATTTTTTTTAAAATTAGTGGTCAAAGGTTTCATAATTTTCACTACATGTTTATACACTGAAATTTAACCCCACATTTTAATAAAACCTTGATAAAAACTTGACATTAAGTGATTCAATACATCAATAAATCCACACCCAAAAAACACAGTTTGATATATTTATTGATCGTTGATTCATCCATAGTACGTAAAGCAGGCAAGGCGAGATAAAACTCCCAACAGTCTGTGAAACAAAGTGCAAAGGTCAAACATCAGACTGTCATATTCGTACGACGATGAACCACAGATAAATCTCCGACAATTCTGCCACAGAGAAACATGTTGATTTCATTCTCTCGTAATCTGACTCATAATCTGGTTTCCTTCCTGTGAGAACCAAAGAAACGGATGGAGATGGCCGGCGGCTCCGACGACGATTCTTTTATTTGTTTCGAGGAACTTTTTCTCCAAGAGGGACCTCCATCATTTTCTGTGAGAGGACAAAACGGACGTGAGCCAATCAAGCTGATCGTAGCTCGTTCGACGGCGACGGCCTGCGTCTCACCTTGAGCAGCCGGGCGTGGTAAACGTGGTCCTCCTCGCCCTCTCCTCGCTGCTGGTCCACCTGGTACCTCTTGCAGGCCAGTATCAGCTCCTGGGCGTCGTAGAGCAGGGCGGGGTCCAGCGTGTGAGCGTTGATCAGGCTCACCAGGTACTCCCTGTAATGCTTCCTGCAGGAACACACACACACTTTCAGTTTACTGGGACATCGGTGGTTCTAGTGGCGCCCTGGTGAACCGCGTCCATCAGGCACTCACTCGCAGAGCCCAGCTTGTCCCGGCTGCGTCTGGACGCCGCACGGGGAATCGATCTGCTGACCGCCTTCGTCTTTCTGCTCCATCACACAGCAAGCGTCTGCGTCACAGAGGAGGAAGCCCAGTTAGTCACGAGTTTGAGATTCTAAGGAGATTCTAGGATGTCTCTGATCCCCGAGGGGCATCGGAGAGGAAGCTGAGGGTTTGCGTTTGACAGTGCTCGACTTCCTGCATGAATCGGTGCGTGAAACAAAAAGGAAACGGAGGTATGCAGCTTCAATCTGTTTTACCAGTCTGAGTCCCAGTAGAAGGATCTGTGTTGAAGTCCACCCCATGTCTCTGAGGGGACAAAAAGAAGAGTCAAGAACGTCCCATTAGAAAAACAAAATCCTCAATTTTGTTCCATTTCTGCTTGTATTTTAACAACAGATAAGAATCTTTAAATATCTGCACAGACAGACATCTGTAGATCTCCATGTGGGGCTTTACCTGCAGCAGGGCCTGCAACCTAGGGGGCTCCCAGTCTCTGAGATAGAAGAGACAGTCGCGGGGGTGGTGTGCGTGCAGCCCGGTGTAGGTGCACTGACCCGTCTTACACACCGTCTGCGGGGGGAGAGAGAGAGAGACGAACATAAAACAGATGAAACCTCTGAACGACGTTCCGTCCGGACGGAGCGGCCTGAGCTCACCTTGTGGTAGGGGTTGTTGCAGCCGCTGCAGAACTGGTAGCGGCACTGGGAGCAGCTGAAGTGCATGCACCCCCCTTTGGTTAGAGCGTATTGGAACCTGCAGTGAGGACAGGCTGCAAGACAGGAAACCGTACGGGTCAATCCGCTCCCCCGCTGCATGCTGGGAATGAGCATTTTGATGGGTTCGTGTCTAAAGTGACATCTTAATGATCCACTTAAATATGGTGAAAGCGGCCCCACCCCCTGGCGAGTGCTCCTCAGAGTGGGGGGGTGGACCTATCGGGTTTCTCCATCACTGCTTAGAGTGGCTCTAATGAACCATTTCCTCGTTTAAGTGTAAAATAACAAGGGCTACTAGATGCTGCTTTCTGCAGTAAACAGCAGAAGCAGGGAGGAACGTGGAGGTGTGTGTGTGTGTGTGTGGGGGGGGGGGGTGGCCTCACTGATGCCGTTGTCCCTCAGGTATCCGGCCAGGCCCTGCCTCTGGTAGTCTGGATCGTTCTCCTTCTTCCACTGCTGGAACTGCTCGCAGGACAGATCCTGGTGCTGCGGCTCCCACTGAGAACCGGAGATGGAGGTTAAGGGTGAGCCCCCTCCCTCACAAATCGTACCCCCCCCCCCAGGCCCAGACACTATTTTTTTTGTTTCTCATCAAAAAGGTTCAGATAGGCTGCGACTGATTCATAACTCACAGGTTTTTTACACTGGGCGCAGAAGCTCTTGCGGCAGGACGGGCAGGTGACCTTCAGCTGGTCTCCGTCGTTGATAAAGCCAGAGGTGCACTGAGGAGGAGGAGGAGGAGGAAGAGGGGGAGACGTCCATTATTTAGAGTTCACCCTTTGAACCAGGATTCACGCAAATATGCAGAATTTCTATCCCATCTAAGTCTCCCGTGGTTTCTATAGATTTATTGGTTGTTTCTCCTCCTCCTGTTCAAAGACGTTCACTCCTTTTTAGATAAGAAGAAGAAGAAGAAGAAGTATCGGGGCAGAACGAGACGTTTGAAGAACTCACATGGTAGCACCACAGGAACTTTGGGTCCTTCATCAGAGCGTGCTCAGTGAGCTTTTTGTGGAACAGCTCGTACACGTCCACCTCCAGACAGTCCCGTAGCTAGAAACACAACATCTTAACGTTTTCCCCAAAAATCTACGAAACAAATTTCCACTACAGTTTGTGGAGTTCGGGGTGAATATTAGACTTTCAAGACTTCAAGAGACATAAGAGTTTAAAGATGGATTTGACTGTAACTTTAGAGCTGAATCGTGGTTTCCGTCTACCTGTATGTCCAGCGTGGAGAAGTAGCTGTCCAGCTGCTCCTGGTCGTTGATGTCGGGCTCGCTGCAGATGGGACACACCATGTCTCTGATGTGTTTGTCTCTCACCGTGATGGTGAAGTGCATCCTGAAGCAGTCGTGACACATAGAGCACTGACAGGATGTCAGGGACTGCATCTGTGAGGCAGGGGGGGACAGGCGTGAGGAATACAAGCTGTGGATTAACTATCGGAACAGGAACAAGCAGACGCCCCCCGGTCCGGACCCACTTTACTGCGGGGGAAGCTGGACAGGCAGCAGGGGCATTCGTTGTTCAGGAGACGCCGGATGAAGTCTCTGTCGTGCGACTCCTTCACGGCTTGCACCACGTCCTCCAGGGAGTAGGTGACCTCGGGTTCCTGGAGCAGCGACAGGACGAGCTCGCAGCGCCCCCAGCTGGGCAGGTCGTAGAGCGCCAGCAGACGGCGGCACATCCTCTGCAAAACGACACAGGATGGCGGGTGAAGCTAACGCTAAACCCCTGCCGGACGTAACGTGGCGCTATTTGGGTCGAGCAGCCCCTCCACCTGTTTGTCCGGGTGTTTCGGATCGACCGGGGGCTCGGGCTGGTCGGTCCAGATGCGCTGGTGGAAGCGCTCCAGCAGGGGGCGCTGCAGCAGGGACAGCGCCCCTTTCACCTCGCCGCCGCTGAGACGCAGGGCCTCTTCGCAGTGAGACGCATCTCTGAAGCCCAGCGAGTGCAGCTCCTTCATCTGCACACGGGAAAAAACGCAAAAGGGGGCAGAATTAACGGTAAAATATCTGCAAGAAATAAGAATCATTCTCTAAATGCTCAGGAAAAAAACACAAATTATTTATTTACGGGGGGGGGGGTACAAGCTCCTCACGCTGGAACAGAACAGCGTTTGTACGAGCGATGCGTGATGGTGCGTCTCTTTCTAACCGCCCTTTCAAGGGGACATTCATCAGCTGACCTTACTTTGAACGCTTCACCCCCCCAAATACATTATTCTGATTAACAACAGTCGAAGGTCAAACAAAAACTCCCACAATCCCCTCCCAGCACATCAGAGGATGTTGGATATCTACGGTTATCTGTCAAGGTCGGAAATTCCCGAGACCTTTTGAAAGAAGTTCTATTTTATCACAAATGTTTTTCTTCTTGAGAGTTTTTTATCAGCTTCGCTGAGACCCCCCCCCCCCCCTTCCACCAGCACCCCACTTTCAAGGTTTTTCACATGTGAATGAAGATAAAGGATTCCTGACAACAGCCACGACTGGAAGAACTCACAATGACCTTGATCATTACAGGACAACAGGAGTGAATGGCGCTTTTGATTTTCCACCCGTCTCACCTTCAGACGTCTGTCTCTCAGCAGCTGTCTCACCGCCTTCTCGGTGTCTCCCCCCGCCGCCAGCCAGGCCAGCTTGGCCTCGGCTCTGGACAACTTCACGCCTTCGCCCGTGACGCTCGTATCGCTCCTCTCCGGCTTGTCCCTGTCCGCCGCGGGCGCTATCCCAGAATCCCCTGATTTGTAGTTCAGCTGGACTGAAGCCGCCATGGCGCAGATCTCGTCTAGGAGGTGAGGCAGCTCTGACGCCAGCCAGTCACAGGGGTTGGTGTTGTTGCCGCTGCAGAGGATGGCGGCGTACACCTCCTCTGGACTGATGCCGCACTTTTCTGCCTCCTTTTAAGACAGAAAGAGGAGAATTTTGTCTGATTTTGTAGTAAACCGACGGCACGGGAGTTCACTTTGATATCAACTTACTCTGATCTGGTGGATGAGGTTCAGGCCGTCTTCCCTCATGGTCTTCTGCCTCTTCAGCTCCAGATTGACCCTGGGTTTCGGCTGCGGCCTCAGGCCCGGCTGGGGGGGCTCTCTGGCGCTGCAGGGGGTCTGCTGGAGGGACTGGGGCAGAGAAACACCCGTGGAGTCTTTGGATGACAGGTTGCACATCTCACAGACCGGAGATGGCTTGGGGTTGACGTAGGTGCAGAACTGACACATCCACTGTGAGAGAAGACACAAGGAAAGGAACCAAAGGTCATCATCAGTCGATTTCAAACATTAATACACACACGAGAGGGAGTGAGGGACACACAACCTTCGCTCCGCAGTCGGGCTGCGGTCCTAAGCTGGGCGGCATCGGTGCGGCGGGCGGGCGGGTGGCCAGACGTGGGCGCTCACACACCTCACAGAGGATGCTGCTGCCTTGATTAACCACCGTGCAGCTCTTGCACTGCCACTCTGAGGAATCAAGCACACACGTTCACTTCCTCGCGCAGTTTCCTCATCTGTTTTGTCCTTTTAACTTTATTACCTGGGGTAATATTCAAATAACAAACGCTCGTCTTTTCAATGTGTTGTCGTTTGACTGATTTTATTGCATTCTGGTGCAAACTGTCAACATTTTCTCCTTTCTACCTTTGCCTTCACCCCTACAGCTCTTACCTGTGTTGGGGGATGCAGGAACCGACACAGGGGTTTCCTGGACAGCGGACGCAGCTGTGGCAAGTCGAGGCCGTTCGCAGGTCGTGCAGAGGACGGCTCGCATCTCATTGATGGTGGTGCAGTGAGAACACTCCCAGGGAGACAGAGATGGGCTAGACGACGGTAGAAAAGTGAATTCAGGTTCCTCCAGAGATGAATTTATCTGTAGCTCCTGTTCTCCTCACCTGGAGGTTTTGGCTGGTGTAATGACAATCCTGTTGTGTCGGTTTCGGTCAGGGTGGGAGTGGAAAAGCATGTCACACTTGAGACACAGCCTCTGGACGCAGGTGGAGCACTGAGCGTAGACGGAGGACATCCCACAGATGGTGCAGGTCTCTGCAGACACACGTGAAAACTAACAAGCTGAAAGCAGCGACATCAAAATGTTACCGTCTGTCTGCTACGATGGAATCCTGTCACAGATGGAGAAAGATTCTGACATACCCGGTTTGGATTTGTGTATCTTATCTCTCTTGTGATTGGTTCTGGAGGGGTGGCGGTGGATGAGGTCATCGCACGCATCGCAGAAAGGTTGATTGTCACAAGATGGGCAAACAGCATATGAAGGACAGCCGCACAGATTACAGTCACGTAGCACAGGAGAACCTGAACATAGAGAGAAAGAAAGGCCTTTTATTTAGGCTTCCAGGTATATTGAGCTGAAACAGAAACTGGAATAAACCCAAACCAAATGCTGTCAGAGATTAAAACCGATCATCTCTCATCTGTCACTAAAGCATCAGTGAAAATGCCTAAAACTGAAGCATAGCTGTGGTTCACCTGTCAGGGGGTTCGGGGGTGGTCCTCCGGGGGTCTGGCTGGGTTCAGATGGAGGGGAGAGGACCTGGAGTTTGTCTCCCTGTCGTTCGTCTCCGGGTTGGATGACTGCAGCATCCGTCAGCGTCTCCTCCTGAAGAAAGCAGCATCACAGGAAACAGCACTGTTATGAAAACCTGACCAATCAGGATGTCGTTTCCAGATTTAGACACATCAGAGGCTCCTAAAATCTGTTCAGAGACGTAACTTCACTCACTTTGAGCGAAAAAACTAACAAAAATGCTGTAAAAAAATTCACACCACATAAAATTGTTTACATAAAACAGGTATCCGTACAAAAAAGTGATACAAGTAGAACAGAAATTAAATTTGAATTTAAGGGATGAAATAAAAATCTTTTAAAATTCACTCAACGGAGATATTGTTAATATTTCACTTAACAAAAAATATTTAAGTACATATGTTATAATTTTGTTCAGTGATGCCTACAGTGTGTTATTTAAATTGAGGAATTTACAAAAACATCAAAAAAGACATAGAAAATCCTAATTCTAGACAGAGATGTGTCTCAACCTCTATGAAAATGTGTCAAATCTGAATTCAAAATATCCTGAAATTGTTAAATATTGTTTTTCAAGCCTGTATATTTTATTTCATTCTGACAGACTGGCGTTGACGTTCATGTACGTACCTCCTGGACCTCCTGGATGAGCATTGGGAAGACGTCTTTGAAGTATTCCGGGTGAGGATGGTTGCCCTGAACAAACAGATGTAAACACTGAAATAAGCTAAAAAATGGATGGAAACGAACCCCGAACAACATCTCTGTTTAGAAACAAATACTGACCCTGATGAGCAAGTCCACCTCTGTGCGTAAGGTCATGACCTCCAGCGTCACTGCAGCTACTTTTTCCTTGTCTGGTTCAGTGACGTCTTCGGGGAAACTGAGGCCGTCGAGCTGCTGATTGGTGTAGCCATATAGATAAAGAACTCTCCGGCCTCCCTGTGGACGAAAGTGAGGATCGTCATGAAGGTGAACTGAATGTATATTTAATGAATAATAAGTCTCAGTTATCAGATTTTGCTCACCTTAATGGCGTCCACCGTGGTTCTGAAGACAGGGTTATTGTGTTTAACACTCCTCCAGTATCTAGGCTTGGCAGGATTGGTCAGGTTGCAGCCGTATTTCTCCAGGATACTCATGGCCTTAACCAATCGGCTCAAAGACTCCAGAGCCTGAAGGAGAGCGGGCGTTAATATGATGAATCAGTATCACAATTGAGGTGTTTGAACCTCTGAGTCAGTGTGTGTTTATGACAGTTGATTTTCATCCAAAATAAACATCTATGTGCGCTAAGAAGGGTTTGGTTTTACAGCACAGAGGTCAGAAAGAATTTACCAACTAAATGTCAGTAGTAGTTAATAATAATAGTCCAAGCTGACACACTGTAAGCTTATAGGCTTGAACAAATGTAGTTGATGATCCCTGATACACAGGATAAACTGGTCAAGGCCAGTTTCTCTCCTGTGTCCATATTTAAGATATTTTGACAAAATATTTTTGTCTTTCCTCTTCATCTTTAGTTGAATGATTCCATATGGTATATTTTACTCCTATCCACATGCTTCTTTTTTTTTTAAATTTTCACCATCTGCTTTATACCACATGACTGAAGTTGAGGGGAATACAACTGAATTAGGGTTGCTGTTCTACACACAGTATGTCAATAAAAATCCATTTCAAAAGTGCAAATTTTACCTCAGTTGTGTTGCATTTGGCTGTGTTCTCTTTCAACATAGTCTCCACTCCTAAGTGACGGTACTTCTCAGACAGCGGCAGAGGGATGCTGGCCATGGTCTGGACGTCATTCTTCACATCCTGGGCTGAACCTGAGAGGGACAGGAGGGACTGGGATCTCCTCCTGACCTCCTCCATCTGGACAGAAGCAGGGCTGCTCATCGCTGTAAGAGACGGGAATCTGACAATTTGGATTATCAATGAAATCATGTCCTCAAATCGGTTATTTGAGCTATTGTTGAACAAATCAGTCAATCTAAAAGTCACCAATAATCAAATGTCTCTGCATGCGGGGTTCTGGAAACAATAACAAAATTAAAACCAAAAACACGAAATAACTAAATAAATCCACAGTTTATGTGGTGATAAAACATAAGTTATCAATAGATCCCGTGGGGGAATCTTGATCAGGAATCTATACCACCTTAAAGTATAAAATTGTAGAAATATTTGTGTTTATGTTAAAATCAGAGCGCAATCTGTGGTCAAATTTAACATTAAAGGAGAAACCACGTGACGAGATTAGCCTCTGTCATGACACTAGTGACCTTTAAAGATGTTGGTTTGTTGATCTTATTTTTGTTGTTGTCAACAACAGTAATCTACAAGTAAGCGGGGTTCCTTCGGGCTAACGTCCCACTATCACCATGACCAAGTTGGGGGAAGTCCAGGCTAATCATAGCTCCACTCGATGGTGGAAGAGAACATAATGGCAGTTTAAAGGAATCCGAGTACAGACGATGTTAGCTGACAATGGTCTCACTCCCACTCCATGACAGAATTTCATGCAACACAAGCAGGTGTGACGGTTGTGGACGTGACGATCATGCTAGCAAACCAAAATGACAACAATTCACCCAAGGGGAAAACGAAACTTTATAAACTACAGCAGCTAAAAACCAGCAAACTAAATACGTACTTGGGATTTTAAGGATCCCTCTTCTTCGGTTGTTTCATCCCGTCGTTCCGAGGGGTAACGTCGTTACGTCGCCATTAATAAAATATGCGTGTTTTATACCAGCGGCTCCTGCATCAGATTGTTTTGCCTCTGTTGTAGCTAGCTTTAAACGCGGAACTACTTTGACGTCTTCACTTCCTGTTCTACTTCCGTACGTTTTTATTTTCAAAATAAAAGCGTAATTTGCGCACCTTTAAATCGTCTTGACAAGCACAATCACTCGTAAAACACCCAAAATTATTATTCGATCTGGTGAAGATGTATGTCATTAAAACTCACTGTGCAACCATTCACGTCGGTAATCAGTCACACAGTGTTGAACCTGCTGGGGCGAGACGTTAGACGTGATGACTTCCGGTTCTGCGTCTTGACATTATTTTCAAAATAAAAGAAGTTTACGCATTAGACTTCCTCTCATAACGTCTGAGTATTTTACCATCTAGTAGGCTATCACTATTGGATTTTGTCGCTTGTAATATAAACAACTACAACGAACGTGTTTATTTTTTTACTTGCGCGTCTTTTTTTAGTGTTTCTGTCTCATTTTTATGCGTTTGCTTATTGCTTTTTTTTTTTTTTTTTTTTTTTTTTTTACAGATGTCGTATTTTGAGGACGCAAATCCCAAATTCAATAGGAGGAGGAGGATAAGAAGAGTGGGAGGAGCCTTATTCCACAACAGACCGAAAGTAAAGTTAGAAATAAGGAAATCAAGTTCATGAGAGTCGTGCCGTCCTGCCTTGTCCTTTCACATCTGATTACACTTGAAAACCTAACCGGGCTTCATTTTTTTTTTCCTCTGCATTTTTTTAAAGTCTGAGCCATGCCTAATAGATCGACCCTGAAGATAAACAGCGAGAGTGAAGCGAAAGTAAGTCGATGTTCCAATTGTTCGACCAATTGACGGATGAATGACTTCAGCATAATAACTAATTTTATAAGGATAGTTTGTGAAATTTTCCGTTTACATTTGTTGGAAAACAGTCAATTCCACTTGTTAATGTGTTAAAGACACGGGGGGAAAAAAACCCTTGTGGCGCGAAAATGAAAGTAAATTCCAAAAAATGAGTCAGCATTTAAAAATAAATAAATTATATTTTACTTCCGTTTTCCACAGGTGGAAAACTTCCGTCGATCACTGTATCAAGAGGTATGCTGAGGCACAGAAAGACACAAGAATTAAAAAAACCAAAACAAAAATAAAAACCTTCAACACTGATCAATCTGTTTGTTTTCCAGGCTGAGAATTTGTTCTCCAACTTCATCCCCCAGAAGATTCTCCAGTTGGATGCTCTGCTGAAGGTCAGGTTGTTCACACACACACACACACACACACACACACACACACACACACACACACACACACACACACACACACACACACACACACACACATAGGCCAAGTGGTTTTTAATCTGTAATCCTCATCCAGAGCTGTGTGTTTGCAGGACGATGCCTTCACAATCAGCGACATGTCATTGATCCAGGCTCCTCTGGAAATCCCCGTGCCCGACCCTCCTTCCCCAGAGGATGAGGTGAGACCACAAACATCCAGAAACGCTTTGAGATGCAGGGCAGTCCAGAAGTTAGAGGGTTAGGGTTAAACAGGTTTAGTGTTCACCTGATTGGATTCCTCGTCACAATAATAGTGTCTGACATACACGTGACAGAAGAGGTCCTGTAATGGTAACGACTGTCTGTTTTTGATCATTTAAACTCAATTTCACAGGAAATGGAAACTGACGACAACGAAAAAAAGAAGAAAGGTAGAACCTTTTTTGTTTTCTTGGAATCTTCGTGTCAACATAAAGGATGATCCAACTGATTTCTCCTTACTTTCAGCTCCAAAATGCGGCTTCATCCAAGGAAATGAGAAAATTATGAAAGTTCTAGAGATGGTGAAACCAGAGATTGTTGCGTTTAGAGAGACCATCCTTACTGTAAGTGAATTATGCTTGCTGTAAAGGTGAACAAGGAACTATTTCTTCTGTAAAACATGGAATTAAATTAAACATAGTTTGTAGTGAAATGAGCCTCTTATATTGTAGGTCTCCTGCTGGATTCAGCACCTCATCCCAAAAATAGAAGATGGAAATGACTTTGGTGTTGCAGTCCAGGTACATTTCAATTTGCATCCGGTTCCTCTACAGTGACTCAGTTTGCTGAAATGATCCAGTTTTGATGATTTGCACATTTATTTTTGCACCACAGGAAAAAATCTTGGAGAGAATCACTGCAGTGAAAACTAAAGTCGATGGTTTTCAGACCAACATCAACAAGTAGGAAGACTTTGATTTGGTGTTGAATACAATGTTGGAAAATGCTTTTTCTAAAATTGTCTAGTTTTCCAACTGCTCTAGGAAATAATTAATTGCAAATTAACAGGAATGTGCTACAGTATATTTACATTTTTCAAAAAGAAACAAATGTGTAATTTTTGGTTACCGTTGGTTGTGTATTACGTATATATTTCCAGATACATTTCCTGTATTTTCCAGGTACTTTTCAGAGAGGGGAGAAGCTGTTGCTAAAGCTTCCAAAGAGACTCATGTGGTGAGAGTTAGCAAATCTTTAAAGGATAAGTCTGGTCATTTTCTACCTTTGTCTTCATCAATTATTCCCATGAAAGTCCAAATAATCAATAAATCTTTAAAAAAAAAAGTAGAGTTCAGTCACATAATGTTGTAGTAGTCATTAGTCAGAATAAAGTATGCAGAAACAAAGAGAACGAAAGTAAATGTTTCATTGGTAACTTTATAAGACAAATTGAATTAAATTTAAAAATGAATTTTTTCCTTTGTCTTTGTGTAATTTCCAATACTCAGGTTGTAATCAACATTTGTGACCTGGATTGATTTAAAATTATGATTATCAACATTAACCTCATTACATTAGAGGTTTTAGGTGTATTGCTGTAGCAACCGTGGACTAATACAGTGCTGAAAACAGTCATGGCTAAAGCATTTTTTTTCTCCTGTTGGCTTGATTAAAAACTCGTCGCAGAGCTTTCTTTTGGTCACACGCCTGCTGTTGTTTCATGGGACTTGTTGACAATAAAAAATATAGAATAAGTTTAGAATTAAAATTTCAAACATTTTTAACTCCAGATGGACTACCGCTCACTTGTCAAAGAGAAGGACGAGGCGATCTACTCGGAAGTCAAAGTGATCATTCTCGATATTCGCGGCTTTTATGTGAGTCAGACTAATCCACTCTAAAAGTATTTATCACTGCTGTCAAAGGAAACCTTAAAATCTTCATCTGTTCCCTACAGGCTGAGATGTATGACATCATCAGTAAGAATCTGGACAAGGTGACCAATCCAAAAGGAGAGGACAAACCTTCTATGTACTGAAGCTGGAGACAAGAGGGAGTGGGGCAGATTCTACAAACCTGTGTGGTTTTGTCTACTTGCACTATAAATTAAATCATTGGTGTTGGTAAATGTGAATGAGTGTTCTCAAACAAACAACCAGATGAAAATTTTGTCACTGCTGTTTTATGTTGGCACTTAGTTCCAACAGTAAATTTTGGTTATACAACTCAAAAAACCCGAACCAAAAACAACAGATTGTTGACCATTTAATTTTCCTTTATTAAAAAAATGATTTTGGTCAAGTTGGATTCATGATTTGTTTTTTTCTCAAACAAAAACCCAATCAAGAAACTTGTTAGAAAAATTTTTTCCCAGAAGATCAAGAAAGAAATTATGCAATAACAGCAACAACGTCATAATAAACTAAGGAGCACAACACAGGAAAATACATGAATCCATATCTCAAAATTTTCAGTGATGATTCTCATACTTCCGGACCTTCTCCTCCAGGTATGAGCTGCAAAAAAAACAATATTCAAATATAACTTACTTTTGACAAACAGTTATTTGGGGGTGTAAGGTAAAACATGTCCTCATAAACAGAACAAAAAGGTACAAAATGTATTCTACATTTACATACCATGGTGATATTATTGCCATTGAGGAGGATCTGGTCCAATTTGGTTATCCTCCTTCCCTCTGGCGTGATTTCACTGAATCACAAATGTGAGAATGAGTTAATTAAACTGTTGTAGCTTCAAAACGGGGCGCTTCATGTAAATGTACTTACAATTCAGTCACATCCTCCAGGACCATATCTAAAACACTTGAGTTAAGGATGACAACATCAAGAGGAACCATTGAATTGTTGCAGGACATGAGAAAATCTGAGTGTTATTGGAGTGTAACCTGAAAAGGATACTGACAAAGTCATCGAAGCCCAGCAGGGTGCCGACGATTTCTTTGTCGGTTTTCATGACTATGTGAATTCTCGAGCCGATACATTTATCCACAAGCTCTATAAGGAAAAGCAAAGTCAATCAGAGATCTTCTGTTTCCCTCTGGTACAAGGCTTTGTGTACTCGCATGACATTCTTTATCAGACAAATATTACGCTGTAAATATCTGCAAATTCAAAATTTTAAAATGCAAGGATTCCACTCCTCTGTCACATATGATGAATTTAGTTTGGCTTTGGATCGTAGTTCAGCCAACATGACATTTGTAGGCTTTTTTCCCCCTTTGAATGCGTCGTTTACTACTAACAAAATAGTTCCGGATCCAAATTATGTTATGCATTACGTACAAAACAAAATACATCTGTCAAAACGATCTGTTGAAACAGCTCTGTTAGCACATGAGTGAATTGGTAACGACATGTATCATGCGGGCTAGATGCTAATGTTAGCTAGCTAACATAAAAATAAACACTACCCATGTCTTAGTTACCGCTTACAAGAAAAAATTATATTTTAATTTTTAACACTAACTGATTCATATCTAAAACTTCTCACTTTTAAAGCATTTACAAACCAAGTGGGAGCAATTGTGATGGATTTGTCGCCGTAGTCGCCGCCATGTTCAATTTAGGTGTTCCGGGTACAGTCACAAGCAATCGATAGAAGAACGTCAGAGGCCACGACAAAGTGATGGAACATGAATCATCGAACAAACTGCAACCACGAGGTTCCATTTATTAAGAGGAGGATAAGGAATCTAATAGGGCCGTATTTGTTTTGGTAAATACACTATCGTTTCAGAGAGAAAAAAAATAGAAACGGATGGTTATTTCATTTATTGCTATTGAATAAAAAACACAAAATACAAAAACCGCAATGTGGCCGTTTCTGTTAAAAAATGGAATCAGCAAAAGATAGACAGTTTTGGTAAAAGATTCAGCGTATAATATATAAATTAGAAGGAAATTACTCGATGAATTATAATTATATTAACAATCGCAATAATTAAATTAAATTAAAGTATTTCCACATGATGACGCAGCTGTGCTGCTCAATAAATTACGTCATTCGGTTATTTTTAACAAAGAGTAGATAGCGAGATCAAGAGAAATCCCCGCAGCATTGTTAATCTGACAGGAATGAAAAAGACAAAGTGCTGAGCAGCCGCTGTGATGACGAACCTACGTGTACGTGGCAGGGAATTCTCTCGCACCGTTTAGCCTTTGGGACAGTGGGACGAAGCGGAAGAGATCTGTGGTTGTTTTGAGCTCGTGCCTGTCTTGTGTGCTTGTCCGCGGAAACGAATCAGGATCAAATTTAAGCTAAATTTACTGTGTTTACACCCGACCCTCCGATAACGGACGGTCAAAATATCAGGGGGGAATGGAGTCTCACGGCAGAGACGACCCAAAAGGACCTGTGCTACATATCGTAGTGGTTGGCTTCCACCATAAAAAGGGTTGTCAGGTATGTTAACCCCTGCTCCTTGCTAACGCAGCTAATTGCTAGCTATCCCCTTTTCATGCACTGCTAAAAAAAAAAAAATATTTTCAATGGAAATGTGTGTGTTTTCACTGTTAGTAGCTCTAATCCGGGTGACTGACGGTGTTTCATTCATTATACCTGTAACAGAGACAACCATGGTGATCAGTCAGTGCCTGGACATGCAGGAAAGTGAGGTGTTTAATATCAGCTGTTAGCTCTGGGCTCAGGGTTATGTAACGTGTGCTCTGCTGCCAGCTCGGACATCAGTTCAGCTCAGTTGGTCCAGCAGCAGCTCTGTGGTCCTTTTTCTTTTTTTAATCACAGGGCTCAGCTTCTTCGTCCTCCTGGATACAATATTTGCTATTTCACTGCACGATGTTTACCTCTTTTAATTAATGTCAAATAGAACTGTCAAGATTTAATACCTGGATCAACAATGAGTGGATTTGCTGGTGAATAATAACAGGTCATAAGTCAACCTGTAATGAGTTCCTGTGATATTAAATTTGCACTGTTGACACTACTTGACTCAAGAACATTGCATTTGCTATGGAGGTAAATTGAAGTTTGACACATTTATTTCTGGCATGGACTTAAAAGTTCATTCATTCATTCATTCATTCATTCATTCATTCATTTTCTGTACCGCTTTTCCACTTTCACGCGTCACGGGGACTTAAAAGTTCAGCTTGATATTTGATATAGGTATACAGTAACACGCTAATCCATCTGTTTTACACCACGTGTTCTGGGAAATGATCTCTGGCAGGTTTGTCAGTCATTAATTTTCTCTTGGGTAATACAGGAAATAATTTGAAGATTACTAAATTATAATATTAGACATCTCCCATGAGATGGTTCTTGTGTGGCAGACCCGTCTGTCTGTGGTGTGTATGTGAAATAATTTTTGTGCAAGTGAAGCTTCCTGAATACAAACTTATAATCAAAGCCTTTTATTGCATTTTAAATTTTTTTCAGTGTCTCACCAGCTTCATTAATAATTTTGTGACACCTTTTTCACATTGGAACCAGGATATTAACTGATATATATGCAGAAATTTGAATTGCTTAGCTGTGTCAGAGATGCAAAAAGTCATATTTCAAGAAAAGAAGACTCATTACTGGCAAAGTCTAAGCAAATCCTGAGCCAGATGAAGTATTGTACATACAATTATTTAAGTATTATTTAAATCCTTAAATGTTCAATGAGAAATCTCATAAATAAAACCGTATCAATGCTTGTTAAATAACTAAACGCTGAGATAACTGCTGACTCGATGCTGTCAGTATTTCTTCAGGTGTTTTGTTGTCGCTTTAAGAAAAAGATAATCCCAAAGACAGGTGTACAGATTACAAATTGTCGTGTGCTCATGTGCAGTAACAGGACATGCAATGAAACACTGTCACTTTTTGCAGCTTAATATTAAATTGCCAGAATTTATTTTCCATTGCAGACTCAGGAATGGTTTCTTTCACAAATACATCTGATTACTGCTAGAAATGGAGCCATGTGACACTGATCCATTTAGAGAAAGAGATTTTTCTGTTTTCTCTTGCAGGAATCATGTTTGTGAAAATATAAAGGAACCAGTTGTGGTAGAAGAAAGAATCGTTTTAGATATGTGAAATACTTTCTCATTTTGCCACCTTTATCTGAGGAAATAAGGATCCACAGTCGTCCCATGTTGTTCAAGCGTGCGTCACATGCAGGTGTTGCAGTAAACCTGTTTTGCAAACTGTCAGCCATCACTCAGTCGTGTCACTCTTCCTCTTGGAAGATGAATGCTGCAGTAGCTAATCGGTGAAAGTGCATGAGAAGCATTCAACTTAAGTGCCTCTAATGCTCCTTTGAGGTATCGTCTTCAGATTGCATTCATGTTATCGGTCAGAGCTGGTGGCCATAAAACCCTACACCGTGTTTTGGTTTTGTCTCCGCTCTCCATCTGTCTTCACTGCTGAAAGATGCAGGAGCTTCTGTCGGCCGTTTAACCTGACTGGCCTTGAAAGCAGCTGCTGCTTTGAGGCTAAATGTAAAAAAACCAGGTTGCTTTATGTAAAAATTAGGCGGTGCACGCACTTTATCAGCAGGGGGTGACCTGATAGGAGGCAGCAATCGCCAGCAGGGTGTCAGATTAGGTTCCTGGCTCTTTGACCCATATTCTATTACAGTCTGGACACCTTCCTCAGCTCCACCTCCTTTTGTCCACCTGCCATCCATCTGTTTCTCAGGAATCACACTGAAGAGAAGGTGTGATTTAATCAAGAAGATCACAGAGGGAGTGCACTTTATAAAGGAATGAGTCATTGTAGTGTGTGTGTGTGTGTGTGTGTGTGTGTGTGTGTGTGTGTGGCATTCAGGACCGGTAGGTTTTCAGGAAATCTGTCAGGAGTTTCACAGACAATCCAGATCTCCATCCAGTCGATCCTGACAGTGGATCATGAGTTTTCCCTGTCTATTTATGAGGAGATAGTGTGAAGATATTTTAAAAGGTCACGCCTTGTTTCTATGGAACAAAGTGTGAAAGCATCAGGAAGGTTTTTTTAATGAAATTTTTTTTGTGGGCGGTAACAGAACCTCCTCTTCTCTTTCTTGGTGATTGAGGTGATTAAGAAAAGAAAAGTGACACCCGTCAGGTATTGTTATCGGTTTACAGTTTGTCTGCTGTGTTCTTGTGTACGAGCTCCAACCAGATTCATGTCATGCAAACTTACAGCGCTGGCATTTATCACGCTTAGGTGGTGGGAGTTAGCAGGATGCTAGCTAATTAGCAGGAACACAGGAATAGCTAATTACCTCTGCACCACAGGACGGTGTCTCATCTGTGTTCTGTTGTCAGAACAGAGTCATGAATACAAACACAACTCTGACTGAGTCCATTTCAGATTAAAAGCATTTCGATGGACAAGAATAATGATTTTATTTTATGTTGCTGGAACTTCCGGTGAGTTTCAGGTTTGTTTTTGGGGAAAAAAGGTTGTTGTTTAGTTGTTGTTACGAGTAGGGTCCAATTTGTCCAAAAAACAAAAAACCAGAAGAGAAGGGTGGATTTCATTAGATTTTATTTTTTAAATCATGAAAAAATAAGCAATATATCACACAACGTGCTATAGTTGTTCTGACTGATTTTGGCGCCATTTCACTCCCGTTCATGGACTCGGTGAGAGGAGCTTCTGGGCCAACCCTGATCATCAAGATGAATGTTATTTTATGCTATGTTAAGAGCTAATTTGCCAGTGTTAGCACACTAACGTGACGAATGGTGAGCATTGACATGCTAAGTTACATGACAGGCTGTGAAAAGTTCCTTTCCTCATCAGGTGGAGTTTGCGTACCCGCCACTGATGCCCGACGGAGGTCACGACAGTAACCTGCTGCCGGAGGAGTGGAAGTATCTGCCGTTCCTGGCGCTACCTGATGGGGCGCACAACTACCAGGAAGGTACGTCAAGAAGAGATGGAGAATATAGGCCACAAAAAGTAGGAAACGACTTTAATCCAGGTTGTTCTGAGTAACATGAACGTTCTACAGTCGACTTTACAACTGTTAGAATGGAACATGGAGTAGCGTCACCAGGATGATTACTGTAAAATCCTGTCTGGGAATGCTACAAAACTCATTGATCTGGTCTCCCTTTATAATGTATTCATATGCAATAACAACTGGACTTCCTATGATTGCGTGGAGTCACAGTTCCATTGTTCTTTTGTGCATCACTCAGTTTTTGTCAAAATGTTTGTGACTCTTTTACTTTCGGTCATTTTTTTTTTGTTGTTTTTTTTTGTAAAAGCAGATGTTACTTTTTAAAATGCAAAGGGTTTCCAGGCTGTAAAGTGAGAGCGGGACACCGTGGCCTCTGCAGCGATAGCGAGCCCACTGATCTAACCGTCACCGTCATGTGACGGTCCTGTGGTTCACCACTGCGTGTGTCCCGTCAGTTGAAAGCAAACAGCAGGAACTGAGCCAAAGTTCACACCCAGCCTTCAACTGCCCTATATCTGTCTGTAGATTTAAAAAACAACAACCTTTAAATGTTTAATTTAATCCCCGATGAGCATTTAGTTGTGCTTTATGCTGTTTTTTTTATGCAGCATCTTTGTGTTGCAGCTGTTAATTAATTTAAACGTGAGTGATGGGACTCCTCCTGCACTGCGGCTCATAAAAGCAGCCTGATATGACCGGGCGTTGGCTGCAGAGGAACAAGCTAACGCTAGTGTGGATTCATTGCTGCTAAAGGTCAGCAGAAGAGGAGAGCAGAGGTTTATGGGTAATCGTCGGGCGCTGTCCTAAAACACGTTAGAATGAAAGCAGACGGGTGTGGTCTGGAGGTTTAATCCGTCCATTCATCTCTGGACAAACGTCTTTAGAAGCCAAACCCTTCTGGACAACAGCATGACATCACCGCCACACAGAATCAAGGGAACATACGTGTGTGTTCATGTCATACGTGTTTTGCAGACACGGTGTTTTTCCACCTGCCGCCGCTGAGCGGAGACACGAAATGCGTCTACGGGGTTTCCTGTTACCGCCAGATAGAAGCAAAGGTCAGTCGTGTGTTTCTTCTCAACACTACTTGTGTTTATGACATCATCATGTGACATCTTCACAAGGTCTTGAACGCACAACGCTTTCGATCCCGCCCCCCCAGGACCTGAAAGTGCGACAGGCTGACGTCACCAGGGAGACGGTGCAGAAGAGCGTCTGTGTCCTCAGTCGAGTGGTGAGTCAGGGGTCGTCTTCTGACAGGGGGGAACACACACTCGTGAACACACACACTCGTGAACACACACACTCGTGAACACACACACTCGTGTGCTTTGGTTTCCAGCCTCTCTACGGTCTCCTGCAAGCCAAGCTGCAGCTCATCACACACGCCTACTTCGAGGAGAAAGACTTCTCCCAGATCTCCATCTTAAAGGTGAGGGCGTGGCGCTGATGGTTGACCTCGACTGTGATTGACCCTGCCCCCACACCCCCCCTCCCCCCATGGTTTGACCTCCTGACTCCCTGTCTCCCCCTCCAGGAGCTGTACGACCACATGAACGGCTCGCTGAGGGGGTCGGCGATGGAGGGGTCGCAGGTTTACCTCGGTAGGTAAAACCATCCACCCGTCCGTCTGTTAATGGCTCTAAAATGTTGTTAGTTTTTATTCTTAATCTGTATTTCTTCCCTCAGGATTATCACCAAGAGATTTAATCTTGCACTTTCGCCACAAGGTAGGAAAACACAGAGTAAACAATGACGACAACAACAACATTGACATTGTTGCCTGAATGCTGTCTCTTTCTCCGTCGTAGGTTCTCATCCTCTTCAAGCTCATCCTGCTGGAGAAGAAGGTCTGATCTTCCTCCACAGCCGTTTCTTTCTGAGGAAATAAAGATTCTGATTCTGTGTTGGCTTTGCGTTCGCAGGTTCTGTTCTACGTGTCTCCCGTCAACCGGCTGGTGGGGGCTCTGATGACGGTTCTGTCCCTGTTCCCAGGTCAGCTCCTTCTAAACGGTCCGTGAGCTTTAAACCCGTGTTTTCGTTAAACGCTCCTGTCCTTCCTGTTCCATCCGGTTCATGCAGGCATGATCGAACACGGCCTGGTGGACTCGTCCCACTACCGACCCAGGAGCAGCACGTCGGACGACCCGTTCCTGTCGGAGAGCGTCCCGGGAGCCGAGGAGTTCGTCTCCCTGTCCGCCGCCGACATCGCCGACGCACCGCAGGAGGGAGAGCGCACCGGCCAGACGGCGTCGGGGTCCCCGTCCTCTAGGAACAGCACGGAGGGTGACAACCACCTCCTCAAGCCGCCGTCGCACACCTCCCCTGAGTCCTCGGAGAGCGACTGGGAGACCCTGGACCCCGGCGTGTTGGAGGAAGGCGGCCCCAAGCCGGCGGCGGAGGGGAAGGAGGCGGCGCCCGAGCTGACAGACGCCTTCGACTCCAGGCCGGGGATCCCCATCACGGTGCAGCCGCAGGCGGTTGGGGGTCACGGAGGGGTCGTCCAGGGGCTGGTGTCCGGGCTGGAGGAGGATCCTTACGGCCTGCCGCTCCCCGTCTTCACCAAGGTAACGCTCCGAGTCGGCCAGGAAGTGGCGTTACGGCGTCCTCCTCATGCATTTCCTCCCCTGACCTTTGACCTTCCCCTCCCGTCAGGGTTACTTGTGTCTGCCCTACATGGCGCTGCAGCAGCATCACCTCCTATCAGACGTGACTGTGCGCGGATTCGTCGCCGGGGCAACCAACATCCTCTTCCGCCAGCAGAGGCACCTCAGCGACGCCATCATCGACGTGCGTCCCCCACCGATCGGACAGGAAGCTTTCAGGACGTTTTCCTCAAACGCGAGTCGGATCATTTTTGTCGTGTCTCTCTAAAGGTGGAGGAAGCCGGGATCCACATCCAGGACCCGGAGCTCCGGAAGACGCTCAGCCTGACGACGGCTGACCTGCGCTTCATCGACTACGTGGTCAAACACGTGACGGAGAACCGCGACGACGTCTTCCTGGACGGGACGGGTTGGGAGGGGGGCGACGAGTGGATCAGAGCCCAGTTCACCCTCTACATCCACTCCCTGCTGTCGTCTGCGTTACAACAAGGTTAGGGGGCGGGGGTCTGGACGGGCGGACTAACGCCCTCTGGTGAACTGATTTAATAATCCGTCGTGTCGTCCGTGTTCAGACAACGAGAGGCTGCTGGCCGATTACGGAACGCCGTTCGTCACGGCCTGGAAGATTACCCACAACTTCCGGGTGTGGTACAACAACGAGCACCCCGCCATGACCGTCGTCACCCCGGGGTAGGTGAAGACTGGTGAATTTAGATCATTCAAAAATTTTTGACTGGATATTTTTTGGAGAACCATTTCCAATTCCCAAGCTGTTAACATTCATTTATCGGATGATCGTTTTGCTACGTGAGTGATGTGTTTCCTGTGAGTGATGCGTTTCCTGTCCGTTGCAGACACCCCTTCCAGGGCCACTACAGCGTCGCTGACGTCAAACTACGACTTTCACAGTGAGTCCATTCATTCCTCTATACGTTTCAGTTTGAACGACTTTTATTCTACGCTCAGGTGGAAATTTGCGTTTTGCGTCATCCCCTTAGCAGAAAACATTGGACTTTGAGCTTTTCCCAGATTCGTGTCATGTGACATCAAAACACGCATGTTGCTGCCCTCTGGTGGCGAGAAGGAGCCACTGCATAGAGAACGTTTCAGCGTCCCGGTCCTGTAAAAGTTGAATACGTAAAGTGACTACAGCAAACAGATATGTTTCAAAAACTGGCTTTTAATGAAATTTTGTACAGTTTTAGTCATTAGAGATTCAAACTCTTGCTGGGTGTGAATTCATTTTAAATCTAGATACGTATTTTGATTTTAAATTCAGTGCAAGAGTGACGAAAAATACTTTCTGTCTTAATTCTAAATAGGCCCTGAACTCCCTGAACATTTCAAAATAAATCATTATCTAAACCATTTATGTCCTGGTGTTCACAATAAACCTGCGTCCCTGCACGGGATGCCGGTTCCAGTAGGACCAGTTTCCCCCAGTGGGTGGTAACCAGCGGGTCGTCTCTGCCCGTTTTAGAACAGGAACCATTCCATTTCCAAATGTCGTCATGCTACGAGCACGCTAACACCCAGCTGTGAACCAGGCAGTGTGTCGCTGCATGTTGTGTTTGTGGGCAGCTGTAGGGGGTTTGGGGTGGTCTACGGGGGGGGGGGGTCTCGTATCAGCTGACGTCATTAATTATGAGTCAGTTTCATTCTCAAAAACAGAGCTGGAGACATCAGCTCCAGTTTCATTCCAGCACAGCAAGGATGAAAGGTGACTCCATCCACAGCTGGAGCGATGCCTCTCCTCTTTCATGTGTCACACACACACACACACACACACACACACACACTTAGCGTTATGGTTGGGGTGCGAGCAGATCTGTTACCTTTGGGTGTTTGGTGACATGTACGCTGTGAAGTTTGTCATAAATCCTCTTCAACACACACACATACACACACACACACACGCACCGAAAGAAAACTTCAGCGTCAGCCTGGAAAAAGTGAGCCGGGTTAGGATGAAGAAACGCTTTAGGAGAGGAAGAGTGAGAACAATAAAGAGCACGGCTCGCCGTTTTCACGCTCATGACGCCAAACTGTTGGAGAACTGACTCCGGTTGTATCGCGTGAACACAACGATGCCATATTTTGGACATGTGTCGAAACCCCCCTGTGACTGAATCTCTTCTGACAGACGGCGGTTAGAGATGTGGTGACGGTTCAGTTTGTGTCCTGCAGTCTGTTCCAGCTTGATTTGCTGTTTACAGCTAAAATAAAACACATCCACAAAGTTTAAATTCTGTTTTTTGAAGCAAATATCAAAAAGTCACCACCTCTGCTGTCTTAAAAGTAAAAATTCGTAGAGAGGGTTAAAGGTCACGACAGGCCATTTGCTGTACTATAAAATCTGGATTCAGCTAGTATGGCGATGTCTGGAATGGGGGGGTTGGGGGCGCATGAGGGCTCGCAGGCAGGAAGTTTGGCACGCGGCCATCTGAGCGCTCAGGAATAAACGCATCTCATTTCCTGCCTCAGCTTTGTGTCAGAGGAGGTCACTCGGCCGGTTGTGTGTTTGTGTGTGTGTGTGTGTGTGTGTGTGTGCGCGCATGATTTTCCTACACGTGTGATGCGAGGGCACAGCCGCAGATAAACAGCTCCGTCTCCACGGCGATGTAGAGCAGCGGAGACGAGTGTTTATTGACCGTGAGAAGTGAAACACTTCCTCACCGGCACAGAAGTCTGGGGGGGGGAAAAAAAGTAGATTTCCTCAGTCCGGGTTTACCTGGAGGTTCAAAACGAATCCAGTTTTCCTCCGCCGACCTCGACTGGAGGTCCCGGATTGTATTTGTCGCTGGAAAAAGTTCACGTGTGTTTACAAGACCTTGTTTTTGACCCCAGAGCGTCTCGACGTCCCGCTTCGGTAAACATGAAGCTGTTTTTCCTTCCACTGGAGGAAAACTGGGATCACTGGGACTTACCGGACACATTTAATGCATCCCACTTGTCCCCCCCCACCCCACCCCAGCTCAGCTCTCGGAATCTTGTCCTGCGACGGGACGCGGCGGTGGGGCGAGTTGACCCCCGGGTCGTGACCCTGCTTTGTTTCCCCTGCAGCTCGGTGCAGAACAGCGAGAGGGGGAAGAAGATCGGGAACGCCATGATCACCACCAGCCGCAGCGTGGTCCAGACGGGGAAGGTCGTAGGTAAGACGCCTGGAAACCCGCCTCCCCCTGGGCGGGGGGCGGTGATGTCAACCAGGGTAGGACGCGTCTGACCTCCTTCCGCTCTCTGCCCCACCCCCTGCCCTCAGGTCAGTCGGTGGGCGGAGCCCTGACCAGCGCCAAGTCGGCCATGTCCTCCTGGTTCTCCACGTTGGCCCAGCCCTCGGCCGGAGCCCCCCAGGCCTGTCCGGAGCCCGCCGGAGAGGTCAAACCCTAAAACTCCGCCCACCAGGCCTCTGCCTGACTGAGAGCTGCTTCAACGGGAGCCGGAAGATCTTCAGGGTGGAGGAGATGGGAGCTCCGCCTTCACGCCGACCCTACAGCCCATATCCACTGTGAGGCAGAACCTGCCAGCATCAACGATCAAAACCCTCAACCCCCCCCACCCAGCAGGATCCGCTCCGTCCCCACCGCCCGTTCACTGCTGCTGCAGTTTGTATCGCCGGACGCTTTTCCTGCGAGACTTTCAAGTTCCTGTCGGGTTTTGTGGCGTTCGCTCCGTCGCTGCGTGTTTTTACAGTTCGTCTGCGTCTCGACCATATTTACTGACAAGATGAAGGAAAAACTGTCAGGAATCGACAGAACGACTCGTGCCGTGGTTGGTTGAACACTCAGCGTGGCTGATCGACGCATTTTACACGGTTAGAAATAAACAGACGTAACATTAAAAAGACATGAATTCCGTTCCCAAAGTGTAAAATTAAACTGTTATTTATGTGATTATTCCAGCCCCAGTCAACAACGATGCAACGGTCAGTTACTGTTACCATAGCAACCGGTTATATGACTTAAAACGCTTGATGTAAAACTGCTTGTCTGACAGGGTGACCCCCCCACCCCCCACCCCGCGTCTTTCTCTAATTCACACCTGTTAGTGGAATTCTCTTGAGTAAACCTGAAGATGGTTATTTTTTATTTGTTGCGTGTGATCCTGTAAATTATCCGTGTTTGGTCCTGATCTGTGGATCAGTGTGTGTGTGTGTGTGTGTGTGTGTGTGTGTGTGTGTGTTTACACCCAGCAGCCCTGACCGGTCTGTTCTGTGACGCTGGATCTTTTTCCCCTCCACGTTCTAAATATTCCACAACAGGTGGATTAAGAGTCGTCCAGTGAGCATGCTGTCATTAAACTTTTAATATATACATCTTTTTTTTTTTTTTTTTTTTTAATTTCATGATGATGTTTCAGAACTTTTTGGTTTTTGAAAGCTTTTTGTTTTTTTCTTTTTTATTCCCCCCCGGTGATATATTTACATTTTATATTTAAAAGAAGTGAATGTACTGTGACCTAAACGTCACAGAATATTTTTCCTGACAGATGCTTTTAATGTATGAGACAAACGTGATGATCTATGATTTGCTGTATTAAAAAAAAACAATCAAATATACAGTAGAAGTTTATTTATATTGAACTGAACAGGAAGAATTCTTCTTTCATCCCTCTGCTGTTTGCTTTGTGTGTGTGTGTGTGTGTGTGTGTGTGTGTGTGTAGGGGTTGTTGTTCTGGCAGAAGCACGTGTCGGGACAAAAACGCACCAATGTGCTGTCTGATAACAATCCGGTGGCGTCGTCACGGCGACACACGAACCTGGCAACCTCGGCCTGAAACTCACACCCTGTGATTCTGACCCCCAGAGCAGGGAGCGCTTGATTCGCTCACCCCCACGTTTCCCAAACTTTCATTAGTCAGTTTTTTAAAGGACGACCTGTCTTTGGACGATCAGTTCTGGGTCACGACCCCCTTTAGTGACTTGATCGTGGGTGTGGAAACATTTTTAAAACGGCAGTGTGACCCTGATTATCTCACAAAACCACACGGAGTCCGTTTCAGGAACGTTTTTGGTATGTTTTTAATAAATTAACGTTCATTCAAAATACAGTGCCAAAGGAATATGATGCAGCCAAACATGCTAGTAAGGTTTATCATGAAGCACCTGTGCTCATGTTTTTAAGGTAGGAGGGAAGACCCCTACCCCCTCCCCTGACATCCCCCACCCACCCTCTAATACTGCTGCTGGTTGCCGAGACGATTTTCCAGCCGTGGGCCAGCCCTCTCCTCTCGCAACCAATCAGCAGCGAGATTCCTCAATATTCACATGAGAGAAAAAAATAAAAAAATAAAACCAGATAGCCGATAGGGAAATGGATCTACCCACAATCACACTACAGTAATGTCTGATATTAAATTAAAAAAAGACACTATTACAAAATAGACCTGGTTATTTTCCCCCACACTAATACAGTTATGAAAAATATATATTTTATTATATATATATTTCAGCAGCTTGGAAATAAAAATAAAAGAAAATTCATGAGCCTGAAACCTGTTGGTACCGAGAGTGGATGTGTGTGTTTGCAGAAGAGAAGAAGGACCGTGATCATGTGACGATGAATGGATGGATGGATGAAGGGGTGGGGTGGGAGTGGGGTTGTAAACTGCGAGCTGAGTGGAAGACCTGTGCGCTAACAGACCCACAGACGGGCTGCTGGGGGGAGGGGGGCGCTGTAGTGGATTCAGGGTGGAGGACGGAACGGCGAGGGAGAAAGGAGGCGAGGGGCGACCGGACCTGCAGTCGCCCCTTCTTTTACAACCCTCCTCTTCCTCGCCTGCCCCCCCTCCCCCACACCCACCCCCCGAAAGAAACCGCCGTTTTCTCGTGAGGAAAGAGATGGATCCTGCTTTTAGAGGAACACACGAAAATCTGTCTGAGGATCAAACAGGTTTAATCCCTGTAAGATGTAAAAAAAAAAGATTAAAAAGGAGGATCAGGCTTTATTTAAAAGTTTCCAGAGCTGATCTAAATATGAGAACTCACAAATATCGATGCTTAAATTAATCAAAATACAACTGAAATACATCAAGAATTTTTTAAAATTCCTATTTCTGCAAAAAAAAAAATCACCAGTGATCCCTCAATATCTGGAAAAAACCAAAACACAAACGGTTGAGATCCTCACATTTTTTGAGACGGCATTTGAGTGTCATCAGAACTGATTCGGCTTAAAAAGTGAATTCAAAAATCAATTTTCACCATGATTTAAAAAAAAAGAAAAAATTTTCCAACATTATCGTGTTAGATTAAAAAAAAAAAGTATTGCTGTCCTTTCGTTTGCGGATCACAAATGAGGATGAACCTCCTCCACAAGCGCTGCTGTTATTCACTCTAATGCTAATAATGCTAATGCTAAGGCCGCCGCCCCCTTTTCCAGCCTATGGGGGATCCTCCTGATGCTCAGACGACAGGTTTTCAGTGGTTCCTTTAACCAGTGGTGAGAAGAGGAAGAGGAGGGAGGGAGAGGGAAGGGAGTGGGGGGGTCGCCATCGTCATTCCAAGAACGTTTACCGGTTAAGTGCATCATCATCATCATCATCATCATCACAAGAATGAGTTGACATTTAGATCATCACATTGTAGAAAGTGTTTGACAGACCTGTAATAATATTTAACAGATGTCGCGATGGACAAAATTTAAAAAAAAATTCAGATTACTAATATTTCTGGGGGGGGGGCATCATTTATCTCCCCGTGCCGCATTGTTCATCGATCGACAGCCAGCCCCCCCCCCCACCTCCTTGTAGTCCAGAGATCCCTCCACAACAAATAACACCAAACCCTTTCACGTGTCCAGAGCACCCCCCACCCATATCATGTTCGCCCCCCTCCCTCCGTTACGGACCCCCCCCCCCTTCCCCGAGCTATACGTGAGGCAGCGTCACCAGCTCGCCGTCCACCTCGAACTCCTCGGCTCCGTCCGGCGAGAAGAGGTAGGTGGGCGGTTTCCACGGAGACTCCTCCAGGCAGGAAGGGTACAGCTTCCCCACAGCGCATCGGAAGTCCTTCCCCAGGTCCCAGAGCACGCGTTCCGACACCGGCTGCCTCAGGTACCAGCGGTCCAGCTCGGCGTCGTACTGGTAGATGGCGTACTTGGCGCGCTCGTTCATGTGCGTCTCGCGCATGAACACGCACAGCGAGTTGAGCAGCACCACCGCCCGCACGCACGGGTCCGAGTAGCGCTTGGCGGGGATGTTGGCGGCCACGCGCCACTCGTTCTTGTTCACGTCGTAGATCTCCACGGTGACGGACGATCCGTCGATGGTGCCGGTGGGCAGTCGGATGCCCGAGTTCCCCACCACGTGGAGTCCGCCCACGTAGAAGATCAGATCGCCAAAAGCGGCGGCCGAAGCGAAGCACCTGCTGGTTTTCCGCATCGCCATCTCCACCCAGGCGTCGGCGCGCGGGAAGTAGCAGTACGTCAGGTCGTGCGTCATCACCCACACGCAGTTGTGCGCCGCCACCGACGTGCTCCAGTTCCAGGCGAACGGCAGCGGGCTCGCCATGCACCACTCGTCCTTCTCGCGGTCGTAGCGCTCCACCGTGCGTTTGTTCAGCTCGCCGCCCACGTTGTCGCCCCCGATGGCGTAGATGTAGCCGTCGCAGTACACCAGCGATGGTTTGATGCGGGCGCACAGCATGGGCGTCTTGGGCACCCAGGCGTTCTGCTGGGCGTCGAACCAGAAGAAGCTGTCGACCGAGTGGAACACCGCCTGGAAGCTCCGGCTCTTGCCGTGGTTGGCGATGGCGTTCTTCAGCGGGATCTGCCCGCCGGCGATGAACACGTCGTTATCCGGCGTCACCAGCGTCCCCACTTTCTGCAGGTCTCCCGGGGGGTTGCTGAGCTTGTACACCTTCTCCGCCTGCGGGCTGTAGCACACCACCGTCACGGGCGACGAGGACGCCGCCACCACGTAGCCGTCGCCTTGCGTCTCCGACATGGCCTCCATGAAGATCAGCATCTCCTCTTTGGTCATGCCCAGCCGCGGCTTGAAGAACTTGGGCATGGACTTGTAGAGCCCCTGCACCACCACCGACTTGTCGTTGGGGGGCAGACCCTGGAACCAGGCGCGCTGCGTCACCTCGGACAGCGCGTCGATGCGGATCTGACTCAGCACCGAGGAGAGGTGCTGCGAGCGCGCCTCCATGTTGTACTCCAACCACAGCATGGCCGCCTCCCGCACCGTCTCCTCCTTCTCCACGTTGAGGTTGTCGCTGCTCAGCACGTCGATCAGCAGCTCGTGGGAGAGCTGCAGGAAGGCCTCCTGCCGGTACACCACCGGGAACTTGTGCTCCACCATGCGCTTGGCGCTCTGCTTCAGCTCGCTGCAGCTGAACAGGTCGCCGATGCTCAGCATGCGGACGCAGTTCTCGGCGTTGATCTTCTTCACCAGGTAGTCCCTGCACTGCAGCAACACGTCCTCCACCTGGAAGGAGATAGAAGACGAGAGGTGAGGACGCGAAGAGCCAATCCGGGTCCGGTTCTAGACCGAGGACTGGACCGACCTGCAGGAAGCAGGCGGTCTCGTAGAGCGGCTCCACCGTGCTGTCGCTGATGGCCAGGTTCCCCGTGTAGGCGTAGGTGATGATGATCTGCAGCGTGGTGGCGTCCACGTTCCTCAGGTGGACATGAGTCTGCTTGCTTTCGCTCAGGCCGCTCATGAACATCGCCCTGTGGGGGGGGAGGCAAAGGCAGAGGAGAGGTGAGGTCGACACGTGAACGCCGAAGCTTGAACCAAAGATCCACAAAAAAACACGTCGACGTGAATCGCTTATGCAGACGATGCATTTTTATCTGTTAACTGGCCAAAGTGTTAATGCTAATTTATTCACATTTATGTACGTATGTTTACCGGGTTGTCCAGAAACAAGGACAGGCTGATAGTTACAGGTATCAAATACTTTATATTCAGACGGTTTTTCTTTATTCCAAAGTTAGTTTTTCTTGAGCTGCGGTTTTATCTCAGAACGATAATTCTGACAACATTCTCTTCACTGAACTTCAGCGACTGTGTTTCATGTCTTAGATTAAATTCTGCAGACGACAAAAAGCCGTAAAATATGATTCGGTGCTGAAAATGGACTTTTATAAATGAACATACTTCCCAAATCTTGTGCTAAGGATGAACAGAACTGATTTTCGGGGGAGTCATTTCCACAGAACGATTAAAACGCTCCTCAGTCCAAGGAAGTCTTGTGACATGGTTTAAACGGCGACTGACTCGACGGTTTGTTCTTTTTCTCGTCACAGGAAACCAAACTAGAGACGGATTGAGAGCGACTCGTTTATTCGAAGCGCTGATGACTTTGCCCGTCGCTTTCTGGTCAGGTGAGCTAACGGCTAACGTTCCTCCAGCATCAAACTTTGGTATTTCGTCATTTTCTTGACATCAAGAAAATGATCCGACATTTCGATCGATGGGTGAAAATAACCATTAGTTACGACCCGATGAGATCAATTAGAGCACTTTAACGTCATTACAGAACAATAATTGCCAACAAACCAGTTCGGCGCCCCCGTGTGGAGGTGGTGGGGGTGTGACCGTGTTGCTCACAGCAGGAACTGAACTTGCCAGGCTGTGTTATGCAACCCTGCACCCCCCTCCACCTCTTTCTCCCCCCTTTTCCCTCCATCTCTCACCCGAAACCTACGTGACCAGACTTTCCCCTCAGCCGGTGAGCCCCCCCCCCCCCCACCCTGAGGCGATGAAGGGGGGAGAGAGAGGAGGTGGTTCAGAGGAAGCCGTGTGACACCTCTGAACCCTAGAAGGGAAACGCTCTGCATGTTCACACCAGATAACTGTGTGTGTGTGTGTGTGTGTGTGCGTGTCAGGGGTGTTCAAATGCAGCAGCAGCTCCTGTCATGTACAGATGGACTCTTCCCAGAGCGGAGCCCGCTGCTGTCATCTTCACCGCAATGCACACACACACACACTTCATTATGCAATGTTGTGTGTACAAACGAGTTTGTGCGGGGCTTGGGGGGACACGTCTGCAGAGCTGCAGGTTAGAGGGTGACTCCTTTATTCCAGGAGGAGATAAATCACTCCAGAACTGGTTCAGAGATCAACTCCAGCTTTCAAGGACCCCCTCCCCTTACCCCCCATCCCCACTTCGGTTTCCATCCTACAGAGGAGGCAACACTTGTTCGACGACGCCGTGCATTATTCATCGTAACAGTAGGAGGCGAGCACTTCCAGCCGTAAACGGCCGTTGCTGCGTAACAACAATGTCCCCACGTTTCATCTCCATCACCCGTTAAACAGAAAAACCCGACGCGGCATTATTTATTTATTGAAACCGTAATCGGAAAAAAAAGCCTCACAATGAGCCCCGAGGTTGTGAGAAAACACAAATCCCTGACGCGCGGCAGAAGTTGGGGTCCCCCCCCCCCACCGGGCTGAACAATGACGGGGGCCAGACTCACCTGAAATAGGAGCTACACGTGGCCAGGACCATCTTGTGACACGGGAACTCCGTGTCCTCCACCAGCAGCACCACGTCCGTCAGTAACTTCTGTTCGTAGAAGAACTTGAGCTGCTCCAGGAGGGAGACAGCGTAGTCCGTGTTGACCGGCCTGCGCTCACTGAGATCCGACATGGTTGCATCCCATGAATCGCGCCCCAGGTTTGAAAAGTCAAGCGGCCGGTAGAACCGGACTCAAGCCGACCAGGGAAATAGGTTTTCCTTGAAGATTCCAGGTGAATCTGGGGGGAGAGGGATGGAGGGAGGGGTCGGACACCTCCACCGGTCCGAGTGGAGGTGTTCAGCTGCTACGTGGAAAATGTTTTCTCCGCTTCCGCTGCTCCAGATGAGGTGAAAGATGAGACGGCTGCTGTGTTTTCCGGTTAACGGGTGTCACAGGAGTCCAGGAGGTGGTGGGGAGAGGGGGGGGGGGATTGTCCCAGGTGAGGAGGGGCCGTTTACCCGTTGCGCGTTGTCTGTGAGGTCATGCAGTGAGGTACCGGGGGCCGGAGGTAGAGGGAGAACACGACCGTCGCCACATCAGTGCTCGTCTGAAGGACAGCAGGAGAAGGAAGGGTTAAAATCACACGAAACATTTACAACCATTTGCATCAAAACAGAACCCATCCTGACACACTCCCACCGGAACATTTTGACTGGTTCGACTGGTGCGCCAACACCTCCTGGGTAAGCGCACACACACACACACACACACACACACCCAAATTATTTTGTCAGAGTTCTTAACAGCAGCTGTTTTTTTACAGGTACGGCGTAAAATCGACACTTCTCTCAGTCATCCTTTAAAGATGGAGCACCCCAGTAAATAGTTCAGACCCTATAACCCCGGAAAGGTCACCTGTAGCCACCGTGCCCCCCCCATCACCACTTAATTCACGCAGTGAGTAGACCGCCTGACAAATGACGAGAAGAGACTCTAAACTCTAAAAGGTAGCTTGTCTGTCACCTGCCATTAAATGAAATACAACAGCATCTACTTAAAGAAATCAGATGCTGGATCGAGACTTATTGATCACCAGTGAACATTATTATAACCATCGACACCAGCCGATTCCTCCTATGGATGTATGAGACATCTGACCCAAAACCGTTGACATGTTTTCTAAGAAAATAGAGATTTGTTATGTCAACAGGCTAAACTATGTCTTTTCTCAACAAAATCATTTGCAGGTGGTTAGAGATGCCGTGATTCCAATCGGGGTCAAGGTGAGACGATGTTAACAGGTAAATATTAAAGCTTATTTTCCATGTCTCACACCTTCATCACAGTGTGTTCCAACAAATCAATGCGGGGTAAAACAAGGCGGATGATCGGACCGGTTCCTGATGTTCTGTGGTGCTTTCAGCTGTGCGTCGTTAAACTTTTACTACCTCACCGAACCTGATCTGTTAGCTGCTGATACCGGCGATGACCCCCCCACCACCCCCCAACCCCCGATCTGCTGTCATCTTTTCGTCCATTCACTTGTTGTTACAACATTATGGGCCAGCTGTCAACTTGCGATACGGAATATCTTCATTTTCTGCGAACCCCGCCGTTCGTCTATTTGCAGCTAGCTAGCATTTTAGCACAGCGATGCTACGATTAGCCTCGCGTTAGCGCCATCACATCTCATCAAACTGACACACCACATATAAAGAGACACTTATTCGACTCTGACATGTAAAATAATGCTACCTCATTAATGCTATTAATTGTCGTGTCTTTGAATAGTTCGGAATGTGTTTCTTCAACAATGTGCTTGCTGGATGTTAGCGAGTTTACATCATCGGTCATGGCATGGATCATCCTGCAACTCAGGCCATCAGAACTTCAACAACACGGTTAGCTTTAATAGTTCTCTAATAAATAAGCTAACAAGAATGGTTTTTCACAGATTTACTCCAAACATCCTATTAATCAATAGTTTACCTGTAGAAGTATTATGTTGATTTTTATGTGTTTCTTAGCCACTGATTTGCCGGACGCTTGCTAGCTATGTTAGCACGTTACCGTTAACCACCAACCCACTTTCCACCATTTCCAAAACAAACCCCGTCTGCCATCCAAAACATGACAAAGTAACACTAGACAGACAGGCCAGATGCTAAACACATAACTCAGCGATGTTAGCTAACGCTTCAAGCCCTCATGATCGCCGCTGCTGCTCGGTTTCGAAGGACACGTCCATCTAAAGTGTTCCTCCTTGCCTTACATCAACAGAGCTCATCAGTTAGCCTCGATGAAATGTTAGATTGCTAGCTCAAGCAGGGGGACACTCGCTAGATTACCACCCGCGGCAAGTTAAGCGAGGTTAGCCTCTCTGTGCTACACAGTTCCGGGGTATTGTAAGCTAGCCAACGACGTTGATGCATGCTAGCTGGATGACGGAAAGTCAAGCGATCACTTTCATTAGCTTGATTGTAAATTTGTCTGGGAAATTAGATGAAAATTACAAACGTCTGCAGCATCCAACTTAGAGTGCTGGTACTGCTACACGGCTAGCAGAAACATGCTAGCTTTTAGCTGCTAGGCTAGCAGCTAAAGGCTACATAAACGTAAGCTAGCTACCTGAAAAGAGAATTTTCAAGAGAACCTCTTGATCAACATGAAATCAAGCTTCCTTACGGTAAATGTAGGTGAAGTCCACGCACTCAACCGTCGTGATGGCTTTTCTCGTCAGAAGAAAGTGCAAAGTAAGCCCCCGAAGCCGAATTTAGACATTAAACAGTTGTGTAGAAGCAGAGAGCAGCGTACAACCTCTCAGCAGCGCATCCAAAGCGCCTGAAAGACGAGTCCTATGGAGGCATTGCGCATGCGCACAACCCGAGCGGCCTGGCCCGGTAATGGAAAAGCTGAGGAACAGCGATCCCTGCTGGCCGGATGGAAACAGCACCACTGGGAAGCAATAACACGGATGTGGGTGACGTGACTTAGTTGGCTACGTAAAAATACTAAAAAATCTTTCCTAGAATAAAAACAGTATTGGAATTATTTAGTTAAGACCTATGGCGAATATAATCCTGTAGTTAAATTATTTTATACTTAATTTTTGATTTTGGTTTCTGGGTTAAATTTGATTTGTTCCATTCCTGAATATAACAAACAACAACAATAACAACAAAACAGTGTACTACATGGTGGCTTTATATCTCTAACACACCATCATCATCATCACAACATCAGAGGAAAACAACAACACGGATGTGAGTGACGTGAGTTTGTCGGCCACACAAAAACACTACAAAAATCTTTCCTAGAATAAATACGTATGTTCAAGGATTTTAAACAGCATCGGAATTATTACATTAAAATTTATGGCGAATTTCCGTCAATTTTTATCAGCTAATAAATTAAATTAACACTTCAATTTTGATTTTGGTTTCTGGTTTAAATGGGATTTGTCCAATTCCTGAATTGGTTATTTATGAATGTGTGTATGCACTGATTTAGTTAAATAAAAACAACTATGGATTATATAGCGGTTTTATATATTTGTCAGACATTTAAAAAAAAAACACAATTAGAAACTCTGTATGTGCCTAGAAAACGTATTAAATAAATTTATCGAAGAAAACAAAAACATGAGTCTGTGATGCTTTGGTGTTGAAAAGGAAGTCGCGTTTTGTCCGCTTGTACCTGAAGGCCCCATGCAGGTAGGGCCTCAGGTGTTTCCTATTTGACTGATGCGGGAGACGCTGCGGCTGCTGTTAGCAGGACGTCACGTGGACCTGAGAGCCGAACGTTTTACTGTTTGTTTATCGGGGAATCGACGGGAAAACGCGCCTCTAATTGTTCTGATGTGGGGATGTTTATTCGGTTCCTCTCATCCCCCCCTGGTTTTTTATTTCTGACAGGTTAAAGGAGCACGTGACCCAAGATGGAAGGTGAATATTTCTTTATTTCATGCAAATGTACCGAAATGGATTAAAATATACAAATTGAAAATAGTTTATGCGAACTTTTAGGGGTCTAATCCAAAAGTAAATTTCAATCTGTATCAATAGAGAATTTTTTTTATTGGTTTGGAAATATTTTTTCACACTGAAATTTTAACTCTTTCCTGCAGATGAAGGCAAACAACCGCAGTCGTTTGGGAACGGACCCCAAAGAAATCAACACCCCAGACCTTTTTTCTACGTCCAGCCGCCATCCCAGCCTTATTTCCTCTATCATCACTGGCAGCTGAACAACCCCTACAGTCATTATGGTTTGCCTGGAGGTAGGAAGTCATTTAAACCGTGTTTCTATCAACCGCCATCGATTTCCTGAACTCACAGCGTGTGTTTGTTATTTCCCAGGTTTTAATTTCCCCCGTCCGTACGTGCACCCCTACCAGTACATGCAGTACCCCGGTTTCGTTTTCCCACCTGCCCCCTTGTACCCCATGGATCACAGGCGAACGTTCGAACCCCGCTTCCACGGGCCCCCCTGGAGCGACGCGCCCCGCCAGCCGTGTCAGCCGTACCCCCAAGGCCGTCGAGAAACGGCGTGTTCGGAGGCCCAGACTGACCCGAGCGACGCCATCACCAAACTGATCGAGTGTCTGGATAAGTTCCGAGGTGGGGGGGGCGGCGGCGGTGGCGCTGAGATGCAGGTGGGGGAGCGAGAGCTGGACTCGGGCGTCGCCTCGCAGTCGTCCGGGATGTTTTCTCCAGGGATGGAGAAGAAGAGCGAGGAGCCGGGTCAGGGTCTCCCGTCGGGGGCCGACGGCGGCCGTTTGGAGGCGCCGGCGGTGTTCAGCGACTCCACGACAGCGGTGTACGACGCCGAGTCCAGCCAGCGGAGCTTGGACCCCCTGAGCCCTCAGGCGTCCTGGGCGGGGGGCATGGAGGAGGAGTTGCCCCTAGATACCTCCTCCGTTCACGAAGACGGGGGTCGTAAATCGGAGCATCCAGCAACGGATGAACCCTTCATCCCGATCCCGGAGGTCACGGATGTCCAACCAGACACCTTGGCGACCTCCAGAAACGACGACGACCTCTTGAAGGTGGACCCAGCCCCCCATTTAACCCCGTCGGTGCCGTCGGTTTCCTCCGACCAGCCCGAACTCCCAGCTGACGCAACGGCGGAGACGGAACGCCAGAAATCCGACGGGAACTACCAGATCCTCAGGCTGCCCTTTGACAGCTTCCTACCCGGAGACGCCGGCGACGCCGCCCGCCTCTCCTCGCCCGCCGCTTCATACTTCTACAACTACCTGTCCATGCACGCCACCCGCGAGCGCATGAGCGTCCTCAGCCCCTCCCTGGACGAGCTGTCCTCCAGAGAGGAGATGTTCTCCACCGACCTGGACGACAGCGACCTGTTCCCCAAACACGTGTACGCCGGCAGGAGGCCGGCGGAGGTCAGCGGGTCGTCGCAGGCGACTGAGGACATAGAGGAAGCGTGGCCCCCGGGGGCCAAGAAGTCGTCGTGCTCCTGCTGCGGGAAAAGCCTCGCCAGAGCGGCGAGCAGGAGCAAAGTCCACACCTCCAAGATGTACGCCGACGACGACGGAGGGGATTCCGAAGAGGACGGTCGGTACGGAGGAGGGTGCGAGCCGCCGGTGAGGGCGGCGGCGAGGAAGCATTCCGGAGTCAGGAAGACGCATCCCGTCCCGCCGAGGCACGCCGCCAAGACGTGGTACAAACGAGGGCAGTACAAGGACGGCGTCGACCAGGAGGAGGGTCACAACCCGCGGAAGCAGGAGCTGCTGGACGGCGAGACGAGCGGCGAGCTGCAGTGCAGGACCTGTCGGGGTAAGTCTCCGTCCTCCATCCGGTCCCGCGTCGGTCCGGACCTACAGAACGTGGACTCTTCCTGCAGACAGACACTTCAGGGAGGACCTGACCCCGGCGGAGCAGGGCCGGTGGGGGGACGGCGAGCCGATGCCCCGCAGGAGACAAGCCACGCCTCCACAGCGACAAGGTTTTTTTCTTCTTCTGATGGTTTCTTCTGATGGACGGATAAGCGTCTCCTTCAGGCTCTGATTCTGCTCCTGCCTGTCGTTCAGAGATGGGCGTCCAGAGGAAGGTGATGTACCACCGGCCCAGAGACGACGACGACGAGCCCCCGCCGCTGCTCTGGGAAAGAGGTCCGGTTTGGGGGTTCATGACACTGACACCAGCACGGGTGACCCCGTTTCACCCCGTTTTTTTTGTTGTTGTTTTTGAACTAACTAACCCACTAGGTTTTAAACAAACTAGGCTCTAAACTAACTAGCTTTGGAACTAACTAGGTTTTGAATTATTATTTAACGTAAACATTGTATCTGTTATTTATTATGTTGTTTGTTTACACTGTTTATGTTTACACGGTATGTTTGCACTTTTGCACCGATCCTGCTGTATGTGCTTTCAGTCGGGGACTAATAAAGTTTTTTGAATTGAATGTCCTTCATTTGATGTGTGTTTCAGGCTCTGTGATGAGAGAATCCAGATGTTGACGGATCGACTTTGGAGCGAAGCGTGTTGAACTGTAGGTGAAGCACCACTTTAAGTTCTATATTCAAACGTAGTGAGAATTTAATGAAAGGCTCTCCTTCCTCCTCAGGTCCCCCCCCCCACCACCACCCATCCAAAGGATGATCTAATTAATACTTTGAGCACCAGGTGAAATGCACTGCACAAAAGAACCCCTCTATGTTAAATAAAAGAATGTATAAACTTAAGTGACACTAAATGATTTCACAAACACAAATGGGCTGAAGGATGGAGACGAACCACAGGTTGGGGCCAGTCCAATAAATGACTCATTATTTCAGCTTTGTGTTGAATCATTGTCTTCATGCAGGATTAAAATCCAGTGGTGGGTTTTGATTCCGATTGGTGATCTCTTAAGATGGCTGCAGCACCGATGGTGTGTCGGGTACTTAGATTTAGTCTTTCTTTACAATAAAAATTCTTAAACTATTGCGTTTTGTGAATTAAATATGTTCAATCACACAAAAACATGCAATACAATGAACTTTTTTTTTTTTCTTTTTTGACAAAAACTTCTAAATTTAGTCACTCAACATTAGCAATGTTTCACTTAATTATTTCTATTCAATACTTTTTTTTCCCCCAAAAAGTACAAATGAAATATTTCATGTAATAAAGATTATTTTATCTGCTCCAAATGAATCCAGCTGCTGCCTGCGGTGCCTTCAAGGACCTGTAGGATAACCCATTAGCCATAGATTAGAGGGGTCTTATCTGAAGTGACGAGTGTGTATATCTCTGTTACTGAGGTTAATTTCTTAAATATGTTTAATTTTCATTCAAGCTATCAAAGTATGCACTTCTGTTCTATCCATAAACGATCACACAAACCTGTGATTGATTGGGTCTCAATAAAGTGTGTGATTCTAACAAGCTGCTGTCCTCAATTAAAGCCAATCAGCTTCTCAACTCCTCAACCAATCTCAGTTCGTCTCTGTCTCATGGCTCAGCAAGGTGGGCGGGACCTGTGGACCGAGAAACATTTCCATTGGCTTTCGACGGAAGATTGTTAAACTCTAATTGGATAATCGTCACCTGGAGCCAAAATCCATCCAATCAGAGCAATGTTTGATCAAACGAACTATATCATGAGTCCACGCCTTTGATTCCTGATTGAGAACATACTTTGAAAGAGATTTGTTAGTGGTCTTCATCTTTTTGCATGTAAGTAAAGTTGCTCTGAAAGATTTTTTTTTCCCAACTAGAAAACAAATACAATCAAACATTTTGGCGTCTCAGGACAAATTTATTCCTTTCTGCTTCTTTTCTGTCAGATATGGCGGCGACCGCGTCAACCATGCAGCACTCCTTTGGTCTGGGTCCTCGGAGCTCCAACCCATCGTGTGGAGCCCAGCAGGCCTCGGGGGTCCATCAGCCGGCCGCCGGGGCCCCGGGGGGGCCGCACCCTCAGGAGCAGCACCACAAACCCTTCTTCTACATCCAGCCTTCGCAGCCCTACATGCCTGTGCAGGGCCTGCAGTGGCCTGTGCCTGTCCCTATGCCCATGGCCTACAACCCTTACTACGCATACCCGGGTTTAGGTAAGTTAATGCAGAGACTTTCACTGCTTCAGGACCTTGGAAGCATATTTCCATTCATACATTCAGACTTGATAGATTCCCAAGTACTTACGTGGGAGATTTAGAAAATTTCCACACCATCAGTGAGTAAGAAAAAGCTATTTATTGTAAGTCAATGACACCATTGAGGCTCCGGATACTTTTTTACTACACTCAGTTAATTAATGTAATGTGCTCAGGTTTGCATCCAGTGCTTCCGCTGAGGTAATCACCCAGTTGTACGCCCCTAAATTATGTTCTCATAGGTAATTTAATCATGAAATATGCATCGCCTGTTTCCGCTGGTGTTTGGGCAGATACCATAGCGGACTTCACAAATTATCCAGAGTGCAAAGTTATGTTTTATTTATCGGCAATTGGGAAAAATTCCGACGTTTGAAGTTACTTCATGCAACGCTGTTAAATTTCTGGTTTCTGATAATTCTTGCTTTTGTTTTAATGGTAGATTAGCAGCTGACTATCATTCAGGATAAACCACTTTATGAAATCTACTGAGTTTGGGTCAACTATTTACTATTTAAGGTTACGGCATGCCCATGATGCCCAACTACCCTCCCAATCCGTACATGGAGCCCCCTGGCTTTGTGGTGCCCCACACCCACCTCCACCTAATGGACTACCGACGAGTCCTCAACCCTCAGTACTACCAGACCATGGCTTACCACTCCCGCAGGTTCCGCTACCAGCACAACAGCTCGAACAGGGAAATGATCAGCTCTGAGGTCCAGACCGAACCGTTGTCCACGGCCCAGAGGACCAGCACCCCGGGCCCAAGCGATCTGGAGGCCTCCATTGGGCTCCCAGATTGCAGCAACGGCAGCCCTAGCGTCCCTAACAGTCAACACGTCTCCCCAGCCTTGACTGTGCAGAAGGGAGAACAGTCTCTTGAGTTTAAAGAGGTTTTGCCCACTTCATCCACCACCACCACCACCAAGATGTCACCAAACGGCAGCTTTGTGATCCAGACGGAGGAGGTGAGGATCGAATGCTGCACCACGCCAGTGGGGCTGCAGCTCCTTCACTCCCACGAGACCGCCAAGGTGTCCTCCCACAGTTTTTCTCAGGATGTGGTCCAGTGCAGTTCCATCCTGCAGGGCCACATCCTGCCGGACCAGGGGCAGAGTTGTCCCGCGGACCCGTCGGACCAGGCGCCCCAACCGTGTCCTGACATCCTGTTAGTCGGGGTTCCCAGCGAGAAGATCCCCGATCTGGAGGAGTCGTCCATGACCCAGATGGAACCTGTGGCAGTTGCTGCCAACATTGGTTCCCCAAGAATAGCAGAACCCGACATATCAGAGACGAGGGGTGAAGAAGAAGAGCAGACTGCGACGTTCAATAACTCCCATTGCGGAGATGCCAACATGCCGTTTGACCCCGAGTACCTGGATGAGCTGAGGAAGATGGAAACCAGCGTCTGGTCCATGGAGGACACTCTGATTCCTTCTCCTGGGGTGCTGACACCAAATGACCACATGGAGTCTTACGATGAAATGATGGTGGCCGTAGCCGAAGAGCCCCCGGCGGATGGACTGATGCTGGCAGAGGAGGCTCCAGCTGAAGAGGTGGTGATGATGGAGGGTGAACAGGAGCGCCAGGAACCCACTGAGGACGGTCCCAGGGAGGAAACATCGCCTAAAGCTGACGTTAGCTCCCAGACACTTGTTCCCGTTGTGGAGGAAACTCTCCCGACCGAGGCAACACCGACCGAGGCGGATCACGCACCTTATGTGATGCAGGGTAGTCCCCCTCTCAAGGCCAATGGAAGCCAACACGGACCAGAAACCAAAGCCGAGGAGCATCAGGACACTTCGTTTGAGTCTTTACCAGCCTACCTGCCTTCAACCAGCTGGCTAGCGGACTTTGACAACATCTACTATTGTAACAAGCTGCAGCTAACGCCCAAGACGCAGAACAGACCTCTGAACTGCCATGGATTAGACGTGCCTTCAAGAAGACGAAAGCTAGACCTGGATTACAAAGAACCGTCCACTGTCCGCAAGCCCAAAGAGAGGTACAAACCCAAAGGCAAGGGCGATAGGAGAAGCCTGTCGGATCACGAATGCTGCCACAGTAGAAGTTTCAACGAGAACTCGTTTAATCCGTACACGCCCAAAAGAGATCGCCTTTGCACCAGATGTCTGGCAAAGCGTAGGCTGTGCTTGACGGCCAGCCCGGCGACCAATCAGGGTTCGAAGAGGAAAGCAGTTCCTTTCCAACAAAGGAATGGCACGCCCTTACCAACATGTGAAACTTGTAAATCTCACTCCAAGAAACAGCTGAGAAAAGTCTCCAGTCCTGACGTGGATGGCTTTCATTGCGGACACGACACCGAAGGGGAGTCCTCCGAAAACAGCTCGTATCAGGCTGGGATGAAATGGGGGTCGGCCAACAAACCTAGGAAGGCCAGCGACCCGAAGAGACCACTTGCGTCCAAGCAAAACGTGATGACGTGTCCTCCGGCCGTGTATCCCAAGGCGAGGGAAAAGAATGCCGTTTATAATGAGCCATACCATCAATCTGTTGCATGGGAGAGGCTGCATCACTGTCCCCACGGCAACACCATCCAAGATCGGGATGAGAATTGCGCCGTGTTGGTTTCCCTGCAGGAAAAACGGAGGAACACGGATCAGATTTACCTGATGCACAACTGGCAAGCGGGTAAGGAGATCAGTCGCTGCTAGAACTGACTGTTAACAGGCTGTTCTGTAACTGTTCTGTGTTTCTTTGCATGCTTTTCCTCTATCGTCCAGCAGAGAGGTCATGGAAAGCAGCGATGCCAAATCTCGATGTCGACGGCTTCAAAAGTGAAGCCAGATCACAGCACTTTAACAAACACAAGAAATCACAACCACAATCACAAGGTTTGGTTTTCCCTTTCAATCCAATATTATGAAATCAATTTCATGTAAAATTTTCCATTGACTTTCAGCCTGACGATTATTTGGTATCAATTGTTTTCTCTCTGCAGGAACTCTCTGCAGGAAAGACACAAGATGCTGATTTTGCACAAAGAGCACAAATCAACAAAGTGAAAAATGCACTTTATTTTAAATGATGTACACTTAATTTATTTCCACTTCAATCAAATGCAAAATATTCCACGATGTTCACTATTTATTAACAACAAGGAAATAAACACAGATTTAATCGTTCTTGCAGTTGCCTGATTTTTCCCAAATTTGACTGGCAATTCTACAGGTTGACCACTAGGTGGAGCTATTTTGATATAAACTATAAGGTGATAAATCTTTTTTTTTTAAAACTTGAAATAAAAAATAGAAATAAAACACAAATTATATATATTTCCAGCCAACTCTAAATCTTAATGATATGAATGTAAGTTGAACTGTTTCAAACTCAGCAGAGTGAATATATTAGAGTCGAGTTGAGATGATGAAACCGTCTGCAGTCGCTCCAACTTTTTTCCTCAGGTGGACACAGCAGCTTCCTTTGGTCCGAACCAATTCCATCTCTGAAGTGAACATCTGACCGTTTTTAATCTCAGGTTTGCACATAATTCATTAAACCCGATCCTGTGATCACACATTTGCATGAGACCTTCAAACGTTCAGAGTTATCTGGGATGACTTTCAGGGGCGTCTATCGTCGTGTTGGGGTGAGTCGTGTGTGACGGGAATCAAACCTGTGACCTTTTGATAACAGAGCGGCGCCTAGCTTATAAGGCTGCTAGCTTTACAGCTGACAGCAACAACAGAAGGAGTCATGGGGCAAAAAACTTGATTACAACTCTAAGAACTGGATTCACCTGTTTTCATACCCCTACCTGCTTCAGGTGTAAATATCCCATCATTTCACGCCACTTAGGACTTTTTCTATGAAAATTTTATCTAATACAAAATTCCTGTGATTCCTACCAACCACAGCTGCTTATTTCCATCAAATAAGGCAGCAAAAAAGTCCCTTAATGTGGTAAAAGATGTGGAGAAACAAGTGTTCTAGTAGAGAGAAAAAGAGCTTTCCTGTCGTCCGGCCAACGTGACCTCGTGTGATCCTCTTCTTCTCGTCAGCACTTTTTCTTGAAGCGTGTCTGTATAAATCTATCGGCTGAAACCGTCCCAAGTAATAAAAGCCAGTGCGGCCGACACCCCGGCCAACACCTCCGTGGTCCGGTGTGAATGTTTGCACGGTGGAGACGGAAGATAAAACCCTTCTTGGGTCGGAGATCATCGATTGAGCATCTCGTTTTTAGCGTAAAGTGCTAATGTTAGTCCTGAAGCGGCGCCGGTACTGCCCCGTTTCTGACCGCATCAGCTGAAACACCGAATGGGATGTGTGAACGGTTCGTAGGGTGGAAGGAAATGTTTATGATATTAAATGAACAGTCAAGAAAGGGTGTTATTAGAGTTGCGGCTGGGAACCCCCCCCAGGTGTTGACTGCTAATACATAACCCTGCTTCCTGAGGGGGTGGGGGGTTGGAGATAGAGAACACGAATGTGTCGAATAAAAAATGAATGTTGGGGAAGAACATTAGAGTTCACGCCGTGTTCAGCAGGTAATGAAAGCAATCTCACCGACGTAGTTTCAGATGAAACATATAATGACTGCAGTAATGGCTTTCCTTTGCTGGAGGGGGGAGGTAAATACCAGGATGTTGTGCACACGACTTCCTGTGAAGGAATTACAGAGTGATGTGTTCTTGCGCCATTCTTGCGGTGCCCCCCGCCTTCCATGGCGAGAAGAAAGTGCATTGTTCGAAACAGACAAGTCGGAAGCTTTTGCAATCTGAAACAAGCCCCTTAAGTGAGGCGAGGGAGGCCAGATGGGACGCGCTGGAGCGCAATGCATGATTTCCCTTCAGATTTTCAGGGCGGAGACGGACGGCGTGATGCGGACGGTCTCGGAGCTCATATCTTGCGCGCTCCTCCATCTTCATGACTTGTGCATTATGGGTAAACGTGGGAAACTTCAGCATGATTGGCTCCTGAGGGGCTTTACGGTATGAGGTCCAGGCTGGTGGTTGTCTGATGTGTTCCGAATGAAAGTATAGGAGGCTCATGTTTCAGAGAGAATACACAGATGAGCGCAAATATGAAGGCATGATTTCCCCTTAGAGGAAGGGTGTGAGTGTTTGTGGGTGTAGGAAATAAAACCACACACTGAAAATACAGTCATTTATGATGACGTTCAGCAGCAATAAACCGATATAGGTAAATAATTTCTCATTAATGGTAGCGTGAAGCCTTTGAGAGTCAAGTTTTTACTTAAAAAACTGAGATATCATGAAAAACGTGACAGAATGCAACTTTGCAAACGTGCTGCGTTCACTGACATCAGTTTCAAGGAGCGTTCTGAAGTCTGTATAGCATGCAAAAAGCAATTATCCATCTATCCATTTTCTTGTAGAAAAGACACTTGTAATTGTCTGGTCTACAGCCGCCGTTTCCTGCTGTGCGAGTCACATGACGGTCGAGAGGCGGGGTAAACTCCGGACACGACGCCAGCGCATCTGAAAACACCATGCAATGATGTGTTAATCCAATTCCAATAATATTATTATTATTATTATTATTATTATTATTATTATTATTATTGTTGTTGTTGTTTAAATCCGGTTTTTGAATGGAGGTGGATTTTTAGCGTGACTCTTGCTGCTGCTAACGCGTTGTGTGCGCGCGGCCCGTGTGGGGGCGCGCAGAGCTGCTTGAGATGCCGCTAAGAGCTCTGGGAGGTGGAGAGCATCCATTCTGCCTCCTTAACCAGAGCGATCCTGTCAAGCTGTCGAGGTTTTTTTTTTTTTTTTTTTTTAAATGCTCATCATCACCAGACTGAGGGAGAATCATCCAAGACGACACTTTTCTTTCGTAGGAGTTGCATTGTCTTCAACATAAATGAACAACATGCTGAATTAATAGCAGGTTGTATCGATTAGGAAATTGATTATTGTCAAGTAAGTAGGTAGAAATCTATCCAACACAGTTGAAATAACTTTATTGACACGTGTACGTGCAGAATTCTTTCCACCGATTGCATTGGGATCTTCTTATCCATCCATCAGCTGAACACTAACACCCAGCTGGCCCCCCAGCGGCGGCTCCTGGTTGGACATGATGGATGCTTCTCTTAAGAAGCCCTTTTGTCAACCGGACGCCCAATTTGAGGCCGGGGTACCGCCGGCCGCTCCGGACGGAATGGTGGGAGGGCAGCATCCGTCCCATAAGAGTGCAAAGATTTGCAGAAAAAGGGGCAAAATTGTGCATCTGGACTCCAGAGAAGGAGGGTTACCTGGGTGGATCTTACACAAACGGGGCTGGGGGGTGGATTTACACCCCCAACCCTATACACACACTCCATTAATACACACACTGAAGGTCGTGCGGCGCCATAGTTACAGTGTTGAGCTGCAGCTGAAGGAAATGCAGATCAGCTTGGCCACGGCGGTGACGGGCGACCTTGACCGCCGCGGCGTCCATAAAACGCTGACTGCTCTCGCCCGCGAGAGATGAGTCCGTGAGAAACCATCAGCGATATTTTTACTACCAAAATCATTTTTTTCCGTTTCACCATCTGTCTCCTGTCGCACCGCGTCCAGAGACGAGTCCCAGAACCCCACGCCAGCAGTGGCAGGTGGCCACAAGTATGTAGACGCCAGAGTGTTTTTTTTTTGCAGCCACATGAGATGATTGGATTTGATTCCAAATCCGTGGGATTCTCTCTGATGCGAGGTGATGACACCTTCAAGTTCAAAGGTCGCAGAATCTTCCGTAAGCTGCAGCCGTTAAACGGGAGCGAGGGCCTCGGCGCCGCTGGCTGCAGGCTCAGCGTTTCCACGGCGCCGGTAGAGGTGACGGTAGATAGATCAGCTCTTAATACCTGCTTTTACACTTTAATGTCTTTCACTTGAAAAACGACCTGCGTTTATGAAGCGCGACACGCGAGGGCCCCGGGGCCCGTCAAAGAGCAGCCGGTGCAGAGAGGACCGAGAGGAAACGGGGTCGGATTTTTAAAAGGTTATACATCAGGAAGTCAAGGGGGCGGGGCTTGTGGATGTTTCTGTTTGATCAGGACCCCCCCAAAAAAATGTCATCCTGGGTTGAAAGGCCAGAAATAATTTACAAAGAAGAGGTGAAACTAACAGTAATGGAGTATTTGTCGTGTTATAACGACGCTCCTCAGGCTTCGTCCCGCCAGACGCCGTGACGCCGGGCGCGAGAAATCCAGTAATAATTTCACAAAACTCGATGAAACCGACGCGCAGATGGCACGAAAGCCTCTGACAGGAGACGACTCCTCCAGATTTCCAATGTACTCTCCGTTCGCGCCATAAAAAACAAAATTAAAAAAAGAAGCGTGGAAGCTTCCGGTACAACGAAACGCCGACTAAATAATCTGTGAAAGTCAAAAAACAAAAAACAAAAACAACCCTGAATGTTTTTTATCCGGCAGGAGCTTCTCTGAGCCGACGGTCTGATGTAAAGCCTTTAGAGTCAAGGTAACCTCGCTGGAATTAACGGTTTTCCACGTCAAAAATTCACTTATCCGTTTAACACCGATGAATAAAAACCGAACGGCGAACGAGAACTTGATCTCTCCGCCTCGTTTTCTGGAGCCTGCCAACAAGAGATATGAAGAATTTTATTTTATTTCCTACGTTCTCTCTTGCTCTGATAATCCCCACTGGAAATATCTGATCCAAACACCCACTTCCGGAGACCCCTCCCCCACCCCGCTGCGCCCCCATAGTGGATTAGCGGCGCCGGGATGGTGCGATGGAATCGAGGCGCCGTCCAGGTGTGAAAGGGCACAGATTCGGAGTCAGGGATTGGTTGGTTTCTGAAGGCGTGAAAGGAGGTTTGACCTCTGGAAGCAGAAGGAATGCGTGTGGTGGGCGTGTCGGCCCCGGGGGAGGGGCGGGAGGCTGGGGCGCGCCCGTAAACATACGTGTAATATATTCACCCGTCTCCACTTAGAATTAGAATTGAAGGTCAGCTTTCTAAGAAGCAGCTGACCTGAAAATTCAATTTCTGCCTCGTTTTCAGAGACGTTAATGCTCCCTATATATATTCAAAAAGGTTCATGTCATACTCCGCACTCGGGCCCCCGCTGACATGTGACCACCGCCGACTCCTCCAAAGATGGCGTCCGGCGTCCGCATCCCGGGAACTGAAGGAGCGAGAGATCAGCGATCACCCACGTCCTGGAAAAGATGAGAGAATTAATGAGCAGGGAGATCAGAAAAAGAGGAATATATAAGGGAAAGAAGAACGAGAGGAAGAGTTGAGATACAAGCGGCCGGATGAGGAGGAAACCAGATTTAAAACTTCTTAATCCTTCTAACTTCTGATGTTGTGTTTACCAAACGTTCACGTCTTTGGAGATAAGACACATTTGGTGATAATGTCTAAAGGACAAATCCGACTACACGTCGAGTGCAGATTAAGAGCAGGAGGGGAGAACGTAGAGGGATTTTGATAACAGGAATATCAGCGACGGAACAAAAGATGTTCTATCTTTTCTGGTGTTCCGTGTGGAGTTAAAAACCTCATCCATGCTGGTCGGATCGGTTCGTTTCATGTCTCGATGTTCCAATCTTTCCTTTCACATCACATTCTAGCTTCCAAAAGTCTAAACCCATTGATAACCCTATTGGAATTCAACCAGTCCATCCAGGACCAAGTCCATCCGGTTCAGTTTTTGCATCCCAAAGGGGTTTATAAGCACTAAAAAGTAAGATTGGACCCAGATTCTTCATCTATTTGATATATTTTATTTATCATTTATTCAAATTTAGAAAGAAGCTCCATATTCCAACGTTAAAGGGATTATTCCCTCCTACTTACACTGAATCATTCTATTTCAACCTCAACTTCAAAGCCAGCCAACCTGCGGACCAGCGTCGCCTCGCAGATCAATAAAACCTGATCAGTTTGGTATAATTAAAAGGTTAAGGAATAATCAAGCTACTGGTAATTCCGTGTAATTAAAGAGTTTCAGAGCGATGTTTAATCCCCTTCTCCTGCTTCGTGCTAATGAGTAAATAATCAAACCTATTTATTTTACATGTGAAGAAGCAGAAACTTGGGAAACTCCTCTCGCGTTTGACTTTATAACTTTGCAAATCCTTTTTTTTTTTTCCTTCCTTGAAGGTTAATCAAGTGCTAAACTGGTTAAAATAAAGATGACAGAACAGCTGTGTCCTTGAGCTCATCCTCCAGGAGGCGACGCTAACCGGGGGGGGAGGAGGAAGGCGTCGACCTTTGGCGTCCTCGGCGTGCCGGCTAGACGAGCGCGGAAGCTGCAGTTTGCTCTGATTGCTGTTTCTCAGCCTCTGATTAATAAACATCCATCTGGGGGAGCGGCGGCGGCGCCGAGGAACCGGGTCAGGCGGGGGGATTCGTTTTTTTTTTTTGTTTTACCTGAGATAAACCCAATCGCACTTCAAGACCGCCTGCAATTATGCGGCCTCATTCAGCACGAGGTCACCTCAGCGCCTATCTGGCCCTCATCGCTCCCAGGTTGAATGGGGGGATTTGATTGGACGATAGCGGCCGAGGTGGAAGTCATTTTTGATCGGTATCCCCGTCACAAAGTGAGGTGAAGACGGCGGTCAGGTGGTTTAGTGACGAGTCAGCAGATGTCATCACTTTTCAGGATGACCCTCTGTTCAAATTCTGACTTAAAAATAGAGCTGCACCACACTATCAAATAAATTAGAATAAAACATTAAAAATAAAGCTGTTACTCCAAATTGGGCCTTCTAAAACTTCCCCATACGAGGTTTTTGTAAAGGTAATACAGCACGGCGAGTACATCTCACATATAAATGCTTGATTTAATGTGAAACTTGTTGAATTCCACAAAAAAAAAAGCTTTTAAAGGTAAAAAAAAGCACTTTTATTGATAAAATAACACGCATCCTGTATGTTTTCAAAATCAATCCAGCAAATTATGAGGTGAGACGAAGAAATGGTAAGAATATCTTCAGCTGCAGCAGCGTCTATAAAAAGTCCGTGCAGTACCGGTTGGAAAGTGATGATGTAGGAAGACGTTAGTCTCTCACTTCTCATCCGGAGGTGAAGGTGATGGATGGCGCTGCTTTTTCCTTCTTCCTCCTGGCAGCAGGTAGAGGTTAGTCAGGGGGTAAAACGTTCAGATTATATATTTAGTGATGATAGGAAGTCTAGTTTGCAGCAGCTGATGTTTTATGAACATGTCGGGAATATTATATTTCTCTAAGGAGCTTGATTTGTCCTTTCAGGGCTTCCGTAGGTAGATTCGGGGTTAAAGGGTTAAAGGCAGGCGGCTGCACCAGAAGAAAAAACGATAACCGTCTCTAATTCGTCTCGGTTCCAAAGACCAGCTGACAGAAATTAAAGCTCATCCGTTAAATCAGATTTACAAGTGACACCCCCCCCCCCCCACACACACACCCTCCCCCCATCTGCCTCTGGCCTGGACCCGGCGGGCCTGGCGCCGGTCGAGGCCCCCATCACGAGGACATTTACATTTTAAGCATTTGGCCGCCGCGCGTGCCCAGAGTGATTTACACTCATCGGGGCCCCCGGGGGTCCAAGGTTGACCTTGCGTGAATCACCGGTCTTGTGTTTTATGATCTAATCAGAAACAGAGCGTTGACATTCATGTTGTGTTTCAGGCGTGAGCAGAGGAGGGAGAGTTTTCCCACACGACATAACACGGAACGTTTCAACATTCCCACCTCTAGGGGGCGCAAATCAACCGGAGACGCAACGCACTCGTCAGGAAACACGCGTGTTGGATCCGTGTTACAGTTTTCACAGGTGATCAGTTCAATAATGCGCCTCTTTCTCCAATGGGACTTCTTTTTTCCCATAATGCCACTGTGAACCGGTCGTTTACGGCCTTTAAGTTCAGCAACGATGCTAAAGATGTAGCTTTTATATCCGTTAAATTGCTTACGGTGCTTATTCTGAGGTAAGCTAAGCTAAGGAGGAACGCGTGGCAGACAAATCAGTTTCACCACACTCCATCTGATGTCACCAACCACACATTTAAGCCCTGACAAGGAGAAGAATCCACGCGGTCGCGTTCCGTACAGAAACATCATTCAGGGCGACGCCGCCGTTGCTTTTTGTCGCCACAGCCGTTAAAAAAAAAAAAAAAAAAAAGGGTGAAAGAAACGATGTGGGTTGTCAAGAAAAAAAAAGCGCTTTTCACAAACTTTCCTTTTCAATTCCTTCCCCCAACATTCAGAAAATCACTGACATCCTTGTGAGATAATTGAAGGCCTCTCCCACTCGTTTTGTCTCCACTTCCTTTCTAACCGACTGGAGACGGAAAAAAACGGCTTCTGAGGACAACTTTGAGCGAACTCGCTTTCCGCCCGGCGTGCGTTCCCCCTTCCTCTCCATTGTACGCACTTTACATTATAAGAGATGGAAAAGGGGGGAGGATTGGGGGAGATTTGTGTGTGTGTGTGTGTGTGTGTTTGTGGGGGGGGGGGGATCATGTGAGAGACAGATAAAACCTCTGGAGTGCACATCATTTTTTTTGTGTGGATGCGGCTTGTCACTGCGCATCACCCAGACAGCTGAGCAGCCAGCACAATAGGCAATTAGAAGCTCCCATGGAAGCACAGGAAACACAGTCGATGTAATGGGGGGAGGGTTAGGTGGGGGTGGTGGGGGGGGTGGGGTGAGGAGAGCGTGCTACATTCCCTTGAAGAATCTCATCCCAGAAATACAAAAAAAAAAAAAAAATCACAATCACCTTTTGCTGGAAACGCGACGCGCACAATTACACAATAGTCACACACTCTTCTGATGCTTTAAGGGGTAGGAAAAAGACCCCCCCCCCACCGCCGCCGCCGCCGCCCCAGAAACCCACTAACTGTCTTTTCATTCTGAAGTGGTACCAGGTGTTGGGTGTGATTTTTTTTTCCTGAAGATGTGAAATTAAATTTTTTTCGTGCAACTGCAAGAGTTTTGGGTCGACGGCGAGCTTCAAAGCTCGAACGACGCGTGAGATGATTGATCCAGATGTAAGCGGGGATTAATCATTTATTTTTGTCAATAGCAGTTGACAAAAATAAAAGCAGATCTCTAGTCTGTGTCTTAAATTAACTTGGCATCTTACGTAGAAGCTGGTCTGGAAAAGCCTCTTAATCAGAACCCGGGTCGGGCAGACTGGAGGATCAAGGGCAGAAGGATAATTAGCCGAATGGGAACGCGCCCCCGATGGCACTCTGGTGGTCCTGGAGCCGTTCTGGGTCAAAGTGCAGCTTGACCTCACAAATAATTAAGCCGAACCAGGCTAAAATTACGAGTCAGCGCCTTGAAGACGAGTACGTGAGGGTAAGACGAAGGAGGGGATGGAGTGAAATCCTCTTTGTGTTGTTTCGACGCACAAATCTGCAGAGGTTCCTCCCCGGAGACTGCCCACCCCAACGCTTATTGGGCTTACAGTGAGGAGGAGAGCATGTCCTCCGAATGCCAATTAAAGCGGGGATGGTCAGATCATTGTCACGCCGCTCTGATGACTGACACGGCTGACAAAGATGGCTGAGCGGTGCACGCGCTGGCTTTAATTAATTGCCGGCGGCTCGGCTCCACGTGGGCGGACAACAGGGCGAAGGACGGCAGGAAGTCCGGATGGAAGCTTCGCTGCTCTCCGGCAGAATTAAGTGAATGCTTGTTGTCTCCCTCTCCGTCTCGCTTTCAGATTCCAGAAGCTCAATTTGTTGGTTCTTCGAAGCAGTTTGTCTGCGAATAAGGAAGGAATTTTGCTGTGTTTATCTGACAGGAAGCTAAAAAGTTGGCTGTTAAAGGATGGCGAACCACTGGGCGCCACTGCAGCTCAGCCGAGTCCCACCAGTTAGACGCCAAAAGTCAACATTAGCATTTCAGAGCCCTATCTGTTTCCATCAGCTCAATGATTTATACCATTTCCAAACCAGCTCCCCTGGAGCCTGAAGCGGTATCAGGCATCTGCGGGGGGGGGGCTCAAGGGGGGTGTCTTTGCCATTTCGGAGCCTTGATGCATCCCAAATTTAAATTCATTATCCTGCATAATTAAAGCAAATATATCAAAGGTGGTTACCATCAGTGATGCCCCCACCCCCACCCCAGGAGATGCCGGCCTGCCGTCCAGGTGGCATCAAAGATGTTCCAAAAAAAAAGAAAACCCCCAAAAAATGCAAGAAAATATAAATATAGCACCTTGTTAACGCTCCTGTTTAACGAATGAATGGGAAATGCCATCGCAATCGTCTCCCTCCCCCAACGGATCTCCATCCCACCCCAAGAGGAATTTTGATTTTCTTTTTGTCTGAAAGATGACATCATGTAGCCTCACATTTCTATCACATTGTGTGGTTGTAAAGGCTTTACCTGACACCTGGTAGACTCAGGTACAGGAAGTACTAATCAGTCCTTATAAGGTAAACCTGTCCTAACGTGACTCAACACACTCTGTTTCTTCTGTCTGGAGAATCGCTGCAAAAAATATCAATTTTAAAAGGTCACTGGAGCTAAAATTAGACTCCTGGATCGCAGTGCTGCCTGATCGTCTCTTCAAGAAGTTTCTTTGTTGGGTTTCAGCTGTTTCCACACGCATTTGTTTCTGATATTTCATAATTCTTTCATTCCCTGACTTCATTTATCTCGCTAATCATGGAGTCGCATCTGGTCTAAACCAATCCGATCCGTGTGTGGATCTAGATTCTGGATCTGGTTTCCTCTCTCTCCAGCTCTGGTTATTTTATTTTTTTAAAAATGTTTTTGCAGATGGAAATAAAACCAGACGGGATCGACTCACGACATCCTGATGATGCTCTTGATATGAGATTAACATCCATATTTACATGTTTACATCCGAATCCGATTTCATGACACCAAATAATGCACAAATTGGGTAAAACCAGGATTAATTTTATTTCATTATTTACACCCCAAACACTTTCTGCACCCTCTTGTATAGTTTCATAACTCCGACATCCGTCTGGATAAATCAGAACCTGCAGGACCAATCGGATCGCCGCTCCTCCTGCAGCCAAAAACACCAGCGTCTGCATCGATTCAAGATTAAAATGCTTTTTAAAAAAAAAAAATCTTGTTTACCGACTCATTTCAGAGCCTAATGACCTGATTTGCATTGACTGTTGTTCCCGATGCATCACAACGACACCAGCCTCCTCCTGAGGGCGGGAGCTGGACTCCACCAATGACGAGTCTGTGCAGCTTGGACGGGGTTCAAGGGGTCATGGAGGACTTCTAAAATTAAAACACGGCTGACTTCAGTCACCACAGGGGTATTTGAGTGAATGGGAGAGGGGAGGGGGGTCACCGAAAAGAAGAGAGCAGGGGGCATATGGGGTGACACTTGGGCGTAATCGGGGTTATTTTGGTGATCAGGGGGCAACTGCGCCTCACACGTGGTTCCCTGCCCGGGTAAACATTACGCACGTACGGGTCCCCCTTAGGGCACAAACACATGACCTCGGGTTGCGTCTCCGTGACGGCGCCAGGGACCACCGTGTCGGGGGATGGGGCTTGGGGTGGGGGGGTGGATATTTTTTGCAGCGTAGTCTGAACACAAAAAGCCAGGCAGGCGCAGCGGTGCGGTAAAGCCTCCCCGCGCCCCCCGCCAGCCTGCGCGGGGCTGCTCACCGCCGGCCAGACGTCACATCACACCCCAGCCGGGGGCGACGCGGTTTCCCCCCCCCCCCTCCACCTGAAACACGTTAACATGTGTTCACGCTTTCCTTCCTCCTCCTCCTCCTCCTCCTCCTCCTCCTCTCTCCTCCGGTGAGAGGGCGTCACCGCGCCGGGAGCGACTCCAGCCAGCGAGGCGCGACTCGGGGAACGGAGTGGGAGGGCGATTCTCCTTTTTTCCCCTCTTTTTAAAAAAAATTATTATCCCGGGTGTTTTTCAGCTGCTTTTGAAAACATAAGGAAGAGAAAACAGCGCTGAGCGCACACCTCCCACCAAACACACGGCGGTGCGCGCAATAACAATTGCGCAACCGCGGCGGCGGCGGCTGCCCCCGATTAAATGTACGGAGGAGCAGAGGAGAGAGACAGCCAGACAGAGGGAGGACAGGCGGTGTGATCCAACGGAGGAACCGAGAGAAAAGGTGAGCACCCCCCCCCCACACACACACACAGTATCCACCAACGCCACCTCCAGTCTTCATGTGATTTATTTCATGGAGTCCGCGGAGCGCAAAAGTTTCTTCCGACCGGAGGATGGTCTCGTTTTTCGGTAGAAGAGCAGCATCCCTCTTCCTCCCTATGGTTGTCGTGCGTCCGCACACTTTGGCGTGTGTGTGTGTGTGTGTGTGTGTGTGTGTGTGTGTGTGTGTGTGTGTGTGTGTGTGTGTGTGTGTTACAGGTCAGACGGTCACACAGCGTGATGGTAAACGTGTGTGTGCGTAATGCGCCGCTTTTAATGGTCCCTATTTGATTTGGTTGGAGCCCCCCCCCCCGGAACACATCCGCGCGTTCCTGTTCAACCCAGAGCCGCTTTTGTTGTTCAGATCCAACATCCTGAGGTTTTAATCACTATTGCAGTCACTGATTGTGCTCAAACTTTTGTTTTTACCTCTTTAAACACTAACTAGTGCGCTTCTTTTTTTTGGGGACACATTCTCTTATCTTTTAAGTGTTATTATTATTATTATTATTTGACTCTGAATTTGTCAACCCTCTCTGCCTGTGGCTGCTGGTCTCCTGTCTGCAGTAATGTAATGCACTCTTGCAGAATCGGAACCGATGAAAGCTCCGGTCATCTCTGTTGGTTTTATAACTGCTGCATTCTTCATCATTGTTCCATTTCCACCCAGGACTTCTCCTTCCTCCATGTATTTAAAAAAAAACAACCTCCTTCCCGATTTCCTTAAAAGCCTTATTTCCTGCTGGACTCCTGAATGTGTCAACTCTCACCTTTTATTCTCTGTTAACTTCATTGCCAGCAGGATGTCTTGTGTCAGAGAGGGAGTTTGATTTTTTGCTCTTAAATCTTAACGGCTTTCTGTCCTCTCCTCGACTTGAAATCCATTTCCTACGCTGTCTTTTCTTCTTCGTCTTCTTCCTGGGAGTCCATTAAGAAAGTTATTTAAGTCTTCTGGTTCTGTATGGGCGCTCACAGCTGATCAACCCGGGTCTCTTTAGTTTCCTGCTCAGCCTGGGTTCTGATCGGTGCTCTGATAGAGACTCTGGTTCTGTATTTTTGTGGGATCTGAGGACTCCTGGAGTTTCACGTGTCGTTTGAGCAAAGCAAAACACAAAATATTGAGGAATCTGTTGCACATGAGACGAAGAACCGAAGGTGAGAAACATAAACTTTGACTCCTGTGAGCGTTATCTCTGTTTTTATGTTTGGAATTCTTCCGTTTATGACTGGAATGACCGTGGAGTGCTCACCTCCAAGGCCAAACAGTCGTATACATGTATGTTTGTCCTGCCCCCACCACCACCACCACCACCACACACACACACACACACACACAACCCTCCTGGGAGTTTCACGCTGCTGTTTTTCCATAATTAGGGAAACATTCCGGGAATGTTAAGGGAAGTGTGGAAAAGGATTTCTGGATGTGTTCCCTGCGTTTGGATCTGTACCAAACCTTTAAGGGGTTGTTTCCTGGTTTGTGCTCCTTCCTTCCACTAAATGGAAATTTATCCAGCAGATTTAGTGTACAAGCAAGCAAACAAAACAAACTAACAATAGAACCCAAATGTCCTCAAAGTGGGGAGTCTGCAACGTGGTGCAACATGCTGCTCAGTTGGATTATGGGAAATGCGGTTTTGTGGCTTTGAAGTGTCATTCAGAGTCCAGATGTCATGGGGACGAAGAAGAAGTAGAATACGTGTGGTGGTGATGTTGCACCTCCATCGCTCCGTCCACACAGTTCATCCCAGTCCACATCCATAATTTATTCTGGCTGGATCATGCAGTCGCAGGAAGGTTGACATCACTCTGTTTTTTCCCCTGCTGGCTCTCTGCACGTTAACAGAGTTCTCTAAACAGCCGTCAGTGATAATGAATCTACAATTTGCTCGGACGGAGCTGTGGAAAATGAATCTGACTGCTCTGTGCTCTTAGATGAAGCCAGCTGGATTCAATTGGGGGGGGGGGTTGAGATTCGAACTGCGTGAAGAAGAATCCAACCTTTGCTTCTCGGACGATGGCTCGCATTTGCCCCCAACGGACGAAGCAGCGATCTAATAAAGCCGTTGATGATGTCGGGACGACATCGGAAGCTGCAAAGGTCTGGAGCTGCGAGGGGCGCCGCCGTCTGGTTTATTCAGTGGTATTATCTTAAATTGCTCGACTTGTCGGAACAAGATAAGGGATTGGATTAATCACAAGGCCGTACAGGGGGGTGGTTAGAATATGACAACTGCCGTTAGAAGGTAACACAATCCAATTACCCTTCAGCAAATCCTTTTACGGATCCTGTTTAGTATTTGGCTGTTGCCTCGTGGTCAAGAATCCACTGCCCTGGTGTCCATTAGAATGTGTGTGATGAATACGTGGCTCCAGGGCCGGTTTAATGCGACAAGATTTGGGTGCATGAAGCCATTCCAGTAGGTTTTTAAAAATTATTATTATTTTTTTTTAACTTCAACCCCATTCAATACCTCAGGAATCGAGACGTGAGCCAAGAATGATGGCCAACGCTGTAGTGTCTGGATTCAGTTGATCCAAAGTGTGGTGGAAAACCTGCAACCGGTGGATAAATCCACCTGTTGAGTATTTCTATATAAACCATAATATTTTATGCATTCCTTTTGCGTTTATTTGCCGTTAAAAAAAGCAATTCTTCAGAGATTTCAGATTAAAAGCACATATTTTTTTGAGGAGCTGCGTGACATCTTTGCCGACTTCCTGGGTTTGCAGACTTCCAGTAATCAGACGCTGAAGCCAGTGTGACTAAATCCGTGGGGGAATAAGTGGCCTTGAACTGCTCACCTTCTGCTATTTGCTTGATTTTCTCCAACAGCTACCAGATAGCCCTGCGCTAGCCGACAGAAGCGAACGAAAGTAAACATCTTTGAGTTTGCCGAGTCCACACTGGAGACGTAGACGTGCTCAGAGACTTTCATGTCGACCTTAGAAAGGTGAAGCTATCGGGCGTCTCCTTCCAGCATCTTTCTGCAGGGGTAAAAAAACCCAAACAAAAACACGTGGAAAACGCCTGAACGGTTGCGTCGGCGCATCAGTGAAATAAATACGACAAGATGTTCATTAACTAGATCAACGATTCCGTGTTCGCCTCAAATTGAATATGTCGAGCTGACGCCGATGTCAGCCGGCGGAGGCTAAGACGATGTTTCTCCATGGGTATTTTTATTTTATTTTTTTGCCCCTCCATTCTTTGTTGCTGTAACCTCTCCGGAGACCTTCAGCCCGGTTCCGCGTGGCCCCCATCCATCATTTCCCTTTTTATTCTCTTTCCATTTTCCCAAAAAGAAAAAAAAAAAAACCCCACACCACTACCGTCTCCTCCATTAATTTCCTCCTCTCCTAAGATGTTGGCAGGTCCGCTCCCACCTTTTCCTCCTCGGCTTCATTTGCATGTTGGCTCCACACGGCTGCCCAAGTGTTTTCTTGGGAGTCAGGTGGCTAATTGGTTCCCATCTGTTGGGAGAAAGCAGCCTTTACGTCCCCTTGGGTAATTTGTGTCAAGAGTTTTTCCATATTGATTGAGTTTTTTCCCCCGACTAGCCTTCATCTGTAAATGCTTGTCTTGTTTTCCGTCTTCCTCCGAACTCAGGGATTTGAGGATTTGGGCTATTTTTCCACGCTGTTGGAATAAAATGAACAAAATGCACGATTTCGATTTTATTCTGACACTCTATGGGGCGTGAAGGAGTTTCCTGAGACAAGAGGAAGGACAGAAATAAAATGTCACCTGTTCCCTTCATGCAGCCGCACTTGGTTTTCTGCAAACCGCTGTTTTCTTGAGAAGAATGACGCCGTGCCGTCACGCTACCGACGCTTTCATTTCATCGCGGTGCGTTGCATTATGTGCAAAAAGAAAAAAGAGGAAGTGGCCAGGTCTGGTAAACCCAAAACAGGATGTGACAGGAAACAGAGGAGTGCTTGTTCAGTCAGACACGAGAACCACGAGAAGAAGATTTCGAAAAAAAAGTGTGTTTACTGCTCTCTGAAGAGGGGAGCGCGTCGCGCCAGCGGTGGCCGATGAACCTGCTGGGCCCGGCTCCACGCAGCACTTCACTGCAGCTGTTTAACAGGCGCTCGGCGTCTCAGTGCCGCCATTTATGAGTCTTTTGATTCATCCTCCAGTGAGATGAATGAAGTCGGTTTCTGGTGTTTAGGATGACATCATCATCATCATCATCATCATCCGTAACGTGCCAAACCCCGTGAAGAGCCCCGTTGTAATCAGTGCTGATGAAGGGGACCAGATAATTCCTGATTGTGTAAAAAACGCCGCGTCGTGTCACCTGAGAAAAATTAATGGCGGCGAGGATTTTGGCTGTTGTTTTGTTGCTGATTAAATTAGCATAATTAAAGACATTAAAAGTCAACGCGGAGCGAAAATACTGGCTGTTTAACGTTATTAATCAAAGAACGCGTTTGGAAAAATTTGAAAAATCACTGGTTGATATTTCGGCTTACGTCCCACTTTGTAATCCGATATTGCCCACCCAGGTGTATTTTAGCTCGCGCTGCCTCCCCACCCTGTCCTTTAACCTTCCTCCTCCTCCTCCTCTTCCTCCTCCTCATCCTCGTCGTGCCGCTTCCCTGCGTTTTTATTCATCACGCCGGTCACATGGTCTCCTCAGAGAGAGCCGTCGGCGATGAATCAATTTCGAGGGGCTTTTTGAGAGCTCGCTGACAATTGATGGGGTGCCGGTGTTGACCTTCTGTAATGAGGTAAGGTCTGCATATCAGCCAGCAGGGGGGGTTTCTCCACAGCGATAAGGAAGGGGTGGGGTGGGGTGAATGATGGGATTGAAAGACGGGCCTGCGTTGCTTGGGTAAATTTAATTTGCCGTATAAAAGGAAACAGGAGAGACGAGATGAGAAGAGGATGAGGTTTAAATTGGCAATTGAGGGGGAAAGATGACGGAAGCGAAAGACCTCCGAGGTTCTTCCGTAAATCGAGTCTCTTTCAACTCTTTCACGCCGCCAGTCGTGTTATTTAAAGCGCGTCTGGTTGCGTCGTTAGCTTCCTGATATGGAGGTTAGGATTGTCTGCAGAAGGAGCTTTCCGCTTCCTCTTCCCTGATGCTCCATTTGTTCTCTGGCGGCGCTAAAATAAGCCTTCCTCTCTCACGTCGACACGCCGGCCGATTCCTCATCCGTCCTTTAATGGTACTTGTGAAAGTTTCTTTTTTTTGGGGGGGGGTGGAAAGGAAAGCCTGTAGCATCTGGCCCCACTTCTTTCTCCACCTCCTCAGGTTCTCCTGAAAACGATCCAATCGGAATCAATCACCGTCTGGCCGGTGTTCCCGCGGTTTTGGTGGGTGTCTCCTCTAACGGATGATAGATGCCGTTGTTCACCGTTTGCACGATGGATTGTGAACGGTGACGAACAGTGAAGGCTAATGCATCCTCCCGTTGTCGGAGCGAAATCATTTACCTGGCTTTCACAATCCATTAAGCTGATGAGAAGAAGAGAACTTGGATCTGCTGGTGGTGGAGGGGCAGGGGGGGGGGAGTATCACCGTGTTCCTGACACTGAAGGATATAAAGCATGTGTATTTACAGTACGGCCGTTCATTTCTCTTTCATTGTGGCAGAATGCAGCCCAAATTAATCAGTTGGAGGGAGGGCTCTTCTTCTTCTGCTAGAAAATTTAGCGTAACACCCCCTCTGGTAGCCATATTGGATATTTTGGGGGTTGTTTTTGCGTCTTCCTTTAGGGGAAACGGACGCTGTTTGCTTTGAGGTGACTCCTCTTCATTCGGCGTCTTCCAAACCGAGGAACTCTGCCCAATAACGATAAATCGAGGTGTTCACTCTTTGTTTGATGACTTTTGTAACGCAGATGTTTCTGTTACTTCCAGCTGTGGTTTTTCCTGCTTTCATCCCAGTTTAGATCGTTCAAACCGGTCCGTTTTTGTTTCCTCAGGTGCGTTACAACATCGGATGGAATCGTTTAACTTGGCAAAGCGTGTTCAGTAAAGGTCTCTAGCATCATTACACAAGCACGCAATTACATAAGAGGACCTTGCTGCAGGCCTTTTTTTGTAATCCAGTGTGTGGTCATGCCAGCTGCATGTGGCTCATTGTTGGTGATTTCGTCATTGGGGCGTCGTGCAGCTGCTGCTCGGAACACAGCTGCAAGAGGAAATCGGGACGGCGCGCGGTCACGACTTGGGCGCGGCGTTCAGGTTCGCCCGGACGGCTCCGTCGGGCGCGCCGGTCCGTTTGGTGCATGAAGCATGGGGGCATCCTTGGATGAAGGTCTCTGCTCCTCTGAGTCACCAGCAGTCTGGGGGTGTCAGACATACGTCATTGGCTAATGCAAACCCCCCCCCCCACACACACACAACCCCCGTCTTTTTCCCCTGAGAACGGACCTGCAAGGTGGCTTCACACCTCGGTACTCCTGGTATTTATGCCGTTCATACAGCCGCAAAAAAGAAACTGCATTGACAATGAGACCCCATCCCCACTCCATCCCCACCCCCTCCACCCCCCAACAACGCACACGGAGCCAAAAGCAATTTTAAACACTTGAAATGACGCTTGAAAATGTCGCCGTTTTGGGATGTCAATCAAGTTTATTGGTAATTAACTGGGGCTTTTGTCAAGACGATGTAGTAATTACCTGCAGGAGACGTGGAGAGAATAACTGTTTGCTCCAACCAGCAGAGATATTGTGTAACAAACAGGCTCCTCAATCATCCTAATGGGAGCGGTCCGGATTCAGGTGTTGGGTCGTCCGGCCTTCAGGGTGTGGCGACGCGCTGTTGGCGTGTTACCTCACTATCGCCAAGATGTCAGCAGGAATACTTTATATGGAAAGTCCATTTAGTGTCAATGCTGGAGTTTGATTAGACAGACTTCTATCCTCATGATCCCGATCTAACATTGTGAGTTGTTTATTTCTGGGTTTTTTTTTTTAATTCAAAATGGCCTTTTGTTCTTCGTAATATGTTACCCTGTGACCCTCTCTCTAAACGTTGGAGCCAATCCTGGCCTGAGATGCACAACGACACAAAATCGTGAAGATACCCAACAACAGCAACACTTTTCTACCTTTTGTGGGCGGTTTCGCGTTACCGTCAGTTCCTTTGGTTGTTGTTGTTGCGTCTTTATTGGTATTTATTTATTGTTGGTTTTTAATGACATTTAAGTGGCGCTCATTATGTGTTGACTATTCCCTTTGCGTTCCGTCTCCGTCATTCCCAGCTAACCCGACCCAATCAGACTCGTATGAGCCAAGCTCCATCTAACCTCAACAATACGTGATAATCATGCGTGTTGTTATCACTTCACGCCATTAACACTGCCAGAACACCAGTCTGACTCTGATTTTTACGACTGCTGCCCGAGATCTCAACATTTTATCTCGATACCGACTCATAAAACCAGCTAATGCGGAGTAATTACCAATAAATAATTCACTCAGATTTGCAGTTTTAACATCTAAAGAATTATTTAACAGCTATTGCCTCAATGTGAAACTGAAACGTCTGACTGTGCAGCAGGAAGCAGTTCCCCCTGTGATAAATATGCAGTGTTGCTCAGTCTGACCTCATTGTGATTATTAAGCAGAATGCTCAGCCAATCAGTCGCCGGGATCCGTTGCCTGATCTTATCTCTTGGTATTCATGCGTGAAAAAACGTCCCGACAGGCTGGAGTTCGGAGGGATTTATCCGAACTGGGAAATACGGGGACGATGATTCCCTGCAGTGCTTATAAAACGAACAGGAAGTCATTGTAGGGTAAAGCAGCGTCCCCCAACCCCTGGGTCGTGGACCGCTTCTGGTCCGTGTGAGTAGATTCTCTCCTCCACATCTGTCTATGAGTCACTCTTGACGCTTGTGGAGATGCTTGCCTCGGTCACATGACTACCCTCTTAAAGGGGCCGCTCCGGCCGCTAACACAGAATACATTACAGCTAAAATGAAACTCCCAACCAACCAGAAACAAACGTTGCTGTGACGTTACGAGGACGCTGCTAATAAAGTTGATTCAAACTGGATTCACCTTTATTATTAGAATAAAAAATGTTGTTATGCTGATCGTACCGTTTTGTTTTTTTTTGTATTTATCCACCACACTTTAAAGGACGGCCCATGGGATTATTGGCTGCAGGAGCGTTCCACTTCTGGCCCTGGGGGGGTAAAGGGATGGGGGGGGGTACACGGATGTGAGGCTGATCTGCAGGATGATGGATGTGTGGTTTTTAGATGAATAAGTGTAACATCACTGAGCTGTGAAGGTCCACCCCCCCCGTCCTGCATGTAGTAGTGATATATTAACGTAACCATGGAAGCCCCCCCATCCCAAGGGAGTCATTTCTCTGACCTCTTCACCTTTAATGAAACAGACAATGAGCTGCGTCCTGCAGACTAAATCACGCTTCGAGGTTACGTCCCGGGCGGGTCATGTGACCGCCTTTTGCATATAGATGACACCATTACGAATGATCGCCATCCGTTCGGCGCCGCCTGCTCGGCGTTCCCGTGGCCGCGCGGTTAGCATCAGCGAGACACCTGACCCACTTTTCCTTTATCCCAACATCTGTGTGTGTCTGCCACCCCCCCCCCCCAGCTCGCACACACCTTCATTATTTATAGCGGGCACGCGACACGATTTGCGACGACCGCTCGTCATGATAGCGTCACGGGAAAGAGATTAACAACCGCCGCTGCGGCGTTGGGCGACTTAACGATGGTACCAGATAAATCCACCCTTCTAATTGTTTGTTCCATCTTCTAGTTTGTTTTTTTTCCCCAGTCAGGGAAGCAGAACTCTTCCTCCATCCACGCTTTCCTCGCCGCAGGCGTCTAATTTTACTTTAAGATTTTACTTGCGGATTACATTTAAAAGGTATTTCACCTTGAAGAATTGGTTTGCGCCGTTGGGTTGGTTGGGCTACATCGGGGTGGATTTCTGAATGCTTTTCCTGTTTTTTCCCATCGGGCTCTGGCAGGCTGGGGTCCAGAAGGAGGATTGTTAATATGGTTGTTACCCCAGGGAGGGAAGGTCTTGTTGAAAAATGTAGTTTTTTTTCAGGGTGACCCTTCGTCTTGAACCTGGCGGTGCTTTGTTCAGGGACGGAAAGGAGGTATGTTGTATCTACTGGGTAGAGAAATCACACACCCGCCATGATTGAAGGTTTTTTCCTCCTGTATACAAGGACAAAAACCCAAAAGGGATCGGGGAACGTTTCTAAAACGAAGGGAGAGATGAAAGATGAACAATTAGAGAAAGAAGGACAGATAGACCATGAGGCTCACCGGGGGGAGGAGCAGAAGGGAAGTTATCTCGTTCTTTACCGCCTGTTGGCGGATGGATACAACATCAGTGAGACCGGATCTCGTTCTCGTTGGTGGAGTAAAGACGTAGCTCGTGTGTTTTTGTAACTTTTGCATTTTTTTTTTCCATTCTTTATCATTATTTACGTAACTTCCATATAATTCAGTGATGTTTACACGTCTACGTTACCATCCTGGACATTCAGATGTTTTCTCCCCCCCCCCGGTGTTGAGCGACTGATGCGACAGGTGATGCTTTCAGAAAACAGGGCACATTTGGTTCCCATCTCCATTCCATCCACTTTTCATTTCAAAGCAGCCCCCGGTGTCGCTCCATCCATTCACACCCCAATAAAGATGTACTGCCTGTTGGATTTACCACTGCTCAGCGTTCAGCGCTGCCAATAAGCCTGTCTTCGTATCCAAATTTATTTGCCCGCCGGCCATTCCACAGATCATTGTTGGACGTAAAACAAGTCACGGGTGGCTGAGTCGGAGGGGGAACAGCTCTGATTAATAATTCCCATCGTTTCTCTCATTTCCATCCAGAAAAGATAAAATGTGGAGACGGGATGTTGGAATGAAATGTCACGTGTGCGATCGCTTTTGATACGGATAGACCCGTCTCCCACATAGGTGTTTTTTTTTTCCTCCACGTACTAAAAATGTTCTTTGGTTCATAGTTAAAGGCCATATCTCAGGTTTCACGCATGCTTCTCAGATGATAACTCAGCAAAGCATCCTGGTATCGCCGCGGTCGCCAGGGAGTCTGCAGCAGCATCCCATTTACTTAATCACAAATCCTGCAGCGGGGCTCTAATGTGTCTCTGCTGCCATGGGGAAGCGCTTCACTGACTGCCCCCCCCTCCACCCACCCCCCACACACATTTTTATTTCTATGCTTTACCTGTTTTTAAGTCGGATTCAGCATGCAAAGCCACCTTCCTCTTCCCCATCCCTTCGGCTATGTTACATCTCGGCGTCTCCATGGCAGCCGGCGAGGCTTTGCCCGGCGCTTTGCCTGCGGGTGGGGGGGTGGTGGTGGGGGGTTGACAGTCACATGCTGTGAGGCGACAACTGACCTTTTTGACGACACGCTTTTAAAACGCGTACACAAAGTCGCACGCAGGATGGATGGGAATGAGGCTGGAAAATACAAATACGGTAAAATATTTTCTTGTTTTAGCCGCCCGGATGAGGATAAAATCCATTATTTATGTTGAATTTTAAAAAAAAAAGAATTTTATTTACCCGTTTTGTGTGATATTAGAGGATGGAGAGTATAAAACCAGGGAGAAATATGCAAATTTGAGGTTTTTTCTGTATTTGAATTTTCATTCTCATTTAAAATATGAATAATTTAATGGTCGATGAGGTGTAGTGATTTATTTTTTGACGGTGGGACTGCTGGACGTTTTATTTGAAGCGTCATCGAACCCAACAGGGACTCCTTAAACACAATAATTACCCACTGAAGTGTCTTTAAGTGGAGGGTTTGGCTTCTTGAGACGCGTGCCGCGTTACGCTGGAATCCTCAATGGCGGCGTGTCAAACAACCCCCTACAACCCCCCCTCCCCGCCCTCAGCTCCTCCTCTGTTTGTCTTTGCCTTAATAGGACAGATGATTGTTCTCCTTGCAAGCATGTTTCCACACAATTTGAATTAATTGGATTGTAAATTGATCCTACTTTGGAGGCGAAACCCTGGAAGCCGGAGCTTTTGGCTGCGAACAACAGTTTAATCTCAATGCTAAATGTTATTAAAAGCCTCCCCGCCTCGACTGTGTCAGGACAGTGTGTACCTAGAAATAAGAAATAAAAACCCCAGGGCCTATTATTTTCATTGTGTACCAGCAGGGTATAATTCAGTAATTAATTGCCTCAGTGCCTGGATTGACAATCTGACTCGCCTTGCTTTTCCATCCAAAAAGGTAACCTAGAGTCAAACAGTTATGTATTTCTAATGAATCCATAAAATGTTCTAGTTTAGGCACCAGCACATTTCCCTGAAAAAGGCTTTGGGATAATGAGAATGACCTGAACGTAACTTGTTTTTGGAACATGGAGGATTCAAAAGAGTTTATTTATTGAAGTTCTTATTAATAATTTGTTTTCCATTGTTTTTTTTGTTTTTTTGTCCAAGTTTCTTTTGAGGAGCTGGAACCGGCGAATGGTTTCTATCAGTGAATGCTGCAGTTCCAATATACAAGTTTTCCTAATAATAGTGTGTTCACCAACGGTGGACCTGAAGGAATTTTAAAAAGCAAAAATAGTAAAACTGAATTTGCATGTCCTAAAAAAAACAATCATTTAAAAAGACATTGATTTTTTTGAATGCATGTATTGGAAGTAGACCCAACAAATTGGCGTTTGCACAGCTGCTCTCTTCAACTAACCGTGAAGTCTACCTTTCTAAACACCTATATAATCAGTCGGTGTTGGTTCTACGTGAAGGGTTTTGTGTTCGACCCATAGTAAGTCCAAACGATCCCTGGACCCTCGACCAGAAACACAACCAGGACCCGAGGGACTCAGTAAGGTCTTAGATCCATCAGTCCAGGAAAATGTTCCAATATCTTCCCAAGTGAACTTAAGAAACCTTAAACTTTGCTTCTTTTAACGCCAACAATTGATCCTGTGAATAAGAAGACGTCTCATTTTGTTCCAGCGACTCCCGACGGGAGCATTTTTAAAAAAATCCCATCCAGCTGTTTGCGCGTTACCATTCCGAGTACGACTCCTCTGCTTACGCGTCGGAGGCTCTGGAGGACTCGCAAGACGCTCCTCACAATGTAGATGACGGGATAAAAAGGGATGGAGATAGCGTGGCAGAGAATGGATTAGGCGAGGGAAGCGAGGTGCAAAAAAGAATGGAAGGACTGATGGAACAAGACGCGGAAAAAGGCCAGGGGGGTGGGATAAGCTGCGTCTCCCTCGTCGTGACATTTCTCTTGGCCTCTCCTGGGATTGAATACCCTGATATAAATGTTTAAATCTGATAATGGAGTGGGACAGGAGGACAGACCTATGCTGCTGTTCTATGCATTACTTATTATGCACGGCGGAGTGGAGGCTATAATTCGGTTTCAGGTTGATGTAATTAAAGGTTTCAGGTCTCAGCAATTTTCTCTGAGTTAATTTGTTTAGGAAGCGTTCGTTCTGCGTCGGCGGGCGGCGACAAGAGCACTCCGGTGATTCATCTGGGGGACGGCGGTGACGTTGGAGGCTCACAGGAAGTTCACCAGAATTAGCCAATGAGCTAAATAAGATATCTCACTTTGATATTCTCTATATATATTAAAAAAAAGAACAATTTCTGGATTTAATTTTGTACCAACGTGACAAATTTGTTGTTTCAGAATTGGTTTTTGCTAAACAAATAACTTGCATCGCACAAACTGTCACTTTCTAACCTTGGTGAAGAGAGAGGCATAAAAATAAGTAGAGTTTATTCATGGAAATCTCAGTTTTCCTTTGCTTTGTGTCTCGTTCTTGTCCCTCGCGTAGAGAGTTGTGTGTCTGCCCAGAGGAAGCTGTGCGAGATGTTTTGCCCTCGGATTTCTGGGGATTTTCTTTGGTTTAAAGCCTCACAGTTTGGACGTGACATCGAAAAATTGCTTTTACTTGATGTCACCTTGCTGGATTTCTGCTTATTGATGTTGCTCTCTGGATACCCCGTATGTGAAGTACTAGGATTAAAGTCCAAATTCTCTCCTTCTTCATTTACTTCAGTCCTTTCTTGAAATGGAAATTATTTTTTTTAAAGTTAATTTATTTCTCAAAATAACCATGCAAATTCCCCCCGTTTGGTGACTCCAAGGAGAGTATCACTTCTCTCAGGTATCCTTTGAAATCGCTGCCATTACCTTTCTTATAATTTAACCACTTTTGCTGAATTAAGTCCGATAGTTCTGCCGTGCCGCGCTGCAGCTTTTGGGATTGGGTTTCTCCACCAGGCCTTTGATTAAAAAAAAAAAAAAGCGAGCTTTATCGGCGTCCAGACGCTCCACCTCGCGGGTTACAGACTGATCCCGCATCCCTGCTTCCTCCCAGCTGATGACTATCTGCCGTTCCTCAGGTGGCCCGAGCAACAAAGCGTGAGCTGGCTGTCAGATCAATGGAACAGTCTCTTTGCTTCCCTTCCCGCTATTCTTGGAAAAATAAGTGATATTTTTCGGGGTTTGTTGCCGAAGCTGCATGATCGGAGGACAGCGGTTAAACCCTGGCAGGTGGAGTTTTCATTTTGCGAGCTGCAGGTCTTGTAGTCTCCCAATCGGTGAGCGACATCGACGTGTTTTTGTCGTCATGAGGGAATTGCTCTTGCGCGTTGGATTTTATTTGTTTGCATGCATGGAATTCCAAGATTGTCCTCAAATAGACATCGACCTACAGGGTCACCAACAGGAACACCTTCTCTTCTTGATGCCCCCCCCCCCGGCTGTTGACGTGGACAGGTTGCATTGTGCTCTTCATTGACTGTACTGTGGGTCTTTGTTGCTTCCCATTGACCGGGTCTCTGTGTGTTTGTCCAACTCATCGGATGTCACCGGAATCGATCAACTCCGGGAGCGTCGTCACAGCTTGTTATCACGTCAATTTGCCCGCCAAATGCTCGAGTCATTAACATTTAGTTCACCGTGCAAAGGATCCAGGTGTGACTGTGGTTCATGATGCCCACAGCTGCGCCGCTGTCAGATGTTGATGTGATGAGATGATGAAGACGTGGGGGGACGCGTTCGTCATCTGTTCTACCCCAACGCTTCTCGTTTCTGTGGTTCGTCGAACAAATCGTACACCTGCACACAAACAGTTCTCAAACGTTCGAGGCTACGTAGCCTCGACTGCAGACAAGTCTCAGTTTTGTGACATCTACAGGAATCACCGGGAACGTTTTGTTGGCTTCAGAGTTGGACCTTCTGTTTTCTAGATCAAGGCTTTAAAAAACAACTAAAAACCAGTTAATTCTAGGATGATGAAATGTTTGGCTTTATAAACCTGGACTGGGTTTTAGCTTCCATTTCCATCTCTCCTCGAATCAAACAGGTTATTAAAACGCTTCCATTTCTTAAATTTCTGTTTCGATGAGATCGCTCACACGGCTGCTGTAATGTTTTTATCCGACACAAAGGCTTCGTGTCGGTGTGTGGGAGGCAGCGGCGGATTAAAGGAGAACTCTGCTTGCGTATTATCAACATATTGTCTAACTTCTGCCGGCAGGAAGGACATCGTGTCCCGTCTCTGCTCAGGTTTAGACGCTGTAGCCTCGGCTTCTTGGTGAAACGCACTTCAATGACGGCACGAAGCGCCAGCTGAAGGTCTGACGGCTTTGTGGGAACCAATTTCTTTCAGTTTTTTTTTTTTTTTTTCCTCCGGCTTTTCCATTTGCCGCGTTCGTCCTCCCCGGAATCCTCTCAGAAAAAGGGAGCATTGTGAAGCCGAAACCAATTTCATTAGAAGTGGCTTGAAAGCATGTGCAGAAAGCCGTCAGAGATCTTTCGCTCGGGCGTCGGAAACCTGTCGTACGTTTGGCTTCAGGAGATGGCTGAAGGTCAGCCGTGTGTGTGTGTGTGTGTGTGCTTCATGTTTGACATTTGTCGTCTTCTTCTCTCCGCTGTAGGGCTCTTCTATCGAGCACCATGTGACTGAATGTTGGCCGTCGATACTACAGGACAGACGAGAGAGCGGCGCTGGAGACGGAGGTAATCACAGGCTCCGCCGTCGTGTTGTGTGTTTGAAGCGTTTTCAGGTTAAAAGGCCTCACTCCGCTCGCGTGGATGTGGAGACAATAATGTGAGGCTCTCTGGGTTTTCCTTTTCCTCACACAACGTTATTCACAGCTAACGCTACAAAAATAGGTCTGAAACGACCTTTTCCTCTGCCTTGAGTCTGATAAAACAGCTCTATTTTATTGCTTTGGTATAGATATTTTGTTCATTTAAAAAAAAAAATTACAAATAAAAGTTTTCCTTATGGTGTAAAAAAAACAAAAAAACAACCCCCCCCCAACCCATTCAAACGTGAATGGGTTGCATACATCATCAACCCCGATGGCGTTAACCTCATTTGTTTTACGCGTGACTTTCTTCTCGGCAAAAACGTTTTCACCGACTCGGTCACGTGATAAACGCCTGAAACGGTGCTGCTGATGAGGGACGAAACGGGATGCCGGTGCGACCTCCGGTGACCTCTGCTTTCTTGCTGATCAGCGGCTCTGATTCCTTGCCAACTCGGGGGGGGGCAGGAAAACAACACCTGACACCATGCGACCACACACACACACACACACACACACACACACACACACACACACATACACACAATGACAGACACCATCTAGCTTTAATCCTGACAAATTGCCATCACTTGTACTGGAGATTCCCTTTTCTAAAGCCCCTTATCTGGCTCGCCTGCCCATTCGGCTGCACACACAGGCTCCGGGATTCGTTCTCCAATCTATACCCTTCCCAACAGACCCCATTATCTTAAGTGAGTGTCAATAGGATGCTGAGAGGCACACTCTTTTTCTTCTCCATGTACAAATGAGCAGTGGGAGTCATTTCAGAGCTGCGGTGTGTGTGTGAGTGTGTGTGTGTGTGTGTGTGAGTGTGTGTGTGTGTGAGTGTGTGCGTTCTGACTTTTAACCCAGCTCTTGTAAGCGCTGATGAATAACTGGCCTCTGTAATCTGCTTCAAATGTGTGTGTGTGTGTGTGTGTGTGTGTCAGTGCTGCAGGGGTTTGATGTTGGAGCTTCTCTTGTCATCACTCATGTTGTTACCAGCATAACAGCCCCCCCCCCCCCGCGCTACGCTGTCAGGCGCACCGACGCCACGCTCGCTTTAGAAGACCAGCCCAGATAAGACATGTAGGAATATCAAAGCCTGTTTACTGGGCGACACACGGGGGAAGCTGATTGGACGAGAAACCATTGAAGGCTGTCTTTAAAGTGGGAATTAGCAGGCCAGTGTTCCTCCGACAGGGGGAACGGATTTATACGCGCCCATGCATCACCGCGGAGGACGAGGCTGTCGTTTTCCTGATCCTGATGTTTTCACTTCGCTTTACCTCGGGGGCCCAGAGCGGAGGCTCCGGCGCCGGGGCCGCCAGAATGCTAATCGTGGGCATGTCGTCAAAAGACTCTCTGGCAAACCTCGCCAAAATCAAGGAAAAAAAACACACACACACACACACACACATCATCAGGATGAGTAGTTGTACCTTTTTAATATTCAGAAATTTCTGTGGTTTCCATGGAAACTCTACCTGAATTGCGGGTCATCTTGTCCGGGAGCATATCTGGTGAACGGTTTCATATAACCAAAATGTGACTTTAATTTTTATTTATTTTAGTATTTGTTGTGTTTTCCGACCTCACGATCCACCCAAACAGTAACTTTTTGGTTAAACCGTTTAAATCAATCTTTCAGATAATCCCTCTGCTCTCATTGGGCGGCGGCGGCGGCGGCGGCCCGCTCCCTCTGCGGACATGTAAATCAGCACGTGGCCGCCGGCCAGCACACGAGGAATCAGTTTGTGGTCCGTCCTGATGGATTTGTCTCGGCGCGTCAGGAGGACCTGACCCGTGACTCGGCAGCTACGTGCCAATCAAGTGTATCGACCCATTTGTGTTTTGGCCGGCTGGAGGTGTCCACGCTGACATCAACCCCCCCCCACACCCCCACCACCAATGAAATATTCCTCCCTTTGGCGGAGTGTCAGCGCGGCCTCAGCCTCGCCGCTGTCTGCCTCGCTAAAAGAGACGAGCGGAGAGAGGAGGAGGAGGGAGGGAGGTGTGAAAGTAGCTGGTGGGGGAGACTTCATGGCCGTTTCTCTTAACCAGAGCAGCGGGTGGTAGCCGCGCTTTTTAGCGTTTTTTTGCGTCACATGCGGAAGTCCGGCGTCTTTTCCATCCATCATGTGCATTTAAGGTTCCTTTAAATGTATATTTTGTGTCTCCGTGTCGCATCACAGCTGCTCCGATCTACGCAGACGATTCCATCATTTCGCCTTCTTTTAAGGATTTCAATTTGCACTTTAAATACAGGGGATTGAACATACTTAATTGGTTGGGATTCGCAGGATTTAGGATTATAATAAAACAGTGTTTAATTTCATTGCTTGAAAGATATAATTATTAGGAAAAGAAACCAACTACAGCGTCGTCGGGGACGGAGTGATGAGCGAGGAGGGGTTTATTCTGAAACGGTGGCGTTCAAGGACAGATGATTGATGTCTGTTCAATCCGTGGGCCGATGCCATTTATAATTAGTGGAATAAAGGCAACGATTCTTTTTAAAATGTAATGATAATTCTCTTAAACGAATTGGCATCAATGCCCAAAACTTCACTGTCTGCACTCAGCGGGACATTTTATTCTAACCATCAAGGTTATAAGCAGATAATTAACAGGTCTTTTAATATAATTAACCAAAATCGTGACAATTTGTCAAAACCTCAACATTTTCTAGCTTGCTTCAGCTAGCCTTGTTTAGGCATTTCAGTTCTTCTAACAACGTGGCTAGCAATCCCATAATATTTCCATGCTAATGCAACTTGAATCAGCTTTGCAGGTTTTGCATCAAGATGTTTGTCTTTTAGTTATAAATAATAATGGTACAAATATACAATTGTACTAAATGTTGTTGGACTTGATGGATTCAGTCACGGAACGGATTAAACTCGTATCTCGAGGTCGATGCTACGGCTGCTAACTTTAGCGATGCTGATACATCAGCGCGAGCGACTGCTGAGTAAAATGTCACGCCGCCAGATGTGTTGGAGATCTGCTGAGTAATCCCGTCGTTATATTTCATATAACACGTATGTCTAAGCTGATGGCGGGGTGGATCTTTCTCCCCGCTGCCTGAGACTGATCCGTCGTTTTTGGGATTTTTCCATCCGTCCAAATTGACACATTTTGGATTTTGCGGCGCGCCGAAGGAAAAGGAGATTAACTGTAAATCACATTACATGATTGAATTATGTGCCGGAGGAAAACTGGTTGTTGTTGTTGTTGTTGTTGTTGACAAAGAAAAAAACACATTTCCTCTACGTGGCGACTCCTGGCTACTAAACGACTGCAGAAGTGAATTGACTGAAATGTTTTTTTCCCGTCGCATTGGAAGTGAAATAGGTGGAATCCATTAGGAATCAGGTTTCTGGGAATAAAAGCTTTCAGATTGAACTTCCTGTACATGCTACCCACGCTAATCTTTTATTATGTGAGCTTAGCGTGTTCAGATAAAGGCTGCATAAATCCTCTTTTCATGGCTGATGGCAGATCAGAAAGTAAGCAGCCTAATTGTTTGCCGTGTGTATTGATGCCTGTTTCCCTTCAATGACTTGCCGGCTGACTGTTTACCCAGCGTGGATTACCCAGCGCTCCGTCTGCAACAGACGACGCTTCTTAACGTCACGCTTCCAGACGTCTTCCGACTTTCCATCGCCCGGCAACAGCATCCGCTCTTCGTCGTGATGCTGCATCCTCATCCATTTCACATATGGCCCGACGATATTCAAAATGTTTAATTAGCATTTCCAAACATAAATTGCGCGGAAATGGAAAGCAGTGGCCATGCAGCAGGTTTAGCGGGTTTCAACCCGATAAGAGAGCAAAACATCCCACAATTAAATGTGACTGATATCGGAGAGGAAATTAATTAAAGCAATGCACTCATGACAAGCCATTACAGTATATAATGAAACATTTCAGAGCGTATAATAGTGTGTTAGTTGTGAGATAAAAAAACTCGTGCAGTACGCGACTGACTGCTACTTTCATAACAGATAAATCTTGGTGTCAATTTTATTTTATCATATTATGATATAATTGAGCTGGAAAATGTCATAAAATACTGAAAAATACTCAATCGCAGTTTAGGAGAGCTTTTTAATCGACAAAAGAATTCCTAATAATTTGGGTTGAGGTTGTCTGTGCAGGTTCTCAGTTATCCAAAGCTGTTGAAGTCAAATCACTGGACTTCACTTCTCCTCCAAGAGGCTTCTTCAGTTCTGAAGGTGTCTGGTCTCGTCCCAGTTTATTCAATTATTATTATTTGATGCATAAATCGGTTTTCCTTTGCTTTGCAATGCAGAGATGAATTCTAATTGAATAAGAACCTGTTTAGAACTGAAAACACGAGTTTAGTTCTTATGCTTGTAGACCGGCCAAGCTCAAGGCAGACACTTCCTGTTGTGGTCGTCACGACTTCCTGCCTTTATAATGAAGGTTTTTGCAGAATGATAAATGCTGGAGTTTCATTCTGGACATATTCCACACATGACGACATACGAACGTTGCTCATTAATGAAGACTTCAGCTGAAATGAAGTTGTCAGAAAGCCTTACCAGATGCCAAAATAGGTCCTTTAATCAAAGAGTCGATCGTGATTCTCTTCCACCCGACAGCTCGCTTCTCCTCCTGAAAACAGATGCGTGTGTGGGAGAGAGAGCGTTGTGGCGCCGGGGGGTTGACGTCTGCCTCGTTTGTTTGAATTTGCCCCATAATTAACACGTCAAAGCAAACAGAGGGGAGACGTCGAAGCGCTAATGGCGAACGAGGTGACAGGAACCAGTTTGAGGGAATGACGCGCCGTCGTCGTCGTCGTCGTCGTCGCCCCTGTTGGCTTCCGCCACCTCTGGTCGTTTCCCTCTCCGAGAACGCCCAAGTCAGATTTTTTGACAATGTCTGTCTCTTAGCAACATGATGGGTCTCCTGTCTGCTGTCTAAATTGACTGAGAGACTCTTGAAAGCGTTCGCTGGCGGCGGCGCCCTGAGATGGATGTGCAGAATGCCAATCGGGTGATGAATACCTAATCAGGATGTGTTTTGAGCCGCTCCTCTACAGTTTTTGTTTTTTAGGTTTTTTTTTTGAGATCCTTAAAACCTCCAGCTGGGTCTTTTTATGAATGCAGACACCTGAAAACACATCCACAGCGTTGGTGAAAAAACTCCCGCTGTGCTGCTCGTTGATGTGCGAATGATCCGGTACTCGGGTGCGTTCGCCGGATAAAAAAGGATGCCCAATATTAAAACCTGTCCTCTTCAGGTACACCACCTCGCCGGGAGTCATTGTTACTTAACAGTTAATATCAAACTTAAAGAGCGCAACACCAATCCGAGAAAAACACATTTTCCTGAAGCTCGTGCGCTTTTTTTTCTCCGTGAAAGCGTGTGATTCTCAAACGTCTTTCTTTTTAGAGCCATCTGAGAAACCTCCGTGTCTGTCCTGGGTCGTAAATTTTTATCACCCTCTCTTTGCGGTGAAGTCCTTTTATTTAATAAGTGAATCAGAGTGTTTCATTCCACAGCGAGAGATACTCCATTTGAAAGAAATGAGACCTGCTCGGACAAAAACAGTTTTCTGGCATGAAAGGGAAAAAAAAAGGTTATTACCTACAGTTAAAGTTCTGAAAACTCTTTTCAGTTGTGATCGTTTTCAACACATCGATATGATTCTGGAATTGGTCGAACTTTTCAGGAAAGCGTTATGGAAATGGGTATTGGATGTTGACGTCGTTTCCCCAAAAGCGAAGACTTTCAAATAATCCTTTCCGTCGTTTTTCCATTCTTTGCAAGATTATCTTAATTATAATTTTTTTTTTTTTGTGTGTGTTTTTTTTTTAAGTTTGGGCAGATCGGCTCGGGTCGTCTCTATCTGGGGTTCTGCAGGATCTTTTATTTGAATCTGCAGATGGGAGATCGGGCCTGCGGCGGATGAAAATCAAACCGTTCACCTCCCCTCATCTGCTTTGGAAAATTGCACAATTTCTCAGCGTAGAGATGCTTTTCATCAAAGAGCAGAGGAGGACGGTGATTTGTTTTGCTGATGAGTTTTTGGACTCCGCATGACCTCGCCGAGGATTAATGGGATAGTGTAAGAGCGAAGCGGTAAGTCGACAGCCCGCCACTCACATGAGTTTACCATCGGCGTGAGATCACAGGCTTATATACATGTAAATCTCATTATATGAAAGGAAGGAAAGTACAAATCAAAGGTATTTATGTCTATTCAGCCACACTGAACGGTATACTCAGGACTGCCGTCACGCTTTAAAGGTCAATCATTTAAGATTCATCACTTTCCGCAGCCACAAATAAAAGTCAAAAAAGGCTTTTTCGTTCCCCTGTCAGCTCCATTCTGTCTCCGGTTTTCATGACGGAGCGTCGAAACAAATCACAGCAGACAATATTTTGACTTCTCACTGGGTTTGGTTTCTAAATAATAAATGTTGCAGGATTTTGTACAAATAAAAGCAAAAAAAAAAAAAAAAATCTACCATGAAGGAAGAAATGTGACTTTTTACACAAAAATTTATTTGATTCTGCGTATTTTAAAAAAAACCGTATTGAATTCAATCATACATATTCAATAATACAATCATACTAAGTTTTTGTCGTGCTTTTACACTATTTCCTTCGAGGACGACAACCTTGGTGAGTCCTTTCCTGTCCTACAACACACGTACTGGTTGTACACTCAGCAGCCCCCCCCCCATCCCATTGTTAAATAATGGCACAGGTCAGCTTTAGCAGGAAGTACCTCCTCTGTGTCAGATGCACCTGGTTTGAGTCTCTAAACCATACCTGTGATGAATTATGACATCATAGAAACCTCTTTCAGGTGCAAAAGCTGCTTCCATATCACGCGTGTTTGAGGATGCTCTGACCAAAACTCAGAGAAAATCATCGTCTGTAGTTAAATATTTCCCTCAGAGAGCGATTGTAGGTACGTGGAGACATCACTGTCCTCACCTCCTCTTCCTCCTCCACCCGGGCGGGCGTCCCAGGAGTTCCAGTCATGCTCAGACGGATTCGTACTCATCTGGCAGCTCTGACGCTCGCTGGCTTCCTCAAGCTGGAAATTGCCATCATGTGTCCTGCGGTGGTCGGATGCACAAGCCGTCTATCGGAGGGGGGGGCTCCATCTGTGCCGAGTCCACTCAGACAGGCACGCAATAAATCACGCATCATACGGGGGGGGTGGCGATGCATGGATTAGTGCGGCGAAACGCGAAAAAACAGGACAACACGGGAAAATGTCAAAAGTATATGGACGCAGGTAGATACACGGGTAAAAGCCGAGCGTCTCATTACTTTTCTGAACTGATGGCGAAGAACTCTGAAGACTGGATAACTTTAGTCCTTAAGTTTATTTTATTTAAGGTGTTCACGCTGCTCTTTGTGGGACGATTGAACCGGATCAGAGCTGGCCGAAGCAAAAAGTCCTGATCCCCAAACTGGCCTTTTGAAGAAGTGAGATTAACACAGGCCATGCATATTCATTTCCACGCTCAACGCCACACAGCCTCAGTCAAGGACACACTCCTCTCTGTCCTTCTTTGTGCAATTAGCATTAAACATATATGAAAAATGAGCTGCGGGTTAATGGATCGCTTCCTGATTAACACACTCGCAGGAGGAGAGAGGAGTTGTAAATTGCCGTTGACCTCTCTTTGAAGGAGTTTCCCTTCTTTTTGTTTCGGCAGTTGGGAGAACTTTAGAGAACCTCATGGCCAAAAACGTGACATCGTCAAGGAACTGTCCCGTTACAGATGGAGCTTTTGTTTACCGATGAACCGACGGGCTTTAGAGCGCGTCAGCAACAAGCATCAATCCAGCAGACGCAACACCTGCATCACAGCACAGTGCATTTATCTGTGGTTTGAAATGACTGAATATCCGTCTGAGCGTAACGGAGTTCATTAGAAGACGATGCCAGAACGCCTCAGATCGCATGGACAGACTCCAAACGGAGCTTTAAAGCGATCGGCGTCTCTTAATATTTCACATCTTATGAAAAATTTTTCTTTTTTTTTTTGGATATTTGAGAAACTAAGCAGCGGTTAATGAGATAAGTGTCGGGCGACGGCTCTAAAATTGGATGGAATCGTATCGCTGACAAACAGTCCAGATATTTTTAAGTCATTTTTAGATCTCAAATGCTAACAAAACATACAAACACGCCTGATCACGTGACCTCTAACCTCCCGTATTTGATTTAAACCCGCCGTCGTGGCCGACCTCCTGGTTGGGTCGTTGGGGGGCGGCGTTGCCTGACAAACCTCCCGTACCTTTCAGGTGTGAGCTTTGCACCTGCTCAACGTGAACGCTTTTTCCTTTATTGAGCCGTCATGCGTGTGTCATGTGAACGGTTACATCATCACCTGGCTGACATTTCACCGGTTTAAACCGCCTCGGGGCTCGCAGATTAATAAGCTCTACCTTCCACGCTTCTCACGGCCCGCCTCCCCCTCGCTGCTTCCAGGTAGTTTATTATAGGGAGCTGGATGGTACTGTGTGTGTGTGTGAGAGAGTTGTGTTTATATATATGTGTGTGTGTGTGTGTGTGTGTGTTTCTGGCTGTAGCGGTTATTTTTAACTTCTGTCTACTAGGACGAGTGCACTTTCTCCTCGGCTGATTGTGTGTGGAGGCCCTGAGGGAATGTGTGTGTTTGTTCAGTCCTGAGTGTGTTTATGTGTGTGTGTGTGTGTGTGTGTCCCAGCGGACCACAACCACGGGGTTGAAAAGGCCGCCGCTCAGCCATTCTGCATCATTACTAAATCATACACCCTTCCATGCCCCCCCCCCGCCCCCAACTCGATGATGTCACAACAAAGGTCATTGAGTCACGCCGTTACAGGAAGCGGTTAAATTAAACCCTGAACTTCCCTTCAAACGCTTCTTCTAATTAATTTCCGCGTCGGTCCGATGGAGAACCGAACCCGACCGGAGCTGACTTTCTCGGGATGCCGTTGTTTCACCCTCCTGGGCGTTTTGGGTGGGTGTTTTTGCCGTGCGGGTGAAAATGGGTCACGCGCCGAGCTTTTATCCTGAAAGCCAGGTTGCCCTTGTTACAGCTCAGTTGAACCGATAAATCATGCTGCTAAGTTGCAGCCGCGGTTGTTCCTCAAGATCCTGGCTGTAGTTTGGCGGGCGCTCCTCGAGAGCCGGCGCGATATTCCTTCAGATTCCCTGAGAGATGATGCTGCACGACCCAACCGCTGTCTCTACACTCTTTACGATCAATCGTTTATCGTCTCCAACTTGTAGAAAAGGAGCAAGGAGGTGAAAAGAGTGAAGGGGAGAAATATCCCCTGGAAATGTATGAAGAATTGACGTGAAGCAGAAAGGAAAAGCTTGAAGGCGAGGGAGAGAGAGCGACGGGGTTTTATGGGAATATTGAGCCACAAAGCGTTTATGTCAGATCAAAGCTAATCCTTATCTTCGGGGAAGGATTCCGTAATACCCTGGGCTGTCTCGGCCCCCCAAGGGCAGCTTTCTTTCTCCCCTTTCCTGTCCTCGTATTCCTCGCTTGTCCATAAACCTGCAGGGATTTTTTTTTCTACACTTTTCCTCAACTTTGACTTGGTAACAGTGTGAAGAAAGTAGGTCAGTCGGGGGAGAGTAGAGCAAGGAGGCAAGAGAAGTGAAGGATCTGGCCAAAGGACTCCTCACCAGGGGGCTGGTGGCGTCACGGCTAAGGGATTAGCTGCTTTAGCTTTAGTGTTTCATGCATTTACATTTCTTATTTGGCATCTGAATACGTTTACTTAGTTGATACCTTCACACAAAGTGACTCACGACAATTCAATACCTGTCTAGAACTACTCAGAACAGAAAACATCCAGGTATCTTGGCTCTTAAATTTGTTCAGGTTGTCTCCTGGATGCCTCCCAATCAGATATTCTTGCTTGTACAACCTGGAGGAAAACCCTAGGCAGAACCAGAACACTCTGAAGGACTTAAACATCCCACGTTGCCTGGGAATACTTTTAAAATCCCCTGGTAAGTGCTGGAGGACACTTGCGTAGACAAGGGCATCGTGGCTATCTTTGTTCTGTCTGCCGCAATGATGTCTTGGCCCTTGATGTTGATGGATCAATCGATTAGATGTTTTCAGACGGATTTGGTTTGATAAGTAGAATGGATTTTCATTTGATAAAACGCTATCAAACCGTAAAGGATTGTCTTGGAAGTTTTGCCCGCCCAAGGTCAAATGGGATCACCTTCTTGTCTCCAAAGGAAGCCAAGTGAGGGAATCTCAAATGAACCGCTCCTAGCATGCCTGGTGTGCAAACACTCTTATCTGTCATTGCTATGTTGGTCTCCCCACAGGGTGCTATGAGCAGTTTAATTGCCTGATATCTTGTTTTTGATAAAGGACAGGTGTACGTTGTTGCAGGGCAGGCGGCGGTTACCTATTTTTCCATTTCCATGACCGCTTTCCTCACAATCTCTCCGCTCCATCTCGCTCTTCACTCAAGCTGTCTGTCCGCCGTCACGCCTGGAGGGACACCGGCTCTGTTAAGACGGTGGCGGACAGAGAGAAAGCAAAATCGAGTTGTCTTCCTTCCTCAGCAGTTTTTCCACACTTGACAATACGTCTATACCCTATTCTGTATTCATTGTTTCCTCGCTGCTATTTTGACAGGGTTTAATCATCTCTAAAAGTAAACTATCACAGCTTTTGCATGGATTAACACGCTAGACGTGATTACCCGAGAGGAGTCGGGTTGTTTATGGAGTGTGTCTCCTGAAGGAGGAAGAAGAATTAGCCTTTTTTTTTAACACGGGTACCGATGGGTCTCGTGAAGTCGCCTCTACAGCTGCAGCCAGCTGGATGCTGATATGCAGGATGTATGCTTTACAAACTAATGACTCTGTCATCCGTGATACACGATTTGACCACGGCGTCTTCTTCATACGGAGCTCTATCTTAGCTCCCCGCAGTGAGATCAGTCAGCTGTTAGATGCAATTTATTCCTGTGACTGAATGTTTGGGATGTCTGGCATCACTCACGAGTGTTTGAAGGACCATAACAGCATGTTTGCGAGTGTGACTTCTTGAGATGCCAATTTTCTCTCCTCTGAACAATGCTTCTCTTCTCATCTCTTGCAGATGAACGATCATGTCGCCACTGCGGAGCTTTGATGTCGCCGTGAGGTCCAGGATCGTGATTGGGCGTCAAGAAGCGGAATCAGTCGTGCTTTCTTAACTTGTGTCACTCTTCTCCGGACCTGCTTGACTTGCCCGATTTGAAGATATCCGCAATCGTCTACTATTACTATCAAAACAGACCTCCTACAAAGATGGAGACTCTTTCCCAAGATTCCATTCTGGAGTGTCAGATCTGCTTTAACTACTACAGCCCGCGCCGGCGGCCCAAACTCCTGGATTGCCGACACACGTGTTGCTCGGTGTGTTTGACCCAGATGCGCAGCAGCCAGAAGGAGATTCGCTGTCCTTGGTGCCGAGGCGTCACCAAGCTCCCACCGGGTCTGTCTGTCTCCCAGCTCCCGGATGACCCAGACATCATCACTGTCATCGCCATCCCTCACGCCTCCGAGCACACGCCCGTCTTCATCCGTCTCCCCAGCAACGGCTGCTACATGGTGCCGCTGCCTGTCACCAAGGAGCGAGCGCTCGGACTACCGGGGGAACTGGGATGTCGCTTCCTGCCCGGCGGCCAGCAGAAGGGGGTGACGGTGGTGACCGTGCCCGAGCAGCAGCCTCTGGGCCTGAACATGGCTCTGGATGGCATCGGGGTGGGGCTGGAAGGAGGCGAGGGCGAGAGGAGAGTTACCGGCCCGGGGGGCGGGGCAGGAAAAGGGTCCACATGGTCCGGCGTGTGCACGGTCATACTGGTGGCGTGCGTGCTGCTCTTCCTCCTGGGCATTGTACTGCACAACATGTCCTGCATCTCCAAACGCTTCACTGTCATCTCTTGTGGCTGAGGTCAGGGAGGGGGAGATGGGGGAGGATGTTCGGACTGGATAACCCCCCTGGATTTACCCCTCTTAGTCCCGCCTTTCCTCAGGGACAGACTCTATTGAGGAAAGGGTGACCAAACTCACATCGTAGGTATCGACGGAATCTGGAGAGCAAGATTGAGAAGCTGATGAAGAGGAGGGTAGGGAGGAGATCCAGTAACAATGTGTCCCTTGTTTTTATTTTGTTGGGGGGCAGGGGGGGTTATCAAAACAAAATGGAAGTAAAAAGTCTCCCGATCTTGAGCATCCCACCCCTTTTTCGTTTTCCCTGAAAGAATGTTTTAGGAGTTCCTCCAATGTTCTGACCTGATTTGTTCTTGGCAAGCTGGGACGCTTTTAGCCAGCGCTGTTTAGCTGCGTGCTGATTTGACTCTCGCAGCCTTTGGATTGCCTGTTGGTTTGTAGAAGTACATAAACAATCATAGCGATGCTTAGCTGAGTGGGTAGGTGCTGGCGTCTCCAGCTGGTGTTGCAGCAGAATGAGTTTGGACTTGGCTGCACCCGTTACAGGAATTAACTGTTCACCGTTCACGTCTGGCCCTGTTGGAATCATCTGGGGAAATCTAAAAATCTACACGGCTTTCATTTGTCTTTGTTTTGTTTTGTTTTTTTCTCTTACAACCTGTTCCTGTTCAAAACAAAGTGACTTTATGTGTTTTAGAAAAGGGATTGTCGTCGGAATAAGACGAAACATGGATTGTATTGTTCATTCATGCTGACTTATAACATGCCTGAACTAAAAACCTGGTTAGCTGTTTGTATATTTTTTGAAATCAAGTCTTAAAAATTTGACTTAATATCTCTAATTAATGCCCTGTTTAATGTTTGGAAATGTAACATTTAAAATTTAATGACAGACTAAAACATTTTGGGAAATATTCCCATTTGCACCTGGGTGAGAATTTGATCGATAACACGTACGATAGCGACGTCCATTTCTGGAGCTGGAGGCCGTTAGCTTAGCTTAGCATTAACCATAAATGAGGGGAAATTGCTAGTTTTCGCTAATGCTAAATCAAAGCTCAACATGTTCTATCCTCGTATTTGTGTTGTTGTTTTTCTAAAAAAATCTCTACACAATTAAAAAAGTAACGTACTTGGTGCTACATGCTACGTGTGAGATAGCACATAACTCCCACCATAAAACTGCAACTTTACATTTTTTCGTACGAGTTAGATAAACAGGAAGTAACGTGTTGACTTTTCTTGCGATCTCTAGAGGTGACTGTTTCTTTGAAACTTTTGAAGCCTGCCGTTTCCCCCTTGCTTCCAGTATTTAGACTAAACTGATCTAGGCTAATTGCCTCCTGGCTGGATCCCTGCACACGAGACTGTTACCAATCTCTAAACTCGTGGCGAGAAGGTCGAACGTTTCCCAGGAAAACTGGACGGAATAGAGGACATTCTTGTTTGTGTTTTCTTTGATTTTTGTGGTTGGGTCTATTTTTATGTTTTCCTACACACACTTGGTATCTAATCTCTTACTGGTTAATCTTATATTCCCCCAACCTGCGGACCACCATCCCCTAAAGACGGCCTCGCCGGCAGCCCACGGGCTATCGACTCCCTCCATCTTAATACCTCCCTTAATTTAGAACCCCGGTGGATGCGGGGCTCGCTGGCGCGAGGGCGTGTTTCCGTGTGCGAGGCTGGGGTCAGTGGCGGGTCAGGAGTGGGCGTTCGCTGCAGGGTTCCAGCTAATGACGACTTTATCGATTTATCTGCTTTTGAATATCTCTCAACATCTGCAGAGATGGATGTTTCTCTCTTCTTTTCACTTTTATATGTTGAGGCAAGCAATTTGTCTGTTTACTGTATCGTTAAAGCAATGGAGTGTACAGTACACACAAACAGGGTCAACTCTTTTGTATAGCAAACTCATCATGTACAGAATGATTGTAATTTCCTCGTCTTTTCCTGGTAGCTTTTATTTGTTGACATGTTCGACTTTATTTCCAGAGTCTGATAGTGCGATTAGGGGGAAGCTGTTGTGTATTTGCTGTAGAAGAAACAAACACATTATTTAGTGCACTCAAGTTACCATGACACCGGTCACACAACAAGAATGTTTCGGTGTGCTTTCACATAAACACACGTGTCCACTTGTTCACGAAAAAAAACAACAAACCCAATCCTTTTATAATTATGAATTCTTCCCTTTTTGCTCATGATTTATAATATTTTTTCACGCCTGCGTGATTTTACCGCCTTCGAGTCGACATCGTTGTGTAAATTTTAATTTACACCTCGTTTCAACACCTTCCATCAAAGCAGCCTCCAGGATTCTAATCTGGATTCAAAGAGATTTGAACGCGTTCAATCTGAAGCGCTGCACAGGAGCGAGAGCTACAACGGGCCCAACTGTTTGTTTGTGTAGATGCATTTAGAGACGGAGTTAAGTTCAGCTGAACCGGGTCATTTGGGACAGGCTGCTGTTGCTATGAGACTATTCTGCAAGCCTTTTTTTTTTTGAAGTTTGGCACTCTCTAGCAGAAAGAAAGTTGAAATATTTTTAGCTCCAAGTCCTCTGCGCTCCATAGAAGTTAGGTTATTTCTTCACTGGAGGATGAAGCGTTCTTCTTTTTCCACTTAAGATAAATCAAATTTTACTTTGCTAGCTTTGTTGCATATTTTACACCCAAAACCACATTTTATTCTCACTATAACACTTAATTTCATCTTATTGGATCCAAAATCTGACTTCACACCTCAGAAACCTTCGGTATTTTCTTAGCCATCCTCTGCATGCGGTCGTTCTTCATTCTGACCTCATGACCGGATGCGGTTGCTTGGAGATTCGACACCAAGCTTCACCATCATCTGTGTATTTTGATAAGGAGCGAGCCCATCTGCTGCAATCCTTATTTAAATTTAAAAAAAGAAGCTGTTTCTTTATTTTATGCATTAAATAGGAAAGGGGGAATAAAACCACAGCACAAATAAATTGAGATTCCTTGCAAGAAACAAAGTATTAACAGCCCCGACATGCTCCGGGTAATTATCCACACACCAGGTTCACTCCATTCATGATAAATTAGCCTGTCTTAAATCCTTTCCTGCTGCCACTCCATCATGAATGAGGCGCTGCATGCAATGGGGGGAGCGGAAAACAAATGCACCTCGTTTTTTTTTCATTATTTTCTTCCTTATAGTAACTGTACGGGGCTGATATATGACTATATTGATCTAAAGGCGGTAAAATCCGATCATTATTCGTGAGCAAACGCCGTAAAACGCTGTCGTGGGCAAAACCAAGGATACGGACAAGGTTATACTGACGCACACCAGCCTTTCTGCTTATTGCTTTTCCATACTTTCACTGTTTAATTTAACAGTCTCTTGTGAAACATGGCTGTGGATTAACAGAATGTTCTTAACCGTCTGGTGTTTAACAGAAAACTCTGTTTCTATCCATCATTTCGGCTAAAATTCCATTTGTGGTTCCCGTCCACATCCCGTTCTCTGTATTAATGGTTTTGTTTTGTTTTTTCTTACGTAATAAATCTACCCGTGCTACATTTTTTACAGAATCGTATAGTGGCGACCGGAGAAGCGTAGTACGGGAGCTTGTCATTTCTGTGCCTGTGTGTTTGTAAAAAAAAAAAAAAAAAAAAAAAGCCGTAAAGTTCCTGTTGTAATTTCCTGTTGTGTGTTGGGGCGACGGCGGCCGATGAACACAAGCAGCCGCTGTTTTTTTTTGTTTTTTTTTGTGAACTATTAAAGCAAATGCTCTGAATCTGAAAAACAAGGAGCTTCTGGTCTTCATTTTTGTAATTAAATGTTTTATTGGAGTGATTACAAATCACTGATGTCCATTGGTGCACAAGTACTTCCTGACACAAAGAAATGGACTCCACTGAGAGATAAAAAGCTTATTTCTTGTAGCTGTGTTTATTGAAGTCCCATATTTCATGGCTGAGTGAACTTGGCTTTCTTTGTTTACCCTCAGGAACCTTTTTTCTCCTCAAATATTTATTGATAGGGTGTGAGGGAGGTAATTAACGCTCCCCGGGGAGCAATTGAAGGCAGCTCTGCTGCTGAAAAACACCTCTATTTCTCACCGGCAGCCACTAATAATGACCACACTCATCATGGACGGCACAGACAGCCAATCTCTAGTCACTCCTGATGATGTACTACATCCTTTAATGCGTTAATGCAAGAATTTGGACTTTTTTTTTTCTTTGTTTGATGGTTTGAACGCTTCAACTCAGTCAGATCCTTCCTATCTGGAATGCAAGATCTATCCCCCCCCCCACCTCCTGGACGTATCATGGTTTGTCCGTCATCTGTTTAAGACTGGAAGCAGATGAGACTTTTTTCCTTACGCTATAAAAAAAGAAAAGAAAAAGAAAAAAGTTATGGTTCCTATTTGTAGGAGGCACTGTTGGGTGACAGTGTGCAACGGAGTGAGTAAAAGCAATATCAATTTTTTAGAGAACACTCTTTATAGTGTGTCAGGTGGCTGAAAAGTTAAATATTTGAAAGGATTAAGGGAAGTTCTGCGTTGCAAGTTTCAAAAAGATGGAGGTGTGCAGTTTGTCAGAGGCGTCAGCGACTTATTATTCACCAGCCATTCATACATCCCATAAAATAATATATAATTACATAATTAATTTTTTGCTCATGGGAAGAACATGCAAACCCCACGCAGTCCCGAGATCCTCAGGAGGATTTGAACCCACCATTGCCCCGGTTCACCAGTGGCAGTTTTTTCTCAATTAGAAAAGAGATTTAAATGGAATTAAGTTTGTGTTTCAGGAAAAAGAGCAGAATATATGACTATCAGGAAGGGTTCACATGACTGACAAATAAGTTCAAAGTTCATTCTAGTGCAGCTGAAGCAAGTTGTGATATAAGAATGTTAGAGTTAAAATGAAGAAAATCCGAAAAATACCTTTACACAAATGAGACTGGAAAAAATTCTAATTCCAACCCATCTTGACACCGAGAAGGTGATGCAAATTGAAATATCGCGGCTTGAGAAAACGACGTCGTCCATTTAGCGGGAAAATTCAGCATCGACGAGGAGAAAAAATCGATTGAGTTACTCCACTGATTGTCCCTTTGGAGAGCAGGTGTGGGTAATGGCAGTTTAATTAGTGTGTGTGTGTGTGTATGTGTGTGTGTGTGTGTGTCATCCTCAGCTTTCCGTGGCACGAAGGACCAAATTTGCATTTTGACAGCGTCCACCCGGCCGAGGAAAGACACCAATCAATCCCCTAACACAGGAAACCCTGAGGCTAATCTTTTCCTGGGGGCTGACGCGTATCGAAGGCTTGGCTCAGAACTGTTCACTGACTCACTATTTGTTCAAGAAAACGCCATAAACGGCTGTTCAGTCGAATAATTTGGTCGCCTCGTGTTTAAAAATGTCTTTAAATATGACAAAATATGAGGAATCAAAGCTGCAGACGGTAAAATTCCCCAAATTCGAGTCCCTGTTGAGGGTCTGTTTTTCCCCTGAAGCTCATAAAATGCAAGAAACGTTTGCACCGCGTGGCATCAAATGCAATGCAGCACTTTTATCAATTTATGCAAATTTGAACAACCCGCACAGAGATGTTGTTAAAGAGGGCGTCACTGAGTGACCCAGTTTTGATTCAGTGCATCAAAACATCATAAATAATTTAGAAGAACCTGACGAGAATGCCTCCCTGACAGTAAAACATCTCTCTTTTTTCGGTAGTGGCTTTTAAGATTCAGGGCGAAAAACACAAAAAAACCCCCCAAAAAATAGATTTGTTTATTGATGAAAAGTTAAGTTTGTGAAGAGTAACTGATGATGTCATCAGTTGGTGATCTGTCACAGAAGCGAAGCCCGATTGGACGCAAGCCGAGTTCCATTTAGCTGCAGACCTTTAGTTCAGATATTAACCTTTGACACCAGCCTGAAAAAAAGATCTTGAGCCCCTTCCAGTTTTAAAATAGTATTTTTAAAAAAAAGATTCTCTTATGGTGCGTTTTCCTGTGGAAAAGAAGCATGAGCGTTTAACTGCGTAGTCGAATTCACGAGCACGCAAACCTTCGATGGGTAACCGAGAGCTCATTGGGGGCCCGTAAAAGAAGAAGGAGTTATTTCAATAGCTGTACCTGCTCCAGTGTGTTTGTCACATTTTCTTCACAGAGGATGCCCACAAGGTAACAATGGGGTATAAACAACAGATGGTGAGCTTTATCAATGGCGAGCACTCAACTCCTCGTATTGTTTGATTCGAGTGGAGCCCAGACCAGCTTCCTTCCTCCCCGAGCTCCTGGATTTGAACCGTATTCGCACATTTCCCATCGCCTCCCTCTCGTTTCACCCCTGGAAATCCCTCTCTGACGCCCACAATACCCTCATTCCCTTGTGCAATTACACTTCAAGGACTTAATCACACCGGTTGACACTCTCCGCTCCAGGATTTTCTTGGTTTTTACCTCTCCGATTGACTCACCGGCGCTGACTTAATTACTGATTTAATAGACATGGTTTTTCATTTTCCCTCATCGTCTTTCTGGGTGCATCAGTGTCTCCTTATCCTCCAGGAAGGGAACAGAGGATCAGAGGGATACCCTTTAAGAGAAGGCTTAATTACCAGTTCAGACAGCCGAGAGTGTTGCTTGTGTAAGAAGTGGCTTTTTTGTGGGAGAGTTCTGTCAATCTTTGCTGGAATTGTTGGTTTGATGGAGATAGACATGGAGAAGGAAAAGAAAAAGTAGATGTCTCTGCAAGTTGTGCATTTCTTTGTTGGCTTCCGCCCCTTCAGTTTTTCAAGAGATTGGCAGAACTCAAGACTATCCTTTTTCATCCACGAAGACTTTTCTTTTTAAAAACGATGCAGGAAAATAGTCAAGAATCAACAATTAACTAGTAGTTTGGAAGTGCTTTTTCAAATGGCAAAACAGCACTTCAAGACACAGCTGTACTTTAAGCTCAATGCTAATGCAGGCATGCTAACCTGCACCCGAAGGCAATGCAAACATGCAAATGTTTACCACACAAGTTTGATATATAAACCTGGCAAAAACATTATCTGGTTGGTGGTATGAAAAAGTTTGAAGACTATCAGAATCCTGGTACCTCACCTGGAGGGGAGTGTGGATGTCGGTGACATTATGTTTACTCTTCTTCGCTCTGTTCTTGGAGTCTTTCCAAGAGTGTTTTGACCTCCAAACCCCAGAGGAGCTGAGTGGCTTGTTTCAGTCTGACCTTTGCCATTTGGAAAGCAAACTATGAGTTGGCGTTGGTCTTTTTTAGATAGACAGCTCATCCTTCAGCTTAGGCACTTGTCTTGGGTGATAGCAACAATTGGAGTAAAGAAAACTGTAAGAAAGGAGTGGAATCATGCACTTCTGGACATAGCTATCATTAATCCCAACCTGACATGTTCCTGACAAGTATTTTAGCAAAGTGCTCCAGTGATGACTGTGTAGATTGTGTTTCCTGTCAAACATGGATCAAATGAAGGAGGGCAAAGAGCAAAGCAAGACATAAACTATAGACTGAGGACAAAATGACGAGTCAAGACAATGTAGAAATCCCCAAAAGCCTGAAAATAAGTCTGGTCGGATAAAACCTAGTAAATAACTTTTAAAACAAGATAATTAATCTCACGCCTCCAGATCTAAGATTGTAAATCTTGGCAAGTACAGAATAATTTGTAGTGCACAGATGGCGGATCAGTCCTTATCGCTGTCGTCTCACAGAGAAGATCCTGCCATTCATCAGTTTTTACGTTCTACCCCGTCTTTGTATGAGGTTAGTCCAAAAGTGATCAGTAAGAGCAATTCGGTGTCTCAGAGAAGCGTCATTGCTGCCACTGCTTCCTAATATATCCTATATTTATGATGGATTAAAATAAATTTAATCCCTTTTAAAACTCTACACTTGGAAACTAGTCCATGGAGAGTGTGGGATATCTCCGATGTTTAACATACCAAACATCTGTCAACGGCCTTTTCGCTTGGCTCTGCCTCCTCTGACACGTTGTTGGCCTCGATAATGATCTTGACAGTAGTTGCCCTGGGAGCTCACTTATTTTTTCACCTCCTCTTTTCCCTCCTTTTCAGTCCGACAGATGACAGGTAACCTCCCCTGACAGGAAACACCCCAGGTGGCTTTTCATTCTCAGCCTACCACTCACAATAATTGCTCAAATTGCTGCTCCTCCAGTTTGACCCGAACGTCCATGAGGCAATTTCGCTCGTCCTATTCAAAATCTTCAAAAAGACGTTATTTTGGGCGTCAGAGTCCATCTATTTCCTGCCCTTTTTTTCAACCTGTGTCGATTGGAAAGATTGGAAATAGTCTTTCCGACGATCGCTGTCCATTTATCTTGGGCTTCCTATATAGTGTATAGCGGTTATAGCGATTCATAAATGATTTATCATGCTTGAACACCTTCATCAGCCTTGACATGATTACTGTGTTTTCCCCATGCTACGGGCTCCAGGACGTGTGTTACATGTCAGATCATATCATGTTCATGCTAATAAAACCACTCTCATCTCTCTTCTCCTTGTCTCCCATGGTGAAATACCGTCCTTTCATCAGACCTGTCCATTCCTCTTGAACTCCAGACAATGGAACTTTTACCAGCACAAAATCTTCAAAAATAAACATTGAATTCCTTCCTCTTCCCTCTGGGAGTTCAACAAAACCCACGGAAGGCAACAGTTTTCCTCGCTGCTCCCGAGAGAGCGTCGAAATGTTTTCCAATCCTCCGTTAGATTGCGTCTTAATTAGATTTGTGCTACAGATTATTTCCAATCATTTTTGACGGGGCTGTAAACCCGGTCGACAGCGTGCGGCGCGATCGATGCTGCTGAGACATGACATTTCCCGTGGGTGGTAGAAATGCAAATTTGCACATTTTGTACACCAGGAAGGGAAGTTTGCCCTCTCTCCCACGTCCATGTGGCCTAAACTGGAAATAAAAATTCTTGCCTTTTGGTGGTATAATTTATGTACCCACTTATTGATTCATATAATTCGCAGCACTGTGCAAACTATTGGACTGTACTCTAATATCGACTGCGGAAACCTTTATTGTGCCATCGTCACGCAGGCCTGTAAGCTAGTTTGTGCAAGCAGTGCATTTTTTATGCTCACAACCATAAAGACAGACAAGCAAAATTATGCATACACACACACACACACACACACACACACACACACAGAGTCAAACACCTGCGTTTGCTTAGTGTGAGAAAGGCTGCTTTTCTTTAGGCCCGGCTTGTCTAATCCATCAGTTGTGCAGAAAAAGCGCCAGGACAGCTGTTTTCACTAAATCCCCAACGTCAAAGTCATCGGTTGACACGCCCGTCTCGTCCTCGAGCCCCAAGAAGGAATTTAACACCACACACACACTCTTTTATTATCATTGTTTTGACTGAGTCTGCCCGAATTACAAAAACGAAATCACTCTAGGTTTTCATTCAGGAAATATTTTCTTTTGTTGTTTGAATGAGAGGAGATATACTGTATTATATAATGGCTTTATATTCAAGTGCAGTGCTTGAGCAAATGTTTATCCTGCTAAGTGGAAACTGTATCATCTCTGAGCAGTCTTGTTGGCCTTGGCTACGTAGTTTTGGGATATGTCAAATAGGTACAATAGTACCTCGAGATACGAGGTACGTGACTGAGCTCCTTGTAAAAAAGCCTAAACTATGAAAGAAAACCCATAGTTTTTATCAACCAATAGACATGCAGAGTTTACCTTTGTATAATTAATTATATATAAGTTACGTAAACAATGATGAAGAATGAAAATAAACGCAAAAGTCATCTTTACTCCACTCCGCCTCATTGATGTTGTAACCATCCGCCAACTAGTCCCGAAGCACGACTTGTATCTCGGATTTTGCTCATACGTCGAACAAAAATATGGACAGAGCGACGACTTGTATCTCAAATAACTCACATCTCGAGGTAATTCTGTATTTCCATAGCAGTCAGGAGTGATTAATAGTTGTCTTTTTTGCAGTGTATTGTATATTCCAATGCAGTAGTATGTTAAAATCTGTAGGCAGAGTTCCTACAATGTCCAAGCAGCCTGCTCTGCTAACCTAACCTAGCCTAACTTAGCAGAACCAAGCCTATTTAGGTTTCTGATTAATTTAAATTAATTTAATTATAGAATTAACGGATGCCAAATATTTAATTACTTCTGTCAGGGAAGTTTTTGATTGGTTGGTTTGTTGGAAAGCAGGATGAAACAAAATCTACTAAAGCGAAGGTTGAACCTGAAGCAGCTGGACTTCTGGTTCTGGACCTTACAGCTCGCCTCTAACTGACTAGTGGGTCGACATTTAAATTCTTCGGAGGCGTCTTAAACACTAAACAACTACCTGAAGCTTTGTTGACCGGAGGATCGTGTTTCAGCAATGCAAACAGACATGTTGTTTGAGCTCAGTGCGGGTCTGACCTCTACTGCCACTCCAGACTCATTTTAAAGACATTTAATTGATTTCGACTGAGCGTCTCTGCTTCCAGTTCTTTTCACTGAAAAACAGGAAATGTGCATTTGTGAGTTTCCTCCTTGAAGACTCACATCAGAACCCGATTTGGAGTCTGGCAAACAAGCCTGTAATTATCCTTTGATCTACTGGAAAAGCACGAGAGAACACAGATAGAGCTAATAGCTCTGCGTGCTGCCCGCTGCAGATAAAAGGAAGAGGTTCAGCTAAAAGAACAGAAACTGACCTTTCAGGATGGATCAAACCGCTTCATACCAAGTCTCAGAATGGTTTACCGTTGAATCGTTCGAGCTAACGCTAACGTTCCTTTTCTCATCGCACACAAAATGCAAATCCCTACAGATTATTTCTTTAATCTTAAACATGCACACATTATAACATCATCCTTTGTCGAGGCTCCGTTTCTACCTGCTCCGAAACCATCGATCCGTTTACGCCTCCCCCCCGTCTTAACGAATGCATGGAGGAAGCCGAGGTGGTGGCGTGACGGATTAAAGGAGGTAATACTCAACTCAAACAAATGTGTGTCGTCTGCCACTTGTGTGTGTGTGTGTGTGTGAGTGTGTTGCCTGTGACCTGTCACGATGCTTCTCGCATCTCACCAATCTCCATCCATCCCAAGTCCAAGCCTAGCCCCGTCGTCGGCCTGACAGATACCGGATAAATAACTTTCAAGGTCAATGGACCGTGTAAACTGCTGCGGCATCTTGATTGTGTAAAAACACATACGTTTGATTGTGTTACCATCGTGTTACCATTGTGTTACCATCGTGTTACCATCGTGTTACCATCGTGTTACCATCGTGTTACCATCGTGTTACCATCGTGTTACCACCGTGTTACCATTGTGTTACCATCGTGTTACCACCGTGTTACCATTGTGTTACCATCGTGTTACCATCATGTTACCATCGTGTTACCATCATGTTACCATCGTGTTACCACCGTGTTACCAACGTGTTACCATTGTGTTACCACCGTGTTACCTTCGTGTTACCATCGTGTTACCATCGTGTTACCATTGTGTTACCATCGTGTCACCATTGTGTTACCATTGTGTTACCATCGTGTTACCATCGTGTTACCATCGTGTTACCACCATGTTACCGTTGTGTTACCATCGTGTTACCACCATGTTACCATTGTGTTACCATCGTGTTACCATTGTGTTACCATCGTGTTACCCCTTCTGAGGAGAGATGAAGTCACAAAGTGCTTTAACGTTCATTTATCTGTATCACAACAAAACTATATACGGTTCTTGCGGAGGAGAATAGACTGGAGCCATTGTCCCCACCTCCCATTTGTCACTGGAGCTCAGACAGAGGGGGGGGTCAGGATTGCAAGGCTGCCACCCCCCCCCCCCCCAATTTGTGTAGGATGGTCGGATGTGGAGTCAGAGGTGAGGAGAGCTGCTTCGCTCCGTTTCTGTCCCCAGGAAATATCAGTGTAAGGTGGTCAATATGGGGTTAGAAGTCATCCTGTGGGGCTGGAGTTAGAATGTGAGGGGGGGAACTCTCCAGGAAAGTTATGGAACCATCTAGAAGACGCAAGAATAAGTCTCATTGCTCTGCTAAAGGTCCGATATTATAGTCTTATTAACTGTTTTATAGACAGTCCTGAAGTCCCAGGTAGGTCTCCATCGGATCAGGTGTCATAGAAGCCTGAATATCTTTCTGACTCCGCCCCCGTGTTGTGGATCACATTTGTATGAGAGGCTAGACACGCCCCTTTGTGGAAATGGGTGCGGCTTTGGGGGGTGTACCTGCATTGTCTTCTCAATGCAGGAGGTGCCACACCCACTATGACATCACAAGTGACCTAAAATCGCTTCCCAAATATTCCAGGTTGTTTATTTTCACAGATTAGGATGAAAACGTTATCAGGTCATAGTTGTGGTTGTTTTTTCTCATATTATCAGATTTTTTTTTGGCATCCAACTCTTATCATTCCTGAAAAACAAGGAGCATGCACAAACTGGAAGACGTATTTCTAAGCAAAGCTTTGATCTAATTAAACTGAAGACAGAATGCAGCCTATTGGTCGTCTTTGTTGGAGTTTGACAGGAAGATTTATATTTATTAACCTTTTCTAGAAGAAGTAAAGAAATTGGTTCAATATTAGCTTCCAGGATTGCTAGCCCCACCTCTAGTCATTTATTTCTGTAGACCAGTAAGTGAAGATGACAGGTGTGGGGCTAGCCGGGCCATTTTTACTGTGTGTGACCGATGGGTCGTCTGAAATTCAGCTGAGCTCCACGTTTCTTTAACAATGAGACCAAACATTCTTCTTTCTCACCTTAAATAAGATCATTTTCTCAGCACTCACTTCAAGTACCTTTAATGACATACAGGTACTTACCTATACATGCATTAAAAGCATAGACGAGAGCAGCACTTAGCAGCAGCATCACCCACATTTTTTTGCGGCTTATTACCGGTTTAATAGCAGAAGATCAGACCGGACTAGATTTTAAAAATAATGGAGGATGAACATGTTTCTGGCGTTTCGGTGACGTCTGTTGCTTAACGCTGTTTACAAGCGTCATCATTAGACGGCAGGTCCGTTCGCTTTACGTTAATCGATGACTCTAAAGAGATTTTGCACGCCGTCCGACAGCATCCGGTCGATTAACCGCTAGCTGTCAGGCGAAAATCACAGGCGGCCGCCGCTGCGCTCACACTGACCGGATCGCCGTGAAGTGTGTCCGTGACTGATGCACACTGGCAGCTCTGGTGACGCATCGAACGCAGCCTGAGCTTTCCACCGCAGTAATTCTGGACTGATGATGACAGCCTTCGCTCTTCATCCCCTCTCATCTGAAGATGTAGCTTCAGGCGTCGCCCTTCATTTCGATGTTCGAGGATAGCCCAGGGCGTGGAAGTCGGGGCTCGACTGGATTGACCTCTGGTGATCCGTGTCAAGGAGATGTATGGCCTCCAAACCGAAACACCCTGAAGGCTGGTTGGGAGTCTCTTCCATCCGATATCCAGATTTGCTGTCACATGAAAGTTATTAATATCATTAAACAGATGTCTGATTAAAAGAAATGAGATGCATTAATATACAAACTGAAATGAGCTTTCATTTATGCTGCAGATGTGGGAAACAGATGCTTCGTGTTCCAGATGAGACTCGAATATTGATTTGTGAAAATGTCAAACTAAATGAAAAGTGTAAAAAAAAGAAAAAAAAGAAAAAGCAGTTCTGCATTAAAATATCTTTAACAGACATTTAAAACATCCTAAAACCCCCCACAATCAATGAATTCAGAATCAGACTCAATATTCAGACTCAATACATATTAATCGCATCAATATTTTTAGTGATTGGTAGATTAAACTGATGTTCTGGGTTTCCTAATAAGCAGAAAAAAAAGAGTAATTTTCTTTTTAACTTCAGAATCTGTGACAGAAATACAAAAAAAAAAAAAATCAAAGAAAATGCGTTGAACAAAAAAAAAAATGCTTTCATGAAACAAACCAAACAGACAGAAAAAGTTGTTTCATTTGCTTTGATATGAGTTTAATATTTAATCCTGATTATGTTTTTAGATCACTAACAAAACCCGATGCGTCATTCATTCAACCGTGAATGTTGCACATTCATGCATACGTGCATGCATTTTGTAAGATGCACGCAATGCTGCAGTTGCACGACTAAACTGCACAACAGCTGCATGTCTGCAGCCACGTGTCGGGCGTTTTTAACCCCAGAGAGACGGACGCTGGTGAGTCTGCAGGGGTTTAATCCGAAGCGAAGACTCCACCTGCAGACTCGACTAATGAGCACATTCAAGCAGAAATCACCTTCAGCAGCTTCGCCCTGCTGACCAACCAGACGGCCAGGCGGGGACATCTTTGATCTCCCCTGGGGCGGTTTTGATTGGTCCAGATTAGTATGGTAATTCATTACAGCTTTTGAAAGAGTTCTTCTAAAGGTTAATATGAGCAGCTTTTAAGTCAGGCGGTGCTCAAAAGACGACTACCCGCTAGGAAAGACAACAACATATGTCTGCTCCCTCAGTTATTTAAATTTCAGCTCCTTAGTGGGTTGAAGCATTTACTTCCAAGCAATAAATGCGGTAGAGGAATCCACAAAAGTTGCCGTGAAGAATTTAAATGCATTTGTCAGTTTTAATAATGATTTAAGGATGAAAACCACAAAGGAAATCTGTAGGAGGACATTCTGTCTAATGACACCAGATCCAAATGAATGTCTTCAAACCCCTACAGATGGACCTGATCCGTCTGGAAAGATTCACATCAACGTATACTCGATAACCGCGGCCTGACAGGACGAAGGAGGCTGGCAAACAAACGGTCCCGCTGGGATCGACTGGACTGGCAGCTCAATAAGAACAACTATCAGGGAAACAACAACAACCGGCGCCGCAGCCGGGGTCCCCAATCTTAGCAGCGTTTTCACAAACACTTCCTATCGCATCGCTCTCCGCTTCCTCTATCACTTCCAGTCCCAGCGACGTTCGTGACATTCATCGCAAGAGTCGCCGATTCCTAACACGCCTAGCGCCGAGTCCAATTTGTCAGAACCGGTTTGTGTTATCCTGCGTGTTTTTGTTTCGGGGTGTCAGTGAAGGATGAAGTGTTGGACTCCCCATCTCTGCAGATGCAGAACAAATTGTGAAGAAGAAACAGGATTAGGAAGACCTATCTGGACCTTTGACAAGTGTAGTTAACACCTCTCCTGCCTCGGCTTCCCCCCGCCTGTTGGTTTCAATCCGCATAACTAGACTCCAAGACGAAGGTGTCTGTCGGTGTCACCGATGATAAAACGTGTAAAGCCTGCAGGAGGGAGAGAAATCACACATGATTAAGAGACGTGATGAAGTGCCGAGTGTAAAAAAAAGAAAGAAAGGAGAATAGTTGAAACTAAGATGGAACCCAGAACACGTATTTGAGTTTCATCCCATCCTTAGAGTCTCTCCCGATGATTATCCCGATAAAAACCGTCCTTAAAATTCCAATTGTGAGTGATTGACAAGGATTATTACTTGAAGAAATTTGCTTCCTGCTCATTCATTTAATAATCTGAACAATCCAAAGAAGATCTTTCTAGGAAATGGTGTTTTTATTCTTTCTTTAAAAACCAAGAATAGGACTATTTCTTCTGTGTCAGATACCAGAAAACGCAGAACCGTCCATCCCTCCGTTTCTCAGGGGTCGCTGATGTTTCATGTGGTTCTGCCCGGGTTTGGACCCGATCCCAGCTGATATTGGGCGGGGGAGGCAAAAAGTGCACCCTGGGCAGGTCGCCAGGCCATTACAGGTTCTTACAGAGAGACAAACAACCATTCATGCAACCATTCACACCCCCGGCCAATTTAAAGTCACCGGCGCCAACTGCTGCTCCATCGTGCACATTTAAGTAGACGCGGCAAGGCACGTATGGGTCCTGTATGATCCGTAAATGACATAACTCATGCATGATGAAGAATCAGGCTCAAAAGTCATCTTTGGGGATGGCAGCAGGGGGTCGTGGGACAAATCAATGGAGGGTTTGCATTGTAATGAGGCAATGATGAATGGATGAAGGGAGTAGGTCTTCACAAAGGTGGACTATAAACCTCCAGGACCTTCAGATGATGATTTTCTCTGCGTGGAACCATTGTTGGTTTTATTCTAATAGATTTCTTTGTAATTTAATCCTAATGTTCAATGAAAAATCTGAAGTTAGAGTCTTGCTGGACAGTCTTCTCTGATGGCTGCTCAAGACTCTAGAAAAAGAGGAAGACAAGAGGGATAGACAGGCTATCCGTTAGCATCCCCGGCTAAGTTCCTGTAAACCCCTGACGATCCTCCAGCCTGTCTTCACCCAGCAAAGACCCCGAAGGCAGAAAGCTGGTGTTCAGCTGCAGCTTAATGAGATAACACCCCCCCTAGTACCCTCCAGAGAGGAGGGGAAGACATAGAGGAGGAAGAGCAGAGACGGGGATAAAGGACAGGAAGCCGTTTAAGTGTTGGACTGAAGGAGAGAGGATTGAGGAAGAACGAGGTGCAGGAGAAGGAAGGAGGTGGAGAAGTGGAGATGAGAGGAGGATCAGGGTGAGGAAGCCAGGCAGCGACCCGGGTCAAACTGGTCGGACCCGCCCTTCCCTCCCAGGGCGTTGGGTTCGCCTCTCTTTCCGATTCCCAGTTTCCATACAAAGTGTGTTTCCCACTTTGCATTTTGGGATGATTCACTGCTGCGCTTTTAAAACCGCAGGATTAGAACTGCGAGGCTCCTTATTATCTCCTGCCGTTTGAGCTCCTTCGTCTGTTAGCAACAGCAGCACAGCTTAAGACAAATTACCCCCTCAATGCCTTTCACATGGCATTGGTTCCACCTGGAAATGGTCCCGAGGAGATGCTGGCGTTGAGGCATGAAGAGAATATGTGAAGACAGAGCTTATGATCAAGGGGGTTCTGCCTGGATTGAGGGGGCTGTTTTATTTAGGCAGGTGTAGGGAAGGGCGCCATCGACGGAAAGGCTGGAGGGTATGGGGATGAGGCCACAGCCAGCACAGATCCGACTTGACTTTGAGGAAGAATAAACCAAATCTCTGGGAACCAGGAGGATAACATTCCCAGAATTCTTAAAAAACCCACAACTTCCTTGAGAACTAGACGTTTCTTTCCCACAGATGAACTTTGAGGTCAATAGAAAACGAATCAACAAGTGATCTGCTTTTAATAATTGGGATTTTTTTTGGCATCGCAATCCCGATAGAAAAAGTTTGATATGAGGTGAGGAAGTTATTTGAGATGAAAAATCAGGATATTTTGTCGACCTTGAGCGCCAGGTGACACGAATCCCAATGAACCCGACCGCCTCTCCAATTATCAAATTTATGCCTCCTCAGGAACCTGCAGGAATGCACAAACCTTCAATTTTGACGATGCATGAATACCATCACACATTTTTCTTCAAATCAGAATGCATCCACGGTTCATGTTCAATTCTTTCTGTTTTCATTGATTTTTAAAAAAAATCAAATATTCCATATATTCTGGAACCAAAGTGATATTTAAATTTATTTTAAAACTTTAGCATTTTTATATTTACACCATTTTTTGATTAGTCCTGTAATTATAATATCTGTTATTTGCAAATTAGCACGTTTTGCTAATGAAACAGCAATTTTATCAAATTTTTAAAATGTGCAAAGTGGTTTTTTTCATCACTAGAGGGCGCTAATACAACATAATGTTGCCCACTTTTGCCCAGCAGACAGGAAACGGATGCATTCATGCAAACATTTAAATCCTGGGAATATTATGGGCTCATCCTTTCGATTTGTGAATTCCACCCAGTTTATAAGCTTTGTTAGTTGTCTCTCCAATGGAAAAACTTTTTTGTAAAACATTGTTTTCTTTTGACTTTTCCGAATTTCATTCTTCTTGAGTTTTGACTGATGCTATCAATCACGCGGTAATCGATTCCAACGTTCCGTTCGCTCCTCTAAACGTCGCGGTAAAAATCAATCGGAGCGGAATCTTTTTTTTTTTTTTTTTTTTTTTTTGCGACTCGACGCTCAGGTTGAGCTGGGCGGCGTGGGGAGACGAGAACGTAATCAATGCTCCGTCGCTGCGAAACAAAATAAGTCAAGCGAATGAAGTGCTCTTCGGGAAAACTGTAATAAAAAAAATAAAATAAAGGGAATCATCTGCGATAACATTTTAGAGGATAATTCAGCACATGATTGCAAATTCAAACAGCTTCTTAATCTGTTGGAGGAATTATATTTTTGTCATGCTTCAGGGGATTGCATAACCGCTTCCTCACCACCAAGGAAAGCAGTTTATTATTCCGAAACCGCTCAAGAGAATTTCATCCACAAAGATGCTCCGAGTCTGTGTTGTAAATATTTTCTTGCCTCTGTGTTGTGAATTCAGCAGCGACTGGAGGTGGTTTAAGGACAGGAGAGAGGAGAGAGGTCACCTTTTTTTCCTTTTTTATTACCAAGAATACAAAAAATATCTACATTCACATACCACGTACTGCAGCATGACTGACCACATAGATTTCAAGTAAAATTTACCCAATTACAAAAACGTACCTTCCCTTACGGTTTGAAAAATCGTTCTTTTTTTTGTATGTTTTGGTGTTTTGTGTTTTGCTGATTATTGTCATCCAAAATGTCTTTTTTTGTTGTTGTTTTTTTGTCCTTTATACATTTGGCACTTAAAGCAGATTATGAGTGTCTTTGAAGCCTGCATGGATTCGAGGATTAAGCCACAGGAAATCAAAAACCAGCATCACGGACAGGACGGGATTAAACCTGGAGTCCGGATCCGACGGATCCGTAAAGGGCGGCTCCGTTATGTGTGCTTGTCCAGGAGGTGTTGGGACGATGTGCGTGAAATTCCTCACAACTAATGGGAATTCTTGATCTGCTGGGATAAATCCAGTTCCATGGAAAGATTTTCCGCAAAAAAAGAAAAAAATGGCTTCCTTCAAATTTTTGAATTAAAAAAAACAACCCCAAACACGATACAAAGAGCTCAAAAATCATACAAAAACAAAGCAAAAACAAGAATACAATAAACAGATTAACCTGGGATTACGCATCGATTACGGGTGGAGAACAGGGGGGGGGGGGGCGGCGGCTACATCATGAAGGTTACGACGTGTGCGAGGGGTTTTCCTCGCACGGCGGCAGTTTTAAGTACAGTGTCGGTTTGAAGTACCCAAATAAGTTAGCAACAAAAAAAAGATAAATACAGCACAGGAAACAAAAGGAATAAATTAAGAGCTGCCGCCGACGGAACGGATAAAAACACGTCTCTCTTTCGCAACGACGATTTTTATTTTTAAGTTTCCGGATCAGAGTTCTTCCCCCAGTTGCCGGGTAAAGTAGACTCCCTTGCTTCCCCCTAAGGATTCTGGGTGATGTTCGGTCAGACGTGTTTGAGGGGGGGGTGGGGGGTTAACATGTGCTTTTGAAGCCATTCCTTTAAGATGCCTGCCCATCCACTCTGAGGGAAGGATTGGGGGGCGTTCCAACCCGGTTTACACTGCTGTTGCATCTCAGGCCTCCAAGGCAGCGAAGGATCGAGGCTTCGGCAGGAATTCAAGTGCGCACGCGTTCACGGACGTGAACGCGAGCGCGTCCAGGCATCGCTATCGTCTTTTTTTCGTCACGCGTCACAAATGTTTTTTGTCTTTCTTTCTCTTTTTGATGCTGGGGTTCACCCCCGATCCAGAGGACGAAGGTTCTGCTTCTACCACAGAGGAGGATTGTTTGTCTCCAGCACGCCGTACATCTCCGCCAGTTTTTTAAAGCGAGGCCCCCAGTCGTTGAGATAGTCGTACTCGTGGTCCGTGTTGGACGTCCCCGACTGGAGGGAGCTGAGGGACTCCGCCACCGATCCCTCCCCCTCGTAGGCGTAGGTCTGCAGGGAGTCGTACGGCGGCGCGCACGGGTCCACGTCGGCCTCCAGGAGCTTAGCCAGCACGTATCCGTGGACGTTACTGTCCCCGCCGCCCCCCACCACGCACGCCTGGGGGACGTAACGCGACAGGCTCTCGATCTCCGGCAGCATGTCCTGCCTCATCTTGCCCAGGTGGGGGTGGTGGTGGTGGGGGTGTTGGTGGTGCGCCTCCCGCGGGTTCCACATGGCGGCGATGTCGAACGCCTCCGTGTCCTCCTCGCCGCCGCCTTCGTCGTCGTAGCGGACGATGTTCTCGTGGACGTTCTCCTCCTCGTCGCACAGGTAGGGCTTCTTACGGTGGGTCCGGAGGGACAGCATGAGGAGAATCATCACTGGTCAGACGAAGAGACAGGAAACAGGAAACAGGAAACAGGAAGCAGGAAACAGTCAGGATTGGAGCACATAGAACTTAAATTTTTTTCTTTCACTTTGGAACAGGAGTGTTGTCACTAATAAATGTAACTAAATGTAACTCATTGTAATGTAACATAAATGTATCTACTTAATGTTAAATAACTCTGAGTTTATTACGTATTCAAGTTACAAACATTACAGTTAAACAGAGAAAACATGTTTGTTTGTTTCTCTGTTCTAACATAAATTATTTTAATTTCTCAGGTTATTAAACCCACAGAACTCCATCAATCAAGGATCAAACTATCAATCAATAAAGAAAAATAACATCAGACACAATTTAGGACGTTAACTTTGTTCAAAATGTTTTTGTCAATGTTAAAATGAGCTGATTTATTGCATTGTGGGAAATGTATTTTTTGCTCACGGCACATTTTTGACCTGTTTATTTTTAGAACTGACCTTTTATGCTCTTGAGGGCCACAAACAATGATGTGGAGGGCCACATTCGGCCCCCGGGCCTTGAGTTTGACACATGTGCTTTAGAAGATGCTAACGCCAGCGCTAGCTGCCCTATAGCATCACACTTCCTGTTCCCTTAGCCTGAATCCCTCCTAAACGCGACCCGGAGGTCAACAGAGGTCATCACCCACCCAGCAGGACGAAGATGCAGGCCAGGATGGCGATGAGCGCCCCCCTGCTGAGGCTGGCGGGGAGGCTGTAGGCCTCGGCGTTGCACGACATGACGTTGCCCTCCCGGTCGCAGCTGCACACGCGGATGGTCAGCACGCTGGTGCTGGTCTGAACCGGCTCGTCGCCGTCGGTGATGACGATGGGCAGGTAGAAGACGGTCTGGTCCTGATGCGACCAGCCGCCTCGGCGCGTCAGGATCCACGCCGTGTTGTCTGGACGATGGCAGAGAGGTTGGGAAAAGTTGGCGTTAAATTAGCATGCGAGGTTTTTAAAATGATCGTTTGACGCTCCCTCGCTACCGGTGGCACAAAATTATATTCTGAATTGGGAATCAGTCGCTTCAACTTGCGTGATGAGGTCATTTGACCTTGAATACATGAATATTAGATTAGGTCCCGTCGTTTTTTTTTTTGTTTTTTTTTACAGTGAAATGTTTTGAGTCATTTATTTGTGACATTTGTGAAAATATCAGAACTGTGAATTTTAAGCACCACATTTTTTTTAACTACACTGAAATATTTTAGCATCGACTGTTATCAATATTATTATTACTAATGATCGAATGGAGGATTTTATGACATCATACTTTAGATTCTGACCTGCTGAGTCGGGTTTAAGTCAAGTAATAATCTCTGTAATAATCTCTGCTAACTAAATCTGGATTAGACTCTCATCCATATGATAGAAGGGGGGGGTCCATCAGGAGTTGGGCCCCCTCCTGTTTGATGGTGGTGTTGTCTCTACCTTGGTTGTCTCTCAGGGTGAAGTTGGGGTTGTTGACGGCTTCTGGGGCCAAGCTGTAGTAGAAATGTTGCCCCCCCAGGGGCTCGTCTGGATCCACCGCCGTCACCATCTGGATCAGCTGGATCACATGATCAGACGGTTAGATCCCAGAGGAGGTGGTGGTGGTGGGGAGGGGGGTCAAACGTGTACATGATTGAGATGTTTCAACAGTGTTTACCTGCCCTGCTTTGGCGTTTTCACACAGATACGCCTCCAGGTAGTGCTTCAGCGAGGGGGGGTTGTCGTTCACGTCCATTACCCTCACAGCCACCGAGACACTGGCGATCTGGGTGGGGTTACCTACGAGGAAGCAAAGAACTTCAGACATTAGCGTATCTTAACCGGCTGTGTAACGGCCAACAGAAATTCAATTAACCAGCAGAAACGACTTCCTCGGGCTTCATCACATGATCGATCGATCGGAGGCCCGGCGCCGACGCCGGAGGTCAGGGAGAACTCTGTGTCGTGACTCGGCCGACGGAACCGGCGGCGTTTCAGTGCGTTTGAGCTCAAGCACAATCAGACCTTAATTAAAATATTGATCGAGTCGCTGGACTCACGTGGGAGTTTGGTTCCGAACATCTGCGTTGGGGGGGGAGGGGGCGATAAAATGAAGGGCGGCTGAATTCCATTCCACATTCAGGGTCGTGATGTGACCCATAAATGATAGCGATGATATTAAATTCAAATAATCGATCATGATCCCTTTCCAACTGTTTCCTGTTGAGTTTTTGTTCCCAGCCCATAATTACCTATAAGAAAAGTTGATCATCCTTGTGGGTAAGGATTTTTCTTTGAATTAATGACACAGATTTCTCCAAAAAATGAGCTAAAATATGAAATAATATGTACAATAATTCATTCGCAGGATTAATAATTTGTCTTTTACATTTTTTTACTCTTTGAAATTCCAATTTCGTTCGACACCCCAGAATCGAATGTGATGCTCCTGGCTTTAAAGCGTGTTTCAGCCCGTTTTATTACCGTCCATCTCCGCCCTCCGGTCGCCTCCTTCCTCCCACCTCCCGCCCTTTTCCGTCTCCGTCACATCTTTAATTAGCCGCTAATGAGAAAAGGTCATTTAATGAATCATTATTTGATTGCTGCCTCCTTTTAAGAGAGTCTGGCGACCAAAGAGATGAAACAAAGCGGGGGTGGGGGGTGGGATGAAGGTGACTTTCGTCGCCGCCTGCGTGCGGATCTGCAGGGTATCTCCTGCTCCACATTATGCAATCCTGCAGGACCCGCTTTCCAAAATCTGGTTGTGCACTAGTGCAAAAAAAATTCATCTGTGAAACCGTTTATTCTTGTTTAAATTTAAAACTCCTCTCAGTTTTAGTCGAGAAATTTCACGATAGAAAGCTAGCTGAGGCTAATTTGTTTAGCTTGTTAGCTTCTAATTCCTCAAAATGGGTTTATTTTAATAATCCTTCCTCTAGAACTGGATTCAAATACAAACTTTTCACTTTTGCATTTGCGTAAAAAACAATCCAAACAAACATTTTATTATAGCTCTAAACTGATTGGGCCGCGCCCGGTTTGAAACGTACTCATTTCCATGGCGAGGACGGTGATGTTGTGCCAGCCGATCTCCTCGCGGTCCAGCGAACGCACCGTCATCAGCGAGCCGGAGGTGAGTTCGATGTAGAAGTACTTCTCGGGGTCGCTGGATCTCTCGATGGAATACCTGGAGACGAACACATGAGGCATCAGCACCCAATGAAAACACACCCGATGTAATCCTATCTGAAGGGGGTTTATGCACACACACAACCCCAGCGTGTGAGCCGTGTGTGTGTCTGCACGATAAGGCGTCAGGCTGGCAGCTTCTAAAGGCAGCAGCAGAAGAAGAGACTCCAGATAAGGCTTAATCAGAGTATCTGCCTCCTCTGCCAAGCCGGTGCTGCGACGCGCCGTGGCGGCTCATCTCCTGCCGCCGCAGGCCTTCTTCCAAAATGCACTTCCAAGAGTGGCGTACAATACACACACACACACACACACACAACCGAGATGAGGCTGTGAAGGAGAAACCTGTTTATGTAACCATGACGTGCTTCTCGCTGCTCACACCTGGATGAAGGAACGGCGTTAGCTCGGAATCACCTGGAGAGATCAGCCGATTATCAAATTGATTTTTTTTTCTCGTTTCAAGTCATTCCATTTCGGAGTTAAAATGTCGGTTTGTCTCTACTTTACTCCTTCTTTCTTTGAAAAATGCAACCTGGAATCCTGGGATTCCAGGTCGGAAGTTTAGCGTCAGCTTAAGCGCCACAGGTCTATGTCATCAGTGGAGATCCTCAGGCGTAAGATTATTTGAAATTAGAATGATAATTATTTGGCACATCAATTTCCCACCTTTCAAGATGGCTCTATTTTCCATTTGTGTCGATGTGTTTGTTTAGTCGTTTGTTAGCAGGGTTATGCTAAAGCTACTTGACGGATTGTTGTGAAGCTTGGTGGACAGATGGAGTGCAGACAAAGACAGAACCCCTTTAGATTTTAGTGCATCACATCACGTGTTTTAATTTATTTATTGTCTTACACATCCATGCTTACACTTTCAGAACAAACTGAAAGGCACTTCTAGACCTAATCGGGTTGTAAAATGGAAGCAGGGTGTTAAACATTCATTTCCTGCTGCAGCCATTGATTCCTTTAGATAATTAATAGCCTAATTAAAAGTTTTATGTCTGATAAGTGCGTGAGGTGCGGTTTGGATGGTGCAAATGTTTGGGCGGAGCAGCAAATAGTCTCTAGCATCACAGAAGAACTTCAGCTACCTGTTTCTGTTTCATGCTTCCTTGCTACAGCTAGCATTTTGTACATCCTCCTCATCCTCATCTTCATCAATCAGCTCACCTAAAGATAAAACTATCAAACACACATTGAGAAGCAGAGCCTTCAGTCTTGAGTCATGCTGTGCTGCTGCCCCCTGGTGGTAATCAAACAGCATTACAGTTTACCAATAGGTCTGGATTCATGAATGCGCCTGAATGCAACTCAGAACTGCATTTCCCAGCATGCACTGAGGAAATGTTAAAAAAAACAAACACCAAAGGCAATCATGCTAATGTACACAGTGATATAACAAGACTGACTTTTATGTGCCTTCATGTGTTTTATGTTCTTGTCGCTTGTTTACAAGTCGTATTGGTACTCTCGTTATTTTTTGAATTTTTAACTGATTAGGTTGTCAGAGTGGATTTAATAAGATTCACATTTGTCAGTTTAATTTGCAACAACTCATGAATGCAGCCAACTTCTGGCTCTCATCGTGTCCTTGAATGCTTCAAGCAGCTTTTATCCAAGCATCACCGCTGTGGGTTGGAAACCAGGAGCGAATCTAAAAAAAATGAAGCCATGGCAGCATTTCTTTGTAGTTTTTTTTTTTTTTTACCTCACAGTGTTGTTGGCAGCGTCAGGATCCCTCGCTGACACCGCCCTCAACACCGTCCCAATCTCGGCGTCCTCTGGCAGCTCTATGTAGTACGCTGACGAGTCAAACAGCGGGGGCTCATCCACGTCCTCCACGCTCACGTGTACGATGGTGACGTCCTTGAAGGGGCCTCGGTTGCGTAAGGCGGGGTCCATGTGTATGTTGGTCCCCTCCACCTTCAGAGTGTAGCTGGGTTTGCTCTCGAAGTCCAGGGGCTGCAGGATGAACACAAAGACTATTCATGCTTGCTGAACTTCTAACACGCTGGACGTGTCGTCTGCCTGTTGTACCTTCTTCAAGGTGATGATGCCAAAAAGGTTTGTGGGGTCGGTGCTGATGTCACAGATTTCTCTTCCATCCCCATCGATGATGCTGTACTTCATCTCAGCGTTGATCCCGATATCCTTGTCCTTGGCCCAGATGCGACCGACCACCGAACCCACGGGAGCCGCCTCCGGGATGCTCATCTGGAACAACCCTGAGGAAACAGGAGCAGAGTCAACACTGACCTAACTTTTCCACCTGCTGTACCCCTGTTCCTCCTCTAGAGGGAGCCAGACATCCTCCATTGCCTCCATAGTTGCTCTCTCAAACTCCCATCTCAGACAGCTTAAAACGAATGGCTCCATAAACACCTCACAATTGCGTTATATGCTGTCTCGCGAGCCAGCTTCAATTTCATCTACCGTTTAACCTCAAAGAAGAGGTGACAGCTGCCCAATTTGCGGCGCTCCCTGCAGTCCAACGTGAAATGCCTGCACGCTGCACTTGACAGAGGGGGAATCCCTGAAGCTCCTCGCGTCCGATCAAAGTTCTATCGAAGTGATGGCACTAATTGGTGAGGGATCGGTAATAGAAGAGGACGGCGGCGGTTGTTTCTCTTTGTCTAGGAGCGAAGCCACCCGTCGTTTGGGAATATATGACGGCGAATGGCTAGACAACACTTGACCTCTAGAGACAGAGACGGGTAGAATGAGGGATAATCAAAGAGACATCATGGGGCAAATGATCGCTAGGAGAGGAGGAGGAGGAGGAGGTGGAGGCCAGAGGGCAAATGTCCCAGGGTCTGGTGGCCAGAGTTAGACCGAGAAACAAGGTTAAAGGGACAGATACAGAGCTCCCATGATGGGTTTATCTCTGAATTTACACATGGAGTACGTATGTTCTAGTCACATGTCTTCATGGTTTCTGCTTCTACACTTTGGTCTTTACTCGCTTATAAAGCAACTGTTTTAAAATCACCAAAGATATTAAACTATTAGAGACCAGGGGAAATAGACGCCGTTGCCTTACTTTGGTCAAACATGGGCGGGTTGTCGTTGATGTCGCTGAGCGTGATGTTGATACTGGTGGTGCCGGCAAGACCCCCCAGCTGACCCCCCATGTCCTTGGCTTGGATGACCACGGTGTAGTTTTCCTTGGTCTCCCGGTCCATGTCTGCCAGGGACACTCGCACCATGCCTGAGAAGAGAGGAAGAAGAGGAGGAGGAGGGCAAAGTAAGACACAAGAGGTGCATTAAAGGTCAGCGGCTGAGAACCGGTGACACAGATTAGGGTCATGTGTCCAAGTGATGTGTCCTGAAATGTCAATGCTCCCAATGGACTGGACAACATGGTTGCACATCTATAATTACACTTGTCAGTCATCTGGGATGGGAGAGAAACATCCCATCCTCCCTGAGAATGTTACCCTCCAAAATTGGCAAAGCGAGACGAATGGATAATTTATGTTTAAGCCTTGAACAAAGGTCATATGTTAATGCTAATGCAATGTTTGCATCTCTTATCATATTCAACCCACAGGCAAAAAAACCAGGCACGTCTTCATCCGACGAATGCTTTACTCCGACGAATAATTCCACTTCCAAAGCAGGAAGCAAAGACCACAAATACAGAATAGATAAACTCCAGAGATGTCAAAACAGACCGCTCATTGGTGATGCATCAATTTACAAGGAGGAGTATTACTATGGGGGCAATTAACGGTCAATGAATATATAGGTGACTGTTTTCACTAGACATGCCTGCTTTAAGTCCATCTACCTGCTCTACTCAAGAAGCCATCTCTGCACAACAATGAATTATTGTGTCACCAAGGACATCCCTGCACGGACAACTTCGTGGAATCTGACCCAAGAACTGTTTTGTGCTGAAGACGAAGAAAAAGAGTACAGTCATCAGAGTAGGTACGCGTTAAAGTTTTACATTGCGTTGCCGATAAAAGCCCCGGTACTCCGCTTCCTGGCCAGTCGGGCGGCGTGATTGATAGCTGTGGAGCTGCTAGTGTTGGGGTGATGGATGAACCTCCAGCAGCAGCAGTCTGAATGGCTGCTGATGGGCAGCCTGAGAGGCTTGGCAACAGATTTCTATGCTGACAAACAAGGAAATGAGGGAACCGTGGGGAACAGTGCCTAGAGATTCTCTCCTCTTTGGGGGTAATGCGTCAGGGATTTGCTCCATGGAACCGGAGTGGCATCGTCAAGGCTGGACAATAAAGTTCTGCTCATTCAGACCCCAAAAATATAAAGGACATATATTTATTTTTGCAAGTAACATGACTGTCATGCCTTTGTCCCAGAAAAGATGTTTTAATGCTTTTGGCCTTATCGACTGAGGTTAATGGTCCACTTCATCCTCTTGTTGAGGAAATGAGAATTAAAAGAAATACACAGATAAATGGTCCCGACAGCAAAACTATTTCTTGACCCGCTAAAACTTTTATTTTTCACTTTCTTTCACAGATGGAAAAATTTCAGACAGAAAATGATTCACCGGGTTTCTTTTCTCCTCATTTCCCTTTATGGGTTCCGTAAAAAGTACGAAATTGGAAAAATAGACTCCTCGTTTTTGTTGAGTTCTCAATACTTTGTTGTTTCCTCTGAATAAATGAAGATTTCAGTTATTAAATTTCCTCTTTAATGTTTCTGCAAAAGCACAAATGATTGGTTCCATCAAGTTGGTGCTAGAGTCAGATGGTAATTATCTTAAATTAAAGACAGGATGCAGATGGAAACAGGTAGCTTGTGGAGAAATTAGGATTGAACAAAACAAGATTTAGAGTATTAATGTGTGAATTTCATGTTTAAAGATCTATTTCTCCATGTTAAACAAGCCAGGTGTTTTTTCTTGCTTCCAGTCTTCATGCTAAGCTAAGCTAATAGCTCCAAGTCCGCACTTATTGTCTATTTATCAATAGTTTAGTCAAACTCTTTGCAGGAAAGTTTCACTTCGTTTACTAATAAAATAATCAGAAAAATCTTGAAGTTCGACTTTATTGAGTCATCTGACCTTCATTCTCGTCTTCTAAATGTTACAGGCAAAATGCTGGTTTCCATGGCTACAGATTGACAGGAAACTTCCAACCAGGGCTGGGCGTCACCTGCAGATTCTAAACCCAATGGTAAGTCGGCCTCATTTTAAGTAAATGAACTGTATAACATTCACAAACCAAAGCGCTAATAGCTAATGGCCACACGCTGTTAGCGAACATAGACGGAGGTGCTAGTGAAAATCGCGTGCGTCGCCATTGTAACCGCGTCAACGAGATAAATGTTGGCTGTTATGGAGTCGCTCCTGGTTGACATGAAGTTAAATCAGGAAGACGATCCTTATATTCAGCGTTAATTGCCATCGCCGTCGCCCCCCCCCCCCTCTTCAAGGAGTAGAGGCATTTAGCCGTTTTTGTCCTCAACATCTACCAATCTTACCCTTTCTACTGCTGCCAGCTGTCGTTTTTCGGCGTGCGAGATCTACTCCGCTGCATGGACAGCAGCAATCAGACATGTAACAAGGGAAAATTGCACTCAGCTGCAAAACTTTATCTTTTGTGAATCAGACCTTGAGACGAGACGTATAGCAATCCTAAGTGGCGCACAATTCATGGTGCTGTCAGCGGCTGCGATCCACTCTTTGTGAATTGGTCTTGACTATTATAGAGGAGGTAGTTTTGTGTCATATGTGCGATCGTACCGGTCTTGGCGTCGACTGAGAAGTACGGCTGGCCCTCCAGGATGCTGTAGACCACACGAGCGCTGTTTCCATACGTGGGGTCATCGGCGTCGGTTGCGGTGACCTGGATGACCGACGTTCCTGCAGAAACCAAAGCAAAGAAGAAGTTAGAAGAGAAAGAACGACACCGGTCAGGGATAGCGATACCGTGTTATAAATCAAGTGAATAATTTCGGGTGCCGTCTCTCCATCTGTGGTTGGAACTGCTCCAGGAGCCACAAAAGAAAGTTTATGAATAGTGGATGAAACAGATGGAGATGAGCATGTAAGAACAAATGACAACAATAACTCTGCTACTGTTCAGCGCTGCTGAAAAACAAATACCGTAACAGTTTTCAAGAAAAAACTTCTCCATCTGCCATTTTTCTCCCAATCCTCACCTATTTGGGACATTTCCGGTACGGTGGCCCGGTAGGGTCCATCCAGAAACCTCGGTTCGTTGTCGTTGATGTCCTGGATCTTCACGATGAACTCGGACTCGGGTTCCAGAGGCCTGTCCGTCAGGCGGTTGCGAGCCTGAGCACGGAGGACGTATTGGGACTTGACCTCCCGGTCTAGCCTCTGGAGAGCATGAATATCCCCAGTGCTGTCGTCGATGGTGAAGGTGGTACCGGCGCCCTCGCCCGTCAGGATGTACTTAATGGATCCGTCGCCTTTATCCATGTCTGAGTGCAACTGTGGATGAAACACACGATAAAACCATCATGTTGGCGACATCCCAACGGGGTCGACATATGGGCGCGCTGGCGTGTTTTTGAGGACATGTAATGGGGTCAAACACCTCGATTGTAGAACAATGAAGTGGAACAGTTGTGCTAATCATAGATGAGATGACTGCTGAGGGCCAACAAAAGAAAAGTTGGCTGAAAATCTGTTGCAAACTCTTTTGAGGGTGAATCTTATTTCAATCACGATTAACGTAGATGGAGACAGTTTCGTTGATGCGAGTCCACGCTCTGTCTGGTAAAGTGAACATCTTTGACCCGGTGATAAATAATCTCCTGGTTGTTTGGTTGCAAATGCACCTTGTGGACATCTAATCACAGCTTGCAGCCCAGTTGTTGCCGCAGACCCTGCAGTGCAATCAGGAGGCATTTTGTGACCTGTTAGTGCAAATGCCGGTCGTTTGATGTGCAATCACTCCTTAGTTTGCACTTACTGGGTCTAGTGTATGATGAGTGTTTCGATCACGCCGGCAGAGTGGAATTAAACACCCCTATTGACGTCAGAGTGGTAAATAATCAACACCCAGCGCTAGCGAAAATCACCTTGCTGGTTCTAAACTCTCCACTTAAGATCATTCCAGTTTCTGTGGCCGGGATAGACTTTTTTTGTTTTTTGCATTAAAGCGCTGCAAGTTTTTATACAAGGGTTAAAATAGGCAGTAGATGAGGAAAAGAGGGAGATTAGAAAGCACCATGGAGGCTTTTTATTTTACGCTTTAGTTTTACCGATCGACTGAGGTCTGCTCGGATGGAGAGCTATTCAGGTGTCAACTTAAAGGTGTTGGAAATTCTATCCGGTTGTCATTTTTCCATCAGTGCTGGTAAAAGCTGGGATCAGTATGTTGCGGAGTCGTTTGACCCTGGAATAAATGCAATTCGTAGCCTTTCCCACAAGACAAAAGCCAGATGTCAGTGGGCGTTCGCAGGATTTTATCAAGTGTGACCGGGAGTGTGAGACAAACGATCACGTCGGGGTTTGTCCAGCTGCTAATACTTTGCTGCTCTAACATTCATCCTTGTTATTCCGGTGAAATTTCAGGTGCAATCGTGGCATCGTTCCCCAAAGCAGGGGATGATACAGCTTTTGCTATCTCTTCAGACAACATTGCCCGCCTCTACTCTCGGCTCAGCCTCTGAATACATTTTTTTAATCAACGCTTTATTGTTAGATTGTGCCTCATCTCTTGTAGTGATATATCTTAGGTCGGTGCCTCCTCTCCACCTTATTCACCATCTCTTGCGCTGATCCTCCTTTTCCAGTGAAGCTTATGAAAAGAGGGACTTTGACACTCGGGCTATCAATTACCTGCTCGATCTCCGTCCCGGCCCAAAGCTCAAACCGACATCCCCTATGGCTCTGAATACTAATCTGAGGGGAAAAGAAAAGCCCTCGGGGGGAGGCTCCACTACCTGTTTCTCCTGCTTTGTCATATCCTACAATGCCTTTCCGTCTTGAGTGGCTCTCTGGGAAGTAGCCTTGCCTGTCAGAATTACTTATTTCTTTCAGCTTGAGAAATTAGAGTGGGGGCTTGAAAGAAAAGCTAAATGGAAAAGAAGAAGAGGTGAGCTGGAAGTAGGCTGCAGAGACTGTGAGGAATATTTCATCCCAAATAAGCAGATACAGTACTTTTTCTTTATGGCTCTTGTGGCGCTCTCTCGGGACTTGTTACCCCTCTCTCTGGCTGCACATGACTTTTTGGAATGCAGCATTGTCCTCAGCGTTCCTGAGTAGTCGAGGGGAACTTTTTCCAGAACACTAATTGGGCAGGTTTGCATAATTTCCAAAGGGACATTTTAGGGGATGGGCAGTCAGCGCTGCAAGACTTTAAAAGTCAACCACTGCGCATTCAATGCGAGGTTTGGAATCGGGGTTTTATAGTGGGTTTAGCACCAAAAGTCAGTATCTTAAGTCCAAGTCCTGACTAAATGATGGGTAAAGATGAAAACAATGACGTCTCTCGGGCTCCTCTTCAGGTGCTAAGCTAACATTGCTAACGTGAAAGCCTCACTGACTTCTAGCAGCTGCGTTTGACGCCCGAAGACATTGATTAAGCCTATTAAAGTGTTAATTTGTTTGTATTTGAAAGTGTCTGATGATATGATTCATCATCAGTCAGCGATCTCACTTTTAATCTGAGGAAAAACAAGTCGAGGCAACGTTGTGTGTGTACGGTTATGTGTGTGTGTGTGTGTGCTTGTGTTTTTCAAGTGGATAATTTATGCTCTGGTCCAAACACCAAACACATGACTCAAAAATGCTCATCCAAAACCCACTTTTTTTTTAGGGATGATGTTTTAATTTTCATTGCAGTTTAGAAGATGTTTGTGTCTCCCTGCCAATGAAGACTGGCCTTACGCTATTGATAAAATGTTCCATTCGCAGTAGCCGCGATCAGACGATCAAAGCGTTCGTTTGAGAGCATCCCTCCGCCCGTTCCTTTCAGAGCACGTCGGTTGCGTTGCGGACGCTGCCATCCACTTGTGTAGAAACAGGGCTGACTAAGTAAAGCCTTGATTCGAGTCAATTAATTCAATCACTGCTGTCTGGCTCTGGTTCAAAGTGGACAGTAGAGAGACTTATCTTAGTATGGATGAGTGCAAACACCAATTAAATGGGGATTTTTTAAAAGTTTGCCTCAGCCCACCCGTGATTTTCCCGTTTTGCATTCATGCGCTCGACTCTGGCCGAGCAGCAGATGACCTCCAGGCTCCAGAGCTCCACTATAGATCCGTTCATATGCACTGTTTCTGTTTGAAATCTCTTTGCAACACCTACACCGGGGCACCTTGCACTCGGTTGCCTCAGTGTAGGTGTTGCAAACGCAGAGGTACCTTATGCATTAGATGCAACCAGGGGGAAAGGTCATGCAGGAAAGCTTCTGGAAACCAGTCCACCTTGCATTTCGTCAGGACATAGACGGAGGTGTGTTAGTGTGTAGTCAACACTGACCTTTCCGATATAGAGTGGTTCTAGTCCGGTGTACTCCTCCAGGACAAAGAACTGGTTCCACACCCAGCCTCTCTTCACCCGCTGGAGAACAGCCGACTTGCCTGCATTTTCTTCCTCAGCAGGGTTACCCATAAGGCTTTGAGGCAGAAGGGTCAAAATGCCAACGGCCACAGGGAGCAAGATGCTGGCAAGTGCAGGACGATGCAATCGGTGTCCCATCGTCAAACCAGTAGGAGTTTGGTGTTTGAAGACTCTTCTGCTTTGTTCAGGGGAGCGCTTGTTTCCCGGAATCCGTCTGATGGAGAAAAAAGACGACAAATGAGTCTTACTTTCATGTTCTTTCTGGATACCATAATCTTTTTATTGAATGCTGATCCCCCAGTCTGTCTTTTTCTCCTGCTTTCAGATTAACCAAGTTTTTTGTTGCATTATAATGAGCAGTGTGCACCTTATTAGAGCTGTAAGAAGGGGTTCGTCTTCGACCGCCAATGAGTTGATGTGGAGGAGTGGAGGTGTTAATATGAGATGAAAAGAAAACGGGGACAAAAGAGACAAAACAAAAAAAAAAATCCATGTCATGCTGCCACTCATTATTACCTTGTATTGGAAATGATTATATGATTATAAAGAACAGAAGGCAGGTAACGGGTGCACATAATCGCATTTATATCAGTTTTAAAAAATGAGACAACAGTTAGTCGTTTCTGCTGGTAATATCCTACTGTAAGTGTAAAGTAGACAAGAAAAACTGCATTAACGTCTCGGTATGATCGGCACAGGTTTGTTGACAATTTGTTTTGTTGCACCACATCTCCAGACATGATTCGCTGCATTTCTTCTCCAGGTTTAAACCTCCTGCGATCTCCTGCATATGTGTGTGAAAACCCTCCATACCAGTAGGTGGCAGTAGTCTGTATTTGTAAAGCAAAAATAGTGAAGACCTTGGAATGCAGAAAAACACTGTTGTTTAATGAAGCAGGATTTTTATATCATTTTCCTACCACACTTGCTGTTTTTTAATACATTATTAGCGCTTCAGTTGTGTTTTTTTTTTCTCCAGATGTTGCCGATAATGAACTGGAGCGATCAATGAACAGCTCTCTGTGTGCGCTCTCTTGATTATAGTCTTGGTTTGATTTCCTCACTGCTTCTGGGGTGAGCAATCAGAGTGATTTCTGTCGCCGATGGGCTCCCTCCGCCGAATCAAAATGACCAATTTAGCAAAAAAGCAAACAACTAGCGCCGAGAGCCAAGAACTCTAATACTAGTTCACTCCTGCTTCCAGTCTATATGCTAAACTAGGCTAGCGCTGTCAATCGTAATTGTCAGGATAATCAGGTATTTCACACTGGTGAACAAAACTCATAGTGTATGTCTACTTTTTCACACTCCATCTCACTCTGCTTCACTCTTTTTTGATAAGAACATCAGAGGAATTTCTAAGAACATCGAGGTCAAGTCCACAAAGACGCTTTTTAAAGTTACCCATCGATCGTATCTAATCAATACCTTTGCACCAGCAGCACATGGCACCTACGCTGCCTCTTTACAGCCGCCTCTTATTTTTATTTATTTGATGGATGGCAGCATCTGTCCCGCTTTTCCTGCATTGACGAGCCAAGGGGAGGAATAGGCCGATTTATGGTCAAAAGGGGGGGAGAGAAAAGGGAAAGTTGGGGGGGGGGATCTTTGGGGGGGGGTCTGAATAAAGCAGCGGAAGAAAGACAGACTGTTTGACTCATGCTTTGACTCCATTATGTTTTGTAAGAGGGAGTGCATTGTGCCGCCGCGGAGTCTCTCCGAATCGCCAAACTCAGTTAATCATTGTTGAAGAGGCACAAAAAGCCGGGAAGGGTGGGGGGGCGTGGCTGCATTGTCAGCGGGAGGCGGGTCTGAATTTGTGTGTGTGTGTGTGTGTGTCTTCTCTGCAGATTTAAAACCTACGTGGGCCGCCTGGCAAGACGGGTGACACTTGACCCCGTTGCTCCCCTCTTTTCAGCCCATTCAAGGAGCCTGTTTGCCATTATGAAGTAAAATTAGCTCTCCTGTTCGTCGCCCACAAAATCTCAACCCCGCCCCCTAAAAAGGTCACAGCTTGCGCCCGGCGTTTTGCTCCATTTTGTCGTCCCTAATGAGGTGACATGCTACGCAATTGTTGCAGGCAAAACATCTCATGCATCCGTCTTTTTTTTTTTTTTTGCTCCTCTGATGGCATTTCGCTTGTTTAAGGAGAAGGCAGCTGGTGTTTGCCACACAAGCGAGATGAAGGGATGAAGGAGAAGGGGAGGTGGCGGGGCTGGAGGACCAATCATATGAAAAAGCTTTCCCAGACTTAAGGCGAGGAGGAATTTTCCCACCGGGGCTGAAAGATTCTTCCCAATCTTTTGTAACCGAAAAGAAAACAGCAGAATTTTTTCGCTGCTACTGCGAAACAACGTGGAGGAAGAATGAAGTCACGACGGACACGCCGGCATCCAATTTTTATGTTTGTTTTGAAAGAGCAAGAACCCCCTGAAAGGGGTTGAGAGCGAGGAAAGAAAATTGAGTGACAGTGGAAGAGACGGTGATTATCAGGGGGGAGCAGCTGGTGTGACAAAATGATGGGCCATATTGTCGTATCATCTTACTCCAAGTCCACCTGCTGCTCCATTAACCGCAGTCTGACAACGGCAGACTATATTAAAGCGGTCCTACATGAGCGAGCAAGGTGAATGTTTTCCATCCGGCAGGAGGACAAACAAACAGGAAACAGGAAATGGTCTGAGCGACGGGGGGCCACCGCTGGGCCGAGGCGGCGAGCGGAGCGTCACCCCACCTGCTGGGAGTAATGAGCTGCTAATGTCCAAATAAATGGGTACTCCGGCTTAATAACTCCACTTTATAACTTGGAGCAACATCGAAAGATCGTGTTCCGTGCTCAAACTTTATCGTTGGAGCTCGAATTGGCGTCAGATGCTCCAGGAACACCCACAAAAGACGAAACTCCATGATGTAGCGACAAACTATTTAATTTATTATTTAGGGTAATTTAAACGTTCCTGAACCCTCCCCATATTGATATTGAACCACATTCTATCTGTATTACCTTTTCCCACACTCTTATAGACTGACTTAAAGCTGTGAGTCTCGGAATGCAACGCACTTCCGGATGCTGTCAGCCAATAGCATGCGCGTACCCATATCACGTGACCATCTACTAAAAATCCGGCTTCAAGCATGAATACAGGAGGGATTACTGCATTTATTTCATGGGCTAAATATTTTTTTTAAATTTACATCCTAATTGGTTGATAGTGTCAGAGACCGTGAAAAGGGTAACCGCCAATTTCGGCGATCAAAGCTCTCGCCCGGACCTTTTTTTTGGGGGGAGGAGAGCCGACTCGGTGTGTGGCGCGTTATAGCGTGGGAGCTATGAAGTGGAGCATTATGAAGTGTTAATTTCACAGTGGTCATGTCTGGGCTTCACTCACCTCCGCTCTGAAAAGAGGCCTCCCAGACTTGTGGAAAAGACCCTTAAAAAAATGGGATGGACCCATGAAAAGGGTTCCGCCCACCCCGGCAGGGCAAAACGTCACGGCCAATTTGTTAACCGCAATTGATTTTGCACGGTGGGGAAGTGACGACCCTGCATATCTCTGACCCCCCCTCCCCCCCTCTCTGCCACCACCACCACCCACTGCATGGATGCTCTTTGACTTCTTGGGAGATGCAGAAAGCGCCTTTCCATAATCCGAGAGGCTGCCGCCGCCGCCGCCGCCGGGAGATGCAGTCAGGTTTCTCTACACGTCGTTGCTGAATCTAATTTCGCTCCTGGGGGGGGGGGGGGGGGGGGGGTTGAGCCTCGAGTCTGAGGAGCCACATGTTCTCCACCATCGTTTTTAATTTCTGGATGCTAATGTTGATTTACTTACATTTGCTATCGTCTAATAAACCAGTAGTTTTTCTCCATGTGTCTGTGTGCAGAAAGCTGGAGTAAAATGACCAGGTCTTTAAGGGAGGGGGGGTTCTAAAGAAAAGGGTCTGTTCAGCTTCTGCCTGCAGCGAGGACCAGGTATCCTCTGCTAGCTTGCAGTGAGCGAGGGAGGGAGGGGGCGCAGCCTTCAAAGGCGAGGTGTGCATGTTGGTCGAACCCTCTCAAGATCACACAGTTGTTTGTGTGAGAGTATGAATATGAGTCTTCTGTGGCTGCACAGCGTGTGTGTGTGTGTGTGTGTGTGTGTGTGTGTGTGTGTGTGTGTGCATTACCCTCTATTCGTCCTCATTCCTGTAACCCCCCCCAGGACAGAGATGCTGGCATGGGGCAGGCTTTGAACCTGCCTCTGCCATGCTCTCTAATTGTGGGGAGCTCCTGGGCGTCGGTTCGTGCAGCTGTGCCGTGACAAGCAACCTCCCTCCCCCAGGCCCGTTTACCGTAAGGTGTTTTTAATTACTCATCCCTGTCTTTTCTGCTTCTGAAGTTTGTTCACCCCCCCCCATTTCAACTATCCTGTAATAACATTAAAAAAAAACAACCAAAGAAAGCCCATCCTGTCTTCTTAATTTTTCCCAGCGTTCTCTGGATCCACTCGTTTCGTCCTTCTCCTCCCCTTCCCTCCCCGACGCACATTTGGTTCATTCATCGTTCGGCGGAGGCCATAAAAGGAAGCCTTGTCATTTATGGAGAAATTAAATCACATAAACTGGCATTCATCCCAGGCACTGGTGCATGGAGATGATGTCACCATGCATAAGCGTCATCTGGAAAACTTTGCAATCAGTGTCACTTTGCTGCAAATTAAACGGCGGTATCTCGGGGACAGATCCTTTCAAATTAATATCGAACTCATCATCTCTTTTGAATTTTTTTTTGGGGGTGTTTTTTTTTTTGTTTTTTTTTTAAATCTCGGAGGAGAATTGTTTCCACCAGCTGGAGAATTCACTCCTCTGTTTAAAAAAAAAAAAAAAAAAAGAAGAACCAACTTCCTGTCCTGGAATGTCGCTGAGTGGCATCACAGAAAGCCGCCAGACATCGTTAATACGGAGGCTGATTAGCGATGATCGCCTCTTGTTGACAGTAACGATGGCTAGAAGAGTCTTTCTGCCCTTCCGAGAGCTTTACGCGCCAATCTAGCGTCTTATTTCTCATCCTGAGTTCACAAAACAGGCAATAATTTCGTAAATTTCCAGAAAGAGAAATAAAAAGATTGTGTTTTCATTCTAAGACACCTCAGCTGAGGTGGAGGAGAAGGGTCCGCATCAGCAGGTCGACAAGACTTGTTTGAAGAAGCGACAGCGCCGACGTGCCGAGAATGGGAGTCACGAAAGTTTCTCAATGTGTGCCCCCCCCCCCCTTTCAGGCTCTGAATGATCACACTGACCTACATCTAACAGTCACACATAAATTCTATTTGTTTCTGTCATCAATTAACAAACAAACCCCCCCTCCAATCCAAACAACACCCACTGTTTCCGCAGAGTGTTTAAATAACCCTCCCATCTTGCATCTTCTTTATCTCTGGGGGCTTTATCTCTGGTATACCCCCCCCCATATTGCCACTGCAGTCGTCAGTTACAGCTGACAATTCCCCCGTCACCCTTAAATCATCCTCCACCTCGCCTGTTTACACCTTGAGAAGATTATTGGCGTTTGTCATTGTGTTTCAAAAAGAACGGAATGAATGTCAAGGATAATTTCTTGAGAAACCCCCCCCCGTCACTCTTACCTTTCCTCCTTTCCAAATGTGTTCCTCTTTCTTAGCCCTTCTGTCTCTTCTTCTCGTATCTCCTTGTATTTCCTCTCCCTGCACACTTTGCTAAATTTCCATAGAAAAAGTTGTGAAAGCTGCTGTCTTCAGTGCATCCGTTTCCTGAAAGTCACCTTGAGTCCATGCTCTCGCTCTCGTTCACTGGCCTCTTTGTAAAGTTTCCCCTCTCTTCTTTAATATCTAGATATGAATATATCTTCTCTTGCCGTCGCTGCCGTTTGCCTCTCGGAGCTGTCTGCACACACTCATCCCCCCAGTGTTGACTATCAGGGGACCCAATCAGACCAAAGGACCAATTGTCCCTCTCTTTACAATCAGTGGGACGGCCTCCTTCGGCTCCGGCGTAATCTAGTCTACAAGTTTTAGCTGTGAGGAGGAGCAATGGACAGAGGAGAGGTGGGGAAAGGAAAAGACAGGGAAGGAGGGTAGATAAAGAGTCATGGGGGGGTAGATTGGTGACAGGATAGGGGGTGAAATTACTGCGAGAGGGAGGTGGAAATCAAAGGGGTAAGAAAGGGATGTTGGAGTGCGGGAGGGTAGATGGTGAAGAGGAGAAGGAAATACTCTAGAGCCACAAAAACCAACTCGTTTCATCTCGGGGTAATTGGAATGAAGTGACCAGCGTCTTGGGGGAACCCCAGAGTGTGTGTGGACAGCAGGGGGTCTTAGTTGACTGCCCAGCCAAGTAGAAAGTGCAAAGGAGGAGGGCGGTAGGGGGGTACACCTTCCCTCTCAGTTCACCAAACCTGCATTTTAATGAGCTGGTGTTGTACACCGCTGGATCTGTAGAGGGATTTATGGGCATGAAAGATGAAGCTTTAAACTGCATTATATTCTGCTGTTGGCCCAGTCGGAGTCAAAGCAATTAGTTTTTTCCAAATTGGCAAAAAAAAACCATCCTGAAAAATGAAGTGCATGCCAACACACACACACACACACAAAAAGATCAGTCACGGTCACGGAGATCCGATCCCTGTTTAGCAACAAGCAAGAAAATAGAAGAGCTTCATTTAAGTAATCGTGGAATTAATGCAACAAGAATTAAAAAGGGGGGGTTTCAGAGTCTCTTGCAAATTTCTCGTCAGGAGGACAAGGACTCGGGAGAGAAGGAAATCATATTGGAGATGTAGTCAAGCATGTTTAAACAGAAATGAAAGTATATTAGATGGAAACAAGCTGCTGTGGGTTTTATTATTTCTTTTCATTACATAGTCTGAACCAGTTTCACTCTGTATTTACGATCAAAATGATCCAGACGAGGTAGAAAAGTTTCTCCACTAGTCCTTAACTTTTCTCTTTTTTCCCCCCAACACTTTCCACTTGACAGCCCTTTGACTCTCCTTAATCTTCCTGACAGAGTAATTTGGTGTGTTGTACAGCTCTAAAAATACAGATGAAGGCTGTTGTCACCCACTGAGCCAGATGGTCAAAAGGTTGCACTTCTCCATCAGTTCAATATGTTTTTTTCTTTCTCGCTCTCTGTCCCTTTCAATATGTCTTCTTTCTCATTTGGCAGGTCATTCTTCTTCACCGCTGGCCGTCGCCACCGCCCACCCCCTTCCCTAGCCGCCCTCCCTCGTCCTCTTTGTCTCTTTGAAGACCTGACTGGTTAGCGCCCCAACCAATCTGTCAGCGAATGCTTGACTGGATCCCCTAGAAAATAAAAAATAAAAAAAAAGAAACGGCAGGGGCTACCCCTTCTTTGTCAGGACGGGGCCACAAAGAGGGTGGCATTCAGGCCCATTAAACAACACCTTCCATCACAGTGGAGGGGATAATAATTGGCAGAACAAATTGAAGCAATAGGGCTTATGGAAGGGCCTCTTATCTGTTTTTAAATTCGGTGTAAAGGGCTAGATGTCTAGAAAACAAGTCCCTTTGGGGCCCCTCACAATGGGCCCCAGATCCGCCGTAGAAATAGATTGGATACAGTTATGTTCTGCAACTTTCTGGACTTTGGTTTGGGGATCACGAGCAGGATGTTAAGGACACGGTGCTTTCACGGATCAGATCAAGAACGCCTTCCCTTACAGTCGAGGGCCGCGAGCTCACAAAGGCCATGACTTGTTCTGTCACCGTAAAGTACCTTTTTATTAAGACCTACAACAGACTGCTCAGGTCTTTAATTAGGAGAGGAGATTTGGTGGTTGTATCCACTCAATTACCATTTCATACCACTCAATTAATCTGTCCTACATAATTGTATTGTTAGCAGATTCCACCCCCCCTTCCCTTTAAGCAGGAGCTCCAGCATTACCGTATCCATCTGCTCGGATGAAATTGTCATTTAGCACGTAGGCTGGCGAGCGAACGATACATCGAGATTCTGTTTAAATTAAACTTTAAATGGTTATGCTAATGAAAGGACAGGATGTGCAGGAGCCAGTTTTATTAAAGGCTAAAGGGAAACATGTCGACCGCTATGTTTGAGTGGTAGAATAACTTTTGTACATTATACTTCCTTTACCATTCAGTAAAGTTTTTAACTCATCAAACCGCAGATGATGTCTTAATAAACGTTTTCTGTTCAAACAATCTAAAACCCAATCTAGCACTAGCGTGTGCAAGCTAATACAGTACTGAATACAGTATTTTCTGCACTATAAGGCGCACCTAAAAGCCTTTAATTTTCTCAAAAACCGACAGTGTGCCTTATAATCCAGTGCGCCTTATATGTCAAAAAAGTTTTGAAATAGGCCATTCATTGAAGGTGCGCCTTATAGTCCAGTGCGCCTTATAGTCCAGTGCGCCTTATAGTCCAGTGCGCCTTATAGTGAGGAAAATACTGTAATTTGATTTCCATAACCGTTCCCTCTGTAGTGGATGAAGTCACGCTGACAATCTAGCAGTTTATTTAGCTACAGTAGCATTGTAGCTACGCTAACTCAATCCGGCTACCATCTTTAGCCGGCGCTCCTCATGTTGTCCTTTAACTTCAGATTGTACACGTCGTTGTGTGACTACGTTGATCACGTCTCCTGAAGATGACAGCCCAGCTTTTACGTTTACCGCCGTATCCCCCCCCCACCCCACCCCATCTATCGCGTTACCGTCATTTGATCTCGTTCACGTTGTATTCAATTATCACGAGTCTCACAGACGTCCAGATGGAAAACAGATCAAAATATTTGTTTCCAACTGTGGGGACTTTGGAGGAGTCTGCATCCAGATTGCCTCCTGAACTTCTGCCCGTTTTTACCGCGAGAGTGGAAGCATATACGCAACATCCAATTACCAATAATTATAACCGTTAGGTGCAGGAGAGTGGATGTAAAATACAGGCTAGAGGAAGGTAATCCTCTCCAGGCTGTCAGGACTTCTTTACCCGCACTTATCAAGCGGCAGCCGTCAGATGCAATAACCTCCACCGACTTCATTCAGCGTATCGCCACCACTACCACCACCACTAGGGGAAAGCATGAAAGAGGGTTAGGTTTCAGAAGAACAAGATGACAGCGTGCCAGAAAAAAGGGGGGGGCCTCCATGTCATCTAAGATAAGACGAGTAGCTCTCTTCCCTTCTGCCTGAGATTGAAATGGCATGGAGCAGAACAAGCGCGAGTACAAAGAGCTCTTCTGTGTCTTTGGGCTGTGCAGTCGAGCCTTTTCATGTCTGCTTTTGGCTACAGGTTGAAACAAAAGGGAAAATTAGATGGGGGAAATCATTGTGTCTTTGTTTGGGGTGGGAGGGGGGGAATGCACACATGAAAAGAGGATTTGTATACTCAAGCCAAGTTCACCACTGAAGTGGTAACCTTTACAGTAATTGGCGGAAAAAGAAAAAAGATGTTTGGCCTTAATTGTGAGACATCTTTGGCGCGGAGGGTCGAAAGACCGAACGGTGACATTAACTTGCGCGTATGGCATCATCTGAGCTCCCCCGCTCAGACAAGCCGTGTCTTTCACCGTTTTCCCATTTTCCAGGTGACCTTTACACCGTTTGCGCCTCTCGAGTCGGAGACACACTACCTCAACCGGGTATTGACTTTTCGCTCCGTCGTGTTAAACTTTTGCGATTCCTGGCGCAGCTTGTCGCAAGGAGCCTCCGTTTGTGACAAGCGGCCGCATCCCATTTGGGATAAAAGGCTCCCCAGGCTGTTTGATGCGGTATCCCAGCAGGGATAGGCCGGGACTTGGCCCCTTGATGAGCTGACAGGAGCCGCGGAGAGACGTGGGGGCCCCCTCGGAGCGGCAGGACCACAAACCTCAGGAGCTGTGTGTGCCTCGCTCTGATATTTACCCCTCCCTGTTCTGTCGTTCCTCATAACCCTCCCCCCCATTCGTGACCCTGTCTGGTGAATCGTAAATGAAAGACTAAAGTGACTTTTGAAGTATGAATTAAGGGGTACCACATGTGTTACGACTGACGCAAGTGGCAAACACAAGTGTGGAAAAAAAACCCGACACAGACTGAATTATGAATCGGTTCCGTCTGCGACGTCGTTCCCGTTCAATCATTTACGCCAAAAAAATGACGAAAAAAGAAGAAAAATATCATCTGACTCCAGAGTCGATGGGAGGAAATTTTTTTTTTTAAGCATAAAACATGTTTATCAAACCTTTAATATCTGCTTCACAAATCATTTGCATTCTAGCGGCGAGCGCAGGCGTCCCGTATCAGTAGTTAGAGTTTACAACTCCATCCCCACTTCCCAGAGTCAATAGAATACCCATCAGGGGGGAGCGGGGAGGGGTATACGCGCTCCATTACATGTTTGGTATGCAGGAGGGTGTACACACACACTCACATCGAACCAGACACAAACACACACAGGATAAATGTCTCCTTTGTCGGCTTGTGAGTGTTTGTAGTTCCATGCTGATCCAGTGATCACAGGAAGGAATAGTGGGAGCGGGGGTTTGAACAACGCCACCCGATGCTCTCCTGCTCACTGATGAAAGAAAACCTTTGGTTATCGCCGAGGAAAGAAAGAGAAAAAACAAAACAAGCGAGGAGGTTCCATTTCCCCTTTCAAGCTACACGAGCGTGATGATGATGATGATGATGATGATGATGATGATGATGATGAGGAGGAGGAGGATGCTGTGTTTGTTCCTTTTATACTCATCCTTTCCAGTGAGTCCAGCTTTTTTTTTTTTTTTTTCCCCTCAACGCGGTAAATAAAGCTGAACTGGCCTTGTAAACTATATCATAAAAAAACACACCCCACAATCAGTTCGGAGAGTCCGACCCCTCCCTCCAATCTGGAGTCTCACTACCGCCGGTCTGTAAGCAACAGCGTGATCGGTCCAACGATGCTGGGGGAAACAGTTCATTTCTCCCCGTCACCTGGCAACTAAAAGCTTCAAAAAGACTCATCCGTGTCGGAGAAGCTCGGAGCCACGAAACCTTTGCTTTATTCTTATAACCACGCCGTCGGAAGGAGGGGGTCAGACATGCTTGGACGTCAGACGGTGAACCCTTTTACCAAAGAACACGACTTTCTCCTCTGCGCACTCACCGCAATTATGTCGAGGCCGTCATGTTGGTGACTTTACAAGGTGGCGCCGGATGTAAGGCGCGCATGTTTATTTTATGTGTGGTGCTTTGGAGGCAGCAGGCGGCCTCTCTGCTCAACCAACCCAACTGAATTAACATTATATGAGCAATAGCAAAAAATATAATGTATAATATTATTAAATAATAGGAACTACCAGAAGGTGCACATTCGTTCAGGAGAAACAAAATTACGATGCCATTAGCTAGCTCACAAAAAAAGAAATGAAAGTTCAAAAGTAAAAGTAGTAACAGCTATAATAGCGACTGAAAAATAGCGAGATAGATGCTACACTTTAGCGGCGTTAGGATGGCATTTTAATTCCTTTAGTGAGTGCAATAAGGGAAACATTTCCAGGAGATGTTGCTGCATTTCGAACGCCTCTTTCAACTCGACTCAAACTAGCTGATGGGATCTAGCGACGTAGACATTTTTAATTTAGTTTACTGTATTCAATAATTTTTCACTTAATTTGCATTCCATTGCCTCTGGTACGAGTTACGGTACCGTAAACTTCTGTCCAAAAGACGACGGTAACTCGTACCATAGGCTAACCTGATTACGTCTTTCTTTCTCATGTTTGCTTCTTTCTTTTACCTTTATTTGATATGTTTCATTACTATACAATTTGATATATAAATGACATTATGAAATAACATATTATGTTGAAAAAAGGTAGTTTTCTATCGTCCTGGAACAGATTAAGACCATTTACGTTATTTGTAATGGGAAAAATATTTGTAATTCGAACAAATTGCTATTGAAACAGCCTTCAGGAACGAATTGTGGTCAGAAACCGAGGTTTGCCTGTAAAGCTGTTTCTTGTTGGATGCACATGTATTTGGAAAGGCTTTTTGGCGGGATGGCTTTCCTAAGAGCAACTCGTGCAACTGGAGGTGTCAACGCTCCTGACGTATTTCAGCTGGGACTGCAAGGGTTAAGTTATGAAGAAAAATGAAATGAAACATTCCTTAGCGGAAACTCTTTTGTTTCTTTCTTGGAAGCTGCTGCTTTCGCTCCGTTTTTGCTTATCTGATCACGAGGGGCTCTGAACCGTAAACTCTTCCATCTCACCAGATCACGGATGATTGTCACGGCGCTCGGCGGAGAGACACGTAGCATCACGAGTAGAAAATGTAAAAAAAAAAAAAAAAAGCATTAGACCGAGATGAAACAATACTTTAAGTGGCTGCTTGAGTCAGAGTGAAATCTGGCACCTGCTTTTCTGGCTGATTTAATAATGTTCCCATTAACGCTACAGTGGGGTTTCAACCTAGGGGTTGGTGACAGACTGATCTCAAATCATCTGTCTGACGGCTGTAATGACTCCACTGCTGTGATGAGCCCCGACGGTGAGGCAGCATTCTGGGCCGCTGAATGCGGAGGCGTTTGAGAATCCCTCGCCATCCGTTATTTTTCAAAGAGAGTCATTTGCGTCCTGGATAGACACCCGCAAGACAAGAAAGGAAGGATTTTAATACCTCCTTTATGGGGCTGACAATTCCAACAATGTGGAAACATTCGATCGGCTACCGGAGAAGCAGAAGAAAAAGCGGGCCAGAGCTCCGAAAATCAGAATTAATTGCCGTCGCGGCTGCAGCGGCGCCGAAACAAGTTTTTTTTTTTTTTTTTGAAGATGTGAAACATTTGGAACTGATCCGGGCATTATCTGCAGGAAAATGAAATCAGACTTCACTCCTGAAATGCAAAACGGGGATAGTTTGACATCTCTGCATTCATCGAAATTGACGTGTTTGAATTTATTTGAGGTGTCGCAGCCAGAAAGTCAAGGTCGCGTGAAATATAAGGAGGAGAAATCAGTTTCTGTGGCAGTAGTTTACATTCATGGCTGCAAACGAGGCCTGGGATCATGTCTAGTGTATTCTGAAAAGCAGCTAAGAATATCTTATTTCTACTCGGGAGTGATAAATGTGTTTACAGAAGAACAACCATGGCGCTCTGAAAGGAACATCACTGATAAGATGGAACTTTCAGGTTTTTTTTTAACTTGAATTCTGCAGTGATGATGATAGTATTATTCCTTAAAAATCCACTTTAATTGGCTGAAATGTTTGGGTTTTTTTAAAAATGAGACTCAGTGTTCAAACAGTCACGCGGGTGTTGAAGTAGTTAGTTTGCAGTAAAAACTAAAGTAAAACACCTCAAGTTTCATTAATCCATGTATTCTTACAAAAGGTCTTGGGATATTATCATTTTTTCTACATAAATCCGTAATGGAGCTCACTTCCAAAGGACCATGGCGCCCCCTCCTGGTTGGAAGAAGCCAAATTCCGGCTCTTCTAGTCCTCATATCTGCGGCGAGTGATGGATCCGAGCCTAAAGGCCAATCATCTAATCATCTGTGGCACTGATGTCAGTAAATAATAGACTCTGGACGAGTAACTGCCATTTTTTTATCCGACTTCATTATTTGTCTGTGTGGCCGCCATAGAAACCATGTTAAATAACAACAAATTACCGCTGAGGGCAAAAAAAAGCTCTTTCAACCAACCAGAAAAAAGGAAATGAAAAGAAAAATCACATTCTGAGTGCTTTGTGAATCACCTCAACACACTCTGAAACACCCCGATCCTTCTTCTGCTCAGCCCGGCGAGGTTTAACTTAATCAATGAGATTATTTCCGCCTTTGGAGCGGCGCCGTCGATGAGAAATGTTTTGCAGCTCGTAGGTTCAATTCCCTCAACAGACGGCGTACGTCCATCAACGGCCTGCTGGAGCTGTCCAAACCGTCCTTGAGCGCGACTTCCGAATACAACCTGCTTCATTTACGCAATATGGATCACTCTGAGCTTTAAAGGATCGCGTTCTCCATCAGTGATATTACCGATCTTAGAACAAAAGAACAAAAAACAGGAATCCTAGCACTTCCCCTTCCCATCCACCCCTCAATGAGACAAAGGCGGCGTTTTTTTTTTTTTTGTTTGGTTTTTTTCGCGAAGGGAAGGCGAGGACAGCTGAACCTCATGTGTGAAACACGCCAGACTAAGCTTCACGCCGCAATGTGGAGATGAGAGGCGAAACAAAGGACAGAGCTTTTGTTGCATCTTTAATTACAGGCCTGTTCAAACGAGGGGTCCCTGGGCCTTTATCTTCCTCTGACAAAACACATGCATGGAGAGTAGGTGTTGAATGTTAGCGGGAGTTTACATTCTGTAACCCGTGATAAGAGTTTGTTTACCGGAAACACACCCGCTGTCCGCATGCAGCGAGCAAGGATACTGTAGAAACAATACAACCACCAGGCGTGAAGGATACTTGGGGGGAAAAGGCAATCCAACACTTGAACATACCCTCCTAACCCTCTCCCAACGGTGATTACAGGTTAGCCTGGCAGGTACAGGTATGTTCTCTGCAACGCCAACAAGATCAACAGCCGAGTCTAAGGAGACGATCCTCAGCTAACGCTCAGCTGTCCGAAGCTATTACTTTTATCGGCAGGGCTGAGCTGCCACGTCCCAGGAGGTCTCCTCCGGTAGTCCTGCAGATCTTTAATCGGGCTTTAAAGAATCCCGCATCTCCCTAGACGCACGCCGCACTCGAGAAGTTGAAGGGCGTGAATTTGTGTTCGTGAGTCAAACTCAGTAACAGGACTGAGCTCTTCTAGGTAAGAGACGGGAGTCTAGGTGGACTAGAAGTATTTGCAGAAAGACTTCACATTCTTCATTGGATTGGTTCATCCCAGAATAAAAATGAGGGATGTCAGTTTGATATACTGGCAATTTTGATGTGACCTTTCCAATTTATTTGTTCCGAGTACAGAGATAAAGGAAATGAACTGAGTCGGAATCTTTTGGAACATAGAAATGTTCCCAAAAGTTTATTACGGCCACCCACCCTGTGGTGCAGGATGTGCATTGACTTTTGTGGCCAACAGGGGGTGGCATAACAAACTGGAACAACAGCGATGTTATTTTTTCTTATTAAAGTCCAACTAGAAGTGATCGCTTTGATATTAAAAAGTAATTTTATCCATTAATATAGTAATTACAGCTTTAATCATTCTTCCCCTTCGAGGTTTCAGTAAAATTAGCTCAAAATGAGTCGCTTTTGCCTACTTTTCCAGTCGTTCCAGCAAAACATAAAAGGACAGAGGCGATGATATTAAAAACCAACACATTCATGGAAGTTTTATCCGTCGCCAGAGTTCCTTTCTTTTGTATCTCCGTCCTTCTGCCTGGTCGACGCCTCACCTGCTCATCTCATACCGGATCTTGTTACGCTGCCTTTTCAGTGGGCAGCATTGAAAAATCTGCTCCACACAAAAGAGCATTGTCAGAAGTGCTGCTCTCAAACCCTCCCGCCTGATGGAACACACGGTTTCTGTGTTGAGATCTTGTTACAGGAGTTGTGATCCGTTCATAAGAGGCATCTCTCTGATGCGCATCTCAGGTAGATCTTCAGCTGGTGGCGGCAGATAAGTGGCTTCCTGAACAGAAGGAACAATATATGGAACTCTGAGTCGGACGGATGCTAACCGCGCGGCGGCGGCGTGAAGCTATCTATTACGACACTGCTGGGTAGATATATCTTACGTTCTTTTTTAACATTTTGTCAGGAAGTCTAAGTTGTCTGCCGGCGGCGGCTACCGTTTGACAGACGTCTGATCTAATTCAACCCCGGTTACCGATTCTGTAACACGAAGCACATCTTAGTCTTCAATTCCACTTCCTGTCACATGCACGTGCAAGATCACGGCCGTATGTATGAGCCGTGAGAGCTGTCAAGTGCAACCGGCATTCGATCTCCGCGGCGGAAACCTGCACACGCGTGCAGCGCCAACGCAATCTCATGAACATTTAGCATTTTGCGAAACGCTAAAAGTTGTTCTTTTTTTCAAGTTTTTTTTCAACAATTATTTCGCTCATCCTGTGGTGAAAAAAAGACGTTAACACATTTAATTGGTTTTACAGCAATCCGGGACTCGTAAGCTTTTAATATCGCCTCCCCAAAGGTACCAATAAAAAAATCAGCCAATGTGTTGATTTGAAGGTTTCACAGTTACCGACTTTACATCGGATAATTAGCATGCAGATGTAAGAGGGATTGTATTGTTCTCACAGGGCAGCCAATAAATACTCAGTCAGAAGATGCTCAAGATAAATTTAAAAAAAAGGTTGTAGGGGTCCCCTGGAGGAAAGCCCCCCCCATGCCCACTTTGTTGCTACCCGGCAGTCGGCGTTGAGAAGAGCGTTGTCTGAAGTGGGCGGCTCCCGGTGATAAGAAATAAATCTGAAGATTAATAAAGACAGGTAAACAAAGTTCTGATAATCTTCCCAAAGATAAAGATTCAAGGACTTTTGGTATTTTTGACGCGATGAAAGATGCTGTCGGTGCTGACGATGAACACATCAACCAGTACTGATGTATAAAATGCGTTTATTCAAAGATAAATGTGTCATAAATTGAGAACGACGCAAACAAAATGATGATAACGGCATGAAAACAACAAAGATAAAAGTAAATGCTTCCAGCACCAGGGGCCAGAATGTGTTTATGAGCTTATCCACGGTGTCCAGCTCTCAGCAAAGCACTCATTGGACAAAAAGGGAAACGAGCTATAAAAATAAAAGATGTTTTTAAAAAAAAAAAAAAATTAGCTATAGGTGATTGGACATTTTCTAGTTCGGCTGGCGCAGAGTAATAAGCAATTACCACACATTTATCCCCACAACTCAGAGAGAACTAATCTGCACTCAACAGCCAGAGCCAAAAATAATGAAATTAATTAAGAGTATTAAGGCGACTGCCAGAGAAAGGTAGAAATGTAATAATCCACAGCCAGACAGAAACACTCCCGTCGCTCTCCGTCTCTTTGTGAACATGACTATTATGCCTCTTTTTTGTATTTCCTCTGTATTTCCTTTGTGATGGGCAACCCCCCACCCTCCCGCTGGTTCACCAAACAGGAAGCAGAATTGTTTCTCCGCCTCTGGAGAAAGGTACCAGGTCAAAAGTGCTTTGTGAAATAAATTATTTCTGATGAAATGTTTGTGTTGGTGATAGTTTTTTGAAATGGTCAAAAAAAACTGGGGAAAACATCCTTGGAATAAACAGAAGTGTGAGTCATTCATCCATCAGCCCCCCCCCCTCCCCCAACGCTATTTTTGACCTCATTTAAGGGAAATAAGCTCATAAGACTCAAACTAAATGACTTGTCTGTAATGGGATTCTAATGTGCTGTCCTGCGTCCAGGCTATGCTACATTGCGCCGTGATGTGGTGATCAGTCATCAGGTGGGGAGCAAAGCCACAGGAAATGACTTCACGTGTTAATTATCTTCAGAGTTAACAAATATATCACGTTTAATCACCTAAAGGATTGGTCAAGATTTATTTGCTGGTTAAATCTTTACCTGAGCAGTTCTGACATGACTTTTATTTTGGAGGGACACCCTAAATAAAGGGAATAAGTTCTGCTTGAAGCAGCTTTCATGATTTTCAATCACTAGAGGGCAAAAAAAAAAATACTACGGGACTCCTAAACAAGATTTAAAGATCCATCAGACATTTAAATTTGCCTTTTAAACTTCAAAAATTCACTTTTTTAACAGAAAAATCCTGATTATAGCAGTTTGATTTTCTTTTATTCATCAGCGGCTGATTGTTGATTATTTTCTGTTAACCTGTCTGCAAAGAAAAAAGATGCCTAGACTCAATTTAATTAACATTTTATCTCTCTGGTGTGAAAACATTGATAATAGATACTAATATAACACACATATAGCAATATAAATGTATTATTCCTTAAGTTCAGCTGATTGCATAGTCATTAGAATAAATATTTAATTCCATTTTCCATCAAAGGGTCTCCATAAACCATTAACTTAATCTTTAAAATATTATTTTAATTACGCTCCTATTGATATCTTTAAAATTTGATCAGAAGTTGCCGCAACTGGCAGAAAAGATAGAAAGAAAAAAAAAGAAACTACATCTATTACGGAAAATAAATTTCTTTCTGGAAATCCAAACTTGAACTTTTCCGTTTTGTTGATTCTGTAATGGCCGCATTCCACTACGGTCAGGTTAAAACCGGTGCGGACAAGCCCTCGCCTGTGTTGCCAGCCCCGGTCCCCGGAGCGCCGGTGCTCGGTTGTCATGGGAGACAGGATGTAGCCTTGTATTACAGCATGCGGCAATTGTGCAGAAACATGACTCTGCCTTCAGAAGCTATTGTTCTCATTCCTCACACCTTGTTCTAATGGGTGTACTCAGGGATATATGCTGCCTGTATGGACTGAAAGTCGCACCCCCACCAGTCCACTCCCACTCAGATTCACTCATACACTTCACCTGACTCACTCTGACTCACAAAAAAAAGAAAGAAAAAAGAAAACATGCAGACTCAGAAATCACGCACTCCTCTGATCCCCCCCTACCTCCAGGCTATCTCCGTCTTCACAGACAACTAATTTTCCCAGCGCATATTTCACAGCAGCCTGACAAGAAATCTGATGCTAACTCATTTTCAAAAGCTGCCCCCCCCCGCCCCCCTTCTCAGCATGCTTCTCCAGCATCCTTTTCGGAGGGGATGTGGAGCGTGGCGTGGCGGAGTAATCGCGGCCTACTTGACCCTGACGGATGGAGGATGGTGCCACTCTGGGGGTGGGGTGGTGGTGGTGGTGGTGGGGTGTTAATGGCTCCTCAGACGGCGTGAGGTCACGGCGCGGCGCTAATGGCGCCCGTTTCCCACTGGTTTTACTTTGCATTTCAGCAGCGAGACGCAACGCTGTCGACGGTTTTCTTTTCATCCGTCACCCAGCAGTCATTTATCATTTCCCAGGTCTTGCAGTTAATGACTGGAGTAGAAGTGTAAAAAGCATCTCGACGGGTAGACGTTTGGAGACTGGAGCTCGATTTTCATCTCCATGCACAGGTAATGGGGGAGGTGTGTGTGTGTGTGTGTGTTTAATATCTTCACACACAACCTTGTTATGGAGTCTTGGATAAATAGAGAGAATGGGAGACTTCTTTGAAAGAAACTGTGAGTACAGTTTCCCATTATCTGGTGTGAATGCATCTATTCACCAGGAAAAAAGTTCAGCGCTGGTGCATTTTTTTTTTTGTTTCTTCTCTAGACGGCGAGAGAGAGAGAGTGAGGGAGAGTGGGTGATTGAATTAATTATGTTTTATCACCTCTTAGCTGATTGAAGTCTAACTTACTCGCTTTAAACAGCTTGTGTTTTGCGTCGACGGGCGGCGCCAAATGGATTGGGCCTGTCACCCAGAGCAGGCGCCTCCATCACGGCGAGACGCTAAACTTCTTGATCTGAGGCGCCGAGGCTCCCTCATCAGTTAGCCTCGGCTTTTTTCTTCTTCTTTTTCTTTCTTAGAATAAACTTCTGATCGTGCATCAATTTCAGGTTTAAAACAAACACACAAATCATCACAGATGAAGCACCAGAATGGGAAAAAATATATAAAAATTAAGGGTTTGGTTGTCAATTTAACAGAATTTGTTGTTTATTATCGATCACCAAAAAATCTATTGGTTTCTTAAAGGATGGATTCCTGTATTTGTACAGTTTTGTTGATGAGCTGACGCTAACGCTAGGCAAACCGATGTCCCCCCCAAAAAAGTGCATCCTGAAACAAAGATGGAGTTTGAAGTGATATTCCGTTGGGAATAACTCATAATCACGTTGATGTTCTTCATCCATCAAGCTGACAGAGACTCGGTGTGTTCGCCGCGGCTCTGTGAAAAAAAACAACAACACACGTCGAGACGCAGCCACTTCTGTCCGTCGATGCCATCGATCGTCTGACGGATTGCGCCTGGGGGGGTGGGGGGTGGGTGGGGTGAATTACACACCTCTCGCAATTGCCAACAATTAGCTAAACGGGTAGAGGACTGATCAATGAACAGCTAACCAGAGAGACGGGGGCGGGATCCTCCGTCCTGAGAGAGTAAATGTGAAGAAAGCTCCAAATTTGGATGGATGGATTGGAAGACGGAGGAGACAAGGCAGTTAGCAAAAAAAAAAAAAGAGAAGGATTTACATGGATGTATCGGGTGCGGCGGAGGGTGACGCGGGAGCAGGAAGCCACCCGCCTGGCTGACACATCCCTAACTGAGGATGACGCATCCCAGGTCCCAAACATCACAATTCTTCTCCATGTTCTGCGGCGTTGTTCGTGGGAATGTTTGACATGTAGATTCCTGGGAAATCCGGCGAGGAGCTGCTTTCTGCAGACTGCGGGATTAAAGGCCAGGATATTCCTGCTTTTGCATTACGGCTCGTGTAATCTGTCTGTTGTCGCATGCGTCTTTGCTGCAAAACAAGCAAATATCAGCTTTCGGGAGATTTCGACGTGACTCCGACTCACGTAGCACGGATTGCGTTTGAATCCAAGTGGAGTCTCCTCGGAAAAACACACGCAAATGATATTTTTCACACCGCGGAATAACTTTTCTAAGATGTATTCTTCATATTTTAAGGGAGCTGGTTTATGACTGTTTTTCTTTTTTATCTAAATTTTGTTTTTCATGGTTGATCCTGAAACGCATTTACTGTGAGGAACAAGGGATTACTGTACAGTATGTTCAACTTCTGATGCAAAGAAGGCGTGAGCTGCAGTCTAAGTGTTGCCACTAGGGAGCGCAGCAACAAGAATGCAAATTAAAATTACAGATAGTGTAGTAATGGAAGCGCTGCATTGCTTCCTTAGTGACTGAGGCTACAGCCACCAAAATGTATATGAGTGAAGTTTGAACTTGCAAAACACAGCATCGAAAAACATGATTTTTTTTTTTTTTAAATCCAGCCAATCACATGCAAGGGAAAGTATTTTCTATTACCAAAACAAGAATTCCTAAACTCCCCTCGACTAAACTTTTTGCCACACAAGCCCCTAATGTCCCTCAGGAGGTCACCGTCCGTCGCCAGCCAGAACTTTCCAGCTCACGGACTGGACAGTAAACGTCGCCAGGGAACATAATCCGTGGTAATCTTTGGGGAACAGGGTTCTATCCCACATGTGCAGTCATGTTGGGGATGGAGGAGCGACTCATCAGCTGTAAAAACACGTCTGACATCAAAACTTAAGTTAAGTAGTTTTGTTTGCTTGTACATAAACTGCCAACGCAGCATGTTGTTAGCGTTGGCATGTCTCAAAATCCATTTCCTGTGTGTAACATTTGACTTTTTTTTGACATAAATAATCAATAAACCAAATAAATATTACATCAACTAGACTATTTCTAGTCGGGACCTTGAGGGGCATCTCATTTGATTGACAGGGGTCAATCGAGCCAACAAGCTAGCAGCAGACGTCCTCCTATGATTTGAACGCATCGATACGCTGATGATCCTGCTGTTTGGACTCACCTTTTCCCACACAGAACTTTTTCCACACGGATCACACGAGCTGGTAACGGCTTTTTAAAAGTCATCCTCCCCCCGCGGATGTTCTTTACTCTGATTATTCAGTGCTGCCCACGTAGCCACATCGACGCGCGCACTCATAATCACACTACAGCGAGCCCTCCCAGGTATTATTATGACAATGACATTTGCCAATAGAAGGGCAGGCAATCACAATAGATGTTTTCATTCCCTTAAAAATGATTTACCGCCGCTCTCGTAGGAAAGATGGGGGGGCCACGTTGGCAAAAGAGGATAATGGCGCCCCTGTGCACGGCGCTTTTCCATCCATCCAGCGTTGGCGCAGCACAGCCTTGACTGCCTCACAAACTCCGCATCCCTTCGGATGACTGAGCCTGGCGGCCTTCAGCAAAGTCCATTCTCCCTCAGATAAACGCTGCTATAAATAAAAGAGTACAACGCCCGTCACCTCTCTGTTTAGAGACGTGCCACCTTCCCCAACGCGAGATCGTTTGTTTGATCTAATCTCCTGAGTTTGGTCTGGGGCCGCCGGTCCGCTGATGGGCCGGCCCTGCCTGACTGATTGCTAGTGTTTGCAGTGGGGGATGTGGGTGGTATTGGCCATTTGAGGATTCGCAGCGCCGTGGAACCAGATGGCCGTCAACCTTATGTTGATTTTGGAGCGAGGATGTTGCCAAAAACCCCCACTTCCAACCCCAAGGTGGAATAAGAAGAATCGAGATGTTAAACATGCTCCCTGCTTGGCGCTCCTGGCTTCGCTGAACCACCGAGGGATTATGCTTGTATCTGGCCAGGCAGCAGGAGCTGGTATAGGCTGTAATAGAGCCCAAACGGAGCTGGGGACTGGCGCAGAGAAGAACAAAATGACACAATCACAAGCCCAAGGGGTGCAGTGTACTTTCTTTTTCTCCTTTTTGGATCCTTGAGGTCTCACAGGCTTGCGTAGATTTAAAGCCTTTCATTTCAAAATGATTTCAACCTGGAGGGTCAGAATTTGCAAAATGTAATTTGAGTTATGGTGAACACATGACTAAACGCTGAGCAGCTCTCGCTCTAAAGGAGGATATTAGAGTTATACTCGCCCAGCGATGGAACCTAGGAAGGATCCGACTCAGTTTAAACAAACAGAAAGAAGAATTATTTCCCCTCAGACAAAACCAGACGAGGTGTTTCCCCCCATTTGCAATATGTTTCTACTCTAATCTGAGATTTATGTAAGGAAAAATGTCGTGGGAAGAAGTGAATAAGATTTCCCCAAACATCACACTTTTCCTTTAAACACAGGAAAGGGAATATTTTATTGATGTTAGCCGAAAACCTCAACAAATGAAGAATAGCTCCACAACAATCAGGCGCGCAGGATGATTTTTTGCTGGATTAAACAGGTTTATAATTTAATTTCTTAACTGTAAGTGTACAAATGAGATAGAAATACAACATCGATTCTATTGAGGCTTTAGTGAGGACCAGTCGGACTCTGTTTGGAACATTTGGCCGCCCCTAAAGTGGGAATCTGGCTGCAAAAGACTATCCAAGGTCATTAAAGTGGGATTATATATGTGATGACTGACAGGTGCACTGATGCATGATTGTATTTTAACATAACTGCAATACTTTAGGAAATATATACACATATTGAGTGGTTGCACTTGCAGAATAATAAATCACAGAAAGGAGGTTGTTGTCCTTGGTGAAAGTACACACTTTCCTAGTGCTCTTATAGCCTATTTGAATTTTTCAAGCTGTTACCGTCTCATTGATATGCATCTAAATACACCTTTTAACTGGATAGAGGGAATAGACACACTTCTCTAAGCTTTGCAAAAGAATAAAAGTTAAGGACACTAGATAAATACTGCAAACGTCAGTCGAAGGCACTCCAGCATCGAAAAACAGGATTGGTGATTGGTTGACGAATGTTTTTTGGGTCTGTCTGAGCCGCCCCAGTCGCTGATTAATTCCGTTTGTTCCGTACACAGAAGAGGCGCGCTAGATTTACTGCTGACCCACCTCTGATCTTTATTTATTGATGGTTTGAGCGCAATTAATTGCAAACGGCAGCGAATGACCAAAAGCTGCAGACCGTCCGTCTTGGCCGTCAGAATAATGGCGTACACCGAGAATATAACCGAAAGTACCACCACTCCCATATTGACCAGACTGTATTCGTGTCACCTGATCACGTATGCGGCTCTTCTCTTACTTGCTATGCCATCACATCCGCCGCCGCCGTCACCCCATGACCACATCTCCATCTTTTCAGCACATTCTCCATGTAATGATTGGTTTCGCCTTGGAGAAGCGAACAAACGAACACTACTCCCCATCCGGACACACTCTTTGGTGTTTCACGTTCAACGTTCGACACGAGGACCCCCTTTTCCTTTCTGTTGGAGAGATCTCCCAGTCTGCAACCAACTACTCATTCCTCATTCTGTGTAATTCCACATGCCACCTGGTACCGCGGTGACTCCACGATGGACTCTAATGTTGACCTGCGCCTCTTCCGACAGGTACTTCCCACCTGTGAGAGGCCCTATCAGCCATTTGATGCTAGTCCTGGTAATTTGAGGTTTACTCTGATCTTCCATCACCTGCCTGCCATCACTGCTGGGGGGTAGGGGAGGGAGGTGGGGTGAGAGAATATTGGGTCTCCATTCGCTCTCAGCACGTCTGGAATGGAGGAGGTAAGGACGAGTTAACAGAACGCTCAGGATCAGAAAGACGTGGTCATTTTTCTGTTGTGTTTTACAAGATGTGTAATATTTGGTGAGTGGATTCACCTGAGTCATGCAGGCACGGTAATGAGAATACTAATGTAAAAAAATGTACTATATATAATTTAAAATAAGAATAGGAAGACCCAAAAAGACCAAACTGCATAAAATCCTGTTAATAATTCAACCAACCTATGGGCTGAAGGATTAAATATTAACCAACCACAGCCCTCCAGTTCATTAACTCCTATATTTGTATAACCACATCCCTCTCTTCCCACACTTTACATCTCCAACCTCATCCATTCCCGGTGTGAGGTTGAGGATTTGAGGTACAATCTCTGGCGAGCGCTGTCCGGACTTCAACCCAAAAAACTTCCCCAACTTCCCCGCCTCCCAGACATGCTCTGATCCGACAGGTGCATGCATGCACACAAAACACGAGGCTTGTTTTTCTTGTTGTGGTCCGCCGAGGAAAGATGAAGAGGAGGCAGAGCAGATGTCAGGATTGATAGCGAGCTTATCTCAACATCATTGATTTTCACACGTTCTTACTGGGGCAAGCACGGGTCGGTTTCCTCCTCCGGTGTCGGAGCGTTTTACAGGATAGCCATGAAAAATGTCAGAATGGATAAAACTGATAGCAGACAAAAAAGCTGTCCACCCACACTTTCTCCGCTCCCTTCAACATGTTTTAGAAAGCCTTCAACAAGATAGGGGTACCTTTAACTCCGGCTCAGGACTCATCAGTGTATTTGTACAGAAAAGACAAGGAGAAGATGTGGACATGAAGCGGAGGAAGGAAATAATTGGCCATAGTGTCGGTGCACAGTGTGGTCCACGTTCCTGTCTCTGCTGGCGTTTGACCTATCAGCCAATTTAAGAAAGCGTATCTGAGTGCATGTACATCGACCGAAGCACGAAAACCGTCTGAAGCAACATGTGTCACGGACAAAAGGAACGAGGCACAAAGGAGACGTGAAGACGGGATAGCAGGAGGAGACAAATAAGTGGACAGGAAATGATGCTCATTTGATGAAAACAGCTTTTTTAAAAACAGTCTCAAACCCTTGACGGGTGTTGTTGTTTGTGCCTGATCTAAATGATCCTTAAAGACGTGACGGATCCTTTGCCAAGAGCTGAGATTGGTGACTCCTCGCCAGACTAGTCGTTTTCCCGAGAGTTCAGCAATGGAGGCAACAACAGATGTGATGAAGACTTTAATTGTAAGCCAAAAACAAATATGACCGTTAATGATATAAGTCTGGGTGTCGCGGTAGTGGGGTGGGTCCCTTCTGGGTTCACCTGGGACGATGAAGACTCCTCACTGCGGTCCCAGAGCTCTCAAGCCTCGTCTGATTTAACTGTGTTTAGACAAAAGCCTAATGGCTTCCTCCAGCGTCTCAGTTTCCTCACCCCAAACTCCATAACTCTCCCCTCTGGCGTCTGGCTTCATCGCTCCCTCCTCACCCGTCAGGATATTTATCATCCCTCTGCTCGGAGGACGCATGCGGCAGTGTTCTCATAGCCAAATGTCAAGGATTGCCGCCGCCGCCTGTTGTGTTTACTTCCTCCCCCCTTCCTTCTGTTTCAGACTGTTGGTCCGTGTTGCCTCTGGGCGAGCAGGCTTTTCTCATGCCTGCTGTGATCCGTCCCGTCTTTAAAGTGCAGCTTTGACGGCACATTTGTTCAACATGACAGTTAGGGTTGCCCGGCCTCAGGCAAGCTAAAAGACGCCTGTAAACAGATCACGCTGAGCAGGAGCGCCACGTTTGTTTGTGCCTGTAAATACGAATCCGCGGATCTAGTGAATCTATCGCGGCTTCGGGTTTTCCTTTAGCTCAGCTGTTGTTTATCATTTGAGGATTTGGTCGAGCGTTGAAGGAGAGTGTTGACTTACTTGACTTCCTCCAAGGTCTTAGCATCATGTCTAATGGGAATAAATGAAATGGGAAAGCCTCTATTTGGTGTAATGGTAAATAAAATCACATTTCTTCCTTCGACAACATTTCTACTCCCTTAATGGTGCTTGGGGGGGCGGGGGGAGGATTTCCAACCCCCTCCCAGGGTTAAGAGAGGCAAGACATGCTCCAAGGGAGAAAATCACTCAACCTCATTGTGTGGACTAATCCAGAAACCATCACCCACCTATCCATCTCTCTCAGCTGACACTATGTGGAGAGTGAGACTGTGCATCATGTGCGTTTGCATTGTATGGAAGTGGAAGGGAGGCGTGGGGGGGGGGTGAGGGTATAGGGAGGGGCGGGGGGGAGATGAAGAATCTAGAAAGCCTTAAGCTTTCCTTGCTGTCTCCTGGAATCCGCAGCTACCATGAATCACCGTCGCTGCTGTTTTTAGCCTGATTACTTTCCTTTTCACGGCTCCACAGCTTACTCAGTTTATTCCGGTGGTCAGTGAAAAATAAACAACCGGGATTCCCCAATCAGAATCGCCTCTATTATCTGCCGGTGGAGAAAACACCTTAACAATAGAGTCACGTCGGATTAAACTCTGTTTTCTTCAGAGATTCTCAAAAACGTGGCGGCGTTTCTATCCTGGTGGCTCAGCGGTGCTTCTTTTCAAATCTTCTTTTTGTGGTTGTTTAGCATGTTATTCCCCTGAAAGAAGTCATCAAATTCAACAATATTAGCACATGCTAAGGTAGACACCTGCTTACCATCCACACGTTAGCATTGTCTTAGCGTTAGCATGCTAGAGCACCTTCATTGTGCAGGTAGCATCATTAACTTCTCCTTGAAAACCACTTCCTGCTTACAATTTTTGCTGAATAAGTTCTGCGTAATCTTAGAAGTGTTCCGAAACAACATTTAAACATAATTAAAGACTGGAAATAGAAAAACTGGGCTTCCTTTTCAGTTTCCTCCCACCTTTTATCCACCCTTGGCACCGGCTGTTCATTTCCCTTAATCTGCAGGCAGGTCAGGGCAGAGCGGGGGCAACCAAGTTACCGGATGAAGATACGCCTGATTGCTCGCTGGACCCTCATTTCTATTTAGCGGCGGTGGAGAAGAGTCAATTATAAACTTAAATAGGCAAACTTTAAAAAGTTACCACCACTTAGGTTGATTGCGTGAACTTTCTTCTGTTTTTTAGAAGACTTTCCTGAGGTATTATAATTGCTTCTGTAATATGCAGAGCCTTTTATCCCACTCATAGAAGCTCATCACATTAATCATATTCTATTGGTGTTGTTGTGCTATTTGAGATGATTGGGACAGTAAGTGGTGCGTGTCTTTGGGAGATGCGAGGCTCGAAACGTGTCATCCGAGTTCCTAACTATTAAATATTATGACACCACCGCTCCATTATAAACCTGGATATTAGTCACGTCGGAGCCTCGGTGGGAGAACAGAAGTCAAACTTCTCCGCTGAAGTTCATTTCTAGGTGTCAGTTTCGTGTGTTCTGTGATTGTCAAGCAGGTTATGCCTGGAAAAAAAACCCCCAAGAGAAACTGCTTCCTCCAAAACATGGCAGATTTAATTTGTTAGCCTGAATGAAAATTGGCCGGTGCAAAAAACAACTGACGGTTACACGGGCTGATGGTACCAATTCGTCAGGCGAAGATTGAGGACCCGGTCTGGAGATAGCTCACGTCTCCATAAATCATGTTGACAATTGACTTGAACTGCAAGAGGAGGAGGTCCCTCATAAAGCAAGCCTGAACAGACACTGATGTAGGACGTGTCTCTGCCTTCTGCCCAGAAATAGACCGGCCCGTGACGGCTGACTGAAACACTCTCCGCGCCCGTTTGAGGTGCTAATTGGCGAACTGTTTTCGTCGGAGTTTGGTACGATTTTTTTTGGTGGATTTTGGCGGCGCCTTCGTGATTCTGCGGGTTCCGTTTGGACTCATCAAACCATCTCTCAACATTCCTGTTCATGATGATTCCTATTCTGGAACAGAACTTCAATGCTAACCACTTAGACTTTGATGCTAAGGATGAAATTCTGCTCATAGCCCATATTTTGCTTGAATTTGATTGGGTATTTGCTTTGGAAAAAAACGAACAAATAATGCAACATCTTGGTAAGGCCAGTCAGGAATATGTACAACTGGAATATACATTTTATTCTGAAGAGCCGCATGTGATTTAACGGTGGCGTTGACAGCATGCCGGTACTTCTGCACTGAGTCAGCATTGGAGAAGGTCAAGTCTGGCTGCAGCCAGACTACTATTATTCTGCTGCTGGGGAAAGATGCTCAGGCTTGCAGGTGAGCCCCATGCAGTTACTAATACGATGACCACTTCCTGTTTTATTTTGAAAGCTCAGTCCAAAGACACTTCCTGACTTTGCTTAATTTTTTAATCAGCACCTGTCCTCCGTTGTGTCGCCACCTCCTCATATTTAAATCGTTGTTTGTTGTTCACGTTCTTTTCAACTTGTTTCGTTGTGTTTGGTCTTCGCCTAAAATATCAAATTTTTTGGAGTTTTCATCTGTTGATTTTTCCTTTTTAATAGACTTCACTTCTGATTCGCTCTTTTAAATAGTTTTCTTCTAGTTTGGATCCTTCGCTCATTAAATTGTTGGACTGCTTCCCCTCGGTCTACATTTTGGTCCTTGCTCTCTAACGCACTTTATGGTTTCTATTTATTAACACGGTTCGACATTTCTTATTTGGTTTTGTTGCAGTTATGCTAATTTTCTGCATACACATGGGACATTTTTACTTCTCACTTAAAACTGACAGAATTGTTCCTATAGGCACATTTAAAACTGTAATTGCATCAAATGTGGGGGCGTTTCAATGCCTCTGTTGCCCATTGGTTTCTCATTAATTATTTTTTGTTTATTCCACTTTAGTCATATTCCTGATAGTGTTCAAAGATTAAATCCTGCCTAAAATGATTGGTAGATCTATACATCTGCATATCTTCTATCATCTGGCCATCCTGTCCTTCATGCATCTCCTGCTTACTGTTTCATGCAGAGGCGGAGCCGGTTGAGTAAACGCGACTTAAATAGGTGTGATATTTCAGACTCATGCATATTACTGTAACTGTAATGCGAGTTGCACCCCATTGATGGGATGTGACGACTAAAATGAGACCTTTAATATCTAGCATTACTGTAATACAGGAAGGAGTAATGCGATTATAACCGGCAACTTGCTTTCTAATGCATCACTCGCCACCGGACTGATTAAATGTGCTGAAAATGCAGCATCACTTATGCTTCTCATCATTTTTTCTTTTTCCTCTGGGGAGGTATATTACAACTGTGACACCCAGTCAAGTGTATAAGCTGCCCCCCCCCCCCTCCCTTTGTGTTGTGTTTATGCGGGTTTCACCAGATGTTGACTCAACCGTTGAATTCAACCATTGAATTGCACCGTCCAGCACTCGGCAGTCTTTCTCCTGGCTCCTGCCCTCCCTAATTTGTTTCCATCCACCATCACTTTCCATGCATGCTCATGCAGATTGTCCACATACACTCTCTCTCTCTCTTCCTTTTGTTTCAGAATAGTAATCACCACCCCCCACCTGCAGAACAACGGCACTGTGAAGTTGCAAATTCTGATTTCAAAAAAGCAGGGCAAACAAAAGCGCAGCCAGCGCTGTTAAGTGCTGCGCTATATGAAGTAATTGGAGGAGCGAGGGGAATAAACTGTAGTTGTTTTTTCTTCAAGAGAAGCAGGCATTTACTTCTGAGGCTCAAATGAACAATCTGCACAAAAAAAAAAACTAGGAATCTGTCCGCCAAGCTGTCGGTGTTGAAAAGACAGATTAGAGTCCGCTAAGCAAATAAGACATGACTGAAATTCTGAACTGCTTCTACAAATAGAGCATCTTTCCTAATCACGCCTCCTTCAAATCAGCCTCACAAAACAAACTAACAAAAGGATGGAGAAAATGATTATTATTATTTTTTTGGTGTGCCCACAAAAAACAGAACAGGAAGCGATTTTATTATTTCTGATCGAGCTCGCTTCCTCTCTTTATTATCTTGCCACCCCTCCCCCCCCATTCTGATTACATCTAATCTTTGAAATAATAGGTTGTCATCCACATGTTAAAGCACATCTTATTCAGATGCGTATCTCTTTTATTCATGTAGATGCCATCTATGTATAACGCGATCCGCTGGAACGCCTCGACCGGAGTGGCGTCTTGACAGCGAGACGGGCGTTTTCGTGGGGGCCTCTGAAGCGTCACCATGGAGGAGAAAAAAAAAAAGAAACCCTCGAAAGACAGAGCAATTTCTCCTACAACAGCAGATTCACTCGACCGTAATGCCGCATGGTTACAAGACAGTGGAATATACGATGGTTTCTAGAACTTCTGGAAGAGCGGAAGTGGAAAAAAGTCACGCCTGGAATGCTTTGAAATTCCCCAAATTCCACTTTTCCTTCATGAGCGTTTATCATCATCTCTTTCATGATGTAAAACGAGTTAATTTTCGCCCCCCCCCCTTTGCTATACAAGCGATGCTTATCCGGCTTGAGAGAGAGGGAAACCGAGGCGCATTCATTATGGATGCATTCCTATTCTGGCTGGGGCTCTTGTGCGAGTCTCTCATCTCCTTGTTCTTAATTTGAGTCTGGCTCTTCAAATATTTAAAGATAGGACTTAAGAATGGAAGTGACTGCAAACACGGATCCCTGGGCACACTTGACAAGGCTGGGGAGGTTGTTCTACAAGACAGGCACTTACTGAAACATATGGCCACAGGAGCCTGCCACTAAAAGTTGAGGACGGAAGCCAAACTGTTGTGCTGGTGTCCCTGTCTGACTCCACTACTTAGCAATGATAAATTGGTGCAATTAATTTTTTTTTTTTTTTTGCAGGGGGGGGGGGGCTGTTTTCTTGGATTTGAAATGTAAAGGAGGAAATGCAAATTTGCCCATTCGAGGGTCAAAAAATAAAAATAAAAAAGGGTAAATGCTGATGATGGAAGTTGGTCGCTACGGGAGAACGCTTCTTCTCCTAACGAAACATCTTTTAAATCGTACGGTTAAACCGTGTTTCTAGAGACAAACAAACAAACAAACAAACAAACAAACAAGCAAACAAACAGACAGGTCGGATATTTCCCCTCAGTGGAGACCATTTTCTTCATCGCAATCGTCTCATCCTCAACCGCTCATCCACCTGGAGCCTATTTGAGCCAGGTAGGGGGAAAAAGGCGGGGTACACCCCGGATGGGACGCCAGCTCATTGCGCGACCATGGAAACTGATGTTATGCTTAAATTCATCAGGTGGACTGAAACATGGATCAAAATCAATGCGAATGTTGCTCCAAAGCTCCTGGATTAGTAATTAAACAATTTCCGGCAGACACACTAAATCAGGGTTTATTGAAACGGGGCTTCTTCTTTTTTTCTCTGCTAAAGTGATAAAATGTTCATTTTTACCACTTTTACCATCAAGAGGTAAAAGACGGAACACGTAACATTCATCCCGTGACGGGGGAAACTAGCTAGCCGTAGCCTGGTAGCTATCTGAGGCGAGTCGGGACTTACTTTAAATAAAACTTGCTGGGAAACGGAGATAGACTCCGCTTCACATTTTCCATCAGTTTGATTTTATGGCTGACACAAGAGCCACTTAAATCTCATTGGGAGACATTCAATACTTTAAATATGGGAGGAGGAGGAGGAGGAGGTGGAGGAGGAGGAGGAGGAGGAGGAACCGGCGCTCCCATCCAGCCGGTAATGAACTGGGCTGTGGTTACTTCCTGAATCCGGCCCTCCTCCACATCTTCCATTCCGTCTCATCTGCCGCTCCTCTCCACGCCTCAGCTGGAAACAGGTAATGTGACACAGGTAGCGGGATTTCAAAGTGAAGTGGGTGGGGTGGGGTGGGGGCATTACGTGTGTTTCTAGGGGGAGGGGGGGTGATGATGGGTAGATCTCTTTTGAGCTGAGGCAAAGCGAGATCAAAAGGCTCCTCTGTGTTTGTGTGTAGAGAGCAGGTGTGTGTGTGTGTGTGTGTGTGTGTGTGTGTAGGTGCCCCACCCCATCCTTCCTACCTATCACTGCAACACGGCGTCGGTGATGTACAACCGGGACCTCGGCTTAGCCGGAACAAATAAAGTCTTCTGATCGGAGCGCTTTCTCCGGGTTTCAGCCGCATGCGTCACTCAGATGTGAGAAAACAGAATTCACACTTTTTAAAAATCTTTTTATTTTTTATTTTTTGGAGGCTTAACCTTTTTAAAATCTGATGGAAACCAAATGATGCAGCTCAAATTAATGTCACGCGTGCAAGTTGGTGGCAGAAAATATGTTGCTGCCATGCAGGGCGTGATGTATGTTCTGGCGTTGAACCCATCTAATTGTACCCGTAATTTATTTTACCAACAACCTCAAAGATCACGAACACAGACAGACATTTACACAACATTTTAAACACCAGTCATAACTGAAACCTCTCGGATACACTCTGACATTTTGAATTTAATCAAGTTTAAACTTTCTTCTGGATCATCTCTCTCCCTGGCGTCCGCCGTCCGAGACTTATTTTCATCGCATCTTAGTTTTTCCTGACTTTTGCTTCTTTTTTCTTACTTGATTGATTTCAGTTAATTCAAAAGGAACACTTGGGTGAAAGCGGCGGCGCTACGGTTTAAAGAGAAGGTCGTGATCTGGCGTTAATGTATGATTTTGAAGATAGAAAGATATACTTAATTTATCCCAAACTGGGAAATGTAAAAGATATGTATGAAGTATTTCATTTCCAGTGCTAGCGTTATTATTATTATTATTATTATTATTATTATTATTATTATTATTATTATTATTATTATTATTATTATTATTATTATTATTATTAGCGTGAATCCCTCAGCAAACAGCAGCGAGGAAACAGATGTGAGACTTTTTCTCATCCGAATTTGTGGTCTTTGTCTACACGACTCCAGATCTATTGATCGGATACGTTGCGAAAATACAAACAAAAACAAGCCATGCTGGCGGAAAAGCTCCCTATGAAACCTTTCCAGCCAATCAGAGAGTTGACTGTCTCCCGTAATGTAATATTTCTTCAAAAATGGAGGTGAATTCACCTATATGTCCATCAGTCGGGCGCCGCGGAGGCCCGACGCCCTCGCTTCCTTTCGCAGCTGCAGATGATGCGGGCGATAGCGGCGCCCCCTCCCTCCCCCACGTGTAACGCGTCAGGTATGTGGGGTCTGGCGTGTTTGTGTGTACAAGCGAAGTGCTTGATCTCTTGCTTCTCTTTCATTCCAGCATTTTGTGGCAGGCTGCCACAGGCCTCCTATTATGGAGCACTCTACACCTGTTGGGATGAATCTGATACCCGCAGATAATGGATTGGATAAGCTGGATAATGCAGACAGGGGACGCTTTTTCTTTTTTTTTCCAAGAGGTCGTATTTCATTAGCAATCTGAGCTAATGCAAACACACACACACACACACACACACACTCACACACACACACACACCCATCCATCCACCACACAAAGGATTGCACGCACAAACACATACGCTCAGGTATTATACGGGACCAGGTGTGGTATCAAGCCCCAACAGGAAGGAACCAGATGCACCAAAAAAAACCCCAACGGACTCAGTAGATGAAATTTTTCTTTCATTTCTGGTGACCTCCTGTAACAACATTTTTATATCTCTAAATTCCAATCATGAATGAGTTACATTAAAAAAACCTTTATTTTAGTACCAAGGATACAATCCTCAATCCAAAATTTACCACATTTGATGCATAATATCCTTGGATTTTCCTACTGCGCAGTAAAATATTTAAGAGTTGCCATTACTTTTGAAGACAAATTTTTAGTGACCCTCTTAAGGTTCGGCACGTAAACAGGATTTGCTGGAAAGAACTTTTAATGAAGTTATGATTCGTAACTTCACTCTCCGAGTGATTTCTCCTAATTCGTCGGTTTCATTGCAACAACTCCAGTAATTATGGCGTCGCAAAAGAAAACAAAAAAAACACACAACACAAACAGAGAGACAAACAGATTAATTAGATGGACTTAATCAACATTACAGATTATGACGCTGTCAGGCGCCGGATGCAAAGAGCAGCGTTCCGAATAAGGAAAACAGACAGTGTGCCGCAGTAACCAAACCTAATGGATCTGTGGGTCAGATTTATGGGAGCTCATCCTCTCCATTGCTACAGGAGGAAAAAAAAAATTGACTGGAGCTCACACACTCCAGAGACTATAACTCATTTCCAACTGCGCTGGGTTTTATTCAGCCTGAGTACATCGGTGAGGCTCCTTTTTTTTGGGGGGGGGCAATAAAACGTAATCGCTGTCTGGCAGAACCAAGGTCAAACTGCATTCTTTATGTAATGTGATGATTATTCCGGGCCTTCGCTGAAAGTTGATTAACTGTTTATTTTTAAAATATACCTGGGAGATTGTTAAAAAAAAAAGAAGAAAAAAAAAGAAGCAAAATATGCTTTGTTTGCTGTTTGATTATGCCGTGCGTATCATGGTTTGCGATTATATTTTATGTGTTTTCCTGGGGCTCTAATCCGGAGGGCGATAAGCGAGTAGGTAGGGCGTTTGAACGAGTCGGCTATGAAAAGCTTTATTAGGGTTGAATTGAGCAAACAGGAGCAGTTGCTTTGACAGACATTCGTCGGCGAGGGGAAGTCCATGTGAGGACCACTGAGACAGCACATCCTTGGGTTTATCGCCGTTTGGGAACTTATTCTCAGACGCTGCCTTGAAAGTTCAAAATTTCCCTCTCAAATCCTTGCCAGAGGAAGAGGAGGAGGAATAAAAAAAAAAGGATGAGGGACAATCAATTCAAATTAATTTCAAAGACGAGGTGTTGTCGGGTCTGTTACTGTAGGCAACACTCATTTTCAACAGATACGCAACCTGGGAGTCAGTCCTGAGAAGGTAAAATAAACCCATGATTGCCTTCTTCAAACCAGGAGGGTTTGGAATAATTCACTGTCTGAGCTCTGAGGGAGTTCTGGGAGCGGCTTAATGAAATGAAATCCAACGACTTCTGGTGCATGATCAAGGAGTTTGTTCCGACCGACACACAAACATTCGGCCCGAGCACATGAATGAATCACACACAGATGAACAAAACAATCTGTACACACAGCGGAAAGGGAAAAAAGGAAGTGTTGCCCGTGTTAAAAAATGCAGGATGCCACGGGAATTGAATTATTACTTTCTGTGGGTGTTCTTCAAGGTTGTGCAGTTGGATTAGTGGTGTTGGTGCTGACAGTTGAAATTATGGTTGTATTTTTAGCAGCCTGAGTCCATTTGTCTACCACATACCTCTTCTTTAGCTCGTAGTGCTGAACAGATGGCTCTTGGTTAAGGTTAATTTGGTCTATCAATTAAAGCAACACCAAGACAAGACAGATCCATCAATTTATTCTCATTGTTTGAAGATTTATTGATCCTTTCTTTTAATTTATGGTATAGATTTCTCACCGTCTTAATTGACAAGACATGCTACCTCAGTCTTGTGAGAAATAGCAACTCATACATGTAATAAAGAATCGGTTGTGAATGTTTCCTTCCTGGTCTGAGACATTGGGAAATGTTAATATTGTATTTTAATATTAATGTCAACACTCTCAATGCTGGTTGTTCAGACGGAAAGGTCACTGTGACCTGCAGGAAATCCCACTCCTACCACAGGTAAACCCAATGTGGGATGCTAACTGGACATAAATTTGCATCCAACTGCCCTGGAGGTGCTGGTGGACCACGTCCGGTTGCTGCTCAACGTCTTCCATCCTCAAGAAATCCTGCTATAGAAGCAGAACAGTCTTCACTCAGTCACCCATAGATGGTAATGATGGTTGAGATGGTGACCCATTACAAACTAACGAGTCTACTTCATTCCTCCGGTGAATGCTTGTCATGCTTTCCTAGATTACTGCTGTAGAACCAGCTGGGAACCCAAACCAGAGATGCTGACGGAATATGAAGTAAATACAAAAGTGTCCAGAGAAAGAATGGAAACAGGAACTGAAGCCAATTTAGAGGCAGATTCCGCCCCAGCTGATGGTTTGGATGCTGAATTTTTGTAAACTGGATTAGACGGTGAAAACGGATACCTAAAAACAAACCCAACATCATGAATAAATACTGATGTAACCTACAAGTCTTTCCATAAAGCACCTCCGCTCTCGCCATTGTTGCTGAACTGGATAACAAAGTGATGGATAGGCGTAAAACAAGCGTGTGAACAACATTGCATGCATTGTGGTCTTCCGCCTTTGTTGGAATGGCAGGAAGCGCCTGGAGGTCAGTGAGCCCATCAGCAGCTCAAACGGATAAGTTTCATCTCCAACAAAAGGATTCATGCCACAAAATACTCCGAGATGCCCCGCCCACCTTCTCTACAGAAAACATACGTCTTGTTTTAACACCTGACAACCAGTTTCTTACCCTGGAACCACGAGAGTATCAAACTGCCTCTCGATGTAAAAGAACTCTGGGAAAACCGGCTGCATAATGATCAAAGAAGCCGAAAAAGCAAACAGCATTTCAAAAGGAAGAAAAGCTAATTGTAGGTAATGTGACACTAGCTTCAACTGGAGCGTAGCGTGGCAGGTGTAGGAGCGCTAACACGCTCGCGCCGCCGCTGTCGCCTGCCGGGCCTGTTTACTTGACATGGCGTTGTTTCCCCCCGATCACAACAATGCCACCAGGCTCCCTTTTTACTCCGTGTGCTCTCAAAGGCTGCTTCTGGTAGCCCATAAAACACCATTACGCTCCAGGCCCTGCAGTCATTCAATTAAAGAATTTACTGGGCTATTGATTTCACCGCAAGTGAAGTGTCTCACATCTTAGAAACAATACGGAACCTTTTACCTAAAAGAGTTGATGGCTTGGTCCTCAATGTGCAGAATGGCGTGAAATGACTAACATATGAAACATACAGGGAACCTGCAATCACAACATTTCAGTCTGGCTCGAACAGCCTTCAAATATCCCCTTTGTCCCTTTATTTAATACCTCTTTTCTATTCTCTGTAATCACATGAATAAACTGTGATTAGCTTAAGAAAACCAGCATAAAATCATTCAAATGACGCATGCATATGGATGTTACCAGGCCGTGAGATCATGTTTCAAGAATAGATTTAATTCATTTGGAAGTAAATGACACATTTGCATCCCTAAAACATGAATAATTATGTGTGATAAATTTCATAAACTTCTGTGGGAAGAGCTTAAACTCCAGGGTGCTACATCCAAAACTTGAAGCGTGGGCGAACTACCACTCAGGTTAATCATTAGTTACGATGACTGAAACAACCCAGATTCCAGTTTTTATGTTTTAAACTGATACTTATTTAAATCAAGCAGAGATGGAACACCATTAGACTTCATCTTCAACATTCTCTTAGCTGCCCTGATTCAGTTTCAACCAACTCCCCTCAAAGAACATCTGGATCTTGAACTATCTGCCATCTTTACCAGCTAGTTGCTAACACTGTGAGTCTGCCTTTTAATGTCGCTTTGGTGGCCTGGAGTCAGATTAACAGAGCTTTGTTTATGTGAAATCAGCTGCTGATGGAAAAGGTCAACACAGTAAAGTCTCCAGGATACAAAAACAAGGACCAAACCAAAAGAGGTTCTGCAGACTTGAGTTAAACTCCTCTGGAACTTATCAGTCATGTCTTATAGTCACCTTTCGTAAGACTGTCTTTTCTTATAGTCTCTAAAGTAGCTTGGCTGTTTCTGCTTGGCCGCCATTGGCTTTTGCTGTGCAGGATATTCCATGCATGCTTGCCATCGGCCAATCAGTGGCCTTTAACGTTTCATGGGACCTTTTAGAACCTGCTCTCTTGGAAACACCAAGACTGTGCTAAAAGAGCAGCACCAGGCAGAGAAAACCAAGTAACGTAAAGCAGGGCTGGTATTTCAGCGTAAACCAGGCTCTAGTCTCCAGAGACTCCTCCACTTTGGGATGTTACTTCCTTTTTAAAAAAAAAATTAAAAAATTCCTCTCTGGTGTATCATTGCATATGTTCATGACTCACTGCGGAGATGGAACCCGACTTGAGACGGCTGTAATGAAAGCGAGGGAAGGGGAGGAGCATCCTGGCAGGGGGGGGGAAGAGAGAGTAACGATTGGCCAGGGAGTGGAGAAGGAGTTTGGGGAGAAAGGAGAGCGTCAGACTCAGAGTTAAGTGCAGCCAGGAGAGAGTACATGTTGGTGGCTAATGAATTCAGCCACGGCGCCGCACAATGAAATCTTTATCCGTTGGGGACGAGGCTGGGTGAGTTGGCAAAGCCCGGTCGTATCTCAGAGAGGGTGAAAAATAGAAATCCCACTGTCGCCCCGTTGGCTCTCCCTCCTGTCAGCTGCCTTGGCTGCCAGCGAGCCCCCCCATCATTCCAGAGCTCCATCCCTCCTCCTTCTATTCCCTCTTTTACTCCGGTTACCCTGCTGTCGGCCACTCTGTTCTACTTTACATTGTTGTCACGGCATGTTTCACAAGACAACAACAACAACAACAACAACAACAATCTGCTTTAGAGGCAAAAGCAACCAGGACTTACCTTGTAACAGGTTGTTCTGATCAATACGTGCAACACATTGTTATATGATTGCAGTTTTTGCGTTAATCCAGAGGTAGAAAACAACACACAACCAGCTGAGTTGAGACAGTTTAGAAAAACATCCCGTGAACCCTACCTTTAAGAGTCGAAACTTCTTCGCAGGTTTCTCACTTTTTTTCGAACCTCTCCTCGATGCACCGGTTTCTATTTCTCTGTCTTTTCCAGTCTTTTTTTTGCTTTTTGTGGAGAAGTCCAGATGACCCCCCCCCCCACTCCAAGAAGAGAAAGTAAGAGATTGAGATAGCGACAAAAAAAAAAAAAGAATAGGGTGCAAGAGATGGCACCTCCTGATCACCTCCTGCCTCGCTGCTCCTCCTGGCATTCAGGGTGAGAGAACTGTGAGACAAAGTAATCTTCAGGTGAAAGAACAGACTTCCTCCCTCCCTCCCCTCTCTATCTCTCTCTTTCTCCCTCTCTCTCTCTCTCTCCACCTCTCCCCCTGCCGCCGGTGCTCGCTCTACCTGATCAGAGCGTTGTGGATGAGCTCACACGGTCTCTCCAGCGTTCCCTCTCATGTCTGAGCGCTGTGCTGTTGCTCCATCCATACCTCCCGTCTCCCTGCCTCCCTCCCATCCTCTCTCTCTCTCTCGCTCTCTCTCTTCTCTCTCTCCCTCCATCCCTCCGAGGCTCATGAATGTTTAGACACGGCAATTGTAGCTGAAAGGCACCGAATTAACCCGCAAGACTCAAAATATACTCTTTCGCTCCGCTCGCTTTCCCAATTTTTCTTTTGTTCTTGCTTTGCCGGTGACCCCTCTCACTGTGTATACGACCCTCCTGAATAGTACAATCAGTTCTCTTTAGTGGGAGTGATAGTCTATTAACTTTGTGCTCCCTGCTCTCCACTGCATTTTATCAAGAGACTGTCTGAAGGAGGGATAAAAGATTACCGTCCAACATCCACAATGAATGTGCAATGAGGGGACGATAAGAACGCCGCACTCAAGAGAAAATTGGTTTCATAAAATAATGACGAGCAAAAGCCAGAAAAAAGTGTATGATGAATAAGTAAATGTTTACCGCCACACTCCCATGGTTAATCAATGATTAATTGTCCTCAAACAAGTTTAATTTGAAGTTAATTAAGGATATTGAGTCATTGGAAAACAGATCAGGAAATCATCCGGCAACGGTTAACCTGTGTTCCTGATGAGTTGTGCGCCGGGCGATGCACGAAACGCTCAAATGTTCATTTGTCGAGTCGAGGCTCGAGTCAGTGAGTCAGAGTCTGGAGTCTGGAGAGGAGTGTGCGTCCTCAAAATAAATCAAATTCTTCAAAGAAAAAGCAGAATTTTGAAGCTTTCGCTGCACATCAGGTCCTTGGGATTGTGATTGGACATAATTGCTTGATGATTACTTGGAATGATTACGCTTCCTCTGTTGGAACGTAATCTGGTGAGTCCTTTCGTGTCACTTAAGTCAATGCAAACGGAGAGCTGGGATGTTGATGGCTCTCCATGTGGCCACAAAAAACACAGGAAGGAACAACTTCATGAAGTTTCCGCGCCATTTATTGTTATGTTCTATGCTTATGAGCTAGCGCCCCGTTCGTGTCAAATTAGTTACCCTTTAGATAGGATCATCAAATATGACCCAATTCACAACAGCGATCGCTCAATTCCCTAACAACAAAGACTCCTCGCTGCACGGGTTTAGTTTTTACGTGATCCAGTCTTTTGTTAGCAGGCTATCGAGCTACCGGAACTTGCTATGGGCAGTTTTGCTTAGTGACCTTGTCAAAGCCATTAACGTAATAACATCTGATAACATAGTAATAGCCCATAACATAAAGAATTTGCTTTGGAATGTAATAGTCTAATAATGTAATAAAAGTCCTGAACTGAAAATGTTAAAACTTTTGGCTAATATCATTATAATTTATTACTAACCCTAACCCCTAATCCCTAAAGCTAGCCCTCACCCTAAACCTAATCCCTAACCCTAAACTCTATTTATTACCATTTTACTCAAAAGTTATTGTAATCGGTTCAAATGTCATTGACTGTAATTCGTTATTGACATCTTTAGATCTTCATTTTGATTTAGCTGCTACCAGTTGCTAAATCAAAACACATCATCATACCACCCTCTTGCTTTTTACCTGTTCACTTAAGCGCAAGTAAATAATAAATAATAAATCTCTGCAGTCTAAAGTTATAAAGATCCAAAGAGATTGTAAAAAACAAACAAACATCTACCAATTATAGAGGGGACTAAAAAACAGTTGGACAATCAATAATGATTCAAGCCTCGATAAATATTTAAGAGGTATTTTAAAGGGATGATGTTGATTTGTCTCTGCCGTTAGCCCTCATTTCATTTTCCCATTGATCCTGTATCTACGGCATTCCAGTGATCTCACTAGACCAACTTCCTCTCATCTCTACCTCTGCTGCCATCGCAAACCAGTCTGACATCCTCGAACACATCCGCCAGACGCTCCTGGACTTTCCCTCCTTTCCTAAACTGCACACCTGTTCCTAATTCCCCCAATCTGCTCTGCCCTTTCCCACCTGATCCCAACCCTCCCTCATCATCCCAGAACATATTTAACCCCTGCCGGTTTATCCCGGTTGCTTAGTTTGGGTTTCTGTCACCTGTCTACTTATCTGGGAGGCCTTTTACCCAGCAGGCTAGCCGTAAGCCATATCTTGAATAAATCACATATGTCAGCCTGCTGTCTGCATTTGGGCTCCTGTTGCATGGACTTCCCAGCCTTGACAGACTGTTTCTGGTATCCGGGTAACTAGCTACCACACGATGGTGCAAATACCAGTGGTGAGTGGCGTTAGCTCAAGGCCAAAGGAAGTGGGTAAACCTGAATGGTCTGTTCCACTTGAAGATTTCTCTTTTTTTGCATGCAGTCTGTTTGTTGAGCCCGCTGGCGGATCCTGATTGGAGAATAGAATGGTAATGATCCCGTTGGAGTCCCAATGTGACTAACGCAGCTCGTCTCATGTTCATTTGAAATTACACACCTGTCTGGCAGGTGCACCTTGTGATCTATCATCCAGGATAACTTTAATCCAGAAAAGTCTTTGAAATCCTTATATTGTCCTTAATCCTGCATCAGTCAGCCTGAGTCGTATATAAGATCAATAAGGTGCCAGTTTCAAGCCGGCAGTCCATCTAAGTCGGAATCTAGTGTCTTACTTGTTTGTTTTTCCTTTAATCGTGCCAAATGTCTTTAAAAAACAGCAATTTCCATCAAATCTTGTTGGGAATTTCTTCCACCTCTATACGATTTCCTGCTATTCTCACGAGGGCCGACGTGATTACGTTACCAACGAGGCTATCTGAATAATAGCATAATACTGCATACAGCAATGGTACAAACAATTTAATCGGAAGAACTGTCATGAAAGACGAAAATGATCACGAAATGATCCCGAAAAAAATGTGTGTAATGTTGACATATGCGTAAAAACTCCATGCTTGGATAAAGATTAAATGGAGTCTTTGTGAGACCGAGGAGCTCCGTTTGAAGAGTGCTGCTGCTTCCGAGATGATCCTAGGAGGAAGTGTTTTCTAAGGTCTGGATTGGCCCACACACACACACACACACACACACACACACACTGAGTTGTGTGATTGATTCTTTTGGTTTAACCCCAGGAGATGAGAAAGTTAGCATGTCTCTCCCCCTAAAACCTATAAATCACATTGATCAGCCGGGATAATAAGAGCATGCCTACACATCCCCAGAGAGCGAGATGAGAAAACAGTTAGAGGAGCCAAGTAAACCTTCTTCGAGACAGACGAGACAAAAGTAAGACCTAGATAGACAGATAATAAAAGAAGGATGATTCCGGTATGAACTTTGAAACGGGAATAAAAAAAAAAGTATCAGGGAAAGAAATCATGGCATATAGGGCAGAGCGAGTTTTGTTCCTGACATATCTTTCCTTCACCATTGCTGACGTTCTCCAGGAACCCTGACCTACTTGTGTTGACCTGCGGAATCTAATGGGGTCATCTCCACCTACTCTTCTGCGGAGGCGGTCTCCATCTCTTGTACGATGTAGGTTGAGATAACGTTTTCTGTAGGACCTCTGCTCAGGAGGTTCTCTCTGCTCTTTGATAGGTTGTTTCTTTGGATAACAGCACTCACTAAACCTCACAGAAGGAAAGAAAGACCCCATTAAAATTTGATTTGGAAACTTTGTGGAAGGGCGAGCTGGGATAGAAACCTTAAAATCCAGGTAGAAGGACTAGAAATGTACAGTCTTACCTTTCATTTCGTTGTACAGGCATTCCTGATGATATTTGTTGTGCGGTGCTGGTCCAGATAGTCATGTATTTTTAATGGGTGATCTTTATTTAGCTTGTGTGCTGAAATCACAGTTTATAAATGCATCGTTTCTCACTGGCTTTTCCAGTTTAGACCCAATTCGCTTTCTGCTTGCGCATAATTTCCAACTTCCCCCTGGGTAGTCTCATACAATCTTTAATTTTTTCTTGGTCATTGCTTCTAATTCTGTCTTTGGTTTAGTTGTTTTTAGTTCTTGGCTCTTTGTTTCCTGCCCATTTCTTTTTCTTTTCCTTCATGATCAGACTTTCATGACGCTGGACTAGCACGGCTATCTTAGCGCACAGAGATAAGCAAAGAATCCACGTGAAACGACTCACAGGAAGGTAATGATTTCTCCAAAGTTACCTTCAAACTGTGTTTTGGTGTCACCTACCTCTGCTCTATTTAACCAAATACCCAACAACAGTCTAAATGAATAAATACCAGGCGAGAAAAAAATGTTTTACTTCCAGAGGTGCGTTCATCGTTTCCATTTCCATTCATATTCACAATATGAAACCCAACAAGGTCAGGAAGCAGCTGGGATCAGAGCTGTTCATTCAGAGGACTTCCTTTGAGTTATAGAAGAGGAGACAGTTATTAAATGACATTTCGTCTTCTTCTCCCACTTTCTGCTGCTCCAGTTTCATTTCAATTCACCAAAACATTGATGCTCCGGTTGTGCTAAAGGGGAACGTTAGTGCGCATTGACAGTCGAGAAAAAAAATAAATATAGAGAATACTGGATGAAGTCTAACTTCTCATTCTGGACTACTGTTCGACTTCATGTGTGAATGATTGGGAACGACTGACGGCGACGGCTCCCTAATTAAAAGAGATTTCTCCTCGTCATGACAGTGACTGTTTAGTAACAAGCTGGGAAATCGACGGTGGCTTTCAGACTGCGTTTGTAGAGACTGTGATGGACGGGTGGAGCGGTTGCTGGTCCTGATGGACCATTCGGCTCCTTGGTACTGTCAGTTAAAAAAAGAACCGGACCTATAGAAAGGGTTTTTAAGAAAAAAAGAATGAGAACAGCAATAGTTGGGGTGTTTTTCTGCCGCTGCATCTTATAATGAAAGGAATAACTCCTCGAATTATCTTAATTTGGTAAGTACACACTCTTCTTTGTTGAAAGCAACAAAAAAAAACAAGAGGTGGCTTTCAAGAAAAAAAACATGTCAAGGTTGTGTATTCAGAAAATAAATCCAAATAGTTGTTCAGCACTGTGAACAAAGACAGCCACCAGGGTGTCATATATAGCAAATTAGTTTTGGGAGTCTTACATATTGGATCAGTGTTGTGCTCCGAACGCAACTGACGCGTAAAGTTTGTCATAGTGGGGAACAGCAAGACTGTTCAGGGGTGTCCTCGACAAGGCAACGATGGCGCCAATTAATCAAACCAGATACCGAACCTCCCTAAAAAGAGTCCGAAATCCATCCACGACATGCGACGTTGATGTGTTTTCTCGGTGAACCGGTGGGAGGGCACCAAAGGCCTCGGCTCGGTTGCATTCTCTCAGTTCCTGTGTTCCAGGACATTGTCAAGGCCCGGCCTGATGAATAATTTGTAAGGGGGGGAGCAACAGGAAACAAAGGAAGATGTCACCGGTGAGAAGCCACAGAGAAAAAACCAAGCAGGGTTTTCATCCTGACCAGGTTCTACCGCCACTCGGCTCGCTGGAACCCCATCTGTCAGTCAACAAGCAAAGAGAAAGAACTTTCTTAAAAAAAATTTTTTTTCCTCAACCGCATTCTGCCAGTCTGCTCCGAGTCTCCCAGCAGGACGACAGCAATGTGCGTTCGTGTTTCGCTACGTCTGTGCGTTTATTTATCAGATGGACGCCTTGCAGAAGCTGCTGTGTCTCGCCACGGGGACCGTCTATCCCCTGAAGTGATGAGATGTGTGAAACGCGAGCCGCCTCGCTGAGTGATCCGCACACTGCTGCGCACACGAGGAGGCAAATCAAATCCCATATCTAAAATTTTATTGGAATAAATTTTGCATGGTGGATCAGATATGCTGAATGGAGCAGCAGGAGGAGGAGGAGGAGGAGCGGATAGCAAATCTTCTACTTCACCTCTATTTGCTGAATAATGGACAAAAATATAATCTTTTCAGGTGTTTCACAAGTTGAAGCAAACGAGTAAAGACTTTTTTAAAGCATGCACGACTTGTTAAAATCCAACATGCTTATCGCGGTGGCTTTTGTAACTGGAATCCTTTGGAGCACACGTGTTAAACTCAAGGCCCGGGGGCCAAATGTGGCCCGCCGCATCATTTAATGTGGCCCTCGAGAGCATAAAAGGTCAGAGTGTCTAAAAAAAAAATAGGTGAAGTGTGCTTTGACCAAAAACTACATTTCCCACAATGCAGTAATCAAGCCCATTTTGACAAAAACGTTTTGAACAAACTTAATGTCCTAATTTGTGTTTGATGTTATTTTTCTTTATTGATTGATAGTTTGATCCTTGATTGATGGAGTTCTGTGCGTTTAATAACCTGACAAATTAAAAGGATTGATGTTAGAACAGAGAAACAAACAAACATGTTTTCTGTGCAAATTTAAATTTTTTTTAACTTGAATAAGTAACAAATTTAGAAGTATTTAACATTAAGGAGTAGTTACATTTGTTTTACTTTACATCCATTTATGTAGTTACATGTATTAGTTACATCCGGCCCTCTGCGGACAACCGTTATGCTGATGTGGCCCCCGGTGAAAATGAGTTTGACCTATGGTATCGTTTCCCCTTTACAGCTCCTGCACTCTATTTACCGCTCATATATCCTTCATCATTATCTTCTGGGGGATCCCAGTCCCCGTCCTTCACCGTACGACGCAAACGAAGTGACCGATTTAGGCTCTCATCGCCAGTTAACAGCGCCGTTCCTCGCTCCCAGTCAGACTCCACCTCCCAGTGTTTTCCAAACTGGCGCGAGCAGATGTTGACCTTTGGTTGCTTCGCACGCGGGGAGGGGAATGAAGCGTTATTAGGGCCGTAAACAGATTGCATGTGGGGCTTCTTTTTTTCACGACTGCAAATCAGATCTGCCACGTCTGTTATGATGGGACCCCCCCCCCAGGGTTAATTGATTCGCTCACAGTTTGCTGATCGGAGGTGATTTGTGTGGTAGATTTCTGCAGTTTTACTTGTTTTTCATTTTTTTATTATTGGCTAAGAGAGTGCTTGTGAGCCCACAAATTCGTCCAATGAGGATTCTTGTCATCCTTGTGGTGCAGATGTTCACCAGTAGTAATTTGTTCCCAGAAAAACAGGATTGTCATTATTCCCTTTTTCTTGATGTTTCGGTGCAAACGTTTTTGGATGTAGAAATAAAAAAAAATAAATAAAAAAAATCTCTTTAAGCATGTTAAAATATGCAAAAAGAAGAATTTGTACTATGAATTTGATTCCCTTGATCAGTGGATGAATTCTTGGCAGTCATTTTTCCCACTTCCAATCCCACATGTTGGGTCCGTTGGATTGGAAATGTTCAGCGCCAGGCGTGTTTCCGCCAAATGTGTCAAAATGTGGTAACGGAGAAACCCCCCCGGGAGGGACGCCAGTGACTATGTACGGTACGTTTGACAGCTGGGGCCTCACAAACGCCCCCTCCGTTTGAGCCGTACCCTCTGCCGCCCTGAATTTGTCCCCTGGGCAAAACAGCACCATATAGCGCTACGAACAAAACATCCTCCCTCCAAATGGGGGGAGTCGTTGCTCACTGGATTTTCTGTCCCAATAGGATTTGGGCGGAGAGTCGGTGGTAGAGTTTAGCTCCCTTGGAGATTACCCCAGCTTGGGTTTTTTGGCTCGGTTTGACGCAGAACCCTGGAGAGCGTTCAGTTTTAGTGTGTGTGTTGTATATGTGCTGGAAAGGGCAAACATGGCCCTGTACATCTGCCACCCCCACCCCCCAGGGGGAAGAGCCAGGAAGGTGAGCTCTCTTTTAACCTCCATCAGGACGGTAGAAGAGTCTCAGGAGGGCGAGTTCAGTGTTTCTCAAGCAGAGAAATGAATGTATGGTAGAAAACAGTTTGTTGTGAGTTTAAATCCAAAATACGCTCATTTCCTGTATTTATGTACTTAAAGTCACGGGCTTCCAATGACGTCTATAGACGTCAGTTACGTTATTCAACAGGGAGGGATGGTCGGGGGGTACCTGTCAGTGAAAATCCGGGTTCTAATCATGGAATTTAGCGTCATGACGACCGATCCAGTTACAGATGGAGAATCAGAGGAAGATGGAGAAGTTGCAGCAGTTTACAGGATAAATGTCGGGAGCTTTGCCAAAAAGTCCGCCAAATTTGATCAATTGCTACCAAGACTGGCAGCCAATGAGTTCATTAAATGAAAATATTCTTTTCTTTACTTTTTAAAGCCATCGAGAAAATCTTTGTCTCGGCTGTGACTTCTGCTAACTGCTGGAGCAACTTCAGCTCGCTGCTCTCCCTGAGGAACACCTCAGTGAGTCACGAGCTGTGAACTGTGAGTCTGCTATTACCCCAATTACCCCCATCAACCCCGGAATCTAACTCCAAGATGTCGCTGCCATCAACATAGAATTTTTCCGTGAGTCCTGTTTGATTCAAGCCGTACAAATTCATTTATTTATATTAAAAGCATTTAATATAGACACCAACTGTTAAAACCAGAGGATGGAGACGCTTTGGTTTAGTTAATCGCTGGCTGGCTGTAAAATGAAATCATGGCTGGATTATAGATGCATGGAGTGTGACTACAGCAACATTTCCTGGAAGCAAACAATTGAACAAAATCAATTGTACAGTGTCAGTATCGACTGTAATTACTCCCTGAGAGGAATATGTTTATGTTTTTCCGATGCCAAAAAAAAAATGTTCCTCTTCCAGTAATTATTTGTAACACCCCCACCCCCACCCCCTAACCCCACTCTCATTCCTCGTTCCTATTGTGGAAGATTGACAGAGAAAATAAAGCGACTGTTGTTGTGATGCCCCGCAACATTTTCTCTAGCAAAGCCTTGAATCTTTAGCAATTAGAAAGAATGTCAACCAGGCAAGAAGAAAGTGTGTGTGTGTGTGTGTGTGTGTATGTGTGTGTGTGTATGTGTGTGTGTGTGTGGGTGGGGGGTGGTAAAAAAGCAGCTAATTGAAAACATAAAAAGATTCCTCAATTATTTCTGGAAGGAATAGCATGAAACAGGTTGCGAAGGGGAAATCATCTTTATAATTTGCATCATTAGGCGAGGGGGGAAAGGCATTCACTGTCTCCGATCCAATCGAATTCGCCGCCCCCCCCCCCCCATCCCCATCCCCAATCCTCAGCGTGAGGCCACATAAAACACCACTATAGAGTGGATTCCCATCCATCTGCTGTGGTCTAAAAAGGTGCTTCATTTTACCGGCAAATATAAGAAGAAATTTTTAAAAAAGCACAAAAGTATTCCAGCTTTTGCATTTGCAGCTTTGAAATTGCGAAGACCCCTTCCCGACAGGAAACACTCGATGCCGCCGCCGCCGCCGTCGCTTCGGGAACAATGCGACCCAGTCGGCTTGAAGAAATGCCGTTGAGAAAGGCGATCCATAAAAAAGCAATCTCCTTACATCTTTTTCCTTTTTCCTCGTGCGAGCGAGCGGGCGTGGTGGTCACCTGTGGAACGGAAAAAAAAACAAAAGTTACACAATCGCTCTGATGTAGACATCAGGTTTCATTGAGCGAACACGCATTCCCAAACCCAGCTGGGTGCACTCGCGGCGAAGGCGCGCCATTGGTCGCATAAAAAAAAGACTCGCAGGTGTCGCTGAATACGCCACGGAGGCCTCGGTTTAACACGAGCATGAGGCTAATTATTTCTCCTCATGGCTGAACAGGATGAGACGTACGTACGTCACCGTCGTACAAATTTATTTTACATTTTCGAGATTCCGCATTACAGGTTGACCTTTCACAAAAAAGGGAATAATCAGTTTTTTTTCTTTGTGGGTTTTTTTTTCTCCCCGCGTACCGATTCGGCTGACATTTACTCGTATCAGTCAGATAGCTTTCGCCATTAAAAGCCCAGGGAACATCTGTAGGGACCGTTTTCTCACACTTGTAGAGAAAGATAAGAAATGAATAATAATAAGAGGGGAAACCGTGAGGCTTTTTAATGTGCAAACAGAAGGAGCACTGACCTGTCGCTTCAGCAAATAAAATCTGTCTGATAAAAGAGCGCTTGAGTCTTCGCTAAAAATTGGAAAATGAGGAAAAAAATAACGACACGCTTGTTTGCGTGGCTGTAAAACACTTCCTCCTGATGGAGGAACAGTACAGTGGTAGCTCTACTTATGAAATTAAGCATAAAAATGCATCAAAACATGTCAGAAATACATGTTACAATTAGATTATTACACAATAAATGAGAGTTGTGCATGAATTTAATTGACTAACTCGATCTATTTTGATAAAACTGGAAAAGGTGACTCGGGTCCGAGATGACCTTAATTCTTTTACTCATAAGAAGCTGTGAGATACGAGGTGAAGGTTAGGAAGCAGGAAGTGTTTATAAAGTAGGGCAGGAATTTACTTTTTTAAAAGTAAAGAGTTTATTGCACAAAAACACACAGTAAATCAAAATAAAAACTAAGAAATTGGCCATTTTGAATCCATGACTCACATCTTTCACACCTTCGTGGGATAATAATCCTCAGTTGTATTGTAAAAAAATGTCATGTTGGGCCTATAAATTCTATAATTATCACTCAGGAAATAAATTGATGCATTAAAAGTTTTATTTAGCGGATCCCAGGAGGGGCATTTACCAGTTTTTGAAGCGGTTTGAGGGTCTAACAAAGCAATCCGGAGGAGAAACTTTATTTCCCTGATGATGATGATGATGATGTTTGTGATGCGCGCATGTCTCCCGCCATGTTGAGGGACAAATGAATGCGATAAGATGAGGTGCCAGGCAGTGGGAGGGTGTCTCCGGGGGGGGGGGGGGTATATATGGCCTTTTAAGTGATGATTGCCTCTGTCAGCTCGCCACGGCTACCTTGCACCGAGCGTCCAGGCAGGAAGCGGCTAACGCTGATTGGCTCGGACGTTTCAGCCTGTTATCTTTCTCCATCCCTAAACGTCACGGGACAAAGCGGCGTGTGGAGGCGACAGGAGAGATTGGAGAGGATGTTTATCCAACAATAAGTGGAAGAAAGTGCTGCGGTGGGTGGGAAATACAGGGCGCTTTAGCTCCGAGAGGATGCAAAAAGCCAAATCGAGTGCCGTTTGTAACATGTGAGCCGGGGATATAAAAGAATGGAGAATAAATGTTCATATTTTCTCCCTAAAATCTGCATTCTGGACATGACTGTGTTTTGGAGTGGAGCTACATCAAATGTGGTTTATTCCACCACTTATATTACTCATACTGGGCTTTGAGCTCATTGATTTTCTCGCTGTTTCTTCAGTGTTTATTCCACTTTTCTCAACACAGCAGGTGCTGAGCGAACATGTGTCAGTACATGCGTCGTTTTCTTTACATGCACTTCTCGGTATAAGATAAGTTAGCATAAGCGTTGTAGGAATTTGATTTAATTTAATTAAATTTTTTAATTGAATTGAATTTTATTTTATTTTATTTTATTTTATTTTATTTTATTTTAATTTAATTTCATTTAATTTAATATTCCCCGAAGGGAAATTAAGAATTGGGTGGCTCTGCTGAGGCGGCTGCGTCACGCCTGTCCTAAAAAGTGCTCAAAAATCTCCTGAATTACAGGTTAAAAATGTTTTGTGTTTTTTTTGTGATATTCAAGCAACAAAACCAACATTTCAGTTCTCCGCTAAGCCTTAAGAAAAATTGTTTGAAAAAGTCTGAGCCCAAACAAAAAGATGGTAAATGACAAAATCTAACAGAAATGGGGAACATGAACGCCGACGGAAGGGAAACTTCTTCCTGTACCTGCAGGAGTTCACGGAGTAGAATAATAAGTTTGTGAGAATAGAACTCGAGTGTTTTTGTTTCATTGAAAGTAACTTACAAAAGAGAGGAAAAGTAAATGGGAACTCTTTTGTGTCGTTCGGATGTCGGGGGGAGAGGGTCGCTGTGGAGTCTAGAGGTGGTTTTGGTGGGAAAACAAAAAAGAATCCGGGGCCTCGACGGCATTGGTGGCGTGGGAGATCTGGCAGACGCTTCTATTAAATTATAAAAAGCAATTAAGAGAACAAAATGTCTAAGCCTTGGAGTAAAATCATTAAGCAAACTGTGACATGTGACGATGGTGGTTTCTCTTTTACAGGCGGTTAGATTTTTCGGGCTGATTTCCAGGGAGAACGCGTTTAAAGATGAAGACTCTCCTGATCATTTCAGCTCCTCTTATTTAGCGCGTGCACAAACCGCTAACCGTACGTTTCCCTCCCGCGTTAATGGAAGTCTTCACGATCAATAATTTTGAAAGTGGAGTTAATCAACAGTTCATTCGCAGCTGCTTTTGATTTATACGAGGTCGCGGTTTAAATGAACAAACTGGAGTGACGGTTTCAAGGTCGTTCCAGGCGTGCGTTGTGCTGCAGGAGGTGTGCAGCTCACATTCATATATACTGGTTTTTGCAATACGTCATCCTTACTGTACTGGTTCATCATTACATCGGACAGATGGTCACTGGCCGTCTGATCAAAGCACGCAGATTAACAATTCATCCAACTAGGCTCATATTTTACAGTGAAATTTTGATGCGCCAAAGCAAACCAAGCTGTTTCAACATGTTGAGGAATCTCAGTTTGGGGATTTTTTGTAATATTTAAAAAAAACAAATTATTCCTCTAGAATTAAAAGTTTGTTACATCCCGTGAAGCGGCGATGTATCTTCACAGCCGTTGCAGATAGAAAGAGGAAAGAAAAAAGCACATTACCCAGGCAGCAAAGGGGATAACAATGAGATGATGACCTTGACCTGGAGAAAACTACGTCAAGGTCAAATTTCGACCCTAAAAACCAGTTGTCCCAGACTGAGGGTGGAAGAGCTTCCAGTGGTTTGACGGCTGACCGGCCTCCGGTGTGTTTACAGTCCGTAAAGTTGATTTAATACTTATTGAAACCTGCGAGCGGCGGACCCGATGGCGTTCACTGTGTGCTCCGAACCAGGAGAACGTCCTGGTTTAAATTATTACCCCAGCCGCCCCCCCCCCGTCCTCCAGCGGAGGAGCTATTTACTATCCTCTTTGCTGTCATCGTGACCGCAACGGAGACACATTTTCATCAGCCTGTTGCCCTGCCAAAACTGTGAAGGATAATTTCCCTTAATTACCCACAAAGGAAGGCTTTGAGTCTGACCGCTCATTTCTCTTGTTGGTCTAATGACACCCCTTCGGTGAGACTCCTCCATCCCCGCTGGGGTGTTCAGACGACTGTCAAAAGTTCAGAGGATGGGTCGGATGAAGCATCAGTTTGACAAACTCTCGTTTCCTCTCTTTCTCTTTGAGATTCCGTTTCTCTTTTCAAGACGCGCAAGTCCTCAACAAAACCGAGAAGACGGGGGAACTTGGGTTGCAGGAAAATGTGGACAAATTGCATTTATTATTCGACACCTTTCCATTTGCTTACATCCCTGTTACTGTTTGTCGGCGCCTCAAGAAAACACATCTATTAGCGGATGGAAATTAAAAAGAAAGAAGTCCTTTCCAAACAAATATCGGCGAGAGAGCAGCGGCGGGATGAGAGTGGCCGTGATTGCCTTGAAACATTTGCATATTGAGTGTAATTCTGTTTAAACACCCAGTGTTTGAGGGCCTGTTTCTAATGCTTTTTACTCACACCACTCCCCCCCCAAAAAAACATGCATAATTCAAACAGGCATTTTGTTTTATTGCCTCTTCGCGTGGCGCTTCGTGTCCTAGTCATAATTTGGGATTGCAGGGTTAAGCAGAAATGCGACACCAAAAAAAAAAAAAAAAGATTCACAATCCTGGACCTGTGGGAGCGTCGCTCTGCAGCCGATGAAGAACCATTTTGTAATTTAACTCGGTTCTAAATGTTAAAGACAACCGGGGACCAACGCATCACGATATCGGCTATAGACTGGGTCAAGTGGTTGATTATACATGGACTTGAGGACCTCTAGAGTTCAGCTGGTCTTAAACATTAAAGAACATTATCATCCACAAACCTTTTATCGCTGCCGGCAGTGAACTGAAAGAAAATCAATGCTTCTTTTATTCGTACTTGAACAAATCTATAAGCGGTAGAAGCAGCAAGGAACCCGGTGTGACGTCAGCTCCGTGAAGCGACTCTGAAGAACCGGCGACGAAGCATCGTATATAGGTTCTTTTTTAGCGCTGACCTACTTTTGATGCTAATGAGTTGAGAGTTTCTTGAGTTTCTCGGGGGAAAAAACAAAACAAAAAAAAAACGAAGCAAGATCTTTGTCAGAAGTTTAAAACGTTTTGATTATTTTACTGATTCATCTGCTGGATGATTCATGCATTTTGAGTATTTCTGGTCCGGTTTGTCCCGCCGTTGAACGATGACTCCTCTTTTGTGTCGATGAGCATGCATATGGATGATATCTTTTTTTTCCTCGTCCCCTTTGGGGTTGTTACGACCTGCATGTAATTCAATAAAAGCCCTCTAATAAATTAACTGATTAATTCACCTCTCAGCTGCTGCATTCAGGTTGTTCTGCTTCATTTTGCACACCTCACAAAGCCAAAAAACACCGTCCCTAATAGTCAGCAGACGAAAGGGCTTCACGGCCACGAAGCACTCTGGAACCCATTCCCTTTTTTTTTTTTTTTTTTTTCTCGCACTGCTTGTTTTATCCTGATGGCTGGTCGTACTTAAGCGAGCACGAATGGAACATTTTTTTAAATAATGAAGTGCAAATCTGTATGTATCCTCACTCATTTGAATATATGAATGGCTGTGGGGCGCCTTATTATTCCTCTTGTCTGTTTGTTTGCGCTCACCTCACCGAGAGCATCAGTGGTAATGAGGCGAATGTGATATCCTCCGGGTCTTTGCTCCACGCTAGCTGTAGCTCCTCTTGTACATCTGTGGGGCGTGCATAAAGAAGCAGAACAAAAAAAAAAAAAAGTACTCAATGCCACCATTGCCTCTGGAGCTTCTCCTTTTTCTACAGCCTCCCTCTTATGTGTTTTCAAATCTGTTTTTTTTGTTGTTAGTTTTTTCTCAGCGTCTGAGGCCATTACCCTCCCAACTGGAACACCAAGAAAAGAAAAGGTTTCCAGGATGGAGTAGAAAGGATGCAAAGGAGGAAGATGCAACTGAGGTAGAGGATGTTTGTTACTTGGTGGAGGGTTTCAGAATGAGGTTGTATGAAGAACTCTTTACTTTGACATTCACCGACGCCGTCTGCTCGCCATCGCAGATAGACTCATCAATGCACATGTTTTATCTGTTGGAAGGGAGTCGCCGAGATGAGAGACGAGACAGCGCTGCAACTGATGTTGGTGTTAATCTCGAGATTAAGCACACAGACTGTCTAATTAAAGCACTAATATATTAACTTCCTTTTCTGCAAACACCCATTCTCAGTGTAGCAGATAAGATCTTTAGCAAATGGAAACACAAACTAACGGAAATATCGAATGAAATCATGAATCGTATTTGAAGATATTTGGAGCTCCAGTTGAAAAAGTCTCCACTTTTGCAGATGACACACTCCTTAATCTCTTCTCAACACACGTCTTCTTCGTTTTATGGAGCGTTATATAGAGGAAATGCACGGACCTAACTCTTTTAAACACCCGCCGCCGCTGCATTGCACGGCCAGTCTGAGTTGCAGGACTTTTTGGCGGCGAGGATCATCTCTGGCAGGCTGCTGAGCTGAGACATGGAGGTCTGGGTGTCTGATAATCCCGGGCCAAATGTCTTCCTTTTGTGCAAACAAATCCCACCAATAGGGCCAAATCAGAACTCTATGAAGGACCACAGACGGCAGATTTCTCTGAGTAAACCCCTATGTGAGAGGAAAGGACTGGAAGGACATGAAAGCCCCCGGATGGCATCCTCGCTAGTCTCTCTCCATCCTCCGTCTCAATTTTTCCTATCTGCCCCCTCCTTCCCTCTTTCCCTCCCACTTCCCCCTTTAATTTGAGGTATTTTGTGGCTTTTCATCTGCGGTGAGGGACAGCTCCACGTTATTAGAAAGCTTTCTGATCCTATAAATACCCGACGCACATTGTCTGTCGAGAAAGCAGCCTTCTCCGCGGTGGTCAAAAGTGTCTTGAAGGGCAAACCGTGCAACATCAAACACGATCAACACGACGCGCCGACACGCTTGTTTTCTGACATTTTCCTCCTGACATTTTCGTACGCCGTCAGTTAATTTGTAATTGGATTGGGAATGACTTTTATTGTTTGATTTGCAGGCAAATCAACGTTGTTTTGATTTTACAACCCCGCATTTAAATCTGATTTGCATCCACTGATTGACACTCAATGCTACTAAGATACCAAAGAATGGATGTTGATTAAAAAACAAGTACATGTGACGTCTTTCCTTCGCTTTAAAGTGGAGCAAAGTTGTTTTGAATTAGATGTTGTTTCCAGGGGGAGGATGATGGGAGCAGCCAACGCATAAAATGTCTCGTATCTTTCTTGTATGTTAAGTTTCATACGTTTCGCAATGAACGGCAATTAATCTAGTCTTCCTGTCCAACTTTCTTTATTGAACTTCATTGACATTGACATTTTTCGTGACGCTTCACCCCGTGTTCAGACCTCTGAGCAGATATTCATCTGCAGCATCCAATGAGGAAGTGTCTAGAAAGTCATCCTCCTTGGTCTGTTTGGGCGACGCTGCAAAACAAAGCCCTTGACGAGTTGAGTCGCTCTTATTTGTTCCTCGGCCTCTTGTGATTTATCTCCTCTGAATGCTTTTGATTCATCATTGCTCCCAAACATTAGATTAATTCCCTGCTTTGGCAAGAAGCCTGCCAATTACTTTAAGGGTCAGCTGTAATCAGCGCAGCACTCTTGTGCTACGTGTAAATTAGATGAGAAGTGTAAACAGTGAGGAAGGAGGAGAGTTTGAAGGGTCGGGCGAAGTTGAGGTCACGGAGGAAGTTTTTTAGTAAGCGCCTCCCATTCCTCACGTCTGGTCTGGAGCCACTAAATGCTTCATAACTGGAGGCTGGACGGCTGGAATCCGACAATAATCTTGTTTGATTTCTGACGAGCCCAGTCTGCCCGGGCTCATGTGGAGAGAAGTGGTCCAAGGCTCAGCGAGAGAGGGATGCTGGCAAATACTGATGGGAGATAAAGAGGAAAACAGAGGACATGGAGAGAAGCTCTGTTTACCTTTATCTCCCATTCAAGGACAAAAATTTGGACTGGAGGTTTTTATGCGGGTCTTTTCAACAATTACAAATAGTTTCTCTACCTTTCAGAGAACCTGCAAGGCTAGGGCACGCAATTAGGTGAGACCAAGGCCAGTCCAGTCCATAAAGATAGTCTCAGTCCAGTAGTAGAGGTGTGCTAGATATCTAAAACTCCAGAATCTTTCTAATAGAAGGCTAATCCCTTTAGCTTTTTGTTTCTTGCATGCACTCTCGACCTTAGCAGGAAAAGACAAAGTTAATAACCTCCTCTTCCCCCTCATCGCTTCGATCCACACATCTCCAGGATATTTGTGCATAGGTGTCAGATGAAGACATCTGGTTGGGGTCTTATTAAAAGATGAAATAGAGGTTCAAATCAATTCAGTAACAGTGAAATGTGCGCTACATGTATGTATGAATGAGATCAGGTGGTTTTATATTGGCTGGGATGTGAGTCATTGTTGCCCTATCACGTACTGTGGAAGGTTTAGTTTTCAGTGCGTACTGCCCTTTACCCAAAAGATTTGTGAACTCCTGTTGTTTGATCCCAGGATTTAATCTGCAACTCAGAGTTCCTCCTGCTGCTCCGGAGCCAGAGGAGGCACAGGGCTCGTAAAGAAGGAGAAAAGATCTGGTGTTCTATTGCCTTCAATGGGACGTTTTACTGCCACCCTTCAGTCTGTTGCTGATAGCCAGGAGATAAAAACCAAAAACCCTCCTGTCTATACGCCACACTCTGAAAACACAGTGAGCAAACACTCTATCGCCAGAGAGAATGATTTCATAATGTGTTTCGTTTGTGCTTCAGGGCAAGAGTTGTTCGTCTCAGGTTTGCAAAGAAACTCTCTGCAGAGTTTGCATTTCTTAACGTCTCTCCAGCCACCGTTTCATTCCAGATTCTATCTTCCTCTCTCCTTTCTTTGTCTTCGGTAAAGTGCAGTAAGAGTAAGAGCGTCATAAACTATTTGTGGATGGACATTCATTTCCTCTCTGGTACAAAGTTTTATTTCCAGGAGAGAACATTGGTCCAAGCTGCAAACCCCCTGATTGCGTTTAAAAAAAAAAAAAAAAGCCTGTAATGGTATTATTTGCGAGATAATAGTGTTTTGGAATATCTCTGGGTGGAAACAGCGCCTTCCATTAGTCTTAGTGAAGGTATGCTTCAGGTATGGCAACTAAAAACATGACTGACCTGCTTTGACACCACCTCTACCCACTACAGATCTCTGTGCAGCACCTCTTAAGACGCAACATAGACCGTTTGGAAAATAGCATGGGTTTCGGATGTTTGAGGATTTAAGATCCAAAGACAAGCAAGTCCAGAGTGTGTTCTGGCTCCGGTACCGGCTCAGTGACCCTGTGGGCTCCACTGCTGCAGCCAGTTGCTGTAGGTACAGGAGGATGTTCCAAGACTAACTAGTCATAGAATGGGTTGCCAAAGATAGCGGGATTTAAAAACCCCTTCAGATCCTCCTGTTAAAGTGAAACCATGTGGTTCTGTCGGATCCTGCTAACCGAAGTCAGGTATTTTAACATAAAGAGCTCTATCAGGATAAGACTATGCTAAACGCCTCAACGTCTCATATATTCTGTTTCTCAGCCGTCTGCTTTACTTCGTCAACCTCTAACAAACGTATTATTTCGTCCGACTCCACAGCTGCTGGTGGTGGAGACTGTACTCAACCAGCAAAAAGAAAAAAAAGAAGTAGAAGAGAAACAAATCAGTTGCAGGACCCAGCAGTGAGTCCCTGATAGGATTGGCTTGTGCATCACCTCTAATCAGTATTCCAGCATCATTCACTCGGCCTAGAACTGAGAACTGGCTTCTTTAATTGTCCCTTTGCAGGGAGTCGAAAAAAGAAGAAAAACACCACATTTACAGAGCTGTCAAGAAAAGCAGGGAGTAAATACAGCCCGCCGTCACTCCTCCTCACTCTGCCCAGGCTTTGCTGTCCTTGCCTGGGATTGGATCTTTTGCAGCCGTCTCATTCTAAGTCTACAATCACGCTGATAAAAGTCGCTATCCAGATGGGCTTTTTTTTGTCCAGAGATGTTGGCCTGAAAACATGCTAACCCCTGGTTTGGTAGTTCAAGCAGACGTGTCGCCCTCCCACCACCACCACCTCTACCACCACTACCACCACACTGGTGCCATAATCAGTGGCTCCGTGGTGCCAGACAGCTGGTGCCAAAGCCGGCCCCCTTCATCTCAACACATAAGCATTTGAATACGCGCTTTTAAAAGCAAAACACCCATCCAGCATGAGTTTGAAATTCAAATGCAGGGAAACACCTGGCGTTTGGCAGTTGTCAATTATAATTCAGCTCAGAGGCTCATCAGGAAAATTACTTGTCTTAACAGAGACGGGGGTTTTTCATGATAAAACCATCACTGTGAGAGCGTATAGCGCATCAAAACTGGTGGGTGAAGCCCAAACAAAACTACAAATTAGATTCAGTTCAAAAGGATCAGTGTGTTTATCAATGCAGAGAGACTTCAGATGAATTCATCTCGCTGCTATGAAATCCAAATATCTGCTTTTATCAAAGTGGAAAAGGGAGATGTTCAGGGCAGCCTCGAGGGTCGCAGGTCCTCTCAACAATCCTTTCTTTACTTTTTTCCTCATGGAGGGGTCGCCGGTATTTTTTACGTCTCGTTCAGTGAGTGTTTTATTTATTCTGCTCTGAAATGATTAAAGGAGGCATCGCTAATCTAATAACCTAAAATCACTGGTCAAAATTTTCAACCAATTAAAGCGTAGAAGTTATAAATGTTTGATGATTCAGCATCAGAACCGTCTGAATTATTTAGTCTAGTCTTGTCGGTTCGGTTTAACGCTTCACCTGTCCATCTATTATCACGACAGTCGTCTTTTTTTATGCCTGTATATCATTTACGCAAGGAAGTGTTTTGTCTAGCGCCACCTCGGGATTAATAAATACTCCGTTTGGGGTTCTAATGGATCTGTTTGCAGATGACAAAAGAATTTACGTCTCCCTTAGGATTATATAATTTCTCTGAACTCATCATGTCTAATTTTTTTTTTTTTTTTGGTGGTTTTTCTTGCTCTTGTCATAAAACCCGCCGGGAAACGGGATACAGACGATCACTGACGATGACACACCAGTTATGTTTTATTATCTTTTGCTGGAGTCTCATTATCAGACTCTGCCGACTGGGTAAAAACAACAACTATTAACACGCCAATCATCACACGCTTCTCACATGTTGCTATGCAGGTAAAGTAGATGTTCTGCAAACATATAATCAAATGCATTCACCCCAGTTAACTTGTGAGATGCAAATCTCTAAATCTCTGCCTGATTGTGGATCCTAACTTGGCGTCTGTGTTTTAATCTGTTTTAATCTGTTGGCATTTAACTCTCTCCAGTTGAAGAGTCTTCAGGACAAATATCCATGCTGTCATCAGCTCAAGTTCACTTCTCTTTCTTCCACAAGTTTACCACCACTTGAAATCTGAACGTGAGGAATAATTGCCCATTTCAAGACGTGCACTCTCCCCTCCTCTTCTATGGCTCGAGATAGGAGTCATCTGGAATGGAACAGGAAGACAAGGGGGCAATTAACGAAGATGAGGCAAATAGGTCTCGCATAATCCAATGAAGATTAGGGCCCGGCGTTTTAGGTGAGCTGGGCGTGACTCTCAGGACTTGTAATTGGAGTTGAGAGGGTGACGAAGATCTGGGCGATTTCACTTCTCCCCTACTTATAAAGCGTCAAACCGTCAGAGCGAAAACCAAAGCGGAAAACCTCGACGTCACTCATTATCATTGGGCGATAGTCCTGCGTCTGCAGCGTTAAACAGGTTGCAGCAACTCCAATTTACGAGTGACTTAAAAGTCCACCCTATTAACGTTCTAAATGACCCAAAACAATCGTGCAAAATGTTCGATTTGCAGCAGGCTAAAGGCTAACATCCTCACTCCTTCTAAATTTGCTTGACAGTCTGTTGTGTGCACTCTTCCTGTTATTTGTGACAACTTCCTGCACTGTTGGGATGACAGAGCCTTCATCCAAAAGGCTGAAAGAGCTAGCTGTGGTCGGCTAAAACCTGCCTGCATGAGGGTTAAGGTTCGGTGACGACAGAGAAAGGGTTTGACCTAGATGACGTCTCCTCCATGTGCAGATGAGAATGGACATTAGCCGTGTTGTATTGCGTGTACTTACATTGCGTGCACATGCATTGTGTGCACATGCATTGTGTGCACGTGCTTTATGCCGTGAATGCATCTCCTCTCCATCGTGTTTGTTTGCAGCTGTAAATCTTAACTGTTCTTTTTTTACGGTGAATCAGAGCCTCCCGTCGTTGTGCATCATCAATAACAAGTTGTGTGCATCTATAAATATGGTTTGTGTATTTTTTTTAACGCTTTTATTTGAGTTAAATAACCTCACCTTGACGGCGATATTCTGTAAGTCTCTCATTCCCTCATCAGATCACTTCCTCTAAACTAAATCCTCACTGATGGTTTTTTTTATTTTGCCAAAGGTAAACAGTGATTTCTCTGTGAGCCCACAAGGAGAGGAGCTCCTTGGTTTTAATGTGTTTTCTTTAATATTCTAAAGATAGCTCTCCTTTGCAGACATCTGCTCCATAGTGTGTAAGACGTTTAAGGCAGCTGAGAAACAAACGGATTATTAAATAACGTTTAAAAGGTGCTGAAAGGCTCAGATTAAGGCTCTACTTTCCAATAAATATCTGGGGCTCCATTTAGAATCATTTAGGAATTGAACCGTTCTGATTCTACTTGTTGATGCCTTCAAATTTTCACTCATTCCCTAACGACCGACTTTGCAGATTCTTCCCAGGTGTTTGTTTCCTCACCTCTTCGCGTGACTTTTCTCGTCTCTGCTGCAGCCGAGTCTTCATCGGTGACACCTGAATCTATGTGTAAAAAAAACGATGGTGTTTCCCTACAATAATCACATGTCCACAAGCTGTTATACTGGATGTGTGTGTGTGCGGGAAATATAGGAGCTGTCCTGCAGGATAAGGATCTGATCCCCTCGTCTACATCATATGTCTGACATCACGTAACCCGAAGCTTCTGCAGCCTCTCTTTGAACTCCCAGACAGAATTCGATTGAGTGTTGTACCGCCTCTAACTCACTTAGCTCTCGTGCTACTGTACACAGTTAGCTAGAAACACATCAATCACGAAGCATGGCTTGATTGTGTCGTAATGTGATGCAAAGAGGAAATCGATACCAAACCAGTTACCGGGATCACAGAAGCATGATGCATACTGTCGTCACCCCCCCCCCCCTCACCACAGCGCGACCAATGAAAGTATATTTTGTGATGCAAAGAGTCTTAGTTTTCCGCACAATGAAATTCACAATTGCACAATTCAGTGCAATAATTTTTTTACACAAAGAGGAGAAACTTTGCTTTTTGCTGCAGAATTTCCTTCCCGGTAATTCTGCAGAGAGATGTTGATTTTTGTGTATTTTGTCCACTCCTCCAGTCGTCGTTTTGACTTTGCTGCAGTCCCCAAGGCAAATTTATTCATTGCTGACATTTGTCAGGAAATGACAACTGTCTTTCATTAATGCTGTTTCATCCACTAATTTGCCAGACTTCCTCGGCTGATTTCCAAGCAGGGCGAAATTAGGTGACAAAGTAATTTTGCAAAAGTTGAAGTAATGAGTTTGACAGAATTTTTTTTTTTTTTTTGTGGCGTTGCGCCTTGTCTGTAATTTCCGTCTTATTAAAATATGGGAAGTTTTTAACAACCTAATTTAAGTAGGTTTGGTTATCGCTGGGACAATATGTCATACAAACACTTCTAAAACAAGTTGGAGGCTGCAGGGACTCTCCAGCTAATTGAATTGTTTCTTCAAGTTGTTGACTTGGTGGATGACTTCATCACAGGGGGGGAAGCGAAGAGAAATCTTCCGTCTCAAGAGTCTAATGAGAGTAAATAGTTGCTACGCTGGTGGCACACCGCGCACTACTTTTGAAGAAAAACAACACCGCCCTAACCTGCGGCGTTTTTACCGCCGCTGTCAGCTTGATCGGGATAAACTAGGTGTATGTGAGCTCCTGTACGCTCACGTCTTCATTTTAACTGAAGTTAAAGCCCCCCCCAAAAAATGGAGGAATCATTATTTTTTCATGGCCGCAGCTTCAAACAGCTTTGTTTCACTTTTAAGCTCTAGGTTAGCAGTTAGCACACTAGCAGACGTGGGAGGACGCGTTATATACCATGATTCACGTTTTTTTTCTTCCCAGCTACCATGCTAAATGCTAACTAACTTTTGAGCGAAAAAGGCGGGAAATCTAACACCCATTTATATTCATATCACATTTGCATCAAATTAGATCTAGAAGAAAGAAAATTATATTATTATGATTATTATTATTATTAGTGTTAATATTGTTACTATTTTTTAATGTTATTATTATTATTTTTCCCTTTTTTCTTATTTTTCCTCAATGCATATTTTCCCTGTTTGTGTCTGTTCTGCTACTGTAATGTTTAAATTTCCCAGTCTGGTATAAAGAAAGTCTATCTATCTATCTATCTATCTATCTATCTATCTATCTATCTATCTATCTATCTATCTATCTATCTATCTATCTATCTATCTATCTATCTATCTATCTATCTATCTATCTATCTATCTATCTATCTATCTATCTATCTATCTATCTATCTATCTATCTATCTATCTATCTATCTATCTAAAAGAAAACACAGATTGTAGTCCGTTCGTTTTATTTCTAGATGATTGGCTTAGAGTTGCTGCCTTTGCAGTAAACTGCGATTTTCATCTTCGTATGTGAAGATAAAAATATTTACTGCTTAACGCGACTACAGTCGGCGCCGATATACTGTAAAGAAATAAGTAGGCGGCGGTATTTTTATGGATCTAACATTTCAGAGTTATTGGTTTCAAATTGCAATAAAAAGGAGAAAGTGAAAATCGTAGAGAACTAAAGTACAGCAATTTAACATCCTATCAGCTACCAATGCTTCGTGACTCAGATGACATCATCGTTCTGCCCCCCCCACCCCCCATCCCCCTTTGCTAGAAGCTCTCATTACATTTAATCATGTTTGTAATCAATAAACTAATCCTCTCATCTGGCTGCGGATAAATCCATGTGACTGTCTGCTGGAGGGCCGCTATAAAGGAATCATAATAATGGAACCGCTGCCATGCTTGGGCCATATTCTTATTATCAATCGATCAGCGCGTCTTAGCAAACGCTTCGACTTCTCTCTCTCCAGGTGAAGAAAGAACAAAAAAATAAATAAACCCCCACCTCCCTCCTTCCCTCCCTCCTTCCATCCTAAAATAAAAGTGCCTGAAACTGGCTGGCTAATTTTGTCGATGGCTTGAATCGAGATTGCCCATTTGATCCATGGCGAGGTTCCAAAACGGTTTATCTCTGGGGTTCGCCGTAATTTGCGGAGCTTTGATTACTGGAAATTGGGAGAACACTGGCTGCTAGTAAAAAACTGATTCCTGCCTCGCTTGAGACCGGGTTAGTCTTTCACCTGCGCTTAACGCTCATTCGGCTCGTCGCTCTTCAGCCCCGTCCAGAAAGCCACTGTCTCAGCAGAGAGTCTGCAGGGCGTAGGGAGAAACTTCATTAGTATTAATTTACTCTTTTTAATTAGTCACACTATTTGTTCCGCTGTAGTACTTTCACTGCATTTTTTCCAAGGGTGTATCGCAGAAGTGACTTCATATACCCGAATAACGGTGGATTCCTTTACTTACTTCATCGTCTGAGGCTATTACCTCATTAAAGAGTGTTGTTGTTTTTTTTGTTGTCAACCATGTTTGTTTATTTGTTTGTGGGTTGGTTTATTATCCATAAACTACTGGATGGACGGTGTAAAAAATGGGGCGCCAGTCAGGAAACGATTCATTATGTAGAGGGAAATTTGGAAGAAAGAGAATTCAATTATTTTTCTTCCACTTTCTTTAACATTCTTTAACAAGTTTTTCAACGTATTCACCACTCATGCAACAGCTAACAGCCTTTCTGCTATTAAAAAAAAAAACTTTTATTTTAAATTAACCTTGTTTTCGGAAGCGTTTTTTTGTCATCAGAAACTCCAACGTCGCCACACTTCCTGCACAACCCCGCCAAAGTAAAAGACTTGTTTTCAAGACGTATCCGAAAATCCCAGAGACTGAATTCACGCTTGGGCGTCGGGGTTTAGAGACATTTTTTATTGGAATTTTGCGATCTCATTCTCCCTCATGAGGCCTTCTTGATTCTCTTTGTGACCATCTGATTAATCCTCTCTTCCGTCCGCCCGTATATATCGTCACCTCTCCACAGTCTCCCGGTTCTCCCTCCGTTACCGTGTCCTCGCCTCAGCGGGTCAACCTCTTTCATCACCTCCCGCCGCCTCGGCGTGAACACGTGCTGAAAAACACACGGTCCGTGTGATCTCTGACACTCTCAGGCTAGGAAATATCACACTGTCCAAAATAATACTCTGCCTGTTCACTGAATTTCAACGCCAACCACAAAGAAGCCAGAGGGCTGTTGGCTTCCTCAGATATACAGGAGGAAAATATGTGTTCCCTGTAATTCAAGGATTAGCATTTAGCATTAGCAATGAATGCGTTTCCTGAGTGAAAATCTTTATTTTTATTTGCTTTGGCATCTGTTATACTTGGATATTGAACATGTCAGATTAGCATTTGTTTAGCTGGCTGCTACATTTGCAAAGACGTTTATTTTATTTTTTTATTACGCAAAATATTATTTCTTAGAAATTAAAAAAAAAAAAAAATCCTGTAAACTTCTTTCTGGAAAGTTTCGACCAATGAAAAGCAATCATGGGCTGAGATCCCAAACCCTCATCTTCCTCCCCGCTGAAGCTACTTAACTGCTGCCGCGTGATTGGTTCTGCTGGAGCCTGTTCAGTCTCAGGCTGGGTATTGATTGGTTGCACAGCACGCTGCGACGGAAGCACGGCGGTGGATCCAAACGGCGGATTTATTTCACGCGGAAACATGCGGCACGGTGCAGGAACTGCAGGGATTGTCTGCTTCTCTAATTTGTAGGTACATCCAGCAGGCGGAGGGATTGATTTTAGCACTAATACAGTTATTACCTGGTGTTTTGTTTGGTTTCCCAGTCAGATTCCAGTGAGGAAATCCTGAATTAAATCACATCACAATTTTTTTTCCTCACCTAAAAAGGACAGAAAGCTTTAACGCTCTTTTGAAAGACAAACTTTACGCAACGCTGCAAAACCAATTGAGCCAGAACTCATAAGCAGAAAAGCAATAAGTAGCAATCAAATTCTTATGAACAAGAGTTGAAGTCGGAAGTAATGCATAAATATCATGCGCAACATCTGAGAATTGCCCCTCTGCAGCGCAACAAGGGAAATTTACTTTGTTGCGTTGCTAAAAGGTAATTTAGCCAAAATAAACTGGGAACTGTTATTGTTGAAAGAGGCACCATTACCTCCTTTCAATCATATCAGCGCGCAATTCTGTCCGCCATGTAGAGAATAATGGTTTTTATAGGCTACATCAAATTGCTCCCTGCCCGGTTCGCTTGGAAATCTCGTCTAGTCTTCCACATGTAGGTTGAAAGAGGGTGAAATTCTGAAAAGTGCCGTGCCAGCTGCCTGGATTCAGGTAATTAATGCCTTCACTCGCTGATGAACTCCCTCCTTCGGATGCAGGAGGCCATTGTGAGGCAGAGACAAAGCTAAAAAAAACCGCTGCCTGTTACGTTAGTTTCCCTCCCAGTTCGAGTCTGTGCATTTCTTTTTTCTCAACCCTCAACTCAAATGTATTTTTGAACCCTTTTTCTCCTTCATTTAATTGGTGTAAATACGCTTTTGGTCTCGTTTGGGCTCCTAAAGCTAACTGGAACCTGAAAGGAGAATGCGTCGTCACAATTGGTTTTACTCACGCTGCTAAGAGACTAGCGTTAGACCAGGGGCCGTCCACAAAGGGCCACATGTACCTTATAAATGTAACTAAATGTAACTCAATGTAATGTCAAATAAATGTAATGTAATCAATCAAGGATCAAACTATCCAAGCGAATAAAGAAAAATAACATCAAACACAAGTTAGGACATTAACTTTGCTCAAAACATTTTTGTCCGAGTTAAAATGGGCTTGATTATTGCATTATGGGAAATGTAGTTTTTCCTCAAAGCACACTTTAGACACTCTGACCTTTTCTGCTCTCGTGGGCCACATAAAATGACGTAGTGGGCCACATTTGGCCCCCGGGCCTTGAGTTTGACACATGTGCGTTATCTTATCTTGGCTATCAAACAGGTTAAATGTTGGGGCCTATAACACCTTCTACTGGTTTAAAACTCCCCCCCTCCAGAGATAATAAAAGGATGACAAGTTTTGTCTAACCGAGCGTGGGGGCTCAGCGGCGAACGATGATGGAGGAGCGGCATCCGAGTCGCGTACTGCATTTTTGATTTGAAAAATGTGTCCTGCAGGATGAAGCCTGAATCGATCGTGACACAGCGGTGCTGTTTATTTGCATTTAGATAGTTTTATCTGCTCTGCAAAGCTGATTCTGTGACATGCAGGTTGTTCTCTCCAGGAAAAGCTTCTTCAGGATGTTTCCACATCTCGTGGGAAAAAAGTGATATAAGGATTTTACCTAATTATGCTAAGATATCGCGGTTAGGAATACGGTGTGGATAGGTGGTGGTTAATTCAGATTAAATCATTACTAGTCAACTTTAAAGAAGATCCCATGCTTTAGTTTGATGCTAACAAGCCTGTTCCCTTCAAAAAACAGCTGAACAACTCCTACAGCGGCAGCTAGCGAAGGCTAAGTGATACGATCATGGGCAAAAAACATCAACTTTACGATCTCCCTGCCTCTCGTCCTACTCCCCCTCACCTCGGGGTTCGTCCTTCTCTTCTGGCTCAACGGTAACGTATGGATAACGGTGTGATTAGTCCTGCACTTTAAAGCGCCTGGATTTGTCACATCATAAATGACTCTTGATTGTAGGGATTTAGCCTGAAGGGGTCTAAAAGCACAACACACGTAGTGTGTGCGTGTGTGTGTGTGTGTGTGGGTTTTTTTATTATCATGTCAGGGAAGAAGGAGGACGACGGGCTCGGTGCAATTCATCAGGGCATTCAGACAAAGCACGTTTAACCACAAAAGACGGGGCGAGAGGAGTCAGGCAAATAAGAATGGGGTAAGAATTTCTCCCGTCTTGACAGACTTAAGTAGCCCATTACATGATGGCGAGGCTTTCATCTATTACTTCAAGGAGGTAGAGAAGATAATCACCACTGTTATTCCCCTTCTGATGTGCCCCAATCTACCCATTACTCCGCGGCTCGCAGCACTCTCTCCTGAATACAGAGAGAAGGACTGTCTGTTTGTTGCGATGCAGAAATCTCCTTCTTAAATGGGAGGGGAGGTGCAAAAAGGTGCTAACAAGGTTATAAAATGTGTTTGTCCCCCGAGAGGAGCTTTGTCACAAAAGCTTCCTCTCGTGCAAATTGTAAGATATAAAAAAAAAACAACTACAATGAAGGGAGGGGGAGGACACAGCTGTCACCTGAGATCTTGCAAACACCTCCAACACTGCCCCGGTATCCTCCATCATCGCTTACTCACCTGCATGGATGATAATTAGGTTAACGGGAGTGAGTGGTCGCCACGGCTACACTTTTTTCTTTTTTTTGTTCCCTATCTCCCACTCCAGCCTCGTCGCAAAGACATTGAGATATGAAAGAAGGATCATTTATTGGGTCATTAGTTCCACTAATCAGCTCCGTAATTACAGGTCATTACTGTTGGACGTCTGATGTATCTCCCCTCCCCAGGAACCTTGGACATGATGCACTCTGACACTTTGTCTACCCCCTCCCAAAACAAGCAGCTGCCTCGCGGGCCGAACGTGGTCGACGTTAACCTTTGGATGAGCTCCGCTTGAATGTCTTCATGCATTCATTCAAAGTCAGGTCAACTTTGCTCTGAATAAGTCCTCCAGAAGTGTCAGACCTTGTTTGTAATGACCGTACCGTTGGGTTCTTGCGTGTTCTGACTAGAGTTCGCCAGATTTATCGGTAGAAATATAAATCTAAAAGTTCATTCTCAGATTTTATTTTCTCATTTTTACCCTAATGGAACTTTTCAAAGAGTGGCTGTTGGCACAGTTTCCAAAATTGGTCTTCGGAAGAAAGAAATGAGCTAGACTTGAAGACGAGAGCACATTTCCTACAACGGTTCTGAAGGCTTTGGAACATTCCGTCTGACTTATTTAAAATCTCTTCAACCACATTATTTTCTACTTTTCTACAATTTACATCCAGTGACCATACGCTGCAATTAAACCCACACATTCTCTGATTAATGAAAAGTTACTCCAGGCGGTAGATTTGTGGATGTGGAGATCCACCGGAGGAAGATCAACACCCTTAGCGGCTTGGATGAATATCAAAGTTTGAAAGTGTTGGCGAAGGTGCAGATAAGTCCATCATACTTAAAGAGCGAGAAGGAGTGGGATTAATCGGATCCCCTTCGGCTACCCCCCGCTGACAAAACCTCTAACCTGGTGGGATGACAGGAGATAAAAACTCTTTCCGATAAATTAGTTTCTGGAGAGTTTGTAACATTGGAACCTGTATTGGAGCCTGCAAATGTAATAGTTTTCACTGAGTCCAATTAGTGGTTCTGTTGTAGTCATTGACATTATCATTTATTGTATAATATTGACATATCGTAAATTTCCCCACTGTGGGATAAATAAAATTATTATCTTGTCTTGTCCTGTCTTGTCTTGTCTTGTCTTGTCCTGTCCTGTCCTGTCCTGTCCTGTCCTGTCCTGTCCTGTCCTGTCCTGTCCTGTCCTGTCCTGTCCTGTCCTGTCCTGTCCTGCCCTGCCCTGCCCTGCCCTGCCCTGCCCTGCCCTGCCCTGCCCTGCCCTGCCTTGTCTTGTCTTGTCTTGTCTTATCAGTATAAGCAGATGGATTGACACCTTGCAGGAAACAAATGAACCTGTTTCAGACGTGTTTCAAGAAGGGAGGTCATGTGATTGGTTGGCTTGGTTTTGAAGTTGCATTAAGAGACTACAGTATATAAGACAGAATTGCCACAGTCGGTTTTGTAGATTCTCTCTGGCAAAGTCCGAGCCGACTGACCGATCACGTTTAATCTCAGAACCGATCGGTTCCTGTCAAACAGTTTACTTTACTAATCGAGCTGATTGAGCATTCTGTTCACATAGAACAGAATGCCTTATATCGGAATCCTCAAAGTTCTGTTGGGTAACTCATCTCAGGCTGAAGCTGCGGTTGGCACAAACTCACCTGTCTTACGTTTTACATCACAGACAGTAAAGGTAAAAAACAGTAAAGGTAAACTCTTCCCTTGTAACAGCCTAGATTCTACAAATCTTTTCCTTTTGCAAAGTTTAGAAGGAGTCAGAATAAAACTGTATCTACTGGATAGATAAAAAAAAACAACATTGCACAGACACACAATAGCTCATTAAACTGGAGGAATAGTTGGAAGGTCATTCGCAGAGACAGATTGTCTCTGTTTTACTTTTTTTTTTTGTCTCCAATGCGGGCTTACGCAGCAGATGGCAGAGCTTTTCATAAGAAAAGAATGTAGGAATAATAATAGGAGTTAGGTTGTATACACAGTACATACAAACCCCAACAAACAGGCCATCAGATGCTGCGAGCATACACATACAGAATCTCCTATACAGCTCTGTTTTATTGGATACTGCTATGATTTCCGCTGCCCATTGGCATCCAGAAGGAAACCAGAGGGGTTGCAGGTGACTTATCGTCCTCAGTACAAGTGCGACGGGACGTTAAACGATGAAAAAAATAATTAGTTTACTAAAAGGCCCGAGGCACTGTCCAAAGGATACGTACAGGACAAAGGTGTGCAGGAAGAGGCGGTGAGGGGAAAGCTTCGGGGTGTTTTCCATTAAAATGATGTTATATTTTAAATGTTTCTTACAGGTTTATTGTGGTTGATTAAAACTAACAGGGATTTCTCCTGTCTAGGTTTTTTTTTATCAGATTCCTGCCCCTTTCTTATAAATTCAATGTCATAAAATTTCACATACACGACACACGGAAGACGTATCCACTCCTAGAATTAAGAATTATAACAGATAGTCATTTAAAAACTTCCTGGAATCTTGGAATCAAATGTAGTAAAAACTGATATCGACATGTGGTGGCTTTAAAAATAAACTTTTTCTGGAAAGATTCGTTTAAAGATTTAAAGACTTTATTTTTTTTTACCACAGCCATGTGTTTATTCATCTCCAGTGTACCGGAGTTAATGCAGAAATCTGGACAAATGAAACCAAAATGTTCAACATGGTGAGTTCTTTTTTAATCCACTTGAACTAACTCTCATCCCTCCATCCAATCAGGAGCCCAGATTCCGCTGGCTCTGCCTCACCTCATTCATTTGGGTGTAAACAGCACAAATCACACGGAATCTGAACATTTCAAACCTGATTGGGCCAGATTGAACTTAACTCGACCACCTCATAAATTTCCCTCCACCTGGTTTCTCTCCAAAAGCTGCTCATTAAATATCCACACACACCTCACATAGATAATCAAGACTCTATAAACCTTCAATGATTAATGATAGTTCGCCTTCATGAGGTCCATCCTTCAACTAAATTGTAGTTAATCACATGCAGAACACCTCGGGCAGGGTGGAATCCAGGGATAGAAGTCTGAATCGTTGAATCTCGATTCAACGGGTCGGGGAGGAGGGGTTATGACGTGTGTTTGAGGGGTCCACATCTGATTCTTGCCTTGGGCCTGCTGCTGGGTTGATCTGGCCTCTGCTCCAAGGTGAAACATATAAAAATGTGGGCTTTTGAGGTTGTGGCTTGTGAACTCTGACTGAATAAACTTCTGTGGGCACTTGAAGTAGTTCAGCGGCCTCTTGAGAGTCACTTTTGTTTGGTCTTTATTGGGTCTGTCACTCTAGGAAGGAGCTTTATAAATGGGCTTAGCAAAGTGCTAGCTTTTAAAGGTTCTTGGACCTTAATAGAGATGCAACAAGCTTCACATAGTCTCAAATAACGGTATGATGTCATTTTCATGGTGACTTCAATCGGTAGGAGATGCTCCAGCTACAGTAAAGGATCAGGAAGGGTGTTGTGGGTGTTGAGATTCCTGCTATCCTCCATATCTTAGCAAAACAAGTCATTTGCAAAGGCAGCGGGACTTGTGCCAGGGCAGGGCATCAAATGTGCCATTCAACCTGGAACTAAAGTAGGAAATAAATGCTTCGCGGAAGGATGCTTCTCATACATATTCAGCGTGTTTGTTTTGTTCATTGATCAGGCTGCCTGACCTCCTCAATTCCCGCGGGCTCTGTTTGCAGATTATGCATCGCAATAAGAGCAATCAAAATAGGTCCTCGTTCTCCTTGCACCGCTTCCCTTTTTCTTTTCCTGAGGCAAATCAGACTCCCACTGGCTGAACAAAGAGAACCCTCCAAAAGCACCAGAATTCACCTCCTTTGTGTTCCGGGGGGCTCTCATCAACAGGGGTGGTGCCAAATCAGGTCACAGTGGAAAGACGTTGCATTCACAGACAATACGGGATCACACTTTCTGCACAGACAGCAAATGCACACAAAAAGCCATAAAAGAAAAAATATTCCACCCCCTCTTCTTTAAGTCGAGAAAGGATAAAATGCTCCAGAAATCACTGTAAACCAGGATGTTTACCCGTGACTTATCATTTACATTATCTGACAGTAAATGTGCTTAAGCTGAGGAAAGATGACGAAGGTGGCAATCTCTGATCCGAGCGTAATCGCAGCCCGCGATTACGCTCGAACCCTTCGTCTAAAGGAGGGCATGGAGAATAGAAAATTCAAGGGTATTACCACAAATGTATTTATGCAGGTGAAGATATAAACAACTGCTCGGTTGGAGGGATAGCAGGCATGTCGGGGGTCTCCTACGTCAAGCATTTCAAACATTTCTGAGACATTTGATTCATTTGACGGGAAATATTTGAACCATATTCTGCTGTTAAGATTCAACAAGGCAAATTTTGAATTTTATTCATTTTAACTTTATCAAACTCCAAACTTTCATTCCGATTACCAGCCAGGTGTTGCACGATGAGGAAAACATACCTTGATCCTCGATAAAGATCATTGTGGGACATTTTCTATCTTGCGGGGACTTTTTGCAACAACAACATGAGTAACAGTTCCAAAGGGAGACCCTTTGGGACTATAAAGAGTGAGGTGAACTGAAAAACAGGTCTGCTTTTGAGTCAGCTTTTAGTAGTCATTCTTCATCCTGACCCTCACTGATGGTCGCCCTCTCTCCTGAGCCCCGAGGGCGGAAAGGGATTGAGGAAACAATCAGGTGAAATGGGGTCGCTCTGTGGGGAGGCTGGCCTTTCTCACCTCCACTCCTGGAGGAGCTCGGCGTTCTGGAAGCACCTCAGGTTGAAGCTGCTGCGTGTCGACAGGATTACGGCGAGGTTGAGCATGCTCCCGGCGACGATTGGGTTTTGGGTATCTGCCATCTGGGCATGTCTGATTTGGTGGACATCTGAGGGCCAAGTGTAGGAAGAGGGGGCATAGAGTCCCAGTTGACATGCCAACAGATGGGGATGAAGGAGGAAATAGAGAATGAATGCATTAATTTCATCAACACTCACAAACTCATTCAATAAGCTATTAGTGTTTTGAAGCGATGCACCGTATGTTGTCTTCTAGAATGAGGAAAACTTTAAAAAATAGATTCAAAGAAACAGCAAGTCCTCCAAGCTTCTTATTCTTTCTAATACAGTAGGATTTCCATGCTTGCAGCACTTGCAACATGACTATTACAATGAATTTACAATGGCACTCATTGGGGTAAATACCTCCAACAGGGCTGAACAACCATGCAAATGTCCGTCTGCCTGTCCGCCCTTCGAAACCAAGGGTCAATGGGTTCTTTCCTGGACTGTGACCCATCTCTCCACCAAATACTGTGGAAATCCATCCCATAATTTTTGCATAGTCCTCCCATCAATCCAACCAACAAAGAGACACGTGTAGGTAGGGGTTTGCAGTCTTGGACCTGGCGATCGAAAGCACCTAAAAGTTTCTAAGTCAGAGAATAGTTTGTTTAAAGCTTGCTGAAGACGCAATATTAAGTTATGGGAATCAGATTTTGTGGTTTTTAACAAATGGAGGCAATCATCAGTTCAATGAGACGATGAGGTGATGATGATATGAGAAATCATACCATAGTCCAGTTTAGACGATGGTGTCCTGAACTAGACTATATACGCCTTTACCGTGTTTTAGCTAAGTGAATGTCTTCCACTGTTTTGACGTAAATCTCTTTTGTTAAATTAAACCTGTTATATTGATGGACTTGTGAGTTTCTACAATGTTCACATTTTAATAACTGTCTTGTTTTGCTAATAAACCTCAGAGGTGGACTGTTGATCGGACAGAACGCAGCGACTGTGCGACTTTAGGCTCTTGGGTAACATTAATACCATTTATCACTATTTTCTGGAGCGCACCATTGATCGGACAATGGAGAAAATAATTAGTTTGTTTGTAAGAAGTCGGAAGCGCCTCGTTCTTCAATCTAAGATGCTTCAAACTAAACCAACCACGGCTTTTAGAGGATCTTCTCTCACTGCAGCAGCGAGGTTGGTTGGGTTTGGTAATTCTCTGTGCATCCCCATTCATTTGTTATTCTAAACAGGCTGTCATTTGGCTATTTAGCACTTATGAAGATGAATAATGGTCCTCTGGTTACTAATGTGTCTGTTGGCCACAGCTGGAAGAGAAAGAATGAAACAGTGCAACGCAATAAAAGAGGGCATTAATATTGTTTTTCACGTTTTCGTTCCCTTTGTCGAGCAAACGGACGAAAAGTTTCCTCTTTGCTGTCGTGGGTTTTGTTTCTCCCTCATGTTTCTCTCGCATTACCGAGGTTGAAATATCTTCTTTCCTGACAGGGATGCTTCACCTCCAGGGTTTTCACATCATCAGCTTGAACATATCCGTGTGAAAGCTTTTTCTTTTGGGCGGGGGTTTTAGCTCCACTTGGGAATTTGCATGATGTCTTTGGTCTAACATCCGTCTCCTGCCTCTCCTTGATACGGCCGTCCGGGGCAATGGAGCCGTGACTTACCTGGGTGGATTGCCTTGGACGACGGCCTAATCATCTGGCCCCCAGTCAGACACCGGCTGGGGCCAAAAGCTACGACAGCACAACAGATGGGCCCTCAAAGGACCCACCGCATCTGCACTCCTACACGGAGATGAAGAGGAGGATGAAGGAGGGGGGTAAAAGAGACAGGAACTAATTCCTCTCATCTCCTGATTTCACGCAAATGAGTGCAAGGGATGTGCATAATGAGCTGGCGTGGAGCTTTGGCGAGGTAAGCGGAGATCTAAGTCGTGAACGCTGAGGACTAAAACAAACATCACTCCATCTCCTGGGGGAAAGCACTCCGGTAACTGCAAAAGCAACTTTAAATGATTTAAGGGAATAGAGTGGACTTTTCCATATTATAAACAGCCTTGATGATGTTTGTGCAAGCGTGTCTGGATCGCCCATGAAATCCGTCTGCTAACACAGTGGAGCAGAAGAAAAGTTCTGGATAATGAGAGTTTTCCACCAGTTCAAAGGAAGTAAGTGGAAACTATGAGCAGCAGCGCTTTTATTCCTGAAAGCTGCTCTTTTTTGGATCTGAAGTTTTCCAAATGATTTCTGCCAAAAAAGATTTCTTTTATATATATACTGTATATGTATATATTGAATCAAGTGGACATTTTTGGCAGCATCGCCAACCTTTTGAAATCAATTTGAAACTACTTTCCAAAACGCAGTGGAGAAATCATGACGATAATAATCGTTTGCGTTGCGGTTTGCGAGTCTTTTCATGTTACATGATGTATAAATACAAATCAAATGAGCACACATTTAATATATGGCTACCTTTCATAATTTTTTTTAATTTATGCAAACCATGTGAAATGTGAAAAAAATGATGCAACCCTTTATCCAGATCTACTCTAAATTTCAATGGTTCTTTCTGTGAGACGTTTCTACTCATGTTAAAAAAAAAGAAGAGTTTCAACATTTGTTTTTCCGAAGCTTCATCTGAATCCAATCTAAAATTAAAATGTTCATTTTCTAGAAATCCCCCCCCCCCCCCAAGTCTCATCAAAATCAGTCGAGTAGTTTTTGTGTAATCCTGCTGAGAAACAGACGCACAAACCAACAAATAAACCCCCGACTTGGTGTGCGTCTGTTATATCTGTATTTACCAGCTTGCTGGTTGGGGTCACCTCTGGATGGTCAACCTCTGCCTTCCCCCCTCCCCAGATAGAAGCAGCTTCCGGCTGTTCAGCTTCAGTGGGAGTTCTGGGAAGAAGAAGCTGCACGGAATCGAGTTGAGCGAAAAGCACAGCAGACGTCTTCGACTTTATCCATCAAGTTGACCATCATCCACCTCTCCTGGCTGCCGGTGTGGATGCCGTTCCCAATGGGAGGAAGCTTTACCCGAATCCTGAGCAGCAGAATTAATTTTCTTTAACAGCGAGGCTGAGTTTGAAACTTTTTCTGCTCGTAATCTGTTGATTTTTCCAGCACAAGAGTTTGATGGAGTTTATCCTGTCCTGGTGGCAAAGCTGGACAAATTGTCAAAAAAAACCCGAACATGTGTTCCAGACTTTACGGTCCGTGTCTTTATTTTCAGAACATGCTATATTTCTAAAGCGATGCCAGTGATATGAAGATAAAACCAGAAGTAGAGGCAGCCCAGTGGGGAACATCCAGCAGTCAGGGTGGTAATGATGATGGTTATAAGAACCTGGTATGGTGACGAGAGAGAGCAGATGACTTTACCAGATGGTAGAGAAACCATAATCACTCTGTCTTCAAGTCAGACCCGCCATGCTGGTTCGCTCATGGCTCCCATTTCTTCTCCAAGCTCCTTCCATCATGGACCGATAGCACCACGTCGCTTAGCGCGGGGACCCCCCTCTGAGTTGTCCATGATTAGGCGTGTTCGCTTGGCGCCGACGTGCTTGATGACGATTACCTTCTGTGTTCTCCTAATTCAGACTCAGCTTGTGGTGTTGCTAAGATTGAGTGCACAAACAGAAAAAAGGCATTGAGAGGTAAGTGCTGAAAACCAAACGAGCTGCTGGGGTGGGAAGTTTATTTCCTCTTTGATAACAGGCCACAAAATCAGTCATTAGTCGAAGCCACGTGTGCGTCGCTCCTGCTCCTATTGTCTCATTTAATGCTTGTCACATGTGAAATGAACTATCAGGCCACCAAGAGCACTTATGATAAAAAATGATGGATAAAATCCTGAAATATGGCACCTTATGGGAGCAGGAGCCTACTTTTACAAGGTTAATGAACTCTCACTAACTTTAATAGTCTGTTTTCCGACTCATGCATCTTCATAAAGCGCCCTTCCCCAAAGTCTACAGGCGAGGGGTGCCATTTCAAACAGCTGTGCGAGGCACGCTCCTGCAAAAACGAGAGGAGCCCCATGATGAATCACACCCGCCTCCCGTTCCCCTCCATTTTTTTCCATTGTTCACCTCGCCCGTGGATTACCGTCATTTCCCTTGATGCATAGCGGTGCGGGAATGAGTGGAACGCGCAAAGAGAATGACGAACTTCTGTAAGTTCCTAATCACCTGGTCCAAAGGAAGGGAAAGGGGGCGGTAAGGGGTGGTGTGGTGGTGGGGGAGGTAAGGGGAGGTGGCGTCCCAGGAGGGGTATTAACAAGCAAACGGAGCGAGCAGCCAAGGTGAGAGCTGCAGGCTCGCTCGCAGCTATGGAGACACAGAAAGACTTCTGGGAAGCGAGGGTGATATCTGTGTAGGATTCGTGAAATTCACTCTCAGTCTCCGCATGTTGTTACCAGAGATGGATTATGACAACTATAAAGAGACACTAAAGTCACTTTTGTGTCCCTCGTGGTTCGGTGTTTGTATCTTTAGTCATTGGCATCGTTGGAGTGATGTTGACTTCGTAGATAGTCTTGGTGTTTTTGTGTTGATTTTGAGTCTCTGTGGTGATATTAAATCTCTTGGTCATGTTGTGTCTCTGTTCCTGCAGGTTTTGCTGATCTTTGTAGTCATTTTGTGTCTTTTGGCGGTTGTTTTGCGCCTCTTTTTGAGGTAATTTTCCTCTCTTCACGGTGGTTTTGTCTACCTTGTGGTTTTAGTCTTTGTATCTTTACTAAATTACATCTTTGGAGCCATTTTGTGTCACTTTGTAGTGCATTTGAATCCGTATGTAGGGATTTTTTGTGTTTTCTGCTCCTACCGAGTCTCTTAGTGGTTGTTTTGTGTCTGCAATATGTTATCGCTTTATGGTCATGTTGTGCCCCTTTTTCTCTAAGAGTTTGTTTCGTCTTTCTCTGTCGTCTTTGTGTCTTTTCCAGGGTCGTTCTGTGTCCCTCGATGGTAATTTCGTCTGTCTTTGTAGACGTCTTGCTTTGCCTTGCAGTAATATCGTATCTTGTTGTAATTGCGCTGGGTCTCTTTGTTGTCGTTGTGGAACTCTTTTTAGTAATTTTGCATTGCTTTGTGTTTTTTTTCCCCCAGTATTTGGATTTTTCCAAGAAAAAAGCTCATTCAGGATAAAATCTGTGCCACAAACCCTCATAAGAAGTAACATTCATTCATGCACACCGCTATAAATATAAAGTATTTCAAAATAATGCATAAAGCAAAGATGAACGAGCATTTGTCAGGGTCCATGGAAGAAAAACGAGATGTCAAATAGCTCTGCTTCGGCAAACCTTCCTCCCCTGACGTTCACCTAGGCAACGACACTTGAAAAGCTCTCTGCGACGCCAACATTCGACTCCGATTCAGAGAGGATAGACAGGCCCACAGTTTGGGACAATGCGAGCGTGAAAGCTGGAGACTGGTCTTTATTTTTGGAAGGTCTTATAAACAATATCCCTGGGGTTTCATGCACAAGCGGAGCTGAAGGAAATGAGACTATTTAAGGTGCCACACTCTGTTAGTGGTGTTTTACTGAAGCATGCAAAATACACCGTACGCCCAGTGGCCTTTTTCCCTGACACACACCTACACACAGGTAGGCCTCCAACTGTGCTAACAATTAGAATTGTCAAAAACGACAACTCTAATTGCAGCCTTTTGGAAACTTGTACTACTATAGTGAAGGAGAGGGGGTGAAATGTACTTGGATTTTTATAACTTTGTCAGTGCTGGAGTTTTTGGACTGGCTGTTTTCTTCTGTAACAAAAACAGGTGTCAAAACATCTCACACTATGTTATCTGTTATACCTCACAATCAGATGTACTATAGTGTGACTTCATTAGTTTTTATTTCCTCTCCGGGTCAACTTAGACAATTTTTTATTTTTGGTTTCAGTAGATGCTGCATGTCTTTTCAGAGTTTTTTTAATGATTGGACAGGTTCTTGAAGCAGGACGAAGCTATTAGTCACAGAAATATTCACATTGAAAGCACAGTTACAATTTGAAAGTCGGCTGTGCACATGCCTGAAAGTTAGAGGTTTCAAATGTAAACACATGATTCTTAGCGTGGCGCTTGTGTGTTCTCACTGTACATGTGTGGGTTTCCTCCCACCCAGCAAAAAATATACGAGACAGCTAAAGTGGTCGCTCTAAGCTCAAGTAAAGACGCAAGTATATGGTCTTTCCTTATAAAATAGTTGCATAAAACGTTCAAAGTGTTCCAGACTCGTTAAGATCCTTCACCTTCCTTATCGTCTTTTACATGACAGGCCTATATACCACTGCCAGTCACATCAGAGATGCACTGACACAGACAACCGTGGTAAAAGTTCATGTAACTTCCTGTCAGAACCATCCGTTAGGTTATGCTTGCCCGATCTCCCCTGGAGAGTCAGCAAAACGTGTGTGTGCCGCGTTGGTGTTAGACCTGGTCTGTAATAACACTGGACGGGTGGTCTCAAGGTCCAGATACAGTATGTGTGTGTTTAAAAACCACTCAGTCCATGAAACAAGACAGCGCCGTCTCCTCCTGTTCCCTCATTGGACAAATTGACCCAAGGTCCACCTTGAGCTTCTTAGGTATTTGCAATTCATTAATCCTTTTCTTTAAATCTTGATAGAATAGCAGTAGCACACAAAGGAAACTTGGCTATGGCTGACATCATGTAAAAATCTCTGAGTATTCACTGGAGCTTTGTATTGTTTGTCTATTTTCTTTCCGTGCCAGTTGGGGGTGCGTGAAGATTAGAGCATTAGCTGAAACATGGTGGGGACCACAAGCAGAGGTGACAAAAATGTAACAAAAGAAAACGACAAACGAGTCAGAGGGGAGGTTTAGAAACATGGCAAAACTTTAAGGAGACACTTTAAATACACTAACGTGACCAATGAGGGAACATTCTAGGTCTTTGCCTGAATTTAAATTGACGGATTCCTGAGGGAAGAGTCTGAGACTTCACCTGAACATCATCAAGACTTAAAATTTGCTGTGGAACAACTCTCAAAGACTAGAAATCTGCTTGTACAAGACTTGAAATGGTTATCAAAGAAAGTCTCAAGCCATATCTCAAAAACTTTTGGGGCGAGTCCAAGTCAAGTTTGAAAAGTAAGCCAATCAAACCGAGTCAGTTCCGCCACAAGTTCCTGAGATTTTTTTTGCAAGAGAGGTCCAACTTTGGTCTCAAGCAAGTGCCAAGTCTTCAGCCGTTTGAATCAATCAATGCATCTCAAGTCTTTTCAAAGTGTTGAGGTTTCACTTGATGCAGTACAAACACAACTGAATCACAGAATAGACCATTTAGGCCTGAATAAAACACATAGAAATCAGGCAACACGGTGAAAACCTGTGTTTTCTTCCATTCAACACAAAACAACTTGGTCAAGGCTATTTTTTTTTATGTTCAGGCATGGTGTCTGGGGTCATCTGGTAATCTGATTGATCTGAGTGAATCTCGGACAGCATGCAGACATGGGCTCCTTCCAAAACCTGGACCCCTAGACCTTTTTCCCTGCATGTTGTCCAGAGATAGAACAACACTTACGGATGTTTTGAAACCTGAAGGTCAGCCATGCACCAGACATGATGAAGTCGGTCTTTTGTGGTGTTGCTAACTTGTCAATTTTACCCTTCTCGCCATCAACCTCTTTAAACTTACCGCTTTCAACTCCTATTTGGCACTTACCATTGATTTTCTTTATTCTTACTCATTACCTGCCAGTCTCTGCCTCTCTTTTATTCCACTGCTATCCAGGGCTTAAGATGTCAAAAAGAAACCTTGAGACAGATGAGGTCTCAGATGAGAGGCGACCATCAGCTCACCACTGCTATGAAGTTAGAAATGGTGTAAATCAGAGAAAATGACAAGGACTGACAGTGTTGTTTGCCTTGGAAAGCCCATAAACCCCGATGCAATAATGTTTGCAGGGAGAAAGGCAGAAGTTGTCATAAAATCAAACATATGCTCAATATGGGTGACGCGTGTATGTGTGAAATTGAATAACCTGAATCATGTGACAAGGCAGTCTTAAAAAACAAATTTAAATCTTCTGTTTTTTTTCATTCCTCGCTTCACGGGATCCATTTAAATGCAATCAGTGGAAAGTTAAAAAAAAAAAAAAAGGGCATTTCTGTGGGGTTGAAATATGTTTCTCATTAAAGATGTCAGTGGGTAAAAGCAGGGATGTTGACGCTTTAATCGCCTCCCTTTCAAACGCGCTGTGATGGGACTTGAAACAGCTGTGTCTCCGAGGGGAAAGAAAAAAAAAAATCTGTCGGTGCGTCATGTGGTCAAGTATCATTGAGACCCTCTGGAAATGTTCAAGTCGTGGTGAAGGAAAAAGTGAAATATTATGATCCAAGTAGGTGTAAGGGAGGAGTAGGGGGGTGGGCAATTTTCCTTTCTTCAGATTTAAAAATAAACGCCAGCCCTCCTCGCCCCCTGCTTTTTTTTTTTTTTTATATCTTGGACACCACATGCAAGCCTGCAGTTCTTCCCTTTTTAAATTACTGATGCTGCTTTGTGGCAGGTTCCTTAATTTAGAACAGCAACTGAGCAAGAAGGAGCGGCAAAGGTGAAAAACTACTGGTTGGCGTCCTCACTGACAAGTCAAGCATATATTTTTATCTTTGTGCGACTAGTTTTGTCTGACGAGAGAGAATAATGATAGGACTAAAAGCACGCATTGCAAATATTAGATTAAAATAGTCAGTTGTTTGTTATCATATTAATTGTTGTAACTCTATATGGAAAAAACATATTGCGAAATGTGAACTGTGAATACCTGGTGTTGCCCCCTAGTGGCCAAAAAATGACAGATGCCACATTTTGATGATGTGTTGTTGAACTGAAACACTTTTTAGACAGTCCATTCTTGATTTTTACAAACACTTTCGAAAGGAAACACAGTCGTCACACTTCCAGGGTGAGACGTCTGCCTGTACAAAGGTGAAAATGTCGTCCCATGATGCATCTGTTTCACACAGCTAAGGATTTTAATTGGCTAATCTGAAATTTCATAAAAAAATATTTGATTTGTTCTGCAGCTGGTAAAGAAAAGAGTCTTGTTGTGTGTTTGAGAGTGTGTTTGAGTGTTTGTGTGTGTTTACTTACCACACACACACACACACAAACACACACACACACACACACCCTTGACCAGGTCCCATCTGCCTGTAGCTATTTATTTACAGCAGTGGAAAGACAGCGATACCAGGAGAGAACATTAAAGCAGGGCAGTGAGGCTATATATACTTGTGTGTGTTGTTCTTTTTGGGGGTCATTAAAGATCTCACTATTGATCTCAACAACAATGACCAACTTCTTGAACTCTTTACACAGTTGAAAGGAAATCTTGCCGGTGTTTCCAGGTTTCTCTTCTCTTTATCTCATGAGCGCTGCAGTGATGCTGCTCCCCTGGAAATCATGAGAAGTCCTTTGAAATCCATCTGATGCTGCAGGAGGAGGAAACACAGCGAGTCCAGGAAGAGTCCCTCACATGCTGTTTGTGTGCTGTTTGCACTAGATATTATTATTGATTGATTACAACAAATGAAGAAACAGAAAACAACCAGTTTGACTTTTTTTTGTGCATCTCCAGCCGTTGCTCGATTAAAGCATTTAATAATAAAAGAAAAAGGTCCAATAAACCTTAGTTGTGCCCTCATCAACCCCATACTTCTTTCTTCAAGAACTGTTTTGTATGTTTTTAGATTAACTTTCTTTCATGTTTCCCCCAAAATAGAAATAAATTCTATGGTGAGCTACTCTCATTCATCTCATCAGAAACTCCATTAATGGAGAAGATTGCTTCTCTTCTTTATATTCTTTCTCGCGCTGCTGTCTGGACTGTGTTGGGGGGGGGTTGGGGGTTTGGGGGTGGAAGGGGGGGGTAGGCTTTTATTTTCCCCTTTTCACAAAAAACCCCCACAATTTGCTGCCATTCATCGCTCAGAAATATGGAACACCAACTTCAATAGATGAAAATAATCTGGTCCTAAACACTGTTTGAAGCGCTAATTTGTCGGCGTCTGTTTGATCATTGTTTCATTGTGTCTGACTTGAATGTTGTCTTCACTCTTTATTCCTATCAATCACCTGACGCCCCCTCCCTTCAGGTAGTAAAGGAACAACCTCCTCTGACACGTCGCCTTACAAATGGAATCGTCCCATTTACAAGAATCCTGATTCATACCATGTTCTGGAGAAGAAAGCGGTAAATATTCTACTTTTAAATTCTGGGAAAAAAACAATTTCATTCTCTGTATTCTGTGTAACCACGACTAGAAGTAAATCTCTGCAAACGTCGGCGTGGTGCTATGATCGTTAAATTGCTGCCTTAGAATTTCTGGAAAAATGGAAACTCGTTGATAAAGTTGTTTTTTCTTCTTTATTATAATGTTTTAAGTCTTTCAGGAAGTAAGCACCTCCCATCATTGATGCTCGCCACGAGAGGGGGGAGGGTGGTGGGGGAGGACAGTCTCTTGATTGGCAGACAGGTTTTGGCTCCAGCTGCATATTCATCAGGTAGACGTCAGAATATTTCTATCGATCCTTTCACTTGCAGAACAAACAGAATCTGAAACCAGCAGCGGTTCTGTCAAAGTAAAGACAGAAGTGACGAGGACGGGGTGGTTTTTTTTCCCCCCTTCATTTCGTTTTCAGGCACGATCGGTTTTAGCGTGGCGCCGTCGCTGTCACATGACGTCCCAGCTGCTCTCATCAGTTGGTCGCATCAATCAAATCAAGTAGCGCTCTTTGGATATCAGCTTCTTTGTAAACGGACTGCGCTCAGTGTGTTTTTACAACACCGGCCAGCATTAGCCCATTTGCGCAAACTCATAAAACGGTGGCAGAAGCTAGCGCGCAAGCTAGCCAAACCCCGGCCCTCCAAAAAAAAAACAAACAACCAATGAGAGCGAGATGGAGTTCTGTGACTCAAAGACATTCTGACCCCTTCCAGCTTTTTTTTTATTTAACAGAAACACCACCTGATCATTTCAGCAGCCTAATCAGTCTGATCGGAGTAATCAGCCGCCGCCACCACCTGCGACACAACAGGAGGATTTATCTGGCGTGGGGGCAGATGCCCTGTAATCACAATCCCCTTCTGACTGACTAACCATCACATATATTATTCTTCAATATGCTTTATTCCGTTCTAATGCTAATAGTGTCAGATTCTAGGGGTGAAATGCACTTTTCTTTAAACACCAAATTGGAAACTGCCAGACATTAAGTGCTGCAGAAACTTGGGCGAAGTAGGGCTTTGGATGAGGGCGGCTGCAGCTGGTGAGGTCTGAGGTCACCAACAGATGTCCTTCACAGCCTCAAAACGCTGGGCGGTTGCCTTTTTGTTGGAGTGCTCATTTCAAGAACTGCCAAGTTTCTCTCCGATGCTGACGTTCTACTTGGAACACAAAAAGAGAAACTGTGACTGACTGGTAGGAGTCCGTATTCATCCGACAAATGCAAATACAGCGTCGACATGATCTGTGCTGAAAAAAAACAAACTGCATTGCTCATTGTTTCCCTCGTGAGGATTAAGTTCGTCTCATCCGTCTTATTTAGCGGGCTTCTCATCTCCTGTATGTCACAGCAATCATACTTATTTGTTTGAAGGCAATATTTCAGGTCACCGTGGGGCCTCTAAACTCTCTTTTCAGTCCCTGGATCATTCCAGGAAGACAGAAAGTTGTTTTTTTTTTTTTAAACTCATTTGAATTTAATATTTTTCATCTATTGTCAGCTGGAAGTTAATTCTCAGTCCATGTGAGCTCAAAGGAACCAAACCACAACCTCACAATCTTAAAAATCGAGGCATTTTTTAAAACCTCCTTCACGTGTGAAGTCCATCAAAGTCATTTCTCTTGTACTTTGATGACCAGACATCACTTTCTGCTCACATCTGACACGACAACTGACCAGGTGTGCTCCTTTGAGATCTCAAAGTAGCCTTGACATCACTAATTTTGACTGATTAAAGGATTGATAATTTATCTTTTCATGATAACACACACATGTTCCCCAAAGTTTGTGGGTTTATCTTTCTCATCCGGTCACGGATCTGATGACTTCAGTTCGATATTCCTTCTTACTCACCCAGACACGATCTGACGTCTACTTTTCTTTTTGTCTGACAACTTCTACCAGAAAATCCTTCAAACTTTCCAAAGAAATAAAACAGCAGAGGAGCTAATGAGCTCCTTATTTTTATTTTAGTTTTTTTCTGAGTCAAAATAATCAGCAGACAAAGACAGAGAAATATCTGGAGGTGGCTGCCGGAGCAGAAAGGGATCCGATCGCCGCTATATGATGTTGCGGCTTTTAGAAAATGTCAAAAAAAAAGAAGCTTTGATTCTTTTATAATCAACAACTAAACTTTTTTTCAGTACATATCGTTCCAGATTTTGTATGGAAACCTTTAAAACTCAAGATTTTTTACTTGAAATCGTTAAAGTCACAGTTTATAAACTCTTATGAAAATCAGATAATCATTGGGACCGTTTCTAGGGGTCATAATTTGCCTCCTACGAGATGTCACATGGCCTCCAGGGACATTTTTTTGTTTCCTCCTGGTAGACTGTCTTGAATTGCCTATCTGGAGCTGGATGGTGGAGGAAAGAGTCTAAGCAGGGGTGCCAATACTTCCCACTCCTCAGACACTTTGTCTAGCTCTAGTTCTAGGCCAACCAGGAGACATAGTCTCTCCAGCGTGTCCCTGGTCTCCCTGGAGTTCCCCAATTTGTATCCAAGATCTTGTTCCTTTCTGTCATGACCCAAAACTCAAGACTATTGGTCCTAGGTGACACTAATGAGCCCCAACCCCTCCCTGGAGTCAGGCCTGGCCTTGGGTCTCCTACGCCAGTGTCTGGTGGCCGGACTCAGCCTGAAAGCCCAACCTCCGGTGGACTTGCCACCTGCCAAGGGAACCGCAGGGGACTGATTTTGGATTGGTTGGCAGTCGACAGTGCAGGGCTGGACGACCCAATCCCTGGACAAACAGATTGGATCCCGATAGACCCAACATTTTAAAAGAAGACACGTTTTCTCAAAGGGTGGCAGTTCTGACCAACTCTCAAGCTCACGTCTGGAATTTAAGAGTCTTTTCTGTTTATTTCCTGTTTTGTTATTAAAAGGCGACACTTCAACCATAAGAATCAGACTATTGTTACTGTACGTGATTTATAACACGCTGTTAATGACCATTATAACCGGTAACATATCAACACGGCTTACATTTTGAGTCCTGAAGGCCATAATTAAGCAGTCAGGCAAAACGCGGCCTTCACTCTGTGACCCCTTCTCTTAATTAGTCTTTTATATGATGAAAATGTGAAGCTAATTACCTCTAAGTGAGCGCCGGCGTCCTTCCGTGGCACGACATTCTTGCATTTCCTAAGCATAAGAGAGTCGGAGTTGTGTTTCCCGGCCCAACTGTCAACCTGATTGATCACCTCTACAAATGTCTAAAGGTTGAGACTCTCACCTCTCGGCATTTGACTACTTTCCTTTTGGTTAACTTTGACTTCCAACTTGATGAAGTGATAGCAAAGGCAGAAAACCCCCGAACGCTGACAGTGGCCTTAAAAAAATAAATGTCAGGGAGAGAAAGAGCAAGAGAAGGAAAAATTCAAGACCGCGATACAAATACAAACCGCTGAACCACGCTGGCTGCAGATGTCACGAGATTAAAACATTTATTGTAGTCATACTTGGGAAAAATCGGACTTCCTCTCATCACACCCTGGCTTCCACCTGTGCAGGAATTGTGTTTAAAAAACTCCTCTGGGAACTCACAGTAATTAGAGATTTAAAACCAGTGAAGCTTTATTACTGCAGCCTGGTGACAGTATGATGGAAACAAAATGAATCAAACCTCGGTAATCTGTAATAAAACCTTTGAGCATCACTTAAAGTGATAATATGCTATTTTTCGTGCAGTACGGTGACCCCAACCTGCGCAGCCCACACACCCTGACCCCTGCAGATTCACCAGTAAGTGTCAGGCTCAGGTCAAGAAGCAATTGACTTTTCATGGTGTTTTTTTATCATATTTACTGGTTACTGAATTTACCTCCAGGCTGTGTTGACCCGTATACCATGGGATACTCTCAAGGTCTTTTCATTATGGGAGTTTTGAGACCACTTCTGCCATCTTCAGCTTCACAGTCTCTCAAATGGTCCATTTCGGCTGGAATAATTCATTACTATTGCACATTTTTGTTGTTTTTCTTTGTGCAGTGAGTCAGAATGGAGACCCATAATAGAAATAGTCAAAATCCCAACAGAATGCATGGAGTGTGAAAGCAAAAATAAAGGTTTGTTTCTTCTTAGCATCCTCTTTTTTTTCCTCTCCCGTGTCCTCGGTTTTCAATAACCCGTTGATTTTAACATGTATAAGAACACACCAAGGCATTTATAGACAAAGTAAAGATATCTAGCGATGCTACAGTCTCACTAATTAATGTGCAGAGATAGCATAGCCTTTACTTCTGTTATTGCATGTCACCTTCCGGAAGGTGGTTTAATATCAGTATGGGGAGGGTTCATAAACATTTAACATACCGAAAATAATAAAATAAATAGTTTGTTGCAATAATCCGGGATTTGTGGTTCCTGGTATGCATTAACTGTGAGGAACGAGGGCGAACTGTAGTTCTACAAAGTAACTCCGGCTGAAACGAATGGGGAAATTTTTTTTCAAACTATTCATTTGTAAAACTTCATTTTTGCATATTCCGAGTTGACATTGATCGAATTAATTTATTCACACACAGCGTGAGAACATATGAGGTGGAAACCTTACTCAAACATCATTTCTTAATCCTGACAGATTTTAATTTCCTGTGTCAGCTAGAAGCTCCCGTAATTGAAAACACCCCATTTTAGACATTTTTTGTTGCCCCCTTTAATCACTTAAAAACATGATGAAACTAATAAAACAAGTAAATTAATAAACAGCGCTCGGCATTGAATTGTCAGAAGTCTACACCGCCGCCGTAAAAAGTTTAACATTTTCCAGATACACAATTAATCCAAGCAAGAGTGACGGATGAAAAGTAATTCATTTATTAATGCTTAATGTGTGCAGGATGAAGCAATTTAGTGTCCAGGAATTGAAATAAGAAATGATTGAGCTCCCACAAAGTCCTCATTAGCTGAAAGCCCTTGTTCTTAAAACTAATGTGGCAGTACAAGGAAAACTCACGTCGAACAGCGGCGCTTAAAATTCAATAATCGTCACGTTTCTATTTCATTAGAGAAAAAAAATGTAATAAAAAAAAAGTACAATTTAATCTTCCATTTTTTCCCCAGCATAATCTGCATTCCCTTCTGATTCACGGGGGTGTTTTTCCACTAAAGGTGTCATCACGCCGTACAGCTCGCTGATTACCGCCCCCTAGAGGCCGCCTGGTGGAACTGATGCCAGGCAGGTCGTGTTACTGGTTTCCTCGTGTTAATTTTGACTTTAAACCATGATGGAAGCCACAACAAGCTCTAGATAAAGATATATGAGTTAGATTTTATTGTCTTTTGAGTTTTTTTGAGCTTCCAGAAACTAAATCAGTGATCAGTGATTCCTAATAGGGAATGTTTTCTCCCATCTCCACTTCCTTTCGCTCCGAGCCGATAAGAATCCATTAGCCACAGTGTTTTTGTCCGAAGGCTGTGTGAGTTTCTCTTGTTGTCTCCGCCGCCGCTTTGAGACGGAGGCCCAACCGGGAGTCGACTGTATGATAATCTCATTAATCAAGACTCAACCATGAGAAGGCTGCAGCTTCCAATGAGAAACGCTATTACAATAAGGAGTTGTCTTTTAATTAAAGTTGCCCTTAAGCTCCAAACACAAACACTGGCGCCGCCACACGATTGCGCTTTGGGCCCGCGGGCGGCCGTCATATATCACCCATGTGACTCCGCATAAGCAAAGCAATTATGGCTCGGAGAGCAGAAGAGGGGACGGAACAGAGAGAGAAAAACAAGCGCGTGATGATGAGCGCGACGGCTTGGATTGATGGGTTTGAAACGGGGGAATGTATTTATGTTGAGATGCCACATGGCGGGGGGGGGCCTAGGACTGGCCTGCCCCCTCCCCGCCTCCCCGTCTGGCGCTCATCATCCCATTCAAACAAGGACGTAAATCCTCCGGTTCTCCAGTTCCTACCGTGTCAATACCTCTTTGACTCTCGCGGATCCGTCCCATCCTGGTCCTCCATCTCTCTACATCCTTTAATTCTGGTCAGCTAGGAAGTGTTTCATCCCACCAGACTCCACCAATCTATCTGGTTTCATAAATACATTTGGGCTTCTACTACTTTTTTGAGCCGACTGTGGGCTGGAGCTCATTAACTCCAACCAAATTTAATTGCAATTATATAGAGAAATCTCTTTTGGGGGCCTGTATATGTTTGTGTGGGAGTGTTTAAGTCAGTGTGTGCAGTGACATTCAGTGTATCACCAGTAAATATAGGAAAACACAACACTCTAACTAATTAACAGTACGATCAGCTGCTCTTCTATTATGTACGGAATGGTTTTTGGTTTTTTTCTTCTTCTTCTTCAACTTAATCTTTGTTTCTTCGTGAACGAGGAGGAAGCGGCGATCGCTCGCCGTCTGCAGACAATCTGGAGCGAGCAATTACGGCGGTATCGTCTCGCTGCATCTGTTGATTCCTCATTTATATATTTTACACATTAAGTTTGATCCCGAGCGACGGACGGCTAATACGAGATGTTCTCAAAGACGACGGGTTTGCATTGTCGGAGGATTAAATTTAGGATTTTGCAGTAACTTTTTGGGGGGGTTTTTTTGCATCCGTCTTCTTTCGGAAGGTTATTTGAACTGATTTATTCGCGGTGGGATGTGATGAGTCGGCAGGTTGCCGATTCAAGGACGAGCACGAAAAAATAGACGGCACCTTAAACCTTGAACCGGCCTCAACAATTAGTCCAGTTTATTTTCTCTGATATGCAACCAGTACAACGCAGAGTAATTTACAAAAAAAGAAAAAAAACATCGGACAAAAAGGTTTTGTCCCAATAAAAATTTTATAATCAGAATAATTCTTCGTTTAGTGGTTGCAAAATGGAAAAGCAACAGAATGAAGGTAAAACAAGTGGTCGATAATCATTCAGAAAACTATAAGCGCTTGCGGATGAAGGACATCTGCAGCAGCAACATGCGTCGAGACGACGGTGGTGGCGACGGCTGATGGGTCTGCTGAGACTATCGAGGCTATGGAGACAATAAAGCGAGGATTGGCCAGCGATAGGACGGCGGCGGGGGTGGGGGTGGGGGGGCATGAATAGAGTTGTCGCTGCACTATTGTGCGATTTTCTAGGCCGACATGCGTAACAAGTCGAGCCACGTAATTGGTTGTGACACGTCCTCAACCCCATTTATGAGGAACTAGATAGCAGCTGAACATTATACGCACAAAAGGTAGTGGAAAATTAGCCATTAGCAACACAAAAGCTTTGTATGACAGCCTCGTGTGTGTTTTTCTTTCACCACCTTTGTTGGCCGTTTGGGCATCGCTGCAGGGATTTCTCATTTCTCATCAAACTCCTGCAGAAGTCATTACGTGGCATCTAAATCTACTGTAAACTAAAAAAAAAGAGAGAGCTTTGTCTGTGGGGAAGAAAAAGAACCGCCCCCCCCCTCCGGCCGGCTTACGTCCATAACTCCGGGCGGATTGGGAAGACTTACTTAGGCATGTGGAGCTCATTCCGCCCGGCGATGAGTTCCAGATACCGGGATGAGATTGTGGAATATGACCAGCGTAATCCCAGGTCACCTTCACGCAGAAAGTCTCCCCCCCAGCACACCAGCCTCCACCTCTTCTTCTACTACCCCCCCCCATTTTTATTTCTCTTCATTTCTCTTCTGTCATTGGTTCCCTGCTGTGTCCACCAATCACATGACATTAGTCCTGAAGACGTCGCCTTCGCGCGGCTACAGGTTGTATGAACCCGAGGTTCTCCTCAATATAAAGCTGAGGTGAATGAATAGTTTATTACCCAACAGAGTTGATGACTGGATAATACTCCACCCATCCCTAAAACCCCCCATCACAAACCCACAAACTGTACTAAATTAAACCAGCATAGCAGGACAATAGTTTTAGAGCGTTTACATATTTACATATTCATAAGTTTAATTTAAAAAAAAACTTTTCTAATTGTTTTCTATTTTAATTTCTTTTCTTTTTTTAAAACTTTTAAAAAAAACTTCTCATTAGGGATCAGTTTGGTTTTTAATTTGCGTTGGAATGAGAAGGTTGTGACTTTAAGACGACCCTTATTTACTCCCAAATAAGCCTTTTTAATTCCTTATTATTTAAAAATTTATTACCAATTTGGTCTTGACAATAAGTCCTAACTCTCTGGTTGTGGAATCTCAAGCCGTCGATCTGCTCTGCCCTCTGCTGTTCAGGCAGCAGTCGACCATCTGTGCCTCCATCGGACTGTCATCCCGCCGCATCCGTCTGCATCCGTCACGTTCTCATGGCGACAGCATCAACATTAACGCTGCGTGCAGCACACACCCCCCCCCACTGATTGATGTCTGCCCATATTGTCAGGGTATCGGCGATGAAAAATAGATGCCCTGCTGTCGACAAGACAGAGAACACGGGAATGCAATTCATTTTGTGGCGTCTACACGAGGCATAAATCCTACATGAGGGTGCTTATCCTGCAGAAAAAAAAAAGGTGCAGAGCTGACTTAGCAATGAGGTGGAGCCGTGGTGAAAATGTGAACCTTTTTTAACCCCTTCCATTAAAGGAAAAAAAGAGAGTTAGGATGATGTGGACATCAGGTGCATCTCTTGATCTCTGCAGGGGGGGTGGGGAGGCTGTGATAGTCATCCAGAGAACATGACTGGTCTTTTACCTGTGATACCACCCCCCATTCCCCCACCCCCCACCCCCACCCACCCACCAACACCCTACATGTGAAGCTCCACTCCAACGCCACAGCACCGGCTCCATCAGGTCGTTGGAATCACTGCGTGAGAGGAAGTTGTCCAGCTGTTGCCATGGCAACTGTCAAAAGTCGGTCTGATTATTAAGTTGTTGTTGTTGTTGTTGTTGTTGTTGTTGTTTTTATCAGATTGTTAAGTAAGAACAGACCCAATAAACAATTTAAATCTTCACCTGGAAACACAATGTGATCCGTTGTGAGAATCGTCTTTTACAGACATCTTCCTCTGTCATGTGATTTCCTGCATTATGGCAAAGTTAATGATGATGATGATGATGATGATGATGATGGTGATGATGATGAAAGCTCGGACGTGTGACGCGGCGCAAAAAGCAAACCTGCCATTCATTCATAGACATCAGCTGTTCTTCATTTCTGATTCATACTGCGTTCAAGTGCAGGAGGATGGATGGAATCAGTGGGAAAAAATAATTCTCCCCACCAGGTGGGGCTAGAGAGCAACTAGTGATGACACTGGTAGATCTCCATGGGATTGGAGGGAGGCTTTTCCATTCCATTCTGCTGAGAAAATTTTATAAATGTAGAAAAAAAATTGCATGTGAAGTTTATAGCCTTAAATGTAAAAGATGGCTGTGAATGAAAACAGAAGCAAAATACAACTTTTAATGCCTTCATTACTTCAAAACCACTGAACTCATTTCACATTTTCACAAATGGAGAAATGACTTTCAGCTAATTGTTCAACCTCGGTTGACTCAGATTTTTTTTAAGGAATCCATAGAAATGAAGTCTCCAGTCGAGCCGTGTGGAAGTGTTTTACAGTGTGTTGCCTCATTTAAACTGGATTAGAAATAAAGGAATGAATGAATGGGGAAGCCAGGGTACTTAAGAGCTGCTTTAGCTTTTATTCTTTTTCCAGCTCACCTGTTTAAAACTCTGATATATGCTCACTTTTACATCTAAGTGCAGAGACAACATTGTCTTTCAGTAATATTATCAGAGGCCGAGGTGTAGATGCTCAACAACAACACCCTGCACACCTTCAACCTCCTCGTCATCACTCTAATCTACTCACACATTTACATCTCACACCGTCAGAGTCCACAAATAGACGGCGGATGAGATATCAGCGTCACGTTTTATTCTAACTGACTTTCTTTGTGTTTTACTTGAACAAACTTGATGTTAATTTTCGCCTGAGAGTAAAAAACCTCCTTTATCTTTTGGGCTTTAGGATTTTAAAACATAATTCTGAGGATACACACCGTTGTGTGCGACCCACCTGATTACACAATATTGCTAATCAGTGTTGACTCATCTGTTGTGTGTCGGACGCACAAACAAACACACAAAAAACCACCGGCTTCCTGATTATTTAAGTATTTATTTTTAAAAAAAAATTATTTAAAAGAGAATTCAAACTTTCACCAGCGGACAAGTGGAAGCTGATAAAAATCAGATCAGACGTTCATCTTTCATCCATCACAACACATTCAAGTGCTGAGCTGTGGATCTGCACAGGAGAACTGTGAAGGGGGTTGTTTGGGTCGATTGCAGTTTTCCTTTCCGCCAGCAGAGGGGGCTCTTTAGCCAGACTTCAGGCTCCTGTCACATTTTCTGATTTCCACATCCACTAGAATGGGAATTAGAATTTAAACAAAGCAGAAAATTAATAGAAATAAAATTAAAAGCATGTCTCCTTCTTAATTTTGCCATTTTACTATATTTGGATCACTTTGGATCTCCCATTACGTTCTGTTTTGACTCATTGTTTAGTTCAATAACCTCAAATGGACACTTTTGATCCAGTTTGTACTTTGAAATGCTGGCATTTAGATCGCATTTTCAAAGAATCCCAGGTGAACAAATTATTTGCTCCATCCCTGATCCCTGGTCTCACACCAGGTTTCCTTGACAACACAGCTTGAACTGTCAGTGGAGACAGGACGGTGATGGCTGATGATCGCCCCTCTCAGACTAATTATGTTTCAAGTGGAAAACCTTCGTTGATTATCAAGATTTACAGGAAATGGAATTACAGCTGTTATTATTCCATTCAACTGAATTCTTGGCTTGAAGGTCGCCCATTAGTTCTACACAGAACACTTGCATTGCATGTTTTCTCTCTCTGTATTTTCTCGCCTCCATCACTCAAGACTTTCAAACTCCTGCAGAGCCAGCGGGGCGGCAGCTGAGCCTCATGAGACTGAAAAGTTTCCCTACGGAGCCTGAAGTTTATTTGTTTGCGCTATGGTCACTGGATTTGAACTCAGAAACGACAAAGAGAGAATGATGATAATCAAAATTGCTCTATTTTATTATTTATTCTCTTGGTTGAATGGACCCCTAATTGGATTTGAGCCATCAAATCAACAAGGACGTTTAACTGAGGTCAGCAAGGTTTTTGGTTAAAATGCTAGTAGAATAAAATCTCTAGTGAAGGTTAGAGTGGGGGGGGGGATCAGAACAAGAACATTACCTGTATATCTATGTAAATATATTTTAAAGTTCTTTTCCATTAATTCAAAAAGTAATTTCCTGGGCATGAATGAATCAGTGAGGTGTCAAGACAGGTGGGCTACCTGGGTAAACACAAAAGAACACTAATTCACCGAACTCAAATTCCCTTCTCAGAGACCAGATTTGATCCGAGGGGGGGTAGGGGGGGCGCTCAATTTAACAAAAAGCCCGGCTGAATCAAATGTGAATTATTATGACAATTATTATGGGATTCAAGCGTGGCTGTTGTGAGCTACATCTGTGTTTTGCGTCCACGCTGCACCTTCATTAGTACCACCTGTTGAATATATCACTGTAATGTCTCCAATGAGCGATCCGTGTCCTCCATCGTAATCTGTCCATAGCTGTCGCTGCAGTCGGAGTTATTCCTAAATATTACGAAATTATACGCCGAAGCTACGAAAGATGAAACTGACTCATCACGTGGGGCAGATCGGGTCTTTTTCCTCCTGTGTTTGACACTTGATCTCATTTGTCAGGGGGGGTAATCAATGCCGCAAAGTGGACACCATCCAATGAACCTAAAGCACTTCTAAATACCTCAGTCTAACCTTTTACCCAGTATATTCTTCCCAACATGAGTTCATCCTCCTTGTTGCCATGGAGCTCCTCCATCGCCAAGCGGTTTGGAGGTCATGATGGATGGAGATGCGTTTCAGTGCAGCGTTACTGTCGGTGTATGTTCAAAAGTTGTTGATGAAGTTGAAATGAAATTTAGAACAGCAAAATACCATCTGGATTAGATTTTATTTTAGCAGAATTTTGGTACAGGTCAAAAAAGTAAGATGTAATTCAAATGAAACCATTTGGTTTCAGATAAATATGCGTTACTGGTGAGCTTTGCTTTTTAAAATTTTGATATATCATCAATCTGCATAATTTATTTAACTGGAAGCTCAATCCGTTTCCGGATATGAACGTTTTGTTTCCTAATCCAGCTGTAGGCAGGAAGGAATCCACATCCACCTGTCAGGTCAGAGCCAGTAATCACTTTAAGTCCTGGAAGTCAAGTTTGCCACAGGAAAAACCAGCACTAAAATAAAATGCAAAAACTAATCTCCATGTGGGATTTTTTAAAATCCTTTCACTGAGGAAGATCTGCATCTGTTGATTTTCCTGCAGCCCAATTATATAAAAACTAGATTTTTAAACGTTCTACCAGGAGGTTTTAAAACCTTCTACGTGTGTTTTTGTAAAAACAAAACGGTACAGTCGGACAGATTGGGTTGTGTTTTTGCAGGAACATGCACTGGGTATAACGTTCTATTCACCGCCCACCCAGGTAACATCCAGCGAGGCGAGTCCAGTTGGACGAATCTCGGAAAACATAAACAAGTATTCACGAATAAAGATTCAAAAAGATGAGAGATCTTCTTTTCAAAATATCTGATGGATGCAGCGTCCCGTCATTTCCTTTCTGTTATTTTTCCTCTCTGCAGGGAGAAGCAGGCTGGTGGTGTAAATATTAGAGAAGCAAAGAGAGAATCAGTCCAAATTAATTACAGGCCAGCAGCAGGAGGGACTCTGGGCCGTCGCTGCTTTTATGAAACGTGTTTTTATCTCTTCTGAGACTGAATGTAATAAACGGGAAAATGCTCCCGGGCTTCAAAACGTACACAGAGGCGATATATACGCAAGACCTTTAGCTTTATCGCCGCCGCTGATGCCGCTGCCGGGGGCAACGCCTCGCATTCAGTGTCAAGGACTGCAATTTCAAAATTTTGCAGGGACAATTCCTTGACCTGTCAATGGTTTGTTTTTTGCTGAGGAATCACGGCGAGCGATACTCCCTGTAACCCTTAGCATCTGCCGTGCTAAAGGGTGCTGTAGCTTCAATTGGCGGGAAAAAGGTAAGCGGCGCTCTTTAGCGTGTTGCTCATCTCTCCGTGCATCCGGCTGCAAGAGAAGTACTCCAGTTATTATCTGTGACGCAACCCCCCGGTCAGGAAATGTCATGCTGCCATTTTGGCAATTTTCATCCCGGTGCAGAGATTGCTCTTCCCGCTACGTGGTTAAGCGAGGTGAGCTAACCTGGCCTGGTATGACTTCCTGTCAAATTGATGCATACTTGAGCACATTTCACATTTTGTTGTTGTTAATTCAGCCTGTCGATGCAGAGAATATGCCGTTCTGACCTGGGAAGCTTGTTCAGTAAACTTTTGTGATAGGTTATCCAAAGTTGGTTAAACCAATCCACTGGACTTTAGGAACGTTTCTTGAAGACGTTTCTCCTCTCATCCAAGAGACCTCTTCAAATCTGACGGTGTCTGGTCTTGTCCCGGCTTATTAACCCCGTTGGGTGTGGTCAGTGCTATTCACATTTCAACGACTGTAGTTGAAACAAGTCTTGCTTTTCAACAATGGTTGATGGGGGTGCCAGGGGGTGTCAAAGGGGGATCGTTAAAATACAATTTTCACCGAGCCTTTGTATATTAATGCGGGTCATTATCATGACACCAATCACCTCTTCTTCTCCTTTCGGTTTTACCCTTCCCCGGTCGCCACAGTGAATCAATTGCCTCCATCTAACCCTGTCTTCTGCATCCTCTTCTCTCACACCAACTACCTTCATGTCCTCTTTCACTACATCCATAAACCTCCTCTTTGGTCTTCCTCTAGGCCTCCTGCCTGGCAGTTCAAATCTCAGCATCCTTCTACCAATATGTTCACTATCTCTCCTCTGGACATGTCCAAACCATCTCAGTCTGGCCTCTCTGACTTTATCTCCAGAACCTCTAACATGTGCTGTCCCTCTGATGTACTCATTCCTGATCCTATCCATCCTGGTCACTCCCAGAGAGAACCTCAGCATCTTCATCTCTGCTACCTCCAGCTCTGTCTCCTGTCTTTTCCTCAGTGACACTGTCTCTAGACCAAACAACATCGCTGGTCTCACCACAGTTTTGTACACCTTTTAGCATGAGACATATCACCTGGGTTAATCTGTAGAGACATTCTTTTCGGGAGGTTCAGACGGGTTTCAACTACGGTCTTTGAAATGTGAATAGCACTGACCACACCTCATTGGATTAATAAACTGGGACTAGACTAGACACCTTCAGGACTGAAGAAGCCTCTTGGATGAGAGACGAAACCTCTTCAAGAAACTTTCTTAAAGTCCAGTGGATTGATTTAAACATCTTTGGATAACCATGACCTGGAGAACTGAGGACATACACAGACTTCGTGATGGGTTCAAGTTAAACCTAAATTTCGGCATCAAACTCTTATAACTGCGGAGAAAAACGGTCTCGCCAATGTGAACCCTGTTGAGGATGAGAGACTAAAGACTGACGGATCAGTCTTTCGTCGTGTAATGAGGGATGCTCCGTACCGATGATTGCGATGAATTATCAATCGCCTGCAGCTCTCGGACTTTTCATGGCTTCAGAGTGAGTTTCAGCAATAAAAGCAGACGATTCCGCCTGTTCCTGTTCACGTACGTACGATTTTCACAGAAGTGTCAGCGGGCAGCTGCTTTCAGAGGCAACGCTCCAAAATGGTAAGGAACAGACGACGGACACGGATGCTGTCAGGAGGTCTTCGGGAAACCACACAAAGGGAAATGATAGAGGAAAAAGTTTGAGCTCCCTCCCATAATCCTTCAGCAGCGAGAAGACGCAAATCTGTCTTTGCAGAGATTTCTGGGTGACGTAACCATCTAATGTCTGGTTTTTACTCTTCTTTTCTTCATGGGGTTATTAAGGCTAGGACGATTTCTTCTCTCTCATTGGGGGCAGTTAGGGTTCGAGAAGCCGAGGACAACTCTGACAAACTCATTTAGGTGGAAAGAAATAACCTTTAGGAGCTTATTGTGCGAGTCCTCGCTGCAGAGCGTGCAGGGGAAGATAAAAACCCACTGCTTGAATATTTCCGCTCAACTTTCCCGCCACACCTGGAGACTCTTTATCTGCTCAGCGGTGCAAAGGGAAAAGACTGGCTAAGTAGAGGCAGAGCCATCCATCCGTTTGTTCGCAGTAATTGATTGCCCCCCTTCAATGAAGCTGCACCGTCTGTTACCCGATAATGAGTTTGAATTAATTACTTTTTTCCCTGAATTGTTTGGGGCCTCATTGAGAAGAGCCTTTAGTGTGGAGTCAGGCTGATTGAATGCATCCTGGATGTAGGATATCCAATACTTTACATACGTCCAACTCTATTACAGGCAACTCTGATTCAATTTGTCTGAGTGGTGTTATGACCGATGATCCCGAACCCCCCCCCCCCCTCCTTAACGCTGGAATAAATGATATTCGCATGATGTGAGTCACTGTTGTGCAGATATGTTAGCTTTTTAGCGGCATTGCCCTCCTTCATTAATTCTGACTTCCTGCTGGTGAGTCAAAGCACTTTGTGACAGAAATGAGTGAATGAAAGGAAAAAGGGAACGGCAGCACTAATTCACCTCAGCGTGCAACGGTTTTAGTGACCGGAAAACATTTAATGAAGGAAAACATGCCATTAGGAGACTTTCAAGTGACAACCTGATGGATACTGAGCTTTGAAAGGCATGGTGGCTTTTTCTCAGGGTGTTATGCTCCTCCAGAGGTCGTCTTAAGTTGAAGTTTAGGGCATAAATATCGAAATGATGTGGAAAAGATGGCCTAAATATCGGAAAGACGAGAATACCTAGAATTGAGTCCCATCAAGCGAATAATGAGAGCTTTTTCCCTCCCCGACATCTTCTTGGTGTCTGGAGAGGAGAAGATTGTCTCCACTTTCCTCCGGCATCTTTTTGGATGCTGGAATCCAAATGCGTTCATCCAGACATACAAAAGACTGTTGTTTGCGCTAATTGTTCTGACTTTTGTATGAAATCAAATGCAAAGAAATGTGAATAAAAACATCCCAGTAAATTACAGCAATTGTGAAACAAGTGAGGATGCTTTAAAAATATCAGGCTTATATTTTCTTATCATTGTGATTCTGTCCCTGTCAACAACAACTTATCAAATTGTTTCCATTCAAACTGATCAATATGTTTTGTTCCACTGGAATGAGAATATCTCTCTTAAGTGATGACTACACGACGCAATCGTGGACTTTTCTTTATAGTTCCTTGAACACTTTTTTGAGATTTTCAAATAAACGAAGGCGCGCAGCCTTGACAACACAAATGACCTTAGTATTAATTGGTGCCAAAGGATTGTACGATACAAAATGTGGGGAAAAAAAACAAACCCTTCAATGAATCTAAATGAATTGAGGGGTGACAAACATTAGCAGTTCGTCCTTGGCTGACTCAATAAGGGATGAAAGACTCCGTTAAATGGCAAAAAGTGCACGCGAACGTGTCTTCAGAGTGAAATCTTGGCTACCGCAAAGGTTTGATTTGGAGTTTAAAGCGATCATTCCGTTTGACAAACTTCATTATCAATTAAATTGATTAAAAAAAAACAGAACCAGAACATTCTGCTTGGTTTCCTGCCGCATAACACAACCCAAAGCCTCAGGGCGGTGTCTCTTCTCCAAATCCAATATTACAATGGAAAGGAAACCTGCTTCAGTTCTATCTGAAAATGTTCTGGTCAAAAAACTCACTGATGTTACATTTTTGAGGCATTCAAGGCCTTTTAAGCTGCAACCAGAATTCAGTTCATCATTTTTATTTGGTCTTAATTCATCTTGAGTTGCATGAAAATGTAGCCGCAAGCGTTGGATGTTCTTTATTGCTGCTATTCAGCAAAAACCGGCAAAATAAACCAGTTAAAAGAGAAAATGTTCGACTGAATGAACATGTTTTGCTTGTATCCGTGTGAATGGATGTAAAGTTATCACCTGTGAAGTTATTTATCTTTAGTGAACAGTTTCAGCAAGCAAATATAAAGTAGTAAGTGTGAGATATGAGTGAATTCCACACAAATCGTTATATTAAATCACGTCGTTTTTGTGCATGAAAGTAAACACCGAGGATGCTGTTACCCCCCCCCCCCCCCATCTGATCCGAGTCCGAAGGAGACAAAACAAACTGAGATATTTCTTTCTATCGATCGATATTTTATTTTCATGTCTGCTCAAGCAGCAAAAAAAACCCCAAACAAACGATTTGTTAAAGTGAAGAAAAGATTCTTGGAAGGTCTTTTCTCACCAGATCTGAAGATCCAAACTGTTTTTTTTTGTTTTTTTGTTATTTGTCTCCACAGCATCTTTACCATGGTAACAGCGTTTGAATGGTTTCTCATCATGAAGCCTTGACTGTGGTTTTACCTCTGCATTCAAACAATCATAATAAAGCTCGCTGATGTGTTCTTCAGCTTGAAGAGTTAAGGTGGAAACGCCGCTTTGCGTTTGAAGATTGAATAAAATGAAGACAATATTATGGATTAACTTACGCAGTCAGATCCAGTCTCCAGGGACATTGGCATAAATAAAAGCTCTGTTTTAATGGTCAATCTTTTACACTCTGGACAGTTTTAAAACACTTTTACTCTTTTGACTCATCGGAACACATTTAACCAAGACGTGGTAAATAAAAAATGTATTCCGTGCATAGAAATAAAAATATGTTTACTCTCTCAGTCATCGCCCACAATTCATGTGGGTGTAAAGACGAAGCCACCTGTTGTATGACGCGACATCTGAGCGTCGCCTCTGCACTCGAGTCATTTTCTTTTACATCCATCTGAATCTACAGAAGATAACATGACATTTAGAATGTGTGTGTGCTTGTGTGTGTGTGTGTGTGTGTTAACCATAGCATCTCTACACACACTGCATCAATTTAGGTGGATAGATGGAGCTTCAAGTCCTTTATATGCAATCTTGATGGGTACAGGATGCTCTAAGGTAAAAAATGATTAACAAGATGGGCTGCGGTGTTCCCAGGTGGAAGTAGGTCCTTTTTCATCTCGTGAAAACATTCCCACTCGTTTATTTTAATGAAAGAAAAAAAAAAACTACATCAAGCGAAGATATTGGGTTCAGATATTCATGTTCCTTCTCAGAAGTCATTTGAACTTTGTAGATCTCTCAACTTTTCCTGCAGATTCATCAGAAGTCTGAGAGCATTAGCTCGCCGAGTTAGCATTCAGCTCAGAGGACGAGCGAAGGAAAGATGTGTTTTAGTCTGAATAGGGAAACAATTCCATGTAATCATGCCTCCTGTTCACCCGTCCGTCTGCTGTTTGCCTCTCTGGTCTGATTGGTTGTCTGTGTGGGCGGGGCTCTGGCTCTAGGCGGTATTCCAGTCACTCCTCACCAGATGTTTTGTTCGTCCTGTGAGGGATTTACTTCAACACGTGCTGTTTCAGATTCTGGTTCAGGTTCTGGTTCAGATCCTGTTTTTAGCTCCTGGTTCAGATCCTGGTTCAGGTTCTGGTTCAGATCCTGGTTCAGAATCTGGTTCTGGTCCTGGTTCTCCACAGTTATTATTTACAGCAAGAATTCTTGGGAAAGCCTCTGGAGGAGCAGAACCCGACAGATTCACTTGCATTCCGTTTATTGGTTTTGTATTTATTTATTCATCCATCTATCTATCTATCTATCTATCTATCTATCTATCTATCTATCTATCTATCTATCTATCTATCTATCTATCTATCTATCTATCTATCTATCTATCTATCTATCTATCTATCTATCTATCTATCTATCTATCTATCTATCTATCTATCTATCTATCTTTTTCATAAACCACATCCCTCATTGCACCAATTTTTCTCACATCCATCCATTCATTTTTTTAAATTTTACTCCTTCATTTGCATCAGGGACCCCTCCCACCCCTCTCTCACCCTCTCAGAGAGCTGATAGGACAGAAAAACCACCAGGAGGGTGTGTGTGTGTGTGTGTGTGTGTGTGTGTGTGTGTGTGTGTGTGTGTGTGTGTGTGTGTGTGTGTGTGTGTGTGTCTGCTATAACAGCAGAGAGAGGGAGGGGGCGAGCCGCAGTAGCTTACAAAGTGATGAACCGCCTGCACTCTCGCGTCGCCCCGGTTCGCTCTGATCTCCTGGCGTCTCTCCTTCATCGCCACTCGCTGCTCACACCTCCACTCATCTTCCTCACCGTGCCACTACTTCAACTTTTTAACCACGCATCTCCAGGGGTGGAAGGGTAAGGGAGGTAGGGGGGATGTAGAGGAGAGCGGTGGGTTTGTTTCTGGGTGGGATGAACATCACCCAAGCCGGGCTTTTCTTGTCGTTCTTCGTCCTTCAGATGATGAAGACGACCGATGAGCTGGTGTGATACCCACCAGCTCGTACGTGGATACGGAACGAGAGAGGAGGAATTATGAACACCACCAACACCCACGGATGGATCCAAGGCTTCCCCAACCAGAGCCAAACTTCGGCCGTTGCGCCGCTGGACAAAGACTTGCCAGCCGAGGAGAAGGACTCGTCCGCCGGATGCTACGAGCAGCTGCTGATCTCCACCGAGGTGTTCCTCACCCTGGGCATCATCAGCCTGCTGGAGAACATCCTGGTTGTGGCTGCGATAGCCAAGAACAAGAACCTTCACTCCCCCATGTACTTCTTCATCTGCAGCCTGGCCGTGGCCGACATGCTGGTCAGCGTCTCCAACGCCTCGGAGACTATCGTCATCGCGCTCATCAACGGACGCAAACTGACCATCCCCGTCTCGTTGATTAAAAGCATGGACAACGTGTTCGACTCCATGATCTGCAGCTCCTTGTTGGCGTCCATCTGCAGCTTGTTGGCCATCGCCGTGGATCGCTACATCACCATCTTCTACGCGTTGCGCTACCACAACATCGTCACCTTGCGCAGGGCGATGTTGGTCATTGGCGGCATCTGGACCTGCTGCATCGTCTCCGGCATCCTCTTCATCATCTACTCCGAGAGCACCATGGTGCTCATCTGCCTCATCACCATGTTCTTCACCATGCTGGTCCTCATGGCATCGCTGTACGTCCACATGTTCCTGCTGGCGCGGCTGCACATGAAGCGGATCGCGGCGCTGCCGGGCAACGCTCCGCTGCCCCAACGGGCGAACATGAAGGGCGCCATCACCCTCACCATCCTGCTGGGGGTGTTCGTGGTGTGCTGGGCACCCTTCTTCCTCCACCTCATCCTCATGATCTCCTGCCCCAGGAACCCCTACTGCACCTGCTTCATGTCCCACTTCAACATGTACCTCATCCTCATCATGTGCAACTCGGTCATCGACCCCATCATCTACGCCTTCAGGAGTCAGGAGATGAGGAAGACCTTCAAGGAGATTTTCTGCTGCTCGCAGGCGCTGTTGTGCGTGTAAAAGCCGCAAAACCCCCCCCCCCCGACAACCTCCGAAGAATGACAGTCGTCCGTCGTGAACTTTCGAGAGTCAGAGATGTAATTGGTTTTTACCCCTCCTGGAGGGAGATGATTGACGAGCGAGGAGTTCGCCAGATGGGGCTGATTAACGGGTAGAGTTATAAATACTGTGTAAAATAACACCGCTATGCTGACGATTAAGTGGTTTTCTAGCATGTTTATAGCAAAAAACCATTTACAAATCTCTCTCTGCCTACACGCCGCAGCTCTGTCGCTACGCACTTTGAAATTAAAACCTCGACATGTGTAAAAAGATTATTGACAGTCTACCTCCATGCTTGAGTTATCCGCGTCATAGCCGGTGTTGTTGCACACCGCGATCAAGGACACACTTCTGTATATACGTCTTTGTGTTTGCTTTACAAAGAGCGTGGGTAAAAACATATGTGACTGCTTTTACTCGACAGATTCTTCAAGCTGCCACAAATCCGTCGAACTTTCTGACAAAAGAAAGTACACAAAAAAAAAAAAAATCTATCAGGGTTTAAAATTTAAAAAATGTGATATGATTGTTGGATCATTTTATATCCTTGTTAGAAATAACAAAGAGGAAAGACAGGACTTGGACCGTGTCTGACGGTGAAATCAGCCAAATGTCGGAGCATTTCTCAGGCACCAAGAGGAGATGGCACTTAATGAGCACCTTCGAAGAGTTGGGGAATCGATCCACGGCTGGGGGTGGAACCTCGAGTGTTTGCCCCTACGGGTTCCAGTCAGGGATGCTGCTTTTTTTCAGAAGATGTATTCTAATAGAAAATGAGAATGGAACCACTTTATGTCACGCTTTTGCAGTCTGAGACCTTTTAGCGAACGAGAAGTCGTCATCGGCGGTCGGCGATTTCCAATCAGCTCTTGTGAAAGTGTGTTTTTGCACATTGTTGGTTTTCGTCCCTCTCTCTGTGGACTTGTGACAGATGTGTTTTCACGTATTTGTCATGTAACCTGTCGCTTTCTATAGCCTCGCCTTAAAATATATTTCACTGTGATGTGACGAGCAAAACTTTGTAGACGGGGATAAAAGCTGTTCTCAATGTTGCCTTATTTATTTATGCCTTTTAAAAAGAAAAAGAATATTGCCTCTCTAAGCACATTGAAGGAGCGGGAAAAGTCATGTGATGATGTTTTTTTTTGTTTGTTTTTTTCTGTTAAAAGTCGATTCCTGCCTGCAAAATGTGAAGGTGTACTGCTGCAAATCACTGCTGTGATGCAATGGAAATAAAACTATCATTACAGAACACTTCTGTCCATCAGCGTCTTTTTTTTCTTTGATATTTAGACTTTGATATTTGTTCAAACTGCACACAAATTTAAAATGTCGTCAAGGAATCTTTGTATAACCTGTTAGCGCTAATGTATTTAGCATAGTTATCGTTATCAATGGAATGTTACCACCAGTAATTCAATATATCAATCAATAGGAGACTTTTACCTTGTACATTCGCGAATTGATGGTCGCGACTTCACCTAATCGCGGATTTTTGGTAGGCAGTCACATGATACCGTACTTGCATTCTATTGGCTGACGGCATCCGGAAGTGCGTTATGTTCTGTGAGTGTCGGACTTACATGAGACACAGAAGTGCTTTAAACAGTCTATGTGGGAAAAGGTGATACAGATAGAAGGTGGTTTAATATCAGTATGGGGAGGATCATAAATGTTTAAATTACCATAAATAATAAGATAATAATAATAAGCCTGAAAATCTATAAGTTATATAACACTCGTTTTTAACAACAATTATCCAAATCTGAGTCAACAATCAGTGATAATAAAATGTGAAGGTTCTTTGAGCAAAAGTTGGGATTTAACTAGAAATGGACACAAGAGAGTAGAGATGATGGTGAACCAGATGTCAGGAGGAAGGAATAGAAGCGTCTCCTCCTCTTCTTCCTCCTCCCTCGAGGAGTTGTGATGGAACCAGACATGTATTTAATTTATTTTATTTCAACACCAGCTCAGACGCTCCCTGTAGGTTGTGAATGAATGAATGAATGAAGATATAGTCTCTTCCTCCTGCCTCTCATCCCATCCTCACCACTCATCCATCTATTTCCTGAGGTTTTTGTTCGCCACGCTGCCTGCATGCAATCACACCATGTTGACTCTAAGCCTCCTCCATCCACAGCCACGGGCAAATAATGTCGGAATTAACTTCCAAGTCAGGTCCTCTATGTTTAGACTCAATTAGAGCACCAAATTGAATTATTTAAAAAAGCATGCATCATGTCCTCTTTTACAAAATTGTTGTTTTCCAGCAGGAATTAGCGTCAACGTCAGCGTCAAACGCCGAGGGAAGTATCAGTGGCAATCATTTCCTGTCTAAGTGTCATTCAAGACGAAAATAAATTAAAAAAAACCCCCCCAGAAAACAATAAATCAACAAGCAGGAAATGCAGCAGGAAAAGCATCGAGTGGTGAGTCCACCCATGTGAAAGAAAACGAAGTAACTCACTGCAGCTCCACATGGGGGGGGGGGGGGGGAACAGCTTCATGTACGTTCATGCTTTACAGAATCAACACGCCACTCCTACTGGGGACAAATGTATTGATTTCCAGCTTGAGGTTCTGCTCCTCAGCAGACTCCACAGATTAATTACGTTCACCGACGACCAGAGAAGCAGCTTGTTTTCTCGCTCGTGTGGTTATTTGGTTATTCATCCCTCCACTAGATGAACTCAAAGATGAATCCGTTGGTTTTGTGGATTTCAAGTTGATTATAATTTGTCCTTTGACTTTGTCTCATAAAAATAAGCCTCATAAATGACCTGTGGTAATAAAGTGAGTCAGAAACGGTCCGGATGTGTGTGTTAAATGTCACATCGGGGTCTTTTACTTCCAGTAAGAGATAAACGAAGGATATTAAATGTTCCTTTTTTGTCCGCGAGGGTTAATTTGTACATCTTTGTGGCGCAGAATCCATAAATGACTGAACTGTTGTTCAGTGAAGGGAAATCAGTGTTTAAAGGGTTCAAAGGTTCTGTCCCAGTTTCTCAGATCCACGTCTCACGGTTTATTCTCACGCATGCATTCAACACATGCCTGTGTTGCATCATCGGTCCTTCTTTAATGATGCTGTTTATCACTGTGGATGAATTGGATCTGTATCCCGCATCATGTGTTTGCTTCAAATTGAAACGATTCAGCTCCGACCGATTGGTCGGGTTTGATCAAATCAGACGTTGGGCTCTGTCGACGACTCCGGTGAGTTTACAAATTGAGATTAACGCGGCGATGACAGAAATGGGCACCGAGGGAGCTTAATTCTATCCGGAGGATTTTCCCAGGCTTCATTTCCATCTCCCACAATTCATTAAGTGAAAAAATATGACAAACCTTCTGCTGCTGCTTCAATTTAACTGTCCAACACGAACCGCTTGCAATGTCGAGACAATCGTTTCTCCTTTCTCCAAAAACATAATAAACTAATTTTATTCTTGATTGTGCTCTAAGGTGCCTCCGCATATCCGCAGGGCTCCTCCGCTCACCGTGGTGGAACATTCTGCTCGGATGAGGGAGACCTCTGCCGGGCAGGTCGTCCGGATCGTGACCCCTGCTGACGGCTGCGTGCGTTTGGGCATACTAATCACCTCCCCAGACCTCCTTCGTATTCATGGGCCACAGAACAAAATTATGATTATATACCAGCCGCAACTGTTGTGTTTGGCGTGCTGCGGGTTTAATAGGAAGCAAGTCTTTATTATAAGGCTAAATTAAACCAGTAGAACAGAGAGCACTCAAAAGAAAAGAATATCAAGTACAGTCGTACCTCGAAACACGCGTTTAATCTGTTCCGGACTAAGTATGTAAAACATTTCCCCATTTATCACTAACAACTAATAATAATAAATAACTAATAACTAATAATAACTCAGTAATTATAACTAATAAATAATCATTTTAATACATTCCAGTCTCGTAAAAAAAACCCAAACCCCCTAAATCACAAAAAAAACATATTTTATCAACTTTACCTGTGTATAACTAATCATATATAAGTTACATAAGCAATGATAAAGTATATTAAGAAACATAAAAGTCACGAGAACACAGGAGCTACGTCTTTACCCCACCAATGACAACGAGATCCGGTCTCACTGATGTCGTATCCATCCGCCAACACGTGGTAAAGAACTTTGTCGTTATTGTGCCCTGATGGTTGATTTATTTTATTCCAATCTTTATTTTTATAAAGTGGGTATAAAAATTTGCTTATTTGTATTTCACTGCTTGTAGAAATGATCTCCAACTCTGACATCACGTGAAATGAATGGGCGTACAGCTTGTATATAAAATACGCTCAAAATCAGTAGATTATCACCAGATGTCTCGGAGTGGCATGAAATTAAAAGGATTGTTGATGATGCAGCAGAATTAGACGGAACACAGCGGCGGTCTGTGTTGAATGTGAGCGTTCTGAAGCTGATCTGTGATGGGGACCAGCCATCTGTGCATAATCATGCTTTTATCAGCCTCCTGAGTTCCCGACTGTCAGGCGGACTGATTATCTCGACGTGGGAGGAGTTCAAGTTTGGGCTCAAATGTGAGCGCAAACTCGTTTTAGTTCGTGAAAAATGGGAGCAGGATCACAAGCTGCTTCTTCTTTTTAAATTTATCTATCTGTCCACATTCCAGCTCGTTGTGACCCATGAATTCTAATGATACCAAATCAGATGAAAGCAAATAAGACAGAGCTTCTCCTCCTCTATAACCATAATAACTCATTTCCACGATGATTATAGAGATAGATGTTCAAAAAATTATTACTGTAAATAGAAATGGGTATAAATTCCCTGTTTGGTCTCTCGGTTTCGACGTCTTTGAACTATAATGAAGCCCGTTCGGCATTGATATGAGTTTCTTGAGTTATCCTAGTTGTAATGACATCTTCCCCACATGATGCACACTCCTCCTCTTCCTCCCGCCGTCAAGCAGGTGCCCTCATTTTGTCTCCACGCATCGTCAATACCCTCTTTCTGTGCTGTTGTCAGGTGAACAGGGTGAGCTGAAAAAAGAGTCTCTTGCTCTATCTGTAGGAATCAGTCCTCGAAAAAAAAAAAAAAAAAAGATAGGAAAAAGATGGATGAGGCGTAATTAGGCCTTATCTAGGAACGAAACCGCTCAGTTGATGGAAGCGTTGGGCCAGCGTGGCTTACATAGTCATTTAATTTTGCATTTTCAAACCTCTTTCCATCCATTTCATGTAGTGATTGAAAAAAAACACGGAAAAGAACACTCCACAAATAATGAGCGTGCCAAAACAGCGTCTCTTCCTCATGCATTAAACCCTTATAGGGACATATAGAGTCCATCGATATGAATCCAATCTAAGTGTTAAAGCAGGTACACTACATTACACAAAGCAGTCTCCTTCCTGCTTCTGCTCATCGGGTCTGGTTAGAGTTAATAAACAGTCCGTCCTCGGTTGCTCAGGGGATTAGCGGGTGAGTCATGTCCTGACTTCTCACACCTCTGAAGCCCTGAGGCACCTGGTAGTCCACGCCGCTGCTTTGGATCCATGCTCGGGATCAAAAGGTCGTGGCGTTTTTTATTTCTCTTGCCAAAGCTGCGAGACAGAGGAGGAATATAATCTGAGAAACCGAAGAACCTTTCCTCTTGTTGACAGACACATGCAGCTTATTTGGATTCTTGCCGGTTTTCAGGAGGGACTTCACAATCGGTAATATTCCCCGACTGCTCCAACCGGAGCAGGCAGAGAGGAGCCCCAGTGCATCCATTATTAACTGTATTGGATTTCATGGCTCTGCAGCATCCTCATATCTTGAGGATCTGCAAACATGTGCAGTGCATGTATTGTATGGCGGTGGTGTTAATGCTAATCGGCTAATCTCCACAGACGGGGACGCCACGAAGCTGCAAAAAAAAAACTTTTTTTTTTTTGCATAAATATGGAAAATATAGGGAAGTTCTTCCAGAGAGGAGGGAAAAAGTCCCGGATCTGCTTTTTAAAGTGGAAGTGATGAAATGCAATGGGTTGATTTCTCTAATGCACGGTGTCGATGAAGTCGCTCTAAGGAGTCAGGCGCTAAATAGCCTTATTTTTACATTTCAAAAGATACTTTTAATGTTTTTTCCTGTATTTTATGTACCACCAGGGCCTTTTTTTTTCCCAGACCCTTCCCACCCTCCTTCTAACTCATTAGCTGGTTTCTCAGCGCTCATTAAACTAATCTCATAAAGTGTTTGAGTGCGCGCTAAATTGAGGGCATCCTAACTAATTGTCGGGCACATGCATAATCTTTAGCAATTAACCAACAGAGTTAAAGTCAAACAAATGGAGCGCTCAGCTCTCCACTGTGTTACACAGGGCAGCGTTCATACATCTGAAGTGCTACTTGGACATAAAGCCCTGTTTCATTTGAGTGACACGGCAGATTTCCATATTCATGAGTCAGAGTGCTGTCAAAGTGCTGCTTCGCTGCCTTACAGTGTTAAATATGAACTGCTCCCATACTAGCTTTGTACTTTTAGCTTTATCACAAACAGATAAGAACACAACCGCTGTGTTCTTATCTGTTTTAAACAGCTTATGTTTTTGGGTTGTAAACAGACAAACAAAAAACTGTTGAGTCCCTTTGTCGTAAAATGAGGAATTATTTTCTTTAAAGTTGCTTAAAATCTTTGGTAATTTAAATTCACATTTGCATCTCAGCGTAGCTGCTTCTTTGGACTTATTTTTTGTGTGCCAAAGTGTTGTTGTAGGGTTTTTTGTTTTTTTTTAACAACATCCCATCCTAGATATAAGAGCTTTTTCTTCCTGGGTGTCCTGGCAGCATAGGTACCAAGAATAAAATATATATTAAACAGACAATTTTTTACAAAAGCAGATTCAATATAAACAAATTTTACAAGAAAAGACAAACATAAAAGCATAAAAAGGAGCTACATTTTATATTAAAACAGAAAATAAAATAGAGGCTAAAATAGATCCCTGAGGGACACCTCTGTAACGGGATGATCCCCCGATTTTAAACCTGACTGACGGTGACAAAATAGAATATGATGAAATAAAAGGTGTCTGAGTGACTCGTTTGCAGGTGATTTAAATCCTTTGGCCATATTAGACGTTGGCCTCGAACAAAGGGAGCGCTGCAGCTGGTTTCCAGGTGGACGTCTGGTTTTAAGGGTGAAGGGCGGCGCGTGGTCGCGTTGCTGAATCCATCCTTTTGTCGAGTTAGATGGGAAGATAAAAAATTTACAAAACGACTTCAGCTTCAATTCCAAAAGTAAAAATATTCATTAATTCACACAAAAAGCCGAAGCGAACACAAAGTCGGTCCCGTCTCCACTTTAGATGGAGCGATCAGGACGTGACCGACGGCCTCAGAACGCGTAAATGGCCAGGTGCTTTTTTTTTTGTTCGCTCCTCTAAAACACTTCTTATCCGAGTCGTTCGATCGGTCGGAAAAAAAAAGTGAAATCAAATAAAAACTCCAGGTGCTTAATGAATATCGTATTCAAATCAGCCTCGTGGAATTCGTGAAAGGCGTTTATGCAAATCAGCTTTGACCGGAAAAAAAACAAAAAAACTTCTTTTTTTCATGCTTTCTGTTTCTTTCAGGGTTTGATTTTGAAATGATAAAAACTCCTTATTTTCTAACCTTAGGCGATTTTGCGGTCACACATGTTTTGAACACACGTTTTTTTGTGTTGTTATTTTTTTTTAATGGATGAAGCCTCTCCGGGTATTTCTTATATACTGTATATTTTTTTGTACTGGGCCCATCTGGTTTTATTTAATACAGAAAATATTTTGCGATGTCCTTCAGCTCTTCTGCTTCTGCGTCTGAACAACAGCGAGTCCAGGACAGAGGGGGTTTATTCAATCACGGCCCACAGCTGCAACGCTAGTTGGTTAGCCACGTAGCTTTGTGTATATGAATGCACCTTAGTTTCTAATTATCTGCTTAAATTAACCAAACCTGGCTGGTAAAAATCAGGAACCGACCTCCGGCAATCTTTGAACATCCACCAGCGAGCGTGAACCTGTTGACTGCCTCTCTGTTTACTGGTGGAGGTCGTGTTGTTTCTAATCACCACTGTCAGAAAACAATGAGCTGTGGGGGCCGGAGCTGGAGAATAACCTTCATGCACACAAAGATACTGGAGATAATTCCCCCGCGACCAGCTGAAGTGAAATTAACTGGAAACGCAGCGCGTTCCTGTTAAATATTACATAATCCAAACGTGTAAGTGGTAGATACTGTAAGGATTTAAGATCACAATGAAGGTCGGGACTGTTAATTCTGATGGAGGTTATAAAATATTATCATCAAGCTGAGGATTGAACACAGTTATTCATCGACAACAGACTGCATTCAGTGTTCTTTTGAATACATTTCTCTCTTTCTGATTTCTTTTTTCCGTTGTGTGTGTCTCTGTATCTTTATAAAATAAGAGCATTCATTATGTTCCAAGGAAATAAAAAGTATAAGATGACCCGTCTGGCATCTGGCCTGAACAATCACCTGATTGTGGGGGGCGGGTGGGGGTGGGGGTACAAGATGTGATTGTCATTCCAGCCTGAGAGAATCACGATACATCTGTAAAAAGTGCATGAACACACACACTCACACACACACACACATGCACGTATGCATGTAAGGAAAGTACAATTGATTTAAATCTATTTGTCTTTGCAAAGGAGCCGAGTTTCTCGATAGATGGGCCAACACACGTACGGGAGCCTTTCATTTTTTTTCTCCAAAGGTTGAAATTCTGCATTTTTTAAAATGTTTTCTAATGAAATTCTATTCTTGGTTCTCATAATGTCTGCTCGTGGAAGGTGTCAATCGATTAGATGCTTGTCTCTGTCTTTTCTTCCGTCTCAAGGTTTTATTTCAGTGAATTGGTTCTGAAGCGTTGGAGTGTGGAAAGATGATGAATGGAAGACGAATTCTTGTTTTCATTTGCTGATGTTTTCACAACTGCAAGAATTTTCTGCTTAAAAAAAAAAAAAAAAAAAGTCAAGTTCTCTTTGTATGAATGCGGTTCTCTTGTTTGTCTTCCATTCAATAATAAGTACCGTGAAACCAAAGACATCTGTGTTTCGTGTTACAGATATTAACTGAAGTAACCATGGTAACCATGTCAGTGCATGTTTGTCTTGTAATACCACCTCTTGCCTCTAGAGGCGACAGTTCCCACAGACCTCTGCAGTGGGACCCTTCTGTCCTGATTGCATTAAATCTTAACTTGTTAACGTGAATACAGAAAACACGAACAGTACCGTATAGTATAGTATAGTATAGTATAGTATAGTATAGTATAGTATAGTATAGTATAGTATAGTATAGTATAGTATAGTATAGTATAGTATTGTATAGTATTTATTTAGTATGACTAAATAAATAAAACAATAAATAAACCTTTTAATAATCCATGAGCAGCTTGTAAGGGGACAATGCCTTGCTCAAGGGCACCTCAGCTATAGCCATTAAATTAGGACTCTAAAAGGATAGAATCTCATAACCCCCCCCCCCCACACACACACACACACACAGACACAAAAAGGCAGATTTGGTTTTTATCACAGTCTTCCTTTGGGTAAATATCACACTGAACACAGACAGCAGTTTATCACATTTTATAGAGATCTTAAAATGTCTGTACTTATTAAACCTCACGTCCTTCACATTAAATTATTGTGTTTAATGCAGCGTATTATAAACATATCTTAAAGTTTTGTATTGAAGGTCATTTTCATAGCATTACCCACAATGCATCACCTGCAGGACTCGCAGTTGCTCTAAAACCTTGACATGTCACCAGGGATTCGTTGCTCATGTTGCAGCCTCTTATACTATGGGTTATTTATGTTCAGTGTGTGTTTAAAGCGGAATTCATCTGTGGTGAAGCAGCATCACGTGAACAGCATCGAGCTGGCATCGCCGAGGATTGTGGTCGAAATAAAATGAGTCGAACAACAACTTAACACTAAAAACGTTTCTGTTGTTGACCCACAGAAAATAAAGAATAAAGCGACTGCATGCCGGCTTTTTTTGACATTTAACTGAATCCTTTCTGGCCGGCCGAGGTAATAACAGGTAATAACAGCTCCTCGGTACTTAAGCTGGGTCCATTAAAGGGAACCGTCTGATCCCTTTATATTTCTGTGAAATTTATTTCACAGAAAGCTTTGATTGAGGTAGGAGAGGGGAGGATGGAGAGAAGATGGAGGAGAGAGAAAAATGAGGAGAGAGAGAGAAAGAAGCTGCGTTGAATTAATCTGGGATTCAAGGAGCCTCATGGTGAAACTTTATTTAAAAAAAGCCATTAAAAATTTACATTTTTAATGGCTTTTTTTTAAACATTTTTAACAGTCTCTCCAAATATAACTGTCAGAATTTCAGCGGACATGCATGAGGTTCCACTCAGAAACCCCACAATCAATCCCAACTCGTCACCTTCCACTCCAACGCTCTCTCCTGAAATCAAAGAATTCTTTCTGTGAAGACGCTCCGGGTTCATTTGCCCTCGGCGCCGCTTTGATTCCCTCAGACTGAGGCGACGAAGAGGAGATCTCTTCAGTTCAATGGAGATTCAGCAATAAAACAGCTCAGAAGTTCACGCCACTAAGAAAGGAGTAGGAGTAATCATTCTATTCCAAAAGAAATCAATCCGTCTTCAGGTTAGCACGGCTTTAATCCAACATTTTCTGAACAAACTTTTCACAATGTCACTTTAATTTACAATAAATCTTTTTTTTCCCCTTTTGCTCCAGTTTCAAAATGATCATGTGATCAAAGGGAACACGCTCCGTTCCTCTTCTTGACTGGCGCAGCTCCACAAACGCACTCGATGAACCTCCGTGGCTCCGGGGGCCCCAGCTGCGCCACGGCAAATGAGCTGACATCGAACGCACTCTTCAGCTGCCGCGCATCAAAAAACCCAACAGGGACAGGGAAATAACATCAAATTTTAAAAAAATAAAATTAAAAATTACATAAGGTGACCTCACAGGTCATGCTTTTCTGTCGTGGTTTCCACGTGAACGCCAACCAGACGCGTTGAAACTCGGCGCTAAGCGTCACCTGGGAGTCCTTTCCCGCCCCATAAGAAGGTACACGTGGCAGATAAATACGAAGTGACTCGACCTGGTGGGCGCATCACTCTTCACTTATCACACAAACAACAAATAACATCATTTCTGGCCCTTTTGAACTGAAATGGATACTAATAAAGTAGAAGTATATTTCATTTTGACGGTCGTCGTGTTGTTCACCGATGTCGTTTCAACGCCGTACAATTATTGAACATATTTTTCTTCAACCTTGACTTTATTACATAACGTAGCTTCATTCTGTGTGAACCGTGATCCGACCTTCCCCCTTCAGAAAACAGTGTTTAATTAAATGTCACATCCATCCGGTCAACGCGTCGCTAAATGTTTGATGATGTTTTCTAAAAGACACAAAAAAAACAACAACAAAGAGCTCATCTGCTGTTTTCAAAGTTCAGTTTGATGGGAAATTCAAATCAGCTGCAGGCGATGTTGGTCCGTTACTTTTCACCTAAGAGACAGGGGGGGAAAGCAGGGAATGTTAATGCTCCTCGAAGCAACTTGAACGGAATGAGAATAGAAGAAGCTTTTACGGTTGATCAGACATGTCCCAAGAAAACCAAGAAGAGTGATGGGCTCTGCCTGTAATTTAAATAAGAGTTATATCTGTAATATCTTTGAATACTGATGTTGGGAATCTGAGGCGGTGAATCAAGAATGACGGATTTGTTCATGGTTTTTGCAGGAATGCTGCTTTAATAGTGGAACCTGATGCATGAACTCCTGTTAAAACCAATGGCTTGAAGTGAAAGTGGATAATAAAGTCATGATAAATCTTTTTTTTTTTGTAGTTTAATTGTGTTTATTTGTAGGTGGGTCTAACTAATCAGTGCAAGGAACTCACTAGATGATTCATGCTGCTTCACAACAACAACAAATATAAATGCAAACCGGTGAAAATTTGCTTTTATCCCGAAGCCGCAGCTGATCGTTAATCAAAAACGTATTTGCAAAAAACAAGATTTTTTGTTAGTCTCTGCATTTCTTTTGTTGCAAGGGAATAATGGAACTAGTGGGTGCAGCCACAGAGAGTTGTTGGAGTTGGAATCCTCACAAGGTTGACTAACGAAACTTTTAAATGTTACCTTGTCGACTACATGGTCAGGATGTTTTTGTTATGTTTGATGAGCAGAAGAACCCATTTTCATTCAAAATACACTTCTTTTGACAAAGTCAAACTCATTACACCATTATTTGAACTTCAATAATCTAAAATCGGGAATACTCCCGCAAAAGTCCGTTTCCCCCTTAACGACCAGCCCCCTTGAGCGTCACATTATAATGGAGAACCAAAAACAGATAGAGATTGGATAGAAGCTCAGTTACGAAACGGCATCAGATTTAAAATGCATGAAATACATGAGTGCTTTCTGACACTCTGCAACAGGTATTAAGTGTTCGGAATGGATTATACGTGTTACCTTGAAGCAAGCGTGGGCTTGTTCACCTTTGCAAAATAATGATTCGCGATGAATAAAAGTTCACAGTAATGTCACAGCGGGGACTATTTTAAATGCTGCAGGGGTCAGAGGTTAACAACCGGGCCTTCAGCTGTGTATTCATATCAACATCCCTTGAGAGGGTCAGATGAACGATGAAGAAATGTAGTAGGTTCACCACTTAGAGATTTTTCAGAAGAGCTCATCTCACAGGTTGGAGGTTAAAATGATACTTTGCTTTATTTAAAATATAATAACACAGTATGGCCTTTGGAAATAGGAGTAGTGTGCATCACCTCTGCTTCATTCATTGGGAAAAAGATGGATGATGTGATGATGAATTAAATCTTGTTTTTTAAGATATGCTGCTCTCTAGTGGACAATTCATGGAAGTACATAAAGCCTCAAAATTAATTTTTGAGCGTGTTTTCACAAAACAACAGGCTGTAATAAACAAGATATGTGTAATTCATAGCTGCCAAAACTATCACAGAGAAATAAAGAGTGTGTACGTTTAAGAATGCAAATGCTTCATCTTTCAGGAATAAATCTTTTCCATTTGTGCGCAACAACATTTTTTTTCCCTTCAAGTGATATGAACTATTTCACATTTGGACCATACTGAAGCAAACAAACGGGAAGATAACGAAGCTCATGATGCTTGATTCTGCTCCACACGTATATATATATATATATATATATATATATATATATATATATATATATATATATATATATATATATATATATATATATATATATATATATATATATATATATATATATATATATATATATATGTATACCTTTTACATAAGGTTCATGTCGTATAAATCATGAGAGAATAGCAGAGGTGTTACAAAGACATAAAAAGTCAAATTAAGGACAACAAATAAACAAAGCAGCGAGTCTACTTTTTACTTGCAGGCGCGTTTAAGTGTTAAAGTTAATTTAATTTCAATTTAACTATTTTAAATCATTAATGAGGGTTTAATTACGCTAATTTCAGAACCGGAACGATGCGCCGGCAAAGTGGCGAACGACACCTTTATGGGATTGGACCGTTGCAGAGCATCCGAACGATTCGATTGGTCCATCCGTGTTCCCCTCTCTAATGGTTCCGACTGGAAACACTGTTCCTCGTTCGACATAACGGCGAAGCTACAAACTCCCCATTCTTTTATGCAGCTACGTTGAATAAATAACTGTTATAAATACAAAAATATATATAAAAGGTCGCGAAGACGGAATATAACGCTTCTATGGTCGTGTTTCTTATTTTTTAAGGTAATTTCTTTCACACGTAGCCTCGTTGCTTCGTGCTAACAGATCGGCTAACAGGTAACCGAGCCTCCATAGAGCTGCTGCTGTGAGCTCCGACATAAAGGATGTTTTCACTGACTAAACAGTAACCACATTATCATCTGACGGTTTTAATTCAAAACCAAGTCCAGATATCTTTCTAGATGTGTTTGGAAAACGGCCTCTTGTTTTTAACGGTAGCTAATGATGCTCACATGAGCGACGCGGGCGTGAACTCGGATGTTATTTTCATCCCGGTGTCTCGTTCATGTGGGTATCAGTAAAAGCTATACTATATTTAAAAAATATAGAATATAATTATATTTATTATCTTTTTGTCCGCAGTCATGTCTTTCCATCCAGATCGGGGGGGTCTCAGGCCAGGCATGTCCCCGGGCCCCCACGGCTCCCATCAGAATTACCGACCCACCAACCTCAGGCCGCCGCCCCCCCAGCCTCCCGTCCCCCAGTACCACTACGATCCCCAGACTCCTTCCGGTTCCAGCTACCATGGTAACAGCGGCTACATGCCCCCACATTCGGATTTCATGCACTACCCTCCGCCGGCGCCGTCCCAGACACCCGGGTCTCTGAACCAGTGCCCGGTGCGCCCCCCCTTCCCCAAGCCTCCTGGTCGGCAGGGCTTCCCTGAACCCCCTCCCAACTTTCCACCTCCTCCTCTTCCCAGCTCCGCAGGCGGCCCCGCACCGGGGCCCCAGGTGTCCTCTCAGAACGCCTACCATCCTTACATGATGCCTCCCGTGCCCCCGCCGCCGCTCCCACACCCACCCATGCCTCCCCCCATGGCGTCCCAATCGATGAGCTACCACGCTCCGTACTCCATGAACTACCCCCACCCTCCTCATCCTCCTTTCCCTCCTCCGACCTTCAACCCCGGCTACACTCAGAGCCCCAGCGCCTTCAAACCGGACCTCAGCTTCAGACACGGGGGGCAGTACAAGTACGAGAAGCCCATGGAGGGCAGGAGGTCTCCGGAAAGGGGTTATCGCCACGACGACCACAGGCAGAAGGGCTACGGCTACGGTAGCCACGGCGATAAACATAAAATGGAATTTCCCGGAGAGAGGAAGGACTGCGGGAGGAGTCCGGACAGACGTGTCAGACCGGAGGGGGGGCGCTACAGGTTGGAGTACGACAGAGGCCGGAGTCCACCGAGACACAGGAGCCGAGATCGCAGCCGGTAACAGAACAGAAGCACTGGGGGGGGGGGGTTTATTCCACTTTATGTGATGACTTTTTATTTTTCCTATTTTTCCACAGGGAGCGACATCGCTACAGAGAAAGCCGGAGATCCCAGTCGCCCGACAGGCACAGAAAGAGACCTCGGAGGTACGTTTAGGTGTATTTAGAGGGTTTTCAGGTCAGTTTAGGTCAGACATCTCTCCATTATTGTTCCTTGTGTTGTTTCAACCTGTTGCGAAAGCAGCAAGTCAGGATGTTTGGGTCACATGTCGTCCAACTCAACCTCCGTATCGACTCGTTTGTTTCTTGTCTGCGGTTTGGCAGTCGCTCGTCCAGCAGAGACAGGAAACGCGGCCGCTGGGAGGAGGAGAGAGACCGGAGGTCGGAGAGCACCTCCGGCCCCGGCAGGGATCGCCCCCACTCGTCCGCCAGGAGCAGAGACGCCGAGGACGCCTTCGCCGACAGAGAGAGGGAACGCGAGCGGGAGAAGGAGAAGGGGGATGACGAGAAGGAGGAAGAGGAGCTGCTGAAACCGGCGTGGATCCGCTGCACACACGCCGAGAACTACTACTCCAACGACCCCATGGACCAAGTGGTACTGCCGTCCTCTTTCACTCCATCCTCTCCAGTGGAGAATGCTTTTAAAGCCTGTCGTTTAGCGGCAGGCCGTCCAAAAATTCTCCACGACAACACATGCACACACAAATCGTTTCCTGCGCTCTTAGAGGGTTTTCTGAAGGGTCACGATGTTCTGGATCGCAGCGATTCCCTTTGCTGCTCAGAAAAGACGACCTTTTAAAGGGAGCAGCCTCTGAAAATTTGTTGTCAGCGAGCAAATTCTTCTTCTTCTTTCCCTTTCGGCTTTTCCCTTCAGGGGTCGCCATAGTGAGTCAGTGTCCACCATCTAACCCTGTCTTCTGCATCCTCTCTTCTCTCACACCAACTACCTTCATGTCCTCTTTCACTACATCCATAAACCTCCTCTTTGGTCTTCCTCTAGGCCTCCTGCCTGGCAGTTCAGAACTCAGCATCCTTCTACCAATATATTCACTATCTCTCCTCTGGACATGTCCAAACCATCTCAGTCTGGCCTCTCTGACTTTATCTCCTAACCTCTAACATGTGCTGTCCCTCTGATGTACTCATTCCTGATCCTATCCTTCCTGGTCACTCCCAGAGAGAACCTCAGCATCTTCATCTCTGCTACCTCCAGCTCTGCCTCCTGTCTTTTCCTCAGTGACACTGTCTCTAGACCAAACAACATCGCTGGTCTCACCACAGTTTTGTAAACCTTTCCTTTCATTTTAGCTGAAACTCTTCTATCACACATCACACCTGACACTTTCCTCCACCCGTTCCATCCTGCCTGTACACGCTTCTTCACCTCTTTTCCACACTCTCCATTGCTCTGGACTGTTGACCCTAAGTACTTCAAATCCTCCACCTTCTTGATCTCTTCTCCCTGTAGCCTCACTCTTCCACTTGGGTCCCTCTCATTCACACACATGTACTCTGTCTTACTGCGGCTAACCTTCATTCCTCTCCTTTCCAGGACAAACCTCCACCTCTCTAGCTTCTCCTCCACCTGTTCCCTGCTCTCACTACAGATCACAATGTCATCTGCAAACATCATAGTCCATGGAGATTCCTGTCTAACCTCGTCTGTCAGCCTGTCCATCACCATAGCGAACAAGAAGGAGCTCACACAGTTCCTCTCTGGGCACCCTGTCATCAGCTTTCTCCAGATCTACAAAAACACAATGCAGCTCCCTCTGCCCTTCTCTGTACTTCTCTATCAACATCCTCAAAGCAAATACTGCATCTGTAGTACTCTTTTTTTGGCATGAAACCATACTGCTGCTCACAAATGTTCACTTCTGCCCTTAGTCTAGGTTCCACTACTCTCTCCCATAACTTCATTGTATGGCTCATCAGCTTTATTCCTCTGTAGTTGCCACAACTCTGCACATCTCCCTTGTTCTTAAAAATGGGCACCAGCACACTTCTCCATTCCTCAGGCATCTTCTCACTATGTAAGATCCTGTTGAACAACCCAGTCAGAAACTCTACTGCCACCTCTCCTAGACACTTCCATACCTCTACAGGTATATCATCAGGACCGACTGCCTTTCCACTCGTCATCCTCTTCAATGTCCTCCTCACTTCATCCTGACTAATCTTTGCTACTTCCTGGTCCACAACAGTCACCTCTTCTAGTCTTTGTTCTCTCTCATTTTCCACGTTCATCAACTCTTCAAAGTACTCTTCCCATCTTCCCATCACACTACTGGCACCTGTCAATAGACTTCCATCCCTATCCTTAATCACCCTAACCTGCTACACGTCCTTCCCATCTCTGTCTCTCTGTCTTGCTAACCGGTATAGATCAGTCTCTCCCTCCTTACTGTCCAACCTAGCATACAAGTCATCATAAGCTTCTTGTTTGGCCTTTGCTACCTCTACCTTCACCTTACGCTGCATCTCCCTGTACTCCTGTCTACTCTCCTCAGTCCTCTCAGTGTCCCACTTCTTCTTAGCTAACCTCTTTCTCTGTATACACTCCTGTACCTCCTCATTCCACCACCAAGTCTCCTTATCTACTTTCCTTCCAGATGACACACCAAGTACTCTCCTACCTGTCTCCCTGATCACATTAGCTGTAGTTGTCCAGTCATCTGGAAGCACTTCCTGACCACCCAAAGCCTGTCTTAACTCCTTCCTAAAAGTCATGCAACACTCTTCCTTTTTCAGCTTCCACCATTTCGTCTTCTGCTCTGCCTTTGCCCTCTTCATCTTCCTCACCACCAGAGTCATCCTACACACCACCATCCTATGCTGTTTGGCTACACTCTCACCTACCACTACTTTGCAGTCACTGATCTCTTTCAGGTTACACCGTCTACACAAGATGTAGTCTACCTGTGTGCTCCTACCGCCACTCTTATAGGTCACTCTATGTTCCTGCCTCTTCTGGAAGAAAGTATTCACTACAGCCATTTCCATCCTTTATGCAAAGTCAACTACCATCTGTCCTTCTGCATTCCTCTCCTGGATACCAAATCTTCCCATCACATCCTCATCACCTCTGTTTCCTGCACCAACATGTCCATTGAAGTCTGCTCCAATGACAACTCTCTCACTTCTAGGTATGCTCTGCATCACTTCATCAAGGTCCGACCAGAATTTCTCCTTCTCCTCCAGCTCACATCCTACCTGTGGAGCATACCCACTAACAACATTGAACATCACACCTTCTATTTCTAGCTTCAGACTCATCACTCTATCTGACACTCTTTTTACCTCCAGGACATTCCTAACAAACTCCTCCTTCAAGATAACTCCTCCTCCATTTCTCTTCCCATCTACACCATGATAGAACAACTTGAACCCTGCTCCTAAACTTCTAGCCTTGCTACCTTTCCACCTGGTCTCCTGGACACACAGTATGTCTACCTTCCTTCTCTGCATCATATCAACCAACTCTCTACCTTTTCCTGTCATAGTTCCAACATTCAACGTCCCTACTCTCAGTCTTATACTCTTGGAGTTCCTCTTCTCTCTCTTCCTACGAACACACTTTCCTCCTCTCCTTCTTCGACCAACAGTAATCCAATTTCCACCGGCGCCCTGTAGGTCAACAGCACCGATGGCGGTCGTTGTTAACCCGGGCCTCGACCGATCCGGTATGGAAGTCATAGGTTTGATTCGCATCTTTGATTTGGCAAAAGTTTTACGCCGGATGCCCTTCCTGACGCAACCCTCTGTATTTATCCGGGCTTGGGACCGGCACAATAAGACACTGGCTGGTGTCCTCTTGCGGCTACATTGTTAGCAAGCAAATTATGAAGTAAAAACCAAAACCAAAGTTTGGTTTCCATCCTATAATTTCAGGGCGATTCCACCGTGGTGGGGACCAGTAAGCTGCGGGATCTCTATGAGCGCTTTGAGGAGGAGCTGGTGAAGAGACAGGAGCGAGCCAAGGCCGCCCGACCCAAATGGGACCCGCCCAAAACCAAACTGGACGAGGATCCGGGTAAGAAGAGACTGAGAGTCTCTGCTGCGTGCCGATCTGGAGCGGCGTTTCAGAACGAGGCAAAGATTAAGTTCTGCATCGGTGATGTTGTCAGCTTGTCTCCTCCTGCGCCCCCACTGCATAAATCTCATTCAGGCAGATCTAAACCGCTAAATATGTTGATCTCAGGCACCAAAAACACCGATAAGAATCAAGAGACTTCTTTGGGAGAGCTGGGGGTAATGAAGATGACACCAGCAGCAGATGTCAGCAGAGTGCTGCTTGTTTTTGTCTCTAAAGCATTTAAGCCTGGATTTAATTAGAGAAGTAAAGAACTGAGACGGAGGCAGCGGCCCGACGACGCCTCGCAGGAGGGAACTCGGATCCTCCGGCGGCGCCGTTTTTCTCTGATTCGCGTATCTTGTCTTCATCCAGAACGACTTCTGGTATTTAAAGACTTTTTTTTAAAATTGGGGTTCCAGGCGACAGCAGCAGCGACTCAGACTGCGAGTCAGAGGCGGAGGGAAGCACCTGCTCCAGCAGCTCTGACTCGGAGGTGTTCGACGTCATCGCCGAGATCAAGAGGAAGAAGGCGCACCCCGACCGGCTGCACGACGAGCTGTGGTACAACGACCCGGGACAGGTGGGTCAGACCGGATCGGGATTGTGCAGCGGTGCACTTTTCAGCATGGCTGCGCTTTAAACGGCGTGTCTGATTTACGTATTTCCCCTCTGCCCAGATGAACGATGGGCCGCTGTGTAAATGCAGCGCCAAGGCCAGACGCACTGGGATCCGCCACAGCATCTACCCGGGGGAGCAGGTACGACACGCCGCCAATAAATCATCCTCTGGTAACCTTGAACAAAGAGGCAAGGGCAAGATTTCTGCACAATCTAAATAAATTACCTTCAGAGCGACCATTTCCTTTGTTCTGAAGGGACAGCAAGAGGCGTTCAAGTGTTGTAGGAAAAGCTAGTCTTCGTTTTAGCTCCCTTTTTCTTTTTGGGTTTCTGTTGCATCTGCTGTTAGTGAGCAACCACGACGCTTTCGTATTTCCATCCCAAGCTGTGGTTCCTGTAAACGTTCCTCTAGGGCTGATTGGTTACTTCAGGTCACATGACAGGAAGCATAGGCAGCTTTCAGTTTCACGTACAGTGCGCTTTCACGCTTTTCGCGCATCAACGCTCGCGACTTCACCTCATCACAGATTTTTAGTAGGGAGTCATGTGATACCGTACGAGCTGAAGTTTAAATATAAAACCTGAAAAGACCTTGAAAGCTGTAAAACAACAACTTTTCTTCAGTTTTTATTAGAGGTTGAACTTCATGTTTCAGGAGAACCGGAGGCTGAACCGTCATGTGTTTTTACCGATAGAGATCAACGAAGGTCACGGATTCTTTTTAACGATTGCGCGACTTTCAGTGAAGTTAATTAACACCAGCCCGCGGATGAACGCCGTTGAACACCGCTGAGGTCGCCCCCCTCCCGGCCGTTCCTCTCTCTCTTTTTGCGAGCATTGTAACCGTCACGTGAAGGACGTTTTTAAAAATCTATCCGGGGCCGAACAAAGAGGTTCTCGCTCTCTCGCGCAACTCGATTAGTCGGCTAATTGCTCGTCGTTTCCAAATGAGTTTTTACTTCTTCTTTTTTTTTCTTTTAATGGCCTTAGACACAGAAAACTCCACTAAATTAAGATTTTTGTTTTTCCTGAAATCTTATTAACGTTTAGATTCCGCAAAAAAAAAAAAAAAGTTCCTCTGCGCAGCGGCGATAACCGTCAACTGAAGTTGGCATTCGAGTGTGTGTGTGTGTGTGTGTGGATTTATGGGAATGCTAATTAACTCTTAAGTCCTTAAGCAAACAGAGAAAAGAGGAAACGACAGTTTGTGATGTCACGTCTGCTTTTTCTGTTTCCAGTCGGTGAAGAAGTGTCGCGCCATGAACAACAACGCCGGGAAGCTGTTCCACTACAGGATCACCGTGTCCCCGCCCACCAACTTCCTGGTACGACTTTTGCTCCTTCCGTCCAGCGGGGGACACACACACACACTCGCATGCTTTTGGCTGCCGCGAGTAACGCCTGTCGCTCTCTGTTTGTTTCAGACCGACAGGCCGACGGTGATCGAGTACGACGACCACGAGTATCTGTTCGAAGGCTTCTCCCTGTTCTCCCACATGCCGCTCACCAACGTAAGGAAACCGGCGGCGTGAAATCCTGCAAACGAGGATTAATTCAAAGCGAAATCTTGTGTTTATATCCAGAAATAAAAGGAAGGCAGCTGGAGCTGATGTAATAAAAATATCCTCTTTTTTTAATATCTGCCGTGTCGGTCCGGTCCTGCTTCTCCGCCCACGTCTGCTTTTATAACCTCCCTATTGACCGCCACTCTGGCGAGGAGGATCTCCTTCCTCCTCCTCCTCCTCCTCCTCCTCGTCCTCCTCCCACGCGGCGGTTCAGTCAACGCGTAATCCAGCCTTTGAGCGAGGAAGCCCTCCTCCTCCCATTATTCACCTCCCCTTAAAAAAATGATCTCAAAAAAGCAGCTCTTTGCTTCCCGATTCGTTTTCTTGTTGTTTTTTTTTTGTTTGTCTCGCTCCTCGAGCTGCGCCGACCTTGTCACGAGGAGGTCACGACATTAGAGGAGCCTGTTCTTCTTCCTGAAGCCATTTTTAACCCAAAAAAGGAGGTTTTAAAAAGGGGATGAGGATCGATCGGGAAGAGGGGGGGGCGAGGGGCCACCAGAACTCTTCATGAAAGGAAAAAAAAACATCAATACGTGTGTGTGTGTGTGTGTGTGTGTGTGTGTGTGTGTCCGCATGCGCCTAGCATGTTTGAATAATAAACCCACCGGTCAATATCTGTCTGGCTTGAAAAAGAGCCGCGAGGATTAGAAGCGTGATTTGAACTGGATAATTTAAGCGGCCCCCCGTGTTAAAAGCCGCCGGTAAATGTTACGCAGTGGCGTAGGGGGGTGGGGGGTAGGATTAGAAACCTGGGAGCGTGATCATATTACCCCCCCCCCCTGCTAGTTAGCTGCAAGGATGGGCAAGAATAAACGTGTCTCCTGGGTTAATCTCTTAAAATGGACCTCTGGCACTCTGACAACAAAGACCGTGTAACCGCCGAGATTAAACACCGAAGAGGGGGCTTATCTATTTAGTGTGATTTCAGTTCATTTGCGTGTGTGTGTGTGTGTGTGTGTAGAAGATGTCATGTTTTTCTTTCTTTTTTTAAATTGACCAAAGGTTTCTGGTGTTATAAACTTCTCCGCCTGTCACCATGTGATTCCCGCCACGCTCGCCGCCGCCTCCTGGTGGACGACGGCGATCGGGCTTTTTAATGAGTTTCCTTGAGAAGCTGTAACCTCCACCTGACGCCGCGCTAATGAGCCGCGGCACTTCGCCTTTTTCTTCTCCTTCTCATCCCTCCTTTCAACACCCACAGATTCCGTTGTGCCGAGTGATCCGCTTCAACATAGATTACACCATTCACTTCATCGAGGAGATGACGCCGGAGGTGGGTAAAAACCCCCGCTTTATCTCGCCGTTTTGTTTCCAATCTCAAACGGTTTGGAGGTCTGAACTCCTCCACACACACCTGGGCGAGCCGAGGTGCTAATCCTTCCAGGAGAGGCTCTTTGTGACCCGTAGAGGTCGATGATTACCTCGATAAGGTGGCTTATGTGACAAAGTTAGAGAAGTGGATTTACTTATCGGTCGTATCTCCGTTAAGACGCTCTTTGTAGCGGCGTTGTTTTTTTTTTTCTGGAGTCTGTTTGCTCCTGACGCTGTGCTTCCTGTCTCTAGAACTACTGCGTCCGCGGCCTGGAGCTCTTCGCCTCCTACCTGTTCCAGGACATTCTGGAGCTGTACGACTGGAACCTGACAGGTAGGACCTCAACCCGACCCCTAACCTCAACCCGACCCCTAACCTCAACCCCGAACCCAAACTCTAAACCCAAACCCAAACTGTAACCTTAACCCAAACCATAAACTTAACTCCTAATCCTAACTCTAACCCTTACCCTAATCCTAACTCTAAACCTAGCCCTAACTCAAATTGTTACTCTAACCCAAACCGAACCATAACCTTACTGTTACTCTAACCCGACCCCTAACCTTAACCCCTGACCCAAACTCTAACCCAACCCTGATTCTAACTCTATATAACTCTGGTCTGAACCCTAACCGAAACCTAATCCTAACTCTAATCCGAACCCAAAACCTAACTCTAACCTTTATCCTAACCCGTACCCTAATCCTAACTATAAATCTAACTCTTAATCATTACTCCCACCTGAACTCTAACTCTAACCCAACCCAGAACCAATCTAATCTAAACCTGACCCAAACCTTAACTTTAACCCCTAACCCTAACTTTAACCTGAACCTTGACCCTAGCTCTAATCTGAACCCAAACCCTAACTCTAACTCTAATTCCTACTCTCACCCAAACCCTAACCCTGACCCTTAACCCCAACCCACACAGAACCAGTAGGAGTCTGGGAGCAGAGAGAACACAGCCGCTGGAGGAAAGTCTCACGTGTGGCAGGAAGGATTAAATCTATGATAAATACATTCACACATAAACAACATGGGGTGTGCCCCATTTAAGATGTTGACCTTTCAAAATAAAATACAGTTGTTTGTCTCGGTTTTGACATTTGTTACATTCGTCTACATTAATTGTCAAGTTCATGGCACAAATGTGTCGCAAGTGTGTAAGAATGAAGGAACAGACAGACAAGGATCAATTAATAAAATCAATCTGATTATAGCTGCTTATTATCTGTTTATATCCTAACCTGCTAAACTACAGGGAGCAGCGGTGGATCAATATTCCACCGCTCTGATACGTTCCTCCTCTTCTTCCTTTCTCTTTCCTCATCTCTTGTTTGTGTTTTACTTTTTATTTTCTGCTTCAGAAGACAAATCTTTTCAGTCGTTGCGTGGACTCGGCCTACATTTCTCTCAAAACATCGTCAGAGTTTGATTTAAAAAAAACTGTCCGCTCGCGTCAGATCGCTGCGATTCCGGTCGGAAGAACCAATCAGAGACGTCCTGCCGTGGAGCGGGGGGAAACACGGGAGACCTTTTTGTGCGCCGCCGGACGCTTTTCTAATCTTAAGCCTTCGGCTGCGGTTTGTTCTCCCTGTAAACCAGGACAATCTTTATTGTGTTTGCACTCGTCTCCCTATGAGGTGATGCGAGAGAAATCATATTAGGTGCAATATTGTTCCCTCTGACGCTCAGTAATATCTTGTAGTGTGATGCATCATTATTTCACCTCTTGTAGAATATAGATTCTACACCTCGGGGAGGTGACATTTCTCCTCCTGTTAGTCAGTTTTATATCAGTTCCAAATCCTGTGAGCTTAAATAAAAATAAATATCCTTCTTTGTTTTCCCTCTTCACGCAGTCACAGATAAGGTTTAAGACAGAGAGGGCACGCTGGAATTGATTAATGGTGATGAAACTGTCAGGCGACATGATTGTGAAGTCTTTTCTTTGCTCCGTCTAACAACAAAACTTCTTTCCCCCCATTTTTTCCTCCAGGTCCTGAGTTTGACAACGAAGCATCCGGGTGCCCGAAATTCCATTTCATGCCACGTTTTGTCCGATTCTTACCCGGTAAGACTCTTAAAAGACCGAAACGGAACATCCGTTAATCTCTCTCTGGTGCTGTTTTGTCTCCCTCTGGTGGTCAGCGGCGGAACAGCACTCACATGGAAAACATGCAAATAAACATGGGGGGCTGCACTTCTGCCACTGATGTTCCATCAAACATTCCGGCGTGTGTTCATATCTGTGCTGCTTTAGATCGACTTGCACACGCCGGAGCTTGCTGTGCAGTTCCTGTTTCGGCCACATGATGATGCTGTCGCGCCGCGATCCCCGCAGCCGTCTTTATTTGACAGTCGCGCCAACCTACCTTCAACTTCAACTTCTCTCGCAGATTTCACAATTTAGTCCTCTGCAAACACTCATCTGCCTGTTTTACAAAGCCTCTCAAAATAAATAAAAAAAAATAAAATAAAATAAAATCCGGTCCTTTTTGGAATGTTTCTGATGCGAGGAGAGAAAGACGGGGCGTCACGGCGAGGGCGTCACGATGCTGTTTAGTTACTGTGCGGGTTTATGCATTTTGTTGTTCTCTACCAGCGTGGGGAGGGCCTTAGATTTGTTACACATCAATCCGTGGAAACGCTCATAAATGGAAGTCAATCAATTTTATTTTAGATGAGTCCATTAAAGTGGATCTTATTGAGTGGCGCACGCCTGCTAGAACAAACCCGTAACTCCCTGGTGGGCGCCGTACTTTTGTGGTGTTACTCAGTCGTTACTTACATTTCCCTCTTTCCTCAGACGGGGGGAAGGAGGTGCTGTCCATGCACCAGGTGCTGCTCTACCTGCTGCGCAGCAGCAAACCTCTGGTCCCCGAGGAGGAGATCGCCGACATGCTGCAGTGGGAGGAGCTGGAGTGGCAGAAATACGCCGAGGAGTGCAAGGGCATGATCGTCACCAACCCGGGCATGGTGAGGAACAAAACGGGGGCAGGTTGGCGGCCTCGTCTGCCTTTTTTCCAAGGGTAGCCTCCCCTGGAAAGCCAGACGCTCCAGGAATAAGCCCAGCCCACATGTTAGCCCATGACACCGGCAGCCTCACCTATTACCCCCCCCCCCCAAGGACAGTCGGCTGTCATCAGCGTAGATTTAACGTCACCATGGAGTTGCTTAACCTTCCTGTCTGGCCCGTATTTTACAGTAATTGTGTTTTGGTAAAGGTGAAGATGTCATCGGGAGCTAAAAGGTTGCATAATAACAGCAGATATGATTGTGTAACCTTTGCTGGGGGGGGTAGGGTGGGGGGTTTGAGTTATTGAGTTAGCTGCTCTTACTGGCAGGACTGAATTGTTGCTGTCAGGGGTATCCAGGTAGGTGGGTATATCACACCCCCCAACCCCCACCATCATCCAGGCTTGTCAACCGCAGCCTGTTAAAAAGGTCAGGCACGGAGGCGTGACGAGTGAAACGGCGCCACCTGGAGGGATCGTCCGTCCTCCTCATTGGATTATTTTTTTGGTGGAGGTGTTAAATTTTTATTTTTAAATGGAGTTTGAATTCAGACTCGTTCCCTGAGTCGAATTCGTGTCATTTGAAATCTTTTGTTTTAATTACCTGCTTATTATTTATTATTTATTAATTATATTAATTATATTATATTATTAGTTATATTTATTATATTATATTTAATGTGTATTTTTTTTATTATATTTATTTTATATTTATATTTATTAATCATCTTAATTTCCCTTCGGGGATCAGAACATACAAAATAAAATAAAAATTTAAGATTTTTGAGAACAGATGTCGCGTGTGGGTGGAAGAGTTTGTTATTATTGGTTTTTAAATGGATTAAATGTTTCTTATGGTGGGAAGAAACCGACCAATCCAGGCAGGTTTGGAGGTAACGCAGCTCTGAGTCGTTGGGGAAGCTTGAAATAGGTCAAGGTCACCGATGCAGGCTGAACAACTGGGGTGGGGGGGGTTGGATTCTAAACGGGCCGATCGGACGCGGTTACGTCCGCCTTAAAGGTCGTCTGGCGACCCCCCCACCCCCCTTCAGCCTCTAAATCTGAGTCTGTATGCCGGCTGCGTGGAGCCCGGCGCCGCTAACGTCAAGGTGAGCGCGAGCCTCCGGCCATCTGTCGTGCCGCTCATCACGCCCGGCGATGCGGCTTCCTTCCTCTGATCCTCCGCAGCGTCTGACAGGCTAGCTGTGATTCATGGGGGTGGGGGGTGGGGGGTGAAACGGCGGCGGACGTGTTGCCTGTCAGCCTGCCCGATACGAGTGTCAGAAAGTTAGCCCGCCATCCCCCCGACAGCGTGTTAAGCTCCGAGCCGGAGCTGTTATTGCATCCCTGACAGATGACCCTCATGTATGGGATTATTTATCACATATGGGATTATTTATAACGCGTACCAGCTGAACGACGTTTGTTTGTTTCCGTAGAAACCGAGTTCGGTGCGGATCGACCAGCTGGACAGGGAGCAGTTCAACGCGGACGTCATCACCTTCCCCATCATCGTTCACTTCGGGATCCGGCCTGCGCAGCTCAGCTACGCCGGAGACCCCCAGTAAGATCACACACACACACACACGCTGGCGGTGCACGCCAGGGGGCGCTCTCCTGGGACGGCGAGACGTAGGATTTTTGTTTCCGACCTGAATCCGCGTCTTCTTTCGCCGCATCCAGGAAGCAAACAAAAGTGTGATCATTAGGAAAACCATTTAGGCAGAACCAGTTTGCTTATTCTTCCCCGACTAATGTCCCCCCTTCTCCCCCCGCCGTTACGTTTTAGCCGCCTGTCCGCCGAGCTCCTTTCATCCCTCCTCGCACCCGCCCCCCCACCCCGCTGCCATTTTCAAACTTCTCAAAGCGACAGACGACAAATTTATGGATAGACTGGGACATCATTAGCCCACGCAGAAACGAGTCGTAAGAGACCAGCGGAAAGGATTTCCCGCCGCCGCCGCCGCTAATGATGCGTGTAGCGAGGGCAGGAGTCGCTGTTGATTTCGGCGGCGGCGGATATTAACATCACGAGACCCGAGAAGCCGCGGCGGCAGCTTCTTCGTCTTCCCGTCATGCAGGCCCGCGCCGGACGCGAGATTTACAACGACGACGCGGCAGATTTTAAGAGGCGGTAACCTCGTCCGGCAAGGTCATGATGAGGCGGCGGAAAGTTTGACCTCATATTTTCCAGATATTTAGTAGATTTGTCGCCTGCGTGGGAGGAAAGAAGAGTCACGAGAGTGATCGCTAAGCAGCCAGCACCCAAAATAAAAGCATAAAGAAATGAGAAAGTAAGGAAGGAAGGAAAAATAAGTAAACAAGTAAATAAGTAAATAAATAATTAAAAATTAAATAAATAGAAGCTAGTGCCTGTGATTTTGTGACTCCGCCCATCTCGCTTCCCGGGGGGCCGAACATCCCATAGTGAACGAGCGCCATCGGTAATGGTTCTGTCATGTTTCAACGAATCCATTACGGAACATTTACGTTACGGATAGCAGTCTGAATTCCCCTCAACCCCCCCCCCAACCAAAAAAAAATAAACTAAAAGAAGGCAGCCATTACTGTTAGCGCCTGTAAACCAGTGGGGGGGAGGGGGGGTCCAGATGTCCGTGAAAGAGCTCAAGGCAGGAGGCGGCGGCGGCGTATGCTAACGGCGAGGGCGTCTACGACGCTACGCCGAGAGCTCGCGGTGGATCTGAGGAAAGGTCATCGCGGCGGATTGGGGACGAACGGAGGTGGAGGGGGGGGGGGCGGGGGGGCTCCCAGGGTGGACAGACTCGATCTCTCTTCCCGTCTGACTCTCTTATTCTTCTTCTTCGCCTTTGGAGGTGGCGGTGAGCCGATTAAAGCTCTACAATTCTTCTATTCCTCATAACACCCCCCCTCTCCATTCCATCCTTTCTCCCACCCCCCACTTCGAACCCCCACCACCTTAGCCCTCTATCCCACCAGTCATAATTGAATAACTGTGGGTAATGAGGAGAAAGTCTCCTGAATGGGAGCAGAACGGTCACACCCGGACCCTCAGCGCATCAATCAAGAGCTCTGATTGAAAAGAGAGAGAAATGGGGGGGGGGTTGTGGTTAAGGGGGGGGTTAGGTGGATAGCATGGTGGCTACATGTCACCTTGCCGCTAACACCCCGCCTCTTTTCAGATGCAAATGAGAGCAAAGAAGACAATGAGGGTTTTATGGGAAAAAAAGGGAGGAAGGAGGTTGAGGTCTTGGATTTGGAGTCGTGTGTCACCTCCCCCCCATCTTACGACACATATATACAGTTGATGCCACTGCCCCCCCCCACACACACACACAACCGGTTGATCGTGTTTAACATCAGACCAGCTGCAGATGAAATATCGACTCCTTTTCTTTCCTCTCTGCAGGTACCAGAAGCTGTGGAAGAGCTACGTGAAACTACGCCACCTGCTGGCCAACAGCCCCAAGGTCAAACAGCTGGACAAGCAGAAGCTGACCCAGAGAGAGGTGGGTCGAGGAGGAAGGCCCCCCTACCCTCAAAGAAACAACATTATTTTTTTTCTTTGTTTTTAGCAATTTTTGTCCAACAACACTTCACTTGCATGCATTTAATCTTTTGCACACATAAATATTAGAATTTTTTGCACGCAGGGCTTCACTTTAAACCCACGACTGATCTCATATATGATAATTGATTTTGTCTGATGCTAACCTCACCTCGGCTAAGTCGTCAAATTGTCCCTGACAAACATCAGCTGATAACTATTCACCACACCTTCGACCGAATAGCTCCGAGGAATTAGCCTCATTTTTTAATTTTCCTTCGGTACACATTCAGTCGTTTCCATCATCTCTCTCGGCCTTTGCCTGGCGCGGATTGCCTCATCCATAACTATTTCCCCCCCCCCACCTCCCCATCCATGTTTCCACATCCTCCCTTCTCGTTTAGCGTCGCATTTATCAGCACTTTAGAGCTTTTTTTTTTTTTTGTCTTCAGGTATCAACACTTTTTATTTAACTTTGTTGCATAATTTAGATGAATTTACAGCTCGGAATGAGACGGCAGTTATTTCGCGTTGAAGGTCAAACCACCACCAGGGACGGGGTGGTGGTGGTGGTGGTGGTGGGGGGGGGGGGTGAAAAGGTTTAGGTTTGGTGAATAATGGCCTCGCCTTCGCTGGGATTTTTCTCACATTTTCGTTCTTGTGACCTGAACTTAGCTGCAGCCGCCACGTCTCTAAACTTTTCCTCCTGAACTAGTTTTCCTTCTGCGAGAGGCGAGTGAATGTTCCAGAACGGACCCCCCCCCTGAGTCGGTGTGTTTGATGCACTCTGAACCAATAATGAGCAAAAGAACTCCGAGCTCAATTAGCTCCTCTCTCAGGTAGCTCTGTAGCTCTGGCAAAGCTTTTCTGGCTAACAGGCGCTGACAATCCTGCTGTCAGCCTCCGCCAGAGCAATTAGTGAACCCAAACACATGCGCTCACACACACAGACGTTGACCACGTCAGTGCCCCCCCCCCTCCTATGGTGTCGTCTCTGCTTATCCGATGCCTGAGGGGAAGACTGGAACTTCCTGTGTGAACGTTCCTCTGGTAAAACACTGAACATCTGTTCCTCCTGCGTTTTCTACCCGGTAAGAATCGCCCTGTCAGAGGCGTTCGCGGCCCCGCGCCGCGTTCCTCCTGCTGCGTCGACTCCCCCAGGGCCCCGGTGAGACCAGGGAGGACCAGAGGTGTGCGTCTTTGCACAACTGGCCTTCACACTTCAGCACCCGTTTCCAAATCTCACATGGAAAGTGTGCAGGGGTTGCATCTTCTTCCTTTGTGTGTGTGTGTGTGTGTGTGTGTGTGTGTGTGTGTGTGTGTGTGTGTGTGTGTGTCACAATGAGCGACATGCTGTACGCTCTGACAGTGTGTGTTTCCAGGCAAGTGTTGTCGATTTTAATGGACGGGACTGTCCGAAAAAAAAAACCAAAAACTTTTTGCGTCAATAATTTGAAAATAAAACGACTTTCTTGAAATGGTCTATTAGTATTAAAGTCTCTAAAACATGACAAAGAAATACAGACGCAAATGACCTTATTATATCTTTAAATTCTTTTTACTATTATAATTTTTAATCAGCATGCAGCGCTGAGCCGGTGCTTTGCTGGGTTTTTCTCAGTCGTTTCCAGACTAGAGTTTCTCTCAGGATCCTCGTCCCGCTGCAAAAGTTTTTTTTTTTTTAAACCAGAGCTTTTATTTACAGGTTTAGCAAAAAGATGCTACAAGGAAAAAATACTTGTTAAAAGAATTTGATCCAATTGAAACCACAAACAGTCATTTTCTATTTTTAGAGCTCTGTGAGTCATGAGGAACTGATGTGAGTGTGAGACTGGAACAAGACGGTAGTTTGTCTCCTTATTGGGATGGGATGTGGGCAAAATGTTGCTTAATGTGGTCAACATTAATATTAATGAGGCAACGCTGCACAGGTGTCTCAAGTTGTTGGGATTGTTCAGACAGGAAGCTCGGTCTGATAGACAGGAAGTCCCACAGGAGCAGTTAAATCAATGGAAAGTCCTTTTCTCTCCAAATGCATCCAAACTGGTAAAAATAGTAGAAATATAAGATCTGTTCTAAGAACGACAAAATATTAAGACTTCACAAGTTTTATTTCTTCGCTGAATGCACACCTGCATTCCATGGATTCAGCTTTTCCACCAGGAAAAATCAGGAAATGATGGAAAAATCTGAGGATTCGATGGATATCTGTGGAGTTTTCAGGACATCCGTGTAACAATCCCGTTCCTGGGCCGCCTACTTCACTCTGGGGAGAGACAACTTTGGATAACCTGCTGAGAAAGAGCTCAGAGTGCAAGTAAACAACAGCCCACGTGCGACAGATGTGCACCTCTCTCTTTCCTCCCCGCGGTGGGGGGGGGGGGGCTTCCAGACGGGAGTCTTTTGACCTCTGACCTCCGCCTGAACCGGAACAGAGGACGCCGCTGTCAGCAGAGAGCCCGGCGATCATCGGGAGTGAAACGGGCCGTGACTTGTTTTGTCTGACCAGCAGAAAGTTATCCCGCCCGCCCCTGTGTCCTAATTATTTACTGATGTACTTTTGTCCACTCCGTGACCCCGTAGAGGGAACGCCTCGCATAATAAACTATTTACATCTCATTCGCACTTTGCATCTGATTGCTGCTCTCCATATATGGTTGTTTTGTGTGTGTGTGTGTGTGTGTGTGTGTGTTTGGGCGTGGGCGAGCGTTGTTCACTTTGATGCACAGTTCAAAGTAGGATGTCATTATTTATTCATGCCTTTGTTGTTCTTATTTCCTCTGCGAGTCAAATCTTTTCTCCCCGCCGTTCCATTTTTCGGCGGAATCGCGTCACAACTTAAGACGCAAAATGTCGATGGCGTTCGACTCGGTTCCGAGCCGACACCGTTTAGGAGGTGCGTTCTGTCAACACGTCCTGAGACGTCTGTTATGTTGTGGGACCCTGGTGTCTTTGAGCGCCCCCACCCTCCCCCCTCTGGGTTTTCCAGTTCTTTTCTGTGCGGATGACATGATGCTGTTTGTGTGTGTCCGTAATGATTCCTCCTGCCGATGGAGGCACCTGCAGGGTCTGGAGCATCGGTCCTAATGGGCAGACGGGTGCCTCGACTCTTGGTACAGGGAATAAACCCCCACCCCACCCCCCCGACACTGTCCACCACCATGCCGGCTCATTGTAGTCCCACCATTAGCTCGGACAGCCAGAAACTGTCAGCTCCCCTGATCCTCCTTCCTCGCTGTATGTGTGTCACGGCCTGCACAGCTTTCACTTTATTGCATGTGCCAGCCTGTCTGTCAGGGAGGGGGTGGGTGGTGGTGGTGGTGGTGGTGGGGGGAGCGAAGGCAGGGGTGGGGGAACTGTCCCCGATGGCGGCGCTCCAACCCGATCAATAATTGACTGGTTGGTTGTTCGGCAGGAAGCTCTTCAGAAGATCCGTCAGAAGAACACCATGCGCCGCGAGGTGACGGTGGAGCTCAGCAGCCAGGGCTTCTGGAAGACCGGCATCCGCTCCGACGTGTGTCAGGTAACACACACACACACACACACGCACACACACACACACACACACAAACAAAAACCTCTCATATGTGGCCTCCCATCTCCCTAAAGAAATAAAAAGCACAAACTAGTTCGTTAGTGGAACTTTAGATGTGAACTTGTTTCATTTCATCAGAGCGTCGGCATCTTTTATGCATCTTGCTGTCTGGATCAGTGACTCCAGTCTCTGGAACCCCCCCCCCCCCAATGAGGGTGTGGTTGGTCCCAGCTTGGAGCGCAGAGACGCTCTGAGACCTGCAGCGGACTTAGAACTGAAGTTGGGGACATAAAACGTCCTCAGAACCAAACTGAAGATGGACAAACATCAACCTCAGAGCTCCAACCAGAGCCAACCTGGACCTGGACCTGAACCTGAGACCAGCAGCGAGGGTGCCCCCAGCTGCCCTGGGGAGCGGGGCATTTAACCATGAAGTATATCTGGAGAGAACGAACCGGATGTGGGCTAATAGGGGTCATCCAGTTATTTCATCAGCGTCGCCGTGGAAACCAGGACGACAGATCCCAAAGTTTGCTTCGTTAAAACCGCCGTCGCCTCCATTCTGAAGCTAAGCTAACACCCGCATTGGCAAGACGGGCAACAGGGGGCGACGTAGGAACTCACCTTTACCCTGATTTACCCCAGTTGAGGTAAATGTCCACAATTTATCCTCATTATCGGACCCCCTCCTGTCAAGATTCGTTCTTACGACGGAACCACACGCGATGAATGAATTCCGCAATAGAGCGACAAACTATCTTATTATTTACTATAATTTAAACGTTTATGAACTGATATTTTTCTGCATCACAAAACGTTCGGGTGTGTTTTATGTAATCGTTTTTTTCTTTCTACACTATTTCCAATATTTTTTTGCCCGTTTCTATAATAATTGGCGTCGGTGTTTCACATCATGGTCTCTGATCGCTGCTTCCCCATCTTTTCTACGCGAAGCAAAGGATCTCCAACAATCCGATGCTCTCGGCTCACACTTGGAGAGGAATGACAGAAAACTTCTAGCCCCGGCAAAAAAAACAAAAAAAAAAACCCCAGACCTCTTCTTCCAGGAAAAAGGTCTCGCAAAAGAAGGATCCTATCCATAATTGCTGCCCAATTATATTTGCTTCAAGCTGTACTGCTACAACTAATTGGTTCATGAATAATTTTCAAGTTCGGAATGGCGGCGGTACACTCTGCACTTTATCAAGTGACGAGAGACGAGACAGATGAGAGAGTTAAAAAATGAAAAAAAAAAGAACTGACCCGTCGATTCTTGATTCTGCAAACAGTCGCTCTGTGGAGGAATAATAGCAAACCCACTCGGTTTTCTGTTATCGCCAAGGCCGGTTTCCGCTCTGGCATCAGGGGATCAGGGTCCTCATTGGGAGTCTTTTGAGGGAATGCAATTTATTTATTTGTGAATGTTTATGTTGCGTTTTTGTTTTGGGTTTTTTTTAATTTATTTTTTTGAGATTCCTGGCCTTGGCTTCCTGGCCCCTTTTTTTTTTTTTTTTTTTGCGTTCTTGTGTGAAAAGCCTCTCAAGTCAGATGCAAACATCTCAAGCTGAAAGCATTGCTTTTTTTTATTTGTCCAACCAGAGTGGGAATAAGTTTGAATGTGGGTTTTTATTCAAGTGCAGAAATGCACTATTATGGTCACTATTTACATTTATCTCCTGCTTGATGCATCGCGTGAAGAATCCGGGGAACGCAGAAATATTTACAGGAAATTGCTGAAAACACAAATTGAATCTCTCTTTAGAAAGTTGTTATCCTAAGATTTGCCATCAAAATGCCGCAATTCTGAGTATGAGAACTATTTCTTTTGTTTTGTTTTTAAATGCATTAAATACCAACAACTGACGGCGGTCTCTCATTGGCTGGTTTCGTTCAGCTCAGCAACATCTGGACCAATCGCAGCTGGAGGTCCCTTTAAATGAGGTTCTAAAAACTGTGGGCCTTCCAGGTCTTACAAAACAATATGAGGGTTAAATCGATGTATGTGTGTGGGGGGGGGGGCAACAATGTAATGGTTCCTCAAGTCTATGAAGGCCATTTATTTCATCTTTGTAATATTTAAGTGGGGGTAGAAATAGTTCCAAAGGGACGGCGTCCGTGTCACCAAATTACAAATCTACCACCTTTTAATTGCTTCAGTATCAACTCTAACAACCCCCCCCCCACACACACACACACACATCACCCCCACACACATATAGCCCTTCACCCTGGCAGTCATCAGAACAAGTCAGGGAGCTGTAGACACGACCGGGGGGGGGGGGGGGGGCTTGCTTCTTTTTAATTGGCTGCTTAACAAGGCCTGGGGAGCGTGTCGCCGCGGCCCACCGTGACGCCCCCCACCACCACCACCGGGGGGCGACATGGCAGCCCCCCCTCCCCCAGCCAGTAGCACTAATTAAAACATGCAAGGCCTCCCTCTCTCCTAGCGGTGGTGGGGGGTTAATGTGCGTACACCAGCACTCAAACTTTAGATTTCTTTATATATATTCCAGTATCGGGGGGGTGGGGGGGTCTGTAAGTGTGTCTACACATCAGAATGGACATCGATCGGACGGTCCCGTCCAGCTGTGACCCCCCCCCCCTCTTTCTGTCATTTCCTCTCACCGTGCAGCGACGGGGCTTTTGATTATTTCATCTCTGTGTTGCCGAGCAGCACTTAATAAATAATGACCGGCTGATTGATTCCTCCCCCCACCCTGTTCCCTTCCATCAACCGCCCCCCCCCCCTGTGTCTTTCTCACAAATCTCATCATCGCACTTTCTCTCCAAAAAATTCGCTCCTCGTCACGATTCCTATTCTCTATTCCTGCTCGTTTCTCTTTATTTTATTTTATTCATCACCTCGTCTCTTTGCCCCCCTTTTTTAACCCGATCCTCTCTGCCCCCCCCCCCCCCCAATACAGCACGCCATGATGCTGCCTGTCCTTACCCATCACATCCGGTACCACCAGTGTCTGATGCATCTGGACAAACTCATCGGATACGTCTTCAAGGAACGCTGCCTCCTGCAGGTAAGACGCTGTCATTACAGCCGCCGAATAACAGCCGCTGCTCATCTCCGAGCCTCCTGGACCAGACTGCGTCATTCAAAGGCCAACTAAAATATTAGATGGGGGGGGGGGGTCTGCGAAAGCCCTGATGTACTTTCAGGTACAGATTAATAAAAGTAAGCATTTTTTATGGGGTCTTCTTGCGCGCAGAGATCCATTCAGGCAGCTCTGGCCTCATTATTGTGGCCGCTGCAGTTCTGCAGGGATAATTTAGGTGGAAACAGGGTCTGAGGAGTCAGCCCAGGTAACCAACACACACCTGCTGAGCGGCCCGGGTCTGCTGTGAGCCGCGCTGACAGTCGACAGGACAAACAACAGCCTCCTCCGTAATGCCAGCTCTCCCCCTGTCAGGGACCTGCAGCCTCAAGCTGCGTGCTCACACACACACACACACACACACACACACACACACACACACACACACACACACACACACACACACACACACACACACACACACACACACACACACACACACACACACACACACACACACACACACACACACACACACACACACACACACACACACACAGCTGCCTCCAGCAATATTGAAGAGCTGTCATAACCTGATACATTAGAAATCAATGTTGTTGTAGCCTATTCATAGTAATAGAGGGGAAGGATGCATTAAGATTCGCTCAAGGCTGTGTGTGTGTGTGTGTGTGTGTGTGTGTGTGTGTGTGTGTGTGTGTGTGTGTGTGTGTGTGTGTGTGTCCTCCAGTCGTGTCTCTATGTCTCTATGTGAGAATTTCCACGTATCGATCAGCGATGGGCCGGTTTTATTTGTGTGTTTGTCGTTTTGCGTTACGATAACCTGTCATTACCAGAGCTAAAAAAGGAAACGCCGGATCAGCTGTGAGGTCAACCGGGGCAGCTGATTGGTCGATCGAGGAGGAGACGTCCGTTGGAGCTCGACAGCTCCAGTTGATGCTAATCGGGGGTTGTTGTTTTTTTCCCATTCATTTCTTTTCATGCGTTTTTACGTAAAAATGACGGACAAAGAGCAACAAACAAACAGACGTCGGCGTTTCTTTTTGAAAACATCTGGGGTCGTTTCAGGTCGGCCGCTCTGATTGGACGCTCACATTTTAAGCGGGTTGAATGCTTTCCGGCGGCCTTTTCCTATTCATTATTAATGAAACGAGGTTTTATAAGCTCTGAATTCATCTGCAGTAATGAATCTGAGACAATTCAAAACCACAAAAAAAAACAACATTTGGAATCGTTTTTAAAAAAAAATATTTTAGCGTCTCTTTGAGAGCTTTCTATGAACATCGGTGATGTTTTATATCTCCGTGACGATGACGCCCCCCCCCCTTTGATCAACACAGGAATCCTTTTGTAAGTTCCTGTAAAATCCCAAGTTGATGCGCTCTCCACAAAACTGGCATCCGTTCAGACTTTAAAAAAAAAAAAAAAAAGTAGCGTGCCATCACGACGCCCACGGCCCTCTGTGATGGGGTGGGGGGGTGGGGGGCTGAGCTGGAGTGGGATGTAGACTTGATCTACTGAGGCTCAGCTCACTTCTATCACTTCTGTGCACCAGGATCTGCTGGAGGAATCAGATAATGGCGTCTATTAAAGCAACACTTTGACAGCTTTTTTAGCATCACTCGGTCATGTTTGGGGCGGTTCCGTCTTATATAACCTAATGGAGCCCCCCTCCCCCCCATGAAGGGGTAATGAGCTGTAATCCCATTAAAATGAAACTGGAGATCGTTTCCCCCCCTTCTAAATATTTTTCTTACCAGAGATGAAAGCAGCAGACCGGAGCGTCTTTTGTGGAATCAAACGCTCGTTTCTGATTGGTCGACCGTAATAATTTGCATAAAACATCATGGGCCGACGGTCGCTGCACTGCTCTCTCCTCGCATCCTTCAAGTGGTGGGACGAATTCTGCAGAAACACACCTGTTTCTTTATTTTTTTTGCACTCCTGGGGAGAAGCGTGAAGAACCGGCCTAGAAAAAAAGTGGTGTTGGTTGTCGGGGGGGGGCGGCGCTCAGCTCTGAGCCCCCACATCACCACCTCCAGCCCGGCTCCCATGGAGCCGTACCCTTTTGAAGCTTCTGTTTCGAGAGATTCCCCCGTTAAACATTTAACATTTAAAACTTACAAAAAGGGGGGGGGGTCACCGCGTGCTTCCTCATCCATGCCCCCCCCCCCACTCACCCCCTGTTGCTCCCCTCATTTTTTGACCCATGCTGACAGAATGAGAGGCATCACACAGGATCTCAATTATTCAGCGGTACAAGAAGTCGGGCCCGCTCTGATATTGCATCCTTTTGTTTGTGCTCCCCCCCCCCACACACACAAATGCATCTGTCTCCGTGCAGAGACTGTTTTATTTGTTCTGTTATTCATTGCGATGCGTGCCCAGCCATGTGATCGAGGTGTCCATCTGTTCCAAGGAGGGGCTGGCCTGAATACCGCTTTGGGTTTTTGTTTTTTTGTTTTTTTGTATTGCAGGTTCAGAATGTTTCCTTGGATTTCTGTTCAAATATTTCAATATTTGTCATTACGATTGAAAAAAAAAAGAAATAAAACATCAGAATGCTGGGTATTATGCAAGGCAGTCCTGCTATGGCACATGTGTCAAACTCGAGGCCCCGGGGGGGGACAAATGTGGCCCGTGAGATCATAAAAGGTCAGAGTGTCTAAAAAATAAATGTTTAGAACAAAGTTAATGTCTTAACTTTTGTCTGGTGTTATTTTTCTTTATTGATTGATAGTTTGATCCTTGATTGATGGAGTTCTGTGGGTTTAATAACCTGATAAATTAAAATGATTTATGTTAGAACAGAGAAACAAACAAACATGTTTTTTTCTGTCTAACTGTGATGTTTGGAACTAGAATATTTTATAAATTTAGAGCAATTTAAATGTAAGGAGTAGTTACATTTATGTTACGTCGAGTTCCATTTAGTTCCATTTATTAGTTACGAATGATTTTATATTTATATTTCAAATAGTTGAGTCCACAAGATAAGACTTAAATAACATTCCAGAACCCCACGGTGCTGAAATACGAGGGTTCTGTTTCCCAAATTTATGAATTTTAATGTGGTTTCCTGTCCAGGAAATTGTAAATGAACCTGATTATTATCGAACCACAATGATGTGAATGATCTTTAAATCAGGAAAGACCTTTAGAGTCCACGGAGTCCTCTTTAAGCTCTCGATGCGATTGGCGTGACCGTCTTCGCCGTCGCTCTCGTCCGACGGCGGGAGGTCTCTCTGACTCACCGCCGAGGCGAAGGCCTGTTTCTGACTGTTTTTTTATGTTCTTAATGGCGATTAAAAATTGATGCTACTGAAAAGCAGAAGGTTTACAGTTGGGTGGACTTTGCTAGATAAGTATTACTGAAAATGAAAAGGTTAGGGACGTCCCTCAGCCGCCTTCATGCCGTCTTTACCATCGTAACACCCTCGTCCATTAGAGGAGACTTGAGGTCCTTTCTCAGGATCTTCAGTTGTTCCAGTTCATATTTGAGGTTCTGAAAAGACATAAAAAGCCTGTAAATCTCTTGTCCAGTACAAGTGAATGTTAAACCGTTCCAAATATTTGTCTTTAAGCTAGTAAACCAACCGAGACCAAATCTCTCACGCTGCAAATCGACACCCTGAATGCACACTAGCAAAAAAATGATCACGGTGACAAAAGTGAGTAAATCCTCATAGGAAATGAAAATTCCCCAAACGTTGAATGTTAAAAAGTACTTTTCCCACATTTCACACTGTGCCTCCCCCCCCACCCCTTTTTTTTTTAAATCTGCAAAGCGGATGATTTTTTGATGCATTCAGTCGTGGGTTTTATGCTCCAAAATACCGGATGTATTATGTATTGTCAGGGCAGAGCGAAGGCATTTTTTATTTTTTATTAATGCAACATGTCATTTACATGAAAATACCATGTTTTGAGTGTTCAGATATTTCCATTCCCACTCTTTTTTTTTTCTTCTTTTTTTTTTGTATTTACCTGTGCACTATATTAAATAATGCAGTAGACGGTAAATGGCATTCAGTGCTGATTGCCAAAGCAGGCAGTTTGCCCATCACTTCCCCCTGCATGAGGGCTCGGCAACACAAGTCTGCAGCTCCGCTGAGCGATGATGTTTATTCCCATTTAGCCAAAGGCAGTTGAGCAGCAGCTGAGGCAGTGATCACTAAATCCAAATCCCTCTGATACTTTGCGCAGTCATTATGTTGACAGGAACAGTTGCAGACGTCAGTCTCCTCTCTCTGCAGATTCAGCTGAAAAAAGCCGATACTGTTTGTTGGTTTGTTGTTCCTTAACTGTGAAGGACCTGCAAGTGTTTACGGGGGGGGGCGGGGGCGGGGGGGGTAACTGATGTCTCGTCTTTGCTCCTCTCGTTTCCTTTTAGAGTAAACCAGCCTGTGTTTGCTGGAAGGCTGTTGTAGCAGGCAGTTCAGTCAGTCGTCGACTCGTGTCTGACATCACACAATGAGGGGGGAGGGAGGGAGTCGGGGGGGGGGGGGGTGGAAAGTTGAAATTGGAAGCAGGGGTACGTGTTTGCTGGTGGTGTTTGTATTTACGCTTTTATCAAACTGTCAAGGCGGTGATGAGAATTGCTAGATTTTCTGTTTGTGTCGTGTCAAATAATAGATTTTTTTTCTCCTACCCCCCCCCCAAAAAAAAACAAACAACAAAAAAAAAACATTCCTCTTAACCACAGACAAAAAAAATACAATCGCTGTTGAATTTGTCCTTTCTGTGTCGGAGACTACAAAGTTGAAGGCCTCTTGAGTAACTATAAATATTGAAACCTCTCCGTTAACATTTTTACATATATATCTCATTGGAGCTTGAAATTGATTTGAAGTTGGCTGGAAGGAGACAAGCATTTTGAAAAGCAAGCCCACGGGGGAGAGTAGTCGGAGGTTTTTTTTTTTTTTTTTGGTAGGGGAGGGGAGTTGAGATTAACATTCTCTTAATGTAAGATTGATAAAGGCTTGACATATCCTACTGAGCCCTATCGTTTTATTTTTTTCTCTCTTTCTTCCCCTCGGTGAGTTTTGAGATATTCAGTCTTTCCAGGCACAGCACTTTTTTGTCCTCTTTTCAAACAAAAGCTGAATGCCGACTAATGTGTTTCCTTGAGGCTTATTTTACCTTAAATTCCCAATTTTGACTCCCTTTAAAGGTTTGAAAGTTTAAGCCATTAATTTATATGCAAAAAAAAAACTTCAGTGTGACAAAGAGACACCAGGGACTCTCACTGTCTCTTTTTTTGCGGCTCACTTTAACCCAGCTACAAGAGCAATTGCTGATCAAACGTTATTGGAGTGATTTACTTTGACGAATGTTACTGTTTGTAATTATTCAGTATTCAGGAAATGAAATGGATGAAGCTCTGCGGAGACTTTGTTCAGGGCTTCAACGCTGTTAGATTGCCTCTCTGTCCACCGCGTACATTGTTGCTCCTCTATTGCACCACAAGCTCCAACACTCGCTCATGAAACACTTGTTTAGAACACAACACAAGTAAATTGTGTCCGAATAAGAGCCTGTCGACAAAGAAAAGGTGTATTATAGCCGTAATACGAGTCAAAAAAGGGCATATTTTCAGACAGTCTCTCCTGGAAGGCATTCAATATGTTGAACTGGGTTGTTCACATAAATTTTGCACTACCGGTTCTGCAGAAAGGGTTGATCACAGATCCTTCAGTTTGATGTCAAAAGGGTGTGAAATGTGTCCAAAGCGATCCGTCAAACACCTCTGAGAGAGCCTGCCGTCGGCTTTAATGGTGACTTAAGATGTGTGGCTGTGATAACGTTTGTGTCATGCACTTAGACCTTACATCTCAATAGTAATCACTCCATTCTTTAAGAGAACATCAACGAACACGACAAAAACAAAGATCCCTCCTTGCCGACTAGTCTCAGTCTTCATACTGGTTTATGTGATTAGATGCTGTTTAAAAGCTGGAGCAACTGGGATGTCTACAGTTGACCAGTTGGCGCTGCCAACCCAACTGCAGGAATCCTGGGTCATCAAAGGGTTCTACCCCAAGACTATGGACCTGTTGGGGGTCAATAGTGTGTTTTCTGGTGGTTTGGCCTATTGATGAGAACCAAGTATCTCAACAACACTTTAAGGGACATTTTAAAAACATTTATACCAATGTCTGCTTTGACTCGATGGACTCGTGGGGCAAAGGTTAGTACAGTATGATTCACCCACCGTTAGCTAGCTGGCTAGAAAGACTCTAAAGATTGTGTGCCTCAATCGAGACTGAACAATCTATGTCTAGCTGTCATATCTCACCTTCCTTAAAGGTTTGCAGAAATTGCTTTAGTACTTTTGGCATAATTAAGGAAAAATATCAAGAAATATACCCCAAAAAACATTATTTTGCAATTTATAAGACAGTGGTGAAAAAATTCCTTTATCCAGATCCGTACCGAGATCTAAGGAGGTGTTTTTTGAGCTAAAACTCATCCATTCATCAATTCTGATGGGAATCTGTTCGGCGTTACTTCCTTTACACTTCTGATAAACAAATAAAGGAAAAATAATACTTGACAGAGGTAATAATAATCTTATTTTAATAAGATTCTTCATCAAAAAGATCGTCGTTCTACTTCACTGTGACAACTTTATTCTTGGTAATTATTGAACCTCGCATCGGGGACGGAAGGACACTTTATGACCAGTATTTCACATGCGCTTGGATCCTGAATTGGCGACACTAATTTTGGGCATGTCTCCTTGAAACTGTCGTGACTGAATAGAGCCGAGCTGTCAGGTTGAAATGTGTGAGAAGTGTCTGTCTCTTAGAATATGTAACTTCTATCAGAATCAATCTTTTTTTTTTGCACAAATGTGGACAAAAATGGGAGTTTTTATCATTTGTTGCAGCAAATATTCACATCGATAGACCTACATGCACAGAAATAATCTTTTATACTGTTCTATGAGTATCAGCAACATTCATCTATGTGCAAATAACTCAGATGATATATATCACAATCTGATGAATTGCATTCCAGACAGCTACGGTTATTACCTTTTTGTTTGTATGTCTGGACTCCAGAGAAGTGCGTAGCTCACTTTCATATTCTCGTCCCCCCTCTCCTCCAGCTCGCCATGACTCACCCCAGTCATCACCTCAACTTTGGCATGAATCCCGATCACGCCCGGAACTCCCTTTCCAACTGTGGCATCCGCCAGCCCAAATACGGAGACAGGAAAGTCCATCACATGTACATGAGGAAGAAAGGTGCGTCGTCTTGTCATCTTCACCTCTCGATCTGTTCTTTCCCTCTCACTCACCTCCACCCCCCCCCCCTGGGGTATGTTTGCAGGAATCAACACCCTGATTAACATCATGTCACGTCTGGGGCAGGACGACCCGTCTCCCTCCAGGTAAGGCCTGCCTGCGGGCTGCGGTATCTGACCGCGGTATCGCTCGACCGCGGGAGCAATCAAAGGGATGATTCTTTGTGATTAATTCACGCAGGAGGCACCGCTGACAGGAAAATTAACTTCAACTGCGAACGGAAGGGACGCCTTGGGAGGGGTGTGTGTGTGTGTGTGTTTGTGTGTGTGTGAAATGAGCTAATTTTAAGGGGCGGCGTCCGCTTATTATGGAAACGTTAGCTGCTGTTATTGCAAGAAAGTCCGTACCTATATCTGTCTTGATGTTACATCTGTCTTCACCCCCCCCCCATCTTTTCCTCTTCCTCCCACCCCTTAGGATCAATCACAACGAGCGACTGGAGTTTCTGGGCGACGCCGTTGTCGAGTTCCTCACTAGGTGAGAAGACGCCGTCGCATCTTTTGACGGACGCGGATGCTAACCGAAGGAGACCGTGGCGCCGCTCTCCTACCTCGTCGTCTTTGCTTTGTCTGTCATAACCGTGCCCCCCTTTTTAATGCTTTCCATTCATTCAAGAAAAGTGATTTACTAGTAATTGGTAATGCCACCCCCCCCTCCTCCTGCCTTACCCCCTTTTTAAGGGCCTGAAATTCTGCATGACAGCTTGTAATTAGCTGTCTTGAATAGCTGTCTCAAATAGCTGACTGTGTTATTGACTCCCCCCCCCCAGTGAGTGCCAACACCGCTGCCCGGCACTTACCGAAGCGCAGTGCTAATTATATGCAGCTATCAGTAATCTCACACGCTATCTAGCGAGGAAGTGGCCACACAATCTACAGTACGGATAATACCAGAGAGGAAAAATACAAACAAAAGAAAGAAGAAAGGCTCCAGCTTTCAATACTTCTATAAACACACATTCTTTTTTATTTATCTGAATTCCATTTTCCCGACAGCTCGACTTTCTACTACCTAAAATGTAATTCGTAACCCTCAAAGCTAACGCTTCCACAACAGTGAACATTCAGGAGCAGGATTAAACCTTAATGGAACTGACACTGGGTTACACAGGACGCTGCTTCAGCTCCTTATGCAGCCGGAACGCTATACAAAGAAGGTGGTTAGCCTCTGTTACCGTGGGTACCCCCCCAGCACCCCCGTTTCCCCATCTTCCTCCCCTTGCCTCCCGTCTTTGATTGTTGTGTAGTGTATGACGAGACACGCTCGGCCTACACTCTGGCCCTCTGAATTATTTATTAGCTTCTTGTCCAGTTAAATGGGGAGCAGATCCGACCGAGTGCCTCGTGCGCCTCCAGGGTGCGCTGCCCTCAGAGGCTATCTCCTGTCCAGCCAACAGAATATTGGCCACATTTGAATAAGTCCAACACAGGGAGTTAGCAGCCAACAGAGGAGGGATTGGGCGGGGAGGGGGGCTCACAGGATAAGTAGATGATGTAAAATACTTAAGTCTAATTACAATATTTGTGATCTTTCTTTTTTAAGAAGTACAAGTTCCATTCCAGCGGGTCAGGTACATTTTTTAAAGACGTAATAATCGAAGCTTTAAATCACTCTTGTTGCATTTTAAAAAAAAGTATTTATTATTTATTAATTATTTTTTGTATTTATCATTTATTTTTAATTTGATTTTGTTTTAAATCACTTGTCTTTTTGTATTTTTTTAATTTAATTTATTATTTAGTATTATTTATTTGATTTGATTTTAAATCACTTGTGTTTTTTTGTATTTTTGCTTTATTTTCTTCTTATTTTTTATTTATTATTATAATTTATTACTTATTTACTATGTTTGATTTTATTTTCCCATTCACTTTTCTATTTTTGTTGACATGACGTTTTGAAAAGCTGTAGAACATACGAGGAGCACGTGAGACATGATTTACGTCACGATTAGCGGGGTCGATAGTTCGCTGTATAATGAGGATTCTTTTTAAAGACTTCTTTATAATTTATAATCCAAGCTGTTTATGATTATTAACTGGGGTCCAAACCTCTTGTGTACCTGTGAAGTGTTGCGTCGCTGCGTTCGCTGGCCTCACTGACTGACACTTCTGCCAGCAAAACGACTGTCTCACGTCTAATTATTTTTCATTATGCTAAATGTTTTTTTTCTTAATTCCAAGTGCTTTGTTTTCACACTAAGATCACCACACCCTGACAAATAGACCTCGCGTGAATTTGGAAAAAACAGAACGCCACCTGCTTTCCTCCCTTTTCATTGATTAGAAATGACTGAATTCAATGGCCTGTTCTAATTCAAATGAAATCAAATGATACGCTGCGGTTAGGGAGATGCTGGACCGTAATGAAAATGGAACTTGCTCGCCTGGAACCCAGCTGTGGAACTGCTGAAGCGTATTCGGTCATCTCTGGGTTCCAGTGTTGGACCTGCAAAAGGCTGGAAGTGTTTGAAAAATTAATTAGGTGGTGTTGGAGGGAAAAAATGGTGAATGTGGAGAAAAAGGCAGCATAAAGTAAACATCAAAGTTACTTTTTAACTTAATTAACTTACTTATATCTAAGCAAATTCTTATTTTTGTTCATCTCTGGGGCCTCATTACGCAAACTTAGAAGACCGAGTTCCGATTTTAACTTATTTCAGGATGACTTTTACGACTTTGGTTGTTTGCGCAAATATACAGTGACAAAACATTATCACCACTAACAATTGAGAATTAATAGCATTGACTATCTTGTTGTGATGGCCCCTCTCAATGAAGATGTGATGCATTTAGTGAGCGTTTTCTCCTTAAAGTTTATGCATCTGAAGCGTTTGGAATCTTGATGAATCGTCTAAACCTGCAGATTTTGTTGGATGCTTCGTTTGTTTGGTTGATGGTTGATGCTTTTACAGAATCTTCAGATTTATTCTTGTCTTTTTTAACGGTCACTTCCCGTTGATTTGTTGCACTTTTAGAAAATAGTTTCCCCAAACGACTTTTACGCCTGAATTACAAGTACTCACATAAGGTATGTTCAAATCGTATGAAGACCCATACGCAGTATCGAGCAGGTAGTTCTAATGATATGGCTGAAACATATTATTCTTATTTCTTTACTGTATTAAGGAAAGTTCTCTCCTTTATAAGGAAATTAAATTAATGGTGACAGAATCATCCTGATGAGGTTTGAAATCCTGATGATCGTAAATTGAAACCTCCGTTCAAAAACCACACAGGAAGCAGAGGCACCACTGTTTGCAGGAGCCGGCATAACAATGAAGATGGGGGGGGGGCACAAGTTTTAGGAATCATCTCTGTAATAGGAAGGAAAAACCCTACCTTTGAAACTTTAACTTAAAATAGGACAAGCGGTTGGGATTTTTTTTTCCCATAATGAGGCCCCAGAAGAATTTCTTCCAGTAGATTTTTGTGATGCTCACAAAATAACAGTAAAAATGCAGAGGAAGTTTGACCAACCCAAACTTTGAAGATGAAGACGCTAAAAAAAAATATGGAATGTCTTCCGACTAAAATGGACTTCTGAACTCTTCTTTTTTCCACAGTGTCCACTTGTACTACCTTTTCCCCAGTTTGGAGGAGGGAGGCCTGGCAACCTACAGAACAGCCATCGTGCAGAACCAGCACTTAGCCATGCTCGCCAAGGTAAGCTCGCTACCTCATTCTGCAGGTAAAATCAGCTACAAGTGTTTGAGGCAGGGGGGGTATTGTTGTGTTTCTGGCTCTTCTGGTTTTGCCTCTTAAGGGGATACTGGGAGGGGGGAGAGCAATTCTGTCTTCCTGCCATCCCTAACCTTTCTTTGCCTCTGTAGGTTTGTAATTGAAGTTAAAAGGTTATTGTTTTGGAGGACTTAGACGAGGCCCCCCAAAGGCCCCTGGTGGTCCTCGGTGAAACACTCGTGTTATCGCCGGGGCCCCCCTTCCCCTTTTGCTTCCCTCCTTCTCTCTCTAGCTGGCAGCATCCAACAGCCGAGCCTCACTGCCTGGCGCATTTTGCAAAAAGAACACAAACAATAATCGTCCCGTGATGTGGAGAAAGCAATTAAAAACTTCAATCTTTCATGTCGCTCCCCGCTGAATACAAAGATGCAGCCGCCTGAATCTGCATTAGTGCTGTGCAGCTAGCTTTGGGCTTGTTTCAATTTGCCGCTTTCGGTAAAGCGAGTGTGATACAGGGTTTCCACGATGCCAAGTTGTTTACCAGGCTCCTCTAAAGCCGTCTGCTCGAGAACACTCGCAATTATCTTTCAAAAAAAATATCTGTTAGCGAAAGCGACGGCACAATCAGCCACTTCACTTGCTAGGCTTGAAAGTCAGAACGGTTTCCCCTCTGAGTTTGGAGTATTTATGTATTGTGATTTAATTTGTGTGTGTGTGTGTGCAATCACAGGGGGTGGGATACCACCGACAGTTAGCAGCCGTAATTAAATAGCACCCTGACTGGTTTTTTTTTTTTTTTTTTTTTTTGCTGGGTATTCTTCTGTGCCGCGCTGCCAGTACAAGTCAGAGCTAGTTTTGACTTTGGCTTCCAGAAATAGTTGCCGAAAGTTTCACTGACCCACAATCTCACACCTTAACGACATTTATTTGCCAAAAAAACGCGAGCTAAGCTCTTCAATCTTGTTCTTTTTCTCGTTCCTTTTGTATGATGTCTGTGTAGGTTCTCAGTTACAGTATTTTCTGCACTATAAGGCGCACCTAAAAGCCTTTAATTTTCTCAAAAACCGACAGTGTGCCTTATAATCCAGTGCGCCTTATTTATGAAAAAAGTTTTGAAATAGGCCATTCATTGAAGGTGCACCTTATGGTCCAGTGCGTCTTATAGTCCAGTGCACCTTATAGTCCAGTGCGCCTTATAGTCCAGTGCACCTTATAGTCCAGTGCGCCTTATAGTCCAGTGCACTTTATGGTCCAGTGCACCTTATGGTCCAGTGCACCTTATAGTCCAGTGCTCCTTATAGTCCAGTGCACCTTATAGTCCAGTGCTCCTTATAGTCCAGTGCACCTTATAGTCCAGTGCTCCTTATAGTGCGGAAAATACTGTATTCATGACATGGTTATCCAAAGCTGTTGAAATCAATCCACTGTACTGCACTGACCACACCCCACGGGGTTAATAAACTGGGACCACCACGAGAACTGAAGAAGCCTTTTGGACAAGAGGAGAAACTTCCTTAAAGTCCAGTGGATTGATTTAAACAGCTTTGGATGTTCCATTTGTACTTTGCCTGCTGCATCCTCCTCTTCCTGCCTTTTTTCTTTATATTTTCTATTTACAGTATTTTCCACACTATAAGGCACACTGGATTATAAGGCGCACAAATTAAAGGCTTTTAGGTGCGTTTTATAGTGCGGAAAATCCTGTATATTCTATATATTTAATCCCGCTGTCAGTCAGGACAGTCTTCTATCCCGACCATTCTTACCTTGATATTACACATTCTTGAATTATACATTTGTGCTCTATGTTGGTGTACATTTTCTGTCCTTGGGGTAAATAAATAATTATCTCATCTCTACTACCAGAGTCTGAAATCAACCACATTGAGTCCGGTTCACTGTGCAGCACTGCTGAATAGAGTTTATTCATTAATACACAATGACCCGCGTACGTTTTGACGTATCTGTGTGTGTAACACACACACACACGCACACACACAGGTAAATGTGAGGTCAGCTAGTGCCATAGGATAAATAGGACGTTGAACGTTGGTACAGTATTGTGATATTACATGCGTGTTAATTTGATGACAATGTAGTTCCGTTGGTGTCGCGGTGCGGCTCGGACTAATGTGTGGTATTATAAAAGTAGTTCACTCTGCTTCTCAGACAGAATGAAGGTCAGCACTGTGCTGTTTTACAATTTATCCAGGGATTATCTGTGTGTGTGTGTGTGTGTGTGTGTGAGTGTGTGTGTGTGTGTGTGCGTCATTTCATGCACACTTGTGAACATTTTCCTCCTGTGCCAGCTTAGTGCATCACGCCACAGCTGGACAACACATGAGCACATCTGTCAGCGCCATGAAGTAGAACCTTTTCCAGTGATGGCAGGCAATCTTTTTTTATTTCCCTTGAGTTCTTTGCCCCCCCCCCCTTTTTTTTTTTTTACCTTGTTTTCCACAGAGAGCCTGTGAAAGTGTGCAACACCAAAAAATTCTATTACTTTTTCAAGAGGCTATTACTGAGGTGTCCGTGGCGGTGCACTGATATGAATGTGTTTGTCTTCTTTCTTTCTTTTTTTTACAGAAACTGGAGCTGGATCGCTTTATGCTTTACGCTCACGGACCCGATCTGTGCCGGGAGTCGGACCTCAGACACGCTATGGCCAACTGCTTCGAGGCTCTGATCGGTGAGACCGAGATAAAACCTGACGGCTGACCACTCTGCAGAACGACGACAAAGACCAACAGCATTTTGAGTGAATTAAATATGTAAATTTATTCCTAAACAGGATAGATTTACATATAGAGAAACCAGATATTGTCTGTGGTTTTGCAAAAAACAAGAAAATCCACACATAAAGTAGGCGGGTTCATACATTTAATCTGTGAATTAGGTGGAATATATGTGTTTATATCTCCCTCCAGTCCCTGGAAACATCACAGCTCCTCATTGATCTCTGGAGATGTGGTCTGACCCCCGGCTTGATGGTCAATCCCTGGAGTCTTGCCCTCTTCCACCGCACCAAACACACACACACACACACACACACACACACTAGCCTCGAACGCCACTACACGTGAAAACTCTCTCTCCCCTTCTCTCTCCACCCGGCCCCCACGGGCGGCCGCTAAGCCGAGCCCTCGCTCCTGGAGAGCTGCGACGTCGGCGGCTTTTTCCTCGTCTTATCGCCATCTCGATTGAACCGGTCGAGCCACATCCGCCCCCCCCCCACACACACACCCCTGATGGTAGATACAGAAAGCTGTGGCTTTTAAAAAAAATCTCCACTTCTCTCTCTTTCCCCCCCACCTACCCAAAAACAGCAACACGCGATGATGGGTTGAAAGTGCTGACTGGCACCGCGGGGGCCTCCCCCCTGTTTGGCCCCTCGGGGGTCTAGTTCTTGTTACGGGTTCATTATCAGCTGAGACACGAGTCGTAATCTATTCCGTCCCGTGGCTGTCGCCGCCGCCTCATCGCCGCCCCGAGCGAGTCAGCGGGAGTGGGGGGGGGAGGGGATCGCCTCTCTTTTTCACTTCCCCTTAAATTTTGAACGTAATAAAAGCGACGAATAAAGAACGACGAGCGAACCTGTCAGGGAGCATCCTGTTGTGATGGGATTTAGATTCATCACCGCAAACACACACACACACACACACACACACACACACACACACACACACACACACACACACACACACACACACGGATTTAAGAATCCAAAAAGTCACTGGTATGCAGAGCGGCGTCTGAAGTTGCCTCTTCTTTTGAGACTTTTGTCGTCTTCATTTCAGGTTTTTTTTTAGCTCAAACGCCCCCCCCCCCCCCCGTCGGTCTGTCTCCCCCCGCTCCCGTCACCGACTTACTCCTCTCTTTGTGTTCGCTTCTTCTTCTTCTTCTTTTTTTTTTTTCCCTCCTGTGATCTCGAATTTGGGTGTTATTAGGTGAAAGATGTGCCACGCAGATGATGAGTCATCCTGTCACTCTGTCATCTCCTCTTTGCCCCCCCATCCACCACCACCACCACCACCCCTCCCTCGCCCAACCACCCACCCAACTCCTTCAACACACAGAGAATTCTTCTCCTTACAGTACGAACCTTGATCGCTCACGCAAGCAGCAGGATGGTAGGTGTGTGTGTGTGTGTGTGTGTGTATGTGTGTGTGTGTGTGTGAGATGGCGGGGGGGGGGGGCATACGCTGTCATCTCATCCTCACGCTGTCCTCTCTGTCTGACAGAGATGTCAAACCAACACTTTTCCAACGGCGGGCGCCACATCAACATTTTTCTAAATTCTTTTTTTGTATTTCCTTCCTTCTGCACGACCGTAGAATTCAAACGTCTCCGTTTTTCTGAAAAGGCGTGATGGAATTTGACATACCCGTAATATTTTCCCTGAGCGCCCCCCCCCCCAACGAGAAAGATAGCTTTACCGGCGTACCGCGCGATGTTTCCTGACCTGTGATTTATTTGTTTCTTCACCGCGGTGACCGTTGAACCCGAGCTTTGTTGGAAAACGGGAGATAATCTTCTGCTATGTATGGACAAAAGTTGCTCTCCATGGACCCCCCCAACCCTAAGGCAGGGCCAGTCTCTCATTTATGACAGAGAGCCAAAGAGAACCGGAGAGAGGGAGGAAAAGAAAAAGAAATGGAAGCGGCAGTGGAGGAATGAAAAGCAAAGGCATCTGCAATGCAAATCGCTGCCCTGCAACCCTGAATAATTCAAAGTGTTGAATGAAAATCTTGCTTTTTTTTCCCTGATCCGCTGTCATTAACTTCTGCAGGAGTGGGCCATTCTCATTTGGGCTCTTTTGGCCTGTACACTCCCCCCACCCCCCTCCTTTCTCTCTTCAGAAAAACCACTTTCTCCCTCCGCTTATTCATGGAACGCCTGTTGCCCTCCCGTTTCCCCTCTCAGGTCTCGCTGATAAGCCACGTCGCTTCCCTCTCAACCAAAAAAAAAACTGTTTGAAAAAGAATGGAGCAAAGAAGAAAAGAGGTCCCACTCTGTTTTTTTATTTTTTTTATGGCCCTAATTTCCTTGTACAGTTGATCTGTGGATTATACGCTGCCAGCAGCCATGGGGGATACAGATGGTGAACCTTTGTGAGGACCCTCTCTAAGCTCTTCCTATTAAAAGAACGCAGAGAAAGGATTATCTCTCACTTGCTGAATATCAGATTCATACACAATGCAGCCGGTGTATTCATTGAGCGAGTGCTGCTCCCTTTGTTAATTGCGTCAGTGGAGTTGGTTTCCTTTTTCTTTTTTTTTTGTTTCACCCCCCCCCACACACACACACACACCAATCCTCATTTTGAAACCTAAGATGTTTGATGTTACAATGCACACAAGTCTGCCTTTGTCACTTTTTATTCAAGTTCTATTTCTTTTCTATTTTTCCCTGTTTGCTACTTTTATTTTTATTTTTTATTTTTTTTAACCTTTAATGCGTAGCTTTCTTTGTCCGTCTGCTGCTCCAGCCCCCGTCGAACTGAGAAGGGAGCGGCTTAATATATTATTTGATGGATTAGAGCCTGAGCGTTTTTGAATAATTCATTCTAGGTTATTAATGTGACTGTCAGCTGCTGCTGTTTCATATGCCCCTGACTCTGGGTTTTATTGGTCACTGAAAGCCCACAGACATTGGAATTCTATTCCTAAACATAACGCCGTACAGTCGGCGTGGCCGTCTGAATTCGACTCGTGACAGATGTGGAGATTCATTAACGGCCGGCTGTCTTTGGCCCTGACTGATATTCTCTACGCGGCACTGCATGAAAACTTTCCTTGCGAGTTTGTTCTCTCCGACCTTTATCAGAATTCCACAGCGGAGTTGGGTAATTTGTCAGTTTATAGTTGAGTTCCATTAGACTGTGGGTCCAGTTCAAAGTCAGAGAAACGCCCACGCTTATTAAACCACAGAGAAACCAAACAAACATGAAGTAGCAGTGATGAAGTCCGACTTTTGCATTGCTTTATCTTTCCGTTGTCAGGGCGTTTCTCTTCCTGGGTTTTTTCCACAGACTCCGGGGCCTGGAGTAAAATTATTTAACAGGACCTATATTAAAGAAAAAGATCAAGACGGTGGAGGATTTTAAGTACTTGGGGTCAACAGTCCAGAGCAATGGAGAGTGTGGAAAAGAGGTGAAGAACAGACATGCAGGATGGAACGGGTGGAGGAAAGTGTCAGGTGTGATAGAAGAGTTTCAGCTAAAATGAAAGGAAAGGTGTACAAAACTGTGGTGAGACCAGTGATGTTGTTTGGTCTAGAGACAGTGTCACTGAGGAAAAGACAGGAGACAGAGCTGGAGGTAGCAGAGATGAAGATGCTGAGGTTCTCTCTCGGAGTGACCAGGATGGATAGGATCAGGAATGAGTACATAAGAGGGACAGCACATGTTAGAGGTTCTGGAGATAAAGTCAGAGAGGCCAGACTGAGATGGTTTGGACATGTCCAGAGGAGAGATAGTGAATATATTGGTAGAAGGATGCTGAGTTTTGAACTGCCAGGCAGGAGACCTAGAGGAAGACCAAAGAGGAGGTTTATGGATGTAGTGAAAGAGGACATGAAGGTAGTTGGTGTGAGAGAAGAGGATGCAGAAGACAGGGGTAGATGGAGGACACTGATTCACTGTGGTGACCCCTGAAGGGAAAAGAAGAAAGGAAAAGAAGATAGACAGTTTAATACCAGACATCCCTCCATCTACCCATCCATCGACCTGTTAGCGTCGAGGTAAACGGGGTTCTCCAGATGTCCCAATCCCCAACAACTCCTTTCAGTCTTTCTAAGGGATCTGTTGGTGTTTCCCGACTAGATAAGATGCTTAATCGCAGTGAGTTCCTGGTCTATCGTGGGTTTTCCAATCAGTTAGAAGTTTACACACTCTCTTAAAACACAAATTCCCCTAAGGCGTCCCAACCAGATGCCTGAACCACCTTTTTTTTTTTAACGAAGAAGCAGCAGCTCTCCTCTGAGCTCTCTCTCTCTCTCTCCAGTATGCAAATTACCAGTTGAGTTGGCTGGGGCATCTTTGTACATCGTGTGTGTTCAGAGTGTAATCTGCAAGTTGTGCAGCCTGATGGCTGGGTGTGCTGGGAAGCACAGATCTATGTTTAATGATTGTGGCAAGTTGTGCGATTGATGGGATTGCTTGGGGCACGCTTTTTTGCACGGACAGCTGCCTTGTCAAGAGTGTTTTCGTCGGAATTAACGGCGAAATCTCGGTTCACACGAGCGCTTTGATTGACACCAAAGGTGTTGCTTTGAGATTTTTAATACTTTTATAAATCTCTCGAGGCTCTCTTGGTCTTTCTTACCTCCCCCCCTTAACATCCTCCAACATCTTCATCAGCTTACACCTTCCTGGAAAAAAGAAGTTTCAAAACTGCTTTCAATGACTTTGAGGGCTTCATTTGGAACTTTACAAAATCTGCTATGTCATCAAAACATGGAGAAAACCACTTTCTACACCGGCAACCCACCCTTCCCCCTGGTAGCATCAGTTGAAAGACTTTAAAATTTGGTCCGCCAAGGGATGGCTTCTCCTTCCACAGCTGGTCTCTAGAGGAAACATCTGCTCCAAAACCGAGGTTCACATTCTGAAGAAACCACAAATATCGGTTCTGATGCATGGTGGGAAACGTCCTGTGAAGATAGGCTTCCATCTCAAGCGCCTGCGGTCTTCCTCAGAGAGATTACAGAGTCTTTCCTTCGCCGCTGCACATCTGTAAGAGGTTTGGCGGCGTACTGTACGTCGACAACTTCAAGGGGGTGGAGAGATTTATGGATGTAGTTTGATTTTTGATTTGCTCACAAACCACATGGAATGGTGCCTTCCAAACTCACAGGCTCCTTCCATTATTCTACCACTCAACTAGCTTTTTTTATAATAGGAGAGGGCTTCCAAATCAATGAGAGGCTGTCACTTGCCAAAGTGGCTCCTGGGGTGAGACAAAGTTGTCAGGCTTAATCAAATTTTACGAACATTTGGGCAATGGCTGGTAGTAATTTCCCACTCTGTTTAGAAGTAAAGGGCATGAAAGGCAGATAGAGTGGGTGTGCATTTATTTGCCTTTGTGCTAGGTGGGTTTGTTTGTATTTTTTCTTTTTATGGTTTCAGTTATGTAGGCTGCATCTTCATTGTTTGTTTGTGTGTGTGTGTGTGTGTGTGTGTGTGTGTGTGTGTGTGTGTGTGTGTGTGTGTGTGTGTGTGTAAATGGCCTGTTAGCCATCTGAAAGCAGTTTCCCTCCCCAGATGATGAATCCCTCATATGTTTTTTGATGTCGCCCATGAAAGCAGTTTGCACATTTAGTCTTGCAACCGCACCGCGCCCCATTTCCACTGGCTCATTTATGCACATAATAAAAACCACTGCACGATTGTATACCCAATTTGCCAGGTGGTTATTGCTTTCTAAATTGAATGAGCCACGCTAAGTGTGATGGTACGAAGTTGTACAGAGCTTAAAGACAACCATGATAGTTCCGCTGATTTAAGTTGAAACAATAGAGGAGCAAAACAACACAAAAAAACGCACAAAGAGGAGTCGACTTGTGCAAACGAGCTGACTTGGATGTGCTGCATGTGATTCTCATCGAGAGAAATTTGAGATACTTGTCATCTTTGCCAGCTGTGACAGCATCTCTCTCTCTCTTGCAATTTGGGGCCATTGCTCTATTGAATTCCTTTTCTTTGTCCGTTGTCTTTTGTTCGTGTGTGTGTGTGTGTGTGTGACAGATTTTGTACACACTCTTAGAGAATGAATGTTCCAGCAGGAAGTCTATGGCAGATCGTCCATGTTTTTTTTCCAGGCCTATTCATACCAAAGCATGACACGGGCTCATGCTGCCACTCTGAATGTGGAGTTGTTGAATTGATGTTTATGTGACCTTGACCAGATCTGTTTCAATGTGTGGTGATTCAGCCTTCCCTTCCTCCTCTTCCTCTTCCTCTTCCTCCTCCTCCTCTCTGTCAAGGAGGAGGTGGCTCTGCACATAAACCCCTCAGGTCATTTCTCTGCCAAAATAAAGCAATAAAAATGCACCCCTACTTTTAATAAAGCAATTATAACTCATTGCGGAGTTAATTTTAAGTTTTCCATTAGCAGAGAAGTCTAGAATTGCCTCAGAATTACTTGAAAAATTGTCGACCAGCAATGCCCTGGTGGAATGTCACGCAGGTTTCACCCGTTATAGAAAATATTTCCCCTCAAATGCTCGAGTTTGATCGCGTTGCCGATTGAAATCTAGATTTTATTCATCCTTATTCGCTTGTTTCTCTCGTTTTTTTTTGTTGTTTTTTTTTACCAGGTGCTGTGTACTTAGAAGGAGGCTTGGAGGAGGGCCGGCAGCTCTTTGGTAGACTGCTTTTCAACAGCGAGGTAAGCAATAACATTTATTACTCATCTCATATTCTCTTTTCTGCCTTTGTCTCTCAGCAGTCGATGCGTATTTGCATGAATGTGCGTCTCTTCTCGTAGACGCCTATGCACACATCAGTCATCGAGATGGAGGAGCTAGAAAAGAATTTACTTTTTTTTTTTTTTCTTGATCTGCAGGAGACATGATTCTAACATTTAAACCAATCTGGTCCCTCTCATTCTTTTCAAAGCGACACGCTGCATGTTTTTGGAAACTTACCCAGTCCCGGACGCTGAGATCTCTCAATGCTCGCTTCATACATAAGTCCTTTTTTATTTTTGTGTGCGCCGATGTGCACACAGATAAAACAATAAGACTGGATTAAGCTGTAGCTTGGCTTCTATATTTTGCAAGATGAACTGGAGGTGTAAAACAGTCAGTTTGCCTGTCTAGAACAAAAAAACCTGCTATTGTTTGTGAGTGTGCGGGAGATTAGTATACATGAATAATTGATGAGTGAGTCAGTATTTGCATTTATTTTGGCCAAAGTGTTACAAAACAATAAAAATGACTTGCAGCAGGTCTAGTATGTAGCAGCTTGGCTCTAAATTGCCAATGAGTGTTTGTCTGAGATTCAGCTGGTGACTCCCACACAATTCAGGATTCATGCAGTAATATCTCAAACACAAAATCAGACACCTGATTGGAATTTATTTTACATGACAGTTGTTTATTCCCAATCTGCAAGGACATATAGTCCCATAAAGTCAGTGATAAACATGCACAACCTAACTTGTCGTTTCTCACAAAAGAAATACATCAACATCACGAGACTACAAAACATACCAGATGTTGTATGTCTACATGATATCCTAATTGATGATAGGATGCGTCACAAGAGCGCTCGTGTCGTTCCTGATGACAGGAAGCTAAGGCGTGTGTTACAATTTCCATATGGAGCAACCGTGAGTAAAGAAAAGTTAACGAGTGAAGAAACGATAAAAATAAGACGATAAGGCAGTAAAGATATATTTCGGTTGAGGTTAACCATAGTTTTCTGTCTCCTATGGGGTTTTTTTTTTACTCCTTTAGAGATAAGTGAATAATAAATACATTTATCCACATCTAGTACTAAAAATTTGGGTACCATCAATGAGTGTGTAGTAAAAACAGACAGGGGCCTAACATTGAACCTTGAGGACCTCCTCTTGTGGGAGAGAGTGGAAATACAGGCAACAGTAAAGAACAACCCAATGGGATGTTATGATCAACTGGTTTCACACCTGCGGTAGCTTATTAAATAGCCTTAAATACAAAGTTCAGTCACATCAGTAGAAAATGATCTAATTATACTTTAGTCTGCACTCGTCTACCATTTTTCTGGCAACAGTACAGTTATATCAGGTGACATGAAGAGCTTCTTCCGGACATGAATCCTCCACAACACCAAAGAGACCGCCTCGTTTCCCGGCTTTGCCTGAGGATGGATTTACTCCTTCCCACTTGGTTTCCTGGGACCACCTTCTCTGAATCTGTTTGTTAAGCCTCCAACTCCTTTTGGGGGTTTAAAAACGACACAAGCACTTATATCATAGACTTGGTGGAGTAGATTTTTCTGCATTTTTCCAAAAGCTTGCAACCTGAACATTCATCCGTGCCTGGACCAATCTCAACACAGACCATTATTGAAAGTCAAAGTTTGCAGAGGTTATTAGGAAAAAAATATGCAATGCTAAGGAAAAGTTGTGAAAGAAATTCCGGATCTGGCCCTTTGTCCTTATCTGCACCAGAGTTTGATTGGGTTTTTCCCTGTGATGAGTCTCATCCTTTCACCGCGTTTCAGTCTAGTGATTTCTGTGTAATCCTCTTACCAAACAAACCAACCAACCAGCAAACAAACAAAGTGCATCGATGAAAACATCACTGCCTTGTCAGAGGTAAACAACTACCCCTACCTGATCACATGTGTGTTCAGGGGGGGGGTGAAAGTGTGTCCCCCACCAATCACAGCTGCTCACAGTGTCACACAATCCTCTATGAATGAACAATACAAATTCCACCGCAGAAATGAAAGCAGTGATAAACAAGAACCAATGCAGTCACAGACTGCAACATCTCGTGACACCCCTGATTTGAAAATTTCACCCTGACCTACTTGCATTGATCAAAGATCAAAGCTAGTGCTTTTCATAGATCAAAGCAGTATCTTTGATCAATGGTCTTACACTGGCCTTCTCCCTCGTCTTTCTGTCTTATCCGGTTCATGAGTGTACAAAAGTTGAAATTTACCTTGACCTAGTTTTCTCAAGGTCAAGGTCATCACCTCATTTTCATCCCCTTTGCTGCCTGAGTAATGTGGTGTCGTCTCACTATCTGCAACGGTTACAAAAATATTTGGTGGACTAACTAAGGGACTGACGGACGAACACACAAACACTGACAATTACAATACATCACCGTTTAGAAGCGGGATGTAATTGATAGTAGTGAAATTATAGCTTCTGTTATTTAGTACAACCAACCAACTAATCAAGTTTTGGCTACACTCTTAATAAGACAAAGTTTCCTAAAAGAAAGTTGTGGAAACCAAAAATTGGAGCGATTTTCACTTTTTTGGTTTGAAACTTTAGAGGGACTGAGAGTTGAAATAGTTTTGTCATCCCCCCCCCCCCCGCTGAATCCTCCTGATGGCTGCTCTGTCATATGGAGCTGAGAGGAGGCAGATGGACACAGACCAGAAAGCCAAACACCAGCCGGGTGGTATGATGATGATGGTGGTGGTGGTGGGGAGGCTGACCTGACCAATGGGCAGACTGGTTTTGCACCATTAAATGAATCCTTCTAATTCCTTACCAAGACTATTGAGTTGCGAGCGACCGTTTTACCTTACATCAACCTTAACAGTGTTGCTGCTGCTGCTTGTCAGTGCAATATTCATCTCAAACATGGGTTATCGGTCTCATGCCCTCCTTTGTTTGTCTGTAACAACAGGATGCCGTCTGGTATCTCTCTGTTACTCCCTGTTGTTTTCGACATTTTTCCCCTTTCCATTTCTCTCCATCTCCAACACCCCAAGATATCATTACCACCGCAGATGTTTCGCCCCAGTCCTCCCATGACAAGTCAACACAAAAGCCCCCAAATCTCATGGTGGTAGAATTCAGAAGCATCTACCTAAAACAAAAGCGCGCACATAATTTCTACCTTAAAGACCTCAGACAAACGTTGGCCTTCCCTGGTTTCTCTTCCTCTTCCTTTCTTTTTTTTTGTTATTCCCTAATTGCTATGGCATTCATGGGCTGGAGCACAACGGTTATTTCCATCCACTTGGTTTTTTTTATATCAACGCGTCACCTTTTGTTGCAGCGCCGGCTGCCAAACAACGGCACTTCTCGCACAGGATTGGGGAACGTAGCTTCATTGCACACAGATGCCCAGAGGAAACAGTAGTTGCTAATTTGGTAATGACATTACTGTGCAGGTTATTAAACCATCCACAGAGAAGCAAGACAGCAATTTCTTCAGGGGTGGTGGGGTAGGAGGGAGCTGCTCCATTGCTCCCAACCTGGATTCAACAGTAGTGCAATATTGGCAGGAAAAAGTTCCTGATGTGACCGCGCCATCCTGGGCGGGGGCTCTCTCTTGAGGAGCAATCACGATAATGACAATCTCGGTAGCTGCCCGTAAGCTAATCCGTTATCTTTTATTAACCCCCAACTCGCGAGCGTAATCACTTAAGCGTCAACTGTAACACACGTTGGGCTAACAATGGAGGTGGTCACCATGGAGCTGAGGCGGCCATTTTTTTTTGTTGGTATTTTTGGCAGTCTGTCAGAGCAGCCGTCTTCTAGCCTCCCTGACGTCTGCCAAAAAAAAAAGGGTTTTGGAGCAGCTTGCTTTCAACGGCCTCAAGCAGAGATGGCGTCCTTTCAGGCCCTTTTTCTCCCTGTTCTGATCGCGCTAACGGCGCTACGTATTTACAATTGAATGGGTTGCAAATCAAGTTTTAAAATATATTTGATAATGATGATTGCCTCTGATATTATTGTGGTCTCTTGGTGCAGCAGAATGCCAGGCTGATGACTGCCTCCATACCAAGACTATAGTATCGTCTACAGACAGATTCAAATATTAAAACAGATTCCCTTTTAAAAGACCATCCATTGGACATGTGCCAGTTTTATTTTAATTGTTTTGTTCCTCCTCTACAATCCATAAATCTATAGTACAACTCTGTTTTCTTACCCAGCCTCCGTTTACCCTTTCACCATGACCCACTCTGTTGCTATCCGTGCAATTTGTACGCTGCGACTATAATGTACACTCTCTCAGCATTTGACTGAGAGAGTGTGTGTCCTTGGGTTGGTAATAGCTCCTAGAATGAATGAATGTTCACATTCACAAGCCTGTTTTCAATCACACACACTTTTTTCTTGCCCACACACTCGCATTTGGATCGTAAAAAGTTGTGCTCTTCACCTCAGCCTGAAATCACAGAAATAAACTTCAAGAAAGGGTTGACAACATTTTTTTTTCTTCCAATATTCAAAGATCACCTTGACCGTTTCGCTGAAAGAAAAAAACATGTTTTGGTCTTGGGGGCTGCTTTTTATGTCTGTATTGACCAGCGACGCTATCTCTTATTGATTTCTCCGCTGCACTACCCCCGTTTGATGGATTGATTGGCAGCCTCTAGCTAGAGACCAATTTGTCAAGAAGCAATGGACTTTCGCCATTATGTCCCAATCACTGATGGCCAACAATCCCATGAGTGGGTGGGTGGGGAGTAGGGAGAAGAGTGTAGTGTGGTGTTGTTCCCTATTCACGGTTGGCTTGCGAGCCCGAGCCTGCGTTTTTTGTTTTTTTTTATAGCGGCGCTGATTGAAGCTCACCTTAAAAAGATCATCGGCAATTTCCAGTTGCTTTTCATTTCGCTTCTAATTCGCTCTCTCGTTACGGGAAGGCCATTGACATTCAAGCAAACATGTTTGCATATGTTTTTGTTTTGTGTTTTTTTTCTCTCCCCCCCCCCTTGTTTGTAGCACAAGAGCTTCATCCTCCAAATGGCTGTGATTCAGCTGCTGCACATGATGATTTGTGCCCCCAGTAATTATACCTTCCTAGCGCTGAGAGAGGGAGAGAGAGAGAGAAAAAGGGAGAAGGGAGCCGGCTGTTATTCTTAAATCCCCACTCGATGCTGGCTTAATCATTGTCTGCCTTGTCTTTTTGCAACGGCTGTAATTGAAACATTAGCTGTTCGGGTCTATATACAGCATGTGGGCGAATCGTGCCCGCCCTGTGGACAGATTTTAATCATGAGCCTTGATCACAAGCCGAAGCAACTTCTGTGTACTTAACTTCCTCCTTTTCTCTCCAATTTTTTTATTTTCCTCATCTCGATCTCGTCTTCCTTGTTTTTGCCCGTTCGCTCACGAGTCGCATTACCTTTAACGTGAATTTCCACGCTTACGTATGTCAAGACCCGATGTACTTACAAGCATCTCCGCGCTGACTTGACGCCGGACGTGTACTTAGCGCTTTTAACCCCCGATCTCAGGTGAGGAGACGACCAACCCTAAGGAAGCGTTCTCTCGTACGTATTGACCATGCTCATGAATTTTTCATCAGCTGTCAAGGTTGATGTGTGCCATCTTGGATGGCTTTAAGAAGATCAGACCCGCTATTGGAAGCCGCTGACCACAGACGCAAACCCTCCCCCCCGCTGGGGGCCGAGGCGGTTTTTTAAAGGTTTTATCGTCTGGAACCTTTTTAAACACCTGAGTGGTAGTACTTTAAAGGCGCTCGCCACATCTCTATCACAGCTATGACTCACCCAACATTATACCCCAGGCCCAAAACTGCTTCTGACTGGCGTTGTCCCTGGCAACTACTTGAGCCACAGCTTATATTCTGAGCTTTCTATTCCTGAGCCCCCCCACTCTCCCTCCCGTCTTTCTCTCTCTCTCACTTCCATTCAGTCGTGTCTGGTTAGTTCAGAGCAGGGTTATGGAAACATGTTGATCTCACACACACACTTCGGCACGGGAGTCTAGCGCCGTCTCCCGAGGCAACACAACCTCTGAAAACCACATCCCACCAACCCATCGTCCCACAACTCGCCCTACCTTCTGCGTAGATCCTCATACCTCACCTTCCCCTCCCCAAACACGTCTCCCCCAATGGGTGGTCGGTAGACAGAACTCTAGGTCTGAAAATGGGGTGCTGGTGTTCCACCACCCTCCTGTGAGGCCCGCTGGTAGCACCTGAAGGCACTGGGGCTAAGAAATGACTTACCCCAATGTAGGTATTTATATTTTATTTGCTCCACTGCAGAATCCTAAATAATTAAACGCTGCTGCGTCTTGAATTGTAGCTGATTGGTGACAGAGCTTCTCTTCTGACATCGGTGAAGAGTTTTTGCTGGTCACGTGTCCTTGGCCGTCCATTCCAAGTCGTCAACATTCGCTGAACGTCAATCCATCAGCAGAAAAAAGCAGAACGAACCCACGCTGAACTACGACCCGACTCTCAAGTCGCCCTTTTCCCCGATGCGTTGTAGCCTCTTTCAGCCGTTTGTTTTTGCTTTCACGCCGTAGAAAGCTTTTATAAAAAGTCACCACTCTTTTTTTTTAACCCCTTTCCAGCCACAGCAGGCAGTAAAAGAGCTCTGATAAACCTACTTTACACTATGTGCTCAGCAACTAATGGCAGAGGGACACGGTTGGCAAGCAGCTACTGAACGTAGCCGAGTACTTGGCTGCAAAAAAAGGAATTTTTTTTTCCTCTAGGCACTGGCAGAAAGCAAAGCAGAATAAATATTGAACATATATAGGATGTTTGTCTGTGTTTTCAAGAAGCTGAAGAGGCAATTCTTTTCCTAACAGTTTCCAACTATAGGGTTTTATTATGTCACTTGTGTTTGCAGCTTGTTTCACCCTCATAACTGGGTGTAAGAGGCTTTCATAAATATGGTTAACCAGGATAAGAACAGTTGAATGGGACCAAGGGAGCTCTGCTGATTGTTAACTACACTCTTGTTTTATTCTGAGCTGTTTATAGCTGACGGCTTGCAGAGACACACAACGCACGCGTCAGCTTATTATACTACCCAACTGTACCAATCAGAAGTGAGATAATAAGACAGTCGACAGGAATCATACCTGTAGCTTCACATTCAGGCAGAGCGTTACACCTCTGGTTTTCTTAACTAAGCTTTTCAGTTCATGTCTTTATGCTCAGGATAAAATTAGAACCACTGTTGGTTTAAAGGTTCGCTCTTCAGCAGAATAAGAAATTAACCTTTTATGCTTTCACTATTATACCACTCACAAAAAAAATATGCAAAAAAATGCTAATTAAAATTTAAAAAAAGAACAGGAAAAAAAACTGAGAAATCCACCTTTATGATGCAAATAATTTTTTTTCTGAATTTGAAACCTTAGTTCAACCTAAAAAAAAAAAGAATATTCAGTCGTTGTCTTCCACCCAATGATGGGTCCTGTTTCGCAAACACGATTCTGGTAGATTTAAAGCAAGACTGTCTTACAAAATCCTCCCCATACATCTGAAGAAGATGGGAATTTGTGAAAATGAAATCAAAAAAACCAAAACCAAAACTGAATTAATGTGCCTGCAGCTGCGCGTACTGATGCTGCTAGCTCAGAGGCTGCTGTGATGTAAGACATCAGCTTAAAGGGTAAATTTAAATAGATTATTGACTTTGTTTTATGAATCGTAGTGCTTTTGGTGATACAACGTTTACCGTAAGACCTTATTACAAAGCTATTTTTTGCTGTGAATGATCCAAAAATGTTGACACTACCATGGTAGTAAATATGTACAGAACAAACAGTTATTTATGGGTTATTGTTGAGTTGTTGTTCAGATTTTAACATTTCTTCTTGCAGTGATGTCACTCACCACTGTCATCCCTCTTTTTCCCCGACTGCCTCCACCCCCACCCCCCATCCCTCGCCCCACCTCCTCTGTCTGTACAGAACCTACGGGAGGTCTGGCTCAACTACCCACCGCACCCCCTGCAGGTTGGTTTGAGATATGTTTTATTATTGATGTCTATTTTGGCATGGTACCTCTCATTAAAACTCACCTCACCCCCAAGACACAAAGCGTTCTCCCATCTTTGAAGTTTTTCTGCCTGAACGTATGTTTTTTTTTCCCTGTATGTGTGTGTGCATGTGTGTGTGCATGCGTGTGTGTGTTTGTGTGTGTTGCTAACAGAGGTGGGCAAGCTGTTTTTCTGCCCGAGGCTGACTGAGTTCCTTTCTAGCTGTCACCGGGCCCCTGGTAGTCCTCCACTAGTCTCCATTGTTCTGCCCTCGCGTCTCGCTGCTCTCCTGTTCGGTCGGGACCCTAATCCTCTTTTTCATTAGCTCCGTCTCTTCCTTTCCCTTCTCCCCCTTCTCCTTCATCATACCATCGCACTCGCTCCGCGGCTTTGCTCTCTCTCTTCCTCTCCGTTCTGCCGTTTCGTCTTCTTTTGCATGATCTGCCCAGAAACATTGAACATGTCAACAGCGTTTGTTTGAAATTAGGATTTGGAAGAAGAGATCAAAGATGCCATAACAGGATTACAGTCCCGAATCACATGAGGGGCCCCCAGGGGGACCGTCAGGCATCCTTCTCTCTGATGATGTGTTTGTGTGGAGAAAATGTTTCTTTGTGTGTCTGCCGAGACTCGTCTTTAAGCAGTTTTATTCCCTTCATCTTCCTGCGTGCGCGCGAGCGACGCCTCGTCTTCGTACGTACGTGTTTACATATCCATGTTTCGCCTGAATTAACGCCGCGTCTTTGTTGGTGCACATAAATACACACATTTATGTTATTTGCCGCCTCACCTTGTATTTTTATCCCCCAAAAAGAGCGCCCCCTGGTGGTTTCCAAGTGGAGCTAAGAATAAGCAGGTCGTACGAATCTAACTGGCTTCCTGCCGAGGCCCCCGGCGGCGAGCGCCGTGGTTGGGGGGTGGAGCCCCGGGGTCAGAGCGCTGCAACCGCTCTGTGGTGCGATGGAGGGGGGGTGGTGTTGGTGGGGGGGCTCCACAGTGTGCAGCATGACTAGTCATTAGCTGCTCCAGAGCCGTTACCTCATTACCACGCCGCCTGGCTGAGGTTTCCTCTGGGTGGTCCCCCAACCCCCACCTACCCACCCACCCCATCATGTGGAGGGCGGGGGGGACGTCTGTTAAATTGTGCCAACTTCTTGACGGCATCCGCTTCCTTTTCTGGACAGATATAACCGCGTCTAACGGCGCTCAAAATTTATTATTCTTTAATTACCAGAGATGAGAACTTTATTCCCCAAATTCCTCCTCATAACAGGTTGCAAGGTGCCCCCCCTCACCCCCCCTCACTCCACTGAGCCGAACCTTAATACGACTTGAGTGGATGGAGCGTTGTAATGTGTGTACACGCATGCATTGGCCTTCATCACCCCCACTCCGTCTCTCAGGACATCATTTTCTTTGCTTTAATTTTGGATCCATTTTCCCGTTGTTTTTTTTTTGGGGGGGGGGGGGGGGGGGTCTACGAATGTCAGGCCTGTTGTGGTCTCATCAGACCTGTTTCCTGCCCCCCCGGACTGAGCAGAAGGTAACGCTCTGAAGCCATTTCTGATGCGGTTTATGCTGTTGATTTTATTTTTTTCTTCCTCTCCTATCCTCGTTTGAAGCCTCGCTGCCGCCCCCCCCACCCCCCACCCCACCCTGAAGGACGATCCCCACGAGCGCCGAACCCCTTCACATGACGTTAGTCCTGATGCGTGACTTCCTGCGCCTTTTTGTTAATTAGCGGAAGGAAGAGAAAAAAATATTTCTCACGATGAAGTGAAAGATGGAGGCGTGACATCACCGCTGACGCTCCAATTAAAACGCTCGATTTTAAAAATGTATCTCTGCTGCGGTGGAAGACGCTGAAAACACAAAAAAATATATGCTAGATTTTTTTGGGATAAAATTTATATATATATTATATATATATATATATATATATATATACAAAACATTAAAAAAATGTAAGAATAAACTTAAAATCTTTTTTTGGAGGGTTGGGCGGAGGGTACTTAAATACCGTGTGGATAAAATGAACAATCTAAAAAAGGTCAATGAAATGCGCTTTAGTTTCCTTTGAATGTCCAAATGAAATTACGTTGCTAAGTATTTTTCTGTTTTTCTTTTGGAATAGATGTCTTGGTCAAGCCTGGACTCGCACCACGCAGAGACCAATTAGATCTTTTCAAGCAGCCTAATTAATGCACCCATAAGGAAATTCCACATACGTGCATATTTTCCCCGCATATCGTTTCTGCTGCTAATGGGTGCAGACACGAAGCAAAATACGCTCCCAAGTCCAAGTGAGATGCTTGTTTTTTTTGGTTTTTTTCACTTCCTCTGACCTCATGGGGGGGGGGGGTGCCCCTAAACCGAAGTTTTAAGAGCACAATCTGCAGCAATTTACTCCACTAAACATCTCTTCTTTCAAGATTTATCAAAGCCGTAAAGCCCAGGAGTGTGTGTGTGTGTGTGTGTGTGTGTGTGTGTGTGTGTGTGTGTGATGCAGCTTAACGTAAAGTATGACTGAGCCGACACCATTAATTGACCGTTTAAATCTCCAGATTTAGAGAGAGAGAGAAGGAGCGACTTGTTTGACTTAAAAACTTAATGACGAAGACGCTCCATCTGCTGCACATCATCCGAGTTTGTTTTTGAGGCAGAGTTAAAACACACACACATACACACACTCCAAACAGGCCCTCCAGCAGCAGCAGCAGACACGCACACACACACACACACACACACACACACACACTGAGGAGGTTCACTTCATTTTAAAGAATTTGACACTCTTATGCCGAAACGGCTGCGTCGAACAAGCGAGAGTTTTATGTTTCTGTATGGAGCATCCTTGAGGCGGCGGCGCCGTGTTTGGGGGTGGTGGGTGGGGGGTGGGGGGGCACATGTTTTCTGTTTGGAGACTCGAGCGTCTGTCCTTCACTGCTTGTTGTCCCTTTGGTTAATTCTTAACACACTCAGACCGAAAACGGCACATTTGGGAAACAAAAACAGCAAATTAAATCGACGCCTGTCATTGGCTGCGTTGGATCCATAAAGCTGTTTGATTGGCTGATGAATTTAACCACACATTTCCCAATGTGGGACAATAAAGGATTATCTTATCTCTTCTCATCCTTCCGTTCCAGGTGCAGGAGCCCCAGACGGATCGACAGCTGATCGAAACCTCCCCCGTCCTCCAGAAACTGACCAGCTTCGAGGACTCCATCGGCGTCCTGTTCACGCACGTGCGTCTGCTGGCCAGAGCCTTCACCTTGAGGACGGTGGGCTTCAACCACCTCACCCTGTAAGGGGGGCCGGCATTGTGTTTGTTTGTTTGTTTGTTTGTTTGTTGATAATGGAGTTACAACCAATTAAAATGCAAAGTGAGGCGCCAGCTCGGCCAGATGTAATTTGCAAAGGATGCTGCAGGAACTAGCCAGACTTTGTCCCCCTCCCCCTCCCCCTCCCTCAGAGGTGATGAGGCATGATGCATTATAATATACAATATGATTTGAGGGGCTGGGAGTTTCATCTCCAGCATTTTAAGTTGTTGTTGTTGTTGTCAATGTGGCTGCTTCCCTCCTCCCACATCAACATTATGTTCACCCCCCCGCAGCTTATTCATCTTCTGGCAGCCACTAAGACTACTTTTTTATGTTCACAGCCCCTCACAGGTAGCCGCTTTGACCCGGTGCTCGATCTAGTGGGATGCATAGACGCCTGTATGGATGAGGCCATCACCCCCACTGCCTCATGGGAAATGCAGTTTAGTCTTTCCCATCTTTTAAGTTTGATTTTGTCCAGCCGTGTTTCCTCCCACCTCCAAAAAAACATCCTCTTCGGGTGGATCGGTCGGTTCCGAATCGTCCGTAGACCGAAAATGAATAAATGAATGGAAATTTGTGATTTTTCAGCCAAAATCCGTTTGTTTTTTGTTTTTTTTGCTTGTCTTTTGATTTTCGCGGCTCTTCACAGCCTGAAAATCGCCCCGCCGTGACGTTTCTTCAGTCGTCAGCTGAGTTCCAAACTCCCAGAGACGACTTTTGATTCCATCGGAGCGTCGGGAACGTCGTCGTTTCCCTGGTTTCTGCAGGCGCGGCGTCGACCGACTCCCAGACGACGATCGGATACAAAAGCAATCGCGCTGCCGTTTGCCGTCTCCGCGTGAAAACATTTTAACTAATGAGAGCGTTCGCTCCCGTCTTCGGCGTGTGAGAGGGCTCTTTTGCAATTGAAGCTTATCTCACTGCTACGCTTTACATCCTGACACAATTGTGAGTTTGACAGCTAAAGCAAATTAGCCTTGGCAGCGCACCTCTTGATATCTTATTGGCAGGCTGAGCTCTGTAATTGCCTCGGTTTTGCCACAAGGACATTGTAGCATGCGTGTGTGTGTGTTTGATGTGTATGTGTGTGTGTGTGTGTAACATGTACACCGTCTAATCCATCACCTAAATGTCGGATCTCTCTCCGCTCCCGGTCAGTGAAGTTGATCGGTTTGTCTCTCACTTTTGAAGACTTTCGCAACTCAAGATTGACGCCGTCCGATAGCTTCACTCGCTATTTGTACAGTGAAATATTAATGTAACGTATTTTCATTTTTTTCTTCCCATGAGCAGAAAAAGGAAAATAATTCATATAATTTCAGGGTCGTTTGTGTTCATTAGCTCATAAGTTGCCCCAAAGGCAGGTCGACCTAAATAGAAGCGACTTGAAAGCTGGAATGGGAGGGAAACGGGCTGCCCACCCAGGAACCGAAGGTCGAACCAAAAGTGGGTCACGCCGCCGTGATGGAGTGAAGAACGAGGTCGGATAACGCGAGGAAGGTCGGACGATAAAGGTAGACGGCAGATGAGGAGACGGGACCCGGGGTCGACCTTTGACCTATCGCTTTATAGAGAGATGAAGGACGTGCTGACCTAGATGAAGACGGCTCAGGGAGGGAGTGCAGGGGCTGACCCTGTTGTGAGGTGGGGTGGGGGTGGGGGTGGGGGCTACCTCCAGACAGTAAAGACGGAGAGCTCCAGCCCCCCCCTCTGGCTTCCTATCTCCTCTCACAGCGGAAGAGCTGCTAGTTTGAAAAGATTTCACTGTGGGTGAAGAGAATCCGTCCTCCGTCACGTCCAGCTCTGAGTTCTATAAAACATTTATATCCGCTATTATATTTCACTAAATACGTTAAAGTCAAATTAAATTGAAAGTCAGAAGTAATTTAATGAAATGGGGGGGTGGGTTTTCCGGCTCTTTCAATTTCAAAAAAGAATGATTTTTTCACGCCCTTGCCGATGGGTGGTGTCGCCTTTACCCTTGTCCCTCTCTGCACATAACAGGTTTGATGGAGGGAGGGGGGGGGTATCCTCACATCTCCCCGATAATCAATTGACAGAATTCAATTTAACACACTCGCTTTGTATCAGCTCAGGGAGTGTGTGTGTGTGTGTCCCATAATGGGTTTTCTTCAGGTTGCGTATTTTCAATTTTTTGTATCCACATTTTAACTCTTAACTGCTGCTGTTGTGATTTACTGATGATGGTGATGATGAAGAAAGTCAACAGGTGAGATAAGAACGAACAGAGGTGTGTGTGTGTGTGTGTGTGTGTGTGTGTGTGTGTGTGTGTGTGTGTGTAGCAGATTGAATTAGTAAGTAGCCACTAAGTGTTCCCTTCACGGTGAAAAACAGCAAACGGCACCACTTTAAACGCCGCTGACCTCCCTCACCTCCCACACTGCAATCGTGTTCGTTTTTTTTTTAAGTTGTTTATATTCTTATTCCGTACAGACGTGTAATTTGTTTTTCGAAATAGATTGATAAAATTTTTTTTAAAAAGTCAGCGACTTAGTGAAGTACTTCATTTCAGAACGAAATAAGAAACACAGACCCTTCTAGCGGCCGTTTTATTTTCCACTGAATTTTAAAAATGTGAAGTTCGTTTTTATCTGGATTTGAAATGATCAGCGAACCGGCGTAGAGAAGAAAGGGACGTGGGTGAAAATGCTATTAACAATATTGAAACAAATGTAAAATAATTGAGAAAAAGCATCACATTTATCAAGTTCTTGAAGAAAGTCGACACATTTTGAGGGGAAAGCTTGAAGTTGTGACTATTTCTTTGACCTCTTGGTGTTCCAAAATGTATTTTTACCCCAGAATAACACTTATTAGAAGGTAAATCTCGTCAAACCCCAACGTTATTTCCTTAAAAAGTCGAAGAAGGGGGAAAAAAAGGCCTTAGAAATGAAGTGCTCCCACTTTTTTGAGCGGGCATCCTGTGGACGCCTCTTCAGGGAAGCTGTTAGAGGTATTTTAGATCAAAGTCGAAGGAGAATAAAGACCTCGGCTCCACACTTTACTTCAATTTCCCCCGCCTCACCGGAGCATTGTGCCTCTGCTGTTGAGGCGAATAAGAGATGGCTCTTTGTGACGCTTCGCACAACGACCCGCTCCATCTCCCCCTTTTCCGTCCTCGATCACTTATCTTTTCGCCTTTCATCTCCACCGTTCCCTTCCTCGCTCCGCGTTCCCATTGCACAAAAAAACATAATCTCACCCTGTACTTCTCCAATCTGTGCCTCCCCCAACAAACGCTCGCCGGCGCCCTCGCATGTCCTGTACCAAAATACAGGACATACACAGACTTCCCCCCCGGACTCCCAGAGGGATACAACATCAGTGAGACCGCATCCCATTCTTTACCGTGTGTTGGCGGATGGATACAACATCAGTGAGACCGCATCTCATTCTTTACCGCGTGTTGGCGGATGGATACAACATCAGTGAGACCGCATCTCATTCTTTACCGCGTGTTGGCGGATGGATACAACATCAGTGAGACCGTATCTCGTTCTTTACCGCGTGTTGGCGGATGGATACAACATCAGTGAGACCGTATCTCGTTCTCGTTGGTGGAGTAAAGGCGTAGCTCGTAGCTATTGTTTTTTTGTTTTTTTTAATCTGGGGTTTTGAGGCTGGAACAGATTCAAATGATTTTAGTTTATTTTTAATGTGGAAATGTTTAACTTACCAGTCACAGAACAGATTAAACTCTTTATCTCGAGGTTTTACTTTATTTACCCTAAAATATTTTACATAAATGCAGGAGTCACATGGAACCTTTTTTTTTTTTTAATCCTGCAGTTTTAAAACATTTTCCTGGTTCTATTTACATACTTTTCCCACAAGTGAAAGATTTTTCATCATAATTACCAAATTATCTCCTCTTCTGAAAATAATCTGTCGATGGTCAGAGCTGCGCGAGTTTGGAAAGTTTTTTTTTTTTTTCTTCCACACTTCTAAAAGTGCTGTTGTTGAGGTTTAAGTGACTAGAATTTATTCATTTCTCCCTCCTCTTCTGCCATCTTATACAACAACGTGGGCGAGGAGAAGTGATGATGGAAGCAAGAGTCTTCTATAAGTGGAAAAGGTGTCGGCGCTGAGGGGAGGGGTTCCTCCTCAGAACCACTTTGTTCTTCACAGACTCTTTCAATTGAGGGTTTTTGTTGTTTTTTTTCCCCCACCTTTGGTTTCGAAGTTTTGCACGATCGAAATATATATATAAATATATATATATATAAATATATTACATTTCTGCATCAAAATCTACAAATTACAGCTTAGAAAATAATAAATGAAAGATGCTTTTGAGAATTTTTAACTGATAATAAAATCAGACGTGAGCGTCTCGGCTGCTTGCTGTCGTCTTGACCGGCTCTGATGCGCCGCGGCCCGTAAGAGGAAGAAATCAGAGCATAAACTTTGACCTTCTTCCTCTCTTTGATGTCAGAATCCTCCTCGTCTTCCACCTCTGCATCTCTCCTCTCTCATCTTCACATTTTCCCCCTCCTGCCAGGAGGTCATATCTATAGATGGATATGTGCTCTGCTGCTGCATGTACTCACCCACCCCCCCGCCCCCACCCACCAAACCTCAACACTCCCTGCTTGCCTGGCACGGCACCAGCCCACATCTGCAATGCTAATCTATAATTCTGTTTAATTAATGACCTGCCTTTCACTGATGGGGGGGGGTAAAGCAGGAAGCTGATGCATAGCATAGCAGCGCCGCCGCTAGCTTTCTGTAAAGTCGCCTTTTTAAAAAAAAAACCTCACTCCTTTTACCGGCTAAGGGTTTTTTGTCAGTTCGCTCTTGCAGGTGTAGTGGGGATGTCTTAAGCGTGCATTTTCCTCCTATTTCTTTCTTTTTTTTTATTTTAAAAAAAAAAAATTTCTCTTTTGCAATCAAAGCCCGGCATTTTAAAAAAAAATTGAGAGTTGTCACGCCGCCTGTCAGTGCCGCCGTTTCCCAGAGGCCACCCCTGTGAGATGTACATCAGCCCACTTTCACCGTTTTCGTGTTCAAAAAAAATCCTACAAGCCCCGCTAGATTTGTGGAGCGAGAGCGTACCTTTTAGGCCGACGTAGTAGTTGGATAACCTCGTGTGAAACCCCCCCCCCTTCCATTTACCCTCGCACCTTTTCCCGATTTGCCTCTTTTTTTATCCATCCTTTGCTTCCTTTTTTTTTGTTTTTGTTTCCAGGGGCCACAACCAAAGGATGGAGTTCCTGGGAGACTCCATCATGCAGCTGGTAGCCACAGAATACCTGTTCATTCACTTCCCCGACCACCATGAAGGACATTTAACCGTAAGTAGAAGCCTCGTCCGCTTCCTGGTCGAGGTAACACACGTTTCCCCCACCGTCTTTGAAGCAGCCAACACAACACAACAACTCTTCCCTCGCCTCGCCGCCACGCTGCGTCCGTACGTTCGCTGTACTCCGCGTGTGAAGGGTATCGTCATGAGACGGTGCTTTTTCGGTAACACATTTCTTTTTTTTTTCTTCACTAAAGCTGTCAAGTGTCAGAAAAATAAAAAAAAGTTGCGTAAACTCGCACACACCTCGTAATCAATTTCCTGACAGCATCAGACGGTATTACGATTCGTGCATCAGCGTTTTCTTTCCTCAGAAGGAAGGAGAGCGCTCGCAGGCCGCGGGGATCGCACTTCCTGCAGAAGAAAATCTTTTTCTCAGTCTTGATATTTATATATTTGCTGGATATTTCTTATAGATGAAGTTTGTGATGTAATTTCTTTAAAAGCTTCCAACGACCTATTTGTTTGGAATGACTGAAAGCTCCGGCAAAAACGTCTTTACCCGAGAGTCCGAAATGGATTTGGGGAGAGAAAAAAAAACAAACGGGGTAAAAAGCGCTCATTCAACCGGTGTGTTTGTGCGATTGCGTGCGTTCTGAGGAGGACGACTCATCGCAGCACGACGGATCCACGCGGAATCGTTTCTTCCACGTCTGGCGGTTATATTTAACATGTTTTTCTGTCGTTTTTTTTCCTCCTTCCCTTTCACAGACGTAAATGTACCTCACCAGGACACAACGTGTTTGTTGTCATCCGCTAAGTCACCATGCAATATTTAACAGAACCAATGCGAACGCGTCTCCCTGAAACATTTTACTCTTGCATTACCGATTTGTGTCTTTTTTTGATGAATTGTTCCATTCGGAGTTTTTATTTTGATGTTTAGTCGTGTACTTCTGTGTTTGCTTACGTTTTTCGTTCCTCCTTCCTGTTTTACCTGTAGCTGCTCCGCAGTTCGCTGGTGAACAACCGCACGCAGGCCAAAGTGGCCGAGGAGCTGGGCATGCAGGACTTCGCCATCACCAACGACAAAACCAAACGGCCCCTGGCGCTGAGGACCAAAACTCTGGCCGACTTGTTGGAGTGTACGTGCATCCGCTTTTTCTTTTTTTTTTAATGCATAGTATGAGAAGAAAGAAAATCTTTACAGACCTTTTTAGACCCCCGCTAAAGCCTTTTCTTGTCTTACGAGAACGGTCTGTTTAAATTGGCAGCATGAAGTGCCATTATTGATTCCTTTTGTTCCTTTTGTGTTAGATGTCAAACACTTCTCCGCAGAAGACGCTGGAAGATCCCTCCCTTTGCGCCGGCTGTGACAGGAGTAGTTAGCCGTTTGTTTTTCCCTTTTTTTTTTTTCCCCTTTCGTGACTCTGTGCTGGTGAACGGCAGCGGCTAAAGGAATCATCTTTTTACTGTGCTGTCCCACAATGCAACATCTCACAAATGTTCTTTTTTTAAATTTAAAGTCAGTTTCGAGGACGAGCCGATTAGAATTTGGTCGGTCAAAGTCAGCCAGCTCACAAAAAGAAGAATTTGCATTCTAAATCGAAATTAAATTTTCGATAAAATGATGAATTCAACACGTTTTAAATTTTTTTTAAAAAGCCACAAATCATCCTAAACCATTATTTAGCACCGTAAGCATCAAAACTATCCAAGCGAATAAAGAAAAATAACATCAAACACAAGTTAGGACATTAACTTTGTTCAAAAGATAAAATTGGCTGAATGCATTGTGGGAAATGTAGTTTTGGTCAAAGCACACTTTTAACCTATTTATTTTTAGACACTGACCTTTTATGTCTGGCGGGCCACATAAAATGATGTTGAGGGCCACATTTGGCCCCCCCCGGGGCCATAAGTTTGACACGTGTGTTGTAGCGTCTTTCTGCCCAATCAGGAAACTGCTTGTATCCGTCGTCTGATCTTACATTCTGGCGTCTGCCAGCGGAGCTAAAGTGTTTCTCTGATAGCCAGCTTCAGTCGATCTTCTTGGACGTACTCTAAATATATCTACGAGCACGGAAACGTGTCGCTGCAGCGAATAAAAAAAATGACCTTAATTACCTTTTTTATTTCAGCTCAGTGTGTGTGTGAGGTGAGTCCAGACGGACGTGGATATAAACGGCAACACGGCGCGTGGAAGAAAACATTGAGAGAGAATAAAAAACCACACACACACACCCATGGAAAACATGATGGAGAAAAGATTCCAATACGTTAATCTTGAAACCGAATGTTGATTCCTTTTATAACCACGTAAAAAAAAAAAAAAACTATCAAAGAAAAGTGTCGAGGTTTAATCTACGTGCATGTAGGAATTAGAATTAGCAGATGATGTCAACAGGCCAGTCCTACAAAGAGGGAATCGACTGTTCCAGATAAAGCAACAAAAAAAAAAAGACAACTGGGGGAGAAAAAGGAGGAATAAAATGCACTGATGCCTTCAATAGCAGACCTCAATTCATGAGCTGCACATCATTTGCCTTTCAAATTACGCTTGAAGGGTTTGCGGCCGGACTTGAGATGATGACACAGGAAGGGGTATGTGTGTGTGTGCTGGGGGGGTGTCAGCAGTGGGAAATGAGTGCAGCTTTTTTCCCCCCGCATATGAACGCTGGTGCCCTGCAGCTACGGCGGGGGCCCACGCCGGCTTGGCCTCCTGGAATATTACCTATTATTTCCTCTCCCTTCTGTCTTGGTCAGGGAAGAGGAGTGAACGCCGCGGCGGCTAATAGAAGAGGAAAGCAAAAACGTGGAAAACCGTCGCGAGATGAAGGCGGCGCCCCGCTTTTATTCATCCAATATTTCTTTTTCGATTGGCGTCGCCCGGCGATGAGCCCGACAGTCGGTTTCATCTCGTGTCCCTGAACTCCGTCCGGCCCTCTGTTTCCTGTTTGATTCTAAAAAACAGGAAACCACATTATTTTTCCAATTGTCTGCATTTATATATCACTCACCACAGGGACCAGATCAGGTCTTAGTCAGGGTTACGGTTAAGCAAAAAAAAATAAAAAAAAACCATTGTTAAGAGTTGAGGTGGATTAAGAATAAAAGTGACAATGAGATCATGACTTTTCCTCAACTGCTTTGCATTTTTAACCTCTTTTTTTCTTCTTGTATCTGCAGCTTTTATCGCGGCGCTCTACATCGATAAAGATCTGGAGTTCGTTCACACCTTCATGAATGTCTGCTTCTTCCCTCGACTCAAGGTGAGCCGAAACGAAAGAACGAACCAACCAACGTTTGGTCGCTGCCGTGGTCAAACAAAACAAACATGTTAAGAATCGAATCTTCTAAAACGCGCCCGAATAAATTGATAAAGCATCGTTGGAGACTCCGCCTGCTCACCCTGACGCCACCGAGGGAGGATGGGCGTTTTTATTCTCCAGCAACCGACTTGTTTGTCTAAATTCAGAAAGATCGTCCACGAGACACAAACACACACACACACACCTGAAGGCACCAGTGTGCCCTGGCGCTCGTGTGAGAGTACCCACACACACACAGCATGGACCTCTCCTTGTGAAGAATCTGCAGCGGTCTGATACGCCGTGCTAATTGCTGTCTTGGTGGTGCCTCTCCGGGGGGGGCGGGGAGGATCCCCCCGGCTCTTGGAGGAGCTGATCTTTGCGTCATTGGTCCACCTCATTTCCACATCCAAAGAGAGAAAGTTGTGAAGAGCCAGCACGTTCTCCTCACACACAGCCTCCTGGGAAAAAAATAAATAAACCACAGCGGCGCACAGTTTGCTGCTTCATCCAATTTGGGATGGAAATACAGAGGTGGAACCCGGGACGTAAACGCTGCTTTCCTTATGTTCACTCATGAAAAGAACACGGCTACTGTATGTGCCGCGCTCTTTTTTTCACGACAGGCTAATTTCTCTGCTTTGGGCTAAAGGGGTGTAGATACCCCCCACCCCCACCCCCCAGAGAGAGAGGAGAAGTGGGGAAGGTGGATGGGGAAAAAAAAAAAAAGATGGAAGAAGTAAACCACATTCGCATGAACAGCAGAGATGAATGGTTTGAAGGGTGGGGTGGGGGGGCAATAAAAGCAAGAGAGAGCAGAAGCAAGAAGCACTCTTTGTAGGAAATTAATAGGAGCAGACAGTTCTGGATTCAAAGTCTGCCCATTTTTATGACGAGGCTTCTTCCCGGTTAATGGAAGGGCTTTTAGAAGTCCCCCTTGGCTAAGAGAAATGTATCAGGCCTGCACACCTGGGAGGCTCCGCGATGCTCTTTATATCTGGCCATGGATTGGCTTTTGTCTTAAGTAGCCTGTGATTTGTTTTCACTGCGAAGGCACACACGGACAGCCATAAAGGGAGAGAAGCCAAAGAAGAAGTGAAGTGAGTGCTGAAAGAGGGGGTAAAAAGTGGAGTCGGTCATGGCAGGAATGAAATAAAAGCTTGGGAGAAAGCGACTGTAGCTGATTTTTTTTTTCTATTTTCTGTGAAAGAAAACTCGGAGCAAACAAGCTTTATAGCATGTGTTTCCGTGTGTGTGTGTGTGTTTGTGTGTGTGTGTGTGTGTGTGTATTGCAGGAGTTTATTCTGAACCAGGACTGGAATGACCCCAAGTCTCAGCTGCAGCAGTGCTGTTTGACCCTGAGAACAGAGGGCAAGGAGCCCGATATCCCACTGTACAAGTAAGACTCTAGAACACATGACCCCGGCTATTTAAAGCTGGCACTGATACCGGAAATTTGGAAAAAAATGTGTTTGTTTTTTCTGTTTCTGACAGTGTCTTGGCTATTTCGTTAAAACCAACCGTTGAGAGTCGAGTTATAAATTAAATGTGATATGACCTGCTAATATACCATTAAATGTAGGAAACAAAGACTCAACGACTACGATTATGACTTGTCCCCTCCCCAAAATGAGTCCTACCATTGCTCTGAAAAACAAAGGGACACAGTCTAGTCACCATCCAAAGGACACCTTCCCACTAGTCTCAATTCTCCAGCTCCACCTCCTCCACCTTGGCAGGTGTCTCCGTCATCGAGAGGGATGGTAGTCGGAGTCTTAGGAGACAAACCCAGCAAACAATCCATGCTAGACCGCCCTCCCCACCAACAGAAAGATGCACCAAACGGACGCTCGATTATCAGTCGGTCGATCTCTTGAAGTTCACTGTTGACATCGTCTTCGTGAAGATGACCTGCTCACGAGGGGTTAACCAGTTGTCATCAGAACAAGATAGACTCCGACGCTCCAAAGGCGGTGAAGATCACGGAGGATTCCAGAAAGAACCCCGTTCCACCTGCCAACATCTCACCCCCGCACGACTCCCCTCGGTTTTTGAGTCCTTCCACTTCCTGGCCAACATCTTCTCCTGGGAAACCGAACATCAGCTCCGTCTACCAAGAAAGCGGAGCGGAGCGTTTCCTGTGGCAGCTTGAAGGAGTCGGACCTGCCAACGCCGGCGCCATCTGGCGCTCGGCTGCCGCTGCCAAGGACAAGGGTAGACCGTAGCGCATCGTTTGCTCTGCTGAGAAGGTCATTGGCTGCAATAGACCCCCCACTACACGACTGGTTACCCCTCCAGGACCCCGAGGCGTGCAGGTAGGGATTGTGGTCACCCTGGACACAAATCATCTGCCGATCCAGCAGGGGGCATCTTGGATCAGGACCCGTCCCTGTTTTAACAATGGACGGTTTTCTTTATTGTAATTCCTTTGGTGCTTTTCATACATTCTTCCATATTCATGGCTTCCATATTCTAAGACACATTTCTTCTCTGCGGAAAACCTCCTCGCAGCGGAATACGCCCGATTCTGAATTCCATCCCCTCGCATTGTGCAGAAAAAGAAAAAGTGTCGACGTCCCTTTTTCTTCTGCCTGACCCAAAGTCTTTGAGTCAAGGTAGACTCCGTCAGGCGAGGAAGAAATGGGCACAAACATCATTTCTTGGATTTGTCTTCTCGCCATTGGTCCCTGAACGCGAGTTGAATCGGCCGTGTAAACGCTCTCGCTGTTGCCGATACATAAACACGCCCAAAGAGGACCTCTTATTCAACACGAAGAGCAGCATGTTTATCACCATGGAAACAGACAAACAGTGCCATCTCCGAGAGAAAAAAATAAAAGGTCATATGTACATGGGCGGTTTGGAGATGGAGCTGCTACGTCAAGTGAACTCAACGATCTCGCATTTAATCACTTCACTCCTCCTCTTTATCCCTTGCTCGTGTTTATTTGAATGTCTTTCCAGCGTTCCTTCTTGCTTATTATTCCGTCTATCTGCTTCTCGGATGATGAATGATTTTTTTTAGAATCTGACACTGCAATAAACACTTCTTCCTCCAACTCTTATTACCCACAAGAACATCAACATGGAAACACGGAGCTCCAGGATAGCAGAAATGTCAGTTCCTTCAACACGTGGAAGGATAAACACCAGGTTTCATCAGATAACCCGTTAATAGATGGGAATTATTTTGCCCACGTTTTTTGGGGGGTAGAAGTGCTGCTCACTTTGTTCCCGTTGGGTAATCCCAAAGAGACTAGGCCAGACTCGTCCACCCTTCACCGTCCTTCCTGTAGATTTTTTAGAGTTTGCTTACATGTGTGAATAAAAGGGAAACACAGGATGATACAAGAGTGTGAGTCAGACGAAAAAGAGCTTTAAAACCACCAGGGGCACGAAAGGACAGGGAAAGGGGAAAGGAGTTAATGCAGCGAACCCACCCTAGCAAACGTCTGGCTGATGACAGATTCACACCCCAGCAACCGTCACTTCTCAGCGCATCCCATCCGGGCAGGGGAAAAAACACCGGGAAGCGGACGCATAAAGTCTTCAACGGTACCCAGACAAAAACGGAATGCGTCCTTGTTGGAGTCGATGACTTCCCCGAAGGCTGGTGGGGGTTTTTTCCGTTCTGATTCGTGCGTTACTTTTAGCAACGCGATAATTCCATGTGACGCTAAATCTTGTTTGCTTCCACGCACGCCATGTGCTTCTTCATTTTGTAAGTGAGAATGGAAGGGAAAAAGAGGGGGGGTAGGAGGGGAGGGGGTAGGCTGAATTATTGATGAAGTGTCATAAGTGACCACATTGCATTAAAAATGGATCGCTCTCCTGAAATAAGTAAATTGTCTGTGAATAATTTAGGTGACTCACAGCTTGGGTTTGGAGATGTTTATGCTAATATTAACATTTCAAACGTCTCCCCCAAGTTTTGTCGACCGTCTTGTACATAAAATCCCTGCAGGACCGGAGCGGAACTGACAGGTTGGGGCTGTTATTTTCTTTTTCAAATGAGATACATCTGTAAAATTAGGTGAGTGATATTCTCTGATCGGTTCCCGGTTCTTATTGTTTACCCTTCGAGCAAACGCCAAAAAGACTCCAAAAAAAAAAAAAAGACCATTGTCAGTCTTTTTATTTCGATTTCACTCCAAACGCGTCGTTTATTTCTTTCTTTTATTTACCGGATTGGAATCTGAAGATGACGGGTTTGTTGGGAATAAAAAAAAAAAGTTTGTTTGTACGTCTCCTCGATTGGATTCCGTACAAAGAATTATATTGAAAACTTTCTTTAACCTCCCCTTCTTTCTTGTTCTTCCTCTGAAGGACACCGTCCCCTGAGCGTCCTCGTTCCTCGCCTCTCGGGGTGTTGTTGTTTATTCCTCCACCTTGCTCCCTCACCTCCCTCTCTCATCCCACATTTTTCTTTGCTGTTTGCCTTTTTTTTTCTCTCGCAGGACCCTGCAGACAGTCGGGCCCTCGCACGCTCGCACCTACACCGTCGCCGTCTACTTCAAAGGGGAGCGAATCGGCTGCGGCAAAGGCCCGAGGTGAGTACAAACGGTCCAATCCGGCGAGACGCGACGGGAACGAGGCGCTCCGCTACCTTCACCCCACCTCTAATGGGCTCCAGAATATCGGCGCGGCTTTATTGATGGTGTTTATTATAGCAATTAAGCTCTTGTTGGCCTATTCTAGCGAGAGAGAGAGAGAGAGAGACATTATGCGGAATGAAAACGAATCGATTCATTATTGATTTGACGTAAATTGCGTTATAGAAATATCTCCGCGCAAGAAACAAGAGAGAGAGCTGACAAACAGACGACACAACATCGAGGAGAGGAGAGGGGGGAGTGTGTTTAGGTTTACCTGGGATGTTTTTGTGTGTGTGTGTGATTTTACACACCTTTTGTGTCTGAAATGAAATGAAATCTCAATGCAGGAAAAAAATGGTTATAGGAGAGACGGGGGGGGGGGGGGTTTACAGTAGAGCTGTCGCTGAGCCCGCGAGAAATGAAAAGTAAATCCATCAAACATCTTTCTCGTCACACACACACACACACACACACACACACTTGAAAGCGCTCCTCCTGCTCTAAGCCGGCGATAAGTTTGTCCCTTCCATAGGATCTTTGACAGCTTACTGTTTTTTGTATTTACATGACTTAAGCCCCCGTCCACCCCCGCCGCCCGGGGCCGTGATCACATATCAATCCCGTATATACGGAGGGACGGTCGGACGCAGGCGTGAACGGCGCCCAGCGTAGAGCCGCCAATAGGCTTACCTTTCCTGTTTCATTTTAAAATGCGTGCGCTGGGTTACCTCGCATTGTTGGTCTCTCTCTAAGCAAACATAAAGCATGTTTGATAATCCTCTCAATGTTTTTTTTTGACAGGAATTCAAAATTATATTATAAAAAAAAAATGTCCATTCTGAATAAGCTAAAGACCGTTTCTCTCCTTCTCCTGTCTCCTCTTTTTAAAATATTCCTAATCTAGCATCCAACAGGCGGAAATGGGAGCCGCGATGGACGCGCTTGAGAAATGTAAGTTGTTTTGGCAAAAAAAATGAACTCCCTCCTCTGCACACACACACACATACACACACACGCACACACACACACACACACACACACACACACACACACACACACACACACACACACACACACACACACACACACTTAAGCCTTTCACAGGCTTCTGCATCAGTGGATGAATATTAGCCTTGGCTGTACAGGATGCAAGATGGCTGGCAGGAAGCCGTGGCCTCCCCAGCAGGTTGGCGGCGTCATATAGGACATTAGTCCGTTTGAAGTGGGGGCCCAGAGTGCCGGCGTGGGGGCCCCTCGCCAGAGATGAGCAACCTATCAAACAAGGACAGGGGGAGGAGAGAGGGAGGGGGAAGCTAAGCATCCTCGACCGCGCCGAGCATCGTGAAGTTGGTGTCGAGGGTTCGCCGAAAGTTCGCGTTTTCAAGCCTTTTTAAAAAAAAACATTTGCGCCATCGTCAGCCTCTTATGCATATGCATGCAGATGCATAATGTCTTGCATTATCCGTGAGTGTGTTCAAGTACTTTTTTTGGGGGGGGGGGTGTTGCATTAGTGGTATTTCTTTACTCGTGTAACGATCCGGGGGTGAACACAAATGGTTTGGTCGTTCCCGTTCTCTCCTCGCAGAGGTCAAACTTTGATTTCATTCTCCTCCTAAAAGAGGCGTCCAGCTACTTGTTACCGATACTGTTTGTGCATCAGAGCTTTCTCTTTATGAAACATTAGCGCCGGGGTGTCTCCATGCTGTCTGTTAGCCTCACCCCCCTCCCTCCTCATCAGGAGCGTAGTTCACTGCACACACTCACTCTCTCGTCTTCCTTCCTACCCTTAATTCCTCCCGTTGCCTCTCCCCAGCATGCACCACTGTCACCGTGATTGATAGATGCTCATCGCTAGTAAATGAACACCCCCCATCATCACCCCCACCCCCATCTAAATTGCTGTTTCGTGTGACTAGATTAGCAATGCCTTTTAAAAGGTCAGTTGGTGTGAAATCGCCTCTTCCTGGTCGGCGTTCCTTCGGTGGGGAAGAAGCTTCGGGTTTGAGGGGTTTTCTGTTTGACTTTCTATCACCGCTTGATTTAGAGACACCGATTTTTACAACTCGCCCCCCGCGGCTCGATGGACTCCTCGTCTCACCCTGTAGCGCTCCAGGGAACGCCGTCAATTACAGGAATCCAATGATTAGAGAGATAAAGTAGGATCCTCAGTGAAAAGAGGAGGAACACCACTTTTTTTTTTCAATTGACGCAAAAGTTTTCTACGATGTTTTTTTTAAGATGAAAATCAAAAGTGCGCAGTCGTAATGTGGTTTTGTTGCTTTCGGGCGCCTCAAACGTCTCCGTCGGAGAATTGTTGGTAGTTCCTGAGCCCCCCCCCCGTCCAAATCTATCATTCACATGCTTGTTATTCAGAGGTAAATCTGTTGGAAAAGTCTAGCAGGCAGTTTGAATAATCAGCCTCCTGTCCTGAACGACAGTCGTGTAAATGTCCCCTCTGTGGGGCTATTAAAGGTTTATCTTATCTTAAAAAACTTCATTTTGCCCCAAGGGGGCAGTTGAAGGCACACAAAGCAGGATAAGTGTAAAAGTGCAAACACACAGTGTAAAGATAAACAGTGTAAAAATAAAAAGTGTAAAAGTAAACTGTAATCGTAAACAGTGTAAATGTAAACAAATAGTGTAAATGTAAGCAGTGTCAACATAAACAGTGTAAATGTAAACATAAACAGTGTAAACGTAAACATAAACAGTAGAAACAAGTAGTAAACATAAACAATAATTTAAAAAATATAAATACAGTTTATTTTTAGACATAGTTCAAAACCTAGTTATTTTTAAAAACTAGTTACTTAGTTAAAGAACTAGTTAGTCTAAAATCTAGTCAGTTTAAAATCTAGTTAGTTCAAAACCCAGTTAATTAGTTTAAAAACTAGTTCATTTTAAACCTAGTTAGTTCCGAACCTATTTATAAAAAAGCACACCTCCTCAAATAAATGCTGTGATCCAGATACTTTCATTATAATTGATTATTTATTTATTTCCTGAAAAACTTGTGGAAAGTCTTGCAATAATCCTGAGGAAAGTTTGGCGCCGCCGGCGTTTGTGTGCCTCACCCGGATGTTTTGTGCAGTCCTGCAAAAAAAAACAAAGTCATGCATCGTCACTGATGTTCTATTATTCCATCTTCTTTTTGGAGGTAAGCGAGGTCAGTCTGCGGGGCTCAAACGTCTCTGTGATGCTTACGTAATGAACCGCCCGTCGCCACATCCTGTCTCGTGTGACGTTCGAGGGCCGCGCTCCGTTTCTCCGCTCAGCAAGACTAATCAAGGTCATTAGCCCCGGTGTCATGTAATTCCTCATTGATTGTCTTGTTGGCCCTCAGTGCAGCATCGGTTACACCATTACTCCACTTGTACAACAGCCCTACCTTGTGTTACTCCCCGATCGAAAAACAGCTCCCCCACCCCACCCCAACGTGTCAGGGTTCATTTCCATGTTTTATTTAAGGCGTCCTCCGGTATCAGCAGCACTTTGAGCCGGATTGAACTTTTTGTTTCTGCTGCAGCTCCTCTTTTTTTTTTTCCCTGGCAGACGGCATTGGCAGCTCCAGTGGTGTCGAAGAGGTGAAGACATGGTTGTGTTAGACAGCTCAGAGCTCATTAAATTGGGGCGGGGGGTGCCCCTGTATTTGGTGTGTGTAGCGGATCCACTGGTGGCTCCGACGATTCGCGTTTGGATATTTGACGGCCCCCACGTTTTGACAGTCTCCTGCCTGTTCCTGTCAAGGAGGAATTAAATGTTAACCAAGACCCGGACTGGGAGGAACATGAGTGCAAACAAATGGAGAAGAGATCGGGGGGGGGGGCTTCCCTTGGCGATGGGGCGGCGTTAGCCTCATGGCTTTAGATCTAAGGCACATGTGTCAAACTCAAGGCCCGGGGGCCAAATGTGGCCCTCCACATCATTTTATGTGGCCCACGAAAGAATAAAAGGTCAGAGTCTAAAATAAATAGGGTCAAAAGTATGGTTTGAGCAAAACTACATTTCCCACAATGCAGCAGTTAAGCCCAATTGAACAAAGTTAGTGTCCTAACTTGTGTCTGATGTTATTTCTCTTTATTGATGGATAGTTTGATCCTTGATTGATGGAGTTTTATGGGTTTAATAACCTGACAAATTAAAATAATTTATAATATAAAAGAGAAACACACATTTTTTTCTGTGTAACTGTAATGTTTGTAACTTGGGTAAGTAATCAATAAATAATAATCAATAATATTTAACATTAAGGAGTAGTCGTACGGCCTTAAATACCTTTGATTCGGACGCCCTGATGCTAATCGGCCCACGGGGGCCGCCGCCCATTCCTCATCAGGCGTAATGCCCCCACCCCCCCGACTTGGATCGAGCCTTCAGTCGTGGAGCGAAGACAAAGTAAAGCCCAGGCCCGTCCTGGCAGAGGAAGATAATGGTTTCTGCTGTCACCGGGCTGATGAAGATGGTCCTGAACGCCAGATCATGAAGCATGAAGGATCGATAGAGCACAAATACACCAGGAACAACATTCATTTAGCCCCTCTGGGTAGCCCCCATGATGCCCTTTTGCACCTCACCCCACCCAGATGCCCCTGTTAACCATTTATCATTCATCCTTCCAGATAGTGCTGCCTCTGTTTAGTCGTTCTCTAAGACTCGTCTGCTTCCCGTTGCCGTTTTTTTATTCCCAACTTCCTCTCAGCTGCTTGTTTCTCAAACAATGAAATATCTGTTGAATAAGAGCAGAAGCCTTGATCTGACTCGTCGCTGGAAGGGAACTACGTTTCTTCCTCGGCATTCCCCCCTAAAACTCCTTAATCTAGCGGATGAAAGCGGAGGGATGGGTTGAGGCGAAGTGAAGTACAGTATTCTGGATCGCTCTTTTGTTTGCACTTTGTTGGAGGGGGGGGATCCCGTCATCAGCGCCACTTCACAGGTGCAACCACGGGGCTTGTTGACAGATGTGCACGAGTGCTCGGTGGTGAACTCTGAGTCAAAGGCCTTAAAAAAAGGACCTCTAGTCCTTGAAGGGGGGATTTTCTGCTTTTTGTGGATATACAATAAGGAAAACCGAGTCGAGCTAAGTGCGTTAGCGCTTTAACCCCGATGCTATCAGCATGCAAGAGCATGCCGTTTCCTCAGAGGCGCTTCCCTTTCCCCCCAAAACAACGGACGATTGAGGATTCTCCAGATGTCTCCGCGATGCCCAACAACACAGCGAAATGGGAAGCGTTGTGCATTCTTAAAAGAAGACGTTGCCTCTTGTTCTGCATGTTAAACAGCATAAATGGACAAAAGCTGCTTCTTTTTTTAATTTTTTTTTTTTTTTTCACCCTGAAGTGGGTTATTTTCCAGTCGTCTCCCATTGAAGAACGCCGGTGATTTCCATATTTTAACTGCAATACACGTTTTTTTTTCTTTCTTTATTTATTTTTTCCTCGCCGAGGCGTTTCTTACCCGCAAGAACGCACATCGACAGAGAATATTACTTCAGAATGATTTCCTGTTCCTCATTCAGTTTTTTTTGTTGTTTTTTTTATCCTTTATGTTTTTTTTTACGCCGCCTGTGTTTTAATAGGATATTTCCATTATCTGGAACCTTTTGCTCTCTGTTGCCGTAATGACCAACCTAAGAGTTTCACCAGGAGGAAGAATACATCCTCTTCTCTCCATTCAGTCGAACACGTATGTGATGCGAATTTCAGTTTTTATCATTACTGAGGGAGGTTCAGCCAATTCTCTCTTACAGTTGAACAATGTGTTAATAGGGCCCGGGCTGAAGCCAAACACTGTTTTGCACATTAAATGAGAGGAAATTTATATATATATATATATATATATATATATATATATATATATATATATATATATATATATATATATATATATATATATATATATATATATATATATATATATATATATATATATATATATATATATATATATCGCGTCCTGGAACTCAAAAATTCATATTTAAATTCCGTGTTTTTTATTCCAGCAAGCCGCCAAAAAAATAAAAAAAAGATATTAAACCACTGAAAAGCATCTCTACATGCAGATGGGAACTCAAACAGATCCCAGATTAGGCTTCCTTTAAATAAACTTTTCACACCCCTGATTTACTCCACACACCCCCACCCCCCAGCAGCAGAGAGACTCCATCCAGATGGGTAATGCGTCACTCTGTTGGTGCTTCAAGGAAAACAACAGGAACAGTGGAAATGGTTCCATTTAAAAACCCTGAGGTGCACCCCCCCCCCCATTATCAGCCGTGCGTCCACTTTTCAGGACAATACTGATAATTAAATTCTACTATTAATCAGAGGATAATACGCGCTAAAGCGTTTAGAAAAAGCGAGGCGTTTTATTTTTTTTTATTCGGGCTCCCGGCGCCGCGGATTTGGAATTAAACATCCGTGAGGTTAAAGCGCCGAGTCTCAAGCTTTAAAGGGTGTTTGCATCCGTGATGGGCACACAGTCTGGATCTATTCATATGCAGCAGGAAAATGATCCCCCCACAAACAATATTTCTTCAAGACCCATTGGGCAAAGACGAAAATCTCTCCTGGAAGAAAAAACAGCAACAACTGGCAGCTTTAGATGAGAGGATGACGAGCACCTTCGTTTGTTCACGTTTCTGTCGGTCCGTTAGAATTACGGACTGTATATAGAAAACGAGGTGCAGATATTCTAATAATAAATTACCATGACAACTGAATGCCCCCCCCACCCCCCCAACCACAGACTGACTTTAAACGCCCAGTGGGAAGAAAGGTTTTAGCAGATTAGATTATTTGCCGTGGGTTTTGCGTGGTTTTGGTCAGGAAGAGGAGAAAAAAATTTCAAAACCTAGAGATGGAGATGATGTGATTTATTTCTCAACAGCTCTTTATCTAAAATCCATTGCTCTTTAAATTAAAATATATATATTTTTAGTCCATTTACAGATTTATTTGGAGACATTAGCAGTTTCTTGGCATCACACATTTAGCCTAGCCTGGACTCCATCTCTGATGCTGTTCTGGGGGGGGACCGCTCACGATGCTTCACAACACGCTAACACACTGGTGGCAGGTGCTATCATGAAAGGTGTCACCTGTTCATCAGTAGTGATAACCGCTCACTCTCACATACTGATGGAAGGGCCACCTGGAGCAATTTGAGCCTGAGTATCTTGCTCAGTGATACTTGGACATGTTGACTGCGGGGGCCGGGGATTGAACCATTGATTAGCGGATGACTGCTGCCGAGCCGCCGTCGCCCCACCTGAATGACAATTCCAGGAAAACAGACTCTGAATGCTCGAAAAGCTAACAGCGGCGCTGCTTTTTTTTTTTTTTCGGAGAAGCGCAGTACCAGGGGTGACCTCTAGGGGCCGCTTCAGAAGAATTAGGTGCAGAATTTCGATTCAGGAAGTGTTTGTTTTCAAATTCAAATTAAGAAAACTTGATTAGTCCGTAACGGGCAATTGAAAGCACATAAAGCAGGAGAGGTGTAAAAGTGTAAACATACGGTGTAAACACTAACAATAAATATAAACAATAATTAAATAATAACATAAATATACATCAAATGTTTATGTTAAATAATAATTCAGAACCTAGTGAGTTAGTTAAAAAACTTTGTTAGTTTAAAACCTATTTAATTTACAAACCTAGTTAGTTCAAAACTAACTAGGTAAGTCCCATGTGACACACAAATGCCCTCCTAGTCTCCCTGTTGAACCCACCCCGCCTTGATTTATTCGCAGTTTCATGTTTGGTGACTCCTGGTGAGTTGGCAGTGAGCAGAATTCAAATCAGCGCTTCAGAAATTCCCCATGAATCCGGCGCTCCATTCATGTTTTTTTTTTATTTTAAACAGCAGCAGCATGTGCCAGATTAAAATCAAATAAATAGTTTCTGAGTCACGAGACTGAAAAAAAAAGAGAACTTTTAGAAATTGTCTGCGCTCCATCTGCAGAACGGTTGTGTTTGCATCCCATCAGCATACATCTGTTTTTGAACGATATCCTCTGCTTTCAAACCATCTAATTACTGATCTCATTAAGAAATGTTCACTTGTAATTATGTTATCAGAACTCATGGTCGCTGCGCTGAAACCAAACAATGCTTGTCTAATTCCCTGTTACTTTGTCTTTATTAATGAAATAACAACACGAGGGAAATTCTTTCGCGCTACTTCCTGCAACATTTGCACTCATTTGCCCAAAAATGATGAATTTAAACCCTAAAATTGCCATCATTGCCCAGTTGGAAACTGACCTTGTCTCTTTCTACCCCCTTTCCTCTTTTGCCTCTCTCTTTATCTGTTCTCCTTGGTCGACTCCTCTCTGTTTCGCGCTCTGCCTCTCCCTGCACCAGATAACTTCCCACAGATGGCTCATCAGAAGCGCTTCATCGAGCGGAAATACAGACAGGAGCTGAAGGAGATGAGACGAGAGCGCGAGCGGCAGGAGAAGGAGACCGACGAGGCGGAGGAATGCAGGAAGTGACAGCATCACTTTTTTTTTTTTGGCTCGGCCAATCAGGGACCTGCATCCACATGGAGGCGGTCTTTTCCTGCGGATTTGGCTCGGTTCCACCAGGTTGATCCGATCCGATCGTTTAGCGATGATCCTAGATGGTTCGGTGAGGACGCGTGTGAGGATTGGCTTCCGCCGTCGCAAACGTCAAGGGTTAAATCAGTTCTTTTTTTTCTTTTTTTCGTGCGCAGCTTTCAGAGATGAAGGGGTACAGAAAGCAAACGGAATGGCAAATGATGGAATGTCATGTTTTATGCTGTTTACTGCTGTAACACGGCTGAGTCTTATGTTCATGTTGGGAGTTGAAATCTTGAAAGATTGACTTCTAAATAAAATTTTTTTTTAAAAAATCATCACTGGAGCTCGTGTTGCTGACACATGTCCGAAATGGAGTAATGAGAAAACTTTTTAAATGTATGAAATGCAAAATAAGACTATTAAAGTTTCATATTGAGTTCTAATCAGTGAAAAGTGTTTTTTTTCAACCCCCCCCCCCTCATTTATTGTAATCCTCACCTGCTCCTCTAAGAGGCTTAAACCAGAAAAAAGGCTCCAGTCAATTATAATCAATCACGACAATGTCACCATCTGTCTCACATCTGCCACTCATCCTCTAATAATCAAAATGGGATTTTTTTTTTTTTTAAACCGCCACTTTCTCTTTTTTAACTTCCTTCCAAATCCGATTGGCTGCCTCACAGATCTTAATTATAGATTGTCTAATTTACAATTTCCTCAGCTCAGTAGCCTCTGGATCCTAGCTATTTAACAACGACCGTCATGTGAATTACTATCTGACATGTAGAGCTAGATCTTTTATACTGTGATTTATTGTAGATAATATATACGTAGCTGTGAGGACAGTAAACGTCTGCTAGCCTCGGGGCGCTGTCATATCTTTAGTTAAAGTCAGATTATTCTCCATAACCAGAAGAAAACAGGGACAGGAGTCAACAGGAGATACTACCAAAATAAATATAGCTGTCAGACATACTCGCCATTACACTGAGGAAAACGTTATCTCTCAAAAACGAGAAAAAAGGCAATAAAGTGGGAAAAATATTGCTTAAAATGAGTTACATTACCCCTAAAAACAAACATTTGACTGTAAGAATGATTTTGTAAATATGCTTCCATTTGGGAGACATTAGCACGTGCATTTAGGGAGTACATCTTGAACCTGGTGCAGGTACACAATAAAGCAAAAACTTTTGTCCATCTGTTGTGTCTAACTGCTGGCTCATGCTGAGTTAACGGTCATTGCTTTTCTATGTACGATCCCTTTATTTTATAAATATAAATTCATTTTTCTTCTTTTGAATTATTGCTTTAAACTTTAACTGCATGCTATATTTTATTTATTATATATATTCTATATACATAGCACCAAACCAGAGCACTTACCTTAGATTGATAATTCATTACTATTCACATCACTTTTTAAGTTGTTCTTTTACTTCAAGGGTAATAATAACCAATAATTTATTCATTATTATTTATTTTTCTTAATCCCCCCTCTTACCCTAACCCTAACCTAACCCCTGATACCAAAACCTTCCTTTTTTCACCCTTACCCCTGAGTTATGTTTCCATATCCCATTTCATTGTGTCCATCTGATGGTGTAGAGGCAAGTTCCAAGAATTCCAACCTGAAGGTGAGCATACAGATGCTATAGCTCGAAGCTTTAAGCACATGCTTTCAAGTCCCACTCGCTCCACATCTTTTGACTTTTTTGGACCACCCATCCGAAAAAATAAATTTTTTAAGATCGACACACCGACGGACTCACCGACCGAATAAAGTTTTTTTAAGATCGACACACCGACCAGACGAACATCCAAATGAACAAAAAAATTTTGTAGACCGACTGAAAACTATTTTTTTAGATCAATCGTCCGACCATCTGACCAAAAAAATAATAAATTTTTTTAGACCTACCCACCAACCCCCCAAATTTTTTAGACTCACTGTTCCTCCGACCGGAAAAAAAATTGTTTAGACCGACTGACTGACCAAAAACAAATTTTTTAGACTGACCGACCGGCCATCCGACCAAAATACCATTTTTTTAGGCCGACCGACAAACTGACAATCCGACCCAAAAAAACCCCACCTTTTTTTTGACCAACCCACTGTCCGGAAATAACATTTGTTTAGACTGGCTAACTGACCAAAAGACCACCAAAAAAATTTTTTAGACCAACTGACTGACCTGCCGACTAACTGACACGAAAAAACATTTTTTTACACCGAACCAAAAAAAAAAGTTTCTGGATCGATTGAAAAATTTTTTTTAGACAACCAACCAACTGAATAAAACTTTTACTTAGACCAACCGAACAGCCAGTCGAAAAAAAGGTTTTTTAACCAGACTAAAAAAAATTTTTAACCCGACCCACCAAAAAAAATTTCTTTTACGCTGACCAACCGAAAAAAAAAATTTACCCTAATGACTGAAAACAAATTTTTCTTTTATATTTTAGACGGATGAACTGACCGAAAAAAAAATTTGGACCGACCAACCGACCATCCGATTGAAAAATAACAGTTTTTTTGACTAACCAACCGGACCGACCCAAAAAAAATTTTTCAGACCGACCTGACTGAAAAAATGTTTTAGACAGACTGACCCAAAGAAATTGTTTTTTTAACCCAACCCACCGACCGAAAAAATATTTTTTTACACAGACCGACCAACCGAAAAAATTTTTTTAGACCGAACAACCAAAAAAAAAACGTTTTTAAACCAACCAACCAATCAAAGCAAAACTTTTTTCGACCAACCGACCAAACCAAAAAATAATTTTTTTTAGACAAACCAACTGACTGGAAAAATGTTTTTAGACCGACCGACTGACTGAAAAAAATTTACTAGACCAACTGAACAAGTAAAATCTTTTAGACTGACTGACTGGCCAAAAAAAATTTGTTTAGATGACAAACCAATCAAAAAATTTTTGTTATGCAAACAAACGACCAAAATGAGAAATTTTTACACCAACCAACTGAAGAATTTTTTTTTAGACCACCGACCGGTCGAAAAAATCTTTTTTACCCAAAGGACCGAAAAATATTTTTTTAGACGACCGACCCCAACGACCGACCCCAACATTTTTTTTTCCCAAACCATCGGAAAATTTTTTTTTTACCCTGATCAACCGACCTGCAAGAAAATTTGTTTTAGACAACTCAATCTTTTTTACCCAAACGACTGAAAAAAATTGAAAAAATTTCTTTCACCCTACCACAAAAAAACTTTAGGCGGACCCACCTGATGAAAAAAGATTTTTTATAGGCTGACCAACGAAACATTTTTATAGACCTACTGACCGACCCAAACGATCGGAAATTTTTTTTTTACCCCGATCAACCACCTTGCAAGAAAATTTTTTTTAGACAACCGATCAGTCGAAAAAATCTTTTTTACCCAAACGACTGAAAAAAATTGAAATATTTTTTTCACCCTACCACAAAAAAATTTTTAAGTGGACCCATCTATGAACTGGCCAGTTGTCTAAAAATTTTTTTGTTTTGGTCGTTTTATTGGGTAAAAAAATTTTTTTGGATCAGTCGGTCGTCTAAAAAAATTTTTTTTTGGATCAGTCGGTCGTCTAAAAATTTTTTTTTTTCGGACAGTTGGTCGATGTAAAAAGTTTTGTTCTCGGTAGGTTCGGTCGTTTGATTGGCTAATTTTTTGTTTTTCGACCGGTCGGGCGTCTAAAATTTTTTTTTCCCGTCGGTTAGTCGGTATAAAAATTCCTTTCGGTCGTTTGATTGGTTAAAAAATTTTTTTTTCAACTGGTCAGTTGTCCAAAAAAATTTTTTTTTCGGTACGTTGGTCGATGTAAAAAGTTTAGTTTTCGGTAGTTTGATTGGTTTGAAAAATTTTGTTTGACTGATCAGTTGTAAAAAAAATTTTTTTTGGTCGTTTGATTGGGTAAAAAAATTTTTTTCTGTTGCTTAAATGTTTTTTTTTTCGGTCATTTGATTGGCTAAAAAAAATTTTGGTTGACCGGCGGGTCAAATAAAATCATTTCTATGAATTTTCGGCAGGTTGTAAAAATTTCTTTTTTTTTTTGTTGACCGGCGGTTCACATAAGGGTATTTTTGGTTGACAATAAGGTCAAATAAAATTAATTCTTTGGCTTTTCGGCAGGTTGTAAAAATTTCTTTTTTTTTTGTTGACTGGATGATGAATAATGTTTTTTATTTTTGTTGACTGGCGGGTCAATTAAAGCTATTTTTGGTTGACCGGCTGGTCAAATATATTGATTTTTTTGTTTATCGCCAGGTTGTAATAATTTTTTTTATGTTTATTGACCGGCGGATCACATAAGGGTATTTTTGGTTGACCGGCGGGTCAAATAAAATTATATCTTTGGCTTTTCAGCAGGTTGTAAAAATTTCTTCTTTTTTTTCTTGACCCGCGGGTCACTAAAAAATTTTTTTTTATTGACTGGCTGATCAATAATTTTTCTTATGTTTATTGACCGGCGGATCACATAAAGGTATTTTGGGTTGACCGGCGGGTCAAATAAAATTATTTCTATGGCTTTTCGGCAGGTTGTAAAAATTTCTTTTTTTTTTTGTTGACCCGCGGGTCCATAAAAAATTTTTTTTTATTGACTGGCTGATGAATAATTTTTTTCATTTTTGTTGACTGGCGGGTCAATAAAAGGTATTTCTGGTTGACCGGCGGGTCAAATATAATGATTTTTTTGTTATCGCCAGGTTGTAATAATTTTTTTTATTTTTGTTGACCGGCGGTTCACATAAGGGTATTTTTGGTTGACCGGCGGGTCAAATAAAATTATTTCTTTGGCTTTTCAGCAGGTTGTAAAAATTTCTTTTTTTTTTTGTTGACCCGCGGGTCAATGAAAAATTTTTTTTTGTTGACTTGCTGATCAATAATTTTTCTTATGTTTATTGACCGGCGGATCACATAAGGGTATTTTTGGTTGACCGGCGGGTCAAATAAAGTTATTTCTATGGCTTTTCGGCAGGTTGTAAAAATGTCTTCTTTTTTTTGTTGACCCGCGGGTCAATAAAAAAATTTTTCTCGTTGACTAGCTGTTGAATAGTTTTTTTTATTTTTGTTTCCTGGCGGGTCAATAAAAGGTATTTCTGGTTGACCGGTGGGTCAAATATAATGATTTTTTTGTTATCGCCAGGTTGTAATAATTTTTTTTATTTTTGTTGACAGGCGGATCACATAAGGGTATTTTTGGTTGACCGGCGGGTCAAATAAAATTATTTCTATGGCTTTTCGGCAGGTTGTAAAAATTTCTTTTTTTTTTTGTTGACCCGCGGGTCAATAAAAAATTCTTTTTATTGACTTGCTGATAAATAATTTTTCTTATGTTTATTGACAGGCGGATCACATAAGGGTATTTTTCGTTGACCGGCAGTTCAAATAAAATTATTTCTATGGCTTTTTTGCAGGATGTAAAAATTTCTTTTTTTTTTTTTTGACCCGCGGGTCAATAAAAAAATTTTTTTTATTGACTAGCTGATAAATAATTTTTCTTATGTTTATTGACCGGCGGATCACATAAGGGTATTTTTGGTTGGCCGGCGGGTCAAATAAAATTATTTCTATGGCTTTTTGGCAGGATGTAAAAATTTCTTTTTTTTTTTGTTGGTCAATAAAAAATTTTTTTTCGTTGACTGGCTGATGAATAATTGTTTTCATTTTTGTTGACTGGCGGGTCAATAAAAGGTATTTCTGGTTGACCGGTGGGTCAAATATAATGATTTTTTTGTTATCACCAGGTTGTAATAATTTTTTTATTTTTGTTGACCGGCGGATCACATAAGGGTATTTTTGGTTGACGGGCGGGTCAAATAAAATTATTTCTATGGCTTTTCGGCAGGTTGTAAAAATTTCTTTTTTTTTTTGTTGACCCGCGGGTCAATAAAAAATTCTTTTTATTGACTTGCTGATAAATAATTTTTCTTATGTTTATTGACAGGCGGATCACATAAGGGTATTTTTCGTTGACCGGCAGTTCAAATAAAATTATTTCTATGGCGTTTTTGCAGGATATAAAAATTTCTTTTTTTTTTTTGTTGACCCGCGGGTCAATAAAAAAAATTTTTTTATTGACTAGCTGATAAATAATTTTTCTTATGTTTATTGACCGGCGGATCACATAAGGGTATTTTTGGTTGGCCGGCGGGTCAAATAAAATTATTTCTATGGCTTTTTGGCAGGATGTAAAAATTTCTTTTTTTTTTTGTTGACCCGTGGGTCAATAAAAATTTTTTTTCGTTGACTGGCTGATGAATAATTTTTTTTCATTTTTGTTGACTGGCTGGTCAATAAAAGGTATTTCTGGTTGACCGGCGGGTCAAATATAATGATTTTTTTGTTATCGCCAGGTTGTAATAATTTTTTTTATTTTTGTTGACCGGCGGTTCACATAAGGGTATTTTTGGTTGACCGGCGGGTCAAATAAAATTATTTCTTTTGCTTTTCAGCAGGCTGTAAAAATTTCCTTTTTTTTTTTTTTGACCCGCGGGTCAATAAAAAAATTTTTTTTATTGACTAGCTGATAAATAATTTTTCTTATGTTTATTGACCGGTGGATCACATAAGGGTATTTTTGGTTGACTGGCGGGTCAAATAAAATTATTTCTATGGCTTTTTGGCAGGTTGTAAAAATTTCTTTTTGTTTTTGTTGACCCGCGGGTCAATAAAAAAAAATTTTTTATTGACTAGGTGATAAATAATTTTTCTTATGTTTATTGACCGGCGGATCACATAAGGGTATATTTGGTTGGCCGGCGGGTCAAATAAAATTATTTCTATGGCTTTTTGGCAGGATGTAAAAATTTCTTTTTTTTTTTGTTGACCCGCGGGTCAATAAAAAATTTTTTTTCGTTGACTGGCTGATGAATAATTTTTTTTCATTTTTGTTGACTGGCTGGTCAATAAAAGGTATTTCTGGTTGACCGGCGGGTCAAATATAATGATTTTTTTGTTATCGCCAGGTTGTAATGATTTTTTTTATTTTTGTTGACCGGCGGTTCACATAAGGGTATTCTTGGTTGACCGGCGGGTCAAATAAAATTATTTCTTTGGCTTTTCAGCAGGTTGTAAAAATTTCTTTTTTTTTTTGTTGACCCGCGGGTCAATAAAAAATTTTTTTTCATTGACTGGCTGATAAATAATTCTTCTTATGTTTATTGACCGGCGGATCACATAAGGGTATTTTTGGTTGGCCGGCGGGACAAATAAAATTATTTCTATGGCTTTTCGGCAGGTTGTAAAAATTTCTTTTTTTTTTTGTTGACCCGCGGGTCAATAAAAAATTTTTTTTCGTTGACTGGCTGATGAATAATTTTTTTTCATTTTTGTTGACTGGCTGGTCAATAAAAGGTATTTCTGGTCGACCGGCGGGTCAAATATAATGATTTTTTTGTTATCGCCAGGTTGTAATAATTTTTTTTATTTTTGTTGACCGGCGGTTCACATAAGGGTATTTTTGGTTGACCGGCGGGTCAAATAAAATTATTTCTTTGGCTTTTCAGCAGGTTGTAAAAATTTCTTTTTTTTTTTGTTGACCCGCGGGTCAATAAAAAATTCTTTTTATTGACTTGCTGATAAATAATTTTTCTTATGTTTATTGACCGGCGGATCACATAAGGGTATTTTTGGTTGACCGGCGGGTCAAATAAAATTATTTCTATGGCTTTTCGGCAGGTTGTAAAAATTTCTTTTTGTTTTTGTTGACCCGCGGGTCAATAAAAAAAAAATTTTTATTGACTAGGTGATAAATAATTTTTCTTATGTTTATTGACCGGCGGATCACATAAGGGTATTTTTGGTTGGCCGGCGGGTCAAATAAAATTATTTCTATGGCTTTTTGGCAGGATGTAAAAATTTCTTTTTTTTTTTGTTGACCCGCGGGTCAATAAAAAAATTTTTTTCGTTGACTGGCTGATGAATAATTTTTTTCATTTTTGTTGACTGGCGGGTCAATAAAAGGTATTTCTGGTTGACCGGTGGGTCAAATATAATGATTTTTTTGTTATCACCAGGTTGTAATAATTTTTTTATTTTTGTTGACCGGCGGATCACATAAGGGTATTTTTGGTTGACGGGCGGGTCAAATAAAATTATTTCTATGGCTTTTCGGCAGGTTGTAAAAATTTCTTTTTTTTTTTGTTGACCCGCGGGTCAATGAAAATTTTTTTTTCGTTGACCTGCTGATAAATAATTTTTCTTATTTTTATTGACAGGCGGATCACATAAGGGTATTTTTGGTTGACCGGCGGGTCAAATAAAATTATTTCTATGGCTTTTCGGCAGGTTGTAAAAATTTCTTTTTTTTTTTGTTGACCCGCGGGTCAATAAAAAATTCTTTTTATTGACTTGCTGATAAATAATTTTTCTTATGTTTATTGACAGGCGGATCACATAAGGGTATTTTTCGTTGACCGGCAGTTCAAATAAAATTATTTCTATGGCTCTTTGGCAGGATGTAAAAATTTCTTTTTTTTTTTTGTTGACCCGCGGGTCAATAAAATAATTTTTTTTATTGACCAGCTGATAAATAATTTTTCTTATGTTTATTGACCGGCGGATCACATAAGGGTATTTTTGGTTGACCGGCGGGTCAAATAAAATTATTTCTATGGCTTTTTGGCAGGTTGTAAAAATTTCTTTTTTTTTTGTTGACCCGCGGGTCAATAAAAAATTTTTTTTCATTGACTGGCTGATAAATAATTTTTCTTATTTTTATTGACAGGCGGATCACATAAGGGTATTTTTGGTTGACCGGCGGGTCAAATAAAATTATTTCTATGGCTTTTCGGCAGGTTGTAAAAATTTCTTTTTTTTTTGTTGACCCGCGGGTCAATAAAAAATTATTTTTATTGACTTGCTGATAAATAATTTTTCTTATGTTTATTGACCGGCGGATCACATAAGGGTATTTTTCGTTGACCGGCGGGTCAAATAAAATTATTTCTATGGCTTTTTGGCAGGATGTAAAAATTTCTTTTTTTTTTTGTTGACCCGCGGGTCACTAAAAATTTTTCTTCGTTGACTGGCTGATGAATAATTTCTTTTCATTTTTCTTGACTGAGCGGTTCACATAAGGGTATTTTTGGTTGACCGGCGGGTCAAATAAAATTATTTCTATGGCTTTTTTGCAGGTTGTAAAAATTTCTTTTTTTTTTGTTGACCCACGGGTCAATAAAAAAATATTTTTCATTGACTGGCTGATAAATAATTTTTCTTATGTTTATTGACCGGCGGTTCACATAAGGGTATTTTTGGTTGACCGGCGGGTCAAATAAAATTATTTCTATGGCTTTTCGGCAGGTTGTAAAAATTTCTTTTTGTTTTTGTTGACCCGCGGGTCAATAAAACAAAATTTTTTTATTGACTAGGTGATAAATAATTTTTCTCATGTTTATTGACCGGCGGATCACATAAGGGTATTTTTGGTTGGCCGGCGGGTCAAATAAAATTATTTCTATGGCTTTTTGGCAGGATGTAAAAATTTCTTTTTTTTTTTGTTGACCCGCGGGTCAATAAAAAATTTTTTTTCGTTGACTGGCTGATGAATAATTTTTTTTCATTTTTGTTGACTGGCTGGTCAATAAAAGGTATTTCTGGTTGACCGGCGGGTCAAATAAAATTATTTCTATGGCTTTTCAGCAGGTTATAAAAATTTCTTTTTTTTTTTGTTGACCCGCGGGTCAATAAAAAATTTTTTTTTATTGACTGGCTGATAAATAATTTTTCTTATTTTTATTGACAGGCGGATCACATAAGGGTATTTTTGGTTGACCGGCGGGTCAAATAAAATTATTTCTATGGCTTTTCGGCAGGTTGTAAAAATTTTTTTTTTTTTTGTTGACCCGCGGGTCAATAAAAAATTCTTTTTATTGACTTGCTGATAAATAATTTTTCTTATGTTTATTGACCGGCGGATCACATAAGGGTATTTTTCGTTGACCGGCGGGTCAAATAAAATTATTTCTATGGCTTTTTGGCAGGATGTAAAAATTTCTTTTTTTTTTTGTTGACCCGCGGGTCAATAAAAAAATTTTTTTTATTGACTAGCTGATAAATAATTTTTCTTATGTTTATTGACCGGCGGATCACATAAGGGTATTTTTGGTTGGCCGGCGGGTCAAATAAAATTATTTCTATGGCTTTTTGGCAGGATGTAAAAATTTCTTTTTTTTTTTGTTGACCCGCGGGTCACTAAAAATTTTTCTTCGTTGACTGGCTGATGAATAATTTCTTTTCATTTTTCTTGACTGAGCGGTTCACATAAGGGTATTTTTGGTTGACCGGCGGGTCAAATAAAATTATTTCTTTTGCTTTTCAGCAGGCTGTAAAAATTTCCTTTTTTTTTTTGTTGACCCGCGGGTCAATAAAAAAATTTTTTTATTGACTAGCTGATAAATAATTTTTCTTATGTTTATTGACCGGCGGATCACATAAGGGTATTTTTGGTTGACCGGCGGGTCAAATAAAATTATTTCTATGGCTTTTTTGCAGGTTGTAAAAATTTCTTTTTTTTTTGTTGATCCACGGGTCAATAAAAAAATATTTTTAATTGACTGGCTGATAAATAATTTTTCTTATGTTTATTGACCGGCGGTTCACATAAGGGTATTTTTGGTTGACCGGCGGGTCAAATAAAATTATTTCTATGGCTTTTCGGCAGGTTGTAAAAATTTCTTTTTGTTTTTGTTGACCCGCGGGTCAATAAAACAAAATTTTTTTATTGACTAGGTGATAAATAATTTTTCTCATGTTTATTGACCGGCGGATCACATAAGGGTATTTTTGGTTGGCCGGCGGGTCAAATAAAATTATTTCTATGGCTTTTTGGCAGGATGTAAAAATTTCTTTTTTTTTTTGTTGACCCGCGGGTCAATAAAAATTTTTTTTTCGTTGACTGGCTGATGAATAATTTTTTTTCATTTTTGTTGACTGGCTGGTCAATAAAAGGTATTTCTGGTTGACCGGCGGGTCAAATATAATGATTTTTTTGTTATCGCCAGGTTGTAATAATTTTTTTTATTTTTGTTGACCTGCGGTTCACATAAGGGTATTTTTGGTTGACCGGCGGGTCAAATAAAATTATTTCTTTGGCTTTTCAGCAGGTTGTAAAAATTTCTTTTTTTTTTTGTTGACCCGCGGGTCAATAAAAAATTTTTTTTTATTGACTGGCTGATAAATAATTTTTCTTATTTTTATTGACAGGCGGATCACATAAGGGTATTTTTGGTTGACCGGCGGGTCAAATAAAATTATTTCTATGGCTTTTCGGCAGGTTGTAAAAATTTCTTTTTTTTTTTGTTGACCCGCGGGTCAATAAAAAATTCTTTTTATTGACTTGCTGATAAATAATTTTTCTTATGTTTATTGACCGGCGGATCACATAAGGGTATTTTTCGTTGACCGGCGGGTCAAATAAAATTATTTCTTTTGCTTTTCAGCAGGCTGTAAAAATTTCCTTTTTTTTTTTGTTGACCCGCGGGTCAATAAAAAAATTTTTTTATTGACTAGCTGATAAATAATTTTTCTTATGTTTATTGACCGGCGGATCACATAAGGGTATTTTTGGTTGACCGGCGGGTCAAATAAAATTATTTCTATGGCTTTTTTGCAGGTTGTAAAAATTTCTTTTTTTTTTGTTGATCCACGGGTCAATAAAAAAATATTTTTAATTGACTGGCTGATAAATAATTTTTCTTATGTTTATTGACCGGCGGTTCACATAAGGGTATTTTTGGTTGACCGGCGGGTCAAATAAAATTATTTCTATGGCTTTTCGGCAGGTTGTAAAAATTTCTTTTTGTTTTTGTTGACCCGCGGGTCAATAAAACAAAATTTTTTTATTGACTAGGTGATAAATAATTTTTCTCATGTTTATTGACCGGCGGATCACATAAGGGTATTTTTGGTTGGCCGGCGGGTCAAATAAAATTATTTCTATGGCTTTTTGGCAGGATGTAAAAATTTCTTTTTTTTTTTGTTGACCCGCGGGTCAATAAAAATTTTTTTTTCGTTGACTGGCTGATGAATAATTTTTTTTCATTTTTGTTGACTGGCTGGTCAATAAAAGGTATTTCTGGTTGACCGGCGGGTCAAATATAATGATTTTTTTGTTATCGCCAGGTTGTAATAATTTTTTTTATTTTTGTTGACCTGCGGTTCACATAAGGGTATTTTTGGTTGACCGGCGGGTCAAATAAAATTATTTCTTTGGCTTTTCAGCAGGTTGTAAAAATTTCTTTTTTTTTTTGTTGACCCGCGGGTCAATAAAAAATTTTTTTTTATTGACTGGCTGATAAATAATTTTTCTTATTTTTATTGACAGGCGGATCACATAAGGGTATTTTTGGTTGACCGGCGGGTCAAATAAAATTATTTCTATGGCTTTTCGGCAGGTTGTAAAAATTTCTTTTTTTTTTTGTTGACCCGCGGGTCAATAAAAAATTCTTTTTATTGACTTGCTGATAAATAATTTTTCTTATGTTTATTGACCGGCGGATCACATAAGGGTATTTTTCGTTGACCGGCGGGTCAAATAAAATTATTTCTATGGCTTTTTGGCAGGATGTAAAAATTTCTTTTTTTTTTTTGTTGACCCGCGGGTCAATAAAAAAATTTTTTTTTATTGACTAGCTGATAAATAATTTTTCTTATGTTTATTGACCGGCGGATCACATAAGGGTATTTTTGGTTGGCCGGCGGGTCAAATAAAATTATTTCTATGGCTTTTTGGCAGGATGTAAAAATTTCTTTTTTTTTTTTGTTGACCCGCGGGTCAATAAAAAATTTTTTTTTATTGACTAGCTGATAAATAATTTTTCTTATGTTTATTGACCGGCGGATCACATAAGGGTATTTTTGGTTGGCCGGCGGGTCAAATAAAATTATTTCTATGGCTTTTTGGCAGGATGTAAAAATTTCTTTTTTTTTTTGTTGACCCGCGGGTCACTAAAAATTTTTCTTCGTTGACTGGCTGATGAATAATTTCTTTTCATTTTTGTTGACTGGCTGGTCAACAAAAGGTATTTCTGGTTGACTGGCGGGTCAAATATAATGATTTTTTTGTTATCGCCAGGTTGTAATAATTTTTTTTATTTTTGTTGACCGGCGGTTCACATAAGGGTATTTTTGGTTGACCGGCGGGTCAAATAAAATTATTTCTTTGGCTTTTCAGCAGGTTGTAAAAATTTCTTTTTTTTTTTGTTGACCCGCGGGTCACTAAAAATTTTTCTTCGTTGACTGGCTGATGAATAATTTCTTTTCATTTTTGTTGACTGGCTGGTCAACAAAAGGTATTTCTGGTTGACTGGCGGGTCAAATATAATGATTTTTTTGTTATCGCCAGGTTGTAATAATTTTTTTTATTTTTGTTGACCGGCGGTTCACATAAGGGTATTTTTGGTTGACCGGCGGGTCAAATAAAATTATTTCTTTTGCTTTTCAGCAGGCTGTAAAAATTTCCTTTTTTTTTTTGTTGACCCGCGGGTCAATAAAAATTTTTTTTTATTGACTAGCTGATAAATAATTTTTCTTGTTTATTGACCGGCGGATCACATAAGGGTATTTTTGGTTGACCGGCGGGTCAAATAAAATTATTTCTATGGCTTTTTTGCAGGTTGTAAAAATTTCTTTTTTTTTTGTTGACCCACGGGTCAATAAAAAAATATTTTTTATTGACTGGCTGATAAATAATTTTTCTTATGTTTATTGACCGGCGGATCACATAAGGGTATTTTTGGTTGACCGGCGGGTCAAATAAAATTATTTCTATGGCTTTTCGGCAGGTTGTAAAAATTTCTTTTTTTTTTTGTTGACCCGCGGGTCAATAAAAAAATTTTTTTTATTGACTAGGTGATAAATAATTTTTCTCATGTTTATTGACCGGCGGATCACATAAGGGTATTTTTGGTTGGCCGGCGGGTCAAATAAAATTATTTCTATGGCTTTTTGGCAGGATGTAAAAATTTCTTTTTTTTTTTGTTGACCCGCGGGTCAATAAAAATTTTTTTTTCGTTGACTGGCTGATGAATAATTTTTTTTCATTTTTGTTGACTGGCTGGTCAATAAAAGGTATTTCTGGTTGACCGGCGGGTCAAATATAATGATTTTTTTGTTATCGCCAGGTTGTAATAATTTTTTTTATTTTTGTTGACCGGCGGTTCACATAAGGGTATTTTTGGTTGACCGGCGGGTCAAATAAAATTATTTCTTTGGCTTTTCAGCAGGTTGTAAAAATTTCTTTTTTTTTTTGTTGACCCGCGGGTCAATAAAAAAATTTTTTTTATTGACTGGCTGATAAATAATTTTTCTTATTTTTATTGACAGGCGGATCACATAAGGGTATTTTTGGTTGACCGGCGGGTCAAATAAAATTATTTCTATGGCTTTTCGGCAGGTTGTAAAAATTTCTTTTTTTTTTTGTTGACCCGCGGGTCAATAAAAAAAATTTTTTTATTGACTTGCTGATAAATAATTTTTCATATGTTTATTGACCGGCGGATCACATAAGGGTATTTTTCGTTGACCGGCGGGTCAAATAAAATTATTTCTATGGCTTTTTGGCAGGATGTAAAAATTTCTTTTTTTTTTTGTTGACCCGCGGGTCAATAAAAATTTTTTTTCGTTGACTGGCTGATGAATAATTTTTTTTCATTTTTGTTGACTGGCTGGTCAATAAAAGGTATTTCTGGTTGACCGGCGGGTCAAATATAATGATTTTTTTGTTATCGCCAGGTTGTAATAATTTTTTTTATTTTTGTTGACCGGCGGTTCACATAAGGGTATTTTTGGTTGACCGGCGGGTCAAATAAAATTATTTCTTTTGCTTTTCAGCAGGCTGTAAAAATTTCCTTTTTTTTTTTGTTGACCCGCGGGTCAATAAAAAATTTTTTGTTATTGACTAGCTGATAAATAATTTTTCTTATGTTTATTGACCGGCGGATCACATAAGGGTATTTTTGGTTGACCGGCGGGTCAAATAAAATTATTTCTATGGCTTTTTGGCAGGTTGTAAAAATTTCTTTTTTTTTTGTTGACCCGCGGGTCAATAAAAAAATATTTTTTATTGACTGGCTGATAAATAATTTTTCTTATTTTTATTGACAGGCGGATCACATAAGGGTAATTTGGTTGGCCGGCGGGTCAAATAAAATTATTTCTATGGCGTTTTGGCAGGATGTAAAAATTTCTTTTTTTTGTTTGTTGACCCGCGGGTCAATAAAAATTTTTTTTTTATTGACTAGCTGATAAATAATTTTTCTTATGTTTATTGACCGGCGGATCACATAAGGGTATTTTTGGTTGGCCGGCGGGCCATATAAAATTATTTCTATGAATTTTTGGCAGGATGTAAAAATTTCTTTTTTTTTTTGTTGACCCGCGGGTCAATAAAAAATTTTTTTCGTTGACTGGCTGATGAATAATTTTTTTTCATTTTTGTTGACTGGCTGGTCAATAAAAGGTATTTCTGGTTGACCGGCGGATCAAATATAATGATTTTTTTGTTATCACCAGGTTGTAATAATTTTTTTTATTTTTGTTGACCGGCGGTTCACATAAGGGTATTTTTGGTTGACCGGCGGGTCAAATAAAATTATTACTTTTGCTTTTCAGCAGGCTGTAAAAATTTCCTTTTTTTTTTTGTTGACCCGCGGGTCAATAAAAAAATTTTTTTTATTGAATAGCTGATAAATAATTTTTCTTATGTTTATTGACCGGCGGATCACATAAGGGTATTTTTGGTTGGCCGGCGGGTCAAATAAAATTATTTCTATGGCTTTTTGGCAGGATGTAAAAATTTCTTTTTTTTTTTGTTGACTGTCAATAAAAAATTTTTTTCGTTGACTGGCTGATGAATAATTTTTTTTCATTTTTGTTGACTGGCTGGTCAATAAAAGGTATTTCTGGTTGACCGGCGGGTCAAATATAATGATTTTTTTGTTATCGCCAGGTTGTAATAATTTTTTTTATTTTTGTTGACCGGCGGTTCACATAAGGGTATTTTTGGTTGACCGGCGGGTCAAATAAAATTATTTCTTTTGCTTTTCAGCAGGCTGTAAAAATTTCCTTTTTTTTTTTGTTGACCCGCGGGTCAATAAAAAAATTTTTTTTATTGAATAGCTGATAAATAATTTTTCTTATGTTTATTGACCGGCGGATCACATAAGGGTATTTTTGGTTGGCCGGCGGGTCAAATAAAATTATTTCTATGGCTTTTTGGCAGGATGTAAAAATTTCTTTTTTTTTTTGTTGACTGTCAATAAAAATTTTTTTTCGTTGACTGGCTGATGAATAATTTTTTTTCATTTTTGTTGACTGGCTGGTCAATAAAAGGTATTTCTGGTTGACCGGCGGGTCAAATATAATGATTTTTTTGTTATCGCCAGGTTGTAATAATTTTTTTTATTTTTGTTGACCTGCGGTGCACATAAGGGTATTTTTGGTTGACCGGCGGGTCAAATAAAATTATTTCTTTGGCTTTTCAGCAGGTTGTAAAAATTTCTTTTTTTTTTTGTTGACCCGCGGGTCAATAAAAAATTTTTTTTTATTGACTGGCTGATAAATAATTTTTCTTATTTTTATTGACAGGCGGATCACATAAGGGTATTTTTGGTTGACCGGCGGGTCAAATAAAATTATTTCTATGGCTTTTCGGCAGGTTGTAAAAATTTCTTTTTTTTTTTGTTGACCCGCGGGTCAATAAAAAATTCTTTTTATTGACTTGCTGATAAATAATTTTTCTTATGTTTATTGACCGGCGGATCACATAAGGGTATTTTTCGTTGACCGGCGGGTCAAATAAAATTATTTCTATGGCTTTTTGGCAGGATGTAAAAATTTCTTTTTTTTTTTTGTTGACCCGCGGGTCAATAAAAAAATTTTTTTTATTGACTAGCTGATAAATAATTTTTCTTATGTTTATTGACCGGCGGATCACATAAGGGTATTTTTGGTTGGCCGGCGGGTCAAATAAAATTATTTCTATGGCTTTTTGGCAGGATGTAAAAATTTCTTTTTTTTTTTTGTTGACCCGCGGGTCAATAAAAATTTTTTTTTTATTGACTAGCTGATAAATAATTTTTCTTATGTTTATTGACCGGCGGATCACATAAGGGTATTTTTGGTTGGCCGGCGGGTCAAATAAAATTATTTCTATGGCTTTTTGGCAGGATGTAAAAATTTCTTTTTTTTTTTGTTGACCCGCGGGTCACTAAAAATTTTTCTTCGTTGACTGGCTGATGAATAATTTCTTTTCATTTTTGTTGACTGGCTGGTCAACAAAAGGTATTTCTGGTTGACTGGCGGGTCAAATATAATGATTTTTTTGTTATCGCCAGGTTGTAATAATTTTTTTTATTTTTGTTGACCGGCGGTTCACATAAGGGTATTTTTGGTTGACCGGCGGGTCAAATAAAATTATTTCTTTGGCTTTTCAGCAGGTTGTAAAAATTTCTTTTTTTTTTTGTTGACCCGCGGGTCACTAAAAATTTTTCTTCGTTGACTGGCTGATGAATAATTTCTTTTCATTTTTGTTGACTGGCTGGTCAACAAAAGGTATTTCTGGTTGACTGGCGGGTCAAATATAATGATTTTTTTGTTATCGCCAGGTTGTAACAATTTTTTTTATTTTTGTTGACCGGCGGTTCACATAAGGGTATTTTTGGTTGACCGGCGGGTCAAATAAAATTATTTCTTTTGCTTTTCAGCAGGCTGTAAAAATTTCCTTTTTTTTTTTGTTGACCCGCGGGTCAATAAAAAATTTTTTTTATTGACTAGCTGATAAATAATTTTTCTTGTTTATTGACCGGCGGATCACATAAGGGTATTTTTGGTTGACCGGCGGGTCAAATAAAATTATTTCTATGGCTTTTTTGCAGGTTGTAAAAATTTCTTTTTTTTTTGTTGACCCACGGGTCAATAAAAAAATATTTTTTATTGACTGGCTGATAAATAATTTTTCTTATGTTTATTGACCGGCGGATCACATAAGGGTATTTTTGGTTGACCGGCGGGTCAAATAAAATTATTTCTATGGCTTTTCGGCAGGTTGTAAAAATTTCTTTTTTTTTTTGTTGACCCGCGGGTCAATAAAAAAATTTTTTTTATTGACTAGGTGATAAATAATTTTTCTCATGTTTATTGACCGGCGGATCACATAAGGGTATTTTTGGTTGGCCGGCGGGTCAAATAAAATTATTTCTATGGCTTTTTGGCAGGATGTAAAAATTTCTTTTTTTTTTTGTTGACCCGCGGGTCAATAAAAAATTTTTTTTCGTTGACTGGCTGATGAATAATTTTTTTTCATTTTTGTTGACTGGCTGGTCAATAAAAGGTATTTCTGGTTGACCGGCGGGTCAAATATAATGATTTTTTTGTTATCGCCAGGTTGTAATAATTTTTTTTATTTTTGTTGACCGGCGGATCACATAAGGGTATTTTTGGTTGACCGGCGGGTCAAATAAAATTATTTCTATGGCTTTTTTGCAGGTTGTAAAAATTTCTTTTTTTTTTGTTGACCCACGGGTCAATAAAAAAATATTTTTTATTGACTGGCTGATAAATAATTTTTCTTATGTTTATTGACCGGCGGATCACATAAGGGTATTTTTGGTTGACCGGCGGGTCAAATAAAATTATTTCTATGGCTTTTCGGCAGGTTGTAAAAATTTCTTTTTTTTTTTGTTGACCCGCGGGTCAATAAAAAAATTTTTTTTATTGACTAGGTGATAAATAATTTTTCTCATGTTTATTGACCGGCGGATCACATAAGGGTATTTTTGGTTGGCCGGCGGGTCAAATAAAATTATTTCTATGGCTTTTTGGCAGGATGTAAAAATTTCTTTTTTTTTTTGTTGACCCGCGGGTCAATAAAAATTTTTTTTTCGTTGACTGGCTGATGAATAATTTTTTTTCATTTTTGTTGACTGGCTGGTCAATAAAAGGTATTTCTGGTTGACCGGCGGGTCAAATATAATGATTTTTTTGTTATCGCCAGGTTGTAATAATTTTTTTTATTTTTGTTGACCGGCGGTTCACATAAGGGTATTTTTGGTTGACCGGCGGGTCAAATAAAATTATTTCTTTGGCTTTTCAGCAGGTTGTAAAAATTTCTTTTTTTTTTTGTTGACCCGCGGGTCAATAAAAAAAAATTTTTTATTGACTGGCTGATAAATAATTTTTTTTATTTTTATTGACAGGCGGATCACATAAGGGTATTTTTGGTTGACCGGCGGGTCAAATAAAATTATTTCTATGGCTTTTTGGCAGGATGTAAAAATTTCTTTTTTTTTTTGTTGACCCGCGGGTCAATAAAAATTTTTTTTCGTTGACTGGCTGATGAATAATTTTTTTTCATTTTTGTTGACTGGCTGGTCAATAAAAGGTATTTCTGGTTGACCGGCGGATCAAATATAATGATTTTTTTGTTATCACCAGGTTGTAATAATTTTTTTTATTTTTGTTGACCGGCGGTTCACATAAGGGTATTTTTGGTTGACCGGCGGGTCAAATAAAATTATTACTTTTGCTTTTCAGCAGGCTGTAAAAATTTCCTTTTTTTTTTTGTTGACCCGCGGGTCAATAAAAAAATTTTTTTTATTGAATAGCTGATAAATAATTTTTCTTATGTTTATTGACCGGCGGATCACATAAGGGTATTTTTGGTTGGCCGGCGGGTCAAATAAAATTATTTCTATGGCTTTTTGGCAGGATGTAAAAATTTCTTTTTTTTTTTGTTGACTGTCAATAAAATTTTTTTTTCGTTGACTGGCTGATGAATAATTTTTTTTCATTTTTGTTGACTGGCTGGTCAATAAAAGGTATTTCTGGTTGACCGGCGGGTCAAATATAATGATTTTTTTGTTATCGCCAGGTTGTAATAATTTTTTTTATTTTTGTTGACCGGCGGTTCACATAAGGGTATTTTTGGTTGACCGGCGGGTCAAATAAAATTATTTCTTTTGCTTTTCAGCAGGCTGTAAAAATTTCCTTTTTTTTTTTGTTGACCCGCGGGTCAATAAAAAAATTTTTTTTATTGAATAGCTGATAAATAATTTTTCTTATGTTTATTGACCGGCGGATCACATAAGGGTATTTTTGGTTGGCCGGCGGGTCAAATAAAATTATTTCTATGGCTTTTTGGCAGGATGTAAAAATTTCTTTTTTTTTTTGTTGACTGTCAATAAAAATTTTTTTTCGTTGACTGGCTGATGAATAATTTTTTTTCATTTTTGTTGACTGGCTGGTCAATAAAAGGTATTTCTGGTTGACCGGCGGGTCAAATATAATGATTTTTTTGTTATCGCCAGGTTGTAATAATTTTTTTTATTTTTGTTGACCTGCGGTTCACATAAGGGTATTTTTGGTTGACCGGCGGGTCAAATAAAATTATTTCTTTGGCTTTTCAGCAGGTTGTAAAAATTTCTTTTTTTTTTTGTTGACCCGCGGGTCAATAAAAAATTTTTTTTTATTGACTGGCTGATAAATAATTTTTCTTATTTTTATTGACAGGCGGATCACATAAGGGTATTTTTGGTTGACCGGCGGGTCAAATAAAATTATTTCTATGGCTTTTCGGCAGGTTGTAAAAATTTCTTTTTTTTTTTGTTGACCCGCGGGTCAATAAAAAATTCTTTTTATTGACTTGCTGATAAATAATTTTTCTTATTTTTATTGACCGGCGGATCACATAAGGGTATTTTTCGTTGACCGGCGGGTCAAATAAAATTATTTCTATGGCTTTTTGGCAGGATGTAAAAATTTCTTTTTTTTTTTTGTTGACCCGCGGGTCAATAAAAAATTTTTTTTTATTGACTAGCTGATAAATAATTTTTCTTATGTTTATTGACCGGCGGATCACATAAGGGTATTTTTGGTTGGCCGGCGGGTCAAATAAAATTATTTCTATGGCTTTTTGGCAGGATGTAAAAATTTCTTTTTTTTTTTTGTTGACCCGCGGGTCAATAAAAATTTTTCTTCGTTGACTAGCTGATAAATAATTTTTCTTATGTTTATTGACCGGCGGATCACATAAGGGTATTTTTGGTTGGCCGGCGGGTCAAATAAAATTATTTCTATGGCTTTTTGGCAGGATGTAAAAATTTCTTTTTTTTTTTGTTGACCCGCGGGTCACTAAAAATTTTTCTTCGTTGACTGGCTGATGAATAATTTCTTTTCATTTTTGTTGACTGGCTGGTCAACAAAAGGTATTTCTGGTTGACTGGCGGGTCAAATATAATGATTTTTTTGTTATCGCCAGGTTGTAATAATTTTTTTTATTTTTGTTGACCGGCGGTTCACATAAGGGTATTTTTGGTTGACCGGCGGGTCAAATAAAATTATTTCTTTGGCTTTTCAGCAGGTTGTAAAAATTTCTTTTTTTTTTTGTTGACCCGCGGGTCACTAAAAATTTTTCTTCGTTGACTGGCTGATGAATAATTTCTTTTCATTTTTGTTGACTGGCTGGTCAACAAAAGGTATTTCTGGTTGACTGGCGGGTCAAATATAATGATTTTTTTGTTATCGCCAGGTTGTAATAATTTTTTTTATTTTTGTTGACCGGCGGTTCACATAAGGGTATTTTTGGTTGACCGGCGGGTCAAATAAAATTATTTCTTTTGCTTTTCAGCAGGCTGTAAAAATTTCCTTTTTTTTTTTGTTGACCCGCGGGTCAATAAAAAATTTTTTTTATTGACTAGCTGATAAATAATTTTTCTTGTTTATTGACCGGCGGATCACATAAGGGTATTTTTGGTTGACCGGCGGGTCAAATAAAATTATTTCTATGGCTTTTTTGCAGGTTGTAAAAATTTCTTTTTTTTTTGTTGACCCACGGGTCAATAAAAAAATATTTTTTATTGACTGGCTGATAAATAATTTTTCTTATGTTTATTGACCGGCGGATCACATAAGGGTATTTTTGGTTGACCGGCGGGTCAAATAAAATTATTTCTATGGCTTTTCGGCAGGTTGTAAAAATTTCTTTTTTTTTTGTTGACCCGCGGGTCAATAAAAAAATTTTTTTTATTGACTAGGTGATAAATAATTTTTCTCATGTTTATTGACCGGCGGATCACATAAGGGTATTTTTGGTTGGCCGGCGGGTCAAATAAAATTATTTCTATGGCTTTTTGGCAGGATGTAAAAATTTCTTTTTTTTTTTGTTGACCCGCGGGTCAATAAAAATTTTTTTTTCGTTGACTGGCTGATGAATAATTTCTTTTCATTTTTGTTGACTGGCTGGTCAACAAAAGGTATTTCTGGTTGACTGGCGGGTCAAATATAATGATTTTTTTGTTATCGCCAGGTTGTAATAATTTTTTTTATTTTTGTTGACCGGCGGTTCACATAAGGGTATTTTTGGTTGACCGGCGGGTCAAATAAAATTATTTCTTTGGCTTTTCAGCAGGTTGTAAAAATTTCTTTTTTTTTTTGTTGACCCGCGGGTCACTAAAAATTTTTCTTCGTTGACTGGCTGATGAATAATTTCTTTTCATTTTTGTTGACTGGCTGGTCAACAAAAGGTATTTCTGGTTGACTGGCGGGTCAAATATAATGATTTTTTTGTTATCGCCAGGTTGTAATAATTTTTTTTATTTTTGTTGACCGGCGGTTCACATAAGGGTATTTTTGGTTGACCGGCGGGTCAAATAAAATTATTTCTCTTGCTTTTCAGCAGGCTGTAAAAATTTCCTTTTTTTTTTTGTTGACCCGCGGGTCAATAAAAAATTTTTTTTATTGACTAGCTGATAAATAATTTTTCTTGTTTATTGACCGGCGGATCACATAAGGGTATTTTTGGTTGACCGGCGGGTCAAATAAAATTATTTCTATGGCTTTTTTGCAGGTTGTAAAAATTTCTTTTTTTTTTGTTGACCCACGGGTCAATAAAAAAATATTTTTTATTGACTGGCTGATAAATAATTTTTCTTATGTTTATTGACCGGCGGATCACATAAGGGTATTTTTGGTTGACCGGCGGGTCAAATAAAATTATTTCTATGGCTTTTCGGCAGGTTGTAAAAATTTCTTTTTTTTTTTGTTGACCCGCGGGTCAATAAAAATTTTTTTTTCGTTGACTGGCTGATGAATAATTTTTTTTCATTTTTGTTGACTGGCTGGTCAATAAAAGGTATTTCTGGTTGACCGGCGGGTCAAATATAATGATTTTTTTGTTATCGCCAGGTTGTAATAATTTTTTTTATTTTTGTTGACCGGCGGTTCACATAAGGGTATTTTTGGTTGACCGGCGGGTCAAATAAAATTATTTCTTTGGCTTTTCAGCAGGTTGTAAAAATTTCTTTTTTTTTTTGTTGACCCGCGGGTCAATAAAAAAATTTTTTTTATTGACTGGCTGATAAATAATTTTTCTTATTTTTATTGACAGGCGGATCACATAAGGGTATTTTTGGTTGACCGGCGGGTCAAATAAAATTATTTCTATGGCTTTTCGGCAGGTTGTAAAAATTTCTTTTTTTTTTTGTTGACCCGCGGGTCAATAAAAAAAATTTTTTTATTGACTTGCTGATAAATAATTTTTCTTATGTTTATTGACCGGCGGATCACATAAGGGTATTTTTCGTTGACCGGCGGGTCAAATAAAATTATTTCTATGGCTTTTTGGCAGGATGTAAAAATTTCTTTTTTTTTTTGTTGACCCGCGGGTCAATAAAAAATTTTTTTCGTTGACTGGCTGATGAATAATTTTTTTTCATTTTTGTTGACTGGCTGGTCAATAAAAGGTATTTCTGGTTGACCGGCGGGTCAAATATAATGATTTTTTTGTTATCGCCAGGTTGTAATAATTTTTTTTATTTTTGTTGACCGGCGGTTCACATAAGGGTATTTTTGGTTGACCGGCGGGTCAAATAAAATTATTACTTTTGCTTTTCAGCAGGCTGTAAAAATTTCCTTTTTTTTTTTGTTGACCCGCGGGTCAATAAAAAATTTTTTTTTATTGAATAGCTGATAAATAATTTTTCTTATGTTTATTGACCGGCGGATCACATAAGGGTATTTTTGGTTGGCCGGCGGGTCAAATAAAATTATTTCTATGGCTTTTTGGCAGGATGTAAAAATTTCTTTTTTTTTTTGTTGACTGTCAATAAAAATTTTTTTTCGTTGACTGGCTGATGAATAATTTTTTTTCATTTTTGTTGACTGGCTGGTCAATAAAAGGTATTTCTGGTTGACCGGCGGGTCAAATATAATGATTTTTTTGTTATCGCCAGGTTGTAATAATTTTTTTTATTTTTGTTGACCGGCGGTTCACATAAGGGTATTTTTGGTTGACCGGCGGGTCAAATAAAATTATTTCTTTTGCTTTTCAGCAGGCTGTAAAAATTTCCTTTTTTTTTTTGTTGACCCGCGGGTCAATAAAAAAATTTTTTTTATTGAATAGCTGATAAATAATTTTTCTTATGTTTATTGACCGGCGGATCACATAAGGGTATTTTTGGTTGGCCGGCGGATCAAATAAAATTATTTCTATGGCTTTTTGGCAGGATGTAAAAATTTCTTTTTTTTTTTGTTGACTGTCAATAAAAAATTTTTTTCGTTGACTGGCTGATGAATAATTTTTTTTCATTTTTGTTGACTGGCTGGTCAATAAAAGGTATTTCTGGTTGACCGGCGGGTCAAATATAATGATTTTTTTGTTATCGCCAGGTTGTAATAATTTTTTTTATTTTTGTTGACCGGCGGTTCACATAAGGGTATTTTTGGTTGACCGGCGGGTCAAATAAAATTATTTCTATGGCTTTTTGGCAGGTTGTAAAAATGTCTTTTTTTTTTGTTGACCCGCGGGTCAATAAAAAAATATTTTTTATTGACTGGCTGATAAATAATTTTTCTTATTTTTATTGACAGGCGGATCACATAAGGGTATTTTTGGTTGGCCGGCGGGTCAAATAAAATTATTTCTATGGCTTTATGGCAGGATGTAAAAATTTTTTTTTTTTATTGTTGACCCGCGGGTCAATAAAAAAAATTTTTCGTTGACTGGCTGATGAATAATTTTTTTCCTTTTTGTTGACTGGCTGGTCAATAAATGGTATTTCTGGTTGACCGGCGGGTCAAATATAATGATTTTTTTGTTATCGCCAGGTTGTAATAATTTTTTTTATTTTTGTTGACCGGCGGTTCACATAAGGGTAGTTTTGGTTGACCGGCGGGTCAAATAAAATTATTTCTCTGGCTTTTCGGCAGGTTGTAAAAATTTCTTTTTTTTTTTGTTGACCCGCGGGTCAATGAAAATTTTTTTTTCGTTGACTTGCTGATCAATAACTTTTCTTATGTTTATTGACCGGCGGATCACCTAAGGGTATTTTTAGTTGAACGGCGGGTCAAATAAAATTATTTCTATGGCTGTTCGGCAGGTTGTAAAAATTTCTTTTTTTTTTGTTGACCCGCGGGTCAATAAAAAAATATTTTTTATTGACTAGCTGATAAATAATTTTTCTTATGTTTATTGACCGGCGGATCACATAAGGGTATTTTTGGTTGACCGGCGGGTCAAATAAAATTATTTCTATGGCTTTTCGGCAGGTTGTAAAAATTTCTCTTTTTTTTTGTTGACCCGCGGGTCAATAAAAATTTTTCTTCGTTGACTGGCTGATGAATAATTTTTTTCATTTTGGTTGACTGGCTGGTCAATAAAAGGTATTTCTGGTTGACCGGCGGGTCAAATATAATGATTTTTTTGTTATCGCAGGTTGTAATAATTTTTTTTATTTTTGTTGACCGGCGGTTCACATAAGGGTATTTTTGGTTGACCGGCGGGTCAAATAAAATTATTTTTTTTGCCTTTCAGCAGGCTGTAAAAATTTCCTTTTTTTTTTTGTTGACCCGCGGGTCAATAAAAATTTTTTTTTTATTGACTAGCTCATAAATAATTTTTCTTATGTTTATTGACCGGCGGATCACATAAGGGTATTTTTGGTTGACCCGTGGGTCAAATAAAATTATTTCTATGGCTTTTTGGCAGGTTGTAAAAATTTCTTTTTTTTTTGTTGACCCGCGGGTCAATAAAAAAATTTTTTTTATTGACTGGCTGATAAATAATTTTTCTTATGTTTATTGACCGGCGGATCACATAAGGGTACTTTTGGTTGACCGGCGGGTCAAATAAAATTATTTCTATGGCTTTTCGGCAGGTTGTAAAAATTTCTCTTTTTTTTTGTTGACCCGCGGGTCAATAAAAAATTCTTTTTATTGACTTGTTGATAAATAATTTTTCTTATGTTTATTGACCGGCGGATCACATAAGGGTATTTTTCGTTGACCGGCGGGTCAAATAAAATTATTTCTATGGCTTTTCGGCAGGTTGTAAAAATTTCTTTTTTTTTTGTTGACCCGCGGGTCAATAAAAATTTTTTTTCGTTGACTGGCTGATGAATAATTTTTTTTCCTTTTTGTTGAGTGGCTGGTCAATAAAAGGTATTTCTGGTTGACCGGCGGGTCAAATATAATGATTTTTTTGTTATCGCCAGGTTGTAATAATTTTTTTTATTTTTGTTGACCGGCGGTTCACATAAGGGTATTTTTCGTTGACCGGCGGGTCAAATAAAATTATTTCTATGGCTTTTTGGCAGGATGTAAAAATTTCTTTTTTTTTTTTGTTGACCCGCGGGTCAATAAAAAAATTTTTTTTATTGACTAGCTGATAAATAATTTTTCTTATGTTTATTGACCGGCGGATCACATAAGGGTATTTTTGGTTGACCGGCGGGTCAAATAAAATTATTTCTATGGCTTTTTGGCAGGTTGTAAAAATTTCTTTTTTTTTTGTTGACCCGCGGGTCAATAAAAAAATATTTTTTATTGACTGTCTGATAAATAATTTTTCTTATGTTTATTGACCGGCGGATCACATAAGGGTATTTTTGGTTGGCCGGCGGGTCAAATAAAATTATTTCTATGGCTTTTCGGCAGAATGTAAAAATTTCTTTTTTTTTTGTTGACCCGCGGGTCAATAAAAAATTTTTCTTCGTTGACTGGCTGATGAATAATTTTTTTCATTTTGGTTGACTGGCTGGTCAATAAAAGGTATTTCTGGTTGACCGGCGGGTCAAATATAATGATTTTTTTGTTATCGCAGGTTGTAATAATTTTTTTTATTTTTGTTGACCGGCGGTTCACATAAGGGTATTTTTGGTTGACCGGCGGGTCAAATAAAATTATTTCTTTTGCCTTTCAGCAGGCTGTAAAAATTTCCTTTTTTTTTTTGTTGACCCGCGGGTCAATAAAAAATTTTTTTTTATTGACTAGCTCATAAATAATTTTTCTCATGTTTATTGACCGGCGGATCACATAAGGGTATTTTTGGTTGACCGGTGGGTCAAATAAAATTATTTCTATGGCTTTTTGGCAGGTTGTAAAAATTTCTTTTTTTTTTGTTGACCCGCGGGTCAATGAAAAAATTTTTTTTATTGACTGGCTGATAAATAATTTTTCTTATGTTTATTGACCGGCGGATCACATAAGGGTATTTTTGGTTGACCGGCGGGTCAAATAAAATTATTTCTATGGCTTTTCGGCAGGTTGTAAAAATTTCTTTTTTTTTTTGTTGACCCGCGGGTCAATAAAAATTTATTTTTTATTGACTAGCTGATAAATAATTTTTCTTATGTTTATTGACCGGCGGATCACATAAGGGTATTTTTGGTTGGCCGGCGGCTCAAATTTAATTATTTCTATGGCTTTTTGGCAGGATGTAAAAATTTCTTTTTTTTTTTGTTGACCCGCGGGTCAATAAAATTTTTTTTTCGTTGACTGGCTGATGAATAATTTTTTTTCATTTTTGTTGACTGGCTGGTCAATAAAAGGTATTTCTGGTTGACCGGCGGGTCAAATATAATGATTTTTTTGTTATCGTCAGGTTGTAATAATTTTTTTTATTTTTGTTGACCGGCGGTTCACATAAGGGTATTTTTGGTTGACCGGCGGGTCAAATAAAATTATTTCTATGGCTTTTTGGCAGGTTGTAAAAATTTCTTTTTTTTTTGTTGACCCGCGGGTCAATAAAAAAATATTTTTTATTGACTGGCTGATAAATAATTTTTCTTATTTTTATTGACAGGTGGATCACATAAGGGTATTTTTGGTTGGCCGGCGGGTCAAATAAAATTATTTCTATGGCTATTTGGCAGGATGTAAAAATTTTTTTTTTTTATTGTTGACCCGCGGGTCAATAAAAAAATTTTTTCGTTGACTGGCTGATGAATAATTTTTTTTCCTTTTTGTTGACTGGCTGGTCAATAAAAGGTATTTCTGGTTGACCGGCGGGTCAAATATAATGATTTTTTTGTTATCGCCAGGTTGTAATAATTTTTTTTATTTTTGTTGACCGGCGGTTCACATAAGGGTATTTTTGATTGACCGGCGGGTCAAATAAAATTATTTCTTTTGCTTTTCAGCAGGCTGTAAAAATTTCCTTTTTTTTTTTGTTGACCCGCGGGTCAATAAAAAAATATTTTTTATTGACTGGCTGATAAATAATTTTTCTTATGTTTATTGACCGGCGGATCACATAAGGGTATTTTTGGTTGACCGGCGGGTCAAATAAAATTATTTCTATGGCTTTTTGGCAGGTTGTAAAAATTTCTTTTTTTTTTGTTGACCCGCGGGTCAATAAAAAAATATTTTTTATTGACTGTCTGATAAATAATTTTTCTTATGTTTATTGACCGGCGGATCACATAAGGGTATTTTTGGTTGGCCGGCGGGTCAAATAAAATTATTTCTATGGCTTTTCGGCAGAATGTAAAAATTTCTTTTTTTTTTGTTGACCCGCGGGTCAATAAAAAATTTTTCTTCGTTGACTGGCTGATGAATAATTTTTTTCATTTTGGTTGACTGGCTGGTCAATAAAAGGTATTTCTGGTTGACCGGCGGGTCAAATATAATGATTTTTTTGTTATCGCAGGTTGTAATAATTTTTTTTATTTTTGTTGACCGGCGGTTCACATAAGGGTATTTTTGGTTGACCGGCGGGTCAAATAAAATTATTTCTTTTGCCTTTCAGCAGGCTGTAAAAATTTCCTTTTTTTTTTTGTTGAACCGCGGGTCAATAAAAAAATTTTTTTTATTGACTAGCTCATAAATAATTTTTCTTATGTTTATTGACCGGCGGATCACATAAGGGTATTTTTGGTTGACCGGTGGGTCAAATAAAATTATTTCTATGGCTTGTTGGCAGGTTGTAAAAATTTCTTTTTTTTTTGTTGACCCGCGGGTCAATATAAATTTTTTTTTATTGACTGGCTGATAAATAATTTTTCTTATGTTTATTGACCGGCGGATCACATAAGGGTATTTTTGGTTGACCGGCGGGTCAAATAAAATTATTTCTATGGCTTTTCGGCAGGTTTTAAAAATTTCTTTTTTTTTTTGTTGACCCGCGGGTCAATAAAAATTTTTTTTTTATTGACTAGCTGATAAATAATTTTTCTTATGTTTATTGACCGGCGGATCACATAAGGGTATTTTTGGTTGGCCGGCGGGTCAAATTTAATTATTTCTATGGCTTTTTGGCAGGATGTAAAAATGTCTTCTTTTTTTTTGTTGACCCGCGGGTCAATAAAAAATTTTTTTTCGTTGACTGGCTGATGAATAATTTTTTTTCATTTTTGTTGACTGGCTGGTCAATAAAAGGTATTTCTGGTTGACCGGCGGGTCAAATATAATGATTTTTTTGTTATCGTCAGGTTGTAATAATTTTTTTTATTTTTGTTGACCGGCGGTTCACATAAGGGTATTTTTGGTTGACCGGCGGGTCAAATAAAATTATTTCTATGGCTTTTTGGCAGGTTGTAAAAATTTCTTTTTTTTTTGTTGACCCGCGGGTCAATAAAAAAATATTTTTTATTGACTGGCTGATAAATAATTTTTCTTATTTTTATTGACAGGTGGATCACATAAGGGTATTTTTGGTTGGCCGGCGGGTCAAATAAAATTATTTCTATGGCTATTTGGCAGGATGTAAAAATTTTTTTTTTTTATTGTTGACCCGCGGGTCAATAAAAAAATTTTTTCGTTGACTGGCTGATGAATAATTTTTTTTCCTTTTTGTTGACTGGCTGGTCAATAAAAGGTATTTCTGGTTGACCGGCGGGTCAAATATAATGATTTTTTTGTTATCGCCAGGTTGTAATAATTTTTTTTATTTTTGTTGACCGGCGGTTCACATAAGGGTATTTTTGGTTGACCGGCGGGTCAAATAAAATTATTTCTTTTGCTTTTCAGCAGGCTGTAAAAATTTCCCTTTTTTTTTTGTTGACCCGCGGGTCAATAAAAAAATTTTTTTTATTGACTAGCTGATAAATAATTTTTCTTATGTTTATTGACCGGCGGATCACATAAGGGTATTTTTGGTTGACCGGCGGGTCAAATAAAATTATTTCTATGGCTATTCGGCAGGTTGTAAAAATTTCTTTTTTTTTTTGTTGACCCGCGGGTCAATAAAAAATTCTTTTTATTGACTTGCTGATAAATAATTTTTCTTATGTTTATTGACCGGCGGATCACATAAGGGTATTTTTCGTTGACCGGCGGGTCAAATAAAATTATTTCTATGGCTTTTTGGCAGGATGTAAAAATTTCTTTTTTTTTTTTGTTGACCCGCGGGTCAATAAAAAATTTTTTTTTATTGACTAGCTGATAAATAATTTTTCTTATGTTTATTGACCGGCGGATCACATAAGGGTATTTTTGGTTGGCCGGCGGGTCAAATAAAATTATTTCTATGGCTTTTTGGCAGGATGTAAAAATTTCTTTTTTTTTAGTTGACCCGCGGGTCAATAAAAAATTTTTTTCGTTGACTGGCTGATGAATAATTTTTTTTCATTTTTGTTGACTGGCTGGTCAATAAAAGGTATTTCTGGTTGACCGGCGGGTCAAATATAATGATTTTTTTGTTATCGCCAGGTTGTAATAATTTTTTTTATTTTTGTTGACCGGCGGTTCACATAAGGGTATTTTTGGTTGACCGGCGGGTCAAATAAAATTATTTCTATGGCTTTTCGGCAGGTTGTAAAAATTTCTTTTTTTTTTGTTGACCCGCGGGTCAATAAAAAAATTTCTTTTATTGACTGGCTGATAAATAATTTTTCTTATGTTTATTGACCGGCGGATCACATAAGGGTATTTTTGGTTGACCGGCGGGTCAAATAAAATTATTTCTATGGCTTTTCGGCAGGTTGTAAAAATTTCTTTTTTTTTTGTTGACCCGCGGGTCAATAAAAAATTTTTTTTTATTGACTGGCTGATAAATAATTTTTCTTATGTTTATTGACCGGCGGATCACATAAGGGTATTTTTGGTTGACCGGCGGGTCAAATAAAATTATTTCTATGGCTTTTCGGCAGGTTGTAAAAATTTCTTTTTTTTTTGTTGACCCGCGGGTCAATAAAAAATTTTTTTTTATTGACTGGCTGATAAATAATTTTTCTTATGTTTATTGACCGGCGGATCACATAAGGGTATTTTTGGTTGACCGGCGGGTCAAATAAAATTATTTCTATGGCTTTTCGGCAGGTTGTAAAAATTTCTTTCTTTTTTTGTTGACCCGCGGGTCAATAAAAAATTTTTTTTTATTGACTAGCTGATAAATAATTTTTCTTATGTTTATTGACCGGCGGATCACATAAGGGTATTTTTGGTTGGCCGGCGGGTCAAATAAAATTATTTCTATGGCTTTTTGGCAGGATGTAAAAATTTCTTTTTTTTTTTGTTGACCCGCGGGTCAATAAAAAATTTTTTTCGTTGACTGGCTGATGAATAATTTTTTTTCATTTTTGTTGACTGGCTGGTCAATAAAAGGTATTTCTGGTTGACCGGCGGGTCAAATATAATGATTTTTTTGTTATCGCCAGGTTGTAATAATTTTTTTTATTTTTGTTGACCGGCGGTTCACATAAGGGTATTTTTGGTTGACCGGCGGGTCAAATAAAATTATTTCTTTTGCTTTTCAGCAGGTTGTAAAAATTTCTTTTTTATTTGTTGACCCGCGGGTCAATGAAAAATTTTTTTTCGTTGACTTGCTGATCAATAACTTTTCTTATGTTTATTGACCGGCGGATCACATAAGGGTATTTTTGGTTGACCGGCGGGTCAAATAAAATTATTTCTATGGCTTTTCGGCAGGTTGTAAAAATTTCTTTTTTTTTTGTTGACCCGCGGGTCAATAAAAATTTTTTTTTTATTGACTGGCTGATAAATAATTTTTCTTATGTTTATTGACCGGCGGATCACATAAGGGTATTTTGGTTGACCGGCGGGTCAAATAAAATTATTTCTATGGCTTTTCGGCAGGTTGTAAAAATTTCTTTCTTTTTTTGTTGACCCGCGGGTCAATAAAAATTTTTTTTTTATTGACTAGCTGATAAATAATTTTTCTTATGTTTATTGACCGGCGGATCACATAAGGGTATTTTTGGTTGGCCGGCGGGTCAAATAAAATTATTTCTATGGCTGTTCGGCAGGTTGTAAAAATTTTTTTTTTTTTGTTGACCCGCGGGTCAATAAAAAAATTTTTTTCGTTGACTGGCTGATGAATAATTTTTTTTCATTTTTGTTGACTGGCTGGTCAATAAAAGGTATTTCTGGTTGACCGGCGGGTCAAATATAATGATTTTTTTGTTATTGCCAGGTTGTAATAATTTTTTTTATTTTTGTTGACCGGCGGTACACATAAGGGTATTTTTGGTTGACCGGCAGGTCAAATAAAATTATTTCTTTGGCTTTTCGGCAGGTCGTAAAAATTTTTTTTTTTTTTTTGACCCGCGGGTCAATGAAAAATTTTTTTTCGTTGACTTGCTGATCAATAACTTTTCTTATGTTTATTGACCGGCGGATCACCTAAGGGTATTTTTGGTTCACCGGTGGGTCAAATAAAATTATTTCTATGGCTTTTTGGCAGGTTGTAAAAATTTCTGTTTTTTTTGTTGACCCGCGGGTCAATAAAAAAATTTTTTTTATTGACTGGCTGATAAATAATTTTTCTTATGTTTATTGACCGGCGGATCACATAAGGGTATTTTTGGTTGACCGGCGGCTCAAATAAAATTATTTCTATGGCTTTTCGGCAGGTTGTAAAAATTTCTTTTTTTTTTTGTTGACCCGCGGGTCAATAAAAAATTTTTTTTTATTGACTAGCTGATAAATAATTTTTCTTATGTTTATTGACCGGCGGATCACATAAGGGTATTTTTGGTTGGCCGGCGGGTCAAATAAAATTATTTCTATGGCTGTTCGGCAGGTTGTAAAAATTTCTTTTTTTTTTGTTGACCCGCGGGTCAATAAAAAATTTTTTTTCGTTGACTGGCTGATGAATAATTTTTTTTCATTTTTGTTGACTGGCTGGTCAATAAAAGGTATTTCTGGTTGACCGGCGGGTCAAATATAATGATTTTTTTGTTATCGCCAGGTTGTAATAATTTTTTTTATTTTTGTTGACCGGCGGTTCACATAAGGGTATTTTTGGTTGACCGGCAGGTCAAATAAAATTATTTCTTTGGCTTTTCGGCAGGTTGTAAAAATTTGTTGTTTTTTTTTGACCCGCGGGTCAATGAAAAATTTTTTTTCGTTGACTTGCTGATCAATAACTTTTCTTATGTTTATTGACCGGCGGATCACCTAAGGGTATTTTTAGTTGAACGGCGGGTCAAATAAAATTATTTGTATGGCTGTTCGGCAGGTTGTAAAAATTTCTTTTTTTTTTGTTGACCCGCGGGTCAATAAAAAAATATTTTTTATTGACTAGCTGATAAATAATTTTTCTTATGTTTATTGACCGGCGGATCACATAAGGGTATTTTTGGTTGGCCGGCGGGTCAAATAAAATTATTTCTATGGCTTTTTGGCAGAATGTAAAAATTTCTTTTTTTTTTGTTGACCCGCGGGTCAATAAAAAATTTTTCTTCGTTGACTGGCTGATGAATAATTTTTTTCATTTTGGTTGACTGGCTGGTCAATAAAAGGTATTTCTGGTTGACCGGCGGGTCAAATATAATGATTTTTTTGTTATCGCAGGTTGTAATAATTTTTTTTATTTTTGTTGACCGGCGGTTCACATAAGGGTATTTTTGGTTGACCGGCGGGTCAAATAAAATTATTTCTTTGGCTTTTCAGCAGGTTGTAAAAATTTCTTTTTTTTTTTGTTGACCCGCGGGTCAATGAAAATTTTTTTTTCGTTGACTTGCTGATCAATAACTTTTCTTATGTTTATTGACCGGCGGATCACATAAGGGTATTTTTGGTTGACCGGCGGGTCAAATAAAATTATTTCTATGGCTTTTCGGCAGGTTGCAAAAATTTCTTTTTTTTTTGTTGACCCGCGGGTCAATAAAAAAAAAATTTTTATTGACTAGCTGATAAATAATTTTTCTTATGTGTATTGACCGGCGGATCACATAAGGGTATTTTTGGTTGGCCGGCGGGTCAAATAAAATTATTTCTATGGCTTTTTGGCAGGATGTAAAAATTTCTTTTTTTTTTTGTTGACCCGCGGGTCAATAAAAAATTTTTCTTCATTGACTGGCTGATGAATAATTTTTTTCATTTTAGTTGACTGGCGGGTCAATAAAAGGTATTTCTGGTTGACCGGTGGGTCAAATATAATGATTTTTTTGTTATCACCAGGTTGTAATAATTTTTTTATTTTTGTTGACCGGCGGATCACATAAGGGTATTTTTGGTTGACGGGCGGGTCAAATAAAATTATTTCTATGGCTTTTCGGCAGGTTGTAAAAATTTCTTTTTTTTTTTGTTGACCCGCGGGTCAATGAAAAAATTTTTTTCGTTGACTTGCTGATCAATAACTTTTCTTATTTTTAATGACAGGCGGATCACATAAGGGTATTTTTGGTTGACCGGCGGGTCAAATAAAATTATTTCTATCGCTTTTCGGCAGGTTGTAAAAATTTCTTTTTTTTTTTGTTGACCCGCGGGTCAATAAAAAATTCTTTTTATTGACTTGCTGATAAATAATTTTTCTTATGTTTATTGACCGGCGGATCACATAAGGGTATTTTTCGTTGACCGGCGGGTCAAATAAAATTATTTCTATGGCTTTTTGGCAGGATGTAAAAATTTGTGTTTTTTTTTTGTTGACCCGCGGGTCAATAAAAAAAATTTTTTATTGACTAGCTGATAAATAATTTTTCTTATGTTTATTGACCGGCGGATCACATAAGGGTATTTTTGGTTGGCCGGCGGGTCAAATAAAATTATTTCTATGGCTTTTTGGCAGGATGTAAAAATTTCTTTTTTTTTAGTTGACCCGCGGGTCAATAAAAAATTTTTTTCGTTGACTGGCTGATGAATAATTTTTTTTTCATTTTTGTTGACTGGCTGGTCAATAAAAGGTATTTCTGGTTGACCGGCGGGTCAAATATAATGATTTTTTTGTTATCGCCAGGTTGTAATAATTTTTTTTATTTTTGTTGACCGGCGGTTCACATAAGGGTATTTTTGGTTGACCGGCGGGTCAAATAAAATTATTTCTTTTGCTTTTCAGCAGGTTGTAAAAATTTCTTTTTTTTTTGTTGACCCGCGGGTCAATAAAAAAAATTTTTTTATTGAGTAGCTCATAAATAATTTTTCTTATGTTTATTGACCGGCGGATCACATAAGGGTATTTTTGGTTCACCGGTGGGTCAAATAAAATTATTTCTATGGCTTTTTGGCAGGTTGTAAAAATTTCTTTTTTTTTTGTTGACCCGCGGGTCAATAAAAAAATTTTTTTTATTGACTGGCTGATAAATAATTTTTCCTATGTTTATTGACCGGCGGATCACATAAGGGTATTTTTGGTTGACCGGCGGGTCAAATAAAATTATTTCTATGGCTTTTCGGCAGGTTGTAAAAATTTCTTTTTTTTTTTGTTGACCCGCGGGTCAATAAAAAAATTTTTTTTATTGACTAGCTGATAAATAATTTTTCTTATGTTTATTGACCGGCGGATCACATAAGGGTATTTTTGGTTGGCCGGCGGGTCAAATTTAATTATTTCTATGGCTTTTTGGCAGGATGTAAAAATTTCTTTTTTTTTTTGTTGACCCGTGGGTCAATAAAAAATTTTTTTTCGTTGACTGGCTGATGAACAATTTTTTTTCATTTTTGTTGACTGGCTGGTCAATAAAAGGTATTTCTGGTTGACCGGTGGGTCAAATATAATGATTTTTTTGTTATCGCCAGGTTGTAATAATTTTTTTTATTTTTGTTGACCGGCGGTTCACATAAGGGTATTTTTGGTTGACCGGCGGGTCAAATAAAATTATTTCTTTGGCTTTTCGGCAGGTTGTAAAAATTTCTTTTTTTTTTTGTTGACCCGCGGGTCAATGAAAATTTTTTTTTCGTTGACTTGCTGATCAATAACTTTTCTTATGTTTATTGACCGGCGGATCACATAAGGGTATTTTTGGTTGACCGGCGGGTCAAATAAAATTATTTCTATGGCTTTTCGGCAGGTTGCAAAAATTTCTTTTTTTTTTGTTGACCCGCGGGTCAATAAAAAAAAAATTTTTATTGACTAGCTGATAAATAATTTTTCTTATGTTTATTGACCGGCGGATCACATAAGGGTATTTTTGGTTGGCCGGCGGGTCAAATAAAATTATTTCTATGGCTTTTTGGCAGGATGTAAAAATTTCTTTTTTTTTTTGTTGACCCGAGGGTCAATAAAAAATGTTTCTACGTTGACTGGCTGATGAATAATTTTTTTCATTTTGGTTGACTGGCTGGTCAATAAAAGGTATTTCTGGTTGACCGGCGGGTCAAATATAATGATTTTTTTGTTATCACAGGTTGTAATAATATTTCTTATTTTTGTTGACCGGCGGTTCACATAAGGGTATTTTTGGTTGACCGGCGGGTCAAATAAAATTATTTCTTTTGCTTTTCAGCAGGCTGTAAAAATTTCCTTTTTTGTTTTGTTGACCCGCGGGTCAATAAAAAAATTTTTTTTATTGACTAGCTCATAAATAATTTTTCTTATGTTTATTGACCGGCGGATCACATAAGGGTATTTTTGGTTGACCGGCGGGTCAAATAAAATTATTTCTATGGCTTTTCGGCAGGTTGTAAAAATTTCTTTTTTTTTGTTGACCCGCGGGTCAATAAAAAATTTTTTTTTATTGACTGGCTGATAAATAATTTTTCTTATGTTTATTGACCGGCGGATCACATAAGGGTATTTTTGGTTGACCGGCGGGTCAAATAAAATTATTTCTATGGCTTTTCGGCAGGTTGTAAAAATTTCTTTTTTTTTGTTGACCCGCGGGTCAATAAAAAAATTTTTTTTATTGACTGGCTGATAAATAATTTTTCTTATGTTTATTGACCGGCGGATCACATAAGGGTATTTTTGGTTGACCGGCGGGTCAAATAAAATTATTTCTATGGCTTTTTGGCAGGTTGTAAAAATTTCTTTTTTTTTTGTTGACCCGCGGGTCAATAAAAAAATTTTTTTCGTTGACTGGCTGATGAATAATTTTTTTCATTTATGTTGACTGGCGGGTCAATAAAAGGTATTTCTGGTTGACCGGTGGGTCAAATATAATGATTTTTTTGTTATCGCCAGGTTGTAATAATTTTTTTTTTTTTACTGACCGGCGGATCACATAAGGGTATTTTTGGTTGACCGGCGGGTCAAATAAAATTATTTCTATGGCTTTTCGGCAGGTTGTAAAAATTTCTTTTTTTTTTTGTTGACCCGCGGGTCAATAAAAAAAATTTTTTTATTGACTAGCTGATAAATAATTTTTCTTATGTTTATTGACCGGCGGATCACATAAGGGTATTTTTGGTTGGCCGGCGGGTCAAATAAAATTATTTCTATGGCTTTTTGGCAGGATGTAAAAATTTCTTTTTTTTTTTGTTGACCCGCGGGTCAATAAAAAATTTTTTTTCGTTGACTGGCTGATGAATAATTTTTTTCATTTTTGTTGACTGGCGGGTCAATAAAAGGTATTTCTGGTTGACCGGTGGGTCAAATATAATGATTTTTTTGTTATCGCCAGGTTGTAATAATTTTTTTTATTTTTGTTGACCGGCGGTTCACATAAGGGTATTTTTGGTTGACCGGCGGGTCAAATAAAATTATTTCTTTGGCTTTTCAGCAGGCTGTAAAAATTTCCTTTTTTTTTTTGTTGACCCGCAGGTCAATAAATTTTTTTTTTTTATTGACTGCCTGATCAATAACTTTTCTTATGTTTATTGACCGTCGGATCACATAAGGGTATTTTTGGTTGACCGGCGGGTCAAATAAAATTATTTCTATGGCTTTTTGGCAGGTTGTAAAAATTTCTTTTTTTTTTGTTGACCCGCGGGTCAATAAAAATTTTTTTTTCGTTGACTGGCTGATGAATAATTTTTTTCATTTTTGTTGACTGGCGGGTCAATAAAAGGTATTTCTGGTTGACCGGTGGGTCAAATATAATGATTTTTTTGTTATCGCCAGGTTGTAATAATTTTTTTATTTTTGTTGACCGGCGGATCACATAAGGGTATTTTTGGTTGACCGGCGGGTCAAATAAAATTATTTCTATGGCTTTTCGGCAGGTTGTAAAAATTTGTTGTTTTTTTTGTTGACCCGAGGGTCAATAAAAAATTTCGACTAGTCAGGCGTCTAAAATGTTCTTTTGCCGTCGGTTAGTCGGTGTAAAAATTTTTTCGGTAGTTTGATTGGGTAAAAAAAATTTTTTTCGACCGGCTGGTCGTCTAAAAAATTTTTTTATTCAGTCGTCTAATTGGGTAGAAACATTTTTGTCTCGACTGGTTGGTCACCTAAAAAATTTTTTTTCGGTTGGTTGGGTGGTGTAAAAATTTTTGTTTTCAGTATTTTGATTGGTTTAAAAAAAAAATTTTCCAAAAAGTTTTTTGGGTTGTTTAGGTAAAAAAATCCTTTTTGACCGGTCAGTCATCCAAAAAAGGTTTTTTTTTCTCAGTCGGTTGATTGGTTAAAAAAAATCTATTTTCGACTAGTTGGTCGTGAACAAAACACGTTTTTTTAGTAGGTTGGTCAAGGTGAAAAGTTTTGTTTTCAGTAGTTTGATTTGTTTCAAAATTTTTTTTTCGACTGGTCAGTTGTAAAATATTTTTTCTTGGTCCTTTGATTGGGCAAAATTTTTTTTTTCGGTTGGTTAAATGTTTTTTTTTCGGTCATTTGATTGGCTAAAATTTTTTTTTTTCGACCGGTTGGGCGTCTAAAATGTTTTTTTTTTCCGTCGGTTCGTCGGTGTAAAAATTTCTTTCAGTCATTTGATTGGTCAAAAAAATTTTTTTTGGACCGGCCGGTCGTCTAAATAGTTTCTTTTTTCAGTCGTTTAATTGGGTAAAAACATTTTTGTTTCGACTGGTCGGGCATCCAAAAAATGTATTTTTTTGGTCGGTTGGTTGGTGTAAAAAGTTTAATTTTCAGTAGTTCAATTGGTTTCAAAAAATTTATTTCAACCAGTTAGTTGTCCAAAATTTTTTTTTTTCGGTAGGTTGGTCGATGTAAAAAGTTTAGTTTTCGGTAGTTCGATTGGTTTCAAAAATTTTTCTTCAAAAATTGTTTTTTTTTGGTAGGTTAGTCAGTGTAAAAATTTTCATTTGGTCGTTTGGGTAAAAAAAATCTTTTATGACTGGTCGGTCGTCCAAAAAACATTTTTTTTGGTCAGTTGATTGGTTAAAAAAAAATTCTCTTCGACCAGTCGGTCGTCAAAAAATTTTTTTTTTTCGGTCGGTTGGTCGGTGTAAAAAATTTTGTTTTCTGTAGTCTGATTGGTTAAAAAATTCTTTTTTCGACAGGTCGGTCATCAAAGAAACTTTTTTTCAGTCGTGTGATTTGGTAAAAAAATTTTTTCAACCAGTTGGTCGTCTAAAAAATTTGTTTTTCTTGGTTGATTAGTCAATTTTTTTTGTTTCGGTCGTTTGGTTCAAATAATTTTTTTCCACTGGTCTGTCATCTAAAACTTTTTTTTTGGATGGTTGGTATGTGTAAAAACATTTTTTTTTTAGTCATTTGATTGGTTAAAAACATTTTTGTTTCGACCAGTTGGTCGTCTTTTTTTTCGGCCGGTTGGTTGGTGTAAAAAATTTTGTTTTCGGTAGTTTGATTGTTTTCAAAATTTTTTCTTTGACCGGTCAGCTGTCTAAAAATTTTTTTTTCAGTAGGCTGGTTGGTGTAAAGATTTTTTTCCCCCGGTCATTTGATTGGGTAAAAAAAAATTTTTTTTCATTTGTTTGCTGTAACTCCTAAACTTAACCCCTAGGAAGCCTGAACACTAACTCTAAGGGTAAATTTAGGGTGAGGGATTAGGGTTACATTTAGTGTTATGGTTAGAGTTAGGAATTAGAGTTACACATTATGGCTAGGGGTTAGTTAGTCTTAAATTACTAGGTAGTTGGTAAAAAAGACTGATTGGTTTAGAACCTATTACATTTCAAAACGGGCAAATTCGTTTTATCGGCTGATATAATGTTATTGGCTTTAACAACCACTCACCTATGTCCGAGTGTGAACTGGCAGTGGGAGGTGCCAGTTCACCACCTGAGCACTGCTGAGGTGCCCTTGAGCAAGGCACTGTCCCCTTTATTTCTCTTCGGGCGCACCAAGGAGTAGCTACCCGTCAATCTACCTCCCCATCACTTGCATGCCCACAGGTTCCTTTTGGATTTGTGTGTGTCACAGGCCGATACACAAACACAGACACACTTGACTGTGTGCTAGAGTGGAAAAACAATTTACCTGCAAAGGATTAATTCATTTCACTTCATTCATTCATTCCATTCTAAACATAACTGTAACCACAACTCAAACTTAACTCTAACCCTATCCCGTAACTATTATGTTACTTGCCAAAGTTATTTTGTTATTGGATCATGACTTTTATTATTGGCTGTTATTATGTCATTTACTTCTTCAGCGTTAAAAACCAGCAAATAATCAAATTAAGAAGTTACAACTTATTTGCTTCAAACAAGAGAAACGCTTCGTAATAAAACCAGTCAATCCGAAAAGCAAACATTTATTACATCATCTTCAGATGTTTCAGCTTACCTTTAAGTCTTCCTGGTGCTATTTCCCATCAAAGAAAACAGACGCTCTGATTTTGAAGATGTTTAATTGTGTCATATAAATATTCAGTACAAAATATCACGTTTTACAAAGCAGATCGATGAATGGCCGATGATTTGGGGCCCTGTACACTACCACAACCTCTCAACTTGTTTCTATATTGACAAAACTCCACTGCTCAATCACATTGTCACCAACATAATATACCATAGCAGAGGCGAGCCCCGAGGCTGACAGCGTCTACACATCAACAACTACAGATCTATTGTATCTGGAGAAAGAGGACATCAGCCTTGCCATCTAGGCGACTCACTACCCCCAGTCCAACCCCCCCCCCCCCCCCGAGACGTGGCAGTGTGGGTACGTTACGACGTGCGACATTTTATCTTAGCATGGCGCCAACACTCAAGAGGCAGTTCCGCCCTCCGAAGGAAAACACAAAAATGTGCGATGTGGAGACAGAAAAGAGTGAAGACTGATGGGAAAAACAAAAAAAAGAAAAAGCTTTTGGTGAGTGCTGTCATGTTGATTTCCATTTGAGACCTCACACTCTACCTTGAGGCAGAAAGAAAACACTTTTCTCTGAGTGAAGGGTTTCTAAACCCATTAACTGCTTATCATGGCGACGTCGCTGCAGTCTGAAATGGCCACTTACACCAAGGAAGCTCGAGCAACAAGCTAATAAAAGAAACAAGGGGGCAAAACAGGGATTGCGTGCATACAATAGCTCAGCATAAAGAATTTTCCAACCACGGTGGCGTCATGTTTATTTGCTAAATGTGCTGCATCATTGGTGATGTCAAGCCTGTTTCAGAGTACGGATACAAAAAAGTGTACCGCCGTGACAATTACGCTCCAAACATCTGATAAATGTCAGATGTTTCACAGTTTGGCCTTTTGTTAAAGTGAGACCAGAGCTTGTTTTATCAGTTTGTTTCTTCTTCTTCTTCTAGTTCAAACCACACTCTTTATTTTCTAATTCTGCGGTATTACTTTTTTCTCTTCCAAAATTGCGTTAAGACCCAAACTGCCGTGTATTCCCCTACTGCCGCATAATGTTCTGACCTTCTCTCTGACGCCGAGGACACACCTCTGGGTTTGAGAACCTTATTCCACATACACCAAAAGGTCAGGGGCTCCTTTGATAAGAGGCTTTATGGGGAAGGCTGTTGGCCTCTGCGGAGCTCACGTGGGACTGTGTTGTGGCCCGGTACTACATACAGGACATTTACTGAAACTGGAAGGTCTATCAAGGGAAATACTGGTGTGGCACAGCCATTACTGAAGTGCTACGCTACAGATTATACATTCAGCTGTGCAGGGCAGAGAGTTATCAAGTGCTGATTTCATCCTTTCCTACCCAACCGGTCAAGGCAGATGACTGCCCTCTGGAGTCTTGGTCCTGGCTGGAGTTTCTTCCTCAGTGAAGAAGTTTTTCCCTGCCACTGTCGCTTAAGTTTACCCTGGAGGGTCCTGTTGGGTTTCTCTGTCTGTTAAAGCGCTTTGAAATGTCTGCTGAAGTGATTAAGCTCTATACAAACAAGGGCTGATTGATTGATGTTTTTAAGTTTTTTTTTATGCTAAAGTTCTTGTGAGTAAAAACTGACCCACAAACTCCATAAAATCTCTTCAGGCTTACTTCAGATTTAAATGCTACTTTTCTTGTTTGACATTCATCACCTGGACAAAACAAACTACTTGAGATGGAAAAAAGTCAAATTGCATGATGAACTGTAACTGCGTAAAGTGAATTTTGACGTCCTTCTGGGGACCAAAACGTGACCTGGACTCATGTGGACGGAGATGCACGAGGAGGTCCGACTAGGACCGATATTTTACTTCTCACTGCACCTGGTTCACACTGGATTGGTGCTATTTTTTTGTTTTTTTATCGGTGCATCGTAGAAAACAGCATGAGCCTGTTGTACTAACTGGTTTCAAAGACATTCAGCTAAATAAAGAAATATTTGGTCTTTCTGCTCACCTCACAGCGAAAGCTCAAAGCTGTGTGGGGTTGAAAATTAGATACTGCAAAAATAACAAACTGGCTTGTTTGTGGATGTAAAATCCACTTTCCTTTACCACAGCTTCATGTAGGCTTTAAACGTTAGCGATTTGTCGACAGCACCGTGTTACGCCTCGCACAGATTTTTAACGATGTGTACCTCTACCACCCAATGATTTTTCATGTTCTCATCCGAGACGGCGATGCGGAACAATACTTGGAGTTTCTGGCACACCTATGGAAAAGTGACTAATGTGAGGCAGCCGTCGCTGAAAGGAGGGATCATTTAGACGAGAGAAATCCCTAGAAAATCAAACAACTGTACAGCGTAATGTTTCATATTACCGTACGGACACAAGCTAAGATAGAACTCACAATATGCAGCATGTTTTTGTCCAGGAAACACTGAAAAATACATAGGCATATCTGTTGGTTTACAAAACTGCTTGTCGAATGGTCCGTCACGAGCAGCTTTGGAAAAACAATTGAGAAAAAAAAAGAATCGGTATAGATATATTTGAGCCTTGTGTACACCCCATATACACACAAAAAAAAAGTCTCGACACAAAGTCTTTTCACTTCACCCTTGCAAAAAACGCAACTAACACTGACAGGACACACAAAGCCTACGTCTGTTCACCGGAGGGACGACTGAAATGGTGATCGATGGTGGTGAAAGAAGCACTCGGACGCAACGTTGCTCCTTTCTCGGTCCTTTCACCGTTTTTTCTCGCACCAGAATCGCCCGAAAAGTTGCAATGGTACTTTGTTCCTCTCCTCGTCCGTGTGCCAGGCTCTCGTTAGGAATCCCTGTCGCTGTCGTCGCCCCCGTACATGTCTGCCAGTTTCTTAAACCTGGGTCCCCACTCGCTCAGGTAGTTGTAGTCCTGGTCGCCCTCGGTGGTCACCGACTCCAGCGAGCTGAGGGACTCGGCCACGGAGCCGTTCCCTTCGTAAGCGTAGGTGGCCAGGGAGTCGTAAGGCGGCGCCGTCGGGTCGCTGTCGTTGTCCTGGAGCCTCTGGTTGATGAAGTCTCTCACGTCCCCGTTATTGTCCCGGGTCGGGGGCAACACAGAACGGCGAACTGGAGGGTAAAAGGTCTCGGGGACAATGTCCCGCCTCTGCTTGCTCTCCTCGATGGCCTCCGGGTTGCGCAGCGTTCCGATATCAAAAGCCTGAGTGTCCTCTTCTCCGCCCCCTTCATCGTTGTAGCTGACAACGTTGTCTCTGACATCCTCTTTGGAGATGATCAGAGGCTCCTTCTTCCGCTGTCTCCTCAGGGCAGCAAACAGCACCACGATCACTGCAAGGAGAACAAAAACAAAGCCCAAGTTAGAGTTAGGTGACTTTTACCACCTTCTCTTTTGCTCTCTCTCCTTGTTCTGGAGTCCAGACACCGTCCAGGGGGAATAGCCCATGCTGGATGAGTTTCACTGATGCTCGGGAACTTTGTCTTACTTTGTAGATCAGGCTCAACCACCACAAGGTTGAATGGTGTATTTTTCCACCACTGCAGCTGAAGATAACTAAGCTTTTTGTGTTGCTTGCGCAGCATCAAATCGTTTAACCCTTCCCCGACGACGCTAGCGGCCGCGCTACGAGCTGGCAAGTGTGAGTATGTGCACACATATGGTTCATTAGGGTGGTCGCAACCGTGCACAAATGACGTTCAAGGCAAAACATCGGAAGTTTCGCGAGATCGTCACACGGCTTCTCAATACCACAACTCCTCAAAACTTTTCTCAAAACTATGCAATTCCAACACTGACAGAAAGCTGGAATATTTTAGCAAACTTTTGAGGAGTTACGGTTGTACCACCCCTCATCTATCCATCAGCTGGGGTCCTGCTTCCTTTCTTCCTCCGTGCCACCCGACAGTCATCCATGCAGCTGTAATTGTGAATTGAATTTACCAACTACATGATGGGGAACATGAATCAAAGGCAACAATCCCAATCGTCTAACTTTAACCATATTGACACTGACTCTATCTGGTCTATCTGACTCTCTCTCTGTCTCTCTTTCTCTTACCCCGTTCTCATCTTCCTTTTATTTCTTTTCCACCCAACAGGTCAAGGCGGATGGCCCCCAAAAGAGTCTGGGTCCTGTCCGGAGTTTCTTCCTCAACAAGGGAGTTTTTCCCCGCCACTGTCGCTAATGCTCTGGAGGGTTCTTTTGGGTTTTTCTGTCTGTTAAAGCGCTTTGAAATGTCTGTGGCCATAATTAAGTGCTATATAAATAAAACTTCATTGATTGATTGATAGAAGCCGTGTGACGATCTCGAGATACTTCTGATGTTTTGCCTTGAACGTCATTTATGCACAGTTGCGACATACCCACATTCGCTAGCTCCTAGCGCAGTCACTAAACAAAGGGTTATAGGATGTTTGTCCAGCTGAAAAAACCTTCCCATGTGCTAAATACATGGGATACTGAGTATTTAAAGGATTTAAGCCAGTTCTGTAGCCAATATTCCAATTGTTTTTTGAGTTTGCATGAATTCAGCCATGCCTGATGCGTCTGTGCAGGACTTATAGGAAGCTGACAAAGCCACATCTGTGTGAAAGTGTTGTTATTCTTTTGATTCTAAAGCATAAAGTTGTGGTGCAATAAAGCCAAATGCTCCATTCCCCCAGCTGAGACGCTGTAGATCTTTTCTGTTCAAATCAAATTAACATGTCAGCTGTGGTCACTGCTAGAATTACCCGCCCACAGGAAGCCATGAATCACATTAAGGACTGAAATACAAATCTGTCTCCTTAACACCTTGCAAGAGGTGACTCGCCTTCGTGGAAATCCCTCCAGCAGCGGTTGAGGAAATCTTTAAATCAGCCGCTCAAATGAAGATAAAATTGAAAAACAAATATTTTGCGAAAAAGCGCCGTGGCATCGGAATCAAACCTGGTTTTGTTACACTCACTGAGCAGGATGATGACGCAAAGCAAAATGGCCACCAGGGCTCCCGTGCTGAGCCCCGCCCTGGCCGTGAGCGCCTCGGCGTTGCAGAGTTTCATGTTGCCCTCGCGGTCGCAGGTGCACACCCTGACGGTCAAGGTGCTGGTGCTGCTCTGCATGGGGAACTCCCCGTCGGAAATGACCACCGGCACGTGGTAGACGCTCTTCTGCAGGCTGTTGTAGCCGTTCCTGCGGGTGAGGATCCAGGCCGTGTTGTCTGAAAAACAGCCAGGGAACTCGGTTAGCGAGCGGCGATCGATAACCTGAATGAATATTTCAATCAACTCCGCTGCAGATTTCATTTGCTCCGCGGGACGTGCTTTTAGTGCGAGCGGGATGAAAAACGACAAATCGCATCAGGTTCCAGAGCAACATTAAATGTGGTTACGCTTAACAACAGATGTAAGTGCCTTATGGAAACATTACACCCGAGGCCGGTCTGACGATGAAGGGATTACCTTTGTTATCGCGGACAGAGAAGTTGGCCTTCCCGCCAACGTCCTGAGCGAGGCTGAAGAAGAACCTGTGTCCTCCGAGGGGCTCGTCGGGGTCGGTGGCGCTCACGGTTTGTATCCTCTATAATAAAAAAAGTCATAGTTTGAGTTAGTCGACCTTTACCAGTTGAAAAACGTCATCCTTTTTTTTTTATACTCTCTGGATTTATTTATAGGCCTGAAGGAAAAAAAAAAGTGTTTTATGGTAGTTATCCCGCCCGTTTGGTAACACTTCACACACGTGACAGATTTACAAGTTCTCTCTGAACTCTACTAATTACATCCTCAGCCAACATATCAGGGGAGGGGGGGGTCGAGGTGAAACCATGACGACTGCTTCGTGATTGGCCCCCCGGTACCAACCTGATTAGCCTTTGCGTTCTCGCACACGAACGTCTCGTAATTGGTGGCAAATGTCGGCGCGTTGTCGTTGACGTCCAGCACCCTGATGTAAACGGGGACGCGGCTGATCTGTCGTGGGTTGCCTAGGAGACCAAGAAGAGAACACAATGAGTTTAGGCTAATGGTTTCTGTACCTGTGATAAGGAAGTAACCCATATTCATAAAGGTGAGCAAAAAAGTCATCCCAACATTGTAAAGTTACAAAATGTGGTGGTTGAATTGTGATATTTCCATTTTTTTAATCATTTTAAAAAAAAAATTTTTAAATGCTATTTTTTTTTTCATCCATGTGTGTGATGATGCATTAATACGTGATAAACCGTGATGACAATGTGTTTCCTGTATAGAGCTGACAAAATAAAAGTCATCCTATTTTCCTTCCATTCGGGCTTTCAGTGAAGAAGCGCTGCTGAAATGACAAAACGACAAATAAAACTAAAGAGAGAGCAAAATTAATTAGAGGTTGAGATCAATAATTGTGTTTTGCAGGAGATAAGTGATGGGAACACGAGTCTATGTTGCCATGACGAATGTAAAAGCCGAGGAAATAGGACTTTCTGGAGAAGCGATGGAGGCTGATACGAATCACGACGGAAGGGTTGAGTTTGCATCAAATTAAGAAGCTTCTGGTTCGTTTGAGTCGGAATAAAAAGTTTATCTAGTATTGATTCTTACTAAACCCCCGGCAGGGTAATGCCGCTCAGGCGGGGGTTAACAGACACCAACGGAACCGGTTGAGTCGGCTTGGCTTCCACAGACTTTCCCCCGACAGACACAGTTTCTCTGCACTCACTGAACTCCGTGGCGATGACGGAGATGTTGTGCCAGGCGTTCTCCTCCCGGTCCAGATCCCTCAGGATGTACACGGACCCGTTCCCCGCGTGGATGTTGAACACTCTGTCCATGTCCGTGCGCCGATCGATGGTGTACCTGCGTTCAAAAACACACACACACACACACGGGAATCGGCTTTTAGCCTGGTGTTTCCTGGCTGTGAGGAGGTGCGTTGTGTTCCCTACGGCGCGGGATGCGGCGCTCAGACGTTCCCAGGGGTGCAAAGAACTCGCATCCGCGGGCGTGACTTGAATAAATTGACAACTGGTGTGTTTAGAGGGGATCCGGTGGGCAGGAAGTACTGAAACAGATCTGCACCAACCCAACTAAAAGTTTCCATGCTTGGCCTTTGCAGCTTTTGAGCAAGATGCTAGCATTTGCAGTAGCGTGCACACACACACACACGCGCACACACACACACACACACACACACACCAGCCAACAGGTTATCCAGTGGCGTTGTGTTTTTCTACCTCCCAGACTAACGCGATCCATCAGGGTGATTAATGGAGCGGCCGGCATCAGGAGGCCTGGTGAACGAAGGAGGAGACCCCCGAGGGGAGACTCTGAAGCCCCCCCCCCCCGGCCCCTCCCTGCCTGTTCTCCAACATCTACCCTTTTAGTGTCTTTATCTAGGAGACACTCCCTCCTCGTGTCCGCCCGCCCCGCCGGTCCGACAGTAACTCTACCCTCGTTAAATCTGCATCAGCCGGGGGCTTTACTAATTGCTTTTCTAATATTCCCAATAATTCAGCTGCCTGAGCTTAACCTGATTAATGGCTCCGTGATGACAGCGCGCCGCGTCCTCCTGACCGGGGCGTCTGAAATGCTGCGCTCAGCAGTTGGAGGCGGGGCAGCCGGATGAGGGGGGGGCCGACCGAAGGACACAGAGGGTTGGGTTCCCTAAAAAGGAGGTCTTTAGAGTTTTTTTTCTTGGAGCGGATCTAACAGGAAGAGGAATCTAGCACGCAGGTTTATGCTTTATCTGTTTTTACTAGTCGTATGTAGGTCAGTCGCAAAGGTCAAGGGTCAAAAATAGACGTCAAACGTTCATTTTAGGTCGGTTTTAAGTTTGAGATACTTTTGTTCTGGGATTTCACTTCCGTGCTGTTTTATTGAAAGGTTTTCATTGTTTGTTTTTGCCCTAAAGAAGCACTAAAACACTTCATTAAAGAACAAATAAAAGTCTCTTCAGAGTCGGACGCGTTCAGATCAACCCGGATAACAAAACAAATAATTTCAAGTACGAAAAACTTTGAATTTTTTTTTGTGTTTGTTTCGTTTTATACATTTGGTCGATAAGACATTTGCAGGGTCCTGATTGGACGCGGAGCTAACCCCACGCCCCGTCCTTGGCAGAGGATGGACTGCGGTACTTCTCCATGTTGTGGAGCTAATAAAGATAAGCGTCTGGGTGACTTCCTCATCTCAGGCAGCCCTTAGGCTTCCTGGGTCCTTCTCCACTGTGTGGCTTTAAATGCCACGGGGTAGCTACCTCCTTGATGATGGGTGATAAAAGAGAATGATATCATATTTGACACCTGCAATAAAGTGGCAGAACTTCAACCTTGAGAGCCAACTCCCTTAGTGCGTCATAAAAATGAAAGTCTTTGAGACGGAGTGGAAGGTTCACCTCGCTGTCATGACTTCCTCTTGATCGAAGACTCCCAACCAGGACATTTGGAGCATATAAATGCTAATTATGACGCTATTGGTTTACTTTTTGATATTACGTCTTAAATGCGGGGTGTCGTCGACGTACCTGACGAGGCTGTTCTTGTCGTCGGGATCCGAGGCGCTGACGGAGCCGACGGTGGTGTTCTTGGCGGCGTTCTCCTTCACCTCCATGACGTAGCTGCCGCGCTCGAACACCGGCGGCTCGTCCACGTCCTCCACCACGATCTTGACGCTGGCCTCGTCCCTGAAGGGGCCAACGGAGAAGAAGCGGGGGTTGATGTGGGAGTTCTCCACCTGGATCCGGAGGCTGTACTGACGCTTCCTCTCGAAGTCTAGAGGCTGCGGGGACAAGAAAGAAAGAAAGGAAGGAAGAGCGACGCTTTTGGACGCTTGTTTTTGTTTTTCCTCGTAGCTCTTTAGCGCTAAACATTCATCTGCATGCAGAAACACGTTCAGCTTTTGAGTTTGTTGGGGAGGGGGGAAAGGGAAAAACTAATCTCCATTGAGAGCATCCTGCCACATTTAATTTCAGGTCAGATTAGGATTTTATTCATTAAACTGACAATCCATTCCAGAGCGTCGTCTAATGAGCGGCTGGGTGCCTCGTTCAAGGACGCTAAGAAGACTTTTGATTGGCAGCTGCATCAGGATCAGGCCTTTTTGGGGCCTTTCATTCAACAGCCGGCACATCCTGAATTATCTGACTGGTGTGGTATTATGATGGAAGAGCTAACATGAAAACACTTTGGTCGTATTGATGTACAAAAACAGCTCACAGCGGTTTCACAGATGATGAACACAAAAAAAACAAAACTTCCCCAACTGAGGATTCTGATTGGACGAAAGAGTATTTATCGTTTTAGTGGGGCGTAATATGCATATTTTTCTTTTCCGCTTTTGTCTCGCACAACAACTTCTCCAACGTTTGTGCTTTTTCAACTTAATTTCCTCGTTCCTGTCGCAGTCGATAAAACGATCAATCAAACTCGTCTCTGTTGTTCGCTGGGTAACATCTGTTCGCTTTCTTATTTTTTTTTTGTTAAATGAAGAGATCAGAGCTTCAAATTAGTGAATAAGTAACAGAAAATGCGATGGATCATAAGTCTTCACGATGAAAAATGGGGAATTGAAAGACAAATAAATAATGGGTTTTCTGACGATGATGACATCATTATGTTTGGTTTTGGAAGTTACTAAACTTTTTAAGTCATTAGTTAAAAAAAAGTGAATCTGAAATAAATAAAAAAAACCATTATGTAACATCAAGCATATCGTTTTTAATTTTTAAAAATGAAAACGGTGATCATCCTGATGATACGACGACATCCGATCCATCGTCGGTTCACTTTTGCGGCTCTGCCAGTAAATTGGGTGATTTAATTTTTTTTTGTTTTTTTTCCAGATTTTTCCAGATGATTTGCAGACTTTCATTTTGCCTATTTGTTAACTTAAAAGGAAACAGCTGTGTAATTTTTCTTCATCTATGATGCCATATAATCCCGCATCTTCCGTACGCCGCTCTCGCATCCTGTAATTTATGGACCGCCGGATGATTAGTAGCCCGATTCCTGCTCCACTGGCCGCATTTTCTGTTTTTCTTTTCTGGTTTTAAAGGCTGTTTATTGTATTTTTTTTTTATGTAGCCACCAAAGATATCACCGATTGATGGAAATAATTGCAGGAATATACATTTAAAAGGATGCCTGGGTTGGTGACTGCCAATGAGAAACTCGAGAAATCAGCACGGGAAAAGCGTTTTTTTTCTGAAGCCGCGGTGATTTTTCCGCTCCTTCTTTGTGAGGCGGGTGAGGAGACGGCGAGCCGATGTGACTGATGCGAGCGGAGACGGGACACACTCCCCCACTTGACAAGCCCATTTAATTAGTAGGTTCGGAATGAGGGCACGCTCACTCCCCTACACATAGCCAGCCCACAAACTACATCCACTACACCATCACCACAGCTACAAAAAGGCAATTATGTCATTCTCCACTTAATGATGGCGTGATCGATCGGAGGCTTGCAAAAGAGGCGCTTGAAAAGGCATCTGCTAGATTCTGTGGAATACATCGGAAACAGACCGCAGCGCACCGCTGAACGCCACAATCCATACGCAGCGTCGATATTTCTGGTTCGCTCTCATCGGAGAGGAAGGATGAACCTCATTCAAAACACATGTAGCTTCTTCTTCTTCTTCTGTCCGTCTTCTGGCCATCAGAGCATATGGAAATAAAAAGTTTCTGCTGCTTTATCGAGCGCAGTTCATTGTGTAGCTTCCTCCATTCTTATTTTTTCTTTTCCGGTTGAATGAGAAATTGTAAACTTGAATGCAGTCAAGGATGTTCAAGCAATGCTAAATGGAAAAAAGCCCCCCGGAAAAAACGGGGGGGTAAAACGGTAACGCTTTTTGCTCTTTAAGCCCCGTTTACATGGAAACGGCAAACTTTTTCCATTCTTGTTTCCAAAACAAACAAAAAAAAATTCATTTTGCAGACGAACCTGCGCTTCGACCGTTGGCGTTTCAGGCCTCAAAATGCTGTTTGGGTGTAAACGAACGTCCCAATAACGGTTGTCATGTAAACGGTCATCAATTTACACCAGAAATTGGCGTTTGGAGTTCGCAATAATTCCAGGATAACATCTAGACGTGCTTGATGCTAAAAAAAAAGAAAAAAAAAAAGGCTGGTCTCGTTCCATTTATTATCCTTATGACTGCCATAAAATCGAACCCCATTTCTTAAATTTTTGACGGCGGACATCATTCCATTGGGGGAGCCATCCATCCGTGTTGCATTCCGGTTTCCTCCGCACACGAGAGGACTAACGGGAAACACGTGCCGCGTCACGCGGAGGCTTTTTTTCAACACACGCAAACAAAGGACGGCTCTTAATGTGAAACAGCCCAACACATTTGTCACCCATGTGAGCCCTGAACACCATCGTTCATCAAAAACAAGGTCATGGTATGGATTTTTTATTTTTTTTTTTGATGGCGAGTGGCGAGTGACCCCCCCCCCCCCCCGGTCCCAAAAACAAAGGGATGCCGTGGGGAAAAAAAATGGGATTGAACCTTTTGTCTTTTAGAATCCACCAACATGTTTCAAAGAAGACGCCTGTCACCAGTGACATCACGGGGTGATCTTCACTCCCAAGTGACTCGTTGCCCCCCCCCCCCCCATTTGTTCTCCATGGACCAATCATCTTTCACCTGCCAAACTTTTAAATATGCTCGTTCTCCATCTGCTGAGACTCATCTGTCATCGCCCAGAGGTAAACCCACCTGGACCCGTCCGCCGGCTCGACCCCGACCACCTGGTAGTCTCAATCAAAGTCTGATCGGGAGCTTTCATTGGGTCATCCAAACGTCACCCCCCTCCCCCCCCGATCGGAATAGAATTAACCTGACTTTGGGAGGATTGAAGCGAGTTAAGCACCTTAAGAAACATGTCAGACAAAATGTTCCCAGACCGTCCTCTAAGGTGTGACGGATAAACACAACAAAATAAAACCAGCATAAAAGCTGCTTTATTCTAACTATAATAATAAAAGTGAATCCAGTTTGTATCAACTTTATTAGCAGCGTCCTCGTAACGTCACACCAGCGTGTGTTTCTTGTTGGTTCTGTTAGCGTGGGCAGTTTCGGTTTTTAGCGGTAATGTATTCTGTGTTGGCGGCTGGGGCGGCCCCTTTAAGAAGGTGGTCATGTGACCGAGGCAAGCATCTCCGTCAAGAGTGACTCATAGACATATATGGAGAGAATTCACCAGTTAACCCATGGACCGGTACTGGTCCCACAACAGGGGTTGGGGACCACTAACGTACAAGACTGTTTTGAAATCGAGGTGTTTTGGATTCTTGGTTTGAGGTGAAACCTTTTTTTTGTCTCATTTTTGATTTTATTTAAATTTTTTAGCTCTTAGAGTATATATTTAAGGCTTTGAGAGAAATGCCCTTTAAGTATTGACTTTGTCTGACTTCAAACTTTGACCTTTTTCTCAGGCAACCCTGACCCCTTAGGTCACCTCTGCTCATGGAAGGAAGACAGTTTTGTGCTTTAAAGACTGTCTAACTTAAATCATGTGAGGTTTCGCTCCCTTGTATAAACAGTTAGAATGCTAGCCAGATGCTAACGGAGGTAGCCTCACCTTCCTCAGGATGATGACGCCCTCCTGCGTGCTCCTGTTGGTGGCTACGTCAAACATGCCTGGACCGTCACTCCCGATGATCCTGTAGTCCATCTCGGCGTTCTCGCCAATGTCGGCGTCCATGGCCCGGATGACCCCCACCGTGGACCCGGGCTCGATGGACTCGGGTACCCTGAACTCGTAGAGGGCTGCGGAGCAAAAAAGATTTGAATCTTTTGTGATTTGATGGTTTGTCGAGTGGAGAAAATGAGAAAGGAAAAAACAAAACAAAAAAGCGACAGACAGGAAGTGTGTAAGAGGTCAAGAAGGTCACATGAATGACAGATGTAAAGCAATGCTTCTTTTTTTAAAGGTTTTAATCGAAATTTTTAAAAAAAGCAAAGGAAAGCCCTGGAATGGAAGATTAATTCACAAAAACAGACAAAAAAAACAACAACCCTGGCCCCCAGCCGGCATCACAAGCCCCCGCTATCTCCCCATGACCCTGTTAGGGAAGACAAGAAGGAGTGTAAGCGGGTGAGTCATAGAGCGAGAGCGCAAGAGGCGCGAGTCAGGGAAAGAGTGAGTCACAGCCAATCAGAGAGAGCGCGGCAAAGGGAAGGGGATGGGGTGAGGCAAGTGGGGGGGGGGGGTTTAGCGCTGAAACATTTGTAGATCAGCTGTGGAGCGATTCGTACGCTGTCAAGCGGTATTTCATTTCAAGCAGGAATCGACTGCGACTTTAGGGCGAAACATAAATTTTTCTGGGGGAGGGGGGCAATTTTCTCCACATGAATTAATTGCTTCTTTTTTTTTCTTCTTTTTTTTTTTATATGTGAGATGATTTCCAGGTTTTTTCCGGGGTGGGCCACAAAATTGATGGCTTGCCCGTCGGGATCAAGCTGTATCTTGGTGTGCTTAAATAAATAGCCGGACATGCAGGGGGGGGTGTGGGGGTTGGCTGAGTCGGTCGCATCGCTGGAAGACGAGGAGGAGGTTTTTCCTGGGCTAACAGGTATTTAGCATCGGTTAGCATCACTCCGGGTGTCCCATTACAACGTCTCTTCCTCTTCCCATCGCCTCCTCCATCCCACCGCCGCTGCTCATTCATTGGCCGAACAAAAAAAGGAGGGAAAAGTAAAGTCAAGGCAGAACAAAATAAAGACTTAACAGAGAGCGAGAGACAAAGCAGGCGGGGTGGGGGGCAGGGGGGGAGATAAAGCTCAGCGAATGTACTCTTCATTTAATAGGGATTACGGGGCTGATCTGATGCACTTTGCTGGACCCTTTGCTCTGTCATATGGCTCTATATTTAATTATTCACTGCCTTTAAGAGGCCCGCCTCCGTCGCACACCCCCCCCCCCCTCCAGAGCTCCCTTGCAATAATCCAAATTCATTTTGAAACTGACACCAGATGGGGGGGGGCGGGACCGCCAGCCTGGCACGGCCGCGTGCCGACGAGCGCAGCCATGAGTTTGCATCGGTCAATCGAGTGTGTGTGGGGGTTGTGTGTGTGTGTGTGTGTGTGTGGTGGGGGGGGTATCCAGAAGGCTGTACTCACTCTTGGTGAACCGCGGCGGGTTGTCGTTGACATCAGAGAGGGCGATGTTGACAGTGGTGGTTCCCGAGAGCCCCCCCATCTGTCCGGCCATGTCTTTAGCCTGGATCACAACCTGGTAGTTCTCCTTCACTTCTCTGTCCATGCCAGGCAGAGCTGTCTTGATCAGGCCTGAGCAAAAAACACACATTCATCCCCATTATTTATTACATTACTATTAATTGATCATTTATCATTTATTACATTACTATTAATTGATCATTTATCATTTATTACATTACTATTAATTGATTAAATTTTATGTTGATATTTGTGACGTCTTATTCGCTTTTAAATGTACAGTAAGTGTTTGAATATGTATATTTTCACTATATTGTAGATGTATTTCACGACAGATGAAAACTAGTTAATTCTGGCTAATTCTGTCTTTTTTTAACCAATCATGTGTTTGATGACATCGCATTGTCCCCTTTTCAAATAAAACTACACTAAAACCAATTTTATTTAAATAATTCATGCATCTTTAGGGAGGAACAAAAGGGTGGAGTCAGGGAGGGGAAAGGGGGAGGAGCTAGGGGCGGATCTGACCCAGGGGGCGGAGGATGCTGGCGACTTCCCAACGACGAGGCGACCACGCCCGTTTTTCCGTCCCTTTAGAATATAAAATTCTATGAACTGGATGGTGGGTGAAGCGCTTCATCAGGAGAACGAAGGACTAACCGATGAAGACCACGGTCGGCGCTCAATGCGTCATGATGTGTGCACAACATGAAGTATATTTTATCACGAAAAAAGGTCACGGCTCCATGTTCGGCTTGGATGTAACCACTAAGTGGACCGAGGGGCCAATCAACCCCAACGACCGCGCCATCGCTTTAATTTTTTTCCAAACGTGGCGTTGGAATTCATCCGGCGCCATTTATCTTCTCTTTTGGAATGAAGAACTCCTGACGTCGGAGCCTTTTCATGTTGCCGAGCGGTTTTGCTTTACTTCTGCTGCTCCGACACGTCAGATCTCTAGTTTGGAGTCAGGACAGAGACGGAGTGAAGCTGTAATTGGCATCGCATTCAAAAAAAGGTGCGCTCCCATCTCCCATCAGCGCCGGTATTAAATCCTGTCTGCTATTTCGCATTTCTGAATTTGAAGCATCATAAATAAGAACCAGGTGAAGGAGGAGGAGGAGGGATGGATGGATGGGGGAGGGTTGAAGTGGGAGAATAAAGATGAAAAATAAAAAAAGACATTTCACCCTAAATAAACTGCCTTGACAAACTTCACAGCTTCTCAGCCCGGATAGACGAGACACTGGAAATCAAACAATAATGAAGACGGAGAGGCTGACGTTCAAAAAAAAAAAAAAAAAAAGGCCTAGCGACTCGCTCTTTTCTTCCTCCCTTTGCTTTGAGTGTCAAAAAAACCCCCAAAACAACAAAATGCAACCTCTTCCTTTCCCTTTGCAACGCCGTGAAATACATCTGACGGACGATGGCGGCGCTATCGATGGCGGCGGCGCCACTTCCATCTACCTTTGTCACCGTTTAAATGATTACGATTCAGGAGGAAAGGAGAAACAAATCCTGCTTATAAATGCGATGTCCAGGCATGTCTTTTGTGTAAGGAGGGATGTCAGCTTACATACCACATGTGGGATAAACCATATTACTGCTAATCCCGCCGCTAATCTGCAAATGGATTTTTTTTTGTTGTTGTTGTCTCCCTTTTGTTTAAGCGAAAGAAACGCGGGTGCGTTCCAAAAGCGCACATTAATGATTAAAAACGAGCAAGCGGCTATTAGATAAATCCATTCACCTGTCATGAAGCAAATGGGGGGGGGGGAGTGTTGGTATTTTTGGTCCAGTTGAGTCGAGTTAGTTTTTTTAAAAAAAATTTAATTTCCAACCAAAGATCAACTTGTTTTTTTCTATTTCTGCTTCTGGTTTTGTGATTTACATTTCCCAGAATGATCACCTACGTGCGAAGGTTGTCAAGTTGGGTTTGGGAGATGGAGAGGGCATTAGCATTGGAGATTCTCGTCATAAAGCTACATCCTACATGACCACAGCAGAGCAAGAAGGGAGGCAATTATAATGTTGGGGTTTTTTTTTTTTTTTTTTTCTGATGGATTTCTTAAATTTTAGTGGAAACTAGTCATCAAAAAGAAAAAGAAAGCTTATCTTTTGATTCTAAAGGACTAAAAATGAGGTTTTCTGACTCACTCCTGTGATCGCGTTTCCCTTGCAGCTAAGCAGAAAAAGATCTCAATGACTGCTGCTCTGGAAAAAAGTTATTTTCTTCACAGGATTTTGAAGTGAAAATATGTTTGATCGAACAAAAAAATCAGCTCGTTTGACGTTTGGAGCTACAGGCCATCGTCTTTAAGTTTTATATATTATTCCTAAGAAAAACAGCCATGCTGACGTTGGGTTTTTTTTAAAGAGAAATGGAGGAAAATGGAGATTTTTTCTTGCGACGTGCTTCTCTTGTGAAGCCCCAGAGTCCCAGCTCTCATGAATATGAGGCCATGCTTTGGATTTAAAGAGTTCAGCAGGAAAATCAGGTTGAAAAACTCTTAAAAATCAACCAAATGGATATTTTATCACATAATACAGTGGTACCTCTACTTCCGAAATTAACTGGTTCTGGAAGAAATTTCGTAAGTAGAACATTACGTAAGTAGAGACGCGTTTTCCATGCAAATACCCTAATCCGCTCCAAGCCCCCCAAAATTCAGACATAAATGTTTTATAAAGCATAAAAATGCATCAAAACATGTAACAAATACATGTTACAATTAGATTATTACACAATAAATGAGAGTTGTGCATAACGTAAAAAACAAAGAATAAAGAATAATAATGACGGTCATTTATCTTTTAACTGCTGTCCTCATTGTTTTTTGCCCTCTTTTGTTCATGCCCTCTTGCCCCCCCATGAACAACAGAGTGAATTCCAGTCCTCCTTCTGAACTTCTCCAACCACCCACGCGACGCCTTAAACTCCTTAAACTTCCTTTTGTTTTAATAACGTGGTGATTGTAGATGCATTACGGCCATATTCTTTGGAGAGATCAACCAAACGCATCCCTTTTTCAGGCTTTTCTATCATCTCTTCCTTTGTTTGTACGGACAAAAAACTTTTCTTCTTCTTTTCTTTTCCTCTTTTCTCCGTCACTTTCTTGGGGTCCATAGTGAATACTCTAAAAGTTAATATATTTACGTAAAACTATCAGAACACGTCATGGGTCGAGGGCTGAAAGACGAGGACGCTGCATAGACACCGATCTAGCTCCACACAGAGGTCCCTCTGAGCCAATGGGATGCCAGGATGCTAGGTAATAGCCAATGGCAATGGAACCTGTGGGAGCTGCGAGTATCAGCCCATACTGTATTTTTACCTTACGTAAGTCGAAATTTCTTTCGTAACTAGAGGCAATATTTTCCTGTTGAGGCGTTTCATAAGTAGAAAAGTTCGTAAGTAGAGACGTTCGTAAGTAGAGGAACCACTGTATCATCTAAAATTTCATAAACGAAGGAGGCGGGACAACAAAAACACGCTGGATTTTTTTTCCGGATCACATCATCACTGACCGGTTTCCGGGTCGACGGAGAAGTACGGCTGACCCTCCAGGATGCTGTACACCACCTTGGCGCTGTTCCCGTACGTGGCATCGTCCGCATCCGTTGCCGTCACCTGAATTACCGAGGTCCCTGTAGGGGGGGGAGACGATTCATGACAATGATTTAGATCAACTCTTCAATCCTGCTGAAAATTGCCTGCTGGATAATTGGTTAAAGCTGATGCACCTTCTGATGGGGTGTCTGCTCCTCTTCTAATCACGCTCATGCAGAATGTGAATGATCATTTCTGTCCCCTTGCATTACCAACACCCATCTTTATTCTTTCGGTCCACTTATACCCTTACACGTGATTGATTTTCGCAGGTAATCGATAAATCCTAATGTATCTTTTTCTAAGTATATCTCTCTGAGCATGCAGCCGGCACCGATGCCGCCTCTTAGGAAGCCCCTTAGAAGCCTATTAGTGTATCCACAGATCTGGAGTGTCTAAGAAACCAAATATCTGATAGCAGGCGAACACCAGTGATCTGTTTTCTCTTCCAGAGAGCGAAGCTGAAACCCTATTTCAGACAAACAAAAGGGAGAAACAGTTAGCCAAGTGCTACCTCCCCAAATGGCGCCTTGCGGGGCCAAAGTGTTGCCTCATTACATGCAGTAGAAAATTAATTGAGTAGAAATATTTAATGGCAAAGTGGTATAAATATAGAACGGGTGCGATACAACGTGATAACGACCCTGTGAAACTTGTCTAATTCGATGTCGGTGGTGATCTGAGGAACGGAGTTTCCTGAACGGGATCCGTAACGGATGCTGCAAAATCAAAAGAAAACCCCCCCCCAAAAAAGCCAAACTAGAGACAGAAAGAAATAAAAAGAAAAAGACCACGGATGTCTGATTTGGTGCAAGTGACAGTTTGGGAAAGATTCTTGAGAAAGTTCAGCGAACCTTGATCACTAATACCTTTAACTAGGGAATTAGACTCAAAGAGGCTTTCCTGACACGTCGGCTTTTTTAGAGAAATATCACTGATCCACATCAGCCATCTCATTGCTTGACTTTAAGCTTTTGGAGAAAAAGGGTTTTTCTGACAATCAATGCCAGGAATAATTATGTTTTTTATTTTTTTTTATCTGAAGGGACAGTAGATTACCACAAGTATAATCCTTCAGCTGTCAAAGAAAAGGATGCGTCAAAGTCACCCCCTGACCAAACGGACGTCAGAGCCAAGAGACTAGAATAAAAACTCCGAGTGGATGTCACATTTAAAGGGGCAGTGTCTTGACGCAGTCACTCGTGAACACATGCTCTGCCAAGCGGTGACATCACACCTCGGTTGTTGCCATGGGCACCTGTGCTCGCCCTTAGATAAGTGGCGGCCTCTCTCTGGAGGTTACCGAACCGAGTGACAACTCTGTCACATGTCCCTCCGTCCCCGAAGCTGCAGCAGCATCAGCATCAGCATCAGCATCAGCATCGACGGCCAGAACAGAGAGTTCAATCCATGTTTTCATGCCAATATTGATTGGAAACCTTTTTATATTGTTGATCTATATTCATGAGGCCCAGAATGTACTTTTAGACTGAGTGCCAGAGACACAAAGTGCACGGTTGAATTAAAGTTTAATTCAGAGTAGAATGACAAGAAGGAATCATAATAGTAAACCAGCAAATGGAAGCTCTGGAAGCTGCAGAGACGAAATCTGCAATTATTCAGTTTCCGATGGCTGGAGAGTAAATTAAATAGTGTTTTAATAGGATACAATGCTGTATTTAAAAGATTATCTGCAAGCAGGGCTGTAGCCATCACAGACACGCTTTACCTTGTTTATTATCCGCTCATAAAGCAGCTCCTAGTCTCTCAATTAATTAGTCGGGGGGGCTCTTTGTTGAGCCTGCATCGTTATTATGATTGATAAAGTCCCATTGATCCAGTAAGACTGGCACATTAGAATGCCTTTATCCCATTTGAATCGTAATCCTTTTCATCCGACTCCTCACACAACACCGTCATTTGCGTGAGAGCACAATCGCCGTCTGTTTCATGATCAATGGATGTGATTGTACAACATTAATCGTTATTTTCTGTACCTGCACACACACAAAAGACGTCAGTTTGTCGCTTATCTGCAAGTCATTTTTTTTGTTTGTTTTCGACGTTATTAACTCGTTTGTTTCCCCGCGGGGGCAGAACTGCTGTATCCCAGAGGTAGCCAGCAGGTTACACGAAATTTAAAATATTCCTATATCGAGGCAATGACATCATGTTGAGACCCTGACAAGTGAAGATTTTTAATAAAAATGCCCCTTGCACTGTGGATGAAATGAGCACAAACGAAAAATAACTCCATCATGGAGACATTTTAGCCTCGACTGACGTCAAATTCTGCAGAAACACAATTTCAACGACCAAAGAAAGCACCAAATATGAGAAAATGAAGGGTAAAAACAATCATTACCAACAAAATTAACTGCAATATTCAAATGATGCAATGAAATCACAATATATTATGAAATAAACGTACCGATGTCGGACATCTCGGCCACCCTGGCCGTGTAGGGGTTCTTGGTGAATCGGGGTTCGTTGTCGTTGATGTCGTGGATCTTGATGATGAACTCGGACTGACCCTCCAGCGCGTCGTTGGTGTAGCGGTTGACGGCTTTGGCGCTGAGTATGTAGTAGGCTTTCTCCTCCCTGTCCAGCCTCTTGGTGGCGTGGATGTCCCCCGAGTTCTCGTCTATCTTGAAAAGGGTCCCCGCTCCCTCCCCCATCAGTACGTATCTGACGCTTCCGTCTCCTCGATCTGCATCCGAGTGAAGCTGCGGGAATAAAAGACAACAACTTTTTTTAAGCTTAAAAAAAATGGCGTTGTGACTGGAGTGTCCCCCCACTTCTTACTCGTAAATTCGCTGGAATAGGCCCCAGCAACCCCCTGTGACCCGCGAAAGTGCGGATAAGCAATTAAAAAGGTTAATGAATGAATGTTTTCTGTTGCTAATCTCCAAATCTGGTTCCACATTTGCTTTCATGCAGCATCAAGTATCTGCTAGGTTTTTTTTTTCCAGGGAGGTGTCTCACGGTTAGCACGAGCAGAAATAGCCACAGACGCTTCCAATGCACAAAGCTCGAGAATAACACATGGATATGACGGCGTGATTGACAGATGATCTCCGGGTTGGTGCGGAGCAAAAGGAAAACATCGGCGTCAGAGCACTTTGTACCAAAGATGTCAACATAATGAAATTTCACAGCGGAATCGCAGCTTCTTTTTCTTTTTTTTCCCACTTAAGTATTTCTGATTCGCCGTGCAACGTATCAGCGATCTTGACTATTCTTGGGGGGAGAGTGGGGGCCTTGGCAAAGAAACACTGACAGCTTTTGATAAGAGCGTTTGGTGTTATTCAACTGATTCATATCATCTTTGGTAAACTGTCACTCGCTTCTTGACGTGGCTTCACCTCTTCCTCGTGAAACTCACATCCCCTGCCAACCAAGGGGGAAGCAGACGCAGCTAGAAGCATTTAAAATGGGGGGGGGGGGGGTGTTACATACAGGTTGTCATCGGAGCTTCTTACCACGGGGGCCACGGTGGCATTTTCACTGTAAAACAGAACACAAGTGGGTTGGAGTCCTCGCCGCCAGCCAATGTTCCAATGCGTTCCCAACATGCCGCTCGTCTGCGCGGCTTCTCCTTAATATTTTCCTCTCCAACTCTTGTTTCATTTTTTTATTTTTTCTTGCATGAACCACAGCTTAGCATGCGCTGACATTTTAATTCCGCCGGCAAATCCCCCCCACCCCCTCCCAACATATTTATCTCAGAGAACTCATCACAAGCCTGTCCACTGCTTCCATGCTTACTATCTTTCCTCCTCTTCTTTAATAGCCGAGGACATGGTGATAATTAAAGGAGGGGGGGAAGCAGGCAAAAGGGCACTGTAGTGGTCACCCTCGTGTAATTCCGGAATGCTACCGCCACTTTGCTAACCGGAATGCTTGACTTTGCTGCGTACAGGCAAACCTCGGTTTCCGACCACAATTCGTCCCTGAAGGCTGTTCCAATAGCGATTTGTTCCAATTCCAAATTCATTTTCCCCAGTACAAATAATGTAAATGGTCTTAATCCGCGAGAAATGACGCTAGAAAACTACCTTTTTTCAACGTAATATGTTATATCATAATGTCATTTATCTATCAAATTGTATAGTAATGAAACATATCAAAGAAAGGTAAAAGAAAGAAGCAAACACGAGAAAGAAAGACGTAATCAGGTTAGCCTAAGGTACGAGTTACCGTCGTCTTTTGGACAGAAGTTACCGTAACTCGTACCAGAGGCAATGGAACGCAAATTAAGTGAAAAATTATTGAATACAGTAAACTAAAATAAAAAGCACATTACCGTTAAGTTTTCTCTCAACTTTTCTGGCCTTTTTCTGGCGCTTGGCGGTGAGAAATCACAATAATAATAATAATAATAATAATAATAATAATAATAATAATGCATTTGATTTATATAGCGCTTTTCTTGACACTCAAAGACGCTTTACATTGGATCCATTATTCATTCACTCCTCGTTCATATTCTGCAGGAGCGAGAATTGAACCGCCGAACTAGAATCATTGGACGACCCGCGATACCACTGAGCCACGGTCGCCCCCCAAAAACGCGTTCGTTTCGTGTTCGACTTCCACATTTTGTTTGACTTCTAAGACAAGAAAATTCTGAATTTTTTGTTCGAATTTCGATTTGTTCGACGTCTAAAGCGTTCCAAAACCAAGGTTTGCTTGTATTTCCCATGGAGTGTGAGCCGCCGTGGCGTCTAGAAGCGTTTCTTGGCTTCGCCGTTGGACAGACTGAGCGGGGATATTGTGTGTCGCAGCCGGGTCACATGGGAAGCACATTGCAAAGTCTCCCTTCTCATCATATATTAAAAAGCTTTTCATCCCAGGTGCTCGGAGCTTTACTAATTCATGCTGTTTTATCAGTGCGAAAGCTTGGCGCGTGTGAGACGAACAGCTTTGTGGATTAGCATCTTTAACACTATTTTGTTCGCCTGCTTGAATGCTGTTAGAAATGACTGTTTTCATTCCTTTCTATGTCTGTCTCAAAGAGCCAGTCAAGTGTTTGCAGGATTTTATTCTTTTGCATCTCCGGATCTCCACTAAAGCACTGTTTCATTAACCGACTTGAATTCTGGTCAAAACAACTTCCCTTTTTTTTTTTTTTTTTTCTTCTTATACCCTCTGTCTAACCAAGCCAAGAGACTGTCCTTTTCTTTTCAAATTTATTTTCTGTTCTCCTTTACAGTATGTTCTTCCAAACAGAAACTCAGTTGGCTGAAAACAATCCCCTTCAATGTTATTATCTTTCCCCTGCTGTTATAGCTGCAATGTCCTTTTCTATGATTGTCTATCAAGCTGCCTATCTCTGCCAGCACGGCAATTCGGTTAATAACTATTGAGTCCACTCCTTTGGGCTGAGATCTGAGATAGACAGCGTGACATATGCTTGCATTTCTATGGAAACAGAGAGATCTTGTGCCTATGAAGACTTCCTCCCCTCCATCCCCCCAAAAGGGTGTTACAAGGCCATTCAGACTCTTCCTATTGCAGTGACCCCGTCCCTCCCAGTTGCCCACCTTACTTGCAAGGAAAATTTACTGCTGCCCTTCCACTCAAATTAAGAGAAGGGTGGTGGAGAGAAAGTCCCCTCTCAGAAATCAATGTGGCAGCCCAACGTGCTTTCACAATGGCTGTTTGATCAATTTATATTGAAAATACAATTAAACTGTCACAGGGGGGAGAAAGGAAAGCCACATGTGCAGTCAGTATGGCCACCAGGACGCTCTGGCGCATCGATAGCTAGCCTTTTCTCCTCTGCCCTCCTATGGTACCAAATTGTAAAAAAAAACTTCAGAGCACATGACGCTACGGCTAATAATACTAGCACTTCTGGGACTGCTTCACACAGTATTTTTTTTTTAACCCCTGGAACGATCTGTGCTATCTGCTACTGTTTCTACCGATTTATCGGAAGCTAAAACAATCAGCAACCGATACGACAGTAAAATCAAGCTTTTAGTTTCACCCATTTACACATTATGGTCTTTTCGCAAATCTTTATTATTTAAAACAAGGCTAATGCTCTACTGCAAACTACTTCAAAGTGGGCGCATTTTCCCATTAGCTGGTGAGCATAAAATTGTTTGGCGGGCCTTTTTAATTTATTTGAACTTGTTTGCAACACAGAAAGTGGTTTATAAAAACAACAAAATAGAGCTAGGAAAGTTGCGGCACTCAAGATGATAAAAAAAAAACTTGATTTCAAAAGACAAGTGGGAAAGAAAGTGGTTTTTGCATTGGAAATGGATTGAAATATGCTCACTTTCTACAAAACACTTTAAAGTGTCAAAAAAAAAAAGACAGCCAAAAAAAAAATGACTAAAGGGGATGTTTTCACGATCAGGGATTTAATTACTTTATCGTCGACAAAAGCTTCCATTCAAGTAGCCATCTATGACACAACAATATGTCCAATGGTTGGCATTTTCCAGAGTAGAAGATATGTATTTCTATTCCCATGTCCTTCATCTTGTATTTTGAAGAGGCTGAGAAATTAAGTGGTACTCATCAGACATCTGTGTGCAAGAACCCGCAAGCCGGCCCGTCTTTGTTTGTGAAATTAATCAGCTTCAAGTGTAGCAAATGTTATTGCACACTCGATCTGGCCGCCATTTGTGCTTCACTCAAGTTAGGCCAGAAAGATGGGACTGGAAGTGGGCTGCTAAGGGCAATTAGCCAGTTAGCCTTTAAGGGCTTGTATCCTGGCCTGTCGAGAACTGGCTGCCTTCTAGGGTGGCCAGATGGTAGCCTCAGACGAAGCACAGAAATAGCCTATCAAATGTCCGCTGAAGTGTAAACTTCAGATATGTGGTCAGGCTTAAAGGTGAAGTGTCTTTTGACATATATAGTGTTTCTCTGGTGTGGACATCTGACATCTTTTTGTTTTTTTTCTGTGTGTTTTGTTTTTTTTGCCCTCTGCATAATTTCCAGCCCGTTATCTTTTAATTACGGTTGATTCTGAACAGTTTGCATCCGCTTTGCTGCAGGGCCGGAGCAGCGAGAGGACGCTGATGTCATGTGTTCACTTTTTGTTTCTGGAAATCCAGAGGATTTTCATCCTCCCTACTCCCCCAAAAAAATAATCCCTTGTACAACGACTCTCAAATTGATTCTAGTATTACTTTTGAATCAGATTTCGCATAGGAATATTGTTGCTTTTAATTCACCTACTTGGCTATTCATTTGAATAAAACTTCTCCCAACCCATAAAAAAGAGAAAGGGTGTGAATGTCTGATAATAAAAAGCCAATTAATCTCACCCTGACAAAACCAACAGGAGACGATCGTCAGGTGCTTCGGTGACGCCGGCGTATCTCGCTCTGACATTGCTTCGCCCCTTGTCAGACAGATGTTTGCCTAGCCTCGTCGCCACATGACCTCATCACACCCTTTCCAATTGCTGCGAAGGAGACGGATATAATTGAAGTCGCCCCCTCCCAGAGCTCGAGTAGGGAACTTATCACCTAATCAACAAACATTGCCAGTGCACGCTCCACGTCGCTGCTGGAGAGCACAAGGGGTTTTGGCATGGCGCGAGCTCAGGCATACCGCAAACTCTACATGTGTTTGCCAAGGTGAGCAGCTGGTAAATGGGTGGGGGTGGGGTGATGAACAGGGACCAAATCCCCCTATAACCCCAATGGAAAAACACACAAATCCCTGCATCTTTTCCATCCCGCCGCCATAAGACGCTGCAGTCCTTTCCCCGAGGTAGCTCCGCCGCTGACTCATTCTGGACCAGGAAGCATGTCTGTGTTTATTTGCCTCTTCCTTTCATCTGATTTCCAGCCTATTACCGGAGCGTTGCAGGCCTCGCGTGCCTGATTTTGTGTTTGTTTCGCATGCTGGGAACATTGCTTACTTGCTAGGGACTACGTTGAAGAGTCTACCCACCAGGCCTAGAACCACTGGGGCCTATCAGGGGCTGTAAATACTTTATGAGATATGATAGTACAGCACAAACACTCCTAAACCACAGGCCATTAACCATTTTCAGTGGATATGTGCCCTTTGGTAAAGTAAGAAATAATGAAATAAACAAACATTCTCTTCCCCCAGTGACAGCCCAGGCCCTTCGAGGCCTGTATGCAGCTTGCCTGCTAATGAGAGGCACTGTGCAATTCGCCTCCTGCAGGAAGAAAAAAAAAATCATTGGCCAATACAGCAAGATTAGCAAGATTAGAGCCACCCAGCTCCCAGAGAAGACACTGCCAGAGTCGGCTTTTTTCTCCCCCCCTTGTCTCGATCACTTCTGTTAATTCCTTCCTGTTCCAACCGCTTTTGTTCCGCTTGTTCAGGAAAAGATTAAACTTTCATTTGTTCGCACTTCACAACTCGATAATGCAATCGTGCAAAAGGGGGGAGGGAAGGAGAGAGAAAGAAAAAAAAAAAAAAAAAAGCAACCGGCGGAGATTGAGTTTACGAAACAACTGGAGACGGGATGCTGTAATTCAAGTGCAGTTTCATCATTCTATCTTTTACTGTGTGTCAAGAGCTGCTCCCTTGCTTATAATAACCTGCCATTGTGTTATTTCCAATTCATTTTTTCCCCTTCTGCGTGAGCAAAAGTGTTTTTTTTTTGTTCCACTTTCTGTTGTTGCCATGATGTCAATTGTAATGACAAAGGCCTTCCCTTCCTCTCATAAGCTTTTTTTTTTTTTGTTCAAACCGCCAACAATGCGAGAACACGGACTCCACCTGAGGATACAGATGGCGGTTCTTGACTTCGAACCAATGTGCGCCACTCTCTCTCTCTCGCAAATTCATCCCCATTTCGAGGCTCATTCATCACACGTACACTATCTGGCAATTAACAAACAGTAATTGAAATCAGATAAGACGTACGTACTGCTATCCTATGTGACGACCGGCTAGCGAGACGACAAAGGAAAAGGCTTTCCGAGCTGCATGTGCTTGGGGAGGAAACAACAAGCCCTCGGAGTCATGATTAAGTGTGGTACTCAAAGGTTGATCCCTTAATGGCATCTTCAGGAGAGGGGCTCTTAGGGCCTCAGCTTTTGGCTCTCTAAGTATATACCACCCTCCGATAATCCATTCTTCTTCTGCTATTAGTCCTTTTACAAGCTAAAAGGAGAGTGGAACATCAATCACGACTCTCTCTGAAGACAAAGTGGTTTGATCACGCTTGTACTTACGTTTGATCTTCATTCATTCTTTGTTGCTCAAACTTTTTAGCTCTATCTCATATTTGCTCGCCTCGTGCCATGGAGAGCGGAGTAATCCTTTTAGGGCCGGGGGTCTGAAAGTCAACCCCTCGCTCGGGGGAGGACGTATGTCGCCAGAATCTCATTTGGGGTGGATGGCTCTATCCTCCGCGGACACATGACGGGAATGCAAAGCGCTAGCCACCCCCCCCCCCCGCCATTCAAGTCCTCGCACAAAACGGCCTTTCTTCCCTCATCGGTTGTCCTGACCTTGCGACGACGCTTCACAATCTCCTCAATTACAGTAGCTTTCGAAGACGAGAGCGATATCTTGACTTCCGCTCTGCCAGTATGTAAAGCGAGCACGATTCGGCCCCGTGTTCTCATGCACCCCCCCCCAAATGTTATCGAGGTCAACATTCTGATTTCACATTGTTGAACAAATAAGTCCTTCAAAGAGGAAGTCATATTTCACCGTAAGGCAAGAACCGCTTCTTTTTGTGATGGTTTGATGTGAGTGAAATAGACATCGCTCAAGAAGTCAGGGAGCTGACAGTAAGCGCAAAATATGTCGGACAGCCAACAGCAAACAAAGCCTGAGGATGACTGCATGGGGAGGCCAATCCTTGAGCCTCAGCAGATCAGAGAGTCACGTCAGGTCTGGTATCTCATGACAGGGTGATTCTCGGACGAGCAGAGATGGCGCGATGCACTCGTGAACGAAGCATCTCATTGAGCGCGAATCTGCAGTGGAAATAATTATACGACCTACAAATTTGTCACACAACAAAAAAAACAACAACAACACAAACAGGGTTCTTTCTGGTTCTGCGACAAAACTAAACTTCCCCTAAATCATGTATTCCATTTTTTTTTCTCCATTTTTTTGACTGACGTGAATGAAATGTGCATTCATTTGGGGATTCAATAATAAAACTCTTGTCTTTATAAATATGCATCGACCAGACGGTCTATAAGGAGGCAATTTTAAACATCCAAAAATAGCAACGATTCAAACGTCGGCTTGCGTGACGCTCGAGTTGTGCTGTTTGGAAAATGAAGGAAATAGAATCCCAGAGGAAGGAATGGGAGACGGAATGGGGGTATACCTAAACCTGTGACTTCAACGCACTGTGTTTAAAAGCAAATAATTGGAATATAAATGGAAATTATTGCTTTTGTTTTGTTGACAACATCGCTGTCATTGCTCTTTATGCTTCTCTTTTCAGAATTTACTCATTAATCTCACACAAACGCCAACGTCACCTTGGTTTTGTATAAGGTAGTAGCCTCAAACGCATCAAACAACACTGATTCTCCATGTGTACATGTGTTAAATAGGATTCTGAGTGTTGATGGTATTACTACTAACCATTTTTTTTTATTAATGCGAGCTATTCTGGTCTCAAAGCATCCAAACTAATTTGATGGATGCATTTGCAGACTGACATTTTCCTCTGATGTTACACTCAGGGAAGCTCAAATCTCAAAGCTGTGGGTCGTTAAAGAGGAATAAACACAGAGAATGTGACAAATCCTTATTATTCCACTGCTTCCTCATTAATATTCGACCGAAAACACGATGAATAGTGACAATACGAAGGAACATTTTCAAGGTAAAAACAACACATTTAATAACCCGTTGAATCACTTCCTCGTTACCGGATACGACAGGAAGAGGCATGAATTAATTCTGAAATATCAGCCGCACATCTTGAATAAATGTCTTTAAGCCTGGAAGTCAAACACTCCCACACGAGTGGGATCTGCTTTTGCTAATGACCTATCAAACATGTTGTTTTACCTTGAAGAATACCCTGATGATCGTTATCTATACTGTTTGCGTTTGCTGATCAATCAAGAATAACCTTTATTATAAGGTTTTTTTTGGTCCGCAGCAGCTTTACGTTATGTTTCTGTTTCCTGCCCTGAGCGAAATCAGAGGAAAACAGCCACGGACTTCCAGTAATTAGACCAGACCAGGATCTGGACTAATATATGTACAGGTGTGCGTTACAGAACAGATACCTTTCCGACATACTGCATGTCTGTCCCGGTGTACTCCTCCAACAAAAAGAACTGGTTCCACATCCAGCCTCTTTTGGAGCGCCTGAGGGGAACTCCGTTGGCGTCCTGCCCCGTCAGCCCCGCGGAACCCCTCCGCCCCCCTGTAGTCCTTCGCAGGGCCCTGAGGCCACACCCTGGAGAGCTGAGGTGGGCCATGACCCATAACGCCATCAGCACGCAAACTTTCCTTCTATCCATGGCCACGCCACCCCCGACCCTTCTGTCTTCTCCCCCCCCTTCGGCGGTCTGTGTCCGGTGGTGGTTGGTCAGAGTAATGGGGCCGTCCTCATGATGTCATCTGGTGAAGTAAAAAACAATCCTCGGATTTACATGGGGGGGGGGGGCGCACGCTGGACCTGGAACAGGTAAACAGAAAAATAAGAGTCAATACGATGAAGGCGGGGGGGTTCCATTTGCTACTGGGCCTTGCTTTTTTTTAATTTATTTTTAATCTTCTGTAGTCAAGGCCAACTTTTGAGTTCAGTTTTTTTTTAATGTTCTTTTTAAAACTGGCTTAGAGCAAGAAATTGTGTGTAAAATCCCAGAATTCATCACAAATTAAACATGAAACACGATAATACAGTGAATAAAACATACACCCAATAAACAAACAATGAAAACACCTGTTCAAGTGAAATCGGTTCACCCCATTTACGACACAAACGTTGTTTTTCACTCCGGACACGAGCTTGTAAATTATTTAATCTACTGTACATCCTTGATGCAGTCGTTTGATTTTCTCTTTTTTAAATTTCAGTTTTCCCGTTTGCACGTCGATGGAAGGAGGACTGAGATCTCCTGCATGCTTTAGCTGTCAAATTACACAAGTATCAACACTTTTAATGTGAACATTACACTTTTAAGACAGCAACATATTTCATTGTGATTGCGCTTAAACTATCAAAGGGATGCAAATGACAGTTATCTGCTCAGTTTTTCCACTCAAGGCTGCACAGATATTAACATTATTAGAAATGTGTTACTTCGTGTTCAGAGGCTTCTTCTACAGCGGCGCTGCGTGAAAGTTGTTTTTATAAAAACAACAACAGCAAAAAAAAAAACCATTCAATTTTTGCATGCCAAGAACCTTAAAATAGAATGTAGTCCTATGATTAAAATTAAAGTCTCACAGTTGCGCATGAATATCGCGTCAGTTGGCAGCAGCAGAATTTCTCATGTTTTCGACTGTATGTCATATCGTCAGCAATTAAAAGTTGCAAATGGTTAGGATTTAGCTTATTTCATTTGTCGTTTGGCAAATTATTGGCAATTGTAAAACTCTCAATTTGAAAAGCGGTTGTCAGATAAATGTGAAGAAATAAACAGAAATCAAGAATTTTCCTCTAAAATGTTATATAGCGAAGAAAAAATAAGATAAAAGCTGCATCAACTGGAAGCACTTGAGTAAAGAAACTCAAATTTTCCCGGAGTGCAGTGTAAATGTGATTGATCATTTCCCTCTACTGATTTTACAATTGAAAGTTTTTCTTTTCTTTCTTTTTCACAGATTTTTTTTAAACTTTTCAGGGGTTTTTTCTTTCATAATAAACTCACTTCTAGGAACTCAGGTGTGCAAACACCTCCGGTCGCATCCCATCCGCAAAGTTTAAGGTCAACTTTATGCGTAGTTGAGGGAAAAGTAGATTTTTGCAGGGTTAAATAAAACTGAAAACAATATCTCTCTCTTGGCCCATGCTACATCCTCCTACCAAGATTTACGTAAGAGCTGCTGCGTAGTTCTACCTAAATCCACCTCCAAACGGACACGGGTGTAAATAAACGCTCCCTTCTGAAGCCACTTGACGCCGATAATCTGGAGAGCAGACGTTAAAAAACTCTGACGGTACGTGAACGACTTCCACAAGTCCCCGATATGCATTCATGAGCACACGCCTGCTGTATGTTGAATGTCAGTCACTGGATTGATAGGCAGGCAGAGTGCCGCCCAATGTGATAAATATCAGATTAGAAATATTACACATTGACGTATGGGCTTACCGCTTGTACAGCATGTGTAGCGCTGCTTTATCTGCATTAAGCCTCTGAATCAACATCTAATAGTGTTCGAGGCTCTATGTTCTATCTTTCCCAACAATCTGCTTCAGCACACTTTGTTATCAGGCCCAGCAGAATGCCAATGGAGACCCAGGGCAATGTCAACCCCAGTTTATTACCTTAAGATCAGTGCAAAGATACAAAACAAAATGACTGTTTGCAAACCGCAGAGAAAAAGGCCTTGATGTGGGCATCGGAACAGCGCCGCTTCCCGTCTGACAGATCGCCCATCCTTCCCCTTTTCCTCAATCTCTCTCTCTCTCTCTCTGAAGGCCGGCGCAGAATGCTTTGGCAAATGTGAGAAAGAAGCAGAACAAGAGGGAACATTGCGGGATGGAGGTGGTGGAGGAGGAGGAGGAAGAGGAGGGGTAGGTAGGAAGAGAAAGAAGGACATGTATTCTTCTTTTGTTCTCATTATTTCTACCCGGCTGGGTGATATCCAGGCTGCCAGTGTTCCTCAGCTGGGGGGTTTGGTGGGAGGGTTATCAGCCGGTCCGCTGGGGAGCGTCTGCGACGTTACCTCCATATCGCATGTTCTCAGAAGGCTGGTGGAGGGAGTGGGGGGCAACAGGGCGGAAGGGTGGGTGTAGTTTAGTCCCGGTGTATGGTCGGCCTCCCTCAGCCGGTACGCGGGGAACAAGGAAACGTCTCCAGGTATGAATTAAGTACCCTGACCTGCATGCGCAAGTAGAGCCAGACGGACTGAAGGGACTGGGACAAATGGAGCGAGAGAGGACCGTAGAAAGGTGTCGGCTAAAGGGGGGAGTCGAGGTAGCGCTGTCACAATCCCGCCAAATTTGTCTTGGATAGCAAAGCTAATTTTGGCTATCTGAAAATTTGATACCGCGGAAAGAAAAAAAACAAACGATCAAACAATGTCACAACAACCGCTGGGCTTCATCCGAAGAGACGTCTTCACACATCCACGGCTTTGTTAGAAACTTCTGTACAGGGGTTTGATGTCGACCGGGTGTCTTTGTTTACTTGATAAAACTAAATACAGTAGCCGTGCGTTTCTCTTGTGTGGCAGTCTGTCAAGTCGTTTGCAGCAAAAAAGAAAAGATTTGGTTGGAAACATATTAGAGAGCCATTGGGTGCTTTATTTTGTTGCGTCGCCCGCTCAGCCGGCTAATAAAGACAGTTTGACTATCGTCTTTCACTTTTACGAGTACTTTCCAAAGGACGCATTATCACAGCGAAGTACTCGTTGAATGTGAGCAGTTTTTAATCAACAATGCCATACTTCACCACTGTTTACACATCAAGGCCCTGGTGAAAAGAAACGTCTCGCAACGAGCCGCGGAACATTGTTAGCTAACTAGTTAGAAAGAGAGCCTTTTTTTTTTTTTCCTCTTCCCCCTTTATGGTTTTCAAAGCAGCATTCATGACACAGGAAAGAAAAGGAAGGAAATAAAGGACACAGTCACAGCACAGCACACACTTATAATAACTTCATAATAACCTGTTTTATTAAACGGAGGAAACCAGCTCTTGATTTTATTTGATAATATAGAAAACGAGAAAACTCGTCAGTATGAATCCTGAATAAAATAGCATTTCATCTATTTTAAGCAATTTTGAGTACAATAATCTCTCGCTTGTTTGTGCCTCAAGATGCATGGCTTCAAGACATCGCGGATTTTTAGTAGGTAGTCACATGATACCGTACGCGCATGCTATTGGCCGACAGCATCCGGAAGTGCGCTGCAATCAGAGACTCACGGGACGCAGAGCACTTTCTTGAAAGTGTTTCAAACAGTCTATAGGAGTGAGGGAAAAGGTAATACAGATATAAGGTGGTTTATAATCAGTATGGGGAGGGTTCATGAATGTTTTAATTAACATAAATAACAAGATTAATAGGTTGTCGCTATATCGAGGAATTTCGTTTTTCACAGGTGGTCCTGGAACGCATTAACCGCGAGGAACGACGGATTACTGGACTGACAGACTTAGGAAAAAAAGTCACCAGCTGTTCAACTTGCAAACAAAGATTTATCACGTACAATAGTAGACTCTTTCCTGTTCCAACAATTAATCAATCAATCCATCAAGAGGAAATTATTTTGCAGAGATTTTAACAACGGATTAATTGAACGAACGAAGACGTGTTTTGACCAAAACTCTCGGCGACTCTTTTATTCTAGTTTCTCACATCTAAGGATTTAATTTGTTTAAACGTATTTAACTATGACAAGAATCAGCAACTTCGCTGATGATGAAAGTAATTGTCAGTTGAAATCTCTTGAACATTTTCTACCCCATCCCAGTGTTTGTTCCTTCAAAATTCCTTGACGTCCTCTTGATGTATCTCAGGACCTACTTGCTAAAAGTTTCTGATATCAGAGGAAGTTACTGTGACAACACTAGGGGGGCAAACAAGGAGAGAAGGGGGTGGCGTGGGGGAAGTGAAGGAGAGGTAAAATGTCCTGTCGGAGCAGCGTCAGCAGTCAGGCTGGAGGACCGGCCCATCCATTACGCTACATGTCTTCCTGAGGCAGCCAAGGCATGCCCTGCTTTCCCCTTATGAGGCAAATTGCGAGCAAGTCGAAGCTGGGGGGTTAGGTCCCCTCTTTCTCTTTTCCCTCATGCGTTGCAGTTTATAGAGCCCTTCAACTCACATCCACTCTCTCCCCCATCCTGCCCCGACGTCCCATTCCACCATCCCCCCCCCCATCCCCAACCCCATCCCCCTGCCGCTGCCTACTTTGCTTGCATAGGCTGGAGCTGATATGCATTATCGCCGGGGCTTTTCGCTGAAAGCTAGTCACTTTGCATGTGTCCTCTGCTTGGCTCAGCACGAGTAGGAGAAAAAAAGACTCCCAGGTCAACAGTGCGTGTGCTGATGGAGGCAGGTGAAAGTGAGATGGACTGTCAGCCTTCTTAATAATGCCCGTAGAGAAATAGTCTCTCAGACCACCAGTCTACTTCCTCTAAGCCGCAAATCTCATGACAGAAGCTCTGTTTCCTATCCAAATTTGCTAGATGATTTGACGAATTTTCCTTGCTCTCTCTCCCAATCCATCCCCCTTTTTTTGCTCCTTCCCTCTCCCAACTCCCAGTGCACTCGACTTTATGAATTTACTTAATTGACGCTGGTGAGGAGCATGAGGGACTTTGAGTTATTGATTTGCTGTAGGCTTATGCGTAGTTGGAAATATCAGTCTGTCTCTGGGGTGGACTCATGAAGCTTTCTACCTCGGGTCCCCCCAGCACCGGAAAGTCGGCCTTTTCAATAGATTTCTTCATAACGTCACAGTGGAAAGCTAATGCTTTCACTGTATGAAGGGCTCTACTGTCCCCGAGGAGTGCTCGCCCCTTGACCACATTTGTCATACCCTGGAAGCCATATTGTACAGTTCCCTGCCCTGATAATTCTCTTGACAAGGGACCACGACCAGGAGTAAATCAGCTAAAGCTTTATTTTGCTATGTCAAGAAATGTCACAGCAGGTTAAGAATGCTATGGTGCCACATGGAGTCCAGCGGCAATGACAAAATGCCTGCCTCCTTACATCTGTGCTGTGTGAGAGGGAAGCTGGAGGGACACTTGAAGGGAATTTCTTGCAACTTGGATCTCATTCGTTCTGTTGGCCTTCCCCTCAACTGGAAGCATGCTGCTAACTTGGATTAATATTGAAAAACCCGAGCGGTCCTTTAGTTTGTATGCCAACCTTGGTTTCGCCGCACTAAATTTGAATCAGAAAATGGTTGTAAACATCAACCACGGTTTACAGACTGAAGTCCTTCCTCAACTTTGACCTGTCAGCGTGAGAACTCAGTTTTATTAACGTACATAAAGGGTGTACTAACTTCATTTTTATCCCCAAATAAAGTTCATCTAAAGCTACTTCAATATTCAGAGTAGCAATATTCAGAGTAGCAATGTGACAAAAGTCACACAAGTCACCGTAAACCGATGGACGTAAAACCCCTAACGACAAACTCTAATAGCAATAAACCTGAGCTTTCCCTTAGAGAAACAGAAACTGCAGCGAGGCTGTGTCAACGCCAGAGAAAGATTGTGTAGTCGTTCGCAGCCATCTTCCCTGAATGCACGTCGCCGTAGGTGCTTTCTGAAAAGGACTTACAGGTCTTGTCTTTCCCTGTTCGCTTTCTCAGGGAGTACCATCGTCATAATGAAGGTGTATAATAGAACATGACACCATAATTATATTCTCCCCGTTAAGAGCCAGTGTTTACAACTAGCACAAGGCTGCCTTTTATTTCCTCACACACTCCTTCTCCCTTTGTCTAGTCCTCTCGCCTGGCCTGTCCTCGCTTCATATCATATGCCATTTAATTGCGTTTTTTTAAAAAAAGAGAAAAAAAAAAAAGTAAATTGCTTTAAATTGCCTGTCACAGATTGCACGGAAGTCGCCATCGAGCAATAAGACTTGAGCATTGTGTTGGGTGCTGGGTAAGCAAGATTAATGTGTCTGCGGCCAATTTTCCAACGTAACTGGGATTCTATGGTCAAAGAATTGCCTGGGATAACATTTTGAATCAGAACAATTAGCTATTAAATGTATCTATTGGTTTTATCGAACACGAGACCACGAGGATAGAGACGGGGACACACACAGTCACACAAATGCATTTGTCAATACATATTGGATCTAGCCAGCTAATGGCCTTTCCAGTGCACGTGTGCTGTTCCGCACAATGGTCTTGAACGGCATTTTAGCCTAATCTAGACTAGAGAGTGGCCTCTTAGAGGAGGCTTTCTCCTCCTATCCCCTTCTTACCTTCTTCTTCTACCTCGTCTTCCTGGTTTTTTTTTTCTTTTTTCCCTAACGAGGGATATGAGCGACACGGAAAAGCACCCTATCGTGCCCGTTGAGCTGAAGACTTCCACAGCAACCCAGAAAGAGCCCCGGGGGTGCAATTAAAAGTGAGAGAGGAGAATGTCAGCCAGGGCGACGAGTAAGAGAGAAGGTGGATGGAGGCGGTAGGAGGTGGGGGGTGGTTGTCGAGACGGGGAGGGGGTAGAGGAGAAGGGTTGGGTGCTGGTGCCACAGGTAACATGGTCATGCTAGAATCCACAGAGGAGGCCCTTAAAGGCTGCTAATGTGTGGAGGTGTCACCAGCAAGTTGTTTCACCATCTTTCCTCTGTGTATCTATACTTTCCCTTCTCCCCATCCTCACACACACACACACACACACACACACACACACACACACACACACACACACACACACACACACACACGCACACATCTACCCGCCTCATCTTGGATTCATTTTGTTAGGAGGTGTCTTTCTCAAATTAGATTCACACAAAAGGCTGGACAAATTTACAACCACATCCCGAGCAGGAACTGGAAAAACGTGCATTCAACCCAAATCTGGGCCTCTCCATTTGTCTTATCGCTCCATGTGGGTTACTGGTTCACTACCGGGTTCCTGCTGGTAAATTATGAAAAACTCATAACTTTTGTGCTCCAAATGTATGAAAACAAGATTTGCGTCCCTTGTTCTGGGAACTAAATGCTACCAGATGCGACCAAAGAGGAAAAGATTCCCTCAGAAGCCTGTCAATACGTATTGATCCTTTGTTTACCCGAGTACCACTGTCTAGACACGCCGTCCTATTGTGTTGAAATAACACCCCCCCATTCCAATTTGACATACAGCAGCACACGTCTCACAGATTAAGGCAAGGAAATTGATCACTAAAATGTGATTTCAGACTGATGGGGGATATTACCAGGAAAGGAAAGTACAAAATGTTCATGGATTGAGGAGGGTAAAAAAATCATCACGGTAGAACACTGACATAAACAGCTGAAAATCCCCAGTCAAATTGGAATGCAAAGCTGAACTGATGTTCCCCGAGTCCTCCAGCTGAAATTAGGATTCACCCTACAACACTGGAACAGGACTGAGATCCTCTCTGCTTCTAAACAGCACATTAGTTTCATTCGAACACAACCAGGTTTTGAAAAATAAATATCAGGCAACAAAAAGAACAGAGGAAGCTTTGGTACGAGTTAGAGTTGGGAGGATAAATAAGGAAATGAGGTAAAATTGTGTGGTTTTCTTTAACATTATTTCTCGATTTTTAAAAAAGTAGGAAATTTGTTGACATCAAAATGAAAACTGTGATGTTTTTAGTCTACAAAGTCTGACCATCCTCCTAAATGAGATCTTTTAAGATGTGAAAATAGCCAAAGGCAAACATAAAGCTACTCCATATATCTTACGAGACACCATCCATGTCCCGATTTTTCACACTGATTGTAGTAGATGTTATTTACTCTTTCCACAGCTGAAAACTTTAATATAGACTCGTTTATAGATAGACTTGTTTAAGATCGCAAATTCAAACTTCTGCAACTTTGACGGGAAGGGTGTGTGCTCACGTTAAAGATTACAAGCGACGGTTTCTCGTTACGTAAATGGTGGAGATGACATCGACGTGGCCGGGATTCCACTTCCTGGACTGACTTCACTTTTAAGTCCTTCTCCGATATATTTTATACCACCTCTAGGTATGAAAAGTGTGTTCAGCTTCCTGATCACAGATGACACTGATATGAATCTATGTGTAGCTGAATGACAGTAAAACCAACACTAGCTCACGCTGTCCCCGTCAGGCAGGGCTGTGCCCACAGCATTCATTCTAGTGTGCCGCTCCAGAGCTCACTGCAAACACATTACCTTGCCTCGCTGCCCAAATGCATACCAAATAACCCATATATATCATACAATCTGGGCCAATGGAGGCCCCTATTTTCCCAGTTTTCTCGTTATTTCCTCCACGCCATCATTCAGCAGAGCTTGCATCACTCAGTCCAAAGCTCTCGCAGCCGTCGCAACAGTGGCCCAGTTTCTAAACCACAGAGGGCTTCCTGAAGTAACCCTTCCTCAAGTGCACTCGATTTTGCGTCGCTACAGTCTGGACTAAATTGTGAGTTGCCACCTCTCCAGTTGGCTGCCTTTCCTTTTCTCCCCGTTGTCACTTTGACAAAAAAAAAAAAAAAAAAAACCCAAAATGAGTTTCTGTGAACCTGCACCAGTGTTTATGGCTGCGTTTGCCGGAGGTGGCAGTCGAGCGCAGTTCAGGACCTCTCGGCACGTTGTTTTAAAGGGTCCCTCCTGTGTGAAGTCACTCCAAATTCACCCAGTGTATTAGAGGAGCTTTATTTTCCTCCAACTCCAGCTCCAAGTAATGACTTTTTGCCCTGAAATATGGCGTTGAACTGTGTCACCATAAACAACAGAGACTCTCACTTTTTTTGTGTGAGTAGTTTCTGATTCTCCTCCTCAGAATTAATTGACTAAACGAGAGCTTAAAGTCATTATCTCCCCTCGCCAGTTCTCCAATCCCGCACTGGGGGCTAATAAATGGAGGTTTGATTTCTCTAAATGTCCTCTTGCGAAGATTAATAACGCCTAGTACCCTGGTGGCTAACAAATGTGGTCATCCCTACTCAACGGCTGAACAAATGGGCACAAGACGTCCTCTCACATGGACTGCTAAGGAGTCATGGCTTAATGGTATTCATCTGCTAGCATGTTAGCGGATGAGACATCCCTGGTTTCTATTCTATATGTTCATTGGAGCATATGTTTTGTCACCAGTGGTGGTGTGGTCTAGCAAACAGCTCTGTTCAGAGAGGCTGACAATGACGGAGGGGGTGGGGTTGTGGCAAGGGGCTCGATGGAAGGGGTCCGCCTGCTTCCTGCTTCCCCCCGCTGTGGGTATTGTGGTAATACATTGCTGGTTACGGGAGCCCCCGTCTCTATGCATATGAGTGGTGGTGCATTCAAGCGCTAGAGTCTTTTTTGTTCATTTAGGTTTTCACAGTCTGGAGCAAAAGGCCAACGCTGCCTCAGCGTAGGGAATAATACCCCCAGATTAAATCTGGTGATTAAAAGCTCTTATTTCTATATCAATAATGCTCTTTACTGCTTGATAATACCGCGCCACCGGGATATTAGATCACTGCAGTTGTTTCTTTTAAATGAATAGCGTGTCTCTGGAAACAAATCCATTGATTGGACTGAACAAAGGTCAAACTTGGCCCAGTGAATTGAAAATCAGTGAAGGAGTTGTGTTCTCACGTTTGTCTCGGCCTCCCTGTTGTGACAATTACATGAGAGGGAAAGGCGTGGAAGCACATTTCCATTCAGGCGTATATTGACTGTAGCAGCGGGTCAGCGACGAGGCAGCCACAAACACAATTGTCACACAACACTAAATAATACATTGGGCTCCAACCAAGACATCACACACCTAAAATATGACCCTAATGAAACGTTAGGTAGAGAAAATGTGTCCCCCCGTTGACTAAGAGTAATGACCTTTGTTAGACGCCCATCATGAAAACACACCAACAGTTACGAGCACCTGTTCATACATTATTAATATCAGGAATACTCAAAAGCTGGAGACTTGTGCTGATATATTCTGATTGTCCTTAAATTGGGCAGCATTCCCTCAAACAGCACCCAACTGAAGCCGTCGAGGCATTCGAGTGTTAAGGAAGCCATTTGTCACAGCGTAACTTCTTGCCAGGGTATCAGCCACCAGCCTTGGGATACCAAACAAATGAAAGTATTATGAATTGTATGAATAACATTCAAGAATAAGCCTCACAATTTGCGATGGCATCTGAAATGAAACGCCTTGTTTAAATACAAATTTCCTCAACGACTCTCCTCGAGAAACGAGAGGAGGATATTTTCATTTGCTGCATTTTGAACAAATCCTGCGAGTATTGCTGGGGAAAAAAAAAAAAAAAGCATCTTTCTTCGCTGCTTTCAATCCAATCATGTCAAAAAGGATGCAGGCGTCCTTCTGAGATGAACAACAGACGGCCGTGATCTCCTCTGACCTTAACTGTGACTCATGTTTATTTACCTCGGCTACTTATCCCCGAGGGACAGCGGTCCTCGTCATTGAAATGAGCGTGGCGGTGGGTTGTTTTTTTGATTCCCACTCATGGGAACCAACAACTATAATGAACAAAGAAGCCTGATTGATCTGTTAGCATTTGATTGCACAGCATTGCCAAGACACTGGATTCAATATGCTGGCATGCCACCGGAGCACCCCCTTGAACTTTGCTGTGCTCACATCTTTAATCTTGTTCACCTTTTTCCCTTGGTTGGCATGACATCCAGCTTATTTGTAATGACCAAAAACCTCGGGGGAAGGGGAAAGTTGGCTGAACAACAGCCCCGGACAGAGGTCAGAGAGAGACACTGTCGCTGGCCATATGGGCTCCACGCCCAGGGGCGGACACTGGACGGACGCCGTGGTGGCGTTGGCATTGGGAAGTTACCCGAATGGTTGGAGGAAGAGATTGAATTATTCTGAGACGGGCCTTATCGAGCGGGGGCCACATTGCACTGACGTTTTCACCCCATTTTCTATTTCCCATTTCACACCTGGACTATTGCCAGATAGGACATGTTCAGCAACCACATTTTACCTGCAGATTCACAATCGACAGCCACGAGTCAAAAGAGGGTACAGAGTGTTATCTATCACCACCTTACCACCCGCGGCACCCTCCGCTCTATCCCCCAGACCCACTCCTGTACAGCCCCCTCCCTCCAGGGTTGTTACCAGCAGGGAAACAGCATGGTGTTATTACAGATAAACAATCAATACTGCATTAACACGTCCGCGGAGGCTACCTGGAGTTAAACAGTCAGGCGAGGAAAATAATTCAACCCAATGTCATGGGCAGATGTCAAGCAACTAATCTTTCTTGTGAACTGGGAAAGTATATATATATATATACATATGGATTGAAAATTCTGCCCTCTTTTGTTATTATTCTCAGCCATCGTACCTTTTTTATTTGAGGTCACCATTTCTTTTCCTTCCCTATTGGTCATAGAATCAAATCCCACTGTGTTCTAGAAGCAACACCCTACTTTATGGCAAAGGTGACCATTGATATTGGAGAGCCGGGACCCATACGATCGATTTTGAGCGAGGAATGGAAATTTTTTTAACACGATTCCCAGCCAGACATTTTAATTCAGAGTACTGTTGGGTCCTCTCTTTTGATGACGGCTTCCAATCCAACTTGCAAGTCCATTTCAAAAAATTCTGATGACATCTTTATTTGAGAAAAGGTTCCAGGGAGCGAGGCGAACCCCGGTGCCCTGTCGGCGCCTGTGTGGTCCCTTTTTCCCCTCTTTGCAAAGCTTGTGTGGACCAAATTTGCATCTATATTCCCAACGCTGCTTTTGAAAAGAGAGCCTTTTTTTGTCTGTGAAAAAAATAAAACAAAGGCGTTCTTATGAGGAGGCCCAACAAATGGACCCCGCTGCTCCTTCTCCCAGACTAGAATTAAATACTCCTCATTCCATCCTCATTCATTAGCCTTCACGCCCACAAGCCGGAGACCGTATGGGGGTATGAAATACCTCGCAAACACTCACACTCACAAAATAAAGGAGTTGGACTTGAATGATTGCAGGGACGGTTTACTAATACTGCTGCTCACTCTGCTTTATTACGGCGTTCCAGGCTTTCCATTACTGCAAAGGCAGAGAGAAGAGGGGCGGGGAGGCGTTGGGGAGGCTGGAAGGGGAGGCAGACAGAACTAAAAAGAGAGAAGGAGAGAGACTGCCAATGTCAGATTAAAAGAAGAAAGGGGGAAAAAAAGGGATGGCTCACTTGATTTACACCTTCATTACTCTCCCCTAACTCTGCTTATTGCAAATCATGATGCTGCTTTATGAGCTGAATCCTCTATTACGACAAGGCCGGGAAGACAGTGCTTCAGTCCATAAAGCAAACGTACAGTAACCGCCACCTGGCAGCACCAGATCCACTCATCCTACCACCCTGATGCCGGTGGTGGTGGTGGTGGGAACTGAAGGGAAACAAGGCAGAAACCAAGTCGAAACTTGTTCCAGTGCACAAACCCTGAACTTGCTCGCTGTCCCTTTCCTGGCCTCGTGCCCATGGACAACGCATCTTGACTTTTCCCAGCCCCAAATGTCACGGAAGTATGACTTAGCGAGGGTTCGCCTCCGGGGCTATGTTAGGAAGGAACTCACAGCGAGTGTTTAATGTTTAGAAAGCGGTGTCACGTTTAAATCAACAGATATGTGAGGTACTGGAGGTGCGTGTTGACCAGAACCCCCTGCCACCAAGTGGAGGGGTTGCTACCGATGTGTTTCCTGGAAGAGATTTCTGGAAGCACGTGTTTATTTAAAAAGAGAGCAAGGCATATATTTAAAAAAAAGATTATTTATTGCACCAAGGGGAGGTTCCTCTTTCTTGCGGGGGGATTAGATTTGAACCATCTGGGGTGTGCTTTTGCGAGCGGCTCCAAGATGAAGTCGTCAAGGACGGTCGGGTGCAGGACCCAATAAAACAGGAGATAGGTTGAAGCGTGTAGGTGAAGACGGATGTCAGCGTGCTGATGTACATGTGTGGGGGGCTGGTGGGGCATGAGACACCCTGGATGGAGGTTTGTTATGTGTATGTAACATGCTGCTCTGGCCTGACTCCCATCTGGAGGCAGGGTTGACAGAAAAGTTGACAGGTGCTTCACCAACGTCCATTATTTATGAGACTGAGGAGATCTACACCTCATTTCACAAGTGTCTGCTCCTGCTACTGTAGGTCGACTTCTGACAATGTATTCCGTGTGTGTGTCCATGCATACGTACACACTCTCTTCCCCGGATTGCGGTGGAGGGTGATGCTGAATGTAAAGGTCCGGTTGTTTGCATTCTCGCCCCCAAAAACCAGGATTGTACTGATTTTATTCAGAGCTGGAAACAGCTTCTGATGCAACAATGCTGCGTCGTTATGAGCAGGCATGTCAAGTCTGCGTGCCAATTTGATATCATATAATTGGCCACGAAACTGAATCCTGCAATTTGTACACAGCTTTCACACACACAAAAATTGTGCCGATTCGACCAATTTCCTGTAAACCTACAAGCTGCAAAAAGTAACTTGTGTGACTTCAAGCCCGTGTCAGTAAACGTATCTATTCATGCATCCATATTGGTTGACGGTGGGAAAAATGGCATGTCAGAATTGTTCCCTTCCCCCCTCCAAAAAAAAAAAAAAGTTTGCAAAAGTGGTTTTATCAGGATGAAGTTGGTTGGTCTTCCTCGTTCTGAGACAGAAGTCAACATGGCAAGTCGTGCTGTGCTGCCATCAGAAACGACATTTTTACGGTTATCTATTATAAAAAGTGATCAGCACAAACAACATGTCATCAATGAGGAAATGATAATGCTTTATAAAGTGACTGAAATTGCAAGGGACGCTGTATTACACCTTAACCTTTTTTTTTTTTAGTTATGACTGAGAATCAAACTAGAAAATAAAAGGAAAGATTGAACGGGATTATTAATCCCTGCAAATATTTCTTAATATTTTACAAAAGGTCATTCAAGAAACCAACACAAGCTTATTTAAAATGCTCGTTTATGGCCTGACATTGTTGGTATTCACCAAAAGAGATGTGGCTTCAGCTATTGGAGCCAGGAAGGAAGGAATGGAAGCAGAACATCACTATTTGTGTTTACACCTTTGCTGCAGTGTAAAACGGACCACTCCACCTGCCCCTGTGAGTCTAACCCTTGACCTCTGGAGTGTCACTAAATCCCCAGCAAGACAGGCAGCCCTTCAGCTCCTGCATGAAGGATTGTACACCACCAGACTCCAGCTCTCTTAAAACCCACTTAGAGGCTTACAGCTGGGAGGCCTGACCGTCCGATTGAATTAAGGCAATGATTAATTGAATTTAGTGGTGAGTAACTTGAGTGACTGATGTCTCGTAGGACCAAAAGGTCTAGACGCGACGCTTTAGAATAAAAGCTATATTCATTCATTCGGTGACATCACCAGCAGCTTCGGTGCCTCTGGCATGGTTGCCTCTAATATTAGTGCTTGGAGTGCAGCTTTAAGCCAAATACCACCGGCAGCTCTGCTACTGCTGCCTCTGCCGCTACTGAATGCAGCCGACGTTAATAAGAGGCAATATAATTAATACAAATGGAATGTTTAATGCAATTTTTCCATTTCAAAGAAATTCCCCTGGCATCTCTCTCTCTCTCAACAATGAATTCAACTCTCTCGTATTGTCCTCAGGCAAACAATAACCCAAGTTTTGGCATCACCTTCGTTAGATCAAACTCAATTATTGCAGAGTGCTTGCAAGTCCTCTATCTAAAGGTTTGGCTGAGACTGCCTGCTCCTGCAAACTTGAAGGTCTTCTGGCGGGTCCTGCCCCATTTGCCTTTGATGGACAGCGGCGTCAAACAGTAATTGGAGGCCTGCAAGACCCGTACACGTCCGTTTGTCAGTTATTCATGTCAAAGCAGTGTGCAGCTGTTGGGGTTCTCAAAGACTGACCTTTTCTCAAAAGGGACAGGTTTCCCTTATTGCCTGTGAGACGCCCTGGGTATTATTCTGCCTCATACAGTAGAGCAACGGTTATTACCATGTGTCCCATTCTGCTGCAGAAAGCTTGTATTGTGTCCTTCCCTGAGGAATGTGCAGTCCCAGAAAGGTACACACAAGCTTTGGTTCGCCGTGTAGTTTGAGCGAAGGTCTTCCCGTTTCTTTTGCTCACAATGAGAACCATCCTAATGTTTTGAGAAGTAGCAGAAGAATGGCGGAAACCTGTCTTTTTCACACCGGGGACCGACGGCAAATAGGACCTTTGCTGATTTCCTCGCCTGTTCATTTACGGATACCTCGGAATACATCTTGCGCATTGTACCTGTTCCAAATAAAAAATGACAAAGGCATTCGGAGGGACAATAGCTCGGAGAAGGAAAGGAGCGCACAATGGAGTCCAGATATCATTCACAACATAGACAGGAGACCATTATCCACAGAAGGAGGGGCCCGTCTGAAGGTGACAGGTTTTGGAAGACGGAGAAATTGTGCGCCGAGACAACAGTCTCCCTGAAGCCTAACCTATAAGGACAGCGCCGATGGCCGCCGGGTTGAGGTGTTAGACGTCATCTGCAATAACCTGGATCATTACTCCTGGAGGCTGTTAGAGGGGAAAATCACATCACTCCGCTTTCACCGCTGCCAAGAAAAATTGACACTCTAAAAGTCACACAAAAGACACACCTCGACATGCGCACACAACGACGCACAAAGGCCCACGAGCAGACTCACCCTTGGCGCCGTTCACACTCGCAAACAAACCAACCAACGCACACACGCGTGTGTAATCGTACACCCGCAATCTATCACGTACTGTCAGAAGGCGTCTGGGGGGTTAACATCGCATCGTCCCACCAGCCAGCGCCGCCTGAAGCTGACAGCTCTCTCCGCGGCTGCCTCGCAGGGGTAAAGTCAGCATCATTAACGCCTCCTACCGCCATTCCTCCCTCTACTCGGAACAACTATCACACTTTTTCAGTCTTTTATACACACCACCCGACCCTGTTCCCTTCACTCCCTCCTCGGTCTTCATTGTACTTCAGTCAGGCGCTAATGCTCCTTGTCCCGTGGCCGGACTCTCTGATCTCCCATTACCCTCTCATCTCGTCAGACAGTCCATATTACACCCCCTTTCCATCCTGACCAACCCTTCCCCTCACTCTCCCTTAACCTTTTTTTTGCCTTGGTGAAAGTCAGTCAGACAATGTTGCCCCTGTCTCCACTCCTTCATACGCTAGCTCATCTTCCATACACTTATTAACTGGCTGTCATGTTCAGCAGCCTTCCCCCAGACAGTGTTTAGCGTTCCTCAGTCCACTTACTGGAGCGAGAGCTAAGCCTCTGGGCTTTACACAGACAGGAATCCAACTAGAGGGGGAAAGCAAGACCTGCGGACATGATCTGTCTGCTACACTCACTCACACTCTTCCTCCTGCATCAGCTACCTCAAGGCGAAGCAGGAACACACACACACACACTCACGTATGGACACACACATGGACACACGTAGCATCATGCCTCCAGGATATCTGTTCCCTTCCTGTTGGACAAGCAGCAGCTCCCAAATTAAAATTGGACTCTTTTTTTGAAAAATTTGGAGCATGTATATACATCCCTTCCATCTAATACAGATTTTTTGGAGTACTGGAAGAGGGAATATAAAAAATAAATTGTTTATTTTACATGAACACCCAGATCAGCTGGAAGGAAGTTGTTTTTCACCCCTGTTAGTTTATCTGTATGTCAGCAAGGTGTCGGAAAAATGAACACATTTCCATGGAATTTAGCGGCAAGCCCGGCCCGGAGCCACGGAAAAGATGATTAGATTCTGATAGTGATCTGGATCTGTGATTCTCACTATTAGATGATTATTGTTTTTTTTTTTTCCTCCTCCCACATATTGGATACAGAGATTTAATTCCAAATCCAATCCAAACCCTAACGGTGCACTTGCAGGGTCACAAAATCGATTTCACCTCAAATTTAAGACAGACAGGACTGTTTCGGTGTCCTTGAAGGCGGCTTTCCTTCTGGGCTTTCTCGCTCGTATTTCAGACGACTCCCCAAAACAGAGTCCGGCTCTCAGACTTCGACATTGTCGAGGTAGCTACGGCGCCGGATTCGCCATAGGTCCTCCTTCCTTAGCCATCCCTGCCCTTCCGGGGGGCAAGTGATGTAAGAAACGAGACGTGGCTTGGTGGATATACTTTCATGCCCCTGCTTTACCAGTGTCATTTTGAAAACTCTGAAATTGTGCCATGGTCTACGGGGCTTTGTTGTAAATCACTATCTCCCACTGTCAGACTGCAGTCTGCTGTACACTGTGGATGCCTGGCTTTCTGCTGCCTCCTGGGTGACTAATATATCTTGTTAAATTGTGCTGAGAAGCGTGCACAGAACTGTACACCTTCTCTCTTTGTACTAGGTTTGCTTGTTTGCATTCCCTACTTGCCTGCATGCATGCATGCGCTCTTTTTGCGTGCGCCTACTTCAAAATATGCGTCCGGGGCGTCTGTATTGGGTGACTCAATAGGTAAGGTGTGGATGTTCCTTTCCCAAATATGTTCACTAAACTCCACAAGTCTGTCAGGCTTTGTTGGTAATTCAGTTAGATTGTTATTCGGCCAGTTTCCGCTTGCCGCCGCCGCCACCGCTGCGCTATCGGAGTTGTGAAGCTATCTCACAGCCACTTCATAATTAGAAAAGCTGTGGAGCCGAGCCACAGTTTGAGGGGGGAAGAGGGAGGAAGAAGAAGAAGAAGAAGAAGAAAAAAAAAAAAAGGTGTTGGCAGACTGCATTATTCAACATTGGCAGCAATTTACTCCATCTCCCACCCCAAAGACGTGAATCTAAGTGATTTCACAGTCACATCCCTCCTAGCTTGGCCATACTGTATGAAGCCGGACTCGTCTCTTATCGTCTCTTAAGCCACGCACTGTATCCTATCGCCGCCGTCCAGCGCCGTGTGGACGCCACACACACACATGCTCCGCCCCAACCACTTGGAAAATAGATTTATGTGTGTATTTGGGTGTAATTGGTGTTCTCCCTGCACAAAGCGGGGAGAGATAATTAACCATTGTTAGGCGAGGTTTAAATCGTCTGAACTGGGTATTTACTCCATCTTCCCTGCACATGGAGACTAAAACAGGCCTTCTTTTGGGGGGCGGTTGGGGGGTGGCGGTGATGTCGGACTCCCCCTGGCCTCCGTCCAGCTCTCAAACCTGTCGAGAACCAGCCTCGCCGTAGCTTAAACCATGTCCCGTCTGATTCCGACATCTACAGTCGCCGCAAATTCAATCGGGGACTGGGGGTTGACCTTCAGAGAGGAGGTGACGCCCCGGCCTCCTGCCAGAGGCAGATTCAGCCGGAAACAGGCATTTTCTGCCCCCCCCAACCCCATCCCTCCTGATTCTGTTTTTTTTTGTGCAAATGCGGTTGTGACTGCACCGTAATTAGGCGTCTCTGAAGGGAATCTGTCTCATTAGCAAGGAGCAGTTATTAAGTCGCCATTGTGTCTTCAGGAAATTTGCTCTAATGGTCGAGAGATGCCTCAAGAAATAAAAGACAATGTCATGGTAGCGGAGAGTGAGAGAGGGGGGGCAAATAAGATAAAATGTTGAGTGGGTAAACAAGTACTTCCTGAACAGTAGGGGGCAACGTCCTGAAAAGGAAATGCAAAAAGCAAGAGAGTAAAAGGAACAGAAATGAGGCGTTTGGAAGCGGCGACTCCAGATAGATGTGTGGTGGTGGTGGTGGTGGTGGTGGTGGTGGGGGGCATCTTCGGAGGAATCCCGGAGCGGCTGGAGTACAAACAACGTCATGATTTATTATCGCCTCATGCAGACCGTGACTAATGCTCTCAAACAATCAAGGTGCATCTAGTGAACTACAAAACCCACGGGTGCTCCCTGCCACTGACTTCAAACAGGCCCTGAATGAAGCAGCACCCCCCCCCCCACACACACACACACACACATTTTATCTCCTCCAGATGCCAGTCGAAAGAGAAGACAAGAAACGTTCCGTATATATCACGAGCGGGACGCATCAGACTGATGCCGCCCATCTGGAGCACAAATAATGCAATCAGCTCGGGTCACCGGTCGTCATCGTGTGGCCGTCGGGTAAACCCCACCGTCCCGTGATGTCACCACCGCTGGGGCGGGGCGGAGACATCCAGAACTGGAGCTTTCTGGAATATCCCTTCAGTCGATGAAGGGTGAAGACATTTGATGAAATGTGAGCGACTGTCTCCTGAAATCTGAGCCCCCGCTGTACAAAATGCAGATGGTTCTGATGCGTCCACATCCTCCGCCTACCCCCTACCCTTCCTCGTTTGCCAAATCAGTTCTGCTGCCCCCCTCTGCTTTGTATGACTTCACCTGGAAGCGTTCGGACCAGGAAGGTATAACATCCATACACACCACGTGATGTAGGTTTCTCACACACACACACACACACACACACATGGAGAGACACAGGAACTCTATTTGCAGAGGCTTTAAATATTCAGCACCTGCCGTGTTTTCTGTATGACTTTGATCAGCCACAGATTCGACTCTGTCCCTTTCATCTCTGAACTTCAAACCAGCGTGTGGAAAAACCTGGACCACAAAACGTGTTCTGGTTCAGACACCCCCCCCCCCTTTTTTTTTTTTTTTTTTTTTACACCAAGCTGCTCTTTGCCTCCTGGATCAATCAGGAAGTTGTTCCAATAAAATAAAATGAAAAGGCAGAGGAGCAGCGATGTCAACCGACTTGTTACGGATGTAAAGCTTTATTCCAGCTGGGAATTTCCAAAGATACGTGTGGAGGAGATGTGATTACTGTTAGTTTGACAACACCCCCCCCCAAAAAATAAAATAAAATAAGAAAAACAAGTTCTTGGCTGGCTTCAGGCGTATCACCTCAGGCTTACATTGAGCCAGAGCAATTACTAACATGGATAAATCTGCAGGCAACAAGGACGACAGTAAAACTTCCCAGAGCGCTAAATTCAATTTTCAGGTTTACCCCCCCCCCCCCCCACACTCACACCCCCCAACTCTGTCAATACCTGCGACTTTTTAGGAATGGAGCCAAGTTAATTCTTTGAAGCCTGCATTAATCAGCAGCTCCATTAAATATTCACAGCCACATCATCTTGAAGTCAATAACGCTGGAGGACAGTTGTTTTAGCAAACTTGAGTCAACTCTAGGTGTGCCCCCCACCCCACCCTCATCACCCCTTAGCTTAACCCTATCACCACCACCTCCCACCAAACAAAATTTAAAAAAAAACAACAGAAAACGGGCCTCAAACTGATCTTTTGCAGCAAATATCTCCACTATAAAAGAGAAATACCACCGACAGCCACCCGCCTTTATCGGGGCGCGCTGTCCCACCTGCATCGATTCACATCCCGTGGATTTGCCACTGGCTGCAGTGCGATTATCGGTGATACGGGAGGGGTGGACCACCCCCCACCCCCCCACCCCCAATATATTCAAGCAAGCTTTGCAAAGGTTCAAGTCAGACAAAATATGGTGAAGGTGCGTTCGGAGTCCGGGCCTGTATGTCCGAATCAGCTCAGCGCGGCGGGGCAAAAAGCGTAACGCGTCCGGCATACGGAGCTCCGTGCCGGCGCACGTTCAGTCCCCACCGCAGCGGCATATGGATGAGGAATGACGCACGGAAGCATTTGAACAGAATCTTAAAAAGTTGAGCACAATCCATCGAACCCCCTCTTTTTAAAAAAAAAAAAAAAAAAAGAGCGGGCGGTGGAATAAAAATAAAATAAGTTCCGATTCAAACTCATCTCCAAAGACAAAAAACGTCGAAGCTGTTCCAACATTTAATCGATACACTTTTTTTTTTTTTTTTTGCTCCAGCGGTTGATTTCATGGCATTTTTAAAAGGCTACCGGAGGACATGGAGCTCTTATATAAACGGCACAACTATTACGCGTAGGTCACCGGGCGTTCGAGCCGCCTCATCCCCGGTGCGGGACCGTTCGAAATCGACGACAAACGCACCCGGGAATGCGCCACAAACGAGCCCATTTCCCCCCCCACCTAACAGAGGAAAAACAAGTTTAAAGGTAAAGCAACGCTCACCTGACGCAGAAGTTTATTCTAGGGGAGGTTGATCTCTCGTCAGGGCGCACGTCGGAGCCGAGCGTATCCGCACACTGCAGCTTTTGTTGCCCGTTGTTCCACCTCAACTGCGCGTCTCAGTCGCGCTGCATCACTTCTCGCTGTGGATGTCAGGGAGGCTGAGAGGCTGAGGGGACTCAACCCTCCCATTGGCTGCCATTCACAAGTCCCCAGAAGAACACGGTAGAAAAAAAAAAAAATACACCACCGACAAAAACAAAAGGGAGGTGAGACACCGAGAGGGAGACCAGCGCTCCTGGTTGGGGTGTGTGTGGGTTGTTGTTTTTTTTTTTTTTTTGTGGATGTTCAAGTTTAGTAAGACCTTATTGTCCACGTGTTTTGCATTTGCACAATCTTCCCTGATTAATACTTGCAAAGTCAAGTGTGGGTTGGAGTCAATCAATAATAATAATTTTAAAAAAGCTATTTCTGGTAGAAATCAACGCAAAAAAAAAAAAAAAAAAAACGCGGATCATGCGTGGCTGCAAGAGACGAATTCCATCTGAGCATCTCTGCGTGAGGGAAACGGTTAAATGCACCAGAAATCTCATCCAGAAGTGTGGCAAAAGGGGGTTTTGATGCCAGTGGGGGGGGGGGGGGCATCAGTCACACAAGTCTACTTTTGTGGCTTTGATTTTTGAGAAATTCACATTTTGGTCGTTGTTGTTTGTTTTTTCTTTTTTTTTTTAACATGTCATCCGTAAAACCGATGCGTCATTCTGTTAAAGAATAGCATGTGGCTAATGCTACTGCTGCTAATACAGTTAGCATGTCTTCCAGTAGCTAAAATTGAGCTCTTGTTATGACTGGTCCCCCACCACCACCACCCCATCGTGGACCAATCCAGATCCACCAACTTCCAAAGTGAATCGGCTTCTCAGTCTCAGCAGAGTCATCAGCCGCCGCCGCCACCTGAGTGCAAAATCTAAATGAGTCAACGCCGTGAAGACGTTATGATCACTTATCAGCTGTGGCAATTAACATTGACAATTAGTGCATGTTTTAGTTTGTGTCTCCTCATTGAATGACCTCTTGAGCATAAAAACAACACCTGCATTAATATTAATAATAACAAATAATTCCATCAACAGCGTAAGCCTTCACACCTTTACATCGAACACCTTCAGTCGTGCTGCTATTTTTAACAAAAGTGCGCCGAGGTCGGGTTTCACCTCAGCTCTTCGTTTGCAGCTGATTAGACTTTCTTAAAGTCACTTTTGTGTGTGTGTGTGTGTGTGTGTGTGTGTGTGTGTGTGTGTGTGTGTGTGTGTGTGTGTGTGTTGTGTGTGTGTGTGTGTGTGTAGCTGTGATTTACAAGCGAGACCTTGTGTACCTGTACAAGAAGAATCTGTTCTACATCGTCTATTGATGTGCAGAGCTGCTAATGATGCTAGATGCTGCTCGGAGGGAAGGATGGAGGGAAATCTGACTCCTGACCGAGAACATAAACTGTGAGGGTTTTTAGAGTAATCAAACTAATGCTCCATCCAGTGCCCTGCTTTGACCAGATTACACGCTGTAATCTGTTATATTCTGTTTGTATGCGCACATGCCCGTTTGACATACTCTGGTATTTGCTGTCAGAGCTGCAGATACGACAATACTGATGGGGAGTTAGCATGTTTTAGAAGCATGTTCTGCACAAGCATTAGCAGTAAACACAGCTATCAGTTAGCATAGGGTAGCATTTGTAGTTTTTTTGCATACCTCAGTTTGGCTTCACATGATGCAAACAACTGGTTGCACGGAGTTGCATGTAGTTTTTGCACACAGGTTGCGACTTCTCGACAAGTCGGTACCAAAAAACAGTTTCAAATATTTCCAGATAGAAAATCTGATGCATTTAATTAAGATAATTTGCAGTTATACTGAACTGCATACAGTTTAAACTAAATTATGATGATGTACAGTTTTAAAAACAAGGAGTGGAGTATCATAATGCCTATTTAATTATCTCATAATAACCAATTAATGATGCATATGTGATTCACAACCATTTAGCTGGTGTTGACCTTTCAGAGAATCCCATTTAGTTTCAGTGTGGAAAACCATATCACACCATCATTTAGCACCCAAGAGTTAGATTATGTCATCGCAAAACGTATAAAAAACTGGCTTCATAATCAGCCAAATCAGTAATTAAGTTGCGATGTCGTAAAGTCAGCTCCTGAAAATTAGATAGTGGAATTATAATCAAAAGTAAATAAAGTAGGCTTTTTTTTCTGATATAATGAGATAATTAAATTGTGATATTAAAATAAAAGTAGCGCGATTAAAATGAGCAATTAGCTGCTAACCGCTAAATATGATTCCTACACACGACTTAAGACGCAAGCTTTAAGGTGAAGGTGTAAAAAAAAAGAAGGATTGCATGACATTTAATACAAGTAACCTCTTTACCGTCTATGTCAGGCAGATTTAAAACAGTGAGACTTAACCCCACGAATCACGCTCCACATCTAATAAAATCAAGACACGCAAAAAAATAGTGCAACGTAAAAATGGAGGTAAGGTCTGCAGGCATTTATGGTTTTATGGTTTCAATTTTCTGTTTTTGTTTTTGTTTTTTTCTTCTCCAATCCGGAGACCCCACGCTGTGCATGCGTTACCACCCATGCACTGTTTGTGTCATGATGACCACTGGCTGCTGTTAGATTCATGAGTTTAATCCCTGGAAGTGCTCCAAGCATCCACTTTGCTGCTGCCCTGTCCTCTCAACCAAACATCAAACTCTTGCCTATGGCACAGAACGCAGCGAGCCAAGGGGACGTCTGCATTTGGCATCGTGTTCCATCAGGAGATCAGCCTGAGATGAATAACCGCTGCCCTTGACTGCATCATTGCTACTCAATGAGCTTACATCGCCTCAGTATTTCGTGCAGTTTATTTAACAGCCTGCTCCTGTAAACATATCAAAAACAGGGGGGTAAAAAAAAAAAAGTGGAGTGCAGATTTGTCCTGATGTGCCATATGCGCCACTTGTTAAAATGAAACAATAGACGCGTTGCAATTAGCGCAAGTTTGCATCTTGAATAACTTAACGCAAGCAAATGGCGTCGCCGCTGCAAAAAAACAATTCAATATACGCCTTTAAAATCCTTCTAAACGTCTGTAAGAAGTGCTGTTTTTTTTTTTTTTGCAAGCAGACGAGAGCAGAACGCCTCGTGCAACCGTGCTTTACTTTGCAGAAAAATGACATTTATGGGGCATGGAGTTAGACAGGAGACGCAGAGGGCAACCTCAGAACAAATTTGCACCCCTATTATTCCTGACAGCTGAGATGCCTTTAAGATTTGTCAGGGAGAGGAAACGTTCTGAGTATCAGATCTGCAAATCCAACCTCGTTTGATCTTGTCTTGTCTTCTGTGTTTAGAGACACACATATTTAATACCCCCCCCCTCCCCAAAAAAAATCCACACCTCCCAGTTTGCCCAGTAAGTGTGTGAAGACAACAATAAATAAAAATGCAGGACACAATGAGCTAAGATCACGATGAGATCCGGCCCCAGGAGACCCCCCCCCCCCACATGCCAACCACAACTCACTCCCCCCATAGTAACACTCATTATCTCTGTCTTGTTTGAGCAATTTGGCTGTGGTTGTTGTTGTTTGTGTTTACACATGCGGGTTATTATGAACGTTAAAGCAGTGATTAAAGGCGTGATGTCACGCGCCGGCCTATAGCCGCGGCGTTCAGCGCTGAGCCCATTGTTTCAGCTGGAGATAATAGGCTTGAACAGAAGCTAACAAATGTCTGCATTGTTTATGACTCCATGAGTTCACTAGGAGTTTTATGTAGGGGTAGGATTGTCTCACAATGAGCAACAGAAGCTATATTTTAGTTTACATAAAGTGATTTTTGGTCGTTATAATGAAGGATTACATCGAGAGTTGAGATAGGTTTGTCATCCTAAGGAGTTTTTCTTGACAATATGGATAATATAGAAGATCCTCAGTGTAATAATTCACATATGTTAGCATTTCTGCTTCATTCTTACCTCCTACACACAATTTATGCACAATTTCTGGAGTTAAATTAAGAGGAAAAACACATCGAGTTGTCATAAAAATGTTAAAAAGATTCACATTTAGCGTAAAAAATGTGTGTTTGCACTACGGAGACTCTTTGCGTTTGATTAAGTTGGCTTGTTTTATGATGCGTTTAATGTGCGAGACAAGAGACCTCTGCTGTGGCGCAACCCCCCCCCCCCCCAAAAAAAAGGAAATCGATAGGTCTCGTTTTAGTCCTATAAACAATAGCAGCAAAAAAAAAAAAAAGATCAATATGCTACAGCAAAGTGAACAAGGGAGCACAGAGGAGTCAGGCGCCGAGCACCCGGTATAACAGATATCATAGTCTTTTTTAAAGAATATCAGATACGCCGCTGTTCCGAGAAGTGAAGATAAGTTTTTATCAACAGTTTCCCCAACTCCCAAGAGAAATAAATACAACAAAATGTTTGGATCTTTCAACTGGAAGGAGGCATAAATATTCACTCTGTCGCAAATAATGCGTCGCTTCCTGCGTGAGCTGGAACTCTGCCTCGAGTCGACAATATTTCTTTTGTCATTTTCCTACAAAAAGATAAAGCAACACTTAAAAATAAAGAAGCAATTCTGTCTCCAGCGCCAAAAACACAGTAACTTGAATAATTACAGTTTGAGGCGTTTCTTCAATCGCTCTACTGTTTTTGAGGAACTCACACTTAAAACAGCTGATGGTCACAAGTTTTTGCACTGTGTGGTGGATTGTTTTCTCCGGTGCTCAGGGGTTTGACCTTAATAATGGTGTGACATGGTTATGGGATGTATTTCTTTTGACTGCTGACCAAGCTGACTTCCTGAAAAAGGTAGAAAAAAAGAAAAGAAAAAAGATTTGGGCTTTTTCAAGCCCTTCTAAGTATGAAAAATAACACGTGCTAACGTGCAAAAAATGCTTCACATCTGGAGAAACTGACAAGGTGAGAGTCGGAGCAGATGGTAAGGTAAAATAATGCGAGTTGTGAAATCTTATTAAGTCTTGAAGCTGGTGAAATGTAGCTTCAAAGTATCACCTTTTTCCACCAATCGCATTTACGCCCAACCAGAAAAGAATGTACAGAGATACGAACATCCATTAAACCACATATAGGCCTATTGCTGACCCCCCCCCCCCACCACAAATGTTCCTGTAAATGAACATGGAGGGGGGAGGGTCTTCGCAGATTCACCAACATCATAAATACATCAACTTTCTTGGATTTGTCCGTCTCAGCGGCGTCATCAGCCGCCGTCACCACCAGATTACGAAAAGCAATGGAGATGATATCCCAAAGACTTTCCAACAACAAAAATAATAATATTATTATTTATTTTGTTATTATCATTATTAATAATAATAATAATAACAATAATAATAATAATAAATTATTATTATTATTATTATTATAACAACCCCTTGGTTTTCTTTTTTACAATATATCAATGCTTTAAAAGTCTGGATGGGACTATCTCATGATTTGGATTTGGCCCTCAGGCTAGCCGTTGGTAGCCCCCCCCGTAACTCGAGGATGCACAAAAAAATCAAGTGATGTTTGTTTTTTTTGTTCAATATTTTTCTCAACCTTCTGAATATTGCTTGAAGCAGGATTATGTTGCTGTGCAGCCATATTAAAGGGGAACACATTCTCTCTCTTTCAAACAACACAGTCCATTCATCAGCGATTGGAAGTTTATCTCCGTTCACTCACAGCAGCGTCACCTGATCAGACCGTTAGCGACTGCGGCTAATCGTTAGTTCAAATTCGCTTTGTTCGGCGAGCGTCGCGGGAAACTTGTGCCGCTGTTCGGACGTCATTTCCACTCCACATTTCATTTGTGTATTTATTTAAAACCTTCTGTTTCAAAATGAAAGCTAAATACATAAAGGCAAAAAAAAAAGTTGAAGTTACGCTAGTTTAGTCAGTGAAGTCCATCTGATGTACCTCCTAACGACTTTAGAGCTGCTGTTTAATCTAACTTACAGTGCGGTGCAGTGGCTCCATATAGGAAGCGGCTATAACATGTTTTTATAGGATGCTGGCAAAAGCATCTAAGCATGAAGCCAATTAAAGTGTTTCTGCATGCTAACAGTTAGACAGCTGTTTCCTCCATGCTCATATTACTAATTTGAAAAACTGATAAGGTCTCTGTGCTCTTAACGTAGATATTTAACGAGAGGGATCCTACTTCCGATAATTAATCGACCCAAGTTTCCCCAAGCAGCATTTTTCAAAGTTATTAGGTCTCAATTCTCCTCAAAAGAAAAACACAATCCAGGAAGTCTCATCCATACCCCACCATAATATTGTGATTACTCTCCACTGAGTGGAAATGTGTCATGTGCAGAGCTATAACGGCGTCTGGAAGGACCCCCGACTTGCTGCATATTTTCTGACATTGTGCGGTAATCAACATAATTCTCTGCTGACAGGAATGGCAGCCATACCTCATGCCGATCAGCAGATTAGCGAAGGGGAATATTTTAAAGGATTTTCTTGCAGCTCAGAGAGGCCCGCAAGACTAATTTATCCCAGATCGTGAACACCTTATTGGCAAATATTCATACTTTTTAAACAAAGACATATCACCATGATGAGACTTTCATTTTCAGATGAGTGATTCGCTGATGCAAAATCAAGCCGTGGTGATTTTTTTTTTGGGTGGGTTTTATTGAAAAGTCTTCACTAGGCTTCGCTGGAGTCCTCGTAGACTCTCGCACAGGAGTGCTAGTTTTTTTTGGCGGGGGGAGGTGGCACTTCAGATACGACACTCAATAAACTGCAGTTGAAGAATTTGAAAAGGATTTTAAATGGGCATTTTGGGAAACTTGAGCAGCAGCAGCATCAGACATGCAGGAAAAAAAAATCGCCAAGGGGAGTTTATATTTGCATGACACTGTGACACCCTGTGTTTATTAGCATGCAACCTCTCACAGTCAACAAAACCACCCCCCCATCCTCCTGCTGCCCCACCCCTCCCGAAGCCAAATCCATTCGACCTCTTTCTTAAGGATGAGGGGGCCTCGGCGTCCGGGCATAGCTAATCAGCCCAGCCGAACCGTGTCCTTTGACGGAGAGAGATCTCTCTACCTGTCAGGTGTGTGTGTGTGTGTGTGTGTGTGTGTGTGGTAGTGGGGGTTGGGTAAATGAATTGGCCACACACCTAAACAGTTTGTCACGTCGCGTTTACTCTTCCAGATTTGGCAGTAAAAGCACAAACAAAAACGTCCCGTTAAATGATGCTAATTCCGCTTCTTCCAAGATTTTTTGCAAAGGTGTGTGGGAGTTTTGCTTTTTTTTCCTGGACGCTCTACTGAGATTTGAATAGCACAGCTTCATGCATATGTAAAGGTAGAAATTTACTCGGTTCACCATTTAAGGTGATTTTCAAAGCCTAATATTCCCTTCTAAGTCTGCATGCAGCTCTGCAGGTTTCTCTAGTAATTGGTGAGAACATCTGAAGACTATGTCGGCACACAGCATCTAAATTACCGCTCCTTTTCTTGCAGCAAGAGCTGGAGAATGGATCCTATCACAGCATCGGGGAAATAAAGAAAGAATGTTAAAAATGACGCGACTTAGTATTTTAACATCCGGCGTAGCAGATAAATGGACGTAGATTAGCGGCTGTTTTCTGGATTGCGGGGCAAACGGGGAGATAGAGGCATCTAAGACAACACGGTGACCCCTTGGTGAGGCAACAGAAAAAACAGTGTACATTTTGACGGCATCATAAATCATCGGGGCTCGTGGCAGGCAGCCCAGTTGTGCTGCGAGGGGCAGGCCGAAGCTCCCATCATCCTTCCTTCCCCTCCGGTGTCCCCTGGCTGTGTCTGAAGAAAAGAAAGAAAGACTCTCTCTATCCAGAGTCTCGACGGGGGAGCAGGCCGTCGTCGCCAACCACAACGACAAAAAGGCGACTTTGCTGGATTTTTTTTTTTTTTAATATCATGTCGAGAAAGCGAAGATGAAAAACAAAACAAAAAAACAAGCACAAGATACCCCCCCAATGCTTGTGTTTTAGCGTGGTTGAAGTGTGCAGAGATGCACCGGGGTGGTGGTGGTGGAGGAGGGAGGAAGTCTTCACAGTCTTTTAACTTGGAGAGAGAGACATGAAAGTGCCATACGAGGAGGCAGAAGGAAGAAGAGGAGAATGCAGACAGTACCAGTTTGCCAAAAAAAAAAGAAAGAATCTAAGTCAGACTTGGTGTGTGGGTTTGGAGGAGGGCCAGTGGAAATCATCTTTATCCTGAAAGCGGAAGTCTCCGGGCTTAGCGATCACAACAAACATGGTCAGCCTTGGGTTTCAGCTTTTGGTTAAGATGACTCCAGGGAGTGTGGACAGTGGGTGGAGGCCTTGGATGCTTTTTCCTTTGCTTTCTCTTTTGCTTCTCATCCTCCCCGCCCACTCCAGCAGCTGTTGATGTGGGCCATCACGGGGAATTTGTACAGTCTCATTCAGGGAAGGATTAGGCACCAGCTCAACACAGATGGACTGAGACTGCCCCCTATTAATAAATCCTCCTCTGATGCTGTATATTCATATGGTCCCCCCACCCTCCCTTTTCCCGCCTCCCTTCTAAATTCCAGCTAGTGGACATGAGCACAGCGGCGTGCTAATCTGCTCGTTGTGGAAGTTGGAGAGAAAAAAGTGACACGGCGAATTGAAAGAGGGTAGAAATCTGTGGACGGACTTCTTCTCCTTCTTTTTGCATAATTTGGTTCCTATTAGAGACATCATTCAGTGGGTTTTTTTGAGATGATAATTTGGAAAATCTGGGGGTTGCGGCGCTAATCCAGCGGCATTACACTTTACCGAGGGATTACTGAGTGACAACTTCAAGTGAAACGAAAGATGTAAGGGCCTCTTAAGCCGTGTTCCTATTAAAAGCCACGGCGCGGCGTGACACTGTGGCAGGCTTCATTGCACACTTGCCAACTAGTTGGGGATATATATCCCATGATAAACGCTCCAGTGCTCGTGGGGATTTCTCCAGTGTTTTTTTTTTAAATTTTATTTTATTTTTAATTTCTTCTCCCTCTACACATATTAAATTATTTCCTCAAACCGAATGGTCGTTATTGTTGCCAGGAGCGCAGTTGTTTGGGATGTGTCAGTGGTTTTTTGTAGTGCAAAAGGTTGAATGTTTAAGACCTGACATCTTAAGAGCGAGGCGAGAGGTTGAGTGTTTAAGGCTTGACATCTAAAGTGCGACAGATGGAGCTCTTTTTGATGTGTTTTTCCATGTTTTTTGCTCTTTGAGGCTACTTTGTGATCCTAGGAAGCTGTAAAGCCTCAACGCCTCGGTCGGGCGACTCCAGAATGAAGTTTATCCAGTGCCTTTTTTTTTTTCACCTCTTTGCCCTTTTCTGTGTGGTATAATGAATAAAATGAGCTGACACTTTGGATTTTAGTCCACACAACCAACCTTTAGAACACCTAAGCGATCGTTTCTGTCACTTCGGATTCGCCGGAATCGCACAAATAGCTAGTTTGCTAGTTTAACGCACAAACGGTAGGCATTATATACGACGCCCGACTGCGGAATAGTCGTGATAAATCGTTTCACGACATGCACGGAAAAATCTGTCTGAAATCATCATCCTCCGTTATCTGCCTCTCTTTTAAAACGATTGTGTGTCCGTAGGGCGTGTCAGTCATCAATCCCCCTCCTCGTCATCATCCGCTCTTCATCCCGCGGCGTTTAAACCCCGTTCATACAACACAGCTGTTCAGGCTATCCACTCCCCGTGACCTCGCTCTTTGTTTGCATGCGTTTATTTGCTTTTTTTTTTTTTTTTTTGTGCGTTGGAGGATCTCTCTGCATCGGCTAATCCTCTCTTTAGCCATCACCAGCCGCCGCCCATCCCCCAATCAAAGTTCAACTTCCTTACAGTAGAGTAGAAAATATACATCATCTGACTAACTTCAAGCATCCGTGTTATTCCATACAGATTACGTTTTCACGTCCAGATTACGACGTCATGAAAATGATTCAGTGCTCATTCATGTTATCGTCCTTATAATAACCGCTCATTGTTTATTAAAACTTGATGATCTCTTTAGGCTCCTCGGCGATTGCAGACTCAGTAAAATTTATGTGTTCAATACAGCCGTTATATATTCTCCAATACGCGACACAGTTTACACCAAATGAAGAATCGATGAGGCCCGGGGTCTCACATTCGCCTCCTATTGTAACTACATTCAGTGTTGCTACGCTCACATCGCTTTCTATATCATTTAAAATATTCCGTATGTTTGTGCGTGTGAGAATCCAACCGCCTCTGAGGTAGAGGAGAGAAAAAAAACGGGTGGATGAAGAAAAATTGTGCAGCTATTCAGCTGAAAACATGGAAAAGTCAAAGCTCTTAGTCGGATGACGGCGTTTCCAAGCCGTTGGTTAATGTTGGGTTAATTACAAAGCCAGGCGTAGCTGATAACATTTACAAAAGTGACCGCTGTTATTACAGAAAATTGATGCTTATCAGGTAGAAATAAAAAGGCTTTGCCTTGTTTGGAGGTAAATCTTTCCTCTCTCATCATCTATACGGCGTACTCATTGTGCTCTTTGAAAAAATGGAAAGCTCGCTTTTCTAAAAGCTGTTTTAGACAATCTAAAATAAAGTGAGAAACATGTTTTGTCGGTTTGTGGAAGGTCAGAGAGAACGGGTGTTAGAAAAAGAGGACGAGGTAAGCGAGTACATTTGGGAATAAACAGCGGTGTGAGAGAGGCGGTCATTATCTGCCTCCTTAAGGGGGAGGCATTGGCGTCCTATGGCTCCGGTGAAATGAGTCTGACTCTTAAGCCATATGCAGAGACCGAGGAGACGCACAGGAGGGTTAAAGCTTAGAAAGAAATAATAAAAAATAAAATAAAAAAAAGGTGTTGTTTTTCCCAGCAGTGACCTGGATATGCAGCCAGTTCAAGACGCATCGCTTTCCTCCGCTGTCTGCAGACCGGCTCCCCGGAGGGGGGGACGAAGTAACTGTTCAATCCGAGGTAATTAACTTCACCACGACCCAGGACACTCGCACCAGACACCACAATCCTTTAAGCACAACACTCCATTAGTCATATCCCACAAGGCTGAGCAAATGGCAAGGCAGAAAAAACAACAACAAAAAAGGCCAAGCCCGGCCCAATATAGGCAACACATACCTGGGTCGTTATAAGAGTGTGTGTGGAGGATAAACTGGAGTAATTTTTCTTATTTAGAGCGAGACCGCTAACGTCAGATGCTAAAATGTCTCCAAAAAATGTTCGTTGGTTTGTCTGCGAATATATTTTGAATATATATTCACTGTTAATACGTTTCAGGAACCACACGGGATTAACGAATTCCGCGATAGAGCGACAAACTATTTATCTTATTATTTACGGTAATTTAAACGTTTCTGACCCCTCCCCATACTGATATTAAACCACCTTCTATCTGTATTACCCTTAAAACACTCTGATAGACTGTTTGATTAACTTTTGTGTCTCACGGAAGTCTGAGACTCACGGAACGGAGCGCACTTCCGGATGCCGTCGGCCAATAGAATGCGTGTACGGTATCACATGACTGCCTACTAAAAATCTGCGATGTGATGAAGTCGCGCGTGTTGATGCGCGAATGCGTGAGGGATTACTCTATTTTTGAAGTAAAGAACATGATGTAAACATGTTGTATGATATCATTTTACTATATTTTTCATGTAAAAAGTGAGTTACTTATCGCCAGCTCACAAAAATATTACGCTAACGTCAAATCGGTCATTTTGAAACAGTTCCGACATTCACACTTTTGTGGATTTTGTTTGTAAAAATATTAAAAAATGTGACTTTTTAAGCTTCTTTACCATCCGCTTCCACTTCCTTCCTGTTGAAGTCTCTTTTAGAACTTCCTGAATCAAACTAAAGCGTTTCGTTTTAGTCTAAAAGAGACTTGGCCAAACAGCTGATGCTGCTCATCTATTTTTTGACAATCTATTAATCAACCTGTGATGCAAAACACTCACAGACTCAATCATTAGCACGGTCTCCTGCTAAGGCTAAAACAGTAGGAAGCGAGCGTAACATTTAGCGTGTGTGTGTGTGTGTGTGTGTGTGTGTGTGTGTGTGTGTGTGTGTGTGTGTGTGTGCGCTGTACGTCCCTTTTGCATAATGTACGATCTGCTAATAAATGCATCCTGCGATGTTCGACGCTTCCACAAGCGGATGCACAAACAAAGCGTAGGTTGATGAAAGCCTTCAATACGGTTAACACAATTAAAGCGCCGGCTTCCAGATAAACAGCCCTATATGTATCCGACGTAGACGACATGGCGTTTTACTTCCACGCAGACGTGCGATTTTAACACGCTTGATCCATCCTTTCAGATGAGTAGCTCTGCCCCTTCGCCACGTGAGCCAAATCAAATAAATACAATAAATAAATATGCCACGTCCCCTAGGTGTAAGAATGAAAGTATTCAGTCAATAAAATATCTGCAAATGTCAGAGTGGGTTGTATCCAAAAAAAAAAAAAGCTTATTGAAATTTCCATGCAGCTGTATGGCTGTCTCTAATGAGCTAAGAAAAGAACAGTGTTTCTCTGACTGTGCAGCAGTCTAACCAATTATCAGACTTGCCTGCTGCTGAACCATGGGAGAAAGTCCATAGGTGATGGCGGGAGGGGGGTGATGGTGGTGGTAGTTGGGGGGGGGAGCCACGTTGTTTAAGTGAGAGAGAACAGATAATGGACTTCTCTGCCTGCTCCATCTCCCTCACCTCCTCCCTGACACGCTCAACAAAGACGGCGCTGGCGTTTCTAGCAGACAGTCATCAGAGAAACGGACGTGTGATTTGACTTTATGTGTCAAAAGAGAGATTGATTGTCTTTGCAAAATGTTTTATTCATGAACCGGGTGGGGGGGTGGGGGTGGGGGGGTTGGATGTTGCATACCTCCGCCGCTGCTGCTGTTGGCTTGCTAGGAAAAAACAAGTTTATCAGACAAACACAACGCTGGGCGAATATGCAACCCCCCCCCCCATCTCTGATCCTCTCATTTGAGTTCCGGAAAAAGAGGATGGAAGACGGTGGAATTCACGGCTTTCTGAGCCGACGTTTTGCTCGGTCATCAGCATCCATTTTGGTGCATTTGCAGGAAATAATATCGTATTTTAAAAATCACTGAAGCGCATCTCCCAACAGCCCTATTCTTTCCTTTCATTCCTGCGGAGGGGGATTCCATGAAAGGCTGTGAATGTACAGAGCAGCATAATGTGATGAATGTAATCTGACAAGCCATCGATACTGTAGGTACCGGTGCCTGGCGGTTTGTTTCTCTTCTCTGTCAACCACAGTCGACTTTACTTTGGTGCATTTTTACTCTTGATTCATTGAAGCCAGAACTTCCCAATTATAAGCCAACCAGGGCTTGTAAACAAAAGTCACATGGACTCAAATGTAGCTTGTTAATTGGACAAAGTTTGGGCGAGCTGTCAACCTGCCAGGTTAGAGACTTTTGCGAGGCCTGCATGGGGTAGAGTTGGGCGGTCAGGCCAATCATTATAGTCTCCTTTGCTTTGACTCACCTACTACAAGATACAAGAATAAATTAGCTGAGTAAAACTTTTCCCCTTCCTTATTAATCTTGTATTGTTTGGCCTCTAACAGCGATCTGACATCAGGCCCTTTGTAAAGGGCTATCTAGCACCTTTTTGCTAGTGTGTGTCGCACAATTGAGATACTCAACCAGTCGTCCAGATAAGTCAAGAGTCACTGGTGGTAGTGCAGTGAAATGTGAGAGATTGTCAGCCTCTAAATCAGATAAGATAATTTGATGCATATTCCAGATGACGTCATAGTTGACGCTAACATCCGACAGCAACACGAGACGGCGCAGGTAAGCGTCTCAAAGTCAAAGTCAGCTTTATAGTCAAGTGTACCATATATACAGGACATACAGCACAGATGGAATTGCAGTCCTTTTTGACAAATGGTAAACAGGCAGTACAACAGGCAGTACAACACAGGCAGAACAACACAGGGAGAACAACAGGTAGTACAACACAGGCATTACAACACGGGCAGAACAACATGAAGTACGCTAGGTAGTACACCACAGGCAGTACAACAGGCAGTACAACAGGCAGTACACCACAGGCAGTACAACAGGAAGTACAACAGGCAGTACAACAGGTAGTTCAACACAGGCAGTACAACACAGGCAGTACAAAACTCAGCGTCTGTATGACGCCGCGTGAAAACGGCGACCGTGCAGATCGGAAACAACGAGTGACATTCGCAGTCTGGAGTGAAATGAGCTGACTGGTGTGGATATCAGTCCAAACTCAGAGGATGTCTATATATTCCAGCTCGCTTGTGTTTTTAAGGATGCTTTATCTCAACCCGGAATGTTTCTCAAAAACTTTTCCTGACAGAACACCCGACCCGGTGGTGACCCCGCCAGGCCATAAAGCCGCCCCCGGGCTTGAGTCGAGCCTGCGGTTCACACAGGAATCAAAGAGCTGCTATTCCACACAGGTTCCTACAGGGAGGAGAGGAACCAAGCTGTGACAGTCCAGCCTTCTGCTTTTGTCAGTCAGGAAACGAATGGCGGTGAGTGGAGGCTGCGGAAGAGCAGGAGATGACTGATTCATGGGTAAGCGCTCAGGCTGTGTGCAGTGTGTGTGTGTGCGTGTGTGTGCATAAGCGCAGGGCACTCGGTAGATGACAGATTGGCGAGGCCACGGACGGGCCGGGTTCCATCAGCACCGCGGGCTGCTGCGATGTGTCCATTCTCCCTTCTCTCACCACAGCCGGCCAGAGCTGTCCGCATGATTGTGAGCGTCCGGGTGCGTGTCATCCGTTTCTTTTTCCAGTTATGGGTGCGCTGTTTCAAAAACAGACCCACAAATCACTTTATTTGCCAAACACAATAAAGGCGAAGGTTTGTCTTGGCGGCGCTGTTGCAGAGCGGCGCTACTGCGAACACAGGGACAACCGTTCTGTTTGTCGCTCACTATATTTGTATTTTTTTTTTCGTGCGTGTGTTGGTATCTGTTGGTGAACGGGTGAGTGTGCACATTGTTCCTGTTTACAACTGCCTGAACATTGGTGTTCGCTTCCAAGACAAGATAATAGAAAAGCCTAACAATTAGTCACATTGACAGCTGCTGAATCGCGGAACAATTTGCCCGAAGAAAGCCGAATAACTACATCTGCAACGTTTCAGAACCTCCCACAAATTACTCTGCTCAGATAAAGTAAAGTCATGATGGCTTCATCTCGTAATTTAATTCATTCAGTGAGAAATAACAGTTTGTAGGCTTTGCATATGGACGTACGTTAATGTTGGGGATCAATCATTTATTTCCGCGTGTCGTCTTTCACAGAAAACACTATAACAAATGCATTAAATCTGTATAGAAGGGCCATTGTGAAGACATATGCACATAATTGCTCATTCAGTTGCATACGCCTACAATTCCAACCTGCATTTTTGCCCCTTTCGACACACTCTTGCCATTATTTGTCTTTCTAATGTTCTCGCCCCCCCCCCCTTTCTCCTCTTATTGTTATTCCGGCTTAAATATTCCAACGGTAATTGGTGTTGACTTTTCAGGGATATTTGCTTTAAGAGTTAATTGGAGTTGTTTGTCCTCTTGTAGAGCAAAAGTGGCTCTAGAGAAGCTTTTTAAAACAATCAAGTATTAAACTAAATTGATTAGCGAGGACTTGCACGGTAAACACCGGCTCGACAGTCGGCGTTTAATTGGCGCAGACGATTGCGCGGAGTCGTGTTTGACTGAAGATGAGATATTTACGGATTCGTTCTAATCCTTTTCAAAGTGGAGGGAACCGGAGTTGGGCGTACGCTTTCAACTCCAACCCGTTTTTGACGCGTTTTTTTGACAGGTCAAGACTGATGAAGCGAAGGAAAGGAGGGTGAACACGCCTGGCACCTCGCTGACAGCGCCCTCCATCCTCTGCTTGTCAGTGTCAGGTAACCATTTCCCAAGTGCCACCTTCAATTACTTAGGATATTGCTAATGATTATACATTGTGTGCGAATGAAAATGTGCGCCGGGGAAGTTTCGTGATATACAGCTCGAGTCAGTCGTAGCATGACTAATGATGTACCAAATGAAGGGTGGACTTCAATGAGTGTCTTAAACAGCAGAAGACATTTTAATTACTCATCTGTCTGGCTGCCTGCGTGACCTTCAGTCAAGACCTGGACAGAAGTCAATTACGGTGATGATGATGTGCCATCTCCATATCCGCTCGTATATACGTTACGACCAGGCCGGCCTTGGAAAAAGGAAGGCTCATCAAAGGTCGTTACAACATTAATCTGAAGGTCGGGAGGATTCACTGGAAATATTGTGGGATTGAAGGAGCCAAGCAGCAGGCATGAGCGCTCGCTTATGACGGCTTCTGATTTATTACCCTCACCTAAGCTGTGAGCAATTTCCACTCGCTGAAAATAAAGAGAGCTTGTACCGTAACACGCTAAACTGTATAATTATTCCCTTTATAATCAGACACCTTTTGGCTGTTTCAGTGTTTTTGAATGGACGGCAACACCAATAAACGTTCCCTGCTCCTGGCTGGCATCACCACCCACAGCTCTGCAAGTTGGAGAGAGTTGTTTTACTCAGGAAGTCAGTTGCTTGGAGTCTATTTGTCTTTTGTAATTACCATTCAATAAAGGAAAGCCCTTGGTAATTATCCTCGGCGCTCAGTGAAACCAATCATTGTGAGTTAACATAAACACAGAGCTGTGTTTTTTTTATTTTTTTTTATTTGTGAACAGGCGGATTCAGATGCGGTCCTGTCTTGCCGGGATTCAGCTCCCAGATCAAGCCCGGCAGGCGAACCCGGGCGGCCTGGCCCCCATCTGTGGCCGTCGCCCCCTTAGAGAGTGAAGCCGTGGCCTTGTGTTAAAGTTCAGGCTGAAAGGGAGTCTTGCCAGGGTGGCAGCCCCCCCCCCGCCCCCGCTGAGGACCGCATCATGCGCATCATTGGGTAAAGGATTGTCCGGGTCAAACGAAACAGGAAGACTTTAGGGACTTTGAGCCGAAGGCGCCGAGGCGTCGCGGTCAAGTGAGGGCGAAGGGTGGAGAAGAAAACGCCGGAAAAAAAAAGGACGAAGACATTTTCACTTCATAAAGCTTGTTTGTTTCATCGTATTTATTATTTTGATAGCGAACGGCGGTGGCCTAGATACCGCCAGTCTGTCTTTATGAGCTGTGCCATGGCACTCAAAAAGGCTGGAAGGATAGAATAGCGAGGCATCTGGAAATTAATTTGCATCATGAATTTTTTTGCTCGCGGTGAATAAAAGATGCCGAGGGGGAAAAAAAATAAAAAATGGAATGGAATGGAATCAGACGTCATTCACCGCGGGAATCCCATCCAAACTTGCCAAAACCGAAGACAAACAAAATCAGGAGATAAAACTTTAGATGCGCGGCAAAAAAGGTGTTTTCACACAGAGAGAGACTATAGATCACAGTGTGTAGCATCCGTCAATACCTTACCCCAACACATATACAATCCTCTGCTCTCTACTGCTACCCCCGCACCGTTGAATATGCCTGAATGTTGGTCTTCTATCTGAGCTTTTATCTCTCTGACACGCCTTTGCAGCTGACATTTAGATGAAAGCTATAGGCCTGGCTGGGAATAATCTGCAGAGATAGAAAATGTCTTGCAGTTGCAGGAGAAAGAGGAGTTGGAGTGCTGGCGTATCTCTAGTCTGTAGTCTGGTGCATCACAGGACTGCTTCTGGACATAGTGCACTCAGTGTATAGGAATGCACACATAGAGCATGGAGATACAATCACAGATATGGCGACAACTGGGCTGCACACAAGCAGAGGAAAAAGATGCACAAGATTTCCCTCTAAATAGCGTATACAAGAGAGTCGGAGGTTATTATCGTTTCATTTATCTTTCACTTGTCCACAAAGTGTAGCCTACGTTGCATATGGAACGCACGCTGTCAGTATTTGTTCCTTCTAAACATGTTTCGTGGCTTCTCTCGGGGAGTGCATTCCTTTAGAAACAGCTTGAAATTGAAAGTAAAATAAAAAAAAATCAGTAGAAAGTGATTTGAGAAATGCAGCTTTAAAAGATCCATTAGGATCTGAGAGGTTGTCAATTATTCGGTTCTTAAAATACGATTGACATCGTCAGTAGAACACTCTACTGGGGCACTTAGCTGTCATCATGGTAGCGAAATAGCAGTTCACAACTGGAAAGACAAGCTGTTATTACTCCGCGGAATGAAAGACTGTCTTAAAAAGGTTTTCTCATCAAAAGACGACAAAAAAAACCGGAGATACACTGTAATCAAAAAAGCGAGCTCCGCAGACCTACAACAAAATCAAACAAGTTCACGAGCTACTCTTGCTGGCATAACACGAGGCTGGTGTCAGCTGACACGGAGGCACGGATGAATGGGAGTCAACACCAGAAACTCAACTGTGCAGAGAAGATTTAAGAAGCAGGGCTCGTGGGTCGTCCCGCTGCTGGGAAACCTTTATTTAAGCCATCAAAACAGAGTTAAGAGGTTTGCTTGGGCCAGGAGATGTAAACAGGACCGCCGCAGACCAGAAAACAGTTGGATATTTTGAGTTTATTCACCAGGTTTGTCTTAAATCCCTTTCCAATGAAATATTTCTGATTCCACTTAAAACTATTCCTTTTGTTCATTTGCAAATCAACCCCATGTGCAACAAAATCACGTTATAGTCTAATAATGTTGTACAATCTTCATCTAACTTTACCCAAATGACGCCGCTGGCCAAATGTTAATAAACAGTACGTGTAACGCATGTTGAATTCACTGAAAGTAATAAAGTATTTCGAATGTGTCACTGACATTGTTCCACAAGGTTTTTCCTGTTTTTTACTGTCGCTAACGTTAGCGTGACCAACCAAAGGAAACACCTGGTCGAGGACTGTCGCTAACTTTAGCAGGATGAACCAAAGGAAATGTCTTGTCAGTCATGATAGCTGATGTGAGCATATCTATCCCAAGGAAACACCTGGCTAAGCTAGTCTGGGGACTTTCACCATGGAAGCAGCCTATTAATACTTTACGAAATAACTGTAAAAGGTAAAACCAGGCACTTTGATTCATTTCATTTAATACTAAATTCACTACAAGGACATTTTCCCCAATGCCAAAGCCACTTGTAAGACCCTTTGGCTAAACGCAACTGCTAAATGCAAATGAATCAACGATTGTAAAGTGTGATTCTGAGGGAGTCGATCACAGTCGCTGTTTCTATGGTGAAATCAGCTCCAGCCGTTTGTTCACAAACATCACATTGGTGAGAGAGAACATGCTACCCAAGATGCCTGTTGTGGCTTCTTGTTGTTGTGCTAGAGACTTCAGTACACATTGGGCACACACTGCTGAAAGAATGTGACATATGTGTACCAGACCACCTCTAATTGTGGTCTTAAATGTGTTTTCGGTGCTCTTTCATGTAGATGAATCCAAGTGGCTAGAAAAATCATCTACATGTAGCATCGTGTAAAGATGCTATATTGGAATATAGGTTGCTGAAGAACTTTTTTATCGATGCATAAAAACATGAAGGTGGTACTGAGGTGAAAACGTTGCTAATTAACTTCCTGGTTTACACACGTATTGACATGGCAACCAATAAAGCCGCAGAAGGTGTTCATAATGAGAAATAGCAGCACGGAACGAACATTTCTTTGAGAAATTAGATTGTGCGGCCCTTTCACAGCCTCATACGTGTGACCCTGTCGCTGTTATGTAAATGTGAACGTAGCATAAAGAGAAATGAGGAGTCTGATTCCTTCTGACTGCATATCACATACGAGGGCTTTTGCACAGACACGTATCTCTTGAATGCATTTTAAACACCCTTAAAGAGGATGCAACTGGCTTCCCATTTCCTACAGTAGACATATTTTTGTGTGTGGAAACAAGCCTTGGGTGTATAAAAGCGAAGCGAGGAAAACAAATAAAATAAGTGTCTAAAATAAATGTTAATGAAAGATGAATGAGAGTGCTTCTGGAATTAGAAGTGGTGCTTAATAAGGATGCACTGTGTGTGTATTCATCAGCACTGAAGCCGACAAAACTTTTCTTCACCTCATTTATCTTGAATAAAATTCCTCCCCAATAATGATAATTGCTCAAAATTGGTGGAAAATTAATCTGGCAATGTGTCTGTATGAATAAATTGTGTTATTATTACCTCATAAGGGGTACAGAAAGTGGGAATTTACACTGCATCGTAATCCAATCAGCTCATTAATTCTCACAAATGTCTTTTATTCCACTGTTGCAAGGGAACGCATGTGAATGAATCAATATCGCACTTAACATTACTCACATCACATTATAGTGGAGTATGAGGCCTTTAAGATGCGAGTCTAATGACGAGAATGTGTTTTTTTTTCTCACCAAGGAGATTCATCTGGGCGAGTCATTGTGTCTGGAATGAAAGCCTCGCCACATCAAGCTTATAAGGTGTTCGTTTCCTCTCAAGAGGGTGAAAAACACATGGATATTGATTTTGAACTGAGCACTAATGTTTAGTTTACAAAACACGTGACAAGCATTAAGGTACTATAGGTTGGCTTTCGCTGCCGTCAAATAATACTTTAATCTTCCACCCAGCTAAATTTGGAAATTTTGGTCGATTTGGACCTGACCAAGGTAGCGTTGCCCTTTCCCGCGAGATTTAAATATCTGTGAAGGTCCAGCTGAACCTAAACGACCCCAATCTCAACGTAGCCCTCTAGTTCAGAGATTGCCTTTTTAGGTCTAATGTGTGGGATTTAGTAGCATTGAGTGGGGAGTGTGCAGACTCCAACCTACTAAACACCCCTCACCTTTCCCTTTCAAGCATGTAGGACGTAAGGTGGCTGATTAAACCATAGAAAAACACACGGCTTCCTCTCAAGGTAGCGTTTGGGTCGTCCATTGGAGAAACATGGGCAAAACATTGTCAGTTCGTTTAAAGATACTAAAACTAGGATGGTAAAGCTTTTCCCAATGTGGCATCGACTGCAGTAAAGTCCAAAAATGTGTCACAAACTGTCCTCCTTTGTCACTTTGTGTTAGAACAGGGAAAAGGAGGCCAGAATCTGTCATTTTCAGGTAGATGGGTGTTGAGGCAGAACCTATTCATTTTGACCTACATAGGATGGGTTGTCTAGAGCGAGGTTAACGCTCCAGCACCCCTTTCCAAGCGTCATGGGATCATTAGTATCCTTTGCCGTAGCAGTGGAGCTCTTTGATGCCCCAGTCTCTAGCGAAACTACACAAGGGGACGGCCCATTTTCCGGGGCCTCCTTCAAAGTGGCTATTTCCATTTGGAGGATGACTGCCTTCTTCTTCTTTCTCTCTCCGGCGGAGTGCAGCCAGGTAGAAATGAGATGAGGAGGAAACTGGAGTGGGGTCAGCTGTGTGCATCGGCGCCGTTACTGTCATTCCCGCCTGGGGATGTTCACCTCGACAATAAGTGAGCCAGATTCGAGGAAGATTAGAATATATTTTAAGGAAACAGGGACTTCGTTGGCAGGGGAGGTAATGGAGGAAATGACAGCTAACCACTGGTTTGGTTTGACAATGAATGGCTGATGAGAAAGCAACACCGCAGAAGCCGATTTGCAACATCCCGTTGAAAACATGGCACTTAGGAGGGTATATTCCTCTTTACATGCTGGCTGTCTAGGCTGTGTTCTTGCAGCTAATGAATGTGTAACAGCTGCAGACTGAATATATTCCTTCACTGCTCATGGCGACACAAAATATTGATTTATAGATGATGATAACCCCCACAGGGATGTCTACATATCCCCGCTGCATTTATTGAAGACTCCTGCTACATATAGGAACATATTTCACCGCAGACAATACCAGAGTTTGAATATAATCTGATACAAGTTTGACATTTCGCTCGGCTTCAGATTGACTGCAACATTTGAGAACGAAGGACAAAACAAAGCCTTGAAATTTAATAAGCTGCAACGGGTTTTCATTTGCATGAATACCAGTGGATTTAACTGGTCTTTGCCCTTGTCTCTTCTGTTTCTCTCCGGCTCTACACAGAGCCAGCGTCGCTCCATTCTCTGCCAGAGGGTGCCAATGACAACGCCTCAAAACATCATCTTCAGCTTTCTCTTCTCAACGAGAACGCCATTTCTCAGGCTGCTGCTTGGCTCTTTATAGTTATTCTATGTTCATCGCAGTCTGTCATCGGGATCTCGGCTCAAAAAAAGGCAACATCTTGCCATCTAATTCCACATGCTCCGGTTGCTAGAACAGAACATTCAAATCATTCCTCCTGGTTTCTCCCATCTGCCTTCTTTGACTGCAGAAGACTCAGCAAACCAGAGTTACCGCTTTTCCTACCAAAAAAAAAAAGTTTCTTCTTCGTTGCTACTGCCTGCTGATACGAGCAGCTTTGTCCTTCAAGGAATTAAGCTCACAGTGGGTGATTCTCCAGGACATTTAAGTCCAACGCCAGCATTTAGAGCCAGTGCAGGCGGCGGCGACCTTTAGGCAGCCTGGTGGAAGCAGCGAGACATTCAACTCTGGCGCTGGAAACTGGAAGTCACATTCGGCCACGCACCAACTAGTAATGCTGGCTTTTTAAGAGTCCATGTGTGCAATGGTGGATGCTCCAAGAGAGGCAACCGACCAATCAGAAGTAACAAAAAGTATGAGTCTGTCGCTGTCAGGCCACACAGACAGGAAACATGGTAAAGATGGAGTCTAACTCTGGATTCTTTCTATGGAACTAGACTTAATGATGATATAAACGTTCTAGAAACATCTACGACCCTTCGCTAGTCACGCATAACTCATTCTCCCGTGATCCAATCACATGTCATCTTCACCAACGCCTCAACCCGTGATACCACTACCAACCCAATCCTCCCATCAGGGCTTCCTGTCATGAGATCATCCTCACATCGAGGTCCACCCATTACCACCATCTCCATCATACCGGATGCACCTGATTTACTGGACTAGTTCCCTTGGTGATCTACTTCCTGCCAAAGATTCTACCTCTAAAACAAACTAAAAGACTGCAATTCTGTTTTTAACAACTCCGTCCCTAGTGTGAATGAGCTCTTTTATTGTTTTCATGACTACTCTCGCCCTCTAATAGATGTTTTATGACCAACTTATCTATGAAAAACAACGAATGTGTTTCCTGTTAGCTCCTCCCACAGAGTGAAGCCATTTCACCGCTCCCAAAACAGCCCCTTCCCCCCCTTTTTTCATCACAATCAGCTCATCAAAAGTCCCCCTTGTTCTCGGTGGCTCAGCCCTTTGGCCTCGGTCGCCACCGTCTCCTCGCATTCCCATCCTGCCAATGTTGTTGTGACACTCGGCTTCCATTACAGCCCCATCAGAGCTCTCTGTCGACCAGGAGGACGACGAGGAGGAAATTACTGCTGTCCCCTTCACCCCGTCCTCGCCAGTCACATACATAGACAGATAGCTGAAACAACAGAATATTAGGTGAAACGACAGATAGAACGATAGCAGGGGTTCCCAAATTGGTATTTATTTGTGGTGCCCTGAACAAAAACATAGATTGAACGAACAACAAAGAGGAGTCAGATCTTCTAAATGTATTCTCATCAATCTATTAAAGGAAGGGCGATCTCTCATCACCCGTGTTTTCCGGCGCAAAATGCATCGATTCTGATGCAACCGCTCCTGTTTAACGTATGCCTGCACGTGCTCTTTAAGACTAAGTGCATGTAGATGGTTTGGCTTATTTCAACAGGTTTCATCATTAAAACACCTGCTTTCATGAGAGAAACGGAGGATGATGGAATCCAAAAAAAATAAAAAAATAAAGCAGAGGTGTGTTTTGTGTTTTTGATTTTATAAACCGCCCCCCCCCCCCCAACCAACCTACCCCCCGAACCCACCGCAGGCAAAGAGCGGTGGGACAAAGAAGCGAGAAAGAAAATCATGTGCATTTAAATGCTGAAATATGAAATAACCTTCAAAGAATAGTGTAATCAATCTAAATAACAGTCAGCCCAAGACTAGTTCCAGTAGTTCTGTCATCACTTCCTTCATTCAAACCAGCAGCTGAATTATTTAAAGCCCTGGTTTCCTGAACAAAACATCATGTTTGTGCAGCCATGTGGATCAAATGGAACAAGGTTTTCCAAAGGGCTGTTCTCTCCACGGTACACACTAGTGTGTGTTACTGGCAGAGAGACACGAATTCTCTCTTAACATTGTTTTAGTATTACAGTCTAACATTTCTGATTTTTTACCAGACTCCGCAGAGACCTGCTGGCCGGCGAACGTGGATTGCCTTCTATTTTTGGAGCCCGACCAAAATGACCTACAATTTAAATTTTTTTTTAGCAGCATACCAGGATGTATAGCGAAGCTGGGAGGATTGTGGAAACATAAAGGTGGAGATCCAGGTGGAGAAAACCAAAAAAGGGAGGGTACGGCTGAATTACGGTATTTCTTCTGCTGTAAACGCTTCACCGTTGGTTTCCGCAACAGATGTCAAATGGCGTTTCCCGTGGCCGCGTTCAGACGCAGTTATAACAAGTCTGTCGATTACGAGGGAGATGATGAAAGTCCTTTTTCTTTGCAACCCGCAAGAAGCGGGCGGTGTACCGCAGGGAGACGTTTGGAACCTTCTCCATATGGATGCCATGTGCGCGTTAGCAAAACCACCAAAAACATTTCCATTAAAAGGAATCAGTGCTATGCAAGAATAATTGGGATACACATTGTTCAGTATGATATTGATTCAAGCCTATGCTTTATAAATGGTGCAGTACTGAAACAGTCGAGACTCTGCGGTCATTGTCTTGGGTGCAAAATAAAAAAATTTTTTCAGTCAAATACAATTTTCTCAGCTCTGTACAATTTTTTTTCTTCCATTCTGTGACGGGGTGCCCGTAATTCGATGGTGCTCCTCGAGTCTCTCCTTCTTGATTTTGGAAGAGGGGTTTAAAAGGAGGTAGGCGCCGTGGAAGCAGGGAGGAACTTCATTGGTTTAACGGAACGCCGAACGCTGTCAGCATCTGGAGGTAGTCAGCATGTTCCCGGCATGCTTTAACACGTGTGACCACGCACCGACTGCTACCGCAATCCCTCCTCCACCCTGTACTTTTCTGCTCCATCTCCATCAGGAGCGGTTAGATCAGGGGTTGCAAACCTTTAACACTCAAAGAAGCATTTGGACCCAGTTATCACGGAAAAAAAACCCCTGGGAGAGCCAAATACTTTTTGACATCTAAAATGAAGATAACACTGTATATATCACTGTAGTACCTGGAGATACAGATTTAACCGTTCAGTGACTGTCGAACAGTCAAACAAGTTGTAACCCAAACAAATGTTCTCCATTTAAAATAACTGAAATCATTCGAATCCATTCCAGCCTTGTAAAAAAAGCTTCAAATCCCCTAAATTATGAAAAAAAAAAAAAATTTATCAACCAATAGACACGCAGACTTTACCTGTGTATAATTAATTATATATAGGTTATGTAAATAATGATAAAGTATGACAAGAAACACAAAAGTTATGAGAACACACGAGCTACGTCTTTACTCCACCAACGAGAACGAGATCTGGTCTCACTGATGTCGTATCCATCCGCCAACACGTGGTAAAGAAGGAGATCCGGTCTCACTGATGTCGTATCCATCCACCAACTCTGGTAAGGAACGAGATCCGGTCTCACTGATGTCGTATCCATCCGCCAACTCTGGTAAAGAACGAGATCCGGTCTCACTGATGTCGTATCCATCCGCCAACTCTGGTAAAGAACGAGATCCGGTCTCACTGATGTTGAATCCATCCACCAACACGTGGTAAAGAATGAGATATGGTGTCACTACACTTACTACAGTCTTGCTTATAATATCCATGAGTTGCTACAGAGAAAATGTGATTTTATATACATAATAAACCCATTTGGAGCATTTTGAACTCTTATGTAATAAAAAACGCGCTGAGTTGAAGATCTCTTTCCAATGAACTCAAAAGCTGAACTTAAATGATCCATGTAGCAAACAAAAGACTACCGTGACCGTTATCCTTACATCGCCTTCGGGCTTTCGGAGTGTGTATCAGAGCCTTGAACTGAATTAAAAAAAATAAATTGGAAAATAGAGCGCTATTTCACTGAATAATGAAATTCTTTTTTTGAAAAATATCTACATAAATATTTATTTTATATCTGGTTAATGGTGCTTCTGCTCCTACGAGCTTTCGGTGAGTGTGACGCGACAAAATTTTGAGCGAAAAATGGTAAAATTAGTAAAATAGAGTTTTATTTGAATGTTAATCTGCAGCTACATTAAAAACGGACTGACAGAAACACAATCCACTTCAATTAGATATTTATATTTCATTTACCCAAGCCACAGCATCAGGAAGAAGGGGACACAGGAACCTAGTGCCCTGCCCATCCACACGGATTATGGATGCCCCGCCTCCAGCGTGCAAACAGCACCAGTCTGGTTGTTATGGCGTTCTTACACGTGGATTTCTCTACAGACTCAGTGACCTTTAATAAATTTAAGTTATATTGTATATGCTGGGATTAAACGGCGCGTTGAAGCGCCGTCTTTCCTGTTCGGATATTAAATCTGAATCAGGTTCCAAAGAAGTTCATCAAAAGGACTCGTTTAAACAAACCACATTCATTCTTGAAATAGGCCTAGCGAGCCTGCTGCTGGCTTTATGGGATGTTTTTTTCTGGCAGTGTATTTAGTCCTAGGGAATATCGTCTATGGACTTTTAAAGGGGGACTCAGCTGTTTTTGAAAGTTATAAAGGGATAATAATTAACCCGTGGGGTGGCCTGGGAATCTGTTGTGAGCAAATGCAATGTTTCTTCTTTATAGCAGCAATAAACTGCGTCTGTGCTGCAGTTTTCTGTAGGAAAAACATTTTTTCTTCTTGGCGCGGGAACGTGGAAACGTGTCTCCGCGTCAATTCCGGCCCTGTCCGAAAGAATTGCTTCCCCTGTTGGAGAAGTTCAACACACGGACCTAAATTCCCACCTTGCAGGTCATCTGTCCCGTTATCTAGGATTTAATCTGCAGGTTTTCTCCTCTGGCGGGGGGTGGGGGACACACGGGCAGACAGCTAAACATGGCAGGGATATTGGATGTGTTATGGCGGTGTTTGCCCGGGATGTCTTCCTCAACTCTGCCTCGGACTCTGATGAGCTGAGGGACCGTTATTCCCCAGGTGATTTTTGCCTGAGATTAACTCTGTTGATTCCGGCCCTGTCATTTCCCCCTGTGTGTGTGTGTGTGTGTGTGTGTGTGTGTGTGTGTGTGTGTGTGTGTGTGTGTGTGGATTCAGTCATCTCACACTAGAATTTTATATTTTGGTGGAAATAGTATTTTTTTGGGGGCTTCATTCCTGAATAGAAACTTGTGGTTCTACCTCATTTTTTTCTGTCCTGATATGATCTCCAGTCTCTTCTTTTTTTAAAGGTAGTAATAAAAACTTTGAGGAGCGATGAGAGGTTTCACCTGCTATTGCACTTAAACAAGGATGCAATAGTATAATAATCCAGCAAAGGAACTGAGATAGAAATGCTGCCTTGAATTTCTAGTTTCAATTATCTGCTGAACAGCGTTGGCACTTTGGTGTGGTTTTTTTTTTTTTTTTCGACAAGAGATGCCTGGATATTGTAGGAGGCACCAGCAGTTCATTTTTTACACTGCCATTTACTCTCCCTTTACATTTTTCTTTTCTTTACAATGCTAGAATCTGACACTGATCTAAAATGAAAACAGATAGACGCTGGCTTTGACTTCTTCTTCTTTTTTCTTTTTTTTTTCCTGTGGGAGGCTAAAAGAAGGCAGACAAGCCATTGATGGAAATGCACTTCCTTTTGGATGTGTGATTCTGTGTGATTAAATCATCTGGAGATAAAAAAGTCACAGAAGGACGTTTTTTGAAAAGAGTAAATTCAAAATTCTCGATTTATATGAAACCGATTTGAATTTGGCCTTGTAGATTAAAAACACCTCCCGGTTGCTCGAATACATCGACGTACGGGGAATACAACGATCACGTCAAAGCGTCGTTATATACGTATTCAGCTGCCTGTGTTATGAAGTGATGACATAAAGAGGTAAAACGCTTTGGTTGAGGATTGTCTTGATTCTGGAAAAAAGTCTGAAATGGGACGACGCAGAAACAAAAAACGCAGAGGCATGGAGAAACTAAACATACAGTAATCCGTCGCTTCTTCGTGCTTCAAGATGCACAGCTTCACTACATCGCTAATGTTTACGATACCACATGGCAAAAAATAAAATTAAAAAATAATATTAATTAATAATAAAAAAACAACCTACCTATTAAAAATGTAATTTAATCACTTTTTTTGTGTGTGGAATTTTTAGTCATGTGATATCGTACGCACATGCTATTGGCTGACAGCATCCGGAAGTGCGCTGCGTTCCGAGACTCACGGAACGCATCCTTGAAACGGTCTATCAGAGTTTGAGAAAAGGTAATACAGATGGAAGGTGGTTTAATATCAGTATGGGGGGGGGGGGTTCGTAAACGTTTAGATTACCCTAAATAATAAGATAAATAATTTGTCGCTCTATCATTTGCTTTATGAGGCATTTGGAGGCTGAATGACACAACCACACGACGATGCTCGACGTCTTTCCTGCCTGTTTTTGGCTCAGATTTTATTCACTTTGCCCAATTTACAAGCCAACATGACTTCTCAACAAAAGCAGCTTGTTAGCTGGACAGCGCTTTGGTAACCTGTCATCCCGCCAGGTGGTGATTTGAACCGATCCTACGCTGGACCCTTAACTCGGGCGTGATGGACCCGCGTGAGCTCTGCGCTGTGATTGGTCTCCTCCGAGAGAGCACTCTTTGGAGTTTGAATACAGTCTCTGTGTGTGATTGCCTTTCTTTGATTCACCCTGTAAAGATAACCCCCCCCCCCGACACACACACACACACACACACCCCACGCCCCTGCAGCTTCAGAGCGATAGACTTTCCCCCTGAGCCTCTGATGGATGGCTGGCATTATTTTTATCACTGTAACATAATCAGCCCATGTGGCCTCTGTCTGTGTGGTGTGCAAAGCGCTGTTAACATAACTAAAAATACAGCCATGTAATATTTCACACCACGCGTGTGCAATCCATCAGGTGAAATTGGAGGTGAAAGATCATTTAGTGCATTAAATATACATGACTTATTGGGATCTACCGTTCACCAGCATCAATCACGTCGCCGTTTTTGTGCACCTGGCGGTGTTTCATTCTAAATAGCAGCACATTTATAATAAAGGAGGAGAAAAAAAAGCAGCTGCTTAGTTTTGGAAACTTAAGATTTCATCTTTTTTTTTTTTTTTTTGTGAAGGAAGTTTTGATCAGGCTCCCACGACACATGTGGGTCATAACACCCCGAATTAGGCTAATTTCAGATTCCTCCCCTCTCTTCTCTTTAAAGCTTAGAAGGCATAACTAGAGGGCTCTCGCAAAATAAATTATGGAACGGCTGCGAATTTAACTTTTTTTTTTTTTTTTTGATAGAGATAAAGCAGATACAATATTAAATCCTTCCCAAATTAGTGGCGGATGTATAATTCAGTGGGTGGTGAACATCAGCTGGGCTGAAAGCAGGCACTAATGAGATGTGGGCAAGCTGCATCTGAGGTAACTGCCCTTCTCTGTCTCCCTTTGTCCCTCTTCCTATCTCCCTCCATCTCTCTCTCCCTTTCTCTCTCTTTAATGTCTGCCTCTCTTTGCAGTTTTTTTTTCTTCCATTTTTTTTGGCTAAATCAAGCATCCCACAACAACCGTAAACTGCAATGCGCTCTAGGCCTCACGCGCCCAGCAGAATGGGATGCCGAACACATGGCACAGCACAACAAAGACAGACAGTTTCATCAGAAACCGAGCCAAGTTTAGTGCAGCAGACTTTTTTTTATTTTTTTTTATGAACCCTTGTGTTCTTTGCTATTTCTCAAGTCGTTGTAATATTACTACATTAGAAGAACATCTACGTATTTTTGGACGAGTTGCTCTCTTTTGTCCATCAAGGAATCAGTCGGTTGTGTGATGGACTTGAAAATCCTTGTTTGCAACAGCAGATGTAAGCTATAGGTAAGGATTACGGTTGAATTCTGCTAAGAGTTTAGTTAAAATGTGGATCCGGGTTTTAAAAACTGTTGTCAACAACATTTCTCCTCTCCTCTCCTCTCGCCGAGCAAAAGTTACGAGACCATGTAGCCTCTTTATGGAAAAGGTCGCCGCTGCCCGTCGGGTGAGAAAAAGTTCAGCGCCGCGGTCGACTCTTCTCCGTCAACGAGCTTGTTGACCGTCCTCCCATCAGCGAGGGGTTCTCCGGTCTCTCAGCTCCCAGCTGATTGGCTGTCGCTGACACTCTCAGTAGCGGTGAGTCGAGGCGAGCCGAGGAAGCACCACTTCAGTTTTTGGAATTGTGGTAAATTTAATTCAAACCCACTATCTGCGTTCAGCATTTTCTGTCTGATACTCCAGGAATTTTTTTTAAAACTTCAAACATTCCAGTTCTTTTCTTTCCTTTTCAATTATCATTCTGCATGCTTTAAAGATTCCAAACCTGATCATTTTGTGCAGGCGTGCAATCTGCATAAAGCAAAAGCTCCTCTTGGAAAACACCTGTAGGACTGCCCGGCGTTCGAGGCTCCCCATACACCACAGGGACACATATTAACAATTAACTCCAGCAACTGTTGCAGAAATTATTACCTTGGGGGACCATATGGGTCCACACGGCAGAAGGAGCTGTGGAGCTTAACGACGAGCGTTTACTCAAGTACTGTACTTAGATTAATATTTAAGTACCTCTGCTTGGTGCGAGTATTTCCATATTCAGCAAATTTGAAGACTCGATTCTGCAGTTTCACTTCGGTTTGATGCGACTACCCATATTTTATTTCACTTTTTGCATCGAGAATCTAATGCTGTTGTTGTTTGCGTGGAAAAAAACCCCCCGCATCCCACACACTGAACAACTTCATGGAGGATGTCGATGAAGCTTGGACAAAAATAACGCTATAAATTGCTGAAAAGATTGAGCAAACGTGAGCCTAATCTAGATTAACGTAACATTCTGAAACACCAGATCTCTAGGACTCACAGAAATAGATTGTCGTGAATCGTCGCAGATATAAAGCAATGCATTCACTGCCGCTTGAACACACGTTAAAACACACGTTAAAGTCCTGATTTTGAGTTCAGTTTTGAGGAATTACTTCAATAAGATGTTTTTGCAAATCTCATTAACTAACATGTGCTTAAGATGTCTTAAGCTGATATATATGTGACATTAATGAAATGAGATGAGTTAATTCCACCACCTCTTACGGTTCAGTGTAATAAGATCTGGTAATAAAAAGAAAAAAGGCAAGACAATAACATTTATTCTCAGAGACACTTGTAGGGTATAAAAATTGTCAAATTGGATTGAAAGCAGCCACTTGCTGTTGACCCTGGAGTTAAGGGTCAGAGGTCAGAGGTCAGACACGTCTGAGGTTTGTAGTCATGGCTGCAAATGGACATCTTTATGACATCAACTCTAGCAGAGCTGGTACCAGCAAATATATGATAATAACAGTCATTTTATTATGGGGTGGAAAAGACTGCAGCTGCTGGATTGTGGGTGTTTTTTAATTTTTTTTTTAAATACACTCCTTAATGACATGCATGCTTTCTGTTCTGTGAGATGTTTGAGGACTTTTAATTTGGACACAGGAAGTAATGAGTTTGTTAAAGGTGGGATAATAAAGACACTGAATTGGAGTATTTATTTTGCCAAAGTGAAATATTTTAAGTATATTTTTCTGCTGGTGTCAGTTTTTTAATCTGCTCTCTTTTTTTTTTTTTTTTTTTAACAATTTACTGAACAGAAGACTTGTTAAAATTGTTTTTCAGATGCTTTTGTGATTCTAACTCTTAAGAAATTGCAAATGGCCCTAAGTGGCTGCTTTGACATTGGGAGGGAGGAGGAAAAAACAAACCGATTGTCCGCTGTTCATCATGACTTTTAAAACTCAGAATTAGAAAACCGTCCTCGGAGAGAGAAAGGTCAACGGTTTTCATCGTTCCAACAGACAACATGTTCACCGAACGATCACGTATTCCTAACGGAATGTCCTTGAACGCGACTCGGAACCCCTGCCTGCTTGCTCTCTCTGTGCGAGGCACTCTGAATACGAACGTCAGCTAAACACCTTAAATGTAAATGTATTAGATTCAGCAAAACTGATGAAATCATACCTCGCAGTGGGACTGTTTTTTTTTATTTTTATTTTTTAGAGTAGATTATTAATGTATTTAGCACCTGGAACAATGCTGCCGATGCAGAACTGAAATGCGCATAATTTTGTTGAAAGTAGCAACAGTTGGTCTTTATGTAGTCCAGTCATTCATAATTTAGCTTCATTATCTATTATAATTAATTACGAAAAAAAAAATTCAAATGCAGATGTTTTACAAATAAAACATTCTGTAAAACATCTAAATCGCACTCTTTTGACTTGAAATTATTCAGATTTAACACAAAATTAAAAGGCCTGCTCGACCGCTTCGGCTTATCTGCTGCCTGCTTTACTTTATATTGCCACGCATTCCCACACCATCCATCACCTTTTAGCACCACTGATTATCCTGGCAGAAGATAATTACATAGCACAGAGCTGCACCGCAGAGAGGAACACGGTTATCTGACCACCTACGAAACAACGCTGGGGGAGGTGAAGGTGAAGCAAAGTGTGAAGGTCTGACCCTAACATCACCACTGGGTGCACACGCATGTGAACGAAAATATGCGAAAATATGCTGCTGAGATAGTGGTTTATTTTTAGTTGTGGAGGTGAGAATTTCTTTTTTTTATTTATGAAAAGGAAAGGAAAATAAAATCATCAAATAAGTCAATTTAAAAGTGTGTTACTCATGTTGTGGCCACTTGAGGGCAGAATAATTCTAGAGCAACCTAAAAAGTAGAACGTGATATGTGTATTTTTTGCTATGCAGATGATATGCTACTATTCATTGGTGATACATTCTAATTTTATATTTAAACTATAAATGTGTTCAAGAATGCAGTTTTAGGAGAGAACATAGTCTTACCTCTAAATAGAGCCAGTTTTACATTTTTGCCTAATAAATAAGTATTTCTTGCTAGCTTATCCAGCTAGCCACTTGCTATAAATTCATTTGCATGTTATTCTAAAATTCTTATTTGATTAAAACTTTTTGTTTGCAGTGTCTTCAGTAGTTTCTATCTCTGACATCAGCCTCCAAAGTGGACCATAAACTTCCCCTGAACCACCTTCCCCTCACCTTTACAAAGCGACTAGAGGCGTGGCAGTGGGTTATTTCTCAAGATAGTCCGAAAATTAATAGGTGGCGTGTGCTGTTTTTGTATGTCAGGGTGTGTGTGTGGTTATATATATATATGTGTGTGTGTGTGTGTGTGTGTGTGTGTGTGTGTGTAATTATTGCTCCTGTCTCTGTGGTAGTGGTCTTGTCTCATTACCGTCGTGGCGGGACGTCCGTGCTTTCGTTGCCCAGCGTGATGCCTCCTGCCTCCCAGCCCCTTGAGTTGAGGACAGAGACACAGAGGTGTTCAGTCATCTCCTGCACGCCCCCCCTCCTAAGCTCCTGCCACAACTGTACCCGAAAACCTGCTGATAACTTGCTGCTAATGGGCAGCGCCTATCTGCAAATAAGGCCCTATTTTACCTTGGATACAGAGAGTGATGAATTCACTTGGCCAGGCCTATTATTCCCATCGCCTATAATTCTCTCTCTCCCTCCCATCTCCCTCGCTGTGCATGATGTGGTCCTCCTCTCCTCATACAGAGGGAGTCGTTATCTCCACTAGATAATAATAACACCAATCCAAAGGATATTTTTTTGTGCCAGATAAAAAAAATAATAAAAAAACCCAGCATCTGTAATATGCTCGCCTGCCAGCTTAGGTTGTATGAAGCCGCTGTCGGAGTCGGAGCTGTTTGAGAAGATGTGCTCCAAACTACAGATGCAGCATATGGGATCTGGAATGGTACCCCCGGGTCTGATTCAGGGGACTCCGTTCTCACCTCAAGGTCACATCTGGCCTTTCAATTCCAGCTACAAAGGTGTCTGTACTCGCTCAGTGATAATTGCTAATGGTAATTACCAACCTTTTCCATGAACCAGGAGGCTTATATAAATAAATGGCCAGTGAGATGGCAAATTCCCTGCAGCGCCATGCATCTCTAACACTGTCCTTCACCCTAATTTCACCATGGGGACCTTGACGTGGTCTCAGGATCTCTGGCCTGCAGGCTGCACCTATTATCTTCAACAGCTGAGGCTATTAGCCAATGCACTCATGCTGGATGTTGGTTCGCTTATTGCCTTGGCTTGGAAAGTCGGTTCCCCTTCGTCTCTCTCTCCCCATCATTTACTCCAAAGCCTCAGGTGGGCCGAAACCTCCTGACCCTATTGAAACACTTTCAGAAGCTTCTCATGTCAGTTCTTCCAGCACCGGCACAACACTCCCCACCATCGATAGTCCATCTGCTGAGATTGAGGACTCCTCTCTGCATGACTACCTTTTCCACCCTGGCACGCTAAACCGAGGCCACCTGCACCGCAGAGAGGGGAAAAAATGGCTGAAATGGCAGCAGTTAGATTTGCCTCCAATACAATCCCCTCACCGTTTGAGTTGGAGGCGAGCTGACTTGGTAAGACCGGACGGATTCTGCAAGGGCTTCCCACTGTGGCGAGAGATACTCCGAGACTACTGGCAAAGAAAGCAACGGAAGAAGAGGAAGTGAGTATTGGAAAGTGAGTGAACTGGAGTCTTCCCTAATTAGGCGCCGGCCCTTCATTCAGCACATTTATAGAGTAATAAAGCATGCAGGGTATGCGATGTTCTGTGATTAAACATACGTTTGCTTTAATACATGGTGGCTGGTGTCTTGCGTGGAGGGGGGAGGGCTTGTTTCTGGAGATGTGCCATGTGAACACCCCCTGCTCGTCTTCTGGACTAATTATCCCAATGTTCTCGACTTCATGAATTTAGCTCTCAGCAGACGGCAGGACGAGGTTGGAGCAAGCCAAGGCAGCCACAGAAATTGTCAAGATCATTTAATCCATCTCTGGAGCATGCTAACGTAATTGCTTTTTGATTAATTGTGCCGGTGGAAGGGAGAGAGAGAGAGAGAGAAAAAAAGAAGAAGCTTGCCACTGCTGCTGCTGTTGTTGTTTTTGTCGTTGTCAGATTATAGTTCAATGAGATCCCTCAAAGTGATTGGTTGTAAATAGATCCCTTCATTTTGGCTCTTAATAAAAGTCTGCTCTTGAGATCTTCATGAAATGTCATTTTCAATAAGTACGATCTGAAGTTTATGTGATTGTTGTTCCACCAGTTTTGTATTACCCCCCAATGAATCCCCAAACATCGCCCATTGCAGGTGACAGTTACAGTATTAAATACTGGATACTCCATAATCAGGTCATACTGCTTCTGATATTACCCCCCCCTCTGAATATTTCAGATTGACAAAGACCTATGGGTCATATTTGGTTTAAATTACAGATTGAAAGATAAAGATGAGTCTTAAGAGCGACTAGTGAGGCAAATTTTTGATGTTTTCATAAATTTTTGAAAAAATTGCCAATATTCTAGAAATTCAGTTGATTCTAAAGAAGCAAAAACTGTAGTTACTTAACTTCCTACATCTCAGTCAATTTCAGTTTGACTTCTTCGCCGTTGGAACGAGCCGTCTTGTAAATAGTCATGAATCTTTGGCCGGCTTTTTAACACAATACTGGCCATGGAGGGGTCACATGCAATTCAGAATGTGAGCTACCAAGATGAACAAATCTAATCTGAGCAAAAAAAGAACAAAAATAACGTTATTTTAACGATAATGCTTGTGAGCAAAGCCATGACACGACAAAGAGGCTGTTAAAGGTAGCGAGACGCTGACCTTTATCACGGATCATATTTTGACCTGAATCAGAGGTGAGATACATATAATGAATGAATCCCTGTCACACATGAATGGAACGCAGCCGTCACTAACGTCATTACCTCCGTTTTCCCTCTACGACAAGTTGAAATGTCGTCTGTGACAACCCCCCCCCCCCCAGTCGTTTTGGTGCTTTTAAACCATTTTCCTGCAAATCATGTTGACTTTGCAACGCGGCTAACAACTTCTGCACAACATGCCGTGTTTTAAAATCCATCGATCATCCTTGGGTTTCCATTTACGTCTGCGCGGATTATAAATCCACTAAACGGCTATTAAAACGAGCTCGGGTTGAGATATCCATCACGCTGAAAATGAAAATTGTGTTCATTTATGGAAAGCTGATGGTTTGGTGCCAGAGAATGTGTTGCGTGCCAAGATTCAGGAGTGTTGAGGTAACTGAGATAACAATTGATGATGTACAGCTTGACAAGATTGATTCTGCCTTCATAAAGGCTGTAATCTTCAGATTGAGAGGTGATGGGGATTTTCTATGTATTATACCAGCTTGAGTCATATGTTTAGTTTGGGTTTCAACGTCATTTGATTATTTCTCTTGGATCTGCCAATCTATCTTAGAGTAGGATCACTTCTTCAAGACTTCAGGGACACTCTATTTATTCCTCATTTATGTGAAACAACACAATAAACTTATTCATCACACTATAAACTGGAGTTTAAGCTTGAGCTGTTTCGTGAACACATTTTTTATCTTCCTCGACTGCGATGAACTCACTGACGACTCAATGCTCTTCTGAGGTTTAAAAAAAGGACATGCTGGCAGCATCCGCAGGCATTTTTATGCAAGCACCGGCGAAGAGGAGAGAACGGAGGAAGAGGAGTAACTGTGCCTCTGACAGGCCGGTCTCCGGTTCTCTAAAGGAAAGCTTGCCTATCTTTTGTGGAGACAGAGTCTCCAGGCTATTGTGGTCAGACGCAGAGCCGGACGACCAAAAGGAAAGTTAATAGCTTTGCCTTCCTCAGACGTACAGCAGCAGTGGAAAACGAGGGGGGGGGGGCGCGACGTGGTACGAGTCCATTAGCATTCCTGCCCCCAACCCGACACTGACAGCTGACACTGACCCAGTGTCCAAGGTGAGGAGGAGACATGGCACAAGAAGCAGAAACCCCCAGGAGGCGAAACCCGTGCGTTGTTACGCTGTTCTCTGTTTCCTTTTGCGGTTGCAGTTGAGTGGATTCTAAATGTCACAGTTCGGTGACACATGTAGATGACTTTGACCTCGATACACCCCGGCCATACTTTCTGTTTGTCGCTAAAGGCATGCACAGAGGACGAGTTTGTGTGTCTGGAAAAACATAAAAACACACTCAGATGAATAGAGTCTCACCATTCTGGTCGCTGTTGTTGTCGAACAAACGTCACTGACAGAACATGTTGGTGGCCAAATAAAGAAATGAACGTTTGCAAATTAGACTAGATTAACATCTCAAAAGTGGCAAAAAAAGGAAATATTCAAAAAAATTTACTTAATCATCAATACAATTTTGCTCTTTCCCTGGTAAAATTGATGCAAACAGTGTGTTCATGGTCGGTTCGCTGGGCTTTAGATGCAGAGATGGGCTAATCATGCCACAAAAAAGTTTGTAGAAGGAGGGAAACAACAGTATTAAACCACGAAAAATAAACTAATTTAACAAGGGATAGGCATTTTACAGTCTATTACGTTCCTCATTCAACAACTCTCAGCATTTTGTGGGTTTTAGGGCAGTCTGGAAGTTATTGATGGTGAAATGAGCTCAAACAGACATTCAGAAACATCTGCTGCTCAATAAAAGACCACAAACAATTTCCCAATCATTTCAGATTACATTGACCCAAATGACAATCAGACAGTGTGTAATACGTGTCCTCCGGTATTCTAGGTTCTTGCATTTTGCAGACGTTCTGATCCATTCCGGCACAACGTTGGGGCCCTGAATGCAGCATGAACACTGTCCGATAGTGGAGCGTGAACCTGAACAGGTTCTTACAGTCGTACAGAACAGAAAACCAAAACATGCGACTGCAGGTTCCATGTGAAAAACTGTTGCGTTAATCTTCGTTAGAGTCTCCATTAAAGCTCAAAGCACCCAAAGTTGGTATTTCAGCATACAAATGAAATGCAAATCTGAAAAGAAACAAACAGGTTTTGTACGCCGTGCATCTGGTGTTCGGATCCGACTGTGCCTCAGATATCGGCCGCGCGTCTCGTCTCGCAATTTTGAAAATGAAGACGTGATTTTTTCTGTAATGCATGCAAAGGCTTTGGCAACGAAGGACGGACATCTGGGCCAGAACAGCAGGCAACCTCTATCTAAATAAAAAAAAACAGGCAAATAATTATATTAGTGCACAAATTCATATGCTTCTCACTGCAAACATATTGTCATTATCTTTCCCGCTCCATGTGCAACTTTCAGACTTGTTTTGATTTAGAGACTCCACCAGTCTCACAGCGGGTGCAGGGGGGTGGGGGGGTGGGAAAAGTGACAAGTTTTAATTGGTGTTGTCTTGCAGTGCTGAGATGAGGTGGTTTCAGGAGACAGGAATCCCTCTGAAACTCGGAGAGGAAGGAAATGTCCCAAAATGTTGAGGTCACCGCTTTGAACTCCGGAAAAAGTCAGCGAGCTCTTCGACGAGACGCTCTGTCTTTTTCAAATAAAGGCTAATAGTAAACAGAAATGACTCAAAGTTTGTTTTCTGATGCCTATTTCCTCATCACTTGGTACCAGACCCTTCAGCAAGAATTGATTGAATTAAGTCGACCAAACGTCATTATAAGACTTTCTGCACCACACATGTGGGGTACATGCTGTTTTTTTAGCATGTGGCTGCACAGCATCACAATATTTTTTTTCCTTTGTCAAAAAGTTAGCCATCGCACACAAAATGACTCTCACAATGACAGCCTTTACACAGAGTTGTTAGTTCACCCTGTTCGCAGTCACAAAAGCCTCGTCTCTAAATGCTAACAGCATTCTCGCGCAGTCTTAGCTGAAGGCTAAGTGTGCTGTTAGCCCCAGGCTAAAGTAGCATGCACAAAGAGCAAAGCATTAGTCTACCACTTACTGGCTGTGCAATCTTGAGATTGTAGAGTTATCCAACAAAAAACTGACTAGACAGACTTGAAATAAGGTTAAGCGAACAAAGAAGTTGTGTTACATGTAGATTAGAGTTCCTGAAAAGAGGCTGCAAGGTAACTTATACTCTCTCAGAGTAGAGACGGAAGGTTATTATCTGTCTTAGACACCCAAAAAGGTCTAAAGTCATCCTTGGGTCAACAAGGATTACCAACCAGACTTTCTAAGGAAAGTCTTGTTACCAACAAGGAAAGTCTTGTTGGTAATGAGACTTTCTAAGGAAAGTCTTGTTGGTAATGCAATCCTTTTCATGCAACTTAATGTCCGTCCAACAGTTTTGAGATGTTATTTGGATCAAAAGGTGATAAATTCATGCAGATGTTGAAGCGATAAATTGAACACTGTCTACCCTCGGGCTTAATGAGAGATATAAAGTTGTTTGGTTTATGTCACAGAACGGAACGTTTCAGAGGCACACATTACATGCTGGATTGAAAATCGTGTGGGAAGAAGAGAGGAAACTTTACGGCAAACTATAACACATGATTATCGGTGTAATACAGAAGTTGAGTCACCGTGGAGCCTCTTCATGATGGTCAGTCTTTAAAAAGTAGCCGTGCGGCTGAAGAGAAAATGAGACGCCTACAAGAACTCAAATGTCAACAGCGGAAAGTTCCAACATCCCACGCTGGTGGATTGCCACGGCCTTTATTCATTATGTCCACTTCATCCTGGACCATTTAAAGATAAATGCATGCAATGACAGCAGAATGGACTAGATTTAGCTAGGAGTTAATATCGGCGCTGCCCTGCAGGTGAACGATCAAAAAAACAAAGCCATGCCGAACACAAAATATGCAAAGAAAATCCCAGTTAAATCAGTTTTACCTGTCGTGATAGCGGTGATGCACTACGCTCAATTTTAGCGAGGTTAACATCAGCACAAATTTGTTGCAGGGATACGGTTGGTAGAAGTTGAGAGTTGATTGTAAATTTAAGAGAAGGAAATCAAGGCTCTACAATTCTGAGCGACAATCGATAGTTTTGGAAATGTCACACGTGTCGGCGTGTTCTGGGCGACCGTAATACGTTACCTGGTGAAGGTCAAATTATAAAATTGCTGGGAACATTGGCATCATAAGTCAATTTAGTTGTTTTTTTTTTTTTTTGTTTCTTCCAGGAACTGGATTGCAAAAGCTGAAAGGTTTAAATGACTTGTTATTTACGAATAAAGATGTCTTCATCCTTGGTCACATGCATGAAAATTGCCTTGAATTGACATAAAAGCTGCAGCAACCTTGCAAACTGAATGACTGTAACAAACCCTGAAGGTCCTGATGTGATACGTCCCATCTTGATAATAAGGAATCAAAGCTTTTATTTTTTTGTTCTTAATATTTTTCTACATTTCTTTATCTCTGTCTTTGTGCCTGGGAGTGAAAGAGTGATCAGATTTATCGAAATAATCTTAAAAAATAAACGTCACCGCAGCTTCTTTGGTGAATCCGACCACACCATCATCCATTTCTCATAATTCTGAAAAGTATCAGAAGCGTTCCCTTCTTCATTAACAGAGGACGGCCTGCGTTTTCAGGTTGAAAATACAGTACGCCGACAGGGTTGAGATAAAGCGCTCCTGCAGACGAATGCGCGGAGCTAGTCATTAAGCCACTTAACACCACATGCACCGTCTTTGAAAACCTTGCTTCATGCCGCTCGCCATGCATGAAATTTATGTATACAGAACAAGTCCGGCACTGACCCGGACTCCCATGACCACCGTCTGCTTTTAATTTTAAAAAATTAGCATAATATTTTTCTAAGTCTACGTGTACCAGCGCCAAGGATAATTTGATGGAGAGCGTGCGGCGTGTGATGCGTTGTCTGTTCCGATCACCTCACGCATTAGTCCTGCAGACCCTGTAGTCCACGTATTACGCTCGTCTATGTGTGTTTTTCACATTTGATCAAATGTTGTTGTCAAAGAAGTGGACAGGTGACCCCTGGGCAACATGAGTGGAAATCTCTTCTGGGGGCTGCATGATGTTACCTGGCAAGGTGTTGTCTCTCTGCATTAGTCGTGCAACCGATCACCGAATAATTCAAACGTATTACGGTCCAGCTACGTGCATTTTCAGCCCCCCCACCCCCACCCCCGAGAGTTTTTTTTATGACTATTATCAAGAAAAAGCACGTATTCTGTTTCTCCCCCTTTGATGACTCTAAGTTGTAATAAAAATAATGCATCTCCACTCGGGATGTCAAGCATGATCGGGCGAAGTGTGCGGTCGCAGAGAGAGTGCCCCTAATGGGCGAACGCTTAGGCGGAAGACGGATAATGGGCGGTCTTGTGGTTTTAGTTTAAAAAATGATACTGCAGTACAAAATAGAATATACCTGAGTTTGGATTCTAATTTAAGAGTGAAGCCATCACTCATAACCCGTGTCTGTCCTGAATTAAAAGACGCGTTTTTAATTAATCTTCCCCGAGTTTTACGGCTCCATCTGTTTGTTCTGCCGGAGCAGGTGAGCTTTTTCCTCACTTTATTTATCTTTTCATAAAGTGTGACCTCCCTTTGCTCACCCGTTCCCCTTCATTTCCTTTACCTGGCGTAGTCGCTTCCTTCCCTTTGTGATGAGTCGTGATGCTTTAAAACACCATCAGATCGCTGTGCGTTTTCACAAGTCAGATCTCAATGCCGAGGTTAGACGGTTGAGTAGAAACACGCCTAGCCTCTTTTAAAAACAGACAAGTTCCGGTGTTTGTTTGTTTTTTTTCAAATGTTGCCTAAATTAGAATCAAACATGTTTGATGCCCTGCACATAAATACATTTAATTATGCTAATGAAAAAACAACTGAAAAGTGCTATTCTAGGTAAGTAAGTGTGCTGTATGTACTGGCTATCAACAATGATGCTCTAATCTCCTCCGAATGCTGCAAAATTTGCCTTATTGGCAGGATTTTTGTGATATTTAGTGAGAAGTAAACATATCAAGCAGTTGTGACTGTTGACTGGAGTTAATTTAAAACTGCCTGTAAACAAACACGTAATTCATGATAAACTACAACCAGTCTGGTGTTATTCAGAGACACATTCAAGGAAACAAATCTGCAGCATTTCCGGTTTCAAATCAACAATAAGGCTCAGGAAGTCACCGCAGGTATGACCTGGAATGGTGTACGGATTTGCAGATGGGGTGGACTATTTAGCAGGCCAGATTGCAAAGACAAATGTTCTTCTTTCTGCACCGCATTGATTTCGTCAGTGGAAAAACCCACCTGAGGACATTTCTGGGTGGAGTTTGCATGTTCTTCCTGGTCTCAACTGAGAGAAATTGAGTTAATTTCGATATTACCTTTACATTTCTCGATGTTAGTCCCAACACAAGTTCAACATATTTTTTGACATCAAGATTTGCATGCATGTTGGCTTTTTTTTTTTCTTAAACAGGCACATTTTTAGTTCATTCACCAACAATAACTCTTTAAAATGGTAAAAATAAAAAAAAAATCACATCAGAAAAGTGAAATCTAGAAATAAAATGATTCATTCAGAAGTAAGACAATCAGCCTGTGCGGCTCCATTAGAACATTTATTAAATACTCTAATGAAAAAAAAGGTAGTCGTGTTTCCTGAACGCCCGGTTCTGGGTCCATTTTGAGCCAATTAGCATAGCATAAACGATTTAATCACAATGTCACTCACAGCGTCGGTTAAGCTAATTTGCAACAACACGAAGATCAAGCGTTTGCACTTTTGCTGATTAGGTTCTTGGTAATATTTGGCGACCGGAGTCAGTGGAGCGAATTAAATGTGAAACAAAGCAGTGTGGATCCTTTCATGGGCTCGTAACAAGCGGCAAGGTTTTACAAACGGCAACCTCCCCTAAACCAAGGTCACACACCTTTGGGCTGAACAGATGGCTTCTGCCACAAACACCCAACATGATACGGGTCTAATTGGCAGTAACGCATTATTTATTGACCATTCGCTGAATTGGTCAATTAGGTTAATAGCTTACTTCACTGTTTACTCTGATTTACAAACCTGGAACTCATGAGCGCACATCTTATTCCAGGTAATAACACCCACCAATCACATGGGTAGTTAAAGAGTGCACACAGGTCAATAGAAAAAATCACCGAGGCCCGTCTGGTGGTTGGAGTTTTCCTTTCCGTGTCTGCGAATGTTTAACAAAACTATCATGTTTCATTTCAAAGGACCAGTTGTTGTAAGACATATGTCACACGACTTAACGCTATGTCTGAAGAATTGGACATGCAATCGTTGATACGTAGGTTTTGGCGTTGAGGTACGGGCGATCTCGCTCCCATTTGGGGACCCTGACAGCTCAAGACTCTTTGAACCTGGACCCATATGGAGCCGCCCCTCCCTTGATGAGAGGTTTTCCCAATTCGCAAGCGAGAATTGCATCCACCAGACGAGCTGCAAGTTTTTTTGGAAACGCGAAGAAGGCATCCTGGGCGTCGCCGCCGCAGCAGCCCTCCCTTGGCATCCATATCGGAACGCAGTGCCGCACTCTGCACCTTGTCTTAATTAACACCCCGAGCTGTCACCACGCTTCTCGTGTCCCAGAATTCCATTTCGCTTTTTGTTTATTTTTTATTCATTATCTCTCATGTTCCTCTAATAAGGTGATGCCTGCGCGCGACACGCCGCGGCGCGAGGCGTCTGCGGGCGATCTGAATGGCGGTGCCTGTCTAGGGCGACGAAAGCGCCGACGTTGAAGGGTAATGGGGCCCACCCACGGGCAGATGGATCTAAAAGGCTGATTAACGAACGCCCCGGGGAGAAAGGCAACAGGGGGCGAGAGTTTATGTGCGGTCGTTGATGCCTTTGGAAAATCTTTTGTCTTTCTGTGAGACTTCTTTCCTGCTATACCCTAACTTGCGGATTTCCGTATATACTTGCACAAAGACGCAAACATCCATACACATTCGAATAAGTTCTGCTTTGCTCACTTGTATTACTCCATTCCCAAGGTAATCCACATCATTTTGCCTGCAAACATGCTCTCGTTGAGATACTGACAGCTTGAGCAGCTTCTATCAATCTAAATAAGATCCAGTAATGTAGCCCATACATTTTCTCTGCCTGAGTGTCCCCCCCTTCCCACCCCCATCTTCCACCCCCACGAGAGAGAATTTTCTCAAAAGCAGCTATAGTCTTCAGATGGCGGGATAAGTTGAGCTCAATCTCCGTCGAAACACCGAGTCCTATTTTATCAAGCTATATAAAGGCCAGGTTGATGGGGTTCTAAAAATACGGTGGTCTTAAATTTCTAGACATTCTCGGCTCTAATGAAAGGAACGCGGCGGCTCATTGTTCTACTTTTCTCCCTGTGATGTGTTCTGCATGTCTGTCCTGAATTCCAATGGGGGGGAGGCATCCTTTCCTGTGTCATTCCTCACAACACTTTATCCCCTAATGGCTCAACATCCCTTTTATTGCCACGTTTCCAAAGGAGTCCTCAACTCCTCCCATTCGTCACATCCTGTTCTCCAATTCCCAGCAGGCGGTGTGACACTCAAGACCTCTGGCTCCCCCAATTATAATCACAATCTGAGCATAATTTATCTGGCTTGTGATCGAAGTCGCTCTCAGGCGGTAACTTTTGCTATGGCAGGATGCTTATGCGCTCGACGCCAGATTGCCGACTCGTTCTTTATCCGCCAGCTGCGTTGGAGCTATAAAGTACGGTGATGACGATGATGATGGATGATAATGGGCGATGTCAAGGCTGGCAGGAGAATTTCAGAGCAACATGGATATTGGGGTTAAAGCCCAGATGGAAGGGGTTAAATGACTAGCTAGCTGCCCCCCCCCCCTTCCTGCCCACTTTGGAAAATGATAAACAAGCGAGGTAGGAAAGAAACGAACTTCCCCCTGTGATATCTGGCTGCCTTCATTTTTTGCTCCTTATCTTCGGTTTTTTACATATCATCCTCATTCTGTCACATCCATCTGCTGGTCATTAGCTGAATTCTGTCATTGCAGGGATTAAGGGAGAAGTGGTTTGCAGAAATAACATTTTCAAATCGCCGACCCTCATCAGACATATGCTCCGACGTGTGCGAGATGCTTTGAACGCAAGCTTACAAGCGTATGTTGATACGTGACAAGTCAACACTCTACGTCCTCGATATCTGTCACGGTCGCTGGCTTGTAGTGTCGCCAAGGAGATGCCACGTGGGCGGTTGTTGGGTAGCTATCTCCGCTGCCATGTAAGGCTCCTCCCTGTTCCGTTTAGCCTGTTTATGACCGTCGGTCACGCCGACACGCAAGTCAGCTGTTTGGTGTCATCCTATATGGTAAACACCAGCAGGGTTGACGGCTGGTTTTTAAAAGGAAAGGGAAAGCCAGGGGCAAACAGGAAGAGACAGAGGCCGGGAACAAAAAAAACCAAACAACTGAAATGCAATTTGTTCATTGGAAATTGGCCATTGTCTACCCAACGAGATTGTTCCATTGAAATTGTGACATTGAAATTACATTGGCGCAAGTTTTTCAAACGAGAACAAGGACACAGTCAGAAAAGAAAGTTCGCCAATCTTTTCATGATTGTGGTCAAAAGTAAAGAGTCGTAATACGGCATTGAGAGCAAGCATGGAATTTGGAAATGAATTGAATGAGTGTGGAATGAATAGGACTGACTTTTAAAACAATGTGCACCTTTGATCGACTCAAGCAATGTTTTTATGCTGATGACAAAAGCCTCGTCGCTCCAGTTGGCTCTCGTCAGCCTCATGTATGATGATGTCCGCCTTAATGTTCTCGTCCTAAACTGTGTTTTTTTCTACTAATATTTGCACATTTCCAATATGTGTTCATTGACATTTGGATTTCCCAAAGAGTTTCGAGGCAGGATGCCAGTCCTCCCTCTTTTTTTTTTTTTTTTTTTTTTCCCAGTTCCCTCTGAGCATGAATTTATAAATTGAAAAACCAGGCAAAAATGACCTTAATCCGCTTTCCGTCATTCTGCAGGAAATGTTCATGCTCTGCAGGGACTGGGTTTACAGCCACCATCTGTTGCTTTTTTCATTAACAAAATCTATTTCTTCATTTAACCATGCATGCTCAGACAATGCTACGGCTCCCGTAACGCCCCTAAATCCTGGATTGGAGAAGAATGAAAAACACCGACTCGCCATGGAGAACGTGTTTTCAGATTAGTGCTGTAATTGCAAGTATAATGCAAGTATATTCATCAAGGATTATCACTGTGACATTTTGTGTATTCAGGTAACGGGGGACAGAGAATTCATCTAATGGAGCTTAGTCAGAATGGGCCTGAGAATAACTTTTGCAAGATCTTTCTTGCTCGGACAATATCGTAATATGACGAAGGGTCGTAGAGTCTTGCTCAAGGACACTAGGAGAAGACGCGTGTCCGACGCCGCTGCTTTCTTCGCTACTGCACACCCACAAAACCAGTTTATCGCTCCAATCTAAAGATCTCAGCAACACTAAATCTGACTGTTTTTGATAAACGACAGGCAAGACAATTACTGATAAACTTTTGTTTTTACTGTGCACAGTTTATGGTGTTTTAAGTAGTGTGTATTCGTCTTTGCACGACTGTGCCGAGTCCTCCCGGTCTAGTGAAGTGGCTGCACAGCCGACATATATCATGTCACCATTCCCTGATAGGTTTATTGATTTTGCACTCCCCTCAGCACCATCTCTCAAACTTTTCAACACCAGAACTAACTGAGACAGATATTTTCCAACTGCTCAAAATAGATCATTAGCCAATTGGAAAAGATGGACTCTAAGCCTCGACAGATCTATACCAAAACATTAGGAGATGAAAAGAGGTGGGGGGGAAGCAGCCCTGACAATCTGCAGCATGTAGAGAAGAGTTTTATTTTATGCTCTGATGGATGCAGATAAATACAAGATGGGGAATGAAATGTTTCCGGTAAATAAACGGAGCTACTATCTTTATGGGAGGTGATAATGAGAGGAAGTTGCTGCATTATCTTCATCTTCAGGGGTCATTTTGGACTCGGGATGTAATCATTTCAACTATGAATATTTAAAGAACGGCCTTGAAATACTCAGCTGGTTTTAGTCCTGCGTGACTACCATCCGCTCCAAGCTTCATGCTTTCTGGACCACAGGAAGAGAGATGATGGACGTCCCAGAAAGCAGGACCCTCGCCGCTTTAAGGCCCTCGCCACACCGATGGGACTAACGGGTCTATCTCACCGCATCAGAGCACATCCATATCAGAGGGGCGATTTCCCCTCTGGGATGGGCTGTTGTCTGAATGGCTTCTGCCTGCTTCCTCTTTTCTTAAGACAAACAGTGTAATAACTCCATCAAGGGAAGAGGATGAGAGTATAAAACATGCTAGAGAGGGAGGGGTTTTTAATGTGCTTCAATGCCTCGGATGCAATTACCGCGGCCATCATGCGATTCTTTTTAATCTCTCGGTCTCGATAGAGTTTCGCCTTCACTTTCCTGTTCTCTCTCACATGCAAAAAAAACAAACAAGAAAAGCATGTAGCATGCATGCCAAAAAAGAAATAAAAACAAGAAGAGGCCAATGTGTCACGTTCAGTTTTTAATTTGATTGTTGTTATTTTACAAACCTGCTCAACAATGCTCTCTAAGCTCGGAAAAAAAAAACACAACACCTTGAGCCAAATTATTTATGAAAGCACATTCCCAGATCACTTCCCCGCAAGTAATCTATGAGGATTTAAAATTAGGTGGCTCCCCATGCATACTAATTGCAGACAGCTGGGGATAAACATGTGATTTCAGAGTTTTTAATGTAGTTAGTCGCTGCCCTGACATTTTCTTTCACTGATTCTACTTGGACTTAAGGCAAGGTCCTTTCTGATCAAGTTAATTACTTTGAGGGGAGCAGACAGTGAGGCTAATTAAGAAATATGTCGAACTGAAATATGGTCAATGACAGCCCTTACTCCTACCACTATGTTGTGACCTAGATCAGTAATGCCTCCAATTTAAGATTTACCACATGACAAATATCCAATCAAATCGCTAGAAACTTCCCTCAATCATCGCCGGCTGAACTGTCGTCGCAGTCAGGTTCCCCGGGTGGCTTAAGTAGTCACTAGCACTCAGAGGAGTTCATGCCAAGTTGTTGATTACCTCAAATTAAATGTCTAGAGGCCAGAGAGACCCAACCGTGTCACCCGTGGCTCAAATAAGACACACAATACACAGTGGAAATTATAATCAGCGATTCTGGTGGACAGCGAGACCTTGGTGGGCTACTAATCAGCCCTGATGTAGTCCAACGTTTCAATTAGTTAAAAAACAAGACAATTAAAAAAGTTACCCATAATGACTCAAAGTTCAGCACAAGAAAAAAAAAAAATTCTGGGAAGTAGTAGCCACCCGGGTTAATTTCGCCTCTCGGAACACTCGAAGTTATGTTTCTAATATCATGGCGACACAACTTTTGATGCAGTTGAACTTAACAGTCTTGAAGTTCTTTAATAATCAATGTCGTGATTATGATTAGGATTATTTCTCTGTAATCTCGGCCAACAGAAGATAACCTTTAAGACTTTGAATCATCAATATATTTTATTCTGGCCCTAGAATTGAAAAAAACAAAAACAAAACAATAAAGGAGAAGTTTCTTTAACACATCAGTCCCAAGCAGGATATATCAGTTTTATGACACATTAGTTCCACTTTAAAGATTCTCTTTCTCAAATAACACCAACCCTGTTTAATGGGCGTTAAAAAAAAGGTCAATCATCCAGCAATTCAAAAGGTCCACAAGAAAAGAGAGAGAAAGAGAAATCCAGTGTGTTTGTGTGGAAGAGGGGGGAATCCAATACGGAGATGAGGTGACTTCACCGGCCATAAACAGCCTTTTTCATGGAAATATCCCATACAGTCTGAGGCGCCGGCGGCCATAAACTGAATTATTTATGAGCAACATTTTAGAAGCAGCAATGAGAATTTGTGGACACCGTGATGCATGTCCGGTGGCCTTATTCTGTGGCAGTCCTCTAATACTTTGATAAATGGCTGTTATCTACACCCTTTGGTGTATGACGGCCATCTGCTATGGACTCCTTAAGGGCCAATTGGAGGCGTTCAGAAATCTGGGTCGGCTCAGGTGGCTGCGTAAGAGGAAAAGGTTGCTGACCATCACAAGTCCGGCAATCTTGGTCCGTGTCACACAGCCACACTGACCTCCTTATCGGTGCGGACAGAACTCGGTTTTCAGTTTGCAGGGGCTCGCCTCGGAGGGATTGGCCCCCGAATCAGGATAAATTTACTCGCTGCACTGCCATTTCTGCACACTCACATCTGCCCGGAAAAGTTAAGCTTCACGAGCATGCATTGAGAGTTTGTGCTCACAGGGAGGAGACATAGTCAAGTCCTTGTGCATGCATACAAAATAATTTAAAAAAAACCCCCAAGTTAAACTTAATTGCCTGTGAATCCTTACATTTTTAACGCTAACAGTCAGGGAAGGGTAGCAGCATATCTTTACCCTTCTAGATCCTGAGTAACCTTCATCTACCTTGCCAAAGATACAGAATGATAAAGAATGCGGTGTGAGATTCATACTTCCCCTGTGACCGTGACTGTCAGAGCGTATCCAGGTGGGTGGATTGAGTAGTAACCGGAGGCAGAGAAAGCACTAAATGGTTAAGTAGGTTTGTTTGTTCCTTAGGGGTTCAGCGTCTTTTCTGGACCGAAAGCGATGAAACCACCCGAGCAATTAATCATACCGGTATTGGCATGGCGGATACTGTATCCACTCAAGGACAGCTTTGAGATGCATTAGGCCGAGTGCTGCCAATCCCGGTGCATGGGTAGCCCAAGGGGATGCACACATCTCTTGCTAAACCATGCATTTCTCCAGTCTTACACTCACCTACTTTTATTCGGGTTCACCGGCATCGGTGGGCCTTTCTAATGATTCCTTACTCCGAGCTGGCGGAGGTGTTTGGCTCTGTCATCCTCTCCTGTCAGAGAACAGGAAGCTGATGCGTGTTCACAGCTTCGCTCTCCCCCCTTGTATCGACTACGCCGCCAGTGCTTTAATCATCCTTTACAATAAATCTCAATCAATCCAGCACTGAGTATGCAGGACACGTGCAGATGGCATGGGCTGATAGTCTTGACACATTGCAACTCAATCAAACGGTGGGACAATAAAACACCTCCGCCCCCCGCCCCCCCTTCCTTTTTTCTCGTAGGACAAGGATCCGTGAAGCGGCACTCCTCTGCTAATCTACGCCATCATCGTGCCGTGCAGTCGGAGCTGGTATCATCCTCCTCGCTTTTCCAATGTCAGGCCTTGACAATGATATGAGGACTTATTAGTTTAATAGGCAACATAAACAAATCACATCCACTTAGCGGGGTGATCATTTCCGCAGCACTCAGCGGACGTCTTCCGCAAGATTCCAAAATTGAGACTGTGGTCGAGGGGATTGGCTTATGGCGTGACGATGGTAAACAGGTGGCCCCATCGGCGCTTTGCCAATACATGCTGCACCAAATGGAATAAAATTAGGAAACAGATGTTCTGCTGTGCTGTGCCTTGATTTGAGTGGGGCTCACGCTTTTAAAGCCTACTGAAGTATACTCTGTCCCTGGCATGGCTGAGAGGCCTTGCTGGAGGACTTGACAGCTTCTGTGAACCTAGTAAGTACTGACTCTGACTCCTTGCTGGGCACGGTCTGACAAGAGTATCAAGCAAACGAGAGGAGCCTGTGGAGGGGCGAAGGAGAGCAAGAGTCGGTGGAAGCAGACATCCGGCTGTATAAGCAATGCAACCGATCCAAGACATGCGGTGAAAGAGAGGGAAAACGTGAACGGAATGCACCAACGGTGTTTTGCACTAAACTCCGATGTTTAGGATGCTTTCCTGGAACCGCTGACCTCTTCCTTCGAAAAGGCAGTATTTACCGCTGGTTTAGAGAAGGAGGAAATCCACAATACAGTGAGTCAGGACGAACATTTACTGGCAGGGATGACTCAGACTCTGACTCAAAGGTTATCGCCGTACTCCTTCTCAATGATGACAGTTGCAGGGGAAAAGAGTGGATGATCAACTAATAATTGGTATTTTGGTTTTGATGCGCTTTTAAGAAAGGAGGAGGGGAAAAGCTGGGCGACGAGGAAGAGGGTCTGAAAGCCTGTAATGACAGCGCACACAGAGATGGAGCGGGGGCGGATAGTGTGGATAGCTGTGAAATTGATGCGACCTTGAAAAGATCTGGAGACAGGGAGAGTCTGCCTGGTAATTACGGTGAAAACGTGTGTAACTAACTAGCATGTTCAAGACCACCAATGAGCATCGGCCGCCTGACCACACACACCATACTCAATTACAGGGAAGAGAGATGAAGAGAGGGCCAGCAGGAGCGACGGAGAGGGGAGGAATCAGGGTCATTTTCCCCTTCGATGACCTTCAGACTAATGCGGCCCAGGAGAGCAAGCTATTTTCTGAATCTCACTGGAAGACGTCCCCACGCTCTTAGTTTTTTTTCCTCTTCCAGCCGACATCTAAGATGCAGGTGTTGGGGGGAACTGAAGCAGACGAAGCTAGAGGAAGTAATCCTATCTGCTTGTGTTAAAATCAATCACGACTAAACATAGATGTCGCTTTGCTTTTTTGTTTGACGCAAGTCCACCTATAGATTAAGCTGTATCTTACGTAACACCTTTAATCGCTCCGATCAGGATCCGCCGGTGTTTGCCTTCGCTACAGGACAAACAACCCAACTTTTCATTGTGTGGACAACAAATAAAATGATTGCGACTCCAATACAAACTCCACCAGGCAGGTATTTATTTAAAAGTGGGGTGATTGGCACACACCGAGGGCAACTTCGCAAATGTTTGATTATAATTAGAAGGATGATGAAATTACTTTTCTAATTGCAGGCTCCGAGCACATGGAGAGTTAATGAACTTTGCCACCTAACTTTGAAGCCCAAAACAGATTGTCCATCTGCACGATGCCATATGCGACTCATTGGCTACTGCTGCAGAAACCAGTAAGACCCAAAGACGATGCAGGCTGTTTGAAGGGAGGCTGTGTTTGCTTTGTTCCAACACTGTATATACAGCATCTAAAAAGGTGCTAATTGATTTATCACACAAAGGAATTAAAATGTAGTGTTAAATGGTTAACAAAATCATTCAGTCATTACTGTTGCGTTCTCTATTTACAGCCTTCCCGTAGCCCCGTGACTTATTTCACCCAACTGATTTGATTTTTTTGACATTTTTAAAACATTTTCACATTTGCAAGACACAGAGTCAGCGAAGCCTCCCCTGGAGTCCAATTATAGGGGTAAATACGAAATCGCTGGTGCCAGGAAATGATCATTCAATGGAGAAACTGTAATAGTAATAATGAAAACACCAACAAGCAAGTGTGCAAAAGGAATACTTAACAATTTATATTTAACTTCTATTGATTCGGACAAAGTAGGACAACTGTTAGGTAGAGGTCAAACTGCCCAAAGGATTTCGTTAGTCAATCTGTTGCTGCATGTACAACTTTACATACAACCCTAGGACACGTGTGTCTCATGTGTGTTTGACCTTTTAGAGCTTTATCCTTCAGGTTGTGTCCGTAGAAATGGGGTCCGAACCAAATTTGGATGCGTCTCAGTTTTTGGACGGTCTGGACTGACGCTCCATGATCACCCAGCATCGGCACTGAAGCACACCCAGTGAAGAAGACCAAACTGTTTGAACAAAGCTCCTGATTTTTGACTCATTTTGTATCAGGCCAACATTAGCAGACGGTTACATCACAGCATCTTGAGGTTTTTCTGCATCCCTTAGAAAAAGCAGGCCATTCTGGCAGAGATCTTGACCAGCTGCGAAAGTGTGAGGTTGTGAAACTCGAACCTGATTCCAGGTCAGCATCGCTACTGATATCACTTTTTTTTTTGGCGGAATGAATCACAGAGCATTTTAATTGATGGCTTGTATGTAGAAGAGATAAATACCTCCAGTACTGAGATGAAGGAAGTGTCTACAGCAGGGATGTCAATGTCAAAGAAGTTGGGTTAGTGATACAAAAACTGCAATTTCTTGAAATTAATGAAAGAATAAATAAAAATGCAAATGTCACAAACATGTTTTATGAGGAATAACTGTAATATTAGTATATAACATCTTTTTATTTTGAAGCTTTTTGAAGAAAAACAACACATGGGGTCATGTTTGACCTCACCGCTGCATCCAATGGTTAAATAACATCCAGTGGGCCATTGATAATTCATTTGCGGGCCGGATCTGGCCCCCCCGGGCTGTGACTTTGACATGTGCTCTACAGCAATGGAAGCTGTCTTTACTACTTTAACAAATTGTAACTGAGATAAGGATTTATTTCCTTAAAGAAACGAAAGCTCAAAATAGACGTATTCTTTCAAAAACCAAAACTGTGTCAAAGTCAGACGCGGGGCTCAAAATATCGATTTCTCATGCTCGTGTAAGATTTTGGCTGCCCTCCTCCCCATCACACACACACACACACACACACACACACACACACACACACACACACACACTCACAAAAGCCACACCTGCACACACACTTCTATTTTAGAGTGTTTCTGAGGAGAGGATTGACCGCCGCGATGACCCGACGGAGCTCTGACCCGGTTGACTCGTGTTACTTTTTCCGGTGGAGGATAGACAGAAACAAAATCACCGTCCTCCGTCGTCTTTGAGGACGCCGCCGCCAACGGTTCTTTATGATACATTTCAGAAAATTCACTTTAATGATTCCAAATGCCTTTCATGTTTTGCGCCCCCCCTCCCTCCCCTCGTGGGAGCGTTGGTTCTGGTCGTTCTTCTAACATAATTATGTTGCCATTTTGACCACGACTCACTCTTAAACGAGATTTCGATCTCAAGCCACCAGTGTGATTAAATAAAGGTCAAATAAACAATTTTTCTTTGCGTTCAAGGACCACTTCACTGCCACAGGTTGTATTTTTTTTTTCTTTTTCTATATCTGGGGCTTTTATTGAGGATTGAAAGGATTTGCGATTATAAAAGGATTCATTTCAAAAATAAAGAGTGCTGCATGTGAACACTTCTAGAATACCTATCGTCGCCAAAGATCTTCCTTCTGCAGAAAAACAGTGAAACTTTCATTTAAAGCTTTATCTCCAGATACTGAACACATAAGAAACAAAAAAGGCAAAAAAAAAAAAAGACGAAGCAGTTTTCCATCCAGTCACTAACGAAGACGCAAGAAAAGAACAAGGAGTCCAAGAAAAATATAATTTAAAGCAGACAGCTTGACTATCGCCAGAGCTTCTCCCCTCTTAAGTAGGGAAATATTAATTTAGTCTGTGTCTCCATCTGTTTCCTATCTCATCTTGAAATCGTCAGTTTCACTTATTGTGCAGCTTCCTTGAAAAATAATATTTCGGTTGAAATTACGCCGATAATGATAACATTCGCATGCACCCCCCCACCCCCACCCCCTTGTAGATTCAGATCAAAAGCTTCTTTTTTTTGAAACAGTGCATTAAAAGAATAAAAAAAAAAATTGCATTACAGTGCGCCACTGAGATCGACCTATCCACGGAAACTCAGCAGAAGAGGAACTCGGGTTCGTTTTTGGTGAGGCGCTTCCCGCTGACATCAGAGAAAACCGGAGAGTGGGACCATTAAAAATATAACCCCAGGTAAGTTTAAGGATCTCAATATAATCTACTCATTGGAAACGTCCTTGAATTTATCAAATTTTCTCACACGTACGTATGTCAAAAAAACCTTTTCTTTTTTTTTGGATAGTTGAAGGACATTTTTTAACCGGACCCATTTTCCAAGTCTTGGTCACAAAATTATTATAATAATGAAATTAAAATACAATAAATAAAATTAGGTTTTTCAAACGTCCTCAAGACTGATGAGACTTTCACAGATTTAAGACGTATGACTTCAGATCTCTTTTCCGTGACAGACGGGGTTCTTTACACATCGTCACGCGTGAGAGGCTTCTCAGACGTGTGTGAGGGTTCAAGCAGCAGACGTCCCTCCAAAAAGCAGGCTTCTTTCTTTCTTTCTTTTTTCTTCTTCTTGCAAATCATTTTGAAGACGAACAAATGTACGACACAAGGGTTTCCTCTACGATACGGGTGAGACGCGAAAGACATTTGCTGCCATCTGCAAAAGACCTCGGTTTCAAATCTGAAGAAACACAAGACGAGAGCGTGCCACATGTCGCAGGAAAACACTGAACAGCGACACGGGAAAAAGCAAGAAGTATTTGAGGTAACCCCCCCCCCCCAAAAAAAAATCCATCAGTTACGAGGTGAGAGATCGTCAATTTATTAGGAATTTATACTAACACTCAATTTGGTCCTTGCAAAAATACAACAATGGGGCAATAATCCACCCTAAAAGCCTCGGAGACTCCTTTTTGTCATCAAGGATACAATCAAGCATAAAAATCTCTGCAGCCTCCCCGGGACACGGCTAATAATGAACCGGGTGCCGCCGTCAGCCTTTTTTAATGTAATCCATCGAGTGTCTCTCGGTGTATTTCATCAAGCTTCAATAAAATGATACATGAAAAGTGACAAATTGTTACTTGAAGGCAATCTGAGCTGTTGAGAGACTAAACAATCAAAAGAAAGCAATCTGAAAAATCACACGTAACAATCTCGACAAGTGCTCGGGTGAAATTAGAAGAGATTTAATTTTTGGCGGCCCCGGTAACAATCGAGTGGCGCTCCGGGGCTCGCGTTAGCATTAGTGGGGCTAACTTCCCATGATGCAAGCGGACACGGTTTGTTTGATTGCAAATGAAAAAAAAAGTGGTGTCAGAGGTGTACTCTGGTGTTCAAACAAAAGAACACAATCCCATTAGAGGGGATGTAGCTCCCCGGGCCCACAATCAATAAAGACTCACTCCAGGTCGGGGTTTAAAGATGAGATCCAGCGTTTCCGTGGATGAATGCTTGAATGTGATTCGTCGGTGACGCGTCGCTTTAACAGGTTTACGTCAACCACAAGCCGGTTGGGCGACCAGCGAAAGCTACGAAGTGAAAAGGGTTGATCAGAAACGCGGCGCTGAAAGACGCCTTGTGTCAGATAATTGTGCCACGAGGGCCCGCAATCGTCGATACTTTAGACATTATATAAAAACACTCTCCATCGATTGGCTGCTGACTGCTGTCTGAACGCCCCCCCCCCACACCGACAGAAACACAGACCGACTCCGACCAATCTGGACATAATTATCTGACCTGAGAAGAGCCTTTAGAGCCTCAAACGAACATGAGTTCACAAGGGGTTAACAGTTCACACAGAGCAGTACTACTGAAGGAAGTACTACTGAAGGAGGTACTACTGAAGGAGGTACTACTGAAGGAAGTACTATTGAAGGAAGTACTACTGAAAGAAGTTCTACTTAAGGAAGTACTACTGAAGGAAGTTCTACTGAAGGAAGTACTACTAAAGGAAGTACTACTGAAGGAAGTACTACTGAAGGAAGTACTACTGAAGGAAGTACTACTGACGACAGAAATACTACTGAAGGAAGTACTACTGCTGACACAAATATTACTGACAGAAGTACTACTGAAGGAAGTACTACTGACAGAAGTACTACTGAAGGAAGTACTACTGAAAGAAGTACTACTACTGACAGACGTACTACTGATAGAAGTACTAATGACAGAAGTACAACTGAAGGAAGTACTACTGACAGAAGTACTACTGACAGAAGTACTATTGACAGAAGTACTACTACTGACAGAAGTAGTACTGCTGCTGTTAGTAATACTGCTGGTGTTAGTAGTACTGCTGGTGTTAGTAATACTGCTGGTGTTAGTAGTGCTGCTGCTGTTAGTAGTTTTACTGCTGTTAGTAGTACTGCTGACAGAAGTAGTACTGCTGCTGTTAGTAATCTGGTGTCAATGTTAGTAGTATTTGTAGTATTAACAGTAATAGTAGTAGCATTACCACTGGTAGTAGTAGCAGTATTAGTCATAACAGTAATAGTAGACTAGTAGCACTAGTAGTAGTAGCAATAGAAGGAGTAATAGTAGTAGTAGAAGTTACAGTAGTACTAATAGCCGTTGTAGTAGTAACAGTAGTAGTATTACTACTACTATCAGTAGTACTGGTATTGCTAGTAGTATTCCTAGAGATGTGAGTTAAATGTGCTTCAGTTTGCAGGTATTTGTGAAGACGTTTGCCGTTCTAAACGTTCTTCTGCAGGTCTGTGTGTCTATCAACCACAGGTCGGTTGCATCAGGTCATAAATATTAAATATGCACTCATGACGCCGACTCTGTTTAACTGAAGTAGTATTTCCAGCAACTCAGGTGCAAAAAAATCACCATTTGAATTTCAGGGGGGTTGGTGGTGAGACGCTGCCTCAGCCATCCTTCAGATCCCACTTACTGTAAAATAAATAGTCAAAACAGAGGAATGTGCACCCCCCCCCCCCAGACGGCTCTGCGTCCACCTGTGGGATGAGATTCTGACACGTTGTCTCCTCCGGACGAGCATCACCTGCATTTTTTAGCCATCCATCTGTCAGATGGTGAACAGGAATATTTTCATTTCCCCAGAGCTGCATTCTGCGCCGGTGTCACCGCGTCCCAGAACGGATGTAACTTTGTTTGTGTTGTAAACACCGAGTCGAAAACAAATCAAAACACATCAATTCACCGAGAGCTCACATCCTTTAGCGCTTTCAACGTAACTATATACGCATTTAGCAGGATATAAATAGGTAGACGGCGTACACCCTGACTCCACTTTTATTCCAGCTTTATGGCCAAAAGTTTATAGACACCTGAACATGGTGCTCGTGTGCTGGACATCTGGCTGCAGGGATTGGCTGGAATTCAGCGCCAGCATCATTAGCGCGGTCCGGTGCTGATGCTGGGCTGTGAAGCCCGGTTTGCAGTGCGTCCCAGAGGTTTTAAAGTTTTTGCAGTCGGCTCACGTTCACACACACCAAACTCGTAAAAACGACTCTTTATGGAACAGAGCAGAGCCAGGGACTGAGTTGAGTTGCTTTGGGTCAAGACCTCTGGGTATATTTTTTAGTTCTACTTTTGAGTATAAAGCCCAGAAAAGTAACAATCCGTCTCTCTATCCATCTTATTGATGAACTGACATCATTTTTTGATTGATTTTCTGTCAGTAAAGGGGGAATATTTACTTCCATGGCAGTAATTACACAAGTTTGGATCATCTTTCCTTCCTTTCTCAAACTTCAGGGACAAAATATATGCTTTCTGGCATTGGTCCCCACCATCAAACACATTTTCATCAGCCAGAAGAGGACATGCAACCTCATTTTAATTAGCATATGTGGCGAAATAATCAGGCCAGGACTGTTTGAACTGTTTCAGAACATCCGGATCACATGATGGATCAAAAGGTTCCACCGGTGGTTAAATTCCAATCCAAATACAACATGTTTGTTCAGGAACTAGCTGGCCTTACTGCACTGCAGTCTTTATGGACCTCAGAAGATGGAGAGGTGTGAGACAACTTGCAGCCTTAAAGTGCATGCAATTGGGAAGATGCAAAAACAAAACAGAATTGAATTAATGGCATCAATAAATTTGCATAATTTTGTAATTGTTGCCAATTTTCATTGCTCAGGATCCAATTTCATTCATTCCTGTTTGTATTTGATTTTGTGATGAAGTCATATTTATGTTCCGACTTTGCCGCCGTCCATCAGCACACCGCGGTCTTTATTGCACTCGCCGGGTTTTCCTTTGTGCATCCAAGCGTGACCTCAACAGACCAATGTCGAGCAATTTTCATCAAATGTTCTTTCACAAATTGCCCCAGAATGAAATTTTACACAATGCTAGCAATCTTGATAACAAATTGAAGCAATTGCAGTAAAATATGCAACAAACGACCGATAATGTCTGCAATGGTTGGATGTGAGAGCATCTACAGGGTCAAGAAAATAAATCACCCATCATACCAAGCGGAGAGACTGATTGTCTATCAATATTCTATTTATAGACAGACAATCATGCCAACCCAATGGTCGGCCCGTGCCCCTACGGAGCCACGCCCAAAAACCCAGCAACCAAAGAGGAGCAGAGGTGCAGGCAAACAGCGATGATAAGAAAAGTAAAAAAAATAGGGAGTAATTTAGAAACACATGAATTCAAGTAAAAGATTGCAAGAAAAACAGTCACGCAAAAAAATAAGCGACGTAAGACGCAAACAAGTTTCAGGTGTACGGAGCATTGTAGCTGCTTGAATGCTAAAGCGACAAATTTGGTTCTTGGAACCTCCGATGACCAACAAAACTTGAAGCAGATGACAGTACAGTTCTTGAAAGCAAATTCAAAAATTTAAATTTAAATTCCCAAACAGCACTTCTATTTGTTTTTTTGGGTCAACTGGTAAGATTTCAATTTTGTCCTAAAATCTTAACCAAGTAATCATAGTCTTCGTATATGCTTATAGGCAGCAGTTTTGTTCATGTTGATGCTGAGTATCTAAGAGACGGAACAGTTTTAAATGGTTTGTTAGATATTTTCTTGCCAGATATATTCATGGGAGCATTTTCAGATGCAGGTCAAGGTCTAATTGCACCATGGTTTCCTTTTAACGTCAGCTACTAAAATGTGTCAGGATATAACAGACAGACAAGAGCACACTTTAAAAAATATGGGTTGTAGCATTGCATTAAGACAACGGAAAACAGCATAGGTGTCATGGTAGTTGTTCGATCCCTGGAAGCAATATGCTAACCTATTGTTGTCAGAAGATTGTTTAAACTGGAGGTACCACTTTATATTTCATCAATTCACTATTACCCTGTGGCAACACGGCAGCACGGCCCCAACGATACGACCTCTTGCTTGTTTTCCCTGTAGCGCTCTTCTATCGCTTTAAAAAAGCTGCAAGAATTTTTAACTCGACGACTCCGCTAACCTCTCGATTCCCTTTGGGGCGGCGTTTTGCATCTGCAATGAAGATATCAAGTGGAACGATGAAAATAGATGTGCACATTTCAAAAATGCTCAATAGAAACTGGATGAACTTCACAGGCTGAGTAAAAAAGCCATGAAATGTTTTTGCCAAGATCCAGCATTTAGGACTTTCAAATGGTGTTAGCCTGTTTTGTGCTTCATGCGCTGCCAAACATTTGGCCCATTCAGTTTGGGACAATAAAATATCTTACAAAAAAAAAAAAAATTCAAGTAAAAAAAGTGACACTGCTATGTATCCAAAATTGAAGAGAACATCTAAATATATGTCTTCAGATACACATGAACCTAGATACTGTATTGTTTAGCATCAGTTAGTGAAAGAAAGAAATATCCTGCATTCTGTATTTAGCAGCTGTGAAGGAACAATTTGTGTAACTCCAGACAAGAAAAAGCTAATCCGCAAATTTGATGCTTAACCCTAACCCCGTCTTTCAGTGTAATTGTTGCCTTGATTGGTTAAAGAAAAATGCATACTGACTTTGATGTCCTCTGGGGGAGTAAAAGCCTTAAGGCAGCAATAAATTTGGTCCTATGGGGCAATGGAGCAGACATCCCTGAGATATGAGAGTGGGTGTAAATGCATTCATACATTCACTCAAAATGAATAAGTTCAGTAATGCCTGTTGTTAGCTTTGCAAATGAGGGTTCATCTGCGCTAGACGTATTTAAAAAAAAAACCAAACCCCTGTATTCAACGTCGGTGAAGACACAGACATTGCAACGATGGATTGAAGTGGAAAACTGAAAAGCTGACAGTCCTCAAGCCGTAATGGAGAAAAACACCTTTCAATACCAACGCGCTGGGAATGAGCATCATCCTCGAGAGTATCTTATCCTTGAAACATATGCAACGCTCATATTCATCACCGGCAATAGAGGAAACAGCAAAGATCCAAGGACAGCTGCTGCAGTTTAATGACTTTATCTTCATTTGAATGGGTACCTTTCTCGACGGAATTGTTCCACATCATTGCTTGAAATCCATTCAGGCATAATGATGGCCACCTGAGAAGCGCATCAACCAGATTCTATGGCTGTGACTTGGTTTACGGATACATAATACCTTCCTCTCCGAGGAATTATCTGCCCGGATATAAGTCCGGCTACGGGGGAATCGGTGCGCCTCTCTTTCTCTTGATGTGTGACAGGAACCCTAGGCGGGGGGATGAGCGATTGAGCGCCCTGCAGTGTGTACACCAGCACCAGACAACTTAATCAAACTCTGTTTACCATAAGAAAAACTGCTGGAACTAATTGTGCAGTATCTCAAAGCAATGGACCTGAGTCATCTGTAAGCATCTTTTAAGAGTGGGTGTTCAATATATGCTTACTGCATATTTGCAAAACAGAAGACAATAATTAAAGCTGGCGACTGAACGCAGCTGGGTCCTTATTGCTAAAGGGAGCATCATTGAACTCAACTGCGCATTTTATGAATACTTAAAACCTACTCTATAGATTTACATTAAATATAAATTACAGCAGTGCTTGTAACGTGACTGGCCTCTCATAGAAATGAGCATACAGAGATTTATTTGCGGTTCTACTGAGCTTTTAAGCCTCTTTTTGCTCATTGTTTTTGTTTTACAGTAAAACTAAGACTCGGCCGAGTCTGACAATATCTCGTTAATCTCATTTCCAACATAAAAGCTAATGTATGTTTGCTGCGGGCTAACTGTGTTGCCTACAATACCCTACATTGTGTGAAACTACCTGGAATTAATTATCACATGGACATGCATTCAGGAAAATACCATTATAAAAATAAGGCGAGGTTGGGCCAATACATCATGTCATTATCTAGGGGAGAGAGATTTCTGTGTGCCCAATAATTAGGATAATGTCAACCCAAATGCTCTCAACAATCGCCAACTGAGCCTCTGAAATCGGATCAGGGCCCACCTGAGTTTCTGTGCAATAAACCACGGGCCTCGTGGGTAAGAGCTGGAGCTCTGCTCTCCCTTCACGAGCTGTAATGACTTCAACCGAGCAGGTCTTCAACAGATGGTGACATTCAACACCCCAAAGGTTGTCCCACAGCTTGGGACGGGGGTTTGCAGATATTGTTTTTCATCTGTCAGGGCAGCACCTGTCAGAAATGGCAAATGTGACTGGAAGATTATCACCTTGAATCCAAACCAGATTCCAGATCTCAGTCGAGCAGAGGAAACCCTGACAGTTGGGTACGGTATTATTCCAGATGAGCGGGACAATCTGCCAGTTTCAAGTGATTATAAAATTCATTTTTTAAAAACAAAATTGCGACATATTCTTTTCTGTCTTACAAAAATAAAGTGTGAAATAAAACATTGGCTGTCGTGGCTGTGCTAAACTCACAAGCACAGGCGAGAGCAGAATCCTCCGTGAAGCCTTGAGAGAAACCAACTTGACGTATTGTTCGGGGAAAATTCCACAACTTTTAATATTTCAGCGAAGGACAGAACAACTCAATTTGAGAGAAAGGTGAGTGCTGTGTTTTATTTAAGCCGAAGGAGGAGGGGGTGCACACTTCATCTTACCAGAGTCTTGGCTGTCAAGTCAGTCTGTGCTCATGTCACGGGCATGTAGGCTCCACCATCTGCCCTCTGTCACTTTAGCCACCTCTGGGGCTCGGGGGATAAGAAGCGACCCTTCCAGTTTCCTTTCCTGACACACACCCTGTGCCTCTGCAGTTTGAAAGTCTAATTTTTTTTTGCTTCATGCCAGGTTTCCAGAGAACATTTTTCACAATAAAAGGAGTCTTTCCCCACTAATTGAAGGTGTTGGAGGAAAGAGAGACAAGACAATTAGAGTGTGAAGAATCTTTTCATTCGTCTGGACGCTGGTTTCATGTTCTACATCTTCGTGGCGATTCCTTCAACCGAGTAGATTTTTCCTACACTTTTGTTTTTCTGTCTTCCCACATCTTTTGTGAATTTAAGTCGCTGAAAATAATGTGGACTGACACTGAGGCGAGGTAAACAATGTGGACTGTACCACGAGTCGGTCATCTCACAATGCAATAACTCGACTTTCAAGCATGATGAAATCTTTGCAACATCGATGCCCCTAGAGTTGTGGCAGTGTCCAACTGGGCATGTGACACTTCTGGGAGCATTAGCAGCGGCATTCTTTGTATTGGATTCATATTTTATGACAGAATAACCCAAGATGGGCCATATGGTAATCCAGACGGGACCTGCCTTAAATCCCCCCCCTAGCTAGAGGTGGTGGAATGACCTAATGAGGCAGCAGACTGTGTGTTGCCTTGGGTCAGACTGGGAAAAGAGTTCAGATGGCTGTGGTCAGTGGCAGCAGAAGCTAAGCCCTGTGACTTGAGCCCTTCAGGACACACAGAGCTCTGGCCAGCCAACCACACAGGACAAGGCCCGACGGTCCCAATATGAGTCCAGAGCCAACGGGGACGGGGTAATCTAGCAGGCTTAGTCATGGCTCTGTGAGGTAGGCCTGCATTTGTGTACATCCGCATTTGTGGACTGTTCCCTTTTTCTTTTGTGAGGTGAAACCTACTTTCCACAGATTATAAACCATGTATTCCCCATCCTCATGTCTAATCTGAAGAGCCCCGTCACCTCCATCTGCATACAAATAACACAACATTGCATTTTCATAGTCTCTGCAGAGCATCTGCCAATAACTAGTTTTTGTAAGCAGGTGATATGCAAATTTACATCAAGTTCTCTCGAAAACAGGTGTATTAAATAACCCGAATATACAACGTCTGGTCACGTAGGTTAAAAAGTGAGGAAAAGCCACTTTCATGCTGGAGACTGTCTCGCTGTCATCACAGCCTGTCACCTACAGATGCTTTGTCGTACACTTATGTCGGGAGATCAGCTTGCGTAGACATCGATGCACACTGGTGCTTTGAACCTAGAGGCATCAAGGAAGATTTGAGCGGGTGGAACGCACCATATGGTGACATATAATGTTTCATTCTGTTGTAGTTTTTATTGATGCGTTCAAGTGCTCCTATTCCAGAGTCATTTCGGTGAATCCCACCATGTGTGCTCCCCAGAGATGAGTTGAAGGCGATCAGGTTTCAACTAACCTACCCTTTTGTCCTCAATCAATGATTTTAGCCATTTGGATAGGATGGACAGCCATCCTGTTGGGGTTCACGCTCGTCTAATTTTGAGAAATTGTTCCATTCAGGCCTGAAACTGGGAAAAGTCAATCTAGCTAAATGTTTTAGTGATTGTTCTGGTGTTTCTCTCAGAGAAATGTTGGATGCTGTTCCTCTTGCATCATTTGAACACCAGACAACAGTCACACATTCACTGAGTCCAACTGAACTCAGCACTATGTAGACATAGTTAGTGACAAAGCTGAAAGTGCAGATGCACTGTCTAGTTTTCAGTCTGCTGTGTTGCAAAGATTCCAATTAAAGCGACCAAACAAGTGACAACACAAGGACTGCAGAAACACTATGATTCTTGTCTTGGAGGTAACAAAGGCAGCATGCAGCCCTGTGTACAAAAAAACAAAACAAAATCAGCCTCTATAATATGGTTAGATGTTGTGTTTGGGTCTTAAACTGTTTTGCTTTTCAGCCTTTTTACAGAGTTGCATTAATTTAAGCAAACACAACAAACCCTTTTCTTGATTTCGAAGTTTACCTCCTACTTGGAAAAGAAACCAACATTTGCACAAAAAGGCCAAATGTCCTGTCATTAATTTCTCAAAATGTTCTATCCGAGAGGGGCATCCACAACTGAAATGAAACATTAAGAAACATGCAGAAAAATAATTTTTAAGGTAATTTGGTGTCCATCAACTTAGTAGTCAAGGCAAGACTCCGGGAGTCTCTCAACCCTGTCACCCTGTCACTCTCTTGATCCACTCCCTGATTGGTAGATGGCAGAGAAGGGCAACGAGGATGGACTGACGAGGCGACACAGGAAGTAGTCTTGGGGCAACGTGGAGGCTTATGTTGGCATCCCAAATTAACCTTTTAAGATGCAAGTAAGGTATTGAGAAGGGACGGGTTTTAGAATGAGTGCTTATCCATTCATCTGCCAGGATACCAAACTGAGCAGCGCTGCAGAGCAAGAAAAGGTCACGCCAAGCCCGATGCAAAACCCAAACACCTTCCCTGCTTCCTTCCTATGCATGTATCAGCAGCCTGGTGAAATGCAAACAATATTAAACAACCCGGCAGTGAGAGAAACGCAATTTCAGGGGGACACATCTGATCGATTTTTTTTCATCGGAGTAACCCAGATGTTGTAAAGTGTTATTGCTTTCATATCATTTTGTGGATGTATTCATAAACATCCCAGTAGTAGATAGTGGTATGCTCAGCAGAAATATATGACAGATAAATGAATCATACAGCGGGCCGGCAAGGACAACATCCCTGTATTTAACCTCATGATGGCAACTTCCCAAAGGCGCTGAGTAAGGATTCCCCCCACGCTTAATATTCTTCATCATTTGCTGGTCAATATCCGAAAAGATTACTTTTCCTTTACTGTTTCTGGATAAATATTCCATTACAGAGATAAGACTGTTAGTTTGAGAGCCGGGGCATATAAAGAAAGCAATATGCAATTTATTTTATTTTTTGTTTTTATGTTTTTACTGTGCATCGCCTTGAGATTTACCGTAAGCTTACAGCGTAGTCGAATAATTGTGCACGTTATCACCCTCGTAAGAAAAAAAGCAGCAACCAGAGAGTCGGAGGACGGTTTGAATTGTGTCGCTTTAAGGTTTTTTGCGAAACATGCATATTGATCTTGATGGGAGAAAACTGATCGTAAAAGGGAACGACATGAGTGATAACGCTTATCTGGGAAATACCCAATACTCAAACGGATGTTCTGCTATCTGTACAAAGTATTATTCTTAGAAAAAGGGCAGTCTCTGATGTTCCAAGCTGCAAGCTTTGCACCTTGTGGTGTAATAGAATAAATGCCCATATCCACGGACTGTAAAAAATGAGATTGGAACTGTGCAACTGTAATCCAACGCGGAGGGAGACTTGGGTGTAATCAATCTCAAAAAGGCTTTTAATGGAATCAATGGAGAGAAAGGGGATTGATTTCTGCACAGTATCTTGCCATTTTTAGATATTCACTCTGTCAAACTCTCTCCTTAGTGGACTGAAAACTTCCATCCCACGATATAGGTTAATTGCATATTGAGCAAAGGAGCCCATTTGTTAAGTGACACACTCGTTCTTGGTGACCATTAAGCTACACGCAGCTCTATGTAAATTTAACACCGTGTTTAAAAAAAAAAAGGCCTTGTTTAAACTTTGGCCTCATGTGGCCGTTCCACAATCAATTCTTTTCTTTGTTTCCTTCCAGATAAAATAAAAACTTCTCTGCCTTAATTGAATTATAAGAAAGTTAAACGCGTTATTGGCATTACACTTAAACGGAGGTGATATAAGGACAGTCCTGGACACGAATCGGTTTTCAGTCTGCAGTGGTTTATCACGGGTTTCATTCAACTCAAAGGAAATCTTTATACTTCAACTCACCATGCTATCACTATATAAAGTATATACGTACACACTTCTAACTTTGGGTTTGACCCTTATCTGTTACAGCTTGACAATGTGTGTGTGTGTGTGTGTGTGTGTGTATGTGTGTGCACAAACAGCCACTTGTTCAATACCTGCACCACAGAAGTCAAGCTTTCACTCCTTCACGTTGACGTTTGTTCCGACAATGGAGGATGAGAACGGCATTAGCATGCTTTTATAATATTTATTTTCTGCTGTTTGAAAATGCTAATGTATATCAGGTGTTTGTGACAAAAAGCTAACACACACTCCTCAAACCTAGGAATTCACCAGTGTTGCCCTCCATGAAAGCTGGCAGATGGCTGTTATACCGATGCCTTTTGTCGTGAAATGTTGCCTTAAATATTCATGCGGAGTGCGTCTCGCTAGCAGCATTAGGGGTGTAAAAATCTGTGTATAAACAAAGCCCCCAAGATAACTGGTTGACAAGATAATTTAGCTGTGAGACAGAATTATAAGGAGGAACCCCTAGACCTGCATTTTTAATGATTCCTGCACCCATGTGTTCCCGATCCCGCCCCAGATGTGAGCATAAAGGGCTGGGATGACGGAGTGCATGATGGGCTATGAGACAGGAGGTAGAAGAGTGAATGTAAATGACATCACCGCAGTGCAAAACAGATTAAAAAGATGACTAGATAATTTGCTTTTGTGCACATTACACGAGACAGACCTGGCTTTTACTCCATTTTTGAGTCATCCGGCCAGAAACAGATATTTATCAGAGAAAAGACTTCTAATCGCTGTCCCGGTGGGTATATTCATGTCTGTAGGAACAGCATTACCGACACCGATCCAGGCTTTATCGCCCGGAATCATCATTCCACCTCACGTGTGCCTGATTTTTAGCAGTGGAGGGTCTGGAACCAGAGGTTGGGTTGAGAACAATCATGCAGACGTCTTACATGACACCCATTACCGTATGACGGTCAGGTGTCGACATGGATTTTGGTATTGAGAGTATGTGAAATATATATATGGAAGGAAACAGGAAGCTGCAGAACACACACATGTGGAAGGCAGAGCTGGAATACTGCTCGGCTGTTGGCATAGAAACAGCATACGGACAGTTGAGGCTAAAGGGAAATACCGCTCAATCTCAGCCGAGAGGACGTATTCTGTGCATCTCAGGATCATTTTTTACGTCCCGTGAAGCCGTGATGTTTTGTAATTGTCAGCGTTTGTGTGTTCATCTAGCCGTCCGCCGAATATCTTCACAACCGTTGCAGCAATCGGGTAGCAAAGGGGATGAAAATGAGATGGTGACCTTGACCTTGAATAAACTAGGTCAAGGTCAAATTTCAACTTTTGTACATTTTTTTAAATCTCAGGAACCGGATAAGAGAAAGACAAAACAAAAGGCGTTATATTCAGGGAGGTAAGGGGATGAAAATTATATCACAACCTTGACCTTGAAAAACTAGGTCAAGGTCAAATTTTCACTTTTACACATTTCTAGATACACATTTTTGAAACCTGATGAGATATAATCACAAAATAAAAAGCAAATTTTGCAACATGTGATGATGACCTTCACCTAGGTTGATGTCAACTTACTACTTTTGCATCTTTTAGGGTGCAAGATTCTGGAGACGGACAATATAAACTTTTAAAATAATCCGAGGTCAAGGCAGCATGTCTGACTGCCTGGTCAGATTTGGAACTTTCACCAAAAACACTTTGAAGTGGAATATTTGATGGTGAGGAATTGATTCCTCCTCCTGTAGTGGGAAGAGAGCAACGTAGCATCATGCGTTAGCCGGTCCTGTCAGCTCAAGGTTGCAAACCGAATTTTGAAATCAATAAATTCAGGTGCAAAAAAAAAAAAGGCAACACAACTTATTTGTTTTGTCGTCTCCCGCAGCTCGTTATGTTTCTGCATCTCATTTATTACGTACTACGCGTTCGCGAAGCTGTCGACAACAAAGAGCGAGACACGTGTCATCGAGGTGAGACGTGTGCGTTCTGGTGCACAAGTGATGATGTCATCACTCATCCTGACAATCCTTTACGTTAAAGGATGGAGGAAAGAGAAACTCCACACCCGCTGTTAATGCTTGTTTTAAAATAGACGACGCGTCTATCGGTTGCTGACATTTTCACACCGCCGTGGCGTCGAGTAGCTCATGTCGGGCTGATTTTCCTCGCCCCGCCTTTGCCCACCCCCCACCACCTCCTTTGTTCTCCGTCACTTAACTGTGTAGGTGTTTAGCAGAGGCCTTGACGACTGGAGCGTCAAACGGAGCTGACAGATTGTTGACGTCTTCACTCACGTCGCGCCTGGATTAAACACTCCTGACAGGGACCGCCGTTTTATTTCTGTGGCTGTGATCTGATGAATTATGAAGCGTTCGCGCGTCTTTGTTGGGAACGCGTTCCCTCTGTGGGGTCGGTTGTGCCAGATCACCCCCCCCCTTTCCGCCTCACCTTGTCTTCCACATCTTCTTCCTCCATCCTCATCCTCCGATCACAGTGTAGTGGGATGATATTCTTAATTTTAAAGGATTACATCTGGACTAGCTTGAAAAAACCTCTAAAGCTTTAACTTTATTTACATCTGGAGCAATCTGGTAACACACAAGAGGCTTTACTTTTCCCACAGCAGCACCTTTTTTTCTTTTTTTTTTAAACATGCATTATTAATATCCTGGGCAGACAAGCATAGCCCCCCTCTAAACTAATGTTTAGAATGAACCTATTTTAAAAGTCGTCTCATTCTGCTGCGGGGGTAAAAATCCTTGAAATGAACGCTATGGAGGCAGATTTCCTGGACTAGATGATGAAACCCTCAGCGCTCCCCTTCTCTGAAGCAAGAGACCCCCAAAAAACGAGGGTTCTCATATTTTTTCTGCAAATGCAAGCATGCAGAAACTTTGGCAGACTTATACTTGTGTGTTTTTACGCATTTTTGTGTGACACAGAACGTAACTTGCAGACTCCATTTTCATCAGGCGGCCCGTAGTAGGAAATCTATCCTAACTGAGCAAAAAGCCTCTCACATTTAGTCCCATATTTGTGTCTGGGTGGGGGGTTGGGGGGTTAAAGCTCTCCAGTCCAATATGTTTAAGACGTAGAGACTGTTGTCAGGTGGAGAAACACGTTTCACAGCGAGAGAGAAAAGATGTTTTAGGCGTGATTGATGAAAATCAAGTGGTAAATAAAACGCCTGACTGAAAACACTCCCGAAACATTAAATATAAGAGTCTTAAATGCATGCAGGACAAGAAAAAAAAAAGTTAGTTGTTTTTCATCAGTTCAATCATGTTACAAATATATGCATGGTTTAAATAACGGGACGGTGATTTATTACAGGAGTCACTCTTGAATAAATACGTCATGTTCACGCGGACGCTTCCCTTTAAGCCTAAATCTAATGTAGAATAAAATCAGATGTTTTATTATCATTTATTGTCACACTGACTGCAGTTAAGGGAAGGAAACTTTACGTTGTGCATCATTTGAAACTAGTTTAAGGTACAGTGGTACCTCTACTTGGTTCTGGAGGGAATTTTGTAAGTAGAAAATTTTGTAAGTAGAAAATTTCGCAAATAGACGCGTTTTCCATGCAAATGTCCTAATCCGTTCCAAGCCCCCCAAAATTCAGACATAAATGTTTTGTAAAGCATAAAAATGCATCAAAACATGTAACAAATACATGTTACGATTAGATTATTACACAATAAATGAGAGTTGTGCATAATGTAAAAAACAAAGAATAGAATAAAGAATAATAATGATGGTCATTCACCTTTTAACTGCTGTCCTCATTGTTTTTTGCCCTCTTTGGTTCATGCCCTCTTGCCCCGCCATGAACAACAGAGTGAATTCCAGTCCTCCTTCTGAACTTCTCCAACCACCCACGCAACGCCTTAAACTCCTTAAACTTCCTTTTGTTTTACTAACGTGGTGATTGTAGATGCATTACGGCAATATTCTTTGGTGAGATCAACCAAACGCATCCCTTTTTCAGGCTTTTCTATCATCTCTTGCTTTGTTTGTACGGACAAAAAAACTCTTTTCTTCTTCTTTTCTTTTCCTCTTTTCTCCGTCACTTTCTTGGGGTCCATAGTGAATACTCTAAAACTTAATATATTTATGTAAAACTATCAGAACACCTCATGGGTCGAGGGCCGAATGACGAGGACGCTGCATAGACACCTATCTAGCTCCACATAAAGATCCCTCTTAGCCAATGGGATGCCAGGACGCTAGGTAATAGCCAATGGCAGAGCAGCTATAAGAATGTTGCGTTCAGGAACCTGTGGGAGCTGCGAGTATCAGCCCATTCTGTATTTTTACCTGTATTTCTTTCGTTACTAGAGGCAATATTTTCCTGCTGAGGCGTTTTTTAAGTAGAAAATTTCGTAAGTAGAGACGTTCGTAAGTAGAGGTACCGCTGTATTCACTCACACTCAATGCTTATTGAGGTTACTAATGTCTGGATGTGGCGCCTTTTTCACATTTTACTGTAACTTTTCCTCCTTTTATGCCTGAATGTGTTGTCAAACTGCATCATCCCTCTCTCCCAGGAGTCTCTTTGCTGAACACAGGTCTGAGAAACTCCTGTAACTCAGCACTATTTCCAGAAAGGGAGTCTGAGACGTTTGATATATTGGGGCCTGCGTGTTCTCCGTGACTGTTGATGCTCGCAGCTGAATCCTGGCGCCGAAGCCGGACAATCAAAGCGTGGTATCTGATCGCCGCCTCAGGTGTCTGAGCTGAGGATCTTCCTTATGTTAGAGATACGACCCACCGTCCACTCCTCCATGTCAAGCAGGCAGTCACAAAGCAGATTGGTATCATTTGACTTAGTGGCATCCTTATCGTGATCCCCATGCTGTTGTTTCACTAATGCCTCGCCGTTCTCGGCGTCGGGTCGAGTCCGGGCCTGTTTTCTCAGGGCTAATGTGTGTTCTTTGGGGGGGTTTGGTTTACACAGATTTGGCTCCCTAACTGTGCCATTTCTCCCCTCTTAATCTCAGAAACATGACTGCTATCTGATCCTCTTCTCAAAGCCACTTAGACCGACTTACACAGGACGGGCTCCGGCCGACAGGGAGGGCTGAGCGTTTTACAGGGCTAACGCTGAAAAGAATAAGATCTGGGTAATTTGAGGGCTCCGAGGCAGTGGTCAAAGAAAATGGACCGTAATTACACAGCTACACGGTGTCAAGGATAATGGGAACATAAATTACAAAGGTAGCATCTTTTTGAGAGAGAAAGGAAGAATTACGGTGCATTGAAAACCCTGAAAATTGAAGAAAAATTGAATGAATTTCCATAAATGATATGAATAAATTACTTTATTTATCTGGCAGAACATGGGCGACAACATGCTGCGACATGTGTGCAATTTGTTTTTTTGTGAACGTCAGGAGGTCACGTGTCTGATCACCAAAAAGAATCGTCTTTTCTCATCAATGGATGCTCATATGTCTCGAGTGCCAGAAGCAGACTTTGGTGATGAAGAGGAAGGATGATGATGATGATGATGATGATGATGATGATGATGATGATGATGAATACGTAGGATTGGGAGATAAGCGTGGAACGAGCCGAGCGTGGGAGGATCCCGCCTGTGTGCGAAACACCCGACCTGTCGTGGCGGAACAGGGGAGCAGATGGGTCACGGAGAGAAACAGATCAGTGTGTGGAGTGACATCCGGAGATCATTACGTCCAATCAGAGCGGAGCAGGAAGTGCAGAGCGATTGAGATTGATGGCAGCAGACTGCTGCCTCACAGCTTTGAATAAATGAGGAGAAGAAAACAGGGCAGCAGAACAACAAAAACCACGCCGTGGCTTCCATTTCTCACCGACGGACGGAGAGCTACCCTCTGTTCTGGTTTCAGTGTGTGTGTGTGTGTGTGTGTGTGTGTGTGTGTGTGTGTGTGTGTAGCTGCACACACTCACGCGAAACAATAGTTTGAGAAAGTCAAAGGAAGTTTTTAACCTTATTTTTCTTTCTGCTGTCGATTTCACGTAAAACATGACGCATATTGTCAGCGTACAGTTGACCTTCATCTTTATTAAGGTGTGACCCCGCCCCTTCCTTTTGGACCCGCCTTTAAAAAAGCCGATAGTGTCATTACTTTCCCCATTTTTGAAATGTAATAGGCAAATAACGTCATAAAATCTTCAACCAATAACATAATAACTTTTGGGTAACGCAATAATTGGGGATTAGGGTTTAGGTTAAAGTTAGGGGTTAGGATTAGGATTAGGGGTTAGGGTAGGTTTAGTAATAAATTACGTTATTGGCCGGTTACATTTCAAAAACGGATTTTAATTTAAACTTATGACGTTATTGGCTGTTATTACATCATTGGCTTTAACACGCCCCTCTAAACAGAGCTAGAGTTCTGATTAGTTACGTCATTATTATCGCAGACATTTCTGCAACAGACATCTGGAATATGGGATCAGATATGACATTTATTCAATTCTTTACTCAGAACATTTAGGTTGCTTCTTTTCACAAAGCATTCTGGGATATTTCTCCTACCCGTCCATCTCCTGGAGACATGGACACACTACCTTCCATGGTAACGTAGGTGGTAGGTGGACTTGTAAGACACCTCAGAACTGACCTTAACACACACCTCAGACATGTTCTAGTATAAATGCAGCAGAGAAGTTTTATTCAATTTTGCCACATGCATACCTCTGCTCAGATGCGATCTCGGGTTAATGGTCGCTAATGGAGAAAGCAGGTTCGCAAGCAAGTCCATGTGTCAATACATTTTACTGAGTCCATCAACGCACACAATATAGAGTAAAAACATCATTATAAAAAGTCAATACATGGACCACACCGAGCAACGCAGAGGTTACAAAAGGGGTTTTTAACCGCCTGATTGGTAGACGTTATCAATAGCTCATTGTTGTCCGTGACTCTGTTAAAAACTTTGACACAAAGACTTTTCTTCTTTTTTATGTAGTCTACGTTATTCACGAGTTGTGAGCACAAATTGCACGTCGGCGTCTGATCCTCGTTATTTTCAGACAAGTTCCATTCTTTATTTATAGGACAAATCTTCCAAGGCTGACAGTGTTGTTCTGAGGCGCTTAATTAATTGTGCGTTGTGAGGCACAGCTGACATTACGGCGATGCGCTCGCATCCGGATGCCTTGACGGATATCGGAAAACTTTTGAACTCTTTCTAACAAGTGCTCACCCAACTTTTAAAAAACAATGGTAATATAGCTGATGAACACGTGTTCCTTTGGTTATGAGTAACGTGAGTCACATGAAGGGGCGGAAATCTGAGGCGTGTCACGATGGACGGCTGAGATACTCAGAAAAGCAAAGATTATAGAGGTCTCTGAATCTTTCATTTAGCGTTGATGCTAATTTATCTTCAAAATCATCTTCATTCCTTCAAATCCGAGCCAAAATAAATTCTGGCCAAATTCCATGCTAATGCTACATGCTAACACCAATCGTATTTGAGTTGCATATTATATCCAGACGCTGTTACATTATGGCATCAGTACAGTGCTAATGCAGTAAAGACAATGACATGTGTTGGACAGCCGGTCTCTTTGTCTGCTCCGCTGTGTTAAGCTGGTTCAGAATTTTTTCAATAGACTTAATGATCATCCCACAAATGTCATTATTTAGACATGGAATGAAAACATAATTGCAGCTTCTGTCTTCCGGCGAACAAGAGTTGATAACTCACGCCTGCGCTCTGCACACTGTCCGTGTGCCGAGCTGCCCTCGCAACTTGAGCTTTCTCTTCCGCAATTGATTATTTTTTATTATTTTTACCTCTGCCAAATTTTTTATTTTTAAATTTTTCACCTCTGTCCGTTCGGTTTGTCGGTTTGCAGGATTACACAACCAAACCGGACAGATTTTCCCAGCGACATCCTTCGTAGAGATCGCAGCTTGGCTCGGGCTGCTTTTCAAAATGTTCCGCAATTACGCTAAAAAAAACCTACTGAAGCGAGCTCCGAGAACCGATTCTGCACCAGGATTTGGGCCAAAGAGAGCCAAACAGATGGATGATGGTTCGGCATTGGCGGACACAGAGTATGTGTCCAACCGTACATTTGTGATTACATGAAGAATCGTCCGCGTTGGCGTGGCAACACGTCGAAGGATCGATGCTTTCCCTCCCACACATATTAACATGTGATTGATGAACTCTTTATGATGGGCTTTATTTGAAGACCTGGCGATCGGGAATGCCCCGTAATCTCAACCCCAACGAGGAAATAGCCCGCTTGGGCGACCGCTTACCCTGTGCCGGCCTTAAATGAATCACAGCTATACCATTAGCGCCCCATCCAGGCATTCTAATAACAGATCTGATCAGCAGGGGACATGCACATCCAAACCTATCAGGTCTTCTCCAGTGCTTGAGAGCAGGCCAGCAGCTTGTGTTGGAGAGTAGATGTCTATCTATAATCAATACACCACAATCTGGCCTTATCTCCTTCTCTGATATGCTGCACAGCCACTTTTCCACACCCTCCAATGTCCTCCGGCATCGCATCTGAGAATGTTGACAGCAATTATGGATTGCCACCTCTTTTCCAATAAGCCTAGAGTCAGCATAGCCTCACAACAGATCCAAAATTTAGGAAAAAAATAACTTCTTTTAACGGAAAAAACAAGAAAGCAAAAGATAAAACATAACAGGCTGTAGCCCTCTTCTTTCTGTTTTCACCCTCCATCGACCATTTAGTTTAACTAAGAATGATTCCCACACCGCGTTGCCGTACCCCCGCTGTGGTTTTGTCCCGGTTGAGTTAATCTGCTCGGTGACCTCGGTTGTGAGAACTGCCAAAGGCTTCCAATAAAAAAAAAATTAAAAAAAGAAAAAAGATGGCTCTTCCTGTCCAGGGGTGCTCTGAATCCACCCACACATACACCCTCCAGTCCACTTTAAGGATGTCAATGCCCCTTCTCCTACGCCCTGGGGGCTTACAGGGCCCCAGATTTATAGATCCTATCTCCATATGGCCAGGCATTTGACAGGCAGGATGTTTTCCTTGCATGTCATTTCACTCTTCCTATGCAGACTATAATATATTTATACTGCGTGACCCCACGACACTCCGCATATGGTACCTGAGGCAGAATCTGTCAGCTTTTGACACGGCAGGGCTATTTTTCTCATGCAAATTTTTGTTTACATGCCCTTTTTGTTTCTGATGTTGTTCAGTTTTTATCCGAAGGATTTGGGGGTTGCGGTTCGAGGTCTGCTCGGAATCCAAAGCCAGACGGCGGTGGCACGATGGGCGAACCCGAGATGGAAGAGAAAAGAGGTGAGACGGAGCGGTGCAAGAGTGGAAGATAGCAACGGCCTTGCTGGAGGCTGGCCACAGGCTATGTCTGACATCCCCTCTCTCTGACGGACTGATGAGATTACTCTGACAATTTTTTCCTTCTACCTTAAATTGCATTACCGCTAGGATCTTATGTTAGGCAGATCTCCATATTATTCTCAAGGGATTTGGGTTCCATTTTTTTTTGCTCCCTGTTTCATTCAGTCGTCTGATTTGAGACGGATGAAATCTCCTTTCAGCCTCGCGCGCATTATCCGTTGAGTTGGATCCCATTTCGGAGACTCCGTTAAAGGCCCCTCCCATGTAAAAAAAAAAAAAAAACTCCATCGCAGGTCGCCGTGGTTGCAAGTGAACTACGGGACATTTTGATTAGTGAACTATCCTTGCACGTCGGGCTGTTAACACAATGAACCAATCAAGCGATTCCGCCTGAGGGTCGCTGATAATTAAAGATAACCCATTTAAAAAGCAAATCCAAACATAGACCATGAACTATACAGATTGGGGTCAGGGGAGCATGTTTTTACGCCGCTAATTTACATTCAACCTTTGCATTCCACCAGCAGTTTCACCTTGACATTTAAGGTTAACTGACAAATTAGGGCAGGGGTTTTTTTTGTTGTTTTTTTTTGTGAGGGGGAGGGTTTGTTCACTGGGAATCTGTTTTCACCACAGTTGGCACTCTCTTTTGGTGTGCTGCATAGTGTAATGGTCTCAATTAGTCTAAAAGTCACCGTGGGTAATAATTCACCTCTCTCAGGCTTCATTTCCTCAGATTCATGTCAAGCATGGCACAGGAAATGACACTTCAGGAGCTTTTAAAAAATGATGAGGACAAGCGGAGCAATCGCGGCGGTAAATCACGTGAGCGACTAGCGGGATGGCGGCTTTGCGGAGATTGTCACTCAGTCCAGCTACATGTTCATCAGGGCGCCGGGTGACGTCGCCTCGATCTACGTATCCGTCATCTGGAACGACCCCGGTCAGTGTAATCAAAAATAGATCTTGTTATTGGTAGGAGCATCCCGCCAAAATCAATCGCTGACAGTTTGGCTCCTTTGGAAAAATTGATGCGATCTGTTTTGGGGAGAAACAGATCACAGATAGATCAATCTTAACTCAAGTTAGCCTCAAGTCGGGTTTCTTAAACCTGATAATGACGTTTTTGCATTTTTAAGGTTAACACGATTGTCATTCACCATCAGTACATCAAATATTCAGAGGTAGTCCATCGCTTCGCCACAGGTAGATGACTGTCTCTTGGTTGTACCTGTGTTTTTTTTAGATGGATTCACATTCTTCACCTGGGATACATTAGCGCCGCATTTCCAAAGCAGCTTCTGTCCCACTTTCAGGTCCCGAAATTCTTGTGACCCCAATTAGACTTGTCAAATTGTCGTGTTAATTTACCTACGGGACACTTTTGTATTTTCGTTTTCAAGAATTCAGGAAAATCTGACAATTAATTAAAACCAAATTATTTAATATTCCAAAAAATGTGCTATTTGTAACAGCAGTGTAATAATTGAGGTAACCTTCCTCTTCCTCCATGCCTCCCATTCTACTTTTATCTTGCTGGTTTTATGTTAATGCCTAATATCCACCTGTCTCACGGATGTTAGCCTTTTGGCTAAATATTACGCATGTATATTATGGTAATAAATTTGATAAACAGAACTAAAAAATGAACGAGGCGGATGTCTGACAGCCACATTAATCCAAACACCTGATTGCAGGTTGACAAACTCTTGCCTCTTTATTGTCTTGTCTCTGCATTCTGGGATAAAACTTAATCATACCCTCTTTGTTGTCACTATATCTCAGTGCGAGCTAAAAAAAGACAGCGGAACAGAGTACAAGCTGAATGCTGGTGTCATTTTCCAACTCTGTTGTTGATTACACCTTGAAAAACGATGAATATTTGTGATACGTGATACGACTTTTGTCACACGCTGCAATGCTGGCTGGGCAAAATAGAGCGGGACGGCAGGTATCATTTGCACCTTGTAAAATGTTCCCTGGTAAGCACCCCGGGGACAGGAGATCAGGAGTGACCTTGAATGCGCCTGTAGATAAAGATCTTTTCCATATTCATTCCAATCCGGAAACCATGACTTACCAATCCTTAAAAAGCTTATAGATCCGACGTCCCAGGGTTCGTCTCCATTTATCACCCAGCTAATGCTAAAAGGAGCTCCCGCAACATGTGACACTGCTTTTCAAGAAATGAACTGTCAAAGAATCACCTCACATGGCAGCGCTAATTGTTCTTTGTGTCATGGCACAAAGAAATGCGTTAACAATGCCGCTCTTAAGTAACTCATAAATTAGCTCCTCCTAGAATGAAGTTGCTAATTTGTCACCTGGTCAATGAAGGTTCTGGATTTTTAAATCGTAGATTAGTAGGAGCCACAGAATTCAAAATAGATGTAAAAAAATATATATATATTTACCCTATTTGTAGGCTTTATTGTTTACTGCAGCATCCAAGCTAAGAGTACCTCTTGGGAAGTTGTACGTTCGCCATTGCTAAGGCATGCTAACCCACATTGGTGAAAACTGATCACTTCAAACTTATTAAATTATTAAAGTTTGCTATTTGAGAGGCAGTTTTATTCAAAATAATGCAATCCAGTTCACTTGCTGGTTGAGAGCCTGGTAGCTCAGGCCACCCACATTGTTAGCGTGATAGCTATTATTCTAACCATGAATATATTTAAGAATTTAATGAATTTCAATGTTACGCTCGTATTTTATGATATTAATTAATAAAATCCAACTTTAACCCCTACTTTCTAAGTCCATACATCAGTAAAAGCAGATTTCCCACAGAGTTTTGGTATAAACTCTCATGCATGATTAAATCCCCAACCGTCCAGACTTTCCTGGACCCCCGAAACCCTTTGAAAAAGTTCAATACAGTCAAAGTTGTCAGTTTTTGAGACGAAAGCAGATTGAGGATAAAGAGACTCGGGTGTAATGGGATGGAGTCTGTTGCCGCATTGTTGCAACATGCGTGGGATTCTCATGGGAGGGCTGGAAATGGAGTCAGGACACCGCTCCTTCCTGACATCTCCGGCCCACGTGCCACCGCCTCTGTGTTTGATGTCCAAATTGAGCTCTGGTCCATTGCTTTCATGGCTGCCTCCCTCTGTGCTCCTCCTCTGATCGTTTCTCCCGTGGTTTACAGAGGAGATGGAGGAAACTCTGTCAAAGTGACAAAAGTGCATCGGCCGTTTGAGTTTAGATTTCTCATTAAATTGCGGAATATTATTCCGTAGATTGATCAAGGACAGTCTCGTTGAAGCAATCCGTCCATCCTCTGAATGGAAGTATACAGATATTATTTTTACCTTATTTGCTTAACTTCTTGAATTTCAAAGGAGTAATGTTGACTATCAATCGCTCGGTGTTTCTCTTGACTCTATCGAGTGCTGCTGACTCTAAAGGGACATCATCGTCTATCATTTAAATCACATGCAGTCACGTTTCAGTCGAGATGCGCTGGTGGATTTCCAATTAATTTATTTGTTAATGAAGAATTGATGATGATTCGAAAAAATCCCAAAGCAGTCTGATGATTGGCTGACGGACCGGCAGATGGAGTCATCTCAGGTGCATTGCTGTTTGTTCTGTTCGCTGTCCGTTTTTATTAAACTTAAGCACTGCCATGGGTAAACTTTATGAAACAGCAGACGTAGCCAGAGACAAATCCTCTTCAGCTGAGCAGCCTCTTCTGATATATTCCACTTAAATCCAATAAATCAAACACAATACAAAACAAATAAAACCAAAACCAAAACGCCCTTCAGAAATCTTTACCTTCAAATAACGGAAACACTGCATCAAACAGAGGATACAAACTCAGATTTGTGGTCGCAGGGGGGAAAGCGACTTCTTCCTCCGCATCATCGCGGTCAGATTTAAAACTTTAAGTTGGTGATGACAGAGACACCACCTCTGAAAGTTTACCACGACGCAGACAATGACACTCCTATTACCCTCAAAGCTCCCCCGCTGCCTAAGTAGTCACAGTATTTGCCCCAAAACTCGCCTCATTGGTCAGATGAGTTTCCACACATTTCCCTTTGAAATGAGAACAGCGGAGAGACGGGGCTACCGCTGTTTCCGATCTACCGTCCTGCCCTTGTTATTACCACTAAAAGCAAATATAAATGTAAAACCTCGTCTGCCTTGGCTTTAGATGTGTTGAATGATAATTAACAGTTTCATACCGGGGCTTTGGTTGCTGAACGGTGAAGGGAAGTCGCCGTGAGGATTGGGGGGCAGTGCTAGAGACTGTCAGGGCTACAGACCGGTCAGTATCGCACTCTAACCTCCAGAGGACATCCTGGTGGGTCTGCATGTGTGCGTCAGCAGGAACGAGTGAGTAGGGGCTTGTGGGAAATACTAAATCCACAAATTGCTGAGTTTGGATGCCGTGACCCCGCACCGACCCCCATTTCCTGGCTCAATTGCCTCAGCGTGAGCCGGGCTCTATTTCACAGCACCGCTGTTTCTTCTCTTGTCCACAATCATGTGGTCACACGTGGGAGTCCACACCCCACACGTCTCCATCGCCATGAGTAAATAATGACAAAGGGTCATCGTGTGATCACACGTTATCATGTCTCACCCCCCCGCCTCGCCGTCTCCCCGTGGGACGGACTCCAATTTTAATCAAGACTCCTAAAGACCTATGATCACTTTGCCTGCCATGATTTAAAAGCAAACAATTCAAGCGAACATTTAATTTACATTTAAGTACACGCATTACTGTCAGCGGCGGTCTGTCAGAGAAGAATTGCTCATTACTTTGTCTTTAGGTGTTTGAAACACGTTGTGGCACGTGGATAAATGGCCTGTAGGAACTGTTGTGCATCTCTTCATGCTGCAGTCTTTAGCGTGTGACAATGGTGCGAATTAAGTTGTTTAAAATCAGTCATCACTAATTAAAATGGAAAATATAATAGATTTAAGAACTGCCGCATTGTGACAGCTTTTTGGTTTGGCATTAAAAATACGAGTAAAATTCAGATTATTCTCTTTTAGCACTCAGGTGGTATTTTTATTTTATTTTTTTAAAAATTCTTTCTACTTTATTTTCCATTCCTGTTGTAGACAAGTAGAATTTTAGGTGCTGCATCGGAAATTGTTCTGCGATCCACTGCTGAGCTCCTGAAATCCAAGTATATAGGGAGGGAGGAGTGGGAGCATGTTACCAAATACTCTTCAGTGGATGCACCTGATAATGAAACCTGTCAATCATTACCACTGTTAAAAACAATATATTATGTTTAATCAATGCTATGTAATAATTAGGACAGAGTTTAGGAAATTCTGATTAATCAAGGTTGGAATTAAAATTTTTGATTTTATCGCCGATGAGATTTTTAACATCTTCTCCAGTAACTATTAGTCGAGGTAACTAGATTTCCCCCGGGGGTAGCTGTGCTGCTCATCGTCTTCCACTGTGGGGTAACTGGTGACTCATAAATGCTTGCTTTCAGCGCATCCTCCCCTTCATCGGTGCGATCGTAACTGTGAAACATCGCCAGAACCCAATCAAACCAGAGACCGCCGCTCACCACACGACCATTAGTGACGCTGTATAACACCCGATCCTGGTGAATTACAACGGGCCTTGATCACGCACCGTTCCTCCAGACTGATCCCTTCTTCGTGGTCATTTTACTACTCATGTGCAGCCATACCATTACCTCACACCCACTCATCACTCATGCGAGAGCCTAGGGTACCATTACAGAGAATACAGCATCCCCAATTTGTGCAATGTATTTATCACAGCTGTCACCTGTGGAACACGCGCTCCCATATTTCATCATAAACCGCAATGGCGCTCGATTGCATACTTCAAATCAAATAATCAGTTTAGCCCCGCCCTTTGATAAAGTTTGCTGGAGATTGTTGAGGCAGTTGTGACATTTATTAATTTTCTACTACTTCTTACACTTTCTTGGGTCACGGGGGTTGCTAGGGGTACACTCCGGACACGTTGACAGCGCATTGCGGAAGATTGCTGCATAATTAATTTTCCAATGTTAGATTCCTGCCATGCATTCCCTTTTCTTCCCCATGCTCCATCTCTCCATTAAAGTTTCCTGGAAATCCATCTGCTTTGTTTTTGCATAATCCTACAAACATACGGGCACGGGCGATTCGCAACCTCCTCTGCAGATGTAGCATGAGTGAAATCCGATTAAAAACATTCTTCCCAATCAGTCCCGGAGTAGGTCGGTATCAAAAATGTAAAGGAAGAGGCTCGGTTTCCATTCCAGTTGCACTCCTCAGTCTCTCTAAATCACCCCTAATGGGCTGGTGGAGGGAGCACATTCTGTATCACTGTATCCATCATTCACTCTGTTTTCCTCCTCCTGGAACCATCCACGGGATCACTTTGGTGCTTTAATGAGCCATTACAATTCCTATCAGACAATCTCTACGCCATGTGTATGTGTGTGTTTGTGTGTAAGTGCGTACACGTTTTGTTTGTACAGGAGTGTGTGCGGGCTCTAAGTGTTGTGGACTTATACTTGCGCCGCCGATATTAGATTTTCTCCGCAGACTTTTTTTTTTTCTTTTCCCCGAGATAGAAGCGATCTCTATTTCTGCCGCTCTCCGTGTTGTTGTGTTGCTCTCCTCCTTTTTGGATGTGTGTGACTGCGTCCGGAGTGGACAGTGGGCACAGGTTATAATTGCATTTCTCTTGCCATCCCACTCGGTCTCTGCACCCATCTGTCTCTTTAATATCCAGCTAAGCACTCTTGACCTTGAAGCATCCATGACAGCAGAGAGCCACGTCCACACCAACACACCCATGGGCTGACTTCTCTCAGACACGGCCCGGAATGATAGAGAAAAAAGAAACAGGGAGCAGAAAAAGGAGGTGGGAAAATGTTGTCACTGAGACAAAGGTGAACAAGACAACATGATGGATAGATCTAGCCTGTTTCATAAAGAGGAGAGCAGAGCGAAACAGACAAAGAAATGCCTTCAAGGTCACTGGTGAATTCATTCAATTTGGAGCTGACTTGATTCTACAAAGGTCAACCACATGGTCTCCACCAGAAAATGCTGCTATTTCAACACAAATCATGCAAGATTAGCCGGGAGTGTGGAGCCAAAAGATATGTTATTTGCCTCCTGGAATTCCCTTTATGCTCCTCAGAACGCTGGTTCATTCTTGAAGCAGCGCCTTCAGGCTGTCAGAATGAATATTTAAGCAAACTCTTTTCACTGTATAATACCATATGCCTTAAAGAAATAACTCGCAATTAGATCTCCAATGCAGTCTAAATTTATTTGACTAGATATATGAACACAGTTAATAATGTCATACATTTATACAGGGACTGACGACAGTCTCATATCCAGGAATCTGGGAAAAGACATCAGAGTATCTTTAAGTCCTGATTCTTACTGTTGTTCTGCCAAAAAACATTCATGACCATCTGGAAATTTAGGTTTTTCATGTGTTTGGAGCAAATTTATAATGTTTATTCAGTGGGTTTTGATAATCATTTGGTGTTTCCTCTATTGCCAATCCAAGCTTACATATGGAAGCCAGACAGGGTTTTGTTAGAAAGGGCACAAAATCCAGAGATGAATTCTAGCAAAAAACTTTGTATTTACTACAAACTAGCTAATAGCAGCATGCTAGTAGAGTACAGTCTTTCCCTTCCCTCAATCCAGTAGGTTTACCTCTGGTGATCTCACCATAACCAAACCATAACCCAGAAGTAGCGTCTAGATTAGACCTTTAACCTTCCTCAGCTAAGCCCGTTGCTCCCCTAGGGCTCGGAGATTAGACGCCCAGACTCGACCAACAATGTTGTCTTGGCAACGAGGATCCCAAAGGGGAGAAAATACACATAGAAGTTATTCTAGAGGGCGGTGACCCACCCCCATGCCTCTTTGTCTTTGAGATTATAGGACTCGTTGGGGAAAGATCTGCCCAGACAGTCTCCTCTTCCTCCCGTGACCTCAACGCTACCTCGGCTATTCTCTAGATAACACGAACAACACTCTCATTGGGTCTGTTTCTGCATCTCATATCAACTCAATGTCAAGCATAAAGGATAAGAAATATTCTGGGCCAATCTGGCATTTCAGGTGCACCACAGTGGGATGACTTATTAAGAAAATGTTAACTCCCTGCAGCGTGGTTATCTTTATTGAGAAACAAAGGATTAGTAACATGATTGATGGGCCTTGTCTCCAAGGAATTATGCTGTAGAGCACCACTAATTGCTCTTGCTGGCTGCTTCCTCCTCTATTTATCTCCTTCTTTCTGTCTCATTCCATCCACATCCACGCCCGTGGCCAACGCAAAACACTTTTAAGCAGTCACCTTTTGCTATCGAGACCCCGCCGAAGTGTTATAGGTGTCACAGCGAGGCCCCGGGGCTCCCGGGTGAGCGCTAAAAAGCCTGAACCGTCCTTAAAGTTATGGCCACGGGACTCAATTTTGCATTGGGGCTGAAGTGGTTTGTTGAACACATGCCAGGCCTGAGCCAGAAGGACAGGGGGGGGAGAGAGTCCTAACCCTGTATGGGTATGGTAACACAGCGTGTAATGGACTACTGTACAACTGGAAATAATGTGCTGAGTCATTTAGGAAAGCTATTAAGTCGCCTGGGTGACTTTGAAATTCACTAAGGCTGTTCACCCTCTGCATTTATTCAGGAAGGGGGCAGCTCCATCACCACCCCAGCTCACCAGACCCCCGCCTCCCTCCTCCGTCCTCCTCTTTGACATCTTTTCTAACTAAGCGCTGCAAAAAAAAAAAACCCACAAAAAAAACCCCCCTTAATTACAAATAACTGGAAGAGAAAAAGGGTTATCATTAAGAAGCAAAGAAAACAGTATGGCTTCTGCCAACGAGGCCTTGTGAAATACATTAAAGCTGCAAACACACACACACACACACTCACACACACACTTAATTGAGCATGTTTTGCATTAACCTTGAAAGCTTTGCGTTGATTCCATTTTCAATTAATCTTCAAAAGGAGAAGAGGTACAAATTAAAAACGGGATGCAAACACAATGTTGCTGTCACAGAGTATTTCTTCAGCAACAATAGGTTAGTGACTGCTTAGATCATTGCAGGCCCAAGAAGACTGCCGAATACAGTACGGCGGCTTCACATGCCACTGAAGCACTTATTAAAATGATTTAAATTACGCCACACCTTCCTCCGAGCCATGTGCGTCCTTGTCATTTATCATTAAACCATCCGCCATGATAGACTTTAGAGGAGTGATGCAGCACGTGCAGGAATAGATGTGCACTGCGGACCTACGGAAACAAAAAAAGGCGCATAAAATAGCTTTGTTATGACCTTGAGAATAAGTGATGTCCAACCTTGGGCAGAGCTGAGCAGGAGTTTTAAGATGGACTTTGTTGTTCAGAGAAATGATGCAAAATGCATGTTTTTTAGCACCGCGCTACGTCCAACCTCAAGGTTGGCGAAAGAAACCATAGGATAGTGAAATGTAAATGTCTCACAGAGGTTTCCCGGGTTGTGATGTTCAATAATGAAAGCTGTGCTTTTACACTTTCCTCTTTTGGAACTGGTTCGCAAGGAAAAAAGGCATCGGTCAAAACTCACCGAGAGCTTCAGAGGAGATACGTTCACACAAAGCCTGGCACACAAAGGTGATATGAAATAGTAAAAAAAAAAAAAAAAAAGATAAAAAAAAAAGAGGATGGTGAGTCAGATTCAACACAAAAGTGCATGTGGGAAGATATCAAAAAGAGGGGTGTGTTTGTGTCGGTGTGCACACGTTTGAGCGAATTGATCGCCACGGGTATCCTAAGTTTGCTCCGAGTAAGGATTCTACAAAAAGACTGCGAATGTTTGGTATATTTTCCTTTGTGTTTGCTTTTATCTTCTCACAGGATGTTTTTTTTATTCCCTCACAGTTCAGCCAATTAATATGTGGAATGCAGAGACTGTATACCGAACATATAAGAATGACTTTAAGGAGTGTGCCGCCATGAATGATAGCATCTTAAAAAATACAATTCCAGCATGAATTTATTATCTGCTTTTAAATCTCTGTGATGAATGCCCTGTTCTTGTGCTTTAATGAGTACCTGGAGCCTCCAGGTATCCTTCTAATAATTAGTCAAGCGAAGTCGCGTCTCGAAAAGAGAAATAAAAATCATTATTTAGTGTCAAAGGTTGCGGTGGTTTTTAGCAGAAGAGGGTGGGGTCAGGAGCCAAAAATGTTCAGATGGTCATCAGTCATGTTTGTGTCCATCCATCATTACTCTTAAATCAAACTGAGGACAGAATGACTCATGGTGGCAGGGGTTACCCGAAGCTACTGCTAATTTCAGGGATCATTCTGTGTGCTGAAGAACGTACCATAAAAAAGTCATGACTCATACGTTTATTAATAGTATCAACATCATTTTACTGGATATCCCGGCACATTCTTTCCCCTGCTTTTGGTGCCATGGATACGCACGACAAGTAAAACACACCCTGATGTCCCCACATGCATCATACCTGATGTTACTGCTAGTAGATCTGAAACGTGACCCGCAAACATCAGGAAAAGTCGCCGGCGCAAAGGTACAAATAAAAGGATAAAAGGGTAATAAAATGTTTCTTGTGGTGCCGACCGTAAAAAAGGCGAATCTTCTCTCATATCACTTAAATTAACTTCTCCACGTTTCAGTTTGGGCACCGCCGCTGACGACTAAGCATCTTGAGTAACGTTACGGCGACGTGAGCACACTCCCTCTGAGAACGGACGCCTGAATTCTGATCAGACTGTTAACGCAAACGCCGCATCAGCAGGAATCACATCTGATATCACAGCCACGGATGACATACAGTATATTTAAAAGTGAATAAATACAAATAGGATTGAAGAAGCAGTGTTGAATGACAAATTCTTGATGTAGCAGAATCAAATGAGACAGAGCATTTTTTGAGATCACGTGTTACGTCATATGTAGGATAAGCAAAGGAAATAAGAGGCCACAGTCCAGCCCAGGCAATAGAGAGAGTAGAAAAGAAGCAAAGAAGCCTCTGAGCAACATTTATTGGATTTTTCAGTGCCTGAGAAATCGCTAATCTTAGTACCTCAAGGTAGAAAAAAAAGGTTGCTGTGTATTATCCAGTACCACGGACTGACAAACCACGTTTAAATGCATCTGACAAAAACCAGAGAGCAGACTGCAAAAAGAAAATCAGGTCTGTTCAGGTCTGTTTCCATGTGGTTCGACAAAGTTCACTTAGGCTTGTGCAGGTTGGATAACAATTTTAAAATCAAGGGTCATTGGGAGGAACAAAAAAGGTCTACTCTGCCTCACAGGGCCGCGGGTATAATGAGTTTTAATTGTTTTAAAGGCAATTTGAAGGAGAGAGACCAGTTTAAGAGGTGGTGCAAGACTGTTTCTGGGATCTTTTGACATTTCATCTACAAGTCTTTATCAACTTCAATTAAATTAGGACGTACAATAAGATTAGAAGAAAAACAGGCTCAGTCTAGACGTCTTTTGAGAGATAGGCCAATGTTGGCGTAGCCCAAGCTCCAGGTTGAGGATTGCTTGCTTATGGCATTCAAGTAACAGATGAGTATAACGATCTAAAAAGCATTAGAAGTAGGTTTGACTTGATTCTTGTTGATGATTGCATCCTTACATTGTCTACGGACTTGCGGGTAAGCCCTTCCTGGTCTTCATTTTCCCCTGAGGGGTCATGGCTTACTCTTTCAAGGATGGACAAGCTAAATGAGACTTTACTGCTCCATAACCTCGTCTCCAGAGACCAAGGACATTGTGCATTTGAGACTTGCCCCACGCTGATGGCTCCTATATTTCATCTCTCAATTGCCCATGACTTCACTGAGAAATACGAGGCACCCCCCTGTGACATACGGCACAATCCTTCATCAATAAGCTCAACAGGGCGACCACTCTACCCCGTGATGGGTTTTCGGAGCAGTAATAAAGGCTCACGGTGAGCAAGTCTTGTCTAACTGGTGGGAGACAGCTGGATTAGAACCAGCAGCGCCGCTGGAACATCCCAATTAAAATCAAAGCAATCACCATCGTAGGGAAGTCATTAGATTGAGAGTCTGTTTGAGGCTAAACGCTGTAATAATGCGGGAGGCACAGGATTTCAAAAGCCTGTCAGACACTGATTTCATATATTGGAAAGTTTGATGAATGGGCCTTGTGAGAGGCAACTCTTGAGCGCTGCACTATTACGGAAGCTTTGCTGGGGATTAGAGGAAAGACAGAAGCTTTCATTCCTTCAGTAAGTCAATGTATGAATAATTTACTCAGTGGGTATCTCTGTGAGCTCTCCCCGTAAGCCCTGGTAATGTTTTATTTGTATGTTTTCTGTCAAAAGTAATCTAGCATCCAGTCTCCAGAAGTTGGTTGGAGATCCGATGAGTGCGCCGAGCCTCATGCAGCTCACACAATACCTGTTTGATGTGTCGTTTGTTGTCAGCGATAATTAGCTCTTTGCTGGACCGTGTCCGTTCCCTGTCCATGATTAGGAGAGCGCTGATAAGAAGAGCTCTGAAAGAAGGCACGAGGTTCGCTTTCTCGTTATCTCCCTGTCTTTGCTTCATTTTCTTCTCTTGCAGATTGGAGTTCTGTGTAAGTGGTAATTAATTATCATTCATTACAACTGGGATGTTTTTGATTTATATATATATATATATATATATATATATATATATATATATATATATATATACACACATATACATACATACTGTATTTACAATTGGAGTTGTACTTGGGCATTCCTATCATCAGATAAAATAACACCCTACTCACTAAATTTAATTATCAAGCGTTGGGACAGAGCAGAAGTCCAAAGGAGCACGTGACCTAATTGCTCAGTAGTGCTAATTTTGTCAGCTATGCTACTAATCTGAAGAATGACTACAATGTGATTGGTTGTTGCCCCCATAGCTGCATCACATGACCCATTTGGACTTCCAAACAACCAATGCTCAAGTATTGTTCCCATCTCTTGGGTTCGGATATCCTCCCCATTGCGAGTGGGCGAGACTGGTCAGGCGGTTTTCCTTACTCTGATTGGCCGAGCAGCCGTCGCAGAACAGGAAATGAATTTCACTCTTCTTTTTTTTTAAAAATTTGTTTGTTTTATCAAAGTTGTATATTTGCATGATTGCTCATGTTTCCTACAATTTCTTTCCTGATGCTTTTACTTTTGTACAATAACCGCTCTGGGAACAAACTAATCATAACCAACAGAAATTAAATCAGAAACACACAAACATGACATTCAAACCACAATAAAAGAGAATTAATTAACCATTAAATTAAATCTCTCACAGCCAAAGGAGAACTTATTCTAGCTTAAATGCTGCCTTCACTTCAAAGTCATGAGTCGGAAATTCCCAACTGCAATTATTAACCTGTGTGCTCCATTGGTCCAGCACTGGTGGGGAAAAAAAAACGTTTCCTGCAATGACATTTTATTTATGTTTAGACCCGGGCTTCCATCCTCCATAGTTATCTGGTGCTCTTAGAAACTGTGGATCATGCACTCTCCCAAACCAATGAAATTATTTCTGCCTCCCTGGCGTTTTCTACATAATACTAAAACGCCAATCAGCCTTTCCTCTTCCTCCCCGACTCCCTTTCTCTTCCTCTCTATCCCACACACATACATGCAGTCCACTGTATGCAGGCTTAATCTTTTCCACACGGGCATCTCAACACATAATACAGACACACAAACAGGCCGAGAGTGAGAGAGAGAGACCCCAAACACCAAAATGGTATTAATCCCCTGTGGAGATCTTTGAGGGTTTCTTAAATCTTATTTCTTCCCAAGCTTTCCAGGTCAGCAATGTTTGCCGTGCCAGTGGTGCTGATGCATTCAAGCTTTACACCTTCACCTTTCCACTCTGTTACTTCCCCATTTCTTCCTCTATCTCTCTTTCTCTCTCCTCTTTATTCTCTACATTTGTCTCTGCACCTGCGACCACATTGGATAAATCACATGATTCAGTTTAGCTGTGAAAGCGACAGCCGGGGCTGCAGAAATCAGGTGATAAGATGTATTCTGGCTCTGTGATTGGCTGTTTTGAAGCTGAAATGAATGATTGTGGGGGAGTTTACATGGTAACAGCAGGTAGTGACTTTATATTCATCTCCATCATGAGTAAACTCAATAACAAGTTCATTTAACCAACAAATGGACAAACTTTAATGGTGCTGGAGCAAATGTTACAAAATAACGGTCAAAATTAGATTAGCATGTTAATACAGAGAGTCCAGGAAAACAAATAATAGGAAAACAAGTCAAAAGTCAAAGTCAGCTTTATTTTCAAGTGTACCATATATGCACGACATACAGCACAGATGAAATTGCAGTCCTCTCTGACCCACGGTAAACAGGCAGTACAACAGACAGTACAACACAGGCAGTACAACAGGCAGTAAAAAAGGCAGTGCAACAGGCAGTACAACAGGTAGTATAACATAGGCAGTACAACAGGCAGTACAACAGGTAGTACAACACAGGCAGTACAACAGGTAGTACAATAGGCAGTACAACAGGCAGTACAACAGGTAGTACAGCAAAAACATCAAACTCTTTTGGAGCTTTGTTAAAGAGTTTAGCATCTGCTAATGACTTTTTATGTGATCGCAGCGTAAACCTTCCTGGCCAGTGGATTTCTACGTGACGGACTGGAACACCTTCTCTGTAAAGATTCAAAGGATGTACTATGTCCATGCAATTAGCCGCTGCTAGCTTTAGGAACTGACATCATAATTACCACTACGCACCTCAGCACAGCCCAAAGCTAACATCTTTGCAAAGCGTGTGTTATTAAGGCATTGTTAACCAAAGTTGTGGCCCGTCTGACATCCAGTCTCACCAAAAAGCACAGCTCATAAAGTCAAATCCTGGCTTAACTTTTGCAGCGCGGGGAACACTACATCACCTGGGAAGGCTGCGCGTCTGCCTGCATAGATAAGCCCGCAACATGAAGGGGGTATTTCTTAGCAGCAACAGACGATGAAATGATTGATGCTCAATGCCTTTGTAGAGTTAAAAATTCTGTCTCGTACTATTATTCGTAGCTTTGCAGCTTTTTGACACCGGCGTTAAAGGATCTAGTACCCAAACTGGCCTTTGATTATATTTAAGCATCTCCCCCCACCATCAACCTCTCTCTTGCAGAGCCAATATGTTCTGCATTTGAATCACATTGTTATTTAACATAAATCGAAGCAACTTTAATCAACGGCGCAATGAATGCATGATGTTGCTCCATATGCGATTACTTAGAGGTCTTTAGCTCACCTGTTTTCTCAAGACCTTGAGACTCAGTAATTGGATAATTAAAATCAATGCAGCGGCGTCACCGCATGCGACTTCCCCTTAGATCTTATTCTGTAAGGTCTGACGACACACACACACACACACATACACCACAACAAACAACTGCAGGAGGGTCATTTCCATCCCTTTGCTTGTTTCCTATCATCTCAACAATGTTTTTTTTTTTTCTTTTTTCCGCCGGTCGCTGTAGTTGAAAATTTGCCAGAGTAATATCGTTCCACGCGAATAAGTTGGCGACAACCTTTAACAGTCAGAAAATCAGATACCTGAAGAGACCGTCCGGTACTTGCCTGTGCAAGACTTTTCTTCTTGCAGGGCTTTCATTTTAGGAATAAGAAAAAAAAACAAAAAACCTCGGTATCTTCTTCACAATCATGCATTTCTGAGTTGATCCAATGGATTTTCGATGCGTGTCTGATACCGAAAGAGACAATTTTATCTCAATCCCCAGAGAGGCCTGCCATTTTCCAAACTTTAGAGACAAAAATCAGCATGAATTTGTCAAGGATTTTTTATTTTTTATTTTATGAACAACAGGAATGTGTTAGCATGAGACATTTTTCAGACAATACAGGAATGACTTGCCTGGTAATGACCGTATCTGGCAGTGTTACGACTCCATTTCCCCCACCTGTGATGCATGAAAGCGACATTTTCTTGCTGTCCCATTTTTACGCTCGCCACATTATACATCCTTACGCCATCAATTACATTCCACTTGTCTTCTCATTCTCTTTCCTCTCAACCGTCTTTGTTTGATTCAAAGAGACCGGCTGGTATTCAGACACTCCGAACCTTCTAATGTGACATGAGCTTATTTTCAGGAGCCAAAACCCACCAGAAGGGCCGTGAACTCTTACACAAGCAGGTGTCGGAGGTGAGTTCCAGGTTGAGAGATCAAGATTGCAATCTGTCACCTTTTTTTTTGTGTGTGTGTGTGCCTCATATCACATTGTGAATGTGAAATATGTCACCTTTTTCCTCCAGAGATCACATTATGAACATGGAAGAAAGACAATCAGTCACGACAATGGCCTTATAAACTTAAAAGATGACATGTTTTTAAGTTCGTTCTGATCCGGTGCATGTGGCGTTATTTTTCTTGCCTCAAACACAAATGGAAAAAGGTGTGTAAATAAAAGATGGTGCGATATTAAAAAAAAGTTCAGAGTTGCATATGAACATAAGGAATAAACTTCCAAAACCACTGTACGTTTGCAGATCTGACGCGCGAAGACTTTGGAGTTTATTACCTTCACCTAGGAGGTAGCGTTTTCTGTCTATGTGCAGAGTTACAGAAAAAAACAAAACAGCATGACAGATTTTCATAAAACTTGGTGGAAAGACTGGAAATATGACATGAAAAAGTATTAAAATTTGAGGTGGATCAAGGCAGAGCCAGGAATTCTTTTTTAATATCTTTAACACTGGGCGCATGTTGCACTATTTTGCCGAATTACACTTAAACTACAACACAAATTTCTAGAAGGGTTCTCCATGTAACATGTCGGACCCAATGAAACCTTGGGATGCATCCAGATAAAGGGGAATATTCAGGATATGTATTTCTAACGGATGGCATGATGGTGCAGTAGGTAGGGCCATTGCCTCACAGGAGGTATGTTCTGGGTTCAATTCCTTTCTGTTTGGAATTTGCATGTTCTCCCAGTGTCCGTCTGGGTTCTCCATTGGTTCTCCAGCCTCGTCCCACCTTCAAAAACATGAAATGTACATAAACTGATGAATATAAATTGTTGTTTGGTGTTAGTATTTGCGTGAGTGGTTGTTTGTCTTTCATGTGGCTCCGCGATGCACTGGCGATGCATCCCGGGGTGTACCCTGCCTATTACCCTTAGCCAGCAGGGATAGACTCAAGCAAACTCCGTCACCAGTAAGGTGGATGAGTAGAGCTGTAGAAGTTTACAGTTGTCGCGTTTACAAGAAAAGGGATGGATGTTTGTTTGTTTTTTTGGCCTTTTGATGGTTTCATTTCTTGATTATGATGAAACTAGAAGGAATAGATCAGCCAAGGGAAAAATAAAAAAAAGAGCCTTTTAATCAATCAAGAATGAGGCATGTGCTAAAAATAAAACCCTTACAGCTCAGAGGAGGCCCCAGACAAATAATTAGAACATTAGTTTTGCCCATTTATTTAAACAGAGCCTCAAAATATGGAGAAATTGTGTACGCCCCATCGCCTGCTGTAATAATTAACAACTGCTTCTAATTAATTTTATGTTTTATCAAAGGCAGAAGTTTTATTTGAGAAATAGTGACGTTAAAGCTCCATTAAACCGGCGCATTGGTGCAGAGTTGCGACGGCTCGCTGCATCGTTGAAGGTCTGTTAGCGTCGCTGATTCCTTTGAGAATCAGATTATAATCTGATGCTCTGCGCCGCCTTAATCTAGTTGATTCCGTTTTGCTGGTCTGTTGACTTCACTTCTGCCCATTCTTCCTTCTAAATACATTAGAATAAATCTGCGTTATTACCGAAAAAGTAAACACGTTGACGGCGACGGCGACGAGGTAGCATGTCGCCCGACAAATCCGTAATTATTTTATAATAACACCGGGTGTCAGTTATAATAACGGCACGAGCAAATAATAAATGAACAAGCAGACATCGGACAAATGGAGAAATCGAAAAGGGGAACGGCGGGGTTTTTGGTGGCGACTTAATACGATGTGACAGCCGAACAAACCCTGAATAATGACTGCGTATGACGGGGAATGACACATCAGGAGACGCGAAAACAAACACTGTCATTGCAAATTGGAAACAGCAAAGGAGACGAAATCACTGGAATACTCCAGGCGTTAGGATACTCCTGGTCCAGTGCCAACGAAGCGCCGTTTTCCACTGCAGCGTGGGCTTATTATATTTTGGCTAGGCCTCGACTGTCACTTCTTTGAGCTCCGAGAGAAAGGACGGAGATGCCGAAAGATGTCGGAGATGGATAACAACCTGATAAAAGTGCTCGGAGTCAGAGACGGCTTGAAAAAAGTGACGGGTTTAAGACAGACCGTACTTTGTCAAGCAAAGTGAAGGGGTCACTGTGTAAGCTCGGTGTTAGTGTTGCTAAAGAGGTGGGAAAATAGCTGTAGGTAAAAAGCTGCACGGATGAATCGGTATTATCTGTCAGCGGAGTCGCATCCCCGAGTGGAAATGAAAACAGTTGTGACAATATTAGCATAGAAATGATGCAGTTTTCCAGAAGTGGCAGGTAACCCTTTGACCTGAATCAAATGAGGCAGGAACCCCCCTACATAGATTATCTTTGTGCGAGTGTGACGATGTCTGTTTGATTTCTCATCTATGCATGTGTTTATGTGTGTGTGTGTGTGTGTGTGTGTGTGTGTGTGTGTGTGTGTGTGTGTGTGTGTGTGTGTGTGTGTGTGTGTGTGTGTGTGTGTGTGTGTGTCTGTATGTGAAGAGACGTGAGAGGAATTGATCTTGAGTGCATCTGCCACCACATGCCTCTAAGGGAAAAGTGTTGTCACTGATTAAAACAATGTGTTGTTTTAAGAGCGGCGGGGAGACGATCTTATTTATAAAGACAACACCGACGATAAAGTGTCATTTTTTAAAAGTGTGACTTATCATTCCCCCGGATCTTAAGAGACCAAGTTTAATAGAATATTCTCCTCAGATGGAAATTGGTAACCAAGTCAGCGCCGCTCAATAAACACAGAGCGCTTTTTCGGGCGTCTATCCCTGATGTCGTTGCGATGCGTATATAACCCTCAGGAGGAGACAAAACGCTTTGTTACGTTAAGGGATGTGGAGGCAGAACCTGTTTGCTCCCTGCTAACAGACACACATGCATGCACACACACACACACACCTGCGGTCTACGGTTGGCATGCACACACACACCCTCAGGCCGTCTGGTTCATTAGGATACATATACATGAGTCATACCGGGTACCAGCATGGCTACATATGTTCACCGTTAAAGACCTTTAGCATGACTGCATGTAATATCCTGGTTCATGATTAAGTTGTCTGGTTTATGCTTTATTTCCTGCTAAATCTATAATTAAAACTGGGAATTTTAACATCGGATATTTGTAAGTACACAAAAAATGGTGAACTTGGGGGTAAAAATTGACATAAGCATATGTTTTTCATCCAACGAAGCAAAGCGGCAAAAACGTTTTAAGTGGGAAATCTTTAACAAGCATGTTTGTAGCCGCGCCGTCGAGTGTTAGTTTAACTCCACCGTTCTGCATCAAGAAAAAGGGGAACCAGCAGAGAAGGAAGAATCCAATAAACCGATCCAAGTGAAAGCCGGTGTGGAACCTATGGGGTTCAACAAAATGAATCCTGGTGAATAAATGATGATGTACATCAAGAGCCGGGGAGAAAAGAGTCACGGGTGTGAAAGATGACAGATTAGCTTGATGTCAGATATTGTGTTAGCTTACTGAGGATTGTGCAAACGTGCGACGGATGACGTAACATCACTACAGAGTCGACACGAATCCTGATGCTCTTAACCCTCAGGGACCGATTAAAAAGGCTACACACATTACCTAATCGGGTCACAAATGAGTCGCCTTGTAAAAGTGTGAAAAAAATGTGATACAGAAATATTTTTTTCCTTTCAATGCATCAGACCTTTTCCATTACTTCAGACCTTTCCATAGATACAAAGTTGAATGAAAATTTCATATAGTTAACCTTTTAACTGACTGGTTTATCGGGAGAAAAACAAACACATATTATATATATATGTATATACTGTATATACATATATATACACATATATTTATATAATCTTAAAGGCAACAAAAATGTCACTTTTGGGCTCAAACAGTTCCTAAGGGTTAAACAACTGGATTACCCAATGAGAGCGTAAGTTAATTTTAGTTACAGGTCCTATTTTCTTTGTGCGGACAAGGTAATCAGAATACATAACGCGCGGCAGTTCTTTTGCGGCCTCTTCGTCCGACACAGCTGCAAATGATCGCCATTATGTTTACGGCAAACCAGCATCCAAACTGGGATAAATCCAGAAAAACAGGTTGGTGGGGAAGATAGATGTTTCTGTCAATGTTTACTGTGTCCTCTGATGTGCCATCATGTTTGCTGGCAGATGCTCGAGCAGACTGCAAAGCAAGCACTCTCGCGGCAGCAGCGGTACCGCCGAGCTAGCGGCGCCCCACAAGTGCAGGAAGCTTTAAACGAGATGTATGTCATTTCGCTGGCGCGGCCTTATGTTGTGATGAGGCGCGTTTTACATATTTAACAATTAAATAAGCTTAAAACATCGTGGAGATGCTTTTATTTCCCCCACAGTTTGCAGAGCGATAAAACACTTTAATGGCTCCTTAAGGAACTCCCCCTGTTGATACAAATGAGAAAATTATGACAATGAAAAAGGATGTTTACAACGTGCATTTATGTCATTTTGAAGGTAGATGCAAAGAGTCAAATGTGTTGTGATTGTGTCGTTAAGAGTCCCAACACCCACCGACGCCGGCTGAAAGAGTGCTCAGATTCTACCTTGAACACTCAACACTGGTGTTAAGTGGATGTTCCATTAGAAAAATATAAACTGTCCACTCCAAAAGCGCTCATAAAGGAAAAAATAAAATAAAAACACGCATCCGTACGAATCATAGCGATGTCAGATTGTTCCATTTTTCGCGTTCGAGTGCGATGATTCAAAAACAGAGGAAGAATCCTCCGTCATTGTGTCAACCTTTTTTTTTCTTCTTTTTGTGTGTGTAGAAAGAAAGAACAAACTCAAACAAATGCCACAAAAAATGCTCCGGAAAAAAAATGTGTTACTTGTTGGTGGATTTTGTCCCCCGAAGCCTGTTTGTGAGGTAGCAAAGATTCTTTTGGCTCATTCACAACTCAAGGTTGTCGTTTTAGCGGGGCGGAAAAAAAAAATGCGAGAGGACAACAGGTTTAATGCCCGTCTAAATCACTGCGAGTCCCTCCGTGACTCCAAAGGAAATTGGAACAATACTGGAGAAAACCAGCATCGATCTTCCAATAAATATCGTTCCTGAATCATGCTGGAGAGCCACATATATTAATTGTTGGCCTGCTGGACGTGTAACCGAGAAACAAAACCAATCAGGCGTGGAGGTGATTCTGGAATGTTTCTGTATCTTGTGTGAAAGCGATAAAAATAAAAAAATACTCAGAGCAGATTTCCTCCATTCCAGGTGGGGTCAGCGATTGAGACTGACCAGAGAGTTGTTTTTCTCCCAGTGGGTTGGGATGAAACTCCCAGTAACAGACCATCACACAGCTGCACACGCCTGAGGCGAGCCTTTCCTCCTCACCTCCGGACTCCGCTCACTTCAAAACTAGGGCAAAACTTTCTGCCCAGCCACAGATCCATCAGATATGACAGAGTGAGGACAACGGCGAGGAATCTGCTGGTGACTTTAACGCGAATGCAATGCAAAGTATAGATATATATCTTAGCACATATCTTGGAAGTTTTGCTAAAATTTTTCACTGAAAGATTGAGTATGGCGAAACCGATTTTATTACAATTCTGGAATCAGTTGGTCAAGCATTTGAAGTACAAATTCATCAGAAAAATATACATGAATTGGAATATATAAATCATTCCAACAATATGTTCTCTTGTGTTTGCATACTTGCATTTCTATCTAATTCATTTTATTATCTCAAAGACTGTCCGGATAGCATCACGGATATCGCCAAAGAAGCATCGGATGGACGCGGAAAACAACTCAATCTCGTGTCCAATTCCTTCTGCATAAATCTTCCAGGACCCACGTAGCTCGTGGCTCTGACTGTGGGAGGTAGTGTGGAGGCAAAGAGCCTTGTGCCAGGAATAACCAGAGGTCCAGCGCTCTCCATATGGAGAGCAGAGCGAGAGGGGCAGCAGGGAGAGATGAGCTGGGAGATTTTAGTCAGGAGTGGAGGCAGGAAATGTGTCGTAGGTGAGGAGCACAACTTTAGTGTGGATTCTGTGAAACGCTGGTGGAGCTCTGCAAGATGACAGTGCAACCCTGAATACAACACATCATGCAGATGGTGTTTATTAATGGTTATGTGCATATGTATGCATAATGGAACACCAAGGAGTCATTTGGTAATCACAGGATTATGCATAAAACGGTCTGAAGCATTGTGAAGTTGGGATGCACGACGTATCTTTACGTCATCAGAAGAGATCTCACTCATGTTCTTAATTCGTCCACTTTTATCTATTGTGATAGTGTTATGTAAAGCTGCCATTTCCAATGCGTCTCACAGTCAGAGACAGGATGGCGAGTTGATTGTGCTCTTGAACAGCGGTGTAACGCTGATGTATGATGCTACTCTACAGAGGATGAAGAAAGATGAGCGTGTCAGTGTCCTGAATGTTTGTCTATGTTGGCGGATATTTTCAGTGCGGGGAGAAACACGACTGTTTATTTTGTCCTTGTGCATCGTTGTGCGACGGATGGAATAAAATCGTCTGTGAAATTTGTGGAAATAAAACAATTTTATTCAGCTGTAAGTTTTTTGGTCCGAGTGCTCTTTTTTTTTGTAGCCAGTGAAGGCTGGATGTTGGTGACATCAAACTTTTAAGCTGATATATTTGGTTGTGGTGCATTGTGACATCATCGGTCACGCAATGCGATGAGTGACGCTTAACGGTCTACTCTATCCTGGCAATGAGAAACAAGGCAGTCGGAGACTGCAACATCCTGTGACACCCCTCTGATTATTTTCGAAGTTTTTATTCCAGAATTTACTCCAGAAGTTTGCAACCTAAAAGATACAAAAGTGGTACGTTGACTTCCTTAAAATCTTGCTTTTTGTTTTATGATTATATGTCATCAGGTTTCAGGGATGTGTACCTATAAAGGTATAAAAGTGAAAATTTGACCTTGATGTAGTGATCTAGTTTTTCAAGGTCAAGGTTGTGGTCTCATTTTCATTCCATTGCCTCCCTGAATATAACGCCTTTTGTTTCGTCTTTCTATCTTATCCGGTTCCTTAGATATGTGCAAAAAAAGTACATAAGTTGAAATTTGACCTTCCCCTATTTTTTCAAGGTCAAGGTCATCATGTAATTTTTATCCCCTTGCTGCCTGAGTAATGTGCTTTTTCTTGCATCTTTTTATCTGCAACGGAAGGGGAAGATATTTGGTAGACGGATGGACAAACACACAAACCCTGACAATTACAATACATCACCGCTTCACGGGACGTAATGACACATTAAAACATATATACCTTTAAAGGATTGGAACACGGGACAAAACACTATTTGGATTTGTTTACCTCACAAAATATCAGGCAGTATCTTTGGCCAGAGGGAAGCCGGTGAACTCCCTGAAAATGATCCGGTTGGGATCAGCAAACACTGACTGGGCCTTCTCTAAAGTCCATGCCTTATGCAGATCGGACGGATCATTAAATTCTACACCTGCAACATTGCCTCTCAGGCCGACTATCCCCTCCAGCCCGTTGCTGTTTTTGACTTTCGGTGACCCGTAGCGAGTGATGAAAGTAAAAGTAAGAACCCAGTCCATAAAACAAGAATGAATCATTTTCACAAATCTGATGTTAAACATTAAAACCTCGAAGTTTAACAAAGTTTATTCGCTCATGGGCTTCTTGACACATAGGATCAATTTGGAGCTGCAAAACTCAATTATTATAAATTCTGATTCTTTTGGGTTCACTTCGGTTGTGAGCACAAAAGAACTTGTTTTTCCTAAATAACAAATTCAGCGAGGTTAACAGCTAACCTGTTAGCTTTAATTAGCTAACGGACTAATGGCCAATCTCTCAATTGAAAACATAATTAAAGATATTTGATATCCACAAAAAAAGTGAGGCCAGAAACAACAGCAATGTCAAAACATCTCGCAATAGCGCATTATTTTGCATGAAAAATAACTACTAAGATTAAAAAACACACAATTCAGATGTAATACTCAAGTAAATATAGTAAGTTCAGGGAGCTCTAAAACAACAAAATTAATATTTTCAACAACCTTTCAGGTCTTTACTTTGGCTAAAACTATTAGATAAATATAAAAAACCTCAAAAAAATATTTCTCTCATCTCAACGCAAAACAGTGACTCATAAAGAAATGAGTAATCTGTGCTTTCAGAAACAATGCATATTAAAAAAAAATAAAAATCTATGGCAACCGGGACGTCGAACGCTCCAACATGAAACCGAGAAGAACATCTCTGTTTGTCTTAGCTCAACAATGAGGGGATAGACAGATGACGTGGGACGTATTGAGATCTGCTAACTCCTCAGCGTATTGACAGGGTAAACAAAGCTTTCCAGATACTACATGTCAAAATCCAATCATTTCTACCTTGCAGAGCACAAAGTTATTAAATGTTAAACTCATTTACATTTACAGCATGTGGCTGGAAAATTATACGACATATTACTTTTACCTAACGTACGCTGCTACATGCAATTGGAGCATAGGTTGTAAAAATGACATTCGACTTCGCACACGTGTTTGAATGTTTCATTCTTTTTAATGGGAATCAGGAACAGCATGCAGATTTTTTATTCATGCACTCATCTGGTGGAAGTTAATGAGAAGTCACCTCTGAAATTCCTGAAAAAAATTTGAAAGGAATGCATTTGTTGTTTGCCGTTGATTAATCTGGACATGTGTAGCTCATTTGGATGCAGGGAGAAGCAAATAATACACGTGATCATTAGAGATTTTTGTGACTTTCTACAATGCATTTTTAAATAAACCATACAAATGAGAACTTGTTTGCCTGGGGGCAGGCTAGAGGGCTAGCGTACTGTACCTCTGTGGTGTTACGCTCTGTTTACAGTTCATTTAATGCCCCCTTCGGTGGTCATACTGGGGGCAATCAATCCGTAAACAGTCGTGAGGGGCATTAAGTGACTTTCCGACAGACTTAACCAAGCATTACCGTCTTGGGCAAAAAAAATATAATTTAATTAAACCCACAAACATTTCGAGAATTCTTTGGTTCAACCTATCAATTGAAGAGATTTAAATAAATGCTATTCACTATTTTTCTGGCTGCAAAAAACTTCCATCACTCTGTGTCACCCTATCCAGTCACAAACAATCCAGAATATTCTAAAACAAGCAACAAAACAAGAAAGAAGTGCACGAAAACTGCTCTGCCCAAGGGTAAAAAGGCCAGAAATGAAGAGGTTAGACTTATAGAACTTCCTTAGGTTGCTCCATAGAGTTACACAAAAAGAAATTAGATAATCAAAATATAAATATCAATAAATGCACTGAAAATGGCTTAATAATCTAAAACCATTGACCTTCATTTGGTGGAGTAGAGATGACAACTTGAACAAGGTCTGGTTCCAAGTGGGCAATTTGGTGTTCGGTAGTTGATTCTAAACTATTTTATCCGAGCCCTGGTCAACTTCAGTGATTGATAAATCACTGTTGTGCTTTGGAATCAGCCCCATAAAACAACATTTATTGAATTTCACTCATTTTTTTCCCACACATTTTTATTTCCTTTGTCGTTGAACGTGGACAGATTTGTCGCACCGTGGCTTTTCTCCCAGCGGCGGACCACGCTCAGACATGGGTCGTCTGAGACGCGACGCCAACAGTTCATCCGTTCTTCACCACCGGCACAACAAATAGATAACGACTGTGCAAATGGAAGCCACGGGGGATTAAGAAATGGTACCTGGTATTAGAGCGGATCGGAACGTGGCGGGGGGAGCTTGTTCCTCATGTGGCCCCACAATCAGGGGCTGATTTGCGTGATGGAGAGCTAGCAGTAAATGTTGATGGCTCATTTGCCCGTTGATGGATAATTGTAGCTATTAACAACACGACACTGGCCTCACCTTTATTATAAGCCGCTTCTTCACAGTGTTAATGGTTTCCTCTTGTCCGTGTCCTTGCATTCATTATGAGAGAATCCTATCCTGTTGCATCCCATAATGATTGTACCTTATGGTATGGTACTCTGATAGCGCCATACGTCTCCTTGAGCCGTCACAGCTTCCTGCATTGTTAGGAAGCTCATGGACACAGGCGCTAAAAAAAATGTAACTCAGTGTATTTTTCTATGTTCATCTATTATTGCACATAACTGTGGCAACATTTTTACAGCAGCACCTTAACTTCAAATTGGAAATTACTGGGAAGAAACTGAGATAGAGATGGAGCAAAAATAAGCACATAATGCCTCTGTGCTTCCTCCGGTCCCTGAAGGCAGCAGAATGAATTAATGCAATATACCTTATTGTGCTTTGAAGCTTAAACTATATATTTCCCCCTTTACAATCTGCCTGCTCGTCCCCTGGGACACACGGTCACATAAAACCTCACAATGTTACATAAATATGTTTTATAATGAATATTCTAATGTTCTCGGCTTTGTTTTATATTCAACGGGGGGTCAGCGCTACCCATTTTTCAAAGAGAAGGAATTTAGTTAATTAGCTTTGGCCCCTTTTGTTACGCGCTCATTAAAATGAATTCAAACTGTATTTTATTTGCATAACTCGTTAGGATTATACAAACACATATACAAAAAGAATCAGACTCATATTGTGGCTGATTAATAAGCGTCTCTGGGCAGAAAACAAATGAAAGGCTTTTTGGTCTTTATTTGAAGATGTTGTGTGTGGAAATGATGTTTTCTTTTCTTTCTTTTTTTTCAGGCGCCGATCCAAGTCTGCGTCGCGTTGGGAGATAAATGTGCTAAGTGGCTTTTGCTTGTTGACAAAGATGGGGCTGTGTCAACGTTTTATTTGATATATGACAATGACAGAACTCCGAAAAGTTAATCTGGGATTTAATTGGACTTTGTAAAAATGTTGAGTCAGCGAAAAAGGTGCGATCTCAGATGTAACAAAAAAAAAAAAAAAAGGGAGAGAGAAAAAAAAAATGAAGGGAGAGGAATTCTTTAGGGGGTCTTCTCTGTGAAAGTGCAGGGGAAAAAAAACCCCTCAGGCTGCACCGTTTCTTCAAAGAACATCCTTGATAAGGTTGCTAAAGAATCCATTATGGGTTCAGTGAACCGTCAGCGATCAGACAAATTAGCATTCCTCAACAGTAGAGTTACCTGCAGTTATCACAGACTTAAATTCTGACTCTGACCCGGGTAATGCTCATCCACTTCTGCCCTTTGATTACAGTTAAATGCACAAATGCCTACTATGTGACAGAAGAGTGCCAGTCTTGCAAAAAACCTCATTCCGGTGCACGATTTTTGGATGTACTTAAGGGGAGCTGAAGGAGCTGAGCGCTTAAGGGGGGAGTTTTGATAAGGTTCAGGGCGAGGTTAGGATGTCAAAAGAGAGATATTAACGTCATGCATTGCTGGGGTTAGCATAATGGCCAGTTGAGTCGCACTAAAAGGGATCCGCAACGGACATTTTCATCATCGCAACAACAAACTGGATGTGACGAAACCAGAACCAGCCCATGCAAGACCGAACAACCCCCAGTGTCAGCCTGACTCATGACACCACCCTCCAAAATGTGTTTTTTGCATAAAGTAAATGTCAGGAATTCCAATTTTGAAATGTAAAATGATTTAATTTAAATTCTATAGTCTATTCTAATGCAAAAAAAGATGGTGACTCTCCCATTTACAGTAAAATATCAGCTTGCTTGACTATAAAGTTAGCATTAATGAGCTCCACTGCTGTACTTCTTCATAAAACTCACCTGTATTTGTATCATTAAGCCGGAAAACATAAATACTATCACTTTTCGGAGGTCAAATTCCCCTCAGGAGCATCTGTTTACCGGATCTGCCCTTCCTTTCCCCGTCACCAAATGAGAAATTCTCTCCCGAAAGCGTCGTATTACTAAACCATCGTGAGGTCACATCTTCTCAGACTACTGGTGATGTATTTGTCTCCCAAATGCCTCCAGACAGAGGTATACCTGCAGTGTGTACCTCTGTCTGAAGGTATACACACATCACTAATGACTTTTTGTGTCATACTGAAAAATGGAATTACAGTTTCATTCCAGTCCATTATGAAAAATAACTGAAATTATAAGGTAATTGGTTGTAAAGATCTGTTTGAAGTGTGAAAGTGAAGCACACTGGGATTTATTTCGGCTACTGGTAGTAATATACGTATATATACACTGTATATATGACTCAGATCAATGATCAGAGTCACTGGCAATTACATTCATGAATCACTATGTCCAATCAATGTCTGTCTGATTCCCTCTAAATGAAGCCGGCGTTGTTTATCTGCGACTCGGTGACATGTGTAACGTGATCGCGATCCCCTTCATAGCAGCTCTCCAAATCAGATGACATTTATGTTGCTCTTGTTCTCTGCCAATTTTATTTCATTCTTATTTAAAGGCTGTTGTTTTGTTTTTTTTAATCTTCTCATCAGCATCCATGACATTTATTTTAATACCACCATATTTAGATAAATCACATTTTTACCTTTGGTAAAGAACAGAAACACGCGGCGGGATACGGCGCCATTCACACCCTGACACCTCCTTATCAACATGCTTATTTAAGGGCGGTGATATCAGAGTTGAAGAGCACATCAAGGTTTAATTATTTATGTTGCAGCTCCTGACTTTTGGCCAGAAAACATCTTCCATAAATACAAAACTGTTTTTTATGTCTTCTTTTTTTTTTTTGAGAGAGAGAGATCACAACACAAATATTGTTTGTTTTCCAAGGCCAGGAGAAAAACTCCCTGGAGTTAATTTATCCACCAGCCTCCACGGTGAAGACTCAACTTTAACACCATACAGATTAGAGATAAACACTGTTTGCTATACCTCATATCCAATGTCAGTGCTGATCCAGGGAACAAATACAGCAGGATTTGTATTCTAACAGCTTGTAACCCAACCCTCGCCCTACATTACCGACTCCGGGTCACTGTCAGACGGGTCATTCATCATTCAAAACCCAATAGTGTGCCTTGTTTGAATTAGCCTACTTTTGTCTAATCGCAGAGATGAAAACGGAACATCCCGCCGATTGATATGCGGGAAAGAGAATCTCCGAAAATATCCTCCAAACATTCCCCGAAAGTTCAATTTTGAAAACTTTATGCGCAGTTTTCCTGCATAAATGATTGTAAATGTCTCGTCAAATGAAAGTTGACTCATCATGCAGTGAAGGAAAACGGTCATTCGGAACAAAAGGCCGAGTATTGGAGGTAATATTAAAAGCAATCCATTCTAATCTGGTGTGATAAGAGGTCTCTGGCATTTTTCAAAGCCTGCTGTGAGGGAACCAATAAAAAGGAATCACTTGGATATATGGCACAATCAATACCGTATTTAAAGTGCTCATACAAATTATGCGTGTTGTATTATTTTATATTAACAGCCAGGACCTTGTGGATGAAGCCAATTCACCCCTGACTCATGAGATTATTCTCACCTGATCTGTGGGGGTTTTTGGAGTCATCTTTTTTTTTTCTTTTTTTTTGGACGAAAGGAGAAGAAACCAAAAAAAAAAAAAGTGTTTGTCACGAATTATTTCGCTTCAACATATAAATCTTTTTCACATTACAACCGTGTCATTGCTTTATGCGAATCCCATCTCGCCCGTCGGCCGTAAATGCGAGCAGAGGTGCCGACGTCGGTTTCCTTGTCTTACTATCCGCTGAACTTATTTAACCTTCATCCTCTTTGATCGTGTTCTTTTCTCGGTGGGGGGGCCTCGGTGGCTTCTTTGACCGCGCTGCGAGACGGACTAATGATTAGAACTTCTTTAAATAACGTTAGAAATCCCTCGCTTATTATTTCTCCCCTCAGTTCTTTCATTCTAATGGCAAATCTTAGACCTTCAGAGTGTACACAATTATTATTCCTTTTTTCTTCTGCTACCCATAGAGACGTTTCCTGGGTTGTTTGATGAGCGAATCCTCTGTGGTCTTTTTTTTCCATTGTACCTCTAAAATATAGTGCAATTTAAATTAGGTTCTTCTTAGTCTCTCATGTCTTTGCACAGCATTTTCCTTCAAGAAGGTACAGTTTCTTTCTGGGGGAATATTCTCTGCCTCTACCCACAGTTTGTTTTTTCCTTCTAATCTTGTTGCGTGACTCTAATCTGAGCCCTCTGAACCCTAACTTTTCCTCTACGGTAAGTTCTTTTTCCTGGAACTTGCTCACAGACGGTGTTTATAGGGGTCATGCCCACTGGTGGGGGTTTCAGGGCTCGGCTGCTCTACCTCAGAAATGTACTCCTGAAATTTTTTATAGAAGCACTTTGATATTTGTTTATTTCCAGCCAATTTTAACAGTCACGAAAAGTCTAGTATCTCAAAAATCCAGTTTGAGTCAGAACCAGATCACAGATATTGTGTCAAAATTAGACATCAGGTGTTCCAACACCCTTCCGTTTCAAAGACAACTTTAAAACTCTTTATTTGATGAACGTATGTGACAGCTCTGCCCATCACTTTCATTTTAGCACCAGACATATTAAAAGATTTTCCAGCTCCACACGTGACATCGACGGCTATTTTCACTTCTCCCACGAGCACGCATGGCGACTTCACGCTGTTCACTCCATCATGTTTTTTCCCTCTTTCTGATCTTCAGTATTTTTTGGGTCTTTTTTTTTCTTTTTTCTTACATTTTGGGAGGCAGCGGTTGTGTGTTTTGGAGCGTGTGTGCGCATACGCGCGTGCTGTGTTTTGTCCATGGATCTATAAGCATGTCCTTCCTTATCTTATTTCCACAGACAAGGTCTCTGCGGAAGACGGATCTCCTTTTTTTCCCTCTCTGCCTCCCCAAACTGTCATCTAGTCTTTCCAGTTTTGCTCCCTAAAGGATGACAAGAACACATTTCACACATATGCAAGAGACCAGCTCCTGTTTCCCCTCTTCCCTCGCCTTCCTTTTCCCGGCCATCCTCCTTCCTTTTCACATTTTCTCATCTATCAACACCAGAATCACTCGAGTTCATCCATATTTAATCACATTACATGAAGTATTTCACAATTTTCACGTACAACACACACCTTTTTCCTCGTAACACACATGCAGTTGATGAAAAGAAAGCATCTGATGACTTTTGCCCTTGAAATTACCAAAGTACCTTGCAGTGTTCAAAACGTTTATTTTCTCAACAGGGTTGGACTGCAAATAAAGCAAACGTTACTTTGGCAACAGCTTTTGGGAGACTTTTCTCAATGAAGTTGCCGGTTGCCAGCGAAGCAGAAAAACATACGAGGTCACATCCAAGAGTTTACCGTCCGCTCTGGGAGTCAGGTGCTCGGGTGTGCCACGAATGCCCAAGCAGACCCAGTCAAAATGGGAGAAAAACACGTTGCGGGTCATTTAGCAGGGGTAAGTTAATCATACGTGACTGGCCCAGGTAGCATGATGGGAAACAAATTGAGTGTCATTTCCCACTAGGGGCTTCGGTGCCACGACACTAGCCACGCTCTGGCCTTACACCAGAGTCCTGGTGCGCCTTTGCTTCCCGCTTCCACAGGGAAATGTGAAATGACAGACCGCACACACACACACAACAACAAAAAAAAAGACCTTGATAAATGGCTGGGGAAATGTTGCCTTGCAAAAAAATGCAGAAGACATCCCTATCTGGAATCTGGCAGCAGATAGGGAGGCAAACGTCGAGAAAACACAACTTAATTTCCTGTTAATTACTGGAGAGGTACGCTGGTTGACAATCCGTATCAGCAACAACATCTGTGATTAATATATATACATCAAACACCACCAATGAGTCGTTTTTCTTTCATTTGTGTTGCGTAACTAGCGTTAGCACAGTCACCACCTGATTAAAAAAAAAAAAACTCTCAAAGACATGACGAGACAAAAGGATTTAAAGCCAAGCCCGTCATAATGAAACATGAAAATGAAATGTAGATGTATTCATGTTTGAAATATATATATATGGCAACACGTTGAATGAGACGCTGTACCGGAGATGTACATAATCTCCTTGGATGACTGTGGAGAACGGGTTGTTATCTGCATATCAAGAACCTGGATGAGATTTATGGAACCCTTGTGAGAGTCACAGACCAGGTGTGAAATAAAGCTGACATCACTGGGAAGTGATGGACCGGAGCTGGACGTAGTTTGAAAAGTCTCACGTAAATATATTTGCCTTTAAGAGATCAAATTAATTGTATAAGTTGATTAGTCAAACGATCTGAACCCTTAAATCCACTCGTTAGCGGCGGAAACTGAAAAGCTGGTGCGACTGGTAGCAGCTGCAGAGTAAATGGCTCTGGTGCGATGTGGATTCAGGATGTAAAAAGCAGTCACTTTCATAGCTCGCTAGGTGGAATCAGTTTGCTACGTCGGCAGAAAAGTTCCTGCTGGTGTAGCTCAGCAGCGTCACAATGAGTGACTCGACGCAGTAAAATATGCAGCAAGGCAACACCAGCTAAAGTATGATAAGGGATATAAAGGCATTCAATGCAAAAATGAAGCTCATGTAATTTTGGTACATGGCTTTTTCTAGAAGAGAAGTTATTACTCGAAATTCTCATGCTGTTAAATATTTTTCTACAACAGCTTTTTTTTTTGTAAAAACAGCTGAAAAATAAGAGTGAATTTTTGTTCCTGTTCTTGCGCTGAATTGTTCATAAGTTGTTATTTATTAAATTTTAACCTATAATCACCATTTGAAGTCACTTAATTGTCATTACTTCTCTAAATACTAAAGTTCTATTCCCTCAGACTGACCAGAAATACTTATAGGACATAAAAACAAGACTTAATGCATAAAATGCTGTAGTACTGTAATGTAACCTTAACATTTCTACTTCTGCCGAATAAATTTGATCCTCGGGGTGTAGAGATTAAACCCAGCTTTAATCCACTGAGGTTTCCCACCTCACTGATGTCACTTTCTCATCATCAAAAGTCAGACACGCCCCTTTAGGTTTGATTATTCAGTTTTATTTCATCAAGTTTCACAGTTAACTCGATTATTAGTTAACATTATTTAGCAAAACATTGTGCGGTTGTTCGTATCTATGAATGTTTGTAAGTAGAATGTTCGTATCTTGAGGACTACCTGTCATTATATATGTGGATTTGTAGAAAAAAAAAAGAACACTTGAGAGAGATTTCTGGAACATATTTGAAGTTAAAGTATTATTACTGCGATGCATTCTTTCTTTCCAAGGCTCCAAGGGCTTCTTAAATAACATTACACAAAAAATGAATAATCTTTTACATGCTTCAGCTGACAGAGAGAGAAAATAAAGAATTGGGCATTGCACACTGTGGATGGTGATAGCTATTGATTTGCCTTGGCAGAGATTTCTGTCTCGTTGTTTTCCGACGTGACTTCCCTGGTTACAACCATGGCCTTTTCCAAGTCAATTCTGGAAAACTTTTTAATTCCATTAAGTGTATCTCTCAGCTAAAGGGCTTGGCAATCAATAGCCAACTAGACCGTGAAAGTGACCAGACTTGTTCGAATAAATATGATCTTAACTGGTGATATTTTTATTTCATTCTTGGACGGTTTCCTCTGGTTTTCTAAAGCCCATTCCGTGTCGGCCAATGAGAGCTGCCTGTCGGTGTGTGACTACGCCGACAGATCCAGACTTGGAGGCATTGTTGCATGATCCATAGCGTGACTGGGGGTCAACCTGAGGCAGACAGGTGTCAGGGGGACCAACAGGTCCCATGTGGATTGAGGTTCACCAATAATGCCCCCGAGGGGCTCCTTTGAAAGAAGCGACAGGAGGGGGAAGAGTCAAGCTGAATACTGATGATGACGGGCTCCCATGTGCAGAGACTGTTGAAATCAGCAGGTGGTCTGGGGGGGGGGGGGTAAAATGTAATGTTCTATTTATAAAGCTATTTTTTATTGAATTGAAAATCTATTGCTAGGAGGTGGGGGAAAAAGGGTGCACTACTTGCGTCATTTTAAACAAAGATTAAATACATCAAATGGTGACTGGCTAAAACCTGAGAGACTCTTTTTAATTAGAGCAGACATGTAGGGAGAATATAATTTGGGTGCTTATCAGCTCAATGCAGCTGGATACAGCAAATTTATCACAGTTGCTCACATCTCCTCGATAAGGTGTTCCTCCTCGGCCTGGTGTACATTCAAATGAAACACTGAATGAATCCCAGTAAGCTGGCTGACAGATTGTTGTTGCCAACAGAGTGAAACAAGCAACTTGTGAGTCAGTCTTCTCGCCCTTCACTCTCAGAAAGACTCCTTTATTCCCAACTTTCCTGCATGAAAACCTGTTTCATCCCAACGGTAAATACCAGATTAGCTTTTAGGTGATTTTTAAAAAAAAAAAAGATTTGCAGTGGTGAGGGAGCGACACAGCACTGAAGGGTTGGGTTATGTGGTGTAAAAGTGTACAGTACTTGAGTTGCACAGCGAACCCGCTGGCACCCCTACGAGGTGGGAAATTGGGTGTGATTTCAGCGCCGCTCGGCACAAACAAATAAGATTTTTTTTAGTTCTAGAGATATCTCAGGTAAAAATACTCCAGAGGAAGAAATGCTTTGTCTGCTTAAATCAGATCAGTGGAAGTAGAGCTGTGTGAGCGACATTTTACTAAAGCCTCACAAAAGACGAGGTTGATTTGCATAATTTATGTGTTAAGATTGATACGACTTCTTAGGTATCCAACAAGCACATTCAAATGAAGTACTAACATAAAAAGAAGTCAGGAAACTTTAAAAGCCAGATGTGTCTGGCCATCATGCTTCGATATAGACTTTCCTCCATTCTGGTTTGGGCAGTATGACCCCCAGTTCTTCACCTACCAGTGTCTGGTCCCACCCGTGTGTTTTATGCACATGCACAAAACAACCTTTGAAATCTGTGGCCAATGCTGTGAACCCTCCCTGGCCAAAACTTTGTGTTATGACAGAGCACGTTAGTAATGTTTGTTCAAACTGTGGCTGTTCAATCCCAAAGCCCAACACCTCTTAGAAGTTTCTTGCTTTTGTAAAATAAGTCCTGTTGTGCAGCAGTCTGGGCCAACACGGTAGGTTTTGACTACACTTGGTGCGGAACAATCCATCAAAAGAAAGAATTTAATCTGAGAAATAAGCAACAAATCTGGTGGAAATTCACCAAAATTGAAAAGGTTTCACTGAAAAGTTTACCAGATGGACTTTTTTGTGGAATGTGAGACTCTTGTGCTCAGTAGTGGCTAACAAGGTTACGTCTCTGAGATTGAGTGGCAGCTAACGAGCGTAAATTCTATCGGCATGGTGTCACTTCTGCAAGAATCACATCCCACGTCTCATTGCTTTGTGTTAGCACCCTCAGAAAAATTCATTTTTGAGAGTATCTGCCTTCTAATCTCTCGTAAAAAAATCCATCTTGGGTATAAATTTAGATCTGAGCCATCAATGGACGGATTCAGACTCTCTATGAGCATTAATCGATTTACAGCAAGTCTCGACAGGTGGCCTAGCGTAAGCAGCATGTTAGTAGCTTCAAGGCTCCATCTGTGTCTACACAAGATGTGTTCAGGGACGTTATTGTGTCTAGATCACCCACATTTTGGCAGGGTTACACGCTTACATTGTTTAAACAAGCCAATTTGTTCTGTCACATGTGCGTGGCTAAAACGCCTCATGTATAGATGTGCTATTATGAGTCATTCTCATCCTTCCTCCTACCCATACCGGCCATAAAGAGACGCCTTTGTGCTGTACAAGAAACAGAGGACAAAAGAAACACTACGTCAATTTTTTGCAAAAAAAAAAAAATGCATTTTTGAGTGAGGCCAATATGAGGCTTCAGGAGTTAAATAAATTAAGTTGCTATCGTGGCTGTGTGCAGGTTTATGTTGCTTTCAAGTGATGTTGCCAAGACTGGGATGAAATGGGAAAAATCACCTTGAAGTCACGTTTTCTTTTGGGGGGGAAAGAACCATGAGAGAAACAACGTACAGGTTTGTAAATGAGCTGATTTCCTGCCAATACTTTCCTTTAATGAAAGGAGACATCATTGCCGCCATAAATCTGAAAGTTGCAGACTGCAGCGCCTCTTACTTCTTGACCTGAATGATATTCCGTTCTGGAAATGCAACTTGCGGGAACGCTGTCCTCTTTTGGCCTCTCGCAGGAAATATCAAAAGAAAAAGGCAAAAAAAATTTTGAATTATGAATGGGTAATAACATTCACGTTGGAGCCAGCAAACATTAACCATCGTGTCAGCTTGACGTGAAACTAAAGCTAACGCGGGTTCTGGTGCAGTGTTTCAGCTCAAACACATCATTTTGTCTTCTTACATTACTAATGCAAATACACCGAATATTCCAGTGGAACGCTTGTTGGAATTCATGCGAGCATTTTTAAAACACCGCTTGTTAGTTGAAAGTGTTATCTTTTTCAACTCTGCATTATGCTTGTTTTTATGTTGTTTTCATTCACTCTTGGCTGCAGCTGAACCACAGGAAGTTGCAGCTTTAGAGGAGTTGCGCTGTGATCCACAAAGCCAGCGTAAAACTGCTCGACTCAGAGAGGAAGGAGAGGATGAAGGGAAAGATGGTTCCACCACTCTTTGACAGGTCTTTGGCATTGAAGCAGACGTGGTTTAATTTTTTCTGTGTTGAATCTCTCCACTAAAATCATTCTATAGCAAATTAAAGTATTTAGTAGGGTAAAAATGTACCGCTTAGTTCCTGTGAATGAACTTCTGCATAATCACAATGCCAGAAATCTCATTTCCATATAACCTCGATTGAAAATCTATTTCATCAACTGTAGTCTGGCTGTATTTTGACCTCATTGAAACCAATCTGGGGTTGTTGGCGACAGAACGGGACTTGGTCGATCTTGGGTCTTCCGACAAAAATCCACATTTTCTTCCAGATATTTCGTCGTCGAGTTCCGATTCTTCTCCGGTCTTCTGCGACTGGAAGATTACAGTCATTCACCGCCCAACTGCAAGATGGCACTTGTCAGGGAAATGTCAGGTAAACGATCCAAACAAGCATTAGAGGTCGATAATTGAGGGTTTTTACACTCTTTCCATAAATTACTGTCATTCTTGTCGCTCTGCAGTGAGGTCCAAACACCTACTAATGTACATCCTTTCACCTTTCACGGACAAACGTTTGTGCACACTTTGATTCCTCCCTTTAACTTTCTGATCTGATCTATGTGACTATCTCCTCTCCAGCTGTGTGCAGACTCACGATTCGTCTGCATCAGGTGCATAATGCCATACGAGGGCTTCTTGTGGAGGCGTTTGCACATTCTCCTCTTTTCTGCATTGATTTCCCCCCAAAAAGAGCAATATCCGTGACCCTAAATTCTTCATTGGTTCGTCGGAGGGAGCTTTGGAATGTGGACTATTTTCCAACGACTGCTTCTCCGTAATTGTTGCACAGATGACAGATGAAAAAAGACGACGCTGATGCAATGAAGCAATTAGATTAGAGCTGCTGCAGCCCAATTACATTAGAGGCAACAGTAAAGCTTATTTTGAGGGATGTAGTCTTTCACATTAACTCATTACAAGACCCATACATCAAGTGCACTGCAAATTGTTCTGTACTTGCCAAGATTTAAAGTCTTAAAATATTAAATATCTTGTTATTTACAGGGTGGTTTGAATTTTGTATTAATCTTTGCCTACTCATTTCCAGACTGGAAGACATTTTATCCTCACATTCAGTGTTTATTTCTTCTATTTTATCTCGTTTTCTTTGTATTTTTGCAACACATTCATAGGAGTGGGCGTCTTGTTGCCTTAACACAAACATGTGACTCCAGATTATTGTGTTATATCGGTTTAAAGGTGCGATCACCCAGATTAAGAGGTATCCTGCTGGAGACGTCAGTAGCACGATGGTAAAAACTGCCGCCGCCCAACCAAAGCGTTCATTGGAGAGTCTCTCCAGGATGGGGGGGAACGCCGGTCAAGACGGTTCTTGTTTTGACAACACAGCGGTATCGACTTTGCGAGTGATTTATGATGACCTCCGGTGTGGAGATGTCAGCAGCACAGGCGGTGAGAGTTAAATCCACCTCTCCTAATTCCACAGAGTTGGAAAAGTCAACTCTCTGCCTCACAAAAAAAACCACAAAAACCCGCCGAGCAACTAGGAAGGATTTCTTACGGATGAAATACTCGCGCCCCAGCGGTGCAAAGCGCTGGCGAGCATCTAAGAGTTGTTTGTATTCAAGGTGTTGGAGTTGTCTTGTTTGTGGTTAGATCCTCTCCATCTGTGTTGGTGTTGGGCGGTGTTGGGGTATTTTTATGTCACGCACATTATTACGTGATTAAATATTTTAAATGCTTCAAGAAAACAACAACCAAACAAGTGTATTTCCCAGACAAGTAAAACACGAGCTGTGTCACACCGAGTTCCATGTTTATTATTAGTATTTGTTTTGCATGGATTCCCCAGACCTGTTGCCGAGTCGGAGCCTCGGGGAAGCTTCGGCGGCGCCGCAACGTTTTCTGTGATTTTACACTTCACTTGGCTGTACCAGCTAAGAGCGAGATAAAACAACACGTCTATCCGGGGGCCTGGAGTGTGTTTCCTACCTATCATTCCTCCCTCAAAAAGGACAACAGACCCATGAGAGAAAGCCTTGATAATTACGATATAAATCGCAGCGACGAGACGAGAGCATGAGAGGAAAATATGAAGGATCGCTTTATGTGTTTAAGGCCCAATATCAGCAAATCCGAGGGGACGCAAAAGAGAAATGACTAATGGCTTGGTTGATGAATGTCCATAATGGGGGGGTGGGCAGGTTTAGGGGGGTGTTTGGTGGGGCATGTAAGGCAGGTTAAAGGATGAAGGAGAGGAGCAGGTGGCTCCCGGTCTCCGAGGCCCCCCCCAGTAGCCCTTTCTCTGGCTTCAGCTTAAGATCGGGTCTAATCAGCAGTTGGAGAGGCCACTTAGCCTGTGATGAGGAAAACATTTAATGTTCTCGTCTTTGTGCTTCTCCACATTTAATTGTCATTTGGCTGCTTTCCTATCTTCCACTTGTTCCGGTTTGATTTGGCGCCAGAACGTGACGCAGCCTCTGAAGCCGATGCAGCCGTTCAGGACGGCCGTTAGAATTCCAACAGACGTGAAAAGCAAACGCTTAAGAGCAAAAAGAAAAAAAATCCTGCCAAAGTGTGAGAGTTGGTGTAAAAATATCTCCCCAAAATCTCTTCAGAACACTGAACACAACACGAGCTCGGAAACTTGCATCCTCGGCACGAGAGCTTTGACCACTCCCCCCAGCTATTATGGCACAGTCACATGACCAAAAAAAAGAGTCTTTTCAGTTGTTCAAAACATTTAAAATTAAATTCATATTTGTTTCAACAACCTGGAAACCCTGAAAAGGTGGTAGATTCTGTAAATAAAAGTGTCAACTCAAATATGGATAGTCTTGAAAATTTCAAAATAAGACATCCAGGGTTAAAAAAATGATCTAGTACAGACCAAATTGAGTTTAACTGTGTATCCTATTAATTCCACAAAGTAGGTGAAAAATCAAGTAAAAAAAAAAAACACAACGAAACCCGAGAAAGTCAACAAAACCAGGCAGGAAAATACTCTTCTTCTGAAAGGCTGGCAGGGCTGCAAATCACCGCAGAGGTCGAAACGAAACCTCATCGCTTTAAACAGCCATGTCTGGCCCTCGGCACATCACAACTTCTGTCTTTGGCTTCTTCAGACTCACACTGGCCAGAAAACTACAGCAAACTAAACTTGGTCAAACCTGGTAAACACTGTGGTTTACAAGAAAGAGCGCCCGATGGAGTGCTGACCCTTCAACACCCTCATAACGGCTTCCAGGAAAGATAACCAAAGTTGCGCTGACTGCTTCCTCTTCATGCTTGTCATATTTCATTCCGTCCTTCGTTTTCCAGACTTAATTCTTCTGCTGCAGAATGACGGATCATCTGGGGTTTTTTCTTATCTCTCATAGAGTAATGCCAGAAACCAAACAATAAAAAAACACAAAAACAAATCTGAAGTCCATAATATCTGTGCGAAACATCCGTTTTAAGAATATCCATCAGATCTCGGTTCTGAGACGCCGACGTCTCTTCAGAGGAAATATATATTTCTGTAAAGTACTCAGTATCTCTTTTTCAAATACTTTTTCTTTTGCCAAAAAAAAAAAAAGAAAAAAGATTCAGTCTGAAAATCTTCAAGAAATTCTTTCTGCCAGTCACTGTTTTGTTAGAGTATGCCAACAGTGAATACAATATTAGCACTACAGGGTTTAAAATATAACGCAAACAAAAAAATATTGTGTTGACATTTGATGTATAAACTCACTTGAATTAGCATAAACTCTCGAATCACAACCTGGCAATCAAATCCCTGATCTGCCAACTTCATTTCTTTATTTACTCAATTGGGCTGTAGCAGATTCTAAGCTAACAATGCAATTACTGAACCGTCAGATGGTTGAAATAAAGTCATCTACAAGGCAGAAGTTAAGAAGAAGGAGTCTTTTAACATAGGCTAAATAATCTTGACCTTTAAAAGCACTCTTTTTCTTTTATTTTTGAATATTCATGTTTATTTTTCTAAATTTACGGATAAATCACAGAAATGTTAGTTTGTTTGTTTTTTTTGTCGTAATTAACCAACCCTACAATCGAGCATGAAAATCAACTTTAGCTTTTGGCCAAATGGATAAATCAATTTTCCAATCAGTGTTCACTGTTTGCTGCATTAGGAGACAACGGCCGTAACAGCCAATCAGAAACGAGAATACGAAAAATCATCCAAAAAACCAGACCAGATTAAGTGGTGCGTCATAAATCACCAGGATAATCCAATCAGCTTCAAGTGATTGAATTAATCCTCCGTACTTCCAGTAGTCTCCCCAAACAACAACAAAGACCACACACAGTCTTTAAAGAAGACCCTAATTGTGTTTTAGCACAAAAAAACTATATAAAAACCAACAACTTGTTTGTGTGTCTTTGACTTTGATGGAGAGAAAGAATATTTGTCATTAGGAGAAATATTCCAAGCATCCTTTATCGTTGCAAAAAGCAACGTAGCCTCATTACCCATGTTGTAACTCAGTCGAACACACTCTCTCGTCTTTGGCAGTCAGAATGCGTTGATGTCTGGTAGCCAGCCTGGCAACCATTTATAAAAACTTCCCATCAGGCCCTGAAGTATTCCATTATTTAGCCGAGACAGCAATTTGGCTGTACCAGACTTTACAGGAAGGACAAAGAGACACCGCTGACAGGAAGCCAAAAACTTCAGCAAAGCCTCAAATCAAATGAAAGTCAAACGGATATTCAGTGAAACTGGAAGGGCAGAAGAAAGAGTGCACTCCTCCACCAAGGCCGACCCGCCGTTGATGACGGGATATGAAAATAAGTCCAACCGATACCACGTCCTTATGCTTCCGATGGCATTGGGACGATATCGGAAATACGGCGGCGCACCTCTCAATTGTTATGTAACCCATTAGAACTGTGTACCATCATCTGCATACGTCATACGTGGCATTATATCCCAGCTTAGAGGAAGAGGACGAAGACCCCGGACGCATTTGGGCGAATTTGGGTGTTCACGAAACTGACTTTTTGATAACTAATCGAGACGGAGGAACAAGCCCGCAGGTATTAAAGCTCAACCCGGCCTGAGACCACGGGTATTAAAGCCTGACCCCAAGGTAATTAATGACATTTTGAGCCGAGCCTAAAGGTAAGATCTTAAGCCCAAGCCCGAGTCAAAAAAAAATCCTGCCTGACCCGACCTGAGCCCGCAGATATTAAAAGCCCGACCCAAACTGAAAGTAACTCATGACTTTTTGAGCCCGACCCAGACCGAATTTTGGTTTCAGGTCGGGTCGGGTTTGGACTCGGGCTCAGGTTCAAGATCTTACCTCTAGCTGACAACTGTACGCTGAATTTCCTTTGGACAAACCATCAACTGGGGTAAAACATCTTGCTGCCCGCCAGCGGAGTGCGGCTATCAATTAATGACACGTCAACAGTTGTTTGTCCGTGCGTTCCTCCTGTCGAAGCAGTAATAAGTAATGAGCCGGCTACATCGATAAAAGCTCACCGCACAGGAGTCCCCCCACCCCCACATGCGTCCCTGGGCTTTAACCTTTAGCCGGTGTCATTTCTTTTTCCGTCCAGCGAGAGCGACTTGCTTACTGCAGGAACAAGGTCCCCAAACAAAGGGATATTAAGGACTTGAGAGACAAGACGGGAGAGATGAGGTTCGGCGGAGGAGGGATTGTGTTTGCAGAAGATTAAGGCTCTTCAGAGTGGAAGGATGATGGATGGACGGGAGTCCGTCATCCATCAGGGCCCGTTTACATCACCTTTAAACGCGTCCCCCTCCTCCCCCTGCAAAGAGGCCGAGCTGCTGGTTTGACCTGCGCTCCATACTGGTTCCAGTCAATGCCGTGATGGATAACTTATATATACTGTATATATACGACCAGAGAGACTCATCCAGTTGCGTTTCCTGCTGAATCTGCGCGTTCTCCCCGCGTCGTTGTCTGCCCAGAGGCGTCGCAGCGTTTACGGCGCATCACTCACACGTGGCGCGAAGCTGTAAACATGTCACAATTTAATGGCCCATTGTCTATTTGGTTCCAACGAGGCCCAAATGAGACATAGCCGGCTGCTTCCTGCCGTCTTGGCTTTCTAACCATTATCAACACTGAGACTCCTTTATCCGATGCTTACTCTTTCATTTCATGGGCTGTCTGTTTGAAACATGAAGCACGTTTTCAAAGACAGTGCTTCTCTATAGGAATTCAAAGTGGAGCCGCTGAAGAGCTCCCAACAGCTCACAAAGAGCACCTTTATTTTTCGAATCTCAAACTGATTTTTTATTAGAAAAATCCCGGACTCATAAAAATTCCTTTTGAGGACGGTTTATAGCGTTTCCCCCCCTCCCCCCATATTTATAATGATCTTTTTTTTTTATTTTTTATCATCCTACTTGTTTTAAACCCATATTTCAAATGCAGTTTGAAGTAGTAGTGGCTTTCTGTGGAAATACTGCATCTCCTGGTTCCATTCATCGCCATTCTGGCATCGAAAAACTCAGACCTGTCAAATCAAATCTAGAGAAAAAATACCCCCACCGATGTCTTCTGAGTCCTAACAATGAGCGTGCACGCACAACAGTTTATCGTATTTAGTTTTTAGAGCGGTTCGCTGCTTCTCATTTACTCTAACATATCTCTGTTGAAGTGGATATGTTTCCTTCTGGAGCTACACGAACAGACAATAATCCCACATTGAACATTCCTGCAGCTCAACCCCCCTCCCTCCCCAGGAGCTGGAAAAAGAATCATCACAGTCATCCAAAAATTGTTGCTATAAAGATAATAAAGACATCAAGTTCAGTCCAATTGGATGAGAAGAAAAAGAAGAATAATCTCTAATCCCTTTCCATTCCCATCTTTTGACAGACACCTCTATGCTCACAACCAGTATAACCAGTAGTGCACTGGCCACAGAGCAGCTGCATTATTCTGCATTATGCAGCATCTTTCAACACAATCTGAACCGGTAACCTCTGCAGCTGCATGGGAACCCATGCCGGCAAGGGTTTACTCACGTATATATATATATATATATATATATATATATATATATATATATATATATATATATATATAGATATATTTTTTTTTTTTTTTAAGTTTTTACATGCATCTTTGTTTGGTTTTTGATTTTTACGAGGTATCCAGGAATGTTTCAAAGTGAAGTTTCTACAATTATTAGAATCTACTCAACACATTTACACGCATCAGGTTCGGAATTGTGTTCAGTTTTTAGCTCTGCTACTGCTGTAAAAAATCCACATTGTACATATTTTTACAGAAGGTGTGAAACGTTTGCAGTCGCAGCCTCTTATTTCTCCTGTGATAAGCCTCATCAAGTGCAAATAGTAAATGAAATCTAGCTTTCGCCACCATTTTCCCTCTATTGATCCCTGAGGGGAATTCAATTTGTTTGAGAGATGGAAATATGTCGCGTTCCCGCTGTGTGTCCCTTTTTTCCCTCCACGGAGTATTATTCACTCTACTAATTTGAAATTGTACATTGGAAACAGATACAGCATCACGATTAGTTGAACAGGCGACCAGGAGCGCTTTGAGAGACGGATGCAATGACCCGCAAAAAAAAAACAATCTAGTCAGACGTTGGAGTTTGGAAGGAAGTTCGCAAGTCCAGATGGAAATGAGAAAAAATATGAAATGTTTCTGCAGGATTTCAGCCAAACTGGTGAAGGGAGATGGATAGTGACTCTGTATTAATGATTAGGTTTCAATACATTGATCTGCTGAGCTCCACAAAACGTGTCCTTTCATCTCCTGCCGCTAACAGTTGCTTGAAAGGCGTATCTATCATGCATATGCATCAGCCGTGACCTCCTGTCCCGAGGAGCGTGCAGGAACATCTAGTCTCCAAACCCCGAAGCGGTCAGGAGGAAATCTGCTCTTCGTTTCCTGAGGCCAATTCATAAAGGTCACTGCCAGTCAAGACTTCCGAGCTGCTGGCTTTGACTTTGGCTTAGAAGGATGTGGGATTTTTTTTTTTTTTTGCTCTGTTGGTCCACCCCCTACAGGATTCTGGCAAAGGGAGGATCTGAGTAGAGCCACATTAAAAGTCGTGTGAAGTCTGGAAGTTCATGGTAACATGCATTCTGACCTCCGTGTGAAGTCCAAAGAGCTGAGAGGTTGGAACCTCATCTGTGCATTAGCATAGCGCGGACTATCGTGTTGCCTAGAGAATGTGTGATCCTGCAAATAATTTTTTTGGGGATGTTATCTTACAACCGCAAGTAACTGTTGGCTGGAAAGCGAATGCTTTTGTAGTGGCGGTCCTGGAAGAGGCATGTTTTTGTACATGCTAAACACATGCTAGGAAGTTTCTGCATCAAGAAGGGTCGGCAGACGTGACCTGGACACCCTTTATGTCTCTGCAGCCCGTCTGGACCCACCAGTTAAACAGATTTCAACAAAAAAGTATTAAATAACGGAATTATCGTGTAAATGCAACAGTTGCAGGTCATTGTGAATATTCTGAATACCCCCCCCCCCCCTGAGAACACCTGCATAATCTGCTGCCAATGAAAAGAGATTATAAAAAGCAATTAAGGCTTGTGATTCCAGATGTGACTGTTTTGTTGCCTAAATTTAAGTTAATTCAATCTTTAACCGGCGCATTCTTTTCTAATAGAAGTAAACAAGCTCAATATATTTTGAATTTGAATTTTGACGTCTTTTGGCTTAATGAGATGCGTCAGATGCTCTGTGACGCCCCAAAAACAAGGATCAGAAGACGTTAATATTCTTATATCCCGTCTGGAGTGGGTTCATCCACCTTCCTCAACCCTCACTGGACTTTATCTCATTAAACCGGCGGCGTGTCGACGCGTAACCGCGGCGGAATTACTTCTGGTTGCTGTTTACCGTCGCTGTCCGGCTAGAGGTTGTGCACAAGAGCCGTCGCCGCATCTCTGGAGTGTCGATAACAAGGTGATACGGATCCGTCTCATCACGCCGTCCGCCGGGGAAGGATTAGGAAGCATCACACTCGCACTAATGACCTAATTATTAAGCAGGAGCATTGTAGTATTCTCACCATCATTTAAAAGCTAATCTTCCTTCTTTTTATTTTATTTTTTTTATTATTATTCATTTTCCGGAGCAATAGGGATATTTAAATCCAATTCACACAGGAAGTCCCATATTTAATTTCATAGTTTACTGAAATCTACGAGGCGCAGTCTCTGGGATTTAAGAGGCCTCAAAATTCCACTGAAGTGTAACATTTGCTGCTCTTCAGGAAAATTAAACCATATAATACAGAGGGGAGCTGTGGAGAGCGCCAACAAATGAAATAAAGAAGAAAAGGCTTGAAATATAACTACACAACAAAAAAATAAAAGCGTGGTAATTCATTTCAAGAGGACAGAAATAGTTTTTAGATTGATAACCATTTGCAGATTAGACTCTCATCCCCCCCCCTATGGACCGGTATTACTTCCTGTCTTATTTATAAATCCCTAAAAACAAAAGAAGGTAGTCAGAACAGAGGTTTTGAGGTAATAATAATCATCCCCCGCCCATAAACGGGGCAATGCAGCGGAGGGGAGACAGGATTTCTCCCCCCCCACCCCTGGCGCCATCAAACTTGACTCAAGGACACCATAAGGGCGGAGAAATTTCTCTACCTGCTGACAAAGGGGAAAAGATGATCACTCTAAATGCCCGGCACTAAATCTTTCACACTTGTCAAGTCCACTTTGTTGCTGCTGCCAGAGTTGACCCCTCTCTCTCCATCAGAGGGGACCCGGCCTTGGTCAACGGGGATGGGGGGGTGGGGGGGGGTGGTAAAGGAAGGAAGGCCAAGACACCTACGAAATTTATAACACACATTTATACCTCATGCCCTCAAATCATCCAAACATATTGTGGCGTTCTGATAAAGATGGAAAAGAATAGAGTCTTCACAGGATTCCTCCTCGACAGACGGAATCGAGGTTCTCACGCTTTAAAAAAAAAAAAAAAAAAAGTTCCCTCAAAGAAAAGACGGGTTTAAAATCTAAAATCCGCAGATATTAATATATGTATAGATTTCCCGACAAGTGTGACCCGGTATCAGCAAAGAACAGCAACATGTTTTTGTTTTTTTTTGGGGGGGGGGCGTTAACTTCCATTTCCCCCCCCCGAAGTGATGTCCACGTACAACTATTATTATACACATGGGTGGCAATGTGATTGTCACAAGGTTAGATAGCGCACGCAAATGAAAAATAAAGTCTGTCAAGCATGCCAGATGCAGTTTTGGGGGAAGTAGAAAAGGGGGCTATTTCAATTTAAATTCCTGCCAGAGACAGTAGATGAAGAACGGTCGCTAGGGGGGGGGGGCAAGAAGTAGGTCAAAGGGAGAGTTTGGAATCCTCGCACTTCTGAAAAGAAGTTTATAGATAATCAAAAAGTATTTGCTGTACTTAAAGAAGTAATTTCGATGTTAAAATGTTGGTTTTGCGCGCTGGCAACGCTACTCCACGGACAACTAATTAATTACAAACACACCCCCAAGGCAAGATTTGTTTCATTTGGGGGCGGATTGAGGCCTTCATTGTTTATAATTGTTTCTGAATAAAAATACCCCCTCCATCCAACATTCATCAAATATTTATGAAGCCATTTGAAAGCATTTAAAAACTCAAAAACTGTTTGTGACTTAACAATTTTTTCATTTTTCTTTCCTGTCCTGAAAACATTCGTTGGCACCATGTGAGCTTTTTTTTTTTTTTTTTTTGACAAAATTAGCTGTATATTCAACCACGGTTGACCCGATGCTATTATAGTGTTCATTTTCTTTCATTTTCGATATCTAAAAATGTTATTCCTCACAAATGAGTGAGTCTGTTCAGTCAAACTAGTATTTAACTGGTGGCGACACACAATATTTATCACTATGGGAGTCGTGTTTCTGCACCAGTTTGGAAATGTAGAAATATTGTGGTGGATAACGCTCATTGGCATTGCCTTAGAATCCAATGTTTCACCAAAAGTTGAATATCTGGATCAGTGAGGTCAGCATATTCTGACCTCTGGACAACAAAATATTTCCAATAGTTTCCAAAAAATATTTCTGTCTAACTCCCTAAAAACATGCATTTTAATTATCTGACATTATTACTCATAAGACAAAATATTTCATTCCTAATTGTGATTAATTCTGCTTTCAAAAATAAAAGATCTGGATGATTTTTCTCACCTCGGTTTTAAAATCTGCAGCATGAGGAATAAAAAAAACAAAATAAACAACCCAAAAACATCCACTTTGGCAACTTTAATTTCTAGCAGGCTCTATAAAAAAAAAAAAAAGCTTATTTCTAAGGTGAATTTGAAATTCGGGCATATCTGCACAGACAAGCAGATTCATCTTATTTTTGCTGTATTTGCTGTGACCACATCACGGCACAGTAAGTGATAAGCGGCGTGGAAAAAGAGTTAGAGGGATTTATCTGTAGCAGTGCTGAGTGGGTAGCAGATAAAGGAGGAACACAGATGACTTGTTTTGACAGTAAACCAGCAAAGGAAAGGGGAAATGTGTTAACAGCATTATGCAAAAGAGGGAGACGTATTTCATCAGCGACTGACAACGATGACCCACAAAAAAAGCGTGATGTGGAATAAATACTGTAAAAGTCAAGGTAATAACCGTTAAATAGAGAAAATACTGCACGACTTTCCCTCGTTTTGCGGAACGCAACCTGGATCCAGAGACGACTTTATGCAAAATGCCTCCATCAAAAGAATAAAAAGAAGTATAAAGATGTAAAATGTAAAAAAAAAAGAAAAAAAAAGCAGTAATAAAACGTCGGATATGACGTCGTCCATTTCTTGGACCAGATGCTGGACGTCTAGGCAGGCGGGTGCTGCAAAAAATGTGATGCTAATGCTAATTCTAGGTAATAGGAACTTAAAAATGTGTTAATATATTATGAACACAATGATTTTAATTCAGATGCTGACTTTGTTCCCCTTGGATAAATGATATTATAAGTCATTGGAGGGTCTCTTTATGAATTATAGAGCTAAATAGATGACATCTCATCGCGTGGAAGAATAAATGCCAGTAAATAGTGCTGCTTTCTCGTATATAACGCATCAGCAAATGATTTATTAATAAAGTGATTAGTTTAGTTTTCATGTTGATATGATATACAGGATGTAAAGAACACTTAGCAGCAGCCGAAGGCCGACTGGAATAAAATAGGAACATTTGTTAATGAAGATTCATCAGAAAAGATGGAAACAGAAGAGAATAGAACATAAAAATCCATCATCAGACGTTTAAAGTCGGAACTGCTATCAGTGGCCAACTGGGAAACGCCTGACGGCTGTAACTGAGCTAGTTCGTTCACTTCTATTCGTATTTTCTCTTCACAAATCGACTGTGCCGATTTCAGTAGGATGGAAAGTACGAACGATATGCAAAGACATGACCGAGGACACGCTTCGTGACTCCATGTCATATTGGTCTCGCTATCACTGAGGAACAGATTCCGTCCAAGACCTCGCTGCGAAAAAATCTGCTATCTGTGAGAAAATGCATTTCAGCAAACATTTTCCATTATATATATATATATATATATATATATATATATATATATATATATATATATATATATATATATATATATATACTTTAAAGCCTTCAAAATACAACCAAGTGATTTAAAACATAATGAAAACTAATCATTATTTTACTAACATAAATGGAATACATCAGTAGAACTGTAACCAGTGCTTTCGCCCCATAAAATAGAGCAAACCATTGGTTGGTCAATGTTGACAAAGCTACAACCTGACAGGAAGTTGCTATTTACATTGTATTTATGTCTATTCTTAGCCGTTATTCTCGGCGGTTAATATAATGCCTCCGCCTCGTGTGCATTGAAATTCATGCTCTGTTCTCGTCGTCTGTGGAGGAACATTCTTGGATCTGGCAGCCTTGCCCCGTCGTAATGAAAGGTGCACAGACATCTGTTTCCACCGGCAGCAATTAAGTTACAGTGAAAGAAAAACAAAACAAGTTATGATGAGGTACCACAACGCACATGCACAAAAAAAAATCAGATCAACCTTCGATCATCAAGAATAGATGACAAATTACCTTTTTCCTGCAATTCCAGAATGTGGAGATAATTAACATTACCCAGCAACAGCTTACTTCACACTCCTATATCTGGATGAACTAAAGGAATATAGATGTTTATGTCATAACAGAGCCACAGTATGTATTTATTCCTTTACGTCATTTGTATAAAATGGAAAAAGAAGAAGAATATAACCCTTCACCAAGGTTATGTTTTCACCTCCATCTTTTTGTTGGTTTGCTGTTTGTCTTGTTGACGCGAGAAACGCCTTTCAAGGATTTTCATGAAACTTGGTGGAGAGGTTAAGGATGAAGCAACGAGGAACCAATGAAATCCATCACTTACTTTAACATTGTGATGCTGGTGTTCAGCGTTTTTATCCATCATTTAGGGCAAAAAAAGGACAGAAAAACTGTTGGATGATGGAGAGAAAGGAAAAATCTGGACAAAAAGGTAGTTGCCCGATTTTTGTCATCCGCATCATCAGCGATGACGGCTTCATTAGTTCAGACGGATGATTGGAATTTAGTCCTTGATTTGATTTCAGGGTCGTTGTTGGAGGTATCCTTGAGAAATATACGTATTCTCTCCTTTTTCAGTGAAGCGAGGCAAAAAAAAGACTCAGATGACCGTCAATCTAAGAATGACTTACTAAGCAACAGTTTAAGTCGCCGACCTTTGGTGAGATGAATGAAAACAGTGCAATCAATATCTATTATCTATTAATTAAAGTCTGAAATTGATATGAGCCCAACGTTAGCTGCTGTATTTACTATTTATTCAACAACTTACAGAACATCCTAACAATTGGGGCTTCAGATCAATTTGTTTGCTTCCTAGCGATAACACACGACAACAGGAACACATTTGCGGTCTCATATTGCTTCAACATTGATGTAAATAGTTTCCGTATCTTGAAAAATGATGAGCTGTTGGAGGGAGAACAGCAATATCACAACAAACTATACATTTCTTTAGAAATCAATATTGGAAAGCGATGTGTAAAGACTGCTTTGGGTGACACCAGGAGACAAGAAAACAACTGTTTTGCTCTTTTTTTTTTTTTTGTCACTTCTGCATTTTTCTTCTCTGAACAGACGCTGCTGTTTGAAAACTAAATACACGTTTTATTTTGAAAGTTGCACCCTGAAGGACACTCAGGAAGGGGACGCGCCAGCGGTGATGGACGTATTGGCTCTATGCTGATGACCTTTTCTGTTTTTAATACCCTCTCCAGAATCACAGGGCCAAACTGGAAGCCTTGACTGTTCCTTGGCTGGGTAGACCTGCCTGATGACATTCAACCACCCCCTCCCCCAAGAGGCTGGCTTGGCTCGGCTATGTGTTCTACAAGACTCTCAGGAAGTCCACAAGCAGGTGGGGGCGATAATTAAGCATGATTTCTAGACATTAATCCGTCCACAAAGTGAACGCCACAGCTGTTATAACCTCACCTCTGCATTATAGAGGTGACTTTACGTCCTGCGAACGAGAACCCGACCTGGACGATGGTACAGTAACGGTAGGTATTTGTCCAAATGGGACATCTTGACTCGTAATGTGTTATTTCACTGCCCTTGCACTTTTTGTTCATCTTTAAATTTAACATGTTGTAAAGAGCCCAAGCACCACTTGCCTTTTCAGCTGAGCTTTAAACAACAGCAGTAAAAGCAGCTCTCTCTGTCTATAAACGGGGTTCGGGTGTCTGCTAGTGTACAGGACAGTAAAGTTTGAAGACCTCAGTGGTGCTAAAGCAGCATTTTTATTTTTGTTAGCACTCAACAACATACTGCAACCCGTGCATCTTGCCTGCCGAGAAATATCAGCAAACGCACCGGTTTTCAGGGTAACAGGTCCACCAGGACGGAGGAGTGGTTGATGGCGTTCGCCCGGCGGTCTCGTGTTTAGTGCTGAACCAAGGCCAAGCAGCTGTCGTTGGGTCTTAACGGTGTTTCCTCGTCTGGATGGTGCAGGGAATGACAAATATGTTTCCCAACACGACGGCCCCAGCAAAAGCAGAAAGCGTCAGACGACACTGGAATTATTCAATCACTCTTTCCTTGTCCGCGGCCTAGAGACAGTGTCACTGAAGAAAAGACAGGAGACAGAGCTGGAGGTAGCAGAGATGAAGATGCTGAGGTTCTCTCTGGGAGTGACCAGGATGGATAGGATCAGGAATGAGTACATCAGAGGGACAGCACATGTTAGAGGTTCTGGAGATAAAGTCAGAGAGGCCAGACTGAGATGGTTTGGACATGTCCAGAGGAGAGATAGTGAATATATTGGTAGAAGGATGCTGAGTTTTGAACTGCCAGGCAGGAGGCCTAGAGGAAGACCAAAGAGGAGGTTTATGGATGTAGTGAAAGAAGACATGAAGGTAGTTGGTGTGAGAGAAGAGGATGCAGAAGACAGGGTTAGATGGAGGCAACTGATTCGCTGTGGCAACCCCTGAAGGGAAAAGCCCAAAGAAGAAGAGTGGTCCCTCTTTCCTGGTCCGTCTTCCTCACTCCAATGGACCATCCAAGAGGAAAAAAACTACTGTCTTTGACCACGTCAGACCACGCCTCCTCCTCTGATTGGTGGATTTGATTCAGGTGGGGCAGATTCGCCAAAGGCATCATAAAATACGACTTCAGGAGATGATTTGTTTGATGTGGCGTGGCGAGGACGGAGTTGAATAGAAAACATGACAGAAACTATTTTCGCCTACCGCGGCTTTAATAGGCAAATAAATCACGTAAATGCGCGAAAGCGTGAGCGCGTTTACACCTGACATTAAATATGATCTGTATCCCGTCACCTAGTCCAGGTGATAAAGACCACATGTACTGCAGGAAGGAAGTCTTTGCGTTGAGATTTTATGCTTTGGTGCCTCCAAACAGCGACTATGTTGGTTGTTCAAATTTAGAGAGGGAGCGAGAGAGGGCTGAAATACACACACCTCTTATTATTGATTATGCATCTATTGTGTCCTTGACGGCGCCAAACGAGGAGTTATTAATAAAAATTGTGAAAAACGAGAGACATAGGAGACATAAATGATATGTTGTGAAATAAAAGTAAAGAACTGAGTGGGAATCTCACTAAAGACGAATCAACTCTGCAATTTTGTAACTTTACAAGCGGGAACTTTTATAAAGATTCCTGTAATTTACAACGTTGATGATGTTCTGAAGGAGTCCCAAACCGTTTGGCTCACGTTACCCCAGCCAATTCTCTACCAGAAGACTGAGATCTAATCTGTAGGAGAGAGAATGCATTAAAAATATCAGGCCAGACCAGATCGTTTATTCCCTGGATCGTGTCCCCGGATCCAGACTCTGTATTAATAACAGGTAAAAAGTGAACTTGTACAAGAAAGTTAGAAAGCAAATTTATTCTGGGGCTGATCCGGGTCTTGTTTCTCAGCCCTGAACTTTAATAAGAAGTAATCATTAAAATGTTCCTGGTTAGCGTTTGGTGAATAAATGCTCATCCCTCCCTGAAATATCAACACTTTAAGTCTCGCCAAGATTAAAAACAAGGTATATATAATATCCAACAGATGGAGACACTTTTTTTTTCTTTCCCTGCAGTTGAATACACATATCCTCTTACAGCATAATTATCTAGAGACACTTTTTTTCGTGGTTACACTGCATTATCATGCACCACAAAGAACTTCAGTGATAGCTCACTCCCAGGCTGTATTAGCAAAATGGCATTTCTGTGGAGACAAAAAAAAAATAAATTTCCATACCTAAGCCAAACGAAGCCGGAGATCTCATCTGCAGTCGGTCGTGAGAAACGACATTCCGTAAAGGATCAAAGTGGGATTCATTCATTCACGCCCCACACGCCACCGCGTCACCAGAAATAAAGCGCGCTTGTCGACACGTGTCGCAGATAAAACACGCTAAACGCATAAATGGGATGGGAATGACATGCGGCGGTTTGTATGTTGGGAAAAAAAAAGGGTTTTTTAACATAAAGACGCTTTTATGTTCATGTTTGATGGTGTGACAGGTGGAATGGGTTCCTCTCATGAAAGGAGTGAGTGTGACATATTAATTGGACGGATTCAACAGGGAACTGCAAACTGTTTGGTTACATGAGTCACCGTGAGGGGTATTAAGTGAGGTCTTTCTGTGGGGTTTCATGGTGTTGATTGCCTGTTGGTAAAAAAAAATAATTAAAAATAAATAAAATAAATGCATGTATTTTTGACAACACAACTACCAGGGGACATGTAGCTGTGCCTTTAAATCTAATTTTATTATACTTTATTACAGTAATCCATCATTACTCGCGGTTAATGTGTTCCAGGGCCACCGCAAATAACGAAATTCCAAACTAAACATGTCATTATTTACAGTAATTTAAATGTTTATGAACCCTCCCCATACTAATATTAAACCACCTATCTGTATTATCCCTTCCCACACCCTTATAGACTGTTTAAAGCACTTTTGTATGAAAAAAAAGTGTTCCTTTAATCATTGAAGTGCGCTGAGTTCTACGAGTCTTGGAACTCAGCGCACTTCTGGATGTTGTCAGCCAATAGAATGCGCGTACAGTGTCACGTGACTACCTACTAAAAATCCACGATGTAGTGAAGTTGTGCATCTTGAAGCATAATCAGCGAGGGATTACTGTATTTATTTTTATTATACCACAAAGACATTAATAATTTCCCTTTGTGAAGCCCCGCCCCCAAGTCCACAAGTCACACCCCCTCCAATGGAAGAGATTCACAAACTGTAACGGCGGCGCCGATGCACAACAATCATTTTCCGTAATGTTTCAGGATGAGACACATCAATCTATTTTAAGAGCATGGCCTCAGACTGAGTGAGAGGTGTCTTATAGCAGAGGTCAAAGGGCAAGAGCAGCATTTAGCTAGCATGGCTAAACGCCCTAAATTAATATAATGTGCGTAACCTGTTAAAAGTGTTCACTAGAGGATACCCACGGACGAATCGACGCCATTCCGACCTCAGTTGAGAACAGTTTTGTTTACTCCTAACCTTTTCCACGAAAATAACAAAAGAGAATCGACGGGATATTTTGTTAAATGTAAAACTTTAATCACCGAGGCAGAAAAGGACAAATTTACCTTCAGCTAATTAGCTGAATGAGGTCCATCCATATCCATTGGCGATCGCCTGACAGTCGGAGGCTGTTAGGCGTGTGAAAATGAATTTGCTCTCACTATGCCGCTAATTATAGACATAAAAAGTGAGTGGGAGACCAGTGTTTTGGTGGGACCACGCTGAGCTACGTGTACATAACGGATGTCATGTCAGGGAGGGGTTATAACAGTTCACGGTTCAAAGTTGGAACGCGCTTTGCAACTTTGAGCCTCAAACACAAACTGTTGTTTTTTTATAAGTTTATAATTAAAAGGGATGAGTTCTATATGACATTAAGTGTACAAGTAAATAAAAGTACAATTAAGTTTCGTTTAACCTCATGTTTCAGGGTTACGTTAATCTGCAAAACAATATTTTTTTTGTGCAAACAGCTGAGATAGCTGATGAGTTTTCTTGGTCTTAAAATAAAATAAAAAATCAAGAATTTTACAAGTGATTTTTGACAAAATGGTTCAGAAAATTTGAAATTAGGTACAAACCCGAGAATCCCATTCCCCAGAGAAACAAAATGCTCAACTCACAGATTATCAAAAGACAGAGATGTTGTGTCTGACATGGAATTGGTAGTATGTTAGCTAACAGTTGACTACCCACACGGGCAGCATCAGCCTCCTTTACGTCTTTTCTGCAAAACACAAAACGGGAAATGTTTTGTAGCAGACAAACAGCTGCAGGTTAGTTTTCCTCTGATGTTACAAAATGGAAAACGGAACATTTTCCTCTTGAATGAGGAGGGCAGGACTCCTTCCACAAAAGAAACAACACCAAAAATAAACCCAGATCGAATCTGAAACGGGGAAATCTATCCCTCTGGATGAATGCCGTTTTCAGTTTTGTCCTCTGCGGCCCCGAAAAAAACCAAACAACCACTTTCATTTGTTAAAGGACGTGAATTATGGCGACTACACCTGGAATGAATCATCCAGTTTCCTTTTTTGAAAAATGGAAGTAAAAGCTCCCATGTTTTCATCCTCACGCGGCCCAGATCGGCTGTAAAGGCTGGTCCTTCTAACAAAAGCACTGACTTTAATTATAATGCACCATTGCTATTAATGAGTCTTGGAAAGGGAATGCAGTAGAAGAAAAATAATTTCACGGTGGTCCACAAAATAATGTAACTTAATCAGAACAAGAATAATTGCATTTTTTTTCCATCTCTGATTAATTCAGTGGCACTAATTACCTCTTTTTTCATCGTACAGCTGTGATCATTATTTCTAATCTCTTTTTTTTTTAAATTTTAAAATATGACGGAATGTGAGAGAAAAGAAAAAGCGGGAAGGAACCCATCTTTTGATCCCGCCCCCTTTTAGTCCCTACCGTTTGGCCCCGCCCCTCCGTTTTGTGGGTAGTGTAAGGATAGTAGATGGAGACCCCAAACATAGAGGCAGGGGTAACATCCCAGAATGCTTTGCACAGAGGTAGTGGCAAAAATGAAAGAAGGCAATAAAAGAAAAGCATGAATTTTCTAAATCTTTGAAATAAAAACCACAAATCTTGTAAAACATTCATAATGAATGTTGTAGAAATGTCTACGAAAATGATCACAATTATAAATCAAGATTACAAAATGCAACACCTAATTTTTTTATATGAAATTAAGACAATAAAAATCTGTATCCCGCTTCCTTCTCTCCGCAACTTTATGAAAAGTCAATTTTAATAATCACCTCTCATTCCTCTCACATGAGATTTATAAATTCATCTTTCGAGCCCTTCACCATTACTCATTCCACGTCTCCCAGTCGGGCTGTAATCATTGTGAACTAAATTCTGTGTCACAAACAGGTTTGAATGCGCTTGAGGCAGGAACAAGATCGAGTCGGGTTGTGTTGCTCTTAATGGATAAAATAAAATGACACCCATTATATGAGGAAGATGTATCGCAGCAATAAGGCATGGAATGACAAATAATGTAAAAAAAAAACACAGCATATGTTGGTCACAATTACGCGCTGTGCTATAATGTGTAGCTGGAGCATGAATCTTCCCCAATAGCATTAGTCGGTCTTTGTGAAATTTAATTACAACCTTCTGTTTCTTGTATTTAGTGATGCAGCAAATATCTTTTCTTTTTTTTTTTTTTAAGCTTTAATGATTCTACTAGTTAGCAGAGCTGCTGATTTAGATTACGCATTTGATTTTGATCTGCATTCCAAGCGGCGCTTCTCATTAATTTTTTTTTTAAATGCAAAAGCAAAAAAAATGTAAAAAAGAATAATAAATTAAAAAAAAAAGAATAAATAACGAACGACAAATCAACTTAATCACATTTTTTGAGAAATTGTGCGTCAGTGGCCACCAACTTGTAAGTGTAGACCTCGCTCCATCCCATAATAAATAGACTGGCGCTCTAATCAAATGAACATCCCGCTGCATGCTGCTCTGAATGCCCCGGTGCATCAGGATATTTCCTTTAATTAGGCCAGATCCTTTTCAACTCTGCCACGACGTCACTGCGCAGAAATGTCTCAGGGACCAGCTTGAGCTCGAGGTTTTAGTCATTAAGAAAATCAGGTCAGCCTTTGTGTCTGGAGGAAAATCCATGGCAAAATATGTAATTACACACATGCATACAGCATTGTGTCCAAAGGAAGGAACAGTAAAACCATTCTCACATGCACGCTGTGACAACCAGCTTGTCAACTGGATGACAAAAGTAAAGTTAGTAAGCAATCCTACATCTCCTGGAAGGTAAATATCAGGATGGTTAATTTAAAAAAAAAAAAAAAAAAGCCTGAATCTCACATGTCAAAAAAAAAAAAAAAAAAAAAAAGATTTGTAAATAAATAAATGGGGGAAAAAAAATAGAAATGACTAAAAAATGGCCTGGAGATAGAAGATATGGCCTTAAGTATTATCCTCAGTGTCTGCAGGAGGTGTTTAATGGCCCCTTTAGAATTCAAAAGGCTGCTCTTGCTGTGTTGACATCCAAAATGAAATATAATTGCCTGTAAAGGAAGTTTTTGTTGATGCAGATGTTGAGTGATGGTTTGTCCAGACCCGTGTGTAAACACGTGACACGGGAGCGTCGGTATTGACACGTCCTGCCTGCCCACGTGTGATGGAGTGTTGATGATTAATAGGGACAGAAACTTTTGGAACGGCTCCATTAGATTGCCTGAGCCGATGGCGGCGACACGGGCGGCGACGCCTGCAATCTAATCCTTGAGGGACAGCTGAAGACTTTCCATGAGCTGTGCTTGTTTGGAGAGGCTTATATTTTTTTATTCTGAGCGTGTGCCGATGTATCAGAACGGATTCCCTAAAGAGATTCACCTTAAAGGCACCTGTGACAAGAAGAGAGAAAATCTGATTTAACTCCTGCAATTTAAGCCAGACAGAAACGTCTGCTGTGTTTATTGCAATTTGTCGTCTTAAGGCAGGAGATGTGAAGTAAAAGCATCGGATCAAACTATTCCTTTACTTAGTTCTCTTTGATGCATTGCTCCACTGCATTTAGCAAATATGCATCATGACAAACTGCGGGCAATTGGTTGTCAGCATCCATCAGTAGCATCACCTCAGCCGAACCTCCTGCAGGAGGCACCACCGAAGCAGCCCGGTGAATTATGTCCACATCAGGCGATTCTGTGGCTCACAAATTAAAGCTAATGCCAGGAAGGAAGAAGTTGCAGTTTATGTAGTGCATAAAGGAAGTACTTCAAGTTGGTGAGTGGACAAGGAGTTCTCAGACGTCCACGCAGGCCCTGAACACACCAGTAATTAAAGTTGGCGTCTTTATTTATTGACCAAGACGATGGTCTTTCTCCAAACGTTTCGTCTACATTTTTAACACTGACCCTTGACCCGAATTCCATTGTTTTTGAATAAAATTCAGTTATTTTGCAAAGTTTTGCAGAACTTTATTGGGTTGTTTCCTGCAGGCGCTACAATAGTCTTCCATTTGAGAGTAAAAACTTGAGAATCCAAATGTTGTGCTCTTTTAAACCCCAGACAACCTCCAAGACTTACTGTCCTGGAAAAAAACAAAGTCAATGCATATTTAATTCTTGTTGATGCGACACTAGGCTCACCCATTAAGGACTGTTAATGCAGGCAAACGGAAAAGAATGACCTGCTTATGTGAAACGCTTTGGTTAAAGGAGAGTCTTCTGAGATGGATAGTGTTGACTTGTTTAGTGCAAGTCAACACTATCAACACTAAGATTCAGTCATTAGGAGGCAGCAGAAGATTCAAAGAAGATCGAAAATTCAATGTAAGAAAAAATACTAGTTGGGATTGGAGCTGGGGGAGGGAATGATGAAGGTAAACACTCAGACATGCAGGTATTCCTTGTTGATCTGGTGGAGCCTCAGATGTTCATGCATTCAAGATGGTTCGCCTAACCTGGACACGATGAGATGGAGTTTAGCTCGAGGGATATTTACCTTGTTTTCCCAACAAGTAGGGGTCCTGGTATTTTGCGTTGTTTTAGGTACCAAACAAGACAAGTTGTCATCTTCAATGTTCTTGCATTTTTGTTGTGCTGCTCCAAATTCGTCTTGTAGATTGCGAAACCCTTTATGCAACAACAGTTTGGTAAAATTGCGTCGCTAACTGCTGCTAATTTCGCACTAACAGAATTTTGGGGTACGTAAACGGGCGAAAGGCAGCTCGTCTGAAAATGGCGACAACAAAATGACGCTTCACCTCATGTTGTTGCGTTGGACACGTTGCGTTACGCTCATTCCGTAGTGTTTCCTGAACGCAGCTTTACTCCACACGCTCTGAGCTGGAAGCCACGTGTCTCCAACTGACGGTTTAAAAATTGTTTGTGTGCTCCATCTGAAAAACTTATTAGCCTCATTATCTTAATTGCAATCTAAGTCTTTAATTAGCGACACACACACCGAGTCATTCAGGTGTGATCAATGCCTACTTAATCTCCAACCATAAAATGAAAAGAAAATGAAATCAGTGTTTTGCTATCTTTAATTGGAACGTAATGTCAAAATTAATAACAATCAAACCAATTACCGGTCGTCGGCTGGCTGATGTTCGCTGAATCCACTCTTTCATTTATTTTTTTGCCCTGATTCCAGGTTAACTGTCGTCATTAAGGGGGGGATTTGGTAGGGGGCATCGCGGGATTAATGGAGCAACTGGGGCGGGTAGAATTGGACCAGAAAACTCTAAAATCGCAGAGTCTAAAAGACGAGTAAGAAAACTAGAAGATTCACCACTTCACCTCAGCGGGATTGCTGATTTAACTGTGTCAGAATAAGATCTTTTTTTCCCCCTAGAAATAGACGACGCAAGCCTTTTTGGAGAACCCACCCTGACAGAGAAATGACTTTCCTATTGGGAGGAGGACATATTATTTCAGCGGCTTTCAGACCCCCCACCCAACTTACTATGCGCAGTTCACAGCCTAATCCGCACACCCTTTGTTCGACTCCGTGAGACAAAGGCTCCTAATATACAGTACCCTCCTTTCTTTGGCTGTAATTTCCGACTTTCAAACTACATAGGAGAATAAATATGTTCCAGTGTGGGGAGGAATGGACTGAGACAAGGTCATTTAAAGAACCTGAGCAATGCTGTGCCTTTCTGGAAGCCCCTATTAGGGCAAAAAAAAAAAAAAAAGATGTGGTTTGGAGACTGTTTCAGAGGAAGAACTGGAAGGTTGTTAGAGTCTGCTCTCACACAGCTCAGAGAAATAGTGTAGCAGGAGGAACGCAGGATCATCAATTAATGATTTACCGGGCTGTGGTTTCCCACCCGAGAGCCTGGTTTTGTAATCTGCAGTGAATAAATTTGTATAGGAAGGCTACTAATGAGGTTTTATAAAGATGTTAGCCATGGGCTGTGGTGGACGGACTAGTGTCCTACTTAAGAGTCAGAGGAGCTGCCTTCTGGGAAGAGATGACCCAACTCCAGACTGCACGGCTGTTAAAGTGTTTACCTTGACATCCCTCTCTAAATATGAGATCTTAATTACCAAACTGGCTATTTTGGGTGTTAATTTATCTCGCGACACCTTTGGCTTCCCACTTTTGTAAGCAATTTAAAATAAAGACAAGGCACACAAGTCTTCCTGATGGGCTATTTATGCGAAAGAAGCGGAACGGCGTCGCCACGCCGTAGCCGAACTAAGCCTACAGCTAACTAGAAATGTCCTATTACGCTAGGAGAGTGCACAGCCTTGTGTTAAACCGCATTACGTCTGACCGGGGGAGGAAAGGTGAGATTATCTCAATGCTATTGTCTTACATTTGGAGTACAGCCGAGGGTTTAATCAAATCTTGAAGCAATCAATGCGCCAGCTCTGATGGACACTTTCCTTGCCCTTGGAAGCCAAGGAGTGTTCAGAAACAATACCACTGGCAAAAAGAGTCACTTCAGATACATCATTGCAGGGAATGAGATTAACCTCCCATCCTCTGCCCACTGGGATATCTAATGTCGCCTGGCTTATCTTCTAGGCATTCAATCAACCTCCATGAACCGAGTCTATAAACACCTTTCAGTCCTTTGTTTCCCTTTCCAGCCTTCGCAAAACTTGTTTTTTCTTCACACTCAGAAAGTTTTCACTGTTTTCGGCCAATGATGTTAACCTGCTGTGCCGGTGGGTGTGAGAGAACAACCCAGAGATAGAAGCATGCTCTGCAGTTTGTAGCTGAAATATCATGACACAAACCCCTGTGGTCGAGCAGGACACTGTCCCAAATAGACTCATCTATTATTGAGAGATTTTCCTGTTTTCTTCATCTCTCTTGCTGGACAACATATAACAGGAAAGATACGCTACAGTTGATCTAATAGAATATCTATTAAGATGAACTGATGAGGTCTAGGATTAAAAGATGAAAAACGGCATTGGAAAACAAATATAATCTCTCTAGGACTTGCGCACACATCTTCCTATGCACAGATATGCATGTGTAAACTCTTGACCTCATGCATTAGGAAAAAAAATAACCCATTTTGGTTGTTGGGAAGATTAGAAATGAATTATTTAAAGACATTTAGTACAGTGGGACAGATATTCCAGAAATAGATCTAGGAAGAAACATGATCCTCCTATTTTCAATTACATCTTTTCTATCCTCAAAAAACCCTCGTAATCCCAGGCCTTGGTCTGTCCTGCCTGTACCATCTGATGGCTAGTGCCCCATGTTTTAATGGTTCCTGACATTAAACATAAAGTGGACCATGTCTGTCACTAGGGGTCGCTCATTCTTGGCATGGTCTCAGAGGAGATTGAGCCTATCCCATTTACTAACACTGTCCAGGGCACACCCTGGGCAGGTAGCCAGTTCATTTCCAGGGTGGGTGCACCAACTCTTTAAACTACACCTCCAATCTAGAGGCAATTTTGAGTTCTTGATTCCCTGGATTTGTCTTTGGACTTTGGAAAGAGGCAGTAAATCCCACAGGGAACCATTGCAGATTCAATGAGATCCAAGGAGAAGACTAAACAAATCAGCAATGGTCACCTGTTTCCATCAGGATACAGCAACTTCCTTCATCACTCTGTTTCTTCTTCAACCAATCCCTTTGCATCCACGACATTGCTTGTTTGGAAAGGGAAGTGTCAGCTTTCACTGAAGAGTCCTTAAACACTAGTGTGACACCAAATACTTCAGACAAACATTCCGTCCCAACACGTAGCAGCTTATCTCCACGCCGCAGTCTCATTTCTATTTCCTTATCCAGCATTTGCATTTCACAAATAGGTTTTGCTGATCTGCGTAACCTTTGACTTTGAGCTAGATCAGTGGCACTTGAAAATACACTCTATGAATGGCTTTAAGCTGAAGTAACCGGTTGTGATAACTTTTGCCTGGAAGATAAGCAGGCAGGATCACCCCAGCTTCCTATTAACGTAACAATGAACTACGCTCTCGGCTGCCAACGTTCTTTTATTTGCCCTCATTCTTTACGCGGCACGTCCTTTCTCCCCCATAACACAACAGTAATGTGCAGTTTACCACTCTGCTTCAAAGCCCTTATTCATAAAGGTGCACAAAAGTAATAAAAAGCATCCAATATGTTAAGGAGAGTGCACTTTTTCTAGCGATGCACATTTATGTCATAAAGATTCATGCAATGTCCTGCACTTTTAAGTGGTTTACTGTATTTCAAATATAAATATGATCAATATTTAAGAAAAATATGAGTTGATAAGGCTGGTTAACCTTTAAAGAGGAAGGAAGCGACTTTTTTCCTCAAACTGATTTAATCTGCTGCAATGTTTGCAGTGTGTGAAGAGCTGTGGCTCAGTGCTTTCTTTTTGTCTCATGAAAAACCTTCTGAGGAGACATGCACACTCATTACGGGCGCTCTGAGAAGCAATGTTTCAGACGAAGCTTAATGACATAACGGCCGTGCTTGCATTGTGAAACAGACTCCTTTCAAACCGTGTACTTGAGCGGCAAAACCGGACTTGAAGAGACGGCGGGGCGAAACTGTCAGATGAATATGTGAAAAGCAAATTTACATTACAAATTTACAGCCGTGTTTATTTTCAAGTTAACTTCGGATTGAACTGGAGAGTTAAAGTATTTTCTTCCAACTGAGGTCAGTAATATGTAATATTCTAACTGTAAAAGCAGTTTTGACCTTGTCTTTGTGTTTTTCTGCCCCTTCCTGTTGCCAGCATTGTGTCGCTAATCTTAAAGGATGGGGATTAAGTGCATTTTGTCATCAGGGCAATCCATGTCCGACCGTCCCGAGGCTGTGACCCGCCATCCCAGACAAGTTTGGTTCTGTTTACCCTTATAATCCAGGGGGAATATTAATCATTCACTAAGCAATCCCACCAAACAGCTTTGGCTTTTCACTTGTGGACAAATCCAGCTACGTCCTCCCACGTCAAGGATTGAACTGACAGTCGCTGAATGTTTGAGGAGCCATATTTGGACGCTGCAGATGTAGAAATCCCCCCAAAAATAAATGGATTAAAGAAAAAACCTTGCTGGCCGGATGATTTCAGTCCATTGGAAATAAATCCAGTGGTAATTATAATGCATTTTCTATGTTATTTCTGTCTGATGAATACAGACTACTGCCCCCTACTGGAATGGAGACTCATTTATTTGCATATAGACGTAGAACATCCAGTTTAGTTGTTGTGGGTACAACTGGGGACAACGTCTTTCAATCTGTGCCTCTTTTGGTTTCAGAACGAGCATAGCTAAACACGCTAACATGCTCATCAATTTATTTCAATGTGCTAGCAATACAAAAAGGCGTAATACTCAGAATTCCGAACATCCACACAACTAATGTTACTCCTCGGGGGAATAAGCTCCCTGCAGACTGAAAGTGATCCTCAATTATCTTGTCAATCCCTTTGTTACCAGCCAAGTCTGTAATTCGTAGTTCAACAGTCGTACAGGATTAGATTATTGTCCAAGTCCATCCTTTCTACTCCAAAGGATGCCCCATCAATCAACCCGTTCCCTGGCTTCCTGGTCAACACGGCGTCCAGAGCAACCGGCGGTCAGACTCTCAGGCCGACTGTGTCTTAAGTCTCAAACCAGCATCGTTGCTTCCCGCCTGAGATGCTGGGATAAAGTTGTTATTTATTTTCTTGAGATAAAGCTGACTGCATTCTTAGCGGAGGTGTGACAGTATTTTCAAGCTTAGAAAGTAGTTAATATATGGATTTCACAGTCTGTTCATAACCCATCACGTGTTGGAGTGATTGCACTTATTTTGTAAAGAAAGTCAAAATGTTAAACAGAAATATGGTAATCGATTTTAAAATATGTTTAAGAAATGCATTTTTTGCTTAAAAGACCACCCACGCTGTGTGCTGGGAAAAAAGATTCTGGTCCCGGGATGAAAAGATGACCCCAAATGAATCCCAGACGGAATGTTACGGAACGTTTAAAGTCATCGGCGCGTCTGAGACTCGCTGGTGGACGTGTCATCATCAGGGATGCAGCGTGAAGCCAAGACCTGCTCGTGGTTCATAGTCAAGACCTGAACCCTGTTTTTGTTCTCCCAACACATTTATCACTCCAGCAGGTCGGCTGCGCCGGTATCCGTCATCGTGACACATTTTGTTTGCCTGTGCAGCGAGTTCTGACATCGGCGCTGATGCTTGTTGAATTAAGCACAAGCTGTATGCCTGCAATTTAATTTAAGGAGCGGTCTACATACATATCCCTGTTTGCTGCATCGTATAGTAATTGTTGTTGTTGTTTTTTATTAATGTTCATACATTCTTGTACACATCAGTCACCCAGGAGGATAATTCATATTTCTATGTACACCATTGGCTTTGCAGTTTTAGCATGAATTCATCTTGATTTGTATTTCACAGCAGTTTAATTTGACACAAACCCAGTCTAGCTTTTTTCTTTTTTTTTTAATCTGACTTTATTTTATGGATTCCTGCAGGGGAAATTGACTACCTGACCCAATTCAGGACTGTACTTTGAAGGTAATGAGGAAAATCTTCAATTTGATTCTCTATTTAATTGCGAGCTGGCGCGAGTCATGCCGTCCTTGTCAGTACTGTAGCTCAAACGCATTTTCATTTATTTAAAAAGAGGAGTTCCTGTTGCTAAGGTACGTAAAATACGCCTTGAATTCAGAACGGAACTAAATCTGCACAGGATTTTGAGCTGAGAGATTCATGATACTCTTGTTATTGACTTTATAGCAGATGCTTACATGATTTATCCTTAAAAAAGAACAGCCGCTATGGCATTTTTATTGACAGAGATAAGCATTCTTAAAATTGCAAGATTCAAACCACAACAACTTTATATGGTACATGTGTCTAATCCCATTTTTAATCTGCTCTGTTGTCTCTTGAAAATTCTTTTTTAATCCAAATCTCTTATCCTCTTGAGTATTTAGTAAGGACACATCTAACGGGATGAGGGACGACGATCTGAGCCCGTCATCCTATAAAATACCTTTTGCAATAAGCTCATATTTCCTTGTGACGGGTCAAAGGTGACACCAGATCTGATCCGATAATCTGATACCGGGTGGAGGCTAACATCCACACCAGTGAGAGCCTTCTACTTTCATTATCAGCTGCCGCTTCTATTTATCGTCTCGCCCTTAAATATAGTGCCGATTTATTTAGTGTATTTCCTGTTTTGTGCTGGTTTCTTCTCTCTTTCTACTTGAAAAAATGTTAAATTAGCCGCGAGCTAACTCTGGTGTGAATCCTTTATATTGTGCACTCTCCCTTGCCAGTAATAAAAAAAGATGAACAACAAAAACTAGTTAAACTTTGCCGTTAACAGTCCTGCATCCATTCCAGTTTATAAGGTTGTTGAACTGTCTTACATTATGCAGCTTCTGCTATTTAGCCTGCATGTCATTAATGCTAATTATTGCAATTACAAAAGTAATATAGGATTAAAAAAAAAAGAAAGAAAGAAAAGGCAATCAGCGTTTATGTCTCGTTAAATAAATAACGCCATTTTTTACCTGAACATTTAAAATAAGTTGGTAAAATGAAGATTTACATGGTAGTAAAACAAACATTTTATGTATTTATGTCGACGCCATGTACGCATTATGTTCAAAAGAAACAAGACTTTACTTCTCGATGCAGATTTCCTTTCATCACATTCCGCATCGACTCAGAAAGTAGATGTTGCAGCACTTTTATCCCATAATGCACTGCACATCTCACAACGATAGATGGCTTTAGTAAAAGTGACAGGAGATGTATTTTTTCCTCTGAACAGGACACTATAATAATGTCTGCTGTCATCCTATATAGTCTTAATGGATGGTAATAAAACCCTGACTTCCCACAATGCACGGCGACCATCACACACGGTTATAAACTCCTTTTCCGATGACGTATCCCGGCGATTTCCGTTTCTAAATCCGATCCGATGTTGTTGTGTTGACTGAAGGAAAGCGACGATGGGGAACATAAGCTCGGCGTTTGTCCATACAGCTGGACTTCATTAGAATAGAATAAATGCAATGTGTCGGGATAATTTGTTTTTCAGTGTCCACTGATCTGCAGTGAGAGACATAACCATCAAAGCAGCAAAGATTAACAATGCTGTTTCATGGGCAGTTAACCTAAAAATACCCACTCCAGCGCCCATCGCGCGCCACACTCCGGCGCCCGCGGCGTGTAAGCACATATGTCATCGTTCCTGGACGGTAAAGGTTCATGTTTTTTTATTCTTATTCCAACAAGGTGAGAATGTGTTGATCTGCTGGTTTGATTTATGAAGATTTTTTCAGGGAGCTTCTAAAAAATATATATATATTTATTATACATCATAACATTTTCTATCCCTGGGTCGCAGTGAGGAGTGGAAGTAGCAGCAAATGGATGATAAAGTTTGAGTGATGGAAAAGGTTTTGGGAATTGGAAAAAAGAAAGAAAGTGAGGTCTGATTTAAAAGAACGCAAAATAATAATAATAATAATTATAAAGCGAAATAACGAGAACAATTCAGCGGATTAAAACGCTTCAAAGTCAAGCTTTTTTGCTAATTTACTGTGACTTTTTTTTTTTTTTTACATTTTTGTCACGTAATATTCTAAAAAAAAAATTGTTAAAAGGAAATTTTGAAATGTTTTTAACCAGAGAACAAAACAAATATTTGACCCTGATTTGCATAAATTTGTATATTTTGTTCCAAAAGTTAGACGCTTTTTAACCTCACTTTTAACTTCTAACTGCGATTGACTTTGCACCCCACCACCACCACTATACCACCCCCCCCCCCCCAACAGAATGCACAGGGGGTAGGAAGTTAAGTAGGTGTATTTCGACCCCATCAATGTGTTTCTCATTGCCCTCTGGGAATCTGAGCGCGTTCGGTGGCGTCTGGGAACAATTACAGCCAATAAGGTTAAGTGTTGCTGACCTTTCGCCTTCTGTTCGGGGTCAATGATGGATGACTTGTTGGTCGAGTGGAGTGCCTTTGTTGTTTGCTGACACACATCCTCCGACAGCGGAGGTTTATCTGTAGGTTCAGTTTAACAAGTAAAGACTGTAAATTAAAACTATATTTTTGACTCACGTGACCGGTTTACCGGCTGGAGGCGACGCTTCTTTGTGGTTTTAGATCACATGACAGGTGATGTCATCGTATTGCTCATTAGATTTACTGTAATCCCTGTCTTTCAATCTGGAGGGTGCAAGAAAACGTGTTCGCTTGTTTGAATTCCGTAAACTGAAACGACAAAAATGGCGTCACATGACCTGCTGTACGTAGGTTTGAGAGGAATTTGATGTATACAGTATTTTCCGCACTATAAGGCGCACTGGATTATAAGACGCGCCCTATACAGAAATTATTCTCCACATTGACTTTAAATGTTCTCCATCCGAATCCTGACGCTTATTAAAACACAAACGTTCTCTAAAACAGACATCAAAGCGGATGCTTCATCATCATCGAATATTTCAATAAAACCAATTTATGTTCCGTTCTGAGGGTGACTAAAAGCAGAACGTGCGGACGCGAGTACTTCCTGTTAGCTTCCTGTTAGCCCCCCTGCTTTGCGTTTTAGCACCCTGATTTACTGTACTCCCTACTGTACGCGTTGCCTTTTTATTTCCCTGTTTATTCTCTCGCGCGTCGTACAGAAGGGTCATCAAAGCCTTTGCTGTCAGTCTCTTAGCATCAGATCTCTGTCATAACACGTCTCTGGCGTTCCACGCTGCAGCAGCAGCATCAGCAGCAGAATTCGCAGATGAAACGCTCCTTTGATCAGCGAGTCCTTTGAGTGCACTTTTTTTAAAACCTCCGCCGCCACCGTGGGCATTCAGGGGGCATCAGCAGCAATGCCACAACACTGCCATTGTGCCGCAGTTGCTCGACTGATAAAAAAAAAAAAACCCTCCCTCATACCGCACAAAAAAACATGAAGCCAAGCGATCAAATTGCATTCCTTTTAATGCCTGGGCTGTGCCTAAATCATCCTGAATAATGTGGGGACATGTGCAGAATAACCGCCTTGTCCAACACCGCCAACATCTTGTTTTGAAGTGCTGCAGTTTGCTACTTGTGATGCATTTCTAGCCTGTTCTTGCATTTTTCATAGACAGCTTTTCCCCTAGAGGACGGCGAATGCATGTCAACATTTCACTGCTAAAATAAACTCTCCGATCCGAACCTCCAGCACCCAAAAAAAAAAAAAAGTCCAATCTGGAGATTTTAACCACCATTGTACCTTGAATATAAAACATTCTCACACACACACACATTTAGCATTTTCCCGCTCTTTCTACATCTTTTTAAAGTGTCTTTTTTTTTATTGCATGATGTCACACTGTGAAAACATTATGTTATTTTTTTTTCTTTCTCTTTTCTGCGACTCTGAAATCCTGCAATCTATTGTAAGTGCGCTCTGCGGTGCAGGACATGATGGTAATACGACATGTGACTGCTCAAGGCTATCATGACACATAGCAGTTAGCCATGATGCTTTAGCATGTTTATGATGATAGCATGCTATTATCACTGCCTGTATGGACAAAGTGAAGATGCAGATGAAGGTTATGGTTGTTGTTTTTTTCATGCCATCGTTTATATGTTTGCTCATTTCCATGGTTACAAGTGGAATTTCGGCTCCTTCTGCGGTGCATAGTAACACCAAAAACTTGTGGAATTGAAATATATAGGAAACATTTTTAATTAATGACTGTACTTAACTTTATTTTTCCATGAACAAGAAGTAGTCGCCGATGTTGAGTCACCTCTGAAATGTTGGTATCAGTGCAATCATGAAGTGTTATAAACGCATCATAAATCAGCACGACTGTCGTAGCACAAGTATTTAACATTTAAAAGAATAGGCGACACAATATCTTGAATGTCAGGTTGTATTTATGTCTTCTTTATGAACACTGGTGGGATCCAAGTCTTTACAGTCATTTCTAAAGACTCACTCGATTTTGACATTTTTTATGTTTGCTTGGTTGTAATGCTGGATCCCTCACTGACTAATGACAGATTCTTAATTCCCTTACAACCAATGGGGGAATAGAAATCTCCATGAACTTATTGCAAACATTACCTGCATAGCAAAGATTATTAAAAGTCTAATTATGCATATCAAACTCCACAGACGGGACAATTAGAAGAGGGAGGCTTCAGGCTGCCTGGAACAGATGGTTTGCCCGTTTAAGGAATCTACAGACTTATGTATTATTAACGCTTAGCTCAGCATTTTTCCTGTTTTTTTTTAGTTAATTTTTGTGGCATTTAAGAGGGGAATGTTGGGTAAATTACAGGTACTTCAAAGTCAATGTGGTTTCGGGTTTTCTGCAATATGAGCCAACGTGTGATGGATGAAAAGTTATTCAGACATCCGACCCGGGAGACAGTAAGAAGAAAAAGTAGAACGAGTAAATGAGCTGATGTGGATCCTAATAGAACCAGTATGGGTGAAGCATACCACAGGACGACTACACAGAAACACAGCAGGAAGAAAAATGGAAGAAAGTAACCCAACCCCCCAGACGGAGTCACGGACCGCAGAGAGGACGACTGATTAGAATGGATGAATGACCCAAAGTCACTTCGTAAAAAAAAACTTTCTCCTCATCTTTTTTTCCCTTTGTGTTTTTCCCACTGAGGACGAGGCCGTGTTTTTAGCAGCATCCATCGGCTAGTTGTTGGGTTTTTGGGGGAGGTTGTTATCAAGATTATGCAAAAAAAAAAAAAAAAAAGACCAAAAAGAATTCACTCAACTGAATGCCGTTGTAGTTTTATTATCTTTGGAGTCATCCTGGTTTGGTTTCTAGCTTCGTTTTTGTTCATCAGTCAAAGTCAAAGTCAGCTTTATTGTCAAGTGTACCATATATGCAAGACATACAGCACAGATGAAATTACAGTCCTCTCTGACCCATGGTAAACAGGCAGTACAACAGGCAGTACAACACAGGCAAAACAACAGGCAGAATGACACAGGCAGAACAACACAGGAAGAACAACATGAAGTACAACAGGTAGTAAAACACAGGCAGGACAACACAGGCAGTACAACAGGCAGTACAACAGGTAGTACAACACAGGCAGAACAACACAGGAAGAACAACATGAAGTACACCAGGTAGTAAAACACAGGCAGGACAACACAGGCAGTACAAGTCATCTGACATGACTTGAGCCTAGCATCACAACCCGATGGTAGCCTAGATAGATTTAATCAAAATGATAAAGCAAACGTCGCTGATGTGAGCAGGAGTGTCTTAATCCAGGGTTTTAAAATCACAAAATAATAAAAAAGAACTTTTATAAGAAATAATTATACTTTAAATAGAATTAAACCCATTTGCTGCACTTAGGACTTCTTTTTAACGCTAATTGAGTCTCTATAGGGGACGGCTGGTGAGACTGACAGGTGGAATGATGTGGACGACAGGCGGCCGGGAGAAGTCCACAGGTGAACACCTTCTGATTGGTATGGGGCCCGTGACTCACCTTGCTGCCAAGGCACATGGAAATTGAGCAGACAGCATTTCACATTCCAGACCTGTACCCCCACCACCAACACCACCCTCCAGGTCTGCCCCCCCCCCCACCATCCTGATCCGGCACAAGGACCGCTTTCACATTCAGGAGTTGGCTTTCTCCTGCGACTACTTAGTGCCACACATTCCCGCCGCCGTGGAGAGTAAATGACGGCGCGGATGTGCAAGCAGCCCCACCCTTGCCTTCCCTCCCCCCACACACACACAAACATACACGTTTATGTTAAGTCATACACACACACACATTTAAGTCAAGTCATACACACACACACACCAGCACACAGATGGAGACGCTGAACTGCACAGAGGCGAGGTGGAGGCTGGTTCACCATGGAGACTTGGACTCATTGATCTTCTAAGGATGGGTTGGGGGGAGGTTAAATTGAGATCAATCTCCTTTCACAACAGTGACCCCTGGTGGAAGATCAAAGTTCCCTAATAACAAAGAGTTCCTCCAATTACTTCCTCTATTTCCACACAGATGAAACACACCTAATGGGGTGGGCAATTGATTTTAAATGTTACACAAGATATTTACGGTGGTTTAAACTTTACGGCAGCAGAAGCAGTTGCCGAACAGAGAAAATGAGGCTTTGTTGAAATGCAGGTTGTTAAAAAATAAAAATAAAAAAAAAGACAAAGAGAAGCAACGTGTCAAGAATCAACACCTTTAGTCAAATGTGTGCGACTCTGCACAAAGGCTGGCTGAACCGAGGCAAACGGTGCCGATAAGCTATGCAGCAAAGCGTAAAAATCGTGTTTTTCTCCCTTTGCACCTCCCACACCGTTTTCCCTTTAAGACAAAACACACTATTATTCTGTTTAGTATGAGAAGAGAACAAAGTATGCACACAAACACACACAAAAAAATGGGAGGAATGCATAAGCCTAACCAATTATCTGTGCAAAAATAGACGTATATGCATCTCTTAAACGTCATATTTAACCTGACATTTATTCTGGTGGTATTTAATTCGACTATAAACAAAAGCTGGAAAATATGCAAATGAATATGTCACTTCTATTAATAGGATCCAACTGATCATTGCATGCCTACCAACTCTTGAAACTTCAATTTCTTTCATCGCACTCGCTCTCCCTGTTGTGCAAATTTATACGGACCTTAAGACCACATGTATAATGCATGAGCTTTGGCTTATAAATATATCAAACAATATCAATAAATAAAATGTAACCCGCCGTCCTCTGTAATGTGTGTATTTAACTGCTGACTGCGACTTTGTGATCATTTTGAGAATCTAGAATGAACACAAGGCAGCAGAAAAAGGCTTGCCTGATGTAAAAACCCTATGTGCTTCTAATTTCAACACTGCCCTTCTACATTTTCTTTAATGCAGCCCTCATGAAATTTGCATTGCTTTTTCAGATGTGTTCATCAAAAAAAAAAAGAAAAAAAAAAAGAAATTCAGTCTCATTATAAAATCATATACAGCAGAGTTTCCATAAGCGCCAGCTGTCAGCTAGATGGACACACATTAGAATATGTCCAGCTCCCTACTTTATAACTCTTTCACATCACGACCGTATGTATGAAGGATGGGTTTTTAAGATTTCATGGACAAATCAAGCTAACAGCAGCAGCAGCAACTTGGTTCATGCCTTGCTGGGAATGCTGGGAATACAAAGCCCATTTGTGGAGGCCCTTTGAGGATGGCGTGGCTTTTAGCGAGTTCCATTGATGATCAACCAGGAAGGAACCCTAACCTCCAAACAAGCTGTGCCCTCTTTTGGCTAACAAAGACTCTCCTGATCTCCAGTGTCATCACAGAGTTGTAGAAACACTGAGACAACCATTGTGAAACTGGACAGATAAAAGAAAGTGTATGACATTAGCTAGTTCAGGGGTCAACAGTGTCGGATTTGACGTCATGTTTACGACTTTGACGAATGTCTAGGATGCTAGGGGACAGATCTTGATTGATAAGTTGACCAAATGAGTGATCCATTCCTGTCAGAAGTTTCTGGACTGACTTGAGTAAATCCTGCAGACAATGTGTTCTTGTTTCAGTCTTTGTTAGCATGATTACTAGCCACAGGCAAAGCTACGCTACCATAGTAGGAGTTCTTCAAACAATCCTGGCATCTTTATAGTTTTGGGAGAAGAGTAACGTCTTTCTTGGAGATTTTTGTTCTTAATTTGCTGCTTTGTGCGGTGAACTGTGTGCATCTGAAGCGCGTGATCATCGACCTGTATTAGCAATTGGTTTCAGGCTTCCTGTTAAATGATGAAGAAGAGCTGAAGTGTTTATGTGGCAAAGCTGCACGGATCTCCTTCTGAAGACAGGAGCGAGCCGACTCCAGGGACGGCTCGTTATGTCTGCTCCAGTCTGCTAGCTCGAGGCTACCTAGCCGCTACTTAGTTGGAAGCCGACTTGCACCGTGGGTGACGTGATTGCCTGGGTTTTTGACAATGAAGAGATGAAGAAGAACGCCTGGATGGAAACAGGCCATTATTTCAAGCCCTGCATCATTAATCTGGATCGTTCTTGTTGTAAATTGTCCGTGATGTTCAGCAATGCTCAAGTTGCTATATAGTTTACGAGTTATGAAGTGATCATGTGTAAACAACACAACAACGCTAACGGTTTTAGAGACTATTTCTATGTCGTTCAACAGAATTATTATTGAAGAGAACAAAAGTAAAAAACATTTTTAATGAAATGCATTTATTGGAAATCCATCACTTTGATCTACCCTCGTATCTCCCCCATCACAGCGGTCCCATATTTGCCTCTTGCTTTACATTTTTCAACACTCGCAGCGTTTTCACACTTTGAGATGCTTGATATCTACTGGCCCGTGCATCTCTTCCATTTCAGGCTGCCAGCGGTACAGTATCCATCTCCATTACATGGTCACAGATGGATAACAAGGCCAGGCCTGGCACTGCTCACAGAGTGGTGCTGCTCCTCTGAGAATACACCCCTGCCATCATATTCAAATGGACTTTCTGGCTGGCTGTCCACCCCCCCTCCTCGCTTGCCGACGTGTACGATGGCAGATCGGGAGAGATGGGAGGAAGGAGGTGGAGGTAGTGGTTGGTGGTGGTGGTGGTGGGGGTGCTGAGGTGAGACTTAGGTGGGTTGATGAGAAGATGAGAGCCACTGTTGTCTCCAGGGGAAACATGGATGCCAGCGGTGACGCTGTGCAGACTCAGGAATTAGATCATTTGGAAATCCAACCCAGCTCTCGCGCACCAATCGCAACTCCCGTTTTATGCCCTTATCGAGGCAGGTTGGAGGAAGACAGGCGCTGACACGGACACAGACTACCTCTAAAGTCCTTAAAAGGTAATTGAGCCTTCCAGCCCACACTGCTAATTTGTGCGACTCTGCCCACTAGCTAGCAGCGTGACAAAAAACAGAGGAAGAGAAACCGAGGAGCATCAGGAAGAATGACTCCCTCGGACACAATATGTTAATTGGTTCTCTGCAACTGACAGCCATAAGAAAGGTCGAGGCCATATGGAGGAGAATTACCAGAAAGGGCATGGTCAGGAAAATGATAATGGTTAGTCCCTGCAGTAAAAAAAAAAAAAAAAACTGCAGTGAGAGAACAACTCTTTCATCCCCCAACCCCATCTGCAAAATGATAATCTTCCAGTGATTCCGTGCAACAATAGCAACCGTTAGGATGAAATATACTGCAGTGATTGCTCGGAAGAGAAATAAAAAGTAGAGAAGAAAAATTATTTAATAGTTATGCGACGGAATCGGCAAGGCGCTGTTGGAGCCCTCTGCTTACAGTGGATTACGGGTGGGTGTTTGTGTGCTGAGGACGATATTGTGGTTGGTAATTGAAAGATAACTGAACGACCTCACAGGAGTCTTGCCAGGTATGCACAAGGTACAGATCTGCCTCCGGCCCTGCTTTAAATTCACTACAAGGATTTGATTTCTTCAAATGCCAACACTGTTGGAAATGAACTATTTATCCAGGGTCTAAATTATGTGGAAGACCCTCCCATGAATCACCTTCAGTACCACCGTGGCCTTCAGCCGAGTAATATCCATATCTCTTCACTTTCCTCCAATCAATAATAAGATGACGCCCTTGGAAATTCAGGATAGACAACACAAATGGGATATTATAATATGTTGGGACCGCGAAAAAACAGCGGAATTATTTTTTTTGAACCTTGACTTTATTAAGAAGGGGGGCTCGGCTCTCCTATTTTAGATGATGTTAGATCATTTTAGACGAGCAAATCCTCTCAGGGCCTGTTGGAGCTGTCATGAGACACCGAATTAGTCCCTACACTGCAAAGAAAAAAGTCTAAGATTGTGACGAAGACTACAAGATAACAGGACGAGAGGATTTAATGACCTGCGTTGAGTTGCAGCAATGAGATGTCATGAAAAGCCCCCACCCCCCGTCTGAGGTTTCACCTCTCAGCCAATTTAATCTTAACCCCACAAGGTCTTTCGGTCGCTCAGGCCCCATTTTGTGTGACGTTAATATCTTTGTGATAAAAACGGTGTTGAAATGCGGTTTGAATATTGATGAATTCCACCGGTTTTCTGAACTCAGGACTCCCAGGCAAATTCATTTCAGGTGCTAAGAAAAGAGTCTTCCACATAAGGAAAAAGTTGCTTGAACTTTAGAGTGTTGGGGTAAAATTGTCCCTTCGCACATCGCTGTGGGACAAATAGGAACCTTATTTACAAACGGCAGAGATTATGCTATAAAACCTTTGATCTATAATATTTTTTTATTATTTTGTATGAGAGTAGAGTAAAAAAGTGAATTTAAAGAGAGTAAAAAATCCCAAGACTCTCAGTCGGTGGACAACTTTGACTCCAATGCAATATCCTTAATCCCCTAAAAGGGTGTCCCTCGAGGCTGTGTGTTGGTACCTCTACACAACTGACTCTACAACATTGGTAGGACCCCAATTCACCAGTAGAGGATCATGAATGAAAATGCATTTGGCTTGTAGGAACTCATCCAATCGTGAGACATATCTTTGCAGGGTATAATCACATTTCCAGTGAGTAGCACACATAATTATCTCCCTCTTAATCATCCGACTACCTCCACCTGCTTCACCTGCTCGACTCCTCCACGCCAACTTCTGCGTTGATAGCAAAAAAAATAATAATAATGGCGTCTGAAGGAGGTACAGTATATGTGGGTCAGACTCCTTCTTTTAAAGCCAGGGCCCAGGGCCTAAACTGAACATAATAATGTTGTGTTGCCAGAATCGGCTGCTGGTAAGAAGAGCCTCCTTCAGGCCCACAGTTAATAGAGAGGACTCTGACTTTCCCACCCCCTCACACACCCCTCCCTCCACGCTTTCATTCTCGCTCGACCTTCTCTGTCTATTCTCGCCTCGGCATCAATTCATCTCCCTTCATGCAGTCTTCAAGCAGGACTCTGTTAAATCAACCAAAGGGTGTCAAGGATTCCTACCTTGTATTTATTTTTAATTTGGTGCAGTATTTCTGCCTCCCCGTTGCTTCCTCAGGAGTTTTCACCACATCAGGAGCTTTACAGCAGTGATCATAATCGATTATATAGGCCGGGGCTGGATAAATGAAAAACCACACTGTAGATCTAATTACACTGATGCATGAATACACGCATGTCCCGGATTTATAGATGTCCTTGGAGTGTTTCTTCATGTGTGTACATTTCAATGAGACGGAAGATCACTCAGTAATGGTTCCTTTACATTTCTATGTCCATATATCCATCTATCTATCCATCAATCCATCCATCTATTCATAAATAATGCATTTGATACCATTAGTAAATTAACGTGATGCAGTATTACCAGTGATTTGTACACACTTTACCCCCCCCCCCCGTCATTCATTACACACTTTTTGTCACCCAGTGTGACAGAAGATACAACCGGCATCTGGGGCTGAGCTTCCTGCGTCTCTGTCTGCCGTCGATGATTCACACCCAACCAGGGGGAAAACAGAGGGTTACTAACTAGGTCCTCCAAGGCACCAGATGTCAGTGATTAATCTTGATGAAGTTGGGACTCTATGTCTCCCTGGCTGTCTCTCTCCGTCTCCCCAACCTGGTGCTTAATGGCCCTTTCCCTCTGTTTTCTCTGCCTATTTTTTACCCTTTTAGATCATGTTCAATATGGCGAGGTCCTTATGTAGATGAGTTCTGCAAGAAGCTGGGGATCGGCGAACAATCAGAAAAGTCTGTGTCTGCTGCCACATGCAGTAGGGAAAACATGTTAATGTGATAAAAAGAAAAAGCCAGGAAACAAAAAGAGAGAACAGATTTTTCAGAATTTGTCCTCGGTTAATATTTTCATTAATGCAAATCACCGTTCAATGCAACGGAGGACAATGGAATAAAAACATTCAATAAAAATATATAGATATACTTTTTTTTATCTTCAAATATTGCATATAATTAACAATTCAATGAAAAGTTTTTTGAGCCCAGTCGTATCTTTATTGCTCAGGAGGCACAGACCTTAAGACAGCTGATATGACTTCTATCTTGGAATAAATGCAGACAGAAGCAAACTAGTCATTTCCATATGTTTCAACTATAAAGTGAACTGTATATTCTTCAGGTGTTGTCATTTCCAATTCAGCTGAGGTTTTAAAAATAACTTTAGCTGCCTCAGAGTAGCTGAAACAACTCAAAGATGGACATTGTCATTCAACCTGAAGGGGTCGTGAAACAGTGTACAAACTTAACAACAAAAATTTGTGACAAATGATCATTAAAGACATTAAAGACAAAACAGAAAACTATCAAACTGACTCTTTTTTGGCATGTCCTGTCACAAATTTAATCAAAATCCATGAATAACATCTTTAACAAAAAACTGCAAACGCTAACAGACAGATGGAAAATCAGATAACAGATAAATGACAGTGTCAAAACTGCCAGAAACGTCCCATTAAAAGATAATTACCAAACTCATTGACCCGGCTAAATCACACCCAACATCGACCTCTGAGTGTTCTTATTTCTGAAATCTATTCACATCGGCACAAACCCAGCTGAAACTGTCATTTGTATGCCGAGACGGTTGCGTAGCTCTCGGCAAAAGTTGACCAATTAAGGTTGTGCGAAATTACACCTGTTGGGTATTGAAAGAGCAGAGTTTTAAGGTGGAATATTACAGACAGGCGAATAATTGGTCAGCTTATCCTTGAAGGAGCGACTCAGAAGATGAGCCGACGTGAATTCTACATAAACATTTTCTTTGCTGCATGGAAATAAGATTCCTTGAGCTGCCTCAACAACATGAATGCCGTAAAAACAGTCTTAGCAGCGGGTAACCTCACAACGTCAATGTTTGATGAATACATGTATGTACACCTGATGCTACTCTTAGCTGGCTAAACAGGCATTCATTATTCATGACTACACTTCTGACATTCGCTCAGAGAATTTTCATGTAAGTCAGGGGCTGAATCTTCAACTGTCTTAAATGCTAGTTAGTTTAAAGCACTCTTTTACTTATAAGTCATCCAAGATTTACTCTAGTTCAACCTAGATCCTCAAACTTAGCAATATTTCTGATGCTGAGACAATCAGGACAAACGGGATTTAAATACCTAACATCAGCAAGAGTAAACAGCAGTTAGCGGTTAGCATGTGAATGTTTCTGTCCATTAGATACAGGCAAACCTCGGTTTCCGACCACAATTTGTTCTGGAAGGCTGTTCGATTTGTTCCATTCCAAATACATTTTTTCCCCATAACAAATAATGTAAATGGTCTTAATCCCCTAGAAAAGACACTAAAAAAACTACCTTTTTTAAAAGTAATGTTATTTCATGATGTCATTTATATATCAAATTGTATAGTAATGAAATACATCAAAGAAATGTAAAAGAAAGAAGCAAACACCAGAAAGAAAGAAAAAAACAACATTACAATACCATCACGTTTTCTCTCGACTTTTCTCGCGCTTGGCGGCAAGAAAAAGGTGTTTGTTTCGCGTTCGACTTCCAAGTTTTGTTCGACTTCTAAGACAAAAAAAATTCTGAATTTTTTGATTGAATTCCGATTTATTCGATGTCTAAAGCGTTCGAAAACCAAGGTTTGCTTGTAACTAGAAACGGTGGAGAACCAGAGTAGCTTGACCAAGATTCAGAATCCCTCCATAAAAAATAAGGTCTAACTTTGAGATTGTATATAACCTCACCGAAGTGATGCAGAACAGGAACATTCTCTCAACACGTTTGAAGCTGTGATCTTAAGGTAGAATAGAACAAATATACCTTTAAACCAGCAAGAAACTGAAGAAAAAGTTTGTTTTTCAGCCAAAGGGCAGAAACTTTCTCGAGTAAGAGAAAGATCAGAAGATTTTTTCATGGGAAACAAAATACAAATGTGTCCCAATATGGAGATTTGATGAGAGGAAACAGACATTATTACAGATTGCAGTATTTTCCGCACTATAAGGCGCACTGGAGTATAATGCGCACCTTCAATGAGTGGGCCATCAAAAAACTGTCACATGTAAGGTGCACTGGATTATAAGGCGCACTGGAATAGGTGGTGCACTTTCAATGGATGGCCTATTTTTAAAACTTTTCTCATATATAAGGCATGCTGGATTATAAGGTGCACTGTCGGTTTTTGAGAAAATTAAATGCTTTTAGGTGCGCTTTATAGTGCGGAAAATACTGTAATCTTCTTTTAGCAGTTTATTATGACATGAGGATGAAATTATGTAGAGCGAGGAGAATTACATCAGAGAAAAATGCTAAAACTTCCTATAAATGCACAAATGGGCAATGGATTTTTAGGTATCAGCCCCAGTGTTTCTATGTGGAACATTTCTATCTGTAATCACATTTTTAAAATCTAGGGCAGCAAAAGTCATAGCCTGGATCTTAATAATATCCCTCAGAAATCAATTTCAATTTCTCATTCTGCCGCAACACGCGGATCGATCATGTTTAGACTTATACGTCTCTGTCAAATGCCAACCAAACAAAGCGTGTTTCATCAGAAATACGGTATAATAGCTTGTTTTTTTTTAGCATGCGTGTTCATCAGGAGAATAAACTCTGATGCTACTGAATAAAAACTAGACGTGGTTTCTTTAGTTTCTGATTCTGAGAGCAAAGTGAAATTAAGAGACTTGAGATCCATCATTGGCTGAAAGAATGGACGGTTACGTACATAACCTCGCAACTTGATTATTCTAATTACAAACAGGCAGAAAACTTAATATAAAATACACATTTAGTGATATTTAGCATATTCTATGTGTAATTCTATGTAAGCATGTTGCTATGGTTGCAGCTTAATGAACCCAATTAATGTCCTTAAGCCCTAGAGAGGCAGTGCCCATCTTCGCTTCCAGGACAAATGACATACTCCATAGAAGTGTCAACTCATGTGTGCATCGGTAATGAGGAAAGTCATTAAGAGCAAAAAAATATCTATTAAAAAAACATTATGTGATTTTCTTTTTGTGACAGAAACGTTATGGGATTATTGAATTCAAGACACGGGATGTAAAAAAAAACATCGGCACCTTCTGTAAAATTATTTGACTTTGCAAACTCAAACTAACTTAAGAATTTAACATTTTCTACTAACATGTATGGATTATGCACTTTATTAACATCATTTGGAAATGGTTTCAATAATTTTACTTTATACTGTAGGTTTGCATGACTTGCAAATGCTGAAAACTCCTGGAGTTACGGAAAACTCTGACATTAAAAAACGAACCAAAACAAAAGTGAAAACACACTTTCAGGCCTTTCGTATCGAGACAAAGTGGAATTACGTCTGCATCTCCCCCGGGGTGGGGGTGGGGGTGGATGATTAATCTCCTTGTTGACTGTGTATTTGTATTGTGAGTTCAAAAGTGCTCCCTAATTCAATATGAATTGCATTTGTGATGGTTTGTAATAGAGTACTTTGCCTGTTTTATGTTCTGGTGACTTTACTAGTTTGCAGTTTCATAAAGAAAACTTTAGACGTCTCTTCTTTTAGGAGCTTTTTATTCTAGAGTTGTGACAGTCTAGGAATAAATCTCTTGTTTTCGGGGTAAATGGTGTTTCACAGATTTCCACGTCTGCAGCTTATCATGATGTAATTGTATCAGCATCAAAATCAGAATTCAAAACCTAAAATATTCCAACGAGGTAAGAAAAACTTCTGCTTTTTGGATGTCGGCGCCGATAGTTTTCCTTCCCCGTCGGGCCCACATGGCATTTCTGTCTCTATAACCTCAAACACACTTTCAAAAAAACCTGTGATGATTTAAAGAGGCTCCCTTTTCTCTTTCAGAATGTAATAACCCTCTCCCATTCTTTTTTTTTTTTTACTCTGCCTGGCTTGAACACTGAACACTAGCTAGCTTGAAATGGACTCTCTCCTCACTATATAGCGCCGTCTGATGCCTACTTCTGGCGTCTGATCGCTGGGGAGACGCCACTGTCCCCCCCGGGCTCGGAGGGATCATTTTAATAACGCCTATAATGAATCTCTCTGATCGGTGGGTAAGAAATCCTCCTTCTGTCCTGCTGCTCTTCAATCTTTAAGCAGTATTTGATCCGTGTCTCTCTGCACCACATCACATTTCTACATCGCTATACGTTTGTAATGCGGGATGAGACACGGTGGCACACAAGGAGTGTGTGTGGAAGCCCAGACAGCTCCTCACTTCTCTGGGCTGTAATTGGTAGACCACTGCAGCACCGTTTGACAGATTGTTACTTTCTGGAGATATTCTGTTGAGATGTACAACTCGGTTCCTGCCTGGATGTGACGTGAACACATTTTTTTTTTTTTTTTTCCCACCAAATATAACGTCTCCAAAAAGTCTTGCATGTGGCAGCTCCTTCCATACTCGAGCACTCGGATCCCTTTTTTAACAAAAGCAGCGCTAAAGAACAGTCACGTATTTAGTAGGAAAAAGGCAGAAAGCTTGCTTCAACCCGTGTAGAGTTTACCCATCTTGGCCCAACACTCTGAACCCGCCCACATAACCAGCTTCTGAGGCCATAAAAGACTTTATTCAGCTCCCATTTAAAGCTTGTTGCAGCAGCTCTTAGCTGGGCTCTCACAAAGAATACCACCTCTGAATAAAAGAGGGAGCTGCCATCTGCAGACTTTCTGAGGCGTTATATTTGGAAATATAAAATCAGTTTTAACAACCACTCTGACCTGGTGCTAGGAACTATTTCTGGTCTTACTACTCAGCTCAAACGCTTCACGCGTTTCATATAAAGTTAAATAGAGATAATTTATTCCTTACGAGGCAATCACGGCGCCAAACGACGAGGTCATCGGCTTCTTTATGTGTTGTTCTTTGTAGACATTTCCTCCCCCCAGAAAAAGTAAAAGGTTTGAGCGTTAATCGTGATCGGCCCGTCAGTCCCCATGTTTCCGTGGTAACACAATTACCTGTAATACGTTTACTCTTGAAGCGTGAAACTGTTCTTTCTATCGGAGAAAGAAACAACATTAAGAACGTCCGCGGTCAGTCGGCGTCTTAAATAAACTTCCCATCGCTCTGTTCTTGGGTTGGAAATGAATGAAATAAGTGAACAAAAGATATGACACATAGAAATAGAAGAATAAACCAGCCCTGGAAACCAGAGGTCAGCGGTGCCGTTCAGTTCTGAGGAGTCTTCTGGACATATTTTCTTGGCTAAAGCAGTTAAATAGTAAAATTTCTTGTGCTATTCTGTAACTGCTGGACTTCCATGCTCCATCCCTCCATATTTCATGGAAATTGGTTTTTCATGTTTAGAAAAATGATAAAAAAAAGACTTGTAATATACGTAGTAACATTAAAGCAAATCCATGCTTTATCTGGATCTGTGCCGAAAGAAAAAGCATTTCACTTCCTTCTCGCAAATTTCAAGGAAATCGATAGAGCCGTTTTCGCACAATCTTTAGAGATTATTCAAGCACCCAACAAAACCAATGACATCCTTTCACGGTAAAAAAAAGAAAGAAAAGAAATCAAGGGTGACGTTTGGACCCATCATATTAACACGGTTGGCTCATAATATAAAAATTAGAGAAAACACGGCTTCGCTTTTATCAGTTTATAGATTTCAGCTTCGCCAAATTCGCACATTCACCAAACTCAAGCTGCTGACCGACGCGAATAAATGCTCCAGATGTTGACTTGTTGACAATGAATGCACAACGTTGCGTCACGGCCAAAAAAATAGAAGTGACCCTGCTCGGTACATAAACCGTGAATCATCTCCAAATGGCGTAACAGATGGTAATAAACAGCCGGTTGGAGAAACACCTGTGCCCCTTATTTGCAAAAAAAACCAAACATCACGGCTTATTTCAAAATGTAAAATCTACGTCGGAATCTTTTGCATCTGAGGCGAAGTTCATTTTGTCAGACAGGAACGCTCCTGGAAGATGTGACTGACTGACTGATTGCTCATTGGGTTTGGCGTTCGGTTGGGGTCGGATGTCGAGGACACAACAAAACAGCCGCCAGGGGGGAAAAAAAAAAGGATTTTACATACAGATTCTAACATAAGAGCAAATAGAAAAAGAACAAAAACGAAGAGCGAGGAGGAGGTAAATTTAATGAGATGAGATAAAATGCAGTTTACGCTGCATATATTTACATCGCAATGTGCTGATGCTAAAGCAATTATAAGAATAATGTGTGAAAAGCATGGATAAAACCAGCATTAATGGGGGTCATGTTGCGGGGTTTGAAGCATTCATGCTCCCCCCCCCCACTCCCAAATTATGTTATGTCTGCTTGGTCATGTAGGGAATAGATTTGTAGTGACTGGGTCTATTTCTTCACTATTTGTTATTTTAAATCCGTTCAAGCCGGTGGGAATCTGGTTACGCCGGAACGGCCGAGAGGCGAGAGGAGAGGCGTGAACGCCGCCCGACAGGAAGGAGCAAATGTTCGACGCCGGCTGTAAAGTAAACAACGCAGCAATCTTGGAAATTATCCTCATAAGGACGATGCTTATTATAGCCTGTTATTTAGCGAGTCGTGGCTTTAACACCCCCCCGCCCCCCGCAGCGGCCGGCCTAATGGAACTCCCTACCTGTGCATTAATTATGAATCAATTTCATTGCAGCCAATTAAACCAAAATTTAACGATGATGTGAAAATATGTTCATGTTGATCAGCGGCCAAAGGCTCCGATTGAGCCAATAAAGACTTGTTTTCAATGTAAAGCTGGGCTCTGATTGGACAGGACAAGACCTAAATATGGATATACGTTAAGTTTTTAATCAATTTTTGGTCATTTTGAAGCCATTATTGTGATTCTGTGGTTTGAATAAGACTGTATTTACATGCACTTTGCTCATCATGGCCTGTTCCCTCTGAATAAACACCCTCGGATGTGATGTAATCCCTAAAACCCGCCTCAGAGCAGCGTGACGGATGGCGAGAGAGTCGCCCCGTTCAGACCGGTAGACAATAAGATTATCCAAAGGCAATTAAACTCGGGTCCTTCTCTTGAGGAGTCTCCATCAATCCCCATCCCTTTTCATCCTTACCTTTCCTTTCCCCCATTGTTGTGTGATTAACTCTCGAGCACCGGCTTGGGGGGGTGGGGGGGATGGAAGTCAACGTTCCCATTAACCAGATCTGTGGCGGGGACAAAACATGTACTAATCACCAATCACAACCAGGAGCGTGGAACTCCAGCCTCTGCCAGGTTTATAATGTGAGTGATTTGCTGCCAGCGTCGTCACAGACTACATTTCCGTTCTCTATAAACTGCACTCAACACTTCAGAATGAAGAAAAAGGAATTTTTTTGCTTCTGTTGCCATGGCGCCGTACCCCTAAAAGCCACCGGTTCGCGTCACAAACTACATGGGCCACGATAAACTCATTATTAAATTATTTCCAATCGAGCGCAGGCATGTCACGGTCGTGTCAACGCACATTTATTTATGCTTTCATATGTTTTCTATGAGCACATATTGCTTTCATATCTTTTTTGTTGCCGCTATTATAAAATCACAATGTAATATAAATGCAAACTGTAGGAATAATCCCACTCTAAGTGCAGCGTACATTATATTATGAATTTATTTGACTTCATCTTTCTTATGGTATATTTTCTTAATCATCTGACAGAGATCATGCAAACACGCATTTAGCCTATGAAGCTATAACCACACATCATCCAGGGGAATATAGAGGCTAATATAAACCTACTGCAGATACATTCAACTGACTTATATTCAATCCGACAAACCATATTGACAAACGGTTCACACGTGTGATTTACCAACCTACATATATATAGCATGCATGCTAATGTCACACATTGGTATTACTTACAAATGAACGATAATTTTGCAGCCCTTTTATTGCAAACACATAACATCCAAGAACTCTTTGGCATCTTGCTCGATTGTTCTGGTCTGACCAGACACAGCTGCATCCAATAAAAGTCAGCTATAAGAGCTGCTATTGTCCGTACATGGGTAAATTGTATTAAGCTCTCATATTATTCCCGTTATTATTCTCTGTTCAGGGTATTTCAAAACGTGTATTTGTTAATCCAAATACTGGGTAATGACAGTTTTAAACTACATCAATTCAGCTTGAGTATTCTTAATTATGATATGTAATGAAAATCATAATTGATGAACAGACTAGTAGCTCAGTAATGAATCACTTTCCATGCACATTTTATGCCAATTTCATTTTGACTTTGAATAACCCTAATTATCTACATTAGTGGAAGTCAATACCTTAATATTTAATAAATCCTGGATAATCCCATAGCAATCAATTTAGATCAAAATCGCTTACCACCAAAGGTAGAAATGCTCAGCAAACTCATCCACTGTAGTCCTATAATGATGCCTATTTATATGCAGAAGCTTTGTCGAACTGCAGGATGGGTAATTACTTTATTTACTTCTAATCATGTCAATGAACCATTGTGCAAGGGTTAGATTGGCTTTGCTTATTATTATTTTTTCCTCTTCAGTATCACATTAGAAACTTTCGTCTGACAAAAGTTCCGTTTAAGGCATTGACCACAGCACAATGTGAAAACTCATTAGAAGCACTTTGTCAGTCAATCCTATAACTGAATGCGACATAATTATTTACATCATGTCTGTCCGTGTGGCTTTGCAGACAATTCTAACTAGATTGTAATGGATTGGTGAGGCTACATAAGCATTTAAAAGCCACTGCAAAAGCAATCCTTGATTAGCATGTACGACTGAAATGTCTTGACCGTTCCCGTTTGTTGATTTTCCCCTTGTCACTACTGATAATTGATAGACATGTATTAATTATCTTATTTTCTCTAATTTATTGTTTACTGAACGGAAGATCTCGCAAAAGTTGCCCTGTTTGAGGTCTTCACCCGGTACCGACTTGTAGCGTGGGCAGTCCCCTACCGTACCCGTGATGGATGCAGATGAATCATGTGCTCCTGAATCTTTCTCCGTTGCGTATTTCGATGATTAGATTATGCAAACCCTTCTACGTGTTCGCATTAATATGCCTGCCTGAGGGATAGTTAGCTAGCCAGCTAACAAAGCCTAAAGCCAAGTAACTCACATTAACTTGGATCAATGTCTCTTAAGGCACAAGTAAATGTTTTAGAACCGTACTATACCACCTCTTAGGTGCTCTTGAGATGCGTCCGACCAATCAGATTACTTGGATGCAGCATGCATGCTACGTTCTCTAGTATTATTTTATTAAAATGACTCTCTCATCAACCCGGTGTGCCGCAAAGAAACCAAAAAACGAGCGCTGGAAGGAGGTGAAAATATGTTAAACATATGCAGGTAATGAAAATGAATGCCACTTCAGAAAGCGTCAGACAGCTGATTAACTCCGGAGTACGCTTAAGGAGAGGCGGCAGATTGGCATATATCTGGTCTGTGCGACTCTAACGAATGGAATTCCAACCTGAATCCAATTAAACTTCTCATGAGTATGACTATCTTCCCTCTGGGGGTCTTTGTGCAGCAATAAGTTCCTAATTGCAAGGGTGCAAGTCTTTTTATCTCTCTTTTTATCTCTATATTGCAATGTTAATGTTAATTTTCTGGCAGTACAGTTGATTAATGAGTGATTTTAATCAGAGTTAGAAATCATGTGATGCTCCTCCAAAAACCTCTGTGATCAACGTGGCTTTTATTTGCATTCAAATAACTAAAAAAACATCACAATTATACAAGTCTACTCTTTCCCCAAGTGATCATTCTAGGAGAAATAGAGGACAGCTTGGTCTTTCTTTTCAGGGTAAATCAATGGCGATGTTTCCTTTGTAAAACTGGTTTAAAAGACACAGAAATGATGTATAGGGTGTGATATTAAATCCCAGTGGTGTCATTATACAACGGTACCTAGATAACCAATGCCTCTGATTCCTCAGAAAGTGGAATCCTCGGCTATCAGATACATTAAAAAAGACAGTAGGAAGAGGCGGTTAGACTCCAGTCCTCGCTTCGTGTCATAATCCTTCCAATCTCAAATCTAAAGCGTGATTTCTCCTCACACTTTCAGAATATTCCTCTCAGAAAAAAAATAAAAAATAAAAAAAATTACCATTTACCAATTACACGGTGTCAGGAATGATTCATATCTCTTTAATGAGAAATGACAGTAGATAGAGGAAGAGCCACATCGGGTTTGATTTCATTCTCAGTGGGTCGGGATGATCTGTTGACAGAACTAGAAGGAGGCTGTCAGCAGTCTTCAGTCCTCATCAATGCAATAGGGTGCGTCATGGCAACTGAATTTGCGACTTAGGTAGGTATTGATCAGATTTGACCTCTTTTTTCCTAGGGACCTCCCCCTGGAGCTCCAACTAAATCCTCCCTGGCTTTGTGGAATACCTTCCAACGAAACTTCTGCTCCAGAAGGACGGTCGGAGAGCACATTCTTCCCCAGTGATGTGTAGATCTGCATGCACAATCCGCGGTACGTACAAATATCCGTGATCACCACTGACAGGTGAACTGAATGACACTGATTACCTCATTACAACAGGACCTGTCAGAGAGTGGGAGGTATCAGACAGGAAGTGAACATTTTGTCCTTGAAGTTCCTTGAAGAAAATTGGATCAGAAGGAGCCTCCAAGTTTGCTAATGTCTTACCCTACCTTAAGAGTCCGTGAGTGGGCGGTCAGAGTTTGTTTTGATGTGGAGAGGGGACCTAATCAATATTAGGTGTGCTGTTTTATTTTATGGCTGATCTGTGCATTTTTAAATATTATACAGGTAGTCCTCAACATACAAACATTCGACTTACAAACAACTGCCTACGGCCATGTCCAGCTGTCGTTCTGCAGTTCCCCTTTCTGCCCCAAACCCCGGGGGCAGCACTGCTGTGTTCATGCAACTCCAACACTCGTCTTCCCCTTTTGTTGATGTTTGTTGTTGTCTCTGTTAGCATCTCAGAGCGTCATGCTTCGTACCTTGGATACTTTACTGTTTATCATGGATGATAAAGCAAAGACTAGTGGAGATAGGGGTAGGGGTGACCATCTCTCTGATGACAACTCTGACTCTGCCCCACAATAACTCCTCCCTCATCCTCCTCCTTCTTCACTCTAAAGCTAAGCTACATGCTACAGTAGCTACAGTGGATCATTAACATCAACAACTGACTCTGACTGTTGTTGTTGATGATCTTAAAGAGAGTTCCTTGAACTGTTTTCTTCTTCTTCTCCTCAAGGATTAAATTCTAAGGCCCATCATAAGTGATGATTAGAGGTACATATTGCATATGTACTTTAATATCATTACATGTTTTTATTCTTATTTATTTACAATAACAGGATATTATGTGTTTTTAATGGTTTTCTATTGATTTTTTTGTCCAGCAATCGTGGTGAACACGTTGAGTGAAATGATACTTTTTCCATGTTTTGTTTTTTTGAAAACAGACAAATATTCAAGAAAATCTTGAATAATCTTGAATAAAAATCTTGAATAATCTTAACTACCATTACCTGTATTTTATTTCATGATGTGTTGTCTTAAAGTCCTGCAATTAATTCTGCTCGGCAGTTTTAAAGTAGCAGTAAACCCATCTCCACTGAGTTTGGTCTCCTTAAAGGTTGGTGCGATCGGACAGGCCGTCTTTTTTCAGGTTAGCAAACGACGAATCCTGTTTATGCGTAGCTGAGACGGTATTGAATGTGTTGGTCAATAGCAGGAGTTGAACCCTGGTTTAGCTGGATAAACAAACCAACAGCCCATTCTCACGTCCGGCAGAAGGACTTTGGGGGCAGCGGGTTTGTGAACACAGGCATTCACATCGTAAAAGTGTTTGATACGATGGCGGTCCGCGCCGCTGCACCGCTACGACTCCACACGTGGCAGCTGTGTGTCGGCGTGCATCTGCTTGTATTTGTGTGTGTGTGTGTGTGTGTGTGTGTGTGTGTGTGTGTGTGTGTGTGTGTGTGCAAATTTGAGCCAATTCTCCAGGACCCGAGTCCCGCCGTGTCGGCCAGCCTTGACTCTTGATTGCCACAATCAGTTATTTCTGGGGCTAGGCAGGAGCACAGCTTGGACACTCAGAAAGTCAACTTCGCTCTAGTTCATCTGTGCAAGGAGTACACAGATAACAAAAAAAAAAAGAAAAAAAAAAGGCCAGATATGCTGAGAAGCTGGAGGCAGTTAGATTTCCCCGAATATCTATGAAAGCGAAGATGAGCAGAGCGGGATGGAGAGTGTTACTGTAAATCAGGTCATGTGCTCGCTTTGGTCGAGCCTGTAAAGCGGTTTGGTGTGTATAGACACACACACACATCACTCCAGTATTTCTAATAATGATTAATTTGAAACTTATTTGTGATTGATCAGCAAAGTAGCCGAAACTGGACTTGTGGATTGATTGAAACATCAAGAAATTTGAATATCTTTAGGGTATAAAAGATGAATGACTACGGGATTTTTAATTTGGAAGTTGGACATTTCTACATAACTATGAATTACTGGGTGAACTATTGACTTCAAACTGTTTTATCTGCCTTAAAGGTCCAGCGCGGAGTACTTAGTGCTACTTTTTGAGATTGCCCACTTCATTTCACCCAACCTGATGGTGTCAAAGATGACAAGAAAGTGTAGGTGGCCTCTTGAGTACTGAACTCCTGCCCCAAAATCTGAAGCTGTCATCCCACGAGTGTCAAACGTGCTCATTATTAAGCGCTGCCACCACTTTGCATTGCATAGAAACAAGACACAAGATAGCTTCACAAGAGGATCAGGTCCTAACTCTGTGCCACAAGCTGCACAAGGCAAAGAAGACTGAGAAAGGGAACCGTGACGGCATCCAAGACGACAGATTTTCCGGGGATCAGGATGTATTTGCTGGCTGAAGAAAGTTTGCTCTGCTAGCCAACAGAGTACAGCAGCACGGCTTCGCCGATCCGTCTGCCGGTACCGCGGATCGTGTCCGCAGCAGAGGGCTGCAAAAAGCATGTTCTCAGATATCTTTAGTTGCTTTTGTCACCATGACAACCGTGGGCATTGGTTTTCTCACATGCGTGTGATGGGATGGAGCAGTTTGCATTGGGCAGTGGCTGTTAAATAAAATAAAAACAGAGCTACCAGCCTGATGGGTGTGAAAGTTAATTAACGGTCGATATCATTTACTTTTGACGGACTAAATGTGTTTAACGGAACCCATATTTAAAAAGAAATGAACACTTAAACCTTCGCTTAAAAAAAAATAAACGGTCAAATTGCACCAATAATTCCCGGGCCTTGCAATCAGTTTCCGGTCTTTTGATTGCTCTGCAGAGCGTGATTCACACGATTGATGGAAATTGATAACCCTTAACATCCAGCTCTCAAACGGCCTAAAATAATAGAGAAATAACTGCAGAGAAAAAAAGAAAAGAAAAGTCGGTCAGTATTTCTCAGCATCCTTCTCTTGGCATGGTTTTTAATTCGTAATTTCATTCCAGTACTGAAAATTGACTTTCAGAATAAAACAACAGAGCACAACAACCTCATTCTTGTCATTATTTTTTTCTGCCTTGGGCAACCTTTTGTCTGATCGGAATTTGATTTCTTAGGTCGTGTTTGCCGTCTGCAGCGAAATATTGAATAGCTGCTTTTTGAATGTTTTCTATAAGATTTCAGCTGTTTTGTGTCAAACGGCCTTGTACCATACTTGAAATGATTGAGCAGGGAACATCGCGTTTGAGTGCATTTCCCGATGACCTCCGTTGACCTCACAGAACTGGAAAGATAGCGATTGATAAATGACAGCTGGCCTTTATTTGACACAAACAACACATTACAAGTGAACCCTGGAGGCGGGCATGGGAAACAAAAAAAAAAAAGGGATGCGTCTGGTTTATGAACCCAGTGGGTTTTTATTCCTATCATGTTTTATTTAAACTAATGGGGCCAATTATTCTAGATGATGACAGTAAGAAATGAAAGAAACAATTTAAACGGTTACACTAAGTTAATTATTGCGACTGCCCCATTGGAAATTGTCCTGCCTGCTCAAGCATTCACAATGTTTCTGCCTCCTATTTTAATTTTTTTTTTTTGGACACACAATGATGTTCAGAGGCGATGAATATAAATGCTAATTCAAATGTACATTATGTTCTCGGGGATTAAGATGTGGCCCCGCTGACTGATTCGGGTGCCCCTGAGGATTTGTGTGACAGTATAAACTTCAGAAAACTCCGAGACGAGAAATAATCCCTGTCAGCTCTGCACACTGACGAGCGGAGGGTGCCAGCGTTTAGCCGCAGACACAAGCCGGCGTGTCGCTCCGTAAGCCGGCTGCTCTCCCCGAATGGTAGGAAACAACAAAACGTTGAGTGTATATAACATCGATAAAGCCACGGTTTCGCCGTGTCCTGCGCCGGAGTTCTAATCCCGACCCAACCGCGATTGACAGATGCTATTTCAGCCCTACGAACTGGCGCGTTTATCTCGGGAAAATGGTTTCAACATCAACCCCTGGACGTGTTTTTTTTTTTTTTTTGTCTCCTGACGCTTGTAATTTGGACTTCATTGGCTGTCAAAGACATCATGACTTTGTGCGGGTTTTTTTGTCCGCTGACTTTGACAGCAAAGTAATTTTCTTCTCAACGTGTTTATCTGACGCGTATTTCCAACCATCAAAACATAAACGGCGCTCTCGCTCTTCTGCTGTCACTAGAATATAACGCTTTTTTTTTTTTTCCCCCAATCTTGGAAGACAACTTGAATTTTTCTTTTGTTTTAACCTTTTGTTAAGTTCGGTTCGACACAGGGAGGTTGTAGAAACAAGCGAGAGAAAAGACAACCTCCGCCGACCTGCCGGCGGTTTGAGAGGCGACTCCAGGGGTCGCCCCGGGTTCCACCTGGATGTTAATCCGCTTCTGTCGAGCACATCACCATGCATCCAATCAGTTCTCTAGAAAACAGCCTTCCCAGAATCCCGCAGTACGACGCGAATCACAGGAGGTACTCCTGTGTAGGAGGGCCTCGCCTTCCTCGTTTCATTCCTCCATAACTTTGCTGCGAGCGATGTCAAAACCACTTCAGTGTGTGTGTTTTTTTTCTTTTTCTAACGTGTTTCCGCGGATCATGTTGCTCTAAATCACACTACAGAGGTCGACCCAAGCTGTTTCTCGGATCGCTCAAATAAAAAAAATAAAAAAAATACTCCTTTGAATTACATTCTAATACACTCGCAAGTTAGATATCGACCTGATGTTGAGGCTGAAGCAAGACGCCCAACCTGCACAGAAGACGTGAAAGAGTAAAAAACCAGCACATGAATTTAATGGCATACATGAATGGAATTATTGTCAGGCCTTCCAGCGTGCGTATTGATTTCCCCTCTGCATTAGCAGTTTACTTCTTATTCACTTTATGGTATAGTTGGTAAAAAAAATACACCTCTCTACTTCAGATTTATTCGTATTGTGCAGAATTTATGCAAATATGTCAGAAAAAACCTACATTAATTTACATTGAGGTGAATTTACAAGGAAAAAGGGAATGAATTCACAATAAATTCGGACGGGAAAAAGAAGAACAATTAGATTTTTTTCCCAGCCAACCGATATCCTTCAAAAACATTTCCAAACTGAGTTGGATCCCAGTTAATTTTTTTTACAAGATTATGTTTCATTTCACATTTTCACTGTGATTCGTGTTTCCTGGCAGCAGGCGGGCTGGAAGATTAATTAATTCCTGGATTCCTGAGTGTTTGATTTAGATTTACCGTCTGTTTTGTCTGACTTCTCTGGCGACAAAGTGGTGTTTCAAGAAATAAAAAATAAAAAATCCAACCTCAGATACTCCCGAAGTGTCAGATATATCTCTTCCTCCTTTACCTCCACCTGCCTCCATCTGCGTAAATTAGTTTCTTCCCTCATTTGCCACGCCGAGCGAAGAGGTGTGAACTTGTTGCTTTCAATAAACAAGGGATGAATGGGCGCAAAAATAGCTTGAAAGTGTAATCATTCAGCTGAGAGTTATGTATTTAGTTGGAGAGAGCAGGGGCAACAGTGATGGGGTGGGAAAGGGGGGGATGTAATGACAAGGTATCTTCCAGCAGGCTTTGAGACGGAGCCAGCGCCAATTACGACTGGGTGGCGTTCCAGCAGGAATGGAGCGCGCTGGCCTCCAACCAAACTGTGCACAATAATTTATTAACTTTATATGACACACACAGTGTCCCTCTCACGCTCGCGCTCTCGTTCTGTTTGGACAAAGTCGTAAAAAGTCGAGTGAATAGCCGACAAACAAGCGTCTTAGTAAATCATCCAAATACATCCCTGGGAAATTGTGCACATTTTTTGGAAGAGAAAAAAGCCAGCGTTTTTGTTTTTTGTTTTGCGTTCAGCTCCATATGATGTTGTTATGGGGGGGGGTGGTAGGGGGGGGGGGGGGTGTGGCCCATTAAACCATCGGTGTTCCTTTCTCTCCGTGCCGCTCCGCTCAGGGTCGGGGAAGCGAAGACAGACGGAAGGAAACATTAGCACTTCTAGTAAATTTGGAGCGTTCAACCCGAGGCCACAGCCGTAAAGTCAGCATGTGTGTGGGGGTGGTTGGGTGGGGGGGGTTCCTCTCCTCTGTGATCACGACGATCAGAGATAGACCCGCATGGAACTGATGACAGTCCAGGAATAAAAGACTTAAATAGACGCTGATACTAAGAATACTGCTCCCTGATTTGTTTTTTTCTTTGCAAAGCATTCTGGGATTCTTCTTCTGCAGCTTCGTTTCGAGTCTACATCTGGGTACGTTTTATCCGGAGGGCTAGAAGACCCCCTGGATCTCCATCCCCTGATGCGGTGGTCCAACAAGCCAGCATGGAAACTGATTCTGATTTGAAAAAAAAACAGATCAGGTTCTAGAAACACTTCTAGATGCGTCTCGCAGTACAAAAACTAGACTTTCAGTTGATGCCAAATCGATGGCGACTCCATTGGTGCTCCGGAGCCTCCGGCTCGCTCTGGTGGAGTTTAGGAGGCATGTGCACATGTTTGGTTTGGCCTGTATCTGCTGCCAGAACGGCCGCCAGAAAGAAAGACTGACATGTCGTTTCATTATTACATCCAATCTGTTCTCGTCATATGAAAAGAGAGAGAGGCCGAAATGTTTTGGGGAAAAAAAAATAGAGATATATCACAGACGCATCACCCAAAAACACCCAAAGTCGTTTCTCATTAATCATACATAACCATGAAACACACGTATTACATCGATCCAAACTAAAGATACCTCGGCTCTACCGACAAACCTGTTTCTTTTTTTCTGCTGAGTGAATAATTGTAATATCGGACAAGGTGTCAGAATGTCAGAATGAAATGACGGGAACAAAGCAAAAAATAAATAAATAAAGAAAGAAAGAAAAGGGCTTGAAGGCTTGTGAGTCATGGGGGAAATAAAAAAAAAAATTGTGCTCATGCAACATAACAACCAACATGCCCTCAAAGTCCTCTGCTGTCAGCGAGTGCACACAACTAGTCGCAAACACACAGCCGGCTTGTTTTTCTTTCAATGAACATCTCAGGTAGTGTAATACAGAGGCCCGAGCAGGACGTATCGAAGCTGACAGGCTGTCTGCTTTGCTATTTTCAAATTTATTTCCACGTATTTCAAACACATCAGCCGCACTCGGCGTGGCATGTCGTAGCCGTGACAGCAATTATCGATACGCCGACGACAAACATTAATCATATTTTGGGGGGAAAAAAAACTACTTTTTTTTTTTTTAACTTCCAGACGTGTAAATCTGCCACCGGGGGCTTTTGTCCTCGACAGTAGGACATAAAAACGAGCATCTGCTGCGTGGTGCTTCAAAGAATGGCTGCTGATGGGATCAATCAGACTGATAAGTAAAGATGAAAGCCATCCGGATTGGTTGAGCATCCGCTGTGCTTAAATTTTTGCATTTTGATGCTCCGCTTCCCCGCAAGAGTTACGTAAAAAAAACAAAAACAAAATCGATTAAATCAAATACATCAGCGCGTGTTATTTGCATTGCTTTGAAACTGAAACAACATGTACCATTAGACTTCCTCGCTTTAGACAAAAACTCGTTTTTAATCCCGATAATACCTCGATGCTAAATTTATATGAGTTCAAGTGTGTGGAAATTTACTGAGACAGAGCGATAGAAAAGTTTATTGAACGATTAAAACTAAATAATGGATATTGAATAGCAAAATAATGAATATGCATGTATTCAAATCTCTTCAATGCAGACTGGAACCGCCGTTACTTTTAAAGTTATCTTTACAGAAATACGCCAATTTAAAAGTTTGAGTAATGGGTTTACATCGCCGAAACAAAAGCATACCGACAACAACAAATTGGTAGCATATCCTCCACCTGGTGCGACATCTCCACACCTGGACTCCGGTGGCCTTTTTGACACTAATAAGAATCCAGGAGGGAAGGGAAGAGGTGAAATCCAGCTGAAAAGCGGCCAGCGGCAGACAGATGAGGCCTATTTGGCACTGATCTCCTGACAGACTCTCTGAGAAGTTCACAGATGGCTCGCTCGCCGGGCCCGGGGTGCAGAGCAAACAAAGTGTGTGGATGATGCTAATCTGACCCCGGTGGTGGGGAAGCGGCGCCACGCCACGAGGGGAAATGACGCGGCTCCATAGCAGAGCAGATTTTCTCGTTCATTACGGAAGTGCGTTTTACACTTAAAAAAAAAAAAAAGGCTCCTCTGATTCCCGTCATTATTTCTGCTAATTGAATTTTATGTTGTTGTTGTTGTTGTTGTTTTTTCACATCCACAATGTAAATAGAATCCAGGCTTATTAAAATTGATGTTCCCTTCAAAACCATTTGCATCTAATTTGGTACAATTCAACAAAATAGTCAGACGGCACGGCGTCCTACGGCTTCCTGTCACATTTATATTCAGCTGATGCACAGTAAATAGCTGGGCTTGATTCACAGCGTGGTGTCAATCAAACATTATGGACACTACCACCAACATGCACCAAAGGTGTCGCCCATGTTTTATTCATGCAACTTTAACATTTTCATTATTTTTTTTCCTGTGCTTCCTGCACAGAAATAGCACAAGCTAAAAAAAAAAAAAAAAAAAAGTAACTGTATAAATGGCAGCAACAACAAACTGGATGCATTTATGCAGCTTTTAGCCGTTAGAATAATTGAAGCACCAGTGTGTACATTTCTAGTTGTTTTTTTTATTTTTTGGTCAAATTTGGGATGATTCTTACGTTACATCATCATTCCAATTAACGTCATACTGATTTAAAACTAATGCGAGGCGCTTGCCCTTCGCTTGTGAAAATCAAATACATAATTTAATGACGCTGCAGCTGTTGAGCATATTCATTAGCTAAGTTCTACTGCGCCGCAAACGCTGACTCTGCACTTTGGAAGAAACCCCCCCCCCCGCAGTCAGTCGTGGAGCTTTTTTTTTTTTTCTCTACTCAGATAATAGAAACAGGTTAGCTTAGCTCGCTAATGAAAAAAACAGAGCGACAGTATCAACTTTTGGAACACACACAAATGAGTTTTTTGTGGGGTCGTGATAGTTCAGAATTCGATGTGTTTCGGGTTTTAAACGTGGAGGGTGGCAGGTGTTCTGCACAAGAATTTAAATAAAGATTTGTGTTTTGGTTTTAGGGCAATCTGCTTTATTCCCAATCCTCCCAAAAACCATTCCCTGACATCTGCCAAGGAAGCTAAATAAGCTATATCTTATTCACGACGTATGGTTTCCTCACTTTAGTCCCCCAAAGACACTCATTTATGAAAGTAAAACCTGAAGACGGAGCGTGCTTTTAAATACAGCTGCAGGCCATAATAATATTCTGACAGATTACATTTATCATATTCTTCTTTTCTAATTTAGTTTATTATGCTTTCCTTGATTAAAATTAAAGCACAATATGCTTTCGAAATGGGTGTTTTTTTGGTTGTTTTTTTTAACAATCATCTGCTTTTAGAAACATTTGTTTCATCGTTAACAGCAAATATGAATATTCATGTTAAAGTTTGGCGTCGTTTGGCGTGTGCTTTTTCTTTTCTCTTTTTCCTGTTTACATGTTTTGGGAAAATAAAAAGAGAAAAATGAGTGATGTCTTTTCTGACATTGACGTCATTCTGTGCCCCTCAATGTTCTAATAGTTCAGAATCTTACAATGGATCATTTTCCATCATGAAATTAGCATAATTATATGATAGGATGAAATGAGCCTCAAGAAGCAAATTAAGGGCTTTGAGGGTAGCATAGATAATTACATGTTTTGGGAAAACGCGCTGCAATACTAATGTGGCATTTAAATAGATTTTTCTTTTAATTACAGTGGTTCCTTTGCTCACAATAACACTCGGAAAAAAAAAGAGAGTGAGATAATAAAGAAAGATCTAGATGGACTCCACTGATTCTGAAAGTTCATTAATTGTGTTTTAATAGAAAGACTATCGCATGTTATTAGCCACCTGTGTTTTTAATGAAAAGCAGATAGCTGAATGCCTTATTGAACTGCAGATGATGAACACAAACTGGGTTAAGACTCGCCGTGTGATTGGCTCGCGGGCCGTCGTCACCTGAATGGTACCGTGTTCAGAGATCAACACGTGTGTGTCCGTGTCGCCTTTTGTCAGACGTCAAAAACAAACATCCATCAACAATGCATTGGTGTTTTTGCTCTACTGAAGAGCAGTTTTGTTCTTTAAAACCAAAGAACACATCATGCAGACGGAACAGATTCACTTACTTTCATATTGATGTTTAGTCCAAATCAGATTTAAAAGACGAACTTTGGAATCAAAAACCCAACTATTTATACTTTCTACGTCATTTTCACGTCGTTTCATCACTTTAATGTGAAGCCAACATGTCCGACCTGCAGATTGTGGACAGTGTCTCAGGATGGGGTGTGCAGCATACCCTGAATGACAAGAGACAAATTCCCCTGACATCTGTCTCAAGTGAAGTGTCCTACATATTTAAAAGACTATTAAAGCCCTAATGAAGTCTTAAGTGATGGGTGATTGAACGCACGGTGAAATGGAGTGATTATTATTCAGTTTGCCCGGCTAAATTTACACAATACCCTTCATAAACACCTGATGCTGCACCGTTATTTATTTATTTGTTTAAATTAAATGCCTCCCAAAAGGAATTAGATGAGAATAGATGCAGTCCTCTCATTTCCATAATCTAATGCTATGTTTATGAGCTACCGCGGCGCAATTTGAATAAGAATGAATCCTGATAGAGATTGGGGTTCTGACAGCGTGGAAGAGTGCCTCCCCCAGGTTCCTGAGAGCTAATTCAGACACAGCCTAAGCTGCCGGATCTAAATACTGTACACCTCTCTCTCTCTCTCTCTGTCTCTCTGTCTCTCTCCAGCGGCGCTCTTGTCATGCAAATGATACAAGTCAGCTACATTTAGACCTTTTCGGATCGCACCTGCAGAGCGAACATCCGGTCCCACTGCTGGGACGGTCCGGTTTCATTTGCACACGACAACAAATGATGCAAACATATGGAAGATTATAGCTTTGCAGACCCTCATCATAATATTGCACCGGAGCTCACAGAAGGTTTGAGGAAATATCAGCGGAAATCTTTGCGATACAAGAGAAAGAAATCCATTTTTTCAAGGTCTCCGATGGATATCCGTACAGTGCGCCCTTGCGTATTGGCGCATCAAAACTCACAAAAACTTCAACTCATCGTGGATTTTTGGTAGGCAGTCACGTGATACCATACGTGCATCCTATTGGCTGAGTGCGCTCCGTTTCGTGAGTCTCAGACTTCCGTGAGACACAAAAGTGCTTTAAAAAGTCTATAAGAGTGTGGGAAAAGGTAATACAGATACAAGGTGGTTGAATATCAGTATGGAAAGGGTTAATAAATGTTTATTAATAAGATATAGTTTGTCGCGATATCGCGGAATTGGTTATTCATGTGTGGGCGCACTGTGTACGCATATCCATCGGAGACCTCGAAATCCGAGTCCGCGTGACTTGAAAATTTGACTGATATGAACCTAAAGTAACTAAATAAGTCAGGTTTTGATTGATCTGACTGCGTGATGTCATCAAATCTATCTGATGAAACCTCTCCTGCACACAACACTGTATGTTTGGATCCCCAACGCGAAGCCATAGGAAGGCGATACAATATTCACGTTAGGTTTAAACCCATTGTTTTGTTTTACCCTCCTTTTCGGGGGACTGAGAGCCTCGTGTCCCAGTTACAGCTCTTTAGACAGCGCTGCTCGCGTCTCTGGGGCCACGCTGGAAAGGGAACCGAGGCCCTTTGGTGATGGGAGTGTTGGGGGGGGGGGGGGTACCAAAGCATATGAGATAACACAGAGGAACAATGGAATAGCAAACCCCAACAGGACTCCCCATACTGTGCAAACAAGACAGCGCATCGAGCAAAAAAGACGGTCCTCCAAATGCTCGTAATGTATTACAGCCTATTTTTATCCGTTCCAATACACCCAGGTCTGCATTGTCAGCCTGTGATATTTCCTCTTCATCTCTGTGTGTACACCGTTATAAATCACAGCGGACAATTTCATTCTGATTTTTCCCGCCACAACCACCTGGTTTCTTGTCCGAATCAGCGTTTCCGTATCGCGTTGGTGGAACCGAAGCCATAATTCAAGCAAAATCACCCCAAAACAATCAGCATCATCACCTTCCTTTCTCTATCTTTAAACCCCCCCCCCCTCCCCATGTTGGACATCTCGTATTCTAAAGGCCAACACCTCCCGATGTCGGGGTGACACCCAGCGCTTGTCGGAAGCATTAAAAATGGATTTGAATGAGGCACCTAGAAGTCCGACAGCTTTGGATGTTTAATTTAATTTTCATTAATTTTTACAGTTGTTGAAGAATGTTGCTGAAAGTTAAGTGTGACCTCTTTAACAAATGGAACTTGTTTCACAAAATGCGCTCCACATACAAGCACTAGAAAGTGAGAAGAAAGCCAACACCCTCCAAGGCCAAAGCAAGTCTCTTTATTGATTATTGCCTATTTTTATAATTTAATTTGAATTTTATAAGCAAACGAAAGAGATGCAAGAGATAATTAGCAATTATTCTTTTATTTAATGTTACCTAGCATTGAAAAAAATCTATTTTTGTACATGCGATGGAAGAAAATTCTAAAAAATTGGAGGCTTCAGGACCTGACTGGTCAGGGAGCACACGGAGGACTCGGGCGCTATTACGTCATTTAAAATGACATCACCTCGGTGATATTTGCTGAGAAAACCGATCAAACGCCATGTGGGTGTTTTCTCCTCTCGAGAGCCGTAAAGCGAGGTGAGGACATACAGAGGTTGGGGTGGGAAGCAGGGCAAATAATTGATTGGTCTGAAAAACCGATGCTCCCTCAACGGGCAAGTGGTTGGAGGTCAAGTGAGAAATTATGAGCGCTCGCATTGCAGGTGTTGGAGAAGCAGACAGCAGCAGGTGGTCTCATCAGGTTGTTGTGCTCTACTGTTGCTTGTAGCAAGTCATGTGGAAAAGTGGAGAGGAACACTTAGGGTTGTCTGTGCTTGATTAATAAGGACACAGAGAGGCAAATATGTGCACACAGTCACCGGGTAATGAGCCGCAAATGTGATTAGGTCTTTACGCCGCACCTGCTCCCAATTGAGCATACAGCTTAGCAACCTCACGCGAAAACCTGTACGTAGACACTCCTGGTGATAAACAGCATCCGAGTGTTAGTCGTGTGTTTGCTTGATTGCTGCATTTTCTTTAGACTTAGGTTACAGACGTCAGCTTTCCTTAGAAAAAGATGTTCCCCCGACTGTTTAACAAAAAAAGAACTTCTCATTCCGCGTCGCAAAAAAGAAAAAAGAGTGTCGTATAGTTTTTTCGCGACAATTTGGGATAAATTGGACGTTGTACGGGAAGGCAGAAAGCCGCCGCTCGGGGGGATTATCTCTGCAGGATTCCTCTCGGAGGAAGACGCAGATGCTGCTGACACCTGGTGCCGCTGGATAGAAGGTGAAGAAGATGGTTTGGAAAAAACAGAAGGTGAGCTTTGGAAATCATCAATAGCACGAAACAGATCGACCTGAATGTGCCAATTAGCGCCGCTGCACCTGATTTAGTACATGAGGAGGCAGCGGCACGTGATTCCTCGCACCGATACGTCTCCGTTTCCAACAATATGGCATGAAGTTTTAATTAAGCTAAGAAATGTTTTTTATAGTGAAAATAGATCACAAGTTGGCGACAAGTTGGTTAACATTTAGTACCTTCAGAAGAATCATTGGAGGTAAATTTTGACGTCAATCAGAGTATTGAAGTTCGTTGCTAACCGCAATTATACAAGCTTATCCGCTTGTATAATTGCGAATTTTGCGTCACGAACTGACGTATCAGAGGACTTTAATTGATTAAATAAGACTAAACAAGGCAATAATTCAATCTCGTCACTTTAAAGTGCGCTTAAGAGGAGTGGAACGCGGCCCCCTTCCGCTGAAATAAACTCCTCATGAGTTTCATTTGCAAAGTAAAATAAAGAGAGAGACTTTTAATCAGCAGGGAAACAAAGAGACATGAAGATCTGATTAGCTGTTACTAGGCAACCCTTACAAAAAAAACAAAAAAACAACCTTCAGCCATTAAGCTTGTTGACCATCTACGGCCTGGTGGTTTGTAACAGCGATGCGTTCAGGCGACTCCTACACTCCACAAACTCCTCATTCGCAGGCAATTACCACTCACCACCTACTCCTGTTGCTCCCAATCTGTTTTCTTAAGAGACTCCAATTTTACCATTGCACACACTGAAGACCCCAACCGCCGCTCCGCCCACATGGAAATACAAAAAAGGAAGAGAAGAAGAAAAGCTATTTGAAATGTCTTTCAAACAAAAAACAGTGTCGAACAATCAACTGTGTAACTAATTCAATTAATAACTCCCTATCCAGGAAGAATCTTGTCTATTATATGCTATTTAGCCTTTATTTACCCAGTTATGGGCATTAAAATAAAAGTCCGGCCAATATTTGGCTGAAGGGTAACATAAAACATGCAAAAAGACAAATTGAAGAACAAAAATTGAGTTTTGGTGACAGCTGGACAGATATTACTGATGTTATGGGTGGTTATAATGATGAGGTAAGGTATGGTTAAGTTTACATCCTGTAACAGGTCATTTGGGCTTTCTTTCAGGTCTCTGAAGGGATGCTAGCCTGGCAGCGCTAACACACACAGAGCAACGCCATGTAGCCGAGCGGTTTCTCCTTCAAACGGGTTTTTAAACTCTTTTATTTTTATTCTCCAGCTCCATCTGTGCTGCGTAAAACTTTTTTCTTTTTTTTTATAAGAAAACTTGGCAAAATATTCCCTCCTCTTGGGACGACTGGGATGCGAGAAAGAAGAACATCTCCTTGGAATGTTCTCTTGAAGTGCTTTACATACGAAACAAGCATGGCCCCTTCTGCTGGAGTGGTTTCCTCCAAATGGACAGAAAACGGACCAATGTTTAGCTGGACTATCTCCTACCCGTCTGTGGAGCGATATGTCATTTCAGGTGTTTCGGAGCAACAGATTATTGCCTTTGGTTGTATACAACCTTGGAAAAACCTTTCCTTCCATGCCTGGGAGTGTTTCTTATACCTCCTCTTTTATTTCTGAGGAATCACTCCCCAACCTGACCCAATCCTGTCTGTGTTTTACATTTATTAGCCAGGTGAGATTCGGTTGGAAGGGTTCTTTCATTCTCTCGTTCATCAGTTTTTCAGTATGTATGAGGTTCTGGATTCTTTATTTTGTGCGTTACCTTTACGATGCCCGACTGAAGTCTCGTCTCCCTGATGCTTTGTACGTTTTCTGAGCACCTTTTTTTGTTTTTCTCGGTACATAATGGTGATGAAATCCGCTTCCTCTACCGGCGTAGCTCGCTGAAAACTGCTGATACATTACATTCACAAGCACCTCAACCCACATAATGTTTGTTTTTTCCTCAAAATAAATACATGTACAAACTTATTCATGCTTGCCTCATTTGCAGAGATGAACGAGAGCTCCGCTAACCTCCGGCGAAGGTCAGATCCTCCAAGTTGGAAGCCACTTTCTTATTGCATCGTAAGAGTGGCGACTCCGTTTGCTCCGGTGAGCGATCGGCTCCCATTAATAACCTCTGACACCCACAAATTGTCCCAAGCTTCACTTTGACAGTATTCAGATGACAAATAGCACTTTGCTTAAGAAGCTCGGGGCAACTGGAGTTCACAGATACAATAAGTTCACTCCACGTTATCCTCCAGACACCCATGGCGCGACCCCAAAATAATAGATGGATGTTTGCAAAGTTCATTCGGAGCCCACGTCAGATGAGGCTTCTTAACATTTGTTTGGTGTCAATGCTGTTCAAATACGGAATGCAGAAAACGTGAACTACATGTAAATGTGGAATTTCACCTTTTGCTTCAACTGATGTCGTTCTACTCCAAAGAAGAGAAGAGTAAGGAGAAAAATATTCATGACCTCAGACTGATTTGTCTTTGACATCGTCCCTTCTGGGATAGGCTTGTCTATACGAGCACAATAAACCTGTCGTTACCCAGTTATAGCTGTCTTCAGGCCCACACGGAATAAACCGGACCACCTGAACCCGGGGAGTTGTGATCTGGTCACGTCTGACCACTCATGCGGTGAAATCTCGCAAAAAAAAAAAAAAAAGCATTCAGTTTGAAGATTCAAGGACGGCCCACACTGTTGTTGGGCAGAAAATCTAATCAGGTAACAGACAATCAAAAATCTATTTTGTTCCAAGGCTTTCTTATTGATGCTGGCTCTGTCTTTATATCTGGTGTCTGGCTTGAGGTGAATATTTTACAGCCATCTTGCCATTTGGTGGAAGTATCGTCTCTTCCATTCCAATTTTACAGCCTGTCGAAGAGCAGGCTGCACCGAATGCCTGCCTTCATGGTAAGTGAGGTATCTGTTGTTTAATCAACAACATCAGCAGCTTTGTTACCCACCGGCCACATGCCACACAAATCAGCGGCTAACCCAGCAAGATAGCGGGAGTCAGTGGGCACCGTCACATGTCGGGAAGGCTAGCGGTGTTTGAGGCGCTCCTACCTCGCCTGGATATCACCGGCGCCTGCCAGTGTGACAGATGGCACAGGCACTCATCAAGGTGATTCAAAATTACACTCTGAATTTTGTAAGAGTAGATTTCTCTCAGTGGTAGTTATTCAGGTTTGACAGGTGTTGATTGCGGTTCTGTTTTCTCCTCTCGTGGAGCTGATATGTCTGCAGGGACTGATAATCCAAACTGTCAAAAGCATTGAGACTGATGGGCGAGGACCACTTTAAATACTATCATATTTTTATTCTTCTATTCAGGGTCTTTTTATGCAGTTGCTTCACAATGAGGGGATTAGACAAGTTTGGGTTCTGGGGTTGGGGGCTTGGGGTTATTGCCCAACCCATCCACTAAGTTTCATGGAAATCTGATGGGTAGGTTTTTTTTTTTTGCATAGTCCTGCTAACTTCTAAAGCACATAATCGACAAACAAAATGCATACAAACATTTATTTAATGAAAAATTACACTTTTTCCACTAGATAAAGTATGAAACTACAATTAAATATGCACTTTATATGCTTTTGAAGGAGCTACGAGTGTGTTTTACTCACAACCGCAAATATCAACCTGTTTAAAATTGTATTTTACTAGTTTAACTTCTGGTAATTAACATTATTTTCCTCTATGTAAACACACAGACATCAATTATAAACTCTAATTATAAAGCATCCCTTCCATCCAAAAGCGTGATTAAATAATAACACAGCAAAATTTCTTTAATCATCAGTAAGCATTTGGGATTCTGCAATAACTAATGTGGGTCGCAAAGGAAAAAAATAAAATTAAAATAAAATAAAAATCAGAGGCGTTACTTTCATTCCATCCAAATTTGAGCAAAGCTTGCACTGGAGATAAGGAGCGACTCACTCAGGCACGCTCCGCACGACAAGCACTCTCCATCGTAATCACCGGCGCTGTTCATAATTGATTGACTGAATTTGATTGACTTCTCCTGAAAAATGCTAATGTTTCAGACAATCTGCGACAAGATGCCATATGTTTATGCGAGTCGTAAACCACGAGGCGCCGCCATTGGTATTCTCCTCTCAGACGTTACATTTCATAATGTCATTTTTTTTACGGGCGTCGGTGAAAGAGACACTAATACCCCTTAAATGATGAGCGTAGGCATCACATTAACATAAATAATTCACAAATCAGAATGTATGTTTAACGGTGCCGGTTGCTCACGGCAACAGGGGGAGGCTGAGTCAGTGATGCTCTTAGTTTAATGATGAGGCCTTGCACAGCTGGGACTGCAGTCTTAGGTACTACATATAGTGTGGGAAGGAGAGTGGACATGATGTTTAACTATGAAGGGGAATTAAAACGCATCAGATGAGACATGTGAGCGCGGTATAGCTCCGGACACGAGATTTGTAGCAGCGTTTCAAGTGATTAATTGGGCAAAGACGTAGCAGCCCTGAGACGATCTGGTCACAAAAGTGGATTTTATTTTTAAATATTAATTCTCACAGTAGTAGCACTAAGACATTTACTACATAATGTCACACTCATTATGTCTCAACACCAAGAACCAGTCAGGGAAGTAAAAAAAAAAAAAGATCTACAACTTATGATTACTCTCTACTCCAGGCCTGTCAGTTTCTACTAAATCACAGTTATCGCCGCCACGGAGGTTAACATGTCACTTGTAATTTGTAACTGTTAACAGTAAAACAGCAGCACGATTCATTGGGTTGTGATTTCTGGTATTTACATTATACTTAACCGGTATGATTAAATTTACTCCGCCAAAGTAAATCATGGCAGGAGTCTGCAGCCACGCTTAGCAGCTCGGCAGCGCCAATGCCCGTCGCTTTGGACTCCAAACTGGTGCACAGATGCACAAAATCTTCTTTCTTTCCATGCCTGTGGTTTTTTTTTTGTATAGCACTTTAACGGATGTCTTTTCCCTCACTGGATTCCCTGAATCGCGTGGCGGTCGCTACTTCCTGTTAGCCACGTTTAGGTTTGACTTATTCCTTACAAGGACATCAAACTCAATCACTTCCTGTTGCCCTGCGTGTGCAAACTACTGCATAGATTCATCCTCATCCTCTGGAGAGCATGAACATCTGTGGCAGTCTGAGGCAAACATTTATTCAAGGGAATTAAAAAAACCCCAAAAACTTCAAAATAAGAGTCAGGGAGGCATTGAAGTCAGGAGGCTTCAAACTTTAATAACCATCGAAAAAAAAAAAAAAGTCTTGCGTGCATCTTTGATTTGTTCTTTGTTCGATTTTTGCGTTGAAACCAATGAGATAAACTCAGGTGGAACTTTACCTTGGACATTTGTGATGTAAAGCTAAATACTACTCATAACTCTTAAAAGAAGTTGCTTGCGGACGTGTTAAATTGCATTTAAACGGGAAAGACACTGCTGGGAAAGTAGACAGTGACCTCTCTCTCTGCATCAGTTTACCCTTCTGCTGTAGCCTACACTCCCTGGGGGTTTAAGAGTTTCTCAGGCAAACAGGCTCAGTCCTGAGTTATCGTACCTTTGGATCATGGACAAAGGCAACAATTGATTCATTATCTTGGTGCATCAGCTCCCCGAGGCTGAGACGGATACTTGTCGGAGTGTTGGTACTTTAATGGGCAAACATTCAAGGTCACGGCCGACAAACAAAAGAGGGAGGAAGATAAAGAAGTGGCCGTTTCATTTGTGGCTGATTGAATGAGGAACGTGATGAAGGAAAGCGTGTTTTATTTGGGATGCAGATGCTTTCCGGGGGTAATCCTTGGTTAACCAACGTTTAGCTGACTTTGCTTTCCCAGCCCTGATGAAGGGATTCAGCAGCTTCCTTCAACTTTACTGCCGTCTGCTAGTTTCTCCTCCATATTCATAGAAACCATCCCACTTTCATGCTATCGGGCCTTATCATCACCCGGAACAACCCGACGAGGCGAGAGCAAACACCACGATTGTATTAATATAGAATGATGTCTGGCTCCCCCCTCCCCCCATTCCCATTCCAGCTGCTCTCGGAAATTTCCTTAGCCAAGTAATTTTCAGTGGAACTGAATATTCTTTTATGTTATTAATCAGAATCCCTTTCCAGAATCACTTTGTGGATCCCATTTCACTCCCTCAATAGAGTATGGGGGGGGGGGGGGGATCCATTTTCAAGTTCAAGGGAATTCAAATAAGGAGAGGAAACAGGGGGGCTTATCTGATCTGAATCGAGGCCTTTGAACAGAAACGCTGACATGTTCATTAAACTGCAGCACAGACAGACAGTAATATCCTACAGAACTTTTGTTCACCTATTGGTAGCATAATAGATTAGAAGAGCCTTTTTGACCCGACATGCTCAGCTGGCAATTTTTGTTATTTAAAAGCTTGTGATCAGTATGTTCAGGAAGGTCTGATAGTGGGCTCATGACACGAATGCTTAAGTCACCCCTTATAACCCCTCACGCAGCAGCCGTCTTAGGCTGTTCCCAGATAGCTGCATGCAATCCAGCCTCTGGTGAACTATTTCTGCTTGTATTCTGAAGGGAACCCATGCATTTCATTGCATTGTGCAATAAAATGCATCGGAATCTAAAAGTTCTAGACCTGAAGCTCCAGGCGGTGACCTCCAAAAAATAGTTACACCAGTGGTTCTTCACCTTGTTGGAGGTACCGAACCCTGCCGGTTTCATATGCGCACTCACCGAACCCTTCTTTAGTTAAAAAAAAAAAATCAGATTTAAGACATAAGTATATGTTTTACTGGTGTATTTAATGAATTGTGCATTAATGTCACCTTTTTCAAAGAACAAAACCAAGACAGTGCATGAACTCACATGAAATGACTTACCAGCAAATCAGTGTGACTTCTGCTGTTGTTATAGAGACCAGTTCAGATATGTATGGCTTCACCTTGACAAGTGCTACTCTGATGTCATTTTCACACCAAAGTCTGTTTCTGTTGTTTTCCATGCAGATTAAGGAAGTGTTCCTTTATTTTTGACAGTGCCAGACTAGAGTGACTCAACTTGACATTGCAAATCATGCAGAACGCTGACTCCCATCACGTTCTGTTATACAGTACATGTAAATTCAGGTTACACATATTCGTCCGACCGCTTTATTTTTTTGCTCAACATAGTTACTATGACTTAAAATATTAAGAAAGCAATCAGATGACGTACCATCATGACAGGCATAAATCAATACTGAGTGTGCAAAATCCCCTGTAGCACAGGTAGGCTAATCGATGTAGCGTCACGTGATCACCTGCAGCCAGTGATGGCTAAGGGGGGCATGTCATCACCAATTGACACGATGTGTCAAACGTACGCAGTGATTCATGTGTGTTCGGCAAAAACACCCGATACATCCTGTCGGGTGTTTTGTCTTGACCTCCGTCTCCACCGAACCCCTGAGGCCGACTCGCCAACCCCTAGGGTTCGATCCAACCCAGGTTAAGAACCACTGAGTTAGACCCGTGCACTAGAGAGGAGTTCATTCGTTAATCCCACTGCTTCTCACCACCTACTTCCTCCACTGCCTTGAAATGCTTGCTTGAACACATCATACGTGACATCTCTTGCGTTTGCAGCCAAGTGTCCACTTAAAGGAGTCAAGGTGCCGCTCCGCTACGGCCTTGCTTATTTCAATCGACGCCAAATGGGAAAAAGAAGTCGGGTTGATTACAGTCGAAATCCCAACGGTATATAAAAAATGTCACTTTCAATTTAAATGCAAAATGAAAAATGTACATAATGTAAGTAAGGTTAATGATATTCCCTAATTTACGCAAACCTATGCAATCCCACTACAGGAATCTCGTCTATCGAGCGTTTATGAAAGCAGACGTTTATGACTTGCAGTGAAAACACAAATTGCTCTGCTAAGACAGTCAGCTGAGTGGCAGCGCTATTTCTATCCCTGGTCTGGCAGACTCAAAGAGCAGACCTGAAATACAATGTGGAAGATGATCGAGCCTTAGTGTCAATACATCACCCCAGAAAATTACCTCTTCTCTGCTTGGCCTACTTTAATCTCTAACCCTCTATTGAAAGAATGAACACTCTCTCCTCTGTCCTATTGACGACGTAAAATAGGTTTGCCAGCTTGATTGACAACTTTGTCCACCTGACAAAATGTAATGCAGTCGAGGACAAAAAAACATCAGGAATTCTTTGGACCCAATCTGTGGTCGGCGATTATATTTTCTTTGCCGTCCTCTTCTTTATTGTATCAGATGGGTCTTTTGATGTATTAAAGTGGTTTATTGTGTGTTAGATGTGTACTTCTTTGTGTATATATTTATATGTGTGTGTGTGTGTGCGTAAATATTTGGGAACATGTTACAAAGGGGGAAGATTCTGCTAAGCTTGACGCAAAAGTGATTAGCATTGCATTAGTGTGACATTTTTGGTGTTTGACTTCCATCCCGAGCGACTTGGATTGGCAAACAGAGAAATGACGCTTCGCTCAACCGGCACTGAGTTCACTCGAGGAGCATCGGCTCTGAAAAGGCTCGACTGATGAGTTTTCTGTTGTTGCAACCGAGCTAAAGCAAACACCTCCGCTGCAAGCATCAAATGATATCTCAATAAATGTAACAATGGGGAAAATTAATAAACTGCATAGGAATGGACAAGTGTTCACATCTGGTTCCACCTTGGTTCACGACGCAGAAACTAAACAACCGATTTCCAGAAAAAACAGTAGGATGAATGGGTCCAACATGAACCCTTTTCCACAATATCGCTAATGTCTTAGCGATATAACGTAATATTGCTCAACAATGTACTAACTGCCAATAAAGTAGTAAATTTGCCCGGTTTTGAAATGTAGTTAATAGTGAATGATTATGGTACTGATCAAAAGTTATTAATTTCTTGGTTTAGGACTTTTATTGCATTATTGGGCATTTATTACATTTTTGGGGTACTACATTTCAAAAATGGGTAAATGTACTTAACATTCTTTATGTCTTAAAGAGATCTATAATGTAACATTGGCCTATAATGTAGTAAATTTGCCTGATTTCGAAATGTAGTAAGGAAAAAATGTATAAAAGTCCTGAATCGAACATAATATCTATTGGCTAAAAATGTAATAACTACAAGTTATTAGGGTTAGGGGTTAGTAGTACATTATTATATTATCGGTTAAGGACTTCTATTATGTTATCAGCCCATTACATTTAAAAAAAAACGGGCAATATTTTTATGTTATTACATTACTGGCTTTAACATATCTCAGCAACTAGGCTCTATAAAGACGCAACATAGAATTAATGGCGTTGACTAGTGAATGTCAAAACATAATGATGAACATAATTATAAGGAACTTAACTGATTTGAATTATACGTGAGAAACAAAAGCCACATTAACACATTCATTTCCTGAGGCGATAAACTTTTGTCACGTCTGTAGGTGATTCCAATGTCGACCGACAATATCAATGACAAATATGGAACTAAAACAGTTTCAAAATGTTTAAAATTTATAATCGCTGACAAGCAGCACAATCACAAGAAGCGCTGACAGGGTTCACACAGTTCAGCATCATATTTTGCATGAACTGTTCCCTATTCAGATAACACAAATACTGTATTTATACTCTGAATGCTCTTTTCTACTGTCGCTACAATCGCAGTGTCCTTCACAAGTCTCTGACTCATGCACCAGCGTCATCCAAATGTGTCAACATTATTGAATTAGCTGAGGATAATGGTGGCCAAGCTCGGAATGGCCAGTAATTACAAGATGTCCAGATGTGCACCCAGATAACGTCGACATACTACCGTTGGTAGTTCTGACCTTGCGTTTTGTGCAAGAGAAGAAAACGTGTTTCTGCTCAGGATCCAGGAAAAAGAGAGGCTGGAAACAAAAGTTCCCTTTGGTGACGTTTGCCATGTTTGAAAATGTCAGCATAAATTATTAATTTAAATGACAAGAATGCTGAATGGTTCGGCTCGTCAGGCAGGTGGCAGCCTCCCATTTCCTTTTTTGCATGTTTGCGGACAGGAACCTGTGTGGAAATGTCACTTCCTCTTCCCCAGGTACCACGATGCTGCCAGCAACCACCAATCATTACGTGGACATCGATGCCGCCACGACTCCGTATGGCTGAGACGTTTGTGACTAAAATACATTCTGTGTTTTCTGATGTCACAATCAAGGAAGGAAATGACAGTACTTTACAGAACTATCTTCTCCAAGTGCTAAAAACCCATCTAAACAGGAAGCATAAGACAGAGGCAGGGGTTAATGACACTGTTCTTCCACCTTGCCAACATGATCCTTACAGCCATTTTCCATTAAGTCAGGGCTGAACCCCTTTCATTATTTTTTCCTGACCTTTACAAAAGGTTAGTTGTAGTGCAGCGCCGTGGTTATCGCTGTTCTCCCAACCGAAACAACAGACATATCAGTCATAGTTAAACTAATATATCATAAGTGGAGCACAAAAGGGGGCAAAGTCGTCAAGCCGGCTGGAAAATGAACCGTGTCTAATGTTAGGACGTTGTTGTGAAACTTCAAACAACATTATAGACGCGCCCGGCGTCCCTATTCTTAGTGCCAGACAAGATGTGTGCTTCTTCTAATACCCGACATCATCCACTTAGGAACCCAAGTGTCTAAAATCTGTGGTGTCTCCTAATTTAGTCTCTGCATCGGATGGAATTTGGGAATCCAATCCTTTTGGGATCAAACCTTTGAAAGAGAAACCTTTTTTTTCTTCTGTTCCAACAGGGATTAAGGTAAGGGTGTGTTCTTAATAAAAGATAGAATTGGGTTAGGATGGGGAGTTTTTCTCAAGGAATAAACTTTTGGTGGAGGTGAGGCAGGCACTGCCAGCTGGGCTTAGGGCTGCGAAAAGAAGTCGAAGTAAAGGAAAGGGAAAAAGTCCTGAGAAGCTGTACAAGTCTGTGAATGCCAATTGGGGGGTGACATTTCATATTACCTCTCTATAGAGGCTATATTTCTGAATCCAAAGGAGGGTCAGTGTTTGGTCTTACAGGCGGCGTAGGAGGACGGCAGCAGAAATACCACTCTTCAATCTGGTAGCTGGGCAGTATTGTTCCCTTTAGATCATTCGCTGCAAAAACAGAACAATACGAGGATATATCCTCAGCAGAAACTTCTTTTTCCCTTTCATCTTAAATTGAAGCATTTCCCTTCTTTAAAGCTTTTTAAAGAGGTTTAAACTCATTAGATTTTCTTGCTTGAAACTAGAAACATTCGACTTTTACCGCAGTTAGTTCGATACCGACACTATTTAGTCGATTCCTTTTGTCCTTTTCCTCCTTTCACATCTAAAGAACATAATTATGCCTAGTGTTCAGTCCTGGAACTGATCTAATAACCTTCATTGAATAGGCACAATGTTTATTTTTTTCATTATAGGGAGTATTCCACTGATACATTTCATTACCGCCTGACACTAATGACTTGCCTTTTCAACAGTCTCATTTGCAGTAGTTTTTAAAATGACATTTATCTTAGTTGGAATTACCTAGTGTGTGCAGCATTTGCAAAAGCTGACTACTTAACATAAGAATATTTGATGCTGTGTAGCTGCATTTCATGTTGGGCATGATAGCTCTAAAATAGTGGAGATTATCTTAGTCTAGACTAGTCTAGTCTATCTTAGACTATCTTAGATAGCGGAGACTATCTTAGTCTAGACTGCCTAGTCTATCTTTGACTATCTTAGATAACGAAGACAACTCTATCTAGGCCTGTTTATTTATGCCTTCTAATTCTATATCCTATTTATACCTTTCTATTTTTATATTCTTGGTTGGTTATTTATTATTCTTTCTATTTGGTGTTGGTACTACTTTCTATGTGCTGGTGCTACTTTCTGTGCCCCTTTTCTGTGTTTTTGTGTGCTCACTGTTAAGAAGTTAATTTCCCTGACGGAACCTCCTTAAGGGATCAATAAAGTTCTATTCTACTCTACTTTCTACTTAAATAATACAGACCTACTATGCAAAACTTAAATGTCTATATTTAGCATGCATCGCTTATTTTCTAGCACAACCATTCATTAGCATTAAAAACCGCCTGTGGCACATTAGCATAAAGCAAGTAATGAAGGACAGTGATACCCACCGTGTCCTTCACCCACCCATGTTAAATCTATTCATATCATACCATCAGAAATGACCATTTCTAGTTTGGGGACAACGAGCCGGTCAAGGTTGCCGTTTAATAAACGACTTCTTGTCATGTTTGCAGATGCTCAAGGCCCCTGACGTCCAGCAGCTGGGATGAGACTGGTCCGCCGAAGCTGGCGTCACGATGATCAAGAGCCAATAACGCCGGGATGGATCCGAGTCCAACAAAGACGACTGAGATGAGAGACAGCCGCTCGCCCCCCTTCATCTTCCTCTAGCTCGCCACCGTGCTCGTCTTCCTCTTCTCTTACTGTTAAAAACCGGAAGGCATATTCATGAGGGAAGCATAATTAACCAGTCAGGGTTTGGATGGCTTCCAGACGGATGAGTTATTAGCGCCATTATTGATACTGGCTGGTATGAGCTCTGCTATCTGGGATTAATGCTGTTAGAATTTAGAAGCCCGACACCATCTTACCACTTAGTCCCATGATGAATAGTGTTAGGCAAAGTCGTTTGCACTGACACTCACTTACTTCCCCTCATTTTATGTACTTTGCTTGCCTTATTAAGGCTCTTACCACCGGCTTAATTGCCTATTTAGAATTCTCCTCTTTGTGACCTGGATGTGTTTTATTTGGCGAATGTAATTAAGTTACCTGTAAATATCTTTGCTAGAGCCTCATCCATCTCTGCTATGCGGGAACTATTTTTGTTTTAATTCATTAAATGGCTGCTGTGGCCGGACACCATTAACCTCGGTGAAACCCAGAAAAAGAAATTGGTTTCGGTCGGGTGAAGTTAAGAGATCGGTATTGAACTCTGCTCAGCAGCTTTGTCTTGGTGGATCTAACCTCCAGGCTAACGGAGACAGAGAGGGGGGGGGGGCTCGCACCATGTGGTTTCAGACAGAATTATTGACCAATACGATGGGGGTGAGAGAAAATGTCAAACTGCTTGCATGCGAGAGGACTTGGAGGAAATGTTCTTGTCAGTAACCTCAGTTAAAGTATAGTGACGGCAGCACATAAGCAGAAATATCAAGCAACTGTTGGACTGTCTGACTTTTGCTCAGACGTTCATGATGCAAGATATCTTTTGTAATCTGCAAATCTGTCTCATAGCTCCCCGCTGAGATTTATATTTGTGTATTTTTATTTCCCTTTCCCTGGTCAGAGGACTAAGGAACCATCATATCTTGAAAAAACAGAAAACTCCACTTTGACTGTTGGAATTTGGAGGTCAACGTTTACCATGACCTTAGAAAAAACAGCATTAGGTAAGTAGCGATGATGAAGTGTGGAAAAATTCCATCCAAGAATGATAAAATGAAGAAGTGGTGACTTTACTTCTTCAAAAGTCTCAAAGGTCAACTTCATTGTAACATCGTAATGTTCCGCAAAAACATATATTTCTATCTGCTATTCAATGCCATCAATGAGGACCAGAAGGAGATATTGTGCCCATGTTCCACAAAAGGTCGCAATTGTTGCGAAATCTTGGGTTGGAGATTCATGATTTTTTTCCAACATTCTCTATTGGAACAATCAAACCATCACACAAAGCCCTCCATTAGCAGGAACAGACTAAAAGTCTATTACAGTGCTCTTTGAGTTCTGTGAAAGCAGTTTGGGGGTGATTTATAACAACAAGCCAATCATTGGAGTCGAGAAATGCATCAGTTTTCTTATGGACAGTCATTCCAATGGATTCCTATAAATAAAGTCCAAACAGTCACAACTTATCAAGTACAAAAGCTTTGGTTTCAAAAGCCTCAAAAAATGCATTTCAAACTCGACTAGTATGTTGGACCATTGTACCTGTTAAATATTATCTTGTTAACATAGTCATTATAAGCAACTCATCATCCTGATGTTACCTTTTAGCTCCAAGCAGCACTTTGCTTAATTAAAGCCTTGCAGAGCCGTAAATTGCTGCAGACTATTAATCTTGTATTGTCCATCAATGAGGCGTTTATATGCAGTCCTTAGTTTTACCAGCAACCCATGAACACAACTCACGGTGACAATGCTGACAACAAGAAAGCATCTGAGGTGGAGGTCTGGGAACCACCAGAGAGGAGATGTTTCCTCACGTCACCTGTACCCCGATTCTATTATCCCTGATCTCCTGGGCTGCATCACATTTCCCGTTAAATGTTTATGTAATTTCTCAAGGAAGATGAAGGTACTCCAACATCGGCCAAGACGTAAAATAGAAATAAAAAAGAATGCCACCCTTCCAGGGAATACTGATGTGTGGAGTATCCATTAAGAAATGGCACGTGTCCCAGCTCTACCTTCTGCCCTGAAGAGCAATGGAGGACACACCGGATGCCCTCCAGAAACACTTCAACCACATGGAGGAACAAGCTCTTCCCTTATTAATGTGCTGTTTTGCAAAGCACCATGCACCGAGGGGGCTGCGACGTCGGGTAACCCCTTAAAGTCACCCCAGTAAACAATGATGCTTCTTATCAATCCTGATTAGTCGCTCTTATCGATAAACGATGGGTTTAGGCGAGGAATCAAATTCTAAACGTGTTTCTACGCTGTGGTATTGTCCCTGCAACACAAGCAGGATAAATGAAGGGAATTTTATGAAACACCTTTTGGAAAAAAACGATTGGTAGTTTTAGTCATGATATGTGTTCACAGTCCAAAAGGATGGAGCTGAATGCTTGGGTGGCGTTGTACCTATTAAAGGTGGCGCTTTAGAATGGGGGGAAATGCTTACTTTGATTTCCCCCAGGCTTTGTGCTCTCTGAGCAGAATGAAAATTCTCTGGCAGCATAAAAAGGGTCCAACCCCTGCACACAAAAACACATATATGTGCACGCTTTATTCCGTGTGTGCACACGTACTTACGAGCGAACTTTATAGGCTATGTGCTCCCGGAGTCTACGCAATTTTAAACAGTTAAAAAGATTCTTTCATTACTGAATGACCTTGTGTGCGTTACAGAATATGATGGATGCTGGGATGTTGTGCTGCATGACAAGAAGATGAATTGTGGTGTGCCGGCAAGTAAGTTTTCACTTGACATAGGTGTACTCACTCCTCAATGCAGAGGTTTTTTTTAAAAAAAACACACACACACACACAACAGAGCGTCGATGCGCATTTGTGTATTTGTTACGTGTTGAAATTCCAACGGCGACCCCCCCACTCGCATTTCTTTCTAGTTTTTCTTTTCCCCTCTCTGTTGATCAAAACATCGCGTATATACGTGTGGCATTCTGATCTCTGATACCTAATTGCGCATAGGCAATAGATTATTCTCAACGGGTAGGATGAGCAGATGTGCAGCGTGGCCAGAAGCACATTGAATTTGCTTTGCAGAGTGAGGGGGGGGGGGTCTGGCTTGGCCATTGGCAACTAATAGAAGCTCACGCACAGCAGGTGGTGAAAGTTGTGGGAGTCCAAAGGTCTGTGTGTGTGTGTGTGTGTGTGTGTGTGTGTGTGTGTGTGTGTGTGTGTGTGTGTGTGTGTGTGTGTGTGTGTGTGTGCAGAAAGAGACAGGAGAGAAATTGCCAATAACCATTCTCTCTTGTCTCATCACACATAAAGCTACAGGCTATTATTAATCATTTAGTAGCTTTCATAGTTTGGTTCACTGATCATGCACAACACCTGTCAAAGCACTCCGTGGCAGGCGGGGTTCCATTTGATTAAGTCTCTTTAGCCTGCACATCATCCCACCAAAAGGTCAGCACGCATCCCCCGCCTGATAGCTACTCTCAGACTTGTTTTGAATTTGCTCTTTGTCGCACAAACTTTGCCATTTTCTCCGTTTTTCGTGCATTTGCAAGGTGAAATGGCGGATTTGTTTTTTGTTTTTTTTTAATCTGCATTGACGAGACAAAGACAAGCAAAAACAAGGATGAGTGTTATCTGATGAAGGCACTTTAATGTGGAGACGTCCTACGAAGCAAACGATACGGAATCCGGATGTCTGAAAACAAAACTACAGATGAATTTCGGTCCGCGTTTGCAGAATCTCACACAGGATGACAACCGCGTTCCTGGCATCTAGAATAACATAGTCCTCAATTTATTCATCTGCACACAAAGACAGAGAGAAACTGCAAAGATTGCATGGTATGATTGTGATTTTCTCGTCTGCTCCATCCATACAAAAGGACAGAACCTCTGTATTCTCTCTGAAAAGGGATCAGAGGCGCTACTACATATATTAATGAATAAACACCACACACAGCGCGCTGCAGAGCAAAGGCTGCATCACAATGATGCAACAACAAAGCAATCTAACACTTGCGGGGCTTCTGGATATTGTGCCATGTGAAATTTCATGCACTAATTAACATGTCAGGAAGTGACGACGGTGTCACTCCTTCCCTCTGAAGGGGCTTTTCTGTTGCCTCCGTCACGTTTGGATCCCCAAGTTGGACGGGTTCCCCTTCCCCCGGTGCAAACATTGATTGTTTATCTAGTGTTTATTTTAATTTTTTTTATCATGTATTCATCCTGATGTATTCTTGGTATCATAGGGACACTCAATCCTTTGCATGAACAAGTTTGTTCAAGGGTAGAACTCATGTTCAGATCTGACCTTATTAAAGCTTTCTGCAAACAGGAACGGCAAGGACTGGAGGTTCTAAGTGAGAAAAACATTTCAAGTCGGACGACAAAGCGAACATTTCCCAGGTGATGAACGCGGCTGCGACCTTCAAGTTGTTGACACGTACGACTCCTTTAATTATTGAGCTCGTCTGTCGGAAAAGAAGCTTCGCTTTTTGAGCACGAGGCCCAAGCGCCATTTTTTCCCTCCCTCCCCCTTGGAAACACTTTGAGAACTCGCTTCTCGCCAAGTTGTCATTTTTCATGTTTTATCAAATTGGTGCAGACGTCTCCTGGTCGGTCGTGTTTTATCTGTTTTGCAGGAGGTTCCTTCAGAACTCTGAGATGCATCGTGGCCGTTCGTCAAAGAGTGACAAAACGGGACGAGCAGGTTAATACAGATTCATGTCGTGATTTATTTGGATTCTTTGGGCTTTTTTTATGCATGGATATATCTGTTGTGACAAAAACTGAGCATTCTTTATCCATTGACACAAACTTTGTGCGTCGATTAAAAGAATCATCCAAAAAAGTGAGTTATTAAGAAAAAAATTTGGGATCAAAAATCCCCAAAGTCTGACCGTTACAGCAGGTGATGCAACTCAAAGGAAATAAAGCATTTAAAACACGCTTAAAAATTGACATTTTACCGTCACACTCTGCGATTAGATCCATCACACATTTGAGTACCATACAAATAACTTCCTGTTTCACCACAGAGTCATCGCTTGTTTTTCAGTATTTTGTAATTTCAGGGCCACTCTGCAATCTGAAAATAAAGCTGTAACTGTCAGAGTTGTGTTTTGAATCCTTTCATATTCATTTGGATTTAAAAAAAAAAAAAAGTGCAAATGAAGATGTGCTTTTGGTCTTTTTTTGTGCCTCAAATGGAAGTTCACTTCCCAAGTGTTCCAGATTCCTGCAAGTTTATCGTCGTAAATCAGACAATAGAATTGCACTCTTGGGAATAAATGCCACTGCATATTCTTTTTATTTTTTTATTAATGTAAAACCAATAAATTCCCAACACGAGTATTTAGATTCAGATTTCAGTCAAAACGCAGTGAAAATCAGATGTGGAAATACCAGCGAGTAATGAATATTTCATAGCCAAGCACAGATCAAGCCACACTTAGAGCGAGAGAGACGCCGGAACAGACGGAGTGTGGCGAGTGTGTTCCTACAAAAGAAAGCCAATGTTGTTAGGACTTTTATATATTTAATTAGCGAGGCGCTAAGTGGAAATCCTTGTTTATCCTGCTTGAGGGAATTCCGGATTCGGCACTGGATTTGACTGGAGAGGCTGTCAATATCAAACCTTTCCATTATACAGCAGTTTACCTCCAGTGATCTCTGAAGAATTCATCCACAGTCAATCAAAGGAAGCATATTCACAGCCCTGATTTGGTTTTCCTCTTTGCTGCAAACACAATTTGAATACCCGAGGCAACAACAGAGTGAAACGCATTATACATTCATGTTGCCCCTTACTTTCGCTACCGTGAAGGGGTTGTTCTTTCCTCCATCAGTCAATCAAAAGGACAGACGGAGTGTTTGTACGTCGCAGCTCCGGAAGAAAGACGGAGAACGGTAAGATCTGGTAAACAGGAAACAGGAAATGGTGCGTCCCCGTCAGATGTTGGAGATCTTTCAGATCACTAAAAGATCCCACAATGCTATGCTGCCTCTTTCACGCGTGAGCCCTGATAATTTGATGCTAGCCTCTTTCACATGGAGATCGCCCATCCTCTACGATGATGTCAAGACTCATCCTCTAATCAGAGGAGCTCCCAAATGTTGGTCTGTCTAATCAACATCAAGACATTTCCATTGGTTTTCCTCCTCGCTGAGCTAGCCGCTAATGGCTACTGGCTGCTAACGGCTACTGGATGACATAATGCATCATCAAAACGGCGATGCATCACAAAGATGGGGCGACGCATTCAAACCTAGATTTAAACGACAACACCAGTCGGAATCTGGAATGAAATGGAATCTGATGTCAAACCGGTTCAAGCTTTTGCAGTCTGAACCCATCTTAAACAGAAAAAGAACAAGTTTAGACTCTAAGAACTCCCATACATCGATCATTTATCGAAACGACGCAACATAAAGCCTCTGAACATTAATTTGCGTGCCGTTTGAGTTTGCTATATAATTTCAAGACACTATTTTGGTGACAAACGGAGAAGAGAAAAATTATGATAGCATTAAAGTTGCGTAAAAATTTGTGTGCATATAAAAATAACTGATATATACAAAAAACCGTAAATGGGGCTTGAAAATGTCTTCGCATAAAACCTAATGGCACTATAAGCCTAAGTGAATCCGCAATAGATTCCTCCATGACAAGGATGACTGTTTGGCCAGAGAGTCGTAAAACAAAGGCTCCAAGTAATTACAACTATACTTAACACTTTCCAGCTCAGCTCCTGTGATGGCGAGCAATCAGACGGACAGTTGGGCGCGATGAAAACGACACGCACCGAATCCCATCTTCAAATGTAATGGAGGCGAGGTTGAGGGTGAGAAAAATACTATTTACAACAATGATGAACAGTGATTTACACGGTCCCCATGCCCTTAATTTGATTTGACCCGAGTTCATTCCTCGACACTTCAAACAAACACGGCCACTTTGGGCTTACGCTCAATGTTAATGGTGTGATTAGTGCTGTATCTTTCCCTTGGTGTGGCAATTTATTTTGCCCCATTAAGCCTTTGAAGCTATGCCCTGCTGACTCAGATGCTCTTAGTAACAAACAGTAATATCGAAATGGCTATTACCACCAAAATCTATCATCCGGAATGGTCTGTAAGGTCATCACAAAGTGTACCCCCAGTGAAACGCGGGAAAAAGGAGGCAATGAATCTGCTCGTGTTCTGAGGAAAGGGAGTGAGTGGCAGCTTCGACCCAGATAGGAACTGAAAATTTTGACTATATCCTTTGTAAGAACATGATCCAATGTAGGAACATGAGTTTTTGATTATTGCTGTGGATAAAAGAGGGAGCCGATCCTGCTGGGGGTGTTGATGTGCAGCGTAATCAATCATAAGCCCAAAGGTAGAAGAATATCCGTCAAGATCTCGAAAAGAAAATCGCAAAATGTTTGTAACTAACCTCTAGAACGGAAATCTTTTTCGGATCCGTTCCTGATCCTGGATGACTTTCAGAACTAAACTCTGATAGAATTATTGTATAAGTAATTAAAGGGTCTGCATAGGTTTCCTCTTCCCCCCTGACTATGGACAAGTCTAAGTCCTGATTGTAGCCTTAGAATCTTCTCTGCAGTCCTGAAGGTCTGTTGTAGTCTCTTCCTGTCCAGACGGTGATGGATGTGCAGAGAACAGACTGGAGTGTTGCAGCAGAACTAGATCAGCATCTCCTGAGGCTGGTGGAACTTCCTGCAGGAAGCACATCATCTGCTTGAGCTCAGACACCTGAAGGTTTACCCAGCTGATTCATTAACATCCATCCAGAAAGACTCGATCACCAGGGGACGGCGCTACCCCAACAGGGGTGGATGGACAAAAGATGCACCAAGGTCGCATTTGGGATTAAATCTCTCGGACTATTTTTGATAGGTGGTCTGGGCTACGAAAGCCTTTCAGACTTGTACACAATAATGGGTCCTGGGAAAGATTGAAGGGTGTGCCACTAAGATGATGTCACTGAGATGACATAACTACCTGGAAATACTGACTTTTAAACTTTTATAAAGTTTTAAGTGGATTTCTTAGAAGATTCAGCAAATTTTATGCTACAATCTCTTCAGTTCTTTTGTTGAAGACATTTCTGTTCCCTCCTGGATCACAAGAGAACGCTTGAATTTTGGTATTGATTTCTCAATCCTTCTTCTTCCGACAGTAAATATGAGAAGCAATTTGAGACCAGGTCCATTATCCACAATGATTTTTGGAAAAAACATCAGCAGTATTTTTGACTCATTTCATCAGATAGATCAGCATAATCTATATCCGATCAGACTGCGCTCCTCACAGGAAAACATCTCCGGCATTGCAGATCGGAATCGCAGTTGCCCTTTCCATTTGCAGACGTTTAATGTAATTAGTAAAGACTTTGCGCTGCCGCTCACCGATCCGGCCAATCGGATGGTAAATTTAGGGGCCATAATCACATTTGATTTGACATCAACACAGCTCTTTGGCGTACGCCCAGATTGCCGGTTTGAACGGCTGAGTCGTACAGCGCCGGGCTGAATGGCGGCTTTAAATTAAGGAAACATCCAATCGATTTGGGAAGTGATTTTGCTCGTTTACGATTTAGCCTCCTCGAGTTTTCTCCCATATTTTTTTGCTGCATTGCAGAGTTTAGACGCCGTTACAGCATGCTGGCTGGGGATGTGTTCTTCCTGACTATGATGAATTGCCTGCAGCTTATCAACATGAGTTGGCATATGGTGTGAAGACATGGCTTGATGGGGTGTCAATCAACCTGTCCATGATTTGAATGTTGCTGGTGTGAATTTCCTTGCCCGTGGTGAGGCTTAATCCCAAGATGCTTCTTAAATAAGCATTAATTCAGTGTCAGAATATTTAGAGATAGATTTGCTGGATGCTAAGCTATGGTGAGCTATCTGCAGCGGTCAGACGGATTTAGAGTTGCGTTTTTTTAAAATTATGCATTCTTTTTCAAGCAAATAAACATTAGGCATCTATGAGGTTCCTCAAGTTTGACCTTTATGATGTAATATAAAGAGAACTGGATGGAGAACAGCTAAAGAACAAATATAATCAAGGTGGTAGCAACTAGCATGACTGACTCCATAAATGTTGTAAATCTTTGTGAAACATATAAAAAACTCAAACAAAAGCTCAGTTCAGTGACAAAAAGTCATTGAATTTAACACCAGCTACACATTTCAAACCATATGAGTGGTACATATATAGTCTAACTCTTCTTGTGTCTCTTTGTTAGCCAGCTGTCAGTCTGATGATGAGATGACAAGCTGTAACTATGACAATGGGATCAAAAATAAGTCTTCTTGATGTTTTATTTTGGGTTTTTTTTATCTTTTATCCAATTTCCTGCATTTCCGATGAAATTCCTTCCTTTTGAAACCTTTTGAAGGTGAACCGGTTTGTTTTCCTGCTTCTGAACAGTGGAAATGTGGGTTCGGGTTTTTGTTTTTTTTAATTCTGTGTTGAAATTCGCCTGTTTAGGACGGATGAATTATGCTCTGACAAAAAAAAAGGGCACATTAGAGAGCAGCATTAAACATCGGGACCCGTGTTTTTAGAGCAGATAATAGGATTATTAAAGAAAAGCTGAAAGTCCCCATTTCCAAGCGAGAACAAAACGAGTGTTAAATTGACGTTGCGTGCGGATGGAGCCGGGAAACAAATACGATCACAAGAATGGGGACAGCAAGGAAATAGTTATCACTCCAGTCATGATGTTGCACATTTGATGGGTGACTGTGTCTTAAATTCCACTCAGTATGAGCAGCCAGTCAGCTGTCATATAAAATATACTTTCCTGGATGTTGTTTTTATTAGTGCTATTATATATTAAATATGAAAAAAAAAGGCAAAAACAGGGTGAAAACCGACGCCTCTTTCCAGCATATAAGTATGTAGATGTGTGTCAGTGCTGCTATGCATCTGGCTTTCTCAGCACTTATTTACCCCCCACCCCCCTTAAAAAATCCAATTTTGTTTTTTTACTGAAACAGCATTGCGGTAATAATCAACATACAAAATATGTATTTGATGTGTTCTCTCACGTGTTGGAGTCATAATGGGTTCTGGTGCATCATGCTGCATATATTCATGTGCATACTGCATGCATGTACCTGAATCTGCATGTGTTTATGGGATGCACACGATACGTCCTTGCTGTGAATGCGAGTGTTTAATCATTCTGCAGGAGCAGATCGTCTGCATAATAACGTCGGTAAAAAATGGGAACTAAAGCATTAATCTTCTGGCAGGTATCAAACGGAGACGCTAAAATGATACTGAACATGCGTGTTCTTTGGTAAATCATTAGAATAATCGTCTACGTGTGCGTTCTGTTCGTTACTATGTGACGTCTTGCAACAATTTGGGCAGTATTTCTTTGCGTATATAAAGAAAACGTGAAGAAAAAGTCATTTTTCATTTTAAAAGTCATTTTTATTTTTACATTTAATTTAAATAAATTAAATTTAAAAATAAAAATGATACTGAACATGCGTGTTCTTTGGTAAATGATTAGAATAATCTTCTACGTGTGCATTCTCTGCTTTCCCATGTGAAGTCTTGCAGCGATCGGGTCGGTATTTCTTTGCATAAATAAGGAATAACGTGAAGAAACACTCTTGCAACTTAAAGAAAGTGAAGAAAACCTCCGGATCAGGCCTTCAATCTGGATCCGGACCAAAATTGAATGGTTTTTTTCTGGCCGGCTCCCCATCCTCCTACCATCTTCTGTGTAATCCTGCTAACAAACACCACATGGACGCGGGCGAAAACATTAACGTCCTTGTCGGCGGTAATGAAAACTCCTTAAACACAGACCATGAAAACATCTGAACGAGGCCAAAATGAAATCATTGATCTGCTCCCTGTTTTCTCCACCGTACTTAAAGATAAAGTTATTAAGCCTCCATCCTTACTTACACCGGGCTGATCAATTTGCTTCAACCTTGTGTCTCTAGCCGTCTCGCTCGCCCTCGCTCTCTCCCGTTTATTGCTGCATTTGGCAAGAACAACACTAAAAGGCTTTATCAGCCTGTCACTGGAATCGATGAAGGCTGATAAAGTTGGTGCTCGCGCTACGGGTTCACAAGACGGTTATAATCATGCAAAAACAGGTTATAAAAGATGTTTAATGACTTGGCGTTAACCTTTTTGGGATCTGCGTATGCAGATCTGCATTTAAATTACAGACTGTTTGGGGTTTTGAAATTTATTTTACTACTGTTTTAATGGCGGCGATGGCGGTGTCGTGCGTTTTTTTTTTTTTTTTTGTTTAATTAAGTTCAGGAAGTGTCTCGAGATAATGAAAGGTGTATGAGGTAATGAAGGTCACGCATTAGTTCCTGCTGTAATTAGACATGATGGCTGCAATGATTTTATGTCAATCAATTCATTAATAATGTCATTTCCATAAGTATAATCTTGCAGTGACGACAGATAGGAGCCTCGTGGTCTAACTGTGTTTAAAAGATCCCTATCAAAAATGATGGGGACTGAAATAAGTTGTTAATTTCAATTATTTTCCTTATTTTAATCAAAACTTTATCAGGTAGGTTGTTCCGACGACCAACATGAGTTCATTCCAGGTTTGTCTCAAGAGAAATGTAATTTTGTTGTTCAAACTCACATAAACTACACATAAAAGTCAGGAAATACATGATTTTTTTTACAGATCTGAATATTTACATTTTTAATCAAGATAATGAGATTTTAATGAACGCACCTATAATGTGGGACAATGGTGAAACACGACGCATCTGCTCACCGACAACATGTTTAATTGGTTTTCGCCACACAATCGGCTCGCAGCGTTTCCAGGATTTATGTTGCGTCTCTGGCAACATCTGATTAACATGTCGTTGGTTTACTGTGAGATAGTGATGATAAACTGGGATGTAAACTGTTAAAATAAATAGAAATATGCATATACTGTATATAGTTATCACGAACCAGTGGAGTTGTTTTTAACACTTAAAATGTATTTGAAATTGTTAGAAATCTTGTTTTTGATCAAGGGTTGCCTGTCTCTGCTATAAAAACCGTTAACAGATGGGATTTTAATCTGATCATCGGGTGTATTGTAAACATTACGTGTTATAATTGTGAAAATGAATCTCCTGGTATCTTGATCTTTGATTTTCAGACAAATGAAGTCTCGTTTTGAGACTAAAATCTCTTTTAGACGCATTTTTGGCACCGTTAATTTTAAATGTCACCTTTGTTTTAAAACAAAAGTCTGAAAAATGATGATATTCTATCTATGATTTAACTTTTGCAAAACATTAAATATTAGGAAATTCACCAGAAGTAAGAGAACGCTAATGCTACACTCACCAGGTTAAACCAGTATTACGTATTTTCCATTCAATATTCCAATAAGAAGCGATCATGAGCAACCAATAACGATAATGGGTGATGAATCGATTTGTTCCGTGTACTTTTATTTCAAAATGATCCCGTAGAGTTCAGAGATTTTAATCCAATAACCGTCCCAGAACATTGTGTCTGTTTCCTAGCAGCAGAACCATTGCAGAGCTTTCCTGGAAACATCATCACTATGAAATTAGAGGGACATATCTGACTCGAAATATAAAGATTTATATTAGATCATCGCAAACGTTTTAATCTCCCATGAAGACCAGGGACATGACGCTGCGATGGACATGTGGCGTGAAACCAGATACTATCTGATAAAAGAATCCAAGGTACAGAAAATTGGGGTTTACGATGTGGAGGGCCGGTCGTAAACCGAGGCCTGGGGTCACACACTTATGGAACCACGGCAATTTATTGATCTCTTGCCTGATTGTGCTCCAGAGTCTGACGTAAATTTAGAGTTACTAACATCGACCGAAAAGATAGACGCTTATTGGATTAAAGGCCGGGCCTTTAAGAGAGGATAGCAGCTATTCAGGCAAGACAAACTGTTTTATATCTATCTGAATAGACAGCCATGTCAAAATATTCCTTTAACGATTAAAATTTAATCCAAATTACAAGATAAAGGGGATTAATTCCTGCGTAGAGGTGTAGAGTGCTACAGTTTTCAAACAGTCTGATAGAATAGGCTCGTTTGAGGCTGAAGCATCGCCCCTGAACCGCTGAATGAATTTCAGGTAATGCTTTTGCAACAGAATCCTTTGTAATCATGCCGCATCAGATAAAAGCTTTACATTGCTCAACCTTTGGCGGCGAGTTTTCTTTGACTGTACAGGCCTGGCAGTCTGTCTTCTCTGATCAGTCAGCCGAATGCACAGGGATACAACAGAAACACAGGATGTTGGAGAGTCGGTGCCGACGAGAACAAACAGTCTCCTCTGCCCCACCCTGAGAATTATTCTCTGTTTGGAAACGTCAGTCTAGAGAAGAAAGACTTCCTCTTGGAAACTTTTGAGGTGTTCGATGTGATGATGGGGTGAGGTTAGGGTAGCTTTCAGCCTAATCTCACGGATGTGATTACTTCCAATGTAGGATGAAGTAAACGTCCAACATGCGAGTTGATGTCTGGTTGGATTTTATTGAACGCTGACCCCAGAAGTTCTTTAATGCTAGCTCAAAGAAACCCGACTGATGACCTCGATATTTTGACCTCAACTTAGTTAAGATACTTTCTATTTAGGTTCTGGGGTGATTTTGTTCAAGAGAAGTTGAATTTTCAACAATTTTGATAAGTAGCTCCTCAAAAGATCCATCACTATATTAATTCATCACTACAATCCTTCAAGAACCTAAACATTTAAATGTAGTCATCGTTCTTAGTTGATTGAAAGAATTATCCTTAATCTGGAGTCTGAAACCCTAAAGTCAGGATTCATGGATCTGATGATGTCAAGAACATTTAATCCCAAAGTGGGAATAAAAACGCTTTTTGCTGCAAACGAAACCCAGTAATAATCTCTGGAGAAACAAACTCTCCTTTGTCTTAACTTTGTATGACTCTAAACTCTCCGTCTCAAAGGCGAATCACGTTCCAGAGGGGCGTGTTTCGCACACCGCTTCGGTTTTTTGCAGCCTGCGTTTGTGATTTCGGAAGCGTCAGGGTTGGACCACTTCTGAGGACACATGCAACGTTTCCTGAGGAGCATCCAACCTTTGAAGAACGCCGAGCTTCTCGCCAAGCATCTTTGAACTCCTCAAGTGCCTCGAGGCTCGCTATCCAACCACGAGCAGCCCTTATTTCTCAGTGTTTTTGGAGGTGTGGTGCGGTTGGATGGATGATGAACTCGTATTGTGTTACTGGTCTTGCATTGGGGGGGGGATTAAAGGTGTATGGGGATCCGTGGGGATTAGTGAGAAACAAAGAACAGGGGGGCTGTGAGCGTCCCATTAAAATGGCAGGGAAGGAGAACAAGGTTATCCATCTCATTCGTGTAATAAAGGCACAATTGATCTGTTTCAATGAGCACCAGGGAACACGAGGTGTTCAGGTTTGCTTTGGGTAACACCCCCCCCCCCCACCCGAGTCTATAGGGGACGGGATATAGCCACTGATGGCAATCACGCTCAAACCATGTACGACCCCCCCAATACTACTAATGCTGATTTGTGCATAAGGCTTATCAGAAGCATTGCTTTGATTGTTTCTCACCCCCCACCCTTTATCATACTGCATATAGAAGTGTCACCTGGTATCATATTGGGGGGGGCTTCAGTAATAGCAATGCTTACCAGCAGAATGGTATTTGGTATTTGTCATTGATCAATTATTAGCCAAATGTGTCTATCAATATTCCCCAAAGCTAAAGATCAGACATTTAAATGCGGATATTTGTTTCTGATTGGCTCCCAGGTGTCATTTAATTTAAGATGAGTCATTTTGTAGTTTTTAAAAATAAAATAAAGTAAAAAAAATAAAATAAAAATCTTAATTTCCCTTAGGGGATGAAAACAGTGTATAAAATTAAATTTAAAAAAAAATATTTAAAAAATAAATAAACAAGGAAATGGAATCATAAAAATTAGTCAATAATCATTGCTTATCATGTCTTATTAACTTTGAACTTAACCAGCATGATCTTAGCAACGTAGATCAGAGCGATGGGCTAAGTCGGATTCTGTTCGTCCGATTTAGCTGAGAAGTTTAGCGAAGATCCTTAAGGACTATTTTAGTTATTAGTGAAACCCTCATGAAGCTCTAATTCCCATAAAAACAACGTTATTTGACTTGAAAACATACAAATTAAAGCTAGTTTGTTTTCTTTCTATGTCCTCTGAAGTGTCAATTATCAGGAATTAATGGCCAACAATTAACCGCCTCATGCAACATTCCCTCTGCTGTTACTTTAACATCCTGATTATGGATTCATCTGCCATTATTGTTTGGATGTCCAACAATGATAGTAAGTTAATTATCTTTTTTTTTTTAAAAAAGCATGAAAAACAGACTTTTTGAGGGAACCTGAAACCAGACTTTTGCGGCGTATTAAATTATTTCCGTTGCTAATAAATTCTGCCTGGTCTCGACTCAGAGGTTAGGCGTTATTTTTATTTCTTTTCCTTTTCTTTGCCGTCACATTTTATTCAAGGCAATTAATGATTACCTGAGAGAACAACACATATTTAGTGAAATCATGTTGGCAAAGCTAATTACGGCACGTTAAATGATTTCATCATCGTCGGGGATGATCCCTCTGTGAGTTCGGCGCCGTGTCTCCTGACCTTAACGGCGATGAAGCCGGCGCTCTATAAATGGAAACCCAAGCCTCTTATGTGTGAATATTATTGATATTATGCCAGCAGTTATATGCATTAACACAGAGGCTGAGCCTTATGGTGATAGTCCCTTTATGTTTGCATGCCAGGCATGTCTGCATCAGTCTAGTAAACCTTTAAGTAATGCCCTTTTCAGAATGCCAAATCTCCCGCATCAAATTCAGAGGCGGACAAACAGCAGCTCTGAATATTTACTTGGTCAGAAAATGGAAACTACTTTTTCATGCTGCTTGAAAAAGAACAATATGATGCACTTTTTTTTAATATATATAGTGTATATAGTGGTCACCAGATGAAGCCTGCACAGAGTCCCTGCTGACACCGGGAGACTACATGGCCTGCCTGTCTGCAGTTACCCCACCTGGGACCGTCGCTGGCAGCCCCGTACCCTAGCTCTGCAGCACCGGCGCCGGCTCCAAAGTTACAACAAAGAGGTTTAACTGAGCGGAAGAATTTAAGTGTGTTCACTGCTTTAGTTAACTTCAGGATGACCTTGAGGCACTTTTTTTTTTTTTTTTGATATTTGTGCATACTGCAGTGTGCGCCCATTTTCTTCAACATCAAACAACATATTTGAACTTTATTTGTGAGGCAAATTAGGACCCGTGTTCCCCCGGACAGCGAGTAGACGTATGGTTTCAGGCTTTGAAGGACACCGGACAAACTTCATTTTTCGGAGCAAAGTGATAAATGATGAAAATATCTTAAAGAATCAGCAAATTATATCCTGCTGCAGACACAAAACCCATTAGCGATGTGGCTGAATGACCACACGCTTTAACAGCGTGATGCTACTTCCTTATTCCAAGAGAGATTCAAAGAACGGTCCTGGAGGGAGTTCTAGAAATAGTGAGCAGGACTCTAATGACAAACGTCCGGCTGCCTTTAATTCCTGTCGTGGAGAAACCTAAAGCGATGACCTCTGCCACGCAGGAGATGAAAGAGCTGTAAGAACGGGCCGTGGCTAAATGATGGACTGTTTGATGCTAGAAAGCCAGGAAGTGAAACTTCAGCTCAGCAGAAGCTCCGGTGAAAGATGCGCCGAGAGTTCTGTAGACGCATCCAATGTGTGACCTCTGACCTTGTGGCAAAAAGAACAAAAAATGTCCCTTTAATTCTCACGGTTGCTGCATTTTTCTCTGGTTTTACCTCTCCTGCGCAAGAGGTTTACGCCTTCCGCTCCGTCGGCTCATTGATTGCTGTCGGTTGGCTGCAACGACATCCTGGGATTAAGCAGCTAAAAGACAATTCAAATGTCGCATTTTTACTAAAGAACTAAGCTGAGTTCAAAAGAACTCCAAAGAATGATGATGTACAAGACAATTTAGGATCCATCTGAGATCTTCGTGACGTCTGTCGTCCATCCTGGTTGGTCTTACGAGACTAGACGTCCTGTTTGACGATAAACGATGATAACTCAGTAGAAAGCAATGTCAATGTAGAGAGAATTGGACGTGGTGCTCCAGAGGGTTCACGCGATGAGGAAGAGGCATCAGGGGAACCAGGGTGTGTTGGTTTTTTAATTCCTGTTGGGACCACATAGGCATGCCGAGCAAAAATTGGATGGGGTCACGTGCAACCTGCAGGACTGGACTATTTGAACACTAGTCAACATTTTCACTTGGTTTCATTGTCTGTGTGTGTGTGTGTGTGTGTGTGTGTGTGTGTGTGTGTGTGTGTGTGTGTGTGTGTGTGTGTGTGTGTGTGTGTGTGTGTGTGTGTGTGTGTGTGTGTGTGTGCGTGTGTGTGAATGTGTGTGTTTTCTATATGTGTTACCGTGAAAATAAGTAAATGTCAAATTGTCCACCTGAGACGGGCGTCATTATTCGGACTCCAGCAGAGGACGGAAATTGTTTCGCTCCGGATGACGGTGACGCACCAAACTGACCAACGGGGTCGGACTTCAGGGAGGAATCTCACGACTGGAGTTTGTGGAAACAATAAAGTGTTATTGTGGAGCTGACATGAGTGTGTGAAACGCTTTTTCTGGCTGCAGTTACAGTTCGGAGAGTCTTCCTCTCTCTGCACCTTCCTTTTTACGACGTTGCGGCGTATATCGTTTGTATTCCTTTCATCAAAGTTTCATCACCGATGCAAACGCAACTGGAAGGCGTTCAAAATTTAATGCCACATGCCAGTTATTCAGATTGTTGTTAGATGCATCATAAGGTGCAGGAAGAACAAAGTTTATTTCAATAAATGGCATCGATGTGTGGGTTTTACATCTGCATGTATAACGGATTTGTAAGAGGACTATAACCTTAGGAAGAGGACTATAACCTTTGTTTAGTTGGGTTCGTTTGCCTTGTTGTAAAGTTTACAGCCGATTCCGGGGGGTGACCACGAACCCCGTGGCTTCCTGCCAAGCATAATATCCCATATTACGTAAAAACGAGAGGAGAAATCGAGAACGTAAAGGTCCAATCTGCCTTCAAAACGAGGCATCCGGCAAAAAAAAAACAACCGCAAAGGTAATTCTCTATAGTGCTGAAGGTGACACCACTATCCTATGATAGATTTCACCATGTGGTGTTAAGAGCGAGAATAAGCTGTCACAAGTGCCACTTCAAGCTCCCATAAGAATAGTGTTCAAGTCAGTCCAAGGTGGCCGTGTATTTACACATTTTTTATGCTCAACCAACCATTGAATCACTTAACACCCCGGGGATGGAGGCAAAACAGGAGTAATCCTGGAAGATACACTCCCATAAGGGTAGAACGGGTTGGCACCGGATGAAAGCCATCGTTATTAATCGCTTTAATTAACATGTTAGATTGTGTACAATAACCTCGGAGGGGTTAAGTGGAACTAAAGTGTATCCACCTGATTTCATCATTTGCATCATTTCTCCCAGTCTGAGCTGTTTAATCGTACACATAATGCCGTTACCAGAGCGTTTCGGATCAAATGGTGCATTAACCAGATCTTGCAAAAAAAAAAAAAACTTTAGAAAAACCTGTTCATTCAATATTAATCAACTCGTGGTTTCAATTAGCGAGACTGGACTCCAACCTTACCTCGGGGGGCTGAGCAAAGTCACGCACACGACATACGATTGGTCCAAAAAATACCCGTTTATTAAAACGTCTTTAGATTAGTGGGGTGTGCTAATTGGAGGGTAGGTAGCAGATATTAACCACTCGGGCTACAGTTGAAATTAGCTTCTGCTATATGTCACCCTGACAAAAACAAATTGGTACGCGGGGCCAACCGCAGGGCGCGGGAAGCACTTAACCCGGAATCGCAGCCACGGAGAAATATTTGCGTACGTGTGAGCAGGAGAAGAGAGGGGCAAAATAACTGTGGTCTCTGAGGGCGGAAAAGCTTATTTGTTATAATAAAAATTCACAGCACATCGCCCAACATCCAACGCTGCGTGCAGGACTCCCCCGGTATCGGCGCCTCCTCCATCTGGTGAATTAGCACTCTGAAAAAGTTTTTCATGTGTTAACATCTGGCCCTGGCGTGTGTTTCCACCCCTTTCATTGTGCGATGCACTTGTTAGTATCGTTATATCAGTTCTTATTCACTTGTTTAACACCAGTGGATTGAATTCAGACCTGCTTTAATTCCACTGAAGAGTTTAAAGAACCTGTAAACTGATACCAATACAAATTTCCATCAGGGAAATTAATTTTAATTTATATATATATATATATGTATTACTTATAGAATTTATTTTATTTCATTTGAATAATTTTAATTATTTCATGCAATAAATGCAGCTCAAGGAAGTTTAAAACAATGACAGTTTGAATGGTATCATTAATGTAAATGGATGGGAGGAATAATAAGATACCTAAAGTGTAAATAGCTAAAAAAAAAAGCTAATTTCAGTAATGGAAGGATCACAGCTATTTGGCTAAGCCATTAGGAATAATGAGGAAAAACTTTCATCATTTAAATGACGACTATATTATTAATACAACGCGAGATAGAACTATAAAAAAAAGGAGGGACAGATGTGCAATTATATTCCCAGAAAAACAAAAAAAAAACAACACTATTTACTGTAAACTGGTTGTTGTTTTTTCTTTCAGAGAAGCAGGAAAAGATGTTTGTAATTGAGTCGTGATAAAACAGCTCCGTTCCAGCTGGGATGGCTCTGTTCCGTCTTTGCGATCATTAGCTTCATTAGCCGATGTCAAACCTGCAGATCGAGCCCAAATTGCTCATCGACTGGGCTTCTGACTTAATGTTACCGCCTGCATGCAGCACCGATATCCTCCCAATATCTGCAACAAACGTCTGCATTATTTAAAGCAGCGTTCCTCAAATTATCATCCCAAGCAATGATATTGGCTTTCAGATCATTATTATTACATTTCTTTCTCTTTCTGTTCGCTGGCTTTAATTGCGGTATCAATCACTGCTGGTGATTTTCAATTAGACTTTTATGCGAGGGAGAACATTAAATAAAGTTATAACGGAAAACGTTTAAGTGCTACAACTTTATTTTACATTTAAATAATATGGAAATTTGTAAATGAGCAAAGACATAAAGGGAAATTAGTTAAAACATAAAGTTTAAAATTCATTTCTGTTGAATTTAATAATTTAAATCGACTTGAATCGTGATCTCAACTTACGGAATCCTGCATGCGTCCCTTCATGATCTCATTTTATTTGTCAAATAGCAAAAATCTTGAGATTCTTTAATTGAACGGGCTTCTTTGAACTGAGAGACAGTGATCCGATCTGTCGGTAGCTTTGATACGGGAAAAAAAAAAAATCAAACAAAAAAAATAATTATCAGACGGAACGCTCAAATAAAGTGAAGTTCAAAAGTACATTTCAAATAACCAACAAAGACGAACGTTATACATGAAAAGAGCTCCCTGGGGAGCGTTTCCGGAATCAACGTCGAATTATTCCATGAGTTGACGTTAACCGGAATGACAAGACAAACGTGGATTCGAACTGGAATGCGGCCGAAGGGGGACTATCGTCACCTTGACTGAACCCCTCGACTCCCGTTGGGTTCTGTCATGATGGCAGGTGCCTCACCTGTCTCCCCCGACCGTACACCAGTGCTACCTGGGTGTGTGCATCCTGCTAATGCTACTAGCCTAGTCATCCGCTGCTGCAGCGACTGTATCCAAGACCTCCTGACTCATTCGCATTAAGAAAATCACCCATAAAAAAACCATTGAAATAATGCAACCTTTAGCTGTCGAGCTAGCATGTCAGTGCTGGTAATTCCATTCTTGTGCGACTAGCCTTGATAATGGCTTTAGCGTAAATCCTCCTAACCTTGTGGAAGATGCTGGTCATGCCCGTTGGAATTGTGGGTTGGCAGGTACAAATGAAGTAACTGGATCTGCAGACACTGGATTTTATTTATCGCTGTCGGGATGGTGAGAGATTTTCTGTATAGCTAGAATTTAAAAAAAAAAAAGCCTTGAAAATAACTCCCCAATCACAGCCTCGCGTGGGCGGCATCGAGGAAAATATGGGTCTTTTCCGAATTACACGCCGCCTTCGGCATTTCCAAAGCGTACATGTGCTTTGTTAAGTGCGTCACACATTTTGTGGTACTCGACTTTAAATGCTTCTAAACATACAGCGCCTCGTTTTTCTGCCAGGACGCTCCGAAAGTAAAGCCTCTGTGGCACGGCCAATCACAATCATGAGTCAGCAGCTACATCTGTGTTTATGCGATGTCTCAGATCCAATCAGAAGTCTCAGTCCGACACTATCCCGGTCCAATCAGAACAGCGATTTTTAATGCTAGTTTGTAGAAGTTACAGGTGGATGTTTAAATCGCATGAATGCCAGACGTTTTGGCAACCGAGTGGTGAAAATTAATTAAGTGGGTGTATTCTTTTGACAATACATTATATATGTGGTTATTCTGGGATGTTAGATACTGCTACGGTGACAGCTGATGCTGCACACCTGGCTGGGTACTGTGGGCCTGCATCGCATCTGGACGTCTGTGTTTGCTCTGAAAAAAGTTAAAAAAAGCAAAGCCTCCCTCTCTTTCTCTTTGTCTTTTTATTTAGGCTGACAAACCTCTTGCATATTTCACAGGAAATTAAATCTGCATAATGTACGATATTAGGCGCATTTTTGTTTTAATCATTTGCTGTCAGTTGGCTTTATGTTTTCGCAACAACATCCTAACAAGAAGGAAACAAAAACTGCCCCGGAATGCAGATGACAGATACGTACAAACTGAAGAACGCATTTGCGTCACAATTAAAAGACCCCATTTTTAAACATCTTTACGAAGCGGTCACGGAATATTAAGCCTCCTGATAACGACCTCTGACGCAAACACAACCCGATATTGGAATTGGAGTTGATTAGGCCTTCCTAACAAGAATATATGCTTTTAATCAGCAGCTGTAATCATCAAAAATGTTAGAGTTGTTCTATTAAGATGCTAATCCTGTAAGCGGCTGATCAAACACGGTCATATTGGCTTCTCTTCTTCTGATTAATGTTCTTAGAAGAAAAAAATAAAATTGTTAAAAGCTAAAAAAACTAAAAACGACTGGCTGAAGCACCAAATATTCTGTTAGCAGAACTTATTCTAAAAGTATTTCCTTCCTAGTGACGCAGCTCCTGTATAACTCTGCAGAGGGAACAAGATTGACTTCAAATACCAAGACTGATGAACAGTAAATCATTTCATCAAAAAGCTACGGTATACTTTCCAATTTTCCCACATGAAATACGAGATTTTTCTTACTGTAATTATTCCATGTTTGGGGGAAAATGCCAAAAGGTCCGGGCTGGCGGTTCATTGAGTTTTTGATGGGTTATTTGCGGTTTGTAACACCTTTGGCCGCGTGAATTCCTTGAGGGAATTTAAGTCGTGTGTGGAGCGGAAAACACTGGAAAAAAGCCAAGAGGAGGCAGGTCTGTGTTTGTGCATTATAAATCCACATTCACCGAGACGCAGGTTTTTTATTTCCCTTATGGATTATTGTGAAGATACTTCTATTACAATATCCTCCAACCTAAAGTAAAATCCTCCGGTGTCTCGTTGTGTCTGAGAAAACATCTTAAAACAGAATCTGTTTACAGCGACACAAGACGATTAGAAAGCATTTCAATCACAACAGGGAATATTGGCTATTAAGCGTTAAAACCAATGAATAAACTGGTTGTCAATTGATCGTTTGTCCAGCGATTGCGTGATTAATTGATGTAAATTCACAGGACTTTTACCTAATCCAATGAGGTGCAGGTTCCAGCTCCACCAATCATTAATCATCGGACACTTCTAACATTAAGGTTATCAGAAGAACCAAACCAGGTTTAGATCTAAGGAGATGTTGGCCCATTTCATCCAGATTCACCTCCTCCAAACGTCTTGGGAGGAAAAACTAGAATCTTGATCCGACTGGATCACCTGGTTCCCTGGATCTGCTTTTCCAGCCATCCAAAACATTCCCAATTTATCGGAAATATTCGATACAGGCAAACCTCGGTTTCTGACCACAATTTGTTCCTGAAGGCTGTTGGAATAGCGTTTTTTTTTAATTCCAAATACATTTTTCCCATTACAAATAATGTAAATGTTCTTAATCCGTTCCAAGGCGCTAGAAAACTACCTTTTTTCAACATAATATCCATCCATTTTCTGCTGCTGTATCCGCATACTATGTCATTTCATAATGTCAATTATTTATCAAATTGTATAGTAATGAAACATATCAAAGACATTTAAAAGAAGCAAACATGAAAAAGAAAGAGCCATAAACGTAATCAGGTTAGCCTAATGTACGAGTTACCAACGTCTTTTGGACAGAAGTTTACGGTACCGTAACTCGTACCAGAGGCAATGGAACGCAAATTAAGTGAAAAATTATTGAATACAGTAAACTAAAATAAAAAGTACATTACAGTCGCATTTTCTCTCGACTTTTCTCGCCTTCTTCTCGCGCTTGGCGGCGAGAAAAAGGTTTTCGTTTCGCATTCAACTTCCAAGTTTTGTTTGACTTCTAAGACAAAAAATTCAGAATTTTTTGGTCGAATTCTGATTTGTTCGATGTCTAAAGCGTTCGAAAACCAAGGTTTACTTGTATTTAGAATTTAAATGTCAGATAATGAACTATAAACACCACTGGTTCCGTGGACGACTTCTGCACTGACAGTTGTTGTGAGTTTAAACTCATCCAGGAAGTTGGTCTCCATCCACACAGCCTGACAGGCTCTGGTTAGCTTAAATAATTGCATCAGTTCTCCTCTTATAAGAGAAAATAAAGAGATTTGGTTCAGCCCTATGGAATATCAGTGTCGGATATAAACTCCACACCGCCGACTAAATTAAATTGTCACTCCAGTGTAAGCCGCTGAAATTATCATTTTCCATTTATGAGGAAAAACTATTTTCTTATCCTGGCTGGTGATAGGTGGCAATGTATGTCACCGCTGAAAGATTGTCTGCGGCTGAAGGAAGAGGAAGACAAGCAGGGCTCCGGGCACATGTTTCTGAACAGTGGAAATAATTGAATTGTGTAAAGGAGGATGTAATTGTTTCTGAAGAGAAGGGAGAGAAAGAAACAGCAAATGCAGAGTTCTGATGTATGCGTCATAGCCCGGTTTGACACCGAAACAAACTAGAAAATATAAAGAAGAAAGAAAGAAAAAACGAGGAATGGGAAGAAAAACTGGCCTGAAAGTATTTAAATCAAAACAAGTTTTATGAATTTGTCCAGAGTTTGTACACATCTAGTCTGAATAGAGTCAACCGTGTGAAAGGAATAGTGTCAAACCTTGACACGGTCCATAATACATGGAGAGCTTCCTGTGAAAAGAGGTTCACTATGGTTCAATGCCTGAAAACAGCCACAGCAAGGCCATTACAGCAGTGTGCAAAATAAAAGAACAAAAAAAAAAATGTCCCTGATCTTCAGCTGCAGGCTTTCAATGAAAGCTGCAAAATTAAAACACTACTTTCAAATATTTCCCCCAATAAAAAAAAAAAGCATCCCATTGTTCCTACAGGAGATCCGTGGAACTACACGTTCCGTTGGGTTTGAATAGCAGGAGGTGAAGCGACTGAAACGAGCACGGCGCCTTCTGAAAAGCCGATTCAATATTGTAGTTTAATTGAAGATGTGAAACAGATTTATCTGATATTAGATTAGAAAGTACTGCCCTCAGGTGGAAGGATCAATTACTACAAAAGATTGAATTGTCTTCACAGTCCCTTTGCTCTGTGCATAATTAGAGAGATGCAGCGTGGAAAAAAAACGGCGTGCACACTGCACGCCCGCCTGCACACGTGCATGCACACACACACACACCCTTTGTGTATTCACTTCAGAGCATCATATCTCCTGTACTTTACAGGCTTGCAGGTAGACGCTGCTTTATGTCACAGTTTCAGATATTAAATCAGATAGAAGCTCTTTGTTCAGTGAGGAGGATGAGTCTGCAGAACCAAACCAAGCCTGAACCCACAGCAGGATGAGTGTTTACGGATGAAGTTGTGTTTTACGTGTTCAATTTCACAATGTATGCAAGCTTTATTAAAACCTCTGCTTTTTGCAAATAATATATCTGATGCTGATTCAGAATGGAAACGGTGGATGAAAGATGCAACCTCCGTTTCAGACGACTATACCCTATGTGTGTGTGCAGCACACACACACACACACACACACACACTCATGATCTGTTGTGTGTGCGTCACACATTTCTAATTAATATAGGTTGATGTTTAATGAACGCTGTGGCTGGGAAACAACATATCACCTCAACAATGTGCTAATGAGTGGAAGTGATGCTGGAGGTCTTTCTAAGGGTTACCATAGCGATGGCAGTGCAGTGCTGGGGTGGTGACCACACCAGCTTGAGTGCAAAAAACCTACAAAAGTGTCACGGTCTGCGGTTCTATGGGGAACTCGGATCAAATAGTTATAATAGACGGATAAATAAATGCATCATCATCATAACAGCCATTCATCTCTTATTTATTAGTGTGTAACTGAACACAAAAGTGCTGTACGGATGCAGGCAGCAGCATCCCGGTGGATACAGATCTAGTGGTGCACAGCCGAGCAGCAGCCCAACAGCTGTGCTTTAATTTCACCGTCAAGTAAAAATAAACCCCCTTCGCCCGTCTCCGGGTTCTAACTCCTGCATTTCAGAGGAACGCTGGGATAAAAAAAAAAAAAAAAAAAAGCAGAACCTTTCTCAGCTTTCTTGAACATCTTGAATCACCTCCAGGGGGATGGGGGTGGGGGTGGGGGTGGTATTTCAAGCCTCACTTGACAAAGAATGGCAAGCTTGTTGCACCGTTAGTGTTTGACTCGGTGTATGCAGCAGTTAACTTGTTATTCAGGAGGTCCTGAGGCGCAGAGAGAAAGAGAGAGGAGGTGGGGTAGGTGGGGGGCAGTCTGGTAGCATCGGGGGGTAAGTAACACTGGATGGTGCTTGGGTAATAGATGAAGAAACTAAAAGCTCAACACAAACACAGCCTGATTTATTAAACAAGACCGATCAGACTCCTCAGCGGGACAGACCGGAGTTGCGTCTCGCTCTCATTGACCCTGTTGGATTGTGACGATGTCAGCAAATGATATCAGGAGCAAAGGTTCTATTTAGCAAACGGAGATGCGTATCGTCTGTCGTTACGTCGATCCCCAGCTCTTTGTTGGAGACAGATCTGCAGCCAGACAAAGATAGCTCTGACTTCATACTCTATTCACCATTTCTAAGCAACATGGAGGAAATATGCACCCAAATATACCAACCTTAAACAGTAGGGACATGCATGAAAGTCATTCTTGAGACTTCACTGTAAGCCCTGACCTCAGATTCAAAACAGAAACGAATGGAAATGCTATCTTGATGGAACAGATAATAAATATATATACATATATGCATGGGGGGAAAAAAAAAAAAGATTTGCAAACACTGATAGCGACAAAAAAGGTGCAGGATTTAATCACCGAGGTCTGGAAGCACCTTGAGGTCAGTCACCAAACTGAGTAAACTGATTGGCTTCGGTTGACACTCTCCCAAACCGTCAATGATACTCCGTCGAACACAAGAGTCAACACCCCGTTGGAGTTTTCCGTCCTCAAGCCGGATTCAGGGACTGCTGTTGTGACATTTGCCTTCAGGCTGATGAACTGCCCCTGTTAGTGCTTAATGCACTGAGGACCCATTGGTGCAACCGGGACTCAGCTCCTGAGCCATAAACCCAGCAAGGCTGCACCTCCAGAGAGTCGCCACGTAAACCTTGACAACGGGCCTTGAACTTGTGCACTGTTTTGGTTCTGACAGTCTGGTGGTGCATGGAAAGGTAGCATTTAGACCTCCCCTCACACACACACACACACACACACACACTCGGACCTGCAGGCTAGGTTGTATCACAAAGAGAAGAGCAGCGTGTATATTATCCTTAGAAATCTGAAAGAAGGAAAAGAATGAGGATGACAATGTTCCCCAAAAACATTCTCCAACCCTGCTGTGTGTGATTTCAGGGCCGTGTTTACATACTTTCTGTAAATGTCTTTATTTAAGTGGTTGCCTGCAGTTACTTTAACAGTCGAAGTCGGATTTCTAAGCTAGTCGGCGGAGGGCTAAATAACGTTTGGTGCAGAGTACAGTTTAGAACAACGGGCAGCAGGGAATTGCCACAAAAGGGAGCCAAATCTATGCCAGAAAGCAACGTGTCGTCTGCAAAATTGCAGCCAAACAAAGAATTAGCTGAATGCTACGGAGGGACAATCGGTTACGGCCTGATGTGCCGCCTCTCTTTAGTCAGTTCATGAGGGAACAGGAAGTGTTATGCTTCGGTTTCGCTTTGAGCTCCACCCTCCAGGTTCACCTGCGGTGACTTTTAGCTGCTCGGAATCATCAGAAGAAGCAAAAACTCCAAAAACACCACCATAGTTTAAGTATCTGGTGGGGCCGACACCAAGAGAGACAGTAATGAAGACAGTCTTTTCCACCCCAGAGGGAAAAAGAGGAGTCTTTAAGTTTTTTTTCTCAATATGCATGGGAACAGCCAGTCAATGATCTGGAACGACAAACAAACATACAAACACAGCAGCTTGGAATTATGGGAAAGAGAACAAATCGGGCTTCAGTGGTACAAATCTTCAAGTTTCATGATTATCCTTTTTTCATCCCTCTAACTGGTCCGACTTTGTAGCTTCCTGTTCAGAGATAACGTTCGTCCGACTGACTGAGGACGATGCCGAGGAATAAGGTAGGTTAGATACTTCTGTAGGCTTTGCAAAAAATTAAATAAAGTAAAAGTGACCTGCTGAGTAGAAAGACGCAGCAGCGTACCTATATCATTACAGAAAAACGCCCAGCTGACACAGTCTAAGAGGACAATGCTTCCAGTTCTTTAATAGATTTATATTGGAGGCCTGCTGAGCATAGTTGAAAGAAAAATGAATTGATGCCAAAGCTTGAGTTAACTCCCCATTGAGCGGGTAATTTCCAGTTGAAAGTGCAAGAAACAGGTCAATTTTAGATGGGTCAAAATTAATTAGAATGGAAGCATCGATGGCAGACGGCGTTGGAGCGACAATCGCTGTGAAAAGAGGTCATTTGACTCATTCTTTTGTCATCATTTTGAACATTTATAAAGTAGTAGGAACACATCATGGCTCCAATATTTATTCATTTCCTTTAAATTCAATTTATTAAATCTCATCTAAAGTGCATTCTCTTCCGCAGAGGACACACGACTGATTATGTTTTCACAAATATGAAACAATGAGAACAAAAGATCCCATTTTGGAGGCCGTCATAGAGAAAAACCAATATGTTTGGCTGATGAATATTTCATTCCAACCCAAAGTCCAGACAATATGATGCCCCAGATGCACCAACAGCCACATAAATTCTACCTTGATTTTACTCCGTCAGCACTGAGACCTAGTAAACGTTCAATTTCATGGCTGATTGAGTATTTTATTTGGTTAAATCCAATGTCAGTGAGGAAAGCAGAAGAATTTGCCCTCTTTTTTTTGGGGGGGGGGGGGGGGGGGGGCTTGAAATGTTAATGAGGCCTAAAGTGTGAAAAGGTTAATGGTACTGTGAAGTCTTGAGATGTGACATTTTGGTAATACGGATGCCTGAATCAGGACAGAAAGAGATGCTGACTGGTGCATCTTTAAGATTTAAAACCTGTTAGCAGAGTTCAGCCGTTCATATCCAAGTGAATGCTGGGAATCAGGAAACAACTAATGCACAGCAGTTGTTGGAGGAGAAACATTAATTGTCTTTTGCTGATTTGTTGCTCCGGTTGTTCTGGTGCAGCTTGTAATAGTTCCTGGGCTTGTTGCCAAACTTAAATATATGACCTTTGCAGCCATTAGCACATTAGCATCTTAGCCCAAACTGGAAAGAAAGATGAATCTAATTGAAGTGCTTCCTAAACAATAATTAACAAGTTTAAAATGTGTTTTGTTTTTTTTAACATAAAACAGACAAATATTAAATTGCTGAACCCTGTTTGGTCCTAATGGGGGTAAATGATCCCCATCATGATAGGAAACCCTGTGCTCGCTGGAGAACACGGCTTTAAAATGTGCTTTTAACTCATTCGCTGGATGAGGACGGTGTTGGAGATCGACTGTGAGACTGGCTGGTAAATATCTCTTAACTACTTTCCCATTCTCACCAGCGTTAAGGTCATTTCAGGTCTATTTCTGTTAGCTTAAAGTACTCTTGATTCCTTACAAATGGGGCTCTCAGAGCTCGGCGAGTTGGCCCAAAGAAGAGGCTGTTAGCATCACTCTGAACAACTCCAGTTGGTGAGACGAAATGCTTCTTGAATATGAGTGTTTTTTGTGAGAAAGAGCTTTTTTTTATTTCAAGTCTTTCCACCCAATAAGGTACAAATATGACACCAGGTTACAACACGGACCAGATAAACATTAGAGAAATAATAGAACATGTTACTGCAGAACCAAAACATTCGAGTCCAACTGAATACCGCCAGAAGCTTGGGAACAGTTGCTATTCGGTATTTGCAGTATATGGTCTTATTTTGGAGCTTTCGGGGACAGCTGTGTGAAATATCAGCTAGCAGATAAGGTGGAACATCAGCACCAATAGACAGAGGTTTCCAATTATCCCACAGTGGAGGCAGAAGGGATTCAGAAACAGGTGGCACCTTTAATTGCTTTTTGCAACCCCAGAAGCATGGCATTAGAGGGAGCAGAGCGCCGGGAGACCCGGTGGGAGACCAGGTTCTCTATGCAATCCGGTTTAGTGAGATTTAAGTCTGCAGCCGGGATTAAAATAAAAAAAAAAAAAAAAAAAAAGCTCAGTTATTTCTAGTCAGTCTCAAACTCACAGATGTAAGAAGACTAATTTGTCGGTTTAGTCAATTATATGTTGTCAGATAAGTGGTGGCTTCTGGCCAATCGACATCTGCACCATCGAAGTGGTACATCCTGCTCCCAACCCAGAATAGCTTGGCCCCAGTGTGAAGCCACTTGGATCCAATGTGTACACGAGACGAAACGTTTTCACTGGTTGCACCAGAAAAATGTGCTGATTATTTATTGATCCTGATCAAATCTGCTTCTTTTAACCCTTGCTACCTATGGTTTGGCCTTAGAGAACTGTAGACCTCATCAATACGGACATCCGCCGCCTCACCTAGAATTAACACGTTACCAGTGCCAACAGCTTGTCTGAGATAACCTACAGTCTCTGTTTTGTATTCATGCATTCACTGTTAAGCAACTTCAGACCTGTGAACTCAAATTTAATGAATGTACGGGGCATAATCTGTTTCCGCAGACATTTTCAGGGTGTCATTGCGGCAACTGTGAGCCTCTTAATTTTCCATGAAGTGTGTTTTAGGGAACTCCCCTGTGTGCTCATCTATGCCACATAACTGCTGCTGCTAAAAATACCCTTTGAAAGTTCTTTTCTCGTGAGCAAGCGGCCAAAAGGTAGAAAAAAAATCTATATATTAGAGAAGAAAGGCTTTGTCAGAGGCAACGTTATCCATTTTACTGGTGTTAGCTCAGTTAGCTAGCGAGATAACCTTAATTGCTTTCAAGATGGTGTCAAACTATGTGTTAAAAATGATTCAACTCTGAAGCTCTGTTTCAGTCTGGGTTCTCTCTCTCTCTTTGTTTCGACTAAAGCTAACACTTTGCATTGCAGAGCAAAGAGGAATTAAACAAACCGACCAGGGTCAAACCTGGTCCGTCACTTTCGAGAGGGTGAGATCGACACAATACCAGCTCTTTACACAATAATGGGAACCTGGAACTGCAGGATGTGCTTACATTGTCGAAGCACTGATGGGAGGTTATGCTGTGGAATTATGTATCTGAGGCGTTTTCATCCTGAAGGCTAGACGGGACTTGTGGGACTCCAATCTACAGTCATTTTCAGTATCAAGGAGGTTTGATTTGGGGGGGGTAAGGCAGATTTCCAAGGTTAGAACAAGATGCATATTCATATGCTGAGTTTACAACAACAAAACTGGCAGAGCAGCACTTTCACAACCCTTAGAGTGTCTGATCAACGGTGGCAGGAACACGTTTTGCATTAAGATAACGTGTTTCAGCGCATTTTCGTTGGCAGACTCGCTCGTAGACGCTAGCATGTTGGTCTATCTGCTCGCGCAGACTCGCGAGTCCGTGGGTGTGTGTGTGTGTGTGTGTGTGTGTGTGCGTGTGTGTACTGTCCATATTCGTCTGAAGTCAGACTCCTGGCAGCAATTGCCCTGTTTTCCCATTTCCCCTCTGGCTAATCACTAGAGTCCCCGTAAATCCTTGGTATCACCACGGGATCAAGAGAAGGCCTCCAAGCCCCAGGGAGCCTATTTCCTCTGAGAACAGAACACAAACTGGAAAGCTCCTTGATATATTTGCTGGCCCAGGGACGGTGAAGGCCCTGCGACTGACAGATTCGCTACGACATCACCCCCTTTCCCCTCAAACTCACCCAAGCCAAAAAGACCCAATCAGATATAACAGTTCTAAGCGACTGCTCTAATGACAAGAGGGCAGAAAAAGGAAAAAAATAAAAAAAATATGTTGCACATCATATGCATCAGTGGGAATACGATAAGGTCAGAGATAGGAATCACACTGGACAGTTTTCACTCCAAAACCAGGATTTCCCAGCTACAGTGGCCGTTTTCCAGCTGGTGTGGTTACACAGAATAATTAGTTTGGTTGGACCAGCATCTCTGGGGACTGGATTAGTTCTTGGAGGGCAGTTTTCTCTGGCAGCCCAATGTTCTGATGAGGGCAGAGATATACTGTCATGCACCCAGCGCTGAGAAGCTTTTGATGGCTTTAAAAGCCTTGAGCAAGTGACAATTACAGCCTGAATGGCAAACAGTGTCAAAGTGAATGAGATGCTCTGGACTCCCAAGCTGAAGGTCACCGGGGAGGCGGCCCTGCTGTAAAGCCGTGCATGCCAATGATGAATAATGGTCAGCGGCCAGCGAGGTGTAGTAAACAAACAAACAAACAAGGCAGCCAAATAATACAGCAATACATCCGCAATCAGTGACGTTCGTAATGTGATAGCGCACATCTGGAGAGCACCGTTAAAGGCAATCATGCATTAACCTAGCGTGAACATGCCTTATCATGACGGAGATGCTACCCCAGTCAACCAACAGATGCATAACGGCAAAGAAAGATCGTAAGGAATCATTTCCATCCTGGGCGCTTTCGCTCCCCATAATTTAAATCTAATGCTAAGGATCAATGTGGTGGAAAATGAGAGGAGATTGAACAAGGAGTCAGGAAGAAAAAACACAGTTCGGTGTGCCATCATAGATTATTATAATTCGCCTTTAACTGTAAGCACGGTATATTTGTAAACCTGAGCAGATGTTGGAGCTGCTTTGCCCAGCGCTTGTCAGAATTATTCAGCACAAGGCCAAAACACTAAACATTTTTAACCAAATTCAGTTAGAAACAAGTCGTCTGCATATCATATATACTAGTTTAATTGTTTGTGAGTACTCCGGTTGTGGGTTTCCATCTTCCACACGCTGCCGACATCCGTCGGACGAGTTCCTAGCAGACGGGCGTTGGGTGTGAAATTAGCAGTTTTGTTGACTCATGTTCTCTTGTATGTTGAGGGCTCAGTCCTGTCAGTCCGTGTTGAGGGCTCAGTCCTGTCAGTCCGTGTTGAGGGCTCAGTCCTGTCAGTCCCTGTTGAGGGCTCAGCGCTGTCAATCCGCGTTGAGGTCTCAGTCCTGTCAGTCTATGTTGAGGGCTGACACGCATCAGTCATGCCAGTTAATCGAGGATGTGTCAGCGCTTCAGTCGGCTTTAAGCAGGTCTCCCCGTTACTGTCACGGTCACTGCGAGAAAAGGTCCGGACCATAAAGCCTGTCCATGTTAAACAACCCATGTTCCAAACAACCAGATTTAGCTAGGAGCTCATCTCCACCGGCAGTCCCTGTCGATGTTTTAGGGCTGTTTGTAACACAAAGACAGTGAATGGCGAAAGTTTATTAAAGCTAAAGTTTCATATAATCCCAAATTCCCGCAAGAAGTTGAGGATATTAAACATTCTGTGGAATGCTTAGTGCATCCCAAGGTGGCCACATCACTCACTTCACATAATCCTTTATTTATTTAAGATTATTCACCATAATACTTTAGTTATTTAAGTTTATTCACCATAATCCCTTATTTAAATTTATTCACCATAATTCTTCATTTTTTTAAGTTTATTCATCATAATCCTCTGATTATTTAACTTTATTCACTATAACCATTATTTATTTAAGTTTACTCACCATAATCCTTCATATCTTTGGTAAATCACAGATGTCTTACTGTCTGATAACCATGATTAACATGCTAACATTTTTTTTTATTTTTTATATCCATCAATCAAAATAAGAACAGAAAGGTAGTAAATTTGCATCAGATTTTACATAATGTCACCTGGAAGCCCTCATGGTGAAATAATAAACAGAACAAATATTGCACGGGGCCCATTAAAACGTTGTGTTTCAAAGGAATCCACAGGGGCACCACCAAGATTGAGCTCTTTTATGTCTTCTATTTCCTCTCTTCAGTCGACTTCCTGCCCACGGTCTTTCTAAATGATGCATTTCACATGTGAGATAGCATCGCTGGCGCTTTACTCTAGTGTACAATTTTCACAACAAACATTCAACAGAGGAAAACCAATATAGGACTTGCGAGCTCCATTCATGACAGCGGAGATCAAACACGTTCTTTTCCTCAAGAGGGAACACTGCGTGGAGTTCTTCATCTCTCCTGGAGCGCCACATATGCATGTTTACTTCCAGGCTGGAAGCTTGACGTGGGGGGGGGGGCGACTTTACCGAGAGGCATGCCCGCTATAGTAGACGTCTATGGAAGGGAAGGAACCATTTAGAAGTGTCTCCCACTTGTTTTTTTTTTTTTTTTTTACATGGTCGTGATAAAAGCATGCGAATCGGCTCGGCAGAGTGAATTTCAAATGAAATTGTGAAAGAAAGATTTCTATTTATTATTCAGTTTTCACACATCATTGTAGATTAGTGGATTCAGGACTTACAAGAGCCCATGAATGTCTACATATAACCGTCTACACAGATCCGAGCAAAAAAGACCCAAATATTGATGGAGTCCAATTTTGCAGTTTATTAACCGCCTTATTCCCAATGCACTGACCCTAAAAACACCCCAAACTGTGCTATCAGTATTCCCAGCCCCAGTTGTGGTGTGTTTGACAAATATTCTTCCTTAAATAGCCCTGCCAGTGACAGATACTTCTGACAGCTCCAGCGCAAGAAGCACTACATCACTGTTTCGCCAGGGTTCCTGCACGGAAATTACAGTTAAATGATTGTTTTGTTTTTTTTTGGTTGCTTTTTTCACAACAGAGTGATGGCAGGGATGACTTTGGCAACAAATAACAGGAAGATGGGAGGGTGGAAAGAAATCACTTAGATGAAACAAACCACTGGAGAGTAAATAAGACACAGGCCTGGAAGTGTTGCTTCCTGACGGAGAGGAATGCACGTCGGACAGGAGATAAGGCATCTAAAATATGAGGACCTGGAGGAGGGAGCGTAAACAGTCGGGTCAAGAGTAGTCAACCTGGGGTTTATTTAAGGACACGCTTGTGAATAATTGAGTTTTCACCACCTCATATTGTCGGTCTTTGGGGAAATCCCCAACAGGAGGCCTATGAGCAATAAGGCGACTTGCCCTAAGGAGATTCCAGGGCTTCAGATTGGAACGAGGCTTCGGCATCTTAAGGTCAAACAGAATTTAAGAATAATTTTATGGTGGGAAACCAGTATATTTAAAGTGTAATAGCACCTCTCACAATCACATTCGCCGGGGGGAGGGTGTGAGTTTCAGGTGGCGACTGACACTGATTACACTGTAATTTGATTGGTGAGATATCTGTAGGTGGGCACTAAAAATAATTTGTAATATTGCTTGAATTAAAAGCAGCCACACAGGCTTGGGGGGGTGGGGGAGTAAAGAGGAGGGTGGAGGATTCAAACATTAGCCATCTGTGATTTCAATAATCCTTACCTCACACCATCACTCCCAGTGTCCTGATGGAAATAATAGACAGAGACCCGAGAACACACTCTGGTCATGTGTCGTCAAAGCAACAAGTCACATGACAAAAAAAAAAAAAAAAAGGTAGAATAATAATGTGGGAGGTGCACAGGCTTGAATGGAGGGGTGAGGATGCATTGTGGGAAACCGTGCCAGGAAGAAGGAGTAATAGCTTCCATTTTCCAGGTGGAAAGAGGCTAAAATCACAATGGATCCAATAATGATGAATGTGACAGTAACCAAAAATGGGCTTTAAATATATAAAAAGGTATATATATATATATATCTATATATATATATATATATATATATATATATATATATATCTGCTAGTGTACTGTCAGTGAATGTAAGCTGTAAAGACTTCAGAGGGACTGTTGGGAGTGACGATGGGAGTGGCCATCCTGTATTTTCATGGGGCAACTTTCCGTTTTGGGTCATAAAGTGTGTTCCCATTGAACTGAGGGGGTAAGGAGTGATCACAGCTTCCATCCATCCATCTATTGGACAGTTGGATCAATTTTTATGTACCAGAAATGTTGACAAGCCATCAAAGTAGAGCGTCGAGTCGAGTCTTGGAATACTCTTCCTAGACATTGCCTTGTGTCTCTTTTTAGACATTTTAGGAGGAACACAAGCTTCAAGTGTTGAACTGGTCTCCAATACCCAAGATGTCAATCGTATGAGCATCTGTGGGATGTGCTGGACAAACAAAACCGATCCACGGATGCCCAACATCTCCATTTACAAGACGCTGAGTATATTTGGCTGAAGCCTTGGTTGGAGATACCACAGCACACCTTCAGAGGTCTGGGGGAGTCCAGGCCTCAACGGGTCAGAACAGACAGAAACTGCTGTTTTTAATATCAAAACATACATTGGCATCTTCATATTTCACCTGAACCTAGCGTGTTTGATTTATGGCCACTGAGCTGGCGTGGAGATAAGAACACGTGGTTGGGGAAAGCATGCATCCTTAAACAACATCTATGGTTTCCTTTAAAAGATTCAGCATTGCTGCGAGTAAACAAATGAAGTTGAATAATGGCTCCTCAACTTCCAGCAGCGAAATATGCATCTCGGTTTCATGGATTATTCATGCGCTCCATACCTGCCACAGTCTTATCAACGTGACACACATCTAACAGAAAAATCATCATCCTTCCAGGGCGAAAGGAAACGATCAACCCGCCGCCTACACTGGAGGGATCTTCAAAGATCGATAGAGATGCCGTCCGCCGGACTGTACACGCTAGCTTAATCAATGAACCGGAACAAAAACAGAATAACAAGGCGTGATCATAACGGTAACAGTCCTATTCCATCTCAATCTGTGCAGCTTCTAAACCGATGCTGCACAGACAGTCTCTGCAATTTCCTTCCTGAAAGAGACAAAAAATAAAGTCGTACTTCCTCCTAATAACCTCCTACACTTATGGTCTAGGGAACGCTGCAGGAAGGACTGCTGATCTTATCTAAAATATGTGCAGGTAAGCAAACACCAGTGAAAAAGCCATACATTAAGTCACGTTGTGTAGATTTTGGTACCCAGTCACTGCATTCTTCATTGTTATCACCCGTTACATAAGCTCTGCCCTGCAGCTGGATGGGAGAAATATATGATGCACCGAAACAAACAATAGCAAGTTTCTTATTGTCTTATGTTTCAGCTGGAAATTGGCCAAATATATAAATAATCAAGCTAAATTCTGACCAGGTGGAGTCATAAACATTCCTCTGAAAGCTTGTCTTATATCACGATTTAAAATGATTGTAGTTGTGTTTTGATGCAGGTAAAATAAAGTTAATTTAAAGCCCTTGTCTCTCTGTCTGGGCTGGGATTGACATTGACAACTGCCCAAAGTGTACGCTAAGTGATGCTGCCATTGTCTAGCATTTAGCTGAACGCTCTTTGGAGACCGTTTTTGGCAGTCTTCGTCCCATCTTCGTAATAGCAACTATTTCATCTTTATAATAGAAAAGCAATAAAAATAACAAATGGTTCCTTGAAAATTGTATTGCTTTCATTTTTTTTTAAAAAAGGAACAGCCTGAAATAGCAGCAATATCTCGGCATATAAATCTCACAAATTCAACTATCTAACCAGATAGTCTCTGTTTATGAGGATCCTAATGATATATTTGGGTTGGATTCAGCTTCTGTACATTATGAGGGCACAGCTTTATTCTTAAATTTAATTAAAAGCAGAGATTGCAGATGCACAGAGTCATTTCTGTCTGATCTTCCTGGACACTCGTTTAGGTACAGCAGGTGTGTTGGCCTTGTTTTTCCTAAGATTGTCCCGTAACCAGATGGCTGCAGGTTAAATTTTTCAAACGGCCAACTTGCAATGTCATGACGCCCTTTATAACCAGGTTTGATGCGCGTGAATCCACCACACGGATGCAAGAGGGGCTTATTTTTGACAATACAGTAGGAAGCATACGTCGGGGGAGACTTGGCCTTTGAGGCGAGCAGCATCAGCGCCATTGGTCCATCCGTGTCCCCGGCTATAATGTAATGGGACCATGTTTTATTGTGGACCATTAAGTGTGACAGCCCATTTGTTAGCACTGAGTAAAACAATTTGAATCAATGCCCCTGTATCTCATAGAATGACATAATGGCTGCTGTTAGTGCCATGGCAGCTGAAAGTTATTCCCTCGTTTATTGGGTTATGTGAATGCTTGCATGTCACTGACTGTCTACGCTGCATTAGGGCCGCATTTTACAGCTTAGTATGCGACTACAACATTTAATTAAATTCATTCATCATCTTATTGCAAGCCAAGGTAACATGAACGTTCACTTTTATTTCAAAGTTTTGAAATATGTGCATTATGGGGGCAACTTGTAAAATATGACCGGACCTGAGGGTAGGTTGGTAAATGTAGGGGGCAGCATATCACCAGAATGGCCACCGCTTCAGTTGTGTTCCGTTGTGCTTAAATAATATGTGATCTCCTTAATTTGATTTTTGAAAGACTATAATGAAATATCTTACGGTATTTTAAACGTCGCACCTTAACTGTTAACGTAATCAAAAGGTCTGATATCGCTTGATTAAATTCCTAATTTTCAAATGCAAAAAAATAAACTTCGAATACTTTTTTGGGTAAAGTGTTTTGTGTTTATTACTAAAAATGACAGCTGAGAACAATGACAGCAGTGTTCTCACTCAGTTACCATCTATCAATGGAACCAATTTGATCGATGTTGTTGTCAGGGAGCCGATCAATAACCCTGCCCCTTGTAAGTAAAAAGTTTCTTCTATTGACTCCAATACGTCCAAAAAAGTTATGATCAATTCATTCAAGTCAGTGTTTGTGTTACTTTATCAATAGTAAATGGGTTTATTTGGTTGTTGTGAGGCTTTTCTGAACCCAAACTTGCTTTCAGTTAGATTTAATTGATAAATTACTGTTCTATCGCGTTTGACGCCTACAAAATACGATGTTATCAGATGTCCTTGAGCCAGACGCTGAACTCTGGCCACATCCTCCCCGGCTACTGGACCAACAAGATATTCGTTATTATCCCAAGCATGGACAAATGAGTAAGATTGTGTCAGGAGGGGTATCTGGTGCAAAAAAAAAAAAAAAAAGACAAGACACATATTGAAATCAAATCATAGAAATTGGATTTCAATGTCAGGTTGAGCCGGGCTATGTTATTCTCCTGAGATAGATGAACTGCGTGGCGAAAACCTAATACGAAGAGTTTTCGCCAACATTTTTCATTGACCTTCTTTTCTAAGCAGGTAAGAACTCAATCACTTCAACGTTTCTTAATCGTTAAATAGATGAGGCGGCACTCGAAGAAGGAAACGCTCGAGCGTCAATATTTGAAATGAGAGTGATGGCTACGGACGTCTGCTCTGAATGTCCATGCCAAACACAGCTGTTGACCTTTCGGCCCATGGAGGCTTTTGTTTCTCGGGTGTAATGAGTGTTTTCACACTACGTCTACATGTTCTACATCCTTATATACGAAGTTGCTACTCAGAAATGTTGTGGATCACTCAGCTAATCAAACAAACTCACACACATAAGGATTCAACTTAAAATCAAATGCAATTGATTGAGAAAGATAGATAGAACTAGGTATGTTCTTTCTGTCCTTATAGCTATAGTCTTTCTCTCCCTATAACTATAATCTTTCTTTCCCTGTAGCTATAGTCTTTCTATTTCTATAAGTACAGGTAAACTGTAGTCCTGTGGAGGCGAGAAGAAATGCACTAGTTGGGTTTTACCGAAAGGTCTCCCCGTCTTCATCACTAAATCTAATCTCTGTTATCAAAACATAGCATTGACCAGTATCATCAAATTCCAGTGTGATGCTTCCATTACACGTGGTTCCAAATGTTCTGTAGTGTTTCACCGGACCAGGACAAGCGTGAGGCGGGATTGCATTCTGGGATATGATGGCTTTGTGTTGGGATTTGGTAGGGATTGGGCGGTAATGGGTGGACAGTGTTGGGGAGCGCCGTCCCCCAGGGCTTCGTCTGATGAGCGGGATTGGATTCTTCTGCTCTGTCTATCGATTTGTTTGTGCCACATGGACCCTTCACTCCAGTTTTTTGAGCTGGACTTTTTTGTCATTTCTAACTAGTTCTGCAAAAAAAAAAGTAATGCCATTGAACACAATCTCATTCCGTCTGCAACCGGCTTTGGATGCCTTTTCTTGTTTTGATCAGAGTTGTGAGGTAGAGTTGTGCTTTGTTTCCAGATGAAAAAATAAAAATGAAATAAGAAACAGTACAGATGAGAGACTCGTCTCTGGTTTTGTTTCGTAGCTGTGAAGAGGAAATATAACTGACGCTCTTTTTTTTGTGATTGCCCCCTTATTCTGTCTTCCCGGGGAAACTGGCATCGATATGTACGACTGAACGACATACGACTGAGCTGATTAGATTCACCCATACAGGTTATCCTCTGTCTGGGTGGGACTGGTGCTAACCCGGAGGCGGATAAACCCTGAACAGGTTGCCAGCTTACCACAGGGCTACCATGGAGTCGCATTCACACCTGTGGGCACTTTAGGCTTTAGAGACGGTGATGGCATGTTGTTGGATCGCAATGGGAAGCTTGAGGGGAGCCACACAGACTGAGGGAGATGGGGATAATACCCTCCACATAGAAATACCTCGAGTTTGGATCCAATCCAGAATGATCCGCAGTGAGGTGAGCGAGGAACGAGAAGTGATCAAATTATGTTCAAACACGAGGGAACATACCGATAGCTGTTGGAGGGTAACGATCCAATAATGAGAAATAAAAGACTCTTAATGACTGTGAATGTCTTGGTTTTTTTTAAGCTAAATCCAAGCCTTATGTGAAGGGAACTCCTCAAGTTCTAACTTTCTGACATGTTGGACAAGTGTTCATCAGCGTATTGCACATCCATCCTTAGGCTTCTCTCCAGGGAGGGCTCAAACCGCAGCAGAGCCTGGACTGTGCTCAACAAAGAAAGACAGACCTCTCTCATCTTTACCAGCGATGGAGATTTGAGAGGTCAGCTAATGACAGGGAGCTTGTTCTCGGAGCGTTGCAGCGAACAATTTAAAAAAAGAAAAGAAAATATTGTGCTGACTTAAAGGCCTGAAGGCTTCCAGATCTCTTGTGCAAAGCAGAATAGGGCACAAGAGGGGGCAGGGGGTGGTCGTTGTGGTCCACGTGAAGATTCAAACCGAATAATAAAAGCTACGATCGGGGGTCCGTCCCAATGACAGGACTCTCCTTTTCAGGGGACAATCCCACTTAAGGGTAAACTATAATTATGGATAGTTCAATCTGGCACCGAGAAGGGAAAAAAAATACTCGGCCCGACGTGTGATAATGCGATGCGTAGATCTTTGGGAACGGCAGAAGGTAGCAATTTGTTTTCAGACCAAGAGAACAATTTCCTCCCCACAAATTGAGCGCTGCTTTCATAGCCATTAAACAGAATGAACAAGACCAGCCTGCTACACACAGATGATGGGATATATACACAAAAACTCTCTTCGGAGGGCGGTCAAAAAGACGTCCAATCGAGGCTTTTGTGCTCGCGAGGGAATACCGTAGATCAATTAATGAACTGGCTCGGTCCACTGTTGGCTTGAGTATGCAAAGCATGCATGCAGGAGTGAGATAATTGACAGCTCAGAGACCCGGCGGGTGATTTGAGTGATGAGTGTGTTGCATTGGTGGCTTGGCTTGTTTTTCCTTTGATTTATATTACCCAGGTAAGGGCAGAGGCATCATGAATGAATTAAAAAGAGGTTTTAATGTAGCGGCAGCTGGAGCGGGGGGCATTCCAGGTGAGACGTGATTACAGCGGAGATCATGTCCGATTCAGTAACAGGGGAGCCCCCCAGATTTATTCATATGGAAAATCATCATAGAATAATCCGCAAGTATTAAGATCTGACGTGTCCTCTCGCCGGCGTTTGATAGCGAGGAGATCTTTTAATGTGAGATGTTATGAACAGCCACACAGCGTAGGAATGCAAGACCGTAAAATCAATACCAGGCTTTCAACCATTATTCCCTGAACCTTACTCCGACCTGATAGCGAACGATCATCACGTTTAAAGGCTGCATTAGGATGCAGAAAAATGCACGCAATTCAATTTTCAGTAACTTGCTGGTAGAGTTGCTTCATATTTCCACAGTGATTGACATGGCTAAGTTGCTTTTTATTAATGCTATTTCTCATGGAGTTAAGAGGTCAAAATTTGGAGAGTCTGCTCAAGAGAATGATCTGTTCTGACACTTTAAAAGTAGCTTGATGTTAAGACCAATGTTGAAACTGCTTAGACTGTCTGAGACTATTGTAGTTTCTGCTCAAGTTGGGTGAATATTCACACCTGGATCTGTTAGGGTAAGTTTGACCATGGCAAGTCCACCTGCAAGTCTACAGAAGACATCCTGAAACATCAACGTAGATATCTCCATTGCTCAGTTTTCGGAAGAGCTCAACCTGCAATATTAGCTTCGCCAAAGCAACTTAAAAGAGACATATAATTTTGTAGTTCAGAACCAAAAACGAGGCTAAAACGTTTTGGATTTTTGGTTGAATAAAGGCAAAATAAAGCAAACGACGACAACAAAGAAAAACACTGTATTTAACTTCCGAAGCAAAATCTGTTTCCATCTCTGAGAAAAAAAGCTGTCGCTGTCATCTTTGTCTGTCTGGATATCAATCCACTTACAGGTGGAACAACAATGGACTGGAGAAGAATAAGTGGTAGGAGACAATAAATCAGGCTGAGAAACGAAGATGAAGCGGAGACAATCAGTCTGATGACTCAGGACTTGGTGTCACGCCTTCTGTTTATGTGTTTTCCGGAGAAAGCGAAGCAGTAATTGGACCCTGGAAAACATTTGGCCATTAATTATTCTCTTAAAAGGAATCCGTACATCACAGAAAATTAGCTGAAAATGTTAATCCCGCAGATACCGACTTTGAAATGAGATTTTCTTCTTCTTCTTTTTTTTTTTTTTAAATAAATAAAATAGTTTTGCTTTAAGATGACTTTGGCACACATTTGCATGGATATCTGATTTGATTTGCATTCCTGTGATCCATAGAATGTATTATCTCTGGGCAATTCAGCATCCCCCTCTTATCTGGAACACACCCAATCAATAGAGAGCAGCTCTGAATATGGATTAAGGATGGTTATCTGAGGAGAAAAACTTACAGGGACTGTTATGCATTAAGAAATCCACCCCATTATTCATATTTGCTCCATCAGACACTAGATTCAATTCCACATACTTTCTTCTTCTTACACAGCAAAGCAGTTGTCCTCTTAATTAATGAGCGAACAATAATCTCCTCAAAACCTAACCTTAATTTACCTTTTTTTTTTAAATAAGATGCTTCTTTATCGACTTTTAAAATCCTCCACGGAGGTGAATTTGAAATATTTTGCAGCAAAACTATGAAAACGTGGACAGTACATGTGATCAAACAGTCGGATATATCTCCCTCGCCCAGAGTCGCGCCGTCCGACATGCGACTTGATGAACGAGGAGCAAGTCGGAAGAATCTAAAGCGAGATATCTTTTATTCTGCAACAGGGGGAGACGCGTCAGCCTCTTCATCCCCCTGACTGATTCCAACTGGTGGAAACCGATGAGCTCTTTTTTTGAGATTCTGAGGGTCAGAAAGGAAGAAAAAGGCGCGGTATTGGTTAAATGTGACAACCATGTGTTCCCTGAAGACTTTTACCTCCTCAATATGTATCTTCAGACAAGATTCCGCTACGGCGAGATGGGTGAACATTAATTTAATCAGGCGGTAACAGAGTATCAGAGTGCAATTTGAAGTAATAGGGCAAAAGAAGTGTGAGGAAGACATGGAGATTTATTTCAGCGAGGCTCTGCAGCGACGGAGTCAATGGAAATGAGCAGCCATCCCCAAATATTGCCATTTTCAGTCGGTGCGATATAAATTCATCTGTGGAACCATCGTCAGACGTATTCATATCATACATTAAAAATGACATTCCATATATCCACATTATTTAAATAGAGCTATCGCTGGGATACAGTGACCAGAATGGATCCAACCTGCATTCTAACCGCAATATTAAAGATTGGGAATCCACCATAAAACTGTATTTACATAGCATTAATGCTGCGACCTTGGGAAATCCTGATTACGCCGGCAATCACATCCCGCTGGTTGACAAGTAGAACTTTCTTGCGCATAAATATGGAAACTTTACCCAAGGAGACAAAAAAAATAGCAGATATAACTTATATTTTGATTCCTATAATTTATTTATTTTTTAATATAGATGCATTAGTAAATAAATATACAGGACATGACTTGCTGGATTTATATTTTCACCTTCCGTCGTGCTGATTCACCGTCAGTGAGATCCATTTTTTTTAATCTCCTCAGCTCATTGCCTGGAGAAATATTGTCATCGCCGTTCGCATTCGGGCCGCGGCTACGATGTAAATCAATACATAATAATATCTGTTATGATGTGCAGAATCCACAACAGCTTCGTACGGGTAAACGAGCATGGCGGATAACGACACACACACACACACACACACACACACACACACACACACAGCATCGTTTGAAACCACCGACACTTCCTGTTTCCAAGGTACAGCGCCATGGTAACGAATGCTCGCGTCTCCAACTGACAGATTATGACATCATCATAGACAAAATCAGAAAATATCGCCTCTAAGTAGGTTTTACAATTTATTTTAATTTGCTTTATGTTCATGTTCGCAGATGTGCAACTGTCAGTCTGAATAATGTGTTTAAGTCTTTGGTATTTATTTAAAACAAAGTTTGATCTCTAGGGTACGACGCTTGGCCCTGCTCAGGATTGGTCAGATACTGCTAACCTCTTTTTTATGTAAATGCATGTCATCTCTCGGCTACACCATGCAAAAACATGTTAGGTCACGTTTCAAATGCACATTATTTCCTCTGCGGTCTTTATAAGAGCATAGATTAATACAAGCGGAACGTTTGTGGTGCAGCTATCTGATGCAATCACTTTCAATCAGCTGCTGAATAAGACTTTTGTTTTTGAGCATTATCGCAACTGATCAATCTGCAATTTGTTTGTGCTGCCTTACGAATGTAAATTACCAGTTTGATTGAGATTAGTGGGCAATAAAATTGGACAGGGAAAAAAAAAAAAACAAAGATTAAGGGAAGGAATGGCAAATTGTATGTTCTGTTCATTTCCTTTGTTCCAGTAGGTAATATAAAAATTGGAGTGACTGCTAGAAGACACCGCGCTGCACATTTACCGCTTTACTTGAGGGGGGAAAAAATACTTTGCTTTGCTCACAGAAAGTTTCAATTAACTTTCATTAAGCCCAGATATTCAACCGAGTACGACTTCAATTAATTTCATTCTCAGGTTATGAATTAATTTGATTATATGGGCAAGAAAGTGAGCAGGGATCCATATCTGTTCTCCATCTTGGGTTAAACACTTAGGTTACGCTGAATCCATTCATTACACCAAAAGCACGGGCACATTACAGATAATTTTGTTAATAATTGTGCAATTAAATGATCCCGTGCAACTTTGGGATAATTGAAAAGAAAAAAAAAAAGAAAAAAAACTGCTGCGACATCAAAGAAGCACCCCTGTCAGGCTGAATTAGCTTTAGGCTAAGCTACGAATGCGGCGGTCTCTGCAGCTCGCTCGCACAAGTCGATCGCACGGTGGCTCTAAGGGGTTTTTTCACGATGCAACTGGTGAATCGCTATCGGACACATAAAGGAGAGGATGGGAGCGGGGGCGGAAGACCGGACAAAGGCTTCTTGTGCGGTGATGTCATCTAAAGCGTACCTGAACCCGATGCCACGAAGGCGGATGTCGAATAGCGACGTTACCGTTTGCAGTAATATCTGCTTTCAGGCATTTTGGCAAGCATCACCAGGGAGGGTAGACGGCGCGGTGGGCAGTACAATGCTTATAACAAGAAGCACAGTGAAAAATTGCTTCTGTTCCCTTCATCTTTATTATGGTTATTGAATTTGGTTCAAAAGGAGCTGACATCAAAGGGCTGCTCAGAGATTCATAATTCGAGAAGCTCCGGTGTATTTCATTGTGAAACCCAGAAAAAGGAATGTCGAAAACAACATTAAAATGAAAGGAATTTTGCACATGTGAAAAGAGGCTGTTGTGGAGCCGTGTCACTCTATAGGTTAGGGGTCTTATAGGGTGACTAAAAACTACATTTATGTCTCATGCAACCCTTTTTTACGAAGTAAAATCCTCATAATAACATGAATCCGTTTTGTGGGGGAAGTCTATCGGGAAGTTAACTTGTCCGGCACAAGAAAGCCGCCGCCTAATCTCTTCCCACGTCTAGTTAACCTGGAGATTATGAGACAAAATGGATAGTTCAAGGCGGAATGGAGCAGGTAATTATATCCTTACATCCCTGAGGAAAGCTATTAGGTCCATACTGTTCCTGTGTAGATCTCCCATATGGTCTGGACGGGTGCTTGACTTTGATCTTCAAAGATGACCTACCCCTCTCTCCTGATTGATGGATCGGCCCACCACTGATGCCTGCGTATCCATCAAGTAAAGCCACCCGTGATGAATGAATATGTCCTTTATCAACCGTGCATCACCTCATGAAGTATTGTCCTTTTTCACCCAACCAATTTATCCTTCAGGCCGAGATTGATTAACTATGGACGTGATTCAGTCAGCAATTATGACCTCATCTCTAATCAATCTACCTCTCGCCAAGGGAGAAGCCTGCTTACAGTTCGGTTTTCACCAGACACACACACACACACACACACACACACACACATGCTCGTTTGTCAGTTATCAGCAGGTACCATGGGAAAGTTCTCCACGAAGGTAACGCCGCCGCTCTGGGAACGGCAGTATGGGTCGGTTGGTTTCTCCTCCTCCAGTCCAGAGATATCTCCGCAGCCGGTGGATGGATCACCGAGTCACGGTTCACAGAGGATTATCAATGTCGCTCTGTCTAAAACACTTTCTAATTTGCACCAGTCATGGCTGCACGACCCTCAGGAGACACAATTATCCTTCCTCGACACTTTTGTTTCGATGAATTTAGAAGACAGTTTCGCGCAGGAACTGAGGCAGTCTTGATAAGATTGATTTCTTTCTTTACAGTGAATCCCACATTCCGTTTCTACACTTGGACGGAATCCTTCACTCCCCTTTTTTGAAAAAGGCAGCAGAGGTATTCATCTGGAGATTGCCTGCCCCTTCTAAATGACCCTTTAGGGTCACACAGTAATAGGCTCGCTTCCTACTCAGTGACCAGGGGCAATCTCGACCCTACAACGGAAAACGCCCCCAAGGGTTCCCGGGAAGTGCTCCCTGGAGCACCGGCGGCAGAGGAACACAATATTACAACCTGCAAATCAGAACCAATGCAAAATCGGATGTGAAAATTGGCCGGCTGAGGCAAAGCACATACTGTACATAATGTATGTTAATCTGAAGAGGAGCCTCAGACATATCGCAGAACGGTTGTGCAAACGATAGCAATAGAACCCTGATCAGGGGGTCGGACGGAATCAAAGACCTGACAACAGTTTGGATTCTAATCAAAGGGTAGAACATGTTCTACCCTGAGATGAGGAGCACACCAGAGGCAGCGATACAGAAATCCTATTTGTGAGGATATCATGATGGATATTAAACTTCTGCAGCTTTCCTCTGTTCTGTATAATCTGAAAGGCACAATAGGACCAAAAAGACCAACCCAACTCCCTGAGAAGTAGGGCTAAGAGGAGGAACTGGGATCAGTGGTCTCTTTCAGTTATATACATTTATTTGGTAACACAAACCTCTCTCCATTAATCCATGAACCCACCAGAACAAACGATCTGTCTTCATCTGTGCTGGACTGAACGCCACAGCCAATAATACTTAGAAGGATAATTAAATCTGATGTTGTGTTAGGATTGTTTGGGTGATCAATCTGTTATATCTGGTGTGTGTGCGGAAAATTAAAATTCTCCAAATGATCCAACTAAATTTATCAGATTCAGACAATGCAGGAATATAATGGGATCGTCTCGTTCAAAGCTTAATTGCTATTAACGCAGATAAATTTCGGTTCATTCTTATTCGTTGATGATGCGTGGAACTTCTTTCATTGCGTGTTTCTAATATTGCTGATAGATACGCTGAGATGAGATCAATTAGTTAAACAGACGTTTACCCAGAATCAGTTCCCATCTAATCAGACTATTTCAAACACAAGGATTCTGTTTTGAATCTATTACTTGTAACTTTATTAATGATAATACTTTTTACGCAAGTTTACCAACAATTTGAAGAAATATTTCACTAATGAGAAGAGGATTCTGGGATAAAGCAATCTTGACTTTATGGTGGTAAAAGAAACGTGTTTGATGATGAGACGCCACAAAAAGGACAAATCCTCAAATACAAATTTTGCACAACAACAGGTATAAATTGAGATAAAATCATATTGATCAATGATAGAATCATTGGATGGACTTATAAAGGTGGACAGAAAATGTGCTACTTCATTGATAAAACTGTGATTTGAAATGTGTGTAAGTAACTAAAATTAAAAAGTTAGTGGTCAAAAAGGTAAATAAAATGTATATTTGATTTACAGCATCAAATGGGATTCAAGAAAGTACATAAAGTTGTATGACGTGTGGAATTAAGAAGTGTCCCGTCTACCGGCGGCCCCCCCATCCCATCCCATACTATTAACAGCACAGACTCGACCCTGACGCAATAGGTCCCCTAGTAAATTGGTAAGGGAATTTTTTTTTTTTTTTCCAGCTGAAAACATCGTTTGGAACAATAACACTGCTTTGCCATGGGAATCGAAAGATAATTGTATGAGCCTGTGGCATTGCTGTTTCATAAGCTTCATGCTCCATTTGTGATTCCCACCAGAAAGCTGTTTCTCTTTCCTCCTTTTGCAACATATTTATTTCTGGCACCCAAATTCAAGTCTCTATTTATGCATATCTTAAAATCACGACTTCTTCTGTCCTTGCAGAATGGAAATAAGCGCTCTTATATCTGCAGTTGAAATAATAAAAAAACAACAATGAGCATCTTACCTATTAAGAGCATAACAACATCTTCAAAAAGGGCAGTTTTAAAAGAGAGGGCACACCGCAGCTTGAACATGCCGTTGAATAAATACATTAATTAAGGGGGAATTACGTGCTTGGGGCTTGAGTTGGCTTGCTTTCAAGTGCTAGGGGTCCTCATAAATATACATTTAAAAGACATGTGCCAAGATCAAGAAGTAACCCCTTAACAATGAACTTTTATATCATCATCTCTGTGATGAACATCGAGCTAGCCTTGTTTAGGAAACCGACGGTTTTATTTAGTATTAATAAATGTAAATTCATGCTTTGTTTGTTTGAGTTGAGAACTCTTCCAAGTCGCGGGACACAGTCTGTTTGGTTTCAAGTCTCAAGATGCAGACAGAAATATCAAATGCCCCCCGACAGCGTAGACCTATCTCGCTTTTTGTCTGGCAGGCTCCAGGGGGATTTTCTACTCCTGGTAAAGTAATATCACTGCAAAGAATAAATATAAATTTTAAAAAAAGAAGGAATATTCCCATAAAAAGTAATGTGAGATGTTTAAGACGAGACGCAGGTTTTAAAGCAGATCAACAGAAGAGGAGAGGCGGTATTAATGAATAGTTCCTTAAAGTACAATGGGGTATTTTTAACAAAAAAGTGTGTTCTCAGGATGACTTCTCTGCTTTTTGGACAGCTTTTATGATGTATCACCGCGCTCAATGGAAATGACATTTTTTATCTGGGAGTGCAAAGCGTTTTGAATACAGATCCTTTTAATAAATTGGTCCAGTAATGCTTGACATTATTGATGGATGGCACCGAGGTGAAGTGTAATGGCATGGAACTGCTACTTTACAAAACTCTGTTTAAATACATCTTCTAAGGGGGGGCAGTTTTTCTTCAGAGGCACCGGCCATTTTCCAAACTTTTCCTTTAGTCAGCAAAAACATGTGCATTTTATCGTTATTGAAACTGCGATGACGACGAGGAAACGTTTGTGAGTTATACAGCAGCAGTTGACGTAAATCAGGCGCTCTTGGCCGTCTCTTTGGCGACACGCCCGATCTTTGTGGATGACATCATCTATCTGGCAAACAAAACAATAACAACAAAACGCTGGTGGAGGGAAGTGAAGACACGCCAGAAAATGTTCCGAGTGAAGGAGACCGTCATCAAGCGTTAGTTCAACGTTAGTTTAACTTGGATACTATCTGACGTTTTATGATGGTTGTGTGAAACTAGTCACAAATCGACCAATCAGTACTCGAGGTGGCAGAGGTCGTGTTTTAAGCCATTCTAGCCTTGAAAAAAAGCTCCAAACCACCTAAATTATGGCAAAAAAAGATTGTTGACCAATAGACACAAAGACTTTACCTGTGTTTAATCAATTATATAAAAGTTATCTAACAATGATAAAGAATGAAAAGTCACGAGAACACACGAGCTACGTCTTTACTCCACCAACGAGAACGAGATCCGGTCTCACTGATGTTGTATCTATCCGCCATCACGTGGTAAAGAACGAGATACGGTCTCGCAATCCGCCAACAGGCGAAAAGAACGAGATTCGGTCTCACAGATGTTGTATCCATTCGCCAACTACCTGTGGTGTCCCAAAGTAGGGCTCGTATCTCTAAAAACTTGCATGTGGATCCGGTCGTATGTCGAGATAATCCTGTATTTTGTTATTAACCTGGAAACCGGGATTTAAAAAAAAATAAAAATCAAAGAGTTCAGCTGTCAAGGTCACCCGCTGAGCGCTATTGACATCGCAAATCGAGACCAGAAATCCGCTCGACCGCAACGACTGATCTGCCAATAGCGGGCCGCTACTCACACGAGGCGGCTCATTTCATTGGCTCCCTGCGCCACATTATTTTTGTCAGCGCTCCTCACAGATCAAGGGTACAGATGACTTTTGTCAGCCATCAGATGCTGTGTGGCAGATGTCACAGCATTTATTGTCACCATGATTTATTGGTTTAGAATGACCACAGCTGCAGGGAGGAACACATCAAAAAAGGGCCGGGCGCTGGTGAAGGGGGAGCGACTGAATGCCAAGTCCTGAAACAACTTTCATCGCACGCCTCTGAGGACGCCACATTTCGCTTCTGGTTATTGTTTGGCCATCTGCTGCATTTCGAGCCTCTAAGACTACACCGCTAAGCAAACACGGAGTCTCTGCCAAATGCCGTCACCTTTGTTTTGCCAGTCTAATTTGACTCTCCTGGGTTCCGTTGGATCAAAAAAAACCTGATTTATGAGGAAGCTTCATGGCAGAGGTTAATTTCTACAGGAAATGCAGTCGACTCCACCATCTTTCCCTACGTTTTCTTGCCTGCAAACATGAATATTAAATTCTGACAGACTTGCGTTCTTGTAAAAGTTCATCAGCAAAATTAATTCAATTCAATTTAATTCAGTTTTGATATTTCAAACTGCCCTTTTCAGTGTTTATCCACAAACTCCATCTTTTAGCGGTATATTTATCCGCATATTTTAATTAGCGTAGTCGCCGTCGCCGTGACGATTTAGCTAACGGTGCTTTTTCGTTGACAGCCGTCAGCCATATGTTGGACAGGTGTCTTTTGGTATTTCCTAAATGTGTTGGTTTTTTTGGGTTTTTTTACATTACTATGGCAACAACTTGTACCTGTGCTTGACAAAAAAAGACCCCAACTGCTATTTCGAAGCACATCTTGTAATCCGTATTACTATTTCTTTGACATGCAGTGTACCAGAAATGATGCAAAGTTTATATTTGGCTTTCACATATTATCATAAATAGTATATATTTGCATTTCCATGGCAACAACTCTGTGTGAGACTTGGCTTCAGACGAGGGTAAGCCTTGTTTCCAGGGCATATCTATTTTTACATGTATCATGATGTTACTATTTGTTTATGCTAAACTGTTTTTTTTACTGACTTGTCAGATTTATTTACTGATTGTGTAGTTTCAGATTTTTGTCGATGTAGCTGCATAACCCTTCTACCCTATAATATATGGGACGCTTCCAAGAAAATGTGCTTCATCATACTTTGACATTCAGATGGGTAGAATACGTAAAAACGTTTCGCACACAAACATTGCGATAAAACGTTGATGTGATTGTATTTAGGGGTAGACGAGGAAAGAAGGCTCCTTTTGTCATATCGGAAACACATTTTCCAAATGTGCATGAGGTCAGCACCAAAAAACACAAGATCCAACCTTCCTGAAGTGAATCACATGGTCTCTGGGATACTGTCACCTTTGCAACGCGGGATCTTTCATCAGAAATGGTGAACAGAGGTTTTTTCAGATACTTACCAGCAAAAATTTTATTAAGGGTGAAATTCATTTGAACACACGGTAGGAACGCTTAAGGCGCGTCTCCTAAATGAATTGTGATAGCAAAGCATTCCAGTGATGTTTCACCTTCAGTGCTGACCTTGTGATGGCTATTCTCTGCTGATGCTTGCCAGAGATAAAAGCTATGAGCCCTCCTCACCCTCCCACCCCCCACCCCCCATGCCAAGGACACACGCATCATCGCTTTACTGGCCTATCTGCCCAGGTGATGCATGGCTCCTATAGCCAGTCAGTCTGAGGCAATATTTATAACAAACTATGTGAGGCAGCAACCAACTCATCACCACCGAGACCCAAGAATCCTTGGTCTCCTGGTGCACTCGCGTTGGTTTTGTGGATATTATAATAGTCTTTCTGCTTTGGAAATGCCAATGAGATGTCAATGGTGCAGAATGAGTGAGATAATTAAACAGAATCACGTTATATATCTGCAAAGAATAAATGTTTATTAACCTTTTGCTGCGCATCTTTCGCCGGGGAACAGTGGTCTGGTTTAACAGACTTCTCTTCAGGCGGCGGAATCGTTTCAACACGTCTCTCAGATTTGATTTGTCCCAGGTGGAAAACAAAAAGACTCGGAAAGAACGCAAAACAGAATGATCGGAAAGATGATGGTTTAACCAACCCGAAGACGTTCCGGTAGGAGAAGAAAGTCAGACAAAGTCGAGAAAAAAACAAAACAAAAACGAAGAACTTCTTGTGACTGGAGGCAAACTGAACGGAAAAACGCTTGAAATTCATTAGGTATCAGTGGGAGACAAAGCACTGGCAGGTGTTTATGCAAATCATCAGTGAGTGGATTCATCTACCTAATGGAGAAAACAGCAGTCTCAGAATAACACCAGACATGCGGAGGTAAATGATAGTCCACTTGTGAAGTCTTGTGAAAGCCTCGTGGTCCAAAGACACAGCTGGAATTAATATCCGTTGACGACCGCGTGATGTTTTATTCCAGGAACATCTGGCGCGCTTCTAACGGTTCGCCGATTCTGCCGACATCTTGCGTTCAGGTGCAAGAGGTGTCTGCAAACTTTTATTTCTTTCTGTTTTAGTAGGTGTTCATGGGCAGAATAACACGCAACGGCAAAAATCTAAGTGTTGGTCGTCGTTTACGCTCTCTACCATAGTAGGAATGCCTGATGTAGTGGGGGGAGGGGGTCCGTTTCGTCCGTTCACATGGCAACGGTAGGGTCCGTTTCCAAAAGTTACCCTGATCAAGCCCCAAAAAATACTGTTGTCATGGAAACAAAATGACTGAGAAAAGCAACAAAAGACTATTACTGCTCAATGATTTTAGATAAATCGGCGATCAGGTATCACGGTTCTGAACTATTCTACACCTGTGCCTCATCAGGCTGAATAGTCAGAGGTTTTTTAACCCAGTTTCTCCTTTTGTTCTGGACCTGATTGTCTTCTACCCTTCAAAGTGCTTCTGGTTTGTTGGACTTTTCTGGATTTTGCTTTTTCTCTTGGACTTGGACCAACTGCCTGTTGGTCTGTTCCTGTGTTTCTGAGTTTTTTGAAACCTGTCGCAAGATTTTTTTATTGAATTACACATGAAAAAAAACATAATTCATATCATTTTTTAAAAACATTTCTATTTTTTTTAGATTAATTATGCACTTTTTGTCTTATTCAGCAAATGTTTCCAACTGAAGGCCCCAATAGTAGATATTAATAGCAATGTCTCCTGTTTTAATAAAAGCCTCCCTCAGGTAAAGTCAGGTGATTGTTAATCAGTGCATCATCTGGGGATCAGGAATCAATGGTTATGCTGATGACGGTCACGTTTACAACACAAGCAGTGGGACGACTTTGCTCTTGTCAGACTAAACGGCCATTTGCTTAGATGATTCGCTCTTTTGAAAACACATTTGTGATTTTTGATTTATCGTGGAGATCGACTTGACATTGACGCACAACTTAAAATAACTTATTTGCAATGATGACATTAATTAACACGGACTCCCGACAAATAGTCGACTTCTTTTCATGTCCTGTCATGGCAGAACAAAACGGAGATGGCGCACGAGGCTTCCGTCTTGTTAATGACTCATTTTAGTTTGATCACAAGCTGTCATCAACTGTTTTGCTTGCTGTCTTTCAACATCTGCCGAGACACTTAAAATAAAAATTAAAAAAAAACCCTGAATATTCACGAGGGAATCTGAAGTCTGAACTCCAAAACCTGATTCACACCTGCTTAAAGTACCGGAATCGTTGATTAATTTATAAAGACTTAATTTCATATTGTCTACCATCACCCCTCTCTTACCAACACAAACTAAAAAAAGTGCACTTTTGGCTTGTTTATGTAATATGTCTATAGGGGGCAAGTATGTAAATGCTGAGTCCTTGATATTCCAGCGGAGCATCCCTATTTTTAGTTTGCACAGCATTTCCTTGGACCGACTCCCCCTAATGAATACTGCGCTCTGTGCAACACGGGCCACACGGCCTTAAATTCAGATGTCGTACAACATTAAGATGTAATTTCGTGCCTCTGTACCAGAATCTATAAAGCAACCTTGAAAACCTGCAAAAAAGTTCCTGATGCGTTTAAGGTTCTAGTCTTTTTCTATGTCCAGTCTTACTTAAAGAAATCTTCTGTTACTGTGGAGAAGTTAATCATAGACTTAAGACATTGTTGGACATGTTCACTTCGCTTAGCACACGGAGACACGCCTCCTATTGAATAACCAATCAGGTCACATCCATTATAATCAAGTGAAACCACTTACGCTGATCATGGAAGCCTGCATCAATGCTGCTCAATTCTGTTATCACAGAGGTGGTCTATTTTTCTCCATGCATGATTATATTGCCCTCCAGGGTAAAACGCCGAACATGAGAGTCCAAGAAAAAAAACAAAAAAACAAAAACAAAACAAGAACAGGCTCATTTCAGAATAAAATAAATGTCTGGAATGGAATGACACTCATTGTAACGCAAAAAAAGTCCGTATGGATTGGCCGATTCATGGACCAATCTTCTGCAAAGTGGGAAAATGAGTTCTAGGTAATAAGTGAAGCAACTCATAATGTTAAAAATGGCTGTAAAAAAAATTGGATCCATTGTTTTATCTTGGGTTCAGCGATGCGCTGGGATAGGCTCCAGCCACCCCCGGTGAGGTCGCGAAAGCCCATACCCTAAAGCAATCCCCCAACTTGCTCTGGAAATTGGTCCCACATGTTTAAATAGTTAGAGGAAGTTCTTGCAATCGAAAAGAGAGTGAAAACTTGCCCATTCATGCAGATTTTAATGGATTCCTTCAAGACTTTTTACTCCATTCCTCCATTGAATTTGATGGAAATCTGTCCATTAGTTTTTGTGTAGTTCTAACAAACCAACAAAGAGTGGCTGTAATAATTTGGCAGCTCACAATAAAAGTCCCTTCCTGCGGACCGCTAACTGACGGATTTAGTTTCATAATTAGGAAACGGACACAATTTTATCATCCAATAGTTTGGGCACGAACGGAGCTGGAGAAACAAAATCATGCAGACGAGGAAACCGCCGCTGGTAAAATAAGGGGATACTGGTAACGTTTGTGCATGTAAAGCCTTCAGATGATAAGGACTGACAGAAATATGGGCTGCTTCATTACACACCATGAGTCAAATCCATTGAGAGCACATCAGACTGAGAAGGCAATTCCTTTGATGGACTCCTTCATTTCAGTCCGTCTGGGATGTTGGAGGGGGGAGGGGGGGTGCATTTTATGCAAACTTCATGAATCAAATCAGAATCTGCAATTACAGATCGGAGGGTAGTCTGATCTTTCCGAATCATTACGACGGATAAACTGCCGGAATATCCTGACCTGCGTCCGAACAAACAAACCCTCTGCTGTCATTGCCTTCGCTCTCTGTGATCTTGTTTGTGTCTCATCACTCAGCTAATTTTTGCGCTTGCATGTAACTTTGACTCGCAAGAGATTGCTCATCTTTTTGCATACTCTGGTTTCTAGGGCTACAGATGTAACACAGCCGCAGTCGGAAATGCTACCAGGAGTTTATTCCCAAAATTGTTCTGCAAATGAATAAAAGGAGGAAGAGTCCCAGAAGTATACAAAGGAAATACATACTGGAGATTAATCAGAGTTTAGAGCAAATGTGTTAAATCATTAGGGTACACCTTAAAGGAAGAGACTGTGCAGCATCGTTTGCATTGAGTCAACATATTGACTTAGCAGCGAAACGCAGTCCGTATGGATTTTAGAAGGGCAGAGAAAGAGTTGGAACTGGTAAAAGTCCCTGAGTCAAAGGGTTAAAGCAGAAATCAGTAGGTTAAGGAGTAGCACATCGCTGTCGGTTGTCCTCCATACCAGCCGGCTGCCTTTGCTTTGACCTTGGATCGATTCTGCACTGGCCATTTAACTCTTGGCCTCTCATCGTCACACTTCTCCACACCACGGCGACACCCACACAACTGAGGTGATGTGTACAGACAAAAACCCAGCTGTCGTTGGGAATAATTTTGCTGTTTTTTCTGTCTGGTGTGTCCAAAATATTAGCTTTTGTTGTTTGTTTTGCGTTTCATAAATAGAAAAAAAAATACACATTCTGACAATAGATGTGTCATTATGTTTGTCTTTGTTTCCACAAATCGTTTTCAATGAAGGATATTTGAGCGCCAAATTAAATTAACACTGAATAATGGAGGTAGAGGTCACAGCTGCACCGTTTCCTCCAGACTGGTTGATGTTCAGCTGTTTGAATCGTTCCAAGCACCATCGAGTCACAGCGACTGTTAAGTATATCTCATGTCTGTGTTTTTTACACTCCAGGAGTCTCACAGTGACCTTTTGTTTGCAAGTAATATGTGTGAAAAAACAGCAGGTGTACAAATATCATGCACAAGTTATACGATGAAGGCCCCGACGCACACTTCCTATGAAACATGCATTTTATTCCAACTGCAGAGTCCCAAATGTTAAGAAAAGACATGACAGAAATGTCAAAGCATCTCGTGATTATCCATGATGCAGATCGAGTCAGGAAGATTTTAGCTTAGCTTAGCATATAAAGGGGTGCCATCATTTGCTTACACCACCTCTGAGAAGATAAAGCGTTGTGTAACCTACAGATTTACAAAATTATATCCTCAAAAATTTAGCAATTTATTCCCTCTGACTCCAGCTCAAACAGTTTCATTATCATCCAAGCAAGATTTTTAATTATTCTTATCAATATTAAATTAAAAATCTCGATAATTTCTTTCTTTTTCTGGATCCACTTTAAAATGTAAGGTTTCATCAGAATCTACAAGGGACTCAAAGTAAAATGAATTACTGCATGATAAAAAAAACGATAACGTTTGACTCACTACTGCCCTCTAGAGGTCGTATAGATGATGCAGCCTGCAGACATCAACGGATAACCAGACGTTTGCGTGTACATACGTAGCGGGAACAATAGCGGGACTTAAGTGGAATGAGTATAGCTTACGTAGCTTTTGTGTGTTCACAAAAGACAAACAAACAAAACATGATTTTGAAAGCGAGACATACTAAATAGATGAGATGATTCAATTCAAACAACTGCACGTAGAATAACAGTTTATTGTGTACTGAAATAAGAGATTGTAAGGTCTCCTTTGTGTGTGTGTGTGTGTGTTTGTGTAACAATAAAGCCTGACAGCGCCAGGGGAAGAAGTACCTGCAGCATCCGCCTCTGAGGCTTTCTAATTAATCGTTAATGGGTTAAGTCTGGTTTGCGTGAATAAAAAACAACAAGTTGCGGCTTCCTGTGCCAAACTTTTAGTCTTGGTACCGACCACAGTTTCTACCGTTCGCCTGTTCGCCTCAGGGTGACGACAAGACACAGAAATTGCCGCCAAGAGAAAAAGTCTGGCAATTAACCCCCAGTTAAACTCACTTTTACTCTAATAGGACCAAAGATTTTTGCTTCACTTAGCAATGCTATTTTTTTTTTTTTGTCCCTACGCTCCATCTAGTGCAAGTTTCTCCCCCCGTCAGCAACTGGCGACCATCATCTGCGGGAAAGGTATGTGCAATTATGCGCCTCTTGCTGGTCTTAAACTAAAAAAGCTCTCCTGACCGGCCGTTGCAATTTAGAGGACGAGTAATTGAGGTGGATTTGGAGTCGAGTCAAATTGTTCCCATCTCTTTGTGAAAGACTTTATGGGCCCTCGGGGGATGTTCGGCATTTAAGTGTTCTTCTTACTTCTCTCTCCTCTTTGCTGGGTTTACTTCTTATGTGATCCCTGCAAGGTCCTGGCGGTCAATGCGGACTTGGTCAACACTCTAATCCTCCCTCATGTACAGCAGGTATATAATATATATGATAATCATCATATTTAAGGCTGCAGTTGTAGGTCTGATTGATATGGCACCCAATTGCGAGCAAAGTGCTGAGAGATCCACCGCAGTCATCAGTTAGTCGCCCCCCCAAGTGGTTTCGGAGCCACGCCTCCTCTTCATCGCCATCCTCCCGTGCATGGCAATGTCGTCGCTTCCTCTCCATCCCAAAGCACCCCCCAGAGTCGAGTTGAGATGGGGGAGTCATACGTCTTGGAGTGACACCCGCAAGAGGGAAGTCATCTGCAAACGACTTTGAGGAGGTTAAATTACGTAACGTTACTTAAGCCTCGTTCGGATTGGATGCAGGGATTAAAGTTTGGGAGTCGATTTGATGTTAACGCCGCCTTGGTTGATTATGCAACTTTTAAATCTTGTTCAAAAATGTTTCCCTTAGCGAACCCACTCCGTCGATCGATATCGTCACAAATAAAATATCCATAGATTTGCTTATTCCTCTGGATTACGTAGATCAATTCAAAAATTGATTCACAACCCTGATGTTTAACTCTTGTTTAAATGAATGAAATGTTTGTTTGATTGAGCGGACAGGCTGGAGTCGCATTACATGAAAAGTTGATTGGGATGGAGAGGCAGATCGACTGCCGTGGTGAGCCTAGATTGACTTTTAACAAGAAAATGAAATCAGACACCGCAAATCTGCATTTTAACTGCTGACACATGCTACGCACAGCTGGAAAACCGAGACCATTCCGGCCGCTCGCTTTTTTAATCTTTTATTTATAAGTCATTGCCCATCGCGCCGCGTCGGTTAATTATTTAGGCTGTCGTCGACAATGTCACAAAGATGAGCTTCCTAGCCATCATCTTTAGTAGATTTATCTGCAGCTTCAAGACAAAACGACTGAGATTCACCCTCGTGATGAGGCAGGAAAATGACTTTTTAAAGGTTCAAAAAGAGAATTAGTCCAGAATTCACCTGGGATGGCAACCTAGTAAGTCTTTTATCTTGATTTGAGTCTTGAGTGGTTAAATTTTAGCTTTTACTATAATGAAATCAGCTCTAACATCATCTCAGCTGCTCCTTAGAAAGACACGTATAGTTACTTTAAGTGTGTAGAAATTGTCATTGTAACAAATACAAACGGCCGCAGTGACACCACAGACTTATTTATGTCCAACAACAGACTGCGAGCTAAAATGAGACGCACCATCTGCATGGCGCTGACAAAAAAAGTTGTCACTTCCTTCGTGATAAAAGGAGGAGCCAGATATAATAGTGACAAAGGAGACAGTGAAGAAACAACCCGCACTGTATCTTCCAAGAAGGCAAAAATAAATAAATGAATGAACAAATATAGATATACTTTTCGTTAAGGTCGCCGCATGAAGGAAGGTGGAAGGTAGTGTTCTGAGGAAATGTTGAAAAACACCGAGCCCTCCTACACTCGGCTATCAATCATTCATTTCTTATGGTCGCCTCTAGAGACGGAGAAATAAAAAAAAGCAAAGCATTCAGAGTTTAATGCTGTAGTTCCACTGATCATTTCACTGTATGCCTGCGAGTCTTTGGTGCAGCTGACGCAGTTGCATTCACAACAGGCTGTTTACCAAGAAATGTTCAAAGGCAACCCCCCCACAATGGTTTATGTGTTATATTACATTAATAACACCTCTGTCCCGTGGGTGGCAGAAGCTTTACAGCACCGTGTGACCACCGAGCTGGTCGTTTTTTTGGGCAGATAGGCTCAGCGGGAGGAAGTCAAACAGCAGGAGTTGTGGCTACCACCGCGGGACACACAAAGTGGGCGGCTTACCTCGTGTCTCGCAGACGTTTTTCAAATCGTATTTGTGGTTTATTTCCCTCCACCATACTGAAAAATGATCTGAACTCTCACCGGAAGAAAAACCGGACAAACTTTTCATTCTGAAGCGACATTAAAATGCGACCGGGGAATGGAAAGGCCATCGATTAGGCTCAATGCTAATCCTAGAATGTTGTGATGCTCACAAAGTCCAGTTTTTGGGAATTTGGGAAATATGACCGATGCTAAGATCATCGGTGAAAAATTACAAGATGTCCAGCATCCAATTGTTTCACCAATGCTAATTTATAATGTAACTCTTGAAGAGAAGAAGAAAAAAAGGGGAACTGCAGGACAATAATCGAATACGGTGAAGCATGTTTGTTCATATCTCCGAATGTTTGCATGTTGAGGAGTACCTGGCATCTCCACCAGTTTTTAAGATCATCAACAACGACAGTCAGAGTCAGTTTTTTATATTAATGATCCACCTTATGCTACTGTAGCATGTAGCTTAGCTTTAGAGTGACGAAAGAGAAGGAGGAGGGAGGAGTTATTGTGGGTCAGAGTTGTCATCAGAGAGATGGTCACCCCTACCACTATGTTCACTAGCCTTTGCTTTATGATCTATGATAAACAGAGTATCTGAGATGCTAACAGAGACAACAACAATATATGGCGAAGCCCGTTTGTTCGTATCTCCGAATGTTTGTATGTTGAGGACTACCTTGCATAGTAAATAACAGTACAGTGGTGTATTCTGTCACAGTTAAGGTAAAGTACTAATCTCTTCAGATGTAACTCTTCTTGTAATAAAGAGTTGGTTAGGGTCATCAGGTTCAGAACAAAACCTTTTTATATGCTAATTTCTAGTTACTTTTAAGTTTGTTTTTTTCCAGTATGCAATCTCGAGCGAGCGAACGCCACACACTGTTTCTGAGGTATTGTGTACAGCCTGTATGCTTGGATTTAAAGCTAATTTAACTGAGATGTGAAAGTCCACCTGCTGCTTTAGAAGTGTAGGCTGATAAAATTTCTCAGTGTTGTTCCTCTATTTGTCGCACCTGATTGATCTTTGAATGACTGAAGTTAAAACTCTGCTGGCGTAAACATGATACTTGATTTTAAAGGATATAAGACAGGTTTTGAGGTTTTTAGCTCACCTCTGCTAGATATTAAAAACGGCTTTGGGAGTTTTTCGTATGTATAAAGTCGTACATCAATGAATTCAAGAGTTTCTGTTGTCCTCCTGCAGGCTTAGTCGAAGACTGAAAGGAAGTTAAATTGTCAACATCCCCAAAACTCTTATGAAACACATATTTCAGCCACATCTTTCTTTTTTTTTTAACAATTCAAATGATTTCTGTTGTATTTTTTTCCCCATTCTTCACTTAAAAAAGCCTAAATCTAAGTCAACATTATTCTGTTTTGATATTAGACAAAGACTGGCTAAAGATAAACTCCCATTGTCACAAAACAAAACAAAACAAAAATCCTCTGGAAATAAGGCGCGTTGATGATAATTACACACCTTAATCTTGCGCTGAAAGTCTGCTCACTAATCACGTTGTGAAAGTCAGCCAGGACTTCCATTCCAGAGAGAGAGAGAGCGGCGCCTGTATAGTCGACCGTTTCCCCGCTCATTCTTCTTCTTGGCTTTTAGGATCTTACCGGAAGCGACTGACGGGAAGAACCTGCCAAGCCGAGAAAAACGTTGGCACAGTCCGTTCGGAGCCAGAGTCGTGGAGACGCTGCTTAATTTTTAGCTGCTCTGGCACCGCCTCCTCCCATTTGGAATGGTACCAAATAGGTGGAGGCAAACTTATCATCAATAGTTAACGGACCGGTCTACAGTTGGATTTAGTTCAAGCTCCGGGCAAAGAGTCTATTTGTTATGGGTTGTGTTCATTCCCCTTCATCGACGGGAAAACTCTGATAGGTGCTCCTTCCTGCATCCCAGAGCAAATAACACTTACTAGCTCAATGCTAATGGGTTTTAGCTACTTATGGTCATATTTTTCCGTATAACGTTGACTGCTCTCTCAGTCTTAAATATCTGATCATCTAGCTGCTCGCTCGCCGTCCTCTATATTTAGATCTGAGCTGCAGTGGACGCGTGGGTCGACCGCTACGACTCTGTTTACATTACATAAAGTTGATCTACAGACTTAACCGCTCTTAACCTCAAAAGAGCACCATTTAGATGATTTAAATACACCACTTTTACTTTTAAACTCGCACTCTTACCATCAATATTTTAAAAATTTAAACAACCCTGCTTCAGTAAACCCGTCCTCATTTGGAAATGTTTATGTTGTGGTCATGATTACAATCTTTTTGATTGGAATTTCCCTCTGAGAAATAATCAATGAGGCGACAAATCATAATTACCCATGCTAAAAAGACGGCGGAGTCTTCACCCGCGGTCATCCTGCGGTACAAACTGTACAAAAAGCGCCAGAGCCCGACATCCCATCTTTGACCTCTTCTGGAAACGGACGCGTTCTATACTGAAGGTTAGGACGCGTTTCATTTCCGAGCATAATTCTGCTTTTAAAGGGTCAGGTCCTTTAGAGGGTCTGGATTTTCTCACCCACGGCCTTTTGAATTACTCATCCCAAGCTTAGAATGCCTGATCAATATTTCAAGCGCAGGCTGCCACTTCTGGTTAGATGCTCGTTGGTGAGCATTATATACTGTGGTTATGTGCATGGCTGCACCTAAACTGCCCCAAGCCCCCCACCCCACCACCAACCTCATATGCAATCAAATGGTTAAAGGGGAATTCTACATATTTCCGCTTCTATTTTTGCATCTGGAGCGGAATTTATTACCAGCGTTGTTATTTCCACAAATATTTACTTGTATCGCATACTTTTAGATGCTTTTTCCGTAAAACATGACGTTCTGTTATTACTGTGAACAATTTGTACGAGCTCTGTTGAAATGATTTATACATAAGCACCGAAGGGTTTTCTGAATCTTTGCAAACACCTCATTAATTATAGGAAAAAAATAATCAACAGATTTAATCCCGAGTGAAAATAATTAGTTGCTGTCACACGCAAGGTATTTCAAACAATGACTGTGAAACCCGAGCGTTAATATGAATGTAGGAGTAATAATAAGGTAAGAATGACGTACTTGTGCTGGTTTATTTAATACAGGAGGAACAGAATGTTTTTATTTTAAAGACAAGTTCATGAGTTAAACAAAACCTCATGGACTCAGATTGTTGCAGCCGCTGTTTCTTTAACATGAATCCAACAAAACAAATCTTAAATAAATGAAGTTGTAATTTGATTTGTTTAAAAGATATTTTTCCGACTGGAAACTAAAAAAAACAAGACGCAAACAAGTATAAATAAGATCTTACTCTCTGTCGTCTTGTGCGCGCCGTCTAAATTTTATTTATTGGCCATATTGCGGAGCGTCAAACTCAATCAGTTGGGATAAACGACAGGAGAGATCTGAAGCTCCGGTGACAAAGAGGAGGGGATGAAGGATGGGTTTGTGGACCGAGAGTCGCTGCAGAGCTGATGTTCCCAGTTTGTGTCGCTGTGGCAACCGCTTTCCTGACTGAATGAATGAAATTACGGTCACGGCTCATTCACTCCAGCACTGGACGCTGGATTGCTGCTTAGTGTGACTTCTGCTTCATTATACAGTAAGATTTGGTGGTCTTCATTTTATTTATTTAAGAGCTCCATTTCCTGGATGTTACTTATATAAAGATTATGAGAAAACAAACTCAGGATGACAAAGCTTTGATAGAGTTGGACTAAACTGTACAAACTATAAAGAGTAATTCCGTGTTTATATTTTTAAATGTCTCCGGAAAACTGTCACTCACATGGGGTTTAATTTGGGGCACATCTATCCGATAGCATAGCGACGCAGCTAAATTGTTTGCCTATCATCTCAGATTAAATAGTTTTAAATACGATTATGTGTCCTCCAACACCCAGATTTAACTTCACCAGCGTCAGTCTCAGCAGAGCCACCGGCCGCCGTCGCCACCAGTAGCAGTTTCACTAAAAAAAACTGTTGATATTTGTTCACGTTACTGAAATAAATCAGCGACTAATATTAGAGCCAGACGTCTAAGCAACAAATGACATTCAAAAACCCCGTTTCTCTGTTCCTGTCTCTTATGTGACGTAATCTTAGTCACATTTAAAGGCCCTCCCACTTTGAGCATATTTATTTCTCCCACCGTTGGTTTCATATCCAGACATGAATTTACGGTAAAAGGTAATTTTCTATACTCGGTTTCACATTGATCGCTCTATTCAGAGTCTACTCCGTAATTGTGTCATGATTGCTTCTGAATACGACTATGTCTTATGAATTTGTGTAATTTCCCCTTGAAGTTGTTGATCCCAGCAGTACTGCTACAGTTGACAAGCACATATTTATTTATGACAATAGAAGCGTAACGCTTCGACTGAAATAAACTTGGCCTAAAAAATAGATAAATAAAAGTCAACGTCGGTTGTTGTTCATAAACAGTAAATCCCTGAGATACCAAAACAAGGAATCGAGGCAGGAAAATTTAGACAAAACAAAAAGATGCTACTGGTGCAATTATGTTTTTGACAGGTATAATGTAGGAATACATTTTAGGGTAATTGGACATAGTCTGCAGGGTAATGTTATGATTCAGGATCTGACAGACTCGTGGAATGACGTGTAGCTGGAAAATAGCTCTCACATGGTCAAGGGTTTAGAAGAAACAAGACAAACAGCACCTTCAATTTGTAAAAATCTGCTATGAATCATTTCCAGTCTTGTAAAAACGACCTTGAGTTCAAAATAAGGTATTTATAGCCATTCAACTGAAGCACTTTATATTGAGTTTCACACTCATTTTCATAAACTAATCCATCTAAATTCAACAAACATTAAGAATTTTGAGTAGCGTCAATAAAATGTCAAGTTAATAATAAAAGAGTTAAAAGGAGTGAACTCAAAAAAATGACGGACTAACACTCAGACGGATTTGGAATCTTCTCGGATATGCAGATTTGCAGGAGCAGTCGCTTTAAAGCGCGGACATATTTACAAAAATATGGTTGCGGATAGAAGTGTTGACACCCCCACTTATGACTGTGGAAGTGAATCTGCAGACGTCCCATATTTTCATGTTGTTATTCAGACTGTTTGCATGCGTTTGGGATCTCAAATCCAGCTCCTTTTGTCCGGGCACGTTGACAGTCACCTAATTAATAATAATGTATTGATATATTCAGATTAGTTGCAGCTATTCCCCATAATTAATTCAGCTTAATGTTAGCTTAGTCAATATTTGACTGATCATTACCGGACAAGTAGTTCTGTTGTGTGCGGAGGGTTTTAAATTGAGAGCTGAGGTCAAACTGCATTCCCTTATTCACGTCCTTCATCTGCCAGAGAGATCTGGGATCCATGTGTAATGTCTGAGAGCGTCTCGGCGCGGCAGAGGTATCATTCTTTAATATCTACACGGCAAACATGTTCCTGAAACTCAACGTTCTGCATGAAGACGCATAATAAAATGACATTAATGTGTTTAAACAGATCAAAAAGACGTATTTAAATTGCATTGTGGGTTTTTTTTTTTAATTTTTATTTGAGAACTTATAATAAAAGAGGGCGGAAAAGCGAACGCAATCAAAGATTAAATCCGTCGCCGTTTAATTCAGAGCGATGAAATCAACAAAGCAGAAAGAAAACAGGATGTTCAGACTCTACAAAAGTTGTGCATAAAAGAGGGGAAATAAATAAATAAATAAATAAATAAAGAAGTGAATTCTACATCTGACCTTGTCATCGCCGCCCCCGTTCACATTCCTGAAAATACTCGCCAGACATGTGAGGTCAGCGGCGGCGCTGACTGTCTGTCAGCTATCTGGCAGCTGTCAGTCTTCATGTAGCCTCTCGCCGAGGCACCAGCTGGTCAGCGCGCCCTTATTTATGGGATGCCGATTGAGCTGCTTCCCACTCACCTGTTCCCTTTTTTCTCACATTGTTAGCCGTTAATGTGATTGGATATATTCAATAATGGAAGATGATGTATTATTTATTTGGTAGAGTTAAAGCAGCGTCTCATTGAGTAGAATTTGTCAATCTGTTGGGTTCTATTCTCTGTTTTGTTTTTTTTGTTTTGTTTTTTATCCTAGTTGGTTTTAAGGTCATCCGCAAAGTTCGTCTTGGAAATTTTTGGAGACGTCCGATTTATTAGCGTCGCCACATTGGCGGTGAAAGCCAATCAAAATGTCTGGAGGCCCGTACAATTAACATAGAGCGACGTTCTAGCCTCTGGCCTTCCAATGAGTAGAAGGCAATTATAAAAGCCGGAGCCTGGTGAGAGCAAAGAGAATGACAGAGCCATCTTCTAAATGATATTGAAGTGGGGTGGGGGGGGACACAGGAGACATTTAAATGAAATTATTGAAAAATGGGCATCACACAGGAAACCTGTAACCAATTTCCTGCACTGCCCAGCAGCATCATCACAGAACACCACCCCCCCAAAAAAAAGACAATCATGTGTGAAACATTTCTCCTCAAAGAAAACAGAAAACTAATTATTCCATTATTCTCCAGGGGAACAATAATTCCCATTTGTGTGTTTTTTTTCCTTTTTTTAATGATTTTGCTCTAAACATTGACTACGGGGGCCAATCGCTAGATGAAGTAGGAATGTCACATGTTCCAGTTAGAGATGCATAAAAAGAAAAGCTTCAAAATGCATCGTTGGCTTGTTTTTTAATGGATAAACAGACTCAGATCCGCCGAGTAATTCAAACCGGGTGGTGGAATGTAATTGCAAACGCCACCTTAAGTGGTTGGTTTGTGGAAAATATCAAATGAAAGGATGTTTGAGTTTCATTTAGGAGTGCTTAAATGCCCCGCGCTCAGCGAACGCCTCTAATTTAAGCATCGTTAGAGTTGATCGTCTTAAACATCCTTTAAAACAAACACTAATAAAATGCAGGACTACCGGATATGTTGAAGCATCCGTTTGTGTTTTAAGGCTGTTGGACTATATGCACATCTCCGAGATGACTAAAGATTGTCTAATTAAATCCCAAATAAAATATTTAACAAGAGAGCCACAGCGCGACACAAACTGCAGTGGTAATAAAACCCATAAAACCACTTTTAAATCAATGCAATAACTTGTTTTGAATCATAACAAATACAAAAAAAAGTTTGGGTATCCAATTTATGAAAAATAAAAATGCTTATTTTCGTAGTATCGTCTCTACCAATAAGAGAAGGAGGCGGATTTGATTCCCCAGGCTTGTCCAGGATGTATCTTCAAATGTCATATAGAGATGGAAGTCGGGATTTGTCAAACAGATCTCAGCATGAATTTGTGGCGGCATTTTGTAAACATTAAAATGTGAGCTTTTTTTTTTTTTACGAAGTTCCACAAATGGATCATGTGAATCTGAGCGATACCCGTCGTAACGATGGATTCTAAACGTCAGGAAAAGATAGTGCTTTAAACAGTTTAGAATACTGTGGGAAAAGACAATACAGATAGAAGGTGGTTTAACATCGGTTTTAATAACGTTTAAATTACCGTAAATAATAAGATAAATAGCTATTTTGCGGAATTTGGAATTCGATTTATTTTGAGGAATTCGAATTTGCATGGCCTGTTTCAAAAGTTTTTTCACAAATAAGGCACACTGTCAGTTTTTCAGAAAATTAAAGGCTTTTCGGTGCGCCTCATAGTGTGGAAAATACTGTAACCAGGGCGCACTGTAATTCCAATGACATCACTGTCGTGACATCATCGTTCACGGAGAGCAATGAGGAAATAAGCAAACAATAAGGTTGACGTAAAGAGAAGGAGACCCAATCATCGTTGTGGTCCAAGCCCATTTTAGATCATCACTTAATCCTTAATTTATATTCAGACTGTTTCCTAGAAAAAAGGTGCGTCATCCCCGGATCTCCACCGGCGTGAGCGTAGGCGACTTCTTGATGTCTCCGGCGCCAATGGAATCGCTGCACACGGACTCACATGTGGAAGCCAGAGTGCCCGAGAAAGGAGCGACTGTGCCAAAGCGATAGTGCTTTAAGCTTTGAGGAACGAAGCCCAGTGTGTGTTCTTCGCTTCAAGGATGCCAACACACACACTCAGACACAATGTGGCTGATTTCCTGGGGACAATATGCCAGACTTGTTTGACGTCTTATTAGGTCTTAAGATGTCTTGTTTAAGAATGTTGCGAGAGGCTTGGCTAATAAAATTGGCTTTCAAGCGGCGTGTGACTGGTGTGTATTGTGAATTGATGTGTCTGGGAACAGGCTGACAAATATTCAATGCTCGACTGTCTTAATAATGAAAGGGAAAGTTTTTTTTCTTTGTTTTGTTTTTTACGCTAAGGCTGAGCGTTCTTTATTCCGCCGGTTTGATTTATAATAATTTGATGAACAATGACAATGCACAACAGTCGCACGCAGACACTTGTATCTCCTTTGAATTCCAACCACATGACAAATGACGGCTGCAAAAAAAGGTCACGATACAGATTAATTTGAGAGACAGGCACATGAAGCCCGATGAGTTTGAATTGGATTCAGGCGAGAAACCAACATTTGAGTCTTCAAAAACTCTGAACTCTGCAATTATTTATCATTTCTCCCTCGTATTTTCTCCATTGCTTGTTTTAAAAAAAAAAAAAATTCAATGCAACCCTATAACGCTATGAAACCCAGATGAAGTGTCCATGAGAGACCGCGGCATCTTGATGATGCGAGCACCAAGAAATGTTCACAGTGGAAGAAGAAGAAAAGGTCACCTTGACAGCAAAGAATTAGAGAATGACAGAAATGTCAGGAGGTATTTTTATTAAAATGCCAATATTTTGCTATATCAGTCTAAGCAGGTCATCATGATAAGACCTTTATACTGTTTTGCAGTTCTGTCAGATTCTGGCATTTCCTACGAGGAGAATCATACAGTCACATTTCATTTTAAGAGGTGCTAACTTTGCCTTTCTCACTCTATTATATTCACATTTCATCTGCTGTCTTCAGGGGTTCAGCGGTGCCTCATGTGGAGATGGTAACCGTTAGCCAACATGCATCAAAAAAAAAAAAGGAAAATATATATATATGTAAGCCTGGATTTTGAGAAGCATCAACACTCTCACACACACACACACACACACACGCCTCACACACCAATTTAAATTCTACTTTAATACAGATTTGTGCTTCGACGTGAGCTGCTCTGTTTACCCAATGAGTTATTCATACGTTTTATTTCCTCGCAGGTACACGGCGAAAGTGATGGAATAGGTATCATATCGCTGCCTGACATCTGCTCATATTCATCAGCCTCTTAGTCCTCGCAATGCCTCCTTCATTAAGGAGGTGACACCAAACTCCATCAAGACATGATATCCCCCTAGCACCTGGGCTAAATTGGATTTTAAATAAATGTCAGAGCCAGATTTGTATTAATATTTGAGAGCGCAAATGTAGGTTGGGTATCAGGTTTGAGGCAAAAACACACATTTATTTGTGATGTCATGTCACATCAGGTTTCTCCGGTGTAATTTAGGAGACCTGGAGGAGATTTAAAGCAACAAATGAGATGAGATGTTGGTTTTCCTGTTGTCCACTGCCCCCTCACGTCGTGTTTCCGACATGCTTCGGGTTTCACGTCCTCCGATGTGATAAACGTGCGATTGAAATTCGTCAAATTCCAAAACCGATTGTTGCTTTGAATGTTTCATTCTTCATCCGTTTCGCCACTTTAAAAAAGCTCTCAGGATGAAAACAGTCATCCTTGCGGGCCCGACCCTTAATAACTGGTAAAACATTTATTTTGCAAAGCTGCATTTTCAATTTTACAGCGTTAAATACTAAATATTTGATACTAAAACATTTAGAGCAGAAACATCAGACCCATCCAAGTTTTCTGCACATCAGATTCACAGATGCTACTTTTCTATTAAAAATACTCAAGACGGCAAACAAGGAAGCAAACGAGGGAGTGGGTAAGAAAGTAAACGAGTGGAAACTGAACGGACAACAATAAATTAACTTATATAAGTTCACCCAGCTAACCTCCTACACCCATAGGAGGTTGGTGATTACGAAGGTGCAGGTGTAAAAAAGACTTTAAAAAGGAAAACAAGAAAGAAGCAAACGAGGAAGTGTGCAAGAAAGTAAACGAGTGGAAACTGAACCGACAACAATAATTTAACTTATATAAGTTCACCCAGCTGACTCACCTCCACCCATAGGAGGTGGGTGATTACAAAGGTGCAGGTGTGGTGTGCTAATTTATTCACGTTGGCGTTAATTTGAAGTGTTAAACCTCAAGACAGGCGCAGCGGAGGCTAGAGCCCTGCAGAAGTCTCCGGAGCCGTCCCCCAAAGGTCGGAGCAATCACACCGTCCTCAATGGTTTTATTTCATGTTAGCGACCGTGACCAACGCACCCCCCCCCCCATCTCCTCCGTGGAGGTGTGGAGACTCTATGAATTACGTTTTGATGTTTCGGCTCCTCTGATCCAAAAGCAATTACTCTGTGAAGCCTTTTTAATAATTAGAATGAATTAAAGTACAGTTAAGAAAGAGAGTAGGGAAATTACATTTGGAACAGACTAATTGCTGCGCTCATGAAGCTGTTTCTTTGTCCTTTCAAATGCATCAGGATGAGTGACGGTGAAGTAGAATACTGTGACGACTCAATTTCTTATTTTCTCCAACAGGATAGGGAAGCATTTCTGATCGATACCCGAGGGCGGCGACCTGATCAGCTTCTCTCCGCTCCGCCGCTGAAGGATAATTTCTTTGGAGACAGACGGAGCGTTCCCATGATGGCCACCTGCTCCGGAACAAAAATAGGAAAATCAAACTACTCAAGATCATTGGGATCTGCTCGACATATGAGGAAGGAGAGGAGGAGGAGGAGGATGAAGATGTACAGCCTAAGAATGAATTGGCCGTTAGACAATGCTAACCAACATTAGCCCACAAACTTACACAAAATTCACGCCGAAAGCTGATTGGATGTTTTAGGAAGTCAAGAAAAAGAAAGAAAAAATCTGTGTGTTCGCTTGATGTATTATGTCAAAGCATGCGGGGCGGGTGGAGATAGGAAGAGATCTTGAGATTTTTAAGATCAAAAAAATACAAATTTGTTTAATTAATGCCAAAAAAAAAATATCAAGAAGCTCTGAAAAAATGTTTTGCTTTATATTTATCATCTAACATTTGATGAAGTGACGACTCAATTAGAGGAGAAAATAATCAGCAGATTAATCATTTAGCTCTAATACTTTATTAATTACTTACTTTCAAATGTTGTTTTCAAGTGGCATATGGATACACACACACACACTCACACACTCAACACAAATAAACCAGCTCGACATGTGAATCTAATCTTCTTCTTTACAACCCAGTCAGTGTGGCAATGAATTACATTCCAATATTACACCTTTTTTTTCCCCCTCATGAAAAGCGACTTTCTTCTGTATTAATGTTAATATTTGTGTTTGTGTGTGCGAGCGCGACGCCTCCCGAGAAGAAGCGTCCCTCCCTATAATTGCACAAGCCTCATTACTGTAAACACACACAATCAAGCATTTGGGCGTGAAACGTACACACCGAGAAGAAGAGGAGCCCGTCACCTGCGCGTTGCTTCCCATCCATATACCTTTATAATGAAGACCAATTAAAGAGCACAGGCCGGGAAGCGGCTTTGGCAGCGACAGGATGAATATGGTTTGACATGCCTCATAGCACCGGGATAATTAGGTGAGCTGGATGCGAGGAAAAAGGGCTGTGCACATGTTCCACGGGGCGGCGAGGAAGGAATTGGCACCGACCTTTAGGAAGTAAAAGAAAAGATTGGCAACAGTCACTGGAGAAAATGTTTCCCACAGGGCAAAACAGCTCCAGGCGGCGCCAGCCAATGGCGTCTGAAGAGCGATGGTGATACTACAGGAAAGTCCTGCAGGCCTTCCTGGCAGACGTTCTTACAGTAAATGGGAATGCCGCCAGAGGATCACATGAACTTTTCTCTGCATTTGTTGGTTCTAACAAATGTATAGGTTTCAGTTGGAATGAAACGGCGACACGACAAAAAAGGAAACGTCCGTTCGAAGCGGGATCGATCGGGGACGCGTCGCCTTCGTACGTACGTAAAAGCGTCAAACCCTTTCGCTCGTTTGCCTAATTGTGTTTGCGTTAATAAACCGCCAGACCTTTGCACTGCTGGTTAAGCGTTCGGCATCCTTTGTTTGTCCCCCCGTTAATTTGCTTTTCAATCAACACTGCAATTAAAAAAGAATGATAATTATATTATCGATATCAAGTGCGACTATTAATCTCATTACTCAGTCGAGCGCGGAAGGTGCCCTTTGGGGAGGTGTCATCGCTGCTAATTCGATTCCTTCACGCCGTAAAAAAGAAAACAATGTGCTGAAGGAGGAAGTGACCAATTTCACACGCAGGAAGTGTTTTTATTTGTGTCTGTAATGATGTTTCTTTAGCCGCTGGATGCTAACCAACCTGCAACAGGATGTCATGAGCATCATCAAACTCAGACAAACAGGTTGACCTTTGACCTGCAGATGATCTGAGGAGGTTTGGGGGGGTTGAGGTGGGTCCATCCATCACATACTGTTGAGATTTATTACATGATGGAATGTTTCTGCTTCAGCGTTTATGGCTTTTGCAGCAGAAACTTCCTGACCTCCTGGATGTGCTGTACATCACGTCACATGACGCCCAATAAACCAATCAGATCCGCGTTCCATAGACGTGCTTTAGATGCAGTCCTGGTGAGCCTGAAGTGGGCCCAGAGGCTGTTTCTTTGTCTTCAATCAGATCTGTGAATTCTGATGAGCGATAACAAACAGATGAGAGACGGTCGGAGGAACCAGACGGCCAAAACAAAGCTTTAATCAAGATGTGTGTGTGTGTGTGTGTGTGTGTGTGTGTGTGTGTGTGTGTGTGTTTGTGTGTGTGTGAGGGGGTGTTACATGATCATCCAGCCAGCAACAGGATGTTGATTTTACCCGGATTCTAAATCAAGCAAACCAAATGACATGGAGGCTGATCGCCAGATTAGCCACGCCCACCACAGATAAACTGCATTAAAAAGTCAAATGAAGAGTCCACTTACGTAATAACAGCCGATAATGTAACAAATTTACCTGCTTTTGAAATGTAATAGGCCCTTATAATTAGGGGTTAGGGTTAGGATTAGGCGTTAAATTTAGAGTTAGGACTAGGGCTACATTGAAAGATTAGAATTAGGGTTAAGGTTAGGGTCATTAACCTAACACTAACTCTATGGTTTGAACGCCAACTTCAAACCCCAGATTTAGGGTTTGAGATTATGATTAGGGCTAGGGTTAGGGGTTAAATTTAGTGTTAGGATTAGGGCTAGATTTAGGGGTTAGAAGTAGGGTTAAGGTTAGGGTAATGGTTAGGGTTAGATTTAGAGTTCGAGGTTATGATAGGGGCTAGGATTAGGGGTTAGGATTAGGGTTAGGGTTATGTTTAGTAATAAATTCCTACGTTATTTACCAGGACTTTAATTATGTTTAATCCCAGTTACTAAATTATTGACCTATTACGTGTCAAAAACGCGTACATTTATTCTGTCGTCGGCTGTTTCTACCGTCTTCCGTTGGGGTCCGCTGCTCGGTCCTGAGAGAAATGGCATCACTGAGGAGGAGTGTGAAGAAGAGGAGTCTTGACAAGCCCAGACTAAATCATTTGTGGTTTAATAATAATAATAATACGATGATGATGATGACGATGATGATGACAAACACACAGATAGATAGTAAGGGTACTTTAATTCCCCCCGACCACATGGCGGGGTCCACATGATTGATTACACACCATTTCATCACACACCAAATGTGACCCTTTATTATAAGCCTTTTCCATATTAAAATCCAAATTACATCCTGCTAATCTGTGGATGGAGCATATTAAATGAAACCTTGAAACCGTGAGGTGTGTAGGTCGAGACCAGGAGATGTCACTGTATTTAATTTGGCCAGCCAATGGCCTGTCTGGGAAATAAATGAAGGTTTTAGGTCAGCGGTAAGTGCGTAATTGTGTTCCCACGATACATTATCAATCAGAAAACAGGGGGAGAAAGACGTGATTAAGACATTTTAATATGCCTTTGTTGAATTATTTTTCAAGTTATAGCAAATATAAAGTGATGGACACCCCCTGTATTTAACAATATCACATTACTGGAGGCGACAACGCAGCAACACATCAGGAAAAGCAAAAAAAGATCTTCGCCGAGAAGATTTCAGACAAAGCTGCGACTCGTTGGTCCGAAAAACTCTTTTATTTAAGCGTAAGAATGTTTGAATGATGCTCCGCTGGGAAAATAATCCAATATTTACTTTGGTAAATGGGGCAAAAGAATCCGTCATCTGTGCTCGGTTGCTCCCGTTGGGGACGAGTGAACTCCAGACCCGCCGCCGGTCTCCGATTGGAGGAGAGGAGTTAAAGTCGGGCGACACAGAAACAGGAAACGTCTCTGGAAGAAGGGGGGGGGGGGGGGGTTCGTTTCCACTCGTGCATCATTTAGAGTGAAATTAAATCAGGATGTTGTCTTTAGTGATGCTGGACAACACACACACACACACACACACACACACACACACACACACACACATAGACACACTTCACTAGTCTTGAGAAAAATACAAATAATGACTCCGATTGGGGAACATAATTCAGCGCTTCTTGATGAGTTTTTAGAATTTGAAAATGACAAGAAATTTATTATCTCCATTAATTGCTGGTAAATGAAGCCCAGCTGGTTTGATGTGTGTGTGTGTGTGTGTGTGTGTGTGTGTGTGTGTGTGTGTGTTTTAGATATCTAGCTGCTATGGAATCACTGAGCCAAGAACCGCCAGCGCCGAGCGACAGCCACTTTGTCAGCCGTCCTCCCCCCGCGGTCGGGGTTGTCGTTTTGCATTGCAGAGTTTGGCGCAAATGGTAGATGGCAGAGGTACTTGAAGTCAGCGGAGGAGGGGTTGGAGTGGGTGGGGGGGGGGGTGGTACAGTAAATGTTAGATCCAGGATGGGACAGGAACTGTTACTGTCAGATAAGGAAGGAGCTGAAATCATGGCAATCTCCTGGGAACGGCCTGCATGTCAGCGAGGAGAAAGCGATTGTGGGGTGGGGAGGCGGTGAGGAGGGGGCGGGGGGGGGCAGCACTCCTGCTGAATTATGGGTAAGAACAGTGGGAAGACAAAAAAGCTTTAACAAAAGAGCGCGTTTGCTCAAATATGTTTGGAGTAATGTAATTCAATTTTATCTCCAACAACGTTTCTTCTTCCATTTTCCTTCGCCGGCGGCCGAACGCGGCGAAGCGCGAGAATATCAAAGGAAAACGCGATCATTCGCCGCCTGTGCAGCAACTGGTTTGTTGTGTCGGCACAAGACTGGAGTCTCTTGACCGCCCAATGCTGGAGTAGCGGCGGTATACATCGGCAGCGCTATCAAAGGCCTCAGCTTGCCCCGCTCTCCATCAAGACTCGGCTCGGCTAATGCCTGCATCTGTAATGTCCCACAGGCGGCCTTATCTCCCCCGGACACTTGGATTCCTTGCCAACCTCCAGTTCATGCAAAAAGCTCTGATGTGAAGACAAGCTAGCGGCGTGCCAAGGTGGGCAGCAGAAAAAAGTGACATCCCACAAACCAACACTCATCTCTATCACTCGGCCCCGGCTCGCCAGCAGCCCCCCCCCCCCCCCCCCCCAGGAGAGACTGTGGGAACAAATGCAACAGTCTTCAGTAGGATGAAGCGCTTCTCCATAGTGTTGTCTATCGATTTAGAGGTGGTTCCTATGAAGGGAAACTAGACTGAAGATGGAGTAAAATAAATTATTGTTCTCTATTTCTTTCTCTATTATTATTAGACCTGTCTTGGACGTTAACAGTTGCTGCTGTTAAGAACACAGAGATTATATTATTATAATCGCGCTTCAAGATGCACAGCTTCACCTCATTTTGAGGTGATAATCACATAATACCGTACGTGCATTCTATTGGCTGACAGCAGCTGGAAGTGCGCTGCGTTCCGAGACTCACACAATCTATAATCTATCTTCTATACAGATAGAAGGTGGTTTAATATCAGTATGGGGAGGGTTCATAAACGTTTAACTTATCGTAAATAATACGATAGTTTGTCGCGATATTGCGGAATTCGTTATTTACGTGTGGTTCTTGGAACTCATTAAACACAAGGAACGAGGGTGCACTGTATATCTGTGTGTGTGTAATATATATATATATATACTGTATATATTTGTGAAAAGCTGTTTAGGTAACACAGATTATTATTATTAGACTTGTCTAATACAGCTCTTAAAACACTGAGATTATATTGTTATATTACAGTTTATATTTTTAAAATACAGAATTTCCCCAAAAAATGTTTCTGTAAGATTATAAATAAATAAATGAAGCTCATCTGCAAAATGTCACAGTACTGTATGATTAATAACTGGTGGCCTCCCATTGGTGGACAAAGTCAGGTGATGCAGGATAAGCTAGAAGGAGGAAGACGAGGTGGATGGATAGATCAAACACAAACCGCGAGCGCTGCAGGAATTCATTTCGCTGTTGTGTTTTGCGGCTCAGCTTCCGTCAGCTTTGGTGTGTCGGTATCTAAGATTGACGTTTTGTGAATTAGGAACAGAAGGAAGATCACGGCATCTCCGGGTGCCGTCGATGCAAATAAATAAAAGATCATTCAAGTCCTTTGTAAATACGCTATCTTCCTCATCCCACAGTCCTTTGCAGCGCTCATGCATACGAATTCCCGTGTCGGCAGAGGCTTAATCTAATATTAAGTCTTCAGTTGAACAGCACACATCTTCATCACGCTGGAAAAGCCACTCATCTGATTGCATTCCGGCTACGGAGTTCCTCTGAGAGCGAAGCAAAGGTCAACCGGGCCGCTCTTGACTTGTTGCCTTTGTGTTTGGTGTTCAACAACCCAGATGGAAACACGCGTGTTATTAATGCAACGCGTTCGGTTTCACTAGGAACTGTTTTCGCCAAGCTGGATGCCATTAAAGATCCAAAAGGTAAATGTATAATTGACTAAAAAAGACACAGTAAGTAATGCTACAAAACCCTTTAATTTACTTGCCCTTCTCAAATATTGAATCAATGTGAAATTATTGACTAGAATACCAAATGAATGTCTTTCAGAATCCCGTCTGGTGGTCTTCTGAAAGCTTCAGGGTTCCATTATTTATTCATACCATCACACGGATACAGTCATCCGTGTTGATTTAAGTCTACGTCACGGAGTCGGAGCTCCAGTAATTAGAAATAATCTTGTAATTGTTGTAAAGTTGATCATTTACATAAATTTCTTGATTGGCCTTCCTGCTACATTAACATTTCCGGCCCCTCCGTGGTGAGGAAGTGGGATCCGGCTCGTTTCATGGATGCACATTAAGAAGCGTTTCTGCAGAGGTGATGTGTTAACAAGGAGCGTGGTCAGGCCTGCAGAGCGGCGCAGCAAGCCCGATCAAACACTCTGTAATTGGTCTCCATCCTCTGAACCATTAACCATAAAAACAGTGTGATGGACACTGCAAAGTCAGATCTTCCTCTGGTCGGGTTGAATGAAAGCATATGTGGGAAGACAGGAAGTGGGGTGGGAGCAGAGAGAACTGACAGCCAACTGAATAATGCACACTACAGCCCAAGCCGGCCTGATCAAGAGTCCAAAATCAGTCCAGATGTGGACACTAGAGGAGAGGTTATACCTTAAACATCACCATAAACATGGATTTGTTTGTTTTAAGGGTATAGTGGATATATTTCACTCTCATATCCTATTTTTTAGGGGTAATTTCCAACAGAAGCCTGCAGGTGAGCATGCATCGGGTTGACATGTAGGTTATGGTTACCATCGGAGAGGTTCTGGCAGCAATCTCAGCTATTCTTGTGCTGCTAGCCTTCTGACAGTTACCTCCACCTCCACCTCCACCAAAGAGGCTTCTGGCACCAATGGTTCGTCTGTCTGGGAGCAGGAATCTCATGAAACATAGTGGGAGGGTTGGGGATATATGACAGTCTGGATGAATGGGAGGATGCAGGATTGTCCTCGACAATTTTTGGAGTATTTTCTCTCATTTAGGGTAAACGGACAGCTCGTTTTTTTAGAAGGAGAGGTAAAAAGTTTGGGCAGAGTGTTGGGGTTGGGGTCAGAGCGACGGTCTCATCATTCATGGGCAACGTTTACCATTGAGGATTGTTCATATGTAGCAGTAGGTCCACCTCGCTTTTTGGACGTTTCTTCCAGACAGGAAGGGTTTCTGCTTACTTTCAAACAGAAACAGAAGAAAAAAGTATCTTCTTCTGTGCAGACACAGATAAATGAACCAGCAGCACATTAACACACTAATCGCGTCCGACAAGATTTCATCAATGCGTCGTCTTTCTTATTCAAAGTAGGTCCCCTAACATGGTGTCACGCCCCGACACGTCAACCCTGTCACTCAGGGAATTATTGTCTTTCTCGTCTCACCTGTTAAGCATCGCTTGAATGTGGAAGAGCAAACACGTAATGGCGTGTCCTGTCTCATGTGGATCTTTACTCATGGCAGGATACCTTTATTAACCGGCGCATCCATCACACGGGATGATCTCATAATGTTAATGTCACTGTTGACACCGCCTCCCGACACAAAACGCAACCGTCTACATCTAGTAAGTACATTATTCTTAGACATGCCAAGTCGTACAATACATCAATAAAGCATTAGTCAAAATTTGAGCTGCTTGATGTAGCAGAAATTTGTGAAAGTCAGCAAACAGGAGAGGACACAGGCTATTTATGAATTGCCAAGGATCTGTTCAATGAGCCATACTCGCGAGTGATTTATTCTCTCGTTTTTCAGGCGACTGTACATTGTATAAATGCTACGACATATTTTGGTCAAATTGTCAGATCAGGCGAAGGGAGATAATAAATAAAGAGGAAAGGAAAGCTATAAATTGTGCTATTTTCTATAAACTAGAGCGTAACAATAAGTAAGAAGTATTTTTGTCAGGCAGCTGGAATGAAATGTACGAATATTCATGTGCAGAGACAAAGGTCGGATCAATTATGTGCAAAAACACGTAATCAATCAAATGTGAGATCATTCAAATAGATTACTAGGCTTGACATATATTTAATTTCTGTTTCCTCTTTGTTTTATTGGTATCATGGAGATGAAGAAGTCGCTTTCTTGCATTATTTGAAAACGGTACAACCTTACTTATCACCATGGTAATTCCATGGAAACAAAGAAAGCGACATTTGATTCTAGTGATTAAGGAGCTGTAATTTAACAGAATCAAAGTTTGAAGAGGGGTCAAAACCTGGGAGTATTTATAGAAATAAGACTATGTTATGATCATATGGCAAAAAGAAAAGACGTTGGAATAGTGATGAAGAAGAAGCACCTTTTTTTGTAAAAAATGAACAACGAGTGGAGCTAGAGTAGACCCCTGAGGTCACCCATTTCTGACGATGAGACATCTTGACTGTATCCCATCAGCAACAGCAGTTTCATGTTTCAATTTTATTTTCATAACATCAAATCACAGCAAAACAATAAAAAATATCATCTCGAGGTACTTTGAGAAAAGAGCAGGTCTTTATTTTGCAAAGACCCAAAAAATCCTCCCCTGTGAGCAAACACTCATGGACAACAATCTGAGCACACTTACAGAGCTAAAGGATGGAAAAAAGAAAAAAAAAAGACACGGAAGAGCGCTTTGAGAGTTCAATGAAGACGACATCGCAAATTGAGTTTCGTCCCAGGAGCAAAGATATCAATAAGTGACGCTGCAGCTGAACCCGACTGCTGTCGCTCTAATGTGTCTAAAGAGTCATTAAATAGGTTCAATGTAAATCTGCATGAGAGGATGTGGCCATATAAGGGCATTGAGATGAAGAACCTGCACCTGTGTTCATCCATGTGTTGCTCCTGTAAGGCTTATCCAACTACAGTAAATTTTGTACACTAGGAGGCATCTGGGACTCGCTTAGCTGTGAAGATATGCAAATTAGAAATTTCAAAATCTGTAACCATATTTTTTATTTTTTTTCTCCAAAAAGTATGATTAAAAACAGCAACCATAAAGGATCTGTTAGTAATGTGACCAGATGTTTGTCTGATTTCAGGTGGGAGGTACGGCCGTGGAGAGTTGTGAAGGTATCGGGTTCCAAAAAATTGTGAAACTAATTTAGGCACAAAAATAAATAAATAAATTTAAGTTCATTTAAGTTCATTTAACCTTCCTAATCACGCTTACCCAGATGTTACTTTGAACCGGTCCTGGGGGAAGTCACAGGATCCGGACTCGGATTGATGAAAAAAAGAGAACTGATGTTTGATTATGATTTAATTCTATATATATATATATATGGTATTTTTGATATATTATTCCTGTCAAGAACAAAATGAAGAGAAACAGATGATTGGAGGGATGTATTACACTATAAGAAGAGGCTAAATAAGCAGAATCATTGCAGCAGCAGCCAGCTGACCACACGGGATAGCATAAAACTGAAGAATAGACTCATAGAGGAGGAGAAACAACTTCAGTTTACTCAATAACTGGCCATTAAGGATCCGAACTGAGCCTTGAACGTGGATGTGACAGTCCCCTGACAGTCTACTCTTTCACGGCTCTGTTTTGTGAATCTTTCTTAAGTACAATAAAGACGTCGGCGCCGCACAACACAAACGTTTGTTTCCCGCCGCACGAGCGCCAGCGTCTCCATGGCTTCAGAGCAGCGCTTTTTAATCAGCGTTATGGATAGTTTTAATTGGGCGATGCTTAATTGTCCTGTCTCCCATTACCATACGCTAGTTTTTAAGATGAAAAATTTAATATTTCTTTAAAAAAAAAAAAAAAAAAAGAATCACTGCAAAAGCGCCGCATGGACCAGAAGCACAGATGATTCAAGTTGAAAAATAACATTGTCCTTTTTTTTTTCTTTCCCGTTGCCCGCGGAGGACGCTGCAGAAACGAGTCCAGACTTCACATGGACCACGATGATTACTGAGAACTGCCTCCTTCAAATACTATAAAAAGAACCACAATGCTCTATTTACAGGATTAATATTGCTTTTGGAAGTATTACAAAGTGAAAGAGTACCCGGTGCTTGTTCCAGGGTCTTCGGTGTTTCAGGAGTTAAATGACTCACATTGCTGAAACATTACAGAAGCATTCCAGCTATATTTTCTGGAGTCTTATGACGAAAAAAACAACATTTCAACACCTCGATTGAGGTATTTAGCTCTGAGGCCATAAGGCCTGGTGTTAAGAGGGGCACGACTTCCATGCACTTGATCCGTGCACCGCGGACCGAGTTGTTGCCCGACGGGTCAAGTAGAACTCCTGTCTATCCATTTTCACCTCGATATACGATTGGGCTTCAGCTTGGATTCACCTTTAAAAGCACTTTGAGGAATCTGTGCATCAAACGGTTCAGTCATGTCATAAATGAAGTGATCATCAAATTATAAAGGGCGACTGATGACTTAAACCGATGTTTTGCCAAAAAACCCTAAACCCAATGACCCAACTCATGAATAAACATCACCACAACTCTGGACTTGATTTTTGTTGGTTCTATATATTATGAACTTCCTTTGTGAGAGAACACCCTGACACTGTCTACTGTACCAGTCTCTGCTGTGTCTTGGTAATTGAACAAATAATTGGAAGGAGTAGGCCACTGTACGCTGACATGCCATGATGAAGGTAAACATCAGTGGAGGGGACAACAGCAACAGAGTGAATGCTTTGACATGTTTGGCCAGGCAACGTGACAGCAGATGGATAAAACATTGCAGTGCTGTAGTCCTTCATTAGAGGAGCTGTCAGCTGATGCCTCTCTACCTGTTATGTATGCTGATAGCTGGCACATAATGTTCCTGGTTGGATGTCACCTTTGAAAAATTAAAGCGTTTCTCTGATGCGCTCGCTCACTGTCATTTAATTAGGAGCGATGCGGCGTCCTCGCCCATTCCTCTCTCCTGCTTCCTCCAAACGAGCCATTATTCCTAACGACAGATAAATATTATTTGTCATGCAGAAAATATAAGCCGAATATATCTGCACATGCAGAGAAACAACAGCACGGCGTATGGCGAACATCCATTATGCACCGTGAGCGTTACGTCACGGAAGCTGTTGTTGACTGGCTTTGGGTCCAGTTTGCTTCTTTTCTTTTTAGGTTTGATCTTAAACTGACTTAATTGATTCAGGTTCAAGTTCATCCACGGTGTCAGCATTACATTTAATTCCTAATATTTCCAAGCATCCATCAAACGAGCCTCCGGGTGTCGGGTCACGCTATCAGGTCGCATCACAAGTGCGGGTAAATCTCTTTAAACGTCTCCAGGTGGTGTCAAAAACTGGCTTTCATGACAATCGTCGTCCACTTTGGTGGCGCCTGTAGAAGATCAGGTGCAAGCGTTGCTGTTTTCTCCTATAATATAAACTGATTTTGTGAAAGGCTAATAGATGGCATCTGATTTGCATATAAATTATTGCAAAGTCTCTGGTGATCTATGACTCTCAATCTGATTTAGTCGCGAAGTAACAGCAGGGGAGGAGCAGGAGATACAACGGTGTTGGATTGTGTGCAGAAAAAAAAGAGTGGTCGGATGGAAAAAGATGGAGGAAAGCCGGCGGATACGTTAGCTAACAGCAGTAAGTTTATATGAATTTGTTTTTAACCGATTGCTCGGCCCTCATTTCCTGAGAGGTCTCCACTTCTGTTGGGGTTCTCCTCTATTTTTTTTTTGGCTTGGCTTCCTCTCAAAAGTCCTAAAATTGGGTTACAGGCACAGGAGATGACCTGCACCGGTTCTGCAAAGGCCTGAAAACATGAATCATATCTGTAAGGCGCATTTTGCCTCCGGTGGAATAAAAATGGGTTGTGGAATTTAGTTTTTTGGGGGGGGTTTATTTAATCTGCGTCGATGCATCACGTTTGGCTTTGAAAAGACCTTAAAAAACCTGCTCTTGCAAAGCAAAAGATCCCCAAAATACTGTGTCTACATAGCATTCCACCATTTTATTCTTCTAGAAACGCTGGACCGGTTACGTTATTTGCATATTGATGGGATTACCCAATCAATTCTTGTTCCTTCCTCACCTAAAAACCCGAGTTCACCTCTAGTCTGTGAACATTTCCTCGCTGGTTTAAAAAGATAAAAGCCAGACCAGAAAGGATGATGAGCTGGAGGAGGAAGCAGGATTATGTGCACAAATTGTAATACAAGTACCTAATAAAGTCAACTTCAGCTAACTGGCTAACCTTGGGCTCGTGCTGCTAGCCGCCTCTACCAACACTATCTACCAACACCATCTACCAACACTATCTACTACTATCTACCAACACTATCTACCACTATCTACCAACAGTATCTACCACTATCTACCAACTTATCTACCAACGACTATCTTGACCCTTGTTTACCAAAAAACCAACACTGGTGCTCAATGCGACCTTGATGTCGTCTTTGCTGACTTTAAAGTTCCGGAAGTCCGACTTTTCTGATTCTGTCATGCATTGAAAAACATTCTATTTAAAAAAAAAAAAATCTTGTATAATACATTCACAGAAGGTGACATTACTTTACCCGTTTCCTCACAGCTCATTTGTCGAACGCGTCGCTCTCAGAGTAATAAGACATAAAAAATGGAGGCAATCCTTTGAAAATGATGAGTAAGATTGCATGAATCATTGTGCAAATGTCTGCCAGGCCCATTTTAATCAACTGTGAGACCCCGGGTTGGTCACCGCAGCACCAGAGCCATTAGACGGAGGTATTGGAAGCTCTTATGCAAATAATGTCATTCTGCATGAGGTTCCTTCTGTAATTGCTGTATTATTGTGTATGTTTGGAAACACAATTTCTCCAGTAGCCACACTTATTTATGCAGTTTTCACATCCCCCTGCTTTTACAGATAATTTGTTGTCTTGTAAGACTTATTCAAAAACCAATGTACTATTTTATATTATACTGGACAAATACACCTCGTCTATAGATTTATTGAATGCTTTCTTTGTTGAATACACCTTTTGGAGGTGTTACCACCTTCAAGTCGTCTCTTACCTTCTTATTCAGTGGCGTAAAGCATCTGTAAACCTTGAAGTTCAGAAGAACTATGTCAAATCAATGCGGTTCATACATCCATACGTCGCCACTCTCTCTGCAATCCATCCACAGAGACGCAGTGCTTGACAGTCGATGGACATACGGACGGGGGTTTTTGTCGTAAACCTTGTGATAAAATGACCGAGAATGAGAAAACGATGCCACAGGCAGAAGTAATGGTCGTCCTGATGATTCACATTCTCTTCTGGGGGAGGAAAAATACGACACGGGTACGGAATGGTGCATACGTGAGTCTTTATAGGGAGAAAACAACACAGATAACCTGGGGTTTAAACAATTCCATCACAGGGAAACATACATGTCTGGTGTTTGCACGTGTCCCGGTCCATTGGTACTAGAGTACCAGAACCAGAGGTGATGTTTCAGACCAGGAGGAGTCGGGTTGTGTTCACTTCAACACTTGCATGAAATTTAAACTCCATGTTCAAACCAGACATAGTCTGTATGGTGGATTCTTTCTATTCGAATCCTTCCTGATTGTATTCCTAATCTTTCACAGTGTTAATCGGTTGTGTCTGTCTGCATCGGATTGACCCAAAATAATTTGAAAAACACACGGCAAACAAGTGCATTAAGCGAGTGTTTGTAGTGTTGCCATGGAGAAGTGGACTTCGTAGAACATCAGCGTCAATAAACGCTTTATGTCCTGACCGATCAATTGAATGTGTCCAAAACGGTTATTCTTGCTAAAATGGGCAGACTCCATCGACCAATCCGACACGGTGATTCCTGCCCGCCACTAGTGAAAGCGACAAAAAATAAATGTACTCTATTACTTTGTTATGATGGCCTCGTTATGTAATAACACAACACGCCCGTTGGGAAACCAAACCGGGGGAACTTCACTCGCATCCGGATGATAATGAAGTCGCTTGTGTCTGCTCTGAAAGGGCAGTTTCATCTTCAAAAGTGCTGACCGGTCAGTTTCTAAAACGATGCACTGTTAATGGTGGGCGTATAATGGCTTTCTATAGCCTGTCGATTCATTTCAGCAAGTAGTTTGATATATCATTGTATTTTTAAGACGGCTGCCTTCGATTGGTTGCTGGCAGCGCCTCATTTATGTTTCTGTAAACACTGAGGGGGATCTATAAGTGGAAGGCGCTGCTGATGCCGAGACGACATCGTCGATAGTTTTTGCTGGCTTTCATTAACAGGGAGTCTAGCAGAATCAATTACTTCCATTGAAACTGGCTGCAATACATGCTGAGTTTTAATGAATAAACAAATGAAGTTTAAATTGAAAGACAAATGGATGTCGAGTAACATATAAATGCGATTTTCAAACGCGCGCATTTACGGTTTTTACGCTAAATCGAAGCTCCTCCGTTTGCCTGGAAGCCATGACCGGCGTCAAATAGTTTTATTTGTGTTGTGCTCTCTCCAGATCATTAATTTATGTCATTTATTTTCTAATGAGTCAATTAGATCCATCTATGATTTGTAATTGTCCCCAGATTTGAAACTTCCCCACTCCCCCACTGTTTTGGATGTACTCACAAATAAATATTTGACAGTTTTGATCCATAAAACAGTAATTTTCCAGCAGATTTTGCCACATTTTCCAAGTTGATCCTGTGACAGAGCCTCAAACAATGATGCAGATGTATCTGAAGATGAGAGATCTTTTTTTATTTCTTTATAGGTGCTGACAAACTCCTACCGAGCTTTTAAGAAAGCAAGTATTTCCAATTTGCTTTGGTGAAAAATTCTCATCAATGGTTCAAGGCTGGTTGTCAAGAGCAGCTCCCAAGACTGAATATCTTTTTTTTTTTTTTAAATAAATCTGTTACCTGAAAAAAGACGTTGTGTGCATAAAAAAAAAAAAAAAAAAAAAAAAAACTCTGTATAAAGGACTCAAAGCAGCTTTGAATGAGTTTTGTTCATCCAATTATGTTCTGGACTTCTTTTTTTAAAATTATTTTTAGCGTTTTTAGCTGCATGTTGCGGGAAAAATCAAACACACGTGGCTGCACATGCCACAATCTTTCACAATTACAACGGCCAAATTCCCCTATGCAAACTATTTGCTTCCTGCCGCTTCTCCGACGGTAACGTTAACGTCGCTCACAAATGGAAACGGACAGCAGCTGCTGACGGCTTTTCTTTTTTTCTTTTTTTTTTGACAGATGCTCTTTAGATTATTGAAGTTTTCTATGACAAGGAACATTTTGGGTGGTCAGCAATCGCTAACTCATTCCTGGGCCTATTTCCCATCTGAATTCAATACTCTTGACAGAATGCAGATTACATGCAAAACGAGATGGACGCTCATCCTTACGCGTGTCAATATCCACCTTTTTTTTTTGGTTAAACAATCTCTCATTAGGCTACCTGGAGTGTCCGTTTGCTGTATTGCTCAGGTTGTATTTTATATCATTTATCTGATTGATTGTGACGCTGCAATAACCGCTTGGCCTTGACTGATTTGAAGCGTTGAGGAAAAAACACGGCAACACTTTCCCAACAGAGGCCCACGTTATTAATTTGTAAGCTGAACGTACGCCAACGTGAGAAATGATTCAAACTGATTTTCTTTTCGACGAACAACCAGTTTTCAAACTGACGGAGTTAGAGATTAAAAAAAAAAAAAAAAAAAAAAGGGAGATTACCAGCTGGGCAGATATTTCAAATTGTTGTCGGATGCTGTTTTTTCAAGATGAATGGGATGAACGCAAAGCGTCTGTGGTATCATCAGATGATTGGCAAGGGCAGCGGGAAAGATAACTCCCACCTCTTATGTAAAATGTCCCGTCATTAATTATGTATTCCCCTGGATGTGACTTTATTTTTAGCATCTCCTGAAATCTCCCTTTTTTCATGGCACCGAGTAAACAGCAGAACTTCCATTCATCCAACGCCCTTTTACTAGAATAGTTTTATTTTTACTCATTTTAATCTTTGTGTAAATGATTAATCGTATTTGAAGGGGAATATTTAACACTGAGGTTACATCAAGAAGGAATCATCTATCATCTGATCTCTGACAAGCATCAAACTTGTCTCTGCTGACCTTGCTTTGCCTACGTTTGTACATTTGTGGTGATGAAAATGAAGGGCCGTCAAAAGCTCGTAACCCCCGAGGTCAGAGCTCGACAATTAAATCATCAATAAAGTAAAATATTTGTTATAGTTAAAAAAACCCATACAGATTCATTCTTCTTTTTGGCCAAATACTTGTACTTCTCGCTGGATTTACCATCCCTTTGTGTTTCATCTCATACTTTGTGCTGTATTGTCTGTTCTACATCCTGTGTTGTACTGCCTGTTGTTCTGTGTTGTGCTTCCTGTTGTTCTGCCTGTGTTGTACTGCCTGTTGTACTGCCTGTTTACCGTGGTCAGAGAGGACTGCAATTTCATCTGTGCTGTATGTTGTGTATATGTGGTACACTTGACAATAAATCTGACTTTGACATGCTGGAGTTCATCCCAGCTGATTACGGGCGAGAGATGGGGTACACCCTGGATGAGTCGCCAGCTAAATACCAAGTATGTGCAGCGCAATTTATCTCTTCCAAATGACGCTGTACAGGATTTATGAGTGAAATCACACCAAACAGTCCAGATGAAGACGGTCGGGAGGGTTTCCTCTCAGCGTATTCCTCTCTATGACGTATTAATTTTTAATGAACACCGGTGAAGACTGATATGTGGAGATTAATAGACAGTTAAAAAAAGTATCCCTTCAATAAATTGCCCTTTCATTCGACGCATAAAGCTGAGTCACCTTTGACGTTAAGCTATATTGATGGTCGGAGAAAAGGTTGAACCTATAAGCAGCTTAGTGCCGGAGAAAATAGAATAATCATGAGTAAACACATTAAGGCCACCCCCCCCCATATCATTTTACTCACTAATGGCTGCAGACAGCTTTGAATGAGGATAGATACGCCAATCAACCTGCACCGACTCAGGATGATTGATTACTGTCATATTTCATCCCTTGTGGGGGGAAATTCACCTGAGGGGTCAAGATAAGTCATGGGAGCTTCTTGCAAAGCGCTCCAGGCGTGGAGTCGATTTTACTCCGGGTAACGGAACCAGATATTCTGATTCATATCCTGATCGCGATTTTAATCAAATGTCTAATGGGCTATAAATCCCATCATGCATCCTGTCTCTGATTGCATCGCGAAGACCTCACGACTGTGTCTTCATCGTTTTTGTTTTTTTTGTTTTTGTTTTTTTTTGCAAATGAACACCCAGTTGGATTTTCAGCTTTTTGCAGGACGTGTCACCGTTAGCGCTTCATCATATTCCTGAGAACCTCGACAGGACTGTGTGGGAGAGCTCGTTCGTCTGCACCCCCAACTCAGCAAACTAGTCGCAAGTAAAGTTTAATAGCCAAGACATAATTTTTAACTTGAGGACAGGCACTATCTCGGTTTTGCATTGTGATATGAGAGCATTTCTTCCTCCCCGCTTCAAGGTCAGAGTTTAAATCCAAACCCTCCCCTCCAATATGGCTGCACTTTAAAAAAAAGGGCTGTTTCCTAAAATATATATTAATGAGGCCAAATATCCATCTGCAAACGGCGCTAACCTCAGCTGAATGCATTGACTCGCGCGGGAGCAGTTATTTTAATGCATGTACCATTAGTGCCACTTCAGATACATAACAGCTCCACGTCAGCACAATGATTGGATCTACATTTAAATCTTGAGAGGTTCTATTCTTTGTGCAGACGTTTTAACACCGTGATGTTAATGCATCACGCCATACTTAGACTCAGGAACTCAACTTATGCAAATTAAGGGTGCATTTGTTTGCCTATTTGCCTGCCCCTTTTGCAGCAGATTACGGGTTAAGGCTTGGTCATCCTGGACAAAGGGGGAACCCAGAGGAAGTTTCCATCCAAGGTTACGTGTGATGAGTGGTGTATGATGGATTAAAAGAAGTAGTTAGGAGGAACTGCAGAGGAGTTGTTCCCCTATCAGCAGACTTGTTGAGAGTCTGAACACTGTGAGGCTGAGCTTATGGGATTACAGTCAGAGTTCAGTGGCAGCTAATCAGAGACGACCAACAGATACTCTTAATATCCCACTGTGCTTGTTAAAACATTGTTGGGAACTGCCACCGCAAATGTGGATTAAGCAGTGAGTGGGTTTTAAGTTCCGAGACAATGCCTTCAAATGCTTTTTAAAAAAAAATTATGTCCTGCATATTTGACTGTTTTTAATGCGATGACAGCCAGAGTAAAATTGTAATATTCATGCAAAAAAAGTCGTAAAATAAGATTCCATTTTTAGTTTTTTTTCCTCTTTTCAATCTTGACCTCCTGCGACCCGCAAGGAAAAACCGATGACGACTAGATGATAAACTGTCATGGCATTTGAAAGAATTTGTTCCCTGTTGTTTCGCAACTGCCCAAAAAAACAAAGTGCTGATTTGTTTTTGGGTTTTTTTGTGACTTTTCGAGCAAATTACAGGGGGAAAAAAAAACGCTAATTCTGTGCAGCGCAGATTGAGACAGGCTCGTAATTGTAGGTTGAGAAAAAAATACGATTCTACAAGTAAAATCAATGATGGGAAATCGATAAAATTCACAAATATATAGCATAAAAACCCGATTCTAGTCTCCAGTAGTTGAAATATTCATGCACGTAATGCGTGAACAGTAGAATAGGTGTTACACAATACACGTGTGGTGACTAAATAACCTCAGGCGATTCAGGGATTAACCAAATTTAAGTCGTTTTTACAGCAAAAACGCTTAAACTCCAGATTCTATCTTCCCAAATGTGAATGTTTCCTGGGTTTTCTCAAATCGATAGGACAATAAATAACTTGATTAGACCTGATTTCATATTAAAAGAGGTAACTGTGATTGTTTTTGTCATGGGATGATAGTTACTCAAAATTTTGTGCGATTATTTGATTAAATTGCTATGAATCTCTTAAATTTAGAGAAATTGACCATTACGAATGTTGAATTACCAATCCGGCCCTCGGTTTCATTATTCCTTCTCTTTTTTCCCGCAACCTATTATTATTATGGGGTCTGACAGTCTGTGTCCAAAACACAGACACAAAAGTCCAGCCTTAAAGAAAATGTATACAGCAGCTGTATGGCTAACTAGCCTTCCTTTGCACACAGGACAATGTCAGCAGCTGCTTCTTTCTTCTTCTTCTTTATATTTCACACTCCAGCTTCAAGATAAAAGTGAACTTCTCAGAAATGAGGATAAATAAATAAAGAAACAAAAACAACCCTCCATGCAACCTCTAAGGAGAGTCGTTGCAGCCGGTGGCACCGAGTCTACCGGCCGCCGGTTCAAGCTGTGTGGCTGCTGACGGGAATATTCACACAACCACCCAAGAATAACTGATTCTAAGCCCTTAAATTCTTAAATCACACCTAATTACATCTGGAGGAGGTAACGTCTCTAAATAAACACGCATTTACACCATCAGGAAATTAGAGTTTAGTGTTTGCTAACATGCTAATAGGGGAAAACTCTACCGTAGCTTCTCTTGCACAGTAATTTGGCTTTAATGCACACATGCTGTGACACAATGGTCGAAAAAATCGGAAAGCTTTATTGGATTCTTTTTTTTTTTTTAATGAGAAATCTCGTCAGCAATCAGGGCTGCATTCTCTCTCAGTAGTAACAGGAACCCTGCCGCTCCCTCGGAAGCACAAGGTCGCCATCGACTGCCGATCCATAGATAGTCTCTAACCTCCATCGGGATGACTTTTACTTAACGTGGCTTCAGCTTTCGCTTCGTGACGGGTGTGGGATGTGTGTGGAACCCGGATCGGGACGGGTTCAGGTGGAGATCTGGATGGAGAACCGGATCAGGAGACTTTTATAAAAGACATCAGGAAAGCACAGCGGTGAGGCGAAGGGTTGTTCGTCCTTGGCTGAAGTGAGAACTTTAGAAAGAGACATTTTGGCTCACAAATGTGTAAAAATGAATGTATTTCCATTAATTGAAACCTTTTACATACATGTGTATTAAGAGTGATCTACTGTTGGTCATACCGCTATTTGTGAATGTAACGTAATGGAATAAAAGATGTACATAATCCAGACCTTCTGCTGACACCAAACAGAACAATAGAGAGAAGAAGGTAAATATAATGAGAGGTGAGAGAGTCGTTCGTAGCGTGTCTTTCCATACTTCTGGTGCTTTTGATCCAGTCTTTCCACTTTGGTGTGCACAAGTACAAGACATCACTCAAACTAGAACAAGCACAACCTGAACTGTGACTCCAGCTCGCCGAAAATGAGCAGAATCACTCCAAACGTAACCGCTGTCAGAAACGGCGTTAGAAGATGAGAAAGAAAACGTTATCAAAAGTGAGGAAAAAAAGGAGACAAGATGGTTTCTGGGTGATTGGTTTTGAACGGCTACGAATGTCCACAGACCGGCGGCTCCATGTTTAATACGGAGGATCGGCTAAATTCAAGGAGGAAGGGTATTTCATGAGTGCTGATGTTCCTGTTAGATGAGCAGGGATAAAAGTTTAAAGAGTCGTGGCTTTTTGTTTCCTCTGTCGACCTAAATTCCTCCAGACTTTACAGTTGAACAGGAAACTACAGTTTCTGCTTGATTTACCGCTCATTTATTAAAAGTTCAGTACCGAGATGCACAGCAACATGCAAAATTTTTAACATTTTTTTATCAGATTTTGCAAGTGAAACAAATAAAACTAAGCTAGTCTCCAAATGAAAGTCAAATAAGGTCAGACGTAAGTCGAATGATCCAACTTTATAGTCTTTTTTTTTTTTTTTATCAAACCGGCTCTAGGATTAATTTAAAAAAAAAAGCTAAATCCAGAATATGATGCCTTTACAATAAAACGAAACCAGTATCTTCCCAGCCTCCGTGCTCTGACACCATAATGGATTGTAATTCCCATTTAGCAGCTGCTCAGCCACCATCAGCATGGATTGTGATTATAATTAAAGCTACCCAGGGCTCAGCTCGGCTCCATTTCACAGGTTTCCTTTACATTTTTATCAGATTTGCACTATTTTTTTTGTAAATATTTCTTTACTCCGAGACTGTTTTTGTGAGGGAACTCGTAATGGAATCAGATTTGTCTGTTCGGGTGTAAAAACATTTAGAAGAATCTATTATCTCACTGTTTGACTGTCTTTTTTGTGAAACGATGTTGCTCAGTTGCTTTTTATGGTATTAGTGTGAACACACTCCTGATCTCCTTGTAGAACAACCTGATCTCAAACTGTGACAACACAGTTGTCATCTTAATTACACTTTTGTGTAACCCCCTCTGCATCAACTGTCGGATTCTCTTTGCGGCTGTTTTTTTTCTTCTATTTTTTATTTTGGCAGCAATGATCCTTCTTTTTTATCGTTTTCACACCAGATATAAATAAACGTCAGTCATTCTTTCTTTCTTTTTTTTTCCCACCCTCTCCCGTTTCCAGAGTCTCTTACATTCCCTCCTTTTAATCATCAGGCTGAAGGGTTTTCTTTTAAAAATCCACGTTATGATGAAATGAATACATTTTCAACCAAATAACTTCCCCCAGACTGTGCATCATTATAATGAACTGTGCTAACACACCAGGCGCAATATCGCCACCAAATTGCCCTTGAGGATGAGTTATTCTGCAATATATCCTAAAATGGGGAAAAATAGTCCTGTACCAGCAGCTTAAATCCCTCGCCTCAGGAGTATTAATAGCCCTGAGCCAAAAAAGCATCTGTTGGAGGACTTAAATCCATCCAGAAGCTTCTGTCAGTGCAGGTCCCGGTGGGCCATGTATGCCAGTCATAGACATCCACAACCTGGGAGAAGAAAGAACAAACACCTGTACTTCCTGTCTGCCTGTTTGTCACAGATTCACCAACAGCAACTAAAAAAAAAAAAAAAAAAAAAAAAAAAGAAACAAAAAGAAAAACAGTTTAAAAAAAGACTTTTTTTCCCCCAAGTCAGTCACTAGGAGAGCTAATTAGCATTAGCTGGAGATGTATTTGAATTGCAAAAAAACATTGTAATTTTCGTCCTGCTTTTTAAAAAGAACCAAAAAGAGTCACGAAATAAAAACGTGGAGATGACGCCTTTGTTCTTTTTTAACTTTTTTTTTTTTTGTAGAAATCCACCTTTTGCGAAAAAGAAGAAGAAGATGGAACGACTTCAAAAACAACATCCGTTGCTCCACCTGGCTTCGTCGTTTGCCTTTCCTGCCTGTTTTATTTCATTTTTACCGACTGGAAGCTGATTGGAATAAACCGGACAGATTGTTATTTCTTTTATTGTCAGCTTTGGTGACGATAAAAACCTCAAAGCGTTGCAGGAGGAGAAGACAGAACATATTTTTTGAAGTGATCTTTTTTAGTTTGGTTTTTTTTTTTTTTCTCTCAGCACAAAAAAAAACAAAAATCACCAAAGTTGTTGTCAAGGAAAACGACTTGTTTGCCGTTCCCGATGCCTCGCCATTCGGGTTTCTGCGACTGCGGCGCGTTGGAGGGAGCGTTGGCAGCCTGGAGCTGTGGGGTGGGGTGGGGGGGGGAGAATGTGAAACCTTTTCCTTAATGGGGGAGGAAAGATGGACAGTTGCTGTGTCGCCGCCTGTCAGGAAGAGAAGTGGAGGGATGCTGCCGAGTCGGGTTTGTTCTGAATCTACTTTTTGCTCGGTACCTGCTGCTCGCTGTCGGAGGATTTCTTGGGGGGGGGGGGGGGTTCGATAAAAATTGTATACCATCGGCCACAGCGATGGGTAAAGTAGGAACACTAAGCTGTGCTGAGATGTCAGTTCCAGATTAATTATTTCCGAGCAGCAGCACATGGAGTGGACCGGGTTTGGGGGTGGGGGGGGGAGGATGGCACGACTACAAATGAGCCAAAATTCTATATTCCACCTCCTGAGGCGTTGTTGTTAGGGTTGCTTTATTGGAGAAGGTCATCACCGAGTTCTTTACATTTTATTTCGACGTTTTATTCTGTCTGGAATCAGGGTTTTCCATTGATTCTAGATTCTCATGCGAGAACCGGACAGGAACAAGACTCCACGTCTGAAACTATTCCTGCTTCTGGAAAACAAGAAAGGAGCCCAAAGGATGCCGGACGCACGGAATAAATATTCATTCCTGTTTCTACCGTCAGCGATCCAGACAACACAAACGCTAAGAAGGGAAGACAAAATCAAATAAATTAATCATCTTTACTACAAAACCCTCGATAAGAAACTAGATCAGAGTAGATGTCAGGAACCAGTTAATCTTTTCCACAATTACCTATAATCTGAAATGTAAAAAAAAAATAAACGCATAAAAACAAGGTAAATTTGCCATTTGTTCCCGAAAAAAATAAAAAAATATAAAAAACTTGAATCATTCCGATCAAATTGCTTGGAAGACATTATTTACAACAGGGAGCAGATTTAGACGACAGAAGATGACAGAGAACTGAGGAATGAAATGAGAACGTCATTGCTTTCCGAATCAGGAAGGAATAAAGTGAAATATTGAGAAGCTGTAGATTAAAAACAGAAGCGATCCGAGTCGAATGCAGGATTTTAAATCGAGAAACGCCACTTTAGAAAATTGATAACGCTGATGTGATCTTTAACTATACGTTGGTATTATATGAGGATAAAACCTTTACTGTGGAAACGGTTCCTGGGACCCAGAGCCTCCACGGCCAAACGTGTGAATACAGGCTATACAGGAGCGCTCGTGGACAAAAAAAGACGATTGGCCCCAGAAAGCTTTGCTGCTACTGTGAAGTCTTAATAATGGAAACCATCTTAGGGACAATTTAAAAAGATCCGCACTTCCATCCTGCAGCTGTTTGATGGTCAAATTAAATATTTTCATTTTCATTTTGACTTTTTACTTTAAAATTCAACCATAAAACTTTTTTTTTGACACATACACCCCCATGCCCTGCTTAGTTTCATCACTTTGCTATAATTGACTCATTAATCAGCACTTATGCTGATGATGTTGTGACATACCGACTGAATTTTTTTTTTTTTTAATTGCAGATGACGCAATTTTTGAAGTCACTCCATTGGATAGTGTTGGGTTGCTTTATTCCTTGGTGCAGAGTGTGTTTCTGTGCCTAGCAACCATTTCTTCGCCCTTAATACTGCATATAAATAAGAGTGAGTGCAAATATAAAATGTTTTTTTACGCGTGACAAATTCGTCATCTTGCAATGCATACGCCGTGATATTTTTAAAAAAAAGACACATAAATGAAACATTTTAGTGGCAATTTCACATCAACCGAGTTGATTTTTCGTTGAAAGCAAGGAAGCCAAATAGGATATTACTTCTTGCATCTTCTTTGTTTTTCCACTGTCACAGGAATAAAGGATCGGCATCCATAGACATTTAATTTCATGTTCTGTAACCTCTTCAATTTTGCGCCATGGCAACCGTTTCCATGTCATCCCCCAGGAAAAAGAAATAGAGCATAAAAACAGGTCGGACGTCAGACCGGTGGCCATAATGTCTTTTCATATATATATATATATATATATATATATATATATATATATATATAGCAGGCGGATGCATTAGCCCTTGTGTATCAGCATGTATGTGTGGCTAATACGCACATTGGTTGTGAAGAATTGGAGAATTAATTAGAAAATTACTCGGCTGGAGAGCGAGAAACGTCTGTTGCATGTCGGCGTCAAAGTCAAGGTCTGCCATTAGAGTCGGGCAGGAAGGGCGAGCCGCTCCACGCCGCGTCAAACCAGCAGTGACCCTCTCCGACTTCTGCAAAAACAAAAACGCTAGCTAGAAATGAAAAAAAAAAAGGTAGAAAGAAAGAAAGCGTCTTATTTATAAAAAGCCTCCCACCACATATTTTTGCATCCAGCTTTGGCCAGGCAAACAGCACAGTCTCCAAAAACAGAGGTTATGTAATGTAAAAAAAAAACTGACTTGATGAAAAATACCCCAAAAAATAATAAATAAAAATAATATGTGGGTCACCCTACGCAGAAGGAAGGAAAAGGAGAGCTCAAGTGTCCTCCGCATTATATATTTATACATGGACAAGAAGACAAAAAAACAACAACACAAGGCTTTGCATCATTAGCCAAGGCTTGACTTTCCTGAATTGTTTATTGGGTTTTAGTGGGAACTATTCTTCGCTAACTTCCCGGTTTATCCGTCCTGCATTTGTGGTTCAAACTAGACCTGCAGAAACCCCCCCCCCCCAAAAAAAACCCCCCAAAGCCGTTGGTATAAGTGTACTCAAATTATTCAGAACACATTGCAGTCATTGTCTGAATGAATGACAATGTCTCTCTGGGGTATTTTTAGGGGGGAGCAGCAGCCTGTCGCTCAGAGATTCATGCATTTTTAGGATAGCATTCGCTAACTGGGCGGCACGAAACCAGAATGGCTCAGCTTCCTCGTTATGTCGATGCAGGTAGAGGTAAAGGTAATAGTCTTGACCCTCGTGACACGACTCCTGGACTGAGAAAACCTGCCAGGGTATCCGTGTTTTGACAATCTATTCTACAAACTACAAATGCATCTACTTCCTTTTATGAAGAAAGAGTTCCTGCAATAAAACACTATTCCTGCGTTGGAGAATTCAGCCGGGGACTTCAGAAGTAGCCACTACATGTGATTCATTCTAAAGTGACATCTCTATCAGGAAGCATCTGACGTTGAAGTTTTGGTGGGATGTACCAGAGAGCTATTGATCCTCTTCATCCGTCCGCTTTCCAGCGATTATCCAGGACCGTGCCTCGCTTTCCTCTCTAGCCACATCCTGAAGCCCCTCTTAGGGATCCTGGTGGATTCCTGAGCTATATGGGATATAGAATATGATCCTCCCAGTCTGTTCTGGGATTTCTGCAGCATCGCAAACCATTTGGATGCTCGGAATATCTTCATAGATTAAGGCTGGCCGTTTCACCCTTTACAGATTTCGTCTAACATCAAAACCACCAATGATGATGTTGCTAAATTAAATTTTAACGCATTTATGACATAACAAGGAAAGATTCTAGTGTTTCATGAGAGAAGTAAATGACAACGTTCCACAATCAGGAAGCTATTGATGAGTCATCATCTGACGTGCTGGGCAATAGCAATAGGGTCCATGATAGTCTTGGTGATGTCATGTTATAGACTTCGAACTGGATCCCATGCTACTATATGAACCTCTTGTTGTTTTAACGTCGCTCCTGATTGAAAAAATGATGAACGGATACTCGCGACTCCCCGAGGGGCGGTGAAGGGGATGCCGAACAACGCGGTATAAGGACGTCAGACTATCTGTTCATGTTGAAGAGTACTACATGGCAATCTTGGAAAATATGGAGAGCGCCGGAATTAGCCGTGATGAGGCCTCCGGGATCATAAAGGTGTCCGTTTGTGACTCATCATGTGGAGACCATCAGACAACACAGCGAGCCGCGTCGTCTAACAGCCACTGATTGGTGATAAAAAACCTTTAGGGGCACTTGAGGCTCTTCGCTGGGTAGCTCAGGCTGCATTTCTTTATGCGTTTACCCCCAGGCCTACATGCTCAATTATAATGTGAAGCTTGTATGTTGGATGTTTTCATGCCCCCAACCAACGGGGGGGACTGTAGCGGTTATCCATGTTCCATCCATCTGCAGCTAATGGGTCTCTGGATGAAATTCACATGTAAAGCACACATCATTTGCTGGGATCCTTGAAGGTGTGCAGCTTGGTTCTCATTCTTTTTTTTTTTTTTTTACATTTTCACACACTTTTGAACTCATTCACTTGTGACATGTCAGGAAAAATTGGGCATTTCAAGTGGTAACCATGTTCAAGATTGATTGGTTTTCTTGTCCAACATGTAATCTGACAGAAAAAACTTTCCACAGCGTCCAACAATAGTTCTGGGCCGGTTCACTTCCAACCCAAAAATATAGGTTTAGCTGTATGCATTGCTGCCTGAGCAAACAGGTCAGTGGAAACTAGTCATCCAATTATTTCACTGTGTTTGAAATTCCGAGTCTCTCGTTAGACTCAGACTGTGATCAACAGGTGAGAGATACAACTGAAGTGGTGTCTGAGACAAAGGACATTCATCCCGGGATAACACATCAACTTTTTCAGGAAAACACGCAGAAGAAAGAGTTAAAAAACTTTCACCATCAGCTGTCTTAACATCTAAATGTATATCCTGGCTTGTGGATGGATGTGTGAGACTTCACATAATTGGGTGTTTAGGGGATCGATGGCCAGATGAGATACGTAATCCCTCCCCGGGTCTATAACGGTGACTCCTCCCACTTGGCCGTGACTGAAGAGAGGCACTCTGGAGGCATCCTAATCAGATGCCCGAACCAACCTCACCTGACTTCATCTGACAGGAAGGAGGGGCAGGGGGCTTGACTGGTGTCCGAACTCGTAGGCAGACCCCAGCCTCAACGAAAGGGAAATAATTTCATCCCCTTGATTCACGATCTTATTCTACCACCCAGAGCCCGAGTGTCTTCCGAAGGTACAATACAGAGAACAAAGTACTATTAAACCTTATGTCCGGTTTTGTGGTCCAGTTTCCCCATCAACAAAACCCCAAAATGTTTTATTGAGGCAATGACTCACCCTCCACCCGGAAAAGGCAATCCACCGATTCCGGTCAGAGAACCTCGACCTCAACTTAGTGTATTAGTCATTGCGATGCTACTTAATGTGTATAGAGAGTCAGGATGTTTCATTTTTTAGTTGTGTGTTTTAAAGCCAAATGGATAGACTTGAAGTTATCCAAAGATTTATCTTTGTGCATCAGATGAAAAGCCTTAAAAAATACACGAAAAGACCTCAGGTCAACTGCAGACAAATCCGAGTTCTTCTTTCTCGATCAAAATTGCACTGATAATAAAAAAAAAAAAATTGCTATTGATGGACTTCTTCGACAAGTCTTGTTCAAGATAAACACATCTAATGGCTGTAAATATGTGGATGTAAAATAGCACAAGGTAAGCGTAACCACATTCCCTGACAACGCCTGAACTCGCCATTCATCCTCGGCCCGAGTCGCATTTGCGGCTTCCAGCTCAATGGTCAGGCGTGTTTTCGTGACCTCGTATACTCTGGTCAAGGTGGGAAAAATCTGATTTGAGCATTTAGAGAAAGACTTTTTTTTTTCCTAACAGTTGGTCTCAAAGGATATTTGTGTCCCTTGCTGAGCAAAATACAAAGACAGTTTTACCATCGATCCGTCCGCCTTCAATAACAAATTCTTCCACAAACATTATAGAACATATTTATCAATTCAATCCCTATAATTGGTGCCCTTCGCTCCGCTCGTTTTTCATGTGTGACAAAAATATTTCACATGGGAATTGTTGGATTGGGGGAAAAGAAAAGATATGTTTTGCAAAACGACACTAAGCATAATTATTTTTCGAGTAATAAATGTATTATCTCGCCCCGCTAAGTGCTGCACTGCAAAATCTGGCAAATGCCCATGAGGAGAGAGTGCACTGTGAAATTTTTATGATAGAGGCAATTTAGTCAATAAAAGCAGATGTATCGCCTGCTGAGCACGTCCATAAGTAAGTGTTCACAGACTGAGTGAAGTGTCATCACTTCGGTTGGGACATGAGCGTCCTCGGGCCGTGTCTACTTCCTGCACAACATGTCACTCCAAAAAAAACGACATCTACAACAGTCAATGTAACAGACAACGCAATATCTGAAAGGAAATCCATCGTTGGGAGACTAAGTTGCTCTAAACAATGTATTCACTCAATATTTGGTCGGTTTATTGGCCAACAAACTCTATTTGTTCCCGGATGCAGTCAGTCGAACATTAAAAAAGCAGCTGATACTGAAAGTGGCGAGACAAGAGTTGTTTTTTTTTTCTTTTTGTCAATTCATCTGAGAATAAATAATGTTTTATTCCGCACAATAGAGAAAGACTAACAGAGTGGAGTCTCACCATTCATTACAGAGACATCAGAAGAAATATCTTTACACCAGAAAGGGATAAAATATATGGAGGAGGCTGTAAATACTTACTTTAAACCAATCAAGTCAGAAAATTTATGTTCGGAGTGAGGGCAGTCTCTGAATGGCAGTCATTTAGAGCGAAAATAGTTGACGGTAAGAGCCGACTTGTGTCCATTAAACGTTGCTTCAAACCACTAGCGTTGATGAGTTGAGGTAAAAGCTTCACCTGAAGAAGAATCGGTGAAGGACTTTTTTTCTTTTTCTCCTTCCAATTCTGCAAATCTTGTGAAAGTAATCACGGAATAATTCTCGGGGAGTCCTACGAAGAGACGTCTACAGGTGCCGGCTGGCGTTGACGAGCGGAGAACGCCGAGTTCCTGTCAAGACCGACTCGCAAGTCGAGCTGGATTGTTGTGACTCATCCTGCTTTGGATCATCTCGATTGGTGGGGGGCTTCGTGGGGGGGGTGTTGCCCAACTTCTGAGAGGGACCGCGTGAAAACGGATTGTGTTGGAAATGCTGCAGAACTGGAACATCATTATTAATTCATTTCTGTGCTTTCCACTGATGCAACAGTTTTGTTAGAGTATGTAATACCTGCAATTACCAAAAGGAAGGAAGTGGGACGCCGGCGGCGTTCCACACATTCTGACTCCTGCTCTCTAACGCTAACTGCTTTGTTGCCAATGTTAAACTGTTGTATTATTTGCCCACTCGGTTCTGGGCTTGACAAAACCATTTTCCTGTTGACAGTCAATTTTGTATGTCAGAAATTCCGAGACCAATCCACACACACACCCCCTCCCCACCTTCCATTGTTTTACTGCAAATAATGCTGTCAGATATGAAGCCAAGCCACAAACCACAATGCACCGGTGCACACCTGGCAGCAGAGCCTTTCTACAAAGGAAAACTGAAAGAAATGGACTGATTTTTGTTTTTGTTTTATTTACTTTAGGTTTGGGTTGTTTATTAAAGTGAATGCCAATCAAAACACAGATATCTTTTTTTTTTACCCCGTCTCCCATTTGACATATCCACAGTAACCCCAAAACTGCTCGCCGTCGGTTTAAGTCATCAGTCAAAGACATTAAGACATTATTTCCGACCCTTTGCATTCTGAAACGAGGTTCTGATAAAACGTAAGGAACCGTTAACCTATCAAACCGATGAGTTAACTTAAGCTAACCGCCAACGTTTCCTTGGAGACGATCAGTTTACGCCGATGACCAACTTCTTGGAGAACAACTTGCACCTGAACGACGTCACCTGTCAGCATTTTACATAGAGTCCCAGTATTCTGGTCCTCTGTTGCTGCAGACGGATTGTAATGTGTCATCTTACCTTATTTGGTCATTTCCTGTTCTCCATGTATTTTGATGTCTACTGATGTAAAAGTGATCATTCAAACGGCCTCTTGAAAATAATTGGGAATGATTTAGGCTGGAAAAAGACCTGAACTGTTAACTGGAAAAGCGGATGGATGGATGGATGATAAGGAAAATCACCTTTTAACCTATTACTGACTCTTTCTATCGATTAGTGAATTTGGTGCAAAACCAGATAGTTAAAACTGAACGTTTTAGTTTTTGTTGGTTTATTGGAAGCATTTATGTCAAGTTTTGGTTTTTTTTGTGTAAGAATTAAACTTTGAAATTGGCAGTTCTATCTACCAGTCGGACGAAAAAATGTTTAAGTAAAAAAGGTCAGGGCTGGTGTCAAAAGGATCCGCTGCTGTTAACAAGAACAAGAACTGTGTGGCTGCAGAGACTAGCTGAATAGTGTTAATTTTAAGAACTTTAAAAGACATATGAGGCAAATTTGCAATCAAAAACAAAGTACAGTAGTCTGATGTGGAACCCGAACCTTCTGCTCCTCAAAATGGACTTGCATGTGTCCACCAACACCGTCAACCGGAGGCGGCGTTTGGGGGTTCGGTGCTCGGCTAGTGCGGTCTTGTCATCGCTGTGCAGTCATATCAATAACGTATCAGCAGCTGCAGCTGTTATGCCAGCGCAGCAAACAGTGGGCAGACATCCGCGCTCGAGCGTCCCTTTGGGAAAGCCGGGGGAAATCAGAGAACTAATCAGCGGCGTGGAGAACGGCGTGGAGGTGAATGCAAGTGCAACAAGACGGTGATGCTGATGGGAGCTGACGTGGGGAACAGGTCGGGGATCGGGAGACACCTTTAGTTAAAGGTGTCTTCCTGGATTCCAGACTGAGGTGTCCTAATCTGGAGGGAAATAGACGTCCCACATAGACGAGTCTTGTTTGCGCGATTGTTGACAATCCTCGTTCCCGTTCTCCCGATGTTTGCAGAGTTGTTTGAGTTGTGTAACTACGGCGTTAATTCCATCTCGGGGTGCAGATAGCAGCTAAATTAATCCTAATTCTATGCAGAGATGTACAAATTAGCCAGCTAGAGTCTTTCCCACTGGCTTGTTAGAGGGGAACGCATCACACACACACACACACACACACACACACACACACACACACACACACACACACACACACACAACCTGCATACATTTTGTGCATACATGGGTATAAGTAAACATGATGCACGACCCCTCCCGCCGCCATACGTTTGCACACACGAGCGAAGGTGAACACCGACTCCCTACAAACCCAACCGGGGGGATTGAACGACGAGGATTTGGCTGGGGGGTTACGGGAGGGAGGCGACCCCATCGCACGCTTGTTCCGATGCTAATTAGTTTGGCCCGTTTGCATTTTTATGTATCTGGCGCAGCTGATAATCTATTCACACTGACACCGAGAGATGAAACTTGAAAAAAAAACCTTTTTCTTCAATTATTCATCGACGGCATGGCGACGAGCGCGGGCCCGGGCATTTCCAACTCACTTCAAGCGACCGTTTAGCCGCCGAAGGTGCGCTTTGGGGGGGTGATGGCGGTGGAGGTGGATGGATAGTGGCGACTAAGGACGTCTCTCTCCGCCTCGCCCCTCTGGCATCAAAGAGCGCCGTGATGCATCATCCGACGCAGCTGGAACGCTCCGAGTGGCGCCGGGGCCGTACTGAGATGTATTGATAGGCATCCAACACGGGGTGTGTAACTCCTCCTCTTCCTCACTCCCTTCTGTGTGGCTGATTTACAAGTTATGGCCTTTTTCTCCTTCATTCCTCTGTCATTGAAAAAGAGATTAGATGAGGCCGATTGCTTCAGATATCAAACATCACGGAGACGATCCGTCATCTCGGATGGATGGCGTCGGATGCATCCACATCCGGGAAGAAGAAGAAGAAATAAGAAATAAGAACACTGTGTGTGTCTCACCGCCGTCCACCACCCTCTAACCTCCCCCGCACCCCCCAGTCAAACGATGCTCACTGGGATGTAAGGGCGCTATTTTCTCCCCTCACCCCTCCTGCCTCCCACACACACTCCTTTTTTCCCCTCCCTTTTTTCTTCCCATTTCTCCCTTTTCCTCCCTTCTCTTTATCGCTAACTTGTGAATGGCAGCCAATCAGAGGCAAGAGTCGCCTCAGCCTCAGCCTCTGTGACATCCGCCCGCCAGAAGTGATGCACTGCTAGTGACGGGAGGGAGGAAGGGTTAAGGAGGGAGGGGGGTGAGAGAGAGAGAGAGAGAGAGAAGAAAGAGAGAATGAGTGTGTTGAGGAGGAGAGGGAGAGAAGCCAGAGAGCGAGGAGGAGAAACTGTGCGAGGGAGGGCAGGGAGAAAGAAAGAAGCACAGAGCGAGGGAGGTAAGGCAGGAGTCTCTCTCTCTCTCTCTCTCTCTCTCTCTCTCTTTAATACACACACACACACACACACACACACATTCGCACCAGCTGTGCTGTTGTCAGTCTTGGAATGTAAGCACTGCCGTGAGGAGTCAGATTCTCCGCCGCTAAGCACCGCTCAGGAGTAGCGCCGCCGCCACCGAGCACTCAGCCACGCAGATGGATGCTAAGCTGTGAGGAACCAAAAGGTAAGGGCTTCTCTTCTCTTTCTGGGGATGTATTTATATTTTGTCTGCTCCCAGACTCCAGGCAGGGGGGGGGATGAACGACAAGTCGCTATCCGTGACAAAGCCTAGACTAAACGCTAAGCGGTGGTGGATGTCTCAGGAAAAAAGTGCTGCAACTTCTGGGGAGGCTTTGATAAACTAAAGATTTCCAGTTTTAACGCTCCCGATTTTGAATATTTAAGTTGATGCATGCATGAGGTGCGTTTGGAGATGAAATGGATGCACCTGTAGACTTTTAGAATCATCTGCGGGAACTTAAAATCTCATCAGTGCATGAAATAAACGGCATCAGGAAAACTCTGCATGCGTACGTTTAGAATGATCCTCATGGTGAATGTGCAGAAATAAAGACTGTAATTAACTTTATCAGTGGATCCAAAGTGCCCCTGGTGTGTGAATGCATGGATGCATCTGTACTCTGTATATATGTGGACGTCTGTGCACCTGTTCAGATGGAGCTCCCTTGGGCGTCTGTCTGCTCCCAGGCAGCCGGGGCAAATCACACTTGTCATGTTGCCCTGGGTAGATTTTGACGGAGAGGCACTGTAGCGTTCATATCTCCAAAAAAACGCATGAAAGTGTTTATCGCAGCGTTGGAGCGACGCGGCGGAGGCAGCCTGGCGGTAAGGCGGAGAATACGTACGTACGTGTGCATCCGGCACAGCATAAACTTAATCCACCCCTGGCTCCAGTCTTTTCAGCCTCAACACTCGATTTAAAACAAAAAAAAAAAAAATGCAAAAGTGATGGTTGGTGTCTTTACCGCCATTATTGCTCGGCGCGAATTAGCGCCGCTGACACACACTCTCCCATGATGACTGACGGATAAGGAGTGACCTTTAGGAGTTGAAATGGAAAAGAAGGTGGAAATCCCACCCAGATAGAGGCTCTCATGAGCTGCTGAATCAAGATGAAGGCTCGAGGAAGATGATTTCATGATGCACCAGGAAAACCAGGAATTCTTTAATGCAGAGTCACCCCTTTAAAATTCATATTTTGGTCGATTTTAAATGAAATGCAAGCATTTTTTTTTTCAAACTGTTTGAACAGTTTATTTGTGTGTTGTTAAGCTAGCCTTGATATTATTTTGCTTTATGAAGCCAAGTATGTTTTAAGCAGCATGTTAAAATGTGTTATAAAGGATTCCCAGTAGAAGAAATGCTTTCTTTTTGAAAAAAAGAAAAAAAAATGTGGATTTTATTTTCACTGTAAGCAAAGACAGGGACCTCCATTCTTTTTGGCTTCTTCTACACATAAGTGTGCACTGTAACAAAAAAAACACAAAGACAAAAAAATAGTAAAGGAAAAGGTTGGAGGACTTCAAAACATACTAAGTAAAGCTTGCTGAGGTTTGCCAAAGCCTGCAGCCGGCGGAGGAGAGACTTGTGAAGGTCTAGGGCTCCACCAAGTGGAGGCTCGCACCGCTGCTGCGCGTTGGTGCATCGACGCCCTCATGCTCGACTGAAAGGCTCTGGGCCGACCTGTCAATACCATCAGTGGAGCTACTCAAACTGCCAATCACACGGCACCGGTTTCCTGTATCCGGGGGCCACACGTATGGCTCTTGTTCCGTGAAAACTACTCCTTTAAATCACGGGATTGGATGAAGAGTGCGATCACCGCAGCTAATCATGACGCCACTTTTATGACCTTGCAACCCCCACCTCCTCCAGTTGCCCTCCCTTCCATCTTTGTGTTCCTTTAATGTGCCTCCGTCTGGGTTTATTTATGGGTCTCGCTCAGTAAAGCCAGTTTTTAATTCCTTGACAGCATGGGAAAATAATTAAAATGGTGCCAGCAGCTTTACATTGGCTTGAAATTTATGGAGCAGTAGATAGATGCGTGACTACGACTCCCACCTTTGTGCACCAGTGAGCGTTGAAATGCTTCATTCTTCAGCTAAAAACAGACAAAGTTTGTCATTTCATGGGTTTTTTTTTACCTTGCAAAAAAAAAAGAAAAAAGAAGTTTCTCAATCAGGAGGTTATGGGTGAACTGGTTTTTATCAGAAACAGATGGTCAGTCCATCCTATGTATGGAGGACCATCCATTTATTATGCATGCAAGGACCTCCTGACAAAGCTTTACCAGCCAGACTCCGCCCCGCTGCATATCCTACCTATAATGATTGTCCAAGTAAAGTCAGAAAAGCCATAAAAAAGTGCTTCATTGCAGATCTGGGTTTAATGTTTGCACACAAATTTACAGGAAAGCTGTGCTTTTTCTTTTTTTCTTTTCTTTTTTTTTTATCCTAGGAAGCATATTCTGATGATCATCTGATCAAAGATATTCTTATTCAGCAAAAGGAGAATGTATAATTTTGGTTCCTTCACAGCCCAGCCTCATAAACACTCCACGTCTTAATCTAGTCATAAACAACTTTATTTCTTTATAAAAAGCCACTATTTAATAAGCTGAATCTGAAGTTGGGATGATTCAGCTTGAGTCCATATATAGGATCTGATGCTCGTTCATCCTTTCATGGGGGTGTTTGGAGAAATCGTGCTAAAAAAAAAAAAAAAAAAAAAGACACACTGGTCTAATGCTTAATAGGCATGCTGCATTGGAGATTAATATCCAGAATGCTATTAAAACTCAAGGACAGGCTGGAATGATAATTAGAAAATACAATCACAAGCATCAGACTGGATTAATTACGGAGAGACGTTTCCTGATTTGGGGTAGTGCACGTGTCACGCTCGTGCAACATCACGGTCAAGAAAGATGCACTAATCTGGAATTTACAGCACCGTATATACATTTTCTTGCAGTCATTTGTCGACGGAATTAAAAGCAGTCAGCTTTCATCTGTGGTGTTGAATTTCAGATTTTTCTTTATCTGCCTCAATGTTTTTATGGATTCTTGAAAGGTTTTATGTTTTTATTTCCATCCTACCCCCCCCCCCCATTGCCACCTCTCATGCCCTGACACCAGAATGCATTCTGTCTTCCGAGCCCTTGAAGAGATGTTTGTTCACAAATTTTATCCAAAAAAAACTTTTTGTGGTGTTGGGTTTTATTTATAAAACCAACGCTGATTAAATGGTTTCATTAAAGTTAAACCGACGAGAAGGACGACGAGTGCCGGTTTACACCCAGATCTCATTAGCTCGCTTATTTGATTCTCTATTCAAAAAGGATGGTATTCATTTAGTTCCCCTTACTTTCATCAATGGAACCATAATGCTGATTTGTTGAATGCTTCTTGCTTTGCTATTACGGTCCCTCTCTTTTAAGAGCTCTCAACAAAAGCGGCGTTGCTCGACAAGAACGCGTTTTCTCGCCGAGGTGCACAAAGAATGCTCGTCAGTGTATCTCCAGCATCCGTATTGAGAGCCTGCTAAATGGGCTCCATTAGAAAGAGAGGTAAGATTTATTGAGATTAACTCCCAAAAGAGCATACATTATGCATGCATGCCCAAATTACCTATCAGGAGTCCAGGGGACTCGGCCGGAGTGAAGCATTGGACGTGGACTACTAATAACAGAAAATACCTGCAAGACACATGGATAGAATCCATCCCATCATGACATCTAGTATAATATATGCACTTAGCAACAGGAAAGAGACAAAAAAAGGAGGAGGCATGCATTTGACCTGCAGGAGGTGTGGAGTTGTTGGAGTTTGGAGTTTCGTGCCCCACGTTGGCGCCGTTCACCGACGTTCCAGGCCTTCCTCCCAGCCTCTGGAGACGCCAGCGCGGTGCTATTTAAACAGGCTCGGCGGCGGAGTGTCATCAGCATAATTAGCCAAACGTCTTTTGCTCCCCTGCTCCTCAAACACGGCGAGGAGAGGAGCGACACGGCGAGGAGTTGTAGCCGCGGTGATTAAACTTTATTTGAGATGTGTTGCGGTGATTGCGGTCTTTTTTGGCGGGAACATTTACACGGCTGTGGCATTTTCATTTCTTCCAGTCATTAATCACCTCCTTTAAAGGACGTCTGGTGACTCATGCTGCAAATACTAGGCAGTCAGAAGGCAGAGAGATATGAAAGACATAAAGCATACACCCTTTTTTAATGAGAATAAACAGATACGAAACATTATGCTTCTGGTTTTTCACTATTCATTAGGTACATGTTCAATTTTTGTGTTGATGAGTTGTTATTATCCAAAAGCATTTCTGGAAATGCTCAATAAATCTGCAAAGATTCTTACATTTACGTCCTAATTTCATTATGTTCTATAAGTTTTGTCGTAACATTCTTATGAGGGAATATAATATTAGTGCAGCCTCGTTCCTTTTCATGAGATTACTTCAGTTTCATTAACTAGCAGACAAACTGCTGCCAAGGCAGTTCATTTCTCGCAGTATGTCTTACACTTCAAAATAATCGTCCTGTAACAGGGTGACACCCATCATTAGACCCCTTGACCACGAAAACCTTCACCTGTAACACCCGATAACTTTACTAGAAGAGACGAGAGTCTACGTTTCACTGATGGTGGTTCCCTTCAGGATGAAGCTCTGATTCATGCAGATTGACGGCTGAAATCAAACTGGTTTTAAACCTTTAGGACCACTGGATCCAGATCTAATGATGATGTCATCACCCACTAACCAGAAACTGTATGCAAGCCCCTGTTTTGCCATCATTAAGACTCATTTCCCAACATTTACGATCCAGATCACCACTAAAGTCCATGAGATGTTCCCTTGGACCACAGTCTTCAGCTCCAAAAACCATTAACAAAATCTCTCAATAACATGTTGAGTTATAAACAAAACAAACATAAAAATCCTTTGTCCTGATTTTTAAGCTCATACTTTGTTTGCACGATGAACAAAGAAAGAATTCTCTTTTGTGTTTTTTGCAAAATTAGCATCTGCCATGCTAAATGTGCTAACTTAAAGAGATGCTTGAGTTTGTATGTGCATCTGTTTCATTGGCTAGATGGGTAACGAGAGTTCTTCTCTTCACAGGTACCCAAAGGACATCAAAGAGGAATACAATGTCTGTTCTGATGACACGCCCTTCCAGTGTTCATCCAATCAGAAGCCTGTTGCCATAATTCACCAGCCATTCAGGACATTCGCCATTATCCGATTGGATACCATGATAACCAATCAGCTTCTACTTTTCCTGATGATGCTCTCGATCGTGTTGCCCAGCACTGCCCTACCCTTCCTCTCTCGGAATATTGGGAATCTTTTTGGGATGACGGAAAGCGACGGGAGGATTCTTCAGCGGTCCAAACGAGGATGGATGTGGAATCAATTCTTTCTGCTGGAAGAATACACGGGAAATGACCATCAATATGTTGGCAAGGTAACGTCAAAAAGTTCCTGTCTGAAGGCTAATTGCAGGAGCTTTAGCTTGTTGTAGAAGTGTTTGATGTAATTGGCTGAAAACAAATGGGCTGCCAGGATTCCGGCTGCTAGTGTTAACTGGAGCTAGCAGAAACAAGTTAACTGCACATGAAATGTTGGCTTTGCCTCCAGGCTTCCACAGCACTCAGTGGAAAAAACATACTATTGCTTCTAAATTCAATATTCCATTGATTCGACTTTGGCTGTAAATGTGATAAGAACATTCTTGTTAACCAGAAAAAAAGAGCAATGCAGGAAATTCTACACAGTTAACAAGAAGTTGTTTCAGTCCAACGAGTGTCGTTCTCTTCTTTCGGGTCAAACTTGCGTTTTAAGAGTCTTGAACCGTATGATTGCAATGTTTATGCATGGCAAGTATTTTGAGTATGAGTACCACATAATGAGGTCAATCTATCGAAATCTGCACACTAGCTTAATGGGATTCTTCCTGACCCGTGTCCCACCCCGTCCAAGAAGGTCTAGGGAATCCAGCCAAGAAGCCAATCCATAAGGGAGACTATGATTCAGGTGGAAATGTACCCTCCATGTCTGGAGGTATGACTGCTAACACTTCAAGGCAAAGGGTAAAAAAATCCAATATGATTAAAAAATGCTTCAATTATTCCACCCAGCATGACATTTCTTAACCATTTTAGCATAAAGATAATTAACCTCATGTTTCCAGATTCACATAAACAACAATTTACAGGTGTTCTATACTACCTTTCTTCTTTCTTCTGAGGGAAAGGTATTGCCTGCATCCATATAAGTTGGGCAAACACAAAAACCCACGCAAGGTGCACATTTAATATCCGCTTCAGTTGGAGGTAAAAATTACTCAGGTGCAAAAACAGGCACAAGACTTTAAACCAGAAAAAAAAATAAAAAATGAAACAGTCTGAGAGCAAACTGAAAAACTACCGCTCCTTCCTCCCATGAATCACCAAAGGAGCAGAGTTTCGGGACAATTGCCGCTCCTCCTCCCCACCCACCAAGATCAGAGAGTTTCTTGTCACCTCGCCGGTGCCAGCAGTATATAGACAGGTGTGATGGGGAATGCTACAGTTATCAACTCGAGGGAGGGAAACGAGGTGACTGTCGACAGCCAATTTTCTCAGAGGAAGCAGGCTTTCATCACACACCTCATTCTCTGGAGTAAACAAGTGTCTTGTGCGAGGTTGAGTAGGGGGATATGACAACTTCTTTTGCAGAAACCATCATCCTGATGCAGTGAAGAGAGAGAAAACAGCCCCCCACCCTCTCCCCTAAAAAATAAATGGAATAGGGAGAGAAGAAGGAGGGAAAACATATCAATCAAAAGGGGCGGGTGGAATTCACCTTTCGGTGTTATGTGATGAAGTAGCAAAGCGAATGCTAACTCTAAATGAGGCCGTGTCAGTGCCGGGCGAGATGGGGTTCGCTTCTCGACTTTGATGCTTTTTGCAGAAGCCGACTCCTTGCAAGCATGACAGCGTCACAGTCGCCAGCTCCAGTGTCCAATATCATTCACTATTAAAGTGTCAGAAAAACATGAAGTTGTAATAAATTACTAGGAAGGAGGAGGAAGAAACTCTACGGGAGAAGCAGTGGTGATCCGGATCATTAATTTTGTCACTTTAACTTTGGAGTTTAGATACAAAGACACAACAGAGACAGACATACACAAAGAATCAATTGAATCCATCTATCTGTGAGTTGAAGTCCAATCAAGGTGCCCCTGAAATCCATTTATTCCAATCACTTAGCCAATTCTATCGTTTTTAGTCAATCTTCTAGTTATTGAAGAAGTAGTGAATTGAATATCTTTTATATTATCAAGACAAAACAGGAAAATAGAAGATTTTTAGTTGCTTTGGGGAAAATGATGTCATTTTTCTCTCTCCAAAGTCCAGACAGACACAATCAATGGTTTTCAGCTGTTTCTTTATAAGGATAAGATGTTAGATAGAAGGTAGGATGGATGGACGGACGGACAGACTGTGATGAAGACGACAGACAGGAAAATCGACCCTCTGGCTGAGAGGCTATTAGATATAAATAGAGAGAATGAGGGGTTGGAAGACAGCCCTACAGGTGTATAAAAAACCAGACTAATAGAGACCAAAAAGAGACAGAACAATAGAGACAGACAGGTACATAAAGAGATGGAGAGATAGCCCAACAAATGGGTTAGACAGGTAGATCCAGGGAGAGAGAGATTGCCAACTGACACCCAACGCAAAGAGCACTTTTATTCCCAGCACAAAGCCATCAAAGCATCGATGGTCTTCCTCATAAAGATCATTTAATAGCCTTTGCAGTGCACCATGGGAGACCTTGTTTATTTTACATTCAATCAAACCTCTCAAATCACCCCCCCCACCACCCACACACACACACACACACACACACTCGCACAGAGGCCGAGGTTGATTTCTTGATTACGGCAATCGGATTCAGAGCAGAACGGTCCTGCACAGCTCGCTCCCTTAAGCCAAAGTAAGCTGCAAACGACTGCCGCAGCACACTATATAATAAGTGGAGCTTTTTATTGCTTATCAGGGTGTCCAAAAGACAAGCTGCTTTGAGTGGTGACGACTGATACCCGCGGATAATAAGGGGGAATAATTGCAAGGTTTTGGAGCTGCAGAAACACAGGGATGCATACAGACACGTATAATATTTTACCATTGTAAAAATCCATCCCGCATGGGTTCAAAATGCTTCAAATATCATTGTGACTGACTCTTTCACGAGGCCGATAATGAGTGTGAGCTCTCACGGCGTGCAGCTGTCGGTGCCCTAGTTCTTAAAGCAGGGCTGTGAAGTGTGAAACACTCGCAATGCTGAGCAATGCAACTGCAAACTTTGGATTGTGGGGTTGTTTGAGTGGCGTGTTTGAAGTGAACAAAATCCAATTAAATTCCCGCTACACTGCATTGTCCTGTAAAGAAATTAGAATATTCAAGGTAGCTTACTTTGTTGTGCTAATATGTATCCTTGAGAATTTTTTTTTTTTTTTGCAGGTCCTGAATTGGTGCATTTTTTGCATGAATTTTGCAGAACTCGGGTAAAAAAATAAAAAAATAAAAAAATCCACACTTAAGATACCGTTAAAGCTGCAACTTTAACCTGCATAATAGCCATTATAGAGCGTTCCACTATGGTAAAGATTTTTTTTTTTTTTTTTTACCTGTGTCTTAAGAGACGGAGGAAGAGGGGGAGGAAGAGTAATTATTCTGTATCCGTTCTGCGCTCTATTTTGCTATCTCCTCCTTGCAGCACCGTGCAATGCTTACCAGAGACCTGACAAGAATTGTCAATGATTTCGCCGCTTTACTGACAATTCCTCAGTGTTTGTGCAAGGCGATTTAACTCATCAAGGCGCTCTTCTGTGCCTCTGTTGTAAGGCCTTGAAAAGGCTGTGTTTGTGCTGCAAGGCCTTGAAAGGAGAGCCACTAAATCCAAGCAAGTATACCGTAGTAGTGCTAACATTTGATTTTGTGAACACTTTGCGACTGTTTTTTTTTTTTTTTGCCACTTTGTCAAGAGTAACAATGCGTTTCCTTTTTGGATGGGAGGGAGGGAAGCTGTACAGATTTATGCCGCGTTAGAAGCAGAGTCTCGCACAACAACATCACCTCTGGCACATGTCAGTTAAACTCCGCGGAGCTCCGTTTCTACACCAGACATCAAATCTCCTGCATGTCTTGCGTATTATCGTGTCAAACCTCCTACTTTTACGTTGCTGGCGCCAATTCAGAATAAAAAAAAGCTATGTTGTTGTTGTCGTCTCATAATAACCCAGAATAATATTGCTTACATGGGCAGGATCCTTCTTCTCGTATGGTCCATCAGCCAGTACCAAATCTACATAACCACAGGGAGATCTGCTTACCCATGTGCTCAGGAAGCTGATGTTATGTAACCGTGCAATAATTAGCAAAAATGCATGAGGTTAAGGCTCACAAGACCCCACGTCTACGCAGGAAAACATGTAAATTACATACCGCAAGGCTCGGCGAAGGCTGCAGAAGTCCTATTATTCTGTAGACGGCTTTGCTGCATAGGGTAAGGTCTCCTTTTGATGGGTTGTTGTTTTCCTTCTCAGCCTCTTTTTTACAGGATTAACAAGCAAGATTGGAAATATGCTAATAGTCCAATAAGAAACTGACAGAGAATGCAATCAAAAGATCTTAATATATATATACAGAGAGAGAAAATATGCACTTCCTGTGGTCTGGCAAAGGCCTAGAAATGCATGGGGCTAATTATTACACAACAAACGCAGAGATGCGTCTGAATGGTCGTGGTAGTAATGAAATATGTTCTTTCTGTGTCGACGAGGTTCAGCACTGCTTATTGAGCGTGTCACAATGTCACCTACAGCCGCTATACCACCTCATAGATAATGGATTTCAAAGGGGAAGGGGGAAGGTGACTCTGGCAACGCAAGAGTTGCTGCTTCTTTTCCTTTCTATTTTTTTTTTTAAAGGAGTAAATGCCGCAGACATAAAGGCCATTTAAATGCAAAAATTCATACAAATACTCTCTTGCTTGCCAAAATTAGCCTGTCATTCACAGTCAATAGCAGCAGCAGCCTTCACATCCACAACGCATCATAAATCCTCGGTTCCTTGCTCTGCAGCTCAGGGGGAGAATTTGCATTCACAAACAATGAATAGATTGTCCCAGAACACAAATATATGTGGAAATTCACGACGAGTGATATCCCACTTTAATAGACTTTTGGTAATGGAGTTCATCTGCGTGACAAATATTTTCAAAGAAAACCCCAAACACCGCACATATTGTTCATTCCAACCTGACGGCGTCTTGTTTCCACACATGTATTTATTTATTTTTATTTTAATTCCACCTAACTGGCCATACATTCCCTGATTCCTATTCAAAGTTGTACTGGTGGCTCCGTTCCTCCAACGGCAGGGGAAAAAAAAACAAAAAAGTTTCCTCACAGCATGCAGACATAAATATTAATAAGTTGCTAACGTACACTCTGTCCCTAACTGCACGCCGTTTAGAATGTGAACCCATGAGGAAGTGCTCTAAAAATATCTGCTGACAGATCCAGAACAGTAATGAGCTTGAATCAGGTGCCAAAGTGTCACAACATTCCCCACCGTTAGCCCCCTCGCACGCCGCCGCCGTCAAGGTGATGGATAGGTCAGAGGTGACTAATTTTAGCGACTGTTGCTGTAGGTCCGGTTTTTTCATCTTTTTTCAGGGGCACAAATTGGAGGGAAGAGAGACTAATTTGATCTGAACTAATGAAGTATGCCACTCCTGACACCAGCGGCACCGAGGATCACGCATTTCTCACTTGGTTCAACACTATAATTTCTATAATGACACTTTGGTGCAAATAACTGAAGTGCATTTATGGTTAGTGGTGTAAAAATCGATATTATATCGCCAACACACCCTTGATGATATCAGAACTACAATGGCATTGGGCAGAGACAGTTTTGGTAGATGTATATGCACCAAAACAAAGATGAGATAGCTCGTAACTAGCTGTTAGCACATGTTTTGGTTGATAATGCCAGGCAAAGTCAGTTTGTTGGGTATTTTCCATATATGCAGCAATGCTACGCTAACTGTGTAGTAGAATATCTCAGTATTCTACATTTCTTGTCACATCTATACCTTTCTTTTAAATATGTGGAACAAATGCAAGTGGGAGTCGGTTCTATTCTTATATTCTTGGGAGGTCATTCAGCTGAGCTAACAGCTACATGAGAGCAAGAAGGATTTAAAAGCTAAGCAAATCTTACCTGTAACGACGCATTGCATGCATTATATATGCTATTAATAATACATTTAAAGAGGAAGAATGAGTGAAAAGAGTGAAGATTGTCTACTGAAGCTTGAAGCTTATGATAAAAAAAAAAAACCGTAACATTTAGAGCCACGGTGAAAAAGCAGCATCTAGTTTTTTGTTTTTTTGTACACAGACTTGATGTGAGCAAAAAGACAAGAAAGGAAAGGATTTATTATTGTGAGAAGAGGTGCTCAAGGGCAATGATGAGAACATGTAAATATTCTGAATGTTTTTTTGTTTAAAAGTCTCGTCTTACAGAGGAATTTAAACAGCTATGTGCCGTTGCCATTGGTTACACACCAGAGCGCCAGAGTGTTTGTGTTTTTTTGTTGTTTTTTTTTGGTGGTGAGAATGTAAATGACAGAAATCTGAACAATACTGAACTGACAACCCAACACAACTTTTATTGGTACATATTTACTCCTGTATGTTTCTGACTTTTAGCTGCACTCCAACATGGACAAAGGCGACGGCACTGTGAGGTACATCCTGACCGGAGACGGGGCGGGTACCCTGTTCCTGATCGATGAGAAGTCTGGAGACATCCACGCCACCAAGAGGCTGGACAGGGAGGAAAAAGCCATGTACACACTCAACGCAAAGGTGCTGGACAGGAACACCAATGCTGAGCTGGAGCCCGACACCGAATTCAATATCAAAATTCACGACATCAACGACAATGAGCCAAAGTTTGCTAAGGAGATCTACTTCGCCAGCGTCCCTGAAATGTCAGAAGTTGGTGAGTCACAGTCTGTTGTACTTTAGAGTCAGGTTTGAGTCATGCAGCAGGACATCATTTGTGATTTTGGTGACACATGGTATTTAAAAAGTTGTAGGGGAATAGAATTATGTGAAAATTCAGTCAGGTCTGACCTTCGGCGAGTTCATGGAGAGGATTGAGAGTCTGGGTGTATTTGTGTATTTTCACGGTGCTAATCTTGCATTCCAGTGGACCAGTCAGCCTACCGTTGTGTGTGAAAAAGTTTTCAATGAGAGCTGAAGAAGTCGCTCTCAAGGCTTCGTAGTGCAGCTGTATGCTGATGACACCTCACTAACCTACATGTCTGCTAACAGTTGCAAGGGTTCCCCAAATGATTCGAGTTGAATATGGTTTGCATATTATTAGGGCTGGATATCAGCAATGATCTCACAATATGATATATATTATATGTATAATATTTACACACAAAAAAAAACAGTTATACTAAGCTTTGCACAGAAACTAAGTTGGAACTAATACTAATGCCATTTAGTTGCCTTTGTTGTGCTTGAATTGCTGACATCATGAACAAAAATACGATCCATCTTGAATTAGAGGATCTTCAGATTAATTTCACATCAGGCATATTTGAAAACACTAAACTTAAGCGGAAAATAGGACGAACAACTTTGTCATCATCCTACTTTATGACCGTCAGAGATCTGCACTCGACTGCAGCCTGTTGTGTTTTTTTATTTTATTTTTTTTATGTGATTGTGATTTGTTTGGTCAAGCTCATTGGGCATTCATTACAAGTAACACATTTGCCATTTTTAATAGACAGCAGAAGTTTAGATTGTCATAGTCTTTCCAATTAAAGATTTGCTTCATTGCCCTCCACTTCATTCCATTCAAGTCGTATAAATAAACCAATTGGTATGAATATAAACAAAGCTTATGAAAATGATGCATGCAACTTTGAATCAATGCTCAATTATGCAAACTGCAAATTAATACACAGGAGCAATCAAGGGTAAATCAAAACCCAATAGTCTAGTGGCAAATAACAAAGGTCTATTTGGAATGCATGATATCCTGCTCTTACGTATCCCAGCTGCATTGATACAGGCGAAAGGTGGGCCGGGGTCAGCGCTACTCATCTCAGGACTAATAAACTGCCTTATATGTTCAGTCTGAACACAGTGGTTAATCAAGCCAGTCGTCTGTGAAAAATCAGTGGCTCGCTTTTATGCTATCAGCACTGGGACTAAGTGGGACAGATGTTCAAGTGTTCATTAGTATGCAGAGAGACAGACAGACCCAAACAGGACATGGCAGAGGTCTCCTGAATGCCAAGGACAGTATTCACAATGAAACACTTGGGTGGATTATGCAGGACTTAACGTTGGAGTAAGTCAAGGGCAGGCGATGTGGAGGGAACTAAGTTTGCCTAAGCTTAAATCTATATTTTTACATTCTTTTGGGGACACAAATTTAGGCATAATGGAGGCTGATAATTACTGTGTCCCTTGGATTTCTATTGATAATAGGGGACGCTGTTTCAGAAGGGTAAAGCCCTTTAGCTATTGGCTGCTGCATCTAATCTCAGCTGTAAAATGTAAGGCGATGTCCATGAGCACATGCATACAAATACATGTTCATGAGTCAGTAATTGTATTCCGGCTCCTCAGCCGAAGCTTGTCAGTATGTACCCGACGTTGCCCCACCTGTGGCTATGACAACAGAGGTCAGCGTGGATGCATCTGAAATGTGACCTTGAGAAGGCTGAAGGCGGTGCTGATTGCTCAAGTTTAAAAATTGATTTATGTATGGATTTATGTTAAATTAGCAACAACTTTCTGAACAAAACAGTCTGCACGCTTGCATACTTTAAACCACTCAAGGATATATTACCTGAGGGCAGCGAGAGAGAAATCTTCACTTTAAGTCTTGATGATGAAGAAACTTTTGGTCTCACTGATAGTCTAACAATCAATCAAGCAGGAGATCAAAGTTTAATCAAGGTAATCATTTTCTCTGAGGTGCCAGCCACAGTCTGCAGCGACGATCTATCAGTCTCTCTTCACAAATGAGCCAGCTGCAGCATCTACCTTTTTAGTCTCTTCAGTGAGGAAAGAAATGAGCTCTAATTCCATGTTACTGATTCATTTTTGAGATATATTTGTGTTCTTTTTTTTTTTTTATTTCTTGTTGCAAACTAATTCCCTTTTCTCTAGAAACTTGTTGAAAACAGAAACTACAGACAACTCAAAACTCATCGAATTGGTGGAAATTACAGATAGATTTACAGAGTAGTACAAGAAAAAAAAACAACACGTTCCTCGAGTTCCGTCACTCGTGAGTCTTGATGTATTGCATTGCTGCTTTGGCGTGGAACTTGACTTAGCATGTTTTTCTTGCAGGTACATCTGTTGTCACGGTTACTGCCAGCGATGCTGACGATCAGACATACGGGAACAGTGCCAAGCTTGTCTATAGCATCCTGCAAGGACAACCATACTTCTCTGTGGATTCCGAAAACGGTATGCCAAACCCAACGGGAATTTCTTGGACGCAGTTCCTACTTTCGTGCAAGACTGTCAACAAAACGTCTTGTAGTGCCTTCTCAGAACAAATCGTGCAGGCTATGGATTATATGCTTGTAAGTGCATGTAAAACAGTTATCAGGGAAGCAGTTGCATTGTCTGTGACATACAGAAGATTAACAAGCACAAGATTAAGACGTTAAAGACTATTCACCTACTTCAAATGCAACATGGTCAATAGTGAAGCAGTATCAGACATTCAGAGCTTTATGCTCATTTGCTCACCTCAGAGTAGATGCGATGATTAATGTCAATTGACTCTCTGGATGTTAAGCACATAGCTCTGGGACAGTGTTAGCTGGAAGCAGAGGCAAACAGATAGCTAAGCGCTATCCGTTTCTACAACCGCAAGACTGCCTTGAAAGTATATTTAACGTGGAGGAAAAGAGAAAGTCTAATCTCTAATCCTTTGATGAAAAGCGAGAGTGAAGTGACATTTTCCACCTGACCCATGCAGACTCAGGAAGTTGAAGGATGGTACATGAATTGATACCAAAGCAATTGCCTGTCACCATTAATTACTCTTAAATCCCCCAAATCCAGTCATGATACCTACAATATTAGTTTGCTTACGTTTAGGAAGAAATCAAATTTGAATTAACCTACAAAAAAAAACAGAATAGATCTACTTTGGCTTTTTGTTTCACTCTGTTCATCCCAGGTTTTTCCTTTCAAAGATTTTCTCTCTCTTCATACTGTGTTACCGAATTGTATGTTCTATGAAAATGAATTGACACAAGCAACAAAAAAAAGTGTCCACTTCCTGTCAGAGAAGTCAGATAGCAATTACAATCCCCCTCAAATCAAATTAGTAGTAAATTAAAAAAAAATTTCACTACTCATATCATTTTGTTTCAGTAAGACAGCAAAAATCAAATTTGCCGAATGACATTTTCCATTAAACGTGGTAAAAAAAAAGGCTTGTTCATTCCAGGCACCATCAAGACAGCTCTGCCTGGCATGGACAGAGAAGTGAAGGAGAACTATCAGGTTGTGATCCAGGCTAAAGACATGGCTGGACAGATGGGGGGGCTCTCGGGGACCACCACAGTCAGCATCACCCTCTCAGACGTCAACGACAGTCCGCCACGCTTTGCCAACCGTAAGAGGCTATTTCTACGGATCCATGAGGGACTTTTAAGCAATTCTGTCTCAAAAATGTTTTTTTTTTAACCACGTTTGAAATATCTGCTTCATTTATCATCACGTTTAGATTCCTTTCGTGTGACTGCGGTGGAGTCCACGGAGATAGGAGGAGCTATCGGCCGAATCAAAGCCGATGATCCAGACATTGGGCGTAATGCTGAGATGGAGTACAGCATTGTGGGCGGACATGACATATTCAACATTATCACCGACCAAACTACACAAGAAGGTGTCATCATCATCAAAAAGGTATTTATGACTGGTATTAAAGTCATATTTTATGTGCAAGACAGCCACAGACATCAAACACAACCACTGCATCAGTCATGTCATAATTACTGGATTGATAATGGCAGACAAAACACTACCTGTGACAAGACATACTTTCACGAAGCCTTCCTGTCTTGTCGAGAAAAAAAAATAAAAAATGAAGTGCTTCTTTCAATGGAGTACATTTTGTCTAATCCATCAAATGAAAGTTTAATAATTATATTTTACACCTGCATGAAAGCTACAGTGAAGCCTTTCCTTAAGTTCTCGTTTGTTTCGGAGTAAACACTCGTCTTTTGGAATGCCATCCGAGCTAATGCCCGGACAAAACCGCTTTCATCGTTTCAATAAAAAATAAGTCTAATCCTTTACCCTTCAGAGTTTCTCTTTTTATTCTTCAAGTTTGAATTTAAATAGAAAAATGAGCTGTGTCTTTATCTCGTCTTATTATGTACGTTTAAATTCGATGGAAAGAAAGAATAGTACGTTTCAGCTTAGCAACAGCCTCAGATAAGAGCTCCTATGTAAGAAAGACATATGGCTGAATTTATTTTGTGACTGCAGTGTAGAATCAGATACCCTAAGCCTGTGAAATGAATGATATAAAGCAATATTTTGACTGAAACCCATTTAGTTTCCCCCTAGGATCTCCGAGATCAGTATTCCTCACTTGAAATTGTAACTTAGACTTTTGAGTCTGAATAAGATAAAAGGCAGGCAAATGAAATGCAATGAATTGCTTATCAAAAATCCTGGCGGTGGATTGTTTTTTTATGTAAAACTTCTACAGCCTGACTTCTCGTGCTCCTCCGTCTGCAGGAGTTGGATTACGAAAGTAAGAAGGACTTCGAGTTCAGGGTGGAGGTGAGAAACACCTACTTAGATGCCCGATTCATCCACGGCTTGCAATTCAAAGACTACGCCACGGTCAAGGTGTCGGTGGAGGATGTGGACGAGCCTCCCATCTTCACCAGGAACCCTTACGTCATCGAGGTGCACGAGGACACAGCTGCTGGCAGCTTCGTCGGCGTGGTGTCGGCCAGGGACCCCGACGCCGACAACAAGCCAGTCAAGTATGCAACAAGACATTTGGACCATTTGGTCTCCGTATGAATTTACCGTTCACAGTTGAGTAAATAAATAAATGGCCCATTTAGTAGAGATTTCCTCACCAATTAGGAGGGTTTTGATTTATTGAGGTGATTAGCAAACAATTCAGTCATTATTCCGTTGTCCCCACGCCAATGGAAAGTTGGGTATCAGAAGGTCGGTAGTTTGACTCTGTAGTCTACAACTTGATCTTCAAATACAAGTGGAATTACCTTCAGCAACACATTTCTGGAGGTCTACAGCAAAACAGCATTGCGGTATTCTCATGATCACCCAAATACAGGTCTCAACTAACATAAATTGAATTTTAAAGAGTTCTGTAGCATAAATCAGGTCCACGGTAGACTTCAGATCCCGAATGGGTTAGAAAGGACGTGATTTACAGTCTTTTTAATTCAACCTTAAATCTTTCCCGCAGCCTTACTGAGGCTAAAAGTTCACATCTAGACTGAGAAGGGTGGATGAGATCACAAGACAAGATCAACAAGAACCCTGCATACCTCAGAAAACATCATTATCACATTGGATTTATTATGTATGACTCAACTTCCTGGTAACAGGGAAGCGGTGAAGTATGATGCAGAGATTGCGTGTCCTTGATGTCAACGATTTGCTGTGAAGATCCACAAAAATATTTAACGGACTGAACCAGAGCATCGGTGTATACGGGGTTGAGGTGAAAAACAAGCGTCCTAGGGTAGAAATAAATAAAAAAAGTCTTATCAGTTTAATTTTAGTGGCAGGATGGAAATGTGCCCACTTGGCTAAACCTAATCCATCATCCATCAGGGAGAAGAAAAGGATATTATTCCTGCCATCCCGGTGGTTTCCCAGTGGAACAGGGTGGCGGCCGTGTGAAGTGAATACGGACATTGTTTATTTCCCAGAATTACGTAAGCCCCACTGTGGCGCCGTAGAGTGAACGGGCCTAATTTGCTGTATTGATTCACACAGCTACGCGGCCTAGCCGCACATATGGCGCTCGCCGCGGCTGACACGGAGATATGCCACTCTTGCTTGCACGCCACATGGCGCTTCGTGTCGCGTATTCAAATTCCAGTGGAATATAAAAGTTGACTGAGACAAATGAGCAGGCGTGATGAAAGATTTGTCATCGTCTGACAATGGAGGGTGCGGAATTCATTTCCTTTTTGGAAATAACAAGCGATGTGTAGGAAATATTTTATGAAGCCTCATGACGACAGTTCTGTGCAAGCTGGAAGGATCCAAACTCCTCTTCACTTCGGAGCAATACTGTATTATTGCACAGACCGACAGGAAATACACTTTAATTGTTGTTAATGATGGGGTGTTACTCCTTCAGATACTCCATTGATCGGCATACGGATCTGGAGAGGCTGTTTAACATCGACTCGGTGAACGGAACCATCACGACATTGAAGGCCTTGGACCGAGAGATGTCCAAATGGCACAACATCTCCGTGGTGGCCACCGAAATAAGTAATTTTAGATTTCACAAAGTGTGACTTTTGTTCCCAACAAGTATGTTTTTGTTGTGCTTCAACATACTTTTTGGAATCTATTTCAGATAACCCCCGTCAGACAACTCGAGTTCCCGTCTTCATCAAGGTGTTGGACGTCAACGACAACGCTCCGGAGTTCGCGATGTCCTACGACACCTTCGTCTGCGAGAACGTGAAAGCAGGACAGGTGATTGAAAAAACTGGAGCTGGGATTTATTTGGGAGATGTTTACTAATGAATCCCAGTGAAAGTCTTCTGCTGTTTAACTCGGATACATCTGCACCGAGCTCATCAAGCAGAGCAGCTGACTTTTGGCAACTTTCATTCAAATTCAGATTCGAGTCCGGAGAGGATTTCACACAAGGATATTAATGTTTGTGCCGCCGGAGGTGCACAATCACCAGAACATATATGAATGTATTTCCTTTAATTAAACGAACCTGCAGGCAGGTAACGGATCTGGTTATCATGAAGAGCTGGTCTTAGGAGACCCGCGTTGGGGAAGGATTTTCAGGGTTATTGGGCAATGAGCCAAACAGACGTTGGCGGTGATCAGTCAGGTTGAGGGAGGGGAGTTATTTTTTAGAACGATAAGCCTTGACATAAATTACACCATTGACTTGTGCAGCAAATTAAAACTAGCAGACAAAAAATATTCTTTTTTGATTTTAGACAAAATGATCATACTTCCTCCTCTTCCTCGCAGCTGATTCAGACCATAAGTGCCGTGGACACGGACGAGCCTCTGGTTGGACACAAGTTTGTGTTCACGGTCAGCGCCACCAACCCAAACTTCACCATCGTTGACAGGGAAGGTAAGATACACAAGAATATTAACATAAAACCCTTCAGTCGTTGTGATTTTATAGATTTTATATATATGCCACTGTCCACTCAGAATCTATAATGTTGCTTTTGTGGACCTTTATAAGTTGTGCATATCAATAAAGGATGCCCAAGTTTCCTGCTGTCATGAACGCAGCACGGAAAAGACTTTCTAGTTGTTCTGTCAAATGTTCAGATTTAAACTTTAGCGCCACCTACCTGTAAGTTTTGACATGCAGGACATTCGGTCTGTGTTTTTATTATAACTGTATGATAAGTTTTCAGATGGATGCAACTCTTCCAGTTCAGAAAAAAAACTGCTGCAGAGACAGAAACCCAGATATTCCACTATGCGCAGAATTAAACCAGTAAAATTTAAAGTGGAATTAGTTTTTCAAGGAATTGTGGTCACGCATAATCACCATGAATTTCTCTTTTATCATACAGACTACTAAATAACTGCTGAATGTCTCGTGTTAACGATATGCTGAGTGTTTAATTACTATTTAGGCATCTTCCTCCATCATTGCTAGTAATTCTGTTTCATTACGATGTAATTCAGCGGAATGTATCCTCTTCCCTTCGTAGACAACACGGCTAACATCATGACACGGAGGGGGGGCTTCAACCGCCGCGAGATGAGCATGTACTTCCTGCCCGTGGTGATCTCGGACAACGACTACCCCATCCAGAGCAGCACCAGCACGCTGATCGTACGCGTGTGCGCCTGCGACAGCCGCGGAAACATGCAGTCTTGCAGCCCAGAGGTGCTGCCCTTCTCCGACGGCCTCACCACCGGCGCTCTGGTGGCCATCCTGCTCTGCGTCATCATCCTCCTCAGTAAGTGCCCCTTGAGATGCCTGTGCTAAAACCTCGGGTATTTCTTTGCCATTGCTACGCAAAATAAATGTAATTTGTATTGACATTCATCAAAAATCCCAATTGCAGTTGGAGGGCATTCAAATCTATGTAATTATCCGTATCAGCGGACACAAGTGACCCTTGATATACCGCTGTTTGTGTTCGCCGGTGTAACTGCGGCAGGTGGAACTCTTGCCTTGCTTTAGCATTCTGTCGCTGTCTTTTCAGGAGTGTGTTGTTGTCAGTAGATTGAAGAAGAGCTTGTCTGCTACTTAATTGATTCTGTCACTCTCGGAGAGACAAACAATTCATATTAAAAAGCTAAAATGGGTCAGCGGATACACTCCTGGTGTCTGTTGATATGTCTGGGAGGAATCTGAGAGATGCCAGTTGTCTGCAAGCAAAAAAAGAGACATGTGTTTGTTAGCTGCTAACAGCTGCTAGCTCCTTCTAGAATCTCTTGTGCGAAGCATCTCCGTCCCTTCTCGTCGTCTCCGACAGATGTCAATTCGGTGTCGTAACCGTTTCCACTGTTACGAAGCCGAATTGACATATGTCGCTCGGAGGTGTACGACAACGACCCAACATTGGGATAAAAGGTCTTGAACTGGATGCATGAAAGAGGCAAAAGCAAACGGAAGCTCTAGACTGGTGTAGATGCTTTCTTACAGCGGTAGAAGTGATGGCATGGTCTGATTCATTCATCTCTGTGGCTGTTTTGTAAATGCTCCACAAAAGATATGTAAAAAAAAAGTGCAGATGCAGAAATGTTTTGCTGACTAAATGGCTACACCTGACTCCATCAGCATTGGGGGGGGGGGGGGTTGGGGAGGGTTGAATTCACACTGACATCCATCATATCCAGTCTATACAAGAGGTTTTGTTAAGCAGCTTTTAAAATGTCAGCAGTTCGACTGATGTTTGTTTGTTGTCCTATATAAAGCGGACCTGAATGGTTATAACCTTTCATTAGGAAATAAATGGACGTAATAAAATGGCCTCTGGAAAAGTAGGTCACATGTTACTCTCTCTGACATCTCAAAAAGCACCACTTCAACCCCCCCTTGGTGGTCTAATGCTGTATGCAACAGCATACAGAGCACAGCAGCAACAGCGACGATCATTTACCGGGAAAAAGCAGTGCTTATGGAGGAGGACGTATATAAGTAATGGGTTTCATCTGTCATTGAACCCGACCACGCTCGGCCGAGCGCGCAGAGGACTATCTTTTGACTCACATAAAAAAATATAAATAAAAATCACGAGGAGTTCCGCGTGACCACCTCTTACTCTTTCCCATGTGTTGAACTCAAACCTTTCCAGTTTGGTGCCGTTCGATCGGCACCCTGACGAATAAACGCAAATTAGCATTCACCAGCTTTTTCCTCCATCTGCTTGTTTTAAGTCCAACTTTTATTTTTTTTAACATTCGTGTCTGGCTGGTGGTGGGCGGGTCTCCTCCTCGCATGTCGAACGGACTGAAGGTGAAACGTGCGCAAAAATATTGTGACATCTGCTCATTACGAGACGCTTTTCACGCGCCGATCCTCTTGACAGACTGTCTCGTTCACCTCTGCTTGACTCCGACAGACCCATCGCACCCCGATCTGGTCCACCTCGAGGTGGCCCGCCAAAAAAAGCGGCAACCGGTCAGTCTGTAAAGACCCGTTACAAACGGCCCCCTTGCAAAGCACTTGGAAGGAATTGTAATTAACGCCCAAGTAGGAGGCAAGTTGACAACTCCAGTTCCTGCTGATGGGGCAAAATGGGAAAGGAAGGAGAAGAAAGGGAACACAGGTGAAGGTAGATTTGCGTTGGTACGTCCCTTTTTTTTTTTTTTTTTGAAAAATTAGGGGTGTATTTAGAAGCGGCTAGCGCACAGTGCCAGTCTCCAGAAACATGCTCACTCTGCAACCTCTGATTGCCTTTCACCGCTGAAAAATAATGAAAGAGATGAGATATGAGGCCGTGTGGCGGAGAGAGAGAGAGAAAAAGGATTCTACAACCGCCGTGCATTTTATACGGCGAGTGTGGCATTCAAGGGAAAAAGAAAGAAAAAGCTTTTTCACTGAATCTTTAATAATAGGAGGTGAATGCCTGAGGCGGTGTTGGGGATTTATCACTGGTAGCAAATGTGTCTCCTCTGCGCTCCTCGCTCCCTAGTGCTCTTTAATGCATGACACATGTTAGCAGCCACACATCTTATGCTGAGCTTTCTCTCCGAATTATTTTATTTTATTTTTTTCCCGTGCAGTGATCGTGGTGCTGTTTGCTGCCCTGAGGAGACAGCGGAAGAAGGAGCCTCTGATCATCTCCAAAGAGGATGTCAGAGACAACGTTGTCAGCTACAACGATGAAGGGGGCGGAGAGGAGGACACTCAGGCCTTTGATATCGGAACGCTGCGCAACCCAGAGGTGATGGATGCTAACAAGCTACGCAGGGACATCATACCTGAAATGCTGTTTCCGTTTCGGAGGACATCCCCCATAAAGGATAACACGGACGTCAGAGATTTCATTAACGGGAGGCTTCAAGAGAACGATTCGGATCCCACAGCGCCGCCCTATGACTCCCTGGCCACGTACGCCTACGAGGGCAGCGGGTCGCTGGCCGAGTCCCTCAGTTCGCTGGAGTCCGCCGCCACTGAGGGCGACCATGACTACGATTACCTCAGCAACTGGGGGCCGCAGTTTAAAAAACTGGCAGAGATGTACATAGGGAAGAGCCCCGAACGAGAGACCTAGAGGGAGGATGGACAGTCTCTCCTTCTTCGAACACTCCATTCTTTTCTGTCTGTATCGAGCTAGCTATCCAGGCAGCTACTTGTCTAGTTAGTTAGCTAGCCAGGTACTTGACTGTCTGTCTACCTATCTATCAAACTATCTGTTTATCTGTCTAGTTTGCTAGCTAGCTCGCTAGTTAACTAGTAGTCTATTTGATTATGTGTGTGCACAAATGCTCAAACAAAAGTTTCTTGCAAAACTTTTGGGGACGCCAAAACAGACTTCGGTTTGAAATTTAATTAGATTTTTTTTTTTCCTCGAGCTACAGCATAATTAAAGTTTTACCGTTTTTTGGTCATAATCAGTAAAGATGCCTTTGAATTTTAGGATTTTTGTGAACAATGGTGTGGCCAATGTGTTTTGTAATTGACTTGAGAGATAGTGGTATTGTATACTATCAATGTTAAATGGCACTGGACCGGGTTTGTTTGGGGTAGTTAAGGAGTCAGTGGTTTTTCCAGCCACCTCCATTAAATACTGTAAATGTACAAAGTGTTTTTAATGATGGACATCCTATATATACTATTTGCTATCTTTGTTCAACAAGCAATGTTCATGTGAGTGGTTGATGCAGTTTATTTGTCAAACTGTGAATTCATTTCATCATATAGGTGTAAAATGTAACAGAAAGTGTATGTAGTAGGAAAACTGTCATACACTGGAATCATGCCGTCTGAATGCTGAGTCATATTGTTTTATATTTATATTTTTATACTTATTTTCTTAATAAAAACTGCGGAAAAAGAAGCAGCAGCTCTATTTTCAGTCCGTCTGCTAACGCTTTTTTTCAGATGTGCTTGTTTTAATTTTGTTTCTTGTCTAGAACTTGATTCCCTTAAACAAAAAAAACAAAAAAAAGTAGAAGGTGGTGGAAAATTGTTTTTTCAATGTTTGTGCATTATTATTTGGGGGAGCAACAATTACCATGCATCAAATCTGGAAAGAAAAGAAAATTATACATACATATATATGTTAAATACACACACATCTCCTGTGGTTAATTGAACACTCATCTGTTATCCAACCCCACACTTGCTGATGAGTGGGCAGCTGTGGAGATGACAATACATCAAATCAATGCCCTTCTCACGTCGCTTCACTTGATTTCAAAACTTAACAGCTGCCAGCTCGCTGGTGCGACTCCTCACATGTAGCCGCTGTCCTACTTTTTTCCTGACGTGTGCTTCCTGAAGTGCTCAGAACACGTGTGGGGGAAAAAAAAAAGTCCCAACTTGTTGTTCTTGTTGTCAAATTTGCCCATGCATCTGATCTGATTTTATTTACGCCCTCGGTGAAAGCTTTTAGCTCAGCAGCTCCACTTGTTATTCATCATCGCTAAAAAACAGAAGAGCAGAAAGGACAATAGCAAAAAAGAACGAGCAGCTTTTTTTTTACGGAACGGCTGAATCTGTGTTTTTTGTCATCTGGTATCACTTCTCGAAAATGCAGTTTATAATTGATAGTTTGCATGCAGAGATTCTTAGCAGTGCTTCTGTTCAAACCCCAGCGGATATCTCAGCGTTAGCTTGATTGTCTTGCATTTGACCCTTTGACCCCTACAGATCTTGACCTGTGACAGGAGCAACAACGCATATATTGCTCCTCTGAATAAGACGATTACATAATGCATTGTCTTGCAATTTATCACAATACACCGATATGTAGCCTGTAACCTGCATATTATATTTTATTCTATGCATGGGGAGAAACTGAAAGAAAGAATGCCAACTAAAACACAGCTGTAATATTTATGCACTGGTTGTTAACGCCAAGGATATCTGTGGACATGCATTACTTTCAAGTCAACCACACAATAGCGAAATGGAATTTTCAAAATGCACATACAAGAACATTCATGCATGACATTACAGAATGTTATAGGTGTTGAGAGAAATATTCCAAGAAGAAGCCGGACACAAAAGGAATACCGTCGGAAATTCATCTCTAGGTATTGATTGTGAAAGAAAAAGCCTGGATCTATTTGTGTAAAACCCCTGTCGTCCCTGGAGATGGGCGGATTTCATGGCGTATACCTGAAAATCAGAAGAGAACTCTCCTGTGGTGATCACAGCTCAATTGATTTGAGCGCTGCTTCAAGAGCGACCCAAAAAAGGTCGTCACGGAGGGGGAGGGTTATGTTTTGTAAGACGCAAAGATGTTCTTTTTCAGCACATTTTGCTTTTGGTGACGCACCCCAAAGGTTTCGCCATACCTGACTGCTTCTGATTGGTAGTAATGTGAGCTCAAATGTGATAGGAGCAAAGGAGGGAGTAGTATAAAAATTATGGAGGTGGAACTTTTGCACATTCGCCGATGACTAATTGGTATTTCTTACACTGCACTTCAATCATAAATTAAATATGTGTTTAAGAATATATTTACAGTTTTTTCAGTCCAGTGGAACCAATCAAAGGATTCTGATTCCGACCCGTGATGAAGACCCAAGAGCGCCCAGCGAGAACAGATTATTATTCCATCCTTTCATTAATTGTGCATCCTCATTATGTTTCATGTCCTGCCACCATTCTCACCAGCGCGACCTGTTGTGAGGAACATAGTGAGCGGGCTGCTCTCTTCCTCCGGTCTCTGTTGGCTTTTTCCGGGCGGAAAGAGAGAGAATCTTCTCATCCTGGTCACATGTGGCCCCCGTGATTAGAGAGATTAAGTAGAACATATCTTGTTTGATGCAAGAAAGGCATTTGCATGTCACATGGAATAAAACATGACACAACTCCTGATGAGAAACACAGTTTGGGATGCTGCAGCTTTATTGGTTCAAGCGACAGTCATAAAAAGAAGAGATGTCAATATTCAATCAATATTATTGACGCATTATGTCTCTCGTGAGTGTTTTGTGACTGGAAAGTCTTGCAAACAACAATCAAGGTGAAATATCGGCATGCAAACGAGATGTGACAGACGTACAAGCAACCTGAGGCTTTTTCCCGCCTCTCTACCTGTTCCTGGACTATTTAAAATAACCCTTTCAGGCAATACTTCCCCGAAACAAGCAAAGAGCAGATGCAGAGGTCTTGAACGCGCCCCGCCCCATTGGCTTATTGTGGCTGAAATGTAAGTGAAAGGTGTTATTTTTAACACACATTGATTACATAACTGTCCATTTGGGCACTCGTAAAGCCTCTTCTACGCGGCTTGAGTGCAGGATTGATTTTACCATTAACCAACCTTCAGAACCTGAAAGCCCCCGTGAGCCAATACAGGAGGACTCATAATGTGTTGTAAAGTAAAAATTTGTTTTAAAATAAATTACGAAGAGAAGCATTTTTAAAAAAAAAATAACTGCTTAAGTTTATAGTTGTAATATACATGGCAGACATCGATATGAACACGTTTAGCAGAAGGCGGGTGAGCTCCGCTTCCATTTCTTCCTTCTCTTAGACTCGATTTGGTGTCTGAACACCGGCCCATTTCTAAGCTTGGATGCACGTTATGTTAGATGGGATTACGAGGTCTCGGAGTATGGCCTGGCCCAGCCACTTCGGGCCAGGTTGTACACCTCGGGACGCTTTGTCACATGTTTGCGAGCCAGACAAGTCACAGCAGGGCCAGCAAAGAGAAAACCAATGATACTGAGAAGCTTAGTTGAATCCCGGGGTCGGTGACACCTGCTTTGACTTATTCACGGCCATGACAAAGAACATTTCAGAAAGAGATGAGAATTTAGAAGCATGAAGTCACGATGAATTGGATAAATTGGTGCTAAATTACTCCGGAGTAGAGAGGTTCATCAATCAAGCTAGAACTCAAAGTTGCTATTCAGGCTACTATTTCAGATTGGGAGTCTGAAAGGGGAACTTTTGAAAGATGAGGATCTATTGTAAATGAGGAACAGATTGTAAGACTCCCAACAATAAAGACAGAGGACTGAAATGTAAGTGGAAAAATGCTATCAATAAAATTCTAATGTGGTGTCAGAAAAGAGAGACTATCTTCAAATTTCAGGGAACAGCGACTTGAAATGTTCGGCCCAGCCGCTGTGTGGACTCCATCCCATTCAGAGTGTTTTAAACAGTTGATCTTCTGCCCTGGACAGGCATTCTTTTGCTTTGTGTCTCAGGTAAAAGGTCATCTAGTTCCCAGTCAGCTCATGGGACATAAAGGTTTAACAACTGGACGGAAAGTGAAAGCATTTTTGGTGCGATTATACTGGTTTTACTGAGAAGACATTTGGTGTAATGTCATTAAAGCTTCAGAAGTCAATATTGTCTTGTCCCCCTAGTGGAGATTAAAGGCAACTGCAACATACTAACCTAATCTTCACTTTAAATTCTGTTTTGTAGATGATAACACAAATAAACTCATGATTTTCATTTTGGATTGCAGTTACAACAAATTTTCATTCCATTGCATAACAGCATGATAATCACAGCAGAGGCACGAAACACTGAGGTGGATTTCAATACTTAAAGCCCCAATTAAAACACAGCATCCTCGACATGTTTGTGCTAACAGTTTGAATCTTTCCTGTACCAAAAAGGCAATTTACCTTTTCACAATTATTTTCCTTTGCCTCATTATGAGCAGAGCCTCATAACCAAAATCCTACTCTGATCTTCTTTTTTTTTGCTGCAGTTGCAATCTGGGAGCCGCTCTTCCAGGATTAAAGCGACTTTAAGCGCGGTACTGGTGAGCAGTTATGGACGTGGGTTGAACATTAAAAAACAAGGCTGCGTTTTGTTTTTTTTTCCCTCAGGAAAAGAAAATTACTTCTGAGTACAAAAGGGAACACGTCACTAGTGTGGCATACTGCCTAGTTTGTTCTAATTACAAGCAAACACAGTTCTGAACAAGCATCTTAATGACCAAACATTTTTTTTTCCTGCATATTTCAAAACCATCTGGATATCTGGATACTTTTTTCTTCGGGGAAATGTAATTGCTGCTCGGAAATGGTGAATCCTGTCTTTGTTGTGAGGAGTGCATCCTAACACAGACAGACTCACACAGCACCTGATGTGGTAATAATATGACAATGAGGCTCCTTTTGTTGCCAACGTATTCTTATTCTGTCAGGTTTGCGTTGTACCCATCAGTTACCCATGAGCCACTGCATTAAAGCTCAGTTTGGCAGCTTTTTTTACTTGTTTGTGCAGAAGAAAGTGTGGGGAATGTATGCAATTAGATCAAACTGCCTATTTCCAACTGGTGCCGATCAGTTCTTGTAGCTCCTTCCTTCACAATAATGGTATTCCATCGACTGGTATTTGGCTCCCCCTCCTGGAAGCTTGAAGCCACAACAAGTACAGGTGGATTTACACTTAAAAGCATTATTTGTTGTCATTCTTCCACATTTATTTCACACCACTATTGATTGGTTTTACACGTGAATGATTAAAGAAATGCAAGTACGAATGAATTTTCAGATCCCGACTTTCGGTTCGACTGAAAATAAAGCTGCAAACTTGATCTCCATCCAGCCGGCAGAGAGATAATCTGAACAGGAAGTGGTAATCATTTTATTTGATGCATGTACTTGAGTGGGTTCGATTTCATTTAATGGCCATCAGAGGGCAGCAGAGATCTTTGAGAAATAACAGGACGCTGCACCAGACCTAAACGTTGAGCTGCGTTCACCAGCAGAATGTTGAAAAATGTCACTGATCTTTAATAGATTGCAATCTTTACTCTACTTTCATCATGAGAGCACCAGGAAATAGGAATGAAATCTCTTAAACTGTTTTAGCGTCTTTTAGCTTATTGTTTCGGTTTTACAACCCAGACAATTTCCAGGGTTGATGCAGATAGCATCAGTTAGCTTGTCCTTGCTTATGAGGAAATAAAGTGCCTTTAAGAAGAGGTGCATGTCCACCTAGAAGCTAATTCATGTTCAGCATCTTATAATGCAATGTCCACAAGCTCACAGGTGGTGGTCTCCTTCACTGAGAACCTAAAACTTTAAATCATGAAGAAATGTCCCGGTTCTGCCTGCTATGATAGCTGGGATGTCCCTTGCATATTTTTGCTGTGCCAGCATCTCACCGATTACAAAATGTTCATACCACCCTGCAGCTAATCTGTGACTGCAGCCTCTGTTTTTTTTGGGGGTTTTTTGTGTGTGTGTGTGTGTGTGTATGGAGTGTGTTCCAGAGGTCAACCCCCGATCTTATCTTCTATTTTCCACGTTGGTTAAACTCCATTCTGCTAAGCGTGTCCAAATAGGGCAATTCTGTGTTCAATTAAGCAGGGCAGACACAGGACATTCAACACAATGTCAATGAGATGCCACAAAGAGTGAGCTATCAATTTGATAGACAGTCAGAGAGGTGGATAATAGGCTGTTGTACGTCCCCTGATTCTGCACCACCCAAGGCCATCCCTACAATTGAATTACACCGGTGCCTTGGTAAGTCACAGCTGATAGAGCCTCATGCATTGCAAAAAGCCACCTTGCAGAGACTGACTGACTGTGCTGTATAATTGTGTGGTTGTCTTTAGCTATCATGGCCCTGTCGTACTACCAGCCATGGCCATGAAGTCAGTATAAAGAGACCCACCAGGCCACACAAAGCACTGCAGTTGTCCTGAGGCATGTGGCCAGTAAGAGCGAGAGGAAGAAGGGGGAGAGAGAGAGAGAGTGGGAGGGATTTAGGGGGATGGGATGACTGTGCTATCCACGGCCAGCCAAATATCCCTGGGCCACGAGCCAAGTGGCCAGTCACAAGGACGGCGTGCCAAGAGAATGCCATCCGGCCAGGTTGCACAGCCAGATAAAAAGCTCCGCGGGTCGCCTGTAGCTCAACGGAATCCCACAATGCAACAGCAGATTCTCTTCACACCAACCGGCGATACACATGTGCTGTGCAAAAAAAAAAAAAAAGGGAGAAACAGCCACGAGCAGAACGTTTCATCATCCTGAGATAACCCCCCCATCTACGCGTGAAGAGTTTTGGCGGAAAGTTAAGAGCTGAACGAACGATGATGCATCAGCCGGTCGGTTGATGTGAAGCCCCCTGAAAACATTCGCTAGACTTTAACCTCTGCAGATTTGAGAGGTGAATAAGGTACTTTAAGAAGTATTCAGGTTATTTTTGGGTCGTTGCATGATGCACGGACATGCCTCATCTGTGGGAGGGGCTTTGGACTCCTTCAGACACTCCTCCTGGCTCTGATTGGTGGTTTACACTCAGGCACGATGGGTTCTTGCTAATGGCTTGAGGAGTACGAGATGAGGCCATCATTATCATCTCTCATGTGCGACTGAGAGGACTTCTTGACAGTTTTAGAATCTGTCTGAAACAAATCAGTCTTTCCTCTTTAATGGGTTTGTCCGCCCACGGAGACTTCCTGTCCACAAGGTTGACTTCTTGAGGTTTAGCAACAGTAAAACAAGGCAAAACTGCTTCCTTTGTTGGATTTGGAGGATATTAAAGATACAAAACCAAAAATGCAAAACTAAAATAATGTCGTGAATGCTAATTACTTGGAGTTGCATTAATGTTAAAATGGAAATACTGGTCGTTTGAGAAAGGAAAGAAATCAAGATAAAAATTTTGCATATTTTAGCATCTGTTTGTCGGGAGCCAAAGTTCTAGCGTGATTTCTCTGGGGGGAGCCTGCAGCACTGTTGCCCCCCGAATTGATTGCTTTCTTTCCGTGGGGCTTCTCCAACAACATTTCAGAGTAGTGACAACCTCTGGGTCAGGCTATTACACCTGAAGACCGGCCACCTGGACAGCTCAACCAATATGTTTGCCCAACCCAAGAAGTTCTGTCTGAAACCACCTCAGCTCACCTGCATCCTTCGTCCTCATCATCACCTTGACCCAACTGTGGTTTGGCGTCATAACCGACGCGAGTGGGCAAACAGTCACCTTCGGAGCCGTCTGGCGCCGCAGAGGAGTGTTTTAATCACATCCATCATTCGCATGCTTGGGAGTCAGGTTGGTTTACAGATGTGCATTTCCACGGTTTGGCTTTCTTGGTGCAAGAAAAAGGCATCAGAGACTGTCAGGAGGTCGTCAAAAAAGCAGCAGGAGACAAAAAAAGCGGATGACATAAAAGACAACAGTAGATCAGCAGGGTGGAAGAACTGGGAAGACATCCATGAAATATTTGCGCAAAATATGCTTGGACTTTTTTCGTGAATATGAAATCAGTTTGCTGTTCGTGAGACTCGCGGTATGACAGTACGTAGGTATTTCCCAGGATTTACGTGAGAACAGAGGAGATATGAAGCGACGAGTGGAAGCTGACTGCTGGGAGATTGAGGTGTTTCTATTGATCGTTTCCGCAAATGGCACATCTACTGTCAGCCATGACGATGGGAGATAATTACACAACCATGAATAACTTTGGCACTTTAACCTTTTCAAGCAGAATATAACGATTAGTCGGGCTTGTACACACAAGATAAGTCTTCATCGGTGAGGCGGTACCTCATGTCTGCATCTATTAGTTAAATCGGTTTCCTCTGAATAACATGGTTCGTCTTTTTTTTTTTTTTACCATCTACATCCAGACTGAATTTCTCCGAAAGGTAAATTCAACCAGAGACGGTGCGTAAAAAAATAGCATAACTGCTAACATTCCTCTGAACTCGTTTCAATTCAAAAAACTTTATTTGTCCCCATGGGGCAATTGGAAGCACATAAAGTGGGACTGGTGTAAAAGTGCAAAAATACAGTGTAAACATAAACAGTGTAAACATAAGGAATAATAATAACATAAACATACTGTTTATGTTAAATAATAATTCATAACCTAGTTAGTTCGTTAGTTGAAAACTTAACTCTGGTTCTACACTCAGTAAAACACTTCAGATCCTAGCTCACAACTGGAAACACGTCAAAAATATGTTTCTTTATTCATGGAAATAATTATTTCCTCACAGCTTTACCTTTTCCTGCATGAATAAAGTAAAAATTTCCAAATGCAAACCAGTTTTGCTGAGGAATAAAACATCATCTGTCCAGGTAACAATTACCTCCTCACCCAGGCTGAAAAAAAAATGCTCAGTGAATTAAAACGTTCTTATTCTCTTCCCAATTAAAAGATACTGAACAAATATTGCACAGATTTTTAATGGTTGTGGGTCAGGTGGTGACAGAAATATTAGACTGCATTAGGCTAAAATCTGCTCAAAAACATGCAGAGGTTCTCATTTTCATTTTGCTCTCTGCACTACGGAGTACAGATCTGGTGATTTTTCAATAATTGCGGTAAAATGAATCTGGCTCCAGCCCAGCATGAGTAGGACTCACCTTCTTAGGACAAACTAGGACCTGCAGAGGTCCATCAAGGACAGACCTGATGAAGGACACTTGTCTGTAGTTTCGCTGGAAGCTCTCCTGCCGCTGACAGGTGCCAGCTTGGCGAGGCCTCGTCAATACGACTCATACGTTTTCATATTTATAACCCGTTCTCCTCTTTACCCTAAGAGCCTGCCATGCATTATTTATGCTGCCAAGAGGATATATTGAATTTTGCTCTGACACGTCAATAAGATAAAGTCAACTAAAGTGAGTCATGGCATTAAATCCTAACGTATGATTAGGATCATCAAACCCATGGTTGGGCTTTAGATTCCGATTAATATTAATACATCATAGTGTCAAACCTCCAGCATCACTTCCACAGGGCCGACAGGCTCTAGCCTACGCCGTTGGTTTTACCCACGCGTCCCAGACCGGTGTCGTCTCATTGTCCTTTGTCATGTTTAACATTAAAAGTCCATGCATTTTTAATCATCAACACGCCAGCAGTTGGGATTCTGTGTTGGCCGTGTGCTAAAGATAGCGCCGGTCTCAGCCAGGGAGACGGAAAGGTTGGAGGGGAGTAATATGACCTTAATGTGTCAGACCCAAAGGCCTGGCCTGGCTCAGCGCCTGTCGATATTACATCCGAATCAGCACTTTATTTTTTTGAAACGGCATAGAGCTTCTCTGCAGCGGGAGTACAGCTGTCCTCTTTTACCGTTTACGACGACAACGCTGTGTCGGCGCCGATTTGATGCCGCTTCAAGAATCCCTTCCAAGAATGCTAGACTGTGCTTGAAGTTAGGCACGATAAGCCGATAGAAGATTCATCTGAAGCCAGATATAAAAGGTTGAGCAGCTAATAAGTCAGCTGATGAAACTTGGCACATGCTATACATCATGTCTCGGTTATCTTTTTGAGATATTAAACCGCGGGAACAATATGAAGACACGGCCTTCAGGTACATATTTCAGGTGTGACCTTGGTAAAAGTTTCACGTATGTTGCTTTAATGCATATGTTATCTGCTCAAGCAATCAGAACATGAGAAATCTGCTCGCTTTCACATTCATGGAGATAAAAATTTACCAACGGCGCACCGGGATATTCATTGCTACTGGCATGTGGACAGATTATGAATGCTAATGGTTTTAAAGCCACGTTCTTGTTGTTTTTCTCGCGCTCCTATCAATCTAATAATGTATTATTCTCCATGAGCGCAAAAGTGCCTTCGATGGATATCTCACAATATTTATGTGCAGACAAAATATTTAAAAATTAATACAGCGCCCACTAGTATTGTTGCTTGTGATTAAGCTAAGGGTATGCTGGGATGACAGTTTAATGCTCGACTATCGACTGGCTGCACAGACTCCTCCTGCTGGAAGAACTGAAGGAAAATAAACAGTTATTTGTCTTTTGATGGATGAAAATTGGAATCAAATGGTAAAAAAAAAGTCCAAGAAGTCACCAGTAAATAAACCTTCTCCTCTGCCTGTATGTTCTCATTTTTGGGTCTGTTTTGGGATTTATCCTTTGGTTGGATGGTTTCTACCCCCAATCCAATGTGGAAGAGTATTATAATAATTATATTATGAAGATCAGAGGGAACTAGTGTAGCATTTAGCAAAAAGCACACCTCCACCTGGGACAAAAGGTTCTAAAAAAAAGTGGCAAAGAAAGAAACCAACCAATCAGGAGAAGGATAACAGTGCAAACACAACATCATTGGCTGACCAGGTCCCAGAACAGACATTTTAAATGGGGGGTGACCCAACAAACCCCCATCCATCTCAATGATTACATATCTCAATGATCACATCACACATCTGGGGACGATGTGGAGAAAACACCTTCCAGTTGGGAATATCTCCATTTAGCAGCTCGCTGGCATGTTCAGGAAGTAATATCATGACTGTTGCCTCAGGGAGGGGGTTAATTCAATTATCATGCATGCTTTACTTGTTCATTTATAAAACAATAACAACAGAATAAGGGACATTTGGTCCATTCAAATTAATACCTAGACCCGTATTTGAATGTTAACAGTATCTGTGTTTACCAAGGAGGTTTATTAACAGATAAAGGCTGTGTGTGTGTGTGTGTGTGTGTGTGTGTGTGTGTGTGTGTTTGTGTGTGTGGAGAAAAACAATGCCCTCAGCAACCCCCCTATTTTAGAACACACACACACACACACACATACAACGTATTAAAACCATGCCATCTGCTTATGTTAACACCACCTTTAATGCAGCTGTGTTGCTTCTCCATAATCCCCGGAGCGTATAAACCCACACTGCTAATGCGTCCACAACTGTCACAACGGCATCATCAAAACAAAGAGCATTTGTTTACGCTCTCATCTCTTCTTTTGTTTTTTTTATATTACAATAGCCATCAGGACATCTTCCTAGTCCGTGTGTGTGTGTGTGTGTGTGTGTGTGTGTGTGTGTGTGTGTGAGACAACAACTTATCTGCCTTTTTAAATACCTGCAATGTTGACGAGGGGCTGTGAAGAAAATAGTCCCGTGCAGCTGTTGCTCAGGAAAAAGCGTGTGGCGGGGTATAAACGATGCACCGTCTGCTGTCAATGTCAGATGAGCACATTTTTGATGATGTTCTTATTCTAAGGCGGGTGATAAATTATAAAATATTTTCTCACAGCTCTGAAACAACGCTGGAATTCCTAATGAAAGCAGCCCATGTGTTGGAAAATGCATTCAAAGAAGATTATCGATGCGGCGACAATCTTTTTTATTTTTTATTTTTTTTAGGATGTGTCTACATGAGATGACAATAAATGTCCTTACTGTTGTGTTGCATGAATAAACAGCAGCAGATAGAACGGCGCCGTTCCCCGAAACAGTGATATTTCAGAGCAAATAGTCACATAAAAGAAAATTATACAGAATTTGAAATTGTCAGAGTCAGATATTACAGCAGGGATTTTTCTTGGTTTATCCATTAAACACCTCAAAACAACAGTTTACAGCCCATTTCACCTGGAAGGTAAATTCTATCAGAAAACGACTTCTGATAAAATGTTTTTGTTTGGCTTCTTTTAAAATTTTGAAGTTAAATCTGGTTGGTTGGAGACTCCAGGAGGAAACTGGAGTCTCGTCGGGAAACCATCTGTTGAATATTCAACAGTGAAGCGTGTGAAGAAAGAAAAAGTGGAAGTGGAAACTGTATAAATATGAAGAAAAATTGAAATTCTAATCCACAATTAAAATCATAAAACCAATATTGCAAAAATAAATTCAATTGGAAAAAAGGGAAAATGTTTAATTCTCATGCAAAAAGCAAGAAATTGTTAATTTTTTGCTTTAATATTGCTTTTTTTTATATGCAAATGGTAGTATTTTACAAAAGTGCGTCATTTATTGCCTGCAACAGGTGACGCTCCATCCTGGATTCACTTACCTAACCCACCAAGGTCACTGGTTTGACCTCTACTCCTACTATAGATACGCCGGTTTGGCCACCATCTGGCCATAAACGGCTTCCACATTCCCCTGGTGTTCGACACTGAAATAATTTCACGTGTGTGAATCCTGGCGAAGCTAATCTCTGATAAACTCAACCTTTTCCATACCGGCCTGTGAAGCGTGACACATTACAGCTATCGGATCTGATTTCCACCTTTGCCGGCATCCTGCATCAACCCAACCTTGGAATATCAGTGTTTAATAAAAAAAATAAAAAAGGGGTGGAAAATATGAGCGCGTGATACTGATTGCACCTCGCTGAACATTCACCTTGTATTTGTGATGCACTTCTTTGCTTCAACAAGCAGCCGGATCCCAGAGCACTCAGATCCCGGGGTAAATTGGACAATCAGTAATGGTATTTGATGGCATTAAGAGCGGAGATGAAAGGAAGGACACTCCAGTTATCAACATGATAATGGGGCTGCCGCCTTGCACTTTGTGCCCAATGAAATGGGACTCAGTTAATTACCCTTGCCATTAATTAGGCCGTCCCATCAAGGGGAAAAAGGGGGTTACTCTTCATTGACAATATACCGCTGCCACATTGAATTATCCGCCTTTATTTGCTTTTGCATTTAAATAGGTGTGCCCTTTGAAAGTGCGGCCTCCAAATCCCGCAGAAATAAAAAGCAAATGAACGCGTCCGTGCTGTAATCATACATCTACATGTGGTGTTACTGTCAGAGTCAGGGAACGCCGTCTCGCTTCCCGTTTCCCTCCAGAGACACGGCGACCAGCAGGGAAAAAAATGGGGAATGCACTCATTCATTCATCTTTAATGGACACATGATAGCCGACGGAAACGGTGCCAACCCCTCGATCTCCACCGAGTCCTCGCTTTCCCCCGATGTTCCACAAGGAAATGACGGTTTTATAAGGAACCCATCTCAACGCCGATGGTGTCATTATGCATCTATTACACATCGTAATCAACATTTACTTCGTAACAGTGTGCAGGAAGTGGAATTAAATGCCTATTTCCAGTTTAATGTTATAGTTGGTGAGATTTATTATTATTTGAAACAACAATTAGATGCAATTTCATATCTGCCTTTTTTTTTTTTTTCTTGCAATAGCCACTTAATGCAATGTGAAAAGCAGGAGATGTATTGGTGATGTGTGGGATTCAAATTACAGGAAGCGTCTTCAGTTTACTACTGCATCTCAGTTTCTGTCCACATACAGCTAAATATCTTCTTCTGATGCATTACTGTCAGATATATATATATATATATATATATATATATATATATATATATATATATATATAAACCTGTCATCCGTCACTATAACCCACTTGTATCTGTTGCATTAGAACTACCTTTCGTTAAACTGGAAAGTCCAACTCAAACATTTGCGTATTCTGTATAAAACAGGTGCATTTATTATCATTCTGAGGTGGCAGAACGCATTAACACCCGTTATCTACAACATTAATGCAATAACTCCCCCGCTTATGACAAGCGGAAAACATCAAAACACTATTAAAACTTTGTAACGGGGCTGATGTGAAATGGGCTTCAAAAATAAACAGGTCGGCGCATTTGTTCCTTTTCAATTTGCAGGCAACCGTCTGACTTTGCAGATAAATACACGCCCGGATATCGGATGCATTTTTGATAGGACCTGTGTCCGTACGCCTGGGGAAGACATCCTGTCAAAACAGCGTCGGATCGGAACACAAACTCCTGCACGGGAAAAAAAAGAGGATCTCTGCAGAAAAAAAAAAAAAATGTAAAGTACACGGGGTTATTACTGTGTGAGTGGTGTAACGGCCGCGCAGGAACATTAACTAAAGAGAACAATCCCAAAGGCGAATTACATGCCGCCTTGTCAGTTAAACCAATGTGAGCTTCGGCACGACGGTGCGCCTGTGCCTCAAAATTGAAACGTGAACGTTTCCCATGTTCCATCTCATAGAGTTGTACAACAGCAGATAATGCTTTTCGGTGGTGCCCGTGTGATGGACAGGCGTGGTAATTATTTTAATGAAAGGCTCTTAGAAGACTTCGGCTCCTGCATTCTCAATTCACACTCATGCAGATGTGTCGTCCCGATAGGGCCGCCAGACATAGGAGAATAATTTGTTTTTATGATCAGCTACCAAAAGGGGGTACTAAAGGTGTGTGCTGCAAAGACTCCCTTTATGTCTTTATTTTACAACACTGCTGGTGCACTGGTGCACAGCTTGCCGATGAAATAAAAAGCGCTAAAGTAACTTTAGTTTGTGCATTGTGGAACAATCCATTGCAATATGAATTATGTGTGCAAGTTGCTACACACCTCGACGCGTTCCGGCTCCATCGGACCCCAAAGCCGCCCCGAGAAACAGCATTAATTGTCTTTTCTAATATGTTCTGCAACAAGCGATTCTGCAAACCTCAGGTCACGTTGCGTCTTAATTTAGTGGCACGACAAAAGCGGAATTATTATCAAAGAAGGCAGGAGCAGCCTCCAGTTAAGAAAAAAAAAAGAAAAAAAAGACAGATTTAAGATTTTCCACGACATGACAAGTTTATTATCTCTTTGCTAGCTGAGAAATATGGCTCAAAGGCCATCGCACATCTCATCCTGGACTGCCTTTGTTTAAACCAACAGTAGTGGTTTTTATTTTCCAGCCTGGAGTGAGGTAATTAGAATGAAGATGGCACATCTAAACAAATAAATGGGTCTCCCCTTAATCAAATGGAGAAGCATGGCTGAGCATACATTTACAGTGCTGTGCTAGAGAGGAAGCATTTCCATTGTGGCAACATTGTCGAGCAAGAAAATCGAAAAACATCAGCGACGGCAACCGACGAGGACTCATCGTTTGAAATGCAGCTATCACCATCGCTAATTACTTAGCTGTTTATACTTGAAGGTGATCTCAGCTCCTTTACCTCCTAAGTTGATCAGCTGCCTTTTAATTTGTTCCGCGGAGAAAATCGAGCAACGTGAGGCGCCGTTCAATATCGCCCAATCGAGAAACATGACTTGTTTCGACGATGCAAGAAAAAAAAACCTCTTATTCCCTGGTTATCTGGCTTTTTAAATATAAATAATTTCTTGGACGTGACTTACATGAACAGGACAAGAGCCGATTATAATAAAATTCTCTATAAATATGCATAGTTTCCCTTTATTGTGGCTATAGATGAAGACTCCACCTTCCTACCACAACAAACTGGTGGAGGCGCTTCACTATACTCGGACGTGATGAAGTGCACCACCCAGTTTACTTTGGTATCAGCGGGTAAATAAAGACCATTACCTCCCTGGCAGAGTTTCAGAATGATGTATGGTTGGCTGTACGGGGTTTGATTCACCTGCCGAGACCGCCCCACCTCTTCAACACTCTGGCCATCCTCACCGGAGAGGCCCCTGGGGGTCAGCCCACTCATTCCGAGGAAGCAGAGAGGGAAGAGAGGAAGCCTTCTGGGCAGCTTCCCGGTGGGGGCAGATGGTATCTGTACCCCGCCTCTGAGCCTCAGCATTTATAGAAGGTGATTACCCAGGAACTCATAACACGAGATGCAAGTCTGAAGGAGCAAGGTTGTAATTTCATATTCTACAGAGACAGTCTCGAAGAGACGTAAAATATCTTCATAAAAACGTACTTTCAGTTTATCTTAAATGCGTTTCCCCGACACCTCACAGATCTAATTAGTCTGTTTCGCGTGAACATTTAAATGGTTCCTCTGGTTTACTTGATGTTTCCCTGTTCGGAGGGGGAACTTGAAGAGCATGTGAAACCAGTCTGTGAATATCCGTATAAACCAGCGACCTTTCCATTTCTGAACAGTCCTTGTAATCATTAAACCCTTCAAAACCCACCAGCCCCCTTCTGGCACGGGTCACTGTAAAGACTATTCCCCCAGCCCAGAGGTTTGTAGCTGCAGACTGCTCACATGGCGTTTCATTATTATCTTCTGGCTCTGAATATATGCTTAGGGCAACAACCAGTACTTTCTTTTATTTTTACTGGTGTGGGTCATCCAGTTCTTGCCAGCGTGGTTCTGTCAAAGGAAAGCTTCTGCAGTCGCTGATGCTTCTGCCTGTTCAGAGGCTACATTTATCCTGCTAAACAGCGGTGGATGGAAGCTCCATTCCTTTTGGTGCTATTTCAGTCTCTTTGTGAGAACTCTTTGCCGAGGGGGGTAAAAGAGCTGAAAGTGACCTAGTTGTTCTCGACACACGGGGGCGGGGTCTATCAAGGCGGCATTCAGCATGGCTCGGAACACCTGACATCACTCTTTATGGAGCGGTTGGACTTAAATAAAAATGTTTATTATGGTCATAGCTAAACCGGGGATGGGGAGGGAATGGGGGTAAATGGGAATATTTCTCAAATGAATCTTAGCTCAGTGCTGCCCATCCATCCAGCCGTTCATCCATCCCACAGCAGCCTTGAAGGTGTTTGTGTGAGTGCATTAGTGGGTGATGAATCACTCTCCCAGCTGCAACTCGCAAGGCCTTTGTCTAAATAAACCCTGAAATGTGTTCACCCCCCCAAGATGATCTGATTCATGCACGGGGTCGGAGCTTGTTCATTCAAAGTTTGCGTTCGTTCGTTTGAAGCAAACTATTCTGAAACTAGATGGCAGCATGGATGAGAGGGATGGAAATCATATCTCCGGTTAATTAACAAATGCAAATCTTACATTTACTTCACATTAAAAGAATATAACTGAAGGAATGTGACTTTTATTTTGAAGTTGCGACAGTCAAATTCAACTAACTCTTGTATACAGCTTTTATTTTGGTATCTATTTGTTTACATTTGTCCATTTTCTTGAAGACAACCGCAATTGCTTTGTCTACCGGCGCTTTTGGCTTTGCAGGTCACGGGGGTTGCCAGAGCCTATCCCAGCTGATTATGGGCAAAGGGGGCAGGGTACACTCCGGACGAGTCACCAGCGCATCGCGGAACTATACTTTATTTTCCTTTAAACTTTGATCATCTTGTGAGAACAAAAGGAAACCAACTAACTTCTTAAACAACTTTACTTCTGGGGTCGATAGCCTGTCGGAGAAGGGAACACCTAGCATCATTGGGTTATCATTGGGATTAAATTATAAATATTCCCATTTTAGTGCTGGTTTGCTTTGGCATCTCTTCTGTTGTCACATGATTAAAATCCAGATAGTCTATGTTGTGGTATTCCAGTTTCATTGACCCGTGACTTTACCGCCCATGCATGTATTGATTTAAAAGGCTTTTTTATAAGTAATATAATCTGCGATGCCAGGGCACTGTGGGAACACAGACTCTAACCCAGCGGACCTTATTGATGCAGGATCCACCAAAATACTTTAAGGTACCCCGAAACTGGAGGCAAGAACATTTATTGCTTCCATTTGTCACAACAATTAACAGCTGGATTAGACTTATTACTTCCAGTTTGACGCACACGGAGCAGAGGCAAAGCAGCATGGAGTGGGCTCCTGTGAATTCGTTTCACCTCGCTGTTGTTAATAAGTAGTGAGAAGGCCATTAACAGGACTAGAGATATGAACATGAATACATTATTTGCTATAGGGATGAAGTGAAATGGGACTTTTATCACCCTGCAAGGTGGTAAACATTGTTTTAATGGCAGTGCCTGAAAGTTGCTTGGACGCAGAGATCTTTGAAAAAGATGTAGCATTGTTTGCGTAAACACTTAACGGCCTCATTGATAAGGTTTTATTGATGGGACTTCGTTAGCTTGGCTTAAGTTGTTTGTCAGCGCCATTAAAGTTCACAATGAATTTAAAGAAGTGCAAATGAGAAAACGCTTCACCCGAGTCAAAAACCAGCCGTCTGTAGCAGCTTGCGTCTCAGCCGGTGCATATCATAACTTGTGTTTGGTTATTTATATCAAAGTTCACGACCGTGTTTGTTTCTAGAGGCGGAACAGGGATGCTCGGGGCCCCGGCACCTCACCTGAGTGAAAATCCTGCAGCTTCATAAATCTACCTCGGATAGACAGCAGCAGGAAGACGTTTCCTGTTTCGTTTCTTCTCTTGGCCTCTGTGCATTTTTTATTTCCCCCCACAATGTGAGAGAATACACTAACATGGCAAAAAAGTTGCGGACGCACCTGCACTCACCTCGGCATAGCGCGATAGACGAGGACACAAGACCCCAGTCTGCAAAGGCCTCTGAAGGTCGACCGATAAACCCAAACTTCTGCCTCTCCTTTCTCGCTCACTTCGGGTTGGAGAAACTTTGTCGCAGTTGTCCTCCAGTTCCATTGATTGAGGAGGACATTGGAGGGAAAGGCATCTTTAATTGTACACAAAATAAAGCTCCTTTGACTCTTTTCCCCCTAGCCCCGTTGTTGGAAGGAAAGGGATTAATTAAGTACATCTACAACTGGCAGAGTCGACTGTGCAAACAGTAAGTGATTATCTGTGATGTGTCTCGAGACCCAGGAGGGGAAAAGAGCTGCACAGCTTTGCAACTGACAAAAAAGTTGGCAACTTCATTTTATTTTTTTTTAGATGTTACATGTTTCTGGTTTGAGAGTTGTGTGTCTCCCATGCTGGGATTAAAATTTTGTAAGGGGAAGCAACAGCAACGCCATCATTGGAAGGGGTTAGCTCCTAGACTGTTAAATTTTTAACTTCTGAGTGTCCAGTATGTCAATTTCCTCTCAAACGTCCGGTTCAATAATCGAGGGTGACTGAGCTCAGCTGGAGAAGTGCTGCTTCATTACACAGTTTAGTTCCTGATAACCTTACATCACTTTTAATTTTCATTTGCCCAATTGGACAACTGCTCGAGGAATTTCCATTTGGTCCAAACACGGAGTGTACTCGCCCCCGGGCAAATGAAAACAGCGTTTGATGGACACAGATCATCAAGAGAGAGGCTGAAACCTTGGTGTGACTATTTTTAATATTTATGACACCAGGAAATACACTATGAAGTATTTTTTGAGGCTTTCCCTGGTACCTACGTAGGCAACACTAGCTTTATTCATTAAATACTATAGCACGATGATTTCTTTATCCGTTTAGCGACTACATCGTTTATCGTCACAATCAGATGCCGTTGTTGAACGCTGCAGTTCCACACGTCTTAAATGAGTCATAATGATTTGTATTCCCAATGTTTTTTACCCTCTGTCAATCTGCAATTACTAAAAAATAAAACTATAAATAAATATATATATATATATATATATATATATATATATATATATATAGAGTCATCTAATTTATGATGGCAAAGTATGATGACCCCGTGCCTTCAAGCCAAAACCCAACAGAATTTCACATCAGGGTACAAACCAATGTTGTATGACAAGGGATATGATAAGATTCACTGGATTTTCATTTTTCTTCTTTTTTTCCCTCCCTTTTTAATCTCGGAACGTTTCACCAGTGGCAATATCACAATATTTCACCTTCAGAGAGGCATTCTGAGAAAGACAAAAATGAAATTCCACAAGATGGACGATTCTGGCCCGCGAACCACCTCAAAGTCACACACCTTAACGTGAAAAAATGAGGACGGTACCCTATCAGAGGCAGATGACTTATTGCTTCGAGGCAGCCTATAGACAATCTGTCCTGTGGTTTAATATGTGTGTAAATGATAATGTTAAAGGTTATTGTCATGCTTCGCTAGTGACTCAAAATACATTGCCTCCCTGGAAGCTGGCTGATCATTAACTCAAGGTGTCAGGAGACACACATTTGCTCAGTGGTATTCTCCAAAGCCAAAATGGTATGCAATGCTTGTTCCTCTGGGGGAGATATTTTAGCTGCCTGATGTATATCTGTGTGAGAATATCTCAGAAGCCACTGCTGCATATCTGAAGATTGCACTTTATCCTTGAGAAGACAGTGTGTTTGTGACTTCATTGTTCAGAGAGGTGAATTCAGGTACCTCGCTTCTGATGAAAAGTTAATGCGCATCTCAGTTGCACTTCCACGCTGAGCGCAAACATTGATTGAAGCTCTAACAGCGACGCTAATCAACACCCGACATACTTTTTGGCCGCATTCCTCGAAATCATAAGCAATGAGAGAGAACAGCGTAGGCACGATGGACTTGTAATTACAGAACACAATGCCGCTCTGAGCTTGACCTTATAGAGGTGATGAATGGAGCAAGTCCTATCCATGACATACAAGCAGAGAGTCATCAATGTTTGTGGGCTACAGGAAGGTATGAGGTAATTAATCATGCAACATGCGCCCAGTCCTGATTTTAATTAACGGCGAAACACATGTTCTTGTCTGTCTTCGGGGAAGCGGGGAAGGACCAGTCCGCGCTAGACTGTCTTAGCCTTTTGCAATATTTATGATCTGACCAGTGCTGCTCTTCAGATGCAATTTGTTATGCTGGCCTGAGAGTCTTCTGCTCAGTCAAGACAAGAACACCACCGAGATTCCACAACCATCACCGCTAACGTTCGTCATCCGTGTTTGAGAATGACTGAGAACACGCAATTAGATGATCTAATAGAGCAAATAGCGTTACGATCAAAGGAAGGCGGTACAGTTGGGTGTGGTATCCCTTGAGCTCGTCTGGGTTCCGTTTAGGTTTGCTGGCGACCCCCAGCCGTCCTTGTCATAGAAGTGACCTCAACAGGATAGACATCGTACATCTACGGGTTTCCAAGTATCAGCATCTCTGCAAAATGATGACTGGTAGCATACTAATTGGCTGTTGTGTTGCCATGGCATTTTTCAGATGCTCTGTGTGCCACGGTTCGCAATTACTGGAGCTGCTCTGCATCAGCTGCACGAGAACCAACAATGAACGGACAACATTTTCTAACAAATTCATTGGACCGCCCAATGCCCAGTCTGGTAGCCGTCGTTGCCACCGCGGCAACCGCAACGGATATTTCCCCCAATTTTGAAATGATTTGCATTTTAGTTACTCTAAACAAAAGCCATCATTTGCTCCATTTCCTGTCTTGCTTTAATGAAGACACTACCATCTAAAGAGTGATGGATATTTCAGGACAGACGATCTAGTCTCTGAGTAGACTATCAACGCCTGACAGACTATAAATGTGGGGTTCGGGTACAGATGCACCAGGCAAAGAAAAAGAACAATATGGTCTTGTTTATAACATTGATTTATCGCGGCGCAGCTCCAGTCGACGATGCACTTTTCGGAGCACTACATTACATCGGGTCAACTCATCACATCTATATAATCATTCATGTCATAGGATTCCGGCGCAGACGGCGAGTATTCCTGGAAGCTCCGGGATGCCTCCCAGCCGTGTTGTAGGGTTAAGTTACCGAGCTGGGGGTGGGGGGGGGTGAGTAATTGTATCAAGAATGAAGGTGTTTCACATAGCTGCCATGACACCTGTCTCAAATACAGGCGGCTCGGCAGCTGCGGGAACAGAAGGCCCTGATATGGAGAGAAAGGAGATGCTCTTCGCCTGGCTGACCCCAAAGCTCGAGCCAAATTATTTACAATCAAAGCGCGATGTCGTTTCTGTTTAAGATTCAGGACGGGTGGGTTCTCTGCCGCAGTGGCGCTGAATGTCAATGGCGCAGACATGTTGCCGGCGTGACAGCGAGAGAGTAAAATGCCAGCATAAGTTGTGAGAAATATGAAAAGTAATAGGAGGCAGCAGATGTAAAAGGGCACTTAGACGCCAAAATGAAATGTCTTGACTTTTGTTGTCAGGATGCACAAACTGTTACTTCATCAAATCAACCGCAACGATGCGGGCAAACAAATCCGCCTTAAAAAGGCTCCTTTTAAGACGCGCAAAAAACCAAAAACTTTGGGAGTTATTCACTTCATTTCCTCAGCCGTCATATTTATGAGGCATTCATGTATTCTTACACGACTGATAGAGTGTAAAGAAGAGAAAGAGCGAGAGATTATGTTCTCCGAAGCCAGACAAGTCAGGCGGCACGGAAGAGAGTCCCAGGATAACACCAAGACCGACAACCTCGGGGCTGTAAGCTGTTGGTCTCGACTCCCCCCGACATGGGATTTGAAGATTTGTAGTGTTTTTGCCATTCGAAGTATTACCACCGGAACGTACAGGCTGGCTAGTTTTATTCTTCTTTTTTTTTCAAATTTTTTTATTTATTTGGTCATTAATTTACCAGAAAAGCCATTAAAGAGAATCTTGTATCAGATGAAGGGGATGAAGAGGAACTAAAGATGGGATATAACCTCCTTTTATTTCATTGGCCCTTCTGGTGAGGTGGAATGTGTCTCTACAGTTTGGTGGGAAATGAAACTTTTAAAGTTCAACAAAACATTTTTATTCTATTCTTTTTTTTTTTTTTGCCTACAATAAAATTATCAATCCCATCTTTCTTGTTTTAGTCGTATTGGTTAAACCTGCAGCTTACATATAAGTGTTGTGTCAGCTGTGAAACACAGCAGGCGTTAATGTGTGGGTTTTCAAGGCAAAACCATCACAGTAATTTCATGTTTACACCAACTTCTTGGGATAATTCACAGTTTTTAAGGCTCCCAGTGGAATCTTTTTGTTTGTTTTACACTTTTGACATGGTGTTTGTTGCATTAGTTGCCTTTCAGGATGTGTATTACACCTCTCTGCTGTTTCCTGGTGGATAATTCAGCCTCCTATCAAGAGGCTTTTGCTTCTTTCAGTTGTAGGTTTCAGACGTCAGCAGCAGGAAATATGAAGCGTTTGGAGTTGTTTAGCCGTCCGTGTTCAGAGGGCAGCATACGGTGGATGGAAGAGGGGAAAGGGGTAACAAACGGCATCTATCAGGGAGGGGTTGGGTGGGGGGGCAATAAAAATAAGAATTGAGTCGGAATGCGTGAAGGTAGGCAACGGTCGTTCTGGGGTGAAACGAGATTTCTTCATTCAGTGTTTTATTCATTCTTGTTTCCAGACAAAGGACTCACAGTTCAGCTGTGTGTGTGTGTGTGTGTGTGTGTGTGTGTGTGTGTGTGTGTGTGTGTGTGTGTGTGTGTGTGTGTGTGTGTGTGTGTGTGTGTGTGGTAGTAAACCTCCAGTTTGATCTGACACTAATGAAAGACTAATCGCGAACAGTGGAAATTGTAATAAAGGTCACATCTGTTTGAGATTCCATAACCCGTGAAGAGCAAGAGAATAATCCTAAAAGACGTTAATCCAGACATAGTTTTGAACCTGACATTATACTCAGGTGAACTTTAATCTAATCTAATCTAGACTGGTTCTCCGAAAAACATCATCTCATGCAAGCAAAATTGTTCTGCTAGTGAAATTAAACTAAAAATAGAAGCAGATTAAATGATTAACGTGATATATTTGCAGATGACGTGTTGCTTTATATCACAGTTAACATCCAGACCAGTTTACTCACACACTCATTTCTTTTTTTTTACACTTCAGTAGTAAAAGAAAATAAGAAGATTGATTAACCCCTGGTTGTCCTGTCATGATTGATCACCCCGCCCACCAGCTGAACCCACCCCCACCCATCTGATCTTACAGTGTGATCAATAGCGTCGCCTCACTGCGGCAGAGGAACTTGGATCTGTCCTATTACCCCAGATGCAAAACTTAGCCATTAGCGCTAAACACAATTCATTCTGCAGAGCATATGAAAGGGGCTGTTGCGCTTCATTAGCATAATACGGACACTCATTGTGCATCAATCTGCCGCCGTTACCACCACACACCCACACACCCCCAACTCACAACAGCCAAGTGACCAATTGTGGGGACGGATAACTGTCTGCTCACCCAGTTTGAAGCTGGGATGTCACAGCAGATGGTTGGGAGACGCAGGAGTCAGAATACTGATGATAGCGTGAGGGAAATATTGGCAAAGAGGGGAAGGTGAGGGCCAAGGGAGGGGGTGGTTGGCGCTCTGTCCGGCAATAATCAACCCGTGCATCTTAACAGCGCAGGCTTTATTCTACGTTATTCGATTATGTAGATTAAATTTGTTAATCTCTGTCTGCAGTCTCATTCCATATCGGTTACATTCTCTCACATCTGGCCCGACTCCGGCATCGGTGGGGCCAGCGCGAGAGAGACGCTATTGCACACTTGAAATTCAATAATGCAGTTTTCGGGCTTGGGTAGGATGTAATTTCATGCTAGACCACTCATAAAATTATTGTATGAGTTATCGCAAATTTTTAAAAGTACCATTTTACTTTTTAAATAGCTTGTGGACGCCGTTCTCGGCGAGAACTCGCATCCTAATTTACTGCAAGCTCGGTGCAGTCTCCACTTTTAATTACAACAAATTCTAATTTATGAACTTGTTTACCTCTTATGCAAATAGTTAGCTGAAAAAATCAACAACAAAAAACAAAAAAACTCAAACAAAAGGAAATTTGTAATTGTGGATTTACGAGCAGAAAGGAGCGTCCTAACAAGACGGTTTGGAGGGAATGCGGCCACCGACACCTTGTTACCGCTGAACTGTGAGCGCTCCGTCATCATATGAACCGGATCAATTCAACCACGGTTCTCCTATGCGTGTTCTGACAGAGCTCACAGGAACTGCTCAGAATAAAAAAGTGAACATAATGATCACTATTAATAATAACAATAATAATAATAATAATAACAAAAACGTTTTCTAGAGACCAAGTTTCGTTGTTATTTGTGTTGTTATTGGGAATACTTGGCGAGGGTGTTGGAGTGTCGACTATGCTACCTTTAGACTTTAGATTACATATCTGTTCCAGTGTTGTGATTGGAACAGATATGTAATCTGAGGGGTTTTAAGGGGGTGGGACCAATACGATATTATTATTTACTATTTAATTTATGGCTTTGATGTCTACAAATATCTGACGTTTCTTGCCTGAAACTACTTGGACCATGCGTGTACATCCCTCTGTTTCAGCCCTTTGGCCTTCGAGTGGGTGTGGCTTAAAATGCAAATGAGCTGATGCTAGTCACACCTCTTTCCAGAGCTGAGCATGGCTTGGAATTAGCCTGTGCCCCGCCCCAACCCTGTAGTGAGGAAGTAAAAGCCTACTAAGACATCAAAGCTGAACAACGCCTCACAGTAAATACTCAAGAGAAGTTGAGCACAGAAATTACCCCAAGGAGTATTTTAGTTGCAAAAATGATCTATAAGTAAAATAAACTCTACATGTAACCTCCTACTTAAACTACAAAGTCTAAAGTTGGCCAGACTGCAAACTTTGAGACAGGAACATCAGTTTTAGGTGCGGAAGAATATAAAATACACCCAATCTGTAAATGTGAACCAAAAGAACACTCATTAGGAAGGACAAGAAAAGTTGATTTATAAAACGCAATTAAATAAAACGGGGGGGAATTCAAAGATTTTCTACGCTGCTCTCACTGTGAGAGAATTATTAAATGAGAAAAGCAGCATCAGAAGTTAAATCAAGGAGGAGCTGGTGTGCTAGTTTTAGCGCTCGCATGAAAAAAAGAACTACTTTAATGCTTTGACGCAAATCCAAGCCTTCAATTATGAATGCGCTGCCAGTCGGACGCTCGACGAGAACCGCGACCCGCCTACACCCCTTTTTCAAGCAAAAAAGAAAAATTGCTGGAGTAAGCGCTTTCCATTGTTATGCAGTCAAAATGAGTTAGGGGTGACGTTTGGTCCGTCTCTGAAACTTCTTTAGAAACTGTAAATTATATCGGAGACATTCATCAAAATGCAGCAAATAAAGATTTATTTCCAGGCTTGCGCGGCCAGATTACGACTGTTGCGGAATACTAATGGTTACCATAATTAGGAAGTTGAAACTCATGATAAGTTGACTCTTTGGTGGAGGGACTGGCTAATAGCGGGTCACTTAGTGGTTCGTTAGCATGACCTTGGCTTGGCAGAATAATGAGGAGCCTAAAAATAACTGTCAGGGAAAAAATAATAATAAAAAAAAAATTCCTGGAAGATTAATTATCAAAACAAAGAAAGAACCTTAGTGTTTTACACGCATTAGGTTCGGCTTTGGCCGTCCAATTAATTTACCGCGAGGTGCTGCATCATCTCTCAGGATTCAGAGCGCAATAATGAAATAACAGTGTTTTTTGTTTGGGAACATAATTGCCCTATAGATAGTCCAAAAACAGACAGGAATGTAATTACACCCTTAAGAAGTGTTCGCTTCCTGAATGAGTGGGGTCTGGCGGTGAATACTGCCCCCATGATGCCTCTGCAAGGCCAGCACTTATCAGGACTGGGGAAAATGGGGGTGTGGGTGGTATAGGCAGTATAGGATGGGGGGTATCTATCTCAGATCTGCCCTATCAGCACATCACAAACACAACGGCAACAACAGCGATGTGTGACAATCACAGCTGGAAAATGAAAAGTGCTGTGAGGCAAACAAACTCCATTAATACACTGGATGGACACAGACGTCAGGAAATATCGATTCAGACGGACATTATTTTTTTTAATGCCATACCTTGGGGGGGGGCTTTAGATAGAAAAATAATCTCGCCTCAGGTTAATTCACCATGAAAGATAATGGTTTTAATAAATGGAATCATTTCGCTGATTATTGATCACTGAGGCCCGAGAAACTTCTTCCATGACTTTTACCGCCTCTCGGTGACGATGGGGCACAGATAAGACCGATAGTCTTCATCTGAGGGGGGAGTATTTAAACCAAAGGTCACCCAGAGATCCTTAAAAATGACGACCTGCTTCCGATGCGGAGCTGATTAACATTTCAATCTTTAATTATAACATTAACTCAGCTAGAAAGCAGTCGTCACAAAAAAAGATGCACCATAACTTCACCTATTGGTTTAGACGCTAATACAGTGGTACCTCTACTTACGAACGTCTCTACTTACGAACTTTTCTACTTATGAAACGCCTCAATAGGACAATATTGCCTCTAATTACGAAAGAAATTTTGAGTTACGTAAGGTAAAAACACAGTATGGGCTGATACTCGCAGCTCCCACAGGTTCCTGAACGCAACATTCTCATAGCTACTCTGCCATTGGCTATTACCTAGCATCCTGGCATCCCATTGGCTAAGAGGGACCTCCGTTTGTCGCTAGATAGGTGTCTATGCAGCGTCCTCGTCATTCGGCCCTCGACCCGTGAGGTGTTCTGATAGTTTAACGTAAATATATTAACTTTTAGAGTATTTACTATGGACCCCAAGAAAGAGACGGAGAAAAGAGGAAAAGAAAAGACGAAGAAAAGAGTTTTTTTGTCCGTACAAACAAAGCAAGAGATCATAGAAAAGCATTATGCTTTATAAAACATTTATGTCTGAATTTTGGGGGGCTTGGAACGGATTAGGGCATTTGCATGGAAAACGCGTCTGTACTTACGAAATTTCTTCCAGAACCAATTAATTTCGTAAGCATAGGTACCGCTGTTCGACAGAGGAGAGAGCCAATCATGTTGGGTTTCCTTCTTAAATGATCTTATTCTTCGCTGGAGGTGTTTGTTCTGACGAGGTTTGGGTTTATTTATTCATTCATTAGCGTAAGACGGCGATATGAAAGCGGATAGAATCGCCTCCATCACCCGTCTGCAGACATTTCACGCCCGGCAGTACACAAAATCACATAATGAGCGCCCAGGTTAATGTGTATGTGTGTGTGTGTGGGGGGGCATCTAAACACCGACGGCGTGGTCATTATGCATCGGTTACGTGATGCAATCAACACTTCCTTCATGATTACCAGTGAAATAATACCGCTTCACCTTATTTATTTAGTCTTTATTTAGTGGCTGCCTCTCTTTCCAGCACCCACTTATGAATTACTAAAGTGATGAGGACAGATGGTTTTTTCTTCATCTTATTCATAATAACACCATCGTATTCACGTGAACCTGCACCCGCTACCTGTGTGTGTGGATTAAAAGGACGATAAACTTGTTAGATGTGATGAACACATCCATGCTGGGAGGGGCGGCCTCCTCCATTGTTGCCATGCTTTATGTTGCCAGGGAATAAATCTGACACGGTGTCCTTCTGCTCGTAGCTGGCTGGCTGCCCACAGGGCCATTGTGTCTTCTGTGATTAGTGAAAAGTGAGGAATGCAATTAAAATGGCAGGTAGCTGCTTCTTCTCGTTACGACGGCTGAAAAGAGATGTGTGGTGTCACCGGCGTTGACACATTTCACCGCTGCCGCCGCCGCACAGTCGCGCCACGTCTTCCCGGGAGGACGGGTGACGCTTCTGGAGGAAAAAAAAGACGTGTGATTTTTCTCTTCTTATTTAATCTGCAAGTCGGATGCAAAAAGTTTGAACTCGGAAAACAACTTATTTCTAAAAGAGTTTGCTTCAAGATGAGAGGAGTCGCGTTTAGGATAGAAAACTGCAGCCTGAGATGTGGTTAGCGTAGCTTAGCATATGTTTAAAACGATATAATATCTCTCTCTGATGGCTTTGAAAGCACCACAGTTATACAATAAAGGGATGTGCAATTGTGTGTAATGCATTCAAACAGTATGTTAAATTTCTACGTGGGATATGAACTCAAGTATAAAAAAAATATACGTAGTGTGAATTCACGAGAATAAGACACGAGTGTGAGCTCACACTATAGTCGTCATTCACAGTCACTCACTTATTATTAAAAAACTACGGAAAGTATTAATAAAGTATATGGAAGTGAAAGTTTAAAACTATAATACAGAATGATGTGTTTATTCGAATAAAATACTAAAATAATCCCTTTTTACTCGCAGTTAATGCGATAAAATTCCACGATATAGCGGCAAACTATTTATTTTTATTATCATCTATATTAAAAAGAACAACAATATGTGAATGTTGGATTCTAAATTCAAAATAAAGAATAAAAAATAAAAAATAAAAATCATTTGTTTTTTTAATTTGGATTGCGTGTTGCGATGCTAGCGGTGCTAAGCTAACCACCGATCGACGGCGTCGTTTAACACGCCATACCTCACCTTTAAACTGCCGTTAAAGGGACATTAAAAAGCGGCGCGTCTGGAACAAAGGCTCATCAGCCGAGGCGTTTTTCACGTGTCGCGCCGACCCCCACGTCACGTTAATTTGACGAGACGGCAGCCATCAGTCATCGTAACGTCCCGTTAAATCGCCTCTGACGCCGTCGTTTTGAAGGCGGCGTGGACACGACCGAGCGCCAGGCGGGTGAATGATGTGCTGGCTGACGGAGCCGCGTTCAGGGCTCTCATATCTTCTTCTAGGGGTGCTATTAGCATCTATTAAATCCCTCCACCTCTCCTCCTTGTGTTTGTTTTGAGGCGAGATAAAACATGTCGGCGTCTCTCGCTCTGCTCCAATCACGGTTGTCTTCTCTCGCTCGTGCCCTCCCCCCTCTTCCTCCTCCTGGCAGGGAGGAAGGATGTCCCAGGAGACGATTTATAAGGCTAATTCACTGAGTGCTTCTAACTGGGGAAGCAATTAGGACATGGCTTGACCCCTCGAATCCTGCAAACCCCGGCCACACGTATCGCGTTTAAAAGCTCGCCAGCAAGCGTTTTTAAGAGGGTCTTTTTTTTTTTTTTTTTTGTCCGCCATCAAGTCCTCGTGTGAAATTATTTACAACGCACATCCATATTCCAGGGCAACAATGGTTTCCACTCATGCATTGGAGAAAAAACTAAATCTACATAGATTAATTGTGATATCTCTGTAGAGAAATTCCATTAGAGAGAGTAATGGTCGAAATTCCATTTAATTTATTTATGACCTTTTCACTTTGTGTGTTCTTACATGGAATAATGTATTATTTTCTTCCCAGGGATCAATAGTTCAGCTCGTTTTTCCTTACCTCAAGCAGCATTTTAACCCACGGCTGACAGATTCCCCCTCTCTAAACTACATTTTTGGGGGTTTTTTACAGAGCAAATGCCGAACATAAAAGGAAATGCCGCGTCGGTTCTTATCGTATTTTCTTCAAAGGGCAGCTCCGTCCTGTGATCTGTAATCTGTTCGACTTAAAACAATCAAGAAAAAAGATGTGGAAAGTTCTGTAATCAGAAGATCAAACCAATAAGTGCACATCAAAAGTTGTTTGGGTTGTTTTACCGTTAAAAATGTACCGTTTGTTTCCCTTAGATTCTATTATGTGTGTTTGTGTTTGATATTTGTAACGTGCTTAGAAGGACGACAAGTTTGACGAAAGTACAAGAATCAAAATGAAATCAATTTTGACCAAGAAAATGTTTTAAAAATTGGAATTTAAATACTATTAAAGTACTTTTCTTGATGTGATTTTTGAAAAATGCTGAAAGTAGCTGCATTTTTCATTCATTCCCAAATGTGAAAACGAAACTTTTAGGCCTTCGCTGATCTCGGATGCATTCGCGTGATTATTACGTAAAGGTGAGCGCCGTACTTGAGATTAGTGTTTGGAGTTCCACTGGACTTCAGTTCTAGACCCCCCCCCAGCAGAGCATTACTCTAACTCTGCCCTGGAGCTCATTGGTCTCACATGTACACTCAAATTCAGTTGCTTTGAGCTGGGCGAGTTCATTCCGAGGACCAGAATTTGCTATGCAGTGACTGCTTTCGTTGATAAAATTCAGCTCATGTTTCATCTGTTAAATGTGTTTTTAGGTGAAGCTGCGGCGGTAGGAAAATGTTCACTTTTGCAGAAGCAGAAACAAAATACGGGCGCCGCAAAAGTGTCTGGTATAATCCTAAATTGTCTCTAGTTCATTGACCAAAGCGGAAATTTGAATACGCCTATATTTCCCCCTCACATATTAATGGGAACGTTTCACTGTTTTCCATATTGCGATGGCACGGAAAATGGAACATCTTTCAATAAAAGCCAATCAGAAACTAGTCGTAGTCACATTTTTTTTGTTGTTGTTGATAAGCCATTTACAGCCCGTCTGCTATATGCTGATGATACCCCGCTGTAATTACTCATCTATAAAGGCGACATATGCTCGCATCAGCTGAAGCAGCTAAACGCAGATGAACGCATGCCAGCTATGATTCCGTTCCAACTTGCGCTACAGGGAAACCGTGGCGATCTCGTGAGCGTTCATCTGGCTCCAGGATGAATATGGATCGCCCTCCGGTGACCCCGACCAGATCCCAATTTAACCCCAAGACCCTCCATCTTTCAAAGCAAAGATATGAACTTTGTTACCCGTCCTATGATGAAAAACAATCATTTTTTTCTGTTGTTCTTAAACATCTACCGACCTCTTTGCGAATTCATTTACATTAGTGGAGTCCTGGCTTTGCTATCTCGGTATTACCATCTGACCGAAGAGTAATTTCTCTTCTAAATTTCATTAGCATTTCAAACGCATAACAATCCCCCTCTGCCAATCCATGTCTCATTAGTGGTCTCTGTTGATAAAAAACTCTGAAGTTGCTTCATTAACATAGGTACGTTCCTCCGAGGTCCCGCCGTTCTTGTTGCTGCTGTTTCTCTTCTGGTGTAAAACAGAATTAGAATACCATTAGTTTCTTGGATAAGGTTGGAAGATGAAATGGCATGTCTTTTATCACTGTTACCCCAGGGGAAATTATGTCAGAAGGGGCAAAAAATGCTTAAATGCTTCCCAAAAAAAAAAAAAAAAGACATCTTTTGTGTTTCGAGGCTTCAAATCAAGCTTAGCATCATATTTTATAAAATAACGGCAAATACGGGAGCGGAAACATTTATTTGCAGCCTCTATATTAATTGATGAAAAAAAAAAAAAAAAGCTTCCACATGTAACCAGCTTACACTTATCGTTCCAAAAATACCAGACAAAATGAACTATATTGAAGAGAAGCAGCGACGCCTTAGATTTAGGGCTAAAAGGATGGGGGAAGAGATAGGAAAAGAGCGGGATTAACGGAAACATCTGGTTATGGAAAGAGACAGATGCTCTCAAAAATATTAATGCACATAATGCAAAACCTCATCATCAGTTTGTCAAGATGTAGACCCCCCCAAAAAAACAAATAAATCAAATTTGTAAAAGCTCTCCAGAGCAGTAAAACAATAACCTTGGGGATTATCTCTTCTGGTAACATCCTGCATCTCAGTACTAGCTAGACAATTAGCCATTTTTGTGCTTTAATGCCAGGAGGGCACAAAAAGGGACAATCTCTCTTCACCTCATTAGTTAGCAGTTGTTAGCGTCTGCTGTAGCGATGCCACCGGGGCAGACGGGATTATCCAGCTCATCACAAAAGAAAAAAAATAATAAAATGGTGACTGGAGATAAGCTCCTGTTAGGGTTTACGGAAGGACGGTTAATGGTGTTTGTTCAGCCGGAGTACAAGCAATCATCACAGCAAATTAGACAAAGTACAGCGGTTAGCACCGCTGATACCGGTGTTTAAGACGCGTCGATAACCAGAAGCAGTTTCGGGGTCGCAAGTTTTATTTGGGCGACCCCGAAACTCGGAACTTGATCAGAATTGGAGGTGAGATTTTTCTGAGATTCTTTGATTTTGGATTGATTGTTTGGCGATACAAACACCAATCCACCCTGAATTTTGACCTCAAAACTTTTGTACTCCAATAGAAACTGACAACAATCACTGAAATTGCATTTATTATGAACCACCTGCTCTTCTTTGTTTAGTCCAGTTTACCTAAAACAGATTTATTCAAGTTGGGTCCAGAAATAAAGTATTTAAATTCTATTATGTACCTTGGAGACGCGACGCCGACCGGCTGTCATTTCTTATTTAAAACTTCTGTTAGTTCAACAGAAGAGAAGTGTGATAAATTGCTGGTGTCATTCTGCTTCTGTGACTCTAAAGTTATGACATAAAAGAGATGAGGATTTAAGAAGTTGTATCCCCAGAGATCCTCGGTTTCTTCCAGTGCTGTCTGGCTCGTTGCTCTTAAACCTAAGCTCATTATCCCAGAGACTTAAACTGAAAGGTAATATCACCAGTGGACCTCTTCTTCTACAGGCACATTTATAATTCATTCATCACATTTTCTCCAGAGGAGCCAGTCCCCGTGCAGGACTTGTCGTAAAGGTAATTCAATTAAAACCAGTCCGCTTAATGGTGTGACTTAAGGGTGCCCTTGATGAAAGTTGGCCAGCTAATGACATGAAAGTCAGGATGAATCCACTGGCAGGCAATAAATGATTGGCTGTATGCATGGCATGGTTTCTATTCCCCCACATCTCCATCACGTCACAAACCAACATGCGTGACCAAAGTTGAACTAACTGGGCTTTTAGAACCCAGAAGACCGACAGATACTGGCTGGTTAGGGATGTGCTCCCAATCCGGATCCACCCAAGTCAATATATATTCAGAATGTCATGAAACCCAAGACCAGACACCATTGAGTTTGATATTGTGTGTATTCAGTTGGACGTTTCGGGTCCTTTTAGGGTTCTCCGGATTGAGAGCCAAGACTCACGCCATCCAAGGTGGCCTCGGTTACGCCATCCCAGATCCAACTGGTTTGGATCAATTTGTTTGAGATATCTTTGTTATCTGAAAGTAATCTCCTTTCTGAATGTGGTATATGTTTTGTAGCATGAAGGAGAAATAAAATTTTAAAAAAAGCTTTTATGTTCATATGCAGCCAGTTGTTGTGGAAGGACGTATGAATTACCCCAAGGGAGAAAATAAAAACAGGTCTAGTATTTACCCATCCAGACATAATTCTTTCCAACTTTATGTCCTTTTGTATGAGCATAAATGACCACTCAGTGCAAATAGAGGCACAATTACTGCAATCACCTGCTATTTATTGACTTTTCTAGAGACAAAGAGGACTCGGTATGGTGCTGACGGTGTATTTCTTCTAATTTAACCATCACCCTTAACTCACGCTGGAACCCAGCTTGATATTAAAATGTCTTTACTTTAGCCAAGGCCTATAACGTGTGAATTATGGCTGTTCCCCACTGAAAATAATGAATATGCAGCGTTCAAACCCTGATTGCTCACGCTGACAACTGGTGTCAGACATGAGCAATTACTGAAATAGCTCGGTGGGTGAAGGCTCCTTTTAAAATGTCAAGAGCATATTACAACACTTGATGGCAGTAAACAGTTGTCATTGCAGTTTAGGTCTCATTTGGAGTGGAAAACACAACGGTTTATTTATTTATTTATTTATATATTTATTTATTTTTGCAAGACAGTGCTGCCGCCGTTGCGGACCGGCGTAAGGAATCCCCACATGTCTCTGAATTGTCTGTTGGGAGCATTTTTATTATTCTTAGATCCGTCTTGAACAAAGATGCAGATTCGGGTTGGCCAAGGCTCGCATGTTCGTGTTTTAACTGGAGATTATAAATAAGTCTGCTTTCCAAAGAGAGCGCCGTGCCAGACCCGTTAGCATATTGACTTTTTTTTTTCTCTTCCCGTTCCTGAATTAGACCACATGTTCTTGCCAACAGTTCTGTGTTCTCTGACAGCAGGGTAGCTTTAGATTGAGAGCAAGTCACAAGCCACGGATAACACCCCCACGCTGCCCACTGGCTACCAATACATTATAGTGCAAGTAGCTTTGAACATTGGCATGTTGTCAGGGGCAGTTGTAAATGACTTTCTATCCTAGAGGGCGTGCTGTGTTATGAATTGCTTTTCTTGGACTTTGACCCGGTATTGCAAATAAAATGCTATTAAAACAGGAGGAACGCAGTTTCTGCACAAACTTTAAGAATAAATGTAACCCATGAATTAAGAAGACAAGGCCTGAAATTTGATTAATTGACACACAGTCATTTGTTTCACATTTTCAAGCCTACGGCATGAGACTATTTTTGAAGTCATGTGACAGAATGGAGTTCTCGAAGGCTTCTACGCCGTCGCTGTCTTTATTTTTTACCTTTGGTGTGAATTAATTTCCATTTCCGACTCTCACATACATTTTCTTTAATTCAGCTCAGAGGGAGGTCTCTTAATTGGATTCGGAAAAATAATGCAAGCAAATAAGAGAATGGCGGATAGCTTCCGGGGGTATTGCCACTTCTAGCATACCCTCATTAATACACTGCTGTGAAATTAGCTGTAATTACGCATTCTAACGTTGCTATGACGATTCGCCATGATCAGCTTATGGGCTGAATTCGGTTTAAAGTTTCCGGTTTATTTGTTTGATTGTCTTAACAAATAAAACTATCAATTAGCATAACTTGATTCCAGACACAGGAGTTGGGAAAAATACGACACAGGTGGGAATTGTCCAGCTACGGCTCTGCACAGCATCATCATCATCATCTTTATTATGTCACAAAGGTATAACTGAACTCCAAATATATATTTTTTTAAAAAGTTTTCATTGAATTCTGCTCTGTTTCGCATTGAATCCACTCTGCTTGGAGTTTAATTTAATGTCATGCTGCACACAGTGACGTGAGCAGACTGCGAGCAGATGCTGCACACAGGGATGATTAAGTCATCAGTACATGTCACCAGGATAATAAGACTAGCTTCCTTCGTATGCCGGAGCTGCGTACTCATAACTGTGTAGAACAACGCGTACCCCATTTTGTGAGACTCCATTGGTCACCAAAGAGGATGCAGGTGTGAATACCCTTGTCCCCTTAAGTAGGAACTGGTGTTCCTTTCAGGCAGAATATATTTGATAGACTCGACCATTCAGGGTTTTGAGACCTCTACTTCGTAACTGTGACACTTTTTTTCCCCAGAACATAGTAACTTTTACAATCAGACACATGCGTCTACATTTTCTATGTGAAAAAAAAAACCTTTATTTAGCCATAATTCTACAAATTAAAGCTCAAGAATTTATTTATTTTTTGACATTTGTCAGAATGATCCATTTGACCTTATTTTCCAAAAGTTACATTTTCCTGGCAATTATTTCATGGTTCGGGCTTTAAAGTGTTAAAATGGGCCCCGGAGAGAAAAGCCATCCCATCTCCAACACCCCCAACCAACCATTGACATCTCAACCCCATGTTGTCTCTTTTGCACACACCCACACACACACAGCCACATGGTGCCAAAACGCCCACTTCAGCCCTCATTTGGCCTCTTATGAAATGTGCAGCCATCGATTTGTCACTGATGTCAACGCCCGCATCTCCGAAACAGAGTTATATTTCCGGTCATGCAAAAAAACGAAGAAAAAACTGCGCTGATGCACGCCACCAGAAATAAAGTCAGCCCGACCGTGGTTTGTCTACGACCAAGTGTTTCTTCCAGAGGTTTTCCAACCGAGTTAAAGGTTTAAGAAGCTACACCCTTTCCCTCCACATTGATTGGTTGTGCATGCCACTACCTCCACAGAGCATCATGCTCTTTAACTGCTGCTCTGCTTTTACAAGGCCTCTCCGAAGCAGCGGCTGTGGAGATGTGAGCTTAGTGGCGGTATAAAGTTGATGTTCTATGTCTGTCTCGCTAAGCTTGGCAGTCCATTTGTTGGCGTTTCTTCCAGGGCTGTGTTCTGTGAGCTTGTGGCAGACAAACACAACGATGAAACCACTTGTGATTGCAAAACGGGCAACACTGACTACAGAAAGAGAGTCTTTCCAGAGAGACATCCACACACCGTTGCACAAAGACTGCTCTCTCTGCAAAGTTCACGATAAGACTCTAGACTTCTGTAAAAGGACAGGAAAGGATCAACGCTGACTGAAGACACTGCTGTAACACAAGGAACATTGATTGTTTTTGACATTATTTGACCCAGGATGGAATAAAAGACGTCATCTCAAGCTTCCTTTAAAAGTCCAGCGGACATGGATTTAACTTTAAGACTGTCTTCTTGGGGGAGAGTTCCTTGAAGCCACTCGAGACGGTCAAGGTCCACCCACTACAGATCTTCAATCATCCACTCCACACCAACCAGTGCACATATTGTGCAGAACTCTGTACACCTTTCTTCATAGTTGATTGTTAGCAAGAAAGTTGATTGTCAGAAGCTTTTATGTTTTCTTGAAGCCCGTCTGAAGTCATTTGTACTGATTTGTCGTCAAGTGGTAATTGGTCTGTAATTTTCCGTGCTGGATATTGATTCTGCTTTTGTCCTTGACTACTGACATTAATACGTATATAAGACCTGCATGAAGCATAAAAGACATCATTACTTGTGTCTGGCTCAAACTCAAGGAGAATAGGCTCCATAAGATCAAATGACAAATCTATTCCAGACAAATATGATCCTCTTTCCTTTTGGGCTTCCTCCTGACTATTTTATGACATTTGAGAGTTTGCTTTTATTTATTAAAGGGCTTTCTCTCTCTCTTTTTACATATTCACAGACAGAATCTTCCCAGTCCAGAATCAGGATGAACCCATGGCCACTTAGAGGCAGCTTTCATGTTTCGTCACCATCTGGATGTCGACTTGACTTATTGATTTACAACATGACATTTAATACGATGGCCAAAAGCTCAATACTGTTGGTCCGATAATAGTCTCAGAAAATAACCTTCTTCTTTCTCACTTCTGTTCTCAAGCAATATTTTGTTAAAGTCGAGAACAAGGTTGCTGTTACTGGGATGTTTCAGGGCTTATTAAACCTCAAGCAGTCTTTGATTTGAAGCATCAAGTTCCCATCTTTTTGTCCTAACCTAACAAACTCCCAGAGTAGAACTGAAACTGGACAGCCCATGTGAGATTTTTTTTTTATCATGACTAAAACCTTTAAAATATTAATTGACATAACAGAGAGAGAGGGAATGATGAGATATTCATAATGTAGTCATCCTCCTCATAAATTCTGATTAAATTCAGCGCAGTGGGTGTAGAGGGCAAATGAACCCAAGGGTTCTTTCTCTGAGGTACAGATTATATACCTGAAGCCCATAAAAGTCTCTTACGTCCATGTTTATTAAGTTATGCTCTGTTCAACGGAGACGGATGAAAAAATGTTGAAGAGACTGATCTTCATCCAACCACTCATCCTTCATATATAATTTCATATTACTGGGTTCTTGATTGGTTTCTTGCTTCCAACAATGCTTTTCTTTGAAATTAATCTGCACTTTTGCCAAATAATCATTTAATTTGTTTTTCAAGGAGGACATGAAACAATCTCATCATCCAAATGCTTCACTTTGACAATCTGCCATTTTTTTTCTTTGACTTCAGAGAATATAAATTAGTTTTTTTAGACTGTTGGACACACTCTAGCTCATCTAAATAATTGCAGGTACAATCCAAAGCGCTTGGTCAGAAACACTGGGACACTATCTTGGCAGTAATTGTGTACCGAAGGTTTCTGGAGCCACAAACTAACCGGCGACTATAATGGAATGTCCCCCCAGTGACTCTTATGAAAGGAGACTAGCAGTGGAGAAGCTGCCTGACACGTCTTCCACCTCCCTTCTCTTTGTTGGATATGTCATTGAATGATTCAACGCTCCACTTCCCTTTAACATTGCCGGGCACTTCATATTTAAAAGGTCTCACTCGACAAATCATTGCGTGACAGGTTTAGTGTGTACGCCCACGGAGTGACGTCTGAAAACCATGACATGTCTGTGCCGGGGCAAAGGCTTGAGTGACAGACTAATCCATCGCTCAGACAGAACTGAACCTGAAGTGGCCCGAATCGTTCACATCTAGTCCTAAATCATAGTTGATTCCTGCAGGCGTGGCAGGAAAGTGAACGGTCAGATCGGATTGAGCATGCCCAGATCGATGTTGGGTCAGTAATGGTTGATGAAGACCAAAATGGAACCAGCAAAGAATCTGTGTCAACTTGATGGTAGAACCAGCATCAACGCACAGTTTAGTGGAAATTAGAAGTGGAACAAGATAATCCAGGAATGGGAATAAAACCTCTTTAGTAGGATATCTATTTGAAACCAGTTTCCAAACTTCTACACAGATGAATCAGGTGACTTAGCTTTCACAAAGAACTGCTCCGTCTTTGTGGTTCCGCATTCAGCGGTCAATCGATACCCTTTTTTTCCCTTTTCTTTAAATCCAATTACCGATGAGGACTGATGATGGTAATATCACTCCGTCACAGCCGACCCCGGAGCCTCCAGACCTGAGTCAGCACCTTATAAGAAGCTCAGCATCCATTGGTCCAAATTACCTGCAGTGGGCTTCAGCAGTTATACCCAATTTTGCACATATTCCAATTTGGAAATTGTCGAGTTTAGACACTTTTTTAATCACTTCCTGTTTATCTCGACTATTAATGGTGGCTATAAAATGTCTCACACTGCGTCATTTACGCATAAGCACTTTTCAAGTTAACTATGCATATGCACTTTAAAGTTGGCTTTAACCTAATTTGACTGTTTAACAGTCTGAGTTAGAGTCTGAGTGATTTGTTATGTTATTTGAACTCTTTCACCCCAATTTCAATGAGCTTTTTTATTGCAAATGGCAAATAAACAGACACTAATACCGGATGAACATTGAGTCATTTTTGATTATGTTCATTTTGTCATTTCAATATCTCGCTTTGTAATAAAAAATAATAATCCAATATCAAATTAACTCTAATTTAAAGATGTTATTTGATGTGAGTGCATTTCCATCAACAAAACTTTGCTCACCGCTGACTTCTGGTGAGTTTTATGTCTTGCAAAAAAGTGTGTCATGCCTCTAAAATAGTCAAAGAACCCTTAGCTGGGAGGCGGGTGAATATGGAAATCTAATGTATGCTAGCTGTCAACCACTATGTTGTAAGGAGATTGTTACTGAGGAAAGGTAAACAAAGGGAAAATTGCATGCGACTCGGAATTCTAATTGAGAAAGATTTCCTTTTGATGTAACTTGGGAGATCTAAGAAGTGCTTTTTGGAGCTAATTACAGAGTCATGGCAGCGATTTAATTAGAGTCATGCTAATGAGTCTTGTTTATTCTTATCTGATGTCAAAAATGAAATTGGTTGAAATTCAAATAAAAGGTACTGGCATCAGGTCAGGAATATGACTGTTTTCAAGGGATGTGTTTGTGGGATTATTGTGCTTCTCTTACATCAGAACGAAGACGTTTCACACGGCACATACAACAATTCACTTAAGGTGTTCCTTCCCCCGCCAGCTGCCGCCTCATTAATTTTACAGCAGTGACCCTATTTCGATAATATACAAAATCTTACAATGCAATTAATTCAACGCGTGTCATTTGTGTGGAAACGTATTTGAAGGATGTACAATGAAGCGAGCTGCTTTTTCGGATGAGCTCAGAGACTTGGCATCTCTCTCTGAAAGCAGCCAGTAACTAGCTGTGATGAAGAAAAAAAACAAAAAACAAAAAAGCACACGTCACAAGAACCTTGGGAGGTGGAAGGTTAAAGTCCAGCTGTTGTCATCGCCGTCCGCACGACGAAACATCCCACTCTGGCCTTGTCTGATGGAAACCCGGCGCTGGAGGAGAAAAGACATCAGGTGACACCACACGAGATGGAGTAAGAGCTCCAAGCCTGAAGGACGACTTCCGGCAATTTGACTCCAAGGTCCCAGCCTCAGCTCAAGCTGTGAGATACTTTCATTCCTTACAACATAATGTACTGAGATTGCCCTTTTTATAACGTTTTCAGTTACTCACCTACTCAGTCCACAAAAGTCCTGGTGGAAAATACAATTGAAACAAAGTGCTGCCGCGGATTATAAGAGTCTTAGAAAGGTCTGACCTTTGACTTGTTCTGACAGATTCATCCTCAGAGGATCCAATCCCCAAGGAAGTCCATTAAAGGATGGAGCACCCAACCTATCCAGTAACAGTTGAGGCAGCCCTCCGTGACAGCTTTAAAGTGTAGTTATCAAACCGTGTTAGAACAATGAATCTGTCATTCTTCAACTAGAAGAACCGACTTCTTCTTTTTCTTGACGTCATAATTACCTTGGACATTAAAGGTAATTGCTTAGAAAACATATCGGTTCATTTCCTGCAGCAACATGTTGTGTGTGAGACTGATGGGACCGGAGTCTAATCCAGCTGACATGAGGCAAAGCATGTTTCATGACAAGGCTTGGACACGTCCAGAGGAACAATGGTGAGGATGTAGGTAAAATAGTGTTGAGGATGAAGCTACCAGGAAAGAGGGCAAGAGGAAGACCAAAGAGAAGGTGGATAGATGGAGTGAGGAAGCCATGAGGGCAGTTGGTGTTAGAGAAGAAAATTAAGAAGATATGCCAAAGGACATGCCAAAAAGAAAAGAAGATGAGTCAAAGACGAGGTAGAGCTTGGACGCCAAACCAGATAAATGCTGGTGGCCATTTATCTGTGGCCATGCAGCTGCAATTGTGCCTTGAATTTACCAACTACATGATGGAGAACATGTATTGAAGGCACTGTCGCTAATGCTCTGGAGGGTTCTGTTGGGTTTTTCTGTCTGTTAAAGCGCTTTCAAATGTCTGTTGCCATGATTAAGTGCTATATGAATAAAACTTGACTGATTGATTGATTTTCACCCAGATTCACACCTACTGGGCGTATACAGCCACAAATCCACCTCTCCACACGGCGACACGCAAACTCCACATGCAAAAAATCCAAATCTTGCCTCGGACCTTCTTGCGTTAACCGCTAAACCACCATTCTAGCCGACTGCCTAACAATACAGGTTAAAAAAAAGTCAAACCACATCGTGAGCATGTCTCCATCGTTCCAAAATCACATTTCTTGATGGAAACCGCGTCACGGTGAAGATAACCTTGCAACCCCAGCTGATACGACGAACCCCAGTGATTTATAATTTTGCAGAGAGCTGAGGAAGTTGAAAATTCTCGCCATCTTTATGCCGGAGTAAGATGTGAAGCGTTTGGTGATTTATACAACAGTTACTCATGGGCCTCGATAAATCAGGACATCTAATTTGTACAGGAGTGAAATACGTACAGTACAGTCAGCCATTTCCTGTAACGGAGCCATGTGGCCACAATGGCTATAAAGAGATTACAACGACATCCTTTAGACTTGGGTGACAGCTAACCCGGACACAGCCTTGATGCTCCTCTAAGAAGGTGTCAATGTCGGCCCGAGGAATATTTTATGAAGGTGAAAACATTACTTGACACCTACGGAGAGAGAAAAAAAAAAAAAGATTAATCCCGAGAAGACGGCGCGATCTCGGCGGTACGCCTGAGCCGTTGTTTGCATACATGTTTTGGGTAAAGCGAGGAATCGGCAGCGCTCATATATCACAGTCAGGGATTATAGGCAATAAGCATTCATCTTCTCACCCTCTTCAAGCGATATTTTAAAGTCAATGGATGAGGGCAGAGCATGCTTGTAATCACTAGCAGGAGATAAAAAGAGTCACGTCTGCAAATGCCTCCAATTAGAGAAGATGTAGTACCTGTCATGCTTTTAGTTTCGCTTATCATATCATTTATATTCAAGAGTTAAGAAATCCAAATAATGGGGCGATGTCATTAAAGTGAGGTTTTAATAAAAGCTCCCCCAGTCCGAGGACGGATTTGAAGCCCGACTGAATCTTTATCAGAAGTTTAAAGACGGCTCTGCTGAAGCTGGAGTTCTCCACCACGCAGTGTGCATGAAGATTAGCCAAGAAAAACAAGGACTACCGCTTGAAAACAAATACAGGAGGCTTATCATATCTAAGAAGGTGATGGACGTCCCGCTGTGAGTTAAATCCCCCCCGAGTAAAATCAAGTAAACCCCCTCCTCCTCCCGCGGTGCACATGGGACGGCTTTATTTCTAACAGCGTTTACTCAAAAGCTTTAAAGAGATAACAAGCACACATTTCCATTTCAGGTTGGAAAAATAAGAAAAAGGCGGCGGATCTCTATTAGAACGGATTCAAATCGGACGCGTCTGTTGGGGGGGGGGGGGCGCGTTGTTCACTAACAAGACGATTAGAGTCAACAAACACAACAAAAAAGGCGGGAAATCTTTAAACACGCATAAAAAGGTCCAACTCAGATAAAAGTCATCCTATGGTGAGGGGGAATTCATCAGGTGGGTTCTGGCGTCATTTGGCTCGTATGTGATCATTTATATGGATAAAAGAACAAACAAACAAAATCAGATTTCACTTCTTTTTTTTTTTTTGCACAAGAAAAACACAAAGACATGTGATGCTGTTTTAATTCTTTAGGGTTTGTTTGTTGTTTGTGAGTGTTCAGTAAATAAAACAACAAAACAAACAAAAAATAATAAGCACGAAAAACCAAGGAGACCAACACGACAGGTGGAGAGAACTGAGGAAAACCATCCCGACACCCCCTCCTCAGGGAGGATTTAACCTTGTAAATTGAATGATTATTATTATCATCATTATTATTATTATTATTACTGTTATTAATTGTTAAGAAATTAATTATGTTTCCCTCTTGCTTGAAATAAATAAGTTATTTATGGAATTAACGCCCACGTATGTGATTTCAGTGCCGCTTTTTTTTCCTTCATCATTTACCTTTAGAATATATTCATAACACACACACACCTACACACACTTGAGCTGACATCTCTCTATATTAGCTCTCGTTACATCTTTTTTGTTTTACGGCCTGAAGATGCAGAATGAATCGGGCGGCGGTGAAAACAACGACTGGACCGGAGCTGTTTTTCACACACGACACCGAAACCGACGTCTGGTTTTCAAAGATAAATATATAATTTGTTTTCTGAGCAAAAGCGACCGGTCGTCTGAAGTTACCGGGCTGGACCGGACCCAAAAGAAACTCAATATTAAAGCAGGGGGAGATGAGAGGAACCGATAAGAACTGTCCCCTGGCTTTCTTCATTATAAAATAACGGCTCTGTGTTGGTATGTCTGCTACTGGGTTCACAGCACAAAGATGGAGGGATGGAGGGATGGAGAGATGGGGGGAGGATAGTTCAGAGCAGCAGTGAAATGTGGATTCTCTCACTGTCAACACTGTCAGAAAAAAAAAAAAAGGATGAGAGGAGGAGAAAGAAAAAAGGATGAGGATGAAGTTGGAGAAAAATGAAAAGCATAATAGATGATGTTAAAGAGACAGAAAGCCAGATGGATGGAATGTAGAACCAACGGAGAGAATGATGGCTGAATCAATAGACAGAACAAGAGATAGAGTGACAGATCAATAGATTTGATAGAATACCTATAATGAACAGCATGTGAATAAATAGAAGCAGAGAGAAGGATAACAGCAGAACAAACCGTTGAAGGATAGATGGACCGACACACAGAAAACCACATTTCTAACCGACTGAATCATGGCTCCATCCCACTGAGGACACGCTTCACGCATCCACGCCTCTCCTTGCTGCGCACACACACACACACACACGCACACACACACACACTGCTAGATTTCCGATGTGAGTTGATGTGGGAGAAACTTCCAGACACCTGACGAGCAGGTGGAGCGGCGGCGGTGCGGCCATAATGCTGCATCTGGCACCTGCATGTCCAGCAAACTGCCAGAGCTTCAGTGCAGATGGAAGCAATGAGGTGGAAGAAGCATTTCTGCTGACAGCACAGTTGTGTTCTGGCGTTTGAAGGCAGCGCTGGAATAACGGCGTGTGCAACACATGGAGGAACCACCATTAATATCCGTGATGGCGGTGCAGGAAACGCGTGAAAAAAATGTCAGCAGACGTGTTGGAGTTCAGGTTTTTCCTCACCTTCAGATCAACTGGATTGTAAATGTTGTTTTATATATATATATATAATCAGGAGTCGTAACTCAGAGTCGTATTGCTATGCTAATTGAGAGTTTCGACCGTTTCGGTGTGTGCGGTGCGTTTGAGGACTGTAGGGAAGCTCGTAAATCAGCGATGAAAGAGCGACAGATCCCCGCCAGTCCGTGTATTTCAAAGATACTCGCCTTTGATTTATTTAATAAGCCTCAATGACGCAACTTTAACCAAAGTCTCGTGCTGGCCGAGCGCCCGTCGTGATAAAACTAGCAGTTAGCACTCACGGTTGATAAGATGCTTAAAAAAGACTTTGTTTTCCACGTTATGGCACGACCAAAAGCAGAGCGGCATCGTAATCTCCTCACAGTCCAATCATCACTCACGCTAAGGAAATATAAATCCTCGGGCGGCTCACAGCGTCACACATCCAGCCTTAATGTACTCCCTTATGAACAAGCACATTAGCGGGCTAGCACGCAAGGCTCTTCATATTTGATGTGCTGTCACTGTCTGTCTCTTTTTGGTGAACATTTATGCACGTATTGTTCTTATTACCGTTCCTGCTTCTCCCCCCAGGGAGATTGTTATGACAGCATGGCGGCTGACGGCGCCATTAGGGGAGCAGCGAGGGGTCTCAAGGTTGGCCGCCAGCCGCCTAGCCCACACTCTTCAGCTGCTCCTGCAGGGCCCCTCCACAGCGGGGGCTCTCAAGTATTCTTAATATAATTGAATCAAACCTCTGAGGCTAATGGACTCGAGATATCATCGCGATTGTTGGTGGAACAGAGCAAAACACTAGAAGAGTTTTTGCACTTGAAACGAAAATTTTCCTGGCAAGAAGCAGAAGCCCAGTGGAGTATTGACTCTGCCTGATAATGTTCAGACAAAGAGAAAGATTAGAAACAAAAACACAAAAGAGAAAAATCAGATGTCTGCAAAAGATTATTCGGCGGGTGTATGTAGGTCAAAGCAGCGATGCTCTCGGTAAATGCTGTGTTCGCAGCAAACCTTGACTGTCGAGAATAATAGATTGTGACTATTTCCAGCATATGTTGGTGAGCTTTTTAAATGCTGAGTAGAGATAATGCTATTTTCATCGGTAAAGAGCTGCTGTTAACATTATGCCGGGTCATTCCACGCCATTCCCACTCAGAACTGTCACCGCTGACGTCCGTAGAGAGCCTTTTACGAAATATCTCTAAAAAATATTCTCAGGAAGTTCATGTTTTCTAGATATGAGTAACAAACCCACCTGACTGGCTGCAGGTTAACTTTATTCATAAATTTATACCATTAATCTAAAGTAAATTAGGTATTTCCTCGCTGTTTGAGGCTAACAAATGAGGGCTCAATCAGTTAGCAACACTATCTCCTGCAGGGGAAGACATCACTGACTGGCTATGTTAACTACGACCAACACCACGTTAACTACGACCAACACCACGTTAACTACGACCAACACCACGTTAACTACGACCAACACCACGTTAACTACGACCAACACCACGTTAACTACGACCAACACCACGTTAACTACGACCAACACCACGTTAACTACAACCAACAACACGTTAACTACAACCACCAACATGTTAACTACAACCACCAACATGTTAACTACAACCAACATATTAACTACAACCAACAACATTAACTACGACCAACACCATGTTAACTACGACCAACACCACATTAACTACAACCAACACCACGTTAACTACGACCAACACCACGTTAACTACAACCAACACCACGTTAACTACAACCAACACCACGTTAACTACAACCAACACCATGTTAACTACAACCAACACCACGTTAACTACAACTCCACGTTAACTACAACTAACACCTCATTAACTACAACCAACACCACGTTAACTACGACCAACACCACGTTAACTACGACCAACACCACGTTAACTACGACCAACACCACGTTAACTACAACCAACAACACGTTAACTACAACCACCAACATGTTAACTAAAACCAACATATTAACTACAACCAACAACATTAACTACGACCAACACCACGTTAACTACGACCAACACCACGTTAACTACAACCAACACCACGTTAACTACAACTAACACCACGTTAACTACGACCAACACCACGTTAACTACAACTCCACGTTAACTACAACTAACACCTCATTAACTACAACCAACAACACGCTAACTACAACCAACAGCACGTTAACTACAACCAACACCACGTTAACTACAACCAACACCACGTTAACTACGACCAACACCACGTTAACTACAACCAACACCACGTTAACTATAACCAATAACACGTTAACTACAACCACCAACATGTTAACTACAACCACCAACATGTTAACTACAACCGACATATTAACTACAACCACCAACATTAACTACAACCACCAACACGTTAACTACAACCACCAACACGTTAACTACAACCACCAACATATTAACTACAACCAACAACATATTAACTACAACCAACAACATATTAACTACAACCAACAACATATTAACTACAACCAACACCCCGCTAACAACAACACTATCTTGTTAATGACTATCAACATCATGCTAAGAATCATCATCTCTTAAACTGCTAATAGTCACCATGGTAACAGTCAGTGTCATGTTAACTCCTACCAACATGTGTGGATTACAGGTCCACAGACCCACAACACAGGATTAAATGTGGCTCCACACCTCAGAGGCTTCAGTAACGGTAATCCTGCTCCTTCACATTAAATAAACTCCAGATTACCATCGTGAACACATCCATGTTTTATTGCTGCCTCTCTTGCCATATCTTATAGTGGGGACACGTAAAACCTAATTTAAGAGATATGCATTCATAATCTTATCCAAACATCTAACAGTAACTGCTGGCAGGATATTACACGATGCAATGAAGAAGTTATCATCCCAGAGATGAGCTTTATGGGACCTACAGGGAGGCTTCATTTAGATCCAGAGTACGGGTGAGTTCCACAAAAAAGGCGACGCACACGGAGCAACACTCATCCATCAGACAAACGTCCTGTGGCACTTCCTATTAGACGCAGTCAGGTGGGCTGGGCTCATTATTACATCATCATAATGGTGTCATCATTGAACTTCATCAGAGTAATTGCCACAATTTGTCAAATTGCAGCGAATTTGCCTGTGGACACGTTCCGATAAGCAAACACGCCTCGGAAAGTACGGCAACACAACATGGACAAAAAGGAAACACAACTATTACAGCTCAATTGTCATCTTTCACTTCTGTCATTTCTCACTTTATTTATAATTCCTAAGTTGCAGAAACACCAACTTCCCCTCAACTTCTGAGGTTGCTATGGCAACGACATAAACAATACCCTCCTATTCATATCTGGAGTAACAGAAAATCATTTGGAGTTGTGTGTCAAGCCACCTGGTGAATCTAATACTGTCTCTAAATACCACAAAATGCAGTAAATACCCCAAAATCCTATTGGCTATGCAGAAAAGGGGAGGGGCTTAAGTTTCAAGCTATTTAACTACCTAAAAATAGCATTGCACTGGAAATTGGAGCTTAAACTCAATGACTTTTTTATAGCCTAAGATGCCAAATATATAACATTATGAGGAAAAACTGCAGATAAGTGCTAAAGGGTATTTTTTAATGCTTTATCTCATTGAAATAGCCTCATTATTTAGGTTTAAAATATAACACAGAACTGTGTCAGTCACCACGGTTGAGGTAGCGCTGTGGTCAGTGATCTTAATAGACTAACCACGAAGCAAATGGAGGGAGCAGTAATTGTCACATAGGGACCGATGTGCCTCTTTAAACAAATCGACAGTGACAGGATGATCTGAAGTGTGCAAAGGGAGGAGAGAAAAAAAAATAAAACAGGCCCAGATGCACTCAAAGAATCCATTTCCATTTTGCGTCCTGTCACCAAAAACGCTTTTGTGCTCTCAAAGAAGAATAAATAATATATGCTATTGGATGGAGACAGATGCTTAGAGTCGTCTTCCTTAAAAGGGCACATGGATTACACGTCTAATAGGCTTAATGCATTTCACTCAAAAACCTAGCGTGTCTATGTTAGAGGGGGTTGAAACAGTATTTAATCGGACACTAAAGCAATTACCGAAGCATGTTTCAAATGCTAAAGACGTTTACGAAACTCTACTTATCTCTAACTTTACCAGCTATAAATACATTTGTGTTTTTCAATCCAAATATGTTGTTTGTTTTTTTGGGGGGTTTTTTAGACGAACTGATATTAAACCACCTTCTATCTGTATTACCTTTCCCCACACTCTGATAGACACTTTTGTGTCTCACGGTACGTAGCGCACTTCCGAATGCCGTCAGCCAATAGAATGGATACGGTATCACATGACTGCCGACCAAAAACCCGCGATGAGGTGAGGTCGCGAGCGTCGATGCGCGAATGCTCGAGGGCGCACTGTGTTCCTAAAAATTGAAGATGCAGTCTGCAGGACAATGGCACATTTTCCAGACCGCTAAGTCTCCCTGTGGTTGGACAGGTTGATTTAAGCTAATGTGACAGCAGGCACAAGCCATTACACTACAGAGGAGAGCATTTGAAGGGTGTTAACTTTTCCACTGTGTATTCTCCATGACCGATGTGACAACCGGCCATCTCATTCAGAGCAAGTCAACGAAAAAAGTCGGTATTGACAAAAAAAAGTCGTAATTATCCTTGTTAAAACTTGTTTTTTTCCTTATATGCATGGAATTCCCACGAGTAAATAAGCCGTACTTTCAGCGTGGCATCGCACTCCTTCACCCTTAAGTGGAGATGAAAAACCAAGTGAGACAAAAGTTTAAATTGCTTCACGCTATGAGTCGGTGAGATGTGTAGGAGAGGAGACAGGCAGCAGAGCGCCGATTGGCTCGGCTCACTCAAGCCGCCCATATTGTAAGCACAGCAGCGCATTTACGCCATTAGTCACATCGATGCTCTTCTGTCCGCCTGACGGAGAACCTGCACCCCCCCCTCCACCCTTTATAATAAGATCAGTGGGGATACAATTGCACCAAAAATCCATTCCGTATGAAAGGAAGCCAGTGTGTTGTCTAGTTTCAGGTGATTTTTTTCCTCAGCATCTCTTGCTCGCAGGTGGAAGTGGAGAGGTCGATAATGAGGAGCATCCTGGGAGTCCGTGGGTGGCGAGCGCCGGGGTCGGGGTTGGAGCTTGATGGCTGTATGCTTCCAGTGCAGTCAAGAGATGTTTCGTTTGTGCTGCTTGAGAAGAGAGAGGCTGTTCTCCACCAGGTAATTCATTCAACCCATCAAAAAACCCTTTTGACGCACGTTTGATGCTAACCTTTTCAAATCTCGCCCAAGACTGTCACTGCAGTCGCATCCAGATACTGATCCGGATCTACAGCGTTAAATACATTCTTGGAGGTGGTCAATATTTGAGTCAGATGTATTTGACGGAGAGAGATGATGATGATGATGATGAATGATGAGATGCTTTCTTAATAACCAAAACTGTTTGGGAAGCTCATGTTTGCCAAAAGTCATCTTGGAGGTGTTCACAGCCCAAGTACCCCCCAATAATGGAATGGTAAATAAGGAACGTCCTCAAAGAAAAGGTCATTTTAGTACAAGCAAGTTTACCCAAGTCATCAACAAAGTCAAACACATGCTATTTTCTCGGATTAAACACCGCCGTCTTCCAGATCCGGAGGAGAGGCAGACAATAGAGAGACAATGTCTGTTCAGGTTGATTGGGAAGTCGGGGTTCAAACGCTGAGGGTTGGTTCTGCGGTTCTACTGCGCTGATGAACAGAAGATCCAGAAAACAAGCAGGGCACACTTAATTAAATCTCTCCTCTCCGGGAATTATCTCATGAAAACATTTGTGTTGACGCATCCGGGCTTTCAACAGTCGTGAAATTGGCAGAAGGAAATCCGCTTGTTCAGCAGAAGACAATAGAGGAGGAAGACCAAACGGCAAAGCGCCTCTGATTTACGATTTGTCAGGGGCTGCACTGACACTGCAAATCAAGGATTGTAGAATCTTAAATCCGCGGGACACGTCTAGTAAACGGGAAAGACGGTTTGGATGTTGGTTTGACTGCTATGATTGTACCAAAAAAGTGTTTTCTAAGCCGGCCTGAAGGTGAAGGAAAAGATTTGCGAAGAAGTTTAGATATATTGAAAAAAAATAGAAAGAAATAAGTTGTTTAGAAACATGTTAGCACGTGTGTTAAAGCTAATAATGTAATAACAGCTCATAATGTCATAAATTTGCCTGTTTCTGAAATGTAACAAGCCAATAACATGATAATCGTCGGAATAGTTTAATAACTCTGGCGAATTACGTAACAATTTAATACTAATGCAAACCTTAATCATAACCCTAACTCTTACAGTAACTTTAACCGCTAATTATTACATTAGTCAAAACTTCCCAACTCTAACCTTAACCATACCCAACAATTATTATCTTAATAGCTAAAATTCCTTAACCCTAACTGCTAATACTAACCCTAGCTCCGAACTCTAACATTAAACCCTAATTATTGTTATTATCCAAAAGTTAAGTAAAAATAAAGTCTCAAAAACATAAAAAAACAGTCCTGAACCCTTACCCTAACCTCTAATTATTATGTTATTACCCAAAAGTCCCTAACCCCTAACACTAACCCTAAATTAACATCAACCCTAATCCCTAATAATTACGTTATTAACCAAAAGTCCCTAACCCTAATCCTAACCCCTAATTATTATTAGCCAGAATGACTTTAATTACTCTACTGGCCTATTACAATTCAAAAACAGGTAAATGTATTACTTTATTGGTTGTTATTACATTACTGACTTCTTCATACAGGTAAAAATTAAGACCGCTAAATGTCTGCTAACGCAGCACTTCCCTTATCACGCGACAATGAAAAAACAATAATCCGACATAAGGTCTGATGTAGGTGATGCTCGGCAGCGTGCTGCACAAATCCTATTACTGGGAGAATAGAGAGACACGCCTCCCCCGGTCTGTCTTCATTCCCTATGGGCGATGTGCAAGAGCACTTAACCCGGCAGCAGGGCGCGCGGCGGGGTTTCCACCTCAACACAGAGCCTGTCACGAGAGGGGGGTCCGAGGGGACGAGAAACAAAAGGCCACGGGCACGCAAGGCCGGCCGCAATCTGTCCAGCGCTGCACTTAACGCGAAGAGACAAGAGTGACGGGCCAAGAAGGGTTCCTGTTGTCAAAGAGTGCTGAGCTCCACAAGAGATATGTCAGCAGCTCACGAAAACATCTGAACACACACACACACACACACTGCCTCCACTGTGTGTAAGGTGAGGTGAAAAGGGTAAACGTGAGACACTCACTTCAGCCGACGTTTAAATTGTTCTCGTGTTCATGTGAGCGTTACGACAGTTTGGAACATGTTCAGCTAACTCCAGTGGTTTGTGTTTGCTTTATCTCTTCACTCTTCTACCAAACGTCATCATTTAATGGCAGCCAGACCTCGCTGGATGCTTTTATGATGGAGCCTTGACACCATCACTGTGTTTTCCCCCATAGTCTAGGCTTCAGGTCTCCTATCCTACCTGTTACGTATTAGATTGTTCACTTTATGATTAATTCATCTTTTAAATCCAACTGTGTTTTTGGTGCCACGTGAAGATATTAAAGACATTTAAGGAAGGAAATCGAATACGAGAAAATGATGCTTACGCTGACATGAGAAACCAATTCAAAAGATATCAAAACTTGCTTTTTTTTAGTCCAGTTGCATATATTTAAACATCTGAAGTCCTCTAACTTCAGTATCTTACAACATCTTATAACATAACGGCTTCAAGTCTGCAAACATGGAGTCTTAGACAGACATCCTGACCAAGACTTAACCATCTCGACCATTGGAAGTGCTTTAACAAATCAAACCCCCAACTAGAACAATCAGTGTACTACTAAAGGCTTGAGGTGCCAGAGAGACAGCAGAGATCGGCAACCTCCACCGCCGTCCCCCCCGTTCCTGCCAGGACTGCTTCAGAGCCAGGGACTCCTCTGAGGGGGAGGTAGGCTTGACAAGGCCATTCAATTGCTGAGAAGCGGGGCCGACAATGGAGATTATGTCCAGAGGACAGAAATAGAAATTAGAACAAAAGGAATGAAGGTGGAGCGCGGCCAGCTGTCTGAGCCACCCCCCCCCCCATAAGCCAGGATGGTTTATATGGAACACAACCTGAGACATTCCTTTTGTACCAAAGGTTCCTGATAGAGTTTCAGGAGCTGTGATGACGGCGAGCCTTTATTTAGTCCATCTGACATCTGGCTCGCTGCAGCTGTCGCCTGGCCGACCAAACATTATTGAGACTATATAGAATTACTGTTCTGGCATCAGCTGTGAATTATTGTTCCTCAAGTACATTTTTTTCGATCCAACATCGAAAACAAACGGAAGCTTTATAACCACGAATCCCGGTGCTTGCATCGAGACCTTGAGTTTGTCTTCGTGGACACAAAAGCATCGCAACAATTCACGGGAATTTTAGCAAAGATAAACGCGATACCGTCAACGGGACACAGGAGTAATTTCCGATCACGCTTTTCATCACCGCTAGCTTAGTTCGAACGTACAAAGAATACCAAACCTCAAGGACGACATTGTCAAGTCATAAGAATGAAACTGAATAATATAGAAATGTAGAGTTGAAGGTCAAATAACTTGAAGAAAAAATAATGTGTCCAAGGACAGCGTTGCTTGTGGAAAAACTCCATTCCTAGCCCAATGTGGGCGGGCCTCGACCTCAACTCAAAAGAAACCGTAAAATGTCATAAAAATCCACTCAGCTGGAAAGTGCATGAACACAAAAAGCCAAAAGGAACCCAATGAACAAGTTTAGACTTAAAAGCAAATGTGAAATTTGACTTTTTCTTTTTCCTAGTTGCCTTTCAGGAGATGCGAACGTACCGTAACCACATAATATCGGGCGTACGGGAGGACAGGACAAGGGTAACTCTGTATTACCCCTTTGGCGGGGGCATAAAAATAGTTTCAACACATCTCTATCCAGCTGGACATCCCCCTCCCATCTCGTCCCAAACATTGTCTTCCCAGGAAAGACGTGACTACCAACCCCACAACAAATTTTTTGTGCGAGTCTCTTTCACGAGATTTGCCTTCCTCATGTTTAGCCTTTACGAACATATTTGATGTTGTTTTGATGTTTATCACAAGTTCCGTTGACAAGACGTCAACAGTAACCGTTTAACACACACTTTTCCGACAGAACGTTTTTGGTCCGTGACGTTGGCTGATCTATGCTTTGATTTGCATACACGCACTCTGCTAATGGATTCGCCGGCAATTAGATAGCAGTAAAAAGAAAAAAGGCACAGGAAATGAAGCTTGATGTGGGAACATTTCCTCCACAAAGGTAATAAAGCCAAATGTAAATTATGTGAAAGCTACTCTAATGGTGGTAGTTGAACCAGCACCTCACGTCAGAGATGATTCGCTCCAAACCGGAGCGGAGGAGCTTTACCTGGACCGACCTGAGGTGAAACGCTGCCTGGAGTCCAAGTAGGTTATGTCAGTCGTGACTGGATGCAGGTAAAAACACTTTGACAGAAGCGAAGAGTTTAGTCGACTCTGACCGCAGACCGTTACATCACGGCTTCCTGTCAGTCCGTTCAAGCAGAACGGAAAATCCAGAACCCGGTCAGAAGACTTCCTCCTGAGAACCTACTAAAACATAATCCTCCAAGTATGCAGTTTGAGTCTAATCAGATTAAATAATCCCGCATCAGACAGAAGAAGTGTCTCAGCTGAGCTGTGGTGGTTGAGGATCCCAAACGCCCGTCGCTCTGGACGCTCTCTTTGTGATTGAATTTAGATTCGTTTTAAAAGACGGTCGGGAGCTTCAGGACACATTTGTTCTCTAATGGAATCACACCTCTCAAGATGTGCAACGATTTCTCTTTGTGGAAGCTGCTCTTGGCATTGGTTGGAGTGCAATCATTGCAAATACATCCAAACTGTGCTATAAAGCCACGACTACTACTCGTGCTACTACGCCTGCAAACAATGAACTCTGCAAACTGTACAAATTATTTCTGAAAAGACTGCATGCACAATTATATGTTTAGCTCACTTCTCGAGCATCTTTTCAACGTGCACACAAACACCATTTAACGCTTGCTGAAAAGAAATAGGACATGATGAAAATAATTACAAGTTGAAGCCTTGAGAACAAAACAAATTGATTCAACATGCTAGGTTAAACGCAGCAAAAGCGCCGGATTCGATTTGAAAATGCATTTACAGTTTGCTTCAGACCGACCGTGAGCAGAAAATGCACAAAGAAAATAAAAGCCGATATGTTTTTTTCTGTTGTTTGTGATTTAAATGTGGAGAAGGGATCCCTCCATCCACAGCCTGAAGGGCACCATATGGGCGAGCGCTGCGCCCTAATAAGATGGATGAGGCCCACAGACCCCCGGCCAGCCGACAGGGAAAAAATAAAAAAATAAAAAGGTGGAGGGCTTGTGAGTCTGCAGCCGCGTCCGATTCATCAACTTTCGCCGTTCAAATAAAAGTGAGTGCAGCTTGCCAGCTTGATTATCAGATGGCTTCGGATGCATTATGGGAGATGGCATGCTGGATTTTCTCTGATGTCTCTGCGCCGCCTCGGAGACACTCCTGTTGATGTTTATTTCTCTGTCTTTTTTTTCTTTTTTTTTTGTCATGGGATGCTACCAGGATCATAGAGCACTCTCTGTTGCTGTTTGAAGATAAAATTATAATTAACCTGAACTCGAGGTGCAATATCCCACTGGCTGCTGAATACACCCGGAGTGCTTGTTGAGTGGAAGGACAGGACTCCTTATTTTCACAGCATTATTTCACCCTCGCTGTATTAAATACGGAAAGTAACACCTTATAATGTGAAATTAAAGTTAGTTAACTGAACAGAGGTCCTAGTGACTGTTTTATATGCATTAATATAACAGGTGTTGCTATAATAATTATATCGATCACAAGTCGTTGACTCATTCATCTGTAAAATCCTGATAACGCTGATTAACGACTGATCTGTTGATCAGTGGTTAATAAAAGTTAAAGGAAATTCATTATTGCCGTAAATAATTTATCCCACATTTCCTTTCTTTATTTCGGTTTATAATGTTCAATTGGAACCCAATCATTCCAATAATCCCTGAACGCATCGTGTCTTGAGTTTGTTCTCTGATTGGTTTACGGGTCATGTGGAACCTGTACATTATTGGTGGGTGATTTCACTATTATCTACCTAGAAGGACCAGTTTCAGATCATTACTGGTTATAGCAGAGAGTAAAGAGAAGCATTTTTCAACAACAACAGCTTTGCTGATTCAGCGTCTCTGACTGGTCGCCGTGATGGCCCCTACTGAGAAATCACAACAACACCAGGGGTCCGTTTCAAGAAGATGAACCCCATCACTTGTTTTTTTTTTGTTTTTTTGTTTTTTTTATAAAATCTATTGTGACTGAACGTTAACGGGATCCAACTTTGTAAATAACACGAGTAAAAAAAAAAGCCTGAGACGCTTTTTACTCGAAAAGTTGGAGTAAAGAAACACTTTTTTTTTAATAATATCAATGTTATGCCTCTAGTTTTACCACAGATGTGCCTCATAAAAAAGGCAACTTGAAGATTTGTTGACGTGTCTTTTTTTGCGAGGCTGAAGGTTGAACAGAAGAGGATTCTGGGTATCACATTAGAGGGCTGAACTACGGATGGTAATATCGTCTCCACAGGCGCCCAAACGCAGTTGGGACCTGAAAATCACAGCCCCCGAAAAACTGTCCAGTGAAGGTCACCGAGTGGAGAGTATCTGGACAAAAAAGGCAGACTTTAGAAGATGAATCACAAATGACTCGAGCAAAGCTGCTTTTTATTTTAATCTGTTAGACTTTTGTCATATGTAAGAGAAAAACACACAAACACTGCTTTCAAAAGTACAAATAGGACAGAATAGATCAAAAAAATCCCGCTTGTTCATTTACTTTCACTGTAAAGCACTTTTATATCCAGTTGGCAGGCATCTTGATTTGGTTTACACTTAGAGATGAGAGAAAAACTCATTTTTTCTGGAATCTAAACCAACAAAAGTGAAAGGTTGTTGGATTCTGGGACCATTTGTGACATGAAATCATGTGAATCATGCAAAAGAATTGACACTCATGGTGATATCCACATGCAGATGGAAACTTAGCCGTCTTTCAGATCGTAATTTGAAAGTCAGGAGCACTGATTGGCTGCAATCTGTTGGGTATTTGCTTCTGCGGTAATGATATGTAAAACACCCGACTCCTCTCTGCAGGCTCAAAGTGAGACATCTTGGACATCTATCCCCCCGGCGACCATCTCCAGACTCAACACGATGGATGAGGCGTCACCAAGCAAATTTCCACTTGCTAACGAAAGCTTGTAAACACACTAAAGCTCCCATTACTTTCTTACTGGTGTGAGTCGGATAAACCCGATGGCGAGAGTCCCCGAGAGCCGGGATCCGTTTGACAATCCGGCAATTAGATATCTTGATAATTGAAGTCCAGAGCATCTCAAAAGGGCGATGTAGGAAAAACAACACAAACTAGAGCATCACCGTTGGTGCCCGGGCTCCACGGGACCACCGGGGGCCGGTGCCTTGTCACCTTAATAATTGCAGGACAATTGGAACCAACACACCAACAGTCCCCGATCTCAGCGGCTCCTTATTAGGAAAGAAGCCCAGCGGAGCTCGTTAGAAGACGAGGAGGGAAGCCGTAAATAAGGTTAATTGGCTGATCTGTCAAGACCAGAAAGATGCTGGCGCTGACGCGGAACAAGCGGAACATGACTTCATCCTGGGCGCCCACGCGCCGTCTCCCTCCTGTTTGCCTTCATTAGCGATTTAAAGGGGTTGTGGCGTGTTGACGGAGGTGAGCCCTGTTGAACCATGGGTCATACCGGATGGATACGGCCTTGTGAACCTTTTATTTGGTCAAACAGCGGTAAGCAACATTAAAACTGACTTGTTTGGAATAAAAGAGAGGTATATTTGTGGTTTTTGATGAGCTAGCATGGGCAATCTAGCAGAATAAGTTAAATTAGCACCTTGGAGGAAGTCCAGTTGCTTCTAATTCTAAGGGAACAAACAGGAAAGGATGTTTTTTTTTATATGTATAAAGACAGTCTGCTTCCTGTCTTTATATTTACCATTACAGAGGTTTGACATTTGAAAGGCTAACCCTGTAGCTTTGGGTGTCTTATAAGCTGTCAGGATTTTTGGCTGCTCGTTTTAATGACAAAGGACAGTTAATTAAGGGTCTCGCCTTGTGGGAAATGTATCCATCATCACGTTTACTGAACCATCACGACGCTGCAAAGAGGAAAAGAACTCCAAAAAGGAGGCCGAGGCTCCAATGTCTTGATTAGCAGAATATTTCTACACCCAGATGGTGATTGCAAAGGGAAATGTGAGGAAATTGTACCATCATGCATTGCTGCTGAACTAAAAATCACCTGAGATTGTCTTTGCTGATAGTGAACTCGAATGACTCGCATAAAAAGTACCCTTGTGCATTTTTTGGGGGGAGGGGAGGTAGAAAGAGCATGAAAATTAATTGTCCCTTTGAAACTGGCCGACATCCAAAACCAATATTGAACCAAGTTTGTGTTGACTTAGAATCCATCCGGCCCCCCTGGCCTCAAATCCAAAGTCGTTACACTGGAGTCTGTTGGTTTTAGCTTTTGCTGGGGAGGTTGGAAGGGATGAATGCAGTTAAAGGCAACAACTGTTTGCTTCATGAGGAATAAAAACAGAAAAGAGAATATTTACCCGTGATATTGAACGTCCTTGAGCAATACTTTGTGTTTTAACGGAGTAGTCCTAATGGCAAAGATAGAAACTCGCCCATGTTTCAATGGGAATGCTGTTGCAGTTCAAAAAGGATGTAAAGCAAAGTTCCCAGAGCATTAAGTAAGTAGCTGAAGAGGAAAACACTTAAAATAGACAGTTTAAATTGTGGTTTCCGAAAGGACTACAAAAAAATCCTTTAAACCCTTCAGGTTCTTAAGATAAGTGTATATCTAGCAGATTTAGAAACTGTTTTCTGCACAGGAAAAGATGGACGGCACCATCAGATGAAGTCTGAACGCTCCGATGTTCATTATATTATCATATAGAAATAAATCATGGCCTAGTTGTGGTAATTTAATTGTAAATGTTCACATGTTGGAACTTTAAGACCAAAAGAGAGTCTTCAACCATTAATGATTTAAGGTTATATGTTGGGTCGGCTACCCATAACACACAGTTATTACACAGTAAGCTGAAATATTGGGCCTTTTTCCTTTTAAGATGATTAAATATGAAGCATAAGTTAAATTATTCAAAAGAAAAGAAACTTAAATTTGCTGAATTTTAACACCAGCTTCCAGCCACGTTCCTGAATCCCGCAGAATAATTAAAACAGGTAGGTATTGGTTTAGTAATTTTACTCTCTATGGGTGCGGGGCGAGCCAGACCCTTCCTCATTAGCCCGTCTACCTTTGATGTCAATTTAAACTGCTGGATCTAGTGGTCTCCACTGCGCCAAAGTAATGGATTTTGAACTCTCCGATTCAAAAACCCCCAAGGAGTCACTTCTCTCGCCTTCGAGTGTGAAATCTTTTCTTCACTCAGGCGGTTCACGCCCAACCTAGGAAAGTTTCAGTCGCAAAACTCCAGAAACAAAATACAATTCATACATCAAGTGTCAGCCGGATGATAGAACCGACGTGTGTCAGGCAACTCGGAGGAGGATGCATGTCGTAGAAAATGTAAGATGGCATGCCGATATTGGACAAAAAACACCCTTTTCGGTACAGTGGACGCCTTCATAAGATGTCTTATTGTGTTAAAAGATATGTATTCACAAGCAGAACGCTGGCTTAACCTGTTCCTGAGAAGCTGAACCCCACAAAATGATTAAAAAATAAAAGCAAACTCTTGCATGAGAGCTCAGATGTGTAGTTAAAGTGAGCCATAAAGCCACCTATAGGAGCGTAATGGTTTAATAACTCCCATTATGTTGGTTAGAAATAATGAGCTAAGCTAAACTTCTCTCATCGCCAATCCAAATCTAAATCATTTTTTAATCAAGTGAGTAACCCCCCCTCCTAATAAACATTGCAAGAAGTGTGTGACCTTGCATGGGGGGGGTTGTATCCATCAACGCTTTCATTAATGCGGTAATCGCGTGATATCGCACCGATAAATCACCCCGGTAACTTTAGAGCCACTCGCATTCGAAAGAGTTCACCGTCACCTGACGGCCACAGGAAGACTTTATGAGCAGCAGGAACAAAACCATATAAGACGGGCCCTCATTTAATCACCGGAGGATCGTGGGGGATGCATCAATAGGGCTATTACAGCTCCCCCAAGGCAAGAGCTGCAAGACTGAAAATAAATCAATACTTTGCCATGAATTTGCTATACTAAATGGCCGAGTGTCAGAACTACATTTTGAATGTTTTGGCCTTAAGCGCTTGTAAAGAAGGGGGGGGGGGGAGCAAGATATGCTATTTCTCTGATTACTTAAAGCAAATGTCAGGAGTTTAGACAAGAGCAGCTTCATGCCGAGTTGAGTTTCTCAGGAGCAAAGGCCTCGGTGTTGTAATGTTTCCTGTCCTGAAGGAGCAAATAATCAAAGATCAAAGTTTTCCTGCAATTAACCCTGACGGCATTTCAATCTCAAAACATCGTCTGACATTTATAAGTCACTTCTGAAATAGGAAAGACAGCTAAAGACTGAAGACTGGATGCAATCTTTGAGACAAAAGTCCTGAATTTCAACGGACATGAAATCTGTCTGAAGGAACAGCTGACAGCATAACAACAGTTCGCCCGTTTAATCGTAATAGGCCGATTATGTAATAACTGGTCAACATCGTAATTATAGTCTTGAACCAATTAAGTAATGACTTTTGGCCAATAACATAAATATTACGGGTTGTTTTAGGGTTTGGGTTAGGATTAGGGGTTAGGATAAGAGACGTTAGTCTAATAACGTAATAATTAGGGGTTAGAGTTTGGATTTGGGTTAGGGATGTCTGGGCATTGTTGGTTTTCTGTAAAGCGCTTTGAAATGTCTTCATATATGATTAAACACTATACAAATTAAAGTTGATTGATAATAATGTTAGGGTTACGGTTAGGGACTTTTGTCTAATAACATGATAATTAAGGGTTTGTGTTTGGGTTAGTATTAGGGGTTAGGATGAGGGACGTTAGTCTCACAACATAGTAATTAGGGGTAAGGTTTAGGGTTAGGGATTTTTGGCTAACAATTAGGGGTTAGGATTAGAGGTTAGGGTTAGGATTAGGAATTTTTGGCCAAAAACATAATAGCTAAATGTTGTTTTAGGGTTTGGGTTAGGATTAGGGGTAAGGATGAGGGACTTTAGTCAAATAACGTAATAATTAGGGGTTTTGGTTAGGATTAGGGGTTAGGGTTAGGAATTAGGATTAGGGACTTTTGTCTAATAATGTCATAATTAGGGTTTAAGGTTACGATTAGGGTTCAAATTTTGATTTACCACGTTATTAGCCAAAAGTTATTTTGTTACTAGCTTTAACAACCGTCCAACCATGCAAGCCGGTTCTTTCCTGCAGAGACTAGCGTCCTACCCCCCCGAAACGATTACACAAGTTAAAAATCAGGATATATTTGGAAGTTAATTAATGGCAACAAGGTTCAGCGATCCACATCGGTGAAATATATGATCACAAATTAGCTCCTCTGACCACCATGAATACTGACCGCACAGTATATAACAACACCAACAAAACATAACACAATTTATTGGGTGTCTTTGCGGCATTGAAGCACTACCAGTAAAAGTGTTAGAGTAAATTCATTCCCCCTCTCAAACACAGGCTGTCCGATATCGTCTCCTGTATTGAGATATATGGAGCTCGATAGCTGGAAGAAAAGCTCGTTGCGGAATCCTGCCACTATTTTCCAGCCAGCCTAAAATGGAACATCCTTGTGCTATTCATCATCCGCTACTCAATTATGAATGTCTGAAATGTTGAATGTGCTGCAGTAATATATTTGCAAGGGGGTAAGAGGAGCTCGGCACGCTATGGAAGGCTAGTTGGCCAATGGGATGTTGGGGGAAAACTTCTTCACCCGCATTGACGATAAATACAAATCACACGTTAATCACTTGTTAATGATTTAACAGCCAATACCATGTATGTCATATTAGCGTGAATCACTGGTCAGGCCCTCGGTGTGCTTCATAAAGCGTGTAAAAGTTGATGCATTGCGTCGCTGTGGCCCCTCCGGCTAATTTTCTTTGTGATGGTTTAAAATACGGCTGAACAATCAGGACAGACTTATCGCTCCAGTCATTGTCCTCTTGCAGGACTAACTAATAACGGCGAATCAGCCGAAGCCACTGGGTTCCCAGACTTAATTACCCGACTCCCTTTGTCTAAAGACGCTCAATGGCAGATCTAAAGCAGCCTAAGATGTGTCTTATCTGATCGTCTAACTGTGATGAGATTTCACGTCCTTTTTGGCTCTAATTACTGAAATTACATCTCATGCAGGGAAGCCCGCTGCATAGACAGGCAATGGGAAAGATCCGTTATCTCCTCAACTGTAGAAGAAGCTCTTTGTTCCTCATTACAAGCCTTCATTATGTCCGGACTAAGAGCGAGATGATCCTCGGCTGTCAAACTGCGACCACGTTTAACGTTTTCTACATTATAGATCTGTTTCCATTGAGTTGGTTTCCCTCTTCATCGCGCCGTTTTCCGATGATGAATAATAACGAGGACACCTGTGTACCGTAACACTTGCCCTTGACCCCGAGAATCACAACCTTGCCACAAGTCTCGGGGTCTCGTTATTGAGTGCATCCATAATTAAACCTGGAAATCCCAGCGTTAGAATAGGTTTTTCTCTCAGATAGTTAATATTTTAATAAGACAGGGCCAATCAGGAGCATCGTTTGACATTCATGCAGAGGTGGCCCTCGTTACTGGTGGATAATGCGTTCCAGGAAGCACGCGTGATTCACGAATTCCGCGATGAAGCGACACACTATTTATCATATCATTTACGGTAATTTAAATGTTTTTGAACCCTCCCCAAACTGATATTAAACCACCTTCTATCTGTATTACCTTTAAAACACTCTGATAGACTGTTTGAAGCACTTTTGCGTCTCACGGAGACTCACGAAACACATCCCACTTCTGGATACTGTCAGCCAATAGAATGCGCCTACGGTATCACGTGACTACCTACCAAAAATCTGCTATGAGGTGAAGTCACAAGCGATGATGCATGAAGGTGCACTGTATAGCAACATGTTTAGCAGGAAAGAAACGGGCAAACATCTAGTCTATTTAAAGATACCATTTGAACTTCCTGTATCTGACAGTACTGAAGCTAATGCTAGCCTCCAGGCCTGGAATGTTTAGCAATGTTAGCATTAACATGCCTAACGTGTCACGATTAAGCAATACTAGTAACACGGCTTTTGAAAAAGGTATTTAAAAACAACAAACATACATTTATAGTCTTACCCAACAGTCAGAAATGTCTGTGAGGTATTTTCTGCCACATTTCCTTTTAAACACACAAAAGCTGATGTCTAGCTGAAGCTTGGATGAACCTCAAGAACAAAAAACCAGCTCCGTGGAGAAGTTTTCTCTCCACCTCGAGCAGAATCAAGGAGGTATCTCTAACTGATTAGAATTTCAAATTCATTTCACCACAGGCATTTGAGAAAACAGCTAGGAGCTCTGCCGTTGGCAAACACTATAATTTGTCAAACAATTTTGGGGAAAAGCTATGAGAGAGACTTTTGTTTCCTTTGAGGACAGTCCTTCATTGAGACGACGCCGGCTCTGCAAATCATCACACGGGTGACAAAGCAGCAGACGGAAAATTCTAAATAGCTGCCTCCCAGTTAAACATATTCCACTTTTTCTATAAGTTTCTTAAGGGGTGCAATTTGTAAGGAATGGCCACCTGTCAAATTCACACTCCAAACAAATAGCAGACAGCCTATCACTGCAGTAGCTGCTAACTGCTGCTAACTGCAGATGCCATTAGCCGGGTCCTGGGCTTCCAGGCCTGGAAGATGGAACCCTGGTGTGTGTGTGTGTGTGTGTGTGTGTGTGTACGTGTGTGTGTGTACGTGTGTGTGTGTGTGTACGTGTGTGTGTGTACGTGTGTGTGTTGGGGGGCAGCAGCCGGTTTATGAAATGGAAGGAGGGCAGTTTGACCACAGGCGACTTAGTGTTGAGGAGATCTGCAGGAATGATGGGAATCCAGAGCGTTTCGGAGTCGTCTTGAGTTCTGGTCTGACCCCGCTGCCAAAAACCCGTCTTGAAGGGGACGCTTCATTATATGACAGTCGATTAACTCCACTTTCATCGGGGTCCCCAAGCCGCCATCCTGAGTCATTATTCACAGACACACTCCGTTCAGACGCGGCCATGGTCGGATGGGAGTTTTATAAACCCAAAGCTGATGAGTTTGTGTGTGTTTACTCCTTTATTATGGTAAAACACACACACACACACACACAATGCAGGCGTGACACACACACAAAGCTGAAAATGTCAACCTTTGTCCTCTTTCAATGGATCCAACTCATCAAGATGACCGTTAGCGTTAGCGGCGCAGGAAAGGACACGTTGAGTCAACGTTCAAATAATTTGTGTTGTTTTGTGGAAAAAAAACAAAAGGGAGTTCGATTCAAGCTAAAAGGTTTGGTTGAAGCGTCTGAGACGGGTGAATATACGGTTTTTCTTCTCATATCGGAAAGGTTGATTGTTTTCTTATTACCTCTGCGCCCACAGAATAACAATATCAACAACAACACATGTTGTTATTTACATTATCCTGCTATGAAAAGTGAGTCACAGGCACACGTTAACCACAGATGGATATAAATAGAGTCCACCGTGGAAGACGTTGGGTAATTGATGACATCAATATTAGAAGACCGCGGCTTGCCTTCCTCCTTCCTCCTCCTCCTCCTCCTCCTCCTCCTAAAACGAGCCGATATTATCCTCGCATGAACAAACCCTGTGGGTTTGGAACTAAAGACGGAACAAAGGGATTAAACTCTCCTGATGTCACCGTGCTGCATCTTCTTTTAGAACTTCTCACTTTCCAACACCTGAGACCAGGAGACGCCGGGACCAACAGGAGGAGAGGAAGAAGAATGAGACAAAATAAAGGAGGAAAAAGTAGAAGAGCCAAGGGAATAAGAAAAGAAGGAGGAGAAGTCGTTTTTAAATTAAAGTTTTAAAGTTTATTTGCACCATCCTTCAAAAATAAAACAAAAAAAACGATATTCCAAAGTGCTGGGAAACAAAAGCCAATGAAATCACACCGAATGTAAAACACGATGACTTGTGGAAGGAAAAGAAGAAGGGGAAAACAAAAGAATAAAAACTATACGGTAAAAAATTTAAAGGTTGTGCAGGAAGAAGCAGAGCGCTAGGAGACCTTGAAGAGAATGGAGACACAAATAATCCAAGTAATAAATAGAACTTTAACCAGAATTAGAAAACAGCAGCAGAATGTCCAATGAGGAAAGTTTCCAGCAGCTCAAATCCACTCGACTCGGGTTCCGAGATGCTTTCCATCGTTTCCATCATCAGATTTAGCGCTCACATTACTGTTCATCAGGTAACATCCTGATATGACTGAGTGCATCTCCGTTTAAAGGACTGACATGAGATGGAAACAGGAAAACTGTGTCAGCAGCTGCCCGCGTTGACAGAAACACATCTGGCAGCGTTAGCTGTTCAATTTCTAACTAGCAATTAAAAAAAAAAAAAGGAAAGCGCTGTCAGATGAAATTGAAAGGAGAAATTCCGCCGTGTTGTTTTCCTGGCGAGTCAGGTGTTTGCTCCACCCCCCCAAAGGCATTTAGCTCTGCAGAATGTTTGATCCGCTGTTAAGAACCGACGGGGCTGAAAATACATTCACAGCAAAGGCCATGAAGGAGGAGAAATAATAAGCAATGACAAAGTGTCTCCGTCGTTTAATATTCGGTTAGCCAAGAAAGGAGAAGCAATCATCGTCCGCGTAACGTACTCGGCAACCTTTGAAACCCACGCTAGCGTGCTAAGTGGTAGCATAGCATGTTAAACTAGAGGCAAGAAACACAGGGAGGAAAACCAACGGATGGATGGATGGATGGATGGATAACCAGGCAGGCCGATCCCATAATAAACATCTAGACCACATGTGTCAAACTCATGGCCCGGGGGCCAAATGTGGCCCTCCACATCATTTTATGTGGCCCTCGAGAGCATAAAAGGTCAGAGTGTCGAAAAGTAAATGAGAAAAAAAAAAAAAAAGTGCTTTGACCAAAAACTACATTTCCCACAATGCAGTAATCCAACCCATTTTTAACTGACTAAACGTGAACAAAGTTAACGTCCTAACTTGTGTCTGATGTTATTTTTCTTTGATTGATTGATAGTTTGATCCTTGATTGATGGAGTTCTGCGGGTTTAATAACCTGACAAATTAAAAGGATTGATGTTAGAACAGAGAAAAAAACTTCTTTTTTTCTGTGCAACTCTAATGTTTGTAACTTGAATAAGTGTTAAATTCAGTTATTTAACATTAAGGAGTATTTATTTTACAATCATTATACAAAACATTGAGTTACATTTATAAGCTACATCTGGTCCTTTGATTACAGCTGTTATGCTGATGTTGCCCTCGATGAAAATGAAAACACAATGGTGACGCAAAAATACATGAACAAACTGTCCTTGCTAGAATATTTTAACTAAATTCCTACAGAAAAGAAAAGATGCCCAAATCGGACATAAGTGGGATGAGTGTTTGGACAATTCTTGTCTTTTTAGATGCATGCACCCCGACTCGTTCTTCTTCTGTCCCTCTACATCAGTCGCTTGTGGAAAAAACTTTCCACATGCTCAAACTTTCCTAGAAAGTATTGGGTGACATCCGAGTGTCAGTGACACAACAGGGCCGCGGATAATACCCCCGTCTTTTTAAAAAGTGGCTCTTCCAATATGACTTCACTTTGAAGTCCAGTCAGGGGATCAGGCAGAACATTTTAAGTCGCTAATCCCTCGTTTTTTAATCAAACGCACAATATCGGCTTAATAGTCACCGCCGAGGTTTTTCTAATTGTCCTGCTTACCGGTTCAAACCCGAAGTGCCACGCTCGTGTTCCACCGAGCCGCTGGAGAGGTATCGGATGCAAGTCGAGGAATCGAGCTCGACGAGGAAAAACGCTTTCAAACGATATAATTAGCCCGGATTTAAAAAGAGGAATAAAATAAATAAATTTTAAAAAACGCGCCTCTTTTCTTCTGGTTAATGTGAGGTCACGGTGTGCAACAGAGGTAGTTTAATTAAATTTGCTGTCTCAAGTTTTTTCAGGAACATTTATGCAAATAGGATTTTCATTATCGCCCATTCAAAGTGTCATCAAAGTGTGTTTTAAATGGAGAAGTAAATTCGCTCATCCTCTGTGGGGGGTTTTTCTGCTTATATTTAGCTCCATGAAATGGAAACATTAAGAATAAAAAAAATGTAAAAGAAAAACATTAAAGTACTTCCAGGTTATCAGAAACAGGAAAACTTCAGATAATCCACTGAAAAACTGGATTACCACGCATCCATTCTGGTTGGAATTAATAGATTTGACTAGAAAAACATCAAGAGGGAGTTTACCGTTAATTTTTCATGATGGATTCTTACATATTCACTTTTTCTTGCGATCATCTCACCACCAAAGGTTCTCTGATTAATTTTCCTCTTCATATACCACATGTTGGAGGAAAACCATCCAATTTAAGGTATATGGAAGCTACTGATGCCTGAAATAATACAGTTCAAAGGGCGCCAAGCTGTGGTTACGCACTTAGAAAATCGAATATTGGCAAATGCTGTCGTTCCCATTTTAGGACATTAATCATCAAGGGAGGAAATTAAAAGCTTTTTAAAAAAAAATAATATAGAGGCTCTGATGATTGGGACCTTGACCACATATTGATCAAGTGGCGCAGCAGGGGGAAGGTGAAACAACTGAGTATTCCAAAATTTTGCGGCGTGGAACTGGTGAGACGTCAGGCCTCCGTTATCTAATTATCTTTTTCCTTGTGGGAGCAGTCGAGTTCAGATCGCTCCTCATGAAAAGAACCAGCCGAGAGGAGGAGGATGCGAGCGATTTAATTGGCAACTTTTCACTTTTTGTTGTTTTGTTTTTTTTCTTTTATTTGCCGGCTTTATTACACGGTCCGACGTGAAAACAGAGTCAATTTAATCCCTGCTCGGCGGAGAACGCAGACCTGTTCCGACACGAGTCAAAGGAAATAGTATTGATTCATCACAAGAGATAAAATGTCGAGTGTAAATAGCTTATTTTTTGAAACTCCCAGGCAAGAAAAAAATCTGGAATTCAAATGAGAATTATTTCACCGTGGCTGAATGCTGTATGAGCACCATGTCCTGGAGTGGATTGGTTTCCCGCCTTTGTGTGGGAATTAATTAGATATGTCAGCAATTTGTTTTTAATATGTTTCATGCTTTGGTGTGTTTTTATGTCCGTGGTGTGTTTTTTTTGCATGCGTGGAGGCGAATGACTGCTATCGCATACATTTTTGGATCAACAAATTGATTTATTCCGCAAAAACCAATTATTGTACCGCCTGGATGTCTTCATTCTACGTTTCTGCTCAACAGATACGGCAAAAAAGGTGGGAACGGAAAACAGCACAGATAACAATGTTTCGATGACAACGGATTTTGATGTTTTATTTTTATTTTTATTCACTCTGCCATAAAAAGTCAGTCTAGAGTGACACCTCCTAACCCTAATAAACTATCTTAGTGACCTCTGACAAGTCTGGAGTTCCTGCTGGTGATCCAGGAAGTGCACTGCTGTCCTGTTCAGGGATTGGCTACTTTAAAGATGACATCACAGTGGAGAGAATAGAGTATGACTATAAAATAAATACGGCTACATTTTTTGTTGTATTTGACAACTATATTGTTGTATATTTCAATATTCCCAAAGCATTTTTGTTGGTTTTTGTTTATTCAAATCAGCTGATGTGGCCAAACATTTCACCCCTAACATGTATATATGTATTTGCGATTAAATGCATCATTATAAATAACAAAATAAAACAGACTTCTTGTTCTCGCAAGACCTTCATTATTTAAGTAAACCCCTGGAAATTAATGAGCTGTCACAATAATAAACACAATAAAAATTAAAAAAAAATAACAGTTTAAACAAACTGTGGCTTGGAAACAACAATTGTATGTGATTTTAAATAACAATTGTCCTGGAAATTCATCATAATCTTATGTTCTGTCTCTGCAGCCATAATTGTACGTATCAGGAGAAAACGCAAAATACATTGTCAAGCAAATTGAAAATGTAATTATGCTGTCTACCTCGATACACACACCCCACGGTGAGGCGTCCATTCGTGGCAGATTTAAAAAGGATTACAAGGCATGGGGTCTGTAATTACCTCTGAGTAAAACAGGCATTTATGACTTTTCAACTGGTCGATCCGTGGAGGGCGGAGCTGGACCACCAGGACCACGAAGGTCAGGGCAAGACCGACAAAACATTTCAGGCCTTCGGATATTTAGAAACAAAACCTGACGTAGAAAATTGCATTCCCCTTGCATTGTGGGAAATATCTCAACTCCTGTCACCTTAGTTATTATTTTGTCAGGTAATATACACTGGAAATGAGCCGGAGCTGCCAATCAGATTGCAACGGGTTGTAAAAAAAAGTAGCTCCCAAAGGCGTCTGGTCTTCAAAGAGGAAGGAGCTACCGCGGGCGCACGACACTTATTGTGCTTTATGAAACATCCCTACCCAAAAGGCTCAGATGTCCGTCCTGCACTTCCTGTGAACTGAGTCCTAAAAGAGTAAATGCATGAAGCGGATAAATAAGTGAACACACACTCTTTATATTCCCAGCCTGTCGACACACCGGCTCCTTTCATATTGTTGGGGCCCGGTTTGGAACAAGGTGAAAAGATATACCCTTCAAGACTTCAAAAGTGCATTTGATTTCCCCAGCTGGACATTTTGAGTATCAATAATAGATTGCGTGATTTTCTTATTTAAAAATAAATGGATGGCTTTTCTTTTCGTCATCTGCCGATGGAACAAGAAGGCAACCCGGGGTGTAATAAAGGGAAAACAGCACAAACTGCTGTCTTTATCTGTAAGTCCAACTCAGTTTGATGGCAGACGTTCAGTACATCCAGCCCCTGTTGCTATGGAAGTCGGAGGTGATCCCAGGGCAGGACTGGTGAATTATCCTCCTCTTGCACGCGGTTCATCCGTGTCGACCTCGTTTCTTGCCTCCCGGCAACAATTATTAGAATATATGGAAATACGCTAGTTTGACAGAGTTTTGTGATGATGAATGAACCCCCCACCTTTTTTTTTTTAAACATAAAGCTACATGAATTATATTTTATTTTCTATCTGATTGGACAGAAATTGTATTTCTTCTTCTTCTCCTTTGGGCTTTTCCCTTCAGGGGTCGCCACAGCGAATCAGTTTCCTCCAGCTAACCCTGTCTTCTCATCCTCTTCTCTCACACCAACTACCTTCATTTCCTCTTTCACTACATCCATAAACCTCCTCTTTGGTCTTCCTCTAGGCCTCCTGCCTGGCAGTTCAAAACTCAGCATCCTTCTACCAATATATTCACTATCTCTCCTCTGGACATGTCCAAACCATCTCAGTCTGGCCTCTCTGACTTTATCTCCAGAACCTCTAACTTGTGCTGTCCCTCTGATGTACTCATTCCTGATCCTATCCTTCCTGGTCACTCCCAGAGAGAACCTCAGCATCTTCATCTCTGCTACCTCCAGCTCAGTCTCCTGTCTTTTCCTCGGTGACACTGTCTCTAGGCCAAACAACATCGCTGGTCTCACCACAGTTTTGTACACCTTTCCTTTCATTTTAGCTGAAACTCTTCTATCACACATCACACCTGACACTTTCCTCCACCCGTTCCATCCTGCCTGGACACGCTTCTTCACCTCTTTTCCACACTCTCCATTGCTCTGGACTGTTGACCCAAAGTACTTAAAAAGAAACTGTATTTAAAGGGTGTTAAATGGGTTTGTGGAATTACAAAAGTCAATAAACGTCAAGAATAGAAGCTAAGAACTACTTCCTAGCTGTGTCCATCTCCTTAGCTTGCGTCGCTCTGCTAGGCTAACATCTCTGTTAGAGAAACCAGCACCATTCCATCATATCTTCATCACACCAGCACAAAAACCAACCTCGCCTCTTTTCTCCTGGACTTTTACTGTTATTGATTTCTTTCCACAGATTGTCTGAAGGCGGGGCAGATTGCCCACCTCCCAGGTTCTGCTCAGAGAGTCTCTGCAGAAATTAAACGTGTTTGGATCCGTTCTGGTGGGACGAGCGACCCAACCAGCCAACAAGTCGGACGCCTGAACGGATGGCCAGATGTTAAATACCAAACAACGAAACCGGTTGGCAATCCAAGACCACCGGAACGTGTGTGTGTGTGTGTGTGTGTTCTTATGATGAAGAGCAATAAAATCAAAGCCCCTCCCCCCCCCCTCCCACAATGACATAATGGATTTACCCATTTTATGTGTATTTACTTTCTGTTGCTTTAACAATAAATGACCTCACATCGTAACCCTGGAGCAACCGCTAAGATGATGGAGTGAGGTCATTACATTTTACACAGGAATACTTTAAACGGCTCCAACACTGTTTGCCGTACCTACGCCGCTTTATCGTCCGTGACAGATACTCAGAAATGTTCTCATGCTTAATGATTGAATCAAAGAAGCCGAAACACAAATGATCTTTATCATCCGGCGCAGGCTCGTCTTCGTCATCTTGAGCCATTTTCATTGTTAGTACCGGCCTGCAGGCATCTGCAGCAGCAGTGTGTTCCTCACTGAAAAGCATAGTGTTCATGATATGAAAAATAACAGTAAAATAACTGCTATAATAACAAAAAGAAGTTTAACCGACCCGTCGCAACATACGAATATCACACCATTGAGTTTAATGGGTTTTTCCTGGTTTGAAAAAAGCGATAAATCAATAAATTCCCCAGTTCTTGAAAGCAAATAATGGTTTCATCATTTTTAAGATATTGTTTTATCAAATGTGAGAGAAAAAATAACAAAAAAACAAATATTAATAATAATTTCCAAATTTTTGCAACATTTTATGTAAGGAATGAACCCATAGTTAAGGCTTATTGTTTGCTTATTGTTTGTTGCTTACATCAGGGGTCCCCAACACCCGGGTTACGGACCGGTACCGGTCTGTCAGTCAGTCGGTACCAGGTCACACAGAAATAATCCAGAACTTCCATTATTTCTGACTCTGAAGGATGTTTTGTTCCAAATGAGTGGATTCTCTCCTCCACATCTATGAGTCACTCTTGACTCTTGTAGTCATGTGACCGAGGCAAGCATCTCGACCTTCTCCCAAGCTAGCAGAACCAACAATAAAACAAACGTTGGTGTGACGTTACGAGGACGCTGCTAATAAAGTTGATACAAACTGGATTCACCTTTATTATTATATTTAGAAACAGTTATTATTCTGGTCGTATCGTTTTATTTTGTTGGATCTATCCCTCACCTCTTCAAGGACGGTCCGTGAAAACATTTCCTGACTTTCAACCGGTCTGCGGCGCATCCCATCAGTCATGACGGCACTCCTTACTTTTTTTTTTTTTCTCCATCTTGAATCCGTTTTCAGGAGCAGGAGGACTTCTTCCTCCCCGAGCCTCGATACTCCGCTGAACTGACACGTTCTGGCCTTTCTGACGGGAAGCAATTAGCGAGCGTAAGGTTGAACAGCGTGAGGCCCGAGGGCGCCAGCGCCGCTCCTCAGAGGCGCTCGGAGGAAGCCATTTGATAATGATCCCACACTCAACATCACTATAAGCTGAGTCCTATAATGACCGGACCCCTCGCTGGGAAGGCTGGACCTCTTCATGACAGGTCGTAGAAAAGCAAGTGTTGAAACGCAGCACGTTGACAAGCAGTCTTTAGGCTCACGCTCAGGTGTTGGAGTCTCTAGGAGAGACTGTAGGACGTCAAAACGCTGCAAAAAGTCCATGCATGCATGTTTTTAACACTTCTACATATATATTTATTGTACATTTGGCTAAACAGGGAAACACATTCAGATTAAAATCACCCGTGTCGATCTGTGTGATCATTTCCCTCGCCAACAAACACATCAAGATGCAGAACACCTAAAAAACAAAAAAAACAGGTTGATTTCCTTTGGTAAAAAAGAGAAAATTGAAAATGCCCTTGCATGTAAGGAGATCACACGCCGCGTTTCCTCAAAGAGTCTGATTCCGCTGCATCCACAGCTTGTTTCCTTCCTACTATCACAGGAAAATGTGTGCCAGAAACGGGTAAAACCAGTACTATAAATTATGTTTACAATATAAATTAGCTTACAATGTTCATAGGATTTTATTACATTTGTATCAATCAAATTGGGAATATCCTCATGTTGAGCACAGATAAAACATTTCTCTCAGGGTTAAACAACTTATCTGACCCGCATGACCAAAAATGCACCATTTGATGAATTTGTAATTTTTTATTTTTTTTTTTACAGTGGGTGTAAAACCCCAGAACAGCTGGATGGATCCAGCCCTTGATGTGTTTATGAGCTGTACTAATGAAATACAGCGGGTGATTCCACTTTACGAAGCTGAAGAATTTATTCCCAAAACTTTAGGGTGCCTTATTATTCATGGCGAAGAACAGCTCCCGAAGGAGTGAAAATAAATAAATAAATAAGGTGAAGGTTTTTCCTCTCCTGGAAGCCTAATTTTTGAAAATAAATAAAAATCTGTCTCTGCTTGCGTTTGCATGCGTGAAAGCCCATCCAGTGAATATTAATTCCAGCCACGCTTGCCAAATGCAGCGGCGCTACGACAGCATCGTTCTGGCTTAAGCGACTCTGCGCCAAATGAAGAAGACTGACAGCAATTTATTGACCCAATTTTTTTGGGGGGGGATTGCTGGATTCATAATCCGTAGTGACAAATTACGAATTCTGCATGTATGTTTTTCATATGCAAGATCATTATTATTAGTTTTTTGTATGAATTAACGTGGAAAACCCACATATATGGGGAGTCTTTACTTTTCTTCTCAACCTGCAGGTCTTCCTCCATCGCACCAACCACCTGCATGTCCTCTCTGGCCTTCATCATCCTTCTCCTGCCTCCGTACGCCCTTCATCCTCGTCTTTCTCGCTTTGCGTACCTCTGAAATGGGCTTGAACCAAACCTCTGCTTTCAAGGCGCGTTTGAACAAACTTTCCAACGGATTTGAAATGTTGGACGGAACTATTTCAGTTCAGACACTCAAGCGTTGGGTTTTACGTTGGGTTTGGAAGTCTGACCAGGTAATCCAGCTGCTGTCTACCCATTTAATTTTCATAATCTCACATGTTTTTTAGCCTCCCACCAATCAGTGCAAGAAGCATCATTGAAATAAAGCTCTTTATCCACATTATTACTCCCATTACATTCCGTTCTTTTATGCACCTAGCATAGACTCATCCTCAGAGAACTGTCCCAGTGCGGCGTTTCATCCGAAGGACGAACCGTTTCCTCAATGTCACCCCAACCGCAAACCTCATTTGCAAACAATACCTTGGCAATCGCGACCTAGCTGGTTGCCGTGTTGCGTCTCGTGATAGGATATCGCTTTATGTGGCGGTTGCTCACAAAAATTCCGTTCAAACACATCTGTTGATTGGCCGCACCGTGGGAATCCAGAGAATAATAACCCTGTGAAGGCGGCGGCAGGGAGAGGGGGGAGAGGGAGTCGGGATGAAGGGGATCTAAATCCACGCGGTGGACAAACAGGAAAGCCGTTTCCTTGGCACGGCCCTCCCCTCGGAGATTACACGTCTCTCGTTTTCATCATAACATCCAAGTTGGCTCGCCACCATTAATAGGACAGACCTCAGTGCTTATCCCATCACATTTCTAGCGGCCAGAAAAACCAGACCAAAGCGGAGAGAGAGAGAGAGAGACTGCATCATCCACGCACCAGCGGGTCTTTGCAAATGCACAACATCTAACAGCACATTTATTTCTCATTAAGCCAGGAAACATAAAAATCCCCTTTTTTTTATTTATTTTTTTGGGTGCAACAGCAGGCTGGAGGTACAAATGTGTAGCCTGAGTAAAATGCTAAAACACCCCTCAATATGTCGAGGCGCCAGGCTGTGGGATGCATTCAGATGGACAGCAAGAGACATAATATACTGTAGCTGCAGAGCACAATCCAGAGCCCGGGGTGGGTGGAGGCAGTGTCTGCACCACGGCCCACCCTCATCCTCATCCACTTGCTCAATATACCTCCACCTCTGCAGGCTAAAGCCCATATACTAGCCGCTCCATCTCTCCAAAGTATTTAATGTGTTTCCTCCTCCGACTCCCACTCCAAAACCTTTTGCCAAACGCTTGCCTGACAACGCATCCCTCAGCTTTCCGCAGTCGACCAGTAATATGGGCTCATTTTGCAGCCGCCCCCGGCGCTGACAGTAGTGGGGGGGGGCTTGTGTCTGCCAGGACTCATTACTCGCGAAAATTGCTGATCAAATTGTCAAATCACCGCAAAAACTATGAGACGGTTTTCACTCCTACCTATGACGCGACCCCATTTTATTTATGGGTCAATCTCTGGGAGATTTTTGCAGACGGCGCAAGATGAGACTCAAAAAAAAAAAAAAAAATCAAATTACAAGTTGATTTATTTATTTATTTTCTCCCCCTGAAACCTGCAGAACCAAAACTTTTCACCCGTGAAAACTGTTGTTCGATATCTTAAAATCTATGCCGAAAATGACTCTGCAAGCCTCATTAGCTTTTTTTTTTTTTTATCTGCAGCTGGGAGGTAGAAAAACATCATCAGCGTAGAGACGTCGTGTAGGTCTCTCTCTCAAATAAACGCTTTTAATCTCTTTCATTAGTTTGGCATTACGGCTTTGAGAAACAGATTAGATGCCTCAATCCTGGTGTCGGCACCGATTGTCGTTAATAGCAACCTGTACTTCAGGGGTATCATGAGGCGGGAGGGTGGGTTAAAACTCCCCCAAACACACTGCTCTTTTAATTACCGCTCCGTTCCTATCAAGGCGGGATTGGTACTCAGATCGGTATTCAAGCTTTTGGAGTTTTCTTATCATCGCCACCGCCGCCGCCTCGGGGTCTTGATTGTGAAGAGGACGGAGCTCAATCAGAGATTCTGAGATTTAAAATCTTGCATTTGTGGAGAATTAAGTCGAATCAAACTCCAAGAAAGAAATGCTCAAAAATGTTCGGCTGCGCGATTTGAATGCAGGAGGTATCTACTGACATCTATAAAATATCTCCGCTATTACATAGAATGTATTAATGCCATGAATTTCTTTAGAATGCAGGAACCATAAATTATAAATGAACCAGTAGTGATTTATTCATAAGAGAGGAAACTATTAATACAAGAAATTCTACTTGTGGAAAAGTTGTTTGGCAATAAATGCGTTTTTTTTAAGGTTTAAAAGGCTCCAAAAAAAACAACAAATAATAATGAAGAAAGTCAAACGTAACCAAAAATAATTCCCCACAAACGTAGAGCAAGGGATTTAAGACGGTGTTTCACAGATTTGTTGGGTTTGTTGGCGTCTCTCCTGCTGCTAATTTGCAGTAGGTCAGAGAGGCGGATTCAGAACCTGAGCACCAGATGCTCCTTGTGGTCCAGATCTCCCTGAGGACACGAGCCGGTCTTGTCCTGAGCCGCGTGATCCCAAGAAAGGCAAGACCGGCGATTCCATTAGCTTAGCCGCTAATAAGAAGCACACCTGGGTCCTGGTTGTCCTGCAACACCCCCGCCCCGTTAGTCCCTCCCCCCCTTTTAATCCCAGTCACACTCCAGGAAAGAAGGGCAGACAAGGAGCAAAATGTTGGATTTAACCCTTACAGCCCCATGATCACGCCCATCATGTGATCAGATCACATGATGTTTTTAAACCATTCTTAACAAATATTATTATTTGTGTGGAGCCGATTGACCCCGGAACCCCGGAGATATGATCATTAACATTTGATCTATGACAAACGGTTCAAACGGCTCCTTATAATTAGACGGCAGGCGCCGTGTTTCTGTGCGTGTAGTCGCCGTCATACAAACGGTGACGCATGTATTCACGTGATGTAAACATGTCTCGCGATTAGTGCATTTTGTCACGAAATGCAAACATGTACCGTGATTGGTGCATTTTGCCATGTGACGAAAACGACTGTGACGCAAACGACTGTGCGAACGATTCACGAATTTCTATGCGCGAATTGTGTGCATAGTCTTATTTTGAAAGACTCCTTTGAAGAGTGACACAAACTGTATATAATTATGATAGAAGCCTATGATAACCTTTTTGGAGCTCAAAATCAATTCGATGAGCATGTTTTTGGTTTTTATGTGCAATAAAATACAATTTATAATAATAAAAACTATCTCTTCATACAGCTGAAGTTGTGCATGGGTATGTAGAATCATTTTTAATGTGGTATATAGAGACAAATATCAAAAGTACCAAAAAACGGCCAAAATATGTCTGTAAGGGTTAATCTAAATCCATCCACAGAAATTTCCGCATAAAAGAAAAACATCTAAAGAACTTCTCAGAGAAACCAGTGAGAAGAAATGTTAAGGAAAGTTATCAGAAATTCCAGAGTCATTGTTTTCATTTTTCTGCCGACAAAAAAAAAAAAAAAAAAAGAAACTTTCCAGGAAACCCATCCAGTCGGTTTGAGACATCTGAAAACTCGGGTGGTAACAACAACAACGGATCATCCTTCGAAACGCGGCGAAGCCCAGAAATCTTCACAGCAAACTTTTACCTTTTTTTACATCCTTGGATGCGACACGTTTTTCCAGAACCCATCGTCTCGCTCCCACGCGCTCAAGAGGAAACCCGGAGTTTACACGAGGAGCACCTCTCAGCTCGGAGGTGAAGTATGCAGATGAGCATCTCCTATTCGCACTCGATAAACCTTTAAAAAATATTTAAAAATTTAAAAAAGGGGCTCTAAGCTCCCCTGGAACTCCTCTTCCTCCACGTGGATCCGAACGTAGGAGAGAAGAGCGACTGCTCTCCTCCGGTGGCCAATTAAACAGACAACCCAAACGCAATTAATGGTGAATTAACACTGTGCATTCGTTTTAGTGTAAATACTCCCTCGGCTAATTAACAGTTCGCAGACTTCATCGTTTGCTAATGCGCCTTTTAATATTTGTCAAGAATAATTCAATATTTTCAAATGTGTGGATTTAGCTCATATATATATATATATATATATATATATATATATATATATATAAAATCGTAGGATTGATGGTTTGAATCCTGCACACCCAGTTGTGTCCTTGGGCAAATCACATTACCTTCGCTGCCACAGGGACACAGGGACTGTGTGTGAATATTCCAGTGGTGGTCCCAGATTGGCTGCCATGTGTAGCCACAACTGCCCCGGGGCATCTGTGGCTACACATGTAGGGCAACATCACCACATGTGAATGAGGAGTGAATGAATAATGGATCATAAAGAGCTGCCAGTGTTTGGAAAAGAGCTATACAGTACAACGCACTAGTTAATCGCATCCCAGGAACCACACACGATTAACGAATTCCACAATATCGCGACAAACTATTTATCTTATTATTTATGGTAATTTTAAACGTTTATGACCATCCCAATACTGATATCAAACTTCCATCTGTATTACCTTATCCTACACTCTGATAGACTGTTTAAAGCACTTTTCTGTCTCACGGAAGTCCGAGACTCACGGAATGGAGCACACTTCTTGATGTGGTCAGCCAATAAGAATGCACATACGGTATCACATGACTACAGCTTGCTCCTAGCCTCTTGCACTTTCCCCTGTCCTCGATGAGATGAAACTTATATATAATAAATTGACCTTGAGATCTATTATAAAAATTTGCGATATAGTGAAGCCGCACATCTTGAAGTGCGAGGGAGTACTGTATACACACACACAACAATAGATACGAGCTGCTCGACCACGTGTTGGCGGATGGATACATCAGCTGAGACCGGATCTCGTTCTTTTAGAGCACTTTAAACCCCTCCCCTTTCCAACAACGCCATCCCATCCCCCTACTTGTGCCACATTTGGTTTAGCCCCCTGCCACCCTTACAAAAACCAGCTTGGACTGCTCCACTTTCGGTTTGTTGCTCCGACACGTGGAGCGGAAACAGGTGGCGTTCGTCTGAATCAACTTAACCAACAGACTCGTAAATGTGACGACTCTTTGCATTTTCGTCACCGTCGAACCAAACATGAAATAAAATGAAAGGACACCGACTGAAGACCTCCCTTTGCTTTTGGTAATTTGGTAACATTAGCATTGAGTCATCGACATACGAGTCGATAACGGCCGACGTACACGCGGCGAGCTCAATGCATCATAACGCCACCACTTCTAGCTCCCAGTGGATTTATGATCCCTGCTCCGTGTGTCTGAACATGTGAGCTACAAGATGTTTCCTCCACTGGAAACAACATCCCATCAGCCGGCGTCGACATGACCGGCCGGTAATCAATCCATCAGGAGCTCCAATTAGCTGTCAGTCAGTCCTCCCTGTGGATGGATGGATGGATGGATGGCGTCTCTCTCTGCCCTGTATTTATTTTTGAGTGAGGACACTCTGGTGTCTTTTGGCAGCGGCGGGCCGCTCTGAAATGCCCTGATTGACGTCTGACTCCGAGCATCCGTTCCACCTCTTGCTTAACCCGGCCTGTGCCAAGAGGATTAAAGATGGAGTTCTCTAGGGCCACGCCACGCCATCTGGACAGGGCTGATCTGGGAGCAGGGTTGTCAGCCAGGACTGCTGAGTGCAGAAAAAAGTGTGCGAATGCTGCACAACTACATTTAAACCCATCTTTTTTTTTTTAGAAAGGCTCATTCATTTTGACTTTCTCTTTATGTTGAAAAAAAAACAAAAAAACATAAGCTGTTTGATTTGTGCTTCCCGCCAAAGACAAAGAAAATGTGACGAACGGCAGTGAAATATAAAAAATTCCATCATTGATTCCAGACATCTTATTTCTTATCTTCGCATGTCAAGCACTTTTATTATTAGTCGAAATGTTCTTGGCTATCAGTCATGGGATGTTAACAAAAAAAAAACAAAGAGAATAACTGCAGGAACAGAAATGTAAATTTCCAGCTGGGGCTGTCAGCATCGTTTAATCAAAGCAGAGGCAAAAGAAAGGGAATTTTGTTTCAGCGTCGAGTCTTGTCTATCTTCCAGACAGTTCGAAATGAAATATAGCGCCGACTAAATGCTAATGCCCTCATAACCTTTTCTGTAGAGTGATGCGTGCCACCTCTCATTCCTGCACTATATCAGGGTCTAATTTTAAAGGTTAAAGCTGGTGGCGGCTCCTTAGCATGTGAGGCGGAGCCGAGTCGGCGTCTGCGCCGGCAGCGAGGCGAGGCGCCGAGCATTAGATCATGCAAATCATGGAAATAAGAGAATTTAGGTCACCGTCGACGACAACTCCCCGACTCGGGAGCAGCCTGTAAAAGTTTTTTTTTATTTTTTTTTAGGTGATGTAATTTTTATTTTTTTTTGTACAGATCTGGCGGGAACAGCGTTCTTTTTTATTACTTTGGGTTAAGGGTATTAGCAGCAACCAGCTGATGCCTCCTTTTACAACTGGGAGCACCCCCAACCCCCCCCCCCACCACCACCACCACCACACACAACATATGTGTAACTGCACACTGGAAGCTTACATAAGCTAAAGCTAGCCATCTGCTAACCTTAACTGCAAAATAAATTTTTTTAAAAATAAGACAGGAATGCACTCGTCTTCCATCACTCCATCATCTCCACGTCTGCAGAGCGGAACCTAAAAAACACTTTCTGGATATTTATGCGTAAACGACATCGTCACCTCTTTTAAGGCCAACAAATAAAATAAAATGACTACCCAAAAAAAAAAAGCCACATTTGTCCCCCCAACACCACCACCTCCCCTGCACGTCTACCGGCAGGGGGAAGCCATTGGGTTTGTCCCTATGTAGAATAAAAAAACAATCCCACCCCCCCCCCCCCCACAAAACAGAGGCCAATAAAAGCATTTTAAATTATATTAGCATAAAACAGTAATTGCCATTTGCCTGTTGCGGTGTGACGGTAACATTAACAGCCAGCTGCTCTGCAGCCAGCCACACGGAAACAAAGATATGATGGAAATATTAGTTTTCGTACTGCGATGTGTGTATTTCACCCAACGAGCATGTCGACGTCAACCGTGGCCCGACTTGGCGAGCAGCTCCAACCCCCCCCACCCCCACCCCCCCGCTTCAATCCACGCCTTTCTACCCTAGAGGGGTAGAAAGGCACTTGTTTGTGTCATTAGGCTACGCGGCTATAGTAGGTGGTTAACTCCTGCAGATTAACTGCTTTAGACGTGACTGGCAGGCTTCCATCTGCACCCCCCCCCTCCCTTAACAGACTTTTTTTAAAATTCTAAAAAACAAAAAAATATTTATTTTCAAAGAGTAAAAAAGAAAAAAAAAAAAAAAAGTTCCTTCGTTTGAAGCTTCTTCAAAAAAACAAAATAAAAATAAAAAAAAAGGGCGCATCTCTCTGATGAGACCCCCCACCACACACCAATGGCTTTGTGTGTGTGTGTGTCAGTAGGGGGTTTGGACTAGGGGGAGAGTGTGGGGGTCGCCTGGTCGTTGGCTTTAATCTGCTTGATGATGAAGATCCCAGAATGCCCCTGGGGACCTGATGATGATGACGAGGAGGAGGCATGGGGGGTAGGTGGGGGGTACCCTGCTGCCTGACGCCAGTGCAATCACGACTGTCGCTTGATCACCACTGAGCCCAGCAGCGCTCACCCGCCTCTCTCTCTGTCTCTGTCTCTCTCTCTCCCCCCTACCTCTCTCTTTCTCTCTCCCCCCACCTCACACACACTTCCTCCCTGGCTCTCTAACACACACGCTCCTTCCTCTCACTTCGCCGCTCTGCCACAGCGTGGACCGAGCTCCACTTTGGTTACCCGTCTATCCTCCAGCTATTTCTGAAGACGTCGTCGTCCGTCTCTGTCGGAACTTGAAGCGGTTGGTGGTGGTGGTGGTGGTGGTGGGGGGAGAGATCCGTGGCGTTCCGGCGTGGGCTGAAAAAAACTGCAGGGCGAAGAAAGCGGGATAATGAAAGAAAGAGGGAAGCGTGTTGAGAGAGGGAATTAACAGAAGAAGCAGCGCAAAGAGAGAGGAGAGAGTGGGAGGACAGTTTGATTCAGAGACTATTTGGAATAAAAACAGTCTCCGCTCCAAAGTGTCCCGCTGAAGGTAGGTAAGCTTTTCCTTCCTCTAAACCCACCCCCCCCCCCTCCCCGTTTGGTTTTTTGAAGTTCAACGTTCCCGACAGACCTCCAAACATCAGACACCAGCATCATCTCCTCAGCGGAGACCCGTCCTCCTCATGGCTTGTTGGGTGTCATGAAAGGCGCCTCGCCTGGTGCCCTTGACGGCGTTCCAACTGAAGGAGTTTGCAGTTGGAGTCGAGGGACAATCAAAATAGAGTCTCCCGTTCTTTGTGCTTGCACGCTGGAATGAGGCAATTAGCGGAAATGGCATCGTCGCGATCTGTTCTGGGTGACCCCCATTTGTACGACTTGGGTTGTGTTAATTTGTCTGTAAATGAATGGCTGTTGCAGGTTTTCCGCCCCAAACTCTCTCGACACTGATTAGACCACCAGGGGCATGTCAAGTGGGTTTAGGGCAAGTTGACCTGAGAACATTGGCTTAACTGCGTTCCTTTTCTGCTAACACGCAATTAAACTTAATTATCACGGCAATGGATTGACGATAGAGATGACGACCTCAAGGACAACCCTGTGTGCTCCCTTTAACGCATGCTGCAGTGCTTAGAACAGTGTTTTCATTGCGGGAACAACAGCTGACTGCTCCATTGTGCTTTTCTTTTTTTTGTTTGCTGAGTGTATATGAGCAATGTTATTAGTGGGTAAGACCATTCTTGTGGCAGAGAGAGGGGATTAGAGGGAACAATCCGAGAGGGTATCAGAAAGGATTGACAGAGTCTGATTTGCTGGGAAAACATAGGATCACAGATGCAACCTTGCCCCCCCCCCACCCCCGGTTCGGCAGCGACAGCAGATGCTTATTCAGGATGAGCCTGAAAGGAAATACGAGGGCGAGAAACACTAGAAACAGAACGCCGCTTCTACTGTTTGCTTCTTTGATTGTCACATCAGCAGTCCCACTGCAAGTTGTTAAAGCTTCAACTTTTGCATCTCTTCAAAAAAAAAAAAAAAAAAAAGCCTGCGAAAAGCACCATTATGTCAAGTGCCGCCGTGCATTCAGCGCCCGAGCATCCACCTGCCACACGGGCGAGGACAGGCAGATGGAACCCAACGAGATGCATCACTATTACTCCACAGGAATAATGCAGATTGCTTACTTACCATTCTGAGTATGCACGCCGCATTATTTCCCAGCGACTGGAGAAGTACCTGGTGGATTCAAGTACCGATTTTCAGAGTCAATCCCATCTTCTCTTAAAGATTAGATTAAAAAAAAAAAAAAAAAAACTCTAGCCTGCCACTGCTTTAAGCACATCTAATGTAACTCACTTCACCGTCAGAGGCACCGACTTGTCTTATCAGCATTCAGCTGAAAACACCTGCTTTGGAATAATCAAATTACACTCTGAGGAGTTCACTTCCAGAGGAAAAACAGGAGCTGGACCCTTTCAGCACATGATGGGGCTGAAAGGGGGGGAGAGAAAAATGAGCATTCAGGGCAGGCGGCCGCCAACAATTCAGATATTATAACAGCATTAAGAGCGGATAAATGAAAAGACGCACAACATGGCTGTGGTGTACTAATCGATGACTTTGAGGCGTTATGGCTCACGCCGTGACAAATACGTCACCTATGAAGACGGGAAATGAAAGGAAATGTGGAAATATATAAAGAGACCAAGGGGGGGGGGGGTGGAGATGTAAAAGCATGCATGCAGGGTCTCCAGTTGGGTTTCCAACGCTAGCAGGCACAGATATTGACATTAACTTGTTGGTATGTATCCGGCGTACCCACATCAATCCATCCATACAAATCCTGACAGGCGACCTGATTCCTTTTACCTGCCAAAGCCAACACTTACCCTGCATTTGGGAGATGACAGGTGCTAATTTCATCAGCGCCCCCCCCCTCCCCCTTCCCCTCCCCAAATGAGAATGTTTCTGTAACTCACAATTACCCACGCTACTCGCTGTCAGGGCCGCCCTCGCGAGGTGAAACCGCTCAGCGAGGGGGGGCGGGCATCGTCGTCCTAGCGTGTTGCATTTTAGCCGAGGAGGGTTACATCAGATCATCTTGTTTCACGCCGAAAAAACATTGCCTTCAATTTACTCAGATTCAATCAAGTCTCTGCAGCTCTCGTTGGCCAATTAAATTATTTGAGCGTGTGCAGATTTCTGCTCTGCAATAAAGTTTGATTAGTTTTTTTTTTTAATGATTCGTTTAACTCCCGGCGCCGGCGTGACGTCACCACCAAGCTCGTTTCCTGGAAACATAACGTATTAATCTATAATGTCCGGGTCACACGTGATTCCGGTTCAATTGCAACTCGTCAATCAGTCGGTTGGGATCGCAGGACACGGCCTCACAGATACGCATCAAGCTGCTCGTCGCCATGGAAATCTGATGGAAAGACGGCGGGCGTCGAGCTGAATTAAATCTCCCTTAGCTGTCAACACATCTTTGCATCCGCTTCAGGGTTTGATTAGGCCGCGTTATTATTTGTTGACGCGCCCACCCTTTAGCGTTCAGAGCGTCCACCATCAGTCATCTGGATATGCCACCCATCGATGCATTTCCCAGGTCGTGTCCATCAAGAGTCTTAAACGGAATCGATACTCGAGATTATTCCGAGTCTCTTCATCGTGGGCTCTTCGATCCCCAACCCCACTGGGCACACTCACTCTGACATCATTCCGCTCTAGATGAGGTGCGTCCTGGTGTGCGTACGTGACTCTCTTGGGCCTGGAGGTGCGTAGGTGTTCTGCTCGATTCTTGGGATTAGCTGAAAGCCTGCTCGAGCATCTGGATGCTAACCACAAAAGAGGATTGGGTTGTTCCATCCACGGAGTCTCAAAGCCAATCTGGGATGAAACCCATTGTAGCCGCATGAACCAGCTTTTTGTGCCAGGCAGCAATTTCTCCCACGACAAGCCACATTCTGCAAAAAAAGCCCCCCGCAGACCTTGGGAGACAGGCCTCCCCCAGCGCTCACACAATCATCAGCCGGAGTCCTAAACATCTCGAATTAACGTCCCGCAATGATGGATGACTCTCAATCTCCAGGAGATATTGTGCACGCTTCTGCTCTGAATGATGGGCAACTCCTCTTCACTCCACTCACCAATTATTTATATAGCTTTGTCTCTGTTCGTTTGTCAGCTTTTCCGACATGCTGTTTCTTTTTTCTTTTTTTTCCTCCATGGTGGGAAGACACAGCAGAGGTAAAATACCTCCCCAATTCTGCAGCCTGGTAATGCCAAGGAAGGCTTTTCTTTTTTTTTTTTCCTTCCTGGAAAGCAAACAGATATATCCTCCCCTGTGGTATCCGTGTGTTGTTTTGAAGCAGTTGTTTGGAAATGGAAGACTGAAGGAAGGAGGGATGTGGTTACCTGAACACAAAGGACAAAACATTGAGCTGAGAATGCGACGTGAGATGACGGGCGAGAGCTTAACTTATTCAGCAGCGTTGATGTTGGTTGGGTTTTGGCAGAGCTCCTCTGTCAATGTCATATTCCTACGCTGGTGTAGTGACAACTGATCCCCTGGAGGGGGCAGCAGTGCTGTGTTTGCATGAGCTGTCAGTAGATATTACATGAGGAGAAGACACGAGCTCACGCTTGTAGAAAGTATGTTTTTGGTAGTTTGGGGAGAAAGAGTATCGCAATCATGAGAAAAGACGATCATGGAGATGAGTGACAGAGGTTAGAATACTGTCTTTTTTACTGTAACCCCTGAACCCCAGATAGCTACTATGGGGGTCACGAGATTCGCTATCACTGACACAGTGATTTTTAGAAGGAAACCACTTGAGATGTTTTTAGGTGTCACAAAAATCAACAAATATCAGCCGCTGTTCTGCTGACTCAGGGTTTAACTAAAAAAGTTGTTTTCTCTGTCTTTTTGTTATAAGAACTGGTGTTTTCGGTGAAACCAGCCTACATTCTGCTGCCAATGACCAAAGAACAGAGGTAGAATTTGTTTTTTTCTCACTGGTGAAAGAACAGAGACTGCACTTTGTTTGGTCTTTTTGGCGTTTCGTAGAACACAAGAAGCTGAGAGTCTTCAAATCCCAGTCAAAATGCTCTAAAATCGCTGGCGGCATGGGGATAACTGCTCTGAAAACGGTTGGCACTGAATGAGTTAAATATTGATTAAGAATAAATCCCAGTTCCACCTCACTGGTCTGGTCAGACCCCCTCTCGAGAGAAAGATTCTCCCCTTAGACGCCAAGAAGCAGCGGACTCTCCAAAAGGGGGTAATAGCGTTAAAAATAATACTTAATCCATCTAGACTTTAACATGTGATTGGAATACTGCAGAGAAAATTCCTAAAGTAGTCCGAAGAGGTCCGCGGCGTCCCGTCGAGAAGCAGCCCCCCATACATTCTCCAGGTGGGGGTGGGAGCGGGCACCGTCAAAGCTCGCCACAGGACGTGCATGAACATTTATGGAGGGTGTTTACCCGCCGCTACCTTTACTCCACTGTTCATGAAGTTGTTTCCAGGGATGGAGGGGGGCAGACCGTCATCAGGTAACCCTTCGGTTTCCATGGGTGATGAAACGCCTTCAATCTCTAACACATTCAATCATAAGGATCCGTTCAGAGAATGAATTGTCATCTCTGGCCGCACTCGACTCTATAACCTTAAACACAACCTCTGCGGCCCCCGGTGGCAACTTGGGAAAGATTTCCTGCCACACAGGTGAATGACTATTAGTTTACTGACCCTAGAGGTAGGGGGGGTTGTAATGATTTCTAGAGAGGGTGCTGGGGGGCCTTTCATTACGAGCCCTGGCAGAGCTGCAGGAGAATGCGAGGTAGAAATAGATATGGAATACTCCAATCTGGGGAATTGATTAAATCTTGCTGATGACTTCTATGCCGTTTCAATACCCTTTCAAGATATTGGCTTGAGGGAATCAATAAAATTCCTATGTTTTACGGATGCACGATATTGGATTTGTGCTGATAGTCATATGCAAGTCATTTTTTCCACCTAATTACAAAGAACATTGAATTTCTCCTGAAGTGAACTTTACATAATCGTACGGGCCAACAGTTAGTTTGTTTTTGTTCATCGTCGATCGGTTGGAAGGTTCAAGATGATGGATGTTAAGCTGGGGGAGTCAAGTTTGGGGCCCTGAGGGAATCTGATTGGCTGCCACAGCACAGCCAACACTGAGCAATTACTCTAAATGAGGGGTTTTCCATCTATTTCTGGTTCAGAAACCACGTGTTGTACCTGAAACAATAACAAGCTTGATGATACTGTCAAGTCTTGTTTCTAACAGAAAATTATCTCACTTGCTGTGGCTGAAAGAAATTAATTTCATACAAATTTGTTCCGTTACAAACTGAGGAAAGAGGAAGTGACATTTAAATACAAGTAAAATCAGAGACAGGCAAAACCAAAAGGGCTTATTTACACTTATTTGACATGTTTTTTTAAATTATATTCTTTTTATTGAGCTAACAAAATAAAAACGTCTGAAGACCCAGAGGTCCGCGCTAACAGAGCACCACCAGTGTCTCATCTGATTACTACCACTAATGTAATCAAGCCTGATAATTAGAACATCTGAAGTTAAAATAAATGGGTTCAGGCTACTAAATGTTGCAGCGGCGTTTTCCCCCTTCCTCCTCTTTCCAAGATCCCGCCGCAATTAATTCTGTCCTCTACTGTATGCCACATAAAATTTTCACTTTTATTCATCCACGTCGAACCTCATCTCCATTTCATTAAAAGGAAATGTTCTCCTTAAACCACATCATCTCCCAGCGCGGCGGACACCGCCGTCCTGTGAAGTACCTCTCCAAAAGTATAACATTTCACATTTTGCTTAACACACTTGAGCGAGCTAACCTCCTGAGCAAATAGACTGCTCTGGATGCACCCGGTGCAGCACCAAAGTCCATTTCCCATCTGCTCGGTAATTCTACCACAGCATCCAACAGCAAAATCCATCCTATCATTGCGGTCTTTGTTACTGTTGTGCAAAGCGTGGAGGGCAACCTGTTTATTATAGACATTTTCTACCGGTAGAGGAGTAGAATATACATTTCAAGACATGATTTATAACGTCTGTGGCGCAATACCAAGCGCAGGACAGCTTGTGTAGGTGTGAGGGTTTATAATTTTAAATATTTCCACATGGAAGTCTTTCCTTGTGGTATCTGGTCTTATCGTTATCAAGGCAGAGAGGGAAATTACATCATAACTTACTGGAGTAGAACAGAGGCTGATTTAGCGCGGCGGCAGGCGGATGTTTGATACGGGAGGATGGGAGCTAACTGCAAAACTCAGCTGCATCTAGCCGTGAAATATCAGCCAGCTCATTTATATTATCATCCCTGAGTCTATACCGGGGTCGGACTGTCAGGCTTGTCACCGGCTGCTGATAGGACGGTTCCAGACTGTAACCAAAAGCAGCATTAGCATGTTAAACATGAACTTATATTGACTTGTCACTGACTTGTGTCATAACAAACCAGGATTACTGCAATAAATGTGATTTCATTGTTCGCAGAAAAGCCGGAGTTGAACCCAAGCCTCTTTGGGCAACAAAGAAAGTTTGCAGATTACTAAGCTAGGATAGCAAACAGTCTTCTAATACCTATCCAATCAGCTCCATTGATTCTTGAAATTGCAAGACTTTTCTAATTTAGACACCTGAAGCAAATTTCAAACAAATTAGGAGTCTGGAGGAAAGTGTAGGAAGCTGAAAGGATGCTAATTAACAGATGATGATGTCATGATTGCTTGTGAATGAGAGGTGCGAGTTCGCCAAAAAGAACGAGTTGAGGTTCATCAAGAAATGTGATTGTAAAAGGATGTTACTGCATGATTAGTTAGTGTAGCATTACCATTACCTGTATTTTGCCTCATTTCTGGTTTTGGAATCTGATATCTCGCATTAACATGTCCTGGTGAGGGAGGAGAACCCCAAAAATGATAAGTTTTAATTTAAGAGAACTCAACTTTATTAAGTTATTAGGTTATTTAGTCGTAGCTAAATTAAACTTTGATTTCCCAAAGCAAATAGTTTTTTTCCTGGCGTTACATAAGGCGGGATTCACAAGGCAGGCGGCACAGATTCCAGTTGATTTGGGATTTACAGATCACAGCTATGTAGAGCAGAAAGTCAACCTGCTTAGTTAAGGTTTCTCACGCTCAGCTTCTTTTATTAATCAAATGCAAACACACCTCGGCTCCCAAGACCGAGTCCTCGAATGAATCCGAGAACATTCTTATAAATGAGGCCACCGAACTGCTCCTCCGAAACGTGGTCTCGGATGAGAGCGTAAGGACAAAGAAACACTTTCCTCTGTGTTCATTCATGCTTATCTTCCAACAAATGCCTTGGCGGGAAATGTCATTGAGGAGATAAGGGGACATTGTCATCTGTTTCATAGTTTACAATTCAGAGGAGGGGCGACTTAATAAAAAAAAAAAATTACCCATCCACCCCTTTCCTTGCAGCTAAATCATCGTGACTCTTAAGGACACCTTTCTTTTCTTTTTGGTGCAGCGTTTTCGGTCTTTTTTAACTTTAAAAGCTTAACATTTCAGAATGGGGTAGCCCTTATGCCTTATATAAACCGTGAACCTGGGGAGTGATAAAGCATCGCACTTCTCCCATTAAATAGAATAAGAAATCATCTTGACAGACCCTAGATCTTGGCCTGGGTGAGTCCTCTTATGTGCGAGACTTCCTCAAGGTCGGCTTGATCATACCTTTCCCAGTCTGCGCGGCGCATGTGATGAATAGGACGTGGCGTGAAAGGGAGAGGAAGTAAAAGGTGGCGGATAACGGGAATAAAACTTGTTAAGTTTAATTTATGGCATTTACCTTTGGACAGCAGACAGCCACATGTTCATAACCGGTAATGTCAAGATGATCAAACTTTGCTAAGATGTCATTGTATTTCCTTCCCCACCCAACCAGTCAAGGTGGATGACTATCCTCCAGAGTCTGGGTCCTAGCTGGAGTTTCTTTCTCAATAAAGGAGTTTTTCCTCGCCGCTTTCACTAATGCTTGCTCTGGAGGGTCTTGTTGGGTTTCTCTGTCTGTTAAAGTGCTCTGAAATGTCTGCTAATGTGATTTGGTGCTATACAAATAAGGCTTGATTGATTGAAAGGGTTGAAATCCAAAAGACAAAGTATAATTGGCGAATTCTTTCTCGGAGTTCTCTTCATATTTTCTGTATTTGTACTTTAACTGTAGACCGAATATCTCTTTACCCAACTTTATTTTAAGATTAGTTGGACGCCTCCCTACACCTTTCCAGGTTATCAAAGAGACACATCAAGCAGAGCTACCGTGAAAGTAAAAGTCAGAGTTCCATATGGTGATCCGACCGCGTTGTTTTCATCTGAAGGCGAGTTGAGAGGCACAGCTGGAACTCAAATTGTCCAATGAAGAACTGAAACGCCGAGGAGGCGGCCCAGCAATGGAGGGCAGAAATGTGTTTCCAGTCCGCTTCAAAGAAAATGAGAAAGAGAGACATTTGAAAAGGAGACAATTGGAATGGAGTCTGGACAATCAAGCGCTTTAGTCGTCGCTACAGAGCGGTGGAAACGTGGCAGTAGCATTAAACAGTCTCTCTCACCATAAGTGGTTCCAAACTGGACTTGAGCAGAACCAAAAAAAGCAGATGAGTGGAATGTCTTTGCATTGAGACTGAAGTTTTCACTCGTGTCAGACCCAACATTGTCAAGCTTTTACACCTCGGCGGGTTCGCTTTGGGTTAGCATTTGTTTAGGGCTTGACGTTATTCCGTTTGTCACCTCCGTCGGCGTTCCTGGGATGAGCTTGTATCTTACGTGACGCCTTATCGTATTCTTGCAGCGCTTGACTTAAAAGCTGACACCAAATTGTTTGCAGGGAAGAAATATGGAGTTAAATTTGCAACGTCTGGAAAAAAACTAACCTCTGCGGCTTCCGATATGTCCCTTTTTGTCTCCCTTAATTGTGCCATAGATCGCTTTTCCTGGCACGTGCTAAATTGCACAGCCATCTGTGCATTGCCCAAGTGTTAATAAATACGCTATAAAGGCAGGACCTGTAGTCGGCTAACATGTTCTTTCCTCCTTCAGCTTGTTTGAAAGCGGATGCATGTAGACGTGTGTTATTCTTGCAATGCCTCCGAATCCTCCGGCCAGAACAATGAGTAAGAGGAAGCAACATAGAAAACAACACCCCAAAGGCTCGCGGTTGACAGATGGGTATTAGCCTGCTGAGTTCTGCTGATGAACAAGGGTCCTTTGACTTGATTGTGTAGAGCATTGATAAAAAATGTGCACAGTACCCTTGTGCAGGCAAGAACTATGCCAGCCCGAATCTTTCAGCTCTCTTCTGCAGAGCCATAAATCACTCTGGTTTCGTTTGGGAAATATCTTAAACTTTAAATTGGGCACGTTTTAAATTCAATAAGTTGCAGTGACATAAGCTGGGAGATGATGCTTAAAATGTGGAGAGGGGCCCGTTTCTTAGCTCTCTGTCTGCGTGGGTTGGATCCGAAACAGATTGAACACCTGCAGCAACTCACGCCTGGATAAGAGCTGACAAAGGGAAGGTGGCAGACGTGCAAATTTATCTTTAGATTTCAAAGAATCAAATTGTGAATTTAATTTAAACTGCTGCCAGTTTTCCCAAAGACTCACTTTCTTGGACGTCTTCGCTGTAAAGAGTTTTCTATGAATTTCGTTGGAAATAACTTTTGATTTTCCGACAAATGCCCACATTTTTCCTCATTTCTTTGATTGCAGGTCAATAAAACCCAGACTGTCTCTTGCAGGGACATCTTGACGGTTTCATCCTGATTCAGAACATAAATGTAGCTGAAAATGCCAAAGTAGGGTGGGTAAACTTTGACCGGTGGGCCACACAGTTTTCCAAGTTGATGGGGCAGATGTTAACGAATGCAAATTATTTGTAAATAAAACGTTATATAACATTAATATTAATGTTAAAAATTGGTAATAATTACATTTTGTTAAATAGTCCAAACAAGTTTGGTGGGCCGGAATGCAAAGCCCAACGGGCCATACGTGGCCCCTTGGGCCTGAGTTTGCCCATGCCTCCGCTAAAGGTTCTCCAAGGAATCATGTACTAAATATTCTGAATGCTTCCTACCTTATATTCTTTCCTAAAAGCATTGCAATCTTATTTATCAAAATGAGTCAACACCTTCTCATTTTTGCCGTATTTTACCACCCCTGCCTTGATACTGCCACCTACAGGCCGGCTGACCGCTTGTATGAACGTGTATCACTATAATCATCAATATGATACCCCATGCATCCACTATAAAAAAAAAATTTCTTAAAAGTTCTCTGATATAAAATCAGTTTCAGCTTTGACGTCTGAGTCGAGACGCGAGGCGTGAAAATGAGATGCGTAAACAAACCTGTGGGTGTTCGTATGTTCCCAAGGCGCCTGACAACTTTAAGAAGAAACCAAAATATCTCTGAAGGAAGTGATGCCTCTGGTTTTTATTATGCAGAACCCTCCTGATGGCTAATGCATTCTGCCATCTGGCACGTTTACCCTTAATCCATTATGCATTCACTGTACATACATAGAAACCCATTCAAGGCTCTGTTCCGATATTGAGAGATCAATCTCATCATCACATGATCACAGTTCGGATGAGAGACTGCAGGAGATAAACTATCATGATTCGTTCCTGCGGAAAACCATTTACCCCTCACCTCCAAAAATAAAAAAAAACAAAAAAATTACCTCGACTGATTTACAATTATGTCAACGACCTCACTATGACATGCATCGGTAGCATGACAACTGTGTATTTAGTTGTGCAAATCACGCGTGATGGGCAAGTAAATGAGAATAAACAGACAAATGATGGGCACACGTGACTGAGAAGCACATGGATGATCTGTCATCTTATGAGCATGAATTACATAATTAAGAGTTGCTCTGGGGAAATCATTATTTGAGGCTTGAAGCTGCTGGAAATGTAAAAAAAAAACAAAAAAAACAAAAAAAAAAAAAACATAAGTGTCGCCACATCAGACAGATGATGACTCACAGTTGCTGCTCATCAACCCGTAATCACATTTTTCCCTTGCTTTACTCTTCTTGTCGGAGCTGCAGACTCATGGGATGCTTAGATGTGATTTACTTTCCGGTCTTTTATTTTATTTTTTTTATGGATGCAATTCCGCATACTCACTCCGTTCATGTCGGGCTTTTATTATTAATGCTCTAATCTGCTGTGAATACAAGTGAATTCACCATCAGCCATGCAGCTGATGTGCAAAGACAAAAATTAATAAATAAATAAAAAATCAGGAATTGAAGGTTTCATGCAAAACATCAGATCACGTACAGCCGGCAGCCGAGAGCAGCATCTCAAAAGAGCTTTTGGAAGAAGAAAAAAAAAGAAGTTTTATATTCACTGCAGCGCTCAGATTTATGGATTCTTTTCTGGAGAAGATTTGCGTCCTTTTTATGGAATTCACACGAACTCGCTGCAGTTTAAATACACAGCTGTAGCTTTTCAAAACGCCAATCGCAAAACTGGAACTGAATAATGTAGATGAGAAACATTGAGGATTGTGAAGATATTCATAAGGCTTTTTATTTTTTTTATTTTTATTTTTTTATGGCCATTGTCAGCATTAGACTCCGTCTTCTCAATATTTCAATGCGACTCGGTTATGAATGAGGTACAAATGGGGGAGAGAGAGAGAGACAAGAAGTTCCTCCCTGTGGGACTTTTTAGGGCTGGTGTTGTTGCCACACAGACCAAAAGATATCGCATGCTGTTTGAAATACAGAATAATCCTCCCCTCCCGTCTCAGCCAGTACAGTCGATTATTTCCATACTGAAAACTTTCTTTCTAAAAAAAAGATAAATAAAAAAATCTGCAAATATTTTGCCACCTCAAAACCCACCAGTTGATATTTGTTTCCAACCACATCCCGGCAATTATCTTTAAACGAGTGTCTGACACTCTTTCTGCTCTCCTGGAATGAGAAATATGTGGCAAACCGGATTTAAAGCCGAGCCGACATTAACTCCTGCAACCAGTTTCCATTTTGCTCCCCATCAGTGTGAGTCATGGAGACCCCCCCCCCCCCCCAGGTGCGCCATCCTCAAATCTCCACCCCACTTGTGTATGCCATACCATTACACACCATTGACCCAGTGAGGCGCCGCCATTGCAGAGAAGCCTAATTCTTAATCTAGGATATTGCTTTCTCATTATTCTCCCTCCCTCTGGCCTCTTGCGAGATAACTGTTTGATTAAGGCAGTTATGTCACTTGAGAGTCTGAAAAGAACCCACCTTTTAATATTACCTGGCTGACTGATTATACCAGCACTGCTCGAGGCTAATAATGTTGAACTGTGATGCTTGATTACCAATGCTGATGGGCCCTCTGTGACAAAATAGCCTCCACAAGTCTCAAATATTAATCAATAAACAATGCAAATTAATTTTCACAAATACCACCAACAGGATCCGACTGCTAATTCATTTTAAAAAGGAGGACAATGACATGAAACCTTGCAAATGACTTTTATGATTTACTGACCATTTCCTTTTTAAATAAAATCAGCACATTACGACATTTAAAAAACTGGAAACGGTGTCTATCTGCTTCAAAAGAAATATTTTTTCATCTTTCAAAAATGTGTTATTTGTTTGCATCTATGCAAGAAACGAGGAGCGGTGGCCCCACTCCAGCGACACAAAGGGATTGGTGTACCTTCAGTAATGCTTTAATTAAACACTCCGGGAAAACAGCTCTTGTCACTTTAATTAAGTGCTGAAAAACATGGGTGTTCCTGAACGCGTCTGAGGTCACAACATTCCACTTCAGCGGTGTCGCTCGGATGAGGGTCCATTAGATGATGTGCGGCAATCGAGGCTGTCGTCTTCAGAGATGGAAAACTCTCAAAAAAGGGATTCGGGAAAGACGACGCTTGTTGTTTGCTTTAAGAAAAAAAAAAAAAAAAAAAGAAATCTCTTCTTCAGTTGCAGACAAGCGTGAGGAGTATTGACAGTATTCTGTCTGCTGAGTGTAGCAGGACAAAAAAAAAAAGAAGCTTTTTAATTGAAAGCAAATCACCCTTGCTTCTCCTAATGCTCTGTCAGCTTAGTGTCTCTTCTGCAATCAGAGCCAGATGACAGCAGAGGAAGCGACAAACAAATGAGATCTAAGCGTTTCCAATCCTCGTGGCGCCTCCACCTAAAAGTCGCCGACCCCCCCACCACCACCACCACCACCCACCTATTTACACTAAACTTATCACTTATCGCTGGTGGACCTTCTGCGCAGGCACTTATCTGGGAGAGGATATCGGCCGGTGGTTGAAGGCACTTCTGCAGACATCAATAGCCTCGCGGTGCTGAAGAGGAGGAAGAAGAGGCGCCGCTCGGATCACGTGTGTCAGTCGCCTGAGGCCGGAACCCTAAATATATCCTTCCTCTGCTTGTCTTCTATTCATCTGCATTCATTAATTAGATAATTATTACACTTAATTTCCTTGTGTGCTTTGCGATAATGGCCCATTAGTTACAGACGACGCCATCGGAGCCGTTTGGGTTTTTTTGTTTTTTTTTATAACGCTCGCGACATCGATGAAGATCCACGAGGAGACGTCCCCAGGTTTCGGTTTTGTCCCGCGTCGATGCTCATGCAAACACACACACACACACACACACACACACACACACGCTGACAAACACGACCGTTAGCTGGTTCACAAGCATTAGCATAACCGATGCGGCGCTCATACATCAGTGGGTTCTATCCCTAATGCATTCAGAGTTTATCTTTGCCCTGATAATGAGCCTCGGCTTAATGTGACTCTGAGCCTAATGACCCGAAACGCATGGAAAAATATTTATTTTTTTGCCTTTTTTGGTTTCATCTTGCAGCACGATTGAGCAGAAAATGGACAGGGTGTGTGTGTGGGGGGGGGGGATGGAAAGACACTAAAAAGCAAGGTTATAGTGGAGAAAGTTGAGGAGGAGTTGAGGTTGACTGGAGGCCACGGGCGTAGGAACCTGTCGGAGGTTGATTCACTCCCCCAGAATTCATAGCGGCTGCAGACCGGAGAGTTCAACTGCATCATTTTAGGTTCACTGACTTGGCAAAATCTACCGTTTAATGAAATTAGGTCCGCGGTGCTTCCTCGGGAGGATTCATTTCAAGGACATAACTCCAATGAAAGGAGAGTTCTGCTCAGATAGATCGCTGATTCCGACTCCCGACGCGCCCCCCACCCCCAATCCTGTTTTTTTCCTGGTCAATCGGAGAAGTTTCTGCATCCTGAGACACACCACCGCATGAGTAAACATTAAATAAATAAACTCAATCAATATGCACCGCTAAGTATCATCGTCTCCAGAGTAATACTTGATAAAGCAAATAAACATCACATTTGTTCACGTCTCAGAGATAGACCAGGCAGATGCTCCGATCAATACTTCTTCCCTCTCTCTTTCCTTTTCTTTATCATCCGTTGCCACGAACAAAAATGCTGTAATATGTTCAAACCCAACGTTTTTTACTCCCAGCTGGATGTTCAGACTCAAAACCAGACCGACATCCATCACTGATCCCACCCACTGTACTTCCTGATTGGTTATAGGTCGGTAGTAACAGCCTATTAAAAACGATCAATGTCGGTTATCCAATCAATGTAATGGGATAAAGGGTGCAGTTCATTTAATGATAATATAATATGAAACCTACAACACTGACAGGTACCATCAGCCGGCCCCGCCCGTTGGGATTGGTTCAACGGTGACAGCTGCCCGGTTGACTCCAGCAAACAGATCATTTCCACCATCATCATATGCATTATGGGTAATTCTGCCAGGAGCCAAATATCCTGTTATTAGTGAAACAAATCATGTATGGCCTCTTGTCGGAATCTTCCAGCTGGACAAATAAGTAGAAAGGCTTTCTGATAAACTGACAGCCAAATACGAACAACAAAAGAAAAAGGAGATTCATCGAAACTTGGAAGGCAAACAAGACAGACAGCTAAAAAAAAAATTTTTTTTAAAAACTCTACAAAGAACGGAGACTTGGAGTTGAACAAAAAAGTGGTACGTTTAACAATCGAAAGACTTCAAACAAAGTTCTCCCAACGCGAACGTGTGATTGTTTTCCGATAAAACCTCCCTTGAACGTGTTCAATCCAGCTATTACCTGTATCCCGGGGTCAGGTGTACTTCTTGCGACAGGTGAATCACCTTTACTGCACATAAAGAATTAATGAATGTTATAAAAAACAGAAGGAACATGATTTCTGATGGTGAATACCTACCTCCTCTGGGGGGCAGTAGAGAGTTTATGTTCACAATGAGAACGGCACATAATAGATGATTTTTATTTTTCAAGAGTAACTTGAGCCTTGATTACACGGGAACGTCATGCTGTTAACTCTAATGACAAATCATAATAATAAATCGAGCGCTGAGTCAACCAGTAACCGATGATTGAACCATCGTTGAGGCCAGAGGAGTACTCTGACGTCCTTGTCGCTGAACACACTTTCTATTTACAGTATTTTAGGGTGTCCTTTAACTTGTGGCCCTTTGCTGAGCCTCATCTCCCTTTATATCCCCTCATTTCCTCTCTTTTGAGCTGTAAAAGCTGGAAAACAACATTTAAAAATAATACAATTATGACTGTTTACCGCACGGATTTGACATTGTGCGCTAATGACACAGCCGATATGATCCTGAGCTTCCAAGTAATGGAATCATATTAGAAGCCATTTAGAAACTGTTATTGTTTCGGCATTGGGCTTCGTTCAGGCTCCGCTGCTAATGGATGCACCAAAATTAGAAGTTATCAGTTGGCATCTGTTGAGGATAAACACGATGACGAGGGCCGGGGTTGAAACAGTCTATGGTCGCCCACGACGACAGGAATGTTCGGTTTGAAAGTTGCCATTTAGGAGATGTGGTTAATGGCGTATGATGCCGACAAATTAGAGCGCAGCGGGCTCATTGCAGTGTGCTAGACTCTTTATTAACCCCCAGAACAATAACTCTCTTAGCACTCACCTCATTTCCCCACTAAAGCAATTTGGAAAGACTTTCATTTGAGCAGGGGGACAGGTAGTTTCCTGTATTAGCAAGGGCAGATTGGGACGGTTTAAACCGGTACGAAGCACTTCCTGTGGCGAACGAGCGCACGAAAGGACGTCATTTGATTTCATTTGATTCCACAAAATTAGTCCCGCTGACATTCAGACGCTTTAAAATCGAGGGGAAATTTTGATTTACAGACTGGAGGGGCGTTTAATTATCTGCAGCGCAAACCTCCACACATTAGCTAAAATCTATCAAAATTCAGATAAAACCGATCTATTCCTCGATCACGTAATTAGAGCGAGACGAGAGAAGCTGTATAATTCTGACTTATATGGGTTCTTTATTGCTCATCAATCAGTCGTGTCATCCCACTTCTGAAAAGTGCCTTTTAAACCTGCACACTATATTTTCATTAAACTGGCCTGTGATGCTTATTTTTATTAACTGCTCATTAATGTCTGTAATGAATCCCTGAGCTGTCTCTCGAAGCAGCCGAAGATGTGCCCACTCTGCCTTGAAAGAATCCTTCTTTTACGGTCTATATTCTCTGCGTATGTATTAATTAGTGTCACATTGAGCGAGCAACAGGAGCGTTAAGATAACCGTATAGTTTTAGAATAAAATGCTATTATCTAAAAAGTCTTACTTGGCAGGAAGCCCAAAAAAAATTAATGTATTGAAATGTCTGTTTAAGGTATAATATAAGTGCAAGCAAGCAGAACGACTCCAAGGGAATTTCTTCAGTTAATTAGGCAAGTAACTCTTCTATGTATTGATTTTTTGCGAAAGCATTGTCAGGTAATTTTATTTTTTTTTAAGTCTCTCTCCATCCCAACTTTGCAGTTTAGATTACTGGTTGATTGATGTGTTTTTCAAGAGCCAATATTAAGAGAGCAGGGTGGCCAACGGGAATTATACATCAAGGAAACGTCCGTAAACAATAAAGTCTAATCTGTAACGTAAGGCCAACAGCCCAAAACCAGAATCCAAAGCCAATATTCACAACGTAGGAAAACAGTATTAATCTTTTTAGAAAGACTACTTTGAGAGACTCAGACCCGGTTCTAGGGTTGGGTAGTGACTTTGCAGGTGAACAAAACAAGGTAGGCAAAACCAGTTTTGGATGGTTTTGAGTCATCAAACTCGGATGATGTCTACAATCTTTTGGGGATTTCATTGTTTAGTCTTTGTCCAATCCTTCTAGACATCATCCCATGAAGTTACCAGCTCCTGTCCTGGTAGTGAAGAATCCTTTACATGTGATCTTGATCAGCATCGAGGTCTAATAGTTTGTTCCTTGGGCCGTAACTATAGACAGCCCTTGAGCCGCCCTGGAATACTTTCAGTTTGATTTGTTTTCATTTAGGATGACAGAAATGTGTGCTAGCATCTTGAACAGATGGTGTTGACAGAGCAAACTTTAGGGTTTATAAAGATACCAACGCGAGGCTCCAAACTTTTAAAGCACTTTCCAAGAATCAGAGTCCCCTAACCTGGCACCGTCACGGCCGTCCTGAGGTTGACAGCGTTCGTAATTTTTTCTTATCGCCGTTATGAGCAGGTGGATCTTTACGATCATGAAACGAGAACAAAAGACTATGAAATCTTGAGGTGTGTACGTTGAACAGAGGTTATGATCACCCGTCCCACATGACGGATCAACAGGAAAGGCGTCCCGCATCAGAATATCCAGCTTGACAGTAATGTGAGTAATTGATGCTGGCAAACCTCTGCTTCAGGCTATAAGGTCACGGTCACGTCTTCTTCAACAAGCTGCAGGGACCGGGGTGTCATGCAACTCGAATATTGAACATGCAAGAGCCCTTAATAGTTTCATCCCATCCACGCAGCGTAATTAAGATACACACTGAACCTTTGCACACACAGTTTAGCCGCTCTGAATAATAAATCTAAATGTTAATGCGCTGCTCCTTGTGCCAGGATTACAGCCGACTCCCTGCAGTTACTGTGGGCTTTGTCATTATTTGCTGCAACATATGTAGTCCATCAATAACAACCGGCGGAGTCAGCTTCCATTGAAACAGTCCAAACAGAATCAGAACTCATTACGGTTAACGATGTTGGTGTGTGATTTTTATTCTCTCGGTCAACACATCGTTTCCATGAGTCTTTGCAGCCTCGGCAAAAAGAAATCGAAAGAAATCGAATTTTATTGTTTGTTTGTGCTCCCAAGGGCGGGGGGGGGGGGGTTGCGTTTGTAGACATCCAAAGGACCGAATAAAAAAATGACTGATAATAGTAAAATATTTCATCTGACCGCCTACGTATGAGCTGCAAACATGTTTTTGTACCTGCAGAGTCAAGCGGATTCAAATTCATTTGGACAGGACTGGACCGTCTGCGGTGGAATAATTGCAGTCCATTTATTCTCACTTTGATCTTCATCCATTTGACGACTGAATCCATTTGAGGCGTTAAATAATTAAACAAGTTTCCTCATTATTTATGCTGAATGCTCATAGGACGATGGCAGATGTGCTTTCAAACGTAATTATCAGATATTATTAAAATATTGTGCATAGAACATGGTGACGCCAATATAGATTATTGGGAAACTGTCAAATCTCAAAAAAATTTGCATTTCTAAATCATTAAATTAATGTCCATACCGTCCTCAAACGTTGTCACTCAAGTCTCTTCTTTGATGAGCGCTGTCAGCGGTTGAGTTGCATTCTGGGTAATGTAGGATTCAGGCTCTGATCCTACTTAAAAAATCTTGGAAGAGAAACTAAGTCAATTACCAATAGTTATGTTTTCTTTCAATCAGCTATTTCTGATCCAAATGGAAGAAAACCCACTGCAGACCTTTCATGGCCATTCCAGTGATAGTGTGCTTTAAAAGTGAGGAAACACTTCCTATCGACGTTTACGTTCAACGGTTCTACGCCTGATGCCAATCCTACATGAAATATAGATCGGCACTGTGGTCGGTAGCAGAGAAAGGCGAGAAGCGTTGACTATGAACTGTTATAACTGACAGACGCAGGACTCCATCATGACCCGCACAGCCTGTCGGCGAGTTCATTAAGCTTTGGCCGAAGGCGATTGCCAGTTCACCTTTAAGGCAGTTACCTGCTGACACATCACATCCACCGCCGCCCAGGATGCCATCTGATGAGTCGAAAATAACTTATTTTGGTTTAGAATTACTTTAATCGTGCCATTCTGGTACTTTCGTACATCTACATGGGTTTTAACACTTCTGAAATGCCAGAAAAAAAATCACCTGACATATTAAATATACCTTTGCATTCGACAAGCAAGCGCAGAAACGCCACTTTGTCAGCGGTGACAATGAAATGTGTAATTATCCTCAATTGAGGGGCCCCTAATGGTCTGTTATGAGGGTCGTCAGCCAGCACTTTCCATCTGAAGGGAAAATGTTGAGTCGCTTTCAAAGCGTTCAAACAGATTGTAGCCCCACACCATGAGAAACGGGGAGAAATAAATTTGGGGTCATTTATTTCGTGATAATCATCTATATTTCACACTGAGAAAACCAAACAGTCATGAATGTGGAACGCCAACAGTTTAAGACAGACAGGAAACACAGATACAGGCACTGTAAACCTCGGCTTACGTCATTTTGAGTTACCTTATTTTTTCATTTTAAGTCAGTTTACCAAAGTTTACGTCACGTCTCCTGGTCCGTTTTTACGATGTAAACCGAGGTTTACCTTGCAGTGGGAAACATGCTAGTTTCTCATACATGATTCACTTTAAATCTGGAAAACTTTTAGATCAACTAGACTGCTATGGAGTCCTCCACCTCGTGTTTGTCTGGTAATTTTTAGACTCCAAGAAATGGAATACTCCTGACCTCATGAATGTGATCATACGTGTGATTTAAAAGTGTCGATTGTACACTACATGTAATTCAAAGGCTAACTCTGCCGTTTGGGCTCAGGAGGCGTCTGACTTTCACTTCAGACAAATGTTGCTAGCTTCAAGAGACAGTAGAGCAATGAATGATGGGGTCCAGATATTCCCCAGCCTTCACTCCTCTAATAAATAGAAGATGATTTTTTTTTAAAAAGGCCACAGCAGGTGTCCCTGACCACAGTGATGGAGTACAACTGAGTGGCACCGCCAAAGAAGCATCGTGCAGAGGAAGATAATTGGTATCAGACCACCAACACATGGGTTTAGAGTTACATCAGGACATGGACGCTCAGCTGTTGGATATATTTACAGTGCTTGGGAACGAGCATTGGGAGATAGTAGAGAGCAACTCACCGGGTGTCACTCAGGACTATATCCATGCAGGGGAAATTGATGGCGGGGGCAAGAAGGAAGCCAGGAATGATGAAGCCACTCACCGCCACCAATCCATATCGGTGCATTGGAGATAGCAGCGGCATCACACTGTGTGTAGACGGTGTCTGTATGCCGCATTTTTCCCTTTCCCTTTTCAATAAAAGCAACTATCCGACACCTCCAGCGAGGGAAAAAAACCTCTGCAAAGCCTCCATCTGAAGCCGAGTGGGTAAATGCAGCTCAATCCCCCAAGGATTACCTTTAAATAGTTTTATTTTTTTTAAAAAGTACAAGATCTTGATAGGCTTAATTAGATTTTATTCGAAAATTCTCATCCAGATCATTGAAGAGTGTCATCGTTTATCCTACGATTGCTCTCGGTGATGGTTCGGAATAATATTACACTCTCTCGTGTCATCTCGGCAAAGAGTTCCTCATTAGATGATGAAGGATTAGAATAATAAATCAATAAAGAATCGTTTGTACCCCTAGTCTCATTTCTCTTAGTAATAAAAGCAGCTAACTAACCAGAGAGATTGACAGATCCTACTATGGCGACGTCATTACGAAACCCAACTCGAACCTCAGCAAAAGAGCTTCAATGATGTGGGAACGACATCGTTAATCCAAGCCAATCAGAGGTAGAGAAGGGAGGGTCATGTCATCCTCTTCCTCCTATTGGCTAAGTTGATCTTTTTCTTTCGGCTTTTCCCTTCAGGGGTCACCATAGCGAATCAATTGCCTCCATCTCATGACTTATTAAAAAATTTAATTATAAATAAATTATAAAAAATATAATAATAAATGCTAAAAGTAGAATTAACAACTAATAAATAAAATTATAAATAATACTTAAACAAATAAAGATAGCAAGAGTTGTTGCTTTTGGATAGGATAGATGGCGACAAAGAGCTTCAGAATTTTCCCGCGATGATCCTTTTTGTTCAATTAGCGATATCTTCGCCGACACGCGGACGCCGGCGGCAGTCGCCGATCGGGATGAGGTGGGAAGAGGTGGAACAGGGGGGGTGGGGGGACGCTCTCATTTCTGGAGCACACGCTGAGCCAGGAGCATCATCGTGGTGGAAAAAAAAAAAGGACAGTTCAAATTTGCATTTAGATTACTGTGGTAATAGAAAAACCACGGTGATGAATCTTGTTCTGAGAAAGACGCTAATGTGGTTGTATTTTTGAATAAAACTGTAAAGTCATGTATGAAAAGATTGGGAATGGAATCGTCACCATCGATTCATCAAACCAACAATGGCGGCCGATCGGCGGTTGTTAGTATGGAAAACATGATGCGAGGAGAAACAAAGGGTTATGATAATACCATCACATCGGGCGAATGCTGAACACTGATTGGACAGATTATTGATATGAATTAAAAGTCATTATCTAGTAACTCCCATGTCAATAGAGTTTCTCAAATCATCCATCAGATTGGTTTGAAATAACTTGACGTCATTAAAATCTTAACAATAGTTCTTTCTTTGTCTTTTTTTTCCCACAAAGCATAACTGTTTGGGGTTTTTTTTACTTTTATCAGCACAGAGTTGAAGAGATAACAATGAAAGTACAAAAATTCAGTGATGTGCGACTTTATAATAAATCATTATTTCTGCTACCTCTAGTCTCCATGTGATCAACCCACACGAAAAAAGACGGATCCGTAACACGGGTGAAACAACAAGCCGACTGGATTCCAGGCGTCAAGTGTTAATTTTTATAATCATAAGCACCATATAGTCAATAGCTGAGATAAGAGCTTAATTCATTTTCCATTCTCTCCCCCTGTCCTCCAATCACAAAAGTGACGGCTCTGCAGCATAGCCACTTAATTAAGCATCACAGTTACCGCTCATACATGCATTTAAGAGCCGTCTCAAATAATCAAATAATAAGGCATTCATTGCGCGAGTCGTCCGTCAGCTGGAGTCGTTACCGCGGTAAGAACACGGCTGAACACGAGTCGGAGAAGAACATCAACTCCTGTGATTCATGTTGAGAAGGGGGGGGGGGGACTTAATATTCCAGCACAGCATACGACGAGCTGTCATTGCACCACCTGCATGACATAAATAGAAGGAAGAGGAGGAGGAAGAGGAAGTGTACCGCCGTTGCCGTCAGTGTTCAGTCGGCTGCAAAGGTGAAGATGTTAGCACGTTTAAGCCTCGGTGGATAAATCGGTGTAAGTTGTCCAACCAGAAATGCACAAGAAATGGGGCATGGGAAGGGGCGGAGCCGCCAATTAGAGGTCCTTAATAGCACAAAAGGAAACTTGGAAGGTTCATCTTCCGCTACCATCCAGCAGGGATTCGGGAATTGTTTTCTCTCGCTTCCCTCTCATATCTAATTTACTACCATCTGCTCAGCCCGGGTGTAAATCTGAAGTCGCTCGCCCAAGCTTTATCCGTTAACATTTAGCAATGTCTAATTAAGCAAAATGGGGAAACGCGCCGGCTGAAAAATGCAGCGGCCGGATAATGACGACGACGGTGATAGTTTGGGATATACGTCTGTCACGGCACGCAAATGCAATTATTAGATCAGGGTAATTAGGAGGAGACAACAGCTGTAACAGGCAGAAACCGATCAGTTGTGATTAAAGAGGTTAACTTTTCGGTGCAGACGTCATTTTTTCTGAAGCGCGAACGACCGCTGAAGGTCACGGCAGACGAGGAAACCAAACCCCGGTGATTCTCCGCTCACCGGACCCCGGCGACGGCGTGATAAAAACTTAGAAACACACCGTTTAGGCTAATCTGATAGAGACGCTAATTAACGGCGGCAGATCAGCTCCGATTTTAAATCACCGCTAAGTTGGTTCAATACTAGCCTTCAAGGTGACGCTACGCCGCCAGAACACCTGATCGATTCTGACAAATGAGACTTTAAAAGAATAAATGTTGGTTATATTATCGTAAATTTGGATGTCGAGGCATTTCTTTGCATCCCTTTGATAGCTGGAACTTCCTTTCAGCTCATCCTGTTTGGGATTACTACAGCGTGTCACCCTTTTTCCATTTTTAAATAAATCCTCATATTTGTTTGGTCAAGTTTTTTTATGCTGGATGCCCTTTCTGCCACAACCCTCCGCATTTATCCGGGCTTGGAACCAGCCTACAGTACCAAATACTTCATCTAAACATACCAATAATGACATTTTTTCTGATTATCAGACAAAATAATCCAGGCTAATCTGTGGCTAGGCTAGTGTAACTCATGTCTTAGTCTTCTAAAACAACTTCATTATTATCATTATTCATCTTCACATTCACCTCCATCAAGGAGGTTATTTTTGCCATTTTTGTGTTTTTTGAGGCCATATGTCATTTGAGTTTTGCACAGAATTTATCTTTAGAATCTTTGAAAAGGGGAAGGTGTCATTGGACGCACAGAACCGGATCGAGACGCAGATCTTGACATTTAAAGGCAACCTTGGCAGAGTTACGTCTCTCCGAACGCCCTTCCTCTAACGAGGAGTTCAATGAGCGCGCAGAACGATGAAGGTTAACTTTTCATGACTGAATGAACAACTCAAGTGGGTAAAAAATAAATAACTGATGGTTTATAGAGCAAACGTAACGCCTAATGACACTCTGGCTAAATTCTAACATGTTATATTTAAGAGGCGTATCGTCTACCTCATAAAGTCTAGAACAACTGATTCAACAAGGGGCTCAACTTTGGGCTCATTAGTTAACCTTCATGACGACAGCGGGAGATCAACAGGAGATCTGAGATGTTCTACGACGTATTTGATGACTTCTTTCCCAAGTTAATCAAAAAGAACAACTTCCAGCTTTTTAAAGTGCTCAACAGTTGGCTGTCTATACTTTATAATATCAAAAATACCACAAGTCTCACAGTTAAGACACTTAAATGTGCACCAAAGGGGTTTATTTTATTGCACTGTTTATATATGAATGTCTCAGAGTTTTGTTGATCTTCAGCAGCGTCTTTGGCAAACTTATACTCATTACAGTTACGTCCAAACTCAAATATAAAGTACAACGACCAGTGAGAGCATTGGCAGCGATGCAACACTCAGAGATATTTTGAGTACACACTTTGCTTGACCACTTGACCGGCGCCGTTTGTCTTGTAGCAATCTGACTTCTGCAACCTCTTTTGTCAATATCTGGCTTCGCCTTGGGCGGAATTCTATGACACGCTCTGCGACACAACAGGACAACATCTCGCCTTGGGGTTTGTCTTTTCAGAGTTCAAACTGCAGCAGTGGGGGCTATCAGAGTTTTGCACTTCACACCCGGGTAAAGCAACATTCCCCCGCTACAGTCAATTTGGCTCATGGGCTCGTTGTCAAGTGGAGCGCTGTCAGTGTCTGCGCAACCACATCTTTTTTTGTTTTAATGTAGATTCTCTCTTTTCAGTTCAGTAAACGGCACCGACTCAAACCACCGAGAACCAGCACCGGTTGTTCCATCTTTAGGGATGCTTTGTTCTTCTTGTGTGCAGGTCATCTATAAGATTCTATAAGATTCTAGAGTAAAAATCCATAATTCAGGTCCTGCGCTGGATCTGGAGTTTTATATATAGCTATACTTCCTTCTTGAAACATAGCCCTTCATTGGAGCTGTATCTGCTGCATCACAGGCGTTACTGGCAGGGGATTCAAACGTGTTCACACCGGGGAGAGCTGAGTCAGTGTGGTGCTTTTTTTGATTGCCTCAGGCCGGTTTTTGTCTCTGCTGCTAAGCCTTCCACATCTTTCTGGGGGGAAAAAGTTCAGTTTCTAACAGAGAGGCTGCCTGCGTTCAGTAGGACATGCAGCTAATTTATTTTTCATCATGACTGGATTATATTCAAGGTGGCGGACCGTCTCCGAGAGCGCTCCTACCCAATGATAAAAGGGGATCCTAAATGGACAAAAGTGGACTGATGAAACCATTTCTTGCCCGTCTAATGTAGCTTGTTTGTCTTCATGTGGCGGTACGGCGGAAAAGAAATATGTGAAGGGGTAATTCAGCGTCAGAACATCCCAGAGAGGAGCTTTTTATGTCTGCTGGAAATAAATCAACCAACATGTTGACTTCTGATTCAAGACTGAATCAGAAAACAGGCCAGATTCTTCTCCCTGGAGATATCTGAGGTTTGTTTATCAAACACTAGTCTGAGACTTTATTTTAGATATGCAAGCATCTACAGTTGGCCAAAAAAGAGCCTGTGCTTCCCTGATGGAACTTGGAAACGTGGAAGGTTCCAACATGTCTACCCTGTGTCCATGTCTTCTTACGCCGAACATCGTTATCGTTTCCAACGAGACCGTCGACCAACCACATCAGTTGAGACATGGAGTCACCTCTCAGATACAGAAAAAACAGCAGCTCTTATGGATTCCGAGGAAGTGACAGGCTCTCAGCCCGACGAGGCTCTCTTCAAAACTGTTTTCAAGCTGTCCTAAGTCGAGCCAAACGTTTCATCGCCCTAGAAGGTTTAGAACTGTCTGGATGACAGAAGTCTCCGATGCACCGGCGATGCTCGGCGGCTGCCTCGGGGCGAAGGAGCTGCTTCATTTAATTTCTTGAGCTGCCCGTCTTTCACCGCGCCGGAATAAAGATCAGCCGAGGCTCATGACTTTGGATATTTGTATCTGTCAAAACAGTAAATGTCAAAAACCTGATAATACACAGCTGGGCCTGGATTATCATGATGTATAAAAGGAACTTCGAAGGAAATGAGGTTCATTTGATTCTACTTATCTTGTGCCTAATGTAAAGAGGCAGTTTAATTACACCTTTCCTAACAGGCTCATTGCATAAGAGGGGTTTGGGTATGAAAGCAGAGTTGCTCCCCTGCTGAGGCGGAACAAACCTGGAGTCGGTCTGGTAAAGGTGACACTCCTGACTGGCAGCAGGTGTCGGAGTGAAAATCTAGCAGCGATGCAGTGACAGACATTTCATATTAAAAAAAAAGACAAGTTGACGTTGTGCTGTGACAAACCCGACTGTGCCTTGTTCACTTTTATTGCCAGACTTTACTTTTTGACAGTAGCTTGTCAGAGAGTTGCCTCTATAAACAAGTTCATTTTTCAGTTGTTGTGGCAGATATTAGGGTTTCCAATAAGAGTTCCATATTGGTCGTTGTTCACGTATATGAATGAGACTCTCCTAGTTTAAATGTTGATACCAATGGTTTCAATGTGGTATCAAGTAAACTTCAATAAAGTCATCCCAAGTGTTTAAGTCAATCCACTGGACTTTTCAGTTATCAAAGTCATGAATAACCATGACCTGGATAACTGAGAACCTACACCGACATCTTCAATAAAGTCCAATACTTCCCAGGAATGGGTGAAATCTGTCAAAAACGTTTCAATCAATAACTTTAACAGACATTGGGTATTCCCAATGACCTGATTTGAAGACTATTATTATTGGTTGTATGGTGACTTCATCTGGAAAAACGCACTTTAACCGGACTACAAAAAGGCTTAATATTGGTTATCACCAAGCTAATCGCTATGATTTATGTCTTTATTTTAACAAATACCAATCCTCAAAAAAAAAAATGCTTGGATCATCCCAAGTTGAAAGAGTTGTCGGTTTGAGTCATCTGTTGTAATCGAGGCTACAAGGATTTTAATTGTTCCTGTTGTCAAGCATTTCTGGCAACAAGTAAAACTCTTTTTCCAAAGCAGTTTGTCCTAAATGACCAAAAAAGCCCTTGGTACTGCTGATAATCTGAAAATTAAAGTCAGCAAAGCTTCAGAGAAAAACACTATGCGAAGGAAAAAGTTGCCATTTGTGACGCCAGAAGGAAGAGAAAGTGTTTTTATTCCGTCTTCCTGTTTCTTTTTTTTGTGTGTGCGCCATAATGACTTCAATGAAAGAGAGACAACGGGACAGATCCATGGTTCAGATATTGATGGTTCTGGGCTTTTGTTTTCCGAGTAGGTGCTCGATAGTAAATGTCAAACCCCCTTTGCAGTGAAGACAAAAATGAAGTTCTGCGCAAACAAGGAAAACGCCAATCAATACATCACAAAAGTCAAACCACGTCTTCCTGCGGTAGACGGTAAATGTTTGGCGGGGGGGGTTGGGTGTAGATATGCTGTTTAATAAATGAATTTATCTGCATTCCAGAAGTAGAAAAAGTTGAGTCAGATAATAAACAACTCCCAAAATACTTAATGACAACTCAGAGGTTCGCCGGGGACAAATTACACGGCCATTAAATCTGAGGAAAAGCGATTAAGTCTCTTTTGACGCGCTCCATATTAATGTTGTATTAATTTGGGTGATGCGCCTGTGCCTTATCGCGAAAGGAGGGTAGGGGGTGGGGAGTGGGGGTGGGCCATCCTGACGTTAAACCGTGTTAATAATGCAATCTGACATGAACCCAAACGCTTCTCTTGAGGTACGGGTAGAGCTATCGTGGAAAGACCGACCAGCCACCGTCGCCCGGAGAGCCGGCTTGAGACGAAAAACTAATCACGCGGCTGGTTTCCGTGCCGACAGCATCTCATATCCATCAGGTTAACACAGAGTCACACTTACAGCCGGCAAGAGGCTCCAACTGGGGGGCGATGAGTCATCAGGTGGTATTAATTGCTGTCATTGTCTGGTAATTCTAACCGGTGTGTACTTATCAATGTTCAAAGCCAGGAAAGAAGTAGTATTTTAAAAGTGCTGCCGCTTCCTTTTCCCCAACGTGGATTGGAAGCTTCACACTCAGAAATAAAGAAATCTTCAGAACGGCTCTTTTATAAATGAGGAAACGAATCCCAGTCTCTATTTTATTCACTATTCATTAGTTTGTCTGTGCTTTAGCCTACGCATGAGCTATTCTTTGATAATTTAGCCTGACTGGCCAGCTGTGTTGTTACTCCCATTTTCATTACATTGCTCCTGCCTACACTTCTCTCCTCCCACTCTTCTTCCCCTGAAGGGCTTCAATGATATTGCAGTCTTCTTCGGCCTTAGCCGTGCAAAAACAATGGCTTCACAGTGATTTCCCTGAATAATACTCTTTGCCTTCATCTCTCCGGCCTTGGTTCACGCAGTTTCTCATCAGTCGGGCGGCGGCGGTTCGACTGAGGTCACCGTGGCGACGTGGTCGCATCTCATATCTAAGAAAGAAGCCAGTAAACCATTATGATCCATACTGGTATGACACTGGTGAATATCAGCCAAGAATATTTAAAGTGGGGGGGGGGGGAAGAGCTTCATTTTTATTGGGATATTTCACCAGAAAATAATGATTCATTATTTCGGAGTAAACAAATTCCCCTCATCTCGTGCGTTGTTCTCTTTACAAATAATATGCAGTTGATGAAGTGATTACAATGCTTGAAAAAGAACTCGCTACCTCCATCAGTTTGGCTTATCTTCATTAGATAATTGTGTGACACCTGGAGATGCTAATCACCTACTTATTTGCTAATTATTGTCTCCTTGTCTTATTTTTTTGCCACTTTTAAAAAGGTAATAATCTGTTGATCCAGGCTCTGAAAAGTAGAAAGAAAGACGAATAACTGGGATTAGTATGAGTTTCATTAGAATTCTATATGTGAAACACAGAAACACCTTTCCAAGACCGGTCTCTGTCCCGGACACTCGGGAATGTTCCATTTCGAGTGTATTAACTCATATCCACACACTCCGCTTCAACTTTCAATTATTAAACGTTAAATCTCTAAACCAGAGAGACGGTTTACGGTTTATCTAATATGTTAGTGACTTATCTATAATTCAGTATTTCCACATATCCCTGCTGAGATCCTCCGGCTCCCTACGGCGTTCAGTGATTATTAGAAAATGTCTTTATGTTAACGTTTAGCATTCTGAAACCGATAGATCCTAAGATAGGGTTGTCGATTTGTTTCCAATCTATGGTAAAACGTGTTGCATCTACGGCGAGGGAATGGCGTCGATCTGCGAGGGAAGTTCATTCCATTACTAACGACAATGTCTCTCATAAAGTGCTAAATAAAAAATGAAGCATCTCCAAACTCAAACAATGAGAGAGAAAATGAAGCTAATATACTAATGATGATCCTCTTCTCTCGTCATTTTTCGCCTTGAACTGACGGCGACGCCAGATGTTAATTGCTCTTAATTTACAATGGGATGTGCTTCTACTGTATGACCCTGAAGAGCCGTTGTATTTTAGAGCTGACACGTAGCTCGTAGCTCCGAGCTATTTAGCTAATTAACCGTTGAAAATATGCACCCGAAATGAGGACCTGGAGTAACCGCCGAGCAATACCTTTCCCCATTTTTAAAACTCATATTTTCCAAATTAGCTCGTCATGCTACTAATCGCTGATGGGATTGTTTCGGCGTAACTCTTGAGTCGCTAAAACCGAAAGTCTGGGAATGCCACGACAGGTGACACCGTTGTGCGACTCGGCCTCCTTGTGCCAGACGATCGGCCATTAGCTTTAGCTGTGCAGACGATCTGCAGACGCATTACTTCTTTTATTTCTTCATGCTGAGGCAGAGCTTCTTTCAAACAAAGCCGAGGCTCAGCAGGATGAATGTACAGCTGCTTCCCCCCACCCCCCCCTCGACAAAAGACGAGCACAGCACCTAAATGTCCGTATTGTCTAACATACTGTAGTGCATTCAGCCGTCGGATGACTGATGACTCAATACCTGGAGAGCGAGGTCCCGCTTTGCAAAGCCGAGTCATTTAAAGCTAATTAAAACGCCGCAAACCTAACATTCAGGCAATGCATTGGTGAATTTTTTCCCTTTCTTTTTTATGTTTCAAAAGACTTTCGGATGCTTTAGCAATTATCAAACAACACCTGTGCCTCGGTGACATCTCTGATTGACGAGACGCTCGATTGCGGAAAAACATACATCTCTGCCCACTTGTCTATCAAGAAATAAAGTATATGCAAAGTGAGAACTTGATCCAGATGACTAATTTCTCCCCCCTCAGCTGCAGAAGTTAATGCCTACTTATTTGCGTGTCGTGTTTATGGCAGCCTTGATGACTAATAACTTTCGGTGGGAGTCTCTGGTGGGTGGTAATCTGCCCCGGCACACCGGCTCGGCCATATGTTCTTTTGATTATTGAAGGTGATGTGCGAGAACGCTGTCAGCCCGCTGCGTGGCGTTATCTGAAGTAGACACACGGGTCAAGGCTCGCAAACCGAAGCCCGACACATGCTAATGAACTTATCTCATAAAATATGCATCAAGCAACCTCCCAGGGCCGTACGGTGGCAAGAGCTGTGATTTTGCAGGAATTATGGGAACAGTCATTTTCCATTATGTCAACGTTAAATGAGAAGTGACCTACAGGGGAGTCATGTCTGACCCGTGTCAGGACGACTCCTGCCAATTTTGCACTGGGGGGAACTTTGCAGATCAGTTTTGACTTTTAAGATACTGCGATGACAGAGAGGATAAATGGATCGGCATGCACTGTGTAACCTTGGTGGAAGTAATATCCATCTGAATCCGATGTTCCAAGTCTGTGTAATTAATCAAAAGACAATGATGTCAATGAGGGCTCCGGTTATGAAATTAGAGGCACGCTGTCTTCCATTACTGTACAGCTTATAAGTGCATTAGCAGAGAGACAGGAAAAAAAAATGAATAAAATAAAACAGGTGAGGAAACCATTAGCTCAATTCTTCATCCTAGCCATTTGTGGTTCCCCCGTCTTTTGTTGTCAGCGCAATTAAGTGTCCCGTAACAAGGCTGGAGAGGTTTGTTCGGTATGGATATGGTAGTCAGGGCCGCAAACAAGGTGTGAAAGGTAAAAAAAAAAAAAAGAAAGGGTTGTTTGCTCCATAATGAATGAGGCTTAACAAATTAGGTTGGTTCTGATATATTTATTTTTTCCTTCGGGCTTCGGGGCTTGGTGATGAATGATCGTTCAATTAGAAAAAAACAGGTTCCAGTCGTCTCCATTATAACACAGCTCAATATTACAGAGTCAGAGTCGCTGCAGGAAGATGGACTATTTGAAATCCCCTTTAATTTATAGTCTGAACATCAGTTAGCAAGAAAACTACACATCTTTGAAGAATTTACGCTCAGCCAAAAAAAAAAAAATCATCAGTAAAATATGTTATGAGTTGGTGTAAATCAATTAAATTACTTCGTTTTATTAACATAAACCTATAAAAGCTACATTTATTCCATTTTTACATCAAACAAGGTAGTTGCCTTTCATTTTTTTTCTCCTGCAACAAAATCGCGCTGAAGTTGTTAAATCACCGGCTGACATCGTTGAAATATTCAGTACGTATATAAAAGACTTGACGTTCTTCCTTCGTGATTAAGTATTGGTAAACAGTCAGAGACGTCACATCTGATTGGCCCGTCACGAAGGGTGAACGCCACTGACTGGAGTCGTCGATATTTATGCAAACGATGAGGCCTCATCACAAACAAAACGTCAACGGCGTGACACAACATCGATTTGATTGGCTGCACCCCAGCAACGCTCGCAGCTCATTGGTGAGCCGCGCCACGACATAAAATATATATTGGAAGAAAGAACAGATTAAATATTCAATTGCAACGTCTTGGAGCTGCATCATTTATTATTAATCCCCCCACCTCGTACGAGTTTCCTCTTTCGCAGAATGCCTGTCTGTCAAATGACACGCCGCGGCGAGCGCGACCATCTCCTGCGGCCGCCGCTTGTCACATTTGTTGTGCTCCTGGCAGGAAAGATGTCTGAGGAGGCAATGCACGGAAAAGAAATCATCGCACCGCACCACGCGCCATTCGCATCGATGCACCAGGCAATGTAGGATTCCAACCATCGCCGCCCGCAACCGACGCGACAGCTGCGTGGTTCTCCAACGGTGTCGATGGGTTTGGGTGAAGTTTCTGAGACCCTGTTGGTGAAGAAGACTATGAGAACTGTTCAGTACCCATTTATTAAAGCGTCATTAAGTAGTGCAGGAGTTTTGAACCCCCAGGAACAGACTAAAGGTTAGCCAGCCTGGACTGAGTACAGAAGTATGCCTCTCCTTCATCACCAGGTGCAGATAGTGGACCATCAGGTCATTGGGACATCCCATAAATACTTGATCATACATGTGCTACGATCTGGTCCACAAAGGGGGTCCCATTTTCAAAACCCGAAGCAACAACAGTAGTTTGTCCAAAAAAAAATTTTAAATACAAACACCTAATATGTAACTTAAGACAAATCTAGACCACTTGTCTTCGGAAATGGATTTGGTTTGAACCATTTGGTTCCTTTCTTGTTGGGTTTGTTTGGTTTAACACGGAATTTTTGACTAAACCAGGGCACAAAAATAAAGTCTGGGTGAGCCAATCAGAGCCAGAAGTGGATGGGTCATTCCAAATCATTCCTGCTGGAGTTTAATAGGAATAAAGACGCTGCATTAGTCTTGTTGGTGATGAGAACCTTTGAGACCTGACGTTTGTTTTCTGTCCTGCAGGTGATGAGCTCCATACCCGTCTAACTGGGACCCTGACTGGACCAGGAACCTGTTTGTTGGGCTCCCGCCTCACCCATCCGGCATATCCGACCTCCACAAATCCTTTCAGCGTGGCTCACCTCCCGTCGCTGGACTTTAACTTGGGGACCTGAACCTCACAGATCGCCAATGCTAACAAGGAACTGCCTGCTGCTGTTCCTTTGGATACTCGTTGACGAGGGCTCAGTCTTTTCTTTACGACCGCCTTCACGGCCGCTGGGACGGATCAGGGCGGCGAAAGATCGCGCCAGGAACTCGCTGGGCCCGATGAGGAATGGGCCGGCCGGATTTCAACGGGTCAAAAGGGGCTGGGTGTGGAACCAGTTCTTTGTGCTGGAGGAGTATATGGGGTCAGACCCGCAGTACGTGGGCAAGGTAAAAAGCCTTATTTTTCAGCTTTTTATGGCCCAAGAAATGTCATAAATCATGTCGTAAGGAGCATGGGAGAAATTGAATTGGTGGTAAATGGAGGGAGCAAAAGAAGGTGAAGGAGATAAAATATGAAGGAAGGAACGTATGGAAAGGAGAGAGAGCACAAATGTACCGGAGAGTAAGTTTACATTATCAGAAAATAAAAACGTATTGATAAATACATACAGGAAATGTGACAAATGGGAATGAAAGTCTTTTTTTTTTTTTGCCCTGGAAGAAGTTAACCTCCTGGCTTTAATCTCGTAAAACCGTGTCTTTTCAAACCGCCCCAGTTCATATTTAAGGATATAAATGATCCCAGGCATGGGAAGGAAAATCTATACATGCTAACGGAGCTGTGGCAACATGGTTAGGCCGGCAAGACATGCATGACATTGGAGTGGTGAGAGAATCGATGGTGTGGTAGAAATAAATTTAAATTACAGGAGTCTTAAAGCTGTCGGGACATCATAGTTATGAGCGGGAGTAAGACACTGACGGCAGTAAAAAAAACAGCTGAGAGCCCCAACAGCCGAGGATCTATAAACACATCCCCGGAGACACACTTTGTTTGTCCCCTGCAAACCTAGGGCCAATCGGATTTTAGTATGGGCCTCTTTTCTCCTCTGCTGTGGGAGACATTCATAAGTACACTCAGTGGAGGTTTAAGGCTAAAGTTGTAATTTGGCACTCCTAGCTTACATTGGATAATGGTGAGAGTGACTTATCTACCCCCGGCGCCACCGCAATCAGCCCTCGCAAGCCACGCCGTTTTGTGGAGGCCTCTGAGGCTAGGGGAGGATGGAGGATGGGGGGGCGGTTAGGAGGGTAGGATGGGATGCTGTCTGCTTCACCGTTAAGTCACTTAATCCTGAGCTGCTGCACTGCTTCAAAATAATTGACTGATTCTTCGCCACGTTTGAAGCATCCGGACAGAGATCCCCAAACCTGTCAGGACAATCGCAAGAAAGGCTTTAGGTGCAAAACAAGTGAAGCTACAACGGGATGAAAAGTTAAATACATAATGCCCAGAGACAGGCAGGGTGGGGTATTAATGGCGTGTCTTCCAGGCAATTACCATTACAGAGACCTATAGGTAACAGTTTTGTTTTCAAGGCACATAAATGAACTCTAATGGACCGTGCGTCTCAGTGCAATGAATGCTTGTCCCCTAATACATCAATGCCTAATTGTGGTAATGCATTCACCCTCTGGAGTGTAAACATGACTTCAGTTCAGTGACGTCCAGGATGCGGGAGCCGCAGAGGCTCAAGAAGCTTCTCGTCAGAAGCGATGACCCGAGTGGTTTTTTTGGTTGAGCATTAATTTCTCTCGACCAACGAGTTGAGAAGGAACATGACACCTTAATTTCCTTTTATACCACTTAGCACGGGTAGCGCCACACAGAGGTCAGGGTTTAGGTTCTTATGGTTACCGCATTACGAAGACTCCGGGAATCCGGCTCGGAAGAATCAGTACTCCCAGGGGTACCAAGAGGTTGAGTATCGTGCTAACAGTTCAGCGCTGACATGAGTGGATCTGGTCACCATCCTGCAGTAAATGGGACACTCTTCTGATATCAAATGGTTGGGAGTCCCTTGTATCCTTAACCAAAAGCCGTATTTGCACATATTTGTGAAATGCAAGCGTTCGTTTTATGTGAGAGCATTTTAATTATTTGTCGTTAATGCAGCTGCGGTACATTTCATTTAGGAAGCTCATGAAAAGCAGGAACTGTAAATGTGGTGACAGCTAAGTAGGTGTAAATGCAAGATTAAAAATAGATAAACTGGATGAAACAGTTCTTATTTATATGTTGGCTTCAAGGCCTTGTTAGCTGGCATTTCACTCCGAGCTCCCCGGATGAATAGAAAATGTTTCACAAAGCTTTTAGTTGGTTCGTATATCGCCTCACGGAGCAATTAAACTAACGCAAGGAGACAACGCTATTTAGAAACGTGTCATTCTTCCACTGAGGTGAAAACTCTTTTCAAAAAAAAAAAAAAAAACCTGACCATGTCAGCAATAATAATATAACCACTAATTAGCACCCCCTATTAGAATTCGGCTAATTCGCGTTGCTAACCAGATGCAGCAATTTCATTTTATCAATTCTGACAGAATGCAGAATAATCGCTGGAGGAGGGAGGGTGGGAGCGAGCGAGGGAGGGGGAGACGACCAATGGCGTTGGAGTGGAGACGTAGCGGTGTTACGGATCAACTCGTTTCCCTATTAACTGTTGGGGTTCGCCTGAGCGCACCAGGGGATGGGTGTAGCGCCAGCAGATGTTAGGAGACAACATTCAGATGCCCTTGTGAAGGGCCTTATTTTATATCCTGTAGTTGAAATGTTACGTCTTCACGCTGGAGACTTTATGATGTGTTTATAGTCAGGAAGAGTTCAGATAATATTACAAAATATAGAAGTTTACTTGCTTAGACATACTTTCTGTTATAGTCTTAATTTGATATGAAGTTTTTAACCAGAGCTGCTTTGTTAGCGGCACGAAAATGAGTCAATCAAGACAAAAATTCTCCTTTTTATTTAGAAAATCATAATTAATTCAAAATTACAACTTGACACGGATCCTGTGTTTGTTGGAGTAATAGTAAGCGTCGACATTGGAATAGTAAATGCTCATCGGTGGCTTCTAGTGAACGAACTGTGCAATTAGTTTAAGTTTTAGATGATCAAGTTTTTCATGCTGGATGCCCTTCTGCATTTATCCAGGCTTGGAAGCGGCCTACCATTGACACTAGCTTGTGCCTTCCCCCATAGGGGTACAGATACCGGGGATTGAACCCGGGGCAACATACATGCGAAGCATGCGCTCTATCATTGAAATACATAATTAGTGCTAACATATATCAAAAATTGATTGCCAATAATCAAAATGCATGGTTTATTTATCATTTATTTCATGTATTTACGGAGTATAAGATGAGACCGAGTTCAGAAAATGTCTGATTTTTATATTTACTACAGAATCATGAGAGGCGTAGGTATGAAGTCGACAGGGGGAAGGAGAGAGGAAATAACTATCAATCTTCACTTCCCATTTGGTTTCATTCATGCAAAATTCCCTTTCAGCTGCAACACTGGTGGGGAAAAACGTGGCGTCTGCATTTCCACTGGCTCTGGTGATATGTCAAGACTACAAAAACTGTGGGAAGCAAGAAGTACAGCAATATATCCATATTGATTTTACACATACACACACACAATACTACATCTCAATAGTCAGGCTAGAGTGTGTATATTCTGGTCTTTATAGCTCGGTCTTTATAAAGGTGGCACTAAAACCCAACGTTGCCACTTGGAGGTAAAACTTTAAACAGTTACATATCTATTTAGTCCCAGGAGAACAAATATGGATGCCTCAAAAATCCAGCATCGTCTTTAGCTCCAGCGGTGCTGGATTCCTACATCAATATGGGAGCAGGCACCTCAGAGCTTTGCTCAAGTGGAACTGAACTGCAGTTGTTTAGAGGAATAGTTATTACATTTATCACAGAGAGTCTCGGGAGTCTCCGGGACACCAGGAGTCCTGTGTGGAAAAAGGCAGCCGCCGCATAGAGCGAATTAAATTTGCTCTTTCAAAAAACAGCACAAAACCACAATGGACCCGTAGCGAAGAGGAATAAAAAGACATAATTCCAAGGATGTTTACAAAAAAAAAAAGGTTTTATGCCACTTGAAGTTTATTATGAAGCGCTGCTGCAAAGTTTTTCCAACGCTATTAAAAAGGAAATAAGAAGACGGATAACAACAAATCATTATAATTCCATAACGACAACCCTCCAGACAAACAAGAGGAAGATATTGATTAGGAATTGCTTTGAGTGCCGGCAATGGAAGATTCGTGAAATAATTTATGCTGAGAAGCGTCTGACAATCTTCTTTTTGACAAAAAAAAAAAAAAAAGCATTATTGCAAATTAGTAATTACAGCCCAGAGAACATGAGGGTTGCCGTAACAACCCTGCGCAGGCGCTGTTATATAATGCAGAGGCCTTAGCATGCTGAGCAGTGATTATCTGCGAGAAAAATCTGCCATTAGCGGCGTGGCTGTATATCAAGCCAAGCTGCTTTCTCTCTCTGTTTAACTCTTCGCTGAGTTCAGCAGCTATTTTCCAGCTTGTCTTTGCAGCAAAGTTCTTCCCTTCACTTAGAATTACTGGTCACAGATGTCATATTTCACCTGGAATTTTTTTTTTTTTGCAATGCAGCAAATCGGAATCCACTTAAGGGACGACGTGCCATTTCAAGCCCTTCCACGAGTAATGGCTGCTTACGGCATCAGGAGGTCTAATTCGGAGCGGCGCATTTCAAAGAATGATGGGATTTTCTGAGCAGACTGCTGCAATTTAGTGTCAACAACTGAGTGCACATTGTGTCACTAAGTGGCTAAAAAGTGGAGCAAGGTAAAAGAAAGACAATCTTTACAATCTTTATTTGAAATTTCATCCATTTATCAAACTTCAGAAAGAGGTCAAAAAGAGCCAAAAGCCAAAAGTGTTGCAACTCCGACAGAAATAGAGGCGGAAATACTTTTTGGTTACTAGAAGAGGACTTTTTATTTTATTTTAGTGCACATTAAAGAGTCTTTTGTTAACTTTGTTCTTCAGTTCCTGCACATTTATTAAAAGCTATGTACAGGGCAAACCTTTGGAGAGTCTTAATGGATTCTTGCGTGTCACACATTGTTGAACATAAATAGAAAGAAATCAATTGATCAAGCCAGTTACAAAACCCTTTATCGGTTTAAAGTACCCATTTAAATTACACATATAATATGTTTCGTAATGAAACGTCACGTGTTGACCTCTTTAACCTTACAGATGACATTGTGCTCAGTTTGGAGTGTTTTGTCAAAACCAGTCGACGTCTATGAAAACACCAATGGGATTCTTCCCAGTGAAACCACTATCAGACAAACCGGTCTGGGAATCAAATTATCAATCTGGCATAAGCTGCAGGATCTCACCAATCCCCGCCGCAGCCATTAAGTTAAGAAAGCATCACAACCCTCACCGGGGGGGTTGAAGGTTAAAGGGAAATCCAATCAATTTAGATAGAGTCACACTTAGGACCGATAAAAACGGATGGGAAAAGGTCTCTCAGCACCTTTAATGCGACGCGGAGCATGCCACGGCATGCGGTGGCATGCTCCAACGCCCCGTCTCTCACACTCGCTCAACGAAAGGTCGCTCGTTTTTGGTCGATACGACACTTTTTGCTAGAAAGGGTAGACCTGTTTCCTCCTACGACTTATTCCCCCCTGCTTCCTGCCTGACAAGAAATGACCATCCATCTTTTTATTGATGGCTCTTCCTGCCGGTCCCGCCCCACACCTGGCTGAGATTTATTACCGATGTAGAGCCTGCAATTTAATCTTTCAATGAGGGCCCCATAAGAAGGACATAAAAACCTTTTCAACAAGACTTATCACCCCCAGCACAACAAAAAAAGGGAGATCCCATCATCTGACTGACCGCATGAAATTTACCAGCCTTCCCAGCAATGGCGCGTTCCGCACCGTTAAACGCCGTTGGCTTTAAATGCTTCTGGAGTGAGTTGTGAAATGCCTGAGAGCCTGCAGAGGCATGAATAGCATCAGCACACCTGTTTACAGACTATTGATGATGATGTGCTGTAAAATACTTCAGCGGGACTGACTGGATACCAACAGTTAATTAACATCGACTTGATTGCTTTGCACCGCCGTATGCAGAGGTCTAGTCGGTGACCTACCGCTAAGCAAAGCCTGAATGTAAAGACCCTGAGCAAATGTTCCAGGCAGCAATCCATCCATGACTCCCATAAAGCACATCTAATGCACCAACTAATTGTTCGACGCCGCGGTACCTCCATTGTGGCACATGGCGAGCATGCTAGGTGACCCTGGAGTCTGGTGCTAATACGATTAATATCATGGATTTAAAATCAAGACTACAAGTGTGTAAAACGTCAAAATATGAAATTCTCTCATCTCCGATAATCTAGAAATTCCAAGTCAAACGCAGGTTAATTTGGAAGGATTGCTCTCCTGGAGATTATGCGCCAAGCCATGGCAGCAAATCAGCCGCTCGTTAGAATGCGTTAAAGAGGCGGCGGGCATCAACGATTGTAAAGTATGTTGATGATGAATGTTAGGAGGAATTCGGAAAGGAACAGTTGAAATGAAAGCTAATGACGCCATTCATCTACGCTGACAAAGCAATACATTTCATATATTTTGTCCTCGTGGGTAATGGACTTTTTCCCCGAATGGCTCAGATCACATTCCCAAACGACGTGCTAATGCACCAATCAGTATCACTTACGACAGTGGTCAACATTTTCCATTTGTTTCTTGACATTGATAGGCAATATTGTTATGATTCTGGGCAGAAAATTGCATTCTCTATGTTGTATCAATATCATTCTATTGTTTAATCAAGTGTGATATGAGCAGAGGGAATCGGTCTCCCGGATCAATAGCAATCTTATGTACTTTAATGTGTCAGAAAATGTATGTAAAATATAACCATGGATGATTTTTTTATTCATTCATGATGAAGGTAGGACAATCAAAGTTATCTAAGAATCACAAACAAATAGAACCTTTAGTTTAGCCACCAAAAACATGCAGTAGTCATGAACTGTGAAGAACTGGGCGAACCCCTTTTCCTGCCAAAGTCCAACCCCATGGGGTCCATAAGCAACCTATTAAAGCCATTAAACATAAGAACAGCTAATAACGAAACAAATTTGCCTGTTTTTGAAATGTAATAACGTAATAACTGGCCAATAAAAACAAACTCTTGAACCCTTAATGTAACCCTAATTATTACGTTATTAGCCAAAATCCCGAAACCTATTCCCTAATTATTACATTTTTAGCCAAAATCCCAAAACCTAACCCCTAATTATTACATTTTTAGCCAAAATCCCAAAACCTAACCCCTAATTATTACGTTTTTAGCCAAAATCCCAAAACCTAACCCCTAATTATTACGTTTTTAGCCAAAATCCCAAAACCTAACCCCTAATTATTACTAGCCAAAAGTTTTTCCGTTATCGTTCAGGATTTGTGTCACATTACTGGCCAGTTAGTCCAAAACGGGCAGACCTGTTACGTCATCGTCTTTGGTCATGTCCACTTTTGAGAAGCCCCTTTTCAGGTACCATATCTGGAACACGATGTCAGGGACGAACACCTTTCCCACGCCCATGGTTGAATCTGTGGATACATCCCATATCCCATCATCTTCCTCACGTCAGTGAGTGTTTCCTGTTACATATCTAGCGGCGTAGCCTCCCGTGTGCATTTTATCCCTCAATCCCCATTACCTGACTGAGGCATGACACGAGCACGTTAGCGAGCTCGGCGCTGTCAGCGGCAAAGAAATGACTGGCGAGCCAATATCGATCATCTATAATAAGCCGGCAGCTCTGACAGTGTTTTCTTTCCATCAGTAGCACGACTTGGAGTCAACCACGCAAACGGCGGTATGACACAGCGCCAGTCTGACAGCGAGCTAACTCCGAGCCACCAAGTGCCAGTATGTCAGCTCGGTGCTCATTGGACGGCACGGTGTGTGAACGGGCTGTGAGATTGAAGGGTGGATTGGTCCCCGGATAATGAATAGAAGCATAAAAATAGATGCAAGACAGCAAGAGGCCACGGATACGCACAAATCACCAAAGGATACAGGATGGCTCCACTGATGAACAGCACGGATGAATCCTGATCGGACAAATTCGGAGTGAATATCCTGCTAGGGGCATAACTCAACACTAAGTACGGATAAGGCAAACATTATTCACAAAGTGTAATAAATCCACCTTCAGGTCTCCTGTGGCGCCGGCAAAGGGACGGGATTATAATGCACACCGGGACGCTCGATGCGGTACGAAAGCGCAATTAAGCCAAAAATAATCACCATGATTGTTTAGCGTGACTCATTCAAAAGCAATTTTCCAGTTTGTTTCCCTTGCACAAGGTAAAAACAAAAAAACATGAACATGTATGTTTCTTCACGTCACCTGTCCTCATGTAACGGCTGCTTACGAGCGTCTATGTGCGCTCTGAGCATTGGTTTCGCCGGGGTGATTGGCGCTATATTTCCCCAACATGTCTGAGCTTCCATCATTCTGGACCAGACAAGCCAGATCCTGGCTGAGATTGACTTTGCGGGGCTTTAAGGGAGGATGGGAGCTGTCTCGCAAAGAGGTGAGTCAGATTTATAACAGAAGGAGTCAGAATGCAAGTCCGTCTTTTAACCTGGATTATCGTTGGGGTGGGGTTTTTCAAATGCGGCCAGCCTGAATCCGACCTAAAGGGCCCTGAAGAGGAGACAAACACGCACATTTGTCCAGATAAGAACCTTTTAATTGCATAATTAATGTTTTGTTTTTTTTGTCTGTGCAACATTTGAATCCCTGTAATGAAACAAGACGTCGATGGGAAGTAGAAAAGTGTTCACGCAAAATTAAAAAGACAAAACAGATGTCTTCATTTTGGGGTTTTTTTAGATGGGGGGATGTTTTTGCAGACGTACACAATTGCTGACAAACGAATGCATCTTAACTTTAGCACTTTATACACTCCTTTGTAACGATGCCCATTGGTGCAGACTTCGGGGGCCGTTCCAGGAACAATGCAGAAGAGTTGTGGCTCCCATATGCATTCCTTGAGGAGCACCCGTATTATCCCGTTTGCAGAAATCCAATTACAGCATTTTCCACAGAGGTTGGTTACATTCTGCTCTGAAATCACTGAAATTAATCAATGTGCTGGTTTACCGTTCAGCCAATCGGAGGCCGCCTGCTGCAAATCATCAAAAAGAACTGGGGAATACGCTCCTCGGAGCCAGGAATTCCCCTCTAAAGCATAAGTATGTGAACATCCCACAGCCTGCAACGTCCTGCAGCTTTCTCTATCAAGACTTCAGTCGATAGTAATATCTGACCTGAGTGATATTTCTGCCCGACGTCGCCCCAAACGTTTAAAACCCTGAAACAACAAGTCACCCCTGGAATACGTCGAGAAAAGTCTATAAATCGTAACGTAATGAGGCAAAGCAACAACATTCACAGAGTCGTGGAAACACATCCTGTCCCAAATATGAAACGCTTAGCACTCCATCTTGGCATCTTGAAAAGTTGTGAACACTGAGCAATCAACCGAGACGCAGAAGAACAAAAAAAATCCCCAAGTCAAACATAATTATTCAAACAGATGGTGAGTTTTGGGTGGTAAGGACTCTGATTCTTGTTCCCCACACTACCTGGTTCTTTTTATAGCCGCCATGTCGGCTACTAGCCTGTGCAGAGCATCTTGCTAATTATGCTTATCATGAAAAACTGGAGTGTAAAGACACTCTTATGGGTGCGTGTCATCGCGCTTGTCTCTACCAGGCGGCTTTCATTCTGTCATCCTGCTGGGTTTCTTTTTTCTAAATTTTTCTTCTTCCAATTTTTTTTTTTTTTTTTTGCATCATTTCAATTCTGCAAACGCGGATTCTGTTTTCACGGATCACGTGTTGTAAAGAATAAGTCAGGAGCAGACAGTTTGTGCCTCTTTTTAGTCGAGACTCATTATTTCCTCGTGCTTTGTGTGGATGGGAGGCTGTGATTGGAGCCCGCGGGGCGTTGTTGGTGGCTTCAAACAAGCCATTGTTCTGCCTCCCTATTAATAATCGTTTTCTAATACTGATTAGCATTGTTGGCGTAATGGAATTTTTAATTAATATCAAACAACTTTCACTTAAAAACGTGGCTGTCCTTTTTTAACACTTGCATTTTCGTCTACGTCTTTAATTGTGCGGTTCTAAATGAACGTCCAGGTGTTGTGAATGAACGACACTGAAAATAAATCAGTCAAAGAAAACTGCATTAATCTTTTTTTTTTTTTTTTTTTAAAAACCAATTTATTCGATGATTTTCCTTTGACTGACGGTCCAAACACCTCAACGGCATTACGCAACGCAACACGAGCGGAAAACGCTGAGTAATCAAAATGCTGAGTCAGCGCTACCTGCTTTTCAGACGTCCTTGGAATTTTTTTTGTCCACCGCAGCGGAAGCCAAGGCAAACATCTTGTAATGGAACGCGGCCGAAAACGCCAAGAGAACATGGCATCACCGCGGCGGTGCTGCAGGTTTACGTGGGATTGGAACACAGGTGTTGGAGCCGTGTGTGTGTGTGTGTGTGTGTGTGTGTGTGTGCACTTCCTGTCTGGGTTGCGTCACCAGAGACGGATAGCAGGCCTGCAGCCGCTCTGATCTCCGAGGCGCCACCAGCAAAAATGACTGACAACTCTCATCACGCCGAAAGGAGGAGATAAACGCCGTTCCATCCGTCGTCGACGCATCGCCTTACAGATTATGCCGCGTGAGACGATTGCGACAGATTACAGGATTATAAAACAATACAAAACCAGATTGATGATGAATGAAAAAGGGGCGCTATCTGACGGAAACAGAGGATGACGGCAAAAGTTTCCGGAGAGCACCTGAGGGCAGCGTCGCTTCTGAAGGCCGACAGGAAGTAGTTGGCTGGCTCGTCGCCGTGCGTTTCCTTTATATGGGGGGGGGGTGTCATTAAAAGCGATGCACAACCTTGTATTTGTGCATTCTAAACGTTTCCCGCCGTTGCTGCGTTAACACATTTTCTAGTGTTTTTTGCGTTATCGTTCCTTTCTCACCATCTCAGCGATGGAGCTGTTTGATAGGGATGCTTTAATTAAAAAAACAGTCTCAATGACCAAAAAGTGTGCATAAAATAAACATCCTAAAATAGGGTCAAAGGTAGCAACTCAAACAGGAAGTATTTAGGTTCAATCCAAGCAGAAAGCAGCACCGTGGAGGAAAGTTAAATCCATTAAAGCCCCTAAAATAAAGTTCAAGACCTAGAAAAGCAAACTCTGCAGCCCGGTGGAGCTGCTGACCTTCATTTCCCAGTCAGGAAACAACAGATTTTACTCCAACACAACACGCCGCAGGGCCTCTGGTGAACATTTATTGCCCGATTGAAAATTGACCACTGACATTTTTCTCTGTTATCACTTTTTTTGTCGCTTTGGCACAAACACAAAGCACCAACCCCGCTCCTTCAATAAAAAAGGAAGTAGGTAACAGAAGCCCTTCAACAAACACGACAAATTCATCTGAGCCCCAAAACGCAGCTCGGAGAGGTTTTCCCCCAATTTGTTTCAAAAAGGCGTCAAATGTATAAAAAGAGCAATCAACACAAATAAAGTCAGGCGTCATCAGCATAAACAGCAGCGGGGCGCAAACATGCAACCACAACAGGCAGCACAATCAGCTCCTACCTTTGTCGTCACAATAACTCCGCTCCCCAGGAAACCTGAAAGGACAGACCATAATTCCATCTATTAGCAAATCCATCCAAAAAAAAAAAAAAATCCCCTTGTTTCCATAGCAACCAAACCCAAACACAGGAAGTTGAGAAGGTGCAGCAGCAACAACGCAGCAGGGTTCACAAATGAGAGGATGACATATGTTCAGAATAATTAGAAGGGGAATGCCTTCTTTTTTTGGGGGGGGGGGCTTTTTTTTTTTAATTCTGTAAGTTTTCTGCTTCATTGCATTAAATAAAAACATGACAAAACAGAATTAACAAGTGTTTGTTTGCGTCGAAGTTAATTAAATGTTGAGCTAAATTTTAATTAACAAAAAAAAAAAAAAAAAACCAACTCTAATCCGACACTCGAGTTTAATTCCACTGTAAACAGTTTATCACTCAGCCCCCCCCCCGAGAATAAATAATAAGTAAACACACCTTGCCTTCACGCTGATGACGTCACGAGCACTTGGCGGAGTCATGGGTTCCATTCTCACTTCATGCCGTTATTATCATTACTACAGACCCAGCGTCCCGTTAGGTGTTCGTTACTGGAACAGGTACTTCCGGGTGGCGCGAGGCTGGCTGGCGCGCGGTGAAACGTCATCAACTCGTTTAAAGTGGGATTAAACTATAAAGGTGGAGTTGACGTTCCGTTTAGTTTAGTAACAAACCGTCCGGACAGCGGTCCGTTTCATCCTGGGGCTCCATCTTCATGTTGACCTGTGAACCCTGACTCCCAGGTGTCAAAAATTGGGCTAAAATAACGCAAGGCGGAAGTCCATATATGGTCATCTGGGGAGAGACGTTAAAAAAAACTCCATTTCACTTCTGAATTTCTGTAATTTTCATACATTTCAATAAAGAATTAACTTTTTTTCATTCAGTTAATATGTTAACAGCATGAATGCATTTTATGTATGCATGTTTTTAAACCTGTAAAACGCTGCGCAGGAAAACCTCGGATTCCGCGTTTAGAGTGACGTCATTCTCGATTGTAGGGAGATTTTTTTTTAAATAAATAAAATATACGGAAAAATAAAAGTCAAGATTTTGTCATTCTACTTGACTCAAACTTAATAATAATTTCTGTTCTATTATCTTAAAAGGCTTTTATTTTATCACTCATAAATAAAGCTTCCGCCATGTATGGCAAACATTGCCAAATTGTAATTTAGATTTTTATTTTTTTTTGTACAAAATAAATTCGTACTGACCAAATAAATAAAGTCCAGTCCATAACTGACAATGGTTATCATCCGTGTAGCCTGAACACAAGTTAAGTCTAGATATAATAATCCTGAATTTGTCCCACAATGGGAGCATTTTCGATAATTCAATTTACGTCCTGTCTCCTGGATTAACAATGTAGGGTGAGGTAAAGCTGTACTTTGTGAATTTGGGATTTGTAAATCAAGTGATTTCCAAGTCTTACAATGTCAAGTCCAATCAGAATAAGTAAAATAATATATTTTCATGCTTAAATTGTCCCTTTTTGGCTCTGAAATTATGGAATATACATCTTAAGCACTGCTTTTCCTCCCAAGGAAGAACTTCTACTATAAATTAAGCTTTCACTTCTTTTTTTTTCCTTTGGTTTAAATAAATGACTATTTCACATAAGATTTTCTTTCAAAATACAGCATCATTTGAACCATTAATTAAATTTAGAGTTTGCCAAAGTATGTGATAACACTTCTTTTTTTGTTGTTGTGAGATGTGTTAATGAACCCAAGTTACAAATGTGATGCCACAGACATATTTGGGTATTTTTAGCACCAGCACGCAGACAGAAGGCTGTAGGTTCCAATCTACACCTTCTTCCTTCCTACTTGTGGTCAATCGTGGCACAAATAAATGTGTTGTCGCGTGGAACACCTGCACCTACTAATAAAAATGGAAAATACAAGTCTGGCTAATCGTAACATATCCTCACATAATTTCGGTCTACATGGACAATACATAATCTACATTTCAGATTTTGTGCTCGTTGCATAAAATGTTGGAACCTCGCCCAACAAGGGGTAACGCACTAAAAATACCCCTCGATCATTTGAATAGCGATGAATAATGCACCATGGGTGATGTTATTAGAATGCCATGCCATGCATGTGCAAAATGGGCAATCTGCACCGAATCACCAATTACACCCGGCGTGTTTTTGCTGTATCTGGATATCTGGAGGTGGGGTTTTTTTTGTTTGTTTTTTTCACATTTCACTTCCTCTGGTGGGGGAGGAAAACAACTGTGTGCAAATGACGGCTATGACGGTATAAAGAGACGGAAACAGGATGGATTCAGTCGTTAGCTTGGGTGTAGCAGCTATGCTAGGAAAAGGTGGGGGGAATAATAGAAGACATACATCTCAGTCTGTTTGGATCTGGAGGGATGAACTCCTTCCAGCGCTTTAAAGATGTGGATTAAAGACCTGAGTGGGGAATTGATCAATATGGACCCGATTCCTGAAGACACCAGCCTTATAATTCAGAATAGGGCTTCACAGGTAGCTGGGTTTATTTTTCTATTACTTTATGACATGCAAAACTCCTGAATTGGAGCAGAGCAGAGAGGTTTTGCAGTTCTTAAAACATCTCTTGTTGACCCCTGGAATAATTCTACCCTTCAACAATGCCATAGTAAATTCAAGGCAATTAATAAAATCACAAAAAATCCATATCTATGCGTAGCGAGGACAGCATTCTGCGGGAGGGATAAATATTTAAAGGGCTTTGAATTGTGTGGCTGATCTCCCCAGGAAGGCAAACATAACTATGTCAATAAGCTCTCCAGCGCCGACCCAGAATGTGTTTGTCTTGTACAAAGAGAGCGGGCCTTGGCCTCGGATGCGTATTAACAGAGATGTTCCGCCGCTGCAGACGCGATGCTTTGTCATGCGGTCGCAGGCCTTCGCTGTCAGGTGAAGGCAACCGGCGTCAGGCGGTATTTACGGCTTCCGCTTGCGAAATTTCTTCAGAAAAGACTCCTCTTATCTGGCGTTGGAGAAGTTTTCCTGAGTCACGCTTGGGTAGAGATGGAGTTTTGAAGAGCTATCACTGCAGCATAATTGCACTGGGAGAATACATTATTTATGAGGGATTTAGCCTCATTAATCTGTGGAACATTCTGAAAGTACGATCATTTTATTTTTCTCATGACTTAAGGGTTTTGCAGATCTTTGTACCGACATGAATTTGGCTCTGATGCTCAGTCGCTTTTCCTCGACTGTTTTTTTTTTTGTGAAATAGAGTTCAGTGACAGCTCTTCCCCAGCGCTTTCATTGAATCATCATCTCTGCCAATGTTTGCACTCAACCTTTCTCTCTTTTTTACCCCCACCCCATCTCTTTTGTGTTGTAGCTGCACACCGACCTCGATAAGGGGGAGAGTGCTGTGAAGTACACTCTCTCAGGGGATGGGGCTGGCTCCATTTTCACAATTGACCAAACGACGGGGGACATCCATGCCTTAAGGAGCCTCGACAGGGAGGAGAAGCCTTACTACACCCTACGAGCCCAGGCTGTCGACATCATCACCAATCGACCCTTGGAGCCAGAGTCGGAATTTGTTATCAAGGTTCAGGACATCAACGACAATGAGCCAAAGTTCCTGGAGGGGCCGTACCGGGCCAGCGTCCCTGAGATGTCACCAGTAGGTAAGTCTTCCTCCTGAATGGAACCTGAGGGGCGGAGCTGTTCAGCCCGATAGATCCTGACAATTCAGACAACTGGTTATTCTCTCTGGGCTTGGAGTTTCTTTCACAATACTGCCTTTATTCACCCCCCTGTACCCCCAAGGGAGAGTAGATCAAGGTAATTCACTAGCAGAAGGGTTCCTCTTGATGTGAGCAGCAGCAAAGCCCCTCGAAAACTCCTCAATCAGCAATCTCTGGGTAGAAAGCGGCGCTGTTCTGGAACTGCTAACAACCACAGAAGCTTTAGCGTGACCATGGAAACAAAGGATCAGGACTAGCGTGAAATGAAGCGAAACGTCTTCCCTTTCCTCTTAGGTAATGTGTTCCTCTGAAATATTATGGATTGGATATAACCAATGATTTCACATGATTTTTGGACCAATGCTCTCCCCTTTAACTGCCCCACCACCCACCGATCAGAAGCCATTTGGTCCCATAGGGACACGTTGGGCACTTGAGGTTCCAGAAATGAAGTCTGTCACGTCCGTAAAGTTGAGAAATTATGGCCAAACTTAGAGCAGCTGAGGCAGAGAGTGTCTGAAATTTACCCCCCAGCATGAATCAACCCATAAAACCTCTGGATCCTCAAATCATCAATGAAATAAACTTGTGGCTGACTTTTACTGCTTGTTTTGCACATAAGATTTGCTACGTTAATAGATTTAAGCAAAACATGAAAGTTGGGATTTCCGCGTTTAACAGCCTGCGATTGAGATAAACATATTTTATGTTTGTATTAGAGATCCGGCCTCAGGAATGTAATTAATCCACTTGATAAGTGGCTTACGTTGGGTTGTGATGTCACGTCAATGATTTATTTTTAATATCGTCACACCTCCAGCAGTGCAGAGTGAGGATCCACACAAGACACTCGACCAAGACTCTCGAGGTGCAGTTCAGGGATTTACTCTGAAAATCCAATAACTAGTCCAAGGTCAAAACTGTAAGACTGTTAGACAGTCCGATGTCTGATCGGGATGAGGCAAAGGCGAGGTCCAAATACGGGCAGTAAGTTATGTCTGCGAGTAATCCTGGAAACCCAAAGGAAGAAGTCCTAGATCTGATGGATGTTGGTGAAACTTGGGGCACCCCAAGAAAAGAAAAGGATGTGTAAAGCAAAAGAACAGGAAATGGTAAAAAAAAAAAAAAACCTCCAACGAAACAAGCAAGACGAAGCTAACTAAGCCCACAAGCTCGACAAATAAGCTCAGATGAATAATCCTGATTTGCTTTAGGTTTCTCCATATGGTTCTGCAGCAAAGCTGCACGACCATCTTTGTGTGTGAGCGGAATATAATCACCTTCTTTAGTGCCTCGCACCTTGGGCGGAGGCTGGCGCTTACATTGCCTGGAAATGTGCAGGTGCACATGGTGCACCTAGAGGCTTTTCAACTTCCTCCAACATAATCTGCTGGAGATGCAGGTCTTCTGAGGAGAGAACGGGTCGGTGCATTATCTACACGGTGGTGTTATCTTGTATACGTAGTGGTTATCCATGCTGAGCTCATGAACTCCACTGTGAGGCTTTGTTTGGGTGGATTGATATGCTAATCTCTCGTAGTTACTGTTTCAAGCTTGTTAGCATCCGCGGGAGGTTCTTTACTTGCTAGGACCTAACCGGAATGCAAATTCCGTCCCTTTGGTCACCATTTCTGCGTCCGTGATTCTGGCCAGCGCCACACAGCGTGCTTTTTAAGATAGCTAGGTGCAGGTTGGAGTCTCAAGGTGATCCTGTTCTTCTCAAACAGGAAGCTTTGGTTTGATTTTTAATTAAATGCACAGTAAATAAGGATAAGTGGTGCATTCAATGCCAGTTAGTTAAGGAGGATGAGCCAAACCTCCAACGCGTAATTATTCCATCCTCGTTACTGCGGGAGTCTGGACCGCTGCCACCCTAATGCGATTCCTGCCACGGCCTTTTGCTTTGTTAATGGTCACATTGTTTAATGAATGGTCACACAAGAGCTTATTTCTTCCCTTTTTTTTTTTTTTTTACCCTATTCCACTTAATAATGCTAGAAAATGCTAATCATACAGCAGGAGAACACATGTATCCTCCCTGCACCTCCTCATTCCACCACATTGGTGTCAAACTGCTTAGCATCGGCTTTAGCCTCCTCGGCGGTGATCCATCATTCATTAGTGTCGGGCCAGGTTGTTTGACCAACTGATGGATTTCAGAGGAAACGGCTTAAATCGATCGGTCTTCCGCTTCTTCTCCGCAGGGACGTACGTGACGCAGGTGACGGCAACGGATGCGGACGACCCCACCTACGGAAACAGCGCCAGGGTGGTGTACAGCATCCTCCACGGCCAGCCATACTTCTCCGTGGACCCTAAAACAGGTGAAGTTCTGCATGGGGAGGCCAGAGAAGATGGTGAATGATATTTATGTTTGTTATTAGCGGTGGGTGATGTAGCGCCAGCCGGTGCTAGCGTATATCACGAGAGTAAAACAAGCACCGCCAACGACCCTTGGGCTACGCTACATAAGGATGCATAGGCGACAATAAAGACAGTGAATAGCTTATGTGACAGGTGTTAAATAAAGAGGGGGTAATACGAAACACGGGGAGCGCTAAAGCGTTTCATGTGATCGTACAATATGGAAATACGAGACAAGAATTAATCTGTTTCAAAGGAAGTTCTATAAAAACTTGTGACTTGATGCTGTGTCTGTTTACAACAGTCTTCCATAGATAAAACAGAGGCATGTTCAGCCAATAGAATGCCATCACTGTGGGAACAACAAGTACAAAAAAATACATATATCAGAAGATAAAACTCCTTGTTTTGATTAAAGAAGACCAGAGAAATGATGCTACGCATTAGCTTGGGATAAAAAATGAGCTACGCTAGCTGGATGGACTAAGATGTTGGCGTTTTCCGATCGCTGTGGGGCTTTGCTGGTAGCACAGTTCAGTAGTTGCATCCACAGCTTCCTGTTTACTGGGTGTCTTGCTAGTCTTGCTTGGTGTCGCAATGCTACAGCTATGCTATGCTATGCTATGCTACATTGATTGGCCGTCCGACTCAAACTGGCCCAGTTTATCGAGAAATACTCCAAAAAGGATAGAAAACGTTTGCTATTTCACTGAAAATCATGACAGATATGTTATTACCTTCTGCATATTTTAATGCATAAACTTTTAAATGTGTGAACACGCCATGATTATTACTTTAATTCCTTTATTTCCACATTAATCGTGCTATACTTGAATTTTTTACTGGTTTCCTGGGACTGAAATTGGAAGTAAAAGGGTAGTAGATTGGCATTACAGCAGAATACTGCTCTAAATTTGAAATACCTTCATAGGAGCAGTGTTTGCCAGTAGTGGGCTGATGCTGGCTGCTGATCTGGGCCAGTTCAAAGCATATAAATAAATTTAAACATATCACACAGACAGAAACACTCCAATCCACGGCTGATTATGCAGCTCATTGCAGCGCCTTACTGGGGCTGCGTTCCAAACTAATGCCAGGTAAAATTGAATTATTAAAAACAAGGGGTGACCTGTGGGGCGTCCCGCTATCTCCAAAGACACTTCGACGAGGGGTACAATAACAAAAAAGTGGGCAGCAGGCGAGAAAACGGGAAATAAAATCCTTTGATTTTTAAAAAAATTTTTGACTCCTGGATCAAAATCTGCGTCGTTATTAAGTGGATTACGAGGGTGGGAAAAGTGAGGAGTCGTTTATACTTCCTGCTTCCTTTTAGCCCCCGACAACCTACTGATGACCTCGCTATTAATGTGGAGTACAAACGCTCTCTGATCTCAGGATCTCTGATCCTCAAATGAATCATTATATGGCTTCACCAGAGCTCCCTATTGAATGTCAAGTGTCTTCAGTTCCAAATGACCTCTATTTCATCCCCCGGTTGGAGCCACACACGCAGATTCCCACCGCTGGGGTGGGAAATAGGACATATGGATCACTTGGTGCCCCCCCAAAAAAAATTCCCATCCGACTTTTTTGTCATTTTCCTGCTTTTTCCTTTCAGGAGTTATAAAGACGGCTTTGCCCAACATGGACCGGGAGGTGAAGGAACAGTACCAGGTGTTGATCCAGGCCAAGGACATGGGGGGCCAATTGGGGGGCCTGGCCGGAACCACGACCGTCAATATCAGCCTGAGCGATGTCAACGATAATCCGCCCAGATTCTCCAAAAGTGAGTATTAAAGGTATTTAAATCCTGCTTAAACAGTGCAGGTACAACAAAATAAAAACCACGACTATATTGATGTAGGGGGGCAATCATTACGCCCCCTCTTGGTAATTAGTCTCCATTATATATTCTTAAATGTCACAGTTACCTGATTATTTGGCGCGTTTGCAACTGTGGCGCCTGGCGGCGAATAAAGCAGGATTGGTGTTATCCTGCTGGCGGGGGGGGTGGGGGGGTGGGGGGGGGGGTGGGGGTGGGGGGCGCCCTTCTATATTTAGATCAGGCCTGAGCTGATGATGGAGGCGCATCAGGGATTGAGTCGGTGTATTTAAACACTGCGTTTTATCTGGTATTTTGAATAAGCTGCTGGGAAATAAAGATTAATTCGATTGTAGTGTTGGTCGGGTCGAAGCCGAGCCAGAGGAGAAAAAATAAAAAAAATTAAAAAAAACTGGAAAAAGCTTGTTGCTGTAAACACATTGATCCGTGGAAGCTTCTTTACACGTATGAGGAGATGCTTGCTGCAGGGATGCGTGCGTTACCGTGACGCCCGGCGGTCTCCTGTGAATGCCAAAAAGAGCAGTCAGATGGTCAGGCTCCTCCATGATATTTCCATAATGCTGTCGCAGCACAGAGGTTTGGGCCAAGTACGGCGGCGGCTCCTCCGCCCCCGTCCCAAATCCTCCCTTTGTGTTCCACCTCCTTCCATCCATGAAGGGCTCACAGGTAGAAATGTGCTGGAGGACCTCACGGATATCAGTAATGTCTCATCCCGCGTCTGTCTTTAACAGAATTCTTCGTTACCGTGGATTAAATATTTGCTAACTGTCAATCCCCACCCCCACCGGTTGATGCACCAGATGTGGTTGTGACTGCAAAAGCCAGCAACGGCAAGACTAACAGCATTGAATATACCTACATGTGGCTTTGCTGAATTATCCCTCAAAGCTTTTCGCTGAGCGCGCCGCATAGCAGCTGTGCGCTAACCCCCGACTCACCCCGGTTTGGCATCGGGACGAACGAACAAAAAAGAAAAAGGAACTTTCTTGTCCCGTCCTTCAAAAAGACGCGAACCTTAAATGACTTGAAATGAATGCATGTCCTTGGGAGTGCTTTATTATTTATTGAAATTACGGCAGATGGATTCATCCATATGCCCTCAGCTGCTGCTCCTCAATCCCGGGATCAAGACGGAGAGAAAAAGCTCAGATCCGCAGTGAGATTGAGGAATAAGAAATGAGCAGTGATGTCATAGCAGAGCTGGAGTCTCACAAAGAGTCCAAGACTGAACTGGTAATTATTGAAATCCAACCCAATTCCAAAAAAACCAACATGTGATGCAAAACGCATCAATGGATGCATATTAGGAGGTGACATCATCCCGGAAACTCCCGCGTATATACCTGACAGTTACACGGCTCTGGTGAATTTTAATTTCTCCGGCTCAAACGGATCCCACTGATCAAACAGTCAGCGCGCTGAAAAGGAAACGCGGGAGCCGATTTCCACCTATTTTCCAGGTGTCGGCGACAATCCGTCAACACAAATGGTTTGTTTGTGGATCTCTAGACGAGTCCTCGGCGGTGATTCTTCTTGTTGGAGCATCAGAGCCCCTGAGCTCTCCTCGTGTTTGTTGATCTTACGGGTTGAGTCGGCCAATTACAAGGATCGGCGCGGGCCTTGATGTCCAAACAAGTCAAACCTGAATAATGTCACGCCTATAGCTACCGGGCGGACTTCACACAGCTGCTTGTCTGTGGGTGGATCAGACGTCCTGGGGAGCGTCTAAGACCTCGTGAAGGACGGGCGATGAGATGGGCTGATGGGAATAAATGAGCAGAGTCTGCTGTTGGGTTTGTTCGCAGGTTTCTTCCACCTGAGAGTCCCCGAGTCCTCCTCCGTGGGATCGGCCGTCGGGAGAATCAAAGCCCACGATTTGGACATCGGGAAGAACGCGGAGGTGGAGTACACCATCGTGCCGGGTGATGGGGGAGCTATGTTTGACATCACCACCAACGAACACAACCAGGAGGGCATCATCATCCTCAAACGGGTATGTGGCCTCGTAGGAACGAGAAGCTTCGCCAACCGGGGTGGAGATGAAGTCAGAGACTATCCACTTGCAGATTTTATTGCATTAAAACGGCAGACCAATCAGGACAGGGACTAGCAGCAGATTGCAAAGAGGCTTCAGGTCTCGGGGGTCATAATCCCGACCCCTCCTGGGCTTACAGTCGTGAAGAGGGCAGTCGGATTGTGGCATCATAATACTCCTGTTTGGAAATCCTCACAACAAAAAGCATTAATCTCAGAGAGAATAGGCGTGGTCTCATTTCAGCATTTATAGCTTTAGCATTTAGCACTTGACATTGTTTGGTGTCTTAAATTCCGCAAAAGAAAGAAGAAAAAGAAAAAAACCTGACAGTTAGTTTACCCCCCACCCCCAAGCGAAAATCAAAAGTCCTCAAACCGGCTGCCTCCGGCGTGACCCCGCTTTGATTCCCAGTGGATTAAAACTAATTCCAAGCCATGGGTGAAACCATTAGCTTCGCCATCGGCTGCAGCGTCTCCTTCATCAGCGGGACAGCCTTTAATCATCAGTCACAGTAAAACCAAGGCGCTTTTTTATTGAGGCTATTGGCTTTTCCTGCCCCTTAAAGTAGAAAAAAAAAAAAAATCCAGCATCGCTCAACCTGTGGCTCTTAAATGAGGCGTTACGACTCTGCCACTCCACTTCTAGGGTAACTTCAGTCCGAGTCTGCCCTCTTACAACCGATCCAACCGCCACAACTCAACAAAAAAAGAGACGACTGTTGGGATATAAAATAAAATAAATGCTAATAAGCGTTCGGGTTGTAGCTCATCATTGCTGCCCGAGCCCCCGGAGCCCCCCTGCCAGCCTGTGCTATATATATATACAGCATTCACTCAGCGTGTCAGGGCTCGTTTATTTCGCCATATGTTCTCCTTTATAAGTGGATTAAAGCATCCGATGCTCGGTGACCCACAGCAGGGGAGGGCGGGGGGCGACGGACTTTGGCCGCGCTTAGCGCCGCGGAGCTAAAGCACCCAATTTAAAAGTTTGACCACGTGGCGGCAACCAACTCCAGGTACGACAAACACTTTGAGATGTTTGATCGAAGAGTTAATCCGCTAAAGAGCCTTGCAACTTTAGTACAGATAAAAAACTTGAAAAGTAAATGTCTGCCCTCCTCGACGCCGTCTCCAAGGCCGGCCCACTTCAGATCCGTCAATCCCAGCAGCCTGAGTAGAAATGCATTCTTCTACCCACATGCTGGATCGTTCCTGGACAGCAGGAGTGTTTTATTGCCTCCTCTCTGGACGCGTTGGGATGCATTCAACTCGGTGACAGTGGGTGGGCGGAAGCGTTTAATGGGTGCAGAACAAAAGCCGTGAGCGGCGTCTCGGTGAGGATTCCAGGAACCACCTTTACGTCAAGAAAAAAAAAAAAAGATTAATAGAAGTAATGGCGTGAATGAAATTTCCATTAGAGCGACTACTCGCCCGAGCTCGCAGATGTCGGGTTTGTTTGCCTCGCTAATCTGTCCGCCGCTACGCCTCAGCATCAGGAATAGCATTGGTAGCCAGGTTGGTAAACAAGACTCCTGCAATGTGCAGTTTACAAACTGCTAGCGCTTCTGTGCCAGCGCTCACACCTCCTCGACGCCGCCTTGCGATGCTGTTAAAATACACCATGCATCATGTAGCGTCGTCACGGGAACAGCTGGAGGACAATCACCTCTGCCATTCCCAGTCTTTCAGATGATGAAAATGTGAAAGTTGGCAGCCCCCCCCCACCCCCCAGCCCCTCGCTCGCTCACGAAGCAGAGCAGATGCTTTTTTTTTTTTTTTGGGTGTGAATTCACAAATCTTTGCACTTTGATTCCTCCCAGGATGCAGTCGCCGCGGCCCCGCAATACAGGAAAGGAGAACAATGTCATGTCACAAAGGTTTTTCTTTTCTTTTTTTTTCAAGCATTACTTCTCTTTCTTTTCCTTCATTTTCTTTTTTTTTTTTATTTTACCGTGAGTTCTCAAGTGTCCAGGAAGTTATTTTAAAACCATAACTTTTTGCAAGTTACCAATTATTTCATGCTGGAATGAGATGAACGACAGCAAAAGCTCCCCTCGGGAGGAATGGAGTTAAAATACCTCACCAGTTTGTGCAGAAGAGCAGGAAAATGTGAGTTCTCATTACAGCAGAGCAAATGGTGGAATATAAAAATAAAAAATAAAAAATAAAATTATTTGGGCCATTGTGCAAAATTGCAAGATGTTTCAGAAGTTAATTGTGCAAAAATGCTGCAAAATGCTGCAGAATTTTAAATTGATTACATGGAGTTCGGGTTTTTTCCCCCCATTTTCCTCAAATGTAGTTTAGTTTTTGATACTTAAAAAAATATCTGAAATTTGTCTATTTCTTTCCAAAGTGCATAAAAACTACAATTAAAAACATGCGTTTAAAAATAAAGCTACGATCACCATCCTGTCTTATTGTAATTTAATTTCTAAATAACCCCATGAGTGCTTTCCACATGTTTTGACACACAAGCTGGAATAAAAACAGAGTTTTAGTCCATGAAACTTTCTCAAAACTGAACAGAACATTAGGAGGGGATTAACTTGTGGAAGATCAGAAAAAGTAGGTCTCATTAAATTTCTTTCCGTGCGAAAATCACCTGAACAAAATATTTGTGTGGTAGTCGTCAAACATCTGTTTACTCCTGTCTCGCTATCGTTTCAGGAACGCGGCGTATATTTCACCAGATTGCAAAAAGCGTTAAGGAGTAAGAAAAATAAAACGTTATTTTTTTGATGCCTTTCAGGGCATTTTCTGATGCAAAATGCTCTCGGGGGGGTGCAAAATCTCCATTTGTGTGGGGTTTTTTTTTTCTTTTTTTTTCCTTCTGATGCATTTTTAGTTCGCGCCCCGGCAACTAAAGGTGTGCAATCCTTTGATCCCCCCCCCCTTAAAAAAGAAAACACAAAAACCCAAAATGCAGCAGAATGAGAAACTGATTCCATGCCTGAGCTCTAAAAACTGGGGATTCGTCTGCCTGCGAGTCGGAGCTGTAGATCACGCTATGCTGACCTTCTCATTGACAGTAATGGAATAACAGGAGGCGATTATGATTTAAATGAAGGCGGTTATGTGTTTACATCATGTACGCCCTGGTACGGATGCTGAGGAGGCATCGCTCCTTGCTAGCATTGTTGATGCTCCGCCACCCGACCACAAGTCGGTTGTGATGTATTCCTTTCTGTGAGGTAATCTGCAGCACAAAGGCGAGTCATTGACTAAAAAATCATGTGCCTCCATCCAGGATGGCGATATTAGAGGAGTCTGGAGGTGGAGATGAGTCGTTCTCTGCGGTCCCGGGATTCCAACCCTCCCACGGTCTTGTCTTGTTTCAGATTGGTGGAAGATCCCCGGAGACAGGTGTGCAAAATGTGTGGGGACGATTCCCCCTTCTCTTTCTACCCCCCTCCTCCCTCCCTTCCCTCCCGTCAGCATTGAAATAACACAGCGGGGGCAGAAACGAAAAGCGACATTGTGCGCCGAGTTTGGCAAACCTCAAATTAGAGGCTTGGGAAGGTTTGGTTATGATAAGAGGATCAGGCTGAGTAATGGGTTCAAAGGACGATCGTCTGTTTCCAGGACTGCTGATATGGGGGGGGGATAAGGGGGGAGGGCGGGTGGAGAACAGAGGGGGTTAGAACATCCTTCCTGCAAAACAGGGGATTATAAAAGACAATAGATCAATCCGCCGAGGAAACCTGCATACAAATGTGTGCAGAGAAATGTGTGTGACATAGTGTAAATGAAAGAGCATGCAGATTAAAAGTGCGCCGACACACACACACACACACACACACACACACACACGACGAGATGATAACCCCCCCAAGCTGTGATGGCGGTGAAATAATTCTTACTTACATTAAAAGCTGTTTGTCCATTTGCATGTTTATTTACGCTCCCATGGGAGGAAAAGGGAAAGATGGCCGACACACCTAATTGAAATTTTAGCCGTTCGGCGCCCGAAGGAGCGATATTGTTTTACGACGGCGTGCTGGAATATTACCCCGGCTCCGCCATGGAGGGGATAAATTTGAATACAGGATGGGAACAAACTGGGTTTGGATTGAATAAAGAGAATTCAGCGCCGGCCTCTGGCTTCAAACACACTTTGTGTCGGAAGAGTTCGGAAACGCTAGCGACATTTGCGCCGCCGTCGCAGGCTTAATAAAGTTTTAAAAGGTTTAAAAGAAGTTATGGATAAAGGAAAATACTTCTGTGTTGTGTTTGTTTGGTTGGACTGTTGTGCGTTGCTAGTTTAACGTTGTTGGGATGTTAACGCCGCCAAAGCTCCTCTGTTGTGGCGTCGGTTGTAAAATTCTTCGCCAAGCGATGGTGTAAATGTTTAGGTAATCCAGTTTGTTGGAGTTCGTGCTTTTAAATCGTCCAATCAGAATTCCTCTTTTCAACCCCGCCCCTTCATTTAAATCGAATCAGATTCCTGAAAAAGTGGCTGAAAAACGTAAAATAAAAGTTTATATCAGATGTTCCTTTGAGTTTCTAACATTTCTGCTGGTTATTAGTGATGATAAAAGACGTTTATGCTATTTCTACTTATGTTTGCAAAGCATTCTGGGAATTTTCTCCCACGAGCTGTTGTATCGCAATCAAAAGATCAAATCCAACCCCCCAAAAAAGCATTACATACATGTGATTTCAGGCTTTCAGCGTGACATTTACAAAAAGGCTCGTCATCAAGAGGGGGAAAAACAAAATGCCTCTAATTGCCTCGACTCCAACGCGGCCTCATTCAGGGTTCGCTAAAGCCGGAGCCGTCGGCGGCTCGGAGGCAACAATTCTTCTCCATCATTCCTGCCATCAATTAAGAACTTAATATCTCAAAAGTCAGGCAGCGACTGCGGTTTAATTCCTCTCAGAAATGTCATTACTGGGCGGATGGAGCATCGTTTCAGAGGATGCTGCTGCTTCTCGGTCCTGAGAAGCGATGAATGAACTCTTAATTTGACTCCCAGGGGCACGAAAAATATTTGGTTGGAAATCCCCCCAAAAAAACATGAACGTGAGAGTTTAAAGCTCACGGAATGACGCAAAAGCTAACAAAATGTTGATTTAATCCGATTGTACACATTTTTAAAATGACTTTTGAGTGAAATTAGAATCTGAATATTATTTAAATAGAATAAACTATTTGCGAAGGGTCAGACATTTCCGAGAAAGAATGGTACCAGGAATCGTTGCATCGAGGATAGCATGGGTAGCTCCAGCAGGAGCTGAGAATAATCGATTGATTATAGCGCTGGATGTTCTAAATGGGTTATTTTAGTCCCCGGTGTGAAAGGAGTCAAAAGAGGCGGGCAGAAGGAAAACAATCCTCCGAACACCAGGAGGTCCGGGTGGCCGACGCGGGTGAGCGACGCCTCGCCGAGCAAGCCAGGCGGGGGGAGCGGGAGTGTTTTCACATGTGTGCGTCACGAGGTTGTGTGTGAGTCGATCAAAAGGTCTCTGCGGTGACCTGGGGGGGAGGCGTGGGTGGGGTGGATTAAACCAGAGTATGGAAGCTCATCCTGAGGCTAACCCCGTCCAATTTAAGGGTAGAGGTGCGAGTTTACGGGAGTGTGAGGACGCAAAAACCGATGATACCAATGGTGTTGGCGTTGTTGCCCTCATGGTATTCAGACGGGCATCGAATGGCTCTCTAGGGTGTGAAAGCTTTTCACTGAGCTCATTGTGCTCCCTGATTCGCTGGCGGTCGAGTTCTCCGGCCTTCTTCGTGGAGGCGTTTCGACGTAGACGTCAAAACCTGACCGATTCCTCATTACGCATCCCAGAATCTCACCCTGAGGCATTTCTAAGATATCAAAGCGTTTTAAACTTGAGGAACATACCAAACATGCTATCGGATGACGGGTGCCGTCCTACTTGGGTTCAAGAGGTCACGTCATCTGCTGGAATTACCCGAACGGACGCCGCGTTCCCGGGAATACCAAGTGCTCGCAAACGGCCGCAATTAGAAGCGCGTGCTATTCCCGACATGTTTGCCGTGGCTTTGATTTACTCTCAGGGGCGAGAGAGAGCGTTAATGATTCATAAAGTGTATTGTACACATATAATACTGTGGTTAAATGGATTTAAGGCTGCTCTGCATATCAGAGATTAAACGACATTTGCGGTATTTTTCACCTCCTTTTAATCTCCAGCCTCTTTTTCGGGGTAATACCTGCATTCAGCGCAAACAAACGACATCAAACCTGCTTAATGACTTGCCACGCCGTGATAACGATTCTTCAAGGTTGGGGGGGGAGGAAAGGCTACGGTTGTTAGCAGAAGACTACCCCCACCTCACCCTCCACTACCTACTGGAATTACTGAGAGAGCAGCTGAGGTGTGAGTATTGTAATACCCCAACTAAAGCCGTTTCAATCTGCATATTGCCGTTTCTCCAGCCCCCCCCCCCCCCCCCCACCAAAAAAAAAATAACAGAGGTGGTGCAAAACAGCTGCAGCTAGCACTTCCCTAGCCTAGTGAGGAGGAGTCATCTCTCGTTATATATCTAGAATCGCGGATTTCACACGTGCGTCGCGCACCTTCACGCCTTGATTAGCCCATTGTTCAAAACCGGCTAATTCCACCTGAAAAATAACACGTTCAAGTTGGCAGGGAATAAAAAAAAATAAAAAAAAGAAGTTAAAAAAAAGATGTTGCTTCATTCAGTATCACTGCCAGTGCAATGAAGGTGCACATTTACATATCAAAGGGCGCAGCACCATGTCTAGAATTTCAACTATGTTCTGTTGTGATGTTGAAGAGCAGCGGCGCTGACATGAGAGGAACCCGGCGTGTCCTCCTTACAAATTCCTCCGTTGATCCACTTCCTCGTTGCGTCGGCGGCGGCGACTCATAAAAGCTGCATAACTACTGAGGCTTTAATGAGGAATTCAACACGCATTAGATAGGTGTGCGTTTTTTAGAGGGACGATAGCGCGCGCGCGATAGCCGCTCGTACGTACCAACGGCGGTTTCCTTTGCTCGTAAGTAGGTCATCGTGGAAAAAATGTGAAATATGCTCGGTAATACAATGAATAGACGGATTTTTATTTTTTTTTTTCCAGGGGAAATTTCCCTTATGGCCTCCAGATCTCATTTGATTCTCCCCAAGTCAAGCGTTGACACATTAGCACGTCTTCTCATTAACTCAGACTTTCTCATTACCCCTCGCTGGCCCCCCGTTTTATTCTTATTTAACAACAGATATGCCAGACATGCTCACGTCTCTCAGATGTATTAAAGAGTCAGTGACGCTTTTTTTTTTTTCTTTCCCCCCACCCAAACTACAATATGTGAATTAATCTGCGGGATTTGCTGGAAACTTAATCATATGGCTGCTCTTGCATTGTTTCTGGGGTGTCTTCCTTCCCCCCCTCCTGTATCTGCTGTCGTCTTTTCCCCTGCTACTCAGTCCTGATTAAATACCACAACTGAACCAGGATGGATAAAAATGACAAATCAAAGCAGTAAAGTTTTACGATGACTTGAATATTGTGATGGATTATCCTGCAAAATCACCTGACAGTGTTACTGAGTGCTTTTCAGGTGTGTAAACGCCCCCTGGTGGTCATGTTGGGGTAGGGGCACGCAGCTCTACTCGAAATACTCGAAAATAGAAAAATAGAAATATGTGAATCAACAGTTTTTAATCAAGTTTTCAATGTATAAATTAATTTTATTATCATCATGATTAACATTATCTTAATTTGTCTTGTTTGGTTTTGTGTCTCCACATGTTAAACTAATTCTCATTTCTACCTCGGTTTTAATATTAGCTTTACTTAGCTGTTTAGCTAACTCTGTAAGCTAGTAGCTAGTAGCACTTTAGCTCTTTTTTATGCGTGTTGTTACCATCTTGCAAGGTTATGAGGAAAAATAAAATATAATGTTCACTAAGCCAGGGGTCCAACATGCGGCCCGGGGGCCAGTTCTGGCCCACCAGGAGGTCCAGTCCGGCCCCAGAGTTTTATGATTGGACCGATTGCTACTTCTATGTAATGTTGCTATGAGTCTATTGGTCTGGCCACCTTGAGATCAGACGAACCCGTGTGTGGCCCCCCAGACCAAAATGACTTTGACACCCCTAGGTTAGACATTAGCAAAGGAGAATTGATCAAACGGATCAACTTTGTCTCTGACCGGATGCTAGCTGTGGTTAGCTGTGGCTAACTCTCAGTGCCGCTTCTATGCCCTCAAAAGTCAACGGTAAACAAGCCTGTGATTAGCGTTGAATGCTAAGCACAGGCTAGCATCGGTGGGATTGCGTCACGATGATCGTCTCATGGACCCTTGAACTCTAACCGTCCCGTGGCCACCAGGTAAATTCTGTCTCGCGCAACAGTTTTGAATTTACACATCATTTACGCAATTAATTCCTCAAATCGAAGTCGGCGATGCCAGCTGTGCTCAGCTGGAGACTTGTGCAAAAGTGCGCGCACGAGGAAGAGCCTTCCTCTCCTCTTCCTCCATCAGTCCCGTCTTTTCCTGCAAGCGGAGGATTGAAAATGAAAATCAGACAGTTACAAAGGGCGGATTTGGGCCTTTATCCTAATTGTGGTGATGCAGCATGTTGAGATGGAGCGCAGGAGCTTCTCCTCCTTCTCGGTGAGTCTCTGGCTTAATGAGGCCTGTTGCACACCACCTGCTGTCCACCTCCCCCAGCATTGCCTCCTCCCCCAACCACCCCCCAACTCCTCCACCTGTGCACCAATTTCCGCTGAGCGCTGCATGGCTGTCTATGTTTCACAATATAACGCGATTATAAAAAAGGTATCAGTTCATTTTTTCCCTTTTTTTAAAAATAAAATATATACGCTCCGCATAATGAGAAGACTTGAAATGAATTATTGATGCGTTTGTTTCTGTGCCTAGAACTCCCTCTTTTGAGGAGTTAAGTACACCAGCCTCGCTTTTGATGTAGATTTCCAGCAATCGGCAGGACGGCCAAACGCTCGCCAAAAACCGAAATAATGACTACTGGAATTTATAGCCTTCTTTGTAGCCACGACTTTATGGGAGATCTGGTTTTTTTCTAGTAGGGATGGAATCTGACTGACACCTGCTGTGAATTCAGGTTCTAGACTCGGGGGGGAACTGACTTTGGAGAGCCTGGTCTCCCCCCCCCACCGGTGTTGTCACTTCTTGAAAGAGATTGAAAGGGACAGAGTGTATTTCCTGTTGAGGGATCTTATAACTGTGGCCAGCCAGTTGCATCTGGTGGACTGTAATCAAACCAATCACGCCGGTTGATGGTCAATGATTGCTTTCAGATTGGCCAGCTCTGGTTTTTTGTTTTTTTTGTTTTTTTATAGACACCTGCTGTAGCTGCGAGACTGTGAAACCATGGCGATGGAGGAGAGACAGAGGGCTTTGAGAAACATCTGCTACGACTGTGAAATCATGATTGCACACCCTCTGGTCATTTTTTTAGCGGTTGGGTTCTAATTAGTTGGCTAATTCATGTGCGTTTGAATTTGGACAGATGACTGGTCATACAAAAAAAAAAAATCACATCCGCTCCTTCCTCTGTAGCTTCACTTTTGCTTTCTTTCTTCAAGACGACATGCTAGACCTGCGCTCCAAGTTCCTGGGGCGGGAAGATAGCGAACCAACGCCGCCGCCGCCCGTAGAGGTTACATGCTAGTCAATTTGAAAATACACAGAAAGGAATGTCTCTCATGTGACTCCGCGCCAGTGGAGCGTACAAAACTGCTAGGCTCGCCAAGTTGGGTCGTTCACACTCGAGAGGGCAGCAGACAGGCAGATGTACGAACACGGGTGTCGCTGCTGTCGAGTGTTTACACCTCTAGTCGAAGACATGCCGAGGATGCAGATTCCTCCCCCCTAATTGACTTTGGTCTGATATGTCAGAGGCTGGAGGAGAAACCAAATAAAGCGCCTCTTTGGTAGGGGGAAGGTTGCAGAATAAAGCGGGATCCAGACAACGCCGCCGATTTATAGCGCAAAGCGCTTATTCATCAGTCGACAAACAAAAAAACCAAGTCGCTGTCAACACGGATGCTCTTGTTCGGTAACTGCAGTCTCGTCAAGTGCTCTTACTTGGCGCAGATGCACACTAGAGAGAAAGGAAATTACAGCAGGAGTGGCGCCTGCGCGTCCTCCATCACGATTTGATTATCAGGAGAAAATAAACTGTAGTTGTGATGATTAATACCCCCCTATTTCTTCTTCTTCTTCTTTCTTCAAAGCCGTTGGACTTCGAAACAAAGAAGGCGTACACCTTCAAGGTAGACGCCTCTAACGCCCATCTGGACCCGCGCTTTCACAGCTTCGGGGCCTTCAAAGACACGGCGACGGTGAAGATTAACGTTTTGGATGTGGATGAGCCTCCGGTGTTCGATAAGCCCTCCTACGTGATGGATGTGTACGAGGACACGCCCGCGGGTACCATCATCGGAGCGGTGACGGCGCAGGACTTGGATGCTAGCAGCAGCCCAGTCAGGTAGGGTTAAAGTCTTCAATATAAGCATATTTTAATGCATTTTTTATCGAATGCATTAAAAGTTATCTGAATGGATGCAGTTTTACAATCCACATTGTGTAAGCATGCAGTTTGGTCAATGCAGGAATCAGAGGTGCAAGATTTCTATAATTTTTCTCATGCATTATTAAATTTTTTTTAGCATATTCTGCTATTTAAAAGCATTTTTAGCAGCTTAGGGCGCTTTTAAATGGTCAGAAGTCATGAAACTTGCAAGACAATAAGGGTTGCATGATTAATCCGGATGGATTGGCTCTCTACTGCCCCCTGAAGGCCGGTCCTGACATCGCATTGAGATTTATGGTCGCATTTTGGCAGAAAACAGCCATAATTCTCAATACTTGGACACGGGAGGAAATTATCAGGACATCTTTCACAGGTTTTATGTAAAATATACGTTAATATACGACTGAGGATAATCCTCAGATGAACTGGACTGTCAGTTCAGTTCTGTAAAATCCTTCAGATCCAATATGGCCTCATGTAATCTTAAAAGAAAATATATACAGATGCTTCAGAAGTCTGACCCGCCATGTAAATCATATTTACTTTATTCAGGATGAGTCGATCCGGCCCCTGAAAAGCTCTAATAAATGAAGCAACCCCCCCGGATCTGAATGCTCCTCTTCATCTTGAGAGGCTTTACTATTGAGCCAAGTTTCCCTCGCGGCTCCCGTGAGGATAAAAGAGCTGACGGGAGAACTACTGATACTGCAGCCAGTAATTGAAGGTTTTAAAACTCTAATCCATTCATCAATGTCTGCAGTCGCCTTCATCATGACTTTAATCCTGAGATGATCACTTTTAGGACTAATCAATCTATGTAGAACATTTGACATTGTCATGTGAAGTCCTGCCAGCAGCTTGTCAGATGTAGGGGGAGGGGGGGTTTGATGCCGCGACAGATGCAATATTAGGACTTTATTAGATGCCCCCACATCTGAAGATCTGAACCTTCCATCTCCTCTCTGTGAAGTCACGTCTGAATGTCATGTTCAGATCAATTATTAGAGATTATTTTACATTTTAAATTCATCCAGCAGCTGTGCCTCGAGGTATGGTCGGTGTGGGTGAAATATAATCTGCATTACAATACGATGGAATGCACAATGACGGAAAAAAATAAAATAAAAACATTGCAGATCATCACATTTGTTGCAAAATTTAAAGAAAATGTCACACATGAAATTACTTTTTCTTTTTTTTAATTTCGAACCAAATGTGATGAACTGCAAACACTGTTCAACCTAAATTATATTTTTATGTACATTTAAAGGGCATCATTCACAAACAGGGACGTAACTTCAGAAGAAATTGTTCTGTTGACTCTTAGCTGATGAAATTATCTGTACTGTACATGTTATTGTGCATTTTTGTTGTACAATTTCATGCACATTTTATCCAAACATGTCAAATACTCAAAACTGATTTCCTTTTAAATTGTTTGCATGCACTTTTTTCAGCTGTTGTGACACCAGTTGACATTTATTTTGTACATATTCTATATTTCATTGCGAGTCAATGTATTCTATAGGTGCTTTTATTTTTGTGTGGACAAAAAAAAAACAACCTTTCAAAAGCTGGGTAACAATAGACTCACTGTTAAAGACAAAAGAAATGCATCCTTTAACAATGTATGAGGACCATTTTGTTAGAATCTCTACCTTTGCTCAGACACTTCGCTTTGGAGTGACGGCTTTTGCCGAAAAACGCGATGATAAAAACGTGTTGTCTGGACATGCATGGGTTTTATCATGAATATTTCATTTGCAAAACAACAAACAATGGAAGAAGATTTGTTCAACCAAAAAAAAAAAAAAAATCTTCAGTGAGTCTCCAGCATTTTAAATATTCATCAAAACCACAGCTGACATAGTTGATTCCAGTGCCCTCAGAGAGCAGCCTCACATTCTGCACCTCGAAACAATGGAGCCAATGACCCGCCATGCATAGGGAATATGCTTTTAGACGTTACTCCACTCATTCTGCTATTTAATAGGATGGAGTGAGTTATCTGCAGCCGGGGGAGACTAAAGGGCATCATGAATACTGCATTGTTGGTCGATTGTAAAGAACCCACCGAAGTTGGGATGAGTTTTAAAGGCCAAACTTTCGGCCTCTGTCTAAAACAGTTAAACCGCGAATTACACCATGTTGCAGGAACGCTGCGGTCGTGACCTTGATGCTGTTTTGTTTTTTGTTTTTTACAACAGAGGAAACCATGAACTCTAAAAATCAATGACCATAGAAAAATAAACCTTTCATTTTTTTTCATTTTTTTTTTTGTTCAAATTACCTTGTGTATTGTGTGGCTGGGTTAATATTCCTGCAGCTCAAAAGCAGCAGATAATCCTCTAATTAATTTTATATGTGCAGTTATCAGCGTTAGCGGCCTCTTTTTAGATGTGTGATTCCTCTCTCGTCGCTGGAGACGGGCTCTAGTCTCCTTAATGATATCTCAGAATGAAACAACTGAAAATTGCTTTTGATGCTTTTCCATCTTGTGTTATTGAAAGAAACTAATTGGATCTATGTTGAGAGATTAGATTTTTTTTGTCTTAATTGAATTTCAAAACACTGATATGTCATGTTATGGTTCCTTGTAGTGCTGGGCCACACTGGCAATGGAAAATATGTGGTTTAGTGACTTCAAATCAAATTAAAATATCCCCAAAAAAAGTTTTTTCCCCAGAGGTAAAACTATCAAATGTTCAACTTTTCAATCCATGATGGGAATTTGGTTTATTAATATTATAAATTATTCTATGAGCTTTCTTTTCATTTAGTTTTTTATTTTTTTATTTAGTTAATTTTCTTTTAATAATTTGATTTTAATGAAACAAATAGAAAATGAAAAAAAAATGTTTGGACTGTATAATATTTTCATTATTTTTAAGTATTCAGTGTTATATAAGCATAATAAATTAATACATTTCTCATTTATAGTATAGTTTTGAAGACATGCAGTAATAAAGAATTTTAAAAATGAAGAAATTGACGTGAAAGACGACACAGAAATTTAAAAAAAAGTCCATTCAAATATTTTTCTTATGGCTCTTTGGAGATGTTCGGGTTTGAATCTCGTCGATGGTTCTTCCTGTTCATGACTGAGTCCAGTTTGACGTTCTAGGGTGTGAAAACAAGCGTCGATATTAAATATTAATGAGAACCGCCTTTTAAGATCAAATAACTTGCTGGGAAAAAGAAGAAAAAAAAAAAAACACACGTTGATCTATAGATGTCGTCCTTCAACTCAAACGAAGCATCTGTGCTGTGGGAGTTCCCGCGAGCAAGGCAGCGAACCCAAAACCTTTGACACGCTTGGTAATAAAGGGCGAAAATCATCTTTATTAATGACAACCAGCCTTTTTAGATCAAACGACGCGACGTCATTACCGGCGCCGTTCTCTTCCGTTTTTACAATGACCCAAGACTAAAGTTGTATTTCAGAGAGAGGACGACGTCTCCTCTGTTCCCGGACGCCGAACCCTCATCTTTTACGCCTTTGTTGTGAGGGATTGATGCGATTCCATCAGCGCCTAAAAATTCATTAATGCTCACGAGGGAAACCGTCGGCTCAGCACGGTCCCATTACCAGATTGGAACGCATGTGCGACCCTCAGCACATTTTCTGGAAATGACCGTTCAGAATGAGTAATGAAGCCGATGAAGACGGCGTCGTCGTTGGGCTAACTCGTATACATGAGCCCCGGCGGGAGGATCCTCGGGGTTTTACGATGGAAACGGAGACGGTTAAAACCAACACTCTCTTCCAGGTACTCCATCGACTGGAAGAGCGATTTGGACAGCTACTTCGACATCGATCCGGTGGAGGGGACCATCTCCACCAACGAGCTCCTGGACAGGGAGAACATCGCCCAACACAACATCTCGGTGGTGGCGACCAAACTCAGTGAGTATGACAAGCGGATCGATGGTGATTGATGGGGGGTGTCATTGTCCTTCCCCTGCCATTATCTACGTGAAGGATTTACCACGCTTTTACTCAAGTCAATACTCAATCCCATTTTGCTAGAAAGGTTTATAGGAGACTATAAACCCTGATGGCTCCCCTGAAAGGACGTATCTCCAGGAGGTGGTCTCAGCAAACTCTGTTTTCATTTTTTAACTGTATCTTTTTAATACGTTCGATGACATTGGCATCGAAGGGGAGAGTCAACTTTTACTCCTTCCGCAGTAAAAAAAAACAAAAAAAAACGCGTACCTTTTTGGAGTTTAACGGCGGAAGGAAGGCGGTCGGATCAATGCGGAGCGGCGGCTTTAAAAGACGTGTCAACCAGCTAATTATGTTTTTATGAAGGAAGTGGAGCGAATTTCCGGATAAATAAGCAAATCCATCGTCATCAAGTCATCAAATCTTTGCTAAGAACCGTCAAAGTCATTATCCTAGAGGCAGGATGGTGCTCAATCAAAATTACCCACGCTGTATATTCATTAGGACAGACTGTGAAATATGGGCTGTTAAAACTTGAATCATTGTCGCCTTGGAAACCGATATTACTCACTTCCCCTTCAAGGTCACATCAGCGGCACGCTAATTCCGTTTTTCAATGTGCATATGTGCGTTTTCTTTCGCTCAAGCGTCGGCGAAACCGGAGGATGTGGAAGTCTGAAAAGGACGCAAAGGGGAGTTTTTACAGTCGGGTCACGTGTCGAGTCGGGTGACGTGGGGATTTCCGCACATCTTTGTCTCGCTCATTTGCCTCCCGCTCCTTCCTTATCAGCCTCTCATTCAACCCCCCTTCTGCCCTCTGTGGCTTCTCGGAGAACCAATATTTCATTAGAGGCGAGAGAAAAGAAAAGAAGTCGCATCACCCGGCGTTGAAAGAATAACGGTCGCACTGGTGGCGCAGGGACGGAGATAAACCCAGGGCCCTGGAGTTTGTGTCCCAACTTCAAAATGTGTTTCTGACCTTGACGGAGATTTGGCAGAACTTTGTGTTCTGGAAAGCTTTTTTATGGCTCGTCTGCGGTGAATTCTATTATCATCGCCGGGTTGTTTTCTGTCTGTTATTCGAGTTGTGAACCATAAAGGACAGCAGTAAATACTGAGGTGCGATACCTTCACGGCCCGTGGAAATAACGCCATTCTATGAGAAATCGATGACAAATAAAGGAAAAACGTGAACACGTGTTAAATGTTGGTGTCCTTGGACACCTTTTATTTCCTGTTACAATCAGTCTAAGGGAACGACTCAACAATATGAGTTAGAGGATAAAGTTTTCCTTGAATAAAGGCGTCTGAATCCCTTCTGATCAGAGTTAGAACTCTTAACTTCGTGGGATTTTTCCCGGTAATTCCTCGAAGAAGCGCCTTCTTCCCTGAGGAACACCACATAGTAAAGGTGATCAGGATCAGACCCGGGACTGGATTAGAGGTTTGTATTTTGGCAGTGAAGCCTGGTGGCGCTCACAGAGAGAGGGGAGGATCTTTAAATGATAATAACCTCGGTAGTTGGAGGCGACGCTAATTCAGTTTAGCTCCATCGACGTGAGTTTCTTCATTTAATCTGCGGATTACTCCTCTGAAAGAATCCCTTCGCCGCACGTTTTATGGATTTGTGCTTGATTGAATGCAAAGATGGAGGGGTTTTTTTTATTGAAATGAGCTTAATTTTAAACAGTAATACACGGGGTGAGGAGTGTCGTAAAGCGGGGCTCTTTACGGCTGACCGACGGAGCGTTCAGCAACACAAGATCAAGTTTCAATAAAATTAAAGGGAGCATTTGTTATCGGGGGCTGAATTGCTGACGCTAGTCAGATTTGAAATGTAACCGCTGTACCATTGCACCATCTAGTGGACTAGACGATGCATCGCTGATGGAGTCCAGTAAGCAGTTGTGGAGCTTTTTAGTTTAAGAGGCAATAACATCCTCAGAGAAACATTTTTATTTATCAAGATTTGTTCAGCTTTTTAATATCTAAGGAATTGTGGACCTTCATGACCAGATGGATCAGAATTTCTGCTGGGTTAGCTTCAGCGCCGGCGGTTCAGAAGCAAATCCCATGCTTGGTGTCATTTTTTTTTTTACCTCGGTGGGAAGATTGGTTTTTCCTTCAAGGTCATAGACGGGTTACTAACAGAGCTGTGGCTGCGTCTTCAATCCCCTTTGGGCAACTCTACAAACCCGCCCCCGCCCCCCCACATAAACCACCCACCCCCACATAAACCTACACACCTTTGCACCCCTGCACCGTCATCGCCACGCTAAGCCCCTCGCTGCAGAGCGAAGCGTATTCCCACATCGAATCCATAAAGTTTACCTTGCTCTGGCTTTCGCACAAAAAAGAACATTTCCCCGTTGTGCCCCCGCGGTGAGAAACGATTGTAACAAACAACCGTGGATTCCTGTTAGTCCCTCTCAACCGGGCTTTCAATCTATAATTAATATGGGCTGCACATCTCAAGGCGAGAACCCACAACAGAACCGGAGGAAAACAAAGCCAGCAAAGAGAATCTTGTCTCCAAAGAGCCGTACTTTAAGATTTGAGACATTCATTATTTGCAGATGACGCACGGGATGTCTGTAATGTGTATTTTTATGTCCAAGTCTCCCCAACATCATCAATCAAACACCTCGTGAAACACCAATATATGCACCGACATGTTCCAGATGCAGGAAGCCTTGGACCGTCTCTTGGACCGTCAAGACCGCCCTGCACCAAAGCGACGCCCCTTATGGTCGGACTCATTGTGTTTAACCTCTTCTTTGTGTTTCCTGCTGCAGACAGTCCGGTTCTGACCAGCCGGGTGGCCGTCACCGTCCACGTGTTGGACATCAACGAGTTCCCGCCGGAGCTCGCCAGTCTCTACGAGTGCTTCGTGTGTGAAAATGCCAAAGTCGGACAGGTGCGTTTGAGGCCTCCCCAAGACCTTATTTTTACATTTACACCCAGAAAAACAGATTTTCTGGTGTGCAGAGATTTACCTTTCTGCACACGTTTAACTCGGACCTAATAAAAGGTCAGATTTCCATGTTTTAATCAAGGTCACTAGACTAAAACAGTTTGCAGGAAACCTGTCGGTACATGGCCCGAACTTAAATCTTGTACTTATTGCTTGGTAGAGCCGAATTCAGCAGAAGGCGCCGTCATAAAGTACATCGCTGCTTTGCATATCCGCAACCCAGAGTACATTTCACATGATATATTTGAGTTGCGGTGCAGATTTTGCCTGTGCGCATTGCAAACCACCTGCGCCTGTAAATTAGCCCATTAACTAGCATCTATATGCAGTTAGCGTTCTGCGGGAGCAGCTTCTTTGGCAGTCTATCAAATTGCTGTAGACTCCTCATCACACGGAGGATGTTTCGCTGGTCCTCAGGCCTGTTGCAGTCAAAATAACGGCTGCATTTGAGGCTCCACCGTCTTTTTAATGTGAAACCCGGACGTGATTTTTGCAGCGTTTTCATCCTTCCAGATCGAGTCGAGACAAACGGCCCCGGCAAGCCTTTATTTCGGGCGACGGGATCCTGCGTGAATGCACAATTTTTGGCTTATTCCACATTGATGGATCGCAGATATTTGTTTCAGCTCTGGCAAGCTAAGGGCTAAGGGCGAGAATTGACATTCAAGAGGTCATGAAGGCTGCAAATTGTATTTACTGAGGATTATGGGTATTACCTGTCAGTCACAATTTACCTTGAGTACCATAATGCAGGAGGAGAAGCCTTTCAAAATAAAATGCATGTTCAATATATGACTCCAAGACTTTCTAAAGTTTCTAAACTGGGGCTAGAAATAAAAGTCGATGTAGCGAAGACTTTTAAAAACGGGTTGCAAGCATCACCTTGTCTCCTCAGATTTTCCTCCATATTTTAATCTCCTCCTTGTAATCCCTTTCTTTCCCACCTTTCCCTCCCTCGCCCTCCGGTTCAGAGTACAAACGCCCCTCCAGTGGTTCCGCAGCACGACTCCACCAGGTGTTGCTCACAGCTGGCGGATGATAAAGAACTGCAGATCCTCTATCTGTTGACGGTTTGAGGCGCTGCTGATGTTGCTGCTTTTTGGAAGCTCCGAGTTTCCCAAACAGAGGCGGTTAAAAGTAAAGAAAGAAAGTGAAACGCAAAGATTTTAATGTTTAATGTAGGCGGCGACCTGCTGGTCAACTGGTCAAGTGTGAAATGAGAAAAACTAGCGACAAAGGAGTCATAAAAGCAGCAAACCACGATGGAGATTTACGTACAGTCCATCCTATAATAGGCTCTTTGCTCTTGCATTTGTTTTGTTATATAAGGCCCAATTGGACTGCAGTCCTGCAAACCCATGGAAAATTACATTTACATTACATTTAGGACCACTCGTATCGGGGCTAAATGCACAAAGCAGCCGAGAGCCAAAGGCAGCGATATACTTAAAGCCATTAACGCCTCACAATGGCAGCCGGTAAATAAGCAGTTAGAGCAGCCGGGGCTGCGGTCACGGCGGAGAGGAGGAGAAAACGTCCTCAAGCTCACGAAAGAGAGTATTATTATTATTATTATTACATCACACGGTGTAATTATACACCTTAGAATGATGTTATTATAATTATTGGAAAATAAGCGTTATAAAATGAGCTCAATGCTGATTATCGAGGCTGACAGGTCACACGCTAGGTTCATATTTATACTCTATGTTCTCTGAAATAGGATAGGATCAGTATGGAAGAAAATTAATGCAAATATAACTTTATTTAGAGATTTTCTGCAACTGCAGCACAAAAAAGTGAGCAAAGAGGAAGTGATTTTGTTAATTTTACTGTATTTTAAAAGACACATTTTATTATTTATCCATCATTTAACGGTTTAATTAACCATTTTGTAAGCAGAAAGTAGTCCTCAACCTTCAAAGACACAATTGGTTCAGAAAGGTTGTTCGTGCATTGGATTGTTCGTAAATCGTTATTTATTCAATTTCAATCTATAATCTCTGATTGAGGTCATTTAAATGTCATTATTATCAGACACGCCCCTTTACGTTTGATTTTATTAAATTTCTCAGTTAATCCACAAATAGTTAACATCAACTAGTTCAGAGTTCCTATCTGTGAATGTTCGTAAATTGAATGTTTGTAAATCGAATGTTCGTAAATCGAAGGTTTGTAAGTCGAATGTTCATATCATGAGGACGACCTGACGGCTGGTGACAGATTAAAATGTCCCATTTGCCTCTTAGCATCTGTAAACCTCTGGGATTAGGATGCTGAGTCAGGTTTTTGCTTTGTTTCTACCATTTCCAGGTGAGTCACAGTTAGATTAGACCCGTCTGCCGGACTGGGATTAACCGACGACCAGTTTAATGGTTTGTGACTTAACTGCTCCTCCGCTGGGGTTGCCCCTACCCAACATGCATCACTCACTGGACGTGGCCTGACGGACGCCAGCCGTTATCAACGGTGTAAACGATGCGTCGGTTAAAGTCGAATGATGATGGATGCAAATGGACATAGCTTGCCGGTTGCAGTTTGAGATTTATTCATCGCCGACCTAATTTGATCGCTGGAAATCAATAATGGGGAGAGTACAGCTGCCGGCGTTGGGTTTACTGAGTCTTACCCAAACGCTGAGAGAGGGAGCAACACATTCGGACCTCGTCACGCTTTGGGGGGGTCAGGTTGGTCCTAGTCTGTTTGGAGACAACTGGGCAGAATCCATGTTCTTTTTTTATTATTTTAGGAGCTTTTCTTGTGTTCCTCCAATAAAAACAGTCCTTAAACCACCTTCATAACCCTTGAACAACCCCCAACAGTTTTGAATAAACTTAATCCATCATGCCGTATGTTGAGGCGACCCAATTTGGGGGAGTTATCAATCAAAGGCACCCTAACTGCGTCCAATAAAACTAATACTAATAAAACCTGCTGGGAACCATTCGCCGCTTTGACGCTGACAGGTCTAGCATGCAGTCGGCTGGAGACGCGTTGACACCTCCGTTCTGCGGTGAATAATTTCACATTTTCTGCCAGAACAGTTTGACCTGTAGGCGGTTTCATTTTCCATTAAGGGGAGAAATTTGACATTGAAACAAGCACATGAAACAGAACCTTCCAGCTGCGCTGTCAGTATCCAGATGAAAGGATTTTAAATCTGAACCTGATGTTCCCAACGGAGGACGGCTAAAAACGGAAGAAAAAAACAAAACCATGATTGAGTTTGTGGTTTTCTTTTTCTAACAGGTGATTCAGATGTTCAGCGCTAAGGACCACGATCTACCGATGGCGGGGCAGCAGTTCTCCTTCAAATCCCCCAAGGAGGAACCGAGGAACAGGAACTTCACCATCCGGGACTTTGGAAGTATGTCCTCTTGGGTTGTCTTGTTGATGTATTGTAATTGTCTGTTCGTTAGTTTGTACGCCAAATATCTTCACATCCGTTGCAGATAGAAGGATGAAACAAGAAGCACATTACTTGGGCAGAAAGGGGATGAAAATGAGATGATGACCTTGACCTTGAGAAAATGAGGTCAAGGTCAAATTTCAGCTTTTTTACACTCAGGAACTGGATAAGATAGAAAGACAAGGGGGAATGCCAGTGTAAGATCGTAGATCAAAGCTACTGCTTTGATCTATGACAGTAGGTCAGAGCACTAGCTTTGATCTTTGACCTATGCAAGTAGGTCAGGGTACAATTTTGAATTCTGGGGTGTTGCAGGATGTTACTGCCTTGTTAAATTAGTAGCGAACGCCTTGCAAAATGATCAAATTTTAGCAGCATTAATGACGAGTTAAGCTAATTTAGCGCTTTTTATGAAAGGACAATAAGTTTGCAGATGACACAGCTTTAAACGTTAAAAATTCATAAAAACGACCGATGATGAGTAGAATTTCGATTCAAACAGTGTCTCAGAGACCTTTGAAGTCAAACCAGAAAGAAAAGTAGGACATGGCAGGTCGCGGGCGGGGACACGGCGTTGTCTGGACCTCTGATCCAATTCTACCTTTCTGTAACACGGCGTCTTGCGGGTTCTCGGGCTGCCCGAGGCCTCTGCTAGCCAGATCTGATAGGCAGGGACACAACATACAAACACCGGGGGCACCTGGGACAGGAGGCAGAGGGAGCGCCAACATCGCGGCGGGTGTGCACGACACGCGAGGTGTGCTAAAACGCGTGACCTCCTGTCAGAAAACATCGCCGGGCTCCGTCGGCGGAACAAACCCGGCTTGACAGAGGTCAGACAGTCTAGCAGCGGTGGACGGGACCGGGCAGGTTCGACCTGACACGTTCCCTCGCCCCGGTATCCGTTGTCGACCTCGATTCCGCTCATCGTCCTCCTTCTCCTTCTTCCCCCGAAAGGTTTCATCCGTGTTTATAAAAAGAAACGCTCCATTATCTGCCGGTTCTCTGAAGCAGACAGGAAATGATTCCCGGTTTCAGGTGCGTTACCGCCTTGTGAAGCACTCCACGGGTGTAAAAACGATGAAGTTTGATAAGACGACTGTTTGATATGTTGCAGCTTTTCATCGTCTTCACAGGAGTATCGACATAGATTCTGGTCCAATCAGGGAAAAAGCTTTTGTCTGACTTGGACCTCCCGACTAAGAGGATGGTCGGATTGATCTGAGGTTATTCCGTTTGGGGAGTCTTTTCCTTTCTGCTCCGGCCAGGAAAAAAAAAGTCGAACCTGTATAGATCAAGGAAATGCTTCTGGGCTTTCAGCAAACATTTGTAGAATTCTTTTAATCTGGGCCCACATACCCTTTCAGAATAAAATAAACTCAAATCAATGGATGTTTTGGGGTTTTCTTTTTTGCAGACAACACGGCCGGAATCGTGACCAAGCGGAGCGGCTTCAGGCGGCGCCTGCAGGAGATCTATTTCCTCCCCGTGGCGATTGAAGATAACGGATATCCGCCCAAGAGCAGCACGGGAACCCTGACCATCCGGGTGTGCGGCTGCGAATCCGACGGCTCCCTGCTAACGTGCAGCGCGGAGGCCATCTTCCTCCCCGTGGGTCTCAGCACAGGAGCGCTGATCGCCATCCTCTTGTGCATCATCATCCTCTTAGGTGAGCGTCGCCATCCTTTGACGTGTAAACGAGACTCCAAATCTTCTCCAAAAATGGTCAAAGATCACAACTTTTAAGCAGAAAACAACGTAAAACCAGACTTCTAGACTCTTTTTTGATCCAAAAATATTGGTTATAAATAAAATTCCTGTTTTTCAAAGCTTTTTTTTTTTGGTAGCTCCAACTGGGTATGAAAGAATTTGTATCATTTCCTCGGAATCTGTTTGCTTTTCTTCTTGGAATTGATTCTGCTTTGTTGCTGATATCCTGCTGGAGACGAAAACTGTTTTAACTACTGTACATAAACCAAATGTTCAAGTTCAGGAGAGAACTTGGGAGACATCTCAGGTGTAGTTTTACCTTTTTTCTCGGTGGACATTGACTGCATTGCGATCTTAACACCTGTATATAAACATCCATCAAAAAAATATCCAGATCCACTTCAGTTTGTCCGAATAGACAATCAAACCTCATTTGGCGTCTCTCCACTGTTAATCCTAGAGGTCGTATGAATTTGGTCGTTCGTTGATGCGTTTAAGACGAGGGGGAGGGATGCTTGGCTCTATAAACTAAATCCAATCTTGCTTCCCTGTGGCTGCTGCTCCGGCTACAGCTTTTACAAGTCATGCAAGGTCACGCTTGTAAAACTCCCACTTAATTCCCTGCTATTAATGTCCAAACTCATCTGCATAACAGGGAGGACAGTAAATGTAGGTTTACGGCATCGGTGCCCGGATTATGAATACGATTATGAAGATGGGGAAGGTTTATTTGCATCCATCTAATGCGGAATTTACTGTCCGACTCTCGTCAGGCCTCGACAACAAGACTGTTTACGAGTCTAGACTATAGAGTTTCAACATAAAAACGCACACAGTCTTTCGCGTTCGTCTCAGAACGCCTTCAGAAGAGTCGGCTCGCCCTATCCCGAGGCCGAGGTGGTCGCCAAACTGTCAGGCTGTTCCCGGGAAGGGAAGCGTTAGACAGAATCAGAACTCACAGGGAGAGCATCTCTGTGGAGCCACTTTGGTCCCTGGGAGGATTTGTCAGGATGACCCAGTTGTCCTGCGAGGAGAAGTGATGAGGTAAATTAGACGGAGACTTTCATCTGCTTGGCTGCTTCCTCCAGACGGATTCCGATTGGTTGTTTCTCCTATATCAACCTATTATTGTGGAAGTCTACTCTGTCGCCACTAGGGGGAGCAGGTGCGCCACGCACAAGGCAGATAGCATCACATGGGAGGATGGAGGGAGGTATGAGGACGATCTCAGGAGGGGACCTACTTTAGGTCGAGTCTGAATGCTTTTATTGGGCTCTTTCACGTCAGAGATGTCGGATGAATCCGTCGTTTTCCTTCCAAGGCGACCTGGAGGAGAAAGAGTCGGAGCGACATTTACAGATCGCACCGACAGGAGAGAGGAAGAAGAGGAGGGGGATTTTCATTCCAACTTGTTGAAAAAAGCTCGCCACGGAAAATGCAAAGACCCCCAAAGCGACGTCTGGCGTGTTGAATGTTGTCAGTAAATATTTGCAGTCGTGTGCTGGGTGATGTATTTAATATCGCCGGAACAAATGATTCCCTTTGAGCTGCTGAAGCAGCTCCCAGTAGGCATCGATTTACAGGTCATAATAAATGTAGGTTTAGCTTGAAACTGGGCCGCAATTATGTGAATTACTGTATTATAGATATCTTTGTTATTTATGACTCTAATGGGCTTTCATTTACTATCACCCCATTAACACCTGGTGACGGAATGAGAGTTGAACATGTGGGCTATTATTCATTTGCCGAAAGGTATGCTAATCAGGGTTGTTTTGTAATCCCGATTTGTTATTCCCAGTTATCGTGGTTCTCTACGTGGGCTTGAGACGGCAGAAGAAAAAGGAGACCCTCATGTCGTCCAAAGAGGACATCCGGGACAACGTGATCCACTACGACGACGAGGGCGGCGGCGAGGAGGACACGCACGCGTTCGACATGGGGACTCTTCGCAACCCCAAGGTAGTCAAGGAAAACCTGTTCCGCAGGGACGTCAAACCTGAGATCAAGAGGGGCCCCCGGCCGCCGGTGTCTCAGGACAACGCCGACATCCGAGACTTCATCAACCAGCGTCTGAAGGAGCACGACATGGACAACTCGGCCCCGCCCTATGACTCCCTGGCTACGTACGCGTACGAGGGCAACGGTTCGGTGGCCGAGTCGCTCAGCTCCATCGACTCCCTCCCCGTGGAGCTTGAGGAGGACTACGATTACCTCAACGATTGGGGACCCCGCTTTAAGACACTGGCGGGGATATTTGGGGATCGGTTGGAAACACAGTCGGACTCGACCACCACAGAAAACACGCAATGATGTTGTTCAAAGACTCCTAAAAGCAGATATGTAACAATGATCCCTTGGTTGGCGACACACAATGATTTACCATCGTTTTTCGTCTTCATTGATTTTTTTTCCAGCTCACTCCTCGTTTGTTTGTTTTTTTGTTTTTTTTTCGTGGTGCTTTTTGACCATCCTTTGTCCCAAAATTGTAAAAAAAAAAAAAAAGGAAAAAAAGTTGAAAAACTAATTTTAAAAAAATGCAGTTACGTAACTGAATGAGGAAGACATTCATACAATTAGCTTTCAACTGAATGTTGTTTTCTGTCTTACATTCTTCTCTCCTCTTGGGGAACGCGCAAACACGTGGAAATGTTGTCATTTCCTGTAACATCCTTAAAAGTGCCTCGATATAATTGTTCTTTCACGCTATTTCATGCCACATATACAGTTTTTTTTTTCCTAGGAACCCCATTGGTTAATATAATATCCAGTCAGAATATTGTGCTCTGATTGGGTGACATATCCACCAAACAGCAATGTCAACCTACGGGGGGAGGGAGGGATAATAAAGCGGCCCGAGTTCGGCCAAAGAAGTTTTGAATGTTATTTATTGTTCTATTTATTTATTGGCTTATTGAGTTGGATCAGATTTTTTGTGTATTTATTTATTTATCTATCAGTCATCAATCTGTAATTTTTATTTTTTTGGAGACACTCGAGGGAAATTTTGTAATTAACAAAAGGCCCACATGAAAATGTATGTTTCCGTTAGGTGGGTACTGTGAATAGACTTGTACTAGAGTTGTAAAAAAAAAAAAAAAAAGATGAATTAGGGCTAAATACTGCAGTTCAGTCACGTGATAAACACAGTTTTCTTAAATAAACCACACTTGGACAAAACGCCTTTCTGTTCCATCTTATTTGGCTCACGTTTCCATGCTGTCGGTGTCAGATCGAGTGATATTTAGAGCTAATCCACCCCCAGATTAGAGGGAAAACAGTGCTGCATGTGTTGAAGCTGTCAAAAGAGCAACCAATGCTTCTTATCTCTGACAACATGGAAGGAGCTTGAACTCAGCGAGGTCAGATGGGACTGACGGAGTCGGCCTCGGGTCAAAAAGGATTCATTCTTGTGCTTGTCTTGAAATTCTAATCTAGAAGTGGATTGGTGAGGTAGGAATACCCAACTGGTCGTAGATTCCCATGAAGTCTAATCACAATATTACAATTTTTCCTCCTCAAAACGGATGAATTGTTCTTAAATTTGGCGCAGATATACACATGTAGATCATCTGCATACGTTATTACCCTTCATTTGCCCCAATATATGGAGAAAACATTCTGTGCAGGCATTCGTGGTTCTCGACCGAGACCTCTCCGGGGTAAATATTAGACCTTTTTACTCCATCATGAGAACCACTCTCAACATAATCAGCTCAAAATCAAAACACTTAACATATTTGCTTGCGTCCACTTGGATCGCCTTTTCCCTTAAGGGCGAGCTTTTAGCGTTTTAGTCATGTTCCATCAAAACAAATTGAAAAAACAAAGAAATTTCTTTTGTGGCTACCATTTATTTTCCTCATCAAAGAGCAATGTTTGAAGTGCACATGGATTTCTCTGACATAACCTCTGACAGGAGATGAATGACTCTTTCTGGATTCGACTACAGGTTGGAAAATCACAATTTAAGACCTACAAATCACGCTGGAGCCCCAATGGTGTATACATCATGAGGGCTACATTTTCTTGTCATGATCTGATGACTACAGTAAAGCAGTTACACGCAAATGAAGCGTCTTTATCAATGTATATGTCACAATTCTCCCATCTTCCTCTTGCTCTCGCATCCATCAGCGGTACCTCAAGGCTGAAGGGATGGGATGGAGTTTGTACGACCATTAAGCGGTCCACGACCCTTGTCAGCGGCAAAAACAGAAGTTTAATCTTGGTTAGCATCTTTAAACATGCTTTTGAATTACTGTAATCTCTGACAACGCAGTCACATTTTGAGTAAGAGATACTTGATGATTACAAAGAAACAGGTTTACCAATATAAAGCCAAATATATCATTTGATTCATTAATTTTTTTCAGGATTTTGACACTGTTTTAGTGGTATTTAATGGTGCGTTTAATGACCTTACGTGCTGCTACGTTTACTGCCGTGTTCACTTTCAAAACTTATTTTATTGAAAATGTATGGGTGAATCGGTTAAACCAAACAAAATGTGACAACTGTGTTTTTGAAAAAGGAATTAAATAAATTAAATATCATTTTTTTGGAGCCAGAACTTCTTCTAGATGGACTGATGTTTGAGATCTGATAAAAACCAGTTTGATTGGCTCAGAAGCAGCTTTGCGGAGATTGTCCAGTCTGGACGATGATGCTCCTTACCCCAAGGGCCAAAACCCAACAATACTGCTTGAGCATCCAATGAATAGGACATTTGGCATGAGAATAAAGATAGTGTCACGTGACGTCTTAGCCCCAGGTGGAACTAGACCTTGCGTGGCCCCCACGCGACCGATGCCTTACCCCCTCTAGCATGGAGATGCAGAACAAACAGAGACATCAGCGATAAGAGGGAGGAGAGGAAGGCTCTCCATCCTTTGCATAAACATGAAAGAGCTGGCTCCATCCATGCAGGAGCTCGGGGGAGGGCGTCCCACAAGCCAACTCAAAAAAGAAGCGATGGCATGGATACTGTTTACGTTGGATTGGGTTCAACCCCCCCCGTGAACAGCGTTGCCCAAGCTCATTGTTCATTCCCCTCTCTAGCCTTTTCCCTGCCAGCACTCCAGCACGACTAGAGCCACTGTAAAATCAAACCGTCTTCATTCTTACAAGAGATTTCGACACGATTTTAAGACTCCGTCGCGTCTCCTTCGCTGCTGGTAAACATCACATTTTACAGGACTTTCAAATTACGGCGCAATTGTTTGTGTTGTCAACCAAGGTGTTTACAGAAACCAATTTCTGAGTCAGACGAGTCTGCGCGAGCCTAGCTGTCACCATTCAACAAAGACGACTTGTCAGAGCGTCTTTTGAATAAACTCTTCCATTGTTGTAGGAACTGAACAATTTGCTTAGACTGAAAGAATAATAGACATCACCGGGAACGCTCTGTGTTACTTTACAGCTCATTTTCTAGAGGAAAATGGGCACAAGGATTGTCTGCTGAAGCCAACCGATATTTCCTAGTGTCGTAGAGCGTCTAAAGACGATGTTCCATCTATCCGTCCAACCTGAACATTCGGAATAAGTCTTCAAACTCGATTCACTTAATATATCGTCATTTAATAATATATTTTCTTTGTACCCATAAAGCTCATCAAACAAGCTCATTTTGAGTCCAGGAAGTGTTTCTACGCCACTAGTCTTTGTGCCTCTGCTTCTAATGAACCCTTGTGCTGCACAATGCTGAGGTTGGGGATTATAATACTGATACATATGGAAGCTTTAATTAATACCAGTCACTTTGTATTATTCTGCATCTGAGGATACTTTCTGAGAGCGTTAATGCATATGGAAATAAAGCTGTCACCGCCGCCGCCGAGCTCCTTCTAAGCTGACAGCTGGGGTTTGCAGGAATGTGCTGATGTTGGTGTGCATGTGTTCCAGGCCTAACCTTTTTGTTATCCCCATTAATAATGCAGCGACAGCACTAACTAACCTTGAGACGCAATTATGTTGTCTCCATCACGCAGAATACCTCGACGATGACTGAGAAAATGAAGCAAACGAGGAGAAACAACCAGATTAAAAAGGGTTAAGTTGTTGAGTCCAGGGTTTAATTGTGTTAAATTATATCGGTGCCAGTACTGATTTAAAAGTGAACGATTGCACCATTGCGTGTAGAATTCATTTATTGAAGTCTCAGCTTCCAAACGCAAACACTATCTTTGGTTTTACACCGGGGGACGGCGGGTTGAAAAGAGCAGGGTGAAGAAGTCAGCCGGTGAAATAAGAGTATTGTATTTTTCCCCTTTGAAGGCATTACAAAAAAAAAAAAACTTAAGCTGCGAAGTAACTTCTTAAATCCATCCACACTTTTCAAAAGCGCGTGTCAGAAATTCTAAATTTGTATAAAGTCTGATGTTTTTATTTTGCCAAGTTCTTACCGTTCTCGGGGAGAACTGTGATCCCTAAAAACTGTGTTCAATGCATCGCCTGAACTGCGAGGGAACAAATCGGAACTGACAAACCCCAAAAAACTCGACCGGAATAATAATCCACCGGACAAAATTGTTGGGTTTTAGTCGGTCTATGAAATCTGCCCTCTGAAAGCACGTCGTATAAAATGTAGTTTTAATACGGCAAAAAGACAAAGTGTGTAAAAAAGTGAAGCCACTTTCGGATTTATCTGTCTCGGACTTTTCAGGTGTCAAAGAATCAAGAAGTTTTTTAGGTTTGAGAAGAAAAGGCACATCGTTAAATAAAAGCAAGTTAATCGAAATTATTTCATGTGAAATAATAAAAGATGCTTCTTCTTCTTCTTTTTTTTTTTTCTTTTACAACGTTGATGTTTTTTTATTCCGCTCAAAAGGTTCGACGGCGGGTTGAAAAGCCGCGGATAAATACCCGCTGCAGGCGGCGAACAGCGATAAAGATGAAACAGATGCATTAAACATTGAAAAACCACAATAACTCCATGAGCGGATTGAACAATACTCCACCACTCCGTCAGTCTGTGTGCTTTAAGACGACAATGGAATTCTTCTATCTGTTTACTGCAGGTGAAGCCGGTTTACAATGCATCCAAGCAATATTACTTTTTTTTTTTTTTGTATTTGTTTTTTGTACCTTTTATTCCTTCTCTTCTCGGAATCAATAAAAGACTTCCAGGTTATTTAAAAGTGTAAATTTCATGGCGGCAAAAAGTTTGACAGTTTGACAAATCTGATGTTGGATTTATTCATTCTTTTTTAAAAATAAAATAAAAAATAAAAAAAGACTCAACGTCAGTCTAATTGAAAAGTATCCCAGCAGGAGCTCCAGCAAATGTTTGGTTGTTAGCCATCCATTAGCATCACCCTATGTCACCCTATGTCAAGAGTCTAGATGACGTTATGTTAATAGAAGCTGCAGGTATTTAACTTTTAGCTACCGTACATGATGGGAAAATAGATGTTTTTGGATGTTTAATCATTCCATTTTCTCTTGCTTAAAGCAAAAGCAGCTTTAAGATGTGAATGCATGAATCAGACGGATCGATGTTCTGCAGGAGAGCCTTCATTATCATAGTCAATATGAACCATCGGATTTCTAATAACCTGCAATGAAGTTTAGCGTCTGCGCTGTGATTAGCCGAGGCGAAGCTAACCTCTCCGAAGAGGAGGCGTGCTTGTGATAGAAATACAGTAAAGTAACTCATTACTTTCGAGTAACTAAGTAAAGCTTGAAAATCCCGTGAGATGCAAACGAGGAAAATCCATAAGCGGCGGCTAATCCCATTGGAACGTCTCGGTTTGGGATGCTTGGTCTGCAGTTCTTTATTTATGAATAGGTTTTATTTAGCTTAAACGAGGCTCCCTTTGAATGCTTTGATAAATTATGGGGTTATGAAAAATATGCTAGAGAAAAATGGTTAAAAAAAAAAAAAAGTACAGTTCTGCTTCAGGTATTGATGAATAATATCATCATCAATCAATAATCACGCTCATAAAAAGTGCATGTTGTTCGTCTATTAATCCCCAATAAGTAAACCAAAGGTGAAGCGCAGCTTTAGCGGAAGCTTTTCTTACAATCGCAGCCCGTGTGTGAATTCACCTTGTTAGCGTTACACCCAATTTGGATCCGGTCTGCTGAGAGCAGGAGCCTCAGGAGGATCGGATTTATCGGCTGGTTCCTGCCAGAAGCCGTCTCCTCTGAACCGCCGCTACAGGAAATGAATCCGTGTGGAAGGCCCTGATGCCTTCAGAACACTGAAGCGCTCAAATTGAACAAATTAGCGATGAAAAGGAAACTCTCAGAGAACCTTTCTGCGTCCAGACGGCACGATGTATTGGCTTTCAATAAATAAATTAAATCTGTGTGGGATCATACGGAATTATTTGACATCCAACGACCTACAGAAAGTCTTTCAGGAAATGCATCGGACATTTCCATTTGATTAAATTATTATATTTATAATTAGAAATAATAATAATAATATTTATTATTATTAACATTAATAGATTTATTAATATTCATAATCATCATCTATAACAATATATTTTATTATTATAAAATAATAATTACAATAATTTTATTATTATTATTATTGATTATAATAATAATAAAAATAATATCTTATTACTTATAATATTTTGATATTATTAAGAAATGTTATTATTAATATTATTAATAATTTAATAATAGTAATAATGTTACTCTTTAGTCAAAATTGTGTGTCAAATAAAAAACGGCTTCAAGTTGACGTTTAAGAATAACTCAGCTAGCCTTCCTAGCAAACAATGTTAGCAACGGTGTGTTTCAACACTAAAAACTGCTAACTGAACGCCTCGTTCTGACCTGCATCATCACGCCCATGTTTCTCATGCATACGTTTTAAAACCACTTTGTTGAATAGGAAGCGGGTGACGCCGCCGCGGCGCTAATGGCTACCTTTGTGGCGCTCGCAACAAACACATGACAGCTCGGCTTTCATTCGCTGACTGCTCATCCCGTCGGCGGAGAAGTGACATCTGTCGCCCGTGACGCTTTGATAATAGTAATTATGTCTTCATCTTTGTTGTGAACAGATTTGAATTTTGCCCACTCTTTTGAGGACTTAATAATTTACTGTTTAGAAAACAGAATCAATTTAACGCATTAGGTGAGAGCATTGATTCTAAAATGATCCTTTTTATTATAAAACTTGTACTTATACTCATTTTAAACTTATTCCGACTTCATGACCTCATTTTGCCCGATGTCTGCTGTGATATTAAATAATCGAGTGTACGCACACAGACCGGGATGGTTCCTCAAACATTAATTCATGTCTGCCAGGCATTCCAGGGATTAGCCAGTTCCGAGGTGAGAGGTGCTGCAGATTGAGATCTGCATGATTCCATCTTAATACCGCGAGGTTGTCATATCTGTTTGACCTTTATAATGAAAGACGGACGGCGTGGAGTCGGGAGATACGAGCTCTAAGACTCTTGTTGCCTCCGTCTGGATTCTTTGTAGCGGGATTGAACCCAACAGTTCCCTTAATCCTGTGCACAAAGAAGACTACCTTCAAAGGCAGCGGCTGTCGCCCGGTGTATTAATGCATCTAATCTTTCTTTCACTTTTTCTTTTTTTTTTTTAAATTTCTTTATTATTTTATTTATTTCTTTATTATTATTATTATTATTTTATTTTGTTTATTTCTATATTTCTTTAATTAATTTTATTTCTTTTTTTTATTTCTTTTTTTAAATTTCTGATTCTTTTATTGTTCTGACATTTTTCCTCTTTTATATCCTGTTTTTTCATTCATGCATTCATTATTTTTACGCAACAGGAATAACCTGTCGTGTTTTTGCACACGATCGCTGCACGAACAAGCTGCAGATTTCCGCTAATTTCTGCAGACAAAAACAGTAAATCGTCCTCTTTCAGGTATTAATGTGAGTGCAGACGAAAAGCAGTGGTAAAGTATTTGAAGCAAGAGTTTATTTTGGGCTGGTGCTTACTGCTTACACACCATCAGGTGTCATCACACTCCTGACAGCGTTTGCCACACCTGTGATTAAAACTCCTCCTGAGTGGAAATCCTCTCTGCAAGATATTAATAAAAAGGACAGACCACCTCTGCAAGCAGAATTGTTCCAATTGATGCCACTGATTCCAAAACACATGATTTACACTTTTTCTTCAGTATAAATATCATTTTTTTTATTTGTTTGTTCAGTATTGTTGCCGCGGTTTGTCCATCTGCTTCCCAGGCACGTCTTAACCCACCGGGGGCTTCGGATGCTGCTGGGAAGTCGTACAAACGTCCAAGCCTCTCGCTTCAAATCCATATTCTGCTTGGATGATATTCCCTGGGATCCGTCTTCAGATAGCTGCTTGACAGGGGGGGGGAACGTCCTCTGGAGGAACCGGCTCGCATCGAGAATCCACGCCGCGTCTCCGCCGCGGGAGACCAGCGCCCTCGGAGGAACGAGCGCCTGTCCGGACGAGCCATCCTAAACCGGCTCTGTGCATCTGCTGGCGTATGTGACACACAAGTAAATCACGCTATGCAGAGAGAGGTGCACCAGGGGTCAAAGGTCAGATACGAACGAGAGTGTATGGGAAAGCCCCGGCCTACCTGCCGCTGACTATTCCCGCTTCGGCAACCTTGGCCTCCCATTTAATTTCCAACCTTAACGGGAACATGTGTTCCACATGGAGCTGATAAGGTTTGGGAATAGAGTTATTATTCCCCAGTTCCTGAAGTACATCCAGGAATTTATGTGTATTATGCTTAGGTCAGTTTTTAGCGCCGATATACATTTATTTATAAATTTCATTATTTATTATTAATATTAGAATATTAATAATAATATTTATTTATTATTTTTATTATTTTTATTATTATATAATAATAATAAAAATAATAATAATAATATCATAATATTATTTAAATTATTTATACACTTATAAAAAAAACTAAATAAACTTTAAAAAGAACGACAGAGCTCCATTTATGTAAATTAAGAGCAGAAACGGGGGATGAAGCTCACGTAGTGAAGAGGAATAAAGACTTAACCTCCAGGCGTTGACACATCTCATTTACACTTGTGTGATTCTCTTCTCACCTAACCAACAGCAAAAAAATTGAAATAATTGAGTCACGTAGACCTTCGTGTTTATTTTTCCGACACAGTTCCTGCGTGGAAACACTCAGAATGTCATAATATTGATTCACCCTCGAAATATACATCATGTATGGAAACATGGCCACTCCTGAGCAGAGATAAAAAAGCAGACGACGTTAGTTTGACGCGTGATGAGAAAACAGATGAAGATCACGGATGGGAAATTTCCTTTTTTCGTTAAATGAAGTGGCAGATGCGAACGATCTGGAGGTCATGCTGTGGGATCCTTATTAATTAAAGATGCTTTACATGTTCATCCAGAGTCGAGTCGTAGTCTCACAAAAGACTGGATTTATTTCGCGGTTCAAACCGGCGCTGCGTCGGTTCACAACCCGGTGTCGTTTAAAAATGCACTCGCCGGCTGGATTAATGATGTTTTAGCTCCATATATGCATTTTAATGGCGGCAGAGGTCGCCCTCATTAGCAGAGAGGTCCATCAAGTGTCATCTTTAGGATAAAAGATGAGGGTTTTTTTCCCTAACGGATCTAATATTTTCCACTTTTTTTAGGTTGTATCGGAATAAACTTGTAATTCAGAATTCGTTTTATTTTCTTCGTGCAAAAGCTTTCTGAAGAAGGTATTTTTTCAACATATAGATGGAGAAAAACATGCGGTTTCCATGCCAACGTGACTGGCCAATTATACCTTCTCGTCTAGTTGTGTTGTTTTCGCCTCCTCCCTCCGTGGAAACAGAAAACCAGACCCTGGGCCTTTGTTGATTTACAAAGTAAGGTGTGTAACAGAGTTACTTTCACGGGGGAGTAATTTGTAATGTTTAGACGCGGCGCTGATGCAGGAAAAATGAACCGTATGAAAAATGTATGGCCCCTTTGGTCTTTTAGAATTACCTGCCAAAATGTTTCATGACTCACCGCTGAAGGAAAGGTTTCTGCATCAGGTGGATTCTTAACGCGCAGCGGCGGCGGCAGCGGCTCCAATAACGCGAGAAAACAAATGTTTGTTGATCGTGTCGATGAATCACCCGGGTGGAATTATGTTTTCTCTCGCAGAGTATCTCTCTTTAAAGCCTTATCTCTCATCCACGGTTTGCCGGGTCGCTCTTCTTCCTCTGCAGCGGCGCCGCAGTCCGGTCGGTGTACGTACGCAGTCGTGCATCATCGTACCACAACTGCCTGTGACTCGCCAGGTTCGGCCAGACTTTCTCCAGGGTATACTCCTCTCTCTGCTAGGCTAGAGAAATGACATCTAAACGGCGGGGAGCTCCGGGGACCCAGCGCCGGACTCAACTCCTCCATCAGGCTCAGTCGTCGGGAGTAGAGCGGCGAGTGGAGCTGCAGTGGCCACAGGGTGTCAGTTTTATAAATACTGGAGCATTACACTTCCAACAGAGTGGCTGCCTGCTTCTACACACCATGTGAAGTGATCGGAGTCCCTGTTGAGACTGGTTCTTTACCTTAAGAGAGAGGTCTGGGTTGGGTTGGGGTGAAGATGGCAAGTCTTGGGCAACTTTTCTCCATTTCTGCTGCCCGTAATAACTCATTATTTGTAAAAATAATGAATTTTTCTTGGCTTAAATAGTCTTAAACGTTGGATGAGGTCTCAAGGCACCTCTGCTTCCTCTTTCTTGATACACTTACTGACTATTTCAATGAAAAGATATACATTTGATGACATCAGCATCCATAAAAGGACATATTTGACACGTCTGTCCTGCTTGTTGGAGGAGATATTGGTATTGCTGTGTTTTTGGGGTGAACACAGCCTCCGCCAAAGTCATGCATTTGGTAAACTAGTCTACTTCTAAGCAATTAAGTGCATGATAAGCTCTCAAATTCATGAGATGGCTGAATAAATCCAGACCTCAAATACATGCAGTACAGTTAAGGAGAAACTTTATTAGCTACAGTCAAGCTTGAGGAGATTTCATTTTGCTTCACGCCGGCGTTGACGCCGTACTAAACAAGAATAATAACAGACACACGGAACAAATCGAAAGACAATTACTGAGAAGGCCTCGCTATAAATGCAAAGTAAGCACACTGTACGTCTGTCTTGTGCTACGCTCAGCTCACGATGAGGATCCCGGTAGTTTTATTGGTGTTCTTCTTTCATACGACCTCTATAATATCAAACATGAAGCGTACTGACTTGGAAATTCCTCATTCTGCTTACTGGGTGCATTTTTATGAACTGATTTAACCCAACAAAAACAGAATACATCATTCCTCCATCATCTGGTTTTCCCAGGGGCGGGGGGGGGGGGACCAAACTGTGAAGATTCCCTGTTAGCCAATCCCTAAGGGATTGCAAAATAAACTGCAGGAACATGAGGTCACCTTAGCAACCCCCCATTCCTTCTCTCACCTCCATCTTTTCTGGTACCCCTTCGAACACCTCCTTCCCTCTTGCCTCATCACTCTATTGGATGTGCATCTGGCTGCTGATGTCCTCACCTGGGAATCTTGCCTGACCTCGCTTCATCGTGCAAAGGACGGAGCTGATATCATGCAGGCAGCATCTTTGGAAAACCAATAACACAACATCTGTCCCACAAAGTCAAAGGAAATGTGTTTCTGAGTGGAATTCACAGTCGTCTAGAGTTGATTTTTGGTGAGGAAGTAGTTGGACTGATTGACATTGGCTATTTTGGCTGTTGGGAAACCTGGAATTCCTGGGAATTAGATACAGAAAATGTAAAATATAAAAAGCAGGACAGAAATATCAAGTATTTTCATTGGTTTACCAAAGAACCAAAGGGTTTACCCTGAGATTTCCTGAAAGCAACCAAATAAGGAAGTCTGGATTATCCACTCTTCAGGAAGGGCCAGAGGAACACGACAGAGTTCGAGGCTCTGACCCGACCCAGGAATTCCCCTAGATCTCAATCCCATTGAGCATCCATGGGATGTTCCGGAACAAGTCAGAAGCCCTGTAATCCCTGCCTCAGGACTCAAAGGATCAGCCTCCTGCTGCCAAACACCACAGAGACCCCCCGCCCCGCCCCACTCAGAGGCCTCTGGTCCATTTATTGATGGGACAGGAAGGGTTTAGAGGTTGGATGGATCAAACCTCCCGAGCATCCAACAATCGATGTGTCGCAAAGGCTTCAAATAAAAAAAAAAAGGTAGGGAGGGAAAGATGGGCTACGATCAAAATGTTAAGATCACGTTAAAAATCCAAATACACACATTTTATGATGTCATTATGATTTAATCATTACTTCTCTTTCTATGCATCTCACCATTCAGGACCTTTATTTGAAGCCCCTCTTCACTCCTTTTTAGTCAGATCAATACTTCTGATTGGTTGGTGCATAATAAAAATCTGTGTCTATTCAACAACGCCTCCAATGTAATGACAATAACAATAATAATAACACTATTAACCCACTGGTAAATGAACTTCAATTGATTATTGTGCAAAACAAATGCGCTGAAGGCAGCAAAATAACCTTTCTAAACACAACAGACTGGGATTCGTCAAACGAATGACCTTTGAAAAGTAAGAGAACAGATTCGCTTCTAATAAAATTGTCCGTGAAAATTGTTTCCAGGCAGCTCGACTACAAATGAAAAAGATGCTTGTATGTATTTGTACGATTTTTATGAGCTAGGGAGTGGAATGAGGAGAGCGTAGCATCTGTTCGGGGAATCACTCCCACGTGAACAAATACCAGTCGTCGGCGTATCCTTGAAACGCTCGGGGGTATAAAACATCTCAAGGCATCAGGGACACTTAGAGATGAGCCGAGGTAAAAGTTCAACCCAAGGCGGCCAAATCTCTATTTGGTATCCTTTAATTTTGTAGATGTGCTTCCAATGAGAGATGATTCCAAACCCCATTTTAACACATCTCGCAAATGTTTCTCGTAAATCCTGCCGCTTCCAGGCAGCAGATATCGTTCACTCACATCTTGCACACTATTTTTATTTATTTTTATTTTTTTTAATGAGATTGGCTTGAAGCTAAAAAAGAATAGATGTTGGCTTCTCTTGAGGGATTCTGTAATTAGCTCCTGAATCTGCATGTTTTCAAAGCCCAGGATATTTATTGTCTTTGAAGCTCAAAAGTATTTTAGAAATAAATGAAAATGGTTTGTGATGCCAGGTTGAATGAAGTGTTTTTAACTAATAGGGATCAGCAGGAAAAATACATATTAATATAAAAATGTTTTCACAATTTTTTTTCTTTTTTTTAATTTTGCCAATTGTATTGTCCATTTTAATTTGCAATAATATGAATGATGCATGAATTTCCAAAACACACATTTCAATGCCGGATAAATTGGGGCTGAAAATGAATCTATTTATCAAGGGGAATCATGGAGACATTATTTTATTACTGTCTAAATACAATCGACCATCATCAAACATTTGTTCCCCAATTTAGCAAGAAAGAGAAACCATTCTTGATGATTAATGTTTTTTTCTTTTTTTGTAAGGTTAATGAAACTGAAGCCAAAACTGAACCCAAACCCGAGCAGAAACCCTAATCCTAACCAAAACCTAATCCTAACTTCTGTTAACTCAGAATGGCCATAGTGTAGTTTAGAACCACAAGAAGTCCTCTTTTCAATCCCAGTGCTAGACTTTTTGACCCCGCTTCTACCCTCACTTAGGACTAATACATAGGGGTTAGGGTTGAGTTAGGATTAGGGCTAGTGTAAGGTTTAAGATTGAGTTAGATTTAGGATTAGGGCTAGTGTAAGGGTTAAGATTGAGTTAGATTTAGGATTAGGGCTAGTGTAAGGGTTAAGATTGAGTTAGTTTTAGGGTTAGTGGAAGGGTTAGGGTAGAGTTACGGTTGATTTAGAGTTGGGGTTGAGTAAGACTTAGGTTGAGTTCAACTTAACCCTAACTCAGGATTAGGTTTAGGTTAGGTTTGAGTTAAGGTTAGAGTTAACCTCAACCCTAACTCAGGATTGGAGTTAGGTTTAGGAGTTGGGGTTAACGCTGTTGAGCTGGAAAACCGCCTTTGAGACTGCACCAGTCAAACTAAAGGACCTAACCTCAAACATCGGGTTGGGGTTACAGACAGGGGTGAGGGTAGGGGTGAGGGTAGGGGTAGAACCTGACATGTTGCTGGGTCATGTTCCAGATTTTTCACTCTCAGGATTATAGTTTGTTTTCAGGCCACTTGTAGATGTAGTAACAAACTGTTGACTGACGACAGTTTCTTGAAGCGTTCCTGAGCCCCTGGGCTAACACTCTTTACACCCTGCCGCTAGTTTTTAATGCCTGAGAGACGAAGGTGACGGGCTTTCAGTGTTGGTGTTCAGCTCTCCTGCTTACGTACAGACATTTCTCCAGATTCCCTGGATCGTTTTATGACTCTATAGACCCACATCCCTACACTCCTCGCAATTGAACGTTGAGAAACATTGTTCATGAACTATGGGACTATTTGCTTGCACATTTACTCACAAGGTGGTGAACCTGACCCCACCCTTGCTTGTGACAGACTGAGCCTTTCAGGGATGCTCCTTTTATACCCAATCATGAAACTCACCTGTTTCCAATCAACCTGGTCACCTGTGGACAATCCAAACAGGTGTTTTTTTGAGCGTTCCTCAACGTTCTCAGTCTTTTTTTGGAACGTGTTGCAGGCATTAAATTCAAAGCCAGATAATATTTGCAAAGAAACAGACAAGTTTAACAGTTTGAGCATTAAATATCTTGTGTTTGTAGTGTTTTCAAATCAAATTTAGGCTGAAAAAGCTTTGCAAATATTCTGTTTTTATTTACCTTTTAACGTCCCAACCTCATTGGAATTGGGGTTATAAGTTCCATTAAAGTTCACTGAAGGAAAACATTTTTTTAATGATATCTAATCCTTCACTGCTCTGCGCCTGTGGCTTCAAATCAATCACTGAAAATAGAAATCAGCTGCTTGTTAACATTTTCTTCCAGGGTTCTTTTAAAAGAGGTCTAATTGTGTTTCTTCTGCACGGCTCCTGACATTTCTGTCCAGAACAAACAGATGCCGGCTGAGGAGCGATGCTGGCAGCTTTGGGAGATAGGGGGGGGTTACAGGCAGGGCAACGGCTGTGAATTAAAGATCCATTAAAGCAGAAGCTTTGCCCTGCGCCGTCCCAGGGTGCACCGGGGAGATCGTTACGGATACAGGCCTGCAAGGGTGAAAACACTCCTCAGTTCTGAATGTACGGTTCATTTCTGATCGTGTAAAGCTATAAATATGCTCATATTTGAAAGATGTAATTGACGATTACTCCAGGAAAAAGTAAAAGCTTGGGAAATAAGTTTAACTTGAAGCAGCGACATTTGTCCCCTTCAAAATAAACCTCTTTGAATCAGTTTAATCAGCCGCTCAGCCATCTATCAACCCAGCACTAAAGTGACAGAAGCACAACACCGACGGATCCGAGAGGTCCGGACCAAACCAGGTTAGGGGCGTTTGAATGGGAGAGCTGGGATTGGTCAGAAGTTTGAGGGGAAAGTCTCCGCAGAGGAAGGTGATCAATTATTACAAGAGCAGCGGACCGGCCAAAAGCAAAGCTGGGTTGTAAATACAATTAAATTCTACTAATCAAATCTTTATTAATGTAATTCCAAAAAGTCAAGATTCAATTTAATCATCATTATGCATCAATTGAGTTTAATAAAGTTAAAGTATTCTGATTCAGGCATTTGGTTCCCTCAGGAGGGACGCTATCGATTCTATCGCACATACAAGAAACTATGACATCATCAGGTGAAGTAGGTTTCATGATGATGTCAGAGGTCATGAAAGGAAAACAGGAGTTTTTGTGTTCTTCATTATCTCAATACTAGTGGCGCCTCCTGTTTATAGACCAGCTATGTGATTATGCAACCTTCTCCAGGGTTAGCTCCTGAGCTAGCTGCTGTTAGCTCCACGGGACGCGAAGTTGGTTTGATAAAGAGAATAAATTTGAGAGGATTAAATATTTAGGTTCGTTTCCAGCGGATAGACGATTCCTCTCTGGGAGGAATTTACACTTTTGAAGGAATTTTCATAATTCCTTAACATCCAAACAGGGAGCTAGATGTGATTTAATTATTTATTTATTTATTTTTTAATAAATTTTTATTTATTCTTTTTTTATTTTTTTTATTTTACGGTTTGGTTAAGGTTTGGATCGGTGATGTGTAAGGTTGACAGGACAATTACATTCGGTCCTCTCTTACTTCTGCGCTGTTTTAACAACGTTCTTGTCGGCAGAGGTTGCAAACTTTCAAACTTTTTATTCCAAAGGGTAAAAATAATGAAGCAAAAACAAAAAGATTTCAGACACGAGGAAAACAAAAAATCCTCTGCGATTTGAGAAGCTGTAAGGAGAAAATGAGTCAAGGACAAAAAGTGTGAAAATATGAGCAGTATATAAATTAACCTTTGTGGAGAGGATTGCATTTCACTTCAGGTTATTCTATCAAGCTGCTGCACCAAGAAGAAATAAGATACCACCGTCATCACCTTTTTGTTCTATATCTGATGGAAGCATCAGCAGAATTATCCAAACGTTGGTCTGCAGTGGATGAAAATGTCCAGAGATCAATAAAAAACAAACAGAAATAGGACAAACAGGATTGCGGTTCGTCACACAAACGGACAGATTTTTCTGGAGGAAGCGTAAAAACTGACAACTGCGACGCTTCCATAACATCCATTCCTGAATTATTCAATCAAATTAATCAGAGTTCATGAAAAATGTAGGTTTGTGACGCGGCGCCGTCTTCCTGACAGACGTGTCGAGGAGATTAACCGCGGAAGGCTTCTTTGAAATGGTGAGAGGTCTTTCATTATTAAAGATCTCAGAGGGTTCTCTCTTTGAAATGAAAGCCTACAAACTCTAAGTACGGTGGGGGGGGGGGCATATGGAGCCATGTCCCAGTCTGTTCTGGGGGAGATTTAATTGCTTTTAGGGTTCTATTGAGACCTTTATCAAACAAGCTCCAACAAATTACACAAATTGGTCGTTTTTCCATTAACGTCAGACATTTGAAGTGAAATTTGTTCCGCAGTAACAGTTCGAAATTCAATCATGTCAAAAACTTGCCCCGTTTTTTGCCTTTTGATGCCCCTTTATAGTCAATCATGACGTCATCATCACCTGTGACCGTTGTTACCTGCGTTTCTGAGCTTCCCAAAACTTTTCTGATCTTTTTTGAAACTTTTTGTTTCTTCCAAATAACGACAGGATTGTAGGGGATTAGTGTGGTGTTTAGGGGATGTTGCTTTTGGTAATTATTAAATAAAAAACATCTTTATTAAGTAAAAATATAAAATGTATTAATTTAAAACAAAATAAAAATTTTAATAAATGTATTTATTAAAATTAATGTATTTATTAATTTATAAAAATAATAAAATTAATAAATCAATAAATAAATTACTTTTATAATTAATGTATAAATTATTTTTTTTAACTTTTCAATCGATGTTTCATTGGGAGCTTAAATACATCTGTACCGTCATCCGTGTGAAACAGCAGCTGCTGCCTGGTTCCGTTGGTTCTGGTGCGAGAACAAAGAACGAGGAATGTCTACAGTTTGGTCCCGTCAGCTGCCGAAACGCGGGAATATTCTGGGATAGAAATGCGGTTTGTTTCTGTCTGCTGCTGCTCACCAAGGTGTGAACATTCCAAGATTAATTTCCAGAAGAAAACGATCCGTGCCGTTAATTTGAATGTGCAGCCGAACCTCATGAATCACTCCTGGAACGAGCCGCTGCTCCAATTAAAAATTCTAATGTTGATGGAGGAACATGTGGGTTCACACGCGGTGTAGCGTGTTGGCGTGTGCACACACATAAATCACGGAATCACTGAGGCAATCGGTGGTAAAAACACACAACAATCACCAACGATAACGTAAAAAAGTTTGCATTAAATGTTAAACTGTAATTAAGACGTGCAAAACTTTCCTTTATTCCTCGCACGTTTGTGAAAAGGTTTAACTTCCGCGTACACAAAGTTGGCATTCTTGATGTCTATTTTTACACTTTAAATATAAGTTTGCAGTTCAAACTTGGACAGCTGGAGAGAAACTGAAAGAATCCACCTCCAATTAGCGATTATTCATATTTCCCGTGGCTCCAAAAAGATGCTGCGTTTTCGTAGAAGTGTCTGACAAAAGAAACAGAATCCTCATGGGAAACGTCAGCATGTGACAGAGTGAGGAGCCTGCAGACCGGAACACGCCAGAAGGCTTTATTTAGAGTAGAGTAGAGTAGAGTAGAGTAGAACTTTATTGATCCCTTAAGGAGGTTCTGTCAGGGAAATTAACAGTGAGTACAAAAAAACACAGGAAAAGCGCGCAGAAAGTAGTCCCAATACCAAATAGAAAGAATAATAAACAAGTAAATAATAAATACATAATAAATAACCCACCGAGAATATACAAATAGGAATAAAAAGGCATAAATACGCAGGCTTAGATAGGCATGGGTAGAATGAAGTGTCTATAGTGTTTGTGTTAGTGTTCGAAAACCAAGGTTTGCTTGTACTAACGCTTTGGACATCGAACAAAATCGGAATTCAAACAAAATATTTGGAATTTTTTTTGTCTTAGAAGTTGAAAAAAAATTTGGAAGTCGAACGCGAAACATACGCATTTTTCTCGCCGCCAAGTGCGAGACAAAGGCGAGAAAAGTCGAGAGAAATTTGAAATTTGAGAAATTTTTAAATTTGCGTTCCATTGCCTCTGGTATGAGTTACGGTAACTTCTGTCCAAAAGACGACGGTAACTCGTACCTTAGGCTAATCTGACTACGTCCATGTTTTTTTTTCTCCTTTCTTTTACATTTCTTTGATATGTTTCATTACTATACAATTTGACATATAAATGACATTATGAAACAACATATGTTGAACAAAGGTCGTTTTCTAGCGTCTCCAAACGGATTAAGACCATTTACATTATTTGTAATGGGGAAAATGTATTTTGGAGTTTGAACAAATCGCTATTCGAACAGCCTTCTGGTACGAATTGTGGTCAGAAACCGAGGTTTGCATAAAAGATTTTACTCATATTTTGATCATTTTTGAGATTTTCCAGTCAGACTAATTCGCCTGCTTTGCGCATTTTGAAAATGTCTGCAACTCATTCCCACCGGACAAGTTCCGTGGGAGTCATGAGGCGTCAACGACTACGTCCACGGACAAGATAATCCACGCATTACTGTGTCCACCCCCCACATGTTAACACACTTCAATAGAAGAATTGACAGATGTTCCTAAACGCAGCACGGAGGTTTCATCTGATGGAACGTGAGCTGAAGCTGAGCAGAGAGAAACCCTCAGTGAATAATTAGAGGCCAAACTGAAGCAAATTTTAATTTTATCCGCTTCGCCCAAACAGCTCTGTGGAGAGTTTCACTCTTCAATTAAATATTCCACACTTTTTTTTTTTAATATAACACAAGAAAACAAGGGACCCGAACCGTTAAAAGAAGCAACTCACAATTATTGTTTAATTAATGTCATTTCTATGTTACAGCATCAGCTTCCCTGTGGAAAACGCTTGGAATTAAAGGAGGGAGAAAATGATTCCGTAGCGTTTCAGGGATCAGCTTCTGTTCCTGCTTTTATTTTATCCGCAGCTATAATTGCACAATCATGCTGGATGTGATATTTATTGCCCCCCAAAAAAACCCAAAGCAAATGCTTCCAAACGGAGTCGTTTCTGTGCAGTCGTGCGAGTCGTGCTTCTGCTCACACACACGAGAATTCATCATTAAAATGGAAACATATATAAAAACAGGCTTTTTATAGGTCTAAAAAGTTTTATTATGGTTTTTTTTTTAATTCCAAATATATTCCCAAAAGGTATCCTGAAGATGTTTAAATAAGCAACGACAGATGCAAAACACACAATATCATCCGACATCAATCTGCGTGGCGTCTTTATGATGTGAGAGTTACGTCTGTCATCCCTTCAACCGTAAAAAAGACATGAAACGCCTCTTTGAGCTCCAGCGAAATCCAAAAAACACTTTTCTATTATTGACATTTACACACCAAAATAGTGTTATCTGTCTGCAGCGCCCAACAAGAGACGGTTTGCCGCGTCAACGTACAGCGATCACTCAGAGGATCATAAAGACGCCGCCTTCCCTTTGAAGGAACCAACCGCTCCAAAGGCTACGCCGCTAGCGGCAGCGTGTGCTTGTCTCATTAGCGACATCAATACGTGCTGCTCTTAAAATGAAACGTTACGCGCAACAAAAAAAGAAAATCGTTTTACTTATTCATGGTTTCCAATAATTCCCGCTCCGCAGGAGAAACGAGGCGGGATCTGGAGTCTCTAGGAAGACCTGATAGAGGGAGCGTCCATGGAATTTAAGATTGTGTTAGCATAGCGTAGCGTAGCCTGGAGGAAGTAAGTTTTGTTGATTATCAAGCGTGTGAGGTAAGTAATTTCAGATCCATGCAAAAAACATTCCTAAAAAATTATAAAATGTAATCCCAAAGTGAATTCTGAGGTTTTGAAAATCTCTTCTTAGTATTTGTTAAGCCACGCCCTTTACCTTTATTACCCCGCCCATGTGAGGTTTAAGCCACGCCTCTTCCAGATATGGACACAGTGCACATTTTTTCATCAACACACGCAATTTCACCTCATCGTGGATTTTTGGCAAGTAGTCACGTGATACCGTTCTCGCATTCTATTGGCTGAGGGCATTTGGATGTGTGTTACATTCTGTGAGTCTCGGACTTCCGTGAGACACAAAAGTGCTTTGAAAAGCCAATAAGAGTGTTGGAAATAGTGTTTGTAAGCGTTTAAATTACTGTAAATAATAAAATAAACAGTTTGTCGCAATATCGCAGAATTCGTAATTCGCGTGTGGTTCCTGGAACGCGTTAATCGCGAGTTACGAGGGCGCACTGTACTGTAAAATTTTCTCAAAAGTAAAGGTGAGTTTCATTTAGCTTTAACACTTCAGATTATATGCAGAATGAAGTTAGCATGATAGGTAGCATTTGTTGTGTAAAGTTGCTGTTGATGGAGTCTGATTATTATCACCATTCAAACACAATGCACCGCCAAAACACCCCCAATAGCGCTTTACATGCTTGCCTCTGCTAGCCGCTGTTAATGTGTTGTTATGAAGACATAAAAACAAAGAGTTTCGTTCCATCAGTTGGTTAGTTCCATTTTTACAGTCTTCACGTGTTGAAAGTGATCAATTGATCGGTTGAATGAGAAAATAAAAAACCCTCAAAAGCCTAAAAAAATATTTAATCTCTAAAGAAGTTTCTTCTAAATACTTATTTTTACAACCAAAATATTGTCAATGGTTTCTTCCTTTAAACATGGATATCCTTCACATTCTAATTTGCGAGACACTCGAGGTGAAAAACCCATCTTAAAATGCTGTGAACGCTCACTCGCAGTGAAATATTTGCTGTTTTCATTGGATTGAAGGTTTTTATTGAACAGCATAAAAGCTGCTCCTGCACCGTGACCTCGTGACAATGTGGAGGAGTTTTAAAAAATATACTTGGATGGGTCAGGAGGGGAACCTGGTAGAACCTGCACATGCTGGTCGATCTCAGATTAGCATCTAAGTGGAAGATGTGAAGACTGTGAAATTGAAAAAACAGCAAGATGATGATTAAAAATTTGACGGTGTGAAATGATTTTATTTAACGCTGTGAATGTCTCGTGATTTGTACGACATTATGTACCGGCTGACATTTACTCACTACCACTTTTCTCATTACTGAACAAATAGAGCGAAAGTCTTCCAGTGATGTCTGAAGCATGAGAGTAAATCTAACATAACCAGGTTCCACCGAAACGCACATCTACCCACACATTCAGCCTAAGAGCATACCTGCACTGGTTGAATTATTTTATTTAATTCCTTTAAAATCAAAATGTCTTCAATTTTACTTTTCAATGAAAAGACAAAATGTTTCAAATAGATTAAAGATTAAATGTGTTTATAATGAGAAAACTTCTTGTCTGTCAGTCATTATGCTAAGCTAAAGGAGGCTAACCATCACCCTTCTCAGGTTATGTATTATAATTTTCTTTATGCTAAGCTAAACTAGCCTAACATCTTTGTTTACGCTAAAGTAGGCTAACCATCTCTGTGCTAAGCTAAAATGTGCTAAAAATTTTTTTACTTTATCTATTATCTTATATACAATACATTTATTCTATACTCTATTTTCAAAAAAAGTGTGCCGAGCTGGCATAGCAATATCAGGAAACATACAGTATTTCTGGACTATAAGACGCACTGGACTATAAGACGCACTGGACTATAAGACGCACTGGACTATAAGACGCACTGGACTATAAGACGCACTGGACTATAAGACGCACTGGAATATAAGACGCACTGGACTATAAGACGCACTGGACTATAAGACGCACTGGACTATAAGACGCACTGGACTATAAGACGCACTGGACTATAAGGCGCACTGGATTATAAGACGCACTGGACTATAAGACGCACTGGACTATAAGACGCACTGGAATATAAGGCGCACTGGATTATAAGACGCACTGTCGGTTTTTGAGAAAATTAAAGGCTTTAGGTGTGCCTTATAGTAGGGAAAATACTGTAACTGAACTGAATGCTAATCTCGGCTTAGCAACTACTAGCTATCTGTGAACGTTTCTCTTTGCTAACATCCAGGATGTGCAGCAAACAGAACCCCAACGGTGCAAATTTACCTTATGAAAACTTGAGTATTTTCTAGCTCAACCAGAAAATACTGTGTTTATAACTCTAGATAATTAGAGACTCCATCGTCAGAGGCTAGAGACGCCTCCGTGTCGCTGCATGAGGTCAACCTGCTTTGTTCTCCAGCCTGAACGGACTTCACAGAGATCGCCCTGGGCGTCCCGTGGCGAACACGACTAACACGACGCACCAGAAAATGCTTCTCCAATTGGCTACATCGGGCTTTGCCGGTTTTGGCCTTTCTGGGCTCCCTTTGGCGCTGGTTGGGTAGAGATTGACCGACGTCAGCGTTCAGATTCCGAATCCGCCGCCGCCGCCGCTGCAGATGCACGAATTGTTGAGAGTCTCTCTGCTTTTTTTATTAGTATTTTTTTTAGAAGGATGCTGCTCCCCCTCGCCCGTCTTGTCACTGAAATAGGGCGGCATCACAGTTGCTTTGAACGCTGACATGATTTCAGGAGGCATCTTATGGGAGCATAAATACAAGGAACCATCTCTCAAAGGTGTCGGGATAAAAAAAAGTTGAGGACTGCTGAAAGTTTACCGCTCAGAGCCGGAGCGTCTCTATTTTCAGCAGCACACTACACCGATGGCGACGTCTGCTTTTCATCCGTTTATTTTACGACTGTTAGGTGGTGTCCAAAATCATTTTCTACTTACTGGCTCGTATTCTTGTTGTTGCTGTTATTCCCTGCAGCATGTAAATTATTAAACTGTGCAGAATCTGAAATTGATGCGCATTTGAAATAAAAGCAAGCCGACGGTAGGATTAAAGGATTTTTCGTTTTTTTTGCTGTAACAACAACAAGGAAATACTTCAATGCCCAAGATGCATTTTGACTTTGTGTCTTTAAATGAAGTGTAGTCATGCATCAGAAGCAACCGCAAGACTTTCTTACGTTTCCGCTTCGAACATCAAAACGTCTGACTGGAATGCTAACGGTCTTTCCTATTATTTACAGGGCGGACAATGACGACAATGCGTTCGCACAATGAAACGCATTCACGCTTTGTGGGGATGCAGCGGCGCGGCGTCTTGACGATACGTTTGGAAAAACTGGAAGCTCTGAATACGTTGGGAAGTAGAAAAAGGCTGCTTGGTTGGTCATGGATGACCACACTGATCTCCATATCTCCCAAACACAGCCCCGTTCTCTCAGGTCACCTTGTCGACTGCTTTTGCTGCGAGGGGCCTTCATGCATAATCCCTCGTTTACCCCCCCCCCCCACGTACGTGGTCTGAAAACACGGACTTATGGGAACACAAAGCGGCGGACGGACCGACAAAGCTTCTGCCGCCGCAGACAATGTCGAATATAAATGGTCGTTTTAGTGGTTTTGGTGTAAAGGAACACAAATATCAGCAGGGTGCACTTTGCTTTTCTAGGATGTTAGCCCACCTTAAATAATTCACAAACATTTTATCCTCAATTAAAGTTTAAATCAAAATTTGCATTTTTAAATTGATTAGTTAGAAAGCAAACAGCAAATCCTGGGGTAGGTAGAAGCGTTTTATCTACAGATTGAGTCCTAATGTTGGCAGTGAGTTCATCTCCATGTTGTGTCACCTCTAATGATGATGAAGAAGATGTGTGTGTTGCTACCGTGATCTTCTGTCAATTTCGTCCCGATCAAATTGACTTTTATTCGTTCCTTAGGAGGTTTTGTTTTGCATCTTGTCGTCTAAAAGTCATTTATTTTTGCATAAATTAGCTGAAGTTTAATGAAAGTAAGAATCAGTGTTTTCTGAACAGGATGCGTTTAATTTCATCTTCTTAGGTATTTTGAAATCGACGATGACGGCAACAAATTAACGCAAAGTTAGCCTCACATTAGCAACATCCGATGCTAACTTCCTCCTTGTTCGGTGAAGAAGAGAAGAAGTCTTCAGATTTTACCCTAGAGGAAAAAATTTTCTTTAAATTCAAACTTTTTTGGGGTGATTGTTGACAGAATCATCGACAACAGACGACTCCAGACATTTAACCTAAATCTGATGTATTTTAATTTCTAACAGCTGCATCCTTTGATGATGTCCAACCCTTTCCAGGGTGAATTAATATAGGGAAATACGGAATGCAGGGGATGTGAAATACTTTCATTTTTGCACTAAAATTACATTATAACTACCATTGTGCATCTGAAAACAGATGCTTGTTAAATGATTAAAATGAACAAATGCACGTAACAATAATATAATATCTTTATTTCCCTCCTTCGGCGCACAATGATGATGATTCCACACGATAACGGTTGTGCTAATTATTAACCGGCCGAATCGTTTTCACTTCGGGATGAAGGATCGCTCGGACGTCAGACTTTAAAAACGGCGTCGCGACGAATCCGTCAAACGTTAGCTTATTTTAGCAGTTTGCCGTTGCGTTTGATTGCTATCTTTGTTTGGCATCAGGAATTTGCTTTATTCTATGTGCCGGGGCGATAATGAGACTTCCATCATGCAGAACAGAATTACACTGTAAATGTCTGCACTTACACCTGAATGAAGTGGGCAATCTCGGCGCTGCTATATTCTTTCCTCAACTCCCCCCTGGCAGGTTTTAGTTAGAGGACTGTGCGTCTCATCAGTGAACAAAACTGACAAAGGTAATGAGTTTCCTCATTTTCTCCTGCCGGGGTTCTGTTCCAACAGTGCAGCCGCTTTTGGCAAAGTCATTACAGATGAACTCGTGTTCTGCGTCTTCTGGCATTTTCTGCACCAGTTGGAGAGAAACGTCAGGACGAGAAGACTCCCAGAGATTAACCACAACCAGGAAATACTATTTCCACTAATCCCAACATGAAGATATTTGTTTTCCCATCTTTATTGACCCGATGTTAGTTCTAAACTGTTTGCTGCTCTGCTTTCAGTAAAATCCCAACGGCAACGATGAATAATAAAGACGTTTGTTTGTCGCACAAAGGCCAGAAAACACTGTAGACAGAGTATGGATGGATCCATTCATTGAAGGTGCGCCTTATAGTCCAGTGCGCCTTATAGTCCGGTGCACCTCATGGTTCAGTGTGCCTTATAGTACAGAAAACACTATTTTCCTCACAGTTTTCGTTAGCTTGCTCGCTACCAGCACACACCACCACCCCCCCACCCCAGACGCCGGTGTTTACCACTCAATTATTGGCTCTGCAGCATCTCTTTGAAGAAGGATGTTTCCCACCCCCCAACGGCGCAAAGGAGGACTTTACCATTTTGCATGCACAGTTTTCACCAGGGACGTCTGTACAAGCTAGAGCAAGCCTCTCCATCTGCAGTTGCACACTTGCACACATGAAATTATAAGGCAAGTTTCAACATTTTTTGCAACTTTCATACACATATACTCATGAATAAATACATTTCGGCCATCGTTGGCTTTCCCAAGGAAGAGAATCGTTCCAAATTAGCCGATCCTGAAGTTCTAGCTGCACAAATGCTCCAAACAACAAATGGAAACAGAGGATTATGTCTGGGGAGAAACCTCAAGGGCATCCATATATCCTTTCTGAGTTGGACCACAGTAACGCACCAAGGCTGCGAACGCAACCCGCCATCTGTGTGTGTGTGTGACTCCCAGCTGTCGGCGATGGAAGACCCGCCTGTGTGGTGGAGATACCAGCCGTGATCCGGCGTCTCAGGGAAGTGATGGTGGAGAATGGTCAGTACTAAATATGTGGTGAGAAAAAACTTTAATAACTTGTTGCTTCCTTCATCCTTTGATTGATCTGAAAAACTTCAGCGCGGGTTTGGCTTTTAGTGATGCCACAAAGTGAAATTAACCTTTTTAAGGTGAGCGCCTACAGAATCAAACCCATTGATCGCCTCTCACAGGGATTTAGTGTCGCTCTCAAGGACGCTCTGGCTGTCGCCACCGCTTAAATCTGGGTCGTCCAGGTGAAGGATGGTCGTACTAATTTCAGTTGGGCCTTTTTTTGTTCCTTAGCTGTTTTCCTCCAGTGACCTTTTTTTTTATTTTTTTTTTAGATCTGGAAGAGGTCATTTAAGAGATGTTTTCATAAAAATTGATCTGAAGAAGGACATTTTTTTTGAAAGTATCAAATTTTAGTCGTAAAAGACTCAAGATATGTTTGTTGTTTCGACTCATAAATAGTCTTTAACATGCCAGCAAGAGCATTTCAGCATTTAAGGTTATAGAAATGCTTATTTGACAAGACGTTTTACAGAGTCCAAAGAAACTCTGACAGCGATGCTTCAGTAATAATAAAGTAGATTAATCCCATTGGACGATCAATAGAGAGACCAGTAATCAATGCTTTATTCTATATTGTAATGGATTGTTTAAGAACACGCCGTTTTGTAAAGTTATAGAATTCAGTGAAAAATTCAAGGTTTCAATGTTTTTTGATTGAAATAGTCTTTCATTTGATGTGTTTTCACTTTCCTGATTATTGATTATAATTGTGCTTCAGAAAAGGGATTTTTAAAGAAAGGTGCACATAATGCAATTACAGCAGCAGGAAAAAGTAAATATATTAATGATCCTTTATAGTATTTATAAAAGGATTTCTGAAAGTGTGATTAAAAACAGCTCCTCAAAAGTTTCAAACATATAATGCCTGAAAAAATTGTCTGATTATTGCCATTATAAGACCTCGAGGCCAAACTGAAATTAAAACGGAAAAAAAACATGGAATTAAACTTGGTCCTTAAAGCCTTTTTCAAAGATGAAAATCATTTTTTCAACAACTTGAAAGTTTGAAAACCCTTGAAAAACCTTGAGAGATTGTTTGAAGACGTTCAGCCCACGAGGCTAAAGGCTAAAGCTGAGCGAGGCGGGACGGTCGGCATGGTGACTAATCGATAATTTATGTCCGCATTGACTCCCTAAATATTCCAGAGCCTTGGAAACGTCTGCGTCATCGCTGGAATTCTTCCTGTGGGCTCAAACATTTCAGGTTCAAATTATTCCAGCCTGCAGAACACAAAGGAACCTTCTGACCAATAATACAGAGGATTTACTGTTAAACTACTTCAACCTGGTCACCGGATCAGAACTAACCCGCTCCGCTTCTCCAGCTCAGCCTCAAACCTGGGTTTGTCTTTATTCTGGTCCAGCTTCATTATTTAAACATAAACCTGTCAGGAAGTCCCCGGGGTAAAATAAAAGCACCTCGGCTTCCTTTTTACCCCCCTTACAAAACCTGCCGGTAACATTTTAAACTCTCTCCGAATGGCAAAAAACCCGCGCAGTGTGACCAGGATACAGTCGGCGCCGCACAATAGTTTAACCGCCGTCGCCGTGGTGCAAAATAATTCCAGGATTTCTTCACGTCAATGCGGAGAAAACAGTTTTTCACCGAGGTTCAGCATCTTTATCCCACCAAGAGCGTCGTCTTTTTCCTGAAATCGAGTAATATTTCAAGCCTCGGGCGAAGCAAGCTGTGACTCTACTAACAGTCCATAAGTCGCGGTGTCATGAATAATAATAGCTAACATCACAGACAGACCAGGCAAAATGGGAAAAAGTCGGTCCGGCTTAATTCTCCGATTCCAAACTCATAGCGTTTAAAATTCCAGCGCTGGCACGCACAGATTTTGCACAGGAAGACTTTTTTTTCTGTGATTGCAGCATCAGTGCTCCACAGCTGTGGGAAATCAGGAAAGCCTTCAGGCCATTACGCCGGATGTCTCCATTGTTTTCCCGTATCCCACCTACAGCATCTCCAAAACAATGGCTGCAACCAACAGCCTGCCAGGACACAAAGGGAATCATTAGCCGAGGACAACAAAAGCGGGTGAATGATGACACCGTGGAAACGTCCCGTCAGGCATGACGGAGCGTAAACGCTGGCGTGTCACACCCCGAGCAAAAGAGAGATGTTTGGATTGGTGGAGGCGATCAAAACAGGGACCCAAAATCAAGAAGACGTCTCCGCTTTCAATCCATTGCATGAGACAACTTTCGTTGACTCTGATTTTGCAATTATCAAGTCACGAGAAGACAAAACAGTCACTAGACGGCTTCGTTTTTTTAAACAGGAAGTGCAGTTTTCACTACGTTTCACACGTTTGGAAAAATACTTGACAAAAGACCGAGATTTAAGGAGCATTTCCTGGACTTTTTTGAATCATTCAGGGTAAAAATAGCAGGTTAGGACGCATCAGTAGGACTTCTTTTAGTTGGTAGGTGGGGGCTATGTCTCTACATACTCCACTTTTCATAGACTCAGTTTCCTGTATGTAGGGCATCACGCATGACATCAGGTTTTCTGCGCTTGACGGACACGCTACCAGGAATGTCACGTCTCGCCACCAGAAGGACATTTTTTGCCCACGTTGGCTTAAATTCCGTCACCTCAGAGACTACCAGACCTCTGCTGCCTCCTCTGAGGCCAACGGCGCCTCCAGCTACTACTGCCCTACAACAAACCCACGGTCCCGTCTCTGGATCCTGGTCTCACAAGCCACCAGACATTTGATTCTACCCCCCGTGGTTCCTTTCACTTCTCTCGGACGAGCCCGGGGAGCGGCATCTGAGGAAAAGTGTGTCACTGGGTCATTTTGTGATAAGTACTTATTAAAAAGCTGTTGGTCGCCAAGGACGGACCAAACCGGTGTTCGTACAGAAGGTCAGAACCGGGATTTGTCGTGTTGGGCGACTCCAGACTCTCTGGTTTGTGCGACCTGAGGCCATCGTCCTGAGATAACGGGTTCGCTCCGACAGCACAGCGGCGTTTGTGTTGTGATGTGTTGTTGTCCAAAGATGAAGAGGAGAAGGTTAAGATGCAGGAGCGCCTCTCCTCCCAGGAGGAAGAGTCGGCTTCAGCATCAGGAGAGAGTGTTAGAGAGACGGCAGGAACACCACCGACACAAGGAAAGGTTTCAGAGTGTCAGTCGTCAAAAACCTTAAAAACAGTAGTCTGGTATCACTGGGTTTTACTGATGCCTTTATTCATTTATTTATTATGAATTTTAATTTGCAATACTGAATACATTTTCTTGTAAATTTGTGATTTTTAGCATAAATTTACGAGTTTGATCGCAAAATACTTCAAAATTTAAATCCAAATACCCAAAAATTCCTTTGAGATCAAATAAGTGTCTGTGTTTATTTATCTATTTACCTACAGTATTTTCTGGACTATAAGGCGCACGGTCGGTTTTTGAGAAAATCAAAGGCTTTTTGGTGCGCCTTATAGTGCAGAAAATACTGTATTTAAAGTGGTGCTAATCCTTCGTTTCCAGGAGTGTGCGATGCTGTAAATATATCCATATGCATCTATAACCTAAAATACTTTGATTGTTAACATCAGAACATTTTGATCGATGCTGCATTTTCATGCTTTATTGTTGTACTCGGTTTTAACACCGGGGTTTGTTGCCCCTGAACGCAGCGTCGAGCCAATTGTGGGCTTAGCGGTGGAGAGCGGCTCAGTATTCAGCAGCAGCAGTGATGATAATGCTCCGGTTTCTACCCCCTACAGGAATGATTGATTCACGTGACAAACAATGCATTCAGAGCACGACTTTCCCCACAGTCAGATTTATGATGGTGTAACCAGGTTATAAAAAAAAACAAAAAAACAAGTCAGAATCCTGAAAAACAAACAAACACGTAGTTGTTTGTTTGGGGCTGAATCAACACCTCTGCACACATCAAACCATTAGAGATTAGTGTAATTACGTCTCTGATCTACCCGTGTTTCTGCTGCTGTGACATAACCTTCCCAAAAACGTCTCTTTGCGTTCATGTTTCAGCCATCCGATTCCGACGTATTCAGCAGGAATTAATTAGAAGCTGGATGAAGCAAGTGGGTCAGTCCGCCACTTTTAGAGACTCCTCATATGATTAAACCAATTCACAACACATGGGATTTTAATAGTTTAATTAAATAAAATCAAATAATACATTTAATTAAATAATTTATATAAATAATATTTGATTGAATATTATTCTTATTAATACTAATAATTAATCATATTTAATTAATAATATTTATTAATATTTAATTTATTTAATTAAATAATTTAATTAAATAAAATCTAAATCATCCTGATCATCCTGAGGCCATGGAGAGGAGGCTAAAACGTCAAAATATTCTGATGCATCTAACGGAAAAAGAGTTCGTTTAGCAGCAAAAAAAATCCTAAATAGATTAGAGCTAAATAGTGCAAACATGTCGATCTCCGTACATCCCATAATACATACCTGCCTGGCTACCATGAGAACAGAAGCTGTATAGTTAATAAACTCATAGATAGCGTTAGCCTGGTTGCAGCCATTTCTTCTCTCACTTGTTTTTATCACGTAATGTAAGTAAATTCAATCGTAAAAAGTCTTCACCCTGAGGCAGGCGCCGTGTCGAGCTGCTTTCTTATCTAAAAAAAATGTAATATACACCTCAGGAAACTACATAAATTCATAGTTTTTTATACCTCGAAAAAGAAGCTCTGGGCTGAAACGGCTTCATCAAAGTTTTTTATTACGTTATTGTCAGTGTTTAAAAGACATAACGACAGGTGGGGTCAAGGTGAAGCTTTTCATATCACACAATTATTGCGGATATCATTCTCATGTAATTTTCACACATGACTATAGTATGACGAGGACGCGTTCTTTCTGCGATTGCACAGAGCAGGTGTAAATTACATTCAGTGACACCTCCTTTTACGTTTTATATTTGTTTCACCCGAGGCGTCTTCAGAGCTGTATGAGTTCTGTCACAATAACATCCCCACATTAAAGAAATCATTTTCATTTGCCTTGACTCATTTGAACTACAGTATTTTCCGCACTATAAGGCGCACTGGACTATAAGGCGCACCCTCAATAATTTGTTTGTTTTATAATTTATTTCATATATAAGGCGCACCGGATTATAAGGCGCACACAATAAAAAATAAATAAAATTTATTTGATAAACTGCAGCGGCTGTAGTTGCGCAATCCGTCCACTAGATAGAGCCGCGCTGCTCAGGCAGTCATGATTGCATTCATGACTTCCTGACTACCTTTGAATGGCCCCTGTTGTTACGTCAATAAGACATTTTTCAACGATCATGTTTTTAACCAATATTAATATGAATATTAATCCATATATAAGATGCACCGGATTATAAAGCGCGCTACGGGATTATGAGAAAATTTTAGGCTTTTAGGTGCGCCTCATAGTGCGGAAAATACGGTAATAAAGCTCAATTCTCCGTCACAGAGAGAGAGGTGGGAAGGTTGGAAATGTCATTCGATTCATTTATGAATTTAAAATCATCGTTTCTTTCAACAGGAGCTGGTCTAGATTGACTTTATCCTAAGAGAAGAAAGACTGACTCTAACAGGAAGAAACCTCCAACAGGTCCAACATTACGAAGAAGAAATCTAGTTGCATGAATTAGTGACACAATGTGAGGAAAAGAGGGCAGAAAGGAGGAGAGAAGAGTTTGGGAACACAGAATTATAAGTTTTAAATCTGCGTCTTGGACCAGAACCCGAAGATGTCCTCACAGGAGAGGATCCTGACACCTGAAGCTGGAAAATGGAACATGAATAATCTGAAATCACCTAATTTGATGTTCTTTATTGAAAAGTGAGGCTAAAGATTTGAAAAGTATGGAGTAACAAACATCTAAATTCAGTCCAAAATGATAAAAAAGCCTCTGAACGTCAGAAAAGGTTCCGGCTGCAGGTTTATAACTGTTCTAGTCCATCTCATTTATCACGCCGTGTAAAAGTACATCCCCAAAAATGCTGATCAAACCACTTTGAATAAACAGAATGATTTATGTAGAGTGTAATCCCTGCCACTTTGCCCCCTGCTAAATGAATTATCCCTCCCTGATTATACAATAAAGAGAAAATTGAAACTAGAACCAAAGACGTGCGAGACGATTCATCACCGGAGAGCCCAACTCTTTTAGTGCAGGCAGAGACATTAGCTGCAGGATAAAAATCATTTCTAAATTTATTGGAACATCAAACTGCTGAAAGTGGTGCTGAAACTGATCTGTTTGACTCCCATATTAAATTCCGGGTGGGTAGTGGGCAGCCTGTGTCATGTGACCTCATACGATTCGAGTCAAGGTCGCCCTAACCTGCTCGTTTCATTTTATTCCGATTTTGCAGCTGTTTTCTTTTGCATTTTCTGGGCTTGGATACTCACAAACACACAATCTCTGAGGAGTCTTTTATTTCTTGTTTCTCTGTTTCATCCCTTGTTTCCATCCATTAAATCCGAGCGCTCTTGTCCTTTTGTTTCCTTCAAAAAACGCTTCTTCACAAATGTATTAAAGTGCTCTGGGATTGGTTTTGACCAAATGTGACCTGACGGCTGCACATGTAGCGCCACGAGCCGCGTGCAGCTCACGCAAATGGAACCCAAACAGTCAACTGATGAATATTAGTGAAGCTCTGTGGAGAAATTACCCCCACCTACCCCCCACCTACCCAAACAATGCTGTAAAAATAAATTAATCAATACAGAAAAAGGACAAGTTTGAATATTTCCCATCTGACAAATAAACTGATGGAGATGCAGTTTGCGATGCGATTGTCCCATTTTTGAATGACCTCTGGTTAATGATCATTTTATGAATGTAAACAAACAAATAAATACATAAATAATGCAATATGTGAACAATGGAAAACTGAATGTATTTGCGTTTGTAGAGCTCGAACTAAAATTTCGCGCAACTTTAATCGCAACGCAAACACCGAGAAAGACGCACATCTTATCCCTAAGGCGGATTGGAAACATGTCAGAATGTAATGTAAATGCTAAATATTTCTTATTCTATAGTTGGAATCTTGGGATTATTGGAAGCAAGAAAACCCTTCAAGTACAGTATTTTCCGCACCTAAAGGCCTTCAATTTTCTCAGTATCTTATAATCCAATGTGCCTTATACATGAAAAAAGTTTTAAAATAGACCATTCATTGAGGACGAGTTCTCAGATGTGTTTTATAATCCTGTGCGCATTATAATCCAGTGGACTTTATGTATGACATTTTTCTTTTAGATAGGCCCTTCATTGAAGGTGCGCCTTATAATCCAGTGCGCTTTATAGTGCGGAAAATACTGTGTATAGGGTATGCTTGACAACGTACTAAAATTTTCTGAACATTTCTTTGTTTTTGCATCACATTTTCTAAATTTGTTTTCACGGATCCTGATGAGCCTTGAAGTAAACTTTTATCATCCGAAGTCAAACTGAGTCGCACCTAATTCGTCGTCTGATTGGCTCCAGATACAAAGTGATTAAACAGGTTTTTCATATTGCAAATTGACATTTTTACGCATGAAGTATCCGTTAAAGGAACCCATTTTTAGTCATCTTCTGAACCCTGAATGGAACCAGACCTGGAGCAGCATCATAGCAAACACCTAGCTCCTTTGTGAAGACTGCGGTGGACCCGTCCTGTCAGTCCATCATAGGTTCTCCCTGTATAATTACAAACCTAGACACTCACAGTGAAATCAGTTCACAGAGCAGCTGCTAATGTGTCAGTCTGTCATTAAACAACTACTAATTAAAACAAAACAAAAAAATCTCGTGTTTTCTTGAAAATCTTTCCCTTATTTTGTGTAAATGCTTGTGGCAGCAGTGCCTAATTTGGTTAATTAAAGAAGAGAAAGAAGATAATCTGTCACTGCTGAGAGTTGTGAACAGATCTGCAGCGAGGGAGGCTCGACTTAATGATAAAATAGAAAGAGTGGTAAACAGAACGGAAATAAAAACACTATAAAATCTCGCCCACAATATTTGGACTCTATATGAAAATGCACCGACTTCTGTTTTTCCGGTTGTGTTTTATTATTAATCCCTCATCCGAAGGGCGGGTGGAGCGACCTGACGACGACCGGAGGGGGTTTACCTACGCCAAAATAAAGACAACTTAATTTCACCTTTATGGGTGTGAAGTTCTGTGAGTCTTATCTATTGCTTTTGTCTGGATCTTCATGATAGTTTCAGTTGTCTTGTTTGGGCTGAGAACAAAACGACGTCTCTGTTGGCCAATCGTCAAACCGCGTTGAAGTGTCGTTGGCTCCGCTGAAGCAAAGCGAGGTCACGGTTGACGCAGGAAAATTTCCTCGACCTTACGGCTCGCTGTCATCGGAGCCACGGAGATCTCTGTGGGCCCACCTGAAGCTGACAACCAGGACGGAGTTCTTACCCTTCCCTGTGGTGACTAATGGTTCCGACGTTGCTCGATCCCAAAGACCCCCGGGGGTACGAGCCACAGACGCACGAATATGTTCCCTCGTCTCGGATAAAGTCCGTTCTGATTGGAGTGATGTTTTTGCACGGCATCGTGACTCTTTTCCAGCTCCATTCTTACCCCCTTCGGCTGTAAAGTTTCATCAATTACTCATGCTAACAATCTAATTTGCATGTACCTGAAGGTAAAAATGCATAAATTCACCTTAAAATCAGTCATGTTTGGAAGAAGAACGCCTAAATTGGGGAAATCCCCTTTCCTCTTTCATTTCTTTAAGCTAAACATTCATTTATTTTTACATTGCCAACAGTCTGAGTGTGGAAAAGAGGTGAAGAAGCGTGTCCAGGCAGGATGGAACGGGTGGAGGAAAGTGTCAGGTGTGATGTGTGATAGAAGAGTTTCAGCTAAAATGAAAGAAAAGGTGTACAAAACTGTGGTGAGACCAGCGATGTTGTGAAAGAGGACATGAAGGTAGTTGGTGTGAGAGAAGAGGATGAGAAGACAGGGTTAGATGGAGGACACTGATTCGCTGTGGAGACCCCTGAAGGTAGAAGCCCAAAGAAGAAGACATTGCTAACAGTCTGTTTACAGGAATGGGCATTCCAGAGAGAAATACTTGGATTTGGGAATATTAACTTGCAAAATGACTTTCTATTAGCCTTATCTGTCTTTTAAGTGAAAAGTTAGCAGCAATGATTCCTACAACACAACCTTTTTTTTTTCCAGAACAGGCTAGCGCTAGCCTCACCAAACCAACTGAGTCAATGTTTATGGATGAAACCCTCCTGCCATAATTGAGGCAAAGGTACGGAGAAGTTGTGGACAACCATAATTGGGTTTTGGGGTGAGGTGCGGCATTCCAAGTGGAGTGCTAAAGCTTTCTCCTGCGGGTGGAGGAGACATCAGAACCAGAGAGGTCAACCCTGATTCCGCTGATTGGCCTCTATCATTGGGGGGGGGGGGGGTGATTGGATGAAAGGATGACGGAGGGCTTTGGAGGAGACAGAGTCCTGCTCCTCCTTTTACTCATCACTCCTCCGCCTCGTATGGATTGATTTATTTGTGTCGGGGATGCTCGGTGTACTTTGGAGGGTGAGTGGATAGGTGTAGGCGTGTGAAAAGCAATTTAGGTCGCATGTTTGGGTATTAGAGCTGCGGGATAAATGCGCTGTCCTGTCAATATCGAGAAAAGCAATAAAGCTAAAGCGACTAGAAAAAGGGGGGAGAATGTGCGCGGGAACCTCAATAACCACCACATTTTAGTCATTATGCTTGAACGGTTCTGTAATGGTCGAAGGATTTTTGTAGAACATGGCGATTGCTGGTCTGATGGAATAAAAGCAATGCACAAAGCCGCTGCTAACAGAATGGAAGTAGCGCAGACAGTGACCTTGATTTCTGTCCAGGGAGATGGCGGCGGCGAGGAGAACACGCAACACACACAGTCACTCTGCAGCTAATGACTGAGTGCATTGCTCAGCTTTATCTTCCTAATTAATGACTGAGATGTGACTCGTCGAGTCCCCCCCCCATCCCCCCCCCAGCTCAGCGGGGGTTGTAGCGGCGGGGAGACTCGCGAGGAGCTGTAATTTAGAAAACAAAAAGCAATTATCAGGTGAGTAATCAGGATATCAAGATGCGGAGAGAGAAAGTAAGAAGTAAACATGTTTCCCCCCATTGAAGTGTAAATTTACCGCTTGATTATTGTTTTCTGTTAAATTAAAATTTGCATCTTTTTATTTTTGCTTATTAAGGTTGGCATCCTGATTACGAAGGGGAAGCAAACGCTGGTAAACAGAAGTCGCGAGGATTTTAATCACGGTCAAGTTTGGAGAATTAGTTCTGAGGGCCTGTTTTTTATTATTTGAACTACATGAGGAAGAGAAACTTCACCAAAAACAGCTTTTTTGTTCAATAATGATGACGATAACAATTCTTGTGATAATATACACTTATTAATATACAAGAAAATATTTACATGCACAATGTACAATGTATTTTGTGTGATAATCAAATTTATAACGTAAAGAAATAAAATACGGCTCCATTTAAATCATTCACTCATTCATACATACACATTAATGGGCAATACATTTTTAAAAAAAGGCCACATTAGAAATCTGAATTGAGTCAGAGAGCCACAAACGATAACTTCTGCTCAATTTCCTTCCATTGCGAAATCCGCTAAATTAAATATTTTGAATACATGGTACTGATCAACACTCAGTTAATGCTCATATTAATCTACTTAAAATTGGTTTTTAATTTAGGTAATTTGTTTAATTTGTTTTTAAGTAATTTACGATTGGTCTCATGAGGGCCAGACTGGGATGTACAAAGGGCCGGATGTGGCCCCCGGGCCATAGTTTGCCCAAGTCTGTGTTACACCTAGCTCAGTAATCCAGGTAGCATCTACGATAGCAAGAACAAATTAGCGTCGTCTGCAGCCGCTTATCTGACTTATACGTCACGGGTCTGCTGGAGCCTAGACCAGCTGGGGTACACCCCAGATAAGACGCCAGGCAGCTACCAGTTTTCATTAGTAAAACTGCTGAAAAAGTCAGTGTCAGTGGGTTGCAACGGTATTTAGCCAGAAGTCTACTTCCAACCGGACTGAACCAGAACTCCGAATGGTTACAGTATTACAGTAGTTTACTACTTTAATACAATGCCAGTGAAGTTATTTTTCTCCAACTCCAAAATCTGTTGGAGAAAAACAAAGAACTTCGACTCCTTTATTCTGAAACTGGTTGCTTCAGTCTTGGCCCGTCCAATTGGAGCACAGTCCGTGGACATCACAGAACATACCCGACAGCTACGGACTTCAGAAGCAAGAGTCACTCCCCCTCTTCAGCCCTCTGTGTGTGTGTGTGTGTGTGTGTTACAGTTGTGGTCTCTTTTGTAGAACACAATGCACCTCTCATGTCTCTGACGGCTGAATCTTTTCAACATTGCACTCGGGGTATGTAGCATGAACATTAGCGTGCTCTAGAACATCCCTCAGAGGTTCTCTGGGCAATGTTTCCTGCCTATATCCTGGTTCTGGACATGTTTAAATCCTGAACAGAGGGTGGGTTGGTGTCTGGGATTTTTTTTCTCAGGTTATATCGAGAAATACTAGAAAAATGTTCCAATTTCTTTGACTACTGACAGAGCAGGGCAAACGTCTGATCCCTGGGTAACTAAATCACGAGTTAAAGCCATTACATCCGGATATTCCATTATATAAGACAGATTTGTGCATCCGAGATGTCTCATAAATGACCTGCCAATGATCCGGCCCCTAATCTTCCAGGTATTCCCAAACAGTTTGGTATCTTTGAGCGGTATTTTCCAATGGCTGAACCTAAATGGAAACTGTTAGCCCTGTCATTTGCACAGAAAACACTCATAAGCACCAAAAATCATCCCGTCTCCGTGCCGCTCGTAGAACATCCGGCGTTAAGTTTAGCAGGGGTGTCATAAGCCGCCATCAGAGAGGAGGCTTTGCTTCTTATGTTGCATGTAATGTTCATTCTATCATAGGTACCGCATTATGCGAATGATCGTCGAGGCTATCATTACAGGGGGTTTTTTTTAGTCAGAACGACCGGAGGGCTTGTTCTACACGGGCTGCAAAACGAGAACACGTGCTTGGGCCGGCGTGCCGGAGCGTGTAGCGCTTCTAGCCTTGCATTATCCCTTCTGCTGCCGGATTAATGGGCCAATTGATCAACGGCGGACTTGTGTATCCCAGAGAATGGCTGATCAGTCACCTACAGCACGGCCCGACACGGGAGCACCAATCAACGCCGCAACAGCCTGAATGATTACAGATGCATGGCTGGGCCGAGCGGCCGAGGGGAGCCGTCGCCAGCTCCTTCCTCTTCCTCCTCTTCCTCCACCCAGGCTGACATTGACAAGGGGATGGAGAGGAGAAGCTGAAGAGAGGTTCAACAAGGCAGAAATATAGCAAGGGTGAGAACACTGGTGTAAAGCTCAATCACGGAGCCCGAGGGGGAAGGCGAGACGAGGCGAGAAAAATGTTCCAAGTGGCGTCAATGTAATGACGCACACTTGAAGAGGCATTGCTGGTGATTATATCGGTCCAGATAAAGATGGACTCGTTCACATCGATGGCGGCGTTCTGCAGGAACGGAGTGAACGTATCGGCATTCGATGCCGCGCGTCCGACTGCTTCTTAAAATGCAGATCGGCTCGGTGACCCCATCTTTCACTGCAAATTACGGGAAACAGATTAGAAGCTAGGAAAACGAGGCCTCGGATTATGCGTCCGGTTGCATCACTATTGCCAAGGCCACAGGTGTTTGGACGGTGTGAAACCAAACTGACGGGTTTGAGAGGTAAAAGATCAACCGTCCAGGAGCAGGACTCATCTTCCGCCGCTGCAGTGCACTTCACAGGCATCACTTGCCCATCAGCGATAAAATATTGTGCTCTCACAGCCGATTATTGCTGCAGGATCAGAGACAGAGCATCGTAACGCGCTGCCCATAATGCATTGTTGGGTTTGCTGAAACATTCAATCAATGCAGGAAATGATGGCTTGAACCCGTTTATTTTATTCCAGTGTATATTATAGTGTTCACTCTGAGCACAATGGAGGCAGCCAGGCTATATCATAATGTAATGTAATGCTGGCGCTTCAAGTTGCAAGCCCCGCATTTGTCTGGGCTGGAGATGCATTTCGTTTTTTCGGTTGCCTTTGAATGATTGAGTTGTCTCAGATGCAGCTGAACGGTGGAGAGTTTTGTCTCAAATGCCTCCAAATCTATCCCTTACAGGCGGATAAACCAGCAAAAATACACAATTGACTCCTCTTTCTTTTGCCGGAAGATGAATTCTTCTTCGTCTGCTTCAGACTGTCTTTGAAACTAGACACAAATTGATTCTGCCGTTTGAACCGAGACACTTGGAGACCGGTCTAGAGCTAACGCCCAGAACTTTCTGTAAATGAGAGGGTTTGAATCATTCCTCGTTTTTCTATTACTGAAAACGGAAGCGACTTGTGACCTGGAAAAGAATTCCAATTCGTTTCCCAGAGGAGACCGTGGGCAGACTTCAGTGGGTGTTCTACCCAGGGTGAAGGGATATGAGGTGTTATTAGCTTTCGGGACCGGATTGGGATGCAGCCACATGGAAATTCATGCACTGATATTTATCCAGCAGCGGCAGAATAAAAATCCCACAGCTTGTTGGGTAAATTAGCCAAACTGTAAAGCTGGAGTCAATATTTTAGGTCAAACATGTATGAAAGGAGTCCCTGGTTAATGATGGACCTCCCCAACTCTGCTGCTCCTTTAGCATCTTCAGGCTCCGCATTTTTACTTCCTGCCAGAAACAGAAAATTACTGGAAAAACCCGACCATCGAAATTCCTCGCAGGAGTGGGCGGCAGAACAAAAAAAAATGGAGCTTTTGCAGAATGGATTTACGGCGGCGACACGGGGATACGTCGATGCTAATCAATAGATGACCAGATCTGTGATGGATGGAAGAACTTTAAGCAGAACGAATCGACTGGTAAAATAAGAAATGTGTTAAATGATATCGGAATAAACTGATTTAGGGAGTCTGGAGGAGAAGAGGATAAATCATTCAGGGAGGGAGGGGGTGGGAGTGGAAGGCAAGTCACAGTGAAGATTCCCAGGTATTGATTAGCTGGTCTAACGGAGGACTGTTGGAGTATAAACTGATTAGAGCCACTCAGCTTCTTTCTATGCGTCGTGAAGAAACGGAGTCAGACAGGGAAGTTATTTTTCTTGCCTTTAAACTGTAGTGTTCCTCCTCCCCCTTGCCCCCCCATCATCAGCACCACCATCAGCACCACCCATCCCATCCTCAGCGGATCCCCTTTCCAACCCAGCCATTTGATCCATGCAGGAGAAGATTCCCGCTCTGGGGGGAGCAAGTTCAGCACAGGAATCCCTCTCTTTCTCTTTCTCCCCCACCCCCCCCCACGTCCACATCCATAATTCAGCATCCGCGTCTCCGTCGTCCACCTCCCCTTTTCTTCCTCCTTCCTCCCACTGCTTGCGCCTCCGCTGCGTCCGAAAGCAGCATCCACAATCTGAGATCTCAGTCATCCGTTATCTGGAAGTCTGCATCACGCTGCACAGGTAAGGCGAGCATGGTGTGAAACGTGTGTGTGTGTGTGTGTGTGTGTGTGTGTGTGTATGCATCTTTAAAGTCTTGTGGCGGATTTGCTTTCCGAAGTCGTTGCATAATTTACCTTCTCTTTTTTTTTTTTTTCTGATGTTTGAAAAGAGATTCATGAAGCTGCATCTGTTGCTATGGTAGCTTAGAAGAGATGCCACGAAAAAAATAAATAAAAAAAAATCTTGATCTCATCAGGGCGGATGCGTTGGAACTGCTGGAGCTGTGGTCGTGCATGTAATCAAGTTTAGTGTTCCCATGCAAATCACTCCATCCAACACACACACACACACACACACACACACACACACACACACACACACACACACACACACACACACACACACACACACACACACACACTGCTCCACCTTCATCCACTCAGGAATGGGAGTTTCAGTCGCTGGACTCTTGGTGGAGCTCAAAGGAAACTGTGCAGCTTTTTGCAGATAAAACGTCCCTCTGTTATTCCTCCTGACGCGTGGATGCATCCCGCTGCAGACCCAGCGCCCCCCCCCCTCCCCCATTGTGGCTTGATTCTTCAGATTGTATGCCGCCGCGGCTTCGCAAACATGTTTCTGATGTCAATTGTGGTTTGAAAAATCCCCCACGGGTCCCTTAAGTGTGTTTCAGGGAAGACGAGCTACGCTGTCAGACTTTACTGTCAGAAAAGTGCTGTTTTATTTTATAATTGCGGCATATTTCTGGACACCAAAGTGAGGTCCATTACTGTATTAGTGTTTGCAGCGACGCTTACAGTACATCAATGTCAGCAGCATCACAGAAAATTGCTGTAATCGCCTCTTTCTCCCAGATTGCATTGCAGTTTACACCAGTTTCAGTGTTTGAACCTGTGTAAAAACCGACGCCTGGAGGCATCGATTGGATGTTTCGTGACGCGCCTTTACGGTATTTTGGTGCCAGATGTGCATCAGGATGCAGGAGGTGCTAGAATGGGAAAGAGACGCAACACTTCAGCGGGAATGACGGCGGCGGCGGCGGCGGCCAAGAGATGGAATCTGACACCAGGTTGTCAACACGGGTTTCAAACACGCTGCGTGTAACGAGACGCGAACACGGATTCAACCTCGATGTTAGTTTGACGTGATAAAAATGGTCTTTTACTGCTGGTTGTGGTACCGAGGTCCCTTTTTTCGTGGGTCACATGGGTTGCTGGAGCCAATCCCATTGGACTTATGGGTATTTTTTTGCCTGAACAAGGAGCATGCATGATGATAAGATGGCAGCATTTATCTACCGCTTGAAAATCTGGCTTTAAAGTGGAGTACCTCTGCAAACGCTGCCAACGAAAATACTTTTCACCCCCTTCTGGCAACAATGCGAGAGCTCAGTTGTCAGATCTGAGCTGCTATTCTGCTTTATTTTTTATTTTATTTATTTTATTTATTTTCATGCCGCACATAAGAGATGACCTGTCAGTCAATCAGATGGAGCTGACGTCTTTTTAGCTTCTGTTTGTTTGTTTTTTTCCTCTTCTTCTTCTTGCTGTGATGGCGTCAACGCCATTTGAAAAAGCAAATATGATTTCCTGTTTATTTCACCGGCGGTGCGTCGTTGGGCGCTGGAAGTGATTGCACGTCCTTAGTTTGATGATTATTTATAGCTTTATCATTTTGGGTCCTTGTGTTGTTGTTGTTGTTGCATCACAGGGATTGGTTAGATGAGATTATTCTAATATTGTATCTGATGGGACGATAATGAGAAATACGGCAAATGAAAAATAAAAGCATCTTCGGTTTAAACCTCCGCGCCGTGGATGCTTTTATTTTTAAGGATCTACTTTGAGTCTGTTTTTATTTGACTTGAAGTTCTTCTAAAAGTTAGGAAATGCTAACCCATCATAAGGTACTCCTGCGTTAGCTGCCAATTAATGGTGAATGGCAGGTAATCGTGTTTAATGGATGTTTCAAAAAACAGATTTTCTTGGCAATCTTTCACCGCCGTTGCAACATTTTCGGGCTATGAGCGAGAAACCAGGCGACGCTGGAACTCCAGACAGCTCATAAAATCATAATCGAAGACCTTCAGGGCCTTATAGACACAGCAGACGTAATATGACTCACACAGGTCTTTTATTTTGGAAGGAAAGTGCTTTTATTTATTAGTTGTTTCATGTCGGTCTGAGAACTGAACTAACAAACCTTTTTTACGACAAAAAAAAAACTAAAAATAAAAATCTGTTTTTATTCATCGTCAGACGGCGAGAACGTGTTCTACCTCGACCTTGTGCACCTGTAGCCGGCCCACAAGATGTGTAGAAAAATTTCATTAAGGAGTAAAATCTGGAAACACGGCGGCCGAGATGTAATTCATTAATAATAAATGCGACGCTGCTCTTCTTTGAATGGCGCTATTAGCGGCCGACGGCCTGCATCTGGCTCCCCGAGTTAACACGATTTCATTGTTGCACTTTCCATATAGCCGTTGATTAAAAATGCCTCCAGCAGATATGTGTGATTACCCAGCTGCCACCTGACGCCGGAACACAATGAGCATAATGGCGCCGCCGGCTCCAGTTGCATTGATTCTTTTGTTCCGATTTCCAAAACTGAAGCCTGATGAAGTTTGAAAAGAGAATCAAGAATTCATTGAAATCTTGATGATTCCAGGTGATTAAAGAGATTCTATTCAAACACAACTGATCAGCAGCGGTAAATACGTTAGTCAGAATTCTGACGCTCGTCGTCTTGTCGGTTGCCAGATACCGACTCAACAGGAAGTGACGGAAAAGTTCAAGGTCAAAGTCAGCTTTATTGTCAAGTGATGCACGACATACAGCACAGATGAAATTACAGTCCTCTCTGACCCACGGTAAACAGGCAGTACAACAGGCAGTACAACACAGGCAGTACAACAGGGAGTACAACACAGGCAGTACAACACACATGGTGGTGGATCTGTTCATATGCATGTGGAAACCACTTTTTATACTTAGATTTAATCCGTACTTAAACTGAGAGCAGTTTGGAAGTGTTTGAAGCACATTGTTTGAAGTTTTTCTGTTTCAAATGTTAAAAAATATTCCCCCAGAGGAGCATCAGGGTGTTGAATCATCGGGAAGCCTTCAATAACTTCCTTAAATAGCTTCATTGATGGCATTTTGTTCATTGCTAGTCAGCTGGAGGTGAGCAGACGGGTTGGTGAGTGGAGGTGCAGCACAGGAGCAACTCTTCCAGTCGTGTCAGCGATGAAACTGTTTCATTTCACTTCCAGAGCCGACGTAAGATCAACATTTTCTACTTTTGATTAAACTCACTTTACTAATTATTCTGGCTGGGCAGGTTGACCTTTGATATTTACAGGTTACGGCCTGTTTGGTCTCATTGATCGCGATCGATCGGCTCCACGTGGGCTGTCTCTCAGTGTTTACTGTGATCAATGCTCTAATGGGTAAATACAAATTTCTGCTATCTGCCTGCTCCTCACCCGGTCCATACTAATCTCCTCAAACCTTCTGAAGGTGACCAGACTTTGATTCCGATCAATTAGAACTTCACTATCTTTTCCTCTCTTTTAAGCAGCTTTATTTTTTTTTCTCTCAGCCCGGCTCATTTTGTCTGATGAAGACGAGCGCCGGAGGATGATGCTCTGCTTGATTTTACGAGAGGTGGTCGCCACAGGGAGTGATTGGTTCAGCCTAGCAGATGTTCTACACGGGTACATAGAGTGGGAAAATCACAGTTTACTGCCACCACAGGCTGTAGCTCCATGACGATGCATGAGAAGTGAATGCAGTTCACAAACAGGCCTGTAGGGGTGCTAGAAAATATTACAAAGAAATTTTTTTTTCCGAAAATACGTATACAAAATTAATATATATATATATATATAATATATATTTTCATAAATATACCATCATTACATATAATATTATATATACATAGGTATACAAATGTGTATATTTTTTCAAATAAACCAAACGTCTGCGATAGAACGACATATTATATATACGTATATATATATATATATATATATATATATATATATAATGACTTTTTCCTCGATTGAAGAACCCAACGTTTGACTCTCTTAAAGGATTGTCAAGGACGTACTTATCCGCATCGGTTGTCTTCAACGGTTTTCCAAAGGTAGGGAACATTTGTTTGCCGTTACCACGAGCGACTAAACATGAATTGAAACATCGCCCGTGTCTCTTTCCCGGTCATGTCGGGTAGATTGTCATCAACAATGCTGCTTGGTTCTCAATGAAGCCAACAACTCCCAGGATCTCCGTCTACCTGCGTCTTTGTTTTCATTGCTAGACCTCAGGTGGCAGAGGCTACACGCTGCGCATTTCAAGCATCATCAGAGCTGCTGAGAATAGCAAAGGGCAGAGACAGCTCTGGCTTCATCGCAGACAATTCATCATTAACTTCCTGCAACCACAATTCAGGTAATTGCACGCAACTACTGGCCGCGAATGTAGCGCGAATGGCCTTGAATGGGCAGAGGTGATGCATATTCACCGCCGGTGCCGAGAGTACGTTCTCCAGCCGTGACCTGTTCCTCTCGGCCAATGGGAGAGCAGAGTATGCCAGCATGATTAATGGTCATGATTACCTACTCAGAAATGTGGTTTTCTGGCCCAGCAGCTTCGTTTTTTTTTTACGACATCAACCTGAGGCGAGATGTTTCATCATGCAGACGGAGACCTTACAGACGGCGTGCTGCATCACTGTTTATCATAAGCTGTTTTAATATAGGGGGGTTATGTGGATATTTTTGGTCAACATACACAGCAATATCGTTAGCCTGTGCAGGACTGATGCTAAATGTGCGTTCTGGTGCGTTTCTAGCTGTAAATTAGCATCTTATTACACATAGAACCCAACTGGAACAGGTTAAAAACCCATGTCTCATTTACTTCCTGGTTGAAGCGGCTGCTCCTCCTCATGGAGCCTGGAGGGGTTGAATTGATGAAGAGATATTTGTATGCATCCACCAAACCGTCCCGCTGCGTACGTCTTTGTGCGTGCATGTGAGCATGAAAGCCTATGCATATGCATCGCCGGCGTCTCTTTGTGCTTGTTTTGCAGCACTCGGGAGCTACGGAGCTCCCTGACGACACCTCCTGATCATTAACCTAAAGTTAATTTCTGTGACAAACACTGCAGTGGCCCTCATTACAACTCAGCACTTCTGCTCCCCCTGCTAAATGACTCCACGTCTCGCGGTTGAGCCTCAAAGGTTAGCTCTCCTTGAAAGGTTACAGCTTCCTGTGACATTTCCCTTGATGACTTATTCCGAGCGTTATTTACGATAAATATGAACTCGCCAGTTGTTGTCATGTGGAAATGACTCAGTCATTAAGGTAAGGGAAAACATGTGGCATTGAAAACTGAAAATTCGACGAATTTCCCAAAGGAAGCTTCGCTCGACTTCACAATTTTCGTCAAGGATTTCATGTGACATCACCGCGGAAATTACACTAAAACATAGAAGTGAGGAGGAAATGAAGTGCACTCCCGTTATTTTTAATTTCTTGGCGAGTAAGCATAAGATCTTTTAGCACAGCTTGTTTTGGCATTCACTTCATCCGTCTCGGCGCTGTTGATGTCGTTCCAAAGCAGCGGGAACAGTTTTTCTTTTTTTGGGGGGGGGGGGGGGGGCAAAATCAGTTGGTGGTAATTTTATTTATACGGGATATTATTGTATCTTTTTTTTAACACCTTTTATCTTTTATGTTACATTCACAAACGACTCCCAGCTATCAGACGATGCTTATGCAGAAGAAAATCCACCTTAAATTCCCTCAAACATCACAGCTGAAACCCCACTCCAGGATTGGTCACTTATACCAGGTTTTTGATAGTTTAGCATTAGCCAGAAGCTAATTTTGAGAGACTACCTGGAGATTCCCATACGCAATGTGTCGTATCCGCATGAAAACGGGCGCCTGGAGGTGTGGACAGAGGCACCAACGTGGTCTGAACATCCTTTCAGGAGAGGCTGGACTCAAAGACATCCTCTGAAACTCAGACATGACAAAGAGGTGCTGAAAGCAGTTTCCCTTCTTTTCCACCCCGTTGTGTGACTGGGACCTGAATCTATAATGGATTCCAACCGGGCTCCTGACAGAGCCTCCAAAGACTTCTCACTTCCTGTATGCTTTTGCAATTTCACAGTGTGTAGTCCACACAGGAACTGGAGCTGCCATCGTTCTTACCTCCAGGACTGCGAGAAAGGCATAGAAACGAGCCGAACATGGTTGTTTTACGACTCTAGAGTGTGTAGCCTAACATGCAGAAGGCAGACGCGGGGAAATTGCCTGTAGCCAAAATGGAGACAGAGTCAAATAAAGCATCACATGTGGAAATGTTAGCTCCAACTCAGTCGGATGCTGCAAAAGCTGAGCAAACCCTTTCTCTGGCTTTCTCCGGCTGTGATCCATCGGGGAGGAGAGTTGGAAAAGCTACCGTCGGAGCGTGACTCATGGATACTGCTGTTGGAGGAAGGAAGGGGGGGTGTTGATTGACTTCAGTTTCGCCGCATTCGCAGCTGGCGGACGTATAATAGCGGCGTGTATCGACAGGAGCGCTCCAACCTGGATGATCTCTCCTCTCGCTGAATGAATCAAACAGTCTTTTCTCCACCGACTGGCAGCCGACAGGTGGCCGAGCTGCGCCGGGCGCCGCTTTGGCTTGATGCTCCGCAGAGCGGAGGTTTGTTGCCGCCGCGTGTGTGGCGCCTAGCCTCGACAGACACGTCGCGGTTTTCGGGCCCTTCCTGTGCCAGAGATTGGTCGCGGCCTGCTGTTTGTTTTCAGTTTCCAACTCGTCTGAGCAAAGCTGCAAATATTCTGTCGATGCTGCTCAGCAGAAAAGCTCAGTCAGAGAGATGTTTGGACTAAAGATTACAGACAAGGGAGTCCTGGATTAAATTCTCACACTGAGAGGAATTATTCATGTGCTCTTGTGCAAGGCACACGTCCCCTAAGTGCTGTGTCGGAGCTACTCGGTGTGTAGCACTAAAAAGCTCGTGTAGTGTGATGGTGAAGCAAAGTGTGCACTCAGCAAACCTTCTCCAGATTAATAAATATCATTGTGTTGGGGCGTCTGGTTTCCCAGGGTTCCTCTGAGTCATGCTGCTGGATTAAATTGTGTTCTGGGAAAATATTTGTTGTTGTTTTGTTTTTTTTCCAACCAGCAGGAGGAAATCGAATTAAATCTCGACTAGAATGATACCTTTGGTAGACCGGGGTATGCATACTGATGAGTTTGGTTTCAATAACAATGCAATGACTCACGAAATTCGATGTATATAGGTGCTGATGCGCGATAATGCGTAGGGTCGTACCATTATCACGTGGCACACACAGCCCTGTCGTATAGATCCATTTGCACAGGTTGTATAGTGGTGAGATATGCTACACCGAGCACGCTAATGCGAAGGGAGGTGTACATCTAATGTGGGTCCATCTGGCCCACAATGTGTGTGCACCGACTGCACCGCACGGACCGTGGTGTTCCAGTCTGTCGGGCGATTTCCGCTATGACTGTAATCCCATCGGGCACTGGGTTCGCGGCAAAATCCGTCCAACGGTGGGACGATTATGAAGGTAGAACGTATTTTGCTGCGCCATAAATAGTTAATGCTCGCTAAAATAAACACGTCATAGAGTTAGAAGTTTCATTTTCAGCTTCAGTGGGCTGTTTATGGTTGTCATGTAAACATGGTTTATAGATAAATATTTCGGTCATTACCTGCTATCAGGTTTAATTCCAACACGGGTCCATAATAAGAAGACTGGAACGTGTCCTGCTGGATTTTAAATAGGTGTTTAAGAGTGTAGTAGGCCCTTATTTAATTCTAAATGAATAAATAAAACACTTGAAAGCCTTTTAAGAGGCAACGGTAGCTCAATAGACGAGTAGCAGGTACGCTAACACACAAGACACAAAGTGGGTTTGCCAATTGTAATTTTAATTCATTGGGATTTTAAGTATTACCACCATTAAAAAAATGGAAAAAATTATTCCCTGGAACACAGATCTGAATAATAAGGATGGACTAAATGAAGCTTAATGAAGTCTGTCCACCTGAAATCTTGACAAAACATCATAAACCCTTAAAGTGCTGATAATGTGTTTCCGTACGCTGAAAACTGCCCCTCTGAGGTTTGTGGCCCCGCGATGGAAAATGAAGGTGATGATCTCCGCTTTAATTATTTGGACATAAAAAAGAGTCGTTACTAGCGATCTGTGTCGCCCAATAATGTCTGTGAAAGTCAAGGTTACTTCAGGTCTGATTAACGGCCGGTCCAAGGAGCGACGATCCGACTATTACTCCAAAATTAACAATCAAATTAGAAATTAAAGAATAGATACAATCCAAACTCATCCGATCATAGAAACACGATTGTTTGAATGCGGTTAAATGATAAAACCGATAAAACCAGTGTTCTCGATGAGGGTCTGCCGCTCACTGCGATCCAGATGCGACTGTTTCCCACCTGAGGACTTGAGGGACGTACGTGACAACCTGGGGACAGAGGATCTTTGTCAATTTAAATCATTTCCCACTTCAATGATCGCCTCTCCAAGTCTTTGAGCAGCCTAAATATTCCCACTTTATTACTCATAAAGCATTACCGATTGTATTACTCATATCTGAGCAGATTGGATTACGGCGAAGCCCTTTGACTCTATCACTGATGATTTCCCCCGAGGCCATAGAAGGAACTTTAATGAATCTCCATTCCTACTTAAACCCTTGCTGGAAGGTGCCTGAATATGACCTGCCATAGGCAATAAATGAAAGGCTCAGACATTGGTATGACTAACGGTGGCACATTTTGACCCACATCAGTACCTTCTGATGAAGATCCTCCCGGAGCAAGTCTTTAATTAAAAAGAAAAGCCAAAGGAGATTGACGTACTTCAAACGCGGATTGGCAAGTTTTTTATGACATTAGTGGACACAGGGAGTAAAACCAGAGCAGGATCTAGTCATTAATAAGTAATAAGTGTGTCTCTGTTTGCATCTGTTAATGTGGAAAAGCAGCTAAATTCAATTGACGCAATATTGGTGGTTAGGAGTATTTTTACTCTGTGTTACGTACATCAGATTCATCCTCGCCCTTCAGCCGATCTTCTCCTGTGTTTCCTTCTTTTACGACACCTTTCATCAGTTAAATGTCTTCTCTCCTCCCTATTTGCACCTCCAAGTTGTGTACATTTCATTCAGCCCCTCTAACAAATGAGCATTTGCTTTGCACTACATATTTGTGTCATATAATATTAATGTCTGGCGTGAAGCCAGTGATTGCTTGAAGGTATTCTCAAGGTCCCTCAGTCGCCATCATTCATTATCAAGAACATTTCTATCATTCATGTCCATAAAAGAGAATCTCATCTATTTTTTACAAAAAACACACACTTCTAAACCTGTTTTTTGCTGGTGGTTTATTGGTCCAAGCAAAACTTAACCTTACATGCCCAGGTGGTTTAATTATTTAGATGTAAATTTCACAAAACAAGGTCTACATTTACTGAAATCTAATCAAATCGACAGCGATGGCCTGGCATTATCCTTCAACATGCATGATGCAACTTGGTTGCAATGGCGGTTAAAATTCCGTGCGTCAGACGCCCGTGACGTAAACCATCACTCGCCACTTCGCCGCTGTCCTCCACAACGCTCTGGACACATCTTTTTTTTTTTTTTAATTGGACAAGCCTCGACGAACGTTCGGCGCTCGAGCTGCATGCTAAAATCTCCAAAATACCGACTTGTTCTTTACCCTTGAGCTCCTTCATAGTAACATCGGAAATGATTGTTAAAGACACGCGTCTTTGCACAAAGGATTGCAGCATAAAAGAATGATAAATTCCGGTTATTGCAATTTTTGTTTTTTTTACGAGATTATTATGTATTTGATAAATTTTCAAACCACTTGTCAGGTCGATCCAATGTCCTTCTGATTGTATATATTCAATATATAGTCTACTTTTCTAAGTACACCTGCTGGAAAAAGAAAGGTATGACAGTATAATCATTAATTTGTTTGCTAGAATAAGTTTATGCTTCATTCATCTCTGGAGATTGCAGCTTGATCGTCTTGAACTTGAAAGAGGGTCCCGCACGTTTGTCAAGGAAATGATTGATTTGAATTGTGACGGCTGACATCTATGTATCCCGCAACACCGAATGACCTCAGAGATAATTGAATAAAAACATTTCCTGTAGCGCGCTAACGCTCATAACAATGGCGTTCCTTGTTTTTTCCCCACATCTGACGGGGTTCCAGGGTTTCAGGGCGCTTCGATTCAATCTGATAACTTCATGGAAAATAATCATTCTGCCAACTTTGGAGCACGAGAATGCAGAATTGATTATTCTTCCTTTTAGGCAGCCCGTTTGTTTATCTCGGTGGAGTAGGGACCAGTCACAGTGACAGCATGTCAATTTCAAGATCAATTGTTGCCTCCTTGCCTCTGGCCTTTGCATTGCATTAGCATAGTAATGACTTTTTGACCCTTATTTTTTAAAGTGGAGATCTGCACAAACTGGTGCACCTGAAAGTCATTTGCGGTCCAGAATAAAGTCTTTAAACATTTCCAGTTCCGCTAAAGATTGAAATTAAAGCTGATTATTTTCAATATTTTTTATATCAAAACCTGCACAAATAATAATTATCCATCTGATCCTAACCCACACATTCAAACATAAACAGCAGGAACACTGACGTGTTAATGCCAGGGTTTATTCTATTTCTGAGAAAATTAAAGAATTTTAAAAGACAGATGGCTAATTTCCATCTGTAATCCCTGAGCAGGTCGACAAAACCTGGTACACAACGCCAAATACACAACAGAAAACACACCGTGTGAAGTCTGTTAGTGAGATATAATACATCACATCATCTGCATATAGGAATACAGTAAGTACCAGCCAATCAAGTTGTTTGATTCCGAACACAGGAAAGCTTCCACAGTCTGTGATGTGAAGATTCTTCCTCATCCACGTGAAAACCACAAATAAGAATGACTTTTCAACGCAACGTTTCATGGATCACTTCCTGCTAATTAGGGAAATTTGCAAAGATTAGCGATGCTAAGGATGCTGATTAAAAAATAAAACAAAAAAAAACACACTGGGAAAAATTTAATTGTGTCTTTATCCATCTTCTTATCTTCAGACTGTTGAGGAAGTCTTAGAAATGTAGGTCCTGTTCCAAATATGATTGAACCTATTTTGCTGCAGCTTTGCCTCTGATTTGGAACCTTTGTGAGGTGTCATCTTGTCCACTGCTATTTTCCTGACATCCCTGTAGAGTCAGTCATCAAATAAAAGCCTTATACAACCCCCTCCCCAAAAAGGTAAAAGAACATTTTGCAGGAAGCACAGGGAAATTAGGGGGTAGAAAGTGATTACATACAAACCTCCACAGCCTTCCATGCTGATTATGCTCTTTGTTAGGTCTAAATGTCTCCTGCCGCATGAATCGTAAAGCAGGCCATTGCTGAAAAGGAACATGCCGGCTCAGCAAAACCCTTCCCCAGATTTAAAAACAGGTGGAATATTTTATACGAGGGATTGAACGCGTCCTGTAAGTCGTTCCGTCTGCAGCTCAAGTGTTCCATTAAGTCTGTGAAGATTGCAAAACATGCTGATGGTTGTTTCCAGCCCTAAAAACCCCTGGATGTCAAACATTTCACACAATTATTTAAACACTCGCTGCCTTTAGATGTATTTTAATTAGCATGTGCACCCTGTGCTGCTGGCTTTAAATGGTACCCACCCGTGTCGCATTGGGGGGCGAGGTGGGGTAAGACGCAAAACAGGAACAGTTTGTGTATTCTGGATTTTAATTTTTTAATTTTTTTGAAATGATGGACCCAAATGATTAAATAAATAAAGAAATAAATATGCAGATTTCCCTTCCACAGATGGCTGAAAGCCTGCCATGCAAGATGTCCCCTAGGATAGAAACTTGTCTTCTCTGCCAGGCAGATATTTGGCTTTTCTTTTTTTTTTCTTTTTTTTAAAAAAAGTGTCAGCGAGCCTCGTTTGTTGTCGACGCCGTCCGGATTTCGTATCAACGGTCGCAGAACTGCATAGGAAGTGTCGCCTCGGCCCGGACGGGGGAAGGAAAAGCGTGAACATGACGAGATGACCAGAAGATGTACCGACTGACATCGCAAAAAAATAAAGAAATAAAGAAATAAAATGTGACGAGAGGCTCGTGAAGATGTCTCGGTCATTAGCATAACCATATGTGGTGATTTAGCATGTAGCACAAACAGCAGTTGGGTGGAAGCGATTTCCCCCTGAGGTGGAGGAGGGGAAGAAGTTCCAGAAATCAAAATGACAAACATGCTGTGAGAATCAGCGGGAACGGTTAGGGAGAGCAAGGTGCTACGCTAACTTTTAAGAACTCTACCTCATCGTCCAGCAGACTTTGGCTCAATAGCGACGAAATTATTCTCTTGTAGTTTGTAACGGCTGAACTGATTTTATGTCACCTATCGGACTCGTTTTTTGCGGCAGGTATCTAAACCTGTTGTCTGGGGGGTGGGGGGGAGGTTTTCCACCTGGTGTCAACCTTAAACCAACTGATTGATTTTTACGCTGTGAAAAAAAAAGAAAGAAATCGATGGCCTTGTATTCATGCAGCCTGGCAGAGGCGGCACAGTTCCTTTTTTGAGGAACTGTTCACCTCAAAAATTGAAATCCTGTCTTTATCTATTCAGCGGCGTGTCAATCGAACCCGTGTTGGCGTTCGCACCACGGAGGCAAAGAAAGACGACGAAATTATGAAATTAAGTCAGACTTTTCTGGACATGTGGAATACGTTTGGAGTTATTGGAACACGCGAATCATCCGACGCTTGATCTGAACGACGGACCTGATGTGACCTTTAAAGTTCAGCCTCACCCGGCCCATGGGTTTCGCTGAACCCCTTAAATCTGGTGATGCCTGCACTTTGTGAAAAAGACGTTTTTGCTTTGTCGAGCAGAAGCATATGTTTTATACCCAGAGGGCTGCGGTGTCTGTCGCGTACCTTATTATTTGCCCACCTTGTTTATCTCGCTGACGGCAGCTGCTGTGGAATTCTCCACATCTTTTTTTTTTGTTTTTTTTGTCAGATTAAGTCATGATGATGATATTCGAACCTTTGCTGTTTAATGAGCGATAACTGAGGAAGGAATATCGAATCATCTCGAAAACAGCGAACTCATTATTATAGCAGCTCTAGACTCTCCTCCACTGAGGCTTACCTTAGTCATAAAATAATATCTATGTCATGATGCTGGCATTAAACCATGCTACCAGAGTACACCGTGTGCTTCATTATCATCCTTCAGCAACACTCAGGTACCCTTGATGAAATGTATTTCCAACTACGCTTGACTATTATCTAAAAAAAATGTTGTGCCTGGTTTGACTATTTTCAGACATAGTCTAGTAGATAAAATAATCAAAGCGATCCAACCAATTATAGTCCTCCAAATGCCAAAAGTTGGATCTTGTGTTAGCAGACTGAGCAGACTGTTCTTAAAGATTGAATTCCTGGTTCCTCCTGGTCAATCCTGGGTGTTCCCCGGCTGGAATGAGATACATAACACCCCCCACCCCCCTTACGAGTTCTGGGTCAACCCTAGGGCGTCCTTTCAGTCCGACAAGCCTTGAATACCCCAGCTACCCCTGGAGGGAGCGATCCGAAAGCATGTCATGCATGACAAAGATCACGGACCAATGACGCCAATAGCATCACGTCATCCGCAAAGAGCGGATTCTTTCAATACTATGAGAAATAAACCCTTCCCTCATAGAATTTTTAGATTGGATACTCGTTGTTCCATCAGTTTCTTAAATAATGGTGAATAATTTCTTAAATTGATGTCATGCCTGTGCTATATTTAAATTTGAACATGACTCCTCATGAGGACAAATAACGTTTGTAAGTCGCTCCGAGCAAAAAAAAACAAAAAAAAAAGGAATAAATCAGGAATATATGAAGTTCTTCTATTAAACTTTCTTTTATTATTATTTTTAGGGTCAGGAAGTCTCCACTGCTTTGATTTTCATCATTCCTTTCCAACTGTTTAAGCTTTACGATTAGGCAATTTTAAATTTCTCTCCATTCAAGTGAAAAAAAAAAAAACACCATTAAAAACGGTCCGGCGTTCGCCCCTCGCTTTAATCGGTTGGTATTATCAGACTTTTATTTGATCATAATCTCTCCCTTCAGATGCCGCCTCACTGTGAAGCACCATAAAATAAAATCCAGAGGCTGGGCCACTCGAGTAAAACCTGTCCGTCCTGACTCCTGCAGCTTCGCTTGGAAATTAGAAGGGAGGTTATTAAGTTTATCACCTGTAGACTTTCCGTATTTGAGAGCAGGTGGAGAGCCAGACATGCAGGTACATGTGCGGCTCCTGGGCTGATGGCCAATAGCCGCAGCGCGTTACATAAATCCCTTCTAGGACTCTGAATGCTGCAAACTTCCTTTATTTATTTGCTCTGCCTTGTACTTCACCCCATGGTAGCACACACATTAGCGAACACCCGTAGCGACTTCCAGCGCCATTGATTTTCACCTGTGTGCAAACCTCTGTTTCTAATAGGCAATCTCGGGCGCTTGCAGATGTACTTGGGGCTGCTTTTTACACGCCGTCTGCACTCAGAATTACATTAAAATGCGTCCCTGTAGTTTTAAATATCAAGCCCTCCAAATGTTATTATATAATATCAGTGCTTTAAAAAAGAGAGGAACAGTTTGACGGCTAAACGCTCATTAAATGTCCTTGACAACAAAGTTGACCCCATGACTGTGTATTGGTTTATTTTAAATAAAGGTTTACGATTTCAATCTAAAAGGACTGACGGCTGAAGAGGACCAACTTTCAGACAAATTGAATATGTTTCTGTAGAATAAGCCACTCTCAACATCGGTATGATTGCATTTACATTTTCTGCATCGAATTGTTTCTGCAGTCACTTGAGAAAAACAAATATATATATATATATAAACCTGCCGGGGTGGGGGTGGGGGGTGGGGACAATCAATAACCTACATTATGCACATAGTGGATGATTGAGGAACCAGCAATCACACTGGGGGAGACAACGGCAGTCATCTGCATGAAAAAATGTTTCTGCTTGTTGATTCATTCCACTCGGAAACCTCTTCGCTATCACAGTGGTGATGAGTGTCCATCACCCCATTTTACCCGTTTCTTTATTTCCCACAAGCCAGAATAAACCGAAAAACCAGATTTAGAGCGCCTTAAGGAAGTCAGATTGCTTCTATATGTGGAAAATGTGGGAGGATTTATGCATTAATTTACCAACGAGAGCGGATGATAATGATCCGAGCCAGGAAGTGACCATATTTGGAGAAGAGGGCGGAGCTAATGACTGTCATGTTAGTTTGAGGAGGATGCGAAAGTAGGACTTGAGACCATTAAGTCACAAAATAAATAAATAAATAAAAATCTGGGGAAGCAAATTAATTAAAAATTCGGGTAAAATTCACGGATGCTGACGTCATTTTTAAACCCGCCAGGTCGCCCCCTGCTGGTCATTACAAACTGCAGATTCAGCGACTCCTGCGCTGGCAGAACTTTTCATACCTGGAAGTCCATCTATTAAATTGCATTTCCGAACCATATTTCCCAGCTATAGGAAAACATTCCCTGAAACCGGGTTCCGGAATTTTTAGCGTAGCCTTCCCAGATGATCGTAGCTGCCTGTAATTTCCGAAAAGTCTGTTCGACAGTCGTCATAGTTGTCACAAATTGTTTGTTTTTTTTGCAGCCACATCCAAAGTAAGTTTCCTAGCACGTCTGTGTTTGTGAGATTTGGGTGGTTAGCGATAGCAACGATGTCCACACCACTTTATCGCACTCCGGTTAACGGCGTCATGCAAACGCCAAAACAAAAACAACGACTTATTAATTGCTCCGATTGAAAATCCGGCAGAACAAACAGCGATAAGTCAAATCCCCCGACAGACAGGCGGGAACGGACTTTCTCTCCAGGCTTTACCTTCGACTGTGAGAAATTGAAGCGGCTGAGTTATGATCTGTCAGAGCTGAAAAATTTTGATTTTTCCTGAGCTGCATCAGGTCGTGCCCTCCTGTCACCCTCTGTGTAAAATATTGATGGCAATTATCTGCTGCTGCTGGTGGCCACGCTGAGATTGTGGGTGTCCGAGTGATTTGGGTGACAACTTGTTACATCACACACACACACACACTTGCAGCCCATATTAAATTGGTCATCTGGAAGACTTGTGGTGTTCTACAAACTTCCTTTTCAACGATGTCTCTTCTGTTGAGCTTTTCGAGTCAGACAATCGCCCGTCAATTTAAGACGATGTCTGGTGGCGTCCTCACTCCTGGTGACATCCCAGATCCTGGAGGCGGTGGCGTTGGGTTCATCGTCTGTCCAGCTAGAAGCGTTTCCATCTCAGTTCTTCGTTATTTCAATCCCGGGTGTTTTCAAGGCATTTAAAATGTGCTTGTTTGTCCTGCAAAAGGTTTTGTTCCCTCAGTTCCTTCATTGGTTCCTATTTTTTCTCTCAGATCGGAACTCTTTTGTTTTTGGTCTTTGCTTTCCTCCCAGTTTTGAGTTAAACTTGCATTTTTCGCGCAGTTGTAGCCCCGCTACAGGCGTGCCATCAAGTGCTTTTGCCATTTACTCGCATCACATGTGATGAAGTCGTCTGTTAAACATTCAATTTTTTTTATTTTTTTTAAAAAAATGGTTCCAAATTAAACCGAGACTCAAAAATCGAAAAATTTCACGAAAAGGAGCGACGGATCGAAAAACAAACTCTGCTCCCCTAACAACGTCTGGCCTCGTCCAACTCCTCTGACTTGAACAAACTCATGCGCACACACGCACACACACACACACACACACACACACACACACACGCACACACGCACACACACACACACACACACACACACACACACGGGATGGAGGTCAAAGCTAAGCAGCAACGCCGGAGGAGAAGATTAGAATGACAAAGGAGAATGGCAGTGAGTCTGCAGAGCTGAGGGGAGGAGGACAGTGGAGATGGAGATGCTAAATAATGGCTCTCTTGTGGATAAAATATAACCTCTGCTGAAAGAGGGGTGGTGGTGGGGGGGGCGATGGAGCAACTATAACATTTTAGAGGCGGGCTGGAAAAGAAAGCGTCGAGTTCAGGAGGAATAAATCACACTTTTATTTTATTTGCAGGGTAGACGCCGTTAAATGCATGGAGCGCGTCCTTCCAGAAGGTTGTCGTTGTCAATAAATGCTGTTATCGTTTAATCAGAACGTCGTTTTGGAGGTGAATTTTAAAATTAAACCCAGTTTTATTGTTTGATTTCCTCCCATTTTGAGGCGGATTCTTCCTTTTGCTTGGAAGGTCTGTTTAGTAACCGACAGACTGAGAGGATCTGACGTGTTTCATCATCTCCATGAACCCCCCCCCCATTGGAGCCAGTGCACTGGGAACATAAATGAATTGGTGCCCACACAAAAAAAATAAATAAAAGGATTTCTATGGCTAACCGGGGATCTCACATTTACAGCCAAATCCAACCCCTCCACCATCCGCAACACTCAATTACCGGACGCCGCCCCCGCCGGCTGCTAAAGACAGCTTCAAAGAAGGTCAGGCCGCCTTTTAATGCACGTCCAATATGAGTAATAAAGTTATTCATCATCTCACGTTTACCCAGAAGTGCTGTTTCAGTCGTGCCGCCATCAAATAAGAGTCTCGGAAGAAGAAAAAAAACTGTGGGATGAGGCGGGGGGCAAAAAAACATGGGTGTCTGGATCTAAAGCCGCATCAAACGGCTAATAGGGTCGGACAATCACCAAAGAGACCCGCCGTCGTTTGACAGGAGAGGCTTTATCAGTTCATGGAATTTTCACAGTTGTCAGAGGCAACTTTTAAAAGTTTCTAAGCACTTTAAGGACTTTAAGGACTTTAAGGACTCGTGGTTTGAGGTGGATGTTGACCGGAGATCGCTCCGAAGGTCAGGAAGAGACTATCCAGCTCCATCGCGGTGACATTTCAGAACAATCCTGGGAATTTAGGGCTTTGTAAAAGAATTAAACTGTGAAAAATGGGAATCCAGACCGTCGTCACGGTGAGTGGAATATATTTAAGTGGCAGAAGAAGTTTTCAGGGCTTTTTTTGGTTGCACAAATTGCAAAATGTGCACAAATTACCAAGGAAACTGGTATCTAACCTTGTCTTCTGCATCAAAACTGGTTGACGGAACCAAAAACTCAATTTACACAAATTCTTGTAGGTGTTTTAGATGTTATGAAAAATACATTTTAATAATCCAAGGCCAATTTCCTTGAAATCCGCAGTGATTGATGCGATTTTCTGCCTCCTGCCCGCTGACAGACAGACAGACAGACAGACGGGGAAAGACCTCGAAATGCAATTTGCTAACGCAGAGATAAACATTTTAAGTGCTTGTTATCTTTTGTAAGTCCCTCTATTTGAAGACGTTATCGGCTGATGCTAATCTGCACCTCCCAAAGGCTCGTTGAAGTCCTCGGCGGCCCCTGCGGCGTGATTGAAACAACAGCGAACACATGACCTCCAATAATTGCCTGTATGAGCCTCCTGGGCGTGGATCCCGTGACGGGCAGCTCCGGCCAATCAGAGTGGAGGAAGAATGATGTAATCAGATTTGGAATTGGGGAGGGAAAGAGTGGGAAGCGTTCCATATCTAGGGTGAACGTGACAGCTGCCCCCCCGACCCCCCGGTGGAGCGCCGTGACTGTCAGGACACCAAACAAGGTCAAGCGGCGTTTAGCTCGGCGCTCCTGGAGCACATCCTCCAGCCGGGGCGCCGACCTTGTCTTCGTTTAACGACGTTTAGTGACCGTGTCTAAACTTTTGCAGACCAATCAAAAAGCCCCCCGGGCTTGTTAGCATGTGAGCCACGATGCTAAGACGACTTCACTGCTGCTAAACATCTGGCTCAGTGGGGATTTGAAGAGGGGAATCGCACTAACAACCTTCACACGGAATGACTCCATGGAGTTTCATCCAAAAACGAGGTCACCCGAGATGAAATGATGCAAACGACAATGAATCTGCCGCCGCCGCCGGTCTTTGGAGACGGACGCTGATCCCGCAGGAACAATCAAGACGTTGAGGAGGAAAGCTCTTTAAGCTGCCTGACAGACCCCCCCCCCGTTTTATCGTGTTTTTATTTGTTTGTTGATGTTTGTTGTTTGACCATGAACGTCCCATCAGGGGTCGATAATCTATCTTATCTCTCAAATTACGTTAAGTCATACATTTCTTGTACGTTAAAGACGTTTGTAGACGTTTTACCTTTGGGCAGAGTCAGGCCAGCTTTTTCCCACCATCAGCATGCTAAGCTACGCTAACCTTACCTTGGCTCTAGCCTTGAATGAAGACGGTATGAAAACAGAATTAAAAGCTAACATAAGATTCTCGAATGAATGAAAATCTCAATGTCGACATTTCTGAAAAGACAGGAAGACGAGATAAGGAGAAATACTTTCATAATAAAACAGGAAATAGTTTAAACCAAACAGAGAGGAGGAAATAAACCCTTTAATTTGAAGAATAACAAACTAAAACAAAACTAAAACTTTTTTTAACTCGAGGAAGAATTGTTAGACCTACGCTAAAAATGCCAGATTTAAAAATAAACGAGTATCTGTAGTTTATTCCCAGAGAACCGAAAAAACTAAATAAATGTCCAGGCTGAATAATTCCACCCAGTTGCTCAGTAACCCTCTTGGTGGGGGCAATAAATGTCAGAGAATATGATCTGGGGCCAATGAGTTTCAGGCTGAAAAATATAAGTCATTACAGTATTTCTTTTTGAATATATAAAAAAAAAGGACTCGAACAACGCCAAGAAATTTGGTTTGGGTTTCAACAAACACACCTCACGTGGTGTTTTTCCAGGGAGACATAAAATATCTTCAAATACTTTGATTTAAATCCTTTAAATTGATTGATAAACATCAGCTTTGGGGGTTAAGCCCCTCGTGCGATCGTATTTAGAGTCAACCGTGGAATACACGCTGCCTTTGTCAAAACCGCGCGCTGCATGCATCTGCTGCTGCCGCTGTCACCTTCCATCTCCGTGATGTGACTATTCCCACGACGTATGCCTCATCTCATCGCGACGTTAGCCTTGAAAAGTACCCAAAAAAATACTCTGAATGTAATGTAATTTAACCGACCCTGTCAGTCTCCGTGACGGCGGCATCCATCATTGTCAACAAAGACTACATCAGCGGAGGCCCCGAGGTTTCACCAAAGGATGCCGGAGTTGTGAACGTCTCACTCAGGTGTCTGAAATCATGGCAGGGGAGGAGGAGACGAGGCTAAGCGAAAGTGGCAGGGAACACCGCGCCCTGCTTATTCCGAACAAGGAACATCGCTCCGACTGGGAGCGGCGGGGATACATACTCCGTCTGAGGAGGGCCCCCGGAGTCACCGAGCTAAACTCGGCTTCTCCCGAGGCGTCCGGAAGAACTGCGAGTGAAACTGGACCTTAAAAAGGCTCTTTGAAGAAAAAATGATGGTCTGCTTGAGTTTAATTTACAGGCGACATTTACGCCTGATGATAGCGTAGCATTCCGTTAGCGGGTTAGTTAATGTATTTCATTAGCGCAGCTCATTAGGATCAGATGACGGCTTGGATCAGGCATTTCAGAGGAGACTCCTGGCTGATTGTAACCCCCCCTCCCCCATCCTGTACTGTTAGCACACACAAAAAAGTGTTTTATCCTCCTTTCATCATGTGGAGGTTGACATTTCACAAACAAGTCAGTTACACCAGCGGTCCAGAACCATTTTTATACCACATACCAGTTTAATGTCAGTCAATATTTTAAATTTTTCCATAAAAACACACCTGCATAAAAACAGATTTATTCTATTAATGCTGTTATTTATTGGAGTTTATGAGATCATTATAGTTCAATTTTAAATAGGGATCATCATCTATGAGTTCCTGCCTCTTTAGTTCCTGATGGAACGATGACAGCCTTCCAAAAAAGTTCCTAACAGTAGAAGAAAGAAACAATCCTGTCATGGGTGCAGGGTTAAGACCCGTACCAGATCACCACCGATCCAGGAAACACAAGAAAACTGAAGGAGACCAACAAACTAGAGACGAAGCAATCTGGGACTGAACCAGAGGAGAATCCGGCTTAAAAAGGCCTCTGGCTATTCAGTCTGATCAGCTACAGGTGTGGAGACCAAGCTCCGCCCACCAGTTCAGCCCCGCCTTCTGCCACGCCCCATCACAGCAGAGCGACATGACACAAACACCACATGAGGTCCGTGTTATTGAAGTTTAAGCTGGCGTTGCTTCGGGTCTGGAGTAATTGCTGACACCGGGGAGTGAAGGATGGGGTAATGTTACCAACTGGATTCAGACCGTTTCTCTATGAAGTTCACTTCCTGTTTTCTTTTCTGCTGCAAAAGAAATCTCCCAGGAAAACCGGGGGCTGATACGAGGCGTCCCTTTGAGGAAGGCTCATATGTTTTCTGCCGGCTCATCACTTCCTGGAGTTTTCTTTTCCCATACGTTCCCCCTTGAACTTTTTCTTTCGGTCTGACCCGAGATGTAGGGGAGCAGATTACTTTGACATCTCCTCTCTCAAAGCATCAACTCCAGCTCGGCCATGAAAATAAATCACCGACTATCTATCATGACCTCAACTCATGTCCAAAATCCAGTCTTCAATCCAATTCAAAGTTTAGGGAGAAGGGAGGGAAGTGGATTCACTCCCCAAGGAACAAGCAGGGATTTGGTTGCCTAGGCAAAACATAGTCACCTTTGACGAGACAAGTCGGCGCCAGATTGGAAATTACTTTCACTTGGTTCGTCCTCCGTTGGCGGAATTTTAATAAACTCAGAATAAATCACCGTACCAACTCGGAGTGAGGGAGAATTTTTAATCATCCCATCCCCCACCCCACCCCCATCTCATGAAAAGACTAATTAGCTCTTGAGCAAAGAGCGCGTGAACGTCCAACGTCTGTAAACGCACCAGGAATCAAGGAGCTCCAGGCAAAGCTTGTTTTCCAGGAAAAGTCTAGTCCTTAGAGAGTAAAAAGATATTTTTGGATTTAGCGCTGCTATATTTGGCAAACGTGCAGGAGACCGGTAGATATTCTAGAAACGTTACAGGAGTGTGTGGCTTCCTGTGATGTTTTGAGCGCGTGCAGGAAGGCAAAGCCATCCCTACGCTCGTTCCGGTTCGTCGGGAGGGTGTTTACCTCGCCTGCACATTAAAAGTCACGCGCCAACACCTTCTACAGATCAGTGCTAGGCGTCTCCGCGAGCCGGGTTCAACCAAGGTCTCGATAAAGAAAAGCGCGATGCTCATCTTGCCTGCAGATATTTGGACCGACCTACGTTTGACATCCTTGGAGATGTTTCGGCATTAACATTTCATTCGGAAAGAGTGTCTCGATTGCCGTGATAATCGGCCTGCTACACGTGAGCGCACGTTTGTCTGTAAACATGTGTAGCCCTGTGATAGCAAATGCTAATTTATACTGCTGGGGTTTTTCCAAGTTCCGCGTAGCAAGTGGTGCAGATATTCAAACCAACAAATCAACACATTTACTTGCAACAACACTCTTAATTATTAAAGAAGCATTGATTCCATGAAGTAGCAAACAAAGGCAAGACTCAGTTGTAGTTGCGCGTCTGTTGAGGGAGTGATTAACATATTTAATCTACAAATAATCACCTTTACTCTCATTAGTTTGCTAATATGTTCTAATTCTGAACAGAGCCCCTAGAAATGCATTGCAAACATGTCGGGATAGGGGCAGAAAAAAGACCTGGAGGGTTGAGTTAATGCTTAGAAAACACTCTAGAGTGAATGTTAACAGGTCTCCAAAAGGCTCGGTCCTTCAAAAAGGCGGAGGGTGTGTCTATTTGCCACTTGAAAAGGAGTACCGGGTTTCAGAACGAGTCACAACCGCCACAGAGACAGGGGAAGAGACGGAAGGCAGACGGAAGAGAACCAAAAGTTAATAGAGCAAAAGCAGAAAGACTGCAGAAGATAGACATGAAAAAAGACTAGACGGGACAATATCCAGGAGGAGGAGGCAAAAGAAAAAAATCTATGAAACAGAAGCAAACATCCGTGAAACAGGCAAAGTTCAGGGAATCAAAGGTGTAAAGAAACGTACAAAGGCGACGCTGAAGGCACGGCCACGAGGAATGATGTACGACCGGCTCGCCACGAAAGAGAGGAAGACTCTCAGAAGGCTAGAAACAACAAACAAAAGGCAGGAGGTGAAAAAACACCTGAACCCAGAACTATGACATCTGAAAGGAAACCAGGGATTCAGCATCTACACCCGACAAAAAATGTTATTTTCAGATTGAGAGAATGTGAAGAAATCCCTGCACAGCCGCTCGGGAACAATAGATTGGTCTATTTCCTCTTCAATCAGGCAATCAGATTGTGACTAGCACATTACCAGCACCTGCAATGTGCTGAGCACGCTGTTGGCCAATATCCGAGTAAGTTGCACATCCATGAAGATGCAATTAATACCAAAAGGTTCAAGCGACATCTGCTGCCATGGCGACAGCATCTTTTTACGACCCGTCTCCCATTACACATGTGTGGTACATTCTATTCTAGTTAGTCCAAATCACAAGAAAAAAACTTCACTCCAAAAACCTTCAATAATTACTTTCTCCCAAACACTCATTGAGACAAGGTGATGTAACCTGATGGTAAACAAGCCCCCGTGTTGAAGACATCAAATTCAGACTGCGTATAATTACAAAAAAAATAGACAATAAAAGGGTTTTAACATTAAGACTTTGTACTGGTTTCACTTGAAAACACTACAAAGACGAGGTCCAGACAAAGAAGAAGTCAAAAAGGATTTGCATCCTTTTGTTTTCCGCCTCTTTTTGTTTTCAGCGCCCCAAAATGACGGGATTGTAAATCACTGCTTTAGCGAGACTGTAAACAAGATATCTGCTGATTTTCTCCTCAATTCCAGTTTGTTTCAGATGAATTCAATTCAACTGAAGGTGTAGCCAAGCTTTGATGCTGCTTTATTCCAATATTATAATTTTGAATTTATCTGCAAAAGGTTTTCAATGCATCAGTATTTCAAATAAAGTCACAATCAGCTCGTGCACCACATGTCAACCCGTACTTAATCCATGGTACTTTAGCTTTTGTGGATTTACAAGACATTAGACTGCATACTATGACAGTTTTCAGCATTAAAAAAAGTGATTAAAGAGAGTTTAGTAATCCAAATTTCACACACATTTGAGCGTTTCTAACGTAGCCCCAGGGACCAGATGGTAGAAACCGTTTTAGTTGGTGGGGAAGGGGGAAGAATAAGCTTCTAGCAGTCCCAATTTAATTCAATTTCGCATGTTGCATCAGTTGCCTTTAGTTCCGTAGTTTGTTTGGTGAATGGAAGCAGAAAGAAGGCTAAATTTTGGAACCAGGATCAAGTATCAAGAGCTGGAACCCAACTACGAAGCAACAAATAGATTGTCAGCTGTTTATCATCCTCTTATCGTACGCTGAGGTGTTCCAGGTGGGGATGCTTCGGTTTCCAGTGACGTATGTATTTCAGATGAATCCTATTGAACGCTGGGGGGTTGACGAAAGGACACGGCGGCAATCAACAGCTAAGAGGCAATGAACCAAATGCACGGTGAAATATTGCGTCTGATTTCGCCACATGTAATGCCACGGGTACTCATAAATTCTACATTTTAGCACCTGAGAAATCAACTCTATGGCTGTTTGAGCTGACATTAACAGATGGCGGCGCTGCTCTCTTACTCGACTTTATCTATTTACCGGCAAAGACGAAAGGAAAGTCACTCTGGCAGTTTTAGACGAAACCGTCTTGAATTTTGACGAGGGTTGCACGCGGACGGCGTTAATTAATTGTTTGTCTGCGCTTCGAGCAATCATAAAACACACCTTTTTACGCCTAATCAGACAAAAAAACAATGAATTCCTCGCGTCTGCCGGGAGCCTTGAGTTGTTTTTGTGCCGTTTCTCACCTCCAGGCCTCGCCATTCGTCTCCGTTGAAGGCGCTGAAGGTGAAGGACCTACTCGACCCGACCACCACGTTTCATTGGTTTTGCGATGACGCGGTGCGACTGTGTGAGAATGCGTGTCACACTTCGAGTTCAGTCGCAGTAAAAAAAATAAAAAAAATTGTACAGTTCCCGGGCACGCCAGGAGGCTCGCTTTACAGCGCCGGCTTCATCTCTTTCCTATTTTTAGCGGCGAGGGAGGATGTTGTGAGTCGTAGATACGCTCGCGGCAAAAACCCAATCTGCTCTGTTGTGTCTAATATTTACGGATGACTGTCCGCTATGTGTTTCACGAGGCTCCAGATTGTGTTTGAGAGTTCCAACAGCTCTGTCATTTTCACAACACACACAAAAAAAAACCGACGTGCAGATGGATTTCCTCACGCCGGTTTCGGTCCGGACTCAATCCCACGGTGTCGATAAGTGTTCCGTCACATCCTTGTTCCAGACACAGGAGGTGGATCTCTACACCGAGATTTAAACTACCACCACTGGTAAGAAATTCACATCATTTGAGACAATCGTAGCGTGCTATTGGAATTAAATGTCACCTTGCAAAAGGAAGTTCGTCTGATAATGTCACTATTCAGGGAATGCAACCTTTGGAGTTAGCATCTAAAGAAGGGATGCAAAGATTTGGTACGAACTGACGACGTTTTCATCTTTGTGTTGTAAATGACATGATTTTCAGAAACCACGGACGGTAAATATGAAATTACAGTTTCATACGATTGATCACAATTTATTCATCCCAATAAATCCCTAAATGTGCAAGAATATCAAGCATCTTATGTATGAGTAACGTGACAAACTGAAGAAGTTCCATCCTAAAGATCCCTGAGACGATGACGACGTCTTCTTCATCACTGAATATAATAAAGTGATTTTAGAAGCTTTAATATTTATTCAACTCCAGTTGTAAACATGATGAAGACAGGACAAAGTGGAGCATTGTTAAATCCTGATTACAACACGTAATATTTAGTCCTCGATCTCCGCTGTGATTGGTCAGTTGTTTTTTTTCCAGCTTTCTTGTCTCTGAAGACTCCATGAATAAATCAGGAACCGTGATTGGAGTACCGCAATTGTTGTCTTATAAGATGCTGCTCATGCATGTCTGATGGACGCAAATCCATCGTGTTTCATGAATTAATGCATTATTAGCATTAGCATTAGCCTAACGCATTTAGCAGAATGGAGGGTCTAAACCAAAGGTATAGCTGGCACCAAACCGAAGGAGAACCCGGCTTAAGAAGCCTCAGGCTGATCAGCCTGATGGGGCACAGGTGTTCAGATGAGGCACAGGTGTGGAGATGAGACTCCGCCCACCAGCTCGGGCCTCGCCTCCTGCCACACCCCAGCACAGCAGAGCAACATGGGACAAACACATAACCAATTATTAATAACCCTTTCCGGGATCTTAACAGAAGAAAGTCATGACATAAATAATAACACTATTAATGCCTCATATGGGCAGTCTCTCAAAGTTCTTGTGTTCCTTGGGAAGACAAGAACTTTGACAGCTGGGAACGGGAACGCTGAGAGGTTTTGGGTAGCAGGGAGATGGTTGAAGTTGTGCTTTTTCCGCTTGTTCCAAAACCGGCGGTAGTTTCCCCTCAACAGGTGGGAATGCGTGTCGTTCATGAGTTTCCCCTGACCTCGTAGCTGAAAGTTAAGACTGTTCAGCATTTCTGTCACGTCTGCTAAAAATCCAAGGTGCCATTTCCATTCTGGATCAATCAGCTCTGGGACTGTTTTGTTGCGGGGGGGGGGGTTCTGGTACTGTTGTACAAATGTGGAGGCAGGCCTTAGTTTGGGAACCTCTGGTCTAGACTGTTTAAATCATAGACGCAGCGTCTACAGTCTCTTCTGGAGACTAGTCGTATTATCCACCGCAGCGTCTGTGGTCCGACCCTCCACTCCATCCTCATAGCGTCTTTATACAATTCATCGTACAATAACGGTAATAAAGTTTCTTCTTCTTTGAATGCGTGTGATGTGCAGGTAAGAATAATTACATCGATTCAACTTTTAACCAAAAGAGCAGCAACCTTGAAATGGGCTCCTATGGTCGCCTAGCAACAATAAGAGACACGACCATGCCTCTTTACATGGAACCTATTTGCTCTGAAATGTGGAACCCTTTGGTTCCACGCCGACTGTTTAAGGGCGAGGCCACGTTTGAGGACGCAAATGGACACGGACTCTTTAAATTGCACGAAAGTGAAAGGTTGAAGGAGAAAGAGAGAGAGAGAAAGAGGGAGAGCGGATGGATAGATATCATCATTTGCTGTGTACTCCGTATTATCCTCTTCATAATCATGCTTTTCATTCAGGGCCACATTACCGTGGCAAACACCCCACAGGCTGTCTGATTTCTCAAAGGGCTTTTGCATATTGAATCAAATCAAGTGAAACAGAGCCTGGCAAAGCCTGATGGGAAACGTCGCTCCTCCCGACAGACGTGGAAACCGCCGCCGTTCCTTCCAGAGTCTCCTGCATGACCGCTGGTTTCATTCAGTCGTTCCTCTGAACACGTGGACACAAGCCGTCGAAGGTTTGAATAGAAAGGGAAGATTTAAAAAAAGATAAGGAAATGTTATTAACAACCGCCTCGCGGGGACAAACCCGCCTCGCTCTGCTTATTTTGTAACTATGGTTAATTCGTTTAACAAACCCTTTTTTTACTGTCAAGGAATGAGACAAACGGGTTCGTTGGTTCCCGTTGGCTTGTTTTGACACCATGCGTTCAGCCATGGATCGTACGTTCTAGAGACGAGCCTCGGCGAAAAAGGCTGAAGGCGCTGAATAAATCCTGGAAGTTGCACAAAGTCAAATATTAGCATTGGTTTAATGGGCGGCATTTTCTTGTCCTCGTTTGTCACAACACGTGTCATAAAATTCCAGCAGAAGGCTAACATCTGAAGCCCTGTTTCAGTGTCCAAATTTCAGACGGAGGTAAAAAACAAGCGTGGACAAAGTCCTGCTTCCTGTCAGAGGACATTTCCGCCATCTCAGTGTCACGTTTGCACTCTGTCCAACACGTACTCTCCATGATTCACTCAGATCTGCATTCTCAGCAGGTGCGTGGGTGTTAGCGCCTCAGTCAACCCTATAGATGCCACTGAAAGTGTCCATTGGGTCCCGTTCAGTCAAGTGGCTGCGATTAACGTGACATAAAGGATCGTGAACGTGCACAAGTGTAGCTATTAGCCTCAAATTCACACATCACAAGGTCAGCAGTTCGATTCCCACAGTAAAAGCATCCCTAGACTCCGTCAAGAGTGACTGAATGGTCATCACTCCCCATAAAGCAGGTGGCACCTCACCTGTTAGCATCTGCCACAGAGGTGTGGATGTTGTGCAGCTCTCTGATTGGTTGGTAAACCATAGAGATGTGTATAAAGACAGTTCTTTTGCAGCACACTGACTCTATCTTTGACGGTGGGCTTCCAGAGTCCTTCAAGAACTGAAGCTACCTTCTGGAAGACCTCAGCTCCAAAACGAGTCCCGAGAGTTTCCCTGACCCCCGTCGTAAACCTGATCCGGATTGTAACGCACCGTACGTCTAGAATACCGCCTTCTCCAATTTCAGATCAGTAAATACAAGTCTGGTCTAGTTGAAAACCAGTGTTTGAGTTTTTAGCATCTGCTACCTATGGTAAGACTATTAAGAACCTTGTTAAAGAAAATAACGTAATAATAGTGGGTAATGTTAAAAATGTACCTGTTCTTGAAATCTAATAGGCCAACCATGTGATAAAAGTCTTCAACCGATAATATAATAACTTTTGGCCACCAACGTCTCCATTTATTACCAATTCTAACTCCTAATTATTACGTTGTTACCCAAAAATTATTACGTAATTGGTTCTAGAATGGTTATTACATCATTGGCTTCTTCAAACCTTGCAAGGAAATCGTTAGTTCTTCTTCTCCTTTGGGCTTTTCCCTTCAGGGGTCGCCACAGTGAATCAGTTTCCTCCATCTAACCCTGTCTCCTGCTTCCTCTTCTCTCACACCAACTACCTTCATGTCCTCTTTCACTACATCCATAAACCTCCTCTTTGGTCTTCCTCTAGGCCTCCTGCCTGGCAGTTCAGAACTCAGCATCCTTCTACCAATATATTCACTATCTCTCCTCTGGACATGTCCAAGCCATCTCAGTCTGGCCTCTCTGACTTTATCTGCAAGGAAATTGTTACTAAGACCTTTTATTTTGAAATTGGGGTGTAGTCTTGGGTGGAGGTCTTGGGTGCAAATGACCAGTTATGAAACACCAAATTGATGATGAGTCAAAAATCGATCATCTTGGTGTCGTTGAAGCGATTGGATTATACGTGATTGGATTATACCCGTCTCCGAGTCATCGATCCAACGGCGGTTTACGTCTCTTTCTGAATTCATATTCATTGAAAAGTTTACCCCCGCTGTGTCCTCTGCTTTCTCCCCCCTCCACGGCTCCCCGCTGTGTTCTTAAACATCGACATCTGCGTCTCTGCTGTGGAGGTCGTGGGATCGGCTGCGCCCGCCGCGGTGGCGGTCACGGCGAGACTCGTGGGTTCCATGTCAATGAGACCTCGGCTCGCTTTCGAGGCCCAAGGCTGTCGGTAGCGCGAGTCTCATCAAACCCCATCGGGAGCAGAGGAAACCTCAGCGTCTCATGCAAATGTGCTCCAATTTGGATTCTGCCAGCAGTAGTGTGGTTTGTGTGCACAAACACAGCCATTATGGTAATTTGGGATGCACCACTAAGGGGGGAGGGGAATTCATTCGTTTCGTGTCGACCAATTTGGCGGTTGACGTTGGTGTAGAGGGCGGAACATGGGATGTTTTTGAGGTAACAGTCTGAGAGAGATAGACTCCTGTCTACCATCCAGAGATAGACTCCTGTCTACCATCCAGAGATAGACTCCTGTCTACCATCCAGAGATAGACTCCTGTCTACCATCCACAGATAGACTCCTGTCTACCATCCAGAGATAGACTCCTGTCTACCATCCACAGATAGACTCCTGTCTACCATCCACAGATAGACTCCTGTCTACCATCCAGACGTGTTTATGGCGAAGACGCACCTCAGAGAAGAGCTAATCGATGCGGCGCTACTCACTGACTCCTATTACCCTAACAGCAGAAGGATGATGGGGATCATCTGCTGTGTCACATAACTCCGGGGGTGGGTCAAGTCTGTGGGGGCACGTCGGTCGCCGCTACTCATTTTTCACCCGGTGAAACTCGGTAATCCGACCTCGCCAGTGCTGATTCGCTGGAGTCGATTACGTCCAGGACTTCAATGGACGTTCCTCCTTTTTTCTCCAGGATGTTTCGGACGACATCAGCCAATGGTGGGGACTGTTTGGGTGGGCGTCCATAGACACCCCAAGAGACGGGATATTCAAACATCCGTTGGGTTGTTTTTGCTTGTATTATCTTACATTATCTGAGCTGTAGTCCGTTCGGTTTAAGCTCCGTCTGAAACTGATCCGAAAAATCCCCGCTTGGTGTGCACCTGTGTAGAAATGGAACCATCTATCTTCCTGTGAATGTCTTAACTCCTTTAGCTTAAAATGCTATGCTAGTTGAATCAGTGTGACCTGATTGATTGCAACAATTTTTACGTCGATCACTAAACTTTTCTGCATGATTTGATTACGTTATTTTACTAGTATTTGTTTTTCAAACCTGATTTTTCTTATTTTATTGATTTTTTTTTTTCACAGTGAGCAAAAAAAAAAGATGTTATGCTTTATTTTCCCCCCTAAGAAAATTTTTTTTTTGCTTCTGTAGGACACAAAAAGAAATCCTCTTACAAAAACTACCTCTGAATAAGAATATATGAGCTTCTCAGCTGAGACAGCATTGACTGCTCCATAAACCAGTCAACCAGAACAAAAAAAACATTTTAAGCACCTAAAGTCTACTTTTCAGAATGTCATAAAGTCACTTGATTCTTTTCTTTTTTCGTAAAAGGCAAAGACGTTCAGAATCGATTAGTTTTCCCCCCTGAAAGCAAAAGGAGACAGTAAAGCAAGACAATATCGGGGAGACGGTATAACGGTGAAACCATTAGCGGGATTGGACTCTAGCGTGCGGCGCTAGCTCTTTGTAAACACAGACGCTGGCGGTTTGCGTGTCGACGCCGGCGATGGCGTCTATCAGCTGGAGATGAATTAGCGGAACAATCCGACAGAAAAACCGAGTTCATAGCTGCAGTGCAAACAATCCCACACAAACACACACACACACACACACACACACACACACACACACACACACACACGCTGGTTTTCTGTGCTAGCGGGTCCTGGGGCTAAGAAGCTTTCTGATTTACTTTGGTAATCCCAGCTGTAAGTCCCCTTATGACTGTCAGTGTGCATTGCAGACGCTGAATACGAGAACAGAATGGGGGGGTGGGAGTGTAATTACTCTAAATCTTTATTTCGTTTGGAGGTAATTAGCTATGTCACATCGCAACCTTGGGAGGACTTGTTTGCACGTCACCAGTCGGAAAGGAGGTGTTATTTACTGTACATTAAAGGGCCCATTACACCAGCATGCAAAGAAAACTAACATATATCGCTTTTAAAAAAACATCTCAGGTGCTTTTGCCCTCAGATATCTTCCACTCATGAGCTGCAAACATAAAAATTACGGTTTTTTAGCTTTGATAAAAGCATTAAAATAAATCCTCCCTGAAGAAACCTAATGGCTATTTAGGAGAAGGGAACATCCTGCACCTTATTAAGAGGCGCTACCTCTTCATACAGGTGTGCAGGAAAACGTGATTATGAGATTGGTTTTGGCGCGTATTGCGCTTGTGCTCCACAGTGGGGGGAGGAAACGGGAGGGGAAAATGACTTTCATTTGGTTACGTTGAAGTCCATCCATCAATGATGATAATCTCTCACCAGCCGTCGCGCCCGCCGCAAGATTGAAGCGTCCCTTCTTTTGTGGCGGCGCGAGGCGAGAGAAATGAAATATCCCATTCACTTTCCGCGAAGGCGTGTAAGTAAATTACACCAGACGTAAGGAAAAAAAGGGCGACGTGTTGCCCGTCGCGAGGACACGCTAGCTTTAGCGGGCTGCTCATCAATACACGGCGGAGCCTAATAATGAGTGTTATTACAAAGACCAGATGTTCAGCTCGTAATCCGTCCTCTAATTTGATTAGCAAATTGTCAATACGAAGTCTTTAGGGAGGGTGAATCGAGTTGCGCTAATTTAGCCGTCTGGTAACCGGCGCAGCATGTGTCCGGGGCGGGGGGCACCGGGTCAGAAGGATTTGCCAGCTTATTTGCCCTTTTAGAGCAAATTCCAAGCATGCACCATGCAGATACCCTTGATGGCAGCGACCGATTCGTGTAAGTGTGTCGCTTTCACCGAGAGACCCAAAAAAAAAATTTGACAATTAAAGTCAGGGGCGCCTCGAGACGCTCGCTTCCACAGTTAATTCTCCACCAATTATATCAAATTGACTTTGCTCCGGTTTTGATTGTCAGTTACACAGCTTGCATTGGATCTTCATCAACGGTAATTGCACTTCAAAGAGGGTAAAAGGAGGGAAGAATCCGCCGTGACGGCTCAGGACACGGGTTGCAGGCGTCTTTCCAAGATGGAGAAGTGAGAAGAAAGATGATAAAAACAAATATCAGCCATGTAGGCGACATCTAAGGCGAAAAAAAAATTCTTAAAATCTGCTACCATGCTCGCATTCATCAGAAGGGAAGGAAGACATATCTGACAGGCTCTAAGTGCTCTTCAAAAGCCCGCCATCGGGAAAAAAATTACAAAATGTTTTAACACTTGGCCACCATTTGGACATATTGAATTAAAATCATCTGAATTACATTCTGGAGCTCTGCAAAATAGAAGATATACGGCTGCATCCTGGAGCTTTATGACTCCGTTTCGCCGTTTGAAGTGATGACAACGGAGTACACCCTGTGCCAAGAAATGCTTCCTATCAAAGTTTGTTGTTCCCATAGTAGCTTCACATAAACTACGTCTGACTGGAGAAGGCTGCGTGGAACGATAGAGCCGAGGATATTCATCTGTCGAGATTCACAACCTGCCATCCGGCGGATCGGGTGGCGTCGCCCCCAACCGAACGGCGCCGTTGTATTTCACGCGACACAGGCGCGATGTTTGGTAGGACGGCAAGGTAATCCTTTAACGTGTTATAAATCGTGGAGGCATGAAGGGAAACAACATGTACGACTTTTGCATGCTTATTTTTTTATTTCGGTTAGCATTTAGGGAGGAAGACAAGGGGGGGTGAAGGCGATGAAAGAGTAATGGCTACTGAAGGTAATTGGATATAAAGTGATCCCTCGTTCCTCGCGGTTAATGCGTTCCAGGAACCACACGCGAATAACGGATTCCGTGACACTGCGACAAACTATTTATCTCATTATTAACGTAGCGCATTTCTGGATGCCGTCAGCCAATAGAATGCGAGTATGGTATTGTGTGACTACCTACTAAAAGTCTGCGATGAGATGAAGTCGTGTGTGTCGATGTACGAATGCGTGAGGGATCACTGTAGTTTGACTCTTTCTTTAATCGTCTTGTACTACCTGTGTTGTACTACCTGTTGTTCTGCCTGTTGTACTGCCTGTTGTACTACCTGTTGTAGGCCAGATTGCGTGAAGAAAAAAATTAAATAAATTAAATTAAATAAATTTTTAAAAATTTAATTAAAATTAAATTACAAAATTAAATTAAAATTAAACAAAGAAAATATTTTTTAAAAAGCCTCTTTCCCTGGCGCTCACCTCCGCCCAGCCTTAACAGACTGCTTTACGCGTTAATGTGGGGAATGACATTGTTGAGCCTGACAGCTCAGATCACTAATGAGGATTTGGCTTTGTTCTGACGGAGGCGCCCCCGTTCCGATCCCGACAATCGCAGATCAAATGGATGATGTTGTTTGTTGTTTGTCACATCCCCTGATGAGGGGGCAGGAAAACGCCTGGATCTGTTTGCGTTTGAGTCGTTTAACAATTAAGTCGTAAAACCCTGAGCTTTAAGCACAATTCAAACGGACAAAGTGAAAGGAGTCGTGCCAGATTTCATTTCACAGGCTGTCTGCGCGTCCTATTTTCACGCCGAAACGACATCGTGATCGTAAATAAGAAGACTGGACTCGTCTAAAGGGAGGAAAGAGTTCAGCATCATCTGCGAATCGTTGTCACTTCCCGCATCATCCGTTTCCCCCGACGCGACGCGAGTTACGCTCCTTCGTCATTTCAGGGAGGATTATGGGTTATCGCCGTCGTACGGCGAGAACAAAAAAAAGGCAAAACGAACAACGCGTTCATTCGACACGTGACTCACAAGCCGAGCGCCTGGCGACGAAGTGACGGCAATGAAGGAAACATAAAAGCATGCAAAACAAGCCATTTACCTTATTTGACAATATGTCTTGTTTTTTAGCGGCGCTTCGCAAGAAAAATCAATTTCTTTTTAGCCGCGGCTACAAGATTAAGTGAATTTTTTGGGGGTTATTTATTTGGCAGAAAATGAGATTTGTCTCCGCAGTCTCGACTGAATACGTTCCCGCGCCTTGTTTGTCTTTCTATCATCCCTCTCCCTCTCCTTTAACCACACCTGACAGTTGTTTATCCCCGCGTCTGTGCAAAAGACGCCACGGCAGCGGCGGCGGCGAGGGAGCCTCGGTAATACGTCGCACGCTACGCCGGCCACGGAGAGCATTTTGCGAGACGTTAACAAAATAAGGTCGATGATGAAAGCCATGATTGTTTCTGTTACCTGGAGTTTCTTTTTTTTTTTTACTCAAAAAATCTCGCAGGGATGGAAACGGGCGGCGGGCCCGGGTCCGTCCTTTTTGGAGTGCAATCCCAAGCTGCTCGGTGTTTTTTGTGTGTGTGTGTGTGTGTGTGTGTGTGCCCTCCCCTTCTCTTTTACACCGAAACACAAAGTTCCTGTCTTCTTTATAATGGCTGCCATTTTCATCACAACAGATGCCCCCGCACTCCCCCGTATGCGCAAGGTGATAAATGCAGATTACCCTCTCCTCGGGTCTCTTCCAGAACCATCTGGTGCCGTTCAAGCAGCGGCCAGGACCTGTTTTTTTGTTCAAAGTCTCTTCTTCCACAACCAACGGCAGCTTTTTTTACCTCCTTTACTGCTTATTTTTTCCTGGTAAACATCGATGGCGCTCCAGAAGAAGAGGATAAAACTACTTTTACAGGTGCTAACACAAAAAAAAAGTTCATTTTCCCCAAAATGAAAACAGCATAACAGCGATTTACAAGCAAAATGATGCGTAGGGTTAGGATTTTTTTTATTTTTAATCACCTGGTTACATAGATGTCATTAATTTGCTTTATTCTTATATTTTCTTATTATTTAATGTTTTTTCTTGCATGCATTAACAATAAATCTCCCGTTTCAACTCTCAGTGGAGAATTCTATATATAAACGCTCATCGTGGCGCGGCGTTCGTTTGATTCGTGCATCTAAAGGTTTCGACGTGACGTATGGTGTCATATTCATTTCTCATTCCTTTCATAATCACACAAAGGACGCAATTTGTAAAACATAATGGAAGTAACTGAAAATCTAATATTCATTTTGTGAGAAAATGACATTATAATTTGAATGGCGTTTTTGTGTACAGTTGCTTGGAATGCTAATATTTAGCCCGCGGCTACGTTCCGTCTCCGTGTGATGATGAGCCAGAGAAATCAAAAAAAGGGAAGAGGTGGCTCTGAATCAGACGGCTGTCATTCTGGCTCCGACTATACAGACCCGTCGTCTCCGTTCTTTCTGCACAGATAGCGCCTCTCATGTTAACGCAAACTTTATTTCCACTTGGTGAGTCATGAGAGAATGAGTGACAAACCTGTCGGAGGGTAAAAGACAGTCGGTCCTTTTTTAAATGTCAGGTTGAAGATTAAAAAAAAAAAAATCTAATTCAGTCGGTCCATCGTCTCATGAGATGAATTTTCATTTTGTAGATTAAAATAATGCTCGACATAAGGCGTAAACACACATTAATAAGGCTCGCATTGACATTTCGCGAATAAACAGCTGCTGAGTCTTTCGTTTGGATGCTCAGTATCGCCCCCTGCAGGTGCATGAGCAAACTTCAGGATCGGTTCCGTTGATATTAGCTCCAGGCTAAGACGTCGGTGCAAAGTTTACGTTTTTATCACCTAAATTTTTATATGAGGTTCTTCCAGCGGTTTCTGTATTCAAGCTAACTAGCGTAAATTGTTGATATTGCGAAGAAATACAGAATGTAAAACTAAGAAATGCGTGCATGAATGGAAGCAAAGGATGAAGCGCGTGTGTTTCCTGCAGCAGAAACTTTCCTGCTCCTTACATCTGCAGGTTTTGGACCTGCATTCATGTTCAAACTGCTTGCGCTGCAGATCTGGTGGACCCGTTCTTCACACGGTGACACTGTGTCCTTCTCATCTGACCTTCTTGTTTAGCACAGCTTTAATTTGGACCCCGAGTTGAGAATGAAATCAGACATCGCAGTCAGCCGACTCAGCTGCATTTAGCGCGGCGGCAGGTCTTCTGTATCTGCCAGGAAACATTGAGGAAGTAGGGCGTCATCGGCGTAAGCGGAGCGGTGGAGCTCCTGACACCTGTGTTAACCCTGGGCGCCCGTGATGGAGCATCTCGCTCTGCCAGGTGGACGTGCTCATTGTCCGGCTGCCTTATCTCTTCGGCGCCATTCGTCCTGAAGATCAGCGGGACTGACGGAGCAGAAGCTCAGGCATTCCTGCGGATAATTCTGGAAACAGTCCTGGAGAGACTTCTTGGCAATGCAAGTGGGCCAAATCAAAAGCATCTGGAGCGCAGGCTGGTTAGAGCATCCTGGACAGGTTTAAGAACGTTGGGGGATGGAGGAGAGACTCTCTCGCTCCTGCTGCTACCCTTATAATGTATGCTGCGACGATGTTAGAGCAGTTTAGAGCACCCTCGGGAACCGGATCGATGAGGATCCACGTCCTAATGCGTTGTATCTGGCAAGCGATGCCATATCTGAGGATGGATTGTTATTGTGTGACCGTAGCAGGGCTGTGGTAAAAATATGCATTAGTAGATGTTCTGACATTGCAGCAGCATCAATGGTGCATTTAAATGATGATGATGATGATGATGTTGATGAATGGCCGGACCATCCTGGTTGGTTGTGTTGGGTTTCCTTTCCTGCAACCAATATATTTGAATTGTAATTTTAAATGTGCGTCGATATAAATTGAGAGTGAAATATTACTGTTGTGTGAAGCCACATACAAGGAATAAAAACACACATTAGTAACCGATGGACTGTTTTGAACGCCGTCGTCATGGCGAAGGTAGGGAAGCTTGAAATTGGCAGATGGATAATGACGTCGGTTGAATTGATCTGACAGGAGAGTTTGGTAATAATCGTCTTTTAATGGCGATAACGTGACATATATATCGGTCTTTTTTGTTCCTTGGATTCATTTCTCTTTTTATTTTCAAGTATCTGTCTGGGAAAAAAAAAAGGGTCGATTACTCTTAATATGAAATATAATTAGTATATTTCATGTCAACCGGAGTTTAAGCGCCGTTATCAACATTCATCACCAGACGCTTGCAGCGACTCGTGATGGGGGAAAAATCTCTTAATAGTTTTCTATAGCAAATAAACAGGACGTAGAATGGCCAATTCCACCCACGTTTACGTCTATCAAGGGGTGGCGGCCTCTAGTGGTCGTAGTGATGAGGATGATGATGATAACGATGAAAGTCAGGTGACGTTTTGTAAAAAAAAGTTTATTGTTCCAAAAATTTAAACAGAATCGCAAATAATTTAGAAGCAAAATATAATGCATGAGTTAGGAATTTGTAAAAAATTTTTAAAACATTTGTTGATTTGATGTGACTGTTCAAGCTGTTATTGAAATAAAGGTTTAAAAATTCCGAAAGCAGGTGATTTGATTTATTCTTATATACGTTTTTTTTCATTATTTCATCTTTTTTTCTTGCAAATATCAACAATGAATTTCCCATTTTAGTGAAAGAATTCTACAGGGGAACGCTCATATTTGCTCGGGATTTGTTTTTGTTTCCATAGCAACTAAACAGGATGTAGAATGGCCAAATATTTCAACACACGTTTACGTCTATTGAAGGGGTGGCGACCTCTAGTGGTCGTAGTGATGATGATGGAGTTGGGATGATTTATGGACCAGTTGTCTCCATCAACCCAAAAGCGAACTCATCCGTCTTTATATTTTATTTTATCTATGTAACAACTGCGTAGCTCTTCGTTTGCGCCATTTTTCTCCAAACTTGTTAATTTTCCATCTTGTACGTAGATGGAGAACTTGTGCCGTTCATTCGGCGCCGCTGGCATCATTCAATCTCCGACTCGTAAACTGCAGGCGCCGGAATGGAACCATCGCTCTCCTTATACACTGATGACCTCTTTACTTCATGTTCTACGTTCATTTCCATCCATCCATCCGTTTTATATCCACTTATCCTTTGCAGGGTCACAGGAGGGCTGGGGACAGTCCCCCGGATGGGTCGCCGGCGCATCAAAGTGCTGACACATAGCAACCAATCACAACCTCACCTGAGGGAACCGGGACAGATGAGGGGTGGGGTGGTGACGGTGGATACGACACACAAACCTTCACATACCAACTCTGTAGGATCATCTCCTGGTCAAGTAGATGTTTGGAAGCGTTGACAGAACGGCCTTGCCGTCATGTGTGTTTACTCTTACATTGATAATGAGGGATTATCCGGGCATTAGCATTAGCATAAAGCCCTCAACCGTCTCACACATGCTGCCTGTTGCCGTCCACACCAGCAGCACCCACTGGAATCCCACCAGCACTTACTGGCAGTAACGGCCAACTCCGAGTCCAAACCCTCTCCCGCTTCTGTGCCTGGAATGAAAATTTTATTGCACATTATACAGCTTAATGAGGTAAGAGATTAAGACGTTGCCCTCACATTGCAGAGGCCGTATTAGCACAGTGGATTCGGAACGAGCTACCTCCCGCAGCATTGTTTGGGCTGAGAGTGATGGAGAGCTCGGTGATTACTCCATAAATCTCTAATTTGAATGTAATTTCTGGCCGTGAACGTCGGCGTCTGTAGGCGGGGGAATTCTCTTGGCCTCTGAGGTCGGCCAGAGAGTTTCATTTGATTTGAGTCGGAGGTTATTGCATGATGGAATTACACTATGGCGATTTGATGGTACTTGAAATAATCAGCAAGCATGAATTCGTCAGATTTATTCGCATTTTATCTTTATAAATTTGGTGGGTTCAGGATTTTTAGGTGGTAAAAATCCCATTTTTAAAGATGTGGATTCTCTGCTGGAGCAAATCGGTGGAAGAAATGTCGTATAAGTCTTATAGTCTATTTCTGCTCGGGTCGGGATGCTGCGTTGATTCAGAGCTGGAACGGGTGGGAAGTATTGATCTGGTTGTTACGGCGACGGGGATGGAAATTCAGGATGCTGTCTTGAGTTGGACGGTCTGACGTCTGGAGGTTTGGATTTCCTAGAGTCCGGAGAGACACTTATTCCTGACAGGCGGATGAAATGTCGCATTGCTTTCTTGGAATTTGAACAGGGGAGGCGGCTTTTTTTATTTTTTTTTATTTTTTTTTCAGGGCGGCGTTTAGCCTCATAAACTCTCACATTGATTTTATTAAATGTTTACAGCCCCTGTGAGTGAAGCACTTAGGTCCAGATTTATGGAATCTCCAATGGTTCAAATGTAAATGTCTGCGGCGGACGATGCTGCGGACCCATCCATCTACCGGTGGATCGACCATAAAGGCTATTTCCAGCGACTTGACTCGCAAACGCCGCTTGCTTTGGTGGGTGACAGGCTTATCCCACCAGATTATCGCCGCCATTCTGCTGCACGCCAGCTGGAGGCCGTATTTAGCAGCAGACGCTGACATGCTTGACCTCTGCCAGCGAGACACACACACAAGCTGGATTACCTGGTTATACACTCCTGATTCTCTAATCCCAGATCTGTCTAGCAAAGATTAGCACTGCAACAGCAAGGAGCGACAAATCTCAACCCCGTAACGTTTGCTAATATTTTTTTTCTTGAACAGCAGTCAAACTAGCTTTTAGTAAATAGCTACTGGAGCCAACGACGCTAAAATATTCATCGAGCTATTTCCAGCTTCCCCAAACATTGCTCTCATTAGATAATGATTCTCCCCCCTCCAGCGTGAGAAGGAGGAAGTTGTTTGTTGGGTTCCAGCAGAACAAAAAATGTGTCTGGGTTTGACAGTAAATTTCAAGATGGACCAAATTTATGTCGACATCGGTCAAATTGTTGCACTGGAGATGTAGCGTTTGAAAAATTATCGCTAATTTCATGCGTTAAAAGTGTTTGCGTTGAGGTTTAAGGTCTCTCCAGACGCCTCTGGATCATAGGTCAATGTTTGTGTAACTCTCGCTTCATGAATTTAACGTGCATTTGCAGAACATAACACAGTGTTACCTCCAGAGGAAGATGAGGCAGGAGCGGCATACAGATGAAGGAGCGTGAAAAATTAGCAAACAGCCTCGTTTCTCAGTGGGGGGAGCGTCTTGTTGCTCCAAGATTAAGAAGCGTCGCTCTTGGAGGAGGAGGCGGTGGCGGCGGCAGCGGCATCCTCGTGCCAAAGCAGCCATGAATGGAGGAGGAAAGGATTTGTCGTGCGGTTGTACTTACATTGTAGATTTAGGCCACGCCAGAGCTGTACAGCAAATGCAGAGTAAGGAAAACTCCTGTTGGCCTAAGTCAATATATATGGTATATACGATACGATATATACGGTATATACGACACGATATATACAGTATATACGATACAATATATACGATATGTACGATACGATATATACGGTATATACGACACGATATATACAATATATACGATACGATATATACGGTATATACGATATATACGGTATATACGATACAATATATACGATATGTACGATACGATATATACGGTATATACGACACGATATATACGGTATATACGACACGATATATACAATATATACGATACGATATATACGATACGATATATACGATACGATATATACGGTGCGCCCTTGTTCCTCATGGTTAATGCGAGTAACGAGGGCGCACTGGGACATTACACGTTTGTTTAATTGCATAAAACTCAGATTTTAACGCAGATTTTGCAGAAACACCACCAGACTCATCTGTTTGTGTTTCTTCCCATCATCCTTTGCTTCAACAGAAGCCTTTTTCAGTATATACGATAGAAAATAGGGTAATTATTAATGGATTGAGCTGTTAAACAAACGTGTAGGAGGACATTTGCTCTACTTCTATCAGTCGGAGTCTCTGGTGTGTCAGATGCAGAAAAAAAAAGCAGTAAAGAAACCATTTAAAATCTAAATTTTTTTATTTCGACGAGATTTAACCCAGTTAGCAACCTATTAATTTTGAATGCAAGAATTAATTAGGACATAGATGTGTGTGTTATATTTATGACCTGTGAATACCGGCGGTCAAGCAGCTGAATCTCCATGATTTTTTTGTATCTGACTGCTTTGCATCCAACTTTCCATATTTTTCGCACATCCTGCCGAACGAATCTGGCCACGTCCCATCATGCATCCTTCCAGTCGGGGACAATTTGAGTGACGCAGGTGTCCCGGCGCTGCCTCCGCTTCATGTGACTGACATCTGACAGTGTCGATTTCCACCCGGCGGGTCGGTATCGGGCTCAGAGGCGGCGTTCCGCTCGCCTCAGCTGCAGCGAATGCCTTTCAGACACGTGGGCGGCGTTAATGGAGGAAACGCGCTTGTCACTTCACGTTCCATCAAACGCTCTTGACTCAGCATAATGAAAGGCTCTTAAAGCCGCAGATGAAATGAAAACCGGCCTCTGAAATGGAGGTTTAACCAGCGGTGAGGGTTTTAAAAGGTGTGGTAAATGATAGTCTGGTCTTTTTTTATGCTTGTTTGTTTGATGGAATCCAACTTGCAGAATAATCTAATTGACCCTTTTGAGTTTTACCATCTTAACCCATCCCTACAAAAGCTTTACGATCATTTCTTCTTCTTACCTTGACTTCCTGGTTCTCTCTCTAGACTCCAGTCAGTTAACATCTACTTTTATTTGCCCATATGATGTTAGATCTACGATATAAGCTCCTCTCCAGCTTGTTTGAAGGAGTTAAAGAATAGTACGGACCAGGAAAAGTGAATTGCAGACAGCCTCTGGCCAAGCGTGGAACCTTTTGACCCGTGACTTCTCCGCTAAGTCCATCTATAGATATTACCGGACCTCTTTAGGCCCCAGAAGACTTTATTTTTTCTTCCAGCAAAAATCCGAGAGATATGGGACTGAATTTTTAGGGCCGTGCTAAAACAGTCTGGAATAAAGTCTAGAATATGGAATATGATGTAATTGACACACTAAACTAAATACAGTCGACTGGATTTTAACGAGGTGCTGCAGATGTTGGAGGATCCGTCTTGGGTCATTATGAAACGCCTCGAACACTCCAGAATCTACAGACTACAGCTGCTGCCGACGTTTAATTCCCTGCGGGTACATTTTGAACACATATTTAGATAATAACTAGGTGCATTTACAGTTTCACAATGTTCTATTGTGGTGGCAGCACCTTTTACACACCAATGAAAGCAGCTGTCGGGGTGTTTAATCAGGACTTTGTGCTCAATAGGGAGGCTGTTTAGTCCTGGTTATGGACACCTTGAAGGACATTCGTCCTGCAGTCCAAATCTGAGGCGTCTCAGAAGCTCTGGCTACACCTGAGGCTCAGACTAGTTCCTGGAACAATCACAGGATGTGTCTAGAAAGCTAGAGCAATGCTAGCAAGAGCTAAACACATAGATTACATAGATTATGGGCAGCTGGCACACAGTAAACATGATTTCAGTCACGCCAGCTAGTCGCTAGTGGCGTCTGACAAAGAGAAGAAGAAAATGGACACGGAATAGGACTTCAGGATGTCGTCAACCAATCAGTGGATAGGATCGACAGGAAGATAATTATGTCATATTATGTAGTGTCATGCTGTTTATGTGTCAAAGCTGCCACATCCTGGGCACCGCCACGCTGGGATGAAGGTTGCATGCGACCCACGAGCCCCTCATCATCGTTTCAAATCGCTCAGTGGCGTGAGGATGAGGATGCCTCCTACAGAACTCGTTCCATCGCTGTTAACTCCACTCTGCAGTGTCGTTCACACACTTCAAACACTCCAGCTCACGAGAGAAGGCTGAGTCGACGCCTCGTTTGGTCAGACAGCACCAACGGCTCTGCTGTGATTGGTCCGAGCGCGGCTGGACAGGCGAGTCGCTCTGCACACGTACTCAAGATATGTGTAGTTACCTTTTATGCATGTGCATTTCAACCGCTATTACCGGCAATTCTGCAAGGTCGTTGACCCAGAAGATGAAATGAATCCACCCCTTCTGCAGCATCCTTCTTAATGCATTAGCCGCTCGCCGTCATCCGGCATGCAGTCTCTCATCCAGCTATTATTATAGATGATTCAATGCCTTGTGGTCACCGTGCCTGCCCCGATATTAAAGTTCCGACTTGGATTTCATCCCCAGCTGCGGCACTCGGGCCCAGTATCGATCCCATCAATGATTCAAAGGGCAACAGGAGCCACGAAAGGCCACTAATAAACAAGCACATCATTGTTAATGGTATTTAAATTCCGGGAGGCGTTTTTATTTGAAACTGAGAAAATACGTGCAGAGCGATCTCCTCGTATTGAAGGATTCATAAAAACACTCGTTTGCCTCGTTTGTCTTGTTTGCCTCAAATCGCAAGTTCATCACATCGTTGCTCAGATAAATTCAACTGAAGTGAGCGCTGTTCGTTTACTGGGCGACAAAAGTCGGCGTAGTGAGTGTTTTTAATTAACCCCAGTTAACCGGAAAATCATTTAACTACAGTCATCCCTCGTTACTCGCTGTTAATGCATTCCAGGACCACAGGCAAAAAAACGAAATTCCGCAATGTAGTGATGAACGATTTTATTATTTAGGGTAATTTAAACGTTTATGAACCCTCCCCATACTGATATTAAACCACCTTCTATCTGTGTTAGCTTTCCAAACACTCTGATAGACTGTTTAAGGCATCTTGAAGCGCGAATACGCGAGGGATTACTGTGAGGTCTTTGTGGAGGGGTGGAGCTTAACTCAAGGGGTGGTTTGCCTCGTAAATTTGAAGCGCTTTCCATAAAAAATGCAAAAACGACTAAATATTTTTCCATTAAACTTTACGATGAGGTGAGTTTATGGTTTAGGCGTGTTTTTATTACACTTTCATACTTCAATCTATTAATGCAAGAACTTTTTGTCCGTCTGTCAAACAGATCGCAGAAATAGACAAACGTTCGTGGAACTCGTCAGGACGGTGGCTGTGCTTTGCTAGAATAAAAACACAAGGATTCAATATGAAAATTCTGAATAAATCATGTAATAAATGTCATATAAGTTATTATTTCACATGCTAACTGCTTCACCGTGGAGTCAGTCCCGCTTGGTTGCTGTGTCTATAAATGAGATCTCTACGCATGAGGGATCCTCGGGGCGCCGCCGGAGGCGGGAGCGTGCCGTTGTGGAGGCTTTCCAGCATTAACCTGCAGAGCATGTAGACTTTGTGACATCCTGCTATAATTTTATCATCTGGCTCTAAATGTACCATTTTACTCCGGCTGTCATGTCGGATGCCACCGACTGCGGGAAACAAAACCGTCCGACTGCAACGTTCCGCAAACATGCTTCACACGACGGCGCCGTGCTAACAGTGTACATATACCTCCTTCCCTTGTGAAACTTTTAAATAATTCATTCACAGCTACATTTCAGGCTTGTCAGACAGAAACTGAGGCTGGAACAGGTACGCCGTTCAACAAATCGATGACTAAGGGTTTGGCATAACATGCTACAGAAATAACAGCGTGACCTTTACATCTGAGTAACACACGGGAAAACATCACATTGCAATTAAAACCGGAGATATATAAAAAAGACTTTTGTACAAGTCAGAGTCGTTTTCACCTGCTACAGGTGTTATGGTTCATTTTTAAAAATAGAGTTTTTTATTATTTGTGCAGATATCTTTGCATAAACGTAAAAATCTCTAAACTTTCCGCTCAACAATTGTGCCAGATGCACAATTATCAAACTACTATTTGATTTGCAGTTTGATAATTGTGCACCTGGCATTGCATCCAGAGTGTCCCCTGCCTCTCGGCCATAAATCAGCTGGGATAGGCACCAGCAACCCCAGTGACCCACGAAAGCGGAAGAAGCAGATAAATGAATGATGGTAGCGTTCGCTGAATCTTCGGAGCCCGATTTCAGGGATCCGTAGATGATCTCAATCGGTGGTGTTCCAGTTTTTTTTTTTCCCCAAATGGAACGCCTGGTTCGTCAATTTGAGTCTGCCGTCTTAAATCCGATTGCACGCGGTTTCTTCCTCCTGCAGATCGGACGTCAGGGCGCAGATGTGGACCACAAAGAGCAGCTAATTGTGGTTGAAAATCTCCTCGCATGTTGAAATTCCGCAGACGTCTGCTCTGATTGGAGCTTAACGGGATGTGAAAAGGCTCTCGGTGGAGGAGGAGGAGGAGGAGGAAGTATCGGCCGTTCTTTCACCATCATCAAGGTTGTTGTCGTATTTCTGGTGCAGAAAAGGAGCGTCCTACAGAGCGACCTTTGACCCCTCTGTTAAGCCTCCAGGTATGACGGAGCGGCTTATTACGGCTCACGGAGAGGCTTTCAAGGACATCCATGTCTCCTCTTCCTGGTTTCATTCTTTAGTAAACAACCGCAAAATAAAAGGGAAACCAATCGTTCGTTTTCATCTCCAAACCTTCACGGGAGCGTTTGGTCTATTCGTCTTGTTTCTACATTTCACAGCTTCGTAGGTTGAATACTTTGCAAGGTTGTCGAGAAAGAGCAGCGATTTGACGACGGTCAGGTTGAAGGGAAGTATTTCTGTTATGAAACGCTTTCAAAGAAACCGACTACACAACTAATGTCGTTTCTCTACACAGCCTCGACTCTGGTGGGTCATTAACGGCAACTAAAAGCAAGGCAGTCACAGACTGCAACATCCCGTGACACTCCTGAAGTCAGAATTTTACCCTGACCTACTTGAATTGGTCATCAAAACTGCTAGTTTTCTCAAGGTCATCATCTCATTTTCATCCCCTTTGCTGCCTGAGTCATGTGCTTCTTGTTTCGTCTTTCTGTCTGCAACAGTTGTGAAGACATGGTGGACTAACTAACAGACGGACGGACACACCAACACGGACAATGTTCAGTCTGCAGAGGTTGCCCTAAATGGAGGTCAAGTGTTCGCCAAGTTGGACCTGAAGTCTCAATTTGAGGAACCAAATCATGAAATAAGATATTTGAAAGTGGGATTTAGGTGCGACTCACTTCTGTAATGTCCAAAACCACATTTATCTGATCTGTTCTGCCCCCAAAAATACATCTTTCATTGGCTGTTTTGTTCTGTTTCTAAACACACAACTGATATTTATTTCGGATATCCTTCGTAATTATCCCCGTTTCCGTTGGTTCCATCAGTTGGTGAGTACGCAGACGATGTAAATGAGACTCCTACCCGTGTGGAACACATTGACTCTTGACATCTTACCCGCCCAGCAGCGCGGCGTTAGTTTTGTAAATCACATCGAGTGAATTCATAATTAATGAGAGCGTAACGTGTGGATGGGGAGAAGGAAACCCCGTTTCTTCTTGGTATTTAAACAATGAATCATCAGTCAGTCGTTCAGACATCCAATCGGGGTGTAGGAGGGTGTGACCAATGAGAGTTACCTCCTGTCCCGTCACCATCATGTGCGACTGGGCATCCCTGTGGGCAACGACCCAATCAGAGTCTCCGGATGCGACCATAAATGATGCAACAAGGCAGGTGAGACGATTAAATATTCATGACAGCGTTTGAAATCACTGCAGGTGATGTCACGAATTAGCAGAAACATTTAGCGCTGATCTCTTCCATATATGGTCGCGCAAATCCGGGTTCGTACAGTGAAATCGCACGAGTTTGGTCAAGTTTGCCCATTGGCTTTTGCTTCCTGCAATTCCTGAGCAAAGATTTGAACCTTAGCAATCATTCTCGCTGTGAACCAAGCGTTAGCCAGGTCCCAAACTCTGCTACTCCTTTTTTCAACCTGAATTAACCCTTTAAATTCTTTATTTTTTTGCGGGAAAACAGTGCAGCTTGCGATCCGTGTTGCGCAGCGAGACGCTTGATGCATCCTAACAAGGAGACGTTTTGCCCTTTTGCTTGTCTGATTCCTGAGCAGCGTGTTTGGGGTTCCAGTCGTCGGAGTCCTTTCCTTTGGGGCAAGAAAAGAACGGTGGGAGTTTAATGGCGGTGGGGGGGGGGGTTGCAGTGTAACCTTGATGCCGGTCTACCGCTCATAAATCGCAGGCAGCAAACAGATTCCCGTGACTCTGAGCTCCGACGGAGTCGCCGCTTCCACCATTTGTCTGCCCCCTCCCTCAACCACCAACCCACCCCCCCATACACACACCCACCCGAACCAGCAGCTTGAAATGAGATTCAGTCGAGTGGATAATCCTTCAGTTCTGCTTAGCTGTGA